>NC_089682.1:29044436-34044436 GCF_031753505.1 Anomalospiza imberbis
CAGTGATTAGCATTTTAGCAGACTTCATGTTTGACCTCTGACTTTGTAACTGAATGCTTTCAATTTGTTTGGGTTCTTCTGCTTTCAATTTTTTGTTTTCATTTTGTAAAATCAATGCATTCATCTCTCCTCTGCCTCCTTTCAAGAAAATATTTTTTTTATGTCAAGTCTTTAAAAATAAAGAAAAAAATCAGAAAAAAATCAGGAAAAGGCTTTAAAATTTACATTTAAAATTCATTTCAGATTTGTTGTATTCATTACTTTGATGAGGAGTTCAGAGGCTGTATTGGTACCGTACTTCCCCACTGCTGTGTGATTGGACTTTCTGAACACTATTCCACACAAATGAAATGGAGCTTAAAAAAAAAAAACAACAAAATACCAAACAGGTTTCATATTTTTCATATTTAGCTACTGTAGGGGGTAGAGGAAATAAAAGGAATTTAAAATCATTAAGAGAAATTAATAATGCTAGGTATTGTTTTTTCCTCAAAACACTTCAGCTTTTTTTTTTTTTTCCTTCTTGTATTTAGCACATCACTACATTTTTCCCCTGTTAGAAATAAAAGCTATAGGCCCAGTTCTGTCATGGCGGTGAGCAGGCAGTTGGATACGGTAATGCATGCCTGAAGCCTTCACCAAGGATGATAAGCCTGCATGAATTTTACGAGTCTCAGTATCAAGGTTGCCCTCGCCCAAGGGATTTAAGAATAAGGGGGGAAAAAAGAGAAGGCAGATGTATGAATAACTGGCATTGTAAATCTTCACCGTGGCAACCTACAGCTAGAAAAAGTCTGTGATGGGTTCATGACTTGAGAAGAAAGCGACACAGCAGAATGTGAATGGATTTTCTTCAGCTACTTAATACACTGCTTAGAGCAGCTTAAGGGTGTGCATGTGAGAGAGAGTATGTGTGTGAGACAGAGTGTGTGTGTGCATGTGTGTAAGGATGGGGGGGGATCTGTGGAAATTTGTTAGAAGGAATTACTAGTGTTATACATCTTGCTAGGGCTTTATTTTTTTTTTTTTCCTTTTTGGGGGAGGCTGTAGGGGAGGAGGAATACCATTTAGTCTCAGAATATAAATGACTGGATTTTGCTTGGGAAAAAAAAGAAAAGATGGTGGGGGAGGTGCATAGAATTATGCAGGCAAGTAACAATGAGCAAATTGGACCCTTAACAATACAGCACAAGGTCATAGTGAAAGTCACCAGAGTGGGGTAGTGGGGGTGGCTGGTGGTAGAAAACAGATCATGATAAATAGCTTCCCATTTTGCAAAATCTGGTAGTTAATGAAAATAAGATGCATTTGAGTTGTCTGTGAACACCTGATTTTTTTCCTCTTTCTCTCTCTCTCTCTCTGGTCCTGCTGATGTATGAAAGCAAAACACTGACTCTAATTGTGCAATTATAAAACGGAAATGATGCAGGTTTGGCAACACAGAGAAAGAAGGCAGCTCAATAACATTGTTTAATAACAAGCAAATAAAGCTCAAAGGGGAAAGAGGTGACTATTTCTGCTTTAGACTCATTAAGGAACCTGAAACATATTGTAAAAGAGTGATATTTAATTATGGGCTGGACTGATAACATGGAGCAGGGCCTCACTGGGAGAAAGAGACCCTATGCTCCTAGGAGTGAGCAGCTCCAAACATCAATTACTGTGATTATCTACCCAGTGCTTAGAAAATGCACCCGTCTCCGTGTTCCAGCAGCGACCCGTAAACAGGCATTGCATAGGCAAATTTATGGGCACAGTCAGCTGGGGCCAGGTGTGAAAGAGAGCTTTCCTTTGGTGACTTCTGTGCAAAAGGAGGAAAGAAGCAAAAGAAAGAAAAATCTGTCTTGTGCACTACTGAAAGAGCAATTTATTACAGAGCATTTGCAGGAGACAGCATTTGTTGCCCTGCTGCCTTTTTTGCCTCTGTTGGCTGTCTGAATGAGAAATGGGAGTATATTAACCAACTCATGGGTTACAGAAGACGGCTTGGCATGGGCCCATCAAACTTCGCCATGCTAAGGCGAGTCAAAGGTCAAGAGAGCGTTAGCAGCTGAGATTTAGAACCGAGTGCATCTCTTTAACCTTAACTGCTGGGAATGGATGGAGTCACTTTATTTCTTTAGTCAGGAACTTGGTTGCAGTGAAAGATGTTATGAGGAGGAGGGTATCATCCAGATTGAAGCAGATGGGAAAGTATATATTGCAGTGAGATGTCATATTCTTTTGGGGTCACCTAGATAAGCAACATCACTGTTGTGTGCAGCCCCCTGTTTTCCATTAGGTCTAGAGGCTGAATGTTTGTGCATCTTTGTTAATGCACCACAGACCAAAGAAATAGAGACTAACAGTGAAAAGTAGGTGCCAAATCCATCCAAAGCCATTTAATCTTTCCTTCTATTTGCACCAACATTATTTTCACAGAGGTAAATCCTTAGTAAATGGAGCATGCTAATGACGTGTGCACTGAACTTTATTTTTAATGGCAAAGAGATTTCTCTGCCTAGAAAGGCAGTGTGTGAGGTGCAGGTTGCTGTGACCTGGTTCACAGCATTCCTGCCTGTCTGGATCTGCCACGGGGCCACTGCACAGCCTTGAACTAATAACATTGACTCTGTGTCTCTCTCCCTTACTAGTCCTTCTGAACCCATGAAAGCTCCTTGAAATAGTAAGGTGTGTTTCTGTGACATTTGCTATCTGTCCTGTTTCACCTGTAGTCTCTGTGGGCTGTAGGAATCACCAGGGAATGATTTGGCTCCACACCCAGTTCAGACACTCATTTTGGATATGAGTACTATTAAGACATCAAGTGCACTCAGGCATGAAGGCATCTGTGCAGAGGACCATTTCTTAAATGATTGGAAAGAGGTATGTCACTTGCTGCTTAAAAGTAGCCTGACATAGACATATACCAGTACACTCAAGCATAAGAGAACACTTTTGCTCAGAGTTTATGGTGAAGATTTGAAATTCCATGAGACAGTCTGAAATACAAAGCTTAAGGGGGAAATTTAGGTATAAGGAAGATTTCATCAATGTCAAGTCAAAATTTCATGCAATGTGTATTAAATGAAAGGTGTGATTTGTTGGATGTGATAACAGCCTTGAAGAAGGCTTGTACTGTCTAATCTCCTAAATCCAAGTTGAGTAGTTTAGACAGCTTTAGGTATATAGTGTCCATGGTCCCCTGTTGTGGCTTTGTCCAGACTCAAACCAGTCAGGTCAATAGTGAGGAAAAGGGGATGAAGATACTTAAAAATAAATACAAAATTCTTGGGACTGGGGAGGGGATCAGGATATTTAGCTTAATTTTTTTGCTTGTTTGTTTCCTTTATTTCCCCCCCTCTCCACATTTTTGTCTCTACAGCCCTTAGCACAGTGTATCTTGACCTCTGACTGAGAAGAAGCAAAGAATTAAAGAATTAGTAAAGATTTTTGTATGCTTAATTAGACTAGGATCTCTACCAGCTGACTGTGAGACCATATTGGTAGGAAGTATCAAACTACTGCTTGTCCCTCCTTTAGCAGCAGAGCAGCTAAGAGTTGATTTTTCTGGCCTAAAAGTGTATGTACAGGATAGATCAAGATACAGGAGCTATGACATACACAAATGCAAGAATGAGAGCAAGGTACACAGTAACATTAAGACTGATGCATTTCCAAATCAGAAGTGATCTAGCATTGGCCTCAATAGAATACGCCATGTCAGGGAAAACTGCAGGAGCAATTAAAACCTCTTTATCTGTAATTATTTATGGCCAACATACATTTGGCTCCCCAAATAAGTGGGAAGATTGAAAGGATCATATCTCAGCCCTGTATCAGCAGCAACCCATTGACCACATATTTCAAATGAAAAGTAAACAGGTTGAGGAGTGAATAAACAGGAAGCAAAATAGTTGGAGAAGGTGGTTTGTAAATAATCAGAAAGATTCCATATTACCCTCCCAGCTTTGAATTATAAGTACATCCTTTCTATCCCTCCCCCACACACATGCGTGGTCCATAGACAATTTCAAAGAGCTTGCAAATGGTTTGGTCAGACACTGGACCACTAAAGATAAAGAGAACAATTAAGAATATTGCATAAAAATGAAGCAATTTCTTTGCATCTGCATTCACTATGGAGATGCCTTTCTCTAAGCCAATTATTTGCAGATAATAAACACAAGGCGGTATCAGAGATCAAGTTGTCGAAGAAAAGAATCTTAAAGAAATTGACAAAGAAAAAACTAGCTAGGATCATCCATTGTTGATGTTCCAAATAAACATTAAAATGTTCAATTTGGAAAAATATGTTCTTCCATAAAAATTGCCATAAAGTCTCACAAAATCTTCAAAAAGGCACACAGGCAACCTGAGGAATCACAGATCAATTGATCTACCCTAATGTAAGACAAATAATCTGAAAAAATAACTAAAAATGAAATATTCTAACAAAACATGGCATAAGAAAGATAAATTGCATGGTTTCTTAAAAGGTAAATTGTGTCGCTCCCATCTATTGAAATTTTTTGGCAATCAAAAAGAAGACCAGACATTTTTCAATAAGCTGCCAGGATTTGCAGAAAAATGTGCCCTAACCAGAGGTCTTAAGGAAGTGTAAGTTTCCCACCTCTCCCACCTTTTCACACAGACTAATGAACAAGGTGTGATACAGTCACGGAGCACAGGACAGGATGGCATCTGAGTAGTGGTTATCCAGCTAAAATCTTTGCTTTTCCATGAGAAAGGTACCAGAGGAAACACAAGCTTTCCACTCTGAATTCCCTTTAGGGCCCATGGAAGACACTTTCAATAACAGCATTGTTTACAATTTTAAATATCAAATTTTAAAGTTTATGTATTATACAAAACCACCAAAAGCAGGAGGGCCTGGCTGGATTTACAGCCTTAATGATTCTATAATTATATGGGTTCACCTGTTTTTTTCAATCTTACATTTTTTATTTTGAGTGTCTCTATCATAAATTGTTATTTACTGGTCAAAGAATACCGGGGTAGTAGAGGAGATACTACCCCAGTACTATGACTGGGGTAGTAAGGGATGGCCTCAGGGTATTCCAACCATGCAAGTGACAAAGGGGGTGACACTCTGTGACTCACCAGTGCTCTCCCAAAATCTCTGAGCTCCCAGCCTGTGCTCATATTTATGCCTAACCTACTTTCCAGACACTTTTTGTGCCATCACAGAGCTTTTGTAGATGTACTGGTGGGGGCAGGGAAAATGTATGAAAAAAGTGTGTTCCAATTCTGTAGTTATTCACCTGATTCTTTTGCAAATTTGGCCCCATACTCCCTGTAATTCACCAGTTGATAGACACTTGGGAGACTCCTGCCTGATAACATTCCTGTCAGCCATGTCCCAAAGAACAAAGGCAAGCTGAAGTATTTTTTAATTCTACCCTCTCAGCTCATCAACGCTGAGTTTACATAAAAATGTAAGAACATTGCACTACACACACTGCTAATAATCAGAAACTAAAGCTTTGAAGTTTCCCTATTTCACAGCTACTGCCATGACAGATGCTTGCCAGAGAAAACTCAGGGGGCATTTGTTTGCAAGCATTTTGGCTAAGCATAGTGCCCATTGTGCCACTTAATATTTCAGCTATCTCCGGTGTAATCAGGGAACAGCAGTTACTTATTTCTCTCACGTCTTGCTCCTTGCTAGCTACCTACTATCGCCAGCATGACCTCTGAAGCACACACATTAATTTTACCTCAGTATTTCTATAGCATCAATTAATAAAAACTGACTATGTTTTCAACAAACGCACATGTACTGATAAATGAGGGTCCTGACTTAATTGCTCTGTAAATTAAGAGCTCACAGTGGTGACAATAGAGAATAGTTTTAATATTTAAAAACTCATTAAATTTGTGTACATTTTGAATAATTAAATCACATGGCCACTTTAAAGAGCTAATTTAAGTTTAATTCTTAAATGTATATCACAGAAGAACTTATCAGTTGAAAATTATTGGTTAATTTTCAGAACAACTTAATTTGGTTCTATTCTTGCCCTGAAACTGTGCATTTATTTATATACTTATCTGCCCCTTCAACCTTCCAGAAATTCCTAGCAACATCAGTTCTAGGATGATGACACCAACCTGTACTACTGTCAGCATTCATAGAAAAGAGTGTAAACCTAACGTCAGTAATGTGCTTTTTTTCTATGGTGAACCATAATTCCATATATTAGTATTTTAGATCTTTATCAGATCCATTGATCAGATATAAATAGTGGGCATTTTGGGGTAAACAATTTGCTTTTTTTATGACTTGCATTGTGTGAAGATGAAGTCCAAATATCTGAGTGTGCATTGTCTTGACAGAATTTGCAAGGTTTCATGAAAACCCCATGTCCTTCCAATTATGTAAACTCCGAGACAGTCAAAGTTAAGCCTTCACCTTGTGGGTATCATCTTCTTTCCATTCAGAACTCTGATTTTTAATATTGGGTAGTACTTTGGAGCATAACATCTGATTTCCCTGGCTGTCAGCAGAGGTACTGCTAACAAAACCATGTCTCACCCTCCCCACTTGATCAGTTCTGTGGAGTTTAAGGGAACAACTCAAAAGAGAAAGACGGCTGCTTTCCTTGATGAAGCTCATGCTGTAAATAGGACAGAAACAATTTTCAGTTAGAGCAATTCACCTTTGTGCAGTTAACTTTTCTTTCTCCTGTGGTTCATACGTCAATCTTCATATTGTTACTAGTATTTAATCAGTGATTAAGCTGCCATAGAGTAAATACAGACAGATTGTGCCGCAACATTTCTATGTTCTTTCAATATTATGAAGTGTAATATTCCGGTAGGTGCTTAGTTATTAAAGTGATAGACACTTAATACCTGAAATAAATAGAATGATTCTTGCTGTATCTTTGCAAAGTGACTTAAGTATTTAGCTGTAGTTGAGAAGATGAACAATTGTTCACTAACTTTTTAATCAAGAGGGGAAAATAGTACAAATGTTATGTGACTATTTGTATGCTTTTGAAAAATTAAATCCCTTCTGGTTTTATCTTCTTTTTGCACTGATTATCTAATAAAGTGTTGGGAGACCAAGTTCTGGAGGAGAAGAGGAACAGGTATGGTCTTCAGAACAGCACATTTAAACTTGTTTCAGTGAATTTTTACAGAGTGTACTCTCCAAACTCCTAGTCCTGAGTATTCCCCTCGGAAAACAATTTGCAGATAGAAACATATCACATCACTTGTGACTACTCAAAACAGCTCAGATTTTGGCTATGAAGGACTTAAGCTGTTCACAGCTTTGTCAATGATTACTTGCAGTGATCTTGTTTGTAATGCTTAATAGATGTTATTCCTTGTTTATTTATTAAGATTTCTAACCATAGTACTGCATGGAAAAGTTGCTGTCCAGTGATTTCCCACTGTGGTCAAAGTCTTTTTTGATGTCATTGTTTCTCAGAACAGAATTTCCCATCCTAAAATCACACTCAAACTTCTTTCTTCACAGAGGTATGCAGCGGAAAATGTACTTAGCTTGAACTGGGGTTTGGTTTCCCAAGGGGTTCTAATCTCTCTATGGAATAATTCTGTACTCTTATCATCATTTACCTCTCCTCCAATCTTTGTGTAATCTGAAAACTTTGTCAATCACCAGTCCATGTTTTCTCCCCGGTAGTTGATAAGATGTTAAATAGTAAATGGTCACAGCTTATCTTTGTGAGACTTTGACAGAAGCACACCATTTACAGCAATATTTGTGAGGTCAGTTAAGTACTTTGAATCTATCCAAGGTGTGTCGCAGGTACTTTCTATTGCTCTACTTCAGTAAATCCATTATTTGTAAGACTGAGTGAAAAGCCTAACATAAATATGTCTACCATGTTGATATGATTGCCTCTAACAACCAAACTGGTCATCCTCCTGTACCATAACATTCAGAGGTTGTGAGGGTTCTGATTAGCAGATCTACCATTTGACAGAGCCATATGTCAGCTCTTTCTCTATGGTACAAAAGAAACAAAGACTACAAAAGCTACTTGGAGACCTCTGTTGCTGCTGGCTGGCTTTAAGTATTGGGAGTTTTTTTGCCAGCTGTTATAATTCCTGGCTTTTCTATTTATGCATGTTCAGCTGGCAAACAAATGGACTTCTATGTTTTCTTCTAGGGCAGAACTGTATTTGATCTAGGCAACCTTTTTCTGATGGGCTTTCCAACTTTAACTGGCTTTTCCAAGACACCATATTTTCTTAATTTGATTTTCTTGCTCTCATTTTTTACAAATGAAAAAGAAAAGAAGAAAAAAGTGGCAATTGCTAGCTAACATTTTTAGTGATATTCCATTTCAGTCAGGGAAATATTGAAATCTGGGAACATAAACTGCAAACTGAGAGTAAACCAGAAATGCAACAACACCATGAGTTCTAAATACATGTACTGTATTCAGATACTTTTTATCTTTTACACCTCTTTCAAAACTTGAAAATAGTCCTCAGCTTAACTTGAGACCAACCCATGCTTTTTGTTCTTAAGGACAAGATTTTAAGGTCCATTGCATCTGAGTGTATTTATTATTTCTTGTAAAGAACTGAATTTTCCCACTTCAGTCCTTATAAGATTTATAAAATTTTATAGTCCTTCACCTGGTAACTAGGGGGTGAATCAGAAAAGTGCTATGCTTTGCAATAATGCACAATATTTGTGTTTAAACCATGTGCATGGTGGTGAAGCATTGTGATAAATTGTGAAGCCTCACAGTGTCTGGCAGGTTTCAGCAGCACAGACTGGAGGATAAGAAAGAGAGAAGAGCACATTAGAGAGCTGAAGCTGCAGGGGAAGTTAAGCAGGCATACTATAATTGCTCAAGGAGGGTCTTAACCAGGAGAAAGGAATTAACACCCACAGTCTTGTGAAAATTGCTTATGATCTGTAATGACACAAATTGGTGTATTAGCTTGAGCTTCATTGGTGAAAGAGCATTAACCAGTGGAGAGCGCCTTTTAAAACAGGCCCAAGATTTGCTTCTGGTATCTGTTTTGGCTTTATTTTACAGCCTCTTGAAAGACTGCAGAACCTGTATGGAGACGTAATGCTGGTATAGAAATCCCTTCCCATGTGGTCAGGTCCAGCTCTGGAGCCTTGCATGGAAAAAGGCAACCTTTGCATTGTCTGGTAACACTTTGTGCAGCAGCTGGATTTTCTGAATGTCTTAAACACTTAACTCTGTGTTTATTGTGCTGTTCTTCGGTAATGAGTGGTGTCAAAATGAAACGTAAGATAATAAGGCTATATAGTGTTATCTCATCTAATGTGTTTATCATGTGCAATTAGTACCAAAAGAATGTGTTCATAACAGCAGCTTGAAAAAATATTTAATGTATGTATTAAATAGTGGGAAATCAGTATACAAAAATCTACCTTACAGAGAGGATACAAAGAAAGATAAAATCAAATAGGATTTGCAAGGGTGATAGAAGATTTTGTTTTGTGGTGTTTTCAGTGATTCTGTGGGAAAAGCATAATTTTATCTTATGTATTAGTATTCTGATTCAACAATCATAGGTGCCAGTGTAAGAACCTTGACAGATGGATGGTAGATACATTATTGTATTATTCTCAGTTGGAAGTATCCATAAGGGGCACTAAAAGAAAAGAGAAGCAAGACATTTTCCAATATATCTTATATATGTTAGGAAACAGAACTTTTGAATTGGTCATCCACATTCCTTTTGGAACATATTTTGTGTGATAATTTCTTTGCCATGTTTAATTTTTATTTTCATAATGCTCATGTCCTACATTTGTCTCCTTCAGCATTTCCCCTGTTCTCATACATCCAGACCAATCCCTTAAAAGCCCATCAAAATCTTCACAGCTTATAATAAATCATTTACATATTCACAGATGATATCATAACATTGTCAGGGAAAAAAAAAAAACCAAAGAATAAACTTCACTGGCTGAGGTAAATTAACACATACCTTATAAACAATGTGCAGAGTATTTTGAGAATTTATATATGTGTGTATGTATACATGTATAAACATTATGGACACAAAAGTATTTATGAGAGTTATATAAATATAAATGTGTACACACACACACACACATGTGCAGACATCTATTTGTATTTGACATTTGCTGTTCCACCTTCATCCTGGCCATTACCATTCCAGTAATGGATCCTGTTGTGCATTGAAATTCCCATTGTGGTCCATTACCACTTCCTTCGTTGACAGCTCTATTTCTTCATGAGCTATTGTGCTATGTATGACATTGATTTGAGACACTGGATACACATTAGCAACATCACAACACGCATAATAAACAAGGTGTCACTCTGCAGAGGCTATCAAGTATGGGCACTGTGCTGCGCAGCCCACCACAAGCTCCACTCTTGGGGTTTGTCCTCTAAGGTCAGCTTCAGATCTGAGCTGGCATGACCAAATGTGGGACGGTTCCTGGCTAAGAGGTCCCACCCTGACAGCCTCCCCTGCAGTGAACCTGTCCTGAGGACCTGCTGCCTTTCCAGCGCCTTGACCAGTTACCAAATTGAGCCATGGCAAATTGAGAGTTTTTCAATTTTTCTTCTCCTTATTGTAGTTCACATGGTTTAGTGGAAAAGGAGATGACACCACATGCCCTCAAACAGGGAGCTCTCTTGTGGCAACATCCCCTGCCCATATTTTCTCTAAGCCAGCCCCAAGTCTTTTGGTGATGGCTCTTTCTGGGGCCTGATAAAAGGCCATTAAAATGAATGGGAAACTTTCTGTTGACATTAATGAACTTCGACTTAGACCTTTAAAATCAGGAAGCAAGAGAATGACAGCTGCAATGCTAGAAATAGATGGAAATCTTTGGAGTGTTGTGGTCCAAAACACACTAATCTTTACTTGAGAGTGTGCATGTATGAGCAGCATGAGGAGTATTGATCCCCTTCAGTTACAGCTCTCCAGTGAGCAGAGAAGGAACAGCCCTCCCCAGACAGGAGAAGTATTATGTTAGTAATCTAATTCAGCAATATGTGCTTTTGAGAGGCCACTAATAAAAAGAAAAATATGAATTCTCAAAGCATTTTCCTGACTCTGTAGCTTCAACTGAAATTGCTTCTCAGAGAACTCAGAGAAGGCCTGTATCAATTAACAAATTAGGAAAAAAAAAACTATCGCCAAGGATTAGTACAGTGGAAAATGATAGTTATGTTTCCAATTATCATCTGTTTCTTGATTGAAGTAGAACAGGGAGAATCCATACTAACTCTTATCCCCACTGTTTTAATACTCTCACAACCTCAGCAACTTCAAAAACGGACAGGCTGTTCCAGGTGGGTAATATTTTCATCTCACTGTGTTTACCTTCATTCATGAATGCTGGAAATTCTTGTTTAGTGCAGATCTCAAGCCTCTTCCTGCCTTGTGTGTCCTATTGTTTGTTCTTGCTCATTCCATCTTTTACAGTGCTCTGACCCCGGTCAACCAACTCAGCTGAGGACATTGAAAGCCTTGCAGTTCTGACTCCTGGCTAAATTACTTTGCTCTCTCCAAATTACAGATAGACAGCTCACCCTTTGGTATTCACAGTGCTCCAACATTTCTCATTTCAACTTTTCTGGACTCTGAAAAAATGTGTTCTTGTCTTGTCTCACATTTCCTCTGCAACTCAGTGTCCAGAATGTCCAGTACAAGATACTTTTCTCTCCAATTTCCAGAAAAGTCATGGGACGAAGAATGAGTGATAAAGGAAACTTCATTTTTTTCCGTCTATTCCAGAAATTACTTAAACTGCTGCCTTAAACCAGTATCCTATTCTCATTTTCTAGTAACTTATTAAAATAAGAATTTCAAAAGGTTTGCAAGAAACTGTGTGGAATAAATCTTTCTCTCTCCCTTTTTGTCGATTCCTCATCTCTCTACTGAGCAGTGGATCACTGGTTATTGAAGACAGTTTTTTTTAATTTCTCTAGTTAACTCCCAGAAGTTCTATGTTTGCAATAAAAAAGACCCAGACGTAGATAGAAGAATAGTGGATTTTTTAATACTGGTTGAAAGATACATCAGATATTTTTTTTGTATGAAATAAGTGTTGTAAAACAGACAAGGTTTGCTCTGTTTCTAGCATTTTTCCCAGGGACATTTTCCGGTGTGAGATGTTGAACCTCAGCTATTGTGTTCCTGGGACACATGAGCTCAGTTTCCATCGCCTTTTAACCTCACACTAAAATGCATGCAAAGGGTGCTATTCCCAACACACAGCACTTTTCCACTGTGCCACGAATTTCAAATGTGCAGCTCGTTTCACAAAAGCAGCCACATACAGGGCAGCTGCAAACCTGGAGGTGCAGAGTGAGCTGGGCTGTATTTAGGCCAGTGGCAGCTTCCAGCGACCTCCCGGTTCCCAGCCCTGGAAGCCAGCCCCCACAACATGATTCACTGCTACTTTTTCACTGCTCCCTCTTCCCCATCAGGGTCACAAGTAACTTACTTTTTCCAAATGCCATTCTGCCGTGTGCTTCTTCCTTAAATCACTTGGTAGACTGATCAAATAATTACGTACTAGCTGTCATTAAAGAGCTGCACTGCAAGCTGTGCCGGTATTGCATTACATCTTTAGAGCACCGTATCATACAACTACTTATGCTTGGAGTTTCTAAACATTGATTGTTTTTAAAAAAGCAGACTTCTTCTGTTAAGGAAGGTTTTTCAACTGAATATTGAGAAAGAGTTGGTGGAATTATTTACTTAATCTAAAAATTTACATCTGTATTTCATTGTTTAACATTCTTCCTGGGGGCTGGAGTTCTTGAAAAAAATCCCTCATCAACACAGAAAAAAATGAAAAAAAGAAATAAAAGTTTTGAAAGCTTTTTGTTTTGAATGTGTAATTGTTGTTAGTCAAAATAAGTAATACTCAAGATGTTGGAAATTTTTTTCCTAAAATAACTGTTTGAAGCAGTGCACAATTGATATAAAATTTACAGATTAAGTACAGAATACTTCTAGAGGTTCATTCTATGAAAACGATAAAAATAAATTAATATAAATACAATTTTTCTGACAGAGCCATGGCAAGTTATGCAGCATCATCATTCAAACTGAATGATAAAGCAGGTTAGCCCATAGATTTAGAAGGGTAAACCTAATTAATACAAAGATATATAGTATTCCAATAAATGAAGTATTCAGAATTTAAGAAGTAGTAGTAGAAATATTTAACTAAGAGGACGAGAGCCATTATTGAAATGATGTCATACAATCTGGGAGGCATTGTCATGTTCAGTAAATTAGCATGGCCTAACCACAGCAGAAAATTTCCTTGAGCTGCAATAAAGACTAAATGCTTTCAGACTCCCATGATCCTTTGTAGTCATCATTTTAAAGCGCTGCCTTAGTGAGCTAAACCTGTAAAGTTTTCTTTTGAGCGGCTGTGAGTTGATTAGATCTATTTCAGCCTAGTAGTGGTAATAGGCTCCTCTCTGTGAAACTGCTTAGCCTCTGCTCCCCTGGCAGCTGGAGAAACTGGAATTAATCAGGTCTGCTGGGGACTTCTTCAGCATCTCCGCAGGCCAGCGACTCTGGAATCATTTACTACAGAATCTTACTGTCAACTCTTTGTCATTTAGGCTTTTGATTATGCTTGCTTTCTTCAGAAAAAATGGAAATGGGTGACAGATTATCCTAATGCAGAATTTCACTAGTTACTTTTATAGGCATCCATTATCCTCCTTTGTACTGTCCATAAAAAGAATGTAGGTGTGTGCTAAGACTTTTAGGGGCAGAGATATGAAGAATATGCTATTGAAATTAACATATTTCTTCTAATTAATGTATGTTTCTTTCTAATAAAGAGACCCTCCCCCCTGAAATGACTTCATATTTTTTTGTCACTAGCACAATATATGGATTTCCTTTCTCTTTTCTTAAAAATTGATAGCTGGGGAAAAAAATTCTTGAATATCATTACTTACCATGCTACTGTTCAATAACACTACTTTCTACTGAATATACTGCAAATGTAGATTGGGGGTTTTTTTGAAATGTATTAAATATGAGCTTTAGAATAAATGCATATTTACATAGACTGCTAACTACTCTGAGCTTCAGTGAACAGAAAGTAAACAGTCAACACTGAAAAAAAAAAAGACAATTAAATCTGCCTTCTTTGCTGCATTTCATCCCACAGATACAGGGCTCTATAGACTTAGTGTTCTGTAAATAGAGTCAATAGGTAGTCTGGTGCAGTTCTTAATGAAATCACCTCTTTCAACATTTAAAAATTTGTAGATTTATATTACAAGCAGTTATTACAAACAAAAAATTCTGCATGCTATTCTGAGATACAAGGTTTTCATACATGGCATAGGAAAATACTGTTAATGAAATGGTTGAAAATTTGATCAAAACGGATGATTTATAAGAATAATTTCTTTGATACATTTATATGCATTTAATAATATGAAGATGTGTATGAGCATTTGTTTGACTAGTGTCCAGTGCACTTTCAAAGGAGTCTGGCAAAAAATATTTTTCACAAAAAATGAAGTGAACAAATTGTTCCTTTTTAATACATTTTCCTTTTATTTTACCTGTTTTTTTTTTTTTTTTCCCTGTTCAATTTCATTCTAGAGAGTAGATTTAAACAAGTTACTTGATCGGGTAAATATATTAACATTTTATAACTATGTTTAACTTAAAAAAAAAAGAAAAAGATTGGCATTAAAGGAGAAAAAAAGTCTATACTGAATATTGAATGATTGCCAAAATCACAAAACTCTTCCATTATGAGTATGTTGAACAGTTCTGTAAATTACAGAAGCAGGTAACAGCCTCCATTAGTCTGCCTCCAAACAGAAGAAGCCTCTCTGTGTATGTTCTGTCATAGGCTTGGTAAGTGCAGGAAGTTTGTACTTTAGAACTATCCAAAACACACCTAAACCCTATACACCACCTAGACTTCTCATTTGTCTTGTTTGCCTATATCTGGTTTACCAGTGAACCAGCATCAAAAAACAGCACTCTAATTTTGTTCTGCTGAAAAATAAACACACTAGTTCATACACTGACCTCAGAGGATGAGTTGCACAGTTATGTCAGCTAATTTTAATCAGCTAGATTTCTTCATCTAGTTTTCTGCTGCAGTGAAGGACTCTGGCTAGAAGTCATTGAAAAACTGAATCTCATTTTTAGGCTTTCATGTTCATTTTTGTGGGGACTGGCATCATTGTTGCTTTGCCCCATGTTGCCCTGCCTTATTTAACACCTCATGGCCATGGCTATTTGGCAGCCCCTTCCTTCCAGACGAGCAGATGAGTCCTCCAGAGATCAGCTTCTTATAACGTGCCCCTTGTACCTACTGAGCCTCTTCCTATCAGGCAGTGATGAAAACCCCAGGCTTTTTCCCCTCATATTCATGTGTCCTGGCTATCTGTTCAATGCAATAGGGCCTGTAAGGCTGGGGCAGTTTGGCATTGTCCTTTCCACAATAAAGTGTAGGGTTGGCAAAACTGATGTGACTGATGTGACTCACTAATTGAGCCATTTAACACAGAGCAGCATGTCACCCATAAAACATTGGACCCTAATGCTGCACAGAGCCTTCCTCAACCTTTCAGAGGCAAAAAACTCCAACTTAACCCACAAATAACTAAAAAAACCTTCATGCAGTTAAATTGTGGCTCTTTGTTGTCTAAATTGTGAGAACTACCCAAAAATCTTGAGTTTTACTTGCTAATAAATAATCCAAGTCTGAAAAATTGCAGAGGGTTAAACACACTAAATAGGTCGGGTTCATTCTGTTAATGTTCATGTTCATGCTCTCTTTCTTTATTAAATACTTGCCCTTCTTTTATCCTTAGACTGCTATGGTCATTTGTCAATGACAATTTGTTGAGTTTGGATGTGTTCCTCTTCTCAAGAAAAGACTTCAGATTAGATCTGTACAAATACTGAGGCAGCTAACCTTGGGAAGTGTCCACAGACATCACCATTCTTAGCTAATTGCAGATATTCAGTACTCAAGTGGTAAATATTTAACAAAGGGGGGTTTCTCTCTCCTCAGGTACTTGAGACACTGCATTGTTCTAAACAAGATGCAATGTATTTTAACCAAGAACTGTCAAACTGTGTGCTGCAGGTGTTCAAACTAGGTTTCAAATCCTATTGAAGCATGTTTGACAAACAAGTGCTACCAAGCTGATACTTCCAAATGCAGAGCATTACAACTCCTTCTATCCTGCTAATAAGCTACCTCTCGGTCTTCTTTTCCATGTAACTTATTTTATAGCAAATCTATACTTTGCCATATAAACTGTTTAGAATAAAACTGGTTTTAAAATCTGAGTACTGGAATTAGCTCTGTCTGTTATGGCAGAATCTGATGACACTGTTTGGAAAGGGAGAGGGGATTTTAAGTTTCAGAAAAGGGGGTTAGGTATACCTATAGTGGTATGCAGAAGTCTTTTCTGGCTGCTTCATTTTCTAATTTGGAGTGTATGTATTTTTCTCTCTTCATCTTTTGCTGCTGCTCCAAATTTCAAGGAACTCTATGTCTTGTCCTGTCCCCATTTCCTCTGTGGTTTGGTCTTTACAACCTGTTTTACCTCAAAATTGTAAACAAATCCTCTATTTTCTGTTTTACTGTTTCTATGGTTTCAGAAAATTTGTTTCTTTTATTTACATTCCCACCCAGAAGTTCCTCTCCCATTTACTTTTGTCAGGGGCACTTCAGGGGATGGTCGACTCTGAGTGACTCGCAAACCTTCGCTTTGTTTATCTTGACTTCTTGTCTATCACAGCCTTGTAGAGCCACTGAGTCTCCAGAAGGACAGAGGAAAATAAGGAGGAGTATTGTACCTTGAGGAAAAACCTAGGCATCATCCAGTGTTCAGGTTTTCACTGTGGAGCTCTACATAGCATCAAACTCCATCTTTTATCTTCTGAAATTTCACTGTTATCATGCTGAGAGTGCACAATTGCAATAACACTCTTATCATAGTTTTAATTAATATAATACAGTCAAAAATGCCTTTCATTCTTTGGCTTCTTGAGCAACAGCAACAATTTTCCATTGTTTTTGTTTCACTAGCATGCACATGGCCAATCATGTAGCTTCTGCAAGTCCCATTGTTTTTTATTTTTTTTAATTTGTAATTTTTCATAAGTAGACACAGTAGAAAAATAGAGAGACATTGGAGATTCAAATTAAAAAGGAGGGTAAGACTTTTGAACTGAATTGCTCGAAATGAACTGGGAGAGGTGCAAATCAGTCATTACAAAAATTATATAATTTTAGGTCTTAGGTTAAGTTCTGTGAACTGTTTAATGTTATAATTGGCTGCTGCCAAAGCCATCAAGTTGAATGAAGCTCTAAGTTTAAAATGTCATAAACTCTCAGCATAAAGATTTATATAACACAGGTATCTGACCTACCACCACATGACAGGAGGTATTTGTTAAGGCTTATTTGACTCTTGCAAAGTGGAAAAGAAACGGACTAGAGAAAGAAAACATACATCTTCTGGACAATATCAAAACATTATGAATCTAGTCTGATATCTGAGCAGTGAATTCAGAAAGCTGTGATAAACATAGTTGTTTCTTATTAAAAAATAAGATTTGATACTTAGAGTGGAAAATTTCTGTGTTTATTATGATAAATGAAGGTGGTTAATGTCAAATCTCAACAGCGTGTATTCAGCAAGACTCTAGTGGAACATTTAATAAACTAAGTATACAATTTCTGATGTTTTGCAGGCATTCAACAGCTCTAACCCATACACAACTTCCCTATTTCTTTACACCAGTGACCAACAACAAAGTTGCAATGGATTAGTCTATATACCAAAACACAGGGTCAGAATATGGTGCCATTTACTGGCCTAAAAAAAGCAGTGTTGCATGGGCTGTTGCAGTGAATTTGGGGGACAGGATAAGGGGTGGTAGAAACCACCTTGCAAATGCATCAGGTGGTAACCCCTTCTACAAGGAAAGCCTTACAGCTTGGTGATGTATACACAAAGTTGCAAGCAAACCCATGCAAAAAGATGTAAGCAACATTCTTTGCTTCTTATTTCACAGTTTTAAAGAAGGTTGTAAGTAGAGCACATAGAAGACATCCTATATATC
The DNA here is from genome assembly GCF_031753505.1 of Anomalospiza imberbis. NCBI lineage: Eukaryota > Metazoa > Chordata > Aves > Passeriformes > Viduidae > Anomalospiza > Anomalospiza imberbis. The sequence continues at coordinate 29,062,536 of NC_089682.1, forward strand.
TAATTATCCTTCCATATTAACCTGGGTAAAGAGGAATATCTCATATCTCCAATCTGTCTGCATGTTTTTGTCTTCTTTGCAATAGTAGAACTGTATGGGGTGACAAAGAAGTGGAATGAGGAAAGATGGATAAAAGATTTGAAGTTTAATGGCCAGTGAAGCTGCCTACTCATCATTTACAATATCATGATACCTAAGGCAGTTATTTTATTGAGGGAAACAACAAAGTAAATAAGGAAGTATTTCTAGCTGTTCTAAGGGTAGATGAACTGGTCCTGTCCTGCAGTTCATGCTTAAATAGTAGAAGTTTCATACAAGGTAATGAAGTGGTTTTCTTATTTCCAGCCATTTCTATGGACACATTCCTTCATTGAAAATAAATGCCAGAAGCCAGTAAGTATCTACTGCCTGTACAGTATTCTTGCTATGACATCATCCAAGCTTGCATTTATAAAGATGATTTACTTAACTCTCCCACTTATGCCTCTTCCCAGTTTCTTCCTCACAAGCACTTCCCCAAATAAATAACAATTCAGTTGACTCTTAGAGGGGAGAAGTTGATGGTAGTATAGCTTTGCACAAAAGAAGTGAGAGTCACTAAGCAGTGTTTCATTTGCATGTCATTCATTATATAAAAACACTGAAAATCAAAGCTCTTAGAAAACCTGTCCATCCACATTTACCTTCTCTTCCACTTAATTTTATTCCTGTTATTTAAGTCACTCCCAGCAAGCTACATTTCTGCACTTTTGCTATAGTCACTGAGACCTTTTATCTCCTATCTCAAAGAACAGAACACTTAAAAATATGATTATTATTTATTCCTTCCAGTCCCCCCTCCCATTTCTTCCAACTCAAAGAAAAATATTTTTTCCAGACAATCTCCCTCTTGACCAAATTTTCTCCATCCCCAACACTTGCACATTGTTTTTTGTCTCCTCTTGTTAGGTCTTGTTTGGAAACTCATTCTCTTTTACTCTAGACACAGGTCTTCATTACCTTTTACCATTCAAAAGTACAGATAAGAATAGGACTGAAGTAAGGAGTCAGATACTCTTTCACAACAGTAAAAACACATAATTTTTGTGGCAGATTTCTGCCCTAAATTTCATTTGCAGTAAATTTCATATGTCTTTTTCAGGTACACATTTGAATTCAAAAAGAAAGCAAAATGAATTAAAGTCAACCAAAAATGAAAACAGAAAATCTGAACAAGTAAATAAAGTGACCAGCTGGAGTGATAACATTTATCTTAATTTCAATTTTCAGGTTCCATTTTTCTACTCTTTTGTAGTAACATACCTACTTGTCAACTTATTTTTTCTGAATAAACCAGGTTCAGAGAATTAACAGATGCCACAAGTAAGCAAATGTGCATCTCACTTTCAATTTTGTGGGGTCAAGAATAGATCTCACTATAAAACTTATGATTTGCTTAGTGTCTGAGACCAGAGCAGGGTTAATGGGAACTGTCTGCTCCCTTCTTGCACTGATCAGGTGGAGGCTGATTCATAGAAGTCCTTCTGCAGTCCCTGTTTGTAAGGCAGACAAAAAGCCCCAAACCACCCCAGTACACACTACTGCGCACAAGCCTGCCAAAACCTTTCAGTTTGCTTTCAGGTGTAAGAAGTCAGAATTATTCTGATAGGGTGGAGAGTTCTGATGACTGGCATGCAAATGTTCATAAAAACTGTCCCACTATGCTCTAGTTCCTGTTTATTACTTCTTATTCTTTTCAGTGTCAGTAAATGCCTTCAAGGCTTCTGTTATTATTGAAGAGGAGCCCACCTGGGAATGTTTAGGTCCTTTAGTAATAGCCTTAGGCCCAGATCTAATGTCTACTGAAAAAGGATTCACTGCTTAAAGGAAATACTGATGACAATTCGTTAGGGCATCATAAAAAAATCTGTTTCAAGTTAGAAATAAAGCTGCTAGATATGTGAACAAATACTGTAAGTTAGCACTTACTGTATACAGACTGCAGGATGCACATAGAGATGTCCTGTAGTCCAACCTTCCTTTAAAAGTTTCCTAAGTCCTTAAAAAAAAAAAGAAAAAAAGAAAAAAATAATAAAAGGAAAGGAAAGAAAGAAAAAAGAAAATGAGTTCATAATGTTTTAAACTATAATACAAATCTACTGATCTGCTATTAATACAGTTCCTGCACTGTCTGAGGTTTGAGACACACATGTGTAATTCTTCAATGGCATTCTGTGTGTTATCTGGAAGGTCTCTCATTGCTGCTGCATCAATGCAAACCAGACTACACCCAGGCGAACAAAGGAAATTTAACTTTCATAAGTTGGTTTTAAAAATGCATTTACTTTGACTGCATTGAAAGAATCTAAAAAAAGATGAAAAGCATCTTTAGCATGCCCAAAACATCTGGTTTCATATTTTGAGACCGAAAGGAAATTGCATGAAGACTAAAATCTTGTTTTGATTTATATTATTATTGGAGGGCTGAGAAGCTGCCAGTCATAAAATAAAATTTTATGATGATAAATAAATAAGGAAAACAATCTGACAAAACATGTTGTGGAACAAAGCTCCATTTCAAGTTTAATTAACTGATAACAATGTTTATGATAGAAGAACTGTGCCACCAATTATACAGCTAGTAAATGCATGCTACCAAAGCAAAGACTGGCCTATAAAAGACTGGTTAAAAAGGTTTCTCCTGCAGCAAAATACTCCTAACACAAAAGAGAAGGTATTCTCCATGTAGTAAATAATGCGGCAATTAAGACCCTCTTTGAAGATGTTTATTAGTCTTTATAGGTTGTATGACAATTGCTCTGCTTCAATTGCACATTGTAAATTGCACAATAGTTGTAGTTCCTGCTTTCTAATATGCCTACTGATAGTGCCTGGAGAAGCTGACAGTTTAGAAATTGTTACAGGAAAGATATATCCGTGGGGAGACAAGTAAAAAATAAATGTTTTCAGCTCTGCAGCACTTTGCCTTTTTCCGAAACCTTGTATGCAATCGTAAAAAAGTGTTCCAGCAAGATGATTATTTTAGAAACATGAAGATCAGCTGCATTCTGCAGGGAGAAGTGATCTTTAATCATATATGTAAGAGTTCAACTGCTTTTCTGGTAACAGAGCCTTGCATTTAAAATCACCGCATATTTCCAGTCCTTGTGGTTTAAAGACACTGGGATCACAGCCATGATACGCAGTACAAATCATTAACTTTCAATTTATGCTATACTATAATTTTCCAGTTACTATATAAAAATGCAACATACAAAATACAAGATTTTGTATTACAGATATTATGAATCACTTGCTAAAATAATGCTGACATTTCTGTGGATACATTAAAAAAACTTGGCTCCTATTCTGAGACTACTCCTTTTTCAACTTCTGTAATAATATACCACATTTAGGAAGCCCTGAATTCAGCTATCTGAAGGAACACTATATTAACTATTCTGATCACATGCCTTATCACAGCTTTTCACCCCATTAACTGTAACTGAGCAGTGAACTGTTGGCCAGACTACAACCCCAGTACAAGTCCTCCTTGTCTCTTCCTATCTATCTCCCTTCCAGCCTGCTGTTCAGCTTAAAGCCACAACTCTGTCAGAAAACAAACAAACAAAACCCCCCATTCAAATTGTGTGTTAAAAAAAAACATAGGAAGTAGATCTTTCAAATGTTTTCCAAAAGAAAACATATAGTGGAATTTGTGTATATTGACAGCAAAGGTTTTCAAACTGAATGGAAAGATCTCCTCTGTCAAAGTCAGTGCTTAGCAACACAGTAAACTTTCAAATGAAGTAAAAAAAAATGTTGTAAAAAACTTCTATGATTTTAGGTTACATACATTTACTGCAAGGCAGAGAAAGAAAAGATCAAAAGCATTCTGAAAAGTATTTGCTGCTTTAGTAATAAGCCCAAAATACTTGGAATTTATATTTTCTTAACTTTGTTTATCCACATGCAATAATTCTTCTCTTGACCGCATTTTGCTATTGTTTCTTTACCTGTCTTTTTTCCTCTCCTATTCTGTTTGAAATATGATAGTCTTCTCTGTCCTCTAGTTTGGGACTGTTTTTTATTTCTTAGGTGCATGTAAAGCTCTCACTTTTTTCACCAGTTAAAATGAAACTGAGGGGTCTGTGCTTCTTGTGGTTTCTTCTAAATACACGTGTAAGCAACTTAACATCCTCTCTCCAGTCCTGGAGGGAATTACTTCTGGCATGTTTCAATTCATTATCTTGAATCTTAATCAGCTGATGAAAAAAAAAAATTAGTTTCATCAGCTGATGAAGGCCCAGAGTAATGAGTAAAAACATCCTGATCAAGCCTCCCAGCTGCACTGAATGGGACTCTACAAGCTATACTAACCCTCACTACACTCTTATAATTAATTAATAAATTTCCCTCTTTTCTGTACCCATCAGAAATAAACAGCTACAGGATATTAGATCATATGAAAGATTATTGTCTCCTTCAGTCATTTACTTCTGTAAATCTCCAGAACAGGTTTTACAAATCTTAATGTGCTTAACTTCTTGAAAACGAAGTGAGAAAGGATGTTGTTGACTTTGAAATGCAATCCAATCATTGCAATGGCATAAGGATCTTTAAAATATATTACTAATATAAGTGACTGAAACTTCTTAGTAAAATTTATGGTTTCAGGCATCAAATTTTCCAACAGGAAAACAAAGAGAGAAAATATTTCCATCCCCAAATGAGTTTACATGTAAGGCATACATAATAAAAATAAGAACATGTACCTGCTAAAATAGAAAAGTAAAAATAAATTGCAGACAAAATTTTAAGAAATGTACAAAAAAATGAAATTAACAAAAGAAGGACAAATACTTTTTAATATTCTATCATAATAACTATAGGTGTTCCATATAAATATAGTAAATAAACGAGTTTAACAGAACTATTTGTCTTTAAAACAACTATTCAAACTGGTACACAAATATAGTGAGAAAAGAGCCTCTAGCTCTCAAATCCCTTTTGATTCCTTGATGCTACCCTGTGTCCAAATAGCCACTTTCTCTTGGAGTCACAGCTATGTGGCAATTGGCACAGTAATCACACCATACAGTTATCCCTGCATTAGTGACCTCCAGACTGCATTACTGCAACTCAGACCTAGAAATTAAGCCATACGACCTGAAAAAGCTCCACATGAGAGAAAACATGACAGAATATCTGCTTAACGAAGCAAATTGCCACATTTACCCACTTCAAGGTCTCCATCTTGATATTTAAACCTCTCGATATGATATGAAATCTCTGTGCCTCTACCTATAGGATCACCTTCGTCTACATGGCTATGATGTTCTTATCACTCTGAAACCATGAAACTGTGGGGGAGAAGGAGGAAATATGAAGTGGAAAACTCAGAATCTTTACAGAAGCCACATAAAAACTTCAGGTTTCATATCCTGGTGACAAAAGCTATTAGAAACTGCAGATCTACCTCAGAAGCCATGGCCCTATGCAAAACACATCTCTGACTAGTCTCTCCCTTCACCCACACAAATTCGAATCAAGCTGTTTTCCATCTAATCCAGTAAGAAAGAGAAAATGGTATTGCTATTGTTGTGATGATGATTAAGCAAAGTGGCAGAAAGGAGGATACGCTGATCACATGGATCCCATCTAGGGTGACACTGAAAGACGTTGAACAAAATTAAAATGAATTTCAAAATTTCATGAATAAACTCCGTATGTTGATGCATGACCTTATGTAAAAAACTTTGCTTAGTTGTCTGTAACTTCTTCAGTATGTCCCATTAATGATATTTTTCTGAGCAACGTCATGTTCTAGCCAAATCTTCATTATCCTCTATCTGACCACTCTCATACTCAAAAGAAGAGACAGAAAAAATAAAATGCAAAGCACAGAGGAAACTCCACTTAAAAAGCCCGAGAAATCTCAAGCACTGTAAAAATGCAGCACGCAGTTGTAAGGATGAAGGTAAAAAGATGTCCCCAAGGCAATCAGGAGGTTTGAATTTCTAGGATATAATGCTGACAATAGCCAAATAAGACTGCCATGATCTGAAATGTAATAAATATTATTGCTAGCAATGTCATTGCTATTGTAGATGCTATTAAAAAAAATAAAGATACAAAAATGATGAGATTTTTACATGTTAAGTGCTACAATAAGCAGCATATAAGAATCAGAAAACAGAAATAAGGATTTGACTTTTACAGATTTTTTTTAATCCTGATTTGCATTCTGTGTCATCACACTGGCTGTTGTGACATTGCATATCTAATCAGGCTAGAACTGGCTGCTTTTACCTAGAATAGGATCTGAGACTGCTAATTTAGCCCTGTTATTGACTTCACAGACTCCTTCAGCATCCTTATGACTTGGTTACAGGGGTCTCCACCTGACTGAGATCCCACTTGCTTGCCTATGATTTGACAGTCTTTATTTGACACCTGCATATTTCACTCAGTGACTGAATCACTCCAAGTAATTCTGGAATGACCACATATGTTTCTACATGTACAGTAGTTTTCAGTCCCAAAATGATAAGCTCCTGAAGACAGTTTGCAGCCATGCTTTTCCACTCCTTACTTTGGTAGGGATGTGCTATTTTGAATTCAGTGTTAGCAGAGGCAGTTAGCTCTGCCACTTGTTGCGATATCAGCTAAGTTTATTTACTTTGATGCATCCTACTGCTTTTGCCTTGGCATTTCTGAGTTTCCCTGCAGTTATGCTGTTCCACCTCTGATATACCTACCTGTTATATCAGTCCTCTTTTCTTTGGCTTTCTTAATATTTAATTTAATTTATTAAGTGCTTTCTTATTATGCTTTTTAAACCTGAGAAGTGGGGAAAAAAAAGCATTCACACAATGAGCACTGATGCCAAATTGTGTCTTTGTAGCAAAAAAAAAGATTTACAAGAGACAAAGGAAGACATGTTGTCATGGTCTCATGTCTAGACTTAATGCTACACACTCTTAGAGTCAGAATAGCTAAGTTCCTAATATTTTTATGGAACAAGTATCTTTCTGCAGAGGAATGCTTTGTGCTTGTAGCTCAATAATTAGATATATGAATATACTTCACAACTGCAGAAATTAAGAGAGAGCAATTTAATGCTGTGTCGTGGTTTGACATGGAAGTGATTTTTTCAAGAAGTTGGGTCAAACCAATCAGTGGTCAAGTTTGGATACTGGCACCTAAAGTGACCACTGAAGATATGGATATGCCTCTGAGAACACAGGGGGTTAAAAGCAGGAACTCCCAAGAGCTCGCTCTCTTTGGTTCCGGTCAAGGTGCTGTGCAGACCTCCCCTGCCCAGCCATGGGGCTGGGTGGGGGAGGGGAAGCCATGTGGCCTGGTCAAGGTGAGCTGAGAGGTAGAAGGACTGGAACCGAGCCAGCTCCTGTGGACAGAAGGGTGGAGAAAAGTGGAGATGCCTTTGTCGTCCCCCTCACCGAGGGAAGAGACAGAGAGTCCGGACGGCACCTGTAACTTTGCCCACGTGGAGGAGAAGGTGGGGGTGGGGGGGGGAAGGTGCCCAGCCTTGGCCTTGGGAATCGGCTGCTGGGCAGAGATTTCAGCTGTCCAGGGAGTCTGAACTTTTAACCCTTTCCTGGGAAATGAATGCTTTGTAAAATATTACTCCTCCTTAATTTGAAGTAGAAGAGAGACAGTCTGGGATCTGAGATGATAGAAGAGGAAATTTTTGAGTTGGAAGGAGATGATGGAGTAGCTTGTGGCTGGACTTTCTTGTTAGCCATAGACTGAACCAAATTCTCCTGACAGAGGCTGCACTTAGGGGGGTGCGTTGGTGAGCCAAGAGACCTGTTTCAGTGATTACCAACAGAGGATTGGAGACAACAGAGGAGAGTTGAAGAAGGTGTGGAGAGGCCCTCTGAGGAAGAAGAAGAGAAAAAGACCTCTGTTCTTGGACCCTTGGCCCCAGGGGAAAATGGGGGGGACTGTAGTCCCGAAATGAGAAACTGTACTGTTGTCTCTTTTGGTCCTTGGCAAAGCATCCTTAAAGGAGCCCTATGAGCAGTCTGTCCATGCACGGTGGTGAGAGCACTGTGACATGGAAAGGAGAGTGTCACCATGGCAGATTTTCTCCGGGTGATTGCCATGTGTGGCATGGAAACACAAGGGTGGCAATTGTGTTTCCTGGGGGGTCTGTGGCACAGGAGAGACTCCTGTCTCACTTGATGGACTGAGTATTGATTATCTGAAGGGTGGCAACTTGATCAGGATCCCAGGTGGTGTCTCACTGTTGGGTTTGTTTGGAAATTAGGTGGGAGGAGGAGGGGTGTTTTGGAAAGTCTTCATCCAGGATTTAGTGTTTGTAGTTTTTATAGTAGTAGTAGTTTAATAAAGTTTTTTTCTTTGTTATTAAGCTTGGGCCTGCTCTGCTCTGTTCCTGATCACATCTCACAGCAATTATTTTAAAAAGTGCATTTTCATGGGGGCGCTGACATCATGCCAGTGTCAAACCATGACATGCTGTTAGTCCCCTTGATACTGTCTGGGTGGCAGCAGGTGTTGCAGTTGGGACTACTAGATAGATAATATGTCTCCACACATGGGAATGTGACTGCATACAGAGCAGAAAGCATGCCTCATGGAAGGTGCTTCCTTTCTTTCTTCAGTTGCAAACAAAGTAATGCAAGTCTGAAAAAGGGGAAAATGCTGTGAAAGAAAGAACAATAATTGTCCCTCTGGGTTTTCATACACAACTTACCTCACATGTGCAGCAATGCCTGAAGCTAATCTCAGTACTTTTTGTAGCTCCAGTTAGAGTGATATTTGGCATCTGCTAGATGAATCTGGCTTATCTGTTGCCAAATGCACGCAGTACGTGTGTGTGGCAACTGCTGTCTTCACCAAAAAAAGATTGGTTCAACAGTATTTGTTGTATTTTCCTTCTACTATTTCTACCCCCAGGAATATAACATTTCTCTATTGCTAACCATTTTGTTTTTCAGTCTTTTTCTGGCTACAGTAGCAGATGCTGAAGTGTTGCACTGTCCCACCAGGCCTATGGTTTGGTCTCAGTCCAGCAGCTTCTCTGCATACATCCCCAAACTTAGCATAAAACCATTTTCTTGCTTTTTTATCCACTAGACTACTGCTTTTTGAAGTTGTCTATTATCATTTTGATTATTCTGTTTTTCTACTTGTTGAAATATAATGTCTGATATTTTAAAGAACAGTTCACTCACCTACAAGCTCTACTTGTCCCACAGCACAAACTGGTGGATTACCAGTAAGTAACTGGTGTGATCCCCAGACCACTTCTGACTCTGTGGAATAGGTGCATTAAAGCTAGCAAGGGGTGCCTATTTTTACAGATGCTTCTTCTGCTCTGGAGGTGATTTTCTGTAATTTATCTGACCAAATTTAGTAAGAATGTAGAGGCTTGAAACAGCTATCTCAGTCATTTTAGATAACTAAAAGTGGTCAAAAGAACAGAATAATGTTCTAAAAGTTACTATCCCTGTCACACAGAATCACAGAATCGTGATATCACAGAATCACAGAATAAGCTGAGTTTCAAGGGTCCCACTAAGATCGAATCTGACTCTCAGGCCCTCACAGGACCATCCCCAAGAGTCACACCATGTGCCTGAGAGTATTATCCAAAGGCTTCTTGAACTCTGTCAGGCTTGGTGCTGTGACCACTTTCCTAGGGAGCCTGTTCCTGTGTCCAAGCACTCTCTGGTTGAGGAACCTTTTTCTAATGCCCAGCCTAAACCTCCTGTGACAACTTCAGGCTAGTCCCTCAGGTCCTGTCCTTAACAGAAGCTCAGAGTAGAATCTCAATTGTAGATACTTTAAATTTGATTGAAGCCCATTTTTTGTTGACCTGGCTCAAACCCCAACACTAGTTGGGATCGCCAGATACACTAATCCATAGTACAACCAACCAAGAAAGCTGCAGGAGCCCTTCTGGGTCTCTATTCAGTGCCTGGAGTAAGAAAGGTCTTGTGTCTCACAGAGCCAGGGCAAGGGATTCTCACAGGCTTTAAGGAGAAACAGAATCAAACAAATCTGCCAAAATTACAAGTTTCTGAATTTCAAATAATAGCAGATCTTGGTTGTCTTACAAAGGTGCAAGAAGGCCATCTGGGGTCAAAGCAAGATGTTGCTTGTAGTCTACCTTTCTAAGTAAAGTATATCTAAGGAAAGAAGTATAAGAAATTGAGCTAATCCAGGTTTTCTGGTTATATTCAGTGCTGGAAAAAATATCAACAGGTCCTCTGCTTCCTTTGTAGCCTTTTTCCAGCTTTTTTCAGTTTTTCTGACTTTCAGAGGCATCCACCCTTCCACAGACTTACATTAATAATGGATATCTCAATATTTTTTAAGGCAAAAAAATTGAATTCAAAACTAATGCTAAACAGAAGTAAGCCACCAAAATGTCATGCTCTGTCCAAATTTTAATATTAGAAGCCTGGTTGAGAAAATAGTATAAGTACTCCATAGTATTTTTGCAATCCTTAATCTCTCTTATTTCCTCTACTAGGATTAAAATAGTCAAAATGCAGATGACTTTTCAGTGATTGCCAGCCACAGCAGCAAACATAGTTTGCAAAAAATAACACATTTTATGGAGAAAAACAGCAGGTTTTTGTAGGTCTTATCAAACTATATTAAACAATTTTATCCCATTTTTTTGAAAGCAGATGACTAGCGGACACTCTTCTGGAGCTGTCCTGCATGGTATCTGGTAATATTCATGCACTGACAAAACTATTTTGACATATGGAACTATGTACAGTAAATTGAAGTCCTGGTTAAAAATAATGATACTAATTAGTTTTAAAATGTGGGTGATAAAAGATATATATGCTAAATAGAATAAAAGACCAGTTGATGAGGGAAAACGCTTTTAAGAGAGTATCACTAAAACCTGTGGCTGATCTTTCATGAGACTAAGCCCCTCTTGAAGGGAATACTGACTGCTTGATGTGATCATCACAGTCCCGAAGGATGTAGGCAAGCAGAGCAACATCATGCACTGTGTTCTTAGTTTTGGCACTGGTCCTTGTGTCACATTTATAAATGGCTGCCACGAACAATGACCAGGGTATGTCTCTTTTCTATCACAGTGCTCCTACTCAGAAAACCTGCGAGGAAACTTGGTGCGCTCCGACCTTAATCCATGCTTTAAATGATCACGTGAAAATGTTCACAGGTTTAAAGTCCATCTAGACAATGGGTCTTTCTCACCCAAAACAAGATGTATGGAGCCTAATCTCAGGTCTTCCATGGTTATTGAATCAGGTCCTGAGGTGAAGAAACATCTTGGCGTGCTGGAGTAGAGAACAGCAATGAGCAAGTCCTGAGAATAGTTTCTGAAAATGCAGTCTGTGTAAGAAAGTCTGTCCCTAAAGCCACTCTTGTCTAAACAAATTATTTTCCCACAGTAATCTGGTAAACTGTCTGTCATGCGTTGAAGTTTGTCTATCTATAGAAAGAGACTTGAAAAACTCTTGAATGTGTCCAAAAAATACTGAGCTAAATTGATCCCTCTTATGCATCAGCAAGTAGCTCTGTGTCACTGCATGAACATCCCTCTGTAACACTCCTATCTGCAATGAGAAAGGAACAGCAAGTCAGATGCTGTTCTTAGCAAAGTCAATAGGAACATTTACGTTGATGTCAATGGGAGCGTTTACATTGATCTCAAAGGAAGGAAGATTGCATTACCAGCAGAGACATGACATTCTTCCAGAAATGAATCTAAAGTACAATAAAATCTGTAGGAATGCCACAGACCTTCTTTGCTTGAGCTTGCATATATTTTAGAGGTAAGGTTCTGATACGAGTGTTTCAAAAATGTGGTGCGGTGTTCTTTGCATAATATTCAGGCCTATTGTCTGCTCTCATTTTTTACATAGAACACACTTTAAGCATCTGCATTTCATCACTTCCATCTCAAGGAAGATAGTTCTGTTCAGGTAGTTCTTTACATTACTTGAATAATATATATAATGAATGAAAAGTAAGTTCAAATAAGCTTTACAAGAAAACCCTCTACTCATATACACAAGGACTGATCAGAAGGTTAAGTGAAAAAAAATAATGGTCTATACCTGGCTTCAAATATTTTAAGCAGAAAATGCATATAAGTTGTCTTGAAAATAAATGGTATTTATCTGATTGGATTAATGCATCCATATAATTAAATGTGTACAAATTGTAAAGGATAAAGATACTATGGCTTATAGCAAAGAACCCATCCTGTTCAATCAATGCCATCTAAGTAAAAAGGTGATAATGAAAAAACACGTAGTCATAGTAAAAAGAAACCTTTCTTCTGCAAACACTTTAAATAAGGCTCCTCAGAGGCTTCACATATTGTGGGACTTAGAGATAGCTATCTGCATCTGAATTATTTCAGAGAGCTTAACATACCTCTGTAGTTTGTGCAGGAGAATTTCAAAATTAAAAGAGTAAAGAAAAAGAGCATTAAAATATTTTCCCCCTTTTTTCTTTTAACTTCTGAACTTATTTTTCTGAAAATTGAGATCATCTTCAGTACAAAGCAAGAAGAAAAGTGAAAATTCTATTTTCCCCATCCTTCCCAGCCATCCTCAGTAATTCCCCAGTTTCTATTGCATATGAGCTTCATTCCTCCTTTTTTCACTCCAGACTGTAGACAGTATGCCAGAGAGAGCATGATTTTGTGTTCACACAAGTGATGATTTTCATTCACTGTCTCTGAAGCAAATGTTAAGATGTGTTAGGTTTGGTCAAGCACAGCCTGGAACAAAAAATCACATGCTTTGAATAGGTCTGAACCAACTGAGGGCCCCAAGGTGTGCCATCAGGCCTTGTGCAGACTTTGCAAATGTCTGCACAAATGTTTGGAATGTGGAAGTTGAAGGTAAACTAGGACAGAGTACCCTGACTGCTTGTTTTGTGTTTAACAGATTATTTAAAGTGCCTCCTTTAGCAGAGGTCAGGAAGCAGAACTAATAAACATCAGATTGGAAGAAGGTAGAACTTGCAGCCTATTTCTTGCTGTAACCTTACTTCTGGGAAAGGCTCTATTAACAGTCAGGGAGCCATAGGATTGAGACAACTTTCCTAATGAGCAGTGACCATCATCCAGATTGTCAGTTTGACAGGACAGGATTTCATTCCATGTTTTAAATCACTGATTTCTGTACTGCCTCACATCATATTTTAGGTAGAAAGGCAGGGAGGATTTTAATTAGTGAAAAACTGAATTTGAGCAAAGAGATGTAGAAGCAATTATTTACCAACACTGTGTATATGATCTTAATGTGGGGGGGGGGAATGTCCTTACAAGTTCTGTTAGTACTAGACATTTCAGAATCTTGGATACAATTGGCCTTTCATTGTCTTCATCTATATTCCATTTATAAAATTGCAGTGTAGGAAATCTGCTGGATGAAAAGTAGTGTGTAGGTAGGTAGCAATGCTGCACAGTTGGATGGGTCTCACAGCAGTCACTCCTTTAAAAGTACACACACTCTAGCACACAGTGCCACCCATAAAGTTCCCCTATATAATTTCAGGGACAACTGAGTTGAAGCCCTTATTTGTAGCAATTATTGGTTTCTAATCTGCAAGAGCCAGAAATCTACACTGCCATTAATTCACCTGCAGACTTCATATTGCTTTGAATGGGAATTATGCAAGAAAGTCAATTGCAGGAATGGACACTTCATAACGGTTTAAATGAAATGAGCTTTTCCAATGAAGAAATGAACACTAAAGCCAATCTAAGCCAAGAAAGGCACATTGACATCCTGAGTGAGAGGTGACCTAAAAGGATAGAACATCAGGTGTAATTTTAATTTTTCAGTTTTAAGAGACAGATTAACTACTGAAAGCAGCTGGCAAAATGATAGAGATTATTTACAAGTATTCTTGTCTTTTTCTTGAGCTGGATCTTGTTATGAAGGTCAAGAGACAGCCCCACTGCTGCTCAAAAAGAATTTTCTGGACACGAGACTGAGCCTATGCCACTGGTAAAGCTCAGTGTTTTAGTTTGGCCTTTGTATAACAGCCCTTCAGTCACACAACACCAGCCTTCTAGACCATCTAATGGAATGCTGAAAGGCAGGTTGAAAACATCTGTTTTTTTCAGTAGAAGTTTCTCCTGCCCTGACTCTCAATGTTCCTTCAAGGGCACTGAGTTTATTTCCCTAAGGAGCAAGTTACTGGACTTATGGTTTAATGAAGTCCAGGAAATTGTCTGTTCACATGTCATGACACCCTGTCCCCTCACCCAGTAACATCTTAAAGCCAAGGAAGTACTCTGCATCTGAATGGACAAAGATTTCCCTGTGAAGATCTTCTATTTGCAAGGGTAGACCTTTTCTGTCCACACAAACTATGATAGGGAGTGAGTGTGAAGAGCAGCAAATAAATTCAGGTATTGCACTACCTTTCAGGGGAAAATCCAGTACATATTTACTCTCAGATTAGGTCACAGTGCAGCTCTTGCCCCAGACTCAACTCACCAGCCTACTGCTGTTGTGATGAGATCAAAGAGGTATTAGGAATTAAGTGCAGTTAAGATTAGAGATTTCTTAATAATCTTTGAGGACGTTATAGGTAACTCTAGGTGAAGGTATGTGAAACTTCTGTTTGACTTTCAGGAATGAAAGGGGTCAGTATCTCTTTGTGATTGTAGTACTTAATATTACTTTTATATGATAACATTGTGCATGATACATACATGACTGTGCCTCTTAAAATATACCAATTTATGAGCACTTGCCTCCTCAAAATCAGTCCCCTTTAATGTTTCATGTAAATAATCTCAAGATTACCTCACATTTCATGAACCACACAATGTCATAAGTGGATCCTGAAAAATGCAAGATGAAAGTATTTTTCTAAATATGGTCCTGTGGTACAATGGGAAAAAGAAGACTAAACATATCAAATCTAAAATAACAAAAATAAACAAATGCACCCCACCCCCAAAACAAGACAAAATATTATTGTCAAGATTTCTTGCCTTGGGAGAGGTCTTCTGGATAGTTTCTTATGAGGATTTCCACTTCTCACTGATGGAACTGTATTACAATAATTGAATTTTTGGATAGAAAAAGTGACACATGAGGACATGTTTCTGTCTATATGCAAGAACTCTTTAGTTTTTGAAACATCCTTCTCCTAAATGCTGTCATTAAAGACTAAATTTTTTTCTCCTGCAACAAAAACATGTAAATGTATATGGTGAATAGATTTACATTGGTTTTATTATACTTTTATTCAAATAAGTTTCACAATGTTACTTGGTTTTGTCCTATCTGATATCATTGTTTGGATCATGCTTCACAGAGTAACTGAATTAGTAAAAGCATACCATATGAAACATGATAATTTTGAAATAATATTGCAGCCTGAGAAAACATTGAAAGTCACTGTCTAGTATGCCTTACAAACAGGAAATCAGACTGAATCCAGGAAAAAACCCTGCTTTATTATAGATTTTAGATTGTTATACTTTACACTCCAATGGTCTTTTGAAACTGTAAGACATTTGGCAAACATGAGACAAGATGATATAATGTACTTCCTCTCTGTTTCATGGCACTTTTTTTACCCAAGCTGCTGATAGAGTAATTGATAGAAGGAGGTGAGTAACCTTTCTAATTTCATGAATGGAATCATGATGCTGTTCAGTCTGGAGCTCAAAGAAGGAACTTAGATTGATTTGTGGGTAAACTATGAGATAGTGTCAGAATAACAAAGCAATTTTTCAGCTTTCCTTAAATTACACTTCAGATATCCCAAGGATTTATGATTTCACTAAACAAGTGAAAATAATTTACAGAAAAGTGAATTTTTCTTAAATGGACAGTTCTTCTGCTGTTTAAGAAATAATCAGAATTATGCTTGTACCAAAATAAGGTGTGTGCCAGTGGTTATTGCTGGGGTGCAGCTCTCTCTGTGACAGGCTGCATTTCCTGGTCAGATGGAGAGTATGTGAAGGGAAATGTTTTACCTTAAGTGGAAGAGCTCTGGTTTTTCATTGTCCAAATTCATTAATTCCTGCACAAGAGTGGGACTAACTTCATTTACCTTGAACCATCTTAATGTTAAATGTTTAAGCTAGTCAGCCAGTCTGCCTCTATACTTAATGGGTACCAATAAGCACTTCCAGAAGGAAATCATCCTAGCCTAAAATAGCTATCTTCAATAGCGGTTTATTCCTAGCTAAATTAGCCAGCTTAAACTGCTTAATTCTGGTACCTAAATCAGGTAAAATGAATCTCAAACTAAGAATTAGCAAAGAATAGCAAGGTCAGTGAAAGTATCAAGACTTGGACAGTGAGAACACAAACATCTGCTGAATAAAAAACGTAACAGTCCAAAGTCCATGAAAGTAGAAGAAAGTCATGCTTAGAAAATGTGCCTGGGCTGGTAGAAACATCTGGGCAGGAGTCCTCGTGCTGCAAGATTCTTGTGAGCAATAAAACATTAGTGCTGACAGAGAGATTCATAGTGAATAAGCCAGTGAAAACTTTTACAGAAAAGCAGAACAAGTGCTTTAAAAACCCCATATATTATATTAAACTATAGTTTGTACTCAGTCTAACTTCACCTGCAAACCATGTCAGGTCTTCATCATGGAGGAAGATTTTGTCAAAATACTTTATCCTGATCGACCCTTCAAAGCCTTTGCATATAGGGCAATAGAACTAATGAGATAAGAGGACTAGGATGTGCAGAAGAATCCACATACCTTGGGGCTGGATATGAGCTGGCAATATGGGAAAATATGTGGTATGAAACCATGGTACGGCTTCTGGGCATGAATAATGTACTGCCCACAGTTCTGCCACAAAAAGGAACACAAGATTCTTGAAAAATAATTCAAAGTTCATATACTTTGTAAAAAATGACTTCCCTGAGGAGATGAGTTTTGCAGTAGGGAGACTAACCCATGTCCTTGGGAGATTAGTGATAAGAGGAGTGGAATATGGTGAAATATGTTACTCAGCTGATGGTTTCAAAGGCAAAGTTTTGCATTTATGTGGGAAAACATTGCATTGTGAAGTCTAGTTGTTAATATCAAAGAGCTGTAAATGGAACAAGGTCTGAGTGTCCTTCTGTTTACAGAGCTGTAAGTAAAAATATCAAAAAAAACATGGTGCCCTTAAGTGACCAAACCTGACAGGGTTTTCTGTGGACACTGGGTGCAGACACAGGTGCACTTCCTCTGCCCACCCTGGAAGAAGAGAGTGCCTGGGAGAAGGGGTGCCTCTCTGGGAGGGGCAGGCACTGTGTTGGGCTACTGCCTTCACACAACACCCAGAACAGTCTGGCCCACATGTTGTTGACTCAGAGTGGAGACAACACAACACTTCTCTATACACTTGTACTGTTATGTATGGTATTGAGAGCAGAACTTGGTTCAGTACAAATGTTAACACTGAACCAATAGCAATCTCATTTCAACACCACAGAAAAGCCAGGACACTGGTCAATCCCCAGTGCATGTCAGTCTGAGATCAATGGAGGTGGACAGCAATCTCTGCGTCAACTAATTAAATAGGTGTTTCCAAAAGACATAGGATAACACAGTCTCTGCTTCTCTCTTTCCAAAGACTGGAAAAGAAGCATTGGACTAGCTAACCAGCCCTTAGAAACTCAAGAACAAGATTAATCCAGTCCAAAATACTATTTTAAGACAAAGATGTATCAGTAATTTAACTACAAGTGTTCTTCTAAAGCTCTTGTGGTTTCCCCAAGTCAAATGTCACAACCTCTGGAAATTCAGTGCTCGACTTAAGCATAAGAGGAATTCAGTGAAGACATATGAATAACTTTAACTGCTCTATGAATTACTGCACAGAAATACACAGCATGATTGTAGTGTCAAATTAGACCACCTGATTTGAAAAGCCATATTACATTACTTTTTATATCTCACAAATATCCAGGCACAAATAAAAACTTAACAACTTGTTCCCATACATTTTTTATACTAACGAGTTCCTTGCTTTACTTACAAGTTTTTAAATAAAATTTTATACATCGTTGCTGATAGTAATTTGGTTGTATGTTGTATTAAGTTACATTTCATATGTCAATAAACACATACTACTGTAGTAAGATTAAAGCTGAACAAAGTAAGAACACATTCATATACTCATGCTTAATACTCGAGGGAGATCAATAAAAGGATAAATAATTTGTATGGTTTAGAAGTATATCAGCCATTTTGTGGCCTTCTCCATACAGGGAGAGCTCCACAGAGTATGACAACAGATGAAAAAATGACAAAATTGACTGAAATGCAGCATTTTTTAAATAAGTTTTTGCCTAGAGCAAAAGGAAAGAATATATTCTTGAGGAGATAACTTGTGTCCTTGGAGTTTAAGGGCCATGAGCTGCAAGAGTAATTTTTATAGTATAATTTTGCTTAATCTGGTTAATGTTTGAATAGGAGATAAATAGCTTTATAATGAATAATAATAATGATCACATAAATAATTGCTTAAAGCAATTTTTTGGCTGTCATGGAAATTAGGACATCTAAATTATCTTAAGAATAAGGAGATTCTGACAATATATAAAAGGATCTTGAGGGAATGTCTAAAAAGCAATGAAGTAGCGTCAAAGATTATATGTCAGTTGTGCCTGTGTTTCATGTTGCTGAATGAGACAGGATGGCATGCTGGGAATACTTTTTAGGCTTTTATTACATATATGAGACAACAAATTAATGAAAGTTTAAGTTTCTGAAGAGTGTATATACTTCTACTGGAAATGGGTTTTTTTGCATAATAAAAAGCATTAAAAGTGACTCAGTGGAAAAGGGCCTGAGGGTGCTGGTTGGCATCTGTCTGAACATGAGCCAGAACGTACTCAGGTAGCCAAGAGCTTTGTGGCCTGTATCAGCAATAGTGTGACCCGCTGGATGAGGGCAGGGATTGTCCCTCTGTACTCAGCACTGGTCAGGCCACACCTTGAATCCTGTGTCCACTTTTGGGCCCCTCACTACAAGAAAGACATTGAGGGGCTGGAGTGTGTCCAGAGAAGGGCATCAGAGCTGGTGAAGGGTCTGAAGCACAAGTCTTATAAAGAGTGGCTAAAGGGATCTGGAGATGTTTATCCTGGAGAAAAGGAGGTCCAGGGTTGTCCTTATCAGCTGAGTATTGTGGCAAGGTGGGGTTCGGTCTCTTCTCCCTGGAAACTAGCAGCAGGACAAGAGAACATAGCCTGAAGTCGTATCAGGAGAGGTCCAAGGCGGACATCAGAAAGATTTTTTTTCACCAAAAGGGTGTTTAGGTGTTGGAATTATCTGCCCAGGGAGGTGGTGAAGTCACCATCCCTGGAACTATTCAAGAAAGGACTGGACATGGCATTTAGAGCTATGGTTCAAATGAGGTGGTTGTGTTGGGTCAGAGGCTGGACTTGACCATATTGGAAATCATTTCCAGCCTCAGTGATTCTTTGAAAAATGCAGACTGAAGAATGTAAACAGAAATTAGATAAAAGAGTACATAAATTGGGAAAAAAGCATTAAAATCTTATCAGTGTTCAAAGCTATGGAAAACTATCATTGAACTGCTGTATTCACAATACTCAATCAGAATTAGCATTATATCTACAGTAAGGCTACTGATGTGCTGCTTGCTTAGAGAAGGCTAAATTACTTTTATATAGCTAACACCTTTTTCCTCACAATTTTGTTGTTTCTTTTAAATGCACACAAAATATTTTTTTTCATAAGAAGACTAAAGGAATCATGAATCATACATGACAGCTGTCAGTTAAGCATTGCTAGAGGACACCCAGATACCCTATTGATGGAAGCACTCCAAGAAGCTGAAGAGAACAGTCCTGCGCT
Organism: Anomalospiza imberbis; assembly: GCF_031753505.1. Taxonomy (NCBI): domain Eukaryota; kingdom Metazoa; phylum Chordata; class Aves; order Passeriformes; family Viduidae; genus Anomalospiza; species Anomalospiza imberbis. Next base: position 29,082,370 of record NC_089682.1, read on the forward strand.
ATCAGGAACACTGATGTGGTGGCCTAATAAATGTTTTCTCAATTTTAATGTTTGGGAATTTATGATCTAGAGTTGACTTATACCACAAAAAAACACATGCAACTTATAGGCCACTGACAGTAAGAAAGACATGATAGGTTTAGAATGTGACTAATGATAGAAATGTAGGGGGGAAATGAATACGCTCGCATGCTGACATGTGTAAAGGTAAGTATCCTTTTCAATTCATTAAAACAGTAGAAACCATAAAATCACCTAACCACATGTATTCCTTGCACTATATAGCAAAACTGTGATTTCCAAACTACATTAAAGGAGCTACTAACATAAAAATTTGACTTCAAAATTAAATTTGTACTGTATATTAATGTCTTATTTGGGGACACTAATTTTGGAAAGCATGAAGCTGTACGATTTCTTAACACAGACACACCAATTCAGTCCATGCTCCTTCACCATGTGGCATCAACCCTTTGTGTGGCATTGCTATATATCCTGTAGAGATGGGGTGTTCAATTTGTGAGAAATACATTGATGGTGGAATAGCATCAAAGGTAAGGAAACTGCTCCTGCTACTTGAATAAGGTGGCATGTTTTCTTCTTTTTAGGGGCTTGAAAGGAACAACAGTGATCCTCCCTGGTCCCTTTGAGGATTTTGGGAAGACTGTGACAAGATTGTATGGGAAGGATTAAGCCCTTGTGCAATTCCAAGAAGCTGTTTTGATCTTGGCAATGAGACTGCTCTGCAGGACTTTGCACTGTCAGCCTAGAGAGAAACTGAAACCAGAGAAATATGAGGGACTCTAGAGCAGAAAAAAGATTACTATACTCAAAAAAATAGTAGCCAACAGTCATCACTTGTTTGCTTCTGGTCCATATCTGGGATTCACTGGGATACAGTTATGACAATGATTCTGAGAAAGGTATTATTAACAACATGCTCAAATATAGCCTTTACAGTGACCAGAGGCATCAGAAGATTTTAGTTCCTTTTTCCTGTTTCCCTGCTTTGGTGTGGGTGCCAGTCCAGGTGGTTAAGGCTGGAAGACAAGTAGCATCATACTACTGTGGAGACAAACAGGAAATGGGGCAGAGTAAATCCTTTGTCTCCTCCCTCTTCAATTCAACCCTGTCTTTAAATGTGTAACTGCTTTATTGGGTCAATCCCCATGTAAAAAAAATGTAGGACTTAAGCTACCTTTTGCAGTCACCGAGAAAAATACTCATTTGTGAATGGTGATGCAATTGTGTCATAGCCACTTCAACATAAGTATACCACAGTACCCTAATCTCCTCCATGACATGTTCTGAGCTGGTCAATTCTCTATCTCTTCCCCTTCTCTTGTTCCCAGCTTGTTTTAACCCTTACTGTACCTTCCTATCATGTTTCTTCTAATGGCTCTGACACTCACATGAGTCCATGGTAAATCAATTCAAAGTACTGATAAGGCAGAAAGTGAATGCACCAAAAATTGTGAATGAGGTTCTGCCAGTGCAGTAAGCTGTGCTGCTTCACAGAGGGGTCAGACAAGAGCCAGAATGGGTACAGAGAAGAAAGCAGGCAAGGACAGAAGAAGGAGCAGGGGCTGCCTCTTTTTTGGGTAATAAGCTGTTTCACCAGCTCAGCTTTCTTGTTCTTCGCTATAAGCCTGCCAAATAACCTTTGAGCCAATGATAAGTTCAAAGGGTAGAGGCTCTAAATCTCTGTGACAGTGTTCAACCAAAATCAGAGCTTTCCAAAACTTTCAGAGAACTAGGAACAAATCACGAGTGCCTGTTCACAAGAATATATGACTAAGTTGAGTAGTGAATTGGTAATTTTCCCTCTCAGGGAAGTAAAATACTAAATAAAACACTTCACGGATCCCTAGAGCCACTGCCAAAAAAGGACATTCTACACATGCTATATTATAATCTAAATATTTCAATAGAATTGTGCTCAGAGTTGTTTTCTGCACACCTAATCTACCTTAACTTTACTGTAAACAAAAAGAAGGGAAAAATTCACCTTACTGGTCACAGTCTTCATGGGAACTCTCATCCTCTCCAAATCCCCCAAATTCACAAACTTGTTTTGCACCTCATGTCAGAAAACAACATAACTAGTATTTTTCTTCTAGTCTGGACAAACAGAAATGCAATAAATATTTGCTTGTGATCTTAAATTTGGCTTGGTTTGGTTTTAAATAACAAAACATTTTTTTCACCATGTTTTAATGCTCTTATGAAAACGAGTGGAGTGAAACTCTCACAAATGAACTATGTGGCCAAATTATATGTTTCAAATGAGCAACTTTACATTGAAAATAAGAATATGAATATGTTTAAGATATTCAAAGAATTTCTACCAACTTTAAGCAAGACATGCCTGAGCATCATCTCATGACAATGTAACATTTTCAGTATTTATGTATCTCTATTTTCTTGCCAAGTGCAAAGAATGCTGGAACTTATGCACTCGGTTTCAAATTAGTTGTGATAGATATTATTTGGGAAACATTTGTGGGACTAAATTACTTTTCTGTGCTGGGATGCCATGCTTACTGCACAACATTCATCAGGAATTTAACTGTCCTCTTATAAAATGTTTGTGGCCATGGGAGGATCTTCTGCTCTGTGTCATCAAGGGAGGTGCTGGATGGTGAAAGAGTTTGGGAGTTTAGGAGTTGGGGATCTGTTGTGTCTTCTCATCAGCTCTGGATCACAATGCCAAGGAAGGAGGCTGGTGATCTGCTAAGAACTCAGCTCAGAATCAACTGCAAGTATATCAAAATAGTCCTAACTCTGGAATATTTCATTCTCAGTTTTGATAAACTGGCATTTTTCATTGGATGAAACCCTTCAGTTGATCATTCAGGTGAGCTCTGCTACAACCAGTCAACTTCAGCTGGAGTAGGGACCTTGAAAATCTCCATGGCATTTTCTTTTCATTCTGCAACATCTATTCAAAAACTATATGTTTCTTTTGACTGTTTATGCTCACTGAAGAGTTCAAAATGTTACAAGTCAGCCACATGTATTCCCACCTGCTGCTAAGTATCTGTAGTAGTGGGAAGCTCAGATAAGTTGTCCACAACTCCTCTGCCGCAGTGACCTCCAGTGGGAAGCAGCAGAAAATGGGAAAGTATATGGGTAGCAAACTAGCATTGCCAAGTTCAGAAAGGTCACAGGAGATGCATGACTCTTGGTAGCTGTGTGCAGGAATGGGGGGAGGAATGTGCACTGAATGAACTCAATCACCGTCATTGTTCAGGCAAGAAGGCCTTAGGAGGCCCAAGGTTCATGCCAACACAAACTCAGAGAATCACAGTTACTCTGGGTCTCAAAGTTGAGAAAACAAATCCCTGTTAAACTTTTGGTTATATATGGCACTAGTCTATAGTATGTCTCAACTCCCCTGGGGCTGAAAGGGCCTTTCATGACCATTATTTTCAACTTGATTCAAACTCTGAGCTCTAAAGAGAAAACCTGAAGTAAAACAAAACTCTGGCCACAATTTTCTCCCTTAGTGAAGTATTCTCTTCTCCTTGGAAGTCTCTGCCTGCCTACCTACTTCTACTCTCCAATGAGGTGAAAATGGTGTCTTGCTTGGATGCTTACTGTGTCAAGCTATGTGACTTTTTCTCTGATCTGAGTACAGGAGATGATAGGCCTTCCCCACTCATCTCATCTCTGGGTATGCTCAATGAAGAAAAGGAGAACTTGCTGTTGATAACAAGAGATGCTCAAGCTGCTGTGAAGCCTCTGCTTTTTACTGCCCTTTTTGTTTGGGAATCACCCAGAGAATCATGTGCTTCTAAAAATACTTGAAATAAATGTTCCAGAAATTAATATAAAACAATATGAAGTTGGCATCCCATTTGCTATAATAAAACACCGAAAAATTACAATATGTTTAACTTCTGCAGTGAACAAATGCTTTTTCTTACTATTAAGCCATTTATCAGTTTTAATACTCAGTGTAATTTCTATCTGATTGTAGCCTTCCTGTAGTTTCTCACTGTATCATTTTATGGCTGTTTCTGTTCTGTTTAATATTTGCTTATTTTAGTTTAAATCCCTAGAGCAGAACCTACAAACCAAACAAAAATTCACAGAAAACAGAGAGCAGCTCAAATGTCCTTGGAGACACTCAATTTTTTGTTTGCTACCATTTGTCATCCTCTGCTCAGAGAGAGATCAACAGTTTTTAGCACACAGATCAATATTCTCTTAACCCAGACCTAATCTAAGGAGAGTTTCCCCAGGTTTCACCTTGGCCTACTCCTATGTGCCATAGTTGCCCTTTTTTTCAGCAATAATTTTGTCTGTGTAAGACAGCAATTTTTCATCCTTTGGTCAAAACTGGTGACAAAAGAGGGAATAATGGTTCCTGACATATGAAATGATAGATTTGACACATGGCATGCTGAGCTGGGAGCTTTCACGTGCCAAACTAGAAAGACAGATAAGCAGCCTAATACTAATAGCCCTCCTGACATTGCTGCCTCTTTTTTTTTTTTTTTTTTTTTTTTTTTTTTTTTTTTTTTTTTTTTTTCCCTGGTATACCAAAACAGCCTGTGCTTTTTTTCTTCTTCTTTTTTTTTTTTTTTTTTCCTTCTTTTTTATTTTCCACCAGTGACTTCTTTTCTATAACTCTGGGCAGGAAGAGAGGAAATGCACTCTACTCAGCCCAAAATAAACGTTTCCCTGTCCTGTAAAATGATCAATCTATGCCCTTTTCCTCCAGCACAGTAAGGGCAATACAACATGCTGCTTGAGGAAATACTAACAAATATAGCCAGTGAGAGAGAAACAGATGGGACTAAGAAATTAAACCAGCAGATTTCTGGAAGGTATTCAAAGAGGAGAGTTTATAATACTGAAACAGAACTGCTCTTTAATTTTTTTTTTTTTTTTTTAAAGCAATGATCATCAAGATTTACCTTCAGCAGGGCTCACACTCTCCCTACTAAATCCCCCGGAGGAATGATAAGAGAGGTCCTTTTTGGTACCATTCTGGCAAAAGTAAATAAAATTTCACAAAAGCCAGTGCCAGGCTGGAGATAGACAGGCTGCAACTTTCTCTGTCTTTGGTACCCGGGGACAAACACAGCAGTCTGTGTACCATGGGGCATGGCTCCAGGCATGGGATCGTGTTACATCTTTACACACAAAAGCTTCTTTCAGAATCTAAACTAACAAAACAGGAACAACTTTTATTCCTGTATGGTTTCCTCTGGAGCATGTGTTCACATTTAAAATCCTGACCTATGTGTCATTTGGTTGTGTTCAAAGTTATTTGTATTGCTTTGGTATTACAAAGCAACAGCCAGTCCTAACCTCACTTACTCACCAATAGCCTATGGACTTTGGCAGAATGTTGTTTATCCTCCTCTAGTGTTGGTTCATAAATCCTTTTTCTCTCACTTACTTTTTTCCCCCCTTTTCAATATTTTATGGCCAGACAGTCGAGTTAGCAGCCAGCTTATTCTTCTCCACAGCAATAGTTCTATGGACATTTTAAATGTGATCCAGTAAAGGAGGAAAACAAAATGAATCCAATGAAAATATTTTATTCACAAGGTCATCAAACATTGTAATCCAATGTTTGTCACCCTACATTTAAAAAATCTTGGTGTTTGAATGTTCTGGGTTATTTCTTTATAATTTTCATAAATGTTTAAATATGCATGTTATACATAAGGAAAAATTATATGTATATGAATCAAATACTTGGGACTTTTTTTTCCTTTCTTGTAATGCAATTTACTTTTTTACCCTTTTCTCCTTGATGAAAAACATTTTCCCTAAAAGTGTATACACTGGCACATTCTATGGTACTTCTCAGAGTTTCTACATATTTGACATTTCAACCAAACCTGCAAGTAGTAAGAAATGAGACTGAAGAATATCAAACTACAACATGAAATTTTCCTCATACTGTCCACCAGTAAATGGGAAGAGAAAATCAATCTTTTAAAGTATAAAACCAAAGCAAGCCATAATTGAGACAGAAAGACAAATAAAAAATAATTATTTAAATAATTTTGATTGCATAAACTAATAAAAAAGCTTCATCACTGAGATACAAGGAAGTCAGATCTTGGATGCACAGACAGAAAGAAAGCATTCTGTGTTACTAAAAAAGGCACAAATAGAATAATTAGGCTTTAGTAACACCTCCTTATGAGAAAATCTTTTTCTCTGAATGTGGTGAATCACAACACTGTGGAATAAGACATGGTGAAGCACAGTGAAACTATTTCTAACTTTCACTGTGCTGTCCTAAAAATAAAGTGTAACTATGGCTAAATATATTGGAAATGTACTATATAAAACAGATTTCAGCTTAGTAGATGGATGTAAATATTGTTAAAAGACAGCCTCTTGCTTCCCTTATAATAAACTTACTGCAAATGACTAGGTTGTGATATTGTTTGCTTCAACAAGAGCTGCAAGTATATGTTATTTGTCAAAATATTCTGATTTATCAATTTGGTTCAAACAAAAAACACACACAAGAAGATAAAGAGTTAAGATGATGTTTCTTGTTGTAGAATTAATCAGATTCATATTAGCAGTAGTAAATGTCATGTTGGCACCTTTTCTTTCTCACACATTACAGTTTCAAGTCTTTGCTATGAGGAAATAATGAAGTAAAGATATGCAGTGCCATATACCATGCATCTTTTTTGTCAGTCTGCATAAGAAATGAATTGTATCTGCTACTAAGGAGGTCACAGGGGCAGCAAGTTAAGAAGAATGCTTAAAGAAAGGACATGTCAAAGGAAACAAGAACTTATTTTTTCAATACTTTCTAACAAGTATTGCAGTTTTGGGAAAATTAAATGCTTATAATAAATACCCACCTATTTTGAAAGCATTTCTTGGTTTTCATTGATGAAAAGTTAACCCTGGTGACCAAATGACCTTGAAGTCCCCTCTGCAAACTCATGAAGATCAACAAAAATGATCTAATATTACAAGCCCTAAAATTCATGCTTCAGTACTGGTGTGATCAGCAGGGATAATGTTGCTTTATTTTGAAGATAAAAAATTGAAGACTTGAAAAAATCATGCCAGACAAGATGTACATCTCATGAGGTTAGCCCACAGTGTATTGTTTACTATTTTTTTAAACCCATACTTGATAGTTAAGCTTGAAAGGTAAAAAGTGGGAAAAAATTCTTTGCCAGCAAGAAAAAAACTGTTTTTGACAGTTGGATGATGCTTGTGTCTTGTGGTAAATTTTCAGCTTTGCCTACAAACAGAGCCTTTCCTTCCAGCAAACGCTATGCATAACTTAACTGTGCCATAACTGTGGAGTTAAGGCAGAAGAAAGCTATTGGTGTGCCAGATATTGCATCAAAATTACAAAATGCATTTTAATTTTGTGCAATGACTAGGAATTAATGCCAAGTCTACTGTCAGCATGCAGTAGAGCATCCCTCTGATCATGTGAAATGATTGCCTGGGATATAGCAGCCTCCACTGCCTTCCATCCTGTAGGTGCCACTGCTGCTAAGTGGAGCATCTGAAGAAAGCTCCACTGAAGAGGCATGAAGCAGACGAAGAGAGGTGTGACTGTGGATTTTCAGAAATGAAAGACTCACAACATTCTCGTTTACTTTATGGATACTTTCTGTCACTCTGACAGTGCCAATGAGCTCGTCAATTTTTTTCTACTTTGAGGTCAAAATATATGAAGGAGTCTTAGTAACAAGCAAGAGTCACATCTTGTAGTAAAACTTTGAATTTTAAAGAGATGTATGGATGATCTGACTTAAGTAAAATTACTGGAAATCAGTCTATCTTCCCATCTAAGTCACCCTTCCCTATGTCCTGAGAAGCTGATAGGGGCACTGCTGTTGATCACACATTTCTGAATGGAGAGAGAGAGAGCAGACTAAAGCAGTATCATTATGGTGTAGTAGCCACTTCCTTTATTTCAGCCCCCTAAATCAGATAGCGCAGCTTCCTTCTCATCAATTTTCCTGGGATTGTGATATGGTCAGAAATTTGATTTTGTGAAGAGACAATAACTTTGCCCTAGTGACAAGATCGTTCACACAGTATGTAGAATATCAAGGTTCATATTTCCATGGTACCTCAAGCTGACCAAGAAACGAAACAAAATCCCTTTTTTTTTTTGTTTTTGTTTTTGCCATCACCACCAGGTTATCTAGACAATCCTATTTGAGCTGTTTCATTTCCTATAAATAATTAAAGAATCCAGGAGCATGCCATAGTTGGACTGATTGCCCAGTCTAGCAGTGTAAAACTGATGAGCAGGTTGATCCCATAAGGAAGGGTCACAAAGTACAGCAGTATCAACTGTGAAGGAAGATCCAGACCCTGGTAAAGCAGGATGTGGGAGCCAAGGCTTAAATCTCTGGTCTCAGATACCCAGTTGCACTCTATTTACATTCTATTTCTTACATGGTTGCTGTGCCTGTGTTTGTATGGAATACAGGTAAAGAGATTAAATTTTTGACTTCAGACGTTCTTTGTTTCAAACAGATTTATAAGAAACACCCATTTTTTGCATACTCTTTAGGTAATTCATGCTGAGGCAGGAATTTTGTCAGCTCAGCTGAACTACTCACTAAGCAGTATACAAAAATCTACTAATGAAATAATTATTTTGCAGGTTTAAATGGACTTCCACAGACCAGACAGTTACTGCAATAGGTCCACAATTTAAAGGCAGACAGATGGCAGAAATATACCACACAATCCTTCGTTCTTCTGTGTCCCCACCATTTTTCCATAGATCCACATTGTAATCACGAGGCCATCAAAATAAGAATATGTGGGTTTCTCCAGTTGAAAAGCGTTGTTCAAGAACATCAGAGGAATCATTTTCCTCAAATAGAAAGAATATAAAAATTCACAATTCACATCTGGGGTGTAATGGATGGCCAGGTGGCCAGCTATAGTTAACTGTCAACACTTTGTATTTCCCTTTGCCATCGGCAAAGTTTGCACTCAGAAGTGAGAGTATAACGTGAAGAAACTAAAGCATGAAACCACTTAATATCATAACAAATGGTGTTTGGAAAACCAATTTTTTTCTTTCTTTCTTTCTTTTTTTTTTTTTTTTTTTTTTTTTTTTTAAGGTTTCCTTGGTACTTGTGTTCACTGGCCTGTCTCTCGCCAAACAGTATTAAGGTAACAGGTAAATTACAGACCTTCTTGGCATGACTACATCATAGTTATAGCAGTTTTCCCTCTAATTTTTCTTTTCTTCTATCATGATAAGTTGAGAACTGACCAGTTTGTGATATGGCTGTGCAATTCTAACAATTCTTTTTCTGTATAGACAAATAACCATGTTGACAGTGTTATCACTATCTTTACTCATTATGTACAGTGCATTATTCTGGACCTGTTTAAGTAAAATGTTGCTTGGCAAGTGAGCAGCTTAAACACTCTCCCGTTACTATGTTTTTGCTGAAGACTCTGAATGTTAGATGGCTCCACTTTGTCTCTAATATACTTCTCCACACTGCTTTTGTTTACACAATTCTGAAAAAAGACCAAAATGCCCAGAGATTTTTTTAGGGCGAGGCATGTTAAAGCATTTCGGAAGCCTCAGCTGTACCTAATAGGAAATGAGGTATTTGGGAATACCCTTCTTTTTTCATCAGCTCTTGGTGCTTGGTGCATTAGCAAGCAACAGTTAGTTCTGCTTTTGAAAGAGAAACTACGCCTGGAACTAGTATTTTATAAATGGAAATTGTGTAAATATGCCCTCAGACATACTGGACATGACCTAGTCCTAAGAATACTCTCAACATTTTGATGTGTTATCATTCTTAGCAAATAAGTATTTTGTTACATTTATATACTATAACTAATTTCTTCCCTGGGGGGTGGGGGAAAGTGGAGAGAACTATGGAACTGACACTGAGCATCTACATTTCTACTTTGTGAGAGCTACAAAATACCTGGTACCTCTGAAAATTAGGTTTTACAGAATCTATCAGCAACTGTGAAAAAATGAGCAATCAGTATGACTTTGAAGTAATGAAAGGCAGCCTGCAAGATATTTCCAGATATTCCATGATCTGTCATTGGTCTAATCTTCTAAGTGATAAAACCTGAAAAAGATCCAGCATTCACAGGGCCAATGGAATGAATTTAAAACAGAGGTGTACATTTCATCCACAGATTTATAAGTGTTCTGGAGGTGTTCTTTCAAGACAGGAACTGAAGAAAAAATATAATCATTGTGTAGCTAAACTTATAATTTTATACATTTTATATTTTATTTATTATTTTCTTATCATGCAGATAAGAAAATGCAAGCATTCCAATAGAAGAAGGATTATATTTAAGTATTTGTAAGTTGCTTTAAACCTTTCTAGAAAAAGTTAGCATACTGAGATTTCAGCCAAGGCTTAAGATACTAAATATAATATTTTCAAAGATTAAATATTTGAAAAAATCATTGCATTCTTCATAGAAATAGTTTAGAAGAACTGAAGCAAATGAGAAATGCTGGACTATACACAGAATTTTGCAAATACAAGACTCCATTGAAATTAAAGATCACTGCACTAGGAGACACAACTGCCAGGCTGGAACATAAACAGAAGTTGACTTGATAATTTAGTAGAAATACAAGATATATGAAGGTGTTGTTAAATGAAATGAGTTAGCCCCCAAATCAATATAAATAATTAAACAAGAGCCAAGTCATGTAGCAGAATCCTCAACTCATCCTGAGAACAAATCCTGAACCAAATATTACTCAAAGTTATTATATAATCAGGTTCCACCTCTTTCCTCACCTCCTGATGTACGTTTCTGCTTTTGACAGTAATAGCAAGAGAACAAATTTTCTTGTGCTATTATTATGTGGCTTTAACTAGAAGCTGGAATGATGGAAATTCTGCAAGAAAGCCTGTTGTACAGTCTCAGGGAATTCAAATAAAGATCCAAGAATTCAAACCAAATCCAAATGCTGAACCTTTTGTGATGCACTATGCTTTGAAGGTGAGTGACTTTATTCTGCCAGATGGGACTTTGAAATGCTCTGCAGTGCCCACATGACTCATCAACAAAATTTATTTGGCTAAAGAAGCAGTCAGGGAATATACTGTACTATACTGTACGTGGCCCCTCTAGGACAGCTCCAGCTGGAGCCTTAGGCAAGATTTATGGAAATGGAAATCTTAGGAGCTTTTGTGCCTTTTCTTCCCATTAGCTGTGTAGCATCAATTGAACAATTGCCTTCAATCTTATCACATGAAGGCAAGTGTGCTTATTGGTGGCAGCACCCCCTGAAATGAGAGCAGCTGCACAGAGGGGAGGTAAGTTCCATGCAGAGTCAGAGCAAGGAGCTGGAGAAGGAGGACAGTTCCATGTCTTGAAATCAGGAAAGACTACCAAAACAAGAGTAAGGGTGTAGAAGAATGGCACAAGTCTTTGTTCTATTGCTTTGGGAGAAGGGATGGGGCCACATGGGGCCACGTCTCCCATCTGGCAGTTTGAGGTACTGTTAAAGAAACATACTGTTAATATTGTGCTCCCATTGTCTGTTTTCCTATTCCTTTTCCTTCTTGGCAAGAGAAATAGCTCCTTGGTAGCTTTTTACCTGGTTAGTGTTTCTTTTAGCATTAATAGTAGGGTGGCAGATCTGAGTGGATGACTAGCTACTCCTTATAACTAATGCAGAAAATTTTAACAGAGGCTTGTGTGTTTTGTACTTTCAGGGAAATTTGAGAAACCATTTCTGCCCTTTTAGTGAACACAACCATCCTCATAACAATGGACGATACTACTAGGCTGAGTATATTAAATCCCTAGGCTTGGATTGGCTGGGAAATGCAATTAGGTGAAGAAAAGAAGGAAGGTTGTTTGCTAAGATGTAGGAATTTATTTAAGTAGGTACTTTCCAGAAATTCAGTTAAATATGAAGCAAAATATGAAGTAAATATTGGTAGGGTTAGGAGGCTTGGTTAGAAGTGAGAACCTGATGGTCATATTTCAATTTTTGATGTAATTCATTTAACTTTCACGGCTTTTTTAGGAAATGGAAGGAAGGTCAAGAGAATAGAGGCATTGAAGTTAGAATGATACAAAGAAGAAAATTTTAACTTTTGATAAATAATAGAGGTCTAATTTCAAGTCTCACATTCCACACTTTGGCTCAAGTCACTTAATAAATTCACCCTTTGCAAGGAAAAGGCTGTCAACAGAGAATGACTTTTTGAATCTTCAACTCACACTTTCATGGAGTTTAAACATTTGAAGAACTGCTCTCGTGGTAGGAAACCTATTGTGGGTTAACCCTGGTTGGCGCATCAACTCTAAGCAGCCACTGACTGCCTCACCCACACTAGGATAGGAGAGAATTCAAAGAATAAAAGTGAGAAAATTTGTGAGTTGAGATAAAGCCTGCATTGGCAGGCACCAATGTTGTTCAGCCACCTCCAGGAAAGCTGAGCTCCATCCTGTGTAACAATGACTTGAGAAGACACCTGCCCTCACTCTGAGAGTCCCCCTTTCCTCGTTTTTCCCTCAACTTTATATGCTGAGCATGGCACCATATGATGTTGGATATCCCTTTGGTTAGTTGGGTCAGCTGTCCTGGCTGTGTCCCCTCCCATCTCCTTGTCACCCCCAGCCTAATCACTGGTGGTAGAGGGTGAGAGAGAGAAAAAGCCTTGTGTCTGGGTAAATGCTGCTCAACCATAGCTAAGCCATCCCTGTGTTAACAACATTGCTGTGGTGATAAATTATATGGTCCACATAGCCTCATACAACCCACTGTGAAGAAAGTCAACTCTGTCCCAGAAAAAGTCAGTACAGACACAACAGCAGATCACCACATAGTACTCTGAGAGGGCGTTATCAGTCTTTAAGTGTCTCAAGTTAAGCAGCTAAAAAGTAAGACCTGTAACCCCAAAACTGTCACTGAAAATACTGGCTTATTTTGACCTCACTGAATATTATACATGCAAAATTATGATTTAGGTATGATAGTACAATATTAGCTTCATATTTTCATTTTATGATTCGGATATTCTTACTAATTTGTTGTACCTCATAAAACCATGCACTTGACTGAAAATTTTTGCAAAGCAACCACAACAAATAACATTTCATTTTAGCATGAAATCAAGAATTAAAACATTCCACTTGAAAAAAAGCCAGCAAATAAGTATACATATATATATATATACACCTATGTGTATGTATATATATATATATATATATATATATATATATAAAACCACAGTACATAACAATTATAAATCAGGGGAGATAAGAAGCAGTAATCTGCTTTGCTGTACCCATGTAGCCTACTTTGAAATAAAACATGACGTACTGAAACTCACGCAAGAATGAATGAATTCTATCACCATGGCATGGAGGAAGATTTCAAAACTCTTCATTTATTTACATACTATTTTTTCTATTTTTTAACAGTGTCAGTATGTCTCTTACCTCAGAGAAACATGTAATTTTCTAAGTATAGATGCTTTACACCTAGAAAGAATCAGAAAACGTTTTTTTCTTTGGATTTCATTTGATATCACCTATGAATCATTTGCTAATTCTGGTGAAGCTGAAAAGAATTTCTAAAAATCTGTGAGAGCCTGTACAACCATTGAAGAATGAATACTAATGAAGTACACAATTGAGTGAAGATCAATAGTTTACTGGGTATGTAATAATATACTTTAGTTTTTGAGAAGACACTAAATAAAGGTCTTTAGGGCCTAGCATAAATGTACTTTTTCTCTTTCAGTCTGATTTAAAGTAATACTGGTTTGTCTGTTGTCTTTTTGTAAACTTTTAATCTGTACTACTAGCTTGCCTCCAGCAAATTATGTCTATAGAATGTTTTCCAAACGGAATAATTCTAGAGGGATTCTGAAATATCTCTTTCCAAATAATACATGAAAAACCTGTTACTTGAGAAAGACTCAGAGACATAAAAGCATTACAAAATATTTTAAGTAAAAAGCCCTTTGAAAAAAAAGGGGAAATTTTAAAAAGTGATCTAAATAATTACTGCATTAATATAGCTCACACCTATTACCAGGGTTGGAGTGGCAGATGTCTGAATGACTCTGTCAATTAACAGAAATTATTTAAAATATTATCCCTAAGGCCATGCTCTCAAAATTTAACAAAACAGAATAATACAAAACAGAGTATTAATTATAACTGGTCAGAAATCTTTTTCGTGAAGTACTTTTTCATCATAAATGTTCAAGTCATCAAAATACAAAGTCATCATGGAAAAATGTCAAAGAAAATCCATAAGAAGCCAACTGAGACCAGAAAAATTAACACTTGGATCCATTTCTTCAGGTTCCATAATGGAATTCCCAGTGAGAGAAAACAGCTTTTTGGATTGTAGAGCACTCCTTTAGAATACTGAAGACCCAGGATCCAACTTCTTTGTTCTTTTTCATGTCTTATGTTAACAGCTCCAGCCAAAGACTACAGTGGTCACGTTGAAGTTGACATTTTTTGTCAAAATTTTTCGATACTACAGCCAGATCTTGACCCTAGGAATATTGAGGGGTCTGTACTCTGGTCACTGGAGAAGGGCTTGACTGTTTTTGAACAGTAGGGAGTGATCATTATAACCTGTACAAGGCAGAGTAACTGCAAGACACACTGGGAGACCCTTTGCCCAGTGTCTGGAAGGCCCCAGCTTGCAGCTTAGGAAACTCAGATTCTGATTCCTTCTCCAGTTCAGGGAAAATGGTATTTGCCTTCAGCTGAGCCACTAATGCTTCAAAAAAGTATAGCAGTGACTAAGTTAGTGTCCTTGACTCAGTAATCCAGTGAAAAAATGCTGCAGATTCCTTCATGCTGTTTCTTGCTCTAATCTGCTAAAAACAACTCTAGTTATTATACTAGAATAAAGTTTTCTTTACAACATGAAGCACATTTTAAATCACAATTGTGATAACCACAAGTCCTTGGTGTTCATGATACCACAATGAAAGCTTAGTTTTTCCTCAAGCAGGTCCAATTAACTTTAAGAAAGAGAAAGCTTGAAATATAATCTTGATGTCTCTTTTTTTATTTAAACTTTATTTGTTGCAATTTATTTTTCTATCCTCTCTCTAACCCACTATAATTTTTTCTGCTCTGACACCTCTTTTTAACAGGCAAAGATTTTGCTTTGTGTATTAGACAAAACACAAGTTATTTGCACAGGTACGTAATAAATGAGTTTAAAATAAAACTTTTCACGTGCCTACAAGTAAAAAAACACCGACCAGGGTATTCTATCTGCAGCTGCCTTTTGATTTCTAAAAGTAAAATCTGTACTGTAAATCTAGGCAATGACAAGCAGAATTAGTATTTTATGGGCAGCAAGAATTCTGATAACTCATGACTTTCGGATCTTTAACTCTGCATATTAACAACTTTTAAAAAGACGTGTTTCTAATTAAATTTTATGAATGTATTTTTTTCGTTGGAAAAAATAAGGTAAAAAAACAGGGTCTGTATGTAATGATTGTGTCATTATACAGAATGATACAGCTTAAGCTCTGGGTGTTCAGCACTGCAGTAATGCTTCTGACACCCTGAAGGAAAGAACTAATTTTTGGTGGTTATCTAGAGAGCCCAGCTGCGATCCTGAAGAAAGGCACGTTCCTGAAAATGTTTGCAGGACTGGTGAAGAAGAGTCTTACTCTTCCTATATTCTCAACTGTGTCCTGTATGACTCCTAACAGAATCTGAGGCTGAGTGCTGGGACTGATGAACGCTGTCTTTATGAGAAGGTGAATTTTATTTCATACGATTTTCAGATGCTTTAACATTAGGTAGTGTTCTGTGACTGTTGCTGTGTTCACAGATGATGAAGGAAATATATTCCAAATTTGCATAATAGTTCCACAATCAGCATTTCAGTGAGGCATGCATATACCTATGAGGGTACATCTCATCTTACTCTTGGTTCCTGTTGAACACTGGCCATTTCAGTTCACTGAATGAATGGCAGGGAGAGATTCTTAATTTCTTGTGATTCCCATACAGGACACTGAACAAAGCAAATGATGTTAAGCAGAATTACACTTTTGTCTATAACCTTCCTCATTTCAGCTGTGCTTCATCTGAGTGCTTGCTTATCCACAGTAGAGTTGGACTGAAAACCCATGGGTGTGCAGGGCTTGCCCATAAAGAACAATCTCAGTGTGAAAACCCAACTAAATAAATATGCATCTTTCAAGAACATGAAGTAGTATTGGAATGCTGGAACATAATAAAAGCTTTGCTTTGCAGTGCTACAAATGCTTAGTGTTGAATTTACAGACAGAACTCTTCCTGGGGCAAGACCATCTTTTTAATATTAATTTTCTTGCTGGCTAATATTACTGAGCTTATGCTTTTAATGTGAATACTGGATTTCATTAAAATAGATGTGGTAAGTCCTTCTCTTTTATACTAATAGAACAACCCTAAAAAACTACATGTGAGAATTAATAATTACCATTCTTAAAATCCTAGAAAGATAATTTAATAATAGCTTTGGAAAAAAATTCCACTAACATTTCAATAAGCATTGTTTTACTATATAACTGCTTTTTGAGATGAGGCTATTTTAGGGAACAAATCTCTATTTGGAGCTTGATTATAGAGCTCACTATTTTTAATATTACTTTTTCATGCTTTGACAATTGGAAAAGAGCAACATGTGTCTGTCCCTCCCCCTCCATCCTTCTTCCAGTGTCAAACATATAAAAATTTAGTTTTATTCGGTTATTTTTATCTACAACATTCTGGATAATATTCTGGCAGCATGAAAAAGGAAAAGTGTTTTATTAGCTACTACTTTCCTGATCTTATTTAGAAAATGCCATATATATTGAAAGTATTGATGGAATTGTATATAATTGTAGACATCCATCAACACCATTTCTCCTTTTTTTTTTACCATGGAGACTTAATCCTGTAAAAGATGTAAGCCATGACTCTTTGAATGCAAAACTTTCAATATATTTTTATAAGTGTTTCAAATAGTACTAAATAATTGGATTTCACTTCCTTATACAGGTAAACTTTAAATATAATTACCTTCCACTATTTTTAACTGAGTACTTAATGCAAAATTACCGCTAGTGAATTCAGCAACTGAACACTAGCTTAATCCTCACATGGTAGAAATAAATTGTGCTATCATTAAAATATCACTGAATTAATCCCATGCAGTAGTATAAATCAGATAGTAAGAGTAATTACTTAACAGAAATTTAAAAGGTAGCAATTAAAAGGAGCAAATGAAGTCTTGATCTTACTCATCATTTACTCACCTGTGGTTTCTTGTTTGCAAATCAATGTTTGCAGACACAGTGTAGTTTGTTATTTGAAACTAACAAAATTTTCAGTGTTATAAAAGAGGTATTTTCTTCTTTATAGCTGAAGAAGTATTCCTTGTATGCAAGAGTTAAAGGCACTTCTAAAATGCCACAAATAGTACAATTTTATTAGTTTGCAACAGGAAAGTTCTTATACAGTAACTGTAGAGAGCTTGTTTGCTTTTTGGAGAGAAAAAGCACGTAGACAATACACTGAAAGCAGATGCCATCATGAAGGAGGCTGATTTTATGCTCAAAAGATGGTGTGTACATGATGAAGTTTGCACACACTTAAAAAAGAATCAGGAAAGATTATACAGTAGGAACTGACATAGTAAAGGGGGCTTAAGTGTCAATCTGAAGAATCCAAACTCAAGCAAAAATGTACCTTGTTGGACTTTACTGTCCAAAATTTCCTAGTGTATTTTGAGGGCATGCTTCCATTGTGCATGATAGCATGACACTGTCTTTATCAGCATAAAATCTTGTGATACATGAAGAGTCATAAATTACCATTATTTTCCTTATTTGTGACTGTAAAAATACTCTATAAAACGTCTCAGAAACTTACCAACTTTTGGGGTAAAATGTGCTCCAAGCTTTGAAACAGAGAAACTTCTATTTAAATAAAACCAATAATTATTTAAAACCTGTAGCATGAAAATAGCTTAAAAACCTGTAAGGTCTTGTTACAGAGGTGTACCTCAGTGGTAAGGGCAGCAGGTTGTGATGATTCATGGTGATTCATGAGAAATATTGAAGCTTGGCAATGGTATTTGGGAAACTTGGAAGCCTTGGCCTAAACCCAAGGATTTCTCTGTATGAACATGTTAGCAATGCTGTAGTGGATGCAGTCCTCAATTCCTTACTCCACAAGCTTTAGGCAGAAAAGGGGTGAGTACAGCCTAAAGAAACAACTGCTGCTGTAATCTCCTCAAACTGGTACACTCACAGAATACTGCCTTCCTGCTAAGAGGAAGCCAAGATTTCAAGAGATAAAGAAAAAGCTCTGCACAATGATTACCTTTGTATATAATGGATATTCAAGATGGCATAATGGACAATGAGGTTTTTAACAGGTTTCTTTTCTTTTCTTTTCTTTTCTTTTCTTTTCTTTTCTTTTCTTTTCTTTTCTTTTCTTTTCTTTTCTTTTCTTTTCTTTTCTTTTCTTTTCTCTTTTCTTTTCTTCTCTTTTCTTCTCTTTTCTTTTCTTTTCTTTTCTTTTCTTTTCTTTTCTTTTCTCTTTCCCTTTTTCTCTTTTTCTCTTTTTCTCTTTTTCTCTTTTTCTCTTTTTCTCTTTTTCTCTTTTTCTCTTTTTCTCTTTGGTTTCCGTTTTTTTTTTTGTGGTGGTTTTTTTGGGTTTTATTTTGCTTTTTTGGTAAAATTGTCTCTGGGCGATTCATGTTCATAAGCCAAGAAAGTACATTTTACAATGTTATCATTAAAATTTCCCTTGCACTATATCTGTGATAGTAGCATGTAATGAAAACATTCATTGGAAAATTTGAGCAGTCTGCCTGATTTTGAACGAAAAGCATTTTTGTGGGTAATTTTTGAAAGGAAATGAAAGAGGAACAGTTAGATACCAAGCCCATGAATTCAACACCAAAATAGCAAGAGTTTTTATATCTAATGGGACTCCCGTTTCAAATTATTATTACAGAATGTGATGAAATCATCTAAATAAGGAAAGCTCCTGCACTATCCAACACTTGCTACCTTGTAATCTCTACAGCACTGACTAGAAAGGATGAAAAGTATTGCAGAGAAATCACAACACATTGATAAAAAATCTGAATTGAAAAACAAAAAAAGTCCGTTCAGAGGCACAATGTGGTTACAATTTTTTACACCTTTAGTTGAGAAAGTTCCAGTCAGCACAAGTTGCTGCGCCATAGCCTCTGAAGCAGACTCCACGCTAATCTAATCTCTTCTGCTCCAAGAAATTCACAGCTCAGATAAACATGGACCATTGGAACTAAAGATCAGGAACCTCAGTGGAGATTTTGCCACTAAATTCAATGAAATGCAAAAATAAAGGAAGTTCAAGAAGAAAACACAGGCTTTTCCTGCTTCATTTTCTATCGTCCAGCAGAGTTTTGTCAGTGAAGGCTTACTTCCATCTAATGATTTTCAGTTCAGCATCCCACAAAAACAGTAAATAAACCAGGATGGCAGCCTTGCTTTGAGATTACATTTTCATGCTACTAGCAACCAGTGTTCCACATTTTGATGACAAGGCTTAGCTTTCCTCACCTTACATTAGTGGTTCTGTATTCCAGATATGAAAGACTGAGACCATCACAGACTGCCAAGTATAGCCTCACAGGGCAAGAGAATAAGCATCACATTTTCAGCAATAAGTGTCCCATGACAGATAGAGGTGAGACATGTTTTCTGCACATCGCTCTCCACAGCACAGTCTCACAGCCTGAAGCCTAAAGACAGAAGGGAAAATCTAGAAGGTAGATTTAGAAGATATGAACTTCAGATGAATTACAGATGAACTGCTGTAAAGTTTTATATCTGGAACCTCTTTTTGATGTAGGGGGGACCTTTGAGAATGTTTAGTATTGTAATAGGGTATGAGTGGACTGGGGTAAAATACAATATATCCTAAGTTTTTGGCAGTTCCTAAAAGGTCAATTTCCTTATTTACAATAATGTCTAATACTGTTTAGCACAAATTTATTTCTTTCCTCTTATAGTATCTGAAGAGTGTATATAGTACAGTTCTCCAGATTCCCGACTTTTATTCTCAAGGTACTTTAGAGAATTCATGGTCTTTAATGATTTAAAAGATGCAAAATAGAGACACTTTCAAGGTTGCCCTCTGTTTAACTGGTTCTCCCATAATATTTTCTTCCTGTTTTAGTAATTTGATAAAGTGTCCTCATAGTTAGTCCATTTTAATAGTCTCAGTAAGAGATGTCTAAATCTTCTAAGAAAATCAGGCCTAACAGGTATAGTTCATGTACAGATGAACAACTGTACATCTATCTGTATCTGTTCCACATTACCTCTTTCACTTGTAAGGAAACATCAAGTAAATCTGGTTGTGGCATAGATAACTCACTGATGTCAATGCTTTTGTTTTGTTTATTTGACAATACTTAAAAGATGTTACAAGAAACTCCTGTGCTGGAAATCCCTATATATTATTGTGTCACACATTTAATGTAACTTAATTTAAATGGTAAAAAAATGATGAAGAACAATTTAAGATGTGTAACTATATTCAAAAAGAATGGTTTCTTTTCACTTATTTAAAACACCAAGTATTTATTTTGTTTAGAACTATTCCTTATGAGCACACCTTTACTTTGAACTTACATATTTTTCCTGATTTTTCATGCTGTTTCACTTTTTCAGGCTCTCCATTAACCCTTTCCCATAATATAAACAGAAACATCTAGCCAACAGCTAATTCAAGTTATGATGATGGCAACTAGCTCCACCATATTGTCCTTAAATTACTTGAGCTCACTTTTAACATGTATATTTCCATGCAAATAACTCTTTTTTTATCTTACCAGGCTAACATGGAAAGACCTAAAATGGTCTTATCAGATAAAACCGTTAAGTAAAATAAGTTCATGATGTAACAACCTAGAGAAAAGTGTGCAAGGAATGTCCTGAGCCACTAGATAAACCATTTGTTGGCATAAACTCACATAAAAGAAATAGATATCGCAGTCAACCATTTTTATTGCTCATTCCTCATTTTCAGTGGTTGCCTTTACCTAGGACTGGAGCTCTGCAGGGCTCAGCTGCCATGCAACTTAATCTGGTCATGAAGATATATGTTCTTGAATGTGCATATACTTTTTTAAGTTTGTGAAAACACACACACATAAATGTAGAGCAATCATTCTTTTTTTTCCTGCTCTCACATGACCATTGAGGATATTGGTTCACATTTTTTGCAGAATGTGCACTTTGTCATATATACAAATTTTTTTGACTATTTTTTTCGCCTTAGTCCCATTACCCTGAAAAGGCTCCTTTGCCTGTGTAAAAGAGTGTATCCCTCTTCCTCTGGCAAACAATAAACTTTACTTCCCTCAAATATAGGTCTTTGGCTCTGTAACATTCTTCAGGGGACTGATCCACCCACTGGCTTTGTCTTATAGGGGAGGCACTATGCAATAGAAAAGAGGCTTACTCAAATGGCTTCTTTAGGAGCAAAATGGGAGCACTCGACTGAGAACCTGTCTTAATTTTCTTCCAGCAGCAGAGTTAGGCACAGCCACTTTCTTCAGCCAGAAATGGAGGGGCTTACTTCAGACTGAGCATGAAACTGTGTTAATAAATTGCATTTACAGTGGTGTAAATTCCACTACTACGGAACAAAACTGTACAAACCAATGAAACAAAAAATCCACCCTCCCTGCAAATGAGCACAAAGGGAAAAAGATCTTAGACTTATTTTAAAGCTTTCATCGGTTCTCAGTAGCCACACTTTTACCCACAAAATCTCTGTAACTGGCTTTTATGTGGGCCTGCTAATGTCTTGAGAACTCCTATCCCTTAACTATGGAGTAGCAGCTATTTAACAGACAGTACTTTCAATACCTTTATGAGTACAAGCAAATCCTTAGGTTATTTTGCAAATAAAAAAACCCATAGCAAACCCACAATCAGACATTAAACCATCCCATTGCTCCTAAGCACCATTTCATAATTTACCAGCTCAGACTTTTTTCCTTTGGGTCTCCAGCTGCTCCTAGGGCAGCTGGCAGGGCTGGCTATGCAGTGTATCATGGAGACACTCTTTGCTTGTGCCAGCAGAAACAGAGGGAAATGCTCTATTCAAGTTAATTTTGGTCCTTTCTTAAAGCAATGAGGAGGAGGGAAGAGTTTTTTGTAGGAAGAAAGTCTTTACTGTGAGTGTGGTGAGACATTGAACAGGTTGCCCAGGGAGGTTGCCCCATCTCTGGCAGTGTTCATGGCAAGACTGTAGAAGGCCTTGAGCAACCTGGTCTAGTGGGAGGTGTTTCTCACCACAACAGCTGGGGGGTGGATCTAGATGATCTTTAAGATCCCTTCAAACTCTTAACATTCTATGATTCTATGATTTTTGGCCAGCCTTGCTTTTGTGTCCGCTCTCTGCTTACCAACCACCAGTCAGGCTTGCGCTGGCAGAGTGATGCTGACTACCAGCCTGGAGTGATGCTGGACTACCAGCCAGTGTGGGAGACCTACAGGTACTACAGCAGCAGTTTCACTTGAAAGCATGTGCTTCAAATGTGACATGCTATTTCAGCATGGGGAGGAGACTTTGAGAAGGGAAAAAAGAAACTTTAGGATTGTTTCAAAGATAGACACAGGGCTGACCTTAAAGTGCCTTGAGGAATATAAACATGCAGAATGTGCATCAGAGAAATAAAACCCCACCAGGCAGGGCTGGGTGTCAGCAGAAAGCTTCTGAAATTCACCAGTAATAAAGTCTTGGGTGTGATGCTGTTGTTGCAAGGGGTGACATTCTTTTGGATAGAGTAATGCAGGGGCCTGGGGCCCTTTGCAGGACTGCAGGTGTCATTTGTTTATGTCCAATTTTACACGAGGCAGCCTTCTCAAGGAGGTGTCATAAAGTTCTTCACAGATGGGTTTACATGACACACACATGCAAGATATGATGCGCCTTGCGTGTGGGAATTCCTCCTCTGAAGACAGGTCATAACAACCTACCTACTGCAGCCATAATCCCCTATGCGTGTCCCTGCCTGTGAGAAACAGCATTTTCCCTCACAAGTCAAGACAACTGAAACCACCAGAAAGCTCTAGTGCAGCACTAGTCCAGAGACAGCCTACCCATGCAGGATAGGCTCAGTAGAGTGTGCTTGTCTACAACAGTAGAGGATTCTGTAAAGGACACATGCTATGCTCCTGAAGCAGAGGAGTTTGAATAGCAGGTCAGACATGCTGGTGGAGGCCACAGTAGGCCAAATTCAGACACCAGTCAGCCAAAAGCAGAGATGTTTGATGTAGCCTTCTGCCCTGTTGGGAAGCAAAAAAGATGTACTTGATAAGGCAGTGACCCAAAGTCCTTTGCTAGCTTAGGAAAAAGGTTGAAAAGTACTTACAACAAAGCAGAGGTGCAATTAAGGAAAGATACCTCCAACACTGTAAAGTTAAGCAGAATTTAAAAAGTACATTTGGTTATGCAAAGAAATACTGATGATGAGTGCAGTTATTAGATGCAAAGAATATAGATGCTGTATTAAAGCAAAAGCCCTGATGTTCCTGTGCTGTAAGAGATCAGGTAAAAATCCAGTAAATTTATTTCCTGATATCATGGCACACGAAAACCTGACACCCTACACCTACTGAGGACCAAAGCTTTGCACTACAGAGGTCAGAGAATACTGCTCACGGCCTCTGTCAAAGCACTCTGAAGACTGCTGGAGTGGAGTGCCTACAGAGCAGACTATAACATCCTCCATTACTACAAGCTGGAAGCACTTGTTTAGAATTATTTACAGGAAACACAAAGGGAGTAAAACGTTATTTTTCCTTCTCCTTAGGTTAAGGTATACTCCCTGCTGATCAGATGAAGTCCTTTCAATATCACAGATGCATGAACTTATTTCTTGTCATGAACATCAGATGAAATAATGTGGCCATCACCTTTTCATAAAATATGTGCTCAGTGATACACCAAACTGGTATTTTCAATGGGTGGTATGTCCATTGGAGAAAATTGCGTAAAAGAGACCCTATCAGCTGGAGCCTTTGGGTACTCAAGGATAACAGACAGAGCCCACTAGTGTGAACATGCATCAGGAGATCAGACAGAATCAAATATATGAAGGAAGGACACAGTTTCTACATTTTCCACTTATTTTAAGGAGTGCAATCCTCCAAAGCTGCAGAGCTGTTCTTTAGTAAAGCTGCTCTGCTAAAATGCTAAACAAAATCTGTTTCTTTGAAGCCAGCAGGAGTCCTTGAAGATCATTTCAGATGCAGTGTGAGTCGTGCAAGGAATGATCTAGGGCCTTGATCACAACACATAGGGAGGGATTGAATTACTCTTCTTACATATAAATATAAGTAAGCTGTGTAGGACATAAGAATTTTCATATAGCCCAGATATTGAGGGTGTAGTGGACAAGTGGGCAAGTTTTGATATTAACAGCGAGTCCAGGAAAGGCTGAGTCCTAGGAGAAAGGTCTGATTCTTTAATTAGGGCAGAAGTGAATTAGAATTCCTTGGCTGAGGAAAAGAACAGTTCTTGTGGTGGGATTTGGAAATAGTCAAGAGTAATTATCAAGCGGTTGGCTTCAACAAGGAACTGTAGAGGAAAAGGCAAAGTTTCTATTTTCAGTGTTCGTTTAACATAACCCTTTATTCTGTTTGCAGCCCACATGATGACGCAACATCCCTCCATTTATATTCCCAGATTTTGAATCATAAAAGCATTAATTCACCTCTTAATTATTCATTTAGGAGTTTCTTTGTTGGGCTCTCAGGAGTATTATATTAGGCATTTCTTTTGTAAAATGCAGATTTTTAATGTAAGAGGAATGAAGACTTGGTCTCTTTTGTAAAACTACAGAGAATTTTAGTGAAAACCATATGAAAACAGACAAACCTTCAATTAAAAAAAAAAGAGTTTCCAAAAACACAGACTGCTAGACTCATGTTCTCTGCATATCTCTTTTCAAATATGTATCTTGTCTTTTCAGATAAAAATGGAATAGGAGAAATAAAAGTGTAACTTCAGAATACTGTAAAAATACGCAAGATTTTAACAAAATTCTTTCATATCAGAAATATTTTGCAAAAAACAGAGATTTGATGGCCTTGGGGGTACTTTTTCACATTTCACAATATGATCAAGAGATTCTGTGAAGCTTTTTGAGGATAAATTTTGTTGTAAAGAAAGTGCCTAAATAGATCTTATTGCATTGTAGTCCTTACTCATAATAAAGAAAAATGACATTAAGGACAGTGTAATAAGCACTAAGAACCCTGCACTCTTTTATACTATGGTGTTAACGATGGCTTAGATTTGTCTGGAAGCATACTTTATAGCTCTTTATTTAATGAAACCCTCACTCTTTTCAGTTTTATTACATTCAATGGGTTCCCAGTACAAGAGATACATAGGCTTGTTGAAGTGCATCCAAAGGAGGGCCATGAAAATGATCAGAAGACAGGCTAAGAGAAGTGGGATTGTTCAGGCTCTGGGAACATGTTATTGTGGCCTTCAGGAACTTACAAGAGGCTTCTAAAATGGATGGAAAGTTTTTTTTTTTTGTGGTTTTTTTTTTTTTTTTTTTTTTTTATCAGAGCCTATATTGATATAGAGGAGTAATATTTCTAAACTGAAAGAGAGCAGGTGTAGACCAGATATTAGGAAGAAATTCTTTGCTGTGAGAGTATTGAGAAACTGGAACAGGTGCCCAAAGAATCCTGGATGTCCCATCCTTGGAAGTGTTCGAGGCCAGGTTGGATGGGGTTTTGAGCAATCTCTTCTAGTGGGAGCTGTCTCTACCCATGACAGTGGGGTTGGAACTAGATGATCTTTAAGGTCCTCTGAAATCAAAACCACTTTGTGATTCTATCATTCTAAAGTGATGGCAAAAATTACTCTTCACCCTCTTCTCAATTCCAAGAGTCCAAATGGCATCACACAGAACTGGAGCTGCAGTGAAAAGAAATACCAAGGAAATTTGGATTTTTTTTAAACAGAAATACAGGATTTCTTTCAAACACAAACACAAAAATCAGACTACAGGCTTGAATTTTAAATTTTTCTCCTTGACAGTCTTCAGTGATTCCTCCAGTTATAGTGAACAAAAGGATAATTGGTCATCATAATCTACTGATTAAAAAAAACAAAACAAAACAAAACAGAAACAAAAAAACCCACAAACTCCAAAATACCCCCCACCAGTTCCATAATCTTCTATTTCCCTAAGCATCTAAGTGATAATTTTGTCACTTCAGAGCTGCTTCTGAACCTTAGTAAAAAAGTTTGGTAAATCTGGATGTGATTAATAATTAACTTTCACTTTTTTTTTTAAAGATGAACACGTTAAAAAGTCAGGAACTCCCTTCCAAAGATCAGGGGATGTCCAGTTACAAAACAAAAACATGAAAAAGAATCTCACTTGGATCATCAAGTAGCCTCTTGACTTGTCCACAAGGATACATATAATGTAACATCTTGCAGGTTTATCTCCTGGGTATATTCACAGGCACATTTATCATGCCATAGCAGAGGTGAGCTTTATGGAAAGCTCTGATGTGCATTAGAGATTTTATTAAGTATTAGATTATGCTTCTCATATATATCATGAGAATAGATCAAGATGAGAAGATTGAGTATCCCACATTATACTGTTGCTCTATTTATATAGGGTGCTTTCCTTTTCCGAAGAGAAATTTTACTGAGGGCATTTTGTTGATGTTTTGTGACAAAGGAAGCAGAAAATTACAGACCAGGCTGAAAGTGGCACTTAATATCTATTCTCCAAGCAGACCTAGGTTACCAACTTGTGGTTTTATTCCTAATGAGACACAAAGAAATTTTCATGGCTCAGTATGTATTCTATTTCAAATTAGAAAGTGGACTTCTTCAGGAAAACTGTAGTTATTCATTGCTATATCATACACATGTGTAATAAGCCTGTGTGTATGTAGAGCATTGAAAAATCTACCAATTCAGATTATATCTGCCTGTACATAGATACATCTGCTACATTTAGTTCTTTTCAGGTTACAATAAAGATGCAAAAGCATGTGTGTGGGAAGGCCTTCTACTGACAGTGGCTGAAAAAAAGAGAAGTGAATAAAGTGGAAATGCTGTGCTTACCAGCTCCCACTGTTCAGGCCACAGAGGGTCACTGAACTGCAGTTCATTTCCTATTCCACTCTCTGACTCCAACACTTTGAAGACTGCTGTAGGGATGTAATCATTCTTCTCGTGCTTGAGTGAAAACCACACAGAAAGATCAGTCATTTGCCTGCCCTGTTATTCACCCTCTTCCTCTTTTCATTTTTTTCTGCTGTTTTAATGTATTTGTAAAGATCACTATTTCTATGAAATAGTTTTAAATTTAGGTTTGTTAGTTAAAAAGTGATCTTATGATAACAGCTGATTACTTTCTGAATTTTATTTATTACATACTTCACAATGCTAAGATCTTCCAGTGGTATCTTTTTCATGCTTTTTGGGGTTTTTTGAGGTTCAATTTTCCAGAAATACCATTTTCTAAATGCTCAGGTTTGTCCTGAACAACGTATATTATC
Source organism: Anomalospiza imberbis (assembly GCF_031753505.1). Taxonomy (NCBI): domain Eukaryota; kingdom Metazoa; phylum Chordata; class Aves; order Passeriformes; family Viduidae; genus Anomalospiza; species Anomalospiza imberbis. Next base: position 29,109,951 of record NC_089682.1, read on the forward strand.
CATCACAAATAACAAGTATCTTCAATGAGTGAAATTTAATGAATCCAAAGTTAAAAGCATAAGAACACAACAAGGGGAAATGAATGTAATGAAAACTTGATATATATTTTCTAATGTTTTTTTGCAATGGGATGACCTGACACCATAGATGACTTTAGTATGTGTGATGCAATTAATGGTCTTGGAAAACTAGTATTTTCACTTTCGTGTTTCTTCTCTTCCAGAGTAAGACACTGGGATCACAAAACATCAAGGTGATAGAGGCCTGGGGGAGGTTGTAAGACTGCACACACACACACACACACTTACTATTGTGGCATTGTGCCATGATGGCACTCCTAATCCTGACACAGATCATCCCAAATGACTTTGTGGTAGGGTTATGGAGCAGCCTGTCCTCTGCTGCTGCTGAATGAACCTTGCTGCGTAAGGCTGAGTAAGCCTTGTGTACATACATGGTGAGACCCATTCTCTCTCTGTGGGACCATGATGTTACTGAGTAGCTGAGTGCACAGTCTGACTTTGAGAATGTCCTCTGTCACTACATTCTCAGTCACTCATTTCATCCTACAGGAACTGAGCTACTACAGTCCGTTCAAAACAGAGCACAGACAAAACTTCATCACACAAAACAAAGAAATATTGGGTAAAAGGGAGGTGAGTTGAGACCTATAAGAGCAAGGGGCTAGGCTCTGCCCCTCCCTCTGTGATTCTGCCTGGGAGATATTCGATACTATGGTTAAACCCAAATCCTTGTTAGGGCAGGCCTTATGACTGAGAAATTTAGGAAATCCTATGATTTCCCTTGTAGCTCTGACATCTAGCTGCTTGATCTGTGAAAAGCAAAAGAAGATGCAATAAAATGAAGACATAGAACAGAAAAATGTGATTTCTTAACTACTGGAAAAAAGTCTTCAAGCATTAGCAGAATGGTGTCCATTTCTACTTATTGTGAATGCTTGTTCCTTGTGTTACTTTAATTCACTTAGCTGTATTAGGAAATCATCCCCCAAACCCATGAAACACCTGAAATGTTCATTCCTGTAACACAGCAACAGGCTCTTAAAACATTTTTAGTAGACTATTGTTCTTACAATTTTTACCACCCCTTGTCAAAATAAATCAAACTGTGATAATCTCCATAAGCACTTTAAAAGGATTAAAATTATGGGGAATCATTTTATATACCAAATTACTTTGTATATTTCTATTCTCTTGAATGAGAGGAGAAAATGAATTGGAAATCAAAAGAGGGAATTGCTCTTTTGATATCAGCATTTTCTTTTCTATGGGTATAATTAAATAGATCTTAGAAGAGTGAGATGCAGAAAGGAGAGGAAAGAAGTAAAAAAGGAGAAAGGGACAAAGGGAGATGGTGATAAAAGCTATTCTATGGCCAGAATTAAAATATTTACACATCGTCTTAAATCTCTGAGAGACACAGCACATGAGGTTTTAATCTCAGGATTGTTGTAGTCTGCAGAAGATCATTGATAAGTCTGAAGGACTACCTAGGTAACTTTCATGCCACTGTCACTGACACCCCATAAAAACACAGTCTGGATAGTCAAAGACAAAGATGAGGACAGGACACCAGAGGAGTGTGTGGCTGAAGGATTCCTACCATGGACTGTTTGCTCTCTGCTTGTGGACTATGTTTGTGGGCTTCCACCTGTAGTGGTCTTTGCTACTAAAGTGTGCTCAGCAAATACTAAGAAATGTCAGATCTAGGATGTTAGAACAAAGCCTTATGTCTTCAAGCAGTATAATTTTATAATATCAAGAGAAAAAAATAGGATGAAGATGCATAAAAAATATTCTGTAGGCAGGTAGAAAAAGTCTCACAATTGCTAGCACTTGTTCTTATGAGGATCTTCAACTTCCCAGACATCTGCTGGAAATGCAACACAGTAGAGAGGAAACAGACCGGGAGGTTCCTGAAGTGTGTGGAAGAGAACAACGTGATAGAGATCGTGAGGGAAGCAGCTAGGAAAGACTCCCCACTGGATCTCCTGTTTGTGAACATTTATGGATGATGTGATGGTCAGAGGGCCTCTTGGACACAGACATCACAAAATAACAGAATTTTCAAATTTTTGAGAAGCAAGGAGGGGGGCCAGTAAAACTGCTACTTTGGACTTCCAGAGGGGCAGACTTTGACCTCTTTAGGACAGTGGTTGAGAGAGCCCCTTGGGAGGCAGTCCTGAGGAGCAAGGACTTGCTCCTCATTCATCTTGTATGTAAATAATGGATTTGGACCTATATGAGAGGATGTTCAAAAAATATTAGCAGGACAATCTAAGTGTCTGGAAAGTAATGTACAGGCACTCTGTAGTATTAGGCAGTTTGCCTTTTCCCTTCTGTTACTCCATTTCAGGAAATGTTCCTATAGTATCTAGTTCATTGGACATCCAAGATTAGGTGCAAAGAAATGCATTTCTATAACCTTTAAGTTTTTTAGAGTAAAATATGTGTTGAGGTGAGACAGAAGTTTCAGAGTGAGAAATAAGAAATTCCCAGACTGGAGTGAATACAGAGATGCATCTTTCAATCTCTATGTATCATTAAGTCCTGAGAATTTCTGTTCTTTCACAGAAGTAAAACACTGCTCAACAACACATTTATTTTTCCCAGACTTCCTCCTTCTTTTATTTTGATGTTAAAATTGAGATATAACAAGCTTTCTAAGTACATCCAGATTTGAAGAATCAAGAACCAAAATTTTCCTTTCCTCTTTAAATCTTCCTTCCGTCACACCATTAATTTTATGCAGCTGAAGGATGTGTGTAGGAATGCAAAATGTCTTGGGAAACACAGAAATAAAAAATTCAAGCTGAAAATAGTGAGGTGAGGCACCATTGATGAACGTTAAGACCACATTTAAGAAGCAATGAGATGTCATTTGCCCTTTTTATATCTGACAGATGCCTATCTATTAAAAGAAAACATGGAAAGTGAGTGTAATCTGATATAATCTGGTTTCAATTGTCCAAAAGCTTCGATATGTATATATATTTTCAGATGACAAAAAGGTTTTTGAGAGATATATGAAATGTAACCCACAATGAAAAAGGAAGTCTAGTAGCCCTACTTAGCTAATTTTCTCTACCTATAAATAAAAAGTACCTAAAGTAGGAGAGAAAAATCAGGTATGAAGCTGAAAAGTTGAACTGCAAAACAATTTGAAAAAGTTAAAGATGAAGATCCAGGGGAAATCTGAAGTCTGTCCAAAGAACCTGAAGATAAGGGGAGTTTATAACTGGTGAAATCCCTTCTGTACTTTCCACAGGAGATAGCAAGTAACGAGAGCTAATCTGACAGGAGGTGAATGATACAGTGCATTTTCCAGGGACTCGAAAGAAGGCTCATTTATAATGTTTGAATAGAAGGCAGCTCTCACTGAGGAAAAATGATACTGAAAAATTAAACTCTTCTAGTGAAATGTTCTGTCAAGTAGACTAGGATTAGGATTACAGTATGGCAGGAACATTTTCCAGTTTGGGTAATAACTGATATTTTCTTTAAATCAGAATGGGAGCAGAGACTCTCCAGAGGAGAGTCCACATACACACAAACATACACTCTCAAAAATTACCTCAGGATTCCAGAAAGCAGGCATCACCTTTCATGCATTTTGGGTTTTTTATCAATTTATCTGGTTTCCTTACCAGAAGGAAGAGATGAATTGTGTGGTTAAGTCCTGGCACACATCTGTTTGATGATATGTCTGATCCATTTCTATACTACACTTTGTCAGGCATCTTTTCCTAATGTTTCTGGGAAAACTGAAACTTTGCCCCTTCTCTTGTTTTCTTGTTCTCTTAAAGATTTTTAAACACTGAAATTAAGAAATTTCCTCATAACAGGTTAAATTCTGTCAAAGACTTGTTTTCATCAAAACCATTGAATTCACTTTTTCTGTGGTTATACCTTTCTAAGCTCACTAACCAAACTATTCTGGTGTTTGTATTTAACAAAATGGATAACTGTAGAAGCAGAGTGTTTTAAGTCACTGAGTGAATTTTACTCGTGTGTGAGAGACTAGTACAATATAACTAGATTCAACTTGCAGACAAATAAAAAAAAGGTAAAAAAAAAGAAACAGAGACAAAGAAACAACAAAAAGTGAATGTATATGTATGTCCACATAAATACTGCCACATATAATGGCTTTGAAAACTCCCACTATCATGTCTCATCAAATATTTAATAAGCTGTATAAAGAGCTAAAATCCCTTCAATGCACATGTCTGAATGAGGTAGAAAAAGATTTTCTCAAAACTATGTGCCCTCTTTCTAAGTAATTTTACCAACAAAACCTTTAAGGAATAGAAAGAAAAGAGCAGGAAGAAAAGAAGCGTGTTGAGACCCAAAATGTATTAACCAAATGGAGTAAGTTAAAATTGCTGAGAAAATTAAAGATGCAAAGAAAATCCAGTAAAATTTCAAAGAAAATTACTGGTTTCAATATCCTTATTCTCTCACCCTGTACCTAAGGATAAACCTGTGGATTCCCAGACTTGCTGAAAGGACTTCACAGAAAAATCCATTAAGATAGTAAACTCCAAGTTCACATGCATTTTGTAATACTATTTCTTTTCATGATTCTTGAAAATCCCAGGATGACAAAACATTATTTTCATTTTTGGAAGGGCTCATTTCAGGAGTATATTTTTTTCCCTTTCTTCTTCCTGCTGAGAAACACACTATGGATGGGAAGATAATTAGAAACACAAATGGACAGGGAAAGAAAAACAAAGTGCTAGGTGACATTTTATTTCTCTTAGCTGAAGGACTTGTTCTTGCTTTACTGGAGCTCATATTTTAGGACAGTAGAAAAAGTAATTCAGGGCAACTTATGATTTTTTTTCCAATAGAAAGTAAAATCTATTTAGAGAAATATTTCTATAGACAATAGGAAGCAACAAATACTATGGAAACAGACTATATATGAATCAAGAATCATATCTGACTGAAAATAAGGCATGAAGAGAGAGAAGAAAATAAAAGCATTCTAAGTGAAATGGTTTGAATATGTAGACAATCCAGGGTCATACTACACTGACTTTGTTTTCTTGTTTAATGAGCAAAGATGTGTCAAGCAGAACTTATACCCAACATATTTAATTAAAATGCTTGCATACACGTGCATGCACACATTTACACACATGCATGCATATACACTCATAGAGGAAAAATAAGCAAGGAAATTCTTTCCGATAGGCAGTTTCAAAAATACAACTGTTCTCCTGTGCTAGAAGTTATTACCAGCCAAATAAAATATCAGTGTTCCACTAGGAAATGGTTAGTCAAACAGAAAGTGCAATGAATCTGCAGCTGATGAATATAAGGATTTCTCCATGAAATCCCCTGTGTCAGAAATTATTATAGAGGCTTTCTGTAGTTTAGGACATTCCCAAGACTGGTTACTCAGTGTTATGTAAATGACAAATGGTTAGGAAGAAAAAAAAAAAAAAAAAAACTTGGAACAGATGAATAAGGCATTTGGTTCATAGGAAAAGGGATCAATATAGTTTTGACTAGAGGCTTGAAGTAACTTCTTGTGTTAAAAATAGCAACACTACAGTTCCCTTCCTGTGGCTATCATTATATCAATTTATAGACATAAAAATATATTTCAGTAAGTGTAAAGAGTTAAAAGGTGTTTCCTTTCAGATGGACTAAATGTCACTGATCTTTTGCTCTTTAGAAAACATTATTTAGTACATTTATAACAGAATTATTACCTTTTATTTCAATTGTTTTTGTTCTTCTGGTATGAATGATTGCAGGAAAAAAAGAGATGCATATTAATTCTGATTCAGCAGCTTGATAGTGTTTGGTGGGAGACATCTTTAGGGCTTTTTGTGTTATCCTTTAAAGAGGCTACCAAAAACTGAATTTACAGGCCCTACACAGATGTGTGTAGGGAAGGCTGAAAGAAGGTTTTTCCGTTTACCACCCACAGCCCATGCAAGAACCAAATGTAAGCAGTTTCCAAAGAGCTGATGAGAACCAAAAGGAGTGCAGATCACCAGGGAGTGGTGTGTGAAATGCAGACCTATTGCGTGCTGGGTCTGTAAAGGGAAGGAGAGATATTTTTGACATAAAGCAGTCAACTGCACTGTCTCAGAAAATGGAGTGGTGAATGTAGCTTAATATTCATAGAGCAATGGAAAAGATTTGTGTACAGTAACTCCTGTCTTGGCTCACAGATCTCAAATGCCTGATCTGACCTGTGGTTCTCTGTATTCAAATGAATATTGGCAAAGTCACTGCATAGCGAAATAAACAAAGTATAAAAATATAATAAGGATTTCAAAATTTGACCCTGGAACATGCAATTCTCTAAGTTGTATTTTGTGTTTATGGATGTATGAATAGCCCACTCACCACCGGAACATCCACATTTTTGCTTTCAGATGTTCTGCATGTCTTTCAGTCTTTTCTCAATAACATGTATGCTAATTTTAACCCCTGTCTTTCTAGCCTGTTTATAGCCACTTTCTTACCCTTCAATACAGTAAATCCATTTGTATAATATGTCTTTAATGCAAGAGGGTTGGGAACCACATTATTTTCAAAATATGGTTTCACTGGCTTCTTACATAGCGCTAGGATATTTCCTCTGACTTAGGTTCAATACCTCCATTTATACATGCCTCATTTTTATTTGCTTTTCTTTCTTTATTCTTTTTTTTCATGCTCAACTGCTGTTAAGCACCAGGCCAACTACTTTTGAGTCTTATTCACCACCCAATTCCTCTCTCCCACTTCCCCTACTCCCATCCTGAGCTACTGAGTGTATGGTCATGAACAGACTGTGTTTTTTGGGTTCAGTATAATTCACACACTATTTTGTTCTTCTGACTGCAAACTTGCTGTGGCATGGATCAGATTATCACCAAAGCTGAGTGAACCAATTTGGATTAAATTAACAGAACCATTCCTTGCCGCACACAGATCTTTGTTTGAAGTTTGAAAATGTCAGCTTAATTTTTATTCACCTGCTGCTCACTTCCTGGTTTTGGTCAGGACTGGAATGCTGCAATATTAGGAGAAATTATGCTCCTTTGATATTTTCAGAAGAAATGGAAAGAGGAAATTGGAGATGAAGGATGGTCTTATGGTTAAAGAAACTGAACAAGGACTCTTGAGATAAAGTTAATACCAGTTTGTGCCACAGGCTAACTCTGTGATTCCAGCCAACTGTCAGAAACTGCGAAATTGCACTACTGGATCAGATCAGTGGTCCATCTAGTCTTTTATCATCTCTCCTTGTCTACTTGTTTCAGCTGTACAGAAAGATGCAGGTCTCTGAAAAAGCAGATATAATATGCCTAAAAGGGAAGTTTGTCCCAACACCTTATATTCTGGGGTATTCTACCCCCTTCTACAATTCTTATCTGTTTCTAAATCCCAATATTTTGCTTATTTTCTTGGCTGCTGCTGAGCACAGTGTAGAGATCTTCATTGAACTGTCAAGTCTTTTTTTCTGAGTTGTTACAGCTGTTTTCTCTTCTTCTGCCCCGTGATCAATGGGAGCTTTCTTGACACTGTCATCTTGTCTGGTCAATGCCCAGAACTGGAGGCCTTATAATTTCCCAGAACTAGGCAACTGCATGACTCAGAGCATGTGGTTATAATTGTGGCACAGTCCTTTTTCTTTCTCTGCTAGTTTCAGTGCTTGAGCATGAATGATGTGTTCAAATGCTGCCTGGGATTTGAAAGGAACACTCTAACACCATTCTTTTCTTCAAACAATAGGTACTTCTATGACTGAGGTGTCGTTCCCCGGCCTTTTAGACCATGGCCACTATTATCCAGGTTGTTATAACTGAAAGATTATTATAACTCTCTAACAACTCCTGGAAAAGTGTCTGGCTGCTGCAAAATATAGCTGTTAGAGTTCTCATATTAATATGAGAAGGGTTTTCTCCTTCATCTTGTTCCTAAAACCTGTGTTGATAAGCAAAGGATGACCCTCTGTGGGGAACAAGAAGCCCATATCTCGTTGCTTGGGGGTAAAATATCACACATCAGAAAGAAATCTCTGCTCATTTCACAATGCTCTGAAGAGTTCTGTTCCACATAATCTATGATTTGCTGCCCTGTGACAACCTCTTCGGTGGTGGAGGACCACTGCCATGAGTGCAACTAAAATGATTCAAACCTTTGGTCATTCTCACTGCTTTCTCTGTGAACCACTCTATCTATTTGGACCACATTTCAATGTTACTTCTCTTCCTAAATATTTCCCTATGCAAACATTATCAGAGTTTGAAGAAATCAGACGTTATTTGTCTCAAAATGAAAAAAATAGAGATAGTCTAGTTTTGCTTCTATGTCAGGTTGTCTTCCATAATTTTTAAACTTTTCCTTATACTGGAAATGGTGCCTTGGGACCTTGGTCATGGTCTGCCATTGGTATTGCCTTGATTTATAAAGGGTGTAGGGATGGAAGAAACAGCTGTTGGAACAGCTGTTCTTCCATCCCAGTGCAAGGATAGGAGAAAGGCTTGATGATATGAAGAGATGAGGCAGAGCTACACTGATTATACTAGACTTTTACTGCTGCATGCCTGTTATTTTAGGTTCCCTTTAAACTGCTCAAAGCAAGCTCATGTCTACTCCTGAATTAAAAGACTCCCTTTCCATGTACTGTGTGGAAAGGCACTGGGCTTAAAGATGAAATTTTGCTGAGAAGTGCAAACTGATCGAGAAACTCAGATCAGCTTTCAACTCAGTAACAGAATCCAAAGGGATCTTATGCCAAGATGGAGAAGCAAAAAGGTTATTTTGCCTGCCCTGGGTGCTAATGGCACAGTATCAGGGAGTCACAACTAGCTTCATCCTGGTCGTACAGTGCTTGAAGGGAGAACTGAAACCCTGTGTCATGCTTTTCTCGGGGTGGTACCCAGAAGCAGACACTGTCCAGTTTCCCAGAACTCAGGCGTACTGTGACTCACCACATATTGCTGTAATTGTGGCTGTCAAGCCTTTCAGTCTCTTTCTACACAGTTCTGGAAGCCAGCTTATCTGCCCAAATAGTGTATGAAAGAAACATGGCAGAGACACTTTTTGTCTTAGAAAAGCCCGTTGGTCACAGATAGAACCTAAGCACAAATTGTTGCCATTAGTAATATTTTTATACTGCAGCCATGTTGTGATTGTAAGGAAGCATGAGAAGTAACATGCTTGCATTAGTAAAGGTGATGAATCAGGTGCCATTTGGGGTCATTTGCAAGAGCTCCAGATGTCACAGAACAGGTGATAAGCCAGGTATCAGCACACAATGAATGGCTGATAGCAGCACACACAGGATGGCTTGCAGTACTGCCAAGGGTTTTTCAAAACTCTTAGCAAACACTAAAGGTTAAAAGGTCTTAAGATTCAAATCCACTTTCTCCAGTGCATGCAAAAGTTAGTTTTCCTCATATATTCTATGGTTTAGAAACCTGATATGTAACTCATTCTGAACCTAGTATCTGTCTTCCCCAGATAGCAAGTCTCCTTCTAATTAATTATTTGTACTATTACAGCTTTACCTCTGCATTTTTTCAGATTCCTAGGGATTTTTTTCCCATCCATATCTCTGTAGCAGGTGCGACATAAACGGCTGCAGGAACTCCTTGTCACTTTTAAGGGACCCTTCATTCATCTTATCTTTCAGGAAGGAGGAAAGATGATCATAACTCTCTTTTCTTGCAGAGAACTGCACCCTGAGATGCTACATTAATTTAATTTTTTTTCTGGCCTTAATTTATTGCTTCCCTTCTTCGAGAAAAGTACCAGTTCCCTAAAAGAAAGGGGATGGGGGAAACCTGGTTTCTTTGAGGACCACCACTTTGAATGCTCTGATGTTGGAGCAGAAGGAAGTAAATAAGGTTGATGGACAGGGAAGCAGAGACATTTTGAGGATGTAAGGGCTTTTAAAACTATCAACAGTATAATTGGAACAGTCCTTACCCAGGAAAGAAACAATTCACATATAAAGGTGAAGCAAGGAGACTGATAACTAGGTAACTTTGGACAGTTCTAGAGCAGAAAGAGTGTATAATCTGAGAGCAAACAAAGTCCCATGCACATTCTCTCTATTCCTTTTAAAAAACAAAAATAATCCAGTGTGAAGGCAGATAACTAATCAGTACCACTGCCCATCAAATATCTCCAAAAACAGTAAACACCAGCTGTAGTTCAGTTAAAACTGACAGCTCATGAAGGACAAACTTTAGCTTAGAGCTGTTTTTCCAGCAAGGGCTCTTTAAATTATTTTAAAGTAATTTTAATTGCAGAAATCAAAATGTTAAGTAACACTGAGAATAGTAAGAAAGAAATGAACACATTACAAGGAATAATCAAGTATTCTTTACTATTGAACTCCACAGTTCAAAGATAGGTAATCCTTTCACAGCTATGAAACCATTCTGTATGCATAAAAGACCTTTAAAAAGGGGTCCAAAGTAAAAATTTGGACACAGTTTAAAGAACCCATGAGACTAGGGAAGCCCCCAGGTAGCACAAAGAATTTTCTTTTTCTTGCACTCTCTTCTTCTATGAATAAATGAAAGAATGAACATTTCTTTTCATTCTTTTCTCTGTCACAGAAAGTCAGGTCTTATACCCAAACCTTTCCAGCTACCACCTTGTACACTATACATATACCATACTATACTCCTTTTCTTATTCCTCTGTATGAAACCATAAAGGATGGCCTTGTTTTCCTTGTGCCTAGCAATATGGCTTATGGTCCCGTTGTGCTCTACCTACTCCTCTCCTTTTCCTCATACAGCTTTCCTGACACTAGCAAACCCTTCAATCAAAAAGTCAACCAGATGGGTAGCTAACTATATACTGGGGGAGAATGTGAAGGTTCTGAAATTTCACATGTCGGAATGAGTTAAAAGAACTATCAGATCCTTCTGCCTTGCATTGGAATACAGAAGCAGATGCTGAAATGTTAGTAATTGAACAGCTTTTTAAAAGACAGGGGAAAAAAATCAGTGGAATGAGTTAATTAGATAATGAAGGGGATAGATTTAGTAATTAATTCAGGTTACATAAAGCTTTTGAGAATACTGTGTAGAAAACTCATTGAGAAAGGTCCATGAGGGGCTTGAATGTTCTCCCCCTCCTTCTCCTGACATTTCTGCCTTTTTAATGTGAAAACGTTTCTGAAAAAATGCTCCCAAAATTTTTGATAGAACTCAATATGTAGTCATCAGTGAGCACAGAATTTTTTCCTGCTTCTGAACAAATGTTTAAGCCATTTGCTTTGGCAAGAAGGGTGAAAGATCTTGTATTAGATATGTGCAGATTAAGTTTCTTGATAAGAATTCTGCCATGGGAATACACCTGGGGATCAGTGCCAGAAAAGAGGATGCATTTCTGTTACAGATGAAAGGGGTGCACAACTTACGTGCACACATGCTAGCCAAGATGGAGTGTTTTTTATCTCACATAATACTAATTACTTTTAGTTAAACTTCTGTCATATGTATCCATTTTATCTTTCATAGGATGACCTAAATTGTTAACAAGCAGGATCCAGACTTTTAATGGATTAGAATTGGATCTGCAAAAAGATGGTAGAGTCTGAATACTTATCAGCTGATGTCATCATACAAGCAAACTTCTCAGAAGGTGATAACACATGATGTCTGGAGATACAACCTTAGCAGGTCCATAACTGCATATGACAGCTACTCGGCTTAATTGAATTGCTGATGTTGGAAAATACCTCTAAGATCATTCAGTCCAACTTAGTTAACCCAGCACAGCCAAGTCCACCACTAAAGCATGTCCCACAGTGCCACATTCACATTTCTTGAACACTTTCCAGGGATGGTGACTCAAACACTTCCCTTGACATGCTGTTCCAAAGCCTGACAACCCTTTTCATGAAGAATTTATTCTTAATATCCAATCTAAATCTCCTCTGGCATAGCATGAGTCCATTTCCTTTCATCTTGGTGCTTATCACTTAGAATACGAAACCATCTCCTACCTGTCTATAACCTCCTTTCAGGTAGTTGTAGAGAGCAATAAGGTCCCATCTCAGACTTCTTTTCTCCAGGATAAACAACCTCAGCTCCCTCAGCCTCTCCTCACAGGACTTGTGCTCCAGAACCTGCTCCAGCTCTGTTGCCCTTCTCTGGACATGCTGCAGTACCTCAGTGTGCTTGGGGTAGTGAGTGTCACAAAACTGAGCACTGGACTTGAGGTGTGGCACCACCATTGCCAAGTACAGAGGGACAATCATACCCACACTATTTTCAACACAGGCCAGGATTCCAGTGGCTTTTGTCCACCTGGGTTGGCTCATGTTCAGTGGCTGAAAACCAGCACTCTCAGGTCCTTTTCCAACAAGCAGCTTTCCTGTCACTCTGTCCCAAGCCTGTAGCACTGCCTGGGGTTGTTGTGACCCAAGTAAAAGGTCCAGCACTTGGCCTTCTTGGACCTCATACAACTTGTGGTGGTCCATCAATCCAGCTTGTCCAGATCCCTTTTCAGAGTCTTCCTGCCCTCCAGGAGATCAACACTCCTGCCTTGGAGTCATCTGCAAACTGACTGATGGTGCACTCAATCCCCTCACTCAGATCACTGCTAAAGGTATTAAACAGGACCGGCCTCAAAACTGAGCCCTAAGGTATGCCACTAGGGACCAGCTGCCATTTGATCCAATGGGGACCCTTCCCTAACTGTTTCCCTCACCATCTGTGTCACGTAGTTCCCTTCCACACACTCCAGGAACGTCATGGAATGCTTCCTCTCTACTGTGTTGCATTTCCAGCAGACATATGGGAAGTTGAAATCCCTAATGAGAAGAATTAGCAATTATGAGACCTTCATTCTTCTTGGGCAGTCTATAATAGTCTCCCTCCAGGATATCTGCCATGTTTGCCTTTCCTTTGATTCTTACCCACAAACACTCAACCCTGTCATCGCCATCATCGAGCTCTAAACAGTCATAACACTCTTTAATATACAGGACTTCCCCACAACCTCTCATTCCTTGCCTGTCCCTTCTGATCTGTTTACATTCATCCATTTCAGCACTACAGTTGTGCAACTCTTCCACTATATCTCTGTGATGACAACTGTGTAATGGTTTTCCTGCTGTGTAATGGCTTCCAGCTCCTCGTGGTTGTGTGCTGTCCTCTGTGAATTGGCGTAGATGTGCTTCACTTGGGTTATCAATCCTGTTGCCTTTTTGGTGGGAGAAGCTCCTGTTCCTGCATTACCATTATCAAGTTATTCTGTGGTTTTGAACATTTCAATAAACCTTACATCCTTACTGCTGCATCAATGATCGTTGTGTCTTGCCTTTAGAAGCCTACACTGATTCAGAAGAGTAGAACTGAAAGTACAGACATCCAGAGATTACAAGGAATTATGAAGAGGCTCTGTGGGAGAAGCCTGTCACATTATCCTCAAACAGTAGAGTCTAAATCCACAAAATACTTTAAACAAGATTTAAGTGTTTTAGAGCAATTTTGGGTATTCATATAGGTAGAGTCCCCTGAAGTTTCCAGGTGTCATTGTTTTCATTAGGTCAGTTCTGGAGAATGTTAATGACTGAATGTCTTCCATCTGAACAGCACTGAGAATCCTGGCAAGTACCTAATTCTAGGGTTTGATTAGGCTTGAGCTTTTATATCTGCTTAAATGAGATGCTTAGTCATGTCAAAACAGAAATGTTGAAATAGAAGCTGCACAGAACCAGCTGGAGAATTCAGAGGTGATAGGTGCCTCTGTTCATCACAGGAAAGGATGCCCAGCCAGAGCACTTGATGCTCATTAAGTTTTTTCCTCTTCTGACCTTGTGGCTATCAGGGGATCCCCTCCTTAGGAACAAATAAATATCATGCAATATTTAACTTTGCAAGAATCCTAGAATCATATAGTCATAGAATCATTAAGTTTGGAAAAGGCCTCTAAGATTACCTAGGCCAATCGTTATCTCAATCTCTTCTGTCACAGCTGTTTTAAAGATATTTAAGTATTGCCTGGATCAAAAAGAAAGAAGATGATGCTATAACACAGTAGCTAGAGCATTTGTGTCCTTGGACACTCAACACATCACTTCTCCTCATGTGAATAACTTAATCATCAGACAAGAGAGTTAAGATTCTTCTTATTCTAGAATTTGGTTATTCCAAATGCCCAGACTCCTGTGTGGGAGCTTAAACCACTACCCTCAGCAAAATGAGGCAGGAATGGCACCACCATCAAAACATTTGGTAAAAAAAATCCCATTAACTGTTGACATAGTTCCAGATTACGCTGCCTTAATAGATGTGTGCATTGCCCTGTAAAAAGGACACTGATCTTGTATTCCATAAAACAGGATAGGCAGATTTTTAACATGCCTCTCTCTTCTACTGACCACCATAGACTATTCCCTGATTAGCATGTCTGCTTTGCAGATCCCATATGTAGAAACCTTCTTCCTTTTACAAAAGTTGAATGGCATTTTTACTGTTACTTTGGGACCATATTAAATTAATTTGCAGAATATACTCCAAAAATGAGAGATAAATATTTGAAAACAGATGATTATAACATATGTCATTACATAGGTCCCTGCACACTAGTATGTGTTAAAAAGGTGACCACTGACTATGGAGTGAGAAGCAGAAGTGCATTTGATACATATACATTAAATCCTCTAGTAACAGGGATGTACAGGTTCATGTAATGGAAACAAGCAAACAAAATGAGACACCAGGACATCTGAACTAAGTTTTTTACTTTTGTACAAGAAGGAGCCCTTTGCAGTTGTCAGCCACCACAAAGTACTGGTGAAAGTTACCTCCACCTAATGGGTGCATTATAAAGTTAAATATTCTATTTGTGCAGAAACAACTGGTTAAGAAACATTATATCTTGTATGATAAATCAGTTCTTCAAAATCACATTCTTTGGTATGAATCTCAAAGCAGGAGCTTTAAAATTCAGATACCACACAGATGCCAAGAAACCAAAGAAAGCCATTCTTCATAGGACTTCACTGTGATAATGACCAAAACAGTGGCAGCAAAACTATTACAGATGAGCTGCACTGAACGTGATATAAGTTAAATATCTGAAGTACAATTCATCAACAGTGCATAAATAAGTAGGACTAGACAAAGAATGAAGTAAAAAAAAATGTATACTTTGTTCTAGCAAAGCATTTAGTAACTTTCCATAGCCCATTTCATTTTTCCACTAATTTTTTGAGCCAAATATTCAAGACTTAGTTGAAACTGAAGATAATGTTAACACTTTGTCAAGGATTTGAATCACTTCCAGTATATTGTAGTATAATCCGCTGTCCACAAACATCCCCTTCATTATTGCCTAATTACATGCAAATTTCATAAAATGAATGAGTTTTAAGTACTTGTCAATCTGTCATCCTAGGAACCACTGAAACATTTTGACTGCTAGATAAATAATCAGCAATAATCACACTATGCAAATTTGATATTTTCTGTACAATTATCTGAAACCATAAATAACTGGACACAAAGACATTTGGCATTCTCTCAGAAAGACTTGACCTACAGGCTTTTTTATTCCAAACAAACATGCCAGCAGAATTTTTAAATTTCTGCCTAGCTAAATGTGACCAGTAGAAAAAAATTATAAACATTTAGTGTATTAATATTTTATTACAACCTGGGAAATGTTTCTTTCTTTTGCTTTATTAGGGGAAAAGATTAACAGCATGTTTTTTTTTCTCAATTATTCTTACTTCCACAATTTTATTTCTTTAGTTATTTTCTTTTCATCTGCAATTATCAAAGCATGTTTTGGTTTTTGCTTAATATTTTTCAAGTAATAAGCAAATGAAGTGCTATGTATTGTTGACTTTTTATATTCCTCCCTTCTGTACTTGTTGTAGATCTTCTATAGTGTTTCCTACAGTGATTCATTTTGACATTTCTAATGCACTGCAGGCACTTCAGCAGAACCAGTACCAGGAGGATAATTATCAGGATTACAGACAAGCTCAGAAATACATAAACAGTGAATGCAGGTGAAATTGTGGACTCCAAAACTAGTTTTGTTTCCTGTTTACTCTGAGGGTTTCATATATGTGTCTGTGTGCATATATGTACACATGCAGCTGGTTGTGTGTATTTTATAAGTGTGCTTTAAACCCTTAAATGCTGGCTCAGAATCTGATGTTTTTCTATAAACAGTAATATAGCTCTCGAAAACACAAACAAATAAGAAAGAGGTTTTTCATTTTACCAGCTTCAAGTTTATTGTGAGGTAAATATTTCCACTAATGTTTATCACTGAAACAGCACAAAGGGTAGTTAGTAGGAAGATATTAATTTATAAATTGAGTTCATATTAATTAAAGTTGCATCATTTTGTGAAAGAATTCTTAGTTCTGACCTATTTTTCACTGAAGCACAGGAATCTGCACAATGATAGCATAAAATTTATTATTTAGGGCTTAATGTCATCCTTCTGTTGTTGAAACTTTCCACAGCTAAGACACTTGTTTATACAGAATTATTTATTGGATGAATTTCAGCAATTTTGAGATCTGGATAGAGGTTAGTTTCACTAACACACATACAGGAAATAAAAATAATCAAATATCAAAGATCCATACTAAATTATATATATTTGTCAAAATCAATCTTTAAATTATGTAATTAATATGACTACAGGAATTTTGTGATTTTTTAAAATTAGAATGTAGAGTACAAAACATTGTTTCTGATGGGTGAACATTCATGCTATACTACTTGCCTGCTGCACAGCAAAAACTATGAAGACTTCAAGTTGTAGCCCTATTAAAGGAATCATGGTTTACTGAAGAAATATGAGAACTATTTAAAGTAATGAACAAGTGTGCGGATATCACAATTTGCTCATGAATCATTTGTGAACTGCAAAAAAATGTACTGAAAATCATCAGGTGTATGGTGCTTTTTGAACAATTTACTCACCTACAGAGAAGCATGCCAAAGTGTTAATAGATCAATGGTTTATTTTTCAATATCTGCTTATATATTTCAAGAGGCCATTTTTACATATTTGCTTACCACAGGTAAGAAATTAACAGAAAAATTACCTGAATACAAGAATCAGCATCCCACTTTTTACTGGCAGATTACCTTTAAAGAGGTGACTAGGTAATGATAATCTTTAGATAATGATAAACTTTATTTATATTTCACACCAAACTTTGGCAAATATATAATGGCAATGCAACTTTCTGTATACAGGTTCAAAATCACATCTCTGAAACCCTTTTTCTTATCAGGGATCTTAATGGAATTATTTTCCATCGTCTTAGCTATTTGGTATTCAAATATTTGAATTCAACAGAGACACACTGAAATGTGCGGTTGCAAATTGTTTCAAGACTTGCAGAACCAAAAACAAGCCCAGCCAATAAATGTGTACCTGCTGGATAAGAAAATATGAAATGTGTGTAAGGCTGTACTTTCCCAAAACCTGATAACATAAGTAGGAACCAAAATCGTATTTGCATTGTGATTACTTAATGACTGTACAAACCAGAGTGGTCCACACAGAATCCTTTAAATTGTGATTGATCTGGCAAAAGATATTAGGATTCTGGATCCAAAATATTTTTGTAAATAATGTCTCTTGTGCGTATTACACCTTCCTTTTCTTCATTTCTGTGTATCTACTTTACATATTCTGTATGCTTAAAATAAAGATGATTATTTCAAAAGTAGGTTATAGACTGCTGGAACTATTGTCATTAGCTGAGTAGAAGAATTGCATCATGTAAAGACAGGGGAAAATGCACACAGATAAAGATGAGTGAGCCACAAAAGACAGATGAATTAATTAATTATTTTCAACAGTACAAACATAACAGGAAAGGGTTTTCTCTTTTAAACATTCTTTCAATGAAAAAGGATGTGCTGTTTTTGATGAGGTTAGAGGTTTGCTTTGGGAGGAAAGAAGCATTAACAATAGCTATTTATTGCCAAATAAGTGCCAAGTCTTACCTACAGCAATGACTCTCATTGGTGATGTAACAAAACTTACTATTAAAAATATATGCACGTTCATTTGATGTCACATAATAAAACAGTGCAAAATTGATGGAGACATAATTATATATGAGTATAGAATTTATACTGTGTCCAAATTACACACCCAAATGTATGCTTCAAATTTCATTGTACGTCACTGATAGTGAGTCTGACAGCAATCCCTCCCTTCCTTCCTTCCTTCCTTCCTTCCTAGGACCTCTTATTACCCAATATAAGCTAAGTGAAAGCAGTTAAAGTGACATTATCAATACCAATTTGATTTCTCTGACTAGCTGAGCGCTAAGATAATAACACTCACAGGGCTGAACTTGATTCCTTTTGTTGAGAGTATGTCAAGAATTTGCGGGTTCAATTTGCCAAACTTGGTGATTGGAGAGAAGTGAGAGAGTGGGAAAATTTTAAAAAACCCCAATTGCAAAAAGTTCCTGAAATTTAATATTTGAAAACTAATTTTTCTGATTGAGCGGGTACAATGACTTGCCAGAAAAAATCTTCTCATCCCATCCCTTACACCATAATCTGAGTACACCTGTCAGCTTGTGGTAAAAATGTCTTTTACCTTTAAGACTGCTTTGTCTGGCTAGTTCTGACTGATGCCACTAAGTGGAGATATGTGGGTCATGCCTTGCAACCCAAACGGAATGCATTATTGACTGCTGTATTGATAGCTGAAATGATCCTCTTCTGTGGACAGGATCTAAATCTAAAAGCTAATAAGTAATGGTAAAGTTTGAATTTTAAGGTGTTCCCATTTAATCACTGAAAAATTTTAGGAATCAGTTTTGATATTTTTGTTTTAAATATAGTCCTCACTGCAACAATTAAGTACAGCATGCATATCCTGTTCAGCTTATGAATTCCCCAATTGCTCTTGTGAGAAATACTTGCTTGTACACGTGTAAGTAGATATTTAAGCAGCTCTTCTGAATCACTCTACTGTGATAAGATGCTTAGAGAAAAGCCATGTGTTGAAAAAGAATCACATAGAAGCCTAAGAAATGCAGCATATACATAGGAAAAGTATGAAAAAAGGAAATTAGTCCCCTGTAGAAGTAACAGAATCTTATGTTCAAACTAGAGTATTATGATTTCTTATCCTCTTCCTTAAATATTCAGTGTTTTCTCCATCTGGATGAAAACACTGTACAAAATATAGCTGAGGAAACACCTAAAAATGAAATACATAAAAATTAAAGTAAGTTTCTTATGGTTCATGAGTGAAGGTAAAATCAGATAAGGGCTAATTTCCAAGTATGTTTTATGACCTTGTTCTGGTGTCAGCATTATATCCAAACTAGTTTTAACTTTGCTAAAGCTAACATTTTGTGTATTGCAAACTATAGCAACAAACAAAAAATACTGCCATTGAAGTGTTGCTCATTGCAGCACATCAGAAAAGAAACCCAAAATGTTGCAGACTGTAAACATTACGTGGTGCATAACAACCCTTGTGAAAGCTCTATATGGAAACTTGTGTCAAACATCAGGACCATAAAATGTAGTAATATGGTAACCTGGAAGGCACAGAAAAAAGAAAAAAAAATGGAAAAATATATTTACTTTCTCTGGGGAGGTTACAGGTTTATTGATTGAGCTTAGTGGAGAAGTGAGGCTACGGAAGGCTAAAGAACTGAGACATATTCTAAATGGGCATGCTGCTTCCAAGAATAAAGCTAAGAAAGGTATCCATTGCTGCTTCAAAATCCTGTGCTGGATCTCAGTACAAGAAGGAAAAAAAAACATCTTTTGTTTTCCTTTGCTTCCATGGGCAGCTTTTTACTTTGTTAAACTGCCTTTATCTTGATATGTGAATTTTGTTCCATCCCATTTCCTCCCCTCTCATCCTTGCTAAGGAGGGGAGTGACAGAGTGATTTGGTGGACAGCTGGTATCCTGCTGGGTCAACCCATCACACAAATGTACAATTAGCTAATGTAGCAATTTTCGTATATCTTTTGATGCAAACACTAAAAATTTACAGAGTTTTGTTCCTACCAGATTTAATTTCTTCTTCTAAGATCCTTCAGGCCTTCCCTTCCTTATAGTTTTTTCTGTGGCCTTTAGGTGAAACAATGAAGAATCTAAATATTGAGTAGAATCAGTACAGACTGTTGTTATTTTTTTAATAAATTTAAATGAAAAATAAATGTACAGATTCTTTAACAGAACTTGAAATATGGAGATACTTATTGCCAAAACAAAATATCCTAGATGAATTGAACATGTTCAGAAACAAACAATTCAGCCAATAACTTAGCAGGGCTGTTTCATAATCATTATTCCTGCTTCAATTCTTTATTTTTTCGAAACTGAGTAACTCAAATATTTTCTGTACTGTTGGTAGTTTACGTTGTGCGAGACTGTTGTGTGAGACAGGGAAAATGGCTGGCAAAATAGAAGTGCCAGGAGAACCACAGTCTGGAGGAGGAAAAAGGGGGAGGTGTGTTCCATATCCATCAGAACTTGTATTGCTCAATTATATATTGAAATAAACTTGACATAATAAGGCAAAAAACCTTTCTTCATAGCTAAAAAAAAAATCAGCAAAATCTACACTTTCTTTAAAATGCCTGTTTTGGTGAAGTTTCATGTTTAGTTAATGAAATCTTTCACCAGAAATCTTTCAAATGATTGTGATATTATCTCTGAAATGAACAATGCCTTTAAAAAAACCCCAACAACTATACTTGTCAAATTCAAGAATTTAAACTGCCAACATTTCCCAAACCAAGCCAGTCATTTCAATAAAATAACTTGTTTTGGTCAGCTGGAATTTTTGATTATGGTGCAGTTAACACCTGCTGCAGTTCACTCACTCCTGCACTGCTTATTTCTTGCTCATCCTTCTGTATTGCAAGCAAACACAGATGCTAACAATGCATGAAAAATCCGGCTTTCCAACCTGCTGCTCTCTGCCTTATGAAAATATTGTTTTGCTCGGAAAGAAACTTGATGGGGAAATCACACCCTGAGCTGCAGGCTTATATGGGGGCATTCATATGTACTTGTGGAGAGGTGCAGCACAGCTCCTCAGCACTTAAGAGCTGTGAGGAAATAAAGGCCACTCAATATGAACACGGTCTTCAGAAAACTTCATCACAACCTAACAAGCCTGACCCTTTTCTCTCCATTCATCCCTTTTCCACTGAACTGGATTTCAGGCAGCTTTCTGAAAACTTGGAAATAATAGGCTTTTTTAGCAGAAATACTCTAAATAATCTGGTCAACAAATCATTATAGCTCAAATTTGCAAAATATTGCAGAGTGAAATAAGACATCTGCCCTTGAAGTGTGCTCAGCCCAAGTGTTTTATGCTAAAAGAAGTCAACGGCATGGTCACAGCAGTTTGAAATAAAGTTCTCTGGAAAAATTGAGACTATTTTAATCATAGACTTTCCTTCTTCAGCTCCTTGTCACATGAGTGCTACTAGATATACACAGAGTTTTAATCTCTGTGGTCTCAAAGCATCATATTTTACACAGACTTTTTTATAAAAGGAAAATAATATGCTTTACTACAATAAACAATCCATTGAAGTATATAAATTAACCATTTTTTCATCTTTTGTTTTGGTATTGCACACATTTTTTTACAATACTGTCATTGTTACTCAATTTCAGAGGTCAGTCTTTTCTGACGCTAGTTACCCTGTGGAGGTTAGTGATATTTAAAGTATAATTCTGTCCATCAGATTTTCAGAGTGCCAGTATCTTGACATGAATTGCTCTGCATTTATCAGGTGGGATATGGATAGTCCCATTAAGTTATAACAGCATTAGACTCTTCAGGAAGCTTTCCCCATCAGTTAAAATTCTTGAATGAATTTATTAAAAGTATTACATGTGATGATAATTCTTAGCTAAGGTACTTGTATATTGTGTGAAGTAAACTATGTCTCAGGTTTTTGGCCTTTATTAGTCATTATGCACCTATGCCCCTTTCTCCTATGCCTTTACTGCCTGTGCAGTGTGTCAGGAAGCAAGATGACAGACACGGTGTGCTACTGCCAAATGCTCAAGTGATAGAGATTTACCAACAGAAATTCTGGCCTAGCGACCTCCTACATTGAACTATTGATTCAGAGCAAATAATTGTGTTTCAAGAACTTTTCAATTGGTTCTGCACAATTTTTTAGAGGGCAGAGGCAGTAGAAGAGTAATGACGTCTGGGGACAGTAACACTGTGGCCCCATTCCTCTGACATGCATTTTCCTCACTGAAGCTGGTGAATGGTGTTACCATCACTGGGGCCATTCACAGGGATTCAGCACTTTATTTAATGCATTAGGTGACTGCTGCAGTCGAAGTTTTGCAATCTTGATGGATAACCCTTTTTGTTCACATTTAAGTTTTGATTAAATTTTTCATCTAAGATTAAATTTTTGTTTAACCAGTTCACCTTTTGCACCAGTGATTTCCCCTGGCTAGCTCTACTCTTGACAGATTGGCTAGACTTGGTTTATTGCTACTATTGAGGAATATGTTAGGACTTACGGTGGAAGTCTTGGCTAAAAATCAGTGCTGAAATAATTGGGTTGTGATAAGTTGCAGCTTGGTCCTTCTCCACACTAAGGTAAGATACTGGGCTTATGTGTTAGATCTTGCCCAACTCTAAACACTAGACATCTTTTCACTGAGATCATATCCTTAATAACATAAAATAATAGTGAAAATACATGAAAACACCGTCCCTGTCCCATGGCTTATATTCAGTTAATTATTTATCCGTTGTTTTTCAGTCAATCATTGAGAAATTTTAGGAGGATAAAAACACTGTTACTAGAAATGCATGTCTAGCATATTATTCACTAAAAGGCAGGAAAAATTGTTAACTTATTGTACTAATTTAAATAATTTATAGTTTGTAAAAATTCAAAGGAGTAATAATGACACACACACAAAAAATTCTAAAATTTGCACAACTATATGATTCTAAATCAAATTAAAAATTCATTTTCTCAAAATGTAAAAAAAGCTAGTGTCTCAAAAACATGAAACAGATTTTCAGTCAATACTTTTGACCAGGCTGCCTTTTCAATTCAATAGAATCATAAATATGTCCCTAAAAGACTTGGTGTCCTTAAGCAAAATTTTCATTTCTGATTCATAACACAACCAGTGTGATTTTGAAATTCATGTGGGGCAAAACACTTTAATATTTTTTCAGAATAGGGTACTAACATGGATGCAGTCTGTCAATAAATGAAAAATAAACTGATTCCTAGCACAGCGTCTCTCTGTATTTTCCCTGTCCCCAGGCAGCTCCGGCACCTAGAGCGATACTGCCTCCCTCCGGAACCCGGGATCACCGCGTGTTTCCGGACTCAGCTCCGTGCCGCAGTCCGAGCGGGGGTGCCAGCAGATTCTCGCCACTGCGAGCAAGAGACACCAGTAAAGAGTGAAGGAACGTCCGGATTCCCCACACGTGGAAGGCTGAAAGTCCTTTATTGCTGCGGGGAGCTATGCTGCAGTGCTGCGACCTGCTCCCAGCTGGCGCGTGAGAAAACACGGCCTCGGGCACTCCGAGGCTCGGTATTATATCGGGGAGAGAGCAAGGAGAGCAGGTACCCTCCCACCCAATGGGTGCAGGCGCCGTGGCGATGACGTGAACCACGGCACCCAATAGGGACACGGCCGGGGCGGACCCCGGGCGCTGGGGCGGATGGGAGATGGGAATTCGGAGTGCGGGGCACTGAACCCTCCGGGCAGGATGGGGAGTGGTCACAGCATAAGCTCTAGCAGCCAGGGACTCGGAGTGAACCGCCGCGGGGGAGAACAGACACAGGGAGTGCGCGGGGGTACACAGAACACGGCTAGCTAACAGATCAGAACCCCTAACCTAAACCCCAAACCGCGATGCAACATCCTAGTTGAAGTGTGTGATATTTACAGAATATCTGGCTTCCTTTCAGACCTCAAGTCATTGTTGAGCTCCCGTTACTGTCAGTGATGCACCACCTTTCTTTCCCTCACAGAAATTACTGCTTTTCCATTTAAAAAACCACAGTAGAAAGCCTGCCTTTCTCTTTACTCTCGACCTTCAGTATCAAAAACAGTGTTCTGTTACTAAAGAGATACACTAACCTCGCCTCCCACAGTTTATAATTTAACAATACATTTTTTATTTTTTGGTACTGGTAATGGGGAAGGTCATCACAGATTTCATAAGCTAATTAAAGCTCATAGGTACATCTTTCACACAGCTTCCCTTCAAAAGTGATCTAAACACTGTTCCTTGCTGCTAAACCTGTGGGATTTTTCTACTGGAATGGCAGATGAGTTATGTAATCAATCACACAAGGCTCTATTAATTTTATCACAACTCCAATGGCTGTTGACATTAAATGGCACAAATTTGGCCATTGTGGTCCCTGAGGTAGTGCATCTTCACATCCTTTCAAATGGTAATTATATTTTTGACCTTAAAAAAATGACTGTTTTTATCCCCAGAAAGCCCCCTTCCCTTGTTCCTGATAGCAGAAGCATTTTCACAGGGCCATTTCTCTGCCTACACTGTTTGGCTAGTGAGATTTTTCTCTTTTTTTTTTCTTTTATTTAATATAAAACAAAAACATCTTTACAAGATTTCAATAGCTATATAAGGGAAGGGATGCTACACTGTAGTGTTGACGTTAGCTTTCACTGAGATGAAGAGAAGAGATCGCTTGATGATGAAGACATTTCAAGGACACCACTGGTATGGAATAGCTTTCTCTCTGGGTCAGTCAGTGTTTCAGATTGCTTAATTACTGCAAATTCACGCAGGTAACTGTGATGAACACATGGAAAGCCATTAGGAGGTCTCGTCTATTGTTTAACTTTGGAGAGAAAAAAAGATAGTTCTTGAAATGGGGAAAGAGTTCTGCTCAAGGTTTTCATAGGATAACACTACCTGTCTGTCACTGGGAACTGTCTAAATGAGTTTTTGTCATCTCCACATTAATATTAGGCATATCATTATTTTGAAAAAACTTGGCTGTGTCAAGGTCATCTGAATTAAAGGAGTAGTTTTGTGTCTTTTTGCATAAAATAGATATTTTGTACTCAATTTGGATTTACTTGTAGTTCTCCTTATAATACCTTCTTTAAAATGTTAATCTCTCCTCTGTGTCTTTGCATTTAACCAGAAATTAAAGCACTTTTATCCTGAAAAAAAACCTGACCCCACACAGGCAGAATGCAGTACATTCTTTACTATTTAAGATGACAGGTGTTTATTGCACCCAAACATAGCTTCACGTTCTCAAAAAAAAGTGTGAATATATGGGATTTTTGTGCCAAATTTTTCCACAGCCTTTAAACTGAAATTCAATTGAAGTCAGGGATCTAAGGGCAGAATTCAGCTCTTTCATATAAGGGCAGTGGGTGATGAGTATAAGAGAGAGAAAAAAGAAACTCAATATATATGAGCATGATGAAGATCAGAAGGTATTGATTCACAGACTGTGTTTATTATAAAATTAATATCAGAATCCATACTGGCCATTCCCCCTCAGTTTCCTTGACAGAGGCCCCTGTATTTAGACAAAAGGATCTTAGTTTCACTGAATATGGGCTTGTAAGGACTCTGGAGCTATAAAGTGAAAAGGACAATTTCACTCTTTTCTGAAAAGTCATGAAAGTACACAGAGAAAATACTGGCTTGTTTTGGGATGATTCTAAAAGTTGCTCTGTTTCTAAAGACAAAACCATGATTAGGATATTTTCTAGCCAGTGCTATAGAGATGACTGGGTCAGAGGACCATGATCTGGCCTTTTGACCACATGTAATTGGATTAATGATTGCAGGTCCAGAAAATGGATGTCAAGTATCAGGAAAACAATAATGTGTTCTCACAAAACTGGCAACTGTAGCAATCATCAGGAAAGTTAAATCCTGGTTTTACAGGGGTTAGGATATAGTGCATCCATGTAGAACTTTCTCATGTTAAAAATCTATTCTTATCAAATGCTGCTGCAGAAAGTATTTGTGACTGCAGTGTTACTTCTTCCACAGTGATGCACTGTGAGTTTGGAACTACAATATTCAAGAAGAAGTTACCATATACATATATACATACATATATATATATATATATATATATATATATATATATATAAAAGAATGGATTCCACAATTTATAAAAAAACAAAACCAAACCAAACTAAATAAAAAATAGTCAAACACCAAATCCAAACCCATATATTTTTATTTTTATCCAGGCTTTATTATAAGTATTTGATGGAAACTTTAAAAATAGATACAAAACATAAAGGGTTTTATTTTGAACTACATACTAACCATTGAAATAAAGCTTGCACCAGTAATTTCCAAGACTTCAAAAGAGAGCAGAGGCAAATTAATATAGTGGGTAAAGCACTAGGATGGTGTTTCAAGAGACTTGACTTTCAGTGCCTTGTTAACTTACTCTACTCAGAGGCATTTAAGCCAGCTCCTTACTTGCCTTTGGTTACCTCATCTATACAATATGGTAATGACACTTGGCTTTTCTCCTAAAGCAACCAGAGATCTTGGAAGGTGAAGAAACTTGTATGGGCAGTATATATAATTCTAGATATACACTCATGAGACACATGACATCTTTGGCCCTTAAACTTCCATTTATAAGGATACTTTTCCAAAATGTACAACTATCTGACCAATCTCTACTCTGATTGTTGTAATGTGATGAGGGGAAAAAAGTGTTCCTTACAGTAGAGTCCAATATGAAATAACAGTGAAACAAAATTTAGCTATAATTGCATGGTAAGAGACAAAAGGCTTTTTATTTTCCCCTTAGGAAATTGTTTTCTGTCTCTCTTAAGCATGTAGAATATCACCAGCCTAAGAAGATTCTTACTGTATTCTATTTATAAATTATAACATCATTAGCAGCCAGTCAGCAAGGCTGATAGGGCACAGTAAGCTTACATCTTTCAAACTGACCACAACTGTCTATATTTTGTCACTTTTTAAAGATTGGTTTTTGGGTTGTGTACTGTAGCACTTTCCTTGGAATGAAAACATTTATTCAATGGATTCTGCAGATGCCTTGAATTCTTTATGATCCACTTTTAATGGTATAATTTTTCCTTTGAAACACTAAATAATCTTGTTCTACTTATTCTTTCCCAGGAATTCCAATAACTATTAGTCCATACGAAGAACTAATTCCTTGCCAAATTTCACTAATTTGATCTTAAACCAACAGATGAATTTTACAAAGGAAAATAACCATTTGAAACAGATAAACTTCTATTATTCCTATACTCATATAATTAAACCTACCCCCCCAAAAAAAACAAACAAAAAAACCCCAGAAAACAACAAAAACAATTTATTTTTCTTTAAATTGTCAACTTCTAGCCCCAAGCACATTTTTATTACTAGTGCACAATCCTATAAAAATAGAGCTTTATAAATGAAAACATTGACAGACCCTTAGCGATAGTGGCACTACAGGGAATAGCTATAAACAACATTTTTATTCCTCAAGCATACCTTACCCTTGAAAGTTTACACTAATTACCTGTAGTTTTGTTAATGTTTTAAGCTGCCCTTCATCTCTCCCATCCAGACACACCACTCAGCTTCCTCAACAGATATATTCAACAGCTTCTGTTCACACCTGACATCAATTTCCTTTGATGTTCACAGTCTAAATGAGAATGCTACAGCAAGCTGTATTTGTGAAGTATACAGGATGCCTTTAAAATGATGGCAGGTATTTTCCTCATTAAAGCAGCCATAACAGATAGTTAGATATGATGCTGTCCCTCACCTTCCTGCTAATTAATGACTATGATTGCAACCCAAATAAGATCAGGCAATTAAATGTGATAACATTTCAGAAGTGAAGAAAACGTACAACAATCATGGAATAGCTTCCTGTAGATAAATAAAGTTGATCTTAGCAAAATTAACATATAAATGTACCATTCTATCAAAAAATTACACAAACTAAAGAATGTGGTAATTTTACTTTTAATTGAAACATGCACTACAGTGGAGATTGGAAGTATAAGCAAGTTCCATATCTGTTTTGTCATTTCTATTAGCAATAGAATAGTTAGAAGTCTTCAAAGGAAGTTTTTTGAAAGGACGGCTTTATCACTAAAATATAACCTTGAAAGATTTCTGGATCGAGATGGAGCACCTTTCTTGGTTCTGTGTTCTGCATTTGGGCACTGTCTAGCAGAATGAAACACTTCAGTGCTCCCTGTCCCAATGCCTGTAATAGCCATGACTGGGCATTCATATTTTATAAGTGCATAGAAATGTTTAGCCAAGACATAATTACTGTCTAAACTTGCCATCATCAAGTTTAAATTCAAGAAATGATGCCTGCGGTAGTGACAGGGGAGAGCTGTGAATCCTGGAACTAACAGAATCCTGACTGACTGAAGCACAGAACTCAGCATTAATCCATATTTCCTCACAATGCAAAGGATTTCTGTAGCAGGGCTAACGGTTGATTTATTGATTTGAAAGCTCAGGTGTTTAAGTTAGACTTACAATACAGTTATAAATTGTGTATCTATGAGCCAGTTTTAGTATAAAAGGGTTCTAACAATAGGCTTTTAGAAATAAAAAATGGTCTGACATTTTCTTCCTCTACCAATTTTTATGAGTGCTGGGCAAAATATGGTAGTTACCATGCCTTTGTCTTTTTCGATTATCTGGTGAGCCATGGATTAGATAACAAATAAAACATTAAGAAGTGTCCCATTAGAAAGGAAAAGTTTTTGAGCACTGTGCTAAACACATTCTTCAAGAAAACCTGGGCAAGCATTAAAATGGCTACATATTGATTTTGTCCGCCTCTGGCCTTTAGTCTTGAGTATATGGTATTCAACAACATCCATAATTTCTTCTTTAAAAGGCTCTTCCTACTGCTAAGCTTTTTCTCCAGCAGTGAGTACCTTTCTGCAGGACACTCTTTTTACTGGCCCACACTGTATCTGCAGCTGCTTCACACTCACGGTGTGATTCTAAATCACAGCTCAGCCAGTGGACAGGCACATGCTCTGTCATTAAACCATGCCCCTGAGAGCAGCAAATGGATGACTCTGAGAGATCAATATATTCAGCAAAATTCTTTGGGGATTTTGAAGTAGGGAATATTTATGGGGAGAGCTTGGTACTGCAATGCTACTAGGAAAGACAATGTCCCAGGACATCCAGGCCAAGACCAACAAGTATTTGTGTCCATATCTTCAGATCTGTGATGGACAATAGACTATGACAACTGCTGGCCAAAGACCGGCAGAGGTATACAAGTGAGGAAATAATTTTCTTTCTGAAATGTAGACTGTCTTAAGGTGCAAGGTAAATAGGTAAATTAAATGGGTAAATGAAAGCCTTTTTCCTCTCCTGAGTGGGATTTTATGGGGAGAGTCAGAATTTTGGAGCCAAGAAGAAATATCTAAAGCCATGTTAAAACTTCACAGATATGGAAAGGGACAAACTCTAGAAGTAGTGTTCTTTGTTGTTGTTATTGCAGCAGTGATGCCTTTGGTATACATCTTTGTTCCAGTTCCCCATTAAACCTGAAGGTCAGGATCAAGGGGTTAATGCAGGATTTTCATGAAATATTAATTTTCTACTAACTTCACATGCAGTAGTTTAACATTCTGTGTACAGTTTAGCTTAAGCAGTGGCTGGGGACATGTTTATATGCAATTAAATGAAAAAGCAGTTTTCCTACCCTTTTTGACCTCTAACATGAAGAAAAATGTAACTGTGTGGCATGTTTTCTTTTTCACTTACACATTAATGATCAAAGGTAAGAATGTTTTTGTGAACTACCTATATATTACTTTGTCAAATTCTTCAAGTTTTTGGGTTTTTTCCCAAAGGAAAAACCTATTAAAAATACACTAACATTCAGTTTCCGTTTAGTTAACTACTTTTTCCCTCTCCCCTAGGTCTAACAATGATGAAAAAGTAAGCATTCAAAAGCTGAGATCGAATTATAGGAGCATGAACCTTGTGAGAACTTTTAGTGATGTAAGGCATAAGTGACATCATGAGTCAAAGATGTGCTGCCACAGACCATGTTGCTATGACCAGTGATGAAAGAATTTGCAAGGCAATACAGAGATGTCTCGAGTCTGTGGCAACTGTTTAAATCTTTGAAATCAAAAGGTCATCCTACATCTAAAATGCTAAGCTCAAAAAATTTTGTCAAAAGAAGAGGTAGATGATCCTTAAGGTAGCTCACTGGGGCTATAATAAAATTATCATTTTTAGTCTGAAACAAGTGTTATTATCAAAACATATTCAGGATTGAAAACTAGCAGATTTTGATTTTTCTTGCACATTTTTGGTCAGTATAGACCTATGGCTTTCTGCTTAGTTATGCACCTAAAATTTTCATCCAGTCCCTCCTCCTTACATTATGTCATGCTGGAAGCATTGTAACCTATTGCTGGCCAGGGGTCTATGTGCAAATCACGAACAGCATGGGACTGCTGAGGAACATGTCTCGAGCTGTTTATTTTCCAGCATCAGTCTCATTACATGGTTATGACAATGGGAAGATGCCAGCAACTCACATCCCTGGCAGCAAAGAACTTAATGTTACAACTTACTTTAAAAGCTTTTTGACCAATCACACAAAGCAAAAGCATATTGACAGTAATTCTATCCAACCACTACAAGCACGCATACCTTTTGTTAAAACAATGCTTGCTTATTTTGAATACAATACCTGCTTGTAAGCCTTAAGATACAATGCACAAAGCTCCATTATTAAGCTTAGAACTTCCTAATATCTGGCTAGATATACTTTTCTGTAGCTTAAGGAGTTATTCTAGACAGGCATTAATACATAGATCATTTTTCTATTTGTCCTTACTTTTCTACTACTTATATATTTTTTCTGCTGACAAATCTTATGGCTACTGCCTAGCTCTTTTTGCAGTTCTCTTGTCTCTGAGGCCTGCCTTTTGCAGCTTTCCCAAAACCCTCTGATTTTAAGGATTCTCACATAACCCTTTTTTCTAATCTGGAAATCTGATGTCTCTGTTTCAGACACAGAAGATCAGGGTTTTGAATATCAGGTTTGACCCTAATACCACCCCTTCTGGTAATTCACATTTTCCTTTGTCATCACTCAAAAACTGTCTTCAATTTAAAGGTCTTCCAGTCTTATCTCCCTCACCTTACCTCTATCTATTATTTTAAACTTAGAGCTTCTTGTGGAGAGAGTCAGACCTCTCCATATTTTCCAAAAGATATCAGCCATTACTACTCTTCAATATGATATTAATTAAATTATTTTTATACTTTCCGCCAACACTTTTATACTTTCCCCACTGCATCCATAACCCATGGGAAAAACTTCTCTTAGCAGTATATATCCCCACAATTTTTTTCTGCTTTCCACATGACATTTCCCAAACAAAGAGAAATGATCAGTATACCCCTAAACTCTGTATACTTATGATACTAATCAAAATACTTTCATTGCTAACCAGAATTCATTTTGTACATCAGTCATGTTCACAAACTTGTCTCCAACAAGAGAAGCAGAGCTGACCAAGGCTTAAGGTATCACTGCTTAAGATCTTTTAGTCCTCCAAACTGAAAACTGAGTAGGATTTACTTTAGATATTATTACAGATCTTATTAAAATCTCTCTGATCATCTGAGGTAAAACTTACCAAAATTTAGAACAAAACCAGCACCATAAAGACAGACTTCTGGATATAACAGTTATGGTTGAACAGTAGAAAGGGAAGAAAACCATTCTCAGTAAGTGCAACAGTACTAGCTCCAATATATCCTAGAAGTTTAAGCTAAAATATTTTAAGATTTAACAGAGCAATAGAAACTTTCTTGCTTCTAACATAATGGTGGTGATATTAAATGAAAAACAAAAAACTGTTATATGTTGAAAAGGAAATTCTACAGTAATGGTCACAAATTAGTGTGCATGTTTGGAATAATTTAGTATTTTTTTAATGAATAGTATAGGTGCAACTTTGAGTATCATTTAACTCTGATCTTACTCGACTGAAAGAGCAACTAGGAGCAGTGATGAAATCAGTGAAAATACACTTGTATAAAATTAACATTAGGTGACAATCAAATCCGAGAAGAGTGACCACTGGAATTTAAAGAGGTAAGGTATATCAAATTTTTGCAGTTTTATTTCTGATTTGAGTCACTTCTGAGACTCTTTCTTGCGGTTTCCTGAATAAAGTTAAGTAAACAAGGAAATTGATATTAAGACCAAAATATTTTAATATTACAATTTCTCAACGTCAATGCAAGTTGTTTCTTATAATATTGAACACTTGATTAGTTATTTTTAGACAGGCTCTTTTCTTCAGCCTGGATTTGCCAGCTAAGTAGCAAATTAACCATAGGCATGACCCTAAAGAATTCACCATACTTACGCAGATTGTTTAGTTCTAGAATATTTATTCCTGCATTTCATGAGAAAATGCAGCTGACTTCACATCCTTATCTTGTCTGTCAATTTTATATCAATTCTCTATGTTTTCTCACCTTATTTTTGCATAACAGAGAAGATCTTTCTGATGGCTTTATAACTGCTTGGTTTTTTTCCTAGTCAGAAAAGGAAAGCTGCTGGTAACTACTCAGTTTTGGACCCCTGTAATATTTTTGTTATATCTCTTTTAAGTACTGTTAATGCAATTTAATAGGCAGATCAGAGCTGAGATGGATAAAAGTGAGACTTAAATTTTTTATGCTGATGTTTTTTAATCATCCAAAACAGGGTGTTTTTCCAAAGAGTTACTTTAAAATCATGTTGTCCCAACACACACTGGCCCAGGGACAAGACCATTGAGAAACTAACTTGCTGTGGGGAATATTCTGGTTTTCTCTAGGTAGGGCTCAGGTTTAACTGTTTAATTACCTGTGACTGCTGCATATAATGTAAGAGGATTTTGCAGACAGCCTGATTTCCCAAAGCCACAACTTTAAAGGAGTTACAAACTGGCATTTGAACATGACTGAATTATAGTCATGCCAGCCAAATCAGAAACACAGCAAGCATAGTCTCTTGTAGTATGTCAGTTTTCCATTGGAGAAATCTATCTGCTTTACTAAGGAGTCAGACAACTATGAAAAAACAGCAAACTCGAGAAATGTAATAAAACTTTTTAAAAATCTCAGTGAGGGTTTCAGTCAGCATCAATGTTAAAGAAGGTTTAGGTTGCAGCTTGTTTTATTCATCTTGACCTTTCCCATAAAAACTTTGGTGATGGCCCAGACCAAGAAATGTTTATATGTCTTCAGGGGCTGAAAGGATATGCAAAGGGAATTATTAGAGCTTTACTGAAACACAGGGATAGTGTAAGCACACTAAACCCATCCCAGGAAAGGACTAATAGCTGGATCTGATGGTCTTCTTGTCCCATGAAAAGTTTGTATAATTTGGAGAGACATCTGTTGTATTCTCCAACATAATCAAGCACCAAACAGCCACTTTGAAAGACAGTATTTTTTCATTTCAGTTGGGTCAAGAGTGCTTGGTTGAAAAATTTCCCCCAAAGAGTTCTGCTTAACACTTCAGCAGATGGATATTTATGCTGAGTCCTTTGTTATTGTACTATAACTATCAGGCTAAACTTAAGTAACTAATGCCTGCCTTAGATATAGCCAATACATGCTTGTATTCAGAAATATTCTCTCCACTATCTTTTCTTTCCTGAGTTAAAAAAGAATCCCTTCTGTTTCTATGAAAAACATAGGTAAGAATACTACAATGAAGTGTGCACAAGGGTCTTCTGTACTACCATGTTTTTGGCAATTTAGGGTAGTACAGCTCATATAGATGCATAGACCTAGCAGAAGACATCTAGAGGATTACACATTGTGGCTCCTCCTCTTCTACGTTTGTCCATATGCCTGTTTTATTGTCAACAAGATTTTTTTCCATCACATATCTCCCCTCCATATCCTGTCCTATGACTAGGTTGTGCTGTCCTCTGAACACAAAAAAAGGATCCTCTGCAAGACATTAAATATGTCCTTTTTACCTGAGCTGCAAAAAGGTTCAAAAAGCTTCAGGGTGTTGTTCTGCTACCGGATGTGTCTCCACATCTCCTTTCTGGTGATGTGGCCCACAGGGGGAAAAGGCAGCATGAAAGGAAACTGCCAAATAATTCACAGGTGTGAATGACCACAGGTGTGTTGCATGAATTGAACCAGGGACTCTGTTGTGCCCTGGCCTTCTCAGGCATGAGATGTGGGAATAATTTCTTTCCTGACAGTGTATTGTTTAAGAATGAAAATTGCTATTTTATCTTCCTAAAACACTCTTTCTTTGGTGCTGTTTACAGTATTTTGCCCTAATCAGCTCTGGACCTTGAGCCTGACAGGATTTTTGTCCCATTACTAGGCTTTTCTAATATTTCACTGAGTCCTCAATGAAAGCTATATTTTGAAAACAATCTCTTGGGCTTATGAAATATCTATGTCAGCAGACATCAAAGTAATGCAAAGATGAATATTTTATCATTTATTTTATAAAGGAGGAGATTAAGGCACAAAAAAGGCAGAAATATGCCTATGGTCAACCATCAGAAAAGCTAGGAAGAGGGCCTGGGAAGACATGGGGAAGGAACCAGACACTTTTTAAAGTGTCATAATATTCACAAAGCCTCCTTTATGGTTATTTATTGTCTTGAATGACATATCCATCTCCTTTTTTAAAAACCTGTTTTTAACAAAACAGGTTAAAGACCACTGTCAGCAGAAATGGTATCTTACCCTTATGTAGTGCCACAAAGAGTTTCAGAAAATAGAGATGAGACTGAGAGTTGATTATCTGATTAATTTTGCCAAGCACATATCGAGCATAAAAAAGTATTCTATGCCTCAAGCAGTGTAGTACAAATGTCCCAATTAGATGCATGAGTGATTTTGATTTGGCTCATTATTTATGCAGAACATTGGCTACTGGCTTATTGTCTTACTAAGTTCTGCAATATGACCCTTAATAGAGATTGTGTCTAATACTAGGAACACAAATTCATTCTTCTGAAGGCTGCATATATCATTATTATTTAGACTATTATTGTTAACATTGTTATTATTAAAATAAAATAATATGTATTATAATAATCTGTTATCTATTTCTTCCCTGATAGTGACAGAGATCTGAGACAGAAGAGAAATAATTTCAACATCTAGAAAATAAATGCATGTGGGAAGTAGCATTTCTTTCATTAAACTTTATTTGCCCAGGAATTAGACCTGGAAGACTATACCTAAAATGTGCTTTATAGTCAGTAGTGGGAAAGATGCACTTCTGAAAAGCAACTCATATATCAGGAAATAAAGTCTAAGACACATCAGAAAATGTATTTCCTGGAAGCAATCAGTTTATTCCATTGATGATAGTAGCCCAGAATGGGATCCTCAAATTTTGACTGCCTTCATTCAAACATTTGAAATCTGTCCCAAGAGACTCCATGAAACTTTGACCTCTCATGTTTAAATAAAGCCTTTTAAAGCCAAGTTTTAGACTGCTTCCATGAAGTAGTGAAACTTGTCTCTAGAAGAAAATGCTTTCAAAATCTATTAAGTGAAGCTAAATATCTACTGAAAGCTGTTTGCTCTCTTCTCTCTGGTTTACTCTGCAGTTTTTCTTTGGATCATCAGTTTCTCCAGGTAACATTTTGTGCTGCTATATGGTCATGTTCAGTGCAAGCCTTTGAAACCTCTGCAGGATAATGTACAAATACGTTCCTGCCGATTCCTGCTTGTCAGTTTCAGAAATGTACAACACCAAATATCCATCACTAATGGAGCCATAGAACATGCAAGGAGATAGAATTGTGAAGCTTCTTCAGTGAAAGCAAGGGAATTTTTAAAAGAAATTAGATGGGTAATTAACTGCCTGTCTCATTAAGAACACATATGGTTAGCCACCTGAGATGCTGGAATTTTAAAAGCCAGTGCTGGAGCAGAAGAAAACCTCAGGATAAAGTCCAATATAGTTAATGGGACTATGGAACAACCAGATGGAGCTCACAACTCTTTTCAATCACATTTTTATAATACATGAGTAAATGAACTATTTATTGAGAGTATATTTGAAGCACCATAGTTTAAGATAGCATGGAAGAACAGTCTAGGAGGGCAATATTTCAGAGTTTGTATTAAGACCACAGATTGAACTTCAGCCAGAACAGTTCCTATTTTGCACACAAACCTTTTAGAAGTTACTCTTCTCAACCTAGGCAGCAAGCATTGTTCAACAAATTGATTTAATGCATGGTTTAGAATAATGAACACATTTAAGAAAATTATGAACTGTTGAGAAAAAGTTAATGCATGTAGAAATGTGATCCATGGATTTTTTTCTCTCATTTAGGTAAAATTCGTTTCAATAATAAGGAACACTAATAAAAAGGAAGAAATAGTTCTACATTAAGATGCCCAGACAACATTTATCTCCCATTACCTTCAGTAAGAATTGTGTTCACTTGGGTCTTATTAGTATTTTTGACATATAGTTCTGCAAAAATGCTTAAAAACATTAAGAAGTCATTTAAGAAGTCATCAAAATTTAGGAAATTCATAATAAATGTGCTATATATGTATAGCAACATAAGCAACAAAGCTCATAAATGCTAGTCTCCAAGTCTCAAGCTTTGGACTGCCATGCTTTTATCATGTGCAAATTTCACTGGATCTTCTCTAGTGTGGAGATTCCTGGTAGTACATGCTGGCATGATCTCTCTGGTACCTAATTAAGATTTATTTTGAGATTCAGAATCTTTTTCAGTGAGGATGTTAAAAAAAGGAAATTCACTTCTACCCAGCCATTTAATTTGGTTAAAATTGGCCCGCATGTACAAAAAGTAGTGAGATAGATGCATATATGCACAAGGAAGTTTAAGTAATACTACATAATTTTCACTCCTTTATGAGGCAGGGCAAAGGTGGTTATCTCATCCTAAGAATTAATTTATTTTAAAAATTGAACTTATATCAGTCCTTTGAAATAAATGCAAAAAACCCCAAACTTTTAGTTCTCTGGAGGTACTACAAAATTATCTTCATACTTAGTGTGGGGAATCTGGTACTCACAAAGAATGTTAAAAAAACCCTTAACTTTCATTTACAGTCCATCAGTCACCTCATAGTAAGAAAAGATCTTTAATCCATTCTATTCTGCACCTTTCTGTTACCCATCACCATCCATAATGTAA
Organism: Anomalospiza imberbis; assembly: GCF_031753505.1. Classification (NCBI taxonomy): domain Eukaryota; kingdom Metazoa; phylum Chordata; class Aves; order Passeriformes; family Viduidae; genus Anomalospiza; species Anomalospiza imberbis. Next base: position 29,147,173 of record NC_089682.1, read on the forward strand.
AAATATCTTCTTAGAATCGAACTATGAGGAATTTTGCTCTTCTTGGGAATAATTCTAAAGCAGCAGATGCTCATGTTTTGTTAAAAAAGTGGTAATAGCTCAGAATTCCATATTGCACACGGGATTTTGACTTACTCAAGGTATCTTCAATCTTTATTCATGTAAAATAGTAAGAGATGTGTGACAAACAGCTACTCTCCAGAAAATCAAAAATATCAAAGTCTGTTTTGCCATCTCATCAAAGTTTCCTTCTGGAAGGCTTCTTCTGCCTGCTCCTGCACAGACTATCCAAAGTGAAAGGACCTTGTTCATTTTTGCCTCCGTAGAAGCCACTAACAAGGATATGGAAAAAAAATCTCTCTGAAGCAGTTCTGTTTAATAAGTGTTTCTTCCTGTGAGTAATAATTTTTATGTCATTATTGCATAAGAATTGTGGTCGATCTCTTCATAACATTAGATATGACATGATTAAGTAAACTTCTTGAAAGCCCTCCTTAGGGAAAAGGATATTTAATCAGTAAACTCAAATACAGTAAACTTCAGTGGGACTTCTGGTGCTCCTCGCTTTCATTATCTGGGTTGTACATATCAGAGAAGTATATTTACCTCAGTTTTTCAAGGACTATTAACCATACTGTGACATTTCTTTTTGTCTCCTCACACAGAGGAACAATCTACAATGGTATGATGAATATAAAGAGGTTGAAAATAAAGATTTTCTTAAAAAATTCTTCCTGCTACAATCAGAACTTTTAAAAGTAGCTTAGCTTCCAAACTGCTTTTTCAGTTTTCTTTCTCTAATTTCTTTGCAATTCACCAGGAAACATCCAAGAATTTTCTTGGAGAAATAGATGCTATAACTACTTCTACAGTTTTTTAGAGTAAGAACTCTCTTCTTAGAAGGATAACATTAATAGTGAATACACAGATTAATCAGACAATACACTAACTGAACAGAACAATCAGTTCATAAACTATATTACTAAGTCCTCTTTTGTTGGTTTGGGTTTCTTTTCCCTATTTGAAATTTATCTCCTGATGATGTCAAAAACAGAGCTGAGGAATAAGGTCTTACATTACTGATAATATTCTTTAATTGATGTATCTCAACTTTTTGCCATTCTTCTTATTATTAAAGATTTTTTAAAAGTCTGTGTTCTTCAGTCAAGATGTACAGCACACAACTTCAATCTGCTCCCTGGTTATGTGAACTACTGTGGGATGACAATTTCTCAGGCAATAGTACTGGTTGTAAATGGTCACATAAACCAAAAATTGAAGCATTCAGTTTATTACATATTATATGGGATGAACTGAGTGATATAGTGGATGATGGTGAACTGTGAGACAATTTATTTATCCTTTTTCATTAAAATTTGATATGCAGTCATAACTCACAGGGGGCAGAATGAAGTTTCCTAGTTCACAATAGAGCATCCTCCATATCTCATATTTTAAAATAAAGTGGTAGTTACTGCAAACAAAACATTTAATTTAAGAATAACATTGGGATCAAAAAGATAAATACAGTCATTAATCAGTACTAATTATGATTTTGATACCCATATTGGTCAGCTTGCTCTAAATGCAGCAATTTAACACACAAAATGACATTTAACACCTATTTATCCTGTTCTATAATTTACCATAGATAAAAATAAACATCCATCTCAGTTTTCCTTACAGAATCTGTCTGGAATACCTAGCAATAGTATTTTATTTATCTATTTTAGATGTATGTAAGAAACTCCTCACCATGACATTTGATGATCTCTCTAGTCATAATTGTAAAAATAGTAACTCTAAAAAATGTCATGCCTCCTCTTGCCTGACTCCATTAGAAAAGCTAACAGTTCTGATATTTTTATCCCTAAATAATATCACTCCGCAAGGGAGAAAAACCCCTTATTGACTGACCCTCAAAGACAGATGCAAATGAATGGATAAAGGAAGGAAATAATATTATCATCCAGAAATGCTGTCACAGTATTACTCAGGAATTTTCATGCAAACTCTGTCCCAACTAATCACTCCTGGATGGACTCAAATGTTTATCTCTTACTATTTTTGATAATGATTTTCTATGAAAGAAGAATTAAAGAAATGTTTGCAGCCCAACTCTACACTCATTAACCATGAAACCTCACAGAATTACAGCCTTTCCTACAACAGGATTAAGCAGCTATGTGTTTTACAACACATATTTTTCTTAGAGGAAAGAAAAGAAGTGAAAAGTACTCACATAGTAAAAAATATGGCCTTCCGTGACCCTTCTCACCCCGTGCAAACAATCTTAACAGGAATTTTTCTACTGGTACACTAATGGTGCACCACTTATCACCACTGCTGGAGACAGAATACCGAGCTAGGTAAGACCTTTGGCATGACCCAGTACAGTTATTCTTCTGAGCAAGTTACAATGGAAAAATTCAAAACCCAAAATAGTACAAAAAAAAAAAAAAGGAAAAAAGAGGGAAGAAACCAGCTGAAGTGCACAAAGTTTATTTATTTATACAAGCTTGTAGATTTACTATCAAGATGGTATATTTATAAGCAATATGGTAGTCAATGAATGTTTATTACAGGAACGAGAAATCATTAAAATTTTAAATCAGAATAAAAATTAAAATGAAAAAAAATCACAATTCTTTCTGAAAGAATTTTCTCCCTATATTTAATTCTGGAAGAAATTATGTACATCCTTTTTGCAGGGTCTAATCAATAGAACTTCTTTTTCTGTGCAGTAAAAATGTACAGCTTTCCAACAGAATATACCTTGTTTTATGTCTGCATAACAGGGGTATTTTTCATTAGCAAAAATTCTGAAAGAAAAATTCCAAATTGGCTTTAATATACCTCTATATGTGATGCAGATGCACCCAGATGCGCGCGCACACACACAGACACACGCCCTCAGATGGAGCAGAAACTCTTCTCAGGTATTTCTTTTAGTTATTAAGGCCATATCTGAAAATATTCTGCAAATGTAATGGAAAAATCCATTATGAGTTAGGTAATTTTTATATAGCTACCTTAAACACTATTAAATTAAAAGGAACCACTTAAGTTACTCTTTTGATGACATCCTTAGGAGATGGTCATCAAGAATAAGCCAGTTTCTACCTCCTTTTATTCCTCTTCTATCTGCTTTTTGGATGAAATGTTTCTCCTTGTACAGGGAGACCCACACAAAGCTTACTCACTTTGTAAGCCTTACATAAACCTATTTTCAGGCTTAGTAATGAACAGACTTTTCAGAAGCTTAGTGAAGAGGAGTGAAATTAAGCTTTTCCAAAAGTAAGATACTGCCTGTAGAACAGAAATACTCATTTGCAGAGCAACCTACAATCTTTCTGGAAATAATATACAGTTACATTCTGCAAACGAGATGTATTATCATTATGTTGACGAGAAGATCAAATATTTCTTTTTCTCCCATAGTCAAAATATTGTTAATGGATGATTTTCTGCCTGGAAGGACATTTTATTGAAATTACGTGCTGGGCCCACCACTCGTTGACTGAATAAGATGAAAACAAATGAAAAAAGAAACCTGTATGAGACAACTTCATGGGGAAAATAATAGAATCAGAAATTGGTATGTTCATTCTTACTGTGTATTATATCTCTTTTGTCTTTCCTTTTAAATCTTGTCTTGTTGGATTGTGTGCTCTTCAGATCAGTGACTTTTTATAGAGATTTCAGTGAGTGCTGACAACAATGCTGTAAATTCCTAGTTGCTCCTTAGGCATTGTTACAATATCAATGCATAAAAACCAGCAAGGATGTCTCCCTGAAATGCTTAACTGTACAGGCTGCAATCTTCAGGGCTGCCATCACGTTTCAGTGAGAGTTTGGCAGTTTTAGACTCCTGTCCTATCAGACTTCAATTTTGTTTTTTTGTTTGTTATGTTGCCATTCTATATTTATTTTTCAGTTTTTCTGTCCAGTTATGCTAGCTATTTTAAATAAAATTATCACTTAAAAGATTATTTTCTATAATTTTAAATGCATGATACATCAATCATTCTGTCAGTTGAAAGACAGTGCAGTGCTATGCTTAGCTGAAGTGGTGGTCTTGATGATGATAACGAGCTATTAAATTTGCTTATGCAGTTGTGAGAGGAAGAACCTAAGAATTATAATGGAAGGCAACATCCTCACCATGCTCACTGCTGGGTATTTCTACCAATTAAAAAAGAAATATGTAAAAGATGGCAGAGACACACTAACATTTGCACACCTTTACTTTGAGCAGTATGAACTACCTTCAGGCTGATGCTACAGATTCTTTCCCACTCCCAAGCATGTCTCCTAATTCCCTCCTACCTCCACAGTCATACTATGCCAACCAGCCCCTCCCAGGTCATTGAGGAAAGCAGTAATGACTCTGGGGCTATTTGTCACTTTCAGTTGCTGTTATGGAGTGTTTGAAAACTTGATGAATATCAGGCTGCATTTTAGCATAATACTCAGGAACTGAATAAAACATGGAGATACAGAAGACCAATTGATATGAATGACATATCTCTGCTATTAGAAAGACTGCATACACAATAGATTTTTTGGTTGGAAAAAAGAACAGGAGGACTTTTCTAGAGCCATTTGCCAGCTGCTCAGTGAATAGGTCAGTGGCATAAGAAAGACAGCTTCCCTGTTAAAAATGTTAGTTGCATTGCTCATTCATCATGCACACTCACTGTGTTCCGGCTATCTGTAATAGTAGACGTTGAGGAAACAGCTCAGTTTTGATTTCCACCAACTTTCTAGTGAAATCATAGTATTGCTTTGATGACATCATAGCCTCCTAAAGTTTCATTGTCCACATTATTACTTCAGTCCAGGATCAAGAAATACAGAACAACATCATTTTGATAGAAAATACAAATAGGATACACACTTGTTAACATCCGTTACATCGTTATATCTCACATAAATCTTTTCTTGATTATACATGGCTCTAAAACATATTTCATCAAATCCTATATACAGAAACCTACAGAGCATTCCTATCAAGCATGCAAGTACAGAGAAATAACTGCATAAGCCAACTTTCCTGGTTGCTTGGAGAGATGGAAGGGAACAGCTAAACACCCTGCCTGTTCCCTCACAGGAAGAAGTCAAAACAGCTCCTATCAGAAATGTGCCTTCCAAAAAAAGCCACGTGCAACACAAGTTGCGTATCACTGATTTAGTCAGTTCTTCCATCTGCAAAGAGCCCAAAATGCTTTATAACTTTACAAGACAAATTTCATCCACCACTGAAGTGCAGCCGCCTATGGAGTAAAACTTGGCAGCTGTTTAACAGAACACATAAATCCTACACAATAGTTTAGGGGAAGAATTTTTAAAGAATAGTGCAGATGGGAATGTAAGGAGGTAGAATTTAGTTACATAAACTGAGTGTATATATAGGCAGGAAATGCAGGTTGGCCAAAAGAAGCAAAATTAAAAATTTTTCATATCACAAAACATCTCAGGCATTTTGATATATGTCTCAGAGAAAATTACTTTGGAAGTGTTTAAATAATACTATTTTTGTTTGTTCACTTCTCCCCTGCTTTCTCCCTCCCCCCCTCCAGGTCTATTTTAATCACTCTATCCATCTGCACATTAATTGAGAATGAAGTCATATCAATGCTCAGTGACAGCCGCTAACACCACTAGCCATGAGGTAAAAGAAATTGTCAGTACATAGAAATATTATCCCATAAAATATAAAACATTTACAGCATTTACAGGTCTGTAATGCTCATTCACATAGGCAATTCTTGATTTTCTATAGTATAAAATTCTCATTTTGCCTCTTCAGGACAATTTTTAAATGCTTTTTTAAACTAAGAAAACATTAATATGCTCAAATTTATACTAATCTATTCAGTAAATTAATTTTGCAGAAATTGTACAGGGAGAGAAAAAGGAAATGGAAACAAGACTTTGGAATCTTTTATTCTATTTTAATTGCTTTATGAGCCCCTTTAGGAACTGTGTATGTTAGTGTCTCTGGGATGCTTAGTGAGACATAGACTCATACAGCAGTCATGGTTGGAAGGGATCTTTAAAAGTCACCTATTTTAAATTCCCCTGCAATAAGAAGGGACATTTTTGACTAGATCAAGTTGCTCAGAGCCCCTTCCAACCTGACTATCACTGCTCTATGTGAGTTGTTCCACTGTTTCATAGCCCTCATTGTAAAATTTTCTTTCTTATATCTAGTTTATCCTCTTTTAGTTTAAAACGGTTACCCCTTGTCCTATCACTACAGGCCTGCTGAAAAGTTTGTCTCATCTTTCTTGTAAGCCCTTTTAAGTATTGGAAGGCCACAGTAAGATCTCCCTGGAGCCTTTTCTTCTCCAGGCTGAACAACAGTCTCAGCCTTTTCCTCACATGAACCTTCATTAGTTTTCCAGAGAATCAAGAAGAGGGAATAAAATGTGTGTGTTTATTTAAATCATCTTTGCTGACTTAAGTCTGGCTCAATATTATTCAAATAGACTACTGGGAAGCGGGGGGATTTTATATCGCCCATTCACCCCAAGGTCAAAAAGGACAAAGTCATTCATAGTATCAGTTAAAATGCATGGAAATTAAGAAAAACTGTCATCAGTAAAATGTGTTCAGTAGACTAAGTAAAATTAATCAAAATCCTAACAGCTAAGAAGACCTGTACAAGATAATGATCTAAATAGCAAGAAAAAGAAAGTTTCCACTTAAACGTGTTGTTTGCAGTGTTTTTTAAGATGTCTGAATATACTACTCAATTATTGTCTCTAGTACACAAGCAAACTGTCCATACACAGTGATACTATTAATTACCAAAGTACTTGGAATAAAAATATTTTGATCTTATGTGGTTTTGAGGATTGCCTTTTGTTTTTCTGGGGTTTTATATTAGTTATTTTATTAGTATAATGGATGGTAATGATATATTCTCCTCAAATTGTTCATAAATACCCAATGTCTAGCTTTTCCTGGCATGCTAACAATGATATTCTGATAATTCATTTATATCATCAAGACTAGTGACATACAAATGATACTGAAACTTTTAAGGCAGAAATAGGCAAGCTAGCTTTCCTAAAAATGCATCTCTTCAAAAAATCACAGTTTGGTGTTTGCTGGCATCTCTTAATAAGCTCTTGAACTGTAATACTAATAAAATAGTACTGTGTTTGCTTGGTACATCAGCCAAAGCAATCACATACTTTGCCAAAACGACAGGTGCTAACAAGTGCTTCAGTTTTCTTTATCAGAGCATTTACTGCTCAGTGAATACCTGACCTTAACTTTAAAGTTTTTAATGACAGTGTAATGACGATACCAGCTAAGGAGGTTTGGCTGTGCTGCTGTAAAAAGCAGGGAGACTCCAATTTAAAAACAGTAGTGCAGAGAATAAGATTTCCACTCCTTCAGCACTTATTGGTGTTAAATACTAAGCTGCTGTGCTTTCTTCGCCCCTGAGCAGGTACATATGCTCAGACTCACAGGTAGCCAGGAGTCAGTGCACAGCCTCTTCCAGAAAGGAGGTTTGGGCATAACCTGCATGCAGCTGAGCACCAGGGAAGCTGTGAGCAGCCTGTCCTTCTGATTACATGGCCTGTTGAGAACAAGGGATTTTAAACAAATGGAGCCAACATAAGCTGGCAGTTTAAGGAGAAAGGTTGTTTATTGCCAGAATTTATGGTACAAAAGGACAGTCTTTGCCAGTATTTAAAAAATTATCATTCCTTGCCAAAAAGTAGAATTGCCCCACATCAGAGCTTCTCAGCATTATTTCTGGGAAAAACACTTCTTTACAGATGGACTGGACATTCTATACACCATATAATTACAGTGGATAACAGAACTGCTAAATCCTTCTTTTTGTAGAAAATCCACTCTGACAAAGCCAGCTGAATGGCTGCTATCTACTCTTGTCCCCTCTGACTTGCAAAGCCTGAATTCAAACCTGAATGCCACTTACAACACTCTGGTCTTAAAACTTGGAAGCTCTTTACTTGACATAGAAAACAGAAAATCCTCAACAGTGTCACCCACCTATATAAAAATCCATGATGGGACCCTACTTTTACAGTGTCAAATATGCTTCAGGGCATCTTTTTAAATTTCTCCTCTGAATTCCTCTGTCATTTCAACTGGGAATATACACTCCATCAGAAAAAAACTCAGGTAAGAGACACAGAGTGTTTAATGATTGGGAAGAGTTTGAAGAAAGCTTTGACCAGTCCTGTGTGAAAAATAGCGATGCCAGCAAAGACTGCCTTACTCGTCTCATATAACCACTTCTGAATGACTCCTCTAAGATCACATTCTACTAAAGTTAAAATGATAAATTATGGTAAATAAATACTGTCTGTTTCAATGTGTTAAACAAGCCTGCTCATCCCTCACAAATCCAGTTGTAGGAGGTAGAAGGAAATACCACTCTTATATATCTGCCCATATGTTTCAGGCCAGGGCAGGGGTATAAGCAAGCAGACCATGATGTGGGATATGTCAGAGAAAATTTTATTTAGCTTATATGAGCACAGTCACATCCACAAATCAGCTATGACTCTACAAATTAAGGTTGAAGTCTTGTTCACTTAAGCCAAAATTACTGGGAAAGGTTCTGATGTTTTGGCTATGAACTGGCACAATGGGCAGGTCACAGGTCCAGGCAAGTCTCCCGGTGCCGCCACCCCTGAAGAAAGCTGGTAGCAAACAGCTGAAAGAGGACGAGGACAAGTTCCACCCCTCACCTTGGCCAGTACTGCAGGCAGTGTCAGTGCTGCCACCTTCCCGCACCTCCGTACAGGCTCAGCTCCACTTCCATCAAACCCCACAGTGGGAGCAGCTGAGGAGACTGTTGGAAAATGCCTCCCATGTCTCCCCACAGGAACAGGGCTCCCCTTGGTGCTACAGTGGTGACAACAATGGCACAGATCAGCAGCCTTGTTTGGTGGGTTGCTAGCCAGGCTGTAAATAAACTTGAGGCTGAAATCCCTTGCTCGTACAGACAGAACTTTTCTTGTCTTCAATGGAATTGTTCCACAGCAGAACAAATCAGCAGCTGTGGATAAAGAGGATAGCTGAGGAGATATGGCCAAGGGGAGTGAAGGTGAGGCTGGAGGGACCATGAGGGGGAAAGACTGGTAGCTGGTCAGAACCCAACACTAAATACCTTCCCACTATTAACAATTGCCCCAATACCCCTCTGCCTTCCCAGCTGGCAAAAGCTACTGCTCAACCAGGCAGCATTTGTTTTTGGTCTGCGGCCAAAATGCATCAGTCAGCCAATAAGTGAGCGTTATAAACACAATCTACTGGACTAACTCTAGGATATATATTTTCAAAGTTCATATTTATAGTTTGCAAACTCTGTCTTTCAGATAGCAAGTCCTAGTAGCACCAGAAGCTGTTGAATATTCCAATCAAACACAAAATTAGAACAGAATTCTGTGCCACAAATACAAAGTAAAGCCATCTGCCAAATTTCTAAAATACCTCACCTAGAGATCTGGTAATTTCTCTTTTAACATAAGCAAAATATACAACCTGCCCCTAAAGAAGCAACCTCTGCTATATTTAGCAGATTTTATGGTAAATCCTAATCACGGAAAGCCTATTTTTATGCTATGTGTAGATTTAAAGATGACAGCCATTCCAAAGTTTCTGAAGAAAGGACAACATTTTTCTATTTATTAGTTCATTTTAGGTCACTGGAGGACTTCCAAAGACATCTTCCTTTTCTGCATTATAAACCCCAAGAGTTAAGTAAGTATTCTCAAATAAGCACAATTTTCAGTATGTCAGCTTAAAATAAAATCATAACACATTTCTAAATTGATAGAAATTGCATAGCACCAAATGAGAAATAGGGATTTTATCCTCTCATTTATACATGCTTGTCTCTCTGTCTATAAACATATGTTTGCACATACTGTGTATTGATAGATTAACATTACTTAACTCTGCATTTGCAACACTGTACTTAAAGTTGTGTCTGCATTTTTACTTCAGAGGTTTATATCTCAGCTATAAAATATTCTCTCTAAGCCGAATCTTGGCAAAGACTGACAAGCCACAAATTATTATTTTCTTTTTAGAAAAATTAGAAGGAAATGTCAAGACAATAATCCCTTCTTCTTCATAGTGTCAATAGGATGCATAGACTGATCTGGAATGCAAGTTGGTAACTCAACCAGAGCCAAGAGAACAAATTTTCACTACTATGGACTAGGCTTGTTTTGCTGTCGAGTGAAATTCTGCACCCCCTTAGCCACTAGTGTGCTTTGCATTCTTTCTCTGTTTTCTGCAACTTAAGAGTTTCTCTGGTTTTAGCAACTTAAGAGAAAACATAATTTCCTTAAACCATTTACCAGTCATCTGTAAATGTTCATAATTAATGACAACTCTATTCCAAATTTTAGTGGAAAACGGCAGAACTGATACAGAAACTGGTAAGAATAACCTGGGATTTAATGTAAGTGCTGGCTGATGACACCGAAGCAGTGAAGACAGAATGCTAACAGATCTGATGGGATAACAACCTCTCCTCAGCCAACAACTGGAGTTGATTTTAGAGGAATTTTATATAAGCTGTGGCAGGAGGAGATATATAGGGCAATATACAAAGCAATAGTTCTTCAGCATATCCCACAAGTGGGCCTGTTTCTTCCCTTCTGTCCTGTATATATGTTATTTATAAACCCTGGCACTGTGGCAAAGAGACAGGATTCGTCCTTTAATATGTCTACCCAAACTGCAACAGTCAGTGAACTTTTATATAAGCATTTCTGCCACCAGAGCTTAATTAATTCAAATGAAGTAGTATGGGATGTTGGATGAAAAGGTGACCATCATAAAGAACAACATTAAAATTTATTCTGAAGAGTGAAAAAATCCCCCATGAAAGATTAAGTAGGAATTTTATGTCTCACGGGAATACCAAATGCCAAAATATGCCACCCTTAGATAGAGCTTCTGCAAGCAGTCTGTCTGTAACAACTGCACTCAATCCAAGATAGCCAATTAGCCAATGAAATTATATGTGCATCCTTTGGGATAAATTGTAGCTCCAGGAATGTCTAAGGTGAGGAAGGTTTCTTTTCATAAGAAGCAAGTGAAAATTATTTGATTATGCAAAAGGATTTGAGGTCATTATGGCTGAAAAAGTACTGGGGCCTGTTTAGCACCAGTTGAGGTCCCTCTATGTCACTAACCTAAGGTAAAACTGGTAGAGGCTTGTTTAGGCTTAGACGATTGATAGCGTGAGGATAGATACCTGTAGGCAACAATATCTAAAGCTACCCCATGTGAACTGATTGAGCTGGAGCCTCAATTTCCACAGAGCAAGATCTGCTGGCAGTCTGCATTGACTGGGCAAGACCAGAATGTATGGAATTCTTATTAAGAAGTGAAGATCACCGAAGATCACAGGCCTTGCCACCTCCTGGCTGCTGTGGCACACCCCAAACTACCCTTTATAAATAGTTGCTCTTGTTTTGCCTGCTCCCAGCTACTGGCAAAATTAATGTTATAGTGGACTGTAGGGAGCCTCAGTAAACTACTGCTCACAACTAAGTAGGAATAAGACAGATTCTTTTATGTGAGATATTTATTTATAAAATATTTAATTCATCTTCATTTAACATCAAACCCTCAAATAAATCTATTTATCTAATATATTTTAATTAAGCAGAGGACAGTTGAAGAGCTTTTCTTTCAAGATCTCCAGTTTGCACTCTGCTGCTCTAGTCAATGAAACTGTAAAAACACGCCCTTATTATTATCACTAATTTTTACTTCATTTTCATTTTGGCTCTTAGAGATTGGATTGTCATGCTATGCATATAGGAATGCAGGCACTGGGAAGGAAGTAAACTTATTAATTCCAAGAGGTAGAACAGCTTTGTTTGATGGTATTTTGTGGTTTTTATACCTATCTAAGGATCTTTAAATTTACTGGTAAAAGGAGTAGGCAACTTCTCAGGATATGAGCAGTTGAAAGACCTCTTTTTTCTCTCCTTACTTCATGGTTACCATTCCAAGTTCTTCTGTGCAAATGGTATCAATTACTTCCACAGAAGAAAGATTCCAAAATGCACAATTTCAGATGAGAGCTGGCATTATATCCTCAGGCATTCCTGTACTGACCATCATTGCTCAGTGACAGTACTGCAGTTTCAGTGAAAGTGTTTTTTACTTCCAAGCTCTTTAAAAATGAACATTCCAGAACTGAAGTCTGATCTACATGTGTAAAAGATGACAGTTAATTTTAGTGTAATTTTGTATTCTAACCCCAAATGTTCCTTCAATTGCATCAGCTTGTAAGACCAGGGTCTTTGACAAACTATGTAAAGAAATAAAAAGAGCACCAATGAAATGTATTTCTGATGTGAAATATATCCTGCTTTTAAAAGTGGTCATCATGATTACATGATAGTTTTGAAACAAAGAGTGTTTTTCCAGTTGAAACTAAAAGACAAATTATAATCTTGGAGTTTGAATATCTATATCATCAATATCTATATATATATTTATACCTATATCTGCCTGACACTTTTTCCTAAGTGATCATAAAATCGTTACATGTCTTTGTATAACAGAATCTCTAACAGCAGAGTGGCCCCATGACACAAATCTGTCATGCCACTTCATTGAAATAATGCCCAATAAAAAGTTAGATCATCAATATTGATTCCTGTATATAGCATTTAAGTTTCCCCTGGAGCTTTGATCCATGAACTGACCCAGTCCAATCCTACTTAGATTTGAGTTCAGAACATATGGAATAGATGGCATGAAATCAGATGCTCAAGAGATTAAAATGTTCTAGCTATTATCAGTCCCAGAAAATAGACATGCTTCTTCCAACCCTGTCAAACAAAACTGCATTTTACTCTGCAGGACTACAAAACATTACGTAAAATATTTTGTGTTTCTCGTACCTCGTTACTTAGAGTTATTTTATGTCCTATTACCTTAAGGTAGTTGACTGTGATACAACTTTAGATAGTAACTCTTTCCAAATAAAAGGCAAAAAAAGCAGTTCACAAAGAGAATGCAGCAAACCTAAATTTAGTATTCTTTCCTATGAAACTGCGTATTTTTTTTCCTTGAAAGGACAAAGCAATGGCTTCCTTCATCTCAGTAAGTCAACACATTATTACATAAGAAGTACAGGGATCTTCATTGCTTGTAAATTACAAATTAGATGTGAACATGCTCAATTTTGATTCTGCTTTTGGTTAGTTTTTTATTCTGTCCATTTTGGGTTGTTTTCGTAAGTTTGGTTTTTTTTGTTTTTTGTTTTTTTTTAGTTTATTTGTTTTTTTTCATTCTGCACTGTACCTCAAAAATCTAAATAAAACATTTTAACAAAAATTTACCTCAGATTTGTCATGTAGGTGTTCTCACTGTTCTCACTGAACTTAACTTCTGTGGTTGCCCTATGCTGGAAAAATATCTGCTGTTCCAGAGTGATGCTGGTTGACTCATTAAATCATTCTCAGAAAATTCTCCATTATATCTTCTCACCAGAGTAGGCTCATCTGCAAGTGACTGACAACAACTCAGCATTCATTTGGGTTTTTTAATTTATTTAAATACATTCATTATTACTCCAATACCACAATGATGTGTATTAAAAATAGATGATACATAGCTAATCCTAGCAGTTCCATAAAATTGTAAATTATTATGTGGTAACTTTGCTGCAATGGATAGTCACATAATGCATCCATTGTACCTTTCAGAGACACTATGGAAAGATAGTTCAATGTCCACCTCATGAAAAAGGGTGTGCTTGAGTGTGGCAAAGGCAGGGCTAAAGGAGGGTGAGAGTCCTCTTTGTAATGGAACAGGGCTATCCAATCATCTCACTGCTACCCTGTTAGGCCAACCTGTCAATCAATCATTCATTCAATAATCACCCATAGAAATCATCCCTAAACCCAGGTTATTTAGCACTTTATGCCCATTTAAAGCACAGTTATGACCTTGTAGTTAGCTTCAGTTATGCAAAATATGTATACTACATTTTGCATACAAATAGCAAAGGCAGGAAGTTCATCATGTTATTTCTAAAACAAAACACCCCTAATGTTAAGTGAATGGCTCTTCTGCCATGGTTCATCCAGGTAATGAAACATATGCCTGAATTTAAGTGCATGAATCACTCTATTGATTCAAAAGCACTCTACAGGTGCCTAGAGTTCAGTGTGCATTTGAGTTGTCTGGTGGATCAAGGCCTGCATCAGTTGCCAGAATACACAGAAAGATGTTTGTCAGGTGCATTTCAGGACCGTAGGTATACAAGGACAACAGCAGTGAAAATGACAAAATAAAAAATAAAATAATAATTTTTAGAAAAGGGATAGGTCAAGAAAATAAAGATACCAAGAGAAATGTGGCATGTTGGTTCTGTCTTGCTGTGATGTGAGACCTTTGGGAAGGTCTACAGTGCTGCCCTGGGACCTGGATATCAGCAACCTTTCCTAACCTTGCCTTTTGGCTTCCTCTCAGATGCACTGTGCTGCGTACTGCATCTGCAATGGTACCTTACTTTTGGTAGCTTCTTTCTACAAGCTTGCTTGATTCTGGCCTCACAAACCCCAATAGCAACACTCCCCAGGGTAGGGGAACAATGTGCGCAGATGATTGTGCAACTTGTGAACTCACTGCTGCCTGCTGAGTGCAAAACAGCACATTAAAATGCACATGCAAAATAATCATTCCTTAATATATGTTTTAGACAAGATGGGAGAATATTGGCAGATGTAATACAGAGCCTTCTCATGCAACCCTGTTTAACAAAAGAGCTGTTACTAATTTTTACTGTGACTGAGGGAAGATGAGGAGTTTCTTTAAAGTGTATTCAGACAAAACTCTAAATACCAGAACCTTTGGTAAAAAAAAGACAAGTCTGAACACTAAGAGCCAAAATTTGTGTCTAAAGAAGACGACCCAGCTCCCACAAACTTCTTCAGAGGCAAAAAGGCACTTTTAAGAGCACAGGATTTGATCCAGGCATGAGGAAACACAAGACAATGGAGCATGGAAGCATCACTGGTGAGTAGGCAAAAAAAAAGAAGGCCTCCAGAGCAAAACATATTTTAATTTGCTATTTGTAAGAAAAAGGGGGATAAGGGATTTAGCTGGTTTATAAGTGTTAAAGCAGAGGACAAAGGAGAATAGCAGACTATTGAGCTTATTGAGGTCCAGATGAAGTGGGAGAAAGATTCTGGAGGGGGTGAAAGAGAAGGAATTGGTGAAGACATAAACAAGCTGGTCCATGTAGTGCATGGGATACAGAACTGATTAAGTCACTTGTGATACACTGGAAGCCATGAAATTATTTAAAGTCAGAAGAGTACTAAAGTTTATTGTTATATTTATTTAATATTAACAATAATATTTATTGTTATTTATTATTATAAATAAGGGACATATCTAACCAATATTTCCATATCTCTGTTAACTGGTCTCACACTCCTGTATTTCCCAGGCTGCAAGGATACTAAATAGTTAATGTTCTGAATAAAACATCTATCCAGCCCACTTGTGATCAGTATGCACTGAAATGTTCCTGCTCAGACAATCCCTTTGACCTGAGGAACATACAGTGCATTTATTAGCTCTCTGTGTTGCTGTCCAGGGTAGAAAGAGTTCAGCTTCTTCTAGTTTAGGCAATGTGGTGCTTCCTACTCTCCACTGCCTGACCTCAAACCCTAGGCTAACAAGCTTTCCAGTTTTCCACTGTTAGCAGTGATCTTCTTGGGAAAAAAAAAAAATAAAAGACTATAGAAGTGAAGAAATCCAACAAAAAATAGGTAGATCATGAAAAGTGCAAGAAACTTTAGTGGGATTTGGGGGTACCAGCAACCTCATTATTTGCTCCAGGGCACCATAAGGAAATAACACCGGCTTCTTGTGTTAGAGGAAGTCTTCTGTTAAAGCAAAGGCAGTGCTGTTTTGCTGAACAGCACAAACCAACACAACAATGGTGTTTACAAAGAACTTCAGATGCTTTACAATAAATCTGGATGTGCTTAAAAATCCCATAAGGGTTTTAAAAAAATCTGAATGTGTTTTCTCAAGTAACTATTTAAAGCATATTAGAGTTTATTTAATTGCATTGGGATTTTTCAAAGCATATCAGGGCAAAACAGTAGAGTATAGCCCCCAATATGCTAATTAATAGCTAGCTAGACCCCTGAAATAAACCTGCTACACTTCATTAATCAGACGGTAATTGAATTGGCACAGTACTTCTGTGCAAACTATATGTAGATTGAACTACCAGTCCTGCCAAAGGAGAGGGTACCTTCCTCCACACAAGTATGTTTTTGGAGAATGCACTAATATTTTTTCTGTGAGCAGTTGGCCTCTATGATACCTTTCTACATGGAAAAATCTCATATTACTGAACTCCTTGAACATAGTACTGAATTATTGCTCATGTTGAGTCGCTTTTTAAGGTAAGTAATTTTCAATGACCAGAAGTTCAGCTCAGGACAAAAGAACAAATCAGAACTGATACACTTTGCTTTGTAGTCTAAAAGTATCTGCCTATGAATGTTATTAGAAAATAATAGTGTTGACAGATGTTTCATTTACAACATTTATTTTCAACTCTATGAAAGCTATCAACCTGGGGATTGAACTAGCAAATAGTAGCTACTTTGCTTACAGAAAATAAAACAAGAAATTTTCCATCAGACATCATGAAGTGGAATTTTGAATATTCCTTGTCTGTAGTCAGATCTGATAAAAGACTTAACTGCATGAAAAGGAAATGGACAGAAAAAACTGTTTAAGTTTATAACTTTTTAAAATGAAATAGCTACTGAACTGTCCTTCAACTTTAGAAAAGAGACCACATATTTGTGTATGACCTTGGGCAAGTCACTTTGGTCCAAGGTACTTTTCAGGGTAATTGGCAGAAGCTGAAAGCTAGATGCCAGAGGCAGCTTTAACAGCACTGAGTTGTTTAATTCCAGTTTAAATCAGAGGCAGTCAAGCACTCCAGCATTTCTGAAAGTTCAGAGATCTGTATCTATGGGTCCCTCATCCAATCTGCTATTGCTTGCCTGTCTTCCCTGCCATAAACTTCTGTAGGACTGTCCACAGGCTTCAAGTCAGATATCCATTTGAACATATTCCAGAAATAGATCCTTAGCATTTTGCAGCTTTGAAATTTTCAGTATCTTCTGTTAGTTCGCAAATGGTGTCACATCTACCTACCTACCTACCTACCTACCTACCAACCTACATTTCACTAATCTCCAGAGGTGCACAGCCATTTTTATATTCGGGAAAAAACACCTTTTGATTTCAAGCAAGAAAGCACACCAAGTTTTAACAGTAAAGTAAGACTTTTAAGTAAGCAAGAGAAAATTACTCTGCATAATGAAAACACTTAAATATTCTTAATTAACTATAATAATTACAATGCATACCAGCTATGATGTGCCTGTGTGTGCATGTGCACATGCATGCACACTCCATGTTTGTCAGAGGGTCAATACACTCAATTCCTATGGTAAAATAAACTAATAGGTAGCAGAGAAGGATGGGATTATTTTTAAGATATAGTTGTTTTAATACATGTCCTTCAAGACAACAATAACAAATTAATATCATGTTTAAGGGGAGAAACAGCTGTGATAGTCACATTGTTTATCAGAGGAAGATACAGTTCTTTGATCTAAGAAAATCAAAGGAAACAAACAGTTTAAACCAATGAGGTATTTTGAACTTCCATGCCTATAGAGGGAAATACTATCCTTAGAGTTGGCTTGTTAGCAAATACTAGTGTAACACTTTGGGGAATATATTCTCCAGCTATCTTATTTCTTCTAATCATTGTCCCCTTTCACCGGAGAATTTCACATTATTCAGCAACATATGGACCAAACAGTTCTTCAGTAATCATGTCTGAACAAAGTAATCATTCCCTCATTAACCAATTATTCCTCAGAATCAAATGAAACAGACATATTTGCTAAGACAATTTCCTTTAATAAACCCTATGGAACCGTACCGTGTGCATACCCTATCCAAGTAGTTTAACTCAAAGATAACAGTGTAGATGACAAAGAGTGATTCTTGTTTTATGCTGGCAATAAGTGATCGCAGCAGCAAGGTTAGGCATGAAATTAATATCAGATTAAAGAAAAAAAGCAATGTTAAAAGGGCAGTAATCTCTGGCTAAAAAATTTGCCTTTTGTATTCCATGCTATCTCTGTTCTGTATGCTTAAAGCTCAGAGTAGGATCCTCTTGATTTCAAAGGAGGTTGAAGAACAAGTGGAAAGACAGCTCTGAAAAGGCCACTAGTCTATGTGTTACTCAAAACACACACAGGAACAAGATGGAAAAAAATATTTCAATGTTGGACAAAAAAACCACCTTCAAAATATGTGGGAGTTCAGAAAGAGCACAGGCAAACTGTATCTGGTGAGTCTTTAAAATCTTCTGGCTGTTTGGATTTCTAAGTAGGCTTATAAAGAAAAATCTGAGCTTGAGAATTAGAAGTAAAAAGTAAAAGCTGATATGTGTTTACTTGTTGTATACAGTAGTTTCTTTACCTCTTTGTCAGATATAATTCACTTATTTCTTTGATAGCTTAGAAACTTCATTAT
Organism: Anomalospiza imberbis; assembly: GCF_031753505.1. NCBI lineage: Eukaryota > Metazoa > Chordata > Aves > Passeriformes > Viduidae > Anomalospiza > Anomalospiza imberbis. The sequence continues at coordinate 29,165,800 of NC_089682.1, forward strand.
AAACCCAGAAAACTGAAAATGTAATGTTATTCTAGCTTCCTTCTTTTTAGGACTGAAATAAAATAAACAATGAACTCTGTCTTTAAGATATAGCTAGGATTTCAGCATTCTACAATTCCTTTGTTTCATCATGCTGTTTTCAGTGGAAAAATATAGCCCAAGAGTGTGCTGTGGGGATAGTCAGCTGAAAAACTGACCCTTTGTTTCACTTGTCTAAAACTTCCAGGGCTTGAAAGTTGTGACCAATATCTTAAAATGCATTTTGAACATCTTAAGTTCTACTTAAGCATTACTCTTATATCTTACAATGAATTTTGAAAATTTTTAGGTTCTTCTTAATTATTAGTACCTTGAGATATTTCTGACTTTCAGTCTAGAGCTAGAATGGGAAACCAAGAACTACCACCTTCTTCTCCAACATATTCTCTTGTTTTTTTTCTGCAGCAACTTGCAATTTAGCAATTCTATTCTCAGATCCTTCCTGAGCTTGAGATGCAGTTCACTTTGTGCAATTTTTTTCCTCACAAGAATAATTGTGTTACCTGGAATTTTTATGTCTGCCACAAGGGTCAACATAACTTAGTCTGTAAAATCCCACGCATGCTATCGAAGTGTCTATCAGAGCATCTCTTCTTCCCTGGCCTTCAGCTTGGTGGTTTCCCCAGCACAGCCAGCTATCTATAAAATAGTTCATTGGACAGCAGTAGCAGCTCATCTGAGTTAATAATGAAGTCAACATGTACTGCAAAACTTGAGATAGAAGCTGGGTAAAATAGTCTGTTAGCCTGTACTCATCTTGGTGAATGTATCTGTCTCTTTGCATTTTAGAAGTCTTGAGTTATGTTGCCCCTACATGTTAATTCATTTGCTAAAGCAAACTTTTTGAACTGTAGTGCAGATTATGCATGCAGGAGACATTACTTACAAAAGAGAAGTATGCTAATTATAATTAACCCATGATTATGTCCTTATTCGAACTAAAAAATAGCTCACAGTTTGGGCAAATATGCCAAAAATACCTTCAAAAATGTCATTCATATACCCAGTGACCTGTCTTCTTACTCAAATTATCTTTCTGATAGTGTAAGGGTGCTGTTTTCATAATTCTTACACTAATTTTATTTCTCTGCCTATATATCAGAAGTATTACCCAGTAAGTCAGACCTTCACAATGGTGACAGCTGTCACCCTATTGTGAAACACTGTAAAAAGTTTTATTCTTTTCCCCTAGTGCTGAGGATATGGACACTTTTGATAGGGCTGTGGTGTTCTGTCTGTAATTTTCTGAATATCACCATCAAATTAGAAGCCAGCTGAGTCATAGTTCTCATGCCTAAGGGATTCCCAGATTAAGTCACTATTATTTTTTTTTAACAAAAAACGTTCACTTGCACTTCTGGTTTAGTGTCAAGGTAATAAATACATTAATCATTTCTCCTTGTATTTAGAGGTATTTCACCCACTTTATTATAGTGTTGTCTCCCAGAGTTGCAATGGTTCTGTTTCAGCCATAATTTCTATGACAAACAAATAATTAGGCTTTAAGAATCCACCAAAGGAAGAATTCTGGCAAATGTATTATCTTCATGAAAAGAAATTCTTTACTTTAAAAATAAGAAAGCACTAGAATACATTTTATTATTACTATTATTCTTACTATTATTATTATTATTTTGCCTTATAAGTTTTTGAAATGGAGAAAACTGGAAAAACTATGGGGGGATTCATAAGTCTTTCTATACAATTTCTCTTTTGCAACATACTATATATGTGATGACATCTCTGTGTTTTTCTGGCAAAGCATTAAATTAAATAGGATATTAATCCACACCCATGACTTTGTTTTTGCAATGTGATTAGTTAGTAAGCAAAGACACTTTAATTCCCTTGCTATACGTGCTACTTATTCAAATATGGGATCACTGTAAAAATGTAGTGTTTTCACTTTTCCAAAGCAAATGCTGCTATAAATGAACACTCTTAGCCACTAGCTTCCACACAAAGCAGGCAGCACATTCACTACAAACCAAACCAAACCAAACCAAACCAAACCAAACCAAACCAAACCACATCTTCAATGGACAGGTATTGCCAATGAAGCATTAACTGTATTGACCCATAAGCTATGCAGTTGCTATTATATGTCCTTTCATGAATATCCTTCCATAAGTTTTATAACAAGCCAAGATCCCTAATCTACATGTTAGGTATCATAAACAGTATATATTAATATGATGGTTTTGAGGACCTTGACCTACATTTCTAAAAATTGGTATGTTGATGACCCAGAGGTTTAAAGTTTCCTACATTCTCCTTTATAGAATAGGCTGTCATAGTTCTAGGAATATCTTTATGGTCTCTCTGAAGAAGTACCTGGACGTTAAGGATATCAGAAGAAAGCCACTGAAATTCTCTTCACAATTACTACATGTTCCTTATAAGAATTTTGCTTCAGTTTTCCTATGCTGATCTGTTTGAGAAACTCTTCTGTTTGCCAGCTAAGTGCCTCAACAGCTCTGCAAATTCTTCTTATCTAAAATGCATATTGCCATTTGAGTGTGGGACACTTGAACAAGCAACTCTTCTTCTCTCCTCACATTTTGTACAGAATATTCGTCCTTTGCCTTTTTGGCAAACTACAAAATATTTGGCCTTTGCCCATTTGGCAAACTACATAACATTACACAATCATTTATTCTTCTTACAGATATTTTTCTAATTTCTCTTTTTTTTTTTTTGGTCCAGCCTTTATCAGTACTTTTTTTTTAAGTGGGACCAAATATAGGTGGTTTTTTTTCCATTATACATTAAATATTCAAGCACATGTTGAATTTGACAATATCAGCATGGTCAGCCCCTGAGACAACATTAACTTTACTCTGTTTCTTTTAAAAGATCATCTGGCAAGTTCATCTTTTGATCTTGGGTTTGGATTATTTTTGAGGAGGATGGGGACATGTTTGTGTTTTCCCCTGTACCCAAAAGAGAAGAGAAGGGCAGGTGCGTACACAACACACATAGCGGAGAATGCAGCGCAGCCCTCTAGGCAAGCAGGACTGTGGCAGCGGGGCTGTAGGGTGAAAAGCAGTGCCAGGTGATGTCCCTTGCTGGGCCCCAAAAGCAATATGTTTGGAGAGGAGAGACAATATAACTGAGCTACTAAGTCCCATCTCGTTGCAAGGCTAATTAGTTTAAGTGGTTTGTCAAGTAAGTGCAATATTACTGCTTTTGGAGCTAGCTCAGTTAGATACTATTTTTGGAGGCCTCTCCATGTTAATTAAACATATTTCACTGCATGTTGTGAACATGCCATTAGCTTCCCTTCTATTTCTAATTAATGAAGAACCTTGACCACAGCTATGCATCATTATATTAAAACTTTATCTTTTGTCCTTTAAATGGATATATTGCAGAAATTAAATAAATACAGCAATGCGCAGGATTTTATCAGCCATTTCTAAAGAAACTTAAAAGCTTTCATTATTAATAGCACAGCTAAAAAACCCCAACCATCTGCCCAGAAGTGAAAGTTGTCTTTCTGTTTCTGTAAGGTAGTCCAAGCAAAACTATTAAACTAGTCCAAATACCTAATGAGAATTCAGAGTAGGTTGTTTTAAAGAAGAACTTATTTGTTTCAGGCAATTGGTTTCAGGTGGTAGCATAATAACCCGTGAAGAATCTCCTGCCAGGGGCTTCTCATGGATACGAGCACTATACTGCTGACACTTTTCCAAATAGATTTTGAATGCTTCAGTATTGGAGCAGACTTCAGCTACATAATCCACTTTTTGATGATCATATCTAGTAAGGTGTCTCTGCCAGGATTATACTGACTAACAGGCTGGTGGCCAAGGTCAACACATGGTGCACCTTTTCTATTTTTACCATAAATAAGGATTCAATTGAAGGTCTATGCTGAGGAAGCCCAGCCTCCTCCCTTTGTAGTGATGTGTCCTTATCAGGGCATCACAGAAAATTATGGTGTAGACAACTTTGAAAAAAAAGGTGCTAAGAAAAATTAATCTTGAAATCTCACATTAGTTATCACCTTACCAAAGGGCCAGCATATCCCAGAGCTAGAGAAACACTCTGGTGGTGAGATAAGAGGCAAAGCCTGATTGTCACTGCTGATCTTGGTCCTCTGGGGCTTGGGGGGACAAACTCCACAACCTTGTTATACAGAATCCCTGCTTCCACTGTTTAAGACAAGGATCTTCAATTTATTTTTTATTTTAAGGACAGGTTGCACTCTTTAATATTTTCCTTTTTTGCATAGGTTTTAGGTGCACATTGTTCTTAACATCTAATCCTGTGTGCTTCTCACTTTTAACTTTCTGTTATGTCTTGGTTTCATCAAGTAATTTTAGAAATTCTCCTTGTTAAAAAGCACCGGGGGACTGTACAAAGATTTTCCTTGCCTTAAGTAGTCAAGAAACAGACCCCAAACAACATGCACTTCAGCAAAATGTATTTGAACAGTACTGCCTGAGCTCTCAATTCCACACCAATGCCAGGGTGACTGATATTTGACCATGATTTTTGCATGGTATGGGCAAATGGACATATTTGTTGTCTATGATTTTGCTGTTGGTAGTCCTTTGATACTGTGCATGAAAGTGGTGCACTGGTAGAAAAGCTTTGGAGTCAGATAAATTATATCATTGTTTGTGAGCACTGCACTGGAGAAAAAATACGCTTTTTACCAAAAGCTTCCTTTGATGCTAGCCCTTCTCTTGGACCTTCTAATTCGTTGAAAAAGCATCCATAACCATTCTTCACATAATTCTCTCCTATAAGCACTTTCAATAGAGTTTGCCTCTACTTTATTGATCTGAAAAGCCTTTAAATATTTGAGCTAGTAAGAAGAAATCACTATAGTCTGATTGACATCCTGTCACAAAAATTTGTCTGGGAGGTTTTTCAGAAACACACACACATGCCCATATATATGGAGAATATATTAATCAGCTTGAATATCAATGCTATACCTAAAAATAGCTGTATTTTTTTCTGAAAATGTACAAATGGTGACAGAATGTGATTAATAAGGACTTGAAAGATTTTAAACTTCCAGGAGAAGTTTGTGGTTTTTAATTACATCAAATGTATTGTGTAAAAAATCTTTTTTATTAGATTTTTTTTATATGTGACTGATTTGGGTAATATATGAAGAATATTTTTTTACATGGGAAGCAATTCAAAAAGTTTTGAAAAATGAAACTGCCTTTTGGAAGTGCTAAACCAGAATATTTCAACTTTACTGATATGTTTTTTTCTTGAAACTAAATTTTTAAAGAAATACACTTGCCTTATTCAAAATGTTTTATGCGATTAAATATAATTTTTCAATAGAAAATTAACAAACAAGAATTATTCTAGAAAATACATTTCCAAATCTAGTCACAGTACATTTGCATGTGGACTTTTCCTAACTGAGATGGATGGGGTCAAGTCCTTATGTGATTCATTCAGGTTGAGTTTTATATCCACTATCCTTGAGTGCCCTCAGACAGTACAGTTTGATATCAGTTCAAGGGAATTGCATTTCAATCACTAGAAGGTTCATAGAAAGTGATCAGAGAAAAGGCGTAAACACAACAACCCATTTCTAAAACTGAAGTGAATATTCATCTTCTTTTTTGCAATACTCATTCAACTTCATAAAATATTCACTGTTCATAAATAAATCAGCGCACCTTAGAGCTACAAATACATTAACATTAAGTTTTGTTTTCTGTCACTGGGGCTAATTTTAGAGCTGTATGAAAACGATTAAAATGTTTTCACAAAAAATTTGGCTTGTAGATTTCAATTTTGTTACTGGCATTGCCTCATCTGCAGAACACTTTTTTCTGCTTGCTCTGTTTACTGGTTCACAAATTTTTTTTTTTTTTTTGCATTATTAAATGGAAACAAGCAAGGTAGCTTTGTCATTGCCTTCCTGCTGAGTACCTAAAGGGAGAAAAACAAAACTGGAAGTAACTGGGTTATGTTTCTAAGACTGCCCTCCTCCTCCCTGCTCAAGTTGCTCCTCACCAACCCAGTGAATGTGACTGCAAAATCCTGACCCAGGTGTCAACACAAAGTGCTTTTCCACAGGTTCCCATATGGCAGTAAGATGTCACTGACATCAGGATTTTGATCATTATTACTCAATGAAAATATTTTGCTTAAGGCAATCCAACAAAATCATAACAAGAAAATGTAGAAAACGCACTATGATTTTCAGTGGGAGGCTAAGTTTAGAGCTTTGTGAAAATGAACATGCTGAAAGAAACCAGAAAAATCCCCAGGATTTTGGTCACAAGAAAAAGATTCATCTCCATCCAACATTAGCAGCAGGACTGATGGAAAAAAAGAAGATAAGACACTTCTTGCTGCACACATGGCACTACACTAAACTTTGTGTTAGAACTGCTCTGCCATTGGATTCTTAGAGGGTACTGAAGTATGTCTGATCCTGACAGGCTATGGAATCCTGAAGTCCTACGAGTCAGTATGATGACTCATTAAATGTGCTACCAAAAATTGTTAAATTCACACAGGAATCTTCTTTTACAGAACTTCTAACTTGCTTCTCCACCGTCACACGTCTCACTGCTCACAGATGAAGTGTTACACTATCAAACTTGCAGGATTACAGAGTCAGTCCCTGTACTGAAAATGCCAGAAGGAAAACATATTCTGTACCCAATAAATCATATACCTTAGCATTGGCCAAAATAGTCTCTTCAATTTTGTCGTTCCCAGACTGAAACAAGTATGGCTGTTTTTCTCTATTTGTATATTACTCCTCTTATCATTGGAACTATGATATACAAAGGAATATACATTAAACTTATAGCTAGCACCCTCAATTTCTACATAAGTTCATCCAGTGAATAAATTATGGAATGGAAAGTCTACTCTGAAGCCCATGCAACAAGCTTCCACCCAAATCAGTGAAAAGAAAGAAGAAAAAAAAAGAATATTTATATACTTCAGCAAAGTATTCTATGTAGAACTGGGAAATATGAGATAAATGTCTCCAAATCACCTTAATGGGTTAACTGGCTCTGCTGAGGGCAAGGGAACCCAGCAGATTTTCATCAGCTGAGAGCCTATGCCAAAGTTTTCTGATTTTTTTAATTCTGGCATGAACCTGTTTTCCTTTGGTATTTGTCTATTCCTGGCATACGTCCCCCATTCCTTTTATGAACAATAAATCAAAGAAAACATTTAATTCTTCTGAAGCATCTACCTCTCAATAAATTATCCTTCTATTCTGTTTGAGGCACTGCTGCCTCCTTCAGTGACCTCCCATTCCCTAGATACTTGAAAAATGCCTTAATATATATCTAAACTTTTCTGTGATTCTCATTTCATTTTTCACCTTTGCTTTCCTCATAATTTTTTGTGAAATTCATTTTCTAATACTCCCAGAACTCTCTCATACCTGGGTGTTTTGTACCTCACATATGCCTGTGTCTCAACCCTTAATTACTTTTTCACATCTTTATTTACCCACACTGACTTTTTTACTTTCTAGTGTATATATTGCTGGATAAGACATGTAACCCTTGGCCACACATTAATTTATCATTGCACATTTCCCATTTCCCTTCTGTGGCCTTTGTACAAAATTCAATTACTTTATTCCATTGGATTTCAACCAAATCTTACCATATGTTTTCAAATTTCTTCCTCTGAATTTCAGCAACTTATCACCAACCATTTAGCTCTGACTTTATTATTAATGATAAAATCTGGGTTCCAAATATGTAGCCAGTTACACATACTCAGATGCACACAAGTTTTCTTTCCAAAGGTCCATACTGTGCAGCAGGCTGGGAGCCCTGTCAATGAAGCTCTACACCTACTCAGACTCACACACAGTTGGAGAACCGAGGGCCTACTGAATTCTGGATTTTTGCCAAGTTTTCAGTGGGCATATTCTGGAATTTGACCAACACATAGGAGGACTTATTCATAAGTGAATAGTATGTTTAATTAATTTCACTTCCTATTCTGTTCGAGAAAATAGTATTTTTTATCAGTTACCTCCTCCTACATCTATGTATACATGCACTGTCCCCTCAAACATAGCCAAACATTTCATATTTTTGGATTTTTGTTTAAGTTGTGGAATCAAACACTGAGCAGTCATGAGCCTGCTGGCACCATTTCTGTGTTGCTGTTGGATTGCTGTGGCCCTTGTGATTTGGCTTCCTAGTATAAGCACTCTGCAGCAGCTGCATTTAAAGGTCTTTTTCAATAAGCAGTGGTGCCAGTAAGACTTAACCAGACTTGCAGAGTTCAAGCACAAAGGGGATGCAATCACAGCCAAATATATTGACTATGAAAATGTAAATCAATAATCACTGAAAATTATTTGTAGTGAAGTTTTCTAGCATTACCCAGAGTGATCAAAGAATTGACCACTTATGGCAGCACTTCCACAAACAGATTTTTCAGGCCAATTGAAAATGAATCATTTTCAAATTCCTGGCCAAACTGAAAAATAAATACATATTGTTTCTATTTGGTCTATAAACATTTGTCCATCTATAAGTTCAAAGTTTATGAAAGACAAGTATTGCCATTTCCTGGGACAGAAAGATCACGAGTAACAGCTATCTTCTAAGTATTAATGCTGAAACAAGGGAGTTGGCTTGGGATCTGAAGCTCCCGTCACTTGGCAGAAAACTTTTTCTTTGGGATAGATTTTGTGTTTTTTTGTGATTGCACGCAGATGAGAAAGATCTACTAAATACAGCTAAATAATTCAGAAAATCAGCCTTAAGATTATTCAGATAAGGCATTCAGAAAGCAAAGTAAAAGGGTTCAGGATTTATTTTGTATAACTTGCTGAGCTGATAGCTATTCCCAGTCACAGAACTCATTATGCTAAGCTTTGGTAGGTTTTATCTTTGCCATCTTTTTCCCCACAGTCTTAATTTCTCAGCTCTCTCAACCTGTTGCTTCGTCAAAAGACTCTAAGGTCTGGCATGTTGCTGCAACCTCTGGTACAACAGGAAGCCCTCGGTGAGCAGAGCTCCACAGGGTACTTTCATGCAGAGAAGTAACACTGGGTTAAATTATATGTGTAAAAGCTAGCAGAACCCTGGAAGAATTCAGCAGCGGTAGGGCTTGTGCAGAGGCAGAGGAAGTTGCACCACCCATGTAAGATGTGACACTTCCAGAGGCTTTGGCAGGACTCCGCTCTGCGTATCTGCTACACAGATGCAAATGCACAGCACATGCTTCTCTGTAGAGCTGTTAGCCACTGTTGCTGCAGTGCACGAAGAGGGCTATTAGGCAGAAAGGATCACTACACAAGACTTACTCGTCAGTTGCAAGGAAACACCGTGTCATTGTGTGGACTCACTCTTGTCTGTACACCTATGTTCAGGATATTTAATGTGCTGAGAAACAGACACTGTCTGAAACACCCACCATACGCAGATCCTGAAACAGAGTTTCAAGTAAGATCTTATTTGTGCATTTCAGTGCTTGTTAATCATATTCATTCACATTCCTAGCAGGCATATGGGGAGAGTCTATACAGAAGCCAGCCAAGAGGAAGAAGCAACTAAAATAAACAGATGGGTGGACAGGGAGGAAATAATATTAAGTAGTTAAACACATAATATAGTGTCTGGAGAGAAAAATAAAAGGGCTAAGAAAAAAATATCAGGGAAGAACACTTCTCTCCTTCCTTACAACACACACAGAGCAAGTGATAAAGGCTTTTGGGGGAAAAATGCTGTGTCTGTAAACAAATAAAGAGATTTTAAAGATTATTATAGGGACCTAGCAGCACATGTAGAGCAGACAATCTCCGTTTTGTGTTACAATGGAACAAATAAAAATAACTATATTGTCCTTTAGTGAGGTTCTTCTAGATTTACACTACCATAATTGAAAGCAGAATCCAGCCCAGAAAGAGGATTATTGAATTTAACCAAAACATTATGATGAAGTGAAAAATCAGCAGAGGCTAAAATAGTGATGGATATAAACTCCAGCTAGTCAGATAATGAAAGACAGATTCATGAAGATGTGACACAAATCTGATTTTTTTGCTACCAGTGAATTCACTCTCTTCATTACTCTCCTAGTATCTTATTTAAAAGTTTAGTCATGTAGTCATGGCAAAGAAACAATACCATATGAAAACAGTCAACGTAGTAAACAATTCACCAAATGAACTATCTGAACTATACAGGAAAAAAATGAAATATTGGTTATTGGTATTCACTCAAGTGCAGGGAAGGCAACTCACAAGGAGACAAATTCTTTACCTTTATGATTCCTCTATTACTTCACAGCCAGCTCTGGTGTGATCATGCCCTCATTAAGTGCAGGGCCTCACCAGCAAAAGGTGAACAAGACAGATCTTTAATTCAAGGATTTAAAATCTGGTTAATGAGAAACACATATGAAAAAATAATACCATAATGGGTATATTGGGAACTCCTTAAGGTCTCTGAGATGTCTCAGAGTGATGGTGGCAAGAAAGAAAGGATGAAAGTTGGATCAACTCCACTTCCAGTTCAGCAAAACTCTTCCTAGCTTACTAGTACAAAGCTAGCAACAACACTCATCACAGAATAAGGAAGAATGTTGAAGCACTGGTAACCACAGGACAGAAGCGTAAAATATCCAATGTTTGGATTGGATCCAACCTGCCTGGAATAATTTGAATTTATAGAATTTCACATTACATTTTAAATGCATGTCTTTAGTCTGTGTAGCTGTGTAGTAAAAGGATACATTGCCTTAGCAGAAACCAGTAAGCACTGCCTTCCTGTCTGTCAGAAAGAGAGAAAAAACTAAGAGGGACATGAAAAAAAACTGAAAAGAGCAAAACAGGCACGTCTTGGAAAATAGTGATAGAGTTACCATTCACTTAGTGTCTCCTGCACAATGGCAGCTTCATGGTTGTGCCCATGAAAGCAGACTGCTTTTTTTTTGGAAAGATGGTGACATTTACTGCTTAGATGCAATAAAGGAAAGGACAATGATGCAGCTCTGTGGAGCAGATATTCCAGGCTCTTAGCCTATTAGAAGGGTTTAGTGAGCACATGGTACTTCCCTTTTCATTCCTGCTGCCTTCTCTCCTGTCCCTGAAGGAGAAGAAAACTATTTTGGATCAAGTGAGTTTTAGATATGTGTAAATGCCAGTGATTCAGTGAATCAAATGTTCGTCTTTTAGGATCTGGAGTAGACAGAGGAAATACCATAACTTACATGAGCAGACAAAAATTCTATCTTCCTAGATTAGCTAGGGACAATCTACTACATGTATTTTCTCTGTGAGCTGTTCTCCTTCATACCAAAAATATGGGTATTCTATGCATTCACTCAAAAGTTGGTATGTAGACCACACAGCTGTAGGTACTGTGAATGCAACAGTTACTGGTTTGTTCTTTTATTTTGTTTTGTGGTTTATTTTTGTTGTTGTTTTGTTTGTTTGTTTTTATGGGGTGTTTTTTGTTTTGGTTTGGTTTTTTTGGTTTTTTTTTTGGTTTTTTTTTTCTTCTTAAATGTGAAAATAAATATAGAGGAAGGGGAGGAGATGGGAGACTTACTGTTTCAGAGGTGCAAAAAATCTGAGGAGAATCACATTTGTAGAGAGACAACGATTTTATTTTGCTCTAGTGCTTGAGGAGACTGGAGAGGGAATTCTGTAAAAGAAAAAAAAATTCTGCTCTGATGCTGCTTGCCTGGGAATTACTTTGGGTTGCTGCTGGGAGCAAAGAAAAGATATCCAGAGGAGGAGAAAATGGTAATAATAAACCACAGGTTCTTGTGAAGATGGGAAATTGAGTGCAAGGAAGCACAAAGTGTGCTGTGCTCCTCAGGCTGGGCTACACTGGTGTCATGCTAACTCAATGACTTCCTAAAGCAATGAGCTGAGTTTTCACAGAGGCTCGGGAAACGTTTCTGTCTTAGGAGATAGGTGCACTACAGAGTTACACCGCACCACTACCTGCTACTATTTCCAGGTTTCTGAAGCCAGAAAAAAAAAAAATAAATTAATACCTCAAGCTGTTAGAAAATAATTTTAAATGATGGTATGCAGGTTTTATTCTCAGTTGTCTAAGTCTCAGGATTTAAAACATGTACCATCAGTAGTTTACACCTTTTCACTGAGAGCAGCAGCTTTTTGTTTGGCTTTTTTTGCATTCAGATTAGCTTAACATCTCTCTATTTGTTGCAAAAAAGAGCCTTTTGTAGACTTACAGGCTCACAGCCTTACAGGCTGAAAACTATGGCATTTTCCACAAGCCATTTAGGACAGTACTTGTGGTTTTAAAAGATGTACACAGAATTTCATGTTGCCTGCATTATCCCTCAGAATAAGCACAAGCTCACTAAATTCAGGGTTAGATTCAGAAATGAACATTTCTTATCTTTCTTTATAGATTGTTTTCTCCATTGAATGCACACAACTGAAATTTCCCAGATCATAGGTTCCCCCAGAAATGGAATACCATGCTGTGCTCCCCATTTTTGGATGAGATATTGCCATATTCTATTCAGAAGGCTCATATGAATTCATTGTTTTGGAGGAAATGACTCTTCACTCCAAAGTGAGTAGAATGGATGAGAAATTGGGCTCTAGTTTCAACAAGTTTTACTAGCAGATCTGAAGAGTTTCCTTTCTATTTTTCATAAATAATGACGTTTTCCACTACTCAGAAGATTCTCTTGTTCTGTGTTTGTGTTTAACTGCCACTTATAAGAATTATGCAGGCACATCAGTAGGAAAATTGCAGTTCTTCAGTTGTGTTCAAAAAGCATGGGTATAGCTTTTCCTTATTATTATTGGTCTAAAAAGCATTAGTATTGACTTACAGATGGTCACCTATGCTGGAAGCTTATGAAAGAATCTTAAATTTTGGAAAGATTATTCTAAATTTAGGGAAACATCGACTCCCTAATGCTAAAGGTGGAGTCATGCTGCTAAACATATTAGTATTTCTTAATTCAAACACCTGTTCTGCCTGAAAGATACATAAAAAAGCTCTTATTTATTGCTTGCATCTCCATTTCAGATTTAATCTCACTATAAATTCATCTCATGTTAATTTATGTGCAAACAAAGACACACACATTTTAAATATCCGAAATGCTGGAAATAAACTTATTTTTAATTTTGTGCTTGTTTTCCATTTGTCAACCAGCAAATGAAAGGACTGAATAAATCATGCACTAATTGCCAGCGGTGCTAAATTTAGTGTGAGATCTGGAATCCTTTTGATCAAAACCGCTGAATATGAAATCGTCCTCAGCTCTCTAGGCAACTTTATCCGCCTTTCTATTCTCCATCTGTCAGTCACCTGGGAATTTGTGAACTATTCCATATGTCAGGCTTGTCAATCACAATGGAATGTGGGAACTATCTGCCTACTGCATAGGAATTCTTGTTAAAAATTAATCTGCATTAAACTAGATGTTCTATATTTTGAATACCTTATTGTTTAGTGTTGCTAAACATTTTTACCTATATAAGGCTAATGAGAAATTATATTTGACATTACTATTTGGATATGTTTTTGCAATATTTTTTAAAATACACACAGAATTTTTTTTTCACTACTTCTGGAACACTTGGGAAATGTTGGTTTTTTCACCTATTTCACTTGTTATGAGTTTTTGCAATCAGTTCCTCAGGGTCTGGAATTTTAGATTCTTTTTCTTGGCCCAAAGTTGATTTTTGTTTCTAAAGAGGGGCAAGAAAGTTTGTTCCAGCCACCTTTGTCTGGATAAATTTAGGGAGAGAAAATATATTCTCTCCAATCTCCTCTAAGCTGTTCTCTAGAACTTGTTGAACAATTGAACCCAGAAACTTTAAATGCATAAGCTACATTAAAAAATCAAAATAAGGACACAGACAAATGATTCATAACAACTTTTTTTTTTAGTTGTTTCTAAATGATAAGATGAGATAGCTTCTATTTTGACTCAAAGAAATTTTATTTTAAAATTCTCTTTGCTTTCTCTGTATTTTCATAGAGAATGCTTTAAATATACCTTCTGTTACAATGGGGTGAGCAACAAATATATCTATTGAATCTTCTGCTATCAATAAATAACTTTAAATCCCTTCTTCAACTGAAGTTGAAATCACATAATTTTAAGTGGAATTAACTCTAGTCAACTACAATTTTCTAAAGAAAGTTAACAGACAAAAACAGCATTAAATAGCCTTTCCAATAAATATTCCAAAAATTTGGATTCATGTTTATGCTGTTGCATTACATGCAATTGGGTTTGGTGGGTAAGGCACACTTTGCTGAACAGCTCTTATGGTGGCTCCTTTTCTTATTCCTGCCCTTTCCCCTCGTTGCCCTGATTCTTGCTGAAGTTTTTTTTTTTTCTGTTAGTCACCTATTTCCAGCAGTGCAAAGATTCATGTGGGAGGGGAGCAGAGGTTCACCTGGCTTTTCTTGCATAAAAGGGACACCCACTGAAAGTCAGCTTGGCGCAGTGGCTCTGATAGCCCAGTCTGGGCGAAGGCAGCATGCTCCTGCCTTTAGCTGCTGCTCTGCTACACTTAAAATTAGTAATGTTCATATCCAAATCACCAAAATAACAAAGTTATCTCTGACAGAAATCTTAAATTTTGTACTCTTTCTCTCTTCTACTTCCGTGGCAGTAACATTGCACAACACGTCATTTTTGCTTCTAAAGTCCTCATTAGAAGAAAATGTACAGCTTACACATGTTTAAACCATGAAATATATACATATTTTTCTGTATGTCATTTAAAATCAGGAAAATATCAAAATCAAGTTTCTCCTTTATCTTCAATATATGGACAAAATGCTTGAAGGTTATTTAAAGGATATTTACAAGCATAACATATAAATTTTTAAAAAGTTATTTATCATATGAAAAGGCAGATATGTAATGAAAAATGATGTTCCTCAGACTCATAATACATTCCTTAATAACTCTAAGTTAGGAACAAAAAATGGTATTTCATTGCAATGAATGCTAACACAAATAGTTTCTCATTAACTTCTGTTTTAGTATCTTTCTCTAAGGCACATAAACATGAAATTTAAATTTTATTTTAATTCCAACTGTGTTACTATGAAGTTTTATTTTAAAAAGTTATGCTGTCCCTTTACAAGGTTTTCATGACTCATATTTTATAGCCTCTCTCAGGAACTAAAGCCCAGTTTTATTCTGTCTTCTGCACAGTTTACCTCTCTCTTCCTATTCTGTACTTTTGACATTAAAATTTTGAATATTTGTACAAACAGTACTACCTTCTTTTTAGCAGTCTTCTGAACTTCTGTAATGTAGGAACTTAATAAATGCTTTTGAAAAAAATTAAGTGTTTTTTAACTATTTCAGCAATTTAACTAATTTCTTCCTCTATGGCTGTTAAAAGTAACATATTGTAATAAAGGTGCAATAGATAAAAAAATTAAAAATAATAAACCAGCACACATATGTTACATAATAACACATATATACATTACATATATAACACCTATATACATAGCATTGTAAACACATGGAGTGCAATTGAAAACCATGTGCTACAGACCAAGCTCAAAGAAAAAGAGTCTGCAGGAACAAGGTTTGGTTCCAAATCCCTTTTCCACCTTGAAAGTAATTCAGTTTTTCCTAAGTTTTGTTTTTTCTCTCTTTTAATGAGATTGAAACTCAGGAAAGAACTTTGCCTCTAATCCCATGACTACTTACATTTTTATTACAACTTTTCAGTTAGGACTCTACTTCAAGGCTTTCTGGAGAAAGCGACACATTATGTTGCCTGGATAAAAGTATTGTACTATGGTGGCTTCTACAAAGAATCTCACAAGTCTGGAGGGAAATTATCTTTCCTTTCAAAGTCCAAGAACTTTTGTATGCATCAAACTGTAGCTATCTCAAAAATTTGTCACTTCACCTATGCATTACCTTCATGGCTTATTTTTATGTTGTCTTGAAAAGAGGCTGGATGACTCAGTGGATGCCCCCACCAGACACTGATTCTGCTGCTTTTCAAGGGAACATTAGCAAGAGCAGTTGTACCTTGTATTGACTAACCATTATTAGATGGTAAAAGCAACATGTGCATGCCTTCACCCTAAATGCTAATGATTTGAGGCAGAACTAAAAAGGAAAATTAGGAACTAAAAAGAAAGCTAAAGCTGAGTGTCACCAGTGCATACAGGCAAAAAAGCATAATGCACTTGGTGACTCAACAGTTGCCCTGCTTTTAGGTGTCCCAAACCTGTTGGCTGGTGCAGGTGGGCACTGCAATTCTCTGTCTCCCAGCCTCACATGTAACTCTACATCAGTCTTCAAGACAACCGGTGGATCCTGGAGACAAGACTCAAAAACAGCCCAGGCTCATGCCAGCTGGCAAGCATATTTTGAAACATAAACTTTTCTGACATAGAAATTCATTCCCTGATTTTTTTCTATTAATTTTTCAACAGAAAAGTGAAAAAAAAATCCCAAAATGGTTTTCAAAAGTTTGCTTTCAATCGCTAAATAATTTTATCTCTTCAAGCTACACTTTGCATTGAGGACTGTTCTCCCAGGAACATCAGACAGCTCCCAAACACTGAGGAAGATGACCTGCTCCTCACCTTGATGTCACCTGCTTCTTCACAGTCTGCAGTGATGTGACTGTCCTTCTCTGACATCATTGCTCTGTCCCAGTGAGCCTGGATCAGGAACCGGGCTGAAGAGCCAATAGTCAAAGAAATTTATTAAACATTTTAAAATGTTTATATATTAGCATATTAAAAATAAACACCTAAAAATTAACAGAACCATTCTATGCTGTCTTGAAATTTCAGGTTGATATATGCATTTGTGTATATTTTATAGAGGTATATGTAGTTATTATTATCTATGTCTGTATATGTATCTGTACCTATATGTATGTATACACACATATACTGTCACAGGTATTTTTTTTCCAATTGCAAGATGTGTTATAGAACTGCTTTCAATGTTTTTCATTCAGATACTCCAAATGGGTAAGAGGGAAAGCATGTAGAAAAAAAAAATTGAACAGCCTAGAGCTGGGCAAAGGCAGTTGTTCCTTTTTAAGTTAGTGTGCTGCTGTGACCATGCCAAAAATGTAAGCAAAGTAACACGAGCTGCAGAGGGAATAAAGGAGAGATCCAAGTTTCAGCAACTTCCTCCCTTAGAGTGCTGCCCTAGAGTGCTAAACCTAGCATAGTTTTGTCTTGACTCTTAATTGTATGACTGTGAGTTTGGTGAGGGAAGACTTTTAATGATGAGAAAGAAATAATGTTTACTATTTTGAGAGATACCATGAGTTCTAAAGACTCTATTTAGGAAAGATAGCAAGAAAAAAGAGAAGCATAAAGGTGCTACATCTGATTTTAACAGACTTTTTCTTCCTGTTCCTTGCAGCAGAAAATTTTCTGTGATGGCTGTATTTCTATGTCTGCATGCTTTGGGTGTAGCAAATTATCCATGAAACTGCTGATTTACTATGAATTAAGAGAAAATCAGATTTATGACAGTACAGCTGTTAATATATTTCCCTTTTATTGTGATTAGCCAAGACAAATAATGTTTCAAAAAGAGAGGAAATTATCTATCTCTAGAAAATGAGAGATGTCCTTAATAGAAAGATAACCCATCTTTTGAAGTTTATACCCAAGAATATAATGTCCTTCATATTAATTTTTTCCCTACACTCATTAAAAAAAGAAGTAATTCTGTGCTGCAAAAAAGCATGTTATCTATATTGAAGCCACAGAGGCTATCCAGCAATTTTATCAGGATATTGGGATGCTAAAGGAAGTCAATTAATGAAGTGTTGCATTTTCTTTCTTCCTTATTTTTTTTCTTTCTTGTCTTGCCCTTTCATATCATAAAAATTGGAAATAATAATAATAATAATAATAATAAATGCACACATACACACACCCCCCAATATAAGTTATTGGATATATCTTTTGCTGATTTGTAATCTCACTGTGTACTGTAACTTTAAGAGAAATTAATAATTTTACCTGCGGCCATCAATTTTTTTTGATTTTTAGGTGAGGCATGGACATGCACAAACACATCTACACTCACACAAAATGGTCAATATTAAAAGCTAGCCATTGCCAAAAAGTTCAGTGTTGACCAGGAAAATGTAAATTCTGAGTATAAGGGAAAGTCATGCTTAGTCTTGTTTTGGTATTGGTGAGCCATATATTTCAAAATATACCAGTAATAAATTTTTAAGCAGCCTCTTTTTTTCCCGCTTCTCTTTGCTGCCTAAGGATGACTTAAGCCTTGTGCTGTTGCCTAGCATAAATCTTTTCCTGCTTCTTCCACTGATTTCCAAGAATGAGTAAGTATCACTTCAGCTTCTGGCTGATCACAGCTGATTGGCATCCAGGACAGAAGGGTCTCTCCCAGAGACCACAGGAAGATACACTTCAATATGAAAGCTCAGCAGTCATACTGAGCTTTCTTACTATCAGCCATTTTCAAATAAAAATTAGAAGGTGCTTGGCTTGCTTCCTTCACTGCTCTTGCCTTCCACTTGAGACTGCAGTTTGTGCTCTCACTGGTGAGGAGATTTTTGGATGACAGCTACTCATCAGCCCTCAGCCCAATTCCAGAGACCATCCTTTCTCTCCATTCACAGTAACAGGCTTAAGAAATTATCTGAGCAGCTCTTGCCTTCTCCAGTTGTAAAGGGTGGACTGGCTCATATTACATCTTTTGCAAGATGCAGCTCTTCCTCTGTAAATCAACTGAAAAAGGAGCTTCACTGTCACGGAAATATCTAGGCTTGAATCTGACTTATGGCTGTATTTATTTATTTATTTATTTATCTGTTTTGGGGGCAGGTTATCTTGTGTTGTTTTGGCTGGGCTTTTTTTTTTTTTTTTTCTTTTTGAACAGTGGAAGAACACTAAAGCAGTACTTTGAAAAATGTTACAAGGTATAAATAGCACTGCTGAGAGCAGAACACAGGCTTTGTTGTGTTATCACACAGCAGATCCAACAATATACTACAGATCCATATTGTCAACTGAAATGGAAAAGGAAAACAGTTCAACAAGGATGCTTCTTAGGAAAACTACCCAATTTACTCGTGTGTGTCTCAAGGCCAAAGCATCTTATCTTTCCACAAATCATTCTTCTGTAGTGAGTAACAGCAATACTTCAAGTGGTTTTCTGTTGTGTGTCATAACAGGCTTTCTATTGATGTTGCTAAAAAAAAAGCCTGTACCATGATTTTAAACTAGAAAGTGGTACACTGTTTTATTCTAGAAGAAAAAAAGTTGTATAGAAGATATTTTAGCAGTATTAAGCTCACATAACCTGAACAAATATATGTTTTCCATATTAGCAATAATGTTTTTATTCTTTTATTATAAGCTATAAGGTTGTACCTTTTACTGCACTCTTTGTTAGTTTGGGGGGATTTTTTTGACTTTTGAGTTTAATTTTATCAGTTTGAGAACAAATCTTCCCACATCAATGGAAGAAAAGTGATCAGCCAATAGTGGTCACTTTTTATTGTGCAATCATTACTGAGTTACTCTAGTCAATGCACAGATATTGGCTCAAGTATACAAGACCAATTAAAATAGGAACACTGGCAAGAAAACATAATGATACTTCCTTCAATTTATTAGTTACGGTAAATGGCTTATAACAAACCAAAAAGCCAGTAACATTCTGAGATAGATCCATTGCTTCTGTACTGTGGATAATTAAGTCTTTTGGTGGGAATTTTTTCATAGGACTGATATACAATTAGACAAATTTGTTCACATATCATGTTTCATTGAAGTCTGTATGAGTCTTCTATGCTTGGCAATGGGTCCTGATCCTAGATGCTTTTATGCCTGATTAATTGTCAATATTAGGCAGGAGTTTGCTCATTAGCTCCTAGCAGGGCACATCTCAAATTGCAGTAAGCTCCACTTAGAGATGATATGCTAACTGTTAATAAACTGCATGGATTGTGTGTGTGTGTGAATCTCAGCTGACTATATGTGTATACGTATACACATACTCATATATTATGCATGAATACATACACACAAACGTGCATACATATATGTGTATGTATATATCTATATATATATACAAGTTAGCTCCATGGAGGAAAGGAATAAATACAAATTATTCCCCTGTATACAAGTTGTGGCTGCAAGTGCTGCTAACTTATTCAGGGCTCCCTAGTGAATAAAAACATCCCAACATAAATTTACTGTGTATTATTCATGCTACATTTTAAGTTTTCAATCTGTCATGTCAACTGCCTTAAATCATATCTAAACCAATGTGCTAAACAGACATCACTTTTAAACAAAAGGAAGTAAATTAAAGAACATCTTGCTGTACAAGAGACATTTGTTTTGTACATTCATTTTCCGAGGACTTCATTTCTCGATCAAGAGAGATAGAAGGTTGACAGAGAAGTAACTGATAATGCAAACTATTTTTTCCAGATCAATTTTACCTCCTAACTAGTAATACTGCTGTGCTCAACAATTCAGCCTCAATGATAAAATCTGACTGTTCCCAGATCATAAAGCACTTATCATGTCTAAAGTAAATATGCTTTATTAACATAATTGCTTCTGCTCCTAATTTTTAAAACCCTCCCGTCAGCTGAAGATGAAGTTTTTATGACAGTATTAGTAAAAGTCCTTGTCCATGAGGCTCACAGGAACCAACAGGAAGTTACAAAAATGAATCAGCAAACTTCCCATCGTAAAAGATTGTGTTGAGCATGAGCACTAAAGAAAGAAACCCTGTAAAAAAACCCAAAAAAAACCCAAAACAAACATGGCCTATTTCAGCCTCGGGTGTGAAGGAACAAAGGTGTGGAAGTAGTAGTAAGGGCTAGTGTTTAGGTATAAAACCATGAACAAAAGCAGTGATCTATCTGGTTTTATTCTTCAATGAGACAATGCTGCCTCCACATTCTCTGGTGCTGTAACTACATTTCAGATATGACAATGAGATACTTTCATCAGGAGATCTTCTGTCTTCACAGTAGCAACTGCAAGTTGTTACTCACAGTGCTCAAACGTGAGAAAGGGTTGTTTGTGTGTTTTTTCATGCAATCTCACTAAGAACCAAAGATTACCAAGTTGAATGAATACAACACATAAACTTTGGGTTAACCAAAAAAAGACTACAGAAATATGAATATAAATAGCTATGCAGATCTCTGTTGGAAAGTACATGAAAAGACAGAAAAAAATGGAAAGAAATGGCCTTTCAGAATAACCAGCATAGACCAAATTTTGCTTTGATTAGTTTTTACAGTATTTGTCAGATTTAGTATTCCAGCATCAACAATAAAGGGTATTGACTCACATTTCAGTAACTTGAGTTTATAAATCCCAAACTATCTTGATAATAGCATCAGGAACTGAACATGTAAAGGTCTATAAACAGTCCTCACATCCTAACACAAGATCAAACATGTTTTGAATATGGTTCTGTCAAACAGGGGCACTAGTATGTTACTCAGACATCTCCTAAAGCAAGCAACTGCAGCAGAACGGACTCCCAGGCAGAGCTCACCAAACCTGAGAATAAGTAAGGTGCCGTGGTTATATCTGACACTGAAGCAGCTAAAATTTTGCAAGACTGTTAGGTTTGAAGTAAAACTAATACCAATGAATTAATTTCTTACTTAAAACCAGCTATTTCTTTTCTTTAGACTTTAAATTCTGCAGCTCCTATGACTCTGAAGGAACATATTTGTGTGTAATGCAAAAATATGGGGTATGAGTTTTGATTTTACAGAGAAAACCTTTTCTGATCATTTTCAAAGAATGTAAGGCAGCATTTTGGTGACAGAGAAAATGTGTCTAGATTGGAAACTCACAAGTCTTCAGTGACCTTTCCCCCATGGTCCTCCCATCCCTTCACACTAAAAACAGATGAATCAAGGCACAGTTTTGGCACAAAGAGGAATCAAGTCACATCTGTTGAGGAGCAAGCTAGAGAGTGGTGAACATTTCATAAATTAAGGTCTTTATAGACTGTGAAGAAGCTGGAATCTAAGAGATTACTAAAACCTCATTTGAGTTTTAATCTAAGGATTAATCTAAAACTGTGACTAATGCACTTTGAGGGCTTAATGTTCCACCAGTTATGTTAAAGCATATGCTAAAATTTACATGATCAAGAATAAGTCTAAATACTGCACTAATAGGAGTTGGTCACTGCTGAGAAAATGTGTAGAGGGAATTAACTAATTATGGGGTAAATCTTCCTTCAGTGAAATTAATTGCGGAAAAAATTAAGTGTTTTCCTTCATAATACCAAAAGAGAGTCCCACATTCAACTACAGTGTGAGGACTAAACATGGAAAGCATGCATACCTCTTCACCCATGTTAGTCACATGAGGACTCTGCATTTTTGATGAATAAAATAACATGAAACTTTACAACATAAAACCCTACAACATCTCTAACCTACAACTTCAGAGGAGGAGGCTTACAGGAAACACTTTGAAAGACATTATATTTTCAAGGAAATATTGGATGCCTTTAAAATCATGCAAATTTAAGCAGTTTCAAGTAAGGTACTAGAATCTCTTTCTTTAATAGACGGTTGTATGAACTTTTCTGTTCATGAACTTTTTACAAACCTTATATTGGGATCTTGGTATCATTAAAACATTTTTTCAGAGTATCACAGTGAGGTTAATGTATAGTAATCTCTTTTAAAGACAGAGATTACACTTTAGTTGATTCTTAGCTGACTCAAAATGCTGCTGATTTGCTAGTGTATATAGACAATGAAATAAGGTTGACTAATAGAAGCAAAATAGCAGGTAGACTTCATCCATTACAAAATAACTTGTAACTTTAAAAATTTTCTCTGCAGAGCAGCAGAGATAATAACCTTGTCCACGTCCATATGGAGAAGCCTTCCGTTTCCTAATACCTGACACATTTTAACACTTCAGGGTTCACTATAAAGCAGAATATGTTTCTGCATTAAAGGAACACTCTTCAGCGATGCACAAAGTAAATTATTCATTTATCATACTTAGCCCTGTTTTAGACCAAAAGCTTTTATGATGACATACCTGCTCTCAAATTCCTAGTTCTAGGGTTGTAAAACCAGATCGTCTGTCATGATTGTCATCATTACTGTCATGACATGATGGTCATTACAACATGAGAAGAAAGGAATATTCTCACAAATTCCTTAGGCAAAGAATAAAGTCTTGAGCAATAGAAAGACAAAACATTAACCCTAAACCTGAGGCTGTTTCAAAAAGCCTTTGGAGAAAAGAAGGATAAGTTCAAAAGAAGGATGAGTTTTCTCTACCTTGGCTGGTGGTAAAATAAGCCTAAGCTCAACTCTTTGCATGATCAGCACTGAAGGAGACTTAAAAAAATAGAAGTGGCAAGGGTCAAGACTAGCTGGGTCTTTCATCTTCATCCCTGATCTTCTCCATTGATTTGCCAACTTGAAATACCTACTGCAGGATAATGACCGGTCCCCTAGAGGCATAATATTTTTAAGATGTGAAGGTTGCTACTCCTCATCTTCCTCTTAAAAAAAAAAAGAAAAAGTCAAAGGTTCTTGAATCAGATGACTTGTTGACAGCAAACATGGTATTTGAATTATGAGCACATCAGAGAAAAACATCAGTGAGTTTTGCCTTAAGAAATGTGGAAGATAAATATGTAACTATAGAGCACTGGAGTATAAAGCCTTGTGCTTTACAGCAGAGTAAAGCATTAGGTATTGAAGGCTGGGTGAAACAAGCTGATATTTGGTGCTAAACATCAGCAGCTGCCCACTAACTGTAAGGCGAGCTCCAATACAACCAACTGTATGTGCTCAGCCAGCATGAAAGATTCTGAACAGGAAAACTTTCACATTTAAAATACATCTGAATGGAGCCTGGGGAGAGAGAAAGAAACAAAAAACCAAAGAGAAAACTAGAAAAATGGAAGTAAGCATGAAATTGTCTCTCAGCTCAAGTAGACACCCTTTTCTGATGTGGTTCAGCACCAAGAGGAGAGGTGAGTGTCGCCCCTGATAGGAATACTTGCTGGCCACATAAAAGACTGGAGAGTCCTGATGCAAGACCACTGCTGATTAATGCCTTTGCCTGAAGAAGCATATTCGTTTCTGTTAAATACTCCCAGTGAATTATGCTTCCAGAATGCCAAAGTACAGCAAAAAATCCAGATCATATCCATGCCTACTAAAATTTAAGTAACCTCTACTGAATACTTTAATACTAGTCTTTTGTGTCCACCTAAGTCAATAAGAAGGATTATCTCCTACTAATAAGAGTCAATGAAGAGACATAACTTTTTTTCCCAAACTATAAGAAACTGAAGGAAAGAACCAGAAGAAAAACAGTGGAAGTGTTACAGTTAAATCTGTGGTTGAGCTTACCAAAATGCTCAGACAGATATGATAGTTCATGCTCAGGACTGTGTTTCATGTCAAGAGGGATCCACTCACAATCATTTTACAAAAAACTTGTTTGAAAATTGGAGATGGCTGACATGGATGTCATGTATTTGGTTTTTTAGTTTTTTTTTTTTTTTTTTAATTTTTTAAAATTTATTTTTCCAGTCAGGCATCATTCTCTTAGCTTCAAAATTAATCATAAGCAGTGAGCAAACCCAATATTTTTCTAAAGAAAAATTCAACAATGACTGAGAAAGCTCAGCCAGGAACTGATTTAAATTATTCTTGCCAAAAAGTGAAAAAACATGCTCTTACTGTAACTGGATACTGAATCTAAAAACACAATAATAATTTTCTTCTAAGAGGGGAGGGAACGTAGACCAACATATATAGGGGAAAAAAACTTTTAGAGTGGTTTAAAGAAAATGTCACCTACATTTTTGGAAGCAGAGTTGACAACATTTTCATGATTTATTAACTTTCACATGGCAATGGCTGGTCTTTCAAAGATAGGTTGCACAATCGAAACACCCACAGCACTTTTTGGCTCCAGAGGTTTCCAAAACTCACTGACTTGGTTCTCAAGTAGTTTTTACCTTTCCTCTTCTCAGGTCAAAGATACAAGTGGGCAGGACAAGTTTACAGTGTTTGTCTGTGAGCCATTGTGACTGGAATGCCTCTGCTTCTGGGAAGGAGGTTAATGAGCGAGGAAAAAGAGAGACTGAACTAATTTATAGTGATAATAGAAAAAGGAACATAATTTCAAAATCCAAACCTCATCTAAACTGCTTAGGGATTTTAAGTTCTTTTGGTTTTTATCAGTACTATCAGCTATACTTTTGTACTCTAAAGTTATTTTTAAGCCAAAGTGGGAGATAAAATTGTAAGATAAATACTAAAATGAAAAGAAGGGAGACCTAGAAATCTCTTAAGAAAGTCAGTTGTTAAGACCCTTTCTTGCAGTACTAACAAATTGTTCTCAATAAGTTTGCCAAAATACTCATAGGCTTTAATTCATGTAAACAGAGACTTCCCCAGTTTAAATTGAAAAATACACAGGCATACTCAGGCATATTTCATCCTTCTTTCCACATTCATTGCTGTTTTTGCAGCTCCAACACAGTGAGTGGGGGCCCAGTGTGTCTATTAGTGGTGAAACCACAATTACAAATTCCAGTAAAGACACTGAAGTTGAACAAAATTTGTCATTGTAGAAATCTTGACTGCGTCCTTGTGAAATCCAGGCATATTATGCACAACTCCTTTGACTTCTCCAGAGTTTCTTTAATTTCACCCAGTTGGAGCAGAAGTAAAGATTTTCCATTATTTTTTTCTCGCTCTCTGGCTATTTATGATTCATTGTCTACTTTGACAAAACAGTATTTCCCAAAGAAGAATTCTCCTTTGCCTTTCTTTCCATTCTTCAGTTGCACAGAACATAACATCTTCTGAAGAGCTTACATCCTTGTGCTGGATCTGGTAGAATGGTCTCAACATGGCTGCGTAGGCAGAGAAAACTCATTTCTGAAAGCAAAACTTGCTCACTCTTTCTTTCTTTCTTTCTCCTAGGATGTTGAATGTACTTTATGTTTTATTTTGAAATTATGAAATCAGGAGAGAAGAGATCCAAATAAGCTGTGGAAATCATACCTCAGAAAAGAGAGGAATAAACTAATGTACATTACCTCAAGACTCCCTCACTGTTTTAATCTTATATATGTAGAGGTAAAAATAGTATCTATTTATCTTAAGAAGTTCCTGATGAAAAATGAATATAGCAAAATCTCAAATACATATAGCAATGAGAAAAAACTGGGATGTAAATTCCAGTGACTGATTTACATTCAATAGAGTCCTTTACTATTTGCTTCTCAGATTTCATTTATCCTCTTTTCTGCAACTTTTACCACCTGGAGCTTTCTTTCATTTCTTTATAAATTAGTCACTTGAGGTAAACCAGGCTGCTATCAAACACTTCTACCCACAGTATAGTGCAATGCAGTATATCCTGGGGAAGACCACCAAGGCTCTGGGAGTTACATCATGGGTCAGCTTGGGCAATCACTTCTATCTCTGTGCTGGGCTCAGTCAGCAGAGATGCTGGCATTCTGATGAGGCCACAGGTCATTGTTTTCCTGTGGCTTTTCCCTTGTGCAGCCCAGACATGATGGGGATTGCATGGAGTCTGCTGCCCCAGCTGCAGATGTTGGAGCTAAACAAGCATTCACAAGTGACACAATCACTTATGCTGACTAGTGGAAGGGTCAGACAATAATCTGACCTTTCAGTAGTAGCTATTAAAACAAGGGGATCAAACCCACCTATTTCCAGAAACAGTTGTAGGTACTGTACAAAAGGATTTCAGCTGGACTGTACAGTGGACTGTATCCTTAAGTTCTTCCAACATACAGACCACATGTTGTTCCCACTGGCAGAATCTCCTCTCAGTACCACCTTCAGAGAATCCCACAACTAGACTAGTATCTTTCATGAAGAATAATATTTATGGAGGATAGATAATAAACTTATTTTATTAATTAATGTCCTTTTCCTGGGAGAGGCAAGCATAAGTTACAAACCCTATATGCTATTTTGCACAGAAAACCACAGGTGCTCCAGAAAAAGAAGATCTCCATCAGTGAGCCACAGACCAGTGTGGTGAGACCTATTTGGGGATCTTGTGAGAAGACAGACAACCAGTCAGTGCTAGTTCCTCTCTTCTAATATCACTTAACACAGATGAGTAATAGCCAGCTATTACTGGTGTCATGGAGATGGCACAAAGCAGCTGCTTGAAAACTGAAACAGTGTGGTGGTTTGTTGAATGCCAGAGATGCTGCTCAGCTCTGCACTCCAGCAGGGTTTCAGGGAGAACTCTAACTCCAAAGACCACAGAACTAGCTTTTCAAAGTCATGATTCATGCACATTAACCAGGAAAAGTAGGACACAACACATGCTTCTGTTCCAAAGAACTTCAGTGCCAAGGCACAGTGATCTCTGACCTTTCTCAAATTGTAAATTAACTGTTGGTTTTTGTTTTCCTTGATGTCCCTTTAGGTCTGAAGAATAGGAATTTAACGGCAGTCGCAAGCAGATGTAGATAGTGAAACTCTGTGACAGGGCTACTATTTTCAGAACTGTCTTCTGAAAACATTTTTTTAATTTCAAACACATATTTAAATATATATATATGTACACATGCACAGACGGAGGAAGCAAGCTATCCAAACTTTAATGATATTTGGCTATTTCTCTTCAGGCTAAAGAAAAAAAAGATTTTTTTTTCTTTGTGTTTAGATATTCATCTGAGCCTCAGAGAGAGAGAGAAGATAATCCAGAGTTTCATAGAGTTTGTGGTCCCAACTTCCTTAGGAACATTTAATCAGCCCACTAAAGTCATTGCACTTTCTGAGTCTGATCTTAATTTGCTAAGATCAGGAATACAGGCTTTTTTGAAAAAAAGTCCTTTTTCCTCTGTGAAGTGAGTTTCCCCGAAAATCATTTAATGTCATATGATTAGGGAGAGAGATGCACTACAGGGATAACACTTTATATGACAGAGGAGAGGGTGACCTTAAACTGCTTTATTTTGTCCATATTAAATAGTCATGATTATTAAATAAAATTGATCTTAGGACACTTTCAGTGATTGATCAGTACTCCTTTTTAGGATTTCAATTAAGCTGGCACAGATCACATAAATGGTGTTTTATTTTTGAATTTAAGTTATTTTCCGGCTTTATTCTTATGTGTCTGTCACTGTTTAAGCATCTTATTTAGAGAGCTAAAAAATGATATCTCACCACATAAGTAGTTCTGTGTGTATTTTGTTTTCCTGTCATAGATTATTTTATTGTATTATTCACCTGCTTTCTGGAGAACTTTGCTACCATTCTCACAGAGCTAACCACAGATTTCTGCAAAAAAATTATGATTCTTTCACACTAATAGATAAGTATTAATTTCATTCTCCTTTTTAGAAGTTAATAACATTGCTCTTGTATATAATTTTAATTTAGAACTTATATTGTGCATATATATATAAATATTTTTTGAGCTTAAGACCAAATTATATCCTTATCTGTAAAAATGAAAAAATATTAAAGAATACAAAATTGTTTTTACTGACAAAGAATTTCTGAAATAAGCTCCAGCTTTGTGTATTGACTTTAAGTCATGAACAATAGTAAGCGTAAGATAATTCAGCCTTCACAACCAGTACAGAAAGCTGAATCTGTCTCATTTTTCAACATTAGGCAATACATGAAACCCACCTGGGGATCCTGGGAAAGCCCATTCAGCACTCATTTTCAGCTTTGTTTGGTTTTTCTCCTCCCACTTCCCATCCTACATGAACACTGAAGGACATACAATCCGTCTTGTTTTCCCTCCTGTAACAAAGTACATTGGGGCAAAAACCCCGCCAGAAGAACTAGGTTGAAAATGGTATCTTAACCCATTACAGCTGCACCAGACATATAAATTGGCTGCTTGTGTTGTGTTCTTTCACTTTAAATACACTCTACCTTTAGAGGTTATTCTTTAAGCTATCTTCTGTTGCCATAGGCACACTAGGTTGAACAGATCTAGTTAAACACAAACAAGACAAAAATAAAATGTGTGAACCTGTGCCTTGAGAAAAAGACACCCTGCCTTTTCCAAAGATTCCACAGAATGAGCATTTTTGACAATATTTATATATGCTGGGTTTTCAACTCTACCTTGGACCTCCAGCGTACAACGATTCTACACATACACACCCACACTGCACACACATTGGCATATGGTATTTACAGTACACCTTCCATATTATCATATAACTTTCTTATTTCCTACTATGAAACACAGAGAAAATTTATGCCGTGTTGCATACAGTATGCTGTATTCAAGTGAACTTTACTACATACAAAGTTTCAAGAGCAGGTCTGTGCGAATCATTAACTTTTCAAAAGGCGCCAGTTCCCTTCTGTCACTAATGACATGCGTAACAGTTTAATGTAATGCTACTTTTAATTATCAGAGCCCTTTCTTTAAATATCAAATTTCCCTCTCTAAGTTGTCCTGAGTTCCCTTTACAGTCTCATCTGTCACTGTAAATGTCATCACTTTATTCCGTCTTTGGATGCAGTGACAGGCCCACTCTTATCCCCAGCTTTATCTCTTTTTCCATCCTTTATTGTACTACAAAGATCCCTCTTTCATAGTTTACAGCTGTATCCGCTTTCCACACGTGGCAAATGATTGCCTCGGTAAAGGTATTTTCTGTTTCAATCTTGCATTTTCCCAAGGGAGAACAAAAGGGACAAGCTTTCTGGA
The DNA here is from genome assembly GCF_031753505.1 of Anomalospiza imberbis. Lineage (NCBI taxonomy): Eukaryota > Metazoa > Chordata > Aves > Passeriformes > Viduidae > Anomalospiza > Anomalospiza imberbis. The sequence continues at coordinate 29,195,532 of NC_089682.1, forward strand.
GTTGGTTTCACTGAGAAAATTGTTTAGAATTGCCTCATTCCTCAACAGATTAACGAATGCATACAATCCCGGCTTAAGTGCTATTGTACAGCACAATTTGTCCATTATACTTTGTCCCTTCCATTTATAAAACCCCCTCACCAATTAAAGTAATACAGCCTTCCAATACCTGCTCCCAATTAAATCTGAGCTGTATTACCTGCCTTGATGCAGCTGGTCACAGATTCCTACCACTTACTAGCATTCATTAGCCCAATTCATTATATGGGGGCTGGTGGCAGGAATTCAAGCTACCGGCTTTATTCAGGGGCCATCAAAATTATCAGCTTTCAGCACAAGACCCCAGTAAGAACAGGATTAAGTGAAGGGAGAGGGAATTCATACAGTAGCGAAATGTCATTGTTTCTACTTTGCTTATGTCTCTTCTAGATCAGTGCATCAGGAGCATCCACTGGGTGTACAAAAGAAGACAGCTGGTCACAATTGGAAGAAAGCCTTTTACTCATTTGTTTTCAGTAAGTTCCTAATTTTGTTTTCCTGTGCCTCTTGCCTCCCAGCCTCCTTGCTCCAAAAGATAGCCTATTGTCTGATCTGGAGCCTACTTACAGATGTGATCATTAACCACTTAAGGTCTGCTGCTGCAGACTGGCTCACTACAGTTTAACGACAATCTTTCACTTACTGAGAAGAAAAAAACCTAATTTTTCTGACAAGATGAAAAATTGCTGAATTGCTGAGGTTTCACTGCTCAGCGTAATGGGGCTTTTCCAGGCCCTTGGTGTTCCCAAGATGCTCTGCTAGGTGATATAGTGCAGCATGGCAGGTTGTGTAGAAAGAAGAGCCATCTGCTGCTCTGAAGTGGTTTAAGTGTCAATGTCCACTCTGTAAGTGAGCTTCCAGATTTTACTGGATGATGGTGGTTGTAAGACAACCAGCCACATCATAAACTTTTGGGCTTTCACAAGAAAAGGAATTGGGGCAGAGGAAAGGGGAGATTTACTCTTGCCTGATGCTGGGAGTTGGCACAACACTGTCGTGCTCCAGCTCTGCCCACTCCAAAGAAGACCATGATCATGTCATGGCTTACTGCTGGCCTGTCTGAGGATGGTGCAAGCAGGGAGAATGAAAAGAGAGGAGAAACAGCAACATTTCCTGTGAATGTAGTGAAGGGAGAGGCTTGAAAAATTAAATCTAGACAATTTTAGACTAATTTTAAGCTAATTCTTTACTGGAAACATTCCTCTCTTATCAAGGATCAGCAACATATGCACATCCATAGCATTTTTTAAGGTGGTGGAGGATGTATATTAGTGTTTTCCTCTCAATTAACTTCTAGGCAATTTTCCCAGCTAAATACATAACATCTTTGGCAACATGCCAACCAAAACCTTAAGACCCAATGCTAAATTCTGTACTTGTACAGGCAGCTTAGATTCTCATGCGGTGAACTGGAAGAATGCCAGTAGCTCCCACCATAAACCTAGCAGTAGGAGCACTATATATTTTTTTTTATCAAGAAACTCTACTTTACTTTCCTAAGACCACTTCAAAACTGCACCATTTTAATGTTCCTTTAGCACAAAATAAAAGAAAGATTTAACCTGCTATTAAATTAACCCAATTAGCCATTTATTTCATGTAACCTTACACTTCTGATGGCATTAAATCAAACACGCCAACATGTGGAATTTTTCCTTTTTTTTTTTTTTTTTTTTTTTTGGTAAGTTATGGTAATTACACACTGCCTGCTAGACAATAAATTTCTCGCTAGCCTTTTGCCCTGTTCTCTCCTTCTGGAAGAAGATTATTAGAACAGAAGCATTTCAAGACCCCTCCTCCTCATATGCCTCACATAATGCTGTCCTGGAAAAAGATGGAATACCTATGCACCTTGAGGAATAAAATAGAATAATCAAAAAAACAGAGAAAAATGGGGGTTAAAAAAGGAAAAAGCAAAAAGAAAAAATGAAAAAGGGGGAAAAAAGAAAATAAGGGAAAATATTTACAAAGGTTGGTTTCCAGACATGATAAACTGAAGTGCAGGTGAGAGTAGACTCTATATGCTGTCCCTGTCATTTGACTCAGATCATGTACCAAAGGCCACTGTTTGCTGGATGTTATAGTTTTTTCCAATATCATTTTTCTGGGGGGAGTGGGGAGAAAGAAATACAGTTCAAGTAAAAACTGGCAAAAATCTGTGATCAGAATGCCCAAATCTGTCTCTGACACATTCACAGAGAAGCCAACCATGTGTGGCACAACTGCCACCAAGGGCAGGGTGGTGTTCCCTGATGCTCTGGCCCTCCTTTGCCCTCCAGGCAATGTCTCTTGTGGCCAGACTGCCTTTGCTGCTACCCTGTGCTTGCCAGTAATCTCCTTCATTTGCTGGTGCCATTTTTTCCCATTTTCAGGCTGTCAGTGAAGCAGGTTTATGGCAGAGCAGACGAAGTACTGCAGCCACCCCTGGCACACCCCAGGGTCCCACCAGCAGCACCCCGCACAGTGTGTGCTTGGTGCCCCAGGAGAGGGCTTGGGGCAGCTCCTCCACCTTGAAGCAGCATTTCCATTGCATACGGTGCCTGTGTGCAGCTCTGGCAGGAAACTGTCAGCAACATATTGGGTATCCTCACAAAGCAGGGAGAGTGCCCTCCTTGGTTCTGTTTAGATGTCTTCTTGGGGGCTTACTTTCAAAGATGACTCTGACTTCTGACCCTGCTGCAGATGGCGTAACTGTTGCCTTGGCAGACTGCCACTCACATCCGGTTTCCAGTCTCACGTTCTCTTTCCTTTACAACGTGGGTAACCCTGCTCCTGGCTTTTAATTTCTCCTTCTTTACCCCCGATTCCCCCTCCCCCCCCACACACCCCTTCTTTTCTAGTTCCCCTGGCAGGCACAGCTCCTTGGCTCCACAGCTCCTTGGCTTCAGAAGCTTGTTAGGTATTTGTCATCAAAGATTTTACTCTTCCTTCCATAAAGTTCACCCACAATGACAAAACTAATGAATGGCTTTAAGAAGCATCATGATGAAAGGAAAGCTAAAGGAAGCAAAAAGAATGGCTGAAGTGTCTTTTCTTTCTTTTTTTTTTCACTGGCTGTCAATGTTTTAATTTCTCAATTAACTTCACTTGCAACCCTAGTAAGCATTAACAATCTTTTTAATCTTATGTGGGTTTTTAAATATGAAGAGCTTTGTTATCTTCACAGACTTTTAAAGATAGATTGATAAACTGTAAATAGTACAAATTTGATATGGCATCCTGAATTGATATAACTAGAAGACTTTCTGAAATAAATTACTTCCAACCCTTTATCTGCAATTAACTCTTCAGGAGTCACACACTATTCAGCAATATGAAATATGAACAGTTCTGAATCAGAAATAATCTGAAAATACGTAACCATTACTTTTTCATTCAAACTCAGTACCGGAGAAGTTCAATCCTTTTAATTTTGTTTCTTCTCCCTAAATAAACTTTTGCACCTCAGTTCTTTACTTCACCTTTAAAAAAATCCTTGCCTCTCTAAAACATGTCCTCTGCAGTTCTGAATTTACATATCTTCATATTAAAAGGTAAAGATTTAACACTTTAACTTATGTAATAACTAAGGTCACATTTTTGATGCAGAATTGCACTGTGCTCAACACAGAGACCCTTGGACTACCAAGAGGCAAGCCAGGATTCCTGTTTTCTGGTTTCATTCTAAAGCAGGCTGAAGCAGGGAGGAAAGGGAATGAGCATGTCCCAAGCTGACACACCTTATGGTGGTAGAGACGTTAATAGAAAGTCTTGGAGAAAATTGTCGTAAAGTCTGACCCACAAATTCTGATATAAAAGGGGACATGTGTTTACATATGTGTTTTGCTGCTCTGAGATGCACTGTTACAGACCATACTGTCTCTACCTTTCTTGGGATTTTCACCAATCCTGAAAACACAAGGGTTGGAGTATTCAAGAAAAGATAGTTCTTGAGATGAGTTCAGAATTTCCTCAAAGAAAAATGAAAAACTTTGTTGTATTGTGTTTTTGTACCTTATGTTATTTCTGTAATGGTTTGCTCCTGCACCCCTATTTTCCCCAGTGGTCTTACCCTTAACTACCTCTTTCCTTATATGCTAATCCCCTCCTCCTCCCCTAGAGTCAATCAGCAGAAAACTGCTGGATCATTCCCCTGTTCCCTCCCTGGTGCCTTGTCCATCACTCGACTCCCCATCCCACCTGTCTAGAACCTTCCACTAAGGGCATCGAGTGATTGGGCGAGGGCCAGGGATCCCTCCTCCCTGCCTTCCTCATTGGGGATTGCATCCATCTATCTCCCTGGTTTCCACTCCCCTAAAATCCCTCATTGGTCGTGGGGTGATTCCCTCCCTTTTCTCCTCCCCAGTTTATAAACTGTTGCACTTCGTCCCTCAGGGCTCTTGACTGGTTGCTCCCCCTGAAGCAGAGCTCTTAGGGGCTCTTCAATAAACTTCAGCGCCCAGCAGAGAGTCAGCCCATTTCTTTCCGCGGTCGTCGCCAACAACCAGGATCAACTGCGTGGGTGCTTGGCCCTGAGATGCTCTCCAAATTCCATCAGAACATAGGAGAGTGTCCCCTGCCGCCAGCCGTGTCATTGCTGGCCGGGTTGACCCAAGTGGACGTTAGGTGGACACGGTGGCAAAACTTCATTGTGGATTAACCTTTTCTCTAATTGCTATTGCCTGGAATGTTTGATGCTGTCATGTGGTCTGATTCTCGAGCAGCTAATGGTTCCCAAGTAATTCCAAACATTCCCATTATCTAGCTAAACATTTCTTAGTTTAGTCCAAGCCAACTGCTCTGCCTTTGTGGGATCATCTTTTCCAGACACTGGGTTCTTCTGGTGAGAATACCAAATACATGTGTGTCATCTTCATCTTTACAGCATATAGATCTGTGCTACGATTCCTTCTTTTTAAATTACTCCTAGGCAAAGCACTGGGTAAATGAACAAGGACTTCCTATCTCTTCACCTTATTTATTTGCAATACGAGGGTTACTTATGCACAAATAAACCAACAAACAAAAACCAAAAAAGCTGGAAAAAGAGAAAGAAGGATGCACACTTTCAGGATTCCTCTTTGCAAGAAGATTCTTCTATTTATTTGCATTGCCACAGCTGTTCACTGTGGTGAAACCAAACTTTGAGACACCTTTTCCAACCTGCCTGAATAACAATCTCAGATGTTATGGTACTGCCACTTTTTGGTTTTGAACTTTTGGCCTTATGTTTGGCCAGCAAGTCTTTCCTTACGTTTAGGTACACAGCAGGTTCTTCTGACATCTGTACTGCCTCCTGGCTGGGATATGTCATATTTCCAAAGACACTGGATTTTCAGAGATTTGTAGTGTAACAGCTGGTTTTCTTAGATGCTGCTGTTCTCCATAGGTAATCCCGCTTGCAGACTGTGATCCCTTGGGGATCTTTGGCCTTAGCTGGATGGTGTGCACTTGCTGTCTATGTTTCATATAAACCATTCAGTTGTATGTTCAGCTACCATACCACAAATTACTGGAACTTCATTTTGACATTTCAGACATTTCCATAAAAAAATTCAGCAATGTGTAGATATGTGTTAGAATGATTTTGGTCTTCTTCCATTTATCCAAAGCAGTGGCTATCCTTAGCAACTGCACAGGGGAAGAGGTTACTCTGCAGGTAGCACTGATGACACCTTTCTGCTCTTCCATCCATACTCAAACTGAGCAATGGTTTCCACAGGTATGATTAGATGCTTTACAAAGTTGGAGTAAATATTTTTATTGTCCTCATTTTTCTTGGCTAATTTCTCCTTGAATTTTTGTACAATCTTTGCTGTTGTGTTTTGGACTATTGATTTAAGACATTGAGAAAAATAGAGTAATACATTTCCATGATTCACTCTGGAAGTAGTTATTCTTTTTTTTTTTTTTTCTTCAGAACTACTCCGTTCATTTTGTGGCCTTGTTTAATATAGTCTATCAAAAGCAAAGGCAAAGTTGGTATGCTTGTAATAGACATGTCTTTAGACATACTTGTAATAGTACGTCTTTTGAAATCTTCTTTACTTCGACTACTTACTCTTAGATATTTTTGTTCTAACATAGCTGCTTGAAATCTTGTTTCTGGTAAGATATAGTTTAATTTCTACCTGACATTTTGAAGTGCATACTTTTTTTCTGCTCCATGGTTTTCTTCTAGAAAGAAAGAAGAACATGCTCCATGGTTTTCTTCTATGGCTTCTCTTCATCTTTCACTTGCACCTCTCTGTGGTTATATGATCATGTAAGAAGTTGTGATGGTGCAGAGGTTGGAGCCTTGTCCTGAATGCTCGCTAGGATTTTGTAAAGTTCTACAAGTCTTGCTATTCCACCACCTAGACTGATGAAATTTGATTATATTTGCAACTTCCAATGACAGTGAGAAACACTTTGGTTTAATTCAAGAATAAATATTTTTTATTGACATCAATGGTCTCTATCTGTACCTACAAAATTGGTCAAACTGGTCAGACCCATGGTCTATTTCCCATCTCCAACAGTGCACAACAGCAGACACATAGAGAACAACATAAGAACAGGGAAACAGCTGTGATACTTCCCAGCTCCCAGCCCTGGGACTTATTAAGCCATGATGGCAGCTTTGGGCTTAAGAGTCCTTGATGGATTTTTCTTTCAAGAATAGGAAGAAATCTAAGAATTTCATACTGGTAGTGTCTTATGACAAAAATTCTACAACATCACTATGTCTGCATTGACATCTCTGAGATCCCTGGCCGCAATTCTTATAATTTCACATAATTTTTGACACCATGCGTATTCAAATACTTGTGTGAATTTTCTGCATTTTTAAATTTGTATTTCATGTACCTTTTTATCTGATAAAACACCATCTTCAGAAAGGAGTGTTGAAAATAGCTAAATTGCTGAACTTTTTGCCACATCCACCATAAAATGTAAATAAATTGTCTTTGTGGAATCCAAGGTCATGGAGTTTATTTTGTTTTATTTTTGCAAGGATTGATCCATGTTTTGACTTCCATATTTTTCTAGGGAATTTGCTAGGAGCTTGTGAGCTTCATAGTGTGTTCTCTTTCTCTCCAGACTTTTGAAGACATTGTCACCTACAGAGTGGTTTGCATAAGCAGAGCAGTCTTGAATCTGCATCAATCTCATAGATACTACATGACTAGTTCCTTTCTGAACTAAAGGATCCTTTCTGATCTTCCTCCAAGGTACAATGCCTTTCTGTAATTCTAATATCAAGTCTTGATACTGGTTTGCAAACAGAATAAACTTTGTGATCATTTTTATTTTCTTTTCATTTTACATTTTGTTCACGCACTGTATATAACAGATGCTGTCCACGTCTTGCCATGTTGCATTGCTCTGGGGAATGTTTTTTCCCCCCTTCAGTGACCCCTGTAGCTATAACCATGTTAGTTTAACCCTTCCTTTCTTTATGGACCCCATTGGCTGGGAGCCAATTGGCTCTTCCTGAACAGGGGTCTAGGTAATGCCCTGTTCCTTCCTGATTCGCTCTCTTTCCCTCTTCCTCCTATGGAATAAACGTCTTGGACCACATCGGGGGTTAGAGCCTCTTTTGGAATCTTTTGCGTTAACCCTGAAATATTTCCCCCAGAGCTCTCTCAGATCTGGGCTAGTCTTGTAATTCCAGGGGGACACGGGGGTAAGTATTTCATTGCCATTCTCATGGATGTGGACAATATTTCTGCTGAGCAAAGGAGCAGACATTTCCTATAGTTTTTGCTCTGCGATGTCACTCATTCAATCACATTGTCAGCTGTAAATGTTAGTATTATTTCTTCCAGAAACTGTATCCAGGAACATATTAGTTATAAAACTGTAGAACCAAGGTATTTAGGCTTGCTTGATCATTTTCCTTTTCCTTATTCAGTTTTGTAACCAAACAGTATAATTGTTGCTAAAACTCTCTCCTTGTAGGTGTTCTCCAACTGTGTTACTCCCACTGCTTCACTGCTTGCCTATGTGATGTACTCAAACATAATGTCTGGTGTAATTATCTTCCTCAGGCATGGGAGTTTCTTTTCCCTTGCATGGTGCAATCCACTACTGTTGCAAATGTGCATCGATGGATTTCTGTCACTCTTTTCAACAGAAGTACTGCACAAAAAGGAGCATTCCTCTCCTCACTATGAGTTCCTTTTTGGTGGAAGTATATATTTTATCACAGCCTGACATTTGCATACTGGTACTTCTAAATAATGTCATATCAATTTAGATATCTGGATAAGTCAAATAATTTGAGTATGCTATTGAATTATTTTTCTAATGCTTGTAATTTTCTTTCAATTACTTTTGATTTGGATCCTCTATAGTACAAGTCTTACGTATTTCCATATTTTAAAATATATGGAGTTTATTTCAATCTAGTAAGTAAACCCATTCTTCGCTATTTTACTAGGACAATTTTCTAAACCCTCTCTTTTTTATTTTTTTATTTTTTTTAAGTAGAAAAGGTTTCATCTTTTATTTTTCAAGGTAAACAATCTCAAATAGGTTAAACAGCCCATCTGGATTTTCTCCCGCTTCTTTACTGTACTTAATTCCAGCAACTCATGCAGTGTAGATACTGCTGCCATTTTGCATGGCACATAATAGCAAATGAATAGCTATTTAGATTTTCAGATTACTTATTAAGAAGATATGATAAAGATATAATCTCATTTAATTCTTTCTGTCCTTAGTCCTATCTTCTGATTAGTTTCAGTAAGCCACGCTTTATTTCTAACACCATCACTTTTTTTTCTTTTGTATAATGCTCACATAAATGTGGAATAAATAGAGAAGGGCATGCTAAAATAAAATTTTAGTATGACAAATTTGTAGTACACTTTTCATCTCACCAGCTCAGCTGAATTCAATAAATGGGCAGAGGATAAAGATTGCTCCATGAAGAAGATTCCAAGTGTCAGCCTTTGGCATCTCTTACCAGAGATATCACTGGTTATGGAAAAGCTGCATTAACACTGTCCTGGATTTGTTATTTATTCTAGTGGTTTCACACAGGAAACCAGTTGTCTCTATATGTAACAGTAGAGGGTGTGGAGAAAAAATACTTTTTGGAACTCAATCCAGAAGAATAGATGGTTCAAGACCACTGTATTCCTCTTGAGGGGCCTTTTTAATACATGTGTATGAATATAAATATAATTATACATTCATGTGTATATATATGCACACATATATATGTATTTCTTACTTGTATATACATACCCAGACACAGCATGGATGAACTTCTACAAAATTTTATCAGCCAAAGCTAGTGGATATTATTTCACAGATGGTTGGAAGAACCAAGAATTCTCTTTGTGCTAGGATTTCCATCACTTCCCAAAGGAGCTATATACAGTATAATCAGTTTGATATACACGTGCAGTCATTTAGATTCACACATTTTATGCAACTTTGACTCACACTTCCTTTCTCCTATTCTCCATTTTGACAATTAATGTGTTTTGTTACTGAAGCAGCTAAAACATGCAGGATCATTTTCTCCTATGACACTCAGTTCACCATCAGTTTCAGAGATCTTGTCCTCTGACATAAAACGAGAATGAGTTTTATTTAGGCATTTTGGAGTCAGTTTTTGCTTTTTATTTTCTAATTCTCCATTTCTATTTAGACCTTTAAGTAAAAATAGCCACAAGACAGAAATGTCACTACTACAGCTTCTATTTCAGGACTGGATTTCTTCAGTCACTGCTGCAAAATCTGTTCCATATAACTTTCTCTCCTGGCTAGCCAGGAGTTTTCAGAAATTCATTACTTTCCATCATCCCTTAGTCATAAAGTTTTTTACCTAACACTTAGATTCACTCTCTTAAATCAGTGACATTTAAACTGCTGAGCCTCAGATATATGCTTTGTATCTTCCTTTTCAAAGATATGGCCAAATTAAGACCTGATTAACAACATTTTGCATCTTGTATGCACACCAAATAATAGTGTGACCTAGTATCCTCATAAAGCTACATCTCTTGGCCATCTACCAGAATTGCATGAAGTGTGACTGTAACTACAGGGACCTAAACATCAACTTGTTTTGCTTCAGGACTTTTAGACACATAAGTATCTAAATCACACCTTTTGATCTCTGCTACAGGAATTGCAGGAAACCAGTTTTATCTAGGCCTATAATAGGTCAAAATGAAGTGTTAACTAATAAAAGACTGACCCACTGCTCAAGGCAGGTAGCACTACATGTCAAGACTGACTAGAAGACAGGTGTTAAAAGACCTTAGTACCCTGATGTGGGTAGGTTTGATCTTCCACAGGGGTAATGATTTCAGTCTCTGTAGGATGCCCATTCTATTAATCACCACTGAAGATCAATGGACACATCAGTTTTAGGCCAAAACCAGCATATGCAGTAGCATGCTGAACAAAATTGCATATGAATAAGGCAGAAGGGAAAAAGAATGGGATATTCATATCTGTTAGTATTGAATGCTTAACTTAGGAGCCAATTTTTCTAATCCTCAGTGCAAAAAGATTACCCTGGACCAAAAAATCTTAACAGAGGTGTCCAGAGAAAAGCCTTGTGGTGCTACAGAGAATGTGGCAAATTACTCTAAACTCCAAATGCTACTATCTGCCCCTATTTCCTTAGGGGGAAAGGGGCACAGGAAGGAATAGTGACTAGAACACGCTGAGTTTCAGATATTCAGCAGCACAGCTGCAAAAAATAACTAAAAAAAATCAAGCACACATATAGCATTAAGAAAAAGGAGACTCCAAGGCCCCTTCCTTAATCTCTCACTATAAATCCAGTTGCATATATTTTATTTGGCAGCAAGCTATTTCAATATATAACACTGACATTTTTCAAGCAAGCCAGTTCTGATTTTTAAACCTGAAGTTTTCAAGGATGGTGGTATCTTCACCTTAACTCTGTACTTCTGATTCACTTCTATGATAGTGTGTGTTTTATTTAGTTTTATTTATTTTCCTTATTTTTGATGCTTCTGGAAGTGAAACACTCATCTTCATATTAAGAGTCACAAAATCCATTAAGCAGTTACTGATATAAAATCAATGATTAACAAAACCTTTGTACACTGGTGATGCCTTTAATAATTATTTCACAAGTCTGGACCCAGGTGTCATGATAATTACAACCAATAATGGCTCTAATACCTTTTGAATTGATTACCATGGATTTGTTCATACATGCCAAGACAGAAATAATACAAAGACTGCTGCAGTTATTTTGATTTGTACCTGAAAGGTTTTCAGCCTTCAGAAAGACTCTTTAAATTAGAAGCAAATCTAATTGTGTGCATCTTTGCCCAGACTTTTTAAAATAGACATCAATAGTGCATAATACACACAATATTTAAAAAAAATAGATTAAAAAATGAATACAATTTCACATAATGAATGGTAAAAGCAAGAGTAAGCTGTGAACAGCAGCACCACTTAGGTTAAAAGCAAGATAAAATTTAGGCATAGAAATTAATTATCAGAAGTAAAAATTACCTTTCCTTCTTTTGATCCGAGTTGCATAGTATTTGTTCTTGGAAATGAGCATGCTGGGTACTGTGCAGTGAAGGAGGCTGAAAGGGGTATCAAATTTCTGTAGTGTCTTATTTGCTAGTACAGAATGAAGGTGCAGGGGACCTTTTTCTACATAAGTGATTTCAGTCATTTATTCGTCTACAAAGTTTTTGAAGGCTAGCAGTATTCAAATAGTATTTCAAGTTTTAATATTACACAAATCTTTTATGATTATGATACCCTCAGATCAGCTAATATGGTAATATGTGGATGACTTACCAAGTGATGAAAAAGTATGTGCACTGTGCACCTCAGAAGATGTGGTCTACATCATCCAACTGTAATATTTGTATTCCAAACATTACAACAGTCACATTGTGAGTATCAATAACAAAAAAGTCCTAAAATGTTAATCAGGACTTCCTAACTTTACTTTTAAACACCTAATGAGACAGCAGAAATATAACGTTAATTCATCAATGTAGTGGGGAAACCAAGTCCTTAAAGCCTCCTTTAATCTCATCTAAATTTAAAAAAACATTTTGGGTTATCTAACTTCAGGTTTACAACTGTCAGTGAGGAGAAAGAGTGAGAGATTGGGATAATTAAGAGCAATTCTGCCATGAAGGAACATGACATTGAACTTCTCAGCAACCTCTGAGGAGGAACTGTTAGGTGTTACCTAAGACTAGATAGACATTGTTTAAATTTTGACCCAAAGCTTCAAATTTACTGATGCATACAGGCAGCCAGTGGCCTATGCCACTTCTAATTTGCTACGTAAGCCCACAGTTCAGCAGGCCTAATGGTAGTCCTTAGTGAAAAGTATTAGAAAAAGCTGACTTTAGAGTCACTAGGAAAATTAAAATCTCAGGACTCATTCCCAGTTGCTAGTAGAGTAATTAATAGATTACTGAAATAAACACAGTTCAAGTATTATAATTATAACTGTAATACTCTCAGGGTATTCACAGAGTACAAAGGCACAGGTCTCATGATTCATACAGTTTCTTCAGCTATCAGTGAACCATAGAGAAGATGCCACCAGAACAAACAATTAGCAGACAGATAACATCATCCTTTGCCATGGCTGCAAGGCAATGATCATGTGCAAAGGCTGTCCTTAGAAGAGTTATGTTACTGGGTATCAATACAGGTTTATCTGGTGGCCTAAAACTATCGAGTGTCATTTGACATTGTGTCCTTCCTGGCCATCACTGCTGCTCCAGATGAACATCATGAAGGGGTGGATCTCACACAGATCCTGTGCACCATCTGCCCACCCCAGGAGAATGTCTTAAAGTATTTCAAAACAGCAATAAATGCCTATATTCAGGCGAAGAACTGTGCATAACTTTACTGCAAGCCAACAGAATCACTGAAGAAACCATAGCTACCTTATGAGAAGAGATATTTTGCTATTTGCACCCCATGGGATGAATTTGTGCCAAGTATGTTTATAAAATGCTGTCTATGGACTCTCTTCCCTGCTCTTGAATTAGAGTGACTGTTTATCTGAAAGGAGAAACAGGATAGATATGATCTAATTTACATTTAAAATATACCAGGATTTGTGGTTAAGGGTGTAAAACAATACACATTAAAGGAAATGTCAAAGCCATTCATAAAGTAAGATCTCTTTATATGTTGCAATATAAGCAGAGATTGTATCAAGTTGTTATTTTTTCTACATTATGTTTATTGCAAATTTTATAAATTCTCATTTCATATTAATATTCAGTATTTGTACAGTATGTGGACACTATGTAAACATGAATGTTCACATTGTCATGTTGTTATGACAATTTGGTTCATTTTTTATAACTTCCATAAATTATCTATGAAACTGCAAACTAGCTTTATCACTGGCACCATCATTTTCAGGAGCATATTAAATATTTTGTGAAAAGTGTATCAACATAAAGGAACAAAGGGAATAGCTCATCATATTTGATTATTTTATGATATATTTATATAAATACTTAGTATGGTATATTTGATGACTGCAATCAGGCACTTGGGACAAGATCAGAAGAAAAAGCTTTACAAGAGTGTTGGTTCTATAATGAATTTAAATCACTGAGAATTTGCAAGTGAAAACAATAAGATTATTATATATGTGCAATTTCTAGCTTTGGTGTAAGTGCTCTGGGACTGGCACCAGCATGCTTTGAATTGCTGCAGCGACCTGTTAGACCTTTTGCTCCTGCAGATTCATTTTAGTGGTCTAATGTCTCTGGATAGATTTACCCCATGAGTCAAGGGTTGAGAAAATTCATTCATGTTCATGCTTGTAAGCCCCTGAGACCAAGCACATGTAAAGAACAGCCTATGACGTTGCATTAGATTTTAACAGCAGGAGCATCATCACTTTTCTGGCATTTTCTTTTCAAAGACAGACAAATATACAGAATCTCATCTGATATGAAAAGCTCAAAAATGCTACAGACAGGCCCCACACCAGAGTTAGTCTATTACTGAATGGCAATCTTTCCCCTCAGCAGAAGTTTCAAAGTAACCAAGCATGCCTGTTGCTTCCCAGCAAGTAGGAAAGTGTGAAGCCCTATGAATAACCTGCCCAACCAGTTGAATAAGATTTTATTGTTATAAGACACCATTTAGCATGGGTACTTACCCACTCAAATTTGTGTTTCATTTTAGAATTTATGTTTTGTTAATAAAATTAATTAACTTGTTTTACTATGGAATGCTATTGATAGGTTCTATTGTCTTAGAAAATAAAAACACTTCCTGTCTAATTGGCCAGAACCAGTTCATACTGCCTAATTATTAACTGATGAGACAATAACCATCTTCTTTTTTAAATATCTCACATCATTTTGCGAAGTTTTAATGCAGTTGCACACATACATATTCCGTGGCACGTAATAGACAAGCAGGTAAAGTCTAACATAATTTTCAGCTTTTATGTCAATAATAGTATAACAGAGTTCCTGCCCCAAGCATTATGCAGAGAAAGAGATGCCCATAAATCTCTTTTGTTTCTGCAGGATAAATGAATGAAACCCTGAGGGGTTTTGGCAAGTTAGCATGGTTTTCTACATATCAGTAATTTTCATTGTAGAGGAAGCTCAAACGTCACTGCAAATTATTAAGCACCAAATTAATCTGAAATCAGTAGGAAATTACACAGAATGTCACTGAAGGAAAGGTGAGGCTGTGCCTTTATTTATATTATTGACATATGCTAGTTCCAGCTGTGCCTAAACAAAACCTTTCAGGATAAACAAATCAGCATTTGCTTTGCTGGAAAACTTCTTTCTAGCTTTATTGCCAATCTACACTTTCCACCGCCCTGTTGCTAGACCAAAATATTTGACAATATGTGAGGTTCAGACATTGTGTCAAACCTCTGAAAGATTATGTAGATTTACTTGTGTGCTTTTTCTTATTCCACTTTGATGATAGATTCCGATTTGTCAGCACCAAAACACAATGTCTCCAAGATGAATGTACAGGTCTGGGACGTATGGAAGCACCATGCCAATGCACACTCATTTCACATGACTGAAATGCCCTGTGAAAATGTAGCTAGTGATTAGCCACCAGTGTTGCCCAGGCTGCTAGGAAATGTTTTGTCATGGTGACAAGAAAACCACCACCAAGCAGACCTTGTGGAACCAAATTCACAGTGGCAATATGGGACCATCAGTGTTTTTTAGTCTTTTCTTAAGGGATTTCACCCCACGTTCAGACAAGGATTTTGAAAACAACATTGTACTAGGAAATGAATTATGCAAATGGTTTGAGTTATGACAAGCAAAGTCCAGTCTTATGGCTCCTAAGTGATAATATGGTAAAAACCATCACACTGAAGAAATACTAGCATGCTAAAGCAGAATACAGCAATCTCTATAGCCATGTATGGAAACCTTTTAGAAAACTATGGTCAAGGAAGGTTCTTGTGGAAATATTTATTGGTCTGCTGTATTGGGTTCACATGATCAGGTTTTTGTCGCAGAGAGGCTACAGAGGTCACTTCATTGAGAAGCTGTTAGAAGCTTCCTCCGTGTTCAGCAGAGCCAGTGCCAGGCAGATCCAGGATGGATGTGCCGCAATGGTGGTAATGCCACTGTGATAACACACTTAAAAAGGTAAAAAAAAAAAAAAGTTATTGCACAGATGTGATTGCAACCAGAAAAGAGACAAGTACAAATATGTCAGAGGAACAAGTCAATGAACAGCAAGGTCAGAAGGAGGGGAAGGAGTTGCTCCAGACTCTGGAGCAGAGATTTCCCTGCACACTGTGGGGAAGATCATGGTGAGGCAGCTGTACCCCTGCAGCCCATGGAGGACCACCGGGATGCAGAGGTCCATCTTCAGTCCATGGAGAAGACCCACACTGGAGCAGGTGGATGCCTGAGAGGAAGCTGTGAACCCATGAGAAGCCCATGCTGGGACCTGTAGACCAGTGAAGAGAGGAACCCATGCTGGAGCAGTTTTACTAGTAGGACTCATGATTCTGTGGGGAACTCATGCTGGAGCAGGCTGTTCCTGAAGGACATCTGTTGAAAAGTGACCCACATTGTAGCATTTTGTGGAGAACTCTTTCCTGTGAGATGGACTTGCATTGTAGAAGTCCATGGGGGACTGTCTCCCATTGGAGGGACTCCACACTGCAGCAGTAGAACTCTTCTTTCTGAGTAGCAGCAGGGACAACATGTGATGACCTGTCTGTAACACCCACTTCCCATCTCCCTACACTGCTGAGGGGAAGGAGGTACAGCTTGAAAAGGAGGGAGGGGTGGGGGAAGGTATTTTTAAGATTACTTTTCATTGCCCTGCTCTGATTTTGTTAGTAATAAAACATTTAAATCCCCAAGTTAAGTCTGTTTTGCCGGTGAGAGTATTCTGTGTGTCCTCTCTGCCCCTTATCTCAATTCAGTATCTCAACCTTTGTTATATTTTCTCTCCCCACTCCACTTGTGGAGGGGAGTGGTAGAGCATCTTTGATGGGTGCCTGGCATCCAGCCAGGGTCAACCCTCTATGCTACATGTGCTACATAAATTGAAATTATCTGTGACAGAAAATATTTACTTAATGTGAATAACTAGATATATATAGGTGAACCTTTAAACCTCAAGAAATACAACACAGCTAAGTGCAATGTTCTGCACCTGAGTTGGAGCAATCATCAGTATCAATACAGACTGAAAGATGAATAGATTTTGAGCCCTGCAAAGAAGGAATTGGGGATATTAGCAGATGAAAAACTGGAGCCAGCAATGTGGAGTTACAACTGGGAAAGCCAACTGTATCTCGGGCTGCATCTAAAGTGTGACTGGAAGGGCAAGGGAGGTGATTCTGTACCTCTGCTCTGCCCTTGTGAGACCCCACCTGAAGTTCTGCGTCCAGCTCTAGGGTCCTCAGCACAAGGAAGATATGGACCTGTTGGAGCAGGTTCCTTTCAAAACCATGTTTCTACATTAAATTTCCTTCCAGTTGTTTGGGCTTTAAAGTGTTTGGTCTAAAATTAAATACACACATCATGCTGAAGCCAAATGAATAAGTCATGCAAAGCAGGGAAGATCTGATGGTTTTGACCAGCTCTAATCAACATTTCTACTGTTGGTTACCTTCTTTTTTTTTCTTTTGAGGAATGCAATTCAAAATTTTGTTAAAATTAGTCTCCTAGCTCAAATCTCATTTATATTTGCCCATGCTTTATTGTGTTACTAGTCCTACTACACACTCCAAATAAGTAATTTTCTTATAGGTTCTATTAATAATGGCAGAATCAGATTTTGTTTGTACTGGGAAGGGAGCATAGGAAATGTGTTGGTTTTTATTAAAGAGCAATGCCAGAATTCCTTTACAAACTCCAGAGAATTTTAGAGCATTATTAGGAACTCATTCACAACCACATATGAATCACTATGGTTTCCCTGAGCAAGAATGCTTTACTCTGAGTAGGATATTACACATAATAACTGTGCCACTAGCAAACATCACCCTGTTATGTTTTGCTCTCTATCCACATCTGCTTGCCAGACTGTTCAGTAGCTGTTTCTCTCTGCCTCGGCTCAGATATTCTCCTAAGAATCTTAGGGAACTTAGCCAACCAAAAATTTACATTCCCTCTTGCTAATGCCCAAAAAGCTAACACTTTTAATCTGCTTTCAGAAATCAGGTGAAATCAATGGATGTCTCCTTATTTGACATCCTTTCCTCAAAAAATTTTGGAAAAAGTGAGATATTTCCTAATTTCCTAATTCCAAAATCCTAGAAAATTCTGTGAAGAAGCATGCTTGTGAGCTCAAACAAAACATATTTCTCTAACCAAGAGGAAGCAGAAACGACAGACAAAATAATAAGTACAACAATGTAGACTATCCCATGTTCATCCATCTATTCATGGAATTAAGTTAGAAACAGCCCTTATCACTTGTTACAGATGAAAATAGAGGAAAAGGCATTCTTCTGAATGTGAAGAAGGTGATTCAGCCCTCACTCAGGCTTCTTGATTGTTTACAGTCTTTTAGCGTCTCCACTGCTTTTGGGGCCAAAATACCTCCCCCTCCCCAAAAAAAAAAGAAAACAAACTGAAAAGCAAAAAAAAAAAAATCAACCCCCAAAACAAACAAAAAACCAGGAACCCCACCACCCCGCAAAAAAAAGACCACCGAAATTTAAAACAACAGTTTTTTCCATTTAGATGTGATGAACCTGCAACTAGACAGCACAAATTTAGTCCTGAGTGCTGTTGGATGTACAGCGTAAGTTGAATAAACAATGAAAGACTTCTTTTCCATTAAGAACTTGACATTTACAAAGTGACTGCATGACATATCATGTCATGTGTTATGAAATTTTAAAATAAAGATCCAAGCTGAGCACACATTCAGGAATTATATTAAAAGTGGTTTGGGTTTATTCACCATTACTAATTACCCACTAAGAGTGTGGAGACTGTCTTACCTTTTTTTTTTCTTTTCTCTCATCATTATGACAAATATGTTTTTGCCCAAAATAACAAATTGTATACTGTTATTATATTGAATTGGTATTAGGTGTTTCCACAGCAACTTCTTTCACTCTCTGAGGAAGATCTCATCCTTGTAAATCCTCAAGGGAGCACAAAGATCTCTCCCACTCCAGTGCTGTGGAAACCTGGAAATGGCTCATCTCAAGAGAGATGCCAAATAATTCCTCCCTTCTAGAGTTCACTTATGTTCCCACTGAAGTACAAGAATAATTGAAATTGTATAATTCCATTGAATTCCTCTACTGACTCAGTTTTTTCCACCTTGTTCTGAATTCACTCAGATTTTCTTTCAATATATAATACAGGACCTATTTTCTTTTGAAAATACGTTTGGAGTTCTATTAATGATTCTACTAACAATATTCCTTTTCAATGTTAGTCAGGCAAGTTCTCGCTTTTAGAAAAAATCTTTATGGCAATGTCAGACCTGTAGTTAGAGTCCTGACTAAATAAAAATAGAGATTGAATGGGAAATACTGTCTGACCTGGATTGAAAACTTGAAGGTAGTATGACTAAGATGAGGATCACTGTGTCAGGATTCACCAGCTCCCCCTGTCCTGAAAAGTAAAGCTTTGCTACTGGGTCATGTCAGGCATCATTTACAGAACACTGATACCCTGGAAGATTTGTGAGAGCAAAAGCAGGTGATTTTGACATTTGAAGTTCTTTCACTTTCCTGTTACTCTCTTTTCCAGGTGTGGACTTTTCACCTCTGTCACTGTACCTTGCAAAACCACACACACCTCACATAGCAGAAACTCTCTTAGAAAATACTAATTCAGTCCTGAAGATTTGTGTGCCTCCAGTGGAAGCAGCCTCACTGAAGCACAATGTAAAGCCATGATTGGTGTAGGTGGCCTTATATCAGCCATGACATTGTGCAAGTGTGAGAAGAGACCAAAGGCTGCCCTATGCTGCACACAGATGATGCCAGACACCTCCAGCAGACTCATGGCAGGACCCAGCAGCCAAGCTGGTGTCACCTACAGGAAGACATATTAAATAAATGACAAACAAATATGGACACAAGAGGAAAGAATTAGAAAAAAAAAGAAAAAAAAAGGCCAACCCAATGGGGAGAAACAGCAGAGAGAACACCAAGGTCAGAGCAGGATGTGGAGAAGATTCTCAGTCTGGGAGACAGTGGATATTTCATGAAGGGCAAGGAACCTTATTGACAATCCATGCTGGTTTAGATTAAAAGTATGAAGAGGAAGAGGAGAAACAAACTCACATGTACAGACCATAGCCCTTATTCTCCACTTCCCATTCTACCACATTACACGAGTAAATGAGACTGGAGTAAAGGAGTGAGGTAGAGCCTGGAAAATTGAGCAAAAAAGTTATGGCTGTAATGTTTGTCATTTTATTTTATTTGTTTCTCACTATCCAAATCAATTTTAATCAATAGATTAATTTTTCTCTTCTGCCAGTCATAGTAATTGGTAAGCAATCTCTATAGCTTTATCTCTGTCCACAAATATTTTTCTACCTGGTTTTCTTTTTATCTCTTCTTATCCTGCTGAGGCAGGGCAAATGGGTGAGAGTTTGAGTGGGAATTTGGCTGTTACTAATGGTGAACCCACTGCTGAAATCCAAGTGTTTTTCAAGTACAAGATCTGCTTTATCAAGGTGTGTAAAATCATCTGGAATATGAGGTGTGGCAGATGAGCTGTTAAAGGTAATTTTTTCTCCATATAATTGTGGAGAAAAAGATTTTGTCCTGACAAAGTGAAATCTCATGTGATGAATTTACAAGTAATTTCAACATTCTTCTTTCTTCTGCAATGTGGTGCCAAATTGCCACCTTGGATTACTTCTGTTTCTGCACTGATAGCCTCTCTGACTTTTTAACTTCACCTGACTTCTCATTTCCTTTCTAGTGCTGGTACTATTTGACATGTTCTTTATCATATGATGCTTCCACTTCATACTCTTAACGACAGAATTTTCTTTACTCTTTGATCTCAGCCTCAACTATTTGTCCCTTTATTTGTTCCTTTGTCCCTTTATTTGTTCCTTTGCACTCTGAGGGGCACAGCACATCCAATTTGGCCTTGTAAAACTTCTAATATTGTGGTTGCTCTTGAGAAGACTTTTTGCACATTGTTGCAATAAAAACATTTTGGATACACTATTGAAAGTACCCTATATAAATCTAATCCTGCTGGCAATCTTCAGGACAGGAAAGGCAAAAAACAAATGGAAGTAATGTAACATCTGAGTGGAATTTGTATTACCAAATTTCAAGATCAAATATATAAGACCAGCAGAAATCTATACTCATAAAATATTGTTCTGACAAAAGCACAGGCAAATAATTAATAACACTGAAAAACTTGGAGTGTTTGTATTGTTGAGTTTTTTTGCATCAAGCTAATCCATGTAAAATTTACTTCAAATACTCTTTCCTAAGCATCTTTGGATAATTGGCATTATTATATAACATCATAAAATAAAATTATTAATTTCCCTTAAAATCAGAAGGAGAAGTATCTTTTAGAGGTTCAAATTCGAAAAGGAAGTGATATATATATTTAAAAAGTCATGAGATGCAGAGACAGACAAAAAAGTATAAATGGGGATAAGCAATCTGAACTCGTTCTGAAACACCCAGCTCATTTTTAAAAGGAAAATCAAATTAATAATTTACATTGTTTACCTGAGACAGGGAATCGGTGTGATCTGTAAGTCAAAAGCCTTATAGTATTTTTTGAATTGTCCTGTGGTGCCTCTGATTAAGATGTGGATAGGTCTCAGAATTTAAAAAACAAATATACAAAAAAGCTGAACTTGTTATTGAAAGAGATTATCTAGTACAGGACAGCACTATTTTTCTTAATATTCATCTATGTGAACTTCTCTGGAAAATCTTTCTATAGTTCTTATTTGAAATATAAAGGATACATGCTGGTCAAAATGTAATAGCACAAGGAAATTGAATAATAAAATTTCTGAGCACCAGGGGCGTTTTTTTCTTATGTCCTTCTGGGGTCACTGTGTGGTTTTTCCAAAATTGTTTGCATGCTGTGACTTGCTCCACAGAAGAATTACCATCCATGGTACATTAAGATGTTTTTTGATCTGTGATTTTCCATGTTGGCATGTCTATGTATTACACTCATATAAATCTTCTGTGCTATCAACTCTCTTGAACACAAGTCAAACATGTCCAGACTGGTCTGTCTATCCTTGAACTCCCAAGTAGGTATTTGAAAAAGTCAGTGATCATTTTCCCTTTTTTCACTAAACAAACTGAATGGGATGCAGAACCCTTGATGATTTATTAAATGGCTCCATTGTAGCTGGAAATCTTACAGCAGCTGGCCAACAGCTGCAGCATGCCCTAGCAGTACCTCAGTCTTCAATCTGTTAGAAGGATTCCACTTTATTCACAGCTGTGCTTTTGGTTTTCAGTGGGGCGATCCCAAAATGCCCAGGCAGTTTGTTCCATTCATCCAGTCAAAGGCATTAAATAGTAAAGTTGCAACATTCTTTTAAGACTGTCTAACTTCTCTGCATGAATGACCCCTTCTTGTTTTTATAATAAGCCCTTGGAGAGTGCAAGTGTAGTCATTCATAATGTTCTCAGGTTATTGTCCATTTAGAATTTTTGAGGTTCTTCAGTATACAATTCTGTGCATGGAACTTTTCTACCTATGCCCAAAACAAACAGGATTGCAACAGTGGACAAACAATAGCCTGTTCCAAATCACACTAAATTTACTGGACTTGTGATTCCAGAAAGAAAAAAAAAAAAAAAAAAAAAGAAGAAAGGATACTCACTGTTTAATCAGATAGGTTTGGGCTGGTTTGTAATTGGGTTTTGTTAGTGTAATGTGAAAACCTGAGGAACATGAACATAAATCTGGTTTGTACTCATGTGAAGCCTTTAATGTAGTCAGACTTACAAATACTAGCAGAAATAATACTTCTGCTATGAGAATGGACTTTTGATTTGTCGCAAAGACACTGGATAATACAGACTCAAGCGTATTCCCATGTGGTACAGAATGCTGTAGCCTCCACTATTAGCTCTTCTTACAGAGTTAAACATAGAAATCATTGCTGATTATGGGGAAATTTGTCCTTTTTCAGATAGAAATTGTATCAGTCATAATATGCATTGATTTTCTCTCATGCACTTTATTTTGTCTAAAAGCATATGGTGGTATATGGTGTCAGACACAGCTGATTGGCCTTTGAACACTGCATCTGTGCCCATATCACTTTGAAACCCAACTTCAGCAGGTTGAATGATGTTAAATGCTCAGCCAGGACATACTTTCTCAAGTGTAACTCAAGCTTGCTTGGAAAGAAGGTGTTGTTCAGCTATTGGTGACAGACAATTTATAAATTACTTCAGTGCTTTATCTTTAAAATCATATATTAAAGACATTGGCTTGATGGGGTTTGGCTCTGGAGCATCCTTCCCTCTTTAGAAGTGCTTTAACACAAGCTTGTAACAATTTCTTAAGAGTTGTCTGGGTTGTCTCTGTAGCTTAGCATAAGTTATACAACTGGATCAGCCAGGCATTTGACACTGGTCCCAAATTTTATCCCTGAAATAAGTCTTTACTTTAGGCAGGTTCACTTGCAGTGTAATGTGAAGATGGTACATATGATGGGACAGCCACTGGATCCAAAACTTTTCAGCTTCTCAGCCAAGAAGTCTTCCTCCTTCAAATTTTACAGACAGCAGAGGAGCAGGTGCAGTTCAGGTGTCTTAGATGCAGATGCTTTTGCTGGTCAAGAAACATTACTCATACCTGGTTATTCACATAGAAAAAAAAGTGTGCCGAGGAGAAGCTGTGACTACTTGAAGCATGAGTATGATTTAACTTTCCAAATGCTAATTCACTAAGTCTTACCAGACCTTTCAGAAACTGCTGGAACTGAATCTGTTTTAAATTATTCTATTTTAAGTGATCACCAGAGTCTAGTCTGACATTCTGCATAAGACAGGCCAAGGAATTTCACTGAGTTCTCCAGACCACAAATCCCTTCTTAGATCCATCAAACCTTCATATCTTTGTCATGCAACTGCAAAATCACAAAGGGTTTGTGGGGTGCTTCCAGGTTGTGAATTTGTGGTTTTAAATCCAGACCTTTAGTTATTTAAGTAATAATATTTTTTTGTTAAGACAATAAGTTTTATGGAAAACTGTTGCAATGTGCTAAAACTTCTTACTGTGGAGAAAGGGAATTAAACCAACTATTTCCTGTAAGGATTTCAATAAAATAATCCCGTGTTTGAGCTTTGAAGTATTGTCACTCAGTTTTTACACACAATTCCTTTTCACCTTGTAAGGCATCTTCAATAGGCATTTTATCCTGGAGGACTGTAAGTGAAATGGACTTCTGAATTCAGCCAGAATGGCCTGTCACTTTCCTGCATGACAAATGGGAACAGGAACAAAAGCAATATGTGTACTCTTCACTTTAAAAGTGTATTTTAAAATCTTTATTTTCCCCTAAACATGATAAAAAAAAACCTCATAGAAGTCCAGAAATTCTAAAAAAGATAACGCCAGGTGTTTTGAGAGAAAGCTATGGGAACAGATGGCCTTACTGGAGGAGGCAAAATAAAAATTTCTAGATGCTATATTTGAAACCTGGTGAAGAAGAGCAGCTGAATCTGGAGGATGGTGCCAGTATCTACCCTCTGATTTGAGTGAAGAACTTGACAGAAGTGCAGAACCAAAGCAATAAGGTCTGTATTCCTTCTTATTTCCAAAAATCATACTGAAGGCTGAGACCAAATTAATATCAGTTTCACATAAAGGCTGTACTCTGACTTCATGTATGCTACCATGCATGGCCCTGTTCCCAACAATTGTATAAGTCTAAAAGCTTCCATAGAGCCAGCACATGTAATCTCCACTGCTGGCACCAATTATGCTTGGCATTGTATCCAAACACCCACTTTGCACCAGATCTGTCAGTATCAAAGCCATGAGGCTGGAACTTTTCCTGTGCTCTGGAATACATTGATTCAAATAACTCGTCAAAGCTGTAATTACAAGTAACTGTTATATCTGCATGCTTCTTTGAGACTCAGTATCATGAGAGCCTAGAAAGTTAGGATTAAGGTAATAACAACAGCAACTATACCATACCATACCATACCATACCATACCATACCATACCATACCATACCATACCCCTGAGGTCTGTTGTGCAAGTGGCATCCTGTACCTCAGACACTTAGGGGCAGCAGGCTGCTGCCTCTTGCCATGTTGGTCTACAGTTGAAAATGGTAGCATACACCTCCTTTTTAAGTCTATATGCTCTTAAGGGTTTATACATATAAAATAAATGTGTATATAATTAGTAGGGTTTTAAATAGACATGCACACACACTTCAATCATATTTGAAAAGAGTAGTCTAGACTGTGTGGAGGCAAGCAGAACTGAGACAGATAACAGGTGTGATCTGTGGAGGAGTACAGAAGGAGCAATGAGCTGAAAAGGCTCCTTGATGATTCACATAGGTAACCAGCAGGATATTAATCTGTGGTTCACACGGTATACTTTGCTGTTCACTCAGCAACCTGTAAGAAGTCCTGATGAAATTCGTGGGCCAGTTATTCAGCAGGCAGCTTTGCATGTGCACGTTTACCAAAGAAGCTCTTAGGGTTTGGTTGTACCTTTCACTCTTCCTGGTGCAGAACAGTCACACAGCTGAGCAGCCCTTTCGTTCACAGCAGGTCTGCACCCTTTCCTGCTCTGAAAAATAGATCCTGTGCAGCAACAAGCACACACATTGACTCTTAGTCCTCATCATGCGGCTCGTGCCCCTACATTACAAAAAACAGGGAGAAGACATGAATATACATCAAAACGTTAGGTCCTCTCTCTGAAAATATCTTGAAATGCTCTTAGCAGAATCAAAATTTAACCATAATAGCGACACAAGTTGTTTTGTAAATTGTTCAGATGAATGAAAGCTGTATAAGTAAGAATTAAAAAGTACAATGAGATATGTATTTCTGAAAATAATTTTAGGGTATTCAGTCCAGCTGTGCATCTCTTTCATTGGTTCTTAAACACAAGTAGTCAATTATGTGAAATATTTAAACAAGAGACATTGTCTTTGAAACTTGTAACATCGTTTACTTACAGCTCTGTTCTTTCATATTACTTTGCATTACTAGGAAATGGAAATAAAATATTCTTTACTACAACTATATATCCACAGTAAGAAAATTGGGTTGCATTGCAAAAATGGACAAACTGATGCAAGCTCTTTCAAATTTCACACATGTGGCAACTGCATGTTATGGTTTGATAGACATGAAAATAGCCATCAAAATACCAGCTTAACCCTCCTGTCTTGTATTACTCACCTCTCTCCTTTGTTCAAAGCTTTCAACTGCCCTCCCCTTTTAAAAAGGACTTGCTTCCCTGAAGTTTTCCCAGTTTATTTCCTTAAATCTTGCCTCCCCCTGCTGGTTGTGCAAAACAGATATTCTGACTAAAAAACCACTGTCTCAGAAGTAATTGATGTGAGACAATCATAATCAATAAGAATGTATAGTCCCAATCTATGTTCTAAAGCAGCGACAGCAAGTCTCTATATATGCAATGGAGGCTCTTGGACCTCTTTCAAGCTGCATCTTTGCTTATTCAGAAAGAGCAAAACCCACTTTCCTCTCAAACATGCTAGTGGTGTTTGTTGGATTTGTTCCTAATTTGTATGGGGGTTTTTGGTTTTTGGGGGGTTTTTTGTTGTTTGGTTTTTGGTGTTCTGTTGTGGTTTTTTTTTTTTTTTTTTTTTTTTTTTTTTTTTGTGAGTGTGTTTAGTTTTTTGGTTTGTTTTTTATTTTTGTGTGTGAAAAGGGCAGTGCACCAAAGTTTCTGTAAAAAGAAGGTTCCACCTACCTTTTAATAATTAGATAAAGTTAGTAGAAAACATCAGTAGGGAAAGAATTATTTTTGGTTTCACATCCAGTGCATTTTTACTGAATGACTGAATGCCCATACTGTAAGTTGGTGCATTTTCTAATCTGCTAAAATTTTACAGAACAGCCAGCAATTTATTTCTGTAAAGTCTTAATTAGCTTTAATTGCTATAGGTCTATTTATACCTATTTTCACCAATTTATTCAGTCTTCCTTCATGCTTACAGAACCACTATAAGAACATCTAGCCTGTGAAAATGTTTTGCTAATTCAAACGTATATGAACCACAGGATGTATAATTTTCAGAACTATGTCTACATGGGCTGCAATTTACATTAAATTGCTGTTTTGGTTAAATGGCACCTTAGCTACCAAGCAACTCTTTGAATAGTTGTTTCTTTAATTATTATTTAATTTTGTGGTTATGACTGGTTTTCAGTTAAAGAGGGTACTACTGACAAATTCAATTAAAGGAAAATAGAGGACTTAATGGTCCATGCTAATGATTCATTTCATACATAATATTTTATCATTTTCTGTGCAAATTTATAATGAGTGCTTAGCTTGTATTAATAAAAGCTTACATTTAGTCTACATAAACTATAGTGATTAAAATATTTTGCTAATGATCTCTGTTAATAAATGCATTTAAAGCAATTAGGTCCTTTACCTTAAAATACTTTATCTGTGAAAATTTACATGAAAATGCATATTTTGTCATTATGGAGGAAACACACGTATAGGAATGTAATAACATATCCATAAACAACATCTTTTGATATTAAAACAGCTCATGATATGCATCTGCTACAATCAGGAAAACAAACTTTGAAAAATTATAGCAATCAGTTCAATATGCTATCTGATTTTATAGAATCACATGAAGAAGAAGGAGTTTGATAAATCACCTTTTCAGGTATCTGAAGTAAGAAGAAGTACTTCTCTATTTCACAGCAGAGATAGAAATTTCAGCTTCTAGAGTTTCTAAGTAGTGTGTGTAGGAGTGAAAGGGTGGGTAAGTAGCTATTACAGTCTCAATTTTACATTTTGCATCCTCACTGATGAAGATAGATTGTCTTCCAAAGTGAATAAAATCATCATTTACAAACATTTAAGCATACTACATCCTTTTTTAAGATACCATGCTGTTTCAGGACAATTTTGTTTTCATGGCTTTTTCTTGCACTAAGAAATTAGTGCCCAATCATTTGCTTCAACAAAGAATGCCATTAGCATCCATGGTAAAACAGACATATTGTAGTTACTTCTGCAAACTGCTTGACTGGTACTATTGGGACCCAAAATATGGGGTTTTTCTTAGGATTAAGGGCACAAGAAAGCAAACAGAACGGAAAGTCCCAAGATTTTTCAGAGCAAAACAATAATTCTGGACCACAAGTCAATGCAAATTCAAGTCCTATTCCTACATCACTTACATAATTTGTCAATATCCTACTGACTTCTTCATTTAATTTTAGGTGGTGACAGTGATTAAGGATTGGGATAAGTGAGTTACAATTAGTATAACTTCATAAGTCTTAACAGTGCTGAAATTCAGTATGCCATTTGGAAGTTGCTGTCAATTCTTCTATAAAAGGTGAAAAAAAAGACGTGCCAGATTTCTTCTTTAAAGCAAAAGATTTCTTAGATCTTTGCCTGAAGAAACTCTTTATTTTGGCAGTCACAGCCAAAATTTTTGTGATCTGTGTTTCTGAAACTTCAACTGCAAAATCTGTTGATACTGAAATCTCATGTTATTTATGTTTCTCGGTAGTAAATAATAAGAATTTAAGAATGAAGAAAGGTCAGGATTATCAGGATCAGGGCATGACAATCAGAAGCTTAAGGTTGTTTTCCTTTGTCAAACAGTGATGGTAACATATTTTTCAGATGCCGTCAATAAGCAGTGAAGTTGCATTCTTTCCTCTATATGCTTAAGAGCTCCATACACAGTCATTTCAGTACTCATATGAATGTCAGCAAAATCAAAATGTTCCTTAGCCATGCTCTTTTTGTTCCTGGATATTTCCAGAGAAAGGAGCTGAAAAATAAAACTCGCTTGTCAAGTACAAGCTAATAGCCTCCATAACAAAACCTAGAAATGGCAGCACAGTCTGTGTCCTACATGAATGTGTTTTTTCACAGAGAAGGCCTACAAATGTAGATGGCATACAAGGACTACAAATAAACTTGTTCTGTATGATACATTTTCATCTCCTTCTTCAAATTTTAGTTAAAATTTCATCAATTTGTTCTAATATGTAGTCTGATTTCTTGCCAAAACCTTGGTAAGACTGACTGACCTGGTGGTATCCCTGAAACATCACCACAAGATCGACAGCCCTCAGTAATCTTAATTTCAGACAACTGGCTGAAGGTGACCTACATGGGGGGTTTGCCACCCACAGCTAATACCTGCTGATCTGCTTGGCTGTATCAAAGCTGATCAAGGCAGCTGGTGCCAAGTCACTGAATGGCCCCAGAAAGGCTGGGGGAGGATGACCTTATTGCATCCTCTGTCTGTCTCTAGGGTTTCACCCATAAGTGAGTGTTATGAACTGAAGTTAGGAACACTGTCATTACTCTCGTGTACTTCTTGAGGAAGTATTTTAATACACAACTTGTTATTTATCTGTTTTCCCATTTAAAGTTATTCATGTACTGAAGGATTCCCAAGTGTTTTGCAAGTAAGGAAAAAAATCACCTGTCAAGAAAATCCAGATGTCTATTTTTTAAAGTTTCTAAGGCATGGAGTGCTTACAGCTATCAATCAGGGAATAAGCCAAACAGGTGACATATTTTAAAGGATTCTTAGGCACTGCACAGACTTCAAGTGCTACACACTTGGCAGAGAGGTTATGTTGCATTCATAACTTGATGATCTGGGTGGATCCCTGCTGCAACTGATTGCCAAATAGTGTAAGTTATTGTGAGTGCTTAAATGCATCCTTGTAGCTTTTTCTTCTCAGCAAAGGGAGATAGTGGCAGTGAGATAGTGGCAGCCTCTAGTAGCAAACTCCATGGAGAGGTGTATGCAAACATAGCCACCCCTCCTGTTGCCACTGATCAATGATGATTATCATAAAAATATTGAAAGGCGTTTTTACTTTTAATATTGATTGGTAAAATCACTAAGAGATATTCTCAGTAATATATTCCATCTGTTTGTGGTTATAATCTTTGTTACTGCAATTGTATAACACAATTGTTCATTTCGTGGTACCATCCTCTGAAGTACTCTTTGCGGGTCAGCAGTGTTAATTGCCATAGCACGCTGGTTTTCCAGATCTAAATATTTTTTATATACTTTAAGGAATTTTTGCTCAACACTGGTAGCCACCTCTACACTGAATATTCATATAGTAAAGACTGTGAAAGAAGATTTTTATAATTCCCTAAGATACCTTGTAAAAGATACATGAAAATGTATAGAAAACCTTATATCACAGCAATGTCTTTAAAAGAGATAATTTTGAGACTGGAATGGTAAAGGGGAATTTCCATGAGAGTACATTTTTGTTAAAAATTTTGTCTACTAAGAGATACCATTCTAAGAGACAACAGAAAACAGATTGCTAAAGAAAACATAACCATACTAAATTTTGCTACCTTTACTGAAGATTTCTAAATGTCTGTTTGATCTCTTTTGATATTGTTGATATTGTTTGATAGAAAAGCTTTCTAAAATGGAAAAAAACACATGGACTCAAATACAAGTAATGGGAAAAGGCTGCGATATCTCCCAGATTCCAATCCTTAACCTGTTAGATTATGACAGATTTCACAGACTCTCCTGCTATATGATGAAGTTAGCAGAGTGCTCATATGATCTCAGGTCCAGGCATTTTCAAAACATCTGGAATTTGGTCTTCTAAAGTCTCCTACTGTTTTTTTCCTTAACTTGCAGTTGGAGTCATGGTACGTTTTTCATTTTAGTGTCTACAGTGTAGTGGGATGAATTCAACCCAAACATTTTCTGATTAGTCCAATAAGTAGTGCTGGTTTTAGTTCTGAAAATGCTGCTGTCTCCTGATCTTTAAGATGTCCACCTCCTTCTATATCAGTTTGATAACAAGATTATGGCCTAATTTGTGCAAGGTCAATACTTAAAATGTAACAACACCAGCTACCTCAGACTTATTTTCACCAAGACTGATAATGTGTTTTACAGAAAGATATGGGAGAATATTGTCTGACTTTATCTTTCAAGGTATTTATCAGGTCTTTAATATGCTACTCAACTTAGTAAAATTGATTTTTTGTTTCCAGTGAGCAGCCTAAGAAAGTTGATCAGACCTGTCTGAAGGCTGCAACACAGCCTCAGTCATTTGTATAGCATAAAATTTTACTAATAATTTAATTTTTCAAACTGTACCATAAAGGACAATTTCAATTATTTTAAAGTAGAAAACAGATGCTAGTGAATTTGCATGGGCTAATTAACTTTCTACAAATACCTCACTGTGAGTTCAGAAAGCTTCAATTGCAAAAATTAAACATATCAAAAGAACACAATCTAATATGCCCAAAACAAAGTAGAATTGTCTGAAATGTGAGCAACATATTAATGGTTATTCAGAAATTGAATTCCACTGGGTTTTTTTAATGTGAGCTGCATTAAAAAGGACAAAAAAAAGAATAAAGAGCATTTATTTTTCTTTTATAACTACACCACCACAAAAATCAGCCCAGAATTCCCATGAGTTAAATGTTAATCTGCAAATAAGGTAGGGACTCCTGTGTTTGTCCCTGAGCAAACACACAGTGTCACATTATTTAGCAGCTGCTCTAGTCAGTGCAGTTGTCTAAGGGGTTAAAATGAAAGTACAGACCTTTTCCTGCAGCTAGCAGAATCTTTCTAGCAAGGTGATATCTCCACAGCTAGATCTTCTCCCCTTTGTTCTTCAATCCACTTGTTGGACCAATAATGTCTACAAAGACAATGATTTCTCAGGACTTCAGATATGGAGTATTCTGTCTACACAATTAATTACCAGTAGGTACGTTGTCTTAATTTTTACACATAATTTGCTTTGTTTCTCATTCCTTCTTCCTCTTTCAGTCACCACTCTTCACTGCTCCTCCAAAAGACCTACTGTACTATTTAGTTACCTAATGTAAAACAAACTCAGGATCTCCTTTAGGAAGCCACTAGTTGGCCTTTCCATTGGCTGTGTAAAGGATGTAGGCATTCACTATAGGATGGGTCCTGCACTGAGCACTTCAAGTTTCAACACATTTTTGTCCCATGCAATTATTGTCTCATGTGGATATATTAGATCCAAATAAGGAGATTAAGCAAAAAAAACAGCTTAGTTGCAAGAAAGGGAAGGGAAGGGAAGGGAAGGGAAGGGAAGGGAAGGGAAGGGAAGGGAAGGGAAGGGAAGGGAAGGGAAGGGAAGGGAAGGGAAGGGAAGGGAAGGGAAGGGAAGGGAATGTGCAATGGCAGAAAACCAAATTGTAATATTTCTTAATCATAAGAAAAGACAAAACCTGGTATTAATATTCAAACATTAATCTTCCAATATAAGAAAGGTGGCTTCAAGGGAAAGACTGCAGATTGCTGTCCATGTTTGTTGAAGATGCAAGAGAGGATAATGATGAAAACTGCAATATGGAGCTTATTATTGAGTTTAGACGTTAGAAAAGACAAAAGAAGAAACAAGCTCTCTCCCTGTGAGATGGTGAAGTAAAGGAATAGATTGCCTAGGGAATTTTTGGAATCCCCAGACTGGAGGTTTTTAAAATCGGGACAGACAAACATCTGTCAGGGAAGATTTAGATACAGCTGGTTCTGCCTCAGGGTAGGAGAAGGGATTGAGCATTCTTTCTATCTCCCTTCCAGCCCCACTTGCTATGCATCTATGATAAACAACAATAATACTTCAACAGTAGACACTGAGAGGTCACTCAGGTAGGGATAAAAAAGAAAGAGTAATAGCTAGGAAACTCAATGAGGATTTACTTGTCCTGGGTATCTCTTGCTTCCCCAACTGTGCCTTTTTCAGGAATGTTTCCAAAGAAGATTTTATGAAAGCACATTTTATTAATATTTTGAGATACCAGAGCATAAGACCAAAGTGGAAACATGATATGGAAGATAGGGCAGAAGACAAAAAATTGGAATCCAAGCAGAGACACGGTAGCTGTCATAGACAAAGATCTTTATTCCCACAGTAGTTATAATTGTGCATCAGGCCAAAAAAGATAAGACTTTTTACATTAATCTTTAAACACTGCAAAAAGGCAATTCTTCTTTGGGTCACTACCCAGAGACAACTAAGACAGACCAGACAGATGATTAGGACAACATTAATGCAAACATACAAAAATGGCATTTTTTCCCCCTAGAATTAATATGCAAAAGTATGCAATAGTGTGCATTAAAATATGCAAGCTGAGAAGCTGATATATGTGACTATATTTGTGAAACTGATTGTATTTAAATACCTTTATTGCTGGGCATATGCACAAAACAACAATGTTAAGATAACCACATTATTTTTTCTTTTCATGAATTTTGCATGTTTTGCCATAGAGAACTAATGCTGTCTTCAACATTACAACAGTATAAAACATTTTCCATTACTTAAAAAATATTTTAAAATATCTTAAGCCTGTTTTTTTTTTTTTTTGCTACATTTTAGTCTGTTAGAGATTCTCATGTTTGCTTGTTTGTTTGTTTGTTGTTGTTTTTTTGGTTTTTTTTTTAATGTAGGAAGCAAAACACAAAAATCACAGCATCCATGTATACACTCAATCAACTGTCATGTCATAAGCATACTTTGCATTTTCTCTTTCTGAAGCCAAGCAGAAATTATTTTTTTAATCTTATTCAGATGTATGGTCAACAATTTGACTTCAAATGGCACCAAATACAATATTTTCAATTCAAATACTGATTTTTAAAAGGCTGTACCAATGTTACCATTTTCCCTGACAGAAGTAAGTTTATTTTCAAGAACACACCTGGAAATCCTGCTTAAATACATATGGAAACAGCCAGTAAAGGGTTTTCTTGATCAGCTCTATATTGCATACTTTCTTTCCGTTACTGTTTCACAGATAACTAATGATCTGAGGGTAAAAATGAAGAACTTGCATATGTATTAATCCTTTAAGACTGTTCAGTCATCCCTATGCATACATGTAGGCAGTATAATGCATAAATATAAACAAAGGATGTGCTTTTCTTCTCATTTACACCATCACTTTACTGTGCTTTTTTTTTACTTTGAATGCAGGCAAAGGGTCAATCACTGGATTTTTTAAAAGGGATTATTTCTGATATATATTAAAATGGAATTTATTTAAATACTCAGATAAGACCATTTTCCATTATCTGCTGCCATATTCATTTTTTGCCCCAGAATGTCTTTATCTGCAAAAATATTTTACTTTTCCAATAAAAAGATCTGAAGAATCAACATTATCACTGGATCAGCCTTTATAGCACAAAATACTCTCTGATTGCCTTAACTGTTTTGTTTGATGAGAAGGTGGATGCTTTGTGGGCAAAGCAAGAGGAGAGAAGAATCATAGTAGTATCCCAGTAATAAACGGGATTTCAATTGCATAAATAGCACAGATTCTATGATTCTATAATGGAAACATCTCCTCAGCCATTCCCAGCTAAGATTCACATCCTGCATTTTCACTCCAGTGATCCTGCAGCCTGTAATAGACACAATAAAATTTGTCAGGAGCAGCATGTCTGGGCTGACCACCTTTGAAGGCCCCAAGTCTGCACTGAGCTGCTCCTGTTCCTGCCCAGATTTCTGCTGGAAATTTCTGCTGTGTGATCGTTTCCCAAATGCAGTGCTGCTCAGTGTAGTCAAGTGTAACCTTAAAGGGTGAATGAAAATGGGACAAGGTAGGGGTCAGTGGCAAGTGGCCATGCACAGCTGGGGGTTGGATGGAGTGGAGTGGAAAAAGGACAACAAAAATGATGGCATTTTGTTTTCTCTTGTTTTGACAGCAACTTGTTGGAGACATTCTCCACCCTCTCACAGACCCTGCATAGTAAACTATCTTTTAGCTAAGAAGAGTTTAAAAGTGCAGATGAGTTACAGACCTGAGCATAACATGTTTGGTTGAAAGAAAGTGTAAACATCACTGAATACACCAGTTAATACTTCAGATATGTAATTTTCTCCTCTATGGGTTTTTCTTTAATCCTGCTCAGTTACTGGTACTCAAACAGATCTAGCCAAGCCCAAGAAAAAGCAGGGGATAAATACTTTGCTGCCTATGTCACAAGGAGACTACTTTCACTATTTCTATACCTGAATGAAGTCTACATTTTAATATATAAACATAATTTCCCATTGATTGTCTTTATTGTTTGCTATATTTAACATTATCTATGTTAAAATAGGTTAAGAAATATTCAACAAAGAACCTGAAAAGCCAGAGCTAGGATAAACTCTGGAATACGTGCAATGAAAAACAGGTAAACATTTACAATTGTAAATGTCACAAACCAGTTTTATTAACTGCAGCTCTGATATATTGCCCCATCCTACTGTTTCAAGATCTGCACCTTTTCCTTCTTCTTTAGGATGAACAAAGATCATGGAACAGATTGTAAGTGAGGCAAATTACATGGCTGTTTATGGTTGTGTTACACATATTATATACATCATTTGCAAACTATTCCCTAAAGAAATAGTATCAAACTTTTGGGGACAAGAAAGAATCTGATGACAATCTGTTTTCATTTCTTTTCTTTCAGATGCTCCATGATAATTGAATGCTTTATTTTCTTAGATTAATTTCGTTTACTGCAGCTACTGTTTTCCCATCATTGTCCATTTGGGGCTTTTTTTGTTCTTTCTTGCTTTAATGTTCATTAACTATATTATTTGATTGAATGATGTTATCACAATTAGAAGAAAACAAGGCCAAATCCATTTGAGCATGTATTTATTCCGTAAGCACTCTACTTTCAATAAATATAAAGGCTTCTGTATTTTTGAGTTTGGGTTTAGTGTCTGGGGTTTTTTTTCGTGCCTTTTTGTTTGTTTGTTTAATACATACACACATTTGAAAATATAGCAGTATTCCGAAATCCCTAAATTACATCCACAATTATCTGCAAATTTCAGCACCATGGTAATTTTGCTTGGATTTTTTATGTAGTTACTTAGTATGAATGTCTTTACATTTTAAGCTGCAAAATTTTAAAATAAAGTTTTGTTCTTTACCTTTTTATCTTGGTACTCTTTGCACTGAGTTGGTTTGAGCAATAATTATTGGACAGTTTGGACTAAAAGAAAACTTTAGCTAAACACCAGAATTACCAAAGGTAAGTGTTCAGGAAAAAAGGACAACTCTGAAATAAACAGAATTATTAGCAGTATTTGCCAACCACAGTATTATTATCAGCACCTTGGAATACCTTTTAGTTAAACAAAAATCTATCAATTTTTACAGAACTTCCTGCCTGGAAGTGTCATTTAAAATGACTGTTAAAGTGAAAAATAATATATATTTTTTTATTCATTTTAAGTCAAAAAAGAAAACCTGTAAACAAAAGAAAAATCTCCCCCTGACAAAAAAAAAGGAAGATAACCTTAATTTTCATTTCAATTCCATCAGCATGCAACAGAAACAACCCCTTTAAATCAATAGGATGTCATAAATGATTTGAAGACAAAATCAAGCTGTTGAAGCAGATGCAATTTAAATATTTGGTGACACTCTCTCTTGTGATCTAGAAAAATTAGTATAATGATTTTCTTTTAATTTAAAAAGCAAACAAGCAAACACAAAACAGAAAAAAGATACAATTCTTAGCTATTTTATGGAAGAAAAAAAAAGAAAGGCTAACTCCAACCCAGGGAAAACTTTCAGTCAATCAAGTTGCACTGCAGATTCAGTCAGTATGAAGTGTTAGGAAATAGAAACATTACAATGTAAGCTCATTGTATTTACAGGTAATATTTGTTTATTCAGGTAATTAATCATCATGACTAATTATACTAGAAGGTGGACAGATTATTTCAGTAAACCAAGATTGCTTGCCCATGGGTAGAGATCTAGGAGCTGCATATGTACACTTTCACTAATAAATGATAAGGATCACTGGTGAGGCAGGTTGCAGAGCTTGGGAAAAGTAGTAAGCTACTAAGTGAAACTGCTTTTGGCAACTATTGACCTTTGAGTTCTTAAACTGGAGCATATATAAACAACACAATGTTCTCTGGCAAGTTTTGCCTGATAACCTGCTGGAAAAGGGATAGAATGTCCTCTAGCCATTTTGCATGCACAATTTAACAATTACATGGTCAGAGGGAGAATGATTCTTTTAAGGTGTTGGTAGATGAATGGTAGATGTTCTCAGGTTTTACACATTTACAAAGGAATTTCAAAATCTAACATAGCGTAATCAATATCAACTCCAATTCTTCTATACTGAGATAAATTATATCGATCACTCTACTGGGAACACACACAGAAAAACAGAAAGAGAGGAAGGATTCAGAAAAGCAGGTCATACAGATCAAAAGCATACACTGGCAATACTGGCTTAGAGACAAAATGTTGAAGTAAGGCTGTTTCACTCAGCATAGAAAATCTGAAAAAATATTTAGATGTATTTAAAATCAGTGCATTCTAAGAAAGGAATACTAAATTTATTTCAAGTTACTATTATAGTTGAATAAAAAATTTCAAAATCATACCAAAAGCTAG
The DNA here is from genome assembly GCF_031753505.1 of Anomalospiza imberbis. Classification (NCBI taxonomy): domain Eukaryota; kingdom Metazoa; phylum Chordata; class Aves; order Passeriformes; family Viduidae; genus Anomalospiza; species Anomalospiza imberbis. The sequence continues at coordinate 29,232,678 of NC_089682.1, forward strand.
TTTTAGATAATTATTATAATCAGGAACCATGCTTAGAATGAGAATACAAATGATTCATAATTCTACCCTTAAAAATTAAATTTTTATTTAAAACTTGAGTAAAAATTTTGCAAAATAAACATTTTGTAATACATTTTGCAAAGTATTACAAACATTGAATGCAATCCAAATTAAGCTGTGGATGTACACCGAGTTTGCCTTTTGAATTTCGTCTATCAGACCTTCCAAGGTTTCTGGGTTGTACTCAGGAGCAGAGGGTAAGAGAAGCACATCCAAAATCCTTAGTGGCCACAATTTTATTTCTAATTGGTGTTTCCTCACTCTTTATGCATTCATCAATCAGATGTAAATTACAGTATGCCTGATTGGGTCTCCTTCACCCTAACCACTCCCTGCTGACTGGCAGTGCTTGCCAAATGCTGCAGCAGGCAAGAGGAGCAGCAGTAATAGCACCTCTACTGTTTTGGTAGGTCTTGGCCACCAGCAGTATCACAGATAACAACTGCTCACTTAACACCTATTGAATGTCTTGAGCACAATTGTCCCTTTGAAGAATGCAGCTGTCACCTTTTATCAAGCATGAGACATCACTGGTGGTGAGTAATATAAAAGAGTAGGTCCATAAATTCAAACACTGTGGCAATTTCAGAGGAGTTCCTTTATTCTGGAAACAAGCACAAAAAAATGTCTAATCGGTGTGGAGGGAAGAGGCACAGCAGATAGAAGCTGCAGAAAAGCTTTTTTTCATAATATTTAAACCTAGTGAGAGATAAGAGAAAATACTATAGAGTAAATAATCCAAACAAACAGGGGGATGGGTTGTGCACCACTGGAAAAATTTAATAAATACACAAGTTGAAATACTTGCAGTTACTTTCGAATGTAGCACCAAATATTATTCTATAGTGTCCAGTCTGCTAAAGCACAGTTCCTATGCTATGTAAGCATAGATTTTCTGTATTTTAGAGCAGAATGCTGTCTAAGATTACCCTCAAACTGGCGTACCCCCCTCTTTGAGAGGATTGCCAAGTCCAAAAGGAGCCTGGAGATGTTTATGTGAGGGAAAGTAGGGAGAGAGACAAGGAGGAACAGTGGGAGGAGAAGGGCAGACATGGTATTTTTTGGCCCAGTGGACAAGGAAAAGCAATAATGGAAATTCATAGATCAAATTTTTAATTTTTTTTTTAATTGAAGTGTCCCAGTTTAATGGCAGTATAGATGGTAGCACTGCATTTCATCAATCCTAGCAGTATTTTCAGGGAATGGTAATAATGAGTCCTGTGGGTGTCATTGACAGAAAGGTATGAGCTGCTCACATTTTTATTGTGTTGGGCAGAAACAGGCTCCCTTCATCTTCACTGATAGTCATTTTGTTCTGTGTTTTTCTTGAACCAACTTCTTAAACACAGCTGTTGCCCTGTTCTTTTGAGAGTTTTAAAGCTCTTCTAAAAGTTTCTTACGCCTTCAGATATTTACATATTTCTACATAATTTTCTCACTGTTCATATAAATAGTGATTGTTTTTCATTCTTCTTTGTGGGTGGAGAGAATTGATAGACTGTTGGTTTGACCAGTGTAGTTGGAGAGTTTCACGTTCCAATCCACTGTCACTTTTACTATTGTATATAGAGTGGAGTCAGAAAATAAAGTTTACTTTTTTAGGTTCTTTCCTTTCCCCTTTTGCGTCTAGCATCCATGTGTGAGTTATTTCATGTCATAGTGTAACACGCAACCTTCTCTTTCTGAGTGACTAAGATTGATGTTCTCTTATCGCTGCCTATGAATACTGAAAGTGATTTTGTTGTTTCTGTGGCCAGCACTGAGCAAAGACAATGAGGCATCAAGAATGGAAAGACAGTAGCTTTTAAAAGGCTCAGGTTTGAACATCAGGAGTGCCACCTAGAACACAAAAACCTTCAGCTTACATGAGAGGCACGTATACCATTTGGAGCACAAATATTAGTCCTTGTTATGAATATCCAAACTGCATGGGAGTTACAAACATTGTCAAATATTATGTAAATGTGCACAGCTGAAATAATCTCATTTAATGTTCTCCTGACTTTTGAATATACTTAATGTCCATAAGCGACCCAACAATATTTCTAACATCATTCGTATATCACAACTAAATCACTATTGTATCACAAAATACACCTTTGTATAATATTAAGTGTGTTTTGTAAACAAAGGTGGTAGAAGTGTGGGAGGAAAGAGCAAATGAAAATTTTTGTAGGATGTGTTATGAACATAAGAAGATAATTTAAGAGTGATAAAATGGAAGGATGGGTGCTAGCTGTGACAAACAACAGAAACCTTTGTGCTTCTTCGATCTTTCTTTCAGGTACACAATTTTCAGTCGTTGTGTCCCTATTTTTCTTTTCACCCTCTGCTTTTCCTGTCAATTAAGCTGTACATTCTCCATGGACAGAAGTTATAAATGTACATCATGAATGCAAATATGACTTGGATACATTTCTCCAGATGTTACTTCACTACTAATAAACCCTGTGACTGCTTGTTTTATCCTCCAGAGCCTTGTGTTTAAGGAGATCCCAGTTTGCTTTATCTCCCCTCTTATCCAGTGTCAGGGTGGTTAGATTATTCCACCAGGTCATGGAAGACCCAAGATCACATCAGCACGTTTGTCTGAGCAGACTGACATTCCTTCTGTCACATCTGTAAAAATCATGATATCATATGACATTTTAGGATGGGTTTCTTAATGCTGTCCTCAATGACAACAGGAGCATCAATTCCAATCAACCACAAGGCCACTGTGTTTCTTTTAGTGCTTCTTTTCCTCCTTGACCCAGTGGAGTTAAACGGCAGCTCCTGCAGTGGGGCTGAGTTTTTCCTCTCTTCCACTTTCAAGTCACCTCAGACAGCTGAGCTATCTGAGCTACACGCCTTATCAGTTGGTAAAAAGCCAATGGCAGTGCTTTTTGAATATTTCTAAATGTTTCTTCAGGCACAGTTAGTTCACACATTGAAACTAAAGTTACAAACAGCTCTGAGTTGCCAGAAATTTAATTTCTTCAGCAAATAAATTCTTTCTCCTCCCACAAAAGAAAAAAAAAATCACTGCGCTATTCTGTTCCATCACTTTCATAGTTTTATGAAGGGAGTGACTGAATTCATCAACAAAGCACGTTGGAAACAGACAGAACCATCTAGGGGCCAAAAGTCCAGCATTTTGGATGAAATAAACATAAATTACCTTTAAAAGTAGACATAAATCAAGAAATAGTCGGTCTCTATCAAGGAGTTTAGGATTACAGGTTGCCCATGCACTTGAAGAGGAAATTCGGTGCCTAAAGGAGACAACAAAATATTCAAGTCATTAATACATGTGGAAGAACTGAGGACAGGTCTCAAAAAAAAAAAAAAAATTAAAGCTTGGGATTGAATTCAGCAACCACAGATGAAAATGAATCCCAAGGGAAAAAGTTGACTACAAACAAGATATAGGTAGGCTACATGGCAGAATAGAATTTTTATTGACAGGGTCCAAAGTCATGACTGAGGAGAACAACATGGTAATTTGACTTTGAGAGGAAGTTAACTGTGGCACTTTTGCCATAATGAAGAAGGCAGAATACAGGGACTTCATAGAAATGAATTCTCAACTATGTGACATATCCTGACAATTATAAGACTAAGTAAGCAACCCCAGGATAAAAAGAATTAGAAAAGAAGTTCTGAAATTCTGCATTTTAATTCATCTCTTCCCATTTTGGAGCCTGATGAAAAAATGCATTATTAGAAATAAATAAAAGCAGGGTATGAAATGGCTTCTGAGAATAAACTGTAATTTATAGAAGGAAAGTAAAATGTCTTCTCTTCTATTTAAAAAACTCTGCAAACCAGAAATGCACAGAGTGAATGGATTTTGAGATATTCTTAGTGAAAATAGAAAGTCACTAACACATCTGTAATTGCCAGGGGGCCTATTCTTCATAAAAATTTATATTCTCAGGATGCCCATGTCATCACAGCCTGTTACAAGCAAGTATTTTGCTCTTTTGCAAAACACCTGCTTAAATACACAACATAAGTGGCTGTATTAAAGTACTTATCTCTGAATATGGAGAGGGCTTCTTTTTGGGTATGTAAATATTCACTTAAAATAAAATACAATAGTAGAGTGACAAAAAGTTTCCATTATGGCTCAAATTAAAAAAATACCACAGTACCTTAAAAGTAATTTTCTTTGTTTCTTACTTTATAGACCATCCTTCTAAAAAGAGTCAAAGGAGAAATATGTTGGAACTCAATTACCTGTGCTAATGAACCACATACAGATATTTAAAAATGTGTACCTCTCACAGATATCCAGTGTGAACCTAGTGCTTTTTTATGTGTGCCTCTCATATCTCATTAACATTATAAATTGCAGCATGCACCTTTTTGTGCTGGTGGAAGAAGCAAGAAATGGTCAATAAAAGACTAAACATAGCTTGGTGACCAGTAACATTTTTTCTGGTTACTCAAATAGTTCTCTTTGCTTTACCTCTGTTGAGCAAGTGAATGGAGGTCAAGCAGCTACACCTCAGTCAGATACACTTTGGTTTACCTGGATGAAGCACCAAAAGATGAACCCTGAAATTTTGGTGCATTGTTATGAAAGTGCCAGAAGTCATTGAAAGGGAAACAAAAGATTGGGGTATCACTAAAAATTGTTTCCACTTTGAATCAAACACCTTTGGAAACCACATGGTTTAAAAGGCAGATCAACAACCTTCTCCAGATATCTCAAAACATTTGACCTTCTCCAAATATCTCCAAAGTCAAACATTTGCTGATCCTTACTGACCAATGAAGGCAGGAGTCAGCAGGTAAATACCATTAAATGCCAGCATCTCAAACAACTTCTTCTGCGGGTGTTCCAATCCTTATCCAATATGGAAGAGAAACAATGGGTTATTCTTCAAAGGAAAGAAAAAAAGGAAGAGGACAACTAAAGGGATATGCTCTATGAAAAAAAGAAAGGAATTTCTTACTCAGACAATTCCTCTCAATTTCTAGCAGTTTCAAGGTGTGTACAGCTATCATGAAACCTTTAACAACATCTCAGACAGTTATTGAATGACTCTTATTTATAAACCTTCATTAAAGCTCTTCCTTGTCAAATTGCTTACTCATGTCTTTTCTATATCTCTATATCTATGTAGATATTGTTCCTGCAATAACACTGAATCAGGTAAATATTAGTCTCATACTAAAAATATTTTTTTCTTGTGACATTATAATTTCTTTTATTGATATATTCCTGACTTGAAATGGCACATTTTCACTAGAATTTTCCAGTTGTATTCGTGTACCCTTAATATAGCTCATTTTTCAGTGTAGCTTCTCCTAACTGACTTATTAGCATGATATTTTTGATAAGGTGCTTCACTACTAAAGATAGGAATCCTTTTTAGGATCCACACACTTTCATTTGTGCATAGGAATCTGATCTACATTTACAGTAGCTTTATAATTTAACAGATGTTTGGACAGTTACAGTCCCCTCTGGGACAGTACTGTGTGGTTTTGAACTACTCCAGAGTTGTTCTATGAATATTTTTTCTCACTCTCTTATAGTCCTGGGGGTCTGTAACAGATGCTAATTGCAGATTCTTCTTTGTTTTTTGATAATCCAGTCTTACCCAAATTATTCCACTGCTGCCCTCATCATTATTGAATTGTATCTTACTGATTTTCAAGGTTTCAAGCAATAGATAAGACCACATTATCTACAGCTTATACACACAGCATAGCTTAAGTTTCATATGTGCATATGGAGATGGTGAGAGCATTCAAGAAATAGGGGCTTTTGGCAGAGAACATCCCACACCTCCTGTCCTTTCAGAAATATGCCTTGGAATAATTAGCAGCTCCATCTCAACTTCCCAATTTGCCACAATGCTCTCAGATATTATGCTGCTGCTCCACAGTTTTCAGAGGGGCTTATCATGCTGCATGCAGATCTGTTCTCTAAATCAAATGCTTTAAGACATTAATAGCATGACCTTGAAGCATTTTCAAGCAGTTTATCTTATGTGAAGTTTGCCGACTTGTACAGGTGAAGATGCCACATTGTGTAACAGCACACATTATGTGCCCATGTTCACTGTGCACGACATGTTGCCTGGGACCCTGCCAGAGTAGCCAGCTTCCTTGGTTCAGAAAGAATGGAAACCTTTCACAAAAAACAGCCATAATAAATGCTCAGGTTGCACTTCATCTTTTAGTTCAGCAGAGGCAGAAGGCAAAAACTATTTTGATAAAGTAGCAAATATTCCAATTCCAGAACTTAGGACTCCAGTGAAGAATGAAGAAGCAGACAATGCTATCTATTTATAGTAAATTTTGCCTGAATCCCTTCTTTGTACACAGCAGCCATGGTCTTTCATGCAGAACCACTGTAGATGGACAGCTGTGTGTCTAAACATCTGTGATGAACAGAACTCAGATGGGAGCTTAAAAAAAGAGAAAACGGCATCAACATATTCATAAGTTGGTGTGTGAACAATGAAAGCACATATTGTAGGTCTGAAGGAAAAAGGCAGAATCAGCTTTTAAAAAAACCTACAAAATTCTCTAAGAAATTCTTTTTGCAGATGTCAGCATAAGCTTTTTGCCTGATTTAGTGTAGCAGTAAACCCAGGAAGGGGACTAAAGAAATTGTTTTGACCAACCAGGAGTTTGAAGGAAGTACCTATGTCTGAAAATCAAAATTTGATCATAACTTGATCCAGAAGAACTATATCACCTCAAAAAGAAAAAAAAAAAAAAAAAAAAAGAAAAGAAAAAAAAAAAGTAAACTGAATCAGCTCTGACTTGATAGTGTATATTAGGAAATGATCAGCCTAAAACTGAAGGCATGTAGATAATAATCTCTGACTGTCCCAAAGTTCCACCAGTCTTTTATCAACTTTCCATTTGCGATTAAGGTAAGTTAAATGCTTTGAAAAAATTTTAAAAAAATTAAATATCCTGTATTGTTGACCAGACATCAGCCTGAGTATCAGGCTTTGTTGTCCTCACTTGTACTGATGCTAACTTAATTTTCAAGTAGCTCTAATAATAACTGGCAGAAGTGATAACATATGACTTGAAGGATGTTATCAGGATCTCTGTACTGCAGAGAATTATAATGAAGCATATTGAAAGTATCTTTACCTGAATTTGATCCCTCTTGTTCGTTTAACTGTTTACGTGGTCTCTAAATCTAATATAATTTTCTTTACATTAAAATCTATTGCCAAAGTAAGAAGCCCTCTTCTCCTTGTATTTCTCAAAAGAATATGAGTGGTGCTCTAAGTAAAAAAAAAAAAAAATGACCCTTGTCTTTCATGTTTCCCTTTCTTTGTTCATAAGCAGCTTCCTGGAATACGTAGTGATATTTGTCCCGAGAGAGACCAAAATCCCCCTAGAGTATATTTTCCTTATAGGAATTTCCAACAGTCTTCAGTGGTTTTGACATGTGCAAAAATGACGGGATACTGCAGACTCCAGCACAGGCATACATTTGAAGAATACATTGCACCAGACTGCATATGCCAGTTCACTGCGCAGTTTCCACTGCACTGGATATCTGCTGTCTCTTTTACTGTGGTTTCTCACATGCAAGAAAAAGTCACAGCTTCTACAGTGGAAAAATCTAAAACTTTCTTACCTGAAAGGCACAGTATTATAATTTTTGCTATTTAAAACTGCATACTTCTTTTCAATAATAAAAAAATCCAAGCCTACAGTAAAAAAGAATTCTGTCTTATAAACACATGCTCTCTAAATGACCTTAAACTTTGAGAAAGAGAGGCACAAAATAATTGTTTCCAACCTTTTACTCACCCTAAATGAAAAAGGGGTTATCACAGGGTGGTAACTGTGAGTTATCTGTGAACAGACTAATTTTCTCAAACATATTTGTTATTCAAAAGTAATGTATAAATTTCTCTTAGTGATTCCTAGCTTGATCACCAATATGAGAGCAGTCTATTGTAGACAAAATAATGATGGGATATAGAGGTCACATGTTACGTATCAGAGTCCCTAAGCAGTAATCTCAGCTCTAATACAAGCTCCAAAGTTACTTATTCACATCTTCTTGCCTTCTGGGATTGAGACAGTCTTGACCGATAAGAGATTTTAAATAAGAAATAATAGAGTAGTAGTCCGTTTTCACAGACAGAAAAAGGAAAATCTGTCAAATGACAATAAAGAAGATATGCTAGACAATCATTCCTTTGTTAGCTACCATTAGGATGTAGAGTCTTTCCTTGTTTCTCTTCTTCAATGCTGACATGATCCAAATATTTCTTAGATTCTTCCAGGAATCGTCAAAGATGCAGAAATTATTGCCTATAAAACTTGTCGTACTATATTTTCTGGAAGAGGTCTGAGAGAGGAAATATTCAGAGTCCCACGTTAGGGAAGCCACTGCTATGAAAAGATTTTAGTCAGTGTTGGGGCTGGGCTCCAGACAGCACATCCACACATTGCATGCTTTGGGCAGAGGCCAGAGTCCCTCTTCTCTCTTATCTTTAGAGCAAACATATATCTACCCTTGCCTGAATATGGGGACAAAAGCCTCTGTTCATTGATAAGCTTTATTTCACATCATCCACACTCATAACTGAAATAGAGGAAAGCCACAGTGGACTCAGTCTGAAGCACAGGATGGTCTCTGTCATACAATACTGTGCCCTGCCTTGGGAGTTTCCATAAAATGACCAGACAAGACCCTAAAGAACTTGGTTAGCCTTGCTTTGATCAGAAGGTCATACTACAGACCTCCAGAAGTTCCTTCCAACTTCCTTTGACTCTCATCCATGCTGGTCTTATGACCTGTAGCAAAGATTTTTGCTGGATATTGTTGAGATTCAGGAGAACAGTTACCTTTAAGAGCTAGAATTAATGAATATGGCAAATTGATAGCTGGTTAGCCATATCAAAACATGACAGACTTAGAACAAACACAAATGGGAATTTAAAATTAGAAACATGGATGTAACTGCAAAACTACCAAACATTCATTGTGCTAGAATAAGAAGGTATCTTTATTTAGTGAGATACACTGACTTTTTTTAGACAGGGGAATGGTGCAGATGAATAGATCTAGTCTCAAAGAAATCATTAGGTCACAAAATGATGACAAGTTGCTGATCTCATGCAAGTGCCTGAAATTTGTTTGTGATTCTGGAGTCTTTGAAGTGAGGAGGGAGATCAACAAGCAATCAAAAAGTATTACGACCCTAGCATAAGACCTTGCTTAGAACAGTCTCTACAGATATGTTTGTGAGAAGTAAATTTTAACTAGAATTAAAAAAAAAAAAAAAAGTTATATTAATATGATAAAGCAATGAAGATGTCACTGTTTAAGAAGAAACACAAAGATTAAATAAGTGAACAATAGGAGAAGGACTACAGGTCTTGTTCATAAATCTGACAATGAACAAAAAAAGGAAGGAGGAAAAAAACCCATTTATTTAAGGCAAAACATAAAAATAAGAAAACACAGTTATAAAATAAGGATGAGGAAATTTAATCCAGAAACTACCACATTCCTCTTTGCTACAGAAATCAGCTAACAATGATAATTTTCACAGATTCATGGAATATGCTGATTTGAAAGGGATCCACAAGGACCATCGAGTTGAAGTCCTGGCTCTGCACAAGACCATGTTCAAAAGTCTTCCTATGCACCTGGGAGCATTGTGCAAATGCTTCTTGAACTCTGTCAGGCTTGGTGCTGTGGCCACTTCCCTGGGGGGCCTATTCTAGTGCCCAAACACAATTTGGATGAAGAACCTTTTCCTAATATCCAACCTAAACCTCCTCTGACACTGTTTCAGGCCATTCCCTTGGGTCCTGCCACTGGTCACCGCAGAGAAGAGATCAGTGCCTGCTACCTCCATTCTCCTTGTGAGGAAGTTGTAGACTTTGATGGAGTCCCTCCACAGTCTCCTCTTCTCCAGGCTGAGCAGACTGAGTGACCTCAGCTGCTCCTCATGCAATTTTCTCCTTTAAGGCCCTTGACCATCTTCCTTTCCCTCCTTTGGACACTCTCTAATGAACTCATTTCTTATATTGAGGTGACCAAAACTGCACACAGGACTCAAGGTGAGGCCGCACTAGTGCAGAGCAGAGTGTTGGGCAAGAGGTGTGAGGGGTAGTCTAAATGCTGAGTTTGATAACCATCTCAGTGAGATTGCATTATGATGTTGCTTATTATAAGAACATTGAAATCTACAACCCAATACTCCACTGCTAATTCTATGCTCCTCCTGATAGACTGCAGCCATAAGGACCAAAAGGGATTGCCTCCTTTCTTAGCTGATTCTAGAAGCAGAGACTGTCTAAACATGGAATTTCATTTCAGAACTGGTATGTATCTCTATACTTGCATTCATCTTGCAAGCAAGTGAGCAGGAAGGCAGGAAAAACAAGTTAATGGGTAAAGAAGTGCACAAAAAATACCAAACTTCAAAGCTGCCAAAGTAGGACACTTTAAAGGATTGCTATTACCACACAATCACAAATGAAAAAAAAAGTTATTTTCATTATGTCCACACATAGCAGATTCTGTAATAGAAAATTCTTATTTCTTTTGCAAAAGATTCTGTTCAGTAAATTCTTTGCATTCCCTACTCTTTCTATTGTTATACATGCTTTACTGAGGAATGGAAGTGGACATGGAATTTAAAATACAAAATCTTCCAAAAAAAAATTAAATAAAACTTGAGTGACATTTTTTCTATTCCTAGTTTTGGATTTGCCTCTCATTCATTAATAAAAAGGTAAGGTTATAGGAAGGAATGTCAATATTTTATATTTCTCTAAGAACAAAGAACCTGTTATTCAGTGGAAAGCACACAAAAATTCTGTACAAATGAAAATTTTAATGGTTAGAGAACTGAACAGAAAAATATTTGGATCTTCAAAGCATCAAGTGTGAAGAACCAACCACAGGAGCTGTTTTTGTATTTTTTTTTAATTTTTCTTTTTGAGAAATGCAGTAGTACATTTATCTGAAATTAAGTCAGAAGAGAAAACTGCAGTCATCTGCAAGTTTGCTTCATCTTCAAAATTTCTCTGTTGTGCTTCAGGAAGAGGAGTCCAGACAGTGGAGTATGGATTTACGTATGGATCCAAAGCTTAGCTTGATTGGAAGCAGCAAAGGAAGCACAGTTTGATCTGTCTTCTAGTAAAGAAAAGAGGACACTTTTCCAGAAACATTTTAGCTTAGTGAAAGAGCCATAAAAAGTTACAAAACATAAACTGTGTGTCACAACTGCTAGTTTATGATTCAACAAATGGAGTCATTTTAGGATTAGGTTCTCCCATATCTTTGAGCAAGGTACATCTAATCTGAACTTGACCATTAGGGTCAAGGCAGGACCAAGCCTTGTTTCCCTTAAGAACTAAGGTTGCTGTTGGTTCTCTTTAGAGATAATGCACTTTCAGAGCACAGTTCAGTAATTGAAGTATTTGCATAGGATAAAGCATTGTGGTAGACCATCAGATATTCTCCAGTGTCTATAGAGTCAAGAGACCTAGCTTAAACACAGTGCTGAGATACTGCCTCAGTGACCTAAGGTTCCTGTGAAACAATCAGTCTACACTCCCAAAAAGTCACTTAGAAGTCTACAGTCTTTCATCCAATATTTGTCTTCGCACACTGCTTAGCACACTAAATGTTCAGAGCTTTTTCCTGATAAAGCCAGGGCAAAATTACAGTTGCTATTGCCATGCATTTTAAGTGCAATTTTTGTGGTTAAATGAGGTAATATTTCCTAAGAGTCAAAACTAAGACATGACAGGAGAGAGGCTCACAGGCACACAAAAAACTCATGTCATACAAAATAACTCCAACGACAGTGAAGCTGAAAAGGATTTCTACAAAATAAAAACTGAAAGGCAGTTTAAAATTTCTGTAGTTAAAGCAACCTGTAACTTTGATATACGAAGAGGAAGTCTGAGATATAATGAATCAGAGATCTATTTCTCTTGATCTGAAGGTCAATTAAAAAAATTAAGCTGCTGGCACATAAATGGTATGCAGAAACCAATTTATAGGAGTCTTCAAGATCAAAGGTCCACCTAGGTTTCAGACACCCTCAAAAATTACTGATTTTCAGACTTCTATTGAAGTCTTCTATTGTTTCTATTGAGCAAAACCAATTTAAAACGATATAAGTTCAAAATAACCAAGTAAATACCCAATGAGCTTAAATATTGAATAAAACATAGTAATACCTTCTGATTAAATAACCATTTTGTTCAGTGATTACAGTTCAGTTTCCCCAGTTGGTAATTATTGATTACAGGATATAGTCATTTGTTTCTGCTAACCGCTTGCCCTTGTAAGTGTAAACATCAAGGACGGGACTTGCATTCGTCTATTTTCCATGGCACCAGGTTGCTATGCATGTTGGACAATGATCCATGACATGGTAATGATACACCTTTGTTGCAAAATAGTTTATGTTCCTGTAGTTGTTTTGATACTTGGGATCCCTTCTCTCTCCTTCTTGCAGGCTGTTTTCATATGAATACTATAAGAATCATGAATACAAAATCTTAATAACTGTGTAATAATTTTACATAAATAATTATATATTTCTGCATTTTGCTTTTGTCATTTCCATGTACTTTAATAACCAAAAATTGCTCTATCCAATTTTGTTGAGCCACTAAGATACCTCCTGTTAAAAAATAAGAAAAAAATAACCAGAAAAAAAAATGCATATGTCTATTAAAACTGTTACAAAATTTGGATGCACAGGTCTTTTTTAGTTGCTTTCCTATAAGGAATAAAAATTCACTCAGTTGTTTTGTGTGGCTAACTAATTCGATTCCATGTGTCTAGTCATATGTTCAGTCAAACTTTGTCCTGAAGCAACATTAGATTCCTCTCAGTGGTTAAAAAGTATTCTTTTTTTTTTTTTTTTCTTTTTTCATTATGTTTTTAAATATAACAGCACAGGTCAGCAGTCCCCACTGTATACTTGCAGTAAGGGTAGTGTTGGTGTGTAGGAGAACACAGATATGCACCCAGAGAGGCTGGTGCAGACTCAAAGCCCCTCAGTGATGAGATCAGGCTTTCTGGAAGTTGAAGACATCTCCAAAGACATGTATGCAAGAAGTTATGCTTTGTTTTAGCTTCTGTTGAGGTTGAAAAGTGAATCTGCAACTTTCTATCTCTCACTTTCTTAAAGACCCCTATTTTTTTCCAGAAAGTGTCACTACCTTTCAGTTAAAGATGCTTTCCAGCCAAGATCAGATTAAATCTTTTGGTTCTTTCCATATTCTACTGCTTATTCTTTGGATAATTTTGTCCTTTCTTTGCACCTTCTGTCTCCTATCTTTAATGTTTCTGAATTGCTCTGAATTTCTAGCATGAAAGAATATTATACTGAAGTTAAAATTATTTCCTGTATATCATTTTCTGTTATGAAGCTCTACCCATGCAGAATAAAATGAAAATAGTATGTATGCTTTCTTGTTCTTGACATGAAAAACCTATTCCTCAAGCACAATGGTGATTGATAAATATGATTAATAAAATGGCTATATTTCATTTATTTTGAGTGATAGATAACCTAGTAAAAGTTTTCCATAAATAATACATTAAAAAGTCATAACACATAACATCTCATTAGCTGATGCTTCTAATATTATGCCTATCTGAAATAGCATGCTGTCTCATTTTCAATCTCTAAATACATACAAAGTTGAAAGCTTCCTATAGGTTGTATTTTTTAACTGCTTTCCCAAACCTACACCAGAATTTCACAGTGACTGAAAAATAGTCAAATTTAAATTAGCTAAAACCAGCAATTGATGATAATTTATAATCTTTGACAAATGCACCTATTTTTAACTATTAAAATATCTTTATCTTTAAAGTAACTAAGATTGATATTTTTTTCTAATACAGAACTAAATTTTATATTTCTAGTACTGATAATGCTTAGTTCTTATTATTCAGATCTATTTCGGCAGTGTCTGCAGTATGTTTAAATGTCTACGTATTTCCCTGAAATATGGATGGAAAATGAATCTTCATGCTGAGGAGTCCAGAGTTAACTTTTTTTGACTGACAACTATCATTAAAACAGGTGGGGTGGTGATTGTTTGTATAAGACAAGGATCTATCTCATTTTTTTAACCAGATTGTAATTCACCTGACTTTCAACAAAATAACATTAACACTTACAACAGAAAATTATTGCAGCCATTCCTTCAGAAAGGAATGAGATGCTTTCCTGGCCAGGGAGCCCTCAGTACCATTGTGCCTCTGCCACATCCCAGAATGTTCTTTGAAGTCTGACCATTTGCCACAGGTTGTTACCACACCCATTTCCACACAACATGTCTAGGACATAATCCTTTTTGAGTAGGGTATAATTAGCATGAGTTTTAATTGCAGTCGCGTTATTCTACATGGCCTTGAGAAACTGCCCTACTCGTATCTATCCAAACTTTTGCTATAAGGTTCATTCTGCCAGGTTCGTAGAGCTAATCTCTCACCTTTGTATCCCTTCTTGGGCTTGTTATTGACCATCTAAATTTACACTCTCAGATTGCCTTACTGTTAAACTTGGGCTACTTTTTTATTTTTTTTATTACTGTTAAGAGACAAGAGTTGGTAAATCACTGATGCAAACATCCACTCTCATTTGTTAAACTTCATTGCAAGCACCATTGTGTTGTTTTCCAAGATGTTAATTTCATTTGGACTAAAGAGGGTTTCTCTGGAACAAATATTTAAACTAATTCATTATTCAACTTTCAATTTCTCATTAAGTCACCTTCTGCAGTGCATCTTACAATCTTGATATGTTCACAGGGTCTACTAACTATCACAGCAAGCTGACTGCTTCCTTGTGCTTGGTTATTTATTTGAGTCTGTTTCTAGTGCCCTCTCTGTCTCTGGAGCCAGGGCTGTCTGTCCGATCTCTGTGCACCACCTGGCACTGGAGAGTCCTTGTTCCTTTGGCATTACATAGATGCAAACAATAAGCAGCAACAGCCATGTAATGTTTCCAGAGGTTAGATCTAAACCATCAGCAGCTTCATGGCACAGTGCACCCTGTAGTTGCAGTACTCCAAATATCAGGATTACAAACCTGGAAGCTCTTTAGCATTTGTGGATCCCAGGGGTTGCATCCACTCTGTAGAACACATGCATGTTGTACTTACTGAATATTATTTCTTGCTATAATTGAAATGAAGAATGTAGCCACCATCTCTATCCCTGGACCCCCCTCGAAAAAACAAGCCCAATAACCAATTCTGCCCATAAATTGGAAATGTATCAGCACACTAAACTCTCTTCCATGTATCACTTAAATAGTTCCTGATCAGTACGATGCAAGGTATACATACCCAACCACCTGTTTCTTTAAGGTGTATTATATTTCCCTGGCAATAGACTTGACTCACAAATTTATAATCACACAATTTTGAACTACTTAACATAAAATTTTAATAAAAACTACAGCATTTGTAAAGCATGTCAGCTTGAAATAAAGCTAGGTATTTCAATAACACCCAAGTGCCCTATTTAGCATTTTTTGAATTGAACGTTTATTTCAAAATTTCTTCCCAGAGTGAAATTGCTTCTAGAAAAAATCATTAATAAGGAAATCAAAATGAAATATTTAAATTGCATTGAATAAAATAATTTGGCCCAAAGCATTATGGGGAAAATTTCATCATTTTGTGAGCAAAAAATCTGCTTTTGTTAGTTTTTATTCCTCTGCAGTACAGAAATGATTTTTCTACTTCATTTTCATAATATAATTTCCAAGAGAGATTTTCAGCCTTTAACCTAAAATCTCATCTTTTTCGCTTTTGCTACGCTACCATATTTTATATAAAACACAATGTGCTGAATAGATTTCCCTGAGAGGTAATGCTAGTCTCATCCAAAAATCACAAAACACTCATTCTTTATTAATATTGATGTGACTATGTTGGGAATCTTGGTTATTTGGGGGAGTGGGACATTGAGGAATTGAAAGAAGTGAGAAGTTCATTAACTAAAATAGGAAGGGAAAACATCCAATCTAGACTAAACAGAATTTTGATTTTTCATTGCACCAGAAACAGAGTAAACAACTCAGAAACACTTTGTTTATATTTCTCCCTATCCAAAACCAGCTGTATTCATTTGGGAATTTCTACTTAAAAATTGAAAGAGTGAGGGCCTTTTTTTCAAAATTGCTAGAAGACACCTTTTCCCCATTAACTAAATATTTTAGATATTATACACCTATGTACTATAACAAAACAATTTAAATTTCCTCTTTTGCTTGAAGCTGCAGAAATGTTCAGCTCCCAGGAGAAGGTCTACAAATGAGAATGTAAATTTTTATAAGATACAGTGCTGGCAACAACATTGATGATTAAGACACTGTTCCAGGAGAAGGTGAAGAAAACAGTTAGGACTTCCCTCTGTGGAATAAAACATGGGTAAAAAAATGTCTTGTTGGTTCAAGAAGGTATAATGTTCCCTTCTCCACCAATACTGGCCAATAAATAACCCTCTCTTCTCCACAGACACTGGCCAAGACTTTTCAGCACATAAGAATAATATTTTATTTTTCAGAGAATTTACTGCCTAAGTGAAAAAAAAATAACATATAAAAGGAACAAGTCCTATGTCTTGCAAGTTGATGAGTGAAATTTCTCCATTGCAAGTTTATTTTCAGCATAGACACTCCCATTCTGGCAATTAAGAACTCCACATCTTCAGTCTGATGTGTTCAATATTCAGCATGAAAACTCTAATCTTGATATCCTCTCTGGTAGTATGATATAGTGGTACAAAATTACTGCAATGTCTATGAACTTTACTGGATTTGATTCTTCTAGAATGTACTCCCTGATTGAACTATAAATGGAGAGTAGCTAAGGGAGATTAATTAACTCTTCATTTCCTAACAAGGAAGATGTGTGATGTGAAGCTAAACATTTTCTGTAGAGAGATACATGCCAGGTGTTATTCTTCATCTTCTAAAAGGCAAATATAAATATATGTATGCCTTCCTAGGAAACAATTTTCAAATAAAAACCAGGTATAAAATATATTGGTTTAACCATGGATTGGTTCTGAAAATTCATTACATATTTCTATATGCAAGGGCAATAA
The DNA here is from genome assembly GCF_031753505.1 of Anomalospiza imberbis. Taxonomy (NCBI): domain Eukaryota; kingdom Metazoa; phylum Chordata; class Aves; order Passeriformes; family Viduidae; genus Anomalospiza; species Anomalospiza imberbis. The sequence continues at coordinate 29,249,830 of NC_089682.1, forward strand.
TATGTGTAGCAAAGTATACAAAGAAGCTACAAGTAGAAATATTATGGGAAACATCCAGCCTGTAACTACCAGGCAAGAATTGATTTATATTACAGGTGAATGAACACTCTCACTTCTTTTCCATTATGTTCTGAAACCTTCCCTTTAATTCAGTTCACTCATAATTTTATTTCTTTATTAGTTTTGAATTAAAGCATTTTAAATATCAGGGTCTGCTTTCACATCAAACAGATTGCTCTTCAACATCTTTGTAAACAACCTGGACAGATGACTAAAGGGATACTAGTAAATTGGCAGATAATACAAAGCTGGGAGGAGCTGTTGACTCCCTGGAAGGCAGAAAAACCCTGAAGGGAGAGTTTAGACAAATTAGAGAGCTGGGAAACCACCAGCTGTATGAAGTTTAACACGGGCAAGCGCTGAATTCTACACAGGAGATGGGACAACCCTAGATGTACGGAGAGAATGGGGAATGAGAGGTTGGAGAGCAGTGCCATGGAAAGATCCCTGGGGGTCCTGGTGGATGGCAAGTTGAATATAAGCCAGCAGTGCCCTGGCAGCCAGGAGGGCCAACCCTGTCCTGGGGGCATCAGGCACAGCATGACCAGCCAGGCAAGGGAGGGGATGGAGGATTGGGGCGGCCTCACCGTGAGTCATGTGAACAGTTCTGGGTGCCACAATAAAAAAGACATAAGGCTATTGGAGAGCATCCAAAGGAGGGACACAAGAATGGTGTACGAGAAGCTTATGAGGAGAAAATTAGGTCAATTGGCTTGCTCATGCTGGAGAAGAGTGAGTGGAGACCTCATGAGGTTCTTCATGAAGGGAAGCTGAGGGACAGGCACAGATCTCTTCTCTGTGGTGACCAGTGACAGGACCCGAGGCAATGGCCTGAACCAGTGTCGGGGAGGTTTAAGTTGGCAATTAGAAAAAAATTCTTCACCCAGAGGATGTTTGGGCACTGGAACAGGCTTCCCAGGGAAGTGATCACAACACCAAGCCTGATAGAGTTCAAGCATTTGGACAGTGTTCCCAGGCACATGAATATTCTGGATGTCCTGTTCAGGGCTAAGATTTGGACTTGATGATCCTTATTGGTCCCTTCCAAGTCATAATATTTTGTAGATCTGTGATTATTTTGTTTCTAGTATTGGACATTCATGCAAGACCTCAAACAGGCATTAAGTTGAACTAGGTAGATCAGTTTGATATAAGAAGCAAGATATTAAACTGCATGACCTTCATCCAAGAGGTCTGAGGCAACTTAGATCCGAATTTACAGGACTTTTGGCTGCAATGTGTAAGCTACATTATGAAAGGTTACTGTGGCAGAAGACTGACAGATTGCCAATGTACCGCTCATCTCAAAAAGGTCTCAAGAAATTATCCTAAGAAAGGCAGAATTCCATCCTCACCCAAAAAAAAAAAAAAAAGAAAAAAGAGAAAAAAAAAAAAAAAGAAAAGAAAAAAAAAAAAAGAAAAACAATGTTGTTACAAAGGAAATGGTCTGATTTCTGTAAAGGAAATACTACCTTGATATGCTACCCTACTGTGCTGACAATGTCAGCAGAAATGTGGATGTACTTGCATTTTTAAAGTCCTTGACACCAAAGATTATTAAATAAATTAAACTGTGGCAGGATTGGTAGAGGGGGTCTTTTATGGATTAAAAGCTGATTAAAGGCTAGGAATAAAACATCCTAACATAGACCTTTATAGACCAAATGTTCTTTAATTTTCTAGATGGAATACAGTAGGATGTTGTCCCATCAACTGGTGCTTGTGCTGCTGTTTTCCAATATAAATCATCAGTGATCTGGAAAAGGGTGTGAATGCTAAAATCTCCAACTCTACAGACCCTACTAATTTTTTCTTTCTTTTTTTTTTTTTTTTTTTTTTTTTCTTTTGAGCTGTGCAAATGTTGAGGACCTGCAAAGACTTCCCTCAAAAAAGAGTGGCCAGAAGGGTGGCAGCTGGGATTTAGTGGCTAAATATAAGGTAATGCATCTGGGGAATGCCAACGAAGTCTACACGATTCTGCATTCAGAATCGGTGGTTACAGCTCAGGAAATACATATTGGATCCTCTATAAAGAGTTCTCTGAAAGCATTGGCTCGATGTGTAACAGAAGCCAAAGACAACCACAATGTAAATTCAGCAGTGAATAGTTTAAATAAGGCTTTTTTCTTTTTTTAGGTTAACAAAGTAAACTGGTATATCTATCAAAAATGAGACAGCTTATTTAACGGATAATCAGAAACAATAATAACATTTTTGGGTTTGGGAGTTTTTTTTCTTTTTATTGTTGTTTCTGGATGATTTTTCTCATTTAAATTTTAGCTTTCTTTAATGTTTACAGTTATACTTCTAGTAAAAGACCTTCTTCTCACTCTCTTATAACATATCTTCAGAAACATAAGCACATGTATAAAAAAATAAGTCAGTATATTAAAGAATCATAAAGGGGAAGGGAAGGGAAGGGAAGGGAAGGGAAGGGAAGGGAAGGGAAGGGAAGGGAAGGGAAGGGAAGGGAAGGGAAGGGAAGGGAAAAAGAGGGTGAAATAATACCTCTCAAAAGCTACTGATGGTCCTGTGGATTTCAGGGATAACATGCAAGGATGTGTATTGCTCTACTGCCATCTCTAGCTCCTCAAATTTCTCTGTAGGAGAAATCTGTGGTGTTATCACTGGGCATTTGACATGTTTTTGTACTTCTTGGCTTCCTCCACTAGCCTCCACTAGAAACAGGGGTTAGAGAGTTTTGTTTTGAGCTGGTACAGTATTCCTATGCTTGCTCATGACTATTCTTTCTTGCTGTCTTCTGTCTCTACCAGAGAAAATTTATGATCATGGTTGGCCATAGCTCAATCATTGCCCTCCCACATGAGTATAAACAATGTCATCTGCACTGATATCTGCAGCAGACAACCCTCAGGGGCTGTGTGCAATCTCTGCTGGTACCCCCTCAAGCAATTTCTGTTCTGTATGGCATTGTCAGCCACTGATAGCACCCAAACAGGGTCCAGAAAGTTGTCAAGTTACTGTTTGCTGCATCCAGTTTTGCTTGCCAGAAGCCATCTCTGGCATCCATGACTGAAAAGACTATTGTGTTCGCTTGATTTGGCAATATTTCAGTGACTGTTGGCAGGGAACAGTATAAGCACTTTAGTATGCTATTGAGGTCCTTTGGATTGATGCAGATCATCAGTTTGCCTGTCTTTCTAACTGCCACCATACTGCTGATCCAGTCAATTGGCCTTGCAACTTTTTTCAGCCACCTTGTTCCATGACAGTTTTAACTTTCACCTTGAGCTCTGCCTCAAGTGGCAGCACTAGCATTTTATATATAGCTGATGCCACATCATCTTAACCTTGCAGACCTTAAAAGCACTCATTATCCAGAAACCTGATCCCTTGACCAGAGACTATCTTTTAATAGTCAGAAAAGTAATATCTCATATATGTTTCCCTCACCCTCAGTTAGCTCTGTGATGCTCTGACTTTGCAATAAGCAGTCCTATGTCCTAGTAAGTTCTCCACCAATAGATTTCTGCATCCATTCTACTGCAGGAAAGATATGAGCCTAATCTTTATTTACATGTGAGAACTTCACAGGTTTAATATGATCCCATTCAAAAAAAAAAAATCCAAATTGTTTTATTTTTACAAAATCTGTATCCCAGCTTCACTACAGAATCACATTCTTTTCAGTGAAATCTTTCCTTTGCCAGTTGCTTGTCATTTCTCATATTCAGTTTCTGAACCACATTATTCTCTTGTTACTTCCATTGCACCTACTTACTATATATTATTCAGACCAGCTTCATCACAGGTGCTCACTTTTATCTTTTCAAGCACTTATGCAAATTAAATCACCGGTGTAATTTAGAATCCCTTCACTTGCATGTATGTCATCCAAAAATTGTCTCATCCAAGCTCCAACTACACACAGGGTGACACCACCACTTGTTCTTAAGCAGGACTTTTAAACACTAGACCTCACACTTTTGTAACAAAAGAGGTCAATATCATTATCACAGTTTTATAAGGGTGCTGTGTAGGGGTGAAGTGACTTGTTCAAGGTCATCTAACAGCTTGGTGAGAGCAGAGCTTAGGTCTTGCAAGTTCCAGTCTAGTGCTTTATCCAGCAAGAAACCCTGACTGTGCTGAAGTCTGAGGTCTCCCTGTCCTTGGCCTGTTCTATTAAAACGCTGCACTGGCATTCATATAAACCATTTACAAAGGGTAACATCCATTTGTTCTGCATCAAAAAGCAAGAGAGATTGACACATACATAATCTTTTCCTATGTGTGATGGATTGATCCTTGACTTAGGATCATTTCAGTTGCCTCTTTGTAGTCTCTCCATTACAACAAGAATTTCCCAGGCTCTCTATGCAAGATGAAAATGGAAAGCTGTTAAACAACCATTTTCTCATTCTTCCTGAGGAAACTTTTTACTGCCAATCCAAATTTGCAACACCTGCAGTGTTGAAAATGAAGACTTAAAGGCGTTCACTCTACATTTATGTTTGTCAAACAGTGATTTAAAAACACAAAAATTCATACAGCATTTTTTAAAATACATTCCAAAAATTTTTTCTTTTCTTTTTTTCCCCTAAAATAACATCATGTCTAAGCACAGTGCATAGTCGTCATACACAGGTTTACCTAGATTTTTGTGACATGTTGGGATAAAAATTTCCAAGGATATTTGTGCAGCATTTGTGTCCATTGATCACTTCTTGGTAGAATTTCAGGAGTATGAAATAGGCCACCTTTGTACTGAAAAACCTTAATAATACTTTGGATTTGGAAAATATGGTGCTCTGAAAACAGCCTTTCATTGGTACATGCTACTGGTGTTTGACAAGAACTTTACTGAAATCCTGAGGAGGGGATGCCTGCTGACCTTAAGGGCAGCATACAAGAACCTCAGCTTGATTCACACACTGCTTCCCTTGTTCAGATGATGCCTGAAATAGCAAAGAGCTTTCCTTCTGTCATTTGGACCATGTCAGTTTGCAGTATTCCTGCTTACAGGCACACTGCCGGATTTCTGGTGTTTCCAAGCTGGGTTGGCCCTTGAAAGATTTAAACCCAGGTCAGAAGGAAAGAGTGCATATCAGTGTGGTCTCATACAGTAAAAGACTCAATTCACCACTGAGCCACCTTAGAGCTTAGCAGGAGCTCATTGGATTTTGTGCAAATAAATGACAAGCCCTAGAAGATGCACACAAACCTTTTCCTGATGTGAGAAGAAGCAGCGCTGCTGCAAAGCGCACGGACTTCAGCAGAATTCATACCCCACCACAGACCACAGCATGCCACCTATGTACATGAACAGGAACTGATTAATGGGCTGTCACTTTATTTGTTGACTGCTGAATTATTTATACTTATAAAGTGTTTAATAATTTAGAGCTGGTATCTTAACAAATTACAGCTGAAAGTGACAAGGGGAAGGTGGCACAAGAGTCTCACTTGAGATCAATGTCCTTGTTCTCAGGGCACTTTGGAACATGATTTCTGCTGACTGTCATCAGCAAAAAAAGGAAGGGGGAAGTATGTTGATTTGATATTACGTGTTAAATAGAGAGAACTGCATATTTCAGTAATCAAAGGAAAAAAGTTGCTTTAAACCAAAAAGAACATGAAATTACTCTGAAGAAATCTACATTTCCATATGAAATGGAAATCATTGTCTTAAAAAAAAAAAGACTAAATAAAAGCTAATTACAGTGTTTGTTTTTAAAATTTTGTCTCAAAGCATTTTATCCATCTTTTCTTGCCACAAAGGATTTGGATACATATTGATTTTGACCTGCGTACTACATCTTTGCAAAAAAGCAAAGTCATCTTAATGCGAAGAGGTTATTTTTTACTGTATGAGGAAGGAAACAAAATTACCATCTACTGGTTCTATGTGAGTTAAACTTAGAGAGTGCATGAGAAGGAGAGACATAAATTCAGATTTTTTAACAAAATCTAAATGCTAACCAACAGAAAGGCTGGCTGAGTTAATGCACCTGAAAACAAAATTCCTTTAAAAATCCTATATAGGTAAATAAAATTTCACTCCAGGATGTTTTTTCCTTCACAGACATTTCAATAGGAAAAAAAATATTAATGTAAATATCCAAAATAGTAAATTCCATTCTCTAAGAAGGAATTTCCTGGGTATTAACCCAGTCTATTTCCTTTAAATACCATGAGAATGAAGTGTCTAAAAGAATCATATTTTGGTGAAAGAAAAATTCTTAACAAAGGCACAAGGCTCCTATAACAGAAATTATACTATCACTGCTGCAAACAAATACGTTTTTCTGGGTAACCTCTCCAGTGATGAGCACAGTTACATCTTTTAACCCCAGTTCTACAATGTCCACAATGGAAAAGGAAGCTGTGCTAACCATTGCTGAATTCCAGTAGCACTGTATATCTACATGCAAGATCCTGTTCACCAGTGCAAGACTGACCTCTGCTTGTATTCGGCTTGCTTCAAGCAAGCACCATATGTCTTTCCATCACAGTAGCACAAACACTGTGGCCTTGAACAGTGTAAATCATATCCAGCTCTCTTCCTCCCCAATATGCTCAGGACATCAGTGTTTTCTACTTTGGTGCATGCAGCTTAAATCCTATACGAAATAATGTTACACCTGCAGTAGAAACTTGGTTTTGTGGTATTTCCCAGTATTAGCTTCTTCAACAGCAATTGCTTTCTGCCTCTCTCTCTCTCTCTCTCTCTGTGATTTAATTGCTGTTTATCTCCACAGAGACCTTTATATGCACATGCTGCCAGCTGGACCAGGATCAGTAGGTGGCCATTACTGGACATTTGGGAGCAATGACTTGAATTAAAGCCAGCTGAATCCTACTATCTGTATTTTCATTCTGTCCTCAGACACAGGCCCACCCATAGTATTTCTTCTGCATTACAGACATTTACAAGACTATCACCTCCAGCAGCAGACTTCAGTACAAACAAGATCTAGTCAACTCTTATTCTACTGATTCTACAAATGACTTCAGCATAAAAACCTGGCCAGCTACATAAGGGACCTCAGTCATATCTATACTGTAAACTGCTCTTAAGGAAGCCATCCTAAATTTCCCATAGAGAGCAAGTGGTGAACTACATTACAGGGCCATTCTCTTCCTCAGTGTCCACTTCACAAATCTAAAACTCTGTGCTGCCTTGAGGAAGGACAAGCGACAAATGTGGTCCAATTTTCTTTATACCACTGCAAAGTTTATTAGAAAAATAAGTTATATAGCAAAATTGGTATTTTGTATAGAGATCTCCCTATAGTGGTGCTATGTTTTGGGTGTGGAGTGTTCATGGATGACTAAAACTGCACCTTTTTCTGGTATAGAAATGAAAAATGGATAAAGGGAACATAATTTTTAGCATGAATAACAAGTATTGGCTGAGAATTTCTTGGGTTTTATTTTTAAATTTTTATCTCTGGTCTTGATGGATACTATGTCTTCTGATGTATATTTTCTGAGTTTTCTAATATGAACATGCTCTGTTCAACTCTTCCCAGGGTACCAGAAACATATTAAAATGTTGTTAAAATGTTAACATATTAAAATCATGTTTTGATGTGGGGAATATAATAGTGAAAAACAAGGATCATTTTTGAAAATGATGAAGAAAAAATCAGATTGAGTCGATACTGTTCCAAACATTTTATACCCAGAAATACACCATTTCTACTGTTCCAAAGACTATTTGCTCCTTTGTTCAAGTTTTTCTAGCATTGAGTGTGGACAATCTATAAAAATGTGAGGTTTTCATGAACACATATACTGAACATCTTTCACAATTTGACTAGGAGGCCATACTTATAATTCCTTCCATATTAAATCTAAATTATTAAAATGAGAGATGAGAATGAGCTCAATGAAAATTATTGCTGTAAGTGTTACAAAAGTATCCAAGGCACGTTCAGATGCTCCAACACAAGCAGATGCTCCAAACAGTATGAAATGCAGCATCACATCTACTAAGGCATACACCACTGATCCACTGAAGTTCTTCAGCCTGATCTTCAGGATTCCCACTGAATAAGACCTCTACTCTTTGGAGGGCAGTTTTTCCTCCCCTCCCCCACAGCCTAGGATAGTAAATATGAAGCAGCAGGGAAGCCTGGAACTGACAATATCAATGACAGAGTGAAATCTGAAAGAGCATGGCACAGAGGTTTATTGGTCACAGGAGGTAGTCAGCTATGGCATTGCTTTCCTTCACAATTCGCATGATGCCCCTGACACCACTTCCTTGAAGACAGTATTCTAAAATACCCCTGAAACCTAAGCATAACAACAACATATCAATTACTTGTACACTCAGGAACATGAACAGGATATTAAAAGGGAATTAGAGAAAATGCAGTCTTTCAGGTAGGTTATTGTTCTCTGGAATGTAAATTCATAAGGAATGTCTGGGATTAGTATCAGCCTAGTAGAAATGAGACCCGGTCAGGAGATGGTACAGAAAGCATCTCAGACTGATTTTTTGGAGCCTGTTTCTTTGGAGCCCACGTTTCACTTCCCAGTATAGCACTGTGTGTGCATATTCATGAGTCGAAGTCTCAGTGACCCCTCAGCTCCACACCGCACAACAGAAATTTCAACTACTGTGTGAAATCCTAACCCCAAGGAAGTCAATGGCAAGATCCTTGCTCATTTGTTGGGGAACAGGAATTCACCCATGATATCTTGTTAGTTCTGGCAGGTTTTCAGGATTCAGCATGGTTTTTGAGATGAATCAGTAAGCACTGTGCCGCTTTCTTACACTGTCCTCTGCTTGAAATAGAAAGAGTGTTGTACTGCACAGATTCTATTACCCTTGGCAGCTAATTTTCTCCTTTGTCCACTCAAATGCAAACCTCCATCCCTTACTTTTTTTCCTACAATACATTTTTATAGAACAACATAAAAATTGTTATTAAAAAATCAATGCTCTGCTATCATTTAGGGTTTATGTTCAAGAACTGTGGACATCTTCCCACTCTTAACCCATACTTTTTTACTGTTTCTGGACAGATGCCTTGTGAGATTTCAGAAGACTCACACAAAACCCCTAACTTCCATATAATTTCCTAAATTAGTAGTTTCTGTCCACTGATGGGTTTTTTTTTCCTGTAAGATGTTTGTCCTGCCAGAACTTCTGGACAACAACAAGTGTCATTAAAAATTGAAGTGGACAAAGCACTTCAGACTACACTGTCAGTAACAAATTTCTCCTAGCAGAAGGGAGGAGTTGATGACCTAATAGGTTTTTCACTATTTTAAACCCTTCAGACTTGTGATACCTCAGTTCCCTGACTGGTCCTTGACAAATCTGTGACAGATAAGAAAAAAGAATAAATCTTCAGTGGCCAATGGTATAATATAGTCCTGCTTATTATATGTTAATAATTCCTTTCAAATTATGCTTACTTTAACTTGGAGTGATAAGTGATGTGGCAAAGTGCTCTAAATGAAAAATTTTCATCTTCAGTGTTGGTTATTATAGTAATTAATATTTTTCCCTGATATGGCTTAAACATTCAAATGAACTGAAAACACACATTTTTGCCTTTTGGGGAGGGACAGGGTCTTTCACTCCACAGTAATGCAATGGAGACAACTGGCTCCTTCCTGCATCTGGACCAAGGAGTTAAGGCAATGGCAGTAAAAGGAATCTGAGAAAAAAAGAATCTCATTCAAGAAAATCTGAGAAATTATTAATATTAATGACAAAAGATTATTCCCTCTAAAAGTTCAAATGATCAGGCCTGAATTTTTCTTGGAAAAGGTCAGTATTCCTTCAAATTCACTGATACTTGACATGAATAACCCCAGTGATCCCATCTCCAGTCAAAATCCAGAAGCTTCAACATAGTACTCATATTTGCTCATGTGTACTTTCATTTGAGGTCTGAAATGGAAAGTTCTACCAAAGCAGCAATTAATGAAGTCTTCAAAACCTGGGCAAACCATGAAAGGAGGAGTGGATTACATGAACTCATATCAGACATCAGGCCCCTGCTGCTCTGTCCTGGTCTGTAAAGAAGTCGCTCTGCTTAGGTACCATCCTCTCTGCTAGCTCTTGCTCTCTCTCCATCACTTCTAAAATTACTTTCTTTCATGATACAGAAATCATTATTAGACTACTCCAACTAAGGAAATTACAGCACCTAGACATCATCTGATGAGGGTGCCACACGCACAAGGGCCAATCCAACACTCATTTTAGGACATAATTAGTATCTGAGCATACAGTCAGGATTTGGCTCTGAATTGCAGCAACAGAACTGAGCAGTGAGAGCTTAATGAATTCAGGCATTTGAGTTCCTGCACATCTCTATCAAAAGTTGAGCACAAAAATCCAGCTAAAATTATGTAACAACTATGGTAGGAAGGATTTCTTTTCTCTCTTCTTTGAAGCTAGAGAAAAACAGACACTATATAGTACAGAGAGTGACTATAGTAATTAGCCTTTTTTTTTTCCTGAATGCTATAGTAAACACTTTCAGAGTAAAACTCAATGCATAATCACAGCTGATCTAAAAATGACAGCTGTTCTGGAGAAGACCAATGTACACAACAATCCCTCCTGTAAACTATTCCACTTCCTTTAGTTAAGGGTTTCTTTTTCCAAACTGAGTATGACTCAGTTCTTTTATGTGTGTTTCTTTTGATTTGTAGCTATATCTAGATAGATTCCTTACTCTGTCACTTTCAGACAGTGGAGAATTTGGTCCAGCAACTAAGAGATCAGTGAGACAATTGCCCAGGAGAAGTTATGAAGCAAGACACTCAAAATTCTGTCATATTATTTCAACACTGTTGCCAAAATGTTTTTCAAGGATTAAGAAGCTTTTCCAATATTAAAGTAAATAACAGGTACCTCACATGACTAATTAGGAACAGAATGATAATTGTCTATATTACTTTAAAAAGTCAGAAATTTTCACTATGATTATATATAGCAAAGAAACATCATAAGAAGGAGGTAGGAAGAGCTTACTGCTCAACAGAAAGCCTAGAGTTGAATCATTGAAACATTTTCCTATTTATACTAACAGAAAAAACATAAATAAAAGGTAAAGGAAGAACAAATGACCAAAGCTGTAGGCATATCAGAAAAGACATTATAGTATGAAGACAGCATGAAACCTGAATTTTTTCATCATTCTATTTCCATTGCTGGGCAACAGTTGTGAGGAGAAAAAAGTACTATATATATTCCTCAAAATATCCTCCCTGGAATGTCAGGAATTGACAACAGCAACGCAAAAGGAAACAATGGCTGATCTCATGGTTCTGTAGTCATCCTCTTGTAGGCTTCCCTCAGCAAAGCAAACCCTTCAGGTCACACAGTCCTTGGGGGCCATGCATTAAAATAACTCAGTTATATTCACAGTTTCTATTTGTCCCTCCCAGACACCTTTGTATGGAATCAGCATCCACGTCAGAGGAGACCATTTTCTCATTCTCATCCCAGCTGGAGAATAAACTCTGCATTCGAGGTTATCAAGAGGATGGACAGTTAAAGGACGGAAAACAGCAGCAATAAAGTAACGTTACCATGAAGGCATGTAGGCTGACTTTTCTTTGGTACACTTAGTTTTGTCTATGGGCAGATTGCCACAAAGGGAAAAAATAAAGGAGGGGCAAATGAAAACCTATACTTTATTTATTATTTAAATAAACAGTTTTATGCTGCTTACATTTTGTGCTCAGTTTTATAACAATATGAGTCCATTTCCCTATCATTCCTTAATATCTATATTGTTTAGGACTTTATATACTGTATGATTAGTTGGCATTGGTACCGTTCAATCTGTACTAATCTGTATGCATTTATATTGTGTGAGCAGTTCTCTAATTGGTTTTCATCCAAGTAATCCCACAGAGAATAAGGTTACATGCTGAAAAGGGCTGAGGTGAGAGAGTGGTTAAAAGGGGAGTGCAAACTCTTTTCCCATCCTTATTAAGAATGCTTTACACATCTGCATTTTCTAAAAACATTTCTAAACTCCCTCTGTGTGAATAAGCATAAAGTCTATTCCACAGCATAGAAATGCATAGAGAGAAATTGAATTTGTTTTAGAGAACCCCACCCATATCTGCTTTATTTCTTCCACGTTGCTGTATTTCTTGGTCAGCTAAGTCTGGGAAAAGTAAATACTACAGCTTACAAAGGTGGAAAAATTAAAACAAAAACAAATCCAGAATAGAATATGCCTCTTGGTAGAAAATACAAAATTAAGTCTAAGTAAAGAGAGGAAAGAAAAATTATCTCTTCCTAAAGGGCTAAAAAAATGAAAAAAAAAAAGAATAAAACAATACAAAAAGCCCAAAGGTGAGCCAGCATTTTAAAACCTAGCCACTCTAAATCCATATTTGACTGACTTGAGTAACAATAGCCCGAATTTCAGATATTCCTCACACTGAAATTTCCGAAATATTTTGACATGTGCTGCAGGTACTCCAGGTATTAATTTTGTAAATGCTGATGACAGCACTTGAATTTTAAGAAAATATATATTCAGTCATTTCATTTAATTGTGCAATAATTACACACTGTCATATTTCTGGCTATAAGGACATTGGTTTCATTGAGTTTTTTAAAATGTTTTATAGTATTGGTCACACACCACCTAGCAAAGAAAAAAATTGTGGAAAAAATTATGTATGAGTTACTCTCATTTTCCTTACACATAAAAAAATTCTTTGTTTTCTTCATAGAACTGCATATTGAAATTTATCAGTACCTGTATATGATCACCTGTATATATCAACCCCCAAATTAGAATGTTTCTGTCACTCAGATCAAGTTTTAACTTGGATTACACTTTTTTCTTCTTTCCTTAAAAAACAAACAAAAACCCACTTAAATAAACATACTGAAAACTTTATGTAAACCACACTTTTTATACATGCCCATGTCCATATTCTGAACAGGCATTAGAATAATAATTTTAAAAACATAGGACTTGCTTACTATGTTCACAACTTTCAGTGGCTGGATTTTAGAGCAGACTTTTTGAAATGAAAGTCTCCTGCTGCTGTACATTCTTGCTAGTGAGGAAAATGCAATTTCACTACATACGGCTAAACAAAACCTTTTTTTACTGCTTAAGAAAAAGATATTCTCAAGTGTTTTTTTCTGGATTTCAAAATGGAATAAAATATAAACTTTTCGATTTTACTCAGAGCCATGTAGGTGACAATTTTTCTTCAGTTAGTTATCATCCTGTCAGTGCCATGAATATTAGTCTGGACTTTAAAGAAAGATAGCTGTCCCTCTAAACTTAACAATGATTTACACCAAAGGACAATGTAAACCTGCTCTTTCCCTCCCCCACCTACGAATGCCACCATGCTTCATTTCTGCATTATCTTCTGGTAACCATCTCCAGAATATTCTTAAAAGCTGCTAACATGATACATTAGAATTCAGGCATGTGACAGATACAAAATTAAAGTTGACCTTCTCTGTCAGAAAAAATAAACAGTAACCATTAGCAGCTTTGTACCTCTGCATTTAACTCCCTATTTTCTGCCTCCCTAGTTTGGGTCCATTAATGGACTGGTGCAAAAAAGAACCCCGGCAACACTGACTCCCCGTGGATGTATTACACTCTCTGAATACTACACTTGACTATAACCTTTCCTCCACAACCTAATTTTACATTTGAAATAATTCAATCTTGATTTGGTCACACAACAATATTGTAGTCAAGAGTTGCCAAAATTCTGTAAAATCTTCTTATGTCTGCATGTCTGTCAACAACCTATGGTTTGCAGTGGGAGCCATTAAGAATTCATACTAACAGTATTTTCATGATTTTATTAGTCACTCCAATGTTTTTTTGCTCAGCCTCATCAGTTATAGTAAAAGCATCCTTTAATTCACATGAAAATATATTTTAAATATTATTTTATGGGGAAAGCATTCATTAAAGTCACTAGAATGCCAAAAGTTATTTTATGTTGTTGAATAAAGCAGAAAGAAAATTTCACATCTACAAAACTTTTAAAACTTCAGGAACCTTCCGAGTAAATAAACTAAATGATTGCCATAATAAATTTGATGGAAATAAACACAGGATTCCAGCAGCGGATCACACCAAAGCACCTACTACACAGAATTAAATGGAGAATTTATACAAACAGAGAAGTCATTTTGAAAACATTGGTGCTGCAATTTTGTCATGAACTTTGAAAAACAGGCAGAGTAAGACAGCACTATTGTATTGATTTTGTCCATTTTCCAAGTACTGCAGTACAATTTCAGGGAGTCACCATAAAAGCACATCCTGAGCCCTGCTAGGTCTCGATGGCAAAGTAGATGTATTCCCACCTCCATTTTCTTTCAACAGCTAAAGTATTTTTCTCTTGCTGTCTGCTGGTATTTCCCCATACTTTTTGTTTTGTTTTGTTTTGTTTTCTCATATCTCATCTCTCTTTGAAAGAGAGAAACCCACCACATTAACCATTAGATACAGTCTGTATTGAATTGGTGGTGGGGCAGGGCTTGTCATCTTTCCTAAAACTAAAACATATATACCCCAAAATCAAAACTTCTCTTGTCCTTTGACCTAGAAAAAGAGAAATTTTATCATTCTCATTCCATCTGTGCTGTGGTGCATGCCATTTCTCTTTACATTTTGATATTTTCCTGTAAATTTCATATTTATTCTCTGCAGTGACAATATAAAACTTTCTTCTGTTTTTCAATGCACACATAATTTTTTAAAAAAGTAAGCTCCAACACACCCTTTTTATTAATGGATGCAGGTTGCTTTGACTTTATATGAACGATATCATATAAAGAACATTTGAAAGTTTTCAAAAAACCCACAATTTCAATGTGAAAAATGTCACTGTACTGTCCCAAGATTGTAATCATCCTGGTATCCTACAGGATGAGCTTCTAACTACTTCTTCGCATCCCAGTTTGTAATGCTTTATCTGACTGATTAGATACCAAACCACCTTCAGAAGGCTGGTGCAGAACAGATGTAGCAAAAAAAAAGAATTTGTTTCTGCCAAAAACCTCATAAGCTCAAGGGCCGTTTAACTTAGCTCAGTCACTTAGTTTATTTTGCATTAGAGGAACTTCTCATTTAATTTACCAGTCTATAATAGGTAACTTTTTCAATATGAAGCTAAAGGTCACTATTATATGTAAGGAAAATTAAGCCAATGTTCTTGGTTGCCTTACAGTTCTCCTAGTTCAACTACTCCAATAAATGAACATGTACAACAAGCCGAAGGGCTTTTTATTACAAATTTAATTCATTTCTCTAGACAACTGTGAAATTTGCCATTGACATTAGTCATTACCCCAAGGCGAACTAAAAGATGATCTCAGTTAATAAATGATCCTTAACAAGGAACGCTCCTATCTTCTGTGATATTGGCACAGGCACATTTTATTAATGCAGGACTAGCTTCCTGCCAGAACACTAGCATTCATGACTATTTGGTGTGCTTGTTTCCTCTTCCTGCTCCTGATATTAATAATTATGCAACGGGATAATTAGCAACACAAAGAGACAGTACTATGTGCTTGCAGCTAGATTTTCAGCACGTTAACCTTCTGGGAAATAAAGAACAGAAGCAAAGAGTCTAGCCAAATAACCAATGCAGGTTGATTTCACAGTGTGTAAAAGGCTAATTATCTGTGAAAAGTCTGACCTCAAGTAACAAAATTACACAAATGTGCAGGCATTTTATCTTAAATAAAACTCAGATGCACTAGTTCATAATGTGAGGAGTCATGGTTAATAACTGTCTTCCAGAACTATTGATCTCTATATATGTTTATAAAAATAAAAATAAATCCAAGAGAGAAATAACAGTCTCCTATAAAATGTTAACCAGTGTTACTCAAATAACTGCAAAGGTAGGGTAAAATAGACTCCCGCCATCCCTAAACCATTGCAATGGTTAAAAAAAAAAATTAAAAAAAAATAAATAAAATAAAATAAAATACCAATATATGACAGAAGTAGGTTAAGTGCATTTTGTTTACTGGAGACAAGCTACAATAAAAAGCAGAAAATATTACTACTTCTTTACAGATACCATGTGTAATTCATTCTGATATAAGAATATTTATCCACTAGCAGTAATAACAAACCACAATTTTTGTCATGAAAAAAATAAATTGTATTTGCAAAAAGCAAACACATTACGGAGTGTGTAAAAATGCAATATTCCCATTTTCTAGTCAGAGTTCCAATTTATTGAAGTAACAGAGCAGAAAATGCACTGACAGCTGTTACATTTTATTGCGAATTAGTATATACGTTTTATATCCAGTGAGCAAATGCATGATACATTGTATTCCAGTAATTGCCACTGGCTTTCCAAATGGAAACTGAATGATCTTAGTGCAATTACACTCAGGAGAGTAAGTGTAACAAGCTACAGTTCTACATTATAGCTCTTTAACAATACCAAGAATTTTACTCTGTTTTAAAAAATAAAATAAAAAGGTCAACTGTATATATAAAGAAAGAAATACATATTTATCCATCTACAGATGATAAAATGAGATTTTCTGCTATTCTGGTTTAGATTTGGTTACATATAACACAGACCATATGTTTTAAAAAGTTAGCAAGAATGATACTTAAGTTTTCTACTAGTTTAGACATTTGTTCAGCATCAATACTTTGAGAGGGGGGGAAGAGGGGAATGGACAAAATGATTGGAAACTTCGAACACATAAAATCAAAACTTCTCATTTCACATAGGAAATAAATGATTGTCATTCCTAGATTACACCCTAATTTTCCAGCATTCTTGCATAGAAAATTAAACATTCGCCTTGAAATATTTAACACATTACCTTCAGATGTAACATTCAAAATGTTTATTACGGTAGGCTTTTTTCCCTCCCCCAGTTATCACCTGAGATAGTAACCCTCCTAAGATAGCCCTTGTGCTGAGCAGTTAATATTTCAAATGCATTAAAGGAAGTGGGGGCATGAGGGAAAAACATTTTATTTTTATTTTTTTACTAACCTTCATAACATATTTTAAACCATTTCGTTGGGCAACCAGTCTGGTGACAGCCTCTGCACCTTCAAGCTGTAGCTGGAGCGCTCAGTAAAGCCGGCAGTCTCCTCCCCTCTAGTGGCTACCAGCTCTCTTTGCAGCAAACAGGAGAAGAGAAAGGCCTTTAGAGGACCACCTCAGGGCCATTTGTGTCATTTTTCTAAGCTTGCAAGGAGACAAAAAAAAAAAAAAAAAAAAAAAAAAAAAAAAAAAAAAAAAAAAAGAACACAACAACCAAAAAGCCCCCCGCAACAAAAATCCCCCACAAGCCCACAACCAAATACAGCAGAGCAGGCAGTCTATCACTGCAGCAAATAAAATTTATCAGTCATTTAAAACAATATGTTAGTAGTGACTATGACTTAATCAACACCAACCTGCTGACATAGATTTGCAATTTGAGCAGGTTATTAGTGATCGAATTAACAACATGTCACAACTTGTATCTGATTTATTAAAGGAAGCTGACTAATGCAACAGAGCTATAAACAACATGCATGGAGACATTTTTCAGGCATGCTGACTACTGTTTTACAGTCAACGCAAAAGCAGAATGAGAAACAATCTCTCTGATTTTGCCTCTTTTTTTGCAGTTTCTTATATACTATTGCATACTGGTGTTACTGTGAAGCATGGGGATCTATGTCAAGAACTTTTACCCCAGGAGGGGTCAGAACCTATGCAAAAAAAAATTCACTCCTGTTACATCTAGTAAAAGAACTCAATGGAAGGGCTTGGCACAGGGAAGCAATGAGAAAATACAGGGTCCTGGAACATGCTGTGATCTCAGCAATAGAGTAGCCTAATCACTGCCAGTTTTTTTTTTCTTTTTTTTACTTTGCAGTTCTTATGATGAAGTCTTTTAAGAGGGCATGATGAATAGTAAAAGTGAGGTAACATGCTTTTCTGGAGTTTACCCATACATCTTCCTAAACATGTGGGGTAGCACAGGAGAAAGCACAACTACCCTATGTAGTCCCTAAGTAGCCAGCACTTGCAGTACTTTTGCAGACATGGGCTAACATTGAATCAAATGTACAAAGCAGTTTATATAGCGCACGGATTTAAAATTCTTTTCCTTTCTCAAAATTTGTTTCTGAACAAGGCTTGCTTCAAACCCCACTCTTTGCTCATAGATTAGGCACATGCATGCCCATCAATATAAAATGAAGACTTTTCACAGTTTTAGACAAAAAAAAATATTTCAGAGGAGCACTGTAAACACAGTTAAGCAAGATCTGTACAGATTAGCTTTGATAGTGTATCCAAGTCCAAGGGTAACCTGACCAGGTTTTCATTTGCACCCACTTTTAATTCTGAAACAATTAGTTACAGCCCAACTAGAGGCTTGAGAGCATTTTCATGAGAAACAAGAATTTAACATAAATCCACATAACCAAGGAAATTCAGAATTGAAGCTGTCAATTCTTAGGCCCAATAGAACACATAAAGGGGCTTGTTAATGCTGAACTAATTGGCATTCTTGGCTTGACAGTCTCAGCAGAGAGACCAAAGAGTGAATAAGCATGGAGACTAAACTACCCTCTCACTCACAGGTGGTCCCTCTAGGTTAAGACTAAAGCACATTTGGAGATGAAGAAATGAAGAGAAAAATGTACACCAAATGTACTGTTTAATTTGCAGACAAGAAACTTTAGCCTGAACTGAAGGCGATGCAACCAATTCTTAACCAGTGTCTACTCTTGCTGCCTCAATTTAGCCTGTAAATAAGCAAAGGTTTTGATTTCCTTTTAACAATTATGTTTCATAATTAGGGGGAGAGGCTGATACCCTCCAGTCATCTCCATCACCATGTTGACTTCTATGAAAATATATGAAAAATCTTTACCCAAAAAACGGTTCTGTACAAACTAACCAGTATAATCACATTATTTTCAGGCATGCACTTAGGGGAAGGACAACCTCTACATCCTTGTGGTTTCTTAATACAGGCCAGGGAGTAAATGTACCTGCAGTCTTAGCCCCTTGATACACACAACAGTTCACTCTCCAGATCCCATGTAAAAGTATTTCTCTGGCATTCGTTGGGAGGTAAGGATATGGGCTTATATCATATTTGAGCCCTTATTTAGAGATATGTCTGTAGTACTCAATGAGCTTCAAATTGTTACTTGTGAAATGTTACATCTGTAAGGGAGCAGTAAGGGAGCAATGAGGGAGTAACGCTATTTTACTTCATATAGATTAATGCTGAGCAGTTCTTCACAGAACAGTATAAAAATTCTCCTATCTTTCCCACTGAAAATACTGAATTAAAAAAGAGAGATATTGAAAATAAGGTGCATAATATTAATACTGAGGGTAATTAATCACTGGAGTAAATTACTGAGGGGCATAGTTGATTACTTTTCAGTGGGAGTCCTTAAATCAATACTGGATAGCTTTTTAAAAGGTACATTCTAGCTAAGCTGTAAGTTGTAAGGTTCAATGCAGAAATTACAAGAAGTTCAATAACTTGTGCAATATAGGAGGTAAAAACCAAAATATTGTCATGCATAGTTTTGAACTTAACATGTATTAGTTTATTAGTTTCAGCCCACATGTGAAAAAAAAAAGAGGGGAAAAAAGATGTACAAAAAAAAAGAAAGAGGAAAAGTAAAAAATTGGGAAATAATGACCAATCTTAACAAAATAGTTTTGCAGTTGATGCAATATCAATGGAAATTAATAAGGAGATCTTGATCCCATGCATTTTAAAAGTGACTATTTAAAAATAACACATTTATAACACTCTATATTTTTTCACTTGCCGGATTTTCCTGCCTTGGCTAAAGTATTCTCACTGCAGTAGTGAAAAGTGGTGACAGAGACAGCCACAGTTCCTGCATCTTTCTTGGGACTGTTAATCCCCAGTGCTGTTTTGAGCAACCTCAGGACTGCCCTAAGTTGCTCTAGCTGGCAAATGTGTCCCATAGCTGTTGTACTGGCTGATGAATAGTCAGGCCAAAACAAGATCCATAGACCTCTACACTCATTCCTCTGGCAGTCCCCAGAGCATGTTTCCCAAAAAAGCCTGGAGAGACAGAGGAAAAGTAGAAGGAGGAGTAGCAAAGAGTCATTGTGATCAGAATAACATCTACTTATTACAACTAAAATAATGTATCTAAAATAAATTATTTAATTCTTACTAGCAATAGACTTAAAAAAAAAGGATACAGACAAGTTTTTCTTACAGGACAGAATCCTTCTTACAAATGAGTAAATTTAAAAAAGTTATTTCACTGTGACACTTAGAGACATCAACACGATCTCTCTTGTGGAAAGTAGATTAAAACCTTTGTAATTCTTCCTTTTCAGAAAACCTAAGCTACTAAAAACAGGAGAATAAAAGCAAATCTAATTTCCTGAGACAAGTACACCAATTCTAATGGTATTATTTTAGAATTATGATCATAATTTTCAAAGCTTTCTGGTCTTTTAGTGAGGAATCACTAAAAAAAAAACTAAAAAAAAAACCAAAAAAACAAACAAACAAAGAAACAAACAAAAAACCTTGAATCCTCCAGTATTAAAAATTAAAAGTCACAGGTTTGGCCACCACCATCACTTACCTTTTCTATGCTTGTTTAATATA
The DNA here is from genome assembly GCF_031753505.1 of Anomalospiza imberbis. Lineage (NCBI taxonomy): Eukaryota > Metazoa > Chordata > Aves > Passeriformes > Viduidae > Anomalospiza > Anomalospiza imberbis. The sequence continues at coordinate 29,270,501 of NC_089682.1, forward strand.
AAAAATGAGATATGATGTTCAGATCTCCACCATATTTGCTGTACATGTCAGCCTTAGTGATTTTTCCCAATGATATTTACCCTCTGCAAAAACATTTGAAGTAGAATTTTTGATAAAATTTGAAAATTTGGTAGCATTTTTAATAATCTAAACAAACTCCATGGTCTAGTTATCAGCTGTTCAGGAAAATCTAAAAGTTGAGCAGCTTGTTCACTATTGTTTTGTTTTCCTGAAAAATTGAGTAAATCTTCTAATAAAGGAAGAGTTATTAGAGACAGATCATAAATGGTTCAAAATCAATCCATGCATTGCCTTATTCTTGGGGCCATTTAAACTCAGCAACCTACATCTATAGTTTTACAGATTCAAGATGTAAACTTTGTAATACCAGATTTTTTGGTGTATAGTTTCTGACTGTTATGTATGTGAGTACAACACACAACTTTTAACACTTATACCTATGAGTAACCATTTTATCTCAAGACTAATTTTTTTTTTCCTGAAGGCAAAATAATAATGTAGAAATAGATGCTAAATGTTGCTCACTACTGCTTCTTTGTTCTGCACATCAAACCAAATTCTACTTCCACAGTCTATAGGAGATAAAGGGCTTAATCATTTCAGGAATACCTTGGCTGATGCCCACTCATTTCAACTGAAAACACCACATGGGATCTGATGAAAGAAATATAGCCTGGTAACTATTGGAACCTTGTTATCCTACCTTAACAGATATACATCATTTCCCCCCTGATGCTTTTCTTGGGACTTCCCTCATTCCTCTGCTTACAATAATTAAGGGTATTCCATAGTTACTAAGAAATAGTGCAAATGGGGAGCAAAAAATTCAGTGGAAAAAACACTCATAGTGAACTTTCAGATGAAATCAGATAGTCTGAGATTGTGTTCTTGTATCGTCTGGCATGGCTGGAGAAAATAATGGTCTTTTCATATCCAGCCACCAATTGGAACAGCAACAGAATATGATGAAATTAAAACCAAAAAGTAAATTATTAATAACATGAAGAAGTTATGTATTTTAATTGATTTTAAATACACCAGGTATTAAATCTGAGGAAATGTCTGAGAAGATAAGGAGCCAAATAGATTGTTTCCTTTAGTGCTCCCTGAAATGTCTTTCTAGATATGAGTCTTACTCTTCAGAAGACCAAGTGGTCAACAGGCAATGCACACCCAGCAGCAGCAGCAGCAACAGAAAAGAGCAAATAATTTTTCAACTACTCAGTAAGCCATATTATAAACCAGCAGAAATGGAGACTGCTTACTGGTACTGTATTTGCCTGAGCAGAGACTTGAGGATGTTCTGCATTTTTAACAATACACACAAAGAAATGGATCAAGTTGTAGTTATTGCTCACGGGCAAAAGAGGAACATATTTAAGATTTTTCTGCAGATGAATGCAGAGGAGGCCAAGAAAAATATAATATAGCCCTACAGATGCATAGTAAGTAATTCTTTTTCCCATATTGCGGTATCATATGTAAGGGAACACATTTGCTCCAGGATTGCCAGTTCACAGAAGGATCAACGCACAGACAGGTTTGTAGAACCCCGTGTGAACCGACAGAGCTTTCCAAATTCAGGGCAGATGAAAGGGAGCAAACGATCTATGCAGTGCCAAATTGTATATGGTGCTATAGATAGCTGATCAATGCCAGCCATGTAGCAGACCCTTGCTCTGACAATCTGAAGGTCTGCTCAGGTGACTACAAACAGTAGAAGCAAAGAGAGAACACACGGAGCACAGCGTGGGCGTTATAAGTGGAGTGCTGTAAATTAGAAAAGCACACATTTGTAATTGGCATTGCTGACAAAGAAGTGGCACTAAAGTTACAGATGGAGTCAGAGCTGATGCTGGAACAAGCAGCCTAAATAGCTTGTCACTCTGAGCTCATTAAGAAGTAAAATGCAGATCAGGGAACAGCTAAGCAGCTGGGTCAGGTTGTTCATTGGCTAATTTAGTCTAAACAAGAAAGAGGGAAGGCATGAAACATGTTCTGGAATAGTGTAAAAGAAAGCAAGGAACCAGAAGGGTAGGGGTGGCCAACCACTTGCTGCAAGCTGAAACACAGCTTAAGAGAAAACACCAAAGCCAAAGGGAAAAAAAAAAAAAAAAAAAAAAAAAACTTGAAAAAAAACAAACCTCCAAACTTAAATCAACCTTCGCCTTCTCTTCCTTTTTATTTTTTTTTTTGTTATTTCACTAAATAAACAAAATGTAAAAAATTGGGGTTTCAGCTGTCTCAAAAAATCATTGGAATCCAAGAATCAAGTAATCAGCAACACACATGCCAGTCAAGCATACAGCTATCCACGGCTGAAGACCGACACTGACATATTCATACATATGTATGAGCGTCAGTATTTGCATGTCAGAGCTAAGCATGTAACAATGCAGGTACTTGGGTTAGAAAATTTGGCAAAAACCCCTCTCTCTTCTCAGAACTGAAGCCAGACCTGCCACTGTTGCAGTCAGAAGGCTTGACGGCAAAGCAGCTCAGCACCCTCTTCTCCCCAAATTATGAACCACCCGCTCACCTTCTAAAAACCGAGGCTTGCAATCAGGATCTCCCAACAAGCACACTTGAACTGAGGACTCTGCAAGTTCAAATTCCTGCCAGAAAACCTCCAGGGATGCACCTAGGCTAGGCATTTACAACAGATCCCCTCCCAGCTTTGCCTTCCTTGTTGCAGTTCCATTTTTTAGGCATTCCTTTTTCTGAAAGGACTGTGTGGAATCGGCGTGCAACAGAGAGGAAGGCTGGTACAGCAACGTTAACTAACTCTTCTTTGTAATTAAAGGCGTAAAATCTGCTCCACACACAATCTTTATTTAGGTAAATTTCATGGCCGATAATCAGATCTTCTATGAAAGAGAAAGAAACAAATGAGCTAGAAATTCGTGATCTGTCATATTTAGAAGAAATCATCAGTCAACGCCAAGATGATTTTTATGCATGGGCATGTAGGTATGGGGATTGAAAGGGGCTCTTCTGTGATATTTACATCTTCTGTGATCCATTATCACTTCCCCCAAAATAAGTTTTGTGGAAGGTTATGACTTTTAAGAAATATTATGTACTGTGATTTGGCCAAGCAAAGGAGAGCAGGTGAAGGAGAAGTCACCAGAACCCCTGTCTGCATATCATATTCTGGCTTCCTTCAGAGCTCCTGGAGTCCCTGGGTGTTGCAGAAGATACATAAAAACTCCGGACAAACCCCAGAAACTATCTATCAAAGTGTCATCATACTGGCAAGTTGTTGTGAAACAACAGCCTGTATAGAGGTTTAATACTCCAGGTCCTCTTTCTCAAGATTTTATTGTCCTCTCTAACATTACCAATCTCCCTGACATTTTCCACTTCATTTTCCACCCTTTTGTTTGATCTACTGTGAATAGATTTGTCAGTGCTGCTAGAAAGGAAGTTGATTTTTAGATTTAACAAAAAAGGAGCTAAAAGTTGAGAGCTTTCTCTATGAAGGAACTGTTATAATGTTCTATTATCCCTGCAGGGACGGAGAGAAATTCTTGTAAATGTTACTTATTTAACAGAATATTCTTAAACAACGTATCAAACTACTTAGTGAAATCATATGAACAAATCATAAGAGACTGGTGAATTGAAATGATTAAGGCTCATTTAATTTCTTGAAACCAGGACATTTCCCCAACATCATAATATGGATTTGGGTTACAGAGTCTTGAAATAACTGCAGGAAAAATTTTCTGTCTTTTCTATTGATGTAATACAGAGTTCGCAGATAAAAATTCAACGCACTGAGTAGGACATACCTCCTATTTTCCTTTTGGTTTTTTTCTGTTTTATTTTTCAAATTATTATTTTACTTCTTAAAATAAATTTCTCTCTGTTAATGTGCTTACTGAAATAATTATATTGATATTTCAAATTGTCATTGTTCTCCAGACAAACACTTTGTACAGCAAGAAAGTTTTATCAGACTCTATGTCCCTATCAAGACATATAGACAACATTATCATTTAATTATTCATATTCCTTTTGGTACAGTGTTATAGACTAAAATAAAGGAGACCAGATAAATTTCTACAGAATCTAAAAAAGGCAGAAGGAGGATGATAAGTCTCATTTATGGTAGCAGAATGAGGCTTTCTCAAAAGTTATTGCATAAAGAGTTTAGTTGGACAAGTAGCTCTCCTACAAACAGCCCAGAGTGATTGAGACTGCATACAGTTGATGTCCTCAAGCTACAGTGCTGTGCTGTGAGCTGGACAGGATGATTTGGTGGATAGAACAGGAGACTGAAAATTAGTAGCCCTCAACTCTATTCTTTTCCTGATACATACTCCAGATGAAATTCTCCTCTATTCACAAAGACCCAGATCCTTCAGGAAATCAATGATAAAAAGAGGCATTTTTATTATTGATCAGAATGTTGTATGGGTAGTTCATTCCTCCTTTAGTCACCCACTTCTCCAAAAATGTTGGGCACTTAAAAATTGAAGCAAGTTTAAACAGAGATGCTAAGTCTTCATCTTCTCACAGAAGCTTTGCAACTAGTTCATATCTGTGGCATGTTTGTAGACAACAAAATGGAAAGTATTCTAGAAATACAGATAATTGCTGATATTATGAACGGATATAATTTGCATTTTCTTCAGCATTATTCTCTTTTTGTGCTATTTTTTCATATTTATTACTTTTGTGTATTTATATGCATCAAAAATTAATAAAAATATTTATTAAAGAAATGACATTGCTATAATTACTCCAATTGGAAAATCAGTACAGCTTCACAGACAACAAAGCAATATGTTGAATTTATGAACTTGCTTCATTTATTTACATTTAGCATACTGAAAATATTTGAACCATTTTGTTGAAGGATTGGAAGAACATTAGGTTAATTAAACCTATCTTGTAAGTATCCCTTTCAGAGTTTATATTCTTCTTATATTGGTTGTACTTAGAAGAATATATGTGTTATGGAAAGAACTTGTGTGGTATTGCACTTAAGCTCAGTGGTATTTCCAATTTCAGTAACATCTCAGTCTTTCAAGTAGGTCTGAACTATGATGAAAAGTTTTACTGTTTGCTATGACAAGCATGTTATTTTTCATTTTCTAGTTTAACTTAAAACCAGCAATGACTCTTCCTCCAATTTTTGCCTTGTGATTTCTCCATTAGAAGCAGGATTTAAAAAGGAAATTTTTTTCAAATATAATTATTTTTCTTCTCAGCCTGTGGAGTTTAAGATACTAAAGTTAACTAAGCTCTACCTTGCACTGGGTACCTAATTTTTGGGTTTAGGGGTTCTCTCTTATTAATGTCTTTGACTTTCCCTTGGTGTCCCTGGAGAGGTCTGGGCTGATATAAGTGCTGTACCAAATATTCTGAGCTTTCCCCTGTGGTGTCTTATGAAACAGGGTCTAAACAAGCCATCTGTAAATGATGAAAATTATGAATGAGCAAAAAGCCTTTAAGTCATGAATTCTGCACCGGAGCTAGAGGCTGAGATTGATGCAGTCACTAAAGATGGGTTCAGGTTCACAAGAATGTAAACAGTGATTTTGTTACTGTCTTTTTCAACTTTTCTGTAGCTTGCTGGCAGTTTTAATGAGCAATCAGACATCCTGGCAGTTTAGTACTGAGTACGTTGGTTCCAGTTCGCTGAAATCATATATGGTTTTGTGTGGTTGTAGTCCACATCCGGAAAAATTATTTCCCTATCTGAAAAATCTGCCTTTAAAGATGAGGGCTTTGAAATTCAGTGTATCCCAGACATGAATCTGGCTCATTGCTGTCATATTTATCACTTCAGAAAGATTGCAACAATATAATGGAATTAATCTTTAATAGAATTAAGTGTTTGTGAATGGCTTGACTTTATTTTGCACAAAGAGACCAATGAAAATCTATCTCAAGAGATCATGTTAACCTACAAATCTATGATGGTAGATCAGTTTCAAGCTAGAAAACCAAACTGAAATCTGTACATTCCTAATCAGAGAAATTATATCTGGCAGTTCAATTATATGTGCAATTACTCATACTTCAGTCATAGGAGATACAAAAATTTAGTGTTTCATGCTAACTCTGTAAAAAGGGAATACATATTTATGAAAAAAATATTTTTATCTTTAATTTTTTTAAGAAACTTCTTCAGGGATAAAATCCTAAACTACATTTTGGGAAAAAAAAACTTGCATATACCTCTGAATTCATCATCTGAACACAATTTTCATTGCTCCTGTGCAGTGATTTTACTTTTTTTTTTTTTTTTTTTTTTTTTTTTTGTCACATATTGATGCAATGAGTAGTATGTCCTGTAAGTAATGATGTTTGGGTACTGTACAGGTATACAAAGCAATATAAGCTAAAATTTGTTACAGAAAAAGAAAAGTTATTTCTGTTTTTGCTAGCATCAGAGTAATCCAAGTAATTCATTCCTCACATCTGGCCAAAAGCTTCCCTGTTAGGAAGTTGAGGAAAGGAAGTCAGCCTATTCTGGGGCCCCTCCAAACCCTTTGATTAAACACCATCAGTTTGTCTATTCCCCACTGAGATAATAGTTGTCTCCTACTACAAGGAATAGCAGTCTCAGCTGTGAAGGTTGTGGTTCAAATACTTGTTAGAGCACAGAATGGAGGGTTGTCACAACATATAAAAATATGTTAAGGTTTTTTCCTTTCTTCAAAAGTCAGATGGCAAAAATCAAACATTTAAAGTTAGAAAACCCCAAATAAAAAATCCTGAAATATGTGATGCCTTATGAATAATTGTGTTCTGTTTTCCAGTGGGGATCCTAATTCATTCAGTACACATGACAAATAGGCAAGCGTGTATACACAATAATTTTAAGACTATGTCTATAGTGAACACTGTTGCACCATGAAAAGATACCCAGCTGGCTCTGGAACTGGAAACTATCACAATGTGAAAAGTGAAGTGACCTAATTAGTCCCAGTGCAAATACCACATTCACATCACTATACAGCATCCTATACATGAGCTAGTATACCTGTGTGGCATAGCAGTGTGGCATACACATATCCTCTCTTTTGGGACTAACTTGAATAAACTTATGTGAAGTGTATGTGGATGTGCCCTACAATTCTCAATTATCCCAAGTTCTTAATTATATTCAAGTGCCTTGCTATTGGAACTCAACATTTTTAAAGATTAATTTATCACTAGGTAATTAATATATCTTTATCTGTAGGCAATTAATATAGCCTTAAGATATTCAAGAAGAATAATGATTTTCAGCAACCAAGAGTGTTTTAAAATAATTTGCTTTCTCAGAAGATGGGTGTGACTCATTTTCTTAAAATAAGACCTCTGGGAAGCTGTCAAGACCACAACTGAATATTTGTGAGACTCACTGGAATCCTAGAAGGGAATTGAAAAGAATTTTTCTCCTCTTGGAGAATGGGAAGAGGGAGTAGAACTCCTCTACTCCTCTCACATGCTTTTTTGTTGTTGTTGTTGTTCTCTTTTTATATTTTCCCTTTCATTAATTTGGACAACTTCTAGTGAGGCTAATACTTTTAAAAATACAGTGGAAAGAAAAATCCTTAGAAGGAAATATTCTATTTAGTCATTTTATGTTTCCAGGTTTGCTAGAACCAGGAAAGGACACTATCATGACATGTTCTTTGTTTCTAGCAGGAAACAAAGTAGCAAGGAAGTAGCAAGGAAGAAAATAGCCCACATCCTGACTAGCCTCTCTCAGTTAGCTCATTTATTTTGTGTAGCCTGGACTCTAATTTCAGTTATAGGAAGAAGCACCAAGTGTAACACCATGAAACAAAAGTTTAACTGTGATAAAACTAGTCTAGATGGTTTCAAACCCCCATCATTATCTTTTTGTTTACTGACTACTTTAATTAATACTCTTCACAGAAAGTAGAACTGAGTTAGTTGAACCATTCTGAATTAATATAACTGAAGAGCTAATATTTAATACTGTGTTGGATTTTAGTATTTGTATTAACACAAGTGTTTTACAAATATGTATGAGAGATCTTACCTTGAGGTCTTACAATATGAAAAGGCAGATAGAGAATAATGGGGAAAAAATTCCAGATAAGAAAACTTTCTTTGTCTAAAAGTAGTTTATTGGAATCTTTACATTCTAAGAATTAGTATCCAATTTTCTGTATCATTCAGAGCAATAGAACACATGAGGGAACATCTCAGATGACTGTCTCCTTTTCTGCTAACAACTCAGTTGCTCTCAGGAACAGATTGTTTTCAGGCACTTCCCCAGTGACAAAAAGACTTTTCCATTCATCAATAGAGTTCACTTGAAGTCAGGCTGAAGCTAGATATTATCTTACTGAGCAGAGTCAGGACCAACTAATTTCATACCCTGGAATAAGGTATAATGTAAAACTGTTGGACTTTATTTTTTCATTAGTCTTTTCTATCTTACATTTTTCATCCACAATTGCTGCTATTTTTTCTTTTCCTTATGAATTAAATTGGAACGAAATTAAGGCTCCTGAGTTAAAACATTTACTTATTTTACTTAAATGCATGACTTTTCCTTAACACAATAACTAGCACAATTGCAATCTACTAATAGTGGATTGTTAATCCCCCTTTGCTAGATACAGGATATTCTGATGAATATCCATGTGCTTTTTTTTCCAGAAAAGCATGAGGAGAGGTCAGAAGCAAAGGAAAATTATTCCTTTGAAATCTCACTCCTCCTTTTAATAAGAAATGTAGGCTTTTGTTCAGCTGCTTTTGCTGCAGCAGCCACAGAAGCATCCAGCAGTTTGTCTCTCACTTAGGTAGAAAGTCTTGCAGGTCTCAGCCTGGCCCTTCATCTGGCCTCTGCTGACCGCTCATACTTGAACCAGGGGCATCGTAAGCCCTGAAATCTGTAAAGTATAGCAATTCCTGCTCTGCTGCAAAACCAAACTAATCAGCTAGAACTAGAAGACATTTTTTTTCTTTTGGTCTGGGATTTTCCACTATTATATAAGATTTGTTGGTGATTTTTTTATTTCCACAGGGTATTTCCTTCTATTTGCATAACAGACAACTAAATTTTGGCAGAATGCCATTCTTTAGAACACAACAAATGAAGAAAACCTCAAACTACTCCCTGCTCGTTTTTTTCCTACTGTAAAATCCTGAAAGGCCTCATACTTTTAAAAATATTTAAGTATCTGACAACAAAAGGCATTGGAACCAGAATTTTCCATAGTACAACTCTGACACAAAGTTCACTCCCCTTACACTAAAGTACATATAGACTCAGTTGTGTTTCTATATTGTAAGTAATTTTTAACCTGTTTCTTCACCAAATGGCCACAAGTCTTGGCATATTACCTGAAGATATACTGGAAGCTTCAAAAGGTTAGAAGAGATTTTGTAGGCAGATTATTTTTTTATCCATAATCTCTTTTACTCTTGTCTTATCCCTTTGTTGGCCACTGCAGTCAAACTGCCTTCTAACTTCCTACAGATACAGAAAAACAGAAGAGCTCCTAGCAGGCCACATATATTTTTGGCTCTATAATGTGCAGTATCTTAATGCATTGCTAGGGGTTATTGTATGAAAGTAAACGTCAATTATGTAGTTCCCTAAATACTGAAAGTCGCAGAGCAGAAATACTGATTCCTTCCCCAAATCCTTTCTAACTCTTTGTCATTAGGGGAATGCCTCAGACCTGTGAAATATAAGCTCTTGTACTGAAAAAAAAAAAAAAACCCAAACAAAACCCCAAACATTATGTCTATTAGTAGTTGAAATGAAAAAAAAAAATTTTATGGAAACTAAAATACATACAAGAAACAGAAGTAAATTTTCCCACATTTGGTTCATTCTGCCTATTTTCCTTTATTTTTATTTACAAAAGAAAAGAGGCAACCCTTTTCTCTACATTAACTTTTTATTCTTACATTATGAACAGTTTTAACATTTAACTTCTGTTTCTGGAGTCTCTGCAGTCAACACTTTCAAGCTTCTCATTATGCATGAAATTTTAAATGTTTTCACATTTCCAATTTGAAAATTTACAAAACATGTCACAAAAAAAAAAGGTATGTTTCCTCTGGTCAGCAGTACTTTACCTTTCTGCTGAGGAGGGACAAAAACATTTAGAAATAATTTACTATAATTTCATTCATTTTGAATAAGTGGAAGATGCTGATTGCTTTTTAATTTGTTTAGAATTATGAAAATACGAGTACTTCTACAAAAGCATATAAGAAAATGCATACAAAATTGCCATTAAAATGGAATATAAAAACCAAATTTATTAAGACAAATTGCTATCTAGTGACCTGTTGTCTATGGGTTGACTTCAAGAACAGACTTAAGTTTTTTATTTTGGTAAAAATTGACAAGTATTCTTCAGCAAGAGAGCACTGTGGGGCTCTTGGCAATGCAGTGAGATGACTTCAGCCCAATCTGCTGGAAGTCTCATGGGATCCACACAAAGCCAGGATTTATAAGAACAGAAACTGAAAACTGAACTGGAGACTTGGCACTATAGTTTTGTGCTAGGACACTCACTTCTGCAGTTCAGGTCCTGGATACAATTTTTACATACGCATATGAAGATGTAAAACTCAGAGATAATCCTTTACATGTAAGTCAGAATTCATGAGAACTACTGATAGGGTTGAAATGACAAATCCTTCTGTCCTGCCTAGTCTTCCTTCTAGACCCTTCCACATCACACCCACTCTGCCCAGGTGAGGTGCTCCTCCAGAACCAGGCAACATTTGGATTTAAAATTCCTATTATGAACAAAGATATCAAAATTCTTCCCAAGTGTTGATTAAGATGCCTAAGTGATTGTTTAGATCAAAATTTAACAGCTAATTTTTTTTATTGATAGATATTAATGTCCCTTGCCATTAATTTTGTCCTAACTACAGCAAATTAACCTGGCAGCTAAAATAAAACAAAAATGCCTGAATGAGTAGTTACATTAATAATACCTTAATTTCAGCAGAGGACTCCTTTACTCTAACCGGGTTTGTGGAAGAAGTAATTGCATGTAAAGAATTTAACTAATGTTTTGTTAGATGAGAAATATTAAAGTGCTGATATTTACAATCTGTTCAAGGCTACTTTTCATTTCTCCTCCCTAGAGTGATGCTATGACTTCGACTTTTAAGTATGTTCTTCAATTATATGAATACCAGCTCCTGGTGGCCTGAGAGTTAATATTCAGCTTGCAGACTTCCTGACCTTAGCTCATTTTAGAAAAGCAAAGTTTTAGTATATTCTGGCCAAAAACCAACTAAAGTCAATTTTCAGGGTATTTACAGCCAAATTATATGTGTATTGGACTGGGATAAAGCTAATCAAAGAGTCACTTTAATAATTTTCCTAGTATAAATCACCAAATTTAAAAAAAAATGGCATTATAATAGCTATTTTGAAGTAGTCAGGTGTTCAGCTCATTCTTGAAAGCGGACTGAATGGCCAGGCCCAGCTGGGGATCAACTGCGGAAATTCTTGTTGGAGGACAGCACCACCACCTAGTAGTGTACCCCATGGGTCAAAAGTAGGTCCAGTTCTATTCAGCACCTTCATTATTGCTCTGAATGGTGGAGCAGGGTCTATCCCCACTAAGACTGCAGATCACACCAAACTGAGAGGAGTGGATGATATGCCAAGCAGCTCTGCTGTGTTCCAGAGAGACCTTGGCAGCTGGAGAAATAGCCTGATGGGGCCTCAGGAATTTTAACACGTAGAAGTGCAAAGTCCTGTGCATGGGAGGATCAAGCAGAACAAGCCGGGAATGAGCAGAGGCGGGATCCACCTCACTAGAAAGTGGCTTTGCAGAAAAGGATCTGAGGATCCTGTTAGATACCAAGCTGACTATGAGCCAGCAAGGTGTCACTGCTACAACAAGGGTGAGTAGTATCCTGGGGTGCATTAGGTAAAATATTTTCAGCAGATCAAGAACAGTGATCCTTTTGTTCTACAGCACTGATTAGGCCACAACTAGGGTGTTGGGTCCAGTTCAGCGTTTCCCATTACAAGAGAGACATGAAGATACTAAAAGAGTCCAGCAAAGTGCCACTGATTAAGGGACAGAAGCTCTTCTCATATGAGGAGAGGTTGAGAGGCTCATGTCTGTTCAGCCTGGAGAAGAGAAGGCTCAGGAAGTTCCAATCCATGTGTACAAATAACTGAAGGTTGGGTGCAGAGAGTCATCAGTGGTGCCTACTGAGAGGACCAGAGGCAGTGGGCACAACTTAAAAATAGTTTCCCTCTAAATATCAGGAAACAGATTTTATGGTGAGGATGATTCTGCAGAGGATATATTCAATGGATATCTGGGCAAGGTCTTGGGCAATTGGCTCTAGGTGGCCCTGATGAAACAGGAGATTGGACCAGACAACCTCCAGAGGTGCCTGACAACCTCAACCATTTTGTGATTCTGTGATTCTGACATACTTCCAAGACACTTAATTGAAAACTGTAGAAAACCTATTGAAACCTAGAAAAGAGCAGATGAGGAGTGAAATGCTACCGAACCTAACCAGTATGAAAGGTTAAAGAGAGACTGGTTAATGAAACTTAATTTTTTTTCAGTTAGATAATTCAGTTAGGGTCAGAGGGAACACAACATCTCAGATACACTTTCAGGGGCTGAACACCTGGAGCTGTCTCCATATCCTGAAGCTCAAATTTATGGCTTTGCTGCACCCCTATCATCAAAATTTTCACTCCACGTAACTCAAAAACAGCACTTAGGAAACTGTTTGCGTAGTCAGTCCAAGACGCTTCCCTAGTAAGTAGCAGGAGCTCACATGAACACACCTTTTGTTAGTATGGGCTCACTGAAGAAACATGACAGCAATTCTTCCTTTTACTCATTTTCACTGAACTTGGCCCTGTCACTTTTTCTACTACTAACAGATTCCTCAAAGCAGAGGTTCTGTGCAGGGGCCCAGAGCCACATTCCAGGAGTGTTCCCTTCCCACCCTCAGGAGCTCGGAGGCCTTGCAATGTGAATTGCCAATTGGTATGCAGCACAGAATTGCATGTTTCAGAAATAATAGTAATTTTTAAATAGAGAATTTGCATAACAAAATTGTCACATAGATACTTCAATCCCTGAATGGATTCAGCCAGAAGTCACACATGGCAAAAATACACTGAAGCAAATAAGACAATCATAGCAAAATAAGCAAAAAAGATACATTGCAAATTTAGTACCCATTGGAGTAAGTGTTTAGTAGGTAGAGAAAATGAGTAACAGCTAAATGAAAAGGCTACTACTTCATTATGCAAAAACTGTAAATTTGCTGATATTTTGAATTCCTTTTGTGATAGTCATAATTATTTTTCCTCTTGAGCTTTCATGTGATCAAATCTTGCTTTGTAGAAAGATATACCATCATGAACATGACTGCAAAACTGCATTCATTCCAGCTTAGCATAGGACCATCTTGCAAGTTTCAGAGGAAAAACAGCTGGAAAGAAAACAAGTGAGATTTTTGCAAAAGAAGAAAATTAATAAAAAAACCCACAAAGAGGCATTGAATGAAAAGTCACAAACTATGTGAGTGAAGAGCAGCACTGTACAAAATTACATATATACATGGATATTTTGAAACTACAAATATTTTGGTTATGAGTTGGGGGTGCTAAACATTTTTCAAAATGTCTTTGTAGCAAAATAGAAATTTGCTTTTTTTTCCCAGAAAAACTGGATCCAAGTAATTTTTTTCACAATATTTTTCAATCCTGTTTCCTGAAAACATTTGACTCTACTAGTTATACTCATTTATAGAAAGTCAGAAAACATCTGCCTTCCATACATAAGGTAAACTTTGATGACAAAGGGGAAAAAATATTTCCCCAGAACTTTGAAGTCATAACTACGTATAGAAAGATGATGGGTTGTTTCTTGGGCCCTTATAGTAGTGGTAAGATGCAGAAAGAAGATAAGAAATAGTTCTCAAAACTTGCTGACCAGAGACCTCCTTGTAGGGTAGTTAATTATAAGGAAAGAGTTTATTGTGGATCCTGTGTAAAGAGCTCTGTGTAGCAAGCAATTATGACTTGCTGGAATAAGAGCTGGCTGGAAAATGAACTGTTAACTGCCAATACATCAGGTTGAAGAAATACTCTAATTAGAAGAATTATAGAATGACTAAGTGCTAGCCATGGTGACACTAAGATTTAATAATCTTTCTTGGGAAATACATTAAATGGCAAGGTAAAAAAATTTGTTCAGACCGAGACCTAAATATCTTCCCCTGTAAAGTCATCCTACATCATTTCCCTTACTAACTTTACCAACTCATTTACTCTGTGGTGGATTTTAAAAGCATTGTAATAAGAAAAGGCCTCATATGATTATTTTTACTGTTATTGATAATCACATATAAAAATACTAATAGTTAAGAAAAATATATTGATTTTGTTATAAATAATCTTTAGCAGAGTTATGTGAGAAACTCATTCGGTGAAATCCCAAATATGTTTTGGGTTTTTAAATTATTTTTATTAAATATATCTTGTTTCTTAAAAAAAAAAGGAAATGCAAAAATTAATAGACTAGTTCTACTTTCATTTGCTCATTTTTCTCACTTCAGGATATTCTGTCAACATTAACAAAATTCGAGGTATCTTGTAAATTTATATACTTTTTAAGGGGGATGTTCAGTGTGTGTGCTAGTGTTCACATCAACCAATGAGATTTTCTTGTTACATGGATTGGCTCCCTCTTTTTAAGGTGTCTTATAAGTCCTTTCCTTACAGAAATATTCTTGCCAACCAAATTAGTTGACTTTCACCTTGTGATTTTCTCAAAACACTATTTCCTTTGTAGGGATTTTTACCCAAAATTATAATTCTTCTTTGGTTAACCAAAGCATATCCTCTCACAATGAAGTTCTTAAAGGAATAAAATGTAAATAGTCAGATAAAAATGTAATGTTTCTTTCCAAACTGTTGTAAAAAATTATAGCATTTTAATAAGCTGTGTTGTGTTCATGGATCAACTGAATGATCCTATTGCATTTTACAGGAGGAATGTATTTTTAATTTTTTTTGCTAATGCAGTAGGATAATTTTAATATAAATGATGCCAGACATCTCTTCCTTTTCCTTTTTTTTTTTTTTTTGTCTTTACAAGATTTTCCATTTAGAAAAACAATGCTTTACATCATTTCTCCTACATTCCTCTTTATTTTTGTTCATTAGCTGTATATTTTCAACTTAGTTTGGGAGTGGCTTTTTTCATTCCCTGTAATTGCTCTCAATTTAATTTGACTTAATAATAGCGATATTCTTCTTTTGAATGCAAAGTTAGAGGTACCTGAATATTTTTCTTTGGTGGTAAATTTAGCTCTAAAATATTTAATTATATGCTATAACACAAAACAGCCAGTGTACCTATCAGAAATTCTGCAGCTGTATCCCAAACTGTACCCTAATTTCTGAATAGCATGATAATGTTGAAGAAATAGAAGTCTTCTCTTGTTATTAGATCAAAGGTTTATGTTCCCAGTCAAATAAAACTATAACCAGTAGAATTGGCAGACATGAATTTTCTCATGATCACTGACAAGTGACAGCCCCTTTCACATGAAAGGTCCTTGGAAATAAATTGCTATTTCTGCCACAATTCTTGTGCTACACATCTGTGTTAAAATAATTTCTGGTTGGGATTTGCTTCAAATTTGGCTAAAACCTCAAAATTGCTACTATGCAAAAGACTGGTACGAATCACCAGCTCTGCTCCATTTGCTCTTGGAAAAATGAGATGCATAAATACAGGAGCACTGATTACAGAACAACTCAGAGGAAGGATTCCCCTGCTGAGTCAACATCAGATGCTAATGGATATCCTAGATTTTCATCCATGTCTGTTTTACTATTTGCCCTATGCTGCTCTTTATTGGGTTTGAAATCTTGAAGTTTTGCCTTGAAAATATAGATGCCTTTTATATCGTCACATTGATGGAATTTCCATATGTATCCCATCATAGTCACATCCTTAATGCAAACTGGTTTCTACCCTTCTCACCTTAAAAGCAACTGAAAGGTACCATGGTTATCCAGCAAGTAGAGTTGGTTTTCAGGAGAAATTAGGAGCAAACCACCCATTTTCACCACTCCAGTGGTCCCATGCACTCACAGTTGAGGTGGTGGACAGGAGTACTTTGGATTGTCTTTCTGTCTTGATCAGGGTTTCTTCACTGAGAGTGGTTAAAAACACCACAAGGTTAATTTTGAATAGGGAGACTGAGGGGAAAATGATAGTTAGTCAATCAGTTACATTTGCATTTGAAAAACAAGTGATGTGGTAATGGTAAAAATTATTTTCTTACAAGGAGAACACCACGATCCATAAAAGCATAGCATACCAGAATACTTCATTGCCATTGTTATTAAGAAATAATGCCAATTCTTACAGTGGAAAAAGCAACATCATAAAGTTACATTTTTAAGTATATTTCATCAGTTACTCAATGAGCTCACCCTAAATTCCTATCATGTAAAAGGAGGAATTTCTACCTACTACTATTTCTTCACTCTAATACAACATTGGAGGACAAAGAAGGTATGAAGATAACTTTAAAAGGGCCTATTCTCCTCCAAGACAGTTTGATGCTGAGGCAGCTATTTAGCAGAACCATTTACCATAGCCTACGACTTACACATAATTTATTAATGTGTAAATCTTAAATTAAAAAGAACTGAAAACAGCTAATGAGTATGAGTATTCTGGCAAGGAAGACATACAAATTATAAAGCCTAATATGAGCAATGCAAAACTAAGTAAATCATTGTCGGTGTTCATTCTGGAAAGTTATACTTTTGCTCTTATTTCCAGTGGGTGAGGAAGTCACTTCCACAGAAAAAAAAAAAATAAATAAAAAAGGAAAAAAAAAAAAACAACATAAAAAAAAGGTCATACTTCTCTTTAAGGTTGTACCTTTGCATACTGTATATTATGTCTAAACTAAAACAAATGTATTTAAATAATAAGACTGTATCAAAATTGTAGCAAACTATTTTTACAGTCCCTCACTTTTAATTACATATACTTTTGATATCTCTGTTACTCATTTTACTTCTTGAGATGCTTCCTTTTAGTGCATCTCCTACCTCATCCTTTAATTTTCCTAACACTAATTCAAACCCATAAACATAGAAGCCAAATGAAGGTTCACCAAACCCCTTGTGCACTCAAGCTGCCAAGTTTTGCACAGCTCTACTTAAGACTCACATATGTGATCACTCACTTTGAACAAGCTACAATCACAGAAACCAAGGAATTTGCACCAGTTTAGAACAAAGCCTGTTTCTTTCACTTGAGCCAAAGCTATTGGCAAAGAACACAAAGTACTGGATTGGCAACTCAGCATGGATTTAATCCAGAATTCAATTTGAAGCTCCATTACCTACAAGCCTCAGCCTTCATACCAATTGAGGAAATGCCTCCTGCTTTTGATAACATAAAGGACCGATTCCCAGTGGAAATATATAAAGTTGTGCAATGGCTCAAGAGCAGCTATGCTAGTGGAAGAGCCTTCCAGTCTTTTGTGAATGTAACAATTAGGAGTTGACAACTCCACTGCTCTCTCCCAAATTTTTATTGATGTAGAGTGGCAATTTCCCATGGACAGCCTGGATGACCAGAACCTGTGTTTTTGTAATCTTTGAGAGAAAACAACTGAGGTGGGTATTATTCAGGTATTATAACTTCACATGCTACTAAACTTCTAGGTTAGTTTTCCTTATGTCACCAAGACTTGGTTTTGCAGTAGCTGAAGGTATAAATCTCTTATCCTTGTAAGCACCACACTTGGGCTATTGAACTGCTGTGTTTATCACTGCATTTTTATAATTAAACAAGTCTGAAGAAATATCTAAGATTCTCAATTTGTCCATGTTTCCTGTATTTCTTTTGGTAGAATATTTAAGGGTATCATACTTAACTTTCTTTTTTTGCCCCATCTTCACTTCACATATGCAACCAGCATAAGAACATGTGAAACAGGAACTATTGTACTCAAACAGGAAAAGTGAAGTTATAATCTTGACCTGTTTACGAACAGCAAGAAACATCTAGTTCAAACATAATACTACAAAATATACACCAAAATGATAATCACTAAAACTACTGCACAAACATTCACCAATGCTTTTTGAAAGGGAGCAAATAACAAATTTAATTAATTTAGTTGCCTTTGTGAAGTGGTATAAAAATTAACAAATCTCAAAATAATGCTGCATACCTGGTGGCATGAAACATTTTGAAATTATTTAATTCTCTAGAGGAAAGAAAAATACTGGATCATTTTACCATCAGTGCTTGGCTAAACTATTATAACCACCCTCCATCTCTGCTAAGCCTGGTAGGTAAAAGTCAACATGGGAGAAGTCCTGGCCAATCAACCTGCTAAATCTGACACTTTTTCTGAATTAATTGCCTTGCCCACTTCCTAACAGTGTTTCCTTAATCCCCAAAGCAAGAGGGTACAAGCAGTCATGTACACACAAGTAGATAATTTAGGGGCACTGTGGAAATTGTCTAGTGCAAAGTTTTCTAAAGTTTTTGGGCTTAGCAATGTATGAGCTAAGCAGATATCTCCATCAAAAGCTGTACCATGGAAAGGACAAACACTCTCACTGATAACCATGTAGAAGAGAGAACAGCCAGACCCCTTGACCTAGTGTTATATGCAGTACTGACATGCAGATATAGAAATCTTGGCTTCTTTTATTACTTTAGGATTAATGGGAAAATATATTTTTGAAATTTGGACTTCATTCCTACCATCTTTTGGTTCCTCATACCTGCAGCTGCCTACATGCTTCATCTGAAATAGTCAGTGTGATCATCTAATTTTTCAATTTCTGTGCTCTAAGTGAAAGTGCTTTTGCAACTTTTGGGTAGATACTGCCTTTTAGCTGAGCTAGGAAGAAACATTCTCTTCAAGTCTTTCTAATGATGGCTGTGTTCATAGACCACAAAGTTCAATGAACAGGCAAGATTTTTCTTTCTCTATATCTGCATGTTTTCATATGTTCCTAAATTGCAACTCTCATTTTGTTGCTCAAAAATCTTAACAAAATGAATTTTTATGCATCTGTTTTGAATGGAAAGCTACAGTGATTTTTGCCATAATATTGTTCTATTTTGGTGTTTATTTTTGTGTCATGGGTTTTGACAACAATTCATGCCTGTGATGAGAAAAGGTAAATTATTAAAGTTCAAATCCTTAGCAATACATGAAAAAAAACACTGTGATTTTGTGTCCAAAATACTTCAGCTGATGCCACAAGGCACACAGTTCTTTTCTGAGTTTTCTGCATATATTTCTCTCTTTTCTTCATTTTCTCCCCCCAGTAAAGTTCAAAATACTTTCAGTAAGATTGAAAAATAACTAAGCAAATGTTCCACTAGGACAATAAAGATACCTAACAAAAACAGCCTGTAAATGTTTGCTTTTGGTTGAGGACAAATATTTAAAAATTAAATATTTAAAAAATAAGACAGTGCAAAATATTCTTTTTTTCTAGAAAGTTACAGCTTCACCCCAAAAGAAGATCTGTGTGAAACCATAGCTCATACCTTTAACTATTTTATTAATATTGATACACTGCAATTGAGATATTAAATTAGCATATATTATACCAGAAATGCTTATGTTTAACCATAGACATGAAGTAGTTCATCATAATCCATCTGCTTGAGCACATATTTTATCACAAGAAGTTGACGTGCTGTATGAGCTTGGAAAAAAGGTATTTTGCATTCAATAGGATTGTAGCTGAGTTTACATTTTAAGTGTATGTATAGTACTGAAAAAGAGATTCTGGGCCCACATCTTACACATATGAATAAATAATGTTAAAGCTAATAAGATCTCTGAGAGAAAATTATGATTGTCTTTAATCACTAACCTTAAGCAGCAGCAGACCATATTATCAAACACCTTCATTTCTTATAAAACTATCTATCACACACAATATAGACCTGATGAAAAGGAAGGTGGAAGTAATCAGGACAGAATGCCAATTACCTCATTACTTGTCATAGCACATTGTAACTGGAAATTGCTTCTTTCAGGTTCTGTTTGCTCAGGCAATTACAATAAACTCTCTGCTTGACATGTTGTTTGCACAGATGTAGTGCATTAATAAACATGAGGGCTAATCTGAATTATTGAACCAGCCGCAATAATTCCAACAAAGGATTTATAATAAGTCCAAGAAAGCTGAGGTATCACTGGAATTCCCTGTAAGCAACACTGACATACTTTATCACATGTAAAATCCTCAAATTTAATGTACAGTACTGGAATATGTCCCATAGGTATTTTATATTTTCTAGTACTCTAAGCCCTCAGCAACTTCTATTATGAAGGAGACTCAACACTGCTAAAGGAAACGGCAATATCACAGACTCACTGGAAAATTACTTTATTTGCCGTATGTTTTACACACCTTTCAGACCCTTATTACTGCAATTTGTCTCCCCACCTCCTAATTTTACTAAAGAGAAATATGCTACACAGGAAAGCATGAAAGAGGCTATATTAAATGTTCCATATTGTCAAACACAAGAGCTCTAATGCTCATGATATGAGATGAATATTTATTTATTTATTCCTTAAAAGTTTGACCAGTGAATTTGATCTCTATATTATCCTCTATACAGAGCAGAAAACAGAGCATAGTAGAGAAAACTACAGCTCAAAAGGTAATGGTTGTTCCACACAGACCAATGAAACTAATTTTTTTACCTGATAAAGACTTTTTTTCCAAGCACTGTGGAGCACTGAAAGTACACTGGGAAATGCTCTCTTTGATTCAACCTCTGCATTGGTGCATGTGTGCAGAGATTTGCTACCCTTTTATCAAACCAGCTGAGTTCCCAATATATCATCCTCATCTTTCTCATGTGACTGAAACATTATCTTTGCAATTCTGATCTGAGAAGCAGGGTATGGTCCTGGTTACCTAGGCCATATAGTGAAATCCAAACTTGATCTAATTATCACTTGCCTGTCCAATTCACTTGAATCCAATCTGATATAGAAACCACTGAGCAAATAAATTTCTCTGCTTCTATAGCCTGCTGCTGAGTGAGGTCCCCACACTCATAATGCCACTCACAGAGTACACAAACCGCTGATTCTTGCCAGCTTCTTCCCTTTGGTCGTGGAATTCTGAAGCTGCACAAAAGAGTGCATGAAGAAAGGGCAGAAGGGACCAAAGCAGGTAGTCCAATGGCATATAGTTCTGCCCTCAACAACAAGAAATCTGATACATTAACCTGAAAGAAGCAATTTCCAATTCCAATGTGTTTGTCACAGAAGAATGGTGGTGGGGTGAGAGGACCTATTCATGATTTTCAAGCTGTACCAGTTCTGATCCCCATAAGATGTTAACAGACTTACATTGAATACACCAGGACTGTTGATGTGGTGGAGGTTTACAAGCCTGAATGTGCAAAAATCCACAAGATAAATTTGACAGAGTCATTATTTGTTTCTGTGGGCTGCCCTCTGTGACAGGGATTCCTCCAAAAAGCAGTAAGGGCTTCCTGGGGTGAGAGAGGAAGAAGTTCCAAGTGATGCAGTTCAAACCTATCTATGGGTACAGATGAAAAATATTCTTTTCAGTCTGTAGGAATTTTCATATCTCATTCAGAAATGAGTGTTAATAAAAAAGTAGCCTTGTTGTTGATTAAATTCATTCCCATATGTTATAAAGTGTATTTTAATGCAAGTCTGATAGAGGGATGTAGATTTATTTTTAGTATTCATATAATTATTTAATATATATCCTCACTGCCTGTCATGTCAAGTATTCTTTTCATGTAGAAGTGAGAGTACATCTTCAAGGAACTTCCAAATCCAAATGTCTTCTCTTAAGGCCTTACATTAGCATCCACATGGAGCACAAGGATCCAAAATTTGGGATCTGAATTGCCAAAATAACCTATAACAGGGTGGTGATACCTGTGAAAGGCATGAGACTCAGGCCACAGTTTGACAATTCCAAGTCTACATTTTCTGGCTTCAAATAAATAACATAGCACCTAAATGATGGAAGGCATTGATCTAACATACACTCAATTTCCATATATAATTTCACCCCAAATAGAGTTGTTGGGCTGTCTTTGAACCCCTAAAGTTCCTGCAGTGGCAAGCTGGCTACAAGCCCACAGCTGAGCTATGTCAAAGCTGTACTGACAATGATGAATATCTCATGGAGACACCACAATGCAATACTGGTATTTATTGCATTGTCTTCACGTTTGAGGCTGTGGTATTAAAATCAAACACTTTATCTAAGCTGTGGGACACAGGCGTAATGCTGAGCTCTCAAGTTCCTTGAATGTGTCTGTCTTCCTGCCACACTGGGACATAGGCATAATACCTGTCACTATTCCTCCCCTTCTCACTTATGAATGCCCTGATGTCTGTGACATCCACAAGCTCAGTAAAACTTGACCATGTAACACTGAACTTCACAAAGGTCCCTAACAGGGATCACTGGGAGATGAGTGAAGACACACCACCATGATCAGTATCCACAGATCTATGTGGACACAGGCTTTAAGAACAGCATAGGAAATGAAGGAGAAAACACTCAACAAAAAACTTGTAACCTTCCAAGCTTTCTGGTGTAAGAGATTCTTAACTTTTGTAATTCATACCCTGAGTTTCCATTTCCCATAGATACTCAGCTGCACTATTTTATTCTTGACCGAAATTTGAAATAATTGCAAAAAAAAAAAAAAATACAACCCCCCAAAATATTGTGCTTTTTTATCTTTAAAATCAGTATTCATGTGGATTAAATCACTGTTGTTCTCATCAGCCTGAATATATTACAGATTTTTAGGTATCACTCCATGTATCTCACCTGTTAAAAATCTGGCAAAAACCTCCATTTTAATAGAGGCAAAAAATAGTGAACCAAACAATGTTCTGGCTTCAATAGGCAGAAGAACAGCAACCAAACCATCTGGTAATTTTCGGGCAGAAACTAATATTTCTGTAAAAACAAATATATATAAGACACCATTCAACCTTTAGAAATGGTATAAAAATGTCAAGTTTCTGTGGATCATTTATACATATGACAGTTCTTCCAGTCTCTACAAGGAAAAAAGTTGCATTTAATTTAATTCTAACATATTTCCTCTTGATTTCATCATCTGATGATTGAGACAGTGGACTAAGATTCAGGAGACAGGTGGATAATTCTAGTCTCTGCCAAAATATTTTCCACCATCTTAAAAGACATTTACAAAGAATTCCACAAACCATTTTAGGTGCTGTCAGTACACTAAATGCTACAGAGTGTTCTATGAAATGACCTTCCTCCCCTTGCCACAGTCATTGAGAGATCTCAATACTCCTCATTTCATCTTTTTAGTCTCCTGGATGTGTTCTTGACTAAAATAAATTATCAGTACCCTGATTAGCCTGCAGCTGTTCTATGGGCAGAGGAAGATGGGGAGGGACCATCAGAAGTTGTGAAAGAAGTGGAGTTAGGGAGAAAGGGGGGCAGAGTGCATTGGTGGTACCTGGCTAAGAAGCACTTGTTTTGCAGCTCCAGAAAGAACTCCTTTGACCTCCTGCTGGGAGTGAATAAAAGCAATATCCTGGAACAAGTGTTCAAAGCACATCCTTACCCACTGGAGTCCCTAAGCAGAGTCCTGCTTTTGGTTATTCCTTCCACAAACTCCTCTCATTGCACAGAGACCCAAAATGGAGACTAAGGCTTTGGATGCCAGCACAGGGAATATTTCAGTCATGTCTTTTCTTTTAATGGAAAAGATGTCTGAAATATGGCTTGCACTGCATCTTGTCAAATGCAAACTTTAGCCTAGGGGAACTAATCATCCCAGGATGACTCCACAAAGTTAGACAAAGAGAAAGAAACTCCACGGGTTGATTCAAAGCCCATCTTCAAGTACTGTAAATCATACTCTGGAAATATCTGAGTATAGCTACATTTTGTAAATAGTCCTCAGGTACCTTTCTAAGATTAGTCCTTAATCTCTTTCCTTCATCTTTGTAAAAGAGATCTAATTGTATTTCTTTCCCTCAGAGGAATATTACAAAGATACCCTTATTCATGGCCAGAAGTCAAGTTTTCAAAGTAAGTATCCATATATCAATAGATAAATATAATATATGGATTTATCCAAGCACCATTTTTATTCTTGCAGATGTCTAAATGCACTGCCCTTGTAAGAAGTACACTCACTGAAAAAACCCAAAAAACAAATCATGGCCACTCAGTATGTGAAATCTCTAACTCCTCAGCAGATCAAACAGATAGACATGAAGAGAATATTTCTGTCTGTTTAGTAATTATTTTGTCCTTGAATAACTGCTATGAGTTTCTTACCATACAGAATGCTTTCTTTCTCAACTGAACAATTAAAGTTCCATAATCCAGAGGATAAGTTCACTATCCGCCCAAAAATCTTTTTGGTAACTATCCACTAATATGAAGCCAGGACTAAGAGACTAGGTTGAAATATGTCACTTATTTATGATACACATGAACTTTCTCCTCTGTGCACAGAAACAATGACAAATATCTGGCTGCCTCTAGTCTTTCAGGATTG
The DNA here is from genome assembly GCF_031753505.1 of Anomalospiza imberbis. Classification (NCBI taxonomy): domain Eukaryota; kingdom Metazoa; phylum Chordata; class Aves; order Passeriformes; family Viduidae; genus Anomalospiza; species Anomalospiza imberbis. Next base: position 29,295,106 of record NC_089682.1, read on the forward strand.
TGAACACTTTTCACACATTTTCTTCAAGTCCCCTTAGTACCAACAGTACTAATATTTTCTTTGATATCTTTATCATTGATCTGGATGAGAGGATTGAGTGCACCCTGTGGTGGCTTGCACATGACAACCAGTTGGGTGGGAGTGCTGATCTGCTGGAGGGTAGGAAGGCTCTGCAGAGGGATTTGGACAGTCTGAATAAATGTGACAAGGTCAACTGTATGAGGTTCCACAAACTGAAGTGCTGGGTCCTGTACTTGGGTCACAACAGCCCCCTGCTCTGCTACAAGTTGGTGACAGAGTGGCTGGAAAACTGCCCAGTGGAAAAGGGCCTGGGGGTGCTGGTACAGAGAGGCTGAACATTGTCCACAGTGTGCCCAGGTCACCAAGAAGCCAATGGCAGCCTGGCTGTCTCAGCAATAATGTTGCCAGAAGGACCAGGACAGTGATTGTCCCTCTGTACTCAGCACTGGTGAAGCCACACCTCAAGTCCTGTGCTCAGTTTTGGGCCCCTCACTACAAGAAAAAACATTGAGGTGCTGAAGCATGTCCAGAGAAGAGCAATGGTGCTGGTGAAGGGCCTGGAGCGTGACTCACATGAGAAGAGGCTGAGGGAGATGGGATTGTTCAGTCTGAAGAAAAGAAGACACAAGGAACACCTCATCACTCTCTACAAGTATGTGAATAGATGTGATAGCCAGGTGAGGGCTGGTCTCTTCTCCCAGTTAATTAGGGAGAGGACATGAGGAATTGACCTCAAGTTGCAGCAGGAAAGCTTTGGATTGAAAAATAGGAAATAATTTTTCATGGAAAAGATTGTTAAGCACTGCAATAGGCTGCCCAGGGAAATGGCTGAGTCACCACCCCTGAAGGTATTTAACACAGGTAGATGTGGTACTTAGGTACATGGTTTAGTTGTGAACTTGGCAATGCTAGGATACCAGCTATAATTATTGATCCAAGACATCTTTTCCAGTCTATTCTGTGAGTATATGAGTCTATATTAGGATATAAAGGCTTATGTGTTGAGAGGGTAGTCTGTCCCCTAGGGAGTCTTTAAATATCAGAATAAAACTGAGAACTCTTTTCTCCTTTTTTAAAGAGAAAAACTGCAATTCTTGTTGAAAGCATAGAACAGGGTACAGATATTACTGACAGAGCTGAACCACTAGCCAAGAAATTGAAAAGTGCAGCATCTGTAGTGATGTTTCCCTGATTATTATTCCATTTTGAAAAACAGCCACAGAAATAGTAATCCTAGAATCAGAATTTTCTGTACATTCTTTGAAGTGAGTTGCCACTGTTTCACAGCAGTTCTTGTATGTCAAACAGGCTTGCGTTTTCATACACTTAAGAAGAAAAGCACTGGTTTTACAGTAAGATACTGCACATATATCTGATATTCTAGACTATTCTAATTTTTAACCATTTCAACAGACAAAAAATTGCTCAATTAATTTGCAAAGGAAAAGAACCTTTTCTTCTGCCTTATTTTATAATTCTTAAAACCTTAGATATAAGAAATTCCCAATTTTTTCTGGCTTTCTTGCCAACCCTACCTGCACTCATCGTAATTGCATTAAAAAAACCCAAAACAACAAAACCCAAAAAACCAAAACCAAAACCAAAAAAATCAAAAAAACCCCACCAAACGCCCCCCCAAACCTTACCCAAACAAACAACAACAACAACAAAAAACTAAAACAAAAAAAAATCAAAAAACAACAGGTAAGAGGAAAAAATTGATAAGTCTTGAAATCTAAGCACAGCCACTTCAGTCAGTCAGTTAAGAGTACGGTCTATAATCTATAATCTCAGATGTGATTTTGGGTAGTTTTTTGGTCATTGTACTGAGATTTACTTAACCATAAAATGGAAATGTAAGAACAAAAAGTAGAATGGAGATCATTGAGGCATAGATAAGCTGATAATTTTCTATCTTCAGGTTAGCCTGAAAGTTAGGTAATAAAAGTTCTTTTTACCATCCTATTACATTTTTCTTTTTGTACCATTCTACTATAGGATAATCTTTATTATTTTAAAAATTTTGTTTATTCGTATGGATGGATGACCTTCTGAAATGGTAATCTAAGCAATTCACTTTCAGATCTCTTACTGTACTGCTCAGCTGCAACAGTCAAAAATTGGCAGTCTTTCACAAAGCTAGGCAAGGGTAGAGCTGATTTTCTGTTCTGATTTCTTTCATTTGCTCAAAACTTCTTTCAGTTTTATTCTGATCTTGTAATTTTCTTTCAGAAGTCTTTGGATGATTAGCATCTTTTTCTGCAGAACTGAGATGCTGAACACATTCAAATCCCCCACAGAACAGCAGCACATGCTGAGAAAGATTAAATAATGCAGCTAATTGCACAGCTAGGATACATACCTCTTAAGTGACTATCACAGCCTTTGGTCATTTAACAGTTAAAGTGTATAATCTGAACTCTTTTCTGTCCCTCTGAGCAATGTTTTTAGAAGTCAATCAATTTCCAGACCTGGGGAAATTTGCATCCCTATTGAGCTTCTTCAGACACTGAAGGCATTCACATAATATAAGCAAATACGCACAAAAATGACTATTACACTTCCACTTATTACTGTTAGTAATATTAATCATGACTTTACAGCTTCTACATTCCGTGTTCCATAAAATGAAATGTCGGTGGTATTATAAAAGGTCTAAGCCTATTTAAAAACATTAATACCATCAATAAATATCACTATTTGCTCATAAGGCTAGACACTGTAAGTGCTAAGTTCAGCTCGTCACTTGATTATGATAAGCTTCTTCAGTTTCAGTTCGCAGTTGAGGAAAGAGAAGACCCTGCTTCTCAGTTTGTTTTCTCAGCCTAATCTTCAGTTAAATACTCCTTTCCATATTAAGCCTGATTAGCTTTATTGATGTTTAGAATATTTGGGCCCAAGTGATCCATTTGTCTGAAAGAAAGGTGTTTCTTTTTAACATGAACGCAATAGTAGGCAAAGGTCAATGTTTTCAAGACTATAAAAAAAAACTATCAGATCCCATGATGTTATTTCTAAATATATCAGGTATGTGTATTAAATTTTTATTATTTTTACAATAAAAAGTGGTTTGCATAATCATAACAAAAGAAGCAGATTAGCTGCTGAAAGCCAACAGCACACAGTTTGTTAGTTCTGATTTCCAAATCAGATGTTTCAAATATTTTAGTCTCTCAAGGCAATGTCGTGTCTGTACTTCTTGTAAGACTTTTGTTACCAAAAATCACAATATCTTGTAGCTGCTGGCCACATTCATTTAGGTTATGAAGTTGAATGATTGGCCTGTTAGCAATTTCTTTACACATTTATAAACAAAAAATCCGAAAATCAATATACTGATTTATAGATAATTAATGGACTTGTCTGAAGGCACAAGTGATCAAAGCAGATTCCTTTATCTCAAGCAAATGCAGACAATCCAAAGTGTTATACTGAACCATGTTTCTAGAATATTACAGTAAGCAGTGAGCAACCATGATCTGATGGAAATTGTACTCTTTGGTATTGCTGTATCCCATGCACCACATGCTCCTTTCCTTTGTGTAACAGAGAATATTGCATGTTTCATATTAAAAAATACTGATAATTGTTGCCACAGTTAATATTACTGAGAAAAAGTTTCATAAATGTTTTGGTGAATTTGGTTCCCTGTGACATGTTATTCTACTACATCTGATGCAATTTAGGCGTTTGGATGACTGCCATAGAGTAATGGAAACAGCTGTGGATTCTGGAAGTTTCACATGCATGGATGACCACTGGCACTGTCAAAAACAGGCTGTGAACTAAGAATGCCCCACTTGACTGAAATGATTAACAGCAACAGAGGTATATAACTTACAAGGAAATCACCATACTATCATAACCTAGCAGAATTCAACCATCTAATGTGATTACCTTGATCCAAAGTGATCTTTTCATGCTCAGAAAGAAAATAAAAAAACAAATTAAAATATTTTAGGTGAGTTCCATCCAGTTGGACATAGACACCTTCCAAATCCCCTAAAACAATGCACTAAGTTCATGTGAGTAAGTTATGTCTCTTTAGTTATGCTTGCAAACAGAGACTTGTCTAACTGTTTGCCATTCACAAAGTTCCATGCTTGAATTTTGGGTAAGTTGTCACTCCTAAAAGACTCTTGACACACGGAACACATAGGAGAAAGCAGTGGATATTGTTCACCTTGACAGGTGTATTAAAAAGTGACTGAACTCCAAAGCTCCAAGGGTTGTGATCACCTTCACGAAGTCCAGTTGAAGGCTAGTCAATAGCAAGGCACCCAAGAGGCTGATAGTGAGACCAGACCAATACTGGGTAACCCCTTCATTACTGACCAGGATTAGGACAGAGTAGACCCTCAGCAAAGTTGAAGATGATATGCAGTTGGGAAGAGTGGTTAATACACCACATTCCCGTGTTGACATTCATCAGGCTGGAGAAATGAGCTGACAAGAACTTTATGAAGCGCAGAAAAGAAAAATTATAAATCCTGCATCTGACTCTATGGCCAGTACAGGCTGAGGGCTGACTGACTGGAAAGAAATCTTATAAAATAATAAAGACCCAGCAAAGAAGGCAATTGTTCTCCAGCTACTTCCTGGGCTGCATAGGGAAAGGCATTGGCAGCCAGTCAAGGGAAATGACCCTTCCCCTCTGCTTAGGCCCAGTGAGATCTGGGTCCATCTCTGCACTTACAGGAACAACAAAGACACAGACATACTGGAGATAGTCGAGAAAAGGACAACAAAGAAAATTAAGGGAGAGGAGCATCTTTCATACGAGGAGAGGTTGAGAGAGCTGGGATTGTTCAGCCAGAAGAAAATAACGCTCAGGGGGATTTTATCCACATGTATTAATACCTGATGGGGAAGTAAAGACTATAGTCACTTTTTTCTCATTTGTGCTCAGTGACAATACAAGATGGGGCAAGCATAAACTGGAATGTGGGAAATTCCACAAAAAAAATGTTTTCAACTGTTAGGATAGTTGAACACTGGACAGGCTGTCCAGAGAATTTTTGAAGTCTGTATCCTTGGTGATAATCAAAATCCAGCTGGAGATAGCCCTGAACAACCTGCTCTAGTTAATGATAGTCTCAGCAGGGAAGGTGGATCAGATGATCTCAAGAGGTCCTATTCAACCACAACCATTTTGTGATCTGTGATTCTATAAATAGATTAAGATAGAAGAGAACCTCACCATGTCATAAATTTAAGTGAACCTGTACTAAACTTAATCTCTTTCTTTCAGATGTAACACTTGCTTTACAAATGCTGTTTGCTTGTTATTTATGTTTTATAGCTTGTATAACCTTGACCACATCTAGTTTTCACTGCTCATCTCACTCCTGGGTTCTACTGATCGTGTAAACCTTGACCACATCTAGTTTTCACTGCTCATCTCACTCCTGGGTTCTACTGATCGTGTAAATAATAATTGGGAGTGTTCATTCTCCAAAAGGTGAGTACATCCTCTAGCAAATCAGACTGGAGTCTCATAATCATAATCTTCAAACCTTCTAGCTGTATCTTTTTCTTATCACTCATTTTCCTTTTATATTATCCATTGTTGTAATTGACTCATGGTCTCTCTATCTTTCCACAAATAAATTTCAGCAACAATTAATTGTAACTCTTTATTACATTTAGCTCTGTCTTTGTACAGATTTATTTTTCTTCTTTTTAAACCAAATAGACTATTGGAAAATGATGGTTGTTGTGTTGATTTTTATTTTAAATTCACATTGCTTTGCCTAGAGGTTTGTGCTGGCTTTTTAAAAAATTATTAAGTTAGTTTCATTCTTGTGGACTTGAAAAAGTTTCTTCAATTTAAACTCTTTCAGAAAAAACTATCCACTTATGCAAGAATGTGGTAAAAATAGATTTAGGAACAGTGGACTGTTTTCAATTCCTTTTGATATTTTGTTTAGAATGTTGTGGCGCCTCACCCCCACAAAATAAAAGTAAAAACCACAACAACCCACCAATGCCAGCATGTACAACCAAACGCTGAACAATTTAACGAGTTATTTGAGTGAAAGATTTAGTGGCTACATATAAAATTTTCATTATTGTAGTCTTAGCAACGTTCACTGAAGTAAACACATTCAGAAGGTTGCTAATTTCTTTCTCTGCTGTATATTCTGCTTATTGGATGAATATCTTCCCCAAACCCAAAACTTGAGCTCTTGACCATTAGACAACAGTAAAAAGCTTTTTTTTTTCCTCAGTAGGCTTTGTTTCAGCCTTCCAGTTTGGCATCAGAGACATCAATATGTAACTTCCCATTAGCATTATGGTCATTGAATCAAAATAATTTAGTGTTCAAGGGTGGATGGAGCTTGTCCAAATAATGTCTTGATGCTGATGGTTGTCTTTAAATTCTACCTGTAAGGAAAAGTTATTCTTGATAATCCCTACAAACCAATCAATGCTCTGGCCTACAGAAAACAGATTGTCTTAACTAAGAAAATTAATCTCCATAAGCAGAGAACATACTACCTGTAGCTGAAGACTTGTGCAAGTGTAAAATCTGGTCTCACTAACGATGGTGATAACAGACTGGATCAAGGTCTATATATATATTAGGACTAAAATGTTGCAACCAAAAGTTTCATTTTTTACTTTTAATGGCCTTAAGAGAGCAAACCAAAGAGAGTAATCTTTCTATTGTCATCTACTGGATGCAAGTAAATGTTTTCTGAAGTTATGAAGTACTTTTATGAAGTATTGAGTTTCTTAATAAAAGAGAGTAAAGGAGAAATTACTATTAGTGTACATGTAAGAGAAGAGCTGTTAGCAAAAACAGAACTCTGTTTACAAGTACAGAGAAGGAAAAGAAAGAGAGATGGATAGTTCTGTGTGTTCATAAAGATTCTCACAATATGTTTTTATGTAGCGTACACTGTTGTCTCTTCTTCTGGGTCTCAGAAGTGTTGGTTGTACTTGAGTGTCCTCTGTAACTAATATTTTTGATTCAGTTTTCCATTTATGAAATAGGGATACCGCAAGTCACATGGAGATAACATCAGCTACTTCATTTGTAAAGCATTCTGAGGTCACTTTGGGAAGTGCTACAAAAGAGCAATTCACTGCTCATTAGTAAAACCTTTCTTGATTAATTTTTTTAAAGGGGATCCCCTTTTTCTTGCCACAGTTTTTTGCAGCATGAGCATGTATGTAATTATTAAATGTACATAAATGGAGTGAATTTCAAGTGCCAGCAGTGAGCACACACTCTCCTTACTCAGAATTTCATAAAGGGTGTTAATATGCAGAGTTGGTGTGTACACTTGGCAGCTGTACTGACATGATAGAGTGTCAGCTCCTTTGTTAATGATCCGCATAGGAAAGTATCCCACACAGGCCTTGACAATTGACATACCATTACAGTCTATTGCGCCAATAATCCATGCATTCAAGTGCTCCCCACTCTTCCAGGCAAGCCTGACACGATAGTCCTTAATAGCTCAGTGCAGCATGTGAACATGAGGCCTTGATATTAGACTGTGATGACTGAAAGAGATGATATGGCCTAGTGTATAAATGATCCATGTATTATTATAAGTACACTGATCCTCAAGGATCTCTGGATCTGATACAGTTTCAAGGAGAGCCTTCCTTCTAAAAAAAAAAATTGCACTGAATATTTGGATTTTGAAACAAAAGCTTTTCTCCTTGAAAAATTACAGCAGAAATGTAGGCTGACATCTCTAACATCTGTGCAGGGAACTGGAGCTGGAAAATGGTACAAAGTCCTGTTCCATCTTGATGACATTAAAATAGCACCTTCTTCCTCAGTGACAGCTCTCTGTGGAGTGAATCACACATGCTGGCTGCTGTGCAAAAAATAACCTGTGACTCTTTTAGCGCTCCACAGCCAACAAGCCAAATCTGTCTCTACACCACCATCACTGCTGTGACCACAGCAGAGGAGGCACAACGGGATTAGGTATTATTGCTACCAAGAGCAGTTTAGCAACTCCACACAGCATGGAGCTTTGCCTAACAGAGTGGTGGGTGAATATTCACACAGGAAGTTCTTACTGAGCTCCTCGTTGTTCCAGCTAGGTTTGTGGCATCTGAATTAGCTAATTTTTAAGCTAACTTTCATATGATGAGAGCACATTCCAGTGCTTACAGTGTGGTCATATACTAAGCATCAGTCATGTGACAAGGCTTTATTACCTGTGCCAACTCTAAATCACCAGGTTCCTTAATTCTGGATGTTAATTTCCTAGCAACAAAAAAAACCAAAACAAAAAACCAAACAAACAAACAAACAAAAAAAAACCAAAACACTCAAAGGAGTGAAAAAAGAACTCATATGCTGACACTGTCTTTGTTAGGGTATCCACAGAGAAATATACAAAGCAGTAACACCTGGTGGTAGCTGTCGGTCAAAGTAAAAGTTCCCTATTTGTTTTCTATCATAATAACAAGATGCCAGTTTACTGGTTTTGCTGGATTTTCTACATAACTATCAGTCTAGTTTAACTATAGTGCTGTTTAAGCATCTATTAGAGGCACATAGCACCTTAAAAACTTTCATGGGGCATCAGCCCTTGATTTTGTTCAGACTTTACATGTATGTTCCTGTATGTTTTCCAGTGATGTGATCCTTTAACACAAAAAACCAGTATCTTAACATGGATCATTGAACGACTATCAGAATTCATACCAAGTAAGAGCAAGCTTTTAGACTTTTGTGCAGTATGCATCCTTTAGTGCATTACCTTTCTGTCATTCAATCCAATTGGATTGGAGTCATTTTACTTGCTTACCTACTGGTTTCATAAAGTTGAAGCTTCCTGACAGGTTGGGGTTTTGTGAGTTTATTTTAGTTATATTTTCCAGAAGAAATATTTTGAATGGTCATTCAGGCATGCTCTCTAAGTTCTGAATGTCTAGGAAGTAGAGAAATGCCAATTTTAAAAAGCATTTTGTTTTTTCTCTCTTCCTGTTTTATTTGAGATGGGGTTTTTTTCCTCCATGTTCTCTGAAAAAGGATATTTCTGTGACCCAGATTATACAGGAATGGGGGTCAGGAGGTTTCTTTCTCCATTAATCCTTCAAAAATTTCCTTTGGTCCTTTATTTATCAGTTACTGTCAGCAGCTTTCCTGGAATGGAAAGAAATGGTGCCACAGGACCTACATCTTACCTTGGATATTCAGCACATATGTCTCTCTGTTCTTAAAAGGAAAGCAGAGATAAACTGGTTTTGGTGTCATTTAAACACATGCAAAGTGGATGTTATATGGTATAACTCTGACTTGTTCAAGAAAATGGCAATACCTATTATCTACTCAAACTGACTACCTCATTATTTTAACATTCATATGATCATTGTTCAGCAGTCCTTGGAAACAAAGGCTATTTTTAGTTAGTGACTTTTGACATTACTTTAATATGCATCAGGGCGAGTCAGTATGCTCTTCTGGCATTTAGTGTAACAAAATTGTAATCCTAATCAAGATGGGTAGGATTTGACTCACCTGACTACAACTCCCTGAAAGTTGGGTATCTACTCCAAGCTAATCTTCTAGTCTCCATTTAGAATCAGCAAAGAAGTAGGCACTTCCAAAGGACATTTGATACTCTTCTAAAATAGATATCTAAGATAGAAATAATTGGAAATGCTGATCTTTTGCATAGTTATATTTAGGGGAAAGGGACTCTGTGCATTTTATTATGATCCATACACATCATTCTAGAACCTCAAGGTCCCAGCAGGCACTGGGTTGTACTGAACACTGCACAGACTTAAATAGATGTATGAGTCATGTCATTATGGATATCAATAGACTTAGGGGGGAGGAGGGGTTCACGCTGTCTAAATTTAGGCACATAACTAGAGCACTTAAGTGCTTTAGGTCACTGCCTAAGCAGAAGATCAGACTCATTGGAGACACTTATCCCCCTTTTTTTTTTGTGGAGGGAGTATCTTGCTCTCTTGAAAGTGTCTGTGATTAAGCACTGTGAATGCACTTCCCTCCCCCCGCACCCCGTAGTAGCTGCTCCGTAGGAGAGGTCTTGAAGTTTGTTTGCTGTATCAGGGCTACTAAATATCCCAGATTCACATCCCAATACTATCCCAAGGAGGATCAGCAGGTCTGCAGCCACTGTTTGAAGGAGGAGAGCTCATTTAGAGCTCAGAAAACTGACATATGAAAGATGACAAAATGGGTGAGAAATAAATACCCTCTGTCTTGCTTTGATTTTTCCCTCTTTACATATATTATTTCATGCAAATAATGACATTAATGCTATGCTTGAGATTGAGTTTATAATTGCAGAAAGTAAAAAATTTCAGATTTAGTCTTCCTATCATAATGCAATGGAATATTGAACACAAAGTGACAAAATTCCTTACAATTGCTGATCCTGCAAAAAGGCATTATCAGCTGATTTTTTTTTTTCTATTTGAGCCACTAAGCTGAGTATTCAATACTAATAGACCAGCCTGTTATCTGTACAAAATTGTTTAGGGTGCTTCTGAGGTCTGCTTTTTCTTACAAGACCCTGCAGCTGGACCAGAGTACACCCAGTAGAATACAAACAGAGAATGATTAGTGAGGGGGTGTGTGGTGTGAAGAAAGAAGGAGAAGTAATGATCATTGTGAAAGTTCAGTCAAATGGAATGGAATTGAAGAGTTTTGGTGCATCCTTTTTGTTGTTTTTACTAATTTATTCTTCAATTACAGTGAAAACATCAGTGACATGATATTATTCTAAGCTTATTGAATTAAGCATAACCATGAACTGACACTTTTGGAATGCACAACTCCTTGGCATGGACCTTGGGAAATTAAAATAAAATACAGCACATATTGATGCTACAATGAGCTTTACTCAGCTTTGAGCACAACGCATTTTATTTCTTTTTCATTTGAATTACATGGTGGCAGATTGGTAAGAATGGAGGATATCTCAAAATTCAATTGCATTTAACATCATGGAGTTCCTGTACTTAAATGCATAATAGTATAAGGTAACTATCACAGATAAATATATAGTAACCTGTTCAGCCTGTTCGTAGTGTTTTATATTGTTACGTAACAAAGCTTCTACCATCTACGGACTGCACTGTTTTGCTGAAAGCTTTAGTGTCTCATGATAGGTTCAACGCAGTAGTCAAAATAAAGTCAGGGAAGTCAAAATACAGTTCAGGGACGTTATGTGGTAGTATTGTTTGTGTCCGTCCCCATAACTTCTCACTAGGTATGTATGATATTAGGTATGACTATTTCTAAACAAGTAAGCCCTAGAAAATTGTGGAAGCTGTAATTATATACAAACTAGGCCTTAATTCTGTTACAAGTGCTTCAGATGATAAGATGAGCTTCTCTAGATAAAAAACCTAAAAATGATCTGATAGTTGATAAGCAAGTATAATGTATTATCGTGAGTTACAGTTGAAGGCTACTATTACAGTCGCAGCAGTATTCCAGTGAATAATCCTCCTCAGAAAGAGGTGTTGCCTTCATGAATTGTGGTCTGGATTCTACAGGAATAAATTAAAGAAATAAACACAGCTTTCCCTATTTTCTTTGTCTGGTCTTTCCAGAGTAAACCTAAAAAGTATGAAAGATATGAGTGATTCTAATTCCATGGGTATCTTTCACAATGAGCTTTCATACTTAGATGGGCAGTAAAGCTGAGTAGTTAGAATGCAGAACTGAAGCTTATATTGGTTCATATGTATCTGCATACAAGGATTTTTTTTATGTTCTGATCTCTACAGATAGTCTTAAGAACCTGTTATTTTTCTGAAGCTGCTGCCATATGTTCAGTGGTATCATATAAAGCAAGCTGAAAATTATTAAAACTAATCTGGAATAGCAGATGACTATATGGAACATGCACACTGATTTTCATCACCCTGCTGGTTTTTGAAATGTGGTCAGGCTAAAAGGCTCCTAGGTAATCATACAGAAGGGTAAGACATAACAGGATTTCAGTATTCAGTAAGAATTATTCCAACAGCATACATGGGAATTACAGCTGAGATTTGCTTTGAAGCCATAATCCGAAATGCTTGTATTTGTACTTAAAATGTACTTGTTTGCTTATATTATATTGTGGACTTTGACAGAGGCCATGCTAGAAGACAATTACCTGTAAAAGATGTATTTAAAACCTCTAACATATAGGAAATGTCAGGTAAATACTGATGAAAACAGCAGCCCTTCCTCACCACCATTACACACTGATCTCAATTTATCCAATACAATTTGAAATGACAACGGTGTTTTTACAGCATTAATCCTAGATTTCTTACCCTTGTGCAGCAACCTGTATTGAGATATAATGCACTAAGGATGCTGGTTTAGCATAAAACATAGCATTCACTTGTTCATTTTATTCTAAAAATGTCATCATTTTTCTTGCTATTTACTTGATGTTTATTTACTAACTGCCCAGTAATCAGAGTTATAATAGCAAAATATGTATGTACACCTGCACAAACATGCATACATGCATACATCCCTTTATAAATATTAAGTAAGACTACATATACATTATCTTTTTCTCTTAAAAAAAAACGAACACCACAAAACTACCCATCAAACAATAGAATTAAATGGACCTCATATCCAAAATAAATTGGCCTAACTGCAAATATGCTAAGGATCATATAGCATTAACTTTGAGGAAAGTTAAGTGTAGTGTAACACAAGCTGTGGAATGAATCTGGGCTAGAACATAAAGACATCCAAATGGTGGCTCACTCAGAACACACTTTCCTTAGGCGTACGCGAGGTTGGTTCCTTGACAATTGTTTACTAGCAGCTTTTAAGACACAAACAGCTGTGAGTGACAACAGTCTGTCACAAAATTTGTCTAAGTTCATGGCAGAGAGCTGCAAACTCTGACACCTACTGAAAGAGGTATCGTATTTGCAAGCAGTCAAAAGTGATTGAAAACCAGATGAATCTGTTAGGATACCTCATGCCATTGAACACTGTTGCCTATGCCAAATATGCATTCGTAATCTACAATCTGTTATCTACTAACACTGATGCTATAAGGTAGCATTGTTAAGTTTTTAATACATAGCCATCTACTTTGAAATAAAAAATCATATTTAATCAAAAAGAAATAAATATGATTCATAAGATTCAACCAACATATACCACAGATGGAATATTTAGACTATTCTCTCCTCTGAGTTGCAACACTTTTATATGATTTCTAATAGAATATAGAAAAAAATCAACAGGAGGATTATACATCAGGGGAATATGCTGGAAAATCTATTGCTTTTAATTGTACAGAATTGTGTTTGGGATAACCACAGCTGTAATTACTTTACATGCATAGGCACTCTGATTGCATACCATGATGGGCAACAGATTTGGTAGTACTTTTTCTGTTATTTAATTATTAGAGTTGGCCTGGAAATGTTCCTCCTTGATTGCAGTTAGCTTAATCAAATATGACTTGAGCATCTGAGTTGGCACAAACCCTGCAGGAACCCACTGAAATGACAAGGAAGTTAAAAGCTATTCTTTCATTTCTTTACATCTTAATTCGCCAATTTCTGGAAGGACCAAGGAATGAGGACAACTGCCAGGAAGAGGCAAGATCTGTGAGCTTCTTTAATGGAAGTGCAAATAATATAGCAGTGTCTGCTAGAGGGCTTCTCTATGTGTTGGAAGGTAGTGTCAGTGCAAGAAGCCATGCAGATCCCAAGGCTTGCTGTTGCTTTTGCAGTCAAGAGTGTTTGCAATTAAGGCCATGGGTGCTCCACTGTGGACAGTGGAAACATGCTAGAGCATGACTTATGCCACAGGGCTGGTCCTGGTCACTCTGTGGATACTGTGCCCCTGAAACGCTTTCTTTGCATGGCACTTTGCATGATAGATTGTGGTGACTTTGTTCCCTCTGCTTGCCAAATCAGCAGTATTTTGTTTTACAGTCTTATGTTCATTGGGCCAAACACAACCATTACTTGGGGATTTGGGTGTTTATGGCAAGGTACAAAAATCGTATATGTATTTAACTAAAAATTAAAATATTTTCTTTTCAATGTTTAATACCAGGAAACCAAACAAAAACCTTTATTATTACCTCTCTCTTTTTTCCCCCTTCATTTTTTAATTCATTGTCAAAAGCAATTTAGTATTTTCCCACTCTTACCTATCCATTAATACTACCTGTGCAGTGTTGCAATCAAGATCATTGTTATGGTCATGGACCCACTCTGGCAGATGCAAAGGATGTCATTAAATAGAGAAAATCAGATTAAGCAAGAGAAAACATGTCTGGTCAGACAAGCAAAGTGATCAGAATAATAAATTCTTCACAGATTAGTTTCACGTTTTCATTTATAGTATGATATTTTACTTCCCACAATAAGGGAACAACAGAAGAGGGTAAAAAAGGGCATCACCTCTAAAATTTTTTCATTTACTGAATGCATCTGTATTCTGTATGTTACTTGAAAAAGTTTGCTACCTTTTATTAATGTTGGTGACTGCATTAGCTGGGCTAATTTTGTTTGTGGGGTTTTTTCCCCCGTTGTATTTTCTGAAGCTTTTTAATAAAAAATCATGAATAATCTATAATAATAGTGTGAAGCTTCCAGGATTATTGATATGTTTTTAAAAAGATGAAATATAAATATTTTTACAATAAGTCGTTAGAGAGTTGCCAAGAAACATCTTTTGGGGCACTTGAAATACCCTGATTTTTCATGTCACATTTTGTTTATTAATAGCTCTCAACTGTTTGCTCAAGAGACATTTCAAGACTATATACATTTTGCTCCATGTTTAGCAGGAATAAAAATTTTGTGAGAATAAATGCTCAGTCAGGAACAATTTTTGTGATGATGAGAAAAGCCTGATGAGTGTAGTCAGCAATGTTTTGGGGATAAGTGTTGATGTAATAGTAGTTTTCTTAGTATTTAATGATAGTGATATAAATTAGTTTAAGGTACTAAAAATTCAAGCTTTTTTTTTTTTTTTTGATGAGTCACATTTTGGAAGTATAATATACCTTTTTAGCAACATTTTAATTAATATGAGTTTAATCAGAACTTAGAGTTAAAATATGACCATATTTTAGTGGCTTTTTGACTCAGATTAACTCAGCCAACTTCTGGCATAATTTTCCTCTATCTACAGTCACATGACAAAGATAAACCAGGTATTACAAAAATTAATCTTTTAGTTTCTTGTGTCTCCTTGACTTTCTATTGCTTTCTAGATCACTATAAATATGAAATTGTCTCAGTGCTCAGAAGGAGCTTTATTTACCTTAGCCAATATTTGCAGCTTTGTTTCTGCCTGTGATTCCAGAATATTTATTAAAAATCTCAGAACTGTTTGTAAAATTGTGAAGATAGAAATGAGTATTCAAAAGAGATTAATATTTAGTTGGAAAAAAAATCATATAAAAATTTGGTGTCCATCTTCTCATATTTAGAAGTTTCTTAGAGCAAGGTTTCTAGATCTTTAATTTTTGGGAGTACTGACTGGGCTTCTTCACTGTCTTCGCTGTCTTCACCCGTTTCTATCTTGCCTGCAAATACCCCCCTACTTGCACATTCTGCAGATCAAACTCTATTTCATTGTAGCATAAATGTTTCAAAGCTAAATTATTAACTCTGTAGCCCACCGCCCCAGTCCCCCATTAATTTCTCCCTCCATCTTCCACAAAACCATTTTTACTCAAAAGTATTTTACTTGCACAAGAGTAACTGCCATGATCAACGAGGGCTTTGCACAGCTGGGTTGATACAGGGTATTGTCACTGTGAAAACTCTGACAGAAGATAATCCCATCAGAATTCTTTGATAAAACACTGAGATAAAATATTTTTTAGTCTGAAAGAAAATATGCACATTACTAAGCACCACAGAAATCAGGGAGTTTTATTCTTTTATGGCTAGCTACAAATATGGGATCTTGGAGGTTTATCTAGTTAGAAAAAGAAATAAGTAATAAACATTCTCAAGCATAGTTTTAAAATGTCTTTGCAAATTCAGTTGTGTTTCTGTTTCTGTCACTGACATATGCTGAGAGACACCAATTATTTCCAGATCCTTCACAGAGTTTAATGTATTTTTTACAACTATCTTAAATGCAGAACTGCACTTTCAACCCTCAGTTTCAATGAACTATTTTAGACAATACACTAAGGAAACAAGATTAGAAATAAGGAATAGGCCTGTCAGGTAAAAATTTTAATTCAGAGTAGTGATTTCTGCTACTTGTTTTTAAATCACTGCATTTTGTTTTAAACATATGGGGAAAATTAATTTGCTTATATTTCTCTGTGTTCTCATCAGAGGATTTACTGCTAACATTACTATCAGTTATTATATGCTAAGGTAGTTTCCATACTACCCAATCTAAATGATCTTATGACTCTATTGCAGTCGGAATATACCTACATGAAAGTGACAGCAGTGTAATTTGTAGTAAAAAGCCTCATATAGATAAGTTTAAAATATATCATACACTTTGCTAGAGGTCTTTGAACAACTTAACCATCCCTTTTTATACCACATATGTTCGTATGCAGGCTCTCTGTATGAGGACGGTATGTCTTGTATTGTTAGAAGACATTCCAGTTTAAATTATCAAAGCTAATAGTCAAACAGATCAGAGCATTAACCTTAATTGACTAATTCTGTGATTGGAGGTAGAGAAGTTCCCTTCTTCCTTAGTACAAGCCTAGAAAGGTCTGGGTACCTAATGAATTTCTAAGAATAGGATTGTGGGTCAAGGTTGAATATAAATCTCATGTTGCACCATCTGTATTTGGACAGTTTAAAGTGTCTTTTTGAATATTTACATTTGTGGCTTTAGCAATGGAAAAGTACAGTCCTTTCTTTCACATGACAAATAGGATAAATACCAAAGAGTTCTGTGAAACTTGTGGTGTAACACTATTTCTGTACAACAATTATCTTTCCTGGCTTAATAAACTTGTCACCTGCACAGCAGTTTATAAAATGTTTAAGCTAATGTTACAGAATAAAAAACTCAAACAATGATTCTGCAGATACATAATGGTAAGTGTACTTCAGTATGAATTATTTATGGAAGTCTCAGAGAGCACCAAAGGAAGCCATTGTAAGAGGAAAAGAGTCTAAATATTTCCAAGCTAGAATATTTTCATCCAGGTTCTGCCGGGTGAAGTGACCAGGTAAAGAGTTTCTGTTGCATCCATAACACTACAGGCCTTTACAGACTCATCTTTCTCAACTCTTTCTTTGGTTGAAAACTGCAAGCAGAAAGAAAAAAAGGTGCTGAGCAGGACTCAGGGTTCAGAGCTGTGCTTTGATTCAAGTATTTTCGTACCCCAAGGACGTGATACACACCACCCCATACTGCTTTAAAGACAGAGCTGTAGACACAGACTGTAGGGCTTGGAGCATCTAGGTTAGGATTTTGGTCTACCTTACAATACACATTTTAAACTGGTAAAGTGATTTTCCTTCACCTCACTTAACCCAGATTCTGTCCAAGGGAAATCTCACTGTCAGTTTCTTGCCAGGATGAGCACCTTGGAAATATAAATAATTTGCTCTGGCTTAAACTTCTGAGCTTACTTAGCTTTTTTTCCCTTTGTTCTCTTGCCTGCTTGAGTACTGTGCATTATACCTTGAACTGCCATCTGTTTGATGTATGTCTCACAATATATCTAATTTATTGTCAAGCCTTTACTAAAAAGGGCAACACAGGGCTGCTCTGACCCAGGAGAAGAAGTAGTTCTGTGTCCTGACTCTTTCCCTTAATTCATTGTCGCAGTTGAAGCAAAATAATAAGGTAATGATTTTGTGCCCAATGGGTAGCACAGTTAAGACACTGAAGAAAAAAACTCTTTTGGTGTTTTTTTCCTCATTTTTCCTGACTGTTTGTTCTCTTATCTCTTGGGAAATATTAAGTCAAAGTGGTACCCTGACAGGGTATTTCTTTGCTCCTGATTTATTTGAATAAACAGATCAAATAGATAATGCTGGCATGGAGAATGAATCTATCAATTGGCAGACACTGAGACAGCTTTATCAGTCTATACTTGCCTTATTATTTTTTCAAAGATCAGTGCCAGCCTTTACCTGAGACAGGACAGAAAATTTAGATAGACTCTTGGTTTTACCTACTGTGGCCATTCAAAATTATTGTACTGAGGTTGTTTCAGTCTCTTCTCCCAAGTAACAAGTGATAGGACAAGAGGAAATGGCCTTAAGTTGTGCCAGGGGAGGTTAAGATTGGATATTAGGAAAGAATTTTCAGCAAAGGGGTTGTTAAACATTAGAACAGACTGCCCAGAGAAGTAGTTAAGTCACCATCCCTGGAAGTATTTAAAAGACATATAGATGTGGCACTTGGGGACATGGGTTAATGGTGGACTTGGCAGTGCTGGGAGTTTAGTTGGACTTAATAATCTTAGAGGAGTTTTTCAAAAGAAATTATTCTACAATTCTATGGTTACAGTGTTACAGTGTAACAAGCCATAGAAATAATTACAGATGAGCACAGTATATCAAGGGTTCTTTGCGCCAGGACATCACTGTTTCTTTATCACTTTTTATTGTTTTGTTTTGTTTTATTTTCACTTGCACCACTTTCAAGACCTCCTTGAAAAACTGAATTTCAATTTTTCTCCCCCTAAAAGGAATTTCAAGTGTGTAAACAAACCATGTAAACTCTTTCATGGCTAAACACCACCGAACTGAGAAGTAGTAAATGAAAAAGACGTGAGGAAAATTGCTCAGCTCCTTGGGATGAAAAGGGTCCAGCACTAATCATTGTCCAGTTAGTTTACACATGTTTCTTGCTACGCTGTTATTACTTCTGTCCTTTTTTAATGAAGCAAACATTAAAGTAATATTATTTCAGTTGAGGGTTGGTATCTATAGCTTATACCTTGTGATGTTAATTAAAAACATAATTTTTATGTACTTATCACAAAGGAAATATCATTTCATTAAAATCCAATTAGATTCAGACAATATCTGTAAAGACTACTGAATAACTGCTGTTTGAACATAGTCTGCTTTGTTCTATTTTCATCATCCGAATAAAAGCAACCACAACAAACAAACCAAAGGATTTCTTTTATTAATCTCTGAGGTTACAGATCCACTCGCATTTAGAACAGTGTTTTATGTGAAAAACATACCAAAGATTTTGTTTCACAGGCTGCAGCATGAATGACATTATTTTAAAAAATTCTTATTTTCTTCCCCATATTTATATAATAAAATATATTTATTTTGTAGAATTGATGTCTTTATATAAACAATTTGTCTGTGATGAAGTAAATCAACATTTTCAATGTTACTAGAATGCTGCATAGATTAATGAATTACTGTCTGCAAGGTAGTGAGGACTCAGGATAACACATGGGGAGTGAAAAAGAGAATTGTTCCTCCATTTTGTCTCGCTATAATTAGCCTCTTGCTGCATAGGCCGTTACCTTGCCACTGATTTACTCACTGAATTTCCTTGAATATCCTACTCTAGGAACTGAATGAGAAAAATTCTTTAAAGTAGGATGCTTTTTCTGCATAAGAAAAATTTTGTGGGATATTTTTGGCTTTTAATCATGGGACAGTTAAAAATCAGTGAAGTCAGATTGTAATGCCTATTTCCAGTGGATGAAGAAAACAGAAGGAAAGAGTTGAATGAGCCAGTGAAATTGGGATTTGACTAAATGGAGCTTTGTGTATTGACTCTATGCTAAACACATTTTGATCCCAGCTCTAGCTTCTATATTGGATTTTGTTTCTCTGTTTACTTGCTTGTTTGTTTGTTTAGAAGTTTATTTTCCTTCTGCTAAAAAAAAACCCAAAAAAACCCCAAAAAACAAACTAAACAAACAAACCCAAACCAAAACATGAAGAAGGCAGCTAGCAAAGAAGTCTAAACTGTCTGTGTCAGAAGGCTGTTTCTTCTGATTCAGCAGTTAGAATGAGTGTCACAAAAACTAAGGTGCCCACAGAGGAATAGCAGTTGCAGCATTTACTATCTGGAGTATCTGTAATCACTGACACAGGAGTGCTGATTCAAGAAGTTTGCAAAAAAAGACACTGATGTTGATAAGAGCTGGAACAAAATGGTTTTGTCTGTGCTAAATAACTGAAATTACAACCAAATAAAGATTTGAAGAAAACATACAGAAAGATCAATGTTTGTATCTTAGTATTTTGCAGACAACAAATACAGTATTTGTTGAAGTTTGCCTTATCTTACCAAAAAAATCAGTAATTCTATTTGCAAGTAGATTGTACTTTGATGATCTAGATAGTTGGGAAACAAGGAAAAAACTGCTTTTTATCTGTTACAGCAGGACTATGTAAAAAAATGGGATTTCCTAATTTTGGAGGCACTAGTCACCTGGTAGGAATGAGGTAAAAATATCAGGACAAGAAAAGACTAAAACGGAAGTCTGTATGTGCTGAGATTGAAGAGAGGTGCAAGACTGAATTAAATCGGCTTTTAGTTAGATAAAGTGTTTATGAAACCAAATGAGAAGTTATGAGACCAAATTTCTTCATGGCTAATATAGAAAATAAGATGATAAAAAATATGCTTTAATAAAAAAGCAAATCAACATAAAATTCTACCGGAAGATAGTTTAATTATGCACGTATTTCTTTTGGTCTTGATGGAGCAACAGCACTTGATGGCAAAAAAGGAACCCTCCTCTTCTTTCCAGTACTGTGCCTTAAAAATTCTGAAGTTAGAAACCTCTTCTTTCTTATAGTATTCCCCACATTTTTTGAAGCAGCAAATATTTTGATCTTGGCCTCAGTTCCTAACTCCCAATAAAACTTTGAAATAACTCAGCTCTAGACCTCACCTTGAAGTTTGATGTTTAATTCAGACTCAGTAAGTTTGTAATAGCAAAAGATTTGCTGATAATTTCAAGAACATTATGGGATGGAGCTCCAGCAGAGTCTGCTTGCCTTTCTTTGACATTGTCTGCAGAGAAACCTTCAGTGAATGAGCATGACATGTTTTGTTGAAAAGAAGAGTAACAGAGAGATATCTTCAAGGGTCAGCCTGATGTTTGATCCTACCATCATGCAAATGGCTATATAGAGAAAAAAAAAACAAAACACAGTACTGCATATTATTATTGTAACTCTTCATTTCTGGAAGTCAGCATGGAATTGGAAAGCTACTGCACCATTACTATATAAATAAAATCTAATAGATGGGTTTCACCAATCATTTCTGGCAAGAAAAGCTACATGAAATGTATACTCTGCTTTCATTTAGAGAACTGTAGCTTTTGTTTCCCTTGTAAAACTACATATTTTTCCAAAAGTCAAGTTGCAATGGATATTTAATAGGAGCCTGACCTGCTAGAAATGGTTATTATGTATCGTCAATACAGAAATAAACCCTGGCAATACCAGCATAGAGCCTGATTCAGTTCTCTTGATAGTCCAGCTTGTCTTTTTCATTTTTACTTCAGTGGGTATTTTTGCTGCACAAAACCCCTCATAATATAATCAAATATTATAATGCGGACACCATTACAAAACACTGACTTCTCTGAGCAGTAGGCAATTTTTCCATTAGCAAATTAAACTTGGAGCAGTGTGAAACTTGCATTGTTCACGTATTTGTGTGAGAGAAGTGATAATTTCATTACTACTGTATTCAAAATTCGATTCAAGGTGGAATGACATTTTCCTTTCTTCAGAACTGTCATATTTTATAGGGTATGACTCAAAGCAGAAATGATTGTGTTCTTTCTGTCATCTTGTTAAATCTTAGGGTTTCCAGAATATTTGAAGATTTTGTAAAGAGAAGGTATTTTTCTCATAGGTCATACTATGAATATAAAAACTTAATGAGAGAAAATAACATATTTTAGAAAGATCCCTTTTTATAGTACAGGTGATTGTGTTAGTTCAGTGGAGCTACAAACATAACCTTTTTAAGAAGGACAAATTATCTATTGCTGTGTTTTTCTTCCACTAGCCCAAAACAATTTGTCCATGAAGTTTACTTTCTCTGTTTGTAAAAAGAAGAGGACACAGCCACAAGAACCCAAAATCATAAGAATGGTACATTTCAGGAGTCAGCTACACAGAGATGAATCAGCAGATCTAGCCAGTTTATCTTTACCTCCTCTCTTCAATACTGACAGCTGATCTGCATGTTACCATTGAGTTGAATTAGAATCTGACCAGAATATTTAAGAGAAACTGCAATAAATTCAGTTCAGGTCCTCTTGAGAAAGGAAAGCTTAATAAGCTATTCTAGTAAATGCATTTCTAGATTTTAAACTTTTGATTACGTGGCCAATTGGCTGGTTTTACCTCACTCTGCCTAATGACATCTTAGATACTGAAGCAGAACATGCTGTGGAAAAATCTCTGAGCAGATGTAGAAATTACAGGAAATACTTCTTGAACCCTATTCTTGTGAGTTTTATCAATTATAAATGGCCACTGATATAAAACCTCCATAATTTTGATAATTATCTTGATTTTTCAAGGTGTATTCCTCACTAGAGGGAAGCTTAGAAATCATGCTTCATGAAGAAAAATATGAAAGAAAGTTAAAATAAAATCTTAACAACAACAACAACAACAATTTTTTTCTTGCATTCAAGAGCAGTTACATGACCATGTTTTGGAATGTATTTTTTGTGATACTGGCGATGGGGGTGATTTTTTGTGGTGCTGGTGATGGGGGTGATGGTTGATGGTTCTGGGTGTTGGATTTTTTTTCAGGTCCCTTGTACAGGAAACATTCCTCAGTTAAAATTATCATGGCAAAAATATCACCACAGATATGTTAGAACATACAGGTTAGTCTAATACTGTGCAACATTATTCTGTCATTTAAAATTTTTCCTTTCTTTCTTTCTTTCTTTCTTTCTTTCTTTCTTTCTTTCTTTTCTTTTCTTTTCTTTTCTTTTCTTTTCTTTTCTTTTCTTTTCTTTTTCTTCTTTTTCTTCTTCTTTTTCTTCTTCTTTTCTTTTTCTTCTTCTTTTTCTTCTTCTTCTTCTTTTTCTTTTTTCTCTTTCTTTTTCTTTTTCTTCTTTTTCTTTTTCTTTTTCTTTTTCTTTTTCTTTTTCTTTTTCTTTTTCTTTTTCTTTTTCTTTTTCTTTTTCTTTTTCTTTTTCTTTTTCTTTTCTCTGAAAGAAAAAATAGGCAGCCTAGAAAGAAAGAAGGGGCAATCTGAAATATTGACAGATGGTAAAACATTGTGTCAGCAAATTTGAAGAACTGTTGATGTGGAGAAAGTTGCAAATGCTCTAACTAAACGTGTGGCATTGCATCATAGACAAGCAAACATTCAACAATATTGATGGCCAAGAAAGCTGAGGACATAGAGTTATATCTGAATAAAAATTATATTCCAGAAGGTAGTAGACAGATTTTGGAAATATGCTCTCCTTTAAGGTATGTTAGTCAGGATGTATTCCCTGTAATTGTATTAAAGATCTCACAAATGCAAGAAATTGTAATTTCTCAAGTTAGAAGTGAATTCAAGTGTCGATTTGGATTATTCCTCCAGCTCTTCCATGGCCATCATTGAAAGATGAAACATATTTCATAGTGAGTAGAGTCAGTACAGTAGAATAACTTATAATTTTTTTAAGAGTTTCCTGGGACTCCAAACACAGCTACACCTTTCATCTGTCCTTCTCTTGCCCCAGTGACCAAGGAACAGCAAAGTCCTACAGAGCTCTAAGGTCCTCCTGCACTCTTGTCTGTGCTTATGCTCAGAAGCCAGGAACTATGTAAGTAGCATGATGAAGACTATGAAATTATTTTTAGGTCAAACTCTTCCCTTCACATGATTCTGGTGGCACTTCCTTACCACGAGTAGTGATTGCAGTGTTTCCAGCCTCAGGTATTTCAGAACCAGGAGAACCCTTACATCCTATAAATTACACTGCGAATTGCAAGGTTTTTCTGTAAGTGGGGATTTTTGTTGTTGTTGTTGGTGGTTTTTATTATTTTTTAAACAGAATTTGTATAAAGGACCTTATAGATTGCAAGATATTTCTATTGAGTAGGATTCTGTTTTCATTTCCCATCTGGGTTTCTTTGAGCCTTATATATTCTGTGGGGTTTTGTTTTGTTGTTGCATGGGACTTTTTTTGTTCTTTTGTCACACTTCTTAAGTCTTAAAGCTTTGATTTTATGTATTTATTTATTTTTAATGATAGCAGAGATTCTAATGTTACCAAATGAGTACTGGAGCTAAGGTTTTAAATATCCTGAGACTCATGATAAAATCACTGCAGTTGGCAACACTGCTTGAATTTGGCACAAGGTCCTAAAGCTTTAAAGGAAAAAGTGTGACTCATCAAACTTGCCTGGAGAGTTAAGGGAGCTGGGGGCAAGGGCTAATGGGGGTATCCTTCCATTTCAGTAATTCAGAAAAAAATCTACAAGATACAGTCCAGTAATTGTGCCAAGGGAAAAATCTGCTTGCTATACAGAGAATAAAGATTTCTAGTTATGTAACTAAATGAGTGGGAATGTAGAATGGCAGAGGTTTTTAAAAGAATACAGGTATAAACATTTCCAATTTTACAGAAATATTTTAGCAAGGAGTTATTAGTTCATAGGCTGGAAAAGTACCTCACCTTTATGTGATATCAAACATAAAATTCTAAATACTCTTTACACATTTGAATTGTTTTTTAATGATCTTTCCTTTCCAGATGAAGTGAAATATAGAATTTGATCTTATGTTTTCTCAGGGGGATTGTATATATATTTGTCATAGTTTTGATCTGCCACTAGAAGCTAGCCTTAACTTACTGAATTTTACATGACAAAGCATTAGATTAAATACATTTACATGTGTTAAGTCATAAAAATCACATCAGTTACTTGCTGTTTTACCTTTCTGTTGGTGCTATGGTCTTTTGTTAATATGCAAACCTACCCTCCTAAGCTAAACAAGCCAAACTACATAAGATAAAAACGGACAGAGACCTTTCATTAAGGTGGTTTCCTTTATCAAAATTTCCATGCCCAGATTATACATTTTAGTGAAAAAAAAAAAAATCATCATAGTCTGGTCTTTGCAAGAGCCTTCTGGCTAAGCCATGCAAAAGGAACCCAACCTATGTTCTCCTACTCTAAGATAGATCAAGTTATCTCATTTCTGATTTTCCTTCATCATTAGACATAGATAGAGTCTCTAATACAAAGCTATAGTGGTTTGAAGGTTGGTTGGATGTTAATTTGCTGGTTTTGTTGGGTTAGCTGGTTGGTTGGTTGGTGTTTTTTGGGGTTTTGGTGTTTGTGTTTTTTGGGTTTTTTTTCCTACTGGACTTTGTATTTCTTTTGCAAAGTACTTCAAAATATTTAAATTTGATGCCATATTGAGTTGTAAAATCAGCACTCCAAAAGCAACTGTAACTTGTGGTTCCCTAACTTTTGTAGATTTCAGAGTTCTCTGTATTTAAAATGTCTCCCCTTTTTCAAGGCACTTGAAGCACACAGGAGCTTGTAGATATATTCTTTTTTTTTTTTTTTAAGTATGTGTTTTAAAACAAGTACGTATTGGGGTTTGAAGGAGCTTGTGTAGTTTAGTTTGCTAATAAGCACCAAGTGTTACTGTTATAGAAGTGTTTCTGTGGATCTGAAAGGGAAGATGTTGAGCCTGTTCCTAGCTCAGAGGACTCAGCAAAGAGTTTTAAGGATCCCCCTCTCCAGGACAGTTATTTGACACAGGCCAGTAGTCTGGGGGTTGTAATTTACTGCCTGTCTAGCTGTGGCAGCCTCTTTGCTGGGTTTTTACCATGCCACCCTCCTGTAGCGGCATAGCATAGCTCCTGCATGGGCAGCAAGCAGTTTTTATATACAATACTGGGGAAGAGAAGCTCTTTTTCTGGAAGGGTAAGTACTGAGAGCTCTTGGTAAAGAAGTACTTGCCCTTAACATCCTGGGTTTTTGTGCGCCATGTGCTTACTCCATGCTGTGGGCTAATGACCTGCAAAATGTCAAGCTAAATAACTGCATTTTTTAGTTGGCATTGCACAGAACAACATTGGAACCTGGAAGAAACAAACTGGTTTTGTGTAGTTAATTTAAAAATGCTCAATCAATGTAATATGCATAAAGTTTATGGGGCATTTTCTTACAGGCTGGGAAGTGGTATATACCCAAATTTCAGTCCATTGTGAATTTTATGACTTCAGTTTTCAAGCCTAGAAAAGTCTCAGCCAGTGGAAGTGCTGATAGTCCTCTTATCACAGACACTGTAGAAGGTGCCACTGTAGAAGGTGCCACTGTAATAATCCCTGCTTCTATAGTCATAGTCAACTTTTTTATACCCTATAGAAGTGGTAAATAATATTGGGACAAAATGAGTTAGGATACTTAGGATTCACTGTAGCAAAGAGAATCAGAACAACAAAAGCACTCTCACTGATGAAATTGGAAATGTTTTTTTTTAATTAACACTTCTAATTAGAATTTAACATCTCACTAGCTTCGTATGGGATTTTTCGCTTCCTTAACCTCACGGAAACCTATCTATTGGCTCTAAATAGGCAGTCACTTACCATGCACCACTTGAGGATTTCAATTAATCCCAAATCCTCTAACTTTGGTATGTGAACTTGCATTTTTCTCTGCATGCTATTCCCTCCTGTTTCAATTTTCTTACTAAGAACGTTCTCAACAGTATTTTTCTTCTCCAAGTTTTTGCCTCTCTATTTACCTGTCTATTTAAAAAACTGTAGTATTTTGATTTGAAAATGGTGGGACAATGTCATATATATGTAGGCACTGGTCAGGACTGCTTAATATAGATCTGGAAAGATAAGCAGCTAAAGAAACTTTGCAGAAGCCAGAAGAAACTAGCCTCCATAAACTTTGAAGTGGAAAAAAATGTAGGTGTCTTGAAGTTGTTTGGCCAAATTAAAAAAAAAGACACATTTTAAACAAGACAAATGTATATTTTTAAGTTGCATTTCTCCTTACAGGATAAATCTGAGTATTTTTCCACAGCCATCTTTGGCTCTGATGAAACTTATCCCTCAACCACTAGCTGGGTTTTGAATTTTTCATGTATAATCTCAGTTTACCTGAAGCCTTACTGTGAAAGAATCTTTCTGTCATCTGAAATACAATTTCTATTACAAAAGGAAACAGCAAAATTAATAAACCAATAGCAAATAATGGAAATGTAAAATATTTTAGGTTAGAAAGGAATTAATTGATTCCCTGTTGTCCAAACATGACCATTTTAAAGAAATGAAAAATTTCTCATTCTGGAGATGTGATAAATGAGATATTTCCCTGAAGCAGTGGGGAAGAAAAAAAAAAAAACCCAAAGCTCATAGTTTCCTTAGGTATTACTAATTTACCTTCCTAAGGTGTTGAGTACTCAAGTGCTTCACAGACATCAGTAGTCAGTCCTCTTTCTGTATTAGCTACTTTTGAAGTGAGTTTACTTTGATAGCAAACAAAGTAAAATGCTTGTGTACCAAGGGTTCGCTATGACTCGTTATTCACAAATATCCTGGAGTTTGTCTTAGAATTTTTTCTTTTGTTAAAAATGCGACCACAGTGGCACTTAAGAGTACCATTGTAGACTCACACATAAGGTCCTTTTTGAAGCCACATATTTTAGAAAATATACTCTGTGTTATGGATTTTTTGTTTTGTTGTCAATTGAAAAACTCAATCACCCATCCAAGTAAACCAAAAGTCCTCTAATTATAAGCATATTAACTGCCTGCTTCAAAATTCTCCTTAAAAATAGCTACAGGATGTCATAGAAATCTTTTTGCTAGGTATCTTATAATACATCCTGAAAATTCAAGAGGGAAAATTAACTACAGGTAACTTTCCATAAAACACTGATGTAAATAGATCATGAGAATGTGATTACAAGTGAAATTTCATTCTATGATAAATAGTAACCTCAGTCTGCTTGCATCTATTGTAGCCAGAAAAAAACCACACAGAGAAATACATCCCAAATGCTTATTCTTAGATAATGAAGAAAACCAAAAGGTGAAGTTTTATTCTTCTATTAAATCCCTTACAAGTGTCACATTAGCCTGGAGATTGTGGGCATCCCAGTCTGTATCCATACAAAAAGATCTTCATCTGGAGTTATTTATCTGATGAAATATATCTTGAAATACATCTTCGTCTTTCCACTGAAAAGGGAAAGTCACTTCCATGAGTCTAGATCACCTCTGGCCACTACACATAGAGATATACAAGAGATACACAAGTTTTCCACAGAATGCTATATTAGTTTTCCATTTTCTTGTGTCTCTTATCTTTTCTCATGTACAAAATACTCCCCAAGTAGGGTAACATCCACGTTCTTGTCACAAGAAAGGAAAGTGATACCATCATGTAACTTTACTTGTAACTTCCAATGCATTACTTTGCCTTGCACTGGAAGTTGAGTTTGAAAAGTGAATTGTTTTTCTGTGTAAGCACATTTAGACAGACTGATCACAAGAAATGTTGCACTAAATTGTCTTCCATGTTCAAAAGGACCATACAGAAGTATTGGAAAGGTGCTAACACAGTGATCTGACAGATGTTACACAGCCCTTTCCCTCTGAGAGAGATAGATGACAGCTAGAGTATCATTTATTTGACTCTCCATGCAGTGCTAATTAAGCAACAAGGACAAACAACTGAGACACAAAGTGAATGCTAGGAGACACTCATCAGCAGTGCCACAAAGATTTCTCATTTGTCTTTGCTATGCAAAGTTATCCATTGCACTGTGGAGTGTGGGCACTCTGCGTTTGCACAGAACCACACCAAAGCCAAAACCAAAGGATCCAGTGGTCCAGATAACACAATGTGGTGAAGGGAGAGAGAACACTATGTCTAGAGCAATATGACTGATCTCAGCTGTTGTACCTTCTTAATGCATATGAAGAATATCTCATTCTATCTTTAACTTACAGGCTGTTTCCCACAGGTTGGTAGAAAGCAGCTATGGTTCCAGCCATTTTCAAAAGTGGTCATAGAAAGGCACAAGTTAAAGCTAGACTGGTCTTTGCTTAATATTGAGAAACTTTCATAACCATGAACAGAATATGATGTAGTGATACAGGATTACAATTGCATCTTATTTTCCATCCAGAGGAAGCAACAGGATCATTGTGAGGATGATATAGACCACAATAAACTCTAATTGTGGAGTGAGACAACTTTGTCAGGGTTGTATAGGGCTTTCAACCAACCTTCCATCATTATAAGCTTGGCATCTTCAAGGTTGGACAGATCTGAAAATATACAGAAAAGTTGAGACATGAGGCAGTTGTTCAGTTCCAGTACTATGTAGAAGACATTTCTCTATCTAGAGTGTGTGAATATCAGTCATAAGTACAGATGTTGCCTATTCAAAATAGATAGTTGGGATGCTCACTTCTGAATTTTCTAAAAGTGGTGTTCAAATTACATCAGCAAGAACACACTGATGCAGTTTGATCTGATGTAATATGACTGTCTCTATTTCAGCTTTCTCTGTACACAGTTCCTGAAGTCAGAGAAGAACTCTTCAGTAAGCTTGGTTTCAACAGCGTGCCTGTTCACCTTACTGTCTTTTAATAAAATTATTTTGGTGGGAGATAATCCAAAGAGGTAGGTGCAGCACATTTAACACTGTTTTTCTGTTCATCTTGGATTCTCAAAACTGAATTTAAATATTAAAAGTCTCTTTCTGACAAGTCATAGGCATCCTAACACAAAACTCTTCTCTGATGAGAAGAGATGATGGTGGAAGTGCTAGCTTTTTTTCCCTGCCAAAAAGTGTATCTTTCACACAATGAAACTCCTTTTTAATGCATGGTAATTGTATTTTCACAATCCTAGGTGTTTTCCAGCTAGCTATCACCAAGGTGGATGTACCGCTTAGGGATAACTAGTCAGGGATTAACAGATAGAGTCTATTAAAGAAAGAAAGCTTTCAGTAAAAGCATGCTGGAGTCAGTCTTAGAATGAACATATTAGCTTGGGAAAACCAACCTGCAAGGACATCAGAAAGCACCTCCTTCTTCTCTCACCTTTTTCCATCTCCCCTCAAAAATCATTAACCCATTTCCTACAATGCTAAAAAAGCAAAGGGTAAAGAAAATAGGTCTAGTAATTTTCATATTAATCAAATTCTACACGACACATTCTCTCATTCGTCTTCCTTCTTATTAGTTCTAGTCAGTACCCCTGTTTCATTTCTTCTCCTCTCATGGATACACAGGTCTTCTTATTGTCCCATTCTTTCATTCCATTTTGCTTACTTGCAAGGAAGAAAAATTTGCAGCTTCTTGTTGAGAATTTGCTTTAACTTAAGCTCTTCTAGATGTTGCAAGTGTCCCTGACAAAGCCATCAGAACAGTAACAAATTCATTTGGCTTATAATTTTGGCAGAACATATTTGCACTCCATGGGAAGGCTGGGCCTGACTCAGTGCATCTGAAGAGCAATATTTGCACATTCATAAAATGTGCAAATATATGAGGAATGAGAAGTGAGGGACAGCCATCACAAGCCTGTCTTTTTTCATATGCAGAGACTAGCCATACCACCACCTTTCCTGATTCATAGGAGGATGCCTGTGCTGTTTACTAGGGCAGCATTTCAGGCCAAATTCAGCCCTGCTGTGAATGGGCACAACTCCACTGGCTTTGTACAAAGGCTGCCTTCCTGAGAGCAGAACAGGGAAAGCTCTTTGAACAGTGCCAATAATTGCTTCTCTTTGTTTTTTTTTTTTTTGTTTTTTTTTTTTTTTTTTTTTTTATTCATTTTTAAAAGACAGTGGAAGATCAGAGGCAGCAGCTACAATCCACTGTCTACAAATAGCATTAGTAAGAACACAAATGAAAGGCTTTGTGCCACAGTTATATAGCACATCTAACACAAATAGCTAGGCAGTGAGTGGTTGTTGATTAGCTATGAGAGAGTGTAAAGAGCACAGGCAAAAGCTCTTCTATATAAGTCTCCTGCGCTGGGGAAGTAGATGCCATTCCTGATGAGGGGCCACTGGAGGGATGGGATGCAACTATAAACAATGTTTTGCAAGAAATAGCAGACGTTTTGAGTAAAAAATTTTCCATTGCTATTTTTGGAAGGGCTTTGGACTGTGTTTTATTCAGGACCTGTGTGAGAAAGGCATGCTCTAGTTCAGTGAGAAGAAAGCTAGGGAAACTACTAGTGGGAAGTAGGTGGAAATTCTTATCATGTGTCATCCATATTCAGCTACTTTGACCCAACATATAAATTGTGTAATGCATGTAGGACAAATCCAACCACACTGCTAGTATAGCCCACCAATCTATTGAGGGCAGCTGCATTGAGCTTTTCAAAAATGCTTTAATATTTGACTTTAAAATAGGCGATCATTCTTCTTTTGCACAAAAAGCCAATAAACCTAAAGTGCTTCCCCTTAAACAACATTGTAAATGTAATTGTTTTCAGAAATAAACAAACACTTCACAAAGTTCTTTCAGGTATAGCTCTGGATCGCAAAAAATTTGCATTATCATGAAAAATTAAACCTGATTTTATCCTTTTTTATGTCAGTCAGTGCATTATTTTCGGTAGATCTTACCTATTAAAACCAACCTTATAATGAACTTTATATGGGAGTGTGCTTTCATCAAATATTGTAACCTCTAAAGGTTTAATTAAGTCAGTGAATACATGCAACAGCTTTTAATCCTTATCTGTTCATCTCTTTTTTTCAACTTTATCTGTTCTGCATGCAGCTATTCCTCAATCTGTCCCAGGCAAGTGGACCTAGAATCTGGAATCTCTCATAATCTTTGATACTCTAGTTTGCTGGAGTTCAGAACTCTGGGGGAAAATTTGCTACAGTCCTTGTTAGCAGGTGATTTACTGTCCTGCAGTTTTCTCAAAGGCTTTGCTAAAACATACAAGGTAAAGCATTGTTTATCACAAACAGCGATGCATAATAGCAGGAGCTGACTAAGTTGTAATTATGTCACCAAAAAATCTGTCAAATTTATCAGACCATTAGTAAGGGGACACATTTGTCTGCTGTGTGTATTCATCTGCCACTGAAGTCATATTTATAGGATTGCTTTTTAAAGGGAACATAAAGAACGTCCGGGAAACCTGCACTCAGATGAAAAACTGCATGATTGCTTTCATTGTTGCCAGCTTCCAAACAGTGGACATCACAGAATTTCATTCAAAAGCAGCCAGGAGCTCTTTACAACTTTGCTTACAGCTAAGTCAGGGTTTAAAGGAAGATTTGATGGTGGGATAAGTCATGGCAAAGTCTTCCTTTTGGGAATGAATGACCCAGTCTCTTAGGTAGTACAGCTCTGCAATCAGACTTTTTATATGTGAACCTGATCACTTAGAAAAGTTTCTTTGCCCCAGTCTCTCCCAAAGGATTATTTCTTTTTGTTCTTGAAAAGCAATAAGTGCATGTTTACATTGCATATAAGGTGTAAGAAGCCTCAACCCCAGGTCTACTCTAAGTTAATAGGGAAAAATAAACAATTAGCCGGAATAACATAAAGCAGCACCTGATACAGGAGAAAAGAGAAGACCCATCACATGCTGCTTCTGCAGGAAAAAAGATAAGCACCCTCTTAAAAAGCTATAAATTTTTCCCATTTAGTTATGCTGAGCCACGGAGGACACAGAGCCATCAGAACTTAAGTTTTTCTGGAACATTTTTTTATAATAATTATATATAATGCAATACTTTGGAGATGTAATGGTACATTTTGATGCCAGACCATGCTGAGCCTCTCTCTTCCTTGCTCTTTTTGTCTGCTGCTACTTCCTGACTTGTTCATCACATGCTCACAATCCTTGTTCTTGCAGGTTTCAACATTCAGCAGTAACTGGGCATATTGACTCTGCTCTGTGCCTCCTGCTTGCCTTGAAACACCTCATGCTAGCTTGCCCTTGCCATAGCTCAGCTCTATAACTGTAGCAAGGTATCGTATGTTCATGTAACACTTGCATTTTTTATCTCCTTACCACTGCAGATATTTGTATTATAAATACACAAATACCAATAAAGTCAGGGGTTTTTTTTCATCAGGGCAGAAGATTGGTTGGCTTGTGCTTCTTTTTTTTTATATATTATGCCATGCTGAGCTACATGGTCCTGTGGGGAAATTAAATTATGTATATAATGTTGGTAGGTGTGCTAAACTTCTTCAAAATGCTTTGGATGTGCTCTCCTTCATTCTCTCTCCCTCTGGATGTTATTATTTTGCATTCAACAAGGGCCTGCGCAGGTTGCCTTTACATCTCAAATTCTCTCCAGCTGAAGGTGCTGGAATGTCAGACATTTACTTCCAGCAGGACTTTTTATTTCTCACTATTTTTAGGCTACAGAAAAATGTAACAACTTTTTATAAGAGTGAGCTTGTAGATAATCAGAAAATATATTACAGAATATTCTTGCTTTCAGAAAAGAAATAAATAAACAGTGACAAAAGTGACCTTGAGGTCCTATGAGGAACTGAGCATACTATAAGTAAGAAAAATATGTATAAAGGAATTTGACTGGATTAGGATATGCTACACTTAACAGCTTGAGTGAACACATGCATCAATCTCTTCAGTGCTGTTTGAAAGTGTTGTAAGTGATAACAGCAATATTTTATTTTCTTCTTTAATATAAATGATGTAGGACTTTTGTGAACACTATTAAGAAAAGTTCTATATCAAACCCTTAGCAGCTCAGAGTTATAAGCAACAGATCTAAATTCCTGTGAGACAAGAAAGACTAGGAAACACATGAAAGTATTAAGAAAAAAGAATATGTATTCTTGAGCACTTCCAAATTTAGATGAGTAAACTCAAGTTCCATAGTATGTGCCACACTCATTGTTATAGAAGACTTGCTGATTGTGTGAGTGAGACCAATTTAGTCTAACTGCCAGATAAAGCTGATGTTGAATTTTGACCTTCTGACTCTACAGCCAGTGAGGTACTAATTGCATTATTTTCTGTTTCATTAATCAGTACCTGTTGTGCAATTTTTTTCCTCCTCTTTGTAAAGATTTTTTCCTTCCTCCTTGAGAAACTTCAAGAAACAACATAAGTAAATTCTTATGTCTCATATTTGGAATCTGTCCAGAGTGTTCAGAGTAGGGTTTATGACTAAGTTGTGTTACTCTAACTAAAATCAACAAAGCAAATTTGTCAAGGTATCATCCTTGTTCAAGAACGAAAATTTTTCTGGATGCATCAAATACATCTCAGCTTGAGACAGAACAGGAAAAAACTTCAGAAAGATTTACAGAATCACAGAATCAGAGAATAGTCTGAGTTGGAAGGGACTCACAAAGATCATTGAGTCTCAATCTTAGCCATGAGTAGGACATCCCCAAGAGTCACATCGTGTGTCTGGGAGCATTGTTCAAACACTTCTTGAACTCTGTCAGGCTTGGTGCCATGACCATTTCCCTGGAAAGCCTGTTCCAGTGCCTGACTACCCTCTGGTGAAGAACTTTTTTTCTGATATTCAATGTAAACCTTCACTGACATGGCTTCAGGCCATTCCCTTGGGTCCTGTCAGTGGTCACCACAGAGAAGACATCGGTGCCTGCCCCTCCACTTCCCCTCACAAGGAAGTTGTGACTACAATAGGGTCTACCCTCAGTCTTCTCCAGGCTGAACAGACCAAGTGACCTCTACCACTCCTCATATGGCTTTAGATACAATAAAGCCTCTGACAAGCTCTCTAAAAGAGTTTTTATTTAGAGAACTTATAGCATCCTATTTTAGGATGCTCTCCAGGCTTTCAAAAACTTATTAATGACTTTAAGGTAAGTGATAGTGTTTTAAATTGCAGCAAATATTTCTGGAAATTAAATCTCCATTTAGAGTGAACCAATATGAAGCAGCTCAAGCTGCTACTTTTGAAAACATAGTTTGATGACCTCACAATTATAAGAATTCAAAGGAACTTCTGGGCTCTGACATCCAGAAAATCCCAGACATCACACTCTCCGACTGTAAGCCGCAGTTATATTAGCAATCTGGCTGAAGTTGCACAGTGAATGCCCACAGGAATTCCATAAATTCACTGTCCATCTTCAGTTGGACACAGTGATTCACTCAGTTCTTGGCCAGATTGTTGGAAGCAGAGGCCCCTGTCATCAGTTCTGGACAGTTGATATGGAATTACAGCTCCTCCTTGGACCATTTCTCCCATTTGAAAAATTGCCATAGTGAGTTCTCCAGCCTGCCAAGTTGGCAGACTCCATCCTTGAAGCTGGAGAAAAGCCAGAAATCTCTGTGCAATTGTGAACCTCCAGTCTCAGTCAGTCATAGCTTCTATCAGCACTCTTGCTTATGTTCATGGAGGAACTTCCTGATCCTAATTTGGACTCAGCCAAAATCCATCTTCGTTTTAGGAAAATGCTGAACAGGATCCTATTAAAATATTTGGATAGATTTAAACAGTAGACCCAGTCTCTTGATAGATTTTCTGAAGAGTAAGAGACTTACTAATAAAATGTGCTGCGGATTTCTTTCTCGTATCTTTTCAGCATGAAGGGACATAGTCTAAATAGCAATAAAGGACTGAGAAATTGCCTGCCACTATGACTCTCATCTGTTTATTTATAATAAAGTCAATCGGTAATTTTGCTAATTTCAGCAGCTAAAAACTTTTCTGGAACTTTTGCATGCCAGCTTTTTCTAATTGTTTAGATACTACAGGGGCATGAAGAGCTATTGGAATGCTAAGTGATATACAGCCACATGTAAAAGCTCATAATAACACTTTTTCTTATCCTGAAATGCATAGGTAATTGAAAAGTTAAGACTTGTAGAAGATTAAGAAAATGGGTGGAATGGTGGAGATTACTAATAAATAATAGTGGGTCTAGTTGAGAAACTGTGAAGTTGGAATGGCAGGTTTTCCTCCTTCTGATTTAAGAAATGCAGGGAAAGGCATTTTCTGTGGGATTTATTTTCTTCTTTAATTCTGCGCATCTTCTTTCTCAGAGGAGGTGAGGTGTGGGCCAGCGGATACTCTG
Organism: Anomalospiza imberbis; assembly: GCF_031753505.1. NCBI lineage: Eukaryota > Metazoa > Chordata > Aves > Passeriformes > Viduidae > Anomalospiza > Anomalospiza imberbis. The sequence continues at coordinate 29,331,099 of NC_089682.1, forward strand.
GGAGTAAACTCATGCACACTTACTCAAAATAATTGTCTCTCCACTCAATTCAGCAGCCAAAGTTCCATACATTTCTGTGAAATCCAGGCAGCAATTGCAAATCAGTCAGCAGCCAGAATGCTGCAGCCTGCAAGTTATTTAACAAAACCAGACAAACAAAAAGATGAAGATTACTAGTGTTAGATTATGTGACTAGAGGCTCATTTCAACAAAGACAGACGGTCCTATTAGATACAGGGGTCCCAAGAGCCCCAGGTACCCTGGCCAAAGGAAGAAACATAAGTCCCTGCTTTGCTCCATCACAGGGGTGATCAGAAACACAGGCAGAGCAAGACCCACCATGGTGAGCTAATGGAAACTGTCTCCCCAGGTGTTAACCCCACACAGCTGCTCCCTCACTCCCCCATCAATAGGATCAAGGAGATAATCAGAAGGGTAAAAGCTGGAAAACTCGTTGGTTGAGATAAAGACAGTTTAATGGGGAAAGCAAAGGCTATGTGCACAAGCAAAGGAAAACAAGAAATTCTCTGAGTCCCATGGCAGGCAGGTGTTCAGAGAGAGCAGGGTTCCATCACATGTAAAGGTTCCTTGGGAATGCAAATGCCATCACTCCAAATGTCCTCCCCTTCCTCCTTCTTTCCCCTACTTTATATACTGAGCATGATGTCATATGGAATATCCCTTTGGTCAGTTTGGATCAACTGCTCTGGATACAGCTCCTCCCAAACTTCCGTGTACCCCCAACTTCCTTGCCAGCGTGGCAGTACAAAGAGCAGAAGAGGCCTTGGCCTTGGGTTAGCATTGCTTGGCAATAACAAAAACCATCTCTATATTATCAACCCTGTGATCAGCACAAACCCCAAACACAGCCCCATACCAGCCACTGTGAAGAAAATTAATCCTACCTTAGCCAAAAGCAGCACAACACAGCACCTCATGGACTGGGAGGGGACTGTCATTCAGCATGGGGCTCCTTGTGGGATGCCAGGGGAGAGCATTTGGGGATTGTACCTGACTTATGAGGGGAAGTTTGGGTCAGGAACAAAAGGTAGGGAAAGGAAAGGATAAGGGAATGGGAAATGTGGGAAAATAGAAGTAAAAAGGGGTTAAAAGAAGCTGTCCTCCTGTAAAGCGGGGTTGGTTCAGTATGTCTGGTAATGCCCGGTGCCTGATCAGCACAGTTTCTCCAGTTTTCTCATTAAACTCCACTTCTATTTTCCTGGGTGAAGGGACTCTGTTCTGTGTACATGTGACTATATGGTTGTCTGAGCATCAGTAATGGCTGTAAAACCACAAGTCATAGGGAGCTGTGTGCCAGCAGCTGGAGAAAACAAGGATGGGGGTGTATATGTGTGTGAACAAGCAGAGTGGGTGTGTCAGTGAAAAATCACTAGCAAGTATCAAGCTGGCCTAGATGCTGAGTAGTATAAGAGGATTAGGAGCCAAGTACTGGAGTGCCCATGAGTCTGGGACAGAGACTAGGGAAATCAGAGTGTCTACATGGTCCAGAAGGTCCAGAGCTGAAGGGATTTTGGAATCTGGCATTGGCTACAGGTAAGACTACAGCCTGGACCAGGTACCAGAGACATTGTTTTACACGCCTGCGCATAAGGTAACTTGAGGAGACCAGAATATCAATGGGCCAGCTACTGGCAATCTGGATGTCTATAAGTCTGCTGCCATGTAGTCCCTTAGAGTGTGTGCTCACATAATTCTGAGTTATAGCAGCTGCTCTTGGGTTTGTCCCTGTGGGTTCACATGCTTGAGTACCACCAAGTAGGAAAACCAAAGGTCCAAGGCCAGCTAGTGGATAAAGTATGAGTCTCAGACTAACTATTGGAGTGATCCACACCCTATAAATGTGTGTGCTTTCCACAAAGAGCCTATTGTTCTGCTCAGCCAGAGAGGGGACCAGGATTAGACCATCAGTGATGTTTGCTTATGCGTGAGCACTGTGCCATGTCTGTGCTGCTCTCTGTACCTGGTTCTGTGCACATGTGCACTGAATTATGGTGTGGGGCTGCCCATTGGGAATACCTGCTCAGCCTTTTTTCTGGACAGACTTGAATGCATGGAGCTGTGGCAGCCCAACCTGGTCTGCACTTTCAGCAAGTCCTTACTAATGTTTTTATGTTTAAGCAGACATTACACTGTTTACCTTTGGACATGTGATAAGAGAAAAAATAATGAGTACCAACAAAATTATTTCAGAGAAACATTTTTAAAAGCCCTTTAAAAATTAATTTATATTCTTACAAAAGTTGTAATATGCTACAACTATTTGTAGTTGTAATATGCTACAAAACATTGTCAGGAGTACACAATCTACCTCTTAAAGGAGAGGAAGTGCTCTGCTTGCTGCTAAAAGTGGCCTGCAGAGCAGAGCCCAGCTACAGCTTATTTATCCACTGATTTATTCATGCATGTCCTATCCTTACATTATTCATCCACATGACTTTTGGCATTCCAATACAGCCATGGTGCTGCCAAACACGGAGGATATTTTTCCAGGGCTAATGTCTGAAGTTATAGCACAGGATGTTCTGGCTAAAGACTGCCAAACTGGCACACTGGTAACTGATTAAAACTGTTACAAATATAAATGAATATCTTTGTTATCTGGGCTGGTCCTTCTTCACCCTCAAAAAGAAGGTATAAAACACAAAACTCTCATTTTCTTTCTGAAGGCTTCTGCTGGAGGTAAAAATCAGGAGCTTGTCCTTATGAACTGTTTTCTGTGTCATTTCATCATTTTTTAAATTCTGCCCATAACAAATGTCTGCTCATAACATTCCTTAATACACTGTTCAGAGAAATAGGTTTTTAACACAGTTATTACAAAACTCTCTTGTCAACTCCTTTGGAAGTTGGAGTGAAAGAACATCAGTCTACTGAAAGGCTGGAATTTTCTGCACAGAATAAACACCTAAATCTGGTGTCTACCTGTGGGTGATATGAGCTAGAGTATCTGCTTTGTTATAAGCAATCGAGAGCTTTTCTGAAGCTGAGTTACACCATTTCTTGCACCTTGCATCCATCCAGCTAACTGTACTGTGTGCCACTGCCTGTACTTCTAAGTGGAGCTGTATACGTGCAGCAGTCTTTTTTTAGTCCTGTTTTTTTATGCGATAGTACACATGCCCTAAAAATAAAAGAAACCATATTTGTTTGGTACCAGATTCTCCCACATACATTTGTCATTGAGACCATTCAAATACTCTTCGATATACTTCAAATACTCTTCAAATACTGTTTTGATATCTCTTAACGAAAGATATAAGCCAATGTTATTTATCTCTGTACCTAATTGCTTTGAACCTCTTTTTTTCTTTCTCTTTTTATTTTTTTTTTCCCCACCCTGGAAACAGGTTGCCATTGATGTCATGCAAGTTCTTGAAAAAAGTAAAATCAGAAACTGAGAACTATGGCAGTCAGGCCTGAGACTGTAGTGCTCACTGGCACATCTTTCTCAGCTGGCTGCAGGGACAGCAAAACTGATTTAACATTATAGTTATGCGATTTATAGGAGCATGTTTTTGATTTGCGTGCTGTAATCTTCTACAATTTTCTTAATCAGGCACAGAACATATTTTTCATCAAAGAGTCTGCAAATTTTCATAATGGTTTCCTATTTTGTAGAAACAAAAATGATTTTTTCCCATATCTTTCAGTCTTATTCTTCTGCTCTGTCCTCACATTCAGACAGAAATTTTAAAATTTGTCCACATCCCAATTTCTGCTGCTTATACCAAGGTTCATAATTCTATACCATGCGTCTTCTGTTATATCCAGCATGTTATTCCATGACCATGATCTCCAGATTCAAGTAAGCATGTAGGTTTATTTTTCATGTTTACCATCATCTTCACCTGTCAGGCGCTGTACCAATAAGAAATCTATTTGTGCTATTTGGTAGAGTTAAAACCAAGTAAAAAACTGATTTACCAGGTAAACATTCATCCTTACAGAAAACCATTTGATGGTTAATTTTCAAAGAAGGATTTTTTCCGTGTTTGCTTGTCATTTATTATGTTCTTCCAGGCTGAGGTGGCCTTGTTTGGGCCAAAAGTCACACAAGTCTCCAGCACAGTCAAGAATAAAACAATTATCCTTGACTCCTTTTCCTGTGCTTTACAAGTATTCTGATATTTGTGACACCTGGCTTTCAAGTTACTTCCCTGCTCTATCCATACATTTTAGTGGATGCTTTTATCATTTCTCAGCTTGATTGCTGACTTCTTGTTGTTGTTGTTTTAAAACCTCTTTATATCAGCTGACTTTGAGTACTTGTCAGGGTCATGATCTACCTATGTCATATTTTATTTTATAACTAAGAGAGACTATTTTTTCCCTTCTTCTGGGGCATATATTCATTGTGGAATAATTCAGTTCATGACAATATTACCTTCACCATTTCTTTGACATTTCCATCTGCATTTGGGAGGTATCCAAGTGTTCATGCCAGTTGTGTTCATTGCACAAGAATGTTGGCATCAAAACCACTGATGACACATTTTTAAGAAAAAAAAAAAAAAAAGCTAAAAAAACAAAACCTAGCCAGTTTGTCAGTAGGCTTCCTTCTTATTTTCAGTTCTGGCTGTCAACCCATAATATCATCAAAGCAGCTAGGTCTGTTGAGGATCAAGTAGAGAGAGAAAGAAGTCAAGAAGCTTCAGAGGAATAAAAAAAAAACAGTGGGCAAAGCTGCCCAGTCCAAAAGACTGGGCTGGAAGTTTAGAGAAGACGGACATAATTATATTCCTATAAAGAAGAAAGGAAGTATGGGTCACAGTCTGGGAGATGGGGCACTTCCCTTTATAACTTCCTTGCCTTTATAATCTGAAGTCTGTGGGGACAGCACAAGAGCAGAGTTGTATTCCAAGTTAATGCATTTTTTAAATATTTGTAAATGCCCTTTGCTGAGGTTTCTGACTCTAGGCACTTCTGTTTGGCTGCCAACAGAGATAGCTGACTACAAGGATTATACAATATTTAAAGCTGTATTGCCAAATTCCCTTTCACCACTTTCTCTTTTCCTTCTGAAATGAAGTGTACAAAAATTACGGCTGTGTTGCCAAACTATGCTGCAGTGCTTCACAGGAAATAATACCTATTTTCCATTCAAATAACATCCTACAGCTTTTATAAGAGTATCTGGAACAATATCTCCATTTTCTTCTGTGGATGCATTGACAGTCTTTCTCGCTCAGTAGTAGCTCAGCATCTTCATTCTTAAGATGGGCATTTTCTTCATGGTGCTTTGTGGTGTCCCTGATGTTCATTTGCTTCGTCCTGTGGTAGGTCACTGACACAAGAACGAGATGTTTTGAATTAAAAAATGAATCATGCAGAAACTCAGGGTAAAATTTTACTTGCACGTTCTTATCATGCAGTAAATGTCAGTGAATCAAAGTAAAGGCAGAGTTTCATGAAAAATCACCAGATTCATGCATTATGATGGAAGTAATAAAATATTTTAGGATTCTGAAATTTCTGAGAGGCTGTTCATCTAAAAAATGTAGAATATAGAGACCTGTATGTGAGCTAGACTATTTTATTGATCTGACACTGATCGAGACTCTGATCCAGCACAGTTAATCTGATTTTGCAATTGATTTATGTGTTTGGTCAGCTTTATGTTGTCCTACAAGTGTTTATTTCTTTGTTTTCAAAAGAACAACATCTGTGGAAATTACTTCTTAGATGGCCTTTCACATTGTAGAAGATTGGGTTTAGATGGCTTAGTGCTCTTCTAATTGGTCTGAATCTTTGTTAGGAAATCTAAAGCTCTATTTCTTAAAATTTGTAAACTTTTCTGCATAGGTCATGTATTTATTTTTTCTCAGTACCTCAGTATTATTCAGGATTTATCAAGAATCTCCATATTACGTTTTCTTAGAACAGCTGAATTTTTCCAACTTTTAAGTCTGAAGTAATTTTTCTTATTTGTTCTGAGGTTCTAAATCAGACTCCATTTTAAGGCTCATCCTTTTCACTTGTAAAAACATGCAAATTACACTTCTCAATTGTTTTCTGAACTGAACAGTTTTAAAGATGTTACAGCATACTTCTTGGGCATTTCTGTAAACTCATGAATCTCAAATTCTCTTGAATCATCTTTCTAATGTGGATGTTGTTTAAATTTAAAAGAAAAAAGAAAAAAAGGAGAAAATTAAAAAAAAAGAAAAAAAGAAGGAGAAAAAAGGAGAAAGGGACATCTGCATGTGCTGAATCTCTTGAAGAATAAAAAATCATTTGCCTTGTAGGACAGTAAAAGCAGAATTTTCAGATGCCTTCTGCGTTTTTCTGTCTACCTGAACCCATTTGCTTCCTGAAGACTGTCGCATCATGTTCTTATTTCAGCTCTTGAATGACTCTGGGATGTCTTTTGAATAAGCATTTGTATGGTATATTTTGATGTTGAAATTGGCCTCAAACAATGTTTATTTCTGGATCCTCTCACTTTGCATACAACATGCTCACGAGTCCTGTTCTTAATCACTTTTTCTTCAAAATGACAAGAGATTGCTAATTTTCTTAAGTTTTTCATTTACTTTTCTATGTTCCATTTTCACTTTAGAACCATAAGCAGAAGACAGTATAGAATGACCAGTGTAAGAATACACATTTTCATTAAAATATCAACTATCACATGAAAAGGTTTATCTTCTGGAGTAAAAAGGCTTGTTTTGACAGGCAACAAGTTACAGGTTTCAGTTCCCATCATACTAAACACTTCTTGAAGCTTTTCCAATCAACATTAGTTATTACATACTATGCCAGCCTTTTGACACAGGCAATCCACTACTCAACTGAGCTATCAAACAAATCTTCATTCTTCAAAAGATAGAGAATTTAAATTTTTTCCCCCAAAACTATATGGTATTTTAAAGTCCCAGTGCTGCATCCTTCCATTTTCATAGCATTATACTTTTGGTTTGGGACCTGTATTGACCCTGGAGAACATGAGTAACACTATTCCTTCTGGAAACCAAGTATCCACATTTATTAAGTATATTCAAGTACACTGACTATATTTAGTTGGGACTTTACTGGACAGCAGATTTTTATGTATGGCAATCAATTACAAAATCTGAAGTTAAGCTATTGATGCGCCCATTACTTCTTGTAGTATTGTTAGTTGCTGATGTCAGGCTAAAGAGAATACCTTATCCTTTGACATTTGGATTAATTTAAATAAAACATCCTGGTACAAAACTGTCACTTAACATGACCAAATATCATTCAAATAAACTCCATCTGACCAGATCTCTAAGGCCTTGGAAGAAGTAGACATCAACTATATTGATATATTTGGGCTTTCACTTTTGTTTGCATGTATGTGCATTTTTGTTTGTGCATGTGTTTCATTCCCCTGCAGCTTTGGTTCAGTGGTTCTTCTAGTGCAAGCTGATGCCTGAGGACCTCACTGCAGCTGGAGAGAAAATTATCATTGGGAGGAATTACTAATGGATTAGGCAGAAGGGAAAGGTAAGCACATGCCCATACTAACAAGTCGTCATCAAAGAAAAGCAGCATTGTTCTGTTTAACACAGGAGGACAGCAATTCAATCTAGTGTTTGTGCAAGGCAAAGAATAGGGGATATACATATCTGGGAGCACAGGTAGGAGCTGCAATAGAGAAGAGTGCAATGGAAGCAGAGGACATCTGTGGAATGGCAGGTGATATCAAAGACAGACAACTTAATGAGCGTTTCAGGTGTCATGTCACCATTTTTTGTTCCTGGGTAACTCACATTTTATTCAGGTATTTGGTTAAGAGTGTTATATGTAAGACAGTATGCTTTCAAGCTGCCTGTGAATTAGTGCAACACAGTAGGGAGGAACATATCTAAGGGAAACAAAATAAAGCAGAATTCATCTTGTAATCTATACGCTAAAGGCAAAGGGAGACACAAAGGCAACATTGTGTCACTGCTACCTGTTTCAATAGAAGGTGAGGCGTAAGAAACTAATAAATATGCTGATACAAAATGAAGTGAGTATACAGGAAAAACCTATCTTCTAATGACAGAAGTGTGCTAAGGATTTCTAGAATCCATTAGAAAGATGCATCATCCCTATATCTGAGAACAGCAGCATTTACCAATTTTTACCATTGTCATGAGCACGCATTTGATGGCATTTAGAGGCTGCAGAACACAGAATAATGTTTGTCTAATGTAAAACATGTTTATAATCTCCTTTTGATGCAACTATATACACCCAGAGAAGTCATAGACACTTGAGAAGCATAGGCTGGCAAAAAAAAAAAAAAAAAATTGCAGTTTTGTACATATAAGAAAAGCTCAGAAATCTCTAGCCAGCAACCCTTTCTTCCCAAGAAAAATTTAACAGACTGACTCAGTGTCAGGGTACCACATATTACAAAGCCTATAAAGCTGGTTTGTGTCTCCTGGCATGAGTTTCAGAAAAAATGTCCATAAGCATTTGAGCAAAAAGTGGTCTGCTAATGTGTTGAAAATACAAAGGTTTGGTCTTATTGTTCTTGTACATACCAATTGTAGCACCTTAAAAGCAGTTCAGCACTATTTGAAATTGATTAACTTCTTCATCATGCACTATAGATGGATGCATTTACAGACATGTGAGATTTCTAGCTGTCTCCAGCTTGTTTAGATATATCTCACCTACAGCCCAGTGATAAATGTACTTACCTGAAACTGAAGGCACACACAGGGATTTTAACCACAATGCTGAAGTCAAAAAACAATTATTTTCACAGTCCTGAGCTCATGAAGTAATCTGAAAGATCAAGAGAAATGTTAAATATTATTTTAATACTAAAGCAATTCATATTCTCCAGAAAGTCAACTTAAGCATATATAAGAACCTGACTAGAAGTGATGAACTATGGAGCAGGAAATGGAACCAGAAACTCTTCCTCATCTACTGGTCACCGCAATAACATGTTCTATGAAGACTGGGTACTAAGTGAAGGAACAGAAACATTAACCATTTCAACTGGTTTTATACAGAGGTCATTGTGTTAGGAGCTGTACAAAAAACAAAACAGGTGGTGTCTACCTATTCAAATTAATTTTATACATGTGTGTGCATGGAGATATAAGTTAACTTATATATATGTGCGTCTGTAGTCATATGGGAACGATAGCATAGTACAGCTGAAGCCCACAAACAAAAGGGGACCACAGGGCAATGATACAGATATGGCAAAAGAGATAAGCATTTTAAGATGTATCACACCAGTTCTCTGGCTGTTGATGGTTTTCTTGATGATCACCTAAAGTTTGTAATTATGGTGATCTTATATAAAGTGTACTGTAGCAATCCACATTTGAAAGAAGACTGCATGTTTCTTGCCCAGCAAGAAAATAACCTCATCCCTAGTACAAAAAGATGAGGTGACTTGTCCATATAGATCATACAAAAATATGGCTGATATTAACATAGGGGGTTGTCTACTGCATTTCTTCAAATGTCTTTCCACTTCAATCCTGTTTAAAAAAATGCAAGCCACTTACCTATCTATTGCTTTGTATCTGCTGTCAAGCATCACTCTCTGTCAAGCATTACAGTGATTTTAAATGGATGCATAAGAGAAGCTGTGTCATAATTTGACTCTGTCACGTAATAGGGCAAAAGAGGTATGTGCTATCAAGGGTGGGGAATTTTTCTGCGTGCTGTGTTGCACACTGCATTAATTCAAGTAATTGAATTTTCAGTTTTCTTGTGCTAACAGAGAAATGTGAAAACACACTGCCTAATGAAGAGAAAGACTGCATGTATTTTAGCAATTCAGGCTATTACAATTCATATCAATTTTACTTCAAATTTTAAAGTTGAAACATTTTAAGCAATTGAAAATATTTAAGGCATTTTCAAAATAAAACCAACTTCAATAATATGAGCAAAGTTAATAGGAGTTCCTAGGTTTCAATGTTCTTGTCATACCATAGCAAACAATTCAAGGTAAATGAATGACCTAGATAACTAAATCAGTGCTAGTCATCATTAAAAAGGAAAGAACAAAGAACTGCAAACTGAAGTGAGAGTGAGAGTGAAACAAAGGAAAGAAAGAGAAAATTACTTTTGAAAAGGAAAAAAAAAAAGCCAATAAAATGTGGTATTGTGTGGATTAGATGTATTCTATTTTTTTTCTCAGTGTTTTATCTTTTTTTATCTGGTTTATCAGTGCATGAGTCACTTTCCTCAAACCTTTGTTTTCAAATGTCCTTAACTTTATCTTACTTTTGTCTTGAAATTGGACTGCTACTATTTCACATGACAAAGTTTCTGTTTATGTGATAGTCTATTACTTGGCTGTGGGCAATTTTTGTCCTTCTAATTTAAAAACAAGATTTTCCTTCTACCCTCACCATCCTGAGGCATTTGGTCTAGCTGTGTGGTTAAAGTTGTCATTCACCCCTGAATCAAAAGATCAGTGAGAAGACAAAGTACTTCCTGAACTGACTTTATGGGCCAAACAGAAAAGATGACAGTAAGGAAAGCATCAGTCAAATATAACATTTGTGTCTATGGCTGTCATGAGAAAATATCTTTATATAACTAGAAAAAAAATAGGTACTTTGCTAGAGTTGGCTGAATAATTCATTGTGAATAAATTATCCAGCAGATGTACTCCCCACACACTGCTTTTTGTTTGTTTGTGAATGGTTTGTGAACAGACCTTTTCTTCTGCTAATGTATTCCTTATTTGGAAATGTTCACCAGAGTCTGTGCAAATCAAAGATGCTTCCTGGAAGGTATTTTGTAGTAATGTTACCCTTCTGGGTCAGTCACATGGTTCATCTGAGTCAGTGTTTCATCAGTGGTGTCCATAAGAATGCTAGAGTATAAGGAAATAACATGAACTTCTCATTGAGATTCTTCTCTTAGTAAACCAGTGATTTTCAAACTTCCATGAGGGAGATTGCATCAAGGTTTCTCAGCATAAGTGTTTGTATATTCATTTGCCATGAATGTGCCAAGTACTTTTTGGCTTACTGTGGCTAGGATTTTTCCTGTTTAATTCCACCACCAGTAATCAGACATTCTTTTCCTGTTAAATTTGCTGCTTGGTCCATTTTTCTGCTGTGGACAGTCATACATGTTTATAGCTTTCAAGATGGTCACTGTCATGTAATCATAGAAAACCAGTTACTTACTGTTGAGGCCACTCATCCCATCTGGTTTTCCTCTTTCTGAAATTTTTCATATACCTCAGCCATCATCCTTTCAGTTTTCCTTAATTTAAACAGCTTGAATCTTTCATTTGTTTTTCAGTGGTCCTCTTTGTATATTTCTTATCTTTCTTTATTCTGTGTTCTCTCTCTGATGTGGTTCAGCAAGAATGCTGACCAGAGCTGGACAGAGTACTCCAGCAGAGGCTCTACAAAGCTGAAAGGTTTGCTCATTTTTTTGCAAGCTATATTCCACTTACACATCTCAGCATGATGTTTGCCATGATATCCTTGGTTATGTTCAGACCATAGTCTAGTTAATTTTTTTGATCTCTTTCCAAAAATTGCTATCTAGCCAGCTGTTTCCCATCCTCTGTAAAGTTGATTATTCTTACCTGTTTTTAACACCCCACGCTTGTCCCTATTAGATTCAGACTAGTTTTCCTAGACCTTTTCTCTAATTGAAGACCATGCCTTCTATGCTACTCTGGTGAGACCCCACCTGAGTACTGCATCCAGCTCTGGAACTCCCAACATAAGGGAGGATAAGAAGGATGTGGGTCTGCTGGAGCAGATCCAGAGCATGGCCACAAAGATGACCAGAGGGCTGAGCTCCTCTCCTAGGAAGACAGACTGAGGGAGCTGGGGCTGTTCAGCCTGGGGAAGAGAAAGTTTCAGGGAGACCATATAACACCTGCCAGTACCTAAAGATGTTCTACAGGAAAGCTGGAGAGGAACTTTTTAGAGAGGCATATAGTGACAGGAAAAAGGAGAATAGCTTTAAACTGAAAAGGGTAAGTGTAGGTTAGACATTAGGAATAAATTCATCCCAGAGCAGCTGTGGAAGCATCCCTGGAAGCATTCAAGGCTGGTCTAGGTGGGGCTTTGAACAACCCAGTGTAGGGGAAGTGGCCCTGTCCATGGAAGGAGGGCTGGAACTGAATTGTCTTTAAGCTCCCTCCCAACACAACCTGTTCTGTAATTCTATGATTCTAGATTCTAGGTCTGACTTTTATCTATTTCAAACATTCTCATCTTCATTTCCCATGCAGATTGAAGAATTTGTTGTGGCTTGTTTGCTCCATTGCTTTTGTTGGGGGATTTTATTATTTTATTGTCTCTCTGTTCTGTCACACATTGCATATTATATATATATATAACATATACATATGTGGTAAGTACATTTACAACATACATACTGTCATTAGTAATGAATATTGAAAGGGTTCATAATCAGGACAGACCCTTTATAGAAATCTTTATGTTTTCTGCTTGTGCCTCCTTTCCGAGAAGAAAAGTCATAGCATGTGGCATATTTATTATCCTCTTAAATCCATGCTCAAGTGAAAGCATTTTAAGAAAAAATGGATTTAGTATTTTTTTTCATATGGAAGCAATGATCTTTGTTCAACTTCTTTGATACATTTTCAGCTCTACAGGATCACTTTTCTGAGGGGAACATTGTAAAGAACACTGTAGACATGCTTGTGTAATCCAGCATCCTGTTTAATACTGAATCCTTTTTTCCTAAAAAGTCCTAACATATATTAATATTTGAGTATCGGACCATGCAATACTGATGCTCTTAGAGAACTATCGCAATGACTCTTGGTCAATAATAATGTTTTTGGATTTTTTACATTTAGCAGCTAAGTCACTGGATGCTGTTTGCTGTGCTACCTACTGTTATCCTTGAATCTCGTTGATCACTCCAGATCCAAGCTGCAGCAAGAGACAGCTGCGCAGCTCAGATAGCTTTCTCTGAGCTTAAACTGTAAAAAATTGTGCTTCTAGTGCTGAAATTCTCAAGTAAAACCTCTCTCCAGATATTCCTATCTCTATCTCATATACTCAGTCACAAATTATTACAATTAAATTATTATTTTTAAAAAATGAAAATTTTAAAAATTAGTATTGTGTAGCAAAAAATATAACAATGAAGTTAGCTTCCTGATATAAGAAAATATCAATATTTCTAAAAACAAGAAACCACCGTCAAGTTCAGTCAATCACTTCAAGCAGGCTAAATGTGCATTTAGAATTAGATTTATTTATTTATGTATTTATTTTACCTTTTGACAAATTTTGTTTTGTTCTCCTCCAGAAGATTTCAAGCTGAGTATTGACTGTCATGTGTGGGAAACACAAATACGTACTGTATACATAATGTCCTATATGCAGCAATCAGTGTACTGTTGAAATCTAATGCTAACTAATAATGGAGTAAAATTATAAAGGACTACAACAGTGGTGAAGGGAAAACTCCACTGCTGTCCAAGAGCTGATCATAGCTACTACATTCTGGACAACCTGGGATATATAACTGAACTCCTAAAATTAGTGCAATGTTTATGAGTATTTTGTTAAGTTTGGCCTTATTATTGAAAAATGTTTATTGTAAGCAATTATTATCTATTAAAAAAGGAAGCACAAAAATGTGTTGAATTATGTGAAAAATATTACCCCTCTAAATTAACTTTTCCAAACCAATGGAATACTTTCACCTTTTTTCATCTTCTCTAATTTTTTTTAATAACTTTTGTAGTAAATTTTCTGAGTAACTGAAAGTATATTTGATTTGTTTATTCAAGTAAATAGTGGGCTTACACTGCTGGTACAAATGTACAGTGTCTTGCTAAAAGAATTTCTTATACTTTTTTATCTTTCTATTGGTGCCTTCTGCTTTTCTATGTCAAACTTTTATGAAATGTGTCTGAGGAAACCAGTGACTTTGGTTATATTCAGGGTAAGTTAATGCCAAAATGTTAATTCTCTAGTTTGCTTTCCATTTTCCAAAATCCCTTCCTCTAAGTATTTTCTCGCCTTTAAATATGATACCCCAAAGGATATAAGAACACTAATCTGACTCTTTCAGTGTCTATGTTAGTAATTTCATCATGCAATTTCTTCAAGAGAGAAATAGCTGTACTACCAGCCATAATACCATATTACCTGGCTACTCTAAAATATATAATCTCCTATTTTTGAATATTTTTTGGCCGTGAACAACACAATGATTGGCAGAATAAGATTACAGGATCATTTATCTTGATGAACTGACTCTGCTGTCATCAGGCCTTTCACATTGGTATCTTCCATATTTGTCAGCATAGATGCTGTATCTCATCTAACTAATTCACTTCTAGTTGCTTCAATTAATATGTAAGAGAAAATTAGTATATTCTGCACTGAATGGCAGTTTTTCAAATGGTCTGTAAATGTGATGTTCATCTGACTAAGCACAGTTGTTTTACCGTGGAACTATCTACATTCTAACTAATAATCTTTGTCTTTATACTTAGTGGACAGTAATTCTTGGGACCTGATATAATCAGCCTAAAGTTGTGAATATGAATATCTCTAAGCAAATTACTTTTTGTGACCAGTAAGAACAGGCTGGTTTTTAAGGAGAAAGAGAGAATGAATATCATAACATGGCATTGACTGATGTGTACTGAAAAGCAGTATGCTTTATGGGTACCTAAAGGTAAAGTCTTTGTATGAAATTCACACATGGTGTTAAAACCAAGCTCATGTCTGAATAAATTGCATCAACACACCTGTATTGATTAAAAAAAAAAATCAAACAAGAAAAAGAAAATAAGAAAAGAGTCTATTTTGTTGTTCCATCAGGGTTTAGCAACTTTTATTACTTTTTGGTAGACTAGTTGAATTTTATGAAACAAATATAATGATTACACTCTGCTTTATCTGTGCACACCTTATTTGTAATGATTTCTGAATCAAGTGACTATGTTTCATTAAATTCAGTGAGTTTGTTCATGTCTATTAATCCACGTGTCCCAAAACAATAAGTGATTTTAATTTAAATATGACTGTAAAAATCAGAACTGTTATTGTTTTTAAAAGAGAGTCTCAGTGTAGAAGACTACATGGAGGATTATTGATCATTAGAGAAGTCCTGCATTCTCAGTATAAATTTCTCAATCATAGTCTTTATTTTCATATGGAAGATGCTGTGCACCAGCTTTCTACTTCATTGGCAATGACACTGGCTTAAATGCCCTCTGTTTCAGAACTGCATTGCAATAACATTTTAAAGCATTAATTTCAAGAACTATTGATTATCACTATACCAGGTAACACAGCTCTGGTGAACAGTCAGGAAGGAGTTCTTACAAGTCCAAACCCCAAAAAGTCATAGTTTGCCTTTTAAGAATGGACACAGTAATTTAGTTGCTTTTTCAAAACAAAGAAACTAACAAACAAAGAAATCAAAAGATGGGAGCTGTAGAGATCTTTGTATTCCAGTGACAGGAGACCATGAGTAATCTGTGTCCGTGTTGCTCACACTGTGATCTTCCATTTGGGTTGAATCTGGACCTGCCTCTGCCTCAATGAGCTCTGTGGAGCTAATTGTCAAATGAGCTGCTACTGAGAAGCCATCAAATGCAAGCTAATTCTGAGACTGTTCCCCCATGTTGTACACTACTTACAACAGAAGAATTCAAAATAATTCTTAATGTGGATTTATATTGAAATAAAACATCATTATTAATTGCAAGTGAAAGTGAGTGACTAAACAGAGAATCTAAATGCTTATGATTTCGAAAACTGACTGAATGACTGAATATACTATCACTATTATTGTAGAAGCTTTAGAACCATTGGGTGCTACATCAGTAATAACTTGTTGAAGTTTCAGTGTGAGGAACAAATAGATTTGATTTAGCCTAAGAACTTCAGAATGATTTAACATTACCTTATCTGTCACTGGTAGCAAATACTGTGTTTTAAGTATTGAAGAGCTACTTTGAAAATACTTCTCAGTATATTGTACATAAGAATCAAAATAATTTATAAAAATTTCAGAAGTTATTTTAGAATATAGGCATCCACTATCTAAGAAATCTTGTTCAGGTAAATTAAAGAATTTACCTTTGTAAACCAAATCAAGGATACTCCAGTTGAAGTTTGTTGTTCATCACTTCCTTGCTTTTCAACATCAAACAATTATGTCAAAACATTTCACTGTGTGATTTTAAGGAAGAATCAGATCAAAAAGATGCTGCCGTAACACAATTCCCTCCATCGCTTTAACAAATGTATTTATGACAGGGTTTTCTGGGTTTCGGATCATCAGATTCCTTGGTAAACACTGAGTATTCACTAATGTAAAGAGAAGCAAACACTGGGTACTGATGTGATCTATCATTCACCAGCATAGTATCTATGTTCTAAAATCATACCTTTATATGTGTTATTTATCTTGCGCCTCTTGATTATAAATGAAAAGAAACACAATTCTGAAGACAAAGGTTTCTAAGGTCAGTAATACAGTGAAGAGTATAAAGTATTGAAAAAAATTTTCTTTCTGACATAGAAGTGACACGAAAAGGGTGAGGCTCAGAAGGCATCAGCTTCATTCTGGAGTAACCCACTCTGAATGAGAAGCAATTAGATATGAAAACTTTTCTTAAGCTGTGTATTTGGAAAATATAAACAATATGATTATTCAAAAATTACCTACAGACCTACAATTTTGAATATATACATTTTAACAGACAAATTTTTACAATTAACAATGAAGTGAAGGAAATAATATTATAATAAAGAAATATTAATCTTGGTATACCTTAAAATTTAAAAAGTTTGCTTCATAAAAGTAAGGATTCTATAGAATGCTCCTTCAAACTACAAAGAATATATGCTGGCACATCATGTAATCCAAATGGTAACATGTTTGTTTACTATTTCCTTTAGTAGAAAATCCCCAAATGCAAGCAAATTTCTGACACTATCCAGTTCATGTAAATGCAAAATCTTCCTAGAGTGTCATCTTCCAAAATGTTCTGGTATTTAATTCACTCTGCCAGTTTAGTCATTTTTATGGAAAAGCGTCGTAACTGGTTTTCACAGCATCCCTAAACTATATTTGACTTTGAGTCTTAAATATCATTGAGTAAATATATTAAAAGGAATGTCTTGTACCTCATAATAGAACAATCAAAAATTGAATAAATGGTGTGTCCAGTATTTCTTTGTTTTCTAATCCTTTTGTTTTTGCTTCATTCTGTAAGTCCTCCGTGCAGCTGAATAGAAAATGTTATCAATAAAGGCAAGCCATTAATCCACCCATGACAAAAATTAAGATATATTTGTCCTTTAAGGCTGACTGCCTCTGTTCTGTTCAACTATGGAGGTCAATAACCTGTAAGTGTTTAATGAATATTGCTATAATGTTACTTTCATTATTGAATTAGAGATGGCTTTAAAGAAGACATATTGGTTTGATCTGTTTTGTTTTATATTTATTAAACTTCTAAAATCTATGAGTTATATTTCTTCAGTTTGTATTTTGAAAGACGAATATTTACATGAGATTTGCATAAGAAAAACAGTTAAAATTTTATAATAAATAATAATCTTTCGGTCAGTTAATGAATACATTTATACTTTTGTGAATTCTAGCAAATCTGAACTAGATTTATTACTGTAGACTATTTCACAGTCCTGGGATTAAATTATTACCATGTAATTTTATATAAATATTTTATATATTCATTCTTTCATGTTAGTTAGTCTTTATTATCAGCAGATTAAGAAAATGGAAGGGCCAATTAAAATCACAAAGTTGTCACTGTTAGCAGAATAAAAAAGTTCAGATTCAAGGAAGTTTAGGAAAGGAACTTAAATCCAGATGTAGCAGATCTGTTCTTTCTTAATGAAAGCTCATAAAGGAATAAAACAAGATAGTTTCACTTCTAGTAAATGTGCAGTGAACGTGTCTGAGAACAGGTTTACCTCTAGCCATAACACTTTTACAGTGATCTACAGAAAATACCCTCATTAACACTTTTCTAAACATATCAGACAACATATTGAAGAATGTTTCTGTCCCTCAGCCACTCAAATTTTCTGAAGAGACCAAACGCTGGTCTCTGAAATTGTCCTAGATATTTACACTGCTGCATATTTTGCAAGTTCTAGCAAGGAATGAAGAGAAGGAGTCTCCCTTTCTTCTGCCTTCAGTGGTATATGGATTTTGTTATTTTACATAGATGTATAGATGACAATTCCTTACAGGAAGTATGATTATATAGGACTTTTCTACAGAAAGTCTGATGTTCCAGTTTTCCTAAGAAAGCAGACTGGAACCTAGATTCTTTAGACATACCAGTTGTACTGTTCAGCTATTTTGAAAAACCTTCCCGTATGCTGAAAATGAATAATCCTTAAACAAGCCATTAGATAACAAACTGCACAATGAGGACATTAAAGAAATCTAAATTATATTTTAAAGCCTCCTCTACCGTCTTAAGTTCATGTCCAAGACTGCTTAGAGCAGCCAACATGACAGTACAGGACATTGAACAGATATATAATAGAAGATACTTTTTTGATTACATGTATTCTTAAAGTACGTACAGCCTTCAATTCTTTTGCGTTTCACAAAATCTTAACATTCTCCATTATTTTCTCTTTTTCCTCTATTCTACATCAATATATCAAGTACAGGTTAACCCAACTCATGGAACCACACAGAAGTATGTATTTGAACTGTTAATTGTGTTAGGCATCTCAGCAGTCCTATTACTTTGCTTATATGACAATTTCATGGTTATGTTTGTGTCTAATAGTTTTTTTCCCTTGACTTAAAGTTAAGCATGTGATAAGGTTATTCTACCATATGAGTCAAACTATCCTGAAATAAATATGCCTCATAAAAACAGACATACGTATTCTAATATTAGATTAGAAATATAAGTGAAGAGGAAAATTAAATCATGGGGTAAAAAAAGCACCCAACACAAAGGAAAAATAAAATTAAAATTATTCTTCTAGTGTTCAGAAAGGGTTTATATATAGTAATATGTCATCCCTGCTCTCCAAATGACATGGCAACCACTTTCAAATGGCAAGGAATAGAAAGGACAAAACGAGTGCCATGTCTTAAAAGCTGTTACCAATGCCTCAACATTTCCATAAAATTTCTCCTGTTGACCATTAGACATATGTAATTTGAATTTTAAAAATATAGACACATAGTTTTAAAAAATTGTCAAACTACTAATAAAATTAATGTGAAGTTCAAATTTTTGTGCATGTGTGTGAAAGGACAATAATTGCAATCCAGTTTCCCAGCACAGTGACAGGTCACAGTCTACTCTTCCTGCAAAGCTGTCTTTTAGAAATTGCTGTTTTATTTAGTAGAATGTTTTCTAGCTGTTATGGTTGCAAAGAAAATACTTGTGATGTGAAAAGGGTATTAAATGGAGCAGTGTCCCATTTCCAGACATAACGCCAAGTGAGATCCATTCATCAAAGGAGGCTATTAACCTTTATACCGAGAGCGTCACTTGTCAATATCTTTACCTTTCATTCCAATGATCATTTTATCAGAAAATCTGATTCTTTTAGTCTCTCATTCCAGACTGCCAATCACATCTGCCAAAATAGCTAGCTTTCTTGATGGCCTTCTTAATGTAATATGTTGTAAACATAATGACCTTAAATATATGAATCTGTGGAAGAGTATAATTTAAACTGAACAAAATAAGATAAATATCAGTGCTTCTATTTTTGCTTGATACTGGTATTACTATTTACATTGCTGGAAGCATATTCTACACGATTAGTCAAAATCTTCTGTTCTTCAGTTAATGCATTCTGCCACAGAAGTTTGAGTTTGTCATTTTATAATGCCATACAACTCAAAATCTACATCTTAAAAATAGATGTATGTTTTATATCTAAACATGCAACTATATCTAAACATGCTACTGTGTGAAAATATTGCTGTTCTTTCATGTGTCTAGTCACATTTTTTACTGTCATATGTTTCTTCAGTGCCTGAGCTTGTTTCCTCTTTAGATAAAAGTTTCTCAGTAATTCCAATGTCCTTCCCAACACACTTTTTTCAATCCTACAACTCCTTAACCTTTCTCAATTCATGGGATTGAATTCTACTTAAGAAAAAGGATTTAATTCCAGTCAGACATTTAAGTGGAGATATCTACAGGTAGACATGTGTCCTAGTTCACTCCCTGGAAAACTGTCTCTCAATTTGATTGATCACGTATGTATTTCTAAAGCATAGAAATACACGGGTTATAATACCCTGTGGTAACCGAAGCATTTACATGCTAGTTATGATCAGAGACCTAGGTATATAATACAGTGATATGAGAACTGACCCTATTCTGGTGCTCAGTTCTAGGCCTTTACTACACAAAAAACTCTCTGAAGCATGTCCAGAGAAAGGCAACAGAGCTGGTGAAGGGTCTGGAGCACAAGTGTTATGAGGAGCAGCTGAGGGAACTGGGTCGTTCGGCCTGGAGAAAAGGAGGCTCAGGGAGGACTTTACTGTACTCTAGAATTGCCTAAAAGGAGGCGGTGGCCAGGTGGGGGTCACCCTCCTGTCCCAGGTAACCAGCTCTTCAGGCTGTGCCAGGGGAGATTTAGGTGGGACATAAAGAGGAACTTCATCAAAGAAAGAATTGTCAAGCACTGGAACTGGCTCCCTAGTGAAGTGGTCGAATCACCGATCCTCAATGTATTTCAAACACAGGTGGATGTGGCTCTTGAGGACATAGTTTAGTGGTGAACTTTGCAGTTCTGGATTCAATGACCTTTTCCAACCTTAAAAAAATTCTATGATTCTGTGCCAGAAAGGATTTACAAGAGTATCTCAAATACCATTCACATTTAGGTGACTGAGATTGGTTACTGTTGGACTTAAGCATTGGAGTCATAAAGCAGTTCAACTGAATGAAATCAGATATCTAGTATGAGGAGATAAAAGCTCTTTATATCCTGCTGGCTGTATTGACCAACTCTCCACTGACTACAGTGGGTGCTTAAGATTCCTAGGGCACATAATGATGACTATGAATAGACACAGGCAAACTGAATCTTACCTGTGCTCTTTGTTTCTTCTTTCTTTTGATAATTTTTTTTCATAACCTTTTCCACCCCAGGCAAATAATCTTTTAATTATATTTTCCCTCACATTAATTTACCACAAACCTAAACACTGATGTTCTTTGCTCTTCATCTGATTTCATTTCCTCCTAGATTTCTGTTGTTTACATCCTTCCCAAACAATCACCATAGTTGTGAGCCTTTTGTTCAAAGTTCGATGTTTTCAGTGTACATATGAAGTCTAGAGGTCCATCTTTGTCTCACATTATAGTCAGTGTAGGAAAGCAGACATTTTCAGAAAGGGATTAATGGATTTGCTTTAGGTAGTAACTCTTAGATGATAATAATTATGGCTCCCAGTGCCTATTTTATTTTGCTGAAAATTTCTATTTAGGAAAACGATTTGTGAATACAACATGAGAGTGCAAGCTGAATAAGTTCTGGAAAGTTAAGGATTTTCTATGTTTTATCAATATTATTTCTTGCTTAAACCACAGATGAGCAGCCTATTTCTAATTTAACGCAAATTATCTATTAACACATCCACTCATATTGTACTTTTATACATACAGCCACCATGCTTGACTTACTAACCTCATATGTATTTTAAAACATTTAATAATAAAAATAAAAAAGAGAAGGACCCCTTTCATGCAGTTTATGTGTATCCGTCTGTTTGTTTTGGCATACTGAAAATTAGAAGAGCCCAGGGAAAGCTCAGTCATCCTTTGCAAACTTGCCACTTAGCTGCCAATATTTGATCTCCAATCTTACATCTTGTTTATTTTGTTTGTAGTGAATTATCATTATGGCATTGTGCCTTTTGAACAGACTTCATTGATATAAAAATGTGCTCTGATCTGGCCAAGTGAAAAATGTGTAATGTCTTCTAGCAATGTTTCCAGTGAGAGTCCTTTTAGCATCCCTTTTAAAAATAGTTAGCTGGACATAACTCCAAACCAAAAAATATTCAGCAGTGTAGCCATTGTCTGTCCAAAATACCTTGCAAGTTAATAAGAATGAATAACAATTCTTGATCAGCTTTTGATTGTGATATGAGCAACTCGTATACAAGACCTGACTTGTAATTTGCTTACTGGACTTCAAATGGGCACACGTATCTTGTGGCAAGTCTCAGCTAATGGGACAGTGGAGAAACATACTTAACAGTGTAGAAAGCATAGAATATCATGAAAATTGTATGCAGAAGAGAGAAATTATAATAAATGAAACTGACATTTTTCTATACAATTAGAAAGTGTATCAATAATTCCACTTTACCTGTATGTAATGTATAATTGAGAATTCAACAAGCAGTTTGGAAAAAAAATACTCCAAATCCACTTTGGTTTGTTTGAATATGGATTGTGAGTTTTAGTGCTGTGTTACTCTATTTCCACAATATACAGTAAGTAGATGTCAAGGAATATATTAATTTCGTTTTCAAAGGAACATAATAATTTAGTTTTAAATTCAATGTAATAATTCAGTATTCTTTCAGGTTCTAATACTTTAAGAAGACTTTTCCAGAGTTTTGAGTTTGACCTAAACTGAGCACAATTGAGGCTGATCATCCTATACATATACAACCAGTGAACTCTAGTGTTGAATAATCTGGAAGCATCCCTCGAGATAAGGGAAGGAGATGTCTCTTTCTTGCTTTTCCTCGAAGCTACCCCATGATCCAGACTTTCTTATCTCCTTGGTGAAGCATAATAGTGTGGGGAAGTTTTGGCAGGTGGTAAAAGGCCGTTGCTCCAATCCCAAAAAAAGGATGATGATACTGTCCATACCATATGGAAGGTGTCAATTCAGTCCAGTCCTAAGTACTTTGGAGAGAGCATGCATCTAATTGTCACAACTGTAATGATTATAGAAAAAAATAAGTATATATGAAAAAAAACCCAAACAAACAACAAAGAAAAAAACAACCAAAAATAAACTCAAGAAACTAAAGATCCCCATTCTTAAGAAAAAAACCCACACTATTTAGAATTGACTTTGCACCTCTGTGTCTAACCACCTTTGTGATTAGACATCACTTATTTACAGATAAATTGTTTATTTATAGGATAGCAAGAAGGTCTGATTCTAGTAGCTTAACATAAAATAAATTGCATGACTTTAAATTCCTGCTCTAGGGTTTTGTCAAAGACTGTCAGCAATTACTTAGATACTGTAAGTGGATCAAATAATTTTATATTTACTACCTGTGAGTTGGGGGTGTGTGTATGTGTATTTTTTGAACCATCTGGTACCAACTGAACACAGGATGACCATTTCAGCCAGGCAGTAGAGGAGCTGAGCCAGGTATATGAACCCCTGGGGGTCTAACATCTTAACTAATGACCAGGGTGATAGGCCACAGTGCACCCTCAGCAAATTTGCTGATAATATGAAACTGAGAGGAGTGCCTCATATACCAGATGGCTGTGCTGCCATTCAGAAGGACCTCAAAAGGTTGGAGAAATGGGCTGACAGGAACTGGCTGACGTTTAGCAAGGGAAAATGACCAGTCTCGCTTCTGGGGATGAGTAACCTCAGGCATCAGTGCTTGCTGGGGGCTCACTGTCTGGAAAACAGCTCTGCAGAAACAAAAAAGCCCAGCAATCTATGCCCTTGTGGCCAAGAAGGCCAGTTGGCTCCTGGGCTGGAGAAGTATCACCTGAAGGCTGAAAGAAGAGACCTTTTTCCCTCTTCTGAGCCCTGGTGAGGCACATCTGGATTGCCGGGTCAGAGTCAGGGCTTTTCAGTACAAGAGAGCACAATCATGCCATAGCCTGTCCAGCAAAGTGCTGTGAAGGGACTGGAGAATCTCTCCCTGAGAGCAATGACTGTTCAGCCTGGAGAAGAGATGGTTTAGAGGGATCTTAAACATATATATAAATACGTGAAAGAGGAGTAAAGACAATGGAGGCAGGATTTTCTCGGTGCTCAGTAACAGGACTGAGGGATGATGTGCACAAACTGAAATTCAGGAAATTCCACCTGAACATAAGGAAAAGGGTTTTTTACTATGAAAGTGATCAAAGACCAAAATAGATGCCTCAGCAAAGCTGCAGTCTTCATCCTTGGAGATATTCTAAACCAAACTGAGCATAGCCCAGAGCAACCTGCTATAGCCTGAACAGGGATCTTGGACTAGACAGTCTCCAGAGGTTCCTTCCAAACTCAGCTGTTTTTTGATTTTCTTATTATATTGGTGGTCAATTTTAATTATAAAACTGATACATCTCATTATTATTGTCCTAACCAAAAAAAGAGAAAGAAATATAGAAAGCAACATGCATTGTATTTCTTTATCTGGAATATAGGGGTTTTCTTATGAAATTTTGATGTGAAAATTTCCAGTCAGTGCAAAGGAAATTTTTTCTGGGAGATTTCTTAAATAATGACTGTAACAGAAATAATTGTAATGTGTCTGGTTGGAATAGATTTTTTTCCTTCACAGTAACATATATGGTGCTGGGTTTGGAGGAGGGGTGGGGGGTTGTAATAAAACAATGGTGATATCATTTCAGTGATATCACTAAGTAAGCTGTCTTTACCTCAATCCATAAGTTTTCCTTAGTTGTGCCTTTAAATTTCCACCCCCACCCTGCTGGGGGAAAGTGAAAGAGCAACTGTGTGGGAACTTATCTGCTGGCTGGGTCAACCCACCATCACAATAATTTAGACCATCTAGATCAAATACAGATATGAGCTCACATCGTGATCAAATAACAGTTGAGGCTAAAAAAAAGCCTACTGTAAACACATTAGTATTTGAAATTCTGTTATGTTAAGCAAAGACAGAAATACCATAGCGATTTCATGACACATGGAGTTGTATTTTGTAACTGCTAGAGCAAGATTAGTGATATAAATGACTCTCAGTCATCAAGATTATTTAGCTATCATTCACAAAATTGCAGCAGCTCCAGACTTGTGCTGTTTGAATATCTTATGATAGTATTCTATTTAATTGACTGTACACAGACTAAAAGTGACAGTTTTGCAATATGGCTTTTTATTTCACTTTACTTTGGCGACTGAGAGACCACAGAGACATAAGCAAAAGGGCAGTGAGCAGGACTTGACGAAAATTGCAGGAGACAATCTTACTTCTGCTGTCATCTGAGTTTCACTGGTGATGCCTAGAGACTCATGGGGGAAACAAATTCATTAAATAGGTATGGAACTTAAAATAGTATTTAGCACAAGCAGTCTACTTGTAATGTAGGACTGATTTCGGTTTTTTGATTCTTCAAGGAGTGCTCACTCCTTGTATCCCCCTAAATCACTTTTTCCCGAAATCAATGTGCAGCCCCAGTAGATGAACATTTCTTGTTCTTCACCTTGTGCCTAAAGTCAAAGGACTGAGTTGTACTTTTCAGTTATGGACAATTGCAAGTGAAAAGCAATGCCTACTAGTCCATCAGTTTAGGACAAAGGTGGCTTTGCAAAATGTGTTTCAGATTGAGTATCCCAGTGCAGCATTTTCTGTGTTTGCAATTTATACCAACATAGTAAAACAGAGTATCTATTTGGTTTTAAAAGTCACAATAAGAATATTTGAATGTAAGAGTGTTCATTAATGTGAAGTACATTGCTATTGTATATAGGTCAGACACCAGTGAAAAATTCCTGGTTCATTGAAAGGCTGGACCTGATGCCAGCTTTCTAGGCACTGCTGGAAATGAAGACAAAGGTCTCATTTTCTGAAATGACAGAACTTTTCTAACCAGATGCAGCTGGAACAGCACTGATTTCCCAGAGGCGACTTAGCATCCCATAGTTGATATTCAAGGCACACTTTTGAAAAATTTGGACTAACCCCATTTGTCCTTGTTTTATATTTGGAATATCAGTGAGCAACATGTCTCTAGCCTGAGAGACATAGAGCTGTTTCTTTATTCATGCTGGTACTGTTTCCCAATCCAAGAGCAAAAGGCATGTGTGCATCAATTCCTGCACACCACTCCGAAAGTACTAAGTATCCACCACCCTGAAAACTAGTTTGTGTTCAGCTCAGGATTTATCAAGTGTTAGGTACATTGCTTAGAATGAGCTTTCGGAGATTAATTTTCCTATTAAAATTAATTTAATATAAACACTTTGTAGCATTTGGGTAAATTCATTGCTTTTTCTAAATCTTCTGCCTTATTGGCTAGACTACATGAGATTATTTAAGAAAAGCTATTGCATGGGAGAGAAAATTCACCCATAGGAATTCAATTCTTTTTAGTCACCTGTATGTTCACAAGACATTTTTAGTTACTTATGCAACTCTTTCTGGTAAATTTTGAAAACTCAGGAGTAAAGACCTATTTCTTGGCAAATGGTTAAGTTTTGTATTTCACCCTTATAGTCACTCCTACTGTGCTTCCCTCAGTGGTAATGCAGAAATAGTTCTGAACTAGTAAAATAAACCTTTAAAAAGTTTTAAGCAGATTTTCTTGATTTAAAAATGATGATTTATGATTATGCGAACTAGGTTTAATATGCATTAGGAATTCAAATGCTGTTGCAATAATTTTTTAGTAAAAGCTGCTTTTTAGAACTACCTTTGCACATTCTCTCCACAAGCAATAATTCTTCATCTATAGAGTAATTTATTTCTTCTGGTTTTAATATGTTACAGATGAATGGTTGTATGTCTTTCCTGTTAGAGCATTACAAGACAGGCCACTTTTGCATTAGGCTGGTACTACAACAGATACCTGTGGTGCTCTTCATGGTTCATGTGGTACTAATTTAAATGGGAAGTTGCACATATTTCATTGAAACACTTGGTAAAGCCAGCTTTCACAGAAGGGTGCAAATGATGGACTGTTCTCTGTGTGCAGCTGAACTGCTCTAAATGTGTCAGTGAGGGTTATGGATCATTTCATTCACCCATCAGCTCTGGTCCGCTGTGTGTACAAATCACAGTATAGTGTCATCCAACAGAACATTCCTGACAATACTAGAACATTTATAGTACTGCCATTTTTAATAGGAGTTCTGCAACCCTGTTTAAAAAGTATTACTTCTTTAACTCCTTAAACTCTGATTTTAAAGTGATTTTTTGTGTCCTTCTCTGTTAGCTACAGTGCCCCCAGTTTGGATTTTTTGCTCATTTTTCTTGACTTCATGGCTAGTGAGAAAGGAAATAAGAGACACACAAGGGTAAGTTAGATCTAGGACATACATACACGAAGCTTTCCGTCTCTATAAATGGTATATTATTTTCTGAGCTTTTTTCTGTTTTTTTTTTTCCTTAGAAGTGATCTTTGGATAATTCAATAGCCTTTGAGCATACAGTGCCTTTAAATATCAAACAGTCCACCTTCATTCCCTGTCAGGAATTGATTGAATTGATGATAAATGTTTCGTCATTAGTGGACCTTTTGTCTTTCTGTTGTCAGGATGAAAAACATTTTTGGCAGTTGCGCTACAGTATTTTCCCACTACCTAAACTTTACAGCTGAGAAAAGAAAGAAATGCAAATGAAACCTTGTCAGTGGCTTCTTCTCATGGATGTAAGAAACTGCACCAAGAAACCTTGTATAATTACAACTGTTATAAAAGGAAAGGTGTGTCTTTTATTTAGGGAGTGGTCAATTATTTTAGTGCTTACTTTTTTTCTCTTACTTTTCCTGTGTTAGACCTGATCCCTTCTATTCTAATTAAGGGTTGTGAGTCTTCAACTTCTCCTGAAGAACTTGGCTAGGTGCAAGGAATATTTTCACACTGGTGAAGTTAAGGTGGCTTCTTACTCTTTGTACTGAAATTTTAAACTCTTTTTGAACCAAAGCTGACCATTACTGGACATTTCCAGGCTCCTATCTCATCCTTTCAGGTTTCTCTGTGGACTGTAGGAAGACTCATTGTCTATCTTAGGGACCAAAATTAGGTGCTTGAACCTACACCATATGAAAATCTCCTGGCTGGACAATTATGGATTTAGAAGCTTGTAATTATGACATAGAGTTTGAGAAGATTTAGTTTAAATTTTGACAATTGGTATTGTTCCAAATCAGTTTGCTATACTGTAGCCCTCAAGAGTGGCTAATTTTTGGTCAATGATACTTTGTATACCTAATTTCTGAGTTTATACAGCGCAGTGTTCTGCATATCTCCTAGATAACATAGGGATTGCTCTGAAAGCAGCACTCATCAGCAAAATAAGGCAGAAAACAGCATTATTTTTTAATTGGACAACATAATTTTTTTCTGAATGTGACTAAGCCTGTAAATCTGTCCTGGCAGAAGTTGATAACACCAGAAATATTTCTTTACTTGAAAGTAAGATCCTGGCTCATCACTGGCAAACACTGTAAATGTAAGGATATCAGCCACTGAAAATGGCTTACCTACTCCCTTCTAGCTGAAAATACTCCCCCACGAAAAATACAGCAAGTGTCAACAATGCTTTATTTTTACTGCTTCAAATAAAACCCCATGGTCATGCTGTGTACATGCATTAACAATGGACCCACAAATAGGACCATGAGGTCGCTTGTATTTTTTTATTATTAATTTAAATGTATCATGGTTAAAATTTCTCTTAGGGTCTTCACTGAAACTGATTTTTTCAATGCTTTTAGGTACCAGATTAGAGGTAGTTTGGTGAGGTCACTCTCCAAAGCCACATAATGACATCTTCCTTCTATCTTTTCTTCCCTTCATATTGACAGGATGCAATGGCAGCTCAAGTGGTTAAAGAAATAGGAAGATGAATAGGAATATCTTACAGTTTAATTTTTCCTGTTGCAAGAACTACTTACTTTATTCTCATATTTCATGTCAGGGTAAGGGCCAAGTTCTCTAAGGTTGGAACAAAATTCCTGTCATAATTTTTTAATTAGTGATAATTAACATGCACTTTATTTGACTTGGGAGTATGGCATAATTACTCCTTGCATATTCTTACTACAGCACTAGCTTTTGCTTCTAAGCTTTTGATTTTTTTGTACATTTCAACACATATTTGCGAACATATTTAAAAAGAAAATCACACTGTAAAAAAAAGAAAGTTATTAAGTTGACTGTGAGGATACTTTTGAACTTAGTTTTCTACAATTGACTTCATTGAAAGAAATGTGAATTACTATTTCTGCCTATGTAAATTAATGAAACTCCATACTGGTGTCAGTAAGCCTGTCAACATATAATAACTAAAGGATTTTATCATATTGTTGTCTTTTGCCCTGTGAAATTATTACTGGTTTTTTTTTTTTTTTTTTTTAATCTTTGTTGGCAACATCTGTCCTCTCAGAGCTAGAGGGCAAGGGCCCATTCTTGGCTTCTGCAGATATGCATGCTGTGTTATGGAGACACTCCAGCTTCTCCTTAAATAAACCCTAACAATACCATTCATCCTCCCCTGTAAGTGAAAAGAAAAGCTATTATACTTTCCAATTCCTGAAATTAAAGTTGACAGACAATGGTGATATGCTCTGAATATATGACTGAAATTATTTGCAAGATTAAAACACATAAATTGCTCCATTTCACACCATGTGTAAATAATGTTTCTTTCTGCCCCTACATACAAGACTGTATGTTTGGGAACAGTCACTTTTTCTTTAAAAAAAATCTATTTGTTAAAAATGAGACATGATTTCCTGCCAGGGAAGCTGACAGAGGGAAAAAAATGGTGATGGAGAAGATTCTTTTCATCTGCTTCTGAATGATCACTCTGTGATGCTTCTTCCTAAATTCCCTAGCTAAAAGCCAGCCTCACTACAGAAAAATTACTCATATCCATTTCCCAAATTGAGTAATGGCAGGCAGAGACTCTTGGAATATGTCTGTGCTCACAATGAAAGGCTGTGTTGGACGTACTCTGGCGCGCTCAGAGCAAGCTGCTGAGTCTGAATAGCGCGGATACGAGCATGTGACGCAGGAGCCATAAAACCACATTAAAGTAGCATAGCCCTGACAGACAGGACTAATAAGCCCATATGCAGTACCTCCTGCTCTAAAGATAACCCACTCCCAAATTGCTTGGGTACTGCAGTGTGGGACTTCACACACAGACAGTCTTGTTAAATGCCATACAGGAATTCTATTCTCTTCCCTGGTTTCTGCAAGGGGAGGCTTATGGCTTCATCTTTAGATCAGTATAGCTGGGCATTTGAAAGGCTGCACAGAGATGGGGCAAATCAAGAAAAGCATAAAAAAAATTTTGCTGAAGGGGGAAGTTCAGCATGGCTCACTGTTGGTACTGCTTCTGAATTGCAATATTTTCTATGGGGAGTTCTTATTTAGGAGGATTGAAAATGGGTGATAACTATGATTTTTTCAAAAGTGTGTTTTTTTCTACACAGCGTCTATATATGTGCTTTGCACCAAGCAATTTTCTTACGCAAGCCTGTAGAGACACATGCTTGTAAGAAGTTCAACATTATCTTGAATATATGGTCGTGATTGTTTGACAAAGCATTAGTAATGCAGGTTGTGTTTGACAAAAGCAATAATAATGAAAAATGTGATTAAAACTTTAAGAACCAGGCCACATTTCACAAATACTGATTGCTTAATCACCACTTACCCATTGACCAATATGACTCCAACAATGAACATTTATTTTCAAGAAAACATGGCAAGTTCTAAACTGATTAACAAAACACTAAATGAGTTTTTCCTTTCCCATTCTTGTGTTCATTTTTTCAGTCCCAGTACATCGTATTCCTACATCTCACACAGTTATGCAACATGCAGGTTAGAATTAGTGGAATTCCTAACCCATGAGAGAATTGCAAACTCTTTTCCCATTGATATTCCACAAAGGAAGTTAACTTGGAAACCAATGTGGTTTTGGGGGAAAACCTGAATAGAAGTCTTAGTGGTGTTCAGTTTTCAGGAGTTGGCATGTTGTTCAGTTTTGTCCAATTATCAATAAATAAGAGGGATTAGCTGTGGTAATGGTGCAGTGGACAAAAGATGCAGGTCACATGCAGTGAATTCAGAAAAGTGAGAGTGTACTTAGGAAAAAAAGCTTTTCTAAATTAGTAATAAAAAGAGATGATTAGGTTAACTGTTTAGTTTCTAAAGTAGATAAATCCTGATGATATGAATTCACTGCTGAATTATACCCTGAGTGATATGTCAAGGTTCATCTAACTTTCATCTTCTTACTACAAAATAATCATTTAGCTCTTCATCTAACTTGCTGCAAAAAAAAGCCAAGCCTTTGGAAACTGATGAATATGACCTTGAGAACTGAAACTAAAAAGAAGACAAACAGAAAAGAAGTGAAACTTCAACTGGTTAAATGTAGATTAATGATTTTAGAAGTTTAAATCTCATTCTATTTGCCTGAAATTTGTCTTGAAAGGAAGACTAGAAATGCTTAAGTCTCTAAGTACAGAATGTGAGCTTTAACAGAAGGTGTTCAGTAAAGAAAGTATGTTGATTTATGTTATGAACAGTTCCTTAGCTTTTATATTCCCTCTTTCAGTACCAATTTAAGCAGTGAGGTAATCAAAGTTAATTAAGAAAAGTTTGGTATTTAGAGTTTAGAGATGCAGATGCTTTGAGACTGATATTTTACACTGTCCAGAAATCTGAAAAACAGTAGATCAGGAATGATTCATACTCGCAAATTAGTTTGGAGGTTTGGAGCAGGAGGTAGAAAAGCACCTTCTACTGCGCACCTAGAATCTAGGTATCCAGTAAATCTTTACCACACTAGTTCTTTAAGTGAACAGCAGAGAAGGACACAGTAAGGCATGTAAGCCTTCTGCATCAGAAATTTTAGCCAGTAGAACATTATCTAAAATATAACATTACACACTATGCCATCAGCTGATAAATCCTACTGGACAACACATTCCCAATTGAACATCATACACAAGCAATTTCTATCCAATTAATTGTATGTCTGAATTAATAATTTGTGGAAGAAGTGAAAAGAAAGCTTACAGTATTGGCGACATATTTTAATTTTAAAACCCCAATTTTTCTGAAAGCTGGTATGATGTACACTCTCAGTTTCTCTTCAGTACATGGAAATTGATATTTCAAGTTAGTTTAAAGCCCTAGGTAACATGACAGGCACAGAAATGTCCACTTGTAGTTCTGTTGTTTAAAATAACTGTCTTAGTCAGATGCCTCTTAAACACCCTTTCATCATGCTTCTGCTGAGAGTGCCAGAAATAGAGATACCTCTGTCTGCTTTGTGTATTAGTTTTTGTCAACAAGCATCAAAAGAAGAAAAAAAAGACATGGCTGGGCAGCTTGTTCCATGAAGAAAATAAGCCACCAACATCTTAT
Source organism: Anomalospiza imberbis (assembly GCF_031753505.1). Classification (NCBI taxonomy): domain Eukaryota; kingdom Metazoa; phylum Chordata; class Aves; order Passeriformes; family Viduidae; genus Anomalospiza; species Anomalospiza imberbis. The sequence continues at coordinate 29,363,393 of NC_089682.1, forward strand.
AGAGATTCTTTACATGCCTTCTCTGTTCCCAGCACAAGATGAAGGGCTGGGAGTACCAGAGCAGAGGTCCCCTGTTTTATCCCGTGGTGCTGACCAGAGCTGTTCAGGGGCTGTGCTGATGAACTTCCAGAAGTTTGCCTCTTTTCCAATCAGCTACCATATGGTATTAAACCCAATGCACATAGCAAGGGATGTTGTTCCATTTTGATTAGAGGAGGTTGGAGACACATATTCCATTTTATGAACGAAAATACCTGCTGCACTTGGCTTGTGGATTGTACTTTTCTCAGGTATATGGCCTGGAAAATGGCTGATCTGTGCCAAGTAAGTGATGTTTATCAACTTGCAGCTTTTTATGAATGCAGGGGAGAAAAATGTGTATAACAGGATTATAAAGACTTGAATCAAATCCAGACAAACTGTTCTTGTTTTCTAATCTGCAAACATAAATACTGTTATAGCTCTGAAAGTAGAAAAAAAGTGTAACTTTCAAAATAAAATTCTATTAAACTCTGCAAAGTTAATTAATGTAATAAATATGCCTGTGCTGTATTAGGTGGCAAACCTAACACTATTATCTCTTTCTATTTTCTTCCTGGGTAACTCAGTACCATCAGTATTCTAAGGCCTTGAACTATATACAGTGCACTCACCCTAACTATCACCACCCAAAGCCAAGTATTTCAGGAACACACAGCAGCAAGTTATAAACAAAAAGTGGTTATGATTATATTCAGTAAAGTTGGGAGCCAGGTTTTTCTATCGCAGTTTTATTGTAGAATGTTGTATACATTCCTTATTAAGATGCTATAATTGCTGGAAGTGGGATAGAATGTTTGTTTTATGAGACTATGATTCTATAATAAAGGTGGCAAGAAAGGAGATGACTGACACAAGTCAATGACACATATATTTAAGAACGTCATTCTCTACAATTTGCAGACCATGTCTTGTGATGTCAACTAATCTTGTCACTTTTTATTCAGGCTCTACTGATAACTAACTGGTTCACTAACATGAACTACCTTACAATAACAGATATTCCATGCTTGCTACCAAAATCTCTCTTCTCGCTAGCTGATGGAATCACTGGGAGGCTGTCTCTATGATCAGAGAAAGGAGGGAAAGGAAAGCAGTCTCAGTCTGCAAACTCCCATCTGTTAGGAGGGTTCAGGGCATAGTTTAGTGACTTACAGGTACAAAAGAGAAAAGAAATCAGGAAGCTGAAGTATTTAAAGAAAGGTGTTTACAGTTCAGTTCACATTTGTGTTCTGATGGAGGATTTCTTCATATCCAAGTATGTCACAAATCTTAAGTTTTGTGTCCTTTGGCTTCTAATAAATTAATAAATTCTGAATTCAGTGCTTCCACAAAGATTTCCAAACATTATCCCCACTAATGAGATTCACTTCATGCAGTAGTTTATTCACTTTCTGATATTCCCTATTCCAAGATGTGCTGAATCTGACCCATACTTTTACTAAGCTTGCTGTTCCAAAATTCACATTGATTTTGTGAATTTCATTTGGACTGGCACCATGGAGTAGCACAAAAATGTGGTTCTAGATTAATTAAATATCTAGTACACTGACAATATTTTAGTTATATTGGGATATAGTGACATCAATAATATACATCTAGATATTTATCTTGTTCTTGGCAGGGAATGCTGGATTATATGTCTAAGTGGAAGACAGTCCTTTGCTCAGCCTGAGATACTGCCAGCTATCTCTGCTGTGGAGAAAAGAAATAGAAATGGATTTTCTTCCTTTTTATTGTGGCTATTGTTGTATTTGAGAAGTCATTAGGGCCTTGTTGGGGTTTCCCTCTTTTTTTTTTTTTTATTTACTACAGTGGTTGACACTCCAGTATCAATGCCTAGGTTTTGCCATATTAAGAAATTATACATATGCAAGTAGTGGAATAAATTTACACACTTAATTCTTCACAACAGTTTTGGCAAGCAGTACATACATTTTATCTTTCCTGTAACTAGACTTTGTTTTCAATACACTAAATTTCCATTTACTTCTGTAGTCTCCTCTGAAAGCTGTGTTGAATGAAGGGCAAAACCAGGCTCTTCTTCAAAAAGTGTATGAAAGAAGAATGAGCAGAGAAAATATATATAAAACAAAAAAGGTAATAGACACACACTTATGTTTGTTTCCATGTGCAACACTGTGATATGGATATGCTTTTCTGCTCATTTGTTTAAACAAAAAAAAAAATCTTTCAGGCCAGCCTTTTTTTGTTTTACACTGATGATAATGACACCCAAGTATATGTGGGGTCTAATGGAACAGTTAATCTATCTTTGAGGTAATACATTAATTATTGTAAGTAAAAGTGCAGAATTTAGTGCTCTGGGCTTTCATTTATTGTTCATTATTCTTTTTCCCTTTTAACAGTTCTGTCTGTGCTTAGGGATATGCACATGCATTGTCTGACATTTCACTGTATATTAACTAATCACTATCTTACAGCCATGTAAGGTGTAAAGAGCCAAGTTTAGAGAGGGTAGCAGAACCAAATCAAATAAAGTTTGTTCTCCAAGGGCTAAAGATAAAAGTTATTGGGTTGAAATCATAATTTTATAAGGAGATTTTAATTTTTTTAGAAGAATATAATTTTTTTTTTCAAAAACTAAAGTCAAAATTTCATTTTTTGAGTTTTCATTAAAGCTTCAATAAAAACAATTAGGCATTGTAGGTACCTGAGCAGCAGCCTATGACTTCACTGCACTTCATGCATCACCTCATAAATCCCCTGATCCCCAAACCCTTGCATCACTCTTCACAAACACATTTCAACATGTGCATTTCATTTGTTCCTTAAAAATGTCCCCTAAGCCCACCACGCTGCATCTGCGTGAAAGATTTGCAAGCTGTGGATAAGCTTGCAAATGGTGAATGGTGGAACATGGATCAGGCCACACTGCCTAGCGAGACATTTGCTTTCGGAGACAGGAACTTCAAAGCTGTGATCTTTCCAGACTTCATGTGTGCGTACCCTCCAGCACACTCAAAACTACAGGTTTTTCTTTATTGTCCCAAATGGGACAGGCTACCTGCAGCCCAGAGGCTGTTTTAAACTGTGTGAACAATCGGGGAAAGCCTAAAAGTACACTTATTCTGGTAGTCTGTGAGATACGGGGTTTACTTGGTGTAACACATGCACATAAAGGCCTAAGGATTCTTTGATAAAAGAGATGCAGCTAAGTATGTATCTGAGAGATGATGGAGGTTTAAATGTGCACTTTTTTCACCTCTTTCTTACCATTTTCAGAGCTCTTCCCTTCTGATCCACTGTTATGTGAACAAGTATATGTATACTGACATATATTCATATATAAATATGTTTATATATGTGTGTATAAATGAACTTGAACTTCTTCTCTGATCCACACATGAACAATTTATGGGTAAGTTATACCCCTTAAATTACTGAACTTGTCCCAGATAGACATGGATAAAAGGATCACTAGCTATACCGATTGATCAGAGCATCCTGTTCTTGCTAAATAGATATTAAAACAATGTCGAGATTCAGTATGCCAATCTGAATGGTTTCAACTGAAAAAATATCCTAATGTTGAAAGTCTAAATAACAAAAAACCCTTCAGAAAGGCCCATCGTGGTAAATGGATCTGCACCTGTGGGAAACATCAAAGTCAGCATGTCTTTTCCTTTGAACTGAGCTCTCTTTTATCATCCATTTTTCTTCTGTGTGTTTATATATAAAAATACAATATTATTAGCACTCTGTCATCTTTCTACCAATATTATAAGTTAATGCAAGTCAGAGCAATAGATAAATTACATTTTCTTTGGAGATATTAGTGCAGGCAGAGGGAATTTATATACCTGTTCCTATCCAAGAACATGATGGCAAAATTTTCAAACGTTTACTGCAGCGGTCTGCTTCCACTAAAATCAGTATTGCTTCAGAAATTCATACAAACTCTGCTGTTTCCAAAAATCACATTAATTTTCTATTAGTGGAACTTCCTTCTATGCTGTCTTAAGACTGAGCAAGATATAGATACTGTAAATAGATACAATAAAAATTGAATTCAGAAGGTTTTTTTTGTTCTGTGACTAACTGTGGGTGGAGAAAGGTTGGGTCACATGCATGGTACAAATACATTCAGTGATACCAATTTCCTGTAGTGTTTGCCCAATAGATTGCTCATAAATATTAAAGATTTTTCAGCTGTTTTTTTTTTTTCCCATGTTAGTGGCACCATTTTAGGGAATAGTCATAGATTAAAGGCCACATTTTGACAATCTAGCAAGAAAATTATTCTAAAGACTTTCAAATATTAAGATCCTTAAAATAAAGCTAAATATGCATTCTTTATCCATAACCCCATTATTAATTAAACAGTATTGTTGGAGTGTTCCTTTTCAGAGTCTAAGAAAGTAAATTGCATTAATTTTAGACTAAATTCTTCACAAAAGGTAGCAATGTATCATGAAGGGTTACTATTCATTTCAAGAAATCTGCCAAAATCCCTTGTACTCTTTTTTCCTCTAGGCACATGCATACTGTTAAAAATAGGAACAAAATATTCAACAGAAGATAAAACTGAAGCAAGAATTGCCCATAATGAATAAAAAGAATACAACTTATGAAATCAGTAGTACTGAAAGCATCTAAGAATAGCATTAACAATATCAAATATATGAATTTTGAAGACACTTTCAGAGATCATGTGCCATTTTCACATACCTTAGTCTTAGCAGGAGGCTTGCAGTTAAAAAAAAAAAAACAAAATCACAAAATTCTCTGCATAGCAGCAATAAAGATGGAAGTCAGGAAAAAGAGGTTGTATGAGTTTCCTCTTGTCCTTTGCTCTGTAAATATCTTTTCCCTTGAAAGGTAGTGTTTAGAATAATGCCAATTTAGAATAAACTTTGTAAGTCATTCTGTTGGGAAGTTACACATTCATTCCATGTTTGGTTGTGAGCAATCTACCTGTCCATATCTTGCAGGAAGTAATTAGCAGAAGCATACAGAGCATGTAGGGCAGTCTATCACCTCAAGTGGAGACTTTGAACCTCGGAGCCTAGAGAAAATTATATCAGTTTTTTTCACAGGATACAATATACTGCATCCTGTAGTCATGGTATCCCTCTCTGCTAGAGAATGAGCAGGAACTCACACACCCTGCACACTCCTCTTTGGAGTTGTAATGCACATCTTTAGGAACTTTGTGTGACAACATGATGAGAGTGGTGCCTTTGATGGTATCACAAGCTTGACAAATGGTCACAAGAGAACGTACCCTTCATCATCGCCTGTAAAACAACAGTATCTTATCCATAAGTAATACTCCCTGTGCTTGCAGCTAGGTTGGAAGTATTAGAAGATTCTTCTTACCCTTATTTGTTTCTTGACTCTTTCCCTTCTGTAGTATTATAGACAAATTACCCATGAAGACAACCTGTAAGGGTGATTTTTCTAATGAACTCTTACTGAGACTTCCTCTGCACTCTCTTCAAGGAAAAAAAAATTAAAATGTAGAAATTCCTTGCACACAGAGTTACCTACTCTTTCTTTATTTTTGTTCCTCTAAGCTTTAAACAGACTCAGTTTGTGATTCTGAGATCTCTAATTACAGATACATCTCATTACTTCTTGACTGGCAACATTTTCTTCAGCTAAATCCAAAAACATTGACCAGAAAAGCCTCACTCTTCTAGCAGACTGAATACTGCTCACTTATTTGGAAGCTTTCACCTGGGCTCCTGAGGGTGTGAGCATTGTGCCCGGTTGAGCTCTTAAATGACCAGCATTTCCCAAAAGAACGTGAAAGGTATTTATGATATTTGCCTTACGCACTTGCACACGTACAACTGCATGTTTTTGTTAACTAAAGCCATGAGTTTCTCCTTTGTTGCTATCCTTCTGTAATATTTACTGCACTGTTGGCACTCCATGCTGAGCTCTTTGATATAAAGCATCTTTCTACTTTTAGCTTTACTGATGTGTATTTATTTATTTTAGATATAGTTTGTGCTAGAGCACATACACACATATGAAACAAATATGTGCACTTTAAAGGAGCTTAAAGAATAAAATCTAAATGTCATGAATTCATCTGCATATTGTGAAAAGAGGCAGTAATTCAGACTGAAAAGATGACCATAGAAATCTTGGTAAAATGCTTTTTTCTTTCTTAGGAAGATATTAAAAAGAGGATATATATTTATGGAAATGTTTCTTAGTAAGGGTAATAATACAACAAGGGAGAAAATAGAAGGATCAGTGATTCATTAGAAACTATTTTTCATTCTTCTGAAATATGAAAAGAGAAAATGAAAGAAAACACAGTAAAATCTCATTTACTCCAGAGAAGCACAGACTTGTCAAGGATATTATCATCAGGATTTGAATTTTCTTCCACAGTTAACAGGATTTCTTTTTGGCTAAAAAGGAATTTCAAAGCATCATTAAAATAAAATACCATCTTATTTTAAAAAGAAAAAAAAATTAACCTTAATTCTTCTAAAATTATTTTGACAATTAGAAAACACTTCTGTAGGGCAAGGTCAGCAGCTTCCTTGTTTATTTTGTCTGGTCTAAAGGAAGAAAGAGTAAAATAAATGCACATCATTATGCTTTTCTAGTAATGAATTGTTTTTATTTAATTTTCTCTTATTTTAAGAATTCTCACTGTAGGAATATCTTTAACTAGGAGTAAACACTAGTTATGAAGGGTGTGAGACAGATACGTGTTTTGCACACTTTAAGCAGATTGCAAAGATTTGAAAAGTTTTGTTTAGTGTTCATTTTTGATGTTGGACTTGATTCTGAAATAAGATCATGCTTTCTCAGATCTGAGAAACTAACCAAAAATGTTGAGAAGGACAGAAGAAAAAGTTGATTTTATGAGTAACCTTCCAAAATATACAATATGAGGGCTTTCTTAATGAAATCTTTTCTACTGGAAACCATCATGATATGGATATCTGAGTAGAACAGATATTACTCCAGCAATACAAATTTCCATTTTCTGGTTTCTCTCTGGATTAAGGAACTTATGCAAACTGATGAACTGCAGGAAAAAAATGTGGTTGGGTAAAATACTGTGTATAATTCCAGCAATTTAAAAACATTTTTTTAAGGTTTAGTTATTTATAAACTATTATTATTCAGCACATAATGGAGGATTATTTTGAACTGGAGCCAAACCTGGAAATTTTTACTTAAAATGTCAAATTGGGATATTTGACCACTTAAAAAATGTTCGTCTATAAGACTTTTGAATCAGAAGGTTATTCCAAACCACTTTTTTCCAAAGACAGCTTAATTTCAAACAAATCAACATTTTCTAATGAAAAAACTATTATCTTTAAAGAGAATTTCTGAATGCAGAATTCCTTAAATCAAGAAATACAAATTACTTCAGACACTTCTGTATGGTTTCTACCTTGTTTCTTGAAGACATCTTGATGCCATATCCACTTCCAGCATTTAAAAGGCTGTACTACGACTCATTTATCTTTCACTCCTATTTAAGGGTTGTGCTGTGACCTGCAAGCCGGACTCTTCATGGACATCAACAGAGGATCCATTCTGGCACTTGTATTGCCAGCTGACAGCAAGCAGTCACTCATTTGAGCTTGGACCCAGCACCTGGTTAGATGTTACGGCAGCATTGCAGAATGACCACTTTCCTCAAAAGGAAAAATATTTTAAGGATGCTGAACACTGCCACAGGTGTTAGGTCACTGGAGTAAACATTCTAGGGTCTTCAACAGTGATGTCTGACCAGGTAACAGTCCCAGCATCTTTAGTCTTTCCTTCCTACAATGTTATTGTTGGGGATATTGCATCTGTTAAACCTTTGGAGTACAGTTAAATTAACAGTAAGACATGCCCAAATGGGGAGAAAAAAAGAGGGTGTCTATGCCATGAAATGTTGGAGCTGAATTTTCTTAATCCCTCTGAGAAGTACCTTTCTGTGAGTAACAGCTCTGACTAGAAAATGTGTAAAGTACTACATGATCAAGATAATCTGGGCAATGTTAGAAGCATATATGAATGTGTATGCATTATTTATATATATAAAATGAGGTGTTTAAAATGGATACTTTATATTTTAAAGATTCCATCACTCATTAATGTCCTACAAAATTAAATTGTGCAGTTAGCAAGGTAGAATATACTCCTCATCCTGCCCACCAAAACACTCAGCCACTGAGGTTTTATTTACCACTTTTGCAGTCTATTCAATCAGTTCCACTATCCCCCCCACCCCGCCTCACCTGTCACTTCTACCTAGCAGACACAAAGCTCTGCACACACACACAGAGAAATTCAGCATTTTCTGCAATCAACCAAATAGCCTGAAGTGAAAGACAAACACGATGCCTGAAGCAATATTGCTTGATTAACAATGAATAGTTCTTTAAAGTGATCACATGAACTTTAATCTGAAAGATTGCTTTGAATTGTTAAGGGTGGAATCTGTTGCTATGAGAGTTGTCAAACAACTGTGGTGAATTTAATGTGTAATAGATGATAACCTTTGTCGGTTTTAATATTGAATTCCATGTTACTGATCCTAGTAAATAATCCTTACCTTCCCCAAGTGAATACCTGCTACATCCCCAAGCTCTACGCTGTACACAAAGACATTTTAGTAGAACGTTTTTCATGTAAAGCACACATACTGTATAGATCTGACCTCATCACTGGTTGCCTCAGGCTATCTCCTGTATACCGTCTGTTTTCTTGATTTTCTCCTGAGGTTGTCATTATCTAAGGTTTGTAAATATTTCAGAAATTTGAGACTTGTGCAGCAATTGAAAATGCCACATTGCTGTTATACTGAACTTTCAGTAGCATTCAGACATTCATTTTTCTCTATTTTATCTATTTAAATTCTGGATAATATAAATTCTACGATGCATGATTTGACTATAATTGAATTTGCAATCTATTTACAGTCATTTTAACCAAAATAAAGATAAACAGATAAGCACGATTTTGATCTTAGTTAACAAAGAAAAAATATATGTTGTTACTTTATATTGTGCTATTTTCTATTTGTCAAAGTGCTATATAGATTTTATGGATGTTTTATGCAAGTTTATGCATGAAACTCAGCTGTTTGGAGAAACTGCTGACCTCTCCATTAAAGGGGAAAAAAACACAGAACAAAAACTGAAAACACTTTTGTCCTTTAAAAACCCATAGGAATGTAGTATGTATCATAAAGGACATGTGTACTTGAAACAGATTAAAAGAATTGCGGAACTGGTTCCTCCCCAGAATCTTAGTATATATGAATTTCTTTATATTAAAGCAGCCGTCATTACTGAATATTTTTGCTTTCATGTAATTATGTATATATACTTAGCAAAGTATCTTGTATAAAGCAGAAAGCTACAGAAGCCCTTTAAAATCTGCTTTGAAAATCATGTGTGGCATGAATTTTGGCAGCATTATCATCATATTCATTTTTGGAAATATACTCCAATTTTAATATCAGCTCCTGTATTGTAGCAATAATTTACTCTGATATTAACATTAGTATCTAATTTTCATATCAGATTCTTAATTCCAGTATAATTTACTTCAATATTACATTGCTAGCCATACCTGCCTACATTGTTCTACTTTTGGAGTTGCCTTCAATACACTTCTTTTTAAGATTCATCGTGTTAAGACTGTGATGATACACAACCAATGGAATAGAGAGAATAATGTGGATAATGTATAAAAGACGTATTGTGATGATAGGGAGGGTTAAGAGTGTAGATGGATTTTTAAGATTGTGCTAAATTTTTTTATAATTATTTAATTAAATTATTTATATTAGCATCAGAAAGTTCTATTGTTTTGCACCAATACAAGCTTTACAGTTAAGAGGGAATTCCTTGAAATTTTGCTTAGCATGTTCTTATATTGAGTCATGTGGATTTCTATACTTTATATGAAACATTCGAAGCAGAGGCAATAAGTTGTAAATGACATGAGAAAAAGAAATCACAGTATATTTTCTTTTCAAAATATTTAGTGTCTACAATTCATCTGTGAACCAAGTAAATCACGGCTTCTTCAAGTGCAAGGATCGAAACCAATTACCATTAGTGACCATCGGGTGCAGCCGATCCTTTCTGTCCTGTTGCCTGAATCTCAATGATCTCCCAAGTGTGCCCATGCAATTTAACAGGAAGATCAATACACCGCAGCAGTTAGCAGCAGCTCTCTTGAAGTGCTTCACAAAACATGCTACATTTCTCTACCGAATAAATGTCAAAACATTCCAACAGCTACAATTCTTGGGAGAAATTGTTCTTGTGAAACATTATTGACATGCTTTAACCCACATTTCCCGCTGCTCTCCAGTTTCCTACAGGCCAGTCAATTCTGATTTGGCAAGGGCCACATCGACACATGTCCCCTGCTGACTTTGTCTGTAGGCATGAAAGATATCACGATGCAGTGCAGAAGTCCTGGGTGTCAGGGGTCAGTGGTCCAGCTCTGACCCAAGGTCAAGGTGACAACAACCCCTCTCCTGGGACTTGTCTTCATCTCTAATATGGCCTTGGAAGCAATCAATATCATTACAGAGCTTACTTTTCTAACAGAGTGCCACCTGATCTAAGCATTTCAAGACGATGACTTGCAAGCCTTGCTGCTTGAAAATGTCTTTATTTTCCCACTCTACTGCAAAACATCTGTATTAGGTCTGCCATTTTTTTTTCCATTTGTTTAATGTGATAAATTAAATTGATTCTTTTCACTTTTTAATGGATTTCTGCAGCCTGGACTTTCTTGATCTTTTCTTGTATATTTTGGAGTTATTACACATAGCTCAGTACTTTCTCCCAGCATCCAGTCTCTAAATATTTTTTTTTTCTTTGTTATTCTTGCTCCCTCTTATTTTTGTCCCTATTGTATATTGGTAAGCATTTTCTTCTTTCTTCCTTTCTAGCTTTCAGGAAAGGAAAACTCAGTGTTGCATCTGTGTTCTGGATTTACACATACAGACACACACACACACACACACACACACACACACACACATATGGACAAACATTCACACATAAAACCCATCTTCAAATATCTTCTTAAAAATATAATTAAAATGCAACATCCTTACTGTTTTTGTGAGGCCATAGAGGGGTAATGCATTATAAGAAGTAATTATGCACGTGAACAAGCTGATAACCCCGAGATAGACACTTATCACCTGTTTGCAAGAGCTAAGGTAATTTCCAATACAACAAAATGTTGCTTTCTTCAGAAATCTCAGTCATGATGCCTCAGTACAAATTTAGTATAGTTAAGGTTTTTACCTCTTTTAATGTTTTGGGTTGGTTTTTTGGTTTGTTGGGTTTTTTTGTTTTTGTTTTTTTTTTTTTTTTTTTTTTTTTTTGTTTTTTTGTTTTTTTTTTTTTACCAGGAATTAAAAAAAGCCTCCAAAAAACACATACCCCAAACTAAAGCAAAATATGGCAAATTTAAGTATTTTTAATGAAGTGCTTCTATTAATTGAGCTACACTAACAGAATTGTTTTTGACTTACAACCAAAACATTAGAGGAGGGATAGAACCTACCTTTATTTTGTAACTATAACTACACAGCTTTCTCAACACACACAAAATTGGGCTTCAGATTCCCCCCATAATGGACAACTGACAGTGAAGCCTGAAAGCAAATATTTAATTCAAGAAGATCAAGGTGCCCTTACATCATGCTGCTATAGAGACCTCTTGTGTCCTATACAGACTGGTAGATAAAACTGAAACAAAATAAAGTAAAACAAAGTCCAAAGCCATAAATATTGTTTTAGATGTGAGTCACAGCAATCTAATATATCTGTAATGTACCTGGCACACTTTGAGGTCTCTAAAAACAATAGCATCTTCAAAGAGAGAGAGAGAGAGAGAGATTTTTTTACTATAAAGGTTACATGCATAAACTTCACTCTAGGTTTTATGTATACCCTGAAATGAGCCCTGAGGTCCAATTTGGTGGATAATTCTCTTTTAGAAAATACAAATTCTACGTCAGCTCTTCCTAGCTGCAGAAAAGAGTTAAGGCAGAAGCTGGAAGAATGGGCTTCCCCCTCTACCCTTCTCTGTTTCCTTCTGTTTATTCTTTTGTACCCAATTCTCTCCATGGATTTATGGGGCTGATGAGGCAGTTTCATTCAAGATGCAGTTGAATGACAACATTCCCAGTTTACACACCTGTAAAGAAGAAGGGAATCAGGCTCTTTCTCTACCCACAGCAGTTCACAAGGATGTTATAATCTCCAGGTCCCCCTGTTGCTACTTGAGAGCTTTCAAGAGAAACAAAATGGGGCAGGATCTTAGGTGACTGTGTATAAGAGCTGGCATAAGACACCCCTGAAGCTGAGTATACACATGTAAAGAAAAAGTGGAAAATTCTTTAGAGTAAAGACCTTTAGAGTAAAAAAAAACCCTCTCTCTTTGAAGATGCTATTGTTTTGAGAGACCTCAAAGCGTGTCAGTGTCAGGTACATTACAGATATATTAGATTGCTGTGACTCACATCTAAAGCAATACTTATGGCTTTGGACTTTGTTTTACTTTGTTTTGTTTCAGTTTTATCTACCAGTCTGTATAGGACACAAGAGGTCTCTATAGCAGCATGATGTAAGGGTACCTTGATCTTCTTGAATTAAATATTTGCTTTCAGATTTTCTAGATTTTTTTGCATTTTCATTCCTGCACAAATGCTATAACAGAAACTTCCAGTGTATGATACCTAAGTTATGTTACAGACTTATTTCTCTTCTCTAATGTTAGGGAAACTGTTCTCCTTACCCTTCATATCTATCAGATCTGTCAGGACAGAAATTGCCAACCCAAGCAAAAAAAAAAAAAAAAAAACCAAAAAAAAAGAAAACAAAAAACCCTAAACAACAAAAAAAAACCACCTAAACCTATCAATATTGTGAAAGAGATTTGTTCCTTCCTCATTTCAGATGAAAAAAATTATCTTTAAATTGAAAGAAATTGCAGGATATTTATTTTTAGAAACAACAAAGTATCTTTAACAGGGAATTGTTGGTGGATTAAAGTGCAATTGTAGGACATATACAAGGAGACTCCAGTGTGCAGTAAAAACAGGCAGAAGAGTCATGTTTTTAAAGAAATCTGGATGGTCAAGTAGATTTGTCTGTAATGTCAGTTCTATGTTATGAGAAGAAACTTTCAGAGAGGTAGACAAAGGTAACAGTGGAAAGTCTGAAAAAACTGAAGCTTTAATAAAGATTTCTTACTTTTTTCGAAGTGACATTTGTGGCTGACATAGAAGTAAGGTATCTTACTCTGCATCTTGGAACATAATGTGGTGAAGGGATCTTTGCATTCTCTCCTTAAAGCAGGGACTAATAAAAAGAAGGTGAGCTGGACAGGAACAAACGCAGATCCGAACCAATCAGCTAATCATACGTTCTCCCTTTATTGTATACAGACAGCAGTTTATATACACTTCAAGATAGTTTACAATCATGAGCACACTCTCATTGGCAAGCAAACATTGTTTGTCTTTGTCTTAAGGTGGCTAAAGTTTCACACTTCAAACCTATGCTAATTCCTACCTAATACATCTAGATAGCTCAGTACACTCTGTTATACCTTAACATAATTTCTGACTGCGCCACAAACTTATTCTTAACTGCGCCACAGGCTTCAATATATGCCTCACCGAGGCCCATATCTGAGGCCTAGGCTGGGGTAGCCCAACTTTCACTCTAAATATACAGATCGACCTCTTTCTTTCAGAAATTCTTCTACATCTCCTCATGTTACCACATAACCAAAAAATCAAAATATACGCAGATATGAGAGCTCAGTATTTTTTAAAATATAGATATGTATTTAAATCTCAGGGGTTAAACAAAATGTAGCAAGCATTCTCAGTGCAAACATCCTCTCCTTCTCCTCTGCCTTGAAGAACTGCAGAAAATAGTGAATTTGTCTGTGGTAAGGAAGAGTCATCTTTTTCAGCATTATTTGAAAGAAAGATATCATCGGTTTTAGCCTTCTTGTCATATATTTCACTCTCAAGTCTGCTTGGGAATGTGTCCCCTTATTAGGACCATCATAATTTATATTTTAAGACTATAGTTTAGTTTTAGAATCTGAGAAGTTACTGAGACATCCAGAGCCAAGGTCCATTAAACTCTTTGACCTAAACCCTATGAAGAGCCATTAGTTCAGCAGGAAGAACATTATTGTGCCAGCACACAGTGTGAGTACAAATCCTCTTCCGCCTCTGTCTGCCAGCTTCCCTCCTCCTAAAGTATTATGTTTTATATGAAAAAGCAGAGAACTATGTGAGGCCCTAATGGATTATCAAATGAAATATGATCACCAATGGATATGTATTATAGTTAATGTCTCATTAGTTGTAGTAAGAGCAGACAAAAAGGTTGGCTTTACTCTATGTTTTTCTGACTTCGGCTCAGTTCTGCAAAAATTCATTGTTAAATTATTTACCTCCTTAATTTTCAGTGTCAAGTTGTTTTTGTCTTTCCATGTTGTCTTGTCTTTTACAGCCCCCTCCATCAGAATAGAAACAGTATTTTTTATTGGAGCTGTTGGATGGAAGATAGAATGAATCAAATGGTTCATGAGAAGGCAATTGATGTCCTTCTGATAGTAGATGCCATAGAAAAGAATGAACCCCATGTCAGGAATGTTGCTTAGGAAAGGAAATGGTGTTTACCTGTGATTTTACTCTGATGTCAGTCAAGGGCTCTGTTACCCTTTGTGAGGACCAAGTGTGAAAGCTTATTTTAGGTGCTTTCTTTCTTTCCATAAATCCTTATTGTAGAATAGAGGATTTTGGTTTATTCCACAGCTGAAGTGAGCACCATAGTGTTTTGTGTTGGATGTTTATCCAAAGACATATCTTTCATATCTACCTTTTGCAATTCACATTATTTCTCCTGAAAGCACTAGCCAGTTCCATACTTTTGGAGAAAAAAATGCAGACTTCACCATTCAGACAGAACCTACATCCATTCCAAGGGAATTGGTATGACACTTAGTCTGGTGATTCCCTGCAGGAAAGATCAACAGCTGCAACCTGATGATTCTTAAGGTTAATGTGTTTGCATTCGCTGTTTACAGCCTGAAAGCTGGACAATTCTGTACTAATGACACTGAGAGGGGTTTGCAGTCATGTGATCTACTGCTCAAGTAGAATATTCCTCAGGAAATCATCGAACTTCATAGAATCACAGATTCATACAATGGTTTGGGTTGGAAAGGATCTTAAAGATTGTCTAGCTCCAACCCTTCTGCCATGGGCAGGGACACCTTCTGCTTGACCAGGTTGCTCAGTGCTCCATCCAACTTGGCCTTGGACACTGCCAGGGATGGGGGATACACAGTGTCTCTGGGCAACCTGTGCCAGTGCCTCAACACCTGCACAGTAAAGAATTTCTTCCTTTTACCTAAACCTGCCCTCTTTGTGTTTATAGCTATTACTTTTTGTCCTATCACATGTGACCTTCAAAAAGTGCCTCCCCATATCTCCTGTAGTCCCCTTTGGATACTGGAATGTTCTGTAAGCTTTCCCTGGAGTCTATTCTTTTCTAGGCTGAATAGGAGAGGTTCTCCAGCCCTCTGATCATCTTAGTGCCCCTCCTTTGGTCTCACTCCAGCACCTGCTTCTTATGTTGTGTTTTGCCCCAGGGCTGGATGTTCTTATGTTGGGTGCCCCAGAGATGGACTCGAGGTGGAATATCTTTATTATTTCTCTACCCTGTATTACAATGGCATTATACAATTATTTCAATGGTGCTGCTGCCATTTTATCACTTGTGCAAAATAGATTTCAGTTACAGAAATTTTCTTCTGTCACTCTCAAGTAAGGCTGAGGTCTGATTTTAGTATAATCTTCTCTAATACTACTACCAGCGGGTGTTTCTTATTCTGTAAAGTGAAGAAGCCACAGAAAAGTTCAAGAAAAGTAATTTGCACTCTGCCCTGGAACCCTCTGGCTCTAACCAGGTCCAGAGCACTGGGAACTTTGTTCATTTGTGCTTGGCAATTTCTTATAAACTTATTTTTGAAGTCAGCAGTTGTGTTTCTCTATAAAATGCAGAATTTCAGAATTGGAGACTTATCACCTGAAAGCTCAATAACAGTCTGGCCTTTGAAATATCACCTTGTTCTGGATACTAAAATTTAATACTTTACTTCAATCACAAGGGACATTGGCCTGTGATGTTGTCAAGACCCATGATATAACAGATGCAGAAAGGCTGACAACAGAACAGCATGTTGCTTATAAAATCAAGCAAAGCACTTTTTTTTTTGAAAAGAACTAAGACAGCAGGTTTTTCGCCTCTTCTCTTTTAACAGTTTTCAAAGAATACTCAAATACTGTTGTAGAAATTGCGTAATTTTATGTAAATACATAGCTTTCTTCATGGTGAAAAACCCTCTATAAATGCTTTCCATGTCATTTTTCCTCAAATAAATCTTAATTTCAAGTGTTTCATGATTTTTAGAGCATCCAACAGTTCAGCACTGAGCAGTGCGTAGAATAACAGGTGGGTAAAATGATGTTTAACAAATTATTATTTGAAGCAATTGTCCAGAGTAATGCTCTTTTCAGTATCTCCTTTTATACAGTAATGGTCTTGGTTACCAAGGACTGAATGCATTTCAGCATTTTTATGAGCACTTTTCTTAACCCATTCAGTTAGCAATGTTCCACTCCAGTGCTGGTGACAATACAGTTGCTTCAGCAAACAATGAGGTCAGAGACACTTGCAACTGACCTCAGCAAAATAATCAGATAATCAATTGAAAGGAGAAAAAAAAACAGTTCTATGCTCATCACCATAGTATTTAACTGTCATATATAAAATGAAAGTCATACCAACTAGCTTTGTCTGTTATCTTTCTCTCCTCATCCTAAAGACCAAATTTCCCTGATCTCCTTCAGATACACTATTCCTTGTGGGTAAAATCCTTCATGTTCAGTCTGAGGCAGTCACTCCATATTGTCCTGAGCATGAGGCAAACTTTGTTTAACAATTGTATTTACCAAACAGAGATATCCAAGAATAATCCACAGTCTGTGCATAGTTTTGGGTTCTTACAACATACTCACAGGGAAAGGATGCCAGTCCCTTAGACAAGCTGCGAGCTGCACTGAGAATGGAGAAAGGAGACCTAACTTCTCGAGATCTTAGATTTGTAAGTAGGAACCTTTGTGCAGTTTCAAATATGCAGTTCATTGCTTTCTGCTGAAACTCTTAATTACAGAATTAATAAATTATAGACTCTATTAGGTTTGAAAACATCTTTAAGCTTATGGAGTCCAACTGCTAATGAAGAAACACAGCTCAAAAATGTCATGGGGAATAGGCAGAACTAAAATCTGCCTGGCCTGAGAGAGGGTGTCCTTTCCCAGTAAATTTTTTTCTGACCTTGTTGATGAACTAACCAGTAGAGTAGCCAACTTATTCTGCTTAGCACACACACAGCTTCTAGATTTTAGTGGAGGTCCCATTTGTGCTGGATTATTAAGTCAGATAAGAGGACTAAAAAGAAGGTCAAGCAACTTGCCTGCAGCCACACAGCAAGTGAGTGGCTTAAGTTCTATCTGAAGACAATTCAATGGGCACTAAAAACACAAGAAATTCAGATTGACAAAAAAATAAAATAAATGCTTGAAAGTACAAAATAGGACTGTTAAGGAACCTAAACAGTTTTTGTTTTGCCCATGAGGTGCTAACCATTTCCAGTTTCAATTCTTTGTTCTTTTATACCTAAGTTGCAGATGGTATTTTCAGATCAGGGTCTTTTTCACAGGTCTTTGAGAGGTCTTCAGTCCCTGGCTATTGAAACCTGAAATCTGAAGGGACAAACCACAGGTGGAATGCTGAAAATGTGCATAGGATATTGTATTTTTGATCACTTTAATGCTTATGTATGTATATTAATGTATGTGATGCTTCATCAACATGCTCACCTTTGCTGTTTTCTAGTAAGTGCTATAATTTGATGATGTGGTTTTAGGGGTTAGGAAGTTTGTGTATCTAAGTACTCTAACTCTGTGTTTAATGACACTTATATAAATGGTAGCACCTGGAGTCTTCCTCTCAGTTTCAGCAAGGTACTTAAGCACATGCCTGGCTTAAAGCAAGCAAGCAGTCCCATTGAAGTTAATTAGACTTCCCTTGTACTTAAAGTTAGGCATGTGCTTAAGTACCTTGCTGCATTAAGACCTTAATGAAGATTGGGGTATAACTGCCTTTGTTGCAGTGTGTGTAATGTGAGTCATTTAGAGCATTCAGTGTGGAGCTGGGACTACAGTAAAGCAAAGCTGGGTGAGTACAGACACTGAAAGGCTAGGATATAGTTTTGTAGCTGTTGTGGTCACTGGTCAGACTCAGCTGCTTATTTTAGGTAATGGTGTCTCCCAAGGGCTTGTTTTCTATTTTTTTCACTCACATCTGGGAGGACTCACAAGAAGTGTCTTTGTTGTATTTTAGGGGGTTTAGGTGCCAATATTGATAGAGAGAGATTGATTAGAGATTGATTTCAAGAAGTTGTCCTGGCTGGTTTAAAGACACGTGTGTTAACATCTTTTCCCTGGGGGACTGGATCTGAGGCCTTCTGAAGTCAATGGGAAGGCTCTCATCAGCTTTAATGGGCTTCAGATAAGGTCTGTAGGAGGTGAGAGAATTTCTTTGAGATCTGTGTGTTGTATCTCAGCGAGAAGTCAGCATTGCACTAGCTCTCAGCACTAGGGCAGCAAACTGGATGAGGATGGGGGAGGGGAAGAGGGTGAAGATACACCTTAGACTGAACAGTGTCTTGAATTGTTACCACTCATGCTGTAGCACCTATCAATAAATTAGTATGTGGACAATACTCACTGAAGAACTGATTCAGTCCCATACTAATTTACAAGGTCTGTGTGGATTACAGCACAAGGTGATATAGCATCAGGACAAAGCTGGAAACTTTGCTCTTTGTCATTTACTGTGAAACATGCAGAGATACTGACTTTGGTTTTTTGTTAAAAAAAATTTACAGGATACAAGGATAGAAATAGTAAAATAAAAACTTAATGTAGTAGTAGGTTGTTTGTTTTTCTCATTGATATTCCTGTTACTGAGATGAGATGCACCGTAAATGGCAGTTTCCAAGAGGTTTACAAAGAAGAGTCCTGGTGCCAATCCTGCAGTTGCTGTTGGTTAGAGAAATTAATCCCATGCTTTCTATAACCACAGTCTTTAACTATTGCTTATTATGGATATGGTGTAAGGTGGTAGAATTTATTTCCAAATGAACATTGCAAACACACCCTGATATCATTATAAAAGTAACCTGTGAGAAAATTACACATGTACAGCCAATTCTCAATGGCTTCATATGAGCATGGCTTTTGGGCACTTTGCTTATTAACTAATTTAAAACCGTCTGGAAGGGAATAAATGCCAATACTTGACTTGAGATCTTTTTAAAAATTCTGTAGTTTTGAGGAGATTGAGGCTTAAGGATGGCAGGAGAGAACATTATGTACAGGTCATGAATGCTGTGATTTGAACAAAGGAAGAGAGGCAGTTTGAGAGCATTAAACATATATAGAGCAGCATACATTAGACCCCATCAGACAGAACCTTTAAGATCCTGAATTTATCAAATGACAACATTCATTTTGTACTATGTAGAAGACAACAAGAAAGTCAGCAACTTCATGTGCTGACATTGCAGTAAAACATGATTTTAATTAGCTCACACAGAGGACACATTGAGGAAAAAGTGACATTTCATTGAGGAATATACTATTAAACACAACCCTCCTTGACCTGTCATTTATCAGGGTGCAACACAAAAGTCACATGACTCATCCTGTCTTTCTTGTTGTCCTTTGAACCCTGGAAATTCATGGTTCATTTGCAGTGACATGGGATCCTACTGGTTTCTTGACACACAGAAGTATCTGCTGCTTTTCTGTACAGTGATGGAGAGCAAGAGGCACAACTCTTTATAGCAGTGGCCAGTTTGAACACCAGAATAGCTGCATGACAGGCAGCTTAATTTTTGAAGTTATCAACTGAGAGGAGTTGAGAAAAAATGGAATGAAAAAAGAATCTTACTTTAGAGAAGCACCAGATTGTCCTCAAATTAGAAAAAAGAACCACAAACAGAAGCAAAAAATGAAAATAAACATAGAACAACTAATTTAGGATTAGTGTCATGCCAAAAATGTGTTAGACTTTGGTTACATGCATGTCTAAAGGATATCAGTTGCTCTTATTATAAAAACTAATGAAAAAGGTGTGCTGTATTGATATCCCTGTTTAGACCTCAGAGATGAAGAAAAATGTAAATAGAATTTTACCTTTTTTTCTATGTACTAAACAGTTGCTAGACCCAACACTGCAGAAAAATAAACAAATCAGGAGTCAAACATATCCATTAGGATGTTCAGCTTTCTGTATTTCATCAGTCTCATTAATAACCCTGGAGGGAAATTTCTGTGGTTAAAGTTCAGGAATGGAACTCAGAGGCTTGTCCAGTCTCTAATTCTGCCAGATTCTTCTTCTGAAACTGAGCAAGTTAGTGACCTATTAGTTCTATATTTATAAAATGGGGATTATAATTTTGTATCTCAAAGAGGGGTTGTGAGGGTAAGTCTACTAATACCTCTAAGATGCTTAGATATGAGGGTGATGAGTGCCATGGAAAATCCTATAAATAAATAAATAAAATAAACTGTGAGAGCCTGAGGCACTGGAAGCTGCTGCCAAGGCTGTGCATTTCCACACTCCCCTTACTGCTGGAGATGTGGCTCAGAGCCAATATGCAGTCTGAGAGCAGCTCCTGCATTAGTGGAGTGTGTATGTTGTTTGTTTATTTGGTTTTCACAAAGGGTACCCACTACATAACCAAGGTAACCACAGTCTGTTTAAAATGAGATGGTGCTGTGATGTGGTGAATCTGATATGCCTATTTTTGGTTGCTGTCTGTATTTTTTTCTTTTTTTCAGTGACAAATACATTTCCTAAAATCCTTCAGGAATCTTTTATCAGTGTGGGTTGGTTCAATTGCTGTTATTTTCTTTGGGATTTCTGTTTGTTTAGTTGCCTGTTGGGCTGTGCTGGCAGCTGGCAGGTCTGAGAGGCTAGCCCTGCCACCCTGCAGGGCTTCCACAGCACAGGGCCTGAGGACAGGGTCAGCAATGTGAAACATTTTGCCAGTTTCTTTGGCAGGTTTTTGGGACTAAGGTCCTGGCACCAATGTGGCAGTGCAAACACAGAGAGGGGACCTTCCACAAAGGAGATGACATTTTCTACAGCAGCTACTAAGGCACCTACAGAACGTTCACTGTTGCTGGGCAGCTTTACCCCCTGAATGCTCCTTGCTAATTTGTGAGTGGGCATCATATCACACCTACTCTGAGCAGCCAAGAGACTACATACATGTGTGGTCTTTGATTTTCTTGGTTTCAGGATGCCTGGCTGGCAACCTCCAAGTGACTGTGCAGAGATGACACGCTGCACTAAGGAGAGCACTGTGTTGTTAACACATACCCAGAGAGGAGCAATCTTTCAGGACCAGTTAAAGCAGTCCCTGGCACCAGCTGGCAAGTGAAAGCCCTTGTGAGAAGGGGCAGGGGAGTAGCAATGCAGTCAGGGCATTCTCACAGAGTCTCAGTGGAGAGATCAGAGGATGGGCTACAATATCTAATCCTGTATGCTTGCAGAGGAAATGCTGCCAGGTGTCAAGTACCTTCCCCAACAGATGTGTGATGAGTGAGCGTGCTTGTGATATCTGTGAGTTTGTGTATAAACTACTGTGCGACCAATAGCATCTGTGAAACAGGAAAAGAAGAAACAACTATGCTAAGATGGGGCTTTCCTACAGTCTAATCAGCAGGACCCGTGCTTTGTCCCGGGGGAAGAGACCATCACAGGAGCTGTGCAGAAACACACTTTAGACTAAGCCAAGACTAGGAGGAATTGATAAACTAGAGAGGAGAAGAAAAATCTTCCTCCTCTACCCTCCAAATCAAAAGGTGTTCTCCAAAAATAACATAAAAGGCAAATATTGTTCCCTTACAGTACTCCTGAGAGACTGAAGGCTGAAATCAAGTTCTTTGCCCTGAGGTAGTAAAGGGGATGAAATCCAGCAGGAGTGAAAATAAGCACAGTCTAGGTTCTCCAGTAATAAATAATCCATTAATAAACTGCCACCTCCATGCTGGGGCAGAAAGAGGCTGTCCACAGAAACAGCTAGGGCTTCATGAGCTCCTCTTTGAGTTTCCCTTAGCAGTAGATCCTGCTGCTCTGTGGCTGCTTCCACTTTGCCTAACTTGCAACCCAAGAACTGGGAAAACACAGCAGGTCTGACCCCTTGCATTCTATCTCTAAAATTCCAGATGAGAAATAGCTACCCGTGGGAGTTTCCAGCTTCAGGTTTTTCCTCCCTCTTGAAAGACAGGATGGGACAAGAAAGGAGAAAGTTAAAGGAAGAGAAGACAGAAAGGAGCCAAGAGAGAAGGGAAAGAGATGCACTGTGACTGAAGAGACCCAGAAAGACTGGATGTCTTAGTGAGGCAAATAAATGTACAAAGAAGAAAAGCAAGAGAGAAAGATAGAGTTAGGGTCATGGGAAAGAGAATGGAAACTCCCTTGTTTTTAAAAAAAGGAATAAGGTGAGTGACATGTTGTAGACATTTGAAACAAATGCAGTGAAATAAGATATTGGAGCAAACTCTGTTCCATGTAAATGTCATTATAAGGGGGCTGGAGAGTGTTCAAGTCTTCTTGTTGACCATGTCCTTCCATGAGTCCCTATATCCACCAAACTGTCTCTCCATGAGCCAAAACAGCTTGCCTATAAAAAATTCTAATCCTTAAGCAAAATACTTCTTGTTGGATTTTGAGTCCAGACCTTCTTTTCAGGTTGAGCAGGAATATGAGTAACAGGCTTTTCTGTTCTTCTCAGAAAAACATACCATAACTCCCTTCTTTATTATCTTTACATGAACTAAATGCATCCAGTCTTTTTGAAGGTCTTCATAGTCTTCTGATCATTCTTGTCAAAAAGACACATATCAGTTCTGAAGTGTGATATTCAGGTACTTTTACTAATGCCTTCACAACAAAAAATAAACATAATGAATTATTTTTTTAAAATCTTATGTATATTTTTCTGTTGCATTTGCACCACAGAATAAATTTTATTTTTTCTTTAGAAATTTGATGCTTGTAACACATCAAACCTGCAGTAGGGATGATCCATATAGCTACCAGTTTCTAAGAAAATTTTCTGTCCATCAGTTACACTTTATCCCATATTTATTGAACATTTATCCTTTAAGTAGTGCCTTGCACTTGTCCTTCATGAATTTCATACTCCCTCCCTATATTCTTTTCCAGACCATTTTGCAAATCTATCAAGGTCATTTTGAATTCTCAGCCTTTCTTGCAGTGTGCTGTGGTTCTTTCTTTTTACCTTCCTGCCATTTGCATGGCCAGTAAGGATATTTCTTCATTCCATCACTCTTTGTGTGTGTTGTTATCCACGTACCTGTATGAAAAGAAAATGGGAACTTTTGTGTATCTGATGTTGATTTATGTGTTAGAAGCAAAATGAGATGACAGATGTCATCTAAGTGACAATGTTGCTCTGCACCATTTTTTTCACTCACTGAAATGGATCATACTTGAAGAAATCAGCTCACTGATTATTGGTAAGTGTTGGTTATCTTAAAACCTACCACCCTACTTCATGTTACCTTGGTAAAGAGAAACTAGAGTAAAGAGCAACACATACGTATTTACATGCATTCTTATATATGAATACCTAAGTGTGCCTGCATGTGTATGTATATACGTATCTATTTGTTGCTTCAACTGTTCCTAATACAAATAAATAATAAAATAAGGGAGCCAAATCAATTAATAAAATAAAATAAGCTGTTTGGACGGACTCCTATATTTCAATGGAAAATTCCCATAATTTCTGACACATTGATAGGACATCATCTTTCAAAATCACACTGTGTCTTTTTGTTCTGCACAGAGCTGAGACCTGAAAATGAATGTACTGTGGCCTATTTCCGTTGCTTTTGAGGACAGGCTTTTTCATTTACTTCTCAGCATAACAGTTGGACTGCACAGAAGCACTGGAGCTTAACAAAAAAGACTCTCATCTCAGACAAAAACTGTAATTATCACAGGGGAACAAATTAAACAGAAAACCCCACTGGAATGAGATTTCCACATATTTAGAGTGTGTTAATACCAATAATATGGTACATGCTAACAATAGAATCTTTCTGTAGCTTTTGTAGTATCAGATATGAATAAAAATATGTATGATTACACTGCCTCAAAAGAAACAAGATGCTGAAACTCTTTTGTGGATTATTTTTTAAATGTTTAGGAGGTGGGGAAGTTAATTTGAGAAAATTTGGTGTATTTTATTTATAAGTGTTTGCATTTTAATCAGTACTGATCACAATGGTATTGATCTAGGCAATAAAAGGGAATTAATTTCAAATACATTTGCTAAAGTACAGTATGCTCTGTACAAATATACACTTTTTAACATTTATTTTACCTTTGTTTATTATATTTTTATTATTTACAATTATTCTTCCACCAGTACTGTCATCTGCCAATCACATATATTAAGTGCCTATTAAAATGGGCATCTATGAAAGAAGCAGACTCAGTATATCCATCTTTCAGTTTAGTCTATTTTCCTAAGGGAGAAAAAAAAATCCAACACCACAACATGTGTAGATAAACATATATGTTTGTGCATATAGATATGTGTGTGTGTGTGTGTGTGTGTGTGTGTAAAAGATCAAGGTGCTAATGATGGAAACTACAGAAAGGAGTGTGTCAGCAGATTTCTTCGTGCCATGGGTCTTATAGACAATAATCATTGTTTCAGAGTATTATCAGAGTCTTATGTAACGATATGTATATAAACTGTGATAAGATTTAGTTTTGCTTCAAAGTCCAATGATCCTTCCCCTAATAATGAATTTCATGTGCATCTTTCTTAAATTTTAAACTATGGCATGTATTAAGCCTGCCTACAAGTGTGCACACATATTTGTGTATATAAATCTCTTTTGTGTGCACACAGATGAATGTTACAGTGTCTTCATCTGTTTTCAGATGCACTCAGTCCCTGAAAGATTGACTTTTAATCACAGTGTTAGATAATATCATTCAATTCCAAAGTAGTCATGATAATTTTTTCCTTTTCTCTCTCTTCCTTTCTTTTAAAATTATCCTACTGGAACTAGACTGAATCTTGCATTTTCCTTGAAATAAATAAATTGTAAAGCTCTGTAAATCAGCAAACATTTTTATGGTGTGGTGAAAACATCCTGTTTGAATTTGCACAGACAATATTTATGTTAGTTTCTTTTTTAGGGATTTATCTCTGTAACATCATTGACACATTTGATCAATACTTTTAAAGGTTTCTCTTTTTTTTTTAATATCAAATGCTGGAATGATTTGTAGGTTTACCTTGATAATATACACTTGTCTCTTTAAGGTGACAGCAGATGGTCCAATAAGAAGTGGCAGAACTAAGTGCTAAAAATATAGCAGCCCATCTCAAGCTCCCTTAACCATAAAATCTATGAATTTATGCTCAACTGAGCGATAAGACATAGTCATGAAATGTCCAAGGGTGAATCAGGGTGGTTGGAAGTGTACCTGTTTCCCCTGCACAATGAGAATTTGTTCAATGTGCTGTCTAAATGCACAGACAATATTTCGTAGCTTTATTTATCAATTAACTGCTTCCATCATGCTCAGCCTTTGTACATCATAGTGTGCTGCCAAGAACTGCTGTACTGCTTTGCCTTCCAGGTTTCTGTGGGCTGTTGTGTTACGCACGTTTTGTAGCTCTCCAAGGTTAGTTTAATACTGGCATTCCAGCGTGAACAGTTTGATAGTCTGGGGATTAAATCTTCAGAGGATGTAAGTCAGTGCATATCCACATGGCATCACGGTTTGCATCACAACACCATCACTACTTAACACATAATTTCAGGTTATGTGTGATTTCCCAGACAGGACTTTATCCTTCTTTGTGTCTGTATCTGTCTCTCTGTCATTCCCTACACCTCACATTGTAGGTTATATTCTCTGCTCCACCTGTTCCACAACACACAGCCAAATAGAGTACCGATACTCTGCTGTGTTAATCAGATGAAAAAACTACACCAGAAAAAATATTCTAAACCATGGGTTTTCTTCTGAACTGTGCTATGTCAGTTCCATGTCCTCATCCTCAAATGACTTTTGGTCTCAAACAAGCCAATTGCAGATCTGTTCCTCTGCAGAGGAACAGCAATACCATATTACCTGATTAGCCATTACCTCTGCTGTTTTTGTTTTCAGCATCCTTAAGCTTACTGGAATGCAAAACTGTTGCCAACACCATCCAGATCAAAGATTTTTGGGAACACAAATGAATAAATTTTATTTTGCAAAAAGTCAGTGTATTTTCTGCGGAAGCTCAAGGAAAGTGAATGTACCATTTGGTGTGATTAAAGTAGGCAAGCAGACACAGCAGATCAGCATCCAGAGAAAGGGAAAGATGCCATCAGAGAAAAGGGACTACTTATCATCCTTTTCTGTCAAGACATTATGGGCCTGGCTGTGATGTACATGGCCATTTTCTGCATAAAGTTAATTTAAGCAGCCCAGGACAGATTATTCCCCTGCAAGAAATAATTCCTGCTTATTCTCCAAGCTGCCAGTGTAACCGAGGAAAAGAGCAGAAGCAAAGGGAGGAGGTAGGGGCTGTTGTACCTAATGCACTGTGTCAGTCCTCAGTACAGGAATCTGAAGTAGCTGCATAGTTGAGATTGTTACAGTTATTTTACAGGTGGATGGTTTGGGAAACAAAAAAGTTCGAAGGCTTGAACAAACCGAAAAGCAATCACAGACACTAGGGAACACTGGATCTCCATTCTCTGCTTTCTGAAGGTAGGAGCTGGAGACAGGGAGAGAGAAAATGCATAATGTATTTTATATGCAAAACACAGTACTGTATAAAAACAAAGATCACTCACAGTTTTGCCATACATATATATAGCATAACATTAAAGAAATTGCTCATCAAAAAAGCGCAGTGATTACACAATAAAACATTTTGAGCAACAGAGATATAGCCTGGGCCATTCTCCAATGAAGAATTTTAAATTAACTAATGCAATTATTTTGACAACTGTAATTTCAGTAAAATTAAAACTCTTGATGTTGTATTTCATCATTAACACATGGTTACAAGAGCCATATATGTTTCCCTTTATATTTGTCAATGGATTGTTCCAGAATGATACAAAAATATCCTAACTTCCTGTAGTTGTAATTTACTCTATATTTTGCTCATTTGCCAGCATGTGAAAGAACTAGTTTTGAGTCTGCCTTTGTGATTTAGAGTCGAAGGTAGCATTGTACAGGGTCAAAGTTTTATAAGTTTGGTAGTTGTGGTAGACAAAAATACATCAGAAAATAGCTGCTTGAGCTATTCAAAAAGAGTATTGCATCTTACAGCATCCAAGTGCCTCTAAGTGACCAGCCCTGGGTGTGTGTCACATTGCTGGGCTGCCACCTCAGCTGTGTGCAGTCCTTGCATGTCCCAATGTCAAAACAGGCTCCGTCCCTCCCCATTGCCCCAAGAAGTCATTCTGACAGACCAAGTGCTTCAGAAGCAGGTTGTGCAGCTACTTTTCCCTCTTTGCACATCCATTCTTTACCCTTTTCCAGGTCTGTGACTACTTCTAGTAGTGCAAATCCTAAATGAGGTTTTTTCAAATGCTCTAAAATCTGTGTAAAGCCATATTCTCCTAGATAAGAAGGAAATTATTTAGCTGGTAATCTTTCACTTTTAATAAACTTTTAAATGAGCCAAATATTCTCAGCCAAGTCACCACCCACCTGTGGAGGAAGTAATGGTTAATTCTATTCCTGTTCAAGGTCCACTTTGCAAGTTTCAGAATTGCAGCTCCAAATTTCAAAGAAGGAGGTACTCAGGATGGAAATCTTGGGAACAAAAACAGCCAGAGGCTAGAGGAAGAGCCTTTGAGTAAACAAGGGGAATGAGAGACAATCCTTCCCATTTGTCAGTAAAGAAATTTCCTTTCAGAATACCTCAGATACCAACAGATAATCCATCCTACACATCATTTTCTTGTGTGGCTTGGGGCAGAGACTGGAAATGTCTGTAGGATGTCTCTTCTGGTGGGCCACAATTTAAAAATACTATTCCAAGAAAAACACCTGTGATCCCAACAGAAGCAATCTTCCTACTCAGGTGTCCTTATGACATTACAGTACATATATTTAAATCACTGAAGGTGTGATTCTATCCTCCCAGCTTAGGTGAATATCTATTCTCCTGGAGTCAGGCTCATTTTTAATTGCATCTTCATTCTATGCAACAACAGACAGCAGAGACTGCTAGGACAGTTATCTGCTGCTGTATGTATGGTATGTAACAGCACTGTTTTTTCAGACCTGATTAATAAATGGAAACTGAGTGATTAAATTAACTTCAGTACTTTCACAGAGCTTCTGAAAATAATTTTGAAAGTTGCAATAGGTATTTTTAAAATAATATATCTCTTTATTGTGAAGAATGTAAGAGAAATCATGTAACTATTAGAGACTAAAATTCCTGCTTTTACAATCTGGAGGGCAATCTGTGCAACTTCTTTTCATGAAATAAAGTGATGGTCCTTGGAGGAACAACAGGAGGATGCAAGAGAACTACTCACTTAAATTCTTATATTAAAAAAGCTTAAGAACAGAAGTTTGCAAAACTACATATCTTCTATAGTCCAATCATAAATTAAAAGCTGATGCAGAACAAGCAAATTGAAAACCCAATTTTAGTCTTCATTTTGTTCTCTTCTTTCAAAATTTTTAGAGACATTCAAAGCTTAGTATACCAGTGATAATAAAAGCTTTCGAGAAGCTTTAGATTCCTAACAAAACCATAGCTTTTACTATGTCAGAGATATGGAGGAAAAATTCATGTGAAGTGAGTTAAACTGGGTTTCTCTTTCTAGCATCCATTTACTAACAAATAAATTGTACAATGTAATACATTTGCAATTCCACTTTGCCATATAAACCTTATTTCTTCGCAGTTGCAGGGTTTAGGGTCCATTGATCCCTGCAAGTTGTTTTCATCTCTTGCTGATATCTTTTTCCCTCAACATTTTAGTTACTTGCAGGAATTAGCCACTTTTGCTGCCCAGTCATTACCACAAGTATTAAGCTGGTGCTTCAATATTTTCCTAGGTATCTTTTTTTGCTTGAGAGCACTGACTTCCTGACCCTCAGCATCTGCACACTTGGGTAGTCCTAAGATCTCTGATTACCAGCCATGGCCAGTGCCAGTGGTGTGGGTGTCCCTCAAGAGTTCCACTTTGGGAACACAAAACTATGTATTTCTGGATATACTCACATCTTTGGAGAAAACTGCCGGTTTCCTTTGTGATATGCATCAGAAAGTCCCAGCTGATTTTACACTGTGGATTTCCTAAGTGTTATTTTTCTTCACTGTCCCTTTCTTCCCACCAGGTTCCCTTTCAGCTCTGAAGGATAAGAATAGCACCCACTTCTTCCACAACCTAAGACAATGCAGGCTGAGCTCCTTGGCAATGCAAACTCCTAGCTCCTAGCATCTTTTCAAGTTTGGAGATCCAAGCCTTCTTTGCGAGTTCAACCTTGTAAACAG
Organism: Anomalospiza imberbis; assembly: GCF_031753505.1. Classification (NCBI taxonomy): domain Eukaryota; kingdom Metazoa; phylum Chordata; class Aves; order Passeriformes; family Viduidae; genus Anomalospiza; species Anomalospiza imberbis. Next base: position 29,393,156 of record NC_089682.1, read on the forward strand.
TGAATGGGATAATGTTGATGTCCTTTTTATCAAACATAACTCATTTGAGCTGAATGCTGCCATTTTTTCTGCCTCTGTTTTTGAGGTTTTTTTGTTGTTTTGTTTTGTTTTGTTTTGTTTTTTTTTTTTTGAGTTTTTGTTGTTGTTGTGTTTTTTTTTTCAGGGAGATCTTTCATTTTCTCTCCTTCACCACATCACCTGTATCTTCTGCAGCTGATTATACATTCATTTGTCAGAAAAGATAAACCAGACTGGCTGAACTTTGTCTTTTTTAAAGATTGGCATGTAATTCCATAAGATTCTTTTCTGAACAGTGCTTCACTTTCAATGGAGACCCCCTTTAGTAATTTACAGCCCTAAACTGCTGTGTAAAAGGACACAACAGTCCCCTTCATGTTGTCAGCAGGTTCCTAATATAAAGATATTCTTTCTCTCTGGTTTCACATAAACTTTGGTAATACAGATGCTTTAGTCCTTCCTTCATCATCTGAGACCTCTTGACTACAGTACTGAAGCATGCCCCAGGTCTCACTCACTGCCTGCTGCAGTGGAACATACATATGCAGAGACCAGAGCAACTTTGTTCTGGAGGCAGAGGTCAGCCCAGACAACATTTAGCGTGTGAACATTTGTCCTTTGTGAAGAACCTGACAATGTAAAGCTTCTTTCTGTTCGGGATGGAGCTGGAGTGAAACACAAGCTGAGGCTCCATTGAAGACACATGTTCAACTTGCCTGTTAATATAGATGGATTTTTGTGTATGCTTAAATGCTTCCCTCAGCTGAGCCAAAGAACCTTTTTTTTTTCCTCTAATAAATAAGTTTATTTTCTCCTGTTCATCTGTCTGTCTCTCTATTTTATCTTCTTTATTGTTTGTGTTCATCTCAAGTACTGTTCACATTGGTTTTTATTATTAATTTTTCTGCCACTTTATCACATATTAGAGGGGGATATGAGTGGATGCTGAACCAACCTTGTATTGGCTTTAAGAGTAGGTCATAAAATAATGTAATGCTCTGTAGAGATTCAGGTCATGTCTTCAACTGAAGATAAAATGTTTTTTACCTCTATCATGCCAAGAAAATTAATGTAGCCTCTACTTGCCTTTCTCCACCTTGGCATCCCTTATTAAACTTAGGGCAATTATGATCTGAACATTTTTAGGATGACAAACATCAGGGATCACCTGAGGTTAATGTCAATTAATAGGTTGTGGCAGTTATGGAGTAACTGGCAATTTGGATGAGAAAATGAATGAAAAAAAGAAGCAGAAAAAGGTAGAAGGGGATAATACTGTATGGCTTAGAAACCAAATATAAAAGTTAAATAAGTGCTGATACTGATAAAGGAATCATTAGAAGTTAAATTCCTTAGCGTTTGTCAGTCCTTGCTGTTATGTCATGCTGATAACTGCAGCATGTGAATGACGGTGTCTCTATAGCCTATATTTCATCAAGGAGTTTCACTGGGCATGTGGGAGCTGTCAAGGCCTGGAGAGGTGATCTGTCAGAAAGATGTCTACAGCATCAAGTGTTTAATGCTGCAGACATTTAATAAGACCTGGAGCAACTGTTTTGAAACACCTGTATGTACCTGTGAATGGCTGTGTAATGTTTTAAATGTAATGTTTTAAAACACTTCTTCCTTTTTATCTTCAGGTACAATTGAGCCAGATCCTTTACAGACATAATTTGCTATGGTTCTTTTGATTTCACCAGGATTGTGCCATCTGAAGCTGAGACCCAAGAGATTTTATATCCTCTGAGTACCATATACCCTGGAGAAAACAGATTTGTGAAGAAAATGTTTTTCACCTGGCATAACATACTGTGAAGGGAAAATGAGAGACAAGAAAACAAACTGTCTGCTTTCCTAAGTCAGAACTTTCTCCATTCCAGTTAAGTAAATAATAAGACATTATCTATTATTGCATTTCTCAATTATTGGGTCAGCTTTAAATAAAAATCTTGATTAATACACATAGATGTATTTATGCATTTTTATACATATGCGATATAAAAAATGCACATTGAATTTGGTTTTGCAATTAGACAATTTTGTTACATTCAATTAGAATGTAACAAAAAATAAGTGTGACACTGTGAAATTTATATAAATTTGCCATGATTTCATATGTCATGGGAGATCATGAGGTATTTCCAAATCTTACTAAGTAATAGAAACAAAATATGATTTCATGAACAAGGTGTTATCACCAGTGTCATAGTAACTGCACCCACAAATCAGGCACGCAACTGAGTATAAAATATGTGTTAGTAATAAATTTGGATTTCGAACAATTATGTCTTGCACCTATCTTGTAATTTCTGTATTATTTTTTATCTGATATTAAAGGCCATAGATTTAATGATATTTTGAAGATGTCCAGTGTTGTTTTTATCTTCCTAATGCACCTACATTTGGATATATGAAATGCAAGGTAGGTTATAAAGACAGGGTAAGAAAAAAATCCAAAGTAATATTTAATTATGTGCATACAAAAAATACCAAATTCTCTTGGATTGCACCAGTTGTATTCCAAAGACTTTTTCTTTCTTTTTTTAAAATTTCTTCTTTCATCTCAGACAATATTCAGGTGCTGCCTAATAGCCACTATTCAATGTAATTGAAATGTTCACTGGTGAGGTTTTTGTTTCATTAAACTATTACTACTTCCTTTTCATTTGACTTCATGAATTTAAGGCTTGCAATTTATCTTAAAAGCATGTAATGAGAATCACAGAACCATGGAATATCCTGAGATGGAAGGGACCTGCAATGATCATCGAGTTTAACTCCTGACCCTGCATAGGGCAATCCTAAGGATGACGCGTTGTGCCTGAGAGCACTGTCCAAATGCTTCTTGAACTCTGTCATGCTTGGCGCTGTGACCACTTCCCTGGTGAGCCTGTTCCAGTATCCAGCTACCTTCTGGGTGAAGAACTTCTCCTAATGCTTAACCTAAGTCTTCCCTGACCGTTTCCCTTGGTCCTGTCACTGGCCACCACAGAGAAGAGATCAGTGCCTGTCCCTGCACTGTCCCTCATGAGGAACCTGTAGACTGCAATAAAGTCTTCTCCAGGCTGAAAAGTCCAGGTGACCTCAGCTGCTCCTGATGTTGCTTCTCCTCTAGACCTGTGTCTAAGAATGAGCTTTTTTGCAACATCTTCTATGGGCAGGTTTCTAGGGAAAATCAACTAACTTGGTACCCTATATCCATAGGATTTAAGAAAAATAAGATTCTTTACCTAGCCAGAGCAAGATTATTTGTAAATAGAAACAGGGAATCATGTTGTACTTTCATGGCTGCTAAGTAAATTAATCTGCAGCTATCTCTGAGACATATTTTAATTTTAAGGCTGGGGAATATGGTGAATGCCATCAAAAGAATGCCCTGAACACAGCTCCAACATATTCATGTGTGTTTGAACCTCAATGATGTGTGTCTGTTATGTTTGAAACTACTATTCTAAAAGAAAGAAAAAAAAGGTACATTTTGAAAGACCAAAAAAATTCCATTTTATCTTACCCAAGATGTAACATTTTTTAATGCCCGCATGGTAGTGAAAAGTAGGAAGATAATATGTGGATTATTTATAATTATTTCATATCTTCTTGTTTAGAACATAAGTAATTATATTAGTACAGTTGACTACAAAAACAAGAAATAAATTCACATTAGTTTGTTGAATCTGTGTTAGTGGACATCCTTGGTGTGTAATTCAGTTTAATATTTATAGCTCTGCATGAATTTCTTGTAATTGGCTCCATAAATTTAGCATGGAGGACACCAACAACTGTCCTTAGTTTGTGATGCAAAGTCCAAATGGAAAAAGTCCATGCTGATTGAAGTCCAAAATTATTTCCAAATATAAATGTGTATTTGTGCTTCTGTCTTTCCAAAGTGGCTGAACTTAAAAAAGCTTTCCAAGTTGTTTCTTTTTCAAAAAAGACTCTCAGCTTCAAGATACGGTGTTCCTACATTGTAATGTGAAAGATGAACTTCCACATGTATGTATGTAATTTTTTCAAAGCAAAAAAAGCCTCTTTGAACTTTCATCTTCAAATCTAAGTCATGGTTGAATCTCTTAGAAAGATTCCTCATCTGTCCATTAGAATTCTGCCTCTGCATTCATGGTTTTCCGCATCTTTTTCAATGCAGTTCTAAATATTTTTCTTTTTTCCAGGACTAATATTTTTGATTAGTAAGAGATGTCTACTTTTTCCATATTTTTCTGTATTCAGAAGTTTTAAGATCCTTCCAAACAAATCAAATTGACTTTGTATTGGGGACTGCTTGCTGAAGCAAAAGGCAGCAGTGCTGGTCACAAAGACAACCACTTTAGTACCTGAAATACCCATAGGAAAGTTGCATCAAAAAAAATTATCTCATTTGATGGAAAATGGGCTCTTGAGGCAACTAGCAAATTATCCTAGCAGGTAGCTCGAACTGATGAAGAAAAACATGTCCTTTTAAAAAAGAAATAGCTATTAGGATCTAAGGAAACATATTAAACTAATAAATGCTCAGATTGATGCATGAATTGCAATGCTCATGTATTATTAGGTATTAACATAAAAGATATGGCCCAGATTAAACAAAGTCAGGGTTTGTGCCTAATTTAAGTAGACCCCCAAAATATTTGAAACATTATTCCACTGGCAATAGATAACACATTTTAAATCCAGTGTCTGTTTTCCCAGTTGAATCCATGGAAATATGTTTGTCCAGGAAATGACAATGAAAAAAATCACAATACATCAAAATTTTACTTAGTTCATCAGAGAGGTTTTCTTGCTTTACTTTTATTTTTTGTTTGGTTTTTTGCTTGCTTTTGTGAGTAGCAATATCTATAGTAGAGGCAAATTTTCGATTTTAGCAGTGTTTTCACAATAGTTCCTGACTTTATTTCCCTAAACTGCATATAGATGGTTTCTGGCTTTACTGCCATTATGTGCTGGTTTTCTGACATTAATTTGAGATGACGTAGATAAGAGAAGGAATTCCATTCATTAAATCAAATTCTGCTTGTAAGTATGCCTTTCAAGAAAAAGGAAGATCTGTATTTCTTCTAAGTGTTTGCAGGTCGTGCATCTGTGTTAACTCAAATAATGAAAGCCAGGATTGATGATTGGCTGATTCAGTGAAGCTCTTGCCAACAATTTTCAGAGATTAGGAGGTTGTTGGAAAGATATCAATGAAGGTTTAGGGATCACTGTATGAAGTATTCTAAATTAACAGCTAATGGATGTTTTTAATAGCTCTTTTATAGATGAGTGCAGCTGAATGAAAACCGACAAGAAAGCTCAGCTTTGCTTGGTATGAGCTTTAACTTTTTTTCACACATGATGACCTGCCTCTGCACTAGCTTTCTCACTTTGTTTCTGCACAGGGTAAAAAGTCATTTATTTTATAGTTAATAAACATATCCACACAGACTTTAATATTTTTGGTTTTTTTTTTTTTTTTGTTTGGTGGGTTTTTTTGGGTTTTTTTTGGTTTTTTTTTTAAGTAGTAGAGAAGATTTTTTTTCCTAAAATGCTGCATATATCCAGTGCTGGACTACTCTTTTCCAAAGATTTGTTCATCCATCCTGCTGTTTCTGGCAAAGTTCAGTTCTTGCAGAAATAGTGAGCAGACATGAAAAAAATGAATACTCTTTGATTATAGCTGGTGTAATCAAGTTGTCTGACCTTCCTGGTGCACAAAGAGACATGACTTGGGTATTCAATATTCAATTTCAGTGGCCCAAAGAGATGAATAAATATAAGGGAGAGAGAGTTCATATGAAAGTATACCATTGGGACAGAAAATAAATGTCTTGAGGTTGTTTTCTGCACTAGAGCTCATGTGATTCTGATCATCTCCGTTGATGCCAATGGGCTGTCAAAAGACAGTATTTTTGTCATAGAACAGGGACAGATGTGACATCATTGCTTATGCCTAGTTCACAGGTGCTTAAAATTATCTAAATGTTTTAACTCTCAGAATTTTGCCAAGAGGGATTCAGTGACTACCTCTTTCAATAAATAACTCTATTTGTGCTTTTACGTGTGCTCTCTTTCATTTCTGCACTATAAGCATATCAGATGAATAAGAAATATAGTTTAAAATTATGCATTTACCTTAAGGTAGACAAAATATTCAGCAAAGAAACATCTTTTCCTCATACTGAGGCTTTTCTGTTATTGTAGAAGCAAATTTTTAAAAATATCCAAATGAAAAACAACATATATTCTTAAAATTAACCTGGCATCAAAGAGATGCCAGTTAAACATAATTTTAGAACTATTTATCAAATTTCTATTTCTACTCAAAGACAGGTTGTGCAAGGAAAACATGATGTTACTGGATGTTTATGTGTGGATAGCTAAGTCAAACTACATCTTTCCAGTGACTGTAATTGTAGCTTAGACATCTAGGACCAATGTGAAAAATACATTCAGACAATATGTTTTGGTATCTGAAACTGGAATGGAAACCCGCTATAAAAATCTTTAGATTATGTATCAATAAAATAACAGTTATTTCATTGTATTTTATCTTGTACTATTGTAGTACATCCTGTAGTGATGAATTCTGGGAACTAGCTCCTATTGATTGATACCATCCCACAAGGACATAAATTCACTGCTTTCATTTTTAATAAGTGCTATGAGAAGCAAGAAATTTCAAACTTTTTACAGGCCTTTTAGATTAAACATCTTTATGTGAATCTGAGTAACATCTCAAACAGGGATATAGGTAAAGTATATAAGGAAGATTTACAAAATATTTCAGTCTTTATTATCAAGACTAATTGGCCTATTATGATCCTTTATTTGTAAGAAACCATTAACTTAATGCATTGTGGGCAGTAAGATTCTCATAAGCATATTCTGTAGTATATTTAAATCTTTATTTGATTCAATCAATGAAAAAAAAAAAGAAAAGAAAACCAGGATTGGTTGATTTTGAAAATAAAGCATATATTGTGGATTTTTCCCTGATACTATCACAGCAAAAAAATTGAAAAATACAATCTTATTGAAGGAATATTTATTTTTTAATTTTCAAAAATACCTCAGTAATTTCATACAATATCAGTAAGGATATGCAAGTGATTCCTACCCCAAGAAACTATCACATAGACAAAGAGAAAGAAACAGCATTAGTACAGTTTGCATTTTCAGATCTAACTCTTCATTTTTCTTTCATTTTGCTTTTTCGCTTTTAATATTTATACCCATTTTGGTCAAGTTTTTATATCATGATGGTGCTTTCTAAGGCAAAAAGGCTGACTTCAGTGATAGAGATCTATCACCAATGTGCCAGTCTGTCTTTAAAAAACTGTATGTATGGTGTGATTGAAAAGAAAGTACTAGCTAAGTGCAGATACAGCTTCCTGCCATCTAGGGAAAGCTAACTCCTCACAACTGTATTCTTAAGCTAGCACCAAATATTTTAAAGGAAAAAATCTCAGGGAGAAAAGCAGCATCAACATTTTTAACAGATTCAAGGTCCCCATCAAAACAAGCATTCAGGAAATTTGTTCTTTCAGATCGGAGAAGAGTGCAGCAAAGCATGATTTTGACACATAACTAGGGAAGATGTGGAAGATTTGCATGAATGCCCATCTTAAGCTCTGTGACTGAGCGGCATCTTTGGAAGAATGTATGTAATGTCTTAGCAGCTACACTTACTACCTATGAAACTAGGCTTACTAGCCTCCCCAGGTCTTGCACCTTTTCCCATATTATTTTCCTATCACTCTTTTGCTAGTTCAATTGCTATTCATTAATGCTCAAAAGAATCTTATATTGGTAATGCAGATTTTGCTGGTACTTTACTTGAGTGAACTGTCCAAGCAAGCTATGAAGTAAACACCTTTGGATAACTGATGAGTGATCTGAAGCTTCTAGTAGCTAGTGGTAATTGGCAAGAGAACTTCAAAAATTTAAACAAAGGGTAAAATAATAGAGCCTTGCATTTTATGCGTAAGGCAATGGGAAAAACACAGCTGGTTCTGGCACCAATGGAGATGGGGAGCACTCACAGTCCTTTAGGCAAGCTAGATAACCAACACTGTGCAAAGGACCACTGCCCACTTGGTGACGACTTTTTAGGCCTTTAACTGAAGTGTCTGAAGCTCCTAATTTCTCACCCAACCTTCCTTGAACCAGGGCTGATGCAGATGATATTACCTAAGTTTGGAACAGATATTCTGGGATGCCATCAGGCTATGCCAACCTGGGTCACTCACATAAGGATCTATGAAGTCAGGAATGAATCTCCTGCAGACAAATCCTGTGCAGTACAGGTATCAGAAAGCTTTAGGGGGCTGTGTGACAATGCATCCCCCTCAGGAAGAAACACAGCTTGACTGAAGGAGTCCAGAAACCATGAAACGTCTGCAAAAGTGCCTCCAGATGAAGCACACTGGCTGGAGCAGTCATCAAAAACAATCTAACAGAGCATTGTGAGCATTGTCATCACTATCACTGGGAGTTATAAGAAGGGTTTGAGAACATTTGTATTATCTAATTTGTACCATCATATTAAAATATTGCTGCGCATAGTACTAGAAAATGGTATCTGGGAGTCATTAATAAATACCTGGGCCAGAATAAGGCAAGGTTATCACCTTTTTGTCAAAGTAATAGTGATACTTCTCTTAATGGATGACCCCAATCACCATTGGACAATAAATACAAAAGCATACAGATGGAAAGGTTTTTCAGACTCCAGAATAATAGCCAGATATTACAAGTTGGTTTCACAGATCCAGAAAAAGGTAATTATTAGTAAAGATTCTTTTTGTCATAGGAATTGCAATAATATTGAATAGAAAAGGATATATCTACAAGAGCATTTTAATTTCTTAAACTCTCCTTTCAGATATGGGAGAAATATATGGAAGTGAGTCTGTATTTCCTGACCTTGACAGATCAAAACGCAAAATGTTTTGCCCTCAAATGTCACCAGTGGTTTAGAGTGAAGAACATTTTATTAACATTTTCAGAGTTTCTGGATATATTCTCTTTAAGAATTTCCTTTCTAAAATCTGCATGCTAAATTATTCTGCAGCCCTTTCAGATCACCTATGTTTCATTGAAGCAGGACACATTTTTGCTTAAGTTATGCAGAGGAACGAATACTCAGTTTTTAGCCTTCAGCTGGATTCTAAAAAGTTAGGATGGAAGAAAGAAATTTTCTCTAATGTTCAACTTAAAAAAAAAATAAAAACAAACAAAACCTTTTTCATATTAAATGTAACAATCTAGGCAGAAAATTATATCAAAATAAGTACTACACCACTGCAGACAAAACATCTATTTTTTAAAACGTATTGGAATATTGCGGTGAAATAAAGTAAGTTTTAAAATTCTTGGCCTATATTTTAAAGAAATAGATGAAATCTTAATTTAAATATTATCAAGTAACTAGTCCTCTTGGTCTGAGAAATATTGAGTTCTCATCTATTTAAAAAATTTAAACTTTCAAAATTCTTAAAAAGAGCCATGATATCTATTAAGGCAGAACATGATCATACAATTAGTGGGGTTTATGTTTTATCATGCTATTTTATTTTGACTAAGAAAGCAAAAAAATGCTCCTCAAAATGATTATGTAGTAGCCTGATTAATTTCTTTAATCTTAAAGTAAAAATCTGAAATGGGTTAAATGCATTTTATGCAAATACCTCTCTCTTATTCCAATATGAACTGGACAAGCAGATACCATTTTGGCAGATGTTTAAATGTCATCAGTGTCAGGGGAAGGTAGAATTACCTTGGTTATAAGAATGAAAGAGTTTAACCTGATTTTAAAAAGCCAGACAAACTTATATGCTTGTCTGCATCTCATCATCTTCTAGATTTTTTTAACAGAAACTGTTTATTTCAGATATCAAATAATTGGTTTGATTTTTCCTGCTAAACTAGATCAACATAAGTAAATACATATGAGTATTTAGTGATGGTCTATATATATAATATGGAAATAGTCAATTAAAGGAAAAAAGCTACATGCAACTGCTAGAAAACAGTTAAAATGCAAAATTAAAACAGATAAAATGCAAAATTAAACACATTACAGGTGTTAAATGCAGTCCTGTTTTAAACAGAGTCTGTTTGTAAGTGATGCTTTCCATGCCGATAGCTTCCAGCGGCCTTTTAAGCTTGCAGGTGCACACATTTTTATTTAGGTATCTGTTTAAAAATAGTCTGTCTTTAGGGATTGTCATTTGTATAAGAACTAATGTAATTTTTATTCATGTTAAGTGATTGCTGTTGTATGCATAAAACGTGAATTAAAAGTCACACACTTGGCTGTTGATCTGTACTTACCTCTGATTTTTGCCTTGTGGATGAAAATACAAAAGTTTAAACAATAAAGGAATATTTGGATTTTTTTTACCTTCATATATATAACACAGAATTTAAGAGCATTTATATTTATTTCTTATATACTTGCTAGGAAATCTATATATAATGACTGAATTTAGTAGTATCATGATGTCATGCATATCTTTCATAGTTTAACATAAATTTTTGGGAAGGAAAATAAAATTTTCTGTAGGGTCATTTATTGAATCCCAGTAATAAAAATTCCCACAAGGAATGCAAACCTGATTACAGTATCAGTGTCAAAAAAAAAAAAAAAAAAAAAAAAAAAAAAAAAGGATGGTTTGCATTGGTGTTCTCTTGTCTTTATTTCCCTTGCTTTGCCTTGCATCCACTTCATTCCCTTTTCCTCCCCTCCCCTTCCTTTTGCTTCTTAAGAATTTTAAGAACAAACTATTGACTTACCTGCAAAACCCATTAAGCCTTCAACTCAAAGATGTTATGACAGAGTTTGTAGGCAATTTATCCCTTGGGAAAAGCAGAGATCAAAATTCCTCTAAGGAAATTATAGGTTTACTGGTTAAGAAAATCTCAAAAGGCTTCCTCTCATCCGCTGTTAAATTTGAGGGATTCACTTTCGGTTAAGATTTTGTCTCCAGTGCATTCCATTCCTACATCCAGAAAAGAACCCCAGATGTTTGGATGGGGCTCTTGAGTAGTCAAATAAGGATTGAAGATATCTGTGGTTTCATCCAGCTGACCAAAGTAAATGGAAGGAAACCAAAGCCAGCAATATGGTCTTCTGAGACATTTAGGATATTTAAAATCTGTCCACTAAGAATGCTGATCTTAATGCAATTTTCAATCTATGCAAAGCCAAAATGGAAGAAAAGCAGTCCAGCAGCAAGAAGTTGCAGAGCTGCTCAAGATATTAATTTTAAGATGCTTTTGAGAAAGATAGAAACTGTAAAGGTGTATAGGAGTGAGCTAGAGTTCATTTTCACCACGGCTGCCCTCACAGTGCTGTGCTCTGCACTGGTAGCTGGAAAGGTGTTGGTAACACATCAATATTTTGGCTTCTTCTGAGCAGAACTGTCACAGGATCAGCACTGTCTCTCTAATATCCCCCCCATCAAGGGACTGGGAATGGGCAAGATACTGGATGCACAGCTCAGCCAGCAGACCCAAATTAACCAAAGGGATATTCCATACTATATGATGTCAGCTCAGATATAAAAGCTAAGGAAAGAAGAAGGAAGAGGGGAGCATTATTATTCACAATGTTTGCTTTCCAGAGCAGCTGCTATGCCTGCTGAAACTCTTTCTCCCAGAAAGTGGCTGCCATTGCTTGCCAATGGGAAATAAACAATAAACCTATTTCTTTTTTCTCTTTGCTTGTGTGCATGCAAACATTCACTTTTCCTTTAGTAAACTGTCTTATCTCAACCTCTGAGTACTTTCCATCTTATTTTCCCTTCCCTGTTCAGCTGGGCAGGGGAGTGATGGAGCAGCTTGGTGGCACCGGGTGAATGGTGGGCACATGGCATCCGGCCAAGGTCAACCCACCACAGATGGGAACAGGGTTAATTAACCAAATAAGTCCAACCTCAGGAGATACAGAAATAAAGACAAAGTTTCCCATGATAGAAGAGGTGTTTTCTCTGATATACCATTTGGGAGGTATCACTACGGAGACAATGTTCAGCTGTACTTAGAGGGTGACTATCTGACAGCAACCCTTTTTCTTATAAACTCAGGAAGAATGTGTATTTGAAAGTACTTAGAAGACATTTTTTACCAAATAAATAAAATAATAAAAGTGCAATGCAAGCAAACAAACAACTTAAAAACCCCAAATGTTTAACTGATAGTTTTCGTGGCATATGAAGGGAAACCCATGCTCTGCTGTTTGTTAGGCTGGAGCCTTTTACCACCTGCTTGTAGACCAGGGAAAGGCTCCCAGCCCTAGGCATTGCCCATGTTGGGTGCCCACAGCCTCAAAACAAACCAAACTATCCACTAAAAAAACATTCTTGACTTTTTCTACATGACAGCTCCATGTACATGTTGATCTGATAGTTTCCTTGCCTCATATGTATTTTTTAAAAGCCCCACAAACATCTCTACTAGAAAAATTCCTCTAGAGTGTAATGTTTGTGGATGCATTTGTACATACATGCAGACTTTGGGCATGTCTAAACATACAGTCACCTCTAGATTTGCTCACATTTTCTGATTTTCCCTTCTGTTACCAAAAATAAAACATTCTTTAAGTTTAGTAAGTCTTCCTCTCCTTTAAGTCCACTCAAGCATTGTTTTGCTGGCCTTGTGATGTTCCTACTCACCACAGGATCAAGACCACAGACCAAACATTTTCAAAAAATCAATTCATAGCAGTGAGACTTTCTATAGGAAGATAAGGGATCCCAGGAAACAGAGTTCCCTAACTTGAGAAATGACATTACAAGACTGACAACACATATTAGATATGATCTCAATACTGAAATAAATTATTAGTATTAATTTATATATATATTTTTAAAACTAATACCTTTAAAGGTACCATAACAAAGTGATTTTTAATGAGAAGCTTGATTTGGTAGAAGCCATTTATCATGAACAGGCTGGCTCAGTCACTCACGAGACTTACTCACCTACCCACTTCTGCACCAATATCCACTACTCTGAGGGACATCCCACGACAGATACATTGTGTCAAATGAAAAAACCTCAAAGTGACTAAATTCAGCCTGGATCTGGCCCTAAATATAGTGGCAGGCTTAAAAATTAATGCTTTTATTAAAATTATGCTAAATTGCAATGGCCTTCCTATAGAATCTTGCATTATATATGCCTGAATACCAAAAGAATTCATCATGATTAAAATTATTGCAAGAAATACCAAAGGAAGTAAGAATGATTTGCCACTTATTATAAATTGTTGCCCATTTTGCAATAAGGGGCCAATCATTATTAATTCATTTGATATTTTTATAACATTAATCATGACTAATTCATTTGGTATTATTAATGTAGATATAACATGAAATTCCATTGCAATTTAGGTATTTATTTAAATGTATCATTAATTTAAGGAGTTATCAATCCAAAATGTCAGCAGTTTTACTAAAAGGCTATATGTAAGGTACTTTCCTTTATTTTTACTTAAGAATTCCCTCCTTTTTTTTTTATGGTACAAAATGATACAACATGTATTATATTTAGTTTTAGTACCTGAAAAAGGCAGAAGCAGAGTTATCTAGAGTCTAGAACCCCAGTCTTTCACCACGTATGAAACATCCTGCTTTAAATGACCTGCTAACATATTTAAACTGACCACATGTTTCAAGACTTTTTTCAGATAAAAGATTTATTTCATCTCCATCTGGGAATTCTTTAGTCTACCAAAGTAGCTTTTATGTTTGGAAAAATTGTAGCGAAGAGACCATTTTGACAGCCTGAAGAGTTTATAGGTCCTACGGAACTTCTCACAAGTTTGGAAATTTTAGACAGTACCAATTCCAAAATCCAATGCCTAAAAAGAATCCCTTAAAAACTATACTTTTTGTGCTGGAAGAATTCACTGTCATATTTCCATTAGATAAAACATTTGCCTCTTCATTTGTCGAGCAGCACAGCTTTGCTCTGTCAAGTAGTGAGACACATTCTATGCTTTTACACTGGAGTTATTTTCTTTTCCCATGTATGTGTAAATGGATGAAACCAAGAGCTAACAAGAAGTCAAGGAATGTTTATAGGACAACTCATATTGACTTTACAAACTTCACTGAGGTATAAGAGCTGAGGTTCAAGCCATTCACAGAGCAGCAGTAACCCTCAGTAATGCAGAACAGTACTGAGGAGCAGGTTATTCACCACAGCACATCAATGGCCTCCAATGAAGACCAAATAAAGATCCACAGACAGAAGTTCTCATGAGAGAAACAAGAAGAGAAAAGTACAGATAAGCTGAAGAAAAACAAAAAGACTAACTAACAATGTTAAAAAAAAAGTGAAAATTAATCTGCAGCTTCTCAGATTACTGTGGGGAAAATTGTGAAGATTTTTGTGGTTTAGGCAGTATAAATCTACTAGAAATGTGTATTGTTTTCTTTTATGAGATTTTTTTTGTATTGCTGTATCCTTGTAAGAAAACTACAGAGCTGAAAACGTAAAGCATAGCCATATTTTCCAGTCATATGACTGGAAAAGCCTCATATAAGTTCAAACAATCTTCTCTGGCTCTGTAAACACTCAATGCCAGCACCAAAAGTCAGATATTCATGGATATCTGGGACTATAAATGTTACTGGGTGAAGTACAAAGGATTAGCTAAACATCATACCTCTATTAATATTCCTCATTTACTGCAATTTTTAGTTGCTTTTCTTGTTTTCAGCCATTTAAACATTAGCCAGAGCTTGGAACTCACCAGTGATGCAATTCCTACTCTCACAATGTGCTTTCATAGATTTTGCTTTAAATATTTGATACCCACAAAGGGAAACTGTTGTCTCCAAATCATCAGCAGGAATTTTGTCCAGAATCATGAATTCCTGTAGAGAGGAAAGGTAGTATAGGTCGACAACTACAATCTCTCTTCTCTAAATCCACTCCAGGGAGTCTTCTGGTAACCCCTGCCAGCAGACAGCAAAAGACATCAGCCTTGAGGCTTTCCTTAGGGAAGATGTGTCCCACTTCAACAGTGCAAGAAGGGGTTACTTCTGTAATTATAAAAGTTTTTATCACTGCCATCTTAATTTCAAAATCTATAGCTGGTGTTATTTAATAAATCTGGACAAGACAAAAAAATTTGGACAATTCTCAAGTTATGGTTCACCGCACTTCTGCGAGGGAGAAGTTCTTCTGTGGGTGCCTGGTTATCACAATGTGATATGAAAAAGAAATATATATAAAACTGACATCCGCTTCAACTTTGCTATAGAATATTCAACACCTTCCACTTTCATTTGTATATTCAACGATAACATTTAAAATTACTGTGGTCACCCTAAAGGATGTTAATTACAATGCGACTCAGCAGCCTTTATACAACATAATTGCAGGTTACTAATGTTCATAGTATCCATTGAGGTTATAATGGGGAGCAGAATTTAGCTCATGGATTTTGTGATGAAGGTCTTACAGCCATTTCTTGTTATTAATCCTCTTTAACACTCCCTATGCATCATCTTTTGTTTGTTCCCTTAATTCAGAGTGAGTTTTATTTTTTATACATAAAGGATATCTTTCTTATAGGCCTGTCAGGTTCAGATTTACATATTGTAGATTTAATTGCTTCACATTTCACTTTTTGATAAGGTTCTCAGATGTTAGGCTATATTAAAAGGGGATGGAGACTAATACAGGAATTATTATAATGTCATTCTATAAATGGAGGTTTCATACTCATGTTGAATACTCTACTGGGTTTCAGTCACATTTCAGAATGATACAGTAGAAGAAGAAAGGTCTGAAAAAGGGCAGAAAATACATATTAGTTGGATAGGGAGTATTCATATGAAAAGAAATTGAAAAGATTATTTAGTGTGAAGCAAAAAGAATAGGAGATGACATATATAATAATGAGTGGTACAGAGAAAAGCAGTGAGTAGTCCTCACTACTCTGTTCTACACTAAGACACAGAGGGCACTGAGTGAAAGTAAAAGGCAACAAATGTAGAAGTGATAAAATGAAATACTTTTTATGGCATTGCATCTTATAATTAGCCTGTTGAACCGACCACTGTATGTTATTATTGAATAATAATTGAGAGCTGCTTGGAAAGTTTCAGGAAAGATAAAGCAATTATGTTAATAAAAACAGCATCTGCAGTGGAACTAAGTAGAACAAGTTGGTAAGGGATACGAGCTCTTGCAAACCAGACGAGAGTGTAATCAGGACCAGAGGCAGATCATGCTACTTGTTGTCATTTTACGAGGAACTGTACAGCTATAGAAGGCCTTCCCTTCATGTTTTCCACCTAAAACCCTGATTTGAAAGTAAAACAATCCTAAAAGGCACTGGATCCCATCTGCATCCCACAGCACTCTATAATTACCTTGCTGGATTTCTTGATGGATAGGAAACAACATGAATGGGTGGACACCTTGCCTGAGGTGGCCACAACAATGAACATGTAGGGTGTAATGCTACTTGTGTTACAAGTGATAACATCAAGGGGATACAAATAGAATTTAATTTAATGGTGGAAAAGGCTGTGTGGAGCCATTAAATACAGGTTGCAAATGAAATCTCTGAGACAGGAGGTGCCCATACCACAAGCTGCTGTATGTATGAAGATTCAGGAGCAGAAGTATCATTTGCTGAATTTTCCTGTTGGATCTGCTATTGACCACCAGCCAAGGCGAGACAACCCTAAATCTCTTCTTTTGTGTGGTTTTTGCATTGGTGTGCGCTGATTGTCTTCAGCAGGAGTAGAAAAAAATACAATTCCTTTATGTTCCTGAAGTCCATGTCATTGCATGCCAGTGTCAGGACCATCACTGACAGCCAAAAGCCACATCTGTTTTGTACAACAGACGGCCTTGCTCTCTTTCAGTGTTGACAGAGGATAAAAATGTGTGAAGTTCGTGTGTGATTTTCAGTTTCAGGGAGATCATCTTTAGAACAGGCAGCTCTGATGAAGCTAAACAGAATATCCTATTGATAGATTACGGAGGATTTGAGGTTTTCATTCAATAAAAGACAGACTGACTATAATTACATTAGTTTATTTTTCAAATATTATCAGTCATATGACAGCTTTGGGTTAATTTGACAGGGCGTTCAGTATCCATCAATATTGATAAAAACTTTGCAATTTATGTCATGCCTTCATTGTCCAGTAATTTGTCTTAGAAATTTTCTATTTCCTATTCAATATAATATTAAATACAGTTCTTGATCTAAATTAGTTTGTTTTCTTCAATACAATCACATCATTCTGAACAGATAATACAGTGTTAATACTGAGTTCTGAATTTTTATTTATTAGAAATATGCCTTTTACTATTCTTTGCTGTGAATGCATGAGTTGCATAAAGCTGTGTTATTGTGTTTATTTGATTTCAGTTGTTGCCTTTAAAATATTTCCCTTATTGTTAGCGACATATGAGAAGTTCGAACACAAAATGTTTTTTTTCTTTAAATAACAAAAAGCAACCTGCAGTTCCAACAACAGGCAATTTTCCATGGCAAGGCAGCTGATGCTTTGTCATTAAGGATTTGGTCTTGTTGAACTCATATAACATACAGAATCATTTAAGTTTCAATGTACATTTCCTGTTGTGTGGGATGATCCCTAGTCCTCTGTTTCAGAACTAAAAAAAAAAATAACCCAAAAAGCATGTAGGAACAAAAGAAAGACACAAGGTTAAATGCCTTTCAGCACATTTCTTTTTTTTCCCCTAATTTTTCTCCTAAGAAAAAAAGAGAACTTCTTAAAGTTTACTTTTTTTGTTTTATTTTAGTAAGCTGAAAGAAAAAAGAAAAAATGAATGAATGAATATGAAAATGTCCTCAGTACTGAGACAAAACCACAAACTTTTATGGCAAAATATTTCTCTGAATCTTCATGATATTCATCCTGTACCTCAAAAAGTTTTTTCTGGTGTGAGCAACACTTCTTGTCTCCCTCATGACTACTCCCAATACACATTTCTACCAGCCCACATCCAACAGTCTTGCCAATCTGTACCACCTGCCCTCCACCCCTTCAACAGGCTCTCTGTACATTCCTAGCTACAGTCTTCATCCACACACCCCTGCTTCAGCTATTCAATCTGTTTTTCAGTTAGGGAAATGCTCTTTCTTGCATTTAAAATCCTGTTTTCATCATAAAAAGAAATGTCCTTCAGTAAATGCCCTGGTGTCATTCCCAACAGAATTTTCTTTGTGGAGATTTTTTTTAAGTTTCCCTATTTTGCTAGAGTACTTCAGGTACGCATTGTAAAAAGCAAAGCAAAAGGACACATTTCCTGAACATTACAAAGGAAAAGAAAAAAACAGACCACCTTTTATTTTGGATTATGGCTGTGCTTTACGTTTTTCAGTTGGAGTGATTTTGAAGGGATTCTTATATTTGTTTTCATTTATATTTGATTTATCATATTTGTTCTTTGCTGGCATTAGAAAACATGCATTCCTGCTTTGGTCTAAATTACTCATGTGGTCTGGGAGAACATCTATATCCTCTGGGAGAACACAGGTGGGTGCAGGGCCTGCATGGAGAACAGGGAAGAAGAGCATTCGGCATCCTCCACGGACCAAGGAAGTACTAAAACATCCTGTCATGTTTACAGCATTATTGCTTCAAAAGTTTCCTGTGTTCTTCATTACCACCCAAACTTAATGGTGTCATTTAGTACTTGCTTCTTAATGTAATGCCATGAGCTGCTCTTCATAATACCAAGGGCAGCCCCTGACCCAGTGACACCTCAAAAGACAGGAGACATGTTTCTCCTCTTTTCATATCCCATGACTTGTCAAGGGGCGCACAGGTATTCCAGCTATGGGAGATGTTCAGGCAGAAAGCACTTGCTTCTCACCCCTGCCTAGCACCCATGCTTTCCCCAGGCAAGTGATAATAACAATGTGAATATTACTGCAGGCACTGCACTCACTGCCAGATACTGTGAGTGCTGGAGTTGGGAAGCCAGAGTAGCAGAAGCACAGAGACACCCTTAGCCCTGTTACAGTCTGTGCCTAGTCTTACAGGCAAACCCTAATAAATGTAAAGGACTTTAGAACCTAACGGTTTGCTACTTACAGGGGCAAAAGGCTCCTATCTCCAGGTCACCAGTCCTAGCCTCAAGTCAATGAATAATCAGGAGCAGAAATAATAAAGTAGAAAGTGTATTAGGCAATAAGTATTTTAAAATATGAATAATTGTATGCTAAAATCCTTAATTTATAGTGATATGAATATTCTAAAAATATTTATTGCATGGGAGTGGAGGAAAATTATTCTCTCTTTTAACTGAAGCCTCTTTGCAGGTGAAAGTGAGACTGATTCCGGCTTGAGTAACATCTGACTCCCTAACAGCTTTCCTGCAGCCCACTGGAAATATTCAATGAACAAAGTCTCCCTTTTCCAGGGTAAGTCTCAAGGAAAAATGAGATTATTGTTAAAGAGTCTGTGTAACTTTTAGAGACCTCTTTCTAAAATCCTGATGATTTTTGATTGATATCACTGTGTGTCACAGAGGAAAAGTGCATGTACAGAAGCCTAGGTAGAAAAAGTTTACAGTATTCACTTGTGTTATACCACTGCACAGAAAAAGAAATCACTTGATGCCCTTGAAATGAGGTCATTTTCACATTCACTAATCAACAATAAAAGAATGCCCAAATTGTCTCATTGATCTAGTAGAGTGTGCATCTCCTCAATCTAAGTTATTAACTGAGGAATTAAAATGAGCTTCCCTGCATATTTATTCCCCCTGCTATGTTTTATGGATGCAATATTACGTGGGTTATATTTAAAAAAAAAAAAAATATATCAGCTTCATTGCAATAATAGTTGTTCTAATTTTTTTTTTGTTTATTTGGTACCTGCTGCTGGGGAAATTTTGTGGGTTTTCTTAAAGTCTAAATGTATTGCATTAAATAGCTTTGGGAAAAAAAAAAGGATGGGTTCTAGCCTGCTGAGTAAACATACATTTCACAGTTAAATACATAAAATAATGATTACATCCAATGGTCATGAGGGACATGTTTTAGGAGTATACTAATTAAACTACATCCTTCAGACAACATGTTTCTACACTTACTAGCAATGAACCATATCTGATTTGTCATTAAGTAATTATGAATGCTAATGCAAATAAAGCACCTTTCAAACAAGGCTTCAGAATAGAAATTAATCACATATTATTCTTTCTTATCCTACCAAACAAGGGTCATTTAAACACAAAAAAAGGCAAGGATATGAGACACACACAACAGAAGTTGCCAGTTTTGCTCAGGCTTCAGTTCATACCTTTGTGGAGTTGTTTATGTATGCATGCATATACTTCTAAACAGAGAGTGAAAAAAACTTTAAAGTATACTCAATAATTCCAGCCTTGATCCAAAAACTGCTAAAGCTTATTGCAATCTTCCGTCAGTAATAATAATAATTAGCAGTTCTTGCTCCTTTTGTAGATCTCAAAGAACTCTACTAAAGTTGGGGATGAAAAAGCCCACAAACACAGGGGAGTAAGTGGAATGAAATTAGTAAGCACACGGAGTGTTAACTCCAGAACATATCAATGTGCATTACAATTTCTCATGCTTTTTTCAGCTGAGAGATCTCAGAAATGTTCTGATGGCAAAACCAACATGATTTTTGACCAGACAGGGATGATTTCCAGAATGTAGGCTATCACTTCACACCTCATTTGCCACCCTGGATATGCCCATAGAAAGTTTGTATTGTTTTCTCTTCCATTAAGAAATTAAGATCCAAAACAGTGGTATGCATAACTCAGGTACATTAGCAGATGGTCTGCATGGTTTTTCAAGCTCCAAACTAAGTTTCTAGTGGTCAAGACTTCTGCAGCTCTAAGAGAAATTCTCATGAAGATCATTCCCTATGCAATTTTTTCCCAACTTCTAACATTTGCCCAAAGATAGACAAAATTTGGGCTCTTCAACCTAATCGAGAAGACCACATCAAATTCTGTATTATACTTTAAAAAGGACCAATAGAAGCACTTCATCTTCACAGTTAGAAGGGAACATTAGTGGTATTTTCCATACACTTATTTGCAGCAAATGTGAGTTGATTTACCTTCTCATTGTGTTGTAAATGTTTTCCTTCCTCTTTGCTTGTCTTTGTCATCCTCTTTGTACAGTTAGTGAAGTCATAAGTCCTTTGAAACAACTACCTGCTCATTATAATTCTTCATTGCATAAACAAGTAAGTGGTTGAGTTATGAACAAAGTTCTCATTGCACAAACTTCTATAATCCTTAATTCTGGGAAAGAAAATGGCAAATAACTTGGAAAATGTACTGTGAATATTTGTGTTTAGGGCAGAATAATATGCTTTTAAACAGTGACTGGCTATTTAGGACCCTTTTTAAGGCAAGGGTCTAAATAACTGATAATCTATGTGAGGCCAATTACTGAGTAAGGTACACTAAAAAATCATGCAGCACATCTTATTCATATAACTTAAGACGTGCTATTCAAACCCAGAGATGTCAGCATGTAAATGAGAACCTTCTCTGTTGCATGGAAGAGAGAAAATGCAAGCGAGACAATGACAAAATAAAGCGTAAAAATAGTACAAATGAGAAAAGCATAAAAACTGAGAATTATGAAGAAATGCAATGACCACTAGATCATTCTGACTTGAGATGATTTGGTTAAGCTAACTTTTTTAACCTCTACTTACATGTGTTACACAGGTTAATAACCTTGATCAGGTTATTTTAATGAAAATGACCAAGTTTGTACACAGTAGGGTAAAAAAAAATCACTTTTTTTTAGCATGTGGCACTTCATTTTAAATGAGAAAATAGCTCCAAGGGGCAATATCATTTTCTATGGGAATCCTTTGTCTTCCTAAGATTTTTGAGAGGTCACCAGCATTTCTGCGGCGGGATTCATCCTCTCTGACTCTGGCCTCTGATTTGTGGCCAGCTGCAGGCACCAGCTAAAGTGACTATCCAAGCCTCTGTCAATGACATTAAGGCAATTTATCCCATATCCAGGTGGTTTTCTAGGATAACAAATCAAGCACTAAAAGTCTCTTTATAGATGAAGGAAGATAGAGTTGCTACACATTGAGTCTGTGTACACTCTAGATGGCTACAGATGGGCATATGAATCCTACCTGAAATGCCTAAGATGTATTTGTCTAAAGCAGAGAGATTTAATTCACTCTGGCTGAATACAGCCATTGTTACATAAGTTACCAGATGTGACTAGAGTAAGTGGACACTCATTAAGCAGAAACTGATGCTTAAGACACTGAAATCATCGCTAGTCAGCCAGCAGTTTTCAGGAGTGTTGCCAGCACTATTAGTTATTTCCTAGCCTGGGTGTAAGAAAGGCAATAAAAGACACAGATCTGGTAACTTCAAACTATCTAGTACTGATTGCTCCCAAGGCAGCAGATTCCTTATACCGTATATATGCTCCTTCCTCTTTCAGCTCCCTGTTGGCAGTTCCCCCTCATGTACAAGTTTCTCCTGCTACCTGTTGCACTGAGGGTGTTTGACCATAAATGATGATTAGACATTTGAAGTGCAGGTACACAGAAACTGTAGAGTCATGAAGGGAGAAAAATGTAAAGGTTATTATCTGTAGTGTAGGCTTATTTGCACTGTGGTGAGGAAAGCCCCCATGGACATGGCAGTTCTCCATGGCCACGTACACCAAATGTTCTCACCTGTTAATCATTTGGGGCAGAAATCCCTGTTGAATTGATCTGGCTACCCAGACTACAGATGAGTGTGGTGACTCATCTGACCTGTTGTAGATGTCTGCCTTGGGATTAGATGAATTGCATATCTTGGATTCCTAGTTCTTTGTAATGTGCTTAAAGAGAGCCCATGTTGAACTTCTATAGTGCTCAGTTAAATAAATTCCCCCATAAAAAAAGCATATCTGGGTTGATGGATGATCAAAGTAACCATCTAGGAGAAGCTACCTATAAGGATAATATTTCCAAAAATATTTTATTTTATTCTGATTTTTTCTTTGTTTGTTTTTAAGCCTTTTCTAATAATTAGCAGCCCAGTGTTGTGACATACTTGTTTTAGTCTTCCATACCTTGAGTATGCTGTGATAAATGGCCTGCGTATTTGCCAGAAATTTTTGCCTTGTACCATGGGAGTAATCATTAAATTTGGTCCTGTGCAAAGCTATAAGACTGAATATGACACTCATAATGGAATCCAGTGTTAAACATTTAATATGGAGGTATTATTGAACTACTACATTTCTAGATCATTTTCTAACTTCCTTTGACTTGAAAGCAGTCTATCATTTTCAGAATTAATATGCTGCAGCAAACAGCAAGACAGTTACCCAAGAGAGCACACAAACCAGGGATAAGAGCTGGACTTCTGCAGCTTCTGAATCAGGGCACTCTATCCACAGCAGCATTTGTATTTTGGGGAGGTTTAAAAACAAACCTTCTGTTTCTGGTCACCTCAAGTGAAACCTAGATTATTCAACTATTAAGACAATTGTACAGAATATTTTGCAGAAGTTAGTAACACACCTAAGGTACTGAAGATTATCAAATTGCTTTTCATAGAGTTATAGCAGCAGTTAAAAGAAAACAATCTAAACTGTGCTAAGGAATATGGGGATAAAAATTGAGGTGGAAAATAAGGAGAGATGGTGAGATGAGAAGAAACTGTCCATACATGTAGCAGCTTGAGACAACATAGATTTCTTACCAGAGGACTCAGAGATGTTTTTCTGTTGTCTACAGTGTTTGCAATGTCCAACCATACTTCAGTCTTCCAAAAACTCCAGGTTCCTCATGCAGATTTGTAGTGCTCAGCTTTAGGGTTGGACTTCATTGTAGAGTCCATTAACAAGAGGTGCATTTGTTTATATCAGCTTTTACTCACTTGTATTTTTCAAAGGTGAGAACTGCACATCAGACAACACATTGCATTTTTTAAATAGACTAAAACACAATTTCTTTGTTGATTGGAGCACCTAGTGGAAAACAATAGCAAGGAAATTGCTTAGACAAATTGTGAGTGGAAGATGACACATTTGAAACATGTAGTTTATTTGCTCCTCTATCCCTCCTGGTGAACTGAAAAGCATGTCATACATTACATTTTTGGATGTGGCATGCCTTTCACTTCACTGACAGGTATGTTATTTTCAACAAAACCCAACAACCCTTCCTTTTTTCTATTACTCATCCAAGTCATGACAGTAATCATGGTTTGATAGGGGGTCCAGCATAGGAGAAGTTGTGTATATTTAAGCTGTAACTGTAATTTCTGACAGTTTCAGTATATGAAGCTAGGATGATCCAATATGAAACATGTCAGATTAGCCAGAGGGATTCTTACTTTTCTATATAAACACACTTTTATTTCAGTTTATGTTGTTTCTGGCTACTGAGATGAACAAGATGGGTCCAGCAGCAGATGAGAAAGCAATTTAAGATTGCTGTGTAGAATGAAAAAACTTAAACTAAACAAGTTATATACCATACAAAACAAATACTCTTGGTAACCGTACAAGCCAAAGGGATTGTTAATATCTGGGAAAAAGTTCTGAGATAAGGGTCAGCTTGAAAGCACACTATTAAGAGCACACTAAATGTCACACTGTTACTAGGTGACACGGTAGACTGTTTATACAGAACATGCATGATGGTTTCACTCCAGTTAACATCTGCATAATAGGCCAGATGTTCACATAAACAGGGCTTTTACAGTTGACATTAACTGTGTTGGTGGTGTCAGCAATGACACATATTTATCTAAGTTAGACTGCCTTCAAATACTTTCAAAGATTCTTATGCTCATTTTCTGTCTGTATATAGGCAACTGGAGGACCTTTCCACAAGATCTAAAGCAGAAATATTAACTAACCTCTGGTGAATGCAACTCCCACACATTGATAGGTTTCTAGTTCAGCTCAATGCTCTTATAGGCCTTTTCTACCCTGAGTGATTTTATGACTCCAAAGGCCACACAGCTGGGTGGATGTTCCTCCTTTCTCCTCTCCAGGCTGAAAGCTGTGTGGCAAAAGCCATAAGATAACGATCAGAGAGGCTCTTTGCCCAGAAGGATTTGGCTTGACCACTATGATTTGGCTAAGCATGTGTGATAGTGCATTCTATACATATCTACAAGTTCTGGAGTACATCAGTAAAAATCTTTAGGGTCAGGAATCACTCAGTCAGCCTAGAAAGAATCATAATTTGATTCTAGAAAGAATCATAATTTGTTCAGGGGTCAGGTCTAAACAACAACAGTTACTTCAGGTTGCCTTTCCTAACATAGCCTATCATCTTGGACTAGGAAATCAGGAAAGCAACCTGATTTCCTCTGTTCTCTGATGGAGAATAGTGACAAAACTCCAGGCTGCCTTTTTCTTGCAAGAGCAACTCCCCCTTAGTTTCCTTCCAGACTCAGACAGTTAGAACACTGCTTTTTTTCTTTGCCATCTTGCATGAGGTTGTAAAAGGTATGAGCAAACAGAGACTAAATCTTTTTTTTTTAGTTTCCCCTCTGACAGATTCTATTGTATTTTAGGTCCAAAACTTGTTCCTGCCTATTTGCAAGAGATGGTCTCCTGTTTCCTCACAGGCCTTTCAGTTGGATTCCTGATTAGCTGCTCATACAGAGATGCTCTCAAAGGCCAGAGAAAGGTCTTGAGTCATACTATCCTGAAATAAACAAGATTTTTTGTTCACTTTCTTTTTTTAGTACTGTCACCAGTTATAGTAGTTGGAATGTTAATGTTTATCATTTCCCTGCTGTTTCAAATCAAGAGAATCTGTCTTTTTATAAATTCTAAATTTTGTGAAAATGCTGGTCATTTTCATTTTGCCTTATATGCTTATTTTTTAGGTTTAGTTTTTTCTTTCTTTATCCCCCAAATATCTTTTGACAGCAACTCTAATGAAGTAAATCAATGTAGTACTATCGGTTTCATGGACCTATGCCAATCTCCAGCTACTAGATACCTGGCTAAAGTTATTCTTAATCTGGGAGGCAATTTTAATATTTTCAATGTTTTTCAGTTTGGGATACTAAATTTATTTGGTTTAGTCTGCAGTTTGTTGATATAAGTGCTAAAATAAAACTAAAAAAGGAACAACAAGGAAAAGTGCTGAGGATTGATCAAGCTTTGGATCAAGATTAAGCACAATTTCTTAGGTAAAATAAACAAAATGAAGAAAAAGCATGATATGTATTGCAACACTTCAGCAGTTTTTCTGAAGCGCTGTGACATGACACATGATGTTCTAGAGTGGTTTTTAACTCTTTCAGTGTAGCTTTGCCTGAGGATAAAACATCCTTTTAACAGCCTGTGTAAGGAAAACGTGAATGGCCTGTAGACGTGCCTGTAGGCTATGTGCTCTCTGTCACCTGCTGTATTACCCTGACTTTGAGAAACCTTTACTTCCTCACACTTTAAAGAATAGAACATTTCTCTTTCACTTTGTCCACTAAGGAAAGCTGACTAGCCTTATTCTGATGTCCTGGGTTTTAAAAGAGACCCTTTTTTTTAATCAGTTTCTTTGTCCTCAGATTATTGTAAGTAGATAAAAAATAAAAGGCAGTAACAAAAAAAAAAAAAAAAAACCCACAATGTTTTGCATTGGTTGGATTAAACTGTGCTACCTTTTAGCACTGCCTTAGGTTTGAAATCAAGACAAATAAAACTATCCTTACAGGCCTGTTCAGATGGTGTTATGATGCATCCCTGCCCAGCTCTCTATGTGTCAACTAAAATAATTGTAAAATTAGTGAGGCTTATCATTTCCAGAAAAAAGGATTTTTCAGATTTTAATCTCTCCTACAAGTTGCTATACTTATAGCTTCCAACTGACCAAATTAATCAAAATTATCATGTCTTATTTATTAGTAGGTTTCTAAAGACAGCACAGTTTTGTCATAATATTCTTTCATTTATTCACTGCTTAAGAAGCTGTTCCCAAAACACTTTTCACTGGCTTGATTGTGATCGCAGAGAAGTAAGGAGAGCCTTGCCAATTGTTTTTGAGAAAACTCCACTGTATTATTAAAGATTGAATATGTTTCCCATTTTATATTGGCAATAAGCTAGTAAATATAGTCTACACAAATATGTCTGCTTATATACAAATAAATGCATGTATGTATATAGAGAAGGTCATTTTATATACAAAACAGAGAGGGAGGGAGGGAGAAAATCACTGTATGTCCTTTAAAACTATCATAGATTATGTGAGTTAATTTACAACAAATCAAATACTAAAAAGAGAAATAGAGGAATAAGCCCTACTCTCTCTTTCAAGGATTCCATATGAAAATCACCTTTCCCAGAGAAGCAGGTTAGTAAATTCCACTGATTAATTGTATGTTTTTGTAGCATCTAAGGTAACAAAGTATACATTCCTACATTACACTTTTAATGCTGTTGTAGTACAGGCACTATAATGCCTCTGTATAGTAAGATACTGACTTACTACTTCCATACCCTTTTATAGTTGAAATCTTGTCCTCATGTATCTGTACAAAAACCTCAAGTGAAATTATAAATTCTTTGGAATGTGAGATGCTTGCCTTTTACTGTCATCTCATGCTTGAGAAAGAATTGCTTCCAAAAAATTCTGTGAAATTTCTGGGTTTAGGCACAAAAACATAGCTAATTTCAGCTGGATAAATTTCACTCAAACACAACAGAAATCACAGAAAGAAAAGTTTGATTTCAAAATGCACTTCTTCACAGAAATGCTGTGCTGTCTCTTCTCTAGAGCTATTTTTTCTGTCAAAAACAGTAGATTGAAAATCTACTTTCGAGATTCCTGTTTTTTCTTGAAGAGAAAATCTCTTAAATCCTTATACCTAGTGATTAATGCCACATGAACATTTTTACTGAAATACCCCCCTCTACCCTTTCTTTTAAATCTTATAAAATCTCCTGTTGATACATTTTCTCCTCTGCAGAGCGGTAGCCCCTGAAGTGATGTCATTTGCTAGACATTTCCTTCAAACTATTAACACACCAGTGTGCAAATGACCAGAGAGGAAAAGGAAGGGTGAAATTGCAGAGCAGAAAAAGAGGAACAAATCTGAAGAGGGCTGAGTGATAATTTTATTTCACATCTTCATTACTTAGGAATGACCTCAGTCAGAAAAATACAGAGGAGTAAACTCTAGCAATGTCAGTTTGGTAGTCATCTGCACAATCCATTATTATTCAACATCTCTCAAGCTGCAATGCTTTGTTTAATGTAACACAGATATTTGATGTAGAACTGCTAAGGCACCACCAAATATATGAGTTACATGCAACTGAGCTTTACAAGCCAAAGGATTGCCTGGCGAATTTACTTCTACACAATAACAGATGGAAAAATCTTTGAGGACAGATAGAAAGAATAAAGAACTTGAGCACAAGTTAGCTCAGCTTGTAAAATCTGTCTATAAATCACCTCATTCAGAAAAACTAGCTGTTCAACAGCACATTAAAGTTCAAAGATATATCACTTATGAAACCCACAAAGCAACCCAGTATCTTAGAAGTTAAATTTTGATTTTTGGTGTTCTCCACCACTGTCAGCCCTCAATATATCAGTTATAAGCATGGGACATAATGTGACCAAAATTAGCAGGAATCAAACATGTCCAAAAGTGCTGCAGTTTCACATTAATTCTACATCTCAACTCCCAAACATGTAAAAGTATTCCTTTCTAGGTCCTCCCAATACCTTACTGGAGACATGGAGACATAGGAACAAGCCATGGAATTTTTCTATGGAAATTATAATGTTCAGTGTTAGGAGAGGTCTATGCTCTAATCTAAGTTGAAATTTAGATTCTCCTACATCCTTGCTAACACTAATAATGCTATCTCTTCAAGAGCTCCTCCCTTCAGGTACTATTGTTGTACTCACAGAATTATTCATACCTGCATAAGTATTTCAAATATCGATATCATTTTATGAACATGTCCTGAGTTAGAATCATAGACTGAGCCTTGTAAGGCTTATCATTCTCATTTTAAAGTAGTAGAGGTGAAATGACTTGCTCAAGGCCATGACATAATTTGGCGGGCAGAACTGGGATTAGAGCACAGGCTTTCATGCCTCACACCTCATTACTGCACATCGTTCTGTCTCTCAGGTTGAGAAACCAGGAAGGTTTTGGTAACAGATTTCCCACGTACTTCATGTTAGCGTGTTTAGATGAGGTGTCAGAATGAAAGCTGGTCCACACTGTGTGAGCATTATTGATGCCTGTTCACTGTTCAGCAGGGTTTGAACTCAGTTCCAAATTTACCCCTCCTTCGGCTATCTTCTGTGTCTCAGCAATATCCCATACTTGTACTGAAGCCACTACCTTAGGGGTTGATGAAGACCTTCAGGACTCTTACCCACAAGAGATATTACGTAAATTAAAAAATAATTCCACTTCTACTGCTGAACCCTTTTCATTCTGGACTCTTTGATATTACTATGATTGTAAGGATGAATATTATTGTTGTTATTGTTGTTTCCATGAACATTTTCCTTTGCTACCAATTCAACTCTCTGTCAAATAGATTGGTTACTAAATGGACTTAACTCTATAGAAAGGCAAAACAGAAGTAAATCCATCCTACTGCTGTTATTAATATGCTATTAAAAACCTATTTGAATCAATGTTACCTGTTTGCTGCAAACCTCTACGCAGAAACAAAAAAATGTTTGCAGAATCTTAAGGCATGTGGGAAATGCACCTGTGTTGCTAATTCCCAAACAGTCAAATTGCTCAGTAATAAAGTGTTTCTGTAATGTAGCGGTTTTTTTTAAATGGAGATTTTGAACAAACGCATTTTCATTACATCTGAATTTCATTTAATGTGTTTTTACAATACATGTTTGTGGTGTATCATTTCAGAAAGAAAGTGAGCTCCATCTAAAATCGCATTTGATTATGAGTGTACCCTCATACATATCTAATAAACAAATAAACAAATCAGTTTGATCTGTTATGCAGATAACACTGATATGTAAAATATGTTCAGGAACTAAAAATGCATTTTCTGTGCAGAAGTTTTCCTTGTAGAATGCACAGTGAATTTATGTGAACTGTATACAGCACTGAGACTCTTTTATGTAGCCTGTTTCCCTGGCTGATAGCTAAAAGAGGTTAGGCTGAATCTCAGTGGATCAATTAACAGAGGGACCTGTCCTTCAACAGAAGAAGATCTATTTCAGGATTTGCATATCACTGAAAAAAATTACAAAGCTGAGATAAATACAAGCCCGATAATAACTCACTGCAGGCTTGGCTTCATTCCTAGATTTCCTTGGCTGTTTGTCCTAATAAAGTGTCTCCATGGCACTTAGGGCAGGAAGGTTATTAGTAGCTGTCAATCAAAAGAAGGAGTATGCATCGACAGGAGGAGAAAGAGAAGAGAGGTGACATTCATCCTCTTTTCTCACTTATATTGGGTATAAAAGTCATTCAGAGCAAGTGGTTAAAAAGGGACAGGTCCCTCTTCATCCCCCATGGAAAAGAAGAAGGTGGTAAAAAAAACCTAACCAACATACCTGCCTTGGTTACCAACAATTTAATAATAGTGTGGAATACATCAGTCACTTCTTTTTAGCTTATTAATGCTGGGGTGTTTATTAATGCCAAGGAATATGAAGGACATAGACACAAAGACCAGGATAAAGACTCCTGACAAAACACTTCTGGTTGATATTTTAGTATGAAAAAATGATAACTTTAAGCAGCTCCAGTTTATGATAAAAACTTAAATGCTGCATCAAGAAACAATTTATTTCACCTTTAAACTAGCATGGTTGTGGCAATGAACACCTTTAAAAATCTAGTTACAACACAGAATGCACATTTATTTCCTATCTCATTTAAATCAAATACCGTAATCTAACTTTACCAAGTTGAAACTCAGAACTGATCTATACACCAATTAATTAATACTTTAAAGGTCTTTAATTTACTGTACCACTTTCTTAATTAAAGTATATCTGCTGCTAAAGCACATCATGTCTATATATGCATATTTTCATAAGTAACAGAGTCCATAGAGTGCTAATTGATATCCTGGTCTCCAGACAATACTTTACTAAATGAAATGACAATTATAACCAATTAAAATTCACTTTACATACCACTTCACCTATTTTGTATGTATTATGCATGAAGACAGAGAGTACATTGCCTCGCTGCTCAGGATTTGTGTGCGTCTGTGCAACTGATGGACAGCTCTAAGGTATTCCTTTTAGCAAGCTCTCTACCAAGGGTCATTTTTCAGGCTCATCTAAAACCTATACTTTGCTGTTCCATAGATACATCAATGGATAAAAGCCATTAATTGCTTTGTGAGGATTTTATTATTTTTATTATTATTATTATTATTTCCTTTGACAAATGTGTGTCAAATTTGCACTTACACTTTCAATTGACTTGCTATAAAAAAAAGGTTCTTAAAATAACACCATGCCTAATTAGAAAAGCTAAACTTCTCTCAGACACAATGTATGCAACATATAAATGGCTCAGCACTGCACACCTACTGAGGGGAGTGTGGGAGTAACGCAGAGGAATGAAGTCAGTGGGAGCTGAGAGTGTTTGGAACAAGAACCTCAAGCTTGAGAGCACACGGCTAAAAAGAGACATTACACATTTCATGCAAGAAGGAGGTGCTCCCAGTATTCCACTGAAGACTGAAACTCTTGGTTTTGCAACCTGCTGTAGCAGAGCAAGGACTGTCTCAGCTGGGACTGTCACTCTCTGACCTAATTTCATGCCTGTGGTGGGGAGTAGACATTTCTCCGCTAGCTGAGGTGGGGCCTGCCCTTTGATGTGCACCTTCTGCAACAGGGTCAGGTCCCAGTAGCACTTAGATGTAACTTGCTGCACGGGGAGGTCTTGCAGACCTGCACTCCAGGCAGTGCCTACACCTCCAGTGCAGCCTCACTTCTCCAAGCCAGTCCTGGAGCAGCACATGGAACTCACCACATTGGTGCCACTGCCAGGTAACCCCAGTACTTTTTTAAGCAAGGAGTAAATTTACATTTTGTGAGTTTCTCAAGTAGAGCCCACAAGATGTATAAAAAGTGGTGAACAACATCAAAGCTTATAAACTCCACAAGTCTCTACCTCTCTATTCCCTTTATTCCGCTTTTCCTTTGCACATATACACTCAGGAGAACCCAGACTCCTGGTGTGATAAAAGGAAAAGCAAAATAAATGGAGACATGTGCCTTAAAAAAAAAAAATCTAGATAGAGTATGGACATTTTTCTTGAGGTAGCTACCAAAAAAACTCCAACCCCTCATTTGTGTTCCATCCCTCCAGTTCAGTCATGTGAGCCTATGGGTACTTTCCAGGCTGACTGGTGTTATCTCCCCCAGTCCAACCAGCTGAGTAAACTTCTACATTTTCATACAGTGAATACCACCAAGTAAAGAAGCCTTTATCTTACCTTTTAAATCTTCCATGTTCGCTCAATGAATCATTCTGAATGCTGGATGAGGTAAAAACCACAGAGCCAGATCACCTCCTCCTGTTATCACAAGCAGAGGAGAAGGCTTATGGAATGGTGTGGGTCGTTCCCACACTTTTTTTTGAAGACGTATGTGATTGCTACCCTGTCACAGGGATGGAGTTTGTTTTTTGAGGGGGAGGTCATGAAGCCTTTTAAACATGTTGTTTATTTGTGTAAAAAGTGCCATGCAACTATCAGCTTCAACCACAGACTCCCCAAAAGTGTCGATCTAGAAAGTGTACACATGAGCTATGTTTTCTAAGTCCCTCAGGACCAAGAAGGAGAATATTACTTGTCCTTCTCCCTTTTATTCTGTTCTCTTTATCCAATCCACCTCAATCCCCTTCAAATTGCTATAACTCCACATCAATTTTCTCCCATGACAAATCACTCATGGGAAACACCTCTAGGTGCAGGACCAGAGCAGGAGTGGTGCTGCAGGACTTAGTGAAACATTGCTCTCTGATAGCCAGGGCAAATTCATTTGTAGAGAAGGATCCTTCTGGATTCAACTTCAAGCTCTTTGAAGAAGAAACAAAATATGAGAGGAAAAAACTTGTAGCAAAGGGGCTTCAGGTGTTGAGACTTTTTTTTTTTTTTGAGGATTGGAAGATTGTGGATTTTTGTTTGTTTATGGGTTAGTTTTATTGCAGGTCTGTTTTGTGTTTATCTATGAAATTGCAATAACTGAAATTAAGGTATTGGCATTATCTTGAACTACCTACTTTTTTGTTACAGGACAGGCTAAAGTCAACAAAAGTGCAAAATATGACTGCAAGTGTTTTCCACAAGAACAGTTTTGTGGCAGTAGGACAAATCCAAGCATAGCTACAATAGGTGACATTTAAGGCTTGATGCACGTTTTCTTCATACTGAACGTTCAGTGATTTCCCTGCCAGTATTTGTTTTCATTCTTGTAATAGATTAAAATAAAGTTACAAGCAATAAGTAACAGTTTCTCATTTTAATATGTGACTACAACTTATAAAATCTCTAAATTACAGTTATACACAAAGTAGGGGAGATGGGATGTGCATCTACCACTGGGTTGTTTTTTTTTGTTTGTTTGTTTTGTTTGTTTGTGGTTTTTTTTGTTTGTTTGTTTGTTTTTTTGTTTTTTTTTTTAATTTAATATGTTATAAAATGTCCTTGGTTTTTTTATATGGAGAAAGGCTTATTGGTGTTTCTGGAAATTAAAACAAAATACACAGTTCACTGCTGTCTGAGTGTCTTAGACTGGAGTCTCTCTATTGAAACTCCAGTATTCTTATGCCAGCTGGGGAGGCAGTCTATTGACTGCAGGAGCACATCAAAACTGAGTTTATTTTATCCACGACCAGGCCCAACTTTGTTCTGGTATTTGTAAATAAAAATTTTCCTTCTCTTTAGAATTAAATTCAAAATTCATTTTTAAAAATATTCAGATTATGAAACTGGGTAGTTCAAATATGTTATTCAGTATGGAGTACTGAAATATATGAAAGCTGCATTCAATTCACTGCATTTTGAATGTATGATTTTATGAAAGCTGAAAGTGTCTTTGACTTCCTATTCTAAATGGAAGAAAGATATTCATGTAAAAATATATGAACTGTTAAGGGATAGTCAATCTACAAATATTCATGGCAGAATTTTTTTCTCATCTATTTAAGCATAGTTTAGGGGAAGAACAATTTTTTAAAGTCTGTTTAATGTAATTCACTTGGAAACAGGAATCTTTCATTTAAAGAAAGGAGGAGGGGAAGACAGAAATGACAGCCAAGGGCTCAGGTTCTCATTTTAACATTGGCAAAAATGTGAATAATTTACTGTTTCAGAATTACTTCAGACAGTGTCTTTAAACTGATATATTTTCTTTAAAAGCAACTCCTTTATGTTTCTCTATCAAATAATACAAATGCTATAATTTTTTTATTAATATTAAATGTAATGTTGATCTAGATTGAAAAATTAAATAGGATGAGATTTGTGTTGCCCTGTAGAAATAATTTTAAATCTTATTTCTGATTTTCAAGAATGTCTACTTTTTAAATTTGTTTCATATGAAATATGGTCGACATTTCTCAGATGCAAAAATAATTCCTGTATAACTTTATTTTGCAATTACCAAGATTGATTTTTCATTAAGTACTTTTTTGTTGTTGGTTTTTTTATTTTATCATTTACAAAAGTTGTTTTGTGCAGTAAATGAAGTGCCAACGCAGACAAATGTAACCAACATTAAGCTAGCCAATACAGTTCAACAAACTGCTCAGGTCATTAATATAATTTGTTTTGGCACTGTTACATTTCCTAGTGGTACTCTGTGTAGTTTGCTGGGCACATCAATTTGTTTTCAGCTATTGTGAAATTGGATATCCTGGCTTTCATCCAAAGCACCCTCTCAATTTGCATATCTTTGTTATCATTTCAGGTTCTCAGAACATACTGTGGACTATCACACCATCTGCACCAAGATCCTCACATCCAAACACAAATTAAAAATGAAACTGTAAAATTTGCAAGGAAACAATACAGACCTTTTATCTCATTCTCCCTCTGTTCATTTTCAAAAGAGAAACTTGCTTGTAGCCAAGCATAGCAAAAAAGGCTTTTATTAATTGGACTGGCATCAAGCATGCATACATAAAATTGTTTATTTTTTCCCTATAAAGGGGTTGCCTGACATAAAAGGGTCTTTGAAGATGACATTCAGATTTTGACATTTGCATGATATTGTATAAATATCAGAGGTAGGAGACTTTTCTGACAAACCAGATGGGTCAAAAAAAGCACTTCCAGAGATAGATATTAGTCTTAAAGGATATTAGCTTCTCCTCAAAGCTGTGAATTATTAGGCAGCAAAAACAAACATATTTTTCTCAAACCATGGCTTATTTAATTCTTTTCAATCCAAGTAAACCGAGCTTGGGGAAAATATAAAATAATGTCATTACTTTTGAGGGGGGTTTTGTAATTCAATTAAGATCACAGAATATAATTGAATCTTGTCTTTTGCGTGTCACAGAGATTAAATCTTATTGCTGAATTTACTGCTTCTTGACAGAGCTAATCTCAATTTTAATCATAGGACTCTGAGTGTTTTTTAAAATACAAAAAGGCACTTTAGGCCTTAATTCATCAATATTGGAATTATGCAGAGAAAGTTTCTTCCTTTTAGCTTCATTCCTTCATGAGCTTTGCTAGAAACCTCCAGTTTCTGTTTTTATCAAGGGTGCCAGAGGTGAGTGAGGAAAGAAAAAATCTGCAAACCTATAATAATTGTAGAGGCACTTAGTAGGGACGTTTGCTGACTGTGTACTTCAGCAAAGATTTCAAATGAGGGAAGACGGAACCTCCTCCTTTTGATCATGGGAAGGAATAGCACAAATCTGATTATATATGTTGACCCTTCTTTATCAACAAAGAATCAGCTACTGTCAGCAAGCAGTGTGCAGGAACTAGCTGGTTTCATGGTGCAGGTTGGGAGAATGACCTGAGCACTGTCTCTGAGCTTGCTGCTTTTGATGATATGTTGCCGTGCTGTTCAAAAACTCCACGTTGTGAACCTACAGTGAGAGGAAGAGAAAAGAAACAAGGAAGACAAGAAGGGAAGAGGTAGGAAGGGGGAGAAAATGAAGAATGAAGATGAAGAGAGAGGGGAGGAAATTAAGCAGAAAGCAATCACTTAAACCCCAGCTTCCACTCGACATCTTCAGAGGGTCATCTTGCCCTTATATTCTTAAAATTCTCATATACAGCTCATGACTGACAGCGGAAAAAAGGAGCAGATTCTCAGAAAATTGATCCAATCCCCAGAAATCCTTTTTCTTTTATAATTTCTCCTTTTTCATTGATATAAAATCCTCCTCTGAAATGAATGCATTGCCTTCATTCAGAAATTTGACTTGTGGCAAGAGAGGTCCATTTTTAGGTATTGTGTCTTGAAACAACATTGTGCTGGCCTAAATAACAAGCTATAGCTGACCTGTCTTTATGTGCCTTTTTCTTTTCATTCCATCAATTTTACATAACCCTAAACATATGGCTAGGGACTTCTTCCTTCTCCGATGGTTCCCTATGTCCCTTTTAATTTTATAAATCAGTAGTGGCTTTCCTCTTCCTTACAATTCTAAATTGGTTACTTGTTCTTTCCATCTCCCAGTCTTCTGCATCCATCCTTCAGCCAGTCACCTTAATCACAGTGCAATATATGGTTTTGCACACTCCTTTGGCCTCCAGACCCCTACTAATTCCAGTCATGTTCCATACAATTCTTCCATTTCCACATTTCATTAGATACACTGCTCCAAACTAATGATAGATACCAGGCTATAGTCAGTGACTATGGTAAAGCTGTCTCTCAGTTCCTGCACTGATCCATATCCAACATTTTCTTTTCTGTCTGACTTTCAGTTTGTTCAGATTTTTGCAGAGAAATTCATCCTGCTGTAGGTGGTTGCTTTCAGAAGACTCAAATAACATAGCAATAATTAGTTCACAGCTAGATTAATCTGACGAATGATGAAGAATAGTGAGAATTCTTACATTGAAATATTATCAGTAATGATTTGCAATAGTGGAAATACATGTAATACTGCATGCAATAGTGCAATACACTGTTTACTCAAGGAAATAATAAGGAATTTCAGATGATGAAGAAACTTATTTGTATGTTGAGCTCCTGGGGGCAGAGGAGTAGGGATGGAGCATTTATGTATTCCTTGGCATTGGTTTTTTAAGTCATTCAGAAAGTTTATGAAAGTAAAAGCATTGCTGAGCTTTGAATTAGGTCTATGAAAAGTCAGAGAAGTTAAGGTTTACCTGAGGCTGTTGAAACATTAGGATTTAAAGTAGTAGTTGTAAAAACACAGGCATTGAGGTTTTTTCTCCCCATATTGCATGCTTTAGAGGTCAACTTCAGTCCAGCTCTAAGTTGCCAATTGCACTTCTAATACTTAAGGCATTCTGACTTATCTAGCCAGTGACATACAAAAGAAGTAGCAATACTTAATCCCAGCCTTAATAAACTACTACTCATTTCTACATCACTGGACTGGTGGGCATTCTGCACAAACCTAAAGCAAAACTTAAGCCTGGGTGCCTGAGCCCATGGGAAGACTAAGCTCTGCACCACTACGCTCTGAGAGTAGAAAGCTCACTGTCACTCAATACATCTGAAGCACTCTATAATAATGGCTTATCCTAATGAAAACATGGGACTGGTTGGCATCAGTTCATATTATTTGTCTTGTAAGTACTAGTTGTATGAGGTAAAACAGCCTGGGCTTAATTGAAGCACTGCAGAACACCGTTTCAATACACTTTTAGGTGTTTTATTCCTGATTAGAATTCTTTACTGTAGCTCCCTGTTTTCACTTCCTCACCTCCTTCTCTGAAAATACACTCCGTCTTTCATTGTAGCCTGCTACTTTAAATAAACAAATCTTCATTAGAGGGAGGTCAATCCACATGTATTGAACAAATGCCAATTCAGGAAATTACATTCTCCTTACCTAAATAACGCTTACAGTTTCATCTGTAAGGAAAAAACCAGACAAAATGTGTTCTTCCCTTTTGGTCAAGAGATATAATATAGAAGCAGTATATATAGTCACAGTTAAGCAAACTGGCTCAGAAGTTGAATCCCATTTATCTATATTCAAAATATGTGGTTTCTGAATTTTTTTTTTCAGAAGAAGAACTGCAGTGAACAAACATAAAAATCCAAAGTTTTTCCAAATTTTTTTTTGCTACAACTTATTCTCTGAGGACTGAGCCCTATACTTTCTAAGGCCCTCAGTCTAGCAAATTCTTAAAGGGAAGATTTATTCCATCCACTTGATATGAAGAATTTCATAGAATATCAAATACAGACTTGAAGACTGAGATTAAAATGCAGCAAGTATCATAGGATATAATAAAAGCACACATATTCAGACTGAAAAATGCTTCCCATTACATGTATTTTTCTGTCTGTTTCTGAAGATATTTCTAGACCATCCATAATACATTGAAGGGAAAGTGTCCTAAGTTTGTCTACGTTTAATGGAGCAACCTATTGCTCTATAAGAAGCAATCTGCTCAGATTTGAACCAGTTTGGAAGTTGCTAATAATTATTGTTCCTGAATAAGTTTTGGTTACTGGAATTTATTTCTGATAAAGGCCTTGAATTTCTTGGCATGGTGTCCTGCTATTAACAAAGACTGCCTGGATATGATAAAAGCTGAATTGGGATATAGGTCACACTCTGATTGTTATTAAAATATTCTCTATTTTCCTCATAATATTCCTTCATCTAAGGGCTGGGAACCAGGGAATCATTAATTTTAGACTTACTCCTACTAAAGAACTAGTGCTAGAGATTAAGTAATTTTTAACATAATGATTAATAATCTCTCTTATAAATTCTGTTTTGTACTGCACTGGGAAATTATCCACTATGAATAAAACTAGGCCTTCATTACAATAACCCAAAATCCGAGACAATTGAGACTATCTTTTAAAAAGGAATTGCAAATATAAGCACTTAGATATTTTGTCCACAAAACTGAGCCATTCGTTATTACGGGATCTTCTCCATCCTTCATAATGGATAAGACATACAACATAAGAATCTGTCATCATACATATCACTGGTAATAGTTGATGCTGTTGATAATTCATGAGTTGAGAGGCTTGGACATGTTGTGAACTCCTTGAAAACAAATTCATACATGACAGGTTTTTTTTGTTAAAAACAATTTTAAAAAAACACAAAAACCAAAATGGCAATGTAACTCCATATATCCTCCTGTTTTATACCACTTCTTCTTATAAGAAAATTTGATGGCAGAATCTGGTGCACAGCTGTAAACTTTTCTAGGGAAAGTCTTCCCTCCAAATATTGCATGCCACAAAGTTTCTCCTACTAGTATTAAAGACAAATTTTGGTTGCTTATAATAGTGAGGGACTGGTCTATAAGTCTACACAGTGGCATGCACACCTATGGTGCTATATAAGTACATAAATAATAATTGTAATTAATGTGTCTCAGCTTCCTGATCTGGAAAGGATTAATTAGTTGAGGAGGATTAATTAGATATTGTTAGCACAGTACTTTGAAGATGTAAAGTGCTATATATAAGTGCTAAGTACTACTGCATCGTGATTTTCATGTTCTTTGTGCTATACTTAGTAGATTACATATTCCAAGATTTCATTTGCTGGAATATTTGTGAAACTGGATGTGTCTGTCTTAGGGACTGAGTCCACATAGTTATGTTTGCATATAGTTTAACACTAAAGTCTTGTGCAAACAGACCTGCTTCAGAGTATAATTGTTGAAACCATCAGGGTCACATTGGCAACAAAATACTTTATGGGCTTTGTAGTTGCAAACATCTGGTATACAGTTTTACACAAATAAATACTACTTTGATGAAAACTTGAACTTCTGTAGACTAAACAAAATGGTGTTAAAGAGAATTTCCAAGGGGACAAAAAGTGCTTTTTAGTTGCAAGAGGCTTCAGAGACTCTTAGGTGTTGTCCCAGTGCATACTAGGTAACATTTCCTGCCCACCTTAATAAAATATCCATTTTCTTTTACTTGCATGGCATTTGGTCATCAAAATATATGACACCAAGAAGTTAATGGACAACTGAAGAAAAGTCTGAAATTCTAGAAGTAAAAGTAAAAGTTCAGCTTAAAGTTCTGTAAAATATGGATTAGTGTTTGTAGCATGTTGTGAAACAAGAAGACATTTTAGTCCTGTTTGACAGATTAAGGATAAGGATAGAAGTTCATTATGTTACTTCCTATTTCCCCAAGTTAAATTAAATTCAGTCAGATATACAACTATAAAATCGTTGAATGCTTCCTTCTACAGTTGCACATTGTTCCATAAAGCAACACAGTCAACCCTCTTCTAAAGAATGTTTAGAGCAAGAGAGAATGGAAAGTTTGGAGCAAGAGAGAACAGAAATAATTTTCACCAAGTCCTGTATGTGCA
The DNA here is from genome assembly GCF_031753505.1 of Anomalospiza imberbis. Lineage (NCBI taxonomy): Eukaryota > Metazoa > Chordata > Aves > Passeriformes > Viduidae > Anomalospiza > Anomalospiza imberbis. The sequence goes on from NC_089682.1 coordinate 29,433,647, forward strand.
ACCTAAAACTGGAAACTTGCTACATTTCTCTTATCCTGCCACTTATGTGGTATGGAAAGACAAGCAGCAAAAGAATTGCTGAATGGTTTACTAAGTCAGTGGGAATCAGTGATGCCAAAGTGTTTCCTTGGTACCATCAAAACAGCAGAGAACATAGTAGAACTCTATTCATTCCCATCAGTGAATGTTAAAGGCAAGGCCAGTGAAAAATAACATTTTACTTCCATTTTGCAACCTAGAAATGTCATGCATATCTCAAATCAAGGCTAATAACACCATTTATTAAAGCCTGCATGCAGCTTCTAAAAGCACAGTTATAATGAAGTGTCTAGTCTCAAATACCTATCAAGAAGCTTTTTGTGACCAATAGGATAATTTTTAAAACTTTCCATCCCTTGGCCATACAGGTTGCTGAAATTTGGTGTACACCAACTCTGCTGTTACTACTGGTTACCCTAGTTATGTAAAGAATCATTCAGATTTTTCAGTCAGCACAACATAATTTTCTCAGTCTTCTTATGCCACAGACTCGGCTTGAGCTCTATCAGTTCATGGATGGATGAACTCCTTCTATTGCAAAAGCAGAAGGAAGTATGGCTACACTGAAAACATTTCAGCCAGGTCCTGGGGTTATCTGTTTAAAATGGTGCAATAAACCACTATATTAGCAATGTACAATCTGCCTAATTGTGCAAAATGCTGGTCTAGTCATCTCTTGCCACTGCTACCTGGTGCACTCCCTCTAAATGATTTTTTAATTTATTGTTGTAAATATGCTCCTTAGGGACTGAAAAGTATTCATGGAAAGAATGAAAAAGCAACTAATTGAAATGTCCAGCTCAAAAGTTGGCATCAAATCACAGTTAACAAAACAGTTATTCCTTCTCCTTCTTGCTCCATCGGACACTGAGAGTACTCTGGTTACACAGAATCATACAGATATACAGAACAGGTAAGTTAGAAAGGGACCTCAAGTCCAATGTCTCTGCTCTAGCATGGTCCCCTAGAGCATGTTGCATAGGCTTGTGTCCAGACAGCTCTTGAATATCTCTAGGGAAGGAGACTCCAAAACCCCTCTGGTGAACTTGTCTCATTTCTTTCTTGAAGGCTTAAAAAATTGCTTTAGACTTCTCAGTACTACTCCCAGTTGTCCATGGAATAAAAACACCAACAAAGCTTTGATTTTGTCTAGTAGGAGTTAGGTTAATTTTTTTTTTTTTCCATTAAGGATCTGGGAACAGGGAATTGAATTCTTTGGTGTTTGATAGGGTAAGACAAATATAATTTTCTGTGGATGAAATAGTCAGAGTTATTGTCTGCATACTTTTTCTATGTTCATTGAGAACTGAACTCAAACTCTAAGTAATCTGATGATCTGTAAGGCAACACCTTTTACACCCCTTCTAGCAGGTCATTTTATGTCACTAGCTTTTGGCATACAATAGAAAGTTTGAGGAGACATGTAACATACTATCATTATTATTATCTTAGAAAAATACTAAGTTAAAATGAGACCTTCTCTCGGAAGTATAATTTAGCAGGTCTTTTTCCTTTGACATGTTTGCCATGAATTTAACAGGGTTTGGATATTTTTCCTTATTTCCTTTTCTCTCATATGGGCAAGAGTCTTCTCAGAGGACCTGAATGCTGCATTTGCTGGCCTTGTGGCTGGGCTTTGGTTGATCTTAGTTGGTCAAGCAATGCAGGACACCAATGCCAGCTGTCTTGAAAGATTCAGTTTGCAAGTAAATTACATTAAATAATAAATAATAAATAATAAATAAGCATCTATGGCTGTTTTTAAGCTTCCTGTATTGGGCAACATCCATTTAAATAACTACCTTACAAACACAATTTTATCACATCTGTTATCTCAAAAGTTATTTCACTATTTGATGGTTTGCTTTTATTTTGCTTAAGATAATTTCTAGTCCTCCCTCTGACAATAGAACTAAAGGCACCTCCCCTGTTAAGTCTAGTAGTTTTTCCTTGGCCTCTTTCTGGAGATTTCCAGTTTCCACGTCAGTTTATTTAGTTTTAATATTTATGGTTCTTTCAACTACTCATGTGTGCTCATCCCTTGTACAGCTGTGTTGACATGCCCTTTGCTTTGAAACAACAGTAAGTTAATTAGGGTGATGAAAATACTATTCAGTTTGGTTTCAGTATGACACACTTTGGTTTCAAAGAGTCATGTGAAAATTATCTTAGCTTTCACTATATGATTATTGTGATTTATTTTGAGTTTTCCCTGTTGGCTGATGTGTTTGTGGGTGGTGATACAGCTCAGACTAACTTCTTGGGAAGATTTTTAGGTGCATAAAGAATATTCATGTTCTGGAATTAAATGAAGAAGAACAGGACTCTAAGTAGCATGAAAAAGTTCTATTTCTACATGGGTATGCTGCTGCATCCTTCATGTGGTCCAGGTGACACTGAAGCCTTCATTGGTCGTTAGTCCGTAACTATAATAACAATAATTATCTAATTGGTAAGAGTATCATTTTGTCTTTAAAGCTGTGCGTAGCTTTTAAGTTCCTATGTGGGCTGTATTCAAAAATCAGCCATGAAATATGCAAATTCTCAGTACCTTTTCTTCAGTATGTCTTGAAGTAAATTTGCAAAGTTGTAAAACTCCATTCTCAAACAAATGCATGGAAAAAATAAAAGCACTTTTTCAATAATGAAATAGTGCTTGACATTTTCTTTGTCAGCATATCCTACAGCTGTGGACCAACTGCCTGCCTGAGGACAGGGTGAGACTACCTGTCTAGCATGGGAGAGCGTGGTCACTTCATCAGTGTCAGCTTGTAACAAAATTTGGCTTGTGCAGAGAAGGGGGAAAATAGCTTTCATCATCTCAGACCATATAGTTATGCAGGCCCTTCCTGCAAACAATAGCCACCATTCTAAAGTCATACTTTCAGCTTGATTTCCAATCAGTTTTGAACCCATGACAGATATAAACCAAATTTGAAAGATGGATAGGATCAAATGTCAACAAATGTCATGAACATAGGCAGCTGAACAGGAGGAGACCTTATAAATACTACCACTATAAAACAGACTTCAGCATGAATTCAACCTTTATGAAAATGAAATATTCTTTATAGGAGAGAAGTACTGTCGGTATCCTAATTGTCAAACATTTTGTTTGGAGAAGTACAAAGCACAAATATATGAGAAAATGGGTTTTCTTTGTACTGTGGCGTGTGAAATGGCTTTTTAGTCCTACTTTTTCAGCAACTGGTCACAACAAAGGTAATCAACTACCCTGTGTTGAGGAAGGCAAACCTTCTAAGAGAAACAGATATAGAAGAAGAGAGAGGATGTTGTTTTGTAGGGACACAAAAAAAGGATCCTGAAAACTAGATTATGACTGACATTATCTCCAGGTATTGGGCAAGTTCCTTTTATTGGCAACACTAAAAAAGGGAGATTGCTGTAAATTATCTGCCCTCTTCATTCCCCACTCAGCATCACATCTGCAGCCATCTTAAGAAGACACTTCTTTTTCTGTACTGAGAAACTGAAGAACTGGGACACTATTATTGATATAAAAAAAAAAAACAACAAAAAAAAAAAAAAAAAAAAAAGAAAAAAAACACTCAGAACCACTCATCTCTGTTTCTGTTTTGCATATCTGAAGTCCTACAAAATTTCCAAAATCTACCTTCATGCCAGCAAGATAACTGAACTTATGTTATAGTGGCTGAAAAATGTTGTGGCATCATTGCAAACTAACACTATAGCCCCAGAAGGCTATAGTAATCTGGAGTAAATCTTCTTTGCTGCCTGTGTCATCAATGCAAAGAGACAGACACTTTGAAAGGTGATTGAATCTCATCACCTTAGGAAGACATGAGTTTTACTATCTCAGAATATGGCTCACCAAGTGGAAGAAACCAGGCAGATTGGCTTAGATGGACACCTGTCTCTCTGGTTGATTATGAAATATCTAGTGTTTTTAATTGATTCAGCAATGATTTTGCTATTTTTCTAAGCAGTTCTATAAGAAGAAGTAATTTTGCACCAAGTGCCCCAGTCCCCAAAATAAGAATGAGTAAGGATTTTTCTCTGAAAAATTGCTTGTGACTTGGTAGAAGAATAGTCTGAATTTCTCAGTCTGATCTTCCCAAAGGGGTAGGAAGGAGGTGCAGAAATAGAGTTACAGTGTCTTTATAGTTCAGAAAATAGAATCCAGTGCCTTCCCTTTGCCCAGTATGGAAGCCATTCACATTTTTTGCCAGTTCTAATAACATAAGGTTTTTCCCAAACACAAACATTTTCTTCAAAAATAATAAGGTCTCAAGAGATAACAAAAGAATATGCAGGTTTTTTTTTTACTTTGCCATGTAGGTTTCAGAGTGAGAGCATGAATTTCAGTTTTTTCCCACACAACAAAATACTTTGTTTGCCCATATCCCCTTAAGATTTAGGACCCTATTTCAAATTTTTAAATTGCCAAGGAAGGTGATACCACATACAGAAACTTTAATTCTTTCTATAATGAAGGAAGGGAACTAGTGTATTTAATTTTGGAATCATATTTTAGTGAGAGCAACAAGGTTTCTATTGAGCTAGTAGAATCTTGTCATATATAATTTACTGATCCAGAGTTTTGTAAAAGCAAACATATATAAATGTATAAGTTTCATCTATAATTGGGAAGCATAGATAAAAATAATTTGACATTGAAATTTACACTTAAGAAATAGTGCACTTCATTGCAATCAATTTTTCATTATGTTGTTGAGATCAATAGCTACAAATAAGATATAAAACTGTATTATTGATGTGGCACATGTCAGTATAAAATGCACAATTTTGTGCAGCATTTCAGTGGAGGAAAATTGTATTATAGCATTTCCAACATTATACATATTGGTCTGTAGAGAATGCTTATTAAAATCAATGTACAGTAAATTACACTCAGGGATATTTTACAAAATAAAGTTCAGAGAATTTATGAATGTTTCGAAACAGACAAAATCAGCTTGGTGTGTAAGTATTGTTCTAAACACCTCTTTGGTAAGGGGACCATCCAACTTGTAGGAATAGGAAAGGAATGCATGGTCTCTGATTTCTTGGCCAGAGTAGCAGCCTAGACTAAGCTGCTGGGGAGTCAGGCTCTACTTGAGGGTACTGCTTTTTGCATGAAAACAGTGACTCAGATCAGACAGAGCATGATAAACTGCTGCCTCTGATTACCAAGAGGTACTGGCGAAACAGTGCCGCAGTAAGCTCACCCACCTCAGACTGCAGCCCTGCTATCACTCTTGGGCTAAAATGAGCATCTGGAAAATGGTCTAGAGATACAATTGTAAAGTGCATGTGGCAGGGGAGTGCTGACTCAGCTGAGGACAGGTCATAGTCATGGAACAACCCACGTGAAATCAGAATCAAGGACAGAACATCTAATCTGAGATTATTATTGATAGATTAATCATAGAGGTTTTGAAAGGTAAGATATAGAATGAATAATAAAATATATAGAAGAACATTTGACCTCAGATAAAATCATGAAGAATCATTTCTTTGTAGGCAAATCATGTAAAATACACAACTTTCACCTGTACCTGATTTCCAGTGAAAAAACTATTTAGGATTAAAATGTTTTGGAGAAGCAGTTATATTCTGCTTCGTTATTTCTTTCCTGTCTTTCCCTTCTCTCAGACATATTCCAGAGTACACAACAAATATTATGCTGAACAATTAATGAACGGCTCCAGCATTCACTGAATCAACAAATTTAGTAGTAAATAAGTTGACTACTTTTCTCTGGCAGTTCACCATGTTATAACCATAATTGTGTTGACTTAACTGATATAGCACTTGATGACTTTGTAAATACAGTTTTGTTTCTTTTCATAATAGACTGTTTTCTACAGACACTGGAATGAAGGATACTACAAAACAGAGCAATTGAGGGGAAAAAGAAATTCTGTTAAAAATAGATCATTCTGTTAGACCTCAGACCTCACTAATTTCCCCAATATATTCCTCAAGAGCAGATAAATTAGGCACAAAATGTGTGGGTTAAAACAAGAGTATTTTGTGGAGGTGAAAATGCTATGATTTATGAAGATGTTGTCCATATGTCTTCTTCCTTCCACTTCTAGTGTCTCATGGCTGATACCGAAAATCTCTCTTACTTTCAATTCAGTGCGAATAAAGTGAAAGTACTAATTATTTGGTTGATCAGTATGAACTCTTCTGTGCTGCTGTTATAATTGAGTATTACATGTCCTGTGAAGCTTGCAGTTCATTATTTCTATAGAATCAGCTGTGTCTTCTTGTGAAATTCTGATATAAAATGAGGTTAAACAGTTCAATGACAACACATACACGTAACCCTAAAAAAAAAATACCTCAGGTTAACTTGAGGAATAGTTGGGCCCCAGTTTAGGCTTAAAGGAAAAGTGAAGGAAATGGCATACAATACGGGGCCCTATTAATAAAATTGCGACAAACATTTTTAGAAATGTCACTGTGACGGCCAATTTAGATAAACTGGATAAATATTTGTTAGGCATTACAGAGCCATCATTATCATAGCAGTGGTAAACAGCATCATTTTAACGTACTTGAAAATGTTGCCTTGTACATTGATTGAAGAACTAACAAGAACATTTGAAACAAAGCACAGATCGACATCACAGTGATTTTCATTAAAAGTGCGATGATTTGTTTAGATGTGCCACTGTGAATGTTAAAAAGCTGCTCAGAACAGTTGAATATAAACTTTACTATCACTGTGCAATAGCTTTACCTGCTAAAGTGGTAGAATTTTTAAATGCTTAGCCTACACAAAGCATGAGAACTGAATGCTCAACTACCTCCTATCCATCCATCCATCCATCCATCCATCCATCCATCCATCCCTATCTGCTTTCAAGGGTTGTTTAAAGCCCCTTTCCTTCTTCCAGGGTTCAATCTTCTCTCTACTGTTTTTGTGACACCTCTCCTTTTAAATTTCAAAATTCTTTTCTCATGCACCTTTTTGCCAGAGATTTTGGATCCTGTGTTCTCTCTCAAATCCTTTGCTTCCAATAATTTTCCATGCATGCTTTTTCCCCCCTAATATTTACCACTGCCATTTCTTGGTGGTTTACAGTATTTATTCTCAACATAAGAACACCAAGTCCAGAAAAACAAGGAACTTCACACGTGTGATTAGAGGTGGGGAAGACATTACCTTAGTTCTCAAGGTTAAAATGCTGAAAACTGTGGGATCACTAGAGCTAATGGGAACTTCACCATAATTTTCAAAAAGACTGTGATTTCACTTAGTGTGATAACCATTTTGACTTCAGTCAAGATCCTTGAAGTCTAGATCACAAATATATCATTTTCTGTCATACCATATTTTAAACATCTGAATAACTCCACATAATATGACTTATGAAGTAGGAGTTTAACATAAGGTTCCACTATTTACACCTTTCAGGACACTTTCTTACTGACCTCTGATAAAATACATACAGGGAAAATGTTTCCAAGTAACAGTTAATCAGATAAGTGTACCAGTATTTTACTTAAGTAAGACAAAGATGTGACTTTTTGTACTTAGCCAGGTACTCATTAGACATTGGATCTGAATTTTTCTGCATTTCTTGGAAGTGTCTCAAGAAGTTTTCTTTTCCTTCATAAATTTAGGTTTCTTATTAAGAGATGACCTTACTGTCAGAATTCAAATGCATAAAGCATCAAGCCTCAGGGAAAAGCCTTTAAATAAATAATATTTTTTTCCTTTTCAGTTCTAGAAGGCTCTTCATATTCAAATGTTTCCAAAAATTATACAAAAGATTAATATTGAGATTAGCTGCAAACTCCAACTTAGCATTTTCTGAAAAGCCACTTTTTCAGCTCATTTTCCTTTTGTTACCCAAGCTATTTGGAAAAGTTCATTTGATGCTGCAAAACTTAAATGTTTTATAATTCTTATTTTCAAGGGAATTCCAAGAAACTTCTCTTTCAAGGATAAGACTAAAGGGAAGGAGAGGTGCTGGATAGGAGTGTTTATGTATAAGTAGATCTGCTTAAAAACTTCTCAGTGCTTGCTGAATATTTTCCTTTCCTCAGAGTCAACATCTTTTGTCATGAACGTGACAAACTTATGAACCATTGCAGATGACTTTGGAATGTCATTATTCAGTGCCTGCATGTACCTAAAAGCTTCTGCCAGATTTGCCTAGTAATAAAAGCACATAGCTGTAATTATGTTTAATATACGTCACACTACCGGGATGACACAATTGTAAATTCTAACATCCATAGGATACCACATATATTTTTCACTAAGTCTTTATTCACAAAATGTAAGAATTTCCTTCATGAAATAGGTGCACCTCCTTTGTGGAACTTCTAAACTTACTTTTTCAGAAAGGCCCTTTTTTGTTAGAATCAAATAGAAAAAAAGTTTAAAAAATTCTTTTTCTTTGAAAATATGGGACTAATAATATGAAGTGACATTCAGGTGAAAGAAATAAAATTAAAGGTGTTTACAGTAGAGCCAAATTCCATGAAAATGTGTATTTCTTTGCAATAGAAGCAAACTAGCAGAGTGGAATTTTTCATTCATACGTAGATCACACTGTCTTTAAAAAAGTTATGTGTTAAAAACACATTTTTAAAACATCAATGACTTATTTTTCTTTGCCAGTTTGGAATGATTAGCTGTAATGCAGATTGCCACTGAATGGCAGAAATCTGCTGACCCTTGGGGTAAACTGAACAGCCATTGCTCCAAGATGTAATGATCCAAACCATAACTAGTTTATTCGACAATTTCTGCTAGAGCAGAATCTGTGTATTTTGTTCATTCTCAACACACTAAAACTGCACCTGTTTAATTATGCTATTGAATTGGATGACATTTCACTGTTTAACACTCTATTCTACTTAGTACAGAATCTGCATGGGACGTTCAGGGCCCTTTCAAGCCAGACTGACAGTTGTTGTTCTGGATTTGATCAAAAGGTGGTCATGCAGAGGAGCTGCAGCAATTCACAGAGATAGCTTTTAACTAACATAAGTCTAATGTTGTCACTTTTATAAATAGTCAAAATAGATACAGATGTATCTTACTCCTCCCTTTCTTCCTGTCTGTCTTATATGGGAATTCTTCAGACTGACTGAAAAACATCTATGCAGATGCACAGAGATCTGTTTACTGGTCATGCCCCATTTCATGATTTCCAAACTTTTCCTCCCCAAAACTAGGGGAAATTGTCTCCACCTTGCATTTCATTCTGATCTTTACTTCCCTGGGGTAAAAAAAGAGTAATGCTATTAAAGGAGAGAGAATTTGATTAAAAGTTCACTTTATTTCAAATCTCAGGGACTTTATCAAGCTATGCCTGCCCCTTCATGTCAGGAGTTGAGAGAAAACATTTAATTCTATCATAATTCCTTCCTGATCATCAGAAACTGTTTCAAGTCTCAGGCTTGAGAGGAGAGTTAATTTAATAGCATGGCTATTAATGAACTCCAGTACTGGTACTTCTCTTGATCATACCCCACATAGTCAATAGATTTTAGTGTTTCTCTGGTAAACATGGGAGAGACAGCCTATTTTATGACTTCAAGAAAATCCAGGCGGCAGAATCTGTGCCATGGTGTGAGCACAGGGAGATTCATGCCAATGCATAACAAGCATAAATCCATTCCATTGAGAGGAAACATTCTGTTCAGCAGGAAAGGGCTTGTGGGCAAAAGCTTTATTTCTCAGGACTTCAGCTCTGTATTCATCAAATATAGCCTAAGACTGGTCCCAAAGTTCAACTTTAAATATAGGCACCAAACACTGGTTTTGATTAGACCAGAGTAAACATGAGCACTTTGGTGGTCTCAGCTGCATAACATAAGAATCAGTGCTGCAGTAAAGTGGAACAGCACTTGCCAGAATGGAACAACTTCCCCGGCATTTCAGCAGCAACTGCTTTAAAATGACACATAGAGTTATACCATTCTAAAGCCACAGAAGGAAAAGCATAATCATCCCCTTATTGCTCATAATAATTTTCAAATGCATTCCTAAACTTTGTGTAGGGTCTCTCAATGCCAGTATAGCTTGTCAACAACATTTTGGGACATATGTGACAACAAATGTTTAAACAGGTCTTTCCATTCAACAGAGACATTAAGAAACAGTATGTCCTTTCAAAAATTCTCTCCTGTACTTTAAATCCAAGAATCTTAATTCTCCTTTCAAAGCAGGGTAAATCAGAACAACTCAGCTGATATCAAAGAAGTTACATTAGGGGGTAAATCTTGCATAATCTATCAAAAAAATCAAATTCAGTGCATCTATCTATACACACTTTCCCATGCATTCTATGTTATTATTTGAGATGTCTGTTAGAAAGAAAATTAAAATCTTTATAAACCCCAAGACAGGGTACATTCTCAGCTTCAAATGCAGTTTCAAAAAGATATTTAACCTTTTTTTTATTTGAAAGCAATTAAAGTATCTGGTGGAATATTTATGACTCAATTAAACATTTAAAATATTGAAAAAGCTTTGCAATTATATCTTTGGTTTAAACACTAAATATGGCTATGTCAGAAAATACCTGCAGTCTCTATAGATTCCTGACAGGATTTGTTTTTCACTTTTGCTGAAAAAGCTATTCTTTGTAAAATATTCCCACACATGCCTAAGTTTATTTCTCAAAGCAATACCACAAAGGATATGACCTCTTTACTCCTAGTAACCTTTCATGGTGCTGAATTGACTTGGACATTGGTGCCAGTCAACACAGCTTGATTTGCTATGGTAAGAATAAGATTATATCTAACAGACTATGTCATTTCCAGGTTCAATAGGCACAGATTTAAAACTAGTCCTCTCTTTGACCCTCTGGATTCTCTTGAACTATTGCACCTTCTTTGACAATGTTTGTGAATGAATGAATTCATGACGACTCAAGGTTATTTTAATGATAATGGCAATGCACTCACAAAGGAAAAAGGAAAAGGCTAGTAGTACTGGCACTAGTGCTTCTTCACCACAGCCGACTTCCTTTTTGACAGACTGACTGTGGAGTGAATTCCTGTTTATGGTCAAAGGCTGAAAGCTGTTGTGTGTCTGCAGCAGCGCCGCTGCTACTGATCTGTGAACATGACATGCCTGATAATATTGCATTGCCATGGCAACAACAAACACGGGGCAAAATTCTATTAGCTGGAGTGACTCACTGAGTCAAACAGATAATGTGATGGGCCTGGCCAACTGCCCAACAAAGGCTTATGTGAAAGTTGTGATGAATTAACTTTGCCTTGTTATGTCTGTTTTTTGTATAAATTCTCTTCTCATTACTTATTAAGTCCTCATATTTCTGGTGGTTGCTCAAAATATATATATCGCAGGGAGCAGCAATTAGCCAGCCTGATGCCTAATATAGGGCTTACGCTGCTTTGTTTAAGAGTTTTTTTTCTCTTTCCTTCCTTTTTCTTAATTTCTCTGCAGGTGATTTATGTGGAAAGACAAAGGCATTGCTCTTCAAAAAAACCCCAAAAAACCAATAGTCCCCTCCAAACTATTTGACAGTGTCTGAGGGGTGGGTGTGGCTTAGCACAGTGCAGCATTTGTTTATATATTAATGTAAGCTTCTCTTTTAAATAGATGTTCCATAGTGCTGCTCTCTAAACTGTAGAAGCAAGCAAAAAACCTATACCAGGCATCCTCTAGACTTCACCTACAGTATTTTAGATCACTACTAACTGAAATGAAGGGTGCCAGATAATGTTCTCTTTCATGACTGTTAAAGTCAAAAGCAGTATTTTTGTCTCACAATCATTTCAGTGGAACAATTCATAACCAGCAGTAATCCAGGTATCTGCCTATGGACACTCACCATCACTTCCAATGTTCATATATTCAAACCAATAGTCAAGATATAGCTGCAAGCCACCAAAAAAGAAGCTTTAACCAGAAAATGGGTGACTGGCCTTGCCTTCTAATCACATTCTTATCACAACCCTTTCTGCAGAGAAGTTCCCATATGAAAGGGCAAAAGGTCAAAGCAGACACTAAGGTCACAAAGAAAATCAATGTATGAGACCAGAATACAGCAGGGGGCACTAAGTACTTGCAGCCCTTCAATCCTGGAAGGGAAATCCCAAATGAAAGACTCAAAAGTATAGAACTTTAGTGCTTTAGCGCCAGGTCTGAGCATGAGAGCTTGCAATTGTGGTACATACAGAGCAGGGTACTAATCCAAAACAAAAAAAATGTCCACTAAAACTAAGAAAACATTAGTTTTCATGTTCAAGGGCCATGTTTTCTTCTCCTGAGGGGCAAAAAAATTCCTGCAGAAAAAGAAAACAAGAAGAAAAGCAACCATCAAAATCAAAATCATCATACTAGGTTTGGTGTGATTAGGGTTTGGTGCAATCTCCCATCACTTCTGTGACACACATAATCACAAATACATCATGAAGTCAGAATATAAAAGTCCCAAAATCTGGAGGACATGAACATGGAAGATGATATTTTTGCCCATCTCTCTTTTTGTTCTGCATCCCGTGTACTAGGTCTCACTGAAAGGGTTTTCTTGAGGCACAGTCAAGGCTGCCACAATGCTTCTCATGCAGAGAGACTCACAAGGTCATATGGACAGCTGTGAGAAAATAATGCAGACATGGACACAGTTACACCTATCATGACTTTTCTGGAATCTAGCCTGCTCTGCTGGCTTATCCATTTTGTGCTGCTCCCTGTTTCCTGACAAGAGGAAAGTGTTTTACAAGGTGAAAACCAGCATTGCTTTACTGACAAAATGGTGAGATCTACACAGTTCAAAGTTACATTCAGTATGCAGATAGTATGATATTTTCTGGTTTTAGACTACAAAAGGGTCTCAATTGTACCTGTGGGACACTTAGCTGTAGTTTTCAGCTTTAGTCGTCATTGTCTCCTGATCTATTTGGGAATTTTAAGGAAAAAAACAAAGAGACTACATCATTTTTTCAACATTCTTATCAGAGACTCCTGGCACAAAGGGTATAATTGTTTGACCTATAACCTGTTCTCAAGAAAAAATATTCAATGCTGATTTTAAAACTTTGCTTGACAGAAAATGCATGACTGCCCTAAACAAGCTGCTTAATTATTCTCATCTCAAAATAAGCACTTCTCAGTACACTAAAATTCCTTCTAAAACAGTGCCACTCCCAAAGCAGTGCAATGTTAAATGGCCATTTTATCCGACCTGTTGAATAATTTGCCTGAAAGTGTCCTTTCTGCATTATGGCTCAGAGTTTGAGAAATATATCACAGCTATTTCACAAACATAGATTACATTAAATTATAACTCTTTTTTCTTAAAAAACTCTACAGCTTCAGCTTCACTCCAAGCTGTTAGATAATGATCTTATCTCGGACACAAACATGCTGGAATAAACTAGTCAGAGAAGAGTTTGTTTGAACTGCTCCTTCTTCCTCTAGGCTAAGATATATACACATAACATGGAAAGTTCTAGCAATTCTAATAGGGAGTCTTTCCCTTCCATCCCCACCTACAGGCTCACCAGGGAATTTACAAGTCATCCTAAAAGTATGTCTTCCTGGGTTAAAAGCATCCCAGCAGAGGCAAGTTAATAACTGAGACCTTGATCATTCTATTCAGAGGCCTACAATGGCATCAGGCAGGGTTCTGAACTGTGTTAGGGTTTTCTTGAATATAATTAATACACTTTTCACAAATTTTAAATATTGGTTTAGTTAGTCCCTTATTTTGCTTAGTTCTTCATTCACAGAAGCTACAGCTGTACTGCGACAAGAGGCTAAGCGCTCAGTGCTTTTGGCAGATCCCATTAATTAACTGTGGAGACTTTTTTTAATCCAGAATTCTCTCCCTGCCTCTGCTGCCATCCTGGTCTTGCTCTTGTGAAAGCATTGCCGACATTTAATTAAGTTGATACAGCAAAGACAGCTTCCATTGCTCTCCTAGGAAGCTCCAGCTCCCAGACAGAAGTTTGGTTACTTGGATGGAAAACCTAATTGGTTACCTCAGTTAGATAAGCAGTTGAGTATACATAAAGGTACCTTTTTTGTCTAAAAAATATAATTCTAATTTTAAAACAACAAACAAGCAAATAAACAGACTTTTTAGAAAGTTTGAGCTATTTCCATTTGAAAAAAAAAAACATCTAATGAAAACAAACCCACAGCCATAGTATCAGACTATTTTCTATTCAGTGATTATCAGATTTCAGGGTACAAGATGAAAGTTGATGCAAGTTGCATGCATTAACCAGATGTAACCAGAGATGCTGCTGTCACAGACTCACCACCACACCTCCTTTCTTGAAATGAGCAAATACTAATTCCCCACATTTACACAGTTAATTTAGGGTTTCACCTTTCCAAAAGCAGACTAGGAACAACCTGGGTTGGTCTTTTTTTGTTATTACTGTTTTGTTGTTGTTGCTGTTGTTTTTCATGTAGCTAACAGTTATTCGAACCTGCTGAGTGTGAATCAGCTTCAGTCCTGAGCTCTTTTTGTTCTCTATTGTCATTTGGAGGTACATAGAGAAGGCAGCTGGGATTGACTTTGGAAAAGATAATAAAATGTGTCATGACACTCCTCCACAGAAAAGTTTGTATTTTGCAGGAGCAAGGTCTCAGAGTATCATACCTGGGAGGACTGGGACAGGAATCTCTTCGTTTTTGGCAGATATTTTGTTTTGTGAGATATTCATGATAAGGGGGAGAGAGATAAACTCGTGAACTCCCTTTTCTCCCCCCCATTATTGGGGACACTTCTTTGTTGAAGTGCACATATGTATAGATAGGATGGATTGCAAAGTTACTGTCAAACAAAAGCTACAAGGTACACAAATAATCAGAATGCAGCCATTAAATCATAGATTTATAAAATCATTTAGTCTGGAAAAGCCTTCTCAGACCTCAAGTCCAACTGTTTATCCATGACTAAGCCATGTCCCTAAGCATCTCAGCTACTGGTCTTCTAAATAACTCCAGGCATGGTGACTCCACCACTTCCCTGGGAAGCCTGTTCCAGTGTTTGACATCTCTGGACAAATGAGGAAATTATTTCTAATATCCCGTCTAAACCTGTCCTGATGCAACTTGAGGAAGAAGGGGGAGAGCACGCCTTCCTTACAGATCCTTTTGCAAGTATTTCACTAAACCGGTGGTGCCAGGAAGAGGAGCAGCAACTGCCACTCTTGCGCATGGTGTTGTCACTGCATTGTTCAGTGTCACCTGAGGATGCTCCAGCAAATTAATGGTTCCCAAAATAAAGCTGCAGTGACCTAGTGCTGGCTCAGATCTTGGCCTGTTGTGGAAGGAAGAGCATTATCACCATCTCCATTTATTCACCACAGGCGAGTCACTCTGCCTGGCTTCTTCTTTCAACCATGGCTAGGAAGTGCAAAGCTGAACACCTGCCACCTCCACGCATGGCTGCATTTCACCATGTGCTGCTACACACCCAGGGGTGCAGGATGCCAGAAGGTCAGCTCTGAAAAATAGCCTGAAATAGTTTAAATAAGCTATGTCACCTTAAATCTTTTGTGAGTACTTACCTTAATTTCAATTGAAACACCCTCATTTTTACATCTCAAATGTCTTTTTTTCTATTTTTATGATTTTTCATCTTTGATCCTGGAATCTAACTCAGATGGAAGAATACTCATGAAAAGAGGTGAAAAGAACTGTACTTAAATTGTCAAACCACAAAAAAACCAAAAAAGTTATAATTTTTCATCTTTGGTCCTGGAATCTAACTCAGATGGAAGAAGACTCATGAAAAGAGGGGAAAAGAACTGTACTTAAATTGTCAAACCACACAAAAAACAAAAAAGTTACAGGAAACTAAATTTTCTTATACAAAGTTTGCAGCCTTACCCAAGTAGGAATGTTAGGGTAGTTCTGGAATAAGCTTCTGTATGCCTGAGACTTATCTGAACACAATGTGAATGCTAAACTACATGCAGTTTGCCCATCAGTAGATGAGAATGATCTAAAAGAGAATAATACAAAGCATAATTAAGAAACAAAAAGTTTTTGTTAATCAGTTTGCCTTCCCCTCACCCCAGGTTACATTTTCCCTAGCTGTTAATTAAGCTCTGCTGAAGTTACTAATCTTGATGAACTTTTGGTAGTATGGAAGCATAATGTTACTGCTTATGGGTTTTTATGTATACTCTCTGAATACACTCAGACAAGCTCATTCCTTCTGATCCTTTTCTGCTTCTTGTTTGGATGCACACACATCACTGGAAATTAATTATGCTGGAAGACAGCAAAGTATTGGGCTGAAGTACATTGGTTTGGAACCTTATATAGGATGTCAACAAATCAGATTTACACGCAGCAAAACATGCCTAGAGCAATATTTTAATATACTTCTTTTTTCTAAAGTTCACAAATGGTATGTTTTCCATTTTTTAATTAATAAATTATCAGGGATGCTCATGCAAGTCAGAGAGTAAATAGTATTGCCTAAAACTAGACAGAGAGTTGATTAGACAGAGCTCCTATTTCTCATGCAAGTCTGTCAGATGAGGTACCTGTTCCAAGGAGCCTGCCCCCATTAACACACTTAGAAATTGTGCTGGGGCACACACACAGCAGAGCTGAACTGCACAGATTACGCAACCCTGCAGTGTATTTTTAAAAGCTGGTGTGGAGCAGAAACTGGGGGGTTTTTGCTGGTTCAGTCCCTCTTCCTTAGGATACCAATTTGTGCCTGAGACTTCTGTGTGACACCAGAGAAAGATCAACAAAACAGGTGCCTTAAAAGCAATCAAAGTTGTATAATTTAAGCTGTGTTCTGACCCAGTTCTCGGAGATAAGGTGTTATTACACTAAACCCCGGTGCCAGCCTAATTTCAGAAAATTCCCATCTCCTCTATTTTTAGCTTACATGTATTTAGAAAGATGAAGTTATTTTAAATTAAATACATTTAAAATATATAAATAGAGCAAAAAAGGTGATGCACCCAGAATAGCTTTATTATACTTTCAAAGTTACATTTTCATTTTAATGAAAAAATAACATTAAATAGACAGTAACATTTGCCTATTGGTAGATGAGAACAATATAACCACAACATTCAGTGGTAGTAAAAGGAGATTTCATCCTTGGCTGTCTAATGTGATGTTTATTCTGACATCCTCAACAAATAAGAGAGACCACTGTAGAAGATCGTGAGATGTTTACAGATGCAGTAGTCTGGAAAGTCAAATCACTGTCACCTGTCCAGTACTAGACTTTTTTTCTTTTTGATGTGAAAGATCGTGAGGAGGACTCCGTATTATAAGTAGACAAGAAATAAAGCAGTCATGCAATTTTTTCATGTTCCCATGAAATCATGCTACAGAGACTAAAGAAATTCATCCATTGTGGTACTCAGCTCTCTAATCCAATCTAGTGAAATTATCTCTAAGTTATAAAATTATCAAAATTTGTATCAATTATACACCCATTTTTTTAATGACCTTAAGGGAACCTGATTTTCATGAAAGATTGAACAACTAATTTTGGAACAACTGAAACTAAATAGGTAGTTTGTCTTAGAAGCAGTTGATGGAATAGGTTTGAAGGCCAATAGGGGTGTTTTGGTTTCTAGCTGTTTTAGCAGAAGACCCAACAGTGGTATTCTCAGGTGACAGGAGGATCATTGTATGGAAAATAAACATCAAAGTCAGAAGCATATTCCATTAATTAGAAACATGGAAAAGATGCAAGCATTTTGAATGGAAGGGATCTGAAAATCTGGACCTACATGACATTTTTGCCTAACAAACGTAATTTAATTTTTGTACTAGTAATAGTATTAATTATGTATCTAACTATACTGAGAAAAATATAATTTTTATACAGTTTATAAATGTTGATTTATCTTAAAAATAAAAGAAATGGAAATTTTGATCAAGATGTTGAATGCATTAATTCAAGATGTCTCTTGTAACTGCTGATAATATTTTATGTACATACTCATGAAAATGTTATAGATACCTAAAAAATAAATATATTAAATACAAATAGAATTTATTATGGAAGGTAATTTTAAATATTTGATGATATAGTTAAGTATTGTTAATGTTCTTTATTTTCAGATTAAAAATTCATAGGGATTTCCATCCTTTTCATCTTTATTAGACAATGTCAAAGTCATAATTATTTGTTTCATATATTATAAACATTTCATGAATAAAACTATTTAAAATAATAATAAAAAACATTTTCCTTTAATTTTAATGACTGGAGTGTATTATATTATATTGTATGCAGTTACAATGCACATTCAGCTATTATTTCTCCTGCATTTTCTTTGCTTGAGAAAAACAGAGGCCTTGCATTTTTAAAAAGCTAAAATTTAGCAAAAAGCTAAATATTACTGAATTTTCTAAAAATGAAAAAGGAAAGGAGTTCATATCGAGTTCTTTGAGTTCATATCTGGAAAAATTCTGGTTTTCCCTGGGATAATTTTACTTTTTTAGTATCAAGGTACTTTGGGAAAGTGCTCCAAGAGCACTTTGAAAGCCTTACTTGAGGAAATAATCTGCTACTTAAGGAACATGGTGATTGAGAGGGCCCTCGCTGCCCAGATAAGCCTTTGCTGTTCAAGGCTTGAAGAGTTTTACACATAGTATCAATGCCATTTGCATCCTAAAATCTGTCAGGAGAGGAGTGGGAACAATTTGTTGAGGCTGAAGAAAAAGCATGTCAGAAATAAGGCAGTGTCCTGCCATGTCCAGACCGTCCCTTTCTGGAATTTCTGCCAGTGACATAAATTAATGCTAACCAGGGGCTGGGGGCAGGAGGTGACCTACCTGTGTCCTCCCTTCCCATTGAATTGCAGTTGAGAAATTTAAAATGCACTGTGAGGTACCCTCTATCCCTAATTTTCCTCATTCTTTACAAAAACATAAATGTTATACTGTATTTATTTATATTATATATAATTTATTTTTTCTATTTTGATTAAAAGCTACAACACACATATTCCCTAAGCTGAACACTGCCACTTTCTTCAGGTAAGAGCTGATATGCAAAAAAAACTGTTATTCATCAAAAACTTTAAAAGTTTTTCCTCCCTTCCCCAAATGGTGCATCAGCTTCTCCTGTTTCTCATTTGGCATCTATCTTAATTTTAATATCTTTTTTTATACCAAAGATTCCTTGGGAGCTCGGAAGGCAGTCCTGCCTTGCTTAGTCTGGTAGCTCTGGCAAATATTTAGGCAAACACAATTGAAAAGCTCTGCACCATCATGAAAATTAACTGCTAGGTATAAGCTTTCACAGCTTTTGACAGAAAAGTGAACATTTTCCTCCTTGGGTGACCCTAGAAGAAGCTGGATGTGGAGGACAATCACACTGCCACAAACAAGAGGAGATTGAATGAATCTTTATTTCAGTCCCATGTTAGTGTCTAGAAAAGGGAAGCAAAAGGGCTTCCTTCCAGAGACGTTGAAACAAGTTGCAAATTAATGGAAAGTTTGGAAGTAATTTTCAAGACAAGATCTAGTTGAGGTAAATATCTCCAAGGAAAGCAAAGCATGAATAAGAGTTAAAGCAAGGGGAGAAAACAAAACAGTGAAAAACAATATATGAGCTTCAATTTAAAAGTGACTTTTAAAAATATTTTTCTTGCTTTTATGGCTTTTTTTTTTCTTTGGGGTCGTTTTATTATTTTTTATTCATATATTCACTTTTGGACTAGGAAAGAAAGGTAAGGATAGGAAATTGGAAAAGACAAAAGTACATAAGAATAAGAAAAGAGGAAGGAGGAATAGAATATCGTTTTGTGTTTCAGAAAAGCAGAAAAATCAAAAATAATACTTCACAATTTCAAGTAAAATTATAATATTTTTTTTAAATCCTTTTCCTCTCAAAAGATTTTCAACGATTGTAAAAATTTATTTTTCCATGATTAAGAACAGAGTCCTTTTAGATTTTTCTTGTTATAGCAGAAAGGCCTTAACTATAAAAATATTTCTTCTAAATCATTCTGTCTTCCTTCTTTGCCAAAATCAGAGCTCAAGTTTTATATTCTCAGAACTTGGTTTCATTCAAACAGTGCACATGTATGCTTCACTGACTTTGGACAAGTCATTTTGGATAGGAGTCATCTTCTCTAGCTTAGATTTTGAAGTGTACAGCAAGGCATCTAGACTTTATTCCTTTCCACAAAAAAAGTCTTCATAGGATAACTAGTCTCATCCAAAAATCAGTGTATGAAAGATGCTGGCTGAATTCTTTCCTACAACTTTAAAGAGAGCCTAGGGTGATTTTCCAAAGCTTAAGTGGCTATAGTTTAGTTAGGCAAGATGATTCCCATCCATAATTTCTCTCACTTTCCCCCTCTGTTCAAAAAAGAGATACCTAGCTTTATTAAAGTTTGCAGAGCAGGTTGCATTTGCTGGACAAAGGTGTTATATAAATGCAAAGTATGACAGACAGACTGATTGAAAAAGATAATACTGAAACTCTTTGGCATGCTAAAGTAGTATGGATGTCAGATAATATGATCTGAAAAGTTCCAAATACAGAAGTCAAAGAGGTCCAGGCTGAGTTGAGCCACATGAAGAGTTCCCATCAAAGGGGCAGCAGGTTTAGTTATAGCATCATCGCAACTCAAAGGAATTCCAAACATTTGCTCATTTTTGTTATTACACTTAATTTTCTGGAGTTACAGAGGAAAACGTTATGAAAAAAATGAGTTTTACTGCTTATGCATTCCTGAACTCATCATTATCCAAAATTTTAGAAAATGCACAGAATTTCTTTCTGTGGACAAAGTATATAATTGTTCTTCTGATATTTTATCAGATTGGTTGTATGAAGGGAATGGCAATTTCAGCTGTGAAATGTAAATTTGACTTATGGTGCTGATGGTGCCTATAGGAAAATTAAATATACGTTGTACAATACCATATGTAATTCACAATTGTGTATATAAAATGATTGATGCAGTAAAAGGTCAGCAAACACAGACACATCATGCTATAAAAATACTATTAAAGTGATTAAAAAGAGAGTCAGTAGGAAAAAAAAAAGAAGAAATACCCAGGAAAACTAGTCAAACACAAGGCCTAAAAGTTTTGTGGGATGAATGTGTATTTCTGGAGACAACACTGCTCAAACAGAGCAAATTTCCATAAGGCAAAGGGACACACTGCAAGGAGACAAGCATTTATGCTGTTCCTTATAACTGTTTTATGCCAAAAATGAAATTATATCTGCATGTGCCACAACAAGACTTCTAAGTCTATTTTCTCTCCCATGTCCTGAACCACAAATTGTAGTTGGATCTACAGATTGGACAAAATCATCTGACTTTGCAATACATCTAGAGGCCAATATACAGCAATAGGGTGATTCTTCATACATACATTGGGCACAAAGAAATTAATAAATAATACACTTCAACTGAGGAAGCCTGCAAAAATGTTTAATTAAAGGTATACACTCATTTTCCAGCACTTTTAGTATTTGCCTTGATTTTTTTGGTGGTTAATTTTAATTTCTCTTGATATATTTGCACATGCTTTCAGAAAGCTTGAGGCTAAAACTTACACTAATTACTTCCTAGTGGCATCCACAAATGTACCTCTGTACCAGTTTTTTTCAGTGTTAAGCTAATGCAAATACCTCTCTGTAGTTACAATCACAGAGTGGATTGCACCCTCCACTAACATCTAGGAGGGATTTGCAAGTCATCCTCTTCACTAAATTCTGTGTTTGGGAACACATCAGGCTTCCAAATATTTTTTTTGTGGTCTCTGACTGGGGAAAATACCTTTTGGAAACAAAGAAAGGAGAATGATAAGCATTAAGTAGCTTGTGAAAAACAATGAATGACACACTTGCAGTCCATCTGCTTTTGAGCATGATGGAGGAATCTTGAGATCTGTAAAGTTTTTCTTGAATTAACTTTCTGTTGCCTGGATACTAATGTTAAATGTCTAGTATGAAACAGTAGATAAAGCAGAATCATTTCATGCATTTGCAAGTGTATACATAAGTTATTTTTAATTATTATTGCCTGCTCTGCTCTGTTACAAATCCCTTGTTATTTCCTGTATACTAAACAATGAAAACACCATACTGCTGTTAGGTTAAAGACGTGAAAGAAGATTTTTTTCATTTGGGCTGAAAAGTGAAAGGTTAGATCAGTCTCCAATGGTGAAAATCTAAATACATTGTAATGAAGGATAAAACGTCCTCTAGTTTCCATATGATGATATGACCCACCCTGACTGCACAAGGAGAGTCATGGAGGAGCACATTTAGAATAAACATAGGGACCAGTACAATAAAATGTTCATTTTCCTCTAAAGATATTATGAAAATTTCTTAGCCAGTCCATTCCAATCAGAGAAATAAGCACAGAATCACAGAATTATAGTATGGTTTTGGTTGGAAGGGACCTTAAAAATCATCTCCTTCCAAAATCACCTGCCATGGGCATGGGACACCTTTCACTGGACCTGGCTGCTCCAAGCCCCATCCAGCTTGTCTTGAACACTTTCAGTGATGGAACAACCACAACTTTTCTGGGCAGCCTGCTCCAGTGTTGCACCATCCTTACAGTAAAGAATTTCTTCCTTATAATTAATTCAAGTCTGTACTCTTTCAGTTTAAAGTCATTACTCCATGTCCTATCATTATATGTTCTTTTGAGAAGTTCCACTCCAGCTTTCCTGTAGGCCCCCTTTAGGCACTGAAAATGCTGCTGTATGATCTCTCCAGAGCCTTCTGTTCTCCAGAATGAACAACCCTATCTTCATGTTAGAGATGCTCCAGCCCTCTGATCATCTTGGCAATACCCCTCTAGACCTGCTGGAGCAGATCCACATTCTTCTGATGCTGGAAACCCCAGAGCTGGACACAGTGCTCCAGGTGGGGTCTCATGAGAGCAGAGAAGAGGGATGATATCACCTCCCTTGCCCTGCTGGCCATGGAGTTTTGGATGCAGCCCAGGACACAGTTGGCTCTGGACTGCATGCTGCTGGGCCTTGTCAAGCTTCTCATCAACCATCCCTCCCAAGTTTCTCCTCAAGGCTGCTCTCAACCCATTCTTCACCCAGCCTGTATTTTGTTTGGGATTGCCCCAACCCAGGTGCAAGACATAGCACTTGGCCTTTTTGAACTTCACAAGGTTCATAGAGGCCCACCCCATATCTGAATGGCATCCCTTCCCTCCAGCATGACAAACAGCACCACACAGCATGGTAACATTGGCCAGTTAGCAAACTGGTGCTAACTCAGTCCGGATGTCCATGTTGCTGACAAAGATGTTAAACAGTGTTGGTCCCAATAGTGACCCCTAAGGAATGTGATTCATCACTGATGTCCACTTGGACATCGAGCTGTTGACTGCAACTCTGAGTGTAACCATCCAATCAATTCTTTACTGGGGGGCTTGTGCATATTCCAAATGACTTCAGACATGTCAATAGTAAACAAAACGGCTCTCTACAATTTCAGCTGTTCATTATTATTACTCCTAGTCAATGATAAAAATAACCTTGCAGAAAAAGATGCGTACAGCTTCCACTTCACTCTGAAAAAGAATTTCCACTGTCTCACAAACTCTTAAAAAGTACATTAAAAAAAAAGGAAAATGGTGCTAGGAGGCAAGCACTTGATCAACTACAGAAGCAATGTCCATAGGTTTATACCACATTTATGCACATATACAAATCCTCCAAACATACAAGACAATATTTCTCTCTATTTTATAAAAGAACCCCAGCTCTTTACAAACCTGTATGGCTCACCACCACAGTGAAATATGTATATTTAATAGTAGCTGCACTGCATTAGTTTGGTCAGGAGATTTTACTAAGCTCCTGAGATCAAATTGAAGGACCTTATGCAGAGGATTATTGCAACTGACTGCAGCTACCATGATTTATGTCATCTGACTTTCTGTCCATGTTGTTCTCTAGGCTCAAATGTTTCTTACCCTGTATTAGCTTCAGACGTTTCTTTCATTCCTTCATTTTTAGGACACATTATTTTGACAATTTTCCATGCCA
This sequence comes from Anomalospiza imberbis, assembly GCF_031753505.1. Lineage (NCBI taxonomy): Eukaryota > Metazoa > Chordata > Aves > Passeriformes > Viduidae > Anomalospiza > Anomalospiza imberbis. The sequence continues at coordinate 29,457,675 of NC_089682.1, forward strand.
TTGCAGATTACATTTGCCTGAAAAGATCACTACATTCTAGCACTGATTTTATATATGAGTTTTCAAATAACAGTCTTAGGAAAAGCATTCAATAAAAAGGACAGACTTTGGCTTTTTTTATGAATTACACGCATCACCTTTAACCTAAAAGAAATACTATCTGCTCGACAGAATTTTCAAGACCTTCAAAAAGGACTTTATGTTCATTTTGATACTACCTAGCACAGTGGCATTCAGTTTTAATTGGAGCTTCTGGTTGTAATCACACTAATAAAGTGATGATAAGAAGAGCTGTAGTACATAAATGGTCTAAAAACATTTTACAGTACAATATCTTGTGAAAAGCAGACATCTAAGTATAAGATAGTTTGCAACTATCCATACTCCATGGCCCTGTGACATTACGGACTACCGTCACTTCTAGGTGGAGAAATTTGTCATTTGTATGGTGAGCATTGTCAGTAAGCAGATTTTTCCACCCACCCATCTCCCTTGCTTTCTTTGTAGTGTTAGCCCCCATAAGCTGTTGGTGATGAATGAGACATGTTCTTGTAGAGTTCCCTGCAGCAACCATTGCCAAAGAGCAGCTGAGAGACTTATAATGATTCACTGGTGCACGATAGCTCTAATTTCCTCTTTCTGTTTTCAGTTTCTCAACATTTTCATTTTCTGATATTCCAGTGCCAGGACTGCTTTGTTCCTTTTTTCATAAGAAAACAGTCTTTGTTGTTTAATTGAGATAGGAGAACAGGACAAAATTTATTCAGTATGTTTCTTTAGACCATTGCATGTGTATTTATATGAATAGAAAAATGTGTGTACATGTGTGTGTATATGCATACATGCATATAAAGATATATATGTGTGTATCTAACTCTCTCTTTCACTCCATATAGTGTAGCAAATCCCAGCTTCTGCCACCCGCACTACTCTCCAAGAGAGACAAGCTTTAAAAACATCTCAGCTATCCAAATTTGCCTGAGGAGATTTTCTTACCTCTCTCCCATTCTCTCCTTCCCCCAAATAACCCAAATATATGCCTTCCTGCACTATCTTCAAGTGCAGTAGATCAGTGACAAAGTAAAACCTTTCTTTCCAAAGATTTCAGGTAAAGATTTTAGAAGTGTTTAACTCCATTAGGTATAATATACTTGAGAAAAGTAGAGATTTACCTTAGAAGTCTCTCATTCTCTGGTGCTGCCTTTTCTGATTATGTTTCCCCAAAGCACAGTTTAAGGTGTAGTTTAAGATTATTTGAAGTATAATGTATACTTTATACAGTACATAAAATTTTACTTACTTTTTCTTAAACTATATGTTCTGAGGGGTGTCAAGAGGGCAGAACTAAATCTCAAGACATTGTACAAGTGATTATCAACTGAGAGAGCCTCAAAAAGGTATTACTTCTTCCTATAATAAAAGATGTTGGATCTTTTTCCCTGGGTATAACAGCAAGTCCCTGCTTGCATCAAAAGAAACTTGTGTTGCTCTCTGCAAAATATCTTAACTCTAATACAATGATGATCTCTCTTGTTAATAATCCAACAAGCTTGCAGGCCAGACCTTTTACCCTTTAAGACAAGTAACACATGGTCACATGACCATATTTCAGAAATTGGTCTGATCTTCCAGCTCCCCTTTTAAAATAAAATTTACATCTCTGAAAAAGGCAGGCTTGTTCAAGCCCAGATCACGCAGGAAGTCTGTAACAAGCTGATCCCAGTTTAGTACACACTCAGGCAGACCATCCTGGCTATACAAGATACCACTCCTGCTTTTTCACAGACTTTGGAGGATGAGAGGGTGTCATTTCCATCCAAAATGCATGAAAATATCTACAAGAAAGTGAAAGAAGGAGAAACTAGTGAAATTTATCTCAAACACATTACAAGTAACTCACATAGGCATAGCCTCTATGAAATAAAAAATTAAATCCATATCATGCCACACTATATTTCATCCAATAATTTTGTGTTCTAATTATCAAACAAATCACAGATTTTGTGCTGGTCACACTTAATTTATGAACTGTATAGTACAACAGTTAATGGACTCAGTACTTAATTCCCCCTTGTATCTTCTCCAGTGATATTCAAGTATTTCAGCTGAGATTTTAATTGATTTTCACAGTAGCCACTCGTTAATAGGATAATTTGTCAATACAATAATAAAACAATTGTTCCTTCAGTTTATTAGATAAGAAAGTTAAGGCTTGTTTCATTAATTGCAGGCAGCTGTAGGGTTTTCAGGATGAAAGATATAAATCTCAATGGCACTGTGGAAAACTAGGTCAGAGGGCAGGGGAAAATTAGTTAAGCATGATGGACCAACAGTGACCTGTACAGGTGTTTGAGCTCACTTTCTAGTCATCACTTCCTCTGTTCTTATTTGGCTCTGGCAAAGCCCATAGGTCAACACATGTACTCTTATGCCTGGTTTGAATTAGAAGCCAGTCTAGAGCTGCTCACTCCCCATCTCCAGATAATGTTACCTATTAGAAGTAAAACATTTCACAGTGTCTTTATGTTGTCATGTATTTCCCAAGGAACATTGTTTACATCTGTAAGTGCCGCTTGATTCTTAAAATAGGAAACTTAAAATAGAATTCAAATTATCTACAAAAGTGGAAAAAGAGCATTACAAAGGAATAAGTGTTATTCATGAAGTCTAGAAGATTTCAGTGAAATAAAATATCTATTGAAAATCAGTCCAGTTGATACAAATGTGTTCATCAATCACATTGAGCATCCTCCCTTCCAACACTAACAATATAAGCATTTTTCCCTCTATCAAACTTTGAAAGTAGTATTTCCCATGTCCCTTGTTTTCAGCCTTGGATTTTTTTTTCTTTTTTTAAGAAAAACCTTTTGTCTTCATGTTAATTTTTATTAAAGTTAAAACTTAAAAGAGCACAAAGAGCTAGCTAAAAAAACTGTTACTTTTTATTGTAACAAATTAGCTTCAAGTTTCCTGAAAAGAGAAAAAACTCTGGTTTGACACCATGCATTCTGTATTATGTGAGCTTACTGTATTAATATGTCAGACTGAAAATGCTACAAAACTGTTGTCTGATCTTGATTGAAATCTTTCAGCTATACGAGACATAGCTCCAACAAGTAACTCAGCCTCCTACATAAGTAAAATAAAATAGTCACACTGCAGCAAGTAGGACAAGGGCAGTCTTAGTAAAATAGGGGTTTCTAAAGCATAAGTAGTAGAGGGTTTACTTACAGAAATGGTGCAGAAAGGGTAAGAAATAGCATCACTCATCTTCAGTGCTTCCTGGATAGAGTGTTAGGAGATCAGTCATCATAGTTATGTTCTGAGGTGTACTTTGCTGCCCTTTGATGCACCTCAAATACCAAATACCTGTGATCTTTACAAGCGTAAGCAAGTGTGTATATTCACCTATGCAGGCCTCCTGATCTGCAGGTACAGGTGAGCCTGACCATGGCTTTGCCTGCTAAATGTAGATTACTGACTGATGGATGTCTTTGTGCCTACATTTGCAGAGGCTTGGGAGCAGCCATTTTTGAAATATGATTTTTCTGGCTTATCATGGTATCCTTCCCTGTCTCCCTCCCACAGCTGACTTTGAGGCTTTACAGTCTGATTTTTATATATCTCATTTTGGGGCTTTCAAGTAGTGGGTGACACTGTTTGTTGGCTGTATTTCTAATTTTCTCCTTATCAAGTTGGGAATTTCAGAGTCAAATCTCTCATTTCATCAAAGACCATGAAAACCTGAAATAATTTTAGCACAATTTCACAAAATTTCTTTGTTTCAAATTCTCAGAATAAGGGCACAAGAACTGCAGAGGACAAACAAATAATTTAAAAAAAAAACCACAAAACAATTTATGTCATGCTTAAGAGTTCACATTTTAAGCAAGCAGGTTCATCTTAAAGAAAGCTTTCTTTGTCCAAGAAAAACAAGGTAGTTTAAAACCTAAATTCTGCTTCACATTTTTAAGAGAGGTTTGGTTACCTTGCTGCTTCATGACAATGAAGTTAAGTGCTCAGTTATTTGCTGGTGGGAGTTTCATTTTAACTTCCTCGGTTACAACATTGCTCATTCTTAACCTACCATAGAGAGCGGTTCATTCCAAACTCCACTGAACAATATTCCTATAAAGTTAATTTCTCAATTCAATCTCATTACTCTTCTAACATAAAAGACATTGGGGAAAATACAGTAATGTTCTTTGCTTGCTTGTTTGTAAATCAAAGTGCCATAGATACTTATTAACTCCTCCTTCCAAGGAAAAATCTTTTTCAACTGGGCACTGGTGATACATTTTTCTCACCACAGAAATGAACATGCTATTTTGCCATCAAACACTTACACCAGTATCACTAAATTAAATCTTTCCTTGGTCTTCTGTAAAGGAGGGATAGAGTAAGAAAATAAATAGAAAGGATATCCCTTTCATAATATGTTATAATTTAATGAAGATGTGCTCATGTCACACAATGCGCAAAGAAAATCTTATTTGCTAAAATTTTAAAATCAAATTTTAGTCACTTTTGCACACTAAATACAATAATAATTCAATGTAATAATAATTTAAAATGTGTGTATATATGGAAAAAGATGTGTCAAATATTGAGTCAGAACCCCCAACTGCCTTAAACCAACACAGGCATTTTTTCACTAGAACTAGATTAATTTATGTCAAATGAAGAGCTGAACATTGAGAACAGATATATTGATAATAGGAAATAACTTTTAGCTTCTGTTTCACTAAGAACAAAAAATTTCTGACAGCAAAATTAAATAAGTGTTTTCATGTGTCTTTAAATCTGTCTACAAATGTGGAAAAATATTTATGATGGTTGAAATAAATATTTTCTGAAGTCTTAGAAATCAGGTAATTTGCTTAATTTCTGAGTAAATCACATGTATTAAGGGTAAAATACAAATGCTGCTTATATCTTTTATAATTAAAATTATAATTGATTCTGGCATTTCTACAAATGTGGTTCTGTGAAATTGTATTAACACTGTGTTAGAAAACCTCCTGAAAAGCTTTTTTCTGTCACCCAGGAAAAAATGAAACAAAATTTCCAAGTATTTCTTGTAGAATTGCATGGTCTAAAAGTTTGTGCCTAGACTGTATAAAGGAGAAAAAAAAAGTATATATTCAGAGAGACAGTACACAGAAGTGAAAGCAGCTGAACTTCTTGCAAACCACCCTCAGTTGTGAAAAGAGAGAGAACAGCGGCTACCATGTGGCACAAAACCTAAATATATATTATTTTGTTCCTTTTCGTTAAGACTGCATAGGGCATAAGTTGTTTTCAAGCATGCCTCGGACTCCTACAGCTCCAGCTGTCATGTGTAATTAAACATTTGGCCTCCACAATTACTCTACAGTGTACATATGCCAGTATTTCAAGCCTGGAATATGCATTTCAAAGAAGAATAATTCCCTGGAAATCCTAAATTGACAGGAGCAAAGACAGCCTGAAGGAAAGTAGTCAGAGAAAACTGTAAGGTCGGGATCTAATGATTAAAAAAGAAACTTCAAGAAGAACTTCAACCCTTAACTAAACCAATGGGAAAAAGAACGACAGTTGGCAAGCAGATTTCTGCATAGGGATCCTGATTAGGGAGCCTCTTGGGTTAATTTAATATTATCAGTGTTGTTCACCTTGCTGTAGTATGCCTTACCATTAATACCATTTAAACAGATTTCTTTTTTCTTAAAGCATATTTGGCATCATTTATTTTCAATGAATACTGATCATGGCAATATTAAATTTGATGATTCATATTGAATCTGAGGTTGATTTATAGCAAAGGGAGTTGGTTTTTTGGTTGGTTTGCTTTTTTCTTTTTTTTCTTTTTTTTTCTTCCCCTGGTTCACAGGCTTGCATTTACTGCTGGTGCTGTTGTCCTAGGTAATGCTGAGTTTGCATTTCAGTTAGGAACCTGTTTTTTTAGAATTTTTTATGAGGATCATTTGAAAAGAAATAGCTACATACCCTATTTCTAATGTATTTCTAACGTAAAGAACAATGGATTTAGAGAAAACAAGATGCTTTCATACAGGGAAAAAAAAAAGAAGTTGGGATGCAATAAAAATTAAGTGAATAAATTTCTTGTGTACAAAATCATTTTCCTTTAGAATGTGCCTGGGGTCTAAGGATCTTTTTTTCCACCCTAGATCATCTGCTTAGTAACAGTTAAATATAAAGTAATATGAATCCAAGAGTGAGAGGGATGGAGAAAAAAATGGTGGAAAATGAGCATTCTTCTATTAAGACACGTGAAAATGCACTCATCTACTTAGCTTTCCAAAAGTTAGACATTTAAGCCTGAATTGGTTCAACATAGGTTCCCTTTTATACTGAACAGAGAAAAATAAGCATTTCCAGCGTGCAATACACTCAATTCATTCTACACTAAAATTATTATGCATCTTTGTAATTATAATGCATTATTCTTCAATAGTTATTCAGAAAGACATTATAAAAGACAGATGCATATGACTAGAGCAGACCTAGATATCTAAATTTGAAACATCTGCATTAATCTGGGTTGAATTCCTGCTTTATAATGAACATTTTTTTTTCTTGATTCTTAATATCCTTAATACCACTTGGCTTTAGATAAAGTAACAGGAGGGCAAGAGCACTTCCACCAGTTAAACTGTATCAGTGACAATGGAGAATTACCGCAAAAGGCTGCTATCAACCCTGCTAACCTGTTAGTACTGCAGGCATGCCAGCCTTTATTTCATTGCTGACTAAACTAAGGCATTTATCTTTAACTGTCTGTAACTTACTATCTTAATAAAAAATTAAAGTTCACATCATTGTAAGGTGCCATGGCATGACAGCAAGTTACAATGCCTGTCACTGTGAATGATGGAATGACAATAAATTCATGTGAACGTTCATGCACAAACACACATACAGGGAAACAATTTTTAAATGCAGCTTGGTATTAGGCTCTAGCCTGTCAGTGTTTTATACTGAAAAAGCATCTTTGGGAAAGGAGTAAGAGGACCACAATATGAGTGAATCATCAACTTATTTTCAGCCCTATTCAGGTTAAAGTACAAGTAAAGTCACACTAAACTATGTGTCACTTTTCTCATGATTTTTGGTTTCACTTCAAAATCCAGCTCTGCCAAGTCTGAAACTGTTGATAAGGAGTTGACTACAGCTTTTCCTCGTTAGAGTTGATCACCGAGGCACCAACTTGGTAAGTAGGAGCTATCGACTTCATTGACTTTAACTGCTAATTTCCATATTTCTTTTAATAGCTGCTAGTGTTGCAGACTATTCAGGAGAGGAGGCAGCTTACCTGCTAATTCTGGCAGTGGAAGTAGCTTTGGAGCACTGGCATGAGACTGGTCCTTCTGGTTAAAAACACAGATGAGGAACTCGGAGATAACTGATCTGTGTTGTGCTTCCCACTGCTCTTCCAAATTCCGCACCAGTCAAGCCTGGAAAGGTTCTTGCTCCTGCACTTCAGCTTTGTCCTCTGCATTTAAAATAAGCAAGCTAAATCCACAACTTGAGAGAAATTCGTAGTATTCAACTATTGGAAAAATTAATCACAATAGAACTTTAAAACACCAGTACAAAATTACTCCTTCTTAGAAGTCCCTGCCTGACTTTTCATTCCTTCATCCTGGGACAGAAGAATTCTGCTGTTTCAAAGGAATCTTTTGTTCATTTAAGTTGATCTAGATGTCTCAGAGGATATGGGCTTCAAAATCAAAGCCCAAACATTCATTTATTGACCACATGCTGCACATTAAGGGTGTGGTGTTAAAGCAGGAAAATAATTACCTCAGCTACCTGCCCCCCCTCAACCCCCCTTCCCTTTCCCTGGTTTTTCTTTTGTTTTCAAAAGCTATCTACCTTTTCCTTTCATTCTGAGAAGATGACTGTTGGAAGTTGGAAGGATGTTGAGAGGGAGAAAACAGAGAGAAAGAATGGGAAAAGAGAGGGTTTCACAGGGTTTAGGAAACTGTCAGCATAACAGAAAGGCAGTGACCATTATAACTCCAGTAAAGTTCCTGTAATTGAATAAACCTTGTGCTGCCTCAAGGCTGTGGATCAGGAAGTAAAATCTTATCTCTCATCAAGTCAATTGAAAAAATGTCATTGACTTTGGTGCACTCAGGATATCTAATGAAACTTAAGAGGGTTCTTTAATAGTTAAACATGCTGAATTCTGAAAAATAAAGGCATGTCTGGAAATTGACCCCCATATTCAGACCTGAGTGATTTTCTTTAATGAAAGTGGATGGTCTAGAATATTGTCTTTCCCATTACTACCTCATATTGTTGTTCTTTTTGCCTACTATATTATGATGCTCATTGCCTCTGTTATCAGCCAATGCTCTTATCCTCCAGTTGCCTGTCCAGACAAGCTCTGGAAGACCGTGCTGCTATTTTGATCAATATCCAAAAAAATGAAAAACAGTATGAAATGGAAGACACCATTTTTATCTCTCAATGGATGGTCCACTGCAATTCTTTAAACTTCTTGTTCCTAAGTTGGTCAAATGATCCATTCTGTCTCACCTTTTCTTTCCAGAAGTAATTATAAGTCTGAAAGTAACAGCATGCTGGAAAATTTTACATGACGAAAACCAGGTTGTAGTAAGTAGAATTTGTCTTTTGATCTTTAGTACCTTCTTCTTTTTACTGAAAAGTGAAGAACTTTTTTTCTTAATGAAAACTTGCAAATTTTGCACCCTGTGGGGATGTTTGCCCACTCATTTCTGAAATCAGTTGAAGTCTGGAGATTTGGAAGCACTTTTTTCTTTTTAATCTAAAATTTTATGTGCACTTTTTAAGTGAGGAATGACTGCCCATGTAGAAGTAGGACAGGAATGAGGGGCTCATAATGAGTTGAAAAATAAATGTAAATTGATAGCACAGTTTTCTTACCCCCAAGTATTCTTATTTTGTGGGGGATTAGCAGGGTTGTACACATAAAATACAGAATACCATTCTGTCCAGCCTACCCTAGTGAGGATGGAGTTCTGTGTCCCCTTTTGAACATCACACTTTAAGAAAGATAAATGGGAGAAACCCAGAGGAGAGCATGAAAAATGAGATAAGGTTTAGAAGACATGACCTGTGAGAAAAGGTTGAGGGAATTAATTTAGTCTAGGGAAAAAAAAAAAGAGACTGAGGCAGAACATGACAGCCATACTCTACCACATAAAAGATGGTTATAAAGATACTTTATCCCTTATTGTGGGAAAAAAGTAGAGCAAAAAGTCTTAATTTAAAAAAAAATCAGTCTAGATATTAGGAAAAAGCTTGTTATTGTGACAAAGTCCTAGAGAAAGCTGCCTGTGAAGTTACATTAATCCCTTCCTTTAGAAGTTTTTAAGTCAAGCTAGAAAAACACAAATTAGGAACATCCAAGGAAAACTTCACCCACTTTAAGGTGAACAAGATAACCCCTTGAACTTCTTTCCATCTCTAAATTTCACTGATTCAACACCTTCTTCAGACTTACCTAGACAATCATAAAATGGGAGCACAGTGCTAGCTGTTGACAAGGCTCTCTCTTGCTAGTCACACTTAGACCTTTGAAGCCCTTGTGTATGATGCGTTGGCTGGGTCATAATACTGTCAAAGATGTTGTCATCTTTGAGAAAGAGGCACAGCCTCTCTGCTTTGGGTGGAGGAGGTTTTGAACTTGATGAGCTTTAAGATCACTTCCAGACCAGACCTTTCTCTGATTCTATGATTTTGAAGACAAAATTGAGTCAGATGTTATTGATGCAATGTTATCTTCGTGGTCTGGAGAATTCTGAATCCGTTGTTCTGAAAGATGTGAATATTCTTACCTTTTATGCATCTCTCTGGACTCCATTGCTGCTCATGATGGAGTAGGGTGTGATTTATCTTGCCTGGCTGAAATCATTTAATGTCAAGGATGAGATTCAGTTAAGTGTAATGCTGGACAAATCCTCTGTACTGGGAATGAGCAATTTCAAATGCCTAAATTCAGCAAATTAAAGTCAGATTATAGTTATCTTCAGCCTAGTTAATTCATCCTGGAGAGTTTCTGGAGCAATTTGGCTGTCCAGATTACATGCCTACTTGAAGGTGAGCTGGCTGGCTCCCCATAATGTTCTGAATGGATTGACTTAGGTTTCAGTGGACCCTAAAAGTATCCTGGGCAATTAATTCATGCACAGGCATGTGTGTGGGGTACCTGAGGCACAGTGTATCTGTCTCATTTTGGAATTTTACTGTAGGATGAATTGAATTGGGCTAATTCAGATATCTAGCATGTTATTCATGCTCCATGTGGTGTGTACAGAAGGATGCAGGTATCAGTATTTATATCAGTCTGGCAACAGACACCTATGTTCAGGCAACTGAACTGGACCTGCAATTTCCTAAAAGTACCCGATTCCATCCATTGATTGTAATTGAAATTTTCTGTGTAGAAAATTCCAGTTCTCTAGACCAGGAAGCTAGCATTGCCTCAATAACATTTGATTCAATAAAGGAATTTATCTTCAAAATCATAGAAAAAGTAGAACTCTTATAAATTTCTTTACACCAACATATGTGAAGTTGGACAAAATTAACCCTCTCTACTATGTTTACACTGACAATATAAACAAGGCTTTCATGGTTAGGTAAGTGATTAGGAAGTACGAGAAGATGAACATTTTTTGAGAAATGACAAAGAAATTAAAGGGAGGCATACAAGTCAAAAAAAGAAGTAGAGAATTTGGAAAATGGAAAATGAGGGAAGAAAATAAAAAGGCCAGAAATGTGGTTGTCATCCAGAGGAACTCTTCTCCTTGTTGCTTTTTACTAAGATTAATAACACTGTACTAAAAAAAATATGTTGAAAATAACTTAATCGTAGCCACAAATAAAATATTTTTCCTAACTTCAACATCAATACAAATAGCATATAAAGCATATCTGTTTCAAAGCCCAGGTGCCTAATATAAAAATGGAATTAACCTCCCTCTCTCTCAAAGGAGTTTGACATCTCAAATGAGGTTTAAGAGGAATAGTGTGGGTTTGAAGGTAGAGTTCTCAAAAGGCATGATGCAGAGCATTAGTCAATAAAGACATCTTTCTCTGTATCACTCACAGGTGCATCCAATCTGCTTGAGCATCATGAGGTAGTGTGTGCTATTTTTTCCAATTTGCTTCAAAGCTGAAGAGTTTGGGATTTTCTTTCTTTGATTTCTAGGACTACTTTAACTCTTCACCCTTTGCCACCATCAGCTTCCTTCTTTCCAGAATGAGTCTGTAATTGAATCACACATATGTAATAAAAGTCCCATTTTAAAACTTAAAAACTTACTGCAGCGATGAAAACACTTTATTTATATAAGAATCTGTAGGACTAAATGTTTTCACTTATATAGTGTATGAACATTAACTAATAATTATGTTCAGCAGAAAATTGTCAGTCTTTCACAATAATAGTACAAATAATACAAGAGCTATGAAAGAATAGCAAGCAAAGTAATGATTTTGAAATTACAGCATAAAGTTGTAAGTTAAAATATGTGTCATTACAATCTTTGTATACTAAGGTATGACTGAAAATTAGTCATTTTGCATGTTGAAAAGAAAGAGTTGCAGCAGAGATTAGATGGGAATAAAATATTAGAATACTCATTAATTTGGCAGGTATAGAAGGTATATCAAAGGATGGCTATGAGGACAGTATAAAACTCAGTCAATGGTCAGTTCAGAAGTGAGCTTATGAAATATGTCAGGTCACCAGAATTTACTAGATGCCCATTTCAGCAGCCCAGCATTTCCTCAGCACTGACCAGGAGGATTAAGCATCTTTTGATTAAAACTAAGTAAATAAAAATAAAGCCAACATATTGAATTTAACTTCCCTCTTCCATCTCTCTGAAGTGACTGCCAAGAAGTAGCATGGTATCAACAGAGCAACACTACTGGTAGTTCCAGTAATGTAACTTTTTACATTCGGAACCAATTTGGAGCTGCCAAAATTGTTTTACATACTATAACAGCTGTAGTATGGCAGAGTAATAACAATGGCTTTCAGCCAATGAACTCACCTTTGTTTCAGCTGTTTGTGTGTAGATTAAAGTCTCTAAATTCAGCCACCACTTAAAATGTTCTATGTGCTAAGGTATACTCATCTGCTTGGCAGCTGTTTCCTCACCTAGGAAACAATTCCCTCCCACCATGGGCTCCTACTACGCATACATCTTCTACTCTGTTTGGAGCAGACAGTGTTCACAGATCATACCTCAGTTTTTAGAGTGAACTGTGTTCTCCAGTTCTAGAAGATCTTAATGAAAATCCTATCAGAAGAAATTTTCTTCCACAATAGATTTTTTATTGAAATGGCAAAAAGCCAGCTCAGCATACCAGTGAATCTATTCAGTATTTTTTAGTTTGTGATTAGGTGGGTATCTGTCTTCAAATGAAGAAACTACCTGGAATCTTTTGTAGGAAGGATTGAAAAAAAGTTCGCAAAACATTTTCCTGTAAGAGTCTGCTTTCTGAGGAAAATAAGTAAGTCGGTAAAATTTAAAATTTGTCATGATATTAGCTGGTTTCATTATTTGGAGAGAGATTGTTATCATCTATGACATCAATTTGATGTCAGACTGCCCTGTTGTTCCAGGCATGTTAAAGATAATTGCTTTGCATTACATCTTGCAATGACCTAAACATGAAAAATACATAGAAATGTAGTAGTTTCTAAAGGACTTTTGTAAGACCTTTACTTATTTATGTCTTTAATTCCAGAAGAGAGACCCAAAGTCCAATGTGCACCTATACATTTTAAATATTTAAATTTATAAATAATAAGATTTGACAGAGTCACAGCAAAAGTGGCCCAGATGCAGGTATATTTAGGTGGCAGATTCACCAAGAGACTTAGAGCCACTGACTGGCAGATCTAGTTTGGGCTGCAATATTTTCCACATTTGAAAAGAGCAGAATCTGTGTGCCACCTTTACTCCCTTCATTTAAACTGTTTATCACTTGTTTACAACATCTTAAGTTCACAATTCATGTACATTATTCTATATCTCAAAGTGTAGAAGCAAGGTTACTGACAACACAGGGCTGATCCACAGAAAACCTTAGAGCCTTGATAAGCTTTTCAAGACACTTTGTTGTGGCAGTTGAATAAACTGAACTGAAAAGTCTTCTGTTTTTTTAAAGTTTTTTCCTTCTTTCCAACTACACAGCAGACAAGATCACAAAAATATAATGTCAAAATAAACACATATCTACACAGGTGACAGCCTCTGAAAGAGTCTGTGACCGATGTAACATGGAAGTATAATTATACTTTTGTTTTTGTAGAGGGTGGTCTTTTGGCAGGTCAGGGCTGAGGTCCCTGGCTGTGGGGGGGAAGTAAATTATACTTAGGTAGCCACTTTATCTTGACCTGGGAATGTCGGAAAATGTAATCTCAGACAAAAATTATTTATTCTATTTTATTTTTACTTGTTTTTCATCCTTCAAGAGAAATAGAGGAAGATTGGTAGAAGAGGGATGTAAATGCACATTTTCTGAATGTTTATCCCAGCTCCACCTGTACATCCCCATACAGGAATGTCAGATTACACCTTGGAAGAACAGATAACAGAGAAGGCTGTATTCAAGCGTCAGCCATGGGTGTGGCTGACTGTCAAGTCAATCAAGCTTCTTCAAGAAAGAAAACACAAAGGATCCTGACAAGGAGAACTTCCCACAGTTTCTTCTCTTTGGCCATTATGCTGTCTGGTTGGTTTTCCTTCATCAGTCTCCTTTGGGGGACTCACATTACAGGTAGCATCAGCTAAAAGCCACACACACTGTGAAGGAAGAGGATCATAACTGTGGGTCGGGTAATTTTGTCGGAGCCCAAGGGCCTCCCTGTCCCTGTCCTGACCCTGTCCTCATAGTGCCATCTACAAGCACTCTGACATGAACCATGTAATGGTACTTGTTAGCCACTGTGCCCTTGCACCATACAATGGCAGTAGAGAATTGTAAGCCACAAAGGCTTATTACTAAGACTGAGTCAAAATAGAGTCAAAATCCTGTCTGACAGGAAAGGCTTACCACTTTGAAAGATGTAAGTACAGTCCTACTGTTGTCAGCCCTTGTAAGACCCAAATGTAGCACAGAGCTGTGCTGAGTGGGTGCATTGCTTTGGAGCTACAGCGCTGTGTCTACAACATTAAGAAGGTACCTTCTTCATCTCCACTCACTGTCCACCTCAGGATAAATAGAATATATTGCTATGTTTGCCAAAATTTCTTCTGAGCTTTTTGGTGGTGTTGGTAAATTGCGATAACACAAGGATTAAGAGGTGGTCTGGGGCTGGAGTCAAATTGCCTCTGCCATGAGAAGGAACGTGGAAGAGGGAAAAGAGTGATATGAATGGAAGGGGAAGAGAGGGACTGGTGAGACATGAAAATTTAGGTCTGCTGCTTCTACTGCTTATGCTGGTCAGACCCAGACTTCCCTCCACAGTGACTGCAGCCTGTTCTGCTATCTGCAGTGGCCATGGGACCATTCCATAGCCATGATAATATCCAGCACCTTGACTGAAATCAAATATATCCAGATGCAGAATCCAGGAAAGAGAAAGAGCAAAATATTTCCGTCTGTTCCTGAAATGAGGTGGAAATGTAAAAAAACCTACACAACCAAAACCAAACAGAAAACAAGGGTTCCTCTTCTTTTTAGCGTAATCTGTATTTACTAAGCAACAGTGTGCTCCCTAACATTTAAGGGAGTTTAATCATAGAATATTCTAGCTGGGAAGGGAATCACAAGGATAATTGAGTCCAGCCCTTGGCCCTGCACAGACTCATCCTCAAGAGTCACACAATATGCCTTAAACCATTGTCCAAATACATCTTGAACTCTGTTAGGCTTGGTGCTGTGACCACTTCCCTGGGGAGCCTGTTGCAGTGCCTAAACACCCTCTGGTGAAGAATATTTTAATATCCAACCAAAACCTCCCCTGACATAACTTCATGCCATTCCCTTGAGTCCTGTCACTGGTCAGCAGAGAGAAGGGATCAGTGTCTGCCCCACCTCTTCCCCTCATGAGGATGTTGTAGACTGCAAGGAGGTCTCCCCTCAGTTTCCTCCAGGCTAAACAGACCAAGTGACCTCAAACATTCTTCATAAGGCTTCCCTTCTAGACTCTTCACCATCTTTGTGTCTTCTTTTGGACACTCTCTAATAGCTTTATGCCTTTTTTTTATGTTGTGGCACCCAAAACTGCCCCAGTACTTGAGGTGAGACCGCCCCCACGCAGAACAGAGCAGGACAATCCCCCCTTTTGCCCAGCTGGCCATGATGTGCCTGATGCCCAGGGTTGGTCTTCATGGCTGCCAGGGCACTGCTGGCTCACATTCAACTTTCCAGCAAAACTATGTACAGATAAACCTGTCACGGGTATTTGTGAGCTACAGGTAAAAATAAACATGTGAGGTGATTAAGCTTGTTTATTGAAAAATATACACTTATCAAAATACTGTTTATTTGAGTATACCAGCAAATAATGGTGTACTGAAGACAGCAGAAACCATAATACTTAGGAACAAAAGCAATGATGAGATGAAAAAGAGGGATAGAATACATATTTGATACATCAAAAATCTCTACTGGTTTAAAAGTATAAAGCAATTTATTCAACTTATTAAAGTAAGAGTTTATAAAATACCCTTGGACTCTGGTTTGTATACTTATCAAATTCAAAACTTCACATATAAAAATGACTAGAACTTGATTTCTCATCTCATATAAAAATGGTGATTTATATTTGAACTAACAATAAGTCTCAAGACCCACAACTATCTCTTAGTGAGGTAGTTTTTCCTCCCTGGGGGAAGAGAAAAGCTATTGGAGCACACATAAAATTTAGGTGCTTTAAGAATTTCTCCAGGACTTCTATTAGATTTGCTATCAGAAGAGACAATAAAATGGGAATTTATGTTTTTTCCTTAACAAATCTTATGTTTTCTGATGTGATATTTTGTCACTGCAATTAGGGATGTTCCTTGAAGTAGCAAACGGAAAAGTGGTGCCATGGTGTTTATTTTAGGTTTGAACATTTAAAGAATATGAGGAGTGTTTGGAAAATAAAGTTCATATATGTTATTCACATATTTTTTTCTGACAGATTGCCTCTTCACAGATGAAGGGTATGGCTTGATCATGACTTACAGAAAGAGATAGTGATTTAAGCTGCTTTCCTCAGTAAAGATTGAAGGCATGTAGAAAATAAATTTATGGTTGCAGTAAGAGAAGGCAGAAGAGGCTGTACCTCTTCTAGGTAAGAACATCTTCCTAATATGTGCTGAAAAGAACTGGCAACAGAGGAGTAGAACAATTATGATGTGTCATAATTTCTACTGCCATTGCTGGGTCACTTTTACAGTATGACAGTGTTATGTAAAGCATCTTTAAATAGTTTGTATAGGGTTTATCTCATCCAGGCACTTCTTTCATAAAGCCTGCTGTGATGTTAGGGATACTCATAGGACTTATCTGGATTCACTTAATGTGCTTTCATATATGACAGCTGGCAAATCAGGGCTGGATACAGAAAACATGCTGGGGTACCTATGGCAAATGTGGCAAACCCTGAAACACAGACTGCTGGCCTCAGCTGGAGCACAAGTGCAGAGGAGCCTCTTTTGGTAGTCCTTAAGCTCAAAGAGAAATAGTTATGGATACTGGACTCCTTCTACTTTCATCCAATTACTTTCTATATTAGAAAATGGAATATATTAGTACTTCTAAGACAAAGAACAGAACCTCAAAAAAAAGTCTCTTAGCTGTGGATACTCACTATTAAGCTAGAAAATAAATTTCATGTTATTTTCTCATTCTCTGGCCCTATGATACTTTACATTTAGGGCAATGCAGAAACACTTTATTACTCTTGTGTGTCTTGGTTAGTTGGGCTGTCTCCCAGGGAGCAAGAAATAGGTCTGAACAAAGTTTAGTCTTCCCCTAGATCCCAACAGAAGTCTCATACAGTGCTTTTCATCTCTAACATATTTTATAACATGAATCCAACTCATGACCTGTGATTTTCTAGATGCACGAAGTCAACAGTCACATAAGAGCTCTGCACATCATTCCAGATAGACACAAGTCAGGAGTTAAACTCTAGACAGAAATCCCATCCTGCCAATTTTTTTTTCAAGTGAGCATGAAAGAAATAATGGCCACTGACATTTGATTTCTCATACATGGTTACTTGAATTGTAAATAGTAGTTTCTGTCATCCTGCTCCAGAACCAAGTATCTTCAAGCTCAGGGTTTGGAGATAACATTGCCTCCTCACCCCACTACATTGCTATTTCGATAAAACCCCATGAAGTCTAAGTCTCACATAAGCAACTTGGATATTGTATTTGGAAGGTTTTGCAAACAATTTATTCTGAGTTTCTTCTTTCCCCCGCTTCTACAGCACCATCTAGAAAACGTCTGTTATTTAACGTGGAGACAATGAAGCAAGGGAAGAGGCTTGTGATCAATTAACCTTGAATAGAAACTAAGTGCTCATCAAGACAATCTATCACTCCCCTCCTCAACAGGACAAGGGGAGGAAATGCTACACAAAGCACATAGGTCAAGATAAGGACAGGGAGTTTGCTTGTCAATTATTACCTTCTTCCCAGGCTCAACTTCACTCCCACCTCTTCTACCACCTCACTCCTCTAAGTGGTGCAGAAGGGTGGAGAAGAAAAGATGCAAACAATTAATAATAGTTTGTGTTTGCTGCTATTTCTTCCTCATGCTCTTCTCCTGCTCCAGCATGAGATCCCTGTCATGGGAGACAGTCCTTCACTGACTTCTCCAACACGGGTCATTCCTGCGGGCTGCAGTTCCTGAGGAACTGCTACAGTGTGAGACCTTTCCACAAGCTGCAGTCCTTCAGGAACAGACTGCTGCAATGCAGGATGCTCTAGAGGGTAACAGGTCCTGTCAGAAAAACTGCTCCTGCATGAGCTTCTCTCCTTAGCCTGCATCTTCCCTCGGGTCACATTCATCTGATCTGGCATGGGGCCCTCCGTAGCCTGCAGGATATCTGCTCTACAGGCTGCAAGAGAACCTCTTCTCCAGCACATGAAGGAGTCCTTCCTGTCCTTCTTTGCTGACCTTGGTGTCTGAGTTTTTTCTCTCACACTCAGTCCTCTCTCCCAGTTGCTGGGCAGCAGTTTTTACCCTGTTGTATATATGTTACCACAGAGCTGCTACCAGTGTTGCTGACAGGCCCAGCTTTGGCCAGTGGCAGGATTTTTAATTTAGCATGGTACAGTAGGATCCTTTCAGGCGAAACAGAAAACATAATTTAAAGATATGATATTATTAGCAATTGAAGAGACTGTCTTGTAACTCTGGGAGTTGTTTAAGCTGCAAATTTTTGGAGGTTGGGAGAAAATTATTGGGAAAACAAAATATGTGATTTCTCTGATCTTGTATTTCACATATTACATCCATATTGACAGTCATGAGATGTGTTAGGTCTGTAAGTCAGAAAGTATGCCGAGAAGGCCACCTACATTATGACCAGCACACAGGTAACACAGTTAAAGAACAGACCAAGCAACTAAAAAAACTTGTCTTGGAATCAGCTGTCTACATGCTCATCTCACATAGTGATCACCTTATTATATTGTTACTAGATAATGGTGTAAGGTTTTCACATTTATTTTTAGAAATGGTTGAGAATGGGGGAACACTTTTGTGATAGCTCTGTCACACCAAAAATCAATCTTTTCAACACTGGTGATGCAGCTTTTGTTTCAGGAAAATGAGGAATGAAATACAGAATAGTCTTACAAAATTCTGGGGAAATTAATTAATTCTTTAACATGTCTGCAGTGCTTTAAAAAGAAAAAATATTTATATTTGATATTAGGTAAACTTATGAACCTAATAAGACATGTCTTACATATCACCACTTGAAGCCATTGCTCTATTCCACAGAGTTGATTACAAAACATGCTCCAAAAATCCAGATTAATTTTTAGGACATCAGTCAAGAACTTTTCACTTCTTATGAACAAACCAAACTCTTCAGATTTCTTTGATTTCTTACAGTCAATTCAGTATGAAAACATGTGCAGTAAAGCTGTAATAAACTATCTCTTAAAGGAAAACAATCACAAATCTGGTTTATGTGCCCTAGTGGTCCAAATGTAAATAAGTACTCAGAAGGGGAAATTAGCATAATAAGCATGAATTAACTGACTGAGATAAACGAAAAAGTATTTCAGCTTCAAAATGGATCAAAATAATTCTGCATAAATAGAAAAATATTTTAAATTTGTGTATGTCTCTTTAACTTCTTAACTTAATATTAACTGAAAATGCCACAATGCTTCATGAAGGGTTATTTCTCTCATATATATCCCTTTGGCTGTAATCTGGGAAAACCAATAAGTTAATATAAAGAGTCTGCTCTGAAAGCAATACTGTACATTAACTAACACATGGCAGTACAGAAAAGCTAAATGAATTATTTTTCTTTTGAGGCCATTAAAGAAGTAGGGATATGCTGCCAACACAATATGCAACGGATGGGGGTCTTTTTCTCCCTACAGATATACATTTGACAAGTTTGTCTCTGGACTCATTATGTGTTTTGTTTGGTTGTTTTTTATTTTTCAAATTTTGCCTCTCCAAACATTTCTGAACAGACTTAGCATTCAGGATTGTATATAACACTTGAAAACATTCAGTGGTGATTCTAAATAATAGGAACCTATTGAATAATTCTGAAGTCCCCAATATTTGTGTCAAACACTAGACTTTCAAAACTGATCACTTATAATCTTTCACAAAAATCACGCATGACATACAGTTTGAAGTTTTTCAGAATCACATGCATCAAAGATTTTGTCTGCTCTCCATGGACTTGCAAAATTCAGTTCACATTTTTGCCTTTAGAAACAAAAGAAAAGTGTAGGTAAACAAAGATTTGTTGGAGTGTGTAAGAATTGCATAAATAACAATGCCAGGTATTGTAGATTAAAATAAATGGTATATGAAGACAACTTTGCATCTTTGCCCTATTAAGAATATGTCTGGAATATTTTTAATTGCAGCAAACCAGTTTTGATCTTTGCATCTATCTCAGAAGGTTTTGAATAGTTTAACCAAACATGCTTTCAGCATTGATTTGTCATTTTTTTCCTAAATGAATCTGAAATTTTATGTAAATTAATGACACAGTGATTCTTTGAAAATTTTGTGTCCACAAATCTTTTTTTTTGAATCTTTTATTCCATTTTTCCAGCTGATCAAAGAGATTTCCTTAGACAGGAGAATTTTATAAATAAAACAAGCAAGTATACTGCAAATTTTAAGCAGTTTGGTAGATATGTAGGTAGAATCTAAATTAGCACATTGTCTACACTTTTAGCTTTAAAGCAGAGCTGTGAGAGAGTAATAATGTACTATAACTGCTTTCTCTACATCACACTTCACAGATATCATTTAAAATGTATTTGTTTAGTATTATCAGAGGACACGATGCAAAGTATCAGTATTGTAAAAGCCAGGTATAAGGTTAGAAATAACAATACCGTAAAGTCTAAAGCCCCAAAGCAGCTCAGTATTTTCAAAGTTTCAAGATAGGTATTTTGAGTCTCATGCAAAAAAAAAGTGGCTTTCTTTGGAGCAAGAATTAGCAATTGGAAATCTGTTTGCATGTACCTCTTGGGCACTACAATTCCCTAGGCATTTTCTTTAAGAAGGAGGGCTTGGCTAATAATTTTGAATCTGAGTCTTACTGTTCTCCCTTTGCTAACCTAAATACCCAGCTTTTCTTCTGTGTTTATTCAGAGCATATGATCATCTGCCTAAATATCACTCACATGGGGAAAGAGGGCTTATTGATTTTTTTACCAAACCTGCCTCAGGAGACTCAGAATCAATTGTATTTTAGAATCAATTGTATTTTTCTCTAGACAAAAGATTAACATACTTGGAAAAAAACACAGTTTCTCATCTGAAAATCTTCTAGGATAATCAGAAAGTGATAAAGTTGGAAACATCAGTGAGATTTAAGGAGACGTGGGATTTGGGGATTTTTTTTTTTTTTTATGCCTTTGATGGAAAAAAAGGAGGGGAAAACCAACCAACCAAACATGTTGGGCGTAATTTATACATGCCAGACTGTGCAACAGAAACACATCTTCGGAAGGCAGTAAAGTGCAAAAACAGGCATCACCTGCAAACACGAAAAGAGGGTGTCTCATAAAAAGTGCTGCCACCAAAATGCCATAGTAACTAAATTCTGCTTTAGTTTGTCTTTGTTTGGTCAAAAGGTTACAAAAGAGTGAACAGAAAGACATTCATATTTTTTCCTGATAACTTTCGCAATCTTGAAAACCTTTATATTTCTGCATGCTGTATTCATTCTTTTCTCAATTAGGACAAGAGAAATCATTTCCCAAACTGTATCTTCACATTCTTCTACTGCTGGTAGCTGTCATTCAAAGTCCAGCCAGTTTGATGTCTCAGTTTCTTTGTTTCTTTAATAATTCCTTTATTGGTAACAAAGGATATACAGGAAATAATAAGTAAACTTCTGAATAGGTTAATGTTTTTAACATCAGCAGTTATGCTGATGTTATCTGAAAACGAGTTAAAATTAAGAGTTCAGGCACATAGTGTACTTGTATTTTAATGAGGTGATTTGTGTAGACCTGTCATTGAGTGTTAACATTTACAAATGCAATTAATTCAGTCATATAAAACAAATATTAGATAGTTATATTTTAATGAATTTAAACCTATGTATAAATGCCAGCAGAAAGTTCCAATCATACTTAGTCAGGAATATGCATTAATCTTCCTTAGTTTTGCTCTATATAGTGCACTAGACAAGATCTTCTGGCAAAATTAAAAATAAATGCCTACATTTGACCTCTGACACATGCAGTGTGGAAACATACAATATTTAGGTTTTAATTGTGCTATTTTTCAGCTGCACCAAATCGGACCATCTGTCCAAAGTCTAAACTATAGATTTGTTTTTCTACATATATTGAAATGCATTTTTTAAAATTAGGTTTTATTATTATTTCTCTGTAAAAAGTTCAGAAATATTTGCATATTTCCAAACAGGAACAGCCCAACATCCAATTAACAATAAAATATGCATTGAATAAGAAAAATAAATATTGATCTGCAAAATACCATGCCAATTTGTTCTTACAGTTACCATCCTTTCTCTCCAGTCAACTGATTTTCTTTGACAAAGGGAATGGGAAGAGGAAAGTGCTTAAACGAAATATAAGTGAATGTTGTTTATAAAGAAGAAATATATATACTGATGGCAAATACTTCGGGCCAGATTTCCCTACAACTTTCAGTTTTTGTGCTTCACTCAAAACAAAAAATAAAACAGATCCTAAAAATCACATTTGAAAAAACTATCACAGATGGTGATGCTTATTTGTATACTTGCTAGATAATGCTCACAGTATCATATATTTGCATTTTATTTTCACTCAGAAGTTGCCTCACCATAATTTCCATTCCAATAGAGAGGTCTCTTCTACAGCAAGGAGGGAGAGGGTGGCAAGAGGACTTTAGCAGTGTTAAGATGTGACCAGAGGCACAGAATGCTATTATCACAGCAGATCCTCTGGAAAGATGTTTGCAGAGCAGACAGGCTTGCAAGAACCTGAAGGCTGATATTTTGTGACTTAAGGCTGGTTTTTCAGGAGACCAGTGAAGAGCGGACTCTTTGGATATCTGCGCCAATTCACACAAAGGGTGGCCTGTTACCTTGAGGAGTTTGGCCTCGCCAGGAAGAGCGAGGTTCCTGTATCTCTGCTTGATTATTCTCATCTTGCACTCAAAATGGCAAACTCCAGTCAAGCAGCAGTGCATTTGCACTGCCACATGCAAGTGTAACAGACGGTCTTCCCATCCATAAGAACAAATGTCAGCATTTCAGAAAACACTTGAAATTACTTTAGCCAAATAAATGCCCCCAAAAAATTTGAGCCGTGCCACTGTTCAGATTGTTCTGCTGTTTTTCTTCCTTATGTCAGCACCACTTCACACTCCAGACATGCTAATCCCAAAATATCTACACAGGAGCTTTAGAATTTCTTATATCTCCACAAGACACGGGGATGAAATGTAGATGTTTTCAAATCCGACATCCGTATCTGAGTTAATCACCTTAGCCTTTACAATCAGTAAGTGGGTAGGATAGGAATTTTTTGGGCATGGTTCATCTCCTCCCAAAGTAGAATTTTGTCAAGTGATTGATGATCGAAATGTACTTATTAGTCTCCAGAAGACCATGGCGTGACTATATGACTAGAAGTTAGGTGAGATGAATCCCACCCACAGTGATGTATTAGGTAAACAAATGGTATGAAAATTTCCCAAAATATATTAAGTTGATGACTGTTGTAGTTTAATATCAAACACCTCCCCTGAAGTGCCCTTTTCTTTATCTGTTTTTGTCAAAATGAAGTCATGAAGACCAATAATGAACAGCTGGAAAAGCGCATGTTACGTAAAGGTGAAGAACATCTGGAGTGTTCTACAGAGGATTTGATGGAGGTTTGATAGAGATGAATGTAATTCAGTGAGCTAGAATTCCTAAGAGCAAAATAGAAAAAGCAGAAAAATGTAAAGAGGGAAAGTAAAAGAAAGCTGCCAGATTCCAGACTATTATTTCTGTAGTTAAGAAACCCTGAAAACTTAGCTATTTTTGTTAAAGTTCCAATAATATCTGATATTTCTGTGACAATAGACTTGATTATTAGCAATATTGAAGACCCAATTCCTGAAATACTGATAAAACTTTTTAATTTGAATATGCACTTAAAATAACATGCTGAAAAGAATATATGACCAAAAATATTTTTTCAAAACATTAAAGAGTTTCAGAACAACCATCTGCAGGGATAGAATCAATGTCATACAGATTTTCAGTTTTGCTGAAGGATATCTTTCTAACAGAAAAATTGTAAAAATATTTAGTCATCATGAGCAACACTGAAGTTATGTGAGTAAGCAATACCTGTTTGCTGTAGTTTTGTCTATGACTTAGAAACAAGTACTGAACTGCAGTTAAAATTCTTAATGTACAATATCTGGGGTTCAAAGTCACACTTTTTTAGAAAATGCCTGCTGTAAGATCTGTATTTATTAATAGTGTTCCTATCATTTTATTACTTTAGGATGAGCCAGTAGAGGTATTATGGTATTGTAAAATTTTAATACTAATAAATGTGCCTATGGAAATAAAATACCTGTAAGTTAGTGCTTTTATGAGTTTGAAGTTGATTTATGTTATGCTGTAACCACTTTCTGAGGAGGATGTCTTGCTGTACCTTAGAAATACATATATTGAAGACTACTGTATTTCTTGTCACCTTTCTAAACATAATAAACAGTTGAATGGTTATGTAGAACTCTTAGGAAAACTTGAACTTAAATAGACTGGCATACCAAATGATAGATGTATTTACCTTTTAATAGATTAGTTGTTCACTTTTAATTTATCAACCACCACTTATTTCAAAGATTTTCAGATTATTGACAGTCTATCAGAATTTTCTACTGCATAGTACAGATAGAAAGAAAAATACACCTGAAACCATTTCTCTCTAGGATATTTTCCCCCAGTGTCTGTTTACTATAGCACACACTCATTATTTGTAACTAGTGTGTATCCAGCACGAGACCTCAGAGACCATATATAGATTGCTGAATTAGAAATACTTTTTTTAATTATTTCAAGTATTGTTATTTAATTAGTTTTAAATTATGTGTACTCCTTTCATTATTTTATGCTGGTGTCTGTTGCGCAGTCTTCTACAGCAAACCATTGGAAGTCTTGTTTTTTTCTAGACTGTTTTTGTTCTTAGGGGTTTTTTTGTGCAGTACCTTTAATGATAACTTATAATTCTTTAAGTACAAAAATTGGTGAAGGCTCCTCAGCAGTACTAGAAACAGACTCAGTTGGCTCCAAACCGCTTTCCTCTTCAATTTCTTGAACATTGTATACAAACAATACCTGTGAGACTGGAAAATCAAATCATGAAGCTTATACACATTTTTCCAGAACAAATTTTTCCCAACTAAGATAAGTACAGGCACCTACTATCTGAGTATTTGTTGTGTGCAGCAACTTTGCCATCCTTGTTGGTCTAAACCAAGAGAACTTAGTCTAAACCAAGAACCATGTGTCATTTTATGTGTCATTCTGTATCATCACACTGTATGTGTCATATGTGTCATTATACACCATAAGTATCATTGAACTTATTTATTGAACTTCAGATCCTCCAGACCAGAATAACCTACAGCTATGTAGGCAATTTGCTTTTCTAGAGTGAACTCTTAATACAATACATGTTTAAACAGCACTGCCATTGAATTAAGTGTCACAGACCTGACCAGCTTTTCCCATATTCCTTATGCTTCTTCCTTAATGGAGTTAGGCAAATAAGTGGGGTCATCCCTTCTGCTCAGCTTATTGCCTTGTTTCAGGTCAGGGGGATGAGTAAAGCCAAGGTGTGCAAGGCAAACTCCCAACACCACACTCTGAAGTTGATACCTTACAACCAGACAAAATCCTAGCAGTAAATCCTAGCAATATGCAGGTACAGTGAACAAAACAAAACATCACAGCAACAATTAGGCAGTGTAAACTCTTTAATCTCTGGGTCAGAGCATTTGCTTTCCCTATTTTAAGGGTTTCGTAGGTTCCTGCTTTGATTTATTTACTACCTTTCTAGAAGTGGGTCAATAAAAGTGGCTTTATAAACATTCAACACCTACTCTCAGCAGTCTTAGTTGTCAGTATCAGTTGTCTACACCATGTACAATCAAACATTTTTGCCTAGGGAACTTCAAAACTGTGTGGTTTTCAGTCAGTGCGTTTTTCACTGTGGCTTTGTAAATAACTGTAACATGGATACCTCTTCTCTAGGTGTTTTATCTTTTTTTTTTTTTCCCTAGAAAATCAGTATTTATAGTCCAGGTCTGTGAAAATCCCCCCCAGATATCAGGTGTAAGTATTGGTTCAGATTTAAGTCATGAACTTTCTTTTTTTAAGATCAGTTAGATATATTATCCAACAAGGACTTCAGCTGTAATTCTACAGTCACAGTACAAATATTTCTCAGAGGGATATATTGGTTATACCTTGAAAGAAAGTCACTACCACCTTCCCACATGCTCATCATCTATTCATGTGCTGTTATGATTGCAACAAATGAGATATACAAGTTTTCAAATAGTAGTAAAAGAGACAAAAGTAATTGGGTGCTTTTGAACAAAGTGTTGAATCTTACTACATAAATGAACAGAATCATTTACATACACAGCACTGCTTGTGCTGTATACTTCACTATACACCAATAACATAGACCTATCCATCACCATGAAAAATAGAGAAATTTTAAGGGCTATTGAACTTTTGTATGCTATCACATTTACATCCTGCATAGGTGCTTCTCTAATTACCACACACTGATAACATTCTCAGTATTTAGTGATCACCATCCAAATTTCTAGTCCAGTTGTGATGATGATGCACTATTTATACAAGGTTAGCAACAGGAAAACAAGCCAGGTCAGAGCCTCATTTCTCATATACTCTTAGTTACTTTACATTTTCCCTCCCATTCAGCTAGCTACATTGTCTGGTTTTGTGTATGTATCATCTCTGTTCTCTCTCCCACTCTTCAGATATCTCTCCTGAGCCAGATGGGTGTACCCTCCATGGGTGTACTTTATATTCATTAATACATTGTTGTGTGGTGTGGTTAATTTGATCCAAACCTTAAGGTTTTTTATTTAATCAGACTGAAGAATTTGGATCAAGCAAGTATTGAAACACACCCACTTACCTTACTGAGCATCCCAGTGAGCATCTGTATCCTGCTGAGAGAAGTCCTGGTACTTCCTGCTTTTAGCTTTCCTGAGTGGTTTGCACGATGACCCACGTGGGCCTCGGCAGGAGAGGGGAGCAGAGTCTAACTCTTTTAACACTCTAAAAGTTGTTGCTCCCTTAATTTATGATGATCCTCTGGAATTCAGTAAGACACCAGTCAGTTTGAATACAGACATTGGAATCCCATACTGTGCTACTAGTGAGCTTGCTTTCAAGGTGCTGTAAAGCAGAACATGGCAAGTAATTACACTATTAAATAGAGTAACTTGCTTTAACTATAGTTGAATTACTAGAACTTTTTTTTAATGTATTGTTTTAAAAACTTTCACTCATACATCCATTTCTCCTTTCCTTCTTGTCTCAAAAAGGACTTATGCAGACTTTCCAAGTTTAAAATTTTATTTGCCCTCTGTAAAAGCTCAGATAATTTTCAATGATAACTGTCACAGGTTTATTGCTCAAGTAATCTCTGAAGTCATTTTTGCTGTCCCAGTGCAAGGGATAGCAAATGAACTAAGGGACACCTACCACCTGATACCATGACTCAGACTAGCTTTTAGAGTAAATTCTGTGTATAGTCCTCAGATGGCAGAATGCCTGATGAAGTCCCACTTATTTGCCCATCTATATGCCCACAGGCACCGTATACATGTATTTCAGAGACCTTTCAGCAAGCCTACTCAATAAAATTTCAGTCCATTCCAAGTTTATAAGGGTTCAATCAGGCAGATGTTAATCAGTGAACTATGCATAAAAAAAGGAGCAGCCATTTCCACCGTCTCCAAGATACTTGCCATAGAATCTATTATTCCAGTACCACAATTGAAAAAGGGCTTAGGTTTCAATTGAATCTCTTTTGCAGTCTCAAAGAAATTAGGGCTCCTCTAGGCTGATACTTACTCTAATGAGCCTGAATACTGTGAAACTCTCCCTTTCCATCCCCAAAAAGGCTTCTCTGACCATAAACAAGACTGTATCTCTGGAGGATTTCCTATGCTCTATTGATCTAAAGGTATGCTTTATAGTCTCTCAAGAATGGTTATTTGTCTTTATATCAAGTTCAGAACCAGTAAAATTGCCCCAGACAATTTTATTAAGCTGATAAAGAACTGCTCATTTTAGGAAGAGAGAAGGACTTTTGCTTTGTTGGCCAGTTAATCAGAAGCTTTTTATTTATTACCTGTGAAAATTCTTCTTTTTCAGAAATCAGAAAGAATTTCAGAAATCAGAAAGAATTTCAGACAATCTGAAAGTTACTTTGCTTTCTGGAATGTCTAAAACAAAAGAATTCAAAGAGTCCTTTCCATATAGGCTTTTATATTTTATTTTTTAAAAATCCATTGTGTTTGATAATGTGGATTCCACTCACATAAATGTCAGTGGAAAACGTGTTATTAACTTTATTAGAACTCAAGAAAGCCACAATTCTGGTGAGGGTTTTGAAAGGACTTTGATTTCTGAACACTTCCATAGTTCAATTCTTTGGAAGCAGACAGGTATATTCTGGAGTTACATGCCACCTGTATGTACATACATAGAAATCCAAGCTGACTGGAGTTTATCTATGCTAGATAGTACCCATAAAATGAAGGGAGTGATGCTTCAACAAGTATGCAATCTAAATTAGTCAGGTAAAGGAAAAGAATAGAGAGAGAAGGAGTAGGACATGAAGATTACACAAGGACAATAGAAGCCAGGGAAACACAATTCTCTTGCAAGTGTAACTAAAGATTATCTCTCACTTCCTCACTGGAGGTGATAGAGGTACTGACAGGTATTACTAAGACATTCAAAACAAGTGGCATGCAACTGTAAGTGAAGACTTAGTTTGCCTAAAGTTTCATGTAGTTTTCTTACTTGCTGCAATGTTGAAAGTGCACTCAAGATGTTTTTCCACTGAAAAAGGTAATATATGGAGCAGAACTCCAAAAACACCATGAAAAGATTCATGTCTGTCAGTGTATCTAAAATGCATGTATGTGAAATCTACTAAGTTGATAGGTTTGATAGATATTGTCACTATTTGCATGATAGAACAAATATTCTATTAAGGATGAACTGATGTAATCCTGGTAGGATCTAAGTTACTGAAGAATAGAGGTAAACATATTAATATATAAGAGATGGAAAGAAAGAAAAATTCGTTGGGAATAGGGGCAATTGAAAAAAGAAAGTAGTAGAATAGTCCAAATTGCATCTGTATATGCCAGCATATTGTTATGCCCATCATAAAAATTAAGGAAAAAAGAAAGTTCATTACAACAGAGAAATTGTCCTTAATTTCTTCACCATCCTCTCCTTGTGGCTGACAGGACTTCCTTTAGGGATGAAGAAGAATAGATGGTGTTAAATTCATGAGTCCCAACTTATGATAATTCTAGTTCATTCAAAATATTATTTTTTTCTGGCATGTCTAAACAGAGATGCTTCTTTCTTATAGGTTTTTAGGAATTTTGGTGCTTTAAAAAAAAAATTAAAAGCTTATCAAAATCATATGGTTAATTAAAAAAATTTGGAAAATGCTTGAATATGATTTTGATTTCTGTGTTAACTTTTCTTTTGAATAAAGCTGCTTTTAAATAATGTTCCAAGTATGACTAGTGTTTGTTTTTTGGTATCAAAGTGATTTCCTTTGTTTACTGGTTTACAAATACTTCAGTTCTCTTAGTTATTTTCACAGTCCCTTTCAGCAGCCAGTCTTTCAAGGAAAAGCTGAGGATCCAACCAGTGGGACACCAGCATCACTGCATACCAGTGCCAGAAAACATTCAGAGACTCGGTGGAGAAATGGAATTGCTTACTGCAGGTGGTTTGATCATGCGGTATTAAGAGTTTAAATCACTAAAGGGCAAAACACAATTTATACAACCTTTCTCTGTGTGTCTGTGAAGGCAACAGGACTGCCAAATGCTGAGAAAAGTGAGCAGCTCTATATTTTAATGACCATCTGAGGTCTCCAGTTAATTCCCCAAGTTTTTAGAGAACCATGAGATCTTTGGCACTCCACTGAAAAAAAAAATATTGCCTTTGAATTATTTTATAAGACTTTCCTTGATCATGGGCTAGAAAATGCAGTTTTTCTTTGTTATCTAGGTTTCATTTTTCCCTTGTTTTCATTATCTCCACAAGTTGATGAGTTTTGCTGGTGACATTCCTTTTTTCTCTTGTGAGAAAAGGACCTGTAAACTGGTTTTGTTTGCTTTGATTCAAGAAACACTGTTGTCTTTCTCTTGACGTGATATAGCATTGCCATCTATTTGACCCAACTAAATTAAAAAACCCATTAATCTACAAAGGAAATTTAGCAGGGTTTCAGGACACTTGGCACAGAAGAAGATTAAGCTGCACTTTAAATTTGGAGTTTTACAGATATACTATTCAAAACACAATAAAAAACATGACGTAAACTCAGGAGGGATAAAATACTGGTCTCAGCTCTAGGTTTCTCAAGCCAGAGTACCAGGGTGGTGGTGGCTGACAATTTCTATAAGAGTTAAAGGATTCCATCACTCTCATTGTATCTTACCAGACAGAAACAAGGAAAGCTTTATACCACAAGAGTTTTAGGACTTCTGCTTAAAGAGTACAAATAGAAACACTACAAATTAGGTAGCAAAGCTTGACTAAAGATGACTTCTGGTTGAAGGATGCTGCAGGCCATGATTGGTTAGCTTTGTTCTTGGGCCACGTTTGATGTTACTTGTCAAGTCTCAGACACAGAGAACTAGGGAGGAGAAGAAGACAGAGAGAGAGCTGCAATTAAAAATAGGCATTTTCTAAACTGCAGACTTGAATTTTTATAGCAGGTATATTCCTCAGTTCAGACCTTTCCCAGGGTGAAAGGAATTGGTTATCTCTCATACAATTTAGCCTATGTCAGGAGGGCTATTTTAACTGCAAAGAGAAATATGTGAAACTGTCAGCCACAGACCTTTAATTCCCAGGCTTATTTTTGTAAACAATGATGCCATATTTTTACGGCACACTCCCTTTCACAGAGATATAAAGATCAAACATGAATGTTTCATTTTCCGTAACTCTTCCACACAAACATAGCTCTTCTAGAAAAATAATAATAAAAACCCCAAAGAGGTAAACAACATTCACAGAGGGAATATAGTTTAAGTAATTCACACAGTATACAAACATGTAATGGTACAAAACCTGCAACATGAGTTTTTTGTTACATTTTAACAGTGTTTCCTCAAATCTTCAAAGCTTGCTTGATGGTTTGCTGAAGTAATTGAACCACTCTTGAGTTGCTTTATATAGGACATCTTATCTTTCTTTCATTACCCAGTCCGTGGCTTCTTTTCTATTCCCATGAAATCCATGTACACACTTTAGAAGCCCTCCTGAACAAGCTTGCTTCTAACTTTCACAGAGCCCTTAGCACAATTTGAATACGAAAGAGATACTGAATAAAAAGCTTTAATCTCTTGTCTGCTATTCTTCTTTCTTGCCTCTTCATCTCCCCCCAACCTCCTCTGCCCTCCTCCCCCTTCTTCCAAGAGCTTTTCTGTGTTAGTAAAGTGAACACTTTCTGTTTTAAGTGTAATGCTGCAGAAGATGCATTGGGAGAGTGAAACCAAAAGCCTGGCCTGTGAAGCCTCTTTGCCACAATTTAGCAATAATTGTGCTGCATTTACTTGCTCTTGAGCTTTTTGCAGGTAAAAGATTAGTAAAGAGCTCTCCTAAACAAAATCACTCAATCAGTAGCAAGCATAGGTAGTATCAAATGTGCCCTCTACCTCAAATACTGTGGGGCTCTTTCTTCTGATACCTCTTCCCTCAGTTAACTGGAACTGCTTTGAAAGGGCTTTCTGTTCTCTGCTCTCTTGTCAATTTGAATGCCAGGAAATGAGCCCCCTTTGTGAGATTAATTAATAGCAGGAGCTGATCGGCCCAAGCCCAATTGCCACGCAACAGAGCTGTAATTGCTACTTTGTGGAAAGGAAAGAAAAAGTTTTGGTTGCAGTTTAAGAAGAGGGTTTAAGGAAAGTTCTTTGAACTAGAGGTCTCAGTGCACTGGATTAAGGCAAGAAGCAAGGAGGCCTTTGAAGTTTGTTAAGAGGTTTTGGAGGAGAAAAAAGTTGGGTGGCAAATGGGAGCTGGCAACATCAAAAGCATTTAACACCATTCCTCACCTGCTTGTATTCAGAGCAGGGACCACAGGCTGGAAGCATCATTTGCTTGCAGTTTAAATGGTCACTTTGGGGCTCTATTTGTTTTGATCGGAAACTGTACCATGTATACATCACTATATGTATACGGCTTGTTACACCTGGATGTACAAAAGCTTCATGTACCCTGTTACATGAACATGCATATGCATTACATGTAGATGTATCCACAATCATGGAGTTCAGGGTAATAATTGACATCTGTCAGTTTTCTTCCTACCACATCTCTAATTGCTACTTTGTTTATTATTTGTGCATTGACATACTAGTAGTCACGGATTACTGATATTGCTGGTCACTCGTTTGATTAAAAGACTTAGTAGATGCAGGTTTTTCTAAATTATTCCAAGCATTACAAACACATATATTAGGCAATATTTCAAAAGTTAAGGTCATCTTCGGACAAAATTTGACCAACGGAGAGTGGACAAAAGTACCTTGCAAATGCCAAGGCCAAAAGCAGGCATGGCAGAAATCTCTTCATGAGCTGGAAATACAAACTCTGTGACAAATTAACATCCCTTAATCTTTTTAACATGTAATGGCAAGGGTGAGACTTCATAAGCAGAACACAGCTCTGAGTCCAGCAGGGCAAAGATCCTGGAAAACTGCCCTTATGGAGGCTGGAGGATTACCTTAGAGCCAGGGGATCCTTAAGTGCAGCAGAGCCAAGAATCTGGTTTGACTCCACCACACTGCAGACTCCATGACCAGAGCCCATAATATGCTGGTAACACTCTCAGTGGCCCAAAACTACCTTGGAGGATGCTACATGCCATTGGAGCTTAGAGCAGCCTTGAGGTGTTATGAATCACACAGATGAGCCACTGTCAGCCCTGAAATGCAGACAGGGCAAAGGTGGGGAAAATCTGCTTTTCTGCATTTCCTCTGCATTTGCCATTTAGATCACCACAATCCACAGGTCAAATTCACATCTTGTGTCATCTGAATATAGCCAGGGCCTTCTGGAGGATGAATTTGGCCCTGTATCTATATTCTCTTAGTAATAGGACAGGGCTGCAAATTAGGCCACACAGGTCTTATCACAAGCTTGGTGAAGTTCTTTAAACCATTTCTTTTTAGAGGATGGTAACAGTTTTTTTGGTTTTTTTTTTTTTTTTTTTTTTTTTATTTTTTGCTTTCTATTTCTACAGAAGCCAGTAGAAAGGACTTCTACCACTGAAATGGTGTTTCTAGTCTATGCAATCCTCTCAACAAGTAGGTCTTTATACTGTTAATTTGGGTGGTGGAATGAAATTTCAGAGTGGTATCAGTTTGAAAATCATTCAGGTCTCATCTACCTTCCTTACAGTTTAGGAATAATAAGGAAAAAGGGGTTCATTGCGTTCAAAAAATTCCCAGGGTCTGCAGTTCTGTATATTTTTCCCTTTTCAAACTTGCATATAATAATAAAACAGAAAACTAAATGTGCCTTCAATTAAATGTCAGTAGGTATTTGAACTCTGTCTACACCTCTCAGTCCAACCATTTGAGATGGTATTTGATCAGCAATTTTTCTTCTCGCACCTTCCAGTTCACTGCAGTACTTTAAAAGGTACAGTTAAAAGATAATGTGAAATAAAGGCTTGCTGAAACAAAAATCCAGAGAGAAAAACATTTTAATTATGAGGGCTTTAGTAAGATTACAAATGAAATCTTGAAAAAACAAAAACAAAACAACAACAACAATAACAACAAAAAAACCAAATCAAAAAACCGAAACTAAACAACAACTGTAAGAAAAAGCCCCAAATCAGCAACAAAAAAGACAAGCCATTTTAGGCAGGATTCTTCTCTCCTAAGCCTTTGCCTTCTCCAGTCTCAACTGGACTCCTTCTGCCTCTGAAGCACAAATCTGCCCCTCTAAGACAGGTGGGACGATTTGCATGGCTGTCTCATTCCAGCGTCTATAGAGGCAGCCTGTCCACCTGACTTAAGGGAGCACGTCTTGAAGCAGTTAGGCTGGACAGTGGAAAGCCTTCACATCATGGTTAAGACAGAGTTTTCCAAATACTGACTGATGCACTGGAAAGAGGCATTCTGTGATTTGTGTTCATTATTGGCCAATACATTTTAGTTTATTTTTTTAACTGTTTAGAAGAACACCCTAGAATCAGATGCAGCATAAACAGTATCACCAGACAGAGCACAGTAGACCATGTCCTTCATGTTGTGGTTAATTTCCAATGGATCCAGGCATCAGTCTGTCTGTCTGTCTGTCTATCTATCTATCTATCATTTTTTACATCAAAGTACTTCACAAATTAGGGAAGCCCTCTTGAGCAGCAATGATAATCATCCTATCTTAAGCTCATGGTAATTGTCCCATTTTAAACTCCAAAATATTTATGGCAGGTAGTTGAGTGATTCTACATCATCTCTTCTCCACTTGCATTTTCCTATTTTATCATTGCACTTCCCACTGTCCTGCCATCCTCTCCCCAGAGTTATTAGAATCTTCATCTTCTCTATAAGTTTATCTCCTTATACATCACATCAGAAGACAGTTTCTTTCTCATATAATAACCAAGAAGGAAACAAATATAAAAATTAAAGGAAAAACACTAATTCTGAGGCTGACTGGATGAGCTGTATTAAGCATATATAATATTTTGGAGAATATTATACCATTGACTTGTAAATTTATTTGTTGAACTCATTTTAAGCCATCTTTCATCTCATATTTCATCATCTCATCTACTAGAGGGTGACTTACTTGGAAGCCAAGAGTTGAAAACAATTTGCAATTCTGACTATTCTAGGAGATCATAGGGAGGCCAGAAACAAATGCAAGTTTTCAAGAGGCACCAGTTTTTACCTTATGACACATAAAATTCTCAAAATTCACTATCCCATGGTCATATTGCACATCATAGCAAATTTTACTTACCTTAGGCAAAGCAGTGATGTAGATCTTTATTTAAACACACAAATTAATCCACAAAATGTGAAAGTGAAAAGATGCCCCATCCCTGATTCACAAAATATCTACAAGATACCCAAGCCCATCCATATATCATTGTTTTTCAGTAAGGTTTTCTATAATTACATCTGTTAACAAATGTAGCAAATTCAATTAAAATTTAACTGACAGTGCATGGAAGCAAAACAGGTTCACTTCTATTATGTCAAACACCTTATTTTATGCCATGCATGTTAAGGTTTACCACTCCTTAAGGCTTGCAACTGCAACATTTTAACTGATATCTGGAGGCTTGTAATTGTATGTGTGCACATCAATTATGGATTGGATTCAGCATTTTCAGATAACTTCACCAATCACAAAGAGAGCTCAGAGGTCTCCTGGCATTTTCAGAGCAGTTTGATTACAGGTGTAATACATACAGCCTTGTTAGCTCTCAGTGATGAGGGATTCCCTTCCCTTCTGGGTTCTAGCTGAGGCACTGACCATTGCTTTTCACTAACAATTTCTTTCTGCTCCCAAGAGATGTTTTAATGAGCCCCTCCGACATGGCCAAAGGCAAGAAATGTTCTCTGGGCCAGTGAGGTGAAGAGCCAAAGCTTAGCCTACTAGGCAAGCAATAATTAATAAGGCTTTTTTGATTCATCTCAATTCATTAACAAAGTTAGTTTTTAAAATTATTATTATTACTGCTAAGCAACACGACGTTAAGTCTGTCACATTACTCACAAGTATTGAATGAAAAACTCGTGCCAAGGTACGCAAAAAAATTTAATTTATGACAAAAATAAATGAATTTGGAATACTAATTGGGAGAAAGCAACTGACAAAGTGAAAGATTGATTTTAGGGGAAATGGAGAAATCTGTTTTCTGTTTATTTTAAGGACAGGGAAAGAATTCTGATTAGAAATGTATAGCCAGCTAGGTTAGTAGAGGTTTTTAGATTTGTCTGAAATTTTCCTAAAATTCAAGGCTATATGTTAATCAGGCAGAGTGACTGTGGGGCTGTGGTCTGTTTGGATTAATGGCAATAGCTCACTGAGCCCTCAGACTCTGTTGCCCCAAGACAAACGGTTTGTCAGGTTATAAGCATTTCTTCTTTCCAGTTAATATCTTTCCTTGCTTCTTTCCAGCTTAATATCAAGGATAACTGATTTACAAAGGACCAAACTTCTGCTGGAATAATCTAAACAAACTGCTAAGAGCTGTTTAAGGGATCCTTCAAATTTTTGTTTTCATAAGTCAGGATCTTGAGAGAGACAACCAGCTTTGATAAGTTGTTTGGCATTTTGCTTCCTTCCTCCTTTCCCTACATTGAAAAAAAAAAAAAAAACCAAAAAAAAAAAATTGCCAGGAAGAAGAGTAATAAGAAATATTAGTTAAAAACAGGGTGCATCAAAACTGGAGCTCTTTAGAGATATGGAGGGGGCATCAATCACTTCTGTGGGCCCATTAAGCTGTTACATATTATAGCCATCTCAGTTTAAGTGGTGTAAGGCTCATCTCATTTGCATTTGTTGTGTTACAATCTTGCTTCAGGCCTGTCTCCACAGTGAATAAGGTGGCTGTGCAAGGCAGCTTGTGGCTGGCATAAAGGATATGTCAGAGTCAAGCTGCTTCACTAATCAGCTTTGCTGGGGCAGATACATGATAGTCTATGTGAAGAAATTTAGATAATAGTATACAGCATCCACTGGAACTGTATATAGGGTTTTAGACTAACTTCTAATCCTTCATGGAAAATTTGTAAATACTGCAGTGATGTTCTAGTGACCTCTAAAGGCAGCTGGTTCTCGCTGTGTAGCACTTTTTGTTAAACCTCCCGCTTTGTAAGGCACATAATGCTAATGTTCCTAAAGGCTCTACGCGGAGAATTTCCCCAGAAATATGATTTCTCCATTAAAACTTCCACGTTTCATTGCCACCTTCCCACTCCTCCCCATTGTCCTCAGGAGCTGCGGGTGAATCCCGCACCGCAGTCCTCCGGCCTGCCTGGATCCCCTCCTCCCCTCAGCCCCTCGCCCTCCTGCCTTGCTCTCCCCCCGTTTCGGTCACGCTGCCGCCGGAGCGGGGCCAGCCCGGGCTGTGGAGACCGGCCGGGGCTGTGGAGACCGGCCGGGGCTGTGGAGACCGGTCGGGGCTGTGAGGACCGGCCGGGGCTGTGGGCCCCGCTAGGGCTGTGAGGACCGGCCGGGGCTGTGGAGACCGGCCGGGGCTGTGAGGACCGGCCGGGGCTGTGAGGACCGGCCGGGGCTGTGGAGACCGGCCGGGGCTGTGGAGACCGGCCGGGGCTGTGGGCCCCGCCAGGGCTGTGAGGACCGGCCGGGGCTGTGGAGACCGGCCGGGGCTGTGGGCCCCGCCAGGGCTGTGAGGACCGGCCGGGGCTGTGGGCCCCGCCAGGGCTGTGGCGCCCGGCCCGGGCTGCGGGCCCCAGCCCACAGCAGCCACCGCCAGCGTGACCCTCCGCGGGGCTCGCCAGTGCTAGCCGTCATCTCGTGCTGTGGTCTCGCCTTCCGTTCCTCCTCTAAACAACTTGGCATCATCATCAACTTTCCTGCATCCAGCAGGTCAGGCCAGGGGCTTTATTAACATAGAATAGCAGTACCTCGCCACAGACCAGCCAGCATGGGTGCTGCTCCGAGTCGAGTGTGACTGCACTGTTAAGCTGGCTAAAAAAAAAATGTAAGTTTTTATAGACGTTACTCTTCTGTTTCATATTTTCTATTCCTTTTTTTTCCCCTTTGGTGATTTTAAAATTACATTTATAAGAGAAAATTTTAAAAGTAAATAAATAAAAGGAACAAGAGAAGGCTAGAGTTGAGATTCAATTGCTGCCCTCCCTCAACTCTTTCCGGCACAGCGTTTCCAACTCTCTGTAGCACTGCATTCTTCCCACTGTCATTCCCCTTGGAGCTCAGCTAGCAGGTCTAGCGGCCCATTTTCTTCAGTGTCAGTTTGCAAAGACGGCCAGATCACACAGATCAACCTCGCCTTGTCTGGGCAGGTCTCTCCTGCCATGCACCTCTCCTGCGTGTTCAACCCCTCCACTCAGCAGCTCTGATGGTGAGCGTAAGACGCCGTGCTTTGTTTGCTTTAGTCATGATGAAACAATTAAGCTGGACATTTGCGTCCATTTGCACAATGGTGCGCACACACACAACATGTTTAACAGTAGATGATAAATAAAAAGCTATAAAGTGTTTTAAATGCAGGTGAATTCTCTGAAATAATAGGTCTGTAATGTCTTTTCTTGCTCCCTTTTTTAAAACAACCTCCTCCTCTTCCTCACAACCACCAAGACTCCCCACCATACACACACACACACACACACACACACACACGGAGACACACACACTCACGGAGACACACACACACACACACACACACACACACGATGAAAGACCTATAAAGTTGAATAGTTCGGAGATTATAACTCTAATGGTAAAGGTCCCAGCGTACGTATACCACCCTGCCTCTGGCAGTAATCCTGGCTTTGGGGATCTGAAATTTCCTAAAGATGTATTAGTGTCTTATACACATGTGCTC
This sequence comes from Anomalospiza imberbis, assembly GCF_031753505.1. Classification (NCBI taxonomy): domain Eukaryota; kingdom Metazoa; phylum Chordata; class Aves; order Passeriformes; family Viduidae; genus Anomalospiza; species Anomalospiza imberbis. Next base: position 29,496,245 of record NC_089682.1, read on the forward strand.
TTGTGCACTCATAATCCTTTTCACTAGCTTCTTAGCTGCATGCTTTGTATTTAAATTTTCCTTCTGACCAAGTAAATCCCTTTGGATGAAGTGACAGGAGCTTTTCAGCACCCATAGCTGGGTGACAGCTGGTGTAGAGGCTCTGAAAGACTGCAAAGTGTTCCTTACTAGCTTTCTTCAGGACCAGTGTCAGCCACCAGCTGAGCGATTTGTTAGCTCCCCTTTGGGCATCAGTCAGCTGAAGAGGCTCACATTAAAGGCTAAAGTAATACAATAGATATTAATATAAAAAAAAAAAAACACCAATATCTGGTTTTACTGTGCTTTTAATTAGGTGCTTATTCATTATATGTGAATACAGCACATTTTCATTAATTCAGGAAACCCTTTATTAATACTGTATGATGTATGCCTGCCTCAGAAATACGCTGTTAAAACTTTGTCTTAAAAGACATAATTGTCAGAAGCTTTTCTAGGAGCAGCACAGCAGTTGAAGCAGTTTACTTACAGATCACAGAACAGGATGTTTGTATTTATTTTCCCTCAAGTAAAGTTTCCCTGAAAATGTCCGATGTGTAATATATTCTGTTATTTAATTCTAGATTTGAAGGTTTGCTTCTCAGGGGTTCTGGCAAGTTTTTGCTATTGGAATTAGTAATGAGGGGCTCTGGAACTGTGGAAGTAAATCGTGCAGCGTAATCAGGTTGTTAAAGGAAAAGCAATCCAAAAATGGGACTGTTTCAGAGCCAAACTTGGGCTGGATATAGCAATGCAGGATGCTGCCTGCACAGAATTTTCTAAGGGGATGCAGGTATAAAGGCAGGGGAGAAATTCTCTATCATTTCTCCAAGTAAAGCAAAGATTAATTTAAAAGAAGTCAATTTTTAAACACAGTGGCTTGTTAGATAAAATTTTTAATTATTTATTGATCTCTAAGGAGATTGAAGTACTGAGCTAGGTAAAACTCCCACAGCATTCAAGTTGTTTTGCTTGACTAAGGACTGTTGGCTTAGACCAAAGACTTATGAGAATTGCTTTACAAAAATAGTAATTAATATTCAAAACTTTGTTACTATGTCACCCACACACATATTTGTGAAAAGAATCTCAACTTTAAATAATAATCCAGACCTGTGGTAATCAAACATGTAGAAGTATTTTAATTGTATTATTTTATATCATTTATGTTGTAATAATAAAATTCTCATTTACAAACTGAGATATAGGAAATTGTGAAGTTTCTTTCTCTGGGCTGGTATGTTTTAATAAAGCTGGGATGTGTGTAAGAGTGCTTCTTTTTTTTATTTTTTTCCTTGTTCTAGAAATGATTGGGGGTCCTAAATGAATAAATAAAAATTCCAAAAAGAAATGAATTCCCTCAAAGCTTGGAAACATTATTATTACTAAAACAAATAGCTAAATTAAAACTACTGATATCTGAAGCAGTTCCCAATTCATATTTTGTTCCTGAATACTAAAATTAAACCAACTTTGGCTCTTTGATTCATGCTCAGTAAAAAACTTTGAAAGTAATTTCTGTAAGAATGCTCATTTTCAAAGAAATATAACAGTTTTCAATATCATGCATTTCACTCAAAGTTTCCATTTTAATCAGATCGGAAGTTTTATTGTCTGTTTTTTTTCTGTGACAGTTGCTAATTGAATAAGATCTATTTTGTAGAAATAATAAAATTTGCAAGGTGCTTCTTATCTGTGAGTGATAGATCACAGAAATGAGGAAGATTATTCAAATGAATTAAAATAAAACATTGTTTTCTGGCTCTTCTTTTTACTTTGGAAGCTTAACAAAACCAATTTACAAAGAAAAAGTGAAGGTTTTTTATTTTAAAACCTTTTAGATTTCTCTGCAGAGGCAGTTACATACATACCACAAGAATATACAATGCAGTTTCAGTAAAGAGCACTACCTTTCGTAGACCACATCACAGATGTATTTACAGTTCTCACTCCTCCTGTACCCTTTGAATGTATTCTTGCTATTCATTCTTACATCTGGATTTTGACCCTTCTTTGCATACATTTTTCGCACTTCCAAAATATACTGCTGTTGAGCCAGAAAATAAACACTAAAATCTCAAATTAAGCTTCCCCCTGGAGGAATTGTTGAGGGACCTGATCCTGCACTCGCTGAAGTCTGTGGAAGTTTTAATCACAAATCACACAAGCAAATGAGACAAGGGGCCTTATAGTCATAATACCTGGTCAGCCTTCTGAGCTGCAGAACTGAAAGCTTTCTTGTAAGTGTTGTAATTCTAGAAATCTGCTAATAATAAAAATGGAATTTGGGAAATTTTTAGTTTGAACTCAGGCATTTCACTTAGGTCATGATCCCAAGCACTTCTTCAGCATGTTTTTCCCTTATGAATTATTAATACGAGGCTTGTAATGGGCTCACAAGTCACTCCAGAGTCCTTATTAGTAAATCATGGTCACAATATCAAACTGAAAAATTCACAGGATAGTAAATATAATATTTAATGATATTTGACAGAGAAAAAATATACAATAGCAAAATATAAGAGAGTGTCTATTTCCTGTAAATATTAATTGTTGTTTTCCCTAATTGGGTTAATCAAAGTTCCTTAATATTTCAAGCTTCTTTGGTTTGTGGTTTTTGTTTTATTAGGTTTTTTTTTAATTCTTGGTTTAAGAAAATTTTTTTCTGATTATTTTATAGCAGCTTGTTTTACAGTTTACTAATTCACTCTCTATATAAAACACCATTGGTGCTGTTTTATTTTTATTTTAAATATACAGCAACTTTAAAAAAAATATAGGGCATACCTTAATGTTTGGTGTCTGTTTACATTTTCTGTAATGTAGTCATTAAGCATACAACGTAGACTTAAAGGATGTCAAAACTGACAACCACACTATGATTGATGATGCTGTGCTAGACTAATTCTTACCAGGTGTGGTGTGATGTGAATTCAAATGCAGCTCAGGGTTCTTATTTGTATTAGTAAAGTTGTGCTTTGTCAAAGTTCTGTGACTTCTTAACCCACTAAATCCATCTTCTAATCCAAGTTTTTCTTCGCCTTTTTGCTGTATACAATATTTTTCTTCCCCTTTCTCAGCAAAGCAATCCTTACGACTTCGTCTGCAGCCAGGGTTTCTTAAGACATCCAGTTTGTGCAAATTCCAGAAAATACCAAGTCTGATGAGGTTATGTTAATTAAGTGTAAAATCTACATAAAGGCTTCCTAAGTGACTTGAGCTAAGGTAGGCGAAATTATGAAGGATGAAATTCACTCCATCAGCATAAAGCATAAATAGGAAGCCTTATGTGGAGAAGCAATAAAATACAAGATCTTCAACCAGAAAAAGGGCTACAGCACGGACTTCTTTGGTCCCTACATAAATTGTCTTCATTGTCATCCCTTGTCACTTGCAGAACATGATGAGGGCAGCTTCAAGTCATTACATCTTGTTAAATGTCAGTGGTAAACATTGGGTGCTTGCACCTTTGAACAACAAATAAACATTTATGAGGTAGCAGACAGTGTTGGACCTAAACTTTTAGGCTTTTTTTTGCCTCTCTCTCCTTTCTCCCCCCTCACCCTCCTTACATTTTTGATTCAGACCTTACTGGCACATTCTAATCAGCTGGATCATTCACTGTCAAGCCAAATGTCCAGCACCTTTGGTAACACAGAACTGTGTTGACCTGGGGTGGGCAATTGAATTGTATCTTTTTGTTTTCTGGCTGAGTGATCTAGTCTGCTTAATTGTGTTTATCTTGATTTTATTTATATTTTATTAACAAATGATATTGATCTTGCAAGCAGAGCCTCAAGAAAGTAGAAAACATATAACAAAATTCTTAAGAGTCCAATTTACCTCAACAGGCAAATAATCTAAAAACTTACATAATCTGATTGAACAAATCATAACAAACCATATCAAATGCATCAAATGTTATGCTGCACGAAATGAAAGCACCTATTACCCCCCACCACTACCTCCCCCTTTCCCTCACCAAGCCCTATTTCACTCAGGTCTAATTTTAAGTGATCGCTTTCTCATGCAAATATCCATTGATTTGAATGAGATTTTGCAAGGGTAAGGGCTGAGCAAAGACTTTGGGATGTGATCTTCAGAGAAAAACCCAGCCCCTTCTTTTTATGGATACAGAGAGTCACTGTACAGGAAAGTTATTGTACTATTACTGCACAAAAGTAGTGGAAGGAGGGCCAGCATGTGGGAAGGTGACATATGCAATCAGTCTGCAAGGGTCTGACAGGCACTGCTTGCACAAGCACCAGAGTGGGGGGGGAAGGCAGAGGCTTTGAGCATCCCCTAGATTACTCAGATGCTTCTCTTCAGGATTACTTTGAAATACAATGAAGACCTCTTTATTGAAATCCACAGGCAAAGTATGGGGTAAGTGGAGAGGGCCAAATTTTAAGTTTGCTGGTAAATCATGTAGTTGCCCGTACACCAAAATATCAGAGAAAGAGCATTACTTTAATTTGTCAAAGTCCTGATAACAAGCTCTGAGGATGGGATAATAATTTTATAATTTAAACAAAAAACAAACAAAAAAAAAACCAAAAAACAAAACAAAGAAAGCTGTTTTCTTATATTTAGATAATTTTGTGTTGGTTTTTGGCTCTTTTTGATTTCAGTTGTAGTAGAGGCCTGAGGAAGTCACAGTGACCCCTGCAGGCAATAGAGTATCCTCAAGAAAGAACTCAGGAAATTAGCATTATAATTACATACATAAAACAATTTTTATACATAAGATTACCTTTTGTTGTTGTTGTTGTTGCTGCTGCTGTTGCTAAATCCCTTTTTCAGTTTCCTTTGCATTTCCAGTGTTTGGAAACACACAGGTGAACTTCAGCAAGCTGGAGTAAGGATTTTGATGTATAGGGGGACAGGATAAAGTGGGATAAAAATTCACTGGAATTAAGCTTAACATCTTTATTTGCTAATACAGTCTGTGCTTACAAAATAGATCTAAGTTTTTGACAGCAGAGCAAGAGATGTGAGGAGTGATCCCTACATTTGGAGCCCTGACAACCAGTCTTTCTTCCCCATGAACAAGAGAAGTCTTGCTTTTCTAAATACTTATTTTAAAGTCAACACAGGTAAATGCATTTCTTTCTGAATGATTACACTTATGAATTTAAATTCTAATTCTGTGTCCACTTTGAAATCTCTGTGATAAACACTAAAAAGATTACTATGCCACCCACTTTATAGCAAAGGAATTAAAGTATGCCAAGGGCTACTTAATTGACATTCATGGCTAGCTTTATTTACTATTTTTAAACTACTCCTGTATAGAAATAGTTGTCCAAAGAAGTCCTAATGTCTCTATAAAGATTATTGTCACTTACTAGAGAGGAGTAGGCATCCTGTGCCAAAGAGCATGCGGACTTGATCACCTGGCACATGGCAGTCACAGGAAGGAATGGAGATATACTTCTTCTTTAATATGAGCAACATCACATCTGGGTGGAGCTCAAGAAATTCTTGGAGGTCTTACTAGTTTTTACAGATCAGTCATTGCTGTTTTCTTTGCTTCACTCATACTTCATCTCAGTTTACTTATAGGCATCAAGTTTGTTTCTTGCTGCTAGAGTCCTCTATTTGCATTGCATTCTGGCTAGTTCATTTTTAATGGGCTGGAAAAGACTTTCTCCACATTATCAGTTGGTGTTAGTGAGGAAAATCTGATAAAAGCAGATTTTCCAGGAGGCCTTGATAGGTAGGGTTATGTACTAATATTGATAATTATTTGTTGCATCTGTATTTCAGACTTAACAATATTAGGCACTTCTCTGCATTACTACCATTGTTTTGGCAGCTGTAAAGAGTGTGTCCTGACAGATTTGTGAAGGGATGAACTACTTAGTTATTGCTTTCCCTAGTTCTGTTGTTACAGCTATTAAAAATGCAGCCTTCGCTTTAACAGATCATCTATCTTACTGCTTTTTTTTTTTTTCTGAACCAGTAAAATATCTGTGATGGCTTAGCAGAACAGAAAATCAAAGCAGAAGAAATATATTTGGGAGATGTGAGCTAATATATTCCCACTTGCAAGCCATATGAGGTGCTCTCAAAATGTTCCTCACACCATTCCCATTTACATGTATCAGACTTGTGGTCATTTACTGTTTCTTTACCAACCCTCAGCTGAACCATGGTAATAGCATCTTTTAAATCTAAGGAGAATGTGAAATAGTGAAACTTAAGGTAAGGCTTTTTCACTTGGGCCTGCTCTAACACACCTTTTCTCACCTTTGTTGAAGGCTGAGAGAGCTCACAAAGCTACTGTGGTTGAACTGCCACATTAACACTTTTTGTCATGCAGTACCTTTGATCAAATGTCCAAGTCCTTAATTGTACTTTTGTAATATATATTTCTCTTTAATTTGTAGCATGATTTAATCTTTCTTGGTAAATAAATATTACATGTTTTTGTCTATTTTCATTTCCATAGGGAGAATAAAAGGAAGAGGCAGGCAGTTCCAGATCCTTTCATCCCCACAGGAGTTACAGAGGTGGAAGAAAAACTGCATGGAACAGAAAAGACATAAGTGGGTTTAAGCAGAGGGCTCTGAAGAGGAATTACCTCTGAATGTTATGTGCTGGCCAACAAAGTACAACTGATAACTTCCAAGGCCATTGTGGACCTAAAATGCTAGCAATGGTCAAAGCAAATTAAGACTTTTATTAGGGGCCCCTATGTATCATTTTCTGCTGCAGGATTACACTGCCAGCCCTGCAGAGGGAGATTTAGCTGGGTAATTCTCATTAAGGGGCAAATCTCTCTGACTTCTCCAGGTGCTTTGCCTGATTAAGTGCTGAAGAACCAGGCCCTATGGTTGGCCCAGCTGAGCTCTAACCTGTCTGCCTTTATGCAAGCAAAAGCTTCATATATCAGCTCCAGTTCATGCTGAGGAGTCTTAGTAGGCATTCTAATCCTAAGGGGAAACATTTCATTGCAATGCACAGCAATTTGCATTCTTTCTTAAAACGCTGCTATTACATTATCCATTTTTATCTTGATTAAAAGAGATCAAGAAGTGCATGCTCACACACTGCACATGCAGTTTTTCCATACAGGAGGCCTGGAACCCACACTGAAATTCTGACTCAAGGAGATCTGGCAACTTCCAATTCTTGATGGATTTATGCTGTTTTAATAATAGTCACAATTTACTGATAATTAGCAAGGAGGGAAGTTACCGGGTTTTTTGTTGTTGTTGAGTTTCTAAGATATTCAAGTGTTTTCAGAAGTATCCAATGCCAAAGACTTCTTAAACACTGCAAGAGCTCTGAGTCTGTGGGGATGATTTTAATGGTACTACAGAAGGTCAACCTATGGTACTTTTTACTGCCACACACAAACAGGGAACTGAAGATACATGGGCACAAGGGAAATTCCAGAAGGTAGGCATGAAATTGTCCAAGTATCCATGCCTCTAGTTTATAGTCTGTATTTTATAATTCATTTCCAACACCTTCCCTCTGGGACTGCCCTGGAAAAGTAACTACAAAAAACCCATTTTTTGGTATATAAGTAGCAAAATGTTCCTTCTGTTCTGTGCAAAACCATGGACAGTCTTTGAGACCCTCCATCCTTAACTTTGCCCTTTCATGAACACTAAAAAGATTAGGGCACATGGAGCAAGAACCAATCCCTGCTACACCACTGACATTTTTCGGGAATTGGTGTTTCCCTGTGTTTAGTGACCCACAAATAAAATGGGAAAAATTATTCTTTGGCTCAAAGGAAACAGGAAGACAAGCGCATTGTAGAGTAAATGGTAGTGAGGTACTGCAAGGGCCTACATAAGGTGCCTAGAACAGGGTGATGGCATAGTATAAAATTGATCTGAGTATGCAAATTAGAAAGCATTTTTGTAAGAAGTTGAATGTCTCAACTAATAGCAAGGTAAACAAAATACCTGATATTGGCAACGTTGCCTGTTTTCTAGAATAGATTACTCAAAAAAATTGATTTTGACTAAAAGTCACGTTTCCTCAGAGATAAGTCTGTCTTCCTCTCCAAACATTTCTATTCTAGCTCTGGCCTGGATGTTTTGGGTGGAGATTTTTATACATAGGCTCATGGAGCAAGAGATCCAGGCCAGAAAAAAAGATGGAGATGTGAAAATCTCAAATTAATTTTACATCTCTTGTTCTACATTTTTCAATGAGTGAGAAGTAACAGTTTTGAGGCACTTACTCTAATGAGGTACTCAAATCAACGATACCCATCCACACAAGAATTAGTAAATGAATATATCTGGAGAGAATCTGGTTTCACAACAGCAGCTTGACCCGCTCAAATGAACTACTAAAGAAAGAGCCTTTGTGCTTTTGTTATATGGATTTTCTGCTTGCTATTGCCACTTCAGAAAAACTAGCAAACCTTTTTGGTCCAAAACTAGCTGTGTGTCCAAATACACAGATAGTAGTTATCTGTGTGTGGTATTTTTTTTCAGGACATCCAAGAAGGAATAAAATAAATTTTCCTAAGTGGAGGAATGGGAATCTATCCCTGCCTGATTGGATATTTCAGTAAAATGGTTCCAAAGATCATTGCTTCAGTCAGCCTTTTAATTTATTACTAGAAAATAAGTAATAGTGCAAGGTATATAAGCACAACTAGAAAAAGGTAAAAGGATTTAGACCAGAACAGGAACAAATTTTTTCAAGAAACTGAGACATCAAAAGAAGCCTCAGGCATTCTAGCTCTTTGCAACTGAGGAAAATTTGCTGTTTGTTGTATCTTGCTTCCCTTATGTCTGTATAATAAAAAATGTGCCATTAGTTCACCCATTGAAATATATATTCATTGGACTTAGCGCTATCAGTTGCAGAGTCCTCACTCTACAGCCTCCTGGAGCATATGGAATTTTCTTTGTAACATTATGCTTTCAAAAATTACAGAAGTAGAAGATTTATACAATTATAAAGCCCAGGTAATTGCTTCCCATGCCCACCATACTGTAGAGCTTTATGTGCTGCACAACTGATGGTCACAATGGAAACTACTGATTCCAGCTGTGCTCTGTTTTTTATCTGCAGGTCAACTGGCTTGAATCATGGCAAATTTGCTACCTTAAAATCATTTACAAAGTTTAGTATAAACCACATCAACACATAGCATAAACAAGAAATGAAATGATAAACAGTTTGTGATATTTCAATGAACAAAAATATTAAGAAATAAATATTTTCTTGGAATGTACGTAGATTGCATGATCTATGTTTTCAATCCTAATTTCAGCTTCTGATGAGATGAATGAAATATTCACATCCCAGCTGCTTCTGAATGTTCTAAGTGGAATTTCTTGGAGCAGTGTGAGCAGGTGGTGTTCCCACACAGCTCCAAATAAAGTTTATACATGCTAGGGAGGCTGGATGCCTTACAAACATGGATTCCGAAAACTAGGTTTCTTCTAATGCACATGCTTGGTCATTTTGTCATATGGCTGAGAGATCTTCCCATGGACAAAGGCACAGGTATGGAAATGTTGCCTGGAGCCTTTCCTTCCTCCAAGCCTTAGGCCATAGTTTTCTGTACCTGAGTCATACTTTTCTTAAGCTGCATGCATTTTAGGAAGTAGACGGTTTCAAGCCTATTCACAATTTTTTGTATTGTACTCTTTTGTACTTTTTTGTACTGTTGTGCCAAGAGTGTGTTATACAGAGGAGGACATGAAGTTATGGAGGATACCTGTGACTACCAGGCTTGTTGGGGCACTCCAGAAAAGTAGGTTTTGTAGGGTTGGGTTGGGGGGGTTGGGGGCTGGGTGTGATGCAGTCAGGTAAGCCAATTTAATCACAGCTCAAATCTGGTTTCAGTATAAAGACAAAATGATGATGTGCTATAGCCCATACCCCAGTCCCACATGTCCCCAACAGGAAATAATTTTGTCTGCTCTGAATTGGAGCCTAAATTAAAATTAATTTTCATGTAGCACACAGGGTAGGGATTTGACACCTAGGAGACACATTGAATGTAAGTGCTCACAAAAATGTATCCTTTAGCAAGTTAGCCCAATCTTTGACTTTCTTAAGGTACTCCTTGAGATCACAATCTCCTGTAAAGAGAGATTCATAGCTGCTCAAACACCTGATCTGAACTGCACCTTAGAGGTCTCTTCTGGCTACAGAGGGAATGTAGGAAACTCAGCTTCACAAGATTAGAGTCAACTTTTGTGACTTTTCATTGCTCTGTGGTCCATTTTGACTTGGATTTTTTTTTTAACTAGCTCAGCAATAAAGCCTGTATTTGCCACGCTGTGTTGCAGGCACTTTTGGATTTCTCTAGTCTGTTATTTCAAGACTGTTTAAGACTCTGCTAGCTGGCTACCATCCTATGCTCATGGAATCATGCAAGGGAGTACAAAAGGGCAGAAGAAAGTTACGTTTTGTCCTTAAAACGTAACTTTCTATGTCTTACCAAAATCATAGTATTCTTCTAAGTAAAGGACACAGAATGAAGCAATAGGACAAAAACTTCACTTTGGACTAGATAGGAAGTCTCAGTCTGGAGAAATTTTGCTGTGGTGGTTTGTACCGCTGTCCATTCCTTCTGTTTTATAAAAGTGATGTGAAAAACTTTTTAACTGATTCAAATATTTGCCTTTTAATCCCCAGTGTGAAAACTCCATCTAACATAAATTTTAACCTTGCAAGTTGCTTCACCAGCCATGTGGATGCAATGCCATTTTCAGTGTCAGCACCTGATGCTTTGACAACAATGGTGTTGGACTTCCAGAGCCCAGAGCAGGAGTTTCTTCTTGAGAAGTCTCACTTTGTCCTTTCATTATAACTTTTGCTATGCTGCTATTTGGCAGTGGGGGTTAGGAGATTCATCACCTAAAGAAATAGAGCCAAATATTTGCTTTGAATTATTATAGCTAAGATGTCCTTCCACAGCTGTGTGCCTAGATTATTGTGTATTCCTTGCTTATGAACACTGAACATATTTCATGAATAGAAAATATACTGTCCTGGTATTCTAAAGAAATAATGTACGTTCACAAATTAGCTTTTACGCTGTATTTCTCTGATATAAATGGTAAAACACTCCTTTCTACCTTTTTTTTTTTTTTTACTGCCGTAGCCCTTAGAAGTCTTTAAGCTATCTCTTACTGTGCTAAACTTTCTTAGATAGCATCTGTTAAGAGATCTCTCACATTGTAAATAAGCAAGTTATGACTATCTTTCTTACCTTTGTACGTTTAACTGTATTTTCTAGAACTATGTAATTAGAAGGAGGGTATGAGACTTTAATATTCAAAGTCCAAACCAGAAAAACACGTCGTCAGACAAGACATCTGGACAACTTAACAGAAAGATGAGAGACCTCTCTACGGATTTGATCCTGGACTACATTATAGATCTCTTAACATTTTCCTAGTGCTTCCAGAAGAACAGAGAATAAAAAATATTCTGTTGTGTTTCAAAAAGAGGTAATTAAAAAGAATGGTATCTAAATATATACTTTTATACAAAAAATTTCATCTGTAGATATGGTATCCATCTATTCACATATCTCACCCACAGGATTCTCACAAACACAAATATATTGTAATATATTGCTTCCTTAAAATAATTATTTTCTTAAAAGTGAAATTTAATGGAACCTGAGCAAAAACATGCCATTTTCTCCAGTGAGAAGTAGCAGCTTTCAGTAAAGGATTAAAACAGATGCTAGATTCTTCCTGACTTTGAATCATTTGAGGTGAGTTTTATATCTCCTGATCCACAAGCTACAGCTATGGTTTTAGTTATTTCACATCATTTGATTATTGCCATTTGGGGATACCACCAAAATGAGCTTCATGCACAGAAATTTCTAACCCCTATATTTTAATGTGACATCTGTTCTAATACCTGATTAAATTCAATAAGAATAACCCCTCAGAAGTAACCAACCACAAGAAAAAGAGTATCTATTGCAGGCTTTTTGAATTTTTTTTTAATTTTCCAAGACTGGAGGCACTTGAAGTTTTTTGTTTTGTTCAGTGGAAACTGGTAATAAAATGTGATGTTAAAATACATGTCTTTAACCACTCTGACCAAAGGAATTCAAAAGTTATTGGGCTGAATCTCAAGATTAGGTGGAGCAGATACATCAGGGCAAACACACCAATCCACATAAAAAGACATGTAAGCATGATTGAGATATAGGACAAAAGACCTATTCAAGACATCCAAGACATACAGAAGTGCTACTGTAATAAAATTCTTATCTGATTATCATAGAAGAAATATATGTTAATTTAAAAAAGATTGATTTTTACCAAGGATACAAGAAGATGCTAGATTTAGCATCCAGCATGTTTTTCTGGAAACAGAGCAATTAAACATGACCAAAAAGGTCTACTGTCTTCTCTTTTTTTCTTTTGAAACTAGAAATATTTTCTTTCACTGGTGTCTAGAAGATCCAAAACACCTCTCTGCAGTCAGTATTCAGGAGACACACAACATATGGTTGCTGAAAACTGGCAAGAGAACAGTTTCTCATTCTCCAGTCAGGCATTTATTGAAGATGCTCAGAGGACTATCAACACAGCAAATACTCCTTCTTGCTGATGCACTTTTTTGCTGTAGTGACCTAGATAATCTTCTGATAAAAAAGGCGGTTTAATCACAAAGCTCATTTTTTTCAAAGCCAAGTGTTCAATATGCTTTGTTTAAATTACTGTATATAACAAAAAAAAAAAAAAAAAAGAAAAATAGTCTTATAGGCATGAACCTTGTTTTTCTGTTTGGGATTTTTTTCAGTCATTTCTTTATATTTTTACACATGGTGCATTTTTGCATCTTTAAACTCACACTGTCTAGTAGCTGAGGTCTTTCTGGAAGCTCATGTGACATTATGATCTGCAGAAAAAAAAGCCAAATATAGTGTTTCTAACTCTACAAATTGAATATATATAGAATTTATAGGAAAATATTGCAAAACAAAAATCAGAGCATTAGCCACATGTTTTACTCTCTGAATCTACCAGTCTTTGCCTGCCTTTTTCTGAATCCAAATAAATTAAGGCTTTTTACTGCCATCAGAATTCCTTTTGTTTTAAGTATTTACATAATTTCACGCTATGGCCCTGTCTTCTTGTACTAGAGTCCATACAGTACCTTTTTCATATCTGAATTCAAATAAAAAGGCACTAGTACATCCTAAAAACAATTGGTAATTACAGAAATTCTTAAAATGCCCTAATTGCCACTGTTGTAGGTGTCGTGGTTTGACATGGAGGTGAATTCTTTCAGGAAGTTGGGTCATATCAATCAGTGGTCAAGTTTGGATATTGGCACCTAAAGTGACCAGTGAAGGTGTGGATACGCCTCTGAGAACACAGGGGGTTAAAAGCAAGAACTCCCAAGAGCTCGCTCTCTTTGGTTCCGGTCAGGGTGCTGTGCAGATCTCCCCAGCCCAGCCACGGGCTGGGTCAGGGAGGGGAAGCCATGCGGCCTGGTCGAGGTGAGCCGAGGGGGCTGAAGGACTGGAACTGAGCCAGCTCCTGTGGACGGAAGGGTGGAGAGAAGCAGAGATGTCTTTGTTGTCCCCCCCAAGAGGGATGAGGCAGAGAGTCCGGACGGCACCTGTAACTTTGCCGGTGGAGGAGAAGGAGTAGGGGGAAGGCGCCCAGCCTTGGCCTTGGGAATCGGCTGCTGGGCAGAGATTTCAGCCGTCCAGGGAGTCTGAACTTTTAACCCTTTCCTGGGAAATGAAGGCTTTATAAAATATTACTCCCCTTCGATTTGAAGTTGAAGAGAGACAATCTAGGATCCGAGATGATGGAAGAAGAAATTTTTGAGTTGGAAGGAGATGATGGAGTAGCTTTTGGCTGGACTTTCTTGTTAGCCATAGACTGAACCAAATTCTCCTGACAGAGGCTACACTTTGGGGGGTGCGTTGGTGAGCCAAGAGACCTGTTTCAGTGATTACCAACAGAGGAGTGGAGAGAACAGAGGAGGGTTGAAGAAGGTGTGGAGAGGCCCTCTGTCTTCGAGGAAGAAGAAGAGGAGAAGAAGACCTCTGTTCTTGGACCCTCGGCCCCAGGGGAAAATGGGGGGGACTGTAGTCCCGAAATGAGAAACTGTACTGTTGTCTCTTTTGGTCCATGGCAAAGCATCCTTAAAGGAGCCCTATGAGCAGTCTGTCCATGCACGGTGGTGAGAGCACTGTGACATGGAAAGGAGAGTGTCACACTGGCAGATTTTCTTCGGGTGGTTGCCATGTGTGACATGGAAACACAAGGGTGGCAATTGTGTTTCCTGGGGGGTCTGTGGCACAGGAGAGACTCCTGTCTCCCTTGAAGGACTGAGTATTTGATTATCTGAAGGGTGGCAACTTGATCAGGATCCCAGGTGGCGTCTCACTGTTGGGTTTGTTTGGAAATTAGGTGGGAGGAGGAGGGGTGTTTTGGAAGGTCTTCATCCAGGATTTAGTGTTTGTAGTTTTATAGTAGTAGTAGATTAATAAAGTTCTTTTCTTTGTTATTAAGCTTGGGCCTGCTCTACTCTGTTCCTGATCACATCTCACGGCAATTATTTGGAAAGGTGCATTTTCATGGGGTCGCTGGCATTGCGCCAGTGTCAAACCATGACAGTAGGCTTAAGGGTGAATAGTGACGTAGACAAGAACATGACCATTGGAAAATTAGACTACACTTACACTGAAATACAGGGCGGGAAAATTACTGAGATTCTATCATCCTGGAAGTATTTACAGCTTTTTAAGAAATGGCTTGTAACACACATCTTTCCTTGAACAAGACCAAAAAAAAAAGAAAAAATTAGCAGGAAAAATATTTAGTTTCCCTAGACCTGATATCTTCAAAGACAAGGCTGTCCTCAGCCCTTTAGCAGGCACACAAAGGAGTGAGCCAGGACACAGCCCATTCCATGTATATCATCAGGGAAGAGCCATTGGTGACCCACTAACTGACATTCAGTTGGCAGATCCATGAAGAACTCACTGGGAAAGTGTCTGCAAACATACCCAAGGAGCTTATGGATTCTCTCAGACTGGACATATCCAGAAGCCATCTGGAGAGGGCCCTGGGCAGCAGCTCTAGATAGCTCTGCTTCAGCAGGAGGTTGGACCAGATGATCTCCAGAAATTCTTGCCAATCTCTGCCATCCTGTTTTTGTGTGATTCAGTAACTGTTAAAGCCCTGAAATATCTTACATCCACAAAGAATATAATGTAGTATAGGAGGTTTGATAGGCTCCTGTCAATAGCCTGAGCTTTATGGCTAAAAAGAGAGGGTGAAGAACTAGAATGAGTAGAGCTAATTATCAGGTCATTATTGTGAGATAGCAATTATGGCTGAGATCTCAAGGAATAGCTTTCCTAGGTCCCTCATATGTTATAAATGGCAGTAGGAGTATCTGCTCAAAGGCAACCTAGTGGAGTGCACTTGCTAGAGTATGTGCTCAGATGGGAAGGAAATGTTCACGCAGGATGATAAAAGAGGTAAGTGGCAAATTCTTCAACCACCTCTCAAACAAAACACAACGCCTAACTTCAACAGTGCAGACAGATTTCAAGTTTGTAACAAATTAAATATGAACAGTAATCTGATGTGTTAGCAAACATGGCTTCTACAATCCTGGGATCATCATTTATTTTACTTAAGACTGCCTGGTGCTATAGATGTGCTTTCTAGCAATCTTGCCCCCTTTAAACCAGAGGAATATTGTTCCCATGGAATATCTGACAGATGTTTTTTCTTTCAGTTCCTAAAATGAGCCACCTTACAGCATTTCAGAAATAGAAGGCTGAGCTTCTTTGTTGACTCTACAGAAAGATCAGACTTCAGAAAGACACCTTTATGTAAGACTTTGTGTAATGATTTTCCTTCCCACTTCTCTGCTCTGGAAAATAACAGCTTTTCTGTGAAGGGTTTTGTGTAGTTCTGTGAGTAAACTTATGCCTACACTGTAGAAAGATCACAATACCTGTGTACAATCATAAGCATTCCCTTGTGAACTCATGTCATGGTTTGACATGGAAGTGAATTTTCTCAGGAAGTTGGTAGTCAAACCAATCAGTGGTTGATGTTAGCTATTGGCATTTGGATTGACCACTGAAGGCATGGACATGCCTCTGAGAACACAGGGGGTTAAAAGCAAGAACTCCCAGGAGAAATGGCTCTTTTAGTTCCAGTTGTTGGAGAGTGCAGGCTCTCCCCGGCCCAGCCACAGGCTGGGTGGGGGAGGAGAAGCCATGTGGCCTGGTAGAGGTAGGCCAGGGGAGAAGGATCTGGAACCAAGCCAGCTCCTGTGGACGGAAGGGTGGAGAGAAATGAAGATGCCTTTGATCCCCCCCGGCCCAGAGAGAAAGAAACAGAGAGCCTGACGGCACCTGGAAATTTGCCGGCAGAGGAGAAGGAGAAAGCGGGGGAGATGCCCAGCCTTGGGAATTGAAGTTCTGGGCAGAGAGTTACGCCGTCCGGGGAGTCTGAACTTTTAACCCTTTCCTGAGAAATGAAGGTTTTGTAAAATATTACTCCCCTTCGATTTGAAGTTGAAGAGAGACAGTCCAGGACCTGAGATGTTAGAAGAAGAAATTTTTATGTGGGAGAAGATGATAGAGTGGCTTTTGGCTGGACTTTTCTTGTTAGCCATCGACTGAACCAAATTCTCCTGCAATAGAAACTGCATTTTTAGGGGGATGAAATAGTGAACCAAGAGACCTGCTTCAGCAACTACCAACACAGGAATGGAGAGAACAGAGAAAAGCTGAGGAGGGTGTGGTGATGCCCTCCGTCTTCAGGAAGAAGATGATCTCTGTTCTTGAGACCCTTGGCCCCAAGGGAGGAAGAAAATGGGGGGTACTGTGGTCCCAAGATGAGAAGCTGAACTGTTCTTTTGGTCCTTGGCAAAGCATCCTTAAAGGAGCCCTATGAGCAGTCTGTCCATGCACGGTGGTGAGAGCATTGTGACATGGAAAGGAGAGTGTCACACTGGCAGATTTTCCATGTGTGACATGGAAATACAGGAGGTGGCAACTGTGTTTTCTGGGGTGTCTATGGTGCAAGAGAGACTCCTCTCTCCTTTAAGGGACTGAGTATTGATTATCTAAAGGGTGGCAACTTGATCAGGAATCCCGGGTGGTGTCTCACTGTGGTTTTTTCTTTTTGAAATTGGGTGGGGGGAGGAGGAGTGTTTTGGAGGGTCTTAATCCTGGATTTAGTGTGTCTTTTATAGTAGTAGTAGTTTAATAAAGTTTTTTTTTTTTTTCCCTTTGCTATTAAGCTTGGGCCTCTTCTGCTCTGTTCCTGATCACATCTCACAGTATTTATTTTGGGAAGGTGTATTTTCTTGGGGGTGCTGGCATTGCACCAGCGTCAAACCGTGACAACTCACAGAGCAGGAAAAAATATCAATGAAAGAAAAACAGAGGAAAAAAAAAGAAAATAAGATAAGTCTACTGTATGTTTCCAGACCTCTCACAGGTGTGCATTAAATTTCTTTGGAAACCAAGGTAAAAAGTAATTATTTAGGACAAGGCAAACTATCAGAAAATAATATTCAAATCACAGGAAATAGGAAATTTTCAGCTCAGGGATTTCAGAGACTTTAATATTTTTATAAATTTCTTCTTGTTTCTTGTAAACTGAAGATAAAAAAATGGCATGTTACAGGATAAGTGGATGCTAATGTAAGCGGTCACTTACATTAGCATGCTGAGCAGCAAGTCCATTTGAATGACATAAATGGTAACTTAACAAAGTCTGGCACAAGCCCAGTCTTTCAGAAACAAGGTGCCTACTCCACACGTGGAGTGAGGACTTCCAGATGAATCATCAGTGGGAACTGGAGATTCTGAGAAGGGTTTGTGCCCAGACCTTTCACCTTCATTAAAAAAAAGGTTGCTGTTAAATTGACAAAGATTGAAAAAAGAAATTATCTGAGGCCTGGAAAACCTACCTTATAGTAAACGGGTAAATCTGTTTCCTTTACATAAAAAGGTTAAGAAATGACATGACAAAAGTCTAAAATTACCTGCATTATTTCTTGTAATGGAGTCTTTAATCTAGTAGATAA
The DNA here is from genome assembly GCF_031753505.1 of Anomalospiza imberbis. Lineage (NCBI taxonomy): Eukaryota > Metazoa > Chordata > Aves > Passeriformes > Viduidae > Anomalospiza > Anomalospiza imberbis. The sequence continues at coordinate 29,514,308 of NC_089682.1, forward strand.
AGGCATAATAAGAAGGAACTGAAGCTACATAAATACCAACTGAAAATAATCTCTGATTTTTAAGAGTAAATGAAAATTACCTATTGAAACAGATGTGCTGGTTTCTCTGGAACCTTTTAAAATCAAAATAGGTATTGTGATTTTTATCTCTAAATCCTGGCACATATATAAATTCATAGGGTACATAAATAGTAGAATAATTAAATAATATATATATATGTAAATAAATATATTGTATATTAGAAATAGTTGATATGGACTACATCAAAAAGTCACTGAGAATTGCCACTTTTTAATTTAGGTGATACAAAATTCTACATTAATATCAGTGTTAGTACTATCTGGTCAAACTGGAGTTCATTTTTATTGCTATTCAGAGTTGAACAATGAGACTGTCTTCTGTGGTACAGACAGAGCTCTTTCAATCACCAGGGACTATGTGTTAATCAAGACACCCCTGTTTTGACATGATGCAGCTCTATTGATCATTTATTTACATAGATGTGTATGGTAGCACTTCCTCAGTCCAGATTTTCCTTCTCTCTCAGCAGTTACACTAGATCAATAACCAAGTAGCTGGGAGGAAATTAAAATGCTCCATACATTTTTATCCATATGTGAAGGTGTGGTGTCTGGCCCTTGCAGGTGCCTGAGATGCCACAGGATTGTTCAGTCTATGGAGTAGTTATGTTCCATTGGTGCCCTAAAATGCTCCTTCCTTAGCTTGGACTGGAAGCACAAATGAGGCCACCCAGTCAGATCCTGACAGCTGAGCCTCCAGACTGCAGTCCTTGCTGATTTAATCTGTCAGTTTGTCTCCTCACAGCCACCTTCAACATAGACATTACTCAATTTTCAGTAGACCAAGCTGCAACCTGAGCTCAACCAAACACTCTGGAAATCAAAATTATTTGATCAAACCTGGATGTTTGGCAAGTCTGAAATAAACAGACTGTTATATTGGTAGTAGAGAAGAAGAAAATATAGACTAAAAAAGATGAGACAGAACAACTCTCAGGAGTTGTAGTACTGGCTTTTAAGCATTTGCCACATACAAAAGAATGTAAAAAGTCAGCCCAAATCCCATTAAAAATACTGCTTCATCTGATTCATTTGAAGTGCTGAGACAGTGAATAGATCTGACTGCTTATTTAGAAGTATTACAGGCGTTGTATTGGAACAACTGATATAAAAACACGCTATCCCATGCTCCCACTTTTCCCGCTATTTGCCAATTCGTAATTACAGTATGTAAATACACAGCAGAATGGGTCTTTGGTTAATCAAATTGATTTAATTGCTGAATCCCCACAGATGAATGTGAACAGAGTCTTCTCTTTTCTCATTTTTTGTTGGCAAAACATAGCCACACAAATGATAAAAATTCCACCAGAAATGGGAATGGGATTTGAATAACTCTCTTACTGGAGCACTGCTAGAACACCTGTAGTCGGATTCAAAAGACTTTAACAAGACAATTCCTCATAATTTTAGACCTGTAAATTATAACATACCCTAGAGAATTAATTAGGCCTTTGTAGATTATCAATGTCTATATGTCTACTTTTTATGGAAATCTGTCATTGTTTTTCATTTTAAGAATTACATAATTAAAAATGCAGTAACACAAAAAAAGTATTGCAAAGGGCTCACCAGATATTCTCAGTTGTCCATAGTCTGGGTATAAAGCTGTCGTCATAGTTACGAGTATTATTGTAAATATCATGTTTAGTACATGGCACATTTAGCCACAACATTATCCTGACTGCTTTTGGCAGGTAACTGATTCATATAATCTGAAGAAAGAAAGCCTGGAGATGTCCTTGACAAAATAATGGGTCATTAAAATCTGATGACTTCATGCGCCAGTGGAAAGACATGTAAATTTCAGAGTTTTGGACCTGCATTGGATCTATTCATGCTACAGACTCAAGAATTTGAAATTTCCCCAAGATGGGTTAAAAGCTTTCCCAGGTTCAAGCTCTATAAAAAAAGCTGGATACATTCCTGTGTAAGCATTGGTAAACCTTTCTTTGTATGTTAAGAAGATATGAGTACACAGTCCTGTAAGGGTGGTAGCCTGCAGGATTTGGCTACCAAAATCCCAGACTTATTCCCTGCTATAAAGCAGAAGTGAAGCCTCAAACCTGGTATTTGTGATAAGATAAACTAACCCCACTTTATACAGAAGCTTTGTCTCAATCCCCTTTGTCTCATAACCTGGATAAACGTTGTGACCATTCTTGTACATTATACAGAGGGAAAGACGAGGAAGAGGAGTAGTAGTAGTAGTAGTAGTAGTAGTAGTAGTAGTGGCAGTAGTAGCAGCACATATTTGTCTTCAACTGTTCTTTGAACAAAGGCAGCTGTCACTGTATACTGGGTCCCATTCCACAGGCATCTGAGTGGGCCTGTGAGAATTTGCTCATCAGAGAATTCTGAAAGAATATTGTGCCCTGATAAGGTTTGGCACACGTAGGGTTTAGACTTTTCTGTCCTGATAATTTACTGTTTCTAAGAAAACATAAATTTTATATATCTTCAAGGTCTGGTTCAGTTCCACATCCAGAGACCTGCATTTAGATGTCTAAAAGTATCTGTCTGCATGTGAGATGGAAGACTGGCTTCCCACCAAATTAATTCAAAGCCTAGTCAACATGGTCAGGTGAGTCTAGAGTGCTCTTTGGTTTACCAAATAAGATGTTTCCTTTACACTGAGTTAACTGAGCCTTGCTGACTAACAGCTCAATTTATTTATCTAGACAGATGCATTTGAGGTGCCCTGATAGCTTTCCTGGCCAGTTGCTATTAGTCCAGTAGACCTCAACTCCTCTGTTATATCTGTCAGGCCTGGGCAGATATCTTAGGTAATCTAGGATGCGTAAACATTATTAGCTGAATATGGTTGAATATCTGAGCTGTACCCCAGCCTTATACTGTTAAAGAGGCTTAGCCATTAGCATACTCATAAACACTTGCATCTAGGTAAATTAACCTAGATTTCTGAGTCTGAAGGTTTACCCTACTGGTAAAACTCAGGGATTAGTTAATAGCTGACACAGTTTTCTAGTTAGGCACTGATAAGTCTTATTCCAAGGCACCTATTGCCCTTATTCAGCTCTGTCCATAAATTCTTGGAGTAAGCTCAACCAATTCTAGACTACCTGAGCCTTGAAACAGACTCACAAAGGTCACTCATATTTCACAAATAATGTCACTGCTAACTTTTGATCTCAGCAGTTCATGGGTACACTGATTTAAATGCTTACTATACATTTCTTTAAGACTCAGGATAAAACTGCTGCCAGATTTCAATTCTAAACAAAATAAAATTCTTTACATTGCTTTTGTATTTGCTTTGTGTGATAACTACCTTTTCAGCCTATTACTAAACTCAATTAGAAATTCTTACTTGTGCTGCAGTGCTTTGTTTAGGCTAATGAACAAAGTTTCATAAAATCAGCTTGTGACCATGTGATGACTATTAAAACTTATAAAAGCCTTAACAATTATCATGAGGAAATCAGCATACTATGGCATTGTTAGAGGGTGCATCATGAACTAAAGTACTTCTAGCTCATCAGAGCTTTGCCTGTTCATGCTGGAGCACAGACCTGGTTTTAAGCAAACAGATGGAAATACAAACCTCTGATATTCCTATTCCATTTTGTGCAACAAACATGTTTAGAAAGAGGAATTACATTGACCTTGAAAAACTATTGCACTGTAGTCTGCACTCAAATTCTTTCCTAACTCCCTTTTCTATCACATTCTATCAGGGTTATTTATGAAAGCAAGTTGTTCACATTTTAGTTTTTTAAACTAGCAAAACAACTGCCACACAATGTTAAGACAGTTTTATTCCAGATAAATTAGCAGGTTTTAGAAGGCTTTCATAATTCTCTTCCCTTCCACCCTGCTAGTAACACTATACTATTACTTGCTGCCAGCCTGAATACTAATCCTTTCTGTTGATGTTTTCTGCCTTAGTGTCTCTTCTGGCAACAACCAGAGTTGGTCCCTCATAATTGTCCTTCTCCTTCAGATTCTGGCTAGAAAACTGATAGTGTTGTAGCGAGGCTGATAATTATTTCACAGTGGGACCTTCCAGTACTGTTAAGAGATGCAGAGAAACATTTCTTTGGAGAACACCAGACATGCCTGTAGACTTACACATGCTATAATTTTTCAGCAGTCAGAAGCTTTCCTAACATTCAAGTCTTTCTGCAATTCTGTTTTTCGTGCTAATGTCCAATATTTGGTTTATGTCTTCTTCCCTTTGTATCTACATTCTCAGCATGCTTGTTTTGTGTATTGTAGCAGATAATGGGACCAGGATACATCTTCATGTAGGTTTCTACGTGTGAGCTGTTCAGACTAGGCTTTTCTTAGAGAAAACAGATGTCCATTTTAGCTTGTACTTCACAAAGTCCTCAAAGAAAGTTAGATGAATTGCAACTTAAAACTATGAATTAGTCTCCATTAGCCATGTATGTATTTATTTTAACTAACAGAGACATATATATACATACTTTAGATATCTATATCTGTAAAGGAATTTGACCATAAAATAAGCATAAACTGTCTTGCAAAAATCATATGATATTTAATAATAAATTGCATAGAAGTGGATAGCATAATAAAACATACAAATAAAAGCAGCAAAATTATTGTCTAATCCTTTATACTGCTTTGCTTTCTCCATCCTGCCACAAAACACCTATAACTTCTCTGTTGTTTACTTTTTCTTCTGGTGTTGAGCTTTCATTGTCCACTGAATACTTCAACACTGAAAGTATTGTGCCTAACCTAACAGCCGCTCAGTGAAGTAATACAACAGCATATTATAGGTGCCTACAGAAACAGAAACATCCTGGCCATAAAAAATAATGCCCTTGAAAAGCTATTTGGAGAAACATTTTGTTCTCTTTAGTCTTTCAGAATGAAGATGTGTTGTATGAGGTATTTTATACATGCAAATGCTTCATTTTCTTTCTTTAAGTCTTTATAGTACTATTTGTTTTCAAATGAGTTTTGTGGTTGTTTCATACAGCGAATGTAAAACCCAGGGTACATGTCACTATTCTGTGGTTTGCCATATACTTTAATAAATCATCATCGAAGATGTGAACAAGTTTAATTTCACAATGTAAATATTTCCCTTTCCAATTTGTGTGTTTGTATGTGTGTGCCAAAACCAGATTTTTTAAAGAAGCAATCATCTAAAAACCCACAAATTCGGCACAGCATGAAGCTATGCCAAATAATACTCCCATGGAAAAACTGCAGATGATACAGTCCATTTATATTTATGAATCCTGAGCTTGAAGTAATACCTATGTTTTTATTTAACTTTGTTTGAAAGCCATGTTCAGTGATTTCTGGATTCTTGGGAACATAATGATATATATATAGATCATAAATGACCCTCCTGCTGTTTGTCTGCCCAGAACAGACCTTTGGATAAATAAACAATCTCAAACATAACTAAAGTATTGGTATATTCCAAACTTCAGGAAAACTTTGAAAACATGAATACTGGAAAGAGTATCAGTTACACAGAGTTATAGAATAAATTCTTTTGGAAAGGACCTTTAAAATCAAAGAGTCCAGTCATTGACCAAACACTTACTCATGACCATGACACAGTGATTAGAAAGTGGAAATGCTATTGGAGCCCACTGCCATCCACCTTTTGAACACAGCTGTGCCATGTTTTACAGATTAAAGCCATGTTATCCAGCAATAAAAAAGGAGAAGGGCAGTTGTCAGACATGCTCCACAGGAATAGTAGGAAGACACAGGCACTAGCAACATGGATATCTGCTATGCCTCATCTTCAGCTCATGTAAATTAGAGGTATCTCTGCCCTGTGCTTATCTGTGAGAGTGGCAGGAAGCCATGTGATTTTTGAAACTGCTTTCACTGCCTATTGGACTTCAAGTAGAGCACTAAATGGAAGGACTCTGTTAGTGCCCACTAATCCAGCAGGGAATCACAGACTTCTGATTCAAGAAGATAGAGAATTCATCACTTGGGTGATGAATTTTACTGTGAAGAGGTTATGATTGCACATAAAAAAGACTTACCTTATTTTTATTGAGTTTCTTTCTGTTGTGTCTGAACCAGTTGCATCTGATATTAACTGGATTTGTGTCTCAGTTACTTGCTAGAACAAAAATTCTGTGGCATAAATGGCCTTCCAACACACTAGAAAAAATGGATTAGAAAATACAAATCTACTTTTTTGAAGGTTCAATGTAACCAAAAAAAAATTCTTTAATCCTGCTTGCTTGTTTTATGTGCTGGAAACCAGTGAAGCTTAGACTGTACTAAGTTATACACCTCAATCACAAGAGCAACTACACAGACTGACACAGCTTTTGTGGGATCTGTACAGCTGCAGCTCCCATTCATCTACTGTCTGAAGTCACCTCCTTTATCACTAACTTGGTGTCTATGCACTACCCTGACATTGTGGCTCTACTACTTCTGTGACAGCAATAAAGACGTATTTTAGAAGGAACACAGCTGACATGCTCTAAGTGTGTTCCAGTTACTGTGTCCTTTCAGACAGTACAATGGAACAGCTAAATAAAGGCAGAAGTTCAACCATTTCCCAGCGTTGTGCATCCCAGCTTCCTCAGGAGCAGAACCTGAGGTTCAGCCTGTGCTGTTGACTCTCAGCTCAGCTCGATCTGGGCAGGCCAGACCGTTTAATTTTCAGGGCTCACTGTCATGAGACTTTAGTCACAGAGCTTTTCAGAGAAAGACCTCACACCCTTTCCCCCCAAATTCCAGACAAAACTGGTATCCAAAAAAATCTAAGAAAAAGAAATTACTTTGCCAGTTAGCCAAAAAAAACTTGAAGCTTTAGGAGAATATATATCAGGGAGAATTTCATGTTTGCATTCTCTCAGTCATACTTCTTCACTCTTGCTCCTCTCAATTTGTTATGTTTGGCCACATTGCTGGATCTGCTCTACTTCAGCTCTTTTGGACTCCAGGAAATCTATAATTATTATTTAAGGACCAGAATTTTGTTAAAGCAGTACAGCCCAATTAATCTTGTTTCTTGTAATAAATCTAATAAAACTGAGGTTTGGAAAACATATTCATGTTGTGAGCAGTAGAAACAAACCACTGAGGCAGACTCTAAATGCCCTCTGACTGGTTAAAACTTTTTTAATGATCTAATTTGCCCTAGAGCAAGCAGTTACCATCATTTTGGGACACTGTGATTTCCAGATGTAATAGCCACAGAAAAGGAAAGTTCCAAGAACAGCATGATTTCTGGGGATGCTGATGTTTAGGTGATCAGTTTTCATTATCAGACTTGGTGATTATTTTCAGGACTTATACCACAGTTACTAACATTGTTTTTATTAAACAGAGGACTGCCAGAAGCAAGTTAATAGCTAGGTTTTGGGTTATTCTCTGTTCTTAAAAGTAGCTTCATTATCAGATAATCAGCTAGCAAGCCACTTACACTAGCTCTACGCCGCATACAGCCAGATCTCCTTGCGACTGGCTCATGCATGGTCCTCCCCAGAGATCAGGGGTACTCCTTGCAAAACCAACATTTACTAACCAGAGGCAGGCACCACAGGCCAAGTCTCAAGCATAAAGCTCTGAATTCCCATCCTGAGAAACAGAGTCAGACATATTGTGTATGTATTTTACTAAATGGAATTCCAATAAATCCTGTACATCAGGGTGTGGCTTCTCTTGATAGAAATACAGCAAACAAATTAAATTCACTTGTGTTTTATCCAAATAAAAAAGTGCAAGACTAGGGTGACTGCTCAACAGAAACAAATAGTCCTACCACCCCTTTCCCAGCCAGAAATCTGTCTATCAGAAATGTATTGTTATTAGAGGTAAGGAGAGAGCCTTGGCAAGTGCACATCTGCTGTAACAGGAAGTCCTTTAGCCTCTTAGAAAAGAAATTTCAGTACTGACAGAACCAAGACCACAAGAGCATCCACACAGATTCTTGAAATTAATCCTTCCTGATTTAAAGTGGAAGACAGCAAAATTTTTATTGAATTGTCCTACTGCTCTCAAATTATAATGTGCTCTACTAGATTGCAGGTCAGTCACACCAATCTGGAGGATATTATTTTTTTTCCCTTTCCCCCCCTACTTATTCTTTTCACTCCGACATCACTATTGATGAAGACCTCAGGAAAAAAATACCAGTGCCCAAGACACTTTGATGGCCTTTCCACTGTGTAATTATACTTACTCTTGATAACACTAAAGACATGCCTTATTGGTAGTGGCACAGGCTGCTTTCCTTTTCACAGAGAGATGGATTGTTTCTGCAGGCCTTGATGGCCTTCAAATTATCTGAGCACAGAAAAGAGAGCAGAGTGAATTTTATTTTAACTCATTTTATTTCTAAATTTATTTCCCAGTAGCTAGAAGGTGATGACTGCCCCAGCAGTCAAGTCAATTGTTATCTGTGGGACTTGATTATGTTTAGACCCAGTCTCTCATTTTGAGCAAGACACAGTTAATGAGGAGAGAAATGAAAAGTGCATTGAGTCACAGTGTGTTTGTGGTAATTTGTGACACATTCACTCTACTCAGTTCTTTGTTTATTCCTTCCCCCCTCCACGGCAGGTCCTGTAGAAAAAGGAACAGATAAGCGAATTCAGTGGTAGACAGTTAAGGGTGTTGAAAGTAATGAATCTATATCTCTCTATCTCTTTCCCCATTGTTGGCAGTAATTGGAGCAGTGTTCATCTATACAGTAAAATGCCAGTGAAGCCCATCTTAATGAAACATCTTTTTTTCCATTATTTTGCAACACATTTTTCATTGACACAGCTAGTTTTTATTTTCACTATATGCCTTTTTTTTTTTTGCAAGCTCTTTGCCACTCTTCTAAATAATAGTCCATTAAACAGTTCACAGTGTGTGTTCTGTAGAAATGTAAAAAAGTGATTGGATGATACTAATTAAGGAGAGATTTTGTTTCCACTTGCTGCAGATCAATGGTGGGTTACATTAAAGCTGCATTTTTGTGATGAGTTTAAACACAAAAGAACAGCTGTGCTAAATACATATTTCAAGGCTTACAGGTAGGTCAAATAAATTTTCCTTTCTTTGCTTTTCTATTTTAAAACTATAGCAAACTGTATGCAAAGAATAGTAGTAAAATAAAAAAGGCAAATTTTTCACTGCAAATATTTTTCATTTGTCGTAATAGAAACAGCTAATTCAGGAATACCAATTGCAATGCATTGAGAGCCTGTTGGCTTTTAATTTAATCTATAGATTGCTATGCATTAATTTAAATGAGACTTTTTTCCTTCTGTTTTTTACAGTTGCCACTCTAAGGTATTCCCTCTCTGATTTATGGCAGTGCTAGATACAGGAATAAAATATATTAGTGAGAAAACTCTTCTTGTATTCGAACCCACAATTCTTCCTTTAATCCTAAATTATTCTGAGCACAAAATGTAACCAAAATCTCCATACAGAGATATGTTCATATGCAAAGAAGAGTGGCAGCTCATTCCAGTCAGATCAATTAAAATAAAAATTCACTATTCGTTGGCATTCCTTGATCAGCACAAACAACATTCAGAAGAAATTCACCTGGTTGCCTCCAAGTAATGTAATGAATCCTGAACATATATGACAAGGAACTAAAAGAGAAAGTGCTTTTCAGGCACTTGCTCTAAATATTAAATGTACAAAACTGTTTTAAAATCAGTTCACTCTATTTTAGAAATGTATTTTCTTTAACACAGGATTCTATATAAGGAAACTATAAGCACCCTGGTTTTATCCAGTTCATTTCAATATCAAAAGCACACAATAATTTTTTTTCACACTTTCCTTGCATTTCAACACTTTAGATCCCAATTCTAAACCACTATTAGCAGACTAGAATAACATGAGTAGGCTTTGTATACCATGGACTAAGGAAGGTGCCTGATACCTTTGATTTTGTAGAAACCAAGGTCACATATAGATTTACTATTATACAACCAAAGTTTGTACCAAACAGATAAAAAGTTCCATCTTTACTGTTTTAAATTCAAACTATCAAGTCAGAACCGCATACCTTTCATTAAATCAGGTTAAATATAAAGTTAGTTCAGAATTCATAATACCTTTGTTTCATGTTGAAATCTGAGTGGTTTCAAATTCTTGAAAGGAATCATGTATGCTAGAAATCGGCCAAATTCTGGATGTGGTCACTTTTCAAAGAGGTGCACTTGTGATAATTTTAAGAAAGTGTTATTTGTGTATACTGTGCTTTACACTTTCTGCACAAAGACAAGAACATCCATGGCTAGTGTGAAAGGCCTGCTGTGAGTCTAAAGACTACTTGTCTATAAACACATGGACAGTAGCACCTGAGCTCCATGCCTCACTCTACAGTGGTCAGCTACCTGCCTTTTCCACAGGTCATGTACAGCTGGTGTTTTCCTAACATCGTTATTGAAATGCCTTTATCCTTTACACACCTTGAACTACAAACAATGACATTTTACAGCACATTTTTGGTCCAGAAAGACACTGTTTAGTCGGTGTATCAGCTGACTGATCCCATGAAGGAAAAGGCTATTCAGCCACAAAATGTTAAAGTTTGTAGGGTGTTTTACAGAATTTAAAAGATGTGCTGGGACCAGGCAATGTTCAGCAAAGGCCTGTTTTCAAGAGTGACATCCACTCTTGAAGTGAAAACAAAGACAGTGGGAAAGCATTCTGCTAGTTACAGGGCACACTTCCAGTGAATAAAATGGTCTTTAAAACCTGCACTACTGTGCACCCCACGCTGCTTTTACTGCTGCTATGAACTGGATAGATTAGGGTGAGTAGCACAATTTTTAGTTCAATTTTGTTCAGTCTGTCTGTAGCTGTAGAATCCACATGTATAGAAACTCTTTATTTAAGCTTGGGTTATCACTGGTATTTATAAAAGGAAGCTTCTCCTGGTATAATTCATTAAAAATTAATCAACCCATTTCTGTGCAAATCTCTGTGACATGTGTTCTTTGATGCAGTGAGTGCTGAATAGTCTTTTCTTTATTATGAAATGACACAAATGGAACTTTCTAATTGGCTGTCAGTGATGTCATATCCAAGTAAATGCATAAGTTGGCTTATTTCTCTTATTATGAACATTCTCCATGACAGACTCTGAGTTTCTGGAGCTCTTCTGTCCCTCTTTGGTAGTTAATATCACTTTGCTGGAACAATTACAGTTATGCCTCTGTAATAGGATAGAAACTTGACAGTGTGTTTTCCTGTCTTTGCTTGCATATGGGGGATACTATTCTTTCTTTTACTATGTTCCCCTACTGCCCACACAGGCAATGGAGAACTTACCAATTGAAACAAGCAAGAACTTTCTTGGCCATCCTTCCAGGGAAGTCTTTTTGGGTGGTTTCATGGATTGTGTCAAAATCAACAAGAAATGTGGTCACACTCATATCTCACTCATAGTTAAAAGACTTCAAATAATATGCAGCAGTTTCATCAGCACAACCACAAAATGTACATAGCCAAGACACATATGGAAACAGTGAGATTTTGCTCTTGTGGTTTTCAGCTTATTTATGTATTTGGTTAACAGTGCCTCGTTAATGCAGAAGGATTGCCATATCTCCAGCCTTTCCAGGAAGGTCAGCTTTCACAGCAGGAGGATTTGCTCTCCAAAGAATGTGCTTTGGCAGGAATGGTCCAACTTACATTTGTTTTTCTCTGTTACTCATGTTATGTACTTACAGAGCTTAGATAAAGGGCAAATGTTTTGCTTCTAGGAGTCACCTTTCAAAATCATGTGGCAAGGTACCACATCCTCTAGTTATCCTCCATACAGCTCTCCAAACCAAGATTACAAACTCATAACTTCTTTACTACCTCAGCTCCTAACTACATTCATCCTACTCCATAAGCAGCTCCACTTTCATGTGCAACCTTCAGCTTATACCCTGCTTAAAGATCCCTGGTCCCCAGACCTCTGCAATTTGACAGGACAGCCAGGACCACCCTCAAGAAGACCATGGCCTCTCTTGCTCTCTCTGATCTCACATGAACTCTCTTCACCTCCTTCTGGTCAGTCCCTACCAGGTTTGTCAGGAGAGTGAGGCACTGCAGACCTATGCTGTTGCTGGGGGAGTATAGAGTTGGACATACTCTAGGATGCTCTGCTGAAGACAAGGCCATAATCTGATCTTCAGCTCTACACCTGGACTCCCTCCTCATGTTACCTAGTGCTGTGTTTAAGGTATATGAAGTAACAGAAGATAAATTCACCTGGAGACTACAGGTGATTTGCTTACTGGATGCTCTCCCAGATGCCCATGATTATTACTAATCACATGCACAGTGACAACACAACTTTGATATTTCTTATTCTCCAGGGCCTCAAAAAAAGTTATGGAATATAATGTGCAGTAATCCCAGCTGATAGAGCTAGCATGGTGCTACTCTAAGTGAGGCTGGAGCTTAGCAATCAGAGCTGTTTAATTAAAATATCAAAAATAATGAATGCAAAATAAAACTTGAGAGAGAGATGTAAGTGGCTTTTGCCAGTATCAGGTTGTCCCATCTTCCAGTCTCTGAATATTCCTTGGTTTGTTTTGTCTTGTTTTAGGGAAAAACTAGAAAACAGAGTTTTTTCCCTTTTTTCTGTCCTTTTAATTTCTGTTCTTTCTTTTCCCCTTCTTTCTGCTAGACAATGGCTTAATCTAAAGAATAAAGACACCATATGATTATATAATTTTCTAATCCAATTACAGATCTTTGATATGGCCCCTTATCTTTTTTTCTTCATGCAGTGATATACAGATCACATGGTTCTTTAAACTTGAAAATATCTTTACTTTTCAGATCATGCTTTTACCTATCCTTTGCATTTCACTAAAACACAAATGTGTAATATTTAATTATTTGATTCCTATCTTGTGAAAGGAAGATTAATAGAGACATTAATGAATACAGTAATGTAATCAACAGTTAACTTTCCTAGAATAATTTGATTGGGATTTCATTTTACAATATAGGTGAAAACCAGGGTCCAGTAAAATTACAGCATTCCCATAAGATTTGATAGGGCCAGAATCTCATTATCTACTTTCTGATGACCTGAAAATTTTCAGTATTTGCCACCATGGTCATTTGACACCAGTGGAAATGCTTTGCTGCTTCAATGTGTGTTAAACTTCAGAGAAATACTATCCAAGCTGCTCTGCCTTGGAAAGAGGAAAAGCTTTTTCCACAGCAAGGATCAACAGCCCAGTTAGGCAGCAGCTCTTTCAATGGTGTAAATAGAAGCAGTCATAGTCACCATTAGGGCTATTAAATGCACTCCTATCTCTTAAAACCTGCATATGACCATTGGTGACAAAAAGAGTATTAATCACACATACATTTTTGTTAAAAATTATCCACTTGTTCATTTACTCTGCTTCCCTATAGAAGTTAGAGATTTTCCTGTAAGCTAAATTTAAAAGTTCAACATTTGAATCTCATGCAGTACTTATAGAAGTAGCAGAATTCTTTACAAGACACAAAGGAGGCATAAAAAAAAAGTTTTGTTATCCTTGGTTTGATCTTTTATATTTACTGTAGGTCATTATTTGATTCAGGAAACCCTGCCTTCTTCACTTATCTTTGATGTTAGCACCATCTGAAAGTCTAATATAGATGTTTCTTTTTCTATTTTTTTCTCCCAGCTGTTGTTTACATATTCTCTCCCATGTGTAAGCAGTGGAGCTACAGTGCTGGCCCTCCTAAAGCTGGTTGCTGAAGTTCTTGTTGGTTTAATAAAGCAAATAACAGTCCTGTCTAGATCCTTTTGCTCTTGTCATAAAGAGGGCAAGAATTAAGGGTCATAATAGGGATCATAAAACAGATTTTTTCCTTGCCCTTCTGCATGGAAGCTTAACTCCTGCATGATAAACAGAAACCCTGCACCTGGACTTTCAAATGTACTGTGAGGCATTAAAATTTTTCTCTTGTCATAAAGACCCATCAAAGGGACTAAATGGCCACCAAGGCTGTGAGCAGGAGCAGCATGGAGAGGACAGCAGGTCAGTAGCCATCAGTGACAAGATGATTCTGAACAGTTTGCTGTGCTGTGCCAGCCTTCCTTCCCTTCCATGGTGTACTTCCTTTCTCAGTCTATCAGTGCTCAGTTAGCTAGCATACACAGTGGCAGCTTTCATGTGTTTTATCTGGGATAGTATCAGATAAAAAATTATAGTAGAATTGTGGAAATATGTGTATATAAGTGTAAAATAATGGAAGTTCAGAACAATATGGAATAAAACAAAAACCGGTAAAGTACTAAAGACAGCACAAATATGAGAATGCTGTGTTGGTACACATTGGAAATTCAATAACTATGATCATTGTCCTGAAGGTTTTGAGCTTCCTCTGTGCTCCCCATTATATTCTCAGGTCAAGTTGCAGTATGTTATCTCTGCAAACTTAGGGACAGACAGTGAAAGCCCCATTGATGCTATTGCACAGGCAATTGAATGAATAGGAACTGTGTAAGAGTTGATTATCAATAAACTAGAAAAGAAATCTCTTAATATTAAAATATTTAAGTTTTTTTTTAGATATTTTGGTTTGTTGTTCCAGGATGAGACTTGTTATGTATTGGGAATTTCACTGAATATCTTCCTGTTGTTCTTGTTTTGTGTATTTTTCTTTTAAACCCCCTGCTTTGTATCCCTGTGATATGCCACTATTAAAATTCATCTACAAAAAACAAAGGTTTAGCGAAGTTTATAAACTGTGTTGAAGATGGCGTCCCCTAACTCAAAGTGCTCCTGAGTATAAAATAATTTATAACGTCAGAATTGCTTCCTTTTTGCTTAGGATGAGTCCTTACCCGTAAGTCCTATGAGACAACATGATCATGAGTTTTTGTAGTGTTTCATATCTCTGAGGCAAAGTCCTTCTCCCAAAAAGAAAGATCTTGATGGAAGGCCCACTGCGTGGGGCATAATTGCCAGTGTTTGGGCAGTAAACTGCAGGGTGGGAAGCAGCTACAAGCTGTCCTGTGATAGTCACAGACAGGTTCAGTCAGCTCTCAAACAGATGTGAGCAGGGTGAACACCATCAGGTGTCCAAAACTGCAGCCCTTCAGGGGAGCACCCCACACCCCAGCTCTGACATGTTTGTGAAAAAGCTGCAGCCATGAGGGGCATGAAAGACATGGGGAGATGTCCTTGGGGACATGTGATTGGAGGCATGCAGAGAGGCTGCTGAGGACATGGCTTGAGATATATTCTTGGAAGGAGGCACTTCATGATGGAGGGCTACCTTCCAGGGACTGCAGCCATGGACAGCCCACAGCAGGGAAGGGCATTCCTGAGGTACTGCAGCTGTGGGCAGGGATATCCTTGAGAGCCTTTACTACTGCATGACTCATATCAGAGTGAGGATACCCTTAGGGGTTGTGGCCATAGCTGACCCATGCTGGGGCAGAGGAAAACCATAAACAAGTGAAGAGAAGTAGACAGAAACCTTTAAACATACAGCCTGAAACCTTCTGGGCCACACATTTCTTCATTTTAGGAACCGGGATTGTCTGAGTGTAACCCACAGCAAAAACGCAGGAAAAAGTGATCAGGAGGGCAGGGAGGAGAGATTTGGCTTAATATGAGCCCAGATCAGGGAGGAATCCCTTTACTTTTTTGTAGGTGTTTACTTTTAAGTTTCTTACTTGCTAATGGAGTTTTTTCTCAACAAACAAATCACTTATTAGAAGTCTGCATAACAGGGCAATAAATTAAAGTAAAAAGGATAAAAAATACTGAGTCTAGACTGTTTACTCACTACAGACACTGTGATGCTGCTTGCCATGAAAGACATGCATCAGTTTTAAGATTTTTTTTTGCCAGTTTCCTTGGCTAATGTTCATTCTGTATTTCAGATGATGTTTAAGCAAAATAGAGATTTTCTTGTTCAATAAACTGTGTTTGAGCTTCACTACTTCAAGTTCAGTTTAGTAACATTTTATCCTTCTCCAGTAGTGGATTTGCAACATGTAAATGGAACAAAATAATAAGTTTTGCAGACTGCACTTTTCTCTCAGCCAAAAAACACAGTAATTCTGTAAGAGGGTAGAAGAACCACAGTAAAGTGGGTTACCTTACAGAAAGCTCATATGTTGTTAATGAAAGGATTTTAGTGTATCTTGAAGTATTTTTCAGCTTCCATGGCCATAAAATGCCTGAAATCTTAATATCATCATAGAAAAAATAGGTTCAGATTCATAAATCATGATCAGTTTCCCTTATCTGGCAATTAAGAGCTAGCCTAAAAATTCCTCCATGGTCCACATTCAGGAAATCATCTCTACTTATGGTAGTAAGAGTCAAACATCAGTTTATAGTTAAGCACCTGCTTAAGTGCTTTTTTGGGTTATGTTCAAAAATGAAATGTGTTCATGTCCCTCATGTGTAGATAAGGGTCAGATATAAAATTAGAAGATAGATTTAGATTCCAGTCACCTTCTCTTTAATTAGTGAGTACTCAGATCAGAACTTCTATATGGGACCATCTGGGCAGTGCCACTTTTAATGCTGTCATTTATTTTTCTATTTCATCACTAGATCTCTTGCATTACAGGCCTGTGTTTTTAAACACTATCACAAGAAAGATGACAAGCTTATTCATTTACTGGCTCAAGTTAGAAAAATTATAACCGAGGAGGTGTTGAATGAAGTACACTTACTATTTTGAGTATTTCTTGCATACAAAGTTTTGAATATCAAAAATTATCATGAAAAAATTGTTCTGCTAAAAAATCTCTGTTTGCATAGAACAACTTTTTAATTATATTTATATTATATATTTTTATTAGGGTATTATATTATTTTATTAGGGTATGTTCTTTTAGTGTAATATAAGTTAACATGATTTTCTTATTCTCTGCATTAAATTATGGTTTTCTAATGGTGTGAGGTTCATTTTAAATATCATTGCTTCAGTTGTCAGCGAGATGGACAGAACCTGTGAACTTTAACAGAACATCTGCTTCAAAGTGCATATGCTGTAATTTATGGCCATTTCAGCATCACTGAACTGTTGCCAAATTTAACAGGATTCAGTACTTCCACAAAGATTTTAGCTTAAAAAAAATATGGTGTTTAAGAATAAAATTACATGTGTGGTATTATTAATTTTAAGAGACTGAACAAAGATTCAGGTAAAGTGCCCTAAAGACAGCAAACATCATAAAAAAAAAAAAAAAAGCAAAAGGTTTGGGTGTTTTGTGGAGAAGGGATGGTTACAAACAGGTCATTCTTCAACAGAAAATATTTCCTAATCACAGGAAAAAAATAAAGATGAACTTTTAAACATATTTCTGCAAAATTAGCAAACACAGCCTCTTCTCTCTTGCCAGTTACTGGATGGTGAAATCTCTCAAAAATTTTAGAATTGAGTGAGGAAGTGTCACAACAGTATGGATTGACATCTGCCTCTCAGGTTTTTTACAGCTTGCACAAAGGAGGATAAAGGCACACTATCACATAGGGAAACTTACCATTTGACAGAAGAGAGCATTTTCTGACCTGACCAACAGTGCTGGGACTTAAGTGAAGGCTCCCCAGAGTGGATGGTCTAAAACATTGATTCATTAGTCTGTTTAATGTTTATGGCTGCTAAGGGAGAGATCCTCCTTGATTTACAATCTGACAGACTGTCATCTCAAGAGGTCCCTGGTCACTGTCCCTCCACCAAACTGATAAAACAAAAATATAAACCCTAGTACCCACGATGCATAGAATTAGCATAAGGTTCAAGTGGAAAATGGAAATAAAAAATCACAAAGGACAGAACTCAGTATAGGGAGAAGTGGCTGTCAGGGAGCTGGTCATAACTCTCCACTTTGGGAATACATGTGCTGTTTTACAGGCTCCATATGTAGTGCAGCCTCAAGTAACTGAGGGAGTGTAGAAGCAGCATAGAGGAGCTCAGAACCTCCACATGCTGCCCACTCACCCTCGTACTAGCTACACCACACTACACTGTGTGTACCAGTGTAAACTGATGATATAGGCCAGATAAATTAAATATTGTCACTGAAGATGAAGGTAATCTAGAATGAAACGGCAAGGTTGGAACAAGATGACCTTTAAGGTCCCTTCCAACCCAGGCCTCTCCATGATTCTATGGTTCTATGACCAACCAAGATGGAGACAGCTACTTTGTTGATGCAGAAAGTTAAAGAGGATGAATTTCATTTTGTATGTATGCCAGTATTTGGCCATACATTACTCCTGTGGTAATGCAATGAGTACAAATGGAAAGATGTGAATAAAGAAAAAACAAATGTGATTATTATATTCACTGGGGGTGAGAATAATCTTTATCTAGGGGCAGCAAGAGCCAGCTGGGAAACCAGGTACTGATGTAGATCCAAGGGTGAGGCCAAAACTTCAGCTCATAATTGGTGATCTGGGGGTCAAGATCAGACTTACTGAGGGAACCTTGGGTCAGACACAGCCCAGGAAGGGCAGGCATGGCTGTGGGGAGGGGCCATGACTTGGGTCTGGGACAGGACCTGGATCAGCAGGGACCATGGCCAGGGCTGTGGGGAGCTGAAGACCAGCCCCACTGCAGTGACACTGACTGCCCTGGAGTGTAACATGGGGCCCTGGGCCCTGGGCAGGGTGCAAAGAGCTCAGGAGTGGTAGGCGGGACCAGGGAGGGCTGGTGGTGCCCTCATAACCCTGGCAAGCTACACTAGTACTATTACACCCTTTTGGTAAGCTTGCTGGGTAGGTGAGATAGGACAGGAGTCAGAATGAAAAAGTCATAATTCATGGGGAGATGTCCACGTGGAGAGAACAGGGTGAGGCTCCCCAAGAGGCTAAAAGTCCACTCAGCAGAAAAAATAGCAGCAAGTGTTACCATGCAGAAAAACCTTAGGGTGGCTTCTGACACAGCTTAGGACTGATCCTCACTGAGACAGCCCCAGAAGAAGGTTATGTGAAGAAAGACAGCAGTATAAAGCCTCCCTTGTCCAAGGACTAGTCTTCATAAGTACCTTTTCCATGTGGTGAAAAACTACCTAAATAAAGAACATAAATGCTCAGAAAAAGTCAACTCACATTTTTGCATAACATTTCCTGTCGCTCTTAGTAAGTGTCTTCTGTATGGCCAGAGAATGAAGGACCCTGGCACTGGCATTTTTAACCATAAAAAAATTTAACTCATACAAAGATAATCTGAATATCCAGAGCAAATTAATATTCTTCATTTCCTGTTAAACCTTGGTGCTTTTTTGCATTTATCTCTCTGACTGTATTTCTGCTTCTCAGGTACTGTAGCCTATATTAACAGTCACTTTGGGTTTAACATCATTAAATGTTCACTGCCATGTCACCACAAATCCCACATTCCCCTTTTCTCTCAGGCTTAAAAAAACTCATTTAACACTAAGGGCTAATTAATTAACTGGGTTTTCCTATATTTAATGGAGGCTACCCTAAACCACAGAACTAAACCCCACTGAAATTTAGTTCACTGGGGCAACCTATAATTATCCCCTAACATATTTAACCACTGTTCTAATTCATATTTTTTGTTACAGTATTATTATTATGAATATGCTTGTGTGGAAAATTGCACAAGTTACAGTGTACAAGAATATTGTATCATGAATGTACAGGAAGAGCTGCAGAAGCAGATGCCATAGGCATTAGAACTAGTTTTCACTCTGAATGAATAAATATAAAAAATTCAGGGTGAAAAAGAAAGACAAATGCATTATTTAACAAACTAGTAAACTCAAGGAAAAAGATCTTGCTCAATTTTTATACCACATTCACAAAAGTTTTCGCACACCTCCAGATGGTCAATTAACTTTTTTTTTAGTGTCGGCAAACTAGTTTTCATTATTTTCATTGTCCATATTGGCTTCTGTAAAATTCATTTTTGTTCATTATCCTTTATTTGCAGATGATTGCTAGATAAGCACAGGAGTTCGAAAAGAAAATCAAAGAGGTGTGTAGCTGTTATTTGATGTAGGGTGTGTTAGAAAGGATGTTTAGGCAAAGATGACTGTGGGGAATTGGGAATGAGACACAAACGGGGCATATAGCACTGTATGGTTATGAACATCTGCTTCAGGTGTGTTGGTAGGACACAGAGGAGTGGCACCTGCTCCCTCTATGCTCAATGGGAGCTCTTCTACTGACCTAGATAGAAACTATTTTTGAGCTTCTCACAACTAAAGAAGAAAACATCCAGAGAAAACTTGCTTTTTTAGAGGTTTTTTTTTTTTTGGTTTTACTAAATTAATGAAAAAAATTTTGCAAGTTTTTAATTTTTTCCAAGGACAAAACACAAACAATCAAATTATCATCCATCTTTACTCTGCAAAACTTTCTTTTAGAAGAGTGAAACATTTCAGTACATTTTATAGTGCCCAGAATCTCTAGGTATTCCTATATCCTGAGATGCTATGCCATGTAGAAATATGAACAATCTTGTCCCACAGCCTTCTGCATCTCCATGAGTCTGCAGAGAACAATCCAGAGATACTGATGTGGATCTTTACAGAAACCTAGCTGTATAGATCATGATGTATACTTTTGTATGATAATTTTTCAGGTGTGGAACCCACCTTTATATCTCTCCACAGTCCAGCCTTGTACCTTTAAAAAGTCACTCTCAATGGAGTAGTAAGCTAGTGCATCAGAGATACAAATGTACATTCAGTCCCTAACACTGATTGAGAAGTCCTCCTCAACAAGGTGGACTCAAATACATCCATGGCAACAGTCTGTTCATAATGAGCAGATCACTGGACACAACAGTCTACAGGAACCAGCTTTCCAACTGGTCTTATTGTTGTGAGACAGTGATAATTATATTCATTGGAATAGTAATGCCAATCATTTTCCACTTGGGCTTTACAGTGAAAAAATTGGTAAATACTGCATGTGTTTCTGCATGTAAATTTGTCAATGCATTTAGTTTTTTGCTCAAAGCAAAAATCTTTTGGAGCAAATGTAAATATTTGAATCCATTAGGAAACACTGAGGTTGGGGCATTCAGACCCCATTGCTTGTAGGCAGGTGCATGGAGTTAGCACTGTATGTCTGACAAAAACAGAGGAGCAGCAGTGTTTAGAATAGGCACTAAGCAATAATAAGTAAGGAAATACAGACTTAAATTCCAATATGGGGTAACCAAAGCTATGGAAATGTTAATGAATTGTATTCAGCAGAGGTAAAGTCAGCAGGGAGGAAAACACCAATACCTGGCTGTGACTTAATTGTTACTTTACAAGTGTTTATGTGCTCTGTGTTTAATGAGTGCAGATTGGGAGTCCAGGACTCAATTAAAAATACTATAAACAAAATAGAAGAGTACAAAGGTAAGGAGAAAGCATGATGAGCCCACACTCTAGGGCATTGTGATTGGGAAAACATCACACCATATAGAAGATGTCGCCAGATCTAAAGGAGCAGCAACAAATGTTCAAAGGGATCATCTAAATGGTTCAGGAGTAGATTTGTCTGTGACACAAGGAGTAACTGCAGCTGAGAAGAAGATAAGGAGACCCCTTATCTTAAAGGATGAAGTCCCATACACTGGACAGAAATTTGACATGGCTAGTAATATATATTTAGTGTTGAAAAGTATTTACTTCAAAAGTGTAGTGTGCTCCACAGAATGTAAGGATTCCCTCAGAGCTGTCATTTTTTTTCCTTTTTTAGTATTACAGGAGCATCAGTACTCAACTGAAGACATGGTTCAAAGGGCATCATCTTCTAACAGGTCTCTCTCTGTGCTTCAAATAACTCACACATACACACAAATCAAGTTAAATAATCAGAAACATGAAGTGAGCAATAATGATTAATAACAGAAATGGGAATTAATGAATTACATGCCACTCTTTGAATTACCCAAACAGGATTTAGATACTATGAAATCAGTGGCTGTAAATTCTGATGACAAGGCAATTTTGTTGTGTCTTTCAGAGCCCCACAACCACCACAACAGTAGTGTTTCAGGCATTGTATTACTCAAGTAGGATGGAATTACGAACCACCTGCAAGTCACTACCCTTAGCAAACAAGTTAATGTCACTTTTGATTCTGACTGTTAGCAGTATCACTGGTTTCATCTCACAAGACAGTTGGTGGCTGTTAATAAAGCCATTATAATTAAGATAATCAGTTGTTGCTTCTGTTTTGATTTAGCTGCAAGAAAACAATAGTTAGAGATGTCAACTTTCTAAAAATGGTCAAAATTGAGATGCATATTCAGAAGCAGAACCTGGACACCTGAGGAGGCTGAAGTACTTGCAGGATACAAGGTCCTTCAACTAAACAGGGAGCTCCTAAATGTAGCTTTATGGATAAGGACTGCATCTACTTTTAGGCGTTTATGTCTTCACATTTATCTTTGTCTGCTTTAATGCATGATGAGTCTGTCTCCAATATATACTTTTGCCTACAGGACTACCTTGTGACCACACTATTGGTGTTTCCAAAGGAAGAAAATTTTCACTTCTCGAAACACTTGTACGTGGACTCAGGAGAACAGTTCTTTCACACCCAAACCTGTCTCAGCAATCTCTGTTGTGGGATCTCCTCCTGTGATGACCTCACATACCATTAACACCAAGGGGGCAAGATGACCCTCGTTAAGAAAGGCCATGCTGTCATCAGCCTCAGGGCAGATGAGAGCTGTAGGCAAACTGAGTTCAGAGAGATTTCAGGCTGTCAGCAAGAACAGTATGGATGCTGGGTATTCATGATGAGTTATCCAGTAAGATAACAGTTTCATTGTTATGCTGTGTTTAAAACTATTCTCTCATTGTTCTTAATTAATGTTTGGGTTGCACATGTGGAAAACTCTATAAAAAGAAGCTCTCCATTATTATTTATTTCAGCCTGGATTTGTTACCATGCCTTGAGAAACTGTTCAGAGATGCTACATAGTGATGCTAATACATTATCCACAGACCACCCCCCTACCCCCCCCACCCCCATATTCTTGTATTTTACAACCTGCAATTGCAGAGAATCACTTATTGCCAAGTGGTCATTTTCTCACATTTGTTATGACAACAGGATAAATGCCAACGTTTGTCAACATCTTGTAAATGATGAGTCTTAATGAGGCAATCTAGTGTTTCACCCCTCTGAGGAATCTCATAATAGGATGAGCAAAATATCAGGTTAAAGGAAGTGGGAGGTAATCCCAGGGGACAGACCTTTTCTTGTACAATATATTCCCCAAGGTTTTGCTTGGAGTGGGTTCTAGGATGCAGGCCAATTTGGCGTACCCCCTTGTACGAAATTTTAATTGTATTTTTATCAAATCCAGCAGAAATGCAGTCTGCATGTTGAATTTGTCAGTAAGCAGTGCCCTGGGAGAAAATTACAATATGAGCTTTGAGAACTTTCACCTAAAACATGAACTTAGAGTTACCCTTCCTAAGATGAAGAATATACCTAATGTGCATTCTCTTGATCTGTCCTGCATTTTTGATTTTTTTTTTGTTTTTTTTTTTTACTTTGATTTTGTAAAATATATTTCTGCCTTTTGTGCTTGCTAATTTATTCCAGGAGGTTTCTCTGTAAAAAATGCAAGGCACATTCAGTCCAGCATTTTCTTTTTAGTTAAAAACCGAAGTGGAAGAGAAGTCTTGCATCTCCTCTGAGCTTTTTAATGTGTTGCTTTTTTAATATATATGTATACTACTGTGCATTTCAGAATGCTATGCCTTAAAAACTTGAGTAAATAAAGTGTGTAAGAGGGCCCTACAAAGGTAATACTTAATTAGAACAAGACGGGTTTTTCAGGAACAAGTGCTATCACTTCATCACTCTATAAATGATACTATAGGTAATTTAGAGATGATTTAGGATCCAGCCAATTTTCTAGCAGAATTAGAGTTCATTATATATATTTTTTTTAATATCTTGCAGGTGTGTTATTTGTTTGGGTCAAACTGAAAACTCAAAGAATGTCAGAGATTTTATTTTGGAGAATTCAAAAATAAGGAAGCATAAGTTAATCACTGTTACATTAAATTAAAGCATTAAGTTATAGCACTGTTTTAGCTTTAAAAAAAATCCACAGGAAAATTACTCAATCAAGTCAACATAATCTAGTGGAATATATTGAATATCCTTGAAATCATTCATGCAAAATGATGGAAATTTTAGAATTTCATTAAGGTCTTGTAACTTCATTTCAATATTTTATATATCACTTAGAAAGATAATAAGGCAAAAAATGAAGTGCTTCTGTAAACTTATATTCATGTTTTTTTAAACAGAAGTTTGTAGATGTGGGTGGGAGTTAAAAAATTAATTTCTTAAAAGTCTACGAAATTTCAATTCTTTGATAGTATTTTGACTGAAAATAATTCTGAAATTTCAAACTTTTTTGGGATAGACATTTCAGATGCTACTACACATCACTACACATGGTGAGGAACCCATGTTAATTCTCTAAGATATCTAGCTTCAGAGCACCCATTTCAATCCATGGGGTTTTTTTTCACCATATGTCTTTCTTCCTTATAGTGCCCTCTGCATCTCCTGGGATCTTCTCTGCATCTACAGTGTCTTGAGAAAGGCAATGTATTGATATACTTTGATTTTCACTTTTGCTGTTCATCTGCATACTGGAGACATGGTTTAATTGGATTGGACTGGCCATGACTGTGCCTTCTGTCAACGGAACTGATGTTGTATTCTTTTCCTGCTAATTGATTGTATAACAACCGCTACTGTTAGAACAACTGCAACTGGCTCTGGTTTGCATCTGGCTTGTTTTAATCATCATTTAAGTGTTAACTCAGAGTCCAAGAAAGGAGGGGAGACCTGTGTTCCACCTGTGCATTGCTAACAAGCCCCTTGAGCAGTATACTATTTTGAATTTTATTAGCCACTGAATTTTAAGTAGACCAAATTGTCAGTGTTTGCATTTGTAGGTTCCTTGACTGAGACTGTTGATATAAATATAAGTGAGAGGGAAAGACAGGGAATGCATGCAGGGAGAAGGACAAGGCAGAGGTCAGTCCAACCATGAACCTAAGTGGAACGGAGTTTTCTGATTTTCAGTGAGACAAGTCGTGTGAGGACACACAGATTTTGGTGGCAGAAGATCTGTTCTCCTTGAGGCAGAACAGATTTTGTGACTTGCAAACTTATCCTCTGAAGTCACACTAAAAAAGGGCAGGTGAGTCAGGTATGTGGGGCTTTTGCTGATGAATGGTGAGGAGTGGTAACAGTGCTAACACTGATGCTACAGAAAACATCCATGCAGTAGTCAAAGACATAAAATAGCTTTTATAGGAAATAAAATAAATTATTGGTTCCTTCCTTAACACTGGGGTTCAGAGGTAAATACATAGGAAAAAATTCATTTCTTGAGGCAAAAATCTAAATTTAAAAAAATCTAATTCCTTTCTTGAGGCAAAAATTTAAATCTAAAGAGTTTTGATACAAATGAAAGCATGACACTGCAGGATGTACTATCTAAAGGCAGAACATACCTTTTAATCCTACTGTAGCTCTTTCACCATTAAATAGAAGTGGCAAGATTTCAGGAATAATTTAGAAAGGAAGCTATAGTAAGACTTGGCCTTCTGACAGTCCACTTCAATTTCTTCATGAGCAAAAAAGATAAAACATTTTTGGAAGGGGACCAGTCTGAACTACCAGTAATAGGCTACCCAGCCATTTTAGCACTCACACTTTCTTTTGCTGATATATCTATAAATCTTCTCTACTGTCATAAATGCAAAGTACTTTCACACATAAAATAAGTATTTATAGAAAAGATTTGGGAGGAGAGAATAAAAGCAACTGAGATTTCAATTGAACTTATCTTAAGTGCTACTTCCACTTTAGTAAAAGAAAATAATAAACAGTCAGCCATTCTTACATGATATTATATTGTATTTTTTTTTATTTAAACTAAGGCAGGATGGAAAATTAAGAGTCTCCAGATTATAGCAGACTAAAACCACTTATATTTATTCCTGTATAAATTGTTTCCTAATATTCCTGAGACCTTTTCTCCCTTCTTTTTCCCTCCTGACCCTTCATTTCTTCATTAGTAAGTGCTGAAAATTGAACAATTCATAAGCATATTTTTAAGGAAACTCTTCATTTTATGTAACAAACATTCTCCTGGACCATCTTTATGAAATTATTGATTGACTTGGAAGCAATTACTAGCAAATAACACTAGATTGTGTTGAATTCAATTAGCTGTACAGCCAAAGGATAGCTCATTTCTGACCAATGCATGGCAATTTGAATGTCCCTATCCAGAGGCAGATAGTTTAGAGAGAGGACATGTGGGAAGAATCACCTGCCACACTCTCATCTGATGTAGCATATTCTTCTTCTCCAAATGGAGCTTCATCATCTTGCATCAGTTGTGGCTCACTTGCAGCTTTCCTGCCTTCATTAGGACACTTGGACATTTATGCAGAAGTACAATCTTCTTTTAAATGTGTAAATAATAAATTAAAAAATTAAAAAGAAGCTCTGAAAATGCTTTTTTATTGCTGTGTAATGGATATCAAGTTTTTATCATGATCTGAAACTGCTGAAGAAATTATAATGTAAAATGTCTCTATTCTTTAGAAGTGATTGGATACACAATACATATAGTTACCTATGAAAATACAGCTGTATATAAGTGCAGGGTTTCTTGCTGAGTGACTGAATGCAAGCCAACACTAATAAAACTATACCACAGAAACCTTCTCCACAGTTCCTGCCTCATGTCCATGTTTCTGTTTCTCACCTTTAACCAACATCAGCTCCTGTACAGCTGTTGTGGTTTAATCCCAGACATCCACAAAGCCTCACACAGCCACTCACCCAGCCCCTCCTCACCAGTGGGATTGAAGAGAGAATCAAAAGGGTAAAAGCTGGAAATCTCATGGGTTGAGATAACAGTTTAATAGGGAAAGCCACACACACAAGCAAAGAAAAACAAGGAATAAATTCACTGCTTCCCACGAGCAGGCAGGTGCTAAGCCATCTCCAGGAGAGCAGGGCCCCATCATGTGCAACAATTAGTTGGGAAGATAAATGGCATCACTCCAAACATGCCCCTTTCTCTGTATACCTCCCCCTATATACTGAGTATGATGTCACAAGGTTTGCAATATCCCTCTGGTCAGTTGGGGCCAGCTGTGCCTGCTGTGGCTCCTCCCAATTTCCCATGGACCCCCAGTCTTCTCACCAACATGGCAGTGTGAAAAGCAGGAAAGGGCTTGGCCCTGTATGAGCATAACAAAAACGTCTCTGTTATTATCAGCCCTGCATTCAAAACACAGCCCCGTGCTAGCCACTGGGAGGGAAATTAACTCTACTGCAGACAAATCCAGCACAACAACTGACCAAAAAACCCTCAGTGCAGAAGTGCCATTAAACCATTTTTCAATAACCCTTACACATGACAATACCATGAATCCTTAAAGAATATGGCCTCCCATGGTCTCATTTTCTCAATGGTGAGTTCACTCAGGTTCTCCGTGTGAGATGAGATGCTGCACATTCCTTCACTTCTCCATTGCAAATCTGGTCTCTCTAGGTTACAAAGTGAGACATTTCCAACTGGTAAGAGAATAGTGCTGGGAATATTAGCTAAAGAAGTTATGTCTTTATAGTTTTTAATTTACAAAAGAAAGCCAGAGAACAGACCCTCACAGATCCACACCCAGACCTTACAGATCCACTTTCCACTGAGGTAAAATTGTTAAGCATGACTTGCTCCTAACAAATCATTCGATTGGGCTCCATCACCTCCTCGCGAGTCTCAAGTGACAACAAAAGGTGACAGTGTTGAATGATTCCACTTTCATCTATTCCACATGATTAAGGGGTTTAGTCTAATAAATTCCACTATATAAAAATAAGTATAAATTATGACAGAAAAGATGCAGCTTAGTCCCTGCATAAAGAGATTTGTTTGGGTTCCTTCCCCCTCACATAAATAGAGGTCTTTCTAGGAAGGTGATTTTGTGTATACTTATCTTCAATTAAGCTCATGAAGCTTGCAGGGAGGCTGTAAAGCTCTGTAAGCTCTTAAGACTGGACGGCACTACCCCATGAGCACAGCATTTAAAATCAATGGAGACAGAGAACCCCTAAACATAACTCCCTTTAAATAGTCAGACCTTGTTAATCCAAGCTTAGTTTAACCAAATGCCCGAGTATCTGAAATGCTTAAGTGGCAACTTGTCTCCAAGTCTGAATGTACCTTTGATTTGTTAATCTGATCGTAAGGGTGGGGGTATCCTGTATGAAATGAAGTTTGCAAACAGCTTTGGATTAATCAGTCTTACATGCTACAAAACAAAGTAGAATCCTGCCACTGTATTTATCATAAGGAAGGGCTGGCACCCTCTCTCACTGGCTGATTTATAGAATTGCACATTTGGCACAGCAATATAATATTCAGATGGCAGAGTTTTCTAATAAGGATGTGCAATGAATGGAAATAAGGGGAATATACCTGAAATTATGCACCTAACTTTTGAGTACATTATGTCCTTGTAGCTTAAAAAAATAAATAAAACTTTATTGGAATGCATTAAGTTTCTGGACAACCTGACTAATACATAGCAAATTTGTCACCTTTAAAAGATTAATTTGTGCTTATTTGGCCTCTTAGTCATGTGTTTATTCTGTTATGGTTCCAAGGAAATGCTACACATTAAATCTACTACATTTTGATATAAGGCTGCTTGTCATTTTGGTTCTATTCAAAGAATTTCTTATGTTTGATATCTATTGGACATTAATGCTGGGGCATCTGTCCATTTCCAAAAATGAGCTATCACACATCTGGCTGCTGGTAATAATTGTTTTATCAATGACTCCTTCTCTGAGTCAATAACCTCATTTAGATTGCAGTGGGACAGGTTTGGTGTACAGCCTATCTTACATTACCTAATTTTTTAGCTCTGTGTTTCTGTAGTATACATGAGACTGTTAGATAGACCCAGTGCCATGTAATTTGACTTCTTACCATAATAAAATACATTTCTGAATATGCAGTCTCATGTTCTTTCTCCAGAACAGGAGAATAATTCTATATGTTTAATATTTTAACAAAATTCAAGGACAGGAATTAGCAAAGGAAGGTTTGCTGGATTATTTTCTTGCCTTGACTATACTCTGCATGTATATTTGCATACATATAGAAATACTGTCCCTCCTTTGGTGGCATAGTTGTTGTCACCTGTGTTAAATGCAGTAATGATGCAAAAAAGCCTTGTGATGTTGTCAGAGTATTAATTTAACAGATAGACTATTTATTAAAGAATTCTTCCCCCAAATCATGTTTTTCATGTATTTTTCTTCTATGACATTTATGAGGTTCAAATACTTCTCATTATGGGGAGTTGTTGAATTGAAACCATTGTCTTGACTACCAAGGAGTCATTTGCTTCAGTAAAATAACACTACATAATTTAGACAGATGAAGCACTAGCCAAAAGTTTTATCTGATTAATGGTGTTAAGGGTATCCTGGTGAACTTACTTGGGTTTTTAGAAGAGTGCAAATAACATAGGTTATATGTTGTGCCTGTCATTTTTACTGCCAAATGCACCACAACCACACATGAAACTGCTTATGATGAAGCTAAAGTGTCAAGGTAACCATGGGAGGAGATCAAGACTCATCTGAGCAAAAATTTGGGCTTCCTGCTCTACTTTACATTCTGGACATAAAATATAAATATTTCAATCATAGCACTGTTTCTCTGAGGTCCTTTTTTTGGTTTTTTTTCTGGTTTATTTTGTTTTGTTATTACTGGCTTTGATATTGCCTAGCTCAAAATGCTTAGCAAGTTTTCTTGGAAGCCTGGAAGAGACACACTAGAGTTTTGTGTACTACAGCTGATTCCCCAGAGATGTTTTGAAGTTTCCTTCACTGGAGATACTCAAGAAGTATCTGGATGCTATCCTGTGCCACGTGCTCTCGGATGACACTGCCTGAGTAGGTTGGACAAAATGACTCATGGTGGTTCCTTCCCACCTGACCCATTCTGTGATTCTGTGAAGCCTGAGGGTATTCCATAGTGCTGATCCTCAGAGCATCACTGACTCAGGCTGATAAATTGAGCCAGTTTAGAATATCAATATGTGGGTCAAACTCAGAAGTCACACTCAGAATCTACTGTGCCAATTCTAAAAACTCTGACTGTCTTTTTGGGTTGAGCACATCACTTACAAAACCAGTCATGTTGCTCTGAATTGAGCTAACTTAGGATCACATTTAATGTTTAATAGTTGGTGTGTTTAAGGCTAGTGGTGATACTTAAGAATCATTGTTTACCAGCATTTATCTACTCCTTCCTGCTCTGGTTGCTTGCAATTCAGGAAATTTCTCTAACTTGTTTGGGTCTTTGTCCCTCATTATGTTAATTTTTGAGTCTGAAAAAGAGTATTAGAGAAATTAACATTTGTCTGTTCTGACAGTATTGTCGTGTCAAAAGTAGTAAAGATGTGAAACAAATGGCTATTGACATGACTGATCTTGTCTTCTTTGAAAACTTAATCTGCACTCATCCATTTTGCTCCTCTTCATTCCACTACCCACACTGCAGTCATTCACATCTTTGAGAGCCACATGATGACACTGACACCTAAAGTGTAAGGTAGCCCCCAAAGTAGATGTTTACACAAACTTTTTTTTTCAAGGCATCTACAGTGTACACCCACAGCTGTGGTAAATTAAGTCAATATAAAGTAACTGGTCCTCTCCTCCTACCTGACTGTGGTTTGCATGAACATCTAATCTCTTCATTCAGTTTTGCCCTCTGTTTTGCCTCTGTTTGGTATGATCCTGCTCCTTCCCATTTGATGCACTACTTATCACATTGTGTCTGCCATGTCTCTGGCATTACCCATCTGTGATATTGATGCATGCGAACTAATTCCATTAACAAGCTTGCAGGCTGACAAAAGTTTTACACATCTGCAGTCTCCTTCCTCTTTCTCCATTGCATAAAACTCAAAGAATTGATCTTCAGGGCCTAGCCTGCAACCTCATTGATATTAGCAGCTTGATGACACACCCTATGTGCCTGTTAGCACTGTTCTGTATCAGTGTCAAGCAAAACAGATAATTGATAATATCTGACATAACTAGGCAGGAATTCATAGCTTCACAGAAGACAGTGCGCTGCTTTATCATCCTGCTGGTAGAGTGGCTTGGGAAAACTTGTCTTGGGATGTAACAGGAAATATGCTTGAATCATGGAATTCTTTGCCTAAAAATTACTATGCAATAGGGTGCACCTATTTGTGTAAGATATCAAGCTTCTGTGTGGCTACTGCTGAAATACAGAAATAGCTATTTTTAAGAACATGGTTCTTTCTCTGTTATGCTGCTTCACAGGTGCCTCGAAAACCAGTGGAAAAATCAGAATCAGTTCTGAGGCCACAGAAAACAAAAAAACCAACATCACCCTAGCAGTTCCAGCACTACAGCATGAACTACTGGACAAGAGTAAAGTAGCTGCAGCTTGAATTTAAGCTGACAAATCATCCCATTGCATATCACCTTCTGGAGCCAAGAATGCAAGTTCACTTTAGAAGGAGCTAATTGCACTGGAAATATAGCAGTAAGAATCATCTCATTAAACAAAAGCATATCCATTAAAATATTAGAGGACTTTGTCCCAGCCATGGAGCTGTAACATGAGAAATTCTATATGCTCTTTTTTGTTCTTTGTTATCCAAGAGAATGTTGCTATATGAGCAGTCAGTTACCTAATAAGAGAGAGGGGAAAACCAATTTTTGATGAAGTGGTCATTAAGGTTTGCGAAGAAATTAATTTTATTATATCCCTCAGGGCTATCAACATTGAAAAAAAACTGCTGGAGTTACAATGAGGTTTGAAGAAAAGGGTTCCTGAACTGTGCAAGTCCAACTGATCAGACACATATCCTCATTCTGTGCCTGTGAATGTATTGCCAAGATAGGATAATATTCCATTGGCATTTTTTTGTATAGACAAGGTAGAATACTCATGGACACAAACATTGGATGCATAGTGTGCAATGCCAAAATAGTTTTTAAATGTGCCTTCTTTCAGTAAGGGCAAACCAAGTAACCAAATCATTTGGATTAATGCATCCACACCACTGTACAGCTAAAGTTATTCTGGATTTTTCTGCTTGGTACACAGAGCTAGAGAAGGACTCTGTTTATTTGGACTGATTCCGTTTTTTCACTGTTACTGGAGATCAGTAGTGTCGAAAAAGAAAGAAGACACATGTATGTTTAAATTAAACTGAAAATCATGCAACCACTACTTGGAAAATATTTTCCCTCATTCACCTTATTAAATTCTTAATGAATTTCTCATGTCTCCAGCACTGCAGATCAGGTGGCTGCTGATAATTTGGGATCCTTTGGTTTGTCTCCAAGAAATGGAACAGTATATTGTACAGCTCAGAGTAACTGAGAACAAGTTCTTGGCAGCTGAAATATGACCTTTCAGGTCTAAAATAAGTCTCTTAGAGCTTCATCATGTTCTGTTATCTCCTCTTTCAGTGTTATGAAATTCGTCTCAAAGTAACTCAGTCACCATTCTCTGATAGCCTTCAGTCTCATTTTCTTCTCTGTTTAACCTTACATTGATTACACTGTTCTTCTGCTTCCATTTCTCTTCATTCTTGCATTCCTTTCTTTTTTCCTTCTTCTCAACTTCCTGCTCTTCTCATCACTATCAAAGTACCCTATCAAATTCAGAATTCTGCTACTCTGCTGGATGGTCTTCTACGTAACAGATTTATCTGTCGTTTTTCAGACACAGTTGGAGTTTTTCCTGAAGAAAGGAAAACAAGAAATTATAGAACACTTGTGTTCTGTGTATTCCTTACATATGGTGCTGTACATGAAGAAGTAAGTTTTAGCTATAAAGACTGTTCTTTCTCTGGGTTTTCCATTTTTACCTACATCCAGATCCCTACATGTCAGACCTTCATTAAAGAGGTGATGAGACAATTTTATCTTTAAAATTTACCAAGAAACTTGTCCATGCAGAAAAGAGGAGGAGAAAGAATGACAAGAAACAACACAGCCAACAGATAGGATCAATAGTGGATATCTTGAAAATATTCCACACCATTATTGCTTTAGGAGATTTCCACAGTTTCAGAAGTTTCAACTTCTTCATTATAAGAAGCAGAAGGGCAAGCATTTATCTCTCCTGTACAATGGCCAGCAATAGAACTCAAGGGCATTGTTCTGTGTCAGTCTTTTGACACAATCTGTTGATTGTGCACGGTCTGTTGCCCGTGCCAGAGAATCTTTAAGTTGGGTATTAGAAAAACATTTTTCACCTGGAGGGGGATTGGGCACTGGATCAGGCTCCCCAAGGAAGTGGTCTCAGCACCAAGCCTAACAGAGTTCAAGAAGTGTTTGGACAATGCCCTCAGGCACATGGAGTGATTTTTAGCATTGCTCTGTCCATGGCCAGAGTTAGAACTGATGATACTTGTGGGTCCTTTCCAACTCAGCATACTCTATGATTCTATGACTCTATGTCAAAATGGAAAGAAAAGTAATTAATCTAGCCTGCTATCATTCCAGCTATACTACCTGTGAAGAGGAGAATTTGTACATGATAGATAAGCTTCTAGAAGGACAAGTTAAAAATACGAGGAAACTAAAATTGTCTTAATTTGTTCTGAATATGTTAGACTAAGAATTGTCTTCATTAGAACCTGGCAAACATTGTATTGTTTGTACACTGTGAATCAACATCAGGTCAGGAAATTTGGGGAGGCAGAAAGTTTCTTTATAAGAATTCATGACATCTACTATTTTGACTGTTACATTTACAATTCTATTACAAACACAATTTCCTTTTCTAATACACTGAAGAGCTGGAGAGTATTGCTTGAAGTTGGGCCTTTATTAATTAATATATTTATTAACTTAAGACCCTCCATAATTTTGAAGTTACTATTAGTAACTTAGAAAAAGGAAAAAATGTGTTTGTGGATAACAACACCAGAGGCAACATCAGCCAAATCAAGTAGAGAAAGCAGATATGTAAGAACCCACTTAAATATTTTGTAATAGCCATTGTAATAAGACTGAAGATGATTTACCTCCATCCTAGGCTTCTGTCTTTTCTGTGCAAGAAACCTCTTCTGCACTCTCTGAATGTCTGAATAGCTCCTAAGAGCTGTAAATAAATGTCTCTTTGGAGCTTTATCATATTTGTGAAGAGATTGTCATACATTCACAGGCATTGTCTTCTGCTCATATTGCAGACCCATTCTCAGCTATTCCTGATACATTTTAGGTAGAGCCTCATTAAGAAAAATTAAGTTCTTTCTTGCCCTTTCAGGGTCATATCTCAGATGTGGATCCAAAGCAGCACCTGCATGAGACATTCACATATACCTACACCATTACTTTGTTTTAATCTGCAGAATTATTCAGTTAGTATAAATTTGACAATCATGTAAGCCAGCATATTGCTTCCACGTTGTACTGGGCTTACATGGCAAGGCTTTAGCATTGGGTGGTCTGCAGGTGTTATCTATGAGAGGCCAAATGGCTCCAAAATAGATTCCCTGTTGTCCAAAGCTTAGACCATAGGTGATGCTGGCAAATCCTCACATTTATGAAAGTGTAAAAAATGCTGCATAACAGCTGTGAGGCAAAGGAGTGATAAAAAATGTGAGAGAAACAACCCTGCATACACCAAGGTTGCTGAAAAATGAGAGGGAGGAGGTGCTCCCAGTGCTGGAGCAAAGGTTTGCCTGTAGCCCATGACAAAGGCCATGACAAAGAAAATTGTCCCCCTATGCAAAATGAAGAACCATGTCAGAGCAGATATCCACCCAGCAGCCCACAGAGGACCCCACACCAGAGCAGGAGCAGTTACTTTATATCAACTTGGTGAGATTCAAGTGTTGATCTTAGCATGTTCTCTCAGGCAGTGGAAAGGCTAGACCCAGACCTATGGCATAGCTGAAAGGCTGAATTGTATTTTTCACATCTATGGGGATAAAATGACAGGGAACCTAAGAACAAAACTTATAGAAATGGTAAACAATAATAACAGCGGAATGTGACTCACAATTAAGATAAAACTAGTAAGAGCTCTGAAGCAAGGACAACTTTAAAAAAGCTCTAAAAGAAGTGAGATTCAAAACATAAATTAGAGATAAATTAAATATTTTGTGTTTAAAGCACTCAGGGTGATCAGAATAACTTGAGGAATGTGATCTTTCTTCACCAGGGAACGGGCAGAAGGAACCATATTAAAGAAACAAGCCATCATAAACAGACATTTGTTGTGATCTTCCCTTCCCCATTTAGATAGCCTTATATGACATTTATAAGTAGACTCAGTTACAAAGAAGGCTGAAGGGTGACCTGACCTCATGGCTCTCTACAGCTTCCTGAGGAGGTGGAGAGGGAGGTGCTTATCTCCCTGCTGTCCAGTGTTAGGACACATGGGAATGGTTCTAAGCTGCACCAGATGAAGTTTAGACTTTGGAACTATCTCCTTACCAAGACGGTGGTTAAAAAATGTCAGAGGCTTCATAGAGAGCCTCTGACAGAGTGTTTCAGTATTAATGAATCAATTGGACAATGAGCTTAATAACCGTCTTTGACTTTTGATCAGTCCTGAAACTGTCAGGCAGTAAAACTAGATGATCACTTTAGATTCCTTCCAGCTGAAATATTCTATTCTATTCTATTCTATTCTATTCTATTCTATTCTATTCTATTCTATTTAATAGAAACTGTACCTGGTATTAATCCAATTTCTTTACAGTAAAGTAGTCCTACTTTCAAGTTCTTTGGAAATTGCAACTAAAATAATTCCTTTCTCCAGTATCTGACCAATATTCCCTGGTTTCCATAACCCTGACCCACCCTCAAAGGTATGAGAGTGCTATATTCCGTTGTCCTATACCTAGTAGGCTACATTTCTGTGTGCCATTGTGTATGGTTTATGTCTAGAAAGACATATAAGGCTCTTTTTGTTGCTTTTGTATTCATTATAGGGCTTTTGTCTCTTTAATTCTACCATTTCCATACTCTAATGTCACTAACTGTTTTCCATAGTTTCTTCAAGTTCTTTCTCTTCATGGTCAGATTAAAATCAGTACAGTTTAGTGATGAATAGAAAAAAGTTACAGAGATGGTAAATCAGTTTAGACTGTGTATGCTCCCATTTATGCTGCAAGTCAGGATTCAAATTCAGATCAGCAAAAAACATAAAAACTACTTTTTAAAGATACATTTCTCATGGTGGCATGTGTTTTCAGATCATCCTCTGAATGTGGCAGAGGTGTGGATGGGGAACACCAGTTCTGCCCCATTCCTAATCCACATTTAAGAGTATTTGCAAACAGATATTATTTCACAAGAAAAACAGATTAACAGATTGATTTATTTTCCCTCTTTCCAAGTGCTACTTTTAAACACAAAGAAGAAATAGGCATTTGGAAACAAGAAAGCAGAAAAAGAATGATCAGATGCTTCTAGGCAGATTTGCCACTTGAATTTTCCATGTTGCACCCATTTCACAGCCATTCTTTGAAAACATTCACACTGTTTTGTGGGACTGTGAACGGCCCAAAACAAAACAGAGCTGAATGCTTTAGAACAAAACAGGGGCTGGTCATTTCCTCCAATATCTGGTCTATCTGCCTCATGCCTGGAGCGAGGCAATGAAGGAAGAAGGGAGAAATGTCATGGTGGAAGTTCCACGGTGCTGAAGTTCAGAATAAATCTGTCTCCTGGCAACTCTGCACATTTGCTTTCCTTTCCCTCTACCCACTGTTGTGGTACAGCAGAATACAAAGTCAGCAACAACTTTATATCTTCCTGCTGAAAAAAATGACTGAATGCAAGACAGAGTAAATATAAATGTGAATCAGAAAATGGAGCCTCTCCTACCCAGACATGTCCGTCCTTCCATGTAAAAAGGTGATGAAAATACTACTCCTGCATAATCATCTGGCTTTTAAATCTAGAGACTTGAGGAAGAGGAGAGGTTCCAGTGTTAATGCCTGAACAGCACTCCTGCTGTGTTGCCCAGTGTTCTAGTAACAATACCAACTGCTGAGGACTAAAACTAGTCCTCTCTGCCTACACCTTGCTCTCCCAATCTCTTCCTAACTCTGTTTTCACTCTTGCCACTTCTAAATTTAAGTCAGATATCTTAAACTAGGACATGAATGTTTTAAGATTAACATTCAAAACTCAATTTTACATGAGCTTACTACTCTCTGAGCCAGTCTGGTTCTGGCCTCAGATGAAGCAGGTTTCCCTTTATCATTTCTTTACTTCTTTCGTCTCAGAAAGAAGTGAAGCAACCAGGAAAATGGTTTTAACTAACACATGATTATTATCATAGCTGGGATTAAGGAGTTAATATCCAGCTGAGTGGTGGTAGCCTCTGAAGATGAACTGACTCCCTCTCTTGCAACTGTGGTATTGAGTTCAAATCTGCATATATGATGGACAGGCAAGCCCTGCTTTTCACAGGCACTGGCCTCAACTTACAGATGGACAAGGCCTCAAATGACACAAGAAAGCTCCCTGGAACACTCCATTTGTCTAAATCACATTCTGTCCCTGATGATAAAAGAAGAAAATCCATTTTAAGAATGAACCTGCTCATAATATCCACATTTCCTAGTAAGGATTTTTCAGGCAGGAAGTAGTCCAAAGGAAAAGATTTTAAATATTCTTAGATTTCTTTTATGAGCCAGTCTATTAGCTCCTAATTTCATAGACCTTTTGACACAATCAAAGGCAGCTTTCCCTCTTGTCTTACAGGTACTCTGTTCCAAGCTGGAGCCAGAAATAAGCCTGTATGTAATGTGACTCAGGTGACTGATCACATTAAAAAGAGTAAAAACCAGTGACAGAAAATTTGCAAAGAACGAGTGGCCTGCTATGTTTTGCATGATTCATTGTTGGCCAGTGAATAAATTTATTAAATGACATCTCAGAGACTGGGAAAAAAGAGTGGGTGGCAAAGAATACAATGTATTTCTATCACCTCTCTCCATCTCTATTAACAGAATGGGGGAGGAGGGGTACCTGCTGCCCTAAAAGTTAAGCCAGATGCAGAATTTCCTTTGCTAAAGATTACTTCAACAACTCGCAGTGTGTGCTTGTTATTCCCCAAACTTTCTTTCTGCTCTGAAATCCTGTGCTACCCTCCTGTGACATTTTCCTGCATGTGCTCCACTGAAGTTTGGGTCTATTGTTTCACAACAAGGGAGCTCATCCTTCAGCAGTTACTTATTTATTGAGGTCACCCGAGGTCAGTGATGTGGGTTTTATGGGGTGCTTTTTTTTTTTAGAATATGGTCAGGCTGGTGTTTGGAATTCCTTTAATTTTGCAAGGAGAGAGGTTGATGGTGGGGGAGATTCATTTTAAAATTAGGTACCTCTCAATAATCACATAGTTCTATACCTGCATTTTATGCATAACTGCAAATTTTCAGTGTGTCACCATCCTGTCCTGATTTTGGTTTGATACTAATGGGCTCATATAGCTTTTCATGACCAGGATCTTAGTTCTTTATTTTTCACTGATGGTGTTTTTTTTTTTTTGTTTTGTTTTGTTTTGGTTTTTGTTGTTTTTTTATTTATTTGTGTGTGTTTTATGCAGCAAGGAAGGGCTACTCTGCCTTACCTCTCACATTTCCTCCTTGCCTGGGTGACAGGGGATTTGTTGACATTTGCTGCATGTCCTGTCGCTATTATAAATCGGAAGCTACATTTCAAGCTTCAGCACACTCAGAGTTAAGCTGCACTGGAAAGTGACAATGAAAAATATAAATGTAAGAAATTTGAAGATGTGAAAAGGGAATTATTTGGGGAGCCTTTTATTTTAAAGCATTTTAAAATGGAGTGAGAAAAAAAATCCTTGTCAGGATTTTTAATGTAAACTTTTTAAAGTTGGGTTGGGGCTTTTTTTGTTTTGTTTTCTAAGCTGAATGCTTAAAGTTATGGTTCTAACTCTTTGTTTAGTCACCAGAGTTTACCACTCTAAAATCTTCCCCTGAAACAATCCTTAGTACAAAAAAATATAGGTTTTGTGATAAAAATTTTCCAGAAATCTGAAAGTGCCCTTATAAATAGTGCTTGTTGTCAAGATTTTAAAGAACTGAGAAATTTGATGAAAACCACTCACATTTCTGCTTATATAATATACAATAATTGAATACCATCTATTGCAAAAAATAACAAAGAAAACCCAAAGCAAAGTAAATTTTACAAATCATGCCAAATAAAATATTTCATCTGACCAGACATCAATATTTCTTTTATAATTTCTTTTATAATTTCACTTTATGGGAAATTTCTATAAAAATGTTTTTTCTTTTCTGTTCTATACCTAAAGGGAAGGGGTGTTTTTTTAATCAGGATATTTCTGCTAAAACTCCAGTGGATTTTCTTGTTATTTGTGAGTTTCATGTGACCTTAAAAGGAATGTGAGTACAAATCAGTTTATTTATCTGGGCTACTTACAATGTCTGTTTGGTGAAGTGTAATTCAGAGGCTCAATTTTATAAAGGTGGCCACAAATCAAAACCACAATCCTTAAAAAAGTAGAACAAATAGAAAGCATAAAATCATAAAAAATATGTAATTCAAAAATATTTTTCTTGACCTATTTTAACTTTTTTCATTATGATTTTTTCTTTTTCTTGGGATAATTTACTGTAAAATTCAAACCTGCAGATAATTTCAACCTCTTTTCCTTTATTATTAGCTATTACATTTTATTTAAGCTTGATCGTTTTTAAAGGGATGGGTGGGATAAAGTGAAGCTTCTAATTTTGCATCCTGCTCTAATCTCCGATTTGAGAGTGCTATACTCTGGGGTTTTACATAGTAATATACGGGCAGCAGATAGAGAGATGTGATACATACCCACACCTTTGCATATCAGGCTCGAGAGGGGCCTGCATGTTTTGCACTGGTGGCTCACCAAAACGCTCCCTTTTAGACTTCAAAGCAGCTAATGGCCCTGTGAGGGAACCTCCTGAATTTTTTTAGTTAGGACAGGCTTGGGGTTTTATTTTTCGGGTGGGGCGACGGCTTTTTATTCCTGAACGGCAGTCCTCCTGTCCTTAAGTTTAATGCTATTTTCAGACTTGGCCAAACGTTTGATTTTTGTAATTATTGCTGGGATTTCCTCCCCCTTCCCCCTCCCCAGACGAAAACTAAAATTGTGATTTAGATATTTGGTCCCAGCGGCCCTGCCTGTGCTCAGCAAATGGTTCCATGTCACTCGCTGCATCACAATATCGGAGTGGCGGCGCTCGGTGGCAGCTAATCCTCTGAGCCCGTTAATAAGCTTAGGAGCACGTTCATTGAAGACTGACGCGTTAGTCACAAACAGGGAGAAAATATCTACTGGGGGAAGCTGAATTGGTTTTAATCATCTGCTAATCACCAGTAATGAGACCTACTCTGGGGAAGAAAAGAAAAACAGATAGTCAGAGGGAGGTTTTGTTCTTCACAGCGGAGTAACAGGGAATGAGAGGGCAGCTGTTATTAGGAGAGAAAAGATGGAAAGAAAGGAGGGATTTGGCCAGACCAGATGAAACTTCTTCTGTGGCGCACTGTTTTGTTAGCTGAGTGTTTCTTTCATTCAGCCTCCAAAACTTCAGATCTGTCAGTCCCTCTGAAAGCCCCGGCCCACCTCTCCGAGCCGCCGGGGAGAAAAGGCGCCGCCACCCCGCCCCGCAGCCCCCGGCCCGGCCCGGCTCCCCTCCCCCGGCCCGCGGCTCCTCCAGCGGCCCCTCCGGAGCCGGGACACGGCCGGCAGGGCCGGCAGCCGCGGGGTAGCCGCTGCCGGGCCCCGAGGGCTGGGGAGGCTGCAGGTGGGTCTGGGAGGGATGGGGACGAGGGGGAATGCTCGTCCTTGAAGGTGCCTTCCTGCCCCTCTCCTCACCCGTACGTCTGGGAGGCTGGGCATCAATGTGCCTGCTGGGAATAATCCCAAGAGAGGGACACGTCTGCCGCTGCCCGTAGCAGAGCCCGGCTGGGATGTCGGCTCCCCTTCCCACCGGTGACACCTGAGAAGAGCCTTCGCTTCGAGAAGCAGGCGTCACGTTCTGCAGGGAAAGTGGAGCAATAAGCAAAGCCCTGATGCTCATTGAGAAAGGCAGTGACGTGACTATGTCGCATGCACTGTGCAGATCACCGTGCTCACTTAATTCCAAGGTGCGGCTGTGAGGACCTTTGCAAGACACTGGATGTGGCAGGTCACTCAGTTCCTTAACAGTAGGCCCCAGGTATCTCCTTCAGCTAGATCATGTTCACTTCTTTTTAAATTTTAATTGGGTTTAATTTTTGGCTTGTAATTGTGCATCTGGCTCAGAGAGAGGAAGAAAGCCCTTAGCTACATCTTTAAAAATCCAATCTTGGATGAGCTCTTTAAGTGATTATAAAGTTGACTAAGTGTAAAAGCTTTGCAAAGGCAGTAATTTCAGACACACTTCTGGCTGCAAAGACATGTCTGTGTTTCATTTTCTGTATATTTTTAGGGAGCTTAAGTGGGGTGGGTAGCTCACTCATTGGGAAAAAAAAGGGGGTTTTAAATGTCATGTTTCATTTGGCTGTATGGAAAAGCTGAGTATCAGATGTCCTGTCAGGAAATAAGATACACTGATCTACAATGTGCAAACATTTTATTTTGAAGAACTCCTTCACAGTCTCACTTCATGGAAGTGAGTTGCCCAACTTAGTCACACAACGAAGAGAAGTCTACATCCTGATTTAGGTTTAATTTCTTGGTTTAGAGCTCATGGCAACAGGATATCTGAAAGGGAAAGTATGCCTAAGTCTTTTTCTGTGGTTCCAGTAATTCTTATCTTCACCATCAAGAAACAGGTCCCAGCACACTAGGATGTGGAGAGAACCTTAGCCCAGATACATTTTTAAACCTCTTCTTTATAACTTATTAAGAGTGGAAGCAAGAATGACTATCTTACTGAAGATCATCACAACATCATGTTTCTGATTTTGGAGAAGGGCTCTCTGGTGATCTGGGGATAGCTGGTATCAATGAGAAACAAAACACCATCAGGCAGTTTTCCAGGTTTTTTTCAACAGAAGGGCTTGAGAAGCTTTACATGTAGGGAAAGACTACCTTATTTTAGTACCATCTAAAGTCCTTTGATTTATAGTGAGAAGACAGAACCATTTACTTTGTAAAGAACAAATAAAACCAGGAAAATTTAAACTCCTTTTCCTGTGTCCTAAAAGGACTGACCCATGTGTTGCTATTTACTCCTGTTGAATTACTCCTTATTGTGCAGCTCACCTTGAATGAAGAATAGATTGATTCTCAAAAGTGGCTATTTATTTTGGGGACCATCATCCTCAGTGGTTTCACAGAGATGCCTGAAAGGCCTCACACAAAAGAAAAACAACAAAAAAACCCAAAAAATAAACAAGAAAAAAATAAAAAATAAAAAAAGGAAAAAACCCCCAGACAACCTGCCATTGGAAACCAAGACTCTTCAGAGGTGTTCAGGGGAGAAAGAAACCTTTTGCCTGCCTGTTCAACAGCTCTAGGATTCTCAAGCCATAAAGTTATGAATTGTTACATATCCAGTGGTCCCCAGCAGTAAGGCAATGTGCAGAAACAGGTGTCTCAATATGTTAGATAAAATTTGAGACTGAAAATGAACTTTAAAAAGTCTCCCTATTCAAAAGAAAACAATCAGAGATGCCAGCTACAGTCTTAGTGATCTCATGTATACACTCCTTCCAATTTGAAGGCAACTTTTCCCTGATAGTGAGCATGTCATCAAAGCCTTGAGGTAATGTTTAATTGCACTCTTTTTCTTTTCTTTTTCCACAAGTATATTCAGCATTGTACTGATGTTTTCTCAGTTAGTTCATCTGTCTCTGTATTTTATCTTTCTGTCTGTCAGGCTTATTAGCATATTTTGACAGATTAAAAGGCTAAGGTCAAACAAGCAAATCCCCAAAGAAATACTGCTAATTATTGTCATATGTTTTTTAAATACTTTTGCTTCTTCAAAGAATTTCATAAGGAACTAAATTCAACTTTGCAGCCTGTTTCTTTTATGAGCCCCTCCTCTCTTTAACATCACTTTTCCTAGCCACCCTCCAGTGCCCCTACCCTCACTCTCATTTCTTTAGGCAAGCAATTAGCTTCTTACAAAAATGCAAGACTGTATTTAGGTAAGTTACATTTGGTGGAAGCGTACCTGGAGTACACGCTGATGCACACCCAGTGAGTAGTGTTCAATGAACCAGCAAACATGGGTTTAGATGTTTCACAATGTCTGAAGAAGTAAAAGACTCTTTTTATTACTGACATAACAACATAAATACCCTTCTTCCAGAATCCTGCTCAGGGACTAGTGGGTGTTGTATACACCTGTGGTCAACAAAGGGGTCCTTCACACCATAGCATTTTCCCTCTTTGTACTGTGAGGAGGATTGGTTAGGATCTGGAGGTATAGTTAGAAGACCAATGAGCTGCATACTTGTACTAGATGTAGTACAAACTTTTCTGTACCTTCAACTTCTTAGAAGACAGATCAGAGCAAGCAGATGGTCTGAGAGTGAGTGTAAAAATTAAAATAGAAAACAAATACAGGAGTCAAACATGCATGCAGTAAGGAGGAATGGTTGAAACCACAGTCAGCTGAATACTCTCTGGATTAGTTGTTGGCCAAGGTAAATAATAAGGTAGGATGTGGTCAGATAAAGGATGATACTGGCTTCTTGTGAGGATGAGACAACAGGTGGCTAAAATAAATAGAGGGGGAGTGCTTTTGGAACAAGATAAGCAACAAAACAATCCTAATTAACTTAATGATCAGACATGTATTTGTCTTATGCCTCCACTTTTCTATTAATTTCCAGACACTTCTGTGTTTCAAGACAATATACATGGTTTTTAAAGGACTAATTTTTTGATGGGTATGCAAAGGTAGCATTGCCAAACCTTGTTCATGGCAGGTAAATCATTACATGGCCTAAGACAGTGTTCATTAGCAGCATTGTCAATCATGTAGGAGTTCTGCCAGAGAATTGCTGATGATACAACAGGGTCAGAGAAAAAGATATTCAGTCTTTATTCATTCATCAGATTTTTTTTAATCAATTTACAGCATGATAATTGAGTCAAGTTTATTGTGCTGCCCCTCAAACAATGTAGGATTTGGTGATTATAAATTTCTTGTTACTGAGACCACACAAAAAAGAGAAAGGAAGGGAAAGAGATTAAAAGGTAGG
The DNA here is from genome assembly GCF_031753505.1 of Anomalospiza imberbis. Lineage (NCBI taxonomy): Eukaryota > Metazoa > Chordata > Aves > Passeriformes > Viduidae > Anomalospiza > Anomalospiza imberbis. Next base: position 29,558,599 of record NC_089682.1, read on the forward strand.
AAGGAAGGAGTGTTGGGGTAGGGTGGGGAGATGAAAGATAATTGCTAAGATAAATATTTTTTAAAAAAGGGAAAATTTCAAATGGAGAAGACATCTCTTTAAGGTCAGAAAAATAGTTGAGAGATTAAGTCCTCAGTTAAAGAAATTCTTCTTAAGGTGAAGGGCTAAATTGTCATCCATGTATCTGTATCCTCTGAAATTATTTCACTGATATAACCAATGTGTATCCATTCCGGGGGAACCATACTGCCTTAAAAAGTGTTCTTTCTGCTGTGTTGGAGAGCCCTTTTGTAAAACATTTTCCCCTTCATACATGCAACTGTGCATGCCTGCGTGCATATGTGTGCGTGTAAGGCCTGTGTGCTGAATAGGTCTCTGTGTCACGAGATTTTAAAAAAGGAAAAATAATATGGAACAGGAAAGTGAAAAGTCTCTTTCTAAGGCAGAAACAGAAGTGCTTTCTACAAGGAGGAAAGCCCTCTTATATCAAGCTGGGCATGGCTCTGATTTCCAGCACAAATGTTCAGTGCTGCATTTCCAGCCCAGGAAAAAGGGGTTTTAAGCCTCCCTCCCATGACCTGCACCCTTCGCACACTTACACCTAAGACTTAAGATGAGTGCCATTGCCATCGTACACAGGCTTTCTGTAAACTGATGTTACTGGTAAACATGTGCTTTCACATCTACTTTCCTCAGTTTGCTGTTTGGCTGATTTCAGACACATGATAAGTAGATCGTTCCTAAATTTTTGTATAATTATGTTTAAATATAATTTTGAGCAATTAAAATGAATGGGAGAGGAATTTATATGAAATCTGTCTCAAAATAAACCTATAAAAGTGTCACATTCCAGGGTGATTTCTTAAACTCTCTTTCATACAGCAACCATGCTCATGAGCTCTCCTCTCAGACCCCCGACTCTTTTCTGGGATTCATCAGGCTGATGCTGAACATATTTAAATCCTCCCCATAAAAGGTTTAGTCTAAGTTGCTTCTCCAGTACTTGTTTGAACATTAAATATGCAAATAATCATCATTACACTTCCAACAATTACACATGTTTGCGAGCACCATGTCAAGTACTGGCAGCAGTGCAATCATTTGTAAAGACAAATATTCCATTCCAAGAGATGTCATGCTGCTTAGAAGATTTCTTTTTGTATTAGTAGCCACACTGCTGCTTCATAAAGTGTGCAAATGAACGTGACAGTGCTGCCAATAGCTGCCAGTTCCTTCCTCTCGGCAGAGCAGATGTCAATCAACCATCCCAAACAGACAAGGCCTCGGTACTGCCGCAGACATTAAACATGTAGGATGGAGAAGGGAGGGCACAAACAACACAGGCAGTGCAGGGGCTCGGCATACTCCTCACTCTCCCTCTCCCTCTCCCTCCTCCTTCTCTCCCTCTCAGCCTCTCTCCCTCTCTCTTTCTCTCTGAGGAGGCCCGAGGCCGTTGGAATATTTTAATTTCTGATTTCTGACTATATTATCATGTGTTTGTAACAGATGAATTGTAATTTGTAGCTCTGAGGTGATATGAAAAGCTGCCTGCGACCGTAGGACAGATGCAGGCGTGTGTGGCAGACTTCTCTCCTCTCTGCTCTTGCCTCCTTCTCTCTCTCTCCTACTCTTTATGTAGTAATGGATAATTGTCAGCATTCACTTTTATCACATCCAAAATAGCAGCTTAGAGAAGATGCAACTTTAGTCAGGACTAATCTTGCCTCCTCCTGAAGTGGGAAAATCCCAAGTATTTCAGGGTCCTATTGATAACCCTTGTTCTTTTTTTTTCCATAAAAGACGGATGACTCTGGCAAGCTTGGGAGACTGCAGATAATGGGATTGACTTGGTACTTAAATCTCAGTGAACCAAGACAGCATAAGTAATTAGTGAATTGGATCCATACTGGGGTGCTAATGATGGCTAATACTGCCCCACACCATTCTAAAACCCACAAGATATACATCCATCTCATTCAGATAAAACCGAGGGCACACTGTTTTGCAGGCATCATTTATTTCTTTCCTAGCACAGAATTTATACCCCTTTAAAAAATAAATCTAATTTTCATGGAGTGACATCCAGAAGAACAAGTGACCATTCTGTCAGAAGAGTTCATTATGATCACAAATACCTCTGGTGTTTTTAATTAAGAAAGGCTAATTAAGAGAAACTATGCATTTATCTTCTTATCTAGTTGTCAAGGGGAAAGTCACAAACACTAACTATATGCTGTTTGAATGGAAGAGGCAGTTCATACTTTTAATCTTTTTTGCTTTTTGTTTTTGAACAGACTGAATCCTTACAAAGGAGAAAGTTCATTTAAAGAAAGTATTTCTTTTTTGAAACCAATGCTCCAACTTTTGTTAAGTATAGTTCAACTTCCCATCCAGATTTTCCTCCAGGTTAGTATAATTGGGTAGAAACTAGCATTCTGCCTCATTTTTCTTTTCTCACAGAGTGATAGCATTTTATCAGGATAATTTAGATAAATGCCTTTCCATAGGGTTTGCTTATCCTTCCAGGAGCTATGATCGACAAACAGCCACATAAGATGAATGGCATCGTGTTTTGATCAAATGTATTCTCATCTAAAAGTAGAGAGGGTTTCAAGGTGAGGGGAACGTCTGTTTTCCTCAGATGTGATCGTCAGAGGGTGGTCCTCCCCCCTCTCCTCCCCTCTCCCTGTGCCCTCCAGTTTGTTACAGTGGCTGCGAGTTAGGATGTTTCTGTGTTCGAGCGTGCGCATTGCACGTATCAGACACTAAAACCAGGGACAGCTCGGTAGAAGATATTTTAACTTAGTCCAACAGTCTTAGCATATACTTTTAAAGAGAGAACTGAAGATAGGAAAGTTGTTTGTGACGGGGGACTGACAAAGAAACTGGGAACTCAGGTACCCAGCTTTTGTGCTGCAGCCTAAACCTTAAAGCCAGAAAACTCTTGCCTCTTTCAGCTTCTTGTTCTAATTTGGCCTGTTGTTAAGGGTCATAAAAAAAGGTATGACTTGAGGAAAACTTGGACTGTAGCTTATAAAGAGTTAAGATGCAACATTACAGACTAGAAGCAAAAGAGTCACCTGCCAAACACTAATTTTTCTTTTATTTCCTTTTTTTTTTTTTCTTTTTTCTTTTCATTCAGATTGAGATGAAATCTTTCTTTTCCCAGACTGTCAGAAGAGCCTTAATTCTGTGCTAGGTTATTTTGGCAAGTATCTCTGTAAGTGTATGTGTGACCACAGTATGCAATGCTTTGAAAGAAGACCTTCAAATTCAACATTTGAGGAGAAAAAGCTGTTTAATGCAGGGGCTCTTCGTAGTCCTTATAAATCTGTAACTGATTAGGAGGCATTCAGAGCTAATGTAGGATGAAAAGATGGGCAGATTGTCGGCTGAGAAGGCGGAAGCGGGGGTTGGTTGGGGTAAGAATCTGAACTGGATTATAACAAACCCAAGTTTTAGTTGGGATGAAGCTAAAGTGTTAGCCTGGAGGCAGGCAGGCTGCTCCTCATCAGTTGAAATACTCTCACCTCAGTGACTCTTTCTGCTTCTAAAAAAACAAAGATTCTTCCTTAAAGCAGTGCTTTGCAAATTAAAGTTTTAACCTTATTCTTTCCATCCAACCCAGGGGTCTTTCTTCATTTTTTTCTTTTTTTTCTGCACACAAGAGCTTGTAGCTTGTGTAGATGTATGTATTTATAAAATGCCAGATATTTTTATAATATTAATAAATCACACAGTCCTTTAAGTCAAAAACTGAACTCTGCCACCTCCCCAGCCAGGTTTCCTTTTGCATTTCTGCTTAGCACTGATTTATCTGTCTTCCTCTATTTCTTAGGACTTGTGGTAATACTCAAAAATAAAACAATTAGTAATCTTATTTTCACCATGCAAGATCTGAAGTATTTTATCCTGAAAAAGCCTGAAATTCTTTAGTCCACATAAATAATGAGGATTCCCCTTTTATTATGAACAGCATTAATTGTGAAGCAATGTAGAAGGGTAGGGTAAGAGCATGAAAAATATTGTTTTTAAGATGTAAGGATATACCTTCTGAAAAATTAGAATATAACTTGTTAAGGATATTTTCTTATATTTCTTACTAGAATTGTTCCCCTTCTATGGTTTTAACTATTGGAAGAGCTTCATTGTTTATCTTCCTAACAGCTGCATTTTCCCTTGAATATGATGAATACAGCTGCAGGACACTGCATTGCCAGTTCTGGGAGTTTGTCAGATGGTGGGAGTCTAAAGAGTTTTCTAGCAGAAAAAGAAATGCCTCTTTGCTTCAAATATTTAGTAGTTACTCCCATTTCTGCTGTCCTCCCTAGAAATAGCCCTAGAAATTGCAGGCACTGACAGAATTAGTAACATCTCTGGACAATGTAATCTAAACCACTGCAATTCTCAATTTTTACTTCTGAAGTATCCTTCCCAATTTTTCCTCACTAATCACGAAGACTTTGACAGAAATCAGAAAGAAAAAAAAAGCTAGAACTGATATATGATTTACCCACTTACACCTAAGACTTTCACACACTATTAGCAGAATAACAGGACCTGTAGTCAATGGTATTAAATCCCAGACGCTTGTCTAAAAGCAGATCCATATCCAAGGTTAAAGAAAAGGAGGGGTCATTTTTATGAAGATACTGACCTTTTCCAAACTAATATCTGCCATGCATTTCTTTTTCTAATGTTTTAAAAGGAGGTGAGCTCATTTCTACATCTACATAGGATTTTGAAAGTTGCAGTAACCAAAAAAAGAAAAAAAGAAAAAAAAATTTCCAGAACTCTTACATGAACCTGAAAGCAGGATAGACTACATTAGTGAACTTCTTTTTTGATGCTGAGTGGTGGAAGTCAAGATTCAACTTGTTTTTCCTACCCATCATAAAAACTAACATGAGCTGCTTGAGCATTTTCAAATAACAGGAGAAATATGGAAGAATGAATTCTGAATCCTTCTTCCCTGCTGTAAAATGACCAGATTCTTGTTGTCTGATGTGGGAGAATTTGCAGTGCACATAGATAAGTATTAGAATCAGAAAAGGTTTATGTAGAAGGCAAGTGGAAGCAATACAAATAAACAAATCTTTCATTCAACTTCTTATTTTTGTTTTCAGTGATTAACCATATATGGTAGAAAGACACAAAGAAGCAAGTCTTATTTTAAAGGAAGCAGCTCAGAATATCATACTTCGTTTTTTGCATCTTATACCGGATATCAGGATACTGCTGAAAAAGTGCTAGAATTAAAAGTAATTCCCTCAACTTCAGCAAACAGTCCTGAAATCTGCCAGATGCTGGTATATATCCACTGGTTTGAAAGTTTGAAAGCAGGCTAAAAAATTTAGGGGTAGTTTTTGTTTGTTTGTTCCTGACCACTGATAGCATGAGCTAGCAGCTGGTAGAAGAATAAAGGAAAATGTGTGTGTATTGGCAGCAGACAATTTATAACATGAAGCGATTATTCTCTCAGTCTTAAACATCAGAACTTGTGTCTTAAAAAATAATAATTTGCTTGGACAATTTTACAACTGAACATTTATATTTTTTCCCATTTTTCCTCCTTCAAAGATGTGTTGGAATTTGTAACCAACAAGATACATAATTTATCAATCTGGTACTTTTTTTTTTAAGAGGCGTGTTTCAATCTTGCTCTTTTTAAAGCTTATTGCAATTCTAGCTTGGTAAACCTACATCTCCACCTAGTGGTTTTACAGAAAGGGGACGCAGTAGTTTTTCAAACAGTGTGAGCTTCCAGATAATTTGCAGTTCAACACCATTCTGAAGAAATTGTATTCTTTCTGAAGGAAATATTTTAAAACTTGTGATTAAATATAAAGATATAGATAGAGAGAGAGATAGATAGAAAGAAATGTTGATACTTCTTTGCCATGTGCAATGGCCTCTTTATTTCTTAGTGTGAATAAATACTTTCAACAGAAAAACAAAATTTTAGCACAGCATCAGTTCATCCTGTATTTTTTCTAACCCTATCCTAAACCATGCTCAGGCAGTGCTGGAAGATTCCCATCTTTCCTGTAGCCATGTCTCTAATGCAGTGTGTGACCAAAGGTACAAACCAAGCACAAAAGAGCTAGCATGACTTTGAAAATGCCCTGCAACCTCTCCTTTGCATAGTGATGTTTTTTTATAACTCTTTGGCTCAGGATACTTTATATCTGCCTTGAGGAACCTACAGGAAATCCATGTAGGGAAGAGGCATGCACAAGCATGTGACTTAGCTACCAGACCAAAACAAATTTTTAAAGCTTCTCTGCCCTTTCCCCAAAAGATTATTATTGTATTTTCTTGGCTTTCCAAAATATTCTATTTCCAGTTTTTCTTTTTAAAAAAATTAAAAAATTATATAAATAAATAAATAAATAAATAAATATATCTTTGAAATATTTTTTTTCACAATAGGGGAGGTAAAAGCTCCAATCCCAACACAGTTGCTTACTGTCCCATACAATCAACTTAATCCTACTCTGCAAGAGATACCTCAGCATATTAAGAAGGTCTCTTCAGTTACAAAAACTCATATCTTCCAGTACCAGCAAATTGATTCCTTTTTAAAAATAAAATATAAGCAGAAATGAAATTAATCTGATCCTGCCCAAAATATCTTATTTTTCTCAGCCACAGTTCTCATTTGTCTTTCATGCCTCTGCAGTGCCAGCCACTTCATGCAGCAGTGAAAGTCTAAGTGGTTTTTTGGGGGTTAGAATCCTATTCTTCTAACAAAACCTTCAGTTCCATAGGACTATCCAAAGTGCACAAAATTAAGAATGTGCCTAAACCTGTGCAATATTGGATCCTTCACATGGACAGTAGATGTACTGTTAATTAAATGCTACTTGTAATAAAATATATTAAAGTGATTGAAGCTGCTGTTGCTGCAGTGGGCCTAAAACGTACAATAATCCTTCTGTAATGTAGAATCCTCATGTCAGAAACATGTACAGTGCTCAGAAAGAGTATAATTAATGAACATTAACATATATACTCAGAGACAGAATATATGAAGAGGGTGCTTTGGGACATGATTAAATTTTTTGTGACTTCAAATTAGAGAAATTTTGAAAACTTCCAGTTCAGCAATTTCCAATGATTAAATGGTATCATAACTTTTCTCTAAAACCAAATAAATGTGAAGTAATGAGAAAATATAGGTTTATTTCATTAATGAGCTATTCCAGCCTTAAATATTGTTTTCCACAAATACAATAAATATTGATTTTCTGAGCTGATTAAGAATGGATGGCCACCCACAAATAATTAAACTAAATATTTAGTCTTGTATAGTTAAATGAAAAATTAGATACTTATTTCAGAGCTGGGTAGCACATGAAGATCATTAAGATAGTCCAAGGTCAGTATTGGATTAAAACTAAGATCCTCTGCAGAATAGCAAGGAGAATTTTTTCTGGAGAAGGAGGGACATTTTGGGTGGCTCAGGCTGAGAACTTTTGCTATCTGAGATGGTCACTGAAATTCAGAAGTGAAGATTGGAGGTGAAAACGAAAGCTCATTTTCCTGTAGAGAAAGTTCACCCTTCCCTTGAATAGTGAGACCTGCAGGGCATTGTCAGTCAGCACAATGAATTTACCAGCAAGAGACCCGGGCTGGGCTTGCCCTGAGCCCTGGTGGCTTGCTGGGCTCCTTCTGAGCAGTTAGAAACAGTGTCCTTTTATGCATGCTCTGTCTGACACATGCATGTCACAGATGGAGACCGAGTACTTTTGACAGCGCCCAGTTAGAAGCCATTTGGGCAGACAACACAAGTGCAGCAAAACTCTGTATTAGCTTTTAGGCAGAAAATTTGAGCTGGTTGAATAACAAGAATGAGGGATGGCAAAACTGCCACACTTCGTTTTGTTGTTACTTTAGCTGACTTCTGACTTCATTACATTTCAGAATTAGATAAAAAAAAAGTAGGCTATGTAACTTATCAGAACCCCCAAAAAACTGATAATATTTTTGATTCTTTCTTCTGGTATGTATGCCTAAAAAGTGGAAATTAGTCTCTTTAGGAAGAAGTCCTAAAGAGGACTCTTTAAGACTCGTTAGTCTCTTTAGGAAGAAGATAAGGTCAGAGTCCATCTGGGCTTGCCCAGTCTTGTTTGCCAATTGCTGGTTGTGCTCTGTCCAATTGTTTAAATTCATGTCAGCAATCTGAATTTTTAAAGTAATCTAAGTAGTGAATTAAAAACTTGATATGCCTGAGCACTCTTCATTGGCTGTCACAGCAATAAAAGGGCCACAAGTATTTAATGATATATGTAAGAGGATGTAGTATCTAGTGCTGCTACTCAAAAGATTTTTTTTTTCTCACTGTAAAATTCATAGTTTTACAATATGGGTAGCTCTAACAAAAATCTAAGAAATCACTGTGTCATGAAAAAAAAAAAAAAACAAAACAATTTGTGGCATTTGAAATAGGTTATGTGATTCTTTAGGAAACCTGGAGACTCCACAAGTATTCCAGAAAAATAAATAATCAAAATAGCAAATTTGCCTAAGTCCAGAGAGTTACAAGTATTTGAACCACTGTAGATTTCTCATCAGTTAACGATACTTATCAACTGCATCTTCAAGAGAATTATCTGAAACTCAGTGATCCTGAGGGGTACCTTTCAATGTATTACATTCTATGAAACAAAAACAGTTTACAGATATAACCACCAAATAGCACTCTTCAAATTATATTTTCTTGGACCTAAAAGAAAGAGTAATTGTGAGCTTGCATCAACATATTTTTTTGTTTTCCAGACCAATGAACAAAACTACATAATTTTCTATACCTTTACGATGAAGGAACCATGCAATACAACAGCTGTTGCATGACACAGATGGAAAACTTCTGGTGATCTTATTGCGTCTTCTCTCTTGTGTACCATGACTGGATTTCTCCATATTCAGACTTTAATTTTAAGAGTTTGAAATAAGCACACACTCTAGATGAATTATTATTTCTAAAATTTTTGTCTCATAAGTAGAAAGACCATTAAACGAAGTAAGTTTGTCATTTACAGGCATGTATTTTATCAGTTTTACTACAATAAGCTGATATATAAATTCATTATAACTAATATATAAATACTAGTATAAATTTATAAGTTCTAAACACATTTTGCACTGTTCTTCTTTTCATAATCCCACTGATTAAATTTTTATCGTGTTATTTCTCGTTTTTTTTGGAGGGTGGCAGGGGAGATGATATAGAATGAAGAATTTTCAAATACAAGTTTCTCACATCCATGTCAATCTTAATTTAGTTTTACCTAACTGTTCTTGGAAGTCCATACATGCAATGAAGCATTTTATTCATAAACAAAAATTCTAGACTTCCTTCGGTCACAAGGGAAATGACCTGCAGAGCATCCAAGCACTTATATGAGCAGGATAACACTATAGAATTCCTCGTCCAAGCCACTGGTAGGAAAAGGCAGCTTTTCTTCAGCCTGTTCCTCCTACTTCTGGTGTATTTTAAAATCATTCCCAAACCTTGCTAAAAGATCAAGATATATTTCAGTATTGCACTGATTTCAGCCCACAATTTGGCAAGGAGCTAATGAAAAAGACTTGGAGATTCTCTTCCCTTTTGGCCTTAGTGATTTTCTGTGCCATTAATAGATGAAATTTCAATGGTTTTGTGTTATGAAACAGTTTCTGTGTTGCTGTATTGTGTGTTGTAGTTCAGTGTTTGTAAGGCTCTAGGGCAGCATCTACTGCAGTTGATTTTATATGACTTCTCATGAGATTTTTAAACTTCAGCTATGTATTAAAGTTCACAGGCTGAGTTGTCTTCGTCAGCTGTTGCATAATCTCACAAAACCATGTGAGCAACAAGGTCTGATAGGTGGTGGTCCTCAGATGGATCAGTCCTGAAACCTTGGGAAAGCCAAGCTGGAAAGCTTAGCTAGAAATATTTAAGTGTCTTCAATAACTCAAAATTAAAATAGTAAAGTTTTTGAAAGCCTTGAGCTCCACATGATTTTGTGCCAAGGATTTTCTCTGAGTTTACAACAGTTTGAAGTGCATGGTTTCCAGCAGTCACAACCTCCACAGACTGTCAGCCAGGCTTCTGGGAGGCTTCTCAAGTGGCTTTATAGCATGTGTGACTTGTGGGATGCCTGTCCCCAGACATGGTACAGAAAGGCTGAGCCCCTCACCACTACCCAACTGCGAAAGCTCTGTTCTGTTCACTACTCACCCTTGCTGACTGTGAGATCTGGTATCTTTGCTTAAGCAAAATTTTCTCAGGTTTTCCCTTTAGAAAGGACAAAAGTGTGTCTTTTTCCTTCTTCAGTTTCAGTGTTTTGAAGTAAAGATACTATGGGGGCAATGCTGTATGTTTTGATAACACATCATTATGGTCTAAGAAAGAAATAAGACTGTTGGAAGCACCTGTTAATGTTCTCATAGCAGTGACCCATATATTTTATGCAAACATACAACTGCTCTATAGCTACAGAAATTTAACAATAGATTGCAATTTATAGCAGCAAAAACATTCAAAACATCCAGTAATGTTCTTGGTTGCTAATTGATCATTTGCTACAACTTCTTTCCTTACAGATATAAGCGTGGAGCACCATTAAAAGTGAGAGATCTAAAAGAGATCCCACTCAAAGTGAGCACAGGTGGCTGAGGGGTACACAACATCTAGCAATACTACCATTTATCTGTGGAGGCCATGCTTGAAATACAGGTCAAATCCTGCATGCAACACGCTGAAAGATCTTCACCTGTCAAGCTAAGCTGTAGAAGGTTGTTACATGGAACATAAAATTCATTTCAAAAATCATGAAATATTTTAGAAAAGCCTGCCGCTGCAGAAGAAGGTGAAGAGTTGAAGTAAATCAGGAGTTTATTCATACAAGCTCTTCTTGGGAAGTTTAACCTATAAATACCTCTGGCCTGAAGGCATCTGACTAACTAGCTCAGTGGACTTAGGTTATACTTATTCCTTCCACTGCAATGGACTAAACAAAGGCAAGCTTGGGAGGGTCATTACTGCCTTATTCCTAGTGCTTCTTCAACAGTTCTTTACTCTTTAGTGGACACTAGCAGGGCAGGTAAATTTGATTTGAGGTCTTCTTGCTCTATCTAGTTATAATAATTCATTAAATAACTTCATCTCTAAGCATAAAGCTCTTGATAAAGATTTGCCCTACACATACACAGATATTTTTTATTATTATTTTTCATTTATATACAGTATACCAAATTTGGCTATGACTGATTTGCTTCTTCTCTACAATGTCACAGAAGAAATTTTTTGCATGTCAACTTTCAGCGTGCTTGAAATGCCAGGGGAGCAATGGACAATCTGATAAAGTCCTCTTAAAGAAAGTTGGGGATTTTCCATTTTTTTAAAAATTCAACTCATCTCAAGTCAGGATTTCTTTTCAGAAGATATGCTTCAGGCTTAATTGGGGTGCTCAGTCTAGGGTAAATGGGTGAAATTTAAGGTCTAGCAATACATAAACAGTTTTTCTCAGTAATCTCACAATCTCTTCAATTCTATGCATTTAAAATGAAGAATCTTGCAGTGTGCAGCCTGCAGTATGTTAAGTATTTTTGGAACATGGGCAAAGCACTTACCACCCAGTAACTCTACATAACTTGCACAGTGAATTCTTCCCTGCTCTGCATAAAATACAATATAACTCAGTGCAAGTGCAGACTGGCAGAGTGCAAGAGTAGAGTATTCTCCAGTGTTGCCTCAAAGCCATTGTGCAACAGCGACGAAGCCCCTTCAGATCTCAGCCCATGTCACTGAGATCTGTGTTCTGTGAGTCTTAACACCTTACTTTCTGCAGTCCAAAAATCTAGCCCTGTGATGTCAGGGTGACTCTTCAGTTCCTCTTATGAATGAGTCTTTGAAATGAGGAAAGACAAGACAGATCCTTAGAATCATGGTTTGAGGAAAAGCTTTGCCATTAGAACTACTAGCAATGACTCTGTTTTGCCAAAGAGTTTGTAAACACAAAGATTAAAAGGCTAAAAAATATGAAAGGAAATGTGAGGCAGCAAAAGCACATGTTAGGAGAAGGTAGAATAATGAGTGTTTTGAGAACAGTAAATACCTCATTTGGCTTTTTACAAAGGTGTGCATTACACAAGGAAAAATTGCCAGATATTTTATTCATTATCGTTACACCTCCATGTTGCCCAGTGGTATGGTGAACATCCCTCATTTTGGTGGGAGACACATGGGAGCTGCATTGTGTTTGGCACAATATGTCAAGTCAAACATATGAGCTGAAGAAGTGCCTTGCTTTTGCTCAATTAGTACTGTTTGCTTTGTGGACCTCCATTAGCAAGTTTAAATTTGTACAGTGGTCACCATTTAAAAATCAATATTTACCAAGGGTTATCACATCATCAAGCCTAGGACACTAAGTAGTTCCGTAAACTTTGAGCAGAAAATAATATTGCGATCTGGTAAATATTTAACACATGTGTATCATTTTATGGTAACCACTACTTTTGATACATGTGTTCATTAACTCTTCCTAGCTAAACCTGAAGTTATGTTTCACTTCAGGCAGATTTCAGTTAAAGGAACTGGGGGAGAAAGATAGTGAAACTGATTTTAAAATTAATATAATGAAAATAACCATAATGAATAATCACTTTAATTTTTGTTGCCCTCTTATCCCAAAGCATATGATTCTGCAGAGATTCTTTGTGAAAATACTGAATAAATGACTAAAATATATCTTGGCAAAAATAAATCAGGTTCCTTTTTCCTTGTGATGTAGTAGGGCATTTTCTGTTTGGCAAGGAAGGCTCCCCAGTAGCTAGCTACACTGTCCAGCTTCTTTCAATATAACCACCCTTCCTTTGATGTGTAAGTAACAGATGTTTAAAACATAAGAAATTAGATAGACTGTGATTACTGAGAAACAAGTTAATTTCAATTCATTACTTGATGTTCTCATTCACTTGTTCTGAAAATGACAGTAGTTAGTAGGGTTGTTGGTTTTTTTAATTGACATATTTTATGTTTAACAATCAACTTAAACTTAACCTATGCACACCTCTAATTTTGAAACACATCATTTGCGAGCTAATATGTCACTTTTTCATCGTAAATTGGAATTATTTCCAAAATGGCTTCACTTTAATTATATGTGCATGTACAACTTAGCCAGCTTGTTTTCTTGTAGGCAATGGGAAGAGTTAAGGAGAAAGCAGGAAGCAACAGCTTTGTTTTTCCCCTTTTCACAAAACAAGATTCATTCCCTCCCAGTTTTCTAAAAAGGAGGTATTTCAAATAAGCCAGAGGGAGGTCTTGGCAGGGGAAGGATTAAGTTTGAGTTTTTCTGCTGGAAAGGAATAGGCATGATTAAGAAACTGTCTTAGATAACTCATTAGCTTTCAAATACTGGATGTGTTTGGTTGATAAAGGTAATAATGTTTACACAAGTACTATAAGTCATTTGACTTGGTAACTTAAAAATTTTTGATTAAGTAAGCAAAACAACAATAAACTCAACATGGTGTATTTTGAATAGCTTTAAAAGTATGTGTTTTTCTTGGAATTGCAAACAGGGAATTCTCACAGAAATTATATTTTCCTAGTCAGGTCCTCAGGGATCAGTTTTTAATGCCATGCTGTGAAATATTTGTATTGGTTCAGAGGAAAAGACTTAGAAGAGGTGTTTGAAAGAACTTTCTGAAATATAGTACAGTTTATTGTCACAAAGAGGTTACCTAGAAAAGCTGAGCGTTTCTCAATGAAGATTTTTAAGAATTGATATGTTGGGTCTATGTATGTTCACTTTCATCTGATCTCTAGTAGAGAAATGGTCTAGATGACCCTTTGAGACCTGTCCAGAACTGCATGATTTGAAGCCAAAATGATCACTTACAAACTTTGAAGGTGGTTAGGAAACTGTAGCAGTGATAAATAAAAAGAGGGTAAACTGATGAGACAATGCCAGCTGAATGAGTCTCCTGATAACTCATGTATGAGCAACACAGTGTTGGGGCATAGCCCAGCAAGAGGACAGTGGGGAGAGAAGGGGACAAGAGGGAGAATAAAACTCACCCTCCTATAGCTGTACATAGATGTACATTAACGCCGTACATCACAGAACATCTGTCCCCCGTTCTGCTCTTCCCAGGCCAGAGAAAAGCCATAAGAAGGCAGTAGTGCTTCATAATTTGCCCTTGTAATAACTGACCCCAACAAATTATGCCTGTATGGTTCCTACATCAGGCAACATTTTCAGGGAGAAGTATTATTTTTTATGTCTAACTCACGTCATTGATAAAAAACTGGTGAGCTCTTAGGTATAAAAGCACTAAATCTCCTCATTTTTTCTCAACTGTATCAATCTGGCTTTTAAAGAATACTACTGGACCTTATGAAGTCTCCTTTTTTTACACCCTCTGGCCATCATAATTGTAACAACCCTAAAGAAGTTGTAAATTGAAGTAACAAGTTACACTTTCTATCAGTGATGGTAATTGAGTCCCAAACAAGGTGTTAACACATTTAATAGATTCCACATCAGAAAAGATATTGAAACGCGTCTAGAAATTTTTAATAAATTGTGTAGCTCCAAGAGAAACTGAGATTTGGAGCTAAACCAAGGAGTTTAAAAGCCTTTTGGTCCTTGTTAAATGGGAGGTAAAAAAAATGGTTGAATACAGTTTTTCTCTTTGGTTTCATAATCTATGAACCTAGAGCTCTGTAACTGAATACCAAGAGGTGATTAAAAAAAATAGTAGAAAAGCTTTAAACACACTCTTATTTCTAGTTTATGATTCTAAATTTGAGGCTTCTATATCTCTCAATTGTTATTCTGTGTTCACCTTGTAAAAAGAAACAGACTAAGGCTCCACAGGATGAGAGTCAGGCCAGTACAATGTACACAGGCTTTTAAGCAACCTTCTCAAGCACAAATCTATGTCCAAACCTCACAGTTTATCATGTGTTAAGCTTATCCAGATGGGAGGTAATATTCTGGTATTAGCAGTCTACATCCATTTCCACTTCCTTCTCTATAGAGAATTGCCAACAAGTCTCCCTGGTGGTCTTTTAAAAGTAAAGGTACTCACATGTATATGAATGTACACCACATATATTACAGTATCTTGCTAAGAAGTAAAAAACAACCTCTTAGTAATTTATAATTTTAAATATGTAGAAGAGCGCAGCTTCAAATGGTATGAAATTGTGTTATTTTCAAGTACTTTCCCTAACTGCCTATGACAGTCCCAGGCTTTTGAGAACAGGGTTTTGAAAAAGACAAAAAGGATCCAAACTACAAGTGCTTTATTTGCCTTCCTGTGAGAGCTGGAGTGATGGGGCTTTGTGTGAATAAATGCAGGACTCTTCTCTCCATGCAGCATCACAGGCACTGCTACAGCTTCAGTTCATAGTGTTATCAGCTGCATGACTAGAAGAAGCGTATCAAATTTATGGACTGGGAAACCTGGAGATTTTTAGTATACATACCAGACATTTTAGTATACATACATACATACATATTATATGCATTTTAGTAGTCATACCAGGCAGCAGAAATAAGTATGGAGTTACAGAATAGACTAAATTGTCAAGGAGATGTAGTCATAGGTAATTGTCCAGTGGTTATAACAAAATGTGTAGCTAGAGGAACTCCACAGGAAATAGGAAAACTGTGAGTTTACACCTTTAAAAATGACTTGCAGATCATTGTGGCTGTCTTTCCATTTTTCCAGAGGCTGTCCAACTGTCAATAGGTCCCAGCAGAATGTGCCTCAGCTGTCTGCTTCCCTCTTGCATTGTTCCCCTAAAAAAAACTTGCCCTGCCTCTGTGGGTAAGGCCTGTGACCACAGTCTCAATCCCAGCAGAGGAAGACCAAGATGTGAGGCAAATGTTCAGGATGCACTGCATGGCTCTGCAGTATAGATGGGGTGGAAATGAGAGTGTCTCAGAGCAGGACCTAGCAGAGCTGTCTGAAACTGAAGTTTCAGTAACACAGGAGTCTCCAGTCTTTTTCTGCATTCTTTTTTGGCAGTCTGTGAATGTGCATCACTTAACAGCAAGAAAAAACCTGAAGCCAATCTCCTTTTTTAACCTTGGACACATTACCAAAATCTTCCAAAGGATTTCCTTGTGAAAATAGGGGGGGGGGTTTCTTCTTTTCTGTGTTAATCACCTAGTTTCACCTGGCAGTTTTCTCCTGTCCTTTGTAATACTGGGTAAACCATCTGGGACTTTAAAGTCCTCCAGACGTCCTACTCCACTACATGTCATGTGGAACCCCAAAAGCCTCTAGATTGTTTCATTACCTTTTCCTCAGATATATCTCCTCCTCTACAGCACTAGCAGGCAGCCCTCGCAGGCTTCAGCCTGAGCATTCAGCAGGTGGGGACATCTGAGATGGTCTGAGCAGTAGCTTCAGGCAGCTCACTTAGATGTCTAACTTGAGGAGGGGAGGATAATTAAGTACTTCAGTTAGGGGCGTTCCCATCCTTTTTATTCAGCCAGAGACAGAAGTAGATTGCCTAAGCTCAGTTCCTTGCAGAACCTATTTTGCTTCACTGAAATATGGAAACTGAAGGAAATTTGCAGTTCTGAATATGTGTATTAAGTCCCTGCAGCTAAACAATATGAATATCCTGCCTGTCTTCTTCCACAGTTTGTACATCCCAAACAAGCTCAGGAACCCATAAACATTGGTGGATACAGCAAGAGATTTTCTTGCATAGCTACTGCCTTCACTGCTGTCTTTTTCTGTTGAAGAGCTGAAAGCATGCCTCAGCATTCAGAGATCATTACAGGGCGCAATGTGTTCTTATCCCAAGCTTGCAAAAGAGAGGTGCATATTTTTGCAACACATCTCTTTTTTCACACACACTCATCCTCTGGGGAAAATTTTCATTGCATCTGCTACCAGCAGTGTTGTGGTATCTCTGTTACCCCTGTGTGGTGCAGAAAGTACAGAAATGGTGTGGGTGGTCAGCAGCTTAAGTGGCACAGAACGTTTTTCAGCTGCCTGTTACTGAGACACAGGAGCCCTCACAGGGGGCCCATAAGTGGGCTTCTGTCAGGTGTTGACACAACTCAGAAGTTTGCCAAAGAGCATTAATTAAATTTCATGCTTTCTATCAGACTTATTAAATATACTCATCTCTACCAGCTCCCATATGACATGGGCTATTATTGTTGTTATTACTATTACTTTGTAATTTGTGTGTTGTTCCCTAAACATCATTACATATAGCTGGAAAGTGCTTCTGAGTTAATACTTTAAGACCAGACTAACCTATAAAAAGCACTGAGAATTATAGAAGAGAACTTGATTTTAGGGGTCAAAGAATTTTGCTATGTTAAATTTTTAAGGAAAAATATCTTCCCAGCTGTGTCTTAACTTTTTTCAAGGCTTGTCTTGATCTGAGATATGCTTGCATTTTGGAAATGTGAGGTATATTTTGGGAAGGAAGAAAGGGGAATGATTACTACAAGAAAATATGTGGTCAAGTATTCAGAAATGTTTAGAGGAAAACAAACTGGTGAAAATATGCAAATTTACTCAATTCTTGTTTATATTAATATTATGTTTTCTGTTATTATTTTAAAATTATGTCTTTAATTCAGTGTTGCTATGTGAACTTGCTAGGATTCTGCTGCCATGGATTGTTTACCCTGGTGATGGATCTCAGATAGTGAGACTGTAAATAAGAGTGTACACTTGTTCAGCCCTTTGCACTGCAACCTAAGAGAGCATCCTCATGGTAGATGGTAGAAGTTGCGGACAGAGATCACAACACTATGCTGAGACCAAGTAAACAGCATTCAAATCCTAACTCTTCATCACATGAAAGTGTATTGGAACAAATATACCAAAATGTCTGGTATTTATAAAATTTAGTCATATGGAGCCTTCATCAAAGACTGCCAGCTTTAGGAATTTTATCCTGTGCTACTTTCAAGCCCAGTGTGGAGAACTGTCCTACTTTTCTTTTGTTGGATTGTGCAAAAATCAACTCACATTTTGCCCTGGGAAAGAGGTTCAATTTGTATTTGCTTAGCCCTAAGACTTGTGCAGAGAAAGCAAGTTTGTCATGTATCTGTCATGACATTATCTAGATAATTCCTTTTGATAAGCAGTATCATTCTTCTGGAGCAGTACTGAAGAGGACTTGACCCTGAAGTGAATTGAGAGCAGCTGATATGGTTGGATAAATACTGAAGTTCTGTCTGGTAGAAGGTAAATGCCTTCCCTGTGAGAGATGGTCTATGTTCTTTGATTGTAAAAAGTATCTCAGGTTACTCAAGAAATTATTCTCCAGACCTGATATTTTAAAGTAGTTGCTTTCCCAAATTTGGCCATTAATACAATCACAAAAAGAATATATTCATGTTAAAACACAGCATTGTACAGAGGAAGCTTGGAAACAAACTTGTTTCTTTCACGGCAGTTACACCACTGATTCTGAGCTGTGTGGCTGGATTGATGTTTAAACTCCAGCATGGCAATCACAAGAGCTTTGGTGGACTGCAAAAGCTGAACAGAGAAACTATACTCCAGCAGGAAAAAATCTCAAGCTGTGGTTGCAACCCAAAGCTCCATTCCTAATGGAGTATTCTGCCATTGTAAAAAAAAAAAAAAATCCTGCAAAATACAGGGCATCTAACCCCAGGATTTCTTTTTACCAGATTTAAAATTGCTGCAACCTGCTTTAGCACTGGTAGGAGATAAATTTCCAAAAATACCAGTAAGAACAAAACAGTAGAAAGCACTTTTTGTTAAAATTGTTCACACACCTCAAAGTGCCCCAAGAAAGATAAGTGAGTTTTTCTTGCTCTCCCTTCTGCTCTTGAATGATTGCTCCCTACCACAGTTTTTGCTGTGTCCTGCATGCCCACTCTCAGCCCCACACATGTGCAGAACAGGTGGTACATAAGGGTGGAGGAGGGCACCCTTGATACCCTCAGTGAGTAAGGGTCTGGTGTCACACCAAGGTGAGGGAGCAACAATAGCTCACACACCTTCATCCATCACCTCTGACCCTTACACAAAGGCCACAGCTATAGGGGGCATTTGTCAAAGGACAGTGAGCAACTGAGGCATCAGTCTTCCTAGCTCCCATGGTTTTATTCTTCATGTTGTATTTTTCTTAAACTACAACACCTGGAGGCAAACTAGACAACCTGAAGATTTCATTATGTCATTAAAATTACGCACATACACACTTTCTCAGGTATTATGTTAGTGGAGAAAAGCTTGAGAATACAGCAAAAAGAAAAAACAGCCCAATTCTATGAACAAAGGAAAACAGTACTTTCTAATTACTTAAACACTTGTGAGCCAGCCTCATAATTTCTCAGCATTTGAAGCTGGCAATAATTTATATTGCTAGGTACATGCCTTAACACAGGTGGGACTTGTCTGCTTGAGAATCTGAAGGCAATATCTTTTATGGTCACAAAGCAGCCAGCCAAGTTTATTTCATTCCTGCTCTCATTTCCTTACAGTTCCCCAATTCTTTTTTCCCTTGTCCTTTTCTCTCTCCTCAGTACTCCCCCTACTCATCTACCTTCCATCTAACAAAGAAGAAAGAGGCTTGTGAATTTGTTATATTTGGTGTTAGAGCACGGGCAAACTCTGGAGGGATCAGGCAAGCTTGTTTTCATCTTTTATAAGCAGCATCTCCCTCCTCTGTGCTGCAGCCTGTGGTGACACTGACCTCTGGTGATCACACAAGTAACACTCACACTGAAGTGGCACAGCTGCAATTTTGAACTACGGTGGGATTTTTTACTAGAACAGTGTCTCCCCATTAATGAGTCTATATTTTTCAGTCTCTTCTCCATCATGAAGGTACATCTCCTGTGGGCTTGCTGCGACTCTGGTTTTGCACATGGGAATTATCACAGTCCTTCTGTTACCCAAATAAGTTTTCTACATTTCCCAAAATACATATTGGACACGATAGAGAAGTTTATCGTCTGTCATACTATTTCTTGAAAACTGACTTACATATTATGCTTCACAGGAACCTTAATTACTAAAACATTCTGAATAAGCCTGTGGTCCATGCAAAAGTGACACCGTACAGCTTCTTGCAACATGCTTCCACCTCCCTGATTTCTCCTTGCACTCGCCAAACACGGCATTGACGCCGCTGAAGTGAATGGAAACCAGATCTCCACCCAGGCTATTTTTGTCCATTTAGCCAAGAAAAGCAAATAAATCCAGGACTAACGCTGCAAGTTTTCAATTCCTCATTTTAAATGTGCTCTATTATGATATTGGAATGATCTCAGCACACTGATGTTACAGAATCAAATGTGTGCTGCAGACCTTGGCAGAAGTGAGTATTGAGTTAATGAAAAGAGTTTCAGCTTGACATTAGCTCTATTTTGTAACCTTACTTCCTCTCTAATTTATTCTTTGGAAATTTTAGAACTCAACCCCATGCAGATGAAGTGAGAGAAAATATTGTGTTGCTTATTAATTGTTAGAGAAATGACACAGGTATTGGAAAGCACACTTAGAATGAACTTTAATTAAAAATGTAAGAACTGGTGATACTCTTATTATATAAGCAATGTTTTTCAAACATCATCTGGTACTGCTGTAGCCCAGTAGGTATGAACCATCCTTGATCTTTAGGATAGCTTAAAATGCAAGGAAAAGAGAGAAACATTAATTAAAACCAAGCCATTTAAGTAAGCAAAAAATTGTTTTCCACAAAAAACCACATGGATGGGTGTCAGATTAGATGAACGATTTAGACAGCTAGATAATAATCCCTTTGATTGTGTGTTTAACTTTTCTTCTATTGATAGGTCTGCTTGAGTAGTATTAAAACATTTCATGAATCTGTTTAAAACACTACTTTACTGTAGCAGAAAGAAAATGAATACTTAGTAGTCTGCTGTATGCTTTTAACAAACAGATTTAATTTACTCCTTTGAGCCAAGCAAAATTAGAAGGACCTAGGGGTCTCTGATCATTAGCCCAAAATTAATGATCAGTTATTGAATAATTAACTGTCATTGATATCTCATTTATAAACAAATCAATGGACCCATTTAAGTGTTTGTGTAATGATAGTAATATAATCCTTCCTCATATGAACTACAAGTGAACAGACCAAAGAGAAAAAGCACATTCTCCACCTGAAGTAATTATAAGACCTACTTAAAAACATTTGTCTCAGCAGAAATACAAAGTATTTTTCTGCATAATTTACCTCCAAAATGTGTGCATTTGGCTTCCACATTAAAAACTGAAGCCTGTGTGAGTGGAGGTAGTGCTCCAATACCCTTGAAATGTGAGCACATGGGTGTAGGAGGTAATTCTAAGAGTGTGGTAAGGCACTCCCAGCCTGAAGGACCTGCTGAAGGAATCCCTCGATCATCCCCTGGCCAGGGACTTGCGAGGGGCAGCAAGCAACTCCTGCCCAGGGCCCTGTGGAAGATGGGGCTAGGGAGGGAATAGGAGAGGCAGATCCCGTGGTTCATTAATCTCTTTCTCCCAACTCTGCATTGCTTTCCTTCCCACCACCCAGAACTGCTCTTCAAGGCAAGTCAAACACACTCCAGTCATCTGGGATTTAAATCAAGAGGACTGTCTTGTTCTAAAATCCTATTACATGTGTAGTACATGAGCAAAATTGCTGTCACCAATGAAAATGGCTTTATAGATGACTCCATCCCTGTATTTTTGATAATACTCTCCAGTATCAAATACTACACTAAACATTGATTGTCTTAGTAAAAAGCTGTGGCATGCATGCACTTGAGGAGGGTGTGGAGGGGGGGCTGCCATTTATTTCAAGGCACAAGTACAGACAACTGTAAAACTTTTCAAACCAGAAATAATTTAAAAATGTAATTCAGTTCACTCAGAACATTGGTGACTTAGCATTGCTAACCCTTTCAGGTGGTAGGACAATGAAAGCTTGAAGCAGAATCACTTATTAGTGTTAGGAAGTTATTTATATTAGTGTTTTGAGCATTTAGTAAGAGATCTGTGAACATAACAAATACCACAACTGGAAACAGTAATGTTTGCCTTATTATTTCAATGAATGTTTAAACAATTAGCAGCAACAATTAGTCAAAGCAGCAAAAATCCTAACTGTGGGACCGAAAAATCTTAATTTTCAGCTATATTTAATAAAATAGTAGTTATATGGGTATACTAATCCCAATATCTTGTTATTTTTGCTGTCACTCATTTGCTCCCATCCTTTGGCAACCAGCACTTTTTCAGATTTGCCTTCAAGTTTCTATTAGCTATTTCTTGAAGAGTTCCATCCCCACTCTTCTGGAACAAGTTTTGGGTATTTTCCAAGAATGCTGAGGTACATTCTTTGCCTTAGCTGTCCAGTTTCAATAAGCCACCAAGTTTTGCCTCAGTTTGGTATTTGTGCATTTTTAAGAGAACAGGCAGAGTCAGAAAGGAATTACAGGGAACACAGATTTCCCTCCAGTCCAAGAATAGACTCTGTGTTCTCTCTTGGTTTTGAAGAAGTTTTATGTTCTGGAACATGGCTCTCCCCTCCTATTCTGCTGAGTTTACCAGCTGCCATGTGACAAGAGTGTATTTTAAAATGTTTGTGAGCTTCTTTTTCAGTGAAAAATCTGTAGGTCTTTCCCAGCCTTCCCAAATGTGAATATCTCTGAGACATATGCCAACATATTGGAATTTTTTTTCTGTTGCAGAAGTTACACTAAAAGCAATATGCATTTATGTCTGATTCCACTTGTGAGTGTGGAGTAAGCTGTGGGATTGAGGGTGCTCCTAGTAAAAAACTGCGGAAGGGGGAGGCTGGTGGGATTTAATTTTTGCAGGTGACCTGCTGCTACAGAGCCCCATTTGTGATCATTCCATATCGGGAAATTCAGAACCAAAAGTATTCATGTTTGAGTAATGCAGTTATTTAAAAAATCAGTATTTCACAGTATTTCATAGTATTTCATAGCAATTTCTGAACACACACAACACCGAATTCAGTGTATTTATTTGTAGAAGGAGTTTGTATGATAAACATAGGATAAACATACTGCCCCAGAGAGGGAGAGGATTGAAGAGCTCAGCTTTAGCCAATCCCATTCACCATGGATGTGCAGGCATCACAGCAGGTTGCAGCAAGCTCCCATCCCAAGCACACAAATGCCCTCACGCATCAAGCCACTGTGTTCCTATTTTACCTGGAATATTAGCAACTGAAAATGAGATGTCTGTTCAGTTGACATATTCACGATGTACAGAGCATTGAAAGAAATTAAAGATGCAAAAGCAATGTTGAAACAACCAATTTTTTTTCCCCTTTCAGCTGTTTGAACAGCAAGCTGCTTCTTTCTTTCCTATGAATCTACACTGATAATAAAAAGGAATTTTTAAAGAGAAGTGGTGAAGTTTCTTAGCAAAAAATGTTTATAAAATACCTATTTATCTCAAAATTATAATGATGAGAACAGCTAAGAAGCAATTACTATTTGCTTCAATATGCTGCCAGTGATCTTTTTTTCCATGATTTTATTATTTCAGTTTCAAAGTATTTGACAGAAATTGTATAATTTTTCTTAATATTTTCTCTACATCAAGATTTTGTAGTTGGCAGTGACAGTCGTGTTCCAGTTCTGCTTAGAGCAGGCAACATTTTCAATGTGTTTTGAAATAAAAAAATATTATTTAGATTTAGGTTGCTATTTAATTGCAAAAGTTCCAGGTTTATAGCCATATTTATCAATCATCTGATAAAATTATTTATTTTATCAGTCTGGTGTCTCAAATAAATAAGGGTGACCTGCTCTTCTTTCACTTTAATAAATGGTTTGTGTGTGTGAGAAGTATTAGCCTAAGTAAAGCCCATGATGAAGAATTTGTTTTCAAAGCCATGATCTCGTTCTTTAATTTGAATACAAACAAGTGTGATTTAGAATTAAATGAATACTTTGCACTGAGATTTGCCTCCTTGCTTTGTTTTGCATATCATTTTTCCCTTATTCTCCTGTTCTTATTGTGTGTTCTAAATTTTATAACAATGGAGGCCAGCAAAAATGTTTATCTGCCTTAGAGCCTGTACATATATTTTATATACAAGTTTTATGTTTTTTTAAGTGAAAAAGCTGTTTTCAAAGCAATTCCCCTCAGAATATTTACACTTCAATAGAAATATCAGAGAGACCATAAAGTGAAGCTCAGAAGAAACAAAAGGAAGCCAGGCATGATTTCATAATTTAGGGAATTAGGAAGCTATAAACAAGCAGCAAGATTAATGAAAAATAAGTCTTCTTGCTTTTAAATCTAGATGATCCTACTAGTAATGTGTATAAAGGAAAGACAAATTTCTGGTATAATTTTTTAATTTTTTTTTTTTAATTCAACAATGTTATTCTACTGCTGTCTCTTGACAGTCCATGTTTTCTGAAGCAAACCTAAAATATATTTGTTTCAGTGAGTTCTGAGTTCTGGCTTTGAAACATAAAGGTAACTTGGTTTTGATTGTCATCTGATACTATCCTTTATGGTAGGGTGGGAAAGAGATGCTGAATTAAAGCAAATTTATTCCAGAATTTCTTGACTTTAAACTCTGATCATAAGCTTACCTGAAATAACAACTCAAAAAAAAAAAAATTGAGGAGGGCAAAGAGCTATTTTTTCTCCAGTTCAGGAATGATGAATGCTCTTATCCAGCTGACCAAGTTAAGAAGCAATTTCAAGTTTATCAACTAAAGAAAGGATAAAGGCTTTTTTTTTCTTTCCTCTCTTCTGCTATTTCTCCAGTATATTTATATGAAATGAAACAGAGAATTAAATCAAAACACTGATTTAAAAATGCATAACATTAATGTCAGAGCAATGTTTTTATCAGCTAATAATAAACTCAGAACACCTCCCTTAGTTTACAAGGCTGATTGCAGCTAAAGGTTGCTAGACTTCTACACATTTAGGAAACACATTATTATAGTTTTCAGAATCATTACTTTTTGCAAGCAAAATTTATTTTGTTTACTCAAATCAGATAAATGTTATGGGTATTTTATTAATCATTTTCCTGCTTATGTATATTGACATTTTTCACCAGATTCTTCCAGCGCTCCAAGTTGGGATGTCAAAAACTGTGCTTGCAGAAATGAAAGTATCCTCATTATGCAAATTTAGCTTCCACTGATAGGCATGTTCTGTTTTATAAATTACATCCTCTTGTCAGAAGTCAAATTGTATTTGAATAACTTCATGGAAATTGTCACCAAGATTTTAAATTGTGTGGCTTGTATGCCATTGTTGATTTAGTCAGGAAGTAAAAAATGGACATATGTTGATTTTTAAATATGTGCATGATTGTTTTTTCATAAATGTTATTTAAATGAAACCTAGATGCATATGTAATTTTTCATGTATATTTTTGTAAAGTTTTGCATTATATAAATAATCTTAATGTGTATATTTAATAAAATATGGTAAACAGTATTAGTTGCTGTATATTTTAGTCCTAACAAATTTGTTTCCTATAAACATTCTTGAAAAAATTTCCTGTAGGGTAAAATAAATATACATGTTCTGATAAAAATATTAAAACATAAAAGTTAAAATGAAAAGTGAACTTGAATTATGAAAATCATTTTTATCTGCTATAAAAAGAATGCCTTTCTTATTTACATTTTTATGAAATTTACAAACACAAGTACGTTACACTCATATTGTTGAGAGTATTTAGTAATATTTAAATATAATTTCATTTCTTATTTTAGGCTAAGCAATTTAATTAAAAATACATTTAAACTAATTACAAAGAATAAACTGAATTCAGAAAATAATGTATTTAAATAATTTATAGAGCAGAGATTGTAATTTAAAAACAAAGTATTACACCCTTCTAAAAAATAATTCAATGAGATATATGTTACCAGCAAATACACATCCTTAACAGAAGCTCATAGTTCAGTTGTTCTTAGTTTTCAGAATGACCATTATTGCAGCTGTAGTAATCTTTGATGTTAAGAAAAGTGGAAAAATCAAAGTGAAGTGGTAAATCTGTTCATTTTTCAAACATATTAATCTTGTCAAGATAATACATAAAATCAATCTTTTCTTCTTTTTTCAGAGCCTTTTATTCCCTTTTATCCAAAATATGAAAGCACTTAGGAGGATAAAGAAATGCGGATGACTTTGGAAAAATGATCTGAAAATATATTTTGTCTGTTGGTGTTAAGCAGTGACACAAGTAATGTGAACTGTGCATGGTCAAAACATGAATTACTTGTTCAACTATTGGAATTCATCGTATTTGTTCTGCTTATAATATGAATATACAGCAAATTTCTGATGCAGCTTTCTTAACAATTCAACTGAATTTCAAACCCTGACAGTAACAAATACAAATTGCACCAGCCCAAAAAAATTGTTGGGGCTAATTTTAATATTAATGAATTCTTTACAACCTCAGTTCAGCAGTTTCGATTAAGCTTTAATTAGTAGCCAGAGGGGAATCCAAAACAAAAATAAGGAGTTGAATTGCTAATTAAGTTAGTTTGATGAGGTAGAGTTTTAGTAAAAGACTGGTTGTTGTTGGCTGTGCAGATTCTGACAGGCTAAAAATACTAAAGATTATCATTATTGTAACTAACATCCTACATTACCACCAGATTTCAGCAAGGAGCAGACAGTTCATTAGAGTACAACACTCTTGTGTGTCAGTATGAGAATTAAAGTCTTGTTAATAAGATAACAGTGCATGGGAACCATAGACCAAGACAAGAAAACGTGGTTTTAAATTTGACTGGTGATAAATTATCTAGTTATTTGATACTCCAGTATGCATCTGAATCTAATGTGCATTTATTTGTTAGGAACTGCTTGTCAGTCAATTCATTTCCCAAACGGAATTTTGTTTATTAGGCTACAGGGCTTAGTGATTTTTCTTTTGACTTGTCCATCACAGTCACATATTTATCAATTTACATGCTTTAGATGATAAAATGTTCACCAAAAATTTTTATTTAGTACTGAATGTGTAGATGTGAGTAAGTTCAGTGTTAGATCCTCTGCCTCCAGAATCTACATCTCAAAGTAGGCAATTTAAGTGAAATCTATAAACAGACTTAGCTGAAGAAGTAGCATGTAGTAAAATTATATAGCTATGTTTTTTTCCTAATGATCCCTTTGATAACAGGGTAAAATCTTGGCCAGATTAACTCATTATCAAATGATTTTTTGCACTGCCAAGTTAACTATTGCATTCAATTAAATATTTTTGACATTATAAGTGTGCTACCGTAGCTCCCAAAAGATTACTAATTATAACCACTAAAGCTCTGCAGTGATAGCAGTTCGACCAAACTGCACATAAGAAATGTGTTAGCTATCTCTGTAAGGATTGTAAGGAATGTCATTTGATTTCACTATACTTTCATGTTTTCTATAATTTATATTTTGTCCTTTTGCTTAAGGTTTCAAAGCCTACAAACCCAATAACGAAGGGATAAGGGAAGACAGAAAAATAAATTATATTGTTTCTATGGCATTAAATATAAGCCTGCTATCAGAGCTACATAGCACTAGTGAATTGTAATCAGGTACTTTGACTTAACACTATTTTGTTTTATAATAAGAGTGGTTGCCATATGTTGGAAGTCCTATCTGCCTGTGTCTTAGGGGTTTCATACCTCTGTAACAAATCCAAAAACTCATTTTATAATACCTTAAATCTACCCATTGTAATGTAGCTCCACTAGTGTAAATCCACATCAAACTTTCCTCATGAATGTTGCTAGAAGATTACTTATATTATCACTGAAAGCAAGGGGAAGCATTGAATTAGGATGCAGAAGATAGAGGAAAAATAACTTTCTCCAAACCTTCTTTTAATGCATAGTTCACAGTTTTCTTTCATTCAGCATGAAACTGATTAAAAGCACATGGATGTCCCTCATAAAAAATGCTTTGCACAAATAGATGCATTGTTTAATATATTTACATCCTTGAATGCTTGGAATTTGAACTTTAATGCAGCAATGTAGTGGCTGTTGGAAAGGAGCATATGGTATACACCATACATTTATTTGAATATACAGTACCTTCCTCTGCTGTCTCACTCTCTCCCAGTGGCATCCAGGCATTTCCACTGGAAGACCAGAGCCAGTTCCTGTAAACACTGTTGGTGTAAACTGTCAGGGGTACGGTTCCTGCTGGGTGTCACACCAGCAGGCAAACAGGGTCACACGCCCAGCACTAAGAGCAGAGGTACAGGTGTGCACAAACTCTACACTCACTACTTTATTTAGATGAAAAATGAAGCACAAATAAAATCTTTTAAAGGAGGTATGATAAATATGATTTGCGTTACTTGGATTATTTTCTTCAATGCACATTTATCACAGATCAAGGCTATTTTTTAGTTCACTCTTTCTCAAATATCAGACTGATGTTTTTCCATATGGCTCACGTACTGTGTCAAAATTAAAAGAAAGATAAAATTAACAGGAGAAGTACAACTACCTGAATGAAATTGGTATTCATTTAAAAGACCAGGGAGAGATTTTTAGATTAGTGAAGTAAAACACAAGATCATTAAAAATCTTCAAAATTCCCCAAAAGCAGCTAAGAAGTTTAACCAAATGCTATATTTAGAAGGTTTATATTCCCAATGTTTGTCTTCTTATGCCAGTTTCAATACTGGTCTCTCTGCTGAACTCAGTGTAATTACTACTGACTGACAAATGTGAAAATGACAGAAGAATCAGACTTTTTATATGATGTAAAAAGTATGTGAAAATTATATCATTGAAGGGCACTCAATTACTGCTTGTTAATAAATATTTTTCCCTTTCTGATTTTATTTTGATTTACTTTACAATCAAATGCAGACTATTCTAGTACACAATGCTTGCAGAATGAGCATCTTTTCATACACTGAAAATCAAAATCTTTACAGTCACATTGTGTTAACCAGATGTTCAGTTTTGTAAATTGAGTTAGTGTAGAGCTACTAATTATTTCAGCCTTTAAATACTCAGGATAATAAAAAGAGCAATACTATTAACAGAATAGATTATTTGTTTTGATATGGAATGTTAAAATAAAATTCATGGAGTAGGTTAAGTCAAAATGAAATGAGTTTTTGCTTTGGAGTCTTCAAATAAGTACATATGTGTATGTGCATGCATGTGGATATGAATTTCTGTGCATAGACATATATAAGTATAAATATATATGTATTTATAATACCTCTGAAACAATCTCCTCTGTTTCTCCACTCTATAAAATGGCAATTTTTTCAGCAGGCTCCCAATCCTAGCTAGACATGAGTTTATGTGCCTCTAAATGTGTGTCGATTCTCTGTGAGGGCACAGAGAAGGGGGAGGGGGCTGCCTTTATATTGCTTTGTTTAGAAATTTATTCTTTAATCAGTTTGTACATACAAGCTGGGTTTATACTGACTTTAACTTAGGAATAATTGAATAGCACCTAGGAGAAAGAAAATGTAGGCTGAATATAAAGGAAAATAATCATATAACTTGTAATATTCCATTTGGCTGCAGCATATTACACAAAAAATAAGAGAAAATTAAAGACTAGGCTATATGCAACTTTTCACATGCACAAGAGAATCTTAAAGGGGATAGTAGTAAGGTTTTCTTGGTTAGAACAGGTGCTGATGGCTCATTATTTAATGTAAATTTTACACAAATAGATCACCCTCAGAATTGTATGAAATACATCTGAAGCAGTATTTTGGACAGAGGAGATACTTAAAGGCTTGAGAGGAAGATATCTTCCAAAAACACATTGATGGTTCTCATAGAAAATAAGCACTGTTCAGGAGGGAGAGAAGTGTTCATGAACAATCCAAATGTCAATTACAATGACTTAATAAGACAATCCTGGAAGAAAGTAATTTTTTTACATGAAAATAAATAACTCGATTTCAATAAAATAGGTTATTTATGTTTTGAATAATCCATTGATTTTAACTGCATTAATATATATCCTGAGGTATGTTACTATATGAACTACAGCACAGCTGCCAGCCCTGTGTGCAGTAGAGACTGATAAACTAGAGCAAAAACCCTGAATTGAAAGGCAATAAATTTTAAGAGCTCTGCTGCTTAGCGGAAGATGCCTTGTGATGGCCAAGTTTTGAAGACAGTACAAAAACTCCTACTATGTCTCAGCGTAGCAGAACCCTACAGTCTTTCACAAATTAGTTGCACACACTATTTTTATTTCAGTGTTAGCTTCTTTTAACTCACAGTTTGGATGAATAACACTATTTCTAGCTAGTGTGAATCTATTTCTGCAGGGCACCTCAAACACAACTCAGCTTTCGTCTAACCTGGCTTAATCAGGGTTTTCAAATCTCCTCTCTACAGCATCCAAATTGCTGCTAAACTTGCCATGAGATCTTGCCAAACATTTACAAAAGAATCAAATTTCTGCTCA
This sequence comes from Anomalospiza imberbis, assembly GCF_031753505.1. Classification (NCBI taxonomy): domain Eukaryota; kingdom Metazoa; phylum Chordata; class Aves; order Passeriformes; family Viduidae; genus Anomalospiza; species Anomalospiza imberbis. Next base: position 29,589,025 of record NC_089682.1, read on the forward strand.
GATTCATGTTCCCGGTGATTGGGTAGGAGTTTGGAATGTGTTTTAACAGTGTCCACTACAAAATCAATGTCTCTTCCCGTATCGTTAGACAGATGGACAGGCGAGCAGACAGGACCAGCCTGGTTTGGGGGCAGGGACAAAAATAACACGATCATATTTCAACTCATTGTTCAAGTTTAATGAGTTCTGCCATAGCTCCAGCACTAGAAGGTTATTGTGAGGGAAAAACAAAGGGACCCTTCTTTTGTCTTTCTTCTCAAACTATCAGGCCCCATTACTGAAAATTAAGGTTCAATAAAATTCGTATTCAGAGATAATTAGCGGACAGCTTTGTGGTGCGGCGGATAATATGACCAAAGTGCTGGTTCACAGCAGTGTGTGCTGAAGTGTGAAAGAGCAAGTTCTCCGTTGCTGCTTCTGAGGTCATACCCCCTCATCCTGCATACAATGTGGCAGTCAAAATGCAGCATTCTTACCTGCTGTGATAAAAAATACACCAAAGAATATAAATTATTTCAAGCCCCCCCTCCCCCTCACAGTTTTTTTTTTTAAACAAAGCTAGATCATTAGTAATAAACTATGACTTCATTAGAATGTTCCACATAACAGGATTACAGAGGAATGTGTCAATAACTGGCAAAGGTTTGTCTTTCATTAATTAACACTTTTGTATGAATACAAACTTGTTATCCTCACTTTTTATAGGTGAAATATTATCATTAAAATTAGACCTTGGTTTAAAAAAATCTTGATGGTGTTAATTTGTACAAGTGAACATTTTCCAAATATTGTTTAGATTGGAAAAGAAACAAAATTTGAAATCAGGCAGAGTTACAGGAAGACTGCTTTTCTCTACATGAAAGGAAAAGAAAGTTTCAGAGTTCTACTCTTTTATATACATGTATATTGAAGTGTACATGCACACATTTTCTTCATATACTAGAATATTTAAGGAAGTAACTAATTAAATATTTGTTCTGGTTTTGTTGCTTAACAGAAATGCACATTAACTACTTCAGCTTTGCTTTTCCCATCTGTCACTACAGAAACAGCTCATAAGCTTAGGGATAGTCTGTAATATTGCTCTGTTTATCCTGACACACAAAATTTTTTTGTGGACAAAGAGCAAAAAAGGAAATTCTACCTAAAAAAAAAGTAGAATATTTTCCTGAGGTCAAAACACAAGGATTTCTATTTTTACCAGTTTTACCTGGTAGCTTATAAATGTATCTTTCAGCATTACAGAGATAGTAACTGAAATATTCACATGTGCAGTGAATCCTGGCTACAACTAAGTTGTCAGATACTGATGTTGTTTTACCACTGTCATGTTTATTTGGAACACCCAATGATTTGATTTACAAGATAGATCCAATTAATTGAAGAATGTGCAAGTGCTTTAATCTCACCCTATTTGAAAAATTGATGGGGTGATCTAAAATTACCTTCTCTTTTTGCAGTTCATAATGTCTTTTGTTTTTGACAGTTTGGATCAAAGTTCTGTGTGCTGTGAGACAAGGTCCCTTCCTTTGTCATCAGGGTCAAAAGGTATGAACCATTTATGTGAAACAAGATACCAATAAACTGTCATTTTCTCACCCCTTTCCCAGGTGTTGCTGGAAAAGTGACTACGGTAATATTTAATATGAGCTGTTTCCCAGGAGTACAGATAGGATTGCTTTCCTAAATACCTCTTTATTTCACAATTCACTGAACAATAATCATATTAAAAAAAAAATCGGTAGGAAATCTGAAAGTCTGTCTTGTTCAGGAAAAGGCAGTGTGTGGTGTTACTTCAGAAGTATGTATGGAAATATCCAAAAGCAATTTTGGATTTTTCGCCCATATTACGGATACTTTCCATGAGCTTAAATTTGAAAAATGGCTTCAGATAATAATGAATTCAATAAAGAAGGTCAATTTTTTTTTACCAAAAAAAATATCAATATTATTATTGGTGAGGAAAAGTAAGTCTCCATCTTTATTTTTCAGCAGGAGCATCTGGAATTGCATGGACTTCTAGATTTTTCAGACACTTGGGACTTTTTTTTTTTTTAATAACATCTTGCTGAAGGAAAGTATTGACACCCTGAAATACAAGGTGGAAACTCTACTGATCCTAAATCTGAAACCAAGTTTATTAACATTACATAAGGAAGCACTTTCATCTGCATTAGTGCATGATAAGCCCTGTCAAGGAGTTCATAAATCATCAGTGATTATTAGCTCAGCACTGGTGCTCCTCAAACTTAGATATCCTGCTTGTAGACCTGAGCAACTTCACTGCCAGTTATCTTGGCTGTCTTTACCCTTGTGGTGAAGATGTATCCACAGCCTCCTGTCAGTGTTTGAACTGCACCTTCCCCAAATTCTTAGGCAAATTATATTATTCTGTCCTCTGCTCTTTCTTAGAATTTTCTTTCAAGCAATTTAAGCCAGGATATGCAATTGTTCCTTGGAACAGACAGAAGCAGTTTTCTAACTACATGAGGGCTGGTATTAACTGTGTTTGAAGTGTAGTTCAGCACCTACAGGATTTTGGTGGTTTGATTAGGTTTTTTGGTTTGATTTTTGTTTTGTTTTTATTTTTGCTTTTGTTTTTTGGGGTATTTTTGTTTTTTGTTGATTCCTGTAATACTTACTTACTTGTTGATTCCTCTATAATACTTCCTAATGTCAATGTGATGCCTTTAAAATTTTCCAGTAGCTGGGAAGGTCTGACATAGTTTGATGTTTCCATAATCCTAAGGCCTCACTTATGCAACTCAGCATGGGCAACTAGTTTGTGTGATGAGAGCAATCACAGTAAAGTGTGGATAAATCAGAGCTGTGCTCCTCCATGCAGTCATCTTTGGTTTATTTATTAATTATTTAAGAGTAACATATAGAAACCAAGTGTCACTGTGATAGAAGTATTACCTATAAAAAAACATATAATTCTGCATATCTTTTAAATATGAAATGGGATTGGCAGGTATTTTATCTAACTGCTCTGCATAGTATAACATGCTATTCCACAGTTTCTCAGTTACTTGTTCATTTGATGCCAGACAATTTTCATATGCTGAAAACAGAACAAAGGGAAAAAAATCAGTGTTCAAACCAAAGTCCTGACAAAGTCAACGGTGTTTTCAGAAAATTGGATGAAGCCTCAGTTTTAAAATTGAATAAATTGCATTTAAATTGAATGCTGAAACATACCTGGATTTATATTTTCTTTAAAAGGATAAAGAGGATTATATGCATACATATGTATATGTTTGTATATATATGCACTTTAATTGTGGAACCAGTGTCTGCTTCCACAGTCCTGTCCAAAAGCTATGCTCCATAAGACAAGATGCACTCTGGATCTCTTCCCACCCACCCTCTACCCACCATCCTTCCGTGGCTCTTTTTTTGCTTGCTGCAGAAAGCTAACTGAAAGCATACAGACTGGACTGGATCCAAAGCAAAGTTAAGCCTCTTATTGGTAATCACAACAGGACATCAACCTAATCTAAGGCTTAACCTATTATTTCAGTCAAGATTCCCCCAAAAAAATTTACAGGGTGTATTGGATCTGGTTGAGATGGAGTTAATTTTCCCCACAGCAGCTTTCATAGTGCTGAGCTTTGTATTGATAGCTAGAAAGGTGTTGGTAATGTATCTATGTTTTGTCTTGCTCTTGAGTGGTGCTCCACAACACCAGGGCTGTCTCCAGTATTCCCCCCTCACCAGCAGACCAGGGTGGGCAAAGTCTTGGGAAGGGACATAGCGCAGAGAGCAGACCCAAAGTGATGTCTACTCAGCAGTATAAGCTAAGAGGGGGTAGGAAGAGAAGGGGAGTTGGGAGTGGGCATTCATTATTACATTTATCCTCCAGAGCAAATGCTATGTATGCTGAAGCCCTATTTTGTGGGAAGTGGGCAGGATTTTCCTGCTGATGGGAAGCAAAGAATGAAACATTTTCCTTTGGTTCTGTGTGCAGCCTTTGGTTTTTCTTTGTTAAAGTGCCTTGATTTGACCCACAGGTTTTTTTAATTTCGCTTTCCCCCTGCCCCATCCTGCTGAGGAGAGTAGTTATAGAGTGGCTGGTGGCCCTCTATCCAAGGCCAACTCACCCCACAACTGATCCCAGAGCAGACCAGACCGAAACTTCTCACATGCTTCATGTAAAGTAATAAGGCTGTGCTTCTTCAGCCAAAACAGCCCTGAGGCCAAGATGCTATGTTGTCCCTGTATGCTATGGAACAGCTCTCCACCAGACATGTGGAGCACACATCCATCCTCTTCATACTTCACAAATGTTAATATGACCCCAAACTACTTATGCTGAGTGCACACCTGGATCCCAAACACGTGGAAGGTTTTGCCATTGTCACTGAGCTGCTTTTCCCTACCTCTATGTGAAGATATAGTCCTAAAACTTTAGTTTTCAAGTGGGAAATGTCCTTTCTCTCTTGACCTCCACTCATGAGTCTACAGGATGAACTGGCAAGGCTCCCTGCAGCATCAAAGTCTACCCAGTGCAGAAGGATATATGGAGTTTCTCTCATTTAGGAGGAGACTGGTACAAGAAGAAAGAAACTTCATTCACTTCAAGTTTTGACATTGCATCTCTGAAGGGTACAGATAAACTCTGATGTTAACCACACTTTAAGTAGTGCACAAAATCAATTCCTATTGATTAATATTAATTTAATAACCCAGTAAAGAGTTGGTATTAAAGCAAGAAGAAAGCTAATGCCCCGTTTCTGAGTAAATTATACACAGTAAACAGACCCTGAGAGATGCAAATATTGTCTGGCTTCACCTTTCTTTAGCAGGAAGTCTGAATGATAAATGTGTCAGCCTCACAGTATTAAAATTTTTAAATATAAAGGCAGGTAATAAAAGAATAATGTCTGTCCCCTGTGATTTCAACCCACCCACCACCACAGTGTGCAGATGGCAGGTATCCCTTGCTAGCCTGGCATTTGCTTTCAGGCACTCAGCTGCAGGGAGGCTACCAGTAACTGCAGTCCTTGCAGAACACAGCTCTTCTGTAGCAGCTTTGGGAATTTGGTTATGTAAAAATATAACAGAATTATCCTGTGAAGTCCTGAAAAAAAGGTAAGGAAAAAATAGCTAGGGAAATGGCTTGAGTTACTAAAAAATTTAATTTACTATGCATTAATTATTGGTTAATTAAGTATCTCTCTGAAAGTTTTACTGGCATTCAGATCTTTGGTGGTTCTAATTACTTTTGCTCACTGACGGGATAAGAGTGTTTTGGAAAATAGAGGACAACACCATCTTTGTACCATAGGATATCTGTAGACATAATATAAAAATTATTCCCATTAGAATTTTGGTTTATTTAGAGGAAACCTAAAATTTGCAAAGAGATTTATTTTCTGATTAGTAATTAGTTTTTAAATTCTTGTTGGAATATCTGTAAAGAGTTTATTTCTACTCCTATTTTTTGTTTATTTTACATTTATATTTAGTGAGTCTAAACAGCACATCAAGGCCACAATCATGCTTACCTTGTGCTGGAAAATCTACTGACTTTCTTATTGCCTGGTTGGATCCTATGGAATAACTTTTTATCCTCAGAAGCAAAGATGAAGGAAAGGAAGATAAAAGGTAATATTTATAATTATAAAATAAAATTAGCTGAAGAAAAGGAATAACAGATCACAGAACTGTGAATGTGTCTCACCTTGTCTGAGATGGCTGACAACATGAAGCTCCTAAGCTGGTACCAGGTCTCATGTCATGGGATCATTGATTTTATGAAGGCTGGCAATAATTTAAGACAAAAGAGTGGCAAGTACTCTGCAGTGTTCTGACTGCTTTCATGTAGATACAAAGTTATAAATAACAATACTCAATCTTGCAAGCTTTGACCTAACCTCATCATATTTCAAAATCACAAATAGAACTTCTGGAAATCCTCAGCATGAAGACAGTCCTCCTATATATTTTCACAACTGCCCTGACAGTATAGATGGCCAATGAGTACTTCCCTTTTGTTACTATGTAAAAAGAAGTAAGGAAAAAAGTTCATTAGGTGGGTTCAGTACCCTTGGTAGTCTTCCTTCATCCACAGTAAAAAAAAAACCTCAAAAATACAGTAGTTGAAAAGTCAGTGGTATAAGATTAACTTGTTACATTCACTTTGGGATAAAGGTATTGGATTAAAAAAGGGGGTAATGAGAATATTAAATTAGTAACTGATGCACTGCAGAGTATCATTCCAGTTCAGAATATTCTATTTCTTGTGCAGCAGTTACCTGAAGTAAACATAGTGCCAAGGTTCATTATATAGAGCTCTACACTACGTGTTTACTGTTCCATAACATTAGGGAAGTGTTCAAAAATCAGTACAAAATCTACTTTGTTTGAACTCTTCACCTTATCTGCCTGCATTTTAAGTTTATCAGGAGTCAATAGGTGGTCAAAGTAACATTTTGTGTATCAGAACAGATTTGTAAAGCTAAAGTTCCTTGATGTGTGCTGCTGCATGGATCCGTAGTATTTTAAGGCCTATTTTTGTATTTTTAATAGGCCTGTGGAAATTCAGGAAGAGTAATAGTGATACCTGAAACTCTGACAGCTATGACATTCTGTAATATTGAAACGATGGTAGCTTGTGAAAAACTGCACAAAACCAGAGACAAGTGGTAAATAAGAAAGATGGAACTACAAAAAGTACTTAAAACAGGTACCTTATGAAACCTGAGCTCATGGGCTTCCTTCAAGGTATGAATAAAAAGTCCTATTTTCAGTTACAAAACTCACTTTTAAGTTATATATTACTGAAAACAAGCAAACTTAAAATTTTTAACTTTCTAAAAAGCTTCTCTCTGAAGTATCTGCATTGATATGGGCTTAGCATTTATTTTTTATCTTTTTTCATCTTCTCTTCACTGGGCAAACCAGAATTTGCTGTTTCCACATAAAGGTCATTTGTAGCCTGAAGGTCTATGCAAATCCTTCACACCAAACACTAATAACATTAGAATGGAGTGAGTGATAAAAGAACTAAAGAAATTAAGATTAGAAACTACTCTGAGTAAAAAAAGTGGTGGGGACTAGCAACTTGTCAATACAATGGTTTGACTGTAGATGGTCATAGCTTGTGTGCTTTTATAGCTAAATTCAGAGTTATCCTGAAGACCTGCAAAATCCTTCCAGGTGAGCATCAGAGAAGTTCAGTTTGAATTTTGCAACGTTACTTTCCTGGTATGTTCCTGTGTCATTCTTTTCTGAAGACATTGACCATATGATGATATTCAAATGGCCAAGCGTTTACGATTTCCAGATCTGCCAAATAGCAAATCAACCTTTATAATTAAAGGTGACAAGCTGACAAGGAAAATGAATGTAAAATTGTATACGTATATGAATTTTTATGTCAGATTGCCGTCTGTGCACTTGTTTTTTCTTTGTCAATAGCCGAAGGCTCATTTCCCTGTACTAGAAGTGCATTTTATATCGAGGCCTTCAGACAGCTCCCCTTCGCCCTAGTGAATTTGCTGATTAATTTTGGATGCTTCTCTTAATTAACACCCCAAAGGAAGTCTAGATTTTCTAGCCTATATTCCATGTAAAACAAGTGAATCTGAAGAACAATGACCTAAGGAGACAGGCACGCTGTGTCCGAATGACATTACAAGAACACTGAATATCTCACAAGTCAGGACCTGGTCAGGCAATGCCTAGGGAAAATGTAGGCCTTTAATCAGGGCAGAAATGAGATTCATATTAGTCCAATTTCATTTTCTTTATTGCTGACAAAGAGAGGCTGGGATGGATGCCACCTGACAGTTGAAACATGGTGCTTCTATGTAGGAATGGGTGCCTCTGGCCTCGATTAATAATTGGTACCATTTTAACTTGCGGGCAAATAAGTTGATGATGGATGAGAGAAAAAGAGTGAAGTGATTTATTATAAAATTAGGATAAAATAACAAACTGGCTAATTGCACACAAGCCTCATAAAATGTAGCTGTGGAGTCAGAAGTGCAATGCCAGGCAACAATAATTTCCACCTCACTTTTCACAATGAGATCTTAAAGCAAAAAAAAGATAGAGACAACTCTTACTTATGGAGCTGCTATATGCAGAAAAAGCCTTGCCCATTCTTCTACTTCAAGCAAATAAAATACTGAGACTTATATTTCAGGTTTTATTATTACTGTTGCACTAGAAAAGAGAACAGTAGAACTAAACAGGCCACATTAAACCAACTGTTGCTTCTTTGTTAAAACTAATAAAACCTTGTAATTCTGTAATTTCTCTTCATACTTATATCTAAACTTATGAAACTGAGATGTATGTATGTTAAAATAAGAATTGAATACAAAAAATCAACTTGCAAGGTCTATTGGAACCTGTAGAAATGTTCAACTCTCTTGGTAGCTGTCATTCTTTTAGTTCACTTTTTGATGCCTGAACTTCCAAACCTGTGCTCTGACAACTATTTTAGAATCTGAGTCATCTCTTGCTCTCTATTCTATGCTGCATATGTCTGGTAGAGTTCAATTGCAGATTAAAAAAGCATGTGTTGTAATAACCACTGGCTGTCTGATAAAAATATTTATTTCACTGTTATGAATAATGTCATTATATTATTTTTTCTTTGAAAGACAGATGCTTGATCACTTTCCCTTGGAAATGTTTAATGTCCAATCTTCTCTAATTCCTTGAAAAGTTTTGCTCCTAGCAGCTCTAATCAACATCCAAGAGATTTTTTTTCTGCAAGCTCAACTTCTAAAAAAGCTGAAATTACTAAATTAAATACAACTGCCAACAGTATTGTCCCAATAAGATGAGTTCAGTTATAAAACTTAAAATTAATGTAGCATGGGGAGCTAAAATTTAATTTTCATGTAATTGATTTCTATTCTACTCCTAAGACACAAATATGGCAAATTCTCCTTATACTCCAAAAAGTCTCCCATGCTGAATTTGCCATGCAGATTAGGAGGCAGGTTTTTCAAATAATAATTTGAAAATACTTTATTTTGGTTCAAAAGCCACAATCATGACTTTGGAGCATTAAACTTTTCCCATATACCTAAAGAAAAATAAAAATTTCACATATAATATCCCTTAAACAAATATTACAATGTTTCATATCATTTCATGATCCACTATCATGAATGCCTATCATGACCGGCAGTTTATTTTTTTTTTGAAGATTTGGAAAAAGTTAACCAGAATTAATTTCTAAAGTGAATTCTTAAATTACATCAATTCCACAGGAAACAGTGTTTCAAAATTTGAAGGTGTCTTTAACATGACATAACTTCATGAATTAAACTGAATTTTAAGACTATTTCCAAATAAGAGTATCCACCATTTACTTAAATTCTTTTAAACTCATGTCCCTGTTTTATCTGAACTAACCTCTTCAAGCATATCCTATTCAAAAATCTTTTCACACTGAGTCAATTAGAGTTTATTTGGGAAAAAAACCATATCAGGTAAAAGGCGAAGCACCATCCTTTTTTGTCTGATTCCAAAATTATGAAATTTATAATCATGTCTGTCAAATCCTGAAGGCTGCATCCCATCATGACCATCAGAACACAGATTTGAGAAAAATGCATATTACTTTGAGAAAGGAGTTAAGAGAGTAATACTGCCTGTGTTGTCCTTGCAAATTGGATTAATGTCTTCTCACCATCAATACCTATGTTCTTTCAATATCTCAGAGGTGTGACAGTTTAAGGTAAAAGGAAATCATCTTAATTAACTGTAGTGCTTTTAAGATCATGAGGTAAATAATGCTACAAGGACTGATTTGTGCTCTGAGCTTTTGCTCTACTCAAGAAGAAGCAGCGTGGCTGGCTATGACAAGGACACTCTTCTGTAAGCCACATTGTAGGAGGAGTTCAGGCCATCATGTCCCTTGTCTGTATGAGGCTGATGCCAGGCATGGACTAACTCCACATTTTTGCTACCTTGCCTCTGATATCTTTGCTACCACTGGGACTCACCTGCCTAGCAGAGCTGAGGCTTGCCATTTCTCCATACTGCAAATATGACCGCATTGAGGTAGCATCACTAATGTCTGGGAGGCTTGTGGCTGAAATAATAACATTATGTCTAAGGTTAGGACAGCTGAACAATTACTCACAGATAAAGATATCTGAAAGCAGCTTTAGGATCAGAAGGGAAATTGAAGTCTGTGTTCTCTGTAGAAATAAAATTGGAAAGACAAAAACCCAACTAGAACTCATTCTGCAACCACCAATACAAAAGAAAAAAATGTTTCTACAAATACATTAATAAAAATAATAAAAAAAAAAAGCCAAGAAGAGTCTCCATCCTTTTTTGGGTGCAGATGGGAACATTGCCACCAAGGATGAGAAAAGGCCTCCAAGCTGGTAGACAGGGATGGGGAGCAGAATAGACTCCCTGCAATCCAAGAAAAAGTAGTTAGTGGCCTGCTGTGCCACCTAGACATTCACAGGTTTATGGGGCCAGATGGGATCCAGCTGAGGATATTGAGGGAGCTGGTGGAAGAGCTCACCTAACCACTCCCTTTCACTTGTCCTCAGTCCTGGTTAACCAGGGAGGTCCCAGACTACTGTCAGATAGCCAGTGTAACCCCCCAACAAGAGCAGTTTGAAGGAGAATCCAGGGAACTACAGGCTTGTCAGTCTTACGTTAGTTCCAGAGAATGTTTATGGAACAGATTATGTTGGGTACTATCACATGGCGTATGCAGGACAACCTGGGGGTCAGGTTTAGCCAGCATGGGTTTATGAAAGGGAGGTCCTGCTTAACCAACTTGATCTCCTTTTAGGATCAGGTGACTTGCCTAGTGGATGATGGAAAGGCTGTGGATATAGCCTACTTAAACTGTAGTAAAGTCTTTGACACTGTTTCCCACAACATTCTCCAGGAGAAGCTGGCTGTTCACTGCTTGGACAGGTATACTGGATTTACTGGGTAAAAAGCGGAAGGATCACTGGAGCCAGACAGCAGTGGTGAATGGTGCTACATCCAACTTGGTGGCCAGTCAAAAGTGATGCTCCTGAGGACCCAGATTTGGGGCCAGTCCTGTTTATCTTTATCAATAATCTGGGCAAGAGAATCAAATGCACTCTCAGTCAGTTTGCAGGTGACATCAAGCTGGGCAGGAGCTTTGATCTGCAGAAGGGCGGGAAGGCTCTGCAGAGGGATTTGGAAGGACTGGATAGATGGGCTAAGGCAAATTGCATGAGGTTCAAAAAGGTGAAGTGCCGGGTCCTGCCTTTGGGTCACAACAACCCTGTGCTGTGCTATAGTCTGGGGCAGAGTGGCTGGAAAGCTGATCATCAGAAAAGAACCTGGGGGTGCTGGTCAATAGTGGCTGAACATGAGCCAAGAAGGCCAACGGCATACTGGCCTGTATCAGCAATAGTGTGGCCAGCAGGACCAGAGCAGGGATCGTCCCTCTGTACTCAGTACTTGTGAGGCCACGCCTCGAGTGCTGTGTCCATATTTGGGCCCCTCAATTCACCTCACACTGAGGGGCTGGAGCGTGTCTAGAGAAGGACAATGGAGCTGAGGAAGGGCCTGTAACATCAGCCCTATGGCTGAGGGGGCTGGAGAAAAGGTGCTTAGCCTGGAGAAAATGTGGCTCAGAGGAGACCTTATCACTCTCTACAGCCACCTGAAAAGAGGTTGCAATGAGGTGCAGGTTTGTCCCTTCTTCCAGGCAACCAGCAACAGGACAAGAGGATATAGTTTGAAGCTGCTCCAAGGGAGGTTCAGGTTGGATATTGGGAAAAATTTCTTCAAATAAAAAGTGTTAATGAATGAGAACAGGTTGCCCAAGGAAATGATGGGGTCATCACCCCTGAAAGTATTCAAAAAACAAGCAGACATGACACTTTGTGTTGTTTTAGTTGGCATGGTGGTATTTGGTCAGAGGCTGGACTTGATGGTCTTGGAGTTCTCTTCAAACCTTTATGATTCTGTAATTCCAAAGAGTCTACTTACCATTTTCTTAAGATTTGGTTTCAGGATTCAGAAACTGAGGAATGTCTATCATGTAACTTGTGTCTGTCCACTAGTGTTGTCACAGGTAGATAAAAAAACAGAAGGAGATAAATCTCTCTGGTCTTTGGAGAAGGTGGAAAAAATTAAAGAAATGTGGTTTCTTCACACTACTACATGCAAGAGCTGGCTATAGGAAGTCTAAGTGATGGCCTTAAGTGTGAGCTAGACTCTAGGAAACCTGCTTGAAAAATGAGAAGTTAAGTTGTGAGTTATATGGGCGTTATTGAAACAGCTTTTTTAATATATATGGGACTTTATTTAGAACTGAGTGATTCCAAGGAGAGAAAATTAAATCCTATGAGTGCTACCCATTCCTAAATAAACTGAATTTATCCTTCTGAAAAGGCTTCCAGCTCTTCATCTTCAGGATACTCCTGTTCCTGTCATGACACTGCAGCAGCTTTGGATGTGAGCATCACGCTATCAGCATAGACTTTTAGATCGGTATAAGATCCATCTTACTGCAAGAATCTTTGGCTGGGTCAGGCATGCATCTGTGTCTGGCTCTGTCTCTCTCAGAAGACTATAACTTACTCTTCTAGCAGTTGCATTTGAACTGTGTTTTGTGTCAATGTGGGATAAAGAAACAAGAGGCCTGCATGTAATTTGGATTTTTCTAAGTATCTCATTTCAATCTAATGTACTGTTGTGTAATTAAGCCAGTAAGACTATATGACCAGCCCATTTCAGGACTTGGTCTGCTATCTTTAGTCAGTGACAAATTCTGGTTTCCATTGCTTGTTCAGAGATGATAACAGTGTGATTTTACAGGTATAAGTAACAAATTAGATCAATTAAAAAGAGTAAGAGTGGCACCTGTCTAAGTGTAGGGTTGCACTAAATGATTTCCACATCTTTGTTTCCTGTAAGACCCTGCATTTGCAGCCTCTCCTCAGGAAAGTTAACAATGGGAGAGTTGTTTCTTAATGCTCATGAACCAAGAAAGCAGCCTTATCCTGCAGCCCAGGGATATGATTATAATCTCTGAGTGAAAACAACAGCCGTATTTTAGAGCTCTATGTGTACAAATGATCCCTGTGTTTCATACAGTTCTTGACTATGGCATCTTGGATTGCCCAATTTGTTACAAGCCTGTATTGTGAGCTGGCTTTGTATAGTAGAGCTGAGCTCAAAGTCAGATGCATGCGCCTCATTCTTTGTGTAAAATTCTCCTCATTTTTTTTATTCTTGTAGACCTTTATAAAAGATTTCAAAGTTTTTACAGTCTTAAGAAATTTTCAAGTAATCTGATTTATTTTTTCTAACAGTGGAAGGGAAAGTATGCAATTTTAAAATTAAGAGAACTTGATTTGTGATATTTCTATCTCTTCTGTCTCTATTATTGTCTAATGAAATTTAATCATTTTATGATAGGCCATATTAATACAGAAACTCCTTAAATGCTGTGCTTAAAATGAATGATGAAATCTCTGTTTTTATTATTGCAGTTAAAAGCTTAGAAGTACATCTGCAATTTATCAGAGCATGGGCTTCTTTGGACACTGGAGACTTAATCCAGTTGACTAGTAAATATTTGACATGTAACATTCTTCCATGTCAAAATCACGTTTGTAAATTAAGAAAACAGGCTTTTTAGCAGCTAGAAGAGAAGACATCAGGCCATCCAAGAAATCCAAGAGGTGAAAAGGATGTGGACATGCTCAGATTCCTTGCTCTCTATCGCTTTTATAGTAACAGATTCTCTGGTGCTGTATAGTGGAACAATGCCTTTCATTAGCTGGCCCTGGAGTTCCAGGAAAAGAATAATAATGTTCCTCCTCTTGGAATATGTATTCAAGGTCTTGGAGACAAGTGCTTGTTTGTACAGTCTTTCCTCTCAAGTCAGAAGTATTTGGTTCCAACTCTTTCTCTTCTACCTCTCAGATACATCTGGCTCCTCTGAGGTGTGGTAAGAAGTTTATACTTCTGCCAGCACAGTCTTTCACACATTAATACAGTGTCATCTCATTAGAATGGAAATTCCAAGTGGGAAGGAACCCAATACTTGATCTCACAAACCAGTCCCTACAATGTTTGAAGGAGAAATTTCAGGTTTTGTGCTGTTGGCTTACTATTTAGTTTCAAAGTGATAAACACAATTTGTGCCCCTAGACCTCTTCAGTTTAGATCACAAGTCATATTTAGGCTGGATTGGGTACTGAAAAATATTTAAGCTAAAAATGTTTAGATTAGTATCTTAAAGAATACCCTTTGAGTTAATGCAGGAGGATTAATATTCATCTCATATTCCTCCTGAGAATCATCATCCAAAAAAAGAAGAACTTGTCACCCTATTATAACAGGTTGAATTAAATCCAAGAACTAAGTGATGCAAATTACCTTCGTATTCCTAGAGCTCTTCCCTGTAAGTAATGGTGATCACATACATTGGCAAAGCAGCCCAGGAGAAATGGCTATACTGATGTCCATAGTGTGCCTGTACAGGGAATAGGAAAGATTTTTATGTAAAAGTCTGTTAATCTATTAATGCTGATGGGTTTTCATAACAATTTACTATATGATGCACCAATTTGTATATGGTATTTGCACTGCAGTTGTAATCCCAGGCTTATTTGCACTTTGCAGACAGGTTTGTAAACCTGTGCTCAGTATTATAGTGAAACAGGCCTGGTCCATGAAAAACATTGCAAATATGTAAAGACAAGCAAAATGAGAAAAAGCAATTGGGTTCAATATAGGCAAATAGATCATGTCTTCTGTTCTACTTCAAAGTGTTCATAATAATATGTTACTCTTTCTCTGAGTGCTGGAAATATCCTCTGTCAGAGGATCAAATTCTGCAGAGGAGTGCAAAGAATTATCCATTGCCACCCGGTTTTCCAAATTTCCAGAAATATTCCTAATATGTCCTCGATTTTTTAATGATACAGACATTTCCTGGGAACTAGATCTGAAGGGCAATAGCTCATTTGCCATCCTATGCTGAGGTAACATTTTTAATCATTTAGTTGGGATTAAATTTTAACCAGAATTCTAACCAGAAACCTGTATGTGAAAGTCCCCAAACCCCATTAGTAATACTTTGTGTTGTCCTAGCAATTAGGTTTCAAACTTTTTATAAGTATCAAAAATTTAAAATGTTTTTTATGTTCCCTTCTATGGAATCCCTGCATTTATATACTTTCCTTTTATTTAATGATGTGACAGAAGATATTCCTTGTTTTAGAGTTAGAGATGCATTAATGAAAATATTCAATTAAATTTTTTCCAAAATAAATGGAGCTGCTGAAAATTACCATGTTTGACATTGGTAGCTCCTCACAAAATTGATGTGAGTTATTCTATAAGGAATTCTTTAGCTATCATTTAAATAATGTTATTATTATCATTTGCTGAATTATTTAAAGCTATCTTCAGGCAAACTTAAATGATTGTATTTATTTTTTAAATAGAAGCTATTTATTGCACTTTGCTCTTTCTGTAACTTACCTGCTTTCCCTTGTCACATCAACATCCTTTCAAGAGATGCTTATTCTCTTTACCCCATTACAGCAGTTTTTTTAATAAAATCTCCAATTATAGAGGAGACTTCTTGGCAGCACATGCTATAAATGCAGGAACCTTTGAAAAAGGCTGAGAGGTGTAATAAACAGTTATGACAATTTTCAAAAGGAGACCAGTAATATAAAAAAAAATCCCCAAGAAATGTCTTCTGCTAATGCAATTGGGCTGGCTGGGTGAGTGTTTATTTGGAAAGGTGGATTTATTATGGGAGAAGGGCTGCAGCAGGGAGATGATTTCCCTCTCCCTGGATTAGCACTTCATGGTGGTCCAGGAGTGGGGCTCCAGCACCAGTCAGAACCTGCCCTGCCAACCCATCCTGTGCTTCATCCAGCCCTGACAGGCTGAGTAAACACATAAACCTCTCCCAGGGAGGCCACTGCCGAAGCAAAGCAAAATTTCTATACCTTGAAGCATAAAAGAGCACCTTTCCAAGAGGGATCATATTCTTGATTTCCACAGGGCTAACAATTAAAATTTCCTACAAGTTAGTGCTGATTACGAAGGTATGGAAAACACCTCTATGGCAAGTGAGCACTGAACTTTGGCCACTTACTCTGTGAGCTAAAGCAACAGGGGCTGCCACACCACTTCTCTTTGCGGCTCTATTTGAATTCACTTGATTAATGTTGTATGTGCAAGTCTATTGAGGCACTGCATTTTAAAGGATTGTTTACCATAGCCTTGTAATCAACCTGCCTTAGCAGCACCCTATTACCTGTGATAACAGGGCTGCTGCAATTTGGATCTGAAAGAAAACCACCTCAGATGGGCTCTCGGATGCTCTAAGTGCTAGTATGCTGCCCTGTTATCTTCATTTGTAATTTGTTTTCAAGAACAGTGATTTGCATTTCAGTTGGATTACACCTTTTAATGTATCACAAACGTAAAGTGGCTGCAGTGAAAACTCACATCTCCACTAGTTTTCAACGATACATTTGAGGCTTCAGTGGAGAGGATTACAATTACAATTAAAATCAAAAGCTTGTTCATTCTTTTAATGACACGTACTAACCTCTTCTATATGCAGCCTATCATGGTGCTATACAATCATGATTTTTTTTTTTATATGAAATAGCTGCATGTGCTCTGCCTTATCATCCACTACACACAAATGCTGTTTTTCTGCAAAAGAGCAGATCCCGCACAGTGAATTCAGAGGACAATTTACCATGTCAAAATATGGAAGAATACACAATAAGGAATGTGGAGAAAAAAAGTCCATTGGTGGGGTTTGGGTTGTTTTCATTTTTTGGGTTTTTTTGGAGGGGTTTTTTGGTGAGGTTTTTTTTTATTTTGGTTTGGTTTTTTGTTTTTGGTTTTTTGGGTTTTTTTTTTGGGGGGGGCTGGGTGTTTTTATGTGGGGCATATTTTAGTAACAGACTTCATTTTCCTAGTATCTGCCAAGATATGTAGTTACAAAGACATACATTCAAAGCATAATTTTATTGGATCTAGTGTAAAATATGGGTTTCTTTTCTTTTAAGGAGCATTGCATGAATAAAAGAAGGTTTCCTGGTTTTGTTCTAGTTTTTCAATTTTCTTTTTTTAATCCTGTTGTTTTCCCACAGCAGTAAATTTTCACTACTCTAAATTTACTTCTTTTGTAGTAATTCACAATAATTTCCATCTAAGGCATCTTATGTCACTCTAGAAGGATTTGCAAATGGCAGACATTTATGTTCCTACTTGGATTTTACTGTATTATTCTTTGTTTGGAAAATGATAGAAAACTCTTTATGTAAAAACTCAGATTTTTGGTGAGATTAAAACTTATTCAGATCATGCATGGCAGAAATATTTAACTGAGAACCTTTGCTGTGGTGTTCAAAAGCTTCAGCTCCAAGCCAAAACATTGCCTGGGCTCAGGCAGCCTAATGGTTTGGAAGTACCCCAATTCTCTCGGCTCCTAATTGCCAGGCTAGGACCACCTCATCACACCCAGCACATCTTCCTGTCTCCTTGAGAGGTTAACCTGTGTCCCAGGACAGAAGAGGTTCAGACTCCACTACAATGGGCTGAGGACTATAGTAGATACTGCTTACCCTCCACAGAGGGCTACCAAATCCCAGACATGAGGTGGGGACATGGGCAGAGTCCAAGACACTGTCTCTAGTGAGGAGGTGAGGAACTGGGGAAGAGAAGAGCAGCATCATAAATAGTGTAATTTCAGCAAAACAAATGATCGGGTTATTTTTTCCCTGCTTTTCAAAGACAACTGAAAGTCCTAGAAGGCACCAGGCTCTGATTCATGAATATCCTATCTCCTACAACTCAGCAGAAGTCATGGAAATGCCTACTGTTTTGTGGCTAAAGATTTGAATGCCTTATAGAAAAGATGGCAAGGATCTCTCAATTACTTCAAAACAGTCTGAAAGAAATGGGAAAATTTCCGCCTTTTCTCTCAAAATTTCCTCAGTTAATGAAATATTACCATTTACTAAAGCTGTATCCATACTTAATATTTAAAACTGAATCAAATGCCTAAGTCAAGTCAAAGTGGTTTTGTTTCAATCTTTTACACAAAGATAGATTAAAACACATTTTGAAAATGAAATCTTGAAAATCAAGGCTTCCAGTTTAACATTAACAGAGAAGTAGGTGGCATTCCTTTCACTGAACTGAAATGCTTTGAAGGTAGCTGTCTACTGAAAGTATGTCTTTGAGGCTTTATCTATATTTATCAAGAAGAATGGGAAAGTCATGCTGACCTGAAGAAATGAGGTAAAATTGAGAAATCATACCTAACCTGACCAACATTTGGTAAACAAAAATTTCCTGCCTTAATGGTAGACCAAAATAAAATTTGCATGCAGGTTACACACAGCAGTCACACACATTTTAGCAAAACATTATCTTGTTGTTTCTCTCCACCTACTCATGTCATTTTATATTCTGACAAATTTCAGTATTATTTTCCTTCAGGCAAGCCTTTCATCTCAGGTATTCAACAGTATGGAAAGGGCAAGCTTAAAACAGATTGAAAACATCTCACAGATTACCTAAGGATCATAGCACATTAATGAAGAAATTATATATATTTTTTTGTTTTCATGTAGATACTTTTAATACTCATCACAAACGCCATAAAGAAACCTTAAATCTGATGACCATAGTGATGACAGAGTGATTTACAAATGTTATTGAGGTGTTCCAGGGGAACTGCCTTTCAAACACCTCATACACTTCATTCATCTGTGTGAGATGATTTTCTAGTTGTATTGCAAAAATGCATCATTGAACAGGTGGCTCAGCCTGACCTCTTGGCATCAACTCAGTGTTCAACAGCAAAACTGTGATTTCAAAAGTAAACAGAGGTGGTTTCAAAATTAGTATGAGATTTAAATTATTATTCTTACTTTTTTTTTTAACTGAGCTTTCCTCTTTTTTCAATTGTCATACATTTGTACTGTGATTAGGTTTTACAGTGGTCACTTTCATGATTCTCTTTCATTTTTAGTTTATGAAAATACATGTACCATTTCATAAAAGGTCTTAACAAAATGAATTTGATAATCTGTACTAGGTTAGCTAATTTTCTCAAAAAAGTTCAGTGAAAGGAATTACGTGTAAGCAATCCTAGACAATTCAGTGGGAAATGTGACCTTGTTTTCCCTGAAAGATATTTTCATGTGCCCAACTCATATATCTTGTGTCATCTCCAAGTTGAAACCTAAGAAGTTCTGAAGTAGCCTGTTTAGATACCACTGCAGGGCTCTGCTCCCCATTACTCACTGCTCTTCAGATAAGGAATCTCTAGTCCTGCCCTCCTCCAAACTTGGAAAGATCTTTCATAGTTTTACCTGTGAGGGATGATCAGCTGCATACAGGCCCTGTACTTCTGCTTCTTAGTCACCACCCATGCCTTGACAACCTGACGTGACTTGGGCCACAAAGATTTTCTCTATGAACATTCTGTCTATTAGAGAAAGGAAGCTCTTGGAGGAGGTGAGATGAGTTGGTCAGAGCACAGGGTTAGTAATACCAAGGTCATGGGTTTAATCGCCATACGAGCCATTCACTTGGACACTATGCCCTTTATGGATCCCTTCCAACTCAGAATATTCTGTGATTCTATGACAAAATAAGATGCAGTTATAGACTTCACGTATTCATTTTGAAGTCTGATGCCACTCTTGAAACTGACACCCAAGGAAATAAGAGTTACTCAGCACAATTTTGTGAAGGAATGTTTTTGTTCATTGGTAGTCGTGAAAAGCATCCAAAGGGAGAAAATTTTCATGGCTTGTGTGTTCTTTTTTGAACATCAAATAAAGCGTGCACTGGATAGCACACTATGAGTTAAAATAAAAATATTTGGCTTCATTTTTCATCATCTATTAGAGATACTTCAAAAGAAAAGCACTTTCAATTAAATAAACACATTTTATAAATATGATAATAATTGTTTTATTTGGAGGATTTACGCCTATGATTTTAACAACAATGAAGATGAAACAAAGACATTTGGTACATTTCAACCTATCTTGCTCCATGTTTCATCAGTAGGCAGAGGTTTCACACAAGATTTTTTACCCAAAATTTAAATCTGACAGACTATTTCTAAAATTGCCATCAGTCATTGTCCCCTACAATTCAGAAGCTATTCTGTTTTGATTGGCTTATTTCAGGCAAAAAAAATACTACCCACGTTGCTCCAAATGAGAAAAAGGTCATATTCCTAATGGAACTGAATATAAATCCAATATGATTTCCATGTTACACATTACATCATTAGCTACAGATTTATAGGGAGAGAGCTAATATATTAAAGACTGTAACATAGCATTCTTTTTCAAACGCACCTAATTTTTGAAGTTAGCACTAAATTTCTTCCTATAAGAATATCCAAAGTATTTTTCTTTTATTGGCTCTTTCATTTAAGTGAAGACTTCAGAGCTAATGAATATTTCATGGGGAGAAAAACACCTACAATACGAGGTTTTACCTACAAAATCTTTGGGGAAAGGGAGAAATGGCAGGAAGACGCTGTAAGGACAGTTCTTTTAAGAAGCCTTTGGAAAAGGGTCTCCATTTCATTTTCTACATCAATAACACCTCCTTCACCCCTTAATACTTATTTCCTTTCATTCCATTCCATAATACTGTTCAGTCACTTTCATAGTTTTCTTTGAATTAAAGTGTGTCTTCTGAGCTGGCTAAACCATTTTAAAACTAAAAATTTAAACAGAAAATTTGAACAATGGAAAAAATAAAAAGGACTTCCAACTGTAGTAGCTGTAAATTTGTACAAATCTCTGGTAATGAAATAAGAATCGGAAAAATATTCTAATGTACATTTTAGATTGATTTCTTACATATTCTATTGTTCAATCCTAATAGACTTGTCACCTGGATTTCAAGAACACATTTGAACTCAGGAGTATTAAGGCTGACAAAAATTTTGTATTTCACTAAAGACTGTTCCATTCCAGACATTGGATGAACTCTCATGAACAAAAGCGTGTAGAACTCTCTTCTGACTGATGATTGCTAATACACAACGACACAAAACCAAAAACCAAACCAAAACCAAATGAAAACAAAAACCCCCAAACACACAAGCCTAACCAAACCCAAACAAAAAACCACCACCAAAACCACAAAACAAAACAAAAACCCCACCACAGCCAAATCCAAGGGCAATACAATCAATAAAACCTGTTCAACCTATTCCAAAGAAAAGTAAGGATATCAATCACTCAGTAAAATCCACTGACAGCTCTTGTTCTTATACAAAGGTTTTTTAGGTAGTATGATGACTAGTGAAAGCATAAAGCCAGAAAATTTGGTTAAGAGAAGGAAGAAGGAAAAACTCAAATCTAATCCCCCTCCCTGTCTACAAGTGGTTTCATCCTTTGACACCTTTATTTGTCATTCTGTTCTTAGGCTTCAATGGCACATGGTAGAAAGTACTGGTTTGTCAGACAAGAACAGAAGTCCAATACTCAAATTACAAATTTGTTCTTACAACCAAAAAAATAAAAAAATCTGCAAGGTATAAGAATGTTCCTTATCCATCTAAGCCTATACATTTTATGGTTAAATAACTGAACATTGAATGTCTAGGCCAAGCCACCTTTCTACTAAGCTTCTTAAGGCAACCTTCGTATACTAGATTTTCTAAACAGTCAGTCATTATTGTTGTTTCTTTTTCACCTATTTCTGAAGTGGAAACTACATACTGGAGTCAGTGTTTTCAATATTTATCTACAAGCAGGAGAAATTGCACTAGATTCCTCTGCTTTCACTTCTTAAGGCTATGTCAGTCCTGTAAGACTTCATAATTAGCAGGTTCTCCACCTTGCCAAGCATCTCCATCTTCAATGCACTGATTTATGGTGGGGTTTGGTTTGGAGGTTGGTTTTTTTTTTTTTTTACCCTTTTTTAGAAAAGACTGCCTCATCTTGAAAATGTGAACTACCTTTCAGTATTCCCATATGTATCACCTTTCATTTCACTGAAAAGCATTAATTCTGTGTAAGTGAGCCTGAATGCATAATACATCCATCTTTCTAGAATTTCTCTTTGTTATTCAACATTCCACCGAAGCTGAGATTGTCTGCTGACTTCACAAGCAAGAGCTTTTTATTTATTTCCAGATAACTAGTAAAGATACTGAACAGGTCTCAGATCAAGAATAATCCTGTTTCAGCTCCTTTCAGGATTTGAATTACCAAATTATTTATTCTCTGTCTATATTAACTTTTCTGATACCTCACTTGCTAATGATTTTACTTTGTATAGTGAATATAAGAAAACATTTTAGAGGTCTATTTCAAAAATTCAATGATGTTGGTCAAACAAGATTGAAACCTCATCAGACAATTAGTACTAGATTTTTGTGACATGACCTTTTTTACATAAAGCCACTCTGACTCTCTGTTAGACAGCCAATTTTTACCTCCTTGCTAATTAACTCTCTGCCTCTTCTATTAGTGATTTCGGTTGTGGTCTGTCAACCCAAATGAAATTTTTAGAGAATTAGATTGCTCTGCTTAATTTTTAAGGTGCTCACAGAGTTCTTGTGTTGCATCACATCTCTGATTCTTCTCCACCACTGCAAATTGTTTTCAATATCAATACAGTGGCAAGGATTTTAGTATTTATCAATATAACTTATATGGTGGCATAAAATTGGGTATGTGTTTTTCACCTGGTAGGGATTTTGTGTCTTAAAACTTTCATTTTCTGAAAATTACTTTTTTAACAGAATTACAAAAATGGTATACTTACAGGAAGGCAGTTGCTGCCTATATCTTCAGTAGAAATGTTTGAGACATGGGAAATTACTTTGTCTTCTATTTTATTTTTCTTTTTTTAATGAATATTAAGGACAAAAACTTAATAACTCACACATTAAGGTTAGCCTTGTAAGCTTTTAAAAACTGGGATATGGAAAAGGTTACCTTCTTAGTGCAGTCTTTTATATTCCTGCTTTTCTTTGTAAGCATATGTCTTAGCTTTAAGTGTGGTAAAATATATGTCATAAAATACACAGCATGGCTGAGATAATGTTACTACAGGAAATGGTATTTCCTGACTTTCAAGTACTTGAAATTGTCACCTTCCTAACATATTTTCTTTATGTATGCAATTGCAGTCTCATTTGTCCATTTTTCTATCTGCGAGCACCAGTAATATGCTTGAACATGAACAGACACTAGAAAAAAAGGGACAGATATTAGATTTTTTTTTTTTCACTGAAAGACCAGCTAGGCATTGGAATAAGTTGCCATTGGGGTGGTGGATTCACCATTTCTGGAACTGTTCCAGAGGCATCTGAATGGGGCAGTAGGGGATATGGTTTTCAGGGTGATTATGGTGGTGCTGGGTTGATGGTTAGACTAGATGATCTTGAAGGTTTCTTCCAACCTTGATGATTCTGTAATACTGTAAACAAATAGGGGTACTTTTAAAGAGAAAAGTCAGGTATTTCTACTTGTGGAGGTACCAGTTCTATACCAGGCTTTACTTGTACATTTCACCATTCTATCTTAGAGGCTCCAGGATTCACAAGAAAATTTTTTTTTTTTCCTTTTGTGCTTGTATCTCTCTGCTGAATGTTGTGTATAATTTTGATGCAAGAATATTACTACATTTTCATTTTCACATGTGGTCTTTTGTGAGGCTTTATTCTCACATAGCCTTTTGCTGCAAGGAGTTAGGTAGATACAACTGGCTGTACTGAAATGAATTTATAACAAGTTAAAAAAAGACTTGGATATACCAGTGTGACTTCAGTAATGGGGTTGGAGCTCTTATGTCATGAGGAATCATAAAACAGACCAGATTGGAAGGGACTTCTGAAGGTCATCCTGTACAAAGTTTTATGAGAAAAAAGAGGCTGTGGGAACTGGACTTAGCAGATCTGGAGAAGAGACAAGTTTGGAGGCACTTCCTTCCCATCTCCACCTATCAAAATAGAGAAAAGGGTTCCAAATGTTCCTTGTTGTTGCACAGCTAAAGGAACAGAGGCAAAGGAGACATGCTTCAGGAAGGGAGTTTCCCACTGAGCATAAGGAAAAATTGATTTGCAGGAGAGTAATGAGAAATACACATCATTACATCTACAAGTCAGCTGGAGAAGTCTCTATCAATTTCCTCTACCTTTGAAATAATCACTGTTTTGAGTAGGGTGCTGGACCAGATGACTCATAAGGGTCCCTTTTCATTTGTGTTATTCTGTGTTTGTAGAGTTCATAACCCAGTGGAGACCTTAATGGTATGAAAGATCAGTCTGTTCAGCTGACAGCCTTAGGGTGGTCCTTAGGGTAGCTCTTAGGTAGCCTGACGGTAGCCCACCCCTAGGGTAGCCCACACACAGACCATGTTATATCCCATTTCAGGATCTGAGTGTATGGTAGTAAGGAGAAGGCTGACTCTTTCTGAAAAAAGCTTCTGAGGCCTCTACTCTCAGTTTCTTCCCCTTGCTTATGACCTTCAACTTGTCTTTTGCTCTATATTATACTTCAGTTCTACATATACTTCTTTCTTAATTCCTTCTGTTGATGAATCACTTCTTCAGTGTCTCCAGCACTACTCACATGAGAAAAATTTTTAGGACTTGAGTGGGGGTTTTCCCCCAGGAATCCTATTGGCCTAAACCCAAATTGTCTTTACATCAGTAATTAGATTTTCATTTGTATCTGTACCTCACTGAGTAAATGGGACACTCATCTTGAGAGTGATATTTCACTACATATGCCAAATAAATGATAGGCATTAATAGTGATGATCCCTTTGTCTCAAACACATTTTACATCTATGACACATCCACCTCACTTAATTTTCAAGATGACAACAACGTTGGCCCTTGATTTACTTCTAGCAGAATTTGATAATGCTCAATTAGCCTTTTGCTCTAATCAATTTTTGGTGCTCATCAGTAATGCCCTCTAATGAGAAAGGAGTAAGGAGTAGGCACACTCTCACAGCTTTTTTCATTCTGCAGCCCCTAGTTCTTTTGACTCTGTCGTGGTTTGACATGGAAGTTATTTTTTTTTTTTCTTCAGGAAGTTGGGTCAAACCAATCAGTGGTCAAGTTTGGATATTGGCACCTGAAGTGACCACTGAAGATAGGGATACGCCTCTGAGAACACAGGGGGTTAAAAGCAAGAACTCCCAAGAGCTCGCTCTCTTTGGTTCCGGTCAAGGTGCTGTGCAGACCTCCCCTGCCCAGCCATGGGGCTGGGTGGGGGAGGGGGAGCCATGAGGCCTGGTCGAGGTGAGCCGAGGGGTAGAAGGACTGGAACCGAGCCAGCTCCTGTGGACGGAAGGGTGGAGAGAAGCGGAGATGTCTTTGTCATTCCCCCCCCCCAGAGGGAAGAGTCAGAGAGTCCGGACAGCACCTGTAACTTTGCCGGTGCGGAGGAGAAGGGGGGGGGGGGGGGGGGGGAAGGCGCCCAGCCTTAGCCTTGGGAATCGGCTGCTGGGCAGAGATATCAGCCGTCCAGGGAGTCTGAGCTTTTAACCCTTTCCTGAGAAATGAAGGCTTTGTAAAATATTACTCCTCCTTGATTTGAAGTAGAAGAGAGACAGTCTGGGATCCGAGATGATGGAAGAAGAAATTCTCGAGTTGGAAGGAGATGATAGAGTGGCTTGTGGCTGGACTTCTCTTGTTAGCCATAGACTGAACCAAATTCTCCTAACAGAAGCTGCACTTAGGGTGGTACGTTGGTGTGCCAGGAGACCTGTTTCAGTGATTACCAGCAGAGGAGTAGAGAGAAGGTGTGGAGAAGCCCTCTATCTTCAAGAAAGAAGAAGAGGAGAAGAAGACCTCTGTTCTTGAACCCTCAGCCCCAAGGGAAAATGGGGGGGACTGTAGTCCCAAAATGAGAAACTGAACTGTTGTCTCTTTTGGTCCATGGCAAAGCATCCTTAAAAGAGCCCTGTGAGCAGTCTGTCCATGCACGGTGGTGAGAGCACTGTGACATGGAAAGGAGAGTGTCACCATGGCAGATTTTCTCAGAGTGGTTGCCATGTGTGACATGGAAACACAAGGGTGACAATTGTGTTTCCTGAGGGGGGTCTGTGGCATAGGAGAGACTCCTGTCTCCCTTGAAAGATTGAGTATTTGAATATCTGAAGGGTGGCAACTTGATTAGGATCCTGGGTAGTGTCTCACTGTTAAGTTTGTTTAGAAATTAGGTGAGAGGAGGAGGGGTGTTTTAGAAAGTCTTCATCCAGGATTTAGTGTTTGCAGTTTTCCTAGTAGTTGTAGTTTAATAAAGTTATTTCCTTTGTTACTAAAATGGGCCTGCTCTGCTCTGTTCCTGATCACATCTCACAGCAATTATTTAGAAAAGTATATTTTCATGGGGGCGCTGGCATCGCGCCAGTGTCAAACCATGACAGACTCTAAAGGAAAAGAAATCCATCTGTAATTAAATCTGGCCGAAGATGTCAAGGAAAACTTATTGTCAAGGACAGCTTCTTGAAATGCATCAATAACACAAGGAAAGCAAAGGATAATGTGGACCTGTTACTAAATGAAGGTCACACCCTGGTAACAGAGGACACAGAAAAGTCAGAGGTACTGAACGCCTTCTTTGTATTGGTCTCCAACGACCAGTCCAGCCCTCAGGAATCTCTGACCTAGGAGACCAGGGTAAAGGAATGTTGGAGGGAAGACTTTCCCTTGGTCCAGGAGGACTGGATTGGAGAACATCTAGACAAGCTTGAGAGACACAGATCCATGGACCCTGATGGGGTCCATCCACGAGTGCTGAGAGAGCTGGAGGACACCATAACGAGGTCATTCAGGATCATCTTTGAAAGGTTGTGGTGACCAGGAGAGGTACCTGAGGACTGGAAGAAAGCAAGAATCACCCAAGTCTTCAACAAGAGCAAGAAGCAGCACCCAGGGAACTACTGGCTCATCATTGCTACCTTGATCCCTAGAAAGGTGATGGAATGCCTCATTCTGGAGGCTTTTTCTATCCATACAGATGACAAGAAAGTGATCGGGAGTAGTCAGCATGGCTTCACTGAAGGTAAATCATGCTTGACATTGCCTTCTGTGATGAAACAACTGCCTGGATGGATGAGGGAAGAGCAGTGGATGTTGTCTACCTTGACTTCATCACAGCGTCTGACACTGTCTCTCACAACAGCTTCATAGGCAAACTCAGGCAGTGTGGACTGGGTGAGTAGGCTGGATGGCAGATCCCAGAGGGTTGTCATCAGTGGAACAGTGTCTAGTTGGATGCCTGTCACTAGTGCTGTTCCTCAGTGTTGAATGCTGGGCTCAGTATTGTTTAACTTACTCATCAATGACTTGAAAAAGGGTGCAGATGCCTCCTCAGCAAATTCACTGGTGACACAAAGCTGGGAGGAGTGGCCAATACCCAAGAGTGCTGTGCAGCCCTTCAGAAGGACCTCAACAGGTTGGAGAGATGGGCAAAGCACCATCCAAAATTCAACAAAGACATGAGCATTAGGAAGAGCATTGCCAGCAGATTGAGGGGGGTGATCCTGTCCCTCTACTCAGCCCTGTGAGGCACACCTGGAGTGCTGTGTCTGGTGGAGAGTAACAAAAATGATTAAGGGACTGAAGCATCTCTTACACAAGGAAAGGCTGAGGGAACCGGGCTTGTTCAGCCTTGGGAAGAGATGATTGAGAGGGGACCTTAACAAGTATAAGGTATATAAGTACCTGAAAAGTGGGGGAAGTTACCAGATATCTCTTTTCTTCCACACATATTTTGGAGGTATCACAAAATCTCCAGACAACCTAATTAAATGCTCACATATTAACAACTGCTTTGGAAACCAAACAGCTGTAGATATGATGGTACCAGTCAGCCTGATGGACCTCCCTGGTTTGTGCTTAAAATTAGTCATTTGGTGAAATCAGTCCTTCTAAACTGAGCACACTGTGTTACTCTCACAGGCAACAGAAAGAGGTAAATACACAAAGGCTTCTGAAGGCTTCTTTGAGCAGCTCATACATGTGCCTGGACTAGACAGACAGGGTTAGCCTTTAGAGGCCACCTCCTTCCATACAGAGAACAGAGGCAACCACAAGCAAAAGCAGCAACAAACATTGAGCTGCTCTGTGTCTGGTGATCACCAGAGCTAATAACTTCCCAGCCACTGCAAATGCCATCTTTCTCAATAAAGTAATTATTCAGAAAGCCAGAACAACACTCTCTTGTTTTATTCCTGTTTCCCTGTATATTTTATGCTGTAATAAAAACAACTATTTTTTTTCAGTTTCCCTCAAAAGTATGTGATAAAGTACATCTACTTAATTCTAAACCAAGCCCTAGGTGTGAGGGAGTTTTTCTGATTTAGTGTTTTTTGCAAATTGCCAGGGGTGTAAGAAACGTTATGGTTTAAACAACAGACTTAAGACAACCTTGTAGAAGCTAGAAATAACCTTCTTGATCAGTAAGCTCAATAACATAGATTTAGTATATCTCAGACATCATTCATTTAAAGTAATTTGTAGTGTCACTTCTCTAACAATTAAAAAAATAGCATGTTTAAATTCTATTAAAAATTGGATTTTATTAATTTCAATGAACATTTTAATTTATTTTCCTAGCTCTAATTAAATACAGTTCATCAAGATGCTGCTTTTATTTACCCATTTTAGTACTTTTAATATCAGTTCTCTTTATACCATTACTACACTTCTGAAATTTGTACTTAATAGAAACATAAACATTTTTATTTTGAACCCTAGCTTTTGAAATATTCATTATGGAGCTTCTGGCTAATTCAAATTCTTTTTATATTGATAAAATCTGAAAAGTTTTGTTCCTTATAATTATAGTATGATTTTATGATTAACAATTTATGATGATTAATGATTTTATGATTAACAATTAAGACCCAATTTACTTTTCTTTTTAATTAATATTAATTATTTTTATTTATTATAATGTTTTAAATGCTTATTTTAAATACTACTTTTAGTTTTAAATACTAATATCTCTTGAATTTAATAAATACTTCCAAGCATTCTGGAAAGCAGCTTAGCAACTACCTCTGCCAGTTCCTTCAGGACCCTGGCTGCCTGTCATTGGGCTCCATGGTCAGGTACCTCAGATTATCACAAATCTGATTTTACCCTATGATGGGGACTTCATTCCCCTAGTCCCTGCCTTGAGATTCATAGCCTTGAAAGAAATGGCAAGAACAACTGCCAGTGAAAACTGGGGGAAAAAGTTGTCAGCCTTCTCCATGTCAGTTGTCATCAGATTTCCTGTCTCATGCAGTAGAATATTTTTGTTCTCCTTTTGTGACTAAGACACTTAAGATTCCCTTGTTATTATTCATCACAAAGCTCGACAAATTTATCTCCAGCTGTGCCTTATCTTTTCTTATCCCACCCCTATACTCCTGAGCAGTATCCCTGGCTTGTATGCATTTCCCTTGTATTTTACTTTGGCTAGGAGGATCTTACTCAGGCATGCTGATGTCCTGCCTTCCTTGCATGATTTCTTGCAAATGGGAAGTGAGAACTCTTGCGTTCTAAGAAAAATACCTTTAAATAGCTGATAATGATATTCTGCTTCTTCATTCCTGAGGGCAGTTTCCTGAGGGCTCCCAGCTACTACTTCCTTAAAGAACAGAAAGTTTGCTCTTGGAAATTTTAAAAACTTGACTTTACCTTTTGTCTGTCCTTCTCCCTTCAGATCATGATTTTCACCAGGGCATGATCACTGCAACTCAGGCTACCATGAGTATGGACTTCTCCGGCAAGATCCTGTGAGTTGGAAAGCAACAGATCCAGCAAAACATCTCCTCTCATTGGCGGAGGATTTTCTGGTTCAGGTTATCCTCAATGCACTCCAAGAGACTCCTGCTGCTTGCAGCTTGCTGTGACACTCTTCCAGAAGGTGTCAGGTTCTGGACCTAGTACAAAATCATGATGTTAAATTCTGTAGCAATTCAAATAAGAGTTAAAGAAAATTTTCACATTGTTCCCACCTAAACCCAAAGAGATAAGCACCTCTTAACCAATAGTCTCAGCTATTCCAATTTAGTATCTGATATTCAAACTGCAGTAACGCTAAATATTTAAACAAGATGGCAAAGATCAGGAGAGGAGAGATACACTCAAGAATTGTTCAACTGCCCCTGTAAAAACAGTAAAAAAAAATACTAATATAGTCAAAAACCCTTCCAGAACTGAGGAAATATATTGTCTTTCTGTGACCTTGGCAATATTCACCATGAGTCCAGAAAATCTTAATATGTCTGTGACAACATCAGCTCCAGTGTGAATTAGGTTATTAGTCTCCTTAATTTGTATCATTACCAACTGTTTACAAAGCCTGTGTCTTTTAAGATGGTTGATTAAGAAATATTTTTAACATTTTGCTGTTGAATCACAGCAAACCCAACTGCTGTTGTCTTATCTCACATTTTTTAATGAAAAGTGATGCAATTCATCACTTCAATGATTTCCACCTGAATCAGAGTACTGAATTATTCTACCTGAATGATATACTTCATCTTCAGAATATTTTCTACAAATCCAGTAACATCACTGTGTCTGAAAGCATCCATAAAACATATTTACATTCCTGTGCATCTTTGCATATAACTCCAGAAACATGAACATCAGCTCTTTCCAACTATCCCATCCATGTGTGAGCCTTTTCATTTGGATTTAGAATAATGTCAACCAGAGAGGCCAAATGCTAAGATGCTTGACTCACTGAAATATAAACATCTCTTCTGGGGAAAAAAGCTAACAGTAAAATATCATAATCATGAGCTTATCAAGATTACACAAGATTTTGCCAGGGATTGTTCTTGTTCCTAAAGGAAATGTTGTGTTTGTATGTATATCCCTTGTCAAAGATGTCATAGCCTCTAGAGAGAGAAGCTGAATGAGTAATAATGACTCAAATATAAACTTCTTCTGGGCCTTTAAGCATTTTAAAGTCAATAAATATAAAGATTCCAATGTAAAATTTACTACTTAGTCAGTTTAAAAAGAAGCTGCTGATGAGGCCATGTATAAATTTGCAGTGTTGGGTTTTGGGTTTTTTTCTTTCAAATTCTTCTTACAGCTTCTGGAGGAAAATATTGCCTTCTAGTAAGTCTTGCAGAGGTTAATATATTCAGCTTGAATAAAACAAAAAAGCATAGTAACATTTGACACATAAAAGTAAAGAGGAGCACATTAAGGGAATGCAAAGAACCAGCAGCAGAATGGCAACAGTTGCATAATATTATCAAAGTAATGAGAAGTGAGCTACATATTAATAAATATGTGACCTTTTTATCTTGATTATTTTAAAATTGTGTTATTTTAAAAATGAATAAACAAATGCCTTGTTTATCCTTACATAAAGCCATAGTTTTAATTGATGGACTATGTAGAGTCATTTCTGTATCATTAAGGTGGAATGCAGCTGTACAGGTCATTGTAACATTTATCA
Source organism: Anomalospiza imberbis (assembly GCF_031753505.1). Lineage (NCBI taxonomy): Eukaryota > Metazoa > Chordata > Aves > Passeriformes > Viduidae > Anomalospiza > Anomalospiza imberbis. Next base: position 29,620,479 of record NC_089682.1, read on the forward strand.
CATCAATCTGTTTCTCTCATTTTTTTTAGCAAATTGCACCTCAGGACAATCACCACTTAAGCTAAAGCCTTAGCTGACACAAGGGTATGCAAGCATATTCATTTATACATAATGAAATTTTAAATTCCTAAAAGACAAATATTATTAAAATTAAAGAAGAAATAAAAGAGAAAAGAAAAGCTTTACAAGTAAGATTGCATTTAAGTTTGTTATATACTTTAATGAGACACAATTTCTTATTTAAAGCTGTAAAGATTTGATTAATTTTTTATTATCCCTGTCATTAATAACTATAACAACAGCTTCAGAGGATTTATATTTAAAAAAAACAGAAGCAGCAGTTGAAATTGTGAAATAAAGAAAAGTGGTCTGCAACCTCCCATTTAATTTCTGTACTATTATTAATTATTTATCAGATGCTAAAACTTCTGCGTCATTTCAATATAAGTAATTTATGGTATAAAGTAAGTGCTGACGGTCAGTTAACCTAATATAACCTAAATGACTCAGCTTATTATGAGATAATTTATCACCTCTCCAGCAAGAGCTGAATTGTCCCAGGAAGCCACAGCTCAACCCCTGGAGTCCCTGTGTGTGTCACAGAGATGAAAGCTCAGGCTGTTCAGGAGCCCCATGAGCCTGCAAAGAGCAGTTTCTGTGAGCCAGCTGTGCCAGGCACATGGCAGAGGACACTGTCCACGTCCTCTGTCCCTGCCAGGGACTCCGCTTCCAGAGGTAAAGCAAGAATGAGTCTGCTTGGGCAGAGAGAGCTAACTGCTAAGGGCATTCAGCACTCTAGACTGAAGTGTTACATGGAGAACTTTTCCAGCAAATCTGGTCAGTTCTGCTTATTGAGGAAACTATAGTTACGCTACCCAAATCCATCAAGAACCTGCCACCGGCTTCCTTATCTCCAGTTTCTCATTTGCCAAATTGAGAGACAAAGCTATCTCCCCCTATTTGCAATAACTGCCCTGTAAAGCATCAAAGTTGTTTGTTTTTATAAAGTATATAACTTATACAGCCACAACAGCAAAGATAACAGTTAGGCGTGCATCATTAAACTTTCCAGAGACTTAAATCGCTATTACAAGGAACCTAAACAAATGGATCTCTCTTTCCCCACAGATCTGTAAGTTTGGTTACTTGAATGGGAGAAGAGGAAAATGGCCTCATACCAATTATTTGGCGAGATGAGGTTTTTTTTGGAAGACTAGCAATCAAATACCTCAATAACTCAAAGTAAAACCATTATTGAAGGATGTCTCAGGAAACATAATGCTGTGATAAAGCAAAAGGCACATGTGTAACAGCTAAGGATAAACAGCCTATGAGTAAGTCATGCCAATAATCATTCCTCTTCCTCCCCTGTTTATTACTATTATTACTATAGCTATTACTTCTATAGCTGCAGCTACTGTTTTCATTCCAGTCACTTCTACTGGCTCTAGCTAAAGCCTCCATTGCAAGAGACACTCTGCAGATCCAGCTACTCTCCTATTATCCTGCAACATATTCAACTTATAGAGAAGATAAGCAATAAAGGACTAATTAGTGTTCTTGGTCCATAAGTGGGCAGCCAAGGTGGTGCTGAAAATCGAGTGACTTGCTGAACTGCAGAAAGGAGGTGTGTGGTGGAGACAGCAAGTCACCACAGCCATCTCATATTGCACTTCTGTGGTCTGAAATCCAGGATAATTTTTGCCTGGATCTACTCTCAAGGACAAAAGCCCACTCACAGAAGAACTAGGTATCATGCAGAGAACTGACATGGTGTAAAGTCTCAGGGTATAAGAAAAATCGTAAAAACACTTCCTTTAAAATATCCAATGAAAAAGCCATCTGGCTTTAGAATTGATGTATGTTCCTGGTAGCTTAGTAGGCACCATTAGTTCTTGAATATAGTGGAGGACTAGAAAAGAAAATATGAAAGATCTGCAATAGGCTAAGGCAGAAATTTTTAAAAAATCTAACCAGTGTGTAGGACATTACTTTTTTTATTTTCTCTCTACTAATAGTAGCTTAAGCATCAAATCTCTTAATTTCACTGCTAACAAAACTAACAAAACTTACATATAAGATGCACAAGGAGCAACTTGACTGAGATCTTATCAGAAAGGACACCTTCCCTGACTTAAATAATCACTTAGCTAGTCTACCATCATAAATCATAGCATTTTCCTATGTCTTGGTTAGAGGTCATATTTAAGTAATGGTGGCACTACATTATATGGTAGGCTCATCAGTTTCTTTTGAACAAGTAGGCATATGTTAACATTTATATTTTGTTTACATCTTGAGCTTGGTTTCTTTATTTGAGTCCATTCTCTTCAGCATGTATTCAAATGATAGATAATGCATCATTCTTACGCTGATCCATTCACAACTATTGTATTAAGAAAGCATTGTGTACTCTGAAGGTTAATTGGTTGGTAGCTTCATCTAAGTGGGAGACTGTTGAAAGCAATAAGCATTTTTTTTAACCAGTGGCATTATACATGAAACTATTTCATTCATTTATGTGCTTCTCTTTCATTTCAGAATGCTATTGTATTTTGCTTTTATTCGCATGAGCTTTTGTAAGAATGTTGCTATTAACTTATTAGACTGGAAATAGGTTGGACTGCTTGCTAAATGCTGCCTGTTTTCTTCCTGCTGAATTCTCTGCATGCAATTTAGAATTCTGTTTCTAATAAGATTATAAATGAAATAATGAAAACCGGTAGGATTGTTCTGCTAGCAAGTTTCCTTGGTGATTAATAAGCTAAATAATAATGTTTCTATGGTCAAATTCTGTCTCCAGCTTCACCAGTGAGAAGCCAGAAGTAGCTCCCTCGAAGCCAATTATAGACTCAGAGAATGGTTTGGAGCTATTCTAGATTGACTGTGATAGATTTAGTTAGTGTGGTATAAATGATCAGAGAATTTGATTTCACATGTGTCAGTAGTTTAAGGCTTGTTTGTGGTTTGTGGCTTCTTCAGAAAATTATATACTTGTATAGCCTTTAAAGTCACACAGCCAAGAACCTTCCTAGCAGGAGCAAAAAAAATCTCACTTTAACCATAAAGCACACAAAGAGAAGAGCAAGCCAAGAGACTGACTGTGAAGCAGGCTTACACATGTGAGAAATGATGAGTGATAATGGTTTCAATCTACCATCCTCACTCTGGCTGCAGGGCTCCTTTCTGACTGATACATGTGCACACTCTGCAATGTTTTCCAACGTAAATCTTTACAGCTTATACAGGGGCTGGAATGAGCATCTACCGAGCAAGGTGGAAAGATATGGAATTTGTAAACCATTTCTCAGACTCAGTAATATGGAATATTTTTTGTCACTGGATGCAAAGAAAAAACCTAGAACAAATTATGTATGACGTGTTTCAACATAGCAACTCTTTCCCACATACATCAAACAATTAAGTGTAGATATTCACATGCCATCTAACTGTAGCTCCATTTTAAGATTGTCCATCAGGTAAGCTTGCCTAAGGTTCACCTTGTTCCACCAAAAAAGCTAAAGGAGGAATGTTCATCCATTCCATCTGCCATTCGGTAAGGCTTTGCAGTGTAGAGAGTGGGTTGGTGCTAAGATGGGTGGATAAAAAGGGAAGTAGTTTCTAGTGCCTGAGTAAGAAGGGTGAAATCAAGTAAACAGACCTAAGTGCTATAGACCTCAAAGACCCCAAAAAATGTCTATAATGAATATAGACATTCAACAATATTTTGACGTCTATTTCTTTTAGAGGTAGATAGAAGAAAAAAAGGTTAAACTCAACAGTCTCTTTAACCTTCTTCAGTCTTTCCATTTCAATTTTGCTTCAGAAATACAGACTTTTTCTTTTATTTTCTTTTAAAGGGACACAAAGAGCAGAGGCTACCTCCCCTCTCTAAACCTGCCATAGTTTTGGACAATCAACCATTTAAGATCAAATTGTAAAAGTCTCTCTACTAGTTGATGGATTTTTTTTTTCTACACATATATTTTGCTGCCATGTGTGGAAACAGAGGATTGACAGCATGCTTTTCTTCTCTTAAGCATACACTCTCAGTCAAGGACTTGATTAGCACCTTTTTGCCAATAAAATAGGCTGTAATTAGCTTTTAATAATCCGAATGTTTTTGCTATATCAGCATGCGATTTAGACACTTGAGGTATTTTAAAAGCTCTATTCAGGAGCCCAGTACCACCTATTACATTTGGGGCAAATAAAGCTTTTAGAATAATGTTTGGAAAAGCAGCACCCTGTAAATATAAGGTGGTGTTGCACCATATGGAGACTGGCTTTATGACATATGGTTTGAATTAACAAGTTTAAAACTGTTAGGATCAGTTTTTCTTTCACTGAAGAAAAAAAAAAAAAAACCACAAGATACATACAGTTAAATAAGCTTCAGTAGCGGATACAGACCCAGCTTGTGCCAACATGTGCTAATTCAGTTAAAATACTACTTAGGCTATATGAGTTGGGTTTGGTTTTTTTGTTGGTTTTGGGCTTTTTCTGGAGTTTTTTTTTTAAGCAAACAGTACTGCCAGCTGTAAATGTGTTTTATTACTATTAGTACAAGGACCATCGTCACCACCACCATGATTATGATTGTGGTCCTCATTAAAATAAATGATTGGCCCTGGTTTTGTATTAAAGCTCTTTGAAAAGATAGGGCTGAACAACAGATGAAAACAGAGGATGGAAGCGGGTCTTCTGATCTCACCTAATTGAATCTTTGTTGGCTGAATTGATCTGAAAAAAGTTCAAAGATATGGGATCCATATTATAAAAACATTGTTTCATTTAATCAAAACACTCTTTGAAGTGCCATGCTTGCAGACCACCTGTAGCTTTGAAATCTGAAGTAATGGGAAAGCTTCCCTGATGGTCCACAGATATGATATATCTGAGAAAAATAAAAACAGAAAAGGGAGAGGTCCTTGTAAATCTATTTTATATCCAGTTTTCTTTTAAGCACTTTATCCTCGTCTGTGATAGGTCACCTGGAGGAGCAAGCAAAGCGCTCAGCATAAGAAAATGCATATAATTTTCCGTCTTTTTTCACAATTTTAATTGTTGCTGTATTTACAGACAATTCCAAAGATAAATAGCCCTGAGGTTGTCCTTGGTCTCCAATAAGTGTAGCAATGCTGTAAGATCTTCCTTTCTCAAGACTCATCCTGCATCTGAGAAAGTTCAACTCTGTCATGAAACAAACACCAACCACAGCATATATTAAAATATTGGCAACAGAATGAGGAAAAAAATTCAAAATGAAACATTCAGGGCCAGAACCTCCTCCATGCATGAAGGCTACTAGCACAATGGAGCTGAAACATAGCACTCAGGGATATCTCCTTAGCTTCAAAAATGTAACATTTCAGAACTTCCCGTCCTGTGGGTCAAACTGGATGAGCATTCTTCAATACTATTTTCCTAGGACTTGCTATCTGAAAAACATAGTAGGGACATGACTGGCATGCTTTTCTTTTCAGCAGTCATCAGGCACTATGTTTTCCCTTTGGAATCACAACCATACTTTTTAATTTAGAGAAACTCTGAAGTTACTAAGGACGGGCAGAAACCATCACAGGATCACAGAATTACTCATGTTCACAGAGAACCTGGGTCACTTTTTCTTCTCCATGATTCAAATCTCAGGAAAAAAAGCAAACACACTGAAACTTATGTAACAAAAGATTAAGTTTTCTCAGCTGTAGATTACACCTAATTTTGCTGGTATTGGGACTGTGGGAATACAGTCCTGTAAAACTACCTGGAAATTGATAATCCATTTATATACTTATTCAGATAAATCCTAATAACATCCAGATTGCCCAAACCTTAAAATCAATTTCTCAATTTCACACATCCATTTCCAAAATCTCATGATCCAGTTAGGAAAAATAAAAGATATTTTCCTGGCTACGCATTGCCATTTAAATGAATCCTCTTCTCATCTAGCTTAGAAAATCCTACCCTAGTGCATCCAACTACTGCACTGCAGCTCCCAGCTCCTTAGAACAAAAGGGACAAAAGCTCAGTATGTCAGTCTACCTGAGGTACTCACAGCACATGAATTCCTGGGCTGTTCAGAGCAAACAAAAATCTGTGCTCCTCCTTACAATGTAAATTATGTATTTATTGCAATGCAAATGGTCAAGACTGTCTCTTTGGAACTTCTTAAAACAAGGTGCCAATGGCAGAACACTTATTTTAGAGTAATATGATCAAATAATATTTTTTTCTTTATAAAAGAGAAGAAACCATACTAGTCTTTGGGTGCTGCTTTAATGAAAATGCATGGCAGAATTCTGTGCGAATGCAAACATTGAGAAACATCAGGGAACAATCCATACGTGTGCCAACTGTAATGGGAACAGCATGTGGTCAACTGATTGTCTATCACAACACAGTTAGCAATTTTCGAATAAGCCATTGACACCTTACCTCATTCTACAAAATCCAGCATTATGTCACAGAACAGACTGTATAAGCTGTATAAGGTAGAATATGGGCATGTGCTGCCCCTTAATGACAAAAGTATTGTGTATAGGCAATGTTAAAAACATGACTTATGATTTCACAAGATCATTGAGATTTTTGCCTTTCATATTCTCTTCTAATTTTCCAAGAAAGCCCAATAGTTAAAATAAAGCAAACATAATAGTTCTACATGGAAACATATATTAGATACCTGCAACATGGTGACCCAAGTAAACAAGGATTTGTATTCTGCATCTACGTAATTGCATGTGAAAAAATTGAGGCGGTTTATATATATATATATGTATATATGTGTGTCTGTGTGTCTGTGTGTCTGTGTGTCCGGCATGTCCACAGTCAACACGTGCATTTCAGAGTTGTTGAGCAATGCTAAGAAGTTCACATGCAACATGTTTATTAGATATATAGAAGTAATATGTGAGTATTTCTGTATGAATGTGCACATAGACATGTAGATGGATAATTTTGACAAATTAAGTCCTCTTCCCTTGCTCATAACACATCTGCCAGTAAGTGTGCAGTGTGACAGACATTTGCCCTTCTCTACATCAATATCTGATAGTTAGGCAGAAAAGAGGCAACATCATATTAGCATATCTATTTCTCTCTTTTTCCTCTACAGGTGCTAAATAATTAGTAGTGGTTGAATTATTCATTGCAAATAATATTCATTGTGAATTTAGCCGGTTTATTTTTTTTATTTTGCTTGCAAATCATCCCAGAGGCAATACTGAATTCTGCAAACATATTCGTTACTCATAACTATTCAAATAGTTGGACAAAGCTCTTTTGACCTACAAAAACACTGGTTCATAAACCAACTTCTTCAGAAAATTGCAATGTATGACTTGCCGTCATAATCAGATGCCGTAGTTTCTTTGTTCTTGTCCGTAGACTTTAAATGGAGTAAAAAAAAGCTATTGAAAAGTGCTAAGTAGCAAATAATCCACACCTGGAGTAAGTTTTCTGGCTCATAACCATTTATGAGACTTTGGAGATTAGCAAATAGAAATTACAGAGAAGGAAGAGACTTGTGAATATGCTAGTGAGTCTAGTCTTTCTGCAGTGCCAGTAGGTAATAGTTTAAGTCTAACCAAGCGGATTTGGAGAATAGGAATTACATTGTGACTGTATCTGTAATAATGAGTCCCAATCTGGAAAGCAGCTGTATCACAAGCAATAAATATAATGATAATCTAATAAAATAGCAAAGGCACGGCTTCATAGTAGGCCTGATTACAATTTACTGGGGTAAGGATGGCTACTTAGAAAGGCACATTCTCATCAGCATTCTGGATTGGAGCTCTATATTCAGTGCCAAGGCTGAGAATTAAGTTTCTTCAAAAGCAGTGCAAGTTTCCCATGAATGTACATGTACACAGATATACATGTCACCTATCATTTTAACTTAGACAGAAATCTCAGAAGCTTTAAGCTGAGAGAAACTTTAGCAAAATAAAAGAAATCAAAATGTGTTTATAAGAGAACTTTAGAATAGAGATTAGTGTTGGGCCTCTTACAAGGCAAGTATCCTTAAAGTCTTCATTAAAAGAAAATATTTCTCTGATCCAGAGTTCCTAAGCAGATAGAAATCAAGGGCTTTATACCAAGGAAGGCCATTTACAATGTCTTCTAATAAAAAAAAAAAAAAAGGAAGAATTGGATCTTAAAATATCAGCCAGTCACTCAGCACTATATTCATCCAGCACAGGAGGACAAATTATGACAAAGTATATTGCACTCCAGCTCTCTGTCCTTACGCATTTTTTGAAGACTTCACACTCTCTCTTACATATGTAAAGAAGAAAATTCTGCTGATTTTTTTTATCACTACGGATGAGGAAAAATTCTGCTCAGTTATGGACATCCTGCAGGTTAACCCCTGCCGAGTTTATTTGCTGAGACTTGAGAAGGTTACTGGAGCAGAAATATCATCTAGTCTTCCACACAGAGTGACTACATGGCTTGAAAAAGTTAACATTTCAAGATTACACAATACTGAGTTCAATGTGCAAGCTTCCAACTATGTAAATTCCCTGTATTTTATGAAGTGAGTGTAATCAAGGGGTCTAATGTCAGCCAGGATCCAAAGATAATTGCTTTTCTGAAAGAGACAAAAAATTGCAATACACAGCATTATGTTATTTATCATTTTCAGCTAGACCAGTTTTATTTTCAGTCTCTTTCTATTTAAATCTCTATTAGAAACATTGTTAAATTACTTTTTCTTTAACCTTAACTTTTGGTGAGTGTTTTGGTCTTTCTGCTTATGAAGAGCAATAGGGCAACAGAAAAACTGCAGATCCTTTGGGCCCGGAGACATTATTAATTACTATATTGAGATATATATTATTACCCAAAAAACAACATGGAATTAGCCTGACACCTGTTTCCAGCTTCAATGGAGATTGATACAAAAATCCCCATGAATGACTGAATGGATTCCAATTTAAAAAGGGGTCTGAACATCAAAGTACAAATGTAACACTTCAGCCAACATACTTATGGCAAAGTCAAGTTCAACAAGACAAACTTTAATGATCCACATAATTTCACTGAAACCACTAAGAACTCAAGTGGTAAGAAGGCAACACTTCAAAATTCTCCCTCTGAAATTTCTTTAGACAGGTGAGGAAACTTCCCTTACCATACATGGGAAAAGAATAAGATGAGACCAGTGTTTGTTTGTGGCCCTTGTTTGTCTTGGACAGCAAAAATCCTGCATTGTCACTTAAGCTAGTTGCTAGTTCTTGCTATGAGGTTGAAGATGACTTCATCCTTGATGTTTGAACAAAAGAGCTTGCATAATTCCTCATTTTTTAAAGGAAGCAGATGAGTAATCAGGCTGCAGTATTGTACTCTATTTAACTTGACCTCACTTAGGCCAAGATGGTCTTTTCTGCTCCTCTAATCATCTTCACTTTGGGCCAGGCATTTCCTCTGTTTCCACATGGTGATAATGAAAATGGCTGGATGAGCCGGTTTTATTTTGGACTTAGCTTTCTACAGTTTCAGGGAATGAGAATCTAAATGAAGGGAGGCTGTGAAGGTTGGGGCTGCCATTTTCCACAGCAATTGTACTAGCTAAAACAGAATGTGTGACTACACCCTTGGGTTTTGGGCACTTATAGGTGCCAGAATAGAGTGAAAGACATATCAAGAATTTATTCAGTCCAGAAACTAGCTTCCAAGGGCTCAGGTTTTATAACTTCTGGCTCACTCCTAATGAAAGGATATAATTATGTATAGGATGACTGTTTTGGATAGAAATTGAGGAACCAGACATAGGCAGCTGCAGATTGTGGTTTTCAGACAAGAAGCAGGTTGAGACCAGAAGCCCACGCCAGCAGCAGCATGACATTGGTTAATTAATTTCTCACTTTGGGACACTTCCATAGGCTTCATCCTGACACACAGCATGTTGTCAGGCCTACAGGGTTGAACCTCAAGAGCCTGTTTCTCTGGTTCGAGACATCTTGGTGGTGTTTCTCCTAAAGTAAGGAGCAGCAATGCCATCTCCAGCTGTGCTTAGGCTGTGTTAAGTTTAGGGACTGTCCAACTTGTAATTGGAGCTCATTCCTATGTATTCAACGTAGTTTTTCTTTCCAGTTCTTTGATCTCACCAGGTCCCATCAAATGTTCAACCTCAGATGGCACATTATGCCACTAGTCTCAGAATCCTGGAATAATTTTTCTTTCAGAACCTCCAAAAATTTCTGCTATAAAAATTGTTTTTCTTTTGACTAGTTAATTACTGAGAAACTGGAGACAAGACTTATGTTTATTGCACTGAGACAGGTTTTTGAATCAATTTCTGTTGAGTTGAGGCCAGAAATTATTTTTTTTAATCTATCCCTTGTGATTGCTTTACACAGTGAAGCTGTATGTAGTCTTGATTTTATTTGCATGAGCTCAGCAATATTCTATTTTTCTGACTGAACAGTATACTGTTGCATTCAGTCCCATCCGGCATAGGGGGAGTTTCCTGTGTTCCAGTCCTCTGCCAGTAGCCTATTTTCTACACAGAAGAGCTTTTAGTTGTTTGAAGTGTGAAAGAGAGTGTGACTGTAATTTGCTTTCTGCTTTAATAGATGTTTTTATCATTTAGTCAATTAATAACTTCATGGCTGAATTATTGCTTAATTGTCCTCAATGCTTGTCTTTAATTTTTATTCGGTTATCCCTTACATGTGTTCTACCTACATGTGAAATTACAGGGAAATATCCATCTAATTATTCTACAGAATGGCCCAACCTGGGCCAGTAATGTTTTATCATGACCAAAAGCCTTCTGAAAATAGAGCTACCTATTTATTTTAGGCACCTTAAAAGGCGGATTATCCTATTTGAGTTAAATTCATCGAGTTCATTAAATTCATATGTAAATGTTGAGAGTGACACTTCTTTAAAGCTTCTTAAATGTCTAAAATCCAATCATTTGTATATCTGAGAAACAATGAAAAAAAAAGATAATAGGAGTGGGAGCTATTTGATATTTTATTTGGGGAAACACAAATATTATGGGTCTTTTATGATAGGAAATATATATTTTAAAATGTCTACTAAATGTTTACAAAACAGTCCCAGCCTGAATTTCTTTCCTACTCACCTGAATAATTTGAAAAACTCCAGGATCTTGGCTATTGATACTGAAAACACAAACTTAGTAGATTTTTAGATATACATTGTGGTCTACTCATTGACTTTTATTTGTGATTTCAAGTCCTGTAAAATAAACATGAAAATTATTCTTTAGTAGAAAGCAATGACCAAGTGTATTTTATTTCACACAGAACTACTGGAGACGTCACACATAGACTGCAGCAGTGCACAGTGATACAATGAGCTTGCCAGAATCTTACACACAGGATATGTGTCCTTTCATACACAATGAAAATACAGATGTGAAAGCAATGGCAGCAATTCATCATGTGTTATTTCTTAGTATTCCTTACCACATGTACAGGTAAATTTAGTAAATAAAAAAGTGCAAATGCTAACTTGCAAGTGCAAAACCCTACTGCCAATACCCAGACACTGAAAAATGTCACTTATACACTTATTGCAATTTTTTTAAAAAGGTTTTTAAAAATTGATTATATACAAAAAGGAAAATTAAATAAAAAATAACACGTACAAGGAAAAAAAAAGTTGATTCCTTCAGACAGATAAGAGCTGAAAAATATTTCTTACAATGAGAAGTCGAGCAGCTCAATTTACTCAATTTTTCAAAAAGGCTGATAAGAAAGAATTGAACACAGTTTATAGAAAGGTATAAATAATATTGGGGCTGGTGAGGTTCTTTACAGTCTAACTAATAGAGATATTAAAAGATATATTAGTGAGAAGATAATATTAGCTTCAGCTTTGAAATAAGACTCAGTATCCTGCTGGAGAAGGCAAATACTGGAATAGCTTAGTAGATGTAAGTAGAGCAGCCATTGCTTGGCAACTTTCAAATTAAATCTTTCAAAACGCTGGTGTTGAATAATGCTTCCACAAGAAAAGCTGCTAGAGCTTTCTGATGACATGGCTGTGTTTTCACCCTTCTCACCTTTGGCACCTGTCAACAGACACCTGTGATGCTCTTTCTTCATTCCCTTTTTATACAGAAGACTGGGAAGCTTTGCATTGTCATCAAGATACATTTGACTTCACCTTATGACACAAGCTACAATGAAATCTCCTGCTGGTAGGCACAAAGTTATCCACAAATGCTTGGAAGGACTTGTCAATCGACCAGACCTATTGCTATCTTTACACTTACATAGCTAGGATTGCTATCTGTGGTGTGAGGAAAGTATTTCTCTAAAAATGTGTATTAGCTGAGTTTATTTCTCTCTGCAGCACAGAATATGGAATTCCCAGGAAACTTTCTTCAGATTTTTATGGGGTTTTGGATTTCAAACATATGTCTACATGTAATCTAGTAGTTTCCTCCATGGCCTATGCCAATCCATACAGCTCAGGAAGGCCAGGATGTTGCTAAGCTGACAAGTGCTGGTAGATGTCTCCTTTAGAAAGCTAAATAGTTTAAATAGTTCCCTGGACACCTTCGATTATATGGACTAAATCCCATTTGCTGTAGAAAACTTTACTTAGCTCACATGAAGAGAACAGCATTTAGTGGTGAAGAGACTGGTTTGTCCCCACTTTTGGAAGGAGTACACAAGCGTAATGCATTTTGTCATCTGACATGGCAAGGCTCTGGACACGGTGAGTATCCTATTATCACCTGTTCTCTTCTGGAGACACTATTTCAGTGAAACTCAAGCTGTTGGCTTCAGTGAAGGAACAGTTAATTTCTGTGAAACTTAATGGTGTGTAATACATAACAGAGAAGACTAAATGATCTCTTCCAGCTTTAGGTGTTAATATGGTTGTTCAACCCTGAAATGCAGGTTGGTGATACCCTCTTTTTGTCAGAGGATATTGTGCCTTGAAAAGAAAGTGGAATTCAAATTAACAAAGTGTTTCTTTTTACATTTTTTTGTTTAGAGATGCTGGCATTATGGTCCTGTCCAGAATATAGCTAGACATGCCCTTTTCCTCTTCTAAAAACAAAAAGCTCCTTTTTGGTATAGGTTTCTCTAGAGGATTTATCAGCTCTGAAGCTCAGATTCAGTTTTTTCATTGAGAAAGCTGTCCTAAAAGGTGCTTTTTGAAAATGTGCCCCAAGAAATTAATTGCCAGAGACAGCCTCAGGGAGAACAAATGTTTCCAAAAGTACTTGATGATACTTACCATCTATATAAATTTTTATGTTTTCTAGCACAGCCCAAACACTCACAATTAACATTAATTATATTAGCACTTGTAAAGTGACACCATTTCAGGGTGAAAAATCTCATACAACTGATTTTCCATTAAACTCTGAAGAATGAGATTTGCAAAACAATAATGGAAGTGGGTTTTTTGATTCCCCAGGTAACACAGCCATGATCTCAAAATCAGTACATGAGTCAGCTCTCAACTTGAGTGTTTCTGTAGAGGCTGTTAGCTTGGTTGGCACATTTTCTCACTCACAAGAACAGTCGGACCAAAAGCTTCTGAACACAGACGTGCAGTCATCATGTCAGAATTGCACTCCTGAGTGTTTCCCACTAAATTCTGTGCCCTTTTCACCTGACCTGCCTATAAAATTAATTCAAAAATACCTGTTTCTTCAGTGGTGAATAACATGAATAACATGAAATAATAACAGAATGTCCTTAAAAGGAAGAAAAATAGTATAGTACTAAAAAAGAGAGAGGAAGTAGTAAGATAGGACAAAGGAATGAAATAAAAGGAAGGGGAGACCATGGGGCTGTATCTTTGGCTAATTAATCAAGTGAAATTTTATTTGATATAAAACCAGGGTGAGGTCATCTTTAGGTACAAGATATGCAACATAGTGCCAGGCAAGGACAGCTGACATGCTCAGCCAGTAATTTCAAATAAATGTAAAATGTTACCAAAGCACAGAGTCCTCTTTTTTTTTTTTTTTTTCCTCAAAGGTATTTTCTTTGCTAAATATCCTCAGTTACAGAAGAGAGGAAGCAAATAAATCAGTGATGTCAAACAGGTTCTTAGTGATAAAAGTGAAATGAAGTCTGGAGCATTAATAAGAGTTTTTCTCTGACTTCAATCCCAAATTTTCAGATATTAGTCAGGCCTCTTGATCCCAAAGAACTGAGGAGGGAATTTAAATAGTAAAGTTTTATTACAGAGTTCTTGCAATACTATCTTTGTTCTGGATGAAACAAAGCTTAGAAAAAAGATTCAATTGAACATTGTTTAAAAAATTTAATCTGACAGATCTTTTGAGGTTTGAATTTGGTTTGAGGTAAAAGTTAGTTTGAATAATAACAGAAAATCATTTCAGGTAGGTCTACGCCTTCCCTGCTGTTTCTGTCAATGTGCTTCTGTATTATTTTTTAAAATAAGTCTGCTCGGTTGTCGCTAAGGAAAAGACATATGCTACCAAGGAAAAGGTGACACTATCTATATAGAAAGACCTATCAAATACACATGTTGAACAACTAAGAAAATTATCTGTGTCATTTGTGGTTGTCATAGGACTAGTCATCACAAAAGCAGGTAGAGCAGTTTCAAAGAGAAGTGCAGCTTCAGAGTTACACTGTCCCTTTTATTTCTGTAGGGGGTTCATTCAAAAAGACATACTCTGCAGGACCAAGTAGAAAGAGCTTCGATTAGGGCTGTACAGTATGTGACTAAAGGATTTGTTAACCTTAGCGCTTCAAAGCACACTTGAAAATAAGATTCAAATGGGCTCTTTCTTTTGTGGTTCTGTAGTGATAAACGAGTTCTCCATGCACCAATGCTCACGATTACTACTTCTCCAACATTGTGACTCTGGATGAACGTTAGATCAGTCTAAGTAATGTCCAGAACATTTCATCCATACTAAATAATGTGTGTCATGGCAGGCCACTCCATTTTGCTTAGGAAAGAGCTGCAAGTGTAGTCATAGCTTTTCTGGGGTTATATCATCAATCTTCAGGTGCCCCACAGAACTTCCAGATTTTTTCCAGTAAAGAAAGGAATGGAAGTGGGAATCCAGTGGGTAACTGGGCTTCTTTGTTGGGTCATTTTTTTTTTTCCCTCTGTGTTTTTCTATGGGTTTTTGCCTTTTTTTTTTTTAAATCTAAAGTTAGAAAATTGTTTCCTTTAAGGTTCATTCATAAATGACATTTTAAAACCTGTATGCTTGAATCTGTGCAAGAAACTTACTTCCTAATGGTCAGTTCATGAATTAGTGGAATAATTAGTGGAATAATGCCCCATGGGTAACAACACTCACATGATTCATCCCAATACAGCAAGTAAATCTATTCAAATACTAAAAGTTATTCTGGGTGTAACTGATTAACAAACCCTTTACTATTCAAAGGAAAGTGAAATTTCCATTTTGCTCCTGGAGCCCACTAACTATGTCCTATTTAGGGTTCTTCTGTCTTTGACAATAGTGCATTATTACCAATGTTAACTGTAGTTATTCCTATCTCTGTCTCAGTATGAGAAAAGCCTCCTAAATTTCATTCTTCCTCAGTGGTGAGCACATTCCAAAAAAGGTACCAGAACATCTCTCTCCTTCAAGGTTTATGTGAGCTATCACTTTCTTGTCTGTAACTGATATCTGTTAGTCCTGGTGCATTACTGCCTGATTCAGAGTTTTGTATCCTGATGACTTGTTTTCCTCTTCAAGACCTGATGAAGTCTAATAATACAAAGCCTTAAAAATTAGAGCTCTGCCTTCACTACTTGTTAGTGATACTGCTTTATCTATATCCCTTCGATAGCTTAGTTTAGTCAGTCTGGCTGGCTGTCTGGCTGTCTGCCTATCCTATTCTACTCTCTCTTCTACAGACAAAGCTTTGTTCATGTCTTTTAAGCCTTAGCACAGCTCTACCAGTAATCTTCCCAGGAAAAGAATCTTTAACTTTGTAGTAAACATATTGGCAACATCTATGAAACATTTGCATTATTTTATATAAATATTAAACAAATCTTGCATTTATCTGAATAATATGAATTTATTTCACTTTATGCAAATTACATCAGGCTTCCTGCATTTGCAGTAATATTCAGAGGAAGCTGTAAAACAGAAAATTACAAAGAGTTAAGATAACAGTGGCTGAGCAATTAACAAGGCTCTATCTAGACCAAAATAATTTTTTTTTTACTTTTCCAAAAGCTACAACCTATAAGAAAGGGATTGGAATTTCTGCTGAAGTAATTCAGGTGAATTAGGTTTAAGCACACTGGATTTTTACCTAATCTTAATCAACACACATAAGAAAAAGAGTAGAAACAGGGAAAAAGATAGATGTGATCAGAACACACTTCTCCCTTTTAGGACGGATGAACTGAGAAGAGATTTTGGAACTGTTTACAAAGGTGCTACTAAGGCTCATAGTTCTGGGTCATTTCTGGTTTAATCCTTATCAGCTTGGAAACCTGAAACAAATACATTGTGTTGGGTTTTGCTTGTGTGTGGGTGGGTGTGTTTAAGACACTACTTCAGCACTGCTGCAAATTTATACTGTCCCAGAGGAAGCTGTGACAGGTACGAAAACTGAGGGTGTCCAACTGTAACCAATGGTGCTGCTAAACAGAAGCCTGGAAATGAAAATAAAGATCCCAGGAAATGAACTGGATCTGCCACTTTACAGTACAAGTCACATCATTTTTGGGGGATAGAACCAGAGCCTTCTGGTAGCCACCTTGTGCTTTAAACCATTCTATTCAGCAAACTGGGTAACTGTTGGTACTCCCTGTTTCCCTCAGAACTTCATTTTGATTCTCTGGAATAGCGTTGTATGGGAATATAATATATAAGCTTCCTCACTCTCTAAGAGTGCAATAGTTTGCCCCTCACACTAAATCAGTTATGCCAACTGAAGGATGGCAAAAATTCTATAACTCCTCGGCAGGCAAAAAAAATCCATGTTTTGATTCAGTTTTGCTTTCAGTGATCTTTGCTCCCACCTGGTGTCTCTAATTGACAGCTTCTTTGCAGAAAATGGAGACAGAAATATGAGTCTAGGCTTTAGCTTTAAATTATATTTTTAAGACCTCATGAGGAGTGATTTACTCAGAAGAGAACTCTGATAAACCCTTTCAGCAGAAATGAGGGAAAGCATTGCAATAGAAACAATCCTAGTTAGGCTCAGTCAGAATAGCAATGCAAATAGGAGGATCACTCACAGGGGCCTGGCACACAGCCACTGACAGGGCAGAGCACAGCAGGCTTGCTCCATCCTCCACGCTGCACAACCTGTATTTAAAACACAGGCAATTTTTGCCCCTAAGAAATCCCTGGCAGGACAATTTTGCTGTCAGAGCTGTAAAGCTCTGGGGCCAAGCAGTGGGAGCAGGTCTAGGTCAAGCTAGGTGAATCCTACTTATAGACCAGCACTATCTTGGCCTTGGAATGGAGCTGGCTGAAGGAATCCACAGAATGGCGCTACACTGGTCTCCATCCCCTACAGAATCCTGAAAACTTTGTTTCATAGGCAATTACTGTCTTGCTGTTTGTATTCGGTTCTTATGTAAGTTGTGAGTTCAGTGAGATTTTGTCTGAATACAGAGGAAAACACTTTGGCAAAATACTAAGGGAGGGATCTGTGTGTGCAGGAGAGCAGGTCACCCAGGTCATCTGTATGAGCAGAGAACATGGGGAAGCCATCCTGGTCACACACTTGGTGAATAAAGAGCAGATCAGCATGGACAACTCTGGGGTGCTCATGGAGAATAGGAAGAATGATGCAAAATGTACAGAAATAGGCTCATTTTCAGACAAGTTCAAAGGTAGCATGAATAGCTGCTTTTTATATCCACCCACTGTGTCCTCCATGGGTTCAGCAAGAAGATGGAGGTTGAGCCTTAAAACAGGAGCAGCTAATCATATGTCTGTTCTCCAGTGTTTCATCCAAGGCTAAAAACATTGTCTTACACCTGTTTTACTTTCCCTTCAATGCAACATTGTAGAGCAAAAGGATTAAGAATTTGGCTGTTCCTATCAGGAATCTTTGGATAAAAATTACCCTGTAAGTCTCCATTCCAAGCATGAATATATATTCCTTTTAAACAACAAGATTCTGATTTCAAAGCATGATTCCCTTATAGCTGGGTTTACTTTGCTCTCTTTCACTATATTCTTTTAATTTTGATAATTAAAGAACTGAGAACTCATTTTGCCTATGTAAGCATTAAAAACCACATATACTTTACATAAAATAGGGATTGATGAAGCTTATTTACAAAGTTTTCCCTCCTTCCTCTGCCTTGCTCCCATTGCTATCAAATATGCAGGTCTCTATGTATGGTTTTTATGAAGCATTTTGGGATACTTCAAAAGTAAATTCTTAATAAAAATGTAAATCATTATTATTGTAAAAACATGTTGGCACTTTTTGCCATGTAGCATTCTCAGGAGCAGCATTCTTTCACACTGGGATTTGAAAAACAGCACAGAATTTAGCTTGAATCAAATGACATTATGTATTTAGTCACTTATCAAAGCCACTTGGTAGAAATTGGGGAAAACATTAGTTAATCTTATTCATGTGGGAGTTCCTAGTTATGCAGCAACACTCTTTCCAATTTCTTAGCTCCCCTTTCCTCTCAAAGGCCTGGAATGCTTCAGCCTCCTATTGAGCTTGAAGTCAGATCATTTTGATGCTACAAGATATGAACCAGCAAACATAGGATGCTAAAGGTGAGTGCAGGATATTCCAGGAACTGCAAGGAGCACCCAGGAAAAGGAAATAATAACCACAGCATGAGACATTTGCCTCAGTGGGTCTGAATTTAGCTCCCCTCTGAGTCAGTGAATTACCAAGGCTTTGGCCCATTAATTCACTCTTAAGTGATTTTGGTTGAGTTTTCGAAGTGTATTTTTCACCTTTAAAGCAACAAAACCACTTGGACAGGTTGCTGAGGGAGTTTGGGCCAAAATTTTGGAAATGTGTGGTGCACAGGAAACATGACAATTTGCCAGCTTGCAAAAGAGGAGTGTTCTGTTGATAAATTACCTAATGGCAGTGTAGGCTATCCATTATTAGGATAAGATGAAATACACAACAGCTGCCTAGCCTAGATCCCACAGGGGTCCATGGGACTCCTTTTTGCTTCAACAAGGTGACAAATTAGAGCAATGGCTCATCCTTACAAAAAGCCTTTGTTTTATTGTGACATGCCCTTCTAGTGGCACAGATGCTTTGTTCCGTCTTCCTTCAGCAGAGTCTGGGTGAGACAGACTTGATCTGTCTGTTCAGAGAACTCCACTTAAAGCAGCTTTCTTTTTGTCTGTGGCAACTTTGCATTATTCCATCTTCACCAGCACAAAGGAAATACCTCACACCTGAAAATAAATTAATAATATTTTTCACTTCACTGGACACACGACACACCATACAGGGATTTATCATAGCAATGACACATCTTATTAGAGAGATCGACTCTTGAACCAGTTCTCTTCCCATTTGTGATCACATAGCATCTCACTGCAACTGTATTTAGGGTTTTCACAGCATTTTTAGCGGCACTTGCCATCTGGAACAAGGTCAAGAGACAACGTCATACAGTTCTTTGGCCCATTACAATAACTGAAGAGTGATTTGTAGACCAGAACTGGTCTGTGTACAACAGTTTTGAGAGTGCTCCTCTTGAGAGTTCTGATTAAAAACAAACAAACTAACTAACAAACCAAACAAAGCCAAGAAAACCAGACTAATTGCAATCATTATTAAGTTAAACAGAAAACAGAAAACGCCAAAGAATTAAATTAGCAATAGCCAGGGTACTAGAAACATTTTATTGGGGTTGGTAGATATGGCAGAAAGAGGGGCACGAACATTTCTTTACAGGCAACCAGAAGCCAAGCAAGATACTGTTGGTCTCTAAAGTTAATCTAACAAATCACTAGGAATTGCACTGTATATGCAGTTTTTCTACTGCTTACACCTCTATGACAGAAAGACAATTTTCCCCTTAAAAGCAGTCACATTCCTCAGTAGAAAGAAGACAGTCTGCTACCTGAAGATATCATTACTTTGAAGTTATTTGTTAGGATCACTAAAAGATGATATTTTTAAAGTGAAGATGGCCTGCAAAGAAAGAACATGACTTGTGTACCTGTTGTTTCATGTGTTCATGTGTGTTTAGGGATAAAGTTAGATATAAAAACTACCAAGTGAACATGTTCTGCTTTCTCTGTTTCCATTCCCCAGAGAACCCACCAATGACATAGAAACTTGATGTAAGGAATGTAAGAACATCCATACCAGGTCAGAGCCAAGAATCCACAAATCCAATACCATGTCTCCCAGAAGTGAACAGTATTATTCCAGAAGGAGGACAAATTTGTATTTCAGTTCCTGGGGTTTTGGTGTAGAGTTAAAGCTGGACTCTGGGCTCATTGTTGGCAGAGGAAGGTGCAGTTCACTGTGGCAAATGCGCAGCAGCTCCTGCAAAGAATGATGGACAAGTATTTTTGGAAATGCAAGGGGAGGCCAGGGAGTTCACTGAGCAACTGGAGCAGAAGAGCATCACCATGCATATGGATTGTTTAAAGGATGCCTGGAGCATGCTTTTAGAGGCCTAGCACTCCAGCAGAGCTCCAACAGGAGGCCAAATCCCAGCATCTTCTGGGAATTCTGCTTCTTTGCTAGAATGGCTTACACTGGAAATAACAGGAAAGGACTTTCTTGGATGGAAAGAGGCAACCCATTTGATTAGTTTGGAATGAAATTTGGTTGAGGACATCTAACAGTATCAGGTGCAGAGGGAAGAGTGCCAGAACAGGGTGAGCATCACTACAGAGGTCCAAATATTCTTCTAGACTGCAGCACTCAACTCTTTACCCATTTCTTAAGCTAAAAGTGATATTTTTATATCTGCTAGTCTTCAGTGGGTTTTTATTTTTGTCCATAAATTGAGGAACTTAGGTCTATGGAATGGAAGAAGTAGAAAGTTTTCAAAAGCAGAAATTTTACTCTGTTCTTGTAAGAAAGCTAGAGTTAAATGGGAAGTAACTTGAGAAAGAGAAAAAGCACAGATTATTTGGAACAGTCAAATACAGTTATATGGCACTTTTTTCCTAAAGATTTCAAAGCTCCGTTCAAAGGAAGCAATTATTATTGTTCCCATTGTACACATAGGCAAAATTAAGCCCAGAAACACAGACCCTGACCCGAAGTCATGTAGTTATTGCATAATAGAACTGGACATTTATTTCAAAATTCAGCAACTGGGACTTTTTAGCTTAATAATAAAGCTGCTAAACAAAAATTCCAATATTTCAAAACTTACGGTGATAGTGGGGAAGCCAGGAATGCTTCCCAGACCTGTCTGGGTCTACATCAATGCAAAAGTCAAACAGACTCAATCATTGCTTCATGCTTTCCTGGTTTTCATGCAAAGTGAATCCAGACATGCAACATAGGAAGCAGCCACTGTGATGTCTAGCAGATCCCACCCGGGACTTGAGACCAAGGCTGAGGAGATTTTACTGGTTTGCTGTAGATGCACAGCTACAGGGAGTAAAACTAGTTTCAAATTTTCAGCAGAAAATATTCATGGCCAGAAAATAGGACAGGAGGATATGGAAATGGGTTAAAAAGATTTAATTGTGTTACATTTAAAGGGAATAGCTCTTTGAAAAGTGATAAAGTAGTTCAGAATAAAATCTTTAGCCTTCTCTATTGAAAATATTCAATTTCCAGTCTTCCGAGAAACAGAATCCATTTTTTTTTTTAAAGACATCTTGAAGTAAAGCATTTCTTTATTTAAATTTTTGCTTTGTTTTGGTTTTAACTACAAAACTGTTTTTAAAGATCTGCTTGAGATTTTCCCCAATGCTCGGGTTTGATCACTGAATCAAAAAAAAACCCACCTTATTGTTTGCCTAGTTATGTTAATGAGTCCCAGCCCAATGAGCTAACCTTCAAATCACACAACCTCTTCATTAGTCTCTCAGAATGCTGCAAAACCTTTAATTCTCTTGCCTCTGAAAGTTTCTCTTAGCAGATCTTGAAAGAAAGACTTTTTATCTCAGATACGAACAAAATTTTAATTATTTTCTCAAGTAGTTGTCCGTGTCATATACGTAACGGGAAATATCAGCAGGAAATCAATTTGACAGACACTAATGTTGCATGTTCACCAGTTCACCAAATTACACCAGCCATGTCATCACAATGGGCATGAATGGCTCTGGCCTTGCAGTAAACCAAGGACACCTAATGTGGTCTAATTAGGACAGCAGTACACAGAAGTAATACAGTCTTAAATGAGGGTTAGAGTGTCTTTCAGCAAGTCAGTTAAGAATTTTCCTTTGTCAATGGGCTTTCACACACTTTTCTATGTATTTATGTCTATTTCTATGTATTTCTAATATTTCTAAGAGCTAAGACATAAACATATCCAGTTATCTTAAACAATATAATGGATAAAAATTCTGGTTTTGTTTTGTGGTTTTGTCTTTTTTATCTAGCTGCTTGCAGGTGGCATTTTTAAGCACTACATTTAAATCTCATTTTTAATTTATGCCATATATTTCTTGAGACTTGGCAATACTGTTTGCTTTTTGTTGTGTAACATGAAGGAAAATGTAAAAGTTTTTGTTTTGTCACCCCTCACCCTTGAAGTGTTCTTCTGGGGGTAATCTATAAAAAATTCCATCAATGAGAACCACAGTGCACAGTAGTTGGTATTGGTGATAAAGATTACATCTTTAAAAAACAGAAAGTATAAGATACACCATTATTGCAGGAACTTTAGGAGCAAGGAAGCAGAAATGAGCTTTCAGAATATTGTTTCAGTGTGGGGTTTTTTTTTATTCCTGCTGAACAGTAATTGTGCATTTCCCTTTTCATCTTCTCACTCTCTTTATTTTTTAATACAGCTTTATAGACAGGACTTTAGAAAGTTTTCTCAACTTTTGATTACTTTAGTCTAACGTGCAGAAAACTGGCATCCCAGGTATTTCTGCAGTACTGAAACTCTCAGAATTCCATCCACACACATCCTTCCAATGATAAAACAGAAATTCTATAAAAGTATGAAGAAAGGGACAAAACAAAACCTTTAGTTTCATATGGGGTATTATTTCTTGTTGTTTTTGCTACAAAGCTGTAATTGGCCTAGTGAGATCTGATAAACGTCTTATTATAAACTTGAATATCAACTGATGGTGAAAAAAATACCATGGAACTTGTGACTGAGAGAAAAGTAAAAGGGTATAAATGACTGGCAGTTCCCATTTCTTTACAAGTGTTACATTTCAGTCCCCTGCCACTACCACATGTTTCCTGTTCACAGATAATTTGTACAACATATTTTATCATTCAGTTTTAGACATAGTTGAAAGGCTTTTGCCTAAGGCTTGGAACACTTTGAAAATTGTATACCATTTGCAAGGCTTTCTTCTGCTTCACTGTGCAATTAGGTGACTGCCTTTCTGCAGACACTGGATTTATCATATGTGGAATTGGGGTTTTTTTCAGCAAGGTGAACTGGGAACAAAAATGCAAGAAGGTTTTCAGTAACCCACAGACAAGGGATTAGTGTGCTGGCACAAAGATTTTAGCCTGCCTGTCAGTCCCAAACTGGACACCATTCCCTCACAGAAGGAGTATTGTAAGCCACAAAGTTTCATACAAAAATACTCTCAGACTCCCTGCTCTTACATACTATTTCTATACGTGATTCAAACTTCTATGGTGCAACAAGGGCACCTGATAATTTTTTTCTCTAGTTTTCAGATACTACTGTGTATGAAACTATTGATTTTTTATTCCTTTGCCCCCCTCCTCCTCCTCCTCTGTTCTCTCCCCCTCCTTTTCCCCAGCTCTGTCTTGACTAAACTTTGCTCTCGCCTAAAGTATGAAGATACTGATGTGCTAAGAGCTTCCCCTGCTGGAAGTTGCTAGCAAGAAGTGTTGTAGTCAAGTAGGGATGGATCTGGGACTAGCTCCCAGTTTAGCTAATTTATGTGCTCAGTTCATGTCGAGCAGAGAGTACATAATGTGACTTGAGATGCTGATTAAATTTCATGTGTATTTCTATGTTCTAAATAAACCAAATTTTAAAGTCAGATTTGAGCAATGGTAGTTTAGAGCCCTCATTACAGCAGTTTGCTTTTTTCCAGTGAATTCTGCAAGGAAAAGGGAGACAAATTCAGCCCTTTTGTATAATGCATTCATGTGCTTTTGCAAGGTCATCTTCCAGTAGGAGATCTGGAGAATTTCTTAAGAAGTAAACCTTATCTATTAAAGCGTTGTTTAATGGCAATGGAATTGTGAATTCATTCCTTGCTTTTGGTTGCAGACATCCAGCTTGTGGGAACTGTGAGTGTGTAAGTGCAAAAGCAAGCTGAAAGGAGCACTGGTATCCTGCAGCATAATCCCATCAGAAAAAAGGCATTTCTTCAGACTGCATGTCTGTCTCAGGCAGTAACCTAAATTTGCCTTTTCTGAAAGCTTTGAAAAAACTTAATTTTTTAAATCAAAACTAAGAGACTTTCAATCTCAGTTTTTACATATCCATCTTAGAAATACCTGGCTGTAAATTCTGCAGCTATTTTTTTTGAGTGCAAGGCAAAATATTACTACTTAAATAATGTAAGCACAAACATGCTTCTGCGACACTGTGCTGGAAACATGGCCACTGTGCTTGCACACTGCGACCAGTGGGCAGGGTTGTCTTGGCCACTCTGCCTCTGTAAGGTCTCTCAGCCTTTGCACAGGCCAGTGATGGGACTTTGGAGTAAACTGCTTCGTTGTCACTCCCAGCTCCGTTGATTTTGTCTGTTTAGATTATAGGAGTTTTCTGGGGCACAGTTTGACTCTCTCTCTGTGGCTTTTAAACTCAGTGTTCTAAAACAAGTGGCACAATGGATGGTGTTGCACTGCCCCTGTGATGGTATAACCCAGCCTGCAAGGTTGCAGTGAGGCTGCAGCAGTCTGAGAGGGGACTTCAAAGTCTTTACTGTGCCAAAGCACCTCTTCTCCCATCTGAAATATCCAGCTCACCTGGGGATGTATTTTGCATCCTACTGAATTGTAGGCATTTGAGGCAAGAAGAAAACCTTGCTCTCTCCAGCTATAGGCTCATGAGGGCTGAGTCACAGCAGAGCTGTCTTAGTGTGTGTGAACCAGCAAATATTTGGAGAGCTCCCGAGCTCCCACCATCTGTACACATGCAGATACACAAGTAGATGGAAAGTTTCCAAGGAAAGTTCCCTTTCAATCCCCATAAAATTCCCTAGACCCAGCTAGCAATTTGAGCTTGGTGCAAGAGGAAGCAAGGATTTCCTTCAAATTCTGTACTGGGTTTATTTGAATCTGCTGCCTGGTAGAAGACTCAAAGAGTTTACCAAAAAAAAAAAAAAAAAAAAAAAAAAAGCATTGGGACGTCGGATTTCCCAATCTAAATATAATGGTAAACCCAGACTGACTCCATTCTTTTTGTGCTATCCATTGTCCATTGTGCTTTGTCCCAAGTGGGAAACATAGTTTGCCAACACAGAGGCAACATACACTGTAAACAATGACAAGAATAAAGCTAAATATTATGCATATTCATTGCATGCAATCCTAACACAAACATCTCTACTGAGTAGAACAGAAAAGAAGATTTTTTTTTTTTTTTCAACAAAGGAGATGCTGGGTCTTTTTAACCCTTTATTTTCTCAGTTGTGCAATGCTTAATAATATGCAACAACAATATTTTACTTCATATATTATAAGCAAGTACTTTTTAAGTGGAGTTTTTTCTTCACTACAACTTAGTTGCATGATAATTTAATTGACTAATTTCTCGGAGGAGTTCACTCATTTCCAGTTTCCAGAAGGCAATGGTACAATTGCTTACTATTTGCACTGTAGCTTTTCTATAACTTCCAATTTTCTAATCAAATCATCTGATATGGGTTTCATTTTCTTTTATTTATGGATAGGGAAGGATATGTTCATTTTCTGCTTTAAAGTGTGAAGAATTCTGGGTTTTAATGTGAATCCTGAATAAACAATGCAGCAAAAAAACCACACTTTCTCTATGCAGAACACCTCTTACTTTATCCAAATTCTTAATGTAACATAGGACTAATTTCCAAACTATTATGCTTTCATTTACATACCTACTTGTGAAATATAGCTAAGATAGAAAATGTTTTCTTGTAAAAATCAGCTCTCCATTCTGAGGAGGAAACCAAAAAGCCTTTGAAGATCCCACCTAACAGGGTGAATTTCGAGAAGGGTAATAAACCCATACACATAACACTAAGGAAGTCAGCTCAACCTGACCCACAAATTTCTTGGAACAGTTACTTCTAGGTTGCAGGGTACCAAAATAAGCCATGATACATTCCACAGCCAGAAAAAAAATCACTTATTTCTGGAGCAGTGACTTGGGCTGTGACTTATAATGAAGGGTATTCTAGGTTAGATTTCCTGATAATAAAACACAATTCTGTGGCATGCCTTTTTTTTTTTTTTTTCATTATGCCCTGTTTTCTTCTCATTTGAAAAGCAAAATATGATGGTTTTTATTTTTATCAAAGTATTGTTCTTGATTATTTTCTTTGTATGAAGCCTCTGTATTCGACTATGTGAATAGTACTAAAATCCAGCAGTCAGCATGTGTTGTTCCTGCTCTTTTCTGGATACTAAGCAGCACAGAGTATATGAGGAAATCCTCGTCAACTTATTTGTTAAAATTAGTGGGTATGCATACTCAGAATTCTGGTTATTT
This sequence comes from Anomalospiza imberbis, assembly GCF_031753505.1. NCBI lineage: Eukaryota > Metazoa > Chordata > Aves > Passeriformes > Viduidae > Anomalospiza > Anomalospiza imberbis. The sequence goes on from NC_089682.1 coordinate 29,647,236, forward strand.
AAAATATTAAATCTGTGAACAAAACAGGTGATATCCAAATTCTGCATGCACCACAGAGTACTCAAGTTCTGCTGTTGTGTATTTGTATAATTATTTACATTTGCTTGAAACATTCACACATTAATTAATAAATTATTTTCTATCTTGCTGATGCATTAATATTTACAGATAAAAACTATAATTTCAGCTATTAGTTGATTATCATTAATGCATAGCTATTAACAATAGATTACCAGAAGGATACTTTTTATTCACAATAAATATGACACAACAACAGATTGTAAAATAGTAAGTAAAGATTGTAAAGTAGTAAGAGTGTAAAGCCAAGGCAAAACCCTAAATACTTCATTTAGAGCAGGACTATAAATACCCTGACAGACACACCATTTCTTAATATGTGCATGGGTGATCTTCTGTGTCCTGCCTGCAGGTTAGTGAATAGCCTGGAACATATAAAATAGAGGCCAAAACAGAAATTATACAAGTAAATGCTTTAGCAGAAGCAGAAAATGTTATTTGAACATGGGTTCTACCTTACCACAAATCATTAGCAGCAGCAAACTGGACATTTCACAATGGATTAGGATCAAGCACCACAGGCCTGTTTCAGAGCTATGAGCTTACATATAATAGGTCTACTGCACCTCCAAAAAGCAAGCTTGGAGTTTGTACTTTATATAGGTTTTGTAGAGGCTTATATACACCCAGCAAGATGTAACCCATTATTAACTGCGGACTTTTCTTTTGTGTGTCTGTTCTACCACGATTATTTTGGATCCTGGCCTGGACTGGTCACACTGAGAGGCATTTGGCAATTAAAAATTACTTGAATTCCAGTTTTCATTTACAGAAACAACAGAGCTGGCGTGGGAACGGTCCCAAGTCCAGAATGCAGCATTGGTTCAGCCCCACAAGCAGAAGTTCTGAAGCAGCCAAGCACCCTGTGGCCATGAGTTGGACTGCAGGGAAGATGAGCTCTTTCTAACTACACCTGATGCTCTGCAACCTCCCAAGCTCAGAGCTGCTGTCCTCTGACTTGTGTGGGATGGGCTTCATCCTAATGAAAAACAGATAATGAAAAATCAACTAAATAGTCAGAGTTATGGTTTTTCATTAAACACAATTGTTCCTTTTTAGTCAACCCCCCTAGAGTACATTACAGTGCTTCTGTGTGGGCTGAAATTTTACATTGCTGAGGTCAAAACAGGTTTTATGCTATTTTCCCATCCACATCCTTCAGCGTTCAAATGAGGTGGTTTTAATTCACAGCAATTCTTTTGCTAATTACTCCAGGAGAAACTCTGGCTTAATGCTGTCAGGAGCAGCACCCATACTGTCTCCACTGACAAAAGCAACACCTGAGTGAGGTGAGAAATTACTGCAGCTGCAGCCACCAGGGTAAGGCTCAGCTGCTCCTGGGCTAACATACCTGAGGAAATTCAGATTAATCCATGTCAATCAGAAAATGACAGCAGTCTCCCTTTCTGCAGTTTTAATTGAGTCAGGTAGGTACAGTTTGGCATTTAAAACATCTTTCTAGCATATGTGCTTTGTGCCATCTTTGAACATGAGGAAATACAGTTTTCCCTCATATAAAACATTTTTTCCATCTTTAAAAGAATCCTATACCTTAAATGTTTCAGATTTGCCATGGAAATCTAGCATGAAAATAGCCTTTTTGGAGAAGCAGGACATAATCTTCTTCTGGACAAATTGATTTTGTGTGAGAAAGTTGGAGACAGTGAACATGCAGCAGGTATTTTTTCTGACTGGTGCATACAGTGGTTCAACAATGTGCAGGCATACAGTTGATTGGAGTAAAATGAAAAAGATCCTTAAGTGTTTCAGAAGTTTTGCATTCTTTAAGCACAATATTTGTTCTTTTGTATGTAGCCTGTGAAAATAATTTCTATTCAGACTGAGCAGTGATTTGTATTTAGAGTATACTTCTTTCTATAGCTTCAATATGCACTCTGTCTAAAAATGAATTTTGCAGTTTAAAGAACTTTTCAGAATTGTTGAACCTAACATGACACTTACTTGCATTGGAGGCATCCCCTGCAAACATGCACAACAAGGCAGAACTATAAAGCTGGTGGAAAGAAAGATATGTGTTTCCTGAGAAACACATAGTAAAATACATAATCTAAGATGAAGCCACTTATGCTGCTTAATTGACATAATGAAATTAAGTAACGTACCAGAAGTTGATATGAACAACGTAACCTGGTTGACCTCTGACAGACATATTTAAAGCTTAGACTAGATGCTGTCTAAGATCAGTCAGGCTAATGAAATGGATTTTTCTATAGATTTGTGTGTTTTGCTTCTTTAAGGCTCTGCCTTGAATAACCCAGTTTTCCCTCACAGTCTCTCCAACAGCAGACAAGAAACAGCAAAGCTGTTAGACAGTATATCATTGCTGATCAGCTGCAAGCTGCTGCTGCCAAATGGGATGCATGAACTGAACTCTACCTGTCTTACTCTTACAGGAGGTTAAAGATGCTATTTTACTCAGCTGCCAATATTTCTGAAAAGATAAAGAATTTAAATGGATGTGAGACATCATTATTTTTTTTTAATCTGTTTGATTAAAAAAACCTCATTGATCTCAACAGGTCCAAAAAAAACAGGAAAGTGGATGGTAGGTAGATAAAAAAAGAGGAAGTACAGGTGCATAAAATGGGAGGAATATAGAAAATATTTTATGAATATCTACACACAAAAAATCAGTAGCCCAGGCTGCTTGCCACCCCCTGAGTGGAGTCTGAGTTATTGCTTAAAAAATCTGCAACTGTTTTGGAATCCAAATTACAGACAGATCACCTTTTTCTGCATATATCAATATCAAATATCATGCTGATCAGGTTAGTACACTGGATCCTCAGGTTCCTAAAAGAGGAAAGTGGAAGTCAGTTTAATTCCACTTCCCTGTATTGGAAATTGTCTATACCTAAAGATGGTCAACATGAGACAAATTAGTCTGAATCATTCCTTGCTTTCATTTGCATTTGCTGTCATAATCCTGCGTTTTTTTCTACTGAGCCCTGGAGACGTGCCAGTTATATGGAAGACAGGTCACAGCTTTGTGTCAGAGAGCAACAAGCCACCTGTAAGCTGCCCATCACTCCACATGGCTCACAGCTGCTGCCTCTCTCCTACAAATCAGTGCTGAGCCCAAACCTATGATCAACCACGCAGATTCATTGTTAATATGGTCCTCAGCACATTTGGGGCACATGGCCATATTAGTCTTTCAGGTACTGTTCAAGGAACAGGCTGGAGCAAAGACAGTCTCCAGGTGACAGCAGGGGCAAGGCAGGGAGAAGAGAATTCAGCCATACAGAAACAAGTGTCTCAGAGAACAGCCCCGTGATTGTTTATTAATTAGTATGGACTTTGATCCTAGAGCCATGCCTGGTACTGACTCTGATACTAAAAGCACACTAACCACGTGGTTAGTGTTAGGGTAGTCTTTATCCTTGGGCCAGATATGAATATCTCCATCTCAGAAGACAGCCATTCTCTCACATTGGCTGACCTGCCCATTGCCATCAGCCAAAGCAGAGCCCCAGTGGTGCCCATTTGTGCAGCCACACTGTCCATGCTATGGGGCTGGAGCAGCTTTGAACAGTCTCTCTGATTTCCTCAAGACAAGAAAATGTTCATCTGTCTGGATCTACCACAGCTGCTGTGACTTTGTTCAAGCAAATGGGTACAAAGGCCAAAGAGCAAACATGAATGTAAGACTGTCCTGCTAGGCAAATAGATAACAGAATGAAATTAGGACTAAATGTGCAGTCTTAATTTTAGCATTCAGAAAGTTCAAATTTTTTTAACTATGAAACTTATAATTTCAAAAAAGTGGATTTCTAATACTATATCTCTGCATATATGTGTACATCTACTCTTGGGCTGCTGAAATTTTTTCTCTCTGAAGATATTTTTAACAAGACACAGATTTCCTACCGAATGTGCTGGTTATCGACAAGAAAACCAGAAAAGGATTACAGGGGGGAAAAAAAGTAAGAGAAAGAAATTGTATTGCTTTCAGTAAAAATGCTTATATTTTCTTTAATCTTTTGCTAATTGTGGTGTGGGACTTTACTTTTCCCAAAAGAAGGAGCACCCATCTCCTGTCTGTCCTTTTTTACTGGTCTTGTTGTCATTGAAATATACGGCTTTGCACTCTTTTATTCCAGGAAAAAAAATCAGCACAGAGAACTTTGAAATGGAAAAAAAAAACCAATAACATTTTGGGGTTTGGTGGGGTTTTTTTTGTTGTATTTTTTCCCCATGTAAACTAAATTACTTCTTCACCCAGGCAAAATATGCACTCAGAAACATGCTGATGCTTTTCAAATTGTAGTAGATAGAGGCACTTAATCACCAGTTTAAGTAGAAAATGTGCACCAAGGGAATTTTCCATGGGGTGATTTAGCTGTATGCAAATCTGATGTGTACTGTAGAACTGAGGTGCTCAGGAGCTGAAACTGTAGAGCTTGTCAAGGGATTAGGTAACAATGAAGATTTAAGAGCCGGGACAAAGCTAGATGTAGGTTGGGAATAATATCCTGGTCAATATATTCTCTGGTGTAGACAGCTAGATAAACATGGAGATAAAACTTACTACAGCAATGTTCATGCAAAATGCACCACAGGCAAAGAATTGAAGAAAAACTCCCACAAGGCACTGACAGCTTTTTCTCTTTTTCTTTCTCTTTACTGAATATTATTGTATAGGAAGCATCATGGCAAAATCTCAGGACTGAGCCCATTGTGATCCCAAACCTCTGTGGGATGAAATTTGTAATATTTCTTACTCACTAATGTGAATCCTGCTGATGGGGTGGGTGACTATGGGTGCATGCTAGTTAGTAGATAATTTATGTGTGTAGACTAAAAGCAGTACTGTGGTAAGGAATATGCATAAGGATTTTTATAAACAAACCAAAGGTGTAAATAAATTGGAGCTTCACATGTTCGTAGAGTCAGTGTTCTGCATCATTGAAAGGTCTACATTAAGACATAGTCTGTCATCCTCCAAGTATACACATCCATTTCCATCATGCTCATAATGGCTCAGTTGCTACCTGCAAAGTAGCTACAGTAAACAAACAATTCATGTTGGACCTCCCTTGGGCCTCCCTGCCTGGGGATGGGTGGCTTTTGGTGCAGGGTGGTCCCCCTAAACCACCCTAGACCGATAAGAACTCAGTATGGAGACACATCAGCCAACACAGGAATCAAAAAATTTAAAAAGTGGATCATAAAAGCATGACATTGCAGACATTTTGTTAAGTGGAAAGAGAGCTGTAAATATACTTTAAAAATATTTCAGCTGGTCTCACAGTTACCTCCATGCAAAACTGAAACTGTAAGAACTTTACATAGGACAGAAAAATCATTCTTCAGCTATCTGTATTGAACAGTGAGTAATGTTGATCCTTAAGTTCACATGAAAATAAACACAACCCTGAAGTTTTATAACACGTGTTGAGCTCTGCCTGCATCTCTGAGTGTGGAAACTGACTCTCCAAATCAATGGCTCAAATATAAGTATTTCAGTCCTCTGCCTCAGTTTGTCATCTTAAAATGAGTGACATTAGATAACATTTTTTTTTCTTTCCTTTATCCTTCACATGTGTCTTTTGTGGATTGTGAGTCTTTGGCAGTGTCTTTACTATAAACACACTCCTAATTATAGGTCTCTGTAAGACAGGAATGATGGCAATTAATATCAGTATTGCAGTTCATTAGATTTCTCAAGTTCTGGCCCATTAGTTGGAAGAAAAGAGCTTCTTCTAATACGTAAAGTCAAAAATATTTTTAACTGTGTTTTTTAGTTGTTTCATTTGGGGCATTTCTGAAATGCAGACTGATGGACAATGGATTTTTATGGCTCTTGCTCTGAAAGTGAATGTGATGGGACAAGGTACAAGGTATTAATGGGAAGGTATATTACTGAGAATACCCTGATACAGGCACAGTGCAGTATTTTAATGAGGCTGTGGCTTTTGGTAGTACTCAGTTTTCTGCCAGATACAAGGCCTGGCAAGGAGGCTTTTCCTTTCCCAAAAGTCATCTTGTAAATTGTAGCTTTAGATAGGCCTCAAAAAGACTTGGGTTGGCTGGAGCAAAATCTACCTCCACAAAATGAACTACACAACCATTCATAATGCCAGAACTTCTAACCACCACTTCATAGGTGGCAAAAATACAGGAAGGCCCACTTTGTCCCAGACAAGGTGCTGCTGAGGGAGGGTGGACTGCCAGGGCAGAAAAGCTGAAGGCACAGTGGTGTTAGTGCCACAAAGTACAGGAGCACAAAAAATGGTACAGCACAGCTTACAGAGAGCAGCAAGCCAAAGTTTGTGCTTGAGGAAGGATATGTCCCTGAGCAGTGTGACATGGTTACACCTCTTACCTGAATGTTACATCTCATGGTCATTAAAGATCCAGGGATGTTGATCAGCTGTGGAGTATTCTTCATGACTGGAGGACACATGATTACTTTTTATGTATTCTAATTATCCTGTAGGCATACATTTCAGGTTACAGAATTATTATTGAAAGCCATTTAATTTTCAGTGGCAGTCACTTGAGTGGACAAAGTAGAGTAGCACAGGAAAATTACTTAGCACAGATCCAGATCCTCCATCATTTGCATACACACATATAATTTTTATTTTCTGCTTGTACAGAATGGCAGTAAAATACTAATATGTACTGAATTCAGTGTGTTGCTAGTATCGGACTTTTAAGAGTATGAAAAAAATAATTTTTAATTATGCCTGCATTAATTTTCTGGATCTGGGTAAAATGAATAGCAAATTTTTACATACAAGAGTGTGATACAGTACTGTTATACAGCACATACCAAACTTCTACAGGCAACAACCAAAGTATCCACAATTATTGTAGTAAAGAGAAGAAACACAAACAAAAAAAGGTCCTAAGACTTTTAGGAAAGCATCTAAATTTATATGTTTCAAGGCATAAAACAGTCTGTGGATTAAGACATTTTCCTTGTGGACAAGTAGTCTCTGTAACAACCTACTGCAGCGTTTCTGCCATGCTAATCTGAAGCTAGCCAATTTTATAAATGCTTTACTGAAGAAGGTGAGCAACTTTTCTGATCCAGCATGTCCTCTGTGTACTCACATGAAAAATTAGAGCCTCATGTTATGCCTACCATGAGCAATTTTGTCTGCTATAATTCTGTTCTTGATACTTTTCCCAATGTAAATTAAACCAACTGGTGGATAAGTTTTCCTTTTCTGTGTACCTTCTTTTCTTCCTATTCCTATCCCCATTGCAGAAGACTGTAAAATGCCATCTCCTTACACTACAGGCATATAGCATGTCTGGGAAATAACACCTGGAGCTCAGAGGAGCACTGGCTGTACCACAGGAAGGGGAAAAGAAGAACAACCAGCTGCAAGGCCCTGCTGGGTTTCTGCCCTAGCGCTGGGTGATTCACATGAAGATTCACTTCACTTGTTGGATGTTTGTGTTTGAAGTCCTTCTTCATGATAAGGTGGCTTTAATTAAACTCAAATTAATTTTAACTAAAACTCACTACATAGGCCCCATCAGAAAGGGACAACATTTCAGAAGGTTGAGGCAAAAGCAACAGCTGCACTTACTCAGGAGAGGGTAAGCTCTCTCTTTCCAGTGTCTGTGCAATTTAGGACTTTTTAGGGATGGGAGCTGTAGGCTATAGTTCCCAGCCGTACTATCTGTAATGTGTTCTACTTAGGCTATGACACACTCCTTACACTTCCCTCCATGCAGGACCCAGGAAAGGAATTCAAAAGGAAGCCACATTCCAGATTTAAAGGAAGGGTGCCAGTTACAAAGTGCAAGTATCCAATCTTCCTCCCAAGGGATCTCCACTGGGACAGCAGTTCTGCTCCTCAAAAGGGATGAGGAAATGTGAGGGCTGGGGAACCAGCATTACTACAGTTATTTAATGCTGTATTTATTGCTTTGATTTTGGGCGTCTCAGTGTAAAGTCAGTAAAAGCTCCAGGAATTCAGCATGTTGGAAAATCAGACCCAGCTTGTCTTAAATTGACTATCCAGGACAGAAAGCTTCTCTGGGAAAATTTTACTCAGGTTTTGTAGATGCAGTTCCTTACCAACTTTTTTTAAATACCTTTCAGATTGTTAAAGAGATATAAAAGCTTGCAACTTTCCTTTCATTATGATTTTGGTACTTTGATTGTTTTCTGTGAAAATGAAATACTACATTTTGTATTGCTGGTGAGTAAGCTTTGTTACATCTCAAATTTCCTTTATTTATTTATATGGAGGTAGTATAAATCACCTGTCCTGAGATTTTCCCACTGTGTCCCACAGAAACACAGTTAGTAAGGTGGAGGTGAGGGTGAGACTTGTCAGTGAGGGCTGGTGTCTGGACAGTCCCAACTCATCTGGTCCTAAACAAACAGGAACCTTGATTATAACCCATTTCTGCAGCCTACAGTAAGCTATGGGCTCTGTCTCCCATCATGATATCCAGCCAGCTGGAAGTACCTCTGGGTACAGGGCCAATAGGATTAATTTCTGGAGCACTGACAGAAGCCTTCAGTGCTATTCAAAGAAGTTTGGAAACTCCTGGATTATAGGACAACTCACAGTTTAGCAAGCTGTTGCCTGAGGATTTTTCAGAAAAAAAAATTACAAGAAAAAAAGGAGAGCAAAATAAAAGCATAGCAAAATAAAAGCATATGAGCTTATGCTAAAATGGTCCTCTGACTTGAGGCACTTCAGTTTTAATTCAGAGAGGAGATTGTGGGAACTCAGAATTTTCACAAAGCAAATCCAAACCCAAGTGTCTTAAATTGACCACCCGAAGTCAGAAAGCTCTTTCTGATGCTACTTTGTTTTGTGTGTATGAATTATTAAATTGTTATGAATTACCCATTCGTCTTCAGGCTTCTAAACTGAGTCTGAAATCTTGTACATTATGTATAATACAGAAAATTAAGATTATGCAGATGGAAAATACTTCCCTGCTGCATTTTTCTCCTAAGATGTCTTACAATAGTGAGCACAAAGCCCCCATGCAGAATGCAGCTGGGTGCCATTCAAGTAGTTCTTTCAGGAGACAGGAGTATCTGAGGCTTCCACCAAGAGGCAGTAATTCCAGGAAGCAATGCTCACAGGAAGGTGTGGTGCTCCTTTCAGCGGTGACATTAATGCTTGCTAATTTCCTTGAATGTTACTGCCTAAGCATTTTATGATTGCTTTCCCCATCCCTGAGAACTTCTGGAGTGGAGACTGACAAACGTTTGTGTTAGGAGTACAAATAGAGTTTTACAACATATCACTGAGATCTTGAGAGGCCTTCCTCCAGAGTGCTTGTAGATATTCTGTCTATGACCAACGTTTGCTCAATCTGTTATTAAGTAATAGCCATTAATTCAATAATCCACCAGAAATTAGGACTCTAAAATGCTTTCAGTAATGGCTTTTACGGATTTCTCTGAAATTTCATCACATGACAGTTTTCAATCTCAGCAAGCTCCTCCAGGTCAACAAGTAAAAGGCAGTAACAAAGCAAAGCAAAACATTTAACAAATTCAATGAGCATCTATTATCAGCCTGATTACACACTGCACCACATAGAGTCCTAATGATTTCAGTGAGGCTCCATGCAGCATAAGGAGTCTCCCATGCAGATTAGTTTACAAGATCAGGGTCTCCATATGGAACATCTTCTCCATTCACCCCTTCCTGTTCTGAATAGAGCAGTATAAAACAAAGGCCTGCTTTTTTGCATACTTGCAAGGTTAGAATTCTTGATAGGCTTGTACAGTAACTCAAATGATAACAGCTATGAAAATATTTCTCAGTGCTATTTAAAGCCTGTATTGGCTTTTCTCACCTTGGTCACTCACTGCAATCTTCTCTGTCCAATTACCTTTCTAATAATCATTTTGATGCATTTCAGCTGCCACAGCATTAGGTGCAAATGCCTAAAATCATACCATTCAAGTCCCAGGAACAATTTCATGGGAGGACTGTCATGGGTGTGTAATATTAAGGGGAAAAAATCAAATGTCAGAAACTTCATATTGATACTTTGATCAGAAGCAACATGAGACTGAAAGTTTTTGAACAACAAACCATTTGAGAGTGTGTAACATGCTTGTGAAAATATTCATAGCATAATTAGATAAATAACAGATCCAGTGTCTATTTTTACTTTCCCTTGATGAGAAGCTTTGCAGGAGAGACTGCTGGTAGTTAATTCTCCCTAACAACAATCTGTGTAATCACAAACCCCAATTAGCTGTGCCTGTTCTATGCTATACAAACTATTTCCTTAGCGCTTCACATCACTACTTTGTAATTAGCTTTCATCTACACGAGCTTTGACTAAAAAAATATAAAAGAGTGTAAGTGATTGTACTGCCACTCAGTATTCTGCGAAATAATCGCTAGCGATTTCAATCAGATTAATTTTATCACCCGTATTAAGGAAAATTACCTCCCTCTTCACTCTCTACAGCTGAGGGCTATTTCATTTCCTGAGATGTTCATAAAAGCATAATATAAAGCAATCTGTAATTGTAAATATCCTTCCCTAATAACTTTGAGATATTTCCTTAATACATCTTTACATTTGGAGTTTCCGTTCCATAAAATACAGTAACAAGTGCTCTATTATGTTTTAAGTGTGTGCTGTTAAGCTGGACAACTTAGCGCTGTCCTTCCTGTTTTTACATAGGGTTATATTTAACTTGCAGATAATGGGAACAAGGTTTAAAAGTGATGGAGCGGAATAATGGCGTTACAGCAATAATATATCTTGCCTTTGTGAGGAATAGAACTTTACGGCCTATTTCAGGTCAGCCAACACCAATTCCATTTTTCACAGCCTGACAACTTTCACCTTCACCCACACTCCAGATGGGTATTAAAAACTAGTTTCCAAACAAAACTGAGGTTTGGCTATATCCTTGTATTACACCTGGGGAGAGCCCTTTGATACTTAAAATCTACATAAATAATATAAAATAAAATAAAACAAAAATGGGCAGCCCACAACAGCTGCATGCCACTGGCTTGTGTGGTGAACCTCCCAGCTATTCAAAGAGAAAAGCAAGCTGCTCAGGTCCTGTGGGAGGGGTCATAGCAGGGGAATTTCTGCAACTGCAACACTTGCCTGTTCAACTTCAGCAGCAAGGGCATGGTATAAGTAAAAATTTAGCTCCTGGTTTGTGGGAAATGTGCGGTGTGTGCTAGGAGGACCACAGCTGCTCAATATAGCACCACCAAGAAGATTCATTTAGCTGTTCAGGCCACCAGCACTTTTCACTGAGGACAGATCAAGAAGTGCACATGTGATGGTTTGTGTGGGAAGCTCCCTCCCTGAGCTGACTGCACCCTGAATTGGTCTGTTAGTGTTGTTCCTGAATATATCTATGTATTTTTAAAAAAATTATGACAAAAGATAGGAGAAAAAAGGTACTGGGTAACTAAAATGCATTCTCACCCATGTATGTGCATGTTGTCTGTATTGCAGTGCTTTCCCTGTTGCCTTCTGCTAAGAAGACAGGCGACCTGGTTTCAAGGGACAGCACGGCAACCCAGCCTCGCCCGGGTCACTCGGGCCATAGACACGCACGGACACCAATGTGGTGGATGGTCAAAATGGCGTTTATTACTTTATCTTGTGGAGTTATATAGTCAAGGGGACTTCACTACATCAGAAGGGGATGGTGAGACTAACTAGAGTTAGTAAGGAGTGGAAAACTACTGGAGTTAGGAGGGGTTGCATACCTGCAGAGGTGATAACATATCTTAGGATGAGAGGGGAAGGCTCTTGGATGAGGGGGGAAGGGTCCTGCTGCTTTCCGTTACATCCCAAAATCTTCCGTCCGCCTGTCCCTATCTACTACATTTCCCCCAACATCCTCAGCTTCACCATAGAGGTACAAGGGCCACTGATATGGAAAACACTCATATCAGGGCCAACACAGCTTAAGGCTGTTTTAAGCAGCCCCTGTTCTCCTCGGAAAGTATTCTTCCAACCTTTCAAAGGTAAAGGCATCTCATCATCTAAGTAGCTCTGTATTCTGCTTTATCTGGCTTATCCCTTGGACTGTCTCACTCATCCCTAATTATTGCAGCATGAGAGCTGCCAGTACACATGAAGTCTGCCTGTCATATTGGAGAGATGACAAAGACCAAGACAGGTAAGGGAGCATCCCCACTGGAGAAGGAAACTCTCCCTGCCTGCTGCAGTGGAGTCTGAAATGTTCCCAAATGGTGAAGCTCCAGGGATAAATGAAGAAAGAAAATCACATAGGTTGCCCCAGCACACTGTGAATCACTGCACATTTTGGTACATGCCTTGGCACTTTGACACTCTGCACTGCGTGTGAAATGAATAACAGAGTGTATCTTGAAATTTTAGGAATTGGGTAGGGGTTGGAGATGTAATGCAGTTTCATCAATGTCATGGTGTCAGGATATGGCTGATGTTATAGATAACATCTCGCTGGAATCAAAGATATTGCAGTCATCTTTCTTTCTACAGGAGCAAGATAAACTTTCCAATCTTTTAGTTAAGCATGAGAAGAAGTTCACTCTCATCCACAGCAACACCTTGACTGCGAACATGCCTCTTTGTATACATGGATGAGACACACCAGATAGATAGGCTGCAATGGGTTAATTTCCTTTGCTGTTCACTTAAGACAGAGGAGAGACATTTATCTCCTCTCTTTACCACTGTCCATGTTTCCATGTTGGTAGAAGACACTGAAGACCAGATTAAATGTTTCACTTTAGCATGACAGAAATACTAAAAATTTATCAGAAAGTGATTTTCAACTGGCATGAGTCCCTGCAAGAATCCCTGTGCTTAAACCCTTTCCAAAGATGTTGTCAAAAAAGAGGCCTGCAGCTGGTATATCCCCACATGGCAAAGATATTCCCAACAGAAATGTCATCTTCCACTCCCTTTTTTTCTGCTTACGGAGCATGCAGGGACAGGGATGCAGCAGACAGAAACACTGAATCCCCTGAGGAAAAGGAGACAAAATCATTGCAAGAAGAAAGGCTCAAGTTAATACATCTCCAGAAATACTCAAACATATGCTGAATTTCAATTTTATCATGCTTAAATTTCCACTTCTGAGAAGGCCAGCTAATAAACAAAGTCACCTATTACAGTTGTACAAATGCTGCATCCCCACTGTTTTAAATTGTCAGGAAGTAAAGTGAAACTGGTAAAAAATCAGTATCCCTGGCAAATATCTGAAACTCTTTTATGTGGAACAAGGATACAGCTAGGGCTGCAAGAACATGTGTTTTCAGTCCCACTGAAAATTTCACTGTCTTCATATTTGCTTTTATCCCAATTTGGAACAGAAAGTTAAACATTGACTACTGAAACTTCTGAAAATCACAAAGTTCAGAAATGTCAAAACATGCCACTTTAGTATTTCTGATCTAAAGGGAATTCTGAATACAACAAAACTGCAACAGTGAATAGCATTTTCTGAATGAAACCAAAACATTTCATTTTAGCTCTGTTCAGTACCAATGTATGTCTCCCTGACGTGATCTTGGTACCCCACAAAAGCTGGAGATTAGATGTTTTGCATTATTAATTTTTTGCTAGGGACAGATTTCCTGAGTATGTCACAAGGTACACGTCACCCATCATACAAATCCCCAGGTAAGACATCGAGGTGCATCTTGTGAAGTGTAATCCATTGAAGAAGTTTCCATATGGATCTTGGTCATCAGGCTGTTAGGCACAGCACCACTGCAGAGCAGCACAGAAAAATGCTGAATGGAGCTGATATCAAATATTTAACTAAGTTAACAAGACAAATTATTTGGGATTGTGTTGATCCAATCCCAAGCAAGACACACTTGTCCAGACCTCTAAAGGCATTCATGTAATTGTTAAATTTTATACTGAATTACATGTGTCTGTACAGTGGTCATTCATAAGATACTCTAGACTCCATTGGGGTAAAATAACATGCATTATTGAGTAGTTATACAGATTACTGGTGCCATTTTATCATTAGAGATTCAAATACTGTCAGTTTTTTGACTGAGATAAAGTTAGCTAAGATAATGACAAGTTTTCTGACCACTATAAATACATTTTGCTGTCACATTTAAAACAGTGGATAATTAATGCAGAGCCAGCTGCTACTAATATACTGTAGTAAAACTTGTTAATACAAGGCTATAATAAAGCTGTTAATGCACATAATATCATATAGCATTTTAAACTACAGCAAAATATTCCTGAGAATTGTTTCCTTGCTATGAAACAGTTTGATACATTTTGGGTTTATTTTCCTAATTAATCTCCAACAGCATATATCATGTTATCTGTCACAAATAAAGTCAGCCCTTGCCTCAAGGGTCCTGCACTTTAAGAGGCAACAACAAGAAAATCAAGATGTGTTAGAAATCTAAACCAAGTAGGATTCGTTATTTGCCTTATAACTGAAGCTAGATACCCCATCAAGCACGGGACTTCATTGTTTGCATGTGCGTTGCAGACAGATGAGGAAAGATAGCCTTTGTCCTGAGGAGCTTGAATTAAAATATAAATCTAGAGGAAAGTACAGCTTAAAAAAAATTGCTTTTTGCCTGTAAGAGTCTCTTCTTTCTCCTTTTCACTTAATCCCTAGAAAACCTGCAGTGGGGATGAGCATTCAAAGGTGCAATCAAAACCTCTTGAAATCTATGAAAGTTTTGGAGTATGCTTTTAAAAATTGAACTCCAGTTATCCAGATTTGTGAGAAATATCCTACTGTAGATGAAAGGAAGACATTCTCTACTAATTCTCTCACTATTACAATAAAGCTAACTGAAAATGAGAATAGTTCTGATCACCAGAGTTCGAAATTGGTATTCCAAGAGTTTCATAACAGAAATTGGTTTGCCTCCATTTTACTAAATTATACTGTTCAGTAGTTAGAAACTAATTTTATAAGCAAATATGTACTTACCTATTTTTTAAGGCACTGACCCACTGATCATCTTAATGGCTTATAACTACAAGTGTTCCAACTGGTTGATACCATCTGTCTAAATCTCCTAGACAAAAGGGTAGTGGACTAAATCTGTGGCTTTAGCTCATTTAGTGTATATTCAAGAAAATGTGACATTAGCCTTTGGTATGGAACCTTGTTGAAATATTAGGAAAGCCAAATCATTGTTCTTCTTTAACAGAAAAAAAAGAACCAAAACAGTGACTAATTAAACAGCAATAAAAAAGAATGTCGCAGCAGATGTGGACTGTGTTATTCTCTAGTACCTAGATTCAGATGGGCATTAAAAAAGCCTGTCTTCTGGAAATTCAGAAAGAGACACAGAAGGGAAAAAGTAGGTTTCCAAGTGCCCAGAGTTAAAACTGTCTCACAAAAATAAAGGCAAGAAGTAAGAGGAGTAGATGGCTGCACTGAACTGGGTGTGGGGACCAGATCTGTGGGTTGTGTATCATAGCGGTGGATGGTCCTGTGTTTGGTTCCCATGTGAATTCAAGGAATACGATCACCTCCAATAAGTGGAAAAGAATGTCAGTGATAGATGGAAAAATCCTCTCTGCCTCAGGAGGTGTCAGAAGAGTGCTCAGCACATGGATGTTAACTGCCTTCAGGCATAAGCAAAAGGCAAGTTTCTGTCAGTGACCAACATAGTTTCTGACATGCAACGCCCATGACATTGAATATTAAGGATAAGAGAGATCAATGCCTTATTTTATTGAACTCAAGTTTTATATTCTCTAAGCCTGCTTAGAACATGGTTTTCCCCATAACAGTTAAACACTGACTAGAACCTTTAGAACATAAAGGATCCAATTTGCTAGTGATCTGTGTCCATGTACAAATCAACTTATTAACACTATTTCTGGAAATATTACAGGCAGAGAGATAAGTTTCACATTTGTCAAAGCTGTTCATAACCATTTAACCATTTGGAGGGTTTTTTTCCTTTTTGAGACGCATTAAATAATTTAGCAGTTTAAGAAGAGATCAAGACTATTTTCCAGTAATTATTCGAAATTGTTAAAATCTGCCTCTGCTTTTTCTAAAATTAACAGTGTGATGCCATTAGAGCAGCTCTGACAGGAGTGTAGACAAGAAATATTATTTCCTTCTCGCTTTTTTTTAATATTGTTTGGAGTTGCGTTAAGGACTCTGGCCATTTGTAGCTACGTCTGTCTTGTTCCCTCAAGAATTATTACTGGCAATTTGTAAAGAATCAGAAATTCGAAATTCATCTGTCTTTTGATACTGATGACATACTTACAGTCCAAAATCTTTCCAACTTAAAAGTAGTCTTTAAAAAGAGTTGGTATTAGCACAATTTTTTTTCTCCTCAGCAGGAAGAGTGTTCACAAAATTTAGATCAGGGTAAAACTAAAAATATATTTTTCTTTTTTTTTTTTAACCAAAATTAAATAAATTTATACTCAGTTTGGTGCAAAATATAGTTTACCTAGGTTTTATAGAGCTTATCAATCTCTGCAGCAGTTTTGAGCACCTTTGCTCAAAAACTTCTACAATAATGTTTTCCCCAAATCTAATTTGTCCTGAATCAGGGAAGATAGTTAAAATACAATGGACAAAGTTTCCAATAATTACATCAAAATTAAAATTTCCTTTTACTCCAATCTAACTAAATTTAATTGAAGGCACATGCTTTAAACCAGCTTGCCATACTGTCAATGTGATCAGTTTGTCTTATTGTAGATAAAGCCATACCTGCTTGCTAAAAGTACACACGTTCTGGCTTCTTCTCCTGCTTCTGAATATTAATAAACTACCCAGAAGGCAGGTGAGGACAGTTTTCTCAGTCAGTGTTTTGCTTTTGGTGAAAAATACTTTCAGAAAATAAAACAGTAGTCATACTATCCAGAGACCTCAGCCAGGTCATGAAATGAAGCTGAAATCGTCTTTCAGGGACTCTTCCTTCAGTGTCTTGAGAGATACATGGTAAATGTGATTTAAGAAAGTGAGTTTGTAGGGAAAGGGATGGGGAAGACAGACTCAAGAATGAGGAAAGGACAGTGGAAATGTTTAGCTTGCATAGATAAACAACCAACATCTAAAGTCTTCATAAATGATAAGGCAAAACGCCTTATCTGGCACCAGGACTGCCAGTTAATACCACAGGATTCTGATTGTACATAATATATGTCTGCTTATTGAATGAAATGAGAGATCTGAAAATAATAATTTGATAAATATTTCTACAGTATTCAAAAAAGCAAGGATCTGCCTTCTTTTCCTGCACGTCCAGTCTTTTCCCTTCTCTTCTTTCAGCTGACAAACACAGCTTTCTAGGTGAAGTACAGATGAAAGTATGCACACACACACGGAAATACACACACACCTCCATGCATGCACACAGGTTTTAGCTCGATACTTGTTTTAAAGGCTGCTGTGCAAAGTCTGGTGGATTAATAATATGCATCTCCAGGACAAACACACACTTATAGTGTGTTTTGGAGGCACCACTTGAACTCAGAAACAATCCCACTTTTCCTAGCTTCAAATAAACATGGTAACTAGAAAGAAAAGGTGGTTTAAAAATCAAAAGACAGAATTTCCTGGCGCTGCCAGATTTAGAAAATATGTAGACAAGACAAAAATATAAACTTCTCTTATGTCCCTTTCTTTCTGTTTTGTTTCCTTTTGTAAAAATTGATTCCTTTATTAAGAGTGAGTTACTTTTCACTTCTTGCAACCAGCAGTATATGTGTATAATCAGTCCACTAATGCTCTCCATCGCTACTGTCACTTTCATCTAAAGTAATCAGTGGATTCTACTACAATATGTAACCCCCACAACGTTAGTTTGAGTATGAGCCTCTCTTTTTTAGAAGTTAAATCACAACTGCTTTTTGGCAGCAATGGAAATATAATTTCCCTTTCTCCCTTTCCAAGGTCCTAAGCATGTTTGTTCCAGCCTCTATGTCTTGCACAAATGTTGGTGAGCCATGTGGTAGACAGCATCACAGAACTAAATATGCTCAAAAACTACCTTTCTTTGGGGGCAAAGGAACCTGTGTCTCAGCCAAGGCAGTCCCCAGCTGAGTTTCACCATTTATGTTTGTGCCAGGACAGCACCAGGGCAGAAACAATCTGCTGACAGATCAAAGGGGCATTACTATGCCTGCTAAAGCTACCACTGCCTTTGTCTATCTATTTATAATCTAAAAGAAGAATAATTCACATATAGGGTTCTACATTTTCTAGGATCAGGGTCAAAAATCAAATTTTTATTTACCCAGTCAAGGTCACAGAGTAAGTCAGCAGAGGCAGGATATGGTCCCAAAGTTTGTTTACTGGGTCTGCATCATCTTGATAGAGAAACACTATTTAAAATAGCTTCTAAAAAGTTTTAAGCGAATAGCTTCTCAGGATATATAATTGCACATTACTGTGGCATTTTAATCACTTCTGAAAGTACTGAGTGGAATTGTAAAGTTATTTAAAGACAAAGCTGTCTCCAGCATGCATAGTTCAAAATGTGCTAATGTTAGAAGTCTGTGCTGCTCATGGGCACATTAGCCAGGTCTTTTTCTCCCCTCCTCCCTTAAACTGCATGCCTAAAGATGTATGATCCACTTTCTGAGCCAGGTCACCTTTAAGAGCATAGTGACATGCCACAGAATTATTCGCCAGTCCTCACCAGAGATGTCTGCAAGTGTAAAGCCTGTGACAAAGGACTGAAATGACAGCACTTTGACTCACTTCTACATTGTGTTTGTTTAGGAAGGTCCTAGAAATTGTATTTCACCAACCACATTCGCTATCAACACACAATTATCTGGCTTAATCATGTGGAACAGTGGCAAATTCACCTGGGGCTTAGGAACTAATGACATTCTCGTCTGAGCTGCTTTAGTGAAATGGCCTAGCACCTGAAGCAGGAACAGCAAGATTGCTCAAGAAAATTTGGTTTTCTTTTTTCATTTCACAGCATAGGGCCTCTGCTCAAATCAACAAACGCTCCTGATTAAATAGCTGTGGTAGTTGACTTATTTGCACTTGTGTGTATGGCTCTGAATGTACATTGAGAATCCCTAACCTTTACAGGAAAAGAATTGTCTGTGACTTGTTTTTAATATGTTGTGTTTTGACACAAAAAATAATAAAATAATTTTGCATTTTATAATTTTGGTATGATGAGATTTGGTATGATGAGATCTGTAAGTGTGGGTAACTCCAAATATTCCAAAACCAGCACGGGGCAACAGCAAAAAATCTCCACCTTTTCTCACACTGAATGTATTTATATCTATTTTTGTCAGCAGCCTGGGCGGGGCCATTTAAATTCTGCTTGCTCAACAGAAACTCGGATTCTTATGTTGGTCTCCCCCCTAGTATACAGGAGATGGGAT
This sequence comes from Anomalospiza imberbis, assembly GCF_031753505.1. Classification (NCBI taxonomy): domain Eukaryota; kingdom Metazoa; phylum Chordata; class Aves; order Passeriformes; family Viduidae; genus Anomalospiza; species Anomalospiza imberbis. The sequence goes on from NC_089682.1 coordinate 29,666,640, forward strand.
GAGTTGTGTTGCTGCTGACTATGCCACTAAATCTCAAAAGTTTAGAGGTAGTAAAAGATGAGAGATTGAATTTTCAGGCTCCTGAATGCTTAAAAAAAGGGATAGGGAGGTTTTGGGACCACCTAACTCCTTCTATTTTGGCCAAAGGAATGAAACTAGCCCTATTTCCATGAATAAAGTATTTTGAAAAACATTCAGAAAGATATAGTAAGTGAGATTTTCATACTCAACTTTCATATCCCCCTTTGGCTTTTCATGCTCAAGGACTTTACTTCAAAGCAAAATACACACAGTTTTGCACAGACAGCTCCAAAACAAGGCAGCCCAATGTCAGGCTTGGTGTGACCATTTTTCCTGTTATGAAAATTAATTAGCATTAACTGCAATACGGATATCAGCTCAGACTGGTACACAGATGAAATTGAGTTTATATGGATAAGCTGCAAAGCCACCCACTCAAAGTTGATTCTGCTTTTGACTACTACTATATCCTACTAATGCAGCATCACCACAAAGCAGGATTTGTAGCAGAAGACACCCCCCACAGCCTCTATACCATGATTACTCCCACATCAGCAACACAAGCACTCATATAAGGTTGTCCATAAAGCAGTTTTTGCTAAGCCAGCCTATGCAGCCCACATTTTGGAATCCCAATGCCCTGCCACTCATTGCCTGGCTCATTATAACAAAGCTCTGGCAGCAAAAGCTTTGGCAATTTCTGGAGGAGTCAGTGATTCAGGATCCTCTTAGTAAGTGGCACTATTGCAGATACTCCTGCTAGGTTATGTGAAAATATGCATTTCCCCTTTGTGAGTCAGTACTTCAACATAGCCAGGCATAAATCTGGCTAAAAGGGTCACTGAAAGATTGAAAAGGCAAGTCCAGTTCTGTAAATACAAAGACAGGAAACATCCATAGTCTCAGAAGCCCACAAAGAAGCAATTCCATATGGTCAGAAATGAAGAGAGTTTGGTTTGATGTTGATCTCCAGAGGAAATGATTGCTGACATGACATGTCATTTAACTGGAAAGAGCTGAAGCTTTGCAGCAGATGGACTGAAATGGAAAAGAGCAGAGGGGCAGAGTTGTTCAGATTCGCTCTAATGTAATGTTCGAGCATCTCAGGAGAAGCCTAGAATATCCTTTTTTTTCCTGAACTATCTCAACAAAAAAACTAGGTAAAACACGAATAATGTTGAAGGCTATGAGAGATAATAGTTCTTCATAGCAAGCCTTCTGTGCTGCAGAATGCTGAGGCTTACCTGTTCATTGCAGGAGAGTCACCCAGAATATTGCACTGTCCCTGGAATTTCTCAATCACCAGAAGGCTCAATTTCTTACATATACCTCTACATCACTACTATTGATCTCATGGGGAACTTGGGGCTTCTAGGACCCCCAAAGATATTCCACCTATTTCCTTAGCACTGGGCTTGGCACTGTCTCAGCAACCACATGAAAGCCCGCCCTTTGTGTCTACAGCGAGCTTTGCGTGACTGCAGCAATTATTTCCCCTTGATGTCTCACTCTGTCATTATTGCAGGTTTTTTAGCACTCCAGATCATGGTGCTTTTTAAATCTTAGCTCACCATCAATATAAATCAGTATAGCTAGACTGAAGTCAACAGTTACAGCAAGTAGTATTGAGAGAGAATCCAGACAGTAAATCCAACTCAGTGAAATGAAGAAAGTTCCTTTTCAATATATCTGTGTCACTGTTTCTGCAAGACCCCTATGTGCTCTAAGGCCATGCTTTAACACTGGCATATCTAACATCTCAGGGGTAAGATCAAAGCTACCAAACTGGTTGTATTTCTGTGACAGATAGGGGGATAAATGCAGTCAGCATGGATTTGTATGGCTTTTGTGACAGGAGTGCATTGCCATCAAGAGCAGTTTAGTCAGTGAGTTCAACAGTTGGAGGACACAATAAATTCACTGTATGCCACCAAAATAATGTCACTGATAATGTGGAAAACTTGCTTCCAAATGGTCGTACCCTGTGGTCATTTTGGATATTTTGCTGTTAAGTCTGTAGGACTGATTAAATGGCAGAGAAGAAGAAAATGTGAGACTGGGTGCATTAATGCAGATATGTATGTGAATCCTATCATTAAAGCATTTGATTCTAGTCCCTATACAGAAGTTACCATACATAGAGTCACTTATCACTAATACTAGGTTTCATCAGGCATATCTAAATCAGGAAATAATATGGTAATTTTCACAGTCACCAACTGGAAAATATTTATGGTGCAGTAGTTTAATATATCTGTATTTTATATTTCTAAGATTGTACCTGATGACATAATAAGAGTTTGAGTTTAAATAACAGCTGAATGATTTCAGAAAGAAAAAAATTGCACTGGTAGAAAGCTTACTCCTTTATAAAAAATCTTTTCCACGTTCATCAGGATTGCCAGCCTGGGGCAAACTTAATTAAAGTCAATGGAGAAAAAAATTGAATACTTAAAAGTGCTATTTGGGGTTCATAGAGCTTGAATGACTCAAAATATGAAATATTCAATTACTAATAATTGTGGGGTTTTGTTTGGTGAGCATTTTGTCACTCACTCCACACTTCACATCCTCCTCCTTTCATTCTCTTCTAGACAGAAGGGTTAAAAGAGAAGAAAATTAGCAGCTCAAGTTCCAGTTCCCAGATTGAAGAGGTACCCAGATTTCATCAACCCATTGCTCTTCATCATCCTGGTCTCTCCCTTTGATTCAGACCTTGTGCTTACTGCTTTCTTGCTGGCACCTTTCCTCTCTCCCTGAAACATGTTCTCTCTCCTCTCAGCCTTTTTTTCACTTTTTCTGGGTGTGATCATGATTCATGAAGTGATGATCTGACTTTGAACATGTCCTTGCATTTAGCAGCTCCCTGGTTTAGGTGCCAGGGAGGGTTTGAATTTCTTACTGACTTGAACACACCATTTAATAAACTCAGCTGCTTTAAATGGAGATTTGAAGGAAATAATACCAGGAGATATTTTTCAGCAGATGCTCAACAGGGCTTATTAAGGGAAATCTGTTGGGCAAAGGCAATGAAACTTGAAATGGTTTTGTTTACTGGACTGCAGTATTAGAGGAAGTGAGCTCAAATTTAAATACATCCCCTGCCCAAAGTGGCTTCTGATTCCAAGTATTCAGTTTTATATCTTGGGGGACAGAGTTCATTGGGATTGATGCTTCAGTAAAAGACAAAATGCTGTGCAAGAGGTCAAGCAATTTCCTCGCCTTTGAAATTAAAACAAAATCAAATCAATATTTAGACATATATGTTAAAATAGGACATGAAAGAACTGAAGTCAGCCTAAGACTAATGGTAATTGTTTCCTAATTTAAAATATTCTCCAAGAATTATGAAAAGGACAGTTTGGTCTCAGTTATGAGATATTCAACAATTTCAGAATTACTGGAAGAAAAAAGAGTAAAGTTCATTAAGTGACTGATGAGGACAGGCTATTTGAGTGAATTTTTAAAAAATATTTTACTGTCTCACAATAAGAGAAAATCCTAACCTGGAGAAATGGCCAATTAATTAACATATTCTCCAGTACTTAGTGACACCTCAGTAGAAGGAAACTCTTAAAATATGAAACCCTTGACATTGCCAGAATAGAAAAATAAAGTACATGTCTCTCAGTGGGTACCAGGGACCTATATTATGTCCTACTGTTGGTTACAGAATTTTCAATATTTTCTTATCCTTTTTCACTCATATGAACTGCAGCTTATAGCAGTGGTAATCATTTCCTGTGTTTGAAAAAGAGATGAAAGCATTCATGGATGAAAGCAAGTTGGATTTAATCTCCTTCTCTCTCATCCAGTGCACTGTACTGATCATTTTCCAAAAAAACAAGACTTAAGCTCATTTTTGTCATGACAAAACTAGTTTCATAATAATCAGATGGCAATTCCTAGTGTACACAATTCTAATATAATTACCAGGAGGAAATGTAGAGAGAGTTGCAGGTTTGAGATAAAGAAAAGCCAGTGAATTTTGTATTAATGTCTCAGACTCTCTTATTTGTGCAAGTAATCAATCTTTCGGGGAGTAGAATAGTAATTCTTTGTGAAAAAATGACAAGAGTCTGAGGAAGAAAGAAGATAATCTGAGTTTCATTCTGTACACAGCAGGTCAGCTGTGATTGACAAAGCTCATCACAAAACTATAGCTCCCAGAATAATCCCAATAGCAGAGTTTCATTTGCAGCCGAAGCAGTGTTAATGACATGTTTAACAGCTGCTTGTTGAAGTTTGGAATCTGCATTAACCTGCAGAGCAGTGAACAGAGAAATGAGGGGAAGTATTGAAATCAAGCCCTCATTATGCCAACAGCCCAGGGTAAGGGGTAACGAGGGGCTGGTGGAGTGCGCGGGCGGAGAGGCAGGTTCGGAGGGCTCGGCTGCAGATAGGGATACTGGAGGAGAGGGCAGCATCCAGTCAATGAACACAAAAGGCTGCACAGGGCAACTGACAGACTTGACCCAGGACACTGAGGAAGGGGGGGATTCGACAGCTGGAATGAACAAAAAGGGAGAGATGGAAAACGGAGGACTGGCAGCATGACTTGTGAATAAGAGAACCAATGGCACCATTCCTTGCAGGTTATCACACTCCTCAGCCAGCCCGTCCTCCAGTCTGTAGCTGTTCTCTTTTAACCAGGGACCTTTGTCTACCCTATACAAGGGACTAATTTCACAGCATTCAGTCTCCTACTGATATTACTTCTAAGATCAGATGTAATTCCCTAATGAAGAAACAAAGACAAGATATTGAATGCCTTTCCATGCCACACTGATACCCAGCAATCAGATATTTAATACTCATCTGACTCCAATCCTGCTACACCAATGTACACCGATGCCCATGTTAAGAGCCTGAGTGCAATTGAGCTGCCTGTAGACTGTACTGTTCTACACCACCTCCCTCTTTCATACTGCTAATACTAACATCAGTTTCACAAAAGCAAAGGGCAAAGGCCTGGAAGTGTCTGACTCCTATGTGCATGCTTCAAAATGTTGGCAGTGCCAGCAGGCATCTTTTGATGGAGATGACAATTAATACAGACATATATACAGTACCTTCATAGGTTAATTAAAATGGGTCATTGTTATTCCTAGTACTGGATCAGCTATGGGGTGCCATTAAAAGTCATTTGAAGGCCTTCCCTCACACCAATTTTACTGACTTTTGTTGTCTGAGGGTCTTCTTACTCAGTGTTTTTCACTGGACTGGGTTCCTCTCTGCTGCTTCCTGACATAAGGGGAACACATTTAATTCTTTTTAAAATCATTTGATTTAGTCCATAAATTGTAGGTGAAAGGCACTGAACTTTCACCTAAGTCCCAGATTGTCTTAGGCTTCCATGCGTGTAAATTCAAGTACGTAACAGCTTGAACTGAAGAGTTTCTTAAGCACCTGGCTTAATGTCTTCCCAAAGGCAGACTTGAAATGATAGGTACATTTTTGGTAAAGTCTAGCTAGTCTAGACTCAGCAGACCCCTCAAAGTACCTCTGATCTGCTGCTATAGGGGCCCTTACCACTAACCCAAGTGACCAGTCCTGGGGAGCTGAAAAAGATTTTTGTCTTTAATATTTGGAATTCAAAGCCAATATATCCCAAGGATAAGCAATGTCCATGAAAAACAAAAGCAAAATTTAGAGGTGTGCAAGTCTGACACAAGTTTAGAGGTCACACTAGTGGTAATGTCTACCATTCGAACCACCCATAATTTTCTTATTGTGCCTGCATCTCCAGTGTTTTATTTTCTACCTCTTTTTCATTTTTATTTCAAATGTCTTCGTCTCTAGTGAGGGTCAAAATCTCTGCTCTGGAACAACATTGTCTGGGAAGCAAGCCAAAACACAGTTGATGCTCTCTGAAAAAAAAACAAAAAACAGGAGAAAGCAGAACGACATTGAATTGGCATGGTCCAGAGGCTAGAGCAGGAGTCAGGGACCTGTGTTATATAAATACCTTCACAGCGATTTACCATAGCACCAATGACAATATTTCTTGACATTCTTAGTCAGAAGAGGTTTTGTTTACAAAAAAAAATCAAATTTAGGCTTCTGTGGTCATTTTCTCTGCCTGCTTGGTTTCATGTGGTGAACATATTTGAGACCATTTTGGTTGGGAGTCTTTTCACACAAATTTTTGCAGACAACCTTCTAAAATCTTAAGGCACATAGCAAAACAAAAGCTGCATTAGGGCAAAACTGGAGGTAGATACATATGTAAGGTAGAAGTAATATATGTCATCTCTGCCAGTTAAAATCTTCCACAACCTCAGAAAATGCATGTGGTTTGTCATTCTAGCCACTTGCTTGCCCAGAAAAATATTCATATCCTGCGAAAAATTTAACTTACTCACTTAGCTGTTCTGTGGACTCAGGCAGTAAAAATCAGACAAACTTTGGCAACATTTTCTTGTTTAAACATCCATTTTCTGACTCTGAATAATGTCAGATACTGCTTGTGGTGTTTTCCTTATGCATACCTGCTAGCTATTGCATTATCAAAGACTTAGATAGTATTGTTAATTTGTCCCCTAAAACATATGTGATGGATTTACACAGATCCTGATGGTTTTGACAGTAAAATCTACTCCTGGGACAGTCTTCTTAATCCGTGTTCCCAAACAAACCTCAGGGCAAAGACCGAATGATAGTAAGCTGTTGAACATGAAAATACATAACAAACAAAAGGAAATGAGATATATCTATGGAACAATTTGGCAATGTGTTTAAATGCTTTTGTTGTGATTTTCAGAGCTACTTTTTAAATAAAATTACTCTATTAGATAATTTTCTCAGAAAGGGCTTAGGAAACTTTATTATTTTCAGCTCAGCCTTTAATTTTGCCATGGCCAGGAAGTTTATTACAGAGAATATAAGGTGAGAAGAAGGGTTAGTCTTTGAATATAAATACACAAAATTCAGTGACTAGAACTAACCACTGCTCAGTTGCCACTTGATTCTCCTTCGCAATATCAGAGATCTGTAACTTCTGTTGAATTTTAGCATAATTTATGAATTTTAATATTTTCTGTAAGATCATAATAATCATTGGGGGGTTATCCTAGCATTGTGTACTGCTTGTGCTCTCCATATCTTACTTGGTCAAGTGCTTTATCTTCTCCTATTTGATTTCTCTGCAATGACTACATTCTAGTATTACACTGCTAACAGTAAAAGCTCAATTTCATCTGGAAGGCAGAGTTTGGAAGGCAGGGATTTGCTGCAGAGCTTGGAAGTCAGAGATTTCCTGAAACGTGGAGATGGAGTATGTAGGAGCCCCAAACTATGAGAGTTTCCTTAAAGATAAATATTTCCCACTGTAAGCAGTACAACTTTGTTTGAGGATTCGCTTTGGGAAACAATACTGCTGTTGTCATCTGCAAAGACCATGACTTTACACCAGGTCTACTTAATGTTCTCCATTAGTAGTATCCAGCTTTGCAAGTGCTTTAGAGAGATAGTAGAGTGCTTTAGTATCACAATATCTGAAGCACAGAGAGTTGAAGGGATTAACGTGAAATCCCTCATCAGACCAGAAGGATACCCTTTCCCATGCCTCCTGTCACACAGCTTCCTTATGCAGAGTATTTTGCAACCTGACTGTTGAACTATCAAGTCTTTCAGCTTTGTCAAGGTAAATTGTCAGCAGTGTTCCAGGAAACCAGGATAAACATCCAGAAATGCTGATGAATATACTGAAATGTCCACAAAGCCAGCAGCTGGACTGAGATATATAGAATAAATACATAATTTTGTTTGTTTTACTGACCAATGAGCACCCTTACCAAAAACCCCTTTGACACTAGAGAAGTTAATCTGTGATTGTGTTTAGGTTTCATCATGAAATGTCTCCACAGGTAGTGGGATCAACACCTTGCATAAGAAAGAATTGTCAAAACAGGGATTTCCCTGTAGGAAAATGGGAGTATGCACAAATAGAGAATACACTGATTTTCATTATGTTTCAGTATAAAAATATTACAATCATCCTGTGGCTTTTCTAAAGTTGTTTAAGTTGTTTAATTTCAGACTGAGGAAAATAAAATAAAATAAAATAAAATAAAATAAAATAAAATAAAATAAAATAAAATAAAATAAAATAAAACCTTTTTAAAAAATAGGAAAAAACAGAAAAGAGACTCAACTTTTGCCTAAATACATGTACATTACACACACACACACACACACACAGACACACACACTCACACTAATTTGGTGTAAGGAAGCGAGAAGATTTTGACACCTTTTATTGGGAGCATATGCTATATTTGCCGTTAGCATTTCAGGACCTTTTTTATAGCTGGATAAGAATGGGCTGGCAGAAACATAAATGAGAATCCAACTCCATACCTGTCTGAACAAATTTCTTGCACTAATGGGTTGAATTACAGGAGATGATCTTGTTGCCATATGTGCGTTTTGCTGCTCTTAACCATATGGCTTTACTGCTAAGCAAAATATTTCTAGATTTCTATTTTTTTCATCCTCAAGCTGGGACAAATGTCAGGTTTTTGAAATTTTTCCCACATTGAGAATCAGGGAAAAATTGTATTAAAGTAGTTAAAATATTTCCTTTACATCTCAGACTTTCACAAAAGTTTACAGTAAATTATTCTAGTTTACTAAGCAATCAGTTAATTTGTGCTGAAAATAGTGATAGTTTTAATACAGCTAAGTTCAGAACAGACTGATAATCTATCAGGTTTTTTGAAAAGTTTGAGTTTGAATAAATAAATATATTTAGCATATAAGTGCCATTTCAGTTGAAAACTTTTTCGAGTCATGTCAAATAAACATAATGCATGCTTTATGATTGGAAGGGAAGCCAATGAGCTTATTCTTAGTTCAGGAAGTGACTTAGGGAAATGTGAAAGTGGGAGAGGGAAGGTAGCCAGAGGTAGATTTTGTATAGGATCAGAGATTTCAAATCAGGCATGGATCAGGACAAAATGAAAAAGCAAATAAAATAAATGAACAAATCAGGAATGTCAAAGCAGAAAACACAAAAGAAAAGGAGCTTTGGTAAGCTGAGAAAAATATGTAGCTGAGAGAAAATATGAAGTCTGTACTTTGTCATTAAGCTGGCTGTGACTTAAGCACATTGTTGCCCTTATTTTGGATTTGAGTCATAAAACCATATGGTCATAAGAGAACATTGAAAAGAGCCACATGGGTGGTAATAGCAACTGACTGCATACCTTGTGTGTCTCTTAGTTTAATTTCAACCAAAAGGGTCATCTTCACAGATTCTTAGTCTACCCCATGATTTGAACTCAGCTGGTAAGAAGAGCCAAGGACAGATCTGTTTCAACAGCACACTTATGAGCTGGGAGTGAAATGTTGATGGACCAGATCCTTGAATAGCTTTGTAGAGAGTGATAGAAGCAGTCACAGCATCTCCCCTTTGAAATTACTTCCTAAATGGAGGGAGAAACAACGGAGAGCTAGATGGATGAGTGACAGCCTTCTTTTAGCATTTTCCCACCAATGTCCATCTTTCAACACAATAAGAAAATATAAGTGATCCTTCATCTTTTCCTTGATCATAGACACAAAAAAAAAAAGATCAACACCACTGATTACCCAAAGAGGATGGTGAAAAAAATGCAGAAAGTATGTCCACCACATTGCAAGGCAATGTGTTTCTCTGCCACATTTTGGGACAGAATGCAGCAAGAACTCCTCCTCTCCGGCAGCCATGGCTAGGAAACATGTTCTCCAGCTATATGACCAAACACTGTGAACAATTTTCCTGGTTTTCTATTCCATGATAAGAAAGAAAACACCTGTGATGCTCACCTTGCCAAAGCTAAAGGGGCAGAGAGGGCCTGCTCTGTTTTTCAGCAAGTCTTCCCTTTCCTGATAAACCCTTAGACAACTCATAAAGAAAGATCTTATTCTGCTTAAAAATGCAACATGGATCTAAAAGCAGATGAATTCTCTGTATTAGTAGGAGAGAAGATATGGGCAATTATTGCTTATTTCATAATCATTTTAGGTTTTAAGAAATCAATTAATGCAAAGCTAATGCACGTCTTCCCTGATGTTTTTAAAGGTCACCCACCCTTTTCTTTCAAAGATCAAAAGCATGAACTAATACCATAGTAAATGTTCAAGCCTGCAAAGTGTCCCTCCTCCGTGACATGACTTAGGTGTTTGTTCCTTTCTGTGCTTTGATCTTTTCCCAGTAGCACGCAGGCACTGTAACCTTTAAGTCTGAATTGAACTTGCAAACTCCTAATGACTGAGCAGGTTCAAAACTGAACAGAAGTAGTCTTTTCCATTTCTTGCTAGTAGGAATAGAGGAGTCTTTCAGACTTTACATTGTCAGCATGAAAGAAGTTGCCTATGAGTATTTACCTTCAAATTAAAGAGAATTTTCTACAACTTCTGCTAAAGCTAAATTTTACCTAGATTCATGATGAGGCTGCTCTCACAGAAAGCACAGATTAAGTCAGTATCTGTCAGGAAAGAGAAATATTTGATGAATCCTTCAATGGCAACAGGAATTTACCCCCTTTTTCTGCCTAGCATGGCAGTAAATATGCTCATGAAGCATCTTTTTAAAAAAGATCATTGTTCCCCAAAACCACAAGCTAAGAATTTAGAGAAGAAATTAAAAGACATTTCTGGAGGCTAGGAGCTGATGCAATTTGGCCATTACTACCTCTGCTGGATTTTGGAGCATTATAATCTCTAGCAAGTCTCTCGTGTCAGAGTCAACTGCAATAGCAACAATCACTGAATGCACAGCTGGTCTCCTTCTATACCAATTGACTCACACTGACCATTTGCTCACTACATTTTCAAATCAAAATTTGTATTAGGTGGAAAAAAACGAAACATTAATATTAGATGGTTTTTGTAAACAGTTGTATTTTCCTGCGGGGGTGGACTAAGATGTTTCATTCTTGCTTGGGATGAAAAATTACTGAATGATGACAACCCGAATGTCAGTCTGCTCAAGTCACACTTTTAGTATGTGCTAAAGCCTCACAAACAGACCAGCATTTTCTCCTTGAATTTAGAAGTATGACTGTACTTATAGTTCCGTGCAAAGACAGCAACTCAATTCCTAGTTTTTTTTTTATTATGTGGGTAGAAGGCTAGGTAATAAATATCCCCCTTTATTATAACATTACAGACTTAGTTATTTAAGAGCAAAATAGTGAGCCACTAAAAACCAGATTTCTTAGAGCCTGGAGAGAGAGGTAAATCACTGTTAAATTTAGTTTTTTTCACAATTCTACCCATTATTAAAATCTCTTTTCAAGTCTGTGAAATGATTTGAAGCAGAACTCTGTGGATATTCGATATACTCTCTCTAGGGGAATTTACAGATTGCAGCACGTTCTCAAAAAGCAACTTACTGCCTTTTCCATGAACTTACTGGCCTTTTCCATGATGTCAAAAGAAATTCCTGTCCTAGACAGATAGCAGCCATATCTCAGTAAGAGAAGAGATTGAGAAATGCTGTTTTGTTCTGGGATGGTTAATTTGGATTTCTTATTCAATCTCCTTTTTGATGGGGATGAACTGTGCTTCTAAGCAAATTTTACAAACAAAAATTGGAAAAAAGCTTTTTATTTACTGCATGTACATTTGTGTACTTGAAATCCACTTCCCATTAAATTTGTATATGTAATGTCAGACAAAAAGGACACAGACTGCAAGAAATGTTTTTTTCTTAGCACGTGATCACATGAGTATGCAGGAAGTGGTTTTAGCATACTTCTTTTTCTTCTTGCTTTGTTTCAATATATTATTTTTTTGCATTTGTGCTATTCATTTACCTTCAATTTAAGAAATAGTAATTTTTTTAAATAGTACTTTGCAAAGGGCTCCAACATATGTAGATTTTAGCCAGAAACAATCTTACCAAAAGTGGCTGATAACCACAAATTGTTTTTCTGACTCTGAAGTATTATGGAAAAAATAACAGTCCTCTTGTTGCTCTAACAAGAGGATGCTGCACTAAAGCTAAAATATTACTTGAGGTTTGGTTATCAGAAAGGAGAAAACTTTGATTCTCAAAGTCAGGAGTAGATGAGTGCACATCATAACAATGTTATGACCATTTAATCGTTTTTCCATAAGAAAAGATTAAAATGCCTTAGTTATGCTAGATTAAATGCTCATTCAATAATTGCAATGGACAGTATGCTTTCAGAGTAGGAGAATTAAATTAAAAGAAAGACAACTACAGAAAATGTACTAGTGGTAGAATTAGACAATGTTTCATCAGTCCCTGATGTCTCTACAGTAATGAACCTGTCAAAAGATAATAATATTTTAGTGAAAGGTGTGATTGGATGAGTCACATTATTTATTAACTGTTACCCTAAAATATCACTTTTGTCTTATTATTAAAGAATGGTTAGAGGGCAGCAGGGATGCCTGACATAAAGCATTAAAACATGGATTATGGCTATAACAGGCCATGAAGTGTATATGCTGTGCTGTAAACTCAGTAGCACAAGTGGCTAATACCTGATGACTCAGAGCATTTGAGGAACCATAAACTAGCAGACTTTGTGTAAGGGCTTTGGATTGGTCAGCTAATTCAGTAGTGTATTTAGCTATCTTCCTGGAGCTACCTTTGTCAAAACATCTTAACCGTCCAGTGGATACAACCTTGGATACTAAATTTGATTTTCAAGGTATTGCAATTAAACACTTTCTTCTTCTGTTTTTTGTTTGGTTTGAGCTTTTTTAATTATGATGGTAATGGTAGTAGGCACGAGGATGTTATGGAAAAAGGAACTAATAGCATTAGCAAACCCAGCAGAAAGTCACTGGTCAGCAATCACAATAAGCTCTCTGGTATTCCCACATCACATGCATTTTATTTCAAGTCCAGCCTAGGTCATCTACTTGTATGTTAAAGAGAGGATCTCAAAAAGTCTGCTACACAAGATAATGGAGAGGGAAAATTTACACAGTGGTGTTATGGATGAGAGCAAAAGAGCTATTATGAGATGGGAAGGATGTGGTTCCTGTTATGAGGAGGCCATATCTAAACCACAGAAAGCATGTATACAGAAAGTTTCACTCAAAACGCTCCTTTCTTTGATTTTTTTAAAGCAACAGGAGTGAAAAATCAAGAGTCCAGACTTCTGTAGAAATGTCTGACATTTTTACAAAAAAAAAAAAAAAAAAAAAAAAAAACAGAAGACACAAATAATTTTGCACTTTTAAAATCCATATTTCCTTGGCTCAGCTCAGGATCAGCAATTACTAGTAAGATTCTGCCAAATCATCTTGCCCTGTGGTGGTTGCTGGTTGCTCAGAATAGTCTTTCCTGTGGCTGTTAGACCACATCACACAGACAAAATGCAAGATGTGGCATTGTATATAAAAGCAGCTTTTAAATAGCAAATGAACAAGCTTTAGCTAAGCATTGTATATAAAAGCAGCTTTTAAATAGCAAATGAACAAGCTTTAGCTAAGCTTATGAGCTTGCCTAAAACTGGGCCTCAACTTCATTCTCAAACAAAATGTAAATGTATCTTGCACTTCCGGAAACTGGTCTGAGAGAAGACGAAAAGTTGCCAATTATATACCAAGAAAAAGCTAGCCTTGTGGAAACAGGAAAAGCTATTTAAAGTGAACCCATTCATTGATAAAAATGCAATTACTCCTGTTAGATGCAACTTGATCCAAAGTGCTATGTGTGGGGTTAAATCCCTCATGTTCCTTGAAATACAAACCCTTCAATAAATCAGGGGCAGCAGCAAGGTTTTGACTTTTCCTATTACTGCCATAAGAACTTCTGTTAAATACATTAATTCAGGGAATAATAATGCAACAATAATGGACAACATCAAACTGGCAAAGTCCTGCAAGCGCATCTCAGTTTTTATGTTTTGTTAGAAAGGTTACTCATGAACACACTAAGGTATTCACACACTGGGGCAGATACCAGGAGCATGCATATCACCTGAGCTTCATCAGCATCATTGAACCTCAGCACACCCTCTTGCCAACCTGCAGATGGGGCCTTCAGGGTTCCTAGAGACACACAACACATGTGCATGCACATACACACCCATGTGGAAAACCACACAGAGTGTGTATTTGCACACATAATTCTCATGCTTTAATATTGAGTAAATTTCACAAGCTCTTTTGAAATTAATGTTATCAAGACCAAAGCAGATGCTGAGCTGCTGATAAAACCCAAATACAGGAGCTAAAGCTACATCCTTTTTTGGTTAAATACACAAACTTTGTCCTGGTTTCCTTTCTGTGAAAAAATGAAATCCTGAAAGGCTTCCTGAGCTGGTTCACACTTTTGAAATTGTAGCTGAGTCTGAACCTGGTACCAGGTTCCTGCCATACTCAGAATGATCATGAAGATCTTTCCCATGACAAACCAAGTCTCATCACTGCTGAAGAAATTATGTCAAATATTTTTTACTGTTTGACACTTTCAAGGATGATTACTGCCAACCTAATATGCAAATGGGAGTATCAGAAGTATGCAGATTATACATATTTAAACTCTAATACAGGATTATATGACAGCACTTACTGGAAGTGTTTGCCATTGACACAACTTCATTGAGATAACTTGGCCGTAGCAACCAAGGACAGCACATACACCATAATGTCCAGTTTCACAGGAGGGGAGGAGAATGGACACAAGCAAAGCAAATTTGTGATTTAATGCAAAGCTGGATGAACAATTGTCCAGAAGAAACACACAGCACAAAACACAAAGACAGTCAACATACCCTGAAACCTCCCCAAATACACCACAAATCACTCATGGCAGGAATTGGAGGTGTCTGAGGTGGTTTGTGCAAGGGCTGTTAAAAACCTTATTTGCACCTTTACGGTTAGCAATTATGTGTTGTAAATACCTATCTAATACCTCCACACATACCTCTCTACACAATTACAAGAATGCAGTTGTCCCAAGGAAGTCCTGGACCACACAATATCCTTTGGAAACAGATGGTTCAATGGAATAGAAGATAGCTCACTGTTCAGGTTTCTAGAAAGGCAGTTAAGAAAAATAAGGCAGAGGAAAGATTTGTTTTCAGCCCACAACAGATGCACTATTTGTAAAATGGCAAAGCTAGAGTTAATCTAATTCCCTAAAGCTCCTTATAAAATGACAGCTCTTAAAAGGGTTGCACCTACACTTACAGCTAACGATGCAAGTTGCAAGGAAGTAGAGAATCAGGCCCACTTGACTCTAATCCTACTGAGTAAAATATATATTTGTACATTAATCAGAGTGTGCACAGAAATACCTATATAACAATACATAAGGAAATGAACGGATTAAAGCACAGAAAACTCCAGATGCTGGAAAAGATTTTGCGTCCTTATTTTTAGCAGTCAGCATCAGCAAAATTGTCTTTCAAAGGAAAGAGAGAAACTGACTTCACAAAGACACTTGCATTTCAGGTCAGCGGTACTTAGGCAGTATTTGTGTTCCCAGATGGCTTCCTGAGTATATTTATAAGATGCAGAAAAAAAGGACCTGCAAATATTTCCACACTCACTGCATTTTAATCTGGACAAGGGATTAAAGGGAGGTGCGTCCCATTGCTTGCATAACAGTCACTAACACACTTCACATGCCCATGCCTGTCTGAACAATTTCCATTCCAAAAGGACAGAAGATACTTGGCCTTTGAAGCCCTGCTACAGGAACCACAGAAAACCAAAGGATGCACATCAGTACCAAGGATCAGACACAAGTTATTGCCATTCTCTGTTATTTACTTCTGAAATTCTTTGCACAAGCAACAACAATGTACAATGATCTGATAAACAGTACTGCTTTTTTATTTCTTTCAAGGTCAGTTCCAAGAAACCCTTACTAGAATCAGCTAATTAATTTCTGGCCTCTTTAACTACAGGGTATTTGAAGCCACATGTTATGAATCATTTTCAGTTGAGATATTAAAATCAGATTACAACAGAAAAGCCTTGTAAATATTTGCCTTCAAATGAGGCTAAGAATAAATATATATTCAGCAATTCATCCATATTTAGCAGATATTAAAGAGACAAAGCATAGCTTTAAATTCACTTATAATTTTATACAAAGAGGGAAAATATGAAACTTGGCTTGATTAGCTTGTTTCTTCCTATGCTTTGTAATACCTTATTAAAATTTGAACTTTGAAATTGATATTATCAGTCAAATAATGTCAGCAGAAATATTTAATCTGTGGTTAGAGTTTTATTAATAGAACTTTTATTTGAAGTGTTTTATGTCCAAAGAGGAAAAAAAATTATAAAAAGAAAGCCTGAAATGGACTTGGATGGTTGATTTGACTTCACTGATCTCATTTTGAAACCCTACATAACATGCTGCTAAAGAAAAATCTCTAAATCTAGCTACCCACATACACACACTTTAGACTTCCAAGACTACAGAGCCCTCACTGAGTGACCTGTTCCTTTTTGACTGGCAGGTATTCAGGTCTTCATGCAACACAGGGTACAACTGGTCTTCCACACCAGGCAAAAAAAAAGACTGTTGAGCTCACTGGAAAGGACTCATAAAAGACATTTTTTCTCTTCCTCCCTCCTGATAATATTTTAACCATTAAAGAATGTCCATACAGTATTGAAGGGAAATAGGGAAATGATTGCTTCTTGTCTGGTTTTGACAAATTAGTAGTATTAACTTATAAAATAAATTTTTAGACCTCTGATAGACCAAACCCCAAAATTAAATATAATTATTCTGACAAAAATGAGAATGACATTGCAAAGCCTCCAAGGGTGACATTAGAAATAAAAATCACTTCAGAATTTTGCTTATAGAGGAGCCACATTTATGGAAATCTGAGTGACTGTCATTCATAGTATTCCATTTTGTGCTATAGCAATGACATTGGAAATAGATTTCAGTTTCCCTGTAAAGTATCTTTTTATCTCCACTGACACATGCACCAAATACTGCAGAACACAACCTATAAAGAAATATATATGAGAAATAGAATCATTGAGTCTTGCTCTGTGTTATTGTTTTTCCAGCAAATATTCTAGTTGTCAGCCCTGTCAGGTATAAATTTGCAAGGATTATCTTGCAAATTTAGGATTTATCTTGAAAACAGAGGAAAGATAAAGGGATAGGGAGGAAAGGAAGAGACAGAGGAAAGAAGGGAAGAGGAGGGAAAGATGAAGGTGATAGGGAATGAGAAGTAGGGAAAAGGGGAGGGAGGGAGGGAGGGAGGGAGGGAGGGAGGGAGGGAGGGAAGGAAGGAAGGAAGGAAGGAAGGAAGGAAGGAAGGAAGGAAGGAAGGAAGGAAGGAAGGAAGGAAGGAAGGAAGGAAGGAAGGAAGGAAGGAAGGAAGGAAGGAAGGAAGGAAGGAAGGAAGGAAGGAAGGAAGGAAGGAAGGAAGGAAGGAAGGAAGGAAGGAAGGAAGGAAGGAAGGAAGGAAGGAAGGAAGGAAGGAAGGAAGGAAGGAAGGAAGGAAGGAAGGAAGGAAGGAAGGAAGGAAGGAAGGAAGGAAGGAAGGAAGGAAGGAAGGAAGGAAGGAAGGAAGGAAGGAAGGAAGGAAGGAAGGAAGGAAGGAAGGAAGGAAGGAAGGAAGGAAGGAAGGAAGGAAGGAAGGAAGGAAGGAAGGAAGGAAGGAAGGAAGGAAGGAAGGAAGGAAGGAAGGAAGGAAGGAAGGAAGGAAGGAAGGAAGGAAGGAAGGAAGGAAGGAAGGAAGGAAGGAAGGAAGGAAGGAAGGAAGGAAGGAAGGAAGAAGGAAGGAAGGAAGGAAAAAGAAATCTGTCTGACTAAACAAATGTATTTTGGTGACTATGGCAAGGAATAAACTATTGATTTCACAGGGAATCTTATTTCAAAAGTGTTCAATAATCTTAAACCTATAATTTGAAAAATGTAATGCCTCTATTCATTATGTTGTTACCACCAAAGTCTTCCTTATGTAAGGACAAAATAGAAGAATTCTGCATGTAGTCAAAAAGATTGCCACTAATGTACCAGACTTTCTTTTTGTCACACATACATAGGTCCAGATATTTTATTCATACAAAAACTATATGTCATAGCTCTTAGGAACAAAGAGGGAAAAGATAATGCTCACCACTTCATCATGGTTTTATCATGTTGAGTACAAAGCCTAAGACCTAGAGGTACTTGCAAGGAGCTGATCATTCTTCGTCAGAACTAAAAACAAAACAAAAAGCCTTTCAGGTCTCTACCTCCCTGTTGATTTGAGAATGTCTGCCTTTGATAATGCTCCATTATACCAGTAGAGGTTATGGCATTATCCACTGTGAGCAGTTCATGAAGACAGACACTAAAAAGAGGACTTTGAATTCTCTACTTGACATTTTCCTTCATAATGAAATTTATGAAATGTGTTAGAAATCACTCTACAGTAGCAGGGTGAAACACATTTGTTTCACTCCTGAAAACTTCCCTAAAATCACACAGCCACAACTGAATTTCTGTACATGGCAAAGGGCACTAAATAAATTGCTTTCCCAGGACTATGAAAGTAATGGTGAGAAGGGGGAAGAAGTGTGCTTATTACAAGCATTAAGTATTAAAAGAAGCTATATAATCACCAAAGTTTGTAACAGGGACTCTGCTGCTGGTGCTGTTGTACAACCAGTTAGCAGAAAATCTCCATGTCCAATGCTCTTGCTGGCACTACTCCTTTCACCCCTCAGCCTCATCCACAGGTGCTGGGTGCCATCCAAGGCAGGAGGATCACATGCCATCTGGCAACCCTCAGGAGACCTCAGTAGATAATTGTAGAAATTCACGTGGATTTTTATTTCAAGCAGCATTAACCCTTAGTCCCTTTCCTAACTTTCCCAGTCAGTGAAAAAAATCTTCATTCAGGTATAGACAAAAAAACCCCATCAGAAACAATAATACAGTTCCTGCCAACCAAACACTGATCAGAGGCAGAAGTTTTGGCCCTACTGTGCCTCAATTTACAGAGACAACTTTTCATGCTAAACAAGAGAAATAATAGAAAATTCAGGAGTGAAGGTTTCTGCTCTGTGCCCCTTCAGCCCTAGTCTGTTTTCTTTTTGGTTTGGGGATTTTTTTTTTTCCTTTTTGTAGCAATATTGTTTGGAGCATAACAGATGCTACTATTTGTAGCTTTTATCCTGCAGAGTCTTCTTTGTCAAGATAAAGTTAGCACTCACACTTTCTTAGTAGACCTTAGCCATGTGACATTACTGGCATACTAATGCAAGCTTTGATATTTTAATAGTTTTATAACTGAAAAACATGATATCAGATTTGAGATTGGTCACAAAAAAAAGGGCTGCTAGCTGTTACACAAGATCAACTGTCTTTTAAAAGCATACATTACTAATGAATATGATAGAAATATTTAGATATTATTTGGTTTATCTTAATATTATCTTAATATTCACAACTTACATTTTGTTTTAGGAGAATTTGAAAACAACAGTGACATTAAATGGGAGATTCTCAGAGAGAGAACCATAGAATTTGTGTCCCTGGTCTGTAAATGAAGTTCTTCTCCAAAAAGTAATGGGAATTTTTCAAAGTCCTGCATCAAAATGGTAGTACTATTAAATGGCAAGCGTTGCATGATTATATCAGCACTTCTTGTATTTTCTCTCCAGCACCCCAGTACACTGAATTAATTCAATATTTCCCTTGGGTTGGAGGCAGAAAATAGCATGAAAAAATGCAAAATAACATGCCACCAATTTTGGAAGAGGATTTATTTGTGATGTTTTCTTTAGGACTGCAATCTCCTGAAGAGCCAAAGGGCACAGTTAGTTTAACAGGGTTTGTATGGGACAATGGATCCAGTCTGCATCCTTTGGGCAAGTCCCCAGGACCTAGCAACCAGCTGGGATGATCAAGCTGAAATGTGCATAGACATTGCCCCTGAAAAGTAGCTGTGGTCAGAAAAGGCCACTTTGTCAGGCACACAGGGCTGGTTGGGAATCATTTACTGCTGGCAGAGAAGCTGTTGCTTCATCATGGACCTGACCTGAGATTTACCTCCCTTCTCCTTCACTGAGCCCACGGTAGGAGCCAAAGCAGACACACAGAGAACATGGTGGGAGCTGGAGATTTGGAAATGTGTAAGGAATGGCAGGGAAAAATTAATTCTGAAGGAGACATGAGACTGCTCAAGAAGGGAGGGAGAGGAAGGCAACAGCTCACCAGGCTGAGCCTTCCATGCTGCAGAAGAGGAGCAGAGGAGGCTGCGTGTGTGCTCTTCCAGGAGGTATGCCAAGCATATGAGTGCTGCTGAAGTGGAAGGGGTTTCAGCGAACAAGCACATTCTTTGTAATGCAAAGGAGATATTTCATTACAAACCGGTTGAGGAGTGTTACTCCCGGCTCTGCGGGTGAAACGGAGAGGCGGCATCCTGACCCAGATGGCGTGACCCAGCTGTCGAGGCACCACGGCTGCATGGGCCAGGAAGCTGGTTTTCTGTGCAAAATATTGCACAGAGTCAGTGTCTAAGTTTTATATTTAAACCCTTGAATTTAAATGTGTGGCCACTCCCAGAAGGAATATATCATACAGTTGCTCAGTGTGCAAGAATAGGTATGACCTCAGCATTTAAAACAATATCTGAAACACATTTTAGGCAAAAAAGTAGCAAAATCACTCACTTCAATACACAGCTAAGACAAAGACACAGACTGGTAGTGTCTTTTTCGCTGATAATACCACCTACATGGCCACAGTGCAAAACTTGCCCTGTTGAAACCCTGCAATGCAGGGTTGGAAATGTTGTTGAGAAATCTTAAAGTCCCCTGAGGGGACTTTTGTTGTTAACCAGTTTAAAATATTTCTATCCAGAATTTCTATCCAGTTCTGCAGTTTCCCCCTCTAATGATTGAAATCAATGTGCAGGGCCCAACTTTTTTGCTGCTCTCCTACCATATGAAAATGATGCTGGTGTGTGCTTTGTGCTGCCTTTCCCTATCACCCAGTGGGTGAATTTTGTAGCCTGCCTTGTTAGTGGCACAGCAGGCCGCCAAAAGGAAACCGAGTTGTTTGTATGAGATGAGATGTTGGGCTGCCAACTGTTATAAATCTTGTGCTACTTACAGCTTCGGCTTTTCTTCAAGTCTACTCCACCCCCTGCTGTGGTTTCGACTGTTGGAGCAACATTAGGAGGCACAACTGAAAGCAGTAATATTGGCATTTGTGGGGAAAATAAGAGAAAAAGTGAGGCACAAATGTTTCATTGCAAGAACTATATGCATAAGACCTGTAGCCACAGGCATTCGGGCTCTGTGACAGTGGAAAGGGGATTTGCCCCCTGCAATATTTACCTGTAGCTGTATTCATTGGCACCAGCTTGTTTTGTACGTGTAACTGCTTGTAACCTTGCACGTGCCTCCCCACTGTCATATCATATTAAATGAGCTATAATTGTAGTCTATTAGAGTGCAATAACCTAAAAGTGATAGTGCATGACAGCACCTGTCAACACGTCATGGAGGATTGTACAGAATGCTGAATTATACCCATTTTATACCACATTAATGAGGCAGCTCATTCTTATCTGGTCATAAATAAACAGGTTTCAATTTCTTTATACACCATGAGAAGCTGGTTGGGTTTTTTTTCCCTTTTGCACAGAGAGCCAAAGAAGTCATGATAGAGTGATCTATTGCCTTAAAAGGAAGATCGGAGTGTGGTCATTAATGAAAATGAGGATATTATTTTTATCATTATTAATTGTTTTATGAATCCATCTTGGTGGGATTGCTTCTTTCCATTTTTTCTGGAAAAAAATATAGAAACACATAACAAAAAGCAAGACTGGTTTTCCCTAATAAACTTTTAATATAAAATAAATTGCTTCAGCAACACCCAAAGGACAGAGTGATACGTGCAGAAACCCAATCCCTTTAAGATCCATGGCTGTTCTGGGGTCTGGTTCTCCCTCATAAACTGTTTAAGTCAGGTTTGAACTGGGAATGGGAAGAGAAAAAAGGGAAATGACAGTAGGGAGAAGACAGAGAATGAGAGGCTTTCAGACAAATCAAAAGAAAAGCAAATGTATCAAAGCACATGTATAGTGCCCGTTATTTTCTGTAACCTAACTAGATCACGGTGTCTTCATTTTGGAGAGCTGCTTAGGTTTCAGAGCCATAAATAACTGCTGGTGCTCTTCTGCTGAGCCCACATGAGGACAGGTTGATACAGTCCTTGAGAGCAAAGGTCTCACCCCCTGACCCAGACAGATGCCCTGGGCACCATATATACCAGGGCAGTGATTCTGAGAGGTGGATGTGAGAAGGGTGGTCATGTTAGACCACCTTTGAGCTTCTTTCCTTTTCTTGCTCAAAGTTACTCAGCTAATGTAAGAAGAAGTGATTCATTCAGGAACTCTTAAGTGTATACATAAAGTATTATGTGCAGAAATAAAGCACACTTAAGAGAGAACCAATAAAGAATAGATGGTATTTATAAGAGAGGAAATATTTTCAATGTAATGAATATTAAAGGACTGGAAAAAACTGGCTACCAAAAAAAATGATCACTAAATTCTGATCCTTTGCCAGGCATCTCCCACAGGGTCTGTGTGATGGGTGTCTTTTGGCTCCTGGGAAACAGCCTCTGCTTCTTCTTTGATCTTTGAACTGTTGCAGGAAGAAGAGCAAGCTTGAAAGCACAGCCCACAGGAGGCACGCCAGCTTTTCCTTAGGAACTCAGAAAGAGAGATCCAGCCTTGGGAGCTGACACCTGGGCAGTCACCGTGACCAGACAATGATCTCACCCACCCTCAGCTCCACACAGGACCCCCAAACCGCCCTCTGCACCTTGGGTAAGCCCCAGCTTGCCTCAGGAATGATGACTTTGGAACTACAGGGAAAATCTGTGATGCTTATCTGAATATTCTGACACCAAAGGCTATTTTATTCTTTTTTTTTTCCTCAGGACTGGTGATGGGTAATTTTGCCAGTAGTGGGTGTTATGGAATGATTAAGTAAAACTTTCTTCATTTGTCAAGCCTTATTTACATTATTTATTTATTACTTAAAAATAAAAAAAAAACTAAATTATTCCTTCGCTTGAATATTTTCTCTCTAATCTTAGCTTCATAATAGAGAAACATATTTAGAATTACGTTATGTCCAACAAAAGTAAGTTTAAAATCCTCATTTGAAAATCAAGCCATCATTTCCCTCAGAATTTGTTTACAACCTGTCTTTCAACAAATGCACTGTCCAGTGAAAGAAGGGTTGAAGGACAGAGGAAGTAATGTTGTTAGGCAAATAAGTCAGGTCAAATTTTTTTCTGAAATTGGCTTGATTTGGCTAATAATTTTGACTGAAAAGAGAAATGATTTTCATATTTTCACAATATTTTTCACATATTTTCAAAAAATATTTTTTTCCAGAAGTTATTTCTAAACTTCTCTAAATTTAAGATGCACTTAATGAGCATTTCAATTCCTCCAAATAAATGAATCATTAACTTTGACTTCAACTCCAAATCATTTTCCCTAACCTTTTATTTTTTTAATTTTTCCGAGAAAGCCAATAAAATTTTATGCTTCAGGTCAATCCAAAATGAATGGTTTTTTTTCTTCAGTTTGACCAGTGAACTGAAAAATCAATTATTCACACAACTCCTCTTTAAAATGGCTTGGAACTGTCTAATTGTGCATGTAGGCAGCTACTTACTGTGTGATCTTATTACTGCTCTCCTAATTCTTGCTCTTTTCCTGCCTAGCTTTGTAGTGTTTTGTCCTGTGTCAGACTACAGACTGTTGCAGTCAGACATTTTGCCTTCCTGACATCTGAGATCTGTGTGCAGGGCAATTATTCATATGCCAGTGGTACATAAGCAGCACAGGGCTACGTTCTTCACATGTCCATCAGTTCTCACTAGCATCTGGATGCCTTCCTTGTCATTGCAAGTGACATCCCCAGTACATAGGATTCATGGTCTTTTTTTTTTTTCCTGAAATTAATAATTCTGTTCTACAAATTAACCATTTAACCTTTCCTATCTTGCCTGTCCACTGCCATTTGAACTGGAAGCCAACTCTAGGAAGGAAACACAACAGAAGACTTTCAAATGTCCATAGCAGAGAGAGAGCTAAGTGTTTGGTTTCCAAACAGGAAAGCAGGTGAGAAGCAGCAAATGACAGAGAAGGTTGGAAGAGTTTGGTTTCTACCTGCTCAACAATGTCGGCAAAGCAAGAATGGATTAATGAATGAGTGGTGCTTGGTGTAGATATAACTACCAGATCAATCATATATATCTTTATCTTTCTATCTTTCACCGTCTTTCCCAGTTTTTTGTTTTTGTTTTTGTTTTTTTTTTTTTTTTTTTTGCTAAATCAACTATTTATTAGTTGATTTTTTATTTTCTTTCCTTTTAAAAGAAACATGTAGTACTGTTTTCTGGTCTCTGCTTAAACCAGTCCGAGTTTATTTCAGTGGACTTACACCTCGTTTACAGCGTGGCAGTAAAGGTTTCTTTGCAACCTAAGAACAAAATTTTAACTGAGATGCGCTGTAAAAATGCTTGAGTCCTCCTCAAAAGAAAATGAACATTTCACCTTGACCCAGACAAATGGCAGATGCTGTCAAACACTTATTGTAGCAAGCAGAGACAGAGCAGAAAGCAAGGTTTGCTCATACAATAGCCTCAGATGACTATCAATCATTCATAAATTACTCCTATGCTGTTTTGATTTTGTTTTTTTCTTTAATGATTTTTAGTGTCATTATAAAGCACCACTGCATCTCTCTTCACCCCAAATGAAAAATGCAGCTGTAAAAAAATCTTCCTTCAAACATGATGCACAGTCTGGAAAACATGTTTCTCTCTGAAACAGGACTCTGGAAGCTTATAAAACAAGAATCTTTCTATTTTTAAAGTGTTTCCCATATATCCTCTGGACATATAAGTCATAGCTCTCTGCCTCTGTGAACAACTGAAGCCAAGCAAGAACCTCTGCATTAGGCTGCTGTGTGTTTCAGTGCACTGAAAAAACACTGGTGGGGATGACAGTGAGTGATCAGCAGGAAGCTTTCATAGAAATCCTGAGGCTAGCCTGTTTTCCAGCAGCTGAGAACTACTATTTAGATCTTTGGGATCCTAGCTTAGAAGACAAAAGATGTCAAAGATGGCCGAAGAAAAACCAACGAAAGTCCAGACTCCCCAAAAGTTTGGTTCAAAAGAAGACTTTACACTTTTGAAGTGAGTCATGGCCTCCTGAACCCTAGGTGCAGGCCACAGTCTGGCACAGAGCAGAGAAAAGGAATCAGCACCTGACACCAGGACCCCAAGGGACAACTCTGGGAGCAACAACCTACATCGCCAGCAGAAAACCACACAGCATTTCGCATGTAGGAAACATACCATGGAATAAATTGTACCTACTTAATTAACTGTGCTTTGCAGTTCTGTATTATTAGCTGCTGAGGGGAACTGGTGCCTTGGCACTGCAGTCAGCGTGGATTGCATACACAGGCTGAACCTGCTAATTGAGCACGAGCAAGTGCACGCAGCTCAGCTGGCTGATGGCCCAGGCTCTACCGCACAGCGAGCAAAGCGTCTCAGGGTCTGCTGCCGGACACCCAGCACAATTATTTGTGCTAAAGCAGCACCACCTCTGTAACCCACGCACGAGGAACGACTTGCCAAGCACTTGCTCGCTACACGATAGCAAATTTGACACCTGATTTGCAGGAGCTGTGCTGGGTGCAGAAGGAGGCTTCCTTCTCCTCGGCTGCATTTCTAAATGAATCTTTATCTGACAACCAAGTACCACCCACATTTGCCAGCTGACACCCTGCGTCAGGCTCTGCTCCCGGGTTTGTAAATTCCATGAAGACCCCAGGGACAGCCAAAGTGCAAGAGCAAACAGATCTGGGGGCCTTGTTTTGGAGTTTGGTGGTGGTTTTTGCTACTCTTCTATGGCAGTGGAATTTTAAAAGATGAGTACAAATGATACCGACTTGTGTAATGGTTGACATCGAATTCTTCAACATCTGAGCTCTCTACAAAAGACGTTTGTAGTTTAATTAGAATGTCTTACATCCAGCAACTGTATTCAGAATAAAAAAAATTTAGAACATAGGGATATTTTCTTTCCTGAAAGTATCTCAAATAGGGAGAGGGGAGAATTTATTTACATTCACACACTGTGAGTTTGTTTTAGAAGCATACTGCCAGGGCAGATACTTGTGGCTGGAGGCCAAGGGGAGACCTTGCAGGCTAAGTTAGAAGGGGTCCTTGTCGTCCAGTGTGCTAGTAGGAAAAGGAGAGACTGATATTAGGCCTCTGCCCGGAATCCTTTTTTTTTTGTTGTTGTTGTGTCCCAACAGGTATAGATATGTGAAGTTTGATTGTCTTCATAGATGACCTCCTATCTTTTGAACTTCTGTTCTTGTTGAAGGTATCATGGGTAAATCACATGAGCTTTGATCTGAGCCTTTCTCAACACCCCATAAAACACAGCTTTGCATACCAGGGCATGAGCAACAGCAATAAAAGGGTGCACGTAAGTGTAGGATTTTATGGATCCATCTGCCAAGCATTTCTTCACAAGAGGAGAAACACATTATGAGTCTAAGCAGATGCCAGGTCTCACCAAACTTTTCAGTGACAGCAAAACATCAAGCCATACCTACAATTGCCTGACCTGGTTGCTACGCGTTGGAGATGAATCTGAAGAAATCACTGATGCACTGACTCTGAGGGAGCTCTTCAAGGAATGGAGATGTGAGGAGATGATGCTGAGGACACTTAAGTCCTTTCTCTGTTTATCCTTGACCAAAATGGTCCTCACCAGCAGAGGTATCTGAGTTTCTCTGAGGATGCAGAGGAGGGAAAGTTGTACACAATATTTATAATCAGTGGAGGAGATGTCACATTCATCCTGATCACATTCCTGATCTCTTGAGAATGGCAGAGCAGAAGAACAGGAATTCCTTCTGCATAAAACTGGTAAATAGTATGCAGGAAAATAAGGGCATTCTTCAAGGATATGGATAAATAAATATGACCCCACATTACTAGAATTGGAGAGTTATTTTAGCTGGAAGGGACATTTAGAGGTCATCTGCTCTGACTACCTTCTCAAGACTGGTCTTGCTTTGATGTTAGTAAGTCAGACCTACCATAGTGAGGGGGTTCAACTGGTCATAAAAGACAACATGGATTTTAGAGCCCTGGCACCATCTTCTGACACCCTCAGTCCCCCTAAACATCCAGAAGTTGTCTGAGTCCCTGATGAGGTGCCAGGGAGGGACAAAGGGCCCATGCAGTGTTCAGGCTTCTGCATAGCACCTACTGAGCCTTCCCACTGGGTAAAACTCTTAAGAACTGGATCTACCTCAGTTTTCCCAGCAAGTGAGGCAATCCAAGCCACACCCAATGTTTACATTACCAGTATGTTCAAAGCATGCCTAAGAGGAACTTTCTGTGAGATGGTGAATTCCCTTCTGCCTCTTCACATAGTCTGTGTTTACTGTCACAGAAGACGAACTGTACAAAGGTACTCAAGCTTTTCCTCTCTCCTCTCTTCTCCCATTGCTTTTGCTGATGTACAGATTCCCAGTATTGCTTGGGAGAGGTGACCTTTCAACTTCTACCTTCCCAGGCCGCCAAACACCTTCCCAGCTGCAAACACAAGGGCAGAGCATGGTCAAGCACTTGCCAGAAAGGCCCATGCCCTTAGAGACAGACATTTTATATGCACAGACTAAAGCTCCCACTGCACACCTAGGTGCTAGAAAAACCTGACCACCCAAATGTTTGTGCAAAGGGAATAAAAGGAGCAGGAACGTGATCAGATGGAATCATTTGTGAGCTTTAGCAAACATGGGCTCTAATTAATTTTTTCCTCCCATTGTTTACCCAGCTTTGTATGTAACTGAAAGCTGAACTGGGCTTATCAGTAATTACCAATAGTTCTGGAAACTTTACACGTTATTGTGCTGCATTACTACACAGGGTAGTGATCCATGAAGATGGGTGTTTCTGCATTCATTGCTAAGCAATGCCTTAAAAAAATCAAAATCTCCCCCGACCCATTATTATGGTTGCTGCAACGAAGGGGAAAAAAGGAGGGAAGGCAGAGGGTGGCAGCGCGTCTGCTTCAGATCTAATTATGAAAGTTTCCGTGACACAGTGGCATGCTACCTCGGCAGCAGTGTCAGAGGATGCTCCACCTGTTGCCAGACTTCTTTCCCAGCTCTGGAATTGCATTTTCCCATTCCATAGTGACACCTGCTGGGAGCAACTGAGCAGAGACTCCCCTGCTGCTCTGCTTGGCAAGGGGCTGAGCAGTGCAAAATGAAGGGTCTACGGCAATCAGGCAGATTGATTCCCCTCCTTTCCTTACAGATTGAGCCAAGCTCCTATCAGAGGGAAAACGGATGCCTGCAGCATGATTAATGCTCAGAAACACCCCACATGAGCAGCTACTGAGACAAGACACTGGAGCATCATCTGTAGGCCTGCAGGAAAAAGGAGTGAAGAACATCAGAGGGCTCTTTGCATGCAGAGGGCCAAATTTAGCCCATGTAGCAAGGAGGTGAAAGCAGGATTTAATTTTTCTTATTTGCAGGAGCTGAAAGGTCATTTGAAAGGAAAGGTCATGCTCCACTTGCAGTTTGCTGACAGTCTTTCTGTAAATACTGGGCAGTGTAGGAAGAAAAGATCTTGGGCCAGTACCTTTGGTCTGATTCGATACGGTCATTGTGATGGCAGCCCAGACTGTGGCTTCTCTGTGCTTTCTATTCTCCTTTCCTCCTAAGGATTTCACTTTTCCTGCCCAGCATTTAGATCCCATCATGCCTGGCATGTGGGCTGCAATGCATGCATGCAATAACCAGGGAAATGGAAAAATCTTGCCCTAACCCTGCACTTTCCTTTCCCCTTCTCAAAGCTGAAGGGAAAAGACAACTCCGGAGGAAAAGTGCCAAAATGTTTTAGAAATAAACGACAGACACCAGAGTCATCACACATTTTCCTAGGCAGGATAGTAATTTCTGTAATGTATTTTTAACCGTGAGGAGTGATGGGAGGGAAGCCACTTAAATCTAATGCAAATGAAGGATTTGTCAGTTACGCAGTTCGTATAATGTCATACGTAGAAAATGTTATAAAAGTGGAGGGATTATGGTGAGGAGAGACATTTCTAAAATTGGAGGCCTCCTTTTAGGGCTTTAGCCCCCTCACTCTTTCAGATCACTGGGAACATTTTCCTCCAAGGAAGGGCAGGAGTCTCTCTCAAAAACTGTGACAGCTCTCTAAGCTACATGTTACTTAAGAAACTTCACTCTCCTCACTGCTACCTCTTCTAGTTTTTGGCAACTGCTGCTTCTCCTTATTTCAGTTCTTCAGTGATCCCCAACCACTTTAAGCACAGCAGGGCAGTTTCCAAATTCTTCCAGGCTATTTCCTTCCTCCCTTCAAGGCAATGGCAGTCTCTGTGACCAAAACCCTTATCTAATATGGAGGCTTTCCGCTGTTTTGGTTTTGATTCCACATTGGATTAAAGGTGCTAGAAACAGGACCACTTGTCCGGCTGATGCCAAGTGACAGCATCAGTTTATGGGCACATCTGGAATTTCTTCGCAGCAGTGGCACAATAGGGTTAATTGCACTGACCTCATTTATAAAGCACTTTGAGATCTTAGGAATGAATATAAGGGTTTAAAAAAAATCCCAATCTATTATAGTTGTTAATATGTATAACTCTCACGGACAATTATTTAAGCAAGAAATTATTGAAGCACCCATTTACCACAAAAAGTAGAGCAGCACCGCAGTCACAGGAGCCTGGCAGGCTGGAAAGAGCATTTAAGCCCAGCATTTGGGGCCGTCCTGCCCCACTAATTGCCTTGGTTGTTATTAAGGCTCCCGCGAAGGGTACAACGTGCTTAAGCGTATTAGCCTCTGCTCGGTGAAGGCTGACAGACGTGAGACCCTCAAAATAAACAGAGAGGCCGAGATACCTTTAAATGGCTAACCCGTGAGCTAACAGTAAACGCGGAGCGGCGGGAGCAGAACAGCCGCGCTCTCATTAGCGCTAACAAGCCGCTTTCCCGGGAAGCGGCTCCCGGCACAGCTCCTTTCGAGGGGAGATGAAGCCCCCCGGTGGCCGCCGGACGCCTTGCAGCCCCGTTCCGCACCGCTCCCGCACCGCTCCCGCACCGCTCCGCACCGCTCCCGCACCGCTCCCGCACCGCTCCCGCACCGCTCCCGCACCGCTCCCGGGACCCCGCGCCTCGGCCGCGCTGACCCGCGGCTTTGCTGGCCACCCCGCGGGCTCGCCCCGGCCCGGCCGGCCTCACGGCGCACCCAGCAGCACGCCCCCGACCCACACATCCCCTCGCCAAAAATTCGGCCGCCGTCTTTCCCCAGCCCGCCGTTATGAGCGGCCAAGGGAGAGGAAGCACCTCCCAGCCGAGGAAAGGGTTTCCCTCCTGTCCGCAGCAGGTTGCATAGCGGGGACGTGAATGTCACTCGTGTTCCCTCTTAGGTAAACAACAAATACAAATCTCAACAAACACGACGCAGATTCTCCCTTTCACGGAGGAAGAAATTGGCGGGCGTCCCAGTCTCATGAGGGGAGAGTTTGGTTTTGCCAACCATTTGTCTTAACGCAGGAGTAGTTCAGACACTGATACAATACAAGTCTTCTTTCCAAACTTAAAAGCCACACCTTTGGTGCTCTTCACGGGCAGGATCCAAGTGCACTGAAAAGCTGGTGTGGGCCAAATGCTTTTTGTTAAATTGCTCTCTCAAAGTCCTATCTTTCTCTGTTACTGAGAAGTTTTTAGACATTTCTTACATCTACGGTATTCTTGCATGTAGGCATCTAGGCAACAACTGAACAGGCAGTTTGTTTGTGCTGGAATAAGGATCTGAAAAATAACCCAAGCAAATGGCTGATCAAGGACTTTCAGATACCAAAATGCAGGGCCTTAGCTTCTAAGTGGGGCTTCTACTTTGGACTCTCTAGTTCATGAATATTTTTACTCTGACTGCAGAAGCTCTCAATTAAATTAAAGAGCCCTAGCTGATTCGTGCAGAGTCTTCAATGGATGTGCTCTTTTCACTGGAGCAGAGGAGGTATGGACACAGATTACCAAGAGCAATCTGAAGAGTATTTCAATGCCATTGAAATATGCATAGAATTTGTTTGGGTTCCTCTCTGCAGAGCAAAAATGTCAGACATGTTTTTTTACAGCAATTCATAATTGGAATATAATTACTTAATATTCCCATACATCTTAATTACAAGTAATGCTTCTTATTGCAGAAAGGTTATCGAAATATTCACTGTGTGAATCACAGGTTAGACTTATAAGAGGGTCTTACACAATAGCACCAACTGTCACCATCCTGTTTTACATGTGTATGTCACTGCCTTGTAACAGATTTATTCAGGATCATTTGTACAATAAGGTACTCTTAGGTTTTCATTAGAGCTAGAAAAACTAAGCTGATAGGAGTTTGCTTTTTTTTTTTTTTTTTTAATCAGGCTGGAACTTTTATTTCCTGATTGATAGTAGAAGCAAGTGCCTCCCATGGATTGCATTCTCTGTAGATACAGAGTAACCAGAAAAATCTTCTGAGGAAATCTGAAACTGTGCACAGCTTTTCTGTATTAGTGTATCAACCCAGCTAAAGAGCTACAACTTACACATACCCTGTTCTGTTCTGAATCCCACCAGTCTCATTTCCCCAGGCACAACTAACACTGGGGAAACCCACAAACTAATGGTGTATTGTGCAACTTCAAAAACATAACAGGCATTTGGAGCTACAGTGACAGGACCACAGCACTGGTACACTGGGCCTTGTTTCTGTGGGGAAGGCAGAGAGCATAATCCAGGTTATTGTTCCTCTTCTCTCTTTGGTCCTCTCTTTGTCTTGCACGCCACAGGCACAGTCACCATCAGAGTACAGTACTTAAGCTAACTTTTTGAAGCTAGTTGTCCACATGCGCTGCTGCATAGACATGTCTTGGAGACTGCATTCTAAGCTGTCCCACATGTGGGTCCTGGAGCAGCTCACAAAGCTCTCCAGGCTCCTCTCAGCACCAGGCACATGCAGGACTGTTGTGTGCATGCTGCAGTACACCAGTGCCTCGAAGGATGAGGTGCCTCAAGGGAAGCTTAACACTTCCTTCCCTAAAGCCTGCTTCTCAGGGAAGGCTGAAAGGGTGCTTCTTGTACTGTATTATGTGATGTGCATGCCAAAGAACCAAGCTACTTAACACTAGTCCCAGAACATACAGGAATATACTGTACATATTGCTTTGACTAGCAACTTGCTATTTAAAGTTCAGGGCAGAGATTTAAACCCTGAAAAGTTTTTTTCATAATTGCAGGGGGGAGGGGAGGGGGAGGATGATGACGTAAACGTGGGCAGGACGTCAGAAAATAGGAGTAAAAAAAGGATAAAAAACTTCAGTTTCCTAATCAAGACTCACTGGAGCTTCATTGAAAGCACTATCCCATATTTCCTGAGAGAGGTTAAATGCAAGCTGATCGCTCCAGCTCCTGAATTCAATACATCTATCAGAGTTCACAATGAGCTGGGCATGAGATCAGTCACTTTGTTTTCCATGGAAAATTCTCCTGTTTTACATTAATAGAATAACTAAATTCCCTACTAAATACAGTGTATTTATTGGTTAATTCTTCTTGGGACTAGCTTTTCTTGACTTTGTTCAATGTTTTGTAAAATTAAAGATTAGTCTTACGATATTTAGAGCAGGTGTCAAATCTATTTCAAATCTCATAGAGATATCGTCTCATGATACAAAATATCACCGTGGACTGAACATGAGAAGACAAAATTAGTCCTTTTCAAGACAGAATCATCAAAGATCAATGCCCATCAAAGAGCTTTACTTGGAGGAATAAAGAGGCCAAATTTCAAGATAACACAGACAGTCGGTGAGACTGGAGTACTTGAAGCTGCTGGAATTTTCTTAAGTCATTCACAAATAGTATATCTACCCTTGACAGGTCATTTCATTCTATTTAGCACTTTTTATTCTCTGTGGTTTATAAGCTCTTAAGCAAATGTAAGAGGGAGGAAAAGCTAAAGTGTCTGATAATACACTATATCAGGCTGACAACCTAACTGAATTTCCCCTGTGGTGCTAGCAAAATGCTGTTCCAAAAAGTAATAATGCATACAAAAAAAAAAAAAAAAAAAAAAAAAGAGAGAAAAGAGAGAAAAAGGGGGAAAAGGATCATAGAGATCATGCCGTCACATTTAATTTCAGAGAACAAAACCTGAAGCTGATTTCTCTTTAGATCAGTTGTATACCAGTTGGAACATGGGTGCCTAGCACTGCGACAGAGTAATATGATCTGAGCTTTAAATAGCTGCCAAATAACCATGTGGTGGCTGGCAGCATTAAACGTGTTGCAACGAGAATGATCTGTTTCAAAGTAAAGCCACATAACAGAGGATTAGTCAATCTGATGTGGTATAGAAGAGGAGGGGGGAACGTTTTTCATTATCCTTCTGGGTTTCTTTCTGGTTTAAACGTCTTCCAACTCAAAGATGCAGTAATTTAAGCTCTTTCTCCTAACTGGTTTAAAACCTGAACCATGTCCAGGTCATTTCAGATAACACCTCCTAAGGTACCCGGGTACAAGGTGGGGAGTAACAGTGTGACAAATGTGAAGTAACACCACTGAGACTGTTCCCTTGATTTAACCTAGTACAGAGTGGCTGCCTCTCAGTGTGAAAGGCACCTTCCCTGCACAGAGCCGCTCTCCACCTCCCACCCCCCACCCCACTACCATCCCCCCACCTCCCTAGTTTGTACAAAATGCATTCTTGCCAGATTTGAGGAACAGATAAGGAACAGATCTACAGCAAGTAACGTGGGGCGAGTTGTACTCCAAGACCTTTCCTTATCCTCACAGCAAAATGTCGAGCCTTGCAGCACTCCATGAGGCCCTTCTGGGCTCTGGGACACAGGAGAAAATCAGGTGCAGTTACGAGATGTCTAATACAGGATTTGCTGCCAGCCTTCCATTCCTTCTTACCTTCAAGTCAGATGGCTCCCCTGACCACTATGGTAAATATGTCTCCTGAGTAGATAAGGCACATAAGGACTGGAAAGACAGACCAGTTTTGGTCTTAAACTGGTAATGTGAGTGCGAGACACAGAGGGAAAAGCGGTGCTGTAAGTACTTGCGATTCTTCATCCCTTCTGTCACTTTTGATTATAGATGACTGACTTCTGTTTTCAATTTCAGTGTCTCCCCCAACTTCAGCTGCATCAGTTCAGACTTACTGTAAGTTAACAGCAGAATTTCATGTGAACATATTTTACCTAGCCTTCACTGCCTGGAAATCACACTGCCAAAAGGACAAATAAGAACAGGAGAGCCAGAGGAGAGCCAGCTGCTGCATCAGAAGGTAAATAGCTCATTTAGATGTCCAATATGACTTTAAAGATAATAAGCACAACATACTTCACAGCCAGGATTTTGCAGGAATGACGACAGTTATAGACACTACCTACAACTGTTTTACTAGTGGTTTACTAGCACACTACAGAGTACAGTCTCAGCAGCAGCAGATAATCACCCTGCAGAGAAATAAAGCATTTGCATTTCCTCAGAGGAGAACACTGTTTTACCTCATTAATGTAAATGCCAATAAACAGCCACAAATTTCATGAAGGTCAGCTCCAGTGAAACCCACAGCAGCCATCCAAATGAGTAAAAAGAATAAATGGGGGAAATCCTTTTCTGACTGGTCTTGTCCGCAGCTGTCTTTGCCACATTGCATTGGTGCATCCTCCAGGGATCAACAACAGCTGCACAGAGGTCTGGCAGATGGCATCAACAGAGGGACACTCACCTGTCTTTTTCTCCCTCCTTTCTCATCTCCTTCCCCTTATTTTCACACTGCCTCCTTTGTGGGCAGTCATAGTCCTTCCCATGTTTGTACTGGACAAATGGATGATTTACAGATTGAAAGTAATCAGAAAATGTTTCTTATTTACTCTACTTCCTCACTCTTCCAAACACATTTCTTAAAAAATAAATCTCTTTTCTTCCAATATGATCACAGGCTATTAAGCCAGCTAGGAAATTATTAAGGAAAAAAAAAAAAAAAAAAAAAAAAAAAAAAACAAAACAACAAATTCCCAAACTCCTATGGATTTGTGAGAAACACAGTTCTTTGACCAATTTCACAGAATATTTTTATTAGCGTACTTAATCCTCTTTACAATATTTTATTCAGCTCTCATGAAAATCCCTGCATCCTGCCAAGGATTTTCTAGACAAAAGCATATCTGGAAGAATGCCACAAAGAAAGTCTCCTTAGCTGGCCTATCTTCCCCAAGTTCTTACAAACCCATTCCCCTGCACATAGCTCTTTAATGAAATCAGAAAAACAAGAGTTAAACTGCACTTTTAGGCAATATCTATACAGAAATGCCTCCCCACCACCCTTAACACCATTCCTTGGTCTACAGCAACTACTTATTACATATCACGTGCTTACCTATATACATTTTTTGGAGGGAGAAAACAAACCCCACCATTTCAGAAGGAACCTGACTTTCAGTTCTGCCACTAGGAGGGAATCCAATTAAAGCAAATTAATAGAGCAACAGACTGCTGCCAAAGTATGACTTTGAGTGAAAAATTTACGAGGACTCAAGAAATTTCTACTGGTATTGGAAAGGCTTCCAGATATTTCCAAGGGAATCCTCAGAAACACCTTGGATCTTGACGGCCATTACATCCACAGTCTGACCCAAAGGGTTGCCTCCAAGAGAGGATGTCTTGCACACAAAAGTGTAACTAATTTAGCTGCATAATGGAGAGAGTTCTGAAGATGCACATGGGCTGAATTAAGGGCGCCACGGGAGCCTTTGGCTCAATCCTTGCAGAGTTTATTAGTTGCTGCTGTACACATGGTTGGGTTTGCTGGAAGAGGTCCAGCTCTGAGGCACCTCTCAATTCCTCCAGCTTCCAAAAGCTACAAGAAAGTGGCTCAAGCATATTGCCCCCTTAAGCTCTTGTGGAGAAGGACTCTCCCATGCAGAGAAGCAGACAGGGTTTGGGACAGGGTACCTAGTCAATAACTCTCGATTATTGAGTTTGCCTTCACAATTACCAGTGAGTGTCCTAGACTGTAAAGAGGCCAAATACCAACAGAATTTATTATTTGAGAAACAGTATGTGATTGTGTAATTAAGGGCAGGAATATAATACCATATGCACAACGAGCAGGGTTAATTTCAGCATTTCCTGACTAACTAATGGCATTATGGTGCAACCCTAATGTTCTCCGGATGGCTATCATTTATGTGGGGTTCATATATATATATATGCTTATGAATATTTGGTTAAAATTCACCCATCATACTCTCTGACACAGTAATTAAAAACACCACATTATTTGCCAATAAAAATATTTTTGCGAATTGGTAATTATTCTAAACCTCACAGTCCCAGCTTCCCTACCTCCTACTCTTGTTGTCTTCCTGTTCTATAATGTATAACACTAATCTTGATGAGGGAAAAATAAATAAGTAGTAGGAAAGGCTGGAAAGCTTCCAATCACAAAACCTCCCAAAATGGAATAACATCCAATCTGGCTCACCACATTTTCTCTGTGGGCATTCCTTTCCTGCCTTTTAGCATTGCTTTCAGTATTCATAACAGCTGTGGAATTAAGCATTATGAACAAGAACAAGCTGACATGCAGCCTTTACTTTTCCCCATCAGCCCCAAACTATTCTGCATTGAGTTACAAAGTGAAAACCAGCACACTCTCAGATGGATTTAATTTCTATTTGGGCCCAATGCCAGACAAAGTTTCCCCATTGTTAAAACTCAACCCCATCTTTTCCATACCATGCATACAGTCTCATCTTTACCCCATCTTCCACACAGATGTGCACGCACACACACACAGAACCAGCCATTCCTACAATGCAGTACCAAATCCATCTCCCTGGCTGTCTTAGCTTTCCTTAGCAAGCCTAGTAGGAAAGTAGGATCTGGTCTATAATGCAGATTTTTAACATGTGGGAAGATGAAGGCTGCACAAGACACACATTTCCATGTCCCAAATACTGTCTTGATAATAAACCTTTTTTAATAAAAAATTAATTTTACACAACCATGAAAATATTTTTTAGAAGAGCCAGTTGTTCCACTGAAAAATAAAAGGGTTAAAACTTAATTAAAATATTAATGCTATAATTCAAAATACAATTTTGGCATAACTTCAGATAGTGATTCCACTATGGCATTTTGGCTTACAGAATCATGCAACACATGGATATCAGAATACAGAAGTATACAGCTTTCAAATGCATACAGAAAAGAGAAATGGGTAATAGAACAGTTAAGCTTTTACACATTCATGGCAATTTTCTTCTCTCGTCCTCTTCCTATGGATGCTGCATGAGCAACTGCACTCTATTTTTATAAAGTGCAGACATGTTTGCTGCTATTAAAGCTAAGGCAAGTAGTGGAAAACAGGAGAGGAGGTAGATGGAATTACTGTGTTTCAATGTTTGCCTTCTCCTCTACCTTGTGCCATTCTCTACAAACAGAAGAACAGTGTAAATGCTAAAAGATAAATGTATAAAATGTAGATTTGAGACAATTCATGTTCATATTTTACTTGCAAAAAAAATTTTGCCTTTTTCTATTTGTTAACCTACAAAAATGCTACTAATAGTACAATGTGAAGAACCACATGTGTACTTTCTGAAGAATTAAAAACAACTAGTTGGGACTAAAGGTCGTTTCTTCCTGTACTGAGCTTTGTGTCCCTTACCTTAAACAAGTAATAGAAGAACTTCCAGAAGTCTGCTGGCACATTTAAGATTCCCATAATGGTAATAATGTACAAAATTGTGTTCCAGTTTACTCTTGCCACAAAGTTTCACAAGTATTGCTGTATTCCCTTCAGCAGTGTCTGACTAGTCTGAGTGTAAATAAATGGCACGCCCTACCAACAAGAACAGCATTCCTGCTAATAAAGCAAAAAATACTCCTATAGGAGCCAACATAAACGACCAGCCATAACGTACATAAACAGCAAAGTCTGGACAATCCATTTTTTTCATGTTGGTGTAGTTTTCCAGATCAGCCATGGCCTGGACCCAGATGACATACATCACGACTACCAGCGAAAACAAGACACCTGGAAAAGAAACACCAGGTTTTAACCACAGAGTGTGAGACATATGCTGGGTGCATTTACTGTATTACCTAAAAATCCATCAATGCTTGAGATCCTGTATACATGACACAGTCAGCCACCACTGGATAATTTTTGCCTTTGGCTTCCTCTAACTAGCACTACCTCCATCTTGCTCCTGATTTGCACTGAAAGGCATGCTCTCATGACAAAGGTGCTCTTTGTCATGGGACAAAGGTGCTACCTGGTTCTGGTAGGCAGACTTTGATGACAAAATTCATGCAGGTATTTACTGTTTTGAATTCAGGAGTGAAGGTGGGGGAAGGAGGGGGAATGGAATTGGACCATCTGGGAAAAAAATGTACTTTTGCTTCCCAAACTCTGGCATTGTTTTTATCAGTCTTATGGATGAGATATAGAAAGGAATGGGAAATCTTTCTATTATCTTCACCTCTCTGCATTTACTTCTTTATTCTTATGAAAAGGGCTGTGTTTGGAACACAAAACTTCAGAGTATTCTACTCAAATATTTTGCATGAAAATTCAAATATATTTAATTCAAAATCATCCACCTTTAGAAAAGAAGCTCTTGGTAGAGGAACAAAACCCAACAATAATTAAACAATAACTATGAAGCAGACTATTAGTAATAACCTCAGATTGGATACAACAGTTTCCTGAAATTAATCCACCACATAATTCACAGCCTTTTCCCAACCACTCCTCTGAAAGGCCTTTGAATTGTTTATACATGATAGTAATAGGAGCACATGTCCTTACAAACGTTGATAATCTCCTTGTTACTATACACCAGAAGGAGATACAAGAAGTGCTTTCCAAAGTATCAGTTGCATTCCTAATATTTCATTTCACTTTAGAGGAATGTGGACACTTGAGAAATGCAAGCCTGCAGAACAGATGCTCCAGAAGAAGATTTGCTGGAGGACTGAGGGCACGAGTCTAAATTTTTTGCATGCTTCAGCCTGTACCCATTTGCTCCCAGAGCTCCAGCTGTCACAGCAGAGTTACAGCAGCAGGACCATCTATTCCAACAATCAAATATTTGAGTGACACCACCCCATCATGTTTTTATCCCAGAAAGTTTACATGCCTCATTAAAACACAATTCAGGGCACAGTCCTGGGAACACTTCACTGCCAAACTTGAGGTTACAGGTTGTAAGTCAAAGGTATTTGTGGTCTCTTCTCCATCCAGCTAAATACTTGCAATGCAACCTTGAACAAATGTGGTATTTGTGGCAAAACCCACAAGTGCACTTTGGAAGCACCCATGGCCAGGCATTTGCTTCTATATCCACATGTCTTGGTAACCTTTGATGGTTACCTTTCCCCATCCCCAACCTGAGATGCTGCCCCACAACCTCCTTTCCCCACCCTTTCTGCCCATTTACCAGGGAGCAGCTGTTGTCTCACTCACTTACTTGATGCAGGCAATATTAGATGCACCAGCTTAACCTGGTGATCTGGTGATCCTCCTGCTACTGCTTTATGGACAAAATAGAGTATCTTTACATATATCCTGAACATCTGACAGGTGAGAGCTCATGGCTTATAAACATTATCTTTTGAAGACCAACAAAAAGAAGGGCTGAGGCATAATCAAAACATTCCCAAAGGATCTGCAATTTCTAGGAGGCTGAAATAATAGTAGAAAAACTAAATAAAGAAGGAGGCAGACACATTTCATGTCTATGAAATACACTCCCAGGATTACATTTTTTGCTACGGTTCAGATTCCTAACAAAATTTGAAAAAACCCAACACTCAACTCTAAGAGGCATAAATTCAATCTTGAAAGTATTTTACCTAAGTAAAACTCAATTTTGATAGAATATAGTACTGTGCTTGTAGTAAACATAAAACCACTGAAACAATCAGAGAGAAGGATTGCCTTAGGGCCAGACAAGAAGAATAAGAAATTAGATTGAAAACTCTTCAAATATAATTCAAATTGAGCAGAAGATTCCTATAACAGAACATCTAATGATAACAGGTAATGTGGGCAACACAGGAAAATTAGAACAAAACAGAGCTAGTAACTTTTGATTAAAAAGGTAGAAAAATTCAGGGGAAAATTCATAAATCGAGTTAGATATCTGGATTTTGTTCAAGGTTTCAAAATTTGAACAAAAATATTATAGACTAAGATTTGGAAAGATACATTAATAATCTGGAAAAATCCACAGGGACATTGGAATTTACCTCTTCAACTGGTTGGGCCTATGCATTTTCAAACTAGTCCTCTGTTTAATCTCTACATTGGGGAAAACTCAGTCCAAAACAATAATAATTACAAAAAGTAGTCATGTATATTCCCTTACTATAGCAGCAGGTAAGTATAACCAGGCCTTGCACATCTAGAAAGCGCTCTGGCATGCTGGGTAGAAGCAAAGTTACATAGAGCAGTTAGTCAAAAACATCTGTCATTAAAACAAAACTGCATCAAGGGTGCTCTAATCTAGAAATGGGCAGCCCTTGCTTTTCAGGCACTCTGAAGCAACACCTAGGTTGTTAAACTAGAATCAACACTATGTAGGTGCAAAATAGAAAGCCAGGGCTGCAAGTGGTAAAACAGCTTCAGGGAATCTATCAACCATCGGGTGTGATTTCACAGCAAGCTGTTACACCTGTGAGTGGCAAATTGTCAGGTATGGAAATTTTCAGAAGAAATATATGTCAAGCAGAGATAAATGTCCTTCCTTAAAAGGGAAGAAAAAGAAAGGAAGAGTATGTAAACCCTCTTTGTTAATTAAGGCACTAAAGGAGTATTTAAGGGTTCTCATCACCTGCTAATTGAGACTAATTAATAGGTGTATTACTTAGCATGTTCAATAAATATCTTGAACAATAGAATCAGGCTAAGTAAAAACTGACCATGTCCTGTTGCCACCATCAGTATTTCATTCATTAGCACTCCTTTTGTCTAATTTTCACAGAGTTATGACTTCACAGGAGTAAAGCACTTAGACAGTTTACTGAATGTATATGTATCCTGAGAAATCTGCTCCTGCAGTCTTGCTCTGACAATCTATTGTGAATGTCATGAACTCTCAAAGGCAAGCTCCAAGAGAAAATTACTGAGATTGAAAAAAAATTCCACAATTTCTTGAAGTCAATATTTTTAAGAACAGTGTGTGCTATGATATATTTTTACGTTTTTGGCATTTAGACCTTTTTCATAGAGTGCAGACATCCTTTTGCCTTTGCCTTTTAGCAGATAAAAAATAGAACAGCAGTTGCATGAATCAGTAATGATGAGGGAAATTATTCCTAGAACATGAAATATGTCTGAGAGAGATTAAGACAAATAAATACTTTCCTCCTACTCCTTTTTCTTTCTTTTTTTCCATTTTCCTTTTTTTTTTAATAAACACACATGTTTGAAACACAGCTCTGTGCAGTGTGATAAGACATGGACTTCTCTGAGGTCACTCTTTTCTGTCTTTCACATTCATTCTTTTGAATTTCTTTCAAACAAATACTTGTGCATATTGTAGAGGAGAAAGAATACAGAACCTTTAGAAATGTCTGTGAATTCAAGAAGCAGTTTGCTGGCCTTTAGTACTGATTCTTCCCACGCAGAAATGCCTTTCACTTGTCAATGGTGAATGGCTGTTTATGGCATGAATCTTTTACTGTGCAGACACGAAGACAACAGGTGCTGGAAAGAATGATGTGAGCTTTTTACTTATGCCTGGAAGTTTAGAACTCTTTATCTCACTTGAGGAAAACTTCTCTGTGTGTGTGTGCATATTTTTTTATTAAATGCATTTTTCTATTCTTGTCCTTGTTTCAGATTCTACCACCTACCTTGGCCTCTTGTGACCTTTACTTAAAATAATGGTTGGCATTCTCTGATGAAGAACATGCAGAGGATCCCATGCAAAAGTTATGGGAGTAGGTACATGTCTCTGAAAACAGATTTTTGTCCTCATCTAGGATCACAAATTAAAGTACCATCTTTTTTCACTCTTTTGGCAGGAAGCAGCAGTCATACTTCTAATCTTGCTTCTTCACCAGAGTGTGATTCTGTAATGCTCTGTGCACATCCTGGTATATTGCTTACTGGTATCAGTACAAGAGGACAGTTTTCACCACCACTAGGGAGAAAGAGGCACAAGGTAATTATGGACTTTATTGAAGGCTAAAAGATCATTTTATGGCAGCTTTTCCTTCTTTTCCTATGACCTTTGAAGCAACTATAAGGCTTCTTACAGTTTTCAGTACCATAGTTGCACTTGGACCATCCTCTGATGTTGCAGACATGAAGATGAGGCTGCAAAGGCAGGACTCAAGTCTCTGACTGTGGTATCATTGATCTGATACTCACTTTTCCCCACAGGTATTGCAGGTGTAATTTCACCTGTGGCCTCAGGTGGTTAATAAGGCTACAAAGTTTTGCTACTCCCAATTAAGGAAAAATGGGTCAGGAAAATTATAGATGGTGTTAATTGTAGCTATAATTGCCATGGAATGGCATAGGTTAATATCCTAGGAGGAATACAGAATGTAAGACCCAGAACTTAGAAGAACACACTTCAATCTGTGCAGAGAACTGGTAGGCAAGATCCCAAGAGAGGCTGCCTTGAAGGGCAAAGGCTGCCTTAACGGATGAAGGGGTCCAGAAGAATTTGAAGTTGCTGATTGACAATTTCCTTAAAGTAAAAGAATAGTTCCTTTATGTGTACAAGAATTCAAGCAGGTCTGGCAAAAATTAAAATTAACCTCATACTGCATTAGCAAGAACACCGTCATTAGATTTGAAAATACTATTATCACCCTTTATTCAACACTTGTGATATAATATGTGGTAAGCTATGTCCAGTCTGGGGTCTCCATGTGAAACAGAGATACTGATAAACTGAGGTGATGACCACCAAAACGGTTAGGAGAATGGAGAACAAGTGGAGGATGAGTGAGCTGGGGAATTTTAGTCTAGAGAATAATCCAGCCTTCATTTTTCTAAACAGAGTTATAGAAAAGATGGGGATAGATTTTCAGAGACCTACAGACTTGACAGGATGCGATGAAATACACACAAACTGCATCAAGGGCAATATCAGGTGAAAACAAGGAAAAAAGAAAACATTTCTCACAAGGAAGTTGATCAAACTGGGACAAGTACCCAAAGATGCTGTGGAACATCAGTTATTAGAGGTTTTAAAAACTTGATTGGATAAGGCTCTGAGCTGCCTGATCTAACTTTGAAGACAATCCTGCTCTAAATGGGATGTCAGACTTGATTGCCACAAGAGGTCCTTTTCAACGTAAATTTATTTGTGTCACTCGGGATCTCTGTTTAGGCTTCTTGAATGGATCCCTCCAAAAGGCAAGTCCATCTGCCTTATCACAGAGAAGGTGAGGTGTCCATCTGAGTGTTTCTTACTGTTGACAACAGAAATTTAAGCAGTTGGTTCACAAAAAACAGCTTTCAGATGGCTGAACAGTTGGCAAGAATCTCATTCCCAATACCTCCAGCTACTTCCTGAACCCTAAGGCATCACAGCAGATCATGCTACAAGCTGCACTCTTCAGTTGAGGGAGAGCTTTTATCTGCTGCTAATTTGTAAGTTAAGGTTGCGGAAGGATAAAGATACGTCCAATAACAGGTATTAAAATTATTTCATCTAACTTATTTTTAAGAAATGTCAGTAGGAAAATGACTTTTTCTTCTTCCTAAGAAGATCTTCTAACTAACTTCCAAAGAACAGTCATCTTGTCTAACTTCCTTCTCAGAAGACTATTC
The DNA here is from genome assembly GCF_031753505.1 of Anomalospiza imberbis. NCBI lineage: Eukaryota > Metazoa > Chordata > Aves > Passeriformes > Viduidae > Anomalospiza > Anomalospiza imberbis. The sequence continues at coordinate 29,710,576 of NC_089682.1, forward strand.
TCTACAGTATAACACATACTTGAATTTTGTGGTAAGACAGCATCCAGGCTCTTTCAAAACATTGTGTATAATTCCTTTTTTTTTCTTCAAAACAACCTGCTGGTTTCTGTCTTAGAAGAGCTCTAACTTCATCAAATCTAAGTCACATTAATCTAAGTCATATTACACCTTTTCATTTTCCCATTAGGTCTGTGTTTAAGTGGATGCACGCCCTGGCTGCATCCTGATCATATGTTTGAGAAGTTATAAATATGCACCACTTCTCATCACTCTTCCCTTCCATGCCCTGCTTTGATTTAGCAGGCAGTTAAAAGAACAGGCTCTCTAATCCTGAAGGAGATAGGCACAGGAAGGGATCAGGGCAGCAGGGACACAGTAGAGCTTGTCACCCTCTTCTGCATCAGATTCTATCTTATCTTGTTCTGTCTTGAGTGAGCTGAATGGGTCCTATTTTCTCCTGCCACCACCACTTTTTTGACAAATTATAGCAGGGTTTCGCTAAAGATCTTTGCTTTTCAACAACAGAAATGGTAATAGTAAAAATAACATAGCTTTTTTTCTAAAGCCCTGATTGAGAACAGTCCTGAAGTTGAAACATGCTACATACAGAGAGAGTAAAAAAATCAGGATTTCCCTTGAAGAACATTTGCTCTATAGGTACAAAGGGTGAAAGGGGCAAAGACACAGACCCAAGGCCACACACTGGGATAATAAAGCTCACTTAACTTCACATACCCAAAGAAATAGTCTCTCTAGATTCTCTTAGTAAAGGAAAGAGAGGTGTAGGGTTCCTCTATAGCACATTCATCTGATCCAATTAGGCCCCTCTTTGAGTATGAAATGAATCCCCAGCTGGGGGAACTTCTTACATACCTACTGTTTTTACTGCCAATGAATGTTATTGCCTCTTGCAGGCCTCCTAGGGAAGCCAAAGGAGGCTAGCACAGGCTTGGGGATCTAACTTTCCCCTACCTAAATGAGGGCAGATGAACTGACCCAGAGTGGAGAACACAAGGATTGCCTTGCACCTCTGCCAGTCAGTTCCACATCTTTCAAGTGCCCTTTTTCTCTCAAACAGCTTCTGCTACTTTCTAGTGACAGCTGAGGTTTTTCATGCATTACAAATGCAGAAAAAGAGCAAGGCTCACATGGGCTCTTGCCCTGCAAATTAGTGACAAAAAGCATTGAAATATCTTAGAATCTCCATCAGCCTAGGAATATCTTTTGTATGTCTTTTAAAAGTGTGGAGGAGTAATTCTCAAGAGATAAAATGTAAGTATGCAGGATTTTCTTCAACTGAAATATTATAAAATACTTCCCACACTTCACTGAGAGTCCTTTGGAAGGGAATAATGATCACTAGCTGCATATGAAGAGCTTAGAAGTGCTGCAGGTAAGCAAGGTCAGGGGGTCAGTATGAGAAGCAAAAAGAGAGCCAAAGGCCTTGTGGTCCTGACATGGGTGGCTCTGCCCTGTAACACAATATGTTCTCACTGGGCTGCCTGTCACCAGGCTTTAAACCAAGGAGAACAGAGATGGAGCATATACTATCATTTACATCCTATATAACTATATCTTATACACCAGTGTGACATCTTCACAGACTTTTCAAGGTTAAGCAAATGGCGTGCCAGTGAGCTGTCCATATCAGCTGAATCCTGGGAGGGTGCATCCTCCACCGTACTTGTGGCTTATGAGGGAGGAGGGAATTCAATTAACTGTTATCTTTCATTCACAGAGGTTTAGAGCTCCTACTTACTCATACATGACAACTATTTTGTTTAGTCCTATCACACCCAAAGCATTTTCCTGTATTGATCATGTATATGTGTTCTGTCTCCCAGCTTCTTCAGAGTCTACTGTAATTATCTTTTGCATCACTGATAAAGGACAAAACCCTCTCTTTAGCTAAAGCCCTTGAGAATCCTATAAGCCAACATTCTTAAATATGCATTCTTTTTCTGTTAAAAAAAAGTAGATTGAAATTGCAGTGTAATTCCATTATTTGTCCTGGATGTGGTTTTTTTTTTTTTTAACCTTAACCCAAAAATAGCTTTTATAATAACTTCATGACTAAATAACTGTGCAAAGAACGTGTGTCCAAGACAGGCACTCCACAAGCCAAAAGATAGAAGCATATATGCTTTCTCTTTCTTCTACCCATGATTGATATAATTTTTGGTTAAGGAAAATGGAAGAAATAACTCATCTTTTCTACTCTATAACTGACTGAGAAAACAGTATACCCACCAGCAATGATGAAAAAGCCTCCTCCTGCTTTGTATAGAATGTGACTGGCAAAAGGAGCTGCACAGATGATGAGGAAACTAGCTGCCACAATGGTGAGCACTCCCAGGAGCATAAGAACTGTCCAGAAACCTCGATAAACTAGTGAAAAGGAAGAAGGAAGAAAAAGAATACAATACTTTTTAGAACTTATCCAAGTTGGCTAACAAAGATTTTCCTTTCCCCTTCTTTTATCACTTGCCTTATTAACAAATGAAACATTAATTCTATTTTGCATATACATTATATATCATATGGATCAAAATAGGTCTGATTATCAGTTCTTACCTGATGATCATGGAAAACAGCATGCAAGTTATTGTGAATGAAATCCATCTGCTGAATATTTAGCAATAACTTGTAAGATAGCAACCTGACCAAACTGACACTCTTTAGAAAATGGTACAGCAAAGCTATAGAAGTGATTCCTTGGGATAAATTATTGGACTGACAGGATAGAATTATTTTACCAAAATTGTGTGGAAGAAGCAGAGAGCTGCAACATCTTAGTGCCCAGACTATATCACCAATAACAATCTGTAAGTTCCTTACAATTTACGGCTGGATAATGCTCCTTATATATAGTCATATTCAGCAGAAAGAAACTTAAGCTAGGAACAGGGAGAAACTAAGAAAATGTAAACTGCATTTCTGAAAAACAGTAAGTGTCTTAAACCAGCCTATTTCTGCTCTAAAGCTCTTTGTATTTTATTAAATTTAAAATGTGATGTTTCAGAAGCCCTTTAGGCAGTGCCAAGCAGTGCTGAATTAATGGATGCAGCTGGTGATAAATGAGCTGAGAGTTTTGTGACATACTCTGGCCAAAAGAGTCTTTCTAACAATTAGTTTTTAGCTGGTTAATTGCACATCCATTTAACAAAGTCATCATTTTACAAATGCTACAAGAGTGACATAAATTTCTCCCATGAATTTAAAAATTGGTACATTAACACAACCCATTAGTAAAATTATGAGTTGTAAAGATCTCCATCGCCAGATCTGAAAATCTTGAAGCACTGACAATTCAGTCAGTGAAAAACATTTCCACCCAACTGAGGGAAAGCATATAAGCCAGCTGGCAAGTCAGGAAAAGTGTATCACAAAAGAAACTGCCACTTATCATCTGACAGCACCTACTTACTGTTATGGAAAAACACAACCAAGCAACTATTATACTGGTTCATATCCTGAAAGATTCAAATTCATACAGCTTGTTAGAGACAGCTATTCAGTAATAATTCAGGTTTGCTCTCATCTGAAATCTGAAGGCGCACTAGGCATTAGCAGCTCGTGTTTCCCACTAATGTATTCCAAAAGTCTATGGTTTTGAACTTGACCAGCTTAACACAAGTTAAAGTATACATCATCAGCCTTGTAAATGTATTAGCTAGATCACGCTCACCACATTACATTAACCACACTTTCAAATAACACCCTTTTTAATCCAGGCAAACATTCAGAGACATAGTTTTCCGCCACACTGATCAGCAGATTTGGGCATAAAAAGGATGAATGTGTCTGAAAGTACCTTGCAGAAGGGTTAAAATTGTGGTTTGGTTCATATCCAAGTCTTCACTTCACATAAACAAAAAAATTATTGGAATAGTAGCTAAGAAATAAGGCTATGGCTCAGCAAAGCAGTTAATGTGTGTTTTGCTTTAAGTACTATACCTCTTATGGGATTTAGGCACCTGTTTAAAGTTAAACACATAGTTAAATGATTCACTTAATGCAAATGGACAATGAATGGAGACCTAGAAAGGTAAATCTCTCAAGTCCTTCAGTCTTGAGTTTCTGAAGCAATTTCATATTATTGTACTCAAGGGGCTACTTTGATAAGCTTCATTGCAGTCTCCAAGTCCATGGGACATTACTTCCTAATTTAAAGCCTAATACCACTAAATCAATCTATAACCACCCAACTCTTTTACATGGGTGGCCCAAGGTACTTCAAAGTCATACTACATAACAGGACACATTGGCCAAAATGAACCTTGAAAAAGCTTTCTTGTATATTATTATGGTCAGTCAGCTAAGTCATGGAGCAGTGTTTCTATTTTCTGAATGGAGGAGGACACGAGATTCTCCAGCATTACAAAACCAACATCCATTTTCATTATCCACTCTTCATACAGAAAGCTTTAAAGTTGCTTTTCATGAGATTTCATGAGAAAAGCTTGATTTGATGCTCAAATATTCTTAGAAATAGAGTACAAAAGAAGTACAAATGTAACTGATGGAAATTTGTTTCAACTTCTCTGTAACTATAGAAAAGAAAAGCTGTTTCTCTGCTCCAACACTGTAACTATTTTACACATTATGTGGGAAATACTGATTTCACCTAGCTATCCCCTGACAGAGGCTTCCATTCTATTTCTCCAAAACAGTTATTTACTCTAAAGAATCATAGATAAAGTCTGATTATCCTAATGCTTGTTTATTAAGCTAATTCAGTCATTAAACATCAATTAAAAAATAGATTGTAGTTGATAGGTACAAAGTCTGCTCACAAATGTGTGACTTTTCAATAAAAATACTACCCCCCTAATCTGCAAGGCAGAAAGTCATTTGGTTCATTTGCGGCACAGGTCTGAGGAAACACCCTATGAGCACTTAGACTTTTACTTTTGTAAGGGAATTTAAAAACCATAATTTCCCTGCAAATATGGCTTCACTTATTTTATAATCTGATCATTTTTGTTTAGATCACATTTCCCATCATCTCTGCCTAGATGGGCAAGATCAATTTCTACAGGCTAGCCATTCAAAATTACAGCTCAGCTGTCATTTAGCTTAACTGTCATCTATAGATGAACACAAAAGAGCTGGTTGAAATTAAATCTTCCTAAGAATGAAATTACTCTTCAAGTCAAAGACTTTGCTGCTCTGAGGCTGAGACACACAATGATAGATAAAATGCAACAGAAGATGTTGCTTTAAAGACTATACTCTTCTTTACATCCCATGAAAAGGGCTGACACTGTGATCCAAACAGTCTGTTTCAAGAAATAATGGTTCAGTGAACCCATACAAAGTGTATCTATACAAACTGTTCATAGAAGTTTGCACAATTTCAAGTCTCACTGAGGTATTTCATAGGATAGCCCATGTTCTGGTCCAGATGAAAAGGAGTACCCTTGTCTCTTCCATATAGTTCACATATATGTTAGAGTTATCCACCTCAAATACATGCATTATTCCAAGTTTTCCCTACAAAAGAATAAATAAAGTACAAGCACTATTGCAGAGTGCAAAATAAACATATCTGCAGTGTTTAAAATCTTAGATACCATTGCTCTATGTTGCAAGAGTGCTAAACAGAAGGTTTTGTAACTCATCTTGGTAAGCTACCCCTTTGTTGAGTACAACATTTGCCTAGGAAATGACAGGCAGACCTAAAAATAAAAAAAAAAGACTTAGTGGAAAACAGGAGTACACACAACTGCACCATTGGGCCTGTATAGGGACATTATATTCCTCCAAAATTGCATGACCTGTAGTTTTCCCTCGCTACTTGCTTTTCTTTCTAAAGATCCTAATTTAGGTCCTTCCAGAGACTTTTGCATTATGTGAAAACTAGAAGTATCTGGGTCTGTGCAAGGTCCCAAATTTTGGAGAAATGGGTGAAAATTACCAAAAGCCTTCTTTTCTAGTATAGTAGATCCCAGCATTGATTACAAAGTGAACCTACAGATTCATATTTTAAGATGTTACTGATACATGATATGAAAGAGAAGCAATAATACATTTGAAAATTTACAGAGCTGTGTCACCTACAACGCACACTTGTGTAGCAGTCATGGACACATCTGGAGCTCCATAACAGTTAGTAAGGAACAGCCTAGCTAATGTCACAAAGCAACACCCTTCTACTGTTAGAGATGTTAACATCAGCATCATGAAAGCATTCCAAGTATTTCACTGCTCTTGCTGACTCAAAGTGTTTTTAAAACTCAGCCATCAGTCCATACAAGTACTGTGGTCTACCATAAAAACCCCAGCTACTTAAATTTAATATCAGTATGAATTATTAAGCACTATAAGGATGAAATGCCTTTTGAAACATGTGTTAGTACAATGCCACATAAAAATTTCCAGGGGTAGGCAAAATGATTTGGAAAAGTTTCCTTGAACTATCATGGACAAGCTCACAACCAAAAGGGAACATTTCCTGTGATCTGACAGTGGATTGTATTTTAGAAAGTGTGGGTTTTTTACCTCCCTATTTAATGCAAGAGATATTGAAACGCTTTTAACAAGAGTTTTGCTACACACAGTGCCAATACAGTGAAAAGCAAAGTGCCTGAACTGCTCTCAACCAGGAGAATCTTCTCTGCAGATAACCAAATGTAAGTGAAATCACCTATCTCAGCAGCAGCACAGGAGACACACCTGGCCACACAGTAAACCTTGCAAGACTTTTCTCAGCTTCATTTAGCATCCTTTACTATCCCTTAGTAATGTTTTTTTTTTTCAAAAATAACTCTAACAGTAAAACAAATACAATATTCACAACATGGGTACACTTCTTTTTAAAATGCTTCTTACTTTATAGCTGCTTGGGGGACTACAGAGATCACACTTATAAATGTACTGTATTACAATCTCTCACGGGCAATTATATGGATATTACATAAGAGCATTTTTCTCCCCTAGAAATAGACTACTGCTAACATTTCACTTGTACAACTTCTATTTTCAGATTTCATGGCTGATATTTTCCAGATTACTTTAGGTTAATTTCAACCCATTAACAAACCTGCCAATAAATTTGATCTCACCATTTTAGATTTAACAGTTGCTGAATCAGATTTTTGCTTCAGTTCTATAAACATTGTGTATTGTCCATTAGGCACTACTTCAAATCCTGGCAATGTGCCCATGCAATAGAAATACCACAGTACTGGACAAAATAAGATACTAATAGTCAGGAAAAAAATACTGGCAGCTACAAATCAGAGTGTTAAACTAATGTGCCAGTGCTGCCCTATTAAAATAATTCCACTACAGCTTCAAAAGGTGTTGGGGTGATTTACAACAGCTAGGGCACTATTGTTATTTCCAAATTACGTTGAAAAAAAAAAATCCCCTCAAAAATAAAAATAATGAATTAGTGACTAAGTGTTAGATTTTTCACTTCTTACAAAAAATCTCACTAATAGCCAATAGGACTATTTCCATGAGTAAGAACTTTGCACATTTTTCAAAAACAGGCTTAGTATTGTCCTATAGTAAAAGAACTTTAGGAAAGTGTGATGGCCCTTTGAACATCAGTGTTAACTAACCTAATGAATGCATGAATATAGATAGCAGTGAATTAATATTAAAAATACTATAGTACTATGTTTTCAGAATAGCCTGATGGGCAACTATTCTGTTTATGATTATGCAATAATATATCTATTTTAAAATATATTGGTTGCTGCTGTGGTATTTCTATTGCATGGTCTAATCTATTTTTTTTATTCCTAGGTTGTATTTGATTGCACTTATATATGTGAATCATCATAAAAATGAATCTGCTAGAAACACAATGAGGCGCTAAGTCAATTCAAGAGCTGCACACTATAAAAGTTGTCACTCTAAACCTCTGTACCATCACAGAAAGTCACTAGAGTCAGGCTTCCTCCGAGTTCAGTTAAGATAAATGATATGGCCTATGAATTTCCTAAAAGTACATTAACCATGAATGATGGATCACACAGCTTTTGATGATACCTTACACTACAGCTAGGGGAAGTCCTCCCCACTCTGTTAAGATTATTTAACAAAACCAATGGATGCACAGAAACATTATAACCATTATTAAAAGATACAGCAAACTGCAATTTCAAAGCAGTGCTATCTAACCCTGTGAAGCTGGTCATGCATCTAGTAATGATTAAAAGATATCTGGTATATTAAAGCATGCATTCAAACCTCCAATATAAGCACCCCATAAGCTTTTCTGCCTTTACATTTCCATCTAAGGCTGTAGTCCTTGACACCAAGAGCTCATAGTCTAGGTTTGTACATCAGAATGGACCCAGCTTTTGGTCTAAAGCTTTGTAAGGCAGACTGAAACACTAAAGCTCCCTGTCTCAGTGCTTTAAGATTTTTCAGAACTAAACACAAACGCAAACCCAACATACAAAAAGATGTAAATAGAGAGGATGGGCGAACCTGTTTTGAATTTTGGCCCAGAAAAGCTCTGAGCCAAATTCCTACTAAAACCAAAGGAGTTATGTCAACAGAGAACTAGGTCCAGACACTGCACTCAAAAAGCATCAGAGATTTCATATTCCTAAAGCAACGTATCTTTGTCTGAGCTTTTCTAGCTGGATGGTGACACGGCACTCCAACAAGCCACACTTGTGTCTCCACACAAGTGACTGCACAAGGGGCTAAAATTAAATGCAAATTCTTCTGCTAAGATCCAAATGTCTCTTAAGCCAAATAGTATGTAAAAAAGTAACATGCCTTTACTTGTTCAGCAACTAACAGTGCTCTGAACAGAAAGAGATTTTTAGAAGATGTGTTGTATACATGTTTAATTTTTCTTAAGAAGTTTAAAGCTCTTCATTCAGTTGTTTCTTTTTCTATGAAAGAGCAAATGAATGTGACAGAAAAATTCTTGTAATCTTGTTATATTTTGTTAAAATAGAACTTGATTGACTCACTAAAAATACAATGATAAACCTGGGGAGGAGATTTGGGCTTTTTATCATCCCCAAAAGAGAATATGTTTAGAAAGATATGTGCCATAAAAATGGTAATATTTTATCAAGAAACAGTAGCAGAACCAAAAAAGGGGACAATAACCTCAAATTTTTGGTAGTGCCCTTTTATTCTATGTTTTGCTGATGCAAAGTATTAGATGCAGACAACTGGATATACAAATCATAAATGAAATTTTGTTCTTCATGAAAACAAACTGGAGCCTTTTGCCACTGGCTTTATAGAGAACCACTTCCTGCACTGGGAGTCAAGAAGAGGATAACCTTCTAGCATTTCTTAATTTAGCAACTGCAGTTGAAGCAAGGTTTTTAAAACCTGTTTGCCAGATATCATGGGCAGGATTGTCAAATTAGACTAAAGGAGAAACAAGTTTTGAACTAACAGAAGAGATGATGACATAACCTTCTTCATAAAAAGTTGTGAAAGACTCTTGAACAATCATAACTGTTCTAATAAATAACTCAGCTTGGATGCTGAAAATGAAATGTAGGCATAAAAAACCCCAAACCATCTTCAGTTTTAATGAGCTTGAAAGCAATCCAACTGTATCTATTTATATAGCAGGAATGGCTCTGAATATACTCTACCTGGGCCAGCATCTATAGTACAGTTCTGCCTACTTTTAATCTCCTAATATGAAATATAGATAGGAAAATTATATTTGAGCAGTGTTCCTTTTGGCAAACATTAACTAAAATTAATTAAACTTTTGATTATATTCCTTCTCCTTTTCTTTTTCTTTGTTTGTCCACTTTTGTGTAATCATGCAATATAATTTGAGGAACCTTTGTGAAGGTATGAGTGAATGGTGGAATACAAACTCTGTCCAGGCTATTAGAAGCTGATGACTGTCACTTTCAAATGGAAAGGTAATCTGTTCTAGATGTGCTGTGAAGTTACAGATTAGTTCTGTGAATGGTGAGGTCTGAATTCTTCCTGGACAAACAGTTCATAATTTCTAAAGATTAACAGAACCATTATAATTCTAGTTTATTTTTTTTTCATATCTGCAGCATAAAATTTGGATTCTAAAGACACTTCAAGGTTAGCAAAAGCATCATTACAGTTTCAGGACAGGAAGGGATCACTTAAGTCCCTTAGTCAGCAAGCTCAGAGACATGTAGCATGCACACATCACAGGTTGTTTAAAAAGTCATGTGAAATAGCTATCAGAAGTTATCTACTTCAAATATGTTTGCTTAAAGCTCTATGATTAAATTTTCCTGATATTTTTAAGTCATTCCTCAGTGTTGTAAAGACAGGGCTTTCTAGGCACTATTCAAACATAAAGTTTTCTATTAATGTTTAGCTTTCGCAAGTATATAAATATATACTAATATGTATCTCTGTTACAGTACAAGAGTTTCTCAGTGAAGTATATCTGAGTCAGTTAAATAAACTCAGATAGCATCAAGGCTCTGCTCCTCCTTCCTCATAAAGTAAAAATGCAGTAGTTTTCCATACATGTTTATTCATTTAACAAAAACAAAAACCCCAAAAAATACCAAAACAAAACCAACAAAAAATTGCAACTCAAACCAGTTTTATTGAAGTACATGACAAGAAGTACTTGTTTAATGCATTCAGCCCAAGGAAGATAATTAATGTGTTGGAGAAAAAAAGAAGCACTAAAAAGGAAATAAGAAATTACCTCCATTCTGCCATCACTCTTAAAGCTAATCATTATTTATATGTTTTGTTAAACAGTGGCTTAAATATGCATGTTGTAAAATTGTGAGAAGTATGAAATACCAAAATGCTGTTAATTAAACTGTGTGGAGCGATAAGGCTGTTTTATTTTGAAGCATCCAAATTGTTTTCTTGAAACTATGGGCATTGTATTCATTTGCACCAAACAATACTTACTGATTGCAGAGTCATAGGAGGTGGAGTTGTGTTCATCTCGGAGAAGAGGAAATGGGGACAGGTAAGCATGCGTACAATTCTTAGAAGGTGACTGGTTGGCTAAAAATGAAAGAAAGCTGAAGATTAATATTTTACTGCCTTAACAATAATGTGTGTCTGTTCTTCAAATGGGCAAACTGAGCTTCATAGGTCAAGATTTCAGGTCCTTTCCTAGGCAACGGCTTACAGAATTTGCTTTGGTAAGAGATACAAGCCTTGTAATCCAAACAAGAATATTCCTTAAAGAGCAATACAGATTTAATAAATGAGCCCTGCTGAAAGCACACTGCAATTTATATGTGATGCATATGTATGCCTTTGCATGCATATGTACCTTTCTCATTTGAGGGTTTATTATGTTCTTCTCATTATTACATGTGCAGAAAAAAACAACCAAACAAACAAAATCCAGGCAATTACTTTTTCTTTTGTGAAAGAACAATGAAAATATCAAGCATCTTCAGAGAGTTTACAATGGCCACAAGTAAGAGTCTAGTCTATGAAATGAATATCCTCCAGAAAAGGATAATTTCATCCTTTATACTAAATACTTCTAAAAATATCAACTTATTCCTGGCAAAAGACAAAAGCTGACTGTAACTTAAACACCATCTAAGTTTCAGATTCCTGACCACATAATTTTCCAGAAAAATAATTAGGGGAAATTAACTACAGTTAATATTACATTTTATACCTAAGACAAAGCAATGTATTTAGCAAAATATGGGCTATTCAAGTAAAACTTGTATGATGGCACATGCTTTTCACAAGGATTATGGAAATCTTGAAATAAGGTGAGGGAGCTCCCTATCTCAGAGGGAGTGTCAAAGACTAGAGAAGAAGTTTTGCTTGACTTCTAATGGGGAGATTTTGGTTGAAAAACACCATCTGATCTTGTAATTCTATCCATCTTAGAATCCTGGATGCAGTGAAAGAAAGCAACGGGTCATCTGTGAATGTAATAAAGAAATTCTTCTGGAGATGGTGTGCCCTACACCATTTTCACTGTGGAGCTCCCATTCCCTTCTTAACCCACTTGCAGTCAGTTAAGAACAGATGGAGAAACTACCCAAGCAAAAATTCATGGACCAGGCTAACCACTAAGCCCTTTTTCCCTACTTAACAGAGGTAAACCAACTGTTTAACAGTAAGTGGTAAAAGACTTTGTAGCTAAGAATGGAGAATGGACTCAGGTTAACAGGGCATCCACAACAATCACAGTGTAATCTGATAGCTAAACTTGTATCATTTTGTCCTGGGGTTTCCTGTAGATTGCAAAAGCATGTGTCAAGAATTTATTTTAGAGTAGCTGAAGAACCTGATCCCCAAAGAATCCATATGAAATCTAATGATTCACAAGACAGAAGAAAAAACAAAATACACACCAAACCCCAACAATTTTGAAAACAAACAACTGTAGATAATGTAAAAGGAAAAAATTACTTACTATACCAAAATTTCCACATGCTGCTATTATTATCTCCTACATTTCCATTAAACCAACATCTCCAGAAGAAACCTTCATGATGGAAAGTGGCCTTCTCTCCCTACAAAGGAAGGAAAAAAAAAAGCCATTATCATAAAATTTTTGAACTGTTGAAAGAATTAAGTTCAATTAGATGTTCAGGTAAAAAACATCACCATCATAATGACACACAACCTGTCCGAATTTAGGTCAGCTATAGCATTTATAAACAGTCATTCTTCTTTTGAAAGAATATCATATTGCAAAAGCAGTATCACAAAATAAAAATTAATTTTAGAACTGATTATAAATTATTATAAGAGGTTTTGAAGCAAGCTTATAAGCCTCCGGAAGGTCAAAATTAGTATATTCAAAAGTATATACAGAAATAAATTCTTAGAAAATAAACAAAATTTGTCTTTTCAAAAGTTTATATCGAAGTAAATTCTTAGAAAATAAACACATCCAATATTTCTATATATATATCATTCTCTTTATAAATAAAAAGTTCATACTAACCCTAGCACCTTCAGGTGCTTCTGAACAAGTTCCTATTTCTGTAGCAAGAAGCCAATAATCAGTTCCAAATGCCACCAAAAAAAGCAAAACCCCCAGAGCTGCAAAGAAGCCTCCAAAAAATATCCCCACACTCAGTTTCATTGTTGAAGTTATTAGAAAAAAATAAACCTAATTACTTAAAAGGTTAGCAGTAAAATAAATTTAAAATAAATTATTGTGAAAGTAACTAAAAAACTGTTTGGAGAATACAGCTCATATCTAAAGAAGTTTCTCTTCACTTGACTTTCTGCCTGTGCCCTTCTTCCCAATGCCCTGTGAGTCAATTTGTGTCTCCAAATTTGTGTTCCATGTGGCTGACTCAAGTCTGACAGATGAAAAGGGCCTTCTATTTTAGGACACTGATGGCAGAGCTTTGCTCTGTTTCGCTGTCCGGGCGAGGCCAGTCAGAAATAGCTGACCTTCCCCTAACTAATCAGGGATTGACTTGAAATATTATTGCAGCTGGTGCATCAACACCAGTGGAGATGGAGCTGCAATGGATCTGTCCATCTACGTGAGCAGTGTTACAGAGCACGCAGTACTAGCAAGGATTTCCAAAGTTCAGGCCTGGTGGCGAATGTTTCCTTAGCTGCTAGCAGGAAAAGAAACACCAACAAAGAAGTTACTATAAGTCATATTACAAAACAAAGGCTGACGATTTTTTATAGAATTTTAAAATATGGTAGCCAAAATGAAGATATACCTCTGAAAAATCCTATATAATAAAAATACAGTAATCTTTAAAAATTTACATCCTATCTTTAATGTAATAACTTTAGCAACACTAAACACAAAAACACCTAAATGCTTTATTTATTCAGATGCATCTTTTTTGCATAGATCAAAACTTTATGCAGTTAAAAATTCCTTCAAGCACCTGATAAAAAACTTCAATCTTTTCAAAACAAGAATTCACTTTCCCAAGAACATGCTTTGGCCATTTTGGAAAGTGATGAAGTAAAACATTTAAATTACAAGTACTCACTGTACAAGAAAAAGGCTTTTTCAACAACTTCATTTTATGCCAAGCAGGCCTTCCCAGTCATCTCTCATGGCTTACAGGGAATGCTCCCATAGAAATGTATAGAGTTTCTATAACATGTACCAGATCCTACAGTCCTTACACAATAAAATTTCATTGGAATTATTTATCACCAGAGTAGAATTTTCCATTGATATTGCATATTGGGAAGTGCTGGGCTCAAGAGAAGAATTAAGCCAGTTTACTCCAGAAAACACTTGTCACAACATTTTATAGCAATAGACTTACGACTCCAGAGGGACTCCTACTTTCAATATGCCTGTATTGGTTTGGACAGTGCATCAGCATGCTTGAGGACAGCAGTGAAAACACTGCTTCTACCACCTCTCCTCATTTCTACACAGATGAACTGGAGTTGTGTCCTCAGTGGTTTTATACCACTACACAATCTGCCCAATATCATATTCACATTTGTTATTAATCATATTTAATTCAAACCTGATACTATACTAATTTCATACACAAGCACGTCTAATATTTTGTGACCTTTTTGTACTTCAGCGTTTCAGTGTATGCAGAGCAGCAAATGAATATTCAAACAGACTCTTTTTGTCATATTTGCTTTTCCCGACAGCCACTGATGCAGTTCATTTTGATACAGCAGGAGAGAGGTGTTTGGAAACCTAATTTTGAAAAGTGATGTTTTATTGCTCATTATTAAAGAAAACAAAAAAAATCAGGAAAAATAAGAACACATAGGATATGCTATAAAATAAAATAAAAATTATTACTTGCAATTTGGAATAATACTTCAGCTTTTGGTCAGCCCTGAAGTGGTCAGGCAGGCAGATGAGATAATTGCTGTAGGTCCCTTCCAGCAAATATTCTATTCTGTTCAGTTCCATTTTAATGTGTCTTAAAAAAACCCAAAAAAGTAGGATTCAGTTCAGCACTAACATGCCCAAATTTAAACAATTTCATATAAGCTAAATGTTTTTCCATCATAATCAATAGTGATCACACTCAGTGGAGCCAGAGAGCAGCTCATCACAACCTAGATTAGACTCAAGGGCTCTGCTCAGGCACTTGAGCAGACACCTAGCTCCAGCCAGTTCCAGAGTATCCTGCTGGCTCTCAGCTGCCATGCCAGAAGGGCTTATTTCCCTCTCTGTTTTAAAATACCTGCTAGCCCCACACGGGATCTTATGTGTCCCCTCCCCCCTTGGATGACACTAGGACCCTACATGATGGTGACTGAATCACATCTGGAAAGAGCAATGTGGTGGCCTTACTGCCATCTCCCACAGTCGGGTACTCCAGGATGTCTAAGGCATCTACATTGGGCATGCAGGTACCACAAAGGACTTAAAGGAAGCCGACACCTTTCTTGAGTGACAACTACAGGCCAGGTTCACACCACGTGTGCCATCCAGGCTACCTCAGAAGCCAGGTTCCATTAGATTGTCAGACCATCCTGGAAGCACCGCTGAGTGTTTTAGCCAGCCCTCTATCAACTCAAGATCCCTATTTCACATGGAGATGTCTGAATGCAAAGGTCTTCATCTGCAACTGAATTCTACTCAGTGAGCTGGCGTTCCCAACCATTTTGCTGGTGTCTGGGTGGCCTTAGAAAGCATTGACCCAAAATTCAAGAATTTCATACAGTGAAATTCAAAGATATAAATAGTCACAACATAAACAAAATCCATTTTATAAAGTTCTTCATGATACCTATTAAAAATTAATTCTAATGCACTGTTTAACACTATGCCACTTAGCTCATCCTAAATAACGGGAGGTCTTGTAATGTCACAACAGCGAACTTTTCCAACATTAAATCAGAAGTAAAAAGAGAATTCTAGACCCTTGTGTCAGCCACTGAACCACAATTAATAAAACAAACTACCAAAAAATATCAAATGGCTAGTTCCAGTCATGTTACACCTACCTGCCCTCAGGACAGAAATACGTCAGTGACTCTGTGAGCCTGTTTCTGCATGAGAGCAACTTACTCTTGTGAGTAGCTTCACTGAAATCAGTTTGCATGGAAAGTTTCACTGAATTCAAATGACAGCTGAATTACTGCCTGTGCAGTGCAAGTATTTATTTTTAATATACTGTACATGCACTCTGGTCTCAGTTTAGCATGTTCATCCTGAGAGGATCTAATTTAATTATTCTCTTTTATATTTATGGCACATTCTCTGGCAGTGTTATCTTCCAAATACTCTAACATCACCAGTATTATGCCTGTCTATGTCAAGAATGAAGCAGAAGCCATGTAAAGACTTGTTATGTCAGCTTAAAAATTCATGTTATCCACCACTTGAATACTCAAAGAAAGTCTCAGGGCCTTTTTCTTTAATTAAATTAAATTCTGAAGGTTTCTCAATAGAAGAGAGAAAGTTTATCAAGGCAAAACAATCATTATTTTCAATCTTAAACAAAGTAATTCTCCAACTCCTTTCAAAACTCCTAAATTTCTGCAGAAATACTGTCATTTTAAACCAAAATGACTCAGCCAAATTTATCCCTACTATAATGACAATGAAGTAATTAAAACAGCTTTAATATTCAATCAATTCAACTAATTAAGCCCAACATTCATGGGTTTTGTTGACTCATAGTGTGAAGATTGAAGGACCCACATAATGGATGGATTCCAGTCTCATTTAAAAAGCTGCAAAAGCTTTTTTTATTTTATTTCTGTTTATTCACCAGATAGGGCTAAACTAAGTCCTGAATCTGAATATTTTATTTATGCATATAATAGCTCCAGCTTCAACATAGTATCTGAGCCCTTCCTTGTATTTAAAAATAGAAAAGAAAAAACTATTTAAAAAAACAATAGCAGGCTGTTTCTTTTTTCCCTTTTCCATCTGAAGGGTAAAAAAAGAAATTTATGGGAAGGGGATGTTGTTTATTTGCTTGTTTATGTTTGTGTGTGATTGAGTAAGTGTTGGGTACGTCTGTTCGGAATTGGCAGGCAGCTCCTTATCTGTGCTGGCAGATATGCCCATGATCTAAAAACAGCCTTTTAGAACTGGCTGCATGTCTCACTACATACCAAGAAACAATTTCAGCAACTGCCTCAGAACTGAGTCCTTCTGAGACCTCAGTGTTCATTTACTGTTCTGAACACTAATGGGAGTCTCTCACCCACTGATTCCGATCCTCATCCTGTCTGTCTTTCCCAGCTGGGCAGATGTTACCTATTGCACTGACCCGATCACTTGTCAGCAGAGTACTAGGCAGACAAACAGCCAGACACGTTGCACAGCACACCCTGCACACCCTTTGTCCATGAAATGTGTGGCTGAAGTTCATCTTTAAGCTGGTCACTTCAGGTTTCCTCTACAGTCATACATCACTTTTACAGCACAGTCTGTCTGAGCTTTTTTTGGATGATGACCTCAATGTGCAAGCAACCATGCCCTAAAAGTACAATTACTTTGGGTGGTTGTTGGTTTGTTCACTGACCAAGTGAGAGTCTGGAATAACTAGTTTGAGATATGACCACTTTATTCTTAATACTACAGTAAATCAGACCACAAGTCACACAATCACAGAGTGACTGAGGTTGGAAGGGACCTCTAGAGGGCATCTTGTCTAACCTCCCTGCTTAAGCAGGACCACGTAGAAATGATTGCCCAGGACCACGTCCAGGTGGTTTTTCAGTACCTCTGAGGCTGGATACTCCAGAATCTCCTTGTGTGACCAAACATCTGCCAGTGTTTGTTCACCTTCACAATAAAAAGTATTTCCTGATGTTCAAAGCAACCCTCCTGTGTTTCAGCTTGTCCCCACTATCTCTGGTCCTGTCAATGGGCACCACTGAAAAGAGCCTGTCTCCATCAGGTATTTATATAAAACTCCTTCTGAGCCTTCTCTTCTCTTCTCTAGGCGGAACTGTCACAATTTTCTCAGCTTTTCCTCATTGGAGAGGATGCTCTGGTCCCTTCATCAGCTTAGTTGTCCATCATTTGACTCCCTCCAGAGCGTTCATGTGTCTCTTGCACTGCAATGCCCAGAACTGGACACAGCAGTCCCAGTGTGGCCTTGCCAGTGGTGAGCAGAGAGGAAGGAACACCTCCCTTAACTTGCTGGCAATGCTTTGCCTAATAAGGACCAGGATACCATCTACCTTCTTTGCAACAAGGTCACATGGCTGGGTCATGTAAAACCTGAGTGGAGATTGTAGAAATGTGCTGATGTCCCCCCACAAAAGGAGGAAATCAAGCCATACTGAACAGAGGTATCACTGAGTCATTCATTCAGCACGAGCTACAATAAGTTACAGAGATGACAGTACGAACAAAAGAGACATAAGCAGCCCATATGTCAGCAACAGCTTCAACAGGTATTCTAATAAATCAACAAAAAAAAAATCTTCTTTATGAGGCATTACTTTTACACATCTCTGTGTATCCAGAACCCACTGCTAGCCACCTGCATGAACACATGACAGACTTGTAATCACCCTGATGTACCCTGGGTGTACATCCCATTTGGACCCTGCCTTATACACTCTCTGTGTTCAGGACTTTGACACTACAAAGCATCACAGATATATTCAGCCACAGAAAGGAAGACAGAACTTTAGTATGACTGAGTGGATCACTCTGTTTCATATATCCCATTCTATATTATATTTTGCATTAAATCTACATTAGATAAAATAGGTAAAAAAAGGTAAAGTATAATTTCTTTTTAATTGTGTCATAACACTGATTCAAGGTGTAATGAATCCATGTACCTGCAAATTGGGCATGATAACTAGAATCATCAGAAGTACAAGAATGTGCATCTGAGTTCCTTTATCACATCACCATCATGAGTGCTCTGAATTTTTCATACAATTACAGGAAAGCCAGGCCAATGCCAGTAGCATTCCCTGCAACACTTTAAAGTCATGACACATCACATGCAATTTTCACAGAAAAGAATTATTTGCCTAATTCTAGGAGGTATTCCAGGAAGCTTTCTATGAAAGTAGTTATGCTTAAGTAGTCAGGAATTAAAAGCGGGAGTCTTCTTTAACATTCATTTTACATGGGTCCTTCCACAGCAGGATGCTATTATGAATCTCACTCTGAGGCTGTAACAACTTCCATTTACTGCACAGACACTTTCTGATATATATATTTTTGGATTTATTCAGGAAGCCTGAGGAACTAGCCTTTAGGTCTTTCTGTGTCCTTCTAGCTTCTACAGAGCCACTGACCTTAAAATAAATAATTAAATAAACTAGAGTACTCTTTGAAGGATTGAAGGATTGGTGGAGGGGTCCAGCACAGAGAGTGGAGAATAACATGTGTAATGTAAGAGTACTCTAATACACCAGAAAAGAGACTGAGATCAACAGGACTCATCCTGGCCACCTTCTGCTCCAGAGAGGATTAATAGTATCTAAACCATTCCCAATGTATTGATTTTATCTGTTAAACATTAATTGAAAGAAACACAAAAAGCCATGTGGCCTTACTTATGCTGCCATGAAAAACTCCAGAAGGGAAGAAGTAGACCCGATGCCTGAAATAATTCCTTCCTTTAACAAGCTGTTTTATAAATGCTTTCTAAGTCTCTCTGACATACCAACATGATTCATTTACAGCTTTGAGGGTGGCATCAATTAAAAGGTTTCTTTCCACATTCTTTAAATTTGCAGATCTTTTCAGACAGATTACACTTTAAATGTCTTTAAGATTAACAGCAGACTCCAAACTCAAGTTCATTTACAAGTACCTCTTAAAATGTTCTAGACCACTGGATTGTAACTTTTTCTACTTCGCTCAATTTGTATATGAAAAGTTGAAATGACTGTTGAAGTTACCATAATGATCTGAAGCAGCAAACCAGAATGAAATAAGTCATTGTTAGATTCACTAAATTCGATGACAAATTGCACATTTGAGGGTCTTGACCTTACCTATTTGTAATGCAGGAATTCAAGAATATATTCCATTTACTGGAATAAATCAGTGTAGTTCTCTTAGACCTGTCTCCCAGAAGTATTTTACAAACTTTATTTAAGAATTTATAAGGTTTCAAATTTTCTCCATTATTGAAGTAATGTGAAGATCTTTTTAAAAAAATGTATTAGATTCCAGATGACTTTCATCAATGCTTTCACTATGTCACTATGTCACTTGGAGCACACACAGCCACAGAGTTGGCTGAGGAAGAGCAGCTGCAGACTGCCTCAACCCCTTGCTTGGCAGGTGACACAACATATTTACAGTAGATGTTTTCACTAAAAGGCTGAAGATTCCTCACCCCTTCCCCTCATGAGCAAACTGAATTTCAGACATTCTCCCACAGACTAGTTCTCCTCCCATTCATAATTTGAGGCAAGAATAGCCCAACAAGGCTGCCGATAATCTGATCTCTGGCAGCCCAACGCTAGAAAAAATATTCCTTCTGCCATTAAAATCTCTCTCTCTCTCTCTCTCTCTCTCTCTCTCTCTTTTTTTAAACCTTCTCTATTTATGCAAAATTTATCTTCAATTAGGACAGCAGACCTAGACACAAGGTTGCATTAGTATGCAAACAAAAACTGATAATATCTAATAAAGCTTTCCTGGTTTTTTACTTCTGGTTCCTCTATTTCTTATCTAAAAGATGAGCGCTTTTTTGGGGGGCAACAAAATAACAATAAAAAACTTACAGTTGCTGGCTGATTACCATGACTACCAAGTTCATCTCATAATCACTGTCACAACAGAGAGGTGCACCTCATGCTTTGCTTCTAGCATGATGCACTTCACACTTACATTACTTACATAAAATGGAAATAGAGCACTTTGATTGTGTAGTGACAGTAGTCTGCATATTCTTCCTGGTTCTACCGTAATCCATGAAAATCAATAATTTTCATTCAATTGCTACTACCAGGTCACGGGAAAAAAAGATAGAAATAAGAGGATCATCTAGGCATTTCTGAACACACAAGCTGCTTGCCACTTCTGAGCATCTATTGTGTACCTGTTTGTAAGAACCATCCAGCAACAAGTCAAACATCTTATATATTAGACTTGGTCTGTTTTCCTTAGGACTCTGATAAATGGTCTTCATTGTATTTCATGCCTTTAATTGCTAGTCAATTTCCTTATCCAGTTTCCAGACATAAAAACACTTTATTTGAGAACATTTATCTTAAGATTTCTGTATTTGAAAGCCTTTATCTTAAACTTTGTAATTGCAATTACAGAACATGAGTAGGAACCTTGAGGCAGCTGAAATCATCTGCCTTCAGCTTAAAAGTAACAGAGCTATTTGTCCATTACTATATATTAACACCTTTTTCTTATATATTATGCAAAGTATGTAAGAATGTAAGATGCACAGTTCTTTAACAATTTGATCACGTTTGCCAGGAAAAAAGCAGTAAGAGATCTGTTAAAGGAAGAGACACCTATGTGTTCTCTAAATGCTTGGGTTGTTTTCCATTAACAGTTTGCATTGATGTCATAAAGTTTGGCTACTCCCTGCTTTACAAGTCGTTGTGCATGGAGATAGCTTGAAATAACACAAAAAACCTAAAGGTTTTCATTGCTAGGGAATTCAATATTCCTGCCTGCAATACCTTGTCCCCATCATATTTGATCATTCTGGTCTTCAGAACCTGAGAAAGATACAGAATAGCTAACTGGTTTCAGAGACTTATGGCAGAGACTAACACATAAAACCTTAAAAATTTCAGCTGGTCTCGGTGTTTGCATAGAAGTCAATGTCCCTTAGATCCCAGGGAAAGTTCCTAAACCCTTGCAACATCTTTTAATCATCCACCTCTTTAATACTTTCTTCTAATAAATTTCCAGGCATTTTCCATTTCTTCTATCAGTTAAAATGACCAATGATAGAATCAGTGCAATATTGAGCAGACAATGTAGCAGCAATTCCCAGGATGCTCTAATATTTCAGCATCTTGTCACCATTTTGTCGATTTCAGAGAAATTGTGTGCAACTGATCTCTGTTAGTGTTGTATCCAGAATTTTAAAAACCTCACTGAGAGAATTTGTTATTCAAAGTGGCCTCAAAGAGATAAATTAATAGGATATATTGGTTAACTCAACACGAAAACATCACAGGCACCAGGATATTAAACAATTGAGCTATTCTTGTCTGGACACCGATGACATCTTTGTCCCTATGCAGACACTAAGTTAAGTTTTGCCTTGGTTTCTTATAAATAAGCTACATATCTAGAAATATGTGTTTCTTCACACTTTTGGTATTTTGGGGTTTTTTTAGCTTAATTTTTAATAATAAGAAAACTACATTTCCTTCTCCTTTCCTTTTTTGTGTCCTAAATCTGTAAAAGATCCTCAACGCTGTGATAGTTATTTCTTCTCAAAACATCAAGATAGAACTGAAGTTATGCTATTGTCAGTTATTGAATGATCTTCCTCAAACTTTACAACTCATGATAACTTTTAAAACGTAAGAATCATCAATATTTTACAAAAGTTTCTTCCTATTGATAATTAAAAACAAGTTAAAGCATCTCCTGTTCCCTTTACAAGCATTTAAAACTGCAGCAATTTTACTGATCCCTGGCCAAGCAACTACGTAAAAGAGCGAACCTTTGACTCCAACATAAAGGTGGGTGGCCACATTTTGCATGTGTCAATTATTTCCACCAGTGTTTCTGAGAGATTTATGAAGCTTCACTGGTTTGGATGCAAATGCATTATAACATACTAGTCGTCAACAATTTCAGCTATCCCTGACTTTTAACAAAAACACAGCACAGCAGTGAACGCACTAAGCAGAAAGAAGGAGGCCCTTCTTCCTTGGCTCAGTGCCACCATCATAAGCCACGTAACAAGGCAGAAAAACATTTTGCTGCCAGAAACACTTGATGCAGGCTCCAGGCCAAGCCTGCGATGGCCGAGGAACAGCAGCAGCGCTGGGACACGGCCGCTTTCCATATGGATAGGTAGGATCGGAGATGCAAGGGCCAAAAAGCCATCTTTCTACGGCGCCCACAAAACTGCGCAGGGGATCCATTACCATGCTCCTATGGCATATTTGTTTCCAAAGCCCCTCGGCTCCACCTGGCTATTCCTGCCTTCCCCAGAGCCTCAGGCCCCGAGAGGACGGGTTGCAAAATTTTTCCCGTACAAACATGCAAGAGGCAGGAAGGGCAAAGTCCTAGAGAGGTGTGTGTGGGATCCCGACGGCTTCCGAGGCCGGCAGGGAGCCTTGCTCTTCCTCGGCTTCGTCCAAAAAAGAGGACACAGCGAGGACACCGTGCCAAACGAAACAACACCCGAGACTCGCCCCCGCCGCCGGTGCCGCCGCCTCTCCGTTTCCGCGGCGCCGCGGGCACTGCGCAGGCCCGGCGCCGCCGCCCGCATGGAGGAGGAGGAGGATGAGGGTGGCGGAGGCCGGGTGGCCACGGCGAGCCCGGCCGCGTCCGCCCGCTTCGTGCGGTGCCTCTACGTGGTGGGATTCCTGGTAAGCGGCGGCCATGGGGCCCGCCCCCGCGGCCTGCGGCGGGCGGCCGCGCCCGGGATCGGGAATCGGCTCCTTTGCAGGCCAAGGCTGCTGGGTTCCGGGGTGCGCCGCTGCGGCGGCTCCTTGGGAGCGCCGGCGCTCGTAGCGCTGGTGGCGTGCAGCTGCTGGGCTGCTTTACCCGTGCAAACAGCCACAGGTCGGATTTTTATCCTGTGAATGCCATGGAATAGCGTTGCCCCCGAAAAACTGAGTCTTGCCTTGGTGCTTGTAACAGAGCTGCTCCCTGTTTCCTTGAAATTCCCGTGGTTCCTGTAAATTTACCAAAAAAAAAAAAAAACTAAAAAATATGTTTCTCTAAAACATAAAAAAAAAGAACAGACTTTTGAAAGAACAGACCTTTAAAAGTTCATATTCTGTAAGGATTCCTGAGCCTCAGGAAAGTGCCGTTTAATTAATTTGAAATTAAAAACGATGATTTGGAAAATGAATACAAAATGAGTACGAGTTTGCACTGTGAAATGTCAGGATAACTGGCTTACCTACTTTTAGGTTGGGCAATAGAAATGACCCAGTTGGTTTGTGTCCTGGAGCAAATATCCCAGAGAAATTTGCTCCTTTTGACTGACTTTTAAACACTGCGGTTCTCCAGCCCTGAAATAGCTTATTGACACTGAGCTGGAGCACACAAAAAATCAACCAAGTGAGTGTCCTTTTAGAGGATGCGATGATGCAAGCTTCCTGTAGCCAGACAAATAAATACAGCCTGTCACTCCACAGAAGGAATTACACGGTGGAATGAGATGTAACTACCCATCAAAGGATAGTAGTTAATGGGTCTTGCTCTACCTGCATGCCTGTGACGGTCCAGTACTGCCAGGCTATGGTCTGAGACTTGTATTTCTTAATGTCTCCATTGATGACCTGGATGAGGTCACTGAACCTTTCTTCAGGTTCACAGATGACACCTAAGATTGTATTACTGAAGATGTTAGAAAGTGGTGTGCTCTGTTTGTTCATGCTAATGTATTTAATGATTCTGACCTTGTAAGCTTCAATTTCAACCATCAAAAAATAATTAGTGACAGACTGTGAGAATTCACTTAGTGACACATTGTTACAGTTAATCAGTCTTTGACGTAGTCTAAGTTTTCAGTTCAAGCAGTCAGTGATGAAAGGTAATCATGCTCCAATAGATCTCCAGGGGATACTGGATGCTGTGCCAGATTGTAGTGGTACTGAAAGAACTACTGGGTCAAAGTGATAAGCTTAACAAAAGGTAATAAAGCAAAAGGAACGAGTAGGAGATCCTTGTACTTCTCAGGATGGGCAGTGTCCTTTAACCTCCTCTTACAAAATGTTTTTCAATAATGCTTTGCCTTTATTTTTTTTTTTCAAGTTTCTGCCTTGTCACATTTCTTAAGCTATACTCAAAAGCAGTCTGTTAGTAGGTTTAGATGTATTGTAGCTTCTTCCCCATTGTAGTTGGGTAAAAGTACCATTTTTCAAAATATACTTTTGTATATTGTTTTGTATACTTTTTGTTCTTTGCACAAATAAAAAGTATGTTTAGGTGATTGAAATAAGACCACTTTGAATTTAAAGCGCTGATACGAAGTACTTTTCTTGTTAAACAGGTAAAGTTTAATATATTTAAAGGAATTTTTAATGTTTAAATAAATATCAGAAGGATTGTATCTAGAGTAGGGGAAGAGAATTGAAGTTTTCATAGGTTTAACTCCTCTGTGAGGCAATCCTTTATCTTTCAGTTTATGTGTCTTGTCATATGAAAATATTTATTTTAACCTCGTGTTGATATGGAGATAATTTACTTTTTTAAAATTTATTTTTCTAATGTTGACTGTTACTAAGCCAGGTTGCTATTGTCTTTGCGAAAGTTACTAAAATTTTTCCTGTCTTCTTTTCAGGATATATTTGGGGTGAGCATGGTGGTTCCTTTAATGAATCTTCATATCAAATCTCTAGGAGCAAGTCATACAGTTGCTGGAATCATAGGTGAGTTGCAGTACTTGATTTATGAAAGAGTAAGATAAGGCCTGGATTTTGCCTTACTGCAAATTGGACATTGGAACACAATTCTTCCCTGCTAATAACACAATAAAAAATAAAGATTATTTCCACATGAAACTATAAGGGCAGCCATACTGTGTTAGACCCAGAGACCTGTCCAAACTCTTGCACTGACAGTAGCCAAAAGCACATGCTTGGGAAAGAGCACAGTTGGAAAGAACAAGGACATCTTGCAGTTGCATTTGTACAGCTACTTTCCAGCATCCAAGAATTCACAGCTTAGCAATTTAGGGAGCCAGAGGTGTTGCTTGTAGTTTTATTGTTATTTACATTTTGCAAATGGTACTTCTGCAGCTGGTTCTCCAAAGCTTTCCAATGTCCATGACTCTTCCCAGTTTGATTAAAATCCTTACAGCTGTCTTGGCAAAATATTTATTCACTTTTAGGAGTGTTTACAAATAAATTCTCAAGATTTGGAATTTTATCTTAAAGTATATAGTGCTAAGGTAAGTTCTGTGGCTTTAAAGAACCTTTTATGGTATTCTTTATGGTTTGGAGTGATACAGTATTTTCTTTATTCCCAGACTTTATGGGAGCTGTTATTCAGTTTTATTAATTTTCTTTCTTATTTAACACTTTGTATGAAATAATTCTGCTTCTGCACTGACTTGACAGTATTATTTTAAACAGCAGCTAGTCAGAAATATGTTTTCATTTCATCAGTCTGCTTTGATTTTTAACATTAGAAAAAAAATAGGTTTCAGGTGTTTTCTTATAAATGAAAGCATCTAGCAGATGTTTCTCTCTATTTCACTTTGCTCCTTCTCTTCTGTCACTAAAGGTTGCTAAACTCCTAGCCTCCAAAATGAGAAAGTAGGATCCTTGTTTTCTTCTGGGCTTCTGTGATGCCTTGTAGTAGACTGAAGCACCAAGTAGAAAGTCCTTTCCAGTAGGGAAAATCTCTCCTGATTCTGAGAAAGCAGTTATAAATGCCAAGATTGATTTTGTTTAATACACCATACAAAGCAACATCATTTTCCCTTACATAGTTTTACAACTTTACAGCACTTCTTTCTTTTTGTTTTGTCATTCCCTGAAACTATTTACTTTATTAAATGCTAAACTCCACCCTTGGTTTGTCCTGCTCCATCTTCCCATTCTTCTAGTAAACTATTCCCATGATTTCCCATTTTTCATAATTTATAATTTTGTGCAGTTTTCATTTTAAAAAGCTTAATTTTTAACACAGGTATTGTGTTTGTTTTAGGATCTCTCTATGGTGTAATGCAGCTATTTTCAAGCACATTTGTGGTGAGTTCTAACACTGCATTCCAGAGCATATTGGTATTTCTATGGATTGTAGGGGGGGAAAGGGTGGGGTTAATAATAGCATTTCTTGACATTTTAAAAATGCATAAAGTGTTCATACAAGCATTTTGGTTGGAGAAACCAATTTTCAATTTGCATGAGAAATGGCAGTTTTGTTTATGGGGAATTGCCAGTTTTTTCAGGCAGAAACAATATAGTTTTTAGACAAAAACTAGAACACAGATTTGGGCTCAGATACATTACTGAGCAGGTCACAGTTACACAGGGTTATCTCCTCTAGAGTTGGTGCTAGTAGAGCAGTTTCCTTCAATGCAGTAGCCTATCCAGAAAGCAGTCTCATGAGTCATCTTTTCATAGCCTGTGGTCTAGTTTGCTTTCCCTGCTTAATGAGCAGTGTCTTGTAATTCACTGTATGGTCTAAATTAATTGTTGCATATTTGCTATTTGTTTGGTTTTGCTTTCTATTATCTATTGATTTTCTTTATCCTAATATTACCCTGGTACTAATTTTCTAGTTTTGAAGAGAACGGATTATGAGAATGTCTCATAAAATAACTGTTTCAGGGTTTGTTATGCATATGGAATAATTTCCTTCTCTAATTTTGTGGCATTTTCTTGGAAGCGTAAGACAATTGTCTGCTTTCTTAAAAACAATTTCCTTTTGTGAATCAAGCCGATTTAAAAGCATGATAAATGCAAGTTTTATGTTTGCCCTCTGTAAACTACTTGAGTCTGTGCTCAGATGACAAACTCTTCATAGCCAAGATCATTGCTTTTAGGATGTTCAACAAGTGTCTTAATACATAGCAGCCTGAGTGATGCAAGCAAATATTTGTGGTTGATTATGGTAAGATTTTCAGAAGGCTTCTACTGGTAATATTTTGTGGTATTTATTGCAGGACTGTCTTTTTTAAAGGGTGATTTTTTTTTATTCAAAAGTTCTGTATACACAACATTAAATGGAATCATAATTTTGGCAGGTAGCCTGCCAGCAGGGCAGAGGTCTCCTTGTGACTTCGAATTTTGAGCACTTTGAATGTTGTGTAATAAGCTTATTAGGCTTTCATTGACAGTCCTTTGATATCTTGTCTCAATTGAATTTAGAAGTACTTATTGATCACTGCACATAGCTTAGTGTTATAAAAAGCTAATCTTTCTTTCCTGCTTTGTGAAAGGGCTGCTGGAGTGATATAGTAGGAAGACGGTATTCCCTGCTTGCTTGTATTCTTCTCAGTGCACTGGGTTACTTCCTTCTTGGAAATTCCACCACAGTGTTCCTGTTTGCTATTTCTAGAGTCCCTGTAGGTGAGTAAACACTTGGCATTTTGCAGTTTAAATTCCCTGTAGTCTCAGGTTGAGAATTACTACGAGAAAAATGGTATATGGATAGCCTCATAGCATCATCACCCAGTAGCACCAACTGAACCTTAGTATTGGAAAAGTCTCTACAAATAAAGAATTCTCTTTTTCTTTTCCCTGAAAATAATTTGAAATGTTGAGGCCTAACCCACCAGGCATCTAAACCCCACAAAGCTGCTTACTCCAGCACTGAAGAATTTGTGATTAATGGAATTTTAAAAATATTAATCATACAAATTTGGACCATTGTTACATGAGATAGATTCTGTCCTTTTTTTGGACCAAGAGATACATGTTTATTGATTTGTTTATATTTTGTTGCAGGTATTTTCAAACACACCCTTTCCATCTCTAAAGCCCTGCTGTCTGACCTGGTTTCAGAGAAGGATCGCCCTTTAGTAATGGGGCGCTTCAATGCAGCCTCCAGTGTGGGCTTCATTCTGGGACCTGTTGTTGGTGGCTACCTTGCAGAGTTCAAAGGTGGCTTTTACCAAACGTCCTTCATCTGTGCCTCTATCTTCCTTCTGAATGGTGGTATGTCACATTTTGCATCTTGGGTCCCTTCATTCCTCATTTTGTCCTTTTAAGCCATCTGTAATACCTTGAATTCACAGTGTATTTATCATCTATGGCATAATCATTTTCTATGCCAATACTACTGTTTGAGTTTGAACTTGTGTGGATGAGTGGGAATTTTGAAACTGTTATCCTCCAGGTGCTTCTCCTTTGTTCTGCCTGTCTCCTTTACACTCAGACACAAATGGGAGTTTTTTATGTGCCCAAAGATGAAGACTAGAAATCAGAATTAGATTTGTTTATATCATGTGAGTGTGGCATTTCAGTGCTTTCCTTTCTTGCTTTCATTACATTTCAAATTGAACCAATACTATGAATAACACTAGACTTAATATTTGCATTTTTTTTAAAGACAAGTATTGCTGAAGTATTTTTTTAATTGCTACAATCAAACTAATGTCTTCCGTGTAAAGTTGATGCAATTGAATGAAATCAACTAATTTCTTCATCTATATATAGGTCTTGTCTGGTTGTTACCCTGGAGTGAAGAAAACACTAGCAATAGGGACCATTACCAAGACAAAGAAACAAACAGTTTCTCAGCAAAATCAAATCATGACCATCATTTGAAATCAGCAACTAGTAGAGCTGTGACAAACAGTAGTTTTTTCCAGTCTCCATGGATCCAAGTTGCATCAGTGCTGAAGAAAATTAAAGGAATTGCGTGCTCTAATTTGTGGGATGTATTTTTAGTGCGGTTCCTGATGTCTGTTGCTATACTGCTGTACTATAGTAATTTTACTCTGGCCTTGGAGGAGAGATTTGGGGTGAAACGCTTGTTTGCTGGATACCTAATGAGCTATAGCAGTGCGCTTGGAGTCCTGGCTGGTTGTCTGCTCGGACCAATAACAAGACTCTATCGGCACAACACTTACAGACTTCTGTTGCACTCCAGCACTGTTACTTGCATGTTGATTCTCCTGTATGTGTCAGCACCAAGCGTATGGATGGTCATTTTGTCCTCCACGTTCTTGGCCTTCTCCACTACTATAGGCCGTACCTGTATCATTGATCTGGAACTGACTGTTGGTGGGAACGAGGCCAGCGGGACACTCCTAGGTGTTGGACAGTCGGTGACATCAGTGGGACGTATTATTGCCCCACTCCTTTCTGGAATTGCTCAGGAGTTCAGTCCTTGTGGCCCTCCAAGTCTAGCCGTGGGACTAGCATTAGTTGCTATTGTGATAATGAATGTAAACAAACAAAAATACCATAGTCATGGAAGTGTGAAGTTAAAAAATCAGTAGTCACAATTTTGGATTGCACAGATGTATCTTCACCTGCCAGGCTTGTAAAGTAATTACATGATTTTTAAAGAAAGCACATTATGTTCCCATGGAAGCAAGTCTTTATATGTATTTCTGCTGCAGGGATATTAAGTCTAGACAGATGTTATTCTAACAGGTACCAGCAGGACATTTCTAAGAGGGGCAGATGTTGCTATATTGTGCTGACTGTGATTTTTTAAATGGATTTTTAACCTTTTTGGAGGGGAAAAAAGAATGTCGGGAAACACACAAATCCTGCTTGTAGCTCATTTTTAAAACAGTGTTTAGATTGAAAGATTGTTTAAAAATGGTGAATCAAACATGAATTTTTGTTATTTAATCAGAAGGAGAATTTGCAGTATGTTTGGCCTTAATTTCTTATTTTGTGGTCTGTTTCCTTTTGTCTGTTGTGACAGTAGCTTATATAACAGAATATTTGCTTATGTGATTTTTGTGTAGCATATTTTGTCCAGAAAACTTTCTGCGGACCATGGTTAGGCACTTCGGGGTAATCATACAACCCCTGCTGACTCCTGGTCTTTCCCAAGTAATAGAATTGGGTATATGCTAACTTCATGTACTAGAAGACCTAATCTTAGAATAATACAAGGCCATTCAGACTGAAACTGAGGCTGAATTTAAGTTTTATTGAAATTTGAACTGGTGGCTTCTGTTTAGTTATAACTTCTACTGAGGAACTTTGTCATAATTTCTTTATATATATTTCCTGTGCAATTTTTCTACCTTCATTTTAAGAACAAATTTCCTTCTTAATTCTCTCAAATGACTAAAGGTGTGAGCATCTAGCAGTAGTTCATGGATCTGGATTAATGCATCCTGTCTCATCTAAGGCATAAGTGACATTTCAGTTACAAGAGAAAACGGTTTTGTTGGTATTTTAGTCCTCATTTTTGTGCATGGCTTAACTTAAGAGAGGTTACTCTCAGAGCTGTACAGAGTTGTAGCACTCCTGTGCTATTTACTGTTCAAGCTCATTACTTGCCAGTCACCATTGTTTGTATTTCATATGAAACATGGAAAAATGTATTTTGCTCAGATAATGTTCTCTATGATCTTCATTATATTACTTGATGAAAGTACAAAGTCAACTATGTAAGTGTTTGGTTGGGGTGTTTTTATGCAATTGAGTTATCTCCTTGAATACATCAGTGCAAACATTCTTCCTGCTTCAGGTCAATCATGGATAGTGCTTGTATTTTTTATTTTCATTTTCTTTACCTTTTTCCACTGCCTATTAGCATTCAAATATTTTCTGCAACCCTAGTGATTCCAGTGGCCGCACCATAGGAATTCATATATGGAACTCTGAATTTTTTTAATTCTATTTATTGATATAATCAGTGTCTTATTCCTACTGTGATTTCATATACATATACTCATTTCATATTACATATACTCAGAGTTCTTTATTATAGTAATATGGGTTTCATTTCTCCCTAGGAACTTTAGGCATTTTCATGTCTCTTATCTTCTCTTGCCTTTCTATGTAGGTGCCCAAAACATTATTGCTCTATATTTCCTATTTTGTTTCTTTCCATCTTTTAATTTTCTTTTTTTTTTCTTTACCTAAAACCTCCCTTCTGTAAGTAAGAGCATTCTGTTTTGCATCTCTAGCAAGGGGTTAAGGAAAAGAGTTGAAAAAATCCTTCAAAAATTAATATATATGGATATATATGGATGATTTAGTAATTTTTCCAATACTTGTTGATTATATGACATAACATTTACCATTCTAAATTGCTGCACTGATTTAATTTGACTTCTGTGTACACCTATCCTAATACATATCCTACTGAATATAGGTTATAGAAGCCTCACAGTTGAGAAGTCTGTGGAAGCCTGTGGTCTTGGGGACTCATTGCAACACATTTTACAAAAGTTTTTTACTTGTAGGCCAAAATTATTCCTGAAGTGCCAAAGAAACATTCCTTTTCTGTACAGGTAAAGAAGAATTGCACTGCTTTTTTTTTGTTTTTTTTTTTTTTTCTTTAAGGACTAAAAATAAAATGAAGTGACATTCCATATGTATCATTATGTCACTGTGGTTTTTTTTTCCCATCTTCCTCTGCTGAAGTTACAGCACAAAATAGAAGTGTTCAAGTCAATGTGAAGTGTGGATGCTTTATTTTTTTTCCTCAAGCTGTGGTTAAAATCATTTAAATCTGTCTACATCTCTCATAAAGGGCACAGGAGCCAAGGATTCAACCAATAAGTGGTTTGGCAGTGAATGAAAAATAAGAAATAAAATAAAATGGAGAACTCTGCAATTTTGAGATGAAATCCTTAAAGCTACTGTTCATTGTGCCTGGAGAACATATTTGCACCCCCTGTGTTGCCTCTAAGTTGCCATAACCATGCAAATTCAGAAAGCGAAGATTTCAATGACATTCCTGCAGACAGAGAGATGTGATTCCCCGTTTTAAGTTGAGGAAGGAGCAGTTGCAGCTAATTTTGGCTCCAGTCTAGTGGGCAAACTACTGAATTACTCAGCTGTCTCTTGAATCCAGTTGTAGTATCTTCTGTAGAAGACTCTTAACAAACCTGATCTGAATATGGACTAAAGGAAAACAGTTTCTGCCAGCAAACCACTGCAAATTAAGATTTTTCTCTTGCTTGCTGTTACTTTATTTTGGGTCAGTTTTCTTAGGCCTGTAGGAAGAGTTGGGTTTTGGTTTGGTTTCTTGGGTTTTTTTGGTATTTGCCCTTCCCTTTGGTAAGTTAAGTGACTTTCGACAATTTTGATTAGCTCATGTTGAAGAGGCTTGTGTATACATACTGATTTTGTTGCTTTTAAATGATGAAGCAAAGATAAGATTTTTTTTTTTCTCTGTTGGGGTAGGCTGTGTGCTTTTGAGATCCTTAAAAGTGATCCTTTATAAACATACCAGTTTGGGGGTGGTTTGACCCTGGCTGGACCCCAGGTGCCCACCAAAGCCACTCCCCTCTGGAACTGGACAGGGTAGAGGAGAGAAAATATAACAAAAGACTCCTGAGTTAAGGTCAGGGATTACTGATTACTGATACTCACTGATTACTGTCATGAGAAAATTAGACTCAACTTGGGAAGACAATTGAATTTATTACCAATCAAAATCAGAGCAGAATAATGAGAAGCAAAATAAATCATAAAAACACCTTCCTGCCACTCCTCCCTCTTTCCCGGGCTCTACCCCCTCCCCTGCTGCAGCACAGGGGGACGAGGAGTGAGATGGTCTGTTCATCGCATGTTGTTTCTGGTGCTTCTCAGAGAGAAGAGTCCTTCCCCTGCTCCAGCATGACGTCCCTCCCACAGGAGATAGTCCTCCACAGACTTCTACAATGTGAGTCCTTCCCACAGGCTACAGTTCTTCACTAACCACTCCAGCACGGGTCCCTTTACCACAGAGTGCAGTCCTTCAGGAACAGACTGCTCCAGTGCGAGTTCCCCATGGAGTCACAAATACTGCCAGCAAACCTGCTCCTATCTGGGCTCCTCTCTCTATGGGTCCACAGGTCCTGCCAGAAGCCTGCTCCTGTGTGGGCTTCCCAAGACGTCACAGCCTCTTTTGGGCATCCACCTGTTGTGACAGGAGGGTCCTTCCTAGGCTGCATGTGGTATCTGCCCCCTGTGGTCCTCCATGAGCTGCAGGGGCACAGCTACCTTACCATGGTCTTCAGTACAGGCTGCAGGGGAACCTCTGCTCCAGAGCCTGGAACACTTCTTCCCCTCCTGCGCTGACCTTGGTGTCTGCAGGGTTGTTTCTGTCACTACTCTCTTCTCTGGCCGCAACTGCTTCTACAAAATAACTTCTTTTTTTCTTTTTTAATATGTTATTAGACACTCATTGTCTTGGCCTTGGCCAGTGGTGGCTCTGCCTTGGAGCCAGCTGGCATTGGCTCAATCAGACAAAGGGAAAGCTTTTGGCTGCTTCTCAGAGAAGCCACCACTATATCACCCCTGCTACCAAAACCTTGCCATGCAAACCCAATACACCACTTCTGCAAACTTCCATTTCTTGTAATTTTCTTTCTTCTGAATTTACTCATTGCAGCACCATCACAGAGGTCAGTACCGTTGTCATCTTCTGAGAACAAGTTGTTAGCAGATAATGCAGCAACAAAATAGGAGTAGTGCTGTTTATGACCTAGCTTGCTCATTACTTCAGGTTCTGTGTAGTGCCATTACATTCTTGCTGCTGGGAACCTCTGTGGGTGCTGCCAGTGCCAATCTGGTTAGGGGTGTTGCAGGATACTCTTGGGCAAATGATGCTTTATAACCTGGTACTTTGGCATTTGACAGCCCAAGACTTGCCTGTGCTGTTACTGCTACAATCTTGAAGAGCTGATCATGAATCTTGTAAGAGTGTACTGGAGCCTGAACTTCAAGAATCGAATGATTGTGAATGGAGGTCAGACTGCTCTTAGAAATGAAAGAATATACAGCTTATTTTAAAGAGAAGTCTTGAAAAACTTCTGGTTTAATTTACAAAGAGAAATTAATTCTAATGTTTAATTATTTTAAATCTCAGCACCAAGGAACTATTTTTTGAGATGTGCTACACAGTAAGAACCAGTCTTCCATTCTCTCAAATATCTAATAAATAGGAGGTCTTAAGAGAGGAAAAATGAAGTAAGTTGAAGTATTTAAAATTTCTTTTCCTTTTTGGAAAAAGGCAAGATTTTGTGGCAAAAAATTACTTTTTGAAACAAAACCTGTGGCAATTAGGGTTCCATATTTTTGCACATTAACAAGGATATTTTTATTGGACCAGACCTCTTGTGGTACAAAAAGCATTCCAGCATCCAATTTCAAAGTCTTTCATCTTTTCTTCAGGGGCTGGGGGATGTTGACAGAACTTGGACAATTTTGGAAATGGCAACCAGCTAAAGCATTTCTTGGAGCATCAGCTGCTGTCTGGAATTGGTGGACTTGGCAGTTCTTGAAAAAATTGGTGCAGGGTGCAGTGTGTTTGCTTCCAGAGAGCCCAAGATACCCTTCATAACAGCAGACATGTTATTTTGGCAAAAATGTTAACTTTGTTTTTCCATGTGATTTCTGTGTGGCTTTAGTACAGAAGGATATTCTCTAATTTTTAAATTGTTATGCAGCAAGGTTTTCTTTTGTTGAACTGGTTTTCAGTGGAATTTGCATTATACTTTAGAACAAAGTAGGAGAGCCCTTAAAATTTTAGCTCTTTTGGCAAATTATTCTTTGTTTTTTTTTCAAGTATCTGCCCAAAAAGGTAACTGGGTGTCTATCTCCTCTAGGCCTTGTTATACCTACTTTCTTATCCTATTTTAATTTATAGGCCTTTCAGGAGCTGAAGGGGAAATCCTGAAAACCCTAATTCAGAGTGGAACTGTGTTTTCCCGCTGTCCCTAAAACTGGACTTTCTTCATTAAAAATGCATTAAAATATCTATACTGCAGAGTGTACTGGGGAGTCCATCTGGAAACAAAATATTTGTGTGTGGCTTTGGCAAGTTTCCCAGTCGCTGCTGAATATCCAGTTTCCTTGAAAAAGCAAATGTTATCCTCAGTCAATACATGACTTTCCCCATCAGATGGTGCTCGAGGACAGATTTACCGGGCTGCTCCTTCTACAGCAGACAAACTGATACAATATGAAGGATGTCTCCTCTGCAGGCTCAAAAAAAAAGTGCTCACGGGTTTTTCCTTTGCAGGAAAGAAAAAAAAAAAAAAAGGCAAAGGTAAACCTCTGACCCAAACCAGAGTAAGAGTGGAATGATAAGGGCTAAGTGGAACAATGCCTGTGCCACCTGCTGCTGTCATTGCTACTGAAAAGGAGAGTACCCAGAAATCAGTTCCCAGAGATGGCAAGGGTCTGATTCAGCAGTATTGGAAAAGAGCCTGAAAAGGGTGGGAAGAGCAGAAGTGAGGAAGGCAGAGGGTACTCACAAAGACACAGAGTCCCAGGAGATTTGCAATTCTACTTCACAGTGTGACCATGCTGGAGATGTGCCTTGATGCTTGTATTCTGTGGATTTCAAGTGCTTTGGAAAGGTACAAACATGCTACCATGTTTTGAAGCACTAAGAGCTTAAGACCGTATTTCATAAAAATGACCTTCAGTTTGATGTGCTTGTACTATGGGGCACCACTTCAAGCACAAATAATGTGAGCGTGCCCTGCATTAATGGGCAACCAGCATAGCAGTAAGGTTCCTGAAACGTGCATTCATTATTTAAAATTGTGCCATAAAAAATAACAACTGTTTGGAAAAAAAAGGAAAGGCAGCTCTCCCCAGATAGAAGCCAAGTGCTTGGTCATTACCAGCACACGAACAAGAAAACTCCACGGAGAGTAAACTAAATGTGGATATGCAACATTTCACATTTATTGATTTGGTCAGTTTTCAGATTGGCCTGATATAAAACAGCTAATTTATACAATCTGATCTGTAAGGAGTATGTTGTCTCAAAACTGAAATCAAAACTCAAGGCTTTTTTTCTTATTCAAACATGATCCAAATAATGCAGTGACATAGCATTCCCTGACAATTTTACAGATTAAAGTACTTTCCTGTTGAAAGACAAATTTAAATTTGTTTTTAAAACTTGCTGGCTTTGCTTGAACCCAAGTTTATTTCCAAACAGGAGATGATCATTAGAGGACAGCTAAGTATTGATTTCACAATAATCATTTGTTGAGAATAGCCATGAACACTTGACTGAGGATTATAGGGTTCACAGAGCCATTCCTCTGCAGCTTAGACTTTGTATTTGCCACACAGCAGAATTTTCCATAGCTTGGACAGAGGGAAAAGACTAAAGGACCTAAGGAAAGAGTTTGGGAAGGTTTGATATTTCAAATACAAACATGAAATAAGTATTTTGGAAATGCTGTTTGAAGAAGGAAAGTCTTACATCCCCATTTATCAACCCCCACCCATGAACATTTGAAAGAAATCTACTTTGTGGTTTTAAAGGAAACTCTGATTTTTAATAGTTCTTTCAAAACAAGCTTAAATAAAAAAAATAATCTTATTGCCCACAGATTTAGAAATGTGCTAATGAAAGAGAAAAGTTATGATTTCACAGTGTACATTCTTCAATGAAAGTTATCAATTTTTGTAACAAGTAGAAAGAAAATTATTTCTGCATTGTACTGAAATGTATATCTATGCTAAAGCAAGCTCAGTACTTAGATTAAGTGGGACAGAAAGTGCAAATTCCTGAGAGCTACAGTTAAGTATCATTTATTTTAATGCTTCCCATATGCCCTCAAATGGCAGCCATTGATTCTAAGATCAAGAAGTCCATGTTATTAAGGTGCACAGTGACTTCAGCTGATTCCAGGGCCCCACTGTGCTACTTTTCTGTAAAAACAAATTAGATGGAACATTTTTGTTCCTTGGAGTGCATAGCTCAGACAAAGAAAAGATTACCTTTCCCTTCTTACAGATGAGGAAACAAAAAGTAAAACAAATTAACCAGGGTCACAAGCATGAACTTTCTTGAGTCTCAGTGGTCCCTGACTCAAACAGGAGACTGCTCGCTTTGTCTACGTGCAGTGCTCTACAACTATTCTACTGCTGTGTTTGCATTACATTGCAACCAAGTAACTAAGGTGCAAAAAAGCAATTTTGATTCAAAACATGATTTATCCACTTGAAGTTTTCTGGTTTCAGGCCTTCTGGTGTCCTGCTAAGTGCTCTCAGTTCTTGCTGACATAAGTGAAAGCCAAAGTAATTCAGTTTTTCTTTGGTGATCCTTAGTACCCTTCAAAGGTAACATATTGCCAAAAATTCAAAAAGTAAAAATTCAAGCTATTCAGGTCTTTGTTGCAAGTTCTTTTTATAAGCCTTATTTGCAATTCTCCTACAGCTTGTTTCTTCTCTTCTTCCTCTTCTTCTTCATCAGAGGTCTTCGAGCAAACTAGGCTTCAGGAATATATTTATTCTTCTTTAGAAGTCTATATGATAGGTGCATTGTGCGATTTTCAGTGGTATTCATGTTGAAGCTCTGGTTAAAACAAGTATTGTTGATTATAAATAAAATCTGAAATGATACACAAGTTTGGGGGTATTTTTTAAGAATCTATTCATCACTGGACTTTCAACAATGACTTCAATGGAAAATTGGGTATTGAACCTTTGTGACTTGGTTCCATGAGAGATGATGTGATAAGGCACATTTCCATACTATTTTAACAGTGGAAATAATGTAATTAAATTAAAGCATTGCCATAAGTTATTTGTAAAAGATATATATATGTATATTTTGTATTTTAACTTTGTGATTGCTGCAGTATTCCTTTCACTTAGTTAATGGAGTTGACTTAACTCAAATGGAAGTGGTTAGACCCAGACTGAGGCTTGTTTTGTTATTTTAATGGATCCCATAGTCTGATCAGATCATTCAGAATCCTAATCCAATATGTCCATGGTTTATTATCAATAGTTCTCCTTTGGCTATGTTCAGTACAGCTGGTTCTCAGGCTTATTTCTCTGCCTGTCCCCTTGCGATGCCTGCCTAACTAACCGTGGTGGTGGCATAGGTCTTGCTGACCCATGGTCTGCAGTCAGATCTTCCCTGCTCAAAGTGCCAAATCTTGGTCTCGTCAGCAGTGGCTGCCTGAACCCAATGGATGGCTGAGGCAAGGTGCTTGGGTCCTGCTGCTCTCCCCGTCCGTCCTGGCTCCCGTCAACTTCATTCTTCCACTCCACCCTAAACTCAGGTAGTGGCCTCTGTTGTCTCAGTCTCTGGTCTCTCAAGATTTTCCCTGCTCTGGGCCTTAGATTGAGCACGGTGGTAGCAGCATCCAACTCAGAGTCACTGCTGTCACCCACTGTTAATTGAAAACAAAAGTATAGTTTTAGGTGTAGAATATAACTGTTTCAGGAATATTTGAGTAGCAGCACACTGAGCCCTTGCAGCCGTAAGAATAAAGTTTCCCCATATTTTTCTATATTCTGTGCTTTCTGATTAGACCCAGTAACAGCCTCTTAACTCTGTCAAAATAGGGGATAAATTTGACTTAAAAACATCCCTACATTCAAAAGTGTGATTTTTAGAAAGGCCTCACACAACTTCTTCATGATTGCCAAGTGCTCTCTTGATTGAAGTGACATTTCCCCAGTTCTGGGAAATTTCCAGTTCTCTGGACAGGAAAAAACTGCCTCTCTCTGAACTTAGGGTCTAGTCCCTGCTTACATCCAAGCAGGATACCAAAATTAGATTTCTCAGCCCCATATCTCATGAAATCTAAACTGAGAGGCATTTCCAGAGCACAACATGTACAGGGGCTATAGAAACTTGACTTTGGAAAAGAAGCATTAACACTCTTACCAGGCAAAGGCTCTCTCAAGGTCAATGTACAGATGGGTGTAAATATCCCATCCTTAATAAGGGTGAATGTTACATGAAACAGAATGAACAGGGCAAATCTTATAGGTTGCAAGTGCTGCAGACTCTTCCTCCCACTCACAGCAGGGTCAAATATGCTCTAGGGAAAGGTGGCATAATTGTTTAGGGAATGCCCTTAAATGATCATTGCCAGGTAAACCTAGCTGGAGATTGTCTGGATGTGCACATGTGCATATGTTTTTCCCCAGCAGACTTCTTTAAAAAGAATTAACATCTTCATCAAAACTTGCACACTTGAGTCATTTGGTAATAATTTTAACAATAGTTTATGAATGCCTCAGATCTGTTCTTAGACTTAAATCAGATATGATGTTTTAAACATATCAAAATAAACAACTGTGCAATTGTGCAACTGTCATAAGAACAAATTAGATTAGTAATCATGTTATTTCTTTTAAAAAGGTGAGGAAGAGGTCAACAAAATATATCACCATGTAATTGTCCATTCACCCAGATAACTATATATCAAGGGAGGTCTTCATCAGACTGTGTTTTCAGGCTTTTTCCCTTCTAAGTATGTCAAATAATATATTTTTTGACAATTGAATAATCTGGAGGCATATTTTCTCTTTAATTCTAGGTGACAGTAGGTGACCTCTGCAGACTAACTACAGAATAAAGGCATCCTACACTCAAGAGAGCAAAGATATCATTATTAACAGACAAGAACACAGTTATTTATTGTTAAATTTATTGTTAAATTAATTTGGAATAGTGGAAAACAAATTGGGGGTGGAGATCAGAAAATTTTAGCAACTCTGGACAGATTTCTTCTTTCCAGCAAGAGATCCTTATGATAGCTTGTCATGAAAGAAAATGTTCCTGAGTATGATATAAGCATGGTAATGAAACCAGGAACAATCAAAAGTAATATATAGAATTGGGCAAAGTTTTCACATCAAATATTTGTGCTCCAACAGATTTTAATTTTTTTTTTGTTAGAACTCAAGAACTACAACATAAAACATTTGTGAGTTTAGGCAGGAGGAAAAAGTTAACAATTTGGTTGTAAACCACAGCATTTTCAGTTCTTCATGAGAACAATAAACTAGCTCTAATGTCCTCATTACCCTCTCTAGTTTGGTTCTCAGAGCAGTGTCCTCTAGCCTGACCCCAGAGAGAAAAGAACCAAATAGGCTCATAATCCAGGAAGGATATTTGGATTATGGAATAAAGATGAGGAGAATGAGCCATGGCAGTGTTCCTGGTGCAGAAGTGCAGCAGGCAGCTGCTTGCTTACATGAGGTGTGCTGGGCAGACTATGCCAGAATGGGATAGCAAGTGAGAAAACCCCACAAAGCCCTGCTGTCCAGGACATTTCTCTATGTTCACATTTCTGCTTTAGGACACACTGCTTTAAATGCTCTAATTTGCTTATTTCTCTATATCATCCATGGAAAAACCTTCCTTCTATGTTAGCAAAATGACTGCAGCACAGTAAGAGAAAAGCAGAAAAATTTCATTACCTCTGGAAGATGTTTTATTTCTAACTCGTAGTTTCTCCGGGAGTTTGGTGTTTTTAGGAAGTGAAAGGAATCTTTTTGTATTTGCTGCAGCCTGCATGAAAAGAAAACCAAAACATTTTAAGTCACTGCAGCCTAGTGTACCTGCATAATGCATGTTAAGATACACAACTGAGGCTTGAACAGGCTTCTGTAGCTAAAGGGCTGGAGAATAGTTTTGGATTAGCTAATATGTGATCTTTTACTACACACTCAGTGCTGATTGCTGGCTGAACTCTGTGCTAACTAAGGTAAAGACTGAATAATCTCAAGCACTTTAATCAAATGAAAGCCTAGTGATACGCCCTCTGAGATCAGAGTTAATAAATGTGTGGTCTCTAACCTCAACCTTGCCTGCACAGACTTTCCTAAGGAAGGCAAATGCCACAAGCATGGCACTTCATGCAGCTTAAAACTTGTTTAAAACTTTTTTATTAGTCAGCTGCAAAAATCTGGGTGAGACTGAAGCTTGGGCTCAAGAACTAATCTGCATTCTGATCCTGCAAGGGCTTTATACATATAAATGACTTTATACAGTTGACTAGTCACACTGAAGTTGATGAGGAAGTTAGGCACCAGCATGATCATTTACCAGTTCAGGGCATAAAATCCTCGTTTTCCCCAGACTAAGATTTAAAGGCTCTGGGAACAGACCACACTTCATACTTCTACGACATGAGAGGTACTTTCCAGGACAAGTTGCTTTTTTTTAAATTCAAAAGTTTCTCAAGGACATCCTTTCTTACATTTGCTACAAAGATTCTTAAAATCTTTGCAGCTCTCCTCTGCTAATACCATTACTTCTGGCAGACGCAAAGAGAACCTGAACGGAAATTTATTTTCCCTTAGAGATTTTTCCTCTTTGGATTTTTATTCTTTTCCTCTTTCTCCTCTTCCCTCTGTGAAAGATTTATCCAAAGATAATTATTCTTAAAATTATAGCCGGTGTGTTTTAAAAAGTTATCAGACATCCTTTTTCTTTCCCTGCCCCAGAAGTCCTGCTGAGTCTCCTCACTATTCCACATAATAAATAATTTAATTGTATGAAAAGGATAACATATGTAACTGTGGTTGAGAAGAAAAGAAAATAATTCAGGAACAGTCTTATTGTCATAATTAACACCATAGTAGCTGTGGTAATGACCATCTATGAGACACTATCTTCCTTTTGGAGACA
Organism: Anomalospiza imberbis; assembly: GCF_031753505.1. Lineage (NCBI taxonomy): Eukaryota > Metazoa > Chordata > Aves > Passeriformes > Viduidae > Anomalospiza > Anomalospiza imberbis. The sequence continues at coordinate 29,752,580 of NC_089682.1, forward strand.
TTATTCCAGCCTCAACTGCTGAAGGACAACTGTATCAATGAAGACAGCAGTCACTAAGTATTCCTGTAACATGAAAATACACAGAATGGCTAATTTCCTTGATACCTGATATGACCCAAAAGATCAGTATCCCTGCCTAATTAGTGTGCTTCATTCCAATATGGTTGGAAGTTTACAACTGCAGGATTGCCACGGAGAGCCAAATATTATCATGCCACAGCAATCCTTGTAAGTGGAAACAGTTTTCCTAACCAGTGTCAAAATCTGAAGGCCTGACTAAAGAACATACAGTATTTTTCAAGTGAAGAGGTTGCTCTGACTGATGTGGTCAAAAGTCCTCTCCTATATTTTGGAGCTTATTGTAAGTAGCTTTTCTATGTCAAAGTAATTTTTAACCTTTAATCATCCACACTTCATCAAAACACTGATAGAGAATACTGATCATACCTACATTGTGTACAGAGCCTGTCCAGCTTCTCTGAGGTAAAAGTATGGCAGCAGATCCCACTCCCATATCACATTGTGCAAGACTGAAGCTTTGCTGAGGGTGTCAACACAAATTAAGGGGCTCATGTGTGCAGCTCAAGGTGTAAATGTGATACTACACGTGCAGTTGTCTTCCAAATTCAGGATTTTTTCCTGCGTGTCAGAAGACTGTTTTTGCTGCATGACAGTTAGCTACAAACAGCTGCTTTCAATAACAATTAAAATGAAAAAAAAACAAACAAACAGACAGAAAACCGCAAAAAACATCACAAAATGCAAGTACCGGTCTTTCCCTTGACAGGCTGTTTGTTTTCCTCAGGCTCTCCCGAAGGCTGTGCCGGCGACGGATCAAAATTTCTTTGGCCTGCTTCTCACTTGCATCTGCAGCCAGGCTATGTCGGTTGTAGGACATTGTCTGAAATGGAAAAGCTGTGATCACAGCCTGGACAGCATGATGTCAAACGTGTTGGACTATATGAACAGGGAAAAACAGGCTTTTTGCTTTAATAAGCATCATAAATCCTTGTGAACAAGATCGTATTGCAGATGATTAAGAACAAGAACAATAATTATGCCGGGAATGTTTTTATTCATCTGCTTCACAACCACCTGGGTTTTTTTTGTTGGTTTTGGTCATTTTTTTAACCTGCTGATATTTATAATGAAAAGCAAAATGGAAGAAGCTGGCTTGATACCGTGTTTACCCCCACGCTGTCGCAGCTTCATCAGTGTGTCAGTAGAGGACACATATTTGAAAGTGATGAGTCCCCTAGAGGGAAGACATTTTAACCTCCAGCAAGCTGAAGCTTGCTCAATTTTTGAATGTTTTCCAATGGCTCAGGCATTCAAACTTCTTAGCCACAGGAGAACAAGTGAAATGTCCTTTTGCTTTTATTTCACTATTTTTCCAGTTCATCATCTCTGCTCTTAATACAAACAGCTTTATAACTGGAGGCAAATAGGAAATCTAATCCCATATCATGAAGTGACCAATATACTGATACAAGTAGACAATGTTGGGTTGAATTGGCACCTATGATCCTACTTTAATATTGTGGTTGCATCAGAGGTAATAAGACAAAAACATTAAGCCTTATCAATAGTATAAGGACCAACTAAGTATTTACACAAAGGAATGTGAATATGCTACTATACATATGACAGGATATGGATTCAAGGCAACAGAGGTAAATAAGAGCATTATTTGATATATGATAGAGCAGATGTACTAGCTCAAAGATGTGTTAAGAAGATAATCAGTATATTACAAGAGCAGTGGGATATATTTATGTAGGCAAAAGTTCATCCTTACTCGGTGCCGTATTTGGTAGAGATTCTTTGTTAATATTTCTCGCATGTTTTCCATTTCAGTGGGAGAAAGGGGCTTTATCTTTCCTTCATGATAGTCACTGTGGAAGAATGAAAAAAAGGAAAATAGGGGAGAGGCAGAGATAGAGAATGTTTTTAATTTTATGGTCAGGAATGACATTTGAATTATTTCCTTTGTTAGAGGTGGAAACAACATTTCAAAAAAAACAAGAAGTGAAAATTTAACATGTAGAAATGAAATCTTGATTTCATTTGAATCTGTGGTAAGACACAAAATATGATAAAAATTACAATAATTTGTCCACCCTATTTAGGTACTATTCAAAATGCCCCTCAGGCTTCCCTTGTAGCTATTCTCAGCAGGCAGGCAGGCACATGTTCAAGTCCATCTCCGCTCTACACGGCAGATGGATGTTCCAGTGAGCAGCTGTCCCAGTAAAACGACACACGCCGGAAAAACACAGCACTTCACCGGAAGCTACAAGCAAAAGGCTCATGTTTCACATCCTCTTACTGCTCTGGTGACATTAGAACACAAAGTATCCTAAGTCAAAGTGATTATCCTGCCTACAGCCCGGGCTGTGAAATAAATTATGTGACCTAGCCGAGATGCTTGGCCGTGCTGGCATCACTCGCTTACCTGAGAGACACCGATGATGGGACCTTGCTTATCATTCCACTCTCTGCCATCTCAATGGCATGCTTGATCTCTAGCTTCTTGTATAAAGAAACAATGCTGGATTTGGGCTGGTTCTCACGGATTAGAAGTCTTCGCAGGTATTTATTGTCGAACTTTTTAAACCTGTACATGAGGCAAACCAGCCCAACAAATTAATTTTTACTGTGCATAGTTAAGGAAAGCCAATATATTGCAGTTAATGAAATTTTAAAGGACTTTACTGTCTGGGAATGTGTCTGTTCATGTTAACAACCTAATTCTGAGTAACCTAAGAAAGGGTCAATTTCAACTTTACTTCAGATAGATAGTCTTAATAGGTTAGATAGGTTAATATGTTAATGGGCAGTCTCCCTAGAAGCAACTTTAAACTTTTAGGTATTCTGTTATTAGAAAATATTATTTTTAATTCTCTGTTTTCATCAAGACAAAGAGAACATTAAATATTTACTGTAATAACAAATAAAAGGCCAAAATTTGCATCAACTGCTTTTTCTTTGAAATTTTAGCCTGCTTTTGTAAAACTTTAGAAGTTGTTCCTTTCTCTAAAGCAACTGCACCCTCTTGGATGCTTAGTGAAAAAATATTGATTACAGCTGGTGTTGATTTTGTTTGTCAGAAAATATTTTGCCCTCCAGACATTCTGAAATTATTCTTGAATTTGGGTGTGAAGGTTATGAAGAGATGGGACTTTCCTTTACTCCGCAATCTTTTCATTAAAGATCTCACACAGACTGGAGGAGAACCAGGCTAAGTAAAGAAAAGTTGTACCCATGTCACACATCTGTCAGGAAAGTGTCCTCACTGTGTCACCCCCAAGTCATTTGGAGAGGGCTCTCCTCAGCCATTGCTGCCGGTGCTATTCTCCCTTTATATAAAACACTTAAATTCTTCTTGGAGCACAGACTAGAGGTGGTGAGCAGTGCCCATGCTTTGGGTCTAAAGAATTTGGATGTTAAAGGAATTAGATCCAACCTAATGATGATGATGATTCAGCAGATAAAGTAAAAATATGAATTATTCAGGTATTGCCAGGGGTAATCTTCTTAACTGATACTAAGTCTTAAGGAATACCATCAAGAGCTGTGGAGCTGCCTGCCATTAGGATCTCTCATGTATCTCATGCCAGCTGCTGCCTTGATCTTCCTAGAGGAAATCCACTAGCTTTTGTATGTTTACCATCAAATAGGAAACTAACCCATCACTTAACTGCCCTAAGAAATACAGCTTGCAGGAGGACAGCTGGGTGGGAAAAAAGGCTCAGCAGACATACAAGAAATGCTCTGAAACAGTCAAAATCATGCACTCTCAGAAGGTACCATCCTTCACCCTGGGATCAGAGGCCTGCCTTTCTTCCCAGCTGGAGATTCTGTTCTACTTGCTTGTGGTTTAGTAAAAGACATTGTTTTGCTACTTTCCCTTTGAAACCCACATGTTCTAAAAACAACCATATGCTTTCAAGAATAAATGCTGAAAATGAAACTTGATGCCCAACAGCCTTTGTTTTTTTTTTTTTTTGCTGCAGAACCATTTCAGCCTCTCCTGTATAACAAAGAGTTTCAAATGCCATTCTTACTTATCTCTCCAAAAGTTGTGACCCCAGTGTCCACACACATCTTCAATTCCAGTCTTCACGTGGTCAAAGAACTAAAGGAAAACATTGGTTCATTACATAAATTTACAGACATCACTTGCCTTGTCCTTAGAACTTACTCATTTTCAACTTACTTTAAAACAGAAACATCTAGTCACAACTCAGGACCATGCTTCAGTCCGACCAAAAGCAGTCCAAAGCAAGCTCAAAGACAGAATCTGTTTCTTTCCCCCTAAATCTTCCTTAGCTCACAGCCACAAAGGACAGAAGTTAGTTGCTAATTTCCTCAATGTCAATCATGCTCAGCTCTTGCCTGAAACGAAAGGTTTTTCCCATATTTTCACTTACTTGAAATTCCCTAACCACTTGCTGCTATGTCTGGAACTTCCCCAGGCCTGACAGTGAGGCAAGTATGACTTTGTGGAGAAGAGAATCTCAGCGGACAGAAGCTCCCTACATCAGCACCAGCCCCTCAGGATGCACAGACAGAACTGAGAGCCAGCAGTATGTCCTGAGATCCTATTTTAGGAATTTGTATCATCTTAAAGCATCCTGTCCATCTAATATTAGCAACACACTCTTCCTGAGTCTATTATCAATTAGGAAAAACTGAATCAGTTCAGCTAAGATCTCACTTGATCCCAGAGGCAGCATGTTTGCTTTTAATTCAGGAACCATCATAGGGGTCTCTCAGTCTCAGGGAAAAACCCTGGTAGACATGTCCAAAGGATTAGCTCTAAAAGGACAGACTTTTAGATGCCTAGGTTGACTTCTTTCCCAAATGTGGCCCTTACTATTCCTCCCTTTTGAAATTTCAAACCACTTGCCTCAGGTACACTTCAAGGACAAATACGTTCAAGAAGATGCATGGCTAATAATCTGCAACAATTGGAGACACACATGCACCAAACATATATCCATAAAAAAGCTGATTATGTAAGAGTTTAATAAGTTTAAGAATGTGTTTAAGAGAAGTCTGCATTTGTTTAATTAGATTAAATCAAATGCAGTATAACATAATTAAATAAAGCCAAAGGTTCCTGATGTAGCCGAATTATAAAATAACATGGATGTCATGTGTGAAATAAACTACAGAAAGTTAATTTACTTCTAGATCTAAACAATTAAGAAAGTGAGAGAGTCCAAAATAAGGATATGTAACAATAATTTATGTAATTGCCAAAAGTAAAAATAAGCCTTACAATTATTGTGCTTGTAACAGCTATGAAAAAGAAATCTAGTACACCCTCTCCATAATACTGATGCTGAATGCTTGTCTGTCTGAACATGACTAGGAATTTAATTTATATAAGGGTTTAACCTATGATACTGAAGTTGCAACATACCCTGTTATAAATCTCTTCACTGACAGCAGGCTGCTTTTTATTTGACCTTTTGACATCAAGAAACTCCACGAGTGGGCGAATTGTTATTCCCTGTGAAGAAAAATAGAACACAATAATTATAAAAGTGAATTCATTCTTTTGATTAGCAGGTTTTGCAATTAGCTATGAAGTCCTTGTCAGTTTAGACTCCATTAATGCAGCAGAAGGGGCACCCTAGAACTGAGAGCTCCAAGAAGGTCAACCTAACAGAACCCATCAGGAATACATCACCTATCCCATACATAGTTATTTTAAACTTTTTCTATCAGTGTTGTTATGTGTTAGAAAAACATGAATTTAAAACATGATTCCCTGTAATTTCAAAATGAACATGTAAGTCCTCTTTTCTAGTACTTACGTCCAAAATAAGTATTCAAAGATATGTAAACAGTACTATTATGGATATCTAAGGTCATGAAACTATGGTTTTTTTGTAAATATGTATCCTTGCCTGACCATTCTCAGAGAAAGAACAAAAAGTTTTGGCTATTCCCTGAATGATATAATGGTTTTCAACAAGTATTTGTGGAAGAATTAAGATAATATGTTTACTTGTACAGGCACACTGGCACAGGAGAGAGGAATGAATCTCCTGTGGTGTTGAGATCAGTCCCTACTATCCCAGACACCCAGGTCACATTTCTTTTCGTAAATGAATCAAGCTTTATTTTAAAAGTTGTTAGGTTTCTGTGCCCCATTGCTCATAATGGAACACTCATCTTGAACCTTATTGTTCTGATAATTAGAAAGCTGCTTCTTAATTGCATCATGGTCACTGTGTAGCACTTTGTTCTTGTGCCAGCATTTGTCTTTTTAGTTTAAACAATGTTCACTCCCTCATATAAACAGTAATTATAGTCCCTCTTCTCCTTCATCTTGCTAAGGCCAAGGCTTCCTGGTGTCCTTTCACATGACAGGCTTACCAGTCCCCTGATCACTCCAGAACGTGCCACTGTGCTCTAATGGAAATACCTGTCTCAGTGTGTCCTAAGATCACATTTGCCTTTCTTCTGTCCCCACTGTATCGTTGACTTAAAATCTACCCCATTGCCAACTAGTACACCTGTATATTTTTCCCTTTCTATTTTTTCCCAAATCAAAGGTTCCCATTTCACAAGAGAAATTCCTAGTAAGAAAGTCCTTGCAAGAACATTTTTGAGCATTATGGAACATTACTGTTCAGTTTAATTCTGTTCCTTTCATATTGGCCCTCAGTTCTTTCTACAGGATACTCTATCTCACTCTGATAACACTTTTCAAAATCTATCATCAAGAAACATCAGCAACAAAAACTCCTACATCTATGTGCCATGGTCAGTTAACAAGAATATTAACTTATCCTTGAGGAATTCCTTTAATCATATCCCATCAACCTATTATCTGGCCAGGGTGGCTGAACAGTCGAGCAGGTGCCCAGAGAGGCTGGGGTATCTCCATCCATCAATCTATTCAGAACTCAGCTTGACATGGCCCTGAGGAACATCATCCATCTTGGGGGTTGCCTTGCTTTGAGCACAGGGTTGGATGAGAGACCCCCAGAGATAGAGATCCTTTCTGACCCAAAGGACAATTAGCTTCTATTTCCATTTAAAGGAGGAACTGTAAGCTCCTTCCTCATTCATCTTACAGTCATCCTAACATCAATCTAACACTCAGTTTAATGAGTAGTTACACTAGTAATCTCCTCTGTAGCCCCCTCCCCAATACAATAATTTTGTATTGTCAATAGTTTTGTATTTACAATAGTCCAGTTAAATGAGATTACTCTAGAAAATAAATTGCCTTATGAAAGAATGATATCAGGTTTTTCTTTGATAAATCATGTTGCATCTCATAGCACATTCCATTTATCTCCGTATTTTAAATGATTCTGTCCTTCAAAATTAGTTTTCACAGCTAAAGTCAATTAACTGACCTCCGCCTTGCCCCTTTGCCCAAGCAAAGGGAGCACAGATACTTGCTTCCCACAGCACCTTTTTCCATGTAAATGGCAGAGTAACAAAATTCTGTATTTTTTTCCACAGACCTGAAATTTCATTAATAGCCACTCACATCTCTCTCACTGCTCTGGATAATGACCAGTCTGATATGTTTATCTGATGGGCTTGGCGTCCTCTACATTTTGCAGGTTTCAGTCTCTTGCTGACCCTTGACCAGGCCTCCATGGCCAGGTGGTCATCAGAGACAAGTTCTTCATGTCCTAACACACACCTGGTGCTTTTTTAGGGCTCTCCAGCTGGTTTGCAACATCACTTCCTAACACCCCAACTCCAGTTCACCTGCCTGGGCCCTCAGTGTCTTTAGCTCACTGTGCACTATGTCCAACACTGAACTTCTGAATAAACACGCAAATTTAAACATTCTAGAAAAAAGAATTAGTGCTGAAGCTGTGCCCAGATTATCTTTTATCTCTACTCCAACCTCACTAGTCTTAAATACTTAGTACTACTTACATAAGTACTAACTTACTATGCTTCACTAGCATAAGTACTTAATATCTGGCATACTTTTGCTACCTGCCTGTGGCATGCATCACGTTTTTTCTACTGTGACTATGGCAAGTACCTTCAGGTATGTTCCTTCCAGTAAGTTAGAACATTTCATCTTCTACCTATTAGAGGTACTTATTTACAACCTGTCTGAGAGAGAAGTTCAGGAGAAGAAAGGTACTACCTGAATGAAAACTGTAAAGAATATCACCACGATAACAGCAGTGATGAACAATTTCTTCCTGGGAAACACAGCAGGAGGAAGCAGAAATACAAGTGAAAAACAAATTGCTCCTCGGAGACCTCCATAGGCGATAATAAATTGGTCCTTAAAAGTGAGAGGTATTGTCCGGAATACATTAATGATCTGAGTCAGAACAAAAACACCTGAGGGAAAAAACAGAAATACAGAGAGGAGGGGAAAAAAAGGGAACTTCAGAACTAGCCCATGATGCTAATATTTGTTTTAAAACATTTCCATTTGCTTCTAACCTTTTATTTGCTTCTTCAATATATATTCTTGTAAAAATGAAACATTACTTAGCAGCTTGAAATACCATAATATTAAATTAAAAAGCCTTAGGAACATAATTTTGAACATACTTAGTGAGCTAAACACATCAAATCAGCTGGATTTAGGACCTGAAGCAGCTAATAGATCTCTACAAGACAGCTACCTGCTAGACTACACCTCTAAACCAACAATAATTTTCTGTGTCAGTATAGACCAAGACTCCTAATTACTTTTTCACTGCATTTGAGGTGATTTTGAAACCTGGTTTGTCCCCACCATCAGTCTGTGCTTTGAACCCTGCAAACTCCTATTTGCAGTATGTTACTCAGACAGGAAGGATGCAGGACTAGGGATGGGGGGACAAGATGCCACTGCATGCTGGTGTGCCTTGGAAAAGGTTCCAGGGTTGTGGCAGATTGGAGTAAAAGTATAAAGGCAGGTGAAGGGAGCAAGCACAGGGAGCAAGAGCTGGGTAGCAATCAGGGTGTTTGACTGCTTTTCAGCATATTGATTCAGCATATTTATTCAGCATATTGATTGTGGGGTTGCAGGTGCAGTAGGAAAGTAGTCCAGGTTTCTGCTCTGGAAGGAGACTTGGGAGCTGGATTAGAACATGACACACCTTTACACATGCAGGGACTGAAGCATTAGAGATGAAGCTGGGGAGAGGAGCAGATTTAAGACCTACCAGCCTGCCCTGCACTTAGCTCTTTCAGTAAAAGGAAAAGAGCTAGTACTGTAAAATCAGGAGGGATCAGTTTCTTACAGGAGTTTTTCTTTACACTTCAATTACAGCATTTCCTGGTTTGATACTATTTATGTCAATGACTGTGAAAATCCCAAAGCTAGTAAACAAAAATTAAAAACAAAACAAAACCAAAAAACAAAGGAAGAAATCCCACAAACAAACAAACAAACACCCCCCAAAACCTTTTTAATTCCCGAATTACTGGTAATTCTTTTTACCACAATTTGCTTATTTGTAAATAAATGTTTACTTAAATACATGTATTGTGATTAACAAGCGGACTGCCCCTCACTTTAGGTGAGCAGGATCAGGGCAAAACTGATTTTAGGTTTAGGGAAAGGTGGAAGCTGACCCTGCGATATAGGATATGTTACTAATACAAAAACCATTCTACAAACTGATGGGTCTCTGTCTAAGTTCAGGCATTTTCTACTTGACAAGAGATAAAACATTTCACTTGCAAAGAATACTAACCCATAGTCTGAGACTTGCTTACCCAGTGCCCTCCAGATTAAACAGAAGAGGAGGGTGAAGCTTACAAAGGCCCAGTTCCACTCATGGTTCTTCCCAACTGTAGACACACCCATGAAGATGAAGATTAAAGTCTCACTGACACTGCTCAGCATCTTCATGAAATATTTTATCGTTGTGTAGGATTTCTGAGAAACATTTTCCTCCACGTATTTATTCATGGTCATGGCACAAGCTGTAATTCTGAAAGGCAAATATTACCCCATATTTCATTGGCTTTATTTTTTTTTTCGCCTCTCTTGTATCTACATATTATTCATTTTCCATAGTTCTCTTTAAAATGCAAAGCATAACTTATTCCAAAACCAATCTCAAATTTGCAGGCTTGGTGAACCTACAATTTTGGGCCTGACTTTTTTTTTTCTGCAATGGGAAGTTTTCTGAGGAGACATCAGTGTATGGAGAGTTTTTTCACATACTAAATGCACATGATCTGTGCAGGAGTTACTCCAACTCTGTTTTGAAAGGGGCAGAGATGAGGAAAGGCAGGAACAGCCTTGGAAAACAGGAGTTGCTGCATCTCTTGCTGCTGAGGGACATCAGACAGGGTGGAAACTGCATATCCTGGGGCAGGGCAGGACTTCCCTCCTTCCCTACCAGCAGCTGTCCAACCTAACCTCAGTGGCAGTGATGGTAGCCAGCTCTTCTTTCCAAGCAAAGTAAGCAGCAAGGCTACAGACAATTTGTCATCCTTCATCAGTTTAGACCTGCTCTGCCTGCACATAGGGCTGAATAGGAGAAAAACACCACCAGAAATCATACTGGTGCTGCTGCACATTTAAAGCATTTACAAATGAATGAAATGGGCATCTCAGCTGATACATGAGAGAAAAGAAAGGGCTTACTGTAAATGCACCCACAAGTCTATTTTCTGTGTTAGCAAAAGGAGTTTGCTAATCCTTGGGAAAAGCAAAGAATGACATTACTGGTTGTACATCACTTGCTCAGTACGGCTGTCCACAGTACAGGGATGGCTGAGGACCACTCAGCTACACATTTAAAAGTTTAAGGGTAGTTAGCAGAGCTGGCTGGAGGATAACTCCAAGGTGGTGGCTCAGTGTAGGGAATGACAGTTTGAGCTAACTAATAATTATCAGGGAGGACAACTAAGGCAAGATACATTGTCAAACCACTGTCATTCCTGGTTCTGCTGTCTAGAGCAACAACACCTGCTCTGATTTCCCAGAGAAAAACATTATCCACATCCATGTACGGGTTCTCAGTCAAACCCATAAAAGTTTGTGCTAAAACGTTTTAGCACACTAAATCTAAACAATGAAAGAGAGATGTATTTACATTGTCTTTCTGAATACAGCCAACTTGTCTACGGTTATTTATTCCAGGTTTTCAGATATAAGTATTTGCTAACATAGGGGCTATTTCTTCATGCTGAAATCTCTACACTTCTCTCTCTCATGGGGGAGGAGGGCAAGTTTGATAGCATGTCTGAAAATTTCTCTTGAAATGTCCCAAGTCTTGTGGAGATTTCACTGCAGAAAGTCTTCTGCTAAGCATGTCCTGCCTCTAAGCCAAGATCCCCATCTCTGTACCACTCTGAACCAAACATCCTTGAATGTGAATTTAAATGGAAAGGCAGACTAGGATAGAGCTCAGAAAAACCTCACTGACAATATGAACACACATGCCTGGGTTCTATCTTCTAAATAAGGGATTTTAAAAAAAAATATGCAAAGCAAGAGGAATCCCAGAAGCAGCAGTAACTTCAAAAGGACTTCCATACAGTGAACTTTCTTTGCATTTTGCAAGAGGAAGTCTGTAGCAGCAGATCAGATTGTAGTCACTGGCAGACTCTGAACACATTTCCCTTGATTAATTAGTTTTGTCCAGAAGTTTCATTCTCTTACATGGAGCCACATCTACATCCCCAAAGTGGCTGGGCAACAATACTTCTGAAGGACAAGTCTTAGAGGACATGTGGACACTGGGAGAGGACACAGTGTACTCTGTTGACCTCTCCCAAGCAGCAGAGACCCTGAATATACATTAAAGTGAAGAAAATCCAAGGTAGAGGATGTGATATGGAGACAGATGCAGTCTGATGGGGCAGATAGTGGCTTACAAATACAGGCAGAACAGTGCACCTAACCTGGCCTTCACCCTGCATTTTTATCCACCTATACTTGGTGATGGAGAAGGATCTAGTCAGCACAAAATAAAATGTCCATTGACATGCAAAGACTAGCTCCAACCCTAAGCAAACTCCATGTCTGAGAAGGAAGAAAGCCTCACTAAGACTATCCCAGACCCCCATCTATATTTAGTACTGATATAATTGTCAGCTCTCTCCTCATTGTCAGCTGATTTCACCGCAGTCCTGAACAGAAAGATCCCATGTGGTCCACGGGTAGCATGCTGCCTGGGAAGCAGAGCTCATCCTGACTACACAGGGTCCACTGTGCAAGATACAATGTAGATTTCATAAGCATGCCAGCTTTCTCCCTGAAACACTAAGTAGTTAAGGTAGCATTTCTAGTTTGAGCACCTGGTTAAGATAACAGAGGTCCTGAATTTTTTGCCAATATTGACAAACTGATGATGCTTTTCACAGCTTTCCTCCTTGTTCTGATCTTACGGTTGCCCAGACTGAGGTCTTACAACAGATCCCATCATGTGCCTGAGCAAGAAAGTGGGAAAAGACCTGGCACACACATGGATTTTGTCCTGACAAGAAGCAGCAGCTTGGTCAGGACATGCACTCAAGCCCAGAAGCTGTCAAACACTCCCAGGTTCCTCAGTTTGTACACAGTTCTGATGATCAACCACAAAAGTACATGCACAAATCTTCTCAAATCCACTTAACACTTTGACCCACCAAAAGTCACAAACTCAGTGGCAAACCAGCTCTTCGCTGCACTGACACAGCTACAAAGATCTCAGGCTAAGCCATGGGTTGTGACAGCTCTCCTGTGTGTACACTGCTTATCTGCACAAGTGTAACAAGTCTGCTGCACCCGGCTACTGTGGCCGATGGCACTCAGTGGAGTGGCAAGTGCAGGGGCAGCAAATGCAAAAGAGCAAGAAGGCAGTGGGTGGGCTGGAAAACAGCCATGTCTAGGCCCAGAGTCATTTCAAAGTCCCGAAGCAGCAGCTCAGTGCCCTGAAGCATTAGGACTGTCAGGTCTGCATCAAAGGCACAACAAAACACGCAGTACTATTTAATACCTTCTTAAAATAAATAGTTTTCATGATTATAGTAATTTAGGAAAGCCCTGGAGCACGGGGAGCAGGGAATCATGCTCTGGACATGGTTTGTTTTTGAAACCTGAGGTAATGGAGATGTCTGATACCTGAGGTAAGTGGATGTCTGATAAGAATCTGTCACCAGATTAATCAGAATCCTTGCAAGCTGTAACTTAAAACACCTACCATGCTTACCCACTAGAATTTAAAGGGACAACACTCTTTATTTTCAGTCACATTTTGCATTCATTCAAATAGTGTCAAGCAATTGAGGAGTTGGTTCAATGCTACAAGAAATAGAGCTGCACACGATTTGTTACTCTTCAGATAAGCAATATTCCACACCTAATCACTGCTCACTTGGAATCAGGTATCTCTTTAGAGTATTTATTTACAAAGAAAAAAAAAGTTGAAGTCTCCTTCATTTGAAAATTTTGTGGGTATATAGTGTTAAAATTTAATATAAAATCAATGTCTTTATGCAAGGTTTTACATACATTATTATAATAAGTTCTTCACAAACTAAATTTTTACTGTCACAATAATCAAAGCCAAAGCTTAGATGTGTTTTATTTTACATTTTTACCCACATACATTAATTCTGACTTCCAATTCTGTGACCTGAGTAGTTGGCTTGGTCAAGAAGGGGAAGGGAAAAGCACTTCATTGCAATTAACCTGCAACATTCTGTACTTCTGAAGAATAAAAGTCTCACTGTATAAACAGTACAGTTTCTGTCAGGACTGCAATAAACTAGGCCACTGGGTCCAATCCTCAAGTTTCCTTGACCTACTAAATTTACAGTAGTTTCAATGTTTGCTCCTTTCAGCCTGCTAATTCATTGTTGCAAAAGAATAAAAAAAAAAAAAAACAACGAAACCTATATTAAAAATTCTGCTGCTTCACAGCCTTCATGAGAAATTAGTAAGCAGAAAATGCAGCATGGAAGCAAGTGAATAAAGTTCCGATTCAGATTTGTGTGTTTTGCATCTGTGATCCTCATTCATGCCCAGCTCTAGTTACAGCAGAAACTCTTTCTTCTCCTTCTGAAGAGGATTTTCTCACTGCAGCTCACAGGGACATGGTTCAGTCCCTTCACTGTTTCAGCCAGGTAACCTGGTGCAGGGGTTATACACGGACATTTCAAGAATCGTTTATCCTTAGAATGGGTACACAAACTTATCAGAAGAGGGACAAGTGCCTTTCATTGCCTTCTATTCCTCTGCCAGTGAATTCCTGCTTGCCCAGGAATGAGGCAATCTGTCTAAGTATCTTATTTATTTGTTAACAGTGTACGTTCCTGCTCATGTCCTTCCCCTAAAGTATGGTACAGCATGTAACCACAAGGTCTCACTGAGTATCTTTATAAACCTGGTTATGAAAGAAGTGGGAATCAGAAGTGGGAATCAGTATCAGACTCATGTGGATATGGGTGAAAAAGGGGAGACCAGGCAATTATTGCTCATAGGCTGAACTATAAATGGCCACAGAAGCAAGCAGTAAATAATCTCGGTTGTAAGGGACATTCCAAGGTCATTTGCTCCAACTGCCTGCTCAAAGGAGGGCTGACTTTTAAATCAGACCCAAGCAATCCTTACGTGAGTCAGTTGCTGCAAAAAATGACAGGGAACTCTGGTTAACACTGGTGTGTGTTTTTGCACTGTGACACATAGCAAATTACTCTCTGTAGTTCAAAGGCAAAAGAAATGTGACAAGAACGGGGCAGATTTACTCCAAGGGGATGCAGAGATTGGCTGTCAGCAGCACTGCTGGGAGGGGACAAGCTTTATGGCTTATAGCAACTGAGACCCTACATGGCAGCAGAGAGCCCTTCTGTCTCAGCTGGGATGTTACAGGTGTACATAGTTCTGTCAGCTATTATAAAGCATGCTTAGAGACAAAAACAGACAGAACATTTTAAAGATAACTCATTTTCTACCATGCTGTTTGAGGGTGAAAATACTTTGTGTTTCCTCTTCTGTTCTGCACCCACTCAGGGGCCACTGCACAAATGAAAATGAACAGGTTGTTAGTGCTGTGGGAAGAACTGGTGTGCTGGTGGCAGGCACTGGCATGTGGTGGGTCCCCTGATCCACCAGCAGACCCGCCACGCCCTATCCATTGTGTCCTGGATGCAGCAGGTCCAAATCAGTATTTTCATAAACACTGCCTAAATTTTTTTTGTGTCCAGTTTAGCCACATGTTTTTGGTTTAGAAACCCTTTAAGTATTTGATCATAGGATGTCAAGGACATTTGGCTTAAGAGGTGGAGGAAACTAGAAACCACACAAATGCTATGAATAGAAGCTATGGAAAGAGATGGCACATTTATGAACTCGGTCAAAGTGGATGCATATGTTGCTTTATTTAGGCTCATATCAGAGAAAGAAACCCATGTAATCTTTAGCTTTTTACTTACATTAAAGTTCCAACCCTTGTTGTTTCATGGCATATTCCTATTTTTATACTACTGAAATCATCACCCATAAGTTTCCTTGTAAATTGCTTCCCAGTCCCAGAAAACCTTATACTGGCATGCCTATGATAATAAACCTATCTTCACTTGCCTAAAAGATAATAATCAGGTGAGGTATTATCGAGTATTAGTGACACTCAGCAGTAATATCTGAGCTTTCAAAAAAAACTCTGCTCCTCACGCCTGAATGACTCATAGTTGCCACTAGAAAAACAAAAAGTCATTAAACAAAGTTGACTTTAAAAATATTACTTGGAACCAGAGCAAAACATTTCATTATATCAAATGTCATAAAGGCTCTTTTCAATGTTGAAGTCCTTACAGTAAAAACAGAGTGAAGAGAGAGGCTGTGCTCTTTTTTTACTGAAGACAAGGAGTGGAAAACCAGAAGTGAAAATATTTCTGTCTGTTGGAAGTGGGAAGAAAAATATTATTTTATACATAATGATGTATACAGAGAACATTGTAACACACAGGCACATGTATCAAGATACTAAACTATAGGATTATATTACCATTGGACTTTGCAAACTTTACATTGCAAACTTCATATTCAGCCAATCCTTATTGTGCCTGTAATCCAGCAGAAGTTTGCCTTAATGATATATACATTGTCTTCATTGAATGGTATTTACTGCCTGCTCACATGACTAACTGTTAAACACCGTTTCACAATACATTGGCATCGAAAGTGAAGGCAGCTCATGAAGTTCCCTGCTACCACTGTCACTCCCTCCCTGCCACCATTGCCCCTACATCATCATGGGCCACTCCACACCCATGCCCTTATGACTAGTTGAAGGGTCACACTAGGACACAGGTCACCAAAGTGACCTGGGTTAAAAATAAGCCCACTGAAAATACAAGAGAATATTTTTAACTTGGAACATTTCAAAGACACAGCTTATGATGTGATGCCATGAGCAGTTTTAGTGACACAGCTGGTGTGGTGGCAAGCTGAGAGAATGGGGCAGAAGCGGAAGGGAAGAGGCCAGAAATCCTCAAGCCAGCAACTCTGCCATGCACTGGGGAGCAATGCCACATGGCAAGGTTTGCAAAAGCTGATCCTCTCTCCAATTTCCTTTGGCATTCTTACTTGGATGCTATGATTACTGAAGTTTGGGGTACTTACGCCATGATGCCCGAGAGATGAAACATTTCGGCTGTTATGTATGACAAGTAACTGTACAGGAAGACAAAGAGTGGCTCAATCACTCGGATTTTATGGGTGAAACGGGTGGTAAAGGCTGCTACAAATCCCAAAAGGATTCCAATCAATACTCCACCGATCCCCACTATAAAGAAGTTAGCAATCCCAGCGAATATGTCAATAACCTTAATTGTGCGCATCTGGCAGAAAGACTTGAACAAATTGTACAGGACCTATGAGGAAAAAGAAAGCACATTATCTTTTTGAACTATTCTTAATTTCCCTTCATGTCATTATGCTCCTCTGCTTAAATGCTGAACTTTGAATTTCTCTATCTACCTTGAATTTGCTTTTTGGATACACTGTTATTTATATCTGGCATATTATTTGTCATCCATATATACCAGAGAGATACAAAGGACAGATAAATATATTTACTCCCAGTAAATATATTTACTTCACTTTTGCAAATGGGACAGATTTCTTCACCTGTGCTGCTCTGGGAGCCAGTAGCAAAAATCTATCTAATTCTTCTTTAAAATCATTTATTTACAGAGCTCCTAACGTACATTTCAGATTTTCCCCAGACTAAAAGAAATAAAACAGAAGGAGAAAAAAAGAACCAGTTTCATAATCAGTGAAAAATCAGGTTATTTTCAAATCTGTTTGATCTACATGACACTGAGAAGTAGAGTACTGAACTAGACCACAGATTCATCTAAACTGCTGGGGTAGGAGGGGATGTAGAGGCAGCTGGGGATGGACAGTGACCACCTCAAAGAGTAAAAGAAACATGGTATTCATATAACCAGTGCTCTTTCTCAAAATTCTTGACCATTAGGAATACAATGGTTTAAAGACTGTTCAAAATATTGAGCATTTCTAGAGATTTGTATTTTGTTGCCATTAAAAAACCTGTTGCCATGTGTTTGCCCAGTTTAATTTTCAAAGCATTTATAACCATCCTCCAAAACAAACTAGGTCAATGGGATTATTGTATTTTCTTAGCCAGAGACCCTTTTTGTTTTATACAGGCAACAGAACAATCTAGAGACCACATTTCTCTAATATCCAGTGTTTTGATTTCTCCAAAACAGAAACCAATGGAATCAGTTACTCTTAAAGAAACTTTAAAGGGTTGTCCCATCTGCAGATCCACTCGAGAGATTGAACCATTCCCTGGTGTTGCATGTATGTTCCCAGCCTTGCAGCACCAGGGTGGCTACCCTGTCCGCTTGTATAGAGCTAACTTTGGTCACAGGCACCTGTTCCCATCACAGTGGGTTCACAGACTAAACCAGTGTAGACCAGTCATCTTAGACAGCTTGCAGGAGTTAAATCTCTGCTTTCTTTTTGGACTTCTTAGTACACCAAACAGGTTTCTCTATCAGGAATGCTATTTGAGATCACAATGTTTTATCAGTACTTGCATTGTGCCAACAAAGTAGATGTTTGAGTAGTGGCTATGGAAGGATTTTTCATGTTTGCAGTCTTGTTCTCTCTCACAGGACAGAACATAAGCTATTCAGCCCTTCTTAGTCAAAACTGGGTAAGTCTTACAGAACTAAAAGTTGAATGCAAAGACATGGCTTATTATGGGTCCTTTGGGCTAAGTGAAAGGAAAGAAATTAAACAGAAAAGAGAAAATAAATTCCAGAGCAAGCATGAAAATAGAAGGTTAAATCAAACCTAGAATGGTCATCAGCAATTTCATTACAAAGCAGCAAATACAATAAGAGCAGGACCATGAACTATTAATTAGATAACAAGGATGCTCTCAGGATGAGTACACTTGGGAGAAGTGTCCTTTTTCATCTGCACAAATCCCTTGTGCAGACTCCCAGGCTTTTTTCCCCATTCCTTGTTATTATGTACTGTGCATGACAGGAAAGCAATGTCATAGTTTTTTCCACCTGTTTTGAATTGCAGACCTTATGGATTTGCATGGAGAGAAGTATACCAGAATTAAACCTACTGACAGTAGGAGTGCCTTTGCTGCTCACTTTACAAGGATCTCTCATTTCACACACTCCCAGGACTCCATTAATCACAGACTGAAGAATACTGTTGACTTGTGTTTTGTGCAAAGTTTCCCTGAGTCACTCATTGAAACTTGGGACAATCCCAGAGTTCTGTTTTTCTCTAAGACACCTACAGAATTGGACCTGGCAGAATACTCTCTTGGTACAGATTAGAGAAGATGATTATTTTATTTAATTGGAGTTTTAAATAGTATTTTTTATATTTTAAAAAGTAACTATATAAATATATACAAGGCTAGTCTCTAAAGTAAGAGAACTGCAAGGTCCTTGTAAAGAAGCAGAGAATTTTGATCTATCCAAGCCTTTCCATAATGTCACTTTACAGCAAAGTATTCACCCTGCAAATAGAATGGAGCCTGCTACTCCACATGGAGACATCCTCATAAAACTCAAGTCTAATGCCATAAATTATTTGAAAGAAGAAAAGCAATTTTCTCCTTTGTACCTCAGCCATGGTTAAAGCAGCAGCTACAACTATGGAATGTCATAAACAGTATTTTAACCTCATTCCTATTGGTTTTTACTTACACTGCTGCAAATGAGATCAAAACCAGGTTCACTTCCCTTTTACTCTACAGCAGTTCAGTTTTACTGAGATTTCTCTAAACTTCCAGGTGCATCAAACACCAACTTCAGTCACATTTTTAATGCATCTGGTGTGAGAACAGGGGGGTTTTGTGAAGTTCAAGGTTTTCATTTACTCAATAGCCTTCGGCTGAACTCACTGAAGGTCACACGAAGCAATATTAGTCACTGATCACTTTTGAATCTTATCTCAGGGTATCTCTGAAACACTAATTGCTTATTTTCATCAGTTTTCAGTTATTGAGTTTTTAATTCTAAAATTACTTTAGAGCACTCTAAAATAATGTTGTCAGCAGATGCAGAGTACAAAGTACTGCTGTAATGTTTTCTAACATGGAAATAATATTATTATAATGACACTGGCTCCTTCTTTCTGATTTTAAGCCCAAAATTGGTGTTTGAACTGCTAACACTCAGCTGTGATCTTATAATTTATTATCACCTTGCTCGTTATGTCTGACTCAGTTTCTTGGTAAAGCACCAACTCTGATCAAGAATCCAATTGTCAAATAATGTCCTCTGCCAAATTCAAGTTCCAAAATTACGCTGTGGGGGAAAAAGAACATTCAAATGCATAGACATATCACAAAAACTATTATGCATGGAAGACAACCTGAAAATGCAGCTTCTAAGAAAACACACCTTTCTTTGTATACAAAATGAAGGTGTGGGAGCATGTTCTCTGGAAAGGAAAGCATAGATGACACAGCTATTCTAATAAAAGCACATGTAATGAAGCCACTGTGTTTTGCAATGCCTATCTGCATAGCCCCTTGTTTTTTATTATTGCAGTGGCCATAGGAATTCGACAGCTCCCATGGATGGCCAACCTGCATTCAATTCCCTTCCTACTTCCTCCCCACATCCCACTGCAGGCCTCTGCCAGGGCAGGTGGCACTCAAGGGCTCTAGAAGATGAAAGCTGAAAGGTTCTGAGCTCTGCTGGATGCTGGTCTTGTCAGCTCCCCATAGGAAGGGAGAGCACAAAGCACCACCTCCTCCAAGCACAGGGCTGAGTATCCTGGCAAGGGCTGCTCCAGCAGCATCTGCTGTGGGCAGGGAAGGTAAGGTCCTCTAAGGGCACCCCCAGGAATCTGTGCGACGGCCTGGGTCACATTTTAGGTATAATCACATGATTGCAGGTGTGCAAAAACATAACAAGGAATCATTAGCAGACCAATTCTGTGCATGTGGAAACAACTTGATCTCTGTCCAAGTGCTACCTTTAAGCGATAGGAAGTAAGACCAAAGGTACTCTACATTCCTTTCACTCCTTCATAAATATATGTAAGGCCGGTGCATTACTGGACTGTCCCTACAGACTCCTCAGATTATCCTGTCTCTGTGAGGGCATCTGGGGAGGCAGGCCATAAGGAAATCTCCAGAGAAGGCAATAATGATGCCTACAAGAAAGCTACACATTAAATTGCCACGCCAGCTCCTATAAAAATGGTGGTTTAGAGAAATTTGCCTTTCGGAAATAGCACATATGAATATGCCAGTGATCAGGATGCAGTTTTCCTAGCAAATCATGCTGTATTAACTGCTGCCCCAGTGCCTGACTTTGTCATTGAGAAAAGTGATTTTGGTTGGAAAAATCCACCAAACAACAAATTTTAAATAACCAGATCCTTTTCCTCCAGAAAAAAAAAAAAAAAAAGTATGAATAGACATCCATCGCACAAGTGGCCACTAGAGTGACTAAAGACAGACCCAGCCATGGCTGAACTGCTAAACCTTTTGAAACTCAGTATGTACACCCATTTATTTATAGGACTGGCTTAAACTACCAGGTTAATATTGGCAGGCAGTTCTAATTGTAAGCTATTGAGAAAAGGTAGGTTTTAAGGTAAGCTTGTAAGAGTAGATGTGGTTCAGCTGACTGGATAGCAACAGATTCAGGTAAAACATGCAGTGTAAGTAAAAAAGTAATATAGTATTCCCACAGAAACAGAAGAATTTATCAATACCAAGGCTCAGAATAAATTATGACATATACCTGTGTTAAGCAGGCGAGGGAAAGTCCATGAAAAGGGAAAAACATGTAAGGCAAAATCCAAGAAAAGGGGAAAACAGGACAATTTTGCATAGAATGGGACTGGAATAAGAAGCAAGGGACAGAAACAGGAAAGTGCAGACCCAATTCATGAATCTTTCTGATCCTTCCAGCATATGACAAACTGTACTTCTGTGTCTCAGAAAACAGAAAGCATGCTAGGACATGGTTTGTATGGGCAGGAATAAATGGGAGTAATGCCTCAGACAGTGTCATCAGGTACAAATGAGGGACACTGGGGGGATAATGGAATTTGCAGATTGCTGTCCTCAGGTCAGCACCACAACCCCAATTCAGCTAGTTAATGATTAGAAATTACTGCCTCCAGGTGGCTGTCTTATCTCATCTGTAGCCTGGGATAAGTGTATTGGTGGTTTCAGGGCAGTTCCAAGTGGATGGGCATATGCAAGAAGTTAACCTCAGCAAGGTCCTGTGCCTCCATGATTTGCCATCCTCCCCATTAACACACTAGGACACCCCACACTGACCCTTTCCCTTTCCTGTCCAACAACATTTCTGCAGGTGAGGAAAACCTACAGTTTCAGATTACAGAAGTAAAAGAATTGCAAAAATATAGAAACCAGAGTGATCAGCAGTAAAATCCCTACAGTAAATATGGTACCATTACTCTCAAGTAGTAAGACTACTGTAATTACTAAATCTAAAGTTTAAAGAATTAGACACACTAGCACTCCTTGACTTCCATCTCGTAGCAAATTGTAATAACCAAATACAAAGAGATACAACACAGTGGCATGTAAACAATCATTCATCATTTTTATCAATTAATCATTTATCAAGTAACTTACCACAGTTATAGCATCATTCAGCAAAGACTCTCCAAACACCAGGATATAAAGCTGCTCATTGACATGGATATTTTCAAAGACGGCCAGCACCGCCACAGGATCCACAGCTGAAATGAGGCTGCCAAAGAGCAAATTCTGCAGCAAAGTGATGTCAGTCAAACCAAATGCACTGATCTGGCAAATTCCATACAGGGAAATTCCAATGCCGATGGCATTCCAGAGTGTGCCCACCACAGCATACCAGAATATGGTACCAAAGTTCTCAAAGAACAGACGAGTTGGCATAAAATATCCAGCGTCGAGTACAATAGGTGGTAACAGATACAAGAAAAACACATCACTGTTCATTACAGGTGGGGACTTCTCCTCTGCTCCAAAAATAATCCCACCAAGAAGCAATCCAACCAGAATAAGGAGACAGCTTTCAGGTACTATTGAGGGCAACTTGTGATACAGATGAAAGCCTTCAAAGGAAATTCAAACACAAGAAAGGGAAATGGTTACTTGTACAGAATCCATAAGATTATTCTGGATTCTGTTCTTGTCATTTCTATACTAAACAAATAGCAATTATAAGGCAATTTCATTTTAATTGCCAAGACTGAACTGGACATCCACAATGGGTCAAGGCAAATATGCTGGCTACATAGTTAATTCAATTAATTTGGTGGAAAGACAAATTAATAGTTAGACATTCCACTTAACAGCTAGGCTGGATGGAGCAACAGTGTGCAAGTGTTCTCTCTGTGAAACTGTGTTTGTTTTGTTTTGTTTTTTTTAATGTGGAATCCTCCAGAAATGCAATCCAAACACTTCTCTAGGGTAAATTACATCTAGAGAGAGAAAAAAAAATCATACTAACCACTGCTTCCTCTCTGAACAGCTTCACAAAGGAGTTTAAAGAGTGCTTTAATTTCATTTTTACTCTTAGAGTCTCAAAGCCAGTGAGGAAAACTAGCACATGACCTCTACCCAGTCACCCATCATCACTTCCCCTACCACCAGAAGGAAGCATTTAGAGATACAATTATTATTTTTAGTGGAGCCTCCAAATTAATTTCACAAGAATCAACATATTTTCCATAAAGTGACAGTAAGTTGTAGCCTGTATTATTATGTTCATTCTTCTGTATCATATGAATTGTAGTAGAGTCAGGATTCTCTCATAAAAATCTGTGCAAAGTACTGAAGAAATTAATTTTAAAAGGTTCTGAATGAGGACTTGGTGGTTGAATGTTACTTAGCCTTCTAAAACTCTCAAAGCCATGCAGTTTTGATTTAAAGATTCCAATTATTTATAGAAGTTGGCTGTTGTAAGGATAATTCTCAGAAGGAATGGGAAAAGTTTGAAGGAACTTACTCTGGCCAGTCTAATGGAAGGATCAACCTTATGCACCAAGGTCACATTCCAGATCCCAGCGATGTCAATCTTTTCCGAACTCCTCCTTATCTATATTTGGCCCACATAATTATATAGAAATTGATCCACACCCACAAGATCCCACAATCCCTGCCTAACTAAAAAGCATTTAAATTATTTTAAATGAGAGCTGCATGGAAACATTGGGTGTGGTAATAACGGGCATCTATTTCAGTAAAACTATTTCAGTAAAAATCACACCTGTAGTCAAAACAGTTAAATTACCACAATCTTGGTATAGTTTACATCCAGTTTCCCAGTGCCAGGGTTATGTATCTTGTAACACCTATTTTGTTAACTCTCCTTTCACCATGGATTTTTTTCCAGTTAAAAGAAAGCCTGAACTTATAATTAGTAAAAACAAATGTTTAAGAAGGAGCAAGAGGAAAGTTGTTTTAATCTATGGACTTTTTACTTATATATTCTGTAACTATTAAAGCTATTTTTAAAGGCAAGCAGCTAAAGCTGCATTTTTTTTCCTTTTTGAATGAACACAAACTGCTTTAAATAATTAGAAACACAGCCTATGTGACTCATTAGAAGGACTGCCAAATTCACTGCCATTCTTCAAAACCAGAATCACCAATGTCCTATATTAGCAGAACAGGTAATGATCCTGGAAAAATCAAGCATTTGCAGTTGGAGACTTGACTCTTCACCTTTCAGCCACTTACATATAAACATTTTATAATTCATCTTGGTTTCTGCAGTGGCAGCAATACAATTCCAATACAATGATCAGCAAGTTTCCACTGAGTAAGTAGGTTTTGCCGAAAGTTTTTTAAACCCTTCAAAAGTAAATTTTAAATCATTTCCTGAATAAAAATTCAAGAGAAGGGAAATTTTGTAAATGCAGCTTTTGACAAAAACAAACAAAAAAAAACAACCAGTTGTAAATACAATGGCAATGAAATGTCTACTGTGAATAAAAAAAATTAAAATCTTTTCTTTCCTTCTCTACAAATCACACTTGAAAGTTCATAGCCTCTCAGAGATTTGGGATTCTACCCCATTCTTAAAGATAACAGAAAGCCTCCCACTAAGTGAAATATGCTATTTATTAATGTAAACAGCATCAAAACTCCTGGAAGACTTTCTGCCTACAAGAAAAGTATTTAAGGGTGATTAGGGGCAGGGTGTGGTTCTTGATCTGAAGACAGAGAGCTAGAATTTAGAGTCCAGCGCATGTCAAGTCAATAGCAGATGCCCTGCCCAATGAGGGATATTTTCCCTGCTCTGATGGATTCACAGCCACAGGGTCAGGATCACCCTGGGAACAGATCCCCTGCAGTACAGGAATACTCAGACTTTAATGCTGAATGCAAGACTACAGCTACTTTCTTCTCCTCTAACCCTGTCCTTGGGCTTCAGGTTATGCAGTGACTCAGCTTCAACAGCAGGGAAGATGTTTATTGAGTAAGCATCCTCCATATATCATGGCAAAAATGGCAGTAGGATACTTATCTGAAGTCAAGTTCAGTATGTTTCAAGGTAAAAGTCCTTAGAATCCCAGTTTTCTTCTTTTTTGGAGTGAATTCCAGTGCTTTCTGATGCTGGAAATGCCACTGAGTACCTCTGAACAGCTTAAACCTTCTTTCAGGAGAGCAGGCTTGGAAGGGTGTCAGCTCAATTGCAAGAAGAAACACTTCTCATTGTGCATTTGTGATTGAACATAGAAATAATGGGAACGTGGATCGGTTACACAATATTTTGTGGGTTTAGTAGCATAAAAATTAAGCAAAATTTGGGATCATGTAGACTAATCTCACTGGTTAGAGACTCCAGCATACTCAGTTGCAATGGTGCCATCTAATATACTCATGGAGTCCATCAGCATGTGAGTAAAACACCTCTGGTATCAACACACAAAACAAGAAATAAGTAGAGGTAGTCATAAGATAATTCCATTCAAGGCAGTTTATTAGAATTTGAATTGTGCTCATATCCTATACTGGAATAAAAAGCACCGTGTCCTTGGGAACATGTACCTTGTCAAAATGTTCAAGTTCTGCTTGACAATCACTTTCTTATGCTGCCTTTCTTGCTCCCTCTAAACCAAGCTTACATTGACATGATCACAGGCAGGATCAGACAAACCTTTCAGGTAAATTCCCCATAAAAATTAGCAAATGCTGGAACATTTCAGCTCTGGAGAAACTGCACTTCTGTGAAAACATATTTGTTAAAATATTCATAACCAGGTGCTGCAGTTGGGTATTCTTTGGGATCTTTCACACACTGAGAGAGCTGTTGTTACACAGGACCCTATCTTCTGAGCTCCTCACAGCTGAAAAGACCTTATGGATCTGTTTATAAAGGTTTGATACTCAGCAGTGCCAAGTGTAAGCAGCCAGTGCCTAGCCCCAGAAAGGAATTTTTGATGCCAGATTAAGCACCGAAGTTTCCTGGGCAGTGCGGGAGTCTCGAGGTGGATTTCACGTTGCCTGGCATGGCAGGGGCAAGATGCCTGTGCTGCCCAGCAGGAAATAATGAGGAGAGGAATGCTTTAGAGAGCCTCCTCTCTTAGAAGGCCCCTCTTAGGGCCACAGGCAGTGAGATGGGCTTGGAAACCCATCACCATCCTTTTGAATCAAGCCATATGGCTCATTCCTAGTAACCAGCATGGCAGAGCATCATTTAGGTATCTTGGTGGTTCAAAACTGCCTATCTGGTCTACCTTCAACAGAAAAGAAGGCATAAACCAGTGAAAATTGATGTGGAATGTGACTTAGGAGCAATGGGATCCTGACCTGGGAAGGTTTACCTGATGCACTCACTGGATAAGGAAGCACAGACAGAGCTCCAGGAGCAAGAACTGGATGTTCCTAATTCCAGTCCTGGAGTCAGGGCGCCTGCAGATAGGTGTGGTGAAGCTGAGCAGTGCCACACCTAGGGCCACTCCTGGATCTGGCCCTCATTGCTCCGCGCACACGCACTGACAACAGCATGCCCTAGATTAGCCACACTTGCTTTCATATGGTGTAACTGAAAGGATTTTAAAATTATATGTGTTTTTCTTCACCTGTGCTGTTTGCTTGCTTATTTACTAGAATCAGACTGGAAAATCAGAGCAGTCAGGCAACTTTTTTTTTTGCTTTTTATCTTTTTAGATGCCTATGCACTAGCAAAATAGCATGATAGGCAGAATGTATAGTTTTACAATAGTTATATATTATTGTGTCTGTATGTGTACTTATATGTTTCAAATGGCTTCCCTTTTAATAAACACCTTTAATAATACATAAACTTTTTCAATAGTTTTAGCTTATACAAGAGTTTTTGCTTTATCTAAACTCAGAAGCCAGAGCAATTTTCAGTAAACAGGCAAAATTTCCTGGTTATTACAGTTCACAATATATTTGAGTGTATTTGAACTGTGTCCTGATTCTGCCAACACCTAAATGCATACTTAAGACTAAGCATGTACCTTTAATGCATTAAGACGTGCATCAGGATGCATGCCTGCTTAATGGCTGCAACACATTATTTCTGCAGCAAGTAATGGTAGCAGACCAAGTTACTTGGGTCAAGGATCAGGCCCCCAACTACAATGCTAGACATGGCAGGAGGTGAGTACAAATTTTTGTTTTTTCAGAATCCTAATTACCTGATCACTAACCACATTGTGACATAGTACATTTAAATGTCACAAGCAGAGGCTAAAAGTTTTAACTTTGATGAAAATGTTTTATTAGAATGATCATGATGGTATTTTTTATGATAATCTGTGCTGCAAAGTCAGAGTTCTGAATGAAACAACTGTAGTGTGGGTAAACTTACTTATTTTGTTCCCAGAACTTTATTCTTTACATTATCTTCTAGGTAAGAAGATACAAAGTTCACAGTTCATAGAGATTGACTGGATTTTAAACAGCTATCTAGCACACCATTACCTGACATTCTTTGGATTATTATGCTGTACTCATTTCTCTGTTTGGGACATAGAAGCTAACTAAAAACATGACATATAAGCTGCACAAAACTCAGTGAAACTATGTAATGCAAATGTTTTCCACATGAGGGAAGAGGTGGCCTTCCTTACTCTTACAGCACTATCTTTTATATTTTTCTCGGGACGTAAGTGAATGGTGGAAAAGCAGAGTAAGGAGGAGGCATACTCAACCCTCATAAATATTTGCTTTTCATCGATCCGTTGTTCTGATTTGAGACTGTCGTTATACCCGGCGTTATTTTAGGAAAAAGAAGACCGTGCTCAAATGACAGCAGAGTGATCAAGAAAAAGTCAGTCATGCACCGGGTGAACTCCGGGTTTCACGGTCCTCGTAGCCCGGGGTTTACCCGTCTCTTTTCTCCTCTGCACCTTTCCTAACTGAGAGGACCCCGACTTCTTCCAGCCAAATCCCACCCGGGCATCCCGCTCCGCAGAGGAGCATCAGCCTCCCTCCGTCCGCCCCGCGCCCCCCGCGCCGGGCACGGACCGGCCCCGGGAGCGGCGGCCCGGCCAGGTACAGGCACGGAGGGAGGGTCGCCCACGGCCCCGCTCACCGATCTTGGCGAGGGACGCCAGCAGGATCCAGAGCGTGATCTCGAAGGGGATTTGCACGTGGGGGTAGTCCAGGGTGAAGACGTGGAGCCGCGTCTCCTCGAAAGCGGTGCCGCTGGGGCTCGGAGGGGTGCCGGTGCCCATCGCCGCGGCGCCGGGCAGCTGCCCTTCCGAGGTGGCCCGCGCCTCCGCCGCGCCGGCCGCCAGCGCCGCCAGCACGGGCAGCAGCGCGGGTACGGGCAGCAGAGGCGCGGCGGGGCGCGGGGGGCCGCGGCCGCCCATGGCGTCCCCGCTGCGCTGCCCTACAGCCCCGCGCCGGCCGCCGCCACCATCCCCGCGCCGCGGGCACCTGCCGCCGCCGCCGCGGCCCCGCCGGCCCCGCCTCCTCCCCGGTGACTGGGCGAGTCCCGGCCGGCGCCGCCGGCTGTCCGCGGCGCTCCGCTTCCCCGGGCCGCCCCCGGGGCCGCCCCCGCGGGGCCAAGCCGCGGGGCGGCCCTTCTGCAGCCGCCCTCGCCGCCCCCGGGTCCGGCCGGCCGCCGGCGGGGCAGCGCCCGGGCGGGACCCCGCTCCTGTGTCCCGGGTCGCAGCCGCCGCCAGGCGCTGCTGCGGCGTGAGCGGGCGCTCGGGGACCCCGGCAGCAGCTCCTGCCCCCCAGCACCTGCGGGGATGAACGGGGCTGCACAGGTGTAGGCAGAGCCGGGGGCTGTTCCTTTAACTGCAGATTACTTTAAGAGATATATGTATGCAGTCATATAAATACATACATAGTTATATAAACTAATCTAAAGTGTTAACACGCTCTATATGGATACGCCTGTGGATACATATATCGTCTTTAAATACAAGTATCTAAAAGCAATTTAGGGACTTTATGTGTATGCATGTACATCTGTACACGTACGTGTAAACGTGTGTGTGTATATATATATTCATATGAATGTTTATATATATTAAAGTAATGTTTACATATGTATGTGTGTATAAGCGTATGTATTTTGCCATTAACAAATGCAGAAAAGGTGTCTACTACATATATGAAAGACAGCACTCTGTTCAGAATTACTAATTAAAGCTCTGTTAATTTGTAGAGTTAAAAGAATGCGCACTGTATACATAGATGTATGTAGGTTCATATATATATATATGTGTATATGCCTTATATAGAATATGGGTATTTTATATATATTTTATATTCTGTTATATATAATTAGCATATTATATATTTAATATCTAAAATCATATATAGTATATTGTCTATATGTTTCCATTTCTCACACATGTGATAGGCACAATCTGATTTCTGTTAATGAAGAATGTACATACTATTACTTCAGGCAGTTAAAATTACACTCTGTATAAGCATATATGATTGCTCATACATATATTCTCATATATGTGTATACAAATATATGACTGATAATATATTTATGTGTGTGTCAGTGTGTGTTGTAAATATTGAACATGTGATTGGCAAAATCCTGTTTCTAAAGGCACTGCAGTCTGATTCCATCAGATACTGCTGAGCACCAGGTTTCTGTATTTCCTGAAAGAACGGAATCTCACCCATGATTTACTCTGACTTCACCACTTATGAGTAAGACAGTATTCCAAAGCTCAAACTCATAAAATCTTTAGAGCACACCATTCTGCATGCCTCTATAGCAAAGAATGTCTTTCTTGGCTTCCAATAAAACTAAAGCAGGAAGTAGGAGTTATTTTTTCCACAAATTTATCAGTGGCTACTGTTTCTGTAGGGTGTTAAAGTTCAGAGTCAGTTAGCTGAATATCTGTAATTGTCATTTACCTTCAGAACCTTAAAAAAAGGGCACTAAGCCTGTGATTTTAATTACAAATTTTAAGATATGATATTAATAAAAAATTGTTCTTTATTTATGTACAATTCAGTCAGGAAAATATGTTTTGATATCAAACCAGTATATACACCAGCTAACTCTCTAGCTTGATGCAATATCTTCATATCTTCTTTTATTTGTTTTATTAGATTCTCTAATATAAGATAAACACATAAATATTGCCAATTCTGAGGACATTTCCTTTATATGAAAAAGGAATAAAAGAAGAAAATGGTCTTTCATTTTTAAATCTCCTTGTCCCATTCAGACCATCCATAAGAAGAGAAGTCTAACCCTCAGGTGAAAGTGATAACACCATTTATTATAAATAATAAATTTAATTCAGTCTAAAATTACAAGATCTGTAATGGTACTTGCATGTCTCATTTTATGACCTTTTCTGCAGATGAAGAAAAGCTTTCTGCAAAAATACATTTATGAAAGTATCAATACCTGCTCTCCTAGGATCCTTTCTACTTATCTACCTGCAGGATGCTGAACTGAGACTTTTCTTCAGTGCTGTCAAGTATTGGCAAGACCAAGCTGTCCCACCGACCCTTTTCTCTTAATGTCACCTCATAATTCTGATCTATGCTGGAATTCATAACCCCATCCAATAACACAGCCAAAATACACGGTAGAGCAGGGAACTGAGCCACTGTGCAACAGCCCTGCAGGTGCACCAGCCGCCAGACCAATGTTTGGAAATTTGTGAACGCCCTGAGGAATTTCACTTTTCCATAAGAGGGGAAGGAAGACTATAAGTGGGAAAAGACTGAGTCATACAAAAGTGGAGGAAGGTCCTTTCTCATGGGAAATGTTCCTCATTGCTGCCCTGCTCATTACAGGCAGTGAGGGATGACAGAACACGGCTGTTGCATGCTGGCAGAGACAGAGAGATGCTTCAGCACCCAGGTCATGTGCCTTTAGTCACTAAGTTTCACTCACACACAGGAAAATTGACCTTTCCTTGGGGCATTATCCAGATATTTGCCATTATTTGTCCTCTTACTCTCCACAACTCCAAAAATAAAGGGTGTAGACAGCAGAAATCCTTCTGGCTCTGACACTGCTGTGGGTCTGGTTAATAGGCTAACTTTCTTTTTATATGAAGAAAATGAGAAGTTGGTAAATGGGAATAAAAAAAATGAGGGAAAGATGTCATTAATCTTGAGCCTGGAGACTTACATGCCAGTAATAAAAAGGGAAATAACACATTGACACAGATCCCAAAACACTGAGACAATAAAGAAAATGGGAATAGAGATTAATTATTAGAGATGATAGTCTATTATTAAACCAAAGTAATGTATTTTATGGATGGATTGTATAAATGAGAATATCCACCTTTTGAACAGGAATTGCCTTTACAGAATAGAAGAGTGCGGCAGGGGAGTGGACCCTCTTTGACTTCGGACCTAGCTGAAATGGTTGCAGTGAAGCTCAGCGTGGTATGAGATACTGAAGCGCTTGTGAAGATTCTGTCAATATTTTGACACATGCCACTTTTCATTGCCACCAGCCCTGGTCCCACAGGTGCTGAGGGTTTCACCATGGTTGGAAGGTCTTTGAATCCAGGCAGAGCTTTGCCTTAGACAGCAGAATGGGGTATGATATTCCTGTTAACCCTGCCTCACCTAGGTAGGTATGAGACAGCAGCAACAGCTTCACTTCCCTCTGCTGCCCTTCGCACTGTGCCCAGCCTTGCAGGTTCTCCTGAAACCATGACTGGGGACCTCTCCATACAGAGAAAAATATCCCTGAGCGTCAGTGCTGCCCAAGGAGGGAAGGGAGGGGGTTCAGGAAGAGCTGTAGAGGAGACGTGAAGGTGTGTTCCTGGCGCCACGGTGTCTCGTCATGGCCCTGCGCCTGACAGCTCAATGCATCTGCTTCCACTTCAGAACAATTTTCTGTCAGGTCGCTGCGCACCATTTCAGTGATAGCACAAACAGAAAGCACGTACGCCGCACTTGCCTGATTCCAGTTGATCCACAGAGGACCTTCCTGCAGTGCCCCCAGCGCTGCCTCGCTGCCTGTGCTGTGCCGTGCCATCTGCGCCCGGTGTGCTTTCATCTCTTTAATTCTGCTCGCAGGCACTGTCTGTTTTACCAGATACAGTGCTAACAGCATTTCACGTGACAAAGTGCATGTTATTTCATACATCAAGATGCTAACTCACATGATTCAGTTTGTTTACCTTCTAATCCTTTTATTGATTATTACTGGAAATGGCTACCAGAGCAAGGGTACCCACAGGGTGCTGTTTGGGAAAGAGACGCATTGGCAGATACACTGCACAAGTTTGCAGTAGCTTGAGTGGTTCATACAGATGTTAGGACAGTTTAGTTTTACTTTTGTTGAAGTAGGCACTGGGACTTTCTCATTGTGAGCATGACTTTGAGTTAGAGGGTTGTATGTTGTCTGTGTTTATTAATCCAGATTTATCTTTTTAGTAGAAAAGATCAGTCTATTGCTATTATAAAAACTTTGCTTTCAGAATGAAAAGCAAAATAAGTAATTTGAAAAAAAAAATGAGAATTTTCACTGTACCATAAATTTAGCTCTGTATTTTAGGGATACCCTAAAAATTATGAAGTCTTATTTTCATACTTGATGTTCTGACCTGTCTTGGTCATCATAGAAGCATTCTGGAATGCTAATGTGACTATTTTAGTAACTGCATCCCCTACAAGAGAAATGTTATAGGTCTTCTCTTGGAAATATGATCAAAAATCAAAATGGTTGGAGGGAAAATCATAAATATAATAATAAATATCTTTCCATAATTTTCATTGCTGTTCTAGTTTGACAGACAATTTCAGCAGATAAAAAAATTAAAAAGTTATATTCTATTGTGGATGTTTTATTTTGATGGAAATTAGCCCTGTGTGGAGAAGCTTACTCTTGCATACTTCTTGAATTTTCCCTGACACAGTCCATATAGCCGTATTGTAAAATCTGTGCTCCTTGTTCAGAAGAAAAGTATAAATTTCACTTCTCCCTAGTAAATTCTCCAAATCAGCCAAAGACTATTTCCAGTTTTCCCCAAAAGCATTTTCCCCTAGCACACAGGAGACAAACACAGACCACCTTTCTGAAATACATTCGTGTGTTACTAAAATAAATTTGTAAAAAAAATCTAGTATTTCCATTAGAAAAAGGAAGGAAGTTTCTGGGCTATATCAGGCAAAGAGATGGCTTGTCTTGACATCTGCAGCTGTATGGGAATCACAATTACACAAGGAAAGCCTGTGCCCGTAGTGCATGCAACCATGATGTTCCTGAAGTGAGAACATACATCAAAGAGGTGACATAGATTTTTTTTTTTACTTGTTTAGAAGCAGCCTAATTGAAGATTTAAGGATTATAAAATACAAACATGCTTGACTGAGAGTGGTTTTATCTAGGAGTGGGGGCTGGTCACTCATCTACATGCATTATGTTAACAATCATTTCTCAAAACCTATTCCATTAGAGGTTAGACTGTTTTTATAAGGGCTGTGTCATCAGGGCCTTGACTGAATAACTCTGTCTCTAAATCCATTTATTAGTGAATTAATACCTCAACTATCAAATGATTTATTATCTGAAATCAACAGTCCATTGAGGATGTGTTTTTCCACAGACCTTTCCAGGACTGCTTAGCAACCATCCCCATAAGCCAGGTCCACCAGAGGCATTACACCTCGCTCATGTGGGCACTTTAATGGCAGCAATTTAGCTCTGCAGGTCTGAACTTTGGTTAGCCATTTTAAGGCCCTTGCTCTGTTAGCAGTTGTGTCTGCACAACTTGTTTTATTTAATTGGAAAGAGTTGAGAAAGGGGACAGGTACCATCAGCCACCTAATATTCCAGGACTCCAGGAATGGTAGAAGCAGCAGATTGCCTGGCTATTGATGCAGAACATGAGGGAAGGAACATAACTATTTTTTTAACCTTCAAAAGCAGCCCCATAAATGAAGTACTGAATTCAGAGTGATGAGCTCTGCTTTTCTGGGGTTTCCTTAGGCCACACTCAGCATTAGCCACAGCACCAGTCACAGTTATTCCAGCGTGAAGCCCTGAGGAAGCAACATGTTGCTGCTTCTGTGGATTACAGGCAACCACCTCCCCAAAGCCAGGACTAATTTGGGTGTTAGAGTAATTGCACCCATGTGAACACTCTCCTAAAGACTTTTCCGAAGGCTTTCCCCAGCCAGCAGGCGTGTACACAGCACTCTGCTCACCATGAGTAAGCAACTCCAGCAGATTCAGCCAGGAAGCTCTGGAGAGCCTTTTGTACCTCACACTAAATAACAGAGAGGTTTCAGCAGCACTGCAGGGCACCAGAATTAAATATCATCCCAAAGAACAAAAAAGGGACGTGTCATAAACTATTGCAGGACGGCTAAATGATGCTTCTAACTGCAGAGGGACATATATAACCCAAGAAGACTAATAACCCATGAAGTTAATTTCTGCTATTGCTTCAAAGTGCCATTCTGTTCACAAGACAGGCAAAATCAAGAGGAGTTGCCCAGAGAGAGGTTGTACTGTTTTTCCTTTTATTACTTCTGTTTCAGGTGATCTGGATATCACTGAAAAATTACATTCTTGGGCACATTTGCTGAAAATCTAGAATTCAACATGACAGGCTGGTCTCCTTCTCTTAAGTCTTAGAACAATCTAATTGCTTAATAGCTAAGCAACATGTTTAATGTTTAAACAGTAAATCCCCTCTTTAGCTCACTCTGCACCAGGACACTTAGTCATTGAATGATTTCTGAGGCTGTGTCCCCATGCTGGCTGTCAAAAGTAGCCACTGTTCTCAAGCTTAGCACCTGTCACTGCCATGAATACAGAAATACTAATTTAAATGTTTAACTTTGGGGGCAGAAAAAGTTAATGACTAAAAGAACACTTCCAGTTTTAGCCTTACAATGCCATCAACAACAATGAGAATTTTCCTTTGAAAGCAGAGTTTGGTAGATTATGACAGATATGATAAACATATTTCTTAACTCTTTCCTTTGAGTTTGTTGAATTTGGAGGGTGAAGTGATTCCTTTAGTGCTGTAACCCACATTTACAACTCTGACAACCTCTGAAGCATAGAGGTGTAGCCTTTGTTTGCAAAAGGCAAGGTAAAGACTGACCCAGTCCTGCTAAGCCACGTTTCCGACTCACTCTTTGCCACTAGATTAATGGCACAAGTGTGTTGAACAAGTGTGGCTTTCAAAAATGCTGAGGAGATGTGGATTTTTTCCCTGAAAAAGTTTCATTCTAAAATAAATGCTACAATGTTCTGAAGCACTTCTGAAGCACACAAAAAATGTGTCCAGGCTGTGCTCAGTCTTGTAGGAAATCAATCACCGCCTTATTCTCCGTTAAGCACAGCCTAACCTCTGCTTCCCCTTTCACCAACAATGAGCTGGTTTGAATAGGTATTGTAGGTCACATTTAGGCCCTTGATAAGGATGTTTCTAAGAAGTCTCATCTTAAGCAGGAGTCTAGAAATGTCTTCTGGGATGCCTACAGAATGCCATCCTGTAGCGGTGATGAAGGTCAGTTAGTAACAGTAGCTGGAATAGCATTAGTATGTGGTGTAGGGAGCTGTTCATCTCATGGCCCCTTTCTCATCTGTACCTTGTTTCTGACACTGTCTTGTTTCTCCTCCTTATTCCAAGAACCCACCTGCAATATACAAATAAATGCACCCAGTACTTCCTCCAGTCACCACTAGCTACAAGCAGCCATTCTTTAGCAAAGGCATAAAAATCTCTAATTTGCTAAATATGCCTTTAGCAAAGGCATAAAATTCTCTACAAACCTCAAAGCTGACTCTCTCTTGAGTGATGCTGTATGTATCCCACTGAAGCCAGGGAAGTGCTCCTGACAGCTGAAGTTGCCCCAGTACAGAGAAGGTGTTTTGAAATTTGAATTGCACTGAAAGGTTGTTTGTGAATTGCTGCAGTGATCTGCCAATGAATTAAGTGTCTGCACACTAATACTGTGTATGCAGGACTTAAATAGTAAGCATTTGTTATCTACAAATTAATTAACCTAGAATAGGTGGCAATTTTTATCGACTATAACTTTTCTGTTAGAATTCAGAAAGCTTTATTTCAAGAGGTGATTAATTCTTCTTTTCACTGGCTTGTGTTTTGTTTATCTCTATTCTGTTTTCCATTTCTTATTTCTCTTTATGCAGCCTACCCACTGAAGTCAATTAGCCATTACTTGCATCTTTTTATGTCACTATATTTTCACTGCAGAAGGTTCATAAACCCTTGCAGAATCTGTAAGTGCTTATCTCAGCTGCTTGGCTCTATGACCAATAGGCAGCTGGTATGAACATAGGTTTTCCACTTGACTTGATGGAGTTTGGCTTTAAATTTTATACAGAATGTTATGTGTGGTTTGTTTTCAATAAAAATTAGTCCAGTTCATTGTTCCTATGATTCATGTGTAAAAATAAATCTTCTTCACCTCTTCACATAATCCTGTCCTTGGGAAAGTTAACATAAAACAATCAGGTAAGAAATTAAGGAAAATCATTCATTCATTGAAGAAGACATATCATGGGAAAATCCTCCTTTCCCACTGCTTCTTGAAGAGGAGGTGTGTTTGGTAGAATAGCCAGCGAGGCTGTGAGAGTTAGAAGAAAGCCTCTGATTTGAAGACAGCCTAAATTTAGAGTCAAAAGAACTACAGCTGTTAAATTCTGCCTCTGCACTCCAGAGAAAAAGGGTACAACATTCAGCTGCACAAGAAACCCTCCCCAGCCTACAGCCTGGATTTTAGCACTTCTGAAGTGGAATAGCATCAGTGTGTGGGGTTAAGAGAGCAAAGCTGCAGTGCTTAGAGCACGCAGCAGCCAGGCATCAAAATCTTTTTTATTCCTAGAAAGAGCTTTCTCATTATATCAAAGATGGTATGATTGAACCCTATGACTCATTTAACATTCCAAAAGAGTATCAAGAAATAGGTACAACATTTTCATTATTTTCATTATAGAGTTTTCCAAATTAAAAAAAGAAAAGTAATAGCAAAAATTGCTGATATTATAAAACTTCTCAAAGAATTTATATGGCATATTAAACTGGGGAGATGCATACAGGAGCTTTCAGGAATGGAAAATGTGGGCACTTCTTTGGAAAGCTTTGAGAAGAGTGTAAATTTTTGTTAACAAACTAATGGTTGTTCACTGGTATAGAAACAAATAGGATACATTGGCATAATGAGGAAGATGTCAGATTTTCTTTGTCTCTGTGAAATTATTTCAGTTAACTTTCTCAGCATTTGACCAACTTTTTAAATGCAAGATATACATAACATACCACTGAAAAGATCTGATGAACATTTCCAGTATTGGTAATCACAGTATCACTGGCTCCCATACCCTCTTCATCTACCTCTACCCTGGTTTTGATTATATTCAAGTTCTAATAGTTTAGCAGAGAACAAATTTACAGCTTCTTCAATGACTAACAGAGAGCCTCTTCCTTTTATATCTATTTAGTATTAGTA
Organism: Anomalospiza imberbis; assembly: GCF_031753505.1. Taxonomy (NCBI): domain Eukaryota; kingdom Metazoa; phylum Chordata; class Aves; order Passeriformes; family Viduidae; genus Anomalospiza; species Anomalospiza imberbis. The sequence goes on from NC_089682.1 coordinate 29,789,935, forward strand.
TCAATACATTTACACACACACACGCACATATATATGCATATGATTTTATTTATATTTTGTATATCTTCCATGTAATTAGCTCTAATAAGCAGTCTTATGTTTGAAATAATTTTTCCCTTTTTCCATGAATGCAAATCTTGCAAATAAAATCTTCTCCTGTGTTTCTAAATCATTTCAGCCAGGCATCGATACTTAAATGTTAGAATTCTCAACTTAATTGCAAGCATTTAAAATTCATAAAAAAGCAGTAGGATTTGATCCTACAAGTACATATGGGCATCTAAATGTGAACATACTTTTTAATCAGAGAAAAGGCTGCACAGGGGAAAAAACAGCAAGCAAACAAACTAAAGAACCCAACAAACAAAAAACTACACTCTGAGGAAAACCAGCCTAAGTACCCTAGCAAAAAAGTGCAAGGTGGTAAAGTGTGTCCAATGCCAACAACAAACAAATCTACTCACAGAAGCCATGTTAGGATAGCACTACTTTATTGAGAAGATTGTATCCATTTCCTTGTAATTTAACCTGACTCTGATTACTTTCTTATGCAACAGTCTCTCTTGGAACATTGCGTCATGGAAAAAAAAGGTGGAGCAGTTATATTCATAGTCATTAACTACCAGTATTTTTTTAACTCCTCCTGCATGACACTCCATCTATACCTTCTGAGGAAGGAACACCCTGCCAAAATATAGAATTAACAAAATTTCTAACATAATTTGCAATAGGGTTTATCACCTCTTGATACATAGAAATAAGTAAATCCCCTTTTCCTTTTGTGGGTGCCTTGGGAAATGCCAGTTCTGAGGAGGGAAGCAGAGTCTGTATATCTGTCCTGTGCAGTTAACCTCTGCTTGTCCTGTGGTGAAGTAAAGTTGTCACATAAGCAGTTTGGTCCTCCTCTCAGCTATACCAGCATGTCGGTGCCAGTCCTGTAAAGGCAGCAAACACCATCCTGCAGTGTTTGAAATAAAGCAGAGAAGTTGTTTAACAGAAAAACCTTAGAGAGGAAAGAGGAATCTGTCTGACCTGTGTTTTCTACTGCAGAAGTCAAACACCTTGAAACTCGAAGCTGTATGAAGTCCAGTAGTGAAGAACTAACAAATCTTTGATCCTGCATGCAGTCCAGTCCCAGAAGCAGGATTCCCATACTGGCTCAGTACCACACACTTGTGAGCAGATGCATTCTTAAGGCAAAATAGATGGGCTTGGAGCTCATGATACAGATTATGATACCGCTGCTCTTATTCTAGATATTGCTTTTTTAGAGCCCACACAAGTATCTTGGTACAGAACTAGACTAAAAGGTATCAGAATGTTTTTTAACAACTGCTGTCAAGTTGAGTCCTAGCATCACATAGAATGTGTTCAAATGCTGGTCTAAAAAAGTCCAAAATCTCTTAAACCCCCTTCAACTCCTCAGAAAGATGTAATCATAATTTTATTTTTAGGGTGCCCTCATCTGTCCTGTACCAATGGCACCTTGGGATCTATTTAGGGCTCCTGGTAAGCAGCAGGCACTTCAAAAAGGCCTGCTTGTTGCTACCCAGATCCATCAATCACTGCCTGCAGATGCTGCCTCCTAGAGCTGAGCACAAAAGATGCCCCGCCTTGATAAGCTGGGCACACATCTGAAGACAAATGTGGTGGATTCAAATCCCACATTTGCCCACAGCTACTATTAAAATATCACAGGCTGGCCTAGGCAGGGTGCCTTCTTATGGCTCATTGCATGTACCTCTTTTCCTGCTTACAGTGCTGGGATGGAATACGAGTTTTGAACCTTGCTAGGAAACATGTAGGTGTGTACATTCTCCAAGTATTTTCCAATTTACTACTCACTAGAGGGGAGTCATGGATAAGGGTTTGGAGTAATGACCTCCAGAGGTCCCATCTCAACCATTCTGTGATTCTGTGATGATAAGGGATTTTACCTATCACCTTTGTAGTGGTTGCCTCTCTGGGAGGATTAGATGAAGCCTACTCTCGTGGGTTTGAGACTCAGAAATCTCTCACCTGTATCACACTAAAATAGGATGAACAGAGAGATACAAACTGCCAAAATCACAAGGGTCAAAAGAATGGCAGGCTCAGATGCAGTTTTTGGAAATGGACATAATTGTTATGATTCAGAGTTGGCACTGGGCAGAAAAGTTGGCTTCCAACTCAGAAGGTCACTCAAATTCTGGGTTTGAACTGTCCAGTTTACCCTGAGAAATCATGCCCGAATGCTTCTGTGTAAGGCCAAAACCAGAAAGTATGTAAGTCTCCTCACTGTAGAAAATCAAGCAATCGACCAAACCAGCAATTACTGCAGGATCCAGATAATCTCTACATACAGAGAGGAGAAGTTTGGGGCTGTTGGAAGAGAAAATCCTGCTTTTTTGAACTCAGTTGCAAGAAAAAATCCAAATCCAAATATGATTTCACCCTACGTTATGCCATTGCCAGTGTGGAGATTTTTTGGTTATAGATAAGGATCAGCCAGGGTTTATTGCAAAGTTTATATTGTAGTAAGCCTGTAGCAGCAATTAAAGTTCCAAAACAGTTTTCACATACTAGTAATTTAAAGAAAAGTACATCTCTGAAGATGCAATTTTCCATTTTTAATCTCTATCCAAAGATATTCATTAACTTTGAGCAAATTCCTGTCAAACAGTTATAATTGAAGGAAAAAGATACTTTTGCAGATATAAAAAAAGATGACTGCTGCCTTTTTCCTTTCTCTTCTATACGATAAGCCAAGAGAGATGACCTCTAAAGACTGGTACATAAATAACAGCTCAGGAACTTGTTCATAGATGCACTATAATATTAAACTGGAAAATAACTAAATTATAAATCCTGAATGTTGGGTAATAAGAATGCACAGTTGAAAGCAGCAATGAGATATTTTGATTCCTTTCAAGTCACAGCCTGCTTCCTAAAATGATATCTGAGGCCACAAAGCTAATACATGTGGTAATGGAGCTCAGATTTAGTTTAGATGCCAGAACATAGGTGATTTCAGCCTCAATGGAAAAGTTGTAGCTATGTACAATATTTCAAAAGTTCATTTTATAATTATGTCAAGCAACATAAAAAATTCATACCACAAGGTAGGATAACAATTAGCAGAAAAAAAATTCTTTCTATAGAATGGTTATATGTGCTATTCTAACATAGAATTTATTTTATTAATATGTAAACTCTTCCAGAAATAGTCTTTTCTTGGTTTATATTTAGCATGGTTAGTGGGAATTTGGTGTCCTTTGTAGAGGTCTGTGTAGGATGATAATATATTGAGGAAAATAAATCTTTGATCTAACCTACCACCCAGCTATACCTCATATCCTGACCACTGTGAACCAAAATTTGCCAGACTCATGCAGACATAATTTCCCAGCAGTCAATGAAGATCTTCACCAGAATAATTAATTATATATAGAAGATGCATCAATACTTCCTTCATGCCTGGCAGCATGTAGTTCTCAAAGAGGAATTAATATTAAGGTACTTTGTGTATCTTAATATTCTTAAGATACTTTGTGTATCTTAATATTCTCAAATATTAAGATACTATGTGTATCTTAATATTCTTAGACTGACAGACCAAGTACACATTTAGATCTAGTTAATGATATCCTATTATAGTGCATTGATCTATTATTTTGGGGGTTATATTTATCTATATCAAAATAAGATATTTCATTACATAGATTTTCTAGTATTTAAAAAAAAAACAGAATGAGCTTGGTATTTTTCCCTCCTTACACTTGCAGAAATCATTCTCTACAAATCCTGAATGAGAATACCGTAGTAGATACTATTAAAAAATCATTAGCAATGTCCATTTGTCTCTTGTGAGAAGGATATTTTAGGCACAGAAGTGGCTCTGTAAAGTATACTAAAAAAAAAAAAACAAAAAAAAAACAAAAAAAAAAAAAAAAAAAAAAAAACTTCTCAGGTTCTTGTGGAGGCATTATCAAACTGAAATACCTGAACTGGGAAGAATTCCATCTTGGTGATCATGGTCAGACCTACCATAACACTTGACACTGAAGGAAACCAATACCTATTTCTATCACTGTGGCTCCTGGAGAAGACAAACAGCATGGGTACCAATTGTTTACTCTACAGTTTGGAAACAAAATAACTTCAAGAGCACCAAGCCCTGCTCCTCATTTATGCCTCTGTTTAATACTGAGTAGTCCTTAGCAAAGGACCAAGTCTGAAAAAATTAAGGACATGCTACTCCTATTTCCACAAACTACTTAGCTCTTAATGGAAGCTTTCTTATTGATTTCAATAACTTTATTCTTATGGGATGAATTCTTAAATGCTTGGCTCTAATGAGGCTCCTCCAAACCTTGAAGTTAAGCATTAAGGTCCAGATCCTTGTGGGTATTTACATGTTTAATTATTTTCCTGTATCAGAACTAGCCCATAAAGACACGTTCCAAATTCTTGGTCATAAAGGCATGACAGTTCCTAGATATTTCCTTCTGCCACAGGCAGCCGGCCAACTGGAAAGCTTCTTTGCCTCAAAACTTCAAGAATATCGTGTGTCAGTCTGGCATGGAGAACTGGTCACTAAATTAAGATCACTTAATACATAGAGGCATGATGTTTTCTTTTGGTGATATAAACTCCTGGAATGCTCTATAGCACTGCAAAAACCCCACACCTCCCTTCTGTGTTATGCCCTCTGCCTTTATGCCAATGGTTTTTAATCTCACACAAAAAAGAAAATCACTGAACAAATTTTCTAAAAGTAATTTTTAAAAGGCAACTACTATGATAGCGTTTCTGACTTCAGTGGGTGTTAAGTGTGCATGTCAATCTTTCTCATATTCAGCCTGAAAGTTGTTTCTTCTTAGCACAATTTGTTTTTTGTTCTATTGATTTACAGCAGAGGATTTGAATGTGTTGCCTTTCCTTTTTGGCTCTTTAAACACATTGCTTAATTCCATCAACAGAGGTCACTGCAGCTCCTTTCCTCTTTGGTGAAAGCATTCCTCTTCCAGCAGATAAAGCACAGTTAATGCTGTCATCTAGCAGAAGTTTATTTCATCCATTATTTTAGAGACAGAAAAATTACCACAGGAAAATTTGCACATAGTGGAAGGCTAAAGTCTAACAAATAAAAACAAACTAAAACAAAACCCCACCAATAACAACAATAATAATAATAAAAGGAGCTTATTTGAGCTTTGAAACGTAACCTAATTCATACAAACTTGTTTATATGAAGTTTTGAGCTTGGTCACTACATCAGTCTTTCTTTACATTACCTAGGAACAAGACATGTAAATCTGATCTTGGCATCAGCTGTTCTATCTGCTCTGCAGTTCTTGGTAAATCAGTATCAGGTATTTATACACTATGGAAAAATAAAGAAAAATGCTCCTTTAAATTGCTAAAACTTTTGTCAGCAGTCATCACTTTCATTTGAATCTGTCTGCATACTTATGAAAATAATGAAGAATGATTTTTGAATATTTATTATTAAGTGGAATTCAAGCCAAAGGGTCCATCTGAGGCTGCAGTAATGTGAGCCTTGTAATTTTCTATTGCTAGAGCCATTCCAGCTGGCAGAGCCAAATACACATGCAGACAGAGTGTCTTTTAAAATTGAGGAGAATATGGGAGTTGCACACAGTAAGATACTGTTAAAGATATGTGTGTGTGTGTGTGTGTGTGTGTGTGTGTGTGTATAGATATATATATATATGTGTGTGTGTGTGTGTGTTTATTTGTATCTGTGCATGTGTGCTCTATGTGTACATGTAGAAATAGCTTAATTTATTGAGGAGGAAAAAAAAGGACACTTTTCTTTCATAAGTGCCAAAAGGGAGCTTTTCTTTCATAAGTGCTAATCCAGGGAGCAAAGAGCTTCTGTGGTTCCTCTTCCAAATGTGGCCAACGATGGCTTGTGGCATCTGTATATGCCTTAGCCCTGAGTGTCTTTAGCCCTAAGAGATTTGTCCTAGTTCTAATACCTGTGCTAAATATCTCCAGCTTCCCATCCCCATCAGACCAAAATGGAAGAGGAGCAGCTTCCAAGAGTTCCTATTCCATTTGCCAAGAAAAAAGTGTGTTTGCCATAGTATATTCACTCCCTACCATGTCACCAGCTTTTGGAACTAAGAAAAACATGCAGAACATATACAGTTTTTGAAAGGAATAACAGTGAATGTACAAGGGATAAATGAGTGAAAAATGATTCTTTTACATTACATATATTTTGTACATATATCTTAAGTATAGCAAAATTTTATGTCATGTTTTAGGACACTGGGTGTTTGTAAGCAGCAAGTCCTGATGTCTGGCTTGAAGCAGTGCACAAACAATTTCTGTGTGAATTGTTTCCTTTTTTGTGGTGTGAGATGAATGAAAAGTTTCAGCCTGTTCTTTTGTTCCTTTCTGTAGGTTTCAGTCATCTGAAATCCAAAGGGAAGTAAAGGTAGACTTGGGGTCAAGGAACCCAAGTCAATGTCTCCAAGTCAACCCAGGTCAATGTCTTTTTTTTTTTTTTTCACCCCTTATCACTGCTGATGATTCATTAGAGCAAACAGCAAATGGTGCTAGGCTTAGTACCAAATAATGACTCTAAATTAATACCTGGCACAGGCGCCAGCAGTTTAATTTCAAGCATGTTTTATGATAATTTTATATTTAGCAGAATAGGTTACTGATGAGAAAGCATTGAGCAGATGTCTCATAATCTGACCTGTGTTTGCACATGTAAAAGAGATGTTGCAGATGACTAATACCTGTGCCCATGGCTCACTGTGGCTATTCTTGACAGATCCTCCTTTTTTTCTATGTTTCTCCCACAAGGGTGGTAGAAAAATAAGTAACGTATGATGTTCAGTTTGAGTGTCTGCTCCTGACCAGCTGTTCACTGTTGGTGTGGCTGCAATCTGCCCTGCCAAAGAAAACTCTGAAAATCAGAACTTGACATTGTTTTCTTTAGTCCGTGCCACTTTTCTGATGATTGAAAGGTAGTCAAATTTTTCCATAAGGATGGGTGGACTAGAAATAAACAAGAATCAATATTAACTTTTGAAATTTAACACCTGTGAAACCAAAGAAGGAAAGAAAAAGGAGTTTCACTTGTAATTAACACTGAGACAGATTCTCAAGATGAAATTAACTAGGCAACTTAGCTCAATAGACTTCCAGTCATTTTAACTGATTCTGAATATTACTTATAAACCTAACAGCTCTAATTTTAAGGTTCTTAAGTATAGTGAGTTTAGCAAAACAATAAATATAAATGTCCTACCTAAAAAGCAAACAAAATATAAAGATAAGGTAATCTGCTTTTCCACTCTCAGTGTTTGTGTTTTATGCATATATGTAAATAGAAAATTTTAAAAAGCGTACATATGAAAAAAAGAAGCTTGAAAATATTTTTTTGCTATTTTCCAGTCACCCACAGGCTTTTAAATAGTAGTTTCCACTCATATATATATATATATATATATATATATATATATATATATATATATGACAATAAAATGTGAGTTTTTGGGATCTAAGTTTTTGGGCTGCAGAAAAAACCTTGAAAGGGTTAGTTCTCAAAACTGACACACCAGCAAGAAAATAAGGAACATTTCACAATTTTTTTAATCTTATGTTACTTATAAGTTGTGTTTTGCAACCATAGCAATGTGATGGCTTCCCCTACAGATATCACTGGCCCTCTTTCTTTGACTCTCTTGTAAATATGAATTTTATTCTTCTCACATTAAACATGATCGCTATAAGCCTCTCCAACCTTAAACTCTCACCTACTTTCCTGAATCTCATATTGCTTCCCTGTGCTGCTCTGAACACATTTGAACTTTTGTCATTTAAACCAGTGTACCTCCTTGGCACACACACAGCACTAAATCAGTCCACCTAGAACTCCTGCCGGGACATTTGCTCTTTTCCGTCTGTTGCAGCTTCTGCTGTAAGCAGCAGGTTTCCCCATGGGTGCTGTACAGATGCAGCCCTGACTGCTCAGGAGTGGGCAACCCTGTCCCTTGAAGAGAGACCACAGCAATGCCTTCTTCCAGTGCACCCTGTTAACTTGTCTTTCTGGAGGTCACAACTTGGATCTCCTTGAACAAGCTGCTATCTTGTCCTGATTGCTGGCACTCCCCTTGCTGCTCCATCCTTCTTGCTAAGTTCTCTAAGGGAGAGATTCTTCTTTTACTACACATTCTTACTCACTTCCCCATCCCACCATGGGGGAGTGAATGAGTGACTGCATGGGGCTGAGTCGCATGCTGGGCTTAAACCACCACATTACCACATTATCTCCTATTTTCTCCACTGTGAAAGGTAAAGACTATTAATTATTATTCCTTTCTGAAACTCACCTGTCCTGCCAAGGAAATAGTCTGAATTTTCTGAGCTCTTATTTCCTCTCTGGATTTTGAATAATATTCTTCACCTTCTGGGCATGCGTATCCTGTGCCAGTTTTAATTTAAATCAGTGTGGAATTTAAATTCTTGAGTAAATAGCACTCTACCAGCATTAAAAAAAAAAAAAAAAAAAAAAAAAAAGGTCTTGAATTAGCTTACCTTTGTAAATTTCCAGCACAAGGTTCCTGGATGTGACCCAGGTTCAAGAGCTTAAAAATGCCCACACACTGGATTTAAATTCATGCCCTAAACCATTTCAGCTTTCTTTATGGTGAGGCCTGAAAGCCTATAGACATGGATTAAGTTACTTGTAATAAGATATTGCTGTAGTTATTGCAAAGTAAAATATAAGTTATGTGCTTCTTTCAGAAGAACTTTTTTGTCCACAAGTAAGAAATAACTATGAAAAAAAAATAAAATGTGCAACATTATATTTTGGAACATATTTTGTATAGGCATCTGCAGCATTGCTTCTTGGCTGATAACCAGCAAAGCCATTAACGCCAACTAATGGCACAGAAGGAAATTCTCTTCCAGTACTATTTACTAATTGCTAGGAAAGAAAACTAAAAACAGACTTTACAAGTTTAGGAGATAGACTGCAAAATCTGAGAGCACTCTATTAACTTCTAGCTTTTCTACAGCTTTACACTCTCTGAAGTTCTGGGTCACTGATTTCATCAATGAGAAGATTAGGAATTAAGCAAAGGAGGGAGATTTGACTCCATCTATGCAATAATTCTCTTAGTATTTTATTATTTTTCTATAGTCCTAATATAAACCCATAATTAGAAACTGAATGTTTTGGTCCCTACTTCTGATGGGTAATTATTATACAATATTTAAGGAATTTAGGAGTCAATTTTGAGCATATCTGTCAAACATACACTGGCCAAAATGCACAGACTCCTCTTTATCATGATGTACGTCTGACCCCTTCCCACGCCATTCCTGACATCCCATTAATCCTTGTCTCACAGAGTTTGCCCAGTTCCCCCAGACAATTCGTTGAGTAAATCTTAGAGATGAAATGCTGAATTTGCAGCTCACAGTAATTCCTCCATTAAAGCTGTGTCTCGTGAGCCTCCCTTGGAAGATGAGACACTATTCCTTCTTCATCTTTCCCTCAGATTTCCATTCTCTCTGTCCCCAAGGATTGCCAGCAGTTCTTATCACCCACCAGCCAGTTTCAGAGATCCTAATCCACCACAGTTCTGCAATGCAGAAGCAGGTTTCACACCTCTGTTGCCCTACTCCATTCACTTCTGTGGCCTAAGACCACATCATATGGGTACTAATTTTGCCCTCAATTAAATATCATGTGGCAACTGCGTAGCTCACAGTGCAATTTAAGACCTGAGTTTGTATAATAACTCTTTATCTTAGTATCATGTTTTAATTTAGATTTATGATATGTCAATATAACTTGCTGTAGGACTGAGATCTGGTGCAAAGCTTTTGTTTAAAAACTGTGGAGCACTTCCTCCTTTGGTGGAGCTGGGTTTATTTGTTGATTTTCAGGTACAGAACTGTATTTCATTGCTAATTCAGTATTGGTATAGAAGAAAAATCCCACCCCGTTTTAATAATGTACCACTGTTTTCATAAAAGGAAGTCATATAATTTCTCTGGCACAATAAGGAAATACAAACAGAACTCAAGTTTCATGAAGCTTTGTACAATTTCAGTACAGATGATTCATTAAAACCTGCTAAGCATAAAAGCTGCAAACATGAGAAAATGGGGAAAAGGACTTGTAGGTTTTTCTTCCTCTGGTGGTGCTTTTCAAGTTTGTTAGTTTAGATTCTACCTGTCCTGAATCAGAAACTATTTGTAAGAAATGTGAAATCGTAACTTACAGAAATAAGTTCTTTTATGGACCAGGACATACAAGCAATACCAGCAATATAAAAAAGAGAAACATTCAAGTAGCACTGCTATCTCTGACTGTTAGAGTAGCATTTACAGACCTTGAGTTGGGCAGCTAAGCCAGGTCTGAGGGGAGGAGACAGGAGGAAACTTGCAAAAATGTGACTGAACTTGGTGCATTTCTTAACCATAGATTTTACTTAAGTGCAGCTTTATGCAAGCTTTAAGTGCAGGTTTATGGACTTTTCGATTCATGCCTTTGAATAAAATCAGCTCAACTACAGTGCCAAGACACAGAAGACAGCGGCAATGCTGCTTCCATTCTGCAAAAAAGAACTTCTTCAAAGAAATTAGATGTCTGGGAGTTAGCTAAAATTACTAAAGACCACACTTCTTGCTTCTCCTGCTGCTAGGGAGATCCACCATTGAGAGTGGAGCATGAGCACACAGAGCCACTTGGAAGGGAGCTCCATAGAAAAGTTGGGAGTTCAAGTGCTGTAGAGCACATCCCTCTAGTTATTTCTGCTTTCTTTTACAGCAAATCATCTCTGTACAACATATAGGAAGACACTACAAAAAGCTGGGAGGCAAACACAGGGCCTCTCTTTTCTGCTGGCCAGCAGGCTACAGGATTAGGCTCCCTCTACCCTAAATTCCAGTTTCTTACTTCCTATCTGCATTGCTGGTCCACTTGTAGTGCGAAAAATGGTGCATGGATTTGGGCACACAAGGTGGGAGTGAGGAATGGAGACATTAGATACCTTACAAGGAAGCCTCCTGCTTGCTGATTCACAAAAATATAGTGTATGTTCTTGCCATTCCATGCTTACAAATAAAATCCTGACAGCACTCCTGCCTGAAAATTCCTCTGGATTTGTACATACAAGTATACCTCCATTATTCATCCAAAACTGTAGGTGAGTGATAGGAGCCTACATATTGAAATTGATTTAAGTAGCTGTTGTCACAGATCATCACTGTAGATGACTTTATACACTTTTGCAGAGCCAAAACCTGAGTTACCAAGAGGTTCCCAAGTTGAAAATGTTCACTGAAAGTCCTTTTGAGTTAAGGTCTTGCTTAGGCATCTTCAGTGACATTTACGTGCCCTAAAAATGCCTTTCTGCTTTTAACCCTTTCCCAGAATGCAGCTGATTCTGATCTGAAATCAAAAGCTCTATGCAAGTTGAGGCAATCGATCTGTGCATTCACATGTCAGGGATGTCTTTATGTATTTCTGGATACAGACCATAGTATGAAACAAAGGCAGAGTCAGCTTACACCCATAGCACTGCATGCACCCAACTACTGCTGTTTAAATCCACATCCAAACCCCTACAGATATCATGTTCTCCTCTTTTCTGCAGTGTTTTATTGGAAAAAAGCTTGATATTAGCACATAAGAATTTGAGTCTTCTCTGAGCCACTAAGTACCTTAATACAACTCTTGAAATTGATACGAGAGCAAGTACACTGGTCCCCAGAGGAAAATCATTGCTTGGTTCATATAAAAGCTTTGTTATTTCTTTTGAAGCAGTGCACCAGGGGCCCTAGAGATGCAAACACCGATGATCTCTGCTCCTCATATAACTAATGGCCTGGCTGGTGCCATTGTTTCTGTCTCTTCGTCTGACTCATACCCCTCCACTTCTCTGACAGTGAACCGAGCCTTTGGCATTGGAGCTAGTTTGTCTGCTCTGGTGAAACGATGACGGCCGACTGAATTTCCTCTTCGACCTGACAGATTGGATGGACCAGCGCGACGGCCGACTGAATTTCCTCTTCGACCTGACAGATTGGATGGACCAGCTCGTCTGTCCACGTGGGCCATTGGAATCAGCTCTTGGTGCTGCTTTGCTTCCAGTGGCCGTATTCGGGGCTGGGATCTCGATGTTAATGGCAGCACAGCATCAGAGCCACTTCTATACTGATCTAAAGATAAATAGACAAATAATTCACTTTCTGAAGAAGAGAAGAGAGAAATGTCATGGTATTGGAAAAGAGAGATAAAGGGTATTCAATGCAATACCCTGGAATTGAAGCATTTTAAATAATTACTATAGAATAAGGAAGCAATCAAGAACTAAAAATAGCCCTAATTTTTAATTTTCATCTCAAAGCTGATGTTTAAAAAATTTTATTTACCTTATCACTGCTCTGAAACCCCAGAAGATAAGCACATTCACTTAACTTTTTGTGTCTCACAGACCTGCCCAATGCCTTCACTGCATGGGTGAAGGGTAAGAGTGAAATGCAAGAGTGTTTCTTTATGTAAAATTTTCCTCAAATTTCACAGGTGTTAAAAAGCATTTTTAAATCCACAGAACAAAACAAAAATGCGACAAAGGAGAAAATTCTGGTCCATCAAAAATCAAGTTTGCCAGTGACCTGTGACTAACAAGCGGGAAGAGAACAGTTTCATCTGAAACCAGGGGTGCTTTGATTACTTTGGGTGTGTCAGATCTGCTCCTACCAATTTGCTTGGCCACAAGTACATTGTATAAATTTGCCTGCAAGAGGCCAATAACTGCCATTCTCATCCTGCTGAGATTATAGAATATACCTTTTCACTTTCCTAAAGCCACTTGTAGGAAAGTAGTTAATGTAAGAAACAACTCCTAACAATCTAAGCTAGGAGGTTCTGGGATATAAACATCAAGGTCTATGAACAGTAAAATTAGTCCAAATCCTGATACAATTAAAGTGCACATGTATTGACTATGGCCACAGTTTCAAAATTTAAGAAATTATTGCAGATCCATAACTATTAAATTATTTTAAGCTAATGTTTATTTCATAGTTGGCACAGTAAAGCACTGCTGCTCATAGACCACATGGACATTCTACACCCTAAGCAGGACAGGATTTCTCAGATTTTCAGGGCTTCTACTTAGCCCTTTGGGAGCATCACTGCTACAAAGTATGAATGATATATACTGCCAAAGAAATAATTCATAAAATCATAGACTAGTTAGGTGTGGAAGAGACCTACTTCTACCCCACCTTTCATGAACACGGAACCTTCCACTAGACCAGGTTGCTCAGCCCCATCCACTTGCTCATGAACACCTTCAGGGATGGGGAGTCCATAATTTGTCTGGGCAACAACCTCTCTGGACAATTCATTTATATGAGTGGCAGAAAGAACTTATAGGTGACTTAAGGATCTATTTGTGGTCATTTATGACCCTTTAGTTACTAAAATTTCTGCACATGCAATATATAAGACCTAAATCAAGCTTGCTGGAAGATATTTTTTCCATAAGGTCTTCCATGCATAGACAGAGGAGATGACATTTATCTCTGAAAATGCATGTGTGCATGAATGAGGTTGTCACTCTAATTCCCTACATACTGAGTACTTCTCTTCTTAGTTTCCAAGTGCAATTCATCTCATCCCAACAGTTTATGAGAGGACTTTAGGATGGCTTTTTCCTGCTGAAGACATTTAAGTGGTGTTAATGCTACACAATGGCCCTAAGGTGGGGTCAGAGGCTGGAACAAAAAATTTACTTATTTGGAAAGATTACAAGGCAGGGCTTAAATTCAGGCCTATCTAACAGAGAAAAAAGTACTTGCATTCACTGCTTCAAGATTTAGCTCTCTCCCCACTAAAATAATATGCCTACCTCCCATAGCAGCATTTGGTTCCTTGAAAGTATCTGCAGTGCTTTTAGGTCTGAGACGGCTGTGTGGAATACTTTAACTCTTTTAGAAAGATACATATCTCCTGTGAAGAGGTCCTGATAAACAGGACAAAAAAAATCCCCCTGAGTAAAATTTATTTTCCTCTCTGAGTAGATCCTATGGGTTTCCATTTTGCTGTCATTATGTGTGGGCGCCCATACAGGACTTTGAATGGAGCATTTAGGGCAGGAACCAAAGACAGTGAAATGAAGAGATGTGGGAAATCCAGGGAGAAACAAGTGCAGGAAAATACAGAAAAAAGAAGATAAAAAGAGTCAGTCAGTCCATATGTCCAGTAATGCCCTGCACTTGATCAACACAGTCCATCTTGTTTGTTTGTTTGACTACACTTCTGACTGGGCTCCTCTATCAGCAGCTCCCCATACTGTGTGCTTGTGTGTATGGAGGTCTGAGTGCCAGCAGCTGGAGGGACTGGGGTGCATCTGTCAGTGGAAAATTGCTGGCAATCATCAAGCCAGAGTAGCCATTAAGTGTTAGAACCCTAGATGCTGAGAACTTTAAACTTTCTGTGCTGAAAGGCACAGACCCACAAGAGAATACTATATTTGACCTGAAGCCATAAAGAAAACTTCCAAAATTAATTGATAACACTAAAATTACCCACGTGTAGTTTAAATAGAAGTGTGTAATATCACAAAGTAGAAAACTTAGAGTTTAAAATTTTAGAATATCATAATATATATAAAGCAAAATAGAAGTTTTAGGGCAGTAGCTAGTTTTTCTTCTTCACCTTCTTCATAAGTTTAGATAGCATTTTGTAATTAGAAAGAAAAGTCCACATTGCAAGACACAAGTAGTTAGTTATTGTGTTAAAAGTAAAAATAATTTAAGTATCATTTCTTAATTAGATAGTTAAGCCTTAAAAAACCTTATAGAAAAAAATAGCCATTTTTAAACTTGTTAGTAGAATGCTATAAAACTCACAACTTATAAGACTATAATATAAATGCAAAATAATAAACATTTAAGTCTAAACACAAAATACATCTCAAACACTTCAATTCCAACCTTAACCAAAAAAAAAAAAAAAAAAAAAAAAAAAAATTCAGTAGGATAAAAGGCTTTGGAACTGCCTATTGGAGCAACCATGAGTCTGAAACAAAGACTGAAAGACTGAGGAGGGAAGAAGGCCTTCAAGTTGACTAGTGGAAGGAGCAAGAGGTGCAGAGCAGTGACTGAAGAGACCATGGGATCTGTGGCTGGCTACTAGTAAGGCCATAATGTGGACTGGATACCAAAGAGACAGGTTTGCATGTGTGTGTCCCTGTGTGTGAGGCAAGAGGAGACCAGGGAATCCAGGAAGTTTCTCCAGGGAAGACTGGCTGCCCAAGGCCAGGTACTGGAGGGTCCTACGATACATGAAGTAGAGTGTAAGACCACGTCTCTGTGTGCATGTGTCTGTGTACCAGCAGTTTCTATGGGGCTGTGTCCTCAGGAACCTACCTGCCCAAGTGCCACCAAATGTGCAGATGGAAGGTCCAGGGCCAGCTACTGAGCAGAGCATGTATCTCAGGCCAGCTAGTGAAGATTCAGACAGCATGTACGTATTTATAATTTTTCACTAACAGTCTATCAGCCTCATGAGCCAGAGAGGGGACAAGGATGAGGCCATTTGTGCTGTTTGCATTTGTGTGAGCCCTGTGCCATGTCTGTGCTGCTCTCTGTGTCAGGCTGTGTGTACACATGCACTGAATTTTGGTGTGGGGCTGCCTGTTGGGAATATCTGCTCAGTCTTGGTACCTGCAGGACCTGGGGACATGGAGCTCCATCAGTCTCACCTGGACTAGGCTACAGGTTCAGCAAGTTATAATAATTTTGCATACAGCTCTGTGTGTGGGGTTGCAGGGAATGGCTAATTTGTGTTCTTGAGCTTGGCCAGGTGGAACTGCAGGGATCACATGAATATTTGTTCAAGAGGGGAAAAAGAGAAAAGCAGGAGTTTCTGCAACAAAACAGAAACTGCTGCAGTAATGATCACATAAACAACATAGATAAAACAGAAAGGAGAGAAGGGTGTAGCTCATTTAAAGAGGCCATTGACTTCCATGGGACTGTGCATGTAGTACTGTTAAATCCCTCAAACAACTGGCCAAGTTTCTTTTGCCACTGGAGTAGGCTCCAGAGTAAAGCACTTCCATTACCTGTAAAAGTAACATGCCTGGCTTTTCTTCTAGAGGGCTGGCGTGGACCCTGAGGCAAGGAGAGGTAGCGTACTTCCGTGGTATTAACCTGTGTAGGAGACAGAAGTGTGTCCAGTGCCTTGGCACCTACTTGGTGAAACAGTAAAGAGGTATGGCAATATGCTGCACCTTTACAGCCAAATTTTGAGTGGTAGGAATAAGATCAATGCTCGGTTTTGATGGTTGAACTCAAAATAGCTTCAGTGAGAATGCCTGTCTGATAAAACAGCCAAAGGGTTTTTTACCATCATCAAAGAAAAACATGTTCTAAGATTCACCTTTCTTATTTCAGGTGAAAAATTTGAATACAACTAATCTATCCAACAAGAACTTATTTCTCTTCCTTAACCATGATTATCTCGGACATAAATATCTGTGGTCTTCAATGCCTACCTTTGGTCAGACAAATCTCTTACTGATTGAGAACCCAAATCATCAATGTGCCAGAGGCTTTGCATCAGGCCTTTTTTGATTACACTGTACTTTGCACATGCAAAATCAATGCAAGTTACATTATTTTACTACATACAGCCAGAGTAGCCAATTTCTAACCAATGTATAAAGATTGGACACGAAAACTTTGCTGCTCACATGCTAAGTGAAGCTCTTTCTTTGTAAGTGCTGCATGAGCACACTGGGAAAATACCAATTTTAATTACAGCTAAGAGCACATTAAAACTTGTGTCTTTCCATATTTACAGAGAAGCAGAGGCATTTTTACATAAGCAATAGATGGATAACAGGTACCGGTCTACCCCAAGGCAAGCTGTTTCCTTTCCTGCAACTTTGCCTCAGGCTGTGTTCCCGACGGATGAGGATTTCTTGTGCTTGTTTCTCACTTGTGTCAGTAGGAAGATTGTGCCGGTTGTATGCTGGTGCCTGAAACAGAAAATGCAGCCAGCTCATTTTCAGTGCATTTGCAATGTCAATCAGTCTGATCAATCACAGGGCCAAGGGGACATCTGCCTCAGTTCAGTCACCGACCCAACACAGATCTCTCTGGTATCACATGGCAAAATGCAGCCATGCACAGATCTCATTGCTGCAGAGCAAGATGGGAGGAAGCATGGACACAGCTGTAAGTCTCAGACCTCACGGGCTGCGTTTTGATGTCATTTTTGATAGACTCTTGCCTGCTCAAAGTGCAGGTATCTAAAATATACATACCTAAGAAAGCTGTTATCACCTCTGGGCTTGTCCTGTCTTTGTCATCTCTTTTCTCATCTCATCAACTGTAGTTGGGAGCTACAGATAGGTCCCAAGAAAGAGAGAACTGGTTAACTCAGCTCTGAGCTTTGGTACTAATACTGCTGAGCCTGGAGCAAGCTTCAGATGCACTCAGGAACAAAGAATGAATCTCCAGAATGAGATGCACAACTGAGTTTCCTTTCCATACTCGGACAAACTACAAATGAATATTACCCTAAAACTGAGCATCATTTAAGGCATGCTTTTTAGTTTATTACATACATCTAGTGAAATGAAGGAAATAATTATCTGCCTTAAAGAGAAAAATTCACTGAAGTTTATAATCCCTCTTAAAAAGTAGAATCTGATTTCAGTTTCATTTGCAAGGGTCCTTGTAAAGCTGGTCTTGTGAGCAACAGCTTTTCAGAGCTGAAAAGGAGTATTAGAAGTGGCATTACTTTTCATCCAATCTTTCATTTCCAAAAGCACACCATTCTCAATAATACATAGGAAATGACTAGCACAAATAGTCATTACTGTAATTGATTTTGAAGAGAGAGAGTTCATTTCAGTAAGCTAAGAGATAACTATATATGCAAATTGTTGCTGGTAAGATAAGAAATTAATATCATAAAGATAATTAGCCATAGCAAATCAAACAACGTTAGGAATGAATAACATATTAATAATGCCACATTTAAATGAGCAGGCCCTAGCATTTTCTAGTACACGTGTGTTACATGAGTTAGCGTTGTTTATCAGCATAACTTCAAGGTTACTCTAATGTATCCTCTCCCACTCGTTGCTGTGGGCGAGCTCTCAATTGTCTATTCAGTGCCCGAGACTGGATTAAGCAGATACCATACCCTGGGCTGCATCAGGGTCGCTACAAATTTCTGCAAAACAAATCCACGCTGAGGTATTATCACACCACTTTTGCAGGGAAAAAAACACCTAAATGTGTAAAAGGTAGCTCGGAGGACATGGAATTTTTTTTTCCTTCCTTTTTTTTCCTCCTGCGGTGCGGGTAAATGCCGCTCCCACTCAGGGCTGCGCGGTGTTTGCTCCGGCCGCCCCCGCAGCGGAGTTTCGCTGCTGCAGCCGGAGCCCTGCCAGCGCAGCCGCCCGCCTCCCAGCCGGGCTGCGCTCCCGGGAGCCCGCGCAGCCTCGGCAAGGCGGCTTCGCACCCAGACAGCCGTGCGGCGAGGGAAGCCTGACCTCTACAGCTCAGCCACAGATTTTCCTGGCTTTTCGCGCTGCCCTCAGGGTGAAAAGCTGATTAAATCCTGTTGAGTGCCCAAGCCCGGGGTTCTTCCCTCCTTGCCCTCCCCGGTCGGCCGCGGGCTCCCAGCTCCCTGCAGGTGCCCCGGGGCCGCGGTACGGGGAGGGCAAACAAGGGCTGCGGGTGCGCAAACAGAGCGCGGCAGCCGCGGCTCACACACCCTTTGTCGCACTTGGTACAGGTTGTGCGCCAGGACATCTCTCATGGCCTCCACCTCTGCCGGGGACAGCCTGTGTGCACGCTGGTTCCTGCCACTCCTGTAAATAAAAGGGGAAATTAAATACGATATTAATGAGCTGATTAAATACTAATCCCATTAAATAATGCATGGTCTATTTTTAGTGCTAGAACAGAGCCTTTTAGTGATCAGCAACACCTGCAAATCATCTGAAGATTAATAAGAAAAGGTCAAATTTTGCTCTTTCATTGTGTTTATCCATATAGTGGGTACTCAAATTGGGCCCTAAGCCGTCATACAGCTGAAACTCTTCTTTCTTAAACCTCCAGAAGGAAGTTCCTATTTAAGGATTAAATCAGGCCATAACCAGCTCAAGAAAGCACTGCAAGTTTCCTCCTCTGTCTGAACAAAAGCCTCAGCATGGTCTAGCAGTCTGGGCCTTGCCATCTTACTGCTTTGAGAAAGTGAAGAAAATCCTTAAGAACAAAAGAGTATTCAGTTATGAAGTCTGAGAGACCTGCCCTGTGGTGAGAACATATAGAGTTTCCTTGCTACTGAACCTCTTTCTCCGTGTGAAATGAAAGAACCACCTAAAAGATAGTCATCTTTGTGTCTTTAAAAAACTTTGACAAGCCCACAGTCACTTGTAGCTGCTTGGCTTTTTCACCAGCAAAACAGTGGAGGAGGGCTGCAGTGAAATGTTATCGGGTTTCACTACATCAGTCAATCACTGAGAGCTAGTGTTCATATGAATTCACAGGAAAAGAAAGGGAAATAGATAGTGATCATCCAGGATGAATCAGTCTGAGTTTGTCTTGTTGTTTCTGAATTTTTCCTTTCTCCATTTTGCTTTCTTGCCTCTTAAAAAAAAAAAAAAAAAGTGATTGCAAGCGGTGTTTTTCAGCTAAGTGATGTCCTTAAAGTGTTGTCTGTAAATTGTGCAATTAGAAAATCAATTACGATCTATGTACAGTATTGCCAAAGTTTTGTGTGCATCTATCTCACACTTCCTCTAAAATAAATTTTAAAATTTTAATGGTAAAGGATGATGGATTCAAGCTAAACTGTGATTATGATGTAAACATAGGAAAAAAGGATATAATTTACAATTACATCTAGTTTAATAATATTACTACTGTTTTGTTCTATAATCTACCATAAACATCTTGAAAACTTGTAGGACCAACATGAACTGCCTGGATTCTATATTTTACTGCCTCCTACCATCAAGTAGACAGTGATCCTTGGTGCCCTGGCCTCTGTCCAAAGCCCCTGGAATATAAGAATTAATTCTTGATATATTTCAAGATTTTGGAATGTGTTTTCATTCTACCATCAAGCTAAAACAGAGATCTGACTTTTTTTCTGTGAAATAAAAACAAAGAGGGAAATTAACAACAGGTTAAGGTGTAGTATTAGAGCTAGGACTGGGAAAAGCAACAGGTCTAAGGACCTCACTGAAGCATGAGTGATCCATGAGTCTGCCACTGAGATGCTGGCAAGTCAGTGTGACAGAAAAGGGCTGCCTTTCTGGATTTGACCAGAAATCTTATCCCTGATAAATCCTTCCCAACAAATGTTTAATTGATATTCATCAATTCTCAACAATTGCAATAACAATCAAGTTAATTATTTACCATAAGGGAAAAAAAGACCTTCACCATCACCCATTTCCAGGCTGAGTGGGTGGGTGCATTGCTTGGTTGGTTCCTTTTCCACTTGCTTTCAGTTCTCAGAGATACACTGAGAGGATTTGGGGATGCTACCAATTTTTCAGGCTTGGGTGCACTGTGCCTTTACTCCCTGCTGGGTGTGGTGTGTCTCAGACTGGAGCACAGCCAATGTATGCTGCCCTCCACACAGGGAAACCAGACTCCTTGCTGTCAGCAGCCCCTGTCTGATGTCCCTTTGGACAACAGGGAGACCCTAGGTGCACCTGGGAAAATATACACAAGCACTGGGGACTGTCAACAAGTATTGGTCTCTAAAATACAGGCTTGGCTCATTTGTGTAATGCAAATGGAACTGGAATAGTTGTTGCAGGTGGCTTTAACATCACAGGGAACAACTGCCTCCCTGCTTTGTGCTTCACTGAATGTGTCCACAGGGTCTTTATACCTTACAGATGGGAATAAACAGGGGAAAGCATCTAAACAGGGAAAAACTTGACTCCACTGGGGAGATTATCAGATTATCTCTACTTTTCCAGCTGCATACCTGATTTTCCCCACATGACAGCACAGAAGTATCCAGTTTTAAGTAATTTCAAATCTTATTATTTTGCTCCTAAAGTGAATTGAATAGAATAAATAAAACTGAGTCTCAGTTGAGCTGGAGTAGCAAGAGAAAAAATAGCATGAAGATAATCCATATTGTTCTGCAGCACAAATAAAAAAACCATCATTCTTTTAATGGGATTGGAAATTAACCTACCAAACTGATAACAATACATGTATATGCTAATAAGGAACAGATTGCTTTTACATTTTACAATACTTTAAGAAAGGGCTTTCAAAAAACCCCACACGTTCAGTTTGCTACTAAACCCATAAAGTAATCCTTATTGAAACAATTTCTTTTGTTCTTATTGAATTTTCCAACATGTTACAACAAAGAGCAGCACAGGATATGTATTTGTGAAGAAAAAAATTATATTATAATATGCCATGAAAGCTGTCTCTCTGTAATGACTGTCATGACATTATTTCTTTCGTCCTTAGATATGGAGATACTTGATATTTGATACATTGATACTTGCACAATCTGTGTAATATTATTTTTTATACTATATCTAAAATTTTGAATTTGTAAACTCTTCATTAATCTTCACTCATCCTGTGAATGAATGACATTATTGTGCACAACTTTCTCATAACTGTATCACCACAAATGACAACACAACAGTTGGTTCTGATCTGTACTGTATTGATACATTCTAAGATTTACCAAAGTCAATATTGCAGCAATATGAAGCCAGCATTAAGTAAACTCAGTACCAAACCATCTTTCTCTCTATTGGTCATATTGCCTACAAAAATGAGCCATAAACTCTCAGTTTTGATAATATCTCCTAGACTCCACTTTTGCCATTTCTATCCTTATGTATAAAGCTTATATTCTCCAAAATATCATAACCAAATGCTCTGCTTTCATACCACTGTGGATTCTTTGTTGCACAACCCATGGGCAAATTTTCTCACTCCACACTGAAAATACTGTAAATTGGACACCCACTCCACCTGCAGGAATCACACCAGCATGAATGTAATTCTCTAATTCACAGCATTGGAGATCTGCTTTGATTCTTATAAAGTAAATCTCCTTGAGTGTATAAAGGCTGCAAAAACTGATCAGAAGTGTGACTGAGAGTTTTCTCACTACTCTGACACTGATAATACTGATTTCCATGCCATACATTGGAATTTTATTTCAAATCTCCTCTTGCTCATGGCCAGAATTTTACATCTTCACTGAAGCCATAGACTTTAGGTACACACTGAATCAATGACAGCAATCAGAAAATTTATAAATACATTTAGAAACCTTTTACACAGGTTCATTTAATTGCTGTGGGGAAAGGTAGCAAGAACTGCTGTATTGGCTCAGACCAAAGATCCACCAATTAGCTCAATACCCTGTCTCCTGCAGTGCTCAACAGCAGACACTTATCAATGAACAGAGGTGGGGAAACGTGTATTTTCCTAGAACACTCACAGCCTGCAAGATCATAATGGTTTTGAGCCACAGGCTGTTTTTCTGAAGTTGACACTTCATTTTTAAAAAGGCTTTCTAATCAGAGGATGATGCACAGCAAAATTCAATTATAGCCAGGGTAGATATGGCAAAAATTAGTCCATCATATCAGCTGTTTATTAAAGAATATTTTTCAATCTAAATTCTCAGCTCAGGAGAAAATTTCTGAACTATGCTGGAGCAATTTGTCTTATTTTATCATTCCCTCAGGAAAAGAAGAGGGATGTTGTTTGATTGCCATGGATTGTCTATCAACCTTGCACATTTTCTCTTGGCTCAGAATGTTTAAGGTATTACAGCAGACAGAAAGGAGCCTGACATACATGCAGTCTTTTTTAACATCATCCATTCAGCAAAGAGTAATTCAGAGAGAAAAGGGCTAGGTCACTGCATGCTGATATCAGTACAAGAAAGCAGATTGATCCTGACATGATTAAGTCAGAATTTCAAGCAAGATTTTAATTTAATACTCAGTTGGTATTTGGATTTTCTGTTATTGGTAGAGCTCATCATTCAAAAAAGGTAATATGCTGGACCCTACCAGAAGCTGCTGCAAAATGGAGAGTGGTTTAAGGATGTAACAGGAAAGAGCAGGCGATAGCAGCAACAGTGGTCAGCAAGAACCCAGGAAAGAAATTATGGAGGCAAGTGCCTGCAGCAATACATGTGCTCTGGACACTGTGTTGCAAGGCAAAGATAAACACATGCATATCAATTATAGTATGCAAGATTGAAGATTTGTGCAACTTTTCTCCTAGAGGGTGTTCCCTCAGTTCCTTCTGGAGATCCTACCAGTTTTGTCCCCTGGTCTGTCTGATGCCAAGTTGCATTACTGTTTGGTAGAACCATAGAATGCCTTGCATTTGGTTCCAAACCCCCACAATGAGCAAGGGACATCCTCAACTCAGTCAGGTTGCTCAGAGCCCCATCACACCTGACCTTGAATGTTTCTTGGGATGAGGTATCTGCCATCTCCCAGAGCAACCTGTTCCAGAGTTTCACCACCCTCATCATAAAAAAGTTCTTGTACCTAGTCTGAACCTACCTTCTCCTAGTCCTACTGCTACAAGCCTATGAAAAACTCTGTCCCCATCTTTCTTGTAAGCCCACTTTAAGTACTGGAAAGCTGCAAGCAAGTGTTCCCAGAGCCTTCTTTGTCTCCTAGGAGAGGTGCTTCAGCCTCCTGATCATCTTTGTGGCAGTCCTCTGGACCGGCTGTAACAAGTCCATGTCTTCCCTGTACTGAGGACCCCAGAGCTGGACACAGCACTATAGGGTCTCACAAGGGCAGAGTAGCAGGGGAGAATCCCCTCCCCCAACCTGCTGGCCATGCCACTTTTGATGCAGGATCTGATTGTCTTTCTGGGCTGCGAGTGCATATTGACAGCTCATGTCCAGCATTTCCACCACAAGTATCCTCAAGTTATTCTTGGCAGGCTGCTCTCAATGTTTAATTGGACAATTTTTTTTTTGTTTTGGAAATACCAAAATATGGCAAGGTGGTTTGAGGGATTGCAAACTGGAGCAGCAAAAATTGCAAATGCTACAAAGAAATCTGCTCTCAGCAAAAATTCATGATTGGGACAATGGAGTCAGGACCTGTATGCTAAGCCATCCTCCAGGTCTCTCAGCACCTGGCAGGGATTAACAAAACCCACTGGCCAGGGGATGATAAGTACATCGGTCTTAAGCCACCACTGTGATTTAAAGCAACCAGAGTGGCTTCTCTACCTGACTCATGATTTCTCTTCAGGACTGCCCATCATGGAAAAGAAACAGGAATGTCCATGATTTTAATTTTCATTCTCTGAGCAAAGTGCAAGTATGATGAACACTAAATTGCGCCTTCTCTTTTCATAACTGTCTTCTTTTTTCTTACATTTCAATTAAGTCATGGAATACCTTGGGTACTTCCTCATTTTTGCCCCTGTCCTCTTGTCCCTACGCTGCAAAGGGTCAGGAGGTTGGTACTCACGGTAAAGAAGTAGTGGATGATTTTGAAATTTTCATGCCACTCTCAGCCATCTCAATGGCCAATTTTATCTCCATCTTTTTGTACAATGACACAAGGCTGGATTTGGGCTGGTGTTCGCGAATTAAAATTTTCTTCAAATATTTATTGTCAAACTTCTTAAATCTGCAAAAGAGATACCAAAATCAAAGTGTAGAAAAAGAAGTATGTTTTCATTTCTGTAGTACAAGCTGATCTTCATTCAAATGCATAGATCTACAATTCAGCAGGGGAAACTGATTACAAATTAGAGGCACCTGTGGACTCCTGAAGGCCTGGCGAGCTGAGACCTTTAGGGGGATATTTGGCATAGTCTACTGGTCCACAGAGATTGCAGAGCCCACTAGACAAAAGAAAGAAACAAGCTGCAATCAGAGCAAAAAAGAGGGCTGCGTGTATGTTTGCATATTACACTGCCACATTTGTCAGAAAAGAATACGGCCAGTCTCCATGCTTTTGTACAAATGTTGCATTGTAGAAGGACATAACAGCAGCAGCTGCTCTTACTGTAATCCTGGCCTATTCAGCCAGCCACCAATGAGGCTCTAAGTGGCCCAGCAGTTACAGTAGTTAGGGCCCATTACATTGCTGATAATTTTGAATCCTGACAATTAGAGCAGAGAAAATACATTTCTTTGTATTTTGAATGACAGAGAAATTGAAAGGACCCCAAAATACTATGTGCTTGCATGCTGCAGATTGTAAAATATTGCTAATGTGTGGCATAATTTGAATGTGAATGTGTGTGGGTGCCTTGGAACAGGTACATGCTTTCAGGCAGACATTTAGCAGAACAACAGCAAATCTTCAGCAGAGCAACAGTTCTGTTTCTTTCAAAGGAACAGTTTACCACAGCAAGGTAAGGTGCTCCACAATGCTAGGAAAAACACTACAGGATTTGTATATTTTTTTCCTTAGCAAAGGCCATTTTTTATTCATTAATAGCAGAGGAAGGTACACAAATATTTGCACGGAGATTAGAGCTCTTTATGCTTTTCTGTGTAACAAAAAGCCTCCTGGATTGTCATTGCTTAGGTAATTAATTCTGATACACAACTTCAAAGTTGCATACAAAAGTTTAGGAAATACTTTTTAATATAATCTTCTTCTATTTAACATCAGACACAGTGGGTTTTTTGAATCTGTCCATGAACTAAAACACTACATTTATGGCTAGTTCAGGGAAAATTTTCTTTTCAAAGTTATCAGGTAGATATGTGACAAAGGGATAGCATTTACTCACAGATATGTATAATGCAGCTATTTCAATGGATTTACTGCTCCAACAGAGATTTGTTCAGTTTATTGACTGCATAGGCAGTGGTGTGGTCCCAGAAGATGGATATCCTAAAGCTATCTCTGTACTCAGAGCCAGGAAGACATTTTAGATTCTGCGTATGCCCTGGTACATTATATCATTACTTCCCATTGAACAAGGCTTGGATGCAAACTAGTCATCCTCTTCCCACTCTGAATTTCTGGTTTCCATAGGGAGAGATCCAGTCATGAAAGGACTTGCCACATGTCCCAGCAGACACCCTTGGCTGGATTACTGGAGTCCAATACTGAAAGGTCAGACAGGACTCCAGCACAGAAGCCTAGACATAACTAGGAATAACCTTTAGCCCATAGCATCATAATAAGATGTTTGGGGGAAAGAAAAATCAGTCTTTACCCTACTTCCCTTCACATGCTGTGGTGGTGGCCAACATGTCCACAGGACTCCCTTAGGGAAAAGTTAAGGGAACAGCAGATCTATCTCTTCTGGGCAGAGCTTGGAAGAGCTGCAAAGCTTCACAAAACCACCTCACCCTGCTTATGGAAGGGACAATGCGGGCCCTGCATTTCTGAGTAGAGACTAGCTTGAGAGTATCTGTTTATGCTACTGGCTGTTTAAGTTCAAGCACTCTCTTCAGCACTCTTATTTTAGATAAGAGTCATTACTGAATGCAAAGACCTGTAAGGACAGTAATTATTACTGATTCTCCACTACCAGCAAGGGCTCCTTTTTGCTGTGGAGGCTCACAGCATAACTCAGTGAAGCACTGACACCATGTGTAGCTTATGTTCTAAATCCAGGGTTAAAGAAACGTTTCATGGGATCTCAAATTTATACCAAGGCTATGCACAGGCTGATGTCTGCAGCATGAGTTCACATGCTATGTTTTTCTTTCTGAAGGCCAATTTTCTGCCTGTGCACATCCAATTTAGGAGGCAATGTATGAGCATTGCACCCTCAAGAGTTAATGGTTACTCAGGAATTCAGTTTCTAAAAAGAAATACGGCACATAATCCAACATTTTGATTTCCTATTCTATTCACCTACTAAATTTAAAATGATAGGTTATTTTATTATATTAGACTGCAATAAGAGATGCTTACTTATCTCTCAGCTGATAATGACTCCAATGTCCACATATGTCTTCAATACCAGCCTTCAAGTGATCCATCAACTACAGAAAAAAACATGGAAACATTTTAAGTGGCCATTATAAAAAAAGAATGTTACCACAAATATGCACTTATTGACATGATTTTGAGATTTATTTCTTTTATTGGACCATGTAAGTTAATTCTAAAAGCACCTACATTTCTCTAAAAATCAAGGCAAAGATGCCACTGCAGCAGCTTGGCTGCAGTGGCAGTGTTTTGATAGAGACAAAAAATTGTTGGGTCCTTTCTGTCTACTGAACCCAAAATATAAATTCTTGGTTTTGTTTCCCCTCCAAGTTTCCCCTCCTCATGTGTGGCCTTCCTGGGAGAGGCACAGGGCCACATATCAACATCTTCACCTTGACAGGTAAATCCTCTGAGGAGTTTGCAGAATGACATGTGACTGGTCACTGCTAACTTATATTACTTTTGGTCCTTTTTTGTGCATTTCCAGCACTATAGAGACAGAAAAAGGCCAATTCTTACAGACATGTTGTCATAAGGGGTGCTTTAAAATGCAAGTTCTCTTCAAGGTTCAGTGTAAAGATTCAGATAGTAAGAATTAAATTCACTTTAAATTCAAAATCAGTTCAGATGTTCTAATTTTGCTAATGTCTCTGCAGCTTACATCTGTGTGTGTTTCATTTATAGACACAGTGTTTCTGTTAATTTCAAATGTATTGCCTATTGTGAAATGAAAGAATGTACATAGCTTTTCTGTAATGTTAAATCAGATTGAAGAACTTCCTGTTATTTTATATAATAGTAATTTGGGAACTGAAGTAAATGTTTGAGAGGATAAAAGATCACTACTCAGAATAACATGAAACTAAGTTTGCAGTTCAATGATTCAACTCAGTTCAATACATCTGGATTAAAGACTTCTAAGGCTTCAGTGTCTAGAGCTGTTCAAAAGATGGCAACAAATGTTTCTGACTAATCCAGCTAGGAAAGATGGTAAGTGCTTTGGTAAACATTACCTTTATCTTTCTGTCCTCCTATGGTCAAAGTACCAGTAAGTAAGGGACCTACTACACCGTGACACTTGTGGATGACAGTATAATATGATCATAAATATAAATATAAATGATATGCAAGATCTTAGAAAATTATGCCTAGGTTGCCTCCATATATTCTTAAAAGCATTGAGCATCCAAATGCACTGAATGCCAGGTTTCCAAGTGTCTCCCTTTTTCCAGCTCTTTTGGAATACCTGTTTTGGAATACTGGTTACTAATATAAAAAACTTACTCGCACATGAATTTCTTCATTGATCGATTCCTTTTTGTTCGTCTTTTTAACATCCAGATATCTGACCAATGGTCCAATTGTGATTCCCTACATTTGGAATAATGAGTTGAATTGTTAATTATCTTTTAGGCAAAAATAGAAAGAAAGCAAAAGGGGATAATTTTAATCAGTTAGGAAAGCTGTGTCTTAGCACAGAAATGAACCATTATTTGTTTGGAGAGCTACAGAAGAGAATTTGAAATCAAAAACTTTTTTAAAGAGGGTTTTTTAAGTAAGATTCTATTTATTGGCATATTCTAATTATGTAAAGTAACAGATTCATTGGCATTCATCTTCAAAAGAGGACTCATTTGAAAGAAAATATTATCTTTGTGAGATCTTGAAGTCTTAAAACCATTTACTTCAACATTTTCAGCATTAAACATTCCAGGGGTTTTTCACTCTAGAAACAGTTTTCAGTTTTTCCCATTTCTTTATTGCACTGCTACAGAAAACCATTTTAAAAGGGGAAATAGAAACAAATTGTTTTCTTGTGAAAAGCAATGTCCTGGTGGAATCCAAGCACCTTACTCATCACAAGTGCATAGTGCCCCATTGGCACCCTAGAGGATCTGAGACCTTGGTATTGGAAAATACAAAATATGGGATGCAAGTAGTCTAGAAGTTTCAATTCCTCCAGGTACAGTAGTAAGCCAGGTGGAATAACTCAAATATCTAAAGCAGACACCATACTTATAAATGTGACTTATTCACTTAATTTTTAAAAAATATTCTTTTACAAAGGATTTCAAAATATTTGTATTTGGTCTTCAAGACAGATGAAGATAGAAGTATAAAATTCAAAATCTGTCACAGAACAGACATACTGTCACTGACCAGACATTTCTGGTCAGTTTGAGATATATCACAAATAAAGAAAGAAATAGTACTGAAAGGTAAAGCTAAAATACTTCTTAAATTGGAAGAACCAGGAAATGCATGTGGAATGAACATAAATAATTTTGGACACCAAGTGCCCTCTCCCCTGAATATTTTAAAAGATACATATTTTCAATACAGAATTTTTGTATTATCTAAAAGCTCTAAAAAAGGCTAATTACACAGTACAGTGGTAAATCTGGCCCTAAAATGCAATAACTTCTCTTAGCCTAAGAGTGACTTCAATGCAATTTTCACTATGAAGCTTTCAGTCACCTCTATTACATGAAAGCTATCCATTAAGAAATATACATACTTGGATGAACACAGTGAAATATATAACCACAAGAGTCGCAGTGATGAACAGGTTTTTTCTGGGGAAAAGATTCTTTGGAAGCAAGAATGCAAGAGAAAAGCTGCTGGCTCCTCGAAGGCCACAGTAAGAAATAATGAGTTGGTCTTTGAAGGTGAAGGGATATGTTCGGAACTTGTTACTGATGTAGAAGAGAGCAAACACACCTAAGAAGGGAAAAAACCCACAGCTATTATTAATCAAGGAGAAAAAGAAAATATTAAATATTAAAAGCAAAACAATGTCTTGGTTTGGGGAATTGTTGACAGCCCACGTTTTTTTCTGATTTGTTTTTGTAGCGAGCACGGGTCTCCAGGACGGTTTGGATGGATGAGAGATCTCTGAAGTCAGGTCTTAGAAAATGTGGTTTATTAAAAGGGGGAAAGGCCCTGCTTGGAGTTGCCAGGCGCAACTCGTGGCAGGCCCAGGGAGATAGGGAGAAGGAGAGAGAGGGAGCAAGGGTTCCAGGTGAGGGTCCCTGAGGAAGGTCCAAGAGAGGAAGGTCCAAGAGGTCCCTCGGGCACACCTTATCAGGGGGCTTCAAGGTGGGCTGGAACAGGACTTGGGCCAATGGGGTCACAGATACCTGATACTTCAGGGGAGGGTCACAGGTGTGGGATGAACCATACATTGGGGGTGAGACAGAGCATTCCATTTGACCTTTGGACCTATCTGCAGGTAAAGGGCATTGCTTAATCAGAAAGGGGGATTGCTTTCAGCCTGGCTATACTATTGTTTTCTAGTTATTCAGTAGTCAAGGTTTGCTATTTCAAATCTAGTTCTCATCTCAATGTCTGTATTTTCCAAATCTTTTGCCAGGCAATCATATTTATAAGGTTTTCCTATTTCATCTTCCCCAAAAGGTTTCTTGTAGCTTCTCTTTGACCAACTGCTAAACTTGGCTTGTGTGAAATATCTCCTGTAAAATACTGTGGCTCCTAACAGCTTCAGGATTTAAAGTTTAGAAGAGTGATTAGGGGAAAATATTTACTTCCTATACTTATGTTGCATAGTTTCCTCCAAAGTGTTCTGGAGAAAAGAAAAACAAGTGGATGAGAGTTTTGCCTGTGCCTTCCCTTGCAATGTTTCCAGCTTTCTGCACAGTATCTGCCTAAAGTGTTTGAACAGTGCTTTACCAACAAGTCCTGTGGACAGGTTCACTGAAAGACAAAGAATAATAGCATTTTAAATTTTAATCCTCAGGCTTATTGTGTCTCTAATTCTTTGTTTATTTCTCAAACTTCATTTTCCTTTTAATAAAATTTAAAATTAATAAGATAATCTGCAGCTGTGTAAGGACTACATCTTGTCTTTATAGTGTAATTTTAACAATTTGTTTGTTTCACTTCTTCATCCTCCACAAGAAATATATATCCTGTGTTTTATGTGGAAACAATTAAATTACTGACATAAAAGCTGACAAATGCTGATAACTGGTGTTGTTTTACACAGCTGTCACTGATACACTCGGATTATTAGAGGCAAAGCCAGTAACAGCATCCTTTTATGTAGGTTGCTGTATATCACTTTATGCAAGACCTTTTTTGGCTACTTATAACTATGCTAGGCATCAGGTACTCAGTGAAACAGCCTATGTGAGGTATCAACCTCAGGCCACTTCTCTTTACTTTATTCAAGCTTCAGAGAAAATGATGTAATCATTTTAATACACAAATTTAGCAGAAAATGTTTTGTCCTTCCTCTAGAAAGCTCTAGCACTCCCCTTGGTGTCGGAGAGAAGGATGGACAAGTGGCTGGAAAACAGCTTTTATATCAGGAGAGCATTGTTTCTGTATTAATTAGAAGGATATTTCAGAATGGAAGGCAAGCCTTTAAAAATTTAGAGGTCACATTTGGTCCAGATATAGCAAGAAAATTACTTTCTTTTTGCTACCACCTCCAGAACACCAACCACCAGCCTTTTTATCCCTTCTCCCTTTTCAGCATTACTTTCAACCCATTCTGGACATGAGGAGGAAATGAGAAACTGTGTCTCACAACTTGTCTGACATTATCTATAAACTGTCTTGCCCATGCTAGAGGAATCTGTCCCACAGGTCAGGGAGTAGGATACCTTTGCAGGAATGGGACATACCATGTGCAAAAATGGAGTAATTTCATATGGGCACTACATTTTAGCAGTTTAAAACTTTAGACTTGATTTGTGAGGAGTAGTAGCATAGTGCTGTCAGCCCACATGCGGTATAAGTCCCTGTTCAGTTATCTGTCAGTGCTAATTTTCACCTTTCCTCTTTTCCTATGCTTCTAGCACTCCCAACCCAGGACCTGTAGTGTTATAGCACTGGAAATGTGATGATATACATTATCTAATTAATATGTTAATG
Source organism: Anomalospiza imberbis (assembly GCF_031753505.1). Taxonomy (NCBI): domain Eukaryota; kingdom Metazoa; phylum Chordata; class Aves; order Passeriformes; family Viduidae; genus Anomalospiza; species Anomalospiza imberbis. The sequence goes on from NC_089682.1 coordinate 29,821,806, forward strand.
ACAGTGTATTGTGAAATCATTATGAGGCCCACTTACCCAAGGGGCATATAGTAAATTAAGATATAAACATCTATATAGCCTAATCATGATATTTTAATTTTGCTTTAAAAAATTCCATTTTCAGCTAAACGTAAAATGTATGCTTGGAGACTTGCATTCCGATTTGTGTGGGCCTTTTTCCCTCTTTTTCTCTGTGTGTAGATTTGTGAAATTTGCTTGTCACTAATATAAACTAGTAAATTTGTTGTTAAACAAGTTGTGCCAGTCCCCACAGAGTTTTCTAACAAAATTTTGTGCCAAAGAGTTTTTCTCATAGATGCAGAGAAGGTTGTCTGCAAAAGCTGACTTACTCAGTGTCCGCCAAATGAGGCAGAAGAACAGAGTGAAGCAAATGAAGGCCCAGTTCCATTCATGGTTTTTCCCCACTGTAGACACTCCCATGAACACAAAAATCAGGGTCTCACTGATGCTGCTTAGCATCTTCATGAAATATTTTATGGTGGTATAAGAATTCTGGGAAACATTCTCCTCCACGTATTTTTTCATTGTCACTGCACATGCTGTCATCCTGTATCAAGCAAAACATCAGAGATCAGCCACAACCTGTTCTTCTTTTCAGTTAAGGACAACATCAGCCATCATTACCTGTACTCTCCACCACCAGATTCTGTCCTTCATCATAACCAGCATTTTATCTCTTTAGTAACATTAGCTATTTCACTAGATAGAAAAGGATCTTCATTCAGGTTTACAAATCTGTTTTACTTATAGGATAAAGGAAGCAAACTAGTCGGCCTTTCTGACAAGGAAGGGAGCATACCACATTCCAGCTCAAAGTCCATTTTATCCTGAATGCCTAACATGGAGCCACCAAGCACCAAGTATTTGTCTCAAACAACAGGCAGGTCAGTTTTGTACCAGCCTACAGGTGGATCAGTTAGACAGACATAACCTGCTTGTCGGTGGTATTCTCTCTTGAGGTGGCAGCGCATGGTGGCCCCATGCCAGGGCCAAAGCTCCCAAGGCTCTCTGGCAGCTGGCTAGCAGATCAGCAGTGCCAGGGCAGGCTTCAGGACTCTCCAACCACAGCAGCCCATTGTGGCACAGCAGGAGAAAATTCAATTATTCTATGGAGGTGTCCTTCTCCCTGTAGTTACCTAGAGTGTGTGGAATGTGCCTAAGGAAGCAAGGGGACATTTTCCACTTCTTCACTGTTAATGAAGCCTAGAGCCTGTGTCAGAGGCATCAGCAGCCACCCAGCACAGATGCTGGTGACAATCACATGGAACAGCAGTCTTTTATCAGCCCTACTGAAGGGGATTCCCTTTTCCCCTCTGCATTTTCCATAGGTAACAAAGTGAGTGCTATGCTAGTAACATATTCCATCACCTATCTAGTTTCTACTTATATGATTTTCGTCTCTGGGGGCCATTTGTAATGGTATTTTTCCAAACTTGTGAATTCAGAGAATGATGACTGTTCATTAAATAACCTTCCTCTAGTTTCAGTTCATTTAATTTCCACTGAAGAAATCTCAAGGGTATTCTGGTGGAGCTGAGTCATTTAGCATGTCCAAGGACACTCCAAGACAAGGCCATTAGGCATTAATGATTAATATTGTTGACTTTCAGATACACATACATAATAGACTTTCATGATCCAAGTGAAAAATGAATGAATCCTCAATAATTCAGAAAGGTGACAATAAGTTCCCATCTCTAAAACAAGTGATAATTTCCTTAATGAAACAGTAAGAATAATAAATCCAAATTATATTACCATTCTTAAATTACTAATAATTTCAGAACTCTAATGAAAACAAGAAGTGAAAGAAATAAAGAGCTATGTAGTCTTGTGCAAGTAGTAGGGGGGGAAGCAGTATCTTGGGCAGTGCAGGTAGGAAAGGGTCCATATGGTTTTACTGCTCACTGTACAGTACATCTTATCCTGCTCAACTAAAGTTGCCAGTCACTTCAATCTGAGCATATGTGTTGGGTATACAAAACATAGTACAAGACTCATCTGCCTTGTCTAATTACTCAAGATAATCTATATCCAGTCTAACTATTTATTTAATATGTTTAAATATTCAAATACTGCTTCCCAGGACCATCCTGCAAAGGTTATTTTTATACAGGCAATTTTGCTCTGAAGCTGACTAACCCAGGGTTCTTCAGCCTGGAGAAGAGAAGGCTTCAGGAACACCTTATTTCAATCTTTTGACATTTAAAAGAGGTCTATAAGAAAGATGGAGACAAACTTTTTAGCAGCATCTATTGCAATATGACAGGGGATAATAGTTTTAGACTAAAAGATTTAGGTAGATTTAGACTAGATGTAAGGAAAAACTATTTTACAGTGAGAGCAATGAGGCACTGGAAGAGGTTTCCCAGAATGGTAGCAGACATCCCACCTGTGAAAACATTCAAGGCCAGTTTGGACAGGAATCTGAGCAACCTGATCTAGCTGAAGATGTCTCTGCTCATTGCCAGGGCCTTGGACTAGATGGCCTTTAAGTGTCCCTTCCAACCCAAACCATTCTGTGATTCTGTGAAATCAGAGCTTCACAAGTTTGGGTGAGTAAATGCACCTGTCAGTACATCAGCAGCCATATGCTTCTATTTGTTAAGTTTAAACTGGTTTGTCCTCTATAAAGGGAAGCACTTTCTGCAACACAAGGTCATCCAAGGCCCATTATGAAAGCTCAGAGCCAGTAGAGGCCATGCAAAGCTGCTGCTCCCCACCAGCTGTGCACCGAGCCTGTGGCAGCAGCAGCAGCAGCTGGAGCATTTAGCAACATGAGGTCTGCATGTCTTTATTGCTGCACACTGCAGGTGGGCTGTTTTGGGTGGTATCCTTGCAGGTGAGTTGCCAGCAGCTTTCTCCTTAAGCCTCTCACGTCCATCCCTGTTCCTTCCTTTCCTCTTCCAGTTCCTTTCCCGCTGCCATCCTCTTTCCTTCCCACAATTCTCACCATTCCTGCATTTACTCCAGTCAGGAACCTAACAGCTTTCTCTCTGCCGCAGGCACTCACACCATCACATACTTTGAGGAGCATGTCCCCAGCATTACAACAGTATCAAGCTATCCTGACCACAAAAAAATGATTGTCAATATTCATATACATGACTTTAAGTATGCATGTGTAGGTGATGTTCTCTTTCATCTGTTTTTTCCCCAGTTTCAATCCCAATGATGCTGTTCAAATGTAATATAATTCCAGTGAATTGTGTTAGGGCTGATGTTCACAAGGAACTCAGATGCGCTTTCTTATATTCTCCATACACATTGTTTTATGTCTCTCTTAGAATCTGATGGTGAAGCTGCTTAGAAATAAATACAGATAAACTGATGTAGTATCAAATCATTCTCTCCTGCTGCTGATCTTATCAGAGATAGCAGACAGATGGTGGCAGCACCGGCCACTTTATCCACAACTTGCAGTACTTTTGCCAACACCCTCAGTAGCATATCTGTACCTACACTGACTATAGGTTTGCTTTTCCTAGTTACCACTGCATTTTACAGATCTCTAAGAAGCTGTGCACTGCATCTCTAAGCCAGAGACTGAATGCCTGTGTTGTACCAACCTTGAGCAAAACACCACAAAACCATGTGAGTTCCTCAAAGAGATCATCCAAAAAGCCATAAGGAATACTCACGCCAAAATGCCAGAGATGTAAAGGGTTTCAGCAGACAAGTATGAGAGGTAGCTGAACATGAAGACCAGCAGGGGTTCGATTGAAGAGACGTTGTGGGTGAAACGAGTCATGAATGCTGAGACAAATCCAAATACGATGCCAAACAAGACTCCACCCAGCCCTACCACGAAGAAGCGCGCAAAGCCAGCAAAGACATCGATGGATTCAATTTCTTCATACTTGTGCATCTGGGTGAAGGCAATGAAGATGTTATATAAAACCTGCATGAGAAAATAAGAAGACAGCAATTAGGCATCTTTCCGAACCTGGCAGGCTTACTTATTTCATAGGTGAAACAATGTGTGTGTGTTTAAGTGCCTGTGTATGCCAGAAATTGCTTTAGACAGATCAGCAAAGTAACAATTGAAATCTCAGCTGGTTCTTAACAAGTCTCAGAAATAAGAGTCCATTAAGTGTCCTGAAGAAGAGGGAAAAAAAAAAAAAAAAAAAAAAGGGTAAATGGCTGTGGAATAGTAGTAAATTACTGGGGGACCACATGCCATTGAATAATAAAAAATACTCTCCTTGTTTTGTTTGTTTGATAGTTAATTTAATTTTTTGTCTTTGTAGAAGAGGTTAAAAGCTCAGCTGGGTACCTTAAAAACCCCAGGCTCTACCCTCCATTTTCTCCTTCTGAAAGGTTGGGGGAGGGCAGGGACTAAGAGTCACATGTTTGATTTAAATACCATTTAGTTTGTCTATAGGATCAGTCAATGGAATTGAAAAACTTCATCAGATAAATATGGGAATGTTACATGTTTTAAATAGCACTTGACACATAAAAATCATGAAACGGCTGGTAATGGGAATGGGAAGATGGTAGCGTCAGTTTCATAATGTCTATAGCTAGGTAAAAAAAGCCTCTCTATCATCATATATTTGGAGTGTGATGCCACTTAACCACCTCCCCATATAATAACCTCAAAGTATGAACCAAATGCTGTGACAGTCTAAATGTTCTAAAGACCCTGCACATATATACATTTTGACTAGAAAGCTTGAAATTGCAAAAATTAAAATAAAATATCAGATTAGAAGAAAGATTCAATTTAATTCAAATTATAATTTTATATAATGTATTATATAATTTAGTCTGTAAAGAGAATATCTTAGAGCAGAAAACTTTACCAAACTTCTGTTATCAATAATTTATATTCTGCAGAAACGTTAATGAAAAATTTTCATCATATTCCACTTTCATTCATCTTTTAGAAACTAATAGAAAATTTCCAGAATGGTGTAGTAATAAAAAGGCCTTAGAGGTTGCTGACAATCAGTTAATATTAAGTCCTGTCAGATCTGTTTACAGTGAGTGTGTAACACATGAAAGTCACCTTTCAGTTTTGAGGAGAATTTGGGAAACAAGTAAACACCAGCTCTCCAAAGCTGTTGCACTAAAGCATTCGTTCAAAAACAATAAATAGACCAAAGTAACTTGAATTTTATGGTTTTCTTTGGTCTTTCTCCTTCATCTAGTTAATTCCAGAAGGTTATTAAGAAGACTAAAGCAGGTATTTGCAGGTAGAAGAGTCAATCTCATTAGGATAATAATTACTGCTCAGCTACTATCTAATCTTAAATTGCTGCTGGGGACATATAACCTTGAGCTGTTAGGTCTCCAGGAGGCTCACTGCTAATAGTTCCGGGAGACAGACAAAGCTAAACAAAATATTTCTTTTAAGAAAATACCCAGAACTTCTTTTTCCTAATGCCTGTGTATGAAATTTGTCTCTTCAGTGGCAGATAAGGAAAAGAGGGCTCGTGTCTTCACAGTAAGCAAACCTCACCCTACCTACCCTATAGCTTTTAATTTCAGAGCCTGTTTTCCTTTCTTGTAGAGTTTGACCTCTTCCTAAGACTTGTGATTTTTTATAAATTATTCTATGCATACTTAAGAAGAAATATCCTCAGCAAATGACTTAAGATTTTTTTTTTCACTTTTCTAGTTCCTAAAGTATCCATATGATTTAACTGATATGGCATAAAAATGAAAGTTATGGAAATATGACTTTTTTTTTTCTTTTTTTTGTAACATGCTTTGTGGGAGTAAACTGTTCTGTACCACAGCCTGCACTGTGTCATATAAGTAAGGCTCAGCTAAGTTATATTGCAGTGTTTATACCAGTAAATGGATTACTAGAATTCTTTATATATTAGGAAAGCCTGAATCAGATTATGAGGTTATTGTTCACACAAAAAGAAGAGATGGATTGATAGTGGTCTCATGTAGCAACTCTGAGAATGTAATGATTTGCATTGCTTGGAGAGGATTTTGTATCACTGGGCAGCTCTCAGAACCACAGAGAGGAACAGAGAGCATGACACTGTTGACACAGGAGACTCCCCAGGGACTGCTCCATGCTCCAGGTGACTATGGACAATTACTGCACACACAGTCTGCACCAGAAGCATTGGAAGAAGAGATTTTCAAGTGACTGCCTTAACCACAAACACAGGCTGTCTTGATAATTCTTTTTTGCCACCTAGCTAATTCTTTCTGACTACTGTAGTTGGTTTTACTTTAAAGACAGTGGAACAACTTTTTGCAGGAGCAGAGAATATCTCTATGCTCCTATCTAGCATCCAAACTAGTGGTCAAGGTCTTTCTCAGTGACATCAAAGAGGCAATTTCAAATCTCCTCAAATAAAAAAAGTAATTTTACTTAGGTCTTCAACATGTATTAGATTTAACTGTTCTGCTGCTTACAAAGAGAGTGTTCCATTAGTAAATACAGCCAGTGCCACTCATTTGGAGTACAGCATGACTCCCAGTGAGTCACAGTATTTCTAAAATCAAGCCTCAGAGATGAAGCAGTCAGGGAATATTCCATTTCCTGATTCATTCCAGTGGCTCAGCTCCTGTTTAGAAAAAAAATTGTCTGTGTATATGTGGGAGCAGAGCTTTAGATGGGTGAAACACTTCACAGAAAAATCAGGGTATTCCACCTGAGTTCAGTCTTGAATAAAATCTGCACTGGATTTACAATACTTTTTTTGAACAGGGCTTTGAGATTCCACTACTGTGTGACGTATCCTAGGTCCAGCCCTGTTGCTGTCTGAACTATTCTGATGCTAACAGCCCACTCAGAAATAACCAGGGAAAGAAGTAATTAACAGGACTTGGAACCTTTTTTCCACCACAGACATGGCCCTACTGAGGAAAAAAAGAAAAGGCACCAATAGGTAAAACAAGTAAATCACCCACTTTTCTCCCACCCCCTTAAGGCAAAGTCATAACTTCTAGATTATAATTCTAACTCTACGGTCTGTTATTTTGTAATATTTTTAATATACCAGCATATTGAACTAAATAGACTTCAATATTTAGAACTCTAAATATTGAGCTATTGTTGCCCCACATGTAATACACAAGTTCAACAAAACTCATACCAGTTTTTCCTGCTGTTGAAAAAAATGTTTAAGCTGATAAGCAGGCTGGAGAGTACCAGGGGATATTTGTATTTAAACAATAAAAAATATGTATGCTTAATATATCTTGGTGATATTATCTTTTTTAAACAGAGTTAATTCAAATGAAACTGTTAAGAGAGGAAAAGAAGGAAAAGGTAAGAGAAGATACCTGAGATAAGTAGTTTTAAAGTCTTGGAAAAAAGTAAGAGGGATATCAGAGAGGAGACAGTCACCTCCTGGACTCCATTCAGGTGACAAATACTTCAGTCTTCTTGAGCACGAAGCCAGGTAGAGATTTTGAAAGCTCAAATGCCCAGAAACGGGATGAATGGTGGCTGATGCAGAGATGCAATAGCAGGAGCTGACAAAGTGATGGCAGCGCAGCTGCTCTAAGATGAACCCCAAAGATGAGAGTGTGTGGGGCAATAGGAGCTCTCAGTGGTGCACCCAACATACCCCACGTACAGCCCTTTCACCTCCTTTACTACACACCCAGTGCTGCTGAGGAGTGCCTAAATCCACTGTTTTAACAGGCTTCCTGTCTGCACATTTGCACTGTTAACAGGATCCTGACTGAAAGCTCAGGCAAATACCATCAGGAGTTGGACCCACATAATAAATAGCTGGGAGAAAAGCATAAGCAAGGTAGGGAGCCCGTCAGAAACAGCACGAAACAAGCTCTTTCATTGTGAAAAAGAGGTACTACATTTTTGAGGTCAGTATTTGAAGGAACCAAAAAGACAAGTAAGAGATATATACATTGGGGATTTTTCTGTTACAACTGTAGCACCCAAGTAGTTTGAAAGTAAATTAAATAACATTTGTCCCTTAGTTCTACACTAGCCCTGTGTCTCTGATCACCAAGAGGAAGGATTTATCATCCATAGGCTGTGCCTGCAAAAAAGTTACTTTGTTCCTTTTTCACTTCTCAGTGCTCATAAACTGCACTTCTCCCATGAAGCCTTTCAGCAGTGAACTCTGTACTGATTTTACAAGTCCGAGTTGGGCTGTAGCTCATGTATAGCACTATCTGAATAGTTTTTATGTGTTTTAGATTCCTGTGATTTAAATTCTGTAAAGATCTTATCTAGTGAAACTCCTTAACCTGCTGATAACTTGTACCACATGAGCAGTCATGTTGGTTTCTGAGCAATAACCTTCCTGCTTGAAATTTCTTCCTTGAAAAATGTGTTTTAAATGCTCTTGTCACTTCTGCTAACAGCTAGAATTTCAGGTTGCTCCAATTTTAGCAGAACGAATGAGATAAGGGGAAAAATATTAGCAAAAGGAGCTTTGTAAAAATACTCTTCTCCTATTAAAAACAAAAAGTCAACGACAACAAACAAGAGCAACAACAAAAACACAACCAAACAAACAAATTCAGGAAATATTCTCTTATTCAGGAAATATTGTCTCTGGACATTTATGACAAGACAGCCAGAAAAGGTAAACATTTGTCAGATGTCAATATTTTTACTGATAAAAACAGAGTTCAGTAAAGTTCTTAGTGGCATTTGGAATTCCTGTCTAAGGTCTCTGGTGAAATTTCTGGAAGGGACTGGAGGACAGAGTGTGGCCTCCAGAGGTTATCCACATCTGGTTTGCCTTTTTTTTTCCCAGAGGACTCTCTCAGGTATATGACAAAGCAGGGTCTCCTGTATTTCTACCCTTGCTGCCCTCAGTCTTTAAGCAGTACAATTTTCTATTTATTTGCTTGCACAATGTCAAGAACATTCCAAGGTCCTACACTGATCTGACCAGAAAAATCAGCTGTAGCTTATGCAATCACTTTAGTGAATGCAAGAGCACTTCTCACTTGTAGGTGTATGTTTTCCTCTTCCAGCAGCTCTAAAATACATGCTTTGGAAAGAGGTAATATAAGATGTAATTTTTGCATACATTAAAAGCCCTTGAGTGTAATTGAGTAGAGTATTCATAATATAAATAACATATTAGGATCTCCTTTGAGTTGTTCTTGTCCTGTGCCCAGGAACCCTACAAGCCAAGAGAGTCCAAGCAGGGGAAGACAAGGAGCAGAAAGAAACTCACCACAGTTATGCCATCATTCAGCAATGACTCTCCAAAAATCATCATGTAAAGCTGCTCATTAACAGAGGCTTCTTCAAAAACTACCAGAGCAGCCACGGGGTCCACTGCTGAAATCATGCTGCCAAAGAGCAAGTTCTGCAGCAGGTTCAGGTCAGTCAGGCCGAAGGCTCCAATCTGGCAGACTCCATAGAGGGAGAGGCCGATCCCAAATGAGTTTAGCAGAGATCCCAGAACAGACCACCACAGAATGGATCCAAAGTTTTCAAAAAATGGTCGAGTTGGCATGAAATAACCCTCCTCCAGAATAATGGGTGGAAGGAGGTACAAGAAGTAAATACTACTGTTCATCACTGGTGGAGATTTGTGATGGGAAGCAAAGATGATTGCTCCTACTAGTGCTCCAATGGCAATCAGGATGCAGCTTTCAGGCATAAGTCTTGGCAATCGGTGAAAGATATGGAAACCTTGAATAAAACATTAGGGGATTATTCAAGTTTAAATTAACCTGATGTCAGACAATTGTCTTGCCTGTGTTTGGACACTTTGTCTTCAGACAGCCAGCTTTTGCTCTAAGGATTATGAAGGTAAAAACAGGCACTACTGTTCCCTTCAAAACTAAACATTCCCACACTTGTATCACTAAAGCAGGGCAAGAGTTTGACCATTAATTTCTTCTCTCCCTGCTGCCCACCCCTGATTTCCAAGCAAGCATATCTGAGTTTAAGCTCCAGTTCTGGGAAGGAAGACACCTCTTTGAAATGATCCTCTACAATTTGAAAAGAAAATATTCTTCAAGAATCCTTACTGCCCACTGGCTTGTCTAGTCACTCTACAAGGAACTGTGTCATCATACTGTAAATGAGATGTGCCTGCACTAAAAATGTCAGGATTTTTTTTTTAATTTACAAGAATGAGACTGAGGCAGACTAAGAAACCTTTAAATCTAATGTCTGTGACTCCATGCTTGAAGCTAGGTAAGCCTTCATCTTGCAGCTCTAGAAGGTTCTGCCATGACAATATTTCTATGACCCTTGAACTATCAGTCTTCAAAAGCAAAGGAACATAATATTTTTATGAAAGTTTCAATAATTTTTTTAGGACACTACATTTTTTTACCAAGAGGCATGTTTATATCATAACTCTTCTCATCTGCTTTTTAATTTAAAAAATAATTTTCAACTCTTTTTCCAGTTTTACAGATAAGGGGATTGTTTTCCCTTTCAAGATCTTGGAACTGTTTCCCACCCTTAAATACTGAAATCCAGAAAGAAGATAACACTTGAACAAAACACTGAAAACTTTAACAGTTTGGAAATCTTCTTCCCTGGGTAACCAGATTATTCAGACTAACACTTTCTTCCAAATATATTTAAAATTAACAGCTCATCAAAAATAATGTTATTTGAAAACTCACAGTAAAAGTAACAGTTCCACCTGGGAGGCATCACACAGTTCTTCTAAAGTATCTATTTCATGTTCAAAACAGGAATATTATGTAGATGTGCCATATGTCAATTCCTGTGCCTTTATGGATGATAAATAAAGAATTTGGTCAATATTTTTAATATTAACACACTCTGCTGATGCCCCAACAAGTTTTATTTGTGAAAATTTTGATTGTTATGTTACCAGTGAAGACATTTGTGGGAATCGGATTGAGGGCATCAGCTATAATGAAACTGGCAAATCATGGATGGTGGTAATTATTTTTGTCAGCTGGGTAAATCCAGCTATGACAGGAAAAATGTTTATCTTCAGGCCACCTCCAGAAAAACATCAGTCTCACCTACCAGCTCATTCTAAGGAAAAGTTTGAAAATCCCTCAAAAAGATCAAAAGAAAAGGGATATTTTACGTGTGCAACTCTTCGCATTATTACCATCTTCTTCATTTAATTGATATTGCTGCATTAATTCTAAATGGTCAAAATAATTTCAGCCAAGCCATGAAAATGTGCAAGACATGATGAGCCTTTTTTGCTATATTAATTACAGTTCCTACTGCAATTACTGCTCCCTGAGTTGCCTTTCCCCTTTCAGATACCCACATGGAGCTCTAATAGAAGCTAGAGGCATTGCTCTGTATTCAAAAGATACTTAGCCTATATCCCTGATGATCCACACCCTCAGAGACTCTCATTCTCTCTCCCCGGTATTACTTTTCACACCAACTTTTAGGAGCAAATACGTAAAACAAAGACTAAGAGGGAAATGTTTCCTTTTATTCATACAAAGGAAGAATGCTTTACACTTTCTCCCTAAAATTCAATACACTTCAAGTCTCAGCCTGGTGTAAGTGATTTCTACAGCTGTGTCAGGTTGCAAATTCCAGTATCTTGTGATCTATAAGGACTAGAAAAATGAATGGACAGCACTGTGTCAGGGAGCTCTGTTGCTATTTGCTACTCACAGCTCAAGAGACCTGAAGGTTAGAGGTCATATGTTAACTTAAGCAAGATGGAATCATTCTAAGGTGGAATTTTGGCACTGCTGTGGTGATGAACACACCTGTTCTCTTGAGGACAGACACTGTAAAATCAATCCCAGCTACAAAATGAATAAAAGTTACTTGGCTACATTGTAATTTTTTAACTTCTTTCCAAGTTAGGAGGATCTAAGGTCCCATTTTCTACTTACCTATTTTTGCAAAAGAGGCAAGGAGGATCCAAAGGGTAACTTCATAGGGAATTTGCACAGAGTCATAGTCCAGTGTGAAAACATGTAGCCTCGTGTCTTCAGAAGAGTCAACAGCACTACTGGAATCGTGTTCATAGTGAGGCAAGGACCTCTTGCCTAGGCTGGGCTCACCCCCATAAGCAGCAGCAGAACAGGATACCACGCTCAACAGCGGCAGCAGCACGTTGGAAAGCTTTGCATGTGCAAGCGTGGCAAAGCCCATGTCTGGGGCGGTGATAATGTTATTACAGATTTAGCATATAGTGGGTGCATGAAGGTGTGCACAGTCACTTCTGCTGATTCACACTGTCCACAGCCACTTCTTCCTCAGAGCTCTTTCATTTGCCTGTTAGAGGTCATTTTATAGTCCTTATGTGCCTGCCCCGTTCCTTGTACTGCAGACAGACCTGGAGTTTGTATGAAGATACCAGTTGTGCAGGTTCCACTGACCCAGAAAAATCTTGGCCACAGCATTACCCTGTTGAGGAATAAAAGGACTTTTCCAGCTACACAATTTATGCAGCCTCTCTGATTTTTTTTCCACTGTCACAAAAAAAAAAAAAAAAAAAAAAAAAAAATCAAGCAAATAACCTTTCAATGCTCACCTTTCAGGCAGCAAGTGCAGCACGAGGGAATTGCATCGGCTGGGAGAGGTGGTGGCAGGCAGGAGAGCTTGCTTCGTGCCTTCCTCTCTTGCCCTCGCTCCCCACCTGCCTCCCCAGCGCAAGTGGCACCCCGGGGACCACTCTTGGCACGGCTCCCTGGTCCTGTCGCACCTGCTAACAAAACTACTCAGTGTGTAAATAAAGGGACTGGGCAGGGCTCGCGGGAGGGACATCTGCTGGGGGACCGTGCAAATGACAGCCTCGCTTGGAAAGGGGGTTCCCTCTCTTAAATACGTGTATGTAATTTAGCAGGTAATATCAACATAAAGAGGAAGGGCTGAGTCACACAACCTGCCTGAAATTGGATCTTGAGTTGTCTTGTATTTGGCATTTGTTTTACTCATACCGGTAAGGCACTTACTGAGTGAATATATTATCCTCCTCCAACTGCTCTTATGGATTTTTTTAAAACACCAGCATATTTTGTCCTCCACAAAAACTGTGTCAGGAGTCAGGATAGCAGGGTGTGCAAACATAGTGCTGTTGATTACAAGCTTCTAAAACCTGTATTACTTATCTTAGAACTGAATGCATTTAATTTACTGACAAATTATTCAAATTATTCAATGATTTGACTGTGTTAGAAGACAGTGCAGATGGGGCAGGTGGTGAGAACAGTGGTGATACCCCAAGACAGCTAGTTCTGAGGACCCTGAAACCACACGGCATGTGCTTCGGAGGGGATTCCTTCAAACCAACTGGCCCCACAGACTGAATGTCCCTTTATGGGTGGAGAATATCTTCCACTTGACTTTCAGTGGAAGGGATCCAGTGTTTGCAACTGCGATGGTCTGTAATGCAAAGCAAAAGGTGACATGTGGTAACAAGAGGGAAATTTGCATCAAATTGATAATCATCTGAACCAAATCTCCAATACAGGTGCAACTGCAATGTCAAAATTCTCTGTGGTACAGTGTTTGAACTCTAGTTACTGAGAATTTTGGACTTTCTGTGCTGAGAGAAACTGACCCCCAAGAGAACACTACATTTAACCTGAAGCTGTAGAGAAAGCTTCCAAAATTAAATGATAGAATTAAAATTATAAGTGTGTAATTTAAATAGAAGTGTGTAATATCACATAGTAGAAAACTTAGAGTTTAAAGTTTTAGAATAAAGTAATGTATGTAAAACAAAATAAAAGTTTTAGAGCAGAAACTAATCCTTCCTCTTCACCTTCTTCTTCATGGGTTTGGGTGGCATTGTGTAATTAAATTAAAAATCCTGCATTATGAGCCACGAGTAGTTAATTAGTTAGTTATTTAGTTAAAAGTAAAAAGAATTTAAGTATAATTTCTTAATTAGACAGTTTACCCTTAAAAAACCTTGTAAAGTGAGAGGAACAGCTCCAGTTTTTAGTTTATTAAAGTACTGTAAAACTCACAGTTTATGCGACTGTAATATAAATAAAAACTAATAAACATATTAATCCAAACAAAAAACATCGTCTCATGCATTTAATTCCGACCCTAACAAAAAAGAAGTTAAAACTCCATAGTGATGCCCTTTGATATTCTGCTTCTACACAAAGCACTATCTTCTGTCAGCCTCACAGCACCATCAGTCCTCCCACAAAAACTTGGAACCCAGTATAGCATTAGGTAGATGATGCTCAGCCTGCTTGCAAAAGAGTTCTTTTTTCCAGTGTACTGATCCTGTTAACAGTAGTATTTCTTGGACTCCCTTTCCAACAAGGAATCTTGCAGATGAGATATTCAATTAGCATTATAAAACAAGGATTTGTTAACTTGAAGGCCAAATGAAGTAAGCAGAATAACAAAGAGGCTATACCACTCAGATTGCTTAATACTGACCATTGCATTTCACTCAGCTACACACAGACTGCAAGATGGCTTGAGAATAAGTGGTATGAGCTATGGAGAGTTGGTAGCCAGAAGACTGCAAGGGAAGGATTTAGAGTCCCTGAAAGTCTACTAGCTGGGACAATCAGGGCTTAGATTTACACCTGCAACACACCCATAATGCCAACAGGTTCAGTGGGCATTGAGTGACCAGCACCAGACAGGATCAACTATGATCAGGTGCAGGTGTCCCTGAGTGTGAACTGATTTACAGGTGGTTGAATTCTTGCCCTCACTGAAGGAAGGATGGAGATGCCTAGGATAAGCTTACACAGTGGTCCTTCTTTTCTGAATCCCTTTGGCATACCCAACTGTAGCAGTCTCTCATGGTATTTTCTTGGTGTTCCCACTGGAGGAGGTAACCCATTTGAAGAATTTGGGTACGTCCCACTGGACTGCATCAGAAAATTAAACTGCAGGCTTCCTCTGGAGTTCCCTTTTTTAAGTCTTTTCCTAGAAAATAAGTGTTAAAATATTCCAGAAAGGAATGCAGTGCAAAGAACATTGTATGTCCCAAAATCAGAGCAAAATGGTATAATAAATATAATAAAAATGGTGACAAAATATTAATTTATGAAAGATGGCTCACATTTACAGTTGTGTGCAGTGGCACAGTTTTCCTGGGCACTGTCACACTTCAGTCCTTCTAACTGTTTCAGAGGGAGTTATTGCTGGCTGTAGTGACAGTTGACAGCAATCAGATGATACAGAAAAGGTCTTTGACAATCATGTTACCATTCCTGAGCCTGATGTCATCCCCCTATGAAATATCTATACCAGTCTGAATAACCTCTGGGAGAAGTCCTTGAGGCTGAAATTTTCCAGCCTCTTAGTAGTTTTCACTGGCATGTGGTAACGCATGTATTTCCAGAACTTCTTGTGTGGAGCAGCAGAAATGGAAGACTTCCAGGTAATGATTGGTAAAATCCGAAGTGCTTTCTTCACTACTGGAGGCAAAGCCTCTGGCTCTTTGAAATCCTGGAACTTTATTAATACCAGTTTGATCCCTTTATCTTCCAATGCACAGTTCACCGCTGCCTGCAGTTCAAAGATGCTTGGTCCACTGACATAGGCTGGGCTCAAAATAATTATTACCCGTCTGCTTTGTTTAATAGCAGTTACAACTTCATCTGTGTATGCTGGAGAGGAAATGGTGAGAGTTACTGCATTCTGCAAAGGAGTTTTTATCTTATCAGTTCCTTTATCAACAGCTAAAACCCAGAAATAAGGAAAGGCAAGAATAGGAATGCTGAGTAATCATACAACACCTAGAAATGAGTTTGCTATTAGAGGATACCATGGCTGTTCTTATACAACTGAAGGACACAACTTTCTGCTCAGGACGTGAAGAGCACAGCTGAGACCTCAGCAGACTTCAACAGAGTCTCAAGGGACACTTGCACTTGTCTTCATCTCTCCCACAGGGCTTTCTAATTACTGAGGTAGCACTGGCTAAACTTGCTCAGAAAGTAACTACTGAAATATTTGAAGTCTTCTTTCCAGGGAAAGGATTCTGCTTGTAAAGAAATTCATGCACAAGAAGCTTTGTCTCAGCCTAGTAACTCACAGTGACCTCATTCCAAAGTATGTATGTCAGATGCAGGGACCAGACACAAAGATCAAAACATTATGAGATTTGAACATAAATTCCACTATCTAATTATACAATTTGTTGCTCTGGTGCATAAAGGTTTTATGGGGTTTTTTTTAAGTGAAACACAATTTTATAAAAACGGAATATTTTCTACCATGCCCAGGGAACTTACCTCCTCCTGGAAGAATATCTCTTTCAAGAATACATAACTTGTATCCATATTTATTTTCTAGCATATCTGGAAGAAGCTCCAGGGCAAATTTTTCCTCACTAATTAAAGCAGAGTCACTTTCAGAAGAGTTTAGTTTTGCATAGGATACAAATGCATCAAATTCCTTGCCATCTAAAATACATGAATAAATAAATAATAAGTAAATGACTATATACATTAACAAGTCTGGCTGAAGCATTCAGCTTCTTTCTTAATGCCCTGTTTCCATTTATATATGTTTAAGTAGGCACAATACAAACCTAAAATTATGACATATTCATGGATTACAGCTATTCAGTCACCAAAGACAATCTTGCTGTCTCACTGTCTTGCAAATTTTGTAGACACATGCTACCAAAGCAAACAAGCAAGCTAGAGATGTTTAGTGCAAGGTAGTTTAAAGATATAGTCCTTTCCAGGCAAAAGCTATGTTGTAGGGAATGCTTCCCAATCTTTTCTTTCATTTGCTCAAATGCTGATTTTAAAAAACTTGTCAATGGCCAATCTTATTTTAAAATATAATAAAGCTTAAAGGAAAAATGTTCTTGAATATTAGTTGCTTGCAAAAGATATGCTATTTTCATACACTGTTATGTTTGTAAACAGAGATAATTGTGTCTCTCTGTTAAGGAGCAAAGTGTAAGTCTGATCAAAATATCAGCTCAGACACCAAGTACTGACCAGTTATTGAACTTTAAGTCTCCTTAAAAGAACATTTGTACAGTGCAGATGAAACATAGATAAAGAATTTTTCTTAGCTTTGATCACTCTGGTACCAATGTCCTGAGTTAGGCGCATTCTTAACTACAAGGCAAAAGCAAATTATATCTGCTGAATAAACTTTGGACTACACTTGAGGGAGAAGGAATGTAAAACAAAATCATTTCTGGTGAAAGCAAAAGGCACAGTGGACCCAGTCCAGTTTCCCAGTTACTTGAGGACATTTAAGTTATCCTAAGACTGCCAGATTTGACAGGGGAAGTATTGGAGACAAGCGTTTTGGAATGGCAGGACATCGTCAGGCAGCCCAAATGCCATCAGACACCTATGTTCAATTAGCTGAATTGTATCACATGACAATATAATGAATAGGAACCAGAAAGAAATTCCCCTGTGTAGAGCAGGGTGCTGCTGCAGGGTGAGCTGAGAGGCTCTCTGGATTCCACCATATTGACTGCACATTCACCTTCACTGCTTGGGACCTGAGACACCCACAGCCAGCACAGAGACCTAAGTGCTGAGTGTCATGACCCATATGCCTTGGTGTTAACTCCTGACTTCTATCCCTAGATGTGAGATTAGAACCACAGGCACAAGCTAGAGTCACCAAGTTCCTACAGGATCTAGAAGAGCCCGTATGTAAAGCAAATTCAGAAAACTAACATGGATGAGCTTGGGCGGAACACTTAAATTCAGAACCTGAATATAGCAGAAGATATGTCATCAAAAGAAAACAGAGGTGTGCAGGTCTGCGATAAGACATGCACATGTCTGATCACAATATGTGATCAGACAACACATATTGCATCTCTGCTCCTGGACACACTTTCAATCACATCATTCTACTGGTGCTGAAGCTTTTGTGATAATAGTGGGAGATGATTCACTTTGCTGGTTACACACTGTCTTTTACTGAGTTATTTTTCTGCCAAGCTGAGCCAATTTGAGCCCACAAGAGTGAATCACCAGCAGTAGGCACACAGGACTAATGTCGGAATTAAAGGTGGGCCAGAGTTTACTAGATTGGTTTCGCTGAACTTCAATTCATTTATACCCTAAATTGAAGCTCCCTTGAAAACAGATTTTAAATAACAATAAATTGCACTACAAGCCAGGTATTCCTCATTTCACCCACAGAGGTCACTGCAGTCTTATTAGACCACGACCACTAACATACACATGCTTTTATAACATTACTATTACAATAGCAAGTTAAGAATAAATACAAAATAAGCACCATTAGGCCATATTTTCACATATTTGCACAGGAAAATTACAATCTGAGGAAATTTTGGTACTGTATTTAAGATGCTGAAAGTGTAGGAAATAAAGAATACCTGACTTAAGCACAGTGATGGCATACATGTTCTAAAAATGTTAGTATCAAATCTCCTGCATTATTTCTTTATACATGTGGAATAAGACAGGAGTTTTGAGATATATCTGAATTGGCTAAGGAGGCAAATTAACACCAGAGGGGTTGTGATTTCTCTCTCCATAAGGTTCTGCACAACCAAGGTTGGCTCTGCTTTGAGCAGGTGCCCAGGGTACCTTCCAATCTTGTAGGATTATTCAATTGTCTGATTCTGTGCTGAGAAGGACACAAGAGAAAAAATGATAGAAAGGAAGAAACAGCAAAATCAAGTCATAACTGCTGCTTTGCTGCTTTATGAGCAAGGCCTTTCAGACCTCAGGTGACTTGATATGCATCCATGAAGTGAGAAGGACACAATCCTGCAGGTGAGAACACATTTTCCTTGAGCAGAAAACTCTCTGGATATGCATGGTTGGTCTGCACACCCCCTATGCCCCCATGCTGCAAATGGAGCTGTGTGCACGAAGTACCTGAGAAGCAGAGGACAGGCAGGGGACAGGGGCTGTCATGGTGAAACCCAACGTTGTCTTCAACTTCAGTGCACAGGCCTTGGGAGGTCTGTGTCTGTCCTGCTGACATGCAGGGTGTGCTCTAAAGGGACTTTCCATAGGTAATTAAATCACTTTGTTACCAGATAGAGGGGAAATTTGAGTGATTTCCCAAACTGCTTTTACCAAATGCTTTAGTGCTTGTAAAAATGTTTTCCAGAAGGGCAGTTAATTTTCCAATTGTGCATGTACTTAGAGGTATCTAGATACAGTTGTTTTACACTCACATATGAGATACATTTACAAACATAAAAACAGACTCAGACATCCCTATCTCAAACTGCATCAAGATGCAAGAATTTTTAGAAAAATTTTCTCAGGCACAAACTATCAGAATTCTTTCAACACATTTTAGAAAATCATACCTTAAGTTCTTTGAAGTAGTTGTAGTGATTGCTGATACATTTTTACTCTGTCTACTATTTCAGGGGCCTGTTTTAGCTGAGGTGATGGGGCAGTGCTACTACAGAGACTTGAAAAATCAAAAGTTAATCACTTGGGTCCAAATGTCAAGTGGTTTCCAAAGATTTTAGAAAGGAAATACAAATATTTTCCAAGCATTCATTTGCCATTTGGTGGCCTTTATCATCTTCTTTCTTTCTTTTGCTTATTCTTCTGAGAAATTTTTGACTTTAAGTGAAAAATACAATAGACCCTGGAATCCTTTACTTTTTATGCCTTTACTATGTTTTTTCAAAGAATGATTTTGAAATGTTGGAGATGTTAAATTATTCCCTGCAAATGGACTGCCAAAATTCAACTTCCTACTCTAATCTTCTATGGGTAAATTAGGTTAAAGTCTAACTGAGGTTTCTGTTGGTGTCAGATATTTCTTTCACACTATCTGACTTTTTTTCTATCTGCATTCACTGAACATCTTGCAAGGTTTAATAGATTTTGTATTGGCTCAAAAAGAACAGGCTCATTAAAAGAACTTAATTAAATGAGTAATTCATATCAGATTATCCCACATGGCAAAAGGCAGTAGAAAAACTGGAGCAAATAAATATTATACAAGGTTTCTTACCTTCTGTATTTTTGTTGTGGACCATATAACTTCGATACATCAGCACTATTTCAATCCAGTGCTGGTAAATAAAGGCAGTGCACAAAACAAATGCAAATAGAGTAGAAATGGCACTGCATAGTACATATAAGAACAACACTGCAGAAAGAAAAGAGTCTATCATAACTCGAGTTTCCAAAATAATATTGACACTTAGATAAAAATTCAGTCCAGAAATGGGGACGAACCATCTTACAAAATCTTTTTTCTTGTCCCTCTGGCAAAATCTAGGGAAGTCAAGATCACATGTAAACACAAACCTTAACATAGAATTTCAGTCTACCATCAGTGACCTTTTTGGCATGGCATCTCTTTGGTGGTATGAAAAACCAATCTATGACAGAGTGCACAGAGAAAATAGTTTCTGGTACACTCAGCAATGCTGAAAATAGCTGTCACCTGAGAATGGAAAAGCTACATCAGAACAGACACAGCTGCACACAGTGCCCTTCTGGCAGCTTCCTGTTGCACTCCAGTGATGAACCTCTGCTGTGAACTATGGTTAAACACTTTAATTTCCACACTGATTCTGGTTTGGGCCTTGAAAGGCTGCCACAATCATATCAGTTATGGTAACTTCTCAGAAACAAGCACTCTAATGACTGGGAAAATAAACAGAAATATCCTACGAAAATCAGGGAATACTGTTGCTTTCAGCAGCCTCTCTGCTTCAGTTTAGTAGATTGCCTATTAATGTTCAGAGATTACACTCCTTCCTTCCAGTTACTCTCTAACTTCCACTTGGCTCACCTGCCTGCAGTAAGTCCCCAGATAGCCCTGTTCTTCTGAGGAATCCTCAAAATACTGTGGCTTTCAAGACATCTGACAAATCAGACTTTTCCCACTCAGGTTCAAGAAACTTCTGCTGCAAGCTAAAAGCCAGTGTCAATGGGGAATTAATTAGTAGCAGTAGAGTAACTTAAAATGTGTCTTCAGGGGTAAATAGTCACCAGTTTACCTCTCTTCTTTCTTTTCAGCTGGATCACAGCAGTGGCATTCCCCACTGAATTCTCAGCAAAGCATGTGAAATTGCTTCTGAGGTCCTTTTCAGTAACTTCTTTCAAAGTTGCAACGTGAAGAAGTGTGTGCCCCTTCAAACCTTTTGGATAGACACTAGAGAGGAAAAAAATGTGTATTTGCATGATACCTTTGATGTTCATTCACACAATTTCCCAATGTCTTACACACAAAAGCAGAGGAGCTTGCAACTTAATATTCATCTTGAACTTTTAATAGTAATGCAATATTCTGGTTTTGAACCTTCTCTTGGTTTAGACATGGTAAGAAAATACTAACTAACATGATAAGAAAATACTTTGATGAGCCTGAAGACTGAAAGGTTTATCCTTAATTCAGCTACTCAGCAAAATATTTACCACTTCCCTAGTTTTCAATATATAATCCCCTTTACTTCTATAAGATTACTTGTGGTTTTCTAAGATGTAAAATATTCACCTGGAAGAAATGCAGAGAAATAAAACTTCAAAAAGGAACCCCAAGAGAGAACTAGTTGGGCAAAAGACTGAGAAGCTCAGCCTAGGGGTAAAAAGCCCAAGGACATGATAGGCAAACAGAATAAGACAGAAATTAGGGACAGAAGTATAGAAAATGAAGAGGTAAGTGAGGAATCCCTTCAGGGTTGAGTGAAGGATATGGGAAACAGATCTGTATCTGCAATCACTCCAGAATACCCAGGGTTTCTGAGTTTCAGCATTCCCCTTTGAAAGCCACAAGTATAAGCATCTCTGGGTCATCCCAAAAGTCATCTCACATCATGCCACTGCAAAATGACAGTAGTCCATGGCTCTGCCTCTGCTACCTCAAGATATGTAGGAGTAAGCATAGGCAAGGATTCAACCAAAGTCTGTTGGGGATGTTTCACTAGTCTGTATTTAAAAAAATAAAAAGAAACTCAACCCATGAAAAACTAGCTAAAAAAAACCAGCTAAAAACTTGTTAACAAGAATATTCCAAATCTAAATATTCTAAAGTTAGGAAAATTTCCAGTCTATCTCATGAGTGTCTGTGATATCATAATTCTTATTTTTTCCCCATACAACTCCTATTATGAACTGGATTTTAGCAGTGACACCAGGGCCTTTTCTTCCCCCAGTGTACAGAAAGTTTACCTATAAAGTTGACTCAGGGCTGTGTGGTGAAAGACAGACTTGCCTGTGTTGCCTGTATTCTGTTGCTTGCCCAAGTTGAACACCATGTAAGTGAATGAAAACAGGAAGGAAAGGGAAGCGTAATGACTATAGCGGTTGTCCTCATCTCACAGGAAACCTTTCCCCTACATGTTTCTTCTCTGCAGGGTCTGGTTAATTCTCACCAGGGAGGAGTCTCAAAATTCAGTGTCCTGAAATTCAGTGCTGCAAGCCCTCAGACCTGGTCTGTAACACCCCGATGTCTGAGACACACAAACTCCCTTCAATGTCCACAGTACTGTTTTGCTGATCTGATTCATTCCCCACTCAGAGACAGCTTCCAAAGGCAGATTGTGTGAATTGCTAGCAAGGCACAACAGAGACTGTGCTTTCAAGAACACTTGAAAACATGAACACTTGAAAACAACTGATGTGGGAACAGGCAAGCAGGAACCCTTCGTGATGAAACCATCTATGAGCTAAAGATTTAAGAGCTAAGATTATGCAGAGTTTGAGTTCTTGATTTTATGGCCATCAATTTTTTCTTCTGTATGTGAAGGTCACATGCCTGTCACTTGCTTGTGGACATATGCATTACTGGGTGAAAGTAAAGAGCCTTCTAAAGTTTTTTTAGTAAAATGTATTCAGTAAGGTTGTTATAGAAGGACTTCTACAGTTGCTTGTGGTGGTAGTAACCAGACTACTAGGGGGGATGGGGGAGGAGGTTCTTACGTTGTTGCCTGATTCAATTTCTCATTTACTTTCTCTTCGTTGTTTCTTTTCCACATTACTCTCATTGGAGAAACTGTTTCAAACCCAAACTGTACACGACATTCCAATTCAAGTGGCTTGCCTGGAAAAAATGAACACAGAAAAACCATGCCTGTAGAATATTAATCTCTTAAATAGCCTAGAAAGCAAAGCTGGTTTGCTTTATCAAGACCTATCATTATTTATTTAAATATTTTTCATTTGCTCATTTTCATTTGCTTCTAGAGGAGGAATTGAAACTTACCAACTTCTACTTCGAGGATCACAACACCACTGGGATACAAAAGGTTTGGTGGATGAATAGTGTTTTTTGCTGCAATTAACAAGAATATCATTAAGTATAAAGTTATTGGCAGTGCAGAAAACCAAAAAAATAACTTAAAATTTAATTTTTACAAGATTTAGGTGGAATTTAGACACCTAAGTCCAACAGGAGGACAACAAAACTTGCATAGCTACTCAAACACCTGCTATCTCATTTACACTGAGGCGCTGTCCTCTTACATGAGCTGAGAAGCTCAGCAACTAGTCTGCACTTTAAATTATTTAGGATTAAAAAATTAGGAACCGCCCCCTTGCAAAACCCCCTGAAGGGTGCAATCCTTATACTAGTTCCCTGCCAAACCTCTTTTCATGCCCAGTAAGCACAAACAGAGCACATGCACACCCCATTCACAAGCACAGATATTTGTACCAAAATAGCCATGTTGTTTTCAAAACTCAGGCTGCCACAGGGCACAGATAATGACACCCACGAGTTGTACAACAAAACCCACAGCTCTGATATTCTAGGAAAGTCACATACTGCAGGAAATGGTGCCTCATAACATCTTTTTGGTTTTGGTTTTGGTTTTCTTTTTTTTTTTCTGGGTCACAGCAGAGAAATATATCACAGAATCACAGAACAAGCTGAGTTGGAAGGGACCCACAGGATCGAGTTCAGCATCCAGCCCTGCACAGAACCATCCCCAAGAGTCACACCCTGTGCCTCAGAGTGTTGCTCAAACACTCCTTGAATTCTGTCAGGCTTGGTGCTCTGACCACTTTCCTGGGAAGCCTACTCCCCAACCACCCTCTGGGTGAAAAACCTTTTTCTAATATCCATCCTAAACCTCTCCTGACACAACTTCAGGCCATTCCCTCAGGTCCTGTCACTGGTCACCGCAGAGAAGAGATCAGTGCCTGTCCCTTCTCTTCCCCTCACATGGAAGAGCTCCACTGGAAGAGGGTCTCACCTCAGTCTGCAAGGTTATAGGGTAGGATGCATATGGTGCCTTTTAAGTGTTTTTCTGACTCCTCTAGAAAGTGAGGGGGAAGAACTGAGAAGAGCAATGTGTTAGCTCAAATACAGTCAGATCAGAATAAAAGCAGAGCTAGTCCAAGCCTGCCTGAAGAATATTGTGGGAATAAAGCCAGAAGGAAGAGTGAAAGAGCAAGAGGTATTTTAAGCCACCACACAGAGCTCTCACAGGTTGGTAAGACATGGTTTCCTGTCCTGATGGGATGGATACATTTTTCCCTTGAACTCTTAGAACCAAATTCTTAAAATACCTGAGGAAAGAAGGATCACCTATTTCAGAAAATATCCTCATTAAAAAATATCCATGAAGTTTCAAAGGAGTGTTTCTTCACTAGACCATAGAACCAGGTTGCCTCACTTGACACATTTCTTTTGCTCCCTAAATCTTGATCTCCCTTTCACAGAGTGGTCTACCTTCCACTAGGATGCTGAGGAATAGTCCTGTGCTGTTTTCATACAGAAACAACTGTACTGCATCCATACACTTCAAGACATAGAAAAGATTTATACTTTCCTACAGGACCTAGTGCTATTACTATTGGATGTTCTAGTTGGTGTCCCAAGATGTCCTCAGAATACTTGGAAGAGGATTTGAATGATCCTGTAGCTAATTCAATTTACGGGTTTTTCAGAACATGAGCCTGAACAAAAGACAGAAATAAACATAATAAAGAAAATATACTTTACTTCAGGTACTTTATTCTGGGTTATTATATTACTCACCAGTGACTTCTACTGTTACTGCTGTTCTCACTGTCCATTTGATAGTGCTGTCAGACAGAGTGTAATCACACACATATATCCCAGCATCTTTGTCATATGTTGGATTCAAGTAGATTTCATTCTGCTTAAGCTTTAGGCTTGGTCTGCTTTTCCTGTATTTTATCTGATGACCATCCTAATTAAAACAATGTATAAGAATTAAAGGGATTTTTTTCTTGCTGTTGTTGCTGTTACTAAATTATATTTTGATATATTTGGACAGGATTTTCATAGCAGAAGGGCTAAACCAAAGGTTTTCCACTGAAGCCCAAAAAGGAATGTGTTAGGAGCTTGAGGACATTTTTCAGTTATACTAAAAAATATGTGAAAAACCTTGATTAAAAAAAAAAATTAAATTTATGGTTGATGCAAAAATATAGAATCACAAAGCTAATATAAATTAAACTCCTATTACTAAAGAGCAACAAAAAGGACCACTTTTTTGATGTAGGTATTTTTTCTTTTGTAAAGAAATAATTTTGAAAACATTTTCAAGTTTTTTTATGAGAAGTAAACCATGAGTTTGGATGGTCTGAGGTTGAGAACACTGTCACTGCTTTTAGACGCATGAAAATGGTCTATTTTTGAAAAGCGCCCTTATTTTTCAGCTTATTATACTCATATTCCACCAAAAGAATCAAGAATTTTCCTTAAATCAAGTTCCTGAAAAAATCCAGTAACGCAAATGTGAAGATGCTCCTTTACTTCAGTGGGTTTCAGATCAAGGTGTAGATAAAGATAAACCTCATTTAAAATTTTAAAGCAAATGCAGAATAACTTTGACTAGATCATAATTCTATTTGATAGAATAAAATAATATAAATAATACCAGGCAGGAAAATGCACAATTGCAAATTTTAGTCATTTTCCTTTGCTCATTTATACAGGTTTGTATGCTATATTACCATCCTTCCAAACACTAAGTCAGTAGTGGTTCAGTGGAATAGTGTTTCATTTAAAACAGGACTCTTGCAAAGAAGAATTTGAAACATTATTCTTAAAATAATTTGTGTCTAACCAAGGCAGTTTTTCTTTGGTATATTGAATATTTTCAACATTTGAAATGTCAAAACAAAACTTAAAATGTTGCATTTCAATCATGTCAATTTTGTAAAAGCCTATTTTAATTCTCAGTTTCTTCGATTTCTTAGCTGAAAAGCAAGCATTTCTTGGCTTCTGTTTCGTATAATAATGTTTTGGGAGTGGCAAATTTCTTCAAAACTCTTCCTTAAATACTTGGTATATATCAGTCCAAGATTCTGCTTCTGGGTTGAATTTCTTTGCCATTGCCTGCCAAAGAAGAGTTCAAGAACTATGGCACATGGACATTAACTAGACCTGAAGCTTCACCTCCACTCAGCGGTTTCCGGTACTCAATAGACTGACTCTTACCTTGTACCATTTCACATCTGGCTTTTTTATGTGGCTGTAGCATTTTGTCCCAGGACAGGTTATTGAATTCCCATTGCCAGCAAGCAGATATAGAATATTTGTGTCATAACCTGAACATTTTGCTGCCGCCTTTGTTTGAACATCCAAAACAATTTTGAGACATGGGATTTTTCCCCTGAGTGATGTAAAAAAAAAAAAAAAAAGAAGTAAAACACTTAATACACAAACCAAACCAATAATTCTCCTATAGAAATAGAAATAGAAACCTTATGCTCTTTTACTCCATTACTTTTTTGCTCCATTACTTACCATATCCTACAGATGTACACTCCAGAAGCACTGTCCCTTACTGGTTTAAACCAAAGTGCGTCCCCTTGGAAAGTCAGGTTTGAGCTTTCCTTGATGTCCTTCAGTGTCTCTTTATCTTTCTGATGCCAGAACCATTTCACCTTATGCTGATTTAGAAGTGAGTTGTTATAAATGTTGGTAGCATCTCTATCTGGTAGAGCACATTGTAGAACAAACTCCTCACCATTAATTGCACGATACCATATTTGAGGTTCAACATGGGAACATCCTGAAAAGCAGGACAGTAAGATATCAGTACCATCTGAAAAAAGGCAGAGTCATGGTGAAAAAAATTAAAAATAAAAATTAGGAACAAAAATAGAACCTTACCTTTCTTGTGTTTAATATTTCTTTATGTGATCAGCACATGGACTAATAAAAATAGGTTTTCTTAAATATGTAATTTGCCAATATTCTTGAAAATGTATTCAAAGGTTCCAAAGGTTTCTTAGGCCTTTTTTCAGAAGCTAAATGTGAAGAGTTTTTGTGATGTGTAGACTTTTGCATGTGTGCTAACCTGTTAAACCTCAGCTCTGTAGAAAAGCAGATGCAGCTCTTCTTGATCTCGCCATATTAATGGAGAAGGGACTGGCATAAGCCTGAGGAAGCAGAACCTGCCCACCACATGCCCTATTTAAGGTATGATTGACAAACATTATTGTCTCACTGCTTTTAAATATTTACCCTCCTATGTTTCAGCAACTGTCTCTAAAATTACACTTTTTTTTTAATTCTGAAAGATGTGGTCAGCCATCCTAATGCCCATCCTGCCAGTTAGGCTGTTGTGACCTTTAAAAGTATGGCAGGATTTCACCCCAGCAGAAGGGAGGTAATGAAATCTGTTCCTCACCTGCCCATCTGGGAGAATCTTTACAGTTTCATTTTCTCTCTGCGCACTAAATTGGATCAAGCTCCTCTAGATATATTGTGTGTGTGGAAGGCTTTGATAAATCACTCTCTTTCTGCTTTTGTCTTCCTTGTCCCCAGTCCCTGCCTCATTAGACCAGATACTGGAGACCTAAGTCACAGAGGCAATTAATTTTCTTTCATTTAGGCCTCAGAGACTCTCCTTTACATTTATCCTTTTCATTGAGAAACTGATTTTTGAGTCAAATTTAGGGTAGCTTGTATACTTCAGAAGCTTGCAGAAAGGCTATTTGTCTGACACAAGCATCGACATGTGCAAAAGCAAGGAAAACTCCTTTTCTAAGTTTTCAGAAACCACCACAAACACCAAATATTACTGGAGCAGATTCTTACCTGGCAAATTAATCTCTCTAACTTCTACCCCACTGACAAATAGTGTTAATATCCAGCACAAAGTTAGCATTATTTTCTTCATCAATGTTGGCTGATATTCAGAGACATTTTCTTTAAGAATCATCTTGCTTTCTGTAAAAGAGGAAAATAGCGTGGATTTTTTTTTTTGTAAATAAGAGTCCAATAAAATAGCATATTTCATTGTGTACCTCTGTAAAACTTTGCAAACATTATTTTCTGCATATTGTGTTTTTTAAAAATGGGGTTTGCAGCACTTTTCCTTCTCACACTATTTCACTGAAATACAGGATGCATAATACTCAAGAATATGCAACAGTCTCTCTAAATACACCTTGCATAGAATTGCTTAGAGATGAATTTCCAAGTCATACCTACAACAATGCAGAACTCCACCTCTGGAGTGGAAATGCAGATCCTTCCCCCTTTGATAGGAGCATGTTCTCTAAGATGAGCGGTAAGATATCAAATATCGTCAGCCTTCAGATAATGATGCCTATCAGCAACAGACTGAGACAGGCATCAATGGCACCAAAAATCCATGGAGTGCTGTTGTAGCTTGAAGGTCAACAGGCCCAGATTGGATTCCTTTGGGATTAAACCAAATCTGAAAATGTGCTGCAGCTGCAAATGGCATTGAGCCCATGTTACTGGAGAACCACACAGGAGTAAAGCCCTCAAAGCATGTCCTATATGGGCACATGTCTTTGGTTCTCTCTTTCACCCAAGAGACGTGCTCCTAGTGGGCTTTGTTACCAGCCAAAATGGGCATACTTAGGATGTCTATTAGTGCCAGCAGAGCAACCTAAAACCCCTTCTCCTCCACCATGGTGTGTCTGTGTGTACAGCATCAGGCCTTACTTTTGTACTACAATGCTGTGCTGCACTGCTTGAACAGCTGTGGCAGAGCTCTGCTGAGAAGGGTAACACCCACACCAGCATAAGGGACCAGCTCTGTGGGCTGCCCTCTGTAAACTGAGACTGGGAACACCCAGGGGATTTGGAAAAGGTTCACAAAGCACTCACATGCATCCAGACTCCTATATGACAGTACCCTGTACAAGGTGAAACCCCAAACCATATTGTTATGTTTTCCCTCTTCTGCTAAGAAGTCTGAGCTGCATCCCATAGCCTTCTTATCCTCAGGCTGCCCAGTGTGCATATTCAACAGCCGTGGCTTAATCTGGGTATTTAGTAAGGACGTACCCAATGCCTGTGACTGACACGTCTGCAGTGTCTGCTCCAGGAGTAAAGGCACAGTGCCTGGTTCAGGAGCAAAGTACTTTCCTGCTGTTCCATTTGCACAGCTGTGCATTGTGCAACAGAGCCCTCAAGGAATTTTTTTCTTTCCTTTGGCCACAGTGTGACTCTGCATTTGCAATGCTGCCAGAGAGGCACTGAGTCAGCCCAAGGGAAAAGCAGAGATGTTGGGCAAAGGCTAGTCCCTTGTCTGTTGGTACCTCATGCAAATCAGACACTACTCATACGGCTTAGCATCAACAGAGCATCCAGTGCGCACTGAGCTAGAGAGAGAGGTGATGAGAACTCCCACGCTGCACTTTTCCAGGCAGCTGTTTTGTGTAGAGGGGAGAACTTTTAGTCACCATTCTCTTCAGAATGTCTCTATTCCTTGCAAGTGAATGGAATGATCTATTTTTTATGCTCAGAGGCCACAGGAAGTAAGTTAACTCATTTGTCTCACCCCATCCTGGTGCTTTGTTACAGGTTGGCTGCCAACTATCATCACCCCACATATTTTTTTAAAATCATCCTGAAACTCCAAGTCTCTATGTATGTCTCAATAAAGTGAGCTTGCTACCAGCACTGGGAAAAAGCCCTCCATAAGTTTGTCCAACCTTTTTATCCACTGAAAAAAAGATCAACAGATCCTGACTCTCAAATCTGGGTTTATGACACCTGTGAAGACCTTGCTCAAGGCATTCACTGAGGCTGCATCTCTAGCCATATTAATTCTGTATAAAACCAAGGATGGTGTTTTGAGTTATGTCATCCAACAGCCCACATGGCAAAGGCATGCTGGTGCCAGTAGCAATCAAGATCCAAGGACCTTTTGTGTGGTTCAGTGCTGTAGTCCCTTGAGCAGGTGAGCAGGTGTTGCTGTTGTCAAAAGCAGAGGAGCAAGCACTGATCTCTTCATTCTCATGACCAGCGACATGACTTGAGGAGACAGCATGAAGCTGTGTCAGGGGAAGTTCATGTTGGATATGAGGAAATTTTTCCTTACCCAGAGGGTGGCTGGGCACTGGAACAGGTTCCCCAGGGAAGTGGTCACAGCACCAAGCCTGACAGAGTTCAAGAAGTTTTCAGACAACACTCTCAGGCACATGGTGTGATTCTTGGGGTGTCCTGTGTAGGGCCAGGAGTTGGACTCAATGATCCTGATGGGTCCCTTCCAACTCATATTATTCTATGATTTTATTATCTATTTCTCTGTCCTCTGCACTCCACTATCCCTTGACCCCAGGTAAATGGTCCTGTCTCTCTCCTGTGACAGCTCTGATCCTTCCTGGTGACTCATTAAGCCACCTGTGACTCTGTTAAGACACCAGAAACTATTTGAAGAGTGCCTGACCTGGCACAAGATAAGCAGTGGAAGTGTTTACTTCTCATTTGTGAGTAACTGGGGATATACAGGCCACATGTAGTGAAACTGCATGAAGTGACTGTTCACAAGGCATTTAATAATGCCAGTGATGTATAATCTCTTTGTTCTGCAATTTGCTGCCATACTAATGATACCTTCTTTAAGCTCCAAAAGGTCACCAGGTCACCACAAATGGGAAAGAAGTTCTAAAGGGAAGGTTGACTAATGAATGTTACACCTTTGGTTAGCAATCTTTTCAATTTTTCTGTTGTCTTTAGCTAGGCATGGGAAAATACACCACTACCATTTTGGGGATTTTTTTTTTTGTTTTGGCTTTGAGTTTTTTGGTTTTTTTTTTTTTTTTTTTTTTTTTTTTTTTTTTTTTTTTTGCTATCTGATAACATTTTTATTAGAGAATCTTGTAATCTTTGCATTTTTATAGTGTTTAAAAAGTATGGTAGGATGTGAAATTAATAATTGTCATCTTGCAAGTGTGCTTGACAAGAACAGGGAAATTCACAGCAGAAGCAGACAGCAATCATCATTCAGGTGCATTTGCACTGCAGGTGGACTTGGGTGATTTGGTGACTCGGTTTACTCAAGGACTGATTTATCTTTATCAGTATCTACCAGAGAAAGAAAGGACTCTACTCCACACAACTTGCTATCAAAAGTCTTTCCACCTTCTCCTGCCATGTACACAGCCATATCATCATATCCTTAGTCTAGGGATTTAGGGTGTTATTTAATTGGAAAGTATTGTATATACAAAGGAAATTAATGTGATCTTCACATAATTTCTTGTGCTAAAAGAATGCAAGTGAAAAATAGGAATTGTATTATATGGCCTATATTTCAACTCCTAAAGGACTGTTAGAAGAAATGAGTAAATTTCTATATCATAGAGTTTCCACAGTATCATAGAATAAGCTGAGTTGGAAGGGACCTATAAGGATCACCGAATCCAACTCCCAGCCCTTTTTGATCTCTGTCAGGCTTGGTGCTGTGACCACTTCCCTGGGGAGCCCATTTCAATGTCCAGCCACCCTCTGGGTTAAGAACCTTTTTTTAAGATGCAGCCCGAAACTTCCCCTGAGACAACTTCAGGCCACTTCCCCAGATCCTGTCACTGGTCACCACAGAGATCAGTTGTACACTCTGATTAGGTCTCCTTGCAGCCTCTTCTTCTTCATCTTCTTACGTAAAATATAAGCAAAAAAATCAAAATCAGTTTCTTGAGAGCTGTGCCAAGTTTCAGGATATCTCTGAAGTCTAGTAAAGAGTGGCATACCACAATCCTACCATAACACAATTCTGATTCTGATGAAAATCACTTCACCATCAAAGCTATCAATTCCTGTGTCTTGTATTCAATGGAAGGGCAAGCATAATCTGATTCTAGGACTAAGATTAGTAATAGCCACACAGCAGATGAAAAAAGTGTTACCATGTCTACAAAATAGAAAAGGATATTTAATGAAGCTACTTACTAAGACACTACTGTTTGCCTGACCAAGCAGTTAAAGCCAATTTACTTTGAAATGCACATTCAAAGGCAATAAAATGAACTCACCTTCAAGTAGACCGAGTAGGGAGAGCTAAAATCTGAAGCTAATACATATAATTAAAAAAAAATATATCTCAAGATCTTACTTGCACATCCTACACAACATGGTAAGAATTGTGGTTAATTCTAGCTGTGCACTGTGTTGAGTCTGTTTCCGTTACAGGAATTTCCTCTACCTCACTGTCATCATCCCTTCCTTTCTTAGTTTAGTTGCATTATGCTGAAAATTTATGGGTCGCTTTCTTGTAAAACAGAACAGGGGAAACACCTCCTAGTAAGAGATCAAAGCCTCTTGGGTTCTAAAATCTTCTATTTGCATTGTGTGCAAAATTGTGTTGGATTTTTTTAGCTTGCTTCATTTAAGAAGGGTAATGTTTCCTTTTTTTTCTTTTTCCATATGCTGCTTTTAAACAGTTCACAAAAATCTGTACAATCTGAGATCTACAAGATTATTCCAATACACAATAATATTCACAGTAAGAATTGAGTTCTTCTTACCATTAATGTCCCCAGCTACCTTCCACACCCACTGTAAGTGGGAGCTATATGGGGGCACTGTTATCACCTATCTGTGTCCCCCTAGCTCAGCCTCACTAGTTAGCCAAACACAGCCTTGGCAGAGAGGGAAGACAAGCCCTGATGAATTTGAGCCTTCTGTGACTTGCCCCTCTTGGACCTGCTAGGAAGGCAGAGCACTTCAACATACATAGTCCCACACAGTCCAGCCCCTCTTTCAGGCTTCCTGCTTGGATGTAAAACCCATAAAAGACTGACTGCAGAGTGACCCAAACTACATAAAAGCATGTGAGAGCACTTTGCCATCAATTCAGATCCCAATGATCCCTATTCCAATATAGGATATGGAAATATTTGTCCATCAGTTTGCAACAGACTTATTTCAAGAACAGTAGGACTTGTTTTTCTTTTCTTGTGTGAAGTTCTCTATCTTTATTGCATATTGGGTCAATCACTCTATTGGCACAAGAAGGTTAGAAAGATTGTTTGTCTCAAAGCAGGGGATTTCAATGTTGCCTCTGTTTATGCACATTCCTTTAAGCAATGACCAATATTAATGCTTGATTCTGCTGGGTTCTGAGCATTTGGAGATAAAGGATTTGCATTCTCAGCTTCCACATCATTTTTAGTTCTCTGCTTATTCCAGACCTGAGCCCACTGTTGATCAACATTGGTGATTCTCTCCTAATCTGTAGTTAATGTTTTGCCCTATTTCAAAATACATGTTTGATTTATAAATTAAAAAGGCTCCAATTTATCTCTAGAAATTTCAGTATAAAGAATTAAGCTTTTGAAGGTGTCCTGACAGACTAGAAAAAAAATGCACTTTTGTTCCCTCTTCACTTAAAGGAATTACAGAGTGCAACACAGCTGAATTCAAAGCCCTTCTTCTTTCATACTCAGATTATCAGAAAAAAAATGGTTCTTTCATTGAGATGCATCTTAAAGACATAAATATACTTCATTAATTTTAAGTATAAATTGTTATAGTGTCCAAGTAATAAGGCTTACCACAATCAAAAATCAAGCATAACAGTCCAACAATTATATCAGAAATACATTTTAGAAATACAACAGAAGCACCAGTCACATAGAGCTTTGAAAGCCATTCTAACAGAAGTCTGAGTAATATATCATACTGGTTACCACACTGGATGAAAAGCTTGTATTTAGTACCAAATATTTGGCTAAGCCTCTTCTTCAATTCACCCTTTTGTCTTCTGCAAAAATAATATAGACATTAAAAAAGCAGCCTCACACATTTGCACTTCCAAGGTTCATATTTATCTGTGACTGCAAGGCAAAGTGAATTAAGAAGAGGGTAAAGGACCACTCCAGAATATCCTCCCTGCTTCCCCTCTCTCCCCACCCTCTCTTGCCTTTTACTCACTTACCCTTCCACTCTGCTAACATTTAGCACATTTTATGCTATATCTCCAGAAAATTTTACCTCTCCACCTCTGTGGAAAGTCAAGTTTGAGGGCTTTATCTTACTTTGTCTATCTCACTTCTGCTCAAGTGAGGAAAGTGTACCGTCTCAATGTGTATGCAGTGTAGTCTTACAGTGCTGAGAGGATTAGATTTTTTTTACTATTCTGGTACTATTCTGGCTTGACACATTTACACATCACCTCCTCCTCTGCCCAGCTATGGTTAACACCTAGTGGGTAAGAAACTTTCCACTCCGATTATCTTCTACACTGAGTCAGTGGTGCTGGTTCTGCTGTTGCAGGAGGTGTCTGAACAATATCTAAACATGAACCTCTGTCCATTTTGTACTAGTTTATGTACCTTGTGAAATAACATACAGTCACAGGTGGTTTCTGGAACTTGTGGGTGATTGTGAAATAAAGGAAGTTGGTGTTACTTACCATCAATTTGCTGCACTACAGTGAATTCTGCCTTGGGCATCAGAGACTAACATATCTAGAGCCACAGAGGTACTTTGAATATACTAATAACTGAATAGCCACGTGGCAACAGAGAAACAGCAAAGCAAATTCTTACCATGCAAACCTTTCAAAACTTTTAACTCTCACAATTCTTAGCAGTTAATTAGAAAAGACTGTCTAGCACCTCAAATTGCATGACAATTCCTTATTACCTTCCATGATAGTCCAGCCTGCTTACTGCAAGCCAAGAAACATAAACCTGACAGAGATGACCACTGCTGAATTTTTCGTTTTCTTTCAGAAACTTACTGTACTTCGGCTTAAAAGTAGGTCAGAGTAGCTTCTCCTTTACTCTCACAGGAGACCTTACTCTTATAATGGCTTTAATGCCCATTATACATTTATTCAAGGACATGCCCTTGTATGCATATCATTCATTAGGTTGAACAGCTCTTATTTCTAGTGCTTTTCTTTTCCTGTATGCTTTTGGTAAAAATGCTCCTATTCCTTTCCCTGGCCATTTTTCCAACCTAGCAATTAAACTCTTCTAGGATCCCTTTTCATGGTTTCCCTGCTGATCCTCAATGGCTCCACCTCACAGGTCTCAAGATCTTGTTTCACTGGATGCGATTCATTATTTGTCTTTCCTTCATCATGCTGGAAGCTGGAGACACTCCTGAGATTGTCACAAGTTTTCATTTCCAGTGTATGAGTTCCTTCCTTGTAGATAAATTTTTGCTGCTGGTCCAAAAAGCCAGTATCTTCCTTATGTAGTACATAGATAAATATGCTTAATGTACAGCTTATCAACCCAATATGCACAAAGAGTGACATTGCTATCACAGCCAAGAGATATTTACTTTCAAGTCTCCTGAAAGAGGAGGTCTTGTAATGAGGTCTCATTATGAAGTCCTCAAGAGATCTTTTTGCTAGTGATATTCAGATAATTCCTAGTATTTACTGCCTGCTCTTCAAGACTAGACACAGTTACTTCCGCATTTGCCCAACTGTTTCTAAAAAGTTGGGTTTGTACAGCATTACAAGTAGTTTTGAAACCTCTTATGGAACAGCATTCCTTCACCTTAGTCAAAACCCCTAAAACAGCTACAATTTTCCAGCAATGAATAGAAAAGGGTTTTGTAACATTATAGTAGAATGAGGTCTCCAGTACACCACTGAAATTGGCTTAGTTATGGTAGTGCTTGAAATCAATACTGCAATAACCCATAAATCTATTTTATTGTCTTTAAGAAATACCTTAAGGCATCAATGTACTGAACTCTATTATTTCTGTATTTATTAGGTTACAAGCAAAAAGTATATTACACTGGACTGTCTTGCTGAATTACACACTATTTCTCACCCGAAGAGGCCAGATGGGAGATCAAACAATAAGAGACAAAACCCTGTGATGACTTTTTTATATATTTAGCTGACAAAACAAACAAACAAACAATACTATCGTGACCTATTTGCAGCTGCTTTCACTGAAATTCAGAAAATTTGGATTGCTGAACTACAGGAAGCTGTAAGTTGTGGATACTGCAGAAAGCTTGGTAACTGCTGCTTCACCCAGACACCCAATCTAATTCTACTTCAGAAAATTATTTCCCAAAAATGCAATCACATTTTCTTTTTCAAAATATTGATTGCTTTTCAAGTACATCACAAGCATCTCGTTAGGAAAGGCAATGTTTCAAACATTCTTAAAGTCTGCAAGCCAGACCATAGTTTTCCCTAAAAATAAAGCAACTTTTTTTTTTTTTTTTTTTACTTTCTCTGAGAAATCAAGATAGAAAAGGACAACTTCAATATAAAGCCACAGTTCTAGAGTAACCTTCCAGGCCAGAAACACACATCTATCGTCATAACTGTTAATCTCTATTTTCTAACCATTTTTAATTACCTGAGGAATCAATCTACCAAATTCTGGATGTGAAACATACAATTCTGGACCATTTTGCATAAATCAACTATGTGTCCTTACACAGGGTACTATGTACCTTTAAGATCTAAGATATCCACTGAACAATAACTTTGCCCTGCACACACAGGAGTGTCTGCTCCAAGAGATTCCCAGAATGTGTTGGAGCATCTTTATTGATGCTCTCCTTTTTTGTGACCGCCGACTGCAACCACTGTGTTTACCTTCAAGTTTAGTAAACACACTAGTAACAACTTGCTTCTGCAGGCATCATCAGTTGCTCTGCAACAGAGACAGAAAATCGTAAGGTTCCCTCTGTCCAGCCCTTCTGCAAATCTCCTGCTTTCATTACAATCTGGAGAGTGGTGGAATTGATAGGATTTGTCCTTATGCTGGGATTCAGAGAGACATAGCTGCTTAGGAGGGGGGATTTATTCCTGTTTCATAAGTTCTACCTCTCCAATATCTCTAAAGAATGCAGATGGTCGTGAAGGAACAGAAGTACTTATAGTAGGGAAAAAAAACCCCTTGAACTGACAAGCCTTATGCAGTTATCGGCCCTTATACAGCACTATCCTACAGCAATGATGCTATACACAGTA
Source organism: Anomalospiza imberbis (assembly GCF_031753505.1). Classification (NCBI taxonomy): domain Eukaryota; kingdom Metazoa; phylum Chordata; class Aves; order Passeriformes; family Viduidae; genus Anomalospiza; species Anomalospiza imberbis. The sequence continues at coordinate 29,858,783 of NC_089682.1, forward strand.
GTCCTAATTCTTCCTACTTATATTGCAATTATCAATAGACAAGAAGAGTTGATACTGTTTTGATACTGTTTTATTTCCAGCCTATATTGTGTCTAGTAGAAAGTGGTCAACCGGCAACACTAAAAAAATGCAGACACAGACCATGTTCTATGGTTACTATGTTATAATACATAGAAAGAGAGACAAGAAATTTCAAGACTGGTGGCTTGCAACAGCTGTCTCCTTACTGATCCCATCTGTGTCCTCCTCAGGGAAATTTCATATTTCAATAGCTTTTTTGGATTTGGCTTTGTTTTAATCTTCCCAAATTACAAATGAGATATTTGTTGCTTGTGGTCCAACCACACTTGCTTTTTTTTTGCATTTTTTCTTCATACCCTGAGCTTGATTTTTGACACTTGTTTGTGATGGTGCATCTCTCCCCCAGCCCGTCAGGTCACACTTTGAGCTGAGAAGCGTTCAGTAGGCCTCGGCCTTGAACAGCACATGGATTGAGCTCTCTTGAAGAAAGATTCCAACCCAAACTATGGCTAGGATGAAAAATTACTATGACTAAAGCCCACTCTCTTGCAACCCTACGAACAGCAGTCCTAAGTAGGACCCTTTGAGCTCCCCAGGACCAGAGTGGGCTGCAACCAGCAACCTCCCTCTCAGAGCCAGTGAACTCTCAACTTTGTTATACTTGGAGAATCACCAGACAACAACAGAACCTGGGCTGACACTCCCACTGCTCAAGGCTCAGCCCTTTGTCCACTGAGAATATCCAAAATCGTCTGATGGGAGCACTTCACTGAATTTGAGGTGCACTTTTCACAGGGATGCCTGCTTCTCTAGGTCTGTGCGCATGCGAGTGTGAATAGGTTATAGTAAATGTACTATGAATGTTGCTCTCCTAAAATACTTAAATATGTATGCTAGGCCTGTAAATGAGTTACTGTTGTGCTGTAGTAAATTCTATATTAATCCTTTGTTAAATTGTTTAACTTAAGCTATCAATTAAGTGCTGTTAAACCTTTAGGCCTAAACTGTTGGTCAGGACTGGTACGGTTTAGCTGTGGCTCTGAACCTTGTGCCTAAATAGGAGGGTCTTCCTTATTTCTTTTTATCCTTACCCTAACTCTTTTCTTCTCCCCACTCCCCCTCCGGCCTCCTCATAGATAATTTTTGGGTTGACTTCGGGATTAGATTAATTGATTTTAGGTTTTAGTCTGATTTTTTCTCTGCGCTTTAGCCATCCAGTAAGTAGTAGAGTGAACTTTGGCAATGAACTTTTTCATTTCACTTTTATATTAAATCTGCTTTTGCCAATACATATGTCAGTGATTCTACAAGCAACCTTAAAACACTCATTCATTATATTACTTGTCTAGCTGCAGCAAAAATTGAAGCCATAGATGTGGAGAAGGAGAAATATAGTTTTATTAAGTGCAAAAGTGAAGAAAACCCACAGTATAAATTACTGAAATGATCCATTACCTCAAACTAAATGACCCATTACCTCAAACCAACTATCATGTGAATTCACTTAGACATGATAAGGCAAATAATTACAACTACAGTCTATAAAAGTGATATTAGCAGTTCCTTTTCTCTATGGACTGGCAAACAAAAATCAGGCATTTCCAAGGTCTGATTAATGTCAGTAATTCAGGATATAAGAGCAATAAGAACAACATCTGGCATTAGTATGAGTATGACTATCCTTAATTTCCCTTGTCCCCCTTTACCACTGATCCTTAATTTCCTTTGTCCCCCTTTACCACTGCATCATAGGCAGAAAGGATCATCTATAAAGTGACTGTGTCACAATACCTTTCTTTGCAAAACTACTTTCCCTTTCACAGATGTTGTCATTCAACGTGCATCTGCTTTGCTGGCATTCAAACAACTTGGGAGTTAATGCCATTTAGCTTTAAACCTTCCTTATATATAATCCTCTGTTATTCTGTAAAATCTCAGGGCAGTCAAATTCTGTATGGTGTCACAGGCTTTAGGGTACAATCTTCATAGGGTGTAGCAGGTATATGCAGTCATGTTGTCTCTCCAAGCTGAGGTGAGGGAGCATCCATGGCAAATTCAAGCTGAGGTGAGGGAGCATCCATGGCAAATTCAAGCTGAGGTGAGGGAGCACCCATGGCAAATTCAATTTCAATTTATAGTAGCTGATTCTCATAGAGGGTAGGCTTGGTCCAGAGCTATTAACAAACCATGAGCACCATCCATAGTAACATGTGTAGTAAAACACATTTGACCTCTATTTTGTTAGGCAATACATTGATGAAAGTATATTAAAAACTACATGGCTGAGGAGCAAGTTTAATACCTCAGTTAAGTATTAGGAAAGTTACTAACATTTCTGTAAGACGTTTGGTCAGAAAATTGATGTGCCTAGTATGTCTGATGACATTTCTGTGCTGACAAAGAATTTCAAAACTTATCTGTGACTAGGAAACACAGGAAACAATGGTAGAAAAGAACTGAACATTGCGAAAGATTTGAGATTTAGAATGTAAAGGCACACATTTGCAGAGGAGAAAACTTCTTCAGTAAAAGCTTACACCAGGGAGTGGCTTTTGCCTATGAACTACATTTGCATAGTTCTTTAGTTATCTGACAGAGCTCTGAAGGTCACTACGGATGTTTGCCTTCCATCTACCTCTTAACCTGGCAACAGTGTTGTCTCCATTTTGGAAATCCATACTGAGCTTTTTCTTTTACCTAAACATCTTCCAGAAACTATGCATGATTAAAGGATATTTGACAAACAACATTTCAGTCCCATGAAACTTGAGACATTGTCATGATGCCCAACACTCCAACTGTGTTTTCAAGTGCACTGAGAAGGTAATGGAGCTCCTCCACCTCTGTGAATTGTGTCACTGTAAAAGAGATGCCTTCTCAAAATCAGCAGTAATGGCATGCAAGGCAATGACAAGAGTGGGCAGAGCCTTGATGATTTCCTAAAAACCTGACAAAAGATCTTACAAAATGATTCTCCCTTGACTTCTCCCCACTGATGCTAGGAGGAAATACGGTTCCATTTTATCCAGGAATTTATGTCAGACTGGTATGTTCTGCCAGGCAGCTAATAATAAGGGAGGATTAGCATAGTTTTGAATAGCTCTTCTAACATTGTTTTAAAAAACAATATTAAGACAAGACTTCCAAAGGATTAGGAGTCTATATAGACACCAAAGACCTCATTTTCACCTAAATCCCCTGCATGCAACAGCTGAAGGCAGCTCAGGATATAACAGAATCATGGAACATGTCTGTTTGGAAGGGACCACAGTGAGACATCTGGTCTGACCTCCTGCTCAAGCAGGGTCATCCTAGAGCACATTGCACAGAATTATGTCCAGTCAGTTCTTGATTATCTCCATTGATAATCCTCTCCACAACCTCTCTGGGGAATTTATTCCAGTGTGGTATCAATTAACAAAATCCATTAACAAAATACTATTTTTTTCTATCTCACCCCCCTCTTGTCCCTGTCAAAATGATTATTTGCAATCTTCTCAGTGAAATAGGATGTAAACAGTCTTCACCCTTCCTTCAAATTATTCCCAGTCGTAGACCATGTACAATTCAGTAGTAAATACTGTTAAACCATCCAAAACTGCCCTACTTTTTCTAACCTCCCTTTTCTCTGTTGGCTTGGGTTTTTTTTCTATTTGATGTTGCCCAAAGCCTGCATGCCAAGCTCTTTAAGACAGGAGCTGTTTGGGTTTACTTACAATCCTTAGAAAATACCAAAATACAAAACAAAGAGCATCTAAATAATAATAAGAGATTGCTAGTACTGATTTATTTACTGAAGGGCCTAAAAAGAATATGCAAGTAAAAACAGTATCATCCAACATCACTGAAAATCATGAAATAAAAATGTTTTTCATTGTGCTTTATGCCATGTGGTAAGTCCTAGGCAGAATGAAACTTCTGCACCTTCTGCAGATTGCTGAGGAAACCTTCTCTGGGATGTGATTCATCAATTGGGGTTAATATCATCCTGGCCACTGCAGGAACTTCTGCATTCTTCTCAGCTCTGAGCTGGCCTCTTAGTCAACTATTTCTCAAAATATTAGTTTATTTAGGTCTATTAGTTAGCAAAACACATAGTTTTCCGCTACATTTCTGTCTCCAGAATTGTTATACTATTGCATTAAAGTCACAGCCCTCAGTCCAGGGTTGAGAAGCTTCTGAGCTTAAGTCAAGATTACTATAGTGCCCTTTGGTCTTTGTCTTGATAGGCTTTGCTGGCATCAGGTACCGAAGATTCTTCCAAAATCTGGAATTCATGGGAAGGGATTTATCTTTTTTCCATTTCACCATCCTCTTTGATGGTAAAAGTGACAGAGATTCTGGCAAGAAATTGTAGTCACTTACAGGCATATATTCAATTAATATGATCTTAGTTTTTCTTTCAACTAGAGCTTTATGCAATCCACTCTCAAGTTCATATATGGCTCTGTCAGAAATGTAGTTCTGGCTCAGTATAATGATTAATCTTCTGCTTTTATCAATGAATGAATGGATATCATCAACAAACGCTGTAAATTAAAGATAAATTTATTGTTATATTAAATGGAAAGGATAGGGACCGAATAAACTTATCTTTTAAATTCACATATGTACCAAAAATATCCCTCTTATAAAGTGACAGCATGTAAGCATCCGGTCCATATGAAGAAATTAATATGTATCAAAACTTAGGAGTCTCCAAAAGGTAAGTCAGGTATGGTCAAAGATTGTTCTCTAGAGCAGACATAAACCTACTTATGATCTCCATCTACCCTAGATGGAGAAGGGTTTAGCTGTGGACAGAAGGTGACAGCAAAATTAACTTTCCCCCAACCAGACATCTCTTTGCTCTTTCCTAATAGATACCATTGGAGTGATTCCACAGAAAGGCACAAACGGCAACTTCTCTCCAAATATTCTGTAACCTTGGGGTTACATCTTCTTTTATGACAGCAAACACCCAAATCTACTTCCAATAATCCAGGGCTGAAAAGACCAGCATGTGATGACAGAAGGAGTTCCAACTGTGTTTTAGATTGATGACTTTTGGTATGAAAAGTGATGAATGAATGTGAATGGTGATACCCTTTAAATATCAAATTGAATTTTCATGCACATCTTCCAGTACTTGTTTGAACACCATGGGACAAAGTCACCACAAAACAGAGATCTAGAAAACATGACTTGTAGAGAAAGGCAAAGCAAACTGCAGAATTAACCTAATGAAGACAAAACTGAGTTACCCCCAGTTTTCTGGAGGCTGACAAGGGTATTGCAACACCAAAGGTTCCTCTGCAAAGAAGGAAATATTCTATTTTACATGTTCACAATGGATCAGATCAGAGAAAAGGAAATAAGTGAAAACTATTGAAATAATTAGACTTCAAACTTCAGTAAAGATTTTTTAATATTTAAAGAAAGAGAATAGGTAATAAAAAAGGGCTTGGAAGAGCTGTGGCTCCTCTCATCTTAGAATTTTTTTTCAGGAATAGATATAAAGAGACAAGATCCTGCTTAATGAAGGAAGCTAACTGATCTTACTGTTCTGTGCTTTGAACAATGAAATTCTATTCCTCAGCTGTATCTTTGGACTAAATGGAAACTCATAGTACTTTTATTCAAGCAAAAGGCTGATGCTAGATACATCCATAGGCCAAACAAAATTCCATTTTTTATTTCTATTTTGTTATGGCACCCGTTTCATTCAGAACATGGTTTCAACCGTCGTGCTGAAGATACAGCAAACATACAAGTTACCTAAGAATAACTAGTACCAGAGTCATCAGCTGCTCTGTGCAATAAATGTGAGTTCATTCATTGGCCCTCAGCAAAAGCAGAGCAAAAGTACTATTACTGTGAAATATCTGATATCTTCTGTGTCCTCACCTAAACCTTCTTGATGCTTGCTCTTTGATATTTTCATCTTGATTCTTTGTAATTAGTGATTTATGTGTGCATGTGTGTGTAAGTGTATACAAATTCATAAATATAACTATAAAACATGTAAAATGTTTGCAGTCAAACTTTGCATGCACACAGTCCAGATTAAATGAAAAATATAACCTTTCAAGGCACAACATTTGACAGCATTCCTTCTAATTGTAGACTTCTACCTTTGTGTGAAAACGATGAGCCTATTTAATGACAAAAATATTCAATACACTTACCTCCTCCAGGGAACACATCCCTCTCAAATATACATAACTTGTACCCAAAGTTTTCTTCTAATATCATGGGCAGTATCTTCAAAGCAAATTCTCTCTCTTCTTCAGTAGGAGAAACACAGTCTTTCAGATAAGACACAAATGCATCATATTCTTTTCCATCTGAAAATAAATCAACAATTGTTGTCTTGTTATCAGCCATTAGAAATCCAGTATCTGATTCACCATTCTGGTTTTCAAACATAGTGTCTTGACGGTAAAGCATCAAGAAACACCTGATTTTTCTTCTGAAGAATCTGAAGAGTCTTCAAACACTTTTCATCAGACTCAAAAATGTCCTGAAGAAATTTAAGGTTGATTCTGATCAACCTTTCTACATTAAGGTGCTTTTTAAATAAAATCAAATTAATTTAATCAATTAATGTCATGACACATCTGTGAAAATCAAGATACGAAGGGAAGCAAAAAAGGTGTCTGTAACCTGAAAATTTTGTTATTTAAGTGATACTGCAGATTTTAACATTTATTGTACACTGTGTGTACAAAGAGTATCAAGTGGAATGGGTACCAGCAAGTGAGAGAACAAACCAGTTAATTATTTTTGTTATGAGACTATGCCATGTCTGGTCATGGTTGGGGCACTAATTTACAAACAGAAAACCAAAGACCAGTCCAGAGGCCAGGTCCACCACACTGCCACAGAGCAACTATCAGGGTTGATACATGAGAACACATGGCTTTGCTTCTTAAACGGCCCTTTTTTGCTTCCCTTTCTGAATACTTTACTGCATGTAGTTCATAAGAGAAAGCATAAAGTAAACTCCATGAAACCCCACTCCTGGATACCAGGCAATGGACTTCCTACTCCCCAACAGGCAGTTCCTCCAGGGCAGCATAGTCCAGGTTCTCAGGTCCTCCCTGAGTGTAAGTCACTGTGGTAGCTGATATCAACAAGTAGGTAATAACATTGGCAGGCATAAATGACATCCACCCATTACCAAAAAATCTCCAAATGCAGTTTATTCAAGTTATATTCAAGCTGATTCAGAGACCAAGGAAAGCCAAGAAAATCAGACCTATATATACAGCAAGTTTTGTCACCACTATTTTTATAAAAAGAATTCCTAAAATTGAGTAATTGTCGGGTTTGCTTGTTGTGAAGGCCACAGAGCTGCTGCCTGGTAAGACACTGGTAATGTGCACTCCCACTCATGCTTAAGTGCATGTAGTGACAAACCTATAAACATGCAATGGCCACTACAGTCAAGGAAACATTTTAAGCTTCACCCTACTGAAGGGCATCAATGAGGTGAAAACAAACTTGTGTCAGTCTGCCCATCTGAAAATTTCAGTGTTCATCCTCTTCGTGGATAGACAACTGAAAACCTCTCCATTCTTATCAACTTTTGTGATGAAGAATATAACAGAACAGAGCTCATCTGAACAGCATCTGACCACATTCCTTCCAATGCCTGCTCCAGAGGCAGCTTCTTCACTGGGTTTATCTGTTGTCATTGCCACACATATACAACAAGCACACATTAGCACCTGACCATCAAGTTCTCTTTTATATATTCTTTGTTTCTTCTCACACTGCTCCTGGAGTTAAGATAATTTTTTTGTCTTCATCAAAACTGATTACTTCATAGAGCCTGCTAGAAAATATTCTTCATCAATATGCTTATTTCAATGTCAGCATTAGCAAAGTCATACCTCCAGCAGTATCATCTCTCCTGCATATATTTCTGTAAAACAGAACGAAGTCGACCCTAAACATCACAAACACAAACACTACAGCTACAGCAACAAATGGAAATAGCAGAGCAAGGACCATTCCAGTGGTAAATACGTGCACTGGCAAGTCTTGAATCTTCCCTGTAAAAGAGAAAAAAAGCAAATTACAGCCTTAACAGAGAGTATTATATGACAAGATTGCTGTATCAAATACTAGTGGCACCTAAAAATCACCTCAAAAAATCACAGTGTTGATGGGAATCCTTTCCTGCTAATGCTTCAAGCACATATGCATGCCACTGGTCCTAAGATAAACTACAAAACATGTTTTACTGTAAAAACAGGAGAAACAATCTTGGACACAATCACATACAATTCATTTATGTGTGTGCAGAGTATGTGAGATCAAGACTGACACTACAGATCCTCATAGATGTACAGCATCCCAAAATGATGGTCACTCACTTTTGTGAAGAGTTTCCTTCAGGTTTTTTTATTATTTCCTCTTATTTTCTACCTTTCATCCCTCTCTCAGTCCAATCAATAATTCCTTAATGTCCTAATTAATCTCTTTGGCCAAGATACTTTTGCTTTTTTTTTCTCTAGTCTCTTTCTTCATTACTATTATTTATTTATTTATCTATTTATTATTAATTATTATAATTATTATTAATCCTTGATGATTTTAATTCCACCTACAGGTTTTTAACACTTAAATCTTTGTGAAGATATTCTCAAGACATGCTCATTCTAGTCTGTATTTCTTTTGCTTTGCACTCCTCCTGTCCCTGTCTGAGAGCAGGAGGAATCACCCAGGGGTTGTTAGGTCCAGCACTCGATGTGTGACGACCTTCATAAGCAGACAGTATTTGGAGCAGTGTTTTGAAATGCCCCCAGGGTTGAGAAGGCTGATTAATAAATTATTTCTAGATTATGTCATACCTTTCTTCAGTTTTACTATTTTTATCTGTGTGGTTTCATCAGCTTGCAACATGCAGGTGAAATTATGATGCATGTCCTCATCTCTTACTTTTTTAATCCGTAGTAGCCTTGTAATATAGAACTTGTTTCCCAACCTGCAACAAGGAATGGTGTTAGCAACGCTATCTATACAGAAACCCACAACCACCTGAGAGGCAGATTTTGAGGAAAAGTTCTAGAGTAAACCCTCAGACTGTGGTTTTTAGTGAATTTGCAGTTCCACAAAGTGTAGGACATTATCACATACTAAATACAGCATTTTCAGGAAACCTACTGTAGTTTTTTGAGTTCTTCTTCACATATTGAAGGTTCATTCTCAGGGATACCTGTGCATTGTTCTGGAAATGTTTGGTTAATTAACCAGTAGAGGCTGGCATCTTCTTGCATATAATAACCCAAGGAACCTGTGCAATTGAATATCTCTTCTTTACCTACAAAAAAAAGCATAACATGGGAAGATTTATTGAGAAGTAGGATTCATGTACACAATGCAGTGTCAGATTTCCAGGAAACATATCCTATAATCTAGGCTTCTTTCTGAATTTTGTAGCCCCTGCTCAATGTATTGTTACACCTGCACTGGTGATGACCTCAGCAGTCATGCACTGCTGCAGAGTGACAGTCATCCACTGCTTTCTTTCAGATAAATCATCACAGCCAGGTGGGTTTAAATAGACCTGGAAATTTCAGACTTTAGAGAACTAAAGGGAATTGGACTTGATGATCTTTATGGCCTCCTTCTACTTGAGATAATTCTATGATTCTATAAACCAGACTGATTCTGTAAAACAGTTCTGCAGGCTGAGAACAGAAGAGGAAACCCTATCACCAGTGCTCCAGGGCCAGGTAAAAGTAAGTAACTGGTAAGGGGAATTGCAACCAACTAATTATAATAGGGAAACTATATATGATTACTCAACAAAACCAAAGCCCTTACTGAACATGTACAGAACAAATCCTTATCTCAGTATCACAACTGGAAATTCCTGAATACATGAACAAGTCATTTACTCAGTCAGCTACTTGTCCCATTTCAAAGCACTAACTGTAACTGACAGGAACCACCCCATCTTAGTAGTTTTAAGAAATTCCAAAACTAAAAGGACAACTCTACACTTGGAAAAAATAAGGCCAGAAGACTGCAGCTCTGGAGTGTGAGATTTTTAAAATTCTGTCATGGGAAGCTTGACCCAAAGTTAGCTGCAACCACAGTTTCTAGGCTATTGCAACATCATTTCCAGGGAAAACATCCAGAATGCTCTTTATTAAGCCAGGAAAAATGTGTGTTAGTCCTTCTTCAGACCATGCACAAATATTTTCCAGTAAGCAAGGCCTACCCAGCAATTCTCTAAGAGCACATGAAGCTGATTTCTCAAGACTTATCAGATACTTCTAGAGCCTTCAAACCAAGATGCTGCTGAAAAACTGGCCATCACAGATTCAGACCTTAGAAATCCAAATTAGAATTGCACTGACCTAACCTAGTATCATTGGCCTTGCAACTCTAGCATTTCCACCAAACACAACAGCTATTTGGAGGCAAATATCATAGAACACCATCCTAAGCAATGATAGGATTTAAAGACCCTGGACCTTGTTCATCCTAAATTCCCTTCACTCTCCACCATGTCATCTATCTCATCACATAGCAGGTAGTTCAATGAGCTTATCAAATGATCTTATCAAGGCAGGTGAAGGATGGAAGACAGGTAGCTCATAAGCATTTGATGCCAAACCCTGATAACTTCTGAGGGCTGGGACAAGAACAGTAATGAGGAGGAAATGTGCAGGAAGGGCATTCTGGGAGGCTGGAAGGTGTGAGGCATCATAGGATTGGGAAAAGGACTTACCAAGCAGTATTGGTAGGAAGGAAGGAAAATTAGCATCTGAGGACCTAGATTAGTAAATGAGATACAGGTATGAGCCACAGAGGAAGACTTTGAAAGGAAGGATTAGGTAACCAGAAGAGAGAGAAGCAAGAGGAGAGAAGATGACAGGAAAAAGACTGGTAAATTTCTGTTTTAAAAAATTAATTATAGCCTCAATCACAATATCCTGGATCCTGTCCAAGACTGTGTGAAGCCTGCAGATCATTTTATCTAACCTACTTCCAGCTAGAAGCACAGATAAGATCTCTTGACAGTACAGATGTACATGCACACATTGCCAGGACTGTCACACCTCACACTCCTCATTTTCCTGAAGAAGTACATTCTCAACCACATCAGGTATCAGTGGGATTACGCATTACTGCTGTTCACTGAGTAAACCATACACCTTTTACACATTGCTTCATGGGGTTTTCTCTCTACAAAAGAAAGCCATAGAGAGATGTTTTATCACCCCCACCACCTTCTCTTGCAGGCTGTTGCAGCAACCTCAGCTTCTGCTTCTGTGAAAGGGTACATTCAGTGCACTTGTGTATTCAATCACAGAATACACTGGGCAAAATATTACCAGATGTGAGGTTAGACCACATACAGAATGATGCACAATCAGTTTAATTACACTTACCCGGACCATCAACCATAAAGAAATCAGAACAAAAGCATCTAGGTAGAGTCGTTACCTCAAAGATTTTTGTATTAATTTCATACCTATTTCTGTTTCAATCACTTCATGACGTCCAACTATCTCCAAAGAGAAAGCCTCCGGTGCATCTAAAATAAAAGTATTGCTATTGAAGTAATACCTCATTTACATTCTTCCACAGTAAAAGTCACATAATTGCTCTATATATAAAATTAATCACAAACATTCCATTAAATTCACAGAATAATATCTGGATTCTGGTGTTACTGAGTAGCTTAAAACCCAGTATGTCTTTTTGATTTTTTTCACATATATATATATATATATATATATATATACACACACACACAGAGTACAATTTGCAATGGTTGGAAAGGCTCTTGTGCAAAATTCTTAGTAAGTTTATATGACTTACTTAAAGCAGCTATTTTGAAAAAAAAAAAAAAACTGCAGGGAAAACATACTAAATACATTTTCCAAAATTGGTAATAGTTCATCTTAACTTCTGCTTTTATACTTCTCAAATTATTCTGAAGTAGTTCAGATTACCAGACTTGTTTACCCTGGTATATATTTATCAAATGAGAACTGCAATTAAAAATCTCCTAAGTAAAGTGAACCAAAAAGTATGCTTCAAAATTTTAGAAAGTTTTCTTACCTTCTTCTACTACAAGTTTAATTGTATTTGTGCTGTGGTATATTGTTCCTTCATGACTGATTAGAATTTTACAGGTATATATCCCAGAGTTTTGTATTGTTAAGGTTCTAAAATTTAGTTCCCTCTCTGTTTCATGCTCATAATTCTTACAGTCCTGCATCAATAAAACCAGAAAATACTATTTTGCAGCAAACATTCATTCAAAACATTAAAGAAATTAAGATTTTTTTTTTTTTAAACAAAGTGTCACCATCACCTTTTCACCATCTCAATGATATGTGTCTGACCCAAAAGAGGTGCTGGCCCAATTTTCACTCATGGTCACTTATATTCAACATTTCAACATTTAATCCATTAGAAGTTGAGAACACTGCAGTTAAGGAAAACACAACAACCTATGGCCCTATCCATCAATGCTCCCATCCTCCCAGGCCACGAAAGACAAAAGAACAGGGCTGTAGCTCATTCTTGCCAGGCTGCTCCAGATGCCTGTACTAAATCAGTCAAAATCCCTTCCTGAAACTGATTGATCTTGGGGTGAATAGGATCTGTTACTCCAACCAGGAGACATGAGAGGAATAAGGAGCACACCCCAAAGAGATGATTCGCCAAAAATGAACAGAACTGGATCTGTTACACACTTAAAAACTGTTCAGAAACAGCAAAATTGAAAAGTTTGCAATTACTTTACAAGTACATGCCAACTGTAAAATATAAATCTTGGCATCTCATTTAGCATCAGTACAATATCTGTATCAGTAAAGTAACAGCTGGCTAAACCAGCTGCTGCCAAAATCAGCAAATAGACATTCACATCAGATCTTTTATCATTCTGAACTACTAGTTTAATATCTTCTGAAACAGGTATAATTTTTTGATAAATTGGAAAGCAGACAAAAGCTTTATTTTGTATATCTGTCTAAAGTTTTTCCCCCTAATCTCATGAGAAATTAAGGCTTTACAATGTTTGTAGATCCTTCTAAAAATTTGTTTGCAATTAATATTTCCCTGCAATCAGATGTTTTGTTTCTACAGCCAATGACTGGAGTGACACTGTTTCAGTAATTACCTTATACCATGTTATGCTGTCATTTTCATAGACAGACAAATCGCTGCATTTCAGTGAATGACCAGTTCCAGCACTTTTAATTTCTGTAGTTAAATGATTTTCATTGAAACAGCTGCTTTTATTTCTTTCAAGTACATTCAATGTCCACTTTTGAATTGTGAAATTTTGTTTTCCATTGCTAAGAAAAAATAAATATAGCAAAATCAGTTTTAGGAGCTTTCTAAAATAATGCAGCTTGGTGAGTTACAAAATACAAATAAATTCTCAAATATATCTGTTAGGTAAAAAGTACATCTACAGTAACACAATTATTTTTATTTCCCTTTATCACTTTCCCACTCCCAGATAAGTGTAATTTCCTTTAACCAAACAGGTTACCTGAACTAAATGCACAATTAAAAACATTTGACAATACAATTATATCTATGGAACATGACAATATAAGCTATATTGACCTGAACAAGGATGCAACAATCTATGACATCACCCATAGTTTCATGAAAGCATCAAAGAATTTTGGACCTTGAATCAGCTGAAGACTTTGCAGGTTTAATTTCCTATGTGTTGTTAAGATTAAAAGCCATGACAGAGAAATATATTTGTAAAATTAGAAATAAGAAAGGTGAGTCTGGTATTGCTCACAAAGCAACATTAATCAATTATTGATTGTTTGATACTCTGCAGGTATTTTGGAATATTTTGGAATACTTTGGAATTAAATGGTATTTTGGAAATATTTATAAACTCCGTAAGTCTCGTGAATTATAGCATCATTTATGGATTCAAGCATGTCTGCAAAACAAGGCACTTTGGAAAGGATGCATCTCTGACTCTGCACTGATCAGAGATCTGTAGCAGCTGAGCACCTCAGACTGACTGAAAAAATCAGGAACTCTCACTTCTGCAGCAGAGTCATCACATTCCATGCAGTGTATAAAAGATCACACAAATATGCTCCAAAAATGCCTCTTTTGTATATCTAGGAGCTGATCATTGTCATTTAGACATCTACTAGGTTGTCTCCATATATTCCTTGAAAGAATCAGATTATAGCTGTAATTTCACTGTTTGATATATCCAAATACACGACTACCAAGGGAAAGGAACCTGCAGGACTTTTATTTGGCAAAGTTAGAGCTTAAGAGAAAGCCATATGCCGCTGTCAGTTAGTGGGTGAGATTCTGTCAGTTAATGGGTGAGATTTTGCAATTAGTGCATGGAGCTCTCATTTGTTTTCTGAACAAGCAGGCCTGACAAAGGAAAAGCAGTAATCACAGAGCACTTCCCTCCAATGTCAGTCATATCTTCATAAATATATTTGAATCTTTCTGCCTCCAAGAAAAGAAAAATAAATTTATTCCAGAACTGCAACTAGTCAAGAATTGTTTCAATGAGAAAGTCCAAGAGGACAAAGGAGTTGGAATGGAGAAGCATCTCTGGTGAGTACATGAGCTTAAACACATTCTTGACATGCCTTTTGAGTGTACAAGATTTAGAAGAGCTATTAGGAAATCATTTTTATGATGAATTTAGACCATGTCTTGGATTGTTTCTTTTCTGCTTTTTAAGCTCCCCAGACAAATGTGTTTATGTATTGTGCTTACCCTCTTGCATTGTAGCCCTTTTTTAAGCTACACAGGTTCTCTACTCACTTGAGATGTTCATTACTCCTAATTGTAATTGACTCTTTGAACCAAAACATAGTGGTTTTGGTAAATCAGCTACCTATGTTGTCACAGCCTTACCAAAGATTTTCCACCAGAGACGAGCTCATGTGGGTATTCACAGTGGGTGGAGCTCTTCTCACCTATTCTTCAACATATTATTTACAGATTTAAATCAGAGCTACTAATCACAGTCAGCAGTGGGACCACAGTCAGAAGTCACCCTTTCACAGTGCAGTTTATACGACCTATTTTATATATTTTGTTTAGGACAAGATCAGCTGTGACCCAGAAAGACCTCTCCCTCCCTGACAGTAAAAGTACCCAAGTTTAGGTGTGGACATAAACATTAATCCCAATTAATTCCACTGAGTCTGTGTGTTTCTTTAGACATCACTCTACTAATCTGAATACTGTCAGAGAATTAATTACAGATGTAGCCATGAAATGCAAATTATTTTACTCTCTAGATTCAGCAGATGAAAGAAAAGGGTCCATAAAGCCACATGTTCTCCCCAGCACTGTTACTCCACAGAGACTTTCTTCTGTGATCCTATTTGGGGAACCCACTCAAACTGGATCAAGATATTCTACCTGATGAGCCAAAATCTGGCAAGGAGAATGTCCCTGGAAGGTATTAAAACCATACCTGTGCAAACAAAGATGAATTTTTTCTTACATAATTTCTAGTTGTCTGCCATATAGCATGGTTTTCAACACACACACACAAAAACCCCATTGAGTTGTATTTTTTAAACTGCTAGTGTCAGAATTATTATATATATTTTACCCTGGTTTTCACATGTTGAGAGTCTTCAGTGATATTTTGTCAGGAACAAAACCATTTCTAGTTTAACAGCTTTTCAATCTCCCCCCCAACAAACCCACCAAGAAGGAACAACAAAATCTAGCTTGACTCAGAAGATGATACAGGGAAGTGAAAGCCTTTAGAGAATATAAACCAAGCTTACTGGATACATAGCCAAATCTAAGTCATCCCTTAGCTGTTTTACTGCAACAAACCAGTGTTATCTCGATATTGCAATCTTTTGCAGAAACTGTCACTCTGCTTTCCAAATTGCAGCATTAACTATATATGTATGTTCCCACAGCTTTCAGTTGTTCTAAACATACAGAAAAATTGAGCAATATTTGGATTTTAAAATTTATCATGTGTTTATCGTGGTTATCTGTAGTTTTTGTTTTTTTCGGGAACCTCTAAGTTCTCTCAGTTTCAAGGTTACCAAAATAGACCAACCCAATGACCTGCTTTTTTGTATTCTGTTTTTCTCTTTGACAACCACAGGATACAGGCTATAAAAAACCTATAAAAATTAAAAATCTTTCCAAAGACCAGTGACACAGTTTTTGCTGCTCACCACACTTACTATATGTATAATTTTTATTTTCAAGAATGTTGCTGAAGATGGACACATTCAAGCATATAGGTGATGTCCATTGATTCCTGAATTTGTATCCTAAGTCTAGTGTGATAACAAACACACGTGAGCACATCAACACATATATGTACACTTCAGCTATCTATGTGTGTCTCAGCAGGACACATCTGGTTTAACTGTAAAACTTCTGGTTCCTCTTTAAACAAAAAAAAAAGGTTAAAATATCATAAAAATGTCACTTTCGCCTCTTGCTTCTTGCCTATTTGTCACTTGTAACCCATCAGAAAAAAAAATCCTACATTTAATTAGTTTGCAAAATCTGTCAACATGTTGTCTGCTTTTCTTGAAAATCTGCAGTATATGTAATTGTCACATTGTTCCCTGAAACTGCCTAAACAGTTCTAAGTATTCTGAAAATTATTTCCCATATAGCTTATAAATACCTATCTCTAAATAGTTGAAAATTAAAAAGATAAATAAAAATATATTTAGCATATCTTCTTTCAAAAGTAAAACTTTTAACCTACTATAAATACTCAGAAATTAAAGTAATTCCACTCGTTCACTCGTATTAAATCTTAAATAAGTTCTGTAGTCCACAACAGCCCACAACTTTTCCCTACAGAAACTTCTAAAAGTCCTCTGTCTCTGCAGAAGACAGTTTTAAAAATAATATTCTATATTTCCTGAAATGTAACTCATTTAATATGCCTGCCAATAGTGAGAACCATCATATAAACTAAGCCCAAGATCCCATTAAAATCCCATTTAAAAAATTCCCCTATGCCTATTGTTCCAGCATTGAGACCTGTGAATCCTCTCACAGGAGGATTGCAAAATTCTGGCATCATTCTGATCCTAACAGAAAATGAATGTCAGTGTCATATGGGCCTAACAGAAAGAAATTTAAAAATTAAAAAAAAAAAAAAAAAGAAAGATGCTTCAGAATAAGACATTTTTTCCTCAAAAATACTTTCTTTCAAAACTGATTTTTAAAATGTAGCAGGTAATATAGTTCTAGAAGACAAGACAAAAAAAGGAGAAAATCAAAACTCTCAATTCGAAATGAATGCTTTGATGTAATCAAAACTTTTTTCCTGAGTTTCTCTCTTAAGCAAATGAGTAAATTACTTAATTTCATAAAGGATTCTGACATTTTTATGTTTTCTAACAATTACTCATTTTAACAAACTTCATTCTAATACTTTTTATTTCACTTCTTTTCTTGTCATCTCCTTCTTCTGTATGTAAGGCTGTTTCCTTCAGTTTTGAGACGTACACTTTTTCATAGTGATTTTGTAGAATTCTTGTGATTTACTCTGGCTTTACTGTCATGACCCCAAGTCCTTAAAGTCATCAGAAAACCACGATGATTGTGAATTAAGCCTGGGGTTATATCACAGCTCTCTTCTCTTTTGCCCTGTATTTTAGACTCATTATGGCAGTCTCCTTCAGTAGCCTGGCAATTCAGGTATGATCTCCACCTATCTTTCCCCATCCCAAAATTAGTCATTCTGCATTTTGTTACACTTATTAGGTGGCATTGGAGTGAGTTTTTAGATTTAATAACTTTTTTGAGAAGTGACCATACAGAAAACTTATCAACACAGCAAAACAGCACAACAAATTAGACAAACTACCATATTCATCATCCCTAAAGAAAATCCTCTTGAATTTAACATAGATGAATAAAATTTTTCTCTATATTTACCCTACAATTAAAATTATTTTGCATTTCATATACCATGAATCTAATATAGACTTCAGTTGTTAACTTCCAAGTCAACTTGGAAGCTGAAAATGTTTTTGTTTTTTGTGTTTTTTTTTCATGTATCATTACTGTTATCTCCTTACTGGTATTTTAAAAAGTACTATCTTAGAACTGCAAGCTATCAAACTTGAGTCTGCAATATTTCTGGAAAAACGTGGAGAGCATTTTTCAGTATCCACAGTCCCATATGCTTTATAAACCTGGCTAGAACCTTAAAAATATTACTTGGAGAGCAGCACAAATCATTACTTGCAAGGTGATCTGCTTCAAATTAATCATTGCTTCAACTGTAAATGCTGAATTATGGGTTTAATGCAAGTTAGTCATAAGAACTCCATGCAGCAAACCTTTCATTTAGTCCCTTTCAAGGTGTTCTAATGAAGATTGACACCAAATAATGGAGGCTTGTCCTTATTTCTCCTTTTAACCCATGGTGCTCTACAGCAGTAAGAAATCAAATCCAAATATTTCATTTGCTCTTTGAATGGCTCCATGCAGATAAAGGTTTGCACAGAAAGCAGAGTTCAGCTATGCTATGTTTAATCTTTACCATACAGTTAGATGATTTGGCAAGCCTCATAGCATGAGATCCACACAACAGAGCAAGCAAGAACAAGTGTGGGGAAGAAGACAAGCAAATGTTTCCCTTTTTTTTGACAGTGGATGGAAGGGTTGCCTGACACTCATTTTTCTTAGGTAATTAATCACAAGCCAGCAAAAATGCTACCTGCCTTATCAAAAGGTTCACAGAACATTTAAAAGGCTGAAACTCCTAATAGATATTTGTAAATATTATAGGTCTACTTTGATAGTTATTGTGAAATGAAGTGGGAAATGACACTGCAGTTAGAGCAGTTCCCTAAGCCCCTATTATATGGATGCCACTAGCTATAGAAAACAAGATAAAGAAATTATCTTCATCGTAGACATGTGCACAGACAAGACATTTACCCATTGTGTTGTGTACTCACCTGTGAATGACAGAGTAATTCCCAGAGTCACTGAGTTCAGCTGGCCAGAACTCCAGAAAATTCATTTGTGAAACAATTCTGTGTGTTTCCTTTATCAATTGCTGCTTTCCAGCACTTTCTTTGTACCAGTTTATTGTGTATGCTTCTTCCTGAAAATGTTCTTGCCTTGACTCAAGATAACAAAGGAAAAAATATTCCCCTTCTAGAACATCAATGGAGGCACGAAGGGGACACAACTTCTCTTCAGAGAAAGGGGAAAAAAGATATATTAGGAAGCTGAGTACTTCTTTTAGAAAATTGCATTAGCCTGACTTTAAAGTGATTTGCTGTGCTGATGGTATTTTATAAAAAGACTTCTTTCAGCAAAATGGTTTAGCAGCATTTATTTATTTATTCCTGCAATATTTACTAAAAACCTCAGCCTTTTCCAAGCCTTTATTCTATCTTACCAAAGCAATACCATAAGGACAAGGAAGGACTGAAAATAGAAAGACATTTCCCTATCTCTATAATTCTTTCACGAGTTCCACAGTGTCAGAATTACATTGGCTCAAAGGGCAGAATCTGGCCTCACTCTACAGTAAAGCAGCTGCCACGAATGGAAGAGGAAAGGAGAAATTCTTCACATATGGTTTCACTTGACAAATATGTTTAAGATAAAAGCAGATCCTATAAATTAACATTTGCATTTCCTTATCTTCTTAATTAAAATGGAATCATTATGTAGATATATTTCTGAAAAACTTCAGATATCTTTGGAAAACTGCCTTGGAATGAGATTATGTGTGTAAAATTTAGTCTTCAAGTCTGCTTTTCCAGACAAATTTCCCAAATTTACTTTTGCATACAGAAGTTATAAAAAGTATGGAAAACGAACCATGATCGAGGATTAAGAGTCAAAAATAAAATCAGCCTTCAGTCTCTCTTTCTCCTGAGGTTCTCAGAGAATGTTGTTGTTTAACATCTATTGTGACCACACTTCTGAATGGCTCAAAAAGAAGCAGGCTCTTTCTCTTGTTTGCTATGTCTCTTCATATGGTTATGGTCACAATACAACATCATCAGGTTTCTCCAGGTAGCATCCTTGCTTTTTCATTTCATAATTTTAGTGTTTAGGACCAAATTTCCCAAGTCTGGAGCTGGGTTTTAATTGCCAAACCTTTAAGATTTTGTTCTTGGCTGCAAAAAACAAAACTTGTCCTACTGCAAGCAACTCTCAAAAAGCTGCCACGTATTTTGAGTGTTCTCTTATTGAATTGAAGACTTTTACTTACCAGTGGCAGATTCCATGATCAACATGACAAAAAAAATCAGAGTCATTTTTGGAGTTATTTCTCACTTCTTCTCCAAAAAAAAAAAAAAAAGAAACGGAATTCCTCCTGCTTGTCTGAAAGTCTACAAAAAAATAAATAAGATTCACAGTTCACCACAAGTCCAATGAAACAGATTCCTTTGAGCATGTGAGCAGTGTAACTATTGCCTTCTGCTGAAGAGGGCTTTCCAAATGGGAAGCTAAATATTTTTATCATAACAGCTATTTTCATACATCAGGTAATGGATCTAGATTTTTTTTTTTTTTTGCAATTTCATTTCAAATTCAGAAAGCACTGCAGGATTTCCTTGTTCCATTTTCTTATTTTATGGATGCATTTTGCAGTATCACAAGAGCACTCAAATCCCGAGCCAGCAGATACCTACCAAAGGACAGGACAGTTCTTTTTTTTCTCTCCACGAAGAGAATAAACTTTGCAAGACTGGACCTTGTAGAAACAGCCAGTGGAAACTTCCCTTGCCTTCAATGAGAACAGCACAATGTTATAGATTGGATATGTTGATGGCTAGCTTTGAGCCTGTTGGAAAGCAATGGGACATGTAATTTCTTTCACAATTTGGTCTGTAGGGGCAATAAGCTCCAGCTGAGAGTTCTAACATTTCCCCTGAGGGGGAGGACAAGAAGCAGCCTAAATTCAGTTGTTTCCTGTGTAGTCAACTATTTCAAAGGCATGTGAAAAACACCACTAAGTAAGACTGGCTTGGAGCATATTCTGAGGCTCCTCAGAACAGCACGTTAACTGACAACCAAAGACAGAGCTACTCCTGAGACTCAGCCTCTGTTTTGCTTACAAAACAGACAGGCGAGATACACAATCAGCTCAGTTCAACCCCTGAATCCAAAACAGATAACCTTGCTGAGTGTGACCCAAACATGGATGGATAGATGAGATAAACACACATGAGATGTATTTCAGAGATCTGAGAGATCTGCCAGCAAAAATCTCATTAGCAATCCATTTCTATTTTATTAGGTAAACCTATTGCAATTTGAGAAAACACAAATTTTAAGAGACTGCCCTAAGATTTAGAGTCAGAAAGTTCCTGTGACCTGAAGAGTCTGGAGGCAGGAGGCTACTGCATTTCCAGCAGTATTCCAGGACACCAAACTGGGTAGCTGCCCTCCCTCTCTTACCTTTCTTCTCAGTTCTTTATAAGTGTGCCATCATCCCTTAAAGCACTGCAAGAAGATGAAGGAAGTGTTTCACATCCCTTTTTTAGAAGGCCTGGTAGGCAGATCCAGATTTAGAAAGTTAAGAGAATCTGGATGCTGAATACTGCAACACAAAATTTCAGTTCCTTAGTACACATGGAGATTCAAATGCCTACACTTCATAAGGAAAGAAGGGCCTCTCTCTTTAATTTCTTGAATTTTACTTTGCTTTTCTTTCCTATCACACTGAGAAAAAATGCAGCCTTTAGACAAGACTATGGTCCACTACATAGAGATAGAATAATTTAACACCAGATCTTTAATTCTAAATCCACTTCTTTTTTTGGTATATCACATCAGCACACAGTGGAAGGTTGGATGAATGCACACAATATAATGGAAGTGACTCAGTAATAACCAGGTTTGGGATTCATGACTACTAAAAATCAAGACACAAGACCTTAATCTTACTCTCTCATTGCTGTTGAACCTGATCAATTTGTCTGAAATTGTTCTACTGTAGGCTAAAACATTTGAGCCATGCAGTTTGAGTATTCTTCAATGAAAAGTTAGGAGGAGGGGAAAATGTGAAAGACAGAAAAGGGCTTTTAGTGAAAGTCAGCTAATCCAGAGAGAATCTTTGAGAAACAGAAAAAGATTTTTAATTTTCAGAAAAAATTGAGACTTATTTTAAAGTAAAAGCAAAGATTCTCTACCTAATAAAGGAGTACAGAAATACTAATGGGCAGAATGTTAAGGCAATAGAGAGAAATGACATTTTCAATTAAAATTAATTAAACTGTAAGTTGTCTATAAGGTTCAAAGTGACAACAGCTTTAAGCATTTTTTAATGTTTTATACATGTTTAAAACCACTGATGGAGTTTTATTAATAAAATATGATTCTTAAAAATGCTTTGCCACTATGAAACCAACAAAAACTTAAAAAAAACCAAATTTTAAATTCTGTAAAGCACATTCCCAATGTCCCATGCATTAGAAAATTGTGCACCGTTCAAATTATTCCCCATTTTCTAGAATCACCAGAAGATTTTTGAATTAAATTGGGCTGATACATAAAAGTGATTGATCCTCAATTTTGGACAAGTAACTAATTTTGATCAACACTTTTGAAAAATTCATTTTGGTCCTGAAGGGCTGTGACTTCCTTTAAAAAAAAAAAAAAAAAAAAAAAAAAAAAAAAAAAAAAAAAAAAAAAAACCACAACAGATTCTTCTGAACATGAGACTGTTCTAAACATCATCTTGAGGTCAAGGAAGGAAAGCACTAGTCTTTCCTCTTTAAGAATGGCTTCTTACAGAATTTAAGTATTTTTTCAATATTACTACACAGTGCCATAATTTGTGCAGCATTGATGAAGAAAACAAAAATATTTAGCAAACAGTTCTCTTAACCATCCTAGATGCAAGCACCATTCTGCCAGGATTGCAGTTTCTTGGTAAAAAAAAAAAATCTGTCTTAATTTCAAAGAACATAAGCAAAGCTGTTTACTTACTATGCAAGTCTTGCCAGGTGGAACGTGGATGGAGAGGGAGCCTTCCAAACTCGAGAGTTGCAATTTGAACTTACAACTTTTCTGAATCTTATTCATCACTGAAACAGAGAGTTGTCTCTCTCAGCAAGTGAGCCAATACATAGATATTTCAGTTTGAAAAACCTTCTGAAAGAGAGAACTGTTGATTGCAAGGAAGGAAAACGGAAAAGTGAGATGTGAGAAATTAATTTCTGCTAGCATTAATGGAAAGTTAATAGCAAGTCCTTAATATTTTTTTTCTAAATTGGCATTTAAGAGCTGATACACAAATGTTTTAGGCATCATCTTTTGCTCCTACCACTTACAGCAGTGCTGACAGAGCCCAACCTCTTCCAAAGCCACCCAGGTGCGAGGAAAAGGGGTGCGGACAGCGCGGAGACGGCGACAGGGGCTGTATGTTGAAATAAGCCGTTTTCAGGGCTAAACTGTTTATGACAGCTGCGTAATAAGGAAAAAGCACAGCCTGGGCCCTGGACAGAGGTGTCCGAGACAGGTGACTCTGGGGAGCGCCGGGCACTGCAAGGACAGGGAAGCGCGGCTGGGTGGGAGAGAGGGAGAGAGGGTTGGGGACGGGCAGGGCTGGGGACGGGCAGGGCTGGGGACGGGCAGGGTGCCCTGGAGTGGTCTCCGGCCAGCGAGAGCCCCCCGCACACCCGCCGCGATGCCCTGAGCGGGGCAGGCGCTCGGCTTCTCCGAGCGAGAGGAGAAGGGGGTGTCCGCGCCCAGC
The DNA here is from genome assembly GCF_031753505.1 of Anomalospiza imberbis. Taxonomy (NCBI): domain Eukaryota; kingdom Metazoa; phylum Chordata; class Aves; order Passeriformes; family Viduidae; genus Anomalospiza; species Anomalospiza imberbis. The sequence goes on from NC_089682.1 coordinate 29,882,514, forward strand.
CTTGGCGCTCCCCGTCCCGCTACCCCGCCGCCCTGCCCTGCCCTGCCCTGCCCTACCTGGCTGCAGCGTGGCGGGGCGGGCGGGGCGGGGCGGGGCGGGGCGGAGCAGCCGCGGCGCTGCCCGGCTTGGCGAGGGGGCCGCGCTGCCAGCCGGCCCCCGGACAGCCCCAGGTGCGCCCCGCCAGCACAGCGAGTGGGGCTCGACTCTTTTAGGACGCGCAGGGGGGTGGAGTGTGCGTGCCTCTTCCCTCTCACAACCTTTCAGGGGAAGAAAAGGCGTAAGGAGGTGATGTCTTCCGCTGTCTTGAGCCGAAACGCCTCTTCCTCCGCTTTTCCGCTGAACGCACATTGTAGGACTCTTTTCCAAGGAGTGTGCTGGAGGTAGGACGGAGTGCTAGGAGCGAGTATATTGGGCTGAGTATACCAAGTTTTACCTCTGCTACAGCTTCCTCCCCACATCGCTGCCTGGTTTGCAAATGAGGACGTGCAAAGAGCTAACACTGAAAGGCTGATATCCTGCAAAGACCTCAAAAGACACACACACACACACACACACACACCAAAAAAAAAAAAAAAAATCCCGCCAAAAGGTGTGCAGGAAAAGAGATAAGGAAAGAGATAAGAGAGATAAAGAGATAAGAGATAAGGAAAAAGATAAGATTCCACACTGTTTTTTGAGAAATGTCCCCATTTCAATGCTATTTTTTTTCTGTGCTACCAAGGGGAGAATAATGGAAATGTTCAAGACATGAAACATTTTGTACCTCCATTGCTGCAAAGTGAGTGTATGCATTCACTTCTAAAGGAGCCATCATGCCATTAGTTGAGTTTGCTTGTTAGCCAAATGTTGGTATATTGGAACTGTGGTTCCACCAGTGGTTTCTGACAGGCATATTTCTTGTTTGAGTCCTGTTCCTAAGCAAATGAATGCTTGCCATTGTTAATTCCATGAATGCTTTATCTGCTAAGTACTATGCAATGATTCACTATACTTCTAAATAAAGTTAGTTTGATAACGGCAGGGGAAAAAATCGTTCCCTCAGGAATCCTTTTATTTGCATATCACCCTTTTAATCTTCAGAAATTTGCTTGGTGACAGCTACATTTTGGGTTTTTTACCCAGGGCAACTGCTAATGGAATAGTTCCCAATTTCAACAGGAGGGGACAGTTTGGAGGTAAAACAAGCAGGTTACAACTAAAAGAAGGGAGGGGTTATACAGAGCTGGCTTTCTTGCATATTTTCATTACAGAGGTGAAGTGAGGAAACCCTGGCGTGTTTTACTGTCACATCTCATGTGTTTTCCTCATCACAGAATGAAGTATTATGTCTATAACAACTGGACCTCTGTATAATGTAAATCAGCATAATTCCAGGAAAGTAAGCTAAGGATCTAACTAACTATAACTGCTTTAAAATGTCTAAAGATACTTTTGGTCTTATGACTTAGTACCTGATTTTAAAACCTAAAAGAAAGCAGATATCATAAAGATGATAATGATTTTATATGATAGTCTGGAAACTATTTAGCAGCCAGCAAATAAAATAGCAAAGTAAAATGTCATCAGCTTTTTACTTCCACAGTCTGTCTTCATAGTGACAGTTCAGAAACTTCATTTTTTGACTCAGTCTTTTACAGCAATATTTTCCATGAGCTTTTCTCACATTTATTTGTTTTCTATTCTTTTGAAATATTCTCAAGTTTTTGAACTTCAATCTGCATTGCAGAAAGTGCTGTGTTCAATTGGCCCTTTCAAGTAATGTCATAGCTAGCTCTGTGGTACACGAACATATGTGAAAGGAGAATAAACTTTACATTTTTTAGTCTCAGACTAATACAATTTTAATGGAGAATTTATAGTCTGGTAATAGATATGTAACTTGACTAAAAATAGCTACATATTAGATTTTAACTTTGAAAATATCATGATGAACGTGAAAGTTTGCACTAAGATTGGAAAAAAGGTTTCTGAATGAAGCTCTGACAAGCTGATCAGTTGAGAATCAGTTAGAGAAGACCAGTTATTTCACACAGTTTTTCACATCTTCCTTTCCATCCAACATAAGTGGTGCTAACTGAAAAACGGAAACTATTTCCATCATAAATTGCAACATCCAACTCCTGTAATGACAGTTTAAACCTGTTTGCTGTTAGGTGACAATAGTCCTTCTTAAACTGCATCTATTATCTCTAGATACAAGTTATATTAATTCTTAGCACACGTTAAGTCACGTTCAGTAATTTTTCAGCATTATCTTCCCCTGATGTCAAAAAAGCAGGTGTCTGTTAGACCCTCATATGTTTCTCAGAAATTTTAAAATACAGAGGTTGGACATCCCTGAGGGATGCCTCTAGCAATTAGCTGTGAGCTGAGGTTTGTATGCTGGTCACAATCTACTATTTCCACAGGTCCCACTGTTTTTCTGATCACTTGTGTGGATCTGGCTGTCTAGCAGAGATTGTATCAAGGACCTTGCTCATTACAAGATATACAGTATCCAGTGTCTTCCCACTGTCTGAAACACAGCTGGATATGCATGATTTGTGTCTAAAACAACAGCTGTAGTTTTTCAACCCTTTAAAGAGTAAGGAACATACAGCTGTACATTCAATTTAATATACTATCAATTTTACACATCATCTTCCAAATAGGCTTTGTCCAATGCTCTAAGATATAAATGTTGCATAACAAATAATGGCTTGCTACACAAATTCTCGAAAACTCCTAAAACCTTCCTTTAAGTGGGAAGTATCTTGGGCTTCACAACCATATGAGCTGTAGGAACACCACATCTCAACCCTATCGGATTTCTAGCTGGTCAGAATCTCTGAGTGCCTGTTCACCCACGAGAGGGCAGGATGACTCTGCTCTATTAAGAAGTGAAAGCAAATCTGCTCTCCAGAGTCCCTTGAGGTGCCAAAACCACAGGGTAGAAACTAAAGAAGGTTAAAACTCTTTGTGGACAATATAATTCAGCAACAAAATTGCCGTGATGCTGCTTAGTTTAAGCTTAGAACATCCAAACTGAATCTTCTATAAGCTTTCTATGTTTATTCGTATGTTACTATTTCTATGTATATTTCTATATTGAAAAAATACTCTTTTTTTTGGGGGGGGGAGGGGGGCAGGGCAGACTATCATTCTGTTATTCCATGAAGGCATACTTCTTAGTGTACAAAAAGCCAATTTTAATTTTAAAAAATGGTTTTGAAAATCGAGGCTATTTGTAAGTTGCATATTAAACAATGATTGAGGATGGAAGACATCTTTGGAAGTTATCAGTCAACCCTCCTGCTCAAGATTGGCCAGAATCAACCTGGAGGTTTTTTAGTATCTCCTAGGCTGGAGACTCGCAGCTTCTCTGGGCAACCTGTGTCACTCCTGGGTCACCTTCACCATAAAATAAAAGCCTTTCTGATGTTCAGAGGGAGCCTCCTGTTTTTAGGTTTTCACCCATTGCCTCTGGTCCTGTCACTGGGCATCACTGAGATGAGCCTGACTCTCTCTTCTTTATACCCTCCCTTCAGGTGAAGGATTTCACCAGGCTAAAGAGTCCCAGCTCTCTCTGCTTCTCTTCATAGGAAAGATGCTCCAGTCCTTTCACCAACCTCATAATTTCCCTGTCTCTCCCACTGAGGAGCCTAGAACAGAACACAGGACTCCTGATGTGCCCTCAGTGGTGCTGATATTTTAATGATGCTGTAAAAGTATTCCACAGTTCTTTTTGTGCTTTCTCTCTAACCCTACAAATATTATAACATCTGCAGAATATATCCATTTTAATACATAGCTCATAATTCTTTCCTAAACAGTAAGGAATAACAAAAAAAAACCTGTGACAACTGCAGCATTTTTTAGTCATTATTACAGTCACATACTCACCCCCTGGTACTGTAAATGTTCTTTGCCACTCTCTGAATTTGCTCCTTATCTTTCTGTTAAGGCCATTTTGTTCACTGCTGGCAAACTACAATAAGAATTATTTTCCTCTATTTTTCATTTTTCTGGGCTGACTGTGCAACTTGAAAAAAAGTAGCATCACCACAAGAGCCATCTAGTGAGTTTGTTTTTCACCACCATAACTACATGCCTGGCTAACAGAAGCAAATGACACATCAGTATATTTCAGAGTAATATGGTTCATTACTGATCCTGTGCAATTCCTCATTGTACCTTCTCCTCATCTCTTTCCAGCTTCAAAAGTCATCCTAGACTTTTCATTTCCAAGATACCTGTTAATCATCCTTTCTTGTTCATTACAAGCCCAGGACTCAAGCTGTATTAAAAACTTATCCTGTGATAATCTTGAAAGTGAATATTCTGTCATGCTCAGCAGCTTATGGGAAAAATCTTCATAGTTTATAGCACCAGGATTTCTTGCTTTTACACTTGCCTTAGTGTTGGTATGCTCCCTGTGGGAAGAAATGGTACTGTAAGAATAAATTAAGTCTCACACTGTCATGAATCCATCTTGTAGGGTCTCCACAGAGACAGTAAGGTTTATCCAGAGGTACCTTTAGGAACAGGACCCAACACTGCACACAATCTAATGAGGTAATTACAAAACGCAACATTTGATGCTTTATAGTTGTGGTGAAGTGAGCAATGAGTGAATGAACGCTTGAAAATACAACTCATTAGTGAAAAACTGTCTGGTTTGCCATAGGTCTTTTAACTGAATGCTTAAAAATATTTATACATATATTTCATGCACATTTTTTCCACTCCAAATAGCTATCTATAAGTCTGAAGATTCATATTCAATAAAAACTTACAGTAAAAGGAAAGAACTTGCCTGTTTGTAATCCTGGACTTGGTAACAATGAGTGTTCTGCATCTAATTTTCACTTTTTAAGTCTATTCTGTAGCAAGCCTAAAGCTGAAAACTAAGCCTTCTCTGACGGTAAGAATTTCCTGGGTTTGAAAATCTAAAAAGATTAAAGTTTGCAGTATCTGTATCTGTATCTGTAGTAGGATACATCTTGTTCCTGTTCCCCTGAACTAGAAGGAGATTGGGCTCTGACCTTTGCATTTAAGGTTATTTCCTATCAGAAAGTATAACTACACATGAGGCCAAAGCATGGAAAAAAGGTGGATAATCCTTGTTATAAAAAAGCAGTCTATTTTTTCAGTAGCTTAAAGGAATGCTCAGTGTATGAAAAGAACATCCTAAATTTTAATATGTTATTTCTATCTGGAGATAATAATTACAGTAACAGCATGATTATTGTACCTGAAAGACTTCAAATTTCCCATTTGTGTGAGATTCATTTGAATAGATATATAAAATACCTTTATATGTATCAGTGCATTCATTTCCCTTAACAATGCATGTAATATATATATATATATGTATATATCAGTGCATTTATTTCCTGTAACAATGCATATTTTATTTTTATATATGTATATATCAATGCATTTCTTTCCCTTAACACCGTATTCACATCAGTCTCAAAAGACACTTTAGTGAGGCATCCATACTAAGGAAAAATAAAATTTCATCTTGTGAGTATCACTATTGAATCAAAGAGGAATAAGTGTCAGAAAATAAAAGTTAACAAAAGCATAACATTATATTTTCTAGTTGCAAAATGCACATTATACTTTCTAGTCAAATAATACAGAAGGCATTTATATTTTATCAACTGCATTAGAAAGATGAAGTAAACCTGCAAGGCATTCAGTTATTCCCAATCATAACTTTCTGTTGTATATAAAACTATATATAGAAAGAGTATAGGTACATTTGGTTTTCAGTGACATACAAATTCCCCACAAAATCTAGAATTATTACTTTACAGAACTCTCATACCTATAAAATGTCCCCTCAGTTTCCTAAACATCTTCCAACAATTTACCCCATCATTACTCAATTGAAGGACTGAAAAAAGTTCAAAAAGCACAGCCAGACTTCCAGACTATATAGTCATATACCTTCTGAAAGGAAAGCAACTGTGGATTTGTAATCCATCCTGATAGTGCAGCACTGTTCTCCAAGACTGTTCACCTGGTGTCAGCCAAGTGTGAGGGCCTGTGTCTCAGTGGCATATGGTACCTCACCTGTTTCCAGAACCTAGAATTGGGTGACTGTGGGTGCACTGTGTGCTCCTCTTTCCATTTGATGGTTCCTTGCTGCTTAATAATAAACCTAAGAGATTCCTGAAGCTTCCCATAAGTCCCAATTGTCTCCATTTCCAGAAGGATCACCTTTGTGTCATTTTGAATGAGGGCATTGTATAAAGCAATGTGTTGATCGTAAGCATCTTCTTTAGAATTAACCAGCTGGTGTGTTAGCAGGATGATCAGCCTTCTGCTCTTCTGCATCCTCTTCTCAATTGCACTGGCTGAATCTAGTAATGTATAAGAAAATGAAGAGACATTGATATTACTTTTAAAATTCTTTTGAGTTTGGAAACTCCATTTTCATTGCTTTGTAACCAGAAATAATTTCTATCTCACTTCAGTCTGATACAGTTCGTTTATTTATTAGAGAAATATTTTATTCTCTAAACCCCTCAAAAAGACAAAAAAACAACAACCAACCAAAGGCAGTGGAGCAGAGGGAGAGAAAACTAAGAAGTCCAAAACAAAAAGCATTCATTTCAAATGAGTTTTTTGGTTGAAACATTAATATATTCACTTGCTTTTAAGTATTGTTAGAAATTTCTATTCCAGTGACCTACGGTCGAGTTCAACAGATCTGACTGTATCAAAATTGTGTTTGATCAACAGTCTCCATGTAAGGAATTGTATTGTACCAAGTTAATGCCTTAGAGATGACCTTGCAATACTTACCCATGAAAACTAGTCATTAGGAGACTTTTGGGTTACTTGCACCTAAGAGGCTTATTTCCAGGTGGGGTTAGAGTAGATTACAGTGAATTGTCCTGAGTTTTCTTGTGTTCATTTATACACTAGTCTGTGCATTGTGTTGGCCTTCACCCTGCAGGGGTAAATCCAGACTTTCAGGGCATCTGTGTGTCAGCACAACAGGTGTTTGAATTTCCCACTGCCATGTTAGGGAGAGCTGATCAGTGCTACTGTCACTGTAATGCTGGGCCAAAAGAGAGGAAGTGGGAGCCCAGCTGAGGAAATTCAATGCACCAATTATTTAACAAACCAGCTGATTTGTAGGTGCATCAGCCAGCTCGATATGTACCCTCTTTTCCTTTGCTGGGGGCTGCCAGACCACTGCAAGTGCTGTATGTTTTTGTCATTGACAGTTTTGTAAGCTACTGTAGCTCCTTGTGCTGGATCTGGGAATGGTCTGGCTCAACAATTTTGCATCTTTTCTTCACCTTCATTTTCCCAAGGCCAGGCAGCCTTTTCACAACTTTTCAGAAGAGAAGGATATCAAAGATCTCAGCCTCAGCTCAGGGCAGATGAATGACACCTGGCCCAATGCAGATGGTTTCAGAAATGTGAAACAGAAAATGCACCAGATTAGGCTTCATGCCTGCTCACCGACACAGAGAGAAGATCCAGTCTACATAAGAACCAGAGCACAAGATAAACAGACAAATCAGCTCTGGAGGAGAGCAGATAGCACCTAGGTGGCAGCAATCATATGCAATAATGTAGAGGGTGTCTGGAAATTAGCACAGATTAATTAACATGATTTCATCCTGAAAGACAAGAAAGTAGAAAGAAAGCATGCCAATTCTCTGATGAACTAATGCTGGGAATTGTGTAAAGGGAAAATAGAACATGTCAGTGAAAAGAAGCTGAAATTCTTGTGACTCTAACACCCTCATAAAAGGTTGAAAACTCCTGAGTGATAACAGCAAAGGTGTTTCCCCAGCTGGGTTTGTTGGTTTGGCTGAGCTTGTGGGTTTCTCCTCTTCCTCATCTTGTAGTCAGCCAAACCAGCTCATGCATGGTTTGGTTGTGGCTTTGCCCAGATAATGGCTGTGCAGAGTTAGACTTTCCAAAGAGCAAGTGCATGTTTAAAAGAGTCATGTTCAGGGTCATGTTTTCTGTGTATTCCAAGATGATAAGAAGTCTGTGCCCCTTCCTTGTAGCTTGATTTTCCTAGCACACTGGAAAGCACAGAGTGCCCTTGTGACACCTGGCCTGAAAGAGCAGACAGATGGCTGCTGAGGAGATGAGCTTCAAGGTCAGGAATGTAGAGTGACCTCCTATACACCCAAAAGGGACTAGAATCACAATTTGCTCAAGCTTGACAAGTTTAAGTCAAGTTACCAGATCTGAAACTTACCTTCTCCAGGATATATATCTCTCCCATAAATACACAATGTATATCCACATTTATTTTCCAGAATATCTGGCATGATCTGGTAAACAAAATATTCCACAAAATTAGCTTCACTGGCGTGGTTTTTGGGGTAGATAACATACGCATCATATATCTTTCCATCTATAAGGCAAAACAAGAGGAAGGAGTATTGTGTTCATGTGAATTAGACCTATCTATTGCAAAAAGTAGGAGAGAAATAAAAATATCAGTCACTGAAATAGGTCTAAGAAGCAGTTCTGGCCAATCTGAATAATGTGTATCATCTGGTGCATGTTTGGAAACTAAAGACTGTGCATATTTTGTGTATTCCATGCTCAATTGTTTTGTCCTGTGTGTTTGTAGCTTTGTAGAGCCTGGCCTTTGTACTGTGAAGGCTGTATTCCAAAGTATATGCAGTAAGATTTCAACTGATCGATGCATATTAGCATGATATAGCGATGAAGCTCAGCATTTGTTATTTCAGTGGTACAATTTGCTACTAACAGGCTTTGTCTCTCAGCACAAGATATTCCATTTAAATTCTTCCATCCAATCAGAACCAAATACAAAGTCAAATATTTATTTCATTCCTTGCTTCATTTCTCTAAATTAAGTTTTCTATTACAGCATTTTTATTCTAATCACAAATGTTTCTTTCTTTCTGGTGGAAATGGCCGTATCCTTTCTTTTGTTGCTGAGGTTCTTGCTCAAACCATTCTAACAATAGATCCTATGAGGAGCAGCTGAGGGAGCTGGGGTTATCTAGTCTGGAGAAGAGAGGTCTCAGGTTTGAGCCTATTGCTCTCCATAATGACCCAAAAGGAGACTGTAGCCAGTTAGGGGTTAGCCTCTTCTCCGAGGCAAGCAGTGACAGGACAAGAGGAACAGTGCTAAATGTACCAGGGGAGGTTTAGGTTGTATGTTAGGAAGAATTTCTTCATAGTAAGAACCATTAGGTATTGGAATGGGCTGCCCAGGATGGTGTTGGAGTCACCATCCCTGGAGGTGTTTAAGTAAAGGCTGGAAATGGCACCGAATGCCATGGTCTAGCTGACATGGTGTTCAGTCATAGATTGGACTCGATGATCGCAGAGGTCCTCATTGATTCTGTGAATCTGTGCTTTTGTGATTCTGTAATAATAATGAACTGTCCATTTCCAGAGTCTGATTAATTTCATCATAAAATATACTTACATGAAAACTGTCATACTTCTTTCCTCTTTAACAAGAAGTAACTAGATCAGCTGTAGATATCTACCATGAACACATCTGTGGTAAGAGTCAGCTTCAGATTTAAAAACTGTCCATTTAGCTGGATTTGGTCTCTTAAAAACATGTACCTCATCATGTCATTAGGCACTGTCTGCCCTTCAGCTGCCCCCTGCAAAGGGGTTCAGTCTCCATGAAGCCCTAAGGCAGTCCCAACAGGACCAGCTGCTTATGGTTAGACAGCTGGACCCAGCCACAGGTTTCATGTCTAAGATGGAAACTTGCACATGTACATGCATGTATTGCATGTTTCATTTCATACAACTAAATGTAGATGTCTGAATCTTGAGATGAAAGCAACCAGTAAAGTTAGAGGGAATGTATTCCTCCAGAAACATCTTCCACACTATTGGTATCTTTCTTTTTGGCCTACAAAAACTGTTTTGATCTAATATATGCTTTTAACACTTTAGTTAACAGGTTTGTTCCTTTACATTAGACAGCATATAACAAGTACAGTTAATAGCACTGTAAATCAGATTTTCAATGTCATTCAGTATTTTATGGCAAATACTTCCATTAAAAAAACTACAAAACTATGACTAAATCTCTTTTTTATGTAATTCAGTGCTACAAAACCCAGGAAACAAGGGAATATAAAACACTTGCAGAGCTATGTATGACTTCTCTTTACTAAAAGTGTAAGAAAGAGAAGAATCAGGCTCAGGTGTCATGGGTTAGCAGCTATCAAATAAATTACTTTCTCTATGATTTGCCATTTTCCTTTTTTTTAACTTTCTTTCTCAAATCTTACTTACCATCCTTGACTGAGTGGGGCTGGAATATCTCCCGATACAACAGGACAATATCAACTCGGAAGGACTGGTAAAGGATAGCTGAGAGTGCTATTGCACCTAGCAAAACTAGAGATCCTGTGATCAGAAGGACATTAGGAAGAACCTCTGCAAAGTAGAGGAATATATTGTTAGCCACAGAGAAGTTAACCCGTGTGCTGAAACTTTAGGCTCATATCCTTACTTCTGTTACTGCTTTCAGGAGCTCAAAACAGAGATGAGAAAGTTTATTCCTTCCCCAGCTGGCATAGCCAACACATAGACCCCTGAACTAGAAGCATATAATGCAGCATATAATTAATATTCACTTTGTTGAATCCAGACCTACTTATGCTAAAAGCTACAGCTGACAGTGATGTTTAAGTACCTTGTAACTTTTAAAAACTGGTAATAACACAACCATTTTGTGAGACATCTAAGCCTACACATGAAAATCCACAAAAGGACAAATGGAGGCTTCTGGCATGATTTCACAAAAAGGATACAAAGAGCATGTGCAAGTAATGAAATCTGCAAGATAAGAACTAAGATAGCACTAGACAAGCAGGAAAACAGAACATGCCCTGGTCACAGAAATAAAATAAACGATGCTGAAGTCAGATGACGTTCTCTCCTGCCTTTTCCTTTCAAGAGGGTCAAGGAGCAGCATGTAATAGCAATGATGAGTAAGAAAAATTGGGGTAGAAAGGAGCCACCCACTTTAGTTCCAATTTCCATCATGGAAGAACTCTAGAATCTGTCCACCTTTACCTCAGAGAGGAAGACTTATCAAGGATAGATAAAGTCTGGATATATGGAAAACTTTTTTTACATTGAGGGTTTTAAAACACTGGAAGAGATTGCCCAGAAAAACTGTGGATGCCCCATCCCTGGAAGTGTTCCAGAATAGCTTGGATGGGGTGCTGAGAGATGAGGTCTAGTGGAGGATGTGCCTGAGAAATTCTGCTGAAAAGATATATAAATGAAGAGTTTACAAATACATTTTCCCTTTCCTCTGGAAACTGTAAATGTGAGGTAAATTCAAAAAGATTTCACACTCTTAACATTTCTTTCTTTGGCATTTAAAGGGAAAAATAAATGTTTGGCTTGTGATGAAGCTTACCTCACCAGAATTAGATCAGGAGGAAACACCTTCCAATAAGATTGGGCAAGAAAACAACCAGTGCTTTCTAAAGTGAAGTTTGGCCATATTTTGAACTGTGTCACATGATGCCTATGAAGGAACTTCATCCTTCTTGATCCCTTCAAATTTTAGTTTTTGATTCATTTTCCTGGTCAATACACACAGACAAAGTAAGGAAACCCCTTTCACTACCCTGAAATACCCCTTTCACTACCCTGAAAGTAAAGAAACCCCTTTCACTACCCTGAAATACCCCTTTCACTACCCTGAAAGTAAAGAAACCGCTTTCACTACCCTGAAATACCCCTTTCACTACCCTGAAAGCAAGGAAGCCCCTTTCACTACCCTTTCACTACCCTACAATATTACTCTGGGGCTGATCCAAGTACCAGGGTGTGATGTTGTTTCTTACTGATATATTTGCTGACACCATGCTCATCATAGCATTACAATTACTGATGTATTGCATTAAGTCTCTATAAACATCTAGAGAAGAAATAGGTTCCAGTATCAGCTTTTGCAATTATGAACCTAAAAAACGCTATTTATATTTGCACTGATTAGACCAAGGCTGGAAAAGAAGTGATGTGCTCATGCAGTTTGTAATGTGTCAGACGAGACCCCCACAGAGTTGTCTTCCTAGAAGAGCAGGTTCAATTCCCAGTAATGCTAGCTTAGCCTCTTCTTTCTCTGGAATTAACTAATGAATATTCACTAATTTAATTCACTAGTGAACAGTCAGCACAGTGGGGGCAAGTGCCACAATTCCCTTTGACTTTACTGCATCATTTAGCAGCTGAGTTCATGAGTAAGCCATGTTCTATTTATATTCAAGAGCAATGGGAATACAGAACTATCAGCTCACAAGGACTAATATTGGAAAGGCCAAAGAAAACATGTCAGAAAGCAACTTTTGAAGGAGTTCCAGACAAACTCCAGAAGAGCAGCAGTTTTTCCTATCTTCTCTGGCATCTAAGGTGGATGCATTTACATACAGTGAAGGCAGAGATCTGGGTCTAGAGTTCCTGTTCACACCAGTCTACAAAATATGAGCCAAAAGGTTAGCTTTAGCATTAAACATCTTTGAGGAAGAACAGAGATGATGCTTTGGGCTGAACCTTTGTATGACTGTGTAAAAAAAAAAAACATTAACAGGATAGTGTACTGTGAGAAACACTAAGAAGCAATCATATATTTGGAATTTTTTTCCTATTAAATACAAACATACAAACTAAACAAAAAAAGGAGTGTGCACATCTTTACTACACATTTACAAGATGAGAGGCACATGTGAATCCTATAGCATTTTTATTATTCTGAGAAACAAGAGGCATTGCTTTAACATAAATGTTGCTGAGCTGTGTGAGGACTCAGTGAAGAAAATTAAAGCAGAGCACAGCCACTTCTGGACATAGCATTGCTGACACCAACAGTGCTGAGGGGCAGAGGCAGATACCTTGTCAACAGCAGCGAGAAGGACAAGAGCATAAAAAAGGTAGTAGTGAAAGCAGGGTCACAGCCAAGAGCTTTCATGATCATTTACTGAAGACTTATGAATAAAAAAAAATAAGATTTGTCTATAACAGAAATTAGGCTCAATGACTCATGGGATGAACACAGGATATGCTATATTTTCTCCTTCATCTAGTCTGTAATATGAGGCCAACAAGGAATTTGTTTTAATAAACTAGTGAGCAGAAACTGTTACTCAGTTTCCTTCCCTCTCATTCCAAGTACACTCCCACACTCAGGTACTTCAGTGCAGAGCTGATGTGCTTCCAGCTTCCTGAGTGAAGCTGCACTCAAACTCACCTATCCAACCAAAACATCTCCTGCCATCCTACTGCTGGGTACTATTCTGCTGTTACAATTCACCTAAATCTCTTCTAGTCTAGGCTACAGCAAGGAAATTTGTCTGGGTTTTGAATCCATGATCCTGTAGACAGTCATGAGCAGTTGAGAATACAGCAGGACATGGGTCTGTGCACGCCGTGTGATCACAGTACACTTGATTTTACTCTTTCCACCACTCTTTTATAGAAAACCAATCCCTGTTAAAGATCTTGACATTTACTTTCAAAGTCCTCGAGAAAATAGAGTAGTTTTAGATCACATATTAGGAAGAAATTCTTTCCTGTCAGGGTGGTGAGGCACTGGAACAGGTTGCCCAGAGAAGCTGTGGATGCCCCATTCCTGTAAGTGTTCGAAGCCAGGTTGGATGGAGCTCTGAGCAGCTTAGTCAAGTGAAAGGTGTCCCTGCCCTTGGCAGAGGGTTTGGAACTAAGTCATCTTTAAGGTTCCTTCTAACCCAAACCATTCTTTGATGCCATGATTCTTCATGGTTTAGCATATCTGATGGGATGAAAAATGAAACAATTGATCACAGCTACTTCTTGAGCCTTCACTGACAAAATAGCATTTTCTGCCATAGGAATCTGATTCAGAGGTGTTGGCAACAGTGCTTAGGGATCTGGCTATCCCTATTAAAAAAAAATTCCTGTATGAGCTAAGAATTATCTCTATCCCCATCATTTACTGCCCTGGATTTTCCTTCTCTTTCAAGTACTACTTGGAGTGCTACTCACAACTCTGTGTGGCACAGAGGGAACACAGTGACACTCAGAGAAGATAAAGAGTGATTTTGAAGAGGTGATTCACACAACATGCAGTCCATAAAGGACACTACAGTTGATGCAGTATAGTAAGGAAGACAAACAAACTGACAAACCAGCAGCTCAAACCCTTGTATTTAAAGTTTGCCTATTTTCTGCCACACTTTTACACTAAAGACAATAGTTTGATTTGTCACAGTGGAGAAATATCTTAGAAACAGGATATTCTTGTCACAGAGCTGAAACAGTCACGCTCTGCGTATTTCATCTCTTGCTGACACTGTTTGAATAACATCCCCCTCTCTCCCCAACCCCAAGGACAAGGACTCAGCCACATGAATTTTGCAACTGCCTGGAACATGTAGGGAAGAAGCAGGCTGGTTTTGCTTCTTATTAACTGAAACTCTTTTACTATCTGAAACAAATAGTAAAATAAACTCACCAACATATTTCAAGCTAAGTGCAAATTGTAAAGAATCAAAATGAAAAAATCCTACCCTTAGATTGCACTTTGAGTTGTAATGTCACCGTGACTCTTGTGTTGTACATTGTGTTCAATGCTATACATGTGAAATTTGACTGCAGATCCTCCTTTTTTACTTCAGTAATATTCAAAGTGGTCTCTTCATAGTATACTTGCTCATGTCCATCAAAACTAATAGAAAGAGAAAGAGAAAGAGATGGTACCATTGGTTTTAATGGCTAGGCACAGTTTGCTTAGAAGAAAGATTATTCTGTGTTATATGCACTTACAAATTAGTTTCTTCATGAAATCTTGAAAAAACAAGGCTTTTCACTGGGATGTTATCCACATCCCATCTGACAGCAGCCAGTGGCTGTTTCTTAATCCCCAGGCGAGCCTGACATCTCAGAGACAAAGCAGCACCTAATGAAGATACAGAGATGTAAACATGCCTTGATGAAAAACAAAATTGTATTTTCCCCATAACATCTTTTTCTACAAATCTTCATACAACTTGTGAGTTTTGTCACAACAATTTTGACACATTTTTATGAACTACTGCTGACAAATTCATACATAGAAGAGACAAAAAGAAATATTAACAGGAATTTTTCAGCAAATGATCTAATAACACACCAAGGATTACAAAAGGAATTATTTATATTGTTATGATGAAGGCAATGTACCCTTTACTTGTGATGCTTGACACATATAATCAGGTAGTGAGGAACATAGAATGGATATGATGGTTGACATACAAATGTACACAGAAATAATCTAATTAAATTTCAGTATATATTATTTTGCATATGACTTGTGTGCAGCCTTATCTTGTATTTTATTCAAGCTGGACAAAAGTAAAGTAAGCCAGTCCAAGCAAAACTAAAACAGGAAATTATTTTTATTAAATATTTCCCATTAGGGAATATTTACTCCAAAGTAAGGGTCACCATTGCACTGAAAGAAAGTATAATTTAAACATGTTAAATTGTTTCCACGTAAGTGCATCTAAGCAGGTCTTAGATAAGATTATTAAATCGTACGGTTAGATCACAAACTGGTATTAGGGAACATGGAGAAATCCCTTCATTTTTGCAAACAGGAGACAATAGAACCAGTACAGCAATGGGGTTTCAAATTGCAAAGTGAATTTTCTCTGTGTAAGCACTGCCACAGTGATAGGCAGAGCCCACAGCGCACTAGGCACTGACCGTCTTACTAGAGAAAGCTTGTCCTCAAGCTTTCTGAACAACAAAACAACTGGGGAAAGAGGAATAAAAGAATGTGAATGTCAGTCCACTGACAAGTCTGATCCCCAGCACGTGGCACAGAGAGGGCTGTGGACCCCAGCAGTATCTGCTGCCAGAGCAGTCCTGTTGTAGCACAGAGGCAGAGGGGTGGTAGGTACAAACCCTTCTCCCACTGGCCCAGCTTCACCCCACTTGCCCTGGCAGATAGGCATCCTGGATTACCTATTTAGATTTCAGATGGGTTTAGTCTCTTGCTGGAGAGCTCCACCTTTCTCCACTGACTGCAGACAAATTCCAGACAACTCTCACGCGTACCAGGAGCACCTTGTCCTGATGGTGTGAGTTACCCAGGATTAATTTGAATCTCTGAGAACATCAATGGCCCTGGGAGCCAGGAGCAAGCTCTACATCATGGGCTGTCCATCTGGCTCTGTCTAAATCCACTGCTGCGTCCTGTCCTTCAGCCCTCCCAGTATCTTCCACCCAGACTGGTGTATCAGTGCTAGCCAACATGGATATGAGACAGGCAGTGCTCCTCAGCCTCAGAGCCAGCAACCAGTTCCTTGTGATCTTTCATTCCTCAACAGAGACACAGGCACTGTCTCCACATGGGGACTGAAAGTAGCAAGGAGTAGCTCTAGCCACAAGAATAGTCCATCCCTCCCTCTTAGGGGTACCATCAAGCAGTTTTGAGAGAATTAGCCACAGCCCTCTTTGAAGTGGATGGAAGCTGTCACCTTTCAGCTGAGATGCAATGATTCATTCTGTGAACAATCCTAGTCTATGCCAGTGAGAGTAGAACTAGTTATTGAAAGCTTCTTAAACTTCACTTAATGCCTAAATAACCCATCAGTTGTATCTAACTTCACACCCCTGTGCCTGGAGGGAATTAAATCTGGTAAATACTATGGTGCAAAACTGTGACAAAACGTTCTATCATTACATCTTCTTGAAAATACCCATGTTTACTGGACCATTACAAAATTTTAATTTAAAAACAAATTAAAATTTTTACTCACCAAGCTCTGCCTCTACTACATCGTTATTCTTTGGAAATATGATTTGAGGTGGTAGAGGCGAGTATTTCACTTTAGAAATTAAAGAGGAAAAGAAAGCATGCATTAACAAGCTGTGAAAATGCATTTTGTAATACAAGGCTTGTAATCTGTACAATTAATATTTTATGATCACAAAACAATTGCAAACTAACAGTGTTTCACATACTTGTTGGGATCATCTGGTTTTATTCCTACAACCAAATAGCTCTGGGGAGTATGTACATGTTAATAGTTCCAGTATTTTCTCCCCATCTATTTAATTTTTACCTTTGTACATAGAAAGTAAGGAAAAAAAATAGGTTTTGAAGTACTGTTTTAGCTGCTGAGTGGGGCAAAAAAGTAAATGCTGTTATAGGCTTGTGTGTTTGCTGTTCTGGGGTTTTGGGTTGCTGTTCTCTGGGTTCTGGGTTAAGAAACATTTGAGAAATTACTTATATCAATTATATGAAATAGCTAATATGTAATTTATGCAGTATCTGAACTCCAACATATTGCTTTCTAACCCTTTCTTCATTAAGCTTTTCCATCTCAAGGCACCTCTGTGAAACATGTATTTCCCAAATAATTCTCTAGGAACACATTTCAGTCCCTGTTTCCCAGACTGACTGGATATGATAAAATAGAAGTCAGGAGAAAGCCAGTAGCTTCCCAGCTATCTGACTACGCTAAGTTCTTAGCTGCCAGCAGTCAGAGGCAGAAACTTCTCTAGATCAATGTGGATCTGCAAGGTAACAGGAATGTAATATCATCACTCTCTAATATTAACAAAACAGAACAGCTCCAGTCATCAGCATACTAATTTTAAGGTCTGATAAAAACTCAAAGTTGTCATTAAGTACTTTGAATTCAGCAAGACCCAGTCCGGATTTCAGAGTTATGTTGTGATCTCTTCTTTCTGCAATGATTTCAAAAGAAAGTTAGATGAACTTCAAGATCTGTCTGGATGTAACAAAGGCTTTTGTAAATTTGAATGCCTTGGGCCAAATAAAACATAGGAATTTTTGTTGTAACCCAGGAAGTACATTCAAACAAAAATTGTTAGGCAGAGAAGTATAATGGAAAGCATGATCGTGATCATGTAGAGCAACAGGTAGAAAAGGAGGAAAAGCACATTTCCCAGCTGCTGAACTAGGTCTCTGCTCAATCTGTCCTGCTCAGAATAATCAGGATGAGCTCTGCTAGTGAGATTTGGGCACAGTAGCAAAAGCTGCATCCAGGCCTCCTTCATTCAGCCCACAAGCTGTGTGCCTCCCCAGAGCAAAAAGGCCTGATATTCACTCTGCAAATGGATGATTTTTTAAAAAACCAAACAAACAAACTAAACACCAAGAAAACAACCACATGAGCCAAACTCAAGCCCTCCACCACCCCCCAAGAAAAGGTCTTTCTGACTATTTTTCTACTGATCTGATTGCAGAAATGAAGATGCATTTTGAAGTTTTGCGAGTTGATGCAATCTGAAACTGTAAATTTCTGTGTGCCATTTCCTGAACACCATCCAAATACAAAACCTCCTTGAGGAGAATGCATCCTAGAGGCAACCCAAAGTCCACACATCTCAGTCATTTTGGGTATGTTCAAAATCACAGAGACATAGTAATCACTGAGATCCATCCATTTTCTATTTCTATATATACCTTGTTCATTTTGTCTCATTCAAGACAAATTTTAAAGTTTTTTCAGTACTATTATCAAATGAATGTTAGATGGCTGAGGTGGACCAAGAGGCATTAAGCTGTAGGCCATCAATGCATGACTGAGCTAGTGATCACCAGACAATCCTCACTAGACACAGATTTTGCTGCCTTTAAAAAACAGAAAGCAGAGCATTGTGGCATTCCACCGAGGAGATCCTTCATTGCAGAAATGTGCTACCAGAGAACTCTATCAACCACAGCACCTAACCAGAGTCATCAGAATCTTTAAAAAAAAAACTGAATGAGACCAGATCTGACTTTACCCCATCTGCTCTATGTGGATGACCATCCACAAAATTAATCTAATAAAGCTGATGTAAATCTTAACTATGATAAACCAACCAAAATGCTTTCTCTTTTGAATGTACGAAAGGAGTTTCCTTTGCTCTAAGTTGACATTAGTCTTTTAATCTTAGTAAGCTACAGAATTACTCTTACCCCCACTTATGAAAATTCTTGTTGCTGATACATTAAATGCATTTCCTTTATGGGTATAAATAAATTGACAAGTATAATAACCATCATCCTCCCTTCTTGGATTCTCAATATAAATATATTTCTCTTTCTTGAAGTATCTCTGTCCCTGAAGAGGTTTGCAGTCCTGGAAAAGAAAAATGTGTTTGGTTGCAAAGAGCTTTTCAGTATTCTGACCAATATTGGCACTATCAGGGCTTTATTTACCTTATACCACTGGACAATAGTAGCATTCTTATAGTTATCAATGGTAGGACAAACAATTCTTCCTCTTCCAGTGTCATTTGGGTAACGAATCTGACTTGGGAAACATTCTCCTGGCTTGTATGAATGCACTTGCACACTCACGTTGTATGACTTCGTGCGATTACTTGAACTTTAAAAATGGAATAAGGTATGTCAGTCAGTGATTGCATTTTTACATGGCATATATCAATGTTTATAACAAATGTGTGTCATTCTATAAACATATAGACGATCAGCTTGGTTTTAATGATCTGCCATAAAAATAGCAATTGCAGGGTGAAAACTTACGGAAAAAAGTCATCATGTCCAAAAATTAAAATTAGAATATATTATCAAAATATATATTCTTGTCAGTCTAACACCTTCCACTTTCCATGTGGCACTTACAAATGTGTTACACAAGTGTAGTTTCCAGAATCCTCTCTAGAAGTTGGCAGAAACCAAAGAAATCGTTCTGTGGAAAATACTCGTGATCCATCCTCTTCTGCAGGAATTATTTTTTGAGTATCCATGCGACACCAGGTGATTTTCACAGATGAATTCCACTTGGGACATTTTATAACTAAAGCCTCACCTTCCATAGGATCAACTGCAAATGAACAAAAGATTAAAATCTCAGATAAATTAAACCTTTGTCTGCTGAGACAGAGAACTTGGCATTCCTGGATCAGTAGACCAGTTATGTGCCTCTACCCTCCTTGAGCTTTCAGAGATGATACATAGCAAGCTTATTTTCACTAGATTGTTTTTCAATAAAAATTGTGTTTACCTTGAGTTGTTAAGCCATTTGTTTACAAAAACAGTAACTAATGTGGGGTGCACAAATAAATAAATGAACAAACAAACAAAGCCCTAGGTTCTAAGTGGGCATACAGTAAAAAACAAGAGGACTTAATTAAAAAAATAGTAATTTTTTTAAATGAGCTTATTATGCTAATCTTTGCCTAAAATACTGCTTTTATACAAAAAAATTAATTAAAACAAATAAAAATACTGGCTTTAATGTTGTTATCTTTTGGTATAGTGAATATTTATTTATGCAATGGGTAAGTGCTTTTTTCCTGCCTTTTTAATACTGAGAAATGAAATTGGTTTTTTTTTCTGGAAGAAAAAAATCATGGAAGAAGGAAGTCTGTAGATTAGATCCTTAGGAAATATAAAATAAAATAAAACAACCAAAAAAAAATCAGCTTCTTTCTGAAGTTCATGAAAATGGGGTGGGGAAAAATGAAGGAAGAATCTGATGAGAAAGTGAGAAGTTGAAAAGATACAGAAATAACTAAGACAAATAAGAAGCTTAGAAAAATAAACTACATGTGCTCACACATAAGAAAATCTGGGAGTAAGACACTATTTTTTTTTTTTTTTAGCTGAGTATACTTCTATTTTTGAAAACTGAAATTGGCCCAGAGAAACTAGAATCAAGCAATTTTGACAAATACTTAAGTGCTCAGGTACCTGAATATTGTACTGGCCACTGAAAACAAACATTAATCTTCTCAGAATGCAATTAAGCATTCCAAGAAGAAAAAGATGGGAGTATAAGCAAGGATGGTGACAGAACAAAGATTGAGATAGATTGGCAGAGGAGCTGCAGTAGATAAAGGAGTGTGAAAATGAGAGTAGATAACCAAACAGCTAACCAAAACAGACAGTGTCTATCAAAAATGACACTTTGCAGTGGTGGCTTTAGACATGTAGGTGCACAAATCAGGAATTGAGAGTCTCTATATGATGAACACTTCTGCCCTGGTTCTTTCTAAAGAAGTGGTTCATCTCCATTGATATTGTCATCTCACTTATTAATTTGGGGCTCCTAAATTAGCCAAGTATGAGTATGAGTAACCCCAACCACATCATTTTAAAAATTTTCCCACCTACAAGCCTTGCAAAGACACTGGGACATATCAGGGGGGTCAGAAAAGGCAACATTGCTCCATCAAAGGTGGAATGCATTGGAAATACAGATTTCTTTGAGGAAAAATAGTGTGGAGAGGGAAGACATTGAAAAATGAAGGCCTTGCCTAAACTCAATGACATCCATAAAAATAATTTCAGCAAATTCTTCAGCAGAATTTGTCCTATTAATAAATCTAATTTGTTTGAACCTTAGCATTCCTATTGTAAAACTGACAATATGGAAAAATATTTAGAGATCATATCTTAGAGAATTTTTCAGACAAATGAGCATCTCAGCTCGAGAATAGAAGTACATGAGTGCTGTGCAGCACTGTGTCACTGGTCAGCATTGTATAGCTGAGTCAGTAGAGCTGGCCCATCAGTAATAGTTTACTGCTCTGGACATTCCCCCTGTGCAGGGAAACATTATTGTTTCACTGCATTTTTAAATTAACACCCCCAAATTCAGGACATTAAAGAGCATTTCTATGGAGGACAGCACCCATTTACACCCCTGATTCAGCAGGGTGCATATGCCTATGAGCTGCTCAGTGCAATTAAAGCACACTCTTGGAGTTTGTGCCCAGCTGGAACCTGGAGCACCAGCTACTCTCAAATTCTTTCAAGAAGACCCTTTTCTTTCTGCTTGCAGAGGTGCCAAGTGGCAGACGTTGAACCTAGACTTGATGCCACAGAAATGTATAGTGTTTGGTGCATTTTATTACACATTAAAAGCTAGATGTTAAGTTGTGATTTCTGGCTTGAGGTGAACACACTATCTTTAGGCTTAAAAATAAAACCACCAATTTGGAAACAGCCTACAGATTTGTACAGAACAAACCTTATCAAAAAGTATTTTTAAAACGTGACTTACATGTTTCAGATGTCATGGAAACCGAGAGGAAGGTAGACAGGAGGATCAAATCTATATGCCCCATCATATTTCTAAACTAAGAAGAAAAACATTGATATCTTAGCATATACTCTGCATCAGCAATACTGTATCAATGTACATCAGAGAATTAAACAGAAAATGGTATCATGCAGTGATAAACTGTATCATGTGAGCTACTCTGTAAAGTGTGTGCACATAGCAGTGGTGTTGCGGCTTTGAGGTGATGTTATTTGTTCCCTCATCATTAAAACTACAGTTATGACTTAGTTTAGTGGGAGTCAGAAATTACTCTCTCATGATGTTCCTCAGGCAGAAGCCTCTTTCAACTTGCTTGCTTTCTTTTTTAGAGGAAGACATTGGCATTCTCTTCACAGTCAAGTGCAGAGAAACTGTCCCCCAATTTAGAAAAGGACCGATCCTGGGCTTGAAAATGTATACCCTGGTTTTGAATTAAGGTTACATCCAATCAATTGCTTAGATGCAAAATACTTTTTAAATGTCTTTTTATGAAAGAGGAGTTATCTTCAGTGACAACTTCTCTAGGTAAGTGTTAGGCAGTAAGATCAAAACCGGGTGAGTGTCATAAACAATGCTAAGCTGAAGAAGTGGACTGGAAAGGAAGGTGAAGGAGCATAATATAAACTTAGCTAACAGCAGCAGGGCAGGTGCTGTATCCCACTGATGTTTTCACTTGTGTCTAACTGATACACCTCAGCTGTAATTCACACCTCATGGTGTGGCTCAAGAACTCTCCAGCAAACCCCTTTATTTAAAAAACCCGACCATTTGATCACGGGCATTAAGCTGACCTAATCCAGGAATATGTCAGGAGACAGCAGGCATGCAATCCAGCTACACTACGCTGCTGTAAGCATTCTACTTACCATGAGAAAGCCTTGAATGCAGTTCTTCACTGCAGATCACAGAGCAGTGGATTCTATTGTTGTGTATGAGTAAGCAGCAGTCACAGAGTCCTACAGACAGTAGACAAGTTGTTTTCGAGAGAAATCAAGTCAGAAAGGAAATATAATTTATCTTGCAGATAGTGAGCACAAGGGGAGTAGTAAAAAACAGGCAAGAAATGTTAAGTACTGTCGTCACACTTACTGCAAGGAATTTTTATTTCAGTGCTTAAAACTTCCAGACTAAATAAACATTGACAAGACTTATCAAGTCCTATGTTTTTGCCAAGTCTGCCATTCAGAGCAAACTCAGTTTTTAGCTTTCAGAAGTGTCATCAGCTTTGTATTGATATGGAAAGTTTCTTTTTTAGAAGGTTTAATAATATCCAGAGGGTTATTCTTAACCTCTGAAAAATCAATAACAAAACTTAGTGTTCGAAGAGAAAAGTGTGAGAATTTCATTGTAGGTATACTCACATTTCATTGCAGGGATATTCACAAATCACAGGAAAGATGAGGTTTAGACCAAAAAATGCAGCATCTCAGCATTAATGTCACAGAAAAACTGATGCCATGCCTTTTACAGGAAGCGAGTGACCAGTCAGGAGAAATACTATGTGTGAGAAACTACTTGTTTTCATTATTGCTGGAGAAAAGCACCACATGTAAGTGCAAATCTATTGACTTCTTTAATTTTAAAGAAACCTTAGGCCAGCTGAACAGATTTTTAGAGGGTACCTTCAACATTAACATCAAGAGTTTTGCCCTGAAAGGAATGAACAAGGTGGCCCAGAACAGGGTTCATCAATGACCTGGGACTGGACAGACCCTTAGGAGAAAAAGACACGTCACAAAACGGCACAATGAAATTCACACCATCAGCACAGCAAAGCATTCAGCTTTGTTCATCATTTAGAGTATGAAGCTTGTCCTAGAATAATTTCTAACACTAGCAGGGAGCAAAAAATATCCAGAATACACCTTCTCTACTGGGAGGCTTTTCCCACCAAGTCTATGGTTTTGTTCCAGCAACTTATTTGCCCCCAGCAAGGTCTGCCAGCAGTTATATTAACTGTCCTTTTATTTCTTAGAGCTATCTTGTTTAAGTGAGTGATACCTCAGCAAGATGGCAAAAACTAAACTGATTGATTTTTAAAGAAAAATAATTTCATAGACTAAGTCTGGAGTCTTTCTGAAATGAGGGCTTTTTTCTCATTTGATATTTTATTTGTAACAGTTTATTAGGAATTTAGCCACAAGTAATACCACTGTTGGAGACACTGACAAGTCCCTTATTGCCAGTGCTATTGCAGCCCTAGAAATGGAAGGCTGTTGATTACCAGAAAGTTGGAAGGAGATGTGCTTTCACCATTTTTAAGATATAGCTTTGTCCAGGAAAGGAGACAGACAATTACTTGCTCTCACCAATTTTTCTAACAAGTGCCAGAATGATTCAGGAGTAAGAAATTCATAATTTCCAATCTCCATACTTGCCAGTTGTTGCAATTAGCCTTCTGTTTACTGAAAAAAATATCTTTGACAGACGTTACACATACTGGGCTACCAGCCTGCACCAAAAGAATGGAAAATATTTGAGCTGAGATGCTCCCCACCAAATTTGATGATTGCTTTCTTGAATTTCCCTCCATTTTTAAGTTGCTGTGTACCAGCAGCAGTTCAAGTAGGGTACGAGTGTTGTGTGTGTGAATATGTACAATATAGAAGGCTCTAAAAAAAGAGGAATGTTCCCTGAAAATTCAAAGAGCTCATGCAATTAAAAAAGCAACATGGTTCTCTTTGAATTTTCTGAAGTCAACAGTAAACACCAAACTACCTCAATATGAACTCCAACAGAGGTTGCAGGTGTAGACAGAAAACAGCAAGAGAAGGACTGGTTCTGCAGTGCCTTACAGCTCCTTCCTATAGCTATGCATGGTAGGAGTGTAAGCCTAAACTCTGTAAACAAAAACTTCAGTGTGGTGCTGAAAAAGCACCAGATCCAAAATTTGGGATAATCTGAGTAGGTCAAAGCCTGGTTCCTAATGATCCACTACCAAAGGAAGGTGAGAGAAGGGGGAACCCACTGTGTATATTGAAGAATCAGTGGTCCATGGGGCTTAACTCCTTACTTCTCTGAAGGCAACTGTGTCACTAACATATTTCTGCTTTTCTTTCCAAAATTCTATTTTCCACCAAAATTTTTATACTACTGTTTATATATGTGACAAAATTACCTAGCATACTAACAAAACCTAGAAATAGAATTGCAATTTCTACCCAAAAAAACTTAACAGACTTTACAATGCAAACATACCATGAAAGAGCAGTTTTGTGGAATTTTTTTACAGATATATACATCCATACACCTTTTAGAAGTGATTTTCATTCTTCTATCAAACCAGAAAATCCATTCTGACTGAAAATATCCTATTAAAATTGGAACAGTAAAACTGAACTTTCCAAAACTGGCATTCACAAGAGGTAACAATTTCACTAGTTACTGGTGTAGGTATAAAATTTAGGAATTTCAGTATTAAAGCATAGAACTTCTAGAATTGACACACACATTATTCTTAAAAAATGTTTTTAAACAAAAAATACATAAATATGCTAAACTCTGAAAAATCAATTGTGGACTAAAGATTTTCTGTGTCTTTGACTAATTTGTAAAAATATATACCAGGAAACTGATGGCAAAATCCATTTCTAAATACACTTCACTGCAAGGTAAATTTTTATGTTAGTCACAACACTATTTGAACTGAAATAAACTTTCTTATCAAATACTTCAATTATTTCTGGTTAAATGACAATATAAATATTTGACCTACCATTTGGAAAATTCAAAAAGCAGAGAAGTGGCTTGTTCTCTGTGGATGTGTCTTATCTTGTACCAGATGTTACCGTAAGCTCTTTTAATCTGGCTTGGGCAGTTCCTATCTGTAGCAGCAAGATACACAGCTTCATTCCGAGCCACCTCCCACTCAATAGAGCAGAACACGCAAATTACTGTAGCAATTTACTTTAAGTACCTATAACAGCATCTCATAGTTCCAATTAATCAGATATCTTTTACCACTAGCACAGGTTTTCCTTTATTGCAAATTATTCCTTTTTAGAAAAATTAGAGTACAATAAATCTGCTAGCTGGGGAGCACAGAGAGGGGACACTCAGATGGCAGAAGGCACTTTGAAACAGATTTTGCTTGAAAACAAGTAACAGCTTTGCGTGGTCTAGTCAAGCAGCAGCTCCCTGAGAACAGCTTGAAAAGTCTCTGGAGAATCAGGAACAGTTTTTTATGAAGGAAACCGTTTCACTGAAGCTAAGCTGATCAAAGAAGGTGCTGAAAAACCAGTTATCTGCACCAACAGATAAATTAAGTCTGTGATGGAAAGATTTTATCCGATGGTCATTCAAACTTTTGTTTCCCTTACCTGGCAGTGTTATGAATTCTATCTGTTCCTTCCAGTGTTCCTGGGACTCTACTGTCAGCATGCAACAACTCCACATCAATACACAAAGATGTAGCAATTATGTGCCAGTATGCAAAAACCTTACCTATGTCACACCCATGGTCTCCCCAGTTCTTGGTATTGCATTTCCTTTGAAGTGGTCTGGGGGTTGCAATTCCCATAGGACAAAAAAAAACCAAACCAAAACAAAACAAAAAACAAAAACAAAACAAAACAAAACAAAAAAAAGAGCTAAAAAAAAGAAGCCAACCAACCCGCAATGATGAAATCTCAAAATGTTTTGGTCAAACAATTTGGACTTCTACCTTTGAAAGCTCACAAATTACTCCCTGATCAAGTTCGTGAGGTTTCATCAGAATCAAGGTCTTTCTCATTTCCTGATGTAAGAGACTTTGGTGAAAATTCTGGAGTAACCATCTGCATTCAGCGGTGGGTTCAATATCCTCTAACCACAACAAGTCATTTTCATCTAGGGAAGGGTTAAATATATTCAGGTAAAGCTAACTTCAATTTTCTAGGCACAAAAATGGTTGTTCTATCACAAAGTCCACTGAAACTTAGATCAGAGGTGCTTATAGTGTTGCTCATACCTCAGAAGAGCCCTTAATCCTGTAGTCTGTTCCCCATGCCCAGCTTGTTCCCGGATCACGGTGCAGATGGGAAACTGAGCTCCTGGCTAAAGAGGATAGTTGCTAGCTGAGCAAAAGCCATCCTGTAGCTTTCATAAGAAACTAAAATCAATGCTGAATGCCTTGTAACTTAGGGCCCATCTTCTAAAACAAAATCCTACTGATAATTTTATGGAAAAAAGAGCTTACAGAAATAACTCAAGAGATTTCTTTGAGGGGTTAATTGCTCCCTTGGCAGCCTGTATGCATAGCACTACAGCAAGCAAGGGAATCATCTGCTCTTGAAGCAAAGGGATCAAGAAGTAATGGCTTTGAACAGAAGCAGGGGATAGTCAAGCACGACTGCAGAAAAACCTTTTAAAAGGTAATGTAGTGAAGCACTGGAAATTTGCTGGGAAACTAGTGGAGCTGCCACTCAGTGTTAAAGAACAATTTAGCATTGGTATCAAGATGAATGCAGCTGGCCCCACAGGTCCATACCAGCACTAGGAGTCAATGATCCAGAGATTCAACCATCAGTAATTCAATGACTGTTTTGGCACAGCATGAGTCTATGAACTTTACTCAAATGTGCTGGCAAAATTATTCCTGTGAAAAATATGCAAGCTAAAGCCACACAGGATACAAAAACTGAAAACCCAGACTGAATGAAGTTACTGACATCTTAAGAGTTAGGAGTTCAAGCATGCAAGAGGAAAAACAATGAGATTGAAAAAGATAAAGTCCTGAGATAAAAAGCAGAGATAGGAAAACAGAAATTCAGCACCATCAGAGTTCACTTTGCTCCAAGAAGCAGTGCTTAGCCTAGCAGCACATTAGCCTTGCTTGCCTAATACCTCACTCTATTAGGCAGGAAACATTTGCTGGGTGCAGTTTTTGCACCTTGCTTGCAGACTGTCAGTGGACACAGTAGGGAAACATTCAGACAGAAGTGACCCTACCAGGAAAGGCTTCACTATATGCATTTACTGAGGCCAGTCCGGGCGGCTCTGACGGAATTGGCAAATGGTGGGATGGCAGGGGACACTGTTGTTGGCAGTGCCCGCACTTGTGTCAGGTCTAATGTGTTTTGGCTGCTGAGGATCCAGCCTGCTGAGGTTGCAGTGCTCTTCCTGTTCATCTGTGTCATGGTCCCCTTCTTGTGGGTAGCAAAGGCATCTCACATTTTGTGTAAAAGGGAAATTAGAAAGATTTTTCAAGGTTTGTAGTATTCTAATAGAGAGGGACTGTTTCCAAGGAAAAGGTTTCCCCTGGCCTTTATCATTGATCGTGCAGCCCTAGTACCACCTATATTGTGGGTGATGGAGGGGCTGGTCCTCAAATAGCTCTGATGGTTCCTTTCATTGAGAAGCTTGAGACAGTTACCCCGAGAAGACACTGTTGGTGGATACATTCCTAACCAGGGTGTATTGGGTTTGGCAAAACTTGGGAGGGTACAGAGGTACCTCTTATGTGAGAAGACACCCAGAGCTGCCCCCATGTTGACCAGAACCAGTTCCATCCAGCTCCCAAAGAGACCCACGCTGGCCACAGCTGAGCTCGTCTGCAACATTGGTAGGTACTCTATGGGAACATATTTAAGAAAAGGTAAAAACTGCTCCGTAGCAACTGTGAGCGAGGGCTGAGACAAGTCTGCAGTGAACAAGGAGGGGGAGGATGTGCTCCAAGTGCTGGAGCAAAGATTCCCTTTCAGAACACGGGGAAAGTCATGATGACACAGTTTGTCCTCCTGCAGCCCATGGAGGATGCCATACTGGAGCAGGTGGATGTGACCTGAAGGAAGCTGTAGTCCATGGAGAGTCCATGCTGGAGCAGGTTCCTGGCAGGAGCTGAGGCCACAGGGGAGCCATTTAAGAGGAGGTTTTCTGGAAGGTGACACCCACTGGAGCAGTCTGTCCCTGAGGGCTGCAGCCCATGTAAAGACCTGCACTAGAGCTATTGGTGAAGAACTCTAGCCCATGGGAAGCCCCACACTGGGGAAGTTTGTCAAGTGTCTTGTAAGAGAGGGACACCCCCTTTGCAGTAGGGGAATAGTGTGAGAAGGAAGAAAAATGAAGAAAGTTCATAACAAAATGTTATGAACTGACCGCAACCCCTGTTCTTCATCGCCCTGTGTCACTTGGGAGGAGGAGGTAAGACACTTGGAAGTCAAATTGAGCCTGGGAAGAAGGGAGGGTTTGGGAGAGGATGGGATTAGTTTAGGGTTTTTTCTCACTATCCTACTCTGTTAATAATTGGCAAATTAAAATAATTTCCCTAAGTTGAGTCTGATTTGCCTTTGATGGTAATTGGTAAGTCATCCACCTGTCCTTTTCTCAACCCATGGATTTTTTTTCAATATTTCCTTCCCCTGTTCTATTGAGAGGGGAATAGAGCAGCTTGGTGGGGCCATGGTGGCCAGGCGAGGTCAACTGGCATGGCAGGTTCCCACACACCAGTGACAGCATGCATGTAGACAGCAAAGGACTAACAAGATTTTCAGTTTTTTACCCTAACCATCAGGGTATTTTTATCCTACTCATCTCGCTCCTTCATCCCACCAAGCCAGAAACAGTAAGTATCTTATAAGGTTTTCAAATCCACTGTAGTTGCCAGATAATGTAATAAAGTTCAGAGAACGTAAAATAGAGGTGACTATCTTGACGGAAGTAATTGGCTAAAGTAGCCAGAATCATATCTGTGCTTTTTTATGTGGAGGGCAAGTATTTCCTTTAGCTTGCACATTGATACATTACTTGATATGCTATTTGATCACCAGCAGTTTATAAAAGATCTAACAATGATAGTTATGCTTGTCAGGCCAAGGACAATATTCAAACAAAAACCATACCATCACTAACAAAGCCTTTGTATCTTAAAACCAGTTTCCTTTTCTAAAGAAATTCTAAATTTCTCTGCTTCATGACTTGCCCCAAAATGAAAGCAGCTGCACTGTCATCCCACAGGGTCTGGATACAGCCAGCCAAAATGAAAATAACAGCAGCTGTTCGGAATGTCTGAATGTCACCAGGCCACCAGCAGGATCCCCATGGGAAGACCACGAACCCTACCACAGAAAGGATCTGTGCAGCACATCTGTTACTCTTATGGAAATTTGAAACACTTTGCTGAGGCTCCAGAATCTTCCATTCCCACAGGTGGTTCTGTCCTTAGATACCAGAATGCCTTACAGTACAGAGGTGATGATGAGTCTGAACAGGAAATTATCTTTGGGCAAGAACCCTATCCTAAGTTTATACACAAAAGCCTATCCTAAGTTTACACACAACTCTGAAGTAATCATCACTCTTGTGTCCAAATAACTTCAGGGCAAAAACAAGATGTCCATAAGTGAAATCTTACAAATTTTAAGTTAAAGAGGCCAGCTCTTGGTGCAGCATCATAGACTCATTCCAGACCTCCCAGGTCCTCACAGCCAACACTACCCTCTGAGTGCATGGGAAGCTAACTTCCTTCAATGCAGCACCTACTCCATTTTTCTTTGCTGTGGAAACAATTATTTAGCACATCATTTTTGTTCCTAGCTGACCTTATCCCTGAGAACAAAGAGGTTTTATCTACACAATTTCTTAGGAAGATGTTAGTTTGTGGGCCCCACGTCAGGCAACTCCCTGAGGGCTCCCCTGGCAGGGGGGAAACCCTCTTGAAGCAGTTCTTTGTTAGGAAAAGCAGATGCACAGGACTTTTTTGGTCTTCAGGTTCTTGTTTTATTGTTTTCTTATCAAGACTTCACCACACTGTCTGCACTTAGACCTTACATGCGTGAAAACAGCACAAAATGGCTAACAAACTCACGCCGCAAGGTCTTTTTAAGTCTAATCTAAAAGTAAATGACCCAATTAAGGAGTGACACCTAGATTATTTCCCTTTCTAACCCAATAACTGACCCCTAAAGTTCCGCAATGAGTATTTTTCTGCCCAATTACAAGATACCACCCAAACCCAAGAAGAAGGAAGAAGAAGAAAAAAGAAAGGAACTCGAGACAACACCCTGCATCCTCCATATTGCATCTATCTACAAATGTTAAAAATCCTAAAATCTAAATTTCTCACCCATGTGACATACTAAACTACTCTCTACAACCTCTACAATCTATTTTACACTTTTGTGGTCTCTGGTTTACTTTGAGGCTTAGGAGGCCTTCTCCTTGAATAAGGGTCAAAGTCAGTGTTTTCCTGGGAGTCAGAGCACCCCAGGGCAGACAGGGGGGTTTCCCCCTTGCCCTGGGTTTCCACAGGAAGACATATCTACAAATACGTGGCATTCTGGAAATTGTAACTTGGATGCGTAAGACACAATTGTTATTGATTTACACAACTAAAATGGATTTCAATTCTCTGGAAAGTAACTGAAGATAATTTGTTGACAAATTATATTGTTTATAAGGACATCTTACTAAATAGTCTTGTTTGTTCCTTAATGCATATGAATTACTGGAAGTTAATGTCTTACTGAGAGAAGAGGGTCATGACATACTGACAGCATGTGAAAGCAGAACTTCCATTATAAAAAAAAAAAATTATGATACCACTACTTAGGAAAATATTTTTTTTTCTCTAGGTTATGTACTGGGTTTTTGGAAGAACTGTTTTTCTCCTTAATATTATCTAATTGCATTTATCAGATCTGGCTGCAACTTAGAGTTTGCATTCCCTGAAAATTTAAAGTATTTTGGAAAGAAAAACAAGGCTTCTCATAAAAATGGAATATCACCCAAGTCATTTTTTTCTATAATAAAAAAACCCAATGTATTTGTTAGTTTTTGTACAGTTGAAGCACCAGGCATCCAAACACCAAGGACTCCTCTGCTAGAGTTCAGAAATCCTTAGAGCACTTAATTCTTAAAACTTAGAGCACCTGTCAAAACAGGGAGGGTTACAAACTTGAAAACTTTCTCTGGGCCTGGTTCTTGGCAGCTATTCACATGGAAATTAGAGTAGACTATGTCAGAAAAGGGGCTGTTAATTGTACTCTATGCTCACAGTTTGGCTAGCTTTAAAAAATTCTGAGAATATAGACTATTGCCTACCTCTGTAAACTGTAGAGATACCAAATGGCATGCAGAGTGACTGTTAGCACCTATTACCCCAGATTTCAGGCTTGTTTCTCCACCATGAAAATAGAAACTCAGCATAATCTGTTTTGCCTTCCCTCACTAACCAAGAATCCTTTCTTTATCAAAAACCTTCTTACAGTTTTCCATATGATTTCCTGCAAGTCTTCCTTGGAGATGAGCTGTTCCAGGAGCCAATCTTCTTTTTCCATCAGTATAAAATGAGCTATTTATTCTTATCCATAGTCATCATGCCTACTACCACCACCTAACATGGTCTTGGTGTATCAATTACTCACTTTCTCATTGTCAACCAGGCCAAAATCCTAATTTCTGTAGGATTCTACATGGAAAAGAACCTATACGTAACTGTGGCCTACTGCAAATACAGGCAGGTCTTCACCAGGACTTCTTCACAGATCTGTGAGTCTTTGTTCAAAAATTTGTCCTGCAAGGTGCCAGTAAAAAGCACACATTGCAGGCAAGACACAGTAGAAACTCTACCCCGTGTGCTTTCCCCATAGGATGTGGGCAATCCACAGGTCTACAGGAAAACAATGCTGAATGATGGAGTCAACATAAGATAAGCATTGTTTAAAGTAATTTATTCTTCAGATTTTGGGTCCATGATTTCTGTGAGGCAATTCTCTGAGGCAGTGGAGCCCAAGCTCCTGCCCCCTCCATGAGGAGGTTAATCCACAGCTAATTAGTGCCTACACTAGAAATACGAATCCTCAGTGTGTGTTCAGCCAGATATGGAGGTTAGTTCTTGTTTGTTTCATATCCAAAAATGTCAATGGTAAGCATCTGTGTTCTACCTCATCTCCCTAGCCAGCAGCAGAACTTGCAGGCTGCTTGAAGTGTCTGAGGACCTCAGTGCTTTCAAAGAGCTGAAGATTTCAAGCACTCCAGCCCAATTGCTCTCAGGGCCCATGACCATAGGCCAAACTTCCTGAAATTATCCTCTGCAGCTGACAGCCTGCAGAAACAAGCTTGTCTGAGACCTCCCACATCAGCAGTGAAGAGTGTGCTCTGCACTGTGTGACACAAGCAGGTGCACCTCTCTGTCCTCCTGCACCACATCTCAGCCTCACATGCCAGAACCCGACGGCCATGCTCTCTACCAGTCTCTTCCAAACAGGCCAGTTCGGGACTGAGGCTCCAGGATGAGGCCCAAACATTGGAAGTTTCCTAGATCATGTGAAACTAACTGAAATGCCAGTTAGTTCTGTAGCAGAATGATTGCTTTGGGACAGTAGATAAATTTTCATGGGAAATGCCATGAGATCAGGTGTCCTCCAGCTTTATTTGGTTTCTTTCAGCTTTTGAACTGAACAAAGCCCTATTCTCAGGAAAATAATCCTACAAACACTACAAAGTGATCATCTTTTGTTACATGGAAATGGCATCTTGAGGTAATTTTGGACTTTTTCTGCAAAAAAGCCTGATGTTCAGAAGCTACCAAGAGGGCAAAGAGATTGTGAAGAGTTACTAGCAAAGGAACAGAGAACAAAACAGGAAATGTTATTATACTGATGCAACACATCCTTATCTTGAGCACTGGGTGTGATTCTGGTCTCCACTGACAAAAAAGATACTGTAGCATGAAAATAAGTTATTAAAAAGAGCAGTAATTACATCAGAGGCAAAGAGGGCTTCTGCTACAAGAATAAACCAAATTGTCTGTCACTCTGTGGCTGAGAAAGGAGAGGACTTTCAGCATCAGGAAAAATACACTGGAAACTATTTTTCAGTACCTGTCATGAGAAAGGAAACAGGGAAATGATCAGACATACAGTTAAAGCAGAAAACACTAATCTTTCACATAAGTAAAACCCAAAACTAATTGCCATGTGAAGTTTTTGTTAAAGTAAATGCACAGTTGTTTTCAAGAGGCATGACTCAAAGAGAGGCACACTGATCACCATTTAAGGCGCTGTTGGAAAAACTGCTTTAAACTGAGGCTGTCCATCCCCTGTGGTTGACACTGGCAGAGTTTATCATCCTCTTCTTCACCCATTATTGATGGCTTGTGCTTTTGGTTAGCAACAGGATAAAGACCTGGAGATGGTTGGTGGGTGAAGTTGTTCAAGCTGATATGATAGTTATTTTCTTACATAAACAGGGAAGCAGAAGAAATGCAAAGGTGTAGGTAACTCTCATTTGAATTTAAATTCCTTTTTTATTTTTGTCAGTTATTTTATTTAATCTCACAAGAGCTGCTATTAATAACTCTTCTAAGAACCAAAAGAGAATTTTTTTTTCCATGAAACCTGGAATTCCTGCAGTCTGGAGATTTGTTCCTGTAAGGTCTCAGGTTCTGCTTTTGGGAAAGATTTGTTCATTTCCTCCCCTTTGTTCTTACTTTGGAGCAGAAAAATCTTCTAGGAAAAAAAAAAGGCTCACAACAACAAATTTTCATTCTTTGTGGCTCAGAAATATAGAGTAATGCAGATACATGCAAAAATGCTTCACCGGGGAGGGGACAATTGAACAGATGGATTTTGAGCACTGACAACAAATGTAAAGTGGCAAGATTTTGCATTTCTAAGCAAAGAAACCTAATATTTTATACCAACAGACAGTTTCCCATTCCAAATCCCAGTTCTAGTGCTGTGTCAAAGCCCTTTTGGGAAACAGGCTTTCTGACAGTCTTTTCCTTGGTGTTTCTTACTAGCCACTTAAGTCCCACAGCATCACACAGCTCTGCTGAAACCTCAGTTCACTCACCTAGGCTGGACATTAGGATGCCTGCGGGCATCCTGCTCAAGCAGCACTTCTCTGGGGCCAAGGTCTTCTATCACAGGCGTCGCCTCACTGCTCATTGCTTCACCTTGTGGGCTTTGCTAACTGGTCACTCAGCACCATGCGAGCGCAAAAGGAAATGAAGCCTTCCTTGTGCTCAAATTGCCAGTGAGATATGAAGGAAGTGTTGTTCCACAGAGGCAAGGTCTAGACTGCAGATGCATTACACAGCTTGGCAACTGCAGACTCCATTTGCATTATAGCAGAGAATTTATGGAAAAAACGTGCATGCAAAAGCAGCAGATTTGGGCACTTCTGGGTCCTTCCACTTCTGTGGAAACTATACCTCAGCGTGAAGGAGAAACCATATTTCACCTCCTCTCTATTTACAAAAGAGCAGCTGAAGCAAGTAAGTGTAAAAGAAGGAAAAATCAAGTACATTTTGTTTTATTACCTAATGTGGACATGCTGGTATCTCTCAGGGTACACAAACATCCCTAATGTAGAAGTAAGTAATAGAAATTATGAAGGAAGTAGAAAAAATGCATATGAGTTCAGTGAATATTCATCCTGCAAAGACTGACAAATCACAGCAGGTAAGCCCTCATATACTCTTGATTCCAGAGTAAGTGTGCACTGTATACTGGACTCCCAAGCAAGTGCAGACAACCCTGAATGTTTTGTTCAGGGAATTGCACAAGTGAGGGTCACACCCTCTGTCCAGAGCACTGATAAGCTCAGTGAGGGTCTTGAGGCTCTTAAACAAATGGCCTGACATCCTCAGGGGACATTCCAGAGTTGCACACGAGGTAACGCATTGATCCCAGGCTAGGCCAAGCCAAGGGTGCTCTGTACTGCCTCAGCAACCTCAGTGCAGACATTCCCACACTGCTGCAGATGTCATGGGACAGGGGGGTGACATGGAGTTGATTGGGTCAGACTCTGCGCTCCAACAGTACCAAGATTCATAAAAGTAAATTGATTTACAAGTCAGACTGAGGACAATCCACAATGACCACATAAGGCTTTCAGTCAGAAAATTAGCCAGAAATCAGAGGACCCAACTTCTAAAGTCTGTAAGGCTTCTACATCTGAGGAAGAACACTCCATCCTGTATCCTGAAACTAGGATGCTACTCGTTTGGAACTTATAAGTCATGAGGAAAACAGAGAACAGCCAAGAGTGAATTTGGCACTAGCCATTTAGGGGATGGACATTAATAAGAAATTTATATTCTGAGGCTCTGACTCCTTTTAAGTAAGTCAGGCTCTCACACTTGCTTTCAACAAGCAAATCTGTACTACCAGGTACAAGTTCAGCCAGGTACCTCAGAAGAAGCAGAAAGTGTCCTAGGAGAAGTTGGGGGAGCACATTTTTCTTCAGGGCAAGGGATGTCACCAGTTTCCTAATGACTGCTCTAACCACAATGCCAGGATGAGAATGAAGAACTGAGCGGGGGTGCAGTCAGATTTTTTGTATCATCAGAGCTGTTTCTGCTCTGTTAACATCTATTCTCAGAAGACAGATGGCCAGCTTACATCATGACTGGGGGTGGAAGTAAGTATTTCCCATTAATTACCTCTAAATTCAAAAGTAAGGATTAATGAAGAGTAGCCAAATAAGAAAGTAGAACTCTTTCTGGGTTTCTTAGAGGTCCTTACCTTCTGCCACTAACCAGACTGGACCATCCCTCTCCCTCTGGGGGTTGTGAGCATGCCTAAATTCATGCAAAAATTGTCCATAGGCACTTTTCTACCTCCACAGGATATCACAGAAGCAATACTGTGTTCATACAAATTAATTTATACTATTTTTTTCAGACAACCAGAAATTTTCTGTATGAGAGTGCTTGTGTGGAGAATCTTTCCAGAGACCCTCCTCCTGCTGTTATGATAAAACTTATCAATACTTATCAATACCGGTAAATCAGCAAAACATTTCTGTCAAGATGGTTCCCTGCCCCAGCAAAACCTCAGGTGTCAGATCTGACCTTTGAATTTTAAGACCTCAGCAGAAAAGGCAGTCTCTCATAAAAAATATAACCAGAAATTTGATTTTATCTCTCTATATCACTAGCATCCTTTTTCTATGAATTCATATGCTAAAGGCTGAAAGACACAATTTAAAAGTAGTCATAAATAGAACAGCAACTCCCTGCCTGACAAACCAATGAAGAAAATATATCTGTAAAGCAATTGCTACATTATATAATCTTAAAAAATAGGTGGGAGATACTGAAGTCTTTGAGTTAGTCTTCTTACTAAAAATATTCTACCTGTTTCTTCTGGTTTGATCATTTGAGTCAAACAATGTCTGGAAAGAAGGAGTTAACTTCTAGTGACTGAAATTCTGGGTAAATTAATGAGAAGGATGAAGAACCCAGAAGTTTAGGTCAAAATGTAAAGTCTAACAGGAAGCAGTACCATTTGCATCAAGACAATATAAATATTTATGTTCCAAAGACTAAGACAATAGAATAGTGATGACAGAAATAGAACA
Source organism: Anomalospiza imberbis (assembly GCF_031753505.1). Lineage (NCBI taxonomy): Eukaryota > Metazoa > Chordata > Aves > Passeriformes > Viduidae > Anomalospiza > Anomalospiza imberbis. The sequence goes on from NC_089682.1 coordinate 29,919,836, forward strand.
TGCACTTGCAAAATACTTCAAGGTGATTGTCACTAAGTTCCTTCAGATGGTCCATTTAATCTTGAAAAGACAAATAAATTTACTGCAATAAACAACAGAAATACCAGATCTTGAAACAACAAACATCTAGTTGGAATTAGTGAAATCATGGCAAAATGTCAAATTTATAGAAAGATAGAAAGCAACTGTGGAGTTGGTTGAGGCAACATAATGGACAATGACAACATATGTTGTTGACACAAAGAAACAGGCAGTGATTGACAAAAGTAGACAATGCTGAATTTTGATGAGTCTAAAATTCAGACAAAATTATTCCTTCTAATACTTGACATTAATAAATTAAGCTATCAATAAATAGATGAAAAAGAATGCTTGCCAACAGTGGCAGCAAACTTTGATGGAATATCACCATCCTTGTATTGGTTTTATAGTTCAAGTCATAGAACTATGACAGCAGCTGTGCTGCTTCAGACCATCTAACTCAGTACTTCTTCTGAGGTAAGGACTATTAAGAAAAACAAAAAGTAAAATCATATCCAACATGCACTATAACCCTACCTCAGTACTGCCCTAGCCTTCAAAGGCTATCACCACCAGGAATATCCTGAGCCTGTTAATGTTTTGTCTATTTATTCCCATTCAGAGCCTGGTCTTTGCAGGAACCCATGTGGACTTCCTATGTGTGCAATGTCCTCTGTCAGTGGAGCTTCAAATGTGAAAGCCAGCCCAGCAGCTTGGGGCAACTGTTGAGATACTATTCTGATTTTCAGGAACTCCTTTCACCGTGGCTGGAGACAGAATGCCTGACTGGGTTAGCTGCACAGCATTTCTCATGCTTTCCTCCAGTGTTTGTTGTTTCTCTGCTTTTCCCATCAGCCCTTGGAAGTAAACTGTGTCCTTTGGCTGTGAGACAGCTCTTGGTCAGAGGAATGGGTCAGCTGGAGCTATTGCAGCTGGCACATCTTGCCCCAGCCCTTACATACCCCTAGCTGGAGGAACGTGGGGACTCGCAGCATCTGTAACTAAACTTCATTACACAACAAAAGCCTTGGTTTCCTCACTTAGGGATTTATGATCATCTGCAGGTGGGTATATCCTCCACTCCTTATATACAGGTGCATCTCTTCACTGTAGGTCAAAAATAACTCCTACTACAGCTCACCTCAAAAGGCCCACCTCTGTACTCACAGCTGGAAAATACTTTGCTGACACCAAACCAGGAGCTTTTAGTGAAAGAAAATAATCCATTCTGCAAGGGAATTTCCTCTACACTGGGGCTTGTAAAGGAACATGGTGATCCAGGAGGTAGCCCCACTCAGGAAATCTAAAGATCATCAGGCTGATTTATCTTCAAAGAAAAAAGCCAAGAGCAATGAAAATGTCCATATTCAGTACATCTGTGGTTAGAGAGGGGTAGGTACAAAGATAAAATGGCATTTTCCTGCTTCACATGTCCCACAAGTAGCTCAAAATTCAACACATGATCATAATCAGAAATTATGTACAGTGCTGCTGTCTTGATTCTTCCTCACCTCCTCCCTTCTTCACCAGGCCAGGCCACAAAGACTTAATAATGCTGCCAAGTCCAGGTCAAATTTTTGCAAAGCATTACAAGAATCTTGTTTTTTTTCCAAGTAGCATCTTATTCAGTTGAGATGGTATTTAGCTGACATGTTTTCTTTTGTAAAATGCGTGCTTTAAGTCCCATTATGATATGGCCAAGAATTCTCATTTCATTTCCTATGGAAGACCATCTTATACTATCCACCTACTCTAAAAATGGAAATAGCCACCATCCTGTATTATTCACATCCTTGAGAGAAATGTCTCAAGTGCTCTAGGCCAATTCCAGCTAGGAACTGTTATAATTTACAAGTCCAAACATATGCGTAAGGTGGTTGTTTTTTTGAAAGACACAGCTGTGAGTATGAGGCCAGCTAGAGGCCATCCTTTTTGGTGGGTTTCAAGGAAGAGAGATAAAATGAAGAGCGGAACAAATGCATGGCCTGACTCACAGATTCCTGACGCCTCACCAAACACACTAAGCCCTTCTCTTCCATAACTCTTAGCCTATCCAAAGATACCAGCGACTGCTCACAGCCTCCCATAGCTGGGTCAGAAAAATTCGGTCATGGCAGCCCTGCATTTTTGAAGGTGCATGTGAACATTTTTGAGGTATCATGTGCAAAAGGAGCATGTCTGGGGCTGCTCTGGGACCCTTCAGTCATCAGGGGACCTTCATGTATCTTAATGCATATACTACTACAAAGCTTTAAAAATGACCATCTGAGCGCTCACTACAAAATCCACTGCTACTGAGAGCTATTGAATTATGAACCACACTGCCCCAGCCTCCTTGTGCTAATTGCTTTAATCACTTTCTGCAGTCTCATCTTCACCATTAGTTCTGGAACTCAGAATCATTTTGCCTGAGCCGTAACCATGGCAGGATTTTGATTTGGCTGCACTTATTATTGATATCAATATTAACAACAACAACAACAATAATAATATTTTAACAGACAAAGGTTCTAGAAAGACTTTGAAACCTCCTGATCACTTCCATTTTGCAAATTGTCTTCAATTTACAAACCCTGTGGCTATAGATTATTAATGAGGGAGTAAAAAATTGAAAAGCACTACATATCATTAGGAAAAAAAGAGTTTGCTAGGTCCCTTGGGATCTGAGCACACTATCCAAGGTAAGGATTGGGAACTGAGGATTGGTCATTTCAGGCAGCCAGTGCTTTCTGTCCCCCAAGAATACTGTGATGTACCATTTCAGATGATCTTCATGATGCACTGACTGCTCCTCTCTGATGGCAGCGTTGAGGCAATTCTTCTTCATGGACTCCAGGGGCCTACTGTCCATTTGCTGTCTGGTTTCCTATAAACAATCCAGCAACCAAGACTAAGATTTTCTCACCATGTAACTATTGGATCCATTTATTCCCAGCTCAGGGGACTAGATCATTAAATTAGGCACAAATTCCCCATCTATTACTATGTCAAGTAAATTCTAGGACTCTCAGTTGCCTGGGTAGCACATGGCCAGTAATGATCCTCCAGCCATTATGCACAGCAGATCTGCTGAATGCAGATGCCAGATGAAGTGGTCTCCAATCATAGTCTTCTTCTTGGACTAACCAAGGCAAGAGTTGCTCAATTAGATCTAACTGATATATGCTGGAGGCTGATTAAGAAACACAGCTCTACAGAGCTCTACTACTCCCCACATCCCAATCAGCTATGAGGCTCTGGATTAACAGTTGCACAGACGCAAAGGCCAAAACTCTCAATTTCCACTAAATTCCCTGCTGGTTCTTACAAAGGACAGAAAAAGCACTAAAAATAATAATTACAGTATAATTCAGAACAGCAGTTGTCAAAGTATCTTCTTTTTTTTGCTCCCTCTTGGTGTGCTTTTTTTTCTTTAATGCTGTGGCTTGGCATTATTAGCAGCAGAACTTCATTATGATTTCATGTAAACAGTGTGGCTTTTATTGGAAGGGGAAAGGTTCAGTCTCAGGCATCACTAGGTGGAGGCACTGCACAGCACAAGGCTGGTGTGGCTCATGACTCCAGGGGCTTCAGGATCCCCACAGCTAGCTTCTATAGCTCACCAACCCTCACCCTGGAACACCCACATAATCTTTTCCCATCCTCAGCTGTCTGCTCTCTTGGACGTGATCCTTTCTTAATAATAAGCCAATTCATCTTCTAATTTAGGTATCCAACTAACTTTATGGTCCAACCCTCCAAAAATGTCAAACATGCCAAAGTTAGCAGCTTTTTAAAAGTGACAGCAGATGGTGCTGGCACATCTTTGGCTCATTTAAATGCATATGTGTATCAAGCCATTCAGATCTAGGATGAGGAAACATATTTTTATGAAAAACTTGGCTTTTCTTTTAAAAGTCAGCATGTAGTCCATTCTCTTCAGTCTCTGAGGGGAATTAAGTCCCATTTACTTTAAAAATACTGGAATCAGAGCCAGATATCAAGCAGAACCAGATGTCACGACCCAGAAGAGAGCATACACAGATGGAAGGGGGACATATGGCACACAAGTTTTTTCCCACTGTGAGTGTCCCTGTCCAGACAGCTCTTTAGCTTTTTCCCTGTTTGTTCCTGGAGGCAATATGTAGGGGAGTTAACTGCCAAGGCTTTTTTCTGTTTTAAAGGGACAGATGAATGTTATTTTTTGTAACTCCCAAACACTCTGTTTATTCACCATTTCAGAATTTATAAACTTTACCTCTCAGTAGGGTCTTTAAACAGAATCATGGAATATTCTGAGTTGCAAGAGACCCACATGCATCAAGTCCAAGTCTAAAGTGAATGGCCCATATGGGGATAAAACATGCAACCTTGGCTTTATTAGTGCCATGCTCAGACCAACTGAGCTGATCTCAGGGTCCTAAAGATGCATTTATCCTACCATTTCTGCTATGTTCCACTTGAAATTATGTAGCTGTTTCACACCTTACCTAAAAAGTACAGATCTAATTGATACAGTCTGAGTGTGTGTCTCTAGGAGTGAGAGGTCAGAAAAGAGTAGATAGGTTGAATTTCTTTCCAAATCCAATGCTTGTCCAAGTCCCCCAGTTCCATGGCACAGAAGAAATAGTAATGTCATGCGTATTTGGAAAGAAAAAAATTAGAAAATAAGCAAATAAACAAACAGTGTGGATATTAGAAACAATGTGTTCAAAGAGAAAAAAAAAATGCCTTCTTAAGGACTTGTTGAATTCACATGCTCAGGGGACGTTAGATAAACAGAGAAAGAAAGTGCAGAAGATCAACTATCGAGGAGAGATGAAACAGCACTGTGGTGTGTTACCATAGACAGTGCAGGAAAAGGAAGCACTCCACTCATGCATATAGCCAGTGAGATAAGGGGAAGAGAGAATATGGAATTTTAAAACTGCCAACAGAAATAAAGCCCATCAGTGAAACTTGAATGAAAAAGAAAGAAAAAAACTAAATGGCACAGGGTTCAAAATTCCCCTCTGACTAGAGCCACTGCTATGCTCAAGAAAAAAAATATCAAACTAGAACAAAGATAAATGAGAGGCTGACAGCAGAAATGAACCAGAAATATTTACACATCTAAGTCACTTGATCTGGAGTACCAATTCAAAATCAACTTTTTGGAGCAAAAATTTCACCTTAATGACTTGATGACCTTTCTACCTTTCTTCAGGATGAGACAGTAACCCCTGATAAACACTGCCAAGCAGGGCTCTAACTCCAGCTGCAATCCCACAGTGTCCCAGGTGCTCTCTCAGAAGAGTCACACAAGCTGTACATTTTAACTGTGCCCCTTGATGCCCAGCAGACATCAGACTCCTTTTTTTCAATCAATTTTAAAATGGGAAGCAATCTTAGAGTGGGCTGAGGAAGCAGATGTTTCCACTACTACAATTTCCTAGCTCACTTTTAGTGACTAATGTTCAGTTTGTCTCAACAAACGCATCGAGTGTTGGTTAATACTATCCTAAATTAAAAGAGACTAAACATGCACATCAAGTGGCATGCTTTGCCTTTACTCTTGAGAATAATGAGTATAAAGATGAGAGGCGGAAATGCTATTGCTCCTGTGGTTATTTACATGTATTCCGAAGTTCTACAACATAATACTTCCTTGGTACTTCTAGGGAAAAGGTCTCTCCTTAGCACAGATGTCATAAATATTAACTGTATCCTGACTGCTTCATCTTCAAGCTAACTGCAGCTACGGAAGGAAGCAGAGTCACTGAGCTACCATAGTGTCTGAACAAAAGGCAAGATGGGCTTACCTCTCAAGCAGAATCTCAAGGCACAAAGATAAAGGGCAGATGTAAAATTGCTCTTGCACTGTTCTAACTTCTAGGATGCAATACAGAGGTCAATTTAAAGGAAAAGGAAAAAAAAAAAAAAAAAAACAAAGTCAGTCAGGGCTGTCCTGTCTGGGGCTACTGCATTAACTCTACCAGGTCCTAAAAACTCATTCTGATCTCAGAGCACATTCCTCCCAATCACATAAACCTCTACCCATGAATTAATACAGTCATAAAAGCTCTGCTGGTTTTGCATGGGAGGTTGGGAAGAGACACAGCTGGGAGAGGGGACCTAAACCAACCAAAGGGATAGTCCAGATCAGATGACATTGCGCTTAGTATATAAAGTGGGGGGAAGAAGGAAGAATAAGGGGATGTTTGGAGTGATGGTGTTCGTCTTCCCAAGTAACTATTGCACATGATGGGGTCCTGCTGTCCTGGAAATGGTTGAACACCTGCCTACCCATGGGAAGCAATTAATTAATTCCTTGTTTTTCTTTGCTCATGTGTGTGGCTTTTGCTTTCCCTATTAAACTGTCTTCATTTCAACCCACTGGTTTTCTGGCTTTTGCCCTTCTGAATCTCTCCCTGATCTCACTGGTGGGGAAGTGAGTGGCTGTGTGGGGCTTGGCTTGCTGGCTGGGGTTAAACCATGACAGATGTGTACATTAGAATGTGAAACAGGCCACACCTCAGTGTTATTTACCATAGATGTAAGAAAGTAGGATATGATCATGAAAAAATAATTTAAAAAGTCTCACAGAAAGACCAGCATCACAGTATGGATTGAAAGATGTAATGGAATTAGCAAATTCAGACAAGTTAATCACAAAGCAAGGAAAGAACAGTGCAATCTGGAGCACCAAACAAATAGACAGGAGCAAGCCAACAGAATAAGTATGTAGTTTTGGTTGAAAAGCAAAAAATGGTGCAGAGAATGCTTTCAATGTATCTTACACCACATAGCATTTAGACTTTGCTCTCTGTCAGCATAAACAATAAATATATCTACTATGAAGTGATAAACAAATACCCTTCCATTGATTACACTGTATTTGTCTTTTCCTTCTGAGTTTGTCAACTTTCCAGGGACAAATCTCTTGCCAGCTAATCATTTGTGGAGTTGTTGGGATTTGATTTTTTTTTTAATTAAGAGCAACCAGCATATCTGTGTCTATGGGACTTCTTTTATTTTATGACCAAAAAAATACTGTGTTTTCCGAAGTGACTTGCAAAAACAGTTTCCAAGGAGAGAAAACAGAGACAGAATTCAGCTTCAAAATTAAGCCCCCTTAAGAATAAGCAATCTCGTATCACGCTACATTGAAGTAGCTAAATAACAATCAACCATGATAACCAAAACCCATCTTCCACACTCATTTTTATAGAAGGACACAAAATAATCATATTAAATGTGGTTGTTTGAAAGAAAGTATTAGGTAAATCAATGCTGACTCACAATAATCTGTCTTCACTTAAGAGTCATTAGGAGTCTCACTTAGTGGAGAAATGGGAGAATTATTCTCTTGAATAATGTGACAAACCTCTGAAAAGAACTATGAAAAAAAGCAGCCAGAAATCATAACAGCACATTCACAGAGGAAAAAAAAAATACCAGCACAAATTGCAAATCAATTTACTTTTATGTAGTACGGCAGGTCCTAGTCATTCGTTTATTTGGTTTTTTTTTCATTTCAAAGCATATGAAATAAGGAAGCTGAAAAATCTACCACAGTTTTAACACCTTTTCCATATTATTTTTCTCCTTCTGCATGGAAAATAAGAAGGTTCTGATTTTAAACACAAATTTTTAAAAGTAATTAAATAAACTAATTTTAAATACTTTTTCGAGCAAACTAAGTCTAAACACAATGTAAAAAATGGACAATTATGATTATCTGAATTCTCCAAGTCCCTAAATTTATTTTTCTAAAATTTCCAGCCTAAATATTAGGCATTTCCAAAGAACATGGATTAAACATCTACTAGGACAACAGTGCCTCATCTGATGGCTCTACCCTGTTCCCAGTTTTTCTGGTGACACCTCAGAACAAGTCTCTAGTCAGTGAAGGCTGTGGAAAATTACACAGCTGTGAACCCCACAGCCAGGAGAATGAGACACTGCTCCTAAGGAGTATTTACTACACCTTTACAAAGAAAAAAAGTACCATGAAATGCAATCGGAAATCTTCCCCTTTGATTATATATTTCCACTCCTAGATTTTGCTTTCTCTCCCACCAATACAGCCCATGAAGAATATATTCTAGAGACATACCTCTGAGAACCAACTGAAAGAAAGTCCATGACAGATGCTACCCTGGCAATAAACATGATGTTAGAACCTACATAACTTCAGAAAATAATTTTTAAAAAGCAAGCAAAATTCATATTTGCATTTACATTATGTTCGTCAAGCCTGGAGCCCGAAAACTCCTGCTGCTTCAGACCACCTTGAAAAGGAAGCAGCATGCCGTTTTCTCAAAATGATGCACACCAAAAGTGGATTGGGATCCAAAAATACCAAGCTACTCTCAAGCAGCTTGATATAGCTACATGCCTCTAACTTTTTCTTTCACAAGTAGATGAGATACCATTTCTTGCCATTAGAATTTGGTCATGTTTCAGAACTGGCCACTTTCCACTCTGCAGGAAACCCAGCCCAAGCACAGTTCTTTGATAGATTCTCAGTGAATTTCTGTGCATGCAGTTAGCACAGCTGAGGCACAGCATGAGAACATCTGGTTTCCAGAGTAGCAGCACAGTCTAAAAAGCTTCCTGTTCTCAAGAAATATAAACTATTTTCAGTTTCCTAAGCATTAGAGACTAATTTTAAAAAGTAAACATACACCAGATATCACAGAATTGTTCAACACTCTAAAAATTCACAGATTTCATTCCCTTCCATTTGCTGAACACATTTAGTACCAACTGTTCAGCAGAAACACATTTAGTGTTGTGATGAGTTTTAAATATACCTGCTATGTCATGTATTTCCCCAACCCTTTCAAGAAGCAAGGGTAAGGTCTGCTGCTCAGCAGACAAAGCTTGCACAGAGCAGATTCTTGCAGCAATAAGGAAATCAGACAATCATGGAGAGGCAACAAGAATTAGAACAGAACGACTAGGAAAATGCTGATGATAGAAACAGACTTTTAATTTATCAACTGCAGTTTTGATTTTTAAAAAATGGACTTCACAGCTGTTTCTTCATATAACATTTATGTGGGCCACAGCTACTTAATAGCATATCATCATCACCATGTTTACTTATAATATTTGATGGAGACTAACACAACAAATTGTGTCACTATCCAAAATCCGTACAGAAATAAAGTCGCACAGAGTTTTTTTTTCTTTTAGGGTGCAGTTTATGGAAGGGATGAGCAGTTTTTTCTACTCCTCAAAGAAAACATCTACTTTGTAGTATAAAGAATATGCAAGAAACATCCCAACTCAGAATTACCTTCTTAGTATTATTTAAATAAGTCCTTCTTAACTTTCCTTTGCTGCAGAACTGTTCGACGTTAGGGGCAACAAATGCATTTCAGAATAAGATCCCTCTTTCCTGGATGGCATTTGATAGCGCACATTTTTCCAGAATCTTGTGTTTGCTGAACAAGATTTCTCTGAGAAGTCTCCTTTCCATTGAGTAGCTCCATGTTTTTGCTTAATGTATCTGATTGATTCTGGCATGCTTGTGTAGTCCTGTATTTCGCCTATTTCTATAAGAATCACTTGAATCCCATCACGGATGAGAGCATTATACATAGCTAGTTGCTGCTCAGAGGTGTCTTCCAACAGGCAGCACCTAGGTGTTTCTGATCCCAAAATAATCATCAGTCTTCTGCTTTGCTTAAGGGTTTCATCAGCAACACTGACCACAGCTGCAAGTGATGAAGGAACAATCAAAGTCAGCAAAGAAACTTTACAACTGGTGTAAAATAGTTCTTTATTTTAAAATTGCAAACATGTGAAGATGTGGCTAGCTCAGAGCAGTGGTTGCTTTAAGATCTTCACACTGCCAATCATGATTCATGATCCATTGCATGACATAGCTTCTAAAAAAATTGTTTTCTTCAGCTCTTGGGAGAATTTATCGTTCCAAAAAACTCAACAGTATTATTAATGCTGTTAATATTAATTATTAAGTCCTCATTTGTTCATTTGTTCATCACTAAGAAAGCACAGACCCTCATAACATCAGAAGAAAATTTTCAGCAAGAAAAAAAAAGAAAAAGAAAAGATTTTCATTGGGCAAATTATTCATTAAAACTAAATAAATACAGCTTTCTTTTCCAAAAATGTGGGTTTTAATTCCATAGATAAAGTTATAACCTGAAAACAATGTTTCAAAAGGCAACCTGTTAACTCTGTTAATTAAAGCATACCTTCTCCTGGTAAATCATCCCTTCCTAATATGAAAAGGTTATATCCACATTGTTTTTCTAAAACATCTGGGAGTATCCTACGAACAAAGGTTTCCAGACAACATATACTTCTGCCTTCACTGCTTTTTGTGTACAGGACATATGCATCATAGATTTTCCCATCTAAAACAAACACAAACATTCCTATTAAAAAACTAAAACTTTGGAAAATACCTTTATTGCAAAGTTTCATTTTTGGACTGTTTAGAAATAGTAATGTGGGGCTGATTTCACCCATCTGACAGAATCACCTCACAGAAACAAAATGCTCTATGAATCAAAATAAAGATGACCAGCCACAGAATCTGACTTCCTTTCCCATCCTGGGGATGAAGGAGTCACCAAATGAGCTGGATGCAGGACCTGGGACCTGCAGGAAGGAGCTCCCAGTCATAGAGGTGCCAGGACATCGAGGAAGTACCCTCTCACAGGACTTTCTTCACCACCTCTCCTGAAAGAAACTTAATAGCAGTTATCTCCACTTCTAACTAAACACAAGAGAAGATGGAAAAATGGCAATTCTTTCTTGTAATAATCCTGGGAGGGCTTTTCTCAGGTAGAAGAAAAGGCCAGAAGGCTTCTGAGATTTTGAGACGTAAGGCTGCATAGCAAGCTGGACTGAAAGAACCAAGCCAAAACCAAATCTAACTCAACAAGTTAAAAACTTTGATTTTTTAAATTTTAATTAGAAGTCTATTACAATACTATAGTAAAATTGAATTTTTGACCAAGAGTTGAAATTATTTTCCCATGAAAGTATTTAGCACAGCCATAAGTAAACATTAACTATCTTAATGTATGTAATCCATTCACTTTCAAGCCATGGTGAACTTCAGACAGTCTAATTCTGAGAACTGACATGAAATATATCTATGATGGGCTTATTTCAAGCTTACTGTTTGTTTTCACACACAATATATTTGCCTACAGTGCATTAAACTAAAACACATTAGAAGGATCCCAGAAAACAGAACTAGCAGAAAATTTTCTCTTTGATATGTCAACATCATAACTGACAGGATTTAGAAGGAAAGCAAGGGTACCAGAGAGAAATTGAAAAATGAAAAAAAAAAATCCAACAAAATTATTTTCTGACAAATGAGTATGATTTTCAAAATAAATATTTAAGGCACGTCTTTAAACATACAGTTTACAGGATGTAGCTCTGCTGACACCTATTGTTCATTATCAGAGTGACCCTAAATTTACATGTAAAGAAACTACAGAAAAGCAATAAACATGCTCATTTTGGAACATGCTCATTTTGGAATAACCTACAGTTCTTTTGACCTATTTCACTATGACTGCCTTCAATATTGCACAGTTTTTATTACTTCAAGCATATATTTTACCCATATGACTGCAAAAACCTGCACAAAATGTCTTTGTGCATATCTGAAAATTCCTTATGGAAGTTCTACATACATTGTACTAAATAATGCCATTATTTCTCAGAAGTAAAGGCAAGAGAAAAAAAATCAATAGGGTTATTACACTTACATACCTGGTCACACTCACATACCTTCCTCACTTGTAAGGGCACAGACAGAATTACGGTACCAAAGCACCAAATCAATCTTGAAAATCTTGTAGATTATTAAAGTAATAAATGTTAAAATTAACAAAGAGACAAGCCCCCCAGTCAGCCATCTTCGTATGTCAGGAACTGCACAAAAATATAAGAAATTTTTTTTAAATGTTGAATTTGTGCAAATCTGATCTTTCACATAAATTCAATACAAATTTGAACATTACATGTTTTATTCCTATTTACCTTGTTTTTTAAATAATTATAAATACAATGCTATAGTGATTTCTTCCCTATGCACAGCACATGAATACCACAAACTGTAATACATCTGTTTTCTTTCAACATGATACATGAGAATTTGGTATCAAAACACCTTTGGGGAAGTATAGATAATCACAGACCTCAAAATAATAGTATTTTTTACCTCTGTGTTTTAATATAATATAGGATGCAACTTGCCCAAAGGCATTTGAAGCTTGACAGACAAAAGGTTGTTCATAATCTTCACTGCTTACTTCTGAAATTATTAGCTTCACAGAATGCATAGGGCGCCCATCATAAGAAGTTTCTCCCCTGTCCAAAAGGTGACAAATAGAACCATAAAACCACAGCCCATTCAGGAACAGCTTAATCTCTAACATCTGCAGCACAATAGTGGTTATTTCGTTCTGCAAATGTCAACCACACTTCACAACAAATGAACAATTACATAATATGAAAGAAGCCCAGACAGCCGTACTGACTCTCCTCGTACTGACATTTAGCATATGCATTGGAAAGCATCAAGACATCAAGACATTATCTTATCTGCAGCTGTGTCTCCCCAAAGGAACATAAGGTTTCTACAGTTGGAAGTTCAAAAATATGCCTTATGAACCTAAATAAACTCTTGTTATGGGCTTCCCAATCCCTGTGAGAGTAGATGGACATAGGTATTTCACAATAGGATATGACATTCAAGGAATGAATGAACCAACATCACTAATGCAAGTGACCAAAGGTGACCATGTAGGTGCTATGAAGTACAAATAATTACATTGCTTTTGCAACATCAATTTAGTGACATTATGGCCCAATTGTTTATGGCACTACAATTCTTTATGACAAGTCTAATACATTACTTTTGCATAGTGTTTTCTCTTGGTGAGCACCCAAATAAGTCAGCATTTTATTTCTCCCTTTGTTTTATGATGAAAACATATTTCTTTCAACTATTTTCTTACTTTGCAGACATCATTCTCTTTTCTTCACTGCTTTATTGGTCCTAGATAATGCTCCAGAATTTACAAGAATTATCACATTTTTTTTATTTACAGTGCCACCATAAGGGCTGAAAAAAAACCCTGAAATTTTTAGTTCAAAACCTCTAATGTCTAGGACAATTTCAGATTGCCTCTTGCTCCAATTTGAGTTGGTTTTTCCAGTCAGGTATAATTTCTCTTCTTCTCATTCCATTTGACCTGCTTTTCACCAACACCTTATCTCCCACTTGCCCTTCACATGCTTTACTCAGTCCAGGTCCTCCCAAGACCCAGCTCATCACTGGAAATCTGTCTCCCTTTTCTCCTCTAACCCCTAAGCTTCAATACAAATACCCTCAATAAAGTCTTCCATTAGCTCTTCAGTTGATCTCAGTTAAATTTCTCTAACTTAATGCCCTAAAATCTAGAAATCTAAATTTTTCCTGTATAGCACAGCTTTGTCCTCTTGCAATCTTTCAGGGAGGCAGATGTGGAACACAGAAGAAAGACAAAGTCTGAAGATCATGAATCAGGCACCTGAACATGCCTGATTCGACCAAAAGAGGTCTCTGCCAGGCAAGAGCTTGCTCAAAAGAAACTGTATTACAATTATGGGACTGTAACAAAACACCTTTTCCCAACATTGGAAATTCAGAATGATTTTTCACAATGAGTAAGAAACACACAACCACATGTGAAGCTCATGTTCCTACTATGTTTAAAGTTTCTATTTCAAAGCAGAAAGTCAGTTAGAGAAGGTAAGCATTAGAGTTTTTAAGAAGAATGCTATTTAAAGCAAGGGAAAAATGTTGCTAATTTCAATATCAAAGGGAGAAAGCTCCGCTTTGGTCGCCAACACAGTATTTTCTAATCTGAAAATATACTTACTCATAGGGACTTGCAAAAATTCTGCTCATATAAAATACATCAATACCGTTGCCTGTCCAGTACACATCATACCCATCAGCACCTGTGGTGTTGCAATCCACAGTAACCTGTGAGCCTATAAAATTGTGTTACAAAGGAAAGAATTAATTTCCATAACCTAATTAAAGTCTATACAATCCTGTGCACAGATTCACACACGCACACCAGCTAAGGATGATACTACACCCTTTCAAAAAAGTTACTCTAACAGAGGGCCTATATTCTCAGTGATCTGCAGGTCCAGAGAGAGAATGGTAGGACAGAAGAAGCTGAATCCAGGCAGAAGATGCTCCCCATGGGGCATCACTTTGCCTGCAGACTGGAGATGGACCTGTTCATAGAATCACTTCCAGAGTGATGGAAAGCAACAGATGTGACAGATAATCACTTGGGTTCCTACAATTTTCCTTGCATCTGAGAAATTTCTTTAGGACTTTGCAAGCAACCAGCCTCATTTCTTTCCCTCTCATCCCTCATTCCTCCTTTGGGAAATCAACAGGGAGAAACTGACCACTGAAGTAGTTTTTTTCATAAAATAAAAACAAGAAAGCACAGAATAGGATACTCCTTGAGAATAAATTTAACTAGGATACAAACTCGTATTTTCTCTAGAGAAAACTACTTACCGAGTTCTACTTCAATGGAGTTGTTTCTTGGGTAAGTTATTTCTGGAGGCTTTTTTGGTGGGGTCACTAAGCAAAAGAAAGTGCTTTTCAGTAAACCAGGGGCAGTTGCAGTCTGTTTTATGTTCTATAATGCAAGTACAACCTAAAAACACCCCTTGTACTAAAGACAAGGTTGTCAGCCATTTTATAACAAAATATCACTCAAAAAGTACCATAAGTACCACACCTGAGGTAGTCATTACTGCATATTTAGGTGAAAAACAGTAGTTCTAAGCATGTCCATCCACAAATTAGGTCTTTCTACTTTAGTTATGAGCACAAACACAGTGAAAATATTTACTTACTTTCTACAACCAGACTGATGTCTCGTGAAACATTGTATTGTTTCCCATTGTAGGTATATGTTGTTTCACACGTATAGTTTCCTCCATCATGTACAGTCACATTGAAAATTATAAGGTCACTGTTTGAAATGGCAAACCTTTTTCCTTTCAGCAGCTGGCAGTCCTAAAATTGCATAGAGAATTCTGTTAATTCACATCTCTGTATATTTCCATGGTTTGTCTCTCTTTGATACAATCTGAAGTTTCAATGGACCACAGCACAAGGATGGACACCCTGCAGAGGCTGAGGAAGAGTGAGGGCAGCAGAATAGAAAGAAACACACACTTCACTTCAGCTGAGGTTTTAATTTAAAGACCCCAGTTCATTTTCTTTGGAAAACAACTTTCGATATTAGAGAAGTAAGAAATTAAAATGTGGGTTGTCAGTATTTGCAAAAGTATTCATCAATGAAGCACCACCTGATATTAATTTTATTGTTTAAGGAGCCTCAATACTACTGGTACCATATGGACTCCATGAGCCTGAAACAGGAATCTGGCAGAAGGCAGATTACATTCTTGCAACAGAAAGAGCCTTTAAGAGAGCATGAACAACAAGAAATAGAATAATGGAATAGAACGGTATCTAATGGATATGCCACGGTAAATCTGTTTCCACACAAGGCCATGTTTCCCTGGCAGGTGAACAGATGCCACCTGGTGGGTATGTGGGTCAGCATCACTCCTACACCTCAGCTGAAATTCTGCCCCGATACCTAAGAACATTTTTAAAAGACAGAAAGTCTTAATCCTCTTCCAATTTGTTTTAAAAGCATTTTTCTCCAATTTAGAGTAAATCCTTAGTTCTTCTGCTCTAATTACCAAAGATCACTGATTTTTATTATAAATAATGGACAGCTATAAGACAGAACAAAACACCATATTCTCACCTTATACCAACGAACAGGCTGAATATTCTTCTCTTTCCTGAAATAATCCAAGTGGGGACACACGACCTTTGCAGAAGATGATGTGAATATCACCTCCTCCACTGCAAATTTTTCATTTAAGCATAAACCATCAATCCTCTCAAAAACTGTTACTTTTGTACACATTTTCTTGCAGCTTGTCAAATTCCTGCAATTAATAGAACACAATTAAATTAACTTATTTAGCATATTTTGCAGGTCAAAAAATGTATGGCATTCTTTTTGAAGAAGAAAGAGAAGAAAAATGTTTATAGTTTCTTTAATAAATTTACTTTTGCCTACAAGGAAAAAAACCCCAAAACTAGACTTAATTTTCCCAAACTAAAGTTAGTTTTTGTAGATGCATTCCCTCTTCTTCATTAGTATTTCTCTTACCCTCAAAATTTTACTGGTTTTTAAAAAGTTACTCGCTTTGCAACTCATTTCTGTAAAAATATAATTTTTTTTAACTTTCACCTTATGACACATTCATAATCTCCAGAATCTTCTAACATTGCAGGAAGAAACCAAATTAGATTCTTCTGCTGATGAACTCTAGACAGCTTGTCTCTAGGCACAGCTCTTTGGTTACCAACTTTATACCATGTTAAGTTGTAGTCTCCACTTTTCATGCTCTTTTCCAGTGAACATTTAATAGCAAGAGGCTGTCCATCAGGCACAAGACTTTGCTTCAACATCACATCATAGGCTTCACATTTCTCTAAAGGAGAAAGATAAACATTAAAGAAAAACTCAAACACACTACAAAAATATACTGAACTCATTTTCTAATTATAAAGTTCATTGGAGATTTCACCTCTATTCTCAAGTCAACTACTGAAAATACAATCTTAATCCCTTATCATTATAGCTGAGAGTACTACTCAATAGTTTACAGATACAGTTATGCCACTAAAATGAAATGCTGTTTTTTGAATGCAATCTTTACACTCAGTAGAATGTCTTTGTAGCAGAGTTGTCACTTGCATGTTTTATTTCAGATGCAAATCACTAAAGTACTTGTGTTTCTCCAGTCTGTTTCATGGGCATGTACACAAACACACACACAAATTTCACATTTAATGCCTTTATTTTTTAACTTCATTTAACTGTAGTCAAAGTAATCCTTAAAGACAGACTATGCTTTTGATATTTAAATGTCCTAAGAGGACACAGAAGTTAAAGACTGTGTTGTACAAATATTAAGTTTGCTATGGGAATTTCAACTGACCCTTAATTTTATGAACATTTAGAGAGGAATCATTACAATCACCAATGAGATAATTTTCTTTACATCTGACACAGACTCACGCAGGAAAAGAGCAACACCAAGAGTCTGGTTTGGGCTTTTTTTATTTTTTTACAATATGACAAAAAAGACACTAACTCTGGATACTATGGTCATGTTCCCAAGAGAGTAATATATTTATTAAAACTTCATTGCTTTGTTATTTTATAAGAATTGCCACAGAGAGTCACACAAGTGTCTGTTTAGCCCAAAATCCTGTCTCTGATAACTATCAGTGGCAAATGTGCAAAACAGAGGAGGACACAACAAATACAATACTACTCTGATTTCAGTCCCTTTCTATCCTCTTATGTTCTGCGTGAAAAACCATGAGAAGAAGTTGTGGAGTTTCCATTTGCAGAGGTTTTCAAAATCTTGACCCTGTAAGGTTCGATGTCAAGAGCTTCTTTCCAACCTAAATGATTCTATTATAAATTACAACATGATATACCTCATATTATGTTTTATAGGTTCCTGCTCTTGGGACTATTTAAAACAACACATTGGCATGCATGTAAATTTCCCTATTACCATTTCTACAGAAAGTTAGTATTACTTGTGTGAAAAAAAAAGTTCCATAAAAAGTTCAGAACAAGACTTTCCATAGCCACCAACAGACTTACTTGCAATAATTAAAGACAGAAATGCTGTTGCAACGTTACATGAAAACAGTGTTTTTGATGTCATGCTTCCCTGCCAAAATGGAAAAAAAATCTTTCAATTAGTGGTTTCCAATATGAACTTCCATAATTTAAAGCAAACATTTGCATTATAAAATTAATATAGGAATTACACAGTTTAAAGAAGACACATGAAATACAGGAATCGTCTTTGACTTGTTTTGAGCCTGTTACCTGTTTGTTTTACATGACAGCTCCTAATTATTACTGCAAAAGAAAAAAAATTGAGTGAACATCTCCTATTTCAGCTTGTCAAGCACTTGGGTCTTTTTACATCTCTAGCACACACCTTCCCACTCCTTGCCTTCCGAAGTTACAGTAGTAGATTCTCTAACTCTCCCTTAGATGGAATCTGATTTCATAATTCTGATTTTTTTTTTTGCCACCTACCTCTGCACTGCATCCAGTTATGCTACAACTTGTCTGAGATGGAGAGGACAGGACAGAACTTGCATATAGTCTTCAAAACATAAGTGCACTATGGATTTATAAACAATT
Source organism: Anomalospiza imberbis (assembly GCF_031753505.1). Lineage (NCBI taxonomy): Eukaryota > Metazoa > Chordata > Aves > Passeriformes > Viduidae > Anomalospiza > Anomalospiza imberbis. Next base: position 29,938,168 of record NC_089682.1, read on the forward strand.
ATTGGGTTTTTCTGGATTTTTTCCCAAATGATTTCTAACCATATTTTTGTTCTTTGAGCACTACTGAGTAGTACTGAAGAACATTTAGATGATCAGCATTTTCTACAAGAGTCAAAGATGACACTTCTGCCTGCTGTGTCTTACTTTGCCAGACTGACTCAGAAGTGTGCCATGTATTGAGTCATCCACACTGCTTCTTGCAGTGCCTGCTTCCCTTCTTCTCTTTCTCTTTCCTCCTCCCTCCTTGCAAATCTCCACTCAAATTATCAGGCAGGTTTTTTCTTGCCTAGCTCTAAGATGGGATGAGTTCTTGAAAGAATCCTGACCATAGAAATACACAAAATATTAAAATCTCAGGAGGCAGGGTATATGCGTTTGTACAAAAGCTAAACGTTTTCCATTATTCATGATGCACAGTAACTCTTAAAAATCTATAATTTTTAATTAAAAAAATATTGTAACAGATATAATTTAAAGATAAAACAGGACTGAATATACTCCACTTTGCCGTATTTGCAGGTTTTTTCTTTATGACTTCTCTGAATCACTGCTTTTTCACGAACTCTGTTCTCTTACAACATTTGCTCTAGTGTTCTGTCTCACAAGAGCTCTCTCAAGAAGTTTTTTGCCCTGCCAGTAGATTTAGCAGATGCAGAAGTAGTATTTTACCACATCCTGAGAGAAAGTCTTCCAGGAACCTGCTTTTCTCTAATTTCAATGCTCTTTCTATTTAAATTTATAATTTGTCCTTTTGTCAACATAGAAGACTTGCAAACATATATACAGCCTTGTGTAAAACCATACACACAACTTAGAAGAGACTCCCTCATCTCTCACTTTTCACAATGGAAAATTTCCTTTCTATGGAAGGTAGACACAATAGCAAAATCAGGCTTTTCTCTGTGCATGCATTCACATAAATAAGGATGAAAATAACATACACACAACTGCAGAACCAATTGCAAATGTTTTTCCTACCACATTCTGCCATGATAAACAGCTAAATTTCTCCCTTTCCCCAGCCATTCTGTCCACATCTTGAGCACTCAATCGACCTGTGGAGCTTTATCATTCACAACAGATTTCAGCTCTAATTATCTTTGTCGAGATTTTCCAAAGGGGAAAAAAAATTTCAGGTATGTGAAGCCACGTCCATGAAGTTTCACCCTGAAAGGAAATATTTCTATCAACTGCAGTTAAAAAAAATTACTACAACCAATCCTCCCTAAAAAAAACCCCATCGGTTGTCTGAAAGAGGTCTTCAATGATACATGCACCTGAATTACAATCACAGCATCGATGACGGCATGTAGGCATAATTTTCATTAAAATTTCTGATTAAATTGGCATAACCACCTTTTCATCTGCTTTTTAGTCCTTTCAAATTTGATCTACTCAATTAAAAAAAGAGGTCTCCTCAAAACTTTGAAGGATCACAGATTTCACTGATTTTGGCAAACTTGTGGCAGGTTTATTTGAATCTCATTCAAAAGCACAAACTTATTCAAACCTTCAACAGTCCTCAGAACTAAGAGAACCAACAGAAAGTCAGAGTATCACACTATTTCTGGTATATAAGCCTAGGAACATTTTAAAACATTACAAAAATGAATATGTATGTGTATACTTTTTTTTTTCATATTGCCTTAAATGCTTCTATTAACTGCAAGGTACACCATGCCTCTTCTAGAGAGATTAATCAAGTGTCTCACTTTTGATCACGAAAAGAAAAGGTGACAGCAAATCCATCAATTCTTCACTGGACATACCTACTCGGCGTGGAAGAGTTGCGTTAGCCCCGTCAGGATGTAGTGACAGCACTGCGACTATGGCGATAGCCGTGTTTCTGTGAAACGCTGGCATCCCTCAGCGGGTACGGCAGAAAATCATTTTCCAATGCTCTTCGTTTAAATTGCGACGTATTTCTGGAAGCATTCCCTGTGGCTCCTGGGCGGCGCAGGGACCGCCGGCCCGGGCAGGGTGACCCGCCAGGCTCAGTGCCGAGGGGCAGCTGCGAAGAACAGGCGCTCGCTCGCTTTCGGTCAGGAACCGAGCCACGGTCAGGGCTGACCCTTTACAAGAGGTCTCAGCCCTACTCCTAAAAATGTCCCCAGCCCCCAGTTTCCCCAGCAGGCACTACCTCGCTCCGAGCCACCTCCCAGCCCCAGAAGCGAGGCGTCGGAGCCAAGTGTGACCATGGGCGCAGCAGCTCTACGGGTGCGCTGCTCGGATCATCCCGGCCCGGCTGAGGCCGCCCGCCCTGCTGCAGGAGCTCCCGGCCGCACCTGCCCGTCCCCGCTCCGCCCCGGCCGCCCCCGGTCTCGGCGCCGGGCGAGACCCTGAGCCCCCGTTACACCGAGGGCTCGCTGGGGCCAGGCCAGGGCCCGGGGAGTCCCCTACCTGCTGCTCGGGAGCGGGGCAGCCCCTCTGCCGCCTCCCAGAGAGCCCGGGCAGCACAGGGACCGCGGCGCCGCTGCCGCCGCACGGGCGGCTCCTCCCAGCGACGCCTCCCCTTCCCCGCCTGCAAACCTGAGTGTCCCCAGGACGGTGGGGTGGCCCGGGGCAGGGCAGGGCAGGGCCACCCCCCGCCCGCTCTGTGTCCCGGCGCAGGTAAGCGGTGCTGGTTAAACGCAAGCTCCGAAAACCAAAGCGTTTGAGCAGCCGCCCCAGCCCCTTGCTGCTGCGGGCTGGGCTCAGCCTCCGCCGCAGGAAATCCTCCGAGTAAAGATTGCGAGATGTGAGGTGACATTTGTTTGTTTGATTGTTTGCTTTAAAGTACTGCAAACCTCCCTAGTTGGATAGACCATGTCACTGGAAGAGGAGGAGCCCTTCACGACTCCGTGGAGGCTGTTGGCGGGAGTATCTCGGGGACTTGGGCTGATTTATTTGCTTATTTAGGAGGCTATTTTGACTGCTTGGTCTGACTTGCCCAGACTGTCACTGAGATATTTGGAAGCTTGAACATACAGGTTAGTCTCATATAGTCCCTAAGTTTTTATCTACAAACTTAACAGCTACTAAGTACTTTAGATAATTTAACTTGCGGCTGTTCGGGACAGTATGTTCTCGAGGTTCTGGCGATTCTTAGTTCTCTGTTTCACACCATAGCTAGAGCCAGAGTTTTTCAAAGTAGAAGTTCCTCAAACTATTTTGTTGAACACGGAATCAAATGTGGACAGTTTTAACACTGCACTGCCACTTACTCGTTGACTAACTACTAAACTAGATATTAAGGAAGAGGAAAGCTCTTTCTTATGTTCTTCACAAAGCAGGCAGCAAACGTGGACTATAGAACTATCAAGGTAGATGTTCTCATTATTGTTAAAAATACATCATAACATTTGCTAAGCAAATTACAGGTATTTTGCAAAAACTGTGGAGAATAATCCAGACATGTCCTGTCCCTTCCACCCCTTTTCATCCTGCTTCTGGTACTTCTTTCATTTCATGTTCTGGTACTATTTTATTTACCAAATGAAAACATGGTCAATCATCCTGCCCACTAGCTGCAGATAAGTGAAGATTAAAGATTATGCCCTGCTGTGCCTGCATAAACTGTCTTTCATCAATCCAAGGTATGTAGTGCTAGCTGGAGGCACATTGCAACATTTCCAGACCCAAAGCTGTTGGGAGGTACACAGAAAATTAATTCATTCCCAACTTGGCAAACACAGCAGGATTTATACAGTCAGCTTGTCTCTCTTTGGTCACCACTTCTATTCATATTTAATTTTGGAAATGTTTCTCATTAACACTCAAACAATACAAGATTATGCAAGATTTTTAGCTTCTGTATTATTTTGCACGACTGAAAGCATCTGTGACTGGAATGTGATTAAGTGACGTCTTCACTATATTTCTCTAGAAGTACTAGTTTAAAAAAATAGTCACTTCATAAGAATTTTTTTTGAGGTACACATGCTAGAGGTTCTGCTGTTGTGATGGGGCTTTTTTCCTGTATTCATTGTAATACTACTAATAGTGAAAATATGTTTCTGGTAAAAAGGTTTCTGGTGTAAAACAGACCATGGCAGCATAAGACAAAAATTGCAGGGAAAAGCAGAGGTGTGGGTTGTCTGAGGAAGGTGGACATTGGCATTAGTCTGCAATGCACATTTGGTATGGTCACTAGGGACACTTCAAAGTAGACCAAGAATTAGCAGATCCACTAATGAAGGTGATGCTAAGCAAACTGTTACCCAAACATCTTCCAGACCAGATCTATGCAAAGGAATTTACATTACTTTTTCCTTTTTTTTTTAATCTATGCAAACATTCAGATGTATTTTACCTCATAAGGCTCTAAGATAGAATAAGCAGTCATAATTAGCACAAGGAGGGGTCTATCCGTTCACCAGTGCCATCTTTAAAAATGGATTGCAGCAGAGTGATGATCATAGTATACCTTTCTGCAGCTGAGGATAAGTTCAGATAAGGCTACTTTGCAAATTAAGATACTGGACTTGAGCAGAGTGTTTGGTGTATAGCATCTCTTCAAAGTGTGTATACTAAACAAGATATCACTGAGAAGTCCTTTTTCCATCAGGTGGTGGCATCTGCTTTCTTTATTTGATAAACATTATATTGCGATGAAGGGAGTGCAGTGCCTGATTGATAAATAATTCAATCCTTTTGAGAAGAAATTCAGAATGAGAGCATTCCTTTAGGGAAGGATGGATGGAAGTTGCCTAAGATGTCATCCAGTAGTTTTGTTCCAGCTTTTCAAGATCACTTGTCTTTCTCAATTTACAGTATTGACAACTTTCCCTTTTCACGTGTATCATCTCCTTGAAGCGTGTGGCTGCATTACCTTCTTTGTTTGGATCAAGAGAGCACTTGTGTCACAAAGCAATCCTGGAGCTCATCAAACAGATTCCTTTCAGATGAGGCAAAACTTGAAGATAAACTCCAACTAGCTGGGCAACCTATCACAGTGTCTGACAGCAGTTAGTCTGAAATTATGTCTTTTCAAGCATGCCTTGTGTGGTCATCAGGTTCTCCACACCAACTGACTTGAACTGCAAAAATCAGGGCAATGCTTGCCCTGATTTTTTTAGGACAAGTGCCAATGACAAGCAAGCGTAGTTGTTAGGTTTCTTTAAGGCAATTATAGAATCCAGTAATCTCAGGTTTTACCTGCACCTGGTAAATCATCCTTCTACATGAGAAGAGACCATAGTCATACCATGTCTCCAAGACAACCACAAGTATATTTAGGGCAAAATTGTGGTTTATAGCAACCATCATATTTTTTGGGTTTGGCTGCCATATGTATTCATCATATATCTTTCTCATCTGAAACTGATCAGGGCAAATAAAACCTTAACAGAGTTTTAAAATACTTTATGTAATTTCTACTTTAAGCTTTGTTGCACAAGGTAACTTTGTTGAAGACATTAAGATTATCATTGTATGTACAAATCTTTTAAAGCTACAAGAATAAAAAATATCAAGAAATGTAATTGCAGGCAATTATTTACATAAGTTAAAGGTAAGTATTTACTTAAGTTAAAGCTGCATAAAACATATGTAATACATTATTTGAGAACAGAAAATCTTCTATTTGGGAAGAAATATTCAAGAACACTATAATCTGCAGGGTATGCAAAAATTTTGATTTAGAGACATTAAGCTAGGACAGGAAAATCAGAAATTAAAAATATAAGGTATGTTGCAATGTTTGGTTGTATCACATTATTCTGTTGTTTTGTTTCAATATCCTTATTGCCCTCATTGTGGTAACCAGTGTCATGGTGAGCAGAGAAAGTAGAGCTCCTTTGCAAAGCCAGAGTTGCAGGGCTGGACTGGGAAGCCACCTAGCAAAAGATGGCAGCAGCTGCTTGAAAAGGGAGAAGCCAAGGTGTGGCAGTAGTTACTGCCATGGAGGGAACTTGCCAGGGGATTAGCCATAGCCTTCATATCAATGTTTTCATTAGTCCTGGCAGTACAAAAAAATAGCCATTTTCCTATGTAATTTACTAATGGCACAGTAGTTAGAAAATAAGTATGTGACTCTGCAGCTTGGCTCATACTGATTTTTACCTATTTACTCCTTCTGCACTCAGAAATTACACCACTATTTTTTCTTTAATTTTAAACACCAAAATAACCATTTGCCATCTGGAATCACAGACTAAGGAGAATTGTGGTCAAGATTCCTATGATTCACCAGTATATTTTTTTTTTAAATATAGGAAATTCTGCCTTAAATCGGGTGAACTGTTTCCAGTAGAGTCAGAGAAGTACCAAAGGCACCTGCAATGCACTGATGCAAGTCTTCATTATAGAGTCCACTGAGAAAAGTGCTCAGAATCCATGGGATATTGGTTAAAATTGGGGTTATTGGAGATAATCTGAGAAGGTAAAAGGAGATGATAGCACAGATAATCTTATGTCTCTTCCAATGCTGAGAACCCAGAACTGTGCAGCCTCAGCCAGACTTCTCGTCAGCGCATGCCACGTCATGCAAATCCCATATGTGAGGACATTTGCCAGCACTGAAGGCTTTAAGGTTTTACAAGGTGTCCTCAGAAGTAGAAAACTCTGTTCATCACCAGGTTTGAGATGAAGTCCTCTAAAGACTGGAAGGCAGCATTTGGCCTTACAGTTTAAATGGTAAAAAGATTACATGGAAATTACCAAACAAAATTCTCTGTGAAGTTGCCTCCTGCAAGTCTTCACAATTACTTAGCTAAAATGTTCTCAGCAGACCTAGGATTGCATACTGCACTTTATCTGTGCAATTACACAAGCCTAAACCCTTTCTGCAGGCAGAGGACAGGGTCCAATGCCATCTTGTAACAGTTAAAAATGCCGGTGCAAGGAGTCCTACAAACAACTAACAACAAGAACTTTGAGCAAAATGAGAAACAGGAAAGAAATACATAATGAAAGTATTGCATCAATCACCGCAACTTTCAAGAAAATGCAGAACAAAATGTAGGTCTCTAACTTCCTAAAAGGGTTTCTTTGGGCAATTCAGAGACAGTCAAATCTCCCACTTGTAGTGGGTTTTTTTATTATTTAAAACTAGTCAAGAAATTACTCCAGCATCTTTATAAGAACTTCATTGTAGGTGATTAAAACAAGTTTCTACCAGATGCCAGCATGTACTAAATTCCCTCTAACAGAAATCTTGCTGCAAGCTCCCCATCAGACATGTCTCTTCTCTGGCATTTTCCCCTTAAGCTCCACTGTAGTTACCAAGTTTAATTTCAATATGATTTCTTGGAAAAATAAGCTCATTTTCCTCCTGAAGATGCAAATACAAAATGTTATCTGAGAAAAAAGTGCTAGCCTAAAGATATGTACCAAAACAAGTGGGACAGCACTAGCCTAGAAATTTCACTAGCAGATAATAGAGTGACATTCTGTTTTGCTAATGAACAGCAAAAAAAAAAAAAAGTCTGCAGATGAATTATTATTTGTGTCTGGTATAACTATTTTTAAAATATCATTACATTTGTTTGGGCTGTTATGTTTGAATATAGCATTGAACAAAAAAATCCCTAGGAGATCTAACAAAATTATTATGGACAAGGGAAGAAAAGGAGGAACTATTGTTGTGACTAGAAATACCTGAACAATATTATTTTATATTAAGATACACCTTTCTTGTGAAATACCCTACCTATACAGTAGACAAGAATTGAAGTTATTCATTTTATTAAAAAAGGAAAAAAGAAAAGTAGTCTTTTGACTGGTTAGTACCTCATCTGCTGATTAGTTTATCATCTCAATCCAGCTACCAAGCTTCTATTATTTTCTTTTTAAGCCAGAAACAAGCAAGCTCCAACACTATCACCTTTCACTGTTTGAATAATTATCTATTCTTAGGACCAACATGGTACTAATATGGTATCAAGACTTCTGTAACTCCCTAGTGCCTTTTTCAGTTGCATGAAAAAAATCCAACTGAAAACATTTCTGTAATATTACGGAAGGTTTTTACAAACAGCTGGTTTCTGTTATTAATTGTTCAGTTTGTAGTCATAGCAGTGGTTGGTTGGAAAAAATCAGTAACACTGAAACTGTAACAATGTTTTTATTTACACTGGTAGTCTAAGCAGAACAGATTGCTTAGGAAAGGAATTGAGGGTTCCTGGGTGAATCAAGCAAGAGCTGACAAGAGGGATTGAAAAACGAAGTAGCAGCCTCTGACAGATTGGGTCTTTGTGAAACGGGAAATGAAGGCTGACAACCTTAATTCAGTGTTAATCAAGGGTTTGCACTGGAACGTCTTATAAAATTTCAGCCTCTCAAAGCACTGACCATTTGCATGCTGGGGCTCTGCTACAGAGCATGCTCATGACCCCCTTCTGGCTGCAGACTGGGTTTTCTTCCATGGAAAGCCAAAGAGGTGCTTTGAATCCATATGATATCCGAGTGTGGAGTCAGGATACAGCTGCGCCGGGCAGCTAGGCTCAAGAGCACTGAAGAACTAAAACATCCTGTAATACTGGAGTCACAGACAACTCTCACAAGTTTTATTTATGGTTCTGCTCATCCCCAGAAGACTTATCTGCCTGAACTTGCTTTCCTTCCACCCCTGAGGCAATGAAGGTGCGATGCAGTACTAGGAGGGTACCCAAACTGCCCATGTTCACAGCCTTATGAACCACCACCTACTGCAACCTGCTTGCTACTCACCACACTTGCCATCCGAGAACTGGTAAGTGTTCAATACATTCTGGGAGGTGATTTTCACCTCAGATTTTCACTTTCCACTCATAACCAACATCATTTGACTAGAAAATAGTAACTGGTGGATAATGCAAAGCTCAGTATGTCAGAGGACCCACATAGAAACCAAATGGATGTCTTGTGATTTGTCATGGGTGACAAAAATGGAGTGAGGTGGAAACCACAGGATCTTATCCTTCTACCTGATACCCTGGAATGTTTTGTACAAACTAAGTACACTTCCTATGGAGAAATATTCTGTACAATGCAACAACAAAGTATGCAAGGTTTGACTCTAGCCCCACTCAGAGCACTTTGCAAAACAGTGGTTAGTAAGGTATAAAATGTACCCCAATTTCATATCTAAGTGGGGGGATGAGAATTTGACATAAAATTGCGGGGACAGGTTGATGGGTTTTTCCTCCTTGCCCTCCCTAGAAGCGATACCTTTTAGAAAGTCTTGTGTCCTCAGCTATGCTGACCTGGGATATTCAGCTTGTGATTGCAATCATATTGTTAATGCTATATACAGTTATTCTGCAGTTAATACCTTTATCACTGGCAATCCAAAAGAACCATAAATGTTGCAGCCAATAAATCCTGTTATTCATTAATCCAGCTGTCTCTTCTGGATACGACCAGACCTATAGTTCATAGACTATTTGCGAACTCAGCATCAGGTCCATAGTTAAACGTTTGCAACAAGCAGCAGCTAAAGAGCAGCTGAGTAATCTCTGGGTTCCTGGGCTCTGAATTTGAAAATGAATGCGCTTCTAAACACAAAACTATTTAAAAAGTGTTAGTAATTCTATTACAATTTGATATTTTGGAAAGGATTACTATAATTGAAGAAAACAATTTTCTTGAGTGTTTCAATTCAATATTCCTCCTGAATACAGAGAATCATCACATCAAACTTCTGCATTTAGATAAAGAAATTACAGAAAAATCCATGGAATTGTATCACTTTTTTACACAAGGCTGAAGACTGACTAGTACCTTTTATGTAAGTAACGTTTCCCCAGGCAACCATATGTGATTTTCATTGAGAAATTCCTTCCACTCCTTTTTTAGTCATATCAGTGTGAGAAACTGGAAACCTGAAAGAGTTAATGTCTCTAACATTTGGTTAAGGAATGTTACCATGCCATCTAGATAAGGTGCAGTTAAAAAAAGAGGGTCTTGCAGAGGCAGGAGAGTGCTTTTCTGGGGTCAACTTGCTTATCTTGGGGAACTATTTCTAAAAACAAATTTGAGACAGAAGTGCACTTGTATCTGTCAGGGGAAGGGATTTGAAACCACAAGATCCTTCAGTCTCCTTCCGAAAAGTTCAAGAATAATAAAATGCACATGGGCAATGACTGGTTTATAAGTAGCAAAACAGAGAGGGGCAGGGTGTGAACCCATCATCCCTGCACTCATCATCCACAGGAACTGGACCAGACACAGTGCTGGAACTCTGGGTGGTGATCCAGATATTTTCTTCTCTATTTCCCTATCTTTCTTTCTTCTTTTCTTTCTCTTCCTAAAAGTTTAATTTGTTGTTGCCACATGTTGTCCAGAAAAGCTTAATCCACAAGCTGTTCAAAAACCACTGCTGCTACATGTTGTTCAAAAATGTTGAAGTTGCTGCTACAAACCGTCCAGCCTACCATAAAGTTTAAATCGTTGTTGCCTGTACATTAGCCTGAAGGCTAATGGATTGCCTTTTTTTCACCATAATTTAGCACAAAGGTATCCCAAGCATCAGCTGTCTCAGAGTAGGTGGCCCAGGACTGCCCCCTAAGGACCCACAGTCAGAACAAAATCCCCTTAGAAACTAATAAACCCCTTGTCTTTAGGCAGATTAAATTTCTAAATGCAACAACAATTAATTATTAAAACATAGACAACAGAAATAACAATTCAAAATCTATAGCACTCCTTTAGGAATGCAGAAAGTAATTTTGCTGGTAACAATAGCAATTTTCACATTAGCCTTTTCACATTAAAACACCTCTGAAAAAGATGGTCTTTTTCCACTTTGCATAGCTAACAGCTGGTTTTGCCCACGAGGTGTTGAGAAGCCTGCTACAAGTCCTGCACAGCTGGAGCAGTCCATCAAGACGAGGTGAGTGGGAAAGGAAAGTTACTGGGGCTCTGGGATGCTTTTCAGATGCACTAAGCCACCTTTGCTTCTAGGGCCATTCTAGCCAAGAGAACTATCACTTTATCACCTACATTTGTGAGTTTATATGGACAAAAAATTAAGGTGTCCTTTTTAAATGCAATTTAGAAATTGAAGAAGGGCAGAGAAGATAGCACAATTAAACAACCAAGAAATACAAAAGCTTGATATAAAAAGCTGCTGCTCTGACCTAAACAACACCTTTGTTTTTTTACAGTAGGATGCATTTACTATTTAAGTAGAAGCTGAAAAGAAAATGGATATATGTGCTGCCACAATATAGTTTCAATTTAATCACAATGCATTTAGATGATTAAAAATATTTTAGTTACACTGTTTATATAAAAGATCCTATGATTATTTATTTCCCCTTTTGTCTAAACATAATAAAATAAATCCCATAATTAAAAATTAGGTAGAGTCAGTCAGATTAATGTCTTACACCCTGTATCAGTGAATGAGTAATGCATTCTTTCTCATCTCTGAAACACTACTGATAAGGACCCACAATATTCAGGATTGTCAGTCATAATAAAAAATAAGCCACCAGTATTTCTAAGTGCTAAGGCATTTAAACATATTTCGTTACAGCTTGTCATGCAATGAAGACAAAACCATTGAGTAAGCATTTTGGTGTGTCATATTTATATTATGTCATCTTTATTTCCTAAATATTATTTCATTGTTATCTTCTAGTGAAGTCAGTGCACAAGGTTAGGGAAGTGCATTGCACTTAATATCAAATTCTCTGCTGTCTGACATTCTAACACAAAACAAGCAATCTTCTAAAAAGGTTCTAAAATTACCATTGCCTCCATCCTCCCCTCCCCCTCACATCTTCATTTTTCTGGTTTCACTACATTCTTTTTTCTATAAAGTAAGGAACTTCAGACAAAAGGAAAGAAAAAAAAGATGAGGTATAACTTGGAACAAATCACTCATACCTGCAGAAAACCTGAATCCTGCAGTGAAACCACTCTGCAGAAGAGGCAGGTGCAGAAGCAGCACAGCACTCCCCTCTTCACTGCCCCATATCTATGCACTGGAGCTACTGCAATCAGCATGAGCCTGTGTGAGACTCAAGTTGGGAGGCAAGGACAAGTCAGCCAGGTTACTCAGACTCATAGAATCGTAGAGATGGTTTGGACTGCAAGAGGATCTTAAAGATTGTCTAGTTCCAAAGCCGCTGCCACAGGCAGGGATACCATCAGTTACACCAGGTTGCTCAAAGATCCATCTAACCTGGCCTTGAACACCTCCAGGAATGGAGCATCCACAGCTTCCCTAGGAAATCTATTCCAGCTATCTATTTCACCCTCAGAGTAAAGATTTTTTTCCTGGTATCGGATCTAAACCTACACTCTTGCACTTTGAAGCCATTTCCCCTTGTCCTGTTACTACATGCTCTTGTAAAGTCTTGCCCCATCTTTTGTGTAAGTTCCTTTCAGGCCCTGGAAGGCCACTATTTGTTCACCTCAAAGTTTTCTCTTTTCCAGGCTGAACAAACCCAGCTCTCTCAACCTTTCCTTACAGGATAAGCGCTCCATCTCTCTGACCACCTTGGTGGCCTCCTCTGGACTCGCTCCAAGCCAATGTTGGAGACCCCAGAGCTGGATGCACCACTCCAAGTCAGGCCTCACCAGAGCAGAGGGGCAGAATCACCTCCCTCACCCTGCTGGCCATGCTGCTTTTGATGCAGCCCAGGATAGAACTGGTTTCTGGGCTACACCAACCCCTACAGCACAGGGTCTGGCTTTCCTTGAGCAGAGAGTAAGCATTTTCCCCAGGGGCTGAGCAGAGAAGGCTGCCTCTCCACTGCTGCTGAGAAGCAACTGACATTTCCCCCATTTGAGGTCTCTTGCATTTCCCCAGCTCCTGAGAAGCAGCAGCAAAAGGCTGCTCAGTATGGCACTCTTGAGGACCATGCCGGTCCCAGAGAGCAATGCAACAGCCTTGGGGCTGCTCTAGCTTCACCTTGCTGCAAGGAGAGTACCAGAGAGAGAGCACAGCCAAGCTCACAGCCTCTGTTTGCCCAGGCAGGGTGAGCTAGTTTGTGCTAGTGTTGTACTGCAGCCAGATTGACTGGCAGCAGCCTGAATGAAGATCTATTATAGCAGTCTTGTTAAGCCACTGAATCACAACTGCTGCTTGCCATTGTCCATTCTCAGTATGCTTTAGTATGCTAAAGTGGAGAAATGAGGGCAAAAGAAACAGCAGTGTGTATGAAAAAAATGTAGTGCCTTTATTAAATTTTAAAATGGACTCTTCCTCTAAGTGCCTTTACATAACACACATGAAAACTTTAGCATTATTTATATAAATATATCAAAAGGAACAAATACATCTTTTTAAAACACTATTTTGGCTCAGTAAAATAACCTTCCATTCCTAAAGTTAGGGATAACAAGTAGCAGTTCTTCTTTCAATCTGTTTCAGTCAGTAAAAGTATTTAGGAGGATTGAGGTCGCTGGAACTCTGTTGGCTGGCCTGCATGACTGTGAGCTGTCAAGGTGAAAGCACAAAGTCAGTGTTACACCCTAGTTCTCAGAGTACAAATACCATAATGCCACTGTCTGGTCCTCACATTTGATACAGGGATCTTCTTAAAGAAGAGTTTTGTGACCAAACCATACAGCTTCTGTCCTATGTGATTCTTCTATCAGTGTGAACAGTAACAATTAGCCTTGTTCAGACGGTTTTCAGTACCTTCAGATGGATCTCAAGGCTCTTTTATCCTACAACAGGCTACCTCTGAACACACAGCATATTTAAAGGCAGACTGCATGAACAGCTAAGTAAATGTGTCACTTCATGACTAGGACAGCTCATCCCTTGACACTTCTCTTGTGACTAAAACACAGAATGAGAAATGACTATGAGCACCTGCATAGGTCTGTACATACATGACATTCATCAATAAAACACTTCAGTACCATAACAGTTTGCATTAGTCTGACATTTCAAATGCACTTTTCCCCCTTCCTCTTGAAATGAAGATATTCTTATTCCATTCTGGCCAAACACACATGACTCACAAAGCTCAGAAGGCACTGTCTCTCAAAAGCATTGTTTCTAGTTTCCAGCACACACTTAATTTAGTTGGGAAAAGAACTTCCACTGTTTTTGTCACTTATCAGCCAGAACAGTTTTATTTGGTTGAATATAGAGGCATAAGAAAATTGTTTGAGCCATGAAAGAAGAAAAGCCAACACTGCAGTGTGTAAATGAATAGATGAATTCTGAAGGTTACAGAACTTATTTTTTTTTCAGACAAACAAGTCAAGATACCAGAGGGAAAATTTCTGCCTAATACTGTATTAGCAAGAGCCTTCAATCAGAGCCTGGAAAGTGATGGAATTTGACACAAAGGCAAGTTTCTTGTTTCAAGATAAAGGAGCTAAAAGAGAAAATATAGGTTGGAGTTCGAATGGGAGGAGAGCAAAAGGTGAGAAAGAAGCTGATAGGACGCAGAAATTCAAAGTTGCAAGCAGCAGTAACAGTCAATTCCTGAGGCTTCACTATACAACAAGATCTCACAACCTAAAAGCGTAACATTCAAGGACAGACTGAAATTATATGGGAAATTAGGCTCTCATCTCCTGTCTCTATAAAATTAATAGCTATAAACATAGCATTAAAGAGGTCTGATGAATTTTTCTAATCATTTAAATCAATTCTCTGCCCCAAAAAAAGAATTGATCGTTGCAAATTACATCATTGCCTACAAGTCAAACATAACTTTAGAGTTAACACTTGGGGTATACCAAATACTATTAAGAATATTTTAAAGAGAAAGGATTCAACATTTTACACAACTTCCTTTCCCTTTTGTTTGGAAAGCCATGACTGCAGCCTCCAGTACACAGTCATCTCAGATTCCTTACATATCAGAGCAGAGCAAAACGAGAAAATCAAGCAGCTGCAGGAGGTAACACAGGGGCATATCTCTCTCTATCTCTCTGCCCCTTGACATGGTCCTTAAGGTAAGGTGGATGAAGTCAATCATCCTGTACCTCCCACAACAGACTGTGTGTCATTAGACAATTGTTCCAATGGGGTAAATAAATATAATATGCCATTTAACTGAAAAGAAAAAGTTCTCTGGAGAATAATTTTTTGACTCGACAGATTACAAAGGTATTTTACAACATCTGCATGTGACAAGTGACTAAAAATGGCATTGATCTTTTAAATGTAAAAAAGATCTTACCTTTTCTCCTGGATGTGAATTCTGTGAATTCTCCTGGATGATAATACACTGATGCAGTAACAGGGGGATTTATCTTTCCACAAACTGAACAAGGCAAATAACAAACTTGTAACAAAGAAAAGGTTTGTGTCATTTCATTAAAAAAAAAGAAACAAACATTTACTGGCATCAGCCATGCACATTACATAATATCACAACAATAATTAGTGTAATTCCCTTCATATTGAAACTTTAATTGCAGGGAAAAAATCACATTTTCTTCATTGGCTTCAAGCTTTTGACAATTTTTTGTCCTTTCATTTTTAATACAAGGGAATTTCATAGAATCATTCTTGGAAAAGTATTTGCGTACTTCCTACATGTGCTACTGATGATATTTCACTGTGTTCTGTTGATCCAGCCAGAAGTAAAAAAGAGTCACATCTGTAGATGAAACTGTAATACCTTCACTCCAGTAAATCTGGATGAGATTTCACAAAACAGATACAGGGGACCTTCAGTCAATCCATCACCAACTGTGTGAACTGAATCAGTCGTTAAGTGTCATTTCTCATTTATTACTTAAGGCAAATTCAAGTCTTTTGGTAACAAAGGCAATTGGGATAAAGAGCCACTTTTTCTGGATGGCATCTCGTAGCGCACTTTCTTCCAGAAGCTGGTTCTTGCTGAGTGGGACCTTTCTGAGAAGTCCCCTTTCCATTGGATAACCCCGTGCTTTTGCTTAATATATCTGATGGATTCTGGCATGGTTGCATAATCTTGTATTTTTACAAGTTCAATGAGAATTACTTTAATGCCATCTTGGATAAGAGCACTATGCATGGCTAGCTGCTTTTCGGAGTCATCTTCCAGAATGCTGTAACAGGAGGGCTCTGGTACTAAAACAATTATCACTCTCCTACTTTGACGGATTTTTTCATCAGCAACTCTGATCACAGCTGTAGAGAAAAAGGTTGTGCAAAATTAAGGTTGTACATTTCTATTTTCTATTACCAGTATTCTGCAGCTGGTTCATCAACTGTTTGATATTTAAGCTGACACAGTTTACATCAAAATAGGAAGAGGATGTGAGCATGGAAACAGTTCCCTTGGGTTAGCCTACCAGAGAAATCTGGCCAATGCACCACAATCTGACACCATCAGAGTCCATGTCTATATCCTTGTTTTGCAGAAACAGAGAAGAGCTACCAACTATCCACTACTTATCTTGTTAATGCCATTTTATTACCATCACAGGTACAAATGAAAAAAAAAAAAAAAACCAAAAACAAGTTCCAGAACCACGGGAGATTTTTACCTTAAACAGTCTGTTTCTGATTTGCTCAACTGGTTTTGTTAAACGTAAGTGGAAGAGAAAAAAAAGATGCCCTCCATCAATGGCATTCCAGTCAGTTAACTCACAAACAGTGAAATCTGGTAAATACTACACAAAAATACCACACCCTATGGCTAAACCCCAAGAACAGACTTTTGCATTTTTTCAAGCTGGAAAATTTAAGCAGCACTTTAGATTCTACTTCTCAGGGAACCCTTCCTTCTCAAACCACTACCAAAATCCTTCAACTTTAAAAAAAAAAGTTCATTTGATTATGAGAGATATTTAGATTCCTATCTGACTGACTGCTTGTTTCTCAGTTCTACTTCCAGGTCAACAAGAAAACTCAAGTCAAATTTACTAACTTACTAATTTATTAACTTTACTAACTTACCTTCTCCTGGTAAATCATCTCTCCCTAGAATGAAGAGGTTATATCCACACTGTCTTTCTAAGACCTCTGGCAGTATTTTCAGAGCAAAAATATCTGATGAATACAAGCAGCTTTCTCTGTTCTTTGGATACAGAACATAAGCATCATAGATCTTCTCATCTGAAACTAAGGAATGAGCAATAGAACTTCCATAAATGTAAATTCTAAAGATACAAGAGCAAGCAAGCAAACAAGCAAACAAGCAAAATCTCTAAACTCTGGGGGGGTTTTCCCTTACTTGAATCACTGTTTTAGGTCCTAATCCTGCTATATTAGATAAGCATGTATTATTATACAAAGCCTGAAATATTTGTAGGATCAGGCCTTCTAGAATTCAGTATGCTGAATCTGAGTAGGCAAAAGAGACCTGAAAAATTAAGTTGGAACTTTCTCTTTTGAACACTAAATAAAAAAATGTCATCACTGAATTATTTGAAAAACAGTGGACCCAGTGGTACAACTGATACTTAAAATTCCATTTGCCATCAAACTCATAGGTGAAGTTGCAACCTGGACTTTCAAACCACAGCAACCACTTAAACATGACCAAAAAAAGTGTCACATTTTAAGATCTGAATTGTTTTAGATATTTTGGATCAAACTTTTCTGAAAGACCTAATTAAAAAGACTTCTAAGAAAATCTAAGAGAATATCAATACCTCTAGAACATACATAGCTAGAGAAACAAAAAGTCAGATTGTTGGAAATTACCCATACATCAGCATACTCTCATAGACAACATCCCTATCAACATCTTTTTGAATGCCAGGAAAGCAAAATTTTCACAAAGTGAAATAATCAGAAGGGCCTTTAAATAGAAAATAAAACAAAGTTATATTTTCCCTGTTTCATCTATAGAAAATTAAAACCACTTAACACTTCTAATGTATTACTGCTTTCTGTAACAACAGTAATTAAAAGTAATCTGAAAAACTGCTGTCAGAGCAGTATTCAAACCACTAGGGTGGGTCTTCAGGAAAAGCAATGATAGTTCTGGATTCCTGGAAAGTTGCTGATTTTTTCTCCTGTAGATGCTTTTGTCATCTGAACTAATTCTGAACATCCCAAAAACAATATTATCCTTTCAAAAACCCCAAGGAAGACCAATCATGATCCATGAGAGTAACTCACGGCTTTACAGGTAAAGGTGGGAGCTCAAAACAACACTCAGCACTGTTACATAAACATACCTTTCTCCCCCAGGAAAGGATGGCAGGAGTCCCGATACAAAAGCACAATATCAATTTTGAAGATCTTGTAGATAAAGAGAGTAAAAAATATGAAAAATACCAAAGAAACTCCTCCTCCAATTAAGTACCCCTGAATGTTTCGAGCTGCAGTAGCATAGAAAAAGAAAGAAAACAAATTAAGTACAACCAAGAACCAGAACCAGGGAAAAACAAGGATTGCTCAAAATTGTTTAATCATTACAATACTTTTACTTTAAAAGAAGTGAAAGAACAGGACAAACTGTTTAATGTATGTTTTCTGACATTATTGTTATCTGATAACCCTACTTTTATTTTTCAGAGAAAAAATACCTCAACAATATGATAAATGAGGCTACTGTTCAGCTGAAACACCAAAATAAACACCAAAATAGAATATAACCCAGCACAGCGGTAGAACAAGAATCTTGTACAAAATTCTATCAGTCGGAAAGCAAGGAAGTCCAAGGTGGGGAGGTGATTTCCTGACCTGCTAACCTCCCCAGACCAACTAGCCTTCCATTGTCTCTGCCCCTTCAATGACCTGTCAGTGAACCTATTCATTTACTGTCCTTAAAACAAACACGCTCCACAAACTGCATGTTTAGTCAATGCATGAAAGAATTTCTGAAATTAAATCCTACCATGAAAATCTTTATGAAGAAATTATAGCCATGTAACAAGTTAGAGCTCATATTCACTTTCAGTCCCAAAATACTGAATGAGAGAAGACAAAGCAAATCAAAAGCACTATTTTCTTTCATTTTGCTAAGAATGTGACAAAAAAATTCACAAAGAAAGGTACTGAGACGCACTGCCCGTTTTGCATAAAAGTACATCACACAGCTTTAATTCTAAGTAGGGCATTGTCAAACTAACTGACAAGTAAGTCCATGATCACCATTTTATCAAGAAGAGATCTCTTACCAGGGTATTGCAATTTGATGTAGGCTGTAAATTGTTGAGAACCATATATGAAGTGGCAGAAAAACTTATGAGCATAGTCCTTTACTTTCACTTTTGAAATGTTAAATTTTGTTCCAGATACAGCAAGTCCATGAGGCAACCCCTCTCTGTCATAAAAAAAAGGTAAAAGGAAAACATCTGTACATAACTGAATTATCTATGATGAATATGAGAGAGATTCATCTATCCACAAATACAAAGACATTAATTTTTTTATCTCTATAAACCTAAGAAGCTAGTGAAGCACAGTAAATACACCTCTATAACTAAAAATGTCATGAACTAAAAGCATACTGGGCTTAGTTGTTTCAGGTTTTTTTGGGTTGGGTTTGTTGGGTTTTTCCCCCTGAGTTGGACAGAGTGCACCATTAGCAGTTTTGCAGGTGACACAAAACTCAGAGGGATGTCTGATACAACAGCCAGCATCCAGAGGAACCTTGTCAGGATGGACAAATGAAAAAAAAAAAAAACAAACTCATGAAGTTCAAAGCAAAATGCAAATCCCGCATATGAGGAGGAATAACCAGATCCCAGGCATCCTGGACTGCATTAGGAAATACACTGCCAGCAGGTTAAGGGAAATGATCCTTCAGTGATGTTCAGCACTGGTGAGATCGCACCTGGAGTAGAGGGGACAGTTCTGGGCTGCCTAGTACAAGAGATGGATGGATTTGCTGGAGCAAGTAATGTGCAGTGATATGACAGATAAGGAATTGGAGCATCCCTCATACAAGAGAGCAGGGACTGCTCAGCCTGGAGAAGAGAAGGCTCGGGGGCAGGGGATGGATCTCATCAACATCTGTTAATACCTGATGTGAGGAAGGAGTGGAGAAGAGGGAGCCAGGCTCCTTTCAGTAGTACCCACTGACTGGACAAGAGGCTATGAACACAAACTGAATGACTTTCCCATCTGAAATTCCGCCCGAACACTTTTTTACTTCAGGGTAGTCAAACATTGGAACCTAGATGTCCTGCAACAAGAGTTTCTGCCTTGTGTTCTTGAGGTTAAGCAGCTGTGTCTGTACTTAAAAAAGTACCACTTTCACTAATAAAAATAAATTGGACTAATTTTTATTTTGGAAAAATCTATCTTTCCCACATTAATGATAGAGGACAGGCTTTAATATACTATTTTTAAAAAATCACGTAATAACAAATGCATAGCTAAGCATTAAAGACTCTATTTCACAATAGCATTATAAAAATCTACATGATTGCTTCATTCTATTTGTATCAGACACAGTATTTATAATAAAATGTTGTTCTTTTAAAACCAAGCAATAATAATATACTTGTGTTTGATACAGACTTTAATCAGTCTTTCAATCACTAGTAGCATTTGACTAGTAGTCTACTTTATAATGAATTCACTGCATATTACTGCAGATTCACCTACACATGCACTACAAATTCAATGTATAAGGATACTTACTCATAAAACTGTTCCCTGTAGGTTTTATCAAAGATGTCAACATCCTCATCATTAACTTGCCAGAATGGAATCAAGCCATTTATGCCACTTGATATGTTACATTCCATAACTACATGAGAGCCTACAAAAAAACAAATGTAAACAGCAAGGTCTTGTAATAGGAGCAGAATCAAGTGATGAGGGAACAGCTGGGAAAAGGAGGGACATAAAAGAAACCTACTTACCTTATGAAAAGCAAAGCCCTTAAAACTCATCTATTTGTTAATTCAAATTTGAGTGTCTACAATCTCAATATAAATTCCATCCTAAATGTAGGTGTCTAAATGTTCACATTTACATACAAGCTAGGCATCTAAGCTAGTAACAAGAGTTCATCTCTGCTGAAGTCCACACACATTAGATACCTTAACTGAATGACGCTCCAGACTTCACTGAAAGATCTCCAGGGCTCAAATCAGTTGCACGTACACCTATGGTGACCTCTGAGATGCTCTCAAGCATCCAAGGTATCCATATGGAGATGTCAGACAGGACTCCAAATCTTCAAGAAAACCGCACTGCTAGAGTAGGCAGACCACCTAAAATAGCACTCTTTGTGTAGGCAACTGAATTGAGCTCCTGTTGATACTGGCCTGAGTTAAGGACCTCGGATCACATGCACATACCCATGTGCAGACAACATACATCTGGGAGCTGAATCCCACTCTTAGTGACCATGCAGATCTTTACTCCAAATCAGTGTCTTTTGGCCAACACTGTCTACTGCGATGGTTTTTGAATATTATCACGCTTTACTTCCAGAGCAAGCTCACCTGTCACTCAGCTCCTTTGCCACCAAGAGTACAGATCTTACAGAACACCTCAGTATTAAGCAAGCCAGTTTGCAAAATGTATTTATTGCCAATGTACCTCAGGGAGCTCCATGTACAGGAAGGTAAGCAGCTTTCTTGAATTCCTTTCCTTCTGTATTTTACCCATGGAAGTTACGATTTGATAGGAGAAGGTGGGCTCTCTCAGCTGGCCTATGTAAAGATCTTAGTCTTTCATTTCCTAGAACCGCATCAGATCTAGATGCTTCCACCAAGGGATGGTCTCTAACAAAAGTATGGAATAAACCTTTAGCTCACATGGAAAGCAGTTACTTGAACAAGAGTTCGCACAGAAATCAGAGATGTTCCCCATCTCTTCCCTCACGTCCTTCCACCACAACAATTTTTTTAAAGATGTGGTTTAGTGCATTGCACAATTATTCAAAAAAAAACCCAAAACCTCAAGCATTTGCATTTGATGCCCACACATTCATGAATGTACTGTTAAGTTTCTACACCATCTTCTGCCATTTCTCATCCAAAATCATATAGCTGTTTCCATCCAAGTGTTCATGCAGCTGCTTAGAGATTCTGCCCCACAGCCAGACATGAAGTAGAAGGTTTTATTTTTTTCCCCCAGTACCCTGTAGAAGGTAGTGGACAGAGAATATTGAATATTTCAATGGCAGTGTCATTTTAAAACAAACAAAAACAAATCTCGTCAAATTCCTTTAAGAAGTTACCTCCCATGTGTCCCTGTAATAGGGAATCATTTGTAGATCTCAGTAGTCACAATAAACCCACTTTGTGGCTGGAGTCTCCTATTAGTTTCACCTGTGACTATTACCATAACGTCTGTAAGGCAATCAAGGTTTGCTCATCCTGGGTGTTCCAAAGCATCTAACAATACACCAGCACAACTTTTAATTAATGCTGTGTCCAAGCTGTAACAAATATGGACCAAATTCTACAATAAGGAGTCTAAACAAGTTGTCCTATAACACAGTTTTAATGACTTAGGCTGAGAGTCAAAGCCAGCCCCTGGACTAATAAATTGCTCAGAAAATACTATCAAGGATTGAAAATACCCCTAACACTGCCTTCAGTAAATTTAAGAGCCTGTAGCTCAGACTCCTGCTGGGTAGAGGCTGCATCAGTAAGAGCTCTTCTGAATTAAATGAGAAAACTACCAGTCAAAACTGGGGATGAGACTCACACCATATTTTCATGGGTGGGAGATACAGTACAGGGAAGCCCGACTGTAACATTACTTCACTTCTTCCACAGTTACAGTTACAAAGAAAAAGTCAAGTTTTCATACAAAAATTAGGGCTATGGGAGGTAAAGTAATTACTATGCAAAGTCTCCCTATTTTATCCAAAATCTGGTGAACAAATTTCTGTAATAGTGAAAGAGCCAAAAGTTTTTCAGGCATGTATTGTTTGTAACGAAGACAGAGAAGATGTAATTACCAGAAAAGAAGGAGCTGCTGAGCAATTCTAGATTATTTCAACAGAATTAAATAACCATCTGAAGACCACAGGACTGTAAGCTTTTAAAATAATACTTTTTGTATCAGATCCTCAATATTCTTACTGTTTAAAACAAAGCCTTCTGGACTTTGGAAGAACATAATTTCTGTTAAAGCACATTCACAATTCTGGTCAAAATCTACCGATCCTCACCAGAATGTGGCAACTTCAGAGTAAGTTATCTTTCACAAGCTATGGGAGAGGAGAGGGAGAGACCACTAAAACCCCAAAACACCCCTAAACACAGACACACAAAACCCGCTAGTGTTTCAGTGCTGTCCAATTTAACACCATATATACTGAAATTTAGAATTTGGGACAGACAAAAATGTTTCACATGATACAAAAAGCCACATGAAGCTTTAACAGGAGAAAGCAACACCTGCTGTACACAATTTACAAGCTCAATGTAAGAAAAAGCAACAGCAAAAGTAGATGTGTTATGTGAGATTCCATGAGGTGATGCACATAAAAATAATCCACAACGCTCTGGCCTGACCTCCTATGTGTCAGAGTCCAAATGAAACCTTTGCTCAGAGCTTCTCTAATGATCTAATTCCTCAAAAGATTACAAAACTGTTTCCTGTACTAAGAAATTCTAGTAAATAGCCAATCACACTTCTCCAAAATCAGTTAATGCCCTTTTAAATCAAATATTTTGTTTGAAACCACCCCCTTTGGTACTAAATTATTTTAAAAATGCAGTTTAAGCAGCTCCAATCTCATTCTTCTGGAATTGTTTAGTAGAACCCAACTGTCTGATATGTGGTACACTTTAAACACATACAACTTTGCTTGGGAAAAGACTACAATACCATATACTTGGTCCAGAGAATTACAGAACAATTGAGGTTGAAAGAGTGGTCTTCAATCCAATTTCCTGCTCAAAGTATGTCCTGATTCTGAGGTCAGATCAGGCTGTTGAGAGACTTATTCAGTCAGGTTCTAAAACATCTAAAGACAGACATCACAACTTTTCTGGGCAGCCTGCTGCACTGCCCAGCTGTCCTCTCTGTGAAGAAGTTATTATTTATACCCAAGAAGCTCTTATTTAAGAAACTTCCAAGATAAATAGTACCTGGGATATGCATCAACTAGCAGCTCACTGTTTCACAAAAGATCAGTACCCAAAATCTGTATTACCCTAAAACAAGGAATAAAATCCAAGTTGTAGAGAAGGAAGGGAGACAGGAAACATATAGGAAGAGAAAGAGCTACTGAACGGGTCAACTGCTACCTATCCTAACATGCTACATGTACATAAACCGTATTTCCACAGATACTGAGGATACATCAAGACACAAACCCTGAGAAATGGTAAAAAGGACAGATGGAAATAACAGAAAATAAATAAATAAATGCATTCTGCACAACACTCAGATCACAACCTGGTCAAGAGACTCCAATCTTAGGCACAGTTACTTCCCCCCACAAATTATTTGTGGGAATCACTTTCTATTATCTATCCTCTGTCTTCCAGATAGTCTCAATCCACATACTTATCCTCCCAGTCTTGCTGAAGTCTGTGGAACTGTTCACATATCTTTTCAAAAAGACCAGGAGCTTATTTGTTTCACTAAGGTTAATGATCTCTTAAATAGTCACTACTTACCAAGTTCTACTTCAATTGTATTGTTCCTTGGATAAATAAACTCTGGTTGCATCTGCAGTGGTTTTTCTAACCAAAACAAAGAAAAATAAAACCTTCAGGCAGGAAAAGATCCACAACTTAGTTCAACTGACAACAGTTTTGGTTTTACAGTGGGTTTGGGTTTATTGTTTGGTATTACTGTAGTGCCATACTCACTACAACAGGAATGTCTAGAAATGTCTCATAAGATATTTGCTCTACTCTCTCCAAGTTATTCTATTTTAGCTGTTCTTATATCACCTATATAAAGTCAGAATTTTGGTTTAACCTAAAAAAGATGGACCTGTCTCCAGACAACTATTCTGATAAGACTATTATCATGTTACTAGTCAGGTCACCAGCAACATTGCCGACAAAACATAATCACAATGGTAAGTGCAACAAATTATATTACTGGCAGAGTGAAATAGCAAAAAGCACAAAGTGCCAACAGTAAGCCAAGCCTTTCCAGTGGAAGATTTATTAACTTTTTATTATTTGTACAGCTTATCACATCTCCTTTCCCATCAACAAAGAAGCAAGATCACCAGAAGCAGGTCATTCGCTGTGATAGTCTCAAAAAAAATCTTCTATTTTTAAGTTTTTTTACTTTACTGGTGCTCTATTTGTTTTGGCAAAAGCAATACCTTCACCCCAGGAACCACTGCTTTCTTCTAATCCTCATTCCTAACCCTGCATTACTCATTTCCTCACAACAATTCTTCCTCAAAAGCAATGCTCAAGGGTAGCAACATGCCACATTGCCTTCCAATTTTATGTTTAGGAATGAATTAAAGAAGACTTACAACTCTAATTTCACAGACCTGAAAAGAAACATGCCAAATATCTTATGCCTGCATACAAATGTTTACAGCAGAACCAAAAAGAGAATAACCTCATGCGCTTACCTTTAACCTCTAGACTTATGGTTCTTGAAACATTGAATTGTTTTCCCATATATGTGTATACCATACGGCATGTGTAGTTTCCTCTGTCTTGCACAGTTACGTTACGAATCAAGACAGCATTTTCGCCCTCTGCCAAAAGAAGTCGCTTGTCTTCAAGAAATCCAGGTTTACACTCCTAAACACACCAAAGGTACCTGTGACTTTAAGGGAACTAAAAAAATCTGACAAATCAGTTACTGTACTCTGATGATTAAAATATTTGGCAAACACTGACTTCTTTGAAAGCCATGATGTGGATTCTTTTCCAAGCATTACTACAGTCTAACAAAGTCTGATAACATCTTGCTCCACTTGCACTTTTAAAAAAAATAACTGCAGCCAACCCTTTAAGTTTTCAAATGCTATGCTTTAGTTCACAGCCTACATTAACAGCTTCACAGTTTTCTATCTCAGGTGTAGTAGAAGTTATTACACATGCAGCAGAGTTTATGAGAACACATGCCTCCACCCCTGCTTCTCTGTGATGAAAGAGCTGCTGTAGCAGTGCCTCGTGCTGTTTGGGTGTATTCCCATTTCTGTGGCACTGCAAATTCTGGGAAAAAAGGCTTCCTTCTCTTCCTTGACCTAAAAGCAGTGGAGAATCTCTCCACCTCAAAAGATGCATAGGTGCTGCACTAAGGTTATTTAACATGTATAGGGCCATGTAGCTGCTTTAATACCAGCATCAGAATTAGGGGTTGAACTGTTTAGATTTTTACCTTAAAACAGATAAAATACATGTTTTCAAGCTTGCACAATCTAAAGGGCATTTTCATAGAACCAAAGCAAGCAGCATAAGAATACCACAGCATGGTCAACAATGCCCAATATTCTGAGAAACTATTTATGCAAAGCCTTCTATTTACAGAAACATACAAGTTTTAAAACTTACTTTCTACATAAAAAAAGGATAATTTCACAAATCTTAGTCACACTCATGCTGTACTCAAACTGTAGAGACAATAAACCTTCCCTTCCAAAAGCTGCATTTCACAGTTACTTCATAAGACATTTTAAATAATACTTTTTGTATCTTGTATATATGAAATACACATGCTCAGTACCTTATACCAATGTACTTCAGGCTGATTATTGTCTTCATTTTTAAAATGTTCTAGATCGGGGCATATAATTTTTCCAGTCTTTGTGCTCATCACTTTTTGTTCAAACTTCATTTTTCCATTAAAACACAAAGCATTATCGTTCTTAAAAACTGTTACGTTTATAGTTTTTTTGTTGGAGTGGTTAAGGCTCCTGTAATTATAACAGCAGACAAGTCAGGTAATTAACAGTGCATTATTTCCAGCAAGTCAGGGAGAAAGATTTCAGCATCTCTACCAGCCTTGCCTCTGTAACATCCCTGCTATATTCCCTCAGTTTGTAAACACCAACCTCAGCCTCTCAGCCCCTGTTCCAGGTGAAGAGGTGGGAATAAGCTCTGAGTTCGTGTTGTGAGCAGAAATGGAATTTGCTCTGGACATGAGAGGGAATGTCAGGACTTCTCAGAGCTGCAGTTAAGGCTAAGTGTCTTAAGTACAAAATGTTGCTTACAGTCAATACAGCTGAACCTTAGCAATTTTTTTGTTCTGCTGATATTGTGTAAGCCAAGGATGTGAGGTGCCCACAGGAACACATCTCATACCTCAAGTAACTAAAACCATAGAAGGAAAGGCTAAATTAAAATTATGCAGCTGGGTAGCTTTGAAAGAATTACATATCTTCTGACTTCCAGTTTTGGTTTCATGGTAAACTCCAGTGAAGGAATGTGCCTGCGACACTGAAAGTTTTTGCTGATCCTTGTTACTACATTCACAACCCAAACCCCTCCAGCACAACTCTATGCACACCAGTACACGTAACTACACACTACTAAATCAAATTCAGGGCCACCCGAAAAGTCTGTATTGGCTATTCTCAGTATGCTGTGCCAACACCATAAGGAAAGAAACATTTTATGTATGTCTTCCCAAACTTAATTTCCTGTTCAGAACACAGTGAATTTCAACCGTGGTAAAAAAGATTTGACGACCTAAGTAGTGAAGTCCAGTGCTTGGCTAGATTGATCTAGCCAAAGCTTTAAAGTACTAAAAAAGTTAGACATAGATACTTTTCAAAGAATCTATTCCTTTCTAGTTCTCTGTGCACGCAGATCATTTGAGTAGTAGTAGAGACACATTATTTTCAGTCTCTAAAGCTGTCTAGCACACTGCTATGCTCTTTTAATGTATTCTAATTTTTGACCAGTAATGGCAATATTTTAAAATAAATCATAAAAACTGTTTTCAGCCTTTTAACCTGTGGATTCTAGTAAGACTTCCAAGAAATTGCTAAGCTCTCCAGAAAGTCTGTGTGGTGATAAAATGCATTCTTTGCTCCTCTTAGAACTTTCTTACATTTAGCCTTGTCCTACAAAGAAACCAGTGTTCTTCTGATCTGTCAATATCAAACTGCAATTTGAACAAAGGAAAAGCCAAAGAGGTTAAAGCATTTTCCTGTGACCTTACACTTCATCCAAAACAAACAAAGCAACCAACCACCCCCACAGACCATTTTTAGTATTGTCATGCTTTAAGATAAAGGGAGTCTTCTGTATGAACCACTTTTGCAGTACTAAATGCATGGAACAGCAGAGAAACACAGGCCTCATGCAGAAACAAAAGGCATGGTGAAAACAGCGCTTTCAACTGATCTACGCGTTTTACCTAAAACAAGAAGTTTTGTACACTCAAGTTTCACAAACTAATTATCACACTTGCAAGCACTAGCAATCCACTTGTTTCCTTCCTTACCTTACACTGCATTCATAAAGTCCAGAATCTTCCAGCATAGCAGGAATAAACCAAAGCAAGCCCTCTCGCTGGTGGATCCTGGCATCTCTCTCTGTGGTCACTGCTGTAGCACTGCCATTTTTATACCATGTCAAATTGTAATCAGAGTGAAGCACTGGCAACGTAATTATTGGGCAAGTAATAGCTATAGGCTCTCCAACAAGTACAAAGTAATCACAAATAACACACCCTTCTGTTAAAAAAAGAAAAAAAAAAATCAATGTTTTCAATTTCTATACTTTTATGTTTAAAAAGTATTAATACCCATTCCAAGCTATACAGAATCAGAAAAACTTTCTGTAACAATTTCCCATTAAAACATCACAAGGCTATTATTTTTTGTTTGTTACCACCTTCTGGTTGAGAACATGATGACGTATTTGACAAGCTTAAGGCAAAACTTCCCTCTGTTAAGGTAGCCAGCAACAAG
The DNA here is from genome assembly GCF_031753505.1 of Anomalospiza imberbis. Taxonomy (NCBI): domain Eukaryota; kingdom Metazoa; phylum Chordata; class Aves; order Passeriformes; family Viduidae; genus Anomalospiza; species Anomalospiza imberbis. The sequence continues at coordinate 29,966,757 of NC_089682.1, forward strand.
CATATGCAAGTCAAACAGCCTCATTGCAAACCAGGGTTTAAGAAGATCCATGGGATTCATCAGGCAACTCCAAGCTTCCCAACTTATCCATCATGTCCTTGTTATTTAACCACGCTAGTACTTTTGCAGAATTGCCAGATTCTTAAAGTAATTACTATCTATGTAAATCACAGTGCAAACAGCAGCAGTGCAGAGATCCTGACAGTATTCTGCCACTAGGACTGTGGGCCCAAAAACAAATCAGGGAAAAAAATTTGGAGAGAAAAAGTATTTAGATTAAGAAGTCTTGACTATAATGTATTATTTCCTTCCTACATTTTTGCCTTTAACCAGAAGGCCCATTATTCAGAACATCACAGAAAAGGCCAATGTAACATAGTTACATAAAAACATAGTTTTTATAACTATGCCTGTGTAACAAGTTGACAGGACACAATCATGCAGCTTAGGAAGCATTTCTTTCAACATCAGCCAAAAAAAATCAGAGAAAAAAAGACAGATATTGCAAAAAGTTACCAAGAGCTCAAATATGTAAACAAATACTTACTGGAGAATACCAATGTAGCACAAACAGAGCTGACCATTTGGCTATAAAGCAGATTGTAAAACTTTCAAGCTTTTGCATACATTTGTCCAGAGAAGCTGTGGATGCCCCATCCCTGGAAATGTTCAAGGCCAGGCTGAATGGGACTTTGAGCAACCTAGTCTAGTGAAAGGTGTCCCTGCTCATGGCAGGGAGGTTGGACCGGTGACTGATCATCTTTAAGGACCCTTCTAATCCAAAGCATGCTGGTTTTATGTCCAACACTGAATTTTTATGAAACTGCAAAACACCTGGTTGAACTGATTTTACAAATCTTGCTGAATGGCTGTACAAATACAATTTCAAAATAAATAAAATCTTCACTAATTGTTCTAATATAATCTCTTCCCATTTAAAGACTTCCAAGTAGGTCTCCATATAGTTCAATCTAATTCAGACACATTAGTATTAGACTACTTATGTCAAGAGTAACAAGACAAGCATAATTAATTTATGTAGTTCTAAACTTTACTGAAATACTAGACCTATCGTTAAAAATGTTACTAATTTAATTGTAAAGAAAACTCAGCCTTACTGCTTTCAGGACTAAACATACAGAATGTCTAATGAAGAAGGCACTCTATAGCTAACCTTAAGTCGAGGAAGCCAATCACTTTGGGATTTCTTTATAAGAAACATGGAGAGGCTAATCAAAGCCTCAGAGCCCTAAATTTATGTGCCTAGATTTTAAAAAAATTATCTCCATTTGTCCATGACATCCCCAGTGCAATGTGAACCCAGCAGAGGCATTCAGCTATTGTCAATATGCTAAAGCAAAAACAAACCCCAAACTCACTACTTGTTCTCAGTAACTCTTTCCTACTGAATACACACAACTCATCTCATGCAGATTTTCTTTTTTAAAATGGTAATTCCAACAAAGTATTTAACCTACCAGCACTGAGGAGAGGAATCAGTACAATGAGATGACCAATGAGCAAAAATACTGTTGTCATATTTTGCTGCAAATCAGAAGTTTTTTCCATTGGTGTGGTAAGACTGCTCAAGTTGCGCTGCCCTCTGCACCTTGCATTACTCCTTAAGAAAAAAAAATCAAAAGAAGAATTAGTCATCTTGGGGAGGGAAAACATGGATTTGGTAATTTAGCCCAAGTCACTGAAAATTACGACTACAGCAACTCTTGGCCTTCGCAAACAGCTGCTCAGTTTTCAGCTTTCTACTAGAACTTTTCCTGGAACTAGAACTATCCCAATGGAATAACTCTTGCATAAGTGTAATATTCTTTTACCAGCACAGTTAAATAAAAAAAAAAAAAAAACCACACAAAACCCTCAAGCAAAGACGAATTATGCTAGCATAGTGATTTAAGCTATACTGTATAATTTAAAAACCAAGTTTGATTAAGTTACTCTTCTTTCCAAATGCTTACAAGAGTCACAATCAAGAGATGTACAAGGTTTCCTTCTTTGAACTGTTCTTATACAGCTGAGGTAGCTTTTAAGAGCAGTAACTTGTAGTTCTTTGCAGAAGGGCAAGCATACTGTAACTCCATTGTCATCTACCACTTAAAACTAGCATCTAAAGTGAAATAGCTGTGGAAACCACAGCTAATATGAATTGCTGTGGTCAAACACCAAAAAAAAAAGTGTCCAAGAATTGTCGTTTCAATTCACACCTCAGGTCTTTTTTTTCAGTTTTCTCCAACAAAGACATGACTGAACACACACTCACTGCCCTCATAGCCTACAAGTGGCTTCTATGAAACTCTAAACCTTAACCAAGTCCTGCTTCCCTCTCAGATGCACCAGTATTTTTTTGGTAAGGTGTCATCAGAGATCTCCCCAAGCTTTCTACTGTCAACCAGGGTCAAACAATTAAATCCTTCCCCTTCTGGCAGTCATTGTAAGCTAAGATCTGCATTCAGTGGCCCTGTCTTTCCTCAGCTTCTGATTGTTTTGCATGCTGCTGCCTCTCACTCTAAAGCAAGCTGGTTTCGCATTTAGCAGTCTATTGGAAAACATTTATTGCACAGGTCCTAGTTAATATTTGCCTTCTACCCAGCTGCAAATGGCAGGAAGCGGATAAGTTATTCCATGAAAAAGTAAGCCGTGACTTACTTTTATATCCAATGTAATTCACTTCAGTCACAAATAAGCCACAGCAGTTTCTTCTTTTGAAGCATTACATATGCAGAAGCGCTGGAGTATTAGTGAGGGTCACACAGTGCAGAGCTCAATAGTTTAATATAACAGCCTCCAGGTAAACAGCTCTTTTGGACAGTTTATCTGACAAAACCCTTATACAACAGTGCTTATTTAGTTGCCATGTATGTGCTTTTCCTGTAACTTCCCAATGAGCAGGTCATCATTTCTGGAGTTTCAGTTTACCTGTAAAAAGCAGAGAAAGGGAAAAAATATTTTACAAAACATATCATTTGGACAGCAGCATACACATACAAAAGTAAATTTTCTACAGACATCCTAAATGTAAAAGAAAGAACATCCCCCTGTACATTAGAGTGATGACTTAAAAGAGCAACAAAATTTGCAGTAGAGACTGACCAAGAATTCTCTCAAGTATGTTCGGGAAAAGAAGTTTCTGTCAAAAATAACAAAATGTTACACATCTGTAAAGCAACCTTGTAAGACAGGTTCAATGACTAAAAGGAAACAAATACTTAAATTTAGGGCAAGAAAATAATTAGCATTATAATAAGAGTATTCTGACATTGACACAATGACCACAAACTTTAGTCCTTTTGTCTCCTTTCCAGACAATCTTGCAAACTTCAGAACTACAGAAAAGTTGTACCTTTAAGATAAACCCATTATCCAGGGCATTCTGGTGAAGCTACATCAAAATGCAGTCAAAGAAGCCTGCAATAGTTAGGTCTTTGCAAGCTAAATTTCAGTTCAACTTTGAGACAGTATTAACTGTTCTAAATCTGAACTTGAAGAAAGCGTACTTCTTCAAGTTCAGGTAATTGCCCCAACTTTTACCAAAGAACAGCAGGAAGGAAACAAAAACAGTATCTGTAGCTGTACATAACTGGTAACCACTGGTTGACTCTATGACAGTGAAGTGCTACCTATTCAGTTCCATATCAAACTGGAGACAATGAGTATATCCAAACCCCAGAGAAAAGGGGAGCCTTATCAATATTCAAATAAATTGAAAACAGTACCTTCTTTCAGTATCAAGTGGAAGGAGTTAATTTCACAGGCCATACTTTGAATACTTTTCTATGTCATTTTAACTCCTGATACCTGTCAATATGAAGTAATAAGAATTTTAATGTGACACATTTTTTATTTAAATTCAAATTAAGTTATTAAGTTTCCAGTATAATTTTCAATGTACTGTTAGGAAACATTTAAAAGAACCTGAACAGCTCATGCAGACAAAATTATATTTATCAAAAACAGTGATGTGAAGTAATAAAAAAACAATGTCTTAATCTCAGGAGGAGAGAGGAAACCAGTAATACCAAAAAATAAGTAATAGGTGTCTCATTTCTCATAAAAAATGTGAATTAAAATATCTGAATTAAGGATTCTGCATTCTAAAATAATTTTGTGCAAGACCTTTTAGCCTGTTTTTTAAGGATCTGAACACGTACAAATGGCCCAAGTCATATAATTGCACGGTGCTGAATTTCTGAAGAAGAAAAACAAAACACATCCAGCAGCTTGCTGAGTCCCTGAAGAAAATGCTATAAATCTAAGAGCGGCTGCTGGAAGCACAGCAGAGCCTTGATTCAGCTTGGTAACTTTTAATGGAGCTCTCCTACCAAGCTGTGGCTCCCCAGGCTGCTGCCAAGCACCATCAAGGCTGTGACCAGAACAGGTCTGGGACTGTCAAAGCAGCAACTCCCTCCTGGGTTTGACACAGGCATCTCTTTCACCCAAAATCTTGCTCTTGTCATACAAGCAGTTAATAAAGAGCCCCTGTCTAATAATCCTTGTGCAATAAATAAATACAGAAATAGTTTTTATAGTGTTTTACCAGGTCAAAAAGGTTTACGGCAAGCATTTTCCCGCTTCCTGTTATAAGTACTTTAAAAAATGTGGCAGCGTTAGCACTCCTACAGCCTTCATTTGTCCATCGTACTTCCTACCTGAGCTTGTACAATGCGATACACAACGAGGAAGCAGACACAAAAGCAAAATCAAAACTTACTTCCACGGAAGCTATCTGGGGCCATAAAAGCCGAGAAACCAGCAGCCACAAAGACTGGGAGACTGCGCCAACACACCCCGCAGAAACACACACGGCCTCAAAACACAGCTGAAAGCAGCAAACCCAGGGGCTCGGCGTCGGTTTTCTGGAAGCCGTCAGCACTGCACCTCACCTGGCCAGGGCAGCCCGACCGCCCTGGGGGCGCCGGCCCAGGGAACCTCCGCCAGCCCCGCTCCCCACACAACCAAGGAAGGCAAACGGGCCCCGGCGCGGCAGGACACACGCGGGGAAGGAAAAGCTCAGCCGGCCCCAACCTGCACTCCTCAGCCCACCGTCCCTCCCCCTCTCCTCCCCACCATGCAGGCGGCACTGGAAGCCAAGCCAAGCCGAGCCGAGCCGAGCCGAGCCCGGCCCGGCCCGGCCCAGCCCAGAGAATGAGCGAGGTATGGTCCCCACAGCACCCACTGCCCTTCCTCACCTCCTTGCGCTCTCCGCCGGCTGCCCCTGCCGCTCCACTAGCGGGGCGGGGGGGGAGGCAGACAGCGCTCCCCGCCTCGTCCAGGAGCCACGGCCACGGCCACCGCCCCCGGACCGCCCCCAGACGGGTCCCAGACCGGCCCCGGACTGGTCCCGGACCGCCCCGAGACGGGTCCCGGACCGCCCCCAGACGGGTCCCGGACCGCCCCCTGGCCAGCCCGGCCGGGCTCGGCAGAAAGGGTCGGAGGCGGTGAATGGCTGCCGGGCGCCGGCCAGCCCTGCGTAGCCCCGCCGAGTACCGAGGGCATGCAGCACTTGGCATAGGGCGGGCTGGTCCTCACGGCGGTCTCCTGTATGACCTCCTGCGAGGCATCTCCCCGCAGCTTGGCTAAGCCCGTTTTCTCAGGCATCGGCCCACTTCCTTTGGCCGGCACTCCGGGGTTTAGCTCCCCTTCAGGCTGTGATCCGCTGGGCTGGCGAGCTGACTTCAGCGCAGTTTTCGCTCAGGCTGCTCTCGGGGCTCATGGCAAGCCTTGGCTGGGCTGACCTTGGACAGAAAGCGTGAGAGCCCTGTGGCCAGCTCAGCGCCCGGCTTTGCTGCGGAGCAGAAGTGATGCCCATTCGGCAGCCTGGTGGAAGCGGAGATATTTCATGTATTCAGAGAAACAGATTGCACCCGTGCACCCCAGTGCACCCAGAGCATGCCAGGCTTAATTATGCCTACTCTGGGAAACTGTCTGTCTGACACACGAGAGAAACTAGTCCCTGGCAATTCATCACCCCACTCGTAAAATGAGTGCAGGCACTGTCCCCTCTGTCTGGTACTCACCAGAGCAATGTGAGTGTCTGCTGCCACCATTCCTGTGTTCTGTCACCTGAAGTTGCTCACCCTCTCTTTTTAGAGCAGAGCTCTATTTGCTCTTCAACATGTAAGCTGGACTTGGAAATGGATGATCTTTAAGATTCCTTCTAAGCCACCATCCTTTGATTCTATGATTCTAAGTGTTTACTTTTTTTCTGGTTTGATCAGCTATCCCTTCCACTGTGCCAAGATATCACTTTTTTGGTTCAAACAATAGTTTCTTCCTTCAGGTTTGTGTAGAAACTCTATACAGTTCTCACTGTTTAGTCTGGTGGTAAAGTTAAACTTATTCAAACAGAAATTGAATTTTCCAGGGCAAAGTTTCCATGAAATTGTTTCTTTGACCATAGTTTTCAGAACCTTTTTCCCCTGTGCTTGCCTTCATCTCCTTCATTTTGGTTCCCATAAGCATACTTTTATTCACTCCTCAAAGACATGACTGTAGGGTATTCAGTGATTGTTTATCCCTGTATCTTGCTGTATCTTTATCCCTGTATCCCTGCTTTTGTTCAAGATCCACATTCATTAATTTTATTTACCTTCTGGTTACATAAACATACATTTTAACAGGAATAATAAAAATGTAATGTAACAAGAAGCTTCAACTCGAGGTTTGAACAATTTCCCAGTGAGTGTGAAAGGACTGTCAGCTTGATTATGGGTTTGAAAAAATGTGGGAAAGCATGTTTTAACTTCTTAAATGGTAGATAAGAGCTGTGATCCAGACTCACATAACCATTACTCTTTTCCAAGTGGGAATTTTGGAATTTTTTTGTATTAGAAGGATTAGTTTTCCTCCCTCTTGGTTTCAACACTAATTTGAGGAAAGAAAGGATTCTAATACTGCTTCTTCCATGTTTTCAGTATCAGGATGAAGGGCTGGCTTGAACAATGGAGCTCTCAGGGAGGAAAGCTGTGAAATGTTTACCAGCTTATCTGATAATGTAAATGGGGAGAAAACCCTTTATGAGCTAAAGGAGTAAACTTCTATTCCTATTACTGTGTGTCTGTAAGCCTTTGCAAAGTCTGTTTTAGCTGCACAAAATAGTTTTTAATCTGCTTTTTCCCTGACTGGTTTTGAGTCAAGTTTGATGTTAAGGTGACTAGCTCTATTGGGGAAACTTCATAGGCCATAGAAATTTAAGACCCAAGATTTTTCTAAGTGTTTATCTGCCCAATATGTTTCTTCATAATATCTAACTATAGGATAACAGCAATGCTTCAAATTAAGCTGCACAAAACTTGAAAGTTGGCAACCCAGGGGAGTAAGAGAGAGTCTCCCAGTAGCCAGCAATGATCAGGAAAGCTCTCCACCATGTAGCAAGAGAATAAGGAGCATGCCAGAAACCCAGCAGTCTCAAGGAAGTGTAACAACTTATATAGTGTGTGTCTGGAATATTTGATAAGTACTAGATAAAATGGTTATTTGTAGAATGTGGCACACATCACTATATCCATATTCTGATATGTGTCATGACCACACTTTTAAAGTAATTTCCAAAGTACTCTCTGGGACTCATTTTAGAGAAACTAATCACTATGAACTGAAAGTACACTTCTGAAAGAACACACGTAACAATCAGTACTGCCAAATTGTGATTCAGGAGCAAAGTATGCATTTTTCACAGAGCAGAGGATCTTTCCTAGACTTTTTTAAGAATGATGTGAATGAATAAATCATAAAACATTAGTAAGATTCCAGTCAGAAAGCAGTAATTTTGCAAATTTCTGCTCTTCTTCCACTGTAGAGCTGTTTTCCTGAGTAGTTTACAACCCAACTTGTCACCTCAATTGCTCCTTCAGATTTCTGAGTGTACTGTGTACTGAACATGTGTACATGTTCGCATATAATTGGGAAAAAAACGTGTCATTGCATCCAGCTGCAGGCCGCTGAGGTCTCAGACCTCTGGACCAATGCCTGTGCTTCTCTCAAGACTTGATTGCTGAGAAATCAGTCAGTACCAAGAGGCCAGACAGAGGTTTGTGTCATTTAATATTCAGGAGAAACTGTCCAGGGTGAACTTAGAACAACACAGTAAGATGTTCCAGTTGGCCCTGAAAGGTGCAGCTTCTCTCCCAACACATCAATCACTGGTTTTGTAAGCAGTGACTGTCACAGGAGTTAATTCAAAGACTGTTTGGTAATTCCTCCAAAGTTCTCCATGGGGCTCTTTTGACTTCTAGTTTAATACAAGTTAATGTGGAAAACAAGCAAGAAACACAAATTTATGTCAGAAAGAAAGACTATTTATACTTAGTTAAATCTTGTTACAACTTGCTGCATCACCAAAAGCTACAAATCATTGGAAACACAAACCAGTTCTGAGTCTCCTACAGTCTGAACATACCTACTTTAGCACAACAGAAGTCATGGTCACCAAGCTCCTCATTCCAGAAAATCTTAAATCTGAGGGTGGTTGATTTGCTTGTTATCTAAGTTTAAAGTCCAAATCAAAACTAGCTACATATCCCACTAAATCCCATCCATTAATGCCCTCTTGTACAAAGTTTTCTCTTCTTAGAGAGGACAAGGTAGCAACAGAAGCATAAGGAGAGACACTCATAACAGTGCTTTTAGCATTACTCCTGCAAAGGCACATCAGACCTATTTTTGGACACATGGCAGTAACCTAAAACAGATTCTCATGTATTGAGATTTGTTAAACCATGCTGTTTGGCATTTCCACACAAAAGAGAGAGAGAGAGTTCATATTTGATCAGGTGCATCCATCTGCACTTACAGCAGTTTCATACTGGATAGAGCAATAGATCTCAAATTGACATTTTAAGTAAATGAAAAGCATGAACATACCAGTTCTCTCAAGAGATAGCTTTTGCCATTAGAGTCTGGTTTAAAATAAAAAATCAAGGTTTATTTTTTCTTTTTTAAAAAAGCTAGAAAATCTTCCACACGTTCCACATAATAATCATTTCTTCACATCTGCTACTTAAGCAGTTGCAGAGGAGGTCTTGGCAGTTATGTGACTGTCACTGCAACACTTAACCAGGAATGCATGCTAGGAGCTTCTTTCTCCTGTGCCTCCCAAGCTCACTGTGGATTTCTTTGCAGAATGCTTCTCTTCTATCCATTCTGTGACCCTTTTCCATGACTTCTGAGAACAGTTGTGGGGAAAATTTCCTTTTTGCCTTCAGCACACAGAAGCTCTATAGCTTTGTTCATTTCCGCTGTGACTAAATAGGCCCAAAGTTTTACCACATTGCCGATTCAGTAAATCAGCCATCCTTGTATTACTGACATTATCTGAATAGTTCTGGTTTGAACCAAAGCACTTCTTAAGGCAGATCCTGGAATGGCTTTAAGATTCTCCTTAAAACTTCCTTGAGGTGGAGACAGTTTGTTGACGCTAACAAAACTCATCAGAGCCAAAGCAAGTAATGCCTTCACTAGCCAGTGAAGTGAGTCATTGAAATGAAAATCAAGTTTCACAACTTTGTATCTCTGCCCAACACACATCCACCTCAAGATCTTATCCTGTTTTGTGGGTTAGAGCTCTTGGAGTCAGCAGAAGTGCAACTAAACAGGCTGTAATTAATTTGCAGTGAGGTCCGTAATACACACACACACACACACATAAGTGAGTTTAAAATGTCCTCAACTGTTAACAACCAAGTCTGTCTGATGTTATCATGGAGCAGCTCTCTAACTTCTGCTTTCACAATTTGCTCATTAGTTTGTACAATGTGTGCTCAGAAATTACTCTTAAATATTGTACAGTAAGGGCCGATGTGTAGAAAAGAAATCCTAAGCTGTGAGCAAAGGACTTCAAGATCTTGCCTTCTCACCCAGCCAGAAAGGTGCAGCACACAATAAACTCTGGACAAACTGTACAATGGCTGCATGTCTCTCATCAGACTACCCAGTATCTTGCTAGAATACCACTAAAATTCACAGAACCATAGAATGGTTTGGATTGAAAGGGATCTTAAAAATCGTGTAGTTCCAACATCAATGCCATTGAGGGGCCATTGATGAATGCTATTTTTGGGCAGGGACACTTTCCACTAGACCAGATTCCCCATAGCTCCATTCAGCCTGGCCTTGAACACTTCAAGGGATGGGACATCCTCAGCTTCACTGGGCAGCAGTAAAGAATTTTTCCTAATATCTAATCTAAACCTACTTCCTTTCAGTTTGAATCCATTCCCCCTTGTCCTGTCATTACATGAACAAAAGCAACAAGTAGACCGGAGTAACAAAATGACCCAAGGAAAGCCTGTTCCTGAGTCTGAGCAAGTCTGAACAAGACTGTTCATCTTTAAATTGTTAGAAGAGCACAAAAAGGGCATCCACAATTACAGCAGACCCTGAAATATGGTAGCTGAAACAGAAAGAATTTTTAAAAGCAGTAACTTGCAGTGGATTGAGCTTTGAAAAATAAAACTCTTAGCAGACACTAGGGTGTGTTGGTGATTTCACTCTAGGAAGGGTTAGTTGCCTTAGAAGCATGTAGAAATTACTGTATTGTTATTTTTTCTACCACTGTAAAAGCTCAGAACTGTATGAGACAAAGGAAACCAAATTCCAAGCTACTTTTGCCTGAGCTTTCACATTCCTTTCAGCTGAAAGGCAAGAAAATCAAAGTAGCAGCTGTTTGGAATATAATGCTTTGTGATAAAATAATTCTTTATCTGTAGCAATTGATTTTCCATGGCTGAAGCATAAACCCTTTGTCTCTGGAGAGTAATCTGCTGTCTTGCTAAAGCTGAGCATGAATCACTGTGCTAAGTTCAGCCTCAAATGTTTCCAGACACTGGGCATAATAGTTTGAGTAATATTTTTTTGAAAGTCAATTTTTTTGTCTGCTGGATACATGTTTCACGGTCTTGTGCTGGCATTGTCACTGTGCTCTTGCAGATGCCTTGTTTTTGCTGAACTGTTGTAACAAATAAACAGCAAGGCCATCATTAGTCATTTTTAATTAATTAGTCATCAGAAGCTGTGTGCACAAGCTAAATAGGGCTCTGATGCTAAACAAATTGCAAGGAAGTCTTAGGAAAAGCCTAAGTAATTTGGAGTGCTGAACACAGCTGGAACTACATCATGCTCATTCACTCAATAATAAGTTATGCTTCCTAGTTTTTTTATTTCTCTATTAATGACACCTATTCACCATTCTTTAGTACATAATATTTAAGGTCCCTTCCAGCTCAAACCATTCTATGATTCTCTGACTATATGTTATAAAGTGTAAAATACAGTTCTTGGCACAGCAATTTGTCTTTGCAACCACTCTGTACCAAACCTACCATGAACCTAGGTTGCAAAAATAGGAGCCACGGACACACTGGAAGGACAATAGAAAGAGTCTGATCAGAAATAAGAAGTAGAAATTGGTTTACAGTTATCTAATCAGCAGTACGTGTGGGAGATCAGCAAAATCACTTTAAACAGAAAACTACTGTGGCTGTGTCATGACATAGCTTTTTCTCAGTGCCACTATATAAGGCCTAGTTAAGATTGATCAGCCTTTAAAATGGAAACATTTAAAGCCTATGAGGCAGATTTTAATTTCCATCCCTGCATTTAAACCAAAAACCTTACCTGTGGCATCCCTGTAATTCATTGTAAAACACTGATCAGAAACAACAGGTTTCTCAGTAGGCTTTTAGTGATCAGCAGCATTCACAACACACAACACTACCAGATGGTTTTCCTTCTTTCCTTTTACTTACATGTCCTTCAAACACTAACATTAGCTCAAACTTCATATGAGTAATTTGCAATTCTCTTGTCTTACCCAAAGGAGACCAACTCCTTTCAGCACACCTTCTCCTAGATCCTATTCCTGTCCTACAGCCCTCAGCAGGAAATAAAACAGTCTCCAGCTTTCCTTATTTCAAGAGTGCCCCCTGCCACACCCTTATCCTAAGATCTTCCTTCTTCCAATTCCCCAGCTGCACGTGTCACATTCCTCCTTATAAACTTCCTTTCAGGGCAAGCTCTTCAGATCTTTCAACTCCCAGGTCTCTCAGACTTTCACAAAGCCTGACTTAAGCACTTAGAGTTCATATCAGACAATCCCATCTGTGGCCAGCAAGAACTGTGGGGAGCAGTTCTCTGAACTGCTCCTCTCTGTCTGCTTCAAAATTATTTCAGCCATAGAAATGTATCTCTACTCTGAATGCTGGGGAAGATGAACACAGTCCTCAGACCTTCCTGAACAGTCTACAGGATCTCTAATAAATTCTATGGATTTATTTTAAACATTTGTTTTAAGATAATTCCTTTTATTGGGTCATGTTGCAGAATAGAAGGAAAACAATTTCCCTTGTGTGTTGCATTATGTTTTGAGATAGTAATTTCTTGTTGCTTCCAGAAAAACTTGTGAGAGCTTTTTTTGTTCTCCTAGGAAACTTTCCATTGCCTGAAGACCTGGCAATTCTCCTCAGCCAAAGAAAAGCAAACAGTAATGTGGAATACAGAAGCAATTCATGAGCTGGTTTTCTGTGAGTGCAGCCTTCAAAAATGAGTTGGCAAATGCTGACAGTGGTGTTAAGCAATCCCAGCTCTCACTAATATTATGTTTTCTCCCTTGGAGACATTCACTATATGTGTTTTCATTGCTATAAAACACAACTGGACCACAGCTATAAATTGGCTTTTGAAGATTGGGGGTGGGAGGGGGGGTGGGGGGCAAGAAAAATAAAAAAATTAAAGAACAGTCAAACTCCAATGGTGTTATTTTCAAGAGCCTCAGGAGCTTTTCTGCTCACTTTCATTAAAATTTCTTCATTTTTCCTGTTGGCAGTCACTCAGGGACTATCTTGCTATGGAAGTAAAGAACCTTGTGTGAATGCTTTTGTCCAGCTAGTCACGTTTTTACCTGTGATCCTTGATTAATTGTGTTAGAAACTGACTTGTGGTATGAAAGTTACAGTAAAATACTGGTGCTCTGTTTATTGAGTTATTTGGCATGGATGATATTTTGCCTGGATTTTGGTAATCAAAGTTAGGTCTCCACTCACAGTAAATACAGCTGCAGATGGTACAGTAAGCTGCTACATTCCAAAATACTTGAAGTTCATTTTGAAATTCTTTGAATTCGTATGGTTTTCTTCTCTGGATTTCCATGTGCTCTTTTTGTCCTCTATCTTTTTTCTAGATTTGGTGTGAGTACCTACAGAGATGGGCGTTGCAGCAATTCCTGCCTGTGGGGGTTACCTGACTCATGGGTGTGTAAAGATAATGACAATGACTGTGGCATTCTCAGGATTCGGCAGTACTCAAGGACATACAGGTCAGGGGTTCTGTGAATTTCTTTGTTACAAATTACAATAAAACTTTTACTAATAGTAGTAAAAACAAATAGAAATATATGCTAGAAGTCACTACAAAATTACTATGGAAACAAGTATACTACAAGAGTAAAACAAATATAGTTATATTAGAAACTATTGCAGAATTCCAATGAGAGAAACAAGTACATACTCACAAACTTTTACCTGTGTGCATGCCTGTAAATATATTATGCAAGGTGCTACCAGTATGACAGTCACCAAACCACTCTGAAGAGTGGGTTTAATTGACAATAGAGAAGAAGTTTTACTTCAAAGATCATCCATGTGTATCCCCAGTCTGGGAAATCACATGCAGAATAAGTCTTGAAGAGAAGTTCATTTTGGGTAGGCAGTAAGTTAATTTTTATTCCTTTATGGCATAAGTATCTGTGTGTAGGACATCAGTTCCTAGACAGCTGTTACTGACTCCTGTTTTCATGGATGGTCAGTTTCTTTGTCCTGCACCCATCAGGGATTCTTTGTTCTGCTGACTGCTCCCCATCAAGGAAGTTTGGACTGAGCTTGTCAGGGTCTGACAAACTCAGGGATGTCTTGGAGCTCTCGCTAACCTTTCCTTGTTGGCATATTTGCTGGATTGTTTTTATGGGGGCTGCACTCAGGTGCCTCAATGGTCAGAACTTCCATTCTGCTGTGCAGTGAAGTGGAGAAGAGAGAGGAGCACACAAAGGCAAAAGGTGCAAGATGTGGAGAGTGAAGGATCCCCCACTCTCACTGGGCAAAAATTACTTTGATTCAGGCATCACCAACAGGTGGGCCTGGCTGAAATCAGCCTTGTTCTGCAAGCTAGAACTCCTTAGTCTTCTCAAAGACTAAGGAGTCTAGGCTGTGTCTTATCAGAAATTAACAGTACCAGACTGAGCTGGGTCTAGAAAAAACTAAAACTAACCAGTGTAATATTTAATGCTGGTGAACTTAGAGAGTTAAGATTAAACTTAACAACATATTTTATATTCAATGATTTTCTTCACCTCTTCCTGGTGTATCAAGTTACTTCATGCCCCAAGTAAAGTACCAGGTTCCAATATTGTACGAGTTTTAGAAACAAAAGTGAACATACCTCCCATATGCAGCCTGCATTCAAATATTTCATAGTGAAAATAGGTGAAAATCATTTAAATAATTTTACTTGTCTCCTCAGGAGCTGGATCCTTTCTTTCTTGAGATGTCAAGGCAAAATAGAGGGTAATAGTATAGGAAGGTTGAAATCTTCCTGCCTCCAAGCATCCTACCAAAAAAACCAGCTTCCTCTGAAGCACCCAGACCTTTTCTGCTGCAAAGAGTAGAGCTTAAATTAATACTGTAGAAAGCAACAGAAATTCAAGTGCTGGAGTCCCTTAATTATACACCTGACTCTAGTGTCTCTTGCCTTTTTAACTGAGCTTAACCATTTCATGTATTACTTATAATCATCCTTTTTATAATATTACATCCCAGTCATGTCTTGTCCCATTATGCAAAGCAGGGCTGAAACATCTGTGATGTACACTTTTGCCCTAAAGGGCATGGAATACATGTAAATTTAAAGGATATTACCGAGAGATTTATATGGGAGGACAGCCTTGGTAATAACAATAAATGAGGACTCTTGCTATAGTCTCCCAAGGGAGACAATGCAGTGTGTTCCAAATCCTCTGTACTGAGATAAACCTCCTTATATTTTGATAATTTTAAATTTATAGGAAGTATTACTATCTCAACCTTTGTCTTAGACCTTCAAAGCTTATCAGACCAACCAGACTTACATAAAGAAGAGAAAAAGTTAAGCAGGACCTACACAGTCAGTCAGAGACAGCCTTCTCAAAAATTTGGTGTTATCATGCTGAGTGAATGGCAAAGAAGATCATTTGCATTAGTAGGAAGAAAGAAGAGTGAGTCAGATTTGAGACCACATCTAAAAGCAAGATTAAAAAAAGTGAAGTGAAATATTATTACAAAGCCTTATGGTAAGGCTTACTTGCACGTAGAGAAAGGCTTCTTCATGATTTCCTGCAAAAGGGCAATCAAGAGTTTAGAGAACATCTTTGTAACAAACATTTGAACTGGAATCCTTATTCAAATCCATTATTCAATGTTCATCATGCTGCTGTGGCAAGAAGATGGAGCAGCATGAACAGCAGCCACAGCTTTGACTCAGAGGTTAACCACTGTTTTACCAGTGTAGCTAGAGATAAAGAAATGTGTCACTCTTTCCATTTTTGTTCGTTTCAACTGACCTCTCTGGATTTTTTATTATTTGTCTACATGAAGTATCAAAAAGTTGTTAAATAATCAGGAGGACCAAGTGGGAGCAAATATTGTTTGAGGAGTCCTAACCTTATTTACAGGATTCAAAGCAATCAAAAAGATATCACCATTAATGTGGATTTTTGTGGGGCTTCTTGCCTATCCTTTTGCAAAGAAAGCTTGTGACAGTAACCTCATAACCTCCAGTCAACTAGCTGCTTTCTTTCATGCCACATAATTGCTCTTTTACTGTTTTTATGAAATCCACTTTTGCTGATTTTATTAAATCAACTTTTGCTGATTTTGCTTTTTGCAATACTGAATTGAATGAATTCAATGTAATGAATTCAGACCCATCTCATTCACCACTGCTCACAGCAGCCTTGATGTTTGTCCTGCTCAGAGTAAGCACACTGAAATAGCAAAGATTGATGCCTGTGAGATTGAGCAATATAATCAGTTTAAGAGAACATGCTGGTCACATCAAAGATTCCTCCTTTGGGGCATTCCCTAAAACTGGTACTAAACTGTCTGAGAGACTGTTAGCTTGACCAGAGTATGATGTAAGAGGAGACAAAAACCTGGACCAGGGTCTAGCATTTAACTGGAGTCACGCTTGTAGTTTGAGGTGATGGTACTGTAAGCTATTAAATTGGTAATATAAGCATCTCATGAGTACTAAGCATGGAGTTTGAAATGAATTCAAGTGGACAAAGCAGCTCTGCATTTTCAAGGCTTTTAAAAATGTATTTAAAAGTTTGACTTATTGTAATGACCAGTTCCATCCACACATCTAGACCCGTTCAAGGGAGCATCTCTTCCATCCTTGGAACAAACAGGAGCAGCAGTTCTGAGCTCTGAATGCTCCCAGCCTCCTTATGGCCTCCCTTATGCCAGCAGGTGATGAGTGAACTTCACATCCTCCTGATGTCAGTTTTCTGAGCTTCAGCCCGAAGTGGAGGAAGAGGAGTCAGACCATAGCAGATTGTTGGGTATTTTTTCTTAAACAAGGACACACCAAGGATGGAATTTCACCTTACATTCTGGCAAACTGGAAACAGTAATTTTTGTTCACACAATTCAACTGTAAGTGCTCTCTTTAATTCCCCAGCCTTCGTCTGTGCATTGTTGTTGCTGTATTTCTCAGCATTGCAGGAAACAGTCGTAGGATGATGGTATACTTGGGTGGAGGAGCAAACAAGGCAAAGGAAAGAAAGGAATGCAAAGGAAAGAACAGAGGTAAAGGAAAGAAGCCAAATCTGTACTTCAGATAAGCTGTCTCCAACATAGCTCTCATTATAGAACAGACTTTATCTCCATTTTCAGAAAGTTAACTGCACAGATTCAACAAGTTACAAAACTTGTGTTTTCCCTGTGTTCGTTTACTTAGCAGAAGCTTCTCAAAGCATTTTTTTTTTGATCTGTTCAAGAGCAGCTTTTCAAGGACATTTCCGTTTGCTGAAAACATTTTAAATCTGACATACTTTTGTGTCGACCAGGTGAAGTTGTTTATAATCATTCACTTGTATCCAGTGGAGAGGGGAAGGAGTGTGATTAGCAGGCTGTTTCCCAGTCAGAGGAGGTCTCCTGGCCTTCCAGAAGATTCTATGTCTGGTACATTCTTCCCGGGACCTCCCCATGACCTTTGCTCTCCATCCCAGCTGTTAACGTCAGAGATCTAATCATTAGGAAAGCCACAGCAGAGAAGGGAAAAGAAATAGTGTAAGCAAGGCAGAGTTGTATGGCGGCATTGATAGACTGCTGTGAAGGAGCTACTGTTTAGGGAAGCTTTCAGAGGGTTACGCAAACGCAATCATGTCTGTCACATCAAATATAGGACACAGTAGCAAACAGTGCAGCACTAAGGCAGTTTAAACTGCAACTGGAACATTTCTCAAAAGGTTTCAGCACGCTGTGCTTGCTCCTCTGTGGTTTGCCAGGCTTCCTGCCTCTCCCTGTAATACTCAATAAAGGAAGAACTGTCATGGTCATAAACAGTAAAAGTATCATCAGCCCTTCACATATTACAAATTAGATTTTTGTTAAAGAAGTGATTTAACATTTTCCATTTTTTTCAGTTCAATATTTTCAGATATTTGGTAGTATTTATCAATCTGAGTCAAAGAGGATGCTAAATTTCTGGTTGTCTACAATAGATATAAGTTAGTTCACAGGTATGCTCAACTCTGGGCCCATATATGCAATATGAATGTGACCCATGTGTGGACTAGCAGCTAGGACCCATGAGCAGATGCTGCTTTTCATTCCTAAAGTCATATTTCTCGAGCCTCCCCCATTCTGAAGAGATGGGAGCCACTTGTACTCTGTGAATTTCATGTATCTCACCTTTGCTTGGCCTTTTGTAATTTTTATTGTTTTATTGTTTAGTTGATAATAAGTTTCTTGATGTTAAGATATATGAGATAGGTAAGTTTTACTGGCAGGTTTATGGTGTACTCTTTCTTTTGTCAGTGTTGTCAGCAGCTATAAAGATGCATTCAGCACAATAGACCACAATTTCTTTATTGAATTGTGCGTGCCAGTTCTACACTCAGAATTGTGTAGATATGGGCTAGATTCTTTTTATCTGTATGCATATTGTTACATCTATCTAGATGACATTTATCTGACCTTCTTTTGCCTACTTTCTCAGTCTTGGGAGATGGAGTTTCTTATCATAGTCTCTGTTTTCTTTGATTTCTAACCCAAATCATAGTCTTTCATGTGAAGATTCATTCTCTCCTACTACAAAGCAGGTGTCTCCAGTCTCCCTGTTTCTGGATGCTCCCACAGTACAGCTGTCCATGAGCTCCTTCCTCCCCAGTGACTATCATTCCCAATATATTCACTTAACTCCTTCTTCAAGTAATACTTTCACCATGCCCTCCCTGTATTCTCACCAGTCCACAGTTTCCTCTTCTCTAGTTCCTACACACATTTACTTGTCTCCCAATCCCTGTATACCTGTCTCCTGTCAAATTCTCCCCATGTTGTTTCTCTCTACCTACAAAAGTGGCAAATACCAGTCTCCCTGGCTAGACAAACTTCACCTGTTTCAAAAATTCATTCTCTTTATCAGGTTCTCTTTCCTACCCACCTTTTTTTTCCCCCCTCAGACTGCTCACCAGGATACAAACCACTTGCTCCTAATCCAATTTTAACAGGAGTTAGTTCTCTTCTCAGTCTTAGGCTCCATATTCAGTCTGCCCCAGTTCTCCTACTGTGCAGGCACACCCCTCAACATCTTCTTTGAGATTCACCATGTACTTCTTTCTTTCACTCCTTTCCCTCTGGCCCAGGTGTAGGCCCCTGTGCACTCAGGGAGATTAATTCCTGCTGCCCACTTTCCAGCTGTGGAATTAGCATCAACATCTGAGGAGAGACCATGTTTACTTCTCTTTGTAGTAGTTTTCAGCTTGTCATGTAGTAAATACAAGGAGATGTCCACTTTTCTTCTTAGACTGGAGAATCCTATTGCTCTGCAGACTTGTTCTGTCTCTCAGCACTAAGAGTCATAAAGCAATGGAGCATGTTCAGTAAGGCTGAAATCTTCATAACTGTAGGTTGCTAAACCTCAAAACTCTCCTAAAAACCATATTGGGCGACTCTCCATTTTGTATAAAAGCAGCAATTTGGCATTTAATATCTGACATCATCTCACCCTACTTCTCAAATACATTTCATACTTGAGCTAACAACACTGATATTTTGTGGTTTTTTAAGTTCAAAGTTCCTAATTTCTCATATGGATGAAATCAAGATTAAATAAATCAGTGAAAAATGGGAAGGCAAACCTGAGGTAGAAAAGAAGAGAAAAGAAGTATTTTGAACTTGTAAATAATTGAGGATCTAGGTGGAGAAATTACCATGTGTGCATAGCTTTATCAGAGAAGCATTATAAAACACAGAGAAATAAGGAAGAATTGACAGAAACAAAAACATGTATAAAGCAGTTACAGCAAAAGGTATCATTATAAGAAAAAAAACCCCAAAACATTCAAAATTTCATTAAAAATAGCTGAACATACTAAAGATTAAAAAGTGGAATTTTATTTTACAATTATAAAAATAAAAGGAGGGTAAAGTGGAAAGAAGCAGAAGAGAATAAAAGTGATAACTGCAAAAGGAACATTGATGATGTTTCTGAAGTGTTTCAAAGTATTGCCATAAAGCTGCAACTTTCTGAGAAGCCACCAAAGGACATGCTTGAAGAGGAAATGAGGCATGTACCTTTGTGGTTAGCTGACCCAATTAGTGATGGAAATTTTCCTGATTTAGTAAGCAGGATATATGCCTTTATAAATCACTGTCTTAAATATAATCAGCAGTTTACCCATTTTAACAACAGAGCTGTGATTCTTTGATGCTTGGTTGTACTTTCTGTTGAAGACAGCTTATTGGGGCATTTTTCTCATATGCAGTGCTAAGCAAGCTAGTATTTTTGTCTAAGTGCTCACTTCACAATGTCATTACTAAAAACAATAGGCTGTTTTCGCTATGTGAAATGCTTTGTGAAGTCTTACAGATCAGATTCATTGTTCATTTTGAGTAGTTCAGTACTGAATAAACAGCTGAGCCGTCTTCAAATGCAAATGGTTTCTTACCTTAACTTTACAAGAAAATGCAGTGAAGTATGACATCATTTAGTCTGAACTCGGGTCAGCAAAGGTCTGCTCAAAAGGATTCAAAAGTTCTTCCTTTGTCTACCAGTGAGTATAAGGTCCAAGTTCCATAATTAAAACATAAAACTTGGCATTCATTTTAATCTGGAATTTCTTTCCAGAATTACATAAAATCACATTAGACAATAGTTTTTTGGCAATGAAATTTTTGTATAATATAAAATGCAACTGTTCAACAGGGAGGGATTTTGTCCAGGCCATAATAGTCACTACTTCAATCATGCCGTGATGTTGCCAGTATTCAACTAGTTTTGGCTAAGCCTTGAAACTTGTGCCTGAAATGATTGCCATCATCCCAACCCTTATGTATCTTTTTCCTTCCCCACCTAATTATTTTCCTCTCTCTTTCATGCCTTACAGGTTATAAATCCATGCATAACTTAGAAATACGTATAAATCCATTAGAAGTTGGAAACTGTCATTTTCACTGTGTGAGTGTATCAAATTATGAGCAGCTAAAGTTGTTTTGATGTTTCTGGAGATAGTGTTGGCTTTACCTCTTCACATTTCTCTCCCTCATTTCCAGGCAATTGGAAAAATATATAACAATGAAGGGATGTGCTGAAGATTCCTGTTTTATCTTCTTCCATGTGTGCCTGGGAAGAGCAGAAGATGCTGCCAAACCATCTTCCTCCCTTGTCAAGTTCTGTGTATTTTTAGATTAGAACAATAGCATTCAACTTGAGAGCAATTCTCTAGTTGCCAAAAAATTGCCAGTGTGCCTAAATATTTCCCTAATTCTCACAATATTTACCTCCTTTGCAGGTAATTTCTTAGTTCTCTTACAGCTTCATAATTGGAAAAGTGACTCAGTGCTCCTGGTCTTCTCACACTGTGCATCTCTGCCCTAATGCAGGGGCCCTGGAGGTGTCTCCAAGTTGCCAAGTGAGTGGCACTCCCAGACTGATGCTTCTTCCCAGTGTGCATCAGCTCACTCTTCCCTATAACCTGCTTCAGCCCTGTGAGGGAAACAGGGCCTTCCTGGGAATTTCTGCCTCTAACTGGGGAGAATATTTGCTCCTCGTAGCAGCTATATGTATACACACCTTACAAAGCTGAGCAAAAATCTCTGCTGTGCCACAATAGCCCAATCCTGACAGAACTGACCATGGGGGAAAGGTGTTTTTAAGGGCTTATTTCACTTCTCATTATTCTGATCTGATTGTTTTAGTAATATATTCACTTCATATCTCTAAGTTGAGCCTATTTTGCCTGTGATGGTATTTGATGAGCTATCTCTCCCAGTCCTTTTCTCAACCCATGTACCCTTAGTTAAATGTTAAGTACTTTTTAAAAAATATCTGCTCCATTGTCCTGGCTTTGACTGGGATAGAGTTACTAGCCACTAGTTACTAGTTACTAGCTGGTACAGTGCTGTGGTTTGATTCAGTGTGAGAACAGCATCGATAAGTCCCTGATGTCTCAGTTGTTGCTGAGCTTACCCTGAGTCAAGGACTTTTCAGTATCTCCTGCTCCACCAGCAAGCAGGTGCACCAAAAGATGTGGGGGGGCCCATGGCCAGGAAAGCTACCCCCAAATTGGCCAAAGGGGTTTTTCTTCCACATAACATCATTTCCAGTATATAAACTGGGGGAGGAGTAGGCTTGGAGGGGCTGACAGCTGATTAAGAATAGGCTGGACATTGGTCAGCAAGCAATGAACAAATGTATTGTGCATCACTTGTGCGTTTTGGGGTTTATTCCTCCCTCCTTTTCAGTACTATTGTTTTTATCATCATAATTAAAAGTATTATATTTATATTAGTATGATTATATTAGTACTAGTAGTAGTAGTAGTAGTAGTAGTATATCTCTCCTTTTCAGCACTGCTATCTTCATAATCATCATCATTTTTTAAAATTATTAAACTGTTGTTATATCAAACCACAAGTTTTTCTTTTTTCCAATTCTCCTCCATATCCCACTGGGGGTGGAGTGGAGGAGCGAGCAATTGGCTGCTTGGCACTCAGTTGCTGACTGGGGTTAAACCACAGCACCCATTTATTCCATTTCCTGTGACACCATGTTTCAAGTTATTTAAGAGTTTTCTTGCTGTTAAAAATAACTCAAAGTGATGACTGGACTCCCTTTGATTACACAGGGGAAAGAGGGAGAGAGCATGGACAAGCAGGCAGCATTCTGACACTCAGTTATCTCAAAGAGGAATCTCAAGGACTGAAAGCACAAAGCATGCAGTCACTTCAAGATTGCAGGGCATGTATCTTCTGTGAATCCGCATGAACTGAAGAACTCACAAAACTCCATTGAAACCCCATTGAAAATTAGCAGAGCATTCCATGGGGCACTTCACTTTTCATTTTGCAACATTCCACATAATTTCTCTGCTTTCCTATCTTAAGTGCACTTAGTGCTTTATCTGATCTGTTCTGATTTTATCCAAACATTCACGGTTTTCCTTCTGGAAACATCATTCAGCAAGAAGAAGCCCTTGCTGCTCTGGCTTGCCATTGATTCTGTAGAACCTGTACATGTGGGTTTTGCTCACAGAAGCCCCCACTGAAGAAGAGGATGAAGGACAACTGCTTAAATGCTATAGTCAGCCTTTTTTTCCCCCTTTTATATTTGACTTTTGAACATGTTTTTCTATTCTTCTAGCTAAAAACTCATGGTTTTAGTCTCTCTCTTCCCCAGACCTTGTGTAGGATGCAGACTGGATATTTCCTGCTAGACAGCATGTGCTTCAAGTTCTCTGATTATTCATCCTTGGAGCTCTTCCATCCTCTTTCACAGTCCTGGTTCTGCAGTGTATGAACCACACAGAAAAAGACATTCCCAGTCCATATGGTGAGGAGAGCTTGGTCCTTAAGGAGTCCATAAGAGCTCTCATCCATTCTGACTCCAGTTCCATCAGGATCATCCCATGTTCTGTTAACACCCCATGCTCTCAAATCCATGTCTGCTGAACATCCTGGAAGTCAGAATGTCTCTGATCCCTGCCAGCTGTTCACCTGGAAGCCCTACTGAAAAGAGCACTCTGGAACTGAACCTTGACCCTTTTTGTAGCTGTTGTATTTACTCACTTTCTGCTGCCCCACAGTTCTGTGTCCTTCATCAGAAGAGAGAGTTGGAGCAGAGAGCTTTAGCAGAGCCCTTAGCAGAGCTTTGCAGGACAATGATGAGTTTCAATTCTATGGTTATATGCCACACACTATGTAGAAACTGTCACATAAGCAACAAGGCATAGAATAAGTGGAGCTCAAACTATCCAGAAGGAATCACAAAAGCTCTGCAGGTAACAAGGTAGTGACAATGCCTATATGGAAAGGTCAGTCATCAGCCTTAGGAGAAATTTTTTGTCTACAGGACACAGCACAAATTTTCTTAGACAAACAGTTATAGTAAGTATGCCTTCTCTATCTCCCTGCCAGTGTCTCTATAAAAGCAGAAATTAGGAAGTCAGGTCAACACTGCTGCCTGAAGCCATCAGTTCCTGCAGTCAATACCCTCTCTGTCACTTGCAGGAAACATCTATAGCTCTTGGGATGCCAAATCATACTGGGTAAAGCAAGATGGCTTGTTCTGCCTTTTCTTTGTTTTACAGCCAATTGCTGGGGACTCCAGCAACAGTTTCAGTGCTGCAGGCATTCTACTCTTCTGATTTTTGCTAAACAAAATACTGCTAGATGATCACTTGTGCTTTTGTTCCTGTTGTTCCACAACACAGTATTGTATATCAGTGTCACTCCACAGCCTTGCAAAAGATGCTTTCCTGTTTTGAAACAATTTTCTGTGAGCCAGCTGGGTCAAAATAACGATCAGTAGTGACCAGTTTGTAGCTCTTCTTTTCTGCAAACAGTTCAAATACAGCAACCATCAAACTGAAGCTTGTTAAGAAGTTATATAGCAGATATGAAGCATATAATTAAACTAAAAATGAAATGCACAGCCACAATTAATCGATAGTTCAAGATTAAATCTCATAAATTATCAAATAAAACTCACATAAAGAGGATTTGGAGCTGTGGGTAAAAACAGTTTCCTATGCAAAGTGCTCTGTGGTGAGGAAATAAGGTTTCATTTGCAAAACAAGAAGCGCATCAAAGATATCTGAGTCCATCATCAACCTCTCCTCGAGATAGAGGCAACCCACAGGATGCTGAATTTTGGTTAACCAAGTAGGTCAAAGAAGCAACACAAGTGGGAGATTTTACAGAACATTTTGAGTTTCAAGAGAAAAAGAGATCTTATGTCCCTTCAAACTGAAAAGGGAAATGGAAACGGTAACCCCATGAGATGGTTCAGACACTACCATCATTCTGTGCTTTCTATTCCCAAGAGGATGGGATGCTTTTCCTCCTGCAAATAGCTTTTGTAATGCATCATCCTGTAAGGTAATCATATTACAGAAACAAGATCACATAAGCCACAGGACAAAAAAATTTTTGTTGAAACAGAAATTATTTTGTGTAACATGGCAACTGAGAGCATATTACAGCCCTAAGTGTTTGAAGTTTTCTGAGCAATGTGGGCTGACTCTTTTGGGGAAAACCACAGTTTCTGGAAATTATTTTAAACCTACATTCTAACCATGTTTGTCTTCCCCCTGCTTCCCATTATCATTTTGCATTGGTTTTATGAAGACACCTGTAGCTTAATTTGCCTCTAGTGCTGAGGTCTCAGTACTCTAGAACTAGCTCCAGTTACAGGCCTCAGCCAGGCTAACAACCTCTTTGGGGAGGCACCTCAGTACATGGTAAGGACCCCTCATCTCTGGTTTCCTATCCAAAATAAACCTCACTTTGAGAGCTGAAGTGATACTCTTCCTTTACTCAAATTCACTGTATAAACATGTAGAAACTCAGAATTAAAGGAGATGACACAGCACAAGCCTCCTTTGAGTCTAGAGGCTGGAAATGTTAGTTAATTAAGAGTTCAAGTAGCTGGCCAAACTGTGATTCTTATACTGTATGAAGTAGTTCCCACTTTTACCCTTAGACTGAATAACTTGATGGAGACTGAGCACTAGGATAAAAAGTTTTAATTGCTTGTGAGATTAAACTCATATTGGCAATATCAGGGGATTGTTCTGTGCATTTTAATAATACAGCTGCAAAGTTATGCTATATTGATAATTTAAACATAGTAAGGAGTATATAATAAAAGGAAAACAGAGAGTAAATCTGAGCTAACAGGAGGTGACCTACGTGAGAGCTAATCAGATCTGCAGGTCTGGACTGTCTGGTGCACAGCTTGGGATTTAAAATGATGCAGTTAATGTTAGATTTTTCCAATTATATGGTTTGTGCAACACCTATGGGCCTATCCATCATCTCTAAAAAAATGTAAATCTCCTGCTCCTTACTCAATATGGTGCTGCTTCCAATTTTAGAAAGATGAGTTGAGTCATGTCATTTGCTTTTCACTGGCCGGATGTACAAAAACACCATTAACAGCTTCCATGTGTTAGGAGCAATGATCTAAGCAAAGGATCTGGCCAGCAGCTGTCATTACTTGGAGGAGACAGCTTTACTCCAGAAGATACCATGGGTATATCTGGTATAATTCTCACTGTTTTTGTATTTATCAGTTGTTCATAACTCAGTATGGTGAACTATTGCCTTCAGTTATGAGAAATCACTGGAGAATATAAATTCAACTGTGCATCTATATTTACACCTTGCAGATCTCATCCTAAATTTGTGGAGTGGAAGAAAAATTTACTGTCTTCCACCATCCTAGAAAGATTAATTGAGTCATGTCATTTGGTTTTCACTGGCCGGATATACAAAAACCCCATTAAAAACCCCCACTCTGGTTTAGCTCCTAGCCAAGATCCAGAGGACATCCTGTCAGCTTAAAAACACTCACAAAAATGTCAAATGTCTGACTAACATTACCTAATCCAAAGATTGCTTTGTCACAAGCAGAGCAGGATCTACATCTTTGCTTCATTGTTTCTTTCATGCATGAAAGTCATAACTTTTAGCATGTAAAAGTTATCTGTGGCAGATCCTTTAAAATAAATTCATGGCTGAATTAATAACAAAAGTCCTTTCATTAATATCCTGTGAACAATCTTGTGCAATTAAATATTGAAGCACAGGGGCAGCATGATGTCCCGCTTTTGTGGCTCCTAAAAATTATTGCTGTGTTTGGAGAGGAGCCAAAAAAGAAGAGAAAGCACTGTCTGGATGATAATCCCTTCATTATGCTTCATCATTTACTACTCGTATCCTTTAGGGAGTCCAAACAGGAAACTAAGTAAGCAGCGTCCCTAAGGAGCCCCAGAAGGTGTCAGAACATTATGTTTTGATGACCAGGAAGCTGCATATTGTATTGTCTAAACACCATTCTCTTATTTTTCCACTAAATATCTGAGTTGGAGCCTGGTTCAGGCACAGACTTATGTTATTAATATTTCATGTCTATTTTAAACCTTTTCATATTCACCTCCACTGCACAGCCTTCCCACTTTTCCTTTTGTTCGTATGTACAAATAAGGCATTATCTGATCTCATGCTGATTCTGTATCAGTTTATATTGAAAATAATTCTTTTTTTTTTCCGGAAGCCACAGGAAAAAAAGTACACTTCCTACATTTGCTCTGCATAGTAACTTATGGGTTCACAAAATAAAAGCATTTAAAATTTGCCACTTGTTAGAGGCAATGTGGCAGAAGAACAGACATGTAAGGCCAAATTTAGAGGCCATACAACCCTTGAGACAATCTCTTGTCTCACACTATGGCCAGCTGCAGGTACTTGTAAAAACAGCAGCTGAGCAAGGCTAATGAGGGTTTTGTCTGTGTTCATTATACTTTCCTATTTTCCAGTAATAACATTTCAGGCATCACATCAGCAAAAGGTCATGTCCCTATTCAGTAGCTACAAATTAACTTTCCCTTCATAGCTCTCTCTAGTCTCTATTTAAACTTTTTATCTTTCTTGCCCTCACATCCCATGGAAATGACTTGCACATTAATCATTCAACACTAGCCAGACACTATGATTAAAAAGGAATGCTGCTGCTTTTTCTTCATCTGCCATTCAGTAATAGCTGAGCAGCCTTCACTCTGATTATGTGAGAAAGCATGAACACCTCTTCTCTTGCTCACTTTCTCCATCACCATTAGTGATTCAGAGGATCCTCTTTGCATTTCCAACCTGAAGAGCCTTCTGGCTAAGCCATCCCACACCAGCAATCATCTGTGACACCCTCCTCTGTGCTGTATGTTGTTAGTTGTGGGAGGACTAGGATTATGTGCTCTTTCCAAGGCACTGGTGTGCTTGCTTTGGTGCAGCCACTTATTCTATGTACCTAAACCTACACTGAGTCTGGACCCTTTTAATGTCATTCTCCATTCCTTTCCTATCTACACCAGAGAGCCCATCTGACAGACTGCTGCTCATCCCTGAGCTGTTGCTTTCAGAGAAGTAGTCACAGTGATATCCATGTGAGAACATAGCTAATGAAGAACAAGCTGTTTGGACAGTGATTACTGTCTTTCCAGGTACAGCTAATACTGGTTTTCCACAGGATTTCTATTTTTCTACACAAAATTTAAACTTCTTATTTTATCAGACAGTTCTGTGAGAAGATTTAATAAGACCCTTTCACAGCCCTTACAGTATGTTTTAATGTATTTGAGTAGTCTGAGTAATTCGGAAGTACATGCAAAGACTGTTACTTGCCTTTTTGAGAAAAACAAACAAAGTACCAGCACAGAGGTCAGTAGGATCCCTCTGAGATCTCTCCTTGTAGGTCAGCAGCATCAGTGACCTGAATCTGCATAAGGCAGTATGAAATACGATCATTTTTTACTTAATAGCACTCAAATAAAATTGCAGACTAAAATACCCATAACAGTGAGTGCGAATGCAGATACTGCTCCATTCTCTCCCTTGTAGATTGGGAAGGAGAAGGAGAAAGAGAAGAACAAGAACAAGAACAAGAACAAGAACAAGAACAAGAACAAGAACAAGAACAAGAACAAGAACAAGAACAAGGAGGAGGAAGCAGGAGAGGGAGGAGAGAGAAGGAGGAGGATTGATATTTTCTTATGTGAATTGCATTCATCTTGCAGCTGACTCATATAAATGAGCTGGGTTTGATGTTGCAAAAAGCTCCAGTTTCTCACACTGTGGCACTCTGAAGCTGTTCCTGGTCTGTGCCAGTGATGAGCAAGATATTTCAGTCTATGAATGAGGAGGCCAAGTGAGTTGTGAAAATATTGTTCTTTCTTCTTGTCTTATCAGTACAGACTGAGAGGAAATCCAAAAAGATCTCTGGCAAGCCACATGCTCCAATAGTATCTTGAATCTGAATATGAATGGGAAGTGCAACTACCAGAGTATTATCTAAATTAGTTCAAAAACCTGTGCAATCTCATCACTCTAAAATCTTAAGGATTTATGAGGAAACAAAAAAATCCTTTTGAAGAAGAAATCAAAGCGATGGACATTTCTTTTCTTAGCACATTGGTTTGAAGAATAATTCTTTCTAAGTTTTTCACCAGAAACCTAAATAACATCCTAGTTCCTGAAAAAAAAGCCAAAATTGCAAGGATGAGAAAGATTCAATCTCATGCTTCACTCACATTGGGACAAAGAATTCAGCCTGGCTCTCTCATCTCCCAGAAAAAAAAGATTCTTCACTGAAATCACTTTGGCCAAAATTAATTAATTTTTAAGATAAGTTTAGGTTTTAATAAATCAGTATTTTCCAGTAACTAAAGTTTTAATCAAGAAAAGTCTGTTCTCAATGAAGGAAAACTTTCTATCTTGTTTTATGAGGTTGTCTGATTAAGTAAATTCCTATTTCTTTTTTATTTTTAAAATACTTGCAGTCAGAACAACTTTAATTTGAGCCCAACTGTACCAACTTACTCATTGCACTACACACATAGCAAAAACGTATCCTAACTGCTTAAGCGCTGAGACCAGCTGCTTCTGTCTTTTGCAGAGCATGATAAAACTGAAAGGCCCTCTCTGTGGTTTTATAATTTATTTCATTTGACAGTGACATACAAAAGAGAAAACCATTTCTTCCAATATTATTGGGATTACTGGGACCTTAAATGAGCCACAACTAAACCAAAGCTCTGGCTGGCAGTACATAAACCCATGTCATGGCAAGTATAGCCTACCTAGAGCAGTAATCAGCTTTCCTCAAGGAAAAAAGCTTTTATTATTTTGCTTAACTTTAGTCTTCATGTAGTAGGAACTTAACAGTCAAATATTTCAAGGGGTGGGAAGATTCCAAGCTCACATTTATAGGAGTACAAGTCAAGTGAAATCTTGCTTTTCTGCAATCATATTGTCACATATCTCACTAATTCTCAAAATGTGCCAACAGGGCAATTTTCACTGTGCATGCAGGATAGGAGCTTTGATGTTATTGGAAGCCCTGCCCTTAATCTGAGTGAGAAGAGGATTGTACCCCACTGTATGCCTCAAGTATCACTCATCCCTTTAAACTACATGCTCCTTTCAGGTTCATTGCAGCATCTACCTCCTGTGTCATGACAGTGACTGGGAGCAAGCTGTGCTCTCTGGGAGCCAACTGCGTGTGCTAATTATTGAAACAGACCTTTAAACCCCTACTATGCAAGAACTGCATCAGCACGCTGTTTCCAGCATGAGTCCTATTTGTTCTGAGCTCTTTGTGCAAGAGTTTCGGGCAAATGGATTAACTGGAAAAGGCATCTGCAAGGCTCCCTTATCTCTCTGAGAAGCAGTCATTTAAAGGAAGAGCTGTCACATGTCACAACCAAATGCTCTTAAGGAAAATCTCCCACCCTTTCCCCCCAAAGCGTTACTTGCTTTTTTACTTCACTTTTGAAAGCCAGTCTCATTGCACATTTTCTCTTTGCACAGGAAAGTGCTATGTATCCCAGTGAATCATGCATGTCTTTCATGCAGCTTCTTCTGCTTACAGACCTGATCTGCTTATGACTAAATTTATTGGAGAGGATTGGTTACTTACAGGGTGGTGTTGATGTAAAACTGATAAAAAAATGGAGTTTTAAATAAGTTTGAAGAGAAACAGATATATGCATATCTGTATAAAGGCAAATCAGTTTCTCTTTTGCTTCATATTCTGTGAAATACAGAAGACAGCCCTGATCCTGCTTGGGATACTAATATAGCAGAAATAATGAGTAACTGCCGACTAGACTGCTTGACTGCAATTACTCGTGTATTATATTTTGTGCAAACTGCAGCCCACAATAACAATCCACGACTGCCTTTGGGAATCTCAGTCTCAGCTGGAAACATGTGCACAGTCTCTGCTGAAAATGTTTCCACTTATTTTCAGGAAGCTGCAGCTCTCACTCCTTACACTGAATGTTTTTCCTGACCTAACTCTTATAAGGCCCTTTCACTTCTGGGTTCAAGTTATCCACTGAGCTCATATACCCACTGAGTCCTTAGTCTGAAGAGAAGCAGCACTGAAGATAGGACAATGCTAAGAAAAAAAAATGCTAAGGGTAGATCAAACAGATATGGGTACCTATACTCTGATCACGCTGCTGCCAACCTGCCTGCCTTTTCTCCAGGCATTGCATCTTTCCAGAATCACAGCTTTGGGCATAAGTTTCTAAACTTTCAGAATCATAGGATGTCTCAAGATGGCAGGAAACCACAAGGATCACTGAGTACAACTCCTTGCTCCTTCCAGGACTATCTAAACCTAAATCACAGAACTAAGCATATGGACACTAAATTCTGTTTTGGTTTTGGACAGGGCTGGTTTTCTTCTGCCTGCCTGACAACATCTAGTACAGTTTGCTCTCACAGGTACTTAAATTAGGTAGCTCTACCAAAGCTGTTAGGGTGGTATGTCTCTGTCTCAGCACCTTCAAAAATCATGCAGCTTCTTCAAAGCAGCATCCCAAGAGCCTTCTGAGCTGTGCTGGGAAGGGATATGTGCTTGAATGATAGGCACATTTTGGTCACCAGCAGCTGGCACACTAGGTATGAACTGAAAGGACAGCTGTGTGTAATTAGGAATACAGGCAAGCTGTACAAAATTAAGAAAGAGCCAATTAATCTCAGGTCTAACACTTAGTTTTTAGCCAAATTATTACTGAACAATCTCTCTGAGTGATATCTTATGTCACAGTTCTATTTTTTGAAGAGAAAACTTGATGAAAACTCTAGGATCTTCCCCAGCACACTTCACTGCCATCTGTATTGCTAAATTAAAAGCTGCTCTGTGCTCTCAGACCTTGTTTTTTCCATGGCTGCTGGTGAGGACAGCTTCACAACACAGTTGCCAATAACTGCAAATTTCACCCAGCCTTTGACTAATCCTTACAGGAATTTCAGCCCAGTGTAACACAACATGGATGGTTGCCAACTTTGGCTGGGAGCCAAGCCACATACTCTCAGCAGGCACATTTATGGTGTATTCAGCAAGGATGTGCGGGTAAAATGTGTGTGGAATGGGAGCAGGTTTTGTTCTTTGTGGAGGATCCATCTCCTTGCAGCCTTGCAGAGGTTTCTTGCAGCCTCCCAGTCCAATGGGCCAATTGCCACATGCAGGCAGGAGCTCATGGTTTGTACCATCTGCAGCTTTAAAACCACAGGCCAACCTCCATCACTTGACCCTCCTGGAAGCATGGAGGTGAGGCAAGGCAAGGAAAAGATCTTCTTCCTTATCATATTATAATTGTTTTTATCCTTAGAATATAACTTGAGCTGCTTCCACCTGATCATCAACTTCGGCATGTAAAAATCCCATAAACCAACCAAATGTGGAAGAAAAAAAAGTGAGGGTAATAATTTTGTTAAAGGAATTTGCTTTACAATTAATTTTATTCAGCAACAATCTGACTAGCAATTATATTTTTTATGGTGAATTACCATTAGAAAGCTGCACAGTGGCTATGACCTTGTAGTTCTGAGCTATAAATTTCAGATCTACTTTTTAGAAGACATTTTTATTTTCTTTTTAATTTCTTCCAAGGTGTATCAGTGTTTTACAGTACCGCTACTGAAAATGCAAATGTGCTTATATGAGACTGGTTACAAAACTACCAGAGGACAATCACAACCCTAATTCAATAGAAAAGCCTTGAGCAACTTTCACAGGCTGCATGATCAATATGAGTGTCAATGTGAATAACCTGACCTGTTTGTTAACTAACTGCTGAAGTCCAAATTCCTGCAGCCAAAATAGCTGCTTATAAATCACCCAGAAATCAAACAGTGAAGTAAAGAAACTGCAGTGTTTCCCTGGTTAAAACAAATAACATCGGTCAGAAGCTTAGAAAGAAAGAAAGAAAGAAAGAAAATGCTGAATAAAGGTCTTTAGGTTCTTTTGGAAATGCAAAATCACAAAGTTAGTTATAGAGCTATATTGTTATTTGATCCTTGGATCTGAAATGTATGTTTATGCAAAATGTGTATTTGTGTCCACAGACTTAGAAAGGCAGCATGAGGAAGAGGTGTTAAGGTGAATTTTGCATCCTGCTATTCATAAATGTCACTTAAGGCTTCCAGAGAAAACCTCTCGGATTTTATGGCATACTGAGCTCAAACAGCTCTCTGAAGCTCAGCCTCGGAGAATGAAAAGCAGACCTGGTATTTCTGTCAAGAGGTTAAACTACATCTCTTCCTCAAGAGAAGCAAACGGAAAATTTGGTCTACTGGAAGGGACTCAGCTCTCACTTGCAGATTGAGTCTGGTTTTTGCTCACTTAAATTTTTCTGATTAAGGAATGTTTTCAGCTTGCTCCAGGAAAAGGTCTGATGCATTACTGGGGGGAAAAATACAATCAAAATTTTCTCTGCTTCAGTGCACACAAAGAAAAGGTTGACTCTGAAGTAGTCCATAAAACTCTGATAAAGCTATTTGAACTACAGAAAGAAGCCCGACCTGACACATTAAACCGATGCATGTGTACATTTCGGCTTGCATGAAGGGGGAGTGACTCCATAAACCCTTGCACAGGACCCTGAAGGTAAAAGCTGGGATGTAGCTTGAAAGGATGTCACAAGGGCATCTAATCTATGCTTTTGTCATGAAGTACAGCTGGTAGATCTGTAATATTCAGATAGATATTTAACATACTCACAGAGATTTCTTAGTGACCCTGTCATGGTTTAAATAGCACCTGGCAACTCAGTCCCACACAGCCACTCACTCACTTCCCCAGCCCCGTTGGGATGCAGAAGAAAATTGGAAGAGTCAAAGTTAGAAAACTTTTGGGCTGAGATAAAGACAGTTAAAGAGGTAAAGCATGCTAGCAAAGCATAACAAGAAATTCATTCCCCACTTCCACCGGCAGAGACATGTCCAGTAATCTGCAGGAAAACCAGGCTACTTCACAGGTAATGGTGACTTGGGAAGACAAATGCCATCATCCCAAACATGTCCACCACTTCCCTCTTCTTTCACCAGCTTTATATGTTGAGTATGATGCCATGTGGTATGGGATATCTCTCTGGTCAGCAGGAGTCAGCTGTCCTGGCTGTGTCCCCTCCCAGTTCTTTGTGTATCTCCAGTCTCCCCTTCTTGGGGTGTGATGAGGGGCAGAAAAGGCCTTGATGCTGTGTAAGCAATAGCTAAAACATCCCTGTATTCACAGCATTGTTGTTCTCACAAATCCAAAGCACAACCCCATACTAGCACAGCCCCATACTAGTTACTATGAAGAAAATTAACTCCATCCCAGCCAAAACAGCACACAATCCCCCCCATCATAGTCTACTTCTGCCCTTAAACTAGAAAACCTTGCTGTTGAGTTTCCCTAATACAGTACATAAATATTTATTTTCCCATGCAAAACTGAAGCAATTACTCCTTGTCTTAATCCAGTCAACATGGAAAATTACTCTTTGCTACCTTATTGCCATTTTGGAAATCTGGTAACATTTAAGCAATATTCCCTTAGTCTTTTCTTACATAAAGAAACTCAGCTGTTTAAATTTGTTCCAAATAAATAATATTTTCCAAAAATCTTCTTCCTGGATATCTATTCTGAATTGTCTCCAATTTATTTGCATCTTCCTCAAAATGTGATTTTGAAACTCAATGAATTTTCAGTGCCAGATAAGGTCTTCCCAATAAGGATAGAGTTGAATAAGTACCTCTCATGCTATATGAACAAGAACCCTTTTACTATATGCAATGCAAATTGGCTTTGTTGCAACAACTTTGCATTATTTGCCAACTCCATTTCTGAGTGATTTTGTTTTCCATATGCCTGGCAGAGCTGCTATTGCCTAATCGACACTAATTTTTTTCCTGGTATTTTCTTTCTTGGATTTATAGTCACATACCATCACTCCAACATATCAAATCCACTTTGACCTTTGTGGTTTGTCTCCAGTGCTTCCAACCTTTCCCACTACCATTTGAAATATAAATCATTAATCTATTCCTTAGTCCATCACATACATTGTTAACCTAAATTACTGGATTTGGTAAATCAAGCCATTTACAGGAATTAAATTTGCAACATTGCCTTGAAATATCCCTCATTTCACAGAAATCCATTGTTGACTCCTCCATGAGCAGAATTTGCTGTCTGAGCATCAGCTTTTACATTCCCATCATCTCTGTCATGTTTTCCAAACTTACTTATGGCATTCCTCAAAACCCTTACTAGATCCGAGATAATAAATTACTGCCCCCTCTTTAAGCTGTTATCCTACAAAAGCAGAAACAACTGAAAAGGCATGTTTTGCTCTTGGCAAATGAACCTTATTTTTAATCAGCTTTTTATCTCCTACTTGTGTTCTTGTTCCATAGATACTCTTAGAAATGCCTTCTAAAGATATCCTCCTACCTCTCTGCCTTAATTCAATTCAGCACTTCCTTCCTTTATTTAGAACACTATTGTTTTGTAGTCTCCTGTAACTCACATTAATATGTGACTTCTGTCTGAATTTAATTTCAAAGAGATCTAATCATGTCACTTATCTATTAACTTCCTCTGCCTCTGCAATAAGAAGTTGCCACTAACACATTCCAAGAACTTGCTGAATCACTTGTGTCCTCTTTTGTTTCTTTCCCAACAGATATTTGAATAGTTCAGGTCTCCAGTTCTTGCAAATCCTTAACTCTGTCTTGACCACAACACCAATTATATGCCATTCTTTATTTTTGCCTGAGACCATCAAAGTAGTCTGTCTTCCATCTTTCTCTGGACTTCAAAAGAGTCATATACAATCAAGCTGTGCAGCCAAAAACCTCTCACGTGCCTTTTTTTATCCTCTCCCATACCCTTGTAAATCAGCATGGTAATATAATCTAGCTATGATATTAACTGGCCAGATTGCAATAAAATATCTCACACTACATTGTGAAAAATAAATAACATAAAGGATTATAAGAAACTTCAGAATATTTGTTGTGGGTTTATGGCATGCATATATATATATATATAAATATAATAAATTCAGAGGAAATATATTTTATATGAAGTAATAGAACATCAAATCTTTGTTTTTAAAGGGATATTAACTACTACAGACTTTTTTAATGTTTATGTTGAAAGACTGTTCTCATATGGAACATATTTATCTCTCTGACACAACCTGTGAGCAGGAAATTAACTAACACAAAGTATTTCTCACATTTCTTCCATTTTCTCTAATGGTGTTATTACGTATCAGGAATAATGTAAGTAAATCTGTACCACAAGTTACATGAGACCAGAAAAATCTTTCATCCAAAAGAATGCAATTAGCCTACTACCCATTTGGAAGGAAATCTGAGGCTTTGCTAGGGAATAAAAAGGAATATGGAAGAGTCAGCAGGTGCTGTCAAAACTGCCAAAACCATCAGTCTCAGTGCAAAGGAAATTCTTACGGTAAGCAAGAACCAACAGATTTGCATAAGGTGCTCTCTAAAGAATTTCAAATACAAAAAGGAATTGTACAAGTGGATCAACAGCCATGGCTATAAATAAATAGGTCTCTGAATTCGTAAAACACAAAATGCTACCAGACAGAACTAGGCACAGCTAGTTTACTTCTTCATGTGAAGGACTGTGGAAGGAGACCTAAGAAGGGCTAACCCTTCTTCATCCTTCCCAAATCCTCCTACTTCCAGAGAGGCAGAGCCACAATGCCTTCCAGGAAACAGACAAAAACAGGCCAGTGGAAATGGACACAGTCAAGGCCGGGGAGCTGCACTCCCTGCGTGCTGGGTGAACCTGTCTCCTACAATAGCCACTCATCAGAAGCAGCAAACCTTGCCAGTCACTGGAGCAGACACTCGCACCCTGTCCTTGCCCCTGGCTGTTTCAGGCAGGAGCAGCCTGGCACACTGCACCACTTTTCTGGGACAGAACTTCAGCTTTCTCACTCTAAAATAGCACCTTAGATCTGGTCTTTGCCTTTCCCAGGGCACCTATGGCTGTGTCAAAGCCCAGATTTTCAGGCTGCTGTTGGTGCCAGACGTGTCTCTGTAGAAGTCAGCAGACAATTGGCACAGCTTTAACAGCACATCTTTCTGTAACAGTGCTTCTGTGCATGTATCAGCATCCAGCTGTAGATACTTAGGAAATTTTCAGGCCATATTGAATTAGACCTGGAGGGGTAAAAATGCTAGAAATTAGGAGGTGAAGTAATTGTCGTTGTCTTGGATCAATAGACCAAGGTGCAGGATGTGCATAATTTAGACATGCTGCAAGATCAGGGAGACAGTGTTCACATTTAAAGAAAATTATGGTGTTTCAGTCCATAGGTCTGGTTGGCCTAGTTCAAGTCAGAATGGAGAGGTGCATAAGAAAACATATTTCAAAGCAAAACACAATCTCTCCACTTTGTATGTGCAGAGACATGCTGTATACGCTGTGTGGAAGGATGCAAGTTAAGATGCAAAGTGCTTAACAGTTTCTGAAAAAGAAACAGCTCAAGAGCCCAATGGCCTTCAGCATTACCTTATGTCTTTGCAGAAAAAATGTGGGTTTGTTCCCAGACATGGAAGGAAAAGTACTTCTCTATGGGAACCAAGGAGCTAATTTCCAGTTCAAGCAGTCATCAGCTGGCAGATGTTTGTGGAAAAGCTTTCCTTCACAACGGGAGCCAGGAAATCAGTACAGAGATACTGAGTAAAAACATATGACACATTTTCATATTCTATCTTCTCATAGCCAAATTGCAAAAAGTGTGCCCAAAAACAGGAAGGAGAGATGCAAAGAACATCAGGGTGGAGGCTGAGACCCGATGCAGTCAGAAGTGGACCAAGGCAAGCGGTTGAAGTGTCAGGACCACTGGAAGAAGAGGCAAGAGGCAAGCAGTAGAAATAACATCATAATCCCTAGTTTTGAATGACAGAATTTTTCTGTGTCCACTTAACTACAAATATGCCATACACTGCAGTACTATTTCTCTAACTGACATACTCCGCTCCTTTGATGTACAAGATACTTCATTTTTTTTTTCCACCTTGGAGAGCACAGGATGCCCCAAACCATGGAAAATAATCAGACCTGTACCATAATGGAGGTTGTTCATGGGAGGATTCCTTTCTTAATCACTGTAAAAGCTGGAAGCTAGAAAGGGATGAAGCAGGGTTTGAAGCAAAAGAGAAGGATTTTTTTTAAGGATGTGAACGTTTCCTTTGAGAATAAGATTTCATCCTTAGCTCTGCCACAAAGCTCCTGTGGAATGATAAGGGGTCACTTAAACCATATTTGGGTGATTATTCCATCCTTTGACAACCAGCGGGATCATTAAATTATTTATTATGAATGTTGCAACAAAGAATCTTTGAATTTACTGGTCAAACAAGATTAGTTGCATGTATTACTGAGTTATTAATGGTTGTTAATGTCCCTGATAAAGACATTGCAGATAAGCAATAGTTTAGAATACCTTAAGATAGTTTTCTGAAGAGGGTTTTTCTTTCTTCTACTGCAATAGAAAAACAACAAAATATTTTCATAAATTTCATCTAGGTTTCATCAAAATTAGGAGAACTCTTGGACACCTTGTTTCTTTCCTTCCATCCTGCTTGTGTGTGTATTCACTGTGAGGTATAGGAGCACAGAGCCCATAGAGCAAACATAGATTTGAAAAACAGCATTTGAGACCCTGCCTTTAAACCAATGGAGAGCCACAAGTTCCAGGCAGAGGATACAGGAGACACGAGCTTTTGTGGTGTTCTGAAATGCTGCTCTCTGGGGCTTGTGAGAGAGCAACAAATAACTCCAGTTCATTATAATTTTATTTTCAAGAATGTGTTAAGCTATTTAATAATAAGTTGTAAAAGCCTATAATACTTCAGAGTGATGAATATGTCTCTCAGGCTAATGGCATGCCAAGCTAAAATATCCAAGCTCTTCTGTTGTGTTTAGTCTAACTTTGCTATGTCTGTGAATAAAAAAGTAGGCAAAGTCAAAGTCTTTTGAATGCAAGAGGTCAACAGGTGAGTGAACAAATCACATGCAACAAAAATTAATTGTGCTAAGTTCAAAATGGCCCCTTTCTTCAAACAAAACACGCATACATTAACTAGCTGTCCTAAAAGCACAAGCTCAGACCAAGTATAAAAAGCTCAGACCAAGTATAAAAAGCTCAACTACGTTAGTCACTACTTACCAACATACTGTGTGTCATTAGGAGTCTGGCATTTATTTTCATTATCTAAATTTAGCTGTCTTACATGAATCCATAGTCATCACTCTTACAGTGTTTTAATGACATGAGAAATGTAGGAGATTGAAAATACATTTTTATCAACATCTGCATTTAAAATTAATCCATTACAAATGCCTTGGCTCACATTATTTTATTGTAATACACAAATACTTTTTGAACTCTGAGCTCATAGATTAGAACTTTACTCAGCTCACATGGAAAGGCTGAATGACAGCATAAGACCACAAGCACCCATGGGCTGGTGACATTTTTCTGTTGGTGTCAAAAAAAAATTATATGTCCAGTTTTAAGTTAGATACATAGCAAGGAGCTGAAGGCTCCCACTTCATGACCTAATCTGAACTGGTCCAGCTCCAAGGAAAACATCCCAGGAACTAAATTCAAAGCAGCTGCACCTAAACACTCACACAGGAAGAAGAACAGCCAGGCCTGAAGCACTCAGTTGGCTGGACATTACCTGGGACTTTGCTGGTCAAAAAAAATAGCCTGAAATTGAGTACAGTGCCACAGAGGTAGAGATGTGCCGCTGGTATAACTGAGACAGGGTCTGGAGGGCAAGCAGGGTGCCCTGAGGAAGAGAGGAAGCAGACCGACTACTGCTCACAGGTGAGCTGCACCAAGACTCATCTCTTTCCTCTCCCTCTCACCCCACCATCCTGAGGGGGCTCATTGAACAGTTGGCCCTCTTGCACCTACTTTGCTCAAATATATGCTACAAACATAATAAATGAAAGAGAGATGTTAAAAAAGGAAATGCTGAAACTGAACCTAGAGAAATCTAGGAACAAGGATATTCTCTGAAAATCAAATTCTGCTCGTGCAAACAAGCTGTGGCATGCTCAGACCTCCTCAAAATATTGCATCATAATAAGTTGTTTTCAAGAATAATAAGATTTAACTAATGATCCACTTTTAAAAGTCATTGTAAAAGGAGGATTTAATTAGTTTTCTTGATCAAAAATAAACAGAATGTAAGCAAATGTTAAATATCTCAAGCACTAAATCTAAAAGACAGTTGGTGACTGGCATATACAGTCTCAGACTGCCTCTGCACAATGACTGTGTCCAATACTGGGTAGACAATTAAAAACTTGAGTTACTGATTTAAGAGAGATTAGGGGATTGCATTTGGGTAAATCAATATCCTGCTTTTATAATGAATGTTTAAAAAAACCCTTGTGCAGGACCTGGCAAAAATCCTGACATGTAATCCCATAAACTATACTTCTGACAAGCCTCCAGCAGTCATGGTTTGACAGCTGGTTTCTATGTTTTAAAGCACTCTTCCAGGGATGGAAGTTGGATGCCACTGCCACATATCATTACTGCACTCTTTTCTCCTTGGCTCCAGTGATCTGACGTTCACAGCAGAGATATCACTCCTGCTGGATGCTTGCAGTCTGTGAGGTCTGCTGGCCTGAGCCAGGAAGCTCCTGGGACCCTCGCTGGGGTGACATTGCTCCATCTTGGTTCCCAGTGCATGGCCAAAAGTGAATGCCACAGAAGCAGCCATTGAACAGTAAAATAAAATAAACAAACAGAAAGTGACATTTAAGAGAATGAGTGGAAAAAAATATAGTATCATTTAAGGACTTCCTTCTCCTCTTTGCATAATGGAGACATTTGGGCCATATGAAAAGCTAAATTATCTCTTAAATAATGCTTTTGTTTAGAGACTGGATCACTCCACCGTTAAAGCCAGCTCTCATTAAGGGCTATTTTCCAGGGGCAACTGGCATCTCATGGCAAATTTTAAAAGACTAGAACTTGGGACGTGTTTACAAAGACATATCCAGCAATTGTGTTTAGTGTTTAATTCTTTTGATCTTCCAGCCCTTACAAGCTAGTAAGATCTGTAATTATGAGCAAGGCAGATTTAACTGAGGAAATAATAATAACACAGTAATTAAACTCTTAGATGGCATTTTTCATCTTCAGTGGTCCAGTATTTTCCAGCGGAGGTAAAGAACACAAAGCCAGAGGACATGATTCAGCCTTGCAGAAGGACCCCCTGCTGTCACACACATCAAATCCTATTCACAGCTGTACCCAGCTCTAGGTTTGAAGTAATTTATTTTCCTACCATTACTCCTGCTGAGATGCTCTTTCAGGACCGCACTGCTGCAGTGACTACAGGCATCTAAATTTTGGTTATGCATTTCTTATTCCAGTCTTATTATGCAGCCTCCTTCATTAGTGGAAATAATTACATGCCCTTACTTTTTACTCTCCATTTGGATGAACTTATGGGCAGTTATCATGGCCTGTCACTGCCTTTCCAGGCAGAAGATAAGCTCGTATTGCTTATTCTCACAAGTTCTCCATTCCCCCACACTCTTCCACCTATGTTTATGTTCTCCTGTGCAATCTATATTTCCTAAATGGCACCACTCAATATGGTGGTAGTAATAATCATC
The DNA here is from genome assembly GCF_031753505.1 of Anomalospiza imberbis. NCBI lineage: Eukaryota > Metazoa > Chordata > Aves > Passeriformes > Viduidae > Anomalospiza > Anomalospiza imberbis. The sequence goes on from NC_089682.1 coordinate 30,008,040, forward strand.
ATCAATGAGACAGTAGTAAACATCATCATCATCTTATATGTTCTTTCCTATTAAAAAGCAATCAGTCACAGAGTTCTGCCACTCTTAGGTGGAAAAGTGAATCTCCGTTCTTTCTCTACCATGCTTCTTCCTGCATTTTACTGGCTTAGATTCACCTGAAAAACTACCTATCAACTGCAATCAAAGGCAGGGCACTTGTTTCTTCCCTGAGCTGATAGGTCTTGTCCATTCACAAGAAGGGGACCTGCAAGAAAGCTGGAGAGGGACTGTTTACAAGACCATGTAGTGATAGGACAAGGGAGAATGGCTTCAAACAGAAAGAGTGTTGCTGTAGAGCAGGACGGGAACGAGAATTACTCCAAATCAAAGGCTAGAGAATGAACTCTGATTTATTTCAAATGCACCGCTCTATTTATAGAGAACATCATGCGGACTAATTTCACTGGTCTTAGAGTAAAAACATCTCACACCATTGGTGTGCAGTGAATGACGCACGGTGGCAGAACCTATCTATAAACAATGTGAACAACAAGATAGATTAGAGAATTATTTACATTCTTTCCCAACTGTCTCCCAGGCTCTCGCCTGGTTAGAAAACCTTCTCTTTTTCTCTCTGACTGAACTGAGAATATCCACAAAAGAGTGTAGAGTTAGATTAGGTAGTAGGAAGAAATTTGTCACGGTGAGGGTCGTGAGGCACTGTAACAGGTTGCACAGAGAAGCTGTGGGTGCCCCACCCCTGAAAGTGTTCCAAGCCAGGTTGGATGGGACTTTGAGTGATCTCCTAGAAGAAAGTATCCCTGCCCATGACAGGAGGATTGGAATTAGATGATCTTTGAGGTCCCTTCCGACCTGAATCATTCTTCAGTTTAATGATAAGAAGGATGACCAAGTCTCCAGCTTTCACAGGCTAGCAGAGTAATGATGATGAGACCAAAGAAACCACTGTGTCTTGCCCATGCTCTCCTCTGGAGTGTTCTCAAACCAGTTGAAAGATCAGCCATGGTAAGGCCCAGTCAAAGCAAAAAGAGTGGTAGTAACATACTGAGAGTACATGTAATCACACCCTTTAATTACTTTGTTCAGCAATGTCTCCAACTTGAAAGCCACAAGTCACTTGAGAGTCTTTTTTTGCAAGTAAACAAACAGTATCAACTACTTCCAGTCATAACGTGGCCTCCTTAGCACTTATGACGAAGGACATTTGGGAGCCAAAGCAAGCAAACATTATGATTCATTTAACCCACAGTTTAGCAAATGAATAAATGAAACCTTTATAACCAAGGCAGAACAGGACCTCTACAGCTTTAAATGAATAGCACCATTTAAGCCTCATGAGACAGAAACACTGGCAATGCCTCATTATTCACAAAGGAATCAAGATGTGCATTTCTACAAAATTTACATACATATAAGTGAAGTTCCTGGGGCACAACTCAAAAGATGACAAACTAGTAAAAACAGTGAGAAAGAGAGGACCTTCACTTTTTATCAGGACTGAGATACTGACCTTTTCAACATGTTACAAAAGAGTTTGCTGTTTACACCTGAAGTCATTGTCAGGTTCTGGGACAATTTAGACTGGGGCAAAAACTTAAAATGGATAGAAGGGACACACAGGTATAAGAGCCAAACTACACTTTGCAGTTAAAGATTCAGAAATGAATGAATTTCCCAAGCTCTAACAAGTAAGCTTGGTTCTACATGAGTTTTCAGAAATTTCCTCATTATTATTATTATTATTATTACTATTATTTTTATTCTTGCCTGGCTGAAGAATTTCGGTAAGATAATATGTTCTTCTTGAAGACTGACTGGAGTTATATTTCAGTTGCTTTATTAAGCTCTTTACATTGTGTATACTAGGTAATGTATAGACTGGTAGAAACTGTAGTTTCCAGTGCAATGAACACATTAAAGCAGAATATATATACACATATATGTATATAAGTGGTTTTCTTTTCAATGGCATGAGTTTGTCCACTGGAAGCAAGCTAATTTTATTATATTTCCTTTACTATATAACTGTTTTTTCCAGTTTTCTGCTGTAGCCCAGCAGAGCCAGGAAGGAGCAGGCACACACCGTCTGCCATGGGAGCTGAGAGCTGTGGAAAGAGTGACAGGCCCCAGCTCACTTGCAGTCACTCAGCAGACTTCCTCCTGGTCCCAACAGGGCTCTGTATACTTCAGTCATGCACACAGGACAGCTCTTACTTTTATTCCTGTAATAGCTGTGGCATTTCATGACCACACAATCTGTGAGCCACAAATGTTTTTCCAAGGCACCAACTAGATATTTTCAGCCTCCCTCTTATGTTGGATTCCACAATATATACCTTTGGGCCTGCCTCCCAACCTCTTACAGTATTTTCATTTAGTGCAAGCCTGTGCTTGCTCTGCACAGAGCTGCCAGCATTAAAGTCATTTCCCAAGAAAGCCCAGCAGCTTTGACTACATCACAGAGTGTCTCTGAGTTTTAGACTGATTCTTTTTGTAACCTTTCTGATAACCCAAAATTCAGTGATCTACAACCAATCATTCCTGTATCCATGAATCCATGCAGAATGGATTCATCTCATTTTGTCTTAAACTGGTGGAAAAAGACAGACACCTCTGAGATGTAACTCATCCCATTTATTTTAGAGAGAAATCTTTCTCCACTGAGTGGAGAGGAGACATCAGTGGCTATCTTGGATTACCTGTATTCCTTTAGGCTTTGTGAAGGCTGGATGAGAGGTATGCCACCCTAGGCTATCCTTAGCAGCTGCAAGGTTATGGAAAGGGAGTTCTCAGCTCCAAAACATAAGAGCTATGTTTTTCTTTTTTTTTTGCCCTGCTGGACCTGTTGCTTTACAGACTTGAGGCAAAATAATCATCAACACTTTAATTAGCTGTTCATACCTAAAACACTATTCCTGGCAATGATATTTCAACAAGGAGGTCCTCGTCCTCCTGCATGCATGCCTTCCCTCCCCAGCTACTAGAATTAAAAATGTAACTTTCTTGTCTTGATCAGTGAAGATCAACTCTATGTGCAGGTCAGCCCTTATTTTCATTTGCTCCCACATTTATTTAAGGGTTTTGTTTGGGAACCAGCAGATGAAATTATATGGTGCTCTTCACATTATATTTAGGTTTGGTTTGGGTGCTACTCTGGGCAAACATTAGTTATGCTGTCTATTTAGATGGATAAATAACATCAAGAAACATACACTGAAAACTAGAAAATAGTTAACTCAATTTGTGTTTCCTGAAAACAACTTTTGCACAAAAAGCCTCTGTCCTGGATGCTAATTCATGCCGAGACCATAGTACAGCAGTCTTTTCCCCTCTGAAGGTGTGCCTCTGAAGTTGTTGCAGATAGACTAGCTCTCTGGAAAATAGTATAAACCAACACAGTCCCAGGAACAAGGTGGCCTTGTCCTCGTTACATCCATAACTTTTCTGAAGAGAAACATTTGTGGTGCAGAGCCCTGAATCCTTGATGTGATGTTTCCTAATACTGTACTTCTTTTTAGGTTAGAGAAAGCGCTGCCATCCTCAAAGAGACATCTCATATGTCACATCTCTCTTCCCACTCAACTCACGCACCAGCATTTTGGTTTGGGTTTATTTGTTTACCATTTTTCCACATAACATTTTCAAAACTTAAACCATGTTGCCCTTGTGTATAATGATACAAATCAGTGTAAAGCATTTATATTATGCAGGTCACTTGTTCAAATCTATCTGTAAAATATTTACATTGTATAGTTCACCTGAAGACATCTATTTATGAGGAAAGCCTTCAGAATATTATACTAGTAGTCAGAGAAGCAAATATCACTTCATAAAAGGTAAGCCTTGGTTTCTTTCCTTTCCTTTTGTATTCAAGATGCCACTGAGTATGTAACAGCAATTTTCTAAATACCTAACTTTTTGTCTGATATTCATATTTTTACTCCTTCTCTGGTTTTGGAAAAGGATCTGAAATATTTAACTTTCTTATGGCATCAGTACTCTGTATACCAAAAGTTCTGTTTTTTTTCCAGTACTTAATGAAATCCAACCCTGCACCTACAGCCAGGTGTGTGATCACACTACTCTTGTAGGATACAGATGGAAAGGAAGAACAAATCACATGTTTAAACATTACAGTTATTGACAAACTTTATTTGTTCTCTAGGTACGGAGTAGCAATTTCTTGAAAATAATGAGCATTCCTGATGCTCCTAAAACATTTTCAATGTTCTCTCCAACATTGGCCAGTTCATCTATAGCTTTGTCCCTTCAAAAAACAGATATCCAAGTGGACTGACTCTTCTCCACATTTGCATCGACCTTTTTCCCATCTGCCCATAAAATACTTGTAGTCCTTATCATCTTTAGTATTCTACACTTGGAAACAGTGAGTCCTGTGGTGTTGTCTGGATGCCTTTGACCTAAACTGCGTCAGAACTCTAATCTCTGAGCCTATATCTTCAAAACAAGCATTTAGAGTATTTAAAGGGAGGCTTTGGTTTGAATCTCATTACATATGAATGTTCTTGCTAATAGAGTGAAGATTTCTTAACTCCAGTCAGATCCTACTCTTCAAAATCCTTCCAGATATTTATTGGGCCAAACTCAGAGCCAACCAGAAGTGGTGGTGGAAAGGAATAAGGTCATGGTCTCCCCCAGATGGATGTGAGCCATTCACTTCTCTAGTGTGTTACATTTTGGTCTTTTGGAGCCAAAGTTTTTCCTGATTTTTTTTTCCTACAGAGTTTGAAAATCCTCTGGGATGACTTGTGTGAACAAAAAGCTTTATCTTTGGTGCCTGTGAGAGGTGTTGGTATTATTTTGGTATTGGTAGAGGTAGAGGTGTTGGTATAGTTATGGATCTGTACTAATCTAGGCCTTAATGCAGGTTCTCTTCCCTCCTATACAGATGAAGATAATACACATTATATATCATGTAATAATTTCTCAGCTATCATGAGTGGGTATCTCTTTGAAGAGAGGAAGTAAACAAATAATTTTACTCATTCCGACCCTCAAAGTACAACATGGTCACCGGTTATTTATTGCTGCCTTATGATTTATGTCAAGACTAGAATCCAGCTAGGTCAACCTAACAGGCAGTGTTTTGCATCCCGTGTAACCAATCTGCATACTGCAATTTAAAGGACACAATCTGAAGCTACACCAAACTGGTCACAAAAGGGCTGGAGGCACAAAAGCGTGACGCTGTTCATGATTACTGGCAATCTGTCCAATCACTTCCATGAATAAAACTTTTTATGAGCCAAATTACTCTCAAAACACTTAAACATCCCTCCAATTCTTTCCTTGGCAAAGATGACAACATGTTACAGCTGCTTATGAATCTCGAGCTACAACATATTGGTAGATAAAACAAAACTGAATTCTTCTGTCTACAGTTATACAGATGGAGTTATCTCTGGGGGGAGGGATGTTCTGAGACAGTCTTAAACAAAGTGTAATCCAAATGGTGAACAAAATTAGTTTTTCTGTGGAGAAGTTCATAGATATACAGTTGCTGTGACAACTGCATTTGGCTCTGAAAAGGGAAAACAAATGGCTCTTTTTAGATTCAAGTAAAATAAATTTAGTCTGGTTGCATAGAAAAATTGCTTTTTCCCTCTAGTTCAAATGGCCCTTCTGTCTCAAGCTTCCTTAGCTTCCCTTTTTAGACTTTAAGGGGTTTCTTATCCTTTTTTTAAAAAAACAGTATATCTATTGGAACTACAAAGGGTGAGAGCACCTCCCTTTCCCATATCCAGAGCACAATTTTGTGTTCCAAAATTCTACAGATTGCACCCTAGTTGCAAAATAATAGAACCAGATTTCCTGCCTCTAAGCAGTATAAAAATGCAAACTTATATTCTTAACTTCATCAGATCATAGAAGACTGGGAAAAGTGGGAAAGAGCTGTTATTATCAGTCTGTTGGGAATGCAGTATATCAGGTCTGAAATGCTTGCTGCATCTGATATGAAAGATAGCCAGGGTGATTTTTTGTTCTGTTGGCAGTTGGAGAGCCAAGTGGATTTTACACCTTTGGTATTGTATATCCTTTATCAGCTCTCCGCTTCCAGCACTTGTGCATGCATACCCCTCCCACGATCAAACAGGCCAGTGCAACAGGAATCATTGCAATGTACCAGGACAGACCACCAGCTGGAAAAGTAAACAAATTAAGTATTAGAAAAACAGAAAAAAAAACCCCAACAAACTCCCAGGAACATAGTTCTCTACACTCAAGTTGGAAGAGGAGAAATGGCAATAAAAAGATGTCTGCAAGTTAACCTTCCAGCAGGGCTTATGACCTTTGAAAGGAAGAGATCTATTAATTGAGCACTCTGGGAAATGTGTTCATGAAGATAAGAGGAAGGATTGGAAAACAACAGAGAGCAAGAATTTAAAGCTCAATCTTTTGCATACACCCAATTTTCTGAACCCCTGATCAGAGCAGCTGCATGCTTTCTATCTTGGTTTGTTAAAAGCAGAGACATTCCAAGCAGGAAATCCAAGCACTGTGTGGAGCAGGAATACTTAACAATTAGTCCACCCTCAAGTTATGTTAATAATTTTTTCCTACAGAGCAGCTTCTAAATTAGTAACAATCAACCCAAGACTCAGAACTTCTTCCCAAATCTGTCTAATTTCCAACGCCAGTGTCTATCCAGACCATTCTGGATTGTTCCAACGTTCCAATTGCCTATTCTGTAGTTATTCCTTTGTAGCTCATGGAAGACAGGGGCAGCACATGATCCAGCAAAATGAGTACAAATCTCTCATCATAGGGTGCTGGAGTGAGTCATAACTGATAATGAAGTCTGAAAGGGTTCATGTGCCTTTCTAAGACAGTGTGAGCAGTCTTTGGGATTCACCAACGTCATGCAAAGAAACAATTAGCATTGCTTCACATTGTTTATACAGCTGGTTCTTGGCCAATGGTTTATCACACTGCAACGTTAATTGTGCTGAGTTTAGGTCTTCTCTTCCCATCACCAGGAGCCAAAATAACAACACCCATCATAATTTACACTTGTTATTTTGGCAGCAGTCTGTGCATGAGGAACACTCTAATAATTTATTCTGTTATTGTCTTTTTTTCCCTACTTGTTGAAGAACTGGAAGAGATTTGGCCTTGCTGCAAAGAGAGATTGCCAGTAGTCTCACTGGAACACTTATTTCACAAAGTATATCTAAATTGGAGTTTTATCCAATAAACAGATATACCAAGAGTTTTATCCAATAAACAGATATACCAGCACAGACAGATCCTTATCCCTGCATAAAATGTCAGTAAATGACCTACAGAAGGTGCATTTTGTGAATAGGCTGTATCAAAGTCTACAGGTGAAAGAAGCAACCAGATTTTTCCCAGACAGTAACTCTAGCCTCTTACAGTATAAATAGATCAGATGATAATTTAGCATTAGAATAATAATAAAAATTATCAAAAATAAGCAGTAAAAATAGCTACCTTCCTGCTTGACCCTTGTTGGCAGTTCTTGGTATCCGTATCTGTTCTGGGCCAGACAGGTGAAGTCTGTGTAAAAGTCCACTTCTTCAACAGAATCAAAAATCAGTGGTACTTCAATGAAGTTCTCACCATTTTCTACAATTTCTCTGGAAGAATAAGAAAGATATAATGTTAATTATTTTAATAAGATAGCTTTTCTCAATTTGATATGTTCATTCTAACAGCACATTGCAAGAAAATGCATTAAATATTAGTTTGTTTCTGAACCAGCCCCCCAGCATTCAAGGATGCCTGTTGTCTTCAGCCCAGTTGTGCTAATTACTTGAGTCCCAGTGGGCAGTACCTATCCTGCAGTTTTTGGAGTCTAGAGGGAAAAAAATACCTGGATTTGTCTTGCAAAAATAAAGAAGAGAGGGAAAAGGCAAGTGGAATTCTGTGTATCTTTGATACATTAACAGTGTGCAAGGACCTAATTCCTTTTCTCTGACCACCTGAGGTTAATTCTTACAATCAGCTGAAAGAGGACATATGGAAAACATAACCCTGCAAATGTTCTCTGAGAAAGCTGAACCACCATTCCTGTCTATCACATGCTCAAAGCCAATAGCTCAATACAAGAAACTGTCCAAGAAGTTTTCAGCTAATTTCAACATGATTATTTTAGGAGTCACACTATTTGAAAATGTTTTTTTAGCTGGAGTCAGACATTGTCCCTTGATATCTTTTAGTCATTACCAGAGCACTTGTCCATTATGAGCCTGCATTGCACGGCAGCAATGGAATTCCCTGGGCACTCCTCCCAGGAGCTCTTCACCCAAGATTTCTGCAGGGAATTGTATTCCCAGTGGCATTTGAGCTGTTTTGTCATGCTGCCGTAATGAGGGCTTCCAGCAGAACTGGGGTGTCTCACACACTGTGGGTCGTGCAGGAACCTCATCTGTCACTGTCAATGTGCTTGTGAAATTGTATTATAATATATAACAGCAATAATTATAGTGGTAGGCATAAGAAAAATAATTTTTAAAGTCCAAGTAATAAAGTGCTGCTCTACTCTAAAGCCTGCAGAGACTATACCTGCAGTACATTTTTATATGGTTCCTGGCCACAGGTTCAATGCATTTTCACTTATCCGTATAAACAAGATCAATTTCCCCAGTCATGCTGTGGGGACTGGGAAAACACCTAAAGGCCTGGGCATTCAGCTCAGTTCCTATGTTACCTCTGGCTGCAGCATGGCCAGGCTGTTATCTGGCACTGGTGGCCACAAATTGCCAAAACCATCTTACATCCATAAGAGTTAAACATTCTTGTCCCCCAAAACACGGATGCCACATCCCCCAACTCTGTTGGAAATGGCCTCTAGCCCATGCTAAGCCCTAATCAATAGCCAGAAATCCTTTGGGAAGGTGCTAGCTGGTGTGTGACCAGTTTAGCAAGTAACAGCAGAGGCAATGGCACCCCAGAGCCAAGGAACCTTCTGGGCTCTGTGCACCAGTACAGGCATAGCCACCAGGCAAGGATAATGATCTGTTTTGGAACTCCAAGCTTCATGAAACAAGAAACTAAACAAGCTGATTTGGTACTCAGTGAGGAGATTTCAGTCAGAAAGTTTAGCTTACATTTACAAAAACAGTAGAGATGTGCGAGGATGTAGTGAGTTACTCAGCTAACTCACCACAGGTACAGAAAGCAGATATCTTTCCCTTTCCTAGTGGGAAAAGCCTTGAGGTATGTAGCTATGAGGCAGCTGAAAGAAGGCTCCTCAAGAATGGGACACTCTATGAATCAGGGCAAGAGGATGCGGAGCATCCTATTTCTCTCTCGCACCAGCATTCCCTTCAGTGCTACCCTAGCATCTGTTCTAGCACTCAGCAGGTGTCTGTGTGAGTCAGCTTAACTCACTAATGTGGAAAAGAACAAGCTTAGGGAGAAAAACAGTGTTAGTTACAAAACAAAACAAAAACCATCAAAACACTAGATAATTTTCTGTTGTCTTAGTGTATTCTGAGAACCTCATGAATGTCAGGGAGAGAATGTTGCCACTTGCTAGCATGGGGAAAGGAAAGAGGTAAGAGAAGCTCTGGGAAGGATCAAGTCTCCTTGCTTTCCACTACAGTCAGCCCTTACAACAGCTCAGTTGTTCATGAAAATGTGCTTAAAGTTTGTCTCAAAGTTGGCTCATTTGCAAAATACCATGTCACAAAAAACAGAGATAAAGCATTTATTTCACTGACTGGTTGGACTTGGGGGTTTATTTGCTTGCCTGCACATTTTTTTGCTCAGCTCTCACCTTCACTTCAGATCTGTCCATTTCCCATTTCATTACCTGGCATTCAGCTGCACTGAGAGCCCCTGTAGCACTGCAGGTTAGAACAATAAGCACAGGAAGCACTTTCAGCCAGACTTACTGTCGTTCCCCCTCTGTAACTCTGCTTTGTTTATAAACCACGTCAACGCTGCTGTCATTTGCCAGCCATTCCACATCAGTTTGGAAATGGCTGCTCAGCCCAACAAACACTTTGCACGGGAGAGTCATCTTGGAGCCTGTCAAAAAAAAAAATTGAAAAACAATTTAGACACACATGAAGAACTACTTTTTGTTTTGTTGAAAACCACCAGCTCCAGTGGGAGATCCCACACACATCAAGAACCACTACTTTCAAAACTGAAGTCAGTCTCCAGGTTGCTTTTGATCCCTACTCCTTGGCAGCAAGACCCTTCAGTGTGGCAGTCCTTCCTGCTGCTAACCAAATAATTTCCCTACTGCAACACTTAGCAGCTCTTGCACTAAACACACTCCCCGGAGGCAAGGCTGTGTCCTGGAGGCCTTGCCCCTTCTGACGTGGTGCAGCCCAAAGGGCACTGTGTGATTAACCCTTCTGGAGCAGCTGCAGGAACCAGCAGCACAGCTTCACTCAGAGATGCTGTGCGTGAGGACATTCAGCTGAAGGTTGGACTTCCAGGGATACAGAGATTTTGCAGAATTTCTGAAATTTTTAATCGCTATAATTACTGTAACTCAGGAATAAGGAGGTTTCAGACTGATGTGTATCTATAGTATAAGGCAGTATCGATAAACCCAGAAGACAGGATCTGGTTGTAGACGTTAAAAAGCGAAGAATACCCCAGAACCAACCCTCAACTAATATAACTGAGATCAAAAAACTACAACAATTTATACCAACAAATTACACCATAAGAGGACCTGCTCTAGTTTTTGTCTGACTAAACGTTTCCAAATATGATGTTGGGCCTTACCAAGAACAGCTGATGTTGTCTTTTGGGCTGGATACACAATTATCGGGGTAATTCTCTTCTCTTGCTCTTGGCAGAAAAAGAGAACAGAGTCAGTGCCGACAAGAGAAAATGTAGGCATGAAACACGCCACTTCACCCAACACCCGCCGTCTCCCAGGAAAGGATTTGATTGCTAAAGCCGCCGGGAAGCAGAGCTATTGCTGCTCCGAGCCGGAGCCCCGCGGCTGTGGGGACGGGCCGGATCCCGCTCCCCGCCGGGCCTCGGGACGCCGTGAGCAATGTGCGGCACCGCCGCCCCCTGCCGGCCGCTCTGCGCAGCAGCGCCCCGGCCCCGCCGCCGCCGTCCCCGCCCTGTGACACAGCGGCCTGTCCCCGCCCTGGGCCGCCGCCGAATGGCTGGTCTCCGAGCCCCCCGAAGGCCTCGGCAGTGACACGCCGAGTGTCCTGCCGCCAAGACCTCAGTTATTCCGGTTAACAAGCGCAGGTACTTGCAGGAGATACCCCCGCCCTGCCAGGGGTGCTGCAGGAGCCCCTTCCGGGCCAGGACTAGCCCTCCCTTGGCGCGGCTGAAAGGCTGAGCATCAGCTCCTCTCAAGAATTTTATTAGCAAAGAAGAGGTTTTCTTATGTGCTGTAATGTTTTAATGTGTCCATCATTGAATCATAGAACCACAGAATAATTTAGGTTGGAAGGAACTTTAAAATGTTCCTAAAACCTTTCCTAAAAGTTCTTAGGACCACTAGTTCCAACCCTCCTGCCATGGGCATGGACACTTTCCACTCGACCAGGTTGCTCAAATCCCCATCCAACCTAGTCTTGAACTCTTCCAGGGAGGGGTTGGGAGCATCCACAACTTTTCTGGGCAACTTGTGCCAGTGCCTCACTACCCTCACAGTAAAAAACTTCCTCCTAATAGCTAATCTCAACTTGCCCTCTTTCGGTCTGAAGCCATTCGTCCTTGTCCTGTCACTTCATGCTCTTGTAAGAAGCCCCTCTCCATTTTTCTTATAAGCCCCCTTCAGGTACTGGGAGGCCGCAATTCGGTCACACCAAAGCCTTCTCTTTTCCAGGCTGAATAAACCCAATTCTCTCAGCCTTTCCTTGTAGGAGAGGTGCTCCATCCCTCTGATCATCTGATACTATACTTACCAACAGTCTCCAGTTGAATTCTCCTGGTGATTTCATACGACACACCTTCAAATGGAAATGACATCTTGCAGGTGTAATACCCCGCATCTGTTGGTAGCACAGATGTCATGATCAGAGACGCTGAACCTTTCAGAATGATGAATCTTTCATTGTCCTCTTCCAAAGGCTGAGCATCCTGGAGAAAGGACCGTAACTGATGTTATGACTCAGATAGCTGCACCCTGTGTAACTCTCAGACAAATTATCTCTGTCTCTCTGTTACTAGAAGTTCACTTATCACTGGGAAATCTGAGCAGTTCTGCTTTCCCACCAAAGCACAAGTTCTTTTAATGTGTATCCATCTCTAAAATGCCTTGTGGCACTATATGTGTGAAGTATGAAGAATTGCTGTTTTAATCTATCTATAATGTGTGTGCATAGCTCTTCTATAGTGCACATTTTAAGATGAAAAACATATAATAGGCTCTTCCTTGAGTCATCTTAAGAGCAATCACACAAGATTTTAGTACCTATGGAGGTTTTCACAATGTTATCCATACATATCCATGTGTATGTATCCATACTTTCCATACATGACCACAGAAGAGTAATATTCTAAGGCGTTCTTTGGAGACAAATACTTGTAACCATGCAGGATTTCACATAACTGTTACTTAGCCTATAAACTATTAGAAATTCCTGCTCTGTATCCCAAAGGCTCTGTTCATACAGGGTCTGGAGACCTGCTAGTAGAAATTATGTTCGTCCCTCATGAAGGTGGGGTAGCTCTTTCTTACATTTGTAACAAGAACCATATTGAGGGGCAGCCTTTCACTTAGATAGAGTAGGTTAAGTTCCCACTTCTGAAGGGAGTCCTGAGCAGCAACATTTTGCTGGTATGGTACAGATCATAGCCTAAGCACTGCAAGCCAGCCTGTATATTGCATCCTATGGTCAGGCTACAACTGCACAAGGCAGAGCGTGTGATCATAGTGGGAGTGTAAATAAAAGCTAAATCGAGGTATTATGGAAATGGAAGAAGATTCCCCTGCTTTCCAGTGTGAAATTGAACAGCCAAGGATGTTGTATTTGATCTTGGAGGCAAAACGAGGCTTGCCTACTTGAAAAGAAGCAAACTGGCCAGTTAGGCAAGAGAACTCTCCAGCATTATGTAATTCATCCAGTATCTCCAAATGGTGTATTCCAGTTGATTAATGAAAGCTACCCCACCTGAACATGGAGGCAGTATCCTTGGGAGGTCCTACTTTATGGGATTCACTAGAGGGGCCATGAAAAGAAGCACAGTGTCAAAGAGAAGGACCTGATACCAGGTGGCACACCCTGGAGTTGGGTAAGTAATTTAGCCTTATAAACAGTTGCACTACCTGTGAGAGTATAAAACATGTGGAACACTTCACTCTGTGCTGAGTGTGCCCCAGAGAACTTTTCTTAAAATGTATACATCTGCCCCAAAAATCCCAGTATATTACACTCTACTAGTGATTTAAACAACATTATATTCAGGAGAAACGTAAAGTGGATATTTATGTGCCCAATTGGGATGAAGCTGTGCACTAAGGGGAAATAAATGTTCTACCTTGTACCACTTGAGCTCCAGGCTTGTCCTGTTTGGTGTAAAATCCCAGAGGTCAGGACAAACAATCTTTCCAGATGTGAAAGTGAATAGGACCTGGGGATAGGCAATCTCCCAAGCAGCTGTTTTCTCCACAACTGTGAGGTGGATGGAGACTTCGGCGCAGTAGGAGGAGTTCCTGATGACAGAGCAGGGAGAGGTGAGCCCCCAAGAGTGATGAGGGGAACTCAAATAACACCCTTGGTTTCCTCCTGGCTCCATTTCCCTCCTTAACAGAGGCCAAGACTAAGATCACACCAGGCAGGATGCTGGAAAATCACTGGTACTGTTCTTTAGGCGCAATCAAAACATGTTGCTGACACGTCTGCCTCAGACCTTCAATCTTTTCTTTTCTTTTTAGTACAAGTTTCCTGTGCACCTTCAGGCTGCAGCACGATTTTAACTGTGTGAGGAGGGGGAACATGTTGACCTGAACAGTAGCAGATGTGTCATGAACCCTCCCCCATTTCCTTGGAAGAGATTTTGACTGTGAAAACCCTAATGATTAAATGAAAAGCTTGAAACATGTATTACAATACATCTGCAGTTACTATTGCACAACCATAGACAATTCTGCAAGTACATATCACTTTCTGTAGCAAATGAGGCATTCTGGCTTTGAAAGGCTTGCAATATTCAACTTTTCTTTGTGGCCCCAAGTGACAATCATTTCCAGTCCCAAGGAAGACCACACTGGGAGAGATAGATGCTTAAATTCCACCCTTTACAACCTCTGGAAGCCCGCTTCAGAGATGCCGTTACTCAGGGCAGTGCATGATCCTTGAAGGTGCCAGTGAAGCCAGGGAGGCTGGGCTGCCACCTCCAGGAGAGCAGCTGTGGGCTGCAAGCAGGCAGACTGACAATATTGCCAAGGCACTGTGGCCATCTGTCACGTACAGGCCAGATGCCCAAATCCAAAATATTTTTTTCCCAGAACACAGAAGCAGAGATCTGTGATAGTTTGCTGCTACCTTCATTTTACAGAGTTGGTAAAAAGATCTGCTGCCTTCCCTGCGGGATAATTTGTAAAGGAAATATAATTTGCTTGCACTTTATTAATCCTATAATAATGTTAGCAATGAAGTTACCCACTTGGCTCTTGCATGCCTTTTTCAAACAAATTTCACAGCATTTTACTAGATCTCTCAGTAACACTGCCATAGTGTCATATATTGACACAGTGAGGCAGAATAGTCCAAAAAGGGGATTTAAAAGCATTCCTGAATATCTCAGGCAACTACTCTGCTCTAGAGTATTTGCAGCCTTTTGTTGTTTGGGCTTCACTACCAGTGTCTTCTCTTCTGTTCCACAACTGAAATTGCTGCTGAGACGTGGGGAAAGGCCAACCTGACATGCTGAGCATGATTTCTCGGCTTGTCCATCTCTTCTACTGCTGACATGCATCCCTCACAAGGTGTGCCATGCAAGCAAGGAGACCATGATGTCCACAAGCAGCTCCAGGGATGTAGAGATATGTTCTCCAGTATAAACCCCACAGCTAAGTGCCTGAGGTATACTGAGAGGCTGGCTGGCAGCAGGAGATGGCAGGGGACGGGGACCTGGAACATCTTCAGAAGTTCAGGCCCTAAGGGTGATGGGATTTTTTTGCCTTCCTCGGTCCTCAACAAATCCAGACCCTGGCATCTCTTCTGACATGGTACAAGTGCATTGTCAGACTGAAAACACTCAGAAAAAATTACCAATACGGCTGAAAAGAGCCATGGCTAACATGGCTCTGCAACACCACAAGTCTGGTACTAGTCTAGCAAGTACACACTGTGTCTCATGAAAAGCCTTCCACCAGTATCAAGTCAATGAAATTCTGGTTTAGAATGTGACTCAGAAGAAAAGCGAAGACGAGGGATATGGAAGAGGGAAGAGGAAAGCCACTGCAGAGCCACAATGCCTTATATATGCTTCATAAGGCAATCTGAGGTGCAACAGCAAAGCCGCCACTTGCAGCATGTCCCACTTGTCATAGCACTGACTGGCTAAGAGGTAATTAGAAAAAACTCTCTGTACACTATTCTCCTATATTATTGCAGCCAAAGTGGCAACCCTGTGTCACCATTTATCCAGGTTTCAGTACTGGTAACTATAGAAGACACACAACACACTCTAAGGGTCCTGACTTCCCACATTTTTTCTCTCTAATAAGGCCAGCAAGGAAATTATCTTATCCAGAAATGCCCTGAATGTAACTGGAGTTTAGAATCAAGGTAATGCATTTAGACATAGTCATTTTGTTAGTGAACAAAATTTTCTTTTAAATACCTACCTTCTTGTGCAGATATATACTCCTGAGTCTTCTAGCATCACTGGTAAAAACCAGAGTGCATTTCCTTTTGCCCAGATTCTTGAATCTTCATCTCTTCCTGATATCATGGTGTTTGAACCATTTTTATACCATGTGATATTAGGGGTCAAGGCAGAGAAATCCAAATGTTTGTGTCTGGGGGAAGGACATTTCAGAACCACAGGTTCTCCATGCAGTTCATAGAAGTGTTTAAAAAACACGGTGTGATCTGGGCAGTTTTCTATACAAATCAGAGACATTTTTACATTACTGTCAGAGAGGAACATTTAAAAGAATGGTGAGGGAAACAGAAGGGAAAAAGACAAATACACTTACCTGTGTTTTTGACTTGCTGGAGTCTGAAAGCAGAGGCACCTACTGTGCACGTCACCAGAACAAAGAAGAGCCCATGCATTTTTTTTCCACAGAAAAATCTCAGAAGAAGAGGGTTGAAGGAAAGTGTTTTGAAATCTACAAGGAAGTTTATTACAAGACAGATTATATAATCAAAATACTCAACATTATCTAAAGAATTAATTGCTATTTTTCTCATTCCAGACCTGGGTAGTTTTGGTCCATCCTCAGTGAGCAGAAAGGTGTCTCGATCCCTAGTTTATGTGAGCTGAACTGTGGAACCAGAACATCTGGCTTGGCATACACATATCACTTCTGGCCCTTCCCTTTCACTCCAGAAGATGAAAACAGCATACCACAAGATGCTGCTGTCCCCACAGCTTTTCAGAGCAACAGCTACGCGTGGAAACATTTACCTCTGCTTATTTTGCATTAAGATGTGACTGAGGCACAGGTTGGCTGCTTCGAGTGAGCTGTGGTGTAGTAGCTTGGGTGAACACAGGAGCAAAGTAGGCCAGCTAGTGTGAATCAGGCTGCAGGAAAACTTCCTGCTACAAGCAGAGCCAAGCTTTCTTGTCTCCAACAAATGTTTCTGTTGGGACAAAAAACATTGACTCCCATGGCATGTATACCCATCTTGATGGTGGTGCACAAGTTTTCAGCATTGACACTATTACCATCTGTTCTTAAAAAAAAAAGATAAGGAAAACCCTGAACAACCTGTCCTGAAAATCAGACAGGGTGGCTGCTAAGGGAAAACAAAATTCTCCTCTGCCAGTCATTCATCAAGTGTCATCTGTATGGACCTGACATGGGCATGACAGTGTCTGTGTACATCACTGAATGCTTCGAATCTGCCACGAGGCCTCAGCTCCTGCTAGTCAGCTGATGGATCATTCTTTACCTTGGTGTGCCATGGGCAAAAATATATAAAACATGCTGGATAGAGGCACTAGCTTATGCTCTGTGTAAGGAATTTATGAGAAATACAGTACACATATCTACATGATACATTTCCATTTTATGTACAGAAATGGAAATTGCATGCATTTAACATTACCTTAAAACTATGATGAATATTAAATGACTGTACAACTATTTCAAATCAAAACCAAAGATAAATATTTCTACCAATATAACAAAGCCATATTCATAGGTATATACCTTTGGGCATCTTCTTGTAGCCTGTCATGCTCATACTTCCATCATGGTTTTAATCCAGATTTCTTCCTGTTCTAGTAGCTATACTTGCCTGACATCTGATAGTTTGACTACAATAAACTATTTCCAGATTACTGTCATCTGTACAACACCACAAAACCAACCTCTTGCTCAATAATACTCTTTCATAACCATGGGTCATCTCCCCTACTCTTAGGTCTGCGCAGGTTTCCAGGGAACTGGTATGGACCTCTAGCCTCTCTCAGCTACACCTGAACCAGGTGCTAGAGGCATTAACAAACCCAACGGTTCACATCAATACCAGGTGAGTTTCTCTCTCAGATCCTTTGCCTTACTTGGTTATTCTGTTCAGAGCTTTCTGGTCCCTTTGGTTTAGTAACTAACAATCTCCATAAGCCATTTGAGGGTTTAGGGAAGGTTTTCATTCCCAAATTTCAATCAGATTCACTTACCTGTGTTTCTGTAGTCTTTCAGCCATAAGCATCTCACAAAAAGAAGCTACCAGACTGAAAATTCCTGATGAGGACCTTATATAGGGTTGAGCTCAACACACAGCGGAAATTTGTTTCTTATTGCCCAATCAGATTTGTGTCAAAACCAAATAACGTTTTAGACCCAGCTTTCTTTCCTTCCGTAGAGTGAGGATAAGAGAAACAGAGGCAGACACAGAGAGAAAATATGTGTTTGGATTTCCCAAAAAAAGGGGAAATGACTGCTAAATATATGACTAATTTTCCCCTTTTCTGACGAATGGTAGCTTGCATACACTCATGTCTTCACATGACTATTTCACACGCTACCTCAAGTAAAAATTTTCATGGGTAACAAAAGGTGCACTGCAGCATAGTCAGCAGCTAAATAATTGCACAGCAGTTAAATAATTGCAATCTTCACATTTTGTGGTTTATCAAGCTCTTCATGGACAACATAAATCTTCTGTGATTTCCCAGATCCTTCGTGAATCACAAATGTGCTGATTCCCCTTTCCTCTCATAACATCCATTTAATGTGACAGCCTGCATTAAGGCTTTCTTGCAATGGGATATAAAGAAATAACAGCTAGAAGCAAATTATGGTTTCCAGGCTCATGAGGAGGAATAAGAAAAGGATAATGAATTGTGGCAATTTTGGCCTTTTAGAAGAGGGTAATCAAGTGAGGGACTGCAGTTCCCAGATGGACTAATATCCTCAGATACACCTAAGAAGGATCAACACTTTTCAACAGCTTTCTTCAGAAGAGTTCTACCCTGGCTGTCTTTTTATCCAGAAAATATCTTGATCACATGCAACAGTATGAGGACCTCAAGTTTCAGTTGTTTATCTGGAGGTGCAAAAGTCTGGTTTAGAATAACTCAAGAAGAAAGAAAAGATAGAACAAGAATTTCATATTTTTTTAGTAGATGTCTGCTGAGAAGGCCACGTTGTTTTGCGGTTAGCTATCACTGAGTATTTATAAACAGAAATGTGCAAGTCTAGCAGCTATATATATAGAGACTCTCTTAGGGAAGCTGGTGTCATTCTGTGGTTTCACTCTGCTGATGAGTCATTGATACAGCTTGAGATGCTGGAGTGTAGCTGTGAAATTCCTGACTTAAAGACCAGACTATTCCCCATATGTCTCACTCGTTGCTCATCTCACTAGATAGATATTTCCCACACCAGGGCTACATGCACTTTCTTGCTACAGTTGGGTGGATTTTGCTGTCCTTGGACACGCCAGTAAAATAATCAAAATATCAAGAAATATCTAGTCTTTTGGAAGTTACTTGCAACAGAGACTTTCAAAAGGCCTCCACAAGCAAGGTATGTCTGTCCATTGTCCCTAGTCAATGGAAGTCAGGCATTGGAATGGTGATTACATCATTTCTACAAGGGACAGTTAATGTGTCAGCTTCTTGAAGCAGCTCCCAGGTTTTGCTGCTTCTCCTGGAGGAACTTACCCTGTTATAGTGGCTCTGTGGCTGATAATGTTTGGCATCCAAGAACTGCAATCCCTTGGACTTTGTTATTTATTCTATTATCCAGTTTTGCCAAGCAAACTTCATGCAATAAAAACTGAAGTAAATTTCTCTGGTTCACATAAGAATAAAGTGACAAAAGGTATTAAGAAATCCTGAATGTTGAAAGCTGACTAGAAAGCAGATGCAAAGTAAACCACAACTATTGCACCAACACTTGTTCTTGGGCTTATTGATATGAGAAAACCTGGTTTTAATAATTTATAATACCCTTGTGCTCAGTTCCAAGATGGGGTCTTGAGGAGCAAAGTAAAGGAAAGAAATTAAACTCTTCAACTCTGAGAATCACCAAGTAACTGGGACAGAAAGAAAAAAAAATAAACTGAGGGATTAGCACACTGCACAACAGACTCCAAGAATACAAGAATTTGCATGCTTAGCCAGAGGAATAAGTGCTGACATACACCAGTTGTATATGACTAAGTGGGAGAAACAGAAGGTGATGCATCAGTTTGTCATGAGGGAGTGCTAGTTTGGCCAGAGCCGCCACGGCTGGGTTACAGATTGTCTCACCACTACAGGTTCCTGGGATTTCCAAAGACCCTTTCACTGCAATAGAAAGCAGGCACACTTGAAAAATAATTATACTCTCAAGAGCTGGAAAGGTCAGGGGGGAGACCCTCAGTGTAGAAATCAACAGGGTACAAGGGACAAAGTAACATCTAGAGAGGCCCAGAGTATCTGTGCACAGGCACACAGCCATAGACTGGTGAAATAATGAATTTATTTCTGAAAAAGTGGGGTTTGCTGAATTTTATTTAAAGTAGAAAACCATCCCTGGGCACAGCCTACTTGATATATGATGCTTGATGCTATGTGGAACAGCAGTGATGTAGTACTGCTGCAAAGCTGGGTTTGTTGAAAGCAGTAAAGCGATATTGCTCTCCCTATAAACTGAACTGAAGAGGATAATCTAAACTACTAAATAGTGACAGTCTAAACATCAATGCATACTAGTGCATCTCTCAAATGACAATAAAAGTAAAAAAAATACCTCTTGCTGCTCTTCCTTCTCTTATGGATAAAATGGTGCATAGATATACTGAATTTTGATCAGGGATATGGTTCAGTTTAGGGATCAGAGAGCAAAAGAGCCTAGGGTTCCAGGGACACTGGGAATGGAAAAGGCATACCAAAAGGACTGTAGCACAACCTCAACATTATTGACCCTATATCTTTCTAATCTGGGCTATCCATAGAACCATTCAGTTTAGAAAAAAACCTTTAAGATTGTCAAATTCAACCATTAATACAGCACCACCATCACTAAACCACATCCACAAGTGCCATATCCACACACATTTTAAACCCTTCCAGGGATGGTGATTTCACCACTTCCCTGGGCAGCATATTCCAAAGCCTGTCCATCCTTTTCGTGAGGAGATTTTTCATAATATCTAATCTAAACCTTCCCTGCTACAACTTGAGGTAATTTCCTCTTGTCACTTGTTACCTGAGAGAAGAGACCAACCCCCATCTTGCTACTTCTGAGGTTCCTGCTTCTTTCCCAAGCTACCAGCCATTCCCCATGCTCTGATGCAGCAAGCCTGCAGCACACAGCACCTACCATGCCTTAGTGCAGGGCTCCAGGCAAGGCTGCAGCACCCACGGTCACTCGCCACACCAGGGCTGGGAGGCAGGGCTAGCTGGGAGCCAGCAATGCCGAAGAGAACAGCAAGCAGACATTTTCCACAGCTTAGGTGTCTTCTCAGACCATAGGCAGTGAGTCAATAGGGGCACTAGGGACAAGCTAGGAAAAAGGCAAACCTAAGACTGCCGACTAGCTTTTTTTTTTTCCCACCAGTTCCAAAATCATAGTGTTTGCTTGCAATCATGATCAGTCTTCTTTATATATAAAAAAATATAATGTACTCTGTGGTCTTTTATGTGAGAAGTGTTGAGGGATTTAAAAACACAGCACTCATTACAAAAAGCCCACAGTAACAGCAGACAGAGGAGGAACTGTGTCCAGTTGAGGATCATGAAATCATAGAGAGTTACATGAACTAGAATAACATGGACAAAAGAAAATTTCTAAACCAGTTATGGTGCTTGGCTTAAGCAGCCAACCTAGCAAACAGGGATTTCAGAGGCAAAGAGAAAAACAGATGACAAAGATTTTTGTTCCTAATTGCCTTTTTGTTGCTGAACTTAAATTTAGTAGGTAAAAAAGTAACTTCATAGCTATGAAAAACAGTGGCAAACATATGGTCTGTGATAAAGGAAAAATTGAGCTGGTACAGATCATACATTATTGTAGGTGTACTGGGAGGGTAATATTAAACATTACTTTTTTATTACATGTTCCTGAATCAAGTATTTGTCTCACCAAGAAGATGAAATCAATTATGTAATACTGGCAGTAAATCTTCCATTCGTCTCAGATTTCCTGTCCTTCTGACACACACTTGTTTTAAGAAGCAGTCATATGAAATACACGTAGCAGATCCAATTACCCAAGGTATTTGTTCTCTACTCCACTACAGTAATGTGTAATTCATTATCACAGGATTTGGAGGGGGCTGGGGTGGGAGACAACGCATGAAAGTGCATATGGTATAGAAACAGAGACAACGAATTTGCAGTCATACTTGGCATTCTCTCTTTGTGCTTGTCCTGTGTGTAGTGTCACAATGACCAGCAATTCTGACTGGCATCAAGAGTTGCTTAAGAAAAAATTGAGCAAGACTTGCTCTGGATCTGCGAAATAATAGAAGAGGGGTTTACAAATAAATGAATAACAAATAATTAGATGCAACATATACTGCTTCTAAATGAAGAGGCAGGGGAAGAACCAGTGTACGCGATGGCAGGAATTAGGAGAAATCAGATCAATTCAGAAGAAATAGAACCAATCCCAACAACACCATTGTTCTAAAAAAGAAATACAAAAGCAACAAAGTGATGCTGCAAGACCATATATGTGCTTGCAATAACGAGCAGGTAGGCCCAGTCTGTCTTTTTATCTTTTATCTGTTCAGTTGGTGGACACACACCGTGAAGCACTGAAGAAGGTCAGATTTTCTATCATTATTCAGGTTAATGAACACATTTGTTTTAATAAAAACTGATACCATCAGCCAAGCTTGGAGCGTTCTGTTACAACAGCTGACCATGTAACAAGAGTACAAATACACATGAGGTAACAAAACTGATCTTGGGAGGATTTCAGCCCTCAAATGCCCTTACTTAGGCTCTTCTCCAGCACATAATGTTCTGCACCAGGTTGAAAGGGAACTCATAATTTCAGCAACTGTTTTTAAAGACTTTGGGAGGGTTTTACACAAAACAATATTGAATGTTATTTGTTTTAATCATTGCTATCAATCATATTTTGAAAAGAAAAAGAAGATATTTTTAAAATAGTAGTGCTTTTATATGCAAATTTTCCTTAATTACATGCTGGAAGAGTTTTCATTCAGGCTTAGTTGATTGGAAGGCTTTACCATTTGCAGGAAAATTTGGATAACTTTCATTAAAGTTTGCAAGAAACTGGTGGGTGGATTTTCCTTCAAAACATTCCTGGACTGAGACCTTCCTTCTAAATAAAACTCAGATCCCTGCTGGTCTTTCTGGCTGTAGCTTCCAAGACCTGTTATCTCAGAGGCATTTATTTCACTGGAGACCTGTAGAGCTGTGCACTTACTTTAAGGCCAGTTCATAAGTACTGAGCCATTCCCCTTGTCTCTGCAGAAAGCTGAAAGATCCCAGGACCTTTACAAGTTACTATTTTGATTAATTCACAAGTTTGTGAATAGACTTCCCAGGGAGAAGGGTTTCAGCAGGGTATATGAATAATGGATATAGCTCTTGGCTTGATACCATAGCTATGGGAACAAAAGACAAAAAAAAGGGAAACTAAATTTAACAATTTCATATCATAATGATATGGCAGCAGTGTTTGGAACCTTAACCATTGCTGGCTGCCTTGAAGTTGGTAATGGCAGCTCTGCACAGCAAGGACACAGTACTCTGATTCAGAGCTGCTGCCTGTTTCATGATGTGTTTATGATTCTGGCCTGAGAGGTTTAAAATTACGTCCCGTGCAGAAGCCACAGGACCTTTTGCTGGACTTTTAAATATTCAAGTGAAATACTGGAAATAACAGATCAGTAAGAAGGCACATACTTCTTGGCAACTCTCTCCATACATAGACTGAGACGAACAGAAAGAAAAAATATATTAGAGACATATATGTATACATACATAGAGAAATTTAGAGGCTGCCACATGCTGAGAGGAAAGAGTTGTATTCAAATTGCAAAAGTCCTCAAAAGAAGTGTAGACAAGAAAGCCCTGCAGGATTTCTATTCCTGCTCTGCAATCAATTTTTCCATTGCCCCATGCAAAGTGGAACAGCTACAGGATGCTTGTTGTGCTCTGTAGGGACACCAAAGTAATCTGGCCAAAACTCCTCCATGTAAACTGATTAATGTTTGCGATAACTCAAGGCTGTTTTACAACAAAACTCTAGCCAGAAAAAGTTTACTTATTACTAACACAGCTAATAGCATTTCAGTGATGTTTACATGTGTAGGGAGAACCCAAGGGCTATACTAAGAAGTATTTACTTTATATAGTAGGGCATCATTAAAAATTTCAGTGCTGAGTCATTTGAGATCAAAATCCATTCATGAGTTTGCTGATGATATTAGGGCCTGACAGTATCTGGCAGGGCCCCTGCAGCTCAGCATTCACAGAACCATCAGAACTAGGATGGCACCCTCCAGACCTTGCTAAGACCACTTGTCTCTTTGCCTTAGAGTAAATTTAGTTCTTGATTTTTTCAGATAACTACTATGAAAGAAGAGTATGATTTTTCTAATATATCCTCATGACATCACTCTTATTTCTGAAGGCTTTGTGGAACAAAGGAAAGGTCTGAAACTTTGTGGCACTACAATCTGCCAAAGGGAGATTCTCAGTGTTTTCTTAACAAAGTATGCAGCCAGCAGTTTTAACACTCTATTTCATTGACCCTTTCAAAACCTTGTAATGCTATAATGAAGAAAAGTGCCTGCAGAGCTCTGCTGTAAGACTGTGCTTTCTGAGAAGATGAAGAAATACCACCTTGAGGAGAGGAATCTGTTAATGTGCCAAATTTGATGTTTATGTAAGAGGGCTTTTCATCAGAAGCTGGTGCATAGGAGCCATAATGAACTGAATAGGCTTTCAACACACCTCATGCCTCATTTAGGATCTGCCATGGGTAAGGCCATGTGGCTTTGGGTTCAGCTGTTCCATGTTCAAAAAACAAAATGCAGAGTTTGCAAACCCTGTAGTATTTATGTGCATTATCAAGTCTCTTTCAGAAACAAACCTTTCTAGATATGAACAAGTTCACCTGCAGCAAGTGGATGCAAATTCATCTGCACCCTGAGCCAACTTCTGATGTGCCTCTGATACATGTTCTTGTCCATCTCTTAAACTTAAATTCCACAACGTTCACCTCTCTGCAGACCTGTGTTCTCCCTATGCCCTGGCTGCTATACCCAGATCACATATTTCAGTGGGGATTGTGTACAGAGGTAAACTACCTACTGATACAGCCACTATGAAAGGTAGGTCATGAGGAAATAGGCACGGATTCAGGAGACAGACAAGGCACAGAGTGGTACAAATGCGGGAGAGGCTGTTGTTCCCATGAGGAGTTTTACTGCATCATTCTCTCTCTACCACTGTAGAGAAGCCTCTCAGCCATGAACCTGGTTCATCCATGAAGGCTGTCCACATTGCAGCCAGCAGCTCCTGTGATATGGAGATGTTTCTCAGCTGTGTTCAGCAAAGGTCACAAGGATTTCTACTCTTCTGCCCTGAAAATGCATGCATAGATACACCTATGTGCATGTTGCAGCTAACCCAGGAAATAACTAACTCTTTTGCTAGCAAAAGGCTTTGTAAGACAAGAACAAAAGGTGTTCTGGACATTGTGGACATCAGGAGAAAAAGCAACACATATATGTATGGGAAAAAGCTCCCTTATAAACAAAGTAGTAGAAAGCACTTCCAGGTCTTCTTAAGACCCTGTCACAGGGCATCCAACAGGACCCGTTTGCAGGAACACTGGAGCTGCAGGAATAATACCAGTGGGCCCAGGACATCCTGTGCTTTGTAGGGCACTGTGTGGAACTTGCACAAGTTTCCTGAAAACTTGTGGGAGCAACACTTGAGGGCTAACGAGAACACACAGCACTTATTGGCAATCTGTGCTCATGTGGGAGATAGTGAAACGGGATCTCTGGACACCGATTGCGGAACAGAACGTACCGTACGTGCACTCCTCACAACCTTACGCTGCTGCAGCACAAGTGTGGAGCTGAAAGTGTAGTGGCAACATCATGTTTGAAAACAGTTCAGCCCTTGCACCCCCAATTCAGCCCATGCCAAACCTCATGCTTTGCACTCTGGCTTATGAAGTTGTGGGCCTTAGGTTTTTTAGGTGAGCGAGGTAGCCATGAGGTACCCAGAGTTCACTGTATCAAGAGCATCCCATTACTACTCAAGTAATAGGAAAACACACTTGTGAAATACGACCCCATGACTGTGGTTACTTAGGCAACATCTCCTTGCAAGTATTCATTGATCTGCTGTCCCAAGGGGTTGTCCAAGATTGCATGTCACCTGCCCTGTTCCGGAAGGATTGCCACACATCAAGAGGCTTCAACTTGCTTCCTCTTTACAAATTTGATTTTGATATGGTTGCTGGTTGTTTGACATCTAAAAGCTCACCCTGGCTGAAATGATCCAGTTTTCAATTAGAGCAAGTCAGCAATGCTGTGGAATGAGGTAAGAGGAGAGCACCCAAGAACATATAGAATTCATTCCTGGAAATCCTTCCTGGAAGAAACCAAGCCAAATGGCCATTATAATCATTCATGTCTTAAAGTGTAATGCGGCCTGCTGATGTATATTTTCAGTTATTTTCTGCAGTCTCTAGGATATAGGAGTTTGGGAATTCTAGCTCAAATGACTAATTATGACATTTGCAAGACAATTATTGCAACTAACATTACCTGCATAATTTTCTCCTAACAAACATGACAAGAAAATTGTTCCACATTGTGACATACTTCCAAACTAATTTTTTCCTGGCTCCAAAAACAACAGCTCTCTTTTCCATCTGTGATACACAATAAATATTCATTTTATCATGAATCCAGAGGTTTTTCTGCAGCACTAGAGACTGAAACAGCTTGAAATATCTTTCCATTTGAATATTAAAGAAAAACATACTTTACACAGAATATGGCCCTATTGATTAAAAAAAAATAAAATCTAGTTTTCATCTTTTTTACTCTATAGGGTTAGCAGTGTTCAGTTAAAGTATATTCTTCTTTCTCAGTTCATACAGCATATCTTAGTATCTACCAAAAAGACAGCTGGTATCCATCTGTCTGCACTCAGTGACACTTACACTGCTAACTTTACCTTTTTTAGCTGCTTGTTCCCTCCTCTTCTTTCACATATCACATGTTGTTCACTTCAAGGATGCGTACTTTCTTTATATATGCCTCAAATGCATATATATGCCTCAAATGCAGTTCTTAAAATTAGTTTCCAACAGTGGCAAAATAAAGAAGTTTAAGCCCATCAGTTTAAGTTCCAATATACTGTCACAGACTTTAGAGGGAAAACAAGTCCATTCACATATTGATTTACTCACACAACCTTATGCAACAAGGTTAATTTGAGAAGATCCAAACTGAGACATTTGGCCTAAACAACCTCAGATCTGGGCACTGAAAAAATCTGCTCCTGTACCAGTACTACACATTACAGCACTGCACAAGCCAAAGGTGACAGTGGGAGTAACTCAGTCAAGAATGGCCAGACCTGTTTGCCCAAGTCCAGTTCTTGAAGAATTCAGACTTATTCTCTCAATAAGGAAGAGTCTAGGTCTCTGAGCAGGGTCTATTTACACAGTATTTTGATTTCCCTGTAGTACCTTTAAAAGATCATAAGTATGCTTAATATCATTTCTCTTGCAATAAAAAAGCAATATAAAACTGTAATAAGTAAAGCAATATAAAAGTGCAATGTATCTATGTGAAAAGCTACTGACATTTACACTTGCACTATTTCAAGATTAACTTGTGAAATTATACACTCACAGTTCTACAGTACTCAAGAAATAGCAGACCTGCCGGTTCCTAGATCTGGAGATCAGAGACTTAGCAGAGAACAAAACATAAGATCATTGTACCTCAAAGGGACCGCTTTGGTAAATGACAGCAAAATGGACTACAAACCATTTCAAACCTTGAAGAAGTCCAACTATTGATGCGTTCTGCTGAATGCACAAAGGGCTTGCCAGTGTTTGGGTGCTGTATTAGGCTGTAAGCAGCACATTAAGTCAAAATGTTCTCTCTTGAGCAAAATTAGACACAATGCCTTTCCAAGATGGATGGATCTGCCACTCAAATCATACTCAGATGAAGTAGGCTGAAACTTTTAAGTGTAGTGAAGTGAGAATTTTAATCTCTTAACAGATGAAGACATTGAAATGTGTTCCTAACACATCTAAATGATAGCACTTAGACAAAACCTTTGGAGGTTTTGGCGTTTGAGTTTTGGCATTTTTTTGAAGGGACAGAAAGAAGAATCTAAAGGAAAAGTTGAGAGGATGTCTCCAGTCTTACCCAATGTCTCTTTTAGAGGCTGTTCCCTACCAGCTTCTGCAGGCAGTGTTGTTCCACCAGTCTCAGACAAGTGTGCAGGGAAAAATATCAAGGTTCTACAAATAAATTTTCATGGTTACCAGCTTTCTCTCTTGAACCTTCCTGCCACACCACATCTTAAAAACATGTAACAAGGAGATGATTCCACCAATCAACTAAGACTGTACATTAAAAATGTGCCATATTTCTACGGCAAAAAGATTGTTACTTTCTATCCATTAGTAGGAGTTTGCCTGAAATAATCATCAAAGCAGCAGTATAGCCGTGACACAGAAGGTCCTTCCAGGAAAAGTCCCTACTTTAGGAAAACCATGGCAGAAGTTCCAAATGCTAGAATTAATCAGACTGCTTTTTAACTGTAGATGGATGCAATTTTGGGTTTCCTTGAGGCCTTTTTATGGTAGGCTTATATGTTAAAATCTAATGAATCTGAGAATGGATACAGTCATTGTTAAAACTTTCCAAGGCAAGATTCACAGCCTCTTACTGTAAAATAGCAATGAAGCCTTCTTTACCTGAGATGTGAACCTCTTTAGATTATGGATTGAAGCAGTTTATTTTCACATGCTCATCCAAACAAGTAAAAAAAAAAAAAAAAGAAAAAAGCTTGTCCCATGCAGAGCTGTCAAGCTATTGCAAGAACCAGATTTTCAGCATCACAGTTAGAAGTATTTACATGTGTAGCATCTATGTTACTCACCCAAAAGGGACACACTTTAATTTTTTATCTCCGACCATGACAGCTTCCAAAAAATATTTACTGCCACTGCCTCTGCAAGCTTCATATTTTTGAGCATATCCCAATCTACTGCCATGGCACAAAACTCCCACAAGAAGCTATCCTGTGTGCCAGCAGACACAGAGATATGAACTCATCCCAGATCTTACAGGAAATAAATTGGGTGCACTTTTCTGATGGCCACATCCTCACAAGAATTTCATGGCCACATCTTCACAAGAATGATGTTTCCTAGGGTGAGATTAGAACTTAGAGAATGAGCTTGCTTAATAGCTCCATATTTCAAATCCAAAAATAATTTCTAGGCCTCTGCATTTGGTGTGTGAGAAATGTCAGCACAGACAACAGTTCCCGAAGTAGTGAAGGTGGCTATTACAAAATTCATTTGTCAGTTACCACAGTCAACTTGCAACCAAGTTAAGTTGTGAATGTGAAAGTATAGCATTTGCTGATACACGTTTTACAAACAAACGGCAAATTTAGAAACAAAATTTAGATTTTGCCTGCTCAAAACCTCTTAGAATCATGGAATCATTTAGGCAGACAAAGACCCTTAAGATCATTGAGTCCTACAATAAACCTAACACTACCAAATCCACCATTAAACCATGTATTTAATCATCACATCTATACTTCTGACGCTGAGCAAATGTCCCAGCTACAGTTTGCTAGGAGAGGTTTCTACAGCGCTTATGTTTTCTGCAATTTGCAAGGGAATTGCTGAGAAAATGCTGCATGTAAACATTCAGCATCCAGGGTATGTCTTGGACCTGGATTTGGAAGAGTGACCACAATGTAAAACTCGGCAATCCACATAAAATCAAACACAGTATTTCCATTTTCTGGTCCCCAATCTCTTGCAGATTCCCTCCAATCTCACTGCAGATTTTGCAGGCTATTATTAAATCTACAGAGTATCAAAACTTCCACAGACAGGAGGGAAACATTTTGCAGCTTCACCCCTTCATGAAAATACTCCTTTGCTTGCAGCCTGAAGCTGTTTGACTGAAAGCTGGAGTGTCTGCCCACCTTGGGACAGTTTGCACCAGGATGTGTGCACAGTTACACACTGCAGTGTAGAAATACAATCCCACTACCACACAGCTGTGTCTTTGCTAGAAGTAGCAATGGCTGCATCCACTAAAAGAATCTCCAGTGTGTTGCTTCAACCCATTACTTTGCAAAACAAACACTGCTTTTTGGCAAAAGTATGATAGCCAGTTAAGGAAGGAAGGAAAGAAGGAAGAGCAGATAGCAGGGAAAAAAGGAGCTGATAAAAGCAGAAGGGAACAGAAACATTAACACTTCTTCAAATAAGACTGAATTTACAGCAGCTGCAAAAATACAAGCCTCTCAAACTTCTCAGAAGTTAATGAGTCCTGCAGGGCCTCAAGGCATTGTTGGCAGAGGGAAGAAAGCTGCATTTCCTGCTGCAGATGCAGCCAGGTGTGAGAAGATCCTACACAAGAGGTCTCACCCAGCCGTGGGATCTGCTGATAAGAGTTTCCCCCAAGGTGCGGCACCAGGTGCAGAGCCTCACCAGCCTACCCAGACCCTCTGACCTCCAGCTGTGGGGCACAGCTGTGGGCAGCATCCAACCTCAGCCTCGCTGGCATATCTACTTCTTCCAGAGGTCTCCAGAGAGTTCTTGTATATTTGCCCTCATCATGCAAGCATCTCGCAGATACTAGGAAATCATGTTTTCTTTTCCCAGAGCTGTTATCACAAAGGAATAGGAAGAAGACGTTAAGAGCCCTTTAAGCCATCTCAGTTACAGGAATGGGAACACCATGGGGTTTTTTTATTTGTTTCATGACTAGAAACAAAACTGAAGCTAAAAGGGTTGGTTCCATTTAGAGAAGAGGGGCAAAAAGAGGATAACATTTTTATTTTGTTCACTGCTGCAGTGAATCTCAGCTGCAAACTGATCCCAGGGGAACAATATATTGGACTGATTTCAGTTAGGAACCCAAATTGTGAGACATTCTCTGTGACAGTGTGATCAATGACAGCTGAATAAAGCCCTGTTTCATTCCTAGACACATGTGCACGTGCCACAAGAAGACAAGGGATCTGCTCCTTTTGCCCACATGCTGTGGTGTGAGGGGTTATGCCCACCTCCCATGGCATCAGTGATGCAATTAACTGCTATTTAAAAGCCCTCAAATGGAATTTGTGGGAAAATCTCTTTTGTACTATCTTCAGAAAATAAAGACCAAGGCATGCACCTTTAGGAAGAAGACACATGTTTAAAAGCAGTGATTAAATGTTCTTCCAAAGACAAGCATGAAAAACAGATTACCAGAGACCCATTGTAGGTACTGATTTTACAGCATAGTACTATAACCCTTTTTCATTTTCAGCCTAAACCTCTTTTTGTTCTACTTGTTTTTCCCCTACAAAACAACCAGCTTGTATCTCCTCTCTAATTAAGTTATCTGCCATAAGCTCCCTTGTCCCTCAGTGAGCTGGAGACACAGACAGCTGAACCCCAAGGACTTCTCACCACTTGTGTTTAGTGCACCTGAGGAAGAGCGTGGCAGAGTCTTTGGGTTGTTGATGCTTTTCCCCTTCTGCCCCAAGTCTCAGTTACTGTAACAAAAATCAACACTGAGGCACCTGCCCAAAATATGGGCGACTGGCACTTGTTTGTCCACAAGTCTGCAGCTGAGATCTGTAGGTGCCATGGCCTGGCAACAATGAGGGGCTTCTCCCCTGGGGCACACGGGGCAGCTCAGGAGTGACAACTTCAGCCAGCTGGATAGAATTTCACTTCAGTGCTTCATATATAAAAATCACAACAAGCTATACCTTTTCCATCCTCATCTTTTCTTTTTTAATCAGAAAATTAATTTGCTATTTAACTGATACTTCTCAGGGGGAAAAAAAGCTAGCCTTGTGAAATAGATACTCTGGTCTAGAAGGCAAGAGGAGGTCAGCTTGATCAAGATAGAATATTTTGTTTGATACACCCTCCAGTATTTAATCAATGGCATAACATTTTAAAAGCACTTTCATCCACTATGTGGGGTTTTATACATATACCCAACCCCTCAAAAAATGTATATGTAACCTGATACAACACATTTCCCTTGGAGACAAACTTTGTGAGTTGGGCTGTGAGAGAAGCTGTCCATTCAAAATGTACTGTATAGGGATAATGAATTCAGCAGCAGGAAAATACCTTTGGAATTCAAATTACACTTAGCATAACGATATCCTAGTGGTTATTACAGAAAGCAAAATATTACAGTTATTAGAAATTAATACATTATTTTTGACCAAATACTACAATGTCTTCCTTTGAATTTTCTGAAATAAATGCTTTTTAAATTCTCTTCTGTAAGGCAAAAAATAAATCTAACCTTTTTTCCTTTATTTCAAGTTAGGATAATAATAAAAAAATGCTTCTAACTTTGCCTCAACAGGAGTGTAGAGAAGTTCATTAGTATTTTTGAACCATACTAAATTGATGTAATTTCTAAGAAGATAAGTACTTCAGATGCTATCAAGGCATACATAAGGCTTCCAGCTAATTAATGATGATAAAGGAAGTTTTTGAATACTCTTATGAGGACCATCTGTTGTAAAGTGAATATGGCTCTTCAAGATTAGTCTACAAATGCTAAGCAGTAGAAAGAGGTGTCTGGATTAAGTAGGAACATTAGTCCCTGGTATATTCCAAATTTTCAGCATTTTTTAAAAACCCCTTTCATAAAAACATATGCAGCAGTTGACGACCCCTGCACTGAGGAGTTTAATGTCATGACAATCATGCAAAAAAATACCCTGATGGGATGTGGGTACCTAAACCCAAGCATGCAGCTCTTTTCCAGAAGTCCAAGGTATCGGAGATAACCCCACCTCCCTGGGAACCCAAACATTTCTGCTGCAGCAGCTGGAAGCCAGCCAGAATACCGAAGGACACAAAGGCTTTAGGAACTCAAAAAGCAATTCTACAGCAAATATTCCAACCTTGGGTCACCCACAGAGAGATGGTGCTAGGAGCAAACCTGGAATTCATTTCTTTGCTCCTTTATGCAGATTACCATGCAATACAGGCAAAGTTGTCCTCTATCCACATTTTGGGTTGTCACTTCTAACACCTGCATTTGTACATTGGTACCAGTAATGAGCTCCTCCTCAGCTGCAAAGTCTGCAGTGCCTGAAGACGAAGAGAAGGTGTCCCACTGCTTTCCTGGCTCTTTGTTTGTAACGCCGCTGCTGTCTCAGGTCTCTGATCTCATGAGCAGGATTACTGATCCTTCCCACACCACACCTGCTCACGAAGCACATACTCACCTGACATGTTTTACAAGGACCCTTTTAAAGCAAGGTGACACCAATGAGCATTGGTCTCAACTGAGACCAAATCAGCTCATTTTTAGGAGCTGATTTCCAGGTTCAGCCGTCTCAGCACTGCAGACTGAATCAAGAACAATGCTGGCCACTCTAAGCTGTGATGTCCTTGCTCTGAATTGGAGCCTTGGATTTTAGATTTACCAAATCCCTTATCTTAAACATGTCAAGAACTCTGTTGGAACCTGATTGCTGGCTTCCGTGATTGGCAGTGGGCACGAGTTTATACACCTCACTGAACATGAGTTTAAATGATGCCCTTGAACAGCTGTGTGACATGAAATAAATCACTTCATAAAAATCCCTGGTGTTCTCACTAGTGTAAAACTGAGATCTGTCCCACTGGCACATTTAGAAAAGCACTAGAAAAATGTTTTTATCTGAATGGCAAATAATAGATGAATTCATGCTTAACTTGCATTTTTCCATTTTAGAAAAATTAGTTTAAAAAAACCTATCATAGCAGCATAGTAATGATAATTGCAGCTTAATTACCCATAACTGATTCTTTATACGCTGAAATAATTTATTCTCCTTTTATACTTGTCTCTGATATCCATTAGAGTCATTACAACTGTGAGTCTATAATTACATATTTTGCATTTTAACATTCTATGCCAGTATGTGCTCTCTTCTTATCTTTCAGCTAATTTCATTACCGAAACACCAAGAAAATTTCCATATGAATTTTCCAGAAGGTTTTGGGGTAGGTCTAGCAGTTAATGAAGCCTAGAGAGAGACTGTTCTTAGGACAGAGCTTTTGTATGTGCTCACCAGTCTGGCTTTGCCAACTGTTCTGTGCAGGCTGCACTGTGGTGGGATCATCATGGCAGGAAATCTGCCTTCAGGTTTGGGATTACACTTTGGCATTAGGTGGATGTTAGGACCAACTAAGTGCTTGGGAGAAGAAAGATTAGATTGTGTCTATGTTATGTTTAACGATAAAGATGAGAACGCTCTCGACTTGATAAAGATGAAAAGGCTTTTCTAGGAGGACCCAGGTTCACTTCTGCCTGGTGGCACCACCAGTAGGAGACACAGGATTGCCAAAAGCAATCTTACTTTCCTTGTTCCAAATAAGCATGCTCTATGCCAGGCTACATGCACACGTATCCTTTAGCAGTGGTAGAAAATTTGGTAAAATCATTGCAATAAAGCAGAATTTGGACTCTTTGTTCTCTCACAGATCTCTCACCTTGCTAAATGCCTTCCTGTCTCAATTGCCAAAAGGTTAGTCAGCATCTGGCCCAGAAATGTGACCGTGCAGGCCACACTCTATTTCCTTCACCAAACACCAGGTAGACGCCCATACCCAAAGGGGCCAAAAGGTGGTTTAATGGTTGCCTTGAAGAATCTTAAACTAAAAATCTGTTTTCTAACTAGCCCTCTGACTCACTAAAAGCTGCCAAACACATCATTTACTCTGTCTTTCAGCTTTGCCTGTTTGTAAGACTAGAGGCTTGCTAACTATACTGACAGGATTCTACCAGAAATAGTCTGTAACCTCCCTGTGACAAGAGCCAATGGAAGCAGTATTTACAATCCCTTCACTCCAACAGCTGTTTCAGAGACAGAAATGCATTTTTTTTTCCATGGGCAACATGATCTGGGCAAGATTGCTTGGGAGATGCAAATATTAAAATAAAATGGAAGCATGGTAGTGCTTTTTAATGGACAAATTAAGCTGAATGACAAACACAAGATTGTGCAATATAAATTTCACACAGAGGGCAAGTAAAATCTGAGCCGCATGCAGCAAGTGGAACAAATTAATCTGATTTCCCCATGCCCCATTTTTATGCCACAGAATCAAAAGAGCCTGAGAATGAAACATTAAAGTGAATTTCCTACTAGAATTTAACAAAGAAAGTACCCTGTCATTTCCTCAGCGGGAAAGAACATATTTGGATTGAGTCGGGGATTTATTTTCTTAAACAATAAAACACCTTTCTCCCTCCTTCTATCCCAAGTTTATTATTGTTTAGATCAAGACTGGGATAAATCAGTGAGATAAGCAGAGTAAGATTATCAGTATTTCTGGGGCAGAGTTTTTACCCTTTAGGAGCATATGCTGCATGGAGCCACACGATCATGGAGTGAAAAATTAAGTGACTACATTCATCTTTAATTCCTGCAACCAGTAACCTTCACAGCAGTCCAAGTGGCTATAGTGGCTGTGCTAATTTTGGCCTGTCCCTGCCTTTTCACACCTCCCCAGGCAGCACCAACACAGCAGTGTGTTAAAAAAAAAAACTTAAAAAAAAATTTAAGTCAAAAGAAGATAGTTGTTACCAGCTTTCCTGTTTTTAATGGGTTGGAAATAGGCCAAAAGCCAGGTGCTGGAGCTCAGCAGTGAATTTGTACATACTGAAAGACAGCTACAACTGAACATTATTACAGCTGCTGAGCACACACAACTCTTTGAACCTGCATCTCTTTACACACCCCAATATACTCCAGCAGGCAAAGGACACCCCTCATATGCAGCTGGAATCCCAGCCACAAAGCATATTCCTCATGGGCAAAAGAAGTCTTCTCAGAGTTAAGTTCCCAGCACTGTTTCCCTGCTGGACTGGTTGGGATTCCCTGGCAAAGTAACAGCCAGCAGCAAGTGACCCAGGCTGGCTGTGACAATTGCTCATTGAATACCGCTTAGGGAAAGTGGCACAATTCAGTGCTAGTATTTCTTTAGTGCTTTTAGAAGAGAGAAACAGCTTTGAGCTGAGATGGTGGAGCTCAAGGCACTGGACCCTAAGGTGGAAATGCAGTCCCCTTACTACTACTGTTATTTGTTGTCATGGAGCACTTTGAGACCGTGGAGTCCTGTGTTGAAGGCACAGTGCCGAGTCCCCTCTCTTCCATCAGCTCTTTTCTTGCATTTAAAGTTTCTGCAACTTCAGTCTCTTTTCAGCAGTATTACAGTCCTCATCCCACACCACAACACGAATAAAAGCAGAAGAATTAACAAGGTCTCTGCACAAAAGGTAGCAGCCCACAAAATAGGACTTTCCCACCTTCATATACACTTCTATGCAATCCTATTGCTCTAGCACATGACTTTCAGCAGAGCAACCCGCTGAAAAGGGCTGGCTCTTGTTATCTTTTCTAATTTTAGATTTTCGTTTCTCCACTCTCCTGAGCAAGTGTTCTGCACTTTACTAATATTTAATCTGCAATTTTAAAAGCTTTGTAAATTTTTTTTCAATTTTGACATTTCATCATTTCTTTCTCTGGTTTGACTAATTCAGTTGCTAATTTTAAAGATGCTCATGTTCCTTTGCTGCACTATTTGTTCTCTTCTGCCCCATGGGTATCCCTCCTTCCCTCCCTACAAAGTAAAAATTTGTGTCTCTCTCACCACTGCTACCTACACAAGTCCCACAGAGGAATGAGATCTGCTACATGGTTTCCAATGCTCTTATGTTTTTAAATTTCCTTCTTACTGTAAGTCACCATAATTGTGCCTTTGTTCAAAGAAGCACAGAAGTTTTCCCTGTTCTCCACTGCTTCTGCCAGCACCTGCTCCAGAACTCACATCTGGGGTTGCTGCTTTCAGCTACTTACTGCACACTGGAACTAGCATCAGCTCACATATGTCTTCACAATCAGCTAACAGTGTTCACCCAACTGCACCTAAGCATGTTCAACAATGGGTCAAGGATGATTAAGGAAAACCAGCAGCTCTGAGCAGCAACTGGAGGGGAGCCAGCAGGAACCTGACCAGCAGTTGGTGAGTGTTTTAAGCTCAGTCAGTATCTATCCTTGCAGAAGTGGAAAAGTTGTGAGACTTATGGATTTCAGATACCTTTGTCTATAGGAAGCAAATGAAACTCTGAAACATTTTTCAACTTGCAGCACATCCTATGCCTTCTGCAAATGAAAGGAAAGGCAGAAGTCTGGGACCACAGACTTCCTCCTCCTCTCACAGAGAACAGCCTAGTCGGAAGGAAACGTCTACTGCTTATCTCCACTTCAGAAAACAGACACAGCCTCTGGTGGAAAAACATGGGCAAAGCCCAAGGGGCAAAACCAGCAACTTTGCATCAAACTTCCTCAGTATTTGTGGCTTAGGAGAAGCTTGGCTTTTTTGGAGCCATGCTTTTATGCCATGCAAGAGTCCAGCTCAGGACTGCAGTTCATTGCACTCTTGACAATAAAGCAATGCCAGCTTACAAAAACCACATGCCTGAAGGCAGCGTGGCAGGAGGGCACGTTCACAATGCACCCAAGCTCTCCTTGTGCAACTTCTTTCCGGGCCCACACTCACATTTCTACGATTTTCACTCTCCTTTCTCTGTAAATGCAAAAATTGCAATTTTCAAAAGAGCAACTGCATCAGGAGATTGGGGGGGAAAAAAACAGAAAAAACCCCAAAAAAAACAGCAACAAAAAAAGCCCTCAAAACCCCACATTTACTGTCAAAGTCTCTAAAATTATGAGATTTGACAATAAGTCTTTTGTTCTTATGGTAACATGCAACTAGGCAACATGCAGCTTGATTTCTGCAGCCAGTAGATATTCAAAGTACTTTTCACATACAATAGGTGTCAATTTGACTTTATTTAAGGAAAAACGGGGAAAAAACAGTAATTTCCATAATACACAGAAGACAAGTTAGATAGCACTGCAAAAAAAAGGCTGAGTGTTTTACTTGTCACCAGTCTGCTTTGCAGCTCTACGATTAGTAATTTTAATGCAGTTTGTCATTTTGTATTATTGTTTAGCATTTTTATAATCAGCAGAGTTTGGGGTTATAAATCACAAAAAGTGTACTACTACTACTATGAAAAACTAAAAAACCCACAAAAATCACTTTCAAATAAACCATAAATATGTGATGCACATTAGTGTAACAAAACCATTTTTGTAAACATTTTCTCCAACATAACATGTGCATAAGATAAAAAATAAAAACACTGCAGTCATACAAGTTAGGGTTACTTTGACTTAAAGATACAGAAAATTATTACTTATTAAAGCTTA
The DNA here is from genome assembly GCF_031753505.1 of Anomalospiza imberbis. Classification (NCBI taxonomy): domain Eukaryota; kingdom Metazoa; phylum Chordata; class Aves; order Passeriformes; family Viduidae; genus Anomalospiza; species Anomalospiza imberbis. The sequence continues at coordinate 30,046,140 of NC_089682.1, forward strand.
AAACTAAACCTAGGAGCTTTTTTCTTCTTTGCTTACAAAAGCACTGTTTGAAGAGTTCGATGTTGGTATACGAAGTGGTTTTGTAATACTGTTTTTACCTTGCCATGTTGGCACTTCTGTGGAGGCAGAAGCTGCCAGATGGGCAGACCCACTGAAGGAAGGAGATTTCCTCCCTCCCCCAGAGCCTCAAAACTTCAACAGCACATATCCATGACCTGGGCATCCCTATAGCACTGGAGCATCTTCCTCTAGGTGAATAGCATCAGCTTTCAAGGACTAGATTAATTTTGACCACATAGCACTGGAAGAATTAAATCACGCAGACTGACATTCGATCGAATCAGCTTCGGCAAACTACACTACAGGGCAGCTCTGTGATTACACCCATGTCTACCATCACGTTGTATTTCCGAGTCCCCTTTAGTTCATTATAGTACAAAAGGTTGATCATTCTTCTGGCTGACCACACTGGGCCTGAAAAGAACACATCCTTCACCTTCAACACTATCCAGAAGTCATACAATTAAAAAAAAAATAGTTCTAGGTATTCCTCCGCCAGCAAATGTAAGGCTTTCTTGAGTTTTGATTCTTTTTGGGGGGTGGGGGAGTGGGGATTGCTGTGTGCACACGCATGCGCTGGAGGTACGCATTTACCGCTCGCTTTTCAACCATTACGATGTTCGAAGGAAAGTCTTCAGCAGCAGCGCTGATTGGGGTTGAAGGATTTACAGCAGTCAGATTTGACACCAAAAGAAGGGTCTGTTGAGTCTGAGCTTTGCACACTTGGTGCTCTTGGCTCTTAATTGATTGCGTGACCAGTCGCTCGAGCCATCAGCTTGACTGAATTGAAGAATACGTGTTTAAAAAGCCCTACCTGTCATGCCATGAAGGAAAGTTAACCACAGCAGAAGACAAAGCCCATGAAACACTGAGAGCCTGTTCACTGAATGAACAGCTTAAGGCAGCTGTCAGCAAAGTACCCCACCAAAGGAATTAAAGGGGAAAAAAAAAAAAAGAAAACAAAAAGGAAAACGGCTGAATCGTGACACTGTGCATTATTACAACACCAACAGATTATTATACACTCAAGATTTCTCAAGTAATGAACATGTAGCCACTAAACAAATTATTACTCTCAAGACATTTATTAAAAATGTCAGAACTTATTCATAAAATAAAACTGACTTAAAAAAAAAAAAAAACAAAACAAAAAAAAACAAAAAAAAAACCAAAAAAAAAAAAGAAAGAAAGGAAAAAAGCCAGAGCTGGGATCTTACATCTAAACACAGGTATACGCTGTTTTTATGAATAAGCAGTATTAACTACATTCTTAAAAGAGTTTTAGTGCATTGCATTCTTAAAAAAGAAAAACATCACCGCCCCAAAATGTTTCCTACAACATTTAACAATTTATAGAACTAGCCTAGTTACTTTTACCTGCCTGTTACTAAGCCCATGTGTTAGAAGAGTCAAACCTCTGGTTTAGGCTAAATTCATACTTCTATTAAGGATGAAACTGGTTTTAAAAATGCTTGCTTTACCAAATTTTGTAAGCAGATTACATTAATCAGTGTCTCACTGCCATACCACTATGACTATTGCCCCAACGGACTACTCTCTCCTCCTGCTGAAACTTGCTATGCAATAACAGTCAGAAACCTTTCAATCTGGTAGTTTTGGTATTAAGATTAAATTAGACATTAATGGTTTTCTTCTAAAAACGTATAAACTAAACCACCTCTTTTATTTTATGCATTAAAAACAATGAGGTAGGCACAAAAAAATAAACATATGTAGTTTGGATTTTATTTCTCTTTTTTTCTTTTTTTTGTCTTTTTTTTTAGTTCTGCGAGTGCAGACTGTGGTAAAACTGTTGTTGCACTTCTAGGTTTAAACAAAAATTAAACCTTTAACTGAGGCAGTGCTAATACTGTGACATAACCAAGTTCTGGCCTAACACAGAATCATCATAGAAAATGAAATTTTTTTCCTTTTTTTTTTTTTTTAATCACCTGCACATGTTTCAGGCAACACCTGGTACACAGAAAATGACTAAAGTTATTGGCCAGGCCAAAATAAAACTGCAGAAACAAAAATCCCTAAGAATTCCACCCCAAGCCCCTTCCCACCCTCCCTGTCCCCAAAAAGAAGTTATCCTAGTCACTGTGTCTTTCACATTTTATAAATATTAACTTCTTAAAACCTGCACCTTCCTCTTTGTCCACATATTGTCACATTACAAAAAAGAAATGTCAATTAAATACATTGTTAACATTACTAGACTAGATCTGCCCTCTGTTTCAGCCAGTCTGACTCTCTACACCACTTCTCACCTTCTCTTGCCTGCCTCCTGTTCACTCAACAAACAGCATGGTCATGGTAAGCCTGGTTTGTTTTTCTTCTATTTCCCCCCCCTTCCTCTGTTTTAACACTAACAAACAGAGTCCTTCAAATCCTAGGAATACTGGAGCTGAAGGGAAAAGAAGACCTGTAGCTTTCTAGCGTGATCCCAAATCTCAAAGACATTGTAGCACCTGATGGCAATATCTTTACAGCACCAGCTGCGTCGCAGCCTCAGTTGAAAAACATAAAGAAACCTAACACCAGTGATGCCTGCACACACATTTACACAGAGTGCTGCACTCGTGCAGGTCTGTACTCCAGTTGAAAATAATTCCAAGTTATGAAGATCTCAGACTCTGGATGTCAGCAATTCCTCTCCAAATCCCACTGCTTCTACCAGCTCAGAAGTGAAGTCCTGCCAAGGGTCATGAAATAGACTTGACTGCTCCCACCTGACCGCACGGAGGCAAAGAAAACCTGCAAAGAAAAGAGATTGGCAAATTCAACAGGTACGACAGCAGTGGTTCTAATGTGCCTTCACTATCCCAGTATTTGCAGTGCAATTGCAGTGATGGTCTGGGCTGGTGGGGATGGAGTTGATGCTCCTCATAGCGGCCTGTAGGGTGCAGGGCTCTGCACCTGTGTTAAACAGTGTTGTTAAACATCTGTGTTTTGGCTACTGCTGAACAACACTGGCACAGTATCAAGGCTTTCCCTGCAGCTCCCTCACCCCTAAAAAGCCAGTGGGCTGGGATGGGCAAAAGGATGGAAGGGGACAGTATTGGGACAGCTGACCCAAACTGACCAAATGGATGACCCATAACATACAGCATCATGTACACCAATAAAAGCTCAGGCAAAGGAGGGACACTGTGGTGTCCCTGAGAAGACATCTGCCTTCTCAAGCAAGCATTAAGTGTGGACAACATCTGGACATCCACCTGCCCATGGGAGACTATGTATTAACTCTTAATTTTGTCTGGCTTGCATGTAAAAGCTGTCTTATTAAACTTTGCTGTCTTAATAAACTGTCTGTATCTCGATCCATGAGTCTTTTTACCTTCTGACTATATTCTTTCCCTTCCATGGGTAAGGGGAGAGAGCTTGAGGCTGGCTGGGTGTTTGGCTGCTGGTCAGGGTCAACCCAACCTAAGTACCCAACTGAAGTACATGTTTATCATCTCAGCAAAAAACTTGGTGGGAGGGAATGTACCTTGTCGTTGCGTTCACATAAGAATTTGAGTCTTTGTGCCCTTTTGTGCATGAACACACCATCCAAGTGTCCAGTTTCCACCGACCGTATTTCAATAGCTTTTTCTCCCCAGCCCATGATCTGGTTAGATCGGATGTACGCTTTGGAAAGAAAACAGCACATTAGGAGAGGCAGAGGGCAACAGGAGAAATGGAAAAAGCACGCCATATCCTGACACACTCCAGTTAAAAATTACCTGCATGTGCATTATTGTAGCTACACACATGTTCTAAGTGCTATTTCTGTCCTCAGAACATTCAAGATGCCTAAAATTACTTTTAATTTTAATTTCTTTTGGATGTTTTCTATGTTACATACTTCTTCCTTGAGCATTCATAACAAAGGAAACTTTATAACCTTTGATTAAATGGAAGGAACATTGAGTTTTTACACAGGCCTTTTCTTACAAGTCTGGGACAAAGAGACATATTAATTAGGTGTTGACTAGGAGAAAGCAGAAGCCAAGGTTTAAATAGACCAAGCCCATCCACTACAGTGTGTCCCAAGCACCAGCTCTGTATCTTATGTGTTATTTTCCCTCCTTGATGGAGTTTGTCAGCAAAAACGAAGAATGAGAGGGAAAGGTAAAACTAGAAAAAAATTACCTAGCTTCTCTTAATAGGAATAATAATTGAAAAACTGATCTCCTTGAGAAAGCCAACTGAAAATCGTTCTGTGTATCTCACAAGAGGTTCACATTAAGCTCTCAAAGTAGAAATATTATTATTTGGCATACTGTGTCCCTTTGTGCAGAAATAAAACAACATATCAAACATTTTTCCTTAGAGTGTCCCAGGTAACACAGATTAGGAGTATCATGAGGGAAAAAAAATCTATTTTTGATAGTAGTAAGAAAATTAAATAAAAAGTAAAGTCACCAGCATTATAAAAATGTATATTCACAAAGCAATTTGATGGACAGTTTCAGGAATGCTGTCAAAAATAACTTAAGGGAACTTAATGAAGACTAAGCTGTTGCATGCATACTTTACAAAAGAATAAAAAGGACTTAATAGCCAGCAAAATTTTAAAGTATTTAATTTTACTTTCCTTTTATGTAACATATTCATATTAGTTTTCAGTGAAATCAAATCAAATTACCTACTACAGTATAATATACACCAACAGTGCATATACCATCCCAATGGAAAATTATTCCTTTTTAAATATTCCACTAGTGCTATTTGGGCCCAGTAGTTACTAAAAATTGCCAGATGAGATGTTCAGATGGTCTTGGCGGCCTCAATACCATTTACTACTTCAGAAGCATTCAAGTTTCCAAAGACTCTGGAATTTGCCAGCTGAAATATTCTGCTTGCTTTAGATCTAGTCAAGAGTTTATCAGCACAGGAGGGAACATGCTGTGCATCTAACTTCTTTAAATTTCCTCCTGCATTGTTGTTCTTGTTGCTCAAACAGCTATCAGCCGTCATCTCTGAATACGTGCAGCCATCCCACAGCCCATAAAATGCAATGTGCTTGCCCAACAAAATGAGGGTGTGCCTACAGCCCATGCTTTGCTCTGCACTGAATTACAGCAGCACAAGCAGGAGGGATTCTGGTGTGTACTCGCGTACTACACTCACTGTTCTCACTCTCAAACCCTATTTTGTGCTGGAGAGATGAAGAAGAATGATGCTAGGAGAGATGAGGAATCTGAAGGTGAATTGAAGATATCAAATGAGGTACACCTTTTGTTATCTACATAGACTTACCCATAATATTTTAATCATGTGCCACTTTATATGCCTTTATACTGAAAGGCTTCCACAACTTTGTGGCTGTCTAGCAAAAATTCTGCAGCAGCCTACAGAGGTCATGGTGAGTTTCTCAGTTGTGAACTCCTCAGCTTGATTGTTTGGGTTTTATTCACAAAAACTTCAGCACAAAGCAGATCCATATGATTACTCTTCACTTTGCACAGCTGTTTTCCAGAAATAATACAGCACTGACTTCAAATGCAGAAGCAGCACACTCGAAGTTCCCTCCTTCTGCCCATGTGCACACAGACTCACACTCCTTAACAGCACATGGCTCACCAGAGGCACTTACCAACTGAAGTTGGCATTTCCCCCCACTGCAGAACCACATCCTTGGTTATCCTTCCATATGTGTTGACATAAACTCCTTCATCCTCGTAGCAGACCAGCAGCTCCATCCCATCCGTGTTTGGGAGGATGATGATTGCATGAGGCTGGATACTACTTTGGATCTACAGAGACAGAAGAGAAAGCATTTTTAATGCTGCAGAGCCTGTGCTAGAAGAAAAGGACAGGGGATTTTGGTTTTGGCTGACACATCAGGGATTCACAGAATCATAGGATGGCTTGGGATGGAAGGGACCCTAAAGATCATTGAGTCCCAGATTCACTCACTTTACAAGTGCTATATCTGCTGCCCTCAAGCTAGATACCACAGTGACCAAGACCTGCAAACCCTTGGAGCAAAAGTCCTCTCATCTTAAGGCAGATGTCTACATGAGGAAAGATTAATTTCTCTTTAGGGGTCCCCATTTCTTTCCATGTGCAGAAAGGGAGCCTGGGGCAAGCAGAGCAGATGCAGACCTCAGATCTCTGTACTGCATTGAATAGTGCTTGGGGTGGCCCATCTGACACCTCTGTGTACAACGGACAACAAGAAACCTTGGTAGCTAAGGTCACCTGGTCTTTGCCAACCCTTTCTTGGGCTGGCAAGAAACCAACCCTTGGGCTGTTGTGTCATTTGTGCTGCTGGAGATTTGCAGGGTACTCAGCCATTTAGCTGCCACTCCTGAAACAGTCACACTCGTCCTCATCAGATCTGAGTGGGCAACTCCAAACCATAGAGACATACTAACTATGAGGTGAGGACTGACTGTGAGACAAAAACTCCACAGCACATGTGGCCATATCTGCTCAGACCCCTGCACCCAATCAGGGGTGCACTGCAAACATCTGGCAGTGATCCACAAGGACAGCCTAACACATTGGTCATTTGGGGAAAGGAAGGGGTTGGAGGTGGGGGGGGGGGGGGGGGGTGATCCACCAGAAAGAAAGAGAAAAACCCAGACACAACAGCAGCTCTTACATGTGTTGGTAGATAAATATCATAGACCGATCCTGAATCCACATCAACAGCATGGAAGCCAGCACAGGAGCCATAGATCACTTTTAGTCTCTGACCCTCTTCTACGGTTAGATCCACCAGCAATGGCTTATGTACCAATTCTCCAAATGACTGTGAGACAACCATCAGTGAGATTTACTTTACTGCTTAGAACAACGATGGGATTTATAAAAACATGTTCACATGCACACATTGTGGGTTTATTCCTCCACATTGCTCTGGTCCCTAGACACCAGACCCATTAGGCTGACACATCTCTCATGGACAGATTACTCTGCAAAGTACTGCATTTCAATCACCTAGGCTGTTTTCTGTAGCGTTTACTTGGTCCATTTGCTCTTTTATTAAGAATTGTTTTCCTCAAAGTTCAGGGCAATTTGGCTCTCCTGTAGTACTTCAATCTGCACAACCCACAGTAACTGTCTGTAAACCAGTCTGGCAATTATACCAAGCCAGCTAATTTCATTCTAGCAATATTCAAAAACAGTCCCATAGCATTGCTGAATATCACTTCATGACTTGCTCTCCTCAGACAAAGAAGCTTAGTCCACTTCTCTCTGTCCCATGTTTTATTAATAGAGAGAGCAAACAAAAACTCATGATGTTGTGTCATTATTAGCTTATGCTCAGTTACAATTTAGACCTTTAAATGTATTGACTCTTAGATTTAAAAAAAAACCCTCTTAAATTAAAATATAATACAAAGTTTGTGGAGATTTATCAAAGAACTTGGAATATGGCCATGACACAATGTCAGAACATTTTTGTTAAAGGGATAACTGCAAGTGGTTATGAGAAAATGCTACCTATGGCTGAAATATACTGTTACCTTAAAGGCCATAAATTTATGGTATGGCTTTGGTGCCCATGCATAGACTTCCACAGAACTCTTCAATGCAATTACCAAGAACTTGATTCTTTCATATTTTACTGAAATAAAAGAAAACAATAAAGAATTAAGCAAAATGCCAAAGTCATTGCAGTTACATCAAGAAAGAAGACAAGTTATGTAAGTATGAAAAAATACTGTAATTTTGAGAATTTAGGAGCATTGCATTTTAGGATTGCTACTTCTGTGTAGTTAAGCTCTTTGATACATTTATGCTACAGAAGTCATTACTCTTACTAGCAACTGACCATGTTATCATCTTTAGAATTAAGTAGTCAGTACTTATTTCCACTTATTTTTTTCCACATTGGACAGTGCTTAGTCATCAAGACAAGAAAAGCTATTTTCAGGGATATTCCAATAAAAGAAGGCCGTGACTGTGGAAGAGTCCATTACTGGCAGTTCCAGTCACAACAGTGCTAGTTTGAGCTGATGGAAAAATTACCCAGAGGAAAGGAGGAAGAAATGAAAATTACAATACAACTCAATTTCAAAAACAAAATACAAGCTTAATAGTGGAGCACTTTCCTTTGTCCCTAAATCCTGAGATAACTCATTTGAGAAAAAGAAAAAAAATCACATAATTTATCAGAAATAAAGTGTCATTATACTAGTGATCCATGTTACTACTTGCTCTTTGAACTCTACAGGAAAGCAAGACTGAACTGTAAGTGTTAAGGGACTTGACACTTCAGCAGACAAAAAAAAATGTCTCTCAACCTCCACAGCTGTACTGACTAAAAACAGAGCTTTTGTTCGGTCTTGTCTAGCTTACAAGACTTCCTGGAATTTTTTCACGGGGAAGAGGGGGGTATTGAACAAAACCACCTCATCTGTGAAAGGGGACATTTGATAATTCTTATTATTTGCTCTGGGTGCTATCTGGGAATTCACCCAAATCTTAAGTTTCAAAAGAGCAATTTCTCATTTAGAGGAGCCAAAAGTCGCCTGAAGCAACTGAGATCCATAAATACCACTTCACCCTGACATCGGAGACCCCTGTTGCATCAAAGAGACAAGGAAGTGATCAGTGCCAGCTGCCTCGGTGACAGCGTCCAGACTGAAGCCCAGCTACTGGCAGAGCTCTCCTTCTTGGGAACTGAAGCGCAGCTGTCAAAGAGGCCTCGCACTACCTGAAAAAATCTACTGTGTTTCTGTGGTTTAGGGGGAAGTTCAGTGCCAGGCTGCAGCCCAGGCTAACAAACCCCTCTTCATCAGGAAGAGAATGCTCTTTGTTTCAGACACTTCCCCGCTGGAAAGCCTCCTTTCAATAGCTGCTGATGTATTGTTAACAGGCCACTTCATTATGCTGCTGACACCCCGGGGTATGATACCCGAGAAGTGCATTATTCATTGTTTTCGGGGTCAAGCTCCTGGTTCAGCAGTCACTTACTGCCATTGTTATTGATTACGCCCCATTAGCAGGTTTTTCCAAGAGCACACGCGTGACAGGAGGAGACTGGGAGCAGTCTGATTGCTGCTGCTCCACACTGACTGACACAGCTGGAAAGGAACTGAGCTGGCTCGTGGGAGAAAATCAAATCAGAGCAACATCCAGTGCCCATTAGGATGCATCATGAAACTGAAGCAGCAGAAAGAGCTCTTGGTTCTTATTCCCACCTGCAGGGCAGCAGGCTCACTGAATATACTCAGCTGGCTGTGAATGCTACGTGTCTTTCACCAGCTTTGGTGGAAGTTTCTATACCCAAATCCATTTAAATTACTTAAAACCACTCAAAGGGCACCTGCCTGGTGAAAACACATTTGATTCTGTAACTGTACAGCAGCAGATCTGGGATGGCATTAGGAAATTTCATGAGTTAAGAGGAATCAGTGAATCATCCTAAGTTACAGACATGCTTCTGTTCCCAGATCCTTCCCCAGAGCTCCTCTGCTTCCTGAGCTTTCTTTCTCCTCCCACTTATTTTTTTCTCCCAGTCTCTAAAATCTACGTTAAAGAGAGACTTTTTCAATCTATTCCAGCATGTAAATTCATCATGGTAAAAAATATGGGAAACTTGTTAGTTAAGGAAACAGTTGCTGGGGACGAGAATCCCTCTATTACCTAAAGAGGGGGTGAAATGTTACCAGCCCTCACTGCCCATATCAGCACCCTTCTGGAAGCTGCATCCATTACAAGAAGGAGATAGATGGGATTTGCACACTCTCCAGTTTCCAACCCATCATCCCACCACAAAACCCCTCTCATCTTCGATTTAACCCTGTAACTTGCCATTTTGGTGCTTTGCAAGCAAGTTCACCCTGAGAAACAGATAAGACAGCTGGAAATAGAACCAACCAAACCATGAGCCCAAAAGCTACATGCACTGCAGTTCCCTTTCTCAGCCATCCTTTATCCCAACTTATTTGATTACTGCATTTGCTACTCACCAACTTTATAGTGCACACAGCCTTCCAAGTCGCCCACCGTTGTCCAGCCCTGTTTCTTTTCTACCTCAGGATCATTGTGAAGGATTTTATTTCTTAACCATGACAAATAGTAAACTCGCAACTTGTTCTTCTTACCTGACCACAAAATGAAAAAAAAATATTTATCTCCATAGGAAGATACTTGCAAAAAGCCCTACCCAGACAAACAGAAAGCTTTGCAAAACAAACCAAAACAACAATGAAGGAGAAAATACTGCAACCACAGAAATCTCCCTCAGTTTTTCATCCACAGCAGCTTCACTCCAGACTCCTCCCAGACATGCACTTTCCCGTTAATCAATGGTAGATACACATGGTAATACCACACAAACATAAATGACAAACTCCAGGGAACAACTCTTCAGCTATCTGGTTCTTAGGACCAAGACAACTTCCACTAGAACTTGGAACTCCCACAACAAGAGCACCAGAGAGTCATGCACTGAGATTAAAAAAAAAAAAAATATATATATATATATATGTTACTGAGTCAGAATGGCTCTTTTAGACACAAAACTGTAGGACAGCAGCAGGATGGAATGTGAGACCTGAAACTTCACCTGCTTGATAAAAGCTGATGACTGCTTTGTCAGCAGCCCTTCCCTTCAGCTGCAAGGGTGTAATACTTACCAGGCTGCACACAGAAACTGTGAGAGGTGTTTCTTCTCCACAGGTGAAAGAAGCTACCTGCCCAGTCTGCCCTATCATCAACTGACAACTTCATCAAAACACAGCTCAGACTTTTAACTCTCAATACAACTCTCTTAGAATGCAAAGCAAGGTTCATGATAACATTAACCACTGATTCTTTAACAATTAATGGCCCAGAAAGCATTTGTTGAGCTAGTGAGAAGATGGCCCTAAATGCATATACTCAAAGCTTGCATCCTCCTTTCTCCAGCTGCTTGGAACCATTACAGTTCCACAGATTAAGCTGCATCTGAGGGAGATCATCCCTGCTTTGACTAGTAGCTATTAACAAGGCTCCATGAGGTCTCTTTGAAAGCAAAGGAAACACGAGAGGTCCGCAGAGACCCTACTTGTCAGCAGAGTAGCTCCATGCTCATGCTGCACCAGCCACAATGAGAAGCCATGTGTCTTTCCAGTGTTTCTCAGCCATTGGAGGTGAGAGGGAGAAGGTGACCTGTACTGCAGTCACTGCTGGGCTGGCCAAGTGACACCATACTGGTCTGTGCTGTCAAAAGCCACTACCTATCAAGATGACACAACTGGCAGCCTGAGCCAGATCCAGATAGCTACAGAGTTCAGCTAAACGTCTTTAATTTGTCATTTAAATTTTCACACGATACCTACTGACAGATTAGTTCACAGGTGGCTGCTCAGGGGATACTGGCTGCAGCAGGACAAGAGGCCTGAGCACTGACACCAGCCTGCTGTGCATAGCCAGCTCCACAATGGGGGGCTGGAGCTGGCACAAACCCTCTACCCTGATAGTAAGGGATCCCCTAACAGAGCTAGGCTTGTCAGGAAAAGCATCTGCAGGGGGCTGGGGCAGCAATGTGGGGAAGCACAACTTGCAAACAGTCTTCTCCATGGACTCCAGCACTGCAAGCCACTACATTAAAAAGACACACAGTCTAAAAGATCTTTGTATGATTACTTGGGAAAGGACAGGAGGAAAAGAGGAGGCAGTTTCAAAGTAAAAAATCTGTTCACTAAGCTTAAAGTGGAATTGGAGAGGTAATTGCAAATGCTGGATCTGCTACTCAATTTTAAAAGTCCTTCTGTTCTGATGCCATGCAATGAAATGTGAAGTAACACTGCACTATCTTTTGTTTATCTCCATTACAAATGGGACTATAGATTTAGCAGTAAATGAGTACCCTGATTTACTTCCTGACTTAATATTTAGTAAGCCATGTTTCCTGTAGCTTTCTCAAGATCTGGAGGACTAGTGCAGGAAACAGTATTCCCTTAAATTCCACATGTAACCAAGAAAAGGTCCTTCCATGAAAACACTGCAAATGATAGCCAGAAGGGCTCTTTTAAAAACACTGAAAAATAGGAAACATAGTTCATATCACTTGCCCAGATCAAGCCACTGCAGTTCTGGGCAGGAAAGAGCTCAGAGGGCTCAGGGTCTCTACAATGTACCAAATGCTTTCAAAACCATGCTGAGTCCCTACCCACAAGGAGACAAATTCTGGCTCAGCTATTTCCATGGTTGTAGGTTCCCCAGTAGCTTAGTCAAACTTTAAGACTCAGAACAAGCAGTACACATGGGAATTTCCCAGCATGCGGCTACTTTTTCCCTTTCGATTCACATGATATGCACCACGGTATTTCTTTCCAACCAGAAATATTTTTCAAAACAACTGAGAAATATCTCAAGTGTGTTCCCATTGTGTTCTGGTGTCTAGACCACAAGGAAAAGTCACAAGACAGGAAATTCCTCTGCCTTTCTGCAGCCTGACATGAAAAGAGAAGAACCAGTTAGTTATATAAACATGGCTATGCATGTATTTCAACAAGCTATGCTGCTCTTAATGTTCATATTTGGAGAGGGGGAGATTAGATCCTTCTCCTTGTAAAGCTCTACCAGTTTGTTTAAACAGCTCTCAAAATTCTGGTATTTTTTTATTTTTTGTAGGGATCTAATCTTTATGATCCTGAAATAAGAAAGAAAACTCTACTCCAGCCATCAAATGAACTAATCAGACAGTGAATTGTATGAGAACCCCCAGCTTGGATTCTCCCACAGACATAGTTTGAAATGCAAAGTCCTTTTTCCTATATTGAGTTTTTTGTTTTTATTGTCACTGTGGTTTTTAATAATTAAGCAGGCAGATTCCAACCAGTTCTTCCACTCTGTCATCTCTTCTTACCTTCCTGGTGCCACCATCAGCCAGTTGGGCTGGCAAAACCCTCAGGGAGCCACAACTGGAGCGTGTTCTGCATGCACGTTGCCACTCTCTCCTCCAGCATTTTTATGACTGCACTGTATCACCTGAGCAGATTAAACTATGTTTTTTGCCTCTCAACAGCATGAACTGAAGCACCAATCAACTACACTTGCTTTACCCACGAGGCTTTCTTGTACCGTTTCTAGAAGGCTCAGTATCTCAGTATAAAAGCTTTGTTGTCAGAAAGTTCTATATTTCAAATATAAATTGGGCCAAGAACTGATTTCATGTTTTCAGACTCAAGAGTGTGTCTATTAAAAGCAGGTTTAGGAGACAATCCTCTCAAAATCTGAATGCACTGCAACTTCGCACAATGCAGTGACACCTTTCAAACCCCACCACCATCAGCACATCACTTCCCAAAAAACTCAGGGGAACCTACATCTGAGTGCACCACAGTGAGCTGCACAATGCTTCCAGGGAAGCTGTAGCAGTGCTGGGACAAAGCTCAAAGACAGTTCCATCACTAATCTGCCAAAACACACCATTTGCAGAAACATATCCTCATTCCAGCATTCCAATTTTGCCTGGAGAGGTGAAGCAACACATCACAAATAAAAAAAAATACTTAGGGAAGTCCAGCAAGACAGTAAAAAACTGAGATGTGCAGCACAGAAAACAAAAGCAGGATATAAGGGGAAGCTTGGGCATAACAGCATTATGGTTTCACTGAATATGCTCCCCCAGCCCTGCCTTTCACTGAGCAAGGATGCCTCTTCTGCCTGATACTCCAGTAACCTCCCATAAAGCACAGGAGATGGCACAGACACAAAGGCATAAAACAACCAAAGACCAGCTGATTTCTTAAGGGTTAATGTAGAGTGTCTCCACAGAGGAAGCAATAGTTTTGAAGGAAACAAAGCAAACGGATGTGTCAGGGTACTCCAATTGTGACTGACGCAAAAATAAATAAACTTAAAACAATTATACACAAGACTGAATCACAGACACTTGTGATTTGTATAGGATATGTTTCAAACCAACAGATTCTACACAAGTTGGATTATACAATATTTTTGTTTACAAGGTCTGCTATAGAATAAACTCCATCAAATAGTGCCTTTCAAACAGCTTATATTTTAACATACAGCAGTAGACATCAAACAGGCGCACAGCAGGTTGTGTATTTTTAAACGCTGCTTGATTCATCTTTTTCTTTTTATAGATTTCACAGCATAGCTGTATCTGAGCATGTAGCAAGTGGCAAGCCAATAAAATTCAGTTGTTTCAGAGAGAAACAAATCCCGTGTTGATGACTGCTGCATGGGCATAGTTCTTTGGATCTGTGGTAACACAACATTGCTAATGCACTAAATTCCACTAAATTGTCTAATTTGTGTGCTTTTGAACAAGTGTTGGGAGAGCCAGAGAGCTCCTCCAGCAGACTTAAGAGAGGTTCCAGAGCCTAGAACAAATTTAGGTGAGTCTGAAAAACAACAGCGAATCCTGTGAGAAACCTCATGTAACATCCTCCCCCTGTCACCCACACTGCATAGCAAAGGCTGATTTCCCAAACAAACCAAAACAAAGGTAAATGGCTGAAGAACACCTGTGAAGAAAGACTAACAATGCACCACATCAAATTGTCCAACAGCAGGTTGAACTCATGCCATAACTTTCTGGAGCCAAAGAGTCTGGAACCTCAAGCTTCATAGAACACATTTTTCATCAGCACACACAAAACAAACACAAGCATCACCACCACCCTTCATCTCCCATTGCTTTGCCATTCCCAAGTTGCACCCAGTGAGAGACTACACACCAATGTGCCTTCTCACTCTGGTTATTTCCACACCATGTACACACTGTACTCCTCTCTCTCACACTTTTACTGTTTATCACTCTTACTTCCCTATTCTGCAAGAGCTTTCCCCATTCTACAGATTTTAACACACAAGAAAAACATCCTTAAACCCAAGGAACACACTGTGTTTTATAGTTAGAAAGAGACCAGGTTGAAAGCAATCATGACAGAGGGAAGGAACGCTATTTTCCCAAACTTCACAAAACATTAACTTCCAGCCCTCAAATACTGAAAAAGGAAACACAGTCAGACATTTCCCACAAACTCATGCAGCATTTTTAAAGGTCACCCCACAGAAGGAAGGACGGGGAGCAAGTAGGCATGGGTGTTGTGTGGAAAACTATTCATTTGCAGAAATAACCTGTAGATTCAGAGATGAAATGATGGAAAACCCACTGACTTCAGTCAGGACTTCCCCCTCAATATACAAGCTGCCAAGAAAATCATTCTGCCATACCATGCCACATGGAGGAAAAATATAATGTTCAACAATTAACTTTACCAGAAATTGTCACCAAGACATTCAGCCCTTCAAGTACATCCATTTGCTGGAATCGTCTTCTATTGATGAGTGGATAAACCTTCCCCTGCCCACTTCTGTCTAGCAGCATCAGGCCACTTTCAGTGCCCACCAACAAGTTCACTCCTAGAAAAAACAAAACCAAAGATCCAAGTTAGTAAGCAGTTTTCCTCACATATTCTGAGGAACTAATGACTGATAGAGCAACTGTCTTGTTTTAAGCAGATCTAACCACTGCTGATTGGGTCTCTATTGCCTGTAGCCTAAAGATCTCCTGATGTAGAGGCTGTCTACACTACCTGTCCACAGTGACTACTGACACCAAACAGCATTCAAGAGAGTAAGAGACTGGTAGACCACAGAGAGCTTTCCAGAGCACTAGTTCCCAAAAATAAAAGGCATGCTAATGTTGGAAGGAGGATTGAGGCACAAAGTGGTATGCAAGCCTATGTATTCCAGAGATGTGTTAGCTGTTGTTAGGGAGGTGGTAGTATGATGCTCTTGACAAGGACATGGCATAAAAACAGTTCCCACTGGGAGAAACAGGTTGTGTTGCGGCCCTTCCACAAAAGGGTCGGTACTGGGTTTGTTCCCAGCTTCACAACAATCTTTTCCATCTGAATGTTAAAACTAGAGGAAGTACAGTAATCTTGTGTTTCCACAGGCTTCTCCTAAAGATCAAGCAAATATAGATGAGAAAAGTCAGTAGGCCAGTTTCTTTACACAAAGTTCCAAAGGTCCACTGGAACACTCCAAGAGTCCATAAAACCTTACTTTTTAGAATCAATTACATTTTTTTACATAATAAATATATATGGGACTAAGTTTTAAATATCTATTAATATATTATCACTCTTAAATTTCGTAACTATTTATTTGCAATGGTGTTTAAGTCCAGAAGCTCACACATTTTGCAGAGATAGTTCAAGTACAGTACAGGAAATGGAAATCAAACCAAATGTATGACTCATGTTATTAGATTTCCATGTTGCAATGCCAGTATAAAACTTGCCATGCTTTGTCACAATAAAATAATGAAGTAAGAAAAGCAAAACTCACACAAGATGATCATAGTTATACTGCTTAATGGTCTTAATCCCTAGTAGGACAATTAACCCCCACACACAACTATACTGGTGCCAATGGGCCATCTGGGCTGATCCCATAATGAACCTTTTCTGACAGAGCAGGTAGGCCCAGGGCTCAGGGGTGTGTGTGTGTGTGTCTCCGTGCAGTCTGCACCTACAGCAGTGACATGCCTTCTCACAGCACTGAAAAAGGGCATTATTGCTCACCTAAACACCCCCCTGGATACCAGGCATGGGAGAGGCTTGCAAAAAGGAGGGCACATTAAGCCTGACCCAGGGGGCACAAGGTGTCTCTGAAAGGGGAGAGGGTGTTAGGGGGAAGCAGTTACGATGAGGACGGGGCTGAGCTGCTGGTGCTGGAGCACTCTTAAAAGCCTCTGGGTGGATGAGAAAAATAGATATAGTCCACAGTGAGTTTAGAAATCATCACGCATCTCTCCATTTCTCTCTACCCTTTTCAGTAAGAAAACTTCAGAGGTGTTGGCAGTCCCAAGGCATCTTTGCTTAGATTTGCTGTTCAGCTACTTCTCCTGAGAGGCCTGTCAACCTCCAGGCCCTCCTTCAGCTACTGACATTTCCTTCATCCCTGTGCTGCCCACCTCTCACCTCTGCATCTCCCACATGGTTTGCACCCACCGGATCCCGTCCCACAGCCCCCATGGGCAATGGTCATTTCACCCAAGAGCATTTCACACAGACAGGGAGATATCCTCAGATTGGGAAGTGGCAGAAGGAAGCAGAGAGAGCGAGCCACACACAAGTCAGAGCTGAGTATAGGCTGAAGCAGCACCAAAGCAGTCAAGGAAGCACCCAGCAGCTGGTCTCCTTCCTGCAGCTCCAGTACCCACTGACTAAAGTTGTAAGCTTCAACATGCATTTCTGCACCTTCTCCAGTGTGGGTACAATTCAAAGCAAGCTATATGCAAACTGCTCCTTCAGGGTCCCTTCCCCTCTTTGTACATCAGGACTCCCTTGCTCCTGCCTCCACCCTCACCTCTCCTGCCACTGCCTTTCTGGTGCAGTTGTTCCCGCTTTGAGTTCTCATGCACACCTGTGCCAAACCCCTTCCCTCAGCTATGTGCACTTTAGATGGAACTAATGAGGTACTATGCTGGTGGCAAGCAGGGCTTGTGTTTTACAGTGTAGACACCCTCCTCACTCACAGACAGCAGAGCTCTTCTACTGCCACCCTACAATTAAACAGTTCTGTTTTTTTTTCAAACAAATGGAAACGTTTCCTGAAAAAGTACAGGCTGGCTGTGGAGGCTGGGTGTAAGAATCTGTGTAACTGCATTCATGTAATTAACATTGACTTTCACCACTCAGAGCTAGAAGAAACAGCATCAGAGACCTAATGCAATTTGGAGCTTGCCAGATACTACTGGCATTACCACAGGTAAAGGCAAAGCAAAGCAAAGAAAGTTGCCTTTTTTTGAATAGAAAGCATCACCATGAAATGGTTTAATTTTCTTAAGGGTGAAGGAAGTGAAATATTATCAAGAAGTAAGCATGTGTACCAACTTGTATCACCATCAGTTTGGCCCTTAATGTTCAATGAAGGGCTGTGTTACAGCTGTAAAACACCTCTAGGATTTTACACCTATTCTTTAAACCAACCTAACAGGCAGATATATAGATCAAAGAAATATAAAACCATTAACACGAACTGCTACTGGCAAAACAAGGCAGATCAGAGAAATTATGAGTCATCTTTACTGACACCATATGATTTCTCTCTGCCTTTGGCCTCTCACAGCCTGAAAGTTTACATTTGCACAAGTCTTAACTTTATCAGAGAATGTTACAGGAATTCGAGCAGAAATAGTGCTGAGGCAAAAATTCTTACCAGTAAATTCTGGAAATAAGAAAAACAGCAGATAGGAAGACAAGGTGTTGGGAGAGCTATTTCATAGACACAGCTTTGCAGGAAAGAAGATTGGGAGAAAAGTGCTGTTCTGAGAAACAGGAAATGCTGGACATAACTCCAAAAGAGAACTAAAGCCTTGGAAAGAGCTATAAAAAAGTAAAAAAGAGAGTGGACTGTGTTACCTTTACAATAATCATATACCTTAGGGCAATGGCCACTTCTCTTCTTCCTAAGTTTTTTTAAATGACTTGCATGTGCATTTATAATCTGCCAAGTTTAGGGTTACTAGGTATGTATGTAATGTACAAAAGCAGCAACTATTAACATTTAGATAATGAAAAATTAATTCACAGATTCTGGCCAGGAAACAAACAACAGAGAAAAGCCTTCACAAGGGGTTGCAGCAGAGATTCTACACTGTAGCAGGCAACAGGCACTGCTCAAAGCCTGATGAAGTGTGGGATCCTGACTGTCTGACACCAACACAAATTATCCCTAGTGACAAGAAGACTAGACAGACTTGGTCAGCTGACATCTCATACCCAGCTTCTCTCTGCAGTAATCACTCTTAACAAAGCTAGTCTCAGAATGGGAAATGCTCCTCTATCCTTTTCTTTTCCATCTCACTTCCTACATAAACTGATGACTGAGGTGACAAGTCATCTTATGCAACACACCTTAATCAAGCCCTGCAACAATACATTAGCAAGAGCCTCAAGAAGATGATAGTTTTTCAAAAGAATACTCTGTGAGCACCAGGTGTACACTGCAAGGACTACTACAAGCTCCCAAAAGCTGCAAGGCTGAAAAGGACATCCTGATGAACTGAATGAAGCCTCTCCCAGACAACCTATGACAGGAAAAGAGGACACAGCCTCAAGCTATGCCAAGGCAAGCTCAGGCTAGATACCAGGAAGAACTTTTTCACTGAAAGAATGGTTAAGCATTGGAATAGGCTGTCCACAGAGGTGACAGGAGCCATCATCCCTGCAAGAGTTCAAGAAATGACTGGATGCGGCATATAGTGCCATGGTCTAGCTGATCCAGTGCTGTTAAGTCAAAGGCTGGCCTTGATGATCCCAGGTCTTTTCCAACCTTAATGATTCTGTGATTCTCAGTCTAAACTGTGACATCAGAAGCATGTCTGTACCAGTGGGAAATCATAACAAAGTAGAAGCAACATACTGTAAAAAACACAATAATAATGTCTTGCAACAAAAAAGATGTAAACAAGCATGGAATAAATGCACAGAAACAGCTACAGTTTTGGAGACACATTATCAAAGGCTGAAAGCTCCTACTGGCACATCTACATTTCAGGAATGGCAAGGGAAGAACACGTTTGCATTACCCCATAAGGCCGCACACAGTATCTCGGAATTGAATCTCTTCTTGTACTTGCGAATCTCTGGTGTGTCACTCTGTGGCCGCGTATTTGTGGGATTCACATTGACAACTGATCCTTTCCGTGTAGGGTCTTGCCTTATTGCCTCTGATCTCATTGCTTCACTAGAAAATCCTACTGAAAGAGAAAAAAAAGTAAAGTGCATGTAATACTCTTCAAGTGCTAGATTCTGGACATATATTTTTTACATCATACAAACCAAATCAGTAACTGAGAACACAGTGAGTCCTAATTTTTGTAAGAAATGTAAATGGAAAAAGAAAATAAATTATGCAATCCATTGCAAAACAAATAAAAAGCATGATGGTAACATTCTTAAGTACTTTAAAGAGCCACTGAAGTCACTGAATCCTTTTGCAATTGTCATCTTCAGCTACTTTACTTACCCACAGAAGTCACAGTTGTCCCACTAGATGGAGAAATCTGTAGTAATCTGGGGTCTATAAAAGGTGTAAAGGAGGAGGAAGATTTGTGTTTCTGGAGTGTGTTACTAGCGGACTGAGTCTGCAATGTAAATTTCAACTTTATTAATATTAATGACAATAAAAAGCATGGAAAACAAACACCAACATTTTAAAGTCACTATGGAATTATGCTACAGAGCCTCCCCAAGCTTTTATACTTCCTTTATAGATACACAATGTACTGCAGGCACCACACCTGAGCTAGATACATATGCACACCGCACATGTTACAGCAAAATATAATTAGCTGAATTGTCATCCCTTAACCTCAGCTGCTAGCGAAGCTTCTTAGTACAGACCACTACAATCAGGCACAAAGCGAGGGAATGTCTCTCTTTTGAAAATCTGCTTAAATGTATGTATACTATTTTATCTGCAAGCTGTCCACTACCTACAACTTTTTAATTTATGAAGCATCTCCTGAATTGAGGTAGTTAATTAAATTCTGATGTTTGATCTCTTGGCTTGTGCAACAAAATCAGAACCATCTGGGATCAAGCATTCATGTCTATGATGGACTACGTTTCAATGTTCGCTACTGTTCATTCTCCCTATTTTATTTAACCTGAGCCTCTTGCCAGAAAGCTGCAGCAGATTCTTCCACCTTTATGTGACAAAGCAACATATTAAACCTGTATCGAACAAAGGGGCTCATTAGTGTGGAAGGTGTAGCAAACAGTGACATGACACTATGAATATGTAGTGGATAAAATCACTGGTGCTTGTTGAGTTATGAGGTCTAAACATGAAAAAACATAAAGAAAGAAGGAAGACAAGTGAAACAATGAGTTAAAAGTGGAAATGGAACAACTTAAAAACCCTTGCCAGTTTAGTATTATAGTGACAACATATCATACTGAAGCAGAATGGGACAAGTGGGGAAAAAAAGTGCATATATATAAAGAGTGTGCATGTGGTAAGTTATACTAAGCAGTACTGAGTTTTTGATCAGTTTTATGCAAACGTAGTTACAAGACACTTCTTTAGCATCAACTAATCTTCAACCTCTGATCTTCCTAAGCCTCTATAGAAAAAAAAAAACCAGCAATGGGTCTTTAGAGTTTATCCCTGCCTTGAACAGCCCGACACCAAAAGGCTACTTTGTCACCAGGCACTGCCATAGCCCCCACTTCCCAAGCTGAGTTAACTGAACCCTGCTTACATATTGCTTAGATCAAAGTAATGAGCAAGCGTATCTCTGGATCAATCAACTGATCTCTACAACCTACAAGAGTGCGCTTTTAGAAAGATCAAAGAGCAATGAAGCAGAGCTGAAAATTATGTATAAAGCTAAATTAATTTCCAGGAGGATATTCTCCCTCCCACCCACCCGCTATGTGGTTAAGAAGCATTTTTGATTATGTGGTAAACATGTGCATTGCCATAAACCTACCCAGCTCACTGCAACCTATCCTCATCACAACACTTGCACACCTCCATGGCAGGACTCTACTCTGAGAAGCAGCAGGTTCTCTTCACCAAGTTTTGCTTGCCCTGTACCACCCCCTGCTTCAGAGGCTCTCCTTGTAAGCCAGGCTGGCCACCCAGCCAGGAGTGGAGACACCAGACAACGCTCCTTGCTCACTGCTGGGGGTGATAAGGGAACATGTGCACCTCCTCTGCTGTGAGGGGTTAACACACGTGAAAGACCAGGCTTTCCCACCTGCACTCAGTAAAGGAAGGCACTGTCCTGGGATCAGCCCAGGGCAGCAAGAGGGAGCTTCCCCCATGGTAAAGCCTTCTCCACCTGGACACAATCAGCACTGCTGGAGAAGAATCATCTTTACACAGCTGCTTCTCAGAGTACATACATACTTGGAAAAAAACCCAAATATTTTCCCCCATTCATTATTCCAAAATAACAACACCTCAGGCTTTTACAACCCTCCCAGGCAACACCTGATTTGCTCACCCAGCCCACGTGGCAAGCTTTAGTGAGCAAAATCCCTCCACAGCCACTTCCTCTCCCAAAGGGTGAGTTTCCACAAGCAGCTCCTCATATGTATGGAGACACCAGTCCAGCCTTTACTGACAAAGCCAAAATTAACCGCTAATTCTGAAGAAGCACATTGCTTGCAATTAGCCTGCTCCCAAAATAAAACAGACTTTTTTAAAAGAGTATTGGCTTGAAAATGCAGTAGTCAAGTTTAGTTTAAAATGAACGCCATGCAATTAATAACTCACTAAAAGGAAGCAAAAATAGTAAACTGGCAAGTTTGGCATGGGACTGCTCTAGAGTTAAGGGCTTCTTACACAGAACTGAAATGTGTTATTTGGGAGGTGGGAACAAAGGTGACAGAAAAAAAAAGCAGGGGAGATTGGCTGGAGTTCCTTTGCAAACTAGCTACTAGGCAATGCTGCTATAACCCTATGAAAGCAGCCAGCTGTGGTGTAAGACATACCTCATTAGTAGTTAGCTTGTCCTGGGGTGTCTGTGGGGACATGGTGGGTGTCGGCTGGCTGGAGGATGGGGAGGAGGAGGTGGAGGAAGTGGAGGAGGAATGGCTTTGCTGTAAGAGATCTGGCAAGAGGTGAATGCGACCGGCAAAGCCATTGCTCTCATGATGGCTGGCACGCTTTTTGTCAACTGTACTCTGTAGAAAAAACAGGCACACTTGTCTTGCTCAAGTGCTGCTTAAAAGTCTATATCCCTAACAACCTCTCTCCTTCTCTCCCTCACTTCCTACCTTTTCACTTTTTTTTTTTTATTTTAATAAGCTGATAATCCTTGCTTTGATGCCTGCATGGAAAGGGAAAGTGGGCAGAGCTACTAGAATTCATGAAATTCCCACCAGCAGGAAAAAGCTTGGTTCACGTGGTTGACTTGCACAGCCAGTTCCAGCAATTAAAAGAACAACAACTGCACTGCTAAGTCCAACACCACAACAGGGACAAGCACATTTTTGGGGGTGGGGTAAATACTTTTTTCCCTATTGTTTTGTTTAAAACTAACTTAGACCCTATACAGATAGCAGTTTGGACTTTCTGGAGAATCCCTTCAGCTAACTATTTAAAACAATAACCATGAAATCTTAATTTTCAAACAAGAGGACTCAATTAAGAAATTGTCATTCAGTTGTGAAACTCAGAAATGCGATTACTGAGGAAACTCCTATAAGCTAGAACGCTCATTAACACACAAGCTCATTTAAAAACAGGGAACCATTATGTTTCAGCGGCACAAGAACGCAATATTTTCAGAATCAAAGGCAACAACACAGCACTCTACTCTGTCCACACTCTATGCCTCACCACCTATTTTGCTTCTCCCCCACACCAACTGTTGTGTGAATTTGCATGTACATATGTGTGTATGTTATCTGGGTGGTCTGTATGCCCTAAACTACAGGTTGAAAACAATTTTAAAAGACCTTGAGTGCTCCCACCCCAGCTCCCTCCCAGCCTCGCTCCTGAGACACATATTTGGTTCTGTGGTAAAACTAAACTTAGTTTTTGCTCCAGGTACTTGCTCCACACACCTGCAGCTTTTCTACCCTTCTCTCCCACAGACTTTGAGATATTCTGCATGGTGCTGCCATGAATGTCACTGGAAAGCATGCAAAACAGAAGCAAGGGGTGAAGGGCTACTCTCCTCTTTGCATGCATCTAAAGTCTTGCTCATCTGAAATTCTCTACAGCTGCGTCTTGATAATACGAACAACAAATATAATGTAGAAACAGCATGGGTGAATGAGCGAGTGGGTTAATGAGCACAGAAAGGGTGCAGCACTGCACAGGGAAGGAAAAGCAATACCTGTCGAACAATTAAGGTGCCCTCCTTAGAAGGAGTCAAGGCAGGTTCACTCTCCACATCATCATGGACAATCATGGTTTTTACTGACTCTGTTTCACCATTGCTCAAGTTCAACGTTGACCTATTTGTCAGACAAGAATAACTGGAGTGAGATAACAGCACTAGTGCCCTGGCTGTCACTGCCCTGCATCAGGGCATACTCCGAATTAACTTGTATTGTGGCCAGAGTAGAATATTTACATAAACTGCCTAGAAAAGCCTCTCTATCAAAAAAAAAAAAGTCAAGATATTGTTAAACAGTTTCTTGTTTTGTAACAAATCAAGGGAGAAGAGGAAAAGGACATTGAGAAGACTATGCTCAGTGTTGAATATATGAACATATGAGGCTGCTATGTCTTGCTCATTGATTGTAGTAAGCTGAAAGAATTAACATACAAGCCAAGATGCTAACATCCTTTTCCTTCAATCCCCTATAGGGCAAAACAGATGCAAAACACTGTTAGAGGGACTAACACTGCTCGGACATCATCTGGTCCAGAAGTAGATTCATCTGCTCCTTCTTGTTCCATATCATCATCTTCCTCGTCTGTTGTCCCTGACTCCTCACTTGAGGATGAGTAATCCGTTACTTTATGTGGAGGTCGCACATCCTCTACTGCTCGCAACTCCTTCGCCAATGCAGTTAAATCCTGTTGGGAGAGGGAAGAAAAAATGTTAAAACTGATGTTGCAAGTAAAAGAGAAGAAGAGTTTGCAAGACAAACCCACAGGATTAGTGCCTCATTTGTTCACTTGTTCATTTCCGTGTTTCCATTGCCCCAGCAGTAGTGTTTCCTTTTGCTTACTCATTCCTAACAGTTACCAAAACTCACTTTCTCATAAACTCAAGCACCAGAAGAGTCAACTTAAGGGGGTCTTCTCATATCATAGAAAAATGTGCATACTCAGAAACCCTATCAGGGCTTCTATCCATATCCATATCGGTTCCATACTCAGAAACAATCCATACTGAGATACCTATCTCTATCCAGAAACAATCCATACTCAGATCCCTATCCATACTCAGAAACAATCTTGATTTATGACTAACTGCAGTATCATAAGAGATATGGCTACTGAAGAAAGTTTCAAGGAAAGACAAATACTGGGAAAGCCCATTGAGTTCCCCAAGATACAATGGGACACAGAGCTGTAATCAATTGTAATACCAGCCAGATGTAGAAAATGTCAGAAATCCTTCAAAGAAAGCAGGAAAAATGTAAGGTCTTACCACTTCTCCCTGCACCATTCAGCCCAGAATTGGCACATTCAGGACAAATGCACGATCATTGGTCCAGCCCCAGGAAGGAAGCACAAGATTGAAAGAGAGAAAGGCATGGATTAGGAAGGAAGAAGACTGGAGAGCAGAAATCAATCCCAGAAGCAGTGCAAAATCTAATGTTTGCAGTGCTGATGTGCATAGGCAATTGCACAGCCCAGAACATGCTGCTACATCCACAGTTACAAACTCAGCTCCAGCTGATGTTCACCCCTGATGGCACTGAATGAAACTCTCAGTGTACTTTTTGTGAATCTACCTGAAAGAGAAGGAGGACAGGGGAGGTGGATGCAACTCACAGCAGGCTTGATAGGTCTGAAGACTTCCTTTTTCTCTTCAGGCTTTTTAGGTGCACTTTCATGGCGCTGTGATGGCGAACCCTCTGATTTGGATGACGCTGCATGTGCCAAGACCCCAAAAGGAACACAGAACAAAGCAGATTAAACAGGGAGCTAAAATATGTTTTCTTACTTCACTCTGGAGTGAGGAAGAGACACGAGATGACTATTAGGGGTGTCTGACCACAAGACGTAAGTTTCACTGGTTCACTAATACATTGTCCCTGTAGGACTATACAAAAAACACCATAAGCTGTGATTTGTATAGGTGCAACTGACCTACATCTGAAGCCAAAGTAAACAGTCACAACAACTGTAAACCAAAGACCCATGTGTGGCCACAAGCTGGAAAACCTCCATCATCATCTAATGTAGCCCAGCTGAGACCTATCCAAGGCAGTCTGCACCAAGGTGACAGGCAGCAAATGTGCCCTTGCACACATGAGGAAGGGAGGGAGCTGTGAGGACATGGAGACCGGGCTGCTTGCACACAGGAAAGTGCAGCAGTGCCTGGATGTGAATTCAAGACAATGAAACAAACAGTTTGACAATGATTTCTGTGCCTGCTGCCTTTCCCAAGCAAGGACATACGGCCAAGAGGGTACAGGAAGCCAACCCATTTATGATACTGCACACTCAAAGGCTGTTCCCTGTGATGGCTATCATCTTTAATTACTGAGTGCTTCACAGCTTAATAAAATTAGAAACACAGTGTTACAAAGGGTAGGAGAAGGACTTACATCTCATCCTGAACCGCTCTCCAGACCCGCTCTGAGAGCCAGGGTGGGAGCCAGGTTGTGAGCCAGAGTTGCTTGAGCCAGAAGAACTGCCACTGCCTGGCCTTGGTACAAGCTTCTCCACCCTTTCCCACAGCAGACGAGGCTCTATATTGCTGTATCAAGGGAGGAAAGAAATTCTTTGTCACATACACTTCAGTCCCAGACTCCCAGCTCTAAACTGAAACAGCACTCTCTCTCAGTGTTTTGCTAATAACTCAACTGAAAGAACACTTTAATGCTGAGATCAGGGCATCAGCAATGCTTCACAACCCAGGCAGTGGCTCCCTTTGAAATAACTATTACCTTATTTATGACGGTCAAAAAAAAAGTTTAGGTGGGTATAAGCTACTCCTTTTATTTGGAATTATCTACCTGCCATTCTTATGTATATAACCTGAAGCGGACAATTCTCTCAGCCTGCATGCAGCAGGTTTAAAATTGGGTCAGAATTATCCTAGGTATTAAACACAAGCCAAAAAGAATACCAGAATGCCCTCACCACTATCCAGTGAGCTAATTTCATGGTGGCCTACCCATGTTGCTCTGTTGAGCTTAGGAGTCAGCTCTCTCCTCCCCCTTACTGACCTTGGGTGCTCTGTGTCACAGCCCATGGAGGTTTTTTCCTCCCTCTTAAAATCTGGTTCTGGCTAAGAGGCCAGAAAGTTTCTGAGGTCTCTTCACTTTAGATGTTACAAGCCCTTCTGCTGCCAGTAATCCCCACAGTACACCCAAGCTGACCTGTTGCACTAAAAGGCAAGACATTCATAAATGGCCACATTTGTTCCAGAATTTGAAGGATATTTGAAATTATTGCAAAAATTACAGGGCAGGCAACCTGGATGAGTAGAGGAAGGAATCAATTTTGACAGCATCTGTTGACACATATGCCACATCAAGAGAAATTAATCATTACTGAAAAGGGATCCAACACCATTTTCCTTTCACATCTTACAGGCATTGCCAAAAGCTGTCTGGAAATGTCTGGCTTCCCATATGCCTTTTCCTTCCAATTCAAGAAAAGCAAGGACACGTAGGCTTACAAACCTCGTGGAATTTCTTTGACCTGCTTGGTTATTTTGCTGCCCACTGCCCTGCAGTGGGGAATCACGGCGGGACAGGACTGGTGATCGGGACGTTGTTCTCACAGGTACCTTGGGAGAAAAAACGTTGTGTTAAACCCATGAAGAGGATGGAGAGGACAGGAAGATAAAACTTCTCCCGCCACAGAATGCATTCTTAAGATCTTAACAACACGTTCTAAGTACAAGCTAGCATCAATGACCAAAAGTAATAAACAAACACCCACAAAGCCAAAAGCCTTAGCTGTGATGCTGTTCAGAATTTGAATAGAACTCGATGCTTAGTCTTAACATTAAATAGCATTTAATGGTTATCACACGAACACGTACACGCCCTGCTACCCTCCCAACTTCTGAGACATTTGAATAGAATACGGCATTTTGACTGAAGCAGGGGAGGCACAAAGCAATTTGCTGAAATAGCATGAGAATTAGGAGAATAAGCTCAAGGGAACCAAACAAATGCCTAGGAATGGATCAGCAGAAGGCAAAGACTGGTGGGGGGGAGCAAGAATATACTCAGAAGAAGCAAATCCCAGTGGATGGGAGGGGGGATGGAAGGGGGAGAGGATAAGGAAATATATTGAATGTTTCCTTTTTGTTCAGATCCATCTCAATTTTAAATAAGTGTATGAGTCATAGTTTGGGTTGCAAACCGATGAAGAGGAATATTAACTCTGAGCAATAACCTCAGGGATATTTTGAATTCTTTCCTGAATATGGTAATTACTTGTTAACTTTGCATAATAAATTATTTCTCTGAAATAGCTGCATTCTATAAATAATTTTATATGAATCTTCAATATTGTACTTCAGGTTGATTATTATTAACCCATTGCCTGAATACCTACATTATGATCTGCCTTCCAAAATACTGTTACCAGTGCTGGCACAAGGGCATGGTCTTCCCAGTGCCCAGCGTATCACATCCTTAAGAAAACTGTAATTAATAATAAAAAAATAGCATACATCTGTCTTTCTACTCCTTACCCTTGGAGGCACCTCGTCACTGTCTGATCTAGCCCAAGCCTTTTGGGTGGGGTCGGGTACCTCCGACTTAGAGTCAGAACTCTGATTAAGCACTTCACTGCGTGAAGGTGGATATGGGTCCTGGGAACGAAGATGGTGATGAGCAAATTTGGGAGAAGGGTCACTGAAGGAATGGGATCGCGAGACAGGGGAAACATTGTTCTTGAGAGATGCCAGATGGGACCACTGTACCTTACAAGAAAACAAAACATAAAACATTCAATGCGCTCAGTATAACCGGCTTTCCAATTAACACAGAATAAAGGCAGGTGGGGCAGGCAGAGACAAATTGGTTATGGCATTAGGTAAGCGTGGGGTGGAATCGATGCACTTAAAAGCAAGGCAAGCGCCCAAAGAACGTAACAGACTGAAAATACAGCACATATGCATTTTTTGTATGATGCACTCTCCACACACACGTACACCGGTGCCCAGAGGGAAAGGGGATCCAGTATCTGCACCATGAGCCTGAGTTCAAAGGCCACTCAAGACAGAAGTCACCTTCTGTTCCCTGGTCTTCAGTGGGCTTTGGCCAGGTCTCATGGCGAGCTGGGAAATTTGAAGTGGACATCCAATTGGAGCAATGTACAAAATTAAAAAATGCTTTAAATTGGGTAAACCAACAGACATTTACATTTCCTAACAAATTCAGGGACTGGATACAGCTTGAAACTTTTGGAGAAAGACCGTAACACAAAGCCTTTATTCCTTTAAAGTTATTGCAATATATATAAAAACCGTAATATATATTGTATATAGTATATATATGTACAATGCATATTATACTTACACCATATATGTACTTTATAGTGTACATATATTCATATTTATACACAAAGTACACACACACACATGCACACATATTCAATTACACCTACTAAGAAGGCATAACAGTGACTAAAGAGTTAAAACTCCATTAGGATTTCCAGTGAAATCCATATTCCCTTAAGCCAACTTCCTCTTTGTGCTTAAGTCTGCGTTTCAGAGTTAATTTCTGAAACTAAGGAGGAGGAGGAAAAGTCATAACTGAGGAACATGCTGTTTTCACACCGAATGATCAAGTAAAACTTTGCTTTCAATCCTCGTTTCAGTAGGGTGGCTGTATTTGTTTTTATGTTATTATTATTTCCTCAATTTTAATACACACAGCTGTTGAAGAGCCTGATTATCCTTAATATGAGTGAAAGACACAGACTTTAAAAGTAACTGGCACAGAGTACGAAGATACAAGTCCAATATTTGGAAATAGTCATAGAGGTTTGAATAAAGGCCAGAAGATAATGAGCAAGGGATGAAGTTCTGTCCTGATTTCTCCCACTCTTCCGTCTGTTCAAATTCTCCTGTTCTCCAAAAGAGTGACAATACCTAGTCACAATCAGGGATGGTTTTAGCTTGCACTGTCATCAACAGACTTTATGAAAATTCTGCATGGAAACAGAGGAACTAAATATAGAACTCTACTGTTTAATTTAGCATACCTAAACTGCTCAGAATTCATGGGCTATGTCTAACTTTTAGACAAAGGTTATTTTTTCAATTCATGCCATAACTCCTATGAGATCAGGTATCAAGATCTGGAGGCTCTTGGTTAGAAAACAACAGAACAATGGCTACCATGCAGCTCAGTGGTTTCAACCTCTTCTTGATTTTTCAGGGGTGGTACAGAGCTTTATTTAGCAACTGCAGGCCTAGTGACAACAAACTTGCTTTTCTTAGACATGTTTTGCAAACTCTTTGAAACAGTGCTCACACTGTTAAAACCCACTTGTTTAGTTAGCTTTTTTCTGCAAGAATTTTAAAAACCAAGCAAGTGCACTTTTTTCCTGAGCATCCTTTTTAGTAGTAAAAACCTTGAATAGAGCAAATTCTGAACTGTAAAATGCTCTGCAACTGCCCACCAGCATTTAACCCACTGTGTCACTGCTGAAGAGATAATAATGGGATACAACAGTTCTAGTCTAGCTCTAACATGAAAAAAACCCAAACCAAAAAAACAACACCAAACCCACAAATCCATCAGTTTATCAATAAAATAAGCAAAAATAGACAAAGAGTAAATCTACAAAATAAGCTGTTTTGTGTAACAGTACTACCCTTTACAAAAGGCTTTTAAAGTGCAAAGATCTGCAAATTTGAAGGAAACATGTTAGGACATCTGCATTCCCTCCAGGCTCACCAAGATTTTCCTGGGCACTTACCTGAGGCTCCATTGGCCTCTGCAGGGCAGGCTGAGCAGGTTCTGAGTTTCCATTGGAAAAGGACTCTGATCTTGAAGGCACTGGTGGCTCCAACACTTTGCCCATCTGTTTAGACTGTGCTTCAGGGGAGCCCTGATTAGTTTTTCTAAATCTCTCCTCCACCTAAGCCAAAATAAATGGAGGTTAAGCCTTGAGTCAGTAAAACCAATTACAGTAGAAATACAAAGGGGAGTACCAACTTTTCTTTACCACAAAGAAAGCAAATACATTTAGGGTTTGGCAGGACTTTTTCCCTACCACTTTTGCCAGCACTGTAAGTTCACTGAGTGAACTACACCAAAGCTCCAAGTATGACAATAATCCATACTAGGAAGAGAGGAGATACAGGAGGTAGCAAGATGTGAGATAATATGATGAAAGAACATTATGAGCCTTCTTTCTGTCTAGACTAGTTATCCATCAGTACTTTCCTCACAGATAATAAAAAGGATATACCTAAACAGAAACAACTTTACAATATATAAGTATTTCCCACTGTTAACCCCTTACTTTAGCTACCCACCTTATGCAAACAATGGTTTTGGATTATCTGCTTTCCTGTGTTTCTCTCTTCAGCAACAGAAGGAGAGACAGGAGTATGTTTCTCTACAGGTAATACTGGAGTCTGTTCAGCTTTAGGCACAAAAGCGTAGAAATTACCACCTCTCTTACCAAATACTCTCAGCATAAATTCAAAGGCTGTAGAGGACAGTCCCAGCAGTTTGTTTCCTGTTCTCAAGAAGGTGTAGAATTGATCTTATCTTAACCTCAAGAGCTTCCTGAGGGGTCGGCCAAATCAAAATGTGCTCAGTCTTCAGAAGACCATCAAGCAAAGTCCCCATAGAGAAATGTCAAGGCCTCTTTCAAGGCCACAACACTGGCAACAAAGTGAGAGGTATGAAGGACAAGAGATGGAGGGAGGCTACAGGCAGAAAGGAAACAGCCTTTCATTTCCTAAGAAAGTCTGTTGCTAGAACCAAGGCAGCATGTGTCAGGTAAGCTGCCTCTGAGGAATGCTAAACTCCCAGTATTTTATCAAAGCACCAAAGATCAAACTGGAAGCTTGGGATGATTTAATTTGCTTTAACCCTTGTGCCCAGAGCACAAAACCAGTATTGGGATGATTTCCTAATGCTCCCTAGGAGTGATGGTCTGGAGAGACTGGCTTCCAGAAGACAGGCAAGTTTCCAGACTCCTCACCTCAGGTGGGCTCCTCTACAAATACAACCTGCCTCTGCATTCCAAAATTTGAGGACAGTATCAGGTTGCCTATAGGGACAAGCAGACAAGCTTCTGTTAAGGTCTACACAAAACAGACCATGTCTTGGGAAGAGTACAACAGTAATGGAGGCAAGCATCTTCACCATGCAATCATTTCCACCACTGTGTTCAACTTCATAGAGGCATTCCTTAAAATCTAAAAAACAGGCCAGACTCCTTGTTATGAATAGAATAAGGAAAAGCCTCAAGGAAAAGCCTTCTGTCTGAAGCAACAGGTTTTCACATCTCTAACTGTAGATGATAGGAAGCTTCTTCAACAAAGCACATAAACTGCACGAGGGACATGTCCTCAAAACCAGACAAGAAGTGGCAAGGAGAGAGAGTGCATTCCTGGACAGAAACAGGTCCTATTCCAGTCATCTGACTGCCTGGACCTGAAAGTGATATTAAGTTCTAAGCTCCCTGCTGTTTCCCAAAGCCAATCTTAGAATTCCTTTTCCTTATATCGCCATTGCTACTGCAATGAGGAAAGAAACTAATCACCATTAAACTTTGCCAGTCAGGAAGGTTAGTCCACTTCACCTTACCATCCCAATGGTCAGCATCTCTGTAAGTGGACACTTTTTCTAGAGAGCAGTATGGCTGAAAGTATGAGGCACAGAACACTCATTCCAATTCACTGTTTTATGTAAAGAATGATGTCAGAGTTAATGCCTGCTGTTAGGATTATGTGGTGGCATTCCCACTGCCAGGTATCAAGACCTTGTGGCTGTAATTCTATCACACTTTTAAAAAAGACAATTACACAATGATCTCTGGGAAGATCTGACTACTAATCAATTTTTCTGTCTTTACTCTTTTGGGCTAGAGCAATCACAAAAGAAAGACTACAAGAGGAAAAACAACTGAGTCAGTGGTTCTCCTAAAGGATGGAACACTTGAATCTTTTTCTTTTTTTTTTTAGCTCTGAAAGGAAAATGAAGCAGATACAGTTCTGCATCTCTCCAAATCCCAGCCAGCATTCAGGCTGGACAGAAGTGTTAGACTGGCACTATCCTTTCACTGAGCTGGGCCAAGAGCATGCAACAAGGACAAGAGGGCTGGTTCCATGTCTGCACCATCACATACCAGACAAGTCTGAACTTCTTCCAAGTAAGAAAGAAAGTATCAGATACTTCAACCATCAAGAAGAATGGATGAGATAGTACAAACATGGTTTATTAAGAACTTGGACAACAGCATCTAGAATAAAATGAGTTTGCGTCCACCAAGCCCAAACAATAGTACTTCAAAGACTAAGAGGCATTGCTGGATGAAGCTGAACCGAGAGCTATTTTATCATGTTTAGTAGGCCTAAATATATTTTCTGTTCTTGTTCCAAAATGTATTTACCTAGTTCCCACATGCAGCTGATGAATGCCATTAAGAGCTTTGACTAACATTGCCCAGTCTGGTGGTTTGTGGGCAGTATGGTGCTCAAGGGAAACCAAGAATAGATCACTGAAAGAAAGCCAAATATACAACAAAGAGGTGTTCACTTGCTTCCCAATGTTACTCATGGACCAGTGAAGACTCACTGAAAGGCACAGCACTTCAGATCAACTTGTAAGTGCCTGAAGTCCAAGAAGGCAACACCATAAGAGTTTCAAAAGAACGGGATATGATCTCAGCAGAGAATACTTAACATTTCAAAAATGAAACTAATGAAATTCAGGTTTGTGTTCATGAGAAGGAAATATTGAAAAGTGTATGTTAAAACACCAAATGTGTACACATTTGCTGAGTGTTAACATCCATCATAGGTTTGTGCTTTCCAACTGCCTCTCAATTTCAAATCACCAGTACTTGCAAGAGACACAGAACACTGCACCAACACTTCCTAAGAAAACACATCTGAGGAAGCACAGATAAAACTTGCCAACATGATACTTCCAAAACCAGGTCCCAGTTATTCTGCAGCCTTCCAGACCTTCTTTCCAACTTTTACACCTCAAAAAGTCTAAACTACAGTGATTGCAGCAGAAGTACTCAGAAGTTGCCTTAGGGCTTGAAAACCAGTAACCAACAGTTTAAAATATCCTGCCCCTTATGAGCAGTGCTTTGGCCCCCAACTATACTGTAGCAGAATTGCAGTCATGCTGATGCCAGCAGGCAGAGAAGCAGTTAGCAGACTCCTGTTCACTAGCAGGACTTACCTCACGTGCTCTTTCAGCAGGCTCATAGTGGGATTTTGGCTCAGGGGTATGATAGCTTTGTTTATTTCTTTCTTGCTGCTGCTGCTGTTGCTGCTGCTGCTGTTGCTGCTGCTGCTGCCGCCTGTGATCGTGCTGCAGCGACAGGAGGTAGGCTTGCTCCTGCTGCAACTGGCGCTGGAGTCGCTCTGCCTGTCGGTGTTCCTCCATCTCTCTCCATCTGTATTCCTTTGAGAGAACGGGTGAGGAAT
This sequence comes from Anomalospiza imberbis, assembly GCF_031753505.1. Taxonomy (NCBI): domain Eukaryota; kingdom Metazoa; phylum Chordata; class Aves; order Passeriformes; family Viduidae; genus Anomalospiza; species Anomalospiza imberbis. The sequence continues at coordinate 30,080,428 of NC_089682.1, forward strand.
TCAAGACATGACACTGACTGTATGGTGGACATGTCCCTACCAATCCCATTAAAAATGCACCTTTCTGGTTGCTGTTTTGTTTGTTTGTTTGTTTGTTTCATTGTTAATGTGTAACCAAGAGCTAAGTTAGACCCATATGACTTGTGTCTTATGTTGGGAAAGTCATGAGTGTACTGCTAAGCTTGACATGATTGGAGAGTTATGACAAAACTGATTTTTATTAAAGGGAAAAAAAGAGTTGTTTATACTAAATCCAGTGTTAAGTTCATAAAACAATGATTTAGACCAACACTAGGCCATTGTATCCTGGGGTGGATTTACATATCATGTGTGCTTTTGATCTGCAACACAAGCACTCTAGTTCTTCACTGAATGCCAAGGTCTGTTCAGAAACTCGACCACCACACCAGAACTGTTCCACTTTAACATAAAGCCTCCTCTTATTGCCCAGAAAGCAGTGTGACCATACAGCACTTCTCATATGTGCCTGTCAGCCCACAACACTAGCATAAATGGCCTTTTAATCAAGCTCCTTTGTTGTCATACTGTCAGTGCAGCTGTGCCCGACTGAGGGAAGCCTAGGACTGGCCGGATAAATGGATCCTATAGCTACTGAACAAAACAGATACAGTGCTTTACCAGTAACATGGCCTGCTCCTGGAGCAGCTGCTGCTGTAGAATTTCCAAGTGCCGCTGCTCCTCTTCTAGCTGTCGCCTGATATACTCCTGTCACATAGAAATTACCCAGCAATAAATTTATTCAAAAGGAATGCATCAGAACCCCCTGGGTGGAACACCACACGCTACTTCCCCAGTTCAGCTTTAATGAGAAACGCACTTCAGGATGGATTAGAGCCTGCAGAACAATTTAGGAAGCCCTGACTCCTGAGCATTAGATTTTGGCCCCTTCTGTTCTGAAATTTGCACTCCTGCAAATGTTGCCGGCACAGGCCAGCGCTCATTTATGTATTTTGGAAGTGGTTTCAAGAAGCAGCAAAATGCACTTGAAGGTTTTGATAAGTTAAAACACAGCAAGTCTGACTCAACACAGCCAATACAAAGTCACATGCAAGTTGTATTAAACATTAGTGTGTTGCACTGGTGCGATGAACTGTTAGCAACAGCTAGAGCCAGGCATAGTGTAGGCAGAGCTGGAGCAAGCTCCCCCAAATGGGCTCTGCCCATTGTGCAGTTGGGACCTGCCTTGCAGTTGGGACCTGCCTCTGCAAGTGCAGCTGGGACCTGCCTTGCTGAGTCTCCCCTGCCACCCTCACCAAAGCCTCTCCTAAGCAAACACTGCCAGCCTTGCTGAATTATGCGATGGTTATGAGACAAACAAACATCCACCAGGAAACAGAAATTAGACCAAACTCGCTTGCTCTTGCCATCTAGCCACCTCTTCACCTGCAGCCTCAACAGGTCAAGACATTTACCCTCGTTTCACCTATGCCCTAGAAGAACTCAAACTCTGAAGCACCAAACCCAAGCTGGTAACATCCTATCATGCAATTAATGGAAGTATGTAACATGTGCATGCGCACACACACAAGCACACGCACACATTTACAGTGTATGCATAAAGAAATTAATGGATCAGTGATACAGTGATGGTAGTTATAGAAAGTCTTGTGACAGACTGATGAGATACACCATACTTTTGTTATGCACACTGGCTGAGCCACAGTTTGAGTTAACAAAAATTCTAAGAGGGAACATGTCTTTTCTTCTAAAAAAAAAAGAATAAAAATTCAGAGTGGTTCAGCTTGGCCACATCAATTAACCATTTGTCATTACCGGCACTGTGCGTAATTAGCATTTCAACAGTTTAAAAAGCAGCTGGGGAATACCCGGTGTCTGCCCAAAAGCAAATTGCTATACTGTAATTAGAGATTTTCCATATATTTATTCCCATTGGTTAGTCTTCTCTCCTTTGACTCAAGAATCTTTGAAACATACATAAACACAATAAAATTTCCCAGTAACACAATCATCAATGATCTCAATACAGTGAATTTATGTAAGAAAAAGTTAAGATGTGTCAGGCCAAACCCAGCATTCCTGAAGTTAATGGGAAATTTACAATCAATCAGCCTCTAGGACAGAAGTTTTGGCCCTTTATTTGCGATCAGTATTTTGCAGTACATGCACAGTAAGTATTGCTCTGATTATCACCCTGATTGAAGTTATTAAAGGATTTTAAAACATGCAGATTTCATGCATAAATATAGCAGCTGAATTTCACAGTTTAACAAGTTTCTCAGTTGTACTTTCAATGTATTAAGGGCACACTGACATAACTTAAGATATACTTGTTGCCTGAATGGGCATACGTTACTGATTTTAAACAGAGTAAGAGAGGGAAATTGCATATGCAAGTTTAGGATGGAAAATCCTCTGCAGCTCAAAGATTCCATCTCAATTTCAGACTATTCAAAGTTCATGCCAATGACCAATTCTGCGTGCCAGAAGCTGACACACAACAGAGCTGCCCTTCTCTTGCCAGGTCTTCTGAACAGGGGCATGTCCTGCAAGAACCATTGATCCAGCAAGACAAGCCTAGAAACAGTTTTCAGCTTCAGTGATGATTTTGCCAATTCTGGTGATTTTAGTCCAGCCCAGAGGCACGAGCTGAATTTAGAATGAGTACTGCAACAAGACTTCATTTTTTGAGAGAATATTGATGCTGCCAAAATTTTCCGTAAAGCCCTACAATCCTATGTTAGTGCAGTTGCTGTCAAAAACAACAAAGATGAAAGAGTTAGTGTTACGTTGCCTCTAAGCTGATTTAGGCTTACTACTTTTTTAAAAATTAAATTAGAACTTAGAAGAAACAAACCTATTGCACATATATCTGTATCATGGACTCACCTGCTCCCTTTCTACCCTCCTCTTTTCCTCCTCTGCTCTTCTTCTCTCTTCCTCCTCCTTACGCCTCCTCTCCATTTCTTCCAGACGTCTTTTTTCCTCCTGTTCTCTCCGCCTTTGCTCACGCTCTTGTTGCCTTCGAGCTTCCCTTTCTCTTCTTTGTTGCTACAAAAAGGGAAAAGAAACCACAGAGTTTTACTTTTGTTGTTATCAAAGAAAGAGGTGGGGCTGTTTTCTATGGCGAAGAGCGGGATTTACCAGGACCAGCAAGCTCTGCAACGGAGTGACAAAACATTTTATGCAAGTGTTCCACCAGGAAACTAAACTCATACCCAGCACACATCTATCCCTAAAAGCAGCCTCACTTAGACTCTCTGGTTTCTTCATGCACACACACAAAGTCATGTACCATATTCCTGATGACAATCGAGGTGTGGAAACTCATTCCTCTCTTCAAGAGAGGCTAACACAAACTCCAATCCTCAAAGAACTGTTGAACTCAAAGATGACAATTTTCTTGACATCAACAAGGGGATGATCAGCCCCAAATCATCTAACTCAAATGCCAACTATCTGAACTTCCTGTAAGTAGCTTCTCTCTTAAAACAGTTGGTCTGCTAAGAATTTTGTAGTGTTGGCCCAACAATCAAGCTTAATTTAATGCGCTGCCCAAAACTTTGCCTAAGAGAGAAGGAAGGCTGGCCAACAGCACCTCAGCTCCTCCCAAAACATCAAATGCACCTATATGTAAAAGAGGAAAAGCAGCTAAGTAAGATTTACACTTCCACACATGATCCAAATATAAACGGGTGCTGATTAGGTCTGCTCAAGTCTGAAAAAAACCTGGAAAACAGCTCTAGAAAGCATGAACTGACTCATTTATGTCTATGGAGCATCATATATGACTTCAAAGAAGACATTTTAAATGCCCATGTAGTCGTGACCAATTCTTCCTGCACTTCAGCATAAGCATCCAGTTACTCCACCTACCTCGAAATCCCAGGCAGCCTCCCACAACTGCCTAAGTGTCAAAAGACCCAGCTGTCTCCTGTTCAACCATCAGCTGGGAATATAACTACATTTACTTTCTTTATAGGTTTCTATAATATGCTAAAAAAATATGGAAGAAATTTAAACCAAAAAATAGCATGCACAAATTTAATCCCAAGAACAAAAATGAAAACCTACATTGGTTATTCCTTATCACATTTATGTCAAGGTTATTACTATCCCCAGTTTCTGTTGGAGCAAAGCTGCCACAGCTTTGCTTATCTTAATGCACTCCAAATAGTCTTGCAAGAAAGAGCACTCACACTAAACTTTACTTTGGGTTCACAAATCTAGTTACTGGTGTGAGTTTCATAGTTGTGCTCAACTGAAAAAGCAAAGGCCAATCTACATTTGCTGTGTTGCTTTCATGGGATGAGCTTTCTCTGCTTGGAACATTTTCCTGCATTACTATGAAGGAATTTAAATATCAACAGCCCCTCCATCTTCTGGAATCTATAGTGATATGACAGTGGAGAAGAAATACTAGGGGGGAAAAAGATGGTTCTTGGGTTCTCTGAACTTTTCTGCCAGGAGAAGTTGTGGATATCCCATCCCTGGCAGTGTTCAAGGCTTGGCTGGATGGGGCTTTGAGCACTGGAAGGTGTCCCCTGCCCATGGGAGAGAAGTTGGAGCAGGATGGTTTTTAAAGGTTCTTCCTACACAAATTATTCTATGATTCTATCAATTAGTAGAACTTAAATAATACAGGCTGCTTTCCAATTTTCTTTCATTAACTACAGTTTGGGGGAAGATGTGACTTTCCTGGAGACCACTGTTGAAATACACCCACGCTGTAACTATCACGTCCTCTTTCCTGGCCCATAGCATAATCCTAGGTTCACTACCACCTTCCTGTGCCACAAGACATAAACTCTTTTATCCCTCACATTTCCTGTATCTTCTCAGAAACACAGCTTCCTTGCTCTTGCATCTCTTCTAACTAAATCCATTTACCAGCCTTTTCACTTGTGCTTAAGCCAGCTCTCTTCAATGAATGTAGATATAAAAATAGCAAAAGCGCTGCAAGGCAGCTATGGCACGCAGTGCATTTTATAGGTTTCAATGCTTCCCCCCCTCATTTTTTAAGCACTGTAAAAGGATTTAGTAGGTACTTTTATTTCTGAATATATGCCTCACTGTCAAGCAAATTCTACATTTAAGTCAATATATTCAGGTCCTTCTTGGCTAATCAAGTCTGACAGGCTTTTGTTTAAGAAAACTAAGACGTGAAGTACAATCATTCTGCTGCTTTGAGGATGCAAGACTGGTTAATATAATATGCACACTTATCAACTCAAACAATATTGTGTTGACATTGTTAGGTGGATATATTGCAGATCTCAGGATGGCATCATTCTCACTACAAGGAAGATGGGCAAATTCTTCACTTCTTGAATAAATTCAGAAGTATTCAGCAATATAAATAACTGAACTTAATATGAGGAAAAATAAGCTACAAAATGATTAAGAGAGTCCATTTCCCATGGCAGCACAAAATAAACAAAATCAGTTGTCAAAGATGAGATTTGTAATGAAACCTTGATCCAGAAATCTAACTCAGCACATCAGCAGGTATTTATTACCCAGCAAAGGAATAGGGGGAAAAATGGATTTAAGACAAATCTCACAAATGTGCTACTCTCTATGTGCCAAAGTATGCAGGGAGATCAGGTTTCTCAGCATCACTTCCACCCTCCCAGACACTGCCTCAGCCTCCTGCCAGGTGAGTGGGAAGGAGGTACCCAGCACTGCAGGAGCCCACACAAACACACTGCATGATCCCCTTATTCACAGCCCTAGATGCAAAAGAAAGGTTTTACTTCCTTTGCACGTAGTCTTTGAAACCTCAGCATCAAACCAGTGGTCACTAATGAAGCGGAATTTATTTTTAACAGGCCTGGGGAAAGGAAACCTACAGTGACAACCATCTCTTGGGTCCTAGTCCATATCTTGTCAAAGCAATGCCAAAGGTGGTTGGTAGCAAATTGGGTTGACACAACCTGGCCTCAGAGCCAGCCCTACAGCTGACTTTCTTGCATGCATCTGTTGGCACAAGGCTGCCTTCCAGATTGGCTCTTGCAAGTCTTCCATGAGGACACCAAAACCTGATCACTGTGTGCCTTAGGCCTGCCCAAACGACAGGAGAGGGACAGGAAAAAATGTTTGTTAAAACCAGTGTCATATTTCTACATATAAAATTTTGCCTTTTAAATTTAGTTTGTGTGATTGTCAGATAATGTCATTTTTTGTCACATACTACAAAAAAGGCCTGACATAAAACACTGTTGTCCAAGAAACAGCAGGTATAGATCTACATTCCTGAACTTACGAATGCATATCCAGGTCTTCTCTAGTTTGGTATGGTATTACCAACTTTCTTGCATATGTCAGATAAAAGCCTTATTTCCAAGGAGCAAACTGTTAGCCAGAAAATAAGGCAAGAAGAACTCTTCAAAGAAATGTCAGACATGCCAAAACAGAATTTTGACAGAGCCCATACTGCCTCAAATTACTGCATTTCACAAAATGGGCATTTACTATGCAAACAACATTAAAAAAAAAAAACACCCACAAAGAAAATACAGTGTCAGCACCCTGGCTCTTTATCTGGTTTTAGGATGCAATAATGATGATCTCATAATGGAACCTGACATCTCCAAATTGGAAGTCCATGCAGTAGAGTATGATTTACCAGGAGGGGGCAATGCAACTACACATGCAGTTTGTCTATACCAACGAATTCAGGCCCTCATTCATACAGTGAAATGCTCAAGATTGATATAGATCCTTTATTTAAAATTCCTTAAATATTATTACTGTGTCTCATATTCAAAGAGAAGATTGATGATACCTATATTAATTATTTCTTTCACAAAGAATTAGGTAGCCTGGTATCAGCTTAGAAAAAGAATTGGCAAGATTAATATTTTTGCTTTGTCCACACTAGAGATAAATCAGAAGTAGAACTTCTTACTCAGTACCAATCCAAGATGCAAGCAATTCAAATTAAGTAGATAAGAATAAGCTCCCCTTCTGTGAAAGAAATGAAGGCCTGGCAAAAATTGCTTGCAGGTACACCTACATTAGCATCTTGGTTCAGATCTGGAGTGCTCTTTTGAAGTGAATCATCCAAACATCTCCACTTACCTAGTTATGTTTCGTATTGTGAAGATGTCTTGGAGTGCCAACCACACCTTTTGGATGAAATTAAAAAGGCTGATGCACTCCAACCACAAGCAGGCACAGAGTCTAGACCTCAGCTAGTCCAAAGGAATTCTTCTTGTCTTTAAACACATGAAGTCTTCAGGTCCTCAGCACTTTAATTATTATGTTCAACAATCTGCTTCTACAGGACTGTACTACTTACCAGTGTAGCTATATCCTACCACTTCAAAAACATCCATCTTAGGTTCTCATAACCAGGGACAGAGACACCATTTAATGAAGCTATCCTGAACTGCAGAGGTCCACAGAGAATGGGATTCCACCACAGCCAATTCTTAAATTCCTGAGCCAGATTCAGTTTTGCAAAGTACAAATTCAAATGCCTTCTTATACTCAGCAGTTGTCTCCATGTTGCTGAACAGAATGACAGAATCACATTAAAACAGCAAGGAACAGGTGAGATTTTTTTTGTTTAAACTATCTAAATACCTACATAGTTGACAGTCTTTACATGTCTTTTAAAGGAGGGCTGGGGGTAGGACAAAATCCCTGTCTCAAAATTCTCACATAATATTCTGTAGTTTGACCACATGTCATTTTCACCTCCTCAGTAAGACACAGTTCCTGCAACAACAACTTTTAGAAGTCACCTATATGCCTTTTAAAAAGTAATCTTTTCTCTAATACTGCTGAGAATTACAGTTTTTGGCAGATGTCCTAAACACCGTTCCTGTTACAGTCTCGGTCAAAACTGTCTAGGCTTTGTGCCAGCATTGTAAGAACAAGCCCTCAATTTTAATTTAGGAAGTGGGGGGGGGGGGGGGGGGGGGGGGGGAAGTCTATGCAACTTGTTCAGGAAGATTATCTAATGCATAAAATTCTACCAAAGAATATTAAATAAGTATATGAATACATACTTTACACAAGCAAAAATTACAAGACATCAAGTCTGATAAAAATATCAACGAATTTATGAACGCCCTGAGCTTCAGTGTCTGACACTAATCTTGACTCCCATTATCAAGCTCTTCATTGTTTACTGGCTTCATCAAAACAGGGGGGGTGAGTTAAGGACAAAGTGACAACATTTCAATATTTTGGCCTTCAATTGTGTCACAACACTGATGTTTATCTAAATTTGTGTCTACTACCCTTCCCCCATCTGAAAGAGCTTGTTCTGGCTGCTGTTTTGTTAAAAACCACTTGGGATCATATATTTTTCCAACACAAGATCCAATGAACTAAGTGGGATTTTTTTTTTGAAAGCTAAATGTGAGTCTTTTTTTTAATGCACTTGATGAACAACATGCCTACACCATCACCTGCTAAAGGAAATTTTTTTAACTCACCTACTTTGTAACTCATTCCTATTTATGCCTCCAAGGAACCAGGCAGAGGTTACAGACCCATACAAGGTAAAAAGCTTTGATCTTACAAATTTTACATGTTTTACCATGCAACCTTATTCAGTAATACAATCTACATTACATGCTGTCTTGTGGTTGTGGAAGTTGTCAGTTTTATTTTGGATTTTAAAAAGCAGGACTGATTAAACATAATTTCAGGTAACTGCCTTTTCTTTCTACTTGCTCTTTCTGTTATAAGTGCAACATCCCCAAAAAGTTCAACCCATGCAGAGAAAATGGTGCATTGCTTTGTTTCCACTACTAGCAGCAGCAGCTCTTTTATTTTAAAAAGAAAATCCAGATTTCAAGAGTTGCACTGATTACTAAAGTTAAATGATCTAGATAATTTAATTGCAATCCTCTTCCTCAACAAAAAAATACTGCCTGCAGAACCTCAGAGATTAAAGGGGCATTTAAAATAAATCATTGACTCCCATACTAAGAAAAATTTGAGCAGTTAAGCAGTAGCTCAACTTTTGCCCAAGTTTGACAATATCGATCTTTTATTTTCTTATTTTTCTAGTATCTTTTTTTATTACCTACTCCCTCCACAAACCGTCTAAAACCAGTTGCAAGTGCTATGAGGTTTATCTTGGCATCCTCTGAAGGGTGGGGAAGAAACAGTAGAGAAATGGGGTTTATATGCCTTCCCCTCATCCGTCCTTATGGATTCATGTGTGGCTGAATCTTAGCTCCCAATCCCTCCTTATAGCAGCACTAAACTCATGTGCACTTTGGAAAAGAGGGATAAAGAGCATAATGTGACCTGGAAAGGTATTTGGAACTTTGTATTACTTGTTATGCAAACAGGTCATGGGATGTAAATCAACATTTAGTCCTGGCTGCATCGTCATTAAATGTTACCAGGATTTGGAAAACCAGACTGGGTGTAGTTTTTCCATCACTGCTAAGTGAAAGGTTGAAACAGACTCAAGCAAGAGGTCATTTAAGGACAACTGGAATTTGACCCTGCACTTCCTGAAGAACCAGAGGATTGGTTTCACTTCAATTCCGTCATACCCAGCTCTGGCCTGAAGAGATGTTTTGAAATCCTCCTACTTCTGAAGCTCATGCTGCATATTCCATCTACATATATAAATATATATATGCACATGAGATCTTGGGACGTGAAAAGTATGACAGAACAATATTGTCCACATACATTCACTTTCTTTTATCTTCATTAGTGTATAGAAAATGCATACTTAATGTATCACAAAAGTATGATTTATATATTTGTAATTCCTGCAGAATTGTAATTTTAACATTGATTTACAAACATATTTATAGATCTACTTTTAAAGGCCCCTTCCAATCCAAATCATTCTATTATTTTATGATCTAGGTGGCTTTTATTAATTAAGCTACTGTGCATGAGAGAGTAATACATTAAAAAACAGGCTTCTATCTACTATGAATGAGTGCCAAACACAGATGTTTGAGAGAGCTTTAAAGGGAAATCTGCAAAATGTTATGACCCCCAAAACAGTCCTCTTGAGAGAAAAATCCACCTGGGAATAATTTGTCTCCTCTTCTCTACACCTACCTAAGCCTAGACAAAGACCAAGAAACAGCCTCTTCCCCAAAAAACACTTTCAAACAACCCAGCTCTGGCTCCTGTTGTCTTCATAGGAGCTGCTGGGTATTCAAATGCTTTGGAAGACGTCTTATATTCAAATAGCCAGGCATGGATTTAAGTGCTTTGCTCTACCTTTACAGGTGGATTTTCACAGGATGTTTTCTTTCCTGAGGTATCCTAGAGCTACAAGGAATTCTATTTAAATGGGTGTGGGAATGGGAAACAAAAGGGGGAGAGGGACTTCTGCCCCCCAAACTCCAGTCTCTTGTTTCTACCTCTTCTAGCCGCCTCCTCTGCTCCTTCTGCTGCTCGATGCGTTTCTGCCTCTCTGCCAGCAGCTGCCTCTTGTACTCCTCCTGCTCACGGAGCTGCTGCTCCTGCAGCAGCTGCTGTCTCCGAAGGGCCTCGGACCGTTCCTTGTTTTCCTGCTGCAGTCTCAGGAAATCACGTCGGAGGGTTGATTCTCCAGGCACATTGACAATGGAACTGCAACAAGAGGAAGTTAAAGCCTTCTGTATGATAAAGCCTGATGGGCCATTAAATACCTTTGCCAAAGCAGGGGAACATTAATAAAATATATCATGATGTTAAAGTTTAATCTAGTTTCTTTTGGAGCAAAGACACTGGATGTATGTCAAATACATGCTCTCAGTGGAAGGCATGAAATGAGGCCAAGCAAAGTAAGGACGAATGCTAACACTGTGGAGACCCTGATCAATCATATTTGCCATAAATCTCCATCCAGAGCTTGTTTGCTCTAAGTCATAGGAAGGGGAGCTTTCAAACATTTAACAGTCACAGCCACAGGTATTCAAACCCTTTGAGTAGTTTGTGCATTCACTTAATGAGAGACAGAAATTTAGCATGCTGATTTATAATCACAGACCTTTAGACTTACTCAGCATGGACTGCCAAAAGCAATTATTACCTTGGCTCTCCTTCTTGTTCAGGCACTTCCTCCTCTTCTTCCTCACTTCCACTATATTCATACTCCGTCTCATCTAATAGGAAAGAAACAAAGGCCTGGATAGTACTTTAAGTTTAGGGCAGTGGGGAGCTGCAGTAGCACCTCAGTAAACCAGCTGTTGTCCCCTTCAGTGAGAAGATCTATCACAGACCCTAGAACTCATTCTATATATATAAGCTAATATTCCCAGCGGCACAGTGGTCTGGAGAAGATTTCCAGTAAACTCCCTGAACAGCACCAGGTTTTACATGTAAGACAAGACACCTGGAGAACTTCAGCACCACCTGAATAAGGAGAAAAGGCTGCCCAAAACTTTTGCTTCACAGCTCTTGTGATGGGTTATTTCCTGTGAGTCTGATTTATGGCACCATTCCAGGAAATAAATCTACCAGAGACTAAAGAAGGGAAAGGCATGTATGCCAATATCCTCCTAAATATTGTTTAATGCTTGTATGGAAGAGCCAGTGGCTAGCAAGCGAGCAAATTTAATGTATCAGAAAATACAGCACTTGAAATTTATACTTTCTCTGTAAAAGACAGAACAAAACAGAGCCTTCTGATAGTCAAACTATGAATTGAAAAGGAACTTTTTAAGGATTTGGGCTAGAGGAGCTTCTCTTGGGGTGGGTATTTAGAATGCAAAGCAAGACAAAAATATGCATTTTTGACAAGTGGCAAAGACTTGATTTTTAGAAGCTACATACCTTTCTCTCCTCTCTTCTTCCTGGTCCTGTCTATATGGTCCTTAAGCTGGATTCGAACTTGCCTTTCATTTGGCTGGTCACGTATAAAGGGATGTTTCAACAGTTGTTCTGTAGAAGGTCGCTGCATGTAATTCTTCACTAGACAACCTTCTATAAAGCTGAAAAACTTTTTCGACCTGAGAAAGCAGGATGGGGAAAAAAAAAGGCAAAATATGAGAGGTAAAACTTAGCTGAAACATTTTTTCTGTTCTTTCTCAAATTTGTTTTCTCCAAGAGCATCATGTCCTAGAGGACAGTACAAGTGCTGCCTGCAAGTGTACCTCCTAAACACATCTGTGGGTATTCCAGCTGAGCACTGGGCTGGAGCAACACAGGGCTGGAGGGACACAGGGGGACATGAACATTCTTGGAGCACTCAGGCACAGCTTCACAGTAACATACCCTCATTCAGAGAGATAATTTCTCTGAAAGTCAGAATCTATGAGTGAGGTAAATCATGTGAACCTGGCTGCTTCTGGATCAGAGCTGGAGAGAATCCAGCCTGCTTGAAGCAGATGCAAGGCAGCTCTGGTGTGCCTCCACCTACCCATGCTACAGACAGCCATGCCCAGTCAGGAAAACTGTGTCTGCCATTCTCCTGACACAAGCTTTTGCATGTGTCATTTTTGCATCTCCACACTGCTTTTGCATGCACCTGGGCTCACAGAGTTAGATCTGCCAGAATTTAAGATTATTTTATTTTTTTACCTTAAGAGTCACACACAAAAATTTTTTACAGAACTAGAGGTGGGTGTTGGTCAGTGTTGTCTGTTCAACACAGGCACTTTGGGTCTCTGACACAATTTAAGGGCATGAACTAAACTAAACCCCTCCTGCACACACCATAAAGTGACAGGGTACGGGAGTTAGCTAAGCTGCAGCACTACCTTCCAAAATTTGCACTTCATTTGAACTCTTGAAAGAGGATCTCTCCAGAAAGAAGTCACCAAACAAGCCACCTGCCAAATCCAATAGTGGAAATACTCAAAACTGCAATGAGGCACTGGAACAGGTTGACCAGAGAAGTTGTGGATGCCCCATCCCTGGAAGCATGCAATGCCAGGTTGAATGGATTTCTGAGCTACCTGAACTAGTGGATGGCATCCCTAGTTGGCTGGGATTCATGGGATCCATGGCAGGGTTTGGAACTAGATGATCTTTAAGGTCTCTTCCAACCCAAGCCATTCTATGATGATTCTACAACTTTGTCATCATTTGGCCTATCTTCTCATAACCTGCAACTAAGCACGCTATCAAAATAGTGAGTGACAGCAACACTGCCTTGGACCAGAGCTGCTTTTTAACTGGTACGTGCTCTCAACCTGCACCAGTGCTTGGAGAGCAAACATCCTCACTACATCCTTAAGAGGAAAAAGCAGTAATTTCCGTCCATCAGTTCACTTCCCTACTGTAATAAAAAAGGTCGAATCCAATATAACTTGGATGTTCAGATTTTTTTATTCCTCACACCTTGAATGTTATTTCACATTAAAAAGTCAATGAAAGGCTAATGCAAATGGCACCTATGCATCTCTATTCCCGTAATATATGCAGAAGGCAAGTCAGAGACAGCAATGACTTGACAGTATACAAGTGCATGAATAAGTTAACCCAGGTAAAGACCAAGCCCAGCAAGAAAGCCAAGTTTATACTATGTTGATATTGAATACACAGTCCAATCACTTCATTATTTTGACAGGCTCACAGCATCCCATGATCACATTCCATCTATAAGAAACCTCTTTCTACGGAGCATTTTTGTTTCGTATGTGCCAGTTATAACCAGTAACTGGGAGGAAATCCTCTGATACTAATGGATTCTTCTCAGCTGGCAAGAAGCAGGCAGGCACTCAATTCCAACCGTTTACAATAATTATAGTAAAAGCCTTCATTAGTTTTAATAGCTCCTTTCTATTTAGCAACTAGAACACCATAGCACTGTTCTGTTTCTGTGTTATGATACATCTGAGAAAACATACTGCATATTAAGAGAGCTACAGCAGTTTATATTTTAAAACATGGATCCATTTGTCACCTTAATACAGATGCTGCTTTACCAAAAAAAAAACAAAAACAAAACCACAAAAACCTTGGTATTTATTTCCACACAATCTGAGATGAAATTTATCTGGGACAAAGAGAAGTAAATAATGCACACATTTTATTTCATGCTTTGATTCAGAGGCACAAAAGATAACAAATTTTTGCTAACTTAAATTGCTTTACAATTCTGTGGAAGGAGGAGTAACAAAACTGTATGCGATATGAGAAAACTTCACGCTACACAAGGCTACAAGCAAGATATAATTAATACATACCATTTCTTGGATTTTAACCGTGGGGGAGGGTTCCTGGGTATCAGAAAGAGTGCCCTCATGGGGTGCATGTCACAAAGTGCTGAAAGGAAGAAAACAAAACCAGAGACAGAGACACTGGTTTAGTTGCTCTCTGTCAATGCCATGACTTTAGCTTCCACAACCACTCCCACCATCCCAAATATCCATGCAGCAGGTGCAGACAGCAACACAGCTAAATGGAATTAGCCCAAAATGACAACAATTCCATAGCTCAGTGTGCCAATGGCAGCCCAAAAAGAGAAAGAGGTCATCAGCCTCCAGAATCGACCAAGATGGGAACATCTGAGCATGGCCCTCCTCCAGCCCCAAGTCATCTGACTTACTTTCTGGTCAATAAAATACTGGAAGATGATGATGGTGGAAGGGAACAATGAGAGTTACTGTTTCATATAATCTTCCCTCTACCTGCCCTTCTCTCCCATTATGGAGGGTGCTTCATTTTTACTCTCCAGACCTGGATATTTTCTTTACTTCAAGGCATGACAGTTTTGAAGCATGGGAGGATCTGTATCACACAAAAGGACTGTCTGCAGAACTGAAATGCAAACCCATAACTTTTGTCCAAAGAAGTCCTGTTTGTTTCAGTGGACATTTAGTGGGAATCTAGGATCAATGTTGGACAGCTTTTCCTCCTGTTCCACAGAAAAGCAACATGGCAGAGCCAACACAGAGAAACAAGGGAGCAGGAAGAGAGGTAGCCCAAGAAAGGTCTCTAGGAGCCATGTTCAGACCACCTTCCTACATTTGATCTCTTACACCCTCAGTCTCAGCCTGAGTGATCACTGCAGGATGAGGTGACATATACCACGCAACAGAAATTCAGGAGAAACAGACTGATGTGAAGAGAATTCTGGCTCAAAAATAAGGGGCCACAATCTTGGCAAAAGAAGCCCCCTGGATGCCTATGGATCCCTGCAGACCACCAAAGAGTCCATAGAGATGGACTCTTCAGCTGCCACTGGAGGAGGAGGTAGAGCCCATGTATCAGAGGACAAGAGCTGTTCAGCACTTACAGAGCATCCTTGCTAACTTCTTAAATGCTACTCTTGTGCTTTTACACAAAGAAGGGCCAAGCTCTGCTTTGGTTTAGAAATGAACAAAATATTATTGTCCAATTCTAGGCTTACAAAGCCATACAGGCAACCCAAAGTGCTGAACAAAAAGGTATGGCAAAAAGGAGGTAGTTCACTTAATATAGTGCTGGCTGAGGTGTCCTGGGAGTAGCTCTTACTTGAGTCATGCAAATATGCAATCAGGAAAGAAAAAGAAAACAACCCCAAACTATCAGGCCTCCTAAAACATGAATCAACCCATGACCGTTGTGATTTGACTTTTAAATCTTGCATTGAAGTCAATAAGAACAACAAGAAAATCAGGCAGCAGCTACAACGAAATGACCAATTTTTAGCTGGGAAATATCAATACTTTATTTCAGCAAGATTATTTCAGACATTTCAAGCTGGGCTGTGTTGTAGTGATAGATTTTTATGTGCAAAAAAATTAACTTGCCCTTAGGTACCTTAGGCTCTTATTTTTTAAATACAGAGCTTCAGCTGAGGGTGAGGGTAAGTATATTTGCAAGATCAATAAGGACTTTCATAAAAATCATCATTAGAAGTCATAACATCATGCCTAACTTCTTTTCAAAGGTTTCTGTCCACCCCACACATCTGCTGTTTGCCTTTATATTCTGAAAGAACTATGTGAAAGGAAAAGAACCTATTCAAAAGTTGGGCATTTTTGTTTTCCAGGTTTTCCTCTCAAATCCAAACTAACTGATAATGATCCTTGCTTGAGAATACCTAAGTTCAGTGCTTTGTCCTGAAGAAGGATTTACAGTTTAAGCCATGTCTCTGCTAAGGAAGATTAACACCACTCACTGATGAGTGGAAACAGAAGGAGAAGCTATGTTAGCTTTATCCAGACCAACAGAAAGCCAACACAGAAATAGTTGCTACAAATGCTTTTTTCATTAAGACCTGTTTCCTCAAGGCCTCACTGACCCCCTCCCCAGCTGAGGTTTCAGTACTCTAGGCCACTCCATAGACAAAGTCGGACACAACTCCAAAACACAATATACTACCCATAGGAAGGAAGTCAGACACTCAATTAGCTTCCAAATATTCCTGCTATAGAAATTAAATTACTGCAGTCTGCAATGTAATGTTTAAACACAACCCTATCTTTATCAAAAGCATTGCTATTTATGGGATTTTATATTTATAGAGCAGGCAAAACCAAAGACAACAGAAATAACATGGGCATATTTTCAGAAACCTCAAAACTTGCTTAGATTACAACCAGCATCACCCAAGTATATGTTTCAGCCTTAAGGAGCCCAGTGGAGAAGCACAGGGATCACTTACGGGGAGCTCCTTCTGCCATCTCTATGGCCGTAATGCCACACGACCAAAGGTCACTCTGCAGAAAAAGACAGACACCATATGTTAGTAGGTGGATTTACCCATTCACACAGTAAGAGAGTACTATTTAGAGAGGCCCTGTAGGTGAGGCTGAAACCAAATACCACAGCTATTTAAATAATATAAGCCTCTTTTATCTTGTAACTGTATCATAAAATCCTACTTTTCACATAATGCGTATGTGTATGCAGAAACACACGCACGTATTCTTACTGAGTGAGCAAACAACCCTTTCCAACAGCACATAAAAATATATTCACATTATGACAATGGGAAATACATTTGCCAGAAATCTAAGCCTATGAAACAACAGAATTTTCAATATTCCCTTGTCAACAAAGAATTGAACAAGGGCATTCCCAGAGTGTGCAGAGATACAGTTGTAAAACCAAAAGCTCAGCTCAAATTTAAAGTGGCCAGACTTGTCAAAAACTGCAAGAAAGGGCTCTTCAGGTACATAAACAAAACAAGCAAGAACAAAAGGAAAATAAGGTCCACCTGAAAGGAGAGGTGAATTAGTCACCAAAACCACTGAAAAGGCAGAGGTTCCCAAAACTTACACCTCTGTCTTTACCACAGGCTCCCAAAATTTACACCTCTGTCTTTACCACGGGCATTACTTAAAGCCAATGGCAACATTCCTCCCCTAACATCTCAGCTTTGCTTGAAACTACAGAGACAAAGTCCATCAGTGGCAGCCTTTCAAGGTACCACCTCTGGCCAGCACCTCTGACTCAGGAGAGACCAAACAAGAGCCAGGAAGATCAAAAACCAGGAAGAGATGGAGGAGTCCTGGCAAGGAACCAACTTCAGAGAGTGACACAGCTTAATGGGCAAAATACTGGAGGAGACTGCTGTGAAAGAGAGCTTTTCTTGAGCAAAGCAATCTTCATTTCTGGTCACAATTGTGATTTTTAAAAAATTAATTAAAACTAATGGGCAAATAAGTTCTTCATGCACTACAAGCAGAGAAGTATTTCTAAAGATCATATTTTCAGACCCAGCAAGGCATTCTTCTCTTAGTCAAATGCAGCCATCTAAGCTAAACTGCAAATCCTCATGATCTTACAGAATCTTTCGAACATTAATTTTTTTGTGCGCAACCACCCTAGAGGCTCCACCAGGAACGATAAAGAGGTGCTTTCAGAGGACAGAGGAGTTATTTTTCACATCACTACTGCATTAACAAATATTGCAGGGGGCTTTTCTACTTTACTAAATAATTTAATAGTGAACCTTCCTTACTAATAATAACAACTCTATCTGGAAAGGTATAAAACATTAGCTTTAGTACAATGAGATGCTGAATGTAAAAAGCAATTAAATAAGGAGAAATAGGATCAGATCAATCTTAGTCAAAATGTACAAAAACACCAATTCAAATAATCTGGATGTTTTACAAAGATTTAGACACACACAAGTATACTGATAGCTAACACTATCAGTCTCAGCAAAGTGATATAATTGATATTCAGGTCTATAATTCATTGCAAGGCCTTAATCTTTGGCTTTCTGATATCCTTGGTTAAAGATGGAACAATACATTAGTCTGAGTAATGGTTTCTTTAAAACAGTATTTTTACATTTTTTCTTTCCTTATGCTCTCATTAAAGTCAGCTGAGAGGAACTTTCAAGATTACAGTATGCTTTCACTAGATATATTTAATTTTAAATACATATACCTAATATTCTTAAGGGTTATGCAAATATCATCAAGCCAATTATGGTTTTGCAGTAATAAATCCTTGGTTTGCAGCAAGCTACGTAAAGAATGATCTTTGTTAAGAAATGTTGTGATGGATAAATTTTTATCAAAAAAAAATCATGTATATGTATCCTGAAATTAGAAGTAGTTTTAGGAATTCCTTTTGTACTTCACTGGCTCTCCAGATGGTGGTTCTATTTAAGGCAACACCTAAAATGTATTGTTCTAGGTTACCACAATAACTGGGACATAGTGTAACACAATTTAAAGTACAACCATTATGCAAATTGAGAACACAAGCATTTCCAGGTAAACTCTTTTTTGCCCTCTCTAAGCACCTACAGCACCCTGAAGTCCTGTATTTACATCTCAAAGCTACAATAATACAAGCAGCAGAAAGTGTTAAAGGTCACAATTTGATAGTATCCTTACCTTGTTCTTTGGTAATAAGAATGTAACTACACTAAACAGTTATTACTCCTACAAAGCATAAGAAGTCTCAAAAACTGCCATAGTCCACAGACATTTATATAAAGTGTATGTTTTGGGTTTTTTCTTTGAACAGGACTCTTACTCTGTAATCATACGTAGCATCTGGATTCTCATCACAGGCAATAACTTCTGGAGCCATCCAGTATGGAGTCCCAATAAAAGTGTTTCTCCTGCCAACTGTCCTGTCCAGCTGAGCACTCACACCAAAATCCACTGTGGGTGGGAAAAGAATAAAATTAAATAAGAGGGGGAAAATAATGCAACGATTACTTTTGCAAAGTGATTTGAAAATAAAGCCCTGTAGATGTCCCACATGGGAGGACCATGCTGAAGAGAAATAAGATTATTAATCCTGAGGCAAGTGAGCCCTCATGGTTCACACACAATGTGCTTGGGCACAAGTACCAAGGGACACAGCAGCACATAATCACCTCTCCTGTACCCCTCACTGGTCTGCCTGGACAGAAGGGAGAACACAGCTGCAGAACTACTGCCTGGAAGGCTGAGAAAGGGCTATTTAGTCCCTTCCCACATGGTGAAGCCAAGCACCTTTGCCTATACAAAAAACAGCCATTTCCCAAAGGTACCTCTCATGCTATGGGAGAATGGCATGCATAAACACATCTCTTTCAGCTCACCACTTCTTTGCTCTAAAATTGGACAGCAAAAATAACCTGTTGCTCAGTGAGCTGCTCTCTGCTTTAACGCACAGAGCAGAAACACCAATGAGAGCAAAAGATGAGAATTATTCAGGAAGTGCTAACTTTGGGCACCCATGCACACAGGCTGCGAAAGAGATGCCCACTTCATTACAAAGCAATTACATTATAAAGGTGTTTTCTGCCTTTCATTTTGCCCTGCTCATGACCACAGTGCTATATGTCTTTCTATACCAGTAACTGCATCTGCCCTGAGAGGGCTGTGTCAGCTTCACTGCATCCACCATCTGAGTGACACTGACAAACTGGTGTAAACAAGCTCAGCGGAAGCAATGGTTTGGAAGTCACTGTGCCCCATTTTGGACCAAATGAAGGAAAGTTCTCCCAAGAGCCTCCTCCTCCAGCAGCCAGGACAACTTCCCATGCCTCATGCTGCAGGAAGGTGTAATGCAAACCAGAAGGGATGTGGGCTGGGTGGGAGGGCTTCAGCATGGCTCTATATTTAACCAAAAAAAGGTGGCGAGTGTAGCGTGATACAAACACAGAAGGTTGACATGTGCACTAACTGAAAGAGACAAATTAGAGAGGAAATAAAAAAAGAGTATGTCCACTTGGCAGGAGAGAGGAGGCCAGGGATGAGCACGATTTTCAGCAGGCATGCCAGAGCTGGAACTGTGTTTTGAATTCAATGCCACAGCTCCCTTGAGAGTGCTGTCCAGATCATATTTTTGTGTCCAGAACCTGAACAGCAAGTGCTATTTTAATTAAAACTAAATACAAGAGAGACTCCTGTCACTTCCCGAGTCCAGAATAAAGTGAATCAGAACAGACTCAAGTTACACACAGCTCAGTAGGGGAAACAAAATGATCCCTGCACTGATTCTGGCATGAAAACCCACATCCCCTAACCAAATTCAACAACAACCTGTGCTCCATCCTCTCCAAGCAGGAGGAAATACATGCATGCTGTCAATCCACGTGGAACCACTGACAAAGTACTCATGCTATAAAACATGTTGCAGCACTCTTAAAGGATGAAATTAATTTGGGAACATCATAAAACCAAAGGCTGAACAAATGAGGAAGTGGACACATGTACCTACTTACCAAGTTTCACTTCTGCATTCTCTGTTAACAACACATTTTGCCCTTTGATATCCCTGTGAATCACATGATGGGCATGAAGATGTGCCAACCCCTGCATTAAGGAGAAGAGAAGAAGGAAGTTCAGAGTTAGGCTCTTGGCTCAGCAATAAACTACCCATACCCAGCAGCCCCAAAGGTCACAGCACTGTGCCTCAACCTCTTGCAACTGAGTGCAATGTGACCTGCAGCACACCACTCCCACAGCTTTTGGTGATGGAGCAGAGTCACAGGCTCGGATCAGGCACACGCAGTACCTAAATACAGCCCAACATCTGTACTGTGCAAACACCTCCCAGCTGTCCTGTGAAGAAAGTTCAGCTTCCACAAAGTCTCCAAGTAATTACATTCTAAATGACATCAGTGCTGGTGTATGCCACTGACTTCTGATGTGCACAGGGTCACACAGAATTTAGCTGCGACGGGAGGTGGAAGGAGAAAGGAGGCGGCATCCACATGTATATATGCACCCCTGAGAAGGAGGTGGGGGTGATGGAGTGGCAGTCATGTTTGAGGGCAAGGGAGGACAGATGATAAAGACATGCTCCACTGCAAAAACGCAGTTCTCTTCTCTAGCCTCCATAAACATGAAGCCAGATAATTGTACCTCAGGAAAAAAATGCAAAGGAAAAAAAAAAAAAAGCATAAGCGTTATACTTTCCAAAGGAAACAAAACCTCCTGGCATACGGTGCTTTTTGTTGAGACAGCACCTGGATACATGCCCCAAAGCATTAGCCATGTGGAGGGAGGGCTGAGAAAGACATATGTTGCATTTTACTCTCTAATGTAATTGGGAGAACAACAGGCAACCCTCTTAGCAACTGCCTGTATTTTGGGTTCTCCTCAGTTTTCTGCTTGGAAAATTGTAGTCTCCAGTGGGATCATCTTGCCTGTTCACATTGCCCTCGTAGTCTTTTAATGTTTTGTGAAAAATAAAGGAATAGAACCTTTACAGCTGCAAGAGGTTAAGAGAGTAGTGGTTGCTGTAGAGAAGTATTTCTTAACACATGTTCTTCATTAACTGATCATTTACCAGTTTTCCTACATAATCATTGGGCTGTTTTCCTTTTTTTAAAACAGTTAATGAGTGTGACAAAAAACCACTATCAACAGCTTCCTTTCCACATGTCACAAGAAAATCAAGTGAACGGCTGATGTCCCTGAGACCCTTTGCTGACTGCTAATGCTGAGTGTGGTCTTATTTTTCACAGGAATGTAGGCTTTTCCACAGCTTCACACAGGATATTTTTTAAAGCCTTCTGCTACTCAAACCCAGCCAGAGAGATAATCATCCGTTCTCTCCAGAGTACCATTTAACCCTACTGAAAAAACCACATTTGGGGTTGCAAAGGCCTGGGAGGAGACAGAGGGGCATGTCTCCACTTTCCTGCAGTCCCTTGACCTTTCCAACCACACAAGGATTCACTGGGTCGACCTTCATCGGTGTCTCCACCTACACCAATCTTTGGCACTTTAGCTCCTTTTAACTTTGTGTTACATGACCTTTCTCCTCCACCTCTGACAAACTCTGTGTTGATTCAGGGTTTGAAACATCTCGTTGCAATGTGAGTTTAGCATTCCTTTTTTCCAGATATTCCAGCTCCTGATGGTCAGTAATTAACACTCCTTTTGCAAATCTCTCATTGGAATGAGAAAATAGCTTTCCCTCTTTTCTGAGGTAAATATTTTTTCCTCTCCTTAGCAAGGGCTTGACTGCTTTATCTAAGGAGGATCTAGGGTGAATGCAACATAGCATAGAATACCTCCACGCCCACATGTTTCTCAAATCAAGGGTAAGATGGTCCTGAAGAAGTTAGTTTCCTCATATTAAGGCATGCTAACCATTTGTTTTGAAATACAACTTCTTCTTTGTAAACAACTTAAAATGTGCCAGTCAAACACCAGCAGCTGGACTGTCCTCTAGCATTTGAAATTAGAGCAAGAGACCAGAACTATGTGTCTCCCTCCATCCTCATCTTAAAAATTGCCAAGGCAGAGCAAATGTGTAACGCAGACAACAGCAGCGTTGATTTATGCAAGAGCCAGTGCTCATTTCCTTTAACATAAAGCCCTTCAGAACTTCATTTATGATTAAGCAATTGAACGAACATACTGTGTAGCGGTATGGGTAGGAGGCAATTTGTTTTACAAAGAAGCACGAGGAAAACCATCCCAGATTTACTTAGTGAAGCAAAACAAATGCCAATTCAAAAAGCACTTAAACTGTACCAACTGGAAATTAAATATTAAGAGTAATTAGCTTAAGTTGCAATTTCAGAACAACTGGTAAGCTGCAGACCTCTTCCTGAAAAACTTCGGTAGCACCGCCTGCAAGCACCGCACAGGGCACAGCCACACGTGACAGAGCTGCTTGCTCTAGGCAGACTGCAGGGACAACACAAGATGAGAGCACATCCCAGCACAGAAGTCCTGACAGCCTGAGCCAACAGCTCTTCCTCCATGGACTTGATTAGGAAAGAAAAAAGCAGCTGCAAGCATATTTAGAAAAGCCCATTCTGTAAGCTATTGTGCTACAACCCTGTTTCAGCCTCAGGTCTTAGGGACACTTTCACAGCTTCTGCAGTAGGCAAGGTCACTGGCTCATCTATTGGCTTCTCATGACTAGAAATTGCAATTTTCTGCAAGGCTTCTGCTACAATACAGTACAACTCACACCAAGTTAAATGATGTGGAGCAGACATCTATCTGCTCCTACGCACTCTCCAAGTGATGACATGGCTAATGGGATTGATCAGAAACAGCTTTTTGCAGAACCTCAAGCTAGGCTGCATCTCTGTAAGACTGTTTCTGTGTGGGGCAGACTGTTTTCCTTACCCGGAGAATCTCTCTGGAGATATATGCTATCCAGTCTTCTTTCAGGGTATTCCCTTTTGTGTTCTTCACAAGGTCTGTGATAGAGCCAGCTCCACAAAACTCCATAACAAGCTGCAAAACAAATATCAGTGTACAACGAACATTAAACACGGACCTCAGCTGTATAGCAAAGCAAAATAACCAGGTTACAGCACTGATTTGGGAAGCTCTTGTGAAGCAGAGAATGTATTTTACATCTCTGCCTGGAAAATGGATTCAACCAAATGTCTTCAATGTGTGTCAGACATATATGGAATATGTCTCACATTAGTTACCAGATTTTCAAGGACTGATTTAATCACTGTAATTTAATGCTGGGAATCTGGATTTGCTCAGCTATGCAAAATGCATTAGCAGTAAGAGCACATCCAATGCTGAAGGAATCAAACTTATCACATCACTGCAATACTTCTTATCCTTTAACTTCCATGTATTTATGGAAGAACGTGCACCCTGCCATTTCAACCCCAAACTTCAGTCCTCTAGAGGACTGTGTCAATGAGGTGGGATGAAAAATGTAATGGGTACAACCTCAAATGCAGCTTTCTTTTTACAGTCACATATTCTTACTGCTCAGTTGTCTTGTTCCTATGAAACATGTTACTATCCATCAGGGACACGGGAAAAAAGTTACTTAAAGAACAAATCCACTGCTTATAGCAAATCTTGGTTCAGACATCCCCTTAAGGATGTGTGATTAGCCTCTGTGATTCACTTATCTAGCAGTTCGGGCAAGCACCAAACTCCTCTAGTTTCTCTTTCCATAAAGTGGTATTTCTCTCACCATCAATCTATATCCAACAGGGAAAGACTTAGGAAAAACATCTGCTTACCCACAGTTGGTCATCATGTCCTGGAGGACTTTTCTTAATGAAAGCACCATAATAAGTTGCAATATTTCTATGATGAGAATATTTCTTTAGCATATTAATCTCCAGTTTGATTTCTTCTTCTTCATCCTTTGGGAAAAAAATAAAACAAACCCCCATATGTTTAATATACCACATGCATTATTGATTTATTCTTCACTTTCACACAAGTAGATTTTTTCTGAACTTCAATTTACACCAGCATCATGTTCAGTAAGCTCCTCTGATGTTCATGCCATCAAAATTCTGTCTATTGAAATGGTCTAAAACAAGCCTTTCCCAAGTTTTCAGTAGCGCAAAGAAACAAATAAAAGATGCAGTGGATTTGACCCACTGATGGAATATGACATAACCTGTTTCAAAAACCCAATGCTTGTAACACCATAAGCAAATCTATAGCTAGCAGGCTGGAAATTTATAACAGAGGAGTATTATTTCCATCTTCCTCATTTTTTCTCCTTTAATTTTGGAAATTTCAAACAGTTCTATTTAAATGCCAGACTGTGGCTTTGTGAAACCACCTGCCAAAGCAGGTTCCCATCTTGGTGCCAGCATTGGACTGGCACAGGAAAACAGAGGTGGAGATCAGGAATTCCCCTGATTGCAAGAAAAAGGCATTTGCCTCGTGCACAAGCTTCCTTCTCCTCCTCCATCTGCCTCTGTGGAGGAAGAGCAAGTGCATCAGGAAGAATGGGCCAGGAGCCCAGGCAGTAAACAGGATGCCGAGACACAAAGGCAGAGGAAGGATTTCCCCTGGCTCCCCCCTGCTCCAGCAAGGTGCCAAGCAAAGAGCAGCTCAGGTGAAGGGAGGTCATCCCTCCAAAGAGCTGAAATGGGTAACATAATGAAACCTCTCCTTAAAACACCCACAACCTGCTTTTGAAGTGACAGTAGGACATGTTGCATGGAAGGATCCACACGCTTTGAGGTGGTGTCAGAGCAGGCAGACAGCAGATACAAAAGAAGGAGCAGACGCCAACCCACCCCCAACTCTCTCTTGCCATACCTAGACAGCATGAGTCTTCTTCAAGCACCTATCAAGGCAACAAATTAAAAGGCAGATGGATATCCCTTTTTGCTCCACAATTTTATATCCAAGCAGAAAAAAAACATCTACCTTAAATTGATTCCAGGAAGAAGCCAAAACTTCTCCCTAGGGGTGCTGGCTGATGGGAATGGTAGCACATACTCTGATTATTCTGTGATGTCAAACCTGATTATATGATAAAATTTTAAGCCTTAAACTTCCTCGCAATTTGTACCACGCTAGCAATCAAATATCCTATTCATGACATACGCAGATGTTAATACTAGCTACGTGTTAACTCTTTATACACACCGGTACACACAGCTTGAACAAAAGACGCCACTCTCTGCTACAAAGCTAACAACTATTTCAAATACTCTAATAGTGGGGTGCAACGCTTACCCGTAAATTATTATGACAGAATTCCCAAAATGCACCAGGGATAAACTATTCTTATATCTTTTCATGATGCATCTTTGAAGTAAAATACTGTGTATTTCTAGAACACTGAACAAAATAGTAAAAGAATCTTGTAAATCAAAGTTCCTAGTGAAGAGCAGCCCTGGGAGAAAGCATTGCCAGGAAAGCTCTTTGAGCCAAAAGCTAACTTGGTGCTTCCTCAGCTGCTTCTGTTGTATGTGCTGTTGAATGATTTTTTTATTTATTCAGACTATATGCAAAAAGAAAAAAAGAAAAGAGGAGGAATACAGGCTTATGTTACACCGAACCTCTGAACTGTGCATTTAGGCAAAAAAAAATTAAACAGGAGCATTGTTAAACTTGATGCCTTGGGACTTAATTGCTGATAGGTTAATATGTATAATTGGATTAATCTGCTATTTTGAACTGACTTTTTAGATAAAAATTACTTCCTACCCTCAGCACATGAACACAATAGCTTTTACAATACAATGGGCAGGATGTCCTAAAGGTTGTTTGTGTTTATTTATTGTAACAGCAGCCAAAATGACAATACTTAAACAGGATCTATTTCTGAAAAATGAAATAATAAAAATCCCAGCCCCCCTCCCCCCAAAATAAAAAATCCTGAAGAACAAATGACAAAAAAGGCATACACAGGCTCAGCAGACTGTAGACAGTTACTGTTCTTTCAGCTCTCCACTGAGTCTGTGTCACAGCACCTGCTCAAAGGCCTGCAGCAGAATCTCCCTGCAGCAATATCTCCCCAAGTATCTCCCTGAACTACAGCTAACAATGGTCCTACATTCATATTTCAGCTGCCTTTGAGCACTTGTTCACAACAGAAATAGCACCTTACCTACAGTTCAATCCAGTACAAAATGCAGTTTACAATAATAAATGGATTCAGTAATTTTTGCCAAGCTTTGGATGAATCCACTTAGTTTGTGTGGATCAATAACCCCCTGGCAATGAGTCCTGAAGACTCTGTGGCGACAGGAACTATTATGAGGATTAATCAGCACAGAAAAGGCTAAAGCACCAGTGTGGTAGAGCAATTGGTAGAAGACTTAAAAAAAAAAGGAAATTAAAAAGTTGGCCAGACCAAAATTGTTCTGTTCCAGATTCAGGAGCATTTTTTTCCAGGGTACAGGTCATTTCATCCCAATGTGGACATCTGAAAGAGGCCAAAAAATGCGCACCCTACTGGTGTTTACTTCTCCCCACTAACTACAAAAGGAGGGTGAGGTCATTAACCAAGATCCAGACACCAATCTTGCAGATGTCTTGCATCAGGGCAAGATGAATCCCACCCAAAAATCTCACCGGATAAGGCCATTTCCGCACAGATCTCCTTATGGACACACGTGCTTCAGGGAGGGTACACCTAAGCCTGCAGCAGGGATCCTCCTGAGGAGACTGAGGTGTTTTGGCAGCCGTCCTGGGATTTGGACATGTGAGCCAGCCTCAGAGATGGAAGGTCTGTCACCTCCTCCAGACAACACATGCACTGCACCACCACCACTGACACCCCTCCATTTGCAGAGGCAAGGGTACCACAAAAGCAGAAAATTAAAACTGATTGAGGCAAGAGACTGTCATTCTCATGAAGTAATACAAAAGTACATCCTTTTTTCTTGAAGGAGAGAGGCAGCTGGTGAGCCCTTCCTAGTGATTTTATGCAGCTGGCATCAATTACCACTTTAAGCCATTATCTGTGAATACAAACTCCCATTGAAACCCTCTTTGTCTTCCCTCTGATAGAGCTGGTGGAAGTGTTTTATACTTATACATTCCCTGTCTGTTTGTGACAGCACGTCTGATTACCAGTAATTTTTGCAGTAAGCTATACTTTTGCAAGACTCACGTGGTTAAATCAAGCTTGAAGCAGCTCTCCTCTCCCTTTTCATGTGTTCCCCTTCAGAGACTAAATGGATGTGCCAGCATCCCTAGGGGTTTCTAACTGCAAACTCTTTTACCAAAATAATCTTGCCTATAAGATTAAAACCTGCATATGACTCCCCCACAGAAATCCACCTATGTACATTCAGATAATTTCTAACCATTTGAATCAGCACACTGAAAATAAACCCAGGTGTATTACCTCTCAGCCTACCACCCAGCAGCACCTGATCAGCTTGCTTACTGCTCCACCAAAAAAGCTCAGTATCCCTCGTTCTTCCATTCATCACTGCACACTAAATATCAATGTGGGTTTTTCTGCATGCAGATGGCAAATCAATGACTTGTTGTTTTTATTACTTCAGCAATTACAAAATTGTGATGATTTAAGTAGCTGAAGATTTACGTATTTGACCGTGGTTGCCACGGGAGAAACTCATGGTCAAAAATGCTACTAGTGCAGATCCGTGTAAGGAAGATTATCAGCCATTTTCAAAAGGTTGCACTCCACCCCCTGCAACATTATGGAAGGAAAACACTGCATATTTACACAAATTTTTAGAAGACAAGGAATTCAGACACATTTTGCTGGACATTTTTGAGGGATAGAAAAGAAGAGAACTAAGCTCTAGAAGTCTCAGAATCAGGGAGGACATAACCAAAGCAAAAGTCACTTCCAGTCTGTCTCTAAACATCATTGTCCAGATGCCTCAAGAGACCAAGCACAACAGTCCTGACCCATTCCAGCACTAAAACTGGTATGAGACCTCTATGAGAAATAGTCTCTGAAAAACACAATTGGAGGAGTAAGGGGGAAATAATACCGTTTCCCAAGCCCTACAGCACAATGAAATTATTTTAGTAGCTGAACTTTAAAATTAAAAAAAACCCCAAACCTCCCAAAGGTAGAGCAAAGACATGTTGCAAGGCATGTAAGTGGTGACTTTCCATTCAAACTCCCTCACCTGGAAGATCTGTCTGACTACTGCTCTTGGCTGGAAATTTATTCTGCCAGCTCAAGGAGGAGAAACTCAGTATTATTTCCAAAGGTTTTATTTACCCTAGTATTATGATGAGGGGAAATGTGAATGAGAAAACAAAGTCCAGCAAGGTTAAAGCAAGACAATGTTTTGTGATAAAGGAGAAAGCAAGTTTACTTATCCTACCAGATGATTTATATGCTGCTCTAAATCAGTGTGAAGCAGAATACAAATTGGTCCTAAGAAATGAGACAGTGACAAATCTCCTCTCTCCCCTCACAAATGACATCCAGTAATTTCAAGCTACAACCAAGGGTTTTTTAGAATTAATATCACTACCAAACAGTGTAAAATCAAACACCAGCAAAATAGGATGGAGTGAGGGAAGCCTTCAAAATCTCCTCTCCTTTGCTTTCCCAGTACTGCTCAAAAAGCTTTGCCTGCCTATACCCATGGAGCTGTCCTGCATGGAGAACTGCAGCTGGCAATATTCTGCCTGGGGTTCCAGAGTAGGCTGAGTTCCTGAGGACCACAAGCTCCAATGGCAGCTTCTGAAATTTTGGAATCTTGAGATCACAGCAGAGTTGGGATTTGTGTAGAGCAGCAGGCAGCAGCCTCAGCCCAGCATTGGGAGTGAAAAGGCACTGCTAACCCATGGACTCCCAGAGCAATGGAGAGAAAACCAGTCTGCCTTCACAGGCATGAAAATGATAACAACTTTCCCTTTCTTTTACCAACTGCCCCTGACACACTAATTGAAGAAAAACAGGAGAAGTCCAAAAGAAACCCAGTTTATTTTCCTTTCTGCTTCCTCTCACGTTTCACTTCTACCTTCCACTCACACTAAAAAAAAAAAATAAATAAAAGTCCTAAAACTGCAAACAAAAATCTTCCTGGATAAATCAAATCACAACACCAACTTTTGCAAACCACAATTCTGCTTGAGTGTCACAACCTCCCTCCTCTTTGCACTCCAGACGTGGCCAGCATCCATTTGGAGCAGAATCTGTACAGGACAGAGAAAATTTGAATAGAGCCTAGCACAATAGGTGACCTTTTCTGCTGCAGGAATCCATAATATATACACTCGTTAATAAAGTTCTCACACACGAGGGAGATGTTTTGGCGAGGAAAGTTGGGGCAGTATTGCACACAGCACAATACTTGAACAAGGAGCTGTGGCGCTGCCTCCAAGCTGGGAAGGAGGTTGTAATTTCAGGAGGAACCAAACCACAAGAGCAACGATACTCCGAGTGGGTAAGTCCCTGCCAGCGACTGCCAAGGTAGGAAGTTTGTATAAAGCAGAGCAGCTAGCAGTGCAGAGAGTGCGACGTGGAAAAACGTGATCCTCTCCAACACCACAACGAAGTGTTGGAATTGGGAATACGACATTAAATAGTTTGTAAGAAAAAATATCAAACACAGGCTTCTTGGGAGGGAAAGTCTAAACTATTTTCAATAAAATACTTTAATCAAGAGGTGCAATAAATATTTAACAAGTCCTTATACAATCCCTCCTAAATCTTAAATTTCTTATTACACCCCATCCTTCTTGAGAGCCTTTTACAAGCCTTTGAGCTTTGTCACCCTCAAGCTAAAGGGTAAGTTCCTTTCCCATCTGTCTCTCTCCTGTGCTACCTTCTCACTCCCAGCATTCTCTGTGCCTGTTTCACTTCACATGCAAGGTCTCTTTTTCACAGACACCTTACCTACATACTCTTCCCACCTCGGCATCAAGAGGTTAATTTCTCTGCACTGTCCTAAAAGTCCTTCCCAAACACAGACTTTTCCAAGGCCTCCAGCCTGTACCCTCTTAAGAAAGGCATCCATCACACCACACAGTGACACTGATGGAGCACGAGCCATCCAGCAAGCACTGGCATGAGTGCTGGGCATCCCCCACCACTGCTGGGAGGGTGCCTCAGCCTCTGCCCCTCGTCCACATCACAGCCCATGCAGAGAAAGGCCTTCACTGGCTTTACCATTTGTGAGCTTTCTGGAAACCAGGCATCCTGTCACTGGGAGCTGCCCACCAGCCTGCGAGCTGCTGCTGCCGCCGGCACGGAGCCCTGCTGCCAGGAACAGCAAAGCAGCAACGCTGCTCAGGCACAGTAATTGCAGAAGACGGCTGGGAAGCTTTTTCAAGGGTCAAAAAAACCTTACTTTTGCAAGCACTGGCTGGCAGAACAGCGCTGTCCTTATGACCACATTCAGTTACCTTCAGTGGCAACATTTCATCAAGCAGGTGAGAAACACTTCCACCAAACACACAAAACAGAAGCTGCTTTGTCTCGCCTTGGCACAGCACCCTCTCTACTGCATGCTAAAGGCACTGTTTGAAACAAGAAAGCAAATGAGCCAAGCTGTTCGCGACAGTGCCATCACTGAGGCTGCAGCCATAAAGGAACAGTTAAATTAGCTGGACAAAGAGGCATGGGGAAGGACTAGCTCCTAAGCAGGGTCCCAGCACTCCCCAAGGAGCCTGTGTAGCAGCATTGTGCAGGCGCAGGAGACGGAATCACGTGCGGGCAGGAAGAAGCCAAAAACCACGTGAAGACAATACTTGTCTGTTGTCTCCCCCCTAAACCACCTCCTCTGCCAGTCACTTCGACAACAATATTTTCTTTCTTGCCTGATGTGCCTCCGGTGCCTTCACTGGTCACTGAATGAACTGCTCTGAAGGCACAGAAACCACACCACTGCAGACCTCCCTCAGTAAAATCCCAAGATGCCATAGGCTTTTCCAAAGACAACCAAGAGAGAAACCTCCTGAGGGCAAATCGCTTCAACTATTTCCAAGGCTAATTCCTTGATCCTAGTCATGATTACTTAAAAGAGTTTCCTGCTCAGACTGCATGTTTGTCCCAGCTATACAATTCAACTGTCCATCCTCATCAAGCCTAAATTACTTACAAGTTACACAACAAGCTAGCCTTATATTGACATCTTCAGAGCTCTCATAAAAGAGGGCTAGTCCCCTACCTTCATCATTATTATTTACACTAAAAATGCCTGTTGCTATACAATTTATACATCCAGTCTCAGGTTTCTTGTGATCAGAACAAGCCCTTCCTAGCAGATATTAAAATTAAGCCTGTGTGTGTAAGAAAGAAATCTCCTTCATGCAAAGCTCCAGGCTCAGATAATTAGAGGAGATGAAGATGCTGGAGAGAAAGCAGGCTAATGAACAAAATGTTGCACAGCTCTTCTACTTCCATTCTCAGCATGTATTTGATGCCAAGGAAAGCAACAGCTCAGGGGGTAACAGAGCCAAGGAAGGCATTTGCCCACTGCCTGGTCCCTGCTTTGCCCTGGGTAGTATGAAGCTTCACTGCTCCCACCTGGAGGGCAGATCTCCTTCCCAAAGGGATCAGCACATGAGTCCCTCCCAACATGTGCAGTCCAGATGCTGCCGGGCTGCAGTTTGGACCTGGGAGGTGTAAAAGGCTCCCAAATCCTGCAGGTGTCATGCACCTGGAGAGATTCAACAAGAAACTGAAATTCTGGCTTGAGACTAAGCTTTAAACTTAGAGGGAGGCAGAAGGGGAACATCTGAGAGAAGAAAGGAAACAAAAGGTTGAAATGACTGAAAGCAGATTTCCTATGCACCAAATGCCACACAGACATCGTATTAGCAGAAATGTAAGCCAAGAAAGTAAAATACATTAAAAATAGCAGTTCTGGCATAACAATAATGTTCTTCTAGTACATACATAGTGAAAACCTATAATTACACAAAGACACTAATTTCCTTAAAGGACAGATTTGTTCAATATACAGCCTCACACCCACACTGACCAACAAGTCTTGTAGATGAATAGGGAAGAGGAATTTATTTACAACCCCCCCCCTTTCATTTCATACATTGAAGGAAACCCAAATGCTACAAGACAACTAAAATATTCCATCAGTTTGTGCTAACAAACACAAAAGATATAACCATGCACACCCAAACAGGAACAGAACAAATGAGAGGACAGAAAAGTAATCCCACTTGGGCTTTTCTCAGGGCTGTTTCACATAGGATCTTGTATCAAAATGAGATGGGGCTGGAGAAGTAGTTTTCAAGAGAAATTCAGCAACTCTATCACATGCCACCATTTCTTTTCTGAAGGGCCTGGCACTGCTCAGTACATTATATTATTTAGGCCAAAAGCAAACAGACAGATTTGCAAAGAAAAGGGGCAGACTGGCAATGGTACTCCAAAATAAAACATACATTAATAAATAAAATTTAAAATAAAAAATAAAAACAAACAAATATCCCACACCAAAACAAACAAAACCCATGAAACAAAACAAACAAAACCACCAAAAACAAAAACAAATCCAAAATACAGAGCAGCACAAACAAGTACCACCACAATTGCCATCAGTGAGCACCTGGTAGCCATGAAGCAATACCTCATATTCCAGGAGACACCGTCCCACCAGCGACCTTTACACCTCTACAGGACAAATACCACCTCAGGTAGACAGACCTGTCCCTCACAGGCAATTTTCCCCCTAGTTAAACTGCAGATCTCCATGCTTCAACACTCCAGGCTTCAGCACAACCACTGTGTGCCTAAAATTAGACAGAATGAATCCAGGCTTTGGTCACTGGTAGCATCAATGGTTAAGACAAGCAAACAACCAGTGAAAGTCTACAAGTTTTATTATGGTCTTGGTCTTCCGATCCCAAATCAACTAGTAGGTGGAAGAAGAACTTTGTAACATATTGCTAATCCCTCAGCTGTCCACATTCCTAAAGTCTTCTAATGCTTTCATTAAAAGGACTGTCCTCATTAAAATGCTGCGAGTGTAGCAATTTTTCCTTCCAAATATTTAAAATGGTCTGCAACACTAACAAAGCTCTGCATTTTGTGAGAAAATGAGTACTAAGAAAAGGCCCAAACCTGAAATTACTGCATTTTCTTTGCAGGTCACCAATCCGCTTCTATAATGTGACATAAACTTCAGTGAGCCTGCTACTATGAAGAAATAGATTTAATGCTTCTTTTCTAAAGTGGTGTACTTTTGTCTAAGGTACACCTCCCAGGTGAAACTACTTCTAACAGGCAGCAGTCACATCTGCAAGCATAGAAGGTAAGACATTGGCTTAGGAATACCCATGCTTAATGCCCATTTTTAGTGCAGCCAGTAACCTATGCTCTGTTTCACACCCACAAAAGGAAAACTCAAAATTCTGCACTATGCTACAGCTTCCAATAATCTTCTTGTAAGCAAGGACTGGTGTGAGATCATGATCTGACTTATTCAACACAAGGTTTCTTTTGTGCAGCAGCCAAAATATGTAAATTGCCCAGGAATAAAAGAAATCATCCGATCTGTACATGTGTCTTACAAACACGGCTGAATGACAGTGTGAGAGCACAAGTCCTTACAAGTTCTAATTTCAGGTAATCTTTGCCTGAAGGTTAAACACTTTAGCTCCTCTGGTCCAATATTAGTCACCGCTCAGCCTCTGTCAGTAATCCACAGCCTTCCCCCACCTTGCGCAGAGAAAGGACTGCAAATCCAAAATGACAGGTGCCAGTAAGGAGGGTCCAAAAGGTTCAAAGGCCCGCTCCTTTCACCTGATGAGGGACAGAAAGGATCGCAAAAACAGCTGCAACACCAGCCCACCGTCATGTGTTTGAGAAAAAGGCTGAATAAACCACTGCCTGCGTAGACCATGGGAGGAGGCTGCACCAAGTCCTACAGGTTTGTCAAATTCAATTTTCAAAATACTCCAGAAAATGCCTTTGGTTTTTTACACCAATGTTGCAAGCAAGGACTGCTTTAAAAGCTGGACAGAGGAGACTTGCCCCTACTCCCTTTGTCATCATCTCCACCTCCTCTTCCCTCTCTGTTTTGGTAAGAACTGCTCCTCATAACAGTGACAGAGCAGAAAACTAATATCAGGTCAGTAGCTGTAATACCATCAGACCTGCACAAACCTACTGAAACCTGTCCAAGCCCTTAAACCACCTGCTACTTCTTGGGAAGGAATGGGCTCTTTCTGAAAGGGTAAACGCAGGCACCTGATGGATACCAGACTAGACCTGGGATTTCTGCTCCTCCCTGCTCTTCTTCATTCCCAAAACCTAAAGTGTAACAGCAGCTTTAAGGGTAAAAAAACACCACGCTCAGCTACTCTGTAGGAAAAAACAGAAAATAAATAACTAGGAATATGTATGCTGAGAGCAGCTTTCTTGAGGCAGACCTCTCCAACTTGCTTGTTCATGTATGAATGAGATCCATGTTTAATTACCCTAGGGGTTTTCAAAGCAAGAAGGAATATTGATATTATATTTTACCTCTAAAATACTCCACTGCTCAAAAAAACAGCTCTTTTAAAAATGGGAAATCCATTACCAAATGATTTACAACTGACTGACAAGATGATGATGTCTGTAATTATCATATCCAATCACTCAAATTACAATTTACCAGCAGACACACAAACTATTTGATTCACAGTTAACATTTTTTCTTCAGCAGTTGCCAGGTCCTTTCTAAAACAAGAGGGGAGACAGACAACCTCTATCAGTAACAAATGCAGCTGCTGATGAGTGGAATTCAGGGATGTCTGAGAGGGGCAAATTTCCCTTCATGTCTGTGCCAAACCCTCCTGGAGGACAGATGACAACCAGAGCTGCAACCAAAAGGCTTTTCCTTTGTGTTCAGACAGGAGCAGCTGTTAGACAGGTACAAAGGTACAGCCACGTCTGGGCATGTGTGATAAGCGAGTTCTTTATAAAATTGGTTGCTGAGGTTTTGATTTTCTTTGGTAGATTAACGCTGACTTATGCACAGCATTTAAAATCGCCCTGCACTGCCAAAGCTCTATAAAGGCTGTGCACTTTAGTGTACAAGTTAAGTGCATTTGGCGCTATGCTACGATGTACAAAATCATTTCCATGCAGCTGCCAGCAGAAGGGAGCTATATTCTTGGACCAGATGTTTTTGTTGTCGGTGCTGCCAAGCACGCCTGGAAACCTCACAGCTGAGCAGTGCTGCAGGAGTGAATTAACAATGAACAGAGCCACAAGATGCTCATGTCCATCTATTAAATGGGGTGTCACAGTCGCCTCTCTCCCTTACTCCTGCTCTCTGAGCAAGGAAGCTGTGGATGGCCAGCTAATTATTTACCTGTCTGAGAAGAAAAGCATTTCTGTCTCCATCAGGATAAATTAAAGCAAGAAAAAATGCTTGCAAATATTATACCCCAGCTGCATTTACCCTTAGTTGGGAAGGTGACAAAGAGACCTTGATTAACAGCCAAGAAAACAGGACTGGAAAAAATATAAAACAGTCCTAATGCCACAGTACATGCTTGTTTTTGCTGCTGGGCTGTGAACAGGCAAGTATTTATTAAAAGGTATTTCACTTCAAAAATCAGAGCTGCTATGGCATCTCTCTTTCCAGTTTAAAAACAAACAGCTCAGATCCCAGCACAAGTCTCTCACTCTTGAGCTGAAATGCTGAGAGGAGGGGCAGGAGTTTGGGGGCAGAAGTCCACTTCTCAACCACAACACCAGCTTCCAGTGAGGCTCGGCTGCTCTTTGCCTTGCTGTCCCCATGTTGAAAAGCAGGGGCTCCTGTCAGCCCCCAACCTGCCAGCCTTGCCTTGTCTGTCACAACTGCATCACAACTAGCAGAGGGGACCTGCAGGGACCAAAATACTGAATGGTCAGGCAGCTGCTCAAAACTGCAGGTGTGCATGCACAGCAGGCAGCGAGCAGTCCCAACAGGAATGAGGGAGTCAGGCACCAACACTCAGACACTGATGAGAAGAAAAATGAGGTTTACTCAGTCCAAAACTGTCCTGTGGCAGGCCCTACAACAACCACAATGCCTGTAAGAAAAACCAGAGAGGCCAGGCCATCTCACCCAGAAAGAAAAAGCCCTGCAATAGTCCAGAAAGAGATGGAAGCACATCCACCACTCCATCCAGGCGCTGC
Source organism: Anomalospiza imberbis (assembly GCF_031753505.1). Lineage (NCBI taxonomy): Eukaryota > Metazoa > Chordata > Aves > Passeriformes > Viduidae > Anomalospiza > Anomalospiza imberbis. The sequence continues at coordinate 30,117,004 of NC_089682.1, forward strand.
AACCCTCACCGGGCAGCGATGGGCAACACCACTTCCTCAGGCTGGTGGTCAGGGGCTCACTTTGGTTATTGTACTCACTGGGCACCAACATGTTCAGAGAAGAAAGTGACACACAAAGGGGGTTGGGGGGATGTTATGAGCCTGCTGTGAGCTGCTCTGGAGGCTCTTTTCTCAAACAGGCAGCTCAGACAGGCACAACCCACTCCTGCAGCACAAGTGCCTGTTAAAAAGTGAAACTCAGAAACATGACTGTAAAATAAATGCAGGCATAATATGCTTTACTGAAATACCCCAATACATAATATAATCTGATCTCCCTCCGAAAAGGTATTGGTTTGGTTTCCCCAGCCCGCAGCAGCCACCACAGTCCCTGTGCCAAGCATGGCCCCAGCCTGCCCAGCCATCATCTGCATGGGAACTACACCCAAAGCAGTGCCTTCCTTAAGGATATATACAAAAGTTCAGAGTTATAAAAAAAAAAAAAACAAACAAACCAAAAAACCCCAGAAAAAAACAAGAAATGTGGTCTTTCCTGTTCAGATAAATAACTGGTCACCTTCTCAGGGATTTTTCTGTTATAATAAAAGCAATGCTATCACTACAGAGTCTCAGGGGAAGATGACTCATGAGCAGGAAAGGGCCTGTAATTCTGTGCTCAGGGTATTCACCCCAGTAGATATTACAACTTTTTACTATGCTAGTCTGGTAACATGATTAAGTGGCAGTCTGAAGAAATCTTCCCTTAATCACACTTGATTTGAAACCAAACTAAGAGCAATTAGCTCAGCCAAAATGCATGAGGGAGACAGGGAAGGCATTTACATCCAAAAGTCGAAACCTAGATTGTTTGGAGAGCTTCAAAATTCAGGAGGATAAGGTTCAAGGCACCGGATTTGCTCAGAGCAGATCTGTGTGACAATGAAGTCATGCACAAAGGGACAGCTGCAGCAACCCTGCCAGCTCCAGCTCCATGACCAAGGCAAGGATACGCTGGTTGGTTTGGAAACATTACCAAGCAGCATGGAAGCAGCAGAAATCCCACACACAGCAAACCAGACCTCTTCAATAGCTGGAGAGGCAGCTAAGTGAAAGACCATGTGTTGCAGAGGTCAGCTTCTGCCAGACTAAGGTATCTGAACAAAGTCCATCATGCCTGAAGGCTCCTCTCCTGCAGTTTTCCTGCAGCCTAGTTCCTTCAAAAGGCACACGTAGAAATCCCAAAGCCGACTCATGAAGAAAAGTCTCACAGAAATTGACAGTTAAATTGGTTAAGCTTATCTTTGCTGGTTTACTAAAAAACGATGCACCACTACAAAAAGCTTTTAGCTGTGCTCTGGCCAGCATGAATTGAAAAGCAAGGTTCAGGGGGTGCGGAGTAAGAAAAGGAAGAAGAGAGAGGCTATTATAAAGATAGAAAAACAAAATATTAGTACTACCACCACTGATAATAATAATAATAATAGAAAAATCTAAGGTTGTGGGTGCCTTTTTATTTTATTTAACAAAAATCTCTCCCCACAACAGCTCCATCTGTAGTCTCTGAGCATTCTGGGGCTTTCTGCCAAGGTGATCAGTAGCAAAGAGCTAGCATTTGTCTTTGAATCACAGCCATTATGTGCTTCAGTGTTCCCACACCACACAGAAACTGGAGGCACTCACAACTCTTCCTGGGCTAAAGCTGAGCCACTGATCCAAAGCACGAAGGATGAGGGCAGCGCATGTGTGCTGCTGCATATAAAGGCTGGGCACGATGGAAAGAAAAGGACATTGCTGGTTTTCATGACCTATAAAACTTCCTGACTGAAAGCGGGCTTGGCTGAACAGCTCTCCAACTTGCTGGCAAGCCTCTTCAAAGCAAGACACCCAGCTAAAGGTTGTCTCTTTCATACAATGCATCCCTTATTCCCTCACGCCTTTAGTTCGTGAGCAGACGCTCTTCCTGAGGAACCACAGAGTGTACATCATGCACCAGTCATGACCCCGTTTTGGCCACCTCTCTACAGTGCTGGCCTGGAGAGTGGGCACATGCCCATGCACGCCAACAACCTGCACGTTGCAGTTGCTTCCTTTCAGGGAAGTGCAGGGCTCTGCACTACTTTAAGTAGTGTCAGCTTCCCACCAGCCCGACTCACCTCACACCTGTTTTACCATTCATCTTGTAAAGATAATTAAAAGAGAAACTTAAAAAGGAAAAAAAAAAAATGGAAGAAGTTCCCTGAACCAAAGATGCAAAAAAACTGTTGAACACCGATAGGCTCCTACTAGCATAACCAGAATGTCTCTGTTACAATGCTGCATATCAGGTTTCAGAAGAAACATTTGGCTCCCGACATCACATAGGAGGCAAGCAGGTTTCTCCCTCTGAAGCCCTCTAGTGATGGTCAGAAGCAGAGCAGTGACACATCTATACGCTTTCAGTGCAATTGTCTGAGTCCAGAACATCCCTCTGGCTGCAAAGGGATGTTCTGGACTCCAACATGCAATCAGGAGGAAAATGCAGAAAAACACCTGCACAAGATATCACTGTTCATCTGCCACGCCAGGTGAGGATGGCCATGTTTCAAGGAGCACAGAGCAGCTCATGGAACCACACTAAGCAGAGTGTTTGTGATTGTTTATCCATGCCTTGAGTAGCCATTTGTCCTCCAAAGGCTGATGAATATGGGTATTTTTGTAAACAATCCTGGATTAGACCTCTAATCCAAACAGGAACCAATCTATCCAGAGTGGTTCTTAATCAAGGCTCACCAAAAAAAATTGAGCATTAGGCTCAATTTCTGCTCTCCACTGAGTATACAGCTCCTGAATATATGAATTCCCACAAGTATATTCATCCCATACATTATCAAGCTGCAGAGAAAACCAGTAGAAGAAACATCTTCATTTTTATCTAAGAAAATTTCCTATTAACTGCCAGTCATCCTCATCCCCCTCTGGATCCAGCACTGCCTCACACATTCTAAGTATGCAGGCCTTTCCTACAAAACAGCAGCACACTGCCCAAACCCACTGAATTGCATTCTCCTGCTTTATCCACCAGCTGTATGAAATTCACTTATTACAGAACTAGCGATATAAAATATATAAAAAGGACATTGAGGTGCTGAAGTGTGTCCAGAGAAGGGCACCAAGGATTGTGAAGGGTTTAGAAATCATGTCCTGTGAGACACAGCTGAGGGAGTGGGATAAGGAGGCTCGGAGGGACCTCATCACTCTCTACAGCTGCCTGAAAGGAGATGCAGTGAGGTGGGGACCAATCTCTTCTGCTGTGCCTTCAGTGAGAAGGCTGTAGAAAATGGCCTTAAGCTGAAACAGAGGAGATTCAGATTAGGTATTAAAAAGAAAATTTCACTGTTCAGATGGTCAGGCATTGGAATTGGTTGCCCAGGGAGGTGGTGGAGTCACCATCCCTGGAGGTGTGTGGATCTGGTGCTGGGTGATGTGGGTCCAGTGGCTTAGGGGTTACAGTGATAGTGCCAAGCGAGCAGTTGGACTGGATGATCTTTAAGTCTCTTCCAACCTTAGTGATTATTTGATTCCATTATATTTTTTATATGTCAGAGTGGCAAATTATTAGATGCATCATAAGCAACAGTGTTAAGATGAGGCACTGTTTCCCACAACAAGGACTGCTCTAACACCTTATATAGCTTAAGAGTACTTTATTGACAACATTTAAATCATGCCAATTTAAATAATATCTAACTACTGTGTGGAGGAAGAATGAGTGACATTCAGCAAATTAGCGATGGTACCATCCAAGCATACACAGCAAGGGCAGGCTGGGCTTTTGACTCTGGACTTGACTTAAAGTAAACAGATGTCTTTCAGAGGTAGATCTATGTTGGCTACCTGGATTAGTTCACTAAAGGGTTGTTTTCCTTTGCCATTCACTAACCAAAGTGCTGTTAAACTCAGGGTTAAGGAGGCTCTTTGCCTGCAAACACAGGGCATGATCCACAATGCAGTTCAGCTAAGCCAGCCTCCCAAAGGTCACCAAGTCAGAGGCAGCTGGCACCACACATCCTCAGCACAGGTTTTCCAGCTCCACCATTGGAATTGAGCTTGCCACACAGCAATTCTTTGCTCTGCTATTATCCTGATCACTGGAATTCAGAATCACAATGAATGTTATGGAAATCATCCAAAGCAGAAAGTGAAGTAATTTCTAAGGCAAGTAAGCAGACTAAAAATAGCCTGTTACACAGTGGAAAGAATCAGAGGGTAGGGGAATCCCTGCAGAAGACCTTTACACTCCATTCTTTATTCCTAAACTGCAGGTTGAAGCACTACAAACAGTCCCTCAGCCGTCACCGTAGGTGGCTCAGAAAGATGCAGCCAAGATGTTGGAAAGGCGTTGCAGCCGGCTTTCCTCCTGGATTTGCACTGCAAAGGGATGGCTCCAGGTTCCCCATGCAGCCTCACAACTGTAACCCTGTGGAGATGCTGCTTGCAGGCCAGCTCCCAGAAGCTGCCACTTCCACTCCCCGTCCTGCCTGGCCCCTCTCACCGACCCCCTGGCCAGCTTTACCGAGGGCAAAAACAGTAGAAAGATAATCTGTATTTTTTAATATATATATATTTCCTAGCCAGTGGAGCACAGGATGGGACCTGATAGCTTCTGATGTAAGGGGAACTTGGAAGGGAAGGGAAGAGAGGCAAGGCTCTCCCTGCAATAGCACCCAGACACTCAACTGTCTTTGTTGTACTGTAAAACCTTATCTCTAGGGAGAAGTAAATAGAAATGGGGAGACCACAGACACCTATGTCAGGAGATGCACTGCTAACATAAGAGGATGACATCTGAACATTTACAAATAGAAAATGCAACTATTTCTCCTTTTTTTCCTGCCAGTGGGAGAAATCCTTTCTTGAGTTTACACACAGTTTGTTTACATTTGTAGGCACAGAGAATGAGTTTGCATTTACATGCTGATCCATCCACTTTTACATGACCAGTGCCAACTCTTAAAATTTGTGTTGCAAATCAAGACTGGGCTGGTTACATTTCCCAGACTTTTTAATCAGAATTAGGGAGCAGCAGCAATTCTGACATAGGAACAGGTATTTCCTTCAGGGACTCAAATTTGAGTGCAGACTTGTTTGACCATGCTGCCCACTCTGATCTATAAATCAATGTGACTCTATCATTTTATAATCAATGCAAAGCTGCATATTTTAAAAATTGCTGCAAAGGAGTGTAGTAAGAGAAGAGAAAGGCAAATACAGAATGAAAATCAACAAACTCATTTATAAAAATAATTTTGTCCCACAGGCTCAAAGGGAGGCAACTAGAATAAATGCTAGTGAAAAGGGAGCTGAGGTAAAATATGCAAGAGACAACTAAAACCTCCAGTAATAATGCTGCCTTTGCATCAGTGTTTCCACAGCAGTGACTCAGGTCTGACTGTCCTGCAGCCCCGGCCAGGACAGGTTAGTGCAGGGGGAGCCAAGCAGCCACCAGGATGCTCTCTCTCCCTGCTGCCTCTGGTCTCTCTGCCCAATTACATTTCCATTCAGTAAAATATTCCACATGAGAAAATTATTTTCAGCGATCATGGATGCTCTCCTTTCTTACTCTTGCAGGCAGAGCCACAGTGCTTAGCCAGGACAGTAAGAGCTATCCAAAGGTCTGTGGGCTGCTGCATTTACACTGGGATTTCCACTTAGTTCTTACCACATCTAGAATGAAACACTAAAACTCAGTTCAGGAAGAAGGTGCTACAGTGGAAAATATTCCTGCTGAAGAGATACACTGCAGAAACATCTCGTACACCAAGCAACACACAAAGCTGAGCTCACTTCTGGAACTGGCCCCTCCACTAGGCAGAGGAAGGGACACTTGTGAAGGCACCCATCATCTTACAGAATGAGGTGCAAAAGAGAGCAGGCTATTGGAACTCCCACCTCCATCTTTTGCACCAGTGATGAGCTAAGTACAAAGCTACCATTTTACCTGGTGGATGTGAGGCAAAACACAACACCCACCTGCTTGCTGTCCACACAGGAACAGTAGCACTTCTGATAGTCAGTTCGCTCACTTCTCACAGATTCATCTTTCAGAACGAAACACTAATGAAGTGTTCAAGAAATAAAGGCTGACATTAAAAAAAATCAACAGGTAAACATCACAACAGCCTTGTTGGAAAGGATTTGAGACACTTACAGGCTCTGGAGACAAACAGAATCTTCTCCTACACTGATCAACTGAACTAGTTTGTTGCACAGCATCTTCAAGGCTCTTTGAACACTAGCTCAGCTGTGTGCTTTCCATTGCATATTTAAGAAATTTGGCACCGGGGAAGCAGAACACTTTAGGCACTAGGGCAGTGTTTATTGTGGTTACAAACCAGCTTAGAGTACAATGCATTCCCAAGTCCTCGAGCATTAGCACTTGCTACCGTAATCTCTAGATTCAGGAGATTCAGGAGCTGGGCTTTAAGACTCTATTTTAGCCAACAATTCCATACAAAATCATTCAAACTGTGCCTTGCAAAAGAAGCACTGTTGAGGGACTTGGAAAAAAACATTTTTGACTCATTAAATGTTGGAGAATAACACTGCTATTTTATCTTTATATATATACATAGGCATGTTAAGAAAGGAGGGGAGAGAGAGATCACACAAGATAATCTCAAATGTACAGTACTAGATTTGTGGACTCATAAACTTAAGAAAGAACCAGAGGAGATTTAAAAATGCTTGAAAGTAGTTTTCATGTGCTACACTGCACAGAACTTTTTCCTTAAATAAAAAATGAAGTGATCTACTTTCTCCTCATGATTTACTGCAAAACAGTGGCCAGCTGACTGATAATGGAAGGTGGCTAAGGTCTGCCTACCATTTTCAAAGCAGAGGCTATAAATTTCAGCCCCTCCCTTCTCCATGCAGCCTGCCAGTTTCCACATAACTTGCCAAGACTTTGTATCTCCGGAATTTCTCCTCCTCATTAAACTTGGCTGAAGTCGACCAGCAGATCCAAATGGTATTTGGTGGAAAAGAAGGCAGGACATGCCCAGTATCACCAAGAAGCCTCATTTCCTTAGGAAGTCAAGATAAAAATATGGAATGCTGCAGCAAAAACAGGAGGAGCCCACAGGCAGGTGCAGTTTATGAAAATACAATTAAACACAGTCAAGAGAGATTACATTTCAAGCAGATATATCCCCCATAATATAAACAGAGAATTAATTCCCCTGACTTTGATCCTAATGCCCAAGCCAGATTTTAAAGTGTATCTCTGAAAGATAGCAGCTTATACTGGACCTAGGATTTTTTGGTTGCCTATGCAGACAGGAAGAATACTCAGCTGACCCCAGTTTAGCCTAGAAATCTGCTAAAATGAAAGCACAATGCTCTGTCACAATCTTTATTGGTTTCACTCTACCCAAACTGGCAAGAGCACACATGCTCTAACACTGTATTGACAGGGTTGTCTTGTTATCCTTGAGTAGACAGTATGTCTGACTCACTGGGGGTAAATTGAGCTGTGCTGTGTCTGATAGAAATGATAAAAAATGCAGCCCCATACTTTTTGCTATTATCTGCACACAAAACATTTGTTTCCCATCAGAACGCAAAACTCGTTAGCAGCTGAGACAGTCAGAGCTCAGCACTGGGGAAGGCAGCAGCAAATCACCTGCACGAACGCTCCTCTCAGCTCAGAAGAAATGCTCCATCACTAGAATTTGCACAGGTTATTATTGCTCAGATTCATGTTAGAGCAGGTATGACCTGTAGGTAAAATATCTCAACTGTAAAAGCATCTGCATGCTACCCACATTAATACTAGCTGCAGTGGTGAAGTCTCAAGAGTCCAGGACACAAACTGATGCTAGCAGTCATTTGTATACATATGAAATGTGTCATTAGTGGCCTCTTTGTCACTGCTTACAGCAGGACTTCAAATGATTGCAGGTATCAAGCCTAATGACTGAAGAAAAATATGCACAGTATTAGAGCTTAAATGCATGAGTATTGCCCACCTGGACAGGTAACAGAGCCCAAGGATGGTAACAGATGTCAAAGAGTTCACCTAGATGACCTATTCTTTCTTTCTCAGTGTGTCACTGCAGCTGCACCACCCGTCCAAAGCAAAGCAATTTTTTAACAAGTCCAGACTTGTCCAAAGACCTCAAGACTCGCAGAGAAATCTTCTTAATATGCAACCCTGCCCTTCTGCCTATAGAAACCAGCTGCAGCCATTTCCATTATGCTCCAATATTAAACATGCGCTCTCACATACTGATGAGCAATAGCAGATCTCAGTGCCACAGCTGAGGAGCATATCCTGAGCATCTTCTGCTGTGCTATAGCACAGTGTTATCTGGTTCTCATAAAGCCAGGTGGGCAAAATTTTTAAGCTGCCTCCCTACAACAAAGGGGATTCTTTTACACTCCAAACTACAGCAAAGTTCCCTTTACGTGGCCATAACTTCAGGTTGTGTCATCTAAACTACACTTCAATTTACAGAGCACTGGTAAAACATTTTCCACTAGACAGGACAAGAATTCCGCACATCAGACATAAGCATACAGATGAAGAGAAGGCAGAGGCAAGTCTGCTTTCTTTACACTTTACTGACATTTGTGTTCCACAATCAACTTTGAGCATGAAGCCATTGCCCAGCCTCAACTGAAAAAGCCATGCAACAGGAATCCTATTAAATGAGCACCAGGAAGCCTTTAGAGCTAAAGCTCTATTGCTTTTGAGAGGTGCTGCAATGGTGCCCTCAAGGATCTTCAAAGCAAAAGGAACATATTTGTTTCTTTCAGCCTTGAAACAGTCAGGTTTCCAAAACAAGCTTATTAAAATACATAGAGAGGTATGCCCACAAGGACAACTGACGATAGGCAGTGCATGCAAACTCTTCCTCTCGGGTGGATATCTTGCATAAGGAGAAAACATATGTTGAAATAAGCATAGAGAAACAAGCATGTATGAATGTTTTACATCCATTTTCTTCTCTCTCCTCCGCCAATTTTTCCCTCGCACAGTATCAATGCAAAATTGCTCTTCACAGGAACACAGTAATGCAGAGCCTCAGTGCTCAACATCAGCTCTCTCCAGAAGTGTAATTTCCCAAGCCACAGCTGTGGTAAGAGCCACAGCTTTTTCCCCTGATCTCAAACCCCGGTGAAGCTCCCTATTTAGTCTCCTTGCAACTGCATCAAACCAGACATCCTCCCCTTTCCAAATAAGCTTCTCTAGCCTGACAATCTTGCTAATCCCTGAATAATCAGATGAAGAGAGTGGAAGTTTGCCTTTTATCCAAACTGGTGCCAGCATTGCTCCAGAAAATTTCTTGGATTGAGTCCAGAAACTGAAGCTCTGACTTAAACCAGGTGTTAGATGTATCTGCCTTGCTGGGAGATAAAGTCACTGCTCCTTGTAAGGACAAAAGGCTTTTTAGAGTTAAATGTCATTCTACTGTTAGAACTATGAGCTGGCAATCCAAGGAATTTCCCAGCCACCTAAGGGCAGGGGTGTTGTGACATGTCTGGCACCCCTGCAAGGCTCTATGCCCTGCCCTCGCCCTGTAGATGGACAGGACCACCTCTGCCTGACCCAAACAGGACTCTTGCAGAAAAAAAGCAGCATGGAGCTGCAGCAGAGCCTGGTCCTGCACAGACATCAGCTAGCACCCAGGGCTGAACCGCCTGGCATCAGGTCCATGGTAAAGCAGGGGGAAGAACTGTGCCAAGCTGCTGGGCGAGGGCATGAAGCAGAGGTAGGTGAGGGATCTCAATTAAAGAAGGAAACAGTCAATTATACAAATGCTCTGCAGTTCAACAAAGGCTGCCCTACTGGCTGCAAGGCTATTATAGCTCTTTTTGACCTCCTCCAAAACCAGATGTTACAGCTCAAGGGACTACTCTGTCCAGCTCTGTTTTCCTCTGAACTGTAATATATAATTCCCAGGAACTTTTTTTTTTTCCTTAACCTAATCCCTACAAGAGATCAGAGGTTAATCAGCTTCAGGAGAACTGGACAGCAGGGCTGTCAAGTTCGTAAACAGCTTTTTTTTTTTCCTTTTCCACAGAACAATTCTTTATTTTGCCAGGTAACTGCTTAACCAAAGACTGCAAAATGTTGTACAGACTAGTAGCAAGCAATCTTTCATTGCAGGGACAAGCAAGCAGAGTGCCAGTACTCTCCATGGAACAATCTGGATTTTTAGGTCCCTTATCAATTTTCCCCAATTCACATTAAGAAGAAGTGACTCCTATGAAACACTGGGAGGGCAAAGACTTTTGGTAACTCTAGTGACTTTAGATTTGCTTTGGCTAACTTCACAGTCAGTACAGCCCTGGACTGGTACATAAGTACTTTATCAGGCAGCTGCAAAGCCAGATAAAGCCAGGTAAAGCACTGCATTCATATCTCTACACTAAAAGGATGGCCCCTATTGAGCTTCTCCAGGCTGACTTGACCCAGTTCTGTTGCACTGGGCCACAAGAATCTGTATTTCCCAATTTTCCAGAGTGAGCCATCAACTTCTATTTTTTCCCCCTTCAAACAGATGAAAATCCATGGATTGTCAATGAGTTTTCATGGGAAAAACAAGAACATACATAGTAGGGCAAACTTTTGGTTTGGCTTACTATGTTATTTTCCCCTCATTTTGTCTGCTAGTTTATGTGGGAACCCACATTTTTATTTATCTGCAGTTTTTATGCAGACTGCTTTGAGATGACCTATGGAAAATGGACAAATTATCCACACGACTGTAGTTTATACCGCCATGTAGGCTGTAAGATACAGACTCAAAAAAATCAAAGTGACTTTCCTACCGCAACAGAAATAAGCAGCCAGCAGAGTAAGGAAGATGGCAATGAGTAACTCAGCGAATGTTTCCTATCTAGGTATAGGAGATGTGCCCTGTTTTTCTACAGGCCTGGAGGCTTTGGTCTGAGGTTAATTTTTCTGTAGAGGACACACAGAAATGGCAAGACATGCAAGCACTAAAAGCAATCCAACTTCTTTCATAAATCAGCAGGATACAGTATCCAGTTGTTTACTTAGCATAATTTTACACAGACTAGATTGGACAAGTCATGAAACACTGGGCACAAGAGCTGAGAAATGCTGCTATTAAAAACGGCATGCGGAAAACTTTCCCAAGAGATGCCAAGAGTGTGTGTGGGAAGAGGTAGGAGGAAGAAGCAGCAGCGTCAGGGGTTATAACAAACAGAAGAGAAGCAATTGTGTTTTTCCCTCAAAATCAGTTACTAAACTTTTCAAAGAGAAAAGCATTGCTGGAAGTGGAACACAGGAGCGACCCTGGAAACAACAGTGCAGCTGCAAGGAAAGGCTCCAAAGCAGTTAAAACAGAGTCAAGCTTTAGGGTGTAATGCAAGTTAATAGCTTGGATGCAGGCAGATTTGCCAAGTAAGCTTTGCTAAGGTTTAAAATGCTATTTGCTTCACATGAAAACAGATTCTTCTAAGTAAACAGGGACTGCTAAATCTTAGGAGTCATGGCAGTCTTATGATCATGGAAACCTAACAGTATGGTCAGTGAGTGGAAAGGAACAACACGGACTGAACACCACCTTCTCCAAACCAATGTCACAAAAGGAACAGAGACCTTACAATAGAAAGATTAATGACAGACTACATATAATGCCTCCCTCACAACAAGCATGCAGTGTGAGATTCATCCTACATGTGTAGATTTTATAAAACAATTTTTAAAGCGCGCATATGCCGATAGCTTGCACTGTTCCCCTTTTACGGTCATTGGGCTCTTTCCAACAAGGAATAAGAATAGCTTTCCATTGATGAAAACTGGCGGGGTTTTTGGTTTTATTTGTTCTACGCTCCAGTGAAATTTTTTCAGCCTGCATGCACTGCAGCTTTGCCCTTCGAAAGTGAAAAGAAGACCTACCTGTGCACCATTCTGTAGTGATATCTATAGATCTTTAGGTCTTACAGTTCCATCAGTGCTTGCTTTAGTGCTGTAGATCAAAAGATCAGTAAAGATCTAGTCTTCTAAGTATTTTCCTTATTTGTTTAGAAAAGAGGAAAGTAGAAGAGGCAGGGAAGTTTTATGCATATCAGCATCCCCCAACGTTTCAGGCAGCAGAACTAACTAGTCATAATTTATTGAAAGATCAAGCTGATAGGCTTCAGCCCACCTCCTTTTCTCTCATCCTTGCCACCATTCTTTTCAAAATTAAAATCTAAAGAGAAAACCACAAGAAAAGGTGAGAAGGATGAAGAGTATTTCCACAGTGCCATGTGCACTACAGAGTTGTAATATTTCTTCCAATGCCTCGAGTCAGAGGTTACAATACCTCATTTTCTTCACGCCAACCAAAACATTTTAAGGAAAGACTTCACTCTGACTTTGACATCTCTCCTGTGTGGATGATCAAAGCTTTACAGCCCAGAACTGACATAACTTTGCTGATCCTGAGCAATGTGTGAATTGCAGAATCATGGCCTTGAAAACTAAAAATCTGGGGTGTGCCCACAGAGCATGCCAATACATTAGGTTTTCTAATTTGTTAAGCATTTGGCAAAACAAGCACTGGATCAGAGGTATCCCAGAAGAAAGGAAGTCTTGTGTCTGTTCTCAGTTCAGGTTAGTCAGAATAATCAGATATCCCCCATGGCATCGCTTGAATTTAGGCAGAAAGGCATAACACTGCCAATAAAACATGCACATAGGCACAAATCACCTACAGCTTCAAACAACCACTCATAAAAAAACCACTATTTCAGTTTTGTGAAAGTTTCCACTCAGGCCTCTTTCTCCATGGGCACGAATACAGTATTACCATTAGCAGTTCATCTAACTGTAGCTCTTAAAGCAGGCGGAGAAGGTGAATTTGTGGCTGTGCTTCCCTCAGCATTTCTCCTGGAATAGTGCTAAGGGTGAAGTCACTGTCCCCATGTTCTCTCCTCCCACTGTCTCCATAAGTTGTGGAAAGCTAGAACCAGGATAGACCTGCATTGTTTGCCAGCAAATGAGGTGTTCATGAAATAAACCCTTGAGGAACTGAAGCTATGGTTTGAGGATATGGCTATCTCCGGCAGAAATATCAATTTGAGTTACTGCCCCTTCCCTTATGGCCAGCAGTGACTCTTTTGTAGTCTCATGACACCTTCTTCATAATAACCACACAAGAGTTTGCAACATCATGTGCTGAACTCAATCAATGAACCAATCCAGGTTATAAATAACCAAGGGAAGGAGAGGAGTAAGGGTGTTTTAAAACTGGAACCAGAGCCTGTTCACTGATCCAGGTCACCATCTGACCCCAAGGCAGCTGTGCCGGCACAAGTGTTGGGAAATGGGCAAGGAACCAGTGAGCAAGGCTGGACAAGAACACCCTACAGCCACATCTGCCACTGAGAAAATGGTACACATAACAGTGTCACCCATGCCTGGTGTTAAAAAGTGGAGCTGAGTTAGTACAACTTGGATGAGTTTACACATTTTTAGTCTCTGTGAGCTCTTTTCTTTGAAGCAAAAACACATGAGCTCCACTGGTAGGAATGACAATGCTTTTAAGCTGCATGGGGCTAGCTAACATCTCCAAACTCCTCCCTCTGACTACCCTTCATCCCCTGAAAAAGCACTGCACTTATGAGATAAAAGACAGTGCTTTTCAAAACCAGACAAAAATTACATTAAGTTTCAAAACTTACTCCTGCAATATGAGCTTAGCCATACTAAAGACAGCATTTTTCAACTCTCTTCCTTTTTCTGCGCAACCTCTCTATTACAACTGTTTGTGATTAATACATGCTTTTAAAAACAGAGGGAGTGTGCAATAGAGCCAATCTTAGTATTATGGAAGAAGCCATTGTTGTGCACAGTCCAGCAAGCTGCCCTGTGTAAAACTGCTGCACAGATGAAAACATTTGCTGTGCAAAGAACATTCCCTGTGTGTCAATGTACCATTATCCTTCTTTGGTTTCTCTGCTTGTTAACTGCAGCAAAAAAAGCATTGCCTCCTCATGAAGACAGCCTTTGAAAAACTTCAGCTGAAAATTGATCTTTATCAAGCCATTTGACAAGAAAGGAATATCTAGCTGTAGGCAGACACAACAGCTGAAGTTAGAGAGCAACAGTCACACTGCCCATCGATCACTAGAGATTCAGAGATAAGACTGAAGCCCTATCAGTTGACCTAACCCTGTCTCTTGTTTTCCTCCTCTCCTGCCTGTTTACCCATTACACCCCACCACTCATCTAGGACCTTGTGTCCAAGGCCATTTTTACTTGTTGCACCTATAACCACACTAAGCTATAAAATATTCTGCAGCAATATCCTTGCAGAAGTTTGGCTTGCTATAACCATCTTGGCCAAAGACCCCATGTTCTGCACGATGTACATGCATTAATTTAAGTATTTCCCCTGTGTAAGACTGAGGAGCTCAGAAGAATATGGCAGTTTGAAAAGGCACAATCTCTCTACAGAAGAGCAGTATCAGTGAAGCTTTGCAAATATCACATGGGAGTATCTCATTGGATTTTAAATTTGAAGCTGTTAATTTGTGAATGGAACTCCGCATACCACAAATAGAGTAATAGGGAGAAGCCCATGCTTTTCTTCATCTGTTTTCATTCTGTTTTCTTCATCAGTTGATTTAAACTGATTGCTTTTTGAACAGCATAAACTGTAAGATACCCAAGGATTCAAATATAGGCAGATATTTTTTATTTCTTTTACTGGGTTAATTTCCCCTCTTTCCCATCTAAAGCTCCACAGTAAATCCCCATGGGTCAGTTACTACAGCTACTTTACATTGCTGAATTCTGTTAGCAATCTGCTCATCAGTCCTGCAGATGTTTCTGCTTTTAGGCTTCTTGGAAGTACAATGGACTAATTCCTTGGAATGAACATTTACCCTTTGTAGGCTGCAGATGTACCAGGGAGAACACTGTCCTCTACATCAAGCAGACACCTCAACTTCTTTTTTGGTAAAAGCAAGATGATACTTTTCAGAGAAAAAAAAGTGGGAAGCAAGCAATCTGAACTTTTTCCCGCTCTTCTAAGAAATTTCTGAAAAGAGAGCGCTCCATGCACCCATATGCCCTGGGACTGGACAATGCAATTTTTGAAGGCCAAACGCCCCAGCACACAGGCACACAGAAATCTCACGCAAATGGACTGAAGAGGTCAGGTCCTGCAAGCAGGGAGCAAACATTCACATGCAAGGACCATGCCTTTCAACAGAAATACAAAGTAAGCCTTATGAACAGAAATATTATGTAAGCCTTATACCATCTCATTATTAAATCTTACACGTTGCTAATAAAGCAGAAGGTTCTTCTACTCACCTCAGTAACGTCCATGACTTTGATGGCTGCCAGCTGACCCGTTTTGACATGGCGACCCTGAGTAAGGGAAAGAGAGAAGAGTCAGCACCAGCATCTCACCCATCCCTTCAGCTTACACAGAGCAAAACACTTGGACAAGAGTGCCAGTCACTGGGTTTTCCCCAGCTATGCTGGACCATTCTGATACTTCCTAGGAGATACCACAAATACTCTACATGGCAAAAACATCAATAACAAATTTAACGTGTTCCTCTTCAAATTTTAGTACCCATTTCTTTTTCCCCACATTAAAATTATGATTATCAAGTACAAACAGGTTATATTCACAGCTTCCCTTCTGTTTACTGTAGCAAAGCTCGTTGTCAGTAATGATAGCTTATTAACATGTCAGAATAAATTCCACGTGTTGCGTATTTTATTTGTATGAACCAATGCCTAGTACCTAGGTGATATATTACATGCTTTACCTAGTAAGCATGGTTAACCCGTGCTTAGGACATTTCTCACTAGTTTGGTCTTTCCCAGTAAAAAAAGTGGGGTTTCTGCAAAGGATGCATCAGACCTGCAAGAGCTCTCTTCGCTTGTCTCACAATGGCTAGACAAGAACAAGATGTCATCTCCCTTCAGCTACACCACAGTAAGGGTACAGTTTCTCAGTACAGCTGGAGCTGAGTTAATAGATCCCAGCTCCTGCAGCAGGGAGCTCCTACCCTTCCTTCCTCTGCCTCCTTCCAGCCTCCTGTCACATATTTCTCCCAGGAGCACTGAGCTCCTTCTGGCACTCATTGTATCATATGATAAGCTGATTGAGATCACTAAAACGGCAGAAAGTTAACACAGAAAAAGTGAACTGTGGGGTGGGGCAGGGGATTGCAGTCCAGGAAATTAAACTGGTTTGTTCTGCAGTGAAAACAGAGCCGGAGCCAGCAGGATGCAGATCACAGGGCTGAGAGGCAAGCAGCATGGCAGGCCCCTCCAGCCCTGGTGGGCTGTAACTCGCCTCAGCTGACTTCTAACAAAAGCCTTTTTCTCTCCAGTGTATGTTTAAATGAGGTAGAGACATCAATTAGCTGTTGTGTACTTTTTTTTCTAAACAGGCACTTAGAAATGGTCCCAATATTGGTATTTTCCAGCTCTCCACTTAATGCTCTGCATTGTAACGCCAGCAGTCTATCCTAAACCAGTCAAACAGCCCCATCTACCAACCACTTTCCCAGGCACCATCTCCAAAGGTTCTTATCTGCATCAGTCAAGCTCTCTAGCAACAGGTATGCCCATTAAATTTCTTCACTTTTATCACAAATAATGATAAGAACACAATGGAATATTTAACTGAAGTCACAGTTCCTTTATTTCTCTCCTCACCAATTTCTGATTTTCCTAGGCAGAAACCTATATGATGGACATTAATAATGTATTTTTTGCCTGGACTAACATTAATCTCTTTACAGGGTATTTTGAGACTGGCACCCCAGAACTGAAGCACCCCAAACCACTAGTCTCTTTAGAGAATCCTGACCTTTTCACACCTTATGATGCCCCCCACAGAGGTACTGGCCAGGCATTGCTGGTGCATTCAAAAGGACAAAATGCTGCAGAATTCACTGCCTTAGCTTTCTTCTACAACTCTTCTTGTGCTTCACTCTCCCCCTTACTAACCAATCCATGTGCTTTCTATAAATACATTACTGTGCTCAGGCTTTGCTTGCTCTGTAAACTGGCTTTACCACAGGCATTTCTTTTTACAGCTTGGTCTCAAGCTGGTTTTGATTTTGAAACAAAGTTAGGGGTCCTAACGTGTGCAGTAGCCAACACTGACCTCACCTTGACCTTACTATTTCTTGAACCAAAGTCTTTCAGCAAGCCCAGGAGAGCTCCAACTCCAATTTCCCACCCTGGACCTCTGCCTAATGACAAAAGCCTGTGGTCTTCTCCTCAAGACTTACCATCCCACAAGGAAGGAGGGGAAAATGGCTTATACTGAGGTGGAAAAATGCCTACTCTCAGCTCTGCCCCCATTTTCCACAATTTTGTTAAAGGAATTTGAAAGCCCGAGGACATGGGAAGTAGAGTTTCAGGTACAAAAAGAATATGCTAAAGATAACAGAGAAACAAAGACATCTCTGAAGAAAAAAACCCTCACAACACTAAGAAAGTCTGAGGAGAGAAACTTTTTTTACAAAAGCAGTGAAATACAGCTCCCCATTCACTCTGCAGCAAGGTGGAGGTGTCAGAATGGTGGCCGAATATACTCAAGCAGAGAGTGTGGCATGCAGAAGAGCAAAGTAGCAGGACAGGATGCCATTTTCATGGAATTTTTTCTCTATTTGTCTTTTTAAATCCACTAACTACTGGTGGGCTTGCTATTTTCAGAGAGACACCTAAAATTTCCCAATGCTCGACTTCACAGCTTTTCTGAAGTCAGTGTTCCTCCCTGTGAGACTGGCCCACTCAGGATGACTAATGTGCACCAGCCCTACCATATTTCCCCTGCAGCTTTATGGGATCCTGCTGATGCCTTCACGAGTGTCCCTATGAAAACTGGGGCCAGCTACAGCAGAACACAGCCACTGCTCATGTTTCACTTTGCTTCTTCAGGGAGGGGAAAAGCTTCTACATAACCCTCCTAAGGGACTGAAAGCAAGGGAACTGCAGAGTGTGGGAAGTGTGGTCTGCTCAGTATCCCAGACCAAATTTAAACCCTGGTCACTTCAGAATATTGTTTTAAATTACTCCAAATACCCTTTTCGTAATGTATGGAGCACTCATATTCTAAAAATCTGCAACATATGTAGAGGAGGAGGGATGGCCTGCATGACATTAATTTATTATGAGAGAGGTAAAAAAGACATTTGAAGCCACATTCTTTTCATAAAAAATATTTTCAGAGGGCGGGAAAAAACAAACACCACAAGCACAACATATAAGCATGAGCAGAGTGTTTGTTTGTTTGTTTATTTGCTTAACAGCTCTGCTCAAGAACAGACCTGTCAAACTATTAGCATGCTGGTATAATTTTGCTTGCAACATGAAATGGCTAAGCAATCCCATTTTGGAAACCAATCGTCAGATTTTCAGGGCCAGCTTTTGCTTAGGAAAAATTTGTCTGTGTTAAAAAGAGTAATAATAAAATCGCAATGTGGTTGAACGTGAAGAAAGAACTGCAGAAATCATAGATGGGAGAAACCCTCTGAAGTCAATCTCCTGGGATTAAAATTTATTCAAATTCTGCTCACAGGGCACTTTACAAATGTAGTAACCATCAAGGCTCCATCCAGACACCATATCTCAGCAACACCCCTCCACTGGGATAACATTTTTCATGCAGAATGAGGCCTCTGCTTTAGTGCAGTGTGGACACATGGCCCCTCAGGGCATCCAGGCATGCCCATCCCCATGGCAAGGCAGAGCTTCTTGCAGCTTTGTTTCTCCAGGCAAATTGTCAGCAATTACCATCTAGATATCTGAAAAGCTCTTCAATATTGCAAAATGCAACCCATGCTAACTGAAAACAGCAGTTTCTTAAAATATTACTAGGTGCCAAATATCAGAGGCTGAGGATCACAAGATACTGTCCCACAGCCAGAATGTTGTGTGGATATGAAATGTACAATGAAGACAACAGCAACCTAGAAGGATCTTGCTAAGCATAAGGTGACTCTCCAGAGCCAATGGACAGAGGAAGCCACAGAGGTTTCTTCAAACAGTGGCACAGCAACAGGTAGAAAAGGCTACGTCATCCTGGGAGTGAGAGTTTGCCTCTTACTGAGTTTCAGCATGGGAACCACAAGAAACATCAGCTTGTCCCCATGGAAATGAGCCTGCCACCATATTCTCTTCATTTAGACCACATTAAGATTTTATTCACCAAAATTTCTGAACTACTTCTTATTTCTTACACATTCTCCCCACTTTTCTCTCCCTCATTTCATGGTTCTATTCATATTAAAGCACTTGGTTTATCCTCCCAAGGAAGCAGCCTAAGAATATTTTTAAGAGTGCTACTTGTACCACTGCATTTTAATGGCCTGTTGAGATAAGCAAGTCAATGGAATTGAGACTGCCAACCTCAAATCTTGTCCTGTTTCTTCTTATACAGATGACTGCAAGTTCATATACATAGAGCTGTAGTTCTTCTCATTACCACAGCAATACTGCAGCATTTAACTGGATCTTAAACCGAATCCACTACTTAAGCACATTTCTAGTCATGTCTGATAGCAATATGGTGTTTATTTCTCATCTTAGTGGGCTTTATGCATGTTGAAAAGCAGAGGGGCAAGGGGAATCCATGGTAGACTGCCAAGATCTGCAGAACATTATAAATTTCAAGTCTTCCCACACTCTCCAAGTCAGTTAATATACCTACTTCTCGCCTCTTTCCTCCTTTGCACACGTTATTACTGTAAAATTTTTAGTTTAGAAAAAGGTTCAAAGGCAAGTGGTGTTATGTGCTGTTTTCATGGCAGTCTTTTTCTCTTGTGCCTTAATGTTATCAAAGAACTATGCAAATTAAGTGCAAAAGAAATGCTATCAGCTAATTTACCTCCTTTCCTGACACCCCTTCCCCCAGTTACCCAAGATATTTATGTCACAGTAATTTATTCTCCTACTAACACAGTTTCAGACCTGTATATTAACATGCCTCTGGGAGACTGTTCCTAGAAGCTTGCTCCCCAGCTAAATGTCATGGAAGCAGCATATAGGGCAACATCACACATTAAGGAAGGAATGCACCATTTGTGACTCATTACTTGCAAGTTTGGATTATCCTGTGCTCTGTACACAATTAAGTCTTTGCTAAACTTCTCCCAGCTCCCAGTATTCTACGCTGACAGTTGCGGAAAGAAGAGGAATTGATTTGAAAAAAACAAACTAACTACTAATCCAATTCCAGTTGCCACACTGCACACAGAAGCAGCAGATTTAGACATGCCATCAAGTGAAAATACCACAGTACCATCTCTTAGTTTGAGTGCTGCACAATGCCCCGACGGCAAACATAACTTTCCATTTCACTTCTCATTCAGTTGACTCTTAACTACCAGCCTGAGGCAACAGGCCATGAAGCAATGCTCTGTTATTGGGTTGCACACCCCAGTGCAATAAATGATAACTTATTATTCCAAGGTATGTTTATCATCAGCTCTTTCTGTCACTTGGCAACACAGAAAGTTGTAGACTGACTTTGCATTGTGAAAACTTGGACTCTACATGGTATTTCTTTCCACCCCCTGAAAAGATCAGGTCTACCCTATGAAAAGCATTGGGAATAGTGCTTGTGAAGGAAACAGACCATATTTTTGACAGGCAAAAAGACAGAATGGCACAAAGTGAAAACAACCCCCCCAGTCAAAACTAAAAACATAAATAATAAATAAATAAATAATAAAGTGTTCTTAAGCAAAAAGTCTACCTAACTGCATTTGTAGCCATAATTATGCTGTTCCTACTGATACAGCATTCTGTAAGGTAAATAATCATATGTTCCAGCAATGGAGATGAATTTGTAAACAAAAAGGATAATGTTTATCTGGCATGAAAAGTACTTCTAAAATAAAAATGAGTAAAAAAAAAGCCTGAATACAAAGACTTGGAAAATCATTGCAGAAATACATGAGAAGTTATCCTGTTAGATGATTCTAAACCGAAACCAACCAGAGCTGTTAATGTCTGTCACTGTTAAGTCAAAGAGAGGACAGAGCTCTTGTGTTTTCCTTCTGTCTAACTCTTGACATCAAATGCCTGGAAAGCAAAACAGAAAATAACATACTCTCTATCCTGCTTTTGATATCCACAGGCTCGCTAGCTGCCTATTGAATAAATAATAATGACAATTTACTCATGCATAGTACTGCATTCTGTGAAATAATGCACAGAAAGATACACAGTTATTATCTGTTTTGTTCTTCTGGGGACAGAGTGAAAAGATGTTTCCCACTAGGAAGAAAAAAAGACAGTTCTATTCACTGATTTTTCACTTTGATTCCTAGTTTTGTGGTAGCTTTCCCACTGTGAAAGATGCTGGATATACATTATCAGAGGCATTTCCTTCCCCCAAACAGCTCATTGCCTAAATAGGAAGAAAAGAAAGGGGAGGGGGGAGAAAGGATGGTGGGAAAAGCATGGCAGAAAGCCACAATCTAACTTTCCCAGGATAACAACAGGTCAATTGCAGAGCTCAGTTAGAAGGCATCTCTGCTGACTCCCAGCACACTGCCCAGCAGTTCGCCTCCCTCCTCACACCCATCAGCAGGAGATGTTTTGGTCTGATGGGAGAAGACAGAAAGAGAACTGCAAAGGCAGACCTGTTCTCTTGACAATTTACCTGGAAAACAACACCAATTCCCCACGGAGCTTTGAGACCTGACGTTCATGCTGGTTTCAGTTCATAGCCACTGAAACACTTCACCTGGCAACAGATTAAAAAAGATAGCAAGAGAAGGGGATGTTGCAGGGGAAGGAGGAGGGTAAGAGGAGTGCAGCTGTGCAGTTTTAGACTGTGGCTGGTCCTTTGTTAATCCAGTCATGTCAACTACAGTCCATTCAGCCAACTGGGATCCCTTCAAGACTGCACATTTCCTGCTCAAATGGCACAAAACATTCCCTTACCAAGCCAACGCTACAGATTTCTGTTTTTCATTCTTCAAAAACTGAGCAGGAAAGGCTGACCCACAGGGGCCCGTTGGCAACACTGGCAGCAAGGCTGCGATGCGTTTTCACACAACGCCACAGAAACCTCGTTGAAAGATACACTGTGCTGAGGGCTGCCCCTGTGCCACACAGCCCAGTCATCAGATGTGTGCTGCATCAAGCTCTGCTGCTCTGTAGGTGACCACCACAGCTTCCTGCACCACTAGATGCTTCTTCTAAAGGGACACTTGAGCTAACTGGCTTGAGACCCCAGCCTAGAAGATACCCTCTTCAAGAGCCATCCTTGAAGTCATCCTATTCTTCCAGTCACCGCCATGCTGTGTCCAGATTTAGTGACTTCTACCGAAACCACCATCCCTCATTTTCCCTTAGAATAGAGTCTGCACCCTCAGCTGTTCAAAAATAGAAGGACTTTAATAATCCTTGCAGGTTTTTTTCTGGTTTTAAACCTTCCTAGATGATTTAGTTAGCACACTACTGAAAAACAAACACACACAAAAAAACCCTAACTAAAACAAAAGAAAATAATTAAATCAGAATAGAGGCATACCTTCCATGTGGACACAGTTAGCTTAGAGCACATTTGGCTTCCTTCGGAAACATCAGCTAAAATCAGCTGGCCCCCATTCAAACCAGTTCTTCACCCTACTTTAATGGCTTTACCAGTCACTATATACACCCCTCCTAACACTGTTTTGTCTCTCTGGATGCCCTGCAATGCTCTCTTTTACATAGAACAACTTCTTTCTGGCAACTATAATTAAAAATTAACCAGATGGAGGACATCAAGAAAAGAATTTAGATCGAATTATGAAACATGTACTCGTAGATACAAAATTGCATGGTCTGTTGATGCAGACTGCTACTGATTTCTCATCTTACACCTTGACAGGCACTTTCACCACAAAACACTTCCCACAGAGTCTTGGCCACTGCCTGAAGGAGCGGCAGACCCAGTTTGGTGGCATGGCCCTGTTGCCCCTGCAACAGGGGCTGTGTTACTCAGGTTGAAGGGAACCACCACAAGTGACCAGAGCAAGCCCTGTGCCTGCCACATGGCATCAGAACCACCCAGCATAATTTCAGAGATGTCCAGCACCACACAAGGTTCCTACCTCAGACCAAGCAGGGCCCAAACTGACCTACCAAGGTCTCCACATGGGTGGACAGGGGCTTTAAAGCAATGCAGGTGCTTCTGCAGCTGAGAGAGATGGCAGATAAAGGACAGAGTTTCTCCATCCCTTCTGCAGAGTGACATCAAGATTAAGCGTGGATGAAGAAAGCCTGGGGCTGCTTCTCTTTGTTTAACTTCTTTTTAAATGAATTCATATTGATATCTAATCATCACCCTGGACAAGCAGAGCTTTCCAACTGAAAGGAGCAAGTGATACCTTTTGACCAAGACCCTCTGCATACCCAGGCAAGTCTGCACCCATTTCACTTTTTGCATACTCTCCACCAAGTTGCAGAGAAACCACCTCATTGCTGGGCACACCCTTTCAGAAAAAGAAGGTGAGATGTCCTCAACAATTTTAAGTATTTAGGCCCCGAGTACACAGAAGTGCCACAAAATACATACTTTCTTTGAGGAGAGAAAAAATAATATTCAAACCCTAGTTAGTCCCTGCCCCTCCATGCACCACCGCTGTTGTAAGCAGCCTGCACTCTGGTGAGGGGCATTGTCAGAGGTCATACACCACGACAGAAGGAAAATAAGCCCAAACACACCCTACCAGCCTTATTGCATTTCATCTACTGTCAAAAGAGACTTGCTACGAGAAATGGGTGACAGCCATCACCAGGCAGTGGGAGGTCCGTGTCCCTCCCAGGGCAGCATCCAGCAGTCACAGACAGCAAGTATCCAGCTATGCTGCTTCAGGTCCTGCTGCCTGAGGCACCATACTGAAATGTCCAGCAGCCTCCTGGAGACCAGCAAAGAGGGGTAATAAATGGAAATCAACTTTTTATTTTATTTCAATAATGCTAAATGCATGGGGCAATTGTTTTGGAAGGCAAAAAACCTCACTGTAAATGCAAAACACATAGTGGGAAGGGAAAAGGGGGAACTACTGCCTTTGTTGCTTTTTCTTTCACTTTTTACTATGTTTTCAGAGTTGCTGCTGCACAGAGGAGCCCAACACACACTGTACAGCTGTCCCCATCAAGAGTCCCACTTTTTGTCTAGCTGCATCACAAGATGCTAACAAACACACTACGTGGGGAGGAGCTGCTAGCTTAATATTAATGAGGGGCAAGGGGAAAGGGAACTATTTCAATGTATACCTTCCCAGCAGAACAATACAGCTGAGCAGAGCAAAGAAATCAGGTTATGTAATGAATTTTATTTCAACATGGTTGAAATGAGAGATTTCACATTGGCAGCCTTAAAAAAAATCCTGAACATTAGCATTAAAGAAGGGAAGTTAATGAACTCTTAAATGTACATTTATTTATATACATATATACATATATATGTATATATATATATAAAGTAAGTTCCAGTCCAACTGTTAATACTTCTCCAGTGCTATCCCACACAACCAAAAGGGCTGAATTGCATGGTTTTGAGCTTTTTGCTTCTCCTGCTGAGGGGAGACACTCCATCAAGAGTTGTGGGTCCCTTCCAACTCAGGATATACTATTATTCAATCCTCTTTCCTTTAGCCATTACAAACACCATCAGTGCCAGTTTTAATGACATCTCCTTGCCACTATGGACTAGGAAGCCAGAATTTGCCGGGCAGAAACTGCTGAAATTAAAATACATCTTGTAGAGCACAAGGTATGCTGCAGGAGGACTACAGTAAGAAGCATTCTTGAAAAGAATAGGGACCATGCTTTATACTGTAACCCCATACACAAGAACAAATTCAGAAATATTTTACCAAGTTGATTTCAAGAAACATTTGGCCTAAAGTTTTATGTTTTAATTAAATGAGGACTCACACCAGGAGACTATTTCCAGCATTTTTATCTTCTGATAACCTGCCAAGTACATCTGTGATTCCAAAGGGAAAAAAAAATCCAAACCACCTTGTCCTTGAGAACCTGGCTGCTGGCCAGCGAGTGATCCGTAAACAGCTTTGTGTCCACACAACTGTTTTCAAATACTCAGGCAGTACTTTCAGACCTCAAACCATTTCTGCTTTGTCAGCAGGAGTTTGACTCAGAAATTCAAGCCTGTACTACCAACCCTTTCTATACCAGACTCAGTAACAACAACTCCCCAGTTTCAGCGATTACAGAGCCATTTATTTATTTATTTATTGAGCAAAAGAAGGACCAAAATAAATGCCATTTCCTCTCTGTTGCTACCTGGGAAGTATGTAAGTTGCATTCCCAAAGTCTGTGGCCAACAAGTTTATTATGTGAAAGGGCCAGACAACAGAAAAGCCATTATGCAACACATTCAGCTTGCAGGTTAATCCGCGGAAAGAACAGCATTAAGGAAATGGAGGCTGTGTGTTCTTCAATAATGATTTTTTACCAAGTACTCAAGAACACACCAAGTACCTCACAAAAACTAGTCAAAACACGTTCACCACATATAATAACACACTCCAGACTTTTGCAGACCAAGCTGTGGCAAACAAAAAGGGAAAGAAATTCCCTGGGAGAGCTTGCAAAGCAAGGCTGCAGTACTGCTGCCACTGCAGCTGGTCCTTACCTGTCGTGCTGTGAACTCAGGGTACAAATAAAACACAGATTAAGCAAAAGTTATTTTGGTGCAAAAGGCTTTGTTAGGTTTCTTTCTACAGGAAGAGTCAGCAGATCAATACCTGGCTCTGAGCCTGGTGTCTCCAGCAGAATTTTGGGGGGGTTTGGTCATCAGTTAGTCTGTATGACAGCAAGCCTGCTGGCAACAGACAGGGTACACCTTTCTCAAAGGGAGAAAAGGATCTCTGGACAGCAGTTAACAGGGCTCATTGAAAGAGCCTTGAACTAGGTTTGAAAGTGGAAAGGGATAAAACCAGAGTCACTAGAGATAAGTCTGGGAGAACCATGCCAATGTCTGAGGGACACTGTGCTACCAAGGTCCTTCAGTCTGCTGTTTTAGTGAAGGCTGCAGATGGAGGTTCATACGACAGCAAAGATGGAATGGATTACTGATGTTTTGGAAACCAAAGAAGTATCTGAGAATGGTCATGCAAAAATCAGGGCTTTTTCCCATGAAAAGGTGGAGGAATCAACAGACCAACTGAAGCACATCTACATCAATGCACACAGCACCGGCAGCAAACAGGAGGAACTAGAAGTCGTCGCACATCAGGAAAACCACTATATAGTTGCCATCACAGAAACATGGTGCGATAGTTCATACAACTGGAGAGCTGAAATAGATGGCTATAAACTGTTCAGAAGAGACAGACAGGCAAGGAAGGAGAGGTGGTGGGGTAGCCCTGCGTGTTAGGGAGTGTTTTGACTGCCTGGAGTTTAACGATGGTGATGACAGGGTGGAGTGTTTATGGGTAAGAATCAGAGGGACGGCCTAGGCAGATATCCTGGTAGGAGTCTGTTACAGACCACCCAACCAGAATGAAGACGCAGATGAAATATTCTACAAGCAGCTGGAAGTCATCGCGTTATCACTGGCCCTTATTCTCATGGGGAACTTTAATTTACCAGACGTCTGCTGGAAATACAATGCAGCAGAGAAGAAATAGTCCGGGTGGGTCTTGGAGAGTGTGGAAGATTGTAACTTCCTGATGCAGCTGGTCAAATGTGAACAGCTAGGGAAGCTGCCCTGCTAGGACTGCTGTTTGTTTATGTGAACAGAGAAGGATTGGTGGGCAATGTGATGGTTGGAGGACTCTTGAGCAATGCAATCACAAAGTGTAAAGAGTTTTCAGTTCTTGAACAAGTAAGGGGGAGGGCAGCAGCCTGTCTGGGAAACTGGGTGACAAAGTCCATTGCAAGGTAGCCCTGATGGGCAAAGGGGTCCAGAAAGGTTGGACATTCTACAAGAAGGAAAACTTAAAAGCACAAGAGCAACCCATCCCTATGTGATGCAAGACAAGCTAGCAGGGAAAAAGGCCAGCCTGGCTGAATAAAGTGCTTTGGGTGGAATTTGGAGGAAAAAAAGTAGAGTTTATCACCTTTGGAAGAAGGGGTAGGAAACACAGGAATATGCCAAGAAAGGCAACAGCACCCTGGCCCATATCAGCAATTGAGTGGTTCACACCTCAAATCCTGTGTTCTGTTCTGGGCCCCTCACTACAAGAAGGACACTGAGGTGCTGGAGTGTGCCCAGAGAAGGGCAGCAGAGCTGATGAAAGGTCAGGAGCACAGGTCCCACGAGGAGCAGCTAAGGGAGCTGGGAGTGTTTGGCCTGGGGAAAAAGGGTCAAGGGAGATCTTATTGCTCTCTACAACCACCTGAAAAGAGGCTGTAGCAAGGTAGGGGTCAGTCCCTTCTCTTAAGCAAACAAGTGACAGAACCAAATGAAATGGACTCAATTTGCACCAAGGGAGGTTTAGACTGGATATTAGGGATAATTTATTCACAGAAAGAGTGGTTAGGCATTGGAACAGGATGCCCAGGGAAGTGGAGTCACCATCTGTGGAGGTATTCAAAAGAAATGCAGATGTGGCACCTGGGGACCTAATTTAGTGGTGGACTTGGTAGTGCTCTTTTTCAACCTAAACAATTCTATGATTCTTTGGTTTTAGTCCCCAACACACACACCTTCTGTAGCTGTGGATAGGATACAAACTGAAGACATTTTTAGTATTTCTAATAACAATTGCACGTTGGGAAAAAATAAAATTGTCATGTCTTTTCTCATGACACCACAACACACACAAAACTATTATTCAGCTCATGATCCAACATCAGCCATTCCTGCAAACCACAAGTCACTACTCTGCACCACAACTGCCATTAGATGTAATATAAAAATTGCTAGTCAGAAAGGCCAAGCTTTTAGTTGTAAATCATTTGGTAAACTGGAACAAATAATACAACTTACTCTTGCCCCTGACTGCAAAAGAGGAGCAATGATCAAAATTCAGCTGAGGAGCATGACTCATACATTTTGTAGTCAGTTATAGCCAGGCAGTTTAGCTCAGCATCACCACCCATGAAACCTCTGTAATATAGCACTGTCACTGTTGCTAAATAAATTTGGTCATATCAGACCCTCAAAACAAGTCCTCAGATGAGGCAGGGATAGGTTGGATTCAAACCTAAAAAGACACTTCACCCAATCATGTTCCATCCTAAGCTGCAGACATCTCACTGGTCAAAGAGCTGGGTAGTGTTAAAAGCTGACCAATCAGCGGTTTAAACCAGGTGTTTCAAACCCCCTATATAAACTGGGTTCAAACAATAAAACTCACTGTTGTTGCATGGATCTCAGAGTGTGTGCATCGTCCCTGTCTCCAACCACTGACCCCATGTAACACGTGGTAACCTCAGGTAATACTGCACCACTTCTCAGGTGGCAAAGGGAAAGGAAGAACACTCCACCCACATGGGCAACAAAGTTGTCCCTCTGGCCCTGAAAACATCTTGGCAGCCATGGTCACATAAACAGAAGAGGCAGCAGGAGCAGGGACAGGTCTCGCTGAAGGCTAGGGCACAACATAAAGGAAGTAGACAGTGGACCAGCCCTGCTGATGACTACAGAAGGCTGATCATCTCTGGGCCCATCACCTCATCTCCCCTAAATACAGAAATGGGAACCTATAAACAGTTCAGATGGAAAGTCCCAGCCCCCTGAAAACAAAAAAAAATATTTCTCCAGCAATCATTCAGCCCTGACTCAGGAGCACCCTACACACCCAAAGTTTCCATCCCCAGCGGGGTGGTTTCCAAAAAAGCAGTCGTGAAAGAACCCACATCTCTGCTGATACACTGGTGTCTCCAAGAGCAGATGCAGCTGACTGTGAAGGATGCACCCAGACATATCTGGACTGCAGTACAGCTGGAGCCAGCACACTGCCTCCTGCCGCATGGCTCTTTGCAAAATAACCAGTCATCTCAGCTACTGCAGCTCAGAGACATGGGGAATGGCCTGGAAACCTCCAGTAAGTTTTTGGCTAGAAGTCACAAGTGCAAATACTGCTTAATCCCACTCAGAACTTAAAAAATTTTAATCCTTAAAATACAGATATACATCATGCCAAAGCTGTAGCCAAACTTAATTTGTTCCACCACTTCCAACCTTACAAAAAGGATTGAAGAGGGGGAACTGGAAATAAATAATTTTTTTTTAAGATTAGAAGCCTTCCACTTGTTTTAAGGTTTCTGCTCGGTCACTTTCCTAGGACATATGGAAACCTACCTACAAAGTTTGAGCAACACTGCCTGAAAAACTACCCATCATTTAAACAAATCATCACTTGAATCTGGAAAACAGTTGTGTTAATCAGGTACTCCGACCAAACACTACAGCCATGACCTAATTACATTATGTGGTATGGTGGTGCAGAACAGCAGTTCCTAGAATTAAGCAATCTTCCAATTAAGTGTCATGCACTGAAAACAAAATTAAATCACCTCTGATGCTGCCCTACTACTTCTACTCCCTTCTCCCATCAGGGAAAGAAAACAAAGTCCTTTCCACCAGTCTGAATGTTGTATCACCAGCAGGACTGGATTTCAAAGATGCTGGGGAGGGGTCTACACACCCTAGATGTGCCTGTCCCAAATTACACCACGACAAGGACAGCTAAAACAAAGTAACTATTTTTAAATTTGTAATAAAACTGGATTTACGAAAGCTCCAGTGCTTTTAAAGTTCGTCTTATAAATTTACAGCCACTTGTCTAATTACTGAAAAAGCACTAGAGTTTATTATAATCATGTGTCTGTACTGAAAACATGAAGATGGAATGCTGGAATAGATTGCTCAATTATACAGTGCACAGCTATTGCAACTCTTGTCAAAGTAGAATTCAGAACAAGTCCAAGAGTTTGTTTTGCAAAACACAAGCACAAGCAATAGTTAACACCTAAAGCAATTTCACTGAACTATGGGTCACCAGGCAAAGCACATGCAAGACAAAATTTAGCCAAAAGTGCTGTCAGTTATGGACACACACATGGACAGATGCATATTTATGCAAGTGTGGGGTAGCCCCATCAAATACACAGACAAGCCAAGGGCTGACTATAGTACCATGCTCTAAACCTGAGCATCAATGAACACTTCCCCACCCACATAACCTACTCTGAGTGAGAAAACTCCTATAAAAGTCAGAATCCCAACCCAGCCACCAGCCCAGCAGGTGAGGTTGCTCCACCACACAGGAAAACTACCGACATTCAGAAACTACAGGGCACAAAGGAAAGGAGTATTGGACACAGCTGGCAAAGCACAGCCCTGGGAGACCTATCTCTGGCAAAGTTGTTAAACCCTGTCTGGAATGCTGCTCCACTATCACTGAAGGTGAAAAACACACAAAGAGTCATACATGTACATGCTAAAACACATTTTCCATCATCACTCGCCTCTGCCTGACTTTGTCTGTGGCAGTGAGGCAGGCTCCCACAACCAGCTCTTTTCAAGGGAAAGCCAGGGCCTTTCATACACTCCCAAGGGCACCTATAGGGCACCCACCACATACAATCTGAAGGAGGACAGTCAGGTTCCCATAGGTACACAGGTCTGTCCCAAAGGTCTTATTCTAGATCAGAGCCTGAGATGCTGTTTTAGTCGAAAAAGAAAAAAAAAAAGGCAAATAAAAAACTCAGGGATCTTATGCACTTTCTCATCATCTAGCTACAGTACATCCCAAACTGAGAAAATAAACAAAATAAAGCTCAAAGCTGCCAATGAATTTCCATCTGAAACATCAAGAAAACCCCTAAAGCTTAACTGGATGTTATGCTGGGCTTGAGTTCAAATAAACATGAGAATTCAAAGCTGGAAGCATTTAAGATGCCCATATGGCAGAAAGAAGGGAAAGAGCTTGTACCTTCCACCACCAAAAGGTAGAAGGACTTCCTTTTCTGACTTTTGTCACAAACCCTAAGTGCAACCAAGAAAGGCAAAGCTAAGAGATCAGAGATAGAATCATCCGAGATCCAAAGAATTAAAACTGAGGAGCTGTAACATCCAAATATCTGCAAGAAGCACAGAGCAAGGGTTCCTCAGTGTGAAACCTAATGACTGGGACAAAGAAAGTAAGCAGATACAAGTTACTGGCAAACATCAGCACTCCGTTTAAGAAAAAAATAGCAAGTGCTTAGTTTTACTTTAATGGATTTTGATGACTCTGTTTTTTATTTTAATTTTTACTATCACTTCAGTAGCTTACAAACTATCTTCAATACACACTTAAAAAATTATAATGCTCGGCTTCCACTTAGCCTGCTCATTAGTTCAAGAATTCCAGGAGACACTATTCCAGAGCAAAATGGAAAAAATAGAAGAAACCCAACACCTCTCCACTATGTGAATAAGTCTGTAGCTAAGAGAGGTTTAATCTACCTAATTATACTGTTTGCCACTTGCATTTATAGCTAGCATTGAAATCAGTGGGTGAAATTCAACAAGAGGTGGCAAGCAAGAAAAGCAAAGTCTAGTTGACTGCTGCATTAAAGTCTTCAAGAACCATCCTTAGCTACAGTACAAGCAATTAAAAATTAACAGAAAAACCAACTAGTGGAAATTTGAAGTAGATCACTCCAGCTTTCCAGTCTTTATTTTCATGTTCATTGCAGGCAGAAATTCGTTTTACTTTTATGATTCCTGTGAATGTGTCACACACTTAGCAAAAAGTACACCCTTACTAATGACAAATTTTAGGTGTCTCAGGATAGAAATCATTCAATGCATAGGCAAGCCTCTGTCAATACCTTCCAATACCTTGCCAATAACAAGAAAACAAACTAGAAAGATCCATTATATGCTTAAATGAAGTCTGATTCCTTCAAGGAAATTCACTTAAAAAGAAGGCCTTTGGGTTACAAGTCTCCAGGCTGTCTATGGAAGAGACCTGAGAGAAACAGTGGGTCAAAAACAGCAGAGAGGACAGATGAGCTCCAGGGAGGAATCAAGATGGAGGTCTGCAAGTCTGGCTTGGCACAGCTACCCTGGGGAGCCATGCCACATTACAGCTTTGGCAGAGCTCTGGGAGATAGGAGGTTAACAACTGTAAACAAAAAGAGACTGTTTTTACTGCTGGATGGGTCAATGGCAAGGGAGCTGAATTTATGGCATGTAGGTGCAAGTACAGCCTTATCTTTCATCTTTTCCTCCACATCAGATCTTCAGTACTCCCAGCCATGATGACTCCCTTCATCTCAGAAAACAGAATCTCAAGAGAGAACGCCTAATAAATAAAGTATTGCTAGGATTTCATTTCCCCCAGCTAGAATCACCTCGTGAATGATGAGCAAAGCCTTCCTTTCTTCAATCAAGATTACCTGATACTGGATCCCATGTGACACTTACTCGGAGCAACCTAAAAATCATCGGAGGGAGAGGAGGATGGCAACTCCCCAACCAATGGAGCTTCTTTCTTAACATCGCTGCTCTCTTTGAACATCCAAACTTGGACAAAAATCTTTTTCAGGGATATACCATGACAAAGGAGGTGGCATCTCCTCCATAAAGCTAGAAGGAACAGTCAATGAAAAAGCAGAGGGAGTAAGAAAAAGAGGACTGCTTCCAGCACCATAAATCCTCACAAAAGGTGCCTGCCTAGTCACTGCTAGGAAGTCAACACACGACAGCAGGCCCTTACATCAGACAAGTCCAGGAAACAACTGTGCACACAAGAGATTGTAAGGATGAGCAAAGGCCAGCATTTAGTAATCCCATCTAGCATCACAACCTGCATATGTGCCTTTTGCACAGGGGAGTCTCCCTTTAGAGTGCCAAATTTCATTCCTAATGGGGAAAAAAAAACAGTGCCTCCAAAGTGCTGGTGACTTACTGCCAATGTAAGGTTAAGGTAATTTGGATCCTCAAAGCTAGATTTAAAGACTACTTATCCATTTAATTATGCCATTAATGAGAGTTAATGATGATTCTCTCCAGCACAGCTAGACACAGACGCTTCCAGGACTGGACTCTCCTTGCCCTTCCCACCACTTTGGCTGTGATGGAAGGTCTTCATGAAAATACAGGTACCTCAAATTCAGTGGGGCAAAAAATAGGGCCTGATGTTCAAAGATGGGAAGAAAAAAAATTTCTGTGTTGTTTGCCTGCTGCAAAATCCAAAACTTGCTTCTCAACTCTACAAAACTGAGATAGTTAAGGCAGATGAAAAAGTACTAGTAACAAAAATTTTAAGACTTAAGTAACAAATATCTATTAAATGTTTTTGCAAAAACTCTCTAGCAGACCATAAGCTCTCTGCCAAATTACTTCTGAAACAGCTGTACCAGAGGACCTCTGCAGTATAAAATTACTTGTGGAGAAACTTCTATACACATTTAGATCTTAGCATTGCTACCATTTTTCCTCCAGTTCACGCATGCAGTGACAGTCTGACCCAAACAGCATCTGCATTTCTACCCTTGTGACCACTCCTCTAATTCTCAGTTTCACATGTTTCTTTCTACTCTTTTCAAGTCTTATCCTGCCAAATCTGCTACCTTAAAAATTAATTTTCTTGTACCACCTTTCACTTCCTCAGATGTGAAGCATCCAGCAGATAAAGAGCACACATTTGCACCTTGCCTTTGCATTGAAAGAAAGAAACATGCCAACCTTCTCTTTTTTCTCTTAAACCCAGCAGGTAGTACTAACATGGCTTACAAGAGAACACAGAAGCATCAGAAAGGTCCTCCCATGAACAATGGGCCTGAGGTTGGAAGACAACAGAGAGATGTGCACATTGCCAGGATCCAATTGAGTTAGTTACCACGATAAACTCCAGACCTTGATCCTCCCACCCTACCCTCCATCTCTACTTTTCCAGCTTTGCCATGAAAACTAGCAGAAATTTCAAAATGTAAATTCAGAAGGGGATTACTGTCTTGAGGAATTTGAGGCACATTGAAAGAGACACATGAACACACACACATAAATCTGGGGTGTCTGTCACCACAAGACAGTGGGAGATGGGACAATGTATGTCAAGAAGAGAGGTCTGGAAGGAGATGACACATTTCCACTTCAGCTGTAGATTTCCTGTGCAATTTTGAAAATGTAACTCAGATTTCTGTTTTGTTTCAGTTGTTCTCTTTTAATCCATAAAAATACTAACTCCATAGTTATGTTGTCAGATGTAATTCATTAACATTCACTAAAAAAAGTGCTTTGATGTTCCTGAGTAAAAGCTGCTACAAATAGACCACATATTAAAGAACAGCTGAATATTACCAGGACTAATGCCTTACAAGAGTATTTGCAATTTCTCTGTACTGAGTGGCCATTTGAGACCAGGAAACAGCATCGGACACATCCATCAGAAGCATGAAGCACATACAATGCCATGCCAGATCTGGAGGAGAGCAGATGACACCACAGAAGCAAAGAGACAAAATCATGGGTGCTGAGGGAAAACCAAGGAAGCTGAGTCAGATTTCCTCTTCCTCCTGCATGAGGCTGAGACCAGACTGTCAGCATCCTGCAGTTCAATTTCTGTAGCCTATATATGGGTGACTGATGCTTTTTGGGACATCGCAGGGCAAGCAAAAAAGAATATAAGTCCTGTTAGAGGTCTATGTCCTTTTGGAGCAGATGCTGGGGGCCAGGCAGGACAGGATGCTCCAGCATACCTCTCCTTGCTGACAGAAGGAGAGGGGAGAGGGTGGAGGGGAAGAGAGTAGGACATGGGTCCCATTCCAATGCCCCTGAGGTACGATGGCATCACCAGCAATACCCCTGGTACAACAGCTCAAAGTCAGTGTCCCAGCTGGGTGCACCTGGTTTTGAAGGCAACTGGGCTGCGGTGGCCCCTGAAAGTGGGATCAATCCCTCTGACTTTGTGCAAGTGCCTCAACACAGTTGGAACAAAGGACCCATGAGCAGCTTAACGCAGGCGTGGCTTCCCAGCCTTCCTAAGAAGGCATGCTGCAAACAACGCTGCAGTTTGGCAGACAGAATGAAAAGGAAGAGGAGTGCCTATTCAAAAAAGCACTACCGATTACTACTACTTCACGTGAGATGAGATCTCACCACCTTTTAATTTTTCCCTCTTGATCCCATATTTATTTTAATACAAAAACAAAACAAAACAAAAAAACAAAAAAAACCCAAAAAAAACCCACACTCACCCCCCCAAAAAAAAAACCTAAAAAACCAAAAAACACCCAACCCCACAACTTCTATTCCTGAAAAAGTGGTATCGTTTTTCAAAGAGTATATGCACTCTGACTTTGAGCTTCTGAGTATTAATGTTTTCCATGTTAAATACAGAAAGGAAGAAAGGGGTTACGGGAAGGATTATTCTAAGTTCTTGCACTTCCCTTCAGCACAGCAGAAGGGAATGAGCAGGTTAAGACAGTCTCCAAAAAAAGTAGCTTTTTTAGTAACAGAATGTCTGTTTAAACAAATAGTAACAGCATCATGTGGATGTCTTCAAGAGGCTGTAAATCCAAGATTTATTGATGTAGTGGAAATTCAGGTCTTTATCTATAAGCCCGAAAGCAAAGCAAAATGAAATAAATTTCTGAATTCCCTCTCTGCAGAGACATTTTGTCCTTCAAGACAAAACCCCAATGCTTCAGCACTGTCACTTCTACACCTTGCCTGGCTCAGAGCCGGAGCTGCTGGTGTACTTTCAGATCTAAGGTGTTCTTGTTTCTAAAATTAAAAGTCACTAGATCCTCTGAAGGCTCTGTATTTCAGAGGTGGTGAGAAAAGACTGCCTTTAATGCAGGCCAACTCCTCCCACACTTCACAACTGATGGCTCACTCTATGCCAAATTATTTTAAAATTCTGCAAACCCAAGAAAGAATTTTCCAGAAACAAGAGCAGCCTGGGGTTGTGCAGCATCCTCCACCCACAAGGACCCTCTTCTGTACCCCAAAACCCACCTAGCATTTGCTGCCAGTTTACATCCTACTCTCAAATGACAATTTTTGTAGAGCAAGCTGGAACCTCTGAGGAACTGCATGGAAGGAAAAGATCCTCAGCTCCCCAGGTCATGATTCATTTAATGCTGTGGCAGAGAACCACCAAGACCTGAGGTGTAGCCCACTCCTCCCATGACACTTCAGTGGGCACACAGCCTCATCCTCCTTCCTTGCTCAGCTGCAAAAGTTACAGCCATTTAAAGAAACTGCACCATGCATCTAGCATGAAGGACTTGTCACCCTCCTCCCCTAGGAGCAGCAGACATCATTAATCAGGTCCTAAGATCACCCTCTGCCTGGTGCTTTTGTGTGTGTCTGAATCATTAGAATATTACTAAAGTACATTAGCAGGACAGTTTATAAGATTACCTATAATGAGCACTGGTTAGAGGAAAGTGCATCACGAGTTTAACAGAACGGTAAGAAAAAAGAGCAACAGTCTAATTATCTTCTCCCTATGCTGAGTTTCACATAAAGCCCTCTGTGAGGGCCACACTATAGCACAGTAGGGAACAGCACAGTGGGCTAAAATTGTGTTATTCTTCTCTTTGTTGAGAAAGGAGGACTAACAATTTGGACTGGAAGGCATTAAACTATCTATTTGATTAGTCATTCAACAGAATGACAGAGGTCAAAGCACCACTCAGCACAAATGCCGTATCTGACCCCACGTCACATGCAAATGGGAAGTGCAATTCCTCCTTGAGCCCCTTCTCTGTCTCTTTCCAGTGCTGGGTTTGATACCAACAATCTGCTTTATCCCATTTCTCTTAAGCTATCAGGTTTCCTGCATTTTAAAAGATGACCAAGCTTGCAGCAAGTAGTTGTGGAGGATGTGGAAGTCACTGTGCAGTATTTATAAAGAATTAATTTATACCCCCAATGTTACCCGTTTTATATTACTGTGCCCAAATACCAACAGTTAAAACAAAGCAAGGGGGAAAATCATGGCAAAAATTAAGCTACTGTAGGAGAAAAAAGTCAGAGAGCCTTTTTTATTGAGTAGAACAACCAATTACTTTCAGGTTTACACAGTTCACTCCTTCCTAGGCAAGCCAAGGA
Organism: Anomalospiza imberbis; assembly: GCF_031753505.1. NCBI lineage: Eukaryota > Metazoa > Chordata > Aves > Passeriformes > Viduidae > Anomalospiza > Anomalospiza imberbis. The sequence continues at coordinate 30,153,996 of NC_089682.1, forward strand.
TCAAAGAGGATCGTAAACCTCAGAAAAATGCTAGAAAAAGGAGAAGAGGTTGAGCAAGAGCCTGCCCTGGGTCTGCGGATAGAACAGACAGACTCCCACTTCTGCAGCTGCGGCAAGCTATAAATTAAATTAATCCATCTAGGCAGAAGCACAGATGGGAGAAACTTCATAGCGGATATCTATAGCATGAGTAAATACACCCCTGCACGCAGATGTTCTGCAGGTTATTTTTCAAGGTACAAGATGTCCATAGGAACAAATGAACAAGGCTGGATTTGCCAGGCAGTTTTTCTGCATCACTGAAAATATAAATGATGTCACCAGCTCCCAACGAGAAACAGTTGAAGAAACCACAGAGGGACAGTGTGAGGCAGACATGCCTCACTTGGGGTGAGCAGGAAGCCTGCAGCTCACACAACTTCCCCACCAGCCACGTCCTGAGGATCCGACCCAGCATGAAGCACAGGAAGCCAAAGCAGCGCTTCCCTATGGAACTGCACTCCAGGCAGATTAGAGGAGTTTGGGGCATCCCCAGAGCTCAGAGAGGCACAAATTTATGTGTGACCAATGGGAAATCTATATGAATTCTTCAATTAGGAGCACAAGGGAACCAGAGAGCTAACTCTGCAAAGGAAGAGAAAAGATAAGGCTGCAGCCTCTCCACCAGCTACCAATGTGGTCTGGGTACTGGGGGAAGCTCCCCCAGAACAGTAATTAAAGTTGGAACAATAGGCTGTTGGGACTGAATGGCTCAGCGTCAATTTATTTCTTATTTACACTGCAGTACCACTCAGTGGCCTCAAATCATGCCCAAATCAGCATTGTGTTAGGCACTGCTCAGCCACCCACACAGGCAAACCGCCTAGGCCAAAGCACTTGTGCCCTCGCTCAGGAAAGCATGTGCACTCCACCTTCCCCAGACAGCAAAGACTCCAAGAGTTTAATCCTGTCCCAGTTAGGGCAGAAATGCCCGTCTGGAAAATGCCTGGCCTGAACAAACATTGCTGCAAATTCAGATCCTTCCTCTGGCTGCCTTATGTCCAACACTGTCTTAGGTCCTGCGAGTTCCCAGCCTCTTGGTAGACTGAAAGGAAAAACCTTAGGATGCTTAGGATTAGTAAAATGTTCTCTAAAGTGATCAAAATGCAGTTGTGGCATTCAAAAGGAAACCATGCAGACAAGAAAAGTATTAAAATCCATTTAAAAACCCCACATACACCCCCAAAAATACATCAAACATACAAAAAAATCACTTCTTCAAGTTTGCTCCCCCTGTTGCAGGGTTTAAAGGAGTATTCCATGACCAAATTTTGACAATGTTTATCAAACACACTATGTCTCCCCATAAACATGATTTTGTTAGAATTGCCATAACTTTGACCTATAACGTTTGTGAAACTATTTACAGTCCTTGTTTTAAGAAAATACTGTGAAGTTCTGATGGAGACAGTTGGAGTCTCAGGGCTCTCTTCCACCAATGAACTACTTTGTCAATACCAAAATATTTCCATATCTCAAGAGCTGTCAAGTTCTCCCTAATGTCAATTTCTCCTGTAGGTTAGAATGTTTGCTATAACCCACTATAAAAGAAAGGACAGAATTCAGTCAGATGGAGGGAACTAATTCCTATCACCCTCCTGATTTCCAAGGACAGAACAAAACCACAGAGCACAAACACTCAAAGCAACCTCTAGAGAGAACAAGCCAGATGCAAATTGTCAGCCAAAACAGGAAAGGAAAAAAAAAATATATAAAAAAATAAAAAATATGTGAGCCTCCAATGTGAGGCTTATAAAGGAAACTGTTTTACAACTTGAATTACAACTTACACTAGAACCCAAAGTTTTAGTATTTTCTTAGCATTTGTATATGTGCCTAAATCAAATCAAATCAATAATTAAGCTTTAGGCTTACAGGATTTATTTTGTTATAGTATTCTAGTTGGCAGAGTATTTTACAGCAGCAAGTTTACATAGCAGTTCATCCATAACAGTGATTTACTTCACTTTCATTGGCTTAAAGACTAAAATCAGAAGACATTTAATTCTTCTAATTTAGTATTTATAAATTAAGGAAGTAGGTTCATGAGTACTGGGTTGCTAAAAGCCACTTCCATGGCAAAATTTCAACAAGAAAAACTTACTGCTGCCAAGGACATCACTTTCAGCATGGCTCCATAATTAACTACCATTGTGCTGTGTGACTGGAACTATGATGAACCCTGTCAGGAGGAGAAAAATATCTACTTTTCCCCTTTTCAGGCGGGTATTCAGTGAGGTGCCAAGGAACTGAGAAGTGATTTGGAAAGGCTAAGACAGACTCCTGGTCCCATGACTTTAGCTGCTGTTACCAAAAGTATGGACTTCAAAGACTGGATGGATGGATGGATGGATGGATGGATGGATGGATGGATGGATGGATGGATGTTCAGCTGACTTAGAACATAGTGAAGAGGAAGAAAACCATGTTAACAAGAACAACAAGCAGATTAGACCACAGGCTGCTAATACAGATCAGGAGCTCAACAGCAGAGTGGAGTTCCTCCAGCTCTTGTCCCTCTCTTGAAGAACAGAAATTAGCACCAGACCTTTCTGCTGTGCTCATGGGATGACAATGCCTTGTGCTAGCTCTCAACCAGTGGGGAAAAAAAAAAAAAAACAGATAAGTAAATAAAATAAAATGTTATCTCAGCTGTAGACAATTTTATTACTACTCTACTCCCCACAATTTTACTAAAAATACTGTCATTTAAAGAAATCCATTTATTCTGTCCTCAGCTATGAAAACAAATTCTGGTTTTTTGAGGACAACATAACTGTAACTTAAGCCTTTTCAAAACATGCCTCCACGAAAGCAGGCTCTCTCACAGCAGCCAGATGAATGCAGGACTATTCAGGACGTTCTTTCAGCTAAAGCCAAGGAAAGAGAAAGGTTGGTGGTGTTTATGGGTAGAGTAAGTCACCTTTTTTTGATGCCAGAGGAAATGAAAAGTTCTAGTTTGCCAGGAGTTACTTCTCTTAAAGCACGGGATCACTTGTATTCATGGGTGACTTGATCACTTTCACTAATTACCATATTTGAAAAAAGAAGTATTGATCCCAAAAGAGGAAAGCATGAGTGGTGCAAATATTCCTTCATAGAGATTTATCACCTTACCCACCAAAACTTCGTGGGTGTTTAAGAGAAGGTTGTTTTGTTTTCAGCTTCAGCCAAACTGCAAGAAGTTAGTTCCTGTCCTTGTCTGGAGGTAAGGAGGCAAAGCAGGGAAGCTCCTATCTGCAAGATGAAACAGGCAAAAAATGGGCAAAAGCTAAGGGTAAGAAAGCATCTGAGAACGTAAGCAGAAAGCAGGGTGTCAAAGCAGCACGAATGGAAGCCCATGTATGAGCAACAACTCCTCCTGAGTCCCTTGCCAGCAAATTAAGCCCCTCTCTATCCTGAGCAGACCATACTGTTGCGAGTCATGCCAGGACACCAGCAGTTCACGCCTCATTCAGACCAGACCTGAGCAGATGTCTGTGAGTGTGACTTGGGGATTCAGCTAAAAACCCATCTAAGGGTGAGCTACTGCCACCAGGAGCAGCCTTCTGACAGCTCCCCTCCCCACACCTCCAGCCCCCCCGCCTCGGGCACAGCAGCAGAGGCCATGGCCAGAGAGCCAGACTGACAGCAAACTCCATCGTTTCTTTGTCAAGGAGAGGGGGAAGAAAAGGAAAACCAACATCCACAGCTCAGAGACAAAACCAGTGCTGCTGAGCTACGAGGCTGAGCACCTGCAGCCAGTAAACAATTAGACAGGGTCAAGTATTCCTGACAAGGAAGAGCAGACATGGTGAAGGTTGCAGCATTCCTACCAAAACCAGCATGTCTCTTGACGATAAGACACAAACTCCTGATGATTTTCATTTATCAGCTGGAAATCAGGGGGCATGCTGCTACATACTACAGGGTCCTCCTTATGGTTACCTGCAGATGGTTACCTGCAGAAACAGACTGCCTGAGGATGCAGTACCATGAGACCAGAGGCTACACACATTAGTGATCAGGAATAGCCTAACAGACCAAAGCTCTCCAATCTTGGGGCATGGGACCGGATGATCTCCTGAAATTCTTTTTCATTAATGGATTGTTCATCTGTACATGCATACATGTACACACACACGCACATATATATATATGTGTGTGTGTATGTATAAATGTATATGTATGTATATATATATATATACATACATATATACAAACACGTACACACAAATTATCTATTCCGGGGCAAGAAAATATGACATACAGAATTTCCTTAGTACAGTTTCCAGCTCACCAATCTTGGCTGGGAGGAGAATAGAGGTCCAAATCCCCTTCAAATGACCTACACTATAAAAAAGACCCAGTAACACAAGACGTTGCTAATGCAGCCCATATCCAAGGACTGCAGTCAACACCTTTGGGTCCCTTACATAAGATTCAAATCCCACATTCAGTAAGAAAAGAACAGGCTTCCCCCTCAAACCAAAGGAAATCTTCCTAAAGTTAATCTGCTGGTTGTTAAGTAACTTAGGCCAGACACGGAAAGGAGAGCGATCACATGCAGGAGATTAGCACACTGCAGACATGAACACAATGGCCCGGCAAAGGCGCCAAGGGGGATGTGTGCGCGAACTGCCGACACCCTGTCATGCCCAACGTGCTCTCAATGGGGCACTCCATGGAGCAAAGTGGAGGTGAAGGCGGCAATGAATCCTGTTTTGCTTCCTGTCTCCCTCAGAAAACATGCCCATATGGTCTTCCCTTCCCCCCTCCTCCCACCCCCACTTCCCAGTGGTTCGGGCAGGGCCAGGGTGGCGTAGGGGATCTGAGCTACAAACTTTCCTGAGGAAATGCCACCGAGATGGTATCATCAGATCCTTTGAGAATAGAGAATAGATAAGACCAAGCTCTAGGAGATAATTACCCATTTGTGCTAATAACATATTTTCCTTTACAATAGCCAGACTTTTATTCTTAAACCTGTTGGCGATTTTTTCCCTCATAAAGGTTAGCCTAGTATTACAAAAACAATTATGGAAAGTGCCTACTGAAAAGCCCAGGATGACACAGATGAATACAGATGATTGTCCCCACTAACATCCAATGCTAGTGAATTAATGTCAGCCAAAGCCCCTCTGCTCCTTCCTCCTGTCTCTTCTCCATCAACCTCTACCAAGTCCTGTCTCGTCTCCAAAGCCTCCTCGTCCCTAAAGGGAGGCAGGGCAGCTATCGATGGCACGGAGTGCCGGCAGGCTGGAGCAGGGCAGGGCTCAGATGTGGCTGTGGCCAACTCAGGCTGTAACACAGGTCAGCCTGGCCAAGTGTCCCCGACTGCTGCAACTCTCCATCACTTCAAAGAGAGTTTTTTCAGACGGTTCTGACACCATTTGGCTCCCACCACAATGCTGGCAGAAGTGTGTTGTAATTTTGCTCAGCCATAAGAATTTTAAACCATGCTTAAGCATGCTTGCTAACCACACTTAAAAGATCTACCAAAGTGCAGCCAAAAAGGACTGAAGTCCTCCAGCCGACCAAAGGGCACCCGGATAAGTAAATAAACAAGCATGCAGCCACAGACAATGAGAGCCTATCTGAAATACTTCAAAAACCAAACAGCAGCGTAAGACGTTTCAATGGGATTTGTAAGTCAGCACATGGGAATACCATGTTTACAGGGATGAAAATTCAAGCATTGATCCACTTCTTTAGGTTAGCACAGGGACTTCTCACAGGAAGAACAGTGGGGAAAAGAAGGAAAAAACTGATTAGTAACAAAACTTGACATTTGCTCAAGTCAAGAGAGGAAGTCTGGTATTTTCCAGAGCAGTGACTGGAAGAGCAATGGGAGATGTGTTGATATCAGAGGACCATCAGCAACCTTGCCAGCAGCGATGCAAGCGCATCACAGGACACAAGGGCCTCGGCACTACCAGGTTGGTACCCAGACACAACCTGTGTGTGCCTCCTTTGAGCTAACCACCTTCCTGGGCTTCTGCTGCCCTGCAGGGCACCCCAAAAATCTCACCAGCTTCATCCCCAAGGGCTTGGATCAAAGAGCCTTCTCTGTGGAAAGCGGGAACAAGTCACGTTCCCCAGCAAGAGCACAGCAGGAAGGGAGGGAAACCAGAAAAACCACCTTTCGTGGTTTTTTACCTTTAGTCAGGCAGTCCCCAAAACCTCACTGCCTCTGAAATGATATCACACAAGCAATAGCATTTTTTCAGCATCAGCATAAGAAAGATTAAATGGCAACACTCAATGTTACTTCAAAAGTAATTTTTAAAAAAGGCAAAAAGAAGTATTCGGTGATTTTCAGAAGACATTCCAAAAAGACAAGTTTCTTTAAGCCTTCCCAAAAACTGAAGGCATGTGAGTAGTCACACTTGTCACATCTAAGAGTTTGAGCTGCAGACCCCACACTCCCTGGGAATTAATTTAGAAACTACAGGAGAGATTCAAAGACTTCTTGCCCAAGCCACATACACAAAATAAAAACCATTCCTTCAGCCTGTGTCCTCAACAGCCCTCCAAACCCAGGTATTTTATCTGTCATAAATGTGCTCTAACAACACGAGGGCAGCAATCAAAAGAGTACATTTAATGTAATTTACCCATAATAAAAGCTGAGGCTTCCCTAACGCTAGCTTGGGGCAGCCGGAGGAAGAGAAGCCACAGGTTACTCCTATCCCTCAGGATACAGTCCCCTCTCCAGGGTTCCTCTGGACATGAGTAAAACATGCCCCAAACAGTCCCCTCTCCAGGGTTCCTCTGGACATGGGTAAAATGCCAACAGCTCCACAAGGGCAACAGATGGAGACTGGGGGAAAGAAATGATCACCAGGAGCTACTTCAAGCCTCCCATGAGCCCAACAGCAACGCTTTCAGTAACAGCTACAGGTCACCAAGGCACAATGACAGGTAATAGTATACTTGTAACAACTGGCAATGTCAATGCTAATGAATAGATAATTTTCTCTTCTCTTATAAAATATCCAGGGTCAATAGCTTGTTTTTTTCTTCCAAACATATACCTTCCCATAAGAACCAAGAGCACTGAACACCTAAGTTGCAAGAAGTTCTGACTAAACTTCAGTATTAAAAGCTGTGAAAAGAGTCTGTTATCTTCTTAACTCGTGGCAGGCCTAACCTGTTGTGAGAATCTGCAGTGCTGCAAGCTCAGGACCTCCCTGGAGCCCAGCCACCCAGAGAAAATGGATGTGCTGAGCAAAACACCAATACTCCATGAGGGAGCAGAGCCATCAGCCACTTGCACCTGAAATAGTGCTACTTTTCAACGGTGCGGAAATTTTGTAGGCCAGAGCTGGATCTTGTTTGAATAAAAAAACAGTAGCTAGGAGCTTTACATGGTATCTGGTTAAGTTTGTAACACAGGACAGGCTAATCACTGATGGCTACTCCCATCTCCCTTAAAACAAAGAAACATTGTGTCCTAAACGCCTAAATAAAGAATTTAAAATAAAAACCAAAACCCAAAAGTCCATGCATAACCTAAAGAAAGTATTTCACAGCTTTTTGAAGCTGATGTAAGCTCTGTGATTCACCAGCCTGAGACCAGTGATGGCAAGAATTCGTCCTCCCTTATTTGTATTGTTCCTGGCCTCCAAGAGTTCAAAAGCTTCAGGTAACTGAGACACCCACCCCCCATTTCTTTCTTGTTGCCTTCACAAAACAAAGGGGAAAAAAAGAAGACCAGAACTAAACAACTGAGGATTTGTATTTCATGCCCTCTTCCTTTCATCAGATAAATGTAGGTAAAAAATGTGCAATGGTCCAGCTCTCTCCATAAAGATAAATGACGGTGCTCAGGGAATTAATACCTGCTGCACTTCTGAAATGGCCATGCAACTTTAAATCCCTTTAACATACTTCTGATAAGTTTAAAATGTTGACGTGAGTTCAGGGTTGAATAGGCCTAACCATCTCGTCTCAAACATCTAGCAACTGAGACTTAAAACTCAGCCTGAAAAAGAGAAGTAGTAGGAAAAGGTAAAAATACAGGGGCAGCAGTCAAGCCTCAGATCCCAAGGGTGGCTTTTCCTCCCCTTTCCTTACAGCCAGTACAAGGTGGTCAGAAAAGTGGCCAAAAAATGAGAAGCCAGCTGAGAGGATTTGTAACATGAAACCACCAGGCTCAATACCAAAAAATTTCCTGAGAGAGAGGGGAGGGGAGGAATTTTTAAAACCCCAAAACTGCCCAGCCCCCTCAAGAAAGGCCACTAAAGACAGAGGGTTCATTGGGAGGGTTGGTAGGAGTGTGCTCCTCAAACCCGGGCACCAGCACCGATCACCTACATATCTGCTGGCAGAGGAAGATGCCCACAGACAAACCAGAGGGGCTGTGACAGCGCCTTGCCGGGACAGAACACCCAGCTCCCACCATCCTCACCCACGGCTGCTGCCACGGTGAGCACGTCTGGACCTGGGGAGATGGACGACAGAGGAGAACAACGGTGCAGCCACAAATGACTTTTGCATTTGGGTTTCCTGGACCAGTATCAGCAACCTGTCATAATAGGAAAGAAAAGCCCTAACCGAACCATCAGCTACACTCATTAAAATCCTAAAGACACCTGGAGAACTGCCCTTTCTACAGCATTAGAAGTCATTGGAAAGTTCGTCTTAACCGGGATGGAGATTGCCCTCTGCACTCCCCCCCTTCCTCCACTCACCCCAAATCCAACTACAGGAGAAAAAAATGGATCATATTTAACAAAAAAAAAATCATCCGAGGGCCTGCAGCAGGGTGGGAGGGTGGAGATGGAGGGAGGGGGGGCTGCAGAGATAAGTCAGGCTTTGCTGTGCACATGTCTTGTCGCTATTTATCCCCTCGCTGCTGTCACATGAGCCCGCACACGGAACAAAGGCCCTTTGCTCACCCAGCCACAAGGAGCCCTTTAAGCACTTCAGCACAGCCCAAGAGTACCCTTCCAATTAGCCTTTAAGCTGTGCCACTAAAATAAATAAAGAAAACCCTTTTATGCAACAATGTTACCCCTTCACCACAGAAAGCGGCATTGCTGGGGCATATACAGCCCCCACCCACAGGGAGAGAAATTTCCTAAATTTAGGCATGTTTTCTGCCCTCCTTGAATCCATCAACAGATCAAGCTCTTCATTAATGGTGATCATCTTTCTAATTTAAAAGATGAAAACACTCCTGCACAGTACCTTAAAGAAGACAGTTATTTTAGACCCCCATTCCAGAGAAAGCAGTATAAAACGACTTATCCTCATTTCCAACACGAGCTAGAAGCAATGCTGTAAAAAGCAAATGCAACTCCAGCCCAGAGTTCAGAGACTCAGAGGATTTGTGCCCAAGCATCAGTTCAATGCTTGAATGTTTCTGGCTTAGAAGCGACCTGAGTGTGCATGTGTGTGCGTGTCTGTCCATGTGTCCGTGCATCCCTCCATGTCCATGTGTCTGGGCATCCCTACGCGTCCATGTGTCTGCGTGTCTGTGCATCCCTGCGTGCCCATGTGCTTGCAAGCCCTGTGCCACAACAGGAGGGTCTGCAGAGCATCAGACCTGCTCCTGAGCACTCAATCCTGCAGCATGTTCCAGCAACCCTTACCTCACTTTAGCCAAGTCACCCGATTTCAGCACATCAAAATGAGTCAAAATGTGCAGAATCAGGCTCTACAGCAGAAAATCAGCTCCTCTGCTTAAAACCACAGCAATCCTCGCCTGCCAGTCCTTTTTAATCGCTAGACTGACAGCCATGTGGTAAAGTCGACAGCGCCAAGTACTTGTCATTTCATCGGTGCTGCCAATTTCCATCTTGCTGAGACAATGACACATCAAAAATAGTTTCATCTGTTTATATACTGCATGCTCGGCAAACTATGTCACCAACTCCTGGTGTGGAAAAAAAAAACAACCTTTTTTTTAAGCAACCCCATCCTGGAAAAAAAATAAGATTACACACTCTCTAAAAAATACAAAAAATGTATTCCGTATCTTGGGAAACCTTCAGTGCATGCCATATTTCATTGCAGATTACTATATACTGGAAATATTTATTACAGAAAATCATAATTCTCACTCTTTACTAACAAAGAGCAAAGAAGTAATAACCCAAACCTTATTTCTGCAAAATGTTGGTTTCTGAAGCTGCTGAAAATGTTCAGAAGATAGAAGCAAATAGCCAAAATAATTCTTCCTAATAAAAATTGAAGTCTTTGCACACCAACCAGATGCCAAAAACAACATATACAAAAATTCGGTCTTTCTTCACAGTTTCATTGGTCTTCCTGACAGACATGTGCAGCAGGAGTCACATCCTTTTGTTCCCGTCTTCCTGGGCTAGTCAAATTTGCTACTTTTGGTGGACACTAATTCTAGAAAAAACTCTGCTCCCTACTGATCTGATAAACACCTGAGTTCATGAGACTATAACCATGCATACATGAGAATATACCATGCATACATGAGAATATACCACGAAACATTTATATGTGCCTTTTTTGCTTTCTTCTTCCCTCCTTCCATACAGGGTAAAAACACTTTGAAGCACCAAGAAAATCCATACACTTAGAATACAGGCTGGAGAGCCAAATTAGAAAATTACAACAGATAACCCTACAGGTGAGAAACTATACCAAACAAACACCATGTGGCAAGCAACACCTAAAACTTGCTTTGATTCTTCATAAAATTCATCCTGTACTTTGTTGAGAAGCATGAAATGAACTGCAGAAATTCGGGAATAAGAGCTCTTTCACAGCTAAAAAGAATCTTAGGCTTAAGACCAAAATTTACTGTTAACAAACTAATTTTCATCTCAAGTGCTCTTTTTCTAACAGCAAAACATATGAAACTCTTTCAGCTCAAATGGATTCATAGCAGCTTTGGAAGGGAGTCCCAGTTGGGATTGCAGGAGACAGCAAGATTCAGGCCTGACTTAGGAAGCCTTCATGACAGTCTAATAAATCAGAAAAACGTGGTTTTCCAACTTGCAGATTAAAACAAATACCAATTTGGTGATAGCATGCTTTTGAGCAGCCATGCTTCCAAAGGAAAAATGACTGTTTACACTAGCCTGATATTTTAATAGATGGACACACACGGATCATTAATTATGTCCGGCAGATGGAAGTGGGCTGCGAATCCATGCAACACAACCCACAGGTCATCAAGCTGCTGAGCTGTAACTTAGCTATCTTGAAATGAGGAGAGAAGAATGGCAGGAAAGATGAGGCTGTGCCAGCTGCAGACTGCTCGAGTGCTCCTCCACCCTGAAGAGTCACACCACGGTGCTCCTACCACTGTTTACTGAGTAGCAAGTTCAACCACTACTTTTTCACGCAGCCAGACTCCTTCCCACTGGATGCCACTGAAGCCAAGGTGGAAACATGCTTTATATCATAAGGATTATTAAGTATGGATGAACTGGATGCAACCCCGGTCAAAAAAAAAAACAAAAAACCAAAAAAACAAGCACCCACAGCAAACCCCCAGCATCAGCTGCCAAGGGTTTGTAATATGGGAAGTCTCTCTTTTTGTCTCTATATGTATTTTTAATCCTTTTCTCAATCACTGACAAGTACTAAAGACAGCAACTAGGCAGTACAGATCTGCAGCCTGATTCCACATGGAAGCTCTTAGGCTTTCCCAAGTACACTTAAGATTTTTGTGTAGAAAAAGCTTAAGTTCTTGGAAACAGGCTTTTACATCAAAAGTGGCAGCTCGCTGGCATCTTAAAAAGTAGGACTCAGCCCTAAATGCAGTTGAGAAGGTGTAATGCTGACATAAAGCAACTAAGCAAAGGAGAAAGTTCCTGTTTTCTCTTTGTCAGGATTTAATATCAAGTTGGCTAAGAGGAGTTGCACAGCTCTATGGAAAAAGCAAGGTTTTTACCCCTGCTGCCCTCCTCTTTTCAGACATTTTCTTCCTTACGAAGAAGCAGCAGGTAAATTGAAACAGCCCTCCATGCCCCTCAGAACCAGCCATCCTGCCAGCTTCTGGGAGAAGAGCTCAACTCTGAGCTTAGAAAAGTGCTTTGGAAGCACTGCCCTGAAAGCAAAGCAAAAGCTCTCCTCCCAAGGAGGTGGTGATGTGGAGGCAGAAATTGATAAACACAGATATTAGCTGTTGCTCTGTTCTCTAAATCAAACAAGTGAAAATAGCAGAGAATCATGTATTCAATAATATTAAATTCATACTTTAAAATACTATCAGCAAAAGACTGGTAAGAGATCAAATGCAATGAACTCCCTGTAATTGCTGAATTCCTCTGGGGTTTGTTTTGTTTTTTTTTTTTTCCCCAGTAAACATATTCTGTAAGAAGAAAGATATTCACATATGGTTAAATTTTAATTTGGTTAGTTATATAAACTACATGCCACTATAAAAATTCTCACCAGTAGTTTCAATTCCACAATCACAAGCTGTTATTCAGTTTTCATGATTACACATTCTGCCCGCTCAGAAGTTTGTCCTTCCACTTCAATCATGGGTTAAGCAACTAACAGATGCATTTTAATCAGACTGTAAAAGAACTTAGTGAACTTTCCAAGTACAAAATATACTAAAATTAAGCCTTGCTTTGTCGTCATACTTCATCAACTTGTCATCACCTTCATCATGTACCCAAAGGTAACATTGTTTAAAACCACAATAGGGCACAAGAACATTGCATAAAAAAGACAAGGTAAGTTATCTCTCAGTTTAATATTCCTTAATGTCTCCAAGTAAAAGATAGTATTTTTTAAAATAAAAACACAAAGCAAAGCTTCTATAGAAAAAATTCCCCATTAAAAGCTATCTTAAAATGCCATGCAGCAATCACTCAAAATGCAGTCTTACTATAAAAACACAAAGCATGCTCTTAGCATAAAAATAAAGATCATCATGAGATGGAGTTTTAGTCCAAATTTAAAATTAATTAAAACTTATCATATGCAAGTGTTGGATGGGGCTGAGTATATGACTCAGTCCTCATGTCACCTTCAATCACAGTGATGAATCTGCTCTTCAAGACAAAGTCTGAGAGCTATGGGTAAAATAATTTATTACCGTTAGCTCTAATTAATCCAAACCCAACTGTTTCTAGTTCTTCAGTACACAGAATAAACTAGATACCGGCTTCTCCCATGCATCTAATTAAAACAGGAAAGTCTTCAAATCTAGGGTTACAAAAATGTAATGAATAAATTTAAATATTTTGCCCCTTTAGGCCCCTAATCAATGGAATTATTTGTGAATATAAATCTGAGAGCACGTCTGTATTTTCTTCAGTATCCATGCCTTAGAACATCCATCCAAAACTAAAGGTAACTTTTCATACAGCAGCCTCCTACATACACCAGAAAAAGGCATGTTCCTAAGCAGTCAAGGTGAACAAGCATCAGGAATAGAAATTTAAGTGAGAAGGAATAAGACCAAAATTCCCACTTTAACAAAGATTATAGCATTTTCTCAGTGGTGCTTTCCACAGTAAGGTGTTTCCAAGGAGTGGTTAACATGTGCATGCAATTCCCAAGAATACAGGCTACAATAAAAAATATTTACTTTTAGGCTACAAAGGCAAACCAAATAATACTGACAGCCTCAACCTCATGGCAATCAGCATAGCTTAAAGCACAGTAAATAATCTCCAAGGAAAGCGATAACATACAGCCATCCCAAGAACTGTGGACAGGGTTCAGGGGACAAAGACCACCCATGTCAAGAACAGGCATCTCTGAAAGAACAGCTTCCCACTCCATACAATATACATGGACACATGACCTGTAACACTCTGCTCAACCCCAGAGCTGGAATTCTCATGTCACTAAATTTTCACTAAATGTTGGGGATTATTTGGGATTTGGCCAGCATGGTCCAGAGCAGAGTTGTACAGCAAACACATAATGACTCTTCAGAGCAGGATTAGCCTAAGGAATCATTATTTCTAAAAGACAAAACAAAAAAGTGTGTGACAGCTATGCTGTCAAAAAATAGTACTTTTCAATCACTGAAAAATGAAAACCCCAATCATTCTCTATTTAAGCCTACAGCAGAAACCTTTTTCTTTGTGCTGAACTTATCCAATTCTCGGATCCAAATTTTGGACCAGCTGTGACTATTCTTTTATCCACACAAGCTTCCATTCAGTTTTCCTACAAACTGACATTACAATAAAGTGCCACCACACTCCACTTGCCCATGTTTTAGGCTACACAGAAAAAGGGTGCAGAAAGAGAACTGCTGCAAGAAGAACTGCACACCTACCGATTCCCAACTTCTGAGCAAAGAAATCCAACATACTAACTTAGGTTTTGCGTATTTTTGTGGGGTGGAAGATAACGTCTCATTTCCATCCATATTACCAAAACACACTTACTTACAGACCCAAGGCAGAAGAGCTCTGGCTGGTGAGACATTGCTTGCTGAAGGTCCTCCTCATTCCAGGTGTCCACCATCAATCCCTGCCTCTGCAGCCAAATTCACCCACTGAAATCCACCTACATGCTTTTTGCCTGCTCTAAATTAGAGGCATCAGAGCTCCAGCTACCTCTGTCCATGGCTGTGTGATACTAAAACTCTGGGGCAGGCACTCCTTCCCCTCTTTCTGGCTGCCACCAAGGAGACACTTCCAGCAGCACACCACCCACCTCCATGGCTCACCTGCAAGCACTCAAGGAGGTGCCTGGCTGTCCCCCCATCGTTCTGTTTCCTTGTGTACCATAAATGAACTGAAAAGGCAATCACAAATGCTAGCTCAGTTAGTTGCTTTGCCAAAAAGCTGAGTGAAGGAATTTAGTTAGGAGTCCAAAGGTCTTTATCCTAGACCCCTGAATCATCCATCACAGCCCAGTACTAGCAACTGAACACACCAACAACTACTCTTTGCAAGCTGAACATGGGAAGCATAATAATTTTCCAAGCAAAACACAGGATACTGACCACATGACCCCTCTTCATATGATTAATCAAAGCATGTTTTGAATTTAAATAAAACTACAGCAGAAATTCCCTTGAGTCACTCAAATCTCACCATAAAAGCAAATTCTGGTTTGCTGCAGGGAAAGCATGCAAATATCCTTGAAGAACCGTAATAAGCAAGCAAAGAAAAGTTTGGTCAAAAATCCAGTGCCATCTGCACTCCTTCACACAGCTGGACAGGAGTTGAAAGAATTGGAGGGTCACTGTTATGCCAGACTTGCTTTTCTACTGTTTTACTGTTTTTTCAATCACCTCTCCTCACAGAAGAATTACCTCATGCTAGCAGGTTTGGGGTTTCTTTGTTTTTCAACCTGTAATATAGCTACAGCAGTTCTACATCTACAAGACACCCCATCATTTTCTCCCCTTCTGAATTCTGTGAGCAAGCAGACCTTGACAGAGATCTATTAACATGCACATGATTCATGGCATCAGTCAGAAAGCAAAGTGAAGCCATCATTAAAGAAGATAAAGGAGAGAGGCTGAGGGGATATTCCCCTAAATAAAGGGATTCATCTAGGAGGTGTTTTATTATACAATAAACAGTGCAGATACACCTAACTGGAAAACAAAAAAGAACAGTAAACTTTTTAACTTGGGGGAAAAATCAATTTCTGTGACTCACTGCCAGCCAGTATAAATGATGCTGCTTCAGAGCAGTTGTTCTTCTGTTGTTTTTTGTTTATAACTAAAGACTTGTGTTAGCACTTTTTTCAGAGAAACCCATGAAGTACATCTAGTTGAATACAGTGAGAGGCTTTTCTGTGTACAGGGATGCCTGGTGATTTGAAGTAGGTTGACACTAACAAGCACCCCAAAGCATGCACAGGCTTCACTCCCCTGACTGGGGTGGGGCTTCCTGTGGGTGTGCTTGAAAAGCAGGGGGAAAGCAGGTACCAGGGGGAAGAGTGATTGAGCAGACAGATCTTTGCATCCTGCAGCCACACTGTGGGAGGGGCAGCTGCTTGCTGCCCTTCTTGGCTCTGCTTCAAACTGCAAACCCAAACAGCAATGACAGCAGCAGACCACTATTTTTAATTATACATCTGGGATAATTTGTTCCCTGAAGAGTTCTTTAATTGCTCTTTGCTCGATAACCTCACCCCCCTTTTCACAGCAACCAGGTATTGAGCACCTCACCATAACAGCACTGAGCCCCCTGAAACAGAAGCACACCTTTTTTGGAGTCTTTTACTCAGGTTCTTTCTTTCCACAATCAAGGAATTCTAGACATAAAAGGACTGAATAAGTCATCACAGACCCACACACATTAAAAAAAAAATCACAACATAAATATGAACACTTTCCACCCAAATATTTCAATACTAATCCACATTAGTATGGCAATGAGAGGGGCAGAGAAGCCTCAAAACAACAGCACAACTTGCATCATGTGCTTCAGTTCCAGAGCACCTGGTTCTGCTGGGTCACACACCTGGTACTACCAGGGTCCTGTCTGTGCACCCTGTGGCTGACAGGGAGCACAAGGAAAGTACATGATGAGGGACCTCTGACACCCCTACCTAGGGTTCCCAGGCCCCTACAGAAGCAGAAAACAGCTAATCTATTCATGCCTATCTGTGGGAGAAGATAATGCACACACTATCTGAAAAAAACACTGAAACATTTTAAACACTAATACTTTCACCTTAGTACACTCCCTATGAAAACCCAAAGTGCAGGCGCCTACAGAGTAAAAGGTATTTCAAAGAGGATTCTTGCGGGCAGTCCCAGGAATGGGGAGCTGCCCATCCTGCAGGGTAACCCAGCATCAGGGAGGTGACAGGGTGGGAGTCACCTGACCTTGCATCCTCACAGTGCCAGCAAGGTAGCCCAGACTTCCAGGGTGTCTCAAAACTCGCCACCCCCCACTGCAAATGGCCATTCTTCCAAAGCCTGCGAATCTAGCAAGCTAATCCTCCGTGGCACGTAGGATTGGTAAAGCACCTATAGGAAAATGAAGTGCCAAGGAAGAAAAATATTTGGCAAACACCCCTGCAGATCATAGCAAAGTAAGTTCATAAATCTTATGAAATTAACTTGGGGTTTTTTTTGTTCCGTTAAAACACCCACTCACACATTCACAGAACAATTCACGAATATCATTCTTCCCTTTCCCTCTGCCCCAGCCCTTTTCCACTGGCTCTGGAGGTAGTAAATTAAATATTAAGAAAGTTTCCACTGTAAGTTTCAGTTTCTGACTTCATTTAAACTTCATCATGCTCCAGCTATTTCAAAAATCCCCAGCCAGTCCAGAGCTGCAAATGACACCCATCCATAATGGGAAAATTAAGTGCTTAAAATTAAGTACCTCTCACTTAAGGCAATGAGAATATAAAGTCCAATCACAAAATGTTTAGCATGTTATTTCTCACGCTATGATTCTATAGCTTCTTGTTTTGAATGAACCTTGGGGAGAGATGGTGCTTATTAGCATCCTCTGCTCTAGCATTAGTTATTCCCAAACCATCACCTAAGTATGCACCCTCTCCACTGCAAGAGCTCTCCTCTGTTACATGAAGACTGTGAATCTGTTTAGTTACTCTCTGGTCCACTCTGTTAATATGTTATTGGGGACATGAGGACAACCCGAAGTCTCAACTTTGATCTCCCTCATTATCTCGAAGAGCTGCCAAGTCTCCTTCCAAAACGTGGCAGCGCACAAGCTGGGAAAAGAACATTTCAGCTTAGAAAATCATTATGAGCTGCACCTTCAGGGAACACATGGCTACACAGCCCTATCAAAATGGAAGTCTTCAACTCAGACATGCAAGAATCATGGAACACATAGTCTACATGTATGTTACAGACACATGGACATATGTCTTTATACGTATCTACACACCTGTATGTACATGTATAGACTTATGTCTATAAAATATAGAGAGAGGCACATATGTACACCACATACCTGGCTGGGAAGGGAAGCACAAAGGCATCTTGCCCCACTGCTGCAAGCAGGAGAAGTGCAGGTTTACACAGACATATTTTCACCAACCTACCACAAGAATATTAACGCATAAATACCAAGACCAAAAATACTAATGAGTACAAAAGCCGTGTAATCATTTTCCCAGATTAAATCCATCTGTCCAACAGAATCCATCTGTCCAAGGAGCTTATTAAGTCTGGAATAAGTCTTTTATTAGTCGGTTTACAAGGATCCAAGCCTTATCTCTGTCACCTTCAAGTCCCTCCTAGGCTGCCAGCCGGTGAGCAGAGCTAGCTTCCCCACACACAATGAGGCTTTGCCACAGCTCCTGCTGCAGCACAGTGTCCCTGCACCTCCCAGCACCAGGGAGGAAAACTAGGGAAGTAGAGAGTCCCTTTTCCGTTCTCTTTCTTGCCCTGCTTAATTGTGTTCAGGAGTTTGATGCTCGAACAGCAAACGTAATGCTCTGAATGACTCTTCTCACCCATAAAAACAAGAGAAACTCCAGTGCAAGCTCCCCAACCTCAGCAGAGCCCAAGCTTTCAGTCATGGCCTCTGTGCCCCGCTCGCTGTGAAGGGAGTCACTCAAACCCAAACTTGGGCAAAGAGAAGGTGAGTAATGTCTTCATAAGCCTGCAAGGGCACAGCCCCAGCAGCCAGCCTCGCCTGCCTAAGCACAGCAAAGCAGGAGGCGAACAGTGCCTCATCAGTCTCCCCGGCTGCTATTCAGAAGCAGGCAGCGCCTGGAAAGCCAAGAGACTGCTAAAGTTCAGCTTTGTTCGTTGCTTGGCATGGTCCAGAACAGCGGCCCAGGGAAGCTGGCACTGGGAGCATTTAGAGGAGAAGGGTCTCCCAAAAATGGAAAGGAGGGGAGGAGCAGCTAAACAGAGACATATTCCCACCATGGATGCCAGAAAAGAAAGGAAATGACCAGGCAGATTTTTTTTTTAATTGCTCAAAGCAATTTATGTGAGGTTACACCAGGCAAGAAAAAAAGGGCATAGATCAGTTTAATTTGGAAGGGAAATTGCAGCAAGAGCACCAACCACATCACTTTTTTTTTTCCCCAGGATTGTTTATATAAAAGACATCCATCAACAATATGTTACAATTATAATACAAGGAACAACTCCTGCTCCTTTGCAGATATACATTGGGGGTTTATTTATTCTTCTCAAACACTACAGGAACTTATTCCTGTGTTTAATAAACTCTCTATAAACTAAATATATGTTTACAGGCTGACAAAGTACCAACTGATACACTACAACAGACAAGAAACTGTGGTAAGGAAGAATTAAGTCAAAACATCCCAACACAGTGGCATATCTGTGTTTACTGCTCATGACCTCTTCTACAGGAGGCCCAAGTCCACTTCACTAACTCAATGCCACATAAGCCAGGACACCAAGCAGAAACCACCACCATAATCTTTGTACTTTATAAAAAAACAACGTAACAAAAATACACATTCTGTTGAAAAGAAGAGGATGATAAAATTGCTTCCAACCTCTGTGGCGGTACCTCTAAGTCATTACAAGTGTGGACCATTAAGACAGCATAGATGGGGAGGATCTATAAAACCAAAGGAAACTCTGAACACAGCCTGTATTCCATATTTCATTGAGTGCAAATCCTTAAAACGAGATCTCTATATCAAAGACAGCCCTAGAACTTCTCTTTTACCTCCAAATCACTCACTCTCCTTTGCATTTGGAAATACTGGATGAAATGGACTGCATCCAGCATAGCCACACACACACACAAACAGTGTGTGAGCACATACACACTGAAGAGAGGGAGGAGGGAATAGCCTGTATCTCCCTCCTCATCAGGGCTGGGGCAGGCATGCTGGAAAAGCCCTCTGAGAAACTCCACCACGAACCAGGATAAGTGAAAAGCCAGTATGGTGCAACGTTGTACCTGACCTATTTCACCCATTTGACAGGGCTTATTTTAGCACAGTGAGACGAGCTGTAGAAGAGTTTGTTTTCACACATGTATGCAACCACACCTTCTCAACCCTCCCAATTAAGGAGAAGAAATGCAAATCTTCCTTCCATTACTTAAGTCACCAAAACAACCTATTTCTCATAAATCTAGACAGAAAATATCAGTATGACATAGCCAAAATTTCATATGTTAAACCTTCTCAAAAACGAAAAGGACTGACGGCTCTGCATTTTGTACCAGAACATATAATTTTTTTCTCACATTTCCTACCTCCCAAGAGGAAATAAACTGAGATAACAGGCAGTGAAATGTGCTGAGAGTAATAACCATCAGTGAGTATAACCTATTAAAAATTAATTTGTTTCTATAATTTCCACAATACTAATCTGCCCTGATACCTCAGTAATCAGTAAGAGAATTACTGTCTGTACTTGTCAGAAGAGGGGCTTTTTACAGGACCCCTAACTGTTGAAAATTAACCAAACCTAATGCTGTGTCTACAAAACATACAGTTTCAAGTATAAATAGCTTCTCATCTTCTAAGCAAGGGGAAGTACTTTCCTCCAAATTACTATTATCTTCTACCTTTTGGTTATACTGTTTAAGCTGAGTCAAGCACACCTCGCTTGTGCTTTGGAGGACATGCGCCCTTCTGTATCTGGTAAAACAGCATTTTACACTTGCACATGATACACCTTCAGGCCTCCCTCTGAAGTCATTCCCTCACTGCCCCCAAATTTATGTGTACAGAGAGTCTTCACCAGGACAACAAAGCTCCAGTCACATTTAATCTGCACTGAAGAGAACATAGGAGGAGAGAAAATGAAGAGGAAAGACAAGGGAGAAAAAACAGAGGGAGAATTGGGAGAGAAGAGAGAGAGGAAAAACAATGAAGAAATAACAAAGCAGAAAGAGTTTAAGCCAGACCTCTGAACAAGGACTTTTTACTTTAGCCTTACTAAGGGCTTGTCTACATGGGGAAGTCAGGGCAAAGGAAGTGGCAGTGTGAATTTTCAGCACACTTTCTTTCAGCAGACTAAATTAACCTGCCCAACAGGCGCTCTTAGTGCACACTCAGCATCCACAGGGGGAGTTAGTGCAGAGCAGCTAGCGTGCTGTAAATTCACACCCTAGCTTACTGCGCACTAACTTCCCCATGTAGACAAGCACTAAGCTGCTGAAGCCTTCATTTGCCTAAACGCTTTTTTTTTCCTCCTCTCAGTGGACTAGCTCTGGAAAACTCAGGCCATCACTATTCTAAAGAGGTGGGGGGGGGGGAGTCAAATGCTTATTCTTCCAGTAAAGCAAATTAGAAGCACACACATGAGTGCCTGAAATGATCCACAGGCTAATTCGTTTTCCTGGGGCCTAACCCAACACCCAGAACCCATGCAGATGAAAGTCCCCAGCACAAATGGCACCAGTAAGAACTCCCAGGCCACAGTATTGAGTTTGGGTGGTAAGGTACTGACAGCCAGGGGGATTATAGGAGTTTCTTCTCTGAGAAGCTGCCAGAGGCTTCCCATGTCTGACAGGGCCAACACCAGTCAGCTCCAACACAGACCTGCTGCTGGACAAGGCTGAGCCCAGCGGAAATGTTGGTAATGACTCCAGGATAGCATACTTTAAGGGAAAAAATTATTGCGTGGAAGTAATTGTGGCCAGAGAATCAAGGAGGAAGAATGTGTGAGAGAAACAACTCTCCAGACACCAACAGGTCTGTGAAGGAAAGGGAGAAAGTGCTCCAGGTTCTGGGAAAGATTCCCCTGAAGACCATGGTGAAGACCATAGTGAGGCAGCTGTGCCTCTGCATTCCGTGGTGGAGTAGACATCCTCCTGCAGCCCCAGCAGACCCCACACTGGAGCAGATGAATGCCCAGAAGAGGCTGTGACCCTGTGGAGAAGCCTACACTGGAGCAGGCTCCTGGCTCCAGTGGACCTGCAGAGCTAGGAGCCCATGGTGGAGTGGGTTTGAGGGCAGAACCTGTGACCCCGTGGCGGACCCAACTTGTTCCTGAAGGACTGGGGCCCATGGAAGGAACTCATGCTGAAGCAGTTAATGAAGAACTGCAACCCATGGGAAGAACTCACATCGGAGGAGTTTGTGGAGGACTGCCTCCTCACCCTGAGGAGGAAGCAGTAGCAGAATCAACCAATGATGAACTGACCACAGCCCCCACTGTCCATCTCCCTACACTGCCACGTTGAGGAGGCAGAAAATAATGAATGTTTATCCCTAAGACAGTTACAAGGTTAATATTGCATGTCAAAGGACAGAGAACCTCTCCTGGCTCACAACTCTAACTTTACATGTTTTTTACTTCTTGTGCCTTACTTTCACCTCTATAGTGAAGAATCAGCAAAAACACAAGGTGCGATTGAAGGTGTACATGCCTCAAGAGCTGGGTGATCTGTATTCTGAACAGAAAGTAGCTGGTGCCATCTCTGACCTCCCACACCATCAAGAATCACATTTCTCATTTACTGTTGGCAGAACAGAGCTAGAGCAGAGACTATAAAAGCTATAGGACAGATGTAGCCCTACACGGAGTTTTCATCATCTTAAAGATCACTGCCAAGGCCTCAGTCCCATCAGGACACGACCTCCAAGGAGGAACACCACCAAGCAAAGGCCACCAGTGAAGAGCTCAAGTACCACTGCCACCAAGGGTTAGTTAGACTTCCCCTCTTAAGCCTTAAAAAACTTTCCCTCAAACCAAACCAACACAAACAAGGAAGCCAACTGGTTGACTTCAAGTTTACCTCTTCATTTAAAGTTCAGTGATTTTTAGGGCATGAACTGGAAACACAGGAAAGGCAGGAAAACTAATTCCTCTGAACAAGATTAAAAAAAAAAAAAAACCCAGACAGAGACAACTGATAAACCCCATGTTTTTCACACAGCTCTGCTGCCTTCTCCCTGCAATACCCTGAGCTCTAAATGACCTGCAAATTAACCAAAACATGAAACCTGACTCCATGCCCTTGCTCTGCACAATACAATCAGCCTGTGAGACAGTCCAACCATGACAAAAAGGTTTCAAGGAAAATTGTTTATATATAATACTGCCTGTCAACATTGGGTTTTCTACAAATACTGCACAAAACACGGTAGTCACTTTTAAATTGAGTGGGAAAGACTACCCAAGGAGGAGAAAAACGCCAAGAAAAAGCAACAGTGAGGGAAAACAAAAGATGGCAAAGTGACTTTCAGCTCTTCTACCTCAAGCTATAAACAAGCTAATCAGATCAAAACCAGATCTAGTCCTTGCATGCAACAGAGACTGTCAGTGAACTCTCAGTGCAGAAACTGATGTCAATTGTTCTTCTATAGACTTCTCCGGAACTAACAAAATCCTGATGGTCCGAAACAGTCCTAGCAGGCACAGTACCATTGGAAGTACCTTGAAATCAAGTGAACACATACTAGAAACTGCTACCAATCTCACCTTGGCTTTAAAAATACAAAAGCACAGAAAGCAGGAGAACAATTATCTCAGCATTTTAACCCAACTCAAAACGCTTCTGGTTTCTGTCAGTCTTTATAGCAAAACTCCAGGAGAAATTTTGCAGTAGTAGGTGGAGAATTTTGTGACACACTGTCACATCTCCATCAGTAGGAGCCCGTTCCCACAGGCACACTTTTCTCAGGACACCAGAGAGACACCACACCACCTCAGTGGTACGGACATCCTCATCTCATGCTAGCTCCACTTTAGGAAATGAGCACCACTACCCTTTAAAGAATAATTCTCTTTCCAAGAGATTACTTGTCTAGAGCCCACTGCACAGTTTCCTGTTTGGCATCAGGCAAATAAACCTGGTCCACTCCAAATTCAACATGTCACTTCTTACTTTCTTAGGAGGTCCTAATGGAAAGGGAATAGGCTAAAATAAGGCCTTACACTTTTTCAACAACAGAGAGAATGAAAGGAGAGGATCAACACATAGGATCATGCATGAACAAAGCTACCAACCAGGTATCCCTGAATCTTACACTTTTTCCATCTTGAAGTTTCCTGGAGCAGATGCACACACATGGAATTGAAAGCAGGTATTTAGGCCTTCATTCCTGTCCTGTCATTAGATGTCCTGTTCTGGGAAGCACTGTTCCCTGGCCCATGGTTACCCCGAACTACAAGCCTGTCCCTCCATCCATCAGTGACAAGGAAGGCATTCAACACCAAAGGTTGTCAAAATAAGTTTTTCCTTTATTTGCACAGCTAAGAACGAAGGTGGGAGCTCTAATGTGAAACAAGTTCTTCCAATTTTTCTTGGCAGCCTAGAGAAATGCTCAAATTTTCTTTCAAATTAATGCCTCCTATGAAAGCAAGGGCTAGGCAGAGGTTTGAGCTTCCTAGTGGGGTAGCAAACATACCATTTGCTGTGAGAATATGCAAAACATAAAAGAAAAAAATCCATACTGAATTTAAGAAGAAGAAAGGAATACAAGCAATCATAGGAGTGCAGGAGTTTCACTTCTGGTTTGTTTTCTGGTTTTAACGTCCAATTAAAAATGCCTCCTAAGAAGGGATTTTGGATTATACAGAGTAGTATTGTGAAGGCTACAATACAGACCTTTAACACACAAACAGAGAAGGTTTTTACTTCATGGTGACAGACCAAAACCTATCTTCAAACACTTATTTTCACATTGTGAATGTCAACATTCTTTTCTGTCTTCAGCACAACTGGGTAAGGTACAGTCAATGCACAAACCAAGGTCAAACACAACCCTACAAAGTTTCATTTGGTGGAATAACACTGAAGGACTTATTTGTGCAAGCTTGGAGATACACAGTCAAGCAGGGGACTGCAGAAATTTCTGAGAACTTAGGGAGAGAAGGGTGTATTATTAGTGTTTTGAATTATAAATGGGTGAAAGATTAGTTACTAAAACAATAGGGGGGCTAGAGCAGACTCACAAGTGCCTGTGCAGCAGGGTTCCCCCTGAAAGCACAGCCACATAAACGCCCTGACCTCCCAGCCCAGGGAGGGAGAGAAGGCTTGTCTAAGGCAAGGACAAAATAAATATCTGAGGTATTTAAGCTATATTTTTTTTCTACACTTAGATTTCTTTCATGACAGCGGGGCTGTAAAACAAGACCTTTCTGGCGGGAGCCCACCATTCTTTAGGAGGCTTTCAAGAAGCATATTTTCAGAAAGGGTTTTACAGTTGACCCTCTGCAAGGCAAATAAATAGCTTTCAAAAGTACATGGACATGCTTGCACTTTTCCATGGGGGGAGGGGGGTGTCAATCGAATGATTTCTCAGCAGAGAGCCCATGTGCATGCCTTCCCACCATGGGGATTTCTGCACTCCAACAGATCCCAACAGCTAAACTGCAAGTGCTGTCAGAATGAAAAGAATTCAAGTGCAATGGCTACATCATGGCTACACTGTCTGGAAGCACAGGAGTGACATACCAGGATCCTGACAGCTGCAATCAACTTAACATAGCACTAATATTTTTTTAAACTGTATCCCCTCCGCAAAAAAAAAAAAAAAAAAAAAAAAAAAAAAAAGTCAGATATACCTAGCATTTGCCGTTGTTGTTCCCTTGTTTAAAATCATTCCATCATAAAATAACAGAATTTGGTTTCCAAAGGTGTTCAGTCTTTCCAAAGGTGTTCAAAAAGGTGTTCAGCTGCATTCAGTATCAAAATCTTTTAGCAAAACTTGCAATTGTACACTTCCATTGACAACCTAGTTTAAGCAGAGGTATAAACATAAAGGTGTAAAACACAAAAATACAAAATTTAACAATGTGACTTTTTTTTAGTTTTGTTTTATGTGGAGTCCAGTGGCAGAGTACACACATCCCATGTCTCAACTTCCCACGCACACACAGCGCTTTGAGTCGTATTATTCTGACATACCTCTAGTTTAGGATTTATTGAGGATTCAGCAACCCAAAACTTTTCTTCAAAAAAATGTGAACATTTCCAACACTGCACTGACAGAACTTACTAAGAAAAACAGCAAAGGAAACCTCCAGCCATTAAGTTTAGCCAACACATTTATTTCAACCAGCTACGGGTCAGACCTTTTCACCTTTAGCTGATCCTACCAGCAAAGCCTTCCCTGTACAAACTCTGCGAGAGCCTCCAGTCCCTTTTCCGTTTCACCTAAGTTTGAAGAGGGAAATAAAAACTATGTTTACTCCAGGAAATAAAACAATGTTTACATTTCCAGTGTTTGTCCAGCATATAATTCATTTCTGGGGTGACCTCAGAGCATTTACTAGTACAGACACACACAATGTCTCCAGCTGCCACATGGCTAAGCAGGCAAGGCTGAGAGAAGCAGAAATGGGATCTCCTCTCATAACCAGAAACTTCAAGCAGATGTTTTGTCATCAGCACTCCGAGTCACCTGCCTGACATTCATGACACAGGGTCATCGCCCTGAGCAAGTCAAGAGTAATGTCTAAAGGAAAAAGCAAACATTTAACGGCCTTTTTTTTTGTTGTTCGTTGGGTTTTTTTCTGGTGTGTGCATGTGTGTTAATCATCTTATTTATGAGGGATAGTCAGTCACTCCACCTACAGACAAGATCGGCTTTGGCTTTTCTCCTAATACTGCTATATCAAGCACGTCTTTCAGCAGTATTTACTGATCCACCATGTGAAACAGCAATAAATAAGTCAGATAGGCAAGTGTAACACTACCTAAATCCAGATCTGTGCAATTTGGAGCCGAAACTGCACAATAACCTGTACAAAGGGTTGGCTGTACAAGAGGCACAACACAACGCATAGGCACAAGTGCTCTGACAGAAACTCAACACACAAGAAGACACATCCTTGGGTGACACAGCACAGGAGGAACCCAACTCACACTGCAATGCTTCTAATAGTTTTTCTTTTGCTCATGCTGCCATGATATCACCACCTGCAGGTACTGCGTTGTGAAACAATCCCCTCTCAAAGGTGTTCCTGAGTGATGCCAAGGATGCCTTAAGCTAACTAAGTACAACAGATCAGAAACTTTGACTTTAAAGGAAACATGAAGGCTGTGTTTCTAGGAATGTAAATGAGACACCTGCACATCCAGAAAAACGGGAACATTATAAAAACATGGAGAAAGTATAAAGCTCCCCCACTGGAGTGTTTTATGTTTCGGGGGGTTTTTAATGAATATGCAATGCAATATTCAATGAAATGTAACTGGTTAAAAACAAGTCCCAGTTAGCTATACGATTTCTTTTGAGACTGCTCTACAGCAAGTGCTGAGTACCACATGCAGTATAAAACTCAGCAAGCAGAGTTACACTGTACTACACAGCCCTGCTAGGCCCAAACAGATGCTATAGCAAACCAGGCAGGAAACAAAGGCATCTAAGACTGAAGCCTGAGGCTCCAGGCTCCGGACAGTATGGAACCTACAGCGCTCATGCTTCTTTCCGTGAGCTGTGCAAGACCTCCCAGGGATCGCCCTGGAGGGCTGCCACCACCCAGGTGCTTTTGCTGGGAATCGGACAGCAGAACGGGCACGTTTCCACGTACTGATGGGATTTGAGCTGTAGGGTGGCTGGCTTTTTTTCCACTGAGCGAGCCATCTGACAACGGGTGAGAAGCCTCACACTCCAAACTGCATACAAGGTTAAAAGTTAAGTTAAACTGCACAGCATTTATGAAATACTGCAGAGAAAAAAATCAATAGCATCACATTCCAAGCCATTGTTCATGGCATCATACACAAAACCTTTACAACTGCCAGGCTAGGCAACTATGTCAGTAGGCCCCAGCTCTCTCTTGTCTTCCCCAATGTACTATATAGTCAAACTTAGTCCTAAAAAAACAAATTAGGATTTGTTTATATCCTCATACCCAGACAGTACACAAGCACCTCCTGTGTAACAATCCCTTTCACAGATTATCCAGTATTTGGCATGTGGCTATATAGCATCTTTTCAAAGTTCACAGTAAAAAGAGGAAAACAGTACGGTAATCTGCAAGCTTTGTCCAATACCAACAAAAAACATAGCCTTATCTTTTTCTGCAACCCTGGGGCTCAGATGTTTAGACCTTAACCATGAAAAGGCTCTCCAGTGGGAAAAAGAGATGTAAGGAATAGACAAAACTCTATTTGTAACTTGCCTGTTTTGCCTTAACCACCAGTGATTACTCATCTCCACAGCAGGAATCCAGAATATGTCTCTTCCTGCATATGCTTGTCCTTCTCTTGCCTTCAGTCCCACCCACCCAATCTGGCTCTGCTGCACACCTGAGGGATGTTTGACTTGCAAAAGGAAAAAGCAGTAAACATAAGGAGGGAGCACCCTTGGTTCAAACAAATGTAAGGGCTGCACAGCCAAAATACAATTTCAGGGAAAAACTTAGCAAGAAAGTTGCACACCCTTACTACAACTTTTGAGTAAAACTAAATGTTCTATCAATCTACTTTCTGATGTTGTGTTTGCATCTTGATTTAATCTCCCATCAAGAAACAACAATAAACCAAAAAGAATGGACTGGGTATTTCACTGGCCAGTACATCCTCTGTCCCAGAGGGACTGGGACAAGAAGGGAAGAGAAGGAGCACAGGTTTTCTTACATCTCTTTGGGGCAGGAGAAGCTAGCAACTAAATAGGATTTTGCTTCATTTCAACAGGCCCCATGTGATGTTCACTCAGAATCAGCAGGTGAAACTGTTCAAGACAAAGCTGAAAGCATCTGCAAGCCCTGTGGCCCCCTTCGATAAAGACAAGCTGTGGGGGTGTTCCTCCTCAGCACTGTTAAGAACCATTTACTCAGGCTGTGCTCTACTCCAGGGAAAGAAGCCTGGATGGTTATCTTCACAGCACAGGTGAGACTTGAGGGATCTCCTGTCAGTGCTCCAGCCCAACATTTTCAATCTGTTTTATGTTTTTGCATGTGCTCTGACTCCCAAGCTAACAGTTTCCAGCTAACACCAGCAAGGGCGGTGGGGACCTCATCTGCAGAGGGAGCACCTTGCCAGGGCATCCTGCCCAGCACACTGTACCCCCAGCACGCTCACAGAGGTGGGTGGAACCTTCTTTCAGCTGGGTACATGCCACGGTGGCTGTCCCTGGGCCAGGCAAGCCGAGCAAGAAGCGCCATGCTGCCACAGCTTTGCCAGTGCGCCGGTGCCAGCTGGGGACCATCCGGACCATTCCCCACCAGCTGCCCGCGCCAGCCAGCAGGCACCCGTGGGGCAAGCAAATCCGCCTGCAGCCCCACCCCAAAATGCCAGCAAGAAGCCAGCAGCCAGCCAGCCACATGACTCTTGCACTAGCCAAAGCTTGGACACCTTGCCAGCTTTCCACTGGCTGCAGGAGGACACCCAAGCCAGCACAAAGCCCCATCAGCAGGAATTTAACCTGTTTAAACTAAATAAATAAATAAATGCTAACAGATTTGAACCAGCTGAGTTTGCACAGCAAAGATTCAGATCTGATGAGAATGCTCCTGATCCAGTA
This sequence comes from Anomalospiza imberbis, assembly GCF_031753505.1. Taxonomy (NCBI): domain Eukaryota; kingdom Metazoa; phylum Chordata; class Aves; order Passeriformes; family Viduidae; genus Anomalospiza; species Anomalospiza imberbis. The sequence goes on from NC_089682.1 coordinate 30,183,297, forward strand.
TTAAAAAGCCCTAAAACCAGCTTACACAAACTGACAGCCTTCAACCACAAGCTCTTGTTTCAACAGCACAGCCAAGCCCAGCATCCCTCCTCCTCCTCCTCCTCCCTCCCCACTGCTCTGGCACTTGGAGCCACCCTGTGCAGCTGGACAGGGACTGAAATTCAGCTGCTGTCAGGGCTGTACCAGCCCGGCCAAAGAGATGGTGGCGGGGGAGGCTTGAGCTCTCCCAGCTGACATGTCTGCTGAAAGAAATGCTGGAGAAACACACAATTTTAAATTTAGGGAATGCAAATTTGAGAGTCCCCTCCAAAGAGAAGCATGTGACTAACAGTATCCCCTCACTCTTGTCACTTGAATCCTCCAAGGGTAAAACCCTAGAAGAAAAATTGAGTGAGAACCAAGAGAAGCTGACCCCATTGTACAACCAATCCCTCACAGATTGAATTGTTCCCTGCGCTCCACCCCTTTTCCAAGCTTGCTTAGACTGTAATTATTTGCAAGGTAGGTGCCAGCTTTCCTCCACAGACACACCTTGCATGTCACAAAGGCTGTATCACTCACTACTCCCAGCCAGTACAAAAATAAGGCAACAGAGTGCTGCTTCTTACCAACCCATTAATAATTTCCTCCTTCGTAAATCATGTTAGAATCACAGAAATAAAATATCCCGAGTTGGAAAGGGCCCACAAGAACCACTGAGTCCAATTCCTGCCTCTGGACAGGACAACCCCAAAAATGTTCACAGCATTCCTTTATTATTTTTTTCTTAATGGTTGGAAACTGCTGCTGCTCTTGAGGATGGGAGACCTGGAACAACCAGACTACAGATATGGCAAGAGGGTACGAAGCTATAGATGGGCACATAGGCTCCTGAATGCAGTAGCTGATCACAGCAGAGGGCACATGTTTGTGAAATAACCATGCCATCTATTATTATAATTATACTCAGAATTTATAATGTTGACAATCCCATTGAGATAAACAAACAAACAATCTCATCATGAGGAGACACAGACAGCCAGTTCTCCCAGCCAAATCAGAGGGAGTGGATTTGCATATCTAAGAAACAGCTGAGTTCTCCACAGCCAGCACCATGCTGTATTTTTGAAAGCCACTTGGTCTGAACCACCACCTCCCAGGCATACTTACCCCAAAACTCACCTAACAGCTGTGGATCTGGTTTGGAAATTACCAGGGATAGACCAATGCCACCCTCCTCATCCTCTTCACAAAGTGACCTGAGATGGGTATTTCATGAAGGTGGAGAGAGGGAACACATCTGTCCCAATGGGCACCTAACTCCTAGTTTCAGCTAGTCACCTTTTCATCAGGGTCTAAGACAGGTCAGATGAATCACCTGCAAGCACCTATTCATGTCTCAACCACAGATGCAACTAAGTCTGAGTAAATAGGTAAGACTTAGACATTAATTGGAGGTGTCTGAAATGAAAAAACTGAGGAGGTTGTGTGCATAAGGTGCCAAAATTACACCACTGTAAACAGCAAAATGAAAATGGAAAACAGACAAAGAAAGAAAGGGGGGGGGGGCTGGGTGGGTGAACAACTCATTTGCTCTCCATAAGATGAAAAAGGCATATAGTTACACCAGGCAGGATTTTTTTTAACACATTCATTATTTTCCACCATTTTTTCTGCCCTAAGTGCAAATATGCTGGGTTCACTGTAACTTCCATAAATGTTGTACCTCTATATTAAGCTGTTTCAGTGGGTCAACACACTTTATCCATGACTCCCATGAAGGGACAATGCATATTACAAAAATAGATTCATTTAAATAAGCATGGTTGTGTAATATTATGCAGTGAAGCTCCAATATAACCTGGTTTATTTTTGCTAGCCTGGATAGAAGAGACAGGTTATAATTACATTAAGAAACCTCTTCCTTAACCCTGATAGAGACCTAAAGAAGATAAGCCTTGTCAACATTTAGGCTTTCTGCTCTGGTTTTCTGTTTTGATTCTGACACAGTTTAAGGCAGAAATGTGTATCACAGCACTTAAGCCAACCCATAATTCATGGCAGCATCCAGAGCTGATTAGTCCTGTTGTATAATCAGGTCTCCTTGATATATCAGGGGACTGCTGTTCATGCAGGAGGAACTTACTGTGCCACTTTCACTGTAAGCTGTATGAGATGGATCCTTTTCTGTGTTTTATCAACCTGATCAAGCCTTGCATAAAGCTAGTGATTGATACAGGAACTAAAAATGAACACACAGAGATGAATGTCCAAGGGACAGCTGTCATAGTTCCATTCTTTGAGGGGAGGACATTGATTTAGAAGTCCTGATTATAAAGACAGTATCAGCCTGACAGAGCAGTTAGCGTTATCCCTTTTGTATGTTAACATACATGATTTATAGTATTCTGATGTGCAGTACACACACAGCTCTCTTATACACTGAAAAATTCATGGTAACGACACAGAGGAGACCAAGCAACAACATGGTAGTGAGAGCTCTTAGAAGCTGCATGAAATGCCTGAATAGGAATATTCTGTGTGTGGCTTTAACACACTAATTCAACATCTCTGCACTATTTCCACGCTTCTCTTCATCTTCCCTTTGTTGTCTTACCTCTTGAGTCAAAATTAGCACCTCATGTGATTTCAACATTGAAACCCTGGTTAAGATTTAGCTCAACATTTTCAGCAAAGAGAATAATACCTAAAAGCAGATCACAAGCCCCAAGACCAATCCAGCAAGCTTCTATTTGCTTTTTGCTATTTTTCTAGCCCATATAAATTTGCCACCCCTAGGAAAAAAAAGAAAATAAAAAACAACACAACCATTCCTGGGGTCATTTCTGTAATTTTGTAAAAAAAATTGCTGAACAGAGATAGAGAGATGGGTAACTATTTTTTAAAGATACAGCAAGAATCTGACACGTACAGCAGCACAGCATCACTGCTGAAAAATTCCACTCTGTGCATCACAGTACTTCAGTACTATCACATGAATGATTCTGGGCCTGATCTTATAAGCACACCCATGTGCCAGCAAACAGTTGTCTGTCCCAGTCCTCACTCTTCTGAATAAAACATTTAAGCAAAAAAATTAAGCCCAGATCTCAGCTCCCAAATGAAGATATAATAGCAGCTGAATGTCACTCAGCTTCAATGCTGGGGTCAGTACAGCAAAACCTCAGAACAGAAGAAATAAAAAGAGTGACAACCACCCGAAACAATTTTTGACCCTCCTTCAGTCCATCTTCCTGACTTAATTATTTGGGGCAAACAAGTATTTTCTGCTCCCAAAGCATCACTGAAAAAGGCTCCACCAGGACAAGCACCAGCCTCTCCAGGAAAACGGTTACAAAGCCTTCTCCCAGTTTGCCATCTTTCATTTCTGTTTAAGTTGATTAGATCTGTGATTTGGGAGTGGGAAAAATCCAAAATGAAAAGGCAAATGCTAGGTTCCAGGTCAGGATTAACCTCAATGCAACACTGCAAAATAAAGAAGTTAGTTTATAAAGTAGCAATGTCCTTTGCAGCAGGCTATTTAAAATCACTGACTAGTATTTCAGCTTCCTCATTAATGAAAAAAGAAACAAAGTAACAATTCAACACAGGGAAAGTAGATAAACCTAATTAACAGTTACCACGGTGATCCTTGATTTTTCCCCTAGTCTGTGAGAAGAAATGTTTTTTTCTTAGCTGACACAACAAAGACAGCTTGGATTTCAAAATCACTGAGCCCTACAGGCCTGATAAGGGAGGGAGCTTTCTGCTCCCATCAAGGACAGTTTCTACAGGAGTATTCGACTCCGTTCCTCAGTCCACCCCTGGGGGTAAAACTGGCACCTACCAACAGCCACTCCGTGCCAGCCTGCCCTCCCCTGCTACCCCTCAGCAGTACTGAGGCATTCTGCTTTTCCTGAAAGTACACTGTTGGGAGGGGGCTGAAGTAGGTAATAGCATCCCCACGTCTCCTCTTCCAAGTGGAAGAACTGTCAGTAACAACCAACCCACCATCCTCTCTTCACCTGAACAGTACTTCAACCTTGTTAGATGTGCAGACACAAAACTTTTTAGGAGACACTCCACATGATGATGTACCACACAAAGCCATATGCATTGTATCACCTCCTTCCCAAACCAATCAAGCTTTATTCACACCAGTATTACAACTTCAGAAAGAGAGCAGGATCAAATCTATCAAGACTTTCCTAACTCACAGTAGCTGGAGTAGGGGGAAGAAGACAAGAGATCACAATCTCAAAGGAAGAGCTTGGATCCCAACTCCCTACTTGCCAAGTGCTCTTACTAAGAAACTACAGAACTGTTAGCATTCCCTGTATTTGGTGAGCACTCACACCACTGCTCTTCAGTCAGGAAATTCCAACCTAGACTTCACAGTTCCTCAAACCAATGGCTACTACGCTTTCCATGCCCACGTTAACGTCAATAGACACAGAGAGGTGAATTCTGATGAGCAAGAAGAACCAATATCCTTCTTTCCAGTTCCCCTTTTCTGATCAGTGTTTTCCAGACCCACTCCCAGGAACAGTAGTCCTCTTCAAAGTGGAAGAAATCCCCTGCACAAGCAGAAGAAACTGCCAGGCAGCCCGTTTTGCAGCCCAAGCCCAGGAAGCCAACAGATCTCTTGGAGCAGGGCACATGGTACAGCAAATTGTCCTATAAATTCAGGATCACAGTCCACAGAAGCCTGGCTCTGACCTTAAAAATTTATTTCATGAGTAATTCAACCTTGACCAGTTGTGCACCCACACATGAACTTGGCACAGAGTGCTCAAAGCAGTTATAGGATGACTGTTATCAAGATGAAAGTGGCACCACCAAACTCTGCCTATAAGCAAAGGCAACAATCACCTTATACAGTTATCATTTATTATGGCTGTTACAGATGAAAGTTAAACGTGTCGATCACACTTCCAGGCACGAAAGCACAAAGAAACAAACAATTTGCAAAGACCACCACAAAAACAAAACCCCACAAAACCAAAAAAACCCAAACCAAACAAAAAACCCCAAACCAATTCATATTGATGCATATATCTGCATTAATGTAAATTAAAAAACCCTTACTCCCTAAGGCACAAGTCAAAAGTTGAGCAAACAGTCGGGCATTGTATTTGAAAGTGTATTAGGCAAGTGTGCTAAACTGAGAGGGCCTCTGCAGTAGGATGCTGTGCTTCTTAGGGGTATCCTTATGAGGTGGGTTGACATTGTCTTGAGAGAGGAAAGGAGAGCTCGTTTGAGCAATTTGCCTAATGCTGAATCTATTTTTAAGAGCAGTGACCCAGATCTTGTTTTGTTAGCAAATGACTTGTATAACAGAGATGAATTGACAAGGAGTTGAACCGGCATTGGGCAACACCAAGGTGCTGACGAGCATCAGCCGAGGCAGGCGATGGACAAAGACAGAACCAAGAGGCTCTCCCACCTGAGCTCAAGCTTTCAAACTGCAGTCAGCCAGAGGGTCATCCATGGCTAACACGAGCCCTGACAGAACAACCCTTATCAGCTATGTGACCGAGACCCTATGACCCATATCCATGCTGAGAGCAGCTTTCCATGGCTGTCCACAGTAGTAGAACCCCCTTAAAACACATCTGGCTTAAGGAGCAGGGTGAGCTGCAACCCTTCAGCAGAAGTTTCACTAGTGCTGTGCACACACCAAATATCCTCTACCCAGCCATACACAACACAACCTCCCTGATGTCTCCTGAAAAATGAGAATCTGCCCGATGCCTGTCTCTGTGCAAAGCAGGGGATAAGAGGGAAATGGCCAAGCCTGTACTCACAGGCAAACTGCTGGCTCAGCTGCACTTTGGGGGTCTGACTCACCCCATCCACACTCATTGCTGGAAAAAGCTGCAGAGACTGAAGAGACATACAGTCTTGACAGGAATCCCAAGACATCCACCTGATCTTAAACATGTTTTTTATTACTGGTGATTAACAGGCAACCAAGCACTTGGCAAATCTGCGGGGGGAGAGACTTCACGGAGGCCCTGAGCCTGAGGGAAATAAGTAGGGTTGCTAGCGGGCAGCTAGACAAGACCAAGCTACTCAGGTGGCTTGTATTATATTTCTTGTCTGGAAGGTCTTTTGTTTTAGCTGTCTCCAGCATTTCTTACATACCTATAACCTTATGGAAAACAGACTGAAGAAAGACTAATGTCTCAAGTAATAAATATTCTGAAGGATGGAAAATGCGAACTGAGAAACCAAAAATATACCATTGGGGAGGGGGAAAAAAAATTAAATCACAGAAAACACGTCCAGAAAGGGTTTCTCAAAAGACAAATAGCTGCAGACCTGGTTAAAATAAGGAGAAATGGGGAAAGACCACCTAACATCAGCTTGCACCCCTAGCTGGGTGAAATTTTTTTTTAACAGTCCTGCTTTGGAAAGGAATGTATTCATCATTACTCACAATGAAATACCACAATTGCTCACACAGAATCAGCACTTTTCCCTTAAAAAAAATCTGTGCTCTTGCTAGGAAAGATATCTGCACTGTGAATAAGCAAATCAAGTTCTCTCTGTGTGAGTGGATTTATATTTTTTTTCTTATCCTCTGCAGACCAGAGTCTGCAGGCCCCATGCACATAAGTGATAAAGCAGCAGCAGCAAGAATAGGCTGCCTGAAACAGCTACAAGCAACTGCTCAAGGCTGGGTTGGTTGGGTTCTCTTCCCCTTGACCTCCCTCCTCTCCATTCAGTGTTTTGAGAACACCACAGCACTGGCTAGTACAAATTACACAGGGATATAATGCAGGTGCATCTAGCAGAAATCACCGGTGCCCATGGCTCCCTGACAAGACAAGATTATCCAAAGGCTGGGAATGCAATGCAGGGGGCAGGTGAAAAGTCTGGGCTGTGTCCAGCTGGGAGTGGGGGGAACAAAGCAAACAGGCTGGGAGTGGGGGGAACAAAGCAAACAGGCACAGAGGCCAGTGGCACCTACATACTTACAGCACACAGGTAAAAATGCCCCAAATATAGCTCAAAAAAAGAGAAAGATCCAGATTCCTGCTCTAGAATGCACAGGGAGAACTGACCTCTCTCCAGCTCAAAAAAAAATATAAGTAAACAAAACCAAACAAAACAGACAAAGGAATCCTAAATATTTTCTGATAAAATAAAATATTTTAAAAAATAGGAGGAGCACCACTCCTTGCTCCCCATCCCACAATGCCTGGAAGCATTGGCTGCTAACAATCCTATAGCAAAACCGCTGCCAATAGCAGAAAAAGAAAGGGTTCATAACAAGGAAATACATATGTCTGCACTTCTAATTTTTTAAAGAAAGTATAGGCAATAGCAATAAAACTAACCTTATAATAATACAACAAATTTAACCAAATATTTGTGAAGCAATAAATTTCAAGACCAGAGCTTTCTGGACCTCCCAGAATTGAAAATGTAACCTTATGGCCAGCTTCACAGGGATCACTCTGCCCATCACCAGGATGTGGCCACTAATAATTATACCCAAGTACTCATTTCATGATGAAAAAGGATCACTATGAAAAAAAAATGTCAGAATCTTGCGGACTTAAAAAATCAAAAGTAATTAAAACCTCGCAGAATTCAAGTCTGCTAGAGATTTATCAAATATTTAATACAGAAAACCCTGAAGCGTATTGCTGTCAACTGAGCTTGAGAGAAATGTGCTCCTTTCCCAACATTTAGCTTAATCTGTTCCCAGGATGCATTTCTTCACTCGGTAATTTCAGTTTAAACAGAAAGGAACTGTGAATGTATATTTTAGTTAAATTACTGCCTTTCTTTAAACAGACCCTGGGTAAAAGGGGCATTAACCCCCTCTCCCTCGTGTGTGCTCAGTGCCGCTTATCAGCACGATGAAGTCGTATCTGTCCAAAGCATGCCCTTTAATCCTTCGGGTGCCTCAATGTGAAGCCCCACCAGTACAATGCCCCCAGAGTGGGACATGTGTGGTGTGTCCACATGGCTCTAATCTTCAATCAATTCCAGCACAGAGAGCATGAAACACAGCCAGTAAAATTCAACAGAGCAGGACTAACAAGATCCGTGTCCGAGGGCAAGAGCCAAACACTTCAAGGGGTCAAGTTGGAAATTCGCTGCATTTTAAACTCTTTTCAAGAACCTAAGCTGCTTTCAGCAATTCCGGTACGGAACAGGTACAGGACCAGATCACTGGAAGAAAAAAGTGATTCCCAAATACTTGACCACTTATTAGTGAATTTGCCATACAGGAGCAATCAATAATGATCAGGGTCCTTTGGCTACCCAGCACATTACTTGGTCAGCACCAAGCCCATTCACAATGACTACTTGCTCTTTTTCATCCAGTAACAACTTAAAGAAACACAGTGTCCTAAAGTAACCATAGAGCAGCCTTTATCTTCCCTTACTGCCTTTTCAGCCTGCTAGTACCACACACACACCATGTGAACAGTCTTCCCCTGGAACCACTGCAGCTCCTCAGTAAATGAATCTTTGTTCAGATGGTGGTCTTAGGAGAAACTGTTTTAAGTACCTCCTAATACCTAAAAAAAAACCAGATGGCTCAATCCTTCCAGAATTGTCACCTCCTTGGAGACCAAGGGGGGACAGGGGGGAGGGGAGGGACAGGGAGGAGGGAATCTTAAAAAATAAATGCAATTATGGTTTTCCTGGGGGAAAAAAAGGTTATGTAAGTACATTCAAAACTGCAGTTATCCAAGTGACAGAGTTTTGATCTTTATAATTTGTTGCCTTCTGCTACCACTGCATTACTATCCAGCACCTGAAAGACTCAGTCCAGGATACAGGAGCAATCAGCATGTGGAAGGCTGGAGATGAGACCTACAGCTGTTTCTTCATCCTCCACTGCTCGCTGTATGGCACAAGGCCATAGACACCCTTACACACTTCTCAATTCATCCATGAAGTGACAAAAGAATAGATAGATAGCTAATGAATAGATAACTAATTTTACTTCATCTGGTAAACCTGGCAGGCTGGGAAAGTGAGTATAATAAGCCTGCTGTGAGTCCCTGCTCTCCCATCCACTCCACACCCAGGAAGGACAGGAAAAGTAGTTCCTGGGGAGCAGGGTCTGAATCAAAGCAAAGGGGTGAATGGCTCCCTAGGGGAGAGCATCGCTCCTGTGCATGGAGTGGGTCACTGAAACACATCTGGGGAAGAAAAGCACAACCAGCAAGGAAAACTGACTAAGCTCCAGGCTCCAAAGGCAGTAACTCCACATTTAAAGCTTCCCCCATCAAATGCTATTATCATCTACACAAATTAAATGGACCATTTTTTAAGGCCATGATGCCCACACAGTCCCAGGGGCACAATCACACAGGCTAACCCACAGAGCCAGAGACAGGATGTGGTGACAGTCCATTGGAAGCTTCAAGCCAAGCTAATGAAGGCAGACCCACTGAGACAACCTGTCCTTCTCCCTTGATTCCCCCACTTCCTCTTTAGCAGTTGCATAGCATCTACTGTCTTTTACACTGCCATTCAGCATTTACAGAGCCACTAGGCACCTCCTTACATCTAGAGGACCAAAAACCAAAAGCTCATGTATATTAAATAACCTACAGTGAACACACAATACATTTTGAAAAGGCAGAAGTGTTGCAACAAAGAAGTCAAAGCAGGATGTCAGGGGGTGACAGTACTCTCCATCAGCAGAGCTGGTGGCACGGATGGCAGTGCTGGTAATTTGCATTGCAGAAGGAGAAAATTTTAGAAAAGGTTGTTTAAAATTTGTTGTAACAAAATTGAAAGCAGTCTTTCTTCTTTCGTGAATCTGATAGAATGTCTTTTTACCTGCCACACCCAATCTCAAAATAAGCATCAGCTGAAGTACGGTTTACCCAGCTCAAAACTGCATTTTCCTCTCCTGAATAAAATTAACAGCCACCTCCAGTTTAAAAAGAGATTTCTTAAACTAACAGCTGCATCAGAACCAGCAATGAAATGCCTTGAGAGTTTCTGCTTAAACCCACACTTTGAAAAGTCATGATGGAATTTAGTTTCATAAATCTGAAGAGAGAAGAAAGTGAAATGCTTTGCTAAAATTTGTTCTGCATAAGTATAAGAAAGGTACCCTCTGGAAATGCTTTTTGCAGGATCATAGAGAGAGTATGAAGAGCAAAATTACTTTCAGAGGCTGTGTTTTAGGCTTAAAGGGGCAGTTCAGAGATAAGACAGCACTTCAATTTTGTTTTTTACAGCAAGAGTTTCCCCGAACTCTCTAATACACACGTCCTAAATATGTATCCACATATTGGTTAAAGCCTTTGCTTTGTTTCTACTTTGTACCAACACTTGAGTGGACTAGTTTTATCAAAAAAACCTCAAAAACAAAAAACCAAAACAAAAATTCCAACAAAATCCACTTGATAGCTTAGTAGACTGTATTTTAGCAATGACTGCAAGCAGAGCAGAATAGAATCAGCTACTGGCTAGCCCACAGGTGGACTGCTCTTGGATTAAACAAAGGTCAGAATATGATTGCAAGCCTTGTAGTCAAGGAGAGGTGTCTGCATCAGAAGGATGAGCTGAGACCCATACTCGAATTGGCACCAATCACAAGGGGCTGCAGCTCCTCTTTGAACAAATTTGAAGCAGACTCAACAATGTTTTGCCACCTCAGGCAGAGAGGAGAGGCTGGGGTTTGACCCTGCACTCTTGGGGCAGGATGGTGGTGCCTCTCCTGGAGCATTGCACCATCACACCTCTCCCCTGGCTCGGCGCCCTTTTGTCCTTCCCACACCAAAAGCCGTCGTGCCCCATTTCTTCCCTCCTCCCCTCCAAGAGAGAAACAAAGGGTGGCAGTCTCTAATGGCTCCAGACAGGGAGATCTGGGGCTTGGTTTATTACATGCTTAACAGAGCACTGAATTACTGGTGGTTATTGCCTAGTTTAACTGCTTTCCTTAAAAGAGAAACATGAGCAAACAAGCATGTGTCATGAAAAAGCCCCTATTCAGACAGGAGCTGACAAGAGAAAAAGCATCCAGGGTTTATGACTGTTTACTACTAGTTTTGCATTCAGGCACCAGCTGAAGTCACAGCAAATGCAAAGAAATCCCCACCTTGTCCACCACCTCCTTAGGGGGCTTGTCTAGCCCTGGATTTACCTCCCGAGGTTAGCACACACTAAGTACCCGAGGCTTTCAACCACACCAACTTAGCATGTGTCAAGGGCAGCATGCCTTGTCTAGACAAAGACTTTTAATGCACTTAAAGTGAGCATATCCAAATCTCACATCTGCAATCCCAGTGGAGACGGAAGCCCTGAGAGACAGCAGAGAGCATCCCCTCCTCAGAGCTCCTCTGACTGAGGGGGGGTGGAACACTTGAACTTCAGAAAATGGTACCAGCCTTTTCCTCTGAAAAACCAGGGTAAAAAAAATACCCCACTCGAGCAGAACACAGATATGCAAGCAGGGGTTACCTGAAGCTTGGGCACACACCTTCCCAATGACCAATAATGAGAATGAGGGGGTTTAACTGAGAAGCAGGGGCGAGGAGAAGAGCAAACATGCTCTCTCACTCCCATCTACTCAGTCATCTATTTTTTCATGAAACTTGTAAGGATTTCAGACCCATAACCCAAATCAAAACACAGCTGAAGTCCACTCTAAGGTTGTAAGGTTGAAAAAGTGTTGAGGACAGAATGAAGTGGACAAAGCTTCATTCCTTCAGAAATCCAGGGTAAAAAGAGACCACAAAAAAAATTAAAGAAGTACAGAAAGCATGTGGAGCAACACATTAATGTAAAAACAAATATACCTCATTCATCTTGACAGAACTACAGCCAATATACCAGAGGTCATGTGGATTTAAACATATCCTTCCTATTTGTTAGTTACTTTTAGACAAAAATGAAAAGCCTCAGACAAGCCTAGAGGAAGAAATGCAAAAGATGATGAGTATTGAGTTTAGAGGAAGGGAGACTAGCAGGAGGAATTCCCCCACATCAGGTGAGTGTGAAGGAAGACAGCAAGGACAAAACAAACAACACAAAGGGAGAAAAACCTGCCACCACTAAGAGAAAGGACAAAATTACAAAATTTATTATACAATAAAAGATTAAAGAGTAAGTCAAAGAAGTTAAGGACCTGAGGCACTTCCGAAGTGTTATTTCTAAAAAGAATACTTCTGTCTCTCAAGTCTGACAAGTGAACATTGTCTCAAACCAAAAATGTGCCAGCCTTTGCCCACACAGCTCTAACCACAAGCTCCAGAGCCAGGCTAACACTCAGTTTAGTTCCTCTGACTTCAGCAGACAGGGTCTGTTCCTGGAGAGTCAAAGTACGTCTAGCTTTACAAAAGTAATCTAAGCTAAACAATATACACCTCAACTCTGCACAGGGATTGCTTCTATCATGCTCTTATTCCACCACACTTCTTTATCTGTCAAATGACATTTACATCTCTTAAATTATGAGCATACTGGTGGTTTCACAATCTGCTAAGGTGTGCATTCCTGCTGGCCTAAGACAGCAAAGATGTTCAGAACATTTCCCTCAAAACATTCACCCATAGAATCCCATATTTGTTGAAGAGAAGTTTGGCTCGGGTGCTCACAAGACTTTCTGCCGTCACGCAGAACCGTTCCCGAAACGAGGTGGTTTTGCTGACGGCTGTGATTCAGTTCCTAGTCATTTCAGCATGTTGTTTTTATCATCTTTCAAAGCTGTCCATAGTCACTATTAAAAGAAACCCACAAAACCCAGCACAGCAGAGGCAAACTCAATCTCTGCCTTGCAAAGAAACTCAGGACTGAGCATCTTTGGAACAGCCTTGTCTGGATCTTGGAAAGAGCAGCATCTCAAGGTCAGGTTATAAACACATCTCTCAGGAAAACACTCTGTACTGCTGTTGTGTGCACAATCTGCACAGAAGAAAAAGGAATGGCCTTTGAAGATGGACAAGCTATCAAAATTTTACTAGGTGAAATGTTTACTGAAATAAATTGAGTCTTTTCCACTCTTGGTTATTATCATAACACATATGGTAACTGACACACAATTAATGGAGCTTTAAACCAAGAGCTCTTGCAAGAAAAACACAATCCAAGCTTTTCAGCTAACCTTGACAAAAAGCAATACAAGTGGCTTCGTGATATTCCCGTTTATTGGGCACCTCTCACTCCCACAAATGAGCACCATCTCAGAGCAGAGGAGGTGAGAAGAGGCACTGCCAAGTCAGCAGCATCCACCACCACTGACAAAGATCCACAAGCAATCAAGGCTCAGAAGACACAACTACCACCCCAGAGGTACTATACCATCCACACCCTATTCAGTGGGTTTTCACCCACATGTGCAATTTCACAACAGCCAACAGCTGAGACAACAGTACACACAAAAAGAATTCTTAAAGAAGAAAGAAGAGTATTTGGGATTCTTCCCTTAAAAAGAATCTTCTCTTTTCCTAAGCATAGGAATCCTACAGGGTGAACAGATTTTAGCAGTAACAAAACACTTTAATACTCAAGTCTAATGGCTTTGTTTCCAAACTCACAAGGATCTAAAAACTACTTTGATGTCATCTTTATAGATTTGAAATGCTGTTCACGTTTCTTTTCCCCATCTTCTCCTATCTGAGTTACAGAGAAAGATTAAAATCCACATTATAGTGCTACTGGGTCAAAAGATTCTCCAGCAATCCCAGGTATCTCCAAGACCCAGTGCTTTCAGCACAGCTCTGAATCGTGTAAGCCAGCAGGATCCCTCTCCCTGCAGGAATAAAGCAACCAGATACCACTCAAGGTGTTCCATCTGTCTGCCTAACCTTCCCTTCTCCTTTCTGCAATAGAAAATCCTTCTGATGGGAAGCACAAAATAAAACCTTCCCCTTTCCCACAGAGCCCAGTGTAACCACAGAATATGTATACAAAACATGCTTTCTTACAACACCAGCACGCACTGACTACACACTCTGCTAGCAAAGAGCTTAGACGTGCAGAGCAGCAGCAGATGAGGACACTCCGAAGACCAAGGACTTGATCTGTGAACAAAGTGGCAGTGACAACAACAATGGTTTCATTGGTCATTTCTCTCATCCTTTCCCAAAGCCCAGCATAAGCACTACCACAACACTTGGTCCATGAGGGGGCACCTCCAAACTCAGCAATTAGCCCAAAAGAAGTCATCTCAATAATGAATATATCTTTATTCCTAAAGAAGAAACTAGAACACTCTTCCATTACCTCAGAGGAAACCTAAGGAAAGGTAAGATTACTCAGAACTGATTTAGTGCCTCAAACCATTCAGAAGACCATAAAGCCACTGACAGACAAGACAAGCAACTCATTCACAAAGGCTCTTTGATCTTAAATACAAATAAAATTAGGTCAATATTAAAGATTTTCATTCCTTGCCATGTAAGATTGCAAAAAGGCTAAGAAAAGCTTTTCCCATTCCTTCTATTAACATTCAAGTTATTTAGCAAGTAACATTTCTTTCACATGACTTGAAACATTTTCTCCATATTCACTTGTCATCACCCCAGAACTTAACTCTTGGTGAAAACGCACAGGGGGAGCTGTACAGATTGTTCTTCATAGTCCCCAAGGACAAGTCAGGTCAGAGAATTTCAGTGTGTTCCACATGGGGGAAAGAAAAGAAGAGCAAAGTATACCTTTCACAACATCCAGATTAAAAAGAAAAAAAGAAAAAAAAATCATTTACTTGTTATTCAAAGCATTCCAGTGATTTTTAAGAGATGAAGATGAGAAAGCCTGTGCTGTCACTATTAATAGGCTGACATTCTTTCTTCCCCCACAAGACCACACCAGAAACACAGGCGAAGGCGACAAGTTAAGGGAGCCTGGAGTCATGCCAGCTCTGCCAAATCCCAACTCTGCAGCACAGGGACCACTCCAAAGAGCCCCCAGGACAAGCTCTCATATCCCAGACTCCCCCGTAGTTCTCAATGATGCACCTTTTGTTCCTTCTCCTGTGACAGTACATCATTAACTTCTTCTGCTGAAATAGCAGCGGTTGACAGGATAATCTAAGGATATAGCATCACCTTGCATTTTCGATTTAACATGCTTAGCTGTGTTAAGGTTCCTTTAAAATTTTATTTATTTGCTTTCTAAAGCAACCAAGAGCTCTTATATGCAGCAGAAGGCCCCTGAAGCTATCACTGTAATGTGATATCTGCTCATAAATGTCAATATACCAATTTTAAAGGTATTAAAGCTGCTGTTCAGTCATGGTAAAATAACCTAATACCTTCCTCACCTCTGTCACAGACAGCAACACAGTTAAATGTGAGCAATTCAGTTCAGGCCTTTCTGCAAAAGACAGTTAAGTAGAAACCCCACCAACTGCATCCCAGCACATAATTCCACCACAAATACAAGTAAAACAAGCAAGCGTACCATGAGACTCACTCTATGAGATCCACCAACTCAGTCACCCCAGGACATTTAGACCCTTTCTCTGGGCAGTTTTTAAGATACCACAGTCAGCATGCAAAGTCTTCCCCCTCTTTGGCATGGGTAAGGATAAAAACTGACCCCAGCCAGTACTAAGGCAAAAGCAGGGATCTCTTTTGGTTAAAGCACGTAATTACTCTGTGTTCAGAGGTTTAGACTGTACCTCTGTCACATATTTCCTGGATGGCTGGGAATAAATTACATCAGTTCCCCACCATACTTCCCTCCTACCTCCTCACCCTGTAGTAAAGCACAGTGGATAACTTGAGTATCAGAGAAGCACATGGGAGTTCCACTTCCTTCTGTGTTTATACAGGAGATTGCCATGCAACTGAAAGTTCAGTATAACAAAAGGTGCTTCAAGTACTTCAGGAATGTCCACTGTAGCTGTTGAAGGAATATCCAGGATATTGTCTCAAAAAACCCCAAGTGTTAATCAGAGAAAAGATACTTGGATTTACAACACAAGATTCACAACCAGACAAAATTCTACTAGCTGAGCTTACAGACAGGAAGAAGCAATTACAACAACACAAGTAGGAAAAATATATAAAAAACTAAATAGGTTTGATGGGAAAGGATACCTGACAGAGAAGCACATACTTGAAAAAAACTGTTTGAACATCAGGCACTAAATTACAACTCGTATCAAGATCATCAAAAAGCTAAAGTTCTTGTATAATTCTCACCTGACAAACAGTAACCTAGATTAAATGTGTTCTCCATAGATGTATAATCTACCTAAACAGGAACAACCCTAGTGCTTACTGCTGAAGCACAGAGAGGAGACAGAAGACATTGACTGCTTTTCACACTGATAAGATTTATTTCTGCAAAACTTGTGAGGGATCTGATTGAGAAAATCTGTCTCATGTAAGTTACCATATTTCATGTAAGAGTGCAGAGAATCCTAACTGAGAGCAAGCACATTCACCTCTTGGTACATGCAAAAACAGGTCACTTATGAGTTTTTTTGAGAGCATGGATGTTTCCCTTCCATGATGGGCCAGTGGGGTTTTCACATGTCACTCACTTTCATACATTCACTTACAAAGGTATCTTCACTCTTACTATATATCCCACCAAGAACACTGTCTGCAAGAGCTGCTACATGCATGGTATAGAGTGGGGTCAAACTGTCCAATCTTAAGGTATTCAGAAGACATAAAACTGAGACATTCATCTAAAGTCCCCATTTTAACTAACCAACAAAGACTCAGGTAAAGAGGAATTTATCTCATCCTATGGTAGTTATCTCTAGAAGCCATTCCCCTGTTCTGTCTCTCTCCACTGAGTCCAAAAGCACACAGCTCAGATCAGACAGCAAAAGGACAGTAAGCAGCCCACCTACTTAAGCACCTTTGAAAGTACCATCCAAACCCACTGCACAGAAACAAGCTGTGAATTACTGAGCATCTGTGTGTAAAAGCGGCTCTCACTACAAAATGCATTTTTCACCCATCAGGCCACCATAACATAACTGAAGATACACAGCACTCTTCAGTTTTTTGGGAAGCACAAAACAAATTTAACTGGGGCTTCTAGTCAGCAAATACCTCATTATTATTTCCAAACTCTGCTGCACCAGTTTCCCCAAAAATGATTTTGATTATTTCAGTAGCTCATGGCAGTGGTTCACAGCTAGGGTTCACCAGCATGCTGACTTTCTTTCTGCACCCCTATCTCTAAGGGTTTATAACTCAGTTATAAGTGTTCCCTCTAGACAACAGCCTTGTAAGATGGGCATAGCTGTGCCTCCTTCTAAGTTATCTCCTGATTTTCCTTTGGGAATCATAAAAATAAAGAAAAATAATGAACCAAAATAATATTGGGAGGTCCCTAATTCTAAGACACATAAACCCAAGCATGGCATATAATACTTTACGATAACACATTAAGACCCATAGACCTTAAGTTTTTCTTTTCTGCATTTGAAAACAAAACAACCCAATACCATGAGACAGGTCAAAGTTTAAGGAGCAACTTTTGAGACAGGTTTATTTTGCTTTGAGCTTAGAGTTTAAATCAGAATCATGAACTCTTGCCCACTGCCATTCCCTATAGCTACTCTCTCTCAATCCTGGGAAGAAGCTCTTGAAACTGCCAGACCTTAACTGAAACTGTCATATTTGTAAGACTTCAAGTAATTTTTAACAGTGCCAATCCCAGGGTGCATCAGCTTTGAGGTAAACCAGCAAGAATAAATGATTGCCTTGGTAGTCCACAGGAAGTTAATAAAACAGATCTGATGCAACTGATTATTTTGAGCTGCTGCCATTCTTTTATCTACCTAAGTAACACTCCCATTTCACCTCTGTCCTCTGGTGAAGTTTCCAAGTGCAGAACCCAAATATTTACACATAAAAACAGCCCGACTTTCAGAGCCCTAAAAAATTCAGTGAACTGAGGGGAACTCTATAGACAGACAAACTGAAAGTCATTTTGGGGGATAAGACATCATAGAGTGAGTAGTCAAAGAAGAAGCAGAGGGATGCCACAGATGGACATGTGGACCTGCATTTCCATGGGCAGGGTAGCATTAGAAGGAAAACCTTCAGAAGCAGGTACAGAGTGGAGCAGCACCACACCTCCAAAGCTGCAAACCTTCAGTGCTCAGAGGGATCTTTTAGGACTTCCTAAAGGTGAAGTGGTGAGAAGAGCACTAAGCAAGTGGACCTCACCAGCAGCCCCAGGGCCACAGAGCTACTGGGGTGCTCAAAGGCACACGGGGGCAGGGGAGGAAGCAGACAATTGTCCGTGGCACACCACCAACAGCCCCAGCAGCCACATCCTGACCACAGCCCACAGCAGACCTTCTCCAGGGGTAGCACTACCTTGATTCAAGAAGACAGTGGCTACAGTTCATGTGGCTCCTTGAGCCACAGGTACAAAGCCATGAGTCACTGCAATCCCTGCACGGAGACCAACTGTTATCAATGCCCCACGGGACAGCTCCAAAGGGAGGTGACAGAGACATACTAGATAAGCCCACAATACCAGTATAACTGCATCCATGTTAGGAGTTTTACCACGTTAGTTGTTTTATTGCTAGACAGGCCAATCAAGACCTGTTGGCACTTGCAGTGTCCTGTTTGTACAGTGATAATGACAGCCACAGTGCCAGAGCAACCTGGGGAGGTGCGGCTCTGGTGGGAAAGAAGCATTCTGCTAGGAGTGTGAAACAATCTCCCCCAAAAGACATCCCTTATTCTGGCACACAGCACAGCTAGGTGGGCTAAGGGAGATCTCCTCAGCCTGGGCTGAAATCAGCACAAAAACCTGTGTCAATGAACATTCCCCTCGTGTGCAAAAGCCCAAAGCCTGGCTGACTAGTGAGCTGCCATGGCTAAGAGCTAATCTTTTTCATTATATATATATTTTTTTTAATATAAATTATATGTGCTAATGTTTCTACTAACAACTAAAGTGTCCCTTACTTTTTCTTATATTAAGTACTTCCCTGACTCCATACTACTTTTTCTTGCCCACAACTATGAACAGTCCTCTAATTCAGTCTCTACATTTAAGCCATATTCTCCTTCATCTTCTGATTTCTTCCGTAAATTCACCTTCAGTAGACTGCTTCTCTCTGAACTGTCTTACTATCTCTTCCTAACTCCAAATCTTCCCATAGATTTCAGCCTTCACTTGCAACTATGATGCAAGGTCAAGCAAGAGGTTATAAACGAACCTTTAGGAGATGTCAACATCCTTCATGCCCACACAGTTGAGCTGCACAGGGCATTAGAGATAGGACTTCGTTGCACCAATTTCTAAGTAAGGTGGAGAGAAGCCTACTCCATCCATACCTCTAGCTGATCCTTATGTGCCTCAAAAGTGCAAAATCTCTGAAACGGTGAGCATCTTCACTGCCCAGTCCCTGTGATTTCATCCTTATTTAGTGGTGCTTTTCACAGATTTCCCAATCAGAAGCAAATTAAAACCAACACCATTAAGGTCAAATTGTAATTATTCATTACACTCAGAACAGCAGATTTCACTCTGCTGCAGGAAAGCAAAGCCTAGGAGAGCAGGGGAGAGTGCTTTGTTGGCAATACTATCAAGTCTAGTCAGTATTTGCTCCTCTTTCAAAAAGCTGCTCTGTCCTTTTTCTAACACTGAAATAGATACCACATGAGTTAGGACTACAGGGCCCCATGGCCACCTTGGAGGAGACGGATCAAGCCATGCTCAGGACATGACAGGGGACCAAGAATGAGGCTTAGGTGGAGGTATCACGAGCTTCACAGCTCAATACAAAGCATATTCAGTAATACTCCACAGCTTGTAACTAGTATCATATTTTTTGTGCCTCTGTGAACGTGTTTCACAACACATCCAAAGCAGAAAATACACTTTAGAAATAATATTGAGATGCAATGTCAAAATCCCCAAGCCCTCTACAATCAAAGCTGCCTCAAGTTTCCCAAGAAGTATGCACAAGTGTGAGCTTTTTTCTCCTCCTTCCCATAGCTGTCTGATTTTAGAGCCAACAGTATCTTTTCTTGAGCCTGTGCTAACCTGAGAAATAATAAGGGACCCACAATGTTACAAACATGAAGTATTTGATAAGAGAACTCTTGAGCAAAGCTATGAGATCCCCTCCCAAATCCACCTCTCGTTCAAGCAAGCTGAATTCTTTCCACCACTTTCTGTGGGCTGAAAGCAAAAATAAC
The DNA here is from genome assembly GCF_031753505.1 of Anomalospiza imberbis. Lineage (NCBI taxonomy): Eukaryota > Metazoa > Chordata > Aves > Passeriformes > Viduidae > Anomalospiza > Anomalospiza imberbis. The sequence continues at coordinate 30,203,402 of NC_089682.1, forward strand.
GATGCAGATAAGGATCTTACTGTAACTTTGACTACAGTCAAGCTCACATTGTGCAAGTCAATGCTATTGAGCTTAAATATCAACGTCATCCAAAGCCTGGTGGAGCCGGAGTGTACAGTCAGAAATGTAAAATGGAAAAAACAAAAATACCACTTTCCTCCACAGAAAACAGATCTCAGGAGGGTGGGCATACAACATACTGGGCTAAAATCGCTCCTGCAACAGCAAGTACCACTTGAAAAGATGATTAGAACATAATGTATGTATACAAACACATGCTAGACCACATGAGAAAAGTTAGCTAGCATTCTTGTCCAAAAAATTTATTCTAAAAAATGTATATGCTGAAGGCAAGGAAATGCAAAGGGTGAGCACCTCTTATAATGAATGCTGCATTGCCTTTGGGGACGTTCCTCTACATCATTCCCTTGGGTGGGAGGTGCAGACCTGCCATCATCACAGAGACCAAAAGAAGGATTTCTGCACATGATCAAGCCAAGGCTCTGGTGCTTGGAAGTTGACAACATGTCACCAAACTACATGACACTGCTAGGAGAGAATAAAAATTAAGTAAGGAATGGAAGGTATGCATTCCTCATTTTCTCCTTTCTTCACGATCCCAAAGTGACTAAAAACCCCTACTACAGGCCTTACAGATAAAGCTCACCTCCCTCATGCCTGGTGCAAGAAGAAGAGATCTTGAAGGGGAAAACCATCCACCCATACAAGCCCAGGGAAACGACCCCCACCATTGCCAAGGGGGAGAGAGCCCACACACGCAAAAAGCAAGGAGCAAGTACCAGATGATTTCAACTGAAATTTTATCCACACCAGTTGAAATATCTTCCAATAGAAAGGTGAAAAAAATTTCTAGGAGTCAGCACAAAACTCTGGGCTGGATCTTGTTACATCCATCACCTCCAAGCCCTGCCCACACCCAAGTACCAGACTGCTGGGTCCTCTTCTAATTAGTTCAGAATAAGGAGTCCCTGCCCCAGGAGTTTGCAAAACCCCCACATTTTGCGAAGAGACAGATGGGACTGGGGGAGGAAGAACAAGAGGGACATGTGGTTACCCACAACTGGCACACTGCTTTCTTTTCTCTTTTTCTTTTTTCTTTTTTTTTTTTTAATAAAAACAAATATCAATAATCCCCACTGGCCACCTGCCTAGATTTTGTGTATTTAATTAACAAGGATTTGGGTGATGGAGAACTGGTCAAAAGTTCAGCCAGTTTAGGGGAGGACAGGAGAGTAAACATCTAGCTGAAGGACCCAAAAAAATGCCAACATTCCAGCCGCTGCCTGGTTCTTCATGATTTCTAAAACAGCATGGTTTCACTTTGCAACACAATCCACAAAAAAATCAGAGGACTAAGGGAAGAAGTGCAATTCATACTTAAGAGAGCTGGTCTGGACCAGTTCCTGAAAGCCAGTGACCTCACTGATCCCCAGTACAGTTTGTCTTTATAGTGATAAGACTAGAATTGTATTCATGTTTAACAAAATCATTTGAATCCACAATGACATCCCTTTAGCAGTGAGAGAAACAAAGGGGAGAGAGCAGAAAAAACACCCTTAACTGAGTTACTAGAGAATACCAAGAACTGTCCTATCTTCCTACACCCCCCAACACAGTCACCTTATAAGACAGAAAGTCCATTAAGACACAAATAGGGTATCCTTAGCATGGGAAAACATTTAGCAAAGTTTTAATTAACTTTGAAATCAGCATTTAAACTATCACATCTTACATCACTTCCTTTTACGAGCCAGCAGTTAGACAATACACATCATTTACATGCAGTTTTGGAAGGCTGCAACATAGATCAACAAAAGAAGCCTTCACTATGAATTAACTATTACAAGACTTTTAGAAAGTCACTCCAGACTGCGTTGAGGGCAATTAGGAGTATCCTCCCCTAATTCTCATCTTTCTAGCGCACTCCTGTTACGCCTCAGAACTCCCACAAATACATCCTTCCACCCAAGTCATCGCTGCCACAGAGAATTACGATGTCTGTGAGATGTAACAGCACACTCACAATGGTTAAGGTGTTAATGTCTTTAAAACCAGACACACAACAAAAGAGAAAGCGACTAAGGAAGTTAACATAGTTCATTGTCAACGCAAAATTACAATGTTTTATGCCTCCATGAATGATCAGATAATAGAGATTTTAAAATTTCAGAAGTATTAACCAATTGCCTTTAGGTCACAGGTAATTCTTGCATAAAAAAAAACCCAAAATACCAAAACCAGAATGGAAGCAAACACCCAGTTCAGACCTTATCTTGAGACAAATTTCAGCAGTGTTCTCATTTGGTGCAGGCCAAACTTCATATTAAGCTTACTGCTGGATGTGAAAAGCTAAAATCTAACCGCAGCAATGCTAAAAATGCTTCTCCCACTACTTGCAAAAGATCAAAAAAAGCCCTTAAGGCAGCCGATCACTCGGTGAGCTGGCTCCGAGTCCCAGTTAGACGGCAGCGGTACCGGGCTGACTCAGGAGGGGAGGGGCAGCACATCCGTGCGCCATCCCAGCCGCACCACACGGCAGCGGCCCGCAGAGCGAGCACGGGTCCGGCTGACACCGCCACGGGCCCGGCTGACACCGCCACGGGCCCGGCTGACACCGCCACGGGCCGTGCCGCTCCCCGCGCCGCCGCCCTGCCCGCCGGGGGCCCAGCGGCGCTGGCAGCGGGCGGGGGGCGGCCCGGGGCTCCCCGCCCGCCGCGGGCACAGGCGCGGCCCGGGCCGGCCCGCACACGCCGCTCGGCTCCCGCCAGCTGATACCGAGCTGGCCGAGGGAAATTTCCCCCTCCCAACTCCAGCACTCGCCTGGGACGCCTTAAAAGTGCGAGAACGACCGACCCAGGGGGTTCTGCGGCCGGTCCTTCCCGCCTCGGCTCGGAGGGAACGCTGCCGGCCGTACTTGGCAGCGTTTAACCCTTTGCTTTCTCTCTAAGTGGTGGAACTTCCACGCCGTCGTTCTCGGGTTTCGAACCGACTACGAAAGGGAAAACAACTCTCATTCCCCAGGCTTTCCGAGCAGCATTAGAGCTCAGCTTGGCCCCAGGACGAATGAGCCAATCCCCGCTGCCCCTTCCTCTGTGCTGGGCAAAGGCTTCCCCAAAACACCCCTTTCCTTCTTACATACCCAGGGCTGGGGAACCTCCTTTTTTTTTTTTCCCCCATTAATTCACCACTGCATAACAAGCTGCTCTTGACACACGAGGCTTCTTCACACAGGAGAGGTGTAAGCAAGGTTATGAAGATGAACATAATAATAACTCTATAGATTTCTGAATCAGAGAAGTGTTTGGGTTGGAAGTGATCTCAAATATCATCTAGTTCCAACCCCTTTGTCACAGGCAGAAACACTTTCCACTAGACCAGGCTGCACAAAGCCCCATCCAACCCAGCCTTGAACACTTGCAGGGATGGGGCATCCACAAGTTCTCCAGGCAACTTGTTCCTGTACCTCACCAACCTCACAGTAAAGGATTTCTTCCCAATACCTAATCTAAACCTACTCTCAGTTTAAAGCCATTACCCCAGTTCAAGCACAGCAATAGAAAACTTAGTATCTTTACCATCTCACCACTGAGGTCCCAGGCCCACAGCAACACTCCACATAAGCCAACCCATTTAATGCATAAAATGCAGGAGTATCTCCACTTGTATTTAGGTGCCAAACATCCAAGGGCTGCCCTCACATTTCATACATGTATAAACATCTACACACCTACATATAGCTAAGTAAATAGCTAAGGTAGAACTAGCTACAGAAATATTGCCAGCCAGATAGATGAGCTATTTCCAGCTAGCTCAGCTAAGGCAAAGAGGAGAAAAACAGGACTATTTTCAGCTTTTCAACAGGTTGGCGCACTCCCCTTCCCCGCGCTGCTGGAAAGCTGACTCCCCAGCCCGGCAAACGACCTTCGGCATCATCGGCGGGTGTATGAGCTAGACAAAGAGATAACGTCATGCCCTCTGCGCTCCCTCCGTGTCCTCCCGCAGTGGCAGGTAGCCAGCCAATCCCGCTCCCGGGTGACATCATCGCTGATGCCTGTACACGAATGTGGAAGTACATCAAACCACATCTCCTCAAAAGCAACCCACACCCCACCCCCCAGCCCCTTGGGATGACAGACCGCTTACAAGGGAAATAAAACTATCCAGGAAGAGGGATTTCAAGAAGTGGTTGCTGGGTAGAAGTAAAGCAGAAGGCGACAAGCAAACATGGCATAATCACGTTTCTCCCTCAGTTATGCAGATCCTATGAAAGCCCTCAAAACATATACATACAGTCTCATCTTTGGGCGTCCCTGGAACATTTTTCCTAGCAAAAAATGTGCCCAAGAGGAGGGTTTTTTTTTGGTTTTTTTTTTTTTGCAACAACTTTTGCAACAACTGATTTTTTTTTTACATTATTTCATTAGTTTAAAAATAAATATGTTTATCGCAGCAAGGAAGTTTTTTTGGTTTGGTATAATTTGTGTACATACAGCCCTGTTAGGTGTCCACATTATCAGTGTATGTACACAAATGTGGGCAAATACATAAGAAGCAGCAGTGCCAACCCAAACTTAAACATCTGTCAGTCCATTACTATCTAGCGGGCTCTATAGCAAGAAAAAAGATTGCCTGTTGCTCCCCATTATCACAGTGACACCGATGACATCAGGTGTTCGTTCAACTCTTCCAAGACCATAAATGCATGTGCCCAGTTTCATTTCTAATGCTAATTACTCTGGGAGAGCTCTACCTTACCTAAAGAAAATGAAATTTAACATTCCTATTGTCAAGACTGTTAAACTAAGGAGAACTTTGCTCATTAACTCAAAAGCTTTAACAAGTACACTGAGAAATCATGCACTAAATTGCAATAATTAACAGTAGGGTTTCAAGTCACACATTCACACCCCATTAATTTTTTTTTAATAAGGGTTCAGATGATGCAAGTTCTGGGAGCAAAGGATTACAGAAAAAAATTGTGTCCTTTCAAATGGCAGAAAAAAATTAAATGGTCGATGTTGTGTCAAAGCTTTTTACCTATCTTCCCCCTCTCCTGTGGCCCTTTGAGCCACATTCTTTGTCCCAGCTTTATACCGACAGCAGCAGCCTGGCTATTCCAGCTCAAGTCTTAAAAAGCAACTAATACACTGCACAGGCAGACTAATTCTCCATCAGGAAGGCTGAGGTTCACGCCCTCAAAACAAACTGACATGTGTTTCATTTGCAGAAGAGGCAGCAAAGCGCTTTATTTAGTTACTGGAGCTGCAAGCAGCAGTATCTTGCCATCAGGGAAACTCGGACCGGTTACACTCCCTTGTTTATAAGCAAAAAGAAAAAAAAAACAACAACAACAAAAAAGCGACCAAAAAAACAAGCAAGCATCTTCATCTCTCCTTCTATCACCATGCATCTTGCATTTCTATAGTTTAAGCCTAGAGCCTTCAATCTTTAGCCAAGTATTAAGTCTGTGCAAATAATTAGTCCTCCTGGTAGCTAGCACTCACTGCAAAGTCATGCAAGCTCAAGATTTGTTTGTTCCACTGACTGCACACTAAAGGGTAAAAAAAGAAAGAAAGAAAAAAGTAGGCTAGTTTCACACCCACATGGGCACTCTGATTTCTATTTTTTAAAGTCATACACTTGTCAAACAGGTTATTCTGGGAATTCTGATTTCCACAAAATAAGCTTCTCTGCTTCGGTCACTTATTGTTGTCACTCTGCACAGCCCATCAGATGCACTCGCCCCCAACTCCACAGCTTCAACACTCAGAAGGAAACCGGGTGACAATTTTAATTAAGGCCAATGTCTTTGTCTAAAGTCACTGCAGCAGCAGCAACTTCTATAAGGATTTCCAGCAGCAAAGCTGAATAAGCCTGTGGACGTTTGTATAACCGAGCCAGACTCTGACAGTGTCCACTTGGTTTGGTCATTTCTTTGGAAGGAGCACAGAGAAGAATAAGGACAATAAAGGCATATTTCATCATTACAGGATGGGTACTTGGGAGAGTAATTTGTACCCGTCTGAAAAAGCAGAAGCCAATAGACTGACAAACTTGACAAGGCCAGCAACAATGACAAGGGCAACACTTCTACCCCCTTCACTGTTCCGGTTGCCAGAGCGGGTGGCCCGCCTTCAGCCGTGTGCTCAGCCCGGCGCAGGCACCGGGTACCCTCTGGAAAATAGGCAACAATAAAAGGAGAAGAAATTCTGACACAAACCTTGTAGACTTGCCCGTACGTGCCATTGCCAACCACTTCCACCAGTTCAAAAATCCCAGCGGGGTCCTAGGGGAGGAAGGGGCAGAAGGGGCGGGGGAGGAAAGGGGAGAATAGAAGCGGGGTTACATTTTTGTTCAGGCGATGGCTGCTGGCAGAGCCCAGCCAGCGAACCCGGCTGCTGGCGGCGTGCAGCTGTTGCGCCCTGTTTTTCCACGCACATGCCAATACATGCAAACAAAGGAAAAGCAGCCCAGGGCCGCGGTCCCCCCGCCCGCCCCCGCGGGAGGGCTCCCCCCATGCGGCCGCTGCTCCCCTCGCCCCGGCACCGGCCCCGGGCCCGGCCGCTCCCACCCCACCGGCCGCGCAGCCCCGGCAAGGGGCGCGCCGACCCCGGGGGGCCCCCGCCCCGGCCCCCGGCACCGGCACTCACCCGCAGGGAGGAAAGGTCGATATCCACCAGACTTTTTGCAGGAGAATCGTTCGCCATTTTCCCGTCTCTTTTTTTTTATTTTTTTATCCTTTAAATATTTTTCCTTCTCTGTTAAATAATAGCGAGGCCGCTCCCCCCTCCCTGGAGCAGCTGTGAATTGCGCGGAGCTCCGCTCCTCTCCTCCCTTCCGCCCTTCTTCACTCCAGCCCCGCCGGGTTGAAACTCTTCAGCATTGGGAGGGGTTGGCGGGGGGGATGATGGTTAGATAGATGGATGGTGGGAGGAGGAGGAGGGAAAGGGAGGTGAAGGAAGGGAAGGAAAAAGGAGAAGGGGTGCTGCGGTTTGTCCGTCCGTCCGTCTCCCCGCGCTGCAGTGCGGGGCTGGATTCCCCCGAGGATCCCGGCCGGCCGGTCGGTGGGTGAACGGGTGAGTCGGTGGGTGCCCGCGCGTCCCCGGCGGCAGCGGGCTCACACCATGTCGCGGCGGCGGCGGCAGGAGCGGCGCCGGTGCCGGCTACCTCTGGCAGCCTCACGATGCGCCCCGCACCCGGGCATGGCACGGCACGGCTCGGCCCGGCCGGCGGCGCTCACGCCGGGAGCCGGCAGTGGCAGCCGCGGCCCCGCTCTCGCATGGGGGGGCGGCTCACGCCCAGCGCCGCGGCGGAGCCCCCGCCGCCTCCGAGCCCTTCCCGCGGCGCTGCCCTCGCATCAAACGGCGCCGGGCACCGGCGGGCAGGGGCTGCGCGTCCCGGCGGCGGCGGGGCAGGGGCGCGGGGCTGGAGCAGGGTGCTGCGAGCCAGACAAAGATAGCCGGGGAGGAGGAGGAGGAGGAGAAGGAGGAGGAGGAGGAGGAGAAAAAAATATACTGCGAGCGGAGAGAGAGAGAGAGAACAGCTCCCCCTTCCCTTCTCCAACAGGAAAAACCGGCGGAAACGCGCCCGCCCCAGAGCACTGCTGGGTAAACTCGCGGGGAGAGAGAAAGAGAGAGAGAGGGAGGGAGCGAGCGCGGGCGGGGAGAGAACCGGCCGCGCAGCCTGCCCGCCCCGCCGCCCAACAATAGCCCCACGGGGCGGGGGCGACCTAGGGCGGCCCTTCGCCGCCGCCACAGGCCCTGGGCCCCGCCGGCGGGAGCCCCACGCGTGTGTGCGGCAGGGCCGTGCGGCCGCCCCACCGCCGGCTGCAGTGACCAGCCCACGCTGCCGCTGCCCAGGCCCAGGGCAAGGACGGAGCCCTGCAGCCCCCGCCGCGCCTCTGCGGGACAGCGCGCTCAGTGTGGGTCTGTCACGGCTCGTATTCACACTGTGGTGGGGATATTTTCTGTTCCCATCCCCGGTGAGATGACCAGCAAAATGTCACCGTTCCCCCTCCTCGAGACCCCAGGGCCACAGGAAAAACATTTGTGTCTCATGAAGAGATTTCTACAGAAAGAGCCGCAAATCCTGGCCCACAGAACCAGACCCATCTCTCATATTTTAACACATCGTTTACTGACAAAGCTGTCTCAGGCCCCCTTCCCACCCAGAAGAATCCTCTAGCAGAATTTGAATCGTGGAAAAATCTCATTAACCTCACTTGAGCAAGACACATCAGGCAGTTGCACACAGGTGTAAACCTTGGCAGGAATTGTTTCTCACTGAAGTTCTTTATCACACTGATACGGCAAAAATGTTACCTGCTTGCAAGAGGTTGAGTTATGTTTCCTGTGGGAACCAGGGTTTTCCTCTCTCTTCTAATTTAACCACAAAATTACATATACATAGCTATAAGTATTACAGAAACATACTTTTGAAACAAAGCAAACCTGTTGAGCAGAAAGTGTAAGGATAAATTACCATAACAGTTTAATGGTATACTTCATTTTCACTTTAAGTGTAGATACAAAGAAAGGAAACTCCAGCCTAGACCAGGAAACTTTGTTCTCTGTACAGGAACCTATAGTCAGGAAAAGGCAAAAAATTTCAAATGGATTTGGTGCCGTGTCTGCCTGAGTGCATGCATGGGAGTAAGATAAGTCTAGAGAGGCAGTAGGTTTTGAAAAGTATATTTCTACAAAGATTTATTATCATTGGCCTGGTTTGCATTACATGGTAACTCAGGCTTTTTATGTGTGAGGGAAGCCTTGGTAGGTCAGGTCCATTGCCCATCTGTCCCAGCATCCATCTCCAGATTTAGCCAGTAGTAAACACTGAGAGAAGTTGACAGGGATACTTTAACCATCCAGTAACACTTCCCTGGCTTATTTTGCCAACTCTCTACAGCTCAAAGAGTTCTTTAGCAGCATTTGGTGTCACTGAATTTTATATTTTTTTATTGTGTTTTCCTTCCATTAGATTGGCTGTTTACTTTCTGGATTCATACATGCTTGTGGCTCTTACAGTGTCCTTTGGCAGGGAGTTCCAAAGCTGAGCTAGCGTGTTGTGTGGAGAGCACCTTTTGCTAGACTGAAAAAAAAATCCTACTGGTTCTTGTTTTGGAAGAGACACCAATTGTTTCCTATTCGTTTTCTTCATTATGTTCATTTTTAGGACTTCTGGTGTGTTTTTCCCCTTGGTTTTTGCCAGCTAGCAAGTTTTGGTCTTTTTGATGATACCATGAATGGAACTCATTCTATATTTGCCCTTCATTGAACCATTTCTGCTGCTAATACTTTCCTTTTTAAGATGGGTAAACAGATTTCCATCTCATGTTCATGCTGGGTTCCCCATGCAGCATCATTGTGATGTCCTCATTTCTAATCCACTATCGATCCTTCCTTTCTTCACTGTTGCATATGAATATGACATTCCTGTGGCACATGTCTATTATAACTCCAGAATCCCCTTCTGTAATGGTAATACTACCTCAGAGACTGTTGCTGTGTGTTTCTGAATGCTGAAAGATTTTCAAGCCCAAACTCTGAACTGTGAGTTTTCCAAACCCAGGATGTAACAACTCCTTGTGCTTCTGAAAAGTACAGCCCAGGATTTTAGAGATGAGGATCTGAGCCCATATACACATTTTCACCATTCATATTTTCACCAACAGACATCATTTTACCAGACCTCTGATGTGGCTCCACTACAGTGTCCCCTCTCTGCTTTAAGTTTTTGTTTTATTAGAGTGAATTCAGTTCTTTGGCATGTTTTGTATTATACTAAAGACTGATAAAGTGCTAGCAACAAGATTGTGAATTCTTGAAAAGTAAGCCATCCTCTATCTTTAGGGAAAAATAGTTTTCATAAAGCAGTAAATGCTTTATGAAAAGAGCTTCCTGCTAGTTCCCAGACTGAAGCTCCATGACGCCTCACCTTCCTTTTCCTTCCTACTCAAGTGAAGGAATGAAAGGCTTGTTTTTTTGAGGAAGAAGCCTCTTCATCTGCTGCCAAAACCACTCTGTTCACATGTTCATCATGCTCTTCACCATCTCAGTGTACTTACCCAGTTTGAAAGTCCAAAAGTTGAAAGACCAAACCTAAAACCACTGGAAAGAAGATGAGCAGTCTGTTTTAACTCTTCCTCATAGTGAAACCAGCAGTGCAGAAGTGAGATGGAGTGAGACAGCCATCAAAAATCATAAAGAAGACTAAATGCAAGGAAAGGCATTTTCACCCCTGTGGATCGTCACCCCACAGAGCACACACGGTGTTTCAAATGGCAAACTTCAGTAGAAGCATCAAAACATCTGAGTCCACTCCATCCATTGGGGAGCAAAGCAGGAGAAAGCGGGGTCCTGTGCGCTGCTTTCCATCACCCTCGGACACAGTTGCACCCATTCCTGCTCAAAGTGCTCATAGCAGTGAAAGGAACAGAGGAGTTGTAGCTCCCTGAGCAGTTTCAGCATCCCTGAAAGAGGGGTCCAGAGCCTCCCTTTCTCTGGCCATTTACTCCTATTGAATGGTACCTCATCCTTTGTGTGGATATGACCATTCCTACAGCTGTGTAGAGAGCCAGGACTCATAGCAAAGCTAGCCCACAAAAAGAAAATAACTTCTAATGTTATTATTGATCAGTTCAGTGGTCTGGTTCATCACGTGTCTCCTTGAGATGTTGTGTTAACAAAAGGGAAACAGAGGGGTCAGAAACTAAGTGGAGGGCAGGAAGTGTAACCACAGTATTGCCTTTTGGTTGTCACTGTGGCTTAAGCCAATTTCAACTCTCAGTGGACCCATAGGGGTAAAACTAGAGAAACTTCCTTCCTTACTGGAAGAGACACTGTGGGAGTGATGGGAACCCAACATTTATGTTGTAGCCACAAAAGAAATTCCTTGCCCTCTATTTTTTTTCAAGTTCTTTGAAATTGTCTTTGTTCTATAATTTTCCACTTCTAATATGCCAGGGCCCTAATCACTGACCAGAGATGCAGAGGTCATCAACTGCAATAACTTTTTATGAGCTTAATCATCAACAGTATTCAAGAAGATGAGTAAAGAGACGGGAAGTTCTGAATTTTTATTTTGTTCTACTACTGATTCATCCCATAGCCCTGGGGCATCTCATTTCCTGCTTCCACTCCTGTTCTCTATGTGGAAAATGGGAGTGATTTTGACCTCCTTTATAGAGTGAAGTGTTAGACATGTGCCCCGTCATACTCTGGGGAAATGGTTCTCTCCTTGGCTGAAAAAATCCCTGAGGGAGGCTCAAGCTAGGGTGATAAGTAACAGAGTACAGGGTAGTGAGTGGGGCTGAGTAAGGCTTTGCATAGTCCAGCTCTCCTGCTGCTTATGGAGCAGAAGAAGGCTGGGAGACTGTTCTCCTCATGCTGTTTATTACAACACATACTGGGGGTAGATCAGTTACAAAAGGATGCCACACAATCAGCCTCCCTCCAGTTTAGGCTCCTCTCCTCCTCTGCTGTTTCCACCACCCCTATCTCACACCTCCAGTGAGAGCTGCTCTGCATGATCGTTGCTGGCACACCCAAGTTTTTTCATGCTGCATCTTAATAATGTCATATGGGGTGGACATGTTCCTGCAGCTCTGGTATCCCAGTTGCACACACACTGCTGCTGGTGACATCCTGCTGCCTCCCGCTCCTCAGGATACTGCACTGCCTCCCACACTGATGGGTTTCCCTCATTCCAGCATGCAGCTAAGGCTCAGGCACATAGCTGGACCCAGGCTTGGGGATGCATGTGTAGATGATGATGTAGGCGACATGAAGTTGCACAGGACCAAAAAGAAGCAGCCTTCCACCAGCTGTACTCTTTGAGGCCATCACTGCCCACACCCTGGCTGGCTTCCTCTGTTAGCATTTTGGGGACTGGATTGAAAGGACTCCTGAAACACAGGGGCTGTATAAATATAGAAATCCCACTAGTGCAGGAAGAGTGGCAAAGTTGAGTCAGAGCCCTTTCCACAGCTGCTCGGTACCATGCAGGAAGGCACAGTACAGTCAGCACTGTCAGCACTTTGGAGGTGCCCACCTTTCTCCATCCCCTGCCAGGCTCCACATCTGTGCTGTTTTTTCAGCTGTGCTGGTACGGCTTCCCTGTATTGTGGTTTGATAGCTAGGCTGATCTTAGCAAAAAAGAATACACCATCTTTATTTTTTTTTGCAAGTTTTGCTTTACCTCCCATTAACACCCTGCTTTAAATGAGTGGTAGGCAATTTGGTGAGAGTGTGAATTTCTCAAGTTGTTATTACACAGAGAGCTAGGTACCACAAAACCATGTCCTGAAAGTAATTTTGGGAAGAGTTACTTCAAATGGCACTGCAGTATAGCCTAAGGGGGAAAGTTAACCATAGTCCTATAATAATTACACTGCACACTTGTGCAGTCCTGGAGCATCCAGCAGTTCTAATTTAATCCAGATTACAAATGATCATATGAAAATTTTCTTATGAAAATAACATAATACAATTTTTATGTCATTTGTTTATGCTGGTTGTGATGAAGAAAGATGATACCTGGTCCATCTAGAGTCATAGGACATGAGAAGCTGATGGCTGAAATGGTATGAAGTTTGCCAGGACAACATGCTTCCAGAGAAATCTGTGAACAAATCTAAACCAGCAGAGTGAAGTTCAGAAATTTGCATCACCTAGCTGTGGCCTTTTGGATCTGATTCTGAACATTCCCACCCAGGATTTGCATCCATGGAGCCATAGCCTTTGTGAGGAGATTGCTTCTGCACAGATGAAAGGGTGGTTTCATTTTGCCATAGTCTTTCATTGACTCCACATCCCTAACTGATCTACTCAGACTGAACTCACAGTACAGTCCAGAATCTTGTACTTCATATCAGACAGCTGTCAGTCCTGCAGCTAGACTTAAACCAGGCAACGATGCAAAAACCTGGCATAAAAAATACTGTTGCATGCTTGGGCTAATTGAGAAGATCCCATGTATATTTCTATACACTGCCCATGCTCTAGGGTTTTAACAAGCTCGCTTTTTCTGGGTCTGCTATCTGTCACACAAAGCACACAATTACTGAGTGTGACTGGCTGTCACAGGCTATCTCTGCTTGTAGCTAAGCTGGCTTGTAGCTATCTTCCCATGACCCAAGTGTGACACTTATTTCACCTCTTATACAGGGCCCTGAGCCATATCTGTAGTGGCTGTGAGCAAACTCTTTTCCTCCCCATCTGAGTCAGAACTCCTCAGGGAGTATTGTCTCTCCTCACATTTGTCTTGATGTGCTTTATCTCACAAAAGGGCACCTGGGGATGCTCACCCAGAGTTTCTGGGATCTGTCTTCAGGAGAGAGACAACCTGCTTATGCCACATTTGCACCCTCAAATAAGAAAAGTTGCTTTGCCAACATGACGGTGGCTGTTTGGCTGTGCAGGCATTTACAGGCAGTGCTTGTGCAAGGATCTCCCAGGCCTTCCCCACAAAGCACATGGGCATGTATCCTATGCTTTTCCTTCTGCTCTTTGGCTCCTGTCACTGCATTGTCCTTACAAGAGCCATGTGATCAAACAGATCACATGTTATTGGAAATAACACCTGTTTTCAGATTTTATTTTGTTTTATCCAGCTCTGTTGTGTCCACAATGTGGTGAAAGCAGAAAGGCAGTGAGTATGGAGGTAGTTGTGTTGTTCTTTCAGAGCCCTTCAGCTTATATAAACACAGTTCAAGTCGAGTCTGCAAGCCTGCCAGGCTCGTGAGCGGATCAGTGGGGATCACTTTTCAAGTACTTGGGCCTCATTTTGGCATCACCCTGAACATAGTCTTGATGTGCCATAGGATGAGTCAGTAATGCCATGACGATGTGCTACAAATCACTGAACCTTTATGAACTTATTCTGTCAATTCAAATGTGTTCAAAAAATTCGGAGGGAGTCATTTTTGTCACAGAACATCTAACAGAGAAGATACTGAAGTCAGCTTAAACTTGATAAAAAAAGCATAAAACTAGCACAGAAATATTTCTCTATACTTGGGCTAACTGAGGGGAAGGATGATATTATGTGTCTGCATCTGATGCAGAGCAAGCTGATCCAAAAAAGTTTACAGATCTGGGTATAACCAACCTTTAACATGGCCTGAGCTGGTACAGAAGTCATTGTGTCCCCAGAATGAAGCTAATGCACTTCCACAAACAGGGGGCTTCTGCAAGAAATCTGTGAGAGCATCAGTTCCTGCAGTGCCCCTGGTCTGAGTACAGCCGTCTTTAATTCTGAAAATGTATCCCCATGTTGAACTTTGTGCATTGTGCAAGCTCCCTGTGAATTCATACACCTTTGAGAATTGCGACTTAGTGAGGTAAATTATAGAAGTTGAAATTAAAGTGTAGAGCATGTATTTTAAACAAACATTAAAGCTACTGAAGTCTGCCCTTTGAAAGCTTTCTTCTTCAGTTTCCAAGTCACTTTTATTTGAACGTTGGAGGGATTTTCATTTTGTGTTATATTTTACAATGAGTGGAGTTGTGTTTGGAAAGTAACTTTAAAATGAAGAGTGAATTAGCACGAAAATGCAAAAGAAAGGGGGAAAAAAAGCTTAGGTGAGAATTAACTATCCTTTCAAAGGAAAAATTAAAACCCCAGTGCTGTTAAAGGAAATTTAGAACCACGCAAGAATTTCCACAATTAATATGCAGGCTTAATTGGCTTACGTTTCCCTTTCATTTTATACAGCATGAGGTCCACAGAGGCCATAATTTCAGGAAACTCTGGCTTTGTCAATGAAGCTAACTTAAAATGTTCCCTCTGCTCCCTTCCCTGGTGCCCTTTACCTGGCTTCACACCTCTCCATGGGCAACAGCTATTGCCAGAACAAGGATTTGCAGGGCTAAGCCTACATCAGCTGAAAAATAACATTCCCCAGAAAGAGTGAATCAGTTCTGATGCCTGGCAGTGACATCACCAAGAAGGCCATGACAGCAAAGAGGCACAAGTGAAATGGTGAAATGGCATTGGCAACTTACCAAGTTACCTCCAGCAACAAAGATCTCATGAGGCTGCTGCTGACTTGTCAATAGAAATACCAAAGAAAGGTCCAAGGGAAGGGACAAAGCCTCTAGGCTGATATAATCTTAGAGCATATAATTTAAAAAAAAGACACCCGCTTGTTGTAATCAATGGCTGAGATGGGAAGGGCTGCTGATTGACACAAGATAATCCTCCAGGTGTTGTTTCTTAAACAAAATGTCATCAAAATACAGTACAAAGTTGAATGTTATGGGGCATTGCTGGGTTTTGATAGAAGGCAAAGTATTTTAGCTACAATGTGGCTTTCAGAGACATTTTCTCTCTATTTCTAGATCTTGCTAATTTAACAGGGGGCTCTTCTGTATGATACATTTACCCTCTGTGATCTGGCTTTAAGTAAGCCAAATATCAGGGCTGCTGTTAACACAGCAGTTTGGTAAAGTTCCTTGGTGTAACTGTTAGTGAAGAATTCTTAATCAATGTCATAACTTTTTCTTTTGAAATGTGGACATTTTAGGGGTCTTCTGGTCATTGAATATAGAGGGTCTACAGCGAGCTGTTATATCCAGATAAAACATGTGAGTTTCACCTGCCCATTTGAAGAAGTGAGCACCTCCAGGGTGAACATTCAGGTTCCTTTCATCATGAAACAAACAATGAAGTAGCACAGAGGAATGATATCATAGCAGTCATGGTTAGTTTGGAGGCTGGAGCCTTTGCTGGAGACATCTCAGATTGGTGTGATGAATCTCTTGTAGCCAGGCAATGCTTTTTCATGCAATGCCAGTTTTTAAGATTTTCGATGCAGTCATGCATGCTTTGGAAACTATTTACCCATTTAAGTAGCAAAGTGAAGTCAGGGTGACAGATATTTAACTGCTGTGAATTAGGGTAGCTCTTCTGAAACTGCCTGGAAGCTCTGATGTCCAACTTCTCCCATTTAAGACTGCTGGTTCTACTATACACAGTCATCATCAGAAACAAAGATGTTGTTAGGCAGTGGCGAATAGGCAATTTGGCCTTGGCTCAATTAGCCATGAAATGGAAAAAGCAGGAAAATCTATACAAAGAAAAGAAAAACAACATATGATTTCCCAACAGCACTTGGAAAACTGTTTCTGCTGCTTTGATAATTTTTGTTCCTTCCTCTCACAAGCCCAGCTTGGAGCCGTTATTTGAACTAGGTGTAAATACATAGGGAGAAATGGTGAGATGAAGGCATACGCCACAGGAGGAAGTCCCAGTTCAGAAAGTACTAAAGGTGGTAGAGTGGCATGCAAATGTGCACTTCTGAATAAGGGCGTTCCCCCAGATCAGATCCTAAGTACCTGGCGAGAGGCTTTTCAGAGTTCCCCAGAACACTGCCAGATGTACTCAAACCCTGCCTGCAGCTCCCTGCCTGATCAAACCCTTGATTTCCTCCAGGAAAGAAAGGCTGTCTGCACACTGATGTTGGGATCTGAAAGTCAGCTCACTGAGGATGACTGTAAGCTCACCAAAACAGTTTTCTCTTGCACATGAACTTTGACAAGATTGGGGGTAAAAACCTCTGGAGCTGGACTCTTCTGGATCTACGTGGAATTACACCACTGCAAGAAGAGGTGGAGATCATGCATTTCCACTGAGATGGACACCTGTGCAGCAGAGAAAAAGGTCCTGTCTTGCTCTTCACTGGGCTCAGCTGTAAGAAAAAATGTATTTTCATACTATTGAAAAGGAAATACCAAATGAGGGATGTTAATGAGTTTTAGTAAGGGCCACTAACCTTAGCATCAGGTATTTTAAGCATTTTGTTATAGTTAGCCACTTTCCTCTCTCCACCAAAATAAGACAGAAACACTTCATGATTTTCTGATGATGAAATTTTACACTGTCAAGCTGTAAAATTATATTTAAATATCAACCTTTTTCCTGCATCCCACAGTAGTTTCCAACATGTTTGCATACTCCATTTTACAGGACAGCAGCTAATATCTACACTTAATAATACTTAAATCTTATATAGTTGTCTGACATCTCTAAGCACTTCAGGGAAAAAAAAACACATTATTGTCTTTATCAAAGTTCTGAGAAATTTGAGGTCACAAGTTCTTTTATACCAGGAATTAATTTGGGATTTGAAGTACCTAATTTGAGATGAACTATTTTCATTCACACTTTGCATGTTATTTTTCTCAGCAGTTGACTTTATTTACTCTTTCTCAATCCTTTCTTTTTCTTCAATGTTAATATTCCAAAATGATGCAGCTATCTAGAAGATATGGCCTCCCTTGAAAAATCCTGGGGCTAAGCATCTTGCCCAAAGATCACTTGCCTGATGAAATCTGGGGCTATACTGCCTTTTCCCAGAGCCCTTGGTGCAACATCAGGATCAAGGTACTAGACTGACTGTCTGAGGCACCCAGGACCACACTGCACCCCAGCACCCTTGGCACCATCACAGGGTGTTAATGCCATCTGGCTTCCTAGAGTGCGTGGAGGCATCATGCTGCACAGCCAAACTACCTCTGCCAAGTCTGATCAGTCCTCTGTCTAGATGCTGTCCAGATGTATGCCAGACAGTGCAAAAAGGGAAAACAGTTTTATGCTGTGTTGCCTTATCATACTTCAAAAGAAAAAACAAGACAGGTTGTGTCTTCTTGCCATCCCTTCAAGCCTTTGACCTACTCTAGGGCCTGTCACTGCCAAGGACACACATTATCTCCTTGCTGCTTGTCATTGCAGGCCAAGGATAGTTTATGACTGAGTTTAATCAACAGTGTCATGAGGTGAAGATCTGCCTTGGTAAGATCCTATTGATGGATGTATGCAAAGAAATGTGCAAAAATTGCAAAGAATTATCTAAGACCAATCCTTACTGAGACATCTTGTCCACAGCCCTCTTCTGTCCACTTCAGAAACAGCAGCATGGACTGATCAAGTAAACAGTTCTCTAGACTCCCCTGGACTGTAAGGAGCCCAGACACACAAGGAATCTGTAGGGTTGGGTTTAGGGCCTTTGATTTTGGTCCAATGTACTAGATGAAGTCCCATTAGCCAAAGTGCCCTTGACCTGTACCCCTAAAATACTCAGTCTTGGAATAAAATGATAGCCCCTAGATCACTTGTATGAACTTTTAATCTGCAGTACTCTGGGGTTTGCCTGTCCTTATCAGTTGTCTGTTTGTTTAGTCCTCTTTGTGGGCAAAGAGACATTCATCAAATTTGACTGCATTTTATGGTGTGTAAAAATTTACTCTAGGCAATAACAGACTTCTGTACAAGTATCAGAGGTGGGAATCATCCTAAACGTTGTAAGATGTCTACAGTATAGAAGTCCAAACTTGACCTCTTCACTCCTCACTCTCCTCATAGTAGTCAGCAAAGAAAGATGGGCAGCTCTTGGTCATGATTCATCTCATGTGAAATAGGTCACATGAGTCACTCTCTAGAAATGCCTCTTTCTCTGTGTTGACTCCAAAGGGAGCCTAGATACACTACTCAGACATAAATGGTTACATTACAAATGTCCAGAGTTAGATGGGATGAATCCCCTTGTCTGGTATTAATACCTTATGGAAGAACCTTTTTTCTCATCTACTCCCCATATCAGCTGTGCATTTGACTGCTGGTCAGGTGTCTCTGAGTATCTGCTGCAGAAAAGCTAATTTGTTCCTTCACCCAGGAGTGCCAAACAACACTTCATCAAGGTGGTTAAGGATAAGGATAGTGGGATTGACTGCAAGACATAAGAATCAACAAATGGGATCACAGAACAGTTAAGGCTGGGAGGCAGGTGCCTCTGAGAATTGTCTAGTTTGACACCTGGTCAGAGCAGAGTCAGCTAGTGCAGGTTGCTTAGGAGTGGATACAGTCAGATTTTTACTATTTCCAAGGATGGAGACTCCACAGCCTGTCTGGGTGGTCACTCTGGGTGGTCACCCTTTTAGTAGAGAAGTGGAGGAGGGTCAGGGGGCAGTTAATGTTGAATTGGTATTTCTTGTATTTCCATTTCTGCCAATTGCCTCTTGTCACTTAACTGGACACCACTTAGTGTGACTTCTTTAGTCACACCACTGAGTATTCATACATAAGGGTCAGATCCCCCTGAGCCTTCTCTTTTCCAGACTGAACAATCCCAGCTCTCTCAACATCTCGTCCCTTCATCATCTTCATGGCCCTTCACTGACTTGCTGCAGCAAGTTCCTGTCTGTGTTGTACTGGGGAGCTGAGAACTGGACCCAGAACCTCTCACGTGTCTGTCAACCAGTGCTGAACTGAATGGGAATAATCACCTCCCTCGACCTGCTGGTGACCCTCCTCCTAATGCAGCCCAGGGCCTGCTGGCATCATCTTGAGATATTGCAATAGACAGGGGCAGAGGGCAGCTGCCAACATGACTGTAATTCACTGCCCAGGAATGCCAGAAGCATGTCTTCCAGTCAAAGAGCAGCAGCCTTTAGGCAAGCCAAGTACAGAATGCTGGGGATGATGCTTCACACGGAGGGCAGGTAGGAAGTTTGTCTGGGAGGGCAGGTAGGAAGTTTGTGGGGAGAACCACTATTCCAGTACTAGCCTTGCATTGCTAGTGAAAGAAGAGCTATGTGATAGCATGGAATCATTTAGGATGGAAAAGATCCATCACTGTGGGTGATGGGTTGCTGGTAGGGAAGCACCAGCTGCTCTCCATAAAATAGGAGATTTTCCCTGTTGCTGGCAGATAGGGTAAAAAAAATCAAAAAAGAAGAGAGGGTAAGTGTGAAGTGAGGAGAAAGGAGTGACCAGACACAAGCAGATATATCCAGGATTTCCAAGAGAGTGAAGCCTCTGACATTTATGCAGATGGAATTGCATGTGGTCTTTCTTGCCCAGAGCCGTATCTCCTAAAACCATTGCCATGACTGAAGGTGAATGGAGTGTCCTTTTAAACATTCTTTTAAGGATCCTGTTGGAGCTACTTGTATTGAGAGGAGCCACCACTACCCTTGCCTGGACTGTGAAGAACCATGCTCATCTGAAGGATGTTCTCCACTCTGGCTCTGGAGTTGTATTGCATTGTGCACAGTACTAGGAAACCTTCAGCCTCTCTTTAAGATCTGCAAGACAGATAAAAATGGAACTCTTATTCTTGTGAAGATCCTCAGAGAACAACTGCAGAATGTAAAGGATCAACAGCCATGACAGAACATTATTTCTGTTCTCTGAAACACATTCCTTTGCCCTAGAAGTGTGTCACAGTATGGGGCCAAGCTTCCATTATCTACAGCACAGGATTATCCAAGCAAATATAGCATACAAGTAATTTTCTTGATAGTTTGGTACAACACTCACAAGCAAAACTAGTGAGAAAAGCTGGGTTTGTTATATTATGACCTCCAGCAGGTCATTTAAGCTCTCCTTGGGCCTTTGTTTCTCATCTCTTCCAGAAAGGCACTGTGATAAAGAATACATGGCTGGTGAGTGGTGCTGGCAGATGGACTGGGGCTGCTGTTCTACAATGATCAAACATCTTCCCAACCAGGTGGGCCCATTTTTGCTCCCTTACGGCCCAGCTGGTCTTGGGCCAAATGTCTTGTGTTTCCATACAGTTGGAATGGTGGTATGGCTGTGGGGAGGACCCAGAGAGCACCAAAGCCGGCACCAAGATGGAGCCTGGGCGGGGAAGGGCTGGGTGGTGGCAGTTCTCCAGCAGTGGCCTGCACACTCTTGCAGGAGTGACCCAGCAAAACACCATCTCCATTCTTCTGCACACAGGCTATTTGCCACTGTGTCCTCTTAGCTGTGAGGGGACATTTGTGAAAGCTTTAGCCATCTGAATGGGTCACTGAAGAATGCTGCCAGGGATTTTTTTTTTCTTCTGGTTTTCCTAGTCCAATGAAAAATGACTATGACTTGTGTATTGGTGGAGATAACAAGAAGTGCTCACTGAAATAAAAATTGCCAGCATTCAGCAGGGTGGCACCCCTGCTCAGTGCATGCTGTAAAATTCCAGCAGGCAAGGAAAGCCACTTGGCTTTTATTCAGGAATTGGCAGGAAACAACCCCCACTAAGCTGTGATTCAACACCAAGGGAAAAAAAAAAAAAAAGAAAGAAAGAAAGAAAGAAAGCTCTTCCTCTGTAACAGGGAGCATGGATGAACACAGGTTAATAAAGCTATGCTGCCCTGTCACATCTGGAGACCCAGGCTGGGGAGGGAAAAAAAATACAATTAGCTCAAACTGGCCTTACTGTAGTGGCCCTAAATCAGTCCCTAGAGAGCTGTTGCACCACATAACTGCATCCCGCAGTGATTGACTACATGCTCTACAACGTTTGGCACAGATGGCAGCCACCAGCCAGCAGAGAGGGGTGCCCATTAGCAGAGAGGCAGAACTCAGCTAAAACTGCCTCCCCCAGCCTCAGAAAGGTGGTAATGGCATGCAGCAGAGCTGCTAGCTGCTTCCTTGCAGATGCCCCTCCTATGCAAAAGAGGTTGCTGGTCTAAATTAAAAGGAAAAAAAAAAAAAAGAAGAGAGAAAAAAGGGAAGAAAACAGACCCTACCAAATATTATTTTTCCCCCTCTTTTTTTTTTTTACGTCACTGTAAACCACCCAGGCAAAGTGAGAGCTTATAACTTTCCCTTATTCCAGATGCTAAAGTTTGCTGCGTGTAAAGGGAAAAAAAAAAAAAAAAAAAAAAAGAAAGAAACCACCGTGAGAGCCTGGCTGGATTCTCTCAGCAGGTGTTGGAAGCCTGCAGGGATCTGCAGGTTAATTAATACTGACTTACCAGGGTTGGGGAGCTTATTAGCCTCCACCCTAAAAATGAGGAAGACAGAGCCCAGAGGAGCCCTCTGGGGGGAAGGCAGAGGCAGAGCCAACACGGGGGAAGAGGCTTTAGGTGGGGCTTATGAATTAGGTTTTTATCCTCTCTGTCTCAATAAAAGCAAAGTTGAGAATAAGTGTATTTTTACACTTTAAAACAAGCCTCTAATTTGTTGATGGTTAGCAGAAGCTCTGGCAGCTGCTGTGCAGAAGCCAGATGAGACTTCCCCATTCTGTACCCACGAAGAGCCAGGCGAGTACTTTGGTGTTGCTCACCTTTGCTGTCTCTGGCCTTAAATGAGGAATTTTTTAGTCCCGTAAGGGTGTGGGGGATATATTTGACTTGTTGTGAGAGATCACATGCTTGACTTGCCAGCGTTGCTGTGCTCACCTGCCTGCATGTCATAGCATAGACATTGCTTTCCAGTCAGATCCAAAATGTCAGGGAAAGCACTGCTGGCCAAAGCCCTGTTGACTGAGTGAGAGAAGGTGGAACGGGAACAACACAGGAGGTGGATGGGCCAACTGTTTAGCATAGCTACCGCTCCCAGCATCTCTGCAGTTGTTTATAGTTCAAACAACCGGCTGATGGCACCCACTTGCACCTTCTTGCTCAACGATGTCTCTATCTCCTCTTTCCCCTTCCTCCTCCTTGCCTTTGAGGTGTTGACACCCTGACAAAGTCAGGCCTGGCCTCCCCAGGGAGCAGGGCGAGGTTTTCCAGGCAGCGCCGGGCCGTGCATCCCACCTTCCGTGCTCCTCCCGGCTCTTGCCCGCAGCATCCTCTCGCATCGCCCCAGGCGTCTGGGGCAGCTCCGGGTGGGAGGCAGGGGGGAGGTGTCCCTCCACCGCCACAGGGGGTGTCTGCCAAGCCGCAGGTCTGATGCCCGGATAGGTATCAGTGAGGCAGAGGGTACGGAGCTCCCTGGAATGAGAGTGAACAAGAATGGGCAGAAAACAGAGAGGTTTGGTATGGAGGGAAGTGAGAAATGGGGAGTACTCAATTACTCCAGGGCACCTGTGAGAAAGAGGTTAGAAGGGTGACAGGCATAAAACTGATGCCTGTAGATCACTCTTGTCATCTGCTGGGCTTGTGAAAGCCCTTTTCTCCTCCACTATATCTCATCCATGGTGAGTTCTCAAAGCTAGCCTGTGTCAAAATAAGCCCCTGATGATGGTAACAATTGCCTTTGAAAAAGTTTAAAAGAGAAGAACAATACACATTTTTATTTGGGGCGGCGGCGGGGCTGGTATTCTGGAGAGTACTACTAGGCTCCAGGCTATCACCAGTCCCAATTCTCAAGAGAAAAACTTTGTGTTTCATTTCACGTGAGAAATAAGAATGAGCTCGTTCCCATTTCAGAGGGTTTGCTGGGATGCCCCTTTCCCTCCCCCAGCATCTGCAACCAAGATCTAAAAATCACAGAAGCGATGAGGGTGGTGCGCACCGCCCAAGGATAATTCCCAAATTCCTGCCCCCCACACACGCACATCCCACTGAAAGCTGTTGCCTGCAGAGGTTCAATCTCGGGCCACCTAGTGGCACTTCATGGAAATCGGTATTACAGGCAGCTTCAGGATGAGAAGTCCCCAAAAAAGGCAGGAGATTGAGAAGGCGATTCAGCGGCAGCTTAGAGGTACGACCGCGCTTGGCCGCAATGCACCGAAAGCCCTTTTTGCTGCCGGCTGTGCCCTCCTCTGGGGCGCGGACCAAATGCTGAGCATCTCAGCAGGAGGCAGCAGGGGGGCAAAGCCATGCTGGCCCCTCTCCTAAAACCTGGCTTGCCTTGGTTTCCTTTGCTCCGGGCTGAAAGCACTCGTGTCGCAAGTGCCTTGCATGAAGAGAAAGCCCTCTCTCCTGCGTAGAGGATGTTCGGGGGAATGTGGAGGGGCCTTGGTGGGGCTCTGAGCAAAGGACTGGGGCGGGGGGGAAGGTTTATTGTCCAGAGGTAGGGAAGGGGGAGCATGTCTGGTGCCATATCCCTGCAGGCACTGCTGGGGGGGGACGTGGAAATCAGTGAAAAGGAAGTCCAGGCAGCCCCAGGGTATTTCCTAGAGTCATAAAGTGCTGTGGAATGGACATCTGAGTCTGGAAGTAGCCAGCTTGCATTAGTAAGTTCTGAAACATGTGAAGCAAAATTAAATTAATCGTTCTGAATGCTATTCTTTGCATCATGTCATCATGCTTGACTAGTTCTTTTTTTCTTCTGCTTTCTTGAGAGGGAAACCCAAATCTGCAAAAATCATAATTCATTCCCTATAAAATCAGCAAGCTCTCCCAAAAGGCAGGTCTTTAAATTTCTTTTGTGTTTAACATTCCATATCTAGGAAGCTTTAAACCCTGCAAATACTTGTTTGCATGAGAAGATGCTAAGAATCTCCCAAAGTCGTTGCTTGCCAGAGATAGGAGTTAATAAGAACAACAAATGTCAAAGGTTTACAGTAAAATCATGGATATTCACAGTATCAATACAGGTAACTGTATTTTGAATTAGTTTCAGTCTTCTCAAAGCCAAACTTTTCTTTTTTTCTTTTCTTTCTTTTGATTGTTTCATTGCTATTGTCTCTGCAGAACATAACCCAAAATATCAAAAAGCCAACCAAGAGTCTGGTTTAAAGGGCAAAATACATAATATGTAGATGCAAGGGTATGGCAAGAATGCAATGATTGGACATATCAATCATTTCTATGGCAACAGAGGAGGATATAACAATACTGTAGAACTGAGCAGAGGAGACTGGGCAAAAAAGAGATCATTATTTTACGCTACCAATATTTTCATTTACTTGGAGAAATAGAAACACAGAATGCAGAAAATCCAATGCATATGGGAAATATCCCAAATTATTATTTATAATTCCACATTAACAGTTTACAGAAGCAAAAAATGTATTGTATAAAATGAGTGTGTTCCTGTTCTTCCAGGGAGTGTTTGTAAATCCATATGACTGTAAACAAAGGATGTGTTTTGTGAGAGTGTATGTAATACTCCTGGAGTGTGTGATTGCATGTACAGACACAGTGACTGAACTTTAAATATCCACAAAGATTTTGCCTTTCTGTACCTTTCAGATGAAAATCATAATTTTTAATACGAAGAGTGATAATTTAAATATTTTTCTCATAAATGTATTTATTTCTTCTCCTTTTAGTCACCATGGGTGGGATTTAGCTTGCCTAAATTATAATGCCTGAATGTGAAATACAGCTTAAACTCCAGTGGTAGACAAGGAAGACCAAGCCCATAAAGTTGGTCAAGACTAGCAAGCTACTTTCTTCCAGAGGTTGGTCCCAACATTTGGTCAGCCAAATTGTTCTCCAGACTCAACTAACTATATGGTCTAGATCCTCACTGCCTGTACCAAGAGCTTAGACACCTTGCTCTCAGGCTTTAGACACCTGAGGTGTATAAAGCTGCCTGCCCATTGGTGTCTGACACCTTTTCAGACTCCTCTGGATTGTTGTGAAATCCCTGTGGAGTAGGTGTCAGACCTGTGGGAGATTACTGGAGCATCAGCTCCCCACAAAGCGAGATAACCAACACCAAATGGCATTAGAGCTGAGGTGATAGGATCAAGCCCCTCAGAGGGTACAGCAGGCGAGGAGTTGGGTATAAAGTCAATGTAGGGAATCCAGGGAGCTCTGGATCAGCAGGGGATAGGGCAGAGGGCACAGGTACAACTACAATATGCCATGTCTGGGGGTCCTGTGGGAGGCTAGTCAGGGCAATTACTCTAACACCCTAAAATGAGGGTGAGATGAATCTGCACTTTTGATGTTCATAATGAAGATATCTCCATTTGAGCCTGTCACCCACACTTCCTTTTCAGCAGCTGGAAACAGGAAGTTGTATAATCTATTCTGAAGATCCGCTATCAAAAGAGAAATTGCTCCCTGAAAACACCTATATCTCTCCTCTGACCACAGAGGGAATCTCAGTGTAGATGGGTTTGCTGTAAAATGGGTCAGAAGACCCCTACTAGATGTACCTCTAAGATCCAGAATGAGCACAGACTGGAGTGCTTATGTCATCAGAGATGAGATAAAATGTACACGGATGAAGGCCCACAATGTGGAGCCTTCCTAGCCATTCACAGGCATTATCTCTATCATGATATTGGAGGTAATAGCAACATGACTTGTTTAGATTAAACACTGATGATGTCACAGAAATATTTGTTGGCTGAACCCTTAAAGGTTATTCTGATTCCTGTCTGGAGGACAGAGAAAGTACATATTGCCCCTCACTGCTGTTGCCCATGGGTCTATCCTTGCTGTTAATTCTCTTTAGCTGTCTCTGCATGGCAAGAACATGTTGAAATATTATTATCTTTAATTTTAGAGCAGGGTCAGGCATGGAGCAAATACCAATTCACACACAAAACAGAGATGTGTATTAAGGATGATAAGCAGTAGGCTGACAGCTTTGTTCTTCAGCTCTTCCTCTGTGGGAGAGCACAGACCTCCTCCCATTGCCCAGACAGCTTCCACACCTGACCTTGTAAGAAGGCAATACAGCCCCATATTCCTTTTCTCAAATAGGCAGTAATTAGTCTTGCACACAGTGGTAACTTTCACAATGCTGACATCTCCCTAACAGAAGTGGAAACAAAAACATGAGCTTCCAGAAGGTTGTCTCTTCTCTTGGAGAAAGCCAGACACAACTGTTTTGAATAAAGGTACAAAACAGCCTCCCACACAAGGCCAGAGATGGTGCTGGAAGTCTCCTGCACACCTACATATAAACACATACTATGATACAGTGTAGATCATAGAATAATTCAGTTTGGAAAGGACCTGTCTGGGTGCCTTCCATCCCTCTGGGCCACCCCTTCACTGGAATGTGGCTCTCTCAGAACATGTTGCTCAGGGCCTTGGATAGCTGTGTTCTCAGCATCTCCAAGGACAGGGGTTCTTGAATAAGAAGCAGTCCCCCCTCCATCTCCCAAGGAGGTTTGGTTTTCTTTTTATCTGATTGGGATTGCCTTTGTTGCAACCTCT
Source organism: Anomalospiza imberbis (assembly GCF_031753505.1). NCBI lineage: Eukaryota > Metazoa > Chordata > Aves > Passeriformes > Viduidae > Anomalospiza > Anomalospiza imberbis. The sequence continues at coordinate 30,230,218 of NC_089682.1, forward strand.
GCCAGCTGCCTCTTGATTTGATCTTGACCTTCATTGTAGCTTCTCATAGTATCCTTAGAGCCAAACTGCTGAAACAAATGAGCTGAGTGCATGGTGGGTGGAAAGCTGGCTGCATTGCTGAGCTTCAAGACTTGTGGTCAGAGGTACAAAGTTCCAGTGGCAGCTGGTTGCTAGTGGCCTCCCTCAGAGGGAGTACTGCTTAATATCTTTGTAATGAGCATTGCTGTCCCCTTGTTCACAGTCTGCCACTGCAGCACAGAAGGCAGACAGGATGGGCAGGTATGACTTGTCCTTGCTAAGCCCGTGCTGGCTGTTCCCAGTTATCTGTCTGTTCTTCATGTGGCCAGTCACAGCTTCCAGAAGATACGTTAGTAATGGTTAGGCCAACCAGCCTGCAGTTCCTTGGATCCTTTCTCACTCTTCAGACGTGACATTTGCAAGGCCTCCTTGGAGGCCTTCCCCGATGACCACAACCTTCCAAAGATGGCAGGAAGCCATAGCTGTCTCTCTTAGCACCCTCAGATACATCCCAAGTCCCATGGACTTCTGTCCTGCCTGTCTGCAGGCCACTTACATTTTACAGTATCAAAGCACGGCCACCTACAATTGGATGTTCCGTAGCTGGTGCCAGGAAGTGCAATCTTTTAGCTGTGTTCTTCTAGAGCACTATTTGTGTTTGTAGTTTTGGCTGGGAGATTAAACGGGAAACCTTTCTGGTCTCCATGCCACTGCCTCGCAACTGAAAGTGGCACTGTCTGCAGAGAGATACAAGTCAAGCTTTTCTTTCCTAAAAAGACTTGCAAACACCATCCACCCCACCCTTAGAAACTCTGCAGTCCTTAAAGGAAACTTTAAATCCTCCCTCATAAATGTCTCCAAAACCAACACAACACTCCCTGGAGAAGCAGGAACTGGAAAGCAGGTCTGAAATGTTTGCTGTTTTTTTCTTCCCTCACACTTTCTGCTACTGTAAATAATGTACTTGTTGTATCCAATCCTGCTTCTTTCTCAGCTGGAAAGGGTAGGATGTCTGCTGGCCAAACTGGCTACAGGCTTCCACATCTGAGGGCACTGAATGGATCCCTTCACAGCTGACCTGTGGAAGCAGCTTTCCTGCCTTTCTTCAGATGGCAGACATCTAAAACAGGTCAGATGTTTCTCACAGGTACTGTTAGTTGAGATGGATGCTGCCTGGATGTTAAAAAGTGGCACAGGTCTCTAGAAGTGTGTTTCTGCCCCCTATACTGGCCCTCCAACTAAACTCTGAGTCACCAAACAAGGCCTGCTAGAAATACTATATCTTTGGACATATTTAAACAAATCTGGAGGGAAGCAAATTCTAATTCTTCCCTAAAAGCACCAAGCCATCAGTACCAAAACCAAGACCAAAATGTTAGCCTGACTGCCTTAGATGATTTTGAAGACAACACTGATTTCTTAGAAGCTGCAAGTTTGCAAAAAGGTTTTGTGTGAAAATACATTTTTTGTGCTAGCTATGTCCTTATACCAACTGTCAGAACATTTCACTGTACAGTAGAAGTTCTCTCTTTCACTGACTTGCATATGGTGATTTAGCTAGAAAATTAGTGTAAAAACTGTGGGTGCCTATATCTCCATAGGCTTAGCACAGGAGAGAAGATAGTAAGGAATCCAACCCCTTGCTCCCAACAAACATGTTCAGAAGTTGAATGCAGGGATTAGCCTAGATACTCCCTACAACCTTGCATCAACATCATGTTTGCATAGTTACTCCCAGGCCCAAAACAAACAGTAAGGAAATAGTGAATCAGACCACTGAGGTTTCCAGAAACCGGAGCAGACAGACTGACTGAGGTGCTTGTGCAATGAATAAAAGACTGTCACTTCTCCCCAGCCAAACTCACTCTGGAGTAATTTACGCAGTGTTGCACGAAGCACCTGTAGTTTCAGCATGAGGACTTTATTATTCTGCTGCAGGCTTAAAGTTGAAAAACTATTCTCTCATCTGAACAGTACATTCAAGGAGGTTTTTTGCTTCAGGACAGATAATTCCACGATTAACTGAAACCTGTGCTTTCTCAGCTGAGCCATGTCTGCATTCCTAATTCACTGTAGGTTAAGCTCTGTAATCCTGATTTGGGTTGTCTGTTAGAAATAAATAGGATTTCCTCAGAGAAGGTATTGATAAAAGATACAGGTCTAGAACCAGCTATACTAGACAGTGAAATGTTTATTGAATTAACAAATATTTTGAGGTGAATTAAAATTGCTTTAAATCATAATATGCAAAAAGATAAAAAAGATATGTGAAAAATATTAAAGCCAGAAACATAAATATTTTTCATTTAATGAAATTGCTTAAGATATCCTTGGTTTTACTTCATGGCTTTTAATCAGCTATTGTCAGAGAGCTATAATCTGTGCAGCCCCAACTTTTTATTTACATATTTATTCTCTAGTGGATCAAACACAACAGATTCAGCAGCTCTCATTTTTCCACCGCAGTTAAGTTTAGAGAAAGCAAAAGCAACTGTAATCTGTACCTTTCAGGTATGAAACACTTCCTCTAAAATTAAAGAGAAAACAGAAAACAAACAGAAAGAACCCCCTTTATCTCTATGCCGAGATAAATCTATCTGTGAAGGTTACACACGTAATGAGAGAGGAAAAGGTGCCAGTAGACAGGTGTGACCTGGCTTTCATTAGCCATATCTTTATCTAACTGGGTGGAGACACAAAAGAAACAAAATCTTTCCATTTAGCTGTGTCATTATGGGGTGAGGCACCCTGGCTTTGGTGCACTGAAACTCTGACAGAGGGTACAGTCATGCTCTCCCACTCCAGTTGCTACATCTCTTTCCCAGCCTCTCAAATGTCACCACTTTCCCCAGATTTTCTCATCGCTGGAAAGTGGTTATGTGTCCAAAAAGCACATGTCTATATCCTTCCAACACCCTAGCCTGTTAGTGGTAGCACAATTCATGGCTCCCATTTTTCCCCTGAGGATCTGGGCAGTTCGATTCAACAGGGAAAATGCAGATCTCAGATATGTACTTGCTACACCCACTGGCTGCAGAAGAATTTGCACCTGCAGTACTAAATTATGATTTGCTCAAAGGAATTTTACAAGACAGCTGCTCACGTAATATACCCAGCTCTGGCTGTGACAGAAAATATGCCCATTAATAGTTCCAGAAAGAGAAAATTTGAAAAAGAGCTTATTACAGAAAGAATCTCAGAAAAAGGGCTTATAGTTCTTTCCAAGGAGCAAATAAAGCATTTAGGTGCACTGCAAATAAAACCACATAATTTCATTAACTGTAACTTCTGAGATAGCATAATGGTTTTTCTATTGGTGATTAGAAGCTATTCTGCAAATGCTTCATTAATTTAGCATAAATTATGTGCAGAAATGCAATGAAAGAAAGACAATGGTGTGCAAGTCACCAGTTGTCAGGAGGAAAGATTTAGTCCTGCAGCCAAAAAGCATGTTGCTTACTGCTCAACATGAGCTGAGAGTCAAATCCAATAGCTTGCAGACGTCAAATATTTTGCAAACATCAAATAAAATATCTCACAAACAAAACATAGTTTGAATATTGTTTCAAAATATTTAGGTAATACTTTGAAATGTTTCTATTCAAAGACAGCTGGGAGTTTTTGGTGTTTCATTAGTTCAAACAGGTCAGGTCCAGCATAAGTATTATTTTATCTGTTTCTACCAAAAGAGTACAAGAATTCTAACATTTAATATATTTAGCAACGCTAACGCTGTAGCTGGAAGCAGCACAAAGAACATAAGTCTTCACTCTGCTATCCAGGGATTAAAATTGGTAAGAGTATTTCACTAGCCTGGTTTTCTAACAGAGTCACAGAACAGAAACAAGAGAGGCATTTATTGCATGGAGGTTCTGCCTCTCTGAATAAAGGCTTGCTCCCTGTGGAGTAATTTGTGGTGTCAGGGTGAGACCTCACACAGAGGGACATCCATCTCTTACCTGGGTGAGTGCTGGAGTGCTGGGGAGGATCTACAGCCTGGTGCACCTACTACAACACAGCCTGGCTTGTTGGGTCCGTACCAACAGCTCAGGACAGCTTTCTGTGTTGTTGGTGGTACACAGCTGGGTTTACCCATACCTGTGACTTTGTGACACCTCTTACTACAGCCCCCTTAGTGCATCTAACCTGCTGCAAATGTGTTTTTATGAATCACTTCCTAAAGCGTTCATGTGTCACAGAATGGTCACAGCAACAGAAAACAGGAACCATATAACTCACAAGTTTACCTTCACCAGCCCAACAGAGCTGAGACCCATCCCAAATCCACCTGCATTTCACAGTCCTCACAAAGCCTGGGGGAAGATGGGCAAAGTGGAGAGGAGCACTCAGGACATAGCTTGTTGCCTGTGTTTGTGTCTAAGCTGCCTACTGCAGTGAGAGCCCCTGTACTGAATTAATGGCACTTTTCTATGACTCTGTAGGAGATGTGGGCTGACTCTAAACCCCAGATTACAGCTCTGCAGGGCAGCCTCTCATGTCTCCCCCTCCCCCACACCCCCCCCCTCCCCAGAATCTCCCCCTACAGCTGATAGTAAGGGTCCTTACCAGTAATGGTATCTGGGCAGCTGCAGCCTAAAATGAACCCTCTGCTGGCACTCAGGAGGGATTTTCAACAACCTGGAACATGGCTTGATTTTTCTATGTATAAATACTGGATGCAGCAATGTGATTAATGGCATTGTCTCCTGTCATGAAACAGGGAAGTTTGGTCCAGAGCCAGTGCTGGGAGGAAAGAGGAGATGAAGCTTAGGCCAAGATAAGTGTGATTATGGCTCCTTTTCCCCTGAGCTTGCAGGTCTGACCATGCACCACTTAGGTCTCAGCTCTTTTTTAGGCTTTGCAAAGTCATGTTAGTCCAGCCCAATGTTCGTGGTCAGAGGTGGTGGTACAAGAGATATCACAGAGAGGAATTACAGAGAAAAACCCTCAGGAAATCTCAGTCCCAAGTGAATTATTTCAGAAACTTTTGATGATGTTTTTCTAACATAGATCAGGCTGCCCACATCTGATCCCATAGAAGAGATGCATGTCACAGCAATTGCATTGAGACAGATTGTCACACCAAGGACTGTCCTTCCCAGACTAGCAATGTGGCATGCTCTCTGGTGAGAAACTGGTGAAATAAAACAGAAAAATCCCCAGATTTTGTAGCCCTCCAGGATTCACTAGCCCACTGTTAGAAGCAGTGATATTTTCCCCATTTGGTGAAGATTTAAGACCAGCCTCTATCTAAGCCCTTCAGCTCAGCTTGCATGGTAGGAGGCTATTTCAGAAGTTTATGTGGCTCCCTCCCTGGGGCTCTGCATCTCCTTGTTCACTGATCTTTCCCACAGGATCTGCTGAGCCACTGGCTTCTCTGCTGCCTATGTACAGAGAGCTTTCCACCAACCAGGGTCTCTACTTTCTGTGTAGAAAGAACTTTCTACCAGTTGTCATGTTCCCTTTGCAACAGTCAAGTCTTCCTCTGTTACAGACAACTCCTTTATATGTCTGCCACACCAGAGAAATGGCTCCCAGTCCCAAAAATGGCTTGGCCTGGCCTAAAGCTTCTTCCTTGGCCACACTGCTTACTGGTGATGTGGGGGAAGCTGGAATACAACATGATAAAACTTGTCTGCCAGAGTTGCCAAAGGTGAGTCTGTTTTGCTTCCTTGTTTGCAGCACCTTGACAAGGTCAGGTGGAAGCATCTGGCAATGAGTGACTCACTCAAGGCTTGTGAGTCAGCAGTGCAGGCTGGCAGGGCTCAGGAATGCTGATGCCTGGCTCTCCTGCTTTCCCTGTGGTTGCCCTAGCAAAGCTCTCATCGGTGAGTACAGAATGGAAATATCTCCCATAATGAGGATTTCCCACTGCAATTCTTGGCAAAGCTGAATTGCTGCAGATTTACAAGCTTCCATTCAGATCTTCTCTAATTCCTCTTTTGAAACTCCATTACCTCCATCTGTGTTGCCTTTTGCATCAATCAGCCATTTTTACTTGATGGGCTGTTTTTGTGTTTGTTTTGTTTCTTGCAAACTCTGATAGAATTTCACCAGCTGAATTTTGTAGAATCCTTCATTATTCACATCTTGTGTGCAAACAAATGCAGCCTGCACAAGGGAAAGATACAAATCAGCATAATTTTGTTTTTTTAAGAAAGCAGAGAAGTTCTGAGTTCTACCCAAATCAAAGTGGTTTCATTGCTAAAAGAGGTATTAACTAACAAAGATGACAGTACTACAGCAAAAGGATTCAGAAACATTGTCCAGAAATTTTCTTCCAGCCCCAGAACTGATTATTTTGCAGCTTGCCTTTCAATGGTGTTCAGTGGCTGTGGGTCAAATACAGTCTGATGTTGAAGAGTGGCCAAATTGAAACCTTAAATTTTTTCCCCCATAATTAAGGGGGAACAGGGTCGTTGCTCGGAAGTTAGCAGGGCTTGTCAACAGAGCTTTAAACTAGACTTGAAGGGAGAGGGGGATAATGCCAGGCTTGCCTGTGACAAGCTGTGAGATGACACACCAAGGTTACAGGGACAGAGTGCTAGCAAGGGCCCTCAGCCCCTTGCTCTGAGAGAGTCCTACACCTGGGTCATGGCAATCCCTGGGATCAATACAGCCTGGGGGGAGAAGGCCTTGAGAGCTATGCTGCAGAGCAGGACCGTGGGTCCTGGTGGATGAAAAGCTGGACAGGACTTGGCAATGTGCACTCACAACCCAGAAAGCCAACTGTGTCCTGGGCTGCATCCAAAGCAGCGTGGGCAGCAGGCCAGGGAGGGGATTCTGCCCCTCTGCTCTCCTCTGCTCTGGTGAGACCCCACCTGCAGTGTTGCATCCAGCTCTGGGGCTCCAGCACAGGGAGGACATGGACCTGTTGGAATAGGTCCAAAGAAGGGCCACCAAGATGATCAGAGGACTGGAACACCTCTCCTATGAAGAAATTGAGAGAGTTGGGGTTGTGCTGCCTGGAGAAGAGAAAGCTTCAGTGAGACCTTATTACAGCCTTTCAATACTTAAAGAGGGCCTTCAAGAAAAAACCTTTTAGGCTTGTTGCATAGGACAAGAGGTCAAGACCTTAAACTAAAATAGGGTATATTTGGACTAGATTTAAGGAAGAAAATTTTTATAATGAAGGTGCTGAAACATTGGAACAGTTGTTCAGAGAGAAAGCAGAAGCCCTATCATTGGAAATATTCAAGGTCAAGTTGGATGGGGCATTGGGCAACCTGATCTAGTTGAAGATGTCCCGTCTCATTGCAGGGGGTTAGACTAGAAGACCTTTAAAGGTCTCTTCCATCTTAACCTATTCTGTGATTCTACAATTTTGTTAGGCCTCCATGTTCCCTCCAGAGTGATCAAAGACAGTTTGCAGAGGGACAGTGGGTAATAATTTTGTCTTTACCGATCATGTGGTATGGGCAAGATGGATGAATAAGTATGTAGGCAGACATCCTCACAAAGGAGCACCATCCAGGACCATTCTCAGTCTGTAGGGCTAGAGGAGATGGAGTTTAGCCCATGCCTGTTGTATTCAACCACCTTAACTTCTTAAGCGTGGTACCTACTGTGAAGAGGGCCTTGATTGTGCTAGCTGATAAATCCCTAGGAATAGCATTAGTCACCATGGGCCAAACCCTTGGGCCAGCACCTTTCAACAAATGAGGTGTGTTGATCATCAGGGGCCAGCAGCTGGGAGAGTCCCTGTCACTAATTAATTAATACAGGAGGAGGGGAATTCCACTAAATACTAGTCTCAATTGTGCACTGGGCTAGCATGTTACACAGTGCAGAGGGTTTGTACTCATCCCTTCCTTAGAGGTTAGTGCCTTCTCCTCTGCACCAGCTCAATTGCTTGCACCATTTGAGGACTAAATTGGATCATTTCACTGAGAGCACTGATCACAATAAGCACTGCCTCAAGAGGGCAGTGACCTGAAGTGTGATGGTGCAGGTGAGGGCTGAAGCAGAGGGGTAAATTTCATAGGGTCAGTCAAATATTGTATTTTTCTTTAAAAAAAAAAATCTTTATTTAGTTACTGCCTATTTTCAGAACATGAAGGACTTGGATCATTCATCTGGCAAGTTACATATTTGTTTATTTATGAGAGATGCTGACATCTAGAATAAAAGAAAAAAATTATGTAGTCACTTTTGAATTACTGTTGTCTGGTAAATGATTTTCTGAAGGGTTTTTTGTCATAGAACTTTACATTTTATACGTATTCTTGGTCATTTTAGATAATGTGAATGTTTTTACTTTGGATTTTGTCAACTTTAAACCCCCGTGACAAAGAAGAGACTTTTTTTTCTTTTTCAATTCACAGCAGAAAATTCTGATCACAAAAGTCCCATTCCAGAATCTTTTAACCAGATTTGGTCCTGAATGTAAAAGGGGATTTCTTTCAAAGCAGAGCAAAAAATGTAATAGAGTTTTTGTCATATGTTCTAACAGAAAATGCTATTTATGATAGCTGTCTGGAAAAATAATGTCATTTAATGGTCATGGGAGTCAGCATCAGATGTGACCTGTTCCCCATTGTACAAGCCTTTGTCAGCTCTTGTCTAGACCAAAGCAATGTCACACACATGAGTGAGAAGTCATGAGCTCTTAGGAAATTCCAGCAAGTGCAGAAGGCTGCAATATTTCTTCTCACCTGCACAGACCATGACTTACAGTACCCTCTTAGTGTTTTCCTACACTGCTGACTCCAGCCCAAGTCTGTTGTCTCCAAAGCACTCAGTAGTCTGGGTCCCAAATTCATCTGAAGTTCCTTTGTGAAGACTGATGTCCAGCTTTGCCCCTCACTTGGCAGAGAACTTCCCATAACGGCATACCCCATCCTAGGGGCAATGAGCTCCCCTAGAAACTATGAACGTTACAAGCCTGCTTCTTTTGTGCCAAGTGCAAGACCTCTGCTTTAAGCCTCACTTTTTTCTACTTTTTTTTTTCATGGCTCTCAATAAAACACACTACCTATAATGCTAAGGTGTGGTGACAAAACCTTTTCCACGTGTTCCTGCATATGTCACTGCATATTACCAAAAGGCACCAGCAAAGGTAACCACTTACACTTTGAGAATTGTTTAGCACAAAGGATAAACCATTCAGGAATGTTAAAAGAGTTTTAGATTTTTACCTAAGGGAAGTGTTCTTTTCTCTTTTTACAACTCTGAGTATCTGGCCCAGTCCTACAGAGACTCACAAAATACATCCTCATATTAACCCTACTATTAAAGGGGAGTGAGCAGTTCTGATAACTGATCACAGACTCATCAGGGCCTTGTGTTTGTTGAATTAATTTCCCCTACTCAAAGCTGTAGAATCATGTTCTAGAGGTGGATGGGCTTTCATTATTGTAGCAAAAGAATGTAGGTCAGCAAAATGTTTTATCAAAAATAAAAGAAAATACTTCCTGCTCCTTGATTTTTTGTTTGTACTATGTATTTTTCCTCCAGATCTCAGAAGACGAGCATTGACTGAAGCCATGGATATAGCAGAAGATACTGTTCCTAGGATGGGGATTCCTCTGCACAAGTTACTTTAATCAGCCAGTTTGAGATAGAGATATGCATCTATATATGCACAGGTAAGGGACAAGCTGAGCAAAAAAAAGCTACAAATCTTTACATTTCAAGAACTCCAAGGGCTTGAGCAAGCAAAATGACAGTCAAAAGACATTCCCTTCAAATAATGTTTGAGCTATGACCACCATGCAGAAAGATGTGCTTCATAATAACAAAGATAAACAGCGATATAAAAGGCACATAGGAATGTGCAGAAGAGCAACAGAAATGGTTTTTCCAGAGGTTCTGTCCATAAATTGTTATGCTCTCAGCTGTACAACCTGTGTTTCACAACATATAATATTTCATGACCAAAAGGGGATACATTTTATTCAGATCCCTTCTATACCTACATCAAAAAGGAAGTAAACATTGTGCCACCATTAAGCAGCTTAGTAAAGCTTGCATTCTGTGGATGAAGAAGGATTGGCAGGAGATGTCATTACCTGTAAGGCTCAAGTTTGTCAGTCTTACACCATGATTGCTGTACAGGGCCAATCTCCTCTGGCACAGCAGGGGTTACCAGACTTCTTCACTACTTAGCACAAAAACAGCCTAAGACTAAAGAAACCAGTTGAGGAATAAATGCCCTGGCAGAAAGATACTGAAGGTCAAATTCTGAGCCTAGTGTATAGCTCTATTGTATTTGGATATCAAAGCAGATAGCTGAAGTATGCATGAGTGTGCATTCATTCACTAATAAGGGGTTACTGTAGTACATTTTCTCATGATCCCTTTTTTCTCCTCAGCTCAGTATTTTCACCCATGGTGAGGTCCTCAGAAAGGCTACTGCTGTGGAATGATAAAGTTGCACTTAGATAATGATGACAAGGGTTTTCAAAGAACTCAGATTCTGTATGGGCTCATACATGAAATAATCCAAATTTTGCTGAGACCTCACTCAGAAGCACTGGCTAAACCCAGCTTCTAAGAGTTGCTGTATACTGAGGAAAGGAGAACTACAAGGGCCTGATTAAAAGCCCATGGCAAGTCCCAGTTGTTTCAGAATATCAGAAGTTAGTGTAAGCACTGTGACTAAAAGCTACATTGCATTGGCTTTGCAGGGTGACTGGCAGCACCACCGATGTGGCAAACACTGAAACTGGCCGCAGCCTGGGCATTGTATCCTCGCTGTTTCAGAGGCATATGAACCATTGCTTTTGGAGAGATGCACAAGTGGGTTGCTCTTCTGCAAGCTACACAGCTTGTGGTAAAACCACACTAAGCTGAAAATGTAAAAACCTCTCAAGGCTGCAAAATTATTTTCACTGTCACATGTAGGATTAGGAACAATATTTATGAGGGCTGAATAGAAAAAAATTGGATGTTGTGTGTGCTGATTATTTCTGTCCTTGAACAGGATTCCCAGGTCCTTATGCTTCAGGCATTTGTGCTAGAGCTGAGAGCAAGTCTTCTATACCTGTGTCAAGCTGCAGAAGCTACTTTATCAGCTCAAGCAGACTTTCCTGGTTTTAACCAAACTTGGATATTGTGCCTAATAGACAACACCACCTCTCTATTTATCCAGGTATTTTTAATTTATTAGAAGCAGTCACTACATTATTAGGTGCTTTAAAATTAAAATAGGCAAAAGAACAGGATTAACTGGCAGAACATGAGCAACTACCTACCCAACAAAAACAAACAGGACAAAATACCACATTTAATAATATTATTAATAATGAAAAATTACTTTAGGTTTAAAATGCACATCTTACTTCCCAACATTTTATCAAAGGGTTAAGGGTTTTTAGCATGCATTAATAGTTAACAAATTTGGTTTCAGGAAACTGAAAAAGCTTTGTCATAAACATGCTCAAATTGTCTTAATTTATTTCAACCTAACAGACAGTGAATGCTAACTGTCATTAATATGTTCATCCATCCATTATTTGAGGTTCTTTCTAAATCCTTTGACTCCTCCCTGAAGGTGATAATCCACTCTTTAGTTTAAGAGTCATGTCTTATTGCATTCATTTTTGCAGGAGCAAGAAGAAAACTGAATCAATCAAACCTGCACAGAGTAACATTAAACACTGTAACTCTTGATTAAAGCTCATTTTTAAAGTAGAATTTGGCCCAAAGAAAGTTAGCATTTCAATAATAATTAATCACAGCATTTAAAAGAAACCACTTTTTTATATAGTTCTAAAACTATGCTAAAATGCTTACCTGAAGTAAGAACTGTAGATGCTGCTTTGTGTTTTGCCTGTTAAAATACAACATTGCTCCGGCCATCACTTGTACTCTTTTAACCCACTTAGGAGGTGATGTACAAGGAATAACACTATCAGACTTTGTCAGTGGCTTCTGGTGTGTTTAAATGCAATGTTTCAATGTTTTGACTGACCATGGTAGCCTGCTGTTAATAGGATTTGCTCAGGAGAACCCTTACTGGAGATTCTTGTTAATTCTCAGCCAGACCTCAGTAGCCTGTGTGAAAAGAGGTTACATCTTGATATGATTTTCTTGTATTAACCTGCTTAATTAACCAGGAGCTGATAATAAAGGAGGGCAGCTGAAGGAAGCCACAAGATGAAATAGGGGAGAGAGGGGGAAAAAGTAATTTGGACAGCAAGGTATGGTTGAGGGTTTCAGAGATCCTGAAGATCTGAAGATTCCTTCAGAAAAAGTGGGCTGAATATGCCCCTTTACCAAGGCCTCCAATAAAAACTGAAATGAAAGAAACCATGAGAGTGAGCCAAAGATCAGAGAAGAAAGACTTGTGAATATTGACCCCACTGGAGAAGCAGGGGCTCATCTGCACGGTCCTTTGTCATCCCTTTGTTGTTCAGCTGCTGGAGTGCCATGGTCCTGGCTCCTGGCCCTCTGTGCCTCCCCACTCAGTGAGGAAGGAAACAAGGGGATGCAGATGCATCCCTCCTGCTCCTGTGCCAGCAGAGAGCCAGGCATGGCTGGAGCTCCTTCCCATGTATTTCCACATGGGTAAAGAGTAACTGTATGGAAAACAGCATTTAAGTTTAGGGTATGAAAAATGGGCATTGCATAGGCAAGTAATGCCACAGGAAGGTAGGCTTTACATATTATTTATGGTTTTTTTCTTGGTCACGCTACAATTCTACACAGACTGTAGCCACAGCTGTGACAGTAACCTGCCATTAAGATGCAAGCTCCAGAAAAATGTTCTGCACTTTCTAGAATTTGTAAAGAAATGACTGTGTGTAGCATTGTACAATACTTATTGTATTTTTGCAATTTATGCAGAGATTTCTTAACTAATTGCATCCTTAGGTACACGAATGCCTATAAATGGTGTGAGTGATAAAATAATTTCAGGGTAACTTCTACAAACAAAATGTTTGACATCTCTTTTGTAGCTAAGAAAATTGGAAAAAGACAAGATGACAGCTGCAGAAGCATAAAAAAGTATGTCATAAGATTGTCTGATATCATTCATATAGATCACTTGACTGTGATGGCAAATTAAATCATGCTGTTTTCCAATATTCACTCATAGTCAAAACTGTATATCTTATAAAAAAAAACCTTTGTGCATTCCTAACTATGTCAGCATCTCTTTCAATTATGAAAACCATTAAAGGTTTGATTAAAAAATATTTTTCCCTCTGGCCATTAAGGCTTCAAAGTATGGAAGACATTTCTGATTCTAAATTATTGTTGCACAGTTGAAAGCAGAATAATCTACTGTCTTCTTGACAATTTTCAAGACAATGGTGAAAATACATTATAAATATTTGAAAAAAATTTGGCAAATTGCAGAAACATCACAGAATCTTGTTAAATACTTTTTCTCTCAAGAATCAGATTCAAGGGAAAATTAATTTTAAATACTATAGGTTAGCGATCTTTTTAGGTTTTTAAATTTTAAACAGTTATAAAAATTTTATTAAAATTAATCCAAGGATATATTGAAAATATTAAAGCAGATAAGAAATCTCTGTGATTTCTGAGGGCAACTAGGATGGCATATGAAAGAAAAATATCCAAGGTACATTCCCTAAAATGCCTCTTAAATGCATCTTAAAAGTAAATTTTGTCTAAATTTTTCTTTAAATTTTCCCCAGTGATTCAATCTTCCCTGATGGTTGCACTACCACTGGCTGCAGTAGCAATGAGGTTGCCCAACTGGAGCCACTGTTTATTAAAATTGGTTTGATGTTTAACATTCAGCAGAAATGTCAGTCAAAAGTAAAGGGCAAAACCCTTCTCCATACTCTGAAATGCTCTTCATACTCTCTGTGCTTTTCAGGTAGACTCCTGCTTAGTAACTAAGCAACCACATCCTGCATCTCTAACTCACACATTTTGATCTTAGCAGAGGATTTGCTTTGGCAAAGTTTACATTGAATCAATTGTAGATCTGCAGTTCAAGTCTGAAATGTGCTTGTTATAAAATCGTGAATTAAATACTTCAGTGAATAATTGTAGGTCTGCAGATCATCCCATTTATGAATATTGTAATCCACATTGAAATTTTCAGTTGGGAATGTATCCTCTAAAAGAAATCAAGAACAGTGAATTTAAGCCCCATATATCTTTTGGCCTATATTGATACCATTTTTAAAAATTAACAAGTTGAGAGTGAATGCATATTGTCCCACTGATCATAATATTGCCTAGGTATGCTTTGCTTTATCCTCAAGAATCGTAACATTTAGCTGGAATAAGTAATCAAAACAAAGTCAGTAGAAAACTCCTTTTGGAAATGCAGCATTTGAATTAAATGTTTGCCTCCCATGAGTAAGTCACATGGGCATTCTCACAGAGAAGTATTCTGCTAGTAAAGCTCACATGATCGCATATTCATAGAAAACAAACATAACAGGATCACAACCACAGTTAAATGGAAGTTGCCTTTTGAATGCAAATGGATATTTAGGATATGTGCTCTAGTTCTCACTCATGCAAAACTCCAACAGTACCAACCAGAGGGGTGTTACAAATAGCACACAGTCAAAATAAGAAGCTTGCAGAGGTGGAAATATTTTATGTAAGAGCCATCTGAGGAGCACTTAGCATAAGGAAAGTATTTGTAAGGGTCAGAAATGATGGAGTAGTTCAAGATCAGGATCACAAATTAGGACCATAAATGAAGGATGTTGATCAGTCCAGAGCCTCTCCATGGCTGGTCAAAATCCAGTCACCCCAAAGCTCCTTCATGTCAGTGCAAAGCTATGGGGCCAGAGCTCACAAGCTCCTCAAAGGGGAATTTTAAATCCAATTTTTCACAAAGGTTGATTTTGTAGTTTATTCCAATGAAAATAGAGAATATAAATTGGTATAGCAGACATCTTGTCATCCTATACCATATCAGTCTAATCCAATTCACTAAATTGGGAAAAGGAAACACTCTCATTCTACCAGAGCAATTGCTCCCAAGCTTTATCAGCCATGTGCTTGCTGCTAGCTTCAGTTCCAACACAATCTGTGTGGGCATACAGTATGTGTATCTAGTCTAGCTGTATGAACTAACTGGCCCAAGTAAAAGATTTTTCTTTATAAAGTTTGCCTTGGCTGTATCTGTACACTGCTGCAGCTAGAGCAACACTACTGCCAGCAACATAAATGAACGCCCTACTTATTTGAACAAAAGCCAAGCATAGACAAGTCACAAATGCTTCAGATGCAATTAAGAAAAAGGCCATGCAGCAATCATGGAATAAATGAGGTGGTCAGGGATGTCTGGAGGTTGTCTAATTCACCTCCCTGATCAAAGAGGGGTCCTGGTGGATCTGAACAGTTCAGATGGGTCATGGTACTTCAGGTTTCATTTTTCCTACAGTGGTTAGGCTTATTAAGTCTGTTAGGGTGTTTTTTCTCTCTCTCAAATTTATTGGTAATCTGAGATAAATTATTATATGAAATTGTCAGTTATATAACTATAATCAAGGCATAAATCACACCATCTCCTACTATGCTTTTTAGTCTGAAGGATAAAACAAGATTTGTAAAAGAATAATAGGAATACAGAACTGCATGCAGTTTTAATCATATCACCCCTGCCATTACATGCATATAATGTTTCTCTGATGTACCATTTGGCCTAAGATATTCAAAAGGTGAGAAGATAAAACCACATCACTCAAGTAACATATGCTTTGCCCTCAAAAATTACTGAGGCAGGATTTGTATTTATTACAATAAAATTCAGTTTCAGAGGAGTTAACTGTTAACTGCATTGTCATTTAATTATGTCAAACACTATGCTGAATCTTTCAACGAGTTCTTTCAAGAAAATTATTGGTTAATGTAGCTATTTAAGTGAAATATTTTCACCTTTTGTTTTAATTGAGAAGAAAAAAAGAAAGCATCTCTTTTCACAATAAAGTCTGTATTTTTGTGGAGGAGGGTGATGTTCTCTCTTTTCAAAACTTTTGTAGTTGGACTTTACTGTGAATACATTTGAATGCTGCTTTTAATGCCATTCCTTACTTCAGAACTAATTGATTCATTGTGTAAACATTCCTGACACACAAATACAATCAAGGGACTTTTGCATGTCATCTGCAAACCAGACACAGGAGCTAATGTAAGAGCTGCTGTTTCTAGCCTCTGAGATGGAGCTTTTTTGCATGACTCACCACTGCTTTTATTGTACAGATTTTTTTTTCCTGTTAAAATTACTCTAACATGCAAACCTAGCATCACTATTTCAGAGTTTATAGCACAGCTGTTTATAATAGATTGTCCTATTAAACAGAAAGTTAACTCCAGTATGCATCCAAAATGTAGAAAACAAAACCACAAAAAGAATGTATCAGGGAAGCGTCATAAAATGCTATTTCTACTTGAAGGAGCAAGCACCACATCTTTTGCCAAGCAGAAATGAAGCAGTTGCTTTCTCCTGCAAGCATTACCTCAGCCTCTTCTGGACAGATATGTTTTTATCATATCTTCATCTTCATGAGTCACTGTATAAACTGTTTGGCTGCCCTAAGCTGGAGTAAAGAGCAAGAAAAACAAAGAGCAGGTGTCAGCACACAGTGGAAACCAAAGTCCTTAGCTCCACCGTCACCTTCCTAGAGGCACTGCCCTATACAGGAGCACGAAGGGTGACCAGCAGAGCCCCATGGGATGTGTTCACACCAGAGACTCTCCAGACAGGAGGGACAGAGCTGCTCAGACAGTCCCTGCTACCAGCTGTGGCTGGACCAAAAGCAGTCAAAGAAGTCATCGTTAATCTTAGTTAAAAGAAGATCAGTAGATGACACTGCCCTGGGCAGCATCTGGAATTAACGATGTGGCAACAGTCAGTTAAGTGTTTCAGTTACCGTGTTGAAGAGATTTTCACCCAGCCTCTCCACCAGAAACTCCAAAACCAGGTCATCAGAGATGAGTGAAGGACTGAGTGATTGGCAGTGATTGTGTCCCATCTCAAGTCACCAGGTCTTAAGTATTTCTAATGGTTTCACATCTTTCAAGAGATCTTAGTCATGCAATAATTGCATTGTTTGAATCAGTTTATTCTAGTCATGACAGGACACATCCCAATTTACATATTATTTTGTACTCCCAGCTCCCTCATTAATGTTTAATGCCTCAATTCAGCCATCAATCCCCACTCAGCAGAACGATTCAGCTAAGTACGTATTTAAATTTAAGCACATTCTTAAATGCTTTGCTGAAATGAAGCAGTCTTACAAACATGCTGACATGCTTTGCTGAATTGGATTTTCATACATACAAGAATTCAAATGCTACAGGCACTTGGGAGAGGAGCCTTCCTCTTCCTCATGTGCATTCATGTCCAAGTGCACGGCTTGTGAAGGACATAGCGTTCTATAATGTTAAAGCATTTGATTCTTTCAAGTGATCTATTTCAAACTGAAGTTTGAAAGGTAACTTTGAAGATCTCTGCTCATAGTAAACTGATCAGATTTAGGTAATGCCTGATCATTGGCATTATTCAGATCTCAAAGGAAGCGAAAATGAGTAAACCTTTGCACAGATGTAATTTTGTCCCTAGTAGGCCAACTAGTAAAACCACAAACAAACAAACAAACAAACAAACAAATGCCAAACTAATAAAATGTACTGACACGTTTCTCAAACTGGGATATTTGCCTTTGTCCAACGGGACTCTTACACCATGACCCAATTCTTTTAACTTTTCATATGGAAAAGATAATGATACATTGCTCCAGGACTTTGGTTTGGTGGGTGTCAGGGAAGGATTCGTAGTTTTGATTTTCCTTTTCAAATTCTGTTACCCATTCCTTCCTACATGAGAATGAATGCAATAAATACCCTTCAGGCCTCTGCAGCTCTAGGGGAAACATGCCATTTCCTATAGTCACATATGTTCATTGCTGCTGGTAGTGGTGGAAGCTGTAGTAGATTCACTTGCTTTAATGATTGTTTCATACATACTTTTGCTTAAGTATTAAAAAAATCTTATAAAGCACTTATTTTTAAAACTAAATATCTGAGAGATGTTAGCACTTGCCTTTACAAGACAGCTGTCACCAGCAAGAGCTCTTACATAATCTGTTTACCTTACAAATCTCCCAAGGTGTCCAAATCTTCTCTTGAATAAGGCATAGGGGAGCTGAGGGCAGACAGTAATCTGAACGGGCAATTTTGTGCTAAAGACACTCCTTACAACGTTTTGGAGATTACCTCAAAGTTTGGATTAAATTTGTCCTAGTTATGGGTGAAAGTCAGAGGAAGGAAGCTTTTTTTGTTCACCTTTTAATCTGTTCAGCCATACTCCTAATTTTATACCAAATCTTTTTTCAGTCAAAGTGCATGTTCATTATATACTCTGTAATTTTATGCAAGGAGTATGTCCATGACAGCAATAAAGAGCTTTGCAGCTTACAGCTTATGCAAGAATAAAGACTTATTACAGCTTGACCTAATCTATATCCACCAGTCCTATCTGACTGGTTTAAACTGAAGAAACTGATTTGAGGTTTTCAACCAAATTCTATTAACAGCCTGACATTTAAAGTCAGAATCTCCCTTCTCTCCCACTCACTCCCCATCTTGCCAAAAAAAAAAAAAAAAAAAAAAAAAAAAACACCACCAAAAACACCAAAACAATATGAACAAACAAAAAATGCACATGTTAGAATTATCTGAGAGGTAAAGAGTCATTTTTGGAAAAAAATGGGAAAGCCCTAGTCAAATAAAAGTATGTCAAGACCTGAACAGCTGAACAGCACACAGATCTATCTCATTATCTGCAAACTGGACAGGAAAAATGCTGTGACCTAATAGGTATCTCTCAAGCTATGGACAGTAACTGGACAGGTTTTTTTGTGCAGCATGTGCTTCTTTTCATCAAAACCTTTCTGAGTATGAGGTATTATCCAGGGACTTTCTGATCTGTGTCATTTCCCTTACTTCAGTCTGTTACCACAGTAATATTCTATTTATCATTCTTCAGTTTTAGCTAAATTGTAAATGTTTTTTGGGATTTTTCCTGCTAAGGTGTTTTTGGGCATAGGGAACTTCCCTGTGTAGAGTTTCAGACAGTCCTAAAAAGTCAGTTGTTGGTCGTGAACCTTGGGAACTAAGACCAGGGCTCATAAGCACATGCAAACACATTAGCAAGCCAGTTGTTGCAAACTGGAGATGAGGTTTCCTCTTCCTTAAGTGCATGGAGTGGAGGGCACTGCTCTGAGTGCAGAATGGACAGGCACACCTGAACTGGCAGTGAGTGTCCCAGGCAGCATCTACTGCCAGACCTGCCACAGAAGCTCTGGGAGTACTTATACTGCAATACCACACAAGCCTTACAGCTGCTGCTGTTAAGTGTTAACACTGTTGTTAGTTCTTACAACAGCTACTTCAACCTGAGAAAGCTTTTGCTCTACAGTATTTGCAGGAGTATTTGCTAAAGTAAATGTCCCACAGTGGAGGTCAGTAGACTGCAGACATACAAAATCAAGACCAAAAACTGCAGCTACTGAGGGAAGTTTCCACTACGAGCCATTAAGCACAGTTACTGATGGCAGACTGTACTAGTTACAATGCATATACTAACACTAACCAGTGTTTTTGACAGCCAGCATTTTCACGGCTTTGGTTCAGGGGCCCTTGAGTGAACATGATCTTCCCATGGGCTTCTCAACATGGCATGAGGCTTCATAGATTCAAAGCAACCTGTACCATACATGACATCTGTGTGCACTGCTCCTCAAAAACAAGGTACATCAAGGGACCAGAAAACCAGTAACCTGCCACCTTAAATTCCCTTTGCTGTCATCATGCTCCCTACCCCCCCTTTAATACTGCTGTCTACCAACGTGTTGGCTTTGGTCATATTGTCATAATGAAGGAAGCAAGCCATTCTGTGTCACACATGGGGATTTCAGGAAGCTAATTAACACGAGAGAGCAGTGGGAGTTTCTGAGAAGCTGAGCTCTGATGTAACCCAAAGCCATGGACTAGTAAGCTTTTAGATGCTCCAGCCATACATAATTTATGTTTGTCAGTCACATGGCAGCAAAGCTCATTTTGCATAATGGATACTTGTGATGGAAAAGTGCTTACAGGGTTTCAGCAGAGCAGACAGACCTTTCATCTATCTGTATCAAAGAGAAATTAAACAGTTATGGGAGTTTGCAGCATCCCTGTTGAAAACTCTGAAAGTAAGGCATTAAAGATGTGCAAAACCTTCTAGATGGCACTTGTGATCACAGAATCATAGAATGGCCTGGTTGGAAGGGACCATAAAGATCACCGAGTCCCAACCTCCCCTGCCGTGGGCGGGGACACCTTCCAGCAGACCATGCTGCTCAAAGCCCCATCCAGCCTGGCCTTGAACACTTCCAGGAACAGAGAATCCACAGCTTCTCTGGGCAGCCTGGGCCAGTGCCTCGCACACTCACAGTAAAGAATTTTTTCCTAACACGTAATCTAAACGTACGCTTAGTTTGAAGCTATTCCCTCTTCTCCTGCCACTACGTGATATTCAGAAGTACCGCCGCACGATCGGCCATTTACACCGCTTTCCGATTTGGACAGCATTCCTTTCCTCGCCTGCAGCTCCTACAAAAACCAAACCCATCGGGCGGCAGAGCAGTGGATGGGTGCCAGGAATGCCGCGGCTCGCCCGAATTCTCCGCAGGGCGCGGACACCGCTGCGGGAAGCGGCGCGGAGCGGGCGCGGGGCGGGCGCGGGGCGGGCGCGGGGCGGGCGCGGGGCGGGCGCGGGGCGGGCGCGGGGCGGGCGCGGGGCGGGCGTTACCCGCCGTCCGTTACCCGACGGCCCCGGCCCCCACCGGCCCCGGCCCCCACCGGCCCCGGCCCCCACCGGCCCCGGCCCCGGCCCCCACCGGCCCCGGCCCCACCATCCCGGTGCCAATGGACGACGCGGAGCCGCAGCCCGTCCCGGAGCCGGCCGACATGGCTTATTTCGGCCCCACCTCCCTCACCTACCTCCCCGTCCTGCAGTGGTGGGTGCTGTCCCCTTGCCCGCTGCCGGGGACGGGCCGGGGCTGAGGATGGAGCGGGGAGGTGGCGCGGCTGTCTCTGCTTTCCTGTGGAGCTCGCAGGATCTGCCTTGCCACAGGGAGTGTAGGAGCCCCGCTTTTAACTCTTCTCGCGGTTTCGTAGGGCAAGAGTGTGGTTTACTGCAAAGGCCCCATCATCGTGGTGATGTATAAACGATGCTAAGCAAGCAGGGAAATTCCCCTGAAAGACCATCTCCTGCCACAAGCCTTAGTGATATGGAGGTGGTTTGACATGGGGGAAACGGGATTTTGTCTCAGCCTACCCACTGGCTGGGATCTGGCCCCTGGCAGCCATCCGCTTGCTGTGGTGCTGCAGGGCAGCTGTCGAGGATCTCCCTGGCTCTACCACTCGTGCCTGGTGGGCTCTTGCAGCACAGAGGTGGCTGCGAGGGGGTGGCACACTGGCACTCAGGGTGATGCTGGATGTTTGAGATCCTCCAAGGTTATTTTTTCTTGAGCTGAAGGTTGAACTCCTTAATGAGACACTTTGTGTAGTGGAGGAAGGCTGTCACCATTGTTTTCTTGGACTTTGAGAAAAGCATCATCTGTCATGTGACAGCCAAAGAGAAACCAGCGTTACTTTACTTCTCTCCCCAAGCACAAATGAGTCCTGCTCGTAAATAATGTTGAAGCTTTTGTGAAACAGTAACAACACATACCAACTTTTAACTCATCAGCAAGTGATCTTAAGTAATTTTAGTCCCCCCATCAGTCATACTTGAGCAGTGGGAGTTAGTCTGTTTTTTCACTGTAATATAGATACCACTGCTCCCATTCTGAAAGGACTAAAGGAAGAGATTCATACCAGGTCATTCACCCAATAGGTCTGAGACACAGCATAAAACTGAATCATAAGCAATCCTTGAAAGCATGAACTAATGATTATTTTCATCACAACCTTCTTTTCATGTTTTAAAAATTTTGAATGTTCAGCTTCATTTTACAGTTGGTGGATTTCCAGTAGCAAACCAGATTTTGGTCCAGAAATGGTTTAACAGCGGACTTGCCAACCTGTATAATGGCCTGGCTGCTAAGGGTTCACATAGAATAGGTGGCAAACCCTAAATGTACTAAAATCAATAGGATAAAAAACCCTACACAGTATGTGGAGACACAGTGCTTTTTCTTTAACCTCTACCTTTCTCCCTTGCCACACTTTCCTTTAGATTTTTTTGTCTTTATTCACAGTTTTGTTTTGATGCATGCCATAAAAACTCAGGTTTTGAAAACCTTGGGGCTAATAAGTAAGAAGACGAGTGCTGTGCTCTTTTCTGTGTAGATTGCTTTCCTGATAGAAATATTTTTGTATTATGTGTCAGCATTAAGAAGGTGTTTGACTTACTATTTGAAAAAGACTGGCAGTTTAATAGACAAAAAATTCACGAAATGGAATTCCCAAATACTTTGTTGCTAAGTATTTAAATGCTGAGGAAAAACTATTGGCAGAAACCAACTACTGGAGCATGAATTAATTTCTGATGCACTTCCAATGACTCTTGTGATGTTATATTAAGGATGAATTTGAACTTAAGATTATTCTCCTCTGAGACTGCTCAATTGTGAAGAGTTTTGAGATGCTCTAGAAGAAAAAGCACTTCTGCCTGCTGGGAGGCAGAGCTCATCAGGACTCTTATGTAGAATGAATTTCATTTACCTTTTAGCTTGGATGGGAAATACCCCATTAGAGCAGCAGATCCCCTGTCTTTGGGTGCAGGTTCCTGCTCAGGTCTAGCCATGAAGCCTTTGCTGTTGGATGGTGGGGCTGGAGGTGGTGAGGAGCTGGCAGGGAGCCCAGCACAGCCTCTTGGGTTGTTGGGTGAGGAGATGGTCTTCAAGGAGGTATAGGTGAGGCATTTGGGGGTCTTTTGCTAGGGAGAAGGAAAGCTGGGGGAAGCAGATAGCATTCTTCAATGGAAAGAGGGGAGGAGGCACAAATAACAAGTGAGATAAACATCATCAACTGCACAGAGACCATATTCTTGCTCAGTCTGTTCTAGCAAGCCAGTTTGCTGTAGACCTTATCCACTGTCTACTGACAAAGCAAGAAGGATAAACAACTGGGTTGCCTGAAGTCAGGGTACTAAAGCAGAGGATGCTGATTTAAAATCCAACTGACTTATCACACCCGGTGAATTGGAAAGTCTGCTTTCCCAACCAACTCGATTGTCAGTAAAGACACAGTGAGTAACTGGCACTGTGCTCCACCGGCATTCAGCTGATAAATTAATTAAATATGCATAAATAATTTGGTAGAACGGAAACAGGGTCAGAGCAAGAAAGCGCCGTGATACAAGCAGTGAGTCATGCTTTGAAAATTAATCCCTCTGCTCCTTTGATTCAGCTTTGCTCCCATATTTATACTGTAGCCTGTTATATTCTGACATCAAAACCATTGGCATTATTTTATAATTAAAGATATTTTTTTTCCTGGTGAAGGTAATATCTTAGGCTAATAAGTAACCCAGTTTACAGTTTCCTCTCCTTATTCACACAAGTAGTTGCATTTACTTGACTATGACCATTCTGCTTAGTAGGATGAATAGGGATTTGGCAAAAGGATGGATATTTAAACACCTAAGCCTGTTTTAGTCCTGGCAGTTCTGTTATATAGTAACTGTAAATTAAAACTCTATTCTCCTATTAAACTTATCCTAAAATCAGTGAGCTTATATGAAAACAGAATGTGGTCCTTTATATTTTGTGCACTGTATCCTAAAACACCATATTGCACATTTTAGGTGGAAAAATGCTCATATTATTATTTTTGGTATAGTGGATACCTTTCTATTTAGAAAACTGAAGTTAGATTTTTTGATATAACAACATTTTGCATATGAGAAGATTCTAATACTGTCTGTATTGATGTTAATGTTATAATGGTATTGCTAAATTGTATTATTTTAATTTAAAAATTATGAGAACTAGTTAATTTCTTAGCAGAATCTCACATGAGCTCTCTTACATGTTGAAAACAAGGAAAATAGGGCTTTAAAAGTTAAAAATAAACAGAGAGTATATGTATGTATGTATATATATATTTATATTAAAAAGTATATTGTTTCCCAGGATACAGATTAACACAAAGGAAGTAGCTCTTTTTGATTCTGTGCTTCAATAAAATCAGAATTACTATTACAGAGTTCACTGTAAATCTGATCAACTATAAAAATCTAACAATTCTTTCTTCTAAATCTGACATAAACCAATTGAAGATTTTTGTTTTAAAGGCTAGCTGATAATTTCTATTTGTGTGGAGGATGCACTGTACCCTGTCGGCTACTGTATGAGCTGTATATTGAAACCTGCAATCCTGATTTCAAGATTCAAGTACATCCATCCACCTTTGGAAAGGTACAGAGTAGATACAAGATACAGGATAAGTAGATACAAGATAAGAAGTAGGGATGTCTAAAGAGAAAGCCTGATCATCAACTATACACACTGCATATCAAAAGACATTAAATAACAGAGAAGAATGAATATGTAATGAATGATGCTTGTGCATTTTCTAATGTATTTTTGCTAAGACTTCATGTAGATGCATTTGTACCAGAGAAAGAGTATTGTTTGCGATGGAGTTTATTTTCTTCAAGGAACTGGTGCATGATAATTAGCAAAGATTTCTTTTGCCAATATATTTTAGAAAGTTTCACAGTTTTCTTTTTTTAACAGCAGAAAGTTACACAACTCATTCCAATGAAATGATTCTTCTGTCTTTAAAAGACACCTTCGGTTATTACATAATTTTATGCTTTCCCTTTTCTGTATACTTGAAGAGCTTTTGCTTCAAACATACCCTAAAAAGTTGCTACATAATCATCCAAGCAAAACAAATGCAGATGTAGAACTGACTCTCCTTCTAACAGTTCCACTTTTCTATTACATAGAGGTTGATACAACCCATGGAACAACTGACACTTAGAAATCCAAACTGCAATCAACACCCATAGCTATTCAACCTTTTTTTAACAAATTAAGGAAGATACTGTGATTATTTCTTGTTCAAGACTTCTTATTCAGACTTCCAAACTTCCTATTTTATATGGCTAACTTTCTATTAATTCCCATAGTAAGAGCTACTAAGCATTGTTTTAACACAAGCCCAAAATAATTTAAGTACAAGTTGTACCTGAAGTCAATTTCATTTGTATGGCTAACCCCATTCTATGAATAATTTATCTCAGTTCTGTTGAATCTATTTTTTTTACTGGATAAGTTAAATCACTTTTGCTGAAAATTAATATTTGAGTGAGTGATCCGGTGTAATTTATTACCACAGCTTAATGGATCATCAGCCATCAGCTAAGACCCTGGGTAGAATTTGGCTGGCTCAGCATGGATATTGGTCATGAAGATTGTCACCTTAAAAATCTCTAGGTAGCCACTGGAGAGAAATAAGTAGCTACACATGTTACCTCACACTAAATGAGTCACCTCAGACAGCTCAGATGAAAGGGGCCTCAGAACTCCCACTTGTTTTTTTCCCATTGACTACATAGTCTGCAGTGACTATCTTAGACTTCTCTGCCTTGTAGCCATGTAGATGAGATTAATCCTATCCTGCTTGTACCCTTCCAGTGCTCCAGCACGGCTGAGTT
Source organism: Anomalospiza imberbis (assembly GCF_031753505.1). Taxonomy (NCBI): domain Eukaryota; kingdom Metazoa; phylum Chordata; class Aves; order Passeriformes; family Viduidae; genus Anomalospiza; species Anomalospiza imberbis. The sequence continues at coordinate 30,255,842 of NC_089682.1, forward strand.
GCCACCTGTAAGCTAAGCCTTCATGTGGTTTACCTTAATGTGTTTGACTTTTAAGCTGGGACAGGCACAGACGAAGCGTGAGTCTGGTCACATGGAAGAGCTGACGTGCCAGAGCTGCTGTGGGCTGCTGCTTGCAAGTATTTGCTCGCAGCCTCAATCAACCCAGTGCGTTGCAGTGCAAGTTGACACATTCCAAAGCAGCAAGCTGGGGTGCAGCTCCCCAGTGGCTTGAAATGGTCTGGCCTTCTGCAGCAAGAGAATGGATCTTGTAGCAAGAAACCGAGGAGAACAGGAACTGCAGCAATCCTGCTTTAACCTGAGTGCACGTGTAATCACCACAGCTATTAATAATTTACCAAGCTGTAGTAACCTGACTGGGCTCCATATGTGTGGACTGCAAGGGCTTTTGCAGTCCAGCCCCATGTGGATCAAACTATGGTGGTTGAAGACATTACTAATCTCATCTGCCCTATCCCTCTGCCCAAAAATACATCACTGTCCCTGTAAGGAATGGCAGCAGGAGGAAGGTTATGTGTTGTGCCACAAAAGCCCCAGTTTCATAGGCTGTCCTTTTAGAAAAATGGGATTATGCTAAGCTATCAATTTGAGAAAGGGAGCAGCTGGGGTGGATGCATGCAGAAACATGCAATGAACAGGTCTATCATAAAAACTAGAAGTGTGCATTGACGAGTCCTTTTTTAGACCAACAACACACTGTTCAGAGTCCAAGCTTTGTGCTGCTCACCAAGCCTCAGTGGAGATTCTCCTTCACTCCTTGCTAACAGGGAGTAAATCCTCTGTTCCTGCTACACTGGGAATATTAGAGTGTCCTGGGTTAGTCCTGGACCCAGGTGTCCTGAGTTAGTCTCTGTTAGTCTCAAGACAGCTCATGCAGAATAATCATAGTGAAGTGGATTATAAAACCCTGACAGTATCTAATTACTCCGTAGAGCCCAGCCTTGACAGATACTGCACCACCTCAGTTCACACCACCACAGTGGTCAAAAGGTTGCTTTGCAGCTTGATGATTCAGGTCCTTTTAAGACAGTAAATCTGGCCCTATCCAGTCAGTACACCTTCCAAGAGTATGTGGTTAGGTGAAGCCCCTTGTGTAAGTCCTTCTTAAATGAATAAGGTTTGAAAGTATGGCAGAGTATGGGACCATCAGGGCACCTTCAAGTTCCCTCAGCTGATTGATCTTGCCCTGGCTGCAAGGGGTCTCTTGGTGTGAGCACTGTTTTCTAGTGCAAGCTATAAAAAATTCCTACCTGAGAGAGGTAATACTTTAAATTATTTAGCCTTGGATCCACAAATGCCTGATTGAGTTTAGTTCAACAGTTACCATTTAAGAGGTATGTAAGAACAGGTATTAGCCTGGAAATTATGAAAAGCAAACAAAGTTATTAAAGACAAAAAAGTGTGTGCCAGATACATTTTTGCATCTTCAAATGAATTTACCAAGTATCTCTAATTTTCTGTTTGTTTATACAGCTTATTCAGTTAGTTTTCCCAGGCCTGGTGACAAGAAAGCGGACCACAGCAGGGAGTATCAGGTAATGGGTTTGTGTCCTTTCTTTGAAAATGTTATTTATAACTATTCTAATAAAATTTTAAAGTGGCTGACTTTTCAGCCCCAGTACTGTAATATGGCAGCTGAATTGTTGGTTGCAAGTCTGTAACACAACACAAGATCCAGAGTACGTCATGGTGTAACCAAGGACATTAAAATAGAGTTAATTCTATGAAAACCACCATGTCAGATCTGTTTTGGTAAGGCATGAATTCCAGACTGCACTGCTTTTTAAAAGACCTTAGTCCTCCAATTTGTATTGGCTATTAACAGCATGGTTTGCATGAAGCATCTGCCAGACATCACAGCCTTACTGAGAGCTCTTCAAACACTGCATCTCTAGGCCAGGAAAGGCTCTGGGATGCAAAGGGGTGGTGATTAATGATCAATGTCTATATTGTGCTTTTTGTCCTTGCACACATCCATTGAGTGACCCAGCACATACTGATGGTCAATGGAAATGCTGTACAGTTTCAAACCATTTAAATCGGACAACTTCAGGTCCACCTCCTAAACGTCCTTTCTTTTATCTTCCCTCTCTTTTAGAGTTTGATGCTTTTTCGTATCCAAAGTTATAATCACACGCTGAACATCCAGACTAGGAAAAGGGAAGTTTTAAGGTCATTGAGACTGAAAAATTTTACAAGCATTTTGTGTAGCTGTCAAGTATGGGCTTTGAGAACAACATGCCCTGACTTGTCTCCACTAGTCTGGACTTGCTATCAGCTTGAGCTAGGAGATCCTTTATTTTGGGAGTACCTCACCTCAGACACTCCTAGGCTCCTGCTCACAGCATACAGGATTTGGGATGGTGTTTGGTGGCCTCCATGCTCTCCCCATCAGCAGAAGGTTACCTGCTTCTGGCTGCACGTGGCTCTGAAGCACAGCACTACTCCCCTGGCTCCTGGTGACCCGGCCTGGGAGGAGCCAGCTGGCAGCACCTTGGTAGCAGAGACAGTGGCTCTGTTTGTCACTGAGCTCTCAGATAAATCTTACAGAAGGTGTGGCAGTTTTCTTGAGTTTTAGCTTGCCATGACACTGATGGGCCATCCAGTCACTGAGCTACTGTAAATGGCCAAGGAACACCTGCACTAAGTCCTTCAACTTCCACGGGGATATGGGGACCTCTGTCTGCTAAGAGTCTGTTTCCTGACTTCACTAACTGTCCTGTACAAATCTGAGGCACTCCATTCAGATGGAGTTAAATAGAATGATCATCTGCTTTCAAAAGAGGATTATGAATTATTTGCTGACTTGTTGAAAATCATGCAGTTAATTTTTTTTAATTTTCTAGATATCATTATGATGGAATAGCTATCAAGAAGGAGTCTTCCTTTTATGCACGTTTTTGCTGTCTTCTGTATGAACAAAATTATCTCAGGTGTGTTTTTAAAAATGTTTTAATCAGAATATGTCCCATGTCTATATGTTTTCTGTCTATGAAAATTTGTAAGTCTTCTGTTGAACACTGACAGTAGCATTATATTTTTCTTCTCATTATAAACACTATGAAAGTGCTGTGTCATTAATTGCTGTGCCCTAATAGACAAGCTGCATTTTGGAAACAGACACTACCTAATTAGACTTCCTAAAATTGGATGTTTTAGCCATGTAGATCTTAAGAGGAGGAACTCATGCTGAACCTAAAAGAAGAGCTTAATATGTTGAGACTCTAAATGGGAGCTCAAAAAAATAATATTGAAATGGCTTCTTGACATTCTGTCACCTTCCTCATTAAACACTAGGCTGGAAAAATGTATTACAGTACAAATGACTGTGCTGTTTTGAAGAGTCGTACACACAATCTTGTTATCTGGGGTTTTTACTGCTTGAAACAGCACTTCAAAAATACCTTATTCACTTGGTTTCAAAATATCAGATTTTAAATTTACCTCTTGTAAGATAACAACAATAAGAAAATGTGTAAGACACATTGATTGCAAAACTTAAAAGCCTAAAATCCTAAAATGAATGTAAGATACTATGGTAGGTTAAAGGGTAGACAGAAGCATGTTGTGGGCAGGAGAGGAAGAATTCTCATGGTTGAGGTCATGATTCAGATAAACAAACCACAATCTTGAATTTCTTCCCAGAAAAAAAAAAAAAAAAAAAAAAAATGCTGACATTCTGCAGCAGTTTTACACTCCTTTACACTGAAGAAAAAATTTAGGTGCAGTCTATGCCTCGGACTTTGAAGACCAGGTTTGTATCCTCATTCTCTTACAGTCTTGTACATTACTTTAGTGTGTATATAGGTAAATTCTGTAATTAGGTTTCCATTCTTTAATATGGAGATACAGCATTATTCTATGGCATGAATATTACAGTCTATAAGGACCCAGATATCTGGTGATGCTGAAACTGTTTCAGTGATATTTTATATAATATTTACTTAATTGAGTGCACGCTTTGGAAGAACACGGAAAAATTACAGCCATAGGTTTGTTGCCTTTCTTCACAGGTTTTATGGCAGGTAATGTTGCAGAAGTCCATAGAGGGACAAGGGTAAATGTTGAGACAGGACAGAGGATCACGTTCTGTAGATGATCGACTGGCAGTCTGTTGTTGTGAGACTAAACAAATTATTCATAGGAAATTTGAGGCTGGTTTCCCATGTCATGCTTACTGAAGGGATATGCTTCACTTCCTCTGTACCCAGTATACCCAGAACAGGCCTAAGGTTTGACATCCACAATGAGGAAAGGTCTTGTCCACTGTTTAAAGGATATTGCAGGTCTCTGCTAAGTTTCTGCTGGTCTTTCCTTTTCAGGGAAAGAAAGGTGTTTCCCTGCAGCATCATTTAAAAATAGCAATCTTGGTGGGCATAAAAGGAAAGGTGATGGTTCTGGTCATATGAGAGCTGAGAGAGAACAGAATGATTTGAATTCATGCTCTTTTTTTCCTTCCAGTGTAGAAACATGAGGAAAAAGTGTGTAAAGTAGGAGGAACTAAAGAACCAATGTTAGCTGAGTTTGGGGTAGGTGCAGAAAGAAGGACTTTAGCTGGGAGAGAGACACAACACATATGCCAGCATAGCTTCTGTCTTTGGCCCTCCTCATGGAAATGAGCCATCTCCTCTATGGGCTGGAGAACACCCTGTAGGTCATGCTTAACCATAGGGGAGCTGCTGCCCTGGCTGCTCCAGGCCTCCTCCTCCTTCTCCACCAGCTGCAGAGCTGCCTGCCCAGACACCTACTCCTAAAAAACTGTGTTTAATTTGGCCAAGGCATGGAATAGGATGTGCTTTCCAGGGAAAGGACTGACATCAACCAGCCACCTACTGATCTTGATATTGGTTCTTAAGAGAAACACCTGTCCTATTGAGAAAAGGCTGAGGGGAGTTGTCATTCTTCAGCCTGGAGAAGAGAAGGCTCCAGGGAGACTTTAAAAGCACCTTCCAGTACCTAAAGGGAGCCAACAGAAGAGCTGGGAAAAGATTTTTGTACTGAAAGAGGGTAGGCTTTGATTGGATATTGGGAAGAAATTCTTTGCAGTGAGGGTGGTGAGACACTGGAAGAGGTTACCCAGAGAAGCTGTGGGTCCCCATCCTTGGAATTGTTCAAGGCCAGGTAAGATGGGGCTTTGAGCAACCTGCTCTAGTGGAAGGTGTCCCTGCCCTTGGCAGTGGAGTTGGACTGATAATCCTTAATGGTTCCTTAGAAACCAAACTATTCTATGATTCTATGATTCTATAACTTCTCAGATTAAAAAAATCAAAATATAAAGATCATATTCAGACAAAGATCATATTTCTAGCTGCAGTAGAAAAGTCCCTTAACTACAAAATTATCTTGTCTGATGCTTCCTTCATTAAAGACAATTTAAAGAAGATACTAAAATGTTGAGGCAAGCCAGACAGCTGAAATTAGAACAGCTTCCACTCTAAATTCAGCTTCATGTCCCTGTCCCAAGCCAACATGCAGGCCCACAACAGCTGGGCAGATGGGTGTCACAATTACTTCTTAGTGTCTCATATAGCACAGCAGGAGAAAACAGAGAGAAAGCAGTAGAAAAGCACAAGACACAGCCAGAGAAAGATGAGTAGCACAGCTCTGAAAGAAATAATTAGGTCATATACTAAAAAAGCATCTGCTTCAACCAAATAAGTGAGCTAGTTTCCATATGTGTGGAGTTTTGTAATTTTTTTGCAATTAAGTAATGAAGGAAATAACTCATCTTTACTGTCCTATCATTACAGTTCAGTACTTTTTGAAATCACCAAGGATTTTTCATTATCCAATCAAACTGATAAAACCAGCAATGGAAATGTCTAGATTGTTTTTTACTTTAAAAAATTGAAATTTTGAAAAAGTAATTAAAACCTGATGACTTCTTTACCTGCAAGAAGAAATTGTGTTCTTATATAAGTAATCATATGTATAAAAGCAGCAGGGTATCTGGCCTATAGTCTCAATTTTTGAGAGTGTATTTGTGTGGAAATTTCCAAATCAGAGTGAAGGTGATTTTTAATGTACCATTTCAGTGCAGTCCAGTGCCAGTCTGTTGTCCAGACCCCTCTAATGGGATAAGTTCTCTGGCTTGTTGCCATTTCCCTCAGGCAGGGGCCGGGGAGATCTGTTTCAGTAGTGGTGTCCTAAATAGCTACTGCGCCCTCCCATGCTTGAATAAAATCCAGCATGCAGATGCTTTTTCTGTCACACTTACCAGAGAGGAAAGTGGATCCCTGAGTCCAGCTGAGGGACCACAGCATCCATCAGCCTGTGGGTTGGCAAGGAAAAGAATGGTTTCAAAATTATGGACTCTTTCTAATTACTGAAAAGGATATTTCTTGACCATGATAGCCAGCAACTGACATGGTGCTGGTAGTGAGGAACTAGGCTTCTGAAGGATCTGGCAGCTTGGGAGCTATGCTTGTGGGTGTCACAGAACTGGCAGTAAGACGATGATGGTTTGCCTTTAAATACAAAGAAGGTGTTTGCATTTTGGTAGTCGGTTGGACCTCGGATGTGTCGGGGGTTGGAATATTTTCACACAGTGGATGATGAGGATGGTCTTACACAGCGCCTGTGAATTGGTTCATTTAGAAATCTTCAATTCTTTGAAGATATTTGTACCACTGCTCTGATGATGGTCCTATGAAAATAGTGCAAATATAAGCAACTGTAGTCAATGAGGTCTGCAAATGTATTACAGACATGAGGGAATACAGTATTTACTGATTTGTATTACAATAGAATGTGTTCCCTCTCAGAATGGGAGCTTTGAGGACAAGTTCTCCCTAAAATGGTACCTGGTCTGGCTCAGAGTACAGCAGTGTTTAAAAAATGTCATTGAATTTGGGTTCTGTAAGAGTTGCTTTTTTGATTCTAGTAATAGGCAAGGTTTAGGCTCCTGACTGGCTAGTGAAGCAAATGTACTATTTTTTCATTAAAAAAAAAATTATTTTGCTTCTACCAAATTAACTTTTCTAATCTCTGTGTAATCTGACAGTCAACAGCATGCACATTCACCGCCTTCCCTACTTTCATTTTTCTTTTGTCTTTCCCATTTGCATCTCTGTTATTCTTTATTTCATCCCCATTGTTGTATTTCCCATTTTAGCTTTAATTCCCACCCCATGGCATCGCCCAAACTCTGCAAGAGAGATGGTGAAACTCCTTGTGATTTTTTTGTCTCCCATTTTCCCCTTCTTCCACCCACCTCCTCTTTTGTGTCTTCTGTCTTTACCCAGGCACTGCTTTCCAGGGGAAGTGAGCATCTCTGATGTGCAGCCAAGCACCAGGTGAGTCCCAGCCCCCTTTGGTAACAGTGGGAGCACACAGAACTGTTTGTTAGTGTTCCGTAGGTGTTTGCACTTAACCAGCACCAAGCTCCTGGCTGGCTGCTGGGGCACAGAGGACTCCTTGTCTGTTCTCCACATCCCTGTGTCAGGGGAGTGGGGAGCCAGGCTGCCGAGGGAACCAAGGCACTGGAGGCGTGCCATGCTGATACGTGTTGCCATAGCAGCAGCAGCAGAAGATACAGCTGGCCGCCTTCTCAGGGAGAGCAGGAGCTGGAAAATACTAATTAATTTTATTTCACAGGCTTTAGAAATCTGCAGAAGGACCTATTTGAAAGAAGTGTTATGAAACATCTTTACTTACATGTGTTTGCTTTGGCCAGTCACCACTTCTAAAATGTTCGGGCAAAAGAGTCACCAGCGCTACCAAACATACTCAGCATGAATGTTGTGCCCTGTCTTGGGCAGCCAAATTGGTTGTTTTGCTGGAGCACAGCCTTCATGGCACAGAGCAGAGCAGAGGGAAAGGTGGCAAGGGCCAGTCCTGTGGATGGCAGAGAGTGGAGAGGAAGCATTTTCAGTGGCTGGAGTTTACAGGCAGACAAGTTGCTACATTTTGGCCTCTGTCCCTTGAGGGCATATGGTGGTACCCTGGTTTGTAATATATCCCAGCAGTGAAACCCAGTAGCCAGGTTCTGATTAGATAGCCTGCCACCTTTCCAAACAGCCAAGTCCAGCAGGACCCTTGAGTTTGAAATGCCTTCATAGACAGTGAGCAGGTGTCAGCAGCAGATGGAGGCTTGACTGGAGACATCCAATTTTTGCAGCATGTCCCTTTTACTAGCAACATTGCCTCTCCCTCTGCTACCATCAGCCTCAACAAAACAGGCAGGGAGAGACCTACCAGAAAGTACAACAAGAAAGCAGCCTGTTGTGCCTGATTTCAGCAACAAGCCAGTGGTCAAGCCTTTGCAGGTCTAGGTAAATTCTAGGTCTAGCATGGCCAGCTTGCAAAGTCAGTGGGAAGCAGTCAGAAACAAAATGCCATCTAAACTTATGTGTGATGCAGAAAATGCAATGACTGTGAAACCTAAGCAAAAGGATTATAGTGTTTTTGTTATTTTCATATTTGTAATAGTTATTCCAAACAAACTGCAACCAGAAATACGAACCCACAGTTCTGGTGCAAGAAGTTCAAAGACATTGCACTGTTAAATGGTCAATTGTCATTAAAATGAATGTTTAAGTGTAATCTTAAAATTCATAAATTGGTCCCAGATTTATTAGAAAATCATGGGATTACCAAATGACAGGAAAGGGAGCGGGGTTTGTTTCCCAAATACAATTCTCCAACCTAGTGTACTCTATCAAGTTTCAGCTCATTTTCTTACTAAATGCAGAAGGAAACAGTGAGCTTTTTGAATGTTTGTTTGGTTTTTTCTGTTATTTATTGTATCACAGTAGAGGTTCCTGGAGTTCTGAAAATGCAGCTGATTACAAGAAGAATAGACAAAAGACAGGAACAGTGAGTTTCAGATACATTAGACATAACAAAATGTCTATCTGTGTGTTTAATTACAACTTCCATCTAATATGTTCTGATGAAATACAGCTAGCCCATCTTCCTCAAAATAATCTTGATCTGTGTAATTTCACTACATGCTTAGTTCCCCCACTCCTATTTCATCCATTAGCTAAATATTTTTGTTGCCTCAACGTCAGCTCAAATAATTTTTTCTGTACTGGGAGCAGGAATTGTGGCTGACAGATCAGGTTTTGAATATTAGGGGAGTTAGTGGGGCACAGCCTTCCTTGCCTGAGGCTCACAGTAACAGACCCTCATGCTGCTGAGCCAGTGTCTTTTCAACATGTCATTTCTTCCTCAACGACAACATCAGCATGCTCGAAGTTTATTGTCATGAGAAGTATTTAAATACTAGGAAATGATTAAGAAAAAAGAGCACAATCCCTGCCCACAGAAAAGGGCAGATGCAAAACTAACCTGTGGCAGTTCTCCCCTCAGCAAGCTGTCATGGGATGACCTGACACCAGGCTTGTTGGATGTCAGCCAGCAGAGCATGAGCAACAAACTTATGTGGACCAAAGTGAGGAAAAAATGAGAGGCTGGATGTGTGACTTACTTCTACCAAGTGCTTGGGTGCAGTAGTGAGTGCTGTGACAATGACAGCCAATGGGAAATGTCCTGTCATCCCCACAGCACAGCCAGCTATCTGCAGCCTTATGCAGAGGATTACAAGTGTGACACGAGTGCTATAGAAAATATATGTGGAAGATCGATATAGCATTAAATATTTACTGGTTTTGAAAATAATCCTAGTGTACAGTTTAGGATTTAAACATTTAGGCAGCCCTTCTTGTTTTTTTCACCCACCCCTATTTTCTAAAAAAAGACAAGCATTTCTCTAAAGAAATACTTCTTATTATAAAATCATGTCCTACACTTTCAAGAAAATACTTAACACCTTTAACCAAACTGACAAAGTAATTGTGATCTTTTTTTTTTTTAATTATCCAAAATAAATTCTGATGCATCAAGAGTAAGAATTTGCAGTATTATCCATCTGTCATTTATCTGAAGACTGAACAAGAGACATTTCATTACCTTTCTCCTGATTCCAACCAGTTCTTCTTTGGAGAACAAGCACAGAGTGAAATATACCCCTATGAACTGGTACGTTGAAAGTACGTGGCCATAAAATAAGTTAGCTCTTTTCCTGTGAGATCATTTTGTACCCTCTTTTTGGTAACAGATTGCACTGCTTGCCAATGACTACTACAACTATTGTCAAGTTATTTTACAAATGGTGAGAGAGACGAAGCTTGACAAGGTATGCCTTTTCTTTAATACCATTTGCTCTGACACAGCAAACAACTGTAAGGACAAGATTGTGTCTGTGTAGCTTATTTACTTGATGGTTTGAGCTAAGGTAGATGATGATTTAGGGACAAAAGGAGCATTCAGTCAAGTTATTTTTAAATTCTCAATTAACACAAGGTAACTCAAAGAATATGAGTTTGTACACATATCCTGAGCCCTCCTGGCACATCAATGAGTCTGAGCTGAGCATATAACACATAGCCATGGATACATATCTTTAATTACATCCTCATATCCATGGCACAATTCTTTGTTTCTTTCCTCTTTTGTACACTGCCTGGTGAGGTTCAGCTTGTTGTGGCTTCCCCAGCACACTTCCACTTACACTGGAGCCCAGCCAGAATGGGCCCAGGCAAAAAGCCCATCTCCATGGTCATTCCTTTGCTTCTGTGTTTGTGTGTTGTCTTACTGAATTATACTTTACATTCCACAAGTGTAAAATCAGTGAAAAATTCATAAAGGGCTTTGTATGACAGGTGGAAGACTGTATCATGTCATTCTGGACATCTCTGCATCCTGAAAAAATAGAACTGATGTGCCTGCCAGATGTGTGCCAGCTGTTAAAAAGCTATGATAGGTATCTATTCAAGGTACTGCACACACATTTGCTTGTTGTAGTTATGCTTGTACGTGTTTGTGTCTTTTTGGTAGCTCTAAGGAGAAGATCCTTCTCTTTCTTTTGTGCTGTACAATGAGATTTCTGTTTATTCCTCAACTCTATCTTTTTGCTTCTTCTGGGACAGCCCGGTATGAGTTTTGGTTTTGAAAGAAGACAGTGGAATTTGGGATAGCTTCCATTTTTCTCCTATTTATTAATTTGAAAGTTCCTAATATCAGTGGAGTGTGCTGTTAGAAATGTGGTCTGTGGTTCTGGCATGAGGTTATGCAACTGAAATTTCAACTGACGATGATTTTCCAGATTATGAGAGTTTCTCTTCCTTTGAGAACACTACTGCATTTCTCAGTGACCTTCCAAATAGAAATATACAGTTTTCTGATAAAAATAATTTGCTTCTTATTTCCAGCAGATCATTAAGTATTGTTTAGAAATTAATTCAGGTAGCAACATTTACTCTTAGGATCTTTGTCCTTCTGCTAAAAAAGTTAGCTTAGCTCTTGCTTAATTGGAAGCAAAAAAAAGTGTTTCTTTACACTTACATTTAAATTATCAATATAATTTTATTTCATGCTGCTGTAAATATCTGTGGTACACCAGTCAAGTTCAGCAACATGAATTTGTATTCTAGGAATTGGAGAACATCCTACTTCCTGATTTCCTGGAGGAGGTGCCTGCACAACACATAGACTCAATCAGATTATTCAGTGAAAATGTTAAATGTTGGATGCTTAATCCTTTGGGAGGTTTTCCATTACTGCTCCAAACATCCAAGTCTAATGGTAGGTTTGAGTAGGAGAGATATTTTCAAAAATAATCTTTGGTTAAACTGCAGAGAAGATTGTATTACAAAACTCTTAAATTATTTTTTTAAAAAATTAGCTGATGTAACAGTGATAGTAGCAACAATTAGAGTTAGCTGGGATACAGTTAAAAATAATGGTCTTGCATAATGTGTGAGAACAAACTTAAGCCAAAAGAATTTCCAATTCATTGAAATTGAAATGTACTTAAATCGTTTTACAGATCTGTCTCTTGCCATGATTGTTTTGGCCATGTAGATGACCAATAATATGCAGCATGCCCTCTGAAACTCAGATATTATTGTGTCTCTTCCTCTTACAAGTGGCTTTATGCTGATAAATTAATTAATGGCTGTAGCAGTCCAATATAAAAGGAAAAAAGCCATAGTCCCATAGGGAAAATATGACTGATACTAGAAGATGATTGGAAAAAATCTGTTCTCTACAAAGCTGTGGTTTATGTGTGTGTTTGTAAATATGTACACACACACACATATATATTTATACCTATTAAGCTGAAGATTCTGACTAAAACATCATGTTGCTCAGTGGATCATTGAGTGAAGACCAACTCCACAGTGATAAAGCAGGAGTCCTGTGTAGGCAAAAGTTTGTGTTACTATTCATATGCTCAATATTGCAGACAGGCTTAATTTTGGCATTACCTACATTTGAATGTAACGTGTGTGCATAGAAGTGTATGTAATTAATCAGCTGTGGCCCTATGTATATACATCCCATTTTTTCTGTTTGTACAAATATCATAGAAACACATTTTCACTTGAAAATCATTGTCTGTCTGCAGAAGTTGCTTTGTACTTGATTTCCCTGCAACTGAAAAACAGTTATTTATTTTACTCTGAGGAAGTGTGTTCTTGGACCATACTTTTCATAATTACATACAACACATTATAAACAGGATAAAAGTAGAACAAAATAAACCAACTTGTATCAACAGTGCTGCAGAATTATAGATGCATAAAGGTAGAAATGTAGACTATATAAACAAAATACAGCAAGTTTACATTTAACATTACTTTCATTCACCTGAAACTGTACAAGTAAAAGAGCATTAGTCTTAATTTGAAAGTATTAAATGTAAGAAAATATTAAAAGACTTTTTCCTGCACATCATGGATTAATAGATTCACAGTGAAGGAAGAGTGGTGAGCTGGGCAGCTTCTCCTTGCAAGCTTCGACTGCAAGGGTCCCCAGCCCATCCCATAATGCTGGCTCAGTGCCCCTGCTGTGCCCTCCATTACCCTCCAAATCTCCCCTAGGGAACTACTTTCTAACTTAAAAGATGTCTTCATTTATGTATTTTAGACTGTAAAATATTAATGATGTGAAACACCTGCCTCTTCTTTAACAGAAGCTAAAGAGTTTGTAAAAAGGCTCAGGAGACAGACAGACCTTTGCAGCATGGTCAAGGTATGTTCCAGAATTCATGAGAAAAAACCTGCTGGGCATCTCATTCCTGTGAGCTGTCTGCACTATTTTTGAAATACTCCATTGCAGAACATCTGCAGCAGCATGGATGTTCTTAACTGTACACTGACCATGTCATGCTCACTCTCCTACCCATCTCTTCCCTCACTGTTAAGCATGCTGAGGGAACATTTTCCTCCCTCTGCATTCTTCTGAAATCCTCTGAGATATAGTTGATGGTAGGCCATGGAGAGGAGAACACAGTACTTGGAAGGGTCAGGTGACAGCTTCTAATATCTTTGGCCATCCATGCCAAATTCAGTCGAGAGCACATGCTGGAGCATTCCTTCCATTGGTGTCCTTGGATCATTCCAAATCCTTGGCTTTTGAGGTGGTCTGTGCTGTAGCAGAAAAAGGAAGGTCACAAATAGGGAAGAAAGCAAAAGAGAACAGGGGATATATTATCTCCTTCAAACAAGTACAAGATTTTCCCAACATGCCATCTGATTTGAATCATTACTCAAATGGAAGGGAAGCAGGGCGAAAACAAGTGAGGGAGGGATGGGAGGAACTGCAGCTTCTTGGACCACTAAATGTAGTTTTTCTTTTTGGAAAAACTTCATCACCTGCAGCAAACAAAATACTCCCTCCTCTTGCTTTAAAAAAAAAGAAAAAGGAAAAAAAAAAAAAAGCACGGACATGCATAAGGGTGCCTACCCACACAAAAAGTTGACTTCCATGAAGTACTGAGCACTCACATTTCCACTAACTGCAGCAGCCCTTGGAGATACTAGTACCTGAAAATCTCAACTTTATGTGCTTCTAAACAGATCTTCTTATGCATTGAAGAGCATGATCCAGCAAGATCATGAGTGTCACCTACTCCCAGACATTTGTATTTGATTTGCATACTCAGACTTCAAATCATCCTTCTTGTTTTCAAGCCATGACATCGAAGGTCTGGTTGTAGCTCTTTCAGTCTTCCTTGCCTATTCTTAATGTGTGGAAAAGCTGCAGAGTCAAAACTGGATTTACACCCTCAAGATTTAGGGCAAGAGAATTGCAGCAATTGGAGGAAGTTCTCTAGAAGAAGCCTCTGGGTGCTCTACATCTCTTTTACACTGTTTAACCCACACAAATTGAACACAGCAGACCTGAGAATCAGGGTCAAATTTACACTTCTAACTCTTACAAGTAAATGTTTGTACCTTCTCTAGAGCCTCTTCAAAACACAAGGGAAAAGTAAAAGAATTTTACCGTGCTTGATATTTTGGGGTAGTGAGTTCCAAGGTTTAATTATTTGTTGTATGAAAAAATACTTTCTTTCATTATTTTAAAATTTCTACTCTGCTTCAAGCAATTCTTCCTGCAAACCTGCATCACATCCTGCCTCAGTTATTTCTCTCTGAAGGTAAAGTTTATCTCATCTTCTCATACAGGAGTAATTTGATATTTCTAATCAGCCTTCTTAGTTTTCTGTCTAAAACGCATCTGGAATTTCAACTAAAGACTGATGGTCAGAGCAGGCAAGAGTGCTCCTGATGAGAAGTGCTACAGAGGCACTATGCAGCTGCAACCTCTGAGCACTGTAAACACACCATCCCTTGTGGAGTACTTCACAATAATTCAGCCATCTGGTGAGAAAGTAAGAACAATTTTGGCAGGGTCACCATTCAAAAGAAAAAAGGTAACTTTCCCACCCTGTGTAGATAAAGCAGGCTGACAGCTGCTACTACCTGGACATGTAGAAATAATTAGAGCATAAAAAGGTGCAAATTCCCTGTGAGAAAAGAATGTGAATATGATCCTTGTCATTTTCTGGGTTGTCTCTGCTAAGTTGTATTTGAGTGTTGGGAGGGCTGTCTCTGAGTAATTTTGGAGAATCATGTTTAGTATAGTGAAATCCAATGGCTAAAGGGGTCAGTCTAAAGTGTTGGGGCATGGAGTGAGGTATTAACAGTCTGCTGAAGATGCTGCCCCAGTAGTTCCCAGCCTTTGGGTCATGTATTCTTTTTGCAGGCTCTTTTTCTGTCACTGGAAACTCCAAGTCAAATAAGAAGAATGCCTTTGTCTTTAACTTATATGAAGGAGATTGCTAAATGAGAATCAGATTGGGTTTGATATTTCAAAAAAGTTAGCAGAGTGATGAAAAATAGCTGTATTGATAATTTTTGAAAAGAAATGGTCAGCTTTATTCATTGCTACTTGTGGGGTCATGTTAAGCACCTGGTGAATTGAATTTGTTAAAACACGTATGAATCCTGAAGTTTTCTGGAATTTTACAAACCATATTTTTCCACTGAAAAGTCCTACTGGACAAGGGTTATTCACAGAAAAGCCTGAAGTCCAAAAAATGCTTTAGGATCTTACTGATTTCAGTCTGAGAGATTAAAAGTATCTGTTAACAAAATGTAATGGACTCAGATTTAGTTTCCTTGACTGTTTTCATTGTTTCATCAAGAATCTTAAGGAATATTGTGTGATATTAGCCACTAATTTTAAAAAGTGAAGAGATTATGATAAATGTTAATCTGAAAATTGTTTGCAATATCTCTGTGAATAACACTTTTTGAGACAAATATGAAGACAGATTCATTCACAAATGACACATAAGCAGATAAATGGGATAAAATATCATCTGATACTGTTTTAACTAATACCGTATTTCTGATGTTATTTTTACTCTCTCAAAGGATTGACCAACTTGAGAAAACTTGCAACCATTAAATTGCAACATGAATTAAGGACAGATAACACTGAAGGAAAGTCATCCCTGATATACCATTCCATGCTTTAGACTAAATATCATTATTTAGTGTAATTATAATAACTCTAGGCAAAGCCAATTGCCCAGGCAATTGCCCAAATAATTCAAGCATATTAGCCTTGTCTGCTCCATCACAGACAACACAGAGCATCATTGAAAAGAACATCTCCCAGAACAAAACTTTCTTGAAGACAGCTTCAGATTTATCTCCTTTGATCCTATATCCCCCCCCCCCCCCCCACCCCCAATTAGGAGACTGGTCATATGAAGTCTAGTATTGAATAAGGGAAGCTTTCCTTTTTCAATTCCCTTATTTGGCTGAGTTAAAGGCTTGAGAAAATGAAAGGCATTAACTGTTTTTTTATTCTCTGCAGACAGTAAGAGCACTCTTGAACAACAACAGCACAGTCACTGTTCTGCGATCAGGCTTGCATGCCATCTTCAATGAGAAATCACTGGATGTGACTAAAAACCTCTTTCAAGACAAGTTTAGAAATCCAAAGAAGCGGCAGAAAAACATACAACTAAAATGTAATTAATTTTTTGTATTTATTGTCTTTCCTCTTAAGTGCTAGCTTGTCATTGTTAAAGGTCCAGCATTTCCTCTTGTTTATTCCTGACATCTGCCTTACTGGGAATTACAGTCTTCCTGTAACCTGAAGGGCTAGAAAAGAGCCAATAAAATTGAGAATCAAGCATGAGGTAATATCCTCCTAAATTTAAAGGTTAAGAATTAAAGGCTTTTGGTTCTGACTCTCAAAGCTTTTTGTGACAGCAAGAGTGGGCTTTGTGTTACTGAATTATGTATTTTCTAGAAGAAGGTTGACAAGCAGGGATATTTTTTCATGGTTTCTTTTAACAGGAAAGATGTTTTCAATCATTGCATTTTCCTGTGTTATTAGTTGAAGCACACAAAATCAGTTCTTGTGGCCAGATTTTAAAATACTATATGCTGAATTGGACTAGGCCTTTTAGCTTTGGTGTCCTTTTGCTGTATTGTGGCCTGTGGGATCAATGTTGTGCTGTAAACAATAAAATACACAATTTGTGTGCAGCTGTGACATAATGACTTGACAGATTCATGAAAAGGAATTGAATGGCAATTTAATTTTTAAATTAATGGTCTGCCATTTAAAATATTAGGAAGAGACAGGCAAGTTGGACTAGGCTGTGCACAGAGCTAACTGGTGGAACCCCAGCTGTTTGCTCCTGGTCCATCACCAACTCCTGCACTGACAAGGGATTTGTCACAGACTTTCTGTGACTGCTTTCAGTAGGAATAACAACTTGCCTGCTTCACAGAACCATCAGGAGAACCATTTCAATAATATACATATACATACTAAACCCAAAACCACTGCATAGAACAATTATTACATTTTTCCATTATATTATTGATAGTCTTAGTTTTCCCAAGGTGGTTTTATTGGATTCTCTGTTTTCATTGCTTTTTCAAACTGTCATTTGTAATAAGCAAGTTTTCACTGAACTTATCCATATGCTTTCTTGAAGGAAGTAGTCTCAGTAAGAAGAGTATAAATTCAGGGAAGTGCAATTTTCAGGGAGGTGCAATTTACATTTTGGCATTGGGTGGTAGGTGCCAGACTTTTGGGGGAACAATTGCACTGATATGTGGCAACATTATCCATATTTCTATTGGTCTACAGAATATTCTTAATTTTCTGTTATTGTTTTAAAATTTTTTTCTCCCTTCAACAGCCAGATCTTTTTTTTCTCCCTTCAATAGCCAGATATTTTTTCTCAACCACCTAAAATCTCAGATAAATAAGTTAGCATTGCCTCTAACCAAATTTCAGCTTTCTCATTGGGACTGTTTTTTCTTGCCACTTTTGCCACCATGACTAGGTCAATGCAGTTATGCTGGAAATGGACATAAACATGAATTCTGACTGATTTCAAAGTAGGGTACTATTCCTCACTAAACAAGTGGTATATTAATCAAAATGCTAGGAACAGATGTCTTAATCTATTTTAAGGTAAAGATAAAAGAAAAAAAAAAGCTTAAAACTGCAGAAACAAACCAAAAGGCAGGCCAATCGCTTCAAATAATGATCTCCCTTCTGTATTTCACAGGTTTGAAAAACTTCATTTCTTCACTGGCATCTTCCACAGATATTCAGGATCTCCTGAGCTGTTTGTCTTCAGATCTCCAGACTTTTGTTATTAAGGTATAAAATTAATAATTTCAGAATAGAAGGAGTGATCACATCATTTATCCTGCTACATGCTGACTGTCACTAGTCTGCAGGAGCTACATTGTACACTAGCAACCTGACCAGACTGCAGATTTGCATAAATACAATTTATGCATGCTGTGGAAAAAGGGAGAATTAATTGACATACAAAAATTCCATCTGTGCAAACAACTACAAGCATATTTCTGTGCACATATCCACTCTAGTGGTTTCAGTATCTGCTCTCATTTCATAGACACATATTATCATAGCCCCTAATAAACCAAAATTCAGAAGTAATATGTTGGTATAAAGGAAGAGAACACTTCATGGTTCCTTACATCCTTGTTTCACCAAACTATTGACTTATAGCAAGTACTAAGAATTTCTAGTAGAAAGTTTCTAGCTCTTGAGAAAGATTCAAGTATGACCATCCTCACATATGCACCTTTCAATAGATTACCAATTCTACCACCCCTCTATGTTCACTGACTCACAATTTGTGTCACCATGTTGGTACTACTGCTGCATTTGGTTGGTTACCATAACAATTAACTTGGGTTTGGGTGGTACTTCGTGTTTGGGATTTTTTCTACTTTCTGAAGAAGCAGAGTAAACTGTGTTTACTTGGCTTAATTATTTACTCTTATTTTTTTATTTTTAAATGAAAGATAGTACTTTGCAATTCTGTAGTGCCTCCATATTACATAACCCTTAGCTACATCATGGGATGGCATAGAGAAGATGGAGTGGGACTTTTCCTGGGGGTTCACAGTTATAGACCATAAGGCAATAGACACAAGTTGCAGCAAAGAAAACTTACAATAGATACAAAGAAAAAGAAATACCATTAGAATAATTAAGCATAGGAAAAGGTTACCTAGAAAGGCTGTAGAATTTTTATCCAGGAATATTCAGAACTTGGCTGGACAAGGCCTGAACTCTGCTGGCCATGCTTTGGACAAGAGATCAGAAGAGGTAATATCCAAAGATGTCTTTCAACCTAAGACATTTTAGGATTTTAATAGAAAAAGAAAAAATTCTTGTTGCTTTTTTCACCTTTGTATGCAGTTTGTACAGGGAAAATGGTCTGTCACACAGAAAGGAATTCTTTTAACCAACTTTATCATAAACCATTTCTTTTTCTTTATCTGCAGCCAAGCAAGAGTAAAGAGGCATTTAAAGAGCAGGCATCAGATTTCATGTTGAAATGGAGCCTCCTACTGAGCAATGTAGGCAAGATTCTGACCATCAACAGGACAGACAGTTTTGGTAAATAGGATCTTTGTGACTCTAATTTGATATGCCCCATTTTGACCTGAGATGGCAGAGGCAACAGATCCAAAAGTACCTAAAAGGGGCCAAAGAGAGCTGGTGATGTAGTGACAGGACAATAGGGAATGGCTTTAAACTGAAAGAGAGCAGGTATAGACTGGATATTAGGAAGAAATTCTTTACTGTGAGGGTGATGAGGCATCAGAACAGTTTGCCCAGAGAAGCTGTGGATGCCCCATCACTGGAAGTGTTCAAAGCCAGGTTGGATGGGGCTTGGAGCAACCTCTGGAAAGTGCATGGCAGGGGGCTGGCACTAGATGTGCCAACCTTCCAATCCAAACCACTCAGCGTTTCTGTGATTCTATGATTTCAACTGACATAAATGTATGCAACATTTAATAGAGGCATCTCTTCTCCTGCTCCTTTCCTTTTATCACCATTCTCCTGGTGATGTGGCTAGCCAGGTCAGGGAAATGAAATGATTGCATTTTGAGCAAACCAGTTCTCTGAGCAAAACTCTAAGATGAGCATAAGAGAGGAGAGTATGAGCATGCAGCTGTAGATGGCAGGAAATCCAGGACTCCCTCTTTTGGCAGAAGTTGTAGTTTGTGGGGAAACAGGGAACAGGGCCTGGGTTATTTTTCTCTCCATCTTAGGCCTCTGAGCTGTCAAACATCAAATCCATCATACAGCAGTGCAAGGTGGGAGAAGGGAAGGAACTGTGCAGTTGTGTTCACTCAAAGAAGCTTGAAGTGATACAAACATGTCTTAAATCAGTCCAATCTCTACCCCAATTGCCTTTCTCTTCACTTGTAACACCTTGCAAAGCTGCCATTTCTGCAGAAATGTACTGTCTCCTGTGAGTTGCATCTAATCCCAAACTGTATGAAATGCCTTTTAGATTTCCAAAGGAGCACCTTCATATTTTTAACTCTTCTGTTGGATGCAACTCCATAAAAATAGCCAAAGAAAACCTCATTATTTTCTTTGAAATGCCCCTTCAAAACCACGCTTTCATGTGTTTGCTATAAATACATAGTAAACGGGTATGTCAAGGTTGTTGCCTTTTGTGTTCTTCAGTATTCTTACCCCATTAATGCCTGTGCTTGTGCATGTATGAACACACTCTTCTTCTGCATCAAGCTGCTGCCTTTTGCCTTCTGTTTACTTGTAAACTGTCTGGAGCAGGATCAGAGATTTGTTCTGTGTCTGCAGGGAACATAACACAGTAGGGTCCCTCGTCCATCAGCTGCTGCATTACAGTAAGATAATCAGTCCTTTCTCTCTCTCCAGAGGAGTTCTGCACAAAAGTCTCCAATGTTACATGCAATATTTTTGGCAATGAATAAATTGAAAATGCATTCCAAGAACTGCATTGAAAGTATAATGTTTATTGAAATCTCCCATGATGATGAAATCCTCTTCCCTCTTTCACCACAAGAAGAGTTTAATGAATTGCCTCCCTGTTCTGAAGTTGTGTGGATGGATAGGATATAATGGATGAAGCACATCTCTTGGTCTGCTGTAATTAGTTTGTTAAACTAATTGCAAATTACATTTTCGCCCATTTTATGACAGTTTTCCTACTCTACTTCAATAACACTAAAATTGAAGTTATTTCAAATATGAGAGAGTTAAAATTATTTTTTAATATTTTGCCATGATGCTTCAATAATTATCTTTCTTTACTCCTTGAGATGTTGTATTCGATCTACCAATGTCCCTTTATTTTTTGCATGTTTCTATTCCTTTAGGACACTGCGTTTTAGCAGACAGGCTGAAGCAGTTCTGTTAACAAGCCATCTGGTGTAAAAGTTCTGTACTTGGGAACATTGCTTTCCAGAAATGTCTTAAATCTCAGCATTTCTTCAAAATGTGAGCTATGTACCATCCACACTGAGGAAACACAATTACCTGGGGAAATGTGTGTCATGTTAATCCAGTAACCAAAACAAATCTTACTTCTGACTTGACCTCTTGCCTTCTATGTGGCCGCATCCAGTAGACATAATATACTGGCACACTCACAACTCTCAGTTTAGGATTGACTTTCAACCTTTTCCAGCCCAGCCCCCACATGGGTGATGCCCACGTGAGATCAAAGGAGCCCTGCAGTTACCCCTGCTGTAAGGCAGCAGGGAGCAAGCGTGCTAGAGCATTCAGGGCTAATGGGACCTTACAGCTCCTTCAGCTCCATCTCCTTTCCAGAAAATGTGCCTCTACACACCTCCCTCATAGAGTTTCATGTCAGCTCATATACCTCTGTTGCCTTCCAAGGCATTCAAGGATGCACTGCCAAGCCATGGGGACCGAGTAGTGAGCTGTGCATTCTTCTTCTGCAAGCAAGTTGCTTCAACCTGGTTCCTCTTGAGAACTGTGTTTCTTTGTATTATCCCAAAAGACAAATGGAGTGGTAGCTTTGGTTTCATGCTTACTCTTAGAGAATATATTGAAAACACCTGTAAGACTGTTAGAAACACTCTTGAACTACTATTAATAAATCAATATAGTTTCAACTCCAACTATAAAAATCCCTTTCTTTGTTCCATAGGTAAACAAGTAGTTCCTCCTACTTTCCTAGTTTAAGGATCCTCAAAAGGATAAACAGCAGAAGCAGCAGCTTCTTAGACACATATAACATCAAAAAAGAGTATTTTTCATTTTTAAAGCTCTGTAAACTGTGGTGGGCATTAATATAAATTGTGATATCTCCTTGTTGATGTCCATATAAACTAGTTTGTGGGATGCAGAGGTTATGAATTACTTGATGAATTCCTATGCAGATTTATGGCATGGAAGATCTACTTTTTACAGTAAGGGCTTTCAACCAAGGTATGATTCAAAAGTCAATTGCCTCTGTGAGTCTCTCTTGGCTTTTATCACTTATGGTCCAAGCTGCAAGGTGGGCCATTTAATGTCATAGATACAACACACAGAGATGACTGTTGGAGGTTTTGCTTGGGAAGAGGTGGAATGATTTATTTGTCTAAGGGGAGAATGGGGGTAATACATGGTTATTGATAAGTCTTGTAGTAGAAGTGAAAGTGGAGAAGGAACTTGAACAGGAAAGTGAATGAACACAACTTTCCTCTCTAGTTAAATAAGGGAAAAATTGCATATGTTTAAAATTAGCAGTAGTACTTATTTTTCTGGGATATTTGGAAGTACATAATTTTGTAAGTACTGTTTGATGAGTGCTAGTCCATTACTTTGTCTAGCCTATTACTATAATGAAGCCCTTCAAAAAAGAGCACATAATAAAGATATGCAAATGAAGAGGTTGTCATAATTATCTTTGTTTTTCTTTAAACCTAGGGTCCTGGCTTTTGTTGAATATGCTACTTGTTGATTTTGCGGCTCACACTTTCCAGTCCTATATAGAAGAGGAGAAGGAAGAAGGAAATGCCTTGGTTGTAAAACAAAATGAGGTCCCTGTTCTGTGTGTTTACGAGCCCAGCCATCTCTCAGCCTGTTTTGCTGAGGAGGAGCCTCAAGCCAATGCTCCACAGACAGCTCTTGTGATGCAGAACCAGAGTAACTTCGGATTAAGCGATGCTTTCCAGAGTTCTGAGTTGTTTGGTGAACACAGCCACTGTCAGCAAGGTGAAATTAACATTAACTTAAAAGAAAATGATGGGAAATTTTTTTAAAATTGGGCAAATTAGGACAGATTGGGAGGTGTGTGGCTGATTGGGGTATTTTCTGCATGTAAAGTAGAACTAACGAAATCTAGGTTTGCATGGAGCTGTGTCCAATGTCACTGACACCTCAACTCACAAAGCATCCTCCACATCCTGTCCCCACCCCACAATGATATCAAGGGATTATAATCTCAACATCACCCACCTCCCCAGCCCTACAGGTTCCTGATTCTTTCCTTAGGTTTCCAGCAGACCTCTGGAGCTGATTCTGATTCCCCAAGTGTTGTCTAAGGAAGAGCAGTGCTGTTCTGGTGGGCTGGGAGCAGGCCATGGGCTAGCTCACAGACTGCTTGTACGTATTGATCAAAAAAGACAGGGCACAGAGTGGTCTTTCCTCCCTTTTGAGAGCACTGAGAGTCTCTCCTCCCTCCAATTATCTGTTACTTTTATCAAAATATATTAAATATCTTCAGAAATGTGAAATACTTGAGACCCTTCTACTCTTCCAGATTTTCTTGCGGTCAGCCCACTGCTCCATATTTACTAGCATAAAGTGTGACATACAGGTAGAAAACAAGATAGACTCTAAGTCTTCTAGAATACAAGGCTAAAATACAAGAACACAGGGGAATGTGGATCAAACCTCTGTGGTTAATGCAAGTGATGAATTAGACATTCAGCTGTTTTCATATTTCTCTTCCATGCAGTAAGAGTACTTGTATTATGTCTCAGATAACATTATGTTTTCCATAAAACTTTGAAAGAAAAATGTTAATGGCACCAAGACTCACAAAGAAAACTACATTTTTGGGGTGACACTGTTATAGTTACTTTATTCCCAAGAGGTATTCAGTTTCCATACACTAGCACAGGAGTGGAAATTGACTGTTTTATAAATATCTTTATAAATTATAAGGCCCTGTAAGGGACCCTAATTTTTTTTAAAGTATGCTAAGACTAGCTCACTGGAGGGGAGAAAGCAGGTACACAGAGGACAAACCAAGGATGATTTATACATGTGATGGGCGTGTTTGACAGCTTTTGTTATTTTTCAAATGTAAAATAAAGACCCATCCTGCCATACTACCTTTATGTCAAAACATAAACTGTGCTGGGTACTGACAATTTGCAAGAGAGCTCTAAATCAGTGATGGTCAGAAATGAGGAAATTAACCACTAGAAATTTTATTCAATATCTGCCCATTTCCTGTGTTCTGCACTGTGCTGCCTTTTGTATGTCCTATGCCCATTGCAATGCTTTTTGCACGAGTCATCAGACAAGGGCTTGGCCCAGGTTTGGTCTGTGTAAGTGATGTGCTTATAAATATGTACCAGTTTTGAATTTTTTGGACCTGATCACAAGAACAGAGCAAGGCTGATTAGAATGAGGCATGAGGAATCATCCCTTTCAGAATAAGAGGGGAAGAGTAAAATGTGAAATGAGGAGTATGAGGACTTGGGAGAAGGCGTGGATGAGGGAAAGACACAGTGAATGACTGAGAAAGTGTAGAAGTTTAGACATCAAATAACCCAACAGATGATGGATTCTACCAGTCCATGTGGAAGATGCTAATAACTGGGATGAAAAAGATATTCTACTAAGCACTTGTTATGTTGTGGAGCACAATTTGTAATGGAGTCACAAAACTTGAACCTGCAGCTCAAAAGGGTTTCAGGAGCTGTGAGAGAGTGAGCACTTCTGTCCACTCATGTTCTTCAGAGGGGTGGTGCTCATGCCTTGACCATTGCAGATTCTTTCTTTTGTATATCAACACTGATGCCACAGGTTGCTGAAAAACACAGTTGCCAAAAGCATCTCTATCACCCATTGCTTTGTATTGTCATCTCTGTAGATCCTCTGACAAGATTTCCATTGCATGAGGATTTTTGTTCTGTGACTTTTGACCACCAAAAATCATCATCATGCTTCCAAGGAACCATCTGTCCCTGCTCTTGTCTGTTCCCCCTTTGGCCACATGCTATTCTGTTGGGTATCTAAACCCTCAGCAGCCATAGCAGCATCCACCAGCCCCACTGCTGTTTCCTGGACCACATTTCTGCTGCCTGACATATTTCTCAGGTTTATTTCATAATTTTTGCTTTTAATTCCTTCACCTTAGGCAGGCTTGGCAGCTTTCTGCAACCCAGTGCTTTTCATCAGTTCCCATCCTCCACTCCATGCATTGCCAGCATCACACAACCTCCATAATTTTTAATCTTGTTCCACAAGGCATTGCTATTCCTTCTCTACAGCCTGTTATGCTGTGGGAAAAAAAAAAAAATCTGTTCATTGCACCTCCCCACTCAGCTCATTGAAATCAGTGCTAACCACTCGGTCTTGCTACAAAACCCTGGAAAAATATGAGGGAAGACTGGTAGCACAAAAAAGAAAAGAATCTCCCAACCTTACCCTGATAGCAGCAGCACCAATATGTGTGGCTTAGCAGATCTCTTCCTGATCTTTTAGTTATCACCTTTATTCTTCCTCTTTCTTCTCCATCTGTTTCTAGTCTTCCATTCCTAGTTGAAGCTGAATATAAATTAGACTCCTCAGCAGGGAGACCATCTTTTCCCATTTATTTTGAACAGCACAGTACATTTTTGAATCTTATGTTTAAATACAGTTTAAATAATTAATACATAGAATTAATAAATAGAGTTAATACTCTGGAAAACACAATACATTCCAGGTTGGTGGCATCTCCCGAGGAAAACACTGGTTTTATACGAAAAAAAACTGTAGAGGGCAGGGGGCAAGATAGTAGAAGATTCGTACACACTGGCTTAGCAGGGAAGTGTGGCAGATTAAATGCTATAGAGACAAACACACATAGTATGAACTGAAAATTGATGAAACCAGTGGCAGTAATGGAGATACTCTGAACAAGCCATAATCTCTAAAAGTGCAGCTCAGAGAAAATTGGCCAGATCTTTATTCTTTATCACAGAGCTTGCAGTTGCTTTCTCTCAGCATGAATAGCATTTTTTTTTCATCTAGAAAATCTCATTCTAGGTTTCTGCCTTTTTTTCACATGTTGCCAAATTAAAATCCTATTAAGCAGCACACCTGCAGTGGGTTCATCTGTAGAGCACTGTGCTGTAGCTTTTAATCCAATTCTACACCTTCATAACATACAATATACTGCAAATCAGGGCATGAAGAGACTGAGGGTATGCTATTCCTAGCTCTGTTGGCAGAGAGCAAGTCAAACACTTTGATTTGTTAAAAAGGGAGAAAAAATAGGACATAGTTAACTACTTGACTTCTAGGAATGGTAAGTGTTCATCTGTGTGGTCTCTATAAACCAGGATACAGAGATCAAGTGAAATCATTAACTAAAATGATCAAAAAATGAGAGCAAAATCATGAACCTGATTGAATTCAGTGTCAAAACTTCTGCTGACTTTAAGAAAGCCAGAATTTCAGCATGAAAAAGCAGCTCCTATCAGGAGAGAGGCTGAGACTGTGTGTCAGCTGTAAGCCCTTCTATTCATTTTCAAAACAAAAGTGTGAGAAGTGTGAATGACATATTCAAAGGGGATATGCCCTTCTGTCAGACCTTTACTGTCCTATGATGAGCCCCACTGTGTGCTTCCTCTTGTTGGGTTTATTTGATGTAAAATAAGGCTAGATATCTATAAAATACCTCAGGTTCAGCAAGTAAGAATAGAGAAGACTTTTTTGAAAGGAGGGAGAAACACGAAGAGAGAAACAAATAATTTAAAATTCCTACAATCAAAACGTTTCCATGTTTTTTTCTAATTTTCAGCATATCCAGGTAATTTCGGAAGAGAAAATTATTATATCATGTACTAAGTTGGATCTTCAAGTTGGAAAGGAAACATTTCTTACTCAAAAAGATGAAATTATATTTCTTTGCCTCCAATGAACAGCAAATCTTCAGAGAAAAGCATCCTGGCTGCAGCATTCTATATATGATAAGCCATTCTTACTTTTTGATAAAAGTTTAAGAAATACTGTTTTCATTCTCTTAAACTTAAGATTTTTTTTGAAAATATGAAATGCAAAACTGGGCTAGCAATGCAATTATTTTGTCATGTGATTTGATTTATATTATTTTAATAAACATTCAGAAGATAAAGGCTTGTGGCTTGGTTTTATGTATTTTTTGTACATTTCTGTTGTCAGTAAAGCTGAAGACCTACCTGAGGTAATCATGGTAAATTATCTGGAAGCTACAGCATAAATGAATGACTCTGTGTTAATGCTGCTTTGTGTCTATGGTGTTGAATTTAAAATTTATATATATTGTATATAAAACCTAGTACTAATTCCTGTCTTTAGAAATTCCTGCTTTGTTTACCATTTCTGCAGGATACAAGAGTCAGTATCTCACATGTAATTCTATTAACCGAAATAAAATAGGCTGTATATAATGTTACTATTTTATTATGTTCAAAACTAGGTTGTTTGGGCTTGTTTTGTAAGTAAAGTACAAGCAAAGACATTTATAAAGAGAAACCCTGGCATAAATTCATAGAAAATAGTAAATACTAATGATGAGATTTATATCTTGCATGCATCAGATTGTGTGAGGAAATTCCCTGAAACACCATGGAAATGGGGGGTTTAGCTATTTTTGAAGAGCATGCCTGCAGTGAGTTGTCTGTGCCTGGCTGCTATTTCAAGAAGGGACAACTTCAGTATTTTAAGAAGGGACATATCTTGAATCAGAGAAAAGCACTTGTCAGGAGCTTTCACTCATTTTGGGTTTGGAAATCTACATTGATTTTCTGCTAGCATCTCCATTCTTCTGTCTCAGCTCAAGCTCTCAAGTGAGAATCAATTTTCAGAAGTGTGGTACTGCCGCAGATGTAGACAGGGCCACGTGCTAAAGGAAAAGGTACTCATGTATTCAATTCTGCAGATAAAATTAAGAGTTTGGTGCCAAAATTACATTTTCTTGGAAAGTATCTTTACAATCAGAAAAAACTCTTAGGGTCTTAAGGATAATGGGTCATTATACCCATTTCCACTATTCCTTAGGTTTATATGGTGAAGGAAAAAATGGAACAGGGACTGGAGGAAAAATATACGCTAAAAATACTCAGTGTTCTCCAGTCCACTTTTATTCATAAGAGTTTCGATTCTAGATTAGATATACCTGTTCTCATGGCACAATTAAGCAGAAGTTGTATCAGTAGACTGATCTTGGAATCTGTTCTTCACAGGTAGGAAAAAGTAAGATGTACCTGAGAACATCTTTTAGATGTACCTGACAATCTTCTGACAGGCAAAGGCTTCTGAGAGATTCATTCTTCCCTGTCTCCTACTTTGAGGAGGAGCCGCTTTAAGGAACCTCTGTTCCTTAAATAATTTGCATGAATGCAATGGACGTTTACAAGCGTATCTTTTAAAGAATTGCAGCTTTGCATTGCCATATTGAAGAGGTCTACTGCCAGGAAAGGAACTGTATGCACATGTGCCTTTATTAAATTGGACTATTGATATAAACTCACATACATGCAAATCTTTGCCTAAATAAAACCTTGCCTGGAAAACGTTTAATAACAGCTCCATGAATTTGCATATCAAGAATGCATCCTTGCTACCACCAAACTAATGCTGCCTGCCACCTCGGACTTGGGGTCTTGCTGTGACTTGACCCCAGTGCCCAAACGAAGCTTTCCGTGCAACGGGAGTGTTCACATGGAGACTCTCCCTCGTGGATCGTCTCTTTTTTAATAAACGGAGAGGTCGCACCACCTCTGCCCGGACAGCTCCATCTTCTTGGTTTTGTGGTGCGTGTAGAGAACGCAATAAGTGAGATACCTGCTGGACCGTGCACCTGTACCAGGGGCCCCAGCAGTCTCCCAGGTCCCCCGCAAGCGACAAAGGCAGGGTTACCCCGCAGTGAGCTCCGCGTGGGCTGGGAACCGCGAGGGGCCGCAGAGCGGCGCGGCCGGCACGGCCCCGGGCCGGGGGGCAGGACACCGAGGCGTGACGCGACTGCGGGGCGATGCGGAGCCGCCGCGGCCGCCGTGCGCTGGGGAGGAGGCGGCGCGGGGCGGGCGGCGGCCGCGGGAGGGCGCGGCGGGAGCGGCGCGGGCGCTGCCGCAGAAGATGCCGGCGCGGCGGCCGTGGCCGTGCTGGCTGCTGCCGGCGCTGCTGTGCGGCGGCGCGGGGGGGTACGTGGTGGTCAGCTCCGTGTCGTGGCCGCTGCCCGAGGCGGGGGCGGCGGCGGACGAGCTGCACAGCTCCTCCACCGAGGAGGCGCTGCCCGCGCTGCTGGAGGAAGCGGGCGGCCTCTGGAAGCAGAGCTACCCGGCCTCGGCGTACCGCGAGGATGCGGCGCCGGGCTCCGGGCCGGCGGCGCGGCGGCCGGGGCAGGGGGCCGCCCCCTCCAGGATGTTCTCCTACCGGCGGGAGGGCGGCGGGGCGCCGGGACGCGCCGGGACCGCCCGCTTCCTCGCCCAACACAACACCTGGGGCTTCGTGGCGACGCGGGCCGCCCGAGGAAAGGTACGGTGCCCGCGGCGCCCGCGCCACGCGTTAGCCGCCGGACGAGCGCCCGCGCCGCGCAGGGAGCAGCGCAAACTCTGGAGGAGAAATCGAGCTCGGAGCACAGGGAGGGAGGATGCACGCTAAAAGCCGCACCAGAGAGACATCAAAAAAAGCAAAATCTCAAGGCCAGAAGGCAGAGCTGCATCGCAGGGTTTGGAAAGGGGCTGTTTCAGGAGGATAAGGAGGAGGAGAGCCTGCTGGGCTACCACAAAATCTGCCCGTCCGTCCAGCTATACCAGTTTAAAGGACGATTTCTCTGTCAGGAACAATAAACAAAATAGCTGGTCTGCTATTGGAGTCATTCTTTTTTCCTGCTTTAAACCATTTCCTTTTTAAAGTGAAACGTTCGGATGAGACACAGCATCCAATACCACTCAGACAAAAGGGGAAGAAAAGAGAAAAAAAAAATTAAAAAGACATTCTTAACTTTCTGTTGAAAGTATTCACAGATTAATTACCTTCTGATTTTGAATTAAATTTAAAAGCACATAAGTCTTCAGAAAGCTTGGCTGAGTTAGTGGCAATTAATGTTATTGTGAAATACAAAGTAACAGCTTGAAAAAAAAAAAAAGATGCTATTAAATGAATCTGTATGTAGACAGACAGGCCTGTAATTCTACATCAGCTTTTGGAAATCCTATTAAACCGTATGATCGTAACTCTTTTGGTTTATGCTCTCACCAGAAACCCTCAGTGGAATTACAGCCATAATATAGTCTGCAGTTATCTGCCTCCAGACAGAAGACAGAAGTAATACAGAAAAATCTGATTCATAATAAAATTTGAAATTCGGGAGGTAGTGTTTGCTGCTTTGAATGCTGAACTATGCTGCCTGTGATCACAATTATTTTTGAATCCAGAGTAATATTAATCTTGCATGACAGACTGAGTATTTTAAGCAATGGGAACACATCCTGCAATATTACTGAGAGCATTTTTTTAATAGTAACTCTTAACAATAAACAAGGATTTGTATTTTCTAAGTTATGTAATATCATTAAAGCATTACTTCTAAGGAAAGCCAACAAAGAACATTTATAAGCACTATAAGCATTAAAATTTTAAAGGTATATAAACATTAAAAATCAGAATGCATGCTACCCAGGTAACAACATCATCCAGGGTTTTCTTTTTAACTATTCATATTTAATTTGATTTTGTTGAAAAAGATTTAATGTATTGACAGATAATTTTACTGTTTAACATTTAATAGACCATGAGGAAAAAATATCTGAAGACATGAAAAAAGGAGTAATAAATTGAATATCTCTCATTGCTATTTATAATGGGATGCAAAGCATAGTAGGAATATATGTCATTCTGAACCATATTAAGGAGTGTCAATACTGGGCAAGGACATTTTTGCATGCATTATAACCACTGTGTGTACACAGGGCAGTGTATGGGAGAAAATATTTTTGAAAACTTGGCTCCTTAGTGTCCCTTCTCTGCCATGAGAGGAGGTTTTACTTTGGCTGGCTTGGTAGTTGAAACACTCACCCCCCTCCCCCCTGTCTCTGATGTTCCTGCCCAGGAAGCTGAGCTGATGTCCAGTTTGACTTCAAACACAATTCTAACTCAAGTGCTTTCTTGTTTTTGCAAACTGATGCAATCACATTTCAAGTCAAAACTGAAAGAGGAGGCACTATCAGAGTAAAAAGCAGGCTGAATCAAGGCTAAATTAGGCTCTAGAGCTTTTTGGGTTTAAGGAAAGGTACCAGCAGTGGTTTAGAGTAAACATTTCCTGCCATCAATGGCAGCAAAAAAAGATACTCATGCACTTAAACATTTTTAATTTGGTAGTTCCTTTAAGCTTAATGTAAGAGAAAATGTTCTCTATAGTATCATGGACAGGACTAGAGAGAAGAAATAGAAGAGAGATCTCTTTTCATAGAAGCATGATAGATCTAATTTAGAGGAGGTAGATCTAATTTAGAAGAAATGCTGTCTCATAATGATAACAGAAAGTGGGAGCAATGGGGCTGGCTGTCCTCTCTCCTAGAGCCCTTGAGGGAATCCCCCACCTTGAAAACCATCAATGTACAAAGATGTAACCAGTTGCTTATTTGGATTTTGCAGATCCAAGGTATGCCCTACGGGAACTGTCTACTTCTCAGCGATGGTCCCATCAATAACAGCACTGGAATCCCTTTCTTTTATGTGACACCAAAGGATAACACTGTGACAGATCTTCTGAAGAATCCCATGGCTTCTCTGACCCTTCCAGAGGCAGATGGAAATTTCTGCAGGTAACAGTTTTATCTGCCTCATACCACCTTCAGTGAGAACAGAGACGTCAGAGCAGAATGTTGGGTCCCCACTTTCAACGTCCTGCATTTATTTTTGACTCTCACAATCAGCTACATGCTCCTTCCTACATTGTTTTTTTTTTTGTTTGTTTGTTTGGTTGATTTATTTTCCAGTAAATTCCCCTGGTAAAGCATAGTAGAGAAAAGCAGAGGTGTCACTGAAGTATCTACACTCCATCAACAGCTGGAGTGGCTTTCTGCTTGAAGAGTTACATACCTAAATTTTAATCTCTTCTTGGACATGCCTACATAAAATTTAGGTGTTCAAGCCCCTATAATAGTCTACAGTTATCTAGCCAATAAAATCCATAGAGTTTTAGAGGATATCCAATTCACATCTTTGCTCTGCTAAAAACTCTGAAGGCCCTGCTAAATGCCTTGACAGGGCTCCAGCTCTCTGGGTTCTGCAAGAGGATCTCAGGCACTCAGTTCACAAGTTATATGCTCAGGCCTGTGACACTCCATCTGATTTCCACCTCTTCAGAGAATATGATGGAATGTGATATCTTTGCAAAATTTTTACACCTTGTATATCACAAACAGTCAATAAATGACCCCCCCCAAATAGAGAAATCCATGTCTGAGGTTTACCAATCTACATCCAATCCCTGGTGCTTCTCTCCAGCGACAGCAGTGAGTTGACTTCTTCTTAATCATGTCATAGAATCGTAGATGGCCCTTATGGTTTCTTCCAACACAAACCATTCTGTAGTTTAAGTCCAACCCCCTGCCAAAAACAGGGACACTTTCCACTATACCAAGTTGCTGAACGCTGCATCCAGCCTGGCCTTGAGCATTTCCCAGGATGGAGCATCCGCAGCTTCTCTGGACAACTTGTTCCAGGGTCTCACCACCCTCACAGCAAAGAATTTCTTCCTAGTATCTAATCAAAACATATTCTCTTTTAGTTCAAATCCATTATCCCATTGTCCTGTCACTACATGCCCTTGTGAGAAGTGCCTCCCCAGCTTCCTTGCAGGCTCCCTTTAGGTACTGGAAATCTGCTTATAAGGTCTCCCTGGAGCCTTCTCCAGGCTGAACAACCCCAACTGCTCAGCTTGTCTTTGTAGGAGAGGTGCTCCAACCCTATGATCATCTTCATGGCCTCCATTGGACTTGCTCCAACAGCTCCATTTCATTCTTTGCATATAATGAATAACTTCAGATCCCCAAAGCTTTACATGTGTAAAATGTATGTATCTCACCTCAAAGATGATTCAATTTCCCCCTCCATTCTTGTCTCCTTGAAAAAGAGATATCTCTACCATATGTTTGTTTACAGTCAACTTGGCTGGGTCAGCCTTGTGTGAAGTGTTATTTACAAAAGCCTCTTTAAGTGAGGAGGTACATGACACCGAGGTTGTGTCAGACAGAACTCTGTTACCAAAGCAGGTCTTAGCTGTCGTTCGGAGGAGAGAGAGAGAGAGCTGGTAAGAACAGATTCCTTCAGAAAGAAATGACATTAACAGTTTTTATTCCAACTTAAGGTCCTCTTTGGGGAAGGAGAGGTTTTATCTTAAGACTAGATTTCCCCAGCTGAAGGTTGCCTTGAGTATCATCC
This sequence comes from Anomalospiza imberbis, assembly GCF_031753505.1. Taxonomy (NCBI): domain Eukaryota; kingdom Metazoa; phylum Chordata; class Aves; order Passeriformes; family Viduidae; genus Anomalospiza; species Anomalospiza imberbis. The sequence continues at coordinate 30,289,172 of NC_089682.1, forward strand.
CACCTCTCAAGCCTGCTAGCTGAGCAGAGCCCTGGGAAAAGCAGGGAATGGCAAATATAAAACATTACTGTAACACTTGTCTATATTTGTCTTCACAATATATTGTTTTCTAGAGAGTTATATGGTGGAAAAATGAAATGTTTCTTAGTCCGAAGCAATACAAGTAATTTCAGGCTGACATTCTAGTCACAAGGAATGGAAATCATGGCTTCCTCTTACAATGTCAAACACCTAATAGGAAACTTCTACCACCAACATTTGTTAAGGTAATTCAGTCTTGAATGCTTGAGGAGGTCTGTGAAGTAGTGAAGTTAACACTGGAATGGTTCTGCTTATTGCTTAAATATTTTCAATTAAACATTTTGGATTAATAATTTAGAAAATAAATATATCTGTTCTTTCATTGCAGGCTTAATGGCATTTATTGCTGCTTTATGAGCTTTTTAATTCAGTCTTATAGTAAATTTACTATTCAGACCAAGTGCTTAAAAATGTATTTTACATCCTATGTCCTAAGTCCCAATGTCTTATTTTCCAAGGCCCAAGACTCAGAGCAGCTTCCACTGATGATGTGGTAGTGTTGAGCACTTCTGAAAACCACACACCAACTTAGGCACTTAAGTGTGGCCTTTGATCCCTAACTTTAAACAGCCACTCTTGAAAGTCTTTGCCTCTTAGGTCTTAGCAACATCACTGCCCTATTTACCTCTTTGGGAAGTGCTCATTCACCAACAAAAGAGAAATGCTGCCTGATTTATAGAAATAGGAAATTCATATACACAACAAACCTTTGAGGATATTTATTCAGTGTCTTTTTATTACATCACATTATTAATTTTCAAATCCCTACTCTTTTGATCACTATGCCAGATATTTGCTGCTGCTTGTTTTGCAGCCAGGGAAACCTGGATTCTGTCACCTGACTCTCCAGTCCCCTCTGCAGCCTGAGACTGTGCTCTCTGGTGAGAAGAACTCTCTGGGCCAAGAAGCTAAACCTGGATTTCCAAAACAGCTTAGTCCAAACTAATTACCATTTGCCACATCCATACTCTCCCTCCCTACCACCAGTCATGTGCTACCCTGCCCCCCATCACTTCTGGGCTTTCCCTCAGCCTGAGCTAAAACATAAATGTGAAGAAAATTATCCTGACAGCAAGAATAAGTTTTTCTGCTGATCCTTCTTCTTTTCATCCTGTGGCTTTTACTGCTCCTGGCCATGCAATCCCACCCCCACCCTCCAGCTGACCATATGGTGGGCCTATTTTTGCTCAGTAACCCAGCAGAAACCTCTTGGGGTTTTTTTTTCTGGATGAGATTTCTACTGTCTTAGGAACTTGAATCAGCTCCTCAGGAGCCAGAGAAGAGCAAAGGAGAGGGGAAAGGCAAAGAGAAGGTGGTGGAAAATAAAATATTCTCATTTTAGCAGGTAGCCATACTCCAAATATTTGAGCTTAGTACCAAATTGAGTACAAAGGTTCAGAGTTTGATAAGTGCTCTGTGCATTATTTTGTTTTTGCCTTCAGTTTCTTTTTCATTATTTCTGAAGTTCTCATCTAGAACACATGTTGGTTGGCATTAGTGCAAAGGACAAGCAATACAGACAATGAAAAGCTGGGCCTTTACTTGAGCTACAATTTTTGATTTTGATTATATAAAAATGTGAGCAAGCTTTGAGGCTGTCTCTCAGCAAGGAAGGGTATAGGCAATGGACTTTACCTTTCTTCTCTTCCCTTCCCCTATAACCAGGGTCAGAAATTAATGTATGTTTCAAACTAGGAATCCATGAGCGATTTTTACATTTAAAAGCAGCACCATCTACAATTGCAGCCCAGCACACCACCCCACTGCCAACCCCACTGAAAGGGCCTTTCTGGGTGGTGTGACACTGAAGAAAACTAAAAGGTGTCCAGGCCCTGCTGCCAGTGCTTGGGGTGGCCTGTCCCCAGCTCCAGGGTGCGCTTGACCAGCTGAGATAGACAGGCTGTGCCATGCAAACAGCACACAGCGTCCTCAGTGCAGAGCTTTATGTGATGGCTCAAGTTTGGTATAGCAAAAGTCTTCTTAACTAGCACTATATGAGAGACCTTTCGCTCTGTGAGACCTCAGGTCCTGCTAGCATTAAAATAGTATCTGTGAGGTTTTCTTTGCAAAGGAAAGTGTCATTCTTGTCAGACATTCTCTTCAAGTGCATCATTAATTGTTTTGATTTCAAAATAATTATGTAAAATTGCTAAATGAGTAATATTCTATGTGAGAAAGTTCATGTCCTTGTATGCTAGCAATGCATTTGTAGCTTGTTTTCATGTAGAACTTCATTAGAATTCCATTATTAATCTACTCTGAGTTGCAAGAATCAAAATAAATGAGAAAGCTGATCAGTTCCTGTAGCCAATGCTCCTGGGAGTATTTGGCACTCTCCTGAAAAATGCTTCTGACCTATTGCATGCAAAAGAAATCTCTGGCCTTTAGAAAGAAAACATAGCTGACATTTCAATGTCTTCATGTACCTAATGAGTTTCAAGTGACTTGTGCACACCAATTTGATATTAAATTTATTTAGTAGCGAATTTCATTTGTTTTGTTTCAGAACAGACTCAAGTTCCAAACCTTGACAATGAATATTTTCCCTTTCAAGTATGTGAGGAATACAGACTGGCCTTTATGGTGCTCCAGCCTCAATATTTAATCAGCTGGAGAGAAAATTTGAAAACCTAAACTAATAAGAAAAATAACATTTAATATTGAAAGAAAGAGGGCTGCAATGCATCTGACTAGGCACTAACTGCAAGACATTTTAGTATTGCAGCTACAGTTTGGATTCCTCATCTCTGACCTAGAGATTACCATTTCCCAGAGGGAGATGGGCTGCCCCTCTCTGAGAAGGCTCTGATGGCCAGGATAGAGACAGCATTTGTTAGTAACTACACAGCATTTTATCTGAAGGCTGATAAATGGGTAATAGAGGCAAGAAAAATTAAATGGTTCAGGGCTATAAATAGACTGGTATGTCTATGCCACTGACAAGCTGAAAAGATTGAGTTCCACTCTTGCAGCTTTCAGAGGGAGCAAGACCAAGCCCGACATTAAAGAATAGAGCAGCTATTGTTCTAAACACATTTCACAACACACAGGCTGCTCAGAGGATTCCTCTTTCTAAGTAGGCTCCTGAGTCTGCCTCATTACAACTGCAGCCGGGAAAACAGGCAATTAATTTTAAACGTGTGTCACCTCCCTGACATCAGGTCCAGCACATTCACAGGGACACACTGCAGCTTTCTTAGAGAAGGAGCGGTTACATGACTGCCATGTACTGGTTTTCATACAAGGGAAAAGCAGTGAGCTTTGGAGCCAGTCCGTCTTTGGTTTTTTCCTGCTATTAGTTGTGGATGGCATTTCAAATCTACACTGCAGACCATGAGTGATTTTAATGAATTTGGATTTCACTCCTGATTTATGATCTCCATCAGAGCCATTTTACCCACCACACTTATCTGGTGCTTGAGGTAGCAGATTGGCATGATCAGGCAGACGTCTTCAGTGGACATAAGCTGACTCTGTAGGTTTCCTAAATGCTGCATGGAAAATGTTGACAGGAAGTGCTGAGCCACCAAGCCATGGGAAGAGAAGAGGAATTTTGTGGGTCTGGGGTCCTGCTGTGTGGTGGATCGGCAGCATGCACAAACATCCAACTTCATTCCCTCGGCAATCCTGAGGAACAATAAGGCTGCCATGGGTGGAAGGCACAACCTTTGAGATGTTATATGGCCGTGCAACATATTACTATTGCTGGGTTTGTGGAGTCACTGCTGTTAATATGAGGATTAATATAACAAAAAAATCTGGTACTGTACCTTCACACAATGAGAAATTACACATGCAGGAGACAAAGGCTGAATTCAGACATCCATAATTTTTTGAGATCCACCTCCCGATTCTGTGGCACAGACATATTTCTAGTTCTGGTATTTATATTGGCCCTTTTTAGTCATATGCAAATAATTATGTCAGTAGTTGTTCCTGAAAAAATCTGTATTTAAAAAAAAATTAAATGAAGGTACCAAATTAGAAAGTTAAACATGAAACCTACTATCATCATGACTCAATGCACACAATACAGCTCTAAATTACTATTTTTCCTGTATTCTTAAATAACCAACTTCCTAAAATCCCTTTTATTGTGAAATAGTGTTTCTCTGACTCTGTTTACAGAAATAGTTGATGCTGTGATTCTTTTTTTTCTCCATGAATTGTCTATACTTAAACTATATAAAAGCTTCCTGTCTGAAACACAGTTCAGCTGAAGAAAAGCATTGTTATTGTCAATGGAGACAGGCAAACAGACTGGCTTCACGTAACACTTTGCAATTAAAACATTTTAGGAAGGATTATCTTCTAGAAAGAATGAAATTATTTAAAACACATTAACTATTATTAACATATTAAACACATTAACATATTAAAACACATTCTAAGAGTACAGGCTCACTTAGATGAATAGAATAGCCACTGCACCAATACACTTTAGCTCTCTGACTTGACTTCAGATTCGAACAGAAGAATCTGTTCTCTTCCAAAAGCAAAGATGTTCTAACTAACTTTGCTGGCTCCCAAACATGTCTGATAAAGAAATTCTTGTCAAAATCAGAGCAGGTCAGATCTGCCTAGCCATATCCGGTTGAAGGCCAGCAACAGCTTTTCAGATTATGAAATTGCTTTCAGTGGAGATTTTGTTTGACGTTCATGCCATGCAGATTAGCAGCACCAATACATTCGTTCTGCTTCAGAGACTCTGGTAGTTAGTGGTGAACAAATGAAATGAATGAGGAGAGTAACTTACTTTTCAAAATTAATCACATTTATGAATCAAAATTATATGCACTTTACAGTAATTTGAGCATTCCCTCCCTTCCTTTCTGTAGATTTTAGGGGACAAAAATCCTGTAATGCATTTTATATAGTAGAAAATAACTCTGCCTTTTCACCTTGTGCCCAGTTTGAGGCTATGTGAAGAGGAGCCCTGTGCAGGGTGTGACAGAGTCGCCTACCTTGCATCCCTGGGAGGTGACAGGGATGAGCTGTATCAGCAGCCAATCCCACCTCCTAATTACATGGGTTTTCATGACTGCTACCATTATAGGAGAGCTTAGAATATGTGGAAGCATTCATTGCCCTTATGCCACTCATGAGCTGTGTGCTTTAAAGTAGAAAAAATAAATGTAGGGAAATTGTTTTCTGGGGCTTTCTTCTTGGCTCTCTGTCTCTTCTTTTCTGCAGTAGGAGAAAGCTCTTTCCCAGCTTCTTTTCTCTTCAACTCTCAAGAAGTAGAGGGATAAGAGCAGTGCTTTCTCACACGGCAGTGAGAAATGTGTTCAGTGGACATATGTGTATCCTCCCAAGGAGGATGGAAGGTCTTGTTTCCTCAGGGAGTGGAGGAGAAGGATGTCAGCTCCTTTGTGGGAAAGGGAGTCTGGGGAAGAAGAGAGGGATTCCTCTGCATAGACCTCTGCTTCCACACCCAGACTGGAACAGTACTGAACCTTCCTGCCTTTCTCCTACCAGTTCCTTCTTGGGAGTACCTGGCTTTCCTTCCCAAGTGCCTTCCAAACTCTTAATTTGTTTTTCTTGTTGATCTGTGGCAGATCAGTGTCACCTCACTAATGGATTGCAGAGGCTGAGAATTAAGATAATACTCAGGGATACTTTGGTCAGAAACCAGGAGACAGACCATCAGCACCAGGAGTCAAAGCAGAGATCTCAACTGTGAAAGGGAATCCTAACCAAGTTCAAACATCATCATCTTATATGCCAATATAACCACAGCAGCTTGAAGTATAGGTTCATAACACCTGGACTTGGATAGTTGCTGTATAAAACCCTTTTAATTAAACTCCAAGAGATGGCTAGTGTAGTAAATAATTTAATGAGTAGGTGTCACTCTTTACTCTGAACCACTCTTGAACCAGGACCCAGAAATCGCAGAAGTGTTACACAGTAAAATAAGTGGGACATGGTCATTAGCAGCATGCTTTGCAGCATTGCATTTCTGTTGGGAAATACTTTTCACTTGGATGCAGGCCTCTCCTTAAGCTCAGTAAAGCTGGCACCTTTGTAGGTGATATCATCTCACATACTTGGAAGAAAACTGCCTGGACTGGGTCAAACTCTGCATACCAACTTTGCTCACTGTAAGCAGAGGAACTGGAACAATCAATTCTTCTGTCTTCACAGATCAGATGAATAATTAAGATGAAATCTCTTAATGCATTGTTTTCTTATAAAATGCATAAACTGAATCTTCCTCCATTTTAATCTGACCTTCCTAATTTTCTGCAACAAAGCATATGTATTTGAAATAAGCATGAAAAAAAATGTGTTCCCTGTTGCTTGATTTTCTTTCACATTTACCTGCTTTCTCTTCCCCTCAGTCTATATTTTATTATGGCATTCATGAAGTCCTCTCCATGGAGACAGAGGGCTTGATTCTGGTAAAGACAAACCACCTGAGAAACCACCTTGGGTTTCTTCAACAGAACAACAGTGTCACCTCTACCCCTGACTCTGCCTCTCCCTCACACCCAGTCAGCAGCACACAAATGTTACATAAAGCCGCTCCTCTGCATCTACTTGTTCATGTGCCAGCAAAAATGAGAGGAACTCAGGGATTGAGAGCTGAATATGTATTTATACAGAGGCGAGAAATGCCTGGTGAATGCATGACTAGATCTCTACAGATGCAAGTGAGGAATGTTTTAGTAAATATCCCTTTCTTCTCTTTAGTAAAAATATGACATATATCCCTAACTATATCACCTTGCTCCAAGGAAGCAAATCCCGCATTTTTATTAGTTGCACTGGCAACAACACTGAAAACTCAAGACCCATTCATAACATTTAGAAATGGTAGCTGTAAGTTTAGTGGGTTTTGATGGTTTAAGAAGTATAAAAGTAATCAAACATCATTAGGGAAATACTATGCCAAAAAAAAAAAATGCAGAAACTGATTCACTTCAGAATATGAATTTGAAAAAGAAAATACTACTGCTAATGTCAGATTAGAATACAAGGTTCCTAATCTGAAACAAAAAACCTATGATAAGAGCCAGGCCTGAAAGCAAAACCCAAGAATGTAACAACAGTGTGCTGAACTCAAATGTATCATTGCCCTGTTCAGCTCTTCCAAAACTTCACCTAACATAATCTCAACAAATAATTTGTTTGAGTCTTTTCCCAGAAAAACAAACTGACCCTCCAGAATATTATTCCAATATGCAAAATTCAGTCTGAATAATTTCTACTGGGAAGATAGTATTATATGTGTCAATCAGTGTAGCACCCTGCTTCATGAGAATGTACAGAAAACTGTAAATAGGAAAAACCAGGGGGAAAAAACCAAAATATAAAAGAACCTATTCAAGCTGTGGATGCACAGTGTGTGGGCTTTGTTGTCAGCCAAATATGTGTAGGGCAGCTTTTCATGTCAATTGTGAAAGAGTCACATCAGACACCAGTCCTATTAGGCAAAACTTTCTCAGCAAAGGGAGGCAGGGTTCACTGCTTAACCACAGCTACATGAGCTCTATTGCCTACTCAAAATCAAATACTATGCTTTCAGAATAAACATGGACTTGCACAAAAACACCAAATAATTGTAATCTGAGAAGGTCAGACCAAAACTTCGCATTGCTCCTGATCACATCCAAAATCTATCACCTCAATCTGCTCTGTGAAACACAGACATCTTTTAATAACAATGTCTTTCAAAATCCTCTCTTAAAGTAATTAACCACATATTACCTAGGAGCTGTGTGCGAGAAAGACACTTGCAAATATTCCTGCTTTTCCTGGCTCTTCAGTTGTTTTATGATACTGTTTGGCTGTGGAGGAAATTGTATCATATATTCAGATGCACAGTTGTTTTAAAGCAATTTTCTGAACTGAATTTCTGCATGGAAGAAGTCCCTTTCCTTCATCAATATAAATGTTAAATATATACTGAATATATAAACATATGCAGAGGGCTTTGGATACAGTATTAAGATTAAGCATAAAAGATAACAACAGATCATTGCTTCAAATGCACTTGAACACTTCACCATCCAGGGCCAACAGCTGCCAGAGTGTGAATGTGCACTACCCTAGCTGTTGGACATACAGACCCTCAGATGACACCCTCTGCATGTGGGATTGGCTCCTTTCTCTTCAGCTGTATTCACTGTATTTGCCTTTATTTATTTGTGTTTTGGTGGGTGAGCATCTTACTGGGCCGTGGGTGCCGGGCAGCCACACAACACCCAAAGCCTACACAAAAGAAATCCCAGGAGCTACGGGGTGTCCCTGGGGCATGGAGCTGTGTTCCTTAGGGAATTCCAGGAGCTATAGTTGTGCCTGCGGCATGAAGCTGTGTTTCCTAGGGACAGAGCACTTTCAGGCCACTGGAACCCAGACGTGAAGTGACATCTTCAGCAGGCAGTAGGAGTCAGTGCTGAGGATCTATGGTGTACCAAGGTAATCATGTAGACAAGTTTGTACTCTGCATACACACTGATAGAAATAAACCCATGTGCCTGGGCAGGGAATGCAGATTTTTGGGTACTCAGAACACCACTTTTATAACTTTAAAAATTGTATTAGAGAAAATTAGACCATTATCAGTTGATGTGGACAGAAAGTCTGAGCCCGATCTTTGGCCTTGACCCTTCCTCTCATAAGTAAGCATGGGAGAGGAAAACAAATACAAGTGGAATTTTTCCAAAAGTTGTTAAACTGAACATCCCCTTCAACTGCTGCTCCAGACTGAGCAGGACACTGAAATAGTGTCCCTGAGATGATGTGATTGCAAATGGCACTTTGGAGGTCAGGCTGCAGACAGTGGCAAGTGTTTACCGGACATAGTCAAGTATCAATCAGCCTCCTGTACTTCCTTACATATCTCTGTTCATGACCCTCTTTAGAAAAGCAGCTATTTTATCTAGTGAGCTACACAGTCTCTCATAACCATCTGTGGAGAATCTGCAGGTGTTAAATTAGCTGCAGGAGGATGCCCATATGTTTCCTGCATACACTAGACACACATTGAGAAACATAACCAAAAATTAAGCCATTGCAGATTGCACGCAGTTAAGGCTAAAGGGCTCAAGCCAAGGTCTTTAAGTAAAATTGTACACAGATGAGATGTAATTTACTGTGATTAAAACACAGAAAAGAAAAAATGCAGCTTTCATTTCCTAATGTAGTTTCTCGGGCTGGCATGGGAACGTGGTTTCCTGAGACACTAAGCAGTCTCAAACTACTGGCAACAGAACTTGAAACTGCACAGTATTTGCCAGGATCAAGCCTTTGCACTCATTTCATACACAATTTTTTGTTCTGCAGTTCATAGATTTAGTTATGATTTATATCCTTGTATTGTATATGTCAGAGTCAGCAATTGCCCTGCAGTTACTAATAGGAGTTATTTATTATTACTATATACAGAGAGCCATAAAGTAACAAGATTTGGTGTAAAGCAGTTGAAAAATGGGTAAAAAATGAACAAGGATTGATTTTCTAGGATAAGCACAATGAAAAGACCTTATGTTTTACATACAGTTACATACAGATACAGATACACATATTCATACTCTTTTCTGTAGGCATAGGCACAGACTAACCATCTCACTACTTCTTCTCAGAATCCTGAATACAGGTCTGTACATCTGCCTGGGAATACCGATATTTTCACTTTTTTTTACAATCCAATATATACTAATCCAATTTTTGTGAGCATACATTAAGATTAAACAACTGTCTGCAGCAGAGCTATGTGTCAGTCAAGTGTTCCTTCCAGACTTCCCCCCCTCCAGCAAACAGTATAGCTGGGACTAGAGAAGACCCACAAGGCTTGACAAAGCTTTTTATATGTGAGCAGGAGTCCACACTTCTCCAAAAACCCTTAAGAAAGAAAGCAAGCTATTACTCATGAGCAATTTTCTCTGTGCACAGAAAAAACGTAATTGATCCAGAAGATCCAAGGTGCTCCAGGCTGACTCTCACAGGACAGATGGTCACGGTGCCTCCAGAGGAAGTAGAATTTGCCAAGCAAGCGATGTTTTCCAGGTCTGTATCTAACAGGCATGTAATAGAGTGCAACCCACGGGTTTGAGACAAATGCACAAATGTGGCCGTTTGGTACAAAAAAATCTGAGAAATAAGAAACCTGACCTTTGCCTTGGGGCCATGAAGCATGTTGGCTTCTGTGTGGCTTGGAATGACAGACCTTTTAACTTTTGAGGAAATGAAATATGGAAATGCAGTTAGTATTGTATTCTGGTACGGCACACAGTTTATAATCTGGGGATTATGAAGATATGTCACCTGGTTCCAAGGAGAGATTCCATAATTCCATGGTGTATTTGTTATCTTTAATGATTCTACCCCACCTTATGACAGATAGTGGACTCAGAGACAGAGCAGAGGTCTGCTGCCTTTGGGCTTATAAACATTTTCAGGGTGGAGTTTACAAGTTTAATTCCATCTCCTAACGTCCCAGCTGCTTCAAAGCCATGGTACTGACTGAACAGTCTCCTTTGAACAGATGCAAGCACAACCCAGATGTGTAGCACGCACACAGGGTGTGCCCCCATGCCCTTCAGTGGGTTTCCAGAATGACAGGCATGAAAAGCCTAAACCTTAGCTGGGGCACACACCACCCAAACGAGCTGCCAGGGATTGTCCTCCAGGTGCACCTTGCCTGGTCAATCAAATACTGCTGGGAAACTGGCATGAGCTTGTTCCAAAACAGCCCAGAGATGGTATTCCTTCTGAGCTACAGGATGGGGTCAGGGAGGGACTCTGTCAGTGTGTGCCACCAATAGCAAAAATGGGACCATGAACAGATGGAGCCATATTGACAAACAAGCCTTCTTTACAAACGTCACAGGAATTAGATTCCCATGTGATCCAGAGTCCACCAGCGCCTCAGCAGAGGATGCTCTGCTGTCAGGGTGCAAGAGTCAGAATGATAAAGTGAGGGCTGCTGGGGTACATCCAGTGCCAGCAGCATCTCAAGCATCTCATCGTAAGTTGATGCCACTTACCAACCCCAGAATCATAGGTGCTCAAAGAGACAACTCAGAAAATGGTAGGAAACACCATTTTCCCAATGAGAGGGAGACCAAGAGGTTGCCAAACCAAGCACCTCTGCTGCAGGGTCCTCTGCAGGAGCAGAGGGCAGTGAGCCAACCCTGCCCAGACTTGCACCACTTCCCACCCATATTCCTGTGAACACTGACCTGAACTGTGGTATCCACTCTGTGCATCACTGCTGAGCTTCCTACAGCTATGCCTGCTGGGGCTTGGGGAGCAGACATCTGCACCCAGTCAGGGAGAATCTGCCTGACCTAGCTGTAAGGGAGATCAGAGAAATGGGACAAAAATACAGGATGAGAAGGCTGTTGGAGGTGACAGTTTGCAGAAGCAATGTTCTGCCTGCTACCCAGTTTTATTAGCCCTCCCTCCCTACCACCAATTGCTACCAAAGATGTGGTATTTTCAAGACACTGTTTCCTTTAAACAGATACAAGCACAACCCTGACATACATTCAAGGAGTCTTCTCTAACTATTTTTCACTTACTCAGAGACTAAATAACACCTGTCTTTAGAGATAGGGTTCTGCAGTGGGGGAAGGTGGTGATTGCTGGCCTGTGTTGCAGTTCTCTCCAGACAGGGGTGAGGAAGATCATAAACCTTACACCAAGGAAGGGCCAAAAAGATGAATGATGGTGTTCTCATATCTCAGGTTTCACTCTGGCTCAGCACTCAGGCTGAAGAAAAAAGCAGACTATGCATATGCTTTGGCATATCTAACATTTTTTTTTTTTGCTTTTCTTTGTCCTTCCAGGCACCCAGTGGTAAGAAAGTGGCCTCGTAGCTATGAGTGGTTCTTCATGAAAATGAACATTGAACACATCTGGCTTCAAAGCTGGTATGGAGAAGTTTCTCCCATTGCAGTAGAAGAGTATTTAAAAGCAGTTCCGAATAAAGGATGATTGAATGGGCTTTGAGATAGAAATCTCCTGAGTTCCCTTTCCAAACACTTTTAAATTTTCATAGTAGATGGTTTCTTTACAGTGATATTTTTCTTCTTCTCCCAAAAGGCTTCAAAATAGCCCTGTCTCACATGGAGCAGAATGAAAATAAATCAACATAGACTTTCAAATTATAAAGGAGAGGTGGATATTAGCTCTACCCTACAATGTACAGACTTGTCGTTTCAAGGAGGCAATGCGTCATCTGAAATGCTGTTTTTAAAATGCTTTGTATCTGTTTGTTTTCACTTCTAATGCTGTGCACCCACAGGGAAACTATACTATGTGCTAAATATAATGTTCTGAATTGCAGAAAATGCAAATTGCCTACTCAGAACTACTCAATACCCAATGTGAAGGTATTACTGCTGCTTGGTCTCCCTTGATTTCTAAGTACTTTAAGAGAAATTTAATAGCTGCAAATTTAGGTATTTAAATTTAAAAACAAATTATTTGCTAAAGCTGTCCTCATTTGCTAACTTCTCTTTTCTATGTGTGCTTTTTCCCTAATTAGATAATTTGATGTTTCACTTGGAAATTGAGTAAAACTTCTCTCTTGAGCAGAAAAAATGCAATCAGTTCAAACAACACAGCTCCAATATAACTTGTCTCTGACACAAAGCTGGTTAAACACATTAAAGGCCAAAATCAAATCAGCCTTACAAGGATTATCTCAATACAAGTATAAACATTCTCCTAAGAAGAATTTAAGTAAATGTTCTCAGCTAGCCTGTTCCTGTTGAGACCGGAAAAGTATTTTTAATAGCCTGTACTCCCAATTTTTTTTGCCTCCCTGCTCCAGCCACTGCTTTATTTTTAACTGGCTTCTGCAACTGATTTTTTGTAAGCCCTCACTAACTCATTGAGGAGTGGATCCTGTTCCTTAACTCTTGTTTCCTCACCAAGATTTCAAGGGCTTGTTCATGCATTTATTTTTTTAAAGAAGCCTAAAGATTACAGGTATTTCAGGCCATGATAAACTGCTTTTCCCGGTGTGGAAAGTGCAAACTTCGTTGTAAACATGTTACGTATAAGCTTCTCATGTGGTAATACCAAAAAAGTTCAAAGGTACTTTAATCACTGTCAGGTCTTTCTCTAGATGTCCTCCTGGTAAACTTATTCTGCAGCTCTGAAGGGTATCACAGAAAGAAAATTCCCATGGCAAACCAGCCAAGTCACCACACAGTTTGAAAATTATATGGCTGCTCTGCCTGCTACATTAAGGAGATACATTGAGATGGGGTTTATGTGCCTGTGGGATAGACCTTCCAGCATCCCTGGGAGTGCACTTGAGCTCTGGTCATCAGCCTGCACCACATCTGGGCTGGGGAGGAGCCTGGGTGCCTGGGTGAGTGCCCTGAGTTTTTACAGGTTAATCCCTGGGCAGAGCTCAGCGGCAGCTGCATGAGCTATGATCAGCTGGAAGCCAATTAAATGTAGCTGAGCTTATTTTGGCTCAGGCATGGAGAGGGAGAGTCATTCCCAGAACAGCTGGGCACCATGCTGGTTTAACTACAAGGGGCCCCAGGGTGCCCAACCTAGCCCTAGGGTGAGTCCCAGCCCCCGGGCATCAGTACTGTTCCTGATATTCTGTAAGAAGCCAAGGCAAATGAGGGGGGGAAACTGTTTAGACACTCACTAAGCTTTTTTTATTCTTGTCTCATTGCCAGAGACTTTGTTAGCTGTGCAGATCTTTCGCAGAGGTAATTACACAAAAGGAGGAAATGTCCTGCCTGAATCTATTTCCTTTTTATTTTCTTGGCAGATGAGCTGCTTTTTCACCTTTGAGTTTGCCCCTGAATCTTGCATTGTGTAATACTGAAGCAAGATGGCCTGTCTTATACAGATTTATAGAATACCATCAAGTGAAATCCTCCTCGATTCCTATAATTTTGCCATGGGGATCTTTGTCCACTATGGGATGACTTTGTCCATTAGGATTAATGTGACTTTCAAATCTGAGTTTCACAGGAAGAATACCAATCCTTGGAAGAGAATTTCACAGGTGTAACATTTCTGTGAAAGTATAATTATATATTTCCTTATCCCAGTTCACTATTATTCCCAGAGAAACCTGAAATCCCCATTCTGTCCCCCACTGCTAAATACACACAGATTAAGCAAATCCAGAGTACAATCTTAGTGTTTAAACAAACTGAAGAAGACAGAAAGAATTTTAGAAGTGCTACTGTTACTATAGTCTCAATTTCATTCACATCCCCTGGCAACAGTGACATGGTCCTATGTCCAATCCATTACCTTATTAACAAGCCTTGAAGCAGTAAGGGATTGTTTCAAGAAGGTTCAGAAGAGTTTTAATGGTTTAAGAAGTCAGTGTGTACCAAGAAAGGTTTTGAATTTACAACACCCTACTTGTTATAGGCTGCCTCCCTGCACACACAGATTAATTGGAGTAGCTTCTGTATTGTAAAATGACATATTCATCAAGATGGTTTTCTGTATGGACCTGCCGTGAGGCTCTTGACAGAACCTCAAAAAATGAAATGCTAGTGACATGTAAAGTGACAAAAGGGGCTTCATGAAGAAATTATGTCTTGTATCACCTGTTCTCATTTCATGCTTCCTTCACCCAAGGAGTAACTACCATGTGAGTCCTTGAAAGTCTATAGAAATTCATCAAAAATACAACCTGCAGATTTTGAGTGGAATTTTCCAGACCAAAAAAAAAAAGGGAGGTGATAGTAATTTTCTCATTTGGGCTTTATATTATTATTTATAGGATAGTTCTAATTTTTCTTTAAACAGACAAATGTCTCAAGTAATATTGGTCATCACATGGAAAGTGATTTTTATTGAAGCTTTTAACCCAGAGTTTTATCTGAAATACCACAATAAAACCATACTTCCTTAAGACTGTAGAGTATGATCTTGCTTCAGTTCAAGTCAATATCAAAAATCCCATTTATTTATTGAGCTTTAATTATTGGATCAAACAAGCATTTTCGTAAGTCTTGATAAGCTTTCAAGTATTCATTAAGCATTTCAACCAGCTGATGTGTAATTTCCATGTGTTCTGCATTTTCATTATTTCTGTAGCTTCCCAAAAAAAAGTTTGTGCAATATGGTTAAAATTTTACCTGTGTTCTTGGAATATTTAAAAGATGCATTTAGTAATTTCTGTATACTTGAAAAAAGAAAAATGAAGTTGAAAAGTTGGGTTCTCATTTCTTGCTAATTTGGGTAAAAGAAATGAATGTACAGGATTTAGGCACAGCTATTTTGAACTGCTGTTCTTATTTAACCAAAGAATGCTCTGTTTCTGATGAAATTCTCATCACTTCAGTGGTTGAAATGCAACCTGTCTCATTTCTGGATTTGTATTGCAATTTGCAATGTACTTTGATTTCTAAAAATATTGTAAGTTGTTGACAAAATGGCCAAGAAGAAATGTAAATAAAACAAATTTCAAAGCTGAAACTGTATAAGGATATTCTTCAGTATAGCATTTACCAAAGTAACCCACACTGTGCTAACAATCATTATGATTTCTGTCTGATAATCTGTTTTGGTTTTTTCTCCCTGAGTTTTCCTGGAACAAGTTAATTTCTCTCAAAATATTTGTGGGAATTGCGACTCCAATCTGCCTCTTCTCTGGGGAGAAAAGTCTAGCCAAGCACCTTTTATCGTTCCTTCATCTTCTCATTGTGTTCTTTGCTTTCACTGTAGCAGTTAAATGTCACTCTTAAAGTTCACTCTTCTTTTCTGCACATAGGAAGTGAGGACTCATCTCTTGGGTGTGCATTAATAGTGTTTTGGAAGTTTCCTCAGTGCTATTTCTTCCCTTGCCAGCCTTGCTCTTACAAGTTCTTGTTACAGCTTGTTCTCTTCTCTCCACTTTCTTAAGCCAAGTCTGACAATTTACCTTTTCATCTTTTTTCCCACACCATCTCCTTTCAACAAAATTCAAGTTCTCATACTAAAGTTCCCACTTCATATCCAATAAATATGAGAATAGGATAGAATAGAATAGAATGGAATGGAATAGAATAAACAGTCTGTGTTAGGATCAAATAACAGCCTGTGTTTCCTATTTATACGTTAAATCTTTCTCTTGCCACTGGTTGGACTGCATTCATAAGAACTGTGACCACAGTTCCCTAACCTGCACAAATCTCAGTCAACACCAACTTCTTATTTCCAGTAATCTGTATTTTTAAAAGATCACTTCCTGCAGCTGATTTCTTGCTTTTTACTTACTGTTTTTACATTTATCCCATTTCTGGAGTGATGTCTATTCTGACTACACCAAGTATCTTTCATTTATTTACAAAAACAAACAAACAAAACCAAACAAAAATAAAAACAAAATTAAAAAAAAACCCACCCTAATTTGAACATTTTTGGAATCACTGAGGTACTTTCATTTTTTAATTTTCTTTTTGTTAAATACTGAATTTGCACTTCTTCCAAATTGTGTTGCTTGTCATCCTTCAATAAAGCTCACCTTCTACCTGCCTTTTCTCTGCCACCACCGCCATATGCCCTCTCCCATCTAACATTTTGCTAGATGGTCCTGTTTCCTTCTCTTTTCCCTATTTCTTTTTCATTAACTCTAATTTTTCTATGTTATTTCCTCAGCTTCCAGGTTCTCCACAGCCCCTTCCACATTACTTTGTCTGCTAAGTGTTTCTGTCTTCTTGATTTTGCTACTTTAATCTTCTTGTCACTATGCTCAGTGCCTTTGGAGAGAGTCTTAACACGGCCAAGTCTTATTTTGGGAGAATGCTAGAGAGTAGCTTTAAGGAATACTTTGGATTTGAAGGTATTTGTTTGTTTGTTTGTTTGTTGAAACACTGTCTCTGGAACAGAAATGGGAACATATTGGCCTTGATGCTGACACAGAATAGGGCAGTTTATCGAGCTTATGACTTTTTCCAATGGCATCTTCTGCACAAACTATTCCAGGTTCTATTAGGCCCTGCCTGTGTCAGCACCCACAACATATAATCACGATTAGGAAGGACATCAACAAAGTTTGAAAATGTTGTTCGACAACATAGGTAACAGTGCAGAACACACAGCTGTTGTCTTCTAAAGGAAAACAACCATTCAAAAAAGGCTGGTACCTGGTGAAAACAAGTGATTCATTTTAAAAGCTGGGAAAAGATAGAGATGTGTTCCATGAAAAGAACAGGGAAGACTCGGTGTTTATTCAAGAAGAGATGTATGGCAAATACTTCTATTTAAAGAAAAACAACTCCATAGAATGATCATGTCTATTCGGTACCTTAATCTTGTACTTATATACTGTGCTAAATGAAAAATGATCCAGACAAATCAAAAATAAAAATAAAAGTTTATTTTAGCAATAGAGGTCTAATTAGCCAGCCACAAGGAAAAGGGCAGTGCCGAGCCCGGGATCGGCGCTGGGTGCGAGACACAGAAGTCAGCCTCAGCAGAGGTCTTCCTCTATGCCCACACACCACCATCCTGGTACAAGCGATTTTTATAGGGACAATTTTACCTGAAGCCAGGATATTGGCATTCAGTCTTTTGTTTCATTCAGAGTCCCATAAATTGATGAGATTTCCTTCTTGGAGACAAGGTAGAACAAGTCGAAGTCCGGAGTCGTTGAAACCCTCGATGAAATTTATGGGAACAAGGTATTCACATGTATCAGCCCGGGGGATTTTCCTGATATCCATCTCGGGTCGTTCACGCGATGATCAGCGCCTGTGTGCTTCAGATAAGGCCCATCTCCTGGCGAGCTACATCCTTTTACTTGTAAATCTGGTTTCAACACACACCTGGTTTTGCCTGAGAGGGTGGGAGGGGCTTCTAATACACACGGGTACATTCTAACAAATATTTAATATTATATATATCATGCTAAAAATGGCGCGAATTATACCCGTTACACATAACATATACTTTTTCCTCCAGACACGGTACAGGCCCTGTCACCATTTTTCATTGCTCTGGAATGAGCTCCCTTCAGCACAGCAGCACGGGCACCGTGTGTATCTGACCGCGTGTAGCTCCGTTCCCTTTCCCCGGCGTGTCTGTGCACCGTTCCGTTCTTTGCTGGCTTCCAGCCGCCTCTTGTTCCCTTGTGTCCTTGCTCCTGGTGCTCCAGCCTCGCTCCACTCCTCAGGAAGCCATGCTGCACCCTCGAATGAGGGCGCGGGGCTGACTCATTTAACTGGACGCGTGTGTCACTGCCAGGGCTGGTGTACAGCACTCGGGACCGCCGCCCAGGGCCGGGTCCAAGGCCGAGCAGCCCCCGAGGGCTCGTCGGCCGGGGAAGGCGGGTGCCAGCAGGGGCAGGGGCAGGGGCACTCCGTGCAGGAGGCGCTTCAGGTTGATCCCGTGGGCACCAGTTGCGTGCAGGAGGCCGGGGCTGATCTGTGCGCCTTAAACAGCCCCGGTAGACCCGGGGAAATGGCATCCTGGCCTGTATTAGAAGAGAGTGGCCAACAGGGCTAGGGAAGTAATTCTCCTCTTGTACTTAGCACCTCGAGTGCTGTGTCCCGTTCTGGGCCCCCCAGTTCAAAGATATGGAGGTGCTGGAATTGGTCCAGAGAAGGGCAGTGGAGCTGGTGAAGGGGCAAGAGCACTCGTCCTATGAGAAGCAGCTAAGGGAGTTAGTTTAGCCTGGAGAAAAGAAGGCTCAGGGGAGACTTTGCCACTCCACAACCACATGAAAGGAGGCTGTAGCCAGGTGGGGGTCGGCCTCTTCTCCCAGGCAACCAGCGACCGTACAGGAAGACACAGCCTCAAGCTGCGCCAGGGTGCGTTTAGGTTGGATGCTAGGAGGAATTCTTCACAGGAAGAAAGGGTGTAAGACATTGAAGTGAGCTGCCCAGGGAGGCGGTGGAGTCATCTGGTCTTGGAGTGTTTAAGGAAAGACTAGACGTGGGACTGAGTGCCATGGTCTAGCTGACATGGCGGTGCTCGATCACAGGTTGAATTCGATGATCGCAGAGGTCTTTTCCAACCTAAATGATTTTTAGACCCTTTGCTGACGCCGGGTGTGTCTCAAGCCCCTCACCGCCATTGGCCCCGCCCGCCTACCTTGTGTGCCGGCCCCCCCTCTCCCGGCATGCCGCGGGGCGGGGCGGCCCGGCCCGGCCTCCTGCTCGCCCTCAGCCGCGGCGGGCGGGCTCCGCCCCGGGCGGCACCGCGGGTACCTGCGCGGCGCGGGGCGGCCGCGGGGCAGAGCGCGCCGGCGGCGGTGGTGGTGGCGGAGCGACCCGCGTACGCTTCTCCTGTCCGCGGCGGGGGCGGCCGGGCCATGGTGCGTCGCGCCCGGCTGGCGCTGGTGGCGGCGGCGCTGGTGGCGCTGGGGGCGCCGCCGCCGCCATGCGCGGCCGCCCGGGCGCTGGAGTGGTACACGGCGTGGGTGAGCACGGTCTACGTGGAGCCGCTCAGCAACCGTACGGTGCACGGCAGCACGGAGAGCGGCCGCTACGGGGACAGCTCGCCCAAGGAGAGCGCTCGGGGCCATGTGGGCATTCCCCGCGGCGCCTCGCCCCGCCACATGGAGGGCTGCGCCGCCGACACCGACTACGACGT
Source organism: Anomalospiza imberbis (assembly GCF_031753505.1). Lineage (NCBI taxonomy): Eukaryota > Metazoa > Chordata > Aves > Passeriformes > Viduidae > Anomalospiza > Anomalospiza imberbis. The sequence goes on from NC_089682.1 coordinate 30,308,774, forward strand.
GCCCCTGCCTCCCGGTGGCCGCGGGTCCCCCGAGGGCGACCCACCGACCTGGATCGCCCTGGTGGCCCGCGGCGGCTGCACCTTCAAGGACAAGGTCACTAACGCGGCGCGGAAGCGGGCGGCCGCCGTGGTCATCTACAACGAGGCCCGCTTCGGCAACAGCACCGTCTCGATGTCCCACCTGGGTGAGCTCCCCGCGCTCGCCGAGGGGTCGGGGGGATCGCTTTGTCTATCGCCGGCCCGCATCGGTGATGCGGCTCTGCGCAGTGAGGAATGGGGATGTGGGGAGGCAGAAATCCCTGTATAAATGGTACAGAAACCCGGGATTTTGTTTTCTTTTCCTGTAAGCCACGCTAGGGAAAAAGCCGGGACCGTCTTCTGTCTCCCAAGTTACGGGCCGGGCGTCAGGGAGAAAATGCGGCACAACCATCGGGACCGGCGGTCGTGTGGCAGACTGGGGTGGGAGGCTTGGATTTCCTTTAAGGATACCCTTTTGTCTGATACCCTCTGGCAGAATGGCAATGGCTACAGCGGTCACAGGTAGGCCGCTTTCTGCAGGCCGTCTGGAAACGCACCAGATATCCCGAAGATGCCTTCAGGTGCTTTTGAGGGTACAGCCGTAGCTATTTGAAGATATCTTTAGAACAGGCTTTGTTGTAATAGCTTCCTCGTCCTCTCCTGCGCAGGTCTGTTGCGAGTGAGAGAAAGGTGTAAGCATCAGGTAATCCTTAAACGCTCGCAAACGCATTAGGAAAACTGAATCCTGGAGAAGGATGTTGGCTTGTCTCAGCGTACTGCTGCCGTGTAGCCTGCAGAAAGGTTCTGTGATTTTTGCCGAGATAGGAATCCAGATGGATGTTCTGTCACCACAGTCCCCGCTTGGACGATGACACAAAAGACTTGCTGAATATTTATGGTTATGAAAATATTAAATGCTTAAATCAAAGAGGTAAAAAAGTCTCAAAACTTGGCAGTAAAATCTGTTTGCTTTTGTAGATTTTTGAGAAACGGAAAGGTCTTCAGAGGAGGATGCAAAGACAAAGCAAACTAAGTAAAAAATTGTGTAGATGTGTGCTTCACATAGTTTTGCTACAATGAGTCTATTAGTACCTGGGCTCTCATTCCTGGTTGTGAGGAAGGGAAGGACCAGGGACTTGGATGAAGTAAAGCCATAATGTGTCTCTTAAGTAAACAAACTTATTTCCTTAGTGTAGTGAGCTGAAAATCTTAGCTAGGGAGCTGTTGTTCTATTGCATGTGTTATTATCTATTGGAAAAATGCGTCTTTCCTCTTGGAATATCCAGTGGCACCAATTGGGGGATTGGAATCATGATTATTGTTCTTAGGCTGCCTCTTGCTTGAGATCAGCCTGGCCCATTTCATATGCTTACTTCACCGTGAAAGTGGAGGTGAGATGCTAGATAAAATGAACCTTGGGTTTTGATCCTAAGTGGTGATTAAGATACTTTGTTGTGTAAAACTGCTTTCATCTGAAACAGTTTTTTTTTTTTTTGCTTTCACCCTGTATTGGCCATTCAGTACAAATTTTTTTTCCCTCATTCTTCTCTATTCCCCATTGTAACATCTCATAAGTATTATTTACTCTTTTGTTGAATCTTTTTCTCCTTCTCCGATTTTGCTTATTTTATAATTTAAAAAAAAATTCTGTCATCTTTGTGCTACAGAAGACTTTCTTGGGCTTAATACTCAGTTTTGGACTTCACTAGTACAGTTATATCTGCCAGTGGTATAAAGAGAAGTGCTCTCTGACTGCTTGTTGGGGTTTTTTTTCCTTGAACTGGCAGAATGTTGCTGATGAAAGTTTCACCTATGTAGAGCATGTGATTTAGTATAGTGCATATATACAATAATACATTTGTATTTATCCTGGCTTCATAAATGTGGGTTTGACCTTACGATTGTATGACTAGGATTATAATATATCGCAATGTAATTATGAGCTCTGATGTAGTCATAAATGTTTGTTTCATGGTTGACACTTTCAGACATGTAAATGCTTAAACATTTTCAGTGCACTTTGGGAATAAAGGGAAGAGATACTGTTAGTGCTTTAAATCTTGGGCTATTTGAAGGGAGATGATGGAAAGGTCTCTGAAAGACTGACAGGGAAGAACGTGCAAGGTAAAGCTATAGTTTACGGAACCTGCGTTTTCATTTCTGTGAAGGGATTTGTGAACTGGCACAAAAGGAAGCAAGCTTTCCTTCTGGGAGGAGTGCTGAGGATAAATACTCTGGGAAATCTGCAGTGCAGTTACTAAGGAGTGGAGTTACATGCATAAGTAAAATCCGCTTAATGCATTTGCAATTAGTGGCACTGAAAATGATGTGAGATGGAACAGTGGTTATGTCTGGTAGAGCCTTATGCAGCCCAAATTATGTGAAGGTGATAGACAGCTTTTGTGATTTCAGTGCCATCTTTTCATTCTCCTCCTGGAAAACCTAGCCTTTGAATTTTCTGGGATGTATGTGATACACGTGTGCTATTTTTTTTGGTTGTCTTTTGGTGTTTTTAGGCATGTTTCACCCTGAGGAAAAAGAAAATATCTTGATTGGGTGAAGAAATTATTTGTTATAGCTGGTGTCAAAGCATTTAAAAAAGGACAAATGTTCCAAATAATCTGTATTTTTCCACGTTGTAATCATCATGACTGCAGTGAGTAGGGATTATAACTAAAGTTTCGGAACAAGAGAGTCGAGAATTTCAATGTGTAGCCTTGAAATCCTGTCCCTTTTTCCAAAAGAAGGTTCTGCGAATGTGACTCTACTGATATGTCTCATTTCAAGCCTTTGCTCTCTGTCCAAATTACATTTTTCAAAATGCTGGATGACTTCTCTCCTCGAGGAAAGTAATAGTGGCACAATTTCATGTGTGGCTGAGAAGATTTTTCCATTGAAAACCTCTCATTTTACCCAAATGACTTGGGGACTTGTACTTCATTTACTGAATCTGAACGACATAAATTCAGACTTCAGTTTTACAGACTTGGCAGGCAGTCCTAACTGTTCGTTTTTGGTGATGATGGTGAACTTAATACAAAACAGAAGTTTCAAATTGCTTTCCAAAACCAAAATAAATATTGCACGATAATATTAGCTGGCAGTGGGTTGGAGAGGAATCTGGAGAGGGAAAGTGTGGAGTGTTATAGAGTCAGAGGCTCAGTTCTGGTTCAGAAGTTAGGGAGAGGCAGAGGTATATTGCAATGGAAAGAAAACAGGGTCTTCTGATTCTATAGTTTTCCTGTTATACTTCGTGCTGAGCACCCAGCCATCTCTGTATCCCCCCCAAGCTAGGATTTGGTGATCCTGATCAGAACATAAGTTACCTTACCATAGACTATGGAATGAAGTACGGTTGTGCTTGACATGCAGGGATGGAGGCACTGGCTGTAATAGTGTGAGGTAGGTCTGGATTAGGGTTTTAATTCATGGTTTGTGGATTTAAGGGAAGCTTGGGACTTAATTTGAGTATATGACTGGCTACATAATGAAAATTATCTTTGATTTGCCAACATACATCCAACTAGTTCTTTCCTCCATTGTCATGTTTTTTTAATGTACATGTATTGAACAAAACAGATGTAAATTATTTTGTGCTCATGATTCTATAAGTTCTTGGCATCTCCAAAGAAGCAGAGTTAGAGTTATTTTGGCATGTAGTTCAACTCTTTGCTACACTGCTTTTAGGACTACTCAGGATTCTCAAATGCTGTATAAATTTTCTACTGATAGTTTCTGGTACTGTAACAGCTGAAAGGACTGTGGCTAGCTTAGTGAGACCTGTCTGTATGATGTTGAGCTGCTAATGCTGTTCTGAAGAAGCAGGAGTATCTGCTTATATCTGTCTTATAGATAAAAGTGCATCTGTATTGGCACTCAGGTGGAGAGTGTGTGTACTAGTGGTTATATATCCTCTTTGAGGCAGGTGAAAATACAACATGCACCAGGGATTAGGTGAGATGAGGTTGGGGTAGATGGTTAAGACAAAGCTTGTTATGGGATTGTTAGTGTACTGTTAGCATTTGTTTGGAACAGGAGCTAAAAAGAATATGTGGTGCTAGTTGTGGCAATATTAGTAGGGTGTCTCTGCTTAAATAAACCAATGGACTGACCTTAAACATTTTTACTAAGATGGTGGAACTCTGGGAGCTTTCTGACATTTCTCAGGAGGACAGAAAGTAGGGTGTGTCTGTGATCAGTTTCCGCATGACAGAAAAATATCTTCTTCATCTCTAAGCATGAATGGGAATAAATGTAATTTGGTGTGCCTGCAATCAAGATCTGTAGCTGTCCTACTTTTTTCTCATCAGTAGAATGCTGGTTTCCTTTTGCAAGAAAATACTGGGAGTGGTAGCAGTAAAACTGTCTGCACTGGCAGGAAACATACCTTCATATTCAGAGTTCCAGATTTGCCCTTTTTTGCAAGTATCCTAAGGCTCTGCCATCCCTGATAACGTTAAAAAGCACAGACCAAATTTTAAGTGGACCCAATTTCACTGAGGCATCAATCAAACCTAGAAAAGAAATTGTTTACTCTAGCAGAGTAAAAATGTGATTATTTATTGTAAAACTAGAAGGTTATAGAAAGGCAAAGCCAATACAACATGCTTTCAGTAGATGCATATATGTGACACTTGGAGTTTTCTTTATAAATGTGATTTGAGGTGTCTGAGTTGTGTGGCAGTTGAAGAAGTTGATGGAATGACTCACCATCATTTCAGTCTTTGAATAATGAGTTTCAGAGCAGCAGGCTAAAATTAGCAAAGAATGAGTTAAAACCTTTAGTGTTACAGGCTGCTCAGGGCAACTGCTACTCTGAGACTGTTCTTGTTCCTTTTGTAATCATGGATTGCAATTATTCTTCTCTTCTTCCCCTTCTGTCTCATGACCTTCAAGGCCACTGTGTTTAGTTGCATGTATTTTTTACGGCAGGTTCATCAGCAAATCTTTAAAACTGTTAAAATGCTTTTAATGGGTATTTATTTAAAAATGTGTCATATGCTTATGTTAATTCTAAAAGTGGAAGATGTCACACTGTCTAGCAGCCATTGTGCAAAAGTAGCCTGACTTTCATTTCAAGGAAATAACTGTCTGATAGTTGGGCATTCTGGTGACAAAGCAGAGGAGGACAGTACTTATTGTTGTGGGGGTTTCTAAATACTTCATCATTAGAAATAGTGCAGAGAATCAGATTGCAGAATTAAACTGACTTAAGATTTCAGGACTGAGGTGGAAATTTGCTGATTAAAAATCCAGGCTGCCTCTAATATTGAAACATCCTTTTTTCCTTAAGCTTGGATGAAACAACATAAATCTTTCCAACACATTTGTACCATTCCCTGGCCATCCTTAGGCACCCCTCCTGTTATTTGTAGCTCTTAAAATTGTTGAAGGATACAGGACCTAATTTCCTGATTTACATATGGGGATAGCAGTTCTTAGCAGTGTAAGATAAATTCCCACTTTTGTATGTTTTTTTCTTGCTAACCCCTGTGGAGTTGTGCAGGGTCAGAGAGCAGAGAGTGTTTCACACTCTAATCTGAGTTTCATGAGGCTCTCTGGTAGTGCTTTTGTGTTGTTTCAGAGAGAAGAACAATATTAATTAACCAAGTTGTAGTATGCTTGGACTTGGGGTATCATGTAGATCAACACATTGTTGGTGAGCAGAACTGATTAGTGGAGCCTGGGTGTCTTGTTGTCTGTCTGTCTTCAGCCTCACTGCTTTGTGTCTTCAAGAACACCCACCAAGCAAGGCAACACAGGTGCCTGAGGGGAGGCACAAGTTGGTGTAACTGTAACCCTATTAGGAAAATCCACTTTTTTGCTGGGTCTGGATCTGGCAGGCACAGGTGTAATGGTTCTTAGAGTGGGTGATGAGAGGTGGGATAGTTGTGTTAAGGTGAAGCTGAGAAGCGAGGTTTTTTTCAGCTGATGCCTGGAACCTTTAGTTTTCATCCAGAGCAAACTATACATGCCTTATGGATGGAAGAGTTCTATATACACAAGTGAAACTTCTGCAAACTTCTTGGTAGCAGAGTGGCCAGATTGAAAAGCTGTCACAGCCAGAATTGTCTCAACTAAAGGAATCTGGTTTAAATAGTTCAGGCAAATAACTCTTTGTCTTAGTAGGCAGAGGTGGCTGAGGCCAGAATGCAGCTGTGAATTTTGAAAATCCCCATTTGATGTGATGCTATAAATAAGAAAGCCATTTCTTCTGACACAGCTTCTCCATAAAGAATCTAACACAGCCAGAAGGGAAAAAGGCTTTAAGTCTTCAGGGGGAGGTCTTCTTGCAGGTAGGTAGTCTTTTGTGAATCTAGAAAAGGTAGCTGTAACATTACAGCTTTAGATTTTCAGCTAGGAAAACCCCTTTCTTTTTTTCCCTTTCTTTCTGAATCAAGACTTGTTTAACTTTTTCTCAGATGCAGGAGAGCAAAGTAAACTATGAAACTGTGACTTACCAAGGTGGCAGCAGTGTTGGTACACACAAAGTAAGAACTATTCAAATAGAAATAGCATGGAACAATGAAAATGTGACATTTTTAATAGGTACATTTGTTTGTAATTTGTTTTGTAATACTTGGGCTAGATATTTCTGAGAATACTGGGTATTCTTCCAGGGAAAAAAAAAATGGAGTAAAACACTGGTCAGAGAGGCCTTTGGATTTTGCTGGTTGGTCTTGATAGTATCTTACTGGTTTTGGTGGCAGGATGTTGCCCAAAGGTTTTGGTTTTTTTTTTTTATTTAATTAGGTTTCTTTTATATGAAATGAGAGCTCTAAACTTCTAATACATTAGAAAAATCCTTTTGTTCACTGCTCCCAAAAAAGTCACAAAGTATTTCTTGACAAGTCTTTGTCGTGAAGTCTCATTACATTTTGAATATTTAGTATTAAAGAATCTGTAAGTATTTCAATGTTTAAAATAATTTATTATTTAATTTATTATTAAATATATTAATATTTTTCTCTTATGTTTATATATCCCATATAATTGGACTATAGATTCAGATTCAAACTAAATTGAAATGTCTTTCTGTGATGTTCACATACTGTCTCCATCTGCAACTAAAATTCCCACGCTGACAAATGAAAGACCAGCTGTTCCTGAGCTGCAAGCTAGACCTTAAACTGCTTTGAGAAGAGCTGTGTGTGACTTGTCTGTTTTTTTGCATGGTTCCACATCTTACCTCACTGTGGAATGATGACTATAGGCCTTGAACAGTAAAGATGCATCTGTTGAACGTTATCCTGTGTTTGAGAGTTTTTGAAAGTAAATAAAGGATTCTTTACCAGTAAACTTTCTATCAATTCTGTTATGCCTGAAAAAAGCACCGGAGGCTTTCCTATAACTTTTCTTGCTGATCTTAACTGAAGAGGCCAAATTATCCTCAAGCAAGAATGCCTAAATTTTTACTATGACTGCTGACTTTTTTTTTTTTATTCCCTCCAACAGGAACAGGAAATACAGTGGTGATAATGGTTGGCTATCCAAAAGGAATAGAGATATTGGAGCCAGTACGAAGAGGGATTCCAGTAACAATGAGTATTGTTGTTGGCACACGCCATGTGCAAGAATACATTAGTGGTCAATCAGTTGTGTTTGTAGCCATCGCCTTCATCACCATGATGATTATATCGCTTGCTTGGCTCATCTTTTACTATATACAGCGTTTCCTCTATACAGGATCACAGTTTGGAAACCAGGTAAATTGAGCTAATGACACTTAAGAGTATTTACCTCTTTCTTGTGTCAAATCAGTTGCCTAACTTTGATTGCATTCTTGAAGATCTGTGCCTTCTTCCTATTTTGCTAACTCTGAATGCTGCTCAGCAGCAGTCAGTGAGGCTAATAAGCACTATGCTAATTGGCATCACAAGTTTGACTAGTTTTAATTATTAGATGCGCATATGAAGTAATGAGAAATACATTTAGCCACTTGTCAACAACAGCTTCTTATGTGATCTGTCACCTAACTGAACTTCCTTCCTTTTGACATGAAAAGTTATTTTTGTTCTTTGGTAATTTTCATTTTGAAAGTACTAACTTCACTAACCAGACTTTTTTAATGGAAAGGGACCATGGTAAGTTTTTCCTTATTAATTTTCTTATAAAACCCACAGATTCTTCAGGATCGAATTTTTAGTTCTAGAACTTTATGAAAACTACTTTTGGTACTTGTAATTCTACAACTCCGCTGTAGAGTTACTGAATTACAGCAGACTAGAAGGCGCATGTGTGGTGAGATTCAGCTCTCTTGGGCTACTCAAGGTGCTGAGAACAGTGAGAGTAGTGAGGAGGTTTGGAAGGAGTAATTTTGCTCCTTATTTGCCCATCTCACATTTCTGTACTTACAAGAAAAAAAACCCAGGTTTACTTTTTTCCCCTGAGGAAAGTACTTCATCATAGAACAGTTTAGGCTGGAAGGGACCTCTGGACTCCTGCAGTCAAGAGAGCAGCTTATTTGGAGTTATTGAGGATGCAAGTTCATCTGAGTTTTGAAAATACCTTAGAATGGCACTTACCTCTGCTTTTCAGCTACTGTAGATAGGTTAGGTTTCTTCCATGATCATCAGCAGCTCTACCGTTTGCAGGTGGTTTTTTTTTTGTTAGTTTTTCTTTGTTTGTTTGTTTTTTGTTTTTTTTTTAATCCTCAGGTCAAGAAAAATATTGTTTCAATTAGTGCTTGGTATGTGGACTTCTGCCTTTTCCATGATTATGTAGATTCTAGCTTTGGGGGAGAAAGGAAGGGCTTTCTGTTTGCTTTCAGAAGTCTGAACTCTATTTAGAGGACTCTTCTAGGAAAATACTTAATTTCTCTTTTCAATAACTGAGGATAACACACAGGACTTCTGTATTGGTTAACCTTGTGGTCTCCATGAAGTTTTGGTTTCCTAGAGTCTTTTTTACTAAGCTTTAAATCTTAGCATTTACTTTCTGAGAATACTTTTGGGAAAACAAAATTTTTGAGAAGCATTTATAGTAAAAGGGGTGTGTTTCTGTGTTGTAACAGTTGTTTGGTGAAGAAAGTTGCTTCTTCCTGTTGCCTTTTAAATAGTTCACACAGAGGAAAGTTCGCATGCTTTAGGAAGCATTATACTTTAGTTTTAAGGATGTGAACATGATGTTTCTAAGAAACTTGTGCCACAGACTCTTAATAGGATTTTGCTATTGTCATCCAAATGCCAGTAGATTTTGCCAGTGCTTTTCATGTGAATGCTTCTTAAATAAATGAAACTGTCTAGCGTTAGAAGGTTATGCCCGTTTCTCAATTCTTTCTCTTCTAAAATAGCCATTGAAAATAAAAATGATGCAAAGTTGGAAAATGTTTTGATGATATTAGTCGAGATGTATTATTAAGAGTCTTAAAGGAATTTTGGAAACAAAAAGCCGCTTTCTAACCCAAATCTTGTTTTCCTTGGCTCACAGACTCAATTAAAACTAAAACTTGTGAGTTAAATATGTTATGCTTTAAAGCAAGCGGCAGTGTAACTGCTAAATTAAGATGAAGATGGATATCTTAAAATTTATTCTAATATCAGTTTAACAGTAAAATAATAGATCACCTTGCTATTGAAGATGAAAGCAGGACTGTGCAGAAAACCCTGAGAAGGTGGAATAGGCTTCTGCTGGTTTTGTCCATTTCTGGGAGACCTTTCAGACAACTTATCTTAAACTCCATAAAAATGAAAACAAATCACAATTTTCAGTACTATACATTTGTAAAATTATATATGTCATCATAATTCTTACAGAGAAAAGCTGCCATTATGGGTTTGGGGTCTTTTATTCCTTTATGATATTTCTTTACTGAGGGTTGCTGCTAGACAGGTCAGCATCTGTCAGCTGGGAGTGTTTAGTTTCTCAGTTTCTTGCAGTAGCTAGCACTTTGTCTTGGTCTATAGTACTGCTTTCTTTTCTCACTTCCCCTCAAAGCATAATCAGACTGCCTAGAAGTCCAGTATGGTGCATCACGTCTGTAAAGCCTTTCTTGCCATCTCCTTTGCATAATGTGTCCTTTCAGTGCAAAGCTTTGTCCAGCGCAGGAGACAGTGTTTAACTGAGGGGAAGTATTAATAGCTACAAGCAGCCTTTTGACCTGGTGGCCAGCTGTAGGCTGCGTGCCGGATTCCACCTTCTCCCAGGCTGGTGCAAAACGTACGCTGTGCTTGCTCATGGGCTTGCCTAACTGGAAGGTCTGGTTAGATGGCTGTTGTTACAGCTCTGCTTGCCTCTAAAGCCTACACGGGTTTCAGCTTCCCTGTGTGGGAAGGGCCTTAATGGCGGCAGTCAGGATGCGGGACTGCGGCTGCCGTGAGCTCGGCTAACCCCGCACGGCTGCGCCTGCGGAGCCTCAGGAGCACACAGCTTACTGAACATCTGCTGCCTGGAAGTATTTTATAAACAAATTCTCTGCATAGAGATCAATTTAATTATTTTAGACACGTTTAGAAGACTCAGCAATCCACGTGGAAAGTATTTAAAAACTTTGAAATGTAATTCCTGAAACTACTGTCTATACTAACACTTAAAATCTTATTTCAAGGGACATAGGAAAGAAACCAAGAGAGCCATCAGCCAGCTTCAGCTGCATACAGTGAAACGTGGAGAAAAGGTAATTCAGTGTCTCTGGTTATTGCTGTAAGTTTTAAAAATGGTTGTAAAGTCTTCAAAGAATTTAAACTAAAATTACCACAACATAATTGCAGTGTGACATACAATTCTAGGCTTATGTTAGGGCCTATGTTTAAAAGGCAGAATTTAAAATAAAGCAGTAAAACTTGAGCTACTTGTGAAATTAAGGCTATTTTGTTGCAAATAATATCTGTTTATACAGAATGTATAGGGGACTGCTACTATAGAGGTGAGGAAACATTGTTATCTTTGTTATCTTTAGCACTTGAAAACATCAACAAGTGGATTGCAAAATACTTCCGTACAGTTCTTAGAGCTGATGTAATGTTCTGTTTTCTTAAAAGAACATTCATCTTCTTATTGATCAGAAGGCCTTAAAAATATAAAAAGCTTTGAAAAATAAAACACTTTTTCATCTTTTGACATACAATATGTTAAGAGCTGTGTAGGCTTAACCTGAAGCATAAATTTTTTAAAGAACATTTCTGTATAATGAAATAAAGCTAATCTAAAAGTTAAAGCAGCTTTCAGGAAGTTGGCTTAGATGGCATACGGCCTAAACTCAGCTGTATTAGAATAACTGAAGTAAAAAAGCCAAAATTTTGAAAGAAAATATTTTAGTTGGAGTTTCGAGAGTGCTGATCCTAGATGCAAAATTAGCTTCTGACTAGATTTCTGCTGCTACATAGGAATTTTTTCCCCTCAACCCTTGTCTTACTTGATGAGTTTTTATTTAAGGACTGCTTTACTTGGAGATTAAAAACAAGGATTAGGTTATTTTTAAGTCTGTGAATAAAATTAAAGTGAGAAATGACATTGATATGTAAAAACTTTAAAAGCAGTAGTCCAGCAGAAGCTGTTCCACTCAGGTCATGTGCTACAGAGAATGTGTCCTTCATTTAGTAAATCAGTTTTGAAACTTAAAAAAAATCCCAGAAGTGTCTTTGAACTTTCTTGCCTTTTCTTTTTATGCTTTCAACATGTTTAAATAGTGTTTTACAAATATTTCTTACTTTTAATTAGATTATTTTAGATGGAGTTTAGCATATATTTCAAGCTGTGAACAGAGGGATATTCATACTTCAGTTCATACAATGGTGACTTTAGAGATCAAGAAAGACAGAATTGAACCCAAACTTGTGTAAAGTACTATCAGAGCATCATGTCAGTGTAGGAAGAAAGAGACCTAGAAGGGTCATGAAAAAATCTATATTAAAAACCACACAGAAGATGTTAACAGCTTTTAAAATTGATGTTCACTAAAATCCTCCAAATAGGATTTGTATTGCATGATTTTTGCAGTATACAGGGAGTTCCTTCCAGTTAACAGACCCTTGGCTAAAATAAATAAAATGGGGGAATGTGTTGTTATACAGTATGCTTATTATTCCTATGAGTGCCATGTTTATTAGCAAGAGTAGAATGAGATAAGTTTAGAATCTCTCTGTTAAAGTATAGCTTTTATGTGTGGTAGATCTCACTAATGTGATTTGAATTGACCTGCTATCAGCAAATTAATGTAACTTACTGATGCAGAGGTATTTTCATGAACTAATAAAAATTTGTCTGGACATTTTCTGTGAATATACATTTTTTCTTTAAATATTTCCTTTGAGCCATTTAAAGAGTCTATTTCTTTTGTTTTGATGCAGTACAGTCTTTCATTATCTCCGCTTCAGGTTGAGATATTTAACTAAAAATAGGTCATATATTAAAAGTGTATTTACTATCATGTAGATTTTTCCTGAGAAGCTTACAGGATTATTGTAAAATGGACACTCATTTGAGTATGTGCTACATATGGTGTGCTTGGATTCTGCCTCTTGTACAGAATAAAAAATAACTTGTTATAGAATAAGCACTTGTCTTAACTTTGCTTACCTAAAAAAAAAACAGTCTTAATGTGATTTACTTAGCAATTTAAGGCATTAATTGTGTAAATTCATAGCATGCAAAGGAGGGAAATATTGGCCTTGAACTTGAAGGTTTCCTTGCAGAACTAATTAGTTTAAATGCTTGCATTGAAACTGAAGTGCTTTAGTAAGTTGTAAATCAAAAATACTAATTTTTTGGGGATAGAAGCAGGAATTTTTCCACTGTCTGTTCTTCTAATGCTTAGAATTTATGCAGCCAAATTAAAGTTGGATTTTTTTTTCTTGTATTTGGAGCTATCCATCATATTTGCACTGCAACTCTAAGTATGGCTTCAAGAAGACAGTAAGACCTGTTAGATATTTAACCCTTAGATAAAAGTAGAAGTGGGGAAATTATGTTCTGTCTAGTGTGAACTCGGAGAAAGGTTTTAAACCCAAATTGCATACTTGTGTTCTCTTCTGACTATGAAGGAATATCTGCTAGGATGTGGTAGAAGAAAGAAAAAAGTGAAGAAGAGGTTTGCAATATTCAACCCCAAAAATCTCTCCCTGCTCTTGGAAATCTTTGGGACCATTTGTTCAGAAGTAGATTGCATTGCACACTTTAATTTGTGCTGATCTCTTAAAATGTTTTCATCTTATAGCTACCTTCAACTGAAACATTCCTGTGCTCCCATGAACAAAGCCAATGTGTGAGATGTAATAAATTACTTAGGATGCCATGTATAGTTATTTAAATTAGAAAATCTGGGTTTGGCTGCTTTTAGTATTTGCTAACTTCATCAAATCACCTCTTGATAGAATCTCAAATTAAATGAGGTAGATTTTTTTATTTGCTATGCCATTTGATATATTTTGCATTCTTTGAAGCTAGCTATTACACAAAGCTTGTTCTGTAATGAAGTGTCAATGTAATGCACTTGAATGTGTTGTCATATTTAGGGTTTAGATGTTGATGTGGAAAACTGTGCTGTGTGCATTGAGAACTACAAACTGAAGGACACTGTCCGAATTCTGCCATGCAAGTAAGTGTTGTAGTTATTCTTTACTCTTTAGAAATGGGGTGAATTTCCTGTAAATTCTTCTGAACCTCTGGTGGCAGAGCTGAAGCTGCAATTTGTATGGTTTGTTAAATGTTGAAGGGCACCGTGAGACTATGTAGCACTTCATATGTATGTGGAGGCAAGGGAGCAATTGGGAGAACTGTAGGGGTGAATTAGAGCTTACTTAAATTAAAACTATACACTGTTGAACTGATAACTGCATGGTGTCTTTTTGGTTATTAGCATGTCCTCTTCAGAAAGCTGGCATGAACCAAAAGGTTTCCAGAACCATGTCTCTACTAGTAAATTGAGCAGCAACTAATCGTCAAGATTGTATAGGAAAGGTTTCTTTTTAGTGTGTTAACTTGTACACTGTTTGAAGAAGGGATCTGTGGCTTTCATGATAAGTTCTAAAGAGCATTTCTTTTCTTTAGGCACATCTTCCATAGAACATGCATCGATCCTTGGCTTTTGGACCACCGAACTTGTCCAATGTGTAAACTAGATGTTATCAAAGCTCTGGGATACTGGGTATGTTGCACACTACTTTAATCTTCAAAGTAGAAGTACAGTCTAGGAGGCAAGACTTTGTGTAACTGTTTAGAATGAGAGCAGCTGTTATTTGACAAGACTTGAGAAGTTGGGCAAAGATGCAAAGAGTAATTGAATGAGAACCAGAAAAATAAGGGAATTTTATGGGTAAGAACTTAAATGTATTGAGCAGCTTATCAATCTTCTTTGATAACGAATTTTTTTCTATCTCCAGCTGATAATATTATGGAATTTGAAGCAGAGTTGAGACTGTTTGCTCAGGATGCAAAAATATAACTTAATTAAATAAATCTAGAACATACATTTGATGTTGTTGAGAACTGTGATTCAGATGAAGAAATTATAATTTTTCTACAAGAATGTTTATGTACTTCCACATATGCCCCATGATTTATCCCTGTAAATGAGCTGGTACCTAAAACCTTCCTAATATTCACCAGAAATTGGTTAAGTAGAGAAAATGATGTGCTCTCATTTCTTTCTGACAGCACCAGAAAAGAGAGATGAAGACACATGCGGTAGGTTACTCAGTCACTGTTGATAAATAGTCTTGAGTTTCACTAAAATGCTATAGGCAAGAATGTACCTCTCTTATCTTCTACTGATCTACAGAGATCTCTGGAAAACAGAGGCAGTTTTTTGGTTTTAGGGACTTTCCTTTCATGCACTAGGTCTGTGTTTTGACTACCTTTTCTCTTACTTCATTGCAGAGACTTACCAGATCTGTGGAAGAGTGTTAGGAATTACTCTTTTGTTTTGTTAAAGGGGACAATACTCTTGCTCTGTAATATGTATATACCAGATTTTGGTGCTTCTGTGTATTAAGTCAGACTTTACCTGGGAGTTGCAATGTCGTCGTCATGTGGAATAGCTACTGCTACTTTAATATTGTTATATTAGCAGCTTGGTTTCTGCTCACATTCGATTCTGGGGGTTGATATATCTTTTGTTACATGCAAAAGGACTTATCTTTTTGAATACAGACTGGAAACTGAAGTACTGGAACCTTCAGAATAATTACATTCCCTGAATTTGTGCTGTTGCAGAGGATACTGGTACTAAACCCAACCAGGAAGAGTAATAGCTCCTCCACTTTTTTGGCTAAAATGATTTTGGAAAGCAGATTGAGTGGGATTATGTTAAATAGAGAAACCTAGTTCATTTTTGTAATGAAATGAAGCAAATGGGTCCTGTATTTACATCAGTTGTTCAAGTCTCACTGAAGCTAATGTGGTAAACCATTGAGGAATTTTTTTCTAGCTTAGTTTTCAGTTTGTTCCAGGTTGCCCAATCTAGTCTGTGGAGTGATTTCCTGATTATTTTTTTTACTGATGTGAAGAAAAGACGTGCAAAGAGCAAGGCAGCTTCTCTCAGCACTGCACACTAAACCTGCAGAAAATAATGTGCAGCATTACAGAAATATACTAAGCCTTCTGCTCAAGGCTCAGTTCAGTTATGGACAACAAATACTTCAGATGCTTTTACATTTTTAAAGGCTTGAAGTAGAAAAAAGGCACTAAGTACTATGACATGGCTTTTATAAAGAGCAGACTTCAGTGGTCTTGTTCTTCATTATGCTATTTTTTATGAGAGAAAGAACTGCAGCTCGGCATGTCTCACTGATTTTGTAGAGCATTACTGAATTTTCAGTGCTTATTTAACTGTTTAAGTTTTGGAAACCAAAATCATTAAAGTCTCCTCCTGTCTGCAAATGTAAAGATTGTGTTCAATTGTATCATGTCTATAGCTCATTATAATTCAGTATGTTTTAAATTATGCTGATTTGATGCTAAATAAAGAATCAGCCTAGAATTTCTTAAATTTTAAAATGTGCTTTTGCTAGTTGTTCGAGGAAGGAAGGAAGACTTGCTAGTAAGCAAAAAGAATAGCTACTTAAACTGCAATATATTTGCTTATGTATAAATAACATCAATATATCTATGGCAATGAAGGTAGTCTGTTTAATTGTAGAAACAGAACTGTGTGTATAGGACTTTGATCCATTCTGAAAATTAATTCAGAGTTGTATAGCTTGTGCTGTACAATAGGTGAAATAGATCCCTTTGCCTGTGATGCAGATGTTACATTCCTGCAAAGTGACAAGCCAGTGTGTTTGTGTTTTTGGAACAGTCTTAAAGTTAGGTTGGAGATAGAGGAGAGAATTTGGTTCTGATGTAAATGTTTGTTCACCCTAGTTAAACAAAAAAAAACCCAAAAAAACATGGCCAACTACTATAGTGAAAAAACAGGACTTGGAGACTTCCACAAAGTCAAAGAATCAATAGGTTTCCTCAGTGGGGACTTTATAATATGCTGAGCCTGCTCCTAACCTTCAGCAATACTGTTGCTACAGTGTTGAAGTAATCTATCCAAAAGGCTGACTGGGTGGACTCTTCCTGTTTCTGCTCTTGGCTTTGTGGTGGCTTTGGAGAAATGGCTTTTCTTTTGGTTGGCTTTCTTTCTTGCAGTCAGACAATAACCTTGAAAGTGGACAATATCAACACTGTTCCCAGGAGTGCACACGTAATAGCTAAAAACTGTTCTTTTTTCCAATAAAGTGAGGTTACAAAAGGTGACATGGAGGAATGTTGATGTCTGATTGTAGACAAAAGTGACAGTTAAATATGTTTAATTTTGAAGGGGGACCCTGAGGATGTACTTGAAGTTCCAATACCTGAATCCATAAGTGGCAGTGTTTCAGTTGGAAGTCTGAGTATTGCTTTGCAAGATGATGACAGAAACGAAGTAAGCGAATTGTCAGCTTCCTCCACTAATGAGTCTGTATTGCAGTGTACCAGCTTAAAAGAGGATGCAGGGGAAACCACAGCATTGCTTGGTAAGTAATTCAGTGTTTCACTGGACAAATCTTAGCACTAGACATTGCATTAGAAGCTATTCTCTAGCTGGTGTGAGCAGTTAGTACTGCAGTGCAGAGTAGACTGAGTGGTGACACTTACTACTGCTCTTCAAAAAATACAAGCAGATTTTCCAGGAACACTGTCAAGCTGGAAATAACTGGACTTGGGGGGAAAGAAAGATTTAAGCAGTGTCTTAAGAGGATTACCCAGAGAATCTCGAGAACCTGAGGTATCTATGAGTATGAAGTTTGTTGCCAGAGTATGGATTAATGTAACAGATAAAGCATATTAAAATGGTAAAGCAACAAAAAATGTTTCTTTTAATTCCTAATTTTTAGATGTGGATGCCAGTAATAACCGTCATGGAGAACATCTATCTAATGGAAATTCCCACTGAACTGCTTCATGGAAGATTTCTTGAATAGACTGTTGAAGAACTATTATTTTTTATTTAATTAGTATGGACTTTTGTCTAGTGAAAACAGAAAAAAATAACAATGTAAATTATTTTACCTTTCAAACTTTTCTAGCTGGTGTTCCAAAAGGGCTAATAACTAAGAATTTTGTACACAGGAGGATTTTATAAAATCTCCTCTGGATGTCTCATCCTAAAAAAAAATGCAATAACCCTTTTTCTGTAAGCATTGTTGCAATGTCATTGTGTTCCAGAGGGCTGTAACAAAGATGAAGACTAGGCAGTGAAAATAATGTAGAATGTGTAATGGTTAAATATTTTGGATGCACTATTTACATTCAGTATGTACACATGGAGAACACTTACAAGCTCTAACTATTAAAATGTTCTGAAAGTTCTGAACTGTTGTAATTGGAGATGAATATTCTCAGAAAAGACATTAACCTTGAAGGAATCAAATAACTTAATGGATATGTTGCATACCCTTTTCTTGTGATGGAAAAATTACTGGTTGCAACATGTAACAAAAACTTATTCTATCTTGTAATGTGTTCTACTCAGAGTGGATGTTGAGAAAAGGAAACCTTCTCCATCTTGCTAGCTTTCTGTACTGAATTTTGGCAGTAATAGGTTGTGCTAGGTGGTCTTCACGTGCTGAGCATGTAGACATTTAGTATATGCACACTGGTTACCTCTTTCAATCTTAAAACAGAGGTAAAGGGCTAATTATGGCTAAAATATATTTATTAGTCTATTTATAAGAATTTATGTCATTTCTTCTTGCTCCTGATCCCATCCTGACCCACTTTATGTACAAATTGAAACCGTTTCTTAAGAAATACAAAGTTTGGGTTTGTTTAGCTTTTTTTTCCATTGCATAGAGATGCTGGAATTCTCTTGGATATTCCACATTAGGAGTTTTGACTGGGTTTGCCATTAGCTTTTATTCCTTTCTTTTAGATTAGCAGTACTGTGCCTTATAGTAAAACACTTAAGAAATCTGAAGCATCTGAGAGTAAATATAAACCCTGTCATCTCCCATTATGACCTCTTATTCAAATATTTATATACTGTAAGTGGTATAAGGAATTGCTAAACTGTTTTGTAAAGAAATATGTATATTTAAAACACTACTTAAGAGTGTTAAGTGAATTGTTTAGGATTTTAGCATTGTCATGTTATAAATAATATGCTACATTCCTCAATTTTCTTTTGTAAAGCTGTTGCTACAGATTGCTTAAAACAGTGTCTTTCACTAGACATTTGTTTTAGAGTGCATTTTGTTTTTAAAATGTATATTTGGAATGTTTTTAAGAAAATATGCAATTCTTTTTCTAACTTACATTGAGCTTCAATAGAAGCAATAACTTTTTTTTAATTTTAAAATGAATGTTCCAGACATGATAGAGGGGGAAATATAATCTGAACTTCTGCTTTGCAGAGCAGATGTTTCACCCTAAATTTCCTTCAAAAAATTCCTGTTAATGCCTACTTTAAAAAAATCTGCCTCTTCCCTGTAGGAGTATAACTTTTAGGTTTACTGGAAAACTGTCAGGTTGTAGTTCTGATGTCACCAGCAGGTGCAAGTTTTTGTGATGCCTTTATCTTACAAGAAGCACATGAGAATGGAATATGACTGACCAGCCATCTCCAAAACTGAACAAATAATTAAACAACCCACAACTAAAGCAGACAATGTGTAGGGACACTTACGTCTCCAAAAGAAGCTTATCAACATTTCTAGAACTGCCTTTTTAACTATCTCTTCAATATTAAAAACTAAGTCTTCTCCCTCTTCTTTAACACAAAACTGAACATTGATGTAGTAGATATTGAGAGGGTTTAAATTCTAGCTCAAGGAGGAACCAAAAGAGAAGTTATCAAGAGAAGTGTTGTCAGTCTGTGGATTGTGTCTTGCTGATACCTACAGCACAGTATTCATTCTGGAGAGGAGAATTGTGGTAAGTACTTGAGCTTTTATGTAATACCTATAAAACCAAAAGCTTTTCTTAAGAATTAAATCTGAGATCTGGCAGAAAGATGGAAGAAAAGCTAAGGAACCTGCAAACTGAAAAGTGTGCTTATAAAATCTGGTATGTGCTGACTTAAAAAAATATCCATGTGTGAAGACTCCTGAGGTCTGTTTCACATGCTGGCACTGCACCTGTTTCATTTCAGTCATTCACAAAAATAGTTACAGTTGTTTCAGTCAAATAGGTTTGCACATAGTTGATGTTTGATGTAGTTAAGTCTTGTGAGGCCAGCTGTGCTGCTGAGGAGTGATGACAAAAGGCCGAATTGCAGTGCTTCCTGCAAGCAGTTTGCTCTCCTTGGAAGCACAATGACAAAAATCATCTGAAGCGAATCACTAGTCTGACCTCAGTCAGAAAGCTGACATGCATTAGTAAAAGGAGAGGTAGGATGAAAAGTACAGGACAGGAAAAAGACAATCTAGGGAGCTTAAAACAGTAGCAAGAGAAGCTTAGAAACCAGAAGGATAGGACGAATAAGCTCATCTATTACACTGAGTAAACAGGTGTAGGCTGCTGTAGGTAAATACAGGTGCACAGACTTTGCTGATCTGGATCCCCACTAAATTGGATCAAACTGGTATTGCTAGTTTCTAACATTTTACCTACCAAAAACTTGTATGACGGTCAGAACTAATGAGGGATTTTTTCACCTCCTCACCCCTTTTTGTAGGGTACATGCTTCCTGACTCCCTTCTCTTTCATTTGGGGAAGCTATAATCTACCTCTGCTGCTTCAGCCATGTCCTGCCTAGTGTGGGAGCTGCAGCTGTGTGTGTTGTGGGCTCCTGCTGCCTCCCCCTGCCCTCATCACTTTTCTATTCCTAGCTGCACAGTTTATGTAAAACATGCACGAACTTGTCTTGGACACCTCTGTCCCTTTGTTAGATTTTGCTGTAATCAGGCAGAGTGCTGCTTAGTGGAGACATTCCTGTGGTATCATTATACAAAAAACTAAATTGCAGAGCCCACATGAAATCTAAAGCCCCTCAATGGTGATGCTGAATAAATCACTTGGGAAGATCCCGAGCAGGACTAGGGGATGCTGGTTTTTGTGGGATAAGTTTTATTAGTGTTGTGTTAATTGGTATGGCTTTGCTACTGCTGCTGTTTCTGTTAGGGAGAAATTTAGTGAAGTTAAATGATTTTTTTTTAAAGGTGGTATGAACAAGTCAAAATGAATTGCTGTCTTAAAGGAAAAACTGAGGCCCCTCTTCAGAAATTTTAGTTTATTAATAATAGTTTACATATGACAAACTGGAAAAAACTTGGTAGTAAATGTCTAAACTGTCTTTCAGACTTGATAGCAAGCAAAAATGAACCATAGACATTTCAGATCTAAAAGCATGTTCATGGTTTAATTACTTGCAGTACCAATTTAATAGGAAAGTCTGAATTTTCTTTTACTAATGACTGCTAGACTGGGTTCTTCTTTGGCTCTAAGCAATGCTTGGAGGAGATTCTTGGCATGTACTAGAGAAGATTGATAGGGTAGCAATAATTCCTTTCCCCTGCCCCGTACCCCCCACATTGCATGTGAATGTAGTCCAGTAGCCAGTAATTAGGGCTAGATTTTGGAGGTCTACTAGAGGAGTTGTAGGATAATTTACCTACAGTGGAAGTGCCTTTAATCCATGCTGACTTGATAAAGTGCATACCAGTATATTCCTGCCAAAGCTGGCCTGTTGGGAATTCTGTTCCTGTTTAGGTTGTAACTGGCACAGAAAAACACCATTGCAACACCTTTGTCAAGTGTGCAAAGCTGTCTTTTAGTTACCTGATTTTAATTTTTTAATTTTGATTTGGGAATGGTCATTCAGGTTTTTTGCCCATCCTGCAAGGTTCCTCTACAACCAGACAGTTGTAGTTGGGTAGAGTTCAACAAGACTGTCCCCTTGGGTAAGTTGAAAGGATGCAATTTTATAATAGGGCCATCATGAATTACAGTTCCTGAAATGGAATATGTCAGCTTAATTTTTTTTAACTGAATGCCTGTAAAAAATTGTAACATGTCCTTGAGACTGATCTTTACTGGATGTGTTCTTTTCCCTCACAGGTGATATGTGAAGATTTGAGAATTGGAATTGATTTAAAAGTGCACAAATCAAGCTGAAGGCTTTTGGTTTTGTTCAGTATGGGTCCTGATTTCTCCTCAGATATCCTACTGTATTGCAAAACTTGATTTAAGGAAGTTTTTAAAATAGAATGCCTTTATAATTGCATGTATTTGTGTGTGAAGAGTGCATTGCCTGAGACTGTCCCTTATACTTCCATTTGACCTGAAGCTCCTTTTCACCATCTGAAACATGGTAATGTTACTGCATTTTTAAATGAGCATATCCTTAATTCAGAAGAGCAGAGTAAATTTCCATCATTTTGTTAGTCTGAAGCTTAACTCCAAAACTTTGAAGCCACTTACTTCTACTATAAACATATACCTGCAGAGAACTATTTGAATTTGCTAGTCTGTCAAAAACTATTCACAACAGTCTTTTATTATAACCTTGAACTAATTTGGTTGCATTGTTTGGATTAAGCACTTGTCTCTTCCATTGTGTATGTACAGTTGTAAGAATGTCAAGTTATGCATTGTTGTTGTAACTTAATGGCTAAAAGCTCAAATTCCATAATAAATTATACAGACCTTGTAAAAAGCAATGCCTGAGAAGGTGGAGGGTTTTGTTTTCTTTGGTACACTTAGGAAATGGATCTGAGACACTCAGCACTAGCACAGCACAAAACAAGCTTAACTTGATGCTGAGTAGCTATGGGGGAGCCCCTTCAAGCATGTGGTGCTTCCCCTGTGTCACCAATAGCTGGGAGGGCTGGGTTAATCTTGGCTGGCTGCTTTGTGAGGAGGGGAAAATTGATGGAAGAACTTGTGGGCCAAGATAAGAAACAGTTACCAATTGCCATCACAGGCACAAGAGATGTGACTACATGAAGATTACTTTGAAATGGCAATAAATTAGTTTGAGAGTAGGGTAGTAGAGGACTAAAACTACCCTTCGGTAAGCTGACACTTCTCCCTTCCATGGTAGCAGGATGATGGGGGGGTGAGCCTGTAACAGGTGGTCTCTGCTGTTCCCTCCTCACCCTTTTACCCTGCTCCATCCTGAGCTCCTTCCAAGGAGCTGCAGTTCTTTAAGAACTGCTTCAGTGTGGATCCTCTCCATCAGGTATCGATCACTCCAGGGCTATCATTGAGCTGCCATCAGCCTGGCTGAGGGGCTCTGCTGTGCCACCTTGTCCTGGCTGGGCCTGGAACAGGGCAACCACCTTCTCACAAAGGCCACCCTACACTTCCCCAGTACGACAGGGCTCTGAAATTAATGTCTCAGACATATCTATGATAAAATAATAAAATTTTTTGATAAGTCCTTAATCCTTGGATTTGTCACAAAACTGTAAAAATTGCATGTATCACTACAACTCAGGAAAATACAGTGAAGATGCAGAACAGCTAGACTTTGGCTGTAATATCATAGTAGCACAATGATATTAGTCTATGACTATGTATGTATGTTTTTGAAGAGGGGTACTGCTACACAGAATATAGTCAAATTAGGCTTCAGCTTTAGTAGATAGAAAACATTAAGGTATGATTTTAAACCCGCTTGTGTCCTAAGTGTTGCCACTAAAAATGCCTGACAGCAAATGTATTGGGGTTGGAAGCAATGTCTAGAATTGCAACAGATCTTAAATAAGTGTTACTTTAGTTGACCTGATACATTTTAACTGGAAAGCTGCTCCAGTCTAAGCCCTAATGACGACAGAACATTTCTCACAGGACTTTTTAATGAAAAATTACACTAAATGAGACAAGAGACTGAAAATCCTATCGATCCAAGCACTTTCACATCTTAAATTACTTGGAAAGAAAGAGCCAAAAGACCATCTTTTCTTTGCATTATTGATCTTGTAGTTCCTAAAAATTTGAGAAGCAGATGCAGATTTAAAACAACTTTCATTTAGCAAGCAGCTTTAAAATAGAACTTGTTAACTTTCCAAGTTACTCTCCTTTTCAGTCTCAGGGCTTAAATATAACAGCAGCTACTCTATTATCTGCTTAAAATTATAGTTTAGCAGACTCCATCCCCAGTTTCCCCAATACCTGGCATCTAACATGAAAACTACTCTGCCTCTGTGCTCTAGAAGGAAGAAGCTATTTAACTTTGGAAGATACACAGCAACTGCCTGTGCAAATTCGGAAGTGAGAAGAGACTGGAATTCTTTTGATTTTTATGGAAGAAATGTGACTCTTTCCTAAGTGAAGGATTTTTACAAGCATGTAAGGTATGGTATTTCAACTGCTGCTGGCATGATTCTGAAAAAACTCAGTGGAGAGATAGGAGAGAATATTGCTGTGAGCCTGCAGCACCCAACTTCATCTCTGCCTTGTGAAGATAAGCCTTTAGCTGTTTCTAGATATCAAGACAGATTTTCCCTTACTCACCAGAACACACTGTTAGGAGTTCTATCAGCTCCTAGAAGGTCTTACACAGTGAACAAAAGTTAAAACAAGGAACTTACTCAGCTTAATACAAGTTGACTTTAGTTATATACAAACAATTTTGGACTCAAAGACAGTGAGTGCCAGATTAATGCTTCAAGTTGCTGTGAATGCTAAGTATCATTTTTTCTCTCTGGAACTAGAGCCTGAATTTCAAGATATGTATATGACATACGAATTTTAACCATAGTGAAAAATAGCGTAAGGCCTAACATATTTCACAAACTCAAACATGTGTATCAGAAAAACCCTTATTTATTGTTCAAATGCATAAAATGCTATTTATAATGTAATTAATATAATACATAATTAATCCAGGGATTTAAGTTTAAAATGTACAATTAATTGGTATAGAACACTAGCAAGAGGGATTTTTTTGCCACTGACAGTCACTTTATTTTGATGTTTTTGTTTCTGATGGATTTTCCCCAGTGTCCAGTGTCTTCAGCAATCTGAAAAGGCCAGCTGCTTCTCGTATTCGACTGAACTCAATGCAGAATGCTTGCACTTCTATAAACAAGTCCTGTACATTAATAATTTTGTTTCTGATTAAAGACTGAAGAAAGACACAAACAAGGCGGACCAGGCGGTTCTGAAACATAAGAGAGATGGTTTAATAATCCAAATAAATGTTTGCAACCAAGTCAGTTAAAGGACTGTTGGCCCTCAGCAGTACAAATGAGGTGTTCTAGCAGTTATCGTGTTCCCAAGCTTTGTACATGCTGCCCCTTCTCTTCCATTTCCCATACTACCACTGTCTTTTGAAAATTAACTGCTCTATAGTTCTTGTACTTCTAGATGCAGGAGCCTTCTCAGGATTAATCCCATGCACAAATGAAGCACCACATCTACCTGTACTTAATTTATTATGTAATCTCTGAATAAAGGCAAAGAAGAGATAATAGCTGAAGATGATGTCAACATTTGAGTCTTGGTTAGTGTTATTTTCTACAATAGCCCCATAAAAAAAATTGAACAAATTTCACATCTTAAAATTTCTTATGACCACATCATCAAGGAACTCTAGATAGGAAGTGACATCAACCAAACTGATTCCAAACTTCCTTCATGGAATGTTCTCTGTTGCTGAAACAGCAGGTAACCCTTTTGCTCTATATTAGACGGAAAAACAATTCCAGGGACACCTAATCCAAGAACTCATGGCTCATTTCCTGCCTGATCCGGAGAAAAGACAGGATCTTAAAAGTGTTCGTCTTTCTTAAGAGCTACTTAGGCAACACCTTGAAGAGCACAACGAGAATCGGAAGTGAAAGCTTAGGAACTGGCACTTAAAACTGTCATACATAGGTCCAGTCACCAACCATCTGTTTAACACAGAGCACATTTTTCCCCAAGGACAAAACCAAGTCTTTATCATTAAAGTGCTCTCATACTTCACATTGTGAGAAAGAGGTGAACCCATACCTTTCTCTAAAGGTAAGTATGTGAATGATATTTATCAGACAGAACTGAAGGATGTGACAGATTAAGTGTCCAAAGCATTTCAGATTATTTGAGACCGAAAATCAGATATCAGCTATTTTACCAGGAACTGATCTTACTACTGCAAAATTTGCTACTTATAATGAGAGAATTCAGAGACTGAACAACTTATTTCCTTCATTGTGTTCAAAAGGCATCACATGCTTTCTCTGCAACACAAATTAGTTACGCAAATAACTTTAATGATCCAGGAACATGAAACTCGGCAAAAGAACAAATGCAAGATTACTGGCTGACTCCCAGCCTCTGAGGATCATTTCCAACAATAATTTTGTACCATGCTTTTTAAACAAAACATCTTGTGTCTCAGCTGCTGTGAAGCCCCATACACATTAAAAAATGTTAGATCTCAAGCTCTGCATGCTGCTTAGTAATCAGTGTATGTTCCTTGACCCTCAGAGCTCTTTTTTGTCCCCTGTGTGCCTGAAGCACAGCTGCTATGTGCTCCCAGCAGCCCCTCTGAGCACCGTGTCCCATTCTGGGCATATTCTCAGCTGCAGCCCAGGTCTGCTGGTATTTTCCTACTCCACGACCAAATGTAATAGACAGAGCTACTCAGCAGGTCACAGATGAAGTCATCCATGTGTGTCTGGCAGAGCCACAAAGTAGAGAAGCATCAGCAGCCATCAAAAGAAAACACATGGTCAGTCATCATCAGAATGGGATTGAAAACAAGATGCGGGGGGGACTGCTCCTGTCTAAAAACACATTGTAGCCATATCCTGTGCACTGCACACAACTTTCATTTCTGTAGCTGAAGGATACAGTAGTGCTGGAGAAGGCACTAGAGGACACCAGAAAAGCTTAATGGGAAAGAAACAGTTGTCTTGCTGCAAGAGACTCAGGACACTTCAATCCTTCAGTATGAAGAGGAAAAAGCTAAGGTAGGACTTAGGATTCAAAATGCCTTGGAGAAACTGAATACAGAACTGTTTTTCACCAATGACATACCCAAGAAAAGTTCTACTGGGTACCTGGTGAAACCAACAGATCAGTTTAGGAGAGAAGGAAGTACCTCACACAGCATGTAGACAACTCTGAATCCCATAAGTGTGTAAACCTCAGGTTTTCTCTGACCCTCCCTAGTCAGGGATCCTTGGAGTGGCTACAACTTCCTCAGTACCAGCGTGCAAATATGACAGGCTTGGGAAGCAGAGAGTGTTAGGAAAAAAAAGTGCCTTTGAAATAAAAAAGCAGTAAAACAGAGTTACTTAATGCTATCAGCCTTATTAAAATCATAGCACATATTTTGCAGAGCAATATACGGGATACTTTTTCTTAACCAATTTACTGAAGGACTCACCTGCATATATTTGTCTTTAATCTGTTCACAGGTGGAGATACAATTGGAGATATAAAGATGAATAAATTCAGGTGGGAGATCAACT
This sequence comes from Anomalospiza imberbis, assembly GCF_031753505.1. Taxonomy (NCBI): domain Eukaryota; kingdom Metazoa; phylum Chordata; class Aves; order Passeriformes; family Viduidae; genus Anomalospiza; species Anomalospiza imberbis. The sequence goes on from NC_089682.1 coordinate 30,335,602, forward strand.
GCAGTAGTAAGCCTGTTCAAATAAAATATATTCAGTGGTTTATGAAGCCATAAATCCAGTGTTTCTGTAGCAAAACAAATCATATCAATTAGACCTGTTATATGAGTTTATTCCCAGTTCTGTCATACAGAACTGGTTTTTGACAGCTTCCAGATGTATTTCTAGTAATTTAAATTTCTAAATAAGAGTAAAACTTTTTAAAACTCTGAAAGTACAGAAGCTAAGTTAGACTGATTTCTACTAGACCTGACATTTGAGTTGCCACTGCTTCTTAACCAAAAGAGCAACACAGCTGTCTTAAAGTAACAACATGCACTAAATGGAGAACTGCCACAAGGTTACAACAGAATCTGACCAAAGTAACTCAAATCAGTCCTATCTCAAATAGTGAAAGGGGGACAATAGGGAAAAAGGTGAAGGTTTTAGTTTCAAGTGGAGTTTCAATTTTTTATCTTACTTCCCTTAATGATCAGTGTCTCCCTGTTCATACTGACAGTCACATTGCATGCCTGACTGGTGGTGTAGCTCTCCTGGACACAGGTAAAAGCTCTTCTCTCACCACTCTTTCTCCATGTTGCAATCATTAGCCCCACTTCAGGGCAGTAACTGCTGTCAGTCTGCACCAGTAGGGAGGCATTTATTTCAAAACTGTTTCTTTAATCAGAAGATATTTAAGATGCAATTCAACCCTGCTTCAAAGGGACTGCTGATTGAGGCTTATTTGGTAGTTCACGTTCAGTAATTGCCAAGAAATTGAAGAAACTAAGCGGGAGAGATGTATTTCTGCAAATTTGTGGGAATTAGCTGTCTGAAAAGTATTCCCATTTAAGGGGCTAGCATTCTGTTAAGAAAATGAGTTGTACCTATCTGCAGAAATTATTCTCAATGAAAACAGAACATGAACATACAGCAGGGCAACTGTTTAACAACAGCACCTTTTGTTCACTTAAGCTGCATCAAGAATACAAGTTGCAATTAAGCAGATTAGCCATGTGGCATTAACTGGATTCTCACAATAACTGCCCTTTGTCCCACTGTAGTCTTCTATCTCCCATAGAGACATGCCTCAAGAAGGATCAAAATGAACATTTCCAGATATCCTAATAAAACACAACTGCTCATTTTACATACTCAGTGAAACCTTATTTGATTTGAGATGGTACTCACCGATTTACAACTTCCATTGAATGTAAGGACATGTCCATGTTGACCAAGACAGAAAAATACTCTGTTATTTGACTAGACTGCATTAGTTTCAGCAACATTTCTATAGCTACTAAAGGATTGTTTTCAACCAGGTCTGGCAATTTGGCAGGAGTGAGACCAATATGGTAAACAAGCTTGGGGTCCTTTTCCAGTTCTCCAAGGAGCTGTGAAGAAGAAAAAAAAAAATCCTCAGTTGATTTTTCCTCAGCTATTCATGTTACTGCTTGAAAAAACTGTTATAATACATCTAAGATCCAGGAGAATGACAGCTCTTTAGATTTAGGCTTTTCTATTGAGAAAAGCACTGGAGGGCTTCTTTAAATTTTTTTATGTACAGGCAACTGTGTCCATAAAACCTTTACTAATGCATTTAGGAGTCTCATCAGTGGCTGACAAAGAAGGGAGTTAAAAAAATTCCATTATGAATTTTTTTATTAAAAAAAAGAAAAAAAGTTTCAGCCTCCTTTAGTTTCTTGTCCAGTAGAAGGAAATCTCAATTTCAAGTTCACTTGGCAGAAAGAGTAGTGCAAATAAAGTTTATTTTATAGTACCAGTATAATAATGATGAAAAAAGCCCACTGAAATCAGGGGTAATACTATCAAATTGAGGTGGGGAAAATGTTGTTGATATTTCTGCAGTAATTATTTATCAAAAACTTTCACAGAAACATAAGCAATTTAGTTATACAATGATTTTTCCACGCAGAAAAATGTCGGTGCTACTCCTGATCAACTGTAATTACATCAAGTCAATGGTACGTACATTATCTTCCTTATTCAGAAAAACCCAAGTCAAAATTTTTGGATTTTTACAATTTAAAAGTTTCCTGAATCCAAACACAGATCAATTAAAGCGCTCAAACTTTTCTAAAACACAGCAGTTAATAGCTTCTTAGAGAATCATTTTAGACAGGAAAGTGCATCATCCTTACCTGTGTTTGCTGTGGTGATGTCAAAGGACTTTTAAAAGCCTTTGCCATTATTCTTTTTATCTCAACTCCAGTACTGTTCTTAACACACATTGACTTATCCCACTGAATTGTGTGATCTGGCTCGATTGGATTTAGCCATGCCAATTCATCCTCACATATATGGAGTGGAGGCGGTGGTCGAATAAACTCTGGTCGAAAGTGACCTAAAAAGACAACAATTGGAAATGTTTTCTTAAGCTTTGGGTATTCAGTTCTATATCAGTAAAAAACAGAAGACACCCCAAAAGCCCCTATTTCTTTAAGCTATTATAACACTGAGAACAGCATTACAATCGTATTTGCCTCCCAGAGAAACATCTACTTCTGATTTTTAGTGATACCGTTACATCCGCCTGTTTGTCCTCTTGATTCAGATCACGGAGTTACTGATCCTGTGGTCTTTTTCCCCTCCACAGTAACTGCTTCCCTGGGAGGTGTTACCAGCCAATGCAGATCTCAGTGCAGGGACTAGTATCTGTTGTTCAACAGATGACATGGGGAATGGCTTGAACATAGACTCCAGATTTCTAGAAGTCTGTAAATGTGAACACTAGAATCTGATCTAGAAACAGCCTGATGCAGTTTTGCACTTCCATTCACCTTAATTTCCATTTCATGCCTTGAAAATATTTCTGAATTCCATTACATTTTATCTGAAGTAAAATAACACAGTATGTAGGGAGTTACAGAAACAAAGATGTGAAAATGCACATACTTTCTATAGGAGGCTTTAGTCCACTCACTAATGCTTCTGTGATCTGGGAAGCAACAGAGCTGTCAAAACCAGAGTTGGAAGAATCTGGGTCAGGATCGCTGAGAATGCTGGGGAAGCTGGCCTTGCTCTGTGTTGGCAACTCGGACTGACGTTCTGAAAGAAGAATATTAAACCATAAAATTGGAACAGAGATGCCTGGAATACTAAAAGTAGTGAGAAACAAGAAGCTTTAGAAAAGAACTGGCTTTAAAAAAACCCCAATAGATAATATCAAGATGAAATTTAGTAGATCAGGCAGTCAGCAGTCTGAGTGCCAGCTGACAGGCAAGGACAGAGGGTATGCAGCAAGAATAAAGAAGAAATAGATGTTAATCTGAAACGTAGTCTTGGCCTTAGAAAAGGCACGTAACTGATGTAATCTACATCTAAAAGCAGCACATTAGTAGGTTCCCATGCTGCTACTCAAAGAGTTCCTATGCTGTATCTAGTTTTGTAATCATTTCTAAGAGAAGAAAAGTGAAAGATCTACGCTGATCCATTTACAGACGATAATGGTCATACTAGACCTAAAGTCAGCTATTCAAATTTACCCTACACATTTCTGTGGCATTGCTTGAGCTCCCTGTACCTTCACTGTCAAGCCAGAATCAGTGCTTTAGTGGTAAACAATGAAGCTTTAATAGTTACCTGATTCTACAGACATCATCATTAAAGCAAACCTGAAAGGAGCTAAAATCATCCCTTTAGAGGCCAAATTACAGAACATAAACAAGTTACAGAAAAATAACATTGAGGTTAGTGTATATACAGCTGAAGACTTTGAACAAATTGGCCAAAAAGGAAAATGTGGGACACATTGCTTTCTTTATCAGATTTTTATGTGCCCTTCTGTCAATAATCTATTGCTCTTCTGTATCTGGAGACTTCATGGCTGATCTTCTGTGTTCTCCACACGATTTTCAGAAATCCTGTTTTCCATTGCTTTGGCAAAGAAAACTCCAAAGGACAAAAAGCAGAAAAATCCCCTCTACAGAATACCACTTAACATTCCTCTCCCCACCCTGTTAACTGAGAACACTAAGCAGCAGATTATGCCTTAAGCTATCTGAAGTCCAAAATTGCTGGTACCACACAAGAAATCCTTTGAAAAAGTTCCAGATGAAACTAAACACCACTCCATTTCCTGGCTAATTGAGTGAGTGCTGTCATATTTTGTGTACCCTAACACTTCTAAGCAAAGTGTGCTTTCTCCTTTTTGTGCAATCGTGTTGACCCTTCCCAGCTGCCCACACACACAAACTATTTCATATTATTCCAAAAAAATCGGCAAGAGATGCCCAAAACTGTGAGTGGTAAGAGCATCATGTGAACAAAGTCGTTAATTTTTTTGGCTTTCTGTCCAACTTTATCCAACTATTTCAGATAATGCAAACATGTGCATATATGCTCACTGAAGCACCACAGCAGGGAATATTTTTCTATTAAAGGTAACAACTACAATACTTTTCAGCTACTTAAAAAAAAATATTTTAAAGGCAAAGTCCAAATGAGCTGGTTTATGAAACGTATTTTCTACTTAAGCAACTATTTCAAACTTCATCTCATGAGTATTTTCATTTAGCCCCTGAACAGAAGGGTTGATTTAACAGAAGAAATATAAGAGTAGGGGAGAGGCATTGGGTGTCCTTTTTCTATCTTTTCATTTATAGTCTAGAACTTAAATCCATCAGTCAGTAAGTCATGGGTTTGTTTGCAGCTTCATAATCTGAAATTACTAGTGATGTAAGATAAGATAATTAGTGATATTTCACTTCACTGATTTGAGAAGCCTGCCCGAGCCCTCAGTTATATGCACTGAAGCTCAGAAGTTCAACCTCACTGCTTCAAGAAAAAGGGCTGCATCAACAGCTTCAGGTAAGCAGAAGAATTATAACACGGTGATTAAACAGAAACTAATACAGCATCTTCAACTAAGACATTTAAATTTTACAAAACTATACTGAAAACAAATCCTTAGGTTCCTTTATAGAGCTTATTATTTTATTTTTACAGGGAAAAACAAACTTTCTTTGATTATTAGAGAGAGCTTGACCATGTATTAAAAGCTTTACTTTCATCAGGTCAGTTACTCCCCCATCAAATAAAGGTTAGCAGACAAACACTGAGGAACACTTTGCCAGGAAACCCATCCCTGCAGCTAGGACAATTTTTTTTTTTTTATAGGGTAGCACACCAGATGAACAAAAACATATTGTAGGGCAGAACCAAAGTTTGAATTGGCTCTCTGCAGACCAAAGGGAAGAGAAAACAGAACAAGTGTTAATACATGCCCAAGATGCTCGATTCCAGCATTCTATTTTTTTTTTTTTGAGGGGTGGTGGTGGAAAACCTTAAAACCAAAAAAGAAAATCAAAAATAGAAAATACACCTTAGAGTTGCAAATAAACTAAATAAACTGCCACAGTGAGCTCAGATTCAGAGGGTGTTTTCATTTTCTTTATAAAAAAAACGATTGGGAAAGATAAACTGATAGAAAAAAAATGAAATGCTTTCTAAATTATTTCATTTGATTTTGCAGTTATGTGCTAAAGCAAGTCAAAATCATCCTGCTCTGAACAGCCCTGAACTCATCTCAAGGACCATACTTCTGAAAAGCTACCAAGTGTTATAGCTGTGACATTCTGTACATCCTGGGGAAAGGGTGTAAACAAAACACCTCAAACTTTGCATCTTGGTGTCATCATCCTGCACCAGCTTCATCCTATATATTGAATCATTTGGAGAAATGTATATTAGGAAATATATTTTATATTTATATTATATTTTATATTATAATATATTAAACATATATTGTATTATCACTTGGAAAATGTGTAAATGAAGACCACTGGAAAAAATCATAGACTTTCCAAAACACAACCAACAGAAGAAGCATCATCATTTTAAAACAAGTAAAAGATTTATCTTCTAAGAAAGTGTTTAGAAAGCAGATAGTTATTCTGGGGACCTACAGCAAGAAGTCTGAGAAAGACAGCACAGAGCTTTTTCAGATGCAGCTGGTTTTGTTACATAACTTCTACAACTGCTTGTAAGCAACTGTGCACATTTACTGGATTATGTAAACAATGATATAAATTTTATACAAGCCATTAATGACTTTGTATTCTACTTTCAGCCATCATTATCTTCTATTTTAAAGTAAAGTATGTGGCCTAGAGCACACATTCACCAAACCACAGTTTTGAGGTTGCCCAGAGAAGCTGTGGATCCCCATCCATGGAAATATCCAAGTCCAGGCTGGATGGGGCTTTGAGCAACCTGGTCTATTGGAAGGTGTTCATGCTCACAGTGGGTGAAGGAGGAAGTGGATGATTTTTATGGTCTTTTCCAACCCAACCCATTCTTTGATTCTATTATTTCACCTTTAATGAGAACAAACTATTCAGAAGGCAAATACAGTATCAAGGGGAAAACAAATAAAAGCACCTTGAGGTTTCTTAAGGCATCACATATGCCTTGCACTAAAAATGACAAGTTACCTGAGTAAAATTTTAATTTGCTAATTTGTATTCTACAAAATACAGACAGGATGAACACAAGAAGGACCAGAAAACTTTGTCTCACAATGGCTTGTTAAGGTGTTCAATTTGCGTTCTCAAATTATCCCAGTCTGGAAATAGCAGTTAAGAAGAACCTCATAAGACATTTGTAGACTGTGAATAATACCACAACTTTACCAGCCAGTATCAGAGTCCACAGAAAAAGAGTGACAACACCAAGATAAAAGTGCAGGACACAGAAAATATAAATGGATATAAATGGTGCCCATCCAGAGCAATAAATCACATTGTACAGATACAGAACTGGAATGGTCAGTTTTCAAGCAAGCAGGTCTACTGCAACATACCGAGGAAAAAAGGATTTTTTTTTGTGTGTTTAAACTGGTTCCTTGTTCCCAACAATATATAATATTTCATCTTCACTCCAGATGTGACATGAACAGTCATGTCCCTCCTCCTGTTCTCCTGTCAAAGGATAAGCATCACATTGCTTTTCTTTTCAATCTAGTAAAACTGGATTCCAACTCTTGAGCTAACACTGCAAGGTCTAACTTTGCAATAAACCAAAGATATAATTCTAATAGTCAATTTTCCAGGTACAGCTGAAGTACTGGTATGTAATAGTAGCATGACAGTTATGCTTGTTCTCTCATAAAAGCAATACTGCAGAGGGTGAAAAGGGATGAAAAAAAAAAACCCACAAAAATAACTAAAACAAAGCAAACAAATGAAAAAAAACCACCAGAAACATCCCCCCCAACCCAAAAAACTCATCCCTAAAGAAACCTCCTCATAGCTTTAGATTAAAATCTTGCTATACTTGCAAAATATTCTTGTATTTAAGGCAATTACATATATGCTTAAAAAAACTACTTGTTAAGGAGGATAAAAGTGTTAGGATGTAATCTCTGCCTGAAGTTTCTCTAAGTGCTTCAACACAGGCTTGAAGACCCTAAAGCACAGTTCAAACTTTTTCATATTCAGGACAAACAGGTGTTTCTCAGGTAGCCCACAGTCATGTTCCAATGAGAGCTTCCATTCCTAAGAGCACCGCAGGCACAAACCTTCCTTACCTGCTAATGCCAGCTGCAGCCCACTGATGTCCACTGACTGGGCCATGTTCCCCACATCCATCGCAGCAATCTGCCGAGGAGTCTTCTTGAACAGCTCTCTAGGAGGGGCCAACATCAGTTGTGAAAGAAAGAATTTTTCTGGAGGAGTTATGGGAGGTAAGAAGCCTGTGGAGACACAGTGAAAAATAATCCATGGTTTTTAATGTAGGAGCATTAAGTTTCCATGCTCTTCCTGTATAACAAGCAAAACTAAGACAAACGGATCTGTTATTTATGGCAAGGTAGGTGCAGCTGGAGAGTCGGTGTGACACACAGAGAACTGTTTTAATGCAAAATACAGCACTACGTGATCAGTATTACACATCATGACAGCCACAGCTGATGCTAAGTCACTCGTGCTAGTTCATTCACACAATTTCCAATGCAGACAAAAATTGAGCTATTTAGTATGACCTGACATTGCAATTCACAGAATCAGAGAATGGCCTGGGTTGGAAAGGCCCTTAAGGACTATCTAGTTCCCACCCTCTGCCATGGGCAGGGACACCCATCCCTAGGCCAGGTTGCTCCAAGCTCCATCCAGCCTGGCCTTGAACACTTGCAGGGATGGGGCATCCACAGCTCCTCTGGTAGCCTGTTCAGGTGTTCCAGCCCTCTAAGCAACTTGGTGGTCCTCTCTGTAGTCTCTCCAACAGGTTATTTTTTTTAGAAACTGATTTACTCGACACTGGTAGTGTCATGTTTATTGAAGAGGAAAAAAGTGTTTCAGTCTCATGTATTTCTCTCTAATAGTTTTGTTTCACAGCTTTAAGGCTGTCAGAAGCCTCCTGTCACCACCAGCTTTTTGTGACTGCTTTCTCCCCAAAATTCCACGTTAACACAGAATCAATTAGGTTGGAGAAGACCTCCGAGATCATCGAGTCTGACCTATGACTGAACACTGCCATGTCAATTACACCGGGGCACTGAGTGCCACGTCCAGTCTTTCCTTAAAGACCTCCAAGGACGGTGACTGCACCACCTCCCTGGACAGATCATTCCAATGTCTAATCACCCTTTCTGTGAAGAACTCCCATATCCAACCTAAACCTGCCGTGGCTCAGCTTTACACCATGTCCTCTTGTCCTGTCGCTGGTTGCTCGGGAGAAGAGGCCGAGCCCCACCTGGCTACAGCCTCCTTTCAGGCGGTTGCAGAGAGCGAGAAGTGACCGAGCCTCCTGCTCTCCACGCGTAACAGCCCCAGCCCCCTCAGGCAGTTGTAGAGCGCTATGAGGTCCAAGCAAGCGGCCTGGCTGACACCAATCCCAGACACGCTGGCCGTACGGAATTCGCACCGCTTTCTCCAGGAGGGCTCCAGCGCCGCCCGCCTGCCCCGCTCCCCGCCGCGCCGGGACGCACCTGAGAGCGGGGTGCGCTCCGCCTCGTCGCCGCCGCGCTCGGGCGCGGGGTTGAGGAGGTGGGCGAAGACGGCGGCGAAGGGGTTGGCGGCGAGGGGCTCGGTGCGGTACATCTCCCAGAGGAGGTAGAGCGCGGTGAGGCGCTGCGCGGGGCTGGGCAGCAGGTCGGGCTGCTGCAGCAGCAGGACGAGCACGGAGCCCAGCCGGAAGTGCTCGGCCTTCCCGAAGTAGTGGTGGAAGGCGCTGGAGAGCCCCTCGAAGGTGCTGCCGCCCGCCTCCTCCGACACGATGCTCAGCAGGCTCGACAGCTCCTTCGGCGACAGGCTCATCCTGCCGCCCGCCGCCGCCTCGCCCGCCTCCGCTGCCCCCTGCGTGCCGGGCGCCGGGCTGCCCCCGCCCCCGGGCATCCGACCGCGACCGCCGCCGCTCCGGCCCCGGCGCTCCCCGCCGGCCGCGCTTTACGGCGCTGCCGCGAAAGGCGCCGGCGGCCTTCCGGCCCGGCCTGCGGGGCGGCGCGCGCGCGGCCGGGAGGGCCGGGATTGGTCCGGGCCGCGCGACGGGGGCGCGCCATTGGTCCGGGCAGCGGCTGCGCGCGCGCGCGCCCGCGGGGGCCGGCAGGGGGCGCCCGGCGGCGCGCGGCGCTCGCTGCGCCGCCCCCGTGCCGGGCGGGGGCAGCGCGATGGCGGCGGGGGCAGCGCGATGGCGGCGGGGGCAGCGCGATGGCGGCGGGGGGAGCGCGATGGCGGCGGGGGGAGCGCGATGGCGGCGGGGGCAGCGCGATGGCGGCGGGGGGAGCGCGATGGCGGCGGGGGCAGCGCGATGGCGGCGGCGCCGCGCCGGGAGCCTGCGCCTCCCGGGCCGAGGCTGCTCCCGGCCGCGGCGGGGCCGTGGCGGGGCCCCCGTGCCGCCTCCCGCGCCGCCTCCCGGCTGTGGGGCCGGGGGTGTTCTCGTGGCCGAGGAACACCTCGTGGCCGTGCCGTTTAACGGCGCAGCAGTTGCACCGCGGATTGGGCCCATTGCATACACCGCGGAAGCGCCTGGAGCTCAGGTTCTATGAGGAACATCTGAGGCTGCTGGGGTTGTTGAACCTGGAGAAAAGGAGGCTCAGCGGGGATTTTAACACTCTCTACAACCGCCTGAAAGGAGGTTGTATCCCAGTGGGGGCCAGACTGTTCTCAGGTAACGAGCGACAGGACGCGAGGACGCAGCCTCAGGATGCACCAGGGGAGGTTTAGGTTGGACATTAGGTATTTCTTCACAATAAGGGTGATTAGACATTGGAATGGGCTGCCCAGGGAGGTGGCAGAGTCACTATCCTTGGAAGTATTTAAGGATAGACTGGATATGGCCCTTGGTGCCACAGTGTAATTGACAAGGTGGCGTGCAGTCACAGGTTGGATTCAATGATCTCAGAAATCCTTTCTATCTAATTAATTCTGCAGGACTTATGTTCATCCATATCTTCCATGGTCCAGTGCAGTTGAGAATATCCACTTTGCTGGTGGGGCTCTCAGCAGAGCTGGAGGGTGGTGAGCTGCAGTAATGTGTGTCTGGGAGTCGGGGATTGAAGCACATCCCTATGAAATATGATTTTCTGTTTCATTGACTTATCCTGTAGAAGTACATCTCATGGGACAGCAAGTCACTGGCTTAACCAGAAGAAGTGCTGAGGTCATGGCCTGGAGGAAGGGCTTTCTGTGGAATGTGCTGAGAGGAGAAGACCTTAGGAAGTCCTGAGAGCAGGCACTGATTCTTCTAGTATAGTACTCCTCCCAAGTCACCCAGCCCTAAGGATCTTGGCTTTCCAGACAGCAATACATGTGTAAGAGATGGGATTCATTTTCTAAAGTAATATAAACTGAAGACTTGTGTTCTGCATATAGACCAAGTAATGGAGGTGTTCTCTGTTTCACATTTCTGATGGGAAAGAAACCCAGATCCCAGAGGTGTAAAGGATTCATGTACATACAGAGCTGTTAAAAAAGGATGGGTCTGTGAGGAAAACAAGGTCTACAGCCAGGCAAGGCAAGATCTGAAAGCCTTGCTGATAGAGCAGTTAGCAGCGGACTGGATCACAGCGAGAAGTCTGCTTGCAGCATATGCTGCTAGAAGAGTAAAGCAGATGAAAGAGGATGCCAGTGACCTCCCTGACCTGGCCAGGGTATTCAAGAAAACAAAGCATTATTTGGAAGTTTAGGCCAATTTAGAGTTTACTAACAACTGGAACAATTACTTTGATTGTAAGATTTAGGAATAAGATGAAAGCATTGCAAATAGCTGAGGAAGTAAACTATGTATGTGTGTGGTAGAGCTAGATGGAAAACTTGGGAAAGCACAGGCCTCAGACCAACCAGCAGGTTTTCTGTTTCTGGTGTTCTGACAAAAGTTGCATTTGTTCATTTTTGGCATGAAGTTTATGGATAGAAATGATCACATCTAAAATTGTGCCTTATATTGAGGGATGGCTTGCTGGGTGGACTAGCACCCAAACAAACCTTTGATGCTTTTGTCCAGGTGGTCTTTTTTGTACAGCCTGTTCCTAATAACAAACTCTGCTGAAGACAGCAGAGCTAAAAGAAGAAACATGTTTAGAAAGAGAAAGCTGCTTCTTCTTTTCCTATAGACTTCAGAATCATAATTCACTCTTTGATATTGTGCTTACTGGAATAATGGATGCACAACTGCAGAAATGGAGTTCAGAGAAATAAAAAGTTTCCCTGATGACTGAGATAGCAAAAAAATTGTATTACTCATATGTGCTCACTAATGCAGCCATATGGAAGCATTCAATGCAAAAGAAAAGGTTTCGTCAGAACAGGAAAGCTAACAATTCAGAAGATGGAATACTTAATAGGAAATGCGATAGGCACAAGCATCAGTTTACAAAGGGAATTTTGAAGTCACAAAGATTTTAAAACAGATTACCATTTCAGGGTAGGGAAAACCTTAATCCAAAAAAACAAAAAAAACCAAAAAAAAACAGATGAGGGTAAAATGCTCTTGGGACAGGAAGTGTAGTAAGCAAAATACTGTTTCTGTGACTGCACAGGGCACTGTATTTTGTGTGTACACATGGGTGTGTTGGACATTCTTGGTCTCAAAACTTGTGTAATGAAGAAGCGAGAGTGTGTGGTACTAGTGCAGACTCAAATAAAAGGAATTTTTGGCCAGATCTGAAATGGATTGCATTACACTCAGGGAGGAAGGTTGGGATCCCAGCTGCCTTGGTGGGCCAGGGGGGTCAATTCTGCAGAAGATGCCTCAGTGCAGCACAGTCTCATGGTATAAAAGGAAGACTTCAGTTTTCTTCCTTTGCAGAACAACGCCTCTGGGTGCAGGCTGAGCATATTCCATTTCTTTTAGATGGTCTATGGAATAGCTATTAAATGGTCAATACAAGCATAAAATACACCTGTCATTTTTCATGTTTGACTTTAAGGAAGAACCTCAATAAAAATCATGCTTTGAGTTCCTAAAGAGGAATAAAGAGATTGGGGCTGCACTTAAATGTCTGATTCTCAGCCCCCTTGTGTAGCCCTGTTCTGTTGGCTCAAACATGCTAATACATATTAGCCCAGACACAGAGGTCCCAGACTCAAAGTGACACTGGCAATCTAGTTTGGCAGGTTACCCTTTACAAATACAAATAAACCTTTACAAAATGAGTTGGCTGTTAGAATGCAATTGATATAGTATTTAAAAGAACATCAGCTTTTGATGAATTGTAATTGTTACTGGAAAATTAGATTCACAACCAAAGGAGAACAGTCAGATTTGATTTCATGAGCTAAGGGCAAGGCTATGCAATTTAACTGTAGGAGTTTTCTTTCCTTCTTAAAATTTATGATATTATTTACTATTGTATTTTATATTGTTTACTATTGTATTTTAGATGACACATAAGAAACACAGACCACATTGCAGGTACTATAAAAAATCCTAATCAAGGATAGATAGAAAAAGACAACATTTGGAAGGAGCAATAAAAGTATTAAAGAACTATCCAGTCAGTATTTTAGTTTCTTCTAGCAAAGAGGCTGAATACTCAGGAAACAACTCCCAACAGCCTATCTTTTATCCCCACAGTTCATTTGGGAAAGACACAGTAGGAAGGAATTAAATCACACCTTAAAAGTCAAAGGGTGAATTAAAGCGCTTCCAGATTGTTCTGTTTATTCTCATGAGAATTGTCTCTTGTACACAAATTCCTTTCCATAGTAGTTAAAGTGACCCATCCTGTCTGCAGTGTATTTTAAATAGCAGCATATCAGAGAAAGGAAGGAGAATATGCATTTTGTGTACATCTCTTTATGTGTATCTTTCTAGCAACAGTTAAATGTTTTCTTCCTAGTTCATCTTTTAAATTCAAAATACAAGACAAGACCACCAATACAGAAACAGATTTTGTTATTCCTGGACTAATCAACAATATTGGCATGCTAACAATGCCTAAAAGTCTTCCTGAGTAACTGTATGAGAACACATCTTCACTTGTTAGTCAGCTCTCTAAGCTGCCAAGGTATCTTGGATACAGCTTGAAAAGCACTTAAGAAACACCAAAAATATCATTGCATGAATGGCTTCATAAGTGCTGAATACTGAATGACTTAGAAATAAACATGGTCATTGCTGAATTCTTTAACTACTGCAAGTTTTAGTGGTGTCTCTTCATTTTAAGCCACTCGTGATCACACCTGTAAATTAATGTTAGTCTACTCTCTTGATTCTTTGAGTGTTAGATGCTCCCAGAAGAGACAGAGCTTTGGCCCAATTAGATTCATGGTGAAACTCCAACAGGGACATATGGGCACATAAAAGCAGCATACAGTATGGCTATTTGCATATGTGTCTTTGGATAGACTTCTTCTGACAAGGAAACCCTTTCCTGATCACTGAGAAACACTTTTTCCTCCAAAAACTGTTTGAAGCAAAATAATATTCTCATTGGTCCTTTTTTTCTTGCTCTTTTTTTCAGACAGGATTTTTAAAAAAATCTATTTGTAATTTGAAAATATATAAACATATGTTTTGTGTAGAAACATTCAGTTTGAGCATTGCTTGGGAAGTCTTCACTGTGAACTTTAATTTGAGCACTCAGCATTTTTAATTTGAGCTATGCAATTGCATATCTGATACAAATGGAACTATTTCCGTTCCCTGACTCCATGATTTGATTTATGCCTTATGGTTCTGTTTTCATCCAAAATCAATTTCAGTAGAATCTTTACTTACGCAGATAAAATTGCAGGAGGAAGTGCTTTATGTTTAAGCTACAAATTTGAAATCCACCTTCTGAAAGAATATTCAATAATTCTGAACTGATTAGAAAGCTCTTGTCCAGGAAGTGGGAGATTCAGGTTTTTTCATCTCCCTACAGGGGTTTAAACTCCAGCCCAGACTATGACTATTAGGAGTAGAGGGGAGTGTTTATCTCCTTTGGCTGAAGTTATTTTGCTTTGTTTACGGGCATTAAAGATTCACCACAAGAGGAAGGGAGAAAAAGCAGGGATGGATTTAATGGAGTGTGACATCCAGGATGGTGGGTGGTCTGTATTGTAGTCCTTCTCCAGAAAAAAAGGCAAGCGTGCACTATAGCAATCAGGTGTGAAAGCATAAAAATACATGTGTGAAGGGACTAGAAATCTGTTGCCCCTCTTGCCCACTTAAATTCCCAGCCATTGGGAGAGTCACTTCTTCCCAGTCTTTCCCTTTAGAAAGAAAATTTTAAAATTTAGTAAGGAATCTCTCTTAGTCTCATATACATACGTTCATATGGTAATATACTTTCAGTGGCACAGCTTCACACATTTGCCTGTATCCTCAGTTCCATGTCATTCATTTTCTCATGTTCACCTATGTTTCTAACACCCAGTGCGGTCTTTCAAGGGCTTTTTATCCCAGTGCCTACAAAGTTTCTCTTTTGCCTTTTATTTCCTTTTAAGTATGTTGCACATTCTCAAAGTGTCTCGTTATTCATCCCATCTCCTGGTTTATGCTGAAAGCTTTTAAATGTGTTTTAATGATGCATAACAGCAATATAATGAGCCTAATAGCATGCTATTGATTTTCATTTGAAACACTGACATTTGAACATTTCAATAGCCTTTTAACAGTGTGTATATTTAATGTGATTCAAAGACAAGGCAAATGCAATGCAATATGTCTCTACTAAAAAAAGGTCACATTCTCTATTTCCTGACCCTCTTTTCTCCCTCTCCTGCAATCTTTTTGGCAATCATCCACATTGGAAATAGGTAATTTTCAGTATTTTTAAAAAAGTAATAATACTACTAATAGTTTTATTTTCTCATGCCATAATACTTGGTACAAGAAAATAAAAGGGAAAACCACATTTCAGTATCCAGACACAGCTTTGCTTATCTGTTCTGATCACAGTGAAGATATCAATGATCCACATCCAGTGAGTGCTGCCAGAGAACGCAATGAGTTAGCTCTGGACTGAACTGCCCAAGGGTACCCTATAGACAGTTTTCACGCTCACTTGGTGAACTAAGAAACACTAAAAGAAAAATGCCATCAGCAAACATACACATCAGCATAAGATAGCAGCTGCCTTTTGATGAATAACTCAGTAGCTAAATAATATGAAGAGTTTTGTTTCCAGGAGAGGTTTCTGAAAGGTTGACAAGCAAGATGTGAAGCAGCCATATACTGTCCTGGCCAGCCTGTGTGTGTGGCTACTTGGACATAAAACTAACAGCAGCAACATATTGCCAGGCTCTACTGACAATATGTTTTCCTAGTGTTATATGTAAATACCTTCATTTTCCAGTACTGTGGCATGTTTTCTTCAGAGAGTACCAAAAATGAATACAGGTCAAGTCTATATCATTACACATTACCCTTTTATCTTTTCATAGCATCCTTCATATTCTTTGCCCGTCAATCATCTGCACAGCACCATAAATGTGCATGACACTGTCACAATTTCAGGAAATACAGCTTCTGCTCTGTGGGTTGGTTGAACATAAAGTAACAGATAAAGAAAGAGAGAAAAGCAAAGGACTAGGGAAACAAGGAAGGCCTATGCTTTTGTGAGGTCTTCAGTTTGCTTGCCTTCCCAATGTATATCTTTTAGTTTGTAGCCACATCAAATAAGAGGATCATCTGACAAGTCATGACTCAGACCTCATTGCAATTGCATATAATTAAACAGGGGTTTTGCTATCAAGCTTAAGAAAAATCAGCTGCTTTCATTATCATTTTGTTCAAATGCTTTTTCAGTCCTGTGGTTTTCTTTCAAGAAGATGATGCAAGTAAGATCAGGAGCAAAATTTATGAGAATATGTAAGTGATTTTGAAGTCTGAGATGCTTTTTGAATTATTAGTAATTCCCAGGATGCACCTTAGACTGAAATTATGATACACGATTTTCAGAGGTTACCTAAAAATTCAAAACTGTTTATCAAATAAGGTACCTAAGACAGGCATATACATGTTTTGTTGTTGAAATGTAAGTTAAGCTCTATTTGTGCCCATACCAGAGACTATTCTAAGTAGAAAAATAAATGAGCAGGAAAACCATCTTAGTGTACCTTGCATAGGTGGTGATATTAGTAAGTCTGCTAAAAGCAGTAGAGTGGGCCATGGATATTAAACCAGTCAGAGAAGAAATCTCTTATGCATATAGTTGAAAACAGAAGAAATTACTCTTACCTTTTATTTAAGATAAGTCACATGAACAGTCTCCAGAAGAAGCAAATTCTCTTGGCTGATGGTGGAGGGATTATAGAATGACCTCAGACATCTCATTTTTGACCTCTAAGTTAGGAGATCAATGCCATCCCCTGCAGAAGCAAGATCAAGTTTGACACCAAGCTGAGGTTTAACTCCTGGTCAGAGCCCCAGTCATACCTGCAGGCAAGATACTTGCTCCTTTTCTAATCTTCCAGGGTGTGTTGCATCCCTTTTCCCCAGAATGTGCTGATTTTTCATATTTTAAACTTAAATTCTCCAGGATGAGGACTGCCTCTAGTGACAGTCCTCAGTACAGCAATTTCTGGGACTGTGCAGTGTCCCTTCAATGGAAATTCTGGTATGTCTCAGGAAGAAGGGGCTTCCATGCATAGGCAGTGATAGCAAAATCTAATGCGTAGTGCAAAACCAAAGGGGTTGTAGAATACAACTGCTTCTTTCTGCCCACCTGCCCTGTGGGAAGTCTCCTGTGGCTCCTGCTTGTTGGCACTTGTGTCTTGCAACAATCAGAAGTTTCTAGAGGATGTGGAACTACTTTGTTCCCTGTCTATTAAGCATGACTATAAAAGCCCAAGTCCCTGGTGCTGCCAGTTCAGTGAAACTGAAAGGTAATAAATTCAAATCTTACAAACAAAAAGCATTTCATATACAGCATGTGTATAAATAATTTACTACTACAGACTGTCACAGAGAGCATGGTTGTAAGGAGGCCTATGACATTTTCAAAGATAACAAAATACCTAGAGTAAATTCAGGAAAGGAGAAATTTAGAAGGTGCATAAGTGCTTCTTCATCTTACACAATCTCTTAATGATGGATGAAACCTTTTTGGGGATTATTTTCTCTGTTGTAACTTGTCTTGGTCACCATCAGACAGGAATTTCTAGACCATAAATCTGAACAAATATACCAATTTTCTTGTTGTTCACTTAAACCTGAGAGAGTCTGCTGACCATAAAGTGCACCAAGGGTTTGACCTAAAGCACATCATCCATCACTGATGCAGTAAAACTGCATGCATTCTGTGGGGCTCTGAAAAATTGCCCAATGGGCAGTTGGTTTGCAGGGCAGAGATGTGTACTCTTGGGTAATGTGGCATTGGTGTACAAGGTCCTGCATTCATTGCTTTTCTCTCATTTGCCTAAAAGAATCCCAGATTGTGCAACTCACACACCTCCTGCTCTTCCTTTTAATTCTTTGCTCAAAATCCAGTGCAAACTTCCTTTCTCATCCTGACTATTTATAAGTATACATAGAAACAAATGTTTTGTAAAGATGTAAGAGACATTCTTCTTTATTCTCAGGGGGAAATAAACCCTTTTATTTTTAGCCCAGTTTCCTAAGGAAATGAGACTGATGCAATCACATTGTCTATTTGTCTGTCTATCAAATTGGCCCCCTTCCCCCCTTCCCTCCCCCCATCAACTTCTGACCATTAATTTCTTCCAGCCAGATCTGAAAGAAATGCAAAATTCTTTCAAAAGTGTTAAATGCACACGAGTTTTATGAAAATCAGTGGGTGGGCCAGAGGAGAGAGAGATCTTATCAGTTCCATCATGGGCGAAGTCAGTTCTGGCTGAATTCAGTGGTGGGCAGCAAAGGGCTGTCACCTTAGGCATAGCTGTAACACCACATGATGCCCATTGTCCCCTGAAGGTAGAAGAACAGGAGTCACTGGGGTGGGAGTTCAGAGGTACTTCTGGAGAGGCTCTCCTTGGTACTTGGCAATATTTCAGGGGTGGGGAAAGAGATATGGTGGCAAAGGGGAAAGGAAGGGAAGGAATGGGGTTGTGGGACTTGTGGGATGCAGAGGGCAGAGCGCACTTTAGGATCTTCTTTATACTCCAAAGGGGCTGAATGTTAAGGTCATATTCTGGGGAGCTTCTCAGTGGTGGCTCAAGGAACATGGTGAAAAAGAAATGCAAAGCCTTTGCTAGAGAAGGGGACACAAAAAGCAGTTTTGGTTTTCAGACAGCTTCTCCAACTTAGTCTGACATCTACTAATGCCTTCCTAACATCTTTACTGTGATGCTTGAGATTTATTTTAATGGAGAAATTCGTAAGATCATTTAAGAGACCAAGCTTCCTTAAGTTCCTCCCTATTCACTAATATGCTGGTCAGCAGATAACATTTAAACAGGGATAAGGTCTCTTGTTATAGGTCTGGGAAGTAACTTCTTCTGTTAGGGAATTCCAGCAAGTCAATCCTGTAAAAATACATTTAAAACACTATTGGTGACATGCCTTTACTTCATTTGTCCTACCCTTCCTCACAAAACCCCAGCTACTTGTTTGCCAAATTCTTTCAAGCTTAAATCTGAAGTACCTGAGTCTGGAGTCTGCAAGGGATTCAGAACAGGTTAATGGATAAAGATGAGATAAAGTTAAAAAAAACAGTGACTGTATTCTGTTGAGCAAAGTAAATAAGAACATTCTCCTGTTTCCACTTCACCAAAAAAAAAAAATTACAGTCTTCTTAGATAAGATGACAAAGCAAGAATCTGTTAGAGTGGGTGGGTGGGGGGGTGGTGGGGAAGAGAGGAGATAAAGGTTTCTGTTCTCCTGCAGGTGTTTACTGATTTTGGCCACAAGTCCAAATTTTTTAACATGCAGTTGGACTTAGAGTTCATGGGAAAGAAAGAAGAGTCAAGAACTACTTACAGCATGAAGATCTTCCTGTCACACTCACGAAGTGTGTGGTGCACACAAACCTGCCACCTGTAGTGCAGAGGTAGAGGTACTTAGCAGTATTTCAGAGGTGGGAAGACACAGGTGTGACATCCTTGTGGCATCCTTGATTTCTCTTGCTGTCCCTGCCTATCTTGAAAAATTGATATTCTTAATTGATGCCCTCACAGAAGGTGTGAAGGTGCAGAGTGCTGTTAACACAAATGGCCTAGAATACACAGACGTCCAAACAAGTTTGAAGGCTGAGCAATTTTGCCTTCAGCAACTGAAATAATTTTGCAAATATTTAATATATCATTAAACCTTCTTTTCCTGTCTGGTGATCCGTCTTCAGCATATAACTTTATGTGCCAGGATAGAAGAAGATGATGAGGTGGTCAAATAAAGTAATAATGGGTAGAGTCTTTCTATTTGTAAATAATACTGTCAGAAATAACCTGAGTCCTTTCTCCAAAGGGGAAACCCTAGATTTCTTCAGGATCCTTGTTTCATGCTCTATGCATCCCATGCTTGTGTCATAAATGTTTGCCTGTGATCAGCCACCATCTGCAGATCTGTGTCCCTGAATGCCAGTTGTTCCTGCATTTCTTGTAGAGATCACACCAAGGACAGACACAAGCAGTCAGTGTAGTTGGAAAAGTGCACTCTCCCTCAGCCAGCTACTATTTCAAATGTATTAGCTACTGGAGCCTGTGGTTTGGCATCAGCACAAACTTCTTCCTATCACAGCATTAGAAGTTGTCTAATCAACAAAAAAATGGTTACCTAAGCCTGTCACAGCCACCTCCTGGTTAGCAGTGGTGACCTGTTGGTGCACCAGGTCCTGTCTCTGGTTTATTACAGCAGTTTTGGGTCAAAGCAAGGTCTTCAGAGGGCTTCATGGGGGCAGAGATCCCTATGCAATAACTCTGTAGCTGCTGCTTATCACCCCTACTCTAGATCTTGATGCAGTTTCACAACCCTGCAGCACTAGAAACCTCAACTGGCAAGGCCTGAGGTAAACAACAGCTGTCAACATTCAGCAACATAAGCAGCATCATTTCTTTGCCAGAACCCATCACTGTCAAGTAAGGGTTAAAAAAGACCACTGCTGAAATGCCCTTCATGGTCAGAGCCTCCTGTGTGCATCCTTCTGAAATAACATCACAGTCCAAAACAGGAACAGCTCTTTCAATGGTGCAGGATCCATGCCTGGGCAGCAGCTGGAGAGGACAGGAGAGAAAAAGCTGAATCAGAAGTATTTTATTTTTAGTAGTTTAATAATGGACTAGGAATGTCTGTGAGCTGGAGTTGAGGAAAAACAAACACGTCTTTCTACAGCACATGGTAAAACATTTCCTTAGGTACTTCATGCTGGTGATAATTTGAACTTCTAGCCACCCTCTCAGAACTCCTCCTTGCATCTGGAACTGTGAATTAAATGTGTGCCTTTGGGCATGTTTGGTTATTCTGGATATCCACACCCACATATGTAAGCCAGGGTAAATCTTACAGCAAGAAATGGGTAGAAGTATAACTTAACAGAGCTGTAAATGTGTAGCAGAACTGAAAGCAAAGCATCGTTTCCCAGGTCCCAGGGCTGCTTTGCAGTGAGAAAAGGACAAAGCAATAACACTACTACCTTGATTTCAGTTTCTCCACTAGCTCACTGGTTTTGCCTTGTAGGTATACAAAGTACCTGTATGGATGTACACATTCTGCATTTTTGTAGGTATGGTTTTTGTCTTTAGAAGATGACATGCCCTAGAGCATGCTCCTCAGTTTACAACATCCTTCATCTGGCCAGAAGCAGTTGCTGCAGCTTCCACAGGCTGTGCCAGGTCAGAGCAAACTCTATGTCCCATTGGCACAAGGCAGATGGACTGAGAGCTACTTTAAGATAGTCTGGTAGCAGGGCAATACTTCAGAAAATGCTGTTTTGTTGAGATCCTGAGTCTTGTTGCTGGACAACATAGACACTTTGGAGACAAGCCACTGTGTCCTTCAGAAGAGTTAATCTGTACCATGAATGGAGCAACTCTCATACACCTACCAAGGTGAGTATAACCTTGTAAAAACAAGCATGGAGAAATGTCAATAGTGTGCTTACATAAATGGTTACAACTGGAAAAATTGAGTTTGCTCAGTGTGGTTTATTTATGATCTGAATATTGAGAGCATTTCAAACGTCTACTTGATCAACAAAATAAGAAACCACTCTGTATTTGCACAGTCTTGTACCAATCTCCCCTTCCCCAGTAACTCTCAAACCTGTGGCTATTTTCAACCAAAGGAGAGAGAGGGATAGAAGCCTGGAAGAGATGGAGCTGTAAAATCTCCATCAGCTGGAGACCTGGCAGGGGGGAAGGGCTCTGCCATGGAGTCTGCCCTCATTTTTGCTGCCCAGTCTCTCAACTCTAACCAATTTTCCTGCTCTCACTTCTTGGACGTTTTGCAGCTGTGTCAGACCAGCTGGCCCCAGCAGGGAGGCTTTGGGAGAGAATCTGAACCACGCTGGAAGGAGGGGAAACAGGAAGCATTGCAGGAAGAGGGGACTGAAGATGTAAAGGCAACCATGGGGACACGGAGAGAGGGTACAGGGAGACTATTATAGTAAGGGAGGGGCAGGAGAGCAGAGGCTGTTACAGGTTTTGTTGATTTTGCTGGCTGCTAAATCCTCTTCTTTGACATGTGAAAGGAATGTGAAGGCGCAAGACAACAGGAATTAATAAACAGTAGTTATCAGTGCTTTTCAATTCCAAGGGGTTTATAAACATTAATGAACCTTCATGAGCTGTTGGACAGGTATTTAAGCCATATTCCATTTTCACAGATAAGGAGATGAAAGCTCTGGCTCAAGTCCAAAGTTTTCAAAAGCAGAGACTCCTTTTAAGAGCCCTTCTTGATGCTCAGCACCAAACCTCTGAAGGGATTGATTTCACAGTTGCCATCAATGTCGATTATATGCAATTTACTTCTGCAAAGCTAGGTCTAAACATGCACACTCAAAAGCAGCAATAACTTTTGAAAATTCAGGCTCTGTAGGCCTTTTGGGTTCTCCCAAGGTATGTAAAGAGAAACTGGCTTATGAGAGAAAGAGATATGCAAAAACTTTTTTTTTTAATTGCACCATAACAAGAATGGGAACAAAGACTTTGCTGGCCTAAGACACTTAGAGAAAGAGCAAAGTAAACAAAGGTTTAAAAAAAAAATGAGTTCAAGAAGATCCATTCCTCTGTGCAAATGGGAAAGGAAGCAGAGCATGTTTTCAAATCTTTCTACATCTCCCATAAAGACTAGGCAGATGGTTTGGGTGCATTTCTGTAAGTGTGTGATGAATATTTTATCCCTGAAAGGAATAGAAAGCATGAATGTGTATGTAGTCACCAGCTTCACTGAGTGAAGAAACAACAGGACTTCATCAGAAACCATGTGATTTGGTAGTCTAGAGAAGAAAAAAACCTAGTAGTATAATAATAAGGGGAAAGAGAGTTGTAGTTATTTTCTTTGGAATCATGCATTCCAAATTAGAATTGTTCTGTGGCCATGCAAAGACTAACATCTTGTTAGCCTACCTGCAAAAATATAGGTAGTGAAAAAGCCTCCAAATTCTGTTAGAATGGCAGATGTCACATTTAAATTAGCCAGCAGGCAAAACAAAAGGAGATCACGGAGCTTTCACACAGAATATAGCAGTCAGGTAGAAGCAGAAATGCAGTGCTGATGGAAGACAGTAAGTTCAAACCCAGTCCTAGGCATGTGCAGTACAATTCCTACCCAGCAATATCAGTGATATACCAAGCTCAGCTCAGCATAGCTTTGAGTGTCAATGTGGGAAAATGTAAGAATCACAACAGAAATGCTTCTTTAGGGATCCCCAGTGCATAAAAAAGAGGAAAAGGTTGCCAGAAAAATATGTTAAAGGGTGCCTCAAAGGCACTTGCATAGACATTTTAAAACTTGTAGCAAATCTGTGACACTTCTGCCACAACCAGGCCTGTGCTGCGACACAGTTTTGCCACTTCTGCAGCTGAAGCTCCCCACAGGTATTTTGAAATCCTCAGAAGGTGAGCAGAAGTGGTGGTTCCTCCCTACACCTTCTGCTGTGCCACCATGCCCAGCACAGGCAGCACCAGCAGTCCCAGCATGCTCACCCTGACGCCACTTGGGTGATAATGTGGTGCTTCCACCCTTGGTGGAAGGTGCCAACTGTCTGCAGCTGCCAGACAGGCAGACAGGATTCACAAAAAATGGAAAACAGTAGAGCTTTATGTAGCTTCAAACTAGTTGTAGGGTCCCAGTTGTGCACAGGGTTACGACAAATCCCATGGAGTACGGTGTCAGACCTTGTGGCATACAGGCAGGACAGAGACCATTATGACTTCAAGGGACATAATATGCTTTCATGTGTTTTTGTTATGCAGCTCTCGTGAGGCATCTCTGACTGAGAAAAAGGCACCATAAATTCATGATTTTAAAAGGCCTTACTGTCCACACAAGTTGATATTCCAGGGGATCAAAGGAAGATCAGGGTAAGCACCTAAAGGAAATTGTTAAAACAACAAGAACCTCTGGTTCCAAGTGCAGCCAAGAAAAATGGAAATTCTTCCAGTTTCCTTGGCCATACTTTTAACTAAGGCAAATTGTACCCAGATCCAGCAAAAGACAGCTATGGTAGAAAAACCACTGCCCACCTCCATGCAGAAGCAAGATGGGGCACTATAAACAATACTTTTGGAGGTGGTTTAGGTTTGGGATTTTTTTATTCTCCAAATCACTGAAGTACTGCTGAACTCCTGAAGACTTTTGATCTTAGAAGATGAATTAGTATGGGAATTTTGGATCAGGAAACAGTGCCCAAGAAAGCTATTGCTAACAGAAGCTAACACTGGCCATTCCACTTCAGGCTTTCTTTGAGACTGCTTGGCACAAGTGGATGCCAGCAGCCGCATTTTTGGTAGCATGTTAGGGCAGCAATACCTTTTTCCTATCAAGGAAATTTGCTATTGCTGTTGAAACACCACTTCTCTACAGAAAAGTGCAATTAGAAAAGGGGCATGTTGCAACCTCCATTCAGGAAGTGTTGTCCTCTCTGCCCTGGGCTTTTCACCTTGTCAGAAGTTATGGAGCCTTTGCACCTTTGCTTTTGATTCTGCCTCCTTTGTTCCTGGCTCTGCTAATTTGCTCTATTATCTACCAAAAGGTCGAAAAATCACTGGCTGCTTGATTCATTCTCCCTAAAGAGCAGAAATGCATTTTAGGAGGCCAACATTTCCATTCCCACTACACTGCAGCGACTTATGCCAAGCCAGAAATGAATTGTATTCTTGGAATGCAGTTTCTTATATAGGGCTGGCCATTACTCTTCTTTTGTACCAGAATAATTCTAGTGTCTTATCTCAATGTCAAACTGGGTAGTATATAAAAATCCTGAGAGGATTGGGTCTACCCATAACTATATCTTGAGAATGAAAATGAGGATATGCAGGGAGGGTATCCTGGGCAGTAACCTGATAAATACCTTCTTCTTTCCATCATATATGAAGTAATCTACATCATCTCCTCCCAGCTTCCTGGGGTCACCATCACTGTGCTGAACAGAGGGTTTTCTGCACCTTCTGAAGCAGGGGAGGAAAGCTGGTGTGACTGGGCTCTGGCCAGACACATCATTAAGCACTGGTGGGAGAGGGTGTCAAGTAGTGGGCAGGGCAAGACAAGGCCTCACTCCCCTGCTGTCCCCTGGAGAAACAGTGGCCATTGAAGCCCCTGCCTTGGTTTCCTCTCTATCACCTGTGTGCTCTGCAGGGATCTGCTATCTGTGAGTAAAGGGCTAAGGGATTGTTTTTCTCATCCAGTGTTTTGGAGAACTAGAATTCTAGTGAGACAAAAAAAAAGCTGGAGTTTACTGCCTTAAACCACATGTATGTATTACTTTAATCACATGTCCTGAGAGAGGCTGTTTTCATAGGAAATATTTGTTAAACATCTTGAAATGTGATGACCTTTCCAGTGTCACAGTATTTGTGTGGTTCCCAGAAGAGCTTTGACAGGGCTAAATTGCAGAAGTGGGTTTTAAAACTGGAAGTGAGGAAGTGATGCTGGAAGTAAAATAAGAAGTGGAATCAGCCACATAATCATTTTGGATATTGCTGTTCTATTGCTGGTACTTGAAATATAAAAATGCACATTACAAAGCTATTGACAGGGAAAAAGCCAGGAAATATTATTGCATAAAACTGTGAGTCAAGATTTCTAATGTGTTTTTACAGTGTTGACTATAAATTAATTACACTTGCTCCTGACAGTGTATTATATCTCCTTATATCTTCTTTATTGCACAGGCATTAATTTAATCAGAGATAATGAATGAAAGCTCTGGAATTAATTAGAGGTTGTAATAGTTTTGTTACTTTGCTAGGAACAGGCAGGAAGACAAAAACATATGGACCCATAAACATTAACTAGCTTTTGCAATCCAGCCATTACAGGAGAAAGACAATGAAGATTAAATTACTTGGAGATGAAGCTGAGAATGCTCAGGCAGTTTCTGAAACTCAGCAGTTCTCGGTGTGGAAGACCTTGACTACTACACTTCTGTGACCCTTTCAAACCAAAATGCACCTTGTGTTTGAATCTATTCAAAAGATCTAAGCTTAAGAACTGTTTTTACAGATTCCCAGGATCTGATCTGTCTGGCAGGAGGGATCTTTGCAGTCCTGTTTCAATGGAGGCATGCTGCCAGGATTTGCGATCTGCGTGTGAGCTACTGTGATTTCCCTTTGGGCCCTCTCATCTCTGCCAAACCTGAAGTGGACTTTCTGTGAGTGAGAAGCAAACATGGCTCCATTCCAACAGCAAAATATCTGGGAGGGTGTCTGACAGGAAAAAACCTTGCAGAAGAGCCTTTCAAAGCATCTTTTAAAAATCCCCTCTTGTAGGGGATTTCTTATGGAGAAAAAAGTCATTACCTGTGCTTAAAAGGCAGAGGGTATCTTACTTGGTTGCCTAATCTTTCTTGTTGTTGAGTAAGAGTTAACATCACAAAGTAACTCCATCATCACAGAATTACTCCATCATCTGTGGAAGTTAACATCACAAAGTAACTCCATCACATATTAAATTATTTCTCTTATACTATTTCTAAAATGCCTCTAGTTTGGTCCTTGGTGTGCTATTCACAGTAAAAAAACTTTCAGATCAATCTGATTTGCTTAGTAAGCTTAGTACTTAATCTAACCTTCCCTTTTTTAAGAAAGCAAAAAACCAAACCTCTCATGCTGTGTTTAGTGAGTCACCTTTTTAATGCAATAAATACATCATCTTCTTTGTATTTAACACACAGCTTCTTGTAGGCAGCTATTTTGTGCTTCACTTCAGTTGTTCCTTTCAGCCGAGCTACACATATATCACAGCACTGCAGTGTGAGCTCACAAGTCAGCTTTAAACCCTTAATAATTCCCGTTGTTCTTGTCTTTTCTCCACTACATCTACATTTTTCAAATATTGAAGTAGTCTGAAATCAATATGATATATTGATATGTGATGGGGATTTGTCTACCCAATGCAGGAAATATAATCCTACACTATATGGAAAGCCCGACAGACTGAGCAGTGGGGTATTTTGGATCTTGAGAGCTCTTTCAAGAGTGAGCCAGTGCCTGGAGCAGCGTGCTGAGGGCTTAGGGCTGCCACTGGGCACTGACCCAATGTGTCACTACATCTCTCCTTTGCTCGGTGTAGGTGGGAGATAAAGTCTTTTCAATATGGTGACTCTGAAGACTTGTGGCTTCTTTTCCTAAGCAAAATCCCTTCCCTGCTGTCAGAGTGCTCAGTGGTCTTCAGCCCAGGGGCTATGGATCTCTGCATTGGCAGATGGCTTCAAGGGGACATGCCACAAAGAAAAATAAATGTACTGATGCCTACTGTCATCTGGTCTACAGGAGGCTAAAGCTGCAGTGGAATACTTTTGGAGATGCAGAAAATATAGGGTTGAAAACAGCAGCTGTTGATTAATCTCTGTGAGGTGCTTTTTTTTCTTTTTTGTCCCCTGAAAGAAGTATGTTTTAGTTATTTTTTCCTAGAGGTATTAGCCAACAGTTTGAATTTCCAGTGTTATATTCACTAATGTGTATTATTTCCCTAGCACCCTAAACATTATTTCTCTGCACCCACTGCTGTCTCTGATATGTTCAAACTCAGGATCATCTGACAGTTTCAGCAACTCTGTCTCGGGAATTGAATCAGCTCACTGATCAGGGTTTTTGAGACACTTATAAACATACAAGTTAAAGAATCAAAACTGGAAACATGGAAATGATTGGACTGTGCACCTGTAGAATAATAGTCAAATTCCAGCAATCACAATATGACTAAGGAACTAACTTAGTCAAAAATACATTAATAAATTAAAGTTTTCAATTAGTTTAGCTAGTTAAAGCCATTCACTACAGAAAGTCCAACAGGGGTCAGGGAGGGAGCATGGACAGCCTGGTTTTGTGGCAGCCCATATGTGCATCAGCTGCAATCATGCACCTGCGAGCCCTGGAGCCTATCCTAGAGCATTGCACACTCACAGTCTGCCAAGTTTGTTCAAGTGTTGCCAGTCCCCTATGAGGGTTCGGTACCCTCTGCAGAGGGCCAGCCAGGCAGGAGGCCCAGAGCACCACAGCTGCCTCTTCCCTGCCATCATTCATTTTATGCACAGGAGGAATTGCCTTCCTTGAGCACCTCAGTGACATCCAGAATAAAACTTGTATGTCTGTTTGATGGATGAAAAAGATGAAGTTGTGTGAAATTAAAGGACATGACTAGAGCTGGGACGGCAGTCAGTGACAAAGGCAAGAAGGAAAAGCAGAGTTTTCCCTGTGACTGTTCCCTATGCTGTCTATACTGTATTTCATGGATGCTCAGAATCTCTGCAGTTTATTCTGGGTATGACTGATGCTCCAACATAATCTGAATGGCAGACTGCCTTGTGCTACTAGTACTGAAATTTAAGAAAGATACATATCATCATAAATAACACAAACACAGTCATTTCAGAGTGTGTGCTAAGGGTGATATAAGGCCAGAAACCTCATTTTCTTTCTGTTCTTTCCTTTCAAATACATCCTTATTTTTTAAAGCTATTTTTCTTCAGTCTAGTAACCTTAAGTACCTTCAAGCAGTTGAGTAAGACAGTCCTATCTTTTCTGGACTTTATCAGAGAATAAATAAAAAGGTATATAACTTCTCACAGCACTCTGGTTTTTGTCTCATAATCAAGAGATTCCCATCCTCCCTGGTTTTATGTACCTCTCTAGACACCAGCATTTTAAAACTATTGCTTCACAGGACACTTCAGAAGATCCTCAGATCATCCAAATCCTGTTCAAATACTGGTTGTGAAAATAGCCAGTACATTACTGTAGGACTTTCTTAATGAAATAAACTTATTCTTAGCTGTTGCCAAAGACTGTCTAGTTTTCAGGTAGAAGCTGTGCCTCAGGATGTCAGGGACTGCCATGTCCAATGTCATATTGGGAAAGAAGGATGCTCCTGCTTTCAGTAGATGATGCATTTATTACAATATATATTACAAAGTGCTTTGTTTTATTCTGTCATCCTGAATAAGTTATCTCTCATCTCATCCATCCCCCTTTTGCTTCTCTGAAGCCATTTCTCAGAGATTCATTGTTAATTATCTGCCACCAGCTCTGTGTGTTGGAAAAGCTGCTTAAAAAGCAGAAGCGATCCCATTTTGATTGAACAGGTGTTGGACCATCTTGGATGTGGTTCCAAAGCCCATGGCTCTGAAGAAGTACTGTTGGTGGGGTCCAAGACAAGCTTTTCTCAGGATGTAAGTAACAGAGCCACGCATGCATGACACTGGATCCTCAACTGCTTTACTCTTTTGCTAACTCTCAAGCTCAAAAGGACCTCAAAGGTCAGCAACTTGCTTGGTTCTCTTCTAAATTATGTCTCAAATCAGCCTGCCCAAAACCCAAGACTAAATGCAAAAAACAAAAAACCAAAAAAACAACCCAAAACCAATAATTGAAATTACTATTCAAGTATCTGCAAAGGGAAGAAATATTCACCATCTCACTTCACTCACTCACTTCCAAGCATTTAAACTTTCAATACTTTCATGTCTTCAGGATAGTTTTGGGGGCAGGGGAAATCTCTGAGCTATTCTTATCCTGCAAGAGCATTTAAAGTAATTTCTCCTTAAGTTCTCATTAATTTTTAATACATTATTATGTGGATGTCCATCTTCTTTTGACAGTTTTATTTTTGTATCAGACAAGTAATACCCTCAAAGTGCTTGCTTGCTATTCTATGTATGGAAATGAAATTGTTGCTTCACACAGAAATTGTAAAGAACACAGATCACACAGTGTTCACTTAACTGCAGCTGAATTCAGAATTTTGACCATTAAGTGATCCCACTGGCAACTTGAAAGCAGTCCACATGGCTGCCTTCCAATTCCCAGCTAATAATTGCTGCTGGCTGTGCTAAGTAGCGCACTGCAGCATTGGTACCTTTCAAAGAGTTGGTACACAACGTGTGTAACAATAAGCAGAGGTTGGGAAAGTGAAGCTCAGGTCTTTATCCCTAATCAAAATTCTCTACTTAGAGGGAAATTTCCTGAAATTTAGGTGTGATTTAATCCACAGTGACTGAGGTCTTTAATCTAGAAGAGTGAGGTTTTGCAGCCTGATAATTCAGTTATTGTAAAGTAATTCTTTAATATTTGCAGTTAACTGGAAAAGGAATGTGAAGGAGAGAAAGTACAGTGGTCATGTTTTAATCATAGAATAATAGAAAGGGTTGTGTTGCGAGGGACCTTAAAGATCTAGTTCCAACCCCCTCTCCCATGGGCAGGGAGACCTATTAGATCACACTCAGAGCTCCATCCAACGTGGCCTTCAACACTTGCAGGGATGAGGCATCCGCAGCTTCTCTGGGCAACCTGTACTAGTGTCTCACCACCCTCATTACTGACAATCTGTGTTAATAAAAATGTAAAATACAGTGCCAGAGGTT
The DNA here is from genome assembly GCF_031753505.1 of Anomalospiza imberbis. Lineage (NCBI taxonomy): Eukaryota > Metazoa > Chordata > Aves > Passeriformes > Viduidae > Anomalospiza > Anomalospiza imberbis. Next base: position 30,365,936 of record NC_089682.1, read on the forward strand.
TACAAACATAATGTGCTGCAGCAGTAACCATTTGTGCAGGTTCACAAACGATCCTGCCAACAGCTCAGCCACAAGCAGTGACAGATTATTTCTTAAAATGAGAAAAAACCCAAACTGTAAAATTAAGATTCTGACTTTTCCCGTGCAATACGAGGTTTCAAGCATCGGCTTTTAAATACCAAAGCAGCTGCAGGTTCACGCTTTAGGCTTAGATCTAGAAGGAAACAGGAAGGCAGAGACACCCCCATCCCCCCAGCCTCTCTCCAAGCCCAGGACACCCTTTCCTTCCCGCACTCCTGATGACTCCGCGGCGGGGACCTGCGGGGCACATGCCGGGGGTGCGGGCCGTGACCCAGCCGCTGTAAAACACAGCGGGAGCCGCCCGGCTGCGGTCCCGGCGGCAGGGCATCCTCCAGGACCCCGGGGTACCGCGGGAGCCCCAGTGGGCTCTGTGTGGGGCTCGGGGCACCACGGGATCCCCGAAAGGGCGAACCTGGCCCTCCCCCCGATCCCCCTCCCTCCGACCGGAGCGCCCCGTCGTCCCCTCCGACGGCGCGGAGCGGCGCGGCCCCGCCGCACAAAGCCCCCAGCTCCGCGGGGAGGGCGGCCCGTGCCCGGGCTCCTCCCTCGGCCCCTCCCCGGCGGCCGGGCCCGCGCTGAGGGAGCCCGAGCCGGCGCCGCGCAGCCCGCGGGGGGCGATGTGACCCGGGCGGCCGGGTGCGGTGCCGTGCGGGGCAGGCGGGCTCGGAGAGGGGAGAGAGCGGGACTTCGAGCCGGGGGAAGATGTGGCTGAAGCCCGAGGAGGTGCTGCTGAAGAACGCCCTCAAGCTGTGGGTCACGCAGAAGAGCAGCGGCTACTTCATCCTGCAGCGGCGTCGGGGCCACGGAGACGGTGGCGGCCGCTTCACGGGTACCTGGTGGCGCGGGCGTTCCGCGGGGGCCGGGCCGGGCCGGGCCGGGCCGGGCCGGGTGGCAGATCCCCCCTGCGTTTGCCCCACGGGAACTTGGCCGCGCCGGGCACCCGCCGGCGGGTCGGGCTGCGGGAAGCGGGAGCGGCCTCTTTGTTCGGGCCGTGCTCGGGTGGCCCGGCCCGGCTCGGCGATAGCGCGGGGCGCCGCGGGTCCCCCGCCGCGGGCGGAGCGGAGGCAGCCGCCGGCCGGGAGGTGGGGGCCGCCCCGGCTTCCCACGAGTTGCCTGGGGAGCAGCTTCGTATTTCTGTAGCCTTGAGCACAGCTGAAGACACTTTTATTGTTACTTCTCCGCTCTCCCCTCCCGATGGGTTTCTCAGAGTGACTAAGGGCGGGCGCGGAGCCCGTCAGGACGTGCGGAGCCGGGGTCCGTGGCCGGAGGATGCAGCTGGGGAGAGCCGCCGGGGGCTGCAGCCCGCGGGACTCGGCGGAGGTCCCTGGGGCCAGCCGTGAGAGGTGAAGGGATGCCGGGGGCACACAGTGGGATGTGGTACCGTGCCCCTCCGGGACCGTCCGCGACCTGCGGCTCGGCTCCCCCTTCGTTAACGAGAGCTATATAAGTACGTGTAGGACTCCTGGCTTTTGGACGATACACGACATTACGGGGCGGGGGTTTTGAATTCGGTGTTGTGATCAAGTGCATTCTGTCTTATTTTTTGTATTAATTCTACTACGGGTTATGGTGGCTGTAGATCCGGCACATTATATCCATGTGGCACTCCAGATACGTGTAGTGAAGGATATGCACGGAGAAGGATCACGCTCTACCCTCGTAACAGTGTGGATCCGTGAATAACTCCAGCGAGAATGATATGTTAGGCTTGCGCTGACCTTGTAGCGTAGAGAATTTGGGCCAAACTTTTGGTTCAAAGACAGCAGCAACTGAATTCAAATAAACAATGCTTTGGAGAATTAATATAGTTTAACAGTGTAGTTCTTACTTGAAAGCAAACGAGGCTGTTTTGAATATTATAAAGTGAGAATTTTTAATGGTAGCTTATATATTTGAAAGAATTGTCAGGTATTTTCAAAATCAATATTTTCTAGGGAGCTTAAGAAGCTGCATTACCACATTCGGTATTTATTTTATTAAAACCTTTTTTTCCTGATCTATTGACCCTTGCCATTTGATAATACTGCTTTCTTCATTGTTGCCTTTTTTAATCGGAGCTCATCCTACCTGTCCATAAAATGCACAGAACTTGAACTGTGGCTTGGTAGATTGCATGCTAGCAATGTATCACTAATGAAATGGAAGTTTTGCCAGTGAGTTAAAACGCTTAACCTCCTATTTTCTTCTGCCCTCCTGTTTGGAAGTCAGGCCGCTCTTTTGTGACAGTAAAGACGATGTGGATTAATTTTCAGAGTTAAAAATAGCTGTTTACAGCTGCTTGATTTAGGTCCAGGACAATCATGAGGTTCAGTTTCACAAATGTTAGTGCCTTGCGCCTGAGATTTCACTACGGAAATTTGCAAGCTTAAACCAAACAAACTGCTTTTCTCTCTGGTTGAGTTTCAGGTGAATCATTTTGCTGAATCTACGGTGCACAGGCTTGCTCAAATCTCTTTTGGCTGGCAAAGGAAAGCCACTCCTGTCTTGCACATTTTCCAAAGGAACTGTAGATTCTGATGGTCTCTTAAACCATTTGGAAACGTTTGTATTTAAAAGGGATTAGGAATTTGAGTCCTAAAACATGGCTGGGGTTAGATAGTGTAGTTTTTTTTCACAGTTTTTACTTGCAGTGAAGGAAATGGAGATGGGTACTGAAAAACAGCAAAGCTTTGCTGGTGTTTGCTTTCAGTGCAAACCTTACCTCCTGATTCTTGCTTTACATGACTATAGAGACCCTTAATTAGTACCTGTCTTTTCCAAACTGGCAGAAGGGCAGTAAAGCTCTGCCATATTTCAGAGTATGGTTTACCAAGTGGTAAAGTCAAAAGCTAGAAGTTTTTGTTTGTTTTACTGGGGAAGCAAAGCTTAAGTAAGAACAATATCCAAATCTGTTTTCTCTTTAATACCTCGATCCCTGGCCAATTGCAGTTACATTTTATGAAAAGGAAGAAGTTTCAAAGATGTGAAGATTTGGTGCATGAGAACAGGTGCCACAGTAGAAGAGAATCTTGTAGCTCCTGCGGGGAGGAGGAGGTTGCATATCCTGAGGCTGTGTTAGACCTGTGTAGGATCAGCAGAACGAAACTCTCAGAATACTAGATTTCATAGAGTTTAGATGGAGCAGCTGACCACCTGTGGCATAATTTGCTTTCAGCTGGGTGGAAGGGTGTGATACCCGAGTTGCCTTTGTGTCTGTTGCCACAACATGGTATTTGCATTGAACCTGTGTGAGGGCATCTGTTTTATATAGTCCAATTCTCATATTTGCCTGTCTTTCTTTCTTCTAGGACACTTCTTTGTTCTTACCAGGGCATTTTAACTATTAGGTATGAGTAAGTTAACACAGCTGGAGGGTATATTTTATGTGGATTTAATTCCTGAAGAATGGACTAAAGATGGTCTCTTGCACAAAAGTGTTTTTTTTTTCCCCATATCTGTATTTTTTTGTGTAATGTTTTTGTCAGACACTGAGCAGATATTTGTAAGTGATGTTTCCTACTGTTATTTATGTCCTAGGGCAGTTCCCAAATGCACACTGGGCTTGCAAACAGAGGGTACAAACAATAATAGGGGTTGTATTTAACTCTTCATTACTTGACCAGTCTCATTCTGGTTTCTGTCTTCCTTAGGGATATGCTTTTTCAAGTAAATGTTTAACTTGCTACTTTACCTGGATTTCTACTTGTCAACTCTGCTGGATCAGAGACTTAATAAGAAAATAGAAAATTTTTAGAAATACTTTAAAAATCTGAATTGTAATGTTTAAACTAATGACTAATTTTAAGTTATAGATTAAAACAATTATTTAGCTCATCAATGTCTGTTGATTTTAGGGTTTTCTTTGCCTAATTGGAGAGCACTGTAGTGATTTCTACAGAAAAAGATTTGTGATGTAGCCACGATTAACAGATCAAAGTTAGTTGGATTTAATACTTACTAATGTCTTTGGCTCTGAGGTTACATATTAATGATAAGCTTTATATGACAGTAGTAAAAAATACTGTCAAATGCCTTGTGGTAAATACTGCAAGATAGTTTAGCCTTTAAGTGAATCACTACTTTAATTTTTAGGAAGGGATGTCAAAACCTTCATGCACCTTCCTCTTTGATTAGTTTTTTGCATTTTGACAGCAAAACTGCTTATTCTTGTATATGTTGGGAAGGATTTTATCACGAATGCTGGACTGAGAGGAGTCTTCCACTCTTCCCAAGCAGCTAGTGTTGCAGTTTTTGTTTATACAGTACTTGACATTGCACACTCTTAGCATATAAAAACCCACTTAGCAACTCCTGTGAATCTTTCCTTTTATAAATAAAGTTAAATAAGACCTTAAAATGAACTCCTGTTTCAAGCAGCTTTTTCTTTGGTTGAGATACGCTGATTCTTTAACTTCTTGCTTGAAGTAGCTCAATAAAAGATTATGTTTTGTTCCTGTTTTACCTATGTTATTGATTTAGCTATGATATTTTTCTCTACTCTTCTTCTAGCTTCCATTTTCAGCTCAGGGCGCTTTCTAAGCTGGATATAGTTTCGTGTTATTTGCAACTTGCAGAGGATGAACATTTAAAAAGGAAATGAATTTATTTTTCAGCTCTCAGTTTTTTGGTTCACAACTTTAAGTATAATAGACTGGCAGAAAAAAGCATCTTCTGTATATGAATCTAAACCTTATTATTGCTTTAATAAATATAAATGTGTTAGGCATGGTAAATACATTTCCAAGTTCCATCTTAGGATTTAACATTTTCTTTTAAATAATGTTCTTGCTGGGCAATAGCTTTTGAACTCATCTACCAAATACCTCTTGGTTGTGAGTGGAGAACTGACTAGTTTGTGTGATAAGACCTTTCTTCCTTATTTTCCCTTTGCTTGTTAATGCATACAGAGAAATGGTTACTGATAAGCTCTGGAAAATTGTTCTGGAAATTAAAAATTAAAGGATCTCTTGCTGCCCTTTCATACTCTATTGTCCAAGCAGTCCTGTAATCATTGTCAATAGCTCAGCTTTTAGTGGCCCTGCACATCTCCCAAGGTCTGAAGTAAATAATTTCATAATGGAGTCTATTTCTGGGAAAGGCAGTAAGAGGGAGAATTCATCTAGATTGCCCCTGTTCATTACAATGTAGCAGAAGAGGGTCCAAAATACATGAAGACTTGGATTTTTACTAGGGAATGCGAATGAGAATCCCCATAGTATCTTTTTACATTCTGGAGGGGCAAAAGGCGAAATGAGTAGCATATTAATAGAATCATATTAAAAGGCCTGTCCCCATACAGGTTTCAAAAAGTGTTCCTTTTTGTTTTAATATATGTTCAGGATCCCAAAATAAGTTAGGCTCAATCTGAGCTCAAATGAAGAAAAATCCAAACCCAACAGAACACTTTCATTTTAAATTAAGCAGTTTGAGGAGAGGAAGATGCCACAATACTGATGTTAATAAAGCATATCGGTAATGGTTACTATCAGTATTCATGGCTTTGTTTCCTTAAGGAACAGCTCTCTCAAGCCTTGCACAGGAGAAAGAGAAATATGCATACTTTATTGAAAGCTTGGACTCTTGTCAAAACATTATCTAGCCTTACCCACAACTGGAATTCAGATCAGCAGGGTTTTTTTCCCCTTTTTCCTCTCTTTATTTTACTGTAACATTTTTTTAGGAGAATACATACTTACAAGCACTTTCCCAAGAGGGTGGCTTCTCTGTTACAGTGTTTGGCCAAGAGTCATGAGCTGGAAGGAAGGATAGGAGCAGGGTGCCAAGCTACTTCCTGCAAAGCTGGGTACCCCAGTTCCTGACCTCTGACCCCCCTGAGCTGTGTGTTCCACTCTGGCCCCCTCTGCTTGCCTTTCTGGGGTGAGTTACCTGCTCCTGAGCACTACAGTGGTGCTGAGATGGCTAAGGTGAAATGCAGGTGCTTGTGTTGAAATGTTAGCAGTGTGTTAAGTGCTAATATTAAAGCACTTAGGAAGTACCTGTGCTTGGAAAGGAGGGTTGTGTCTGCACAGGGACTGACCACCACCTTGTGCAAGACTAATCTGGTAAACACCTACAGTGGCTTTTTATTTTCATGATGTGGAGGCCAAATGGCACAGAAAAAGGCAGGAAAATTCTAGAATGATTTGGGCTGGAAGGATCTTAATGACCATCTAGTTCCAACTCCCCTGCCATGGGCAGGGACTGCTCCCACTGGACCAGATTGCTCAGAGCCCCATCCAGCCTGGCATTCAACACTTCCAGCATAGGGCATGCACAGTTTCTCTGGGCAACCTGATTCAGTGTCTTATCACCCTTGTAGAAAAAAATGTCTTCCCTATAAAATAAATGAGCATGTCAGTGGTGGCAGAGTTAATGTAGGACTAGTTTGGTCTATTCAGCATTATTTACAGCACCCACTAAAAAAAAGACTTTTTTATATTCCCCTGAGTAGTGGTGTGTGTCTGAATAATTTACAGGGCTGCAGCAGCAACTGGTATATCCCATCTTCTTGTCCATTTTCAGGTGGAAAACAGTTTCAGGTATTTTTACTTGTAACATGAGAACCAAAGCATTTGGCTCAGTGGCCTTCAGGGCTGTAAAAATAGGCTTGGCTTGGACTGGACTGATGGCAGAGGACTGAGATAAGCAGCTGTGAGTGCTTTGTCATGGCAGCATGCCCACCTGGGGAAACAGCCCATGGGGAAGCTGTGCTGGGGAGAAATAATTGATGCTCCAGGGTGGGGATGCTGTTTCCACCATTCCAGGAGAGACAGTTCATAATTCATCTCACTTCTTCCTCCTGTGTGGTCCCTCGCTCTGCACGTGGTGGTCTGACACAAGCTCTTAGCATCACATCCAGGGATATGGGAGTCATGAGTACCATGGGACACCAACCCCCACAGTGAAATGCGTGAACTCCCCATGTTTCTCATGTCCACCTTCCCTCCAGATCACTGGGACCTAGGCATAATGATTAAGCATTTTGTTGCAATTTGTTTCTACATACCAGGTTGAAAAAAGTCCCAATTCAACAGAAACCAGTTTACTCAGTGGCAGTGTTTGATCTGGCAAGGTCTATGCTGGAAGTAATCTAAGGGCTTGGATGTTGGGTATTTTCCTGGGTGAATAAACACTTGGAGCATTAGGTCTTTATGCTGAAATCTAATGTTGCCTGTTCTTATCTTGCAGTGTGGTGAGCCCTTATCGTTTTAAAGGAAACAGAGCCTTCCTACAGCCGTTGGAGGAGTCCTCCTTCATCCTTTTTTCTTATGTACTTACCCAAATAAGTTTTGCAACTCTTTTTTTCTGGTGGTAGAAGTGTAATAAATACTTTTGAATGGGTACTGTACTGTATCAAAACCTGTTTATACAATTTTGCAAAATTCAACAAAGACAGTGTGGTTGCATTAAGCTGTTGTTATTAGCAGCTTTGCGTAGCTGATGGTGTTATTATTCATCACAAACACGTATTTTAGGGTGTCCTGAGTGAAATCAACAACCTGCTAAACATCTGAGTTTTGAACGTTTAGAGTAATCAAATAACATGAAAGATCTAGAGATGTCCCAAATCATTTATGCTGGGGGCCACCACTGGCCAACAGTAGCTTCATGACCACTGCCCTGGGCTGATTCCTACCTTGGTGCAGCTCAAAAGCTTCCACCTTAGCCTGGAATGCCCAGGGCCTGGCACTCTGGAGGTGGGCTGTAAGAGGTGAGGATAGAGGCTGCAGTGGTCCTCATTGCATCTCCGACCTGGGTCTTGCTTTGGGCCACCCGTGGGGTCATGGTCACAAGTTAGGGCTCCTGCATGGTGGGCTGGTTGAGGCCTGATAAGAATCATCTTCATGGTCCTCCCATCCCTCTCTTAGCAAGGACATTGGTCCTAGGGAGAGCTTCTGAGATGCCTTGCAGAGCCAGGCAAGCAATCTGTGCTATTTGGTGCTGTCCCAGGAGTGCCCTTTTGCCAGGCTGAGCTTATCCTGGCTAGTGTGAAAAGCAGGTTTCTGTTCCAGCTGGAGCCCAGGGATGGCAGGAGGAAGGGAACAGGTACATCCATGTGTCCCTCCCTGCCTGGTGGTGGGCTGTTCCTTCAGGCAGTTTGCTTGCCTCCTCTAGCATGTCTAATTGCTGCCCACCATGGCTCTTCTGAGACACTAATTGTTTGCAAATCATTGTGGGATGGAGGAAGCTATGTGGAGAAGTGTAATTAGGATTCAGGGTATGAAGTGCTTCTCTGCCTCAAAAAGCCAAGATTAATTCTGCTTTACTGATGCTGTTAGTTCAATTTCACTGTCCTTAAAAAAAAAAAACACCTTTATTTTTATGATCATGTGAATTGTTTAATTTGTTCTTTTCTCCCAGTTCACATGCCTAAACAGCTTAGAGTGATTCTTGCAGCTGTTAACTCTCCTTGTAAAACTGCAACCACTGGGAAGCAACATGTACTGTTAGCTCCTTCCACTTCCTGGAAGAGCTTTCTCCTTTCCAGTAAGAGTACAGCTTTTTTCAGACAACTGGGCTTATTTTTCTTTCTGCCTTTAGCTTTCTCTGGTGGAGCAGACGTAGCAAGCAGCAGTGAGCTCCCAAGGATGAATTTGAAGGCATGCTTTTTCCTTTGTGGTTTTGCACTGGAGCAATGCTGCTCTGTGACTGTAATTGTAAATACCCAATTTGCTGGTTTTGTCTTACAAAAACAACCTAGTCTGACTGAAAAAAAGAGGGTTTGAGTACTTAAAACATGGCTTTGGCATGATATAAGTGAGTGCAGCCACCAAGTGCTCTTTTTCATGTTGCTGCAGATCAGCCACTGCAGTCCGTAGAGACCATGTGGTGCTATAATTTTCTTGACTTTGGAAGTGCCAGGTGCCTGCAGCAGAGAGAAACTTCAGCTTTAGAGTCACTGAGCGTACTGGTTTGGGTCCTTGTATGGTGGTTTTAGGCCTCTGCCCTAAAACTTCCATCTTGCTTCATATTTATTACTATATTCTAAAACCCCAAACTCTTAAGTTTTCCACCCTGTGATATTACACTCTTCTAACCAACTACACACCTGTAGTGTAGTGCTATCAATCAACTTTGGAAGCCTGTTCCACAGCCTCAGGTCCAATGTAGTGCTTTCCTGGGAGTCAGAGTCTGTCTGTATAGGGAGTCTAAAATTCTCAGCATCCAGAACTCCAACATTAGTCCTGTGCCTGTTTTCTTGGAAGGGCTAGATTTGGCAGATGCTCTTAAGTCAGGCATTGTGGCACATCTGTCCAGCTGAGCTGGTGTCAGGTGCAGTGGAAATCTCAAGTATGTTTTTTTTTTCCAAAGTAGACTTAGGAGGAATGGAAGGACAGTTTTCTCTCTGCTTCAAGCTTCTGCAGCAGTCAGTTTGTTTGTACAGTGACTAAAGATGTTCCCCAGGATGCTGGAGACGCAGGCTGGACTCTGTCTTCTCTGTCAACCCTTTCATTTTGGTAGGGAGGGTGTAAGTGCTTGATTTGGGAAGTTCAGGGCTGTGTGGGAACAGTTGTCTCTGTGCATCTGACCCACTGTTCCTCAGATTTCAAAAGTGCCATTAGAATTTCTTACTGACCAATTGCAGGTACTGCATGTAATTGCTTCTTTGAAGTACATTGGCTTTTATTCCCCACTTTGTAATGGATGAATGAGTTCATGTTAATCAAAAGATCCTGGCTGTGGTGACTAAATGTCTTACTTAAAAACCAAGTAGAACTGAAAGGGTAACAATGCTGAGTGTTGGGGCACTGCAGGCTTCCTTGTCACTTAGATTTAAATCTCCTTTTTTTCCTTCTCCCCGTCCCTTTTCCCCCAGTGCTTCCCTCTTTCCCACAAAAAAAAAAAAAACCAAAAAAAACCCACAAAAAACCCACCAAAAAAACCACAAAAAAAAAAAAAAAACAAAACAGTGGCAGCTGTAACCTTTTCCCTTTTTGTTTTATTTTTTGGAAGGGTTTTATTAACTTATTAGTCCCAGACTCCTAAGTGCCTCTGCCTTGCAGCATGGTTTAGCTGCTGAAGCGGCCACCCCGTTTTTGAGTAGGTCTCAAAAATTTCCCTTTGAGGCCTTTAATATATGATGGAGGTAGGTAGAAATCATCTTGCTTTATGTAGAGAGGGTGTCTTGGACTGCCTCTTGAACATTGTCATAAAAGATGGAAATAACAGATAGCTTTTCAGTTTGAGTTTCTAGTTTGAGTTCAGCTTTACTCACCCTCTGCGCCACATCTTGGAAGTTTAAAACTATTTTAGAAATCCTATGTGGATGGTTAACAGTGATTCAAGAAAGGAGCCTGCATTCTTTAGTTTGAAAGATATGGAACATTTAGTAGAAGATGATGTAAAGTTAACTTACTGTAAGCATGTTCCTTTTCCTAGATGAAAACATGACACAAGAGAAATCGTAATGGGATCTTTTATCTTTATGTGGGGGAAGAAACCATATCTTCAAAGATGAAGAGTTGTGCACTTCTGATAGATCATTTGAGAACCTGATTCTTATAGAAATATTGTTGATTAATTTTTTGTATGTGTGTGAAGAAATGCTCAGCAAATTCATAGTGCATGACATCCCGATTGTGTTCTATTTGGTTACAGGTTGACCTCTGTAAAGGAGAGACAGTACCTACCTGTTGTAGAATTTGAAATTGTTTCTTGGTAATTTTATACTTCATTAATTTATTTCTTGTATTGTATCCATAGTATGCATGTACATTTGATACCAATAGATGTGCAATTGGAAGTACAACAGGCTTGTTTTACTTGAAGGTATCCTGTTTTCTTTACTCAAGTAACCAGATATGCATGAAAGTAGATGTTTCTGTGAAATAAAAACTACCAAGTAAAGAACGAGATTTCTAGTGAGTTTTCCAGATATGTTTTATAAATTTACTTCTGAAAACTATAGATAGATATTGGGTCTATCTGAAATCCAGCTTCCAGCTGAAGTGTTTACATTTATTGAGAAGCATATAATTTCAGTAGAAAAGTGTCTTTCCACTTTTCCTGTCTTCTCCATATGTGTCAAAAGTATGCATATTACACCAGACATTTGCATGTGAATTTTAGCCTAAAAATATTCCTTCTGTATGAAGAAACTTGCACCTTTTGAGGAACCTGCAATGTTCTGTCAGTGGTCTTTTGTGGAAGGCTTTGCAAACCCATGTCTGCGGCTTTCCATTGTAGAGTTACTGTGTGGTTAATTGCTTTTCCTGAAATATTTCTGTGTCTTGGGAGGTCGGAAAACAGACAAGAAGTTGGTGAAGTGGCTCATTAAAGGGGAAGAGCTATTCTGAATTTTAAATCCCTCCCAGAAATCTTGTCTCATATAGGGTAAAAAAAAAAAAAAAAAAAAAAAAAAAAAAAGGAAATAAAAAGGGAGTTTTGGGAAGAAAACAAGGCTGGCAGTTCTCTTTTCCTCTTCTGCTTCTGCTTCCTTTTCATTTATTGCTGTCTTGAAGTATAAATGGTTTCACTTTCATCAGTGATGTGGAAGAGGTCTGCATCACCCTGACTGATGCATCAATATGTGAGCCAGAGGCTCTTAATGTAATTTATCTTGCTAGCCAGATACCCTTCTGTTTTTTAAACAGATTCTGTTTTAAAAAAAGGCCCTTCCATGGGACCGTTTGGACATGTTGTGAGAAAGGTGTTTGCTCACAAGCTGGGTATTTTTCAAAGCAGATTTCAGCATCAGTGTACTGTTGTTTGTTTCTTCACTCAGGGGTCTTTAGGTTGGTTGTTTTTCAATGTTATGATGCAAAAGTTACCCCCGATGAATTAGTTTTTGTAATTTTCTTGCTACCACAGTTTCAACTGAATTACCATATTGGCCAGGGTGTTTATATTAGTGTTTATCCTGTTCATGCTTCTGCAAATGCACTCTTAGTAATTTCTTTTCCCTGTTCTCTACCTCTCTCAGTTTCTCATCCAAAAAATAAAGGAGCCCCCAAACACGGGGATGGGACCCACTTTTTGTGCTTGCTCAACTTTAGCAGTACTTGCTTTTCTTTTCCTTTGCTCCCCTTATGTCCCCTCTGCAGCAACCCCACTGCAGCCCTTCCTGGCAGAGGTGGGACAGGACAGGACACCCTGTGGATGGCTTAGATTTTATGTGTGGGGTTGCTGTTCCTTGCAAAGTGCTCATAGAGGGGCCAGGCCACCTGGGCTTTATTCTGGCAGGTATCCTGATGGCCACGCTCTTTTTCTTCTATTTGCGTCTTAGTTCTGGCTCCTCTTTGTCATCCTGAGTTAATATTTTAGCTATGGGTAGTTTAGAAAAGGGAGGTGATTATTTCTTTGTACAGTTGAAGGAAGAATGGGTTTCTTTTTAATAGTTTGTAAGCAAAATTGAAATTGTAAGCAGAAGTAAACAGTGAGAAGAGGAATTGGGTTTTCTGGTCTGTTATTCAGGAAGAGAAAAAGGAATTACTTTTGCACAGGCTAAGAATTAGTAAAGTAAAACTTTGCAGCTACTTCTGTGCTATCATGTATTTTTTTCATGGTTTCTGAAAGGAAAAAAAGGTATTTCATAAATCAGATTTTCGTTAAGCATTCTCTAGGGATTTTGGTAGCACTTGCTGTTAGTTGACTTTTTTCTATGACTTCAGTGAAATGAAAAAGAATCTTTCTCCTAGGCCTATCATCAGGGGAAAACATGCACAGCACAGAAATGTCTTCTTCTTTTTCTTTTCTGTGGTGTCTCAATTCTTTTGAAATGTGAAATTTAAACCCTATTTTTGTTCTCTGCATCATTTGATGCTCTCTTACTGGCTTTAATCCAAATGTTTTGAAGACTGCACACTAAAGTTTTCTGCACACTGTTTTCTGTGAGCACAGCCAATTTGCTACCTTTCATACTAGGATGAGTTTTAATGTGGTTTTTTTGTAGTTATAGGAGAGCATGTAGCAATTTCAGATATTATACATGTCATCAGTCTGCAAATTCAGATCTCCATTTTAAATAGATGGGTGTAATATCTGGTCACATATTTAAGTGAGAAGCAAACTGCTGTTGAAGAATGTTTCACTGTGCAGTTTTAAGACATATTGTGTCCAACTTCTGCTTGGCTTTGAAAGCATCATCAATGTTTTGTGTGTGTGCAAGGAGGAAATATTTAATGTAATTCTCTTTGGTCTCAGGTTATTGATGCTGTTCCATGTGAGCTTCTTACAATTCTAGACCAGAAAGTGGTTGAAATGTTGTTTGGTTGTGTTATACTCAAATTAATTATCTGCCATTTGTTATCCAAGTGAGAAGGCAATTAGGACTTTGTAGGTCTCTATTATTTCCATTAATCACTTGGGTGATGGACTGGAGAATGCCAGCATGTGGTGCCAAGGGCTGACAAACTTTTTGGAGATGGAGATTAGTCCCTTTTGTGTTGGGTTAGTGGTGAAGAAACAAAAATACAACAGGTTTAAAAAGTTACATGTGCAAAGCCAAAAAAAGTATTACAGAAAACTTCCTAGATACTCTAGGGATAAAACAAACATGGAAAGCTGTTCCTCACCCTCTGCCATCCCTTTCCTTAGGAGATGTGTCTCTGCAGAATGCACAGGAAAATTGAGTATAAAGCTGCCCTGAATTGCTATTTGTAAGCACCATAAACCAATTCTGAGTTACTTTAATATGCAAGCTTGCATATGCAAATCATGGCATTCAGATAACTTTTTCATGGATAGCTTGGTTTTGCCTGCTCAGGGGAATGGGTAGCAAGAAGCTCCAGGAACTCCAGGTGTTCTCCAGATTGGAAAATCTTTTTTGGGGTCAGCAATTGCTGCAGCTCTTAAAAATGAATTTTTCTGTATTGAAATCAAGTGCTGATTTACAGTGGGATACTGCTGCAAGCTTTCTTGGATACAGAGGTATGTATGCAAGATAGAGGAGGTGATCTTCTGTTCTGCTAGTGGCTGAGACTTCAGTAGCAGTGAGCATCAGGTCCACTTGAGAGTGTCATTCTTAAAGATAAGCTGGAGACATTCCAGTGTAAGTTCAAGAACAGCGAGGTGTTTGAAAAACATGACCCATAAGGAATAGATGAGGTGATTCGGGTTTCTTTAGAAAAAGAGAAATCATTAAAGGGTGGGAAACCATGATGTTACTTTTTCATTATGTTGAACATTAATATCAGAAGTGCCTGTGGCCAGTTACTCTGCATGTTCCAGGGAGCAAGGTTAATTTCCAGCTAGAAAATTTAAGATTGTGGCAGATGACTTGTTTGTTTGGGGTAGGGTTGTTTGTTAGGGTTTTTGTTTGGTTTTGTTTGGTGTTTTGTTTGGTTGATTTTGTTTGATTGTGGTTTTTTTTTTTTTTTTTGTTTTTTTTTTTTGTAAGAATATTTAATGAAGATAGTGGAAGAGGCTGCCTGGAGAAGTTGTTACATCTTGATTGTGGCGGGTTTTGAAGAACAGGTTAGACAAACACCACTCACAGTATAGGTGTATTTATCCAACTTCAGAGCAGGGCTGGAACAGTAACTTCTTAAGATGCCCTCAGGTCTTTCCACTTCAGTTCTGTGGTTATATACATATATATGAGGCAAAACCAGAAATGCAGAGGATTCCATATGCTTTTGATCTTCTAATCTGGTTTGCCTTTGCATTCTGAGCACCTGTAAATTAGAATATAAAACTGGGGAAGAATTGTTATCATTTCATTCTGTATTTTAATTTTACAGCTTTAAATGTGAAACAGCTTGCAGGCTACAGATGTGAGAACTGGCATTAATCCTCTTTCCTCCCTTTTTTTCTTTGCAGGTCGCTTGGTTGGAGCCCTCGATGCCGTGTTAGACTCTAATGCACGTGTTGCTCCATTTCGAATTTTACTCCAAGTTCCAGGCTCACAGGTTTACTCTGCCATTGCATGTGGTGAGTTATTGAATGGATCAGAAGTTTACTGGGCCATAGCTATTGGTGAGTCACAGATGGAAAACCCCAAACTGATTCTGAGCATGGTCAGTGTCTGCATGTCCAGGAAGCTCAAGGTAACCTCAGCTAGTTGTGTGCGTGTGGAAAGCTTGTTTAACAACCAAATTAACCTCTGGTTAAAATCACTGATAAAGTGTTACCTAGGAGCATTAAGTTTCAATGGAAAACTTGTTTAGCAGTGGGTGGTTTGCTGCTTTCATTTTCTCTGTTGCAAAGTGGTGTGGTTCTGTTCCTATTCCTACTATATCTTTTCATATAGTAGTGGTCATCCCTTACAGCAAGAAGCTACTTAGTCTAGGCTTTCACCAGCCTAATCTTTCACTTGCTTACTGTGAAATGTCTTCACACACTTTACTATAATGAAATATAAGTAGAACATTTGGAAGATTTAGGAGGTAAAGTCGTTAGGGAGGGAGGGAATGTCAAATTCCTCATCTGTTATGCACTAATCCCTTTTGCAATGTTTCTGTAACTTCTGAAAGTCAAGCTTATCTTCAGGAGCATGATACTAACATGAATTGCAGCAACCTTGCCATGACCCAGTAAAAGCTATCTGAAGTTCTATTCATCCCACTGTTGCTTGGCCAGTATGCACTGCTGTTCTTACTTCTTCTGCTCCCATCTAAAAGATCTTAGCATTGAAATTTACAGCAGTTTTTGTTTGGGAATGGTTCAAAGCTGTGACTGGGGAGAATTAAGAAGCATCTCTTTAACAAAAGGGTGGCCAGATCCTGGGACAGGATTCCTTCTAAGCGGTGGTTGATGTCCCACCAAGCCTGCCAATGTTTAAGAGGCATTTGGACAATGTCCTTAACTTCAATAACTTCAGCTTTTGGTCCGTCCTGAAGTGGTCAGGTGGTTGAACTAGAAGATTCCCAGGATTTCAAGGAAAACAAGGACAGCTTCTTGAAATGCATCAGTAACAAAAGGAAAACAAAGAATAATGTGGGCCTGTTACTAAATGAACAGATTGCCCAGAGAGGTTGTGGAGTCTCCCTTACTAGGGACTTTCAAGAACCATTTGGACACAATCCTGTGCAATATGTTCTGGGATAACCTTGCTTGACCAGGGAGGTTGAACCTGATGACCCATTGTGGTCGCTTCCAACCTTTCCAATTCTGTGATTGTTGTAGATCCCTTCCAACTGAAAATAAGCTGTCTTTTTCTATGCTTTCTTATACAGATCAAGCCATGAAATAGTTAGATAATGTAAATATTGGCATGTCACTGATAGTGTTTGACATAGTAGTCTTTTATGTAGAGTCAGTTTGTATATTCACCCTAACCCTTTCCTCTCTACGTGCTCATCCAGCAATTTTTCCTTGGTTCAGCAGAGATCCCTCTGCATGTTCCCCATTAATACTGGGAATTTTTCCCTGGGCCAGATGTGTGTGTTAAGAAGCTTGCGTAAAGTCTGTTTGGGCTATTTTTGTTTTGGCTAGGTTTTCTTTGTTTTGCAATTGCTGTGTGCTTTCTATCCCTCCTCCCCTCCTTTTTATATTTAAGTAATGCCATCTCATGGAGAAATTTAAGACCTTCATGCTTTTGCAGTCCTGTGATGAAACTAGGTAGCTTTCGCTGGAAAATCATTGCTTTCATGGCTTCTTGATTATTTGTGCATATGCAATACTACTTTCTGGGGCTGATCCTTGCCCCACCCACACTCTTACTGCACACAGAATTTGGTGTGGTTTTTTGATTTTGTTTTTTTTTATTTTTTGAAGGAACTCCAGATGACAAACTTGCTGGGTTGGAATGGCTAAGGATTTTGCTGAGACAAACTTACATGATTAATGTTTTCTAAAATTCTCTTTGGCTCTTCTGAATGGATGCTCATCCCTGAGAAAATGAGATTTATAGTAATGGAGCAGAAAGCAGAGGCGTCTGTTTTGTGTGCTGCATGGGTAGAACATAGACAATTGCCAGAGCTGCACAGAACTAAAGAACCATGGAGCAGAAGCTGTTTGTGAATAATATTGCTACTGTGAAACCCTGACATGAGTGTCCAGGGGAGAGCTGGCAATAGGAGTCAGAGGAGCATCACCCCAACCCCTTCTTGGGAAGGTGGAGAAGGACATTCCCCACACAGAAGTGGCCTGTTCCTGCTGCTGTATAGTGAGGGCAAGGAGCAGTTCCAGGAACTCCTTTCATTCTCCCAGTGTAACTTAATTGTGGGTAGCCATCATGTCATCAAGCAGTTAATTAAATGACATTTTGCATTGTATGTTGGCAGTCCTCTGTTGCAGGAGCTCTAGGCTTAAATGATAATATATGCATAAGGGTCAGGTCTGTTACAGACATGTGCAGATCTCAAAGGGGTGCTAGGAAATCTGATCCCTGCATGGCTGTTCTGGCAGAGATGTTTTAATCCAGATGGTTAATCATGTTATACCAGTACAGGGGAAAAAAAAAAAGTCTAACCTCATCCCTTGTGTAGAGCCACTTGAAATTTTCCTTTCAGAAGGCTCATGGGCAAAAAAGAAACTCAAGTCTCAGTCAAGCAAAGTTGGTTTTAGGAGAGGGAGAACAAAGGATTTGATGAGAAGTGGGTTTAAAGAAAAGATTCTGAGGAATGAGGCTGTGGTTAGACAAAACACTTGACAGATGAATAAGGTGGTAAAAGGTGGAGTAAAATGCTATGCAGAACATCAGCACTGGAAGAGGAATAAGGAATGGAAATAAGAGATTGGCAATGCTTGGGTCAAATCACAGAACAACTTTAAACTACGAAATAGAAATTAGAAATAAAGAAGGGACTCAAAAAGTTGAGTTGGCCTGACCAAATGAAAGGGCCAAAATGATCTTTTGCTATTTGAACAGAAACCCTGGAGGCAGGCAGGATACATTGCAGGAGCCCCTGTGGAGTATAGCTGCTGCCTGGGCTCAGAGCAGTCCCAGCAGTGTGGATACTACTATCTAAAGGATCTTGCTCACAGCTTATTTCACAAGAGGCAGCCTGACAGCTTGCCCATGCATTTGGTATCTTTTCGGTTACTCAGAAATAAAGATTCAACTCAGTATTTGCTTTGTGCAGCCATTTCAGTATAAAATTACTGTATTTCTGGTGTTCTTAAACATTTATATAATTTGTTTTCTTGACCTAAAGGGCTTTTAAGTGTCTCTGATTTTATGATTTTTTAATTTAAATTTAACCTTGATTAATGATATTTAAGAAGTTTCATTACAAGACGTTCCTGTCAGGGAAGTTAAAGCGTGGAAGGTTTCCCTGCCAGCTGGCATTCTGCATGGAAAACAGAGCAGTGGGAAATGGAAAATCCTCACCTAAATTTATAATATTTTGTTGTTGTGAGGCAACATGATGCATCACTAATGTACACACAAAACAAATCTTGAGATAATGGGTCTTCTTTTTGAGATTAATTTTATTATTATATTCATGTGTGATTTGTATGTCTCTTATGTACAGCTATTTCTCTTCTTTCTTCCACAAGCAAGGCACTAGGAGAAGCAACTATTACTGCCTTTAGTTTTTTGCCTATAATGTCTAATTACTGACCAGTAAGAACTGAAGGGGTCAGATTTTCCCTTGTTGGCCCTGTATGGTGCCCATCTTGCTATGACTTTTCTGTCATCGTGTCATGCAGAGACAATTCAGTTCCAAGCAGAAGGAGCCAAAGCAAATCGGTAATGAGTGAAATATTATTTCTGGATTTAGTGTGAACAGATTACATTTAAAGAACCAGCAAACCCCTCAGATGTTTAGAGAAATAAGCTTTAAAGATTTGAAAAGCTGTATTAGTCAAAGATTTCTGTTCACATTATTTCTTCCCCAAACTGTAGAAATGTGCGCTTGTAGAACCTTTAGGTGTTGCAAACTCCTTTTTAGGTTCTTTATTTATTATAGAGGGCTTTGTATTCCTCTCAAAGGGTGTGCATGTGTATGTGTGTGGGGGGTGTGTGTGCATCTGTGTATTGAGGGAGGCAGAGAGGAAGATGGGGGACTTTTGGGAACAGGGCATAAATCAAAGGTTTCCAGTGGCCACTTAGAGGATGTCATGTCAGAATAAGCTGCAGTCTGGCAGCTCAGGATGAAGTTTTGATGGTTTTCTGCTTTGACTTTTAATGCAGCATTTGTTGGCTGAGAGCATTCAAGAAGATAAAACTAAAAGCCCTAAAACTAATTCTCTAAAACAATGAGGTTTTTGTTTTTCTCTAACTATGCTGCTGTGAACGAGACCTTTTTGACCTGCTTGCTGCTAAGAATTCTGAGGTTGAAAGTTCAGTTTCTCATAATAAATTTATGAAATAGTGCATTTTATTATGTTTCTTTCTCCCTTGCTTTCAATTTTATTTTTTGTATGATTAGATTCAATATAATATTTTTTGCTTTTCTAGGTGCTACTGCAGAGGAAATAAACCAGCACTGGGAATGGCTGGAACAAAACTTGCTCCATACTTTGTCTGTGTTTGACAATAAGGAAGATATTGTTAGCTTTGTCAAAGGGAAAGTGAAGGTAAGGAAACTGTCTCACTCACCCCCTCCCCTTCCCGATTACATATGGTTTGTTAGAAGAATGTAATGAAGTTGTTGTCACTCATCCTTGGTTCTGATTATATAAACATGACTTGTTTTCTGTGTGGCTCTTGCACCTGATGTGGCCAGCACATGAAGCTGCTGGCTTGCCACATGGTTGGAGAAATGAGCATCCTTTTGGATGGTTAAAGAATTTTTAAAGTAGAGGAATTTTGTGACCATAAATCAGATTAAAAATAACAATGGCATGTAGGAAGTAACTTTAAAAGCCTGGTGTTCTGAGCTCCACTTTTAATGAAATACATACAAGAGGAGCTTGGTAGGGGTGTGGGTTCACTGGTGGCTGCTGTTCCTCAGGTCCTGCTACAAGCTTTTTCTTGCTAAGAGTTTTAATGGGTTGCTCTTCCCTCCATAGCCTCTTTTTCAATTTGGAAATTTTGTAGGAACATAATGTTTTTGGTGAATTTCAACCTTGCTGCTGTGAGCTCTGTGGGCTCTGAATTTGGGGAAGCAGAGGACAAAATCAAAACATCACTGTACAAATCCTAGTTTTTATCCTGCTTTCTTTAAAAAAAGGCATATTATCTAAAGTGCACTGAAATACCAAATTCAATTAATCTCTCTTGATAACACAGTGACAGCCTGTTACCTAGCACAATACATATCTAAAATTCTTCAGGTTTCATTAGTTAATGTTAAATCCAGGTTTTGGACCCTTGCACCTGCTGAAGACTTTTAGCATGTTAGGACTGCTTGGTAATTACAAACTATAGCAGATGCTGTAATATATGGATTATTTGTCTGCATGGTGCAATGCATACTTAACTCCTTTGTTGTAATACCACTGTTAAAAATCTGAAATCTTAATTATATTTATGTAGATGTTCTTGAAACTGTGTTTGTAATGGTTCCAAACATGTCTCAAGTTATTGACATATCTGACTGCTTTGCTTCTTCATAGGTAAATAGTACTGGTCAGTAGCCACAACTGTTAGTCTATTTTTACTCTGTGTATATGAAATAAGAGCATAATGAACGTGCAGAGATATGGTCCTGCCAGACTCATTGGAAAACCTATGGCTAAGGTAAAGAAGGCCCCAAAGTCTTGCTTTGGGAGCATTCAAAATGTATGAGAGATGCAAGTACCAGAGAAATTTCTCCATTTGTGAAAATTGACTGGAATTTCTTTGTCAGAAAGTGTTGCATTATTAGGATTTGAATGGGTAGCTTGTAGCAGCTTGCCTGAGTGTGAGTGCCATAGCTTTATCCTGCCATATGGTCTTGTTCCGGACTCAGGCACTGATTGCAGAGGAAACGAGCAGCAAACTCGCTGAGCAGGAGGAAGACCCCGAGAAGTTCCGAGAAGCCCTGGTGAAATTTGAATCCAGATTTAATTTTCCTGAAGCAGAGAAGTTGATCACCTATTATTCCTGTTGCTGTTGGAAAGGAAAAGTTCCTCGGCAAGGCTGGCTTTATTTGAGCATCAATCATCTCTGTTTTTATTCCTTCTTCCTGGGCAAAGAATGTAAGTGTAAATGCATTAAGAAACGTTATGCTGGGGCGAGATATAAATGTAACTACATTTAAAAGCAAGAATAGCCAGGGTTCTTATGAAAAGCCTAGCTCACTTTTGAAGTTTAGTTTCTGAGTTTTTAGTTATTCAGGTGAAAAATCCTGTTTAATTTAATTTTCACTTCAGCCTTTGTGTTTTAATATGAATCCTGTAATAAAAATAACACTGCAAGAGCACACAGACATAGTTGTTACCTGGTTTTTCTTTTTGGCATGGTGAAGCAACTTTAAGATGTAGCAGACCTCCCACAAGTTCTAAATTAAGGAGTTTTAGTGCTGAAAATGGTAAGGATGAGTCCCTCCCACAGGCAGGGAAGCAGAATCCCCACATCGCAGCAGGGTGGTAGGGGAAGGGCTGGTGGGAACAGGGATGCCTGAGTCAAGCTGCCTGCCTGAAGAAATCCCAGGACAAATAAAAGGAATGTGCCCTGGAGAACCAGGTGAAAATTCATAGCTTTTAAGGAAAAACAACAGCAATTTAGGGATTTGTTTGTGTTTCTGAATAGCAGTGCAGTAAAGTCACAAGAAGCGTATCCTGAGGCTTTTTGGCCCTTCAGATGGTTCAGCAAGTTCTAAGGATTCAGTTGTGGTGTTCTTCTACAGAGAAATAATTGTGTGAATGCAATGCCTGACAGAATAGATATTATAAGGTAAATATAAAAGTAACAGATGTAAGATGGTAAAAATGAATGTAGCCATTTAAAACTCTATAGCATTTCTCTGTTTAGTAAAATTGTGAATAAACCTCTAGCCTTTTAAGGCCTGTTTATCCTGGTGGAACTTAAACAAAGTTAGCAATAGAAACCTATACTGCTGTAAATATAGAAGTGTTTGTCAGATCAATTAGGAAAACTTTGCCATATTCCATCTGGATTTAATATTGAGATATAGCTGTAGGTTTAGAAATTAAGTTCATCATAATAAAGATAGTAACTTCTAAGACTGGAAACAAACAAAAACATGCTTAGAGCTGGAGGTCTTTTCTTCCCTTATATTATGTCAAGCCAGTTATTTTGTTGTGTCAGCAAAAGATGGAAGAGTTATATTTGAAATGCAGCTAAGTTTTTTATTCACTATAAAAACAAAAGTTGAGTTATGCTGAAAAGACTAGAATGGAATTTCTTGATATGTACTAGATATATGAGTTCTTGTTTAATCTCCTTGTTCTCTGGTTAGTATTAAATAATATCCTTTGTCAATCATTTCTTCTTATTATCGTTGCAGGTTTTCTCTCATTAAAACTGAGATAGCCAATCTGCCAAAGCACACAAAGCAGAAATTATACTTATTAATGATAGATAACAGTGGAAGGAGGAGGAAGAGCAAAAAACCCTTTATATGGTTCCAAAAATTTTGTTTATGCAATACCACAGATTGTTAAATGATAATGGAAATACAATATCATGTTGTATTGTTTAAGAAGAGATTTCTTCTCATATCTTTAATAATATTCATTATGAAAATCAACAAAAAAACTCAAACCAAACAAACAATTACATGTTTGCAACTTCTTATTTTGAACTCGGAAAATACACTGTTCATTCCCCAATGTAAACAGTTGCATTGTCTTTGTGTTCCCATACATTTGCATGGAAATGTGAGAAAACCCCCTGAATTTTCTTTTGGTTAAACAAACTTCCCTAGCTCAGTGGGAAGCAGCATATATGCTGAAATACTTCCTTGATTGAGATAAAGCAGATTACTTCTGTTTCTCAGCTAGTGTTTTGTCATGTTTATGAAATATTGTGTTACAGGGAATAATCCAGATTTAATACAGTTCTGGTTGTTACTGTTTGAGAAGCTGATGCTGATTACATGCAGAACAAGTGATTCATTGTCTTTGACTTTTTCAGGTAGCAATCACAAATGAAATCTGGTTAAATCTGGTCTTGAAAATATTGCTAAGAAATCACATTTATTGTGTTCTTCAATACTACACAGAGAAAAAAACCAATATATGAGTTGCAATAAAATTAGTTCTCAATTGTGTTTTACCTCTATAAAAATCCCCCCAAATCATATACTGAAATCTCTTTATAGGCAAAGCGTTAAGTCTTCTGCTTCTGGCAAGTTGTTTCCCTTTTTCTTGTTTCATTTTGTGTTGAAGTGACCTGGAATGCAATATCAGAACCTGTTTTCAACTTCTCATGAAATTAATTTACTGCTTATGTGACTACAAACTCCATGGAAATTTTTTTCCAGGACAAGTCCCCTTTTATCTAAGCTTCCAAGTGTTTGTAGGATTTCAGAGGCTTAGATCGTCAGATAGCTTGAAAGGGTGTGCCAGGGTTTCTTCACATTTTTAATTAAATATGTGTTTTTCTGAAACTTCGAAGACTTTGTACTTTTTATCACTCTTGGGTCCTGTACAGGCTGTTGTGTTTTTCTGTAACCAACACTGTAGAGCCTGTGTGACTCTGACCTGCCTGAACAGCAGTGCTGTTGCTATGGCATTATTTAAACTTTCTTCCCTTGGCTGGGCTGGTACAGTTGATTTTATAATCATTTGCAACAGTCTCTGCATGTTGATGCAGCTGTGCTTTATTTAAGTAAGAAAAAATGCAATCTGTAAATAATCTTGACAGCTGTGGTTCATGTAGTACAGAAAACTTGCTGAGGGTAGCTCCTTAGGTGATGAATGATCTTTGATAAGTGTCATATATATATGACAATGTTTGTTATTACTGCCTTTTTATTGCTTTATTGGCATCAGGAGACCAGCTAGGGATGTTAAGGGGTGTAGTCTTGATGTTATTGGCACAGAGAAATCTGGGAAGCTTCCAACAGTTGTTAAGAAGAAATTGAATCTATTTTAAAGTCCTTTCCAGCTTAATTTCTACCCAGAGATTCATGTGAGAGGCGAGTAACATCCTGCAGTAGTTATCTAAAGTAAGCTGATTCTGTTTGCCACTTGTATTTATATGATTCAACAACTTTAAATATAGAGAACAGTGTCCTACACTTCTTGTTCTCTATAAACAAGCCTGACTATAGTTAATATTTAGGGCAAGATGTGCCCTGTGCATCTTTTCAGTAAAAAGCAAAAGTAATGTCTTGTTTATAGTAGTAATTACACTTTATAGCAGTCTCCAAAAAGTTTTCTTCTGGATGGGAGTTAGCTTTATTTTAAAAGCTAAAGTAACTGTGCATGTAATTATTTTTCTACCTGCCTACTGTTTTGTTTCTAGGAGATTGCAAAGCCTTATCTTTGTATTCTGAAGATGAACTGTTTCTTCTAGTGGTAAGGAAGCAGGCTGCAGAAATGACTTGTAAAGGAGTTGGGAGCACAGTGTATGGCAGATGTTCTGTAAAGGCACCACTCCCCAGTCTAGCATTTCTTGTGAAGATAGTTAAAATTTTGAGGGAGAGATTCTGAAAAATACATGTCTTTTGGAGTGGGTGAGATTGAATGCTGAGTCATAACAGACATTTCAGCGTTGATCTTGCCCCAAAAAATGTATCTCTCTCCTCTTTGGTTTGCATTTCATTCTGAATTTGATTGTTTCCCAAATCTGAAATATGAAAGCAAAGTTTCCAACCCACTTTTGCTCTTCTCTTGGATTGCAGTGAAACTTATCATTCCTTGGGTTGAGGTCCAGAAACTGGAAAGAACCTCCAATGTCTTCATGACGGACACAGTTCGTGTCACTACAGCAAATAAAGAGCGCGACTTCTCCACGTTCCTCAATATCTCTGAGGCTTTCAGAATCATGGAGCAACTGGCAGATGTGACACTCCGAAGGCTACTGGATAATGAAATCTTTGAGCTGGATCCAGGCCTGCAGGACCCTACTCAGATTACCAAGAGGTAAAAAGCTAGACTGTTGTATGAGTGGAGGTTCAGTAGTGGGCTTCATGGTTTGGTGTGTTAGCTGGGTAAGATTTCAAAGCTTTTTTTGATTGGCTGCAAGAGACTTCATAATGTGTTATGGTGTATCCAAAAGGTGTATTTTAACTTGTATGCAAGATACATTTTTTGACTTTATATTCTTCCCTTAAACAACACAAAAGTTTCAAAAGTACTGTTCCCATAGAAGGGAAGATTGCAGCAAGGGATTTTTTCCATCTTCCCTGAAGAGCAGCATTATTTTGCTTACATTTTTGGTAATGTGTAGGCTTTCCTAGTGCCTTCAGTTCTCTCGAATTACTACTTTTGATCATATCTGAAACATAGAATTCCCACTAGTGTGATTGCCGTAGCCAATTTAGTGAGCAGTTACAGGACTTAAAAAATACACAATTGTGGTATTGCTATTGCCAGCTCTACCCCTTGCATCCCTGAAATGCATCCCTGCATTCCTCTTCCATTACAGAAATGCATTTGGCTCTCAGGAAAAGATTGATGGCTATTTCTCTGCTGGTAGCACAACACACAACTCTGTGTTTTATTTGCTGCCTCGAGAAAGGGGGAGGGAAGCTGCCCTGAGGAATTTTAGGTGGGCAGGATGGAATACCCCAAACTGCAATTTGCCTGGGGCATCAAGGTTAAGGTGCTGATTTAAAATACTTATATTCTGAATGGGTTGTTTGTGGAGTGGTTATCTCCTCTTGAATCATGCCCTTTCCTGCTCTTCCTTCCTCTCTCTATGCCAGGGATATGAAGGGAATCAGGTGTTGCTTCGTGACTAAAACATGAGGAATGCATGGTATCATTTCCCAAAAAAAGAAAGACCAGTAGCCATTTTATTGTTTCTGAGGGACATTTTTACAGTGGTGGTGGGCCTATATCTCAGCTAAACACTTCTGCCAAGTTTCATAATGGAGTTTAAAACAATAAAATGGACTTCCTCTGCAATTTCATATGCACACACAGTAAGGAAAATTAGTGACATCAGGATTTCATCATTGACGAATTCACTTGACGTAACACAGTGATGAGCAACAATAAACATCTTTGCAGACTTTTTTTAGTAACCAGGGTTCCTTGGAATACAAGAACTACCATTGTTTTTACTCCATGTGTGTAACTTGGTTTTTTAACCTTGTAGGCTTTTGGCTCAAGAGGTGTAGGGATGCGTACTTTAGCTAATGTAGAATATGGCTGTGGTAGGTTGTATCTCAGCCCCTTTCCATGCATTACCACTTTATGTTCCTCCTGCTTTTGGGCTGAAAAGTTAGATGCAAGATGAGAAATCCAGAGGAGATGTAACAGAAACCTGGGGGGAGATATTTTTCAGCATCTACCAATTTTTATCATTGTCACTTCCCAAAACAGTCTTTAAATCAGGGGTACTAACTGAATGGAAAGAAAGTAAAATTACAGTTGTAAAGAAAAGAATAAGCTTAGTAATATGCTATAAAAAGGGGCTCTCAGGGAATCAACTTTTAAGTACCTTGTGGCATTTTTGAAAAGTAATGTGTCTATTAACAGTCAAGCAAGAGAAACCATCCCACACTTATTCAAACAGGTTCTCTATCTCCTTCTCTTCAACTGAAGAAGAAAAGAGAAAGTAAATGGAACAGAGGGAGAAGGAAGGACAAAAATATATTTGCTGGAGGTTTCTCTTTCAAGATGTTCTCTAATCTGTGCTGTGGCTTGGGATGGCACGGAAGATGATAAAATCCCATTTCCTCTGCATGAATTAGGTAGTGGTTGGATAAGTTGCTGTTTCTGGTGCCCTTTGTCCCACTTCAGCAACCACTTTGATGTAAGGTGATTAAGCAAGACTGTAGTTTGAATAGTGGACAAACTGGTTTTCAGTGTTAACATGTTTTGGGGGGGATGTTTTACTTTTTTGGTGTATGAAGTTTTGGCTGCTGCTTTTTTTCTTGAAGCCATTTTAGTACTACAAGAGCAATTACTATCCTCTCAACACATTCCCTCTAATTGTCGTTGTTAATTCTTGAAAATGATTTGGAAGCAAATAATAATCTATGAAAATGAAAGCAGACATACACATCATTGGAACTATTGCAGCTCTGACAAATTAATGAAGGTACTGTGGATGGCTTTTGTGAGAGCCTTGTTTCAATATCTTTATTAAAAAAAAAAAAAACTTTTTCAGTGCTGTCATGATCAGTATATTCTGCAGTCTGAAAACCGTAAACCTTTGCCATTCCTGAGGCTCTTGGAATCATCTTGCTGAGCAGTGGAGGGATGGGACTCAGAGAGGCTGTGGGATTAGGCCCACAGCCTGTGACACAAATTATATCATAGCCTGAGTCAAACAAATCAGTATGCAATTTTTTGTGCTGTTTAATGAAATGATTAGGCACAGAACAATGAATTATGAAGGGATTAATGGCAATGGAAGTAATTACCATAAAAAGCAAAGTAAAGCTGATGTGTTTGGTACCTACAAATGCCATTTCTTGCAGACATATGTATATGCCATACAATTTTACTGGAACACATATGGTAACTATTTTTTCTTTTTTAAAAAGAAGGCTGCAGCAGTTTCTGGTATAGGTTTCTTGTACTTCTAATTTCCATCTCTTTCAGGATGTAAAAGTACCCATTGCATTTCTCAAATGTAGTGAGAAATTCTCCAGAGCAAAACCCACAATTTAAAAGCTTTTGTGCTGGTGTAAGTAAGGTTTCAACAGTGTGATATGTTTTCCCAGGCTCTAACCACGTCAGCTTTTTTTCTTCATGTTTAACTGTGAATTACCAATGAGAATGACTTTGCTTCATATGAAGGCAAAGAAGGTTGTTAACACTGATCTAAGCTCAATGGAAACTGTTTGAAGTATCCTGAGTCATAAATGTCACTCCAATCTGCATTTATTCATTCAGAGAGAGAATCTGAGAATGCTTTTAAACCTTGAGCAACAAGTAGAATGTGACTAGAAAAAACTTCCTTTTATTGCATCTCTGTAGCAAAAGGTTGGGTTTGGGTTATCTCTTTGCGATTGCCTAATGTGTTTTTTAGGGTTTGCAGTAATGGGCATATCAGGATCCATACCAGTACTTCACTGTTCTGTCACTTAGAAGTCTGAGGTCTAACTTGAATCTCCCACACTTTTTGAGTCTGTCACTTCTTGAACAAGTACTATTCAAGAGATCAGAAGTGTTCACTTTCTTTAGAGCACTTTGTGCTCCCTTAGAGCAATCATTTGTGTGTTTGGGGGTTGATGTGTATCTTCTTTCTCTCTCTCTCTTTTTTTTAAATTTTTTTTTTTAAAGCTGCACTGCCCTACTTCTGCCAGGGTTTTCTTATCAGTGTGGATTTCAGCCATTCTGGTCACTCTTCTCAGTCACATTCATCACTGATGCCTTGTGGGGGCAGGTGTGCGGTCGCGGGATATAGGATTGCCCCAGAAACCTTGCCAGTTTTGGGACTGCCATGCTGCATCTTGGTGGCCATGAACTTCTGCAGCCCAGCCAGTGTTCTCTTCCTCCTGTGAGCATGAGGCTGCTGGCTCTTGTTCAGCTTGTGTTCCTATGTAACCCCAAGGGATGGCTCCTGGTGGAGTTCTGCACCGTGCTGCATTTGTGAAGCTTATGAAGTACAGCTGAAAATATTTGTAATGCTTTTTTCCCTACAATATCCCTTAAATTTGTGAATATAAATCTGAACCTGATCCTGTTATGTTCATTAGCCTCTACCAGCCTTGCATCAAGTGCAGGTTTAGTAACAAGCTCTTGATCCATCATACAGGTTGCTAATGAAGACATTGAACAGAAGCTAATCTAGGACAGATTCTGAAGGGGGTCCTCTTGATACAACCTTCTAATTTATTAGCAAGCCCTGAAGGGCTGTGTTTTGAAGTACTCTTTTGTAACTGTGTTGGTACAACAGTTTGCCACTTCTAGTTTAATTAATTCCATGAGAGGATATATCAAGACTTTAATAAATTTTGGCTAAAACATTCATTGCAACTCCTTCATCTACAATCTAGTGCTCCTGCTGTGTAAGGGAATGATGTTCAGTTTACATGTGTCCTGACAAGTCCATGTTAGCTCTTCTCAGATAACATCTCCTGACTTGCTTATAAGAAGCCTTTCTTCCCACATGAATTTAGCAGTTTTTCTGAAAAACAAGACATATATTGTTGGATGTGTTACTTCCAAAGTGTCTTACTTTCTGGAGTCTCAGCAGTAAGAAGAATCTAGTAATCTGTCTCTTAAAGCAAGAGGTCAACAAGGCTGTTTAGATTTTAGATAGGCAACAAGTGACTCAGCAGAGCTAAAATCTTGCCAAGCTGGCTTCTGCTAGATTTAAAGCACAGAAAAACATTTGACAGTGAGGACAACATTTTAATCATCCTGATGCTTTTAGGCATTTTGTTAGTCTTGTGTGTGTTATTTCCTTTCATTTAAAGCTCTTGGAAGGTAACATGGGGGTCATGCACAAGGAGTTACTGCAGTTCAGGCTTGCCGTTCACTTTGAAGTGCTGGAGTTGGAAGCAGTCCATGATCCTGTAACATGCAAGTTGGGAGCTGCACTTAGAAGGAATTGCTGAGTTTTTTGAAAAGTAGGGAACAAGGCAGTTGCATCTTGTTGTCTTTTATTCTTCTGATGCTTGTATAAATACTCAGTAAACATTATTTTTACATAATGATAGCTTTCCTTTTTTTAGTTAAGTACCACTCAGCATGCTGCATTTGCTTAAAAATCAAACTGACTTGGAAATAGTTAAGCAAGAGTAGAAATTTTCAAACAGGTAGGGGTGCAAGTAGAAAGATTGCATTTCTGTTTGGTATTGGAGGTATTTTGAAACTCTAAATGGAAGCTGTGGGACTCGGTGACGTGGGCCATCTTTGTTGCATCATGTTTAAACAATTGCCTGTCTTGTTTCAGGAGCTAAATTTGTTTGTGGGTTTTTTAGAGTTGTAGGGTTGGGGTTTTTTTTAACCAACTCTAATTTTGTTTGGCTGTGTTTATGAAGCGAAACCTTTAAGCCCTAGAATTTGTTTGCTTAACAGGAAATATATTCTTGGTGTTGAACTTTGGAATAAAACCACTTGTTTGAGCCCACAGTGGTAGGTGCTGACAGCATCTTGTCTCTCTGCTACCATTTTTCATTCTGAGATCCCTCCTCCAAGCAGGCTGGCCCACTTCAGCACTTGTTTCTTGGGCAGCCCTGGCTGTGGTGTGTTCTCTGTGGTGTCCCTCTGTGAGCCTGTGTGTGAGTCATGGGAGGACAGGCAATTCCAGGGATGTTGGG
Source organism: Anomalospiza imberbis (assembly GCF_031753505.1). NCBI lineage: Eukaryota > Metazoa > Chordata > Aves > Passeriformes > Viduidae > Anomalospiza > Anomalospiza imberbis. The sequence continues at coordinate 30,396,106 of NC_089682.1, forward strand.
ATTGGCAGCCTTCCACGGGTGAGTGGGGGTGATACAGTGCTGGTGAATTTACTTAGTTTCAGATGTGATTAATGTCATTCTTCTTCAGCTTAGAATCCTGTGGTTTATGGACCGTGCATGTGGAGCCCACAGCCCCAAGAAATGCAGGAAAATCCTGAAAACTCAGAAGCTTCAGATTTTGGAGCATAGGAAACAGTCATCCCTTAAATAACAGACAACATGTGCCTCAATAGAGGTCCCACTCTTCTGTATAAAGCCTCTTTTCACATACCGGTCGAGAAATCTTCACAGCTGAGTAGATGCTGGGAGGCTCTTACCTTGCAGCACAATAGCAGGAGAGCACAGCTCTACCAGACCTGATGCTATCAGCAGCATTCATCTGTGCTGTGCAGAAATGGAAAATATTTTAGTGGTGAGTTAACTAGGAGGCATATCCTGATCCAGCTTTGTCACAATAGTAGATCGCTGCAGGCACTTATCAGAGTTACTCTCGCTGTGGAATTTTAGCTCAGGAGCAACCTTTTTGTCTTTCTTCACAAAGAGGGTTTCTCTTTGTTCTCTGTGAAAAAACAGGAGACTATTTGTCTGCTTTCTTTGGATAATATTATTAAGGAAAATAATGCTTGAGAAGGAAACAGAAGCTGAACGCTGGTTGAGCGCATTCTGTCTTTTCTGTTGCTTGCAGATACAGATCCTCCCTTCTCAGATCTCAGTTTGTTCTGGATTGTCTTCCTCCCTGTTCCACATGGCTACGTCTTTTTCTATGGATTAAACTAAACTAAAAAACCCAAAACCCAAACAAACAATTTATTTACTTATTGAGGCAGTCTCATTTGTCTCAACTTATATTTTAACAGGGAACAGGGCTGGGGTAGAGGGAAGTTGTCTGCAGAAGAGGTGGGTGAAGAAAGGAGTGGAGAGGGGATTTACAGCACCAAGGTACCACTCCCTGTTGTGCTTCAGCCCACGCTTTAAATTCTTTCAGTGGCACAAAATCAAGATTTTTTTTTTTTTTTTTTTCCTTATGGTGAATCATGCTAGGAAAAATTTACTTGTAGTAAAGAAAATTATAGAATTTAAGCCCTAATGTTTCTGGAGCTGCTGTTAGTGAGCTAATAGCCATGGCCTGTTTATGATGTAATTGCATAGTTCTCTAAATTACTGCAGGCTTCTTTATTAAGAAAGGAGAAGAAAAATAAGTCCTCAAAGCCAAGTCTGTATAACCATGGCTCAGTAATGAAAGTTTCATTTATTTAAACTTTTCATATAAATGTGGATGGGTGGCTGAAAGGAGGCCAAGTTCAAACTGAGTGCGGCTGGTGCTCTTATTCCCAACTGAGTCTGTAAGTGACCTGAAACTGTTCTGCATTTTGAAACTGTTCTGAGGGCTCTCTGAGGCTGATACCTCTCCAAATTAAGGATTCCATAATTTAAATGCCACCATCATTAACACTTCTATTACTGACCACTTTGGAGGTAGTCATTGAGCAAATGCATTACTTTTGGGTGCAGGTGCAAGTTGGTAATGCTACTGTGAAGGGAAACAAGGAACATTAGGCTAATCTCCCTTGCTCAATATATGTTCATCAGATGAAAGATTTAGTTATCTCCTGGGCACTGAAATTTGTAACTCCTGGCGTATGTAAAGTCATACGGCAGCCATAGAAAATGCATGGTTAAGAAATAATGTAAAAAAAACCCAAACTAGCGAAGCAGCTGATTCAAATTAGTGTCCTTTCCCTTACTAATTACTATACTAGTTGCTTTTGACCTTATTGTTAAACAAGCACTTATTGATAAGTTCTCCTTTTAACATATTTCAGAGTTGCTTATACAGTGCTTTGTTTACATAGGCACTGAAGATTGCTGTGATGGTGGTTTTATTCTGTATTCCTTGCTCTTGGTGAGGCCAAAAAGGAAATTATTCTTGCTGCTTTTTCTTAAGGGATCTTGAAGCCAGAGCACAGAATGAATTCTTTCGGGCCTTCTTCAGATTGCCCAGGAAGGAGAAGCTGCACGAAGTCGTGGACTGCTCTCTCTGGACGCCGTTCAGTCGCTGTCACACAGCAGGGACAATGTATACTTCAGACAGTTATATCTGTTTTGCCAGTAAAGAAAATGGCTGCTGCACTGTGATCATCCCACTTAGAGAGGTAGAGTTTGTTGTTTGTTTAATTTTTGGGTCCTTATCTACCTTTTTCTACCCTAAGCCTCTGCTGCCACTTGACTTACCTACAAAGTACTGTTTGTTGAAAAAGAGTTGGATGTTTGTGTGTATCCTGCCTACAGGATTTTTGTACAGCTTGTTCTGGGACTCATTAGGGCCTGAGCTCCTAAAAATATGGGTGATTCAAAACTATCCTCAAAGTGAAGTATGGACAAGTAATGCAGCAGGACAGAACACTGCAGAAACAGAGTCTGCTTGGCCTAAGACTTGGGGAAGACTGGAACAGGGCTCCCCTCCCAGCTCCACAAACACGTACATCCAGCTTGATGTTGATGGAGACTGGCTTGGACCCATTCCAGCAATGCAAAAGCATCCTAGCCTGGGATCAACACAGGTGTTGAGCTCTCCCTCCATAGACAGCCTTTAACAAACCTGTGGGTACTTTGCCAGGCTGTAGGGCAGAGAGAAAGAGGGGATGTTATGCATGCAGTGATGGGCTGACAAATTTCCATGAAATCAATAGACAAGATTAAATGGAGGGAGAGCGCAAGGGAAGGTGGTGGGAGTAGAACGAGAGAAGGAAGCTGTCAGCTAACACCTGCCTTATCTGCTGTGAATACAAGGCTGTTATGATCTCTTAATTAAAGCTTTCCTTTCATTCTGGACTAATAATAGAGTAACATCCAAATCATATTGTAACTGTAGCAACTTACCTTCCACTGTTGCAGAAACAAAAAACAATATGAGAACAGTATTGTATACTTATTGAAAATTAACAAAACAACTGCTTTTCCCTATCTTCAAAGGTGGGAAAGTAAATTTTTTCCTCCACACCCAGAATTTGATCAAGTTGATCTTTCTATAAATCATTTTTTAATCATACATTCCTTTCTTATCTTTTCCCTCTGTCTGCTGTTTAGAAGTGGGATGCAAAGTAATTTAGGAAAAAAAAAAAGGCATCTAGGATACTTTTTGGCATCTGCTTTGACCTTTTAGAGAGACCATGAACTTCAGGCAGTAGGATGTGTTCAATTAAGGAACACCAATATGAATAACCACATTTAAAGCATGCATATGAAATGCTGTGTTTTGGTACACGTAGAAAATTTGAATATGATTTTGTGGATGTGGTGCCTAATGTATTTTCTGTAATGTCTCTGGAAAAGGTAATCAGTATAGAGAAGATGGAGGATACAAGCCTTCTGCCTAATCCTATCATTGTTAGCATAAGGAGTAAGACAGCCTTTCAGTTCATTGAGCTGAAGGACCGGGATACTTTGGTGGAGAACCTGCTTCAGAGGTTCAAAGAGGTGAACTCTGGCAACCCATTGCACTGCAACAACTTGCAAAATAACAATCAGGTACTGAACTTTTATTTTATTATTAATTCAATATGTTTATCCATTTTTCCACTGTCCTGCCTTCTTTGTGAGGCCCCCAAATTGATCTTGAGCCAATGCTCACCTGATGCCACCTTTAAAGACCTGGCTGGTGGGATAGAGGACACTCACAGCATATTTGTGATTGACATGCTGGGGAGAACAGGGACTGTGATGGGCAGATGGGTTGCCCTTCACAGAGACCTCAGCAGTTTGGAGGAATGGGCTGATAGAGACCTCTCAAAGTTCAACAAAAGCAAATGTGAAACCTGGCAAAATAAGCCCATGTGACAGGAGAGGCTGGGGAATGGCTGGTTGGAGAACAGCTGTGTGGAAAAGGTGGAGGAGTCATGAAGAAGTCCAGCCTGTAACTCAGCTGTGTGCTCTTACAATGCAGAGGGACAACCCCATATCAGGTTGTACTAGCAGGATTATAACCAGAAGGTCATGGAATGTTACTATTCCCTTTTATTCAGCAGTTATGAGGCTGATCAGGAGTACTGCGTCCAGGTTTGACTGTGCTCAATTACACATGAAAAGCATTGATAATTTGGAGTAAGTCTAGTGGAGGGCTATAAGATGGTCAGGGGCTGGAGCACATGCTTTTTAAGGAGAGGTGGAGGGATCAGGGCTTCCTCAGCCAGTCTTCTGCCAAGTAGTGGCGAGTTGGAAGATAAAGGCAAACTCTTCTTCAATATACCAGTTGAGAGACGAGCAGCCACAGCTTCAAGATTTAGCAAGGAAAAATCTGAATAGATAAAAAGAGAGCTTTCCCCTCATGGTTAGGCAGAACTGGACTGGGCTGTCCAGAGCGGCAGTGCACTCTGCTTTCTTGGAGCTACTCACCTGTACTGGGCAGAGACTCCAGCAACCAGGGCTGAGGGCTCCTACTTTGAGCAGGGGATTGAAAACGATAGTCCTCTCCAACCTAAATTGTTCTGTGATTTTATCTTTCAAATCATAACAGTAGAAGACTGTTGGGTAGCTTGTCATCAAGGACACTTAGAATTGGCTAACAACTTCTGTTTTAAAGTAACAACCCTTTTCCTGACATGCAAACGGATGACAATTTGTATAAAGTCTTGAGTAAGACCTTTTCTCCTGAAAGGTGTTAAAGGTTTTGATGCAAAAGGCAAAGGGTAATGCAACTCTGTCTTGAGGACAGTTGAGCATGTAGTTCTTAGCCTTTTCAGTCATTACCACTTTGATTTGGCATTGCAGAACAGCATTGCCTTCGGATCCATGTGCACGCTGGGGGATGATGAACCTGCGTGTCTGGGAACAGAGGCTTCACAAGGGAAAGAGAGAAGTGAATGTGAAAAGGAGAACAATTACTTGCTCAATGCAGAAGCACTAAGGTCAGACTTTCATCAGTCAGGAGTGCCAGGCCTTGATTTTGGAAAGGTATGTAACATTTGGGGAGTGCTGTAGGAGTTTTTGGTTTAGTTTTTTAAAAAGCTGGGGTTATATTCACTCAGGATAGGTGTTTTTAGTAAAATGCATTCTGTATTGGTTGGAGAAATTAGATACAGGATAACAGCTTTTTTATTTGGATTTTTTTCTTCTCCCTCCCCCCATTTCATTCTGGTGAATATTTATAATTTTATCCCTGTGTGGTGAATTAGATATGCAAAGTGGGGAAAGTCAAAGTCCCTAGAACAGACTTCCCATTTCCATTGGTAATGGAATACCTTGTGGAATTTCTAGTATGTGAAATGCTTTTGTTTACCAAGTCTCACATGCACATGTTTTTTTTAAATATATCTTCTCATTCCCAGTCTAGAGAGCAAATCAAAGAGAGCCTGTGGAATGACCATTTTGTAGAGTATGGCAGAACTGTGTGCATGTTTCGCACAGAGAAGATCAGAAAACTTGTTGCTATGGGAATTCCCGAATCCTTAAGAGGCAAACTCTGGCTGCTTTTCTCAGGTGGGCGTGCTTAAATATGTAAATGTTGGCTGTAGGCATCATCTGATTCTGGACATGGCAAAACATTTAGGCAAGAAATCTCTCAAGGGCAATTAAATGTCCTTTACATGGAACCTGTGATACTGCTTAAGGAAAAGACATGATCTGAACTGAAATAATATATGCAAGGATGTACCCAGGTAGATCTGTAAAAGTTTTATCTCAGGATGACATCCTATGATGTACAGAAGAATCAAAGTAACATCTTTGTAATCTATGTAATTTAAAATTAGCATCATGTTTTCATAAAACAATGTTCATCTTCAAGCAGCAATTAGATTGTAGCGTAAATACTGAGTTAGCCTTAGACAAATCAGATTATTGCAAAATAATGACAAGCTCAAAGTTGGCAGACCTGCTCCTGCTTCTCGTTGAATGTTGGCAGGGCTTACAGAAACTGGAGATGGAAAAAACAACTCATTTCATTGACAAATATGACAGAGCCAGAATGTGCCTACAATGTGATCTCAAGTTTAGTCCTTAATCCAATATATGGCATATTCAGACATTTGTAAATGTGGAGCTTTTCCTCCTGGAAGGATGTGAACAGTGCAGAGTACATTTCTCCCAGTAATATGTGGGGGTGGTGAGACACTTGGAAGGGGTTGCCCAGAAAAGCTCTCGATGCCCCATCCCTGGAAGGGTTCAAGGCCAGGCTGGATGAGGCTTTGAGCAACCTGGTCTTGTGAAAGGTGTCCCTGCCCACAGCAGGGGGGTTGGAATGAGATGATCTTTAACCAATACTTTCAACCCAAACCAGTGCTTTCTGCTGGAGACATCTTTTGCTCAATCAAGGTGTTTTGGATGATGTTGTGTCATGTAAGCTTTGCTAATACTTCGTTTTCAAGATGTGTATTCTGTTAGGACTTTGTCTTTAGGTCTGGATATTCACAGACCTTGGGGAAAACCACCTTGCTTACTACACCCTTTTGAGCAGTAATTCCAACACTTAGGTTTAGCATTGTCCTTATCCGCTCCCATCTTCCACTTTCTCCCTTCTGCTGCCTTCAGACGCCCAGACGGATCTCGTCTCGCATCCTGGGTACTACGTACATTTGGTGGAGGCATCCATGGGCAAGTGCTGCATGGCGACGGAGGAGATCGAGCGTGACCTGCACCGCTCACTGCCCGAGCACCCGGCCTTCCAGAGCGAGACAGGGATAGCTGCCCTCAGGAGGGTGCTTACGGCGTATGCGCACAGGAACCCCAAAATAGGATACTGCCAGGTGAGAAATTCCCAGTGGGATAATACTCCCTGCTTTTTCTTCCCCTTCTTCCCACTCTCTGTTGTTCTCTTGAGAGTGCTTTTAATGGTGCTTTTGATAAATAAAGACCTTTCAGTTGGAAAAATACATAATTTTAGATATTAAATGTCATTTTTCCTTGGAAAACAACTACATAGTCTCACCAAAAGGCTCTGTTCTACCAACGACATTCCTTCAGCATTTTGCAAACTGCATTTATAGTTACAGGAGGGGAAAAATTGTTTCTGCTGCTTCTGTTTGTTGCAAAGTGCATTTCTTGGACAGTACTTGCAAGCAGTGCAGGACAAATTGGCCTGCACAGATGATGATTTATGTAATGCACTGGGGCAGAGGCTTAATGAACCTTTCTGCCACTTTCTTCCAAAACTGATGATAAATGATGAAAGTAGTTTGTCCAGCTGGTCAGCTCCCTGAATTCTGATTAACATCAGAGTGGTCCTGATACTGGAATAGGGGCAGTGAAAGGAGCCCCATAACATCTTGCAGTATCAGTTACCTGCTTTGTATCTTGGCAAATAGAGTGCTGTGCTTTTCTTTATTCTATTGCTATTATGAAAAGCAGTATACGTAAGCTTGGAAAACTTGCTATGCCTGTGGGTTGCAATTATGTATTTGCTGCCTCTTTTTCTTGCTTTTTTTTTTCTTAGTTCTTTACATCCTGTTAGGCTACTTTTCTTTCTATAAAAATAGCCACAGTTGAGCTTTTGTCAGTAGGATTTGCTGTCACTAACAAATCCCATTTTCTTCTTTGCCCTTGTAAGTCTATGAATATTTTGACCTCTGTGTTGCTGCTGTATGCCAAAGAGGAAGAAGCCTTTTGGCTGCTGGTTGCTGTGTGTGAGCGGATGCTGCCGGATTACTTCAACCACCGAGTGATAGGTGAGCCCATGTTCTTTGTCTTGCAGACTGGGAAGGGGTAGCCATATGGTGCAGGGGTGGGGAAAGTGCTCAGGGTCAGCTGGGTCCAGACCCCATGGACGAGGTGCTCCATCCACTTGTGTGGTGTGCAGGGACAGCAGCAGTGGCTGCTCAGATTCCAGCCAGGGTTGGTTTGGTCTGAAGGGTTTGAACTGCACAATCTGTAAGTATATGCTCAACTTCACAGTTTGTTTTTTTCTTTCCTGTTGGTCAGAAGATGGTGACACTTTTGGCTGTTACATAAATAGAAGAGCTTGTGGGTCTTGGCTAGGAGTGTGCAGTGTTAGAGACTCAGGCTGTTTAAAATGAAAGTAGGAGAAATCTGCTTTGTGATCTGAACTGTCTGAATTGCCTGGCTACTGGAGCAACGCAGGCTTGCATCTACACTAGCCCTTTGTAATGAGAGCTGATACAAGTCCCTTTGCCATGCACTGTGTGTGCTGTGTCCCTTGTATAGTGCCATTATTTTTAAGATCGTTGTGCAGACTGCCTAATGCACAGAAAGAGAGGGGCTAAGCAGTATTTGTTCTTTGCAGTCACTTCCCTTACAGAAATGTTTGACAGATTTTCCGTTTTTAGTGCTAACCTTAGTCTGTAGCTGCAGCATCTGCTGTTACACCCTTGCTGTGGCAAAGAGAGGGACCAGAGTCACGTGTGAGGAAGTGAGGATAGGAGCAAAGCCCTGGCAGTAGTGGTTCTGGGCACTCTTGTGCTGCCTGTGGAGTAGGAGGAGATATTTGAGAAGATTTCCAGTCTTTTCCATGAAGGATGGGGTTGTTATACCTCCTTCCAGACACTGTGTCACTACTTAGTTTCTGTCTTGTCACTGAATTGGCAAGAAGGTAAGTTAAAGTTGAGTTAGTCTAAAGTTTAGCTGGATGCTTAGCATGTTTTGTGATGCTTTGAATGCCATTGGTATTTTCTGCTAGTGGACTGGGCATTGTAACTGTCCCACTTGTCAGAACTTTTCTTCTTGTCTCCAGACATGACCTTAAACTGCTATTTTGATAACTGACTTCCATGTTTGTCCATCTCCTTCCTTGATTAAAGCAGAAACACAGCTTTATCACTACTCAAGCATTTCTATATATCAACAGTGTGCTTTGGATTACTCATAACTTTCTGATGCTTGCTGGGTTATTGCCCTTAAGTAGCATTCTCTGCTGCTCACCTGAGTTGTCTCACCTGGCCAGCCATACCCCTGCCTTGAGTTGTTGATTTGTGCTTTTTATCTTACCTGTCACTTGCCATGGCTACTGCATACATTGTTTAAGTGCTGAAAGTTTTGGTTGTCCTGTCTCTGTTTTCTGGCCCTCTTTATCCCAAGGAAGTAGTTCTGTGTCCCTCTACTGCCATGGCTCACCACAGTGTGAAGAGCCAGGAATTCAGTTTTGCCCTGCTCTCCCTGGCTGAGTGGCACTGGTGCAGTTTTGCAGCATAGTTGCTTCACTGAGCACTTATTTCTGCAGCTCTGCTTTACCCTAGAACTTAACGTGCCCAAATCGGTGCTACTGATTTTCTCCACCCTGCCCCTCCTCTGGTTCCTGTTGCTTGAGTTAGTGTTCTTGGCTCTGCATTTCAGTCGACCTTCTTTTTTTTGATTTGCAACCAGCTCTTGTCTAAACTTTGTATTGTTTCTTCTTGTATAACACTTCCAAGACCAAACTTTTCCTCTTTGTGCACCCTGCCAATACTGTTTGTCCAAATTTTGATCTCTCAATAACTTTGGTGATCTCTGACCTTGCTACCCGTCACTATGCTTTTCCTCTGCAGTGTCAGCCAGTAATCTCTGCAGTCCAAACAGCTACCAAATTAATGACCTTGGTTATAACAGGCCTTCTTGGCTTCCTTTTGTCTCAGACCTTTTCTTTATGACTTTCAAAATCCTCTATTTCTTTATCTGTGTGTTTATTTAGCTAGTTAGAATTTTTGCTTTCAAAACTTAGGCAATTCAGTCCTACTCAGCCTTCTTACTTTCATCTCCCTCCTTCAGCCTTGCCAGCTCTGACCCCTTTCACAAGCTTTTTCATTATTTCACTGCTTGCAAATGGGAAAAGCTTGCAGGCAGGGCTTCTCCTTCAGGAATTCCCGCTGTCCTTCTCCTCTCTGCAATGCATAGAGGAAATTATAGGCAGATAGGTACAAGATAGAAACAAGTTATATATGGGTCAAGAGTGGTGGCAAGGGTCAGGCATATCCTATTGTCAATTACCATGACTTTTCCATCCCCTGCATATACCAGCCGGGCATCTTACCCCACTTTACCTGTTAGACTGTGATCAACTTGACACTGTAATTCTTAAAACACTGAAAACCTTATTTCATTTCTCTGATTTGCCTTTTCAGTCCTGAAGATGCCATTTATCTTGCATCTAAGTTCATCATTTTTCAAATGCATGCCCTGGTGTTTTCCTACCTCATTATGGTCTCATGCTGTAATACAGATTCATTTGCTCAGATTTCATGTTTTCTGGGAGCCTAATGAAAAAATAGACAGAAAAATCAATTTTAATATGTCTGCTTGACTTTCATCTACAGTGGCAGCACTTATTAGATCTGTGGAAGATCTGGAAAGTGTTGCGTGTTGCTTTTAAAGCTCTGGTTTTGCTAGTGCTGTCTCTAAGTTTGGAATGATCTATTTATATATGTCTTGCCTATCTGTCTCTGGCTTCCTTCAAATTTCTCTAAATCCAGCTTTGTTTTTTGGGTCTGTGTTAACTATGGCTATTAAATTGTTTGCATTAAGCTTATTTAAAAAAAAAAACAAACAAAAATTGCCCCCTGTTGAGTAACTCCAGTCTTTCTCCTTTTCTTCAATCTTACGGGAAGCTTTTTCTTCAAAGCATCATGCTTCATGTGTTTCTCAAAAGCTTTTTGGATGTCCATGGGCTTTTATTTTTGATTTGTGGTGCTGTAATGTTTGTTCAGCCACCAGCAGAAGCTCTTTGTGGACCGATGTGAAAGGTTCTAATATAGAGAAATGTCATAGCTATTTTTTCCCAGTGATTTGGATGCAAAGCCAAAAGATGCTGGCTCTCTGCCACAAATTGTCCAGGTTATATTCTGCTTTTCAACAACAGAAGTTTTGAGTGCTAGGGATATATATGTTTCAGCAATTAAAATTGTGTCCTAATATTAATAGAATATGGACTATAAGAAAGAAATTAATAACTTGAAAAGAAAGACAAAATAATTGAAAAGCTAACTGCATTTTGTATTCAGGAATATTTTTAACTTACAGTGTCTTTGATCAAAGCCCTGATGTGGCAAATTTGGTTTGTAGATACTGTCCATTTAATTGAGAAGAAACTACATTGATTCTGTAACAGCTGCTGACAAAGCAGAACTGAACTAGTAGCTAAATCAGAGCCCAGATCTGATCCTTTTGGAAAGACTGGTTGGGACAGTTAGGAACTCTTTTATCTGGGCATTGCGGAAATCTTTTGTTCTTTATGTGTAGATACATATGCTTGTAACTATATACTTGTATCTGTGCATGTGCTTTCGTGTAAATATTATTCTTCCTGCTTGGTGCGTGTTGGCATATCTGGACTTCCATCCTACATTTTCTCAGACCAAAACCTTTGCTGCCCACTTGCTTGAGTACATACATCAGAGAGGAATGTGTACTATCTTATTTTTACTACATACATCCCAAGTGGAGCAGTAAAATACTTTAAGATTGCTTTGCTAGCACTTAATTTTTATGTGCTTTTGTAGCCAAGACCAACAGCTGCTGCTATTGCTATTTCATTGCACCCTAAAGGCACTTAGGAGAATTAACATACATTTTGCAGAAAGTTGTACAGTAAGGTTTATGGACACAAGGGTTAGGCTGAGATCACAGCAGGAGGATAATGGCACTTTTCATTATAGATGCATGTGTACCTTGCCAGTTGAAATTTTAAGAAAGTCTTGCAGTTAACAGTTGACAGCAGTGATTAGCTTAAAAAAATATTTTTTCCTGTGTCAGTCCTGACTAATGTTGTTCCTTTGACTTGTAGGTGCTCAGGTAGACCAGTCAGTGTTTGAAGAGCTTATAAAAGAACAACTTCCAGAGCTGGCTGAACATATGAAGGATCTGACAGCCCTAGCTTCCATCTCTCTTTCCTGGTTCCTTACCCTTTTCCTCAGCATCATGCCCCTGGAAAGTGCTGTGAATGTTGTGGACTGCTTCTTCTATGATGGCATCAAAGCCATTTTCCAGCTGGGCTTGGCCATACTGGAAGCTAACGCTGTGGATCTGTGTAACAGCAAGGATGATGGGCAGGCCCTGATGATCCTGAGCAGGTATGGCCACACAGGAGTGCTCCTTTCCTCTCAGGCTGTTCTGCCTTAAAACAAAGGCATTGCTCAGTAGGCACCAGGGCCCTTCTGTGTCACCCTGCTGTTGCTGCTGTCGCAGTGTCTGCCTTAAACAATGGCTTTGTACGTTGGACGAGATGTCCTGTGAAGTTTCCTGGCACTGCCGAGACATGCATCGCCTGCGTCAGTGTGCAATATTTACTGCTGCTCTTCGTGCCTTCCCTAGACTGACGGGCTTCCTGCTCCAGACTTCAAGGAGACAGAAGTTTTACTCCTTGGGCAGCATTTAGTCATTTGGCTGGCTTGCCGTTCCTCAGATGAGTAATCACAAGGGCATTTTTGAAAAGTCTAGCTTGCCCAAAACTCAATTTATTTCTAAGTCTGAGCCATTAGACTTACTTGCTTACTTTAATTGAGAAGAGCACAGTGCAATGTGATCTATGTTCTGACATATTTCCTCCCTTCAGGTTTTTAGAGCATGTCAAAAATGAGGAAAGCCCTCTGCCACCTATTGGTAATCACCATGCATTCTTCAGTGATGACCAGGAACCCTTTCCAGTGACTGAAATAGCAAACCTGATTCATGACTCCTATGAGGTAAAATAATTCTTTGTATCTACTAGTCAGTTAAGTTAGAATTTTAAAGGAGAGGATTTAATTCAGCTTGGGTGCTTTGAAAGTTAATACACGTTTACAGATTCCTTGACTGATGTGCTGTCATGCACAAGACTAGGTGTAGTATGAGTACCTAGATTAATTAGAGACTGGGTATGCCTTTTCTTCAAGGTCTTACTGCACTTTAGAAGCTGTATTTCCAATTAATACAAGTATCATAAAACACAACACAAATAATAAATTTCTGTTCCTCTCTAACAGAAATTTGGAGACCACTCTGTGGAACAGATAGAGCACATGCGCTACAAACACCGGATCCGTGTCCTGCAGAGCCACGAAGATACAACCAAGCAGAATGTGGTGAGCAGGGTATTGATATGACTGAGGTAACTCAGCATTGCCTCTGGAGACACATCGGTTTAGTTTTTAAAAAGGTGTCACCAGGTCTTGAAAAATCATTGCTGACTGTGCAAAAAGCTCTTTCCTGGGATGCCAATGCTTTTTTTTTTGTCAGCCATGTACGTTATTATAGTTTAGGGTGCTTTAAAGTTCTGAACAACTGCAGGGCTGTCCAGCCCAGCACCTTATCTGTGACTGTGGCCGGCCCTTGGCAGATGCCTGGGAAGAGCATGAGGAGGGACAGCACCATGCGATGCGTCCCTGGCCTCTGTAACCTGTAGCTTAGGGACTTCCTGTCTTTGTTTCTAATAGCCCTTGAGGGATTTCTCTTTTCATGGATGTGTCCAACTGGTGAACCTAAAGAAGGGGGAAACAGCGCAAAGATTTAAAAAAAATCTTGTAGTAGTGGTTTTCAGCTGTTCCACCTAAGTACAGCTCATGAGTCTGCCTGTGTCAGTGATGTCACTAACATGATTTTCTTTCTTTTTAAGCTCCGAGTTGTCATCCCAGATGTTTCAATTCTTCCTGAAGATTTAGAGGAATTGTATGACTTGTTCAAGGTTGGTCTCCCTGAAAAGCGGGGGGTGCACTTCATTGAGGCTTCTTTGGGCATAACTTCCAGCTGTTGCTTGGCAGCGCAGCACTGACCTCCCGTCCTCTGGCAGGGCCGTGCTCCTTGAGTGGGATCTTGCCCTTTTGTCCTTTCTGTGGTTGTGCAGATGTTAAAGAGGAACAGTAATATTCTGATTCTTCAGAGAACTGCTCCAGAGTTTTTTCTAACTTTCTGCTTGGAAATGGTCACTGACAAGCTAGGTTCTGTTAACTTTCACATGCAGAATAAATTAAATATTATGTAGCTGTGCTCATTGAGAACTTGGCAGTGCTTTTAAACCCTGTTCTCTAAATGCTTTTTAAAGGCAGACTGTCTTCTCCATGGGGGGGAAAAAAACCCCAAACCCCACAACCTTGTGTCCTTGCCATTTGTTCCAAATTTTCTAATAGTTTTTTTTTTTGTTTGTTTGTTTTTTGGGATTTTTTTTTAACTAAAAGCAGTTTCAGTTCCTTTCTGTCAAGCTGATGTTTGATAAAACTTACAATAAAGCTGGAGACAGGGACATCTAAGCTTATACAGCTATACTTGATTTAGAGGTCCAAGCTGTAATTATTTCCCTTAAGGACCATTTCTTCTGTGTATTGTTCATAGCCATAAATACTCAGAATATGACTGTGCTATGTCATTAGTGTTACACAGCTTTGTCACCAAGAGCAGCTGTATTCTGCCTCCATTAGTGGTTGTAAGATGATGCTGCCTGGGCTAGTTCTTCAGTGCTTCTCTCCTGCTCCTCACTGCTGGTTTTGATCTTTGACTAGCTTCCCCTAATATAATTTTCTGGTAGTGGTTCCTTTTTCCTTTTTTTGTTATTTGCCTTGCTCTCCCAGGGACAGCTTGCTTTGTTGGGACTCTTTGTTTTACCTGTTCCTAACAGAAGACTAATGCTACAGTATCCAAATGGAGCCGTCTGAGAGAATAAATGAGCCGGTCAAGCCTATGGTTACTCCATATTTTTTGTGACCCTCTGTACCTTTGACTGCTAAGGGACATCCTGGATCAGATGTGGTTAAACAGAGTTTCAGTAGCCCGCAGTGACTCTTTTTCAAGAATCTACCCTTATTAATTATCCACTGGAAATTGGATAATTGGAGAGTGGCTGGCTGCTCTGATGAAAGATTTGCTTTTTCACAGAGGAATGGTCTTGGTATCACTATGACACCTTGCACAGAGCGAATTTAGAGCACATTACAGCATAGTTTGATGTGAATGCCTTTTTCTGCTGGTTGTGCTCTCTGCTGCTGCGCCCCGCAACAACCACTCTCGCGTGTCCGATTTCTCCTAGAGGGAACATTTGATCAGGTGCTACTGGGAAAGCAGGAGCGTGGTGTCGGAGCGCCACGACCCCAGCAGGCCGTACGCCGAGCAGTACCGCATCGACGCCCAGCAGTTTGCCAGCCTCTACCGCCTGCTCTCGCCCTGGACCTGTGGGGAGCACACCGACCTCCTCGCCCACAGGACCTTCCGCCTCCTGGATGAGAACATGGACCAGCTCATCGAGTTCAAGGGGCTCGCCAGCTGCTTGGGTATTGGCTCGCTGCGGGTTGGGCCGCGGGGCAGAGCTGGGGGTGGCACGTGGGAGAGACAGGAGTGTTAAAATGCCACCTAACTGGCAGAGAGGATGGTTTCTAGGGCTTGTAATTACCCTTATCAGTGACCTTTACTCATTCTTTTGTGTTTCAATCATCTGAAGTCAATTTGATTTAAAAGACAGCCTGAGGACATGACTGAATGTTGTATTAAAATATTTGATTTCTCAGACAATAGTAATTTTGTCAAAAATCTTGTATGAATGAAGAATTACACTCGGGTCTGCACAGAATGCTAGGAAATCCTCTCTACCGGGTTGTTGCTCTGAGTATACCTCTGAAATCTCAGTGTACCTCTTTGAAACTGCTTCTTGAAGACTTAACCTTACACAGATTAAGGCAGGCTGACTGCTGCCTGCCTTGCGTGTTGGCAGTAAGCAGAACAAAAAAAATCTGGCCAGCCAGCAGTGACTGAGAGCTATGCTAGGGTTGGTCTTGAGGCCACCAGCTGTCCTAATGGGTGAAACTGACTGTCCAAAATCTGGCTGAAGAGAAAGTGGCAAATCTCAACTGTTGGCTGACCTCAAGTGAAAAAAAATGAAAGTCAAAGCTTCCGTAAAAATCAGTGATTTTGTATTCTTTCCACTTAAGATTTTTAGATTTTTTAATGTGAACACTAAGGCACCCTGTATGCTCTTTTTATTTGATTCTTGGAGGGATACAACTTTTAATTTAAAGTTCTCCACAGTATTTGAGCGCATTTGGAAGTTTAGAATCTTATTTTTATTGATCATTGAATATGGGAATCATATTACATGTGAAAGAGTTACCTCCTTTGGGCTTACTCTATAGAACAGCAGTAAGGGCTGAAGGGGAGAAATGCTAAGAATATGATGTCCCCAACATTATCTGTCTCCACCCCCACCCTCACATTTCTGTAAATCTGTGGCAGCAAGCAGCCTTTAGTAGATTCCCTGCCATCCTCCTTGATATTTTTAGATGCTGAAGCTCCATAGGGTGAGGTGCTCCCAGTCTATTTCACAAGAACAAAGACCAAAACAGATGGCTGTCACCTGCTGTTCCTCACTGACAGGCACAACCTAAAGTTATACACTGGCCGTATGTTTATTGTCCATGTAAACAATTATCCTTTGTGCCTGATTTATTTTAAACTGTGGAGGTAAATGCTGTGGTTCACTTCCTTCTTGTACTTTATTTTCCTTGCAGATGTTATGTATAATGGAGAAATGAATGAAAAGATAAAGTTACTGTATAAGCTGCATATCCCACCAGGTAAGAAATCTGAAAGGAAATGAATACCTCAGTTTCCCCAAAAAATTTCTTGCTTTTGGGAAAAAGCTGCTTCATGAATAACCCCATCTTGCTTCCTTCCAGCTTGGAGCATACAGGATGTGCATTTGTAGTTACACTCACTGCACTTTACAAATTACTCCATTAATTACAAATGGAACCTTTTTAGATGAAATGTATAGATTACAATGTCAAAATTCACACATCTGTTGCATTCAGAGATCTTTTGCAGCCAATTATATGGTTACTTCCAGACAAAATACGAACTGAAGTAACATTTTGAATGGCTTGTACTCCATGTACAGTAGAGATCTCCTTGTAAAGATATACAAGATCCAGTTTTGATTAGGTGACAAAATTCTGTGGTAGTTTCTCTGTGCAAAGTTTTTAATTAAATGTGCAGTTCTTGGCAAGCTTCCAACTGCAGCACCAGTCTTACAAAGAACATGATTTATAGTATGATTTAATAAAGTACCTGAAAGCATTTGCAAAACATCTTTGCACAATTACTTCACTTTCTTCAAGTATGTAAATTTTAGAAAAATAAATAACCATCATGCCGAATTCAAAGGATTAAATTTGTCACATATCTTGAATAGCTCTTACAGAAAATGAACGAGAGAGCCAGTCACCGTTAAAGAATCCTTTGCTGTCAACATCAAGACCACTGGTCATTGGAAAATCAAACGGTATGTCCAGAATGGTTCTCTAATGTGAGTGCATGAGATAACCAACTTTCCACTTGTGATTCCTACCATGTTATCTCTGCTCTCTGGGGTTTATTTTGAAATGTAAATTTACTACAGTGACTTGAAAATTAATTATCCTTTTTATGTCTGCTCCAAAAAAGGTGATGCAGTAGATTACCAAAAGCAATTGAAGCAGATGCTGAAGGATCTAGCCAAAGAAAAAGATAATAAAACTGAAAAGGAATTGCCAAAAATGAGCCAGGTATGTACCTTAGAGACTGTACTGTTTTTGAAGAAGCGTACTAAAAATGAAATTATTGAATTCAACACTTTGGCTGTCTCTCATGAAGTACAACTTCAGTCTGAACTTGGATTCAGTCCTTCAGGCATTGAGGATTGGGCTCCTCTGATCTGGGGAGCAGGTGCTTAAAAACTTTCACTTTCAAAAAGCTACCTTCCTAGCAGTTCCCTCTGCTCAGACTGGCTGGTGAAGAGAATTTCAGACTCGCCCTCAGCTGCAGCAGAATATGCAAGCAAATAGGCTTATGCAGGCTGGAAAAAGGCCTCCTCCTAAGCCAAAGAATTCCCAAGAATGCACAGTTTTGTTCTGTTTTCCATACCTCCTCTACACCAAAGCAGTAGCTTCTTAGTCTGCCACACCTGGAACTTGCCCTGTCTTAGCCAAACACTGACTAGAATTGCAGGGAGACAGCTGAAGGCTGTCACAGTCTTACCATCTGTTTCCTAATGCCAGTAGCTTTGTGTTGCTGGCATAAGGAAAGCTACTGGAGGGAAAAGGGCCCCATACTAATAAAACAAATATACAGACATACAAAGAAAGATGGGACTGCCCCCAGAATCCCTTCTGTGCTTGTGTTTCTAAATGAAGTTTTAAAGGGGTGGCATGTACCTAGCCTGTCAGCTCTCCAGGGGCTCACGATCTCCTAACAGGATATATGGAGACATCCTCTGTAGCCTGATAACCACTTGAAATGGGTGAGCAAGGGAGAGACAAAAAGGAGCTGGGCAGGGAAGATCTCTGAATTGTTTTAGAAGAGCTAGGAAAGAGGGGAGAGAAACAGAAGGGAAGTTTGCCTGCAGGCCTGTGGATGGCTACTTTGGTTGTAACCCACTCTGTGTAGCAGCCACCAATAAGGGATTTTCCCTTGCCTTGTCTCTCACTTGCCCGTAGATCATCTGGCAGGTCCTGATTTCCTTCATCAAAGTACTTCACTGCCCTCTTCTCTTTTTGATTTCAGCACAGGGTTTCCTAGCACCACTGGGGATTGAAATCCTTTCACTAAGAGTTTTTAAAAAGCAGGTAGAAGTTATAAAAGAACATATAAATGTACACAGCATTCCACCTGCCTTTGCACTGCCCTGCCTGACTCCTGCAGTGATCCCTTAGTGTGGCTGTTCAGGACTTTGATGCTCGTTTTTCATCCTTTACAGAAGGAGTTCATTCAGTTCTGCAAAACATTGTATAGCATGTTTCATGAAGATCCAGAGGAGAATGATCTGTACCAAGCCATTGCCACTGTGACCACACTGTTACTTCAGATTGGAGAAGTAGGACAAAGGAGCATCAGCTTGGGGAGTGGATCAGATGAGTTCACTGAGGACTTACAGCCCGAGGCCTCTGCTTCAGACCAGGATGCCGTTTTTACTGACACTGTGAAGACCCCTCACAAAGACTCTCAACCTTCACCTGTGACCGAAGGGGACTGGACTGTCTCTTTTGAACATATTTTAGCCTCCCTCTTGACTGAACAATCATTAGTTAATTTCTTTGAAAAACCCTTAGAACTGAAACCAAAGCTTGAGAATGCAAAGCTAAATCAATACAGTCTCAGAACAAATGGAATGAGCTGCCAGTCACGGACTGAACATGCAAAACCAAGCATGCAGTAGCAGCAAACATAGCAAAAATGAAATGCACTGAAATGATGCCAAAGGACATACTGTAAAAGGCTTTCAGTTGGCAGTGGACTTCTGGTATCCAATTTGTTGGGTCTGTGGTTTTCAGTTTAAGAGCTTTAAAAGCTAAAAGGGTGGGTAGATTTGTTTTCTGCCATTGACTTATTATGTTCTTGTTTTGAATGTAAAAGGAAACATCTGTCTACAGGGTGAAAAACTGAAGCCCTCTTCTGCATTGGGAGAGCAGAGGCTGGCTCCAGTTGTCTTTTTTTAAGCAGGGGAAAACACTTCTCATCTGCTGTCCACAGTTTGTTTCAGTTGTCTTTTTTGCACTAATACTGAAAACTGTTTCAATGCTGGTAATTGAAACTATTTTAATATATTTGATTGTATTCCAATTTTTATGTCTTGCTGACATGTTAAGTGTACATGGACTGTGCTTCTGATGTTGGTCTGTGAAAACATGCACTTTTCAATAAACCCTTTTTGTACAAGACTGGCATTGACAGTATTTACTGGTTTAGGGAAGCTAAGTACCTTTAGTCCCTACCGCTTTAAACAAATACCCTGAGATAGCATGATCACAATTATTTCACTAATCAAAACCCTGTTTCTATGCTGTACACAGAGCTGCTTTGGGAGAAGCCTACTGAGTCTGCTTAAGAGGCCAGTGGGGCACATCATCCACAGGAGATTACATACATGAAATATGATTTAGCAGTTTTGCTTGAGTTTTTCATGTTTTGTTTTTAAACAAACTTAAAATACCTGTGGTAAAGGCTCTTTAATACCCAGAACAAAATAAACCCACCACAACTCTGCCACCCACAAAGAGCATTTGAATCTCCTCCTTATTCCATTCACATGTAATGGAAATCTAGTGTATCTTTAATTAAGAAAATTACACCTTTATGTTCAAATTCAAAGAAAGAAACATATTTTAAAAGGCTAGTACCTGTTCAACTCAATGCTTCACAGCTGAGAGCTTGAAAAGACTGGACAATAAAAACAACAACTAAAGAATATATTTTGTATTTTTATTGTAATGAAAATTCATTTAATTTTCATCCACATTGACTGTCTGTAGACCTGCAAAACAAGACATTTTATCACCACCTGTTATATATATGGAAGTCCTCCCAAGAAATTACACCTACAGTTTCAAGGGTTGTCTGCTGATCTACTTCTGGAAAAGCAAACTATATAGACAAGTATTCCTGCAAATGCTAAAACAAAAACTTAGTGACACTTACAGAATTGATTTTTATCAGATGACAAGCAGAGAGGGCTTAACCTGCCTGAGCTTTTGACAGCAAAGGATGGGCTTAGGAACTACCCTAGTGACTATGGTCTGTGTTTTTCAATCTCTCAAAATTTACATGATCATTTTACTCCTTTTTGATGTGGATCAGGGAGCCCTGTTCTCTATAGCAGAGCTGGAAGTTTAGGCCAGTGGTTTGACTCTTGCAGCGTGCTTTTTGCACTACAGGAGGAGCTGTCCTGCTTTGCTTCTTGTTCAGAAAAACACGGCATGGGAGATGCACGAACCTGCCTTACCTTTGAATGTTGTGACTGGTACGTAGGTAACCAGAGTGTACAGCTTGTTGGGTGAATCCTCATCCTCATTGCGCTTTCTGGACAAACGCACACGGATACGGTAAGGAACATTCCTAAAGTGAAGATGGCAGATAAAGTTGCAGTGAAGTATGTACTGAAACCTATGAATTCATAGGAAAGTTCTTTCTCAGCATCACACCAAGAGCAAAATCTTGTACCTTAAGAGACTGTATTGTTTGCCTTAGAGGAGTTTTTGTTTGTTTGTTTTGCTTGGTTTTATTCAAGTTAGCAGGTAAGATTTAACTGAGCCTTGAGTAAGATGAATTCATAATCCAGGAGGAGCATGAAGTCAGAAGTGCATCATCAGTTCACTACTGAGGAAATGAACCTTGAAGATGATCATCAACCGAACACAATCAGCAAAGCAGCTGTTAGTAACAAGCTTTTCTTACTACAATATAAAATAGTGAGGAAAAACCCAACAATCTACCCTGAAAGCCCAATGCCTCTGTCAAAAGTCAGAGTATTGCCTATCTTTATGCCAGAAGCCGTGGAAATTCTAGTGAGCATCAAGACTGAACCAAGCTCTTACCTATGGGCACAAAAATTATTATAATTTCTTCCTTACAAAGCCCATGGAATCATAACTAAATTGTTTAATGATTTTGTTTGTAATAGGCAAATCACAGCTCAGTGTCCTCACCTAATAATGCCCAAAATACGCTGCTGAGGGAAGGCACAGAATTGAATTTTTTTCTCCACACCATTTTTCACATAACCTGCCACCTCGAACTCAAGATTTTAGGTAACTCCTGCTCAGAGTACTATGTGAAGGAACCTGCTCCTCCTCCCTGCTGCAAGAACAGCCTTTTCAAGAACATACTTATTGCATCAGGTAGACATAGCAGTTAGAAACAGGAACTGGCTTTGCTTTATTCCCTTCCTACCAAAGTCAAAAGCATTTTTCATTAGTTTATGTAGATCACCGGCTATCATTCCAGCCAACATATTGGTTTTAGTCTCTGCTGATCCTTCCAGAGGAAAATACCTTACTTTGCACATATTACATATTCTAACTAGTAAAAACTGCAGATTCACATTGGAAAAATAGATGTGGCGACTCCTTGCTCCACAGACTGCACTTGTACCAGTCAATACAAGAAGTCTTGGTTAGCAGCCTCATTACAAAGCTCTGGGGTTATGTATGCTGTCTCCTGGTTCCACCGCTACTTCTTCACTCCCTATGAAGTGGGCAGTTAAACAGGGAGGACAGAGAACCCCTGCCTGTAAGACCCAGTAACTCAGTCTCATCCTCCCACTCTGCTTTTCAAGGAAGGGTTGGCCACATGATGCCAAGCAAAGCATTCTATGTATGTCATAGACCAGACTCAAGGATCTAATTTCCAGAAGATGTGGTTTAAACCATGTGCATCTCTCAAAGCATCAGTCCCAATCAGTTAACCTTTTATTAGCGTTTAAGAGGTCCCACTCCCCACAGGAGTTCTATTTGACCATCTTTACATATGTCATATTAGCTGCCTTTGTAGCAGTGATTAAACACAAGCTGTAGTTTTTGGTCCCCAAACTACTTATTTATTTGTACTTTCAAGATTAATGGCCCTGTTGAAAATACACCTCCTTTTGTGCAGCATTTATTCAGCATGCTTCAAAACCTAATCTTGTTTGGACACACTGCATAAATCCCACTTAGCCTGGGCTTGTAGGTATCACTAAAAGGTCAGGTTTATAAAAACTATCTGCTACAAAATGGATCAAGGTACTACAGAATTACAATACCCCAATCCTTTCTCTTCCCTGCCCTCAACTCCCAAACATGCACTCCTTCTTTCCTTTGCTTTATTCTCATTAAAAGCAGAAGGAAATTCTTTCAATCCTAGAGTTTACCAAAGCTTTGTTACAAATATGCCAGGCCAGCTGACCAGAACACAGAGGTGACAGATTAGGATGGTGTGTATGCCACAAGAAGGAAGCATTTGCCAAGAAAACTCAAATACTGCAAGAAATATGAAATTTTTTCCTAATCCTCCATGTCTTTCCTCACCCTAGGACCCACGAAGTGCAAAACCCCACCTTATTCCTTTAGCCCAGACTGCTTTGTTCAGTCTGGTATCAATGCGAACGTCAGGAGTACCCATCTCCTTCATCGCAAATTTACGGATTTCCTTGAGGGCGCGTGGTGCTCGCTTCTTGAAGCCCCTGGGACAAACAAAAGAGCCATTTCTTTAACTTCAGGACACTGTCAGCACTAGACATTTGTTGCATGTGCTCTCCCAACATAAAACCCCCAACAGCAAACAGCTGCACCAGCCTGACTAGACCTTTACCCTGGCAGGCAGATGCTAACTGTAACACAAACCACTTACACTTAGGTAAAATAATCTCAGTAAAATTTTGCAATCACAAGATCTCCTGGGTCTTAAACCTTCATTTAAATGTCAACATGTTTGAATATCTCAGTAACACTGAAGAGATCAGAGGTGTCACAGACACTCTGAATAAAAGCCCTATGAGCAAAGCAGTGCAATAGTAACATAAACATGACAGAACTGTATTATCAGTATTGAAATAAACAGCAGAAGAACAAAAATGATGTTATTCTGAATATCAGCTTTTGCTGAACAGTACTTGATGGTTACTTTCTTTCACACTACCAGGACTGCACCAATACCAAATCAGAACTCTTTTTTCCCTCCGTATAGTCTCATGCCCATTATGGCCAGATCCTGCAGGGCTGGGCATCCACAGCAGAAGAGCTGCACCATGAGTGTTCTGCCATATATATTATACCCACACTGCGACACGGGGCTGTGCCAGTAGTGCCTGAGGTCCCACAGTGGGTTATATTTAGTTATACTATGTGCACACTGCTGTTGATACTTTGTGCTAGAAATGGGAAGTGGGTATTGATCACAAGTGAGACAAGCACTAAACTCGCTTTTAACTCTGGCATATCATGCACAAAAAGAAAGGTGGACAGCAGGACCATCAACCATTAAAACAGAATGAAGTGCTAATCAACAGGCAAGGCCAGAACATCTTACTGCCATTTTAAGAGTACCACTGCCTTCCATTCCCAGCCACTGCCTCATTTCTCTCCTACTCCATGGCAGCCACTGCACCAATGTTTGGATTTGGATGGTGCCTTCCATGTGCCTGCAGAGATACACAGAATGCAAAGGCACTGCAGCTTCCTCTGAAGCACTTCTCCACTACAGTTTCATGAGGTTCAGCATCTGGTCAATTAAAAAGCCACTCTTGCCTACAAACAACAAATATCCTTTAACACAACTCATATTCCAGTTTACACCTCACACAATTTTGTGATAAACATGAAACCAGTAATCTGACTACAGCAGTATTTAATTTCTAAAACTTTCTCAGTGGGCTGAAGTTTAAGCATTTGCTTGGGAAAGAATGACAACCTGCGCACAGAAGTAAATTGATCTAACTTTAACTTAAGTCCCAGAACACTCACAATCACAGAAACGGGCTTATCCCTGAAAGCCACAAGGCAAGTCTGGGGTTGCACAGGAATAGAGCTGCTGCCTCGGGACACAACAGAGGCACAAGGGACCACAAACAACACTCTAAGGACAGTCCTTCTCTGCTCTTTAGAACCTACCGAACCGACTTCCAAATGCCACTTCACAGAAGGCAAATTTCGCTGATAAAAAGAACTTACACGCCATGGATCCGCTTGTGAATGTTGATTGTGTATTCCCGAGTTACTACTTCGTTGATGGCAGAGCGCCCCTTCTTCTTCTCGCCGCCTTTCTTTGCGGGAGCCATGTCAGCGACGCTAAAAGGCACCACGCACACATCAAACGCAGATCCCGGATCTTCCCCGTCCCGTTCCCTCCCGCCGTCCCCAGCCCATTGCAAACCGCAAACTCCCGCATTCAGAAATTTAAACCCAAGCTTCCTTAACCCCCGGGGTCGCACCAGTCGCAGGCTTCACGCAGCAACTTCCCAACATCACCGGTGCTTTACTTTCATCTCCCTGAGAAGAGCAGGAAGCACATCCGAGACTCTTCGACCACCTCGCATTCACATCGGCCTCCTGGCCAGCCCAAGCCCCCTCCCTCTGCAAGGAGACTCAGGAGCGCAGCTCAGCCCGTCCCGGAATGAACATGACGGGGCCAGACCGGCTCCTCCCCGGGGCAACAGCCGTATCCCCGTCCCATGAGTCCCGCCGGCCTCCCCGGGCCTGGGGAGGGCAGGAGAGAGGCCCCATTCCCGCCGAGCGCGGACGCGCCGGGAGATCCCATGCGGTGCCCCCTTGCCGGGCCGCCCCCCATGCCGGGCCGGGCCGCATTCGCGCCGCGCCGCGGGGTCTGCGGGGCGGATGGAGGCGGATTCCGCGGCACCGGCCCGGGCCCACACTCACCCTGCCCGGGCACCGGCCGGAAAGGAGCGCGCAGGGCACGCTGGGAAACAGGAGCTCTTCCGGGATGCGGCTGGGAAGCGACGGCGCCGGCGGCGGGAGGGGCTGGCCTGGGGGCGGCGTCCGGGAGTGCCCGTACCGGGGCGTTCTCCGGGGCGGTGTCGGTGTGTGCCCGTACCGGGGCGTTCTCCGGGGCGGTGTCAATGTGTGCCCGTACCGGGGCGTTCTCCGGGGCGGTGTCAATGTGTGCCCGTACCGGGGCGTTCTCCGGGGCGGTGTCGGTGTGTGCCCGTACCGGGGCGTTCTCCGGGGCCGTGTCAATGTGTGCCCGTACCGGGGTGTTCTCCGGGGCCGTGTTAGTGTGTGCCCGTACCGGGGTGTTCTCCGGGGCGGTGTCAATGTGTGCCCGTACCGGGGCGTTCTCCGGGGCGGTGTCGGTGTGTGCCCGTACCGGGGCGTTCTCCGGGGCGGTGTCGGTGTGTGCCCGTACCGGGGCGTTCTCCGGGGCCGTGTCAATGTGTGCCCGTACCGGGGTGTTCTCCGGGGCCGTGTCAATGTGTGCCCGTACCGGGGTGTTCTCCGGGGCGGTGTCAATGTGTGCCCGTACCGGGGGTGTTGGGTGCTCGCCCGCTTGTTTCCTCTGTAGGGTCTCTCCCTTTTGCTTGGAGTAGTGTGAGGAACTCAGCTTGGCGCAGTGGTGCTTCCAGCAAGCATTTTGCCTCTTGCAGATCTCGAGCTCTTGTTCCCGAGACAGAACCGAAGCATCCTGGCGTGAGGCAGTAGCTTGATGTAATCACCCCGCCTGCCCGGAAAACCAATCCGAGCTGAGGGATTATGTTGGAACAAGCTGAGTTTTGGGTATAATGAACTAGAACAGCCCAGCTCTGTCAGGAGGACTGGTGTTACCTTGTGTGTGCAACAGAGAACAAGGACAGCAATCCCAAACCTGAATATGTGTATGGGGAAGAGCAGGAAAAACCAAGTCTTGACGTAAATCTGCTCTTGTGAGCTATCTGTATCTTTCCAAACAATGTATTAAACCAGCTCCGAAGGAGGCAATCCCATGCTATTTACAGCATCTCCCTGTTAACAGCTTACAGCGCCACTGGCTTTAGAAAGTCAAGTGTTTGCTCCAAGGCCGAGTTTGGTTTGGACATACCACTGGCAGTTGGGAGAGATGTGGGTTTGTAATCCCCGAGAGTAGAACAAATTCTTAAAGGAATTTTCCCTCCCTGTGTCTCCTGTCATAGTAGTTGAGATCATCAGCTGCTGCTTCCACAGGTATTTCCTCTGAGGTGCTCATATTCCTTCATTACCTCTTCCCACATGAACTTTGGGCTTACAGATTTGTCCCCTCCCTTCCCACAAGTGGCTGGGATTTATGAAGTTAGCCTCTAGCTTAGCCAACTGGCCTTTGCTTAGGTTCGTCTACAGTTAATGTAAGGAGAGAGGTTCTTTCAGACATTAAGTGACAGTTTCATATCTAGCTTTCTGATCTTCATCTGGTGGGGTCACTCTTGCTTCACTGAATACAAGAATTTGAAGGGATGAGCAGGCTAATTCACCCTGGTAACTAAAGTTAGCAGTAAAAACACTTACCTTAGAGACCCAATACTTGATTCCCTCATCTTCTCTCAATGAGGGATGAAGGACTGAATTACACATGCATCAACAGTGCTACCACCCAATCTTGCAGTTGAAGCATCGGGGTAATTTTGTCAATGGATTTTCTTTAGGAGATTTTTAGCTTTTTCAGAACTCAGGGCAAATAAGCTTTTTTTCATTTCCATGAAAGCTTTCACAATTTCCAGCTCCTAGCTCAGTTATCTCTATTGTTCCCCTATGGCACAGGAACCAGAACATGTGGGCCCTGCTGATGTGATCCTTGGTACTCAAGGGAGGGAAGGCCACGTGTGCACTTTGTTGAACCTAATGCTGGCTGCAGTGGCTGCAAACTGCCCTAATGGCCATCTCCTTTCAGTCTTACTAAGGGGAATGAAGACATTCCTGCACTCAGTTACCCACTTCAATCTGTGCTGGAGCTTCTCCCTGTCTGCAGAGGGAAAGCAAGCCTGTACCTTGGTTGCTCCATCCTGTAGTCAATTTGAATTTAACATGAAAAGGAGCCTGCACAAGGATGCTAAAGTGGAAACCAGACTGTCTACAGGGCAAGTATTCCAGAAGAGATGTGCTCCAAAACTCAGGACAGCAGTGTCTTACAACACTAAAGCTGGCCATGGGTCAAAGCCCTGGCATATGCTGAATCAAACTGTTCTTTAAACCATCTGTTTTGTGCTAATATGAAACTCTTTGGTTGGAAGTACAAAGCTGCCTGAGGTCTTTAAAGGTGCTTAAAGTTTTAAAGGTGCTTAAAATGAGCCATCTTCGCTTGCAGCTAATAAAACTTCCTGAGCTTTCATTCTCAATGTCTATGCCAGGACAAAAACTACAAGGGAAAATACTTGGTTTTGCTAACTGGGTGCCCAACACTATTCAAGTCTGTGGCTAAGATTAAAAGTCTAAAGTGAATCACATAGTTCAACAGTCACAGGAAAATGTGTGCAAGTCCTGCAATAAAGCCTTTTGGCTATTTTATTTTATTCTACAAATAAAGACAACTGTCCATCATTAAATGGAAAAAAAATAATAGTTTGAGTTGTATATAGCATGAAACAGTAGTTCCCTTCACAAAAACATTTCTAATTCGTTAGTTTATTACAAAATACCCACTCACAAAAAAGCACAAGCACAATCTTTATACTTGTGAAATGAGCTGATATTTCATATACAAAATAATTTCCACATAATTCCATATAATTTTATTTTATATAGAAATAGGTCATTATTACAACAGCTGTACAATACACTACTTTTTATTTAATAATTACATAAAATCTTTCTTAGAAACATATCAACGGAAAACATACAAAAAAAGCGAAAAGTGCATTTTCTTTTTTTTTTTCCTCCAAAGGAAAATTTAATCCTAAATGTTATAATGAAAGAGATATGTAATAGTCTGCAGCATCCCGAGTCAGTGGGCCAAAACACAGTGCATATTTCTCAGAGACTTGGAGTGGGTGAGTTTAGGTTGAAGAAGGATTTATGTTGTAACACTGGAGAATTGTATGATTGTGCTTACAATTTGAGTTCTCCTTTGCAATCACAATTCATGTAGGAAACAGTTCAGTGTGGGTTGTGGGTTTGTTTTTTTGGTTGGTTGGTTTGTAGTAATGAAGAACAGTTAGGGTAAGCTGCATAATATTTTCCAGATTCTAAATCAAGGGTTGTGAGCTGTAGACCACCTTCACCAATGGCGGGGCTTTTTCCTCCATTGGATGTGCTAATTTGGCCACAAGAATAAAGAAACAAACTTCTCTTTACAGAAAGTGCCTAGGTTTTCTCATCTGTGCAGTTGTGCAAAATAATAACAATAATCATAATAAAAATAATCTCTTGTTCTCTCCTTGATAGACCTTTGATGCAGTGCTTTTCATACACAAAAGAAGAACTGAAACAGTAAAGGCCAAGTACCTCATGAGTCTGTCGACAGTCTTTTGGAATTGCCAGATGGCTTCCAGAGTGACACGCTGGGATTGAACGCCTCTTCCCATGCTCCCAGTGGTGATGGAGGCTGCACAGGACAGTGCTCCTTTTTATTTTGCTCTGTCAGTACATCCTGTGTTCATGACACAGCGCAAACGGAAGCCAGCGTGCCATGAATGCACTGTCTGTGGCAGTCTGCACTCTGGGCGTACTTCTGTCATAGAGCTTGGAAAGAAATGCTTGTGCAAAAGCCAGAACAGTAAGTACAAAGTCATTCTCTTCTGCCCCATGTGCCCATTGGTTAAAGCTAATCGTGCATTGATTGTGCTGGTGGGACTCTATCGCAGTGGCTGTGGTAAATTTGATGATTCTGATAAACTATTCCTTCTTCTTGATGTTAATTGTTGTTGCTGCTGCTGCTGTGTCTGATGATACCCCATACTTCCTTGCTGTGGTGAGTAAGATGGCAGGAGCAAAGAATCGGGTTGTTCATTGTGCAAAGAACTCGGTGTTTGCACCTAGAGATAAAATAAAATTTATCGTGGTGTTTGATTCTTTCACGTGTTAATGCTCTTTGTCCTCAGGCTGCAGGATGCTTAAAAATACTACTGGTTTGCTGGCTTTTATTTCTGGAGCTGTTTGGCATGAGGTTAGCCTAACTAATCCTAGAAGGAATGGATATAAATTGCAACAAAGAACATTGCAATTAGACATTGAAAAGGTTTTCTCATAGTAATGCACTGCCTGGGATTTGCAGGCTATCCTGAAAAGCCTGTTTGAGAACCGCATGGGTGAACATGTCAGAAATGACAAGGATGGATGGCAGAAACGAAACAGGATTCTAATGTGCCTCATGCTGTCCCTTCTAGCCCTTCCTTTTCCTGAGCTTATGTTTGGGTGTGACCTTGCAGTGTTGATGTGAATTTTGCAGATGCTTTATTGGAAACAGTATCTGCCAGACTTTTTTTCATTAATTCTCAGGCTACAATAAGGATTTCATTTCAATAACAGGAGTTCAGTCATTTGAGGTTGGTTATACTCTTTCAGTGATGCCAGTGGATATGTGACCAGCTTTCATAGACTCAGTTCAGCTCCTGTTGAACTAATACAGAGACACCTCATTTCCTCCCTTTACTTTAGTATGTGTTGAATTAGGTCAAAAAATAAGTATTTTTACATCTTCAAATCACCTGGTTCTTCCAGGCAATGTGCTCCACTTTATCTTCTTTGCCTTGTGGAGTTCAGAAAATATGTTCATTTCCTGAAGGGATCCAGATATCTGATCCAGATCTATTTTATGTTGATGCTGGTAATTAAAAATCATCTTTTGACTTGTAAACTAAGCAAATTTTATACTGAATAAAGAGAACAGAACAAATCCTAAGGCACTGATTTTCTCCAGCTGGAAATAAATTTTAAATATATCCAAGATAATCTGATTATGCTTTAAATGTACAGAATTAGCAATTTTCTTTTAAATATTCTGACTGTTCCCACTGCTCCCTTGCTGTACTAGTACCGGCCACTGTAGCAGTGTGTCACACATCAGAAGTCACAATCTCTTAAATGGACATTTCTGCCAGGATCAGGCTTTAGCAGAAACCTGGGGCCCCATTTGCACAGCCCACTCACCTTGTTACTCTGTGTGCACACTTTATATATACATCATCCTCTTTGTCCTACCTGCAGGTAGCGTTGTTGCTGATGCTGTTGGTGCTGGAGTTGCATAGGTGGCAAAGAGGATGGCTGGGAAGGAGGGGTAGTGGTGAACCCTTGGTTTAACACTGCTTGTCCCATCAGTACGATTGGAGAGCTGCTGCTGGAAGTCTGCACTTCCAAACTCTGAAACATTTGTTGGGTTTGAGAATACCTGTGGAAGAAAGAAGCAAAACAATCAAGAACAAAGTGTTGGAAACAAAGGTTTTCTCTTAGAATGGGGAAGTCAATCCCTAGTCTTTGTAAATCATAGAATCACAGCATGCTGTGGGTTGGAAAGGACCTTAAGGACTGTCTAGTGCCAACCTACCTCCCATGGGCAGGGACATCTTCCACTAGACCAGGTTGCTCAGAGCCCCATCCACCAATCTGGCTTTGAACACTTACTTTGAACACTTATTTTGAACACTTGCCCTAGGGATAGGGCATCCACCACTTCTCTGGGCAACCTGTTTCAGTG
The DNA here is from genome assembly GCF_031753505.1 of Anomalospiza imberbis. Taxonomy (NCBI): domain Eukaryota; kingdom Metazoa; phylum Chordata; class Aves; order Passeriformes; family Viduidae; genus Anomalospiza; species Anomalospiza imberbis. The sequence goes on from NC_089682.1 coordinate 30,426,859, forward strand.
CCTCATCACCCTCACAGTAAAGAATTTCTTCCTAATATCTAATCCAAACCTGCCCTCTTTCAGTTTAAATTCACTAACTTTTGTCTTATTCCTATATGCCCTTGTAAAAAGTCTCTCCCCTTCTCTCTTGTAGCCCAGATACTGGAAGGCTGCTGTAAGGTCTCCCCGGGCCTTCTCTTCTTCAGCTGAAACCCCCCACATAATTTCCAATAAATGATTCCAGTGCATGGGACCTGCTAATATGAACAACAGCACTACTGGCAGCACTGCTTCCCCTTACTCTGTGCATGAGCTGGACTTGGAGGGAAGAATACATCTCACCTCAAAATCCAGATCACATTTTAGATTCATTAAGGATTCTGGTTTATGCACATCTTGTCTTCAGCCACAGCATTCGCATCCCCAGCTCATTAAACCAAATGGCCTTTGATTCTGTTTTAATATGCTGAGCCCTGAACTGCAGCAAGAGAGAATCGAATGCACCTCCAGTCCTGCTGCCTGTGCTTCCCTGTGACTGCCTGGGGGGTGGTGATCTCCTGCAGAAACATGGCTAGGGTTGATTACTTCTTAAGCTGCTCATACACATATTGCCACATACCATCAGCAGTTCCCATCACCATGAGCCCTGCTCTAGGAACAGAAGAAGCCTCTAGAAACCCCGTGGAATGAGGGATGTGACAGAACCAAAATACTCATCTCCTCTTGCCCTTCTGTTTTTGCAAAGCAGAACTTAAATATGTGTTGTTTTGTGGAAGGCTGTGGGCAAAACCACAATGGAACTATTGCCAACTCAGCCTAATTCTGTTTATCCTGTAAAGGGTGATGAGATCATAGTGTGGCTTGTGTTCACTCAACAGCTGTTCAACATTCGGGTTTAGTTAGAAATGCTACAGTCTGGGTACTTGTATGAGGATGTGAGCTCCTATAAAAGGGTCCCATGAGTCAGGAAGTCTACATGAACTGGGAGATGCATCTTTGCAAATAAGGCCTCTTTTATTCAGAGATTTAAAAACAGAGCTACAGTATTTACATTTGACAAATTAACTCAATATAATCTTAAACAACAATAACAATGTTTAAAAAAGGAAGTATGGAATACCTACATTCCTGAGATAATATTAGAAGAGTACTGTTTTGTAAAAGGTATTATTTTTAAAGGAATGATGTGCAAACAGTTGCTTATTATTTTATCAGTTCACAATTAAGTACAGTGACCAAAAATAGCTTAAAAAAAGGTATATTTTGACCAGTGTGTTCTGCTTTCTTCATCTAAGTTTTGAGGAGGCAAAACAACTGAAGTGAGGTTTTCTATTTTCACCAGTCATTTAACTGAGCCAGTGCTGACTATCTCACATTTACCTTTGGTGGGTCAGAAGTTCTAGTGCTGAAGCAGGCAGCATGTGAGGGACAAAATTTCCCCCAGCCATGGCTTGTTAAAATGCCACTGGCACTTTGTGTTTCTCTCTGTCACTCTTCCTGATATGACCAGGCAGGGTAAGGCTGACCCTAATGCTGGAAGGCAGGCTCAGGACAGTAACACATTCCCAGTATTTCATCAATTACTTCATCATCTTACAAAAGAAGGCTACTTGCCCTCTAAAGCAACTTTGACGTTTTATCTTTGACAAGGCACGTACTTGGCCTGGGATCCCGCCATGCTGAGGTCTGAAGGGTGTCTTGCATTACAGGACCCAGGCATCATGGGCTGAATAGGCTGGCTAAGCAACAATCTGGCACATGAAGAAAAAAACAAAAAAAAAAAAAAAAGACGTTGCTGGAAGAGAAGGACCATACAAATCCCACCCTGTGCAAAGGGAAAGGGCATTTTCACAGGCTGAGCGTGAGGAGGTCTGACCCAGCTGCTGGCTGTGGCAGGCGCAGCCTGGGCACTGCGAGGCGGAGGCTGGGGCAGTGCCTGCCCTCTGGGGGGATCTGGGTGCTGGACATACACCACATAAATCACATTTTTTAACATTATTATCTGCTAAGTATATGGATGCTTGAATAATATTTTGCAACTTTGGTTACATTCACCTTGTGCTCTTCAAAGCCAGCAGCAAGGTTTCCGTTTTCATCACTCTGCGGGGTCAGACAGCTACACTTTGGGAATCTTAATCCACCCGAGCATTACTGAGTCCCGAGAGCTGGTGTGCGCCGCGACCGCTGTTCCCGCCGGGCAGAGCTGGAAGCTCAGCCCTCCCGAGCGCGGAGCCCGGCCCGTACCTGAGCTGCTGGTCGTGGCTGCAGCCGGCGGGCGCGGGGGTGCCGCCGCGGGACAGGCCGCCAGGCGGCGCCGCGGGGCCGCCGCCGCCTGAGGCGAACGGCGCGGGCGCGGCGCGGGGCGGGGCGCGGCCGCCGCCCGGCGCCAGCTCCGCGCTCCGCGCCGCCTTCGGGCCCTGCAGGAGAAGAGAGAGAGCGGGGAGACAGCCCGGCTGCGGCACCAGTGCCTGGCGGTGCCGCCACCCGGCTGCTGGCACCATAGGCGAAACGACTGTCATGGCCACGGCTGCCCCGGGCCAGCTCCTGCCGGCTGGCAAACCCAAACGACCCCCCAGTTTAGGCAGGAGCGAAGTTAAGCGTGAGGAGCTGCCGCCAAGCCCCACGATAAGAAGAGATCAAGGAAAAAAAAAGTGTGGGTTTTTTTTTGTCCCCCCTTCCCCCCACTATTTCACAGAATCGCAGAACAGGTCAGGTTGGAAAGGATCACAGTGGGACATCTGGTCAGGCCTCCCTCCTCTCGCAGGGTCATCCCGGAGCACATGACACAGAATCGTGTCCACACGTTTCTTGGGAATCTCCAGTGAGGGAACCCTCACTACACCCTCTCGGGGCAACCTGTTCCAGTGGATGGTCACTCGCACAGTGACAAAGAAGTTTTTCCTTATATTCTGGTGGAATTTTCTGGGCATCAATTTCTGCCCCTTGCCCTGTATTTGTTATACACTCCCTACTTTAATAGAGTCATTATAACACAGGTATGAAGGAGGTGAAATGCTACAGCTGGGGGTTCTGAACAGTAATGGAAATATGCTTGCCACGCAATCAGGAAGCAGAAACAGGAGCTCAGTTTTCTGTGAAGGGAGGTACAACAGGTGGATGGAAGAGCAAACTCTGGAAATGTTGAGAAACCAGCAGTATGAGAAAAAATATAGTGCCAAACCTAATAGCTTTCACAGATCTCAGTTACTGCTCAGGCTGAACTTTATTTTGCTCTGCAGGAACCTGTTAACATTCACAGCCTGAGGGTCTCAAATGAATCTCAATGTATTCTGTGTGCCACCACAGCAGACAGGCTTTGTTGCCTTGGTAGTGTCCGACTGGGCTCGGGGAGCAAGTATTCTGAGAGGTCTCACTATTTCAAGTTTCCAGTGTGATCAGTCAGGTTTCTTTCAGGACCACCTGAAGACCAGTAAGTCACTGACACATTTTGCATGCCCCCCTGCACAAATTTCAAGCTGAAACAGCTGCTCAAGTAACCCTCCTGGCTGAGGTCTTAAAAAAAGGCTTTAAGGTAAGGTAAATGCTGTAGGGAAGCCCTTTTTGTAGGCTGCCTTATACAGAAGAATAAGAAGGGGAAGGCAAAGGCACAGTTACAGGACAGACATGATTTTACTCGCTTGCTTAGTAACAGCTCAGTGTCTCCTTTCCATCTAAATGCTTCTCTGTTCAAAGAAATGATTACCTGGCTTGATATCACGCTTGCTTCTCTCAGTGACTGCTGGTTCGTTGTTTGTGAAGATGTAATTTGCCCTTGAAGTTGAGAACTGGGGACAAGCTGCTGCTGAGAAAGGGTCCCTGACCTCTGCTGTAGCTGTTGTGGGTCCAGCTGCTGAGTATTGCTAAAGCTCAGGGACACTGTTGGCTGCTGTAAGATCATCTGGAAAAGAATAGGGGAGGATTTATTTACATAGCCCAGATGTTTTGAATAATGAATGTGACAAAAGTAAATCCAAAGACATATTCTAAAATAAAGTTACCACATTTCTGGATTCATAGCACATTTACTGTTACTTGGAAATCACCTATCATTCCTACATTAACAGCTCTACTGTCTCTAGTTTCTTGGTTTCTTGTTCTGCAAGTGCACCCATTACTTGTGAAATATGTCTAGAAGATACAAGTCCTCTCTCCATGGTGCAGGCACAGCCCTCTTAAGAGCAGTTCCCAGTACATTCACTGTGTTCTAGGGCACCCTGACCAAAGAGAAGAGAGTAACTCCATGTCTTTTCAGTAGTTTTCTCCTTTCAACAAAATCCACCTGCCTTTCAGACAGAACTGTCTTTGAATTTGTCTCTAGAAATTCTACACTTTACACCCAGCTGAGTTGTCAAATGTTTTTAATGAGGCCACAGTCAGGCCAGAGCTCTCCAAGCTGAATGGCCGTGTCCTTATCATTGACAGGATGTGTAAACAGACAGTCGCTGTCATTTATCTGATTTCCCATCAGGTAACTGTCACCTGGTGTTCTTCCTAACTGTGCCATGCATTTGACTTGTGCAAAAGAGCTAGCAGCTCCTCTCTTAGTGTTTCTGTAAATGATATCCTCTCTACTTTTGCATTTCAAGATGAAGCTTTCTTCTTTAAAAGTTATAGGACTTGGGATTTTTGCTTTTCTAGGGGCTATTTCTTTTATTACAGCTGTAAAGAGGGAAAAGTAATCTTCTAAAACCATGCATTATTAATGCCACAAGCTCTCTTTGCAGTATTTCAGACCTAGCCTTTCTGCCACCAAGGGCTGTATGGAGATACACATCCCACACAGGTGACGTAATGTTTGGATCTGATTCTGATTCCACACCACTGCTACATGTATGGAACTCCATTAATTTAAGTGGAGCTAGTTTAGTTTTAAATGAAATCAGAATCACAATTATTCTCTTCATTATTCATCCATCAGTCTCATGCCTAGCAGTACATCTGAGGCATGCCCAGTAATTAGTACACCTTTGTGCAGCTTATTGCTGTATTAACAATTCCCTAAACTATCATGTCCCCTCTAATTTTTCCTGGAAAAAGCCCATACCTTTCTCCAAAGGCCCAGCATAATGTATTGCTTTTCTCTGCAAAAGTATGGCTTGATCCATCATGGTTGAACTTATTTATCTAGCTTTAAAAACACAGCTTATTTAAATATGATAAATTTAAAATTAATTTCTGTGTGCCAAGATTTTACCCAGGAAAAAAGGTACTGACAAAGCTTACATTAATCAGCTGGGAGAGGGGGGCAATTAAGGAAAAGCAACAGCTTGTTTCAGGTGCTGTAGGCTAACCACATCTCAGAGATGTCTGATAGGAATAAATGGGTCAAATGACAGGGTTGGGGCTGCTGCTTGCAGCAGATCTGAAACTAGCTCTGAGTATTTTCTTTTAAAAACACTGCTCACTGGGTTTGGAGCCATTGCATATCAGAAAGACAGATGGTCTTGCAACTTCTGCCAAGTAAATAGGTCTTATTATGAATAAATCAAAGACAAATATAATGAAAATTCATTTTCTTGTTTATTTTCGGTACATAGAAGCTAAGTTTTGGACATGTTTAGTATATGAACTCACCTGATTAGCCCTAGCACTGAGACGGGTTGCCACTAATATAAAATTTGATATAAAATTCAGAACAGGCAAAGCAAGTGGTGCATGTGAAAAAAGTGATGGGGAGGGAGTGTGAGCCCACTGGTACTAGACAGATCACTGCAAATTAAGACCTTTAGGAGGATTAGCTTAGTGTCCTCCTTGTATGTGGCACATAGCACTGGAGAAACACTCAGTTCACCCAATGCAAATTCAACATCTGTCAAGGTGAATGTCAGGTGGAGTGTGAACTTGCAGCAGACTACTTTTTTAGCAGGGACCTACCTCCCTGTGTGCTTACCTCACTTCCAGATGAAGGAGTTTATCCTCCAAAGAAAGCAGAGTAACCTACTTTGCAATTACCAGAGTGTGCCACTGGGTAGGAACGTGCAAAGTTAATGGTTGGCAGCTAACACACCATAAATTTAGAACTAAGTTTATCCCAGTAGGCCAATTTAATTTGTTCATATGTTCGTACTCTGAGAGGGCTCTGAGTGTTTCATACCTGGGGACTCTCTGTTGCCATTATAATGGCCAAAGCAGCATTGTTACCCTCTGGACATAAATGACCTGGAAGAAACAAGCTTAGAGCAGGAAGCAATGGTGGCCGTGTCCCTGCAGAACTGAAAACTCAAGATGCCTTATCAAAACAAGAGTTAATCTGAGAGAGGATTGAAGCGTGGAATTTCCACCTGTTAGTTAAACCTAAAAGCTTAATTTGTACAAAACTTAATGGTGATTTTTCATAATGTGCCTTTTTTGTGATAGTCTTGTCTAAATTCCCCCAAAACAATGAAATACAGCAGCTTTAAATAACAAGAAAAACCTTTTAATAAAAAATAAAATGTTTCCCTAAGTAGATAAATTAGCAGCCTCCTAACTGTATTGCTGCTAATGACACGTCTCGTTGGTGATTTTGTGTACTGCAAGGTCAGTGAAGCATCTTACAAACATTTTTTAATTGGCCAGATTGTTAACATACACAGCAAAGCAGCAAGGGAGAGGAGGGACCCTCTGACACTGCTGCCCCCTCAGTGCAAGATAGAAGGGCCCTACAGCTAATGGCTGAACCACACTGACAAGGCATCCTGAGGAAAATATCTCTTTGACTCTACCCGTCCTTTGGATAATCAGGGGATTATAGCTTTTGGGCTCATCATTACAGGCCTCAAGACTCTTTCTTTATGTAAAATATATAAAGATGAGAAGCGCAGCACTGGGAAGCTGAGATTCATGACTTCGAAGAGAGCCTGCTTTGCAAATGATGGGTGGCTATGGATGGTCTTGATAGTACTTCTTGCAAGTTGGTCAGGCTCAGCCTTTATGCCTTCCTCTGCATCTGTGAATCATTAGCTAGACTGTTCAAACTGGAGCAGACACAGCATCCTTCAGACTTCTGAGGTTACTCTTTCTGCTCTTGTCCTTCGTTGTCAGGAAAAGCAGTAACAGAGATCTAATGGGGTTTTGAACACTTTTATTCAGGGCCTGCAACCCTCCCAATAGTTTCATCTTTCTCTGCACAAGGCTCCTGCAAACAGTTTCTAATGCAGACTACTGTGCTCAACATCTATCTGTCTGGGAAAGCACTTATTGGTGGACTGCCGTACTCAGTTTTGAAGATCTCTGAAGGAAACGGAAATCAAGCTTAATTCTCCATGGAGCTACCTGTACACTTATATGTGGAAGAGACTGAACCAGTAGGGATGATATGCTAATAAATCAGCTAGTAAGGGAAAAGCAGCTAATAAGGGAAAAAGGGGGAACCCTTCCCCCTTTTCAGACAGCCTACATCACTCCCCCATGCTTACAGCTCTATTATGCAGTGTATTAAAGACACCAGAAAAGTGCCTGATAGTAGCCAGTTTGTTACTATGCATTTTAGCTTTGATAGTAGACACAGATCAATATCTGCAGACATCCAGCTCCCCGAATGATGAAATCTGTGCAGCAAAGCATGTGGTTGGATTTCTGATTTAACAGTTTACTCCTCGCTGCTTGTGAGTCACAAAAGAGCTGCATGCAAAAGTGTGCAAGCTTTCTTTCAAATTGCCCCTAGCCAAGTAAGACAAAAATTATTCCTCATCTCAATCTATCCTTGCAACAGCACAGTAATTTCTTTGTGTGTTTTTTAGTTTTTGACTTAGAGGAAGTGGGAGAAGGAAAAAGGTCCTGGCCAGGAGTCAGTGTGACCACTTGCAACTCATCCTCTTGTTTGATTGCTCTGAGGAGAGCAAAAAGCACACAAAATACAGAGGATGTATTCTCCATCCAGCATTGCTGGATGATCCCCATCCAGCCATTGCCATTTCCATTTAAGGCAAATATGCAGACCCCTGCATTTCCATGCTTTTTCCTGTTCCCCCTGCCTCTCAGTACTGCATGTGCAGTAAGCTGGGAATTGGTAGGTACTGACACAAGAGAACTTGTAATGGTCTGAAAATACTTGGTCCAGCCTGGTGCAGTCTTCATGGGAGAGGGCATCACCCAGATGGTGTAACTCAGAGCTACAAACTGGTAAGGGGGAGGCAATACAGAACAACCCACCATTTATTTACCCTCTGGGCCTCTGCCTGAGCTCCCTCTGAATGGATCTGAGAATCTGTCCCACGGTCTTTGTGCTGTTAAATGCATCCTAATGCATATAGGAGACAGCTTTCTAAAAATAAAATCTGTTTCTTGCACATAAGAATGTGCCCTGAAATTCTATTTTTGCCTGAATGATAAAAAAAAAGAGGGTGTATGATTATTGAAGACGTCACCAGGAGACAGTAATGGTTGTCACCCAATTAAAAAGAGAGGAAGTGAGAATATCATGTCTCTTGATATTCATAATAACAATAATAGCTTTCAGACATATGACTTGATTCTGAACTGAACACATGTTAATTGCAGAGAGACTTTCTCTTCCCATTAATCAAAGTCAGCAGAGAACCAATAGAAGAAACACACTGAAGCTAAACCTGTCTCCCTACGTGATTGTATGGCACCAGGAACAGGGAGTTCTGGGTTTGGAACCCACAGCTGCTGTGTTGTCTTACAGCAGTGCACATGCAGCAACTTAGGTGGCAAAGTTTCTCATTTGGCTTTGCTGATCCCTTAATTACCTAAACATACAATACCAATTTGTTAATGTGTGAAACTGCATTTCACAGATGCTGATGATGGGTGAGAATCTATTTCTGTGTGGAAGTTGCAAGCAAAATTCCCACTGACTTCAGTAGGTCCCATCTTGTTTGTAAAATACTCTTGAGATGTTAGTTTCCTTGACAAATCTTGTCTTCTAAAATAATCTTGTTAGCATAATACTCACAAAGTCCCCAGTGCCACATTACCAGCAAGGATCATTTAACCTGGCATTTATAGTTAAATTATGAGGAACAGAGCAGTAATCACCTCACATTCAGAAAACTTCTGTAAAACTGGATGATTTGTCCATTTGTTGTTTAAGGAAACCCGTGATCTATTAAACTGCACCTGCTATTATTTCTGAGGTTTGGTAGACATAAGGGGTACAAAGCACACACTGTACAAGAGAATTCTACCTCTGTGTAGGAAGTGTCAAAGGCAGGAGCAGAGCAGGCTCAGTCAGCTTCACCCTAAAGGCTTAATCCTGTCTGGTGAGAAACAAATTCAGATACCTCCAAGATGTGAACAAATGAACATCAGCAGAATTTTGGGGGTTTTAATGTGACAAGGAAGTCTGAACTTCAGCATTCTCTCTCCTACAGCTGCTCAGTCTGAAGACTTGGTAGATAAAGTAATAAAATGCTATTGTAAATGACCCTAATTATTCTCCTCCTCCTAAGGCTGAGGTATTCCTTCCTTCTCTTCTTCCAGAGAGCTCTTAAATCTTTCTTGACATAGGTTACTCGAGAGGCTTTTTAGAGGGCAACATCCCTCTAAAATTCAGATGAGCTGGTTTCCACTTGTCCAGATATCCTGGACTCTGGAGCAATTTTAATTTGCCAAGCCTATCAACAGTAACATGAGAGAGGATGCTTCACTCTGCCCCTTCCAGTAGTAACTCACCTGTACGCTGGAGTCTTGGACCAGGCAGAGCTGCTCCTGTATCTTCTGGAGCTCCTCCTGCTGCCACCGGATGTTGGCCTGCAGGATCCGTGTCCGCTGCTCTAGCTGGTCCTTGATGGTCTGGAACATGCTGAATTGTGCTGAGAACTGGGGGGAGGACATAGAAAAAGATGGGGGGAAAAGTCAGTCATTATAATATAAACAGGCCTTAGTAGAACATAGTTCTGTATGGAGTTACTGGTCTCTTGATTGTAAGGCACAGCTAAAAAATAAAAATGTCTTTTTAATATACTAACATGTAGACAGAGACAGATCTTATCTATTTTCAGGGTTATGCACATATATTAAATTTCCTCAGCTAGAATGATCTGCGTACAATTGACCATGTTCTGTTGTAAGGACTGTTTTTGGGAGTATGCTACTTTAAAATATCAAGAGCATCTTAACTGGATGGCAAATGAGCACATTATTTTCATTAGCTTGTAGTTTGAAGCCCTTACTGTGTCATAACAGTATAATCCAGATGTGTTTTACTAACACTTTCCTTTTTCAGAACAGAAATAGCAGTTCTGCAATGCTTTGTTCTGCTGATGACTTACTAAGGCACCACACAATAGACCACAATAAACATTTTCTAGATTTGTACAGCTGAGTAGTACTTAAATGACAAGAAACACTCATTAAGTTATTTTTATATATGATATAAAATGAATAGCTCAACTCAGTGGAAGAAAGGCTGTTCTAAATAATAGTAAAAAATGGATATCATTAATCAAGGTCAAGAAGCAGGTGCAACCTCCAATAGCAGAAATACTGGCACAAACGGAAATAATTCAAGAGCTGTGGAGAGGACTAACAGCAATAAATCCCTAGTATTTGGTGCTTTCAGGTATGATTCAAAGTTCACCAAAGTTAATTATTACTTTAATAGGCTTTGGAATAATTGCTTTTGATAAGCTCATATTCCAAAAGTAAAAAACAGTCTTTGAAATAAAGAACAAAACCCTTCAAAAATCTTTTCAAGTTTTTATGTAATCAAGGCATCCAAGATCTCCTTGAAAACATGCAGGGCTGTGAGTGTACAGGCAAAAAAAAAAAATTGCTGTGACTTGAAAATGCTGCCCTGTCCCTATATTTGTTCCAGTGGCTCTGTGCTAGTGGCTGAACTGATGCTCGCTGTTGGAACCTTCCTCCTCCATGGTGCACTGGCTTTTGTTTCTGGCTTTTTAGTAGGAAAAAAAAGATAACAAGACAGGAATTAAGAAGTGCTCTGGTGGTAGCAGCACTGTACACTTCCTTAGATTAAATTTTTGGCTACTTAGAGAAAGCTAAATGCGACAGAACAGATTTATATCAGCTAACTAGTTCACCTTAAACCATTTAAGTATGTGAAAGTACCTTTACATTCCCTCTAGCAAAGCTGACATCTCCAGGTAAATGGCCTTTGGCAGAGAAAGAGAGAACTTCAGAAGGTTTATTTGCATTTATCAGGTGGAGGGTGGCTGTCCCATACAGCCCGGGAGATCACTGCACAGAGTGGTGGCCAGGCGGAGGTCAGTCTCACAGCCAACCCTGCTTAGGGGCAGGGCGGGCTGCTAAGGTGACACCTGCAGTTGCTGGTGACAGAAGCCCGTAGAGCCCACTTTGCTGGCAGAGGCATCTGTGAGCACTTGCAGCTTGCAGTGTCTGCCCAAGAAGGGGATGTGAGCCCTCGGCCGTGCTGTGACTCATGGTGCTTGTGCCTGCAAGCAGCAGTGCCATCATCTGCAACCCACTCCTCTCCCAGAGCGGGAAGATGGTGTCAAACCTCCCAGAGGTTTAAGTTTGTGCTACTTGGAATTTGTGTTACAGAAGAGAAGCCAGAACAGGGTTTCCTTCTTTCTTGTCCACATATAAAGAATTAACCTGAGGAATGGCTGAGCAGAGACCTCAGATGTTTGGGAATAAGAACAAGTGACTCAAAGGGGAATCTAGGGCTGCTTGTTGTAGCCCAGCCTTTTGGTTCTGAAGAGTCCCAGGTATCCTGGTTTTAGGAGTGGAATGATGCTGTGAGCAACAGATCATGGGTGAGATGCAGCTAATTCCTGCTTTAACCTGGTCTATACAGAAGGATCTTTTAGAAAGACAAGTCTTGTAATCTAATTATCTCTATATGAACTCTTTTAGCGAGGACTGCTTTTAAGTTTTTAAAAGGATCCTTATTAGAAAAGGAATTAAAAACAGTTTTAGCAAAGAGCTTCATTTTAACTGCCCGGCTTGGTGATGGCAGACTTTTGATTAAGATGCAAATTTCTTGATGATGCTTTGAGAAAAGAACCTGATTTTCTTCAGTTGATCAATGTAAGGAATTTTAAACCAGGCAATTTCACAATCACTTGATACTTCAAAAAGAAACAAAATCCATTTTCAGGCCTTAGTTTTACATTTAAATTTGCTTTGTAAAGTTGCATACAAGAATATATTGCTGTTGATTTTAAGTTATTATTCTTTTTTTTTTTTTTTTTGTGCAGGTTCTTATATTTACCATATTCATCTTTATTGTCTTTTTGTTCTCTTTTTCACATGCTTTTTGTATTAATATACTTAACAACTAGCTGGTACCTGCAGTGAAAGCTATTAAGGATGAAGACAAGGAACTTTTTCTTTTTTCTCTTTTGCTTTTTTCCTTTTCCCACTCTACTCCCAAATTTCTGATAACTCTAACCATGACCCCGATGCTTACAGAGCTTCTATTGTTTTTATACAATGAGACACTAACAGCAATTGACCTGCTCCAGAGAGTATTTAACTCAAGATCATTTACTGGTCTACTAATTAAGGGAGAAATCTCTAATTGTATAATAAATTAAAAGAGCTTAACTCAAAATATTCCACAGAAAATACTGCCCAGCTTTAACTCTGCCATTGGCATCAGATGAAGTTGCTCTTCATCTCACTTAGGTATTTACAAATGTCCACAGAATTCTTAGATAAGTGCATGTAATACACAGAAAAGCATCATCTTCCTAGATACAGTCAAACATGGCAGACTAAACCTGTGAGATCTCTGTAGTTGCACCAGTTTAATCAAGGTTTGTTAATGCAGGCAAAAAAAAAACCACAAAAACCCTAAAACAAACAAGCGAAACCCACAGCAGTAATTTTAGTCTGGTTTCTTAAAAAAAAAAGTAAAATAAAATTATGCATTTGGGATCATGTTCTGGTGGGGGGGGGGGGCTCGATGCATTAGTGCTGCTGACAGTCCAGGGAGGCTCTACAGCCCAGGGAGAGGGACTGGCACTTCCATGCTGTGATTCCTCTCCTCCACCATGCCCAAGGAGGGGTGTTTTTCTCCACTGAGTGCTACCCCAGGGTGCCAGGGTTACTCCCTCTCTCTAGGCGCTGGGAGGCTGCAGCGAGGGGCAGGGACCTATGGTCCCTGTGTCTGTCAGGATAGTTCCTCATTTCTAATGGGATGAACAAAAAGATGGATGTCCCAAGACAATCTGTTCCTACAAGTGTCATGAGAATAGGTAGCTGGGTAAAATAAAAGAGACCCTGTTTGTTTTGTAGCTCAGTTTCCTTTAAAACCTTCTTTTCTGCCTACCTTACAACTTTCTTTCAATCCTTCTGGCCCAAGAGATGAACCATGTTTCTTGCTGCAGACATTCAACAGAGTTGTGAGAGTGTCAAAAATACCAGATTGCTGTAACTTCATGAAAGCTTTAGCTGAGCAAAGGAGAGAAGGATCCACTCATCCCTTCCTCCTGTGGGAAAGGCTGGCTCCATGCACTAGCCCTGCAAGGCACAGCCCCTGGGAAACTAGATTTCATTAGTTTTGCAGCTCACCGAACGACTTGTTCTTTCTTTCTGTCATCTGAATAACACCTGCTCAATCCCAAACGAATTATTAGTGTTAATTATTATTCAGCCATCAACATCCGCTGTGTTGCAGGGGATTTTAATTTATGACAATGAGGAAGGCAAACAAACAAATATTCTAATCGGGAGCACTTGGTTTAAAGTAAACCATTTACATTCAGGTGACATCTAGGGTGACACTATGCTGTCTGTTCATTCACACAAGCAAGGCATAAGCCAAAATCGTATTTCAGTGGAGACAAAACCATCACAGCCTTCGCTGGAAATAAAACTACACAAAGTTCAGGCAGATGGTGCCCGAAGCAGCAGCTAGTTGCTCACTGCAGACACAGTTGTGGCCACTTATAATGTTTTCCCTACTGCTGCCACCCTGTAGCCAAATGTTAGCCACAAGGATACCCAGGGCCTTCCAGCTCCCACCATCAGTCACCTTCAGCTAAGGACAAGTGTCAGAAAGGCACCAGGGAGAAACCTGTGCAGCTTCTCCTTGCGAGCTGGCAGCGGGGCACCTGGCCACACTATTTCTACAAGCAATGGGCTTGTCTTTTGCCACTAAACTGCTGGGAAATGGACAGCTAGGAAGCCAAGGAAGTGTGCCTGGTGGGATGCACATGTACCTGGTTTTGTCCCTCACTCACCTAGTGCTGCAGACACCTTTGTCTTTTGAATAATTAATTATGTTGCTGTAGGCTGACGTTAATTATTTTGAAGTGTGTAGTATCATAATATTCATTACAGTTTATGAAAATCACACAAGTGTGTGGAGACTTGGTACTCTCTACAGGAGTTTTGCTATGGAGTGTGAACATCAGCAGCCTGAGCTGCAATGTTCTGGTCCATGCCAAGCTTCGCCAGGAGCACTGCTGTGGCTGCTGCCAGAGGGCTGCCTGTGTAGACAGACTCGAGTCAGCCCTCTTCCTTTCACCAAGATTTAGGTGGCCCAAAGAGGCTTAATCAGTGACTGGATGGCACTCTTAATTTGTCAGGAAAAAAAAACAGAGCTGGTGTGCCAGTAAGAGCTTTTTACTAGGAAGGGACAAGGCAGCAGGGCTCTTGGTAAACAACTGGAAAGCTTCTCTTCACAAAGAGCTTTGATGGAGAAGAAAGGGAGGTAGAAAAAAGTCAAACAAAACACACGGAGACTTATAATACATAAACTAATTGATGTTTGAAAATGCATTAATGAATAACGGAGAGAAGTATCTGTAAAAGAAAATGAATGTTCAGAGCAGATAATTGATATGCTGTTTATTCGCTGCCTGCTAGCGTGGAGTCATGAAGAGAATATTAAACATGGAAGATAAATGAGAATTTGTTATTTTAAAGCCAGGATCCTCAGGACTCTATATGCTTTATGTGCTACAGAAATAAACTCCAGGTCTTGTGAGTGAATATATGATATCAATGGTAGAAGCAGTCTAGGTCCAGCAAAATTCTGTCATTCTTAAAATCAGAGGATGTTGGGGTCTCTCATCACAGCAGGACCACAGAAGAAAAACAATGTGCTGGGAACATGGTACTCAAATCTGCTTCATCAAAATCCACTGCAAATGTACCCCTGAGGTGACGTTTTGGGCCATCATGCACTTTTGAGATATGAGTTAATAATAGATTGGAGGAATCTGAAATTTGTCTTCAGTGGCATCCTCCCCATTTCTGGCACACTCGCAAAATGGGTGTTGTTGAATTTGCGTGTCCTTTACTGCTGGTTAGTTCTGCATCAGCACAGCCAAACAAGTGTTTTTAGCAGGACTGGGTGTCTCTCTTAGTTTTTGGTTTTAATTCTCATTGTGAATTTGATCTTGAAGGGACCTGGTTCTGTAAAAGTGAAATTGAAAAGTCTTTTTCTATCTGTTTTTTGTGTTCTCATGAAACAGATGTGTGCACACCTGAACCTACATTCACTTGGGCTTCTGAACACCTGCATGCAGTTATACGTTTAAACATACAAGTGTACAATTCAGATTACTTTGCCACAATATTTTAAGTGTCTGAGAGTTTGGATTTGGGGATTTCAGTTACTAGAGAGGTAACTTAAAAGCCCCAAACTAAGAAAGTATCAGGAGATAAGCAAGTGACCTATTCCACTTCCAAATCCCCAACTAACCTGTGCCAGAGGTGCAGGCTGATTTTGCAGAGTTGCTTGAGGCAGCAACTGCTGTGGGAGAAGCTCACATGGAAGCTGAGAAGGCAAAGAAACCTAGGTTAAAAACAAAACAAACCAAAACTTTATTTGTAAGTTTGGCTCCTTTAAATTTTAGGTTTCTTCTAATGCAGTGGCTTCTGTGTAAGTTGTTTTTAATTGCTAAGCTGCGTATGTGGCACATGCTGTTACACCCTCTGCCTATTTCCATGATTCCTTGTGAAGTTACCTGAAGAGCAGTAGGTTGACTGAGTCTGTGCACGGATAAATCCTGCTGTGTGCTTGGTGTTCTTGGCAAAGGAGCGTTAGACTCCGTAATCAGCTTTGTTGGTGTAGCTGCAAGAAAAGTACCGGTAGATTTTACATGCTGGAAATCAACCCTGCTTGAAGTGGGTAATGCAACAAGACCCGGGTAGAAATTGTAATGGCCTGGCTAAATTCTAGTGGGAGTCAGGGCTGTTCTTGTTGACTTCAATGGCAATAAAATGAAACTGATAAGGAGAGTCTGGGCAAAGATAAAAGTAAATTAGACAGATTATGATTCTGTGCTCTAATGAGCAGTGCAAAAAGACCTACGAACTGTTCTAAACCAGCTGGAACTCCCTTTATATGGGCTGAATAACTGTAAATTTAGGTTAGCTCATTGGCTTTTTTTCCAGACCAGGAAGCAGAAAGAGTATACCCAAGTAAACACTGGAGCATCCTAAATCTTGGCCAGAGGAGAGTCACCCACAGGCTGTTATTATTCATCTAGAGAAGTCTCATATTGCTCACACTGGTGCCCTCAAATCTTACAGACAAAATCCTCACTTTCATAAAAGATTGAAACAGCTCATTTCACATCTAATCCCACTGCTCATCTTCCAGCATTTAGGTGGTTGTGCTAGAAACTTCCCTCCTGTACATTACCATTTCAGCTTTTGCACTACTTTGTCGGTGCATATCATCAATACCTCATAATTTACTGTTACATTAGCAGCTATGGTATATAAGCACACATTCTTTAGCTTGACTAAATTAAAAAAAATTCCATAACTCAGGTATGCCACTCACATGCTGGGTCTGACTTGGGTGTGTGGGAAGATTTTGGTGAGCTCCTGGATGATACTGAGGGTGTCCGACTAGTGCTGAGGATTGAGGCACCAATATCAAGTGCATTAAAGTGCTGTTCAGGATCCAAGCTGGTGCTACTCTCCTAAAACAAACCAGAAAAGGAGAACAGCTAATGCATCTGTCAGAGGGAAAGCATTTTGAAATTTAGTAATGGTTGCACACCAGTTCTTTGGCAGACCTAAAATGACTTGAGCAGAACTAATCTCACGTAGGCCAGCAGAAGACCTGGAAAAAGGCGTCAATGCCCCTTCCAAACTGCATCAAATGAACGCATTTTACAAACAACTATCACTGAGCTAGAAATAAATAGCAATCTACTGCCATAGTCACTTTATGCCTTCAGATGTTTTTCTGAATCTTTCTTTTGTGTTTTTCTGAATCTTTCTTTTGGATGTGACAGTAACTGCAACCTCTGTGAGACACTAGGCCATGCACTGAGGATGAACTTTGCTATCTTTCCTCAAGAGATCACTGAGATGTAGCCAAGAGGGCTGATTGACAGAACTTGTCCAAATGAATCTTTAAAATGTAGTACCTTGCCAAGGAAATGTGAGATATCTCACACTTCCCCTGCCCCTGCCCATGTTCCACTTAATTTGTGGCTGTTACTGATCTCCAGGTTTATCCTTTCATAAACTTACCTGATTCATGTAAAAATAATTCAAGTGAGCAATGAAGTTGAGACAATCCACCAGCACTGGAGAAAGACAATGCTGTAGTCTTCGGTGATGTTAACATAGAACAAGTTGTGATTACCACATAAATTAATGAAAAAAGCTTTTCTCATTGTACCTTTAGTGCTGAAGATACCACCTCTGAGGACACTTCTTCCAAGCCCATCTCCTGTCTCCTCTCCACCCGAACATCTGCATAACTGAATGGAAAACATAATTCTATGTATCAACATCAGACTGCTGTATTTCTTAAAATGTGCTTTAAAAGAGTGGAGGAACAAATTACTGTACATTTTACAGGTTCAATGAACAGCTGAAAAGTGACTTAAGTAAAATGATACCGAATAACATTTGAGAGTGTTTTAATTTTCAGGTTTTGCTCTGTTCCTATGTTCTTGAAGTCAAGATGAATATTAAAGAACTATATAAAAAGGTCAAGTTCACATCCTCCAATGACTTTATGACTTCACTGGAAAGCTTCTGCACATCTCTTAAAAACCAACATAAGGATTAGAGAAAGTGAATATTTAAGGGATCTGTCTATTCTCCAATTTTGCACAAAATGGAAAAATGCCATAGTTCATCTGCCCCTAAACTAAAAAAAAATTAAGCTTAATATAAACTAAGGTTCAGTCTGATAATTTTTCTATATTTTTCCTTCAGAAAGTTCAGGCTAACTTTTTTTTTATGTAAATGATGTTATATTTTTAAAAGAAAGTGCTGGCAGATGTGAGGATGCTCCTATCTCGCTGTCCTTTATGTCCCGGCCGGCTGATAGGATTTTCCATACCTTACCACCATGTGTGTGCACACAATGAACTCTGGCTTGGAGTTCCACTGGTGGTAGGTGATGTAGTAATGGGTCTGGAGCCAGATCCACTGCTGTCCTTTGGTCAGAAACCGATAGCAGCATGACTTCCCCTTGCCGAACTGCATCACTGCCAGCAGAAAATACACACAGCTTATAGCACAATTTCCAACGTGAAAATGACATGAAATGTGAAAAAAAAAAAGTGACAAGAATATCTGTCATAGGTAGACAGGAGTATAACCACCAATTTTGAGTAAGTGCTCCTCTCAGCCTTCTGACAGAACAAAAATCATGATTAGTAGGTAACTTCTTCTGACACTTTGGATGGTACATTCCTACACAGTACAATTAACCTTAAGTTTGGACACTAATGAATTAATGTCTGCTACAATTTAAACATAGATCTTATCCTGCCTTATGTGCTGATCACATACTGTTTAATTAGACACCTGGGATTATTTTCTAAGAGTGATCATCTTAAATTCTAGAACAGAAAAGTACAGGATAAAAATGCTTGAAAAGATGAGTATTGTGTGCAGATGGAGTTAGAGTGAACTAAGCATAGGAGATAACACTGTGCAAAGACAAAAATAATTTGAAAGAAAATTCCCAGACTGACAAGAATTCAAACTACAGTAAACCAGGGTGTACTGAAGGTTTTGAAGATTCACCAACTAAATTAATCTCTGCTTTTCCCCCCAAGTGATTTCAAGGGGTTCCCAAATATCCATATATTTAGCCTTTCTATATTTCAATGTCAACATAGAAAAACTAATGTTGACAGGATACTGTCAAGACAGACAGAGGTGGTAATCTGAGATGTTACAGCCAGTTCTGTAAGCAAATATTTGAAAAGCATTGCTTTATTTTCTTTACTTAGTGAAAGAGTTTTTCAATTAAATCCTAATAGACTGTATTTAAATTATCACAGCTAATCCCAAATACACAGTGAACAACATTAGGGGAAATAATCCACAAGAATTGCTTGTACTATTCCTGCATATTCTTTACTAACAGAACAGGGGTCAAAGCTTGCGTATTTTATCCATTCAGTGAGTCTCACTGGCTACTTCTGGAGCTATAGAAGGGAAAATTGTATTTTTCAGAGCTTGTTAAGTCTGTCCCAGATACCAATCAGCTGCAATGCCCACAGTCTGCTACAGCTCTGTAAGATATACAGGCTGAGACAAGAATCAAACCTCCCCTTCCAAACAACTTTTCACTGAAAAGAGGTGTCCCAGTGTCCAGTGACTTCCCAGGAACCTGGGCCATGTGATACTTACAGTGTTCATGGCACCTTGCTAGCAGCTCTAGGTCATCTATGTGGTAATAGTCGTAGCCAGAAGTACCCAGCACTTCAAAAGGCAAGTATCCAATAATCGGCGGTGCTCTGCAGTTGGGCACAACATAAGTCCATAAAACACAGAACAAGCAGTTCTGCATGTTGATGCAGATCTACTTTCACTTATCAATGTATTGTTGTTCACCTTAGGGGGCTGGATCCTCACTTTCCCCCACCTTGAGCCTGGGATACCCAGCTGGGCACAGCAATACCAGCAGGCACCATCCCACCAGGACAAGACTATGACAACACCCCTTCTTCAGGGAAAATGTGATTGTGGAAAGTAGTCCAGCCTCTCAGGGACCTTTACACAGGAATCTGCTGTGAGGGAGTCGTTCCTTGGCTGCTGCTTGGTCAGGGGCTGTGCGATGGCTCCTGCAGCCCTTATACAGGGGAAAATGCGTGGGGAGGTGTTTAAAAGCCATCATCTGCTGGGACTGGGGGGATAAGAGAGGAAATCATCTGTGCTGCTTTCCTCTGGGTGCCTGGAGAGCTCATCTGTGGCATGCTGAGGCACTTGCTTTGTACCTCTGCCAGCACAGATGCTTCAGGCCAATATAGACTTTCCCTCCGTAACTCAGAGGGAATTGCACACACACAATCAATGACTGGATTTGGAAGGAAGGATTTCTGCAGCTGTATAATAATTAGCTCATTTTGCCATGTGACAGACTTTGGTCTGTTGGTAATTTTAAAGGAAGGAAGAACAGGCTAATCACAAACTGAGCTGAAGAAACAGAGTCCTTTTGTTTCAAAAGCCCATTAAAAATAAAAGCAAAAGTAAATGTAAAATAGTAAACATCAGCTTTTGTAGGAATTTCGTTGGCAGCCCTCCTGTTCATGAGATTCAGATGTGAAATGGAATACTACTTGAGAGAACTGTACTTGTGAAATAGTAGTAGAAAAGCACCAAACACAACCAGCAGGGCATTTCATGTCACCAACCTGTGATCCAGGAATAAAAATTTCCACTCCAGACTGTGTCTTGATGTGAATTCCTCTAGAGGTTCTTCTACGATGCACATCTCCTGTCCAGTGGAGAAAACTGACTTACTGAGAGTTGGAGCTTCACCCCTCTGCTTCATCTAGCTTTTGTTAGCTATAAATACATGGTGCATAAGAGGAGAAAACAGAGGATTCACCCATTTTCTGGCCATTCCAGAGAGCAAACTATTGTATTTATCAATGCCAACATTTTTTATAGGAGATAGAGAGAAGAACTTGTAATGCACACGTACTTAAGAGCTGAGACTCTGCCTCAGGGTGCCAAAACTTTTTTGGCTTTGAAGCAGTGCCTGGGGTGTGATGGCCGTGGGCTTTCCCAGCATCCAGCCTGTGCCTGATCCCACCAGGGCTTGCCACATCTTGCTTCACTACTTCTGTGTTACTAAAGATACCCACCGCCCTTGGTCCTTTTGGATGTCTGCCCACCAAGCTCTCTGAGAAAGGGGGACACTTTCCTTTTCTCTCAGTAGCTGCAGAGGAGTAAATGCTCTCTCAGGCAGCCAGCCTGCATGGCACCTGTCCAGTGGGTAAAAGGGGTCCGTGTGGCCTTGCACTGCATTGCCACAGCAAACAAGCTGGCCCTTAAGATTCTCAGCAGCCCCTCAGTGCTCACGAGCATGATGACTGAGTTATGCGAGGCAGGGCACAGGGCTGTCTGTGAGGCAGGACAGCCTTGCCCCAGAGAGATGAGGATCAGGAAGCAGTCAGTGGTGGTCACTTGCTGTGTGGAGGTGGGATGTAGAGGGAAGGATGGCAGCACAGTGCACACCTGTGCATGGGCTGGGGCTGGCTGCACGCCCCATGGTCACCTCGCTGTCCACTCCAAGCTCTCCTCTGCCAACCTCTCCTCTCCCAGTGGATGCTTTGCAGGGGCAACTGCAGCTCCACAAGCTGCCTTGAGTCAGCCTGGAGGCTCCTGGCCTGGGACTTCCCAGCATCAGCATTCTGGGTTTGTGGCATCCAAGGTTCCTGTGTCCTTCACGTCTCTCCTGCAGGAGGGTCTCCATCCTCACTGGTAAAGACAGCCTGCCCACTGGCCCCCAATGCTTCTATTCCCCTGCTCCCTAATGCCACATCCCTCCATGCTGTGAGCTCAGTGACACCTTCCCATCATTTCCATTACTGCTTCTCTCTCTGCTGTCCCTCAGGCAGAGGAGACCACTGATGTTTTAACCCTGTTGGGACCAGAGAACAAGCTGAGGTGTGCTGCCATCAAGCAATTCTTTGATACATATCAATGCTGACAAAGTTGTTTGAAATCACTAGCTGTGCAGAGGCAAAACACCTTAAATTACTCTCTCCCCCTCTCTCCAGTTCAGGCCAAAATCCATGCTGATGCCAAGATCATACACTAAAGTTCAAGGTGCAAACACTGCTGTCTGCAACCAAACTGCTGATTCTGTCTACTTTAGCTGGTCAGATAAACATTTTACATTTATTTTATAGTAGAAAGTCAAGAGTGGGAGTTAGGTGAGTCACCCAGGTGAACTGAAGACATGTGTGTTCAGGACTTTGTGGCAGTTAAAACCTTCTCAGGGCTGTTCAGCAGGTTGCTTCCTCCCTAGCACTGGGCAGCTCATTGCCACGAGTAGCCCATTTTGTTTCCCTGTTCATTTTGAGATGCTAGCTACCCAAAGACAGGGAATTTGCTTTTAGGGTTCTCAGAGAACCTTTAACTCCAGCTCTTCTGCTAATATGATTATTGTGGTTAAGATTCATGGGAAGTGTCCTCACTTACCCAGAAGGGACTCAACTTGCCTGCAGGGTCAGGAATCAGTCTAGAATGCCCTGCAAGTTCCAGAGCAGTAATGGAACCAGGCCAAGGGAGCAGTGATTTCATACTGGTCACATCAATTACATAAAAAAACCTCTTGAACTCTGGGCACAGGACACCTGATGCAGTAGTTCACATTTGTTAATCAGGGAACAGCAGTGTTAGGCACAAGTTTGGTTTGTCTATCCTTATAACCACAAACAGCTATCTTACTTCCAGGATTTGTGAGAAGGGAAACAAGCGGTAGTCCACCAAAGATGCCGAGGAGCACAAATGGAAGTGTTGGTGGTCATCTGTATCACAAAATCACAGAATCGCAGAATTAGCTAGGCTGGAAAAGACCCTTGAGACCTTTGTACATTGTCCCATCACAGGAACAGTAAGCAGCCATGAGGAACCAAATTTCAAAGTGACTTTGCAATTCCTATTGCAAGGAGGGTTTCTGTATCCTGTGCAACGGGGGCAGAAGTGACACTGCTTCCACAGATCCTGGCTTGCACTGATAATCCTCTTCAGTGGATTTTTATGCATGAAATGTGATACCTGTAATCCATTCAATTAGCAAAACTAAGAACCTTCTGTGTTACCCCATCTGAAAGACTTTCGTGAAGTTCTGAAATGCACAGGACTCAGGGTGAGCACTTACCTTTAAAAACTGAGGTGTTGCCAAACGAACAGTTGCAACAAAGCAGATCTGCTTGCCTGGGGATGTTCTGTAAGCCCTTGGGACAGCCTCATCAAAGCCATTGCAAGTGGAGTTAGGCACTAGTTAGGGAAAAAAATGGGACCTGGAATCATGCGTCATATAAGATTTGCTCTCTCTGAATATTTTGCACACTCCAAGTGTACTAATACTATTTTTATTCAGAGATGTGCTCTAAAAGCTTTTAAAGCTGATATGCATATGTTTAAATCCAAGTCAGTCATGTTAGGCAGAAAGGCATCAGAGCTTAACTTCAAATATGAATTTTACAGGTTAATCCTGATAAAAGTAAGGCCAAACCTTATTACAGAGCATAAACCAGTTTTCTGGAAAGAAACCCCACGCATCCAATTGCTCTTTTTCACCACTCACAAGAAAAAAAAATACATGCTGCACCATGCCTAGCGCTGTAACTTCCATGATGCAGTGAAAAAAAGTGTTGGCAAAGGAGGTAGCTGAAGAGAGTTCGTCAAGTCATCAGTGGCAAAACACTGGGGCCCACAGCCAGCGAGGCTTCATCAAACTAGCAGGAGGATGCTTGTGATTCTTGGCTGCTGAAGAATGCCTTCCCCTTCTGCATTGAAAGAACTGTCCCCAGTATGCTCAAGCTCTCATTGTTTTAAAGAAGAAGAAGAAAAGGGACCCCATGTATGGCACTGGCCTCCAGAGATGGGCACGTCTGGCGAGTCTGCCGAGGGCCTGCTGTATCCCCCAACACTGAGCAAAGGGAAAAACTGGATGTGATGTGGCTACACATTTTGTATATGCTTTTTACCTGTGTCTTTCATGATTGCATGGCTTCAGCTGCTTTGAGAGCCCACTAGCACCTCCTGTCACAGAGATGCATTGCCAAAAGGATATGTTGCTGAAAACTAGCCCACAGTCCCATGTTAGAATGACATAATGCAAATTATTCCTCCAAGTTCAAGCTGTTTAGAGATGGTAATCCCACTCCCACAGCTATTAAAGAAAACAGTGTGCCAGGCTGCAGTGGGAACTGGGCTGGATAGCCCTGCCTAGCCGACTTTCTCCCATAGGGGTAGACAAGTTCCTATCTAGCAGCCAGAGTTCACCAATATGAGGTATTTAATGCTAATAGGGATTAAAACTAATATGAAACTCTCTTTCCTTACTATTAGGCCCCTATATCCACCTTCATGAAGTTTCAGACAGTTTGGCTCTTCTGCTCAGGGCAAAGCATTACTATGAAATTGAAGAGCTTTGTATCTATATGGGGAGAAGATAACTAGCCATTTTTATCCTGGGGTGCTTCTGCATTGGGATTTCATTCACTACCACAAATTGCAGAGATGGAAGAAGTCTCAAGTGATCACATGTGCTTTTGGAACCCAATTCAACCTATTAAAAGCCTTAGAATATCGATGCATTACTGATAACAAGGATAACAGGGTATGAGACAGAAAAGAATGTATGCTGAGTGGAATTCACACCTGTGATTAAGTGGTTTAGGCCATTGCGTGCACAGTGCATATTACACCAAAAAGGAAAAGAAAAGTTCTTTATCTGAGAAGACAGAACAGACGTGAACATCCACAGAGATCAAGTCCTCTCTCATAGCTGAGACTGGAGGGCATGGCTGACTGGATATAGAGAGAAAAAATATGGGCAAAATTCTCCTCCTTTCACCAGCAGAGCACATGTGCTCTTGGGACTCTCTAGCAATATGTGTTCCCATTCTGATCCTGGAATTATGTGTATATATGTGGGCTTCTATGTGATTATTAACACAAAAAGCTGAAAAAAAGAAGATTTAACTTCTACAGGACACACGAGTAGCCTAAGCAGAGTTATTGATCCATCTCTGATATTAGCATTTAGTGCAAGTCTGTTGATTTCTGTAGTTGGTCGCATTTAAAAATTAATGGGAATGCTATAAACCCGCATTATGGGCATTATGAAAAGTTACTTCCGAGCTTGCTATGTAGTATGTTGTGACATTTGAAGTCAGTGGGGCTGTTTCTCTCTGTAATAGCCAGGTTCAATAGCAAATTCTTGCAGTCCGGGCTCTAAGATATGAAAACAAGATATGCACATTTAGCCTCCAAAATACAGGTATGATAAGTTAACCTAGTTAGCAAACCACGGGCTACCAGTTGTACAAGGATGCGGAGACTGAGTCACACCAAAGAGAGCAGATGGCTTTTTTATGTCAGCTGTTGGATGTAAACAGCCACGAGCCTGAGACATATTCCCAGAAGGCAGCAGAATACATCCTTGAATGTGGCATTTACAAAATAGGATTATATTTCCAACAGGTAAATGCAGTAGTAACAGGGTAATAATTACTGTGTAGGATAGCTAGGCAGTAATTTGGGATTTCCTCACAACATTTGGAAATGATGAACTTAAGCAGCAAAGAGATGAGACACAGCTGGCCTGGCTGGATGTTATCCTGTCTTTGAACAGCTACTGTGCCATCTCATACTCAGCTGCCTTGTGCCTTTGATAAAGTCCAGAGCATTAAAACCCTCAATGATGCAGGCAGGTAGCCACTACATTGTCAAGTACATCTCCATCTGAAAATGACAACTACAATAACTGAAAGGAAAAAACCACTCACATTTGCTTCTGAATTATTTTGCTGCCTGACTTATGTTGTTGGTATCTTTTCTTTCCACAGCTCTATCTGCACAGCCTGCTTTGCTCTGCTTTTGCAGCTGGTCAGTGAATTTCAGCCTTTTTTGGTTAATCAATTTTGAAGTGTAGTTTAAAAAAGAGGTCATTAGAGGAATTAAAAAAAAAATAAAATCCTGGTATAGCCTTTTAAAAAAGCCTTCTGAAAAATCATACTTTATGACTCTCCAAGTCTCTTTAAAAGAAACACAACATCTTGAGGTAGCGAAGTTCAGCAGTGAGCTTTCTGAGAGCGCCACAGAAAAATAGTGGAACAGAAAATATAGGATCAAGCCTGAGGCTATGGTGATATTAACATTTATACGTCAAATATAGGGCTTAGAGTGCTTTTGTCAGAAGATGCCTAATGAAAATGTTAGGCTGGCCATAAACAGGTGGGCTTGGGTAAATGAGGGCCTGTGTGTTTCACAATTACATGATCGGGACAAAATATCTGGAGTAAGGAATCCGAAGGTCATGTGACAAAGCTAAATACATAATCAGAAAGGTGAAACAGTTGTATCATATAGATCAGCTAGCTGATGCTCCTTAGCATGAATTTTAATAGTTTTTGTGGTTACCTATCATGCCTGTTGCCCCTAGAGTACCACAAAATTTTTTTGTAGAAGTACTAAATACCTGCAAGTATCTTGTAAGACACAAAGAAACCGATTTACCTATGCAGAGATCTTTGTTTGATTTTTCTTTTGTTTATGTTATTTTATTAAATTTTTTTAAAGACCAAGACACTTGGAACAGAATGTTACAAATAAAAAATATACATAAGGAACTAAGCCCTTCACTATCATAGACAAAAGGATTTTTATCCTTAGGGAGAGAAATCATGCCATATGAAATGAATGAAAACATGTTTTAAAAACCCCAGATGCCACTTTATTCAGTTAATAATAGTACAACAGTCAGTTGCTCGGTCATCTTACTTCAACTTGGAATGTGTAAAACTTAATCTTCCTAAGATAGCAAACCTCTTGCTTATGCCATTTGAAAGAAGAAATCCCTCCTTCCGACTTTGTCAGGAGATGTTAATGTTTAAAGAACCAGTCTTAGTGACTGTCAAACAAACTGAACAGTGATTTCAAAAAATACAAGCTGAACAGACCAGGATAAAACCAAAATTGTTTCATATAAATTAATTCAGGCCCCAGATGAACAGAATATTTGGCAATTAATAGATATAATGAAGAAATCTAAAGTGCTGGTGGCAAGCCAGACTGCTCTCAGGAGCCATGTAGATGAGTAACAGCAACACTGTCCATACAACACCTATCCACTTTGATCTACTCTCTCCTCTTTCCTGCTCCTGTTTCTCCCCTGGCCATCCTGTGCTGATATGAATCCCAAGTAGATTCTTTAGGACAGGAATGGTGTCTCTTTGCATAGAGAGCCTAGCATGAGTGCTGCATATTGTTCGCTGTAGCTTCTATGATATTGTTAATAGCAAATAATAATATGCGGCTGTTGGTTCTGATCGAAACATTCGTTTTGGATTGAGTTACTCTTCTTTCAGATGTTTCAGCATATATATATGGAGGTTCAAGATCAATGTATCTTCTGTATGAATTGTTTGCTTCTTTTAAAAATTAATTCAGATGCAATTAATTTTTCTGAAAGTTGAGACTTTTTTCCTCCTCAACACAGTAATTTTCTTGATGTTTATTATTATATCTGAGAGATGTATCAGCTAACAGTAGAGTATCTGCTATTATTAGCATTCAGTAACCAGTTTCATGAGTTTCCATGTAACTGGGAACAAAAATGCACAATTTTAAATTCCACTATAATATTACATTACTTGATCAGGAACTCTTCTCACATAATGCTTATCTACTTCTTCAAGAGAAAAGCTTCAGGGATTTTGGATGAAAGGACAGATCTATCACTTAAAAGATGCTGGTGGTCCTTTTTAATATTGATAACTCTTTGAAAGGGGGGACACTGGTTTTGTCCCTTTCAGGAGTTTTTGGGAGGACTCTCGTTTTGTCCCTTTCAGGACTTTTTAAGCAAGTATGTCACCTCAGAAAGAGGATACCAGAGCCAATATTTGGATATGTAATTATGACAGATCTTTGTGTGTTTACAAATGTACAAACAATTTTCACAGGGGGAATAAATCCAACCCATCTTATCATTTCTTATCTGAGTGAATATTAAGTGGCTTTGTAAAATAATGTATTCTTACTCAATTTGACATTTTATACTGGAGCTGAGCACTTCCTTGGACTTTTGAGGAGGGTTACCCTTATTACTTGCCTTCCCCCTCAGGCAAGACTGGGTGTGAGCCACTGTATTATTCATTGGTGATGCTGATATGACTCTCTTTTATCAGGTACTACTGGTTAATAGGTACAGTGATGCACTTGGCTCCCTCAGAGGTTTGCAGACATTCACGTCTCTCGTTAAAATCTGGGCTACAGACCCAGAAGCTGAAATATATAAAAATATTGGACAGAGTTCCTATTAACAAATAAAACAAAACAGCCCTGATGATCTAACAGCAAGCAGGCATTTCTCACAGAAGCAAAAAGGAATTCCACCTTCCCTGTCTGAGTGGCCCTTGGGCCACCTCCTTTCCTCTCACGGGACTACTGAATCTTCACATCAGGTTACAGTCGCGCTTTTCTCATTGAAGCTTAATTAATGATGCTTATATAATCCTCCCAAATGGAAAATCAAATCTCTTGTATTTGATTTAGCACAGCCAGTGACTCATGCAGGCGCTCTGCACAGCTTGCATTGCTGTCTCGCTGGTCAGCTGCTCTCGCTTGGGCACAGCCAATGCAATGGGATTCACTCATGTGCAGGCAGCTCATGTCACATCCCTGGTTCAGATACAGCTGCAGAAATGTTCTGCAGTAGGGCTTGCAGAGTACAGATTCCTCAGGACCAGTCAAAGTGTGCACGCTCTTGCTAACCCTGGCACTGGGCTGTGCAGCTTCTCTAGCCTGCAGCTGTAGCTGACCCTAGGAACTCCAGAGACAGTGATCTCCTGAAAGACTGAATACCTGCTGTGAACTGTGAGAGCTTTCCTGGGCAATTTCTGGGCCCTGTACATGCATGTCCCTGCCTCTTCTGGGATCAGCGAGGATGCTAGTGACTGCTCCTCTGTGGGAGTAGCATGGGTTCGATGTAGATTGTGTGTGCTCTGACTCCCTGACAGCAATTCTGGTGACAAGTCACCTTGGCAGATATCAGGTATTTGTCCTATTTCAGCATGAAAAAATTATCTTTGGCATCTTAGTACAACAGCCTTTAAAGCCTCAGAGCTCCCATTAAAGTTAGGGAGAGCAGCTAAGCCTCTAACTGGCTTTCTAAGCTGCAATCCTTCAAATTAATCCATTCAAACCCATCCTTATATGATGTTCTCAGCCAGAAGTCAACAATGTGATTAACGGAGAAGGTATGAGGGAGGAGGGAGGGGGGCAAGGTGACTGGGAACTCACATGCATGACCTCCTTGCCCCAAGTACCAACACTGTATGAGCAATGAACAATAATAAAATAAGCCTAAGGACATGATAATTCAAAGGAGGTTACATAAAAGGCTATGTGGAAGTAGAATAAAGATGGTGACATCTCTGTTAAAGAGGGTGAAGTAGGACCTACCAGTTCATAAAAACATCAGCAAAGGTTAAATGAGAAGAAATGGAGACAGATTTACTCCTGCTTCAACTCTACATTAATGACAATAGAATAGCTAAGTATCCCTATAGGATATAATCTGCCCAGGGATAAAAGAACTTCCCTGGCCATAGAGGCTGTGGCATCCTTGTGGCAGGAACATACAGGCAGAGCGGCCGAGTATGCTCAGCAAATCACTGGAAAAAAAGGTAGGAGTCTGCATTGGGTGGCTAAAAAGGAACGGCAGGATTTGTATTTAAAGAACATCCTGTATCAGTCTCCCATGTGTAAAAACATGCTCGCACTTTCACTGCTGTGAAAAGCTACAGGGAAAAACATTCTTCAATACATTCATAAGGAATGTCTCCTGCTAATTAAGCCTAATTTGCAATTTCTGTCTTTCTCCTCCAGCTAACTCTTTTTTTATCTTTAGTTTATATTCTTTCTTTCACAAACACCTCCAAAATGTAGGCTTTGGGGCCAGCTGATCCTATGCATATAGGACAAATGCTGCCCTGAGTGATGTCTCTCCCACCAGACTTCCCACCACTTTCTTTCTTGCCCACTTGGCCTCACACCTGGAGGACAGATGACTGGAGAATGGGTATTTATTTAACAGAAGGAAAAGAGGGCAGTTACTGCCAGGTCCAACAGGTGACAGCCCTGAGGAGCATGGGCTGGGGGATGGTCCCTGGTAACTGTGGGCCAAGCAGAGGCAGGAAACCAGCCCACCACTGCACCAAGCAAATGCTTGAAGTTGTTTGTGCCACAGGTCCCTGTGCCAAAGCACAGATGCTTGCCCCCACCCCTTGGGTGGCTTCCCCAAAGGGTGGAGCATTCACATGGTGTTCACTTGAGCTGATTCTCCTGTGCCTTGCTCAGGGTGCAGCTGGCTGGTGCAAGGAGCCCAGTGGATCCAAGGACAGCTGCTTGGGAGGTCTGCACCCTCCTCTGGCTGCTCACCCTGTAAGCCAAGGGTATCAGCCACCAAGCAAACAGTTTGCTGCTGCTACATGTGAGTCCAGTGCACTTGCTTCCACCATTGCTGGGAGGCAGCCATGGGGGTGACTCCCAGCCAAAGGGGAGCAGTGCTGGACATGCACTGGTGAGGCATTTCCATCAGGCTCTTCACTGAACTGGCAGAACTAAAGTCAGATGGCAATGGGGCCAGGAGGCACCATCTCACAGAGCCAGGCTAAGGCTGCCCCTCCCTGTCAACCAGAGGGTCACACTGCAGCAGAGATGGGAAGAGAGTGGAAGAGATAAAATAAAGTGAAGATTTAGAAAAAGTGGCACAAAGGGGGAAAAAATGTGAAGAAGAAAGCACATGACTTGTTTGAAAACTATTAAGATGGATTATCTGGAAAATGATTTGGTGTCTTCTGAAATCAGTATGTTCCCATTTAGTTTCTATGCATTAAGCTAGGGAAGATATCTGTAATGTAAGTTTTATCATTCCTCTGAGAAATAGCCCCTGATAAAATTGCTGGGATGTGAAATCCTAATGGGTAAGGGGGCAATATTAATGTCACGCCAAAATAAAGGGCTGAAAATCACTGAAGAAAATGGATCAGAAATTCCCTTGGTAGAATGTATCCTTATGAGTCAGCACCTGAAATCCGGTTTCTGCTCTAGAAAACAGAACAGCTTGGTGTGCGTGTCTGTCAGGCAGGCGCATTTCACTTCATTCAAACTAGAAAGCATACAGGCAGCTTCATTTTTTTATACAAATAGAGCCTCAAATCAGATGGCACCAAACAAGAAATACATATCTCCATCCTGCACGTAGGTTTCTATTCTAGTCATGTGGAGCAAAAGCAGAAAGTTAAATGGGGACAGGGACATTTTTTTTCACAGCGTGGCGTGCAGTTTTTGGAAAGCACGGTGGGGAATTTTTTTGCAGAGGATGACCTATTTGGAACAATACCAGCAACTTTGGAAATGCCACTCTGGAGTTCAGTCAGGCAAGTAACTAAAGCAAACTTGGGCAGGCAGCAGAAGGAAAGAAATAAAAGAGTATTTCATTTCTGACACTAATGGTCGTGCAGCAATCTGTTTGTTAGAGAATGGGTGAGGTGGAAATCTGCACTTCATCCCTTGAAAGACGGTTTCCCTGGACTGACTGTGGTGCATTAGTGACTATGCTGACTGCATGTCTTCCCTTTTTTTTTGGAGAGTTTTGGGTTCTGCAGTGCTGGAGAGGAATGTAAAATGGCAGCTGGAGAGGGAGGTGGGTAGCAGTGTCCTCAGCTGTTCTGATTAAACATGGCACTCCTGCCTTTCCCCAAGATTTTGCAGAGAAGGGTAAGAAGACAGATTTGGCAGGTTATCAGTTCTGGCATGGAATTTGTATTTAATGTAAACCAGCAGATAAAGTAGCAAGATTATAATTTTGCTAATAGGTGGGGTCTTAGCACACAGTATTAGTGAGCACAAATAAACCCTCGTCTAAACCTGTCAAACTTACCCAGAGTCCAGGATCACTGCAAGTGAAGGGCAGTAACAAAAACAACTAACACAATTTCACTCATCACATGTATTCATCCAGCTATTGCAACTCAGCCATGAAAGCCGTGTGAAGCAAAATTTATCCCGTAATGTTAAAAATAGTTCTGTCAGTTAAAAGCCTGTCTTGTTCAATGGAGCAATACTTATATTTTATTTTACACAGCTAAATTAACATTTATACAACAATTAAAGCTTACCATTGCTGTAAGACCGAAAATTTCCTACAAATTTTATGTATTCATATGTTGGAAATTCCTTTGGGTTCAAACTTCCTCTCAGAAGATGACAATAAAACTCTAGTTCATTGTCAGCTGGATTGTTAAAAGAAGAAGAAGAAGAAATAAATATACTATTTAAGCTAAACACAACCAATGGTGTCTTCCAACCCCAATCTTGCAACTGGCAGCTTGTTACCACTCAGAAGTCCTAAACACCGATGTGCTATACATTGCAGGACCAGAGCCTCTGCAAGAAAGTCTTGCAGGGATGCAGGTTGCTCAGCACTGTGCACAGGCGTGCCTGCAGCTCGGGGACAGCTTCGGAGACTCGCCCTTCTCTGACACCACCTCATCACAGGAGTTACACGGCCATAGCCTCGGTGCAGCAACAGAGAGAACTGGATTCTTCACTTACTGCTTTTTTCTATTTAGGCTCCTCACAACTCACAGCTGTTCTACATCTTGTGTTCGAAAACTATGCTTAATTACCTCAAAACATCTATTAAACTAACTTTGGCATATTAGCTATCAGCTGCAGATTTTGTATGACACAGTAGACTGGGCAGCTGTACATCTTACATTATTGTGTCTCATACATTATTGGTATGTATGAGAAACCAACATTATTGGTTTTCTGCATCTTACCTCCTAGAATGAATAAGGCCGAGGAAGTAAAAGTATTTCCAATGAAATCAAAATTCAATTGGAAAAAGAATTGCAATAGTTTTAGAGGTATTTTTTGACTGTAAGGCAAACCAAAGGTACGCCACATTAGCTTATCTCTGAACAACATCTTACTTGAACAGGCTGAAATATCAATTAAGATGTGATTTGTCTCAGGCGAACTCTCAATTTCCATCAGCTAACCTATTTTCCTTAGCTGTCTCAAATGATATGATATTGAATAATTAACATAACTGCAAGTAGTCTTAGCCTAGTAAAATAAAGGCAAAGAGTTTCATTTAAAAATAGAACCAAAGGGTCATTCCAGGTGGCAAGATCTTTTTGAAAGGCTATGAACCTATTTTTTTTATTGCACATCACATAAAAAACTCTTTCTGGGAGAAAATTTTTTATCCTGTCTGTGCTTTTTCATTCACTAGAGAAGATAAAATGAAACTTACTTTTTAGGTAATCTGATGAGGCAGAATCTGTCATAAGCATACAAGAAGATAACATCTTATAAATTTCTGAGTGTTCTTGTTCTGGGAGGAAGTTTAACAAATTCTGATCCAAGACATCACACTGCAAAGAGAAATAACTTTTGAGAGAAACAGAAATATCACAACAAGCAACACTTGCAGAGATGCACAACAAGATGTGATACAAAACCTGTGTCATTTGACAGGAGTTTCCTCACTGATTTCCAGGTACTCTAAAACAGAGGGAGAACCTGTTGGACAAACTGAGTGGTCACTTCTCTGTGGGCTGGTTGTCAGATTAAATCTCAGCAATCAGCAATATTTAATGTTTCTCACAGACCATCAGATGCAGCAGGTATGTCCACAAAATTAAATCACAAGACCTGGGAGAGGGCTGGAAAAGGGTGTCTGGCTCCCCATACTGCTACTGAGCTCCATGCACAGGCCTGTTGTGGATCACTGGAATTTGTTCTCTTCCTGACAGAGCCTGACTTGCCTGACTTGCAGGAGCAGTGAGGCTGAGAGTCACCCTGAGTCAGCCAGGTCAGTCCCAGATCAAGCCCCTTCCAGAGGGATCCTCTCAACTCCTGGGAAATGCCCTTGAGATGGCAGGTCTTGTTCCCCACTTCCTGCATCATGGCAGGTGGGAGCAGGGAGAAGGGGACTTCCATGTCTGGGCATGACTTTACAGCAGTTAGTCTCCAGGGAGGGGGACTTCATAGTGCCACCAACACAAGCCCTCCCTCTGGCCAGCCAAGAGCTGAATACCCATGTGCCTCCAGCCCCATCATCAGCTGGCTTGAACCTGAAATCCATCCAAAATCTAGGAACTGAGATTTGGGAATGGAAAGAGGAGATGGATTTGTGCAAATGGCTGGCCCAGGGTGCAGAAAACAACAAGTCTGTCATGGACTGCCAAGAGGAAGTTCTCCCTATGCTCAGTGTGGTGACTAACCCAACAGAGTGTATCTGAAAGGAAGCCTGAGATAAAGTGACCCTCCAATGGCATCGACTTACATCTGTCCCACTTGAGACTACCTCAGGCTGAGCTGGCATGCTGACACAGCTCCGTGTGTCATCAGAGCAGCTTCTATCAGACTGTACAGTCATGCTGAAAACATGTAAGCTCTGTATGAGACTGGCAAGTTATTAACCATCATCTATTTGTGTAAGATTGTGCTTTGGTTTCCATCTGCTTTCTATTCATGCTAGCTTTTCTGTGTGGAATTCCTGTTTAGAGTGGTGAAACTTATTGAACAGACTTTAAAAATCAGAGTGCTATGCTTTATACACACACCTTAAGAAGAATATATTGCTTTAGATGATTCAGTTATAAGTATTATATATGCTCATTATTTGAATATTCCTGTTGTGAAGAATACTTATAAGTTATTTTTGTGGCTTTAGTTTATATCTTATTAATGTGAATCCTACTGATACAGTATGTGATAAAGGTTTTTTATATATGAATAAATACTTACGTATACACTTCTATATACACTTACTATACTTCACAAAATACAGTACATTGTTTCATGTATTTTTTTTATGCATATGAAGAAAGAGCCTTTGACAGGAAAGTGCGCTGGTGAGTTTTGTTCAAGGCTTAGGTGCAATCTCAGAAATTATTTTTTTTTCTTGTAAATGATAATGATACCACCAGGTTAATTAATCTCCCATCAACTCTAGTAACTGCAGGAAGACTGTGATGTGAGCCATCACCACTCTTCTAACAGAAACCTTTTGTCTCATACTGTGACCAAGCTCCAATTCCAAACTCTTGCCCCTTGCAGAGGTTTGGCACACCTGTATAACAGTGCACAGAACAGAATATCTGGATCCTGTACACATCAAGACTTCAGCAATGCTCTCAAATCAATTGTCAATCCAATATACATTGCTAAGTCAAACAGAGAGATGGAAGCAAATATTCCACTGTCTCACTGCAACTGTAGAAAATGCCAAGCAAGCTATTCATAGCTAATTCTGCACCAGACGCAAAGAGCAGAATCCAATGCCACGGCAAAAAGGTAGGTCGTGAAACAGATAGGCTCTGCAAAGGGATCTGGTCAGACTGGATCAAAGACCTGAGACCAACTGTATGAGGATCCAACAAGGCAAAGTGCCACATCCTGCCCTTGGGTCACAACAACTCCAGGCAGTGCTACAGGCTGGGGCAGAGTGACTGGAAAGCTGCCCAGTGGAAAAGGACCTGGAGGTGCTGGCTGACAGCACCCGAACATGAGCCAGCAGTGCTCAGGTGGCCAGGAAGGCCAATGGGATCCTGGCCTGTATCAGAAATAGTGTGGCCAGGAGGACCAGGGCACTGATTGCTCCCTGTACTCGGCACCGGTGAGGCCACACCTTGATGCTGTGTCCAGTTCTGGGCTGCTCAATTCATCTCACAATGAGCTGCTGGAGTGTGCCCAGAGGACAACAGAGCTGGGGAAGGGTCTGGAGCACAGGTCTTACAAGGAGCAGCTGAGGGAGTTAGAATTGTTTAGCCTGGAGAAAAGGAGGCTCAGGGGAGACTGTATCACACTCTTAAAACTATCTTAAAGGAGGTTGTGGTGATGTGGTGGTTGGTCTCTTCTCCCAGGCAACCAGTGACAGGACAAGGGGAAACACCCTCAAACTGCACCAGGGGAGGCTCAGGCTGGACATCTGGAAAAATTTATTCATGAAAGAGTGATTAAGCATGGGAAGAGGCTGCCAAGGAAAGTGGTAGAAAGACCATCCCTGGAAGGGTTTAAAAAATGAGTGGACATTGCACTTTGGTTTAGTGGGCATGGTGGTATTAGGTCAAAGGTTGGACTTGAGGATTTTGCAGGTCTTTTCTGACCTGATTCTATTGACAAAATTTGACCATCGGTGATAAAAATGGATCAGTTAGATGGGAATGGTTTGCAGCTCTGTCTAATTACTCTGCAGTCAGCAGTTCTGTGCCACTGGCTGAGACAGCCAGAGTATTGCTGAATGAGATAGGCAAAGCAGACAAAAGACTAACTACAGTGACTGGGTAGACTTGTTAGATGAACTATGTTAATGCATAGTTATGCTGCTAAGCCTGGAATTTACTCTGCATCTTCAAATCTATGGATCCTGCTAAGCGAAGCTTTGTGGTATTTACTCCTGAAAGCTAAGGCAGGCAAAGAACACCTTTGCCTTCATGGATGCTGGTCTGTTCTAAATACAATACATCAAGTTCTGCAATAATGGGATGCATAGTTAAAATATTTCTGCAATTTCAACAAAACAGTGGTACTCCAGAATGGAACTCCTTTCTCATGGTTTCATTGCTTTTACTGGGGGATGAGGGTAGTGGTTAGGTGGAAAAATTCTTGCTGCAGGGAGAAAAAAATCAAAGGATCAAGGCAAACATGATGACTAGAAAAAGGATGGTGGAGGGCTGCAAATTAGACAGATTTCTTTCCCATCGACACAAAAAATAAAGATGGCTATGCACTTGTGTGCTGGGATTTGGCCCCTGTATGAACCTGTATGTCCTGCACTCACTGATTCCCACTGCTACCCTGTAACAGCAACACAGCATGATTAACTTTTATACACTGTAAGGTGCTATGTCCTGGATTCTTCCACCCTGACATTTACCTTAAGCACCCAACACAGCAGAGCAGCTCTTTGAATTTCATTGGGTAGCCCCTGAGGAGAAGTCTCAACCCTGCCAGGAACCTTCTGGAAAAGCAGGCAAGAAAGTACAGGGAGGACCCTTTTCAAGAGACTGCATATTCTTGAAGTTGTAGTGTACCATCTGACTGGCAAATGCTATGAGCTGTGATCAGATTTCAATGAGTTCACTTCAGTTAGAGCAATCCTTCCAACATGAGCTAGATCTCTCCATCTCAGCTGACCCTACGAGTAGTCTCCAGACCTTGTTAAAAAAAAAAAATTAGAAATACAACAGGGGAAGTTTGTGTTTGAAAATGCTCCATGGAAGTATGGGAAGCTGTGTTAAAGAGAACCAGATATATTTGCTCTCAGCACTGGAACTTTCATGATTTTAATGAAAGAAAATACATCAGTTTTCTTAACTGGAGCCCTCAGAGAGCCCTGCTCTGCATTCTGCCCAGTTTTGCATTCCTTTCAGTGCTCAAAGCAGAAGATTTGCAGAATATTTTTCCCTGCTGTCACAGAGGAGAAAGAATTGGTATTTTGTCCCTCAAACAGTGACTGAATTTAGCTTACAAATAGATCCTCGAGGTAAACAAAATAAGCCACACAGATTTTCCAGATATCACTCTGATCAGTTTTAAAACTTAAAAAACCCAAATGACAAGGGCAACAGAGGACTAAAATACCCTGTGTGCACCTAGATGCACCCTCAGCTGGGCCCCTGCCCATGGCCATAGTGATTTGCCAACCTGGGGCAGGCAGAAGCCTATATTTCTTGTTCAGCTGTGGCCTCTGGGATGTTCCTCTACATGTGTGGGCTGGTGGGGCAGTTGTTAACCATTACCACTACAGCAGCTCCAGGAAGGTCTGCACCACCTCCAGCCTGGTCAGGTTGGTCCCTGACTTGGACTGCCATGTACTGCTTTTATGCAAATAAAAGGTAATGTCCATTTTTATCCTTATTTTGGGCTGGATACCATGTAAGGTTATCACACAAAGCATGTCATTGGGAGAGAAAACCAGTTTAGTTTCTTGTGGGGCAACTCAGGAATTATAAACCTGCATCTATCCATGTTCAGTCAGGGCTTCAGACTTCAGGCACAGGGTCTGAAATGTGTCTTCCTGAAGAGGAATACTTTCCTGCAGCAGATCTATCATCTCCACTAAGAACCAGTATTTGAAAGGGATGCCAATGAAACCTCCAAATGATGAAAGACGAGGAAATTTCATGGAAATCAGTAAGTGTATGAAAACCCCACAGCCCATGTATAGGACAGAGCTCTCCCCACCC
The DNA here is from genome assembly GCF_031753505.1 of Anomalospiza imberbis. Taxonomy (NCBI): domain Eukaryota; kingdom Metazoa; phylum Chordata; class Aves; order Passeriformes; family Viduidae; genus Anomalospiza; species Anomalospiza imberbis. Next base: position 30,464,946 of record NC_089682.1, read on the forward strand.
TTAAGTGAGGCCAGTGTCAGAAAATAGTCAAGTACTGGTCTTCTAAACTGCTGAGGATGAAAGAAAACTGAAATAGATAGACTCAGTTCAATCTATTGCTGCATAGCAATATTTTTGCATTTACTAGGAGCTGCTCTTTCATCAAGTTCCTTTTGTCTCAGAAGAAAACAATTTTTGTTCTTATTCCAGCAAGGTAGTGTTGTGAAATACATTTGTCTGGGTGGAAAACATAACACATATTTGGTGAAAAACTAAATGAGAGAAAGAGAATTGCAATTTTCTTAAGAACATGGCAGGGGGTAGTACAATAATGATTTGGCAGCTAATTTTTTCTCCTGGGCATGTATTTATTTGAGAGTAGGGTACTAAAAATGAGTGTGAGGATTAATCCATAATTATTGTGCCATTTCTCCTAGAGCAGCCTTAGCAACAGGAGCGGGGTTTGGAGCAGAACCTCTCTCCTACTCCTCCAGCCCAAGCCAATGGACATGGGAGTGTCTCCTGGAGCAGTAGGCAGATAAAAGAAGCTGAATGTGCCAGAGCATCGGCTGCACTGCTGAAGGGCTGCACCCAGCATTGGCTCCAGCAGCAGCTTCTGGGAGCAGCGTGCTCCCCTTGGGAAAGGACAGAGGAGCTGCAGGGAGAGCTGTCAGCAGCCTCTGGCTAACTCCTAATTCAATGGGGTTTTTGTCCTTTACCTCCCTGGGAGCAGAATAAGGCCCTTAACAAGCTCCTCACTGGGCTGCCAGCAGAACTGGTGCTATTCTCTGCTAGCTTAGAAATCAGAGATGGAAAAGATCAGCCAGGTCACCCTGTCCCTCTCCTGGCCAGACTATTCCTGCAGAGCTTTTTCCATTCAAGCTGAAGTGCCTCATAGCAACAAAAACCTGAAGGGTATGAATCAGACAGAGAGAGTGCAGAGCTGAGTAACAGCAGCAGCCAGCATAATGCAGAGACAAACTCCCTCACCACATTTTCAGGAAAACACTACCCCCAGCACTGTTTTACACCTGCTTCTACAAGTGCAGTGCCCAATTCTACAGTGTGTAGTAGAAAAGGCAATGACAGAATTACTCACCGGTAAATGGCCTAGAAGAGGTGTGATGCTGTCAGACACATAGATGATGCTTCCACCTGTGGTTACTGCTATAATGAAGCCATCTAATGCCTAAGGAAAACAGACAAGTTGAGAGTGCTTTAATAGGAATGAGTGGTGTAAACAGGACATCTCATCATGTATTGATCAAAACAGTTTGACTTTGGCACCATATTGTCATCGAGTTGTAGGAATGTTATCTCAACTTGCAGAACAGTAATTCTCTGATATTTCAGTCTGATTTAACTTTTACAAGACTCTTTGTAGTCTAGTAAAACCTACTATTGAAGCAACAAAGGGCTCACAGGAACATTTCATGTCTCAGTTTTTAAATTAATCACACATTTTAATAATGCAAAATGACTAAGACTGGATCCCTTGGAAGTTATTAAAATGAACATTTGAGCTCTGTGTAAATATCAAAGGACGATGAAAGGATGCAGTCCTATCTCAAAATGGTACTTCTCTGCAAACCCCATAAATCACAGTTTGTATTAATGTAACATTGTATATTACTGGGCTTTCATGTAAGTAAAAGCAATGCAAATGATCAAATAATCCTTAGCCTGAGTTTTAATTGAGTGATTTATTTTAAAGGTCATGGTATTAGATTACTCATTCCAAGAAAAATTCACCCTTCTGCAGAGTTTCTTCCTCACTTTGGTCCCATCTTGTCGTAAGCCTCTTCACTCCTAGGACTGAAGGGAAATGTCAGCCTTATCCCCACCCTCTGCACAGAAGCAATTTCACCTTCAAAATGAGTCTCTTCTTTAGTCTTAGCTACCAAGTTTTGAGCTAAGTTTTGATCAAAATTAAACCTAGGTAGATTTTCAGATCTAAGGCAAGATTAACTTAATTTTTTGTTCACTCCTCAGAGTGAACTAAAGCTAGATGATCTTCAGATCACTGTAAGAACATCTCAAAAAATTAAGACACAACAGTAGGTGCTCAGATAATATATTAAAACTTTCCCACTGTCATTAGGGAGTCACCAGTGAGGCTCCCAACCCTTCAAGTGGAGCAAGTCTGGGTCCTTCCTGTCAGTTCCCCGATATTCTGGAGTCAGTTTTGCCAGCAGTGCTTGAGCAGCAAAGGCACTGCGAACATGACTGAATCACAGCAGTGTTTGACTATGCTCCAGTGGCCATACCTGCTCAGGAGACAGGTGTACTGCAAACAGCCTGACCAGAGAGCCACGGCGTTATAAAACCATACTGCAAATCCAGGCCTGCCTCCAAAGCAGACTTGCAGTTGATCTTGTAAGCCACAGCACATCCTTCCCCCCCCCACCACTGACTTCAATAAAGGAAAGAATTCTGAGAACACTGGAAAATGCTAATTGTTAAAAAAAAAAAAAAAAAGGAAAACACAAAGCCTTGAATAAAGACACAAACATATGTTCCTTTTTCCAGAGAATGCTGAGCACCCACAACTATTTAAGTCAATGAGAATCTGCTGGTACTTCAATCCTTTGAAAAGCAAGTCAATAACTTATACCCCAGTAGAAGAGTGAGTGTTTAGCATCTCTGAAAACCCTCCAGCTGCTATAGTTAGTTTGATTTTGTTAATCTAGGTGCAGAGAATATGTTTTTCTTTAGTGCAGTACATTCAAGCTGTTTTCTAAAAAAGCATGATAGCTGTTAACCCATAGAAGAGAGCAGTGGTTTTACAAGGCAGTTGGATCGTGCATGTTACTATGGTGAAGGCTGTTAGTTTTTAAAAAATCAACTCTTTATTTCATATCCAATGCAAATTACACACAGTGACTCATATCAGAACTTTGTGGTAAAATCAAGTTAATGTGTGCACACATAACTCTGTTTTTATTTACTTTCAACTGGACATTCCAACATTAGGAGAGCATTTTCCTCTTCAAAGGTTTTACTATTGCATCAGCCCCAGACAGACAAACAGAGCCTAATGCCCACTGTAATTTGGTGACAGCCTTTTCAATGTGGTAAGAAAAGGCCATTTTCAGGAAAGCTGATATATTACTGCAGTCAATTATGCCTTGAGTCTTTTGAATTAGTGCTCGGAAAAAACCCTTCCCATCTTTTAATAACAGGATAGAAAAAACTTCAAGCAGTCTTGTCCAAATGCTAATAAAATAAGATTAGTAGAAAGACAAAATAGCAGGGAATGATGAACATCTGGCACAACAGGACATCCCAATACGCAATGTTATTTTGAAGGGCATGGAAAATCACAGTAGCAAGAAGGCGATTTATAAGCTGGGAAAACAAAAGTGATTGTTTTAATCTAAAGTTGTGTAGCATACAAGTAGAATCAACAAAGACCCAACCTGTCAAAACAATGGTCAATTTACTGCTATCTAAGGGACGTATTTCCATGCAGACTGAAGGAGTTATGTGTGTTAAGTTCCTGTGCACAGAGATGGAAATGGGCAGTTGTCAGAGCAATGGGAGCAAAGTGTCTCATAAAACTAGTTCAGGGAAGTCTCATCACAACAAATGGCAATGGCCAAAGGACTGCCAGCCTCTGGGAGCCAGCAATGTGCTCCGGCTTTATGCCACTCCTTGGTGGTAAAGTTCTCCCCAGCATCCTTCCCTGCTCATTACCAGAGCCTGGAGCATGTGCCATGTTCACATCACTTGTGGGAGGAGAAGCTTGTTCTCAAAGGACACTGTGGGGCTATGCAACATCTCTGTGTTCAGTACAGGAGAAGACCCTTGCTAAAGGTAGTTCTAGCTATTACTGAGAGAGAAAAATACATTCTAGCAATTCATTTGCTTTTCATTTTGAACCTACATAAACACCATTGCATCGCCTCCCTTCAGATCCCAGCTAGCATTAAACGAACCTATGCTATAATTGAAAAACTATGATTGCAAAATGCTAGAATAGGAAGTGTTTGATAAGAGCCTTGAAAATCAGAGTAGAAGTACCAACTGTATCAAGCCAAGAGGAGCTGTCAGACTTTATCTGCTTGTTCAGCACCTAGCACTAGAGAGACACGACACCACTGTGTTTCAGGTGGTAATCTTGCATAAATATTAGATGCTAACAGCGCCTTCCAAGAACGGGAGAAAAACAGCCATGTGCCCTTTACCTCACCTCAGTTTATAAAAAAAAATATGTAACTTGTGATTTGAATCTTTGTCCTGAACTGCTTTTCTTGGGAGTCGCTGCACATCTCTGCAGGCTGCGGCAGCCCAGCGCAATGGTACTGCTGAGAAGGAAGAGCAACAGGTGGAGACTTTAATCCCAGTGACAGCTCTACCTGATGATCAGATACAGCAGTTCCCAAAACCTCCTCTTTTGGAACTGCAGATGACAGTTTGTTCTAAATGCATGGGCATTTCCATGAGTGCTAGACAAAATTAGGAAAGTGTATGTGCATGTTTACCTCCAACATCAGCTGGGTGAATTCTTCATTGCTGAGAAATGATGGCTTCCAGTCCTGCTGAATTTCAGAAATCTCTGTCCGTGCTGAGACTTCTAGAGAAACAGAATATTTACATCTTTAAAATTCAAATTAACTCCTATCTTGAAATATTACATATGGGTTGCTATGAAAAGAGAGAAATAACCTTTGTATTCAAAAGTTGCAGTTTTCAAGCCCGAAATGTTTTTCTCATTTTTTACTCAACTCAACTTGTACTGACTTCAATGGGAGCCTGTATTCACAAGGCCATTGACATCAAGCAGCATTACTGGAGTATTGATCAAAAGGTAAAACCACTTTGCATGAAATTAAAATCAAGGCAAGGATTAGCATGTATGCAATTGCTATTTACAATTTACAGCTTCAAAATCAGGATGCTGGAGAGGCTTCAGCCTATAGCTTCTGTGCCAAACAGAACAGCAAGAAAGCTCCTTCAGAGAAGCCTGAAAGGGCTGTGACCCCAAACTGCAGAGCTATTGCTCTGTTTTCCAAAAGGAGAATGAATCACAAGCATTTGCGGCAGCTTTACACCGGTGCTACTGCCATCACCCTCACCCTACCTTCAGCCACATGATGCAGGGCAGCCCAGGAGAAGTAATGGAGCACCAGCATCTCATCCCAAATCCTGTCTGGAGGGCAGGGTCCCCTGTGCTCCCAGCCCATAAAGTCCCAAGAGGAGATCTGCCCCACTGTTGTCCTATCCTGACCCCATGGCAGTCTGCAGAAGGCTTGCTCCTGCAGGGCTTTCCATGGAGGAGTGCAGACACACTGGGATAACAACTCACAGCTTTGCACTGAAACTGGGGACCATACTGGATAGCTGGTCGCACTGTTTGCCTTTGGAAAACGGTCACTTATGTTAGCTCTGAATCAGACAGGATTCTGGGGGACAGCTCTCATTTACAGAAACTTGGGCTGGTTTATAGTTTGCTGCTCACTCTGCTTCTCTAGGAGGGCTCCCTCCCTCAGTAGTGAGGGATGGTGAGCACAGACTTTTCTCTTTTCAGCACCTCCTGCTGATTAACGCTTTAATTAATCCTGCTGATTAACACTTCCAGAGCAATGCTCCGTATTCAGAGCACATAGGCAAACTGGCCAGAGAAACACGAACAGATAAATGATACAGTAAATTTCTACAAGTGGCTGTGCATTTTGTCACTGAGAAAGAAATCAAAGCCTGTGCTCAGACTGTATTAGTGGAGATGTTTGCTCCTACCAGCTTGTTTGAGTCGCTTTCTGCATGCCAGGGGCTGTCACTGGCAGTACAGCAACTCTCCACAGTCCCTATGGTTTCACACACAGGTTTGAAAAGCAGACTAAAGAAAGAGTCCATCAGATTTTTTAAAGTAGTTTTAGAATATAGGATACTTTCAACAGATCTGTAGATTGGAAAAGCCAATGTACATGAAATGGTGACTGTTGGAAAAATTGCTTGGGATCTGGGAGATTATGTGGATTATAATGAAGGAGGCTGTTTATGAAGGAAAAAATCTGAAAATTTACCTCTTTTAGCTGTTATGACTAAAATCTTGGTTTAGCCTACCAAATGGAAGGGGAACATGAGTCAATATACCAGATCCAAAGTATGCTGAGGATAATCAACACTTTTAAATGCTGATGCTTTGTATTATATTCTGTGACTACTAATCTGGTTTAAAAATAGATAACATTTGCTTTTTTTAGCAAGTGCACAAACCCCAGTCACATTTTGACCCAATTGCTGTGGAAAGATTTGTGACTGTTAGCTTTCCTTCACGTAGTTGTTTTTCAAGGAAAAGCATCTTTTGGAGTAAATTATTTGGACCTTTAACTACACTTCTACACTTATTTCAAATCTTGGGTGATTGTTCTTTTCTTAGTTTTATAATTGAGCATATTCACATCTTCCTTTGCCTTGGGCAGCTAAAAAAAAAGGTGAGTCATTACTACAATTTTTTAAAAAGTGTACGTAACTATTCAACTTTGAGATGTCTAGGTCAACCCTTCCTGTACAAACCATAGTGTAACAGCTGAACTCATTGGTCTTAAATGTCTTTTCCAACCTAAACAAATATATGATTCTAGTTTGTCTGTGGTAAAAATTCATTTAAGGAGAAACTGCACTCTAATGCCAGAACCACTATAATTATTTCTTCAGTACGACTGACATCTGTGACTCCATTCTGTTGAGAGTCATGATATGCGAGTTTTAATGGTCTTTCCTGTTACACCCAGAGTTCTCCAGAGAGTGCAGAAGGGAGGTGCTGGATGAGCCAAGGTAAGCCCGGTGACGTAGTGCATCATCTTGTGAGACCCCTTCCTGCTTTCTGAGACCAGGACCATTCCCCACAGTCACCCACTGAAACCTCTTCCTCGTAGGGGCAGAGCAGGAGAGCCCCATTTTAAACCAGTGCCTTGATTTATAAGGGAGGAGCATTTCAGTTCACCATACTGGTGGATGTCAAAGCATCAGGAAGGCCACAGTGCACATTCCTCCCACTGAATAGAAACTAGACCAAAGAGAGTAAATCAGCAGGGTCAGAAATCTCCTCTGCCCTCATTGAAGGTACATTTCTAAGGGACTTGAATGTCCCTGGTGCAAGCATTTTAAAAAATGAACTCCCGGCTTTCCGATGCTGAACTTGACTACTGCAACTGGATGCTGTGCACATATGATGTAGCTTGTGCTTGTGCAAACTGGGTGAAGCATGTCAACTATCCGTGGATGCAATTTGCTGATGCCAGCTGCAAAAAAGGAGGCATTTTCTGGTCTGAGCTTTCTACTCAATGTGGAAAATTGAGTCCTGCACAGTCCACTGAGGAGCTGGGGTGCTGAACAGATTGCTTCCCTGTATTTTTTTTTTCTGCAGAGAAACTGGGGAGAATGCTTTGTTCTTCTACTCAGAATATTGCAAATTTCAAGTAAGGGAATCTTCCCTCTGCTCCCAAATCTCTCTTGTTCAAAGCATCTGTCTTCTTCATGAGTGCTGCAGGGCACTGTTGCTCTCTTTCCCTCAGTTGCTGCTATTTGCCCCCTTCTCTAGCAGGTTGAGAGTCATCTTCAACTGAAGAGCAAATAAGGAGATGGATTTGGGCAGCACAGTGTCTGCAAATGATCTTTTTTGATGAGGTAGGAAAAAACCTCAAATACCTTATGTTGGAACTTTTAGGTCCCTCAAGACATTCTGGTAATCACCAAAAGAAACAGGATATTATAGTAACTGTCTGGCAAGTGCATGAAGAGCTGCACTAAATCTTACCATTGTGCTTCTGCAGAAAGCCAATGACTTTTTCCAGCACAGTAGTTTTGTCCATTTTGCGAGTGTTGCCTGGAAGCATGGAGCTGAGCTCTTTGATGAGAACATTGAACTGATCACGCCTCTTCTTCTCAGACTTGTTACGTGAAGCCCTGTAGATAGGGGAAAAGAAACAAAGGATGAGCAGAGCAAGAAGGAAAATGATTGCGTACCTGCTGTTTGCAATGTATCTACATAGAATTAGCTTGCTGTGTGCATCAGCATGTGAAGATTGACACTGGAAACCAACAAAGCTGCAGAAGCAAGTAGGAGGCAACAGTTCCTACCTCCTGCTCTTGTCTTTGAGCCTCTTTTAGTGCCCAGCAGGGTGATGGAGGCTCTGCTCACTCCTCTGTGCTGCCTCTGGACACTCTGGCTGAGCTTATCAGGACAGCATTGAGCTTGTAGTTGAAGGAGCTCTGTCCATCTCCCAGACATATGTAGGATCTTAAAAATTCATGAAGTCTCTGGGGAGGCACTCAGAGTGAGAAGAAACAGGAATACTGTGACAACAGTAAAATTGTCCATAAAGAAGAGTGGAGATTGGATCATACCCATCTGTGCAGTCTTAACAGTAGAGAGGGACCCCAGTCCTGCAGCTGTTGCACTGGAGCTGGGTTGATCTAGAAGAACCTGCCCACTTTGATCACAGGTACTCTGCCTACCTCCAGGCTGGCAGAGAAGAATCAGGATATTGTCTTCCAGTCATTAAGATCAGAGACCTGAGTAGAAGTTGCTGCAGCTCCCATCTGGTTCGTATGCCACTTTGTTCAGTCTCCTTTCCAAGGTCACAATGACAAGCAGGAGAAAGGGCATCAGCATGGATTGTCTGAAGCTGGATGGAAGTGCCAGCAGTGCTTGCCCTTAATCTCTGTGTGCCACTGGGAAAATCAGTGTCAGTGTCCCATGTCTCTAGGTTTAAAACAAAGACTCTATAGCTTTCTTCACCAGTTTGTCTGTTTAGCTTGCAGATTCCTCAGAGAGAGCCTGCTTCTGCTGCTGTGTTTCAAGAGCTCAAAGGAAGAAAGGATCTGATTTCATTTGGGGTGTTTTGGCACCATCATAATACTGTCATTAAGGCTGTTGATAATCTTTTCAGCATGCACACTTCAGTTTTTTTTAACTCTATGCCAATCTGTACACACGGATTTTCTGACTTGTTCTCAGGAATACCACAACTGTTTGACTCTGAGGTTATCACCTAGATTTCTGTATCCATGTGGAAATAGAAATAAGTATAGCCCAGTAGGTTTGTTTGTTCTTCTGAAAGTTCCTCAAACAGATGAGACTTGCCTTGTCAATTACGCAAAGACTGAAAAATCTGGTTACATGTAGATGGAAAAGGCAAGAGGCCAGTTCTCACTCTGACTTTCTTAGTCCCAGCTAACTCTGCTATCCCTCAAAGCAGCTCTGGATGCACACTGCTGAAAATCAGAGCAGAATTTAGCCCAGCATCTACATCCCCTCTGAGGACCAGGATGGCAATAAACATTTTCAGCAGAGAAATCACTACAGAGGCTTCTGGATGTTACTACTGACAGAGGGGTTATTTTTGTTTGTCTTGCTCTCAACCCTGAACACACTTGGAGATACACTGGATAGAAGCCAATGCTTGATTATTTTACAGCTTTGAACACAAGAGATTGGGTGGATACTGCCTGACTGATTTCAGCCTGCTCTTATTACACTGCAAAAGGCTGTCAGAACAAGATGTGAAAAGCTCCAGCCTTATCCTATTTCTCTACAGTTCAGGGCAATGTTAAGAATATCAACATTTTACTTCCTCATAATTCAATCCTCAGTTCATTTTAAGCTTAAAGAGTCCAGATTTCCCTGAAAATAAAGTAAACCACCAGCTGTCAATAAGGAATGTGTTGCTTTAAAAAAAAAAGAAAAATAAAAAAAGCCTTGACAGAAACATAAAGTGTCTATATTTAACACTTGACATTTTATTCACAAAGGAAATATAAAAACTCCTCTAGTGGAAAAAACTCTACCAAGATATGAATTGATGATCACAGTAAAGTTTTCAAATGGAAAAAAATGAGAAAAGATTGGAAAAAAATGATAAAAACTATCCCTGCACAGTTGAAAATACTTTGTTTAGTACAGTTATAAATGCATGAAGTAACATAGTTTTCATCACTTGCCTTTGAAGATTATTTCGTAGCCTTGCTTACTTCACTTACTTCACATACAATTACAGTAAGTCCAAACAACCTCTGTCTTAATTGCATACTACTTGTCCCAATTCTCCTCCCTCCTTGCTACTCCAGAAAGATTATAGCATATCCAAGGGGAAGGAGGAGACACAGTATGAATAATCAGGATTTTTAGTGAATACAGCTAAAGACAATACAGAACAGCCCGAATTCAGAATGATCAAAATCAACAATTTAACAGCCATTTTTATTCACTTCATATATGCTTGTTGTCTTAGACAGATACTGAACGAGTAGTAGATGCTACGTTTTGCTAATTTACAATGAGATGTGACTTTACACTAAATTTCAGATTTCTTCTGGCTGTCCAGTGGAGTGTGTTATATAGGCATCAATGCCAGTAACTGTACTACACACATTAAATTTACTTTTTATTTCAGTGGAAAATGGCAGGTAGTAGTCTTTATGATTAAGCACTTTCTCATGGTTCACTTCAAGCTGGTTTTGGTTGGAATTTGGAATTCAAATGAATTGTAAAAAAAGTATTTTAAAATTATATACTATTAAAGTAAACTGAAAGAAGAGCAAATAGAGAAGAAAGTGCACAAAGCACACCTTTTGTTTAGAATTAATAAATCTCTAAAACCAAAATAAACCTCACCTAGCATCAAAGAACTGAAAAAAGAAACTATGGCTTCTGATCTGAGAAGATCAGAAAACCTCACATCAGAAAACCTCTTCATTGCTCCCAACTGTGGTGCCATCATACCCACATTTTAGTCCTCACGTGTTCGGAGCGAAGCTGTGCCCTAGGGAGTCAGCTGATGCAGAATAGGGCTCAATTTAACCACTGTTCTTCCTGATCTTGGCCAAATACTAAACATCTGGGACAGGGGTGGGAGTGCAAGTATCTCTTCTCAGGAGAGGATGGATCCTTTTTTCATGTCTGTGTAATACAACCTGTATATGCCTAATAAATTGCAGCAGATATACATGGTGTGTGTGTGTATCTCTACACACACCTAACCTGAGAAACTCAGCTCCTGGCTTGACACCATCCCAAAAACTTAGGTCCAGAAATTTTCAGTCTCACCTACTTTTAACAGAGAAAATAAAAGGAGAGAACCATTTCCTGGGCTCTGGTGTTTCTCAGCCCTGAGGAAGACAGTCCTTATACCAAATAGAAGCAAAAAAAAAAGCGTTTCCCTTGTGGTACAGGACAGGTGAGAGTCCTCAGTTTACAAAACACAGCAGGAAATATTAATCAAATAGCTTAAGTTTGACTCTCTCTGGAAGAAAACCTGTAGCTTTTAAATGAATCTGAACCATTTCAGTATAATGTATTAACTTTAGACCTTCATGAAGCATCTCATGATTTCAAACTCAATTTCAACTTTATCTTTATTTCTAAAAAGCAAAATGAACTTAAATTACAATTTGAAGAAGCAGTTTCCTTTTTTAATTTTTAAAGTTATAACTTTTGTATGCACCCTGATAGAGGCCTGCCCCAGGGTATGACAAAAATTCCTTCTGGGAACCAACGGCATGAAAACCATACCAGATGGTGATGACAATTGCCGATAGTGAGGATATGTGGTTTTTTTTTTTCATATATGCATTCATTTAATGAATTTTTCTTTTACTAGACAATTAGCACACAAATATCTTGAAGATGATCAGGCCTTTAGCAAGTGAAGCAGTGCTGCAAGGTGGGCTCTTTTCTGCACCCTCCGAAAGGAAGCAAAGGGGAACAGCTCAGCCTGGCTGCAGCCTGTGCTGACCTATATTGGTGAGACAAAGCTGCAGGGAGGGAAAGAAGCAGAGAAGGAATCAAAAGAGATGAAACTGGATCAACAGCTTGTGCCTGGACTGGAAATACTCTCATTAGAAGGAACCAAGGGGAAAAATGTGGGTAACCTATGTCTCTCTCTAAAGTAATTAAAGCAGGGGCTGAGGCATTGATAACCTCAAATGCTTCCAAACTGCTTTTCTACAGATGCTGGTCAGCTCTGACAGTTACTAAGAGATTCATTGCCACAGGTCTTCTGCCTTGAAACACACCTTTTCTCTCCCAACAAAGGGTTCACAGTGAATTCTCACCAACTGGGACTCAATGGAGTAAGACTGTATGTGAATATGGGTTTGTGCCAGTTTAAGGCTGACTTTTTGTGGTCTTTCTTTGCTCCGAAGGTAATTTCTGGCTGTTTTCATTGCTGTGAGATAGGCATTGATGAATAAATGAATAAATGACCATTCTAATAGGGAAAAACCCCCTCACTTTTCCTGTTCTTTTTCTTTTGCAAAATGTATTTAAAGAAAAAAGAAAACCACAACATTTTTGTACACTCTGGAAGCTCAGATGATGTATTATAGTGGCAGAAGAATGTTGTTGGTACTTCAGTTCTGATGTTCTGCAGTAATGTGAAGAAAATGATCAATGCCTTGGCTTCTTTAACATTTTCCACAGGAAATATTGCTAGGCTATTTTCTTCTTACAGTGCAGACAGGAGTAGGAGTCTGAGATGGCAGTTTTTCAAGTTGCTTTTGACTGTATTTTACTCTCTTGCTCTTTGATTAATTGATTATGGATAAGACAGCTTCTGCAGCAACATACAGTATCAAGCTCATCACAGAGAGTTATAAAAGAAAAGATACTCACCTCTTTGCCCTGTCTTTCTCATCTTCATCCATTAGATTGTCTAAGCAGTTTTTTCTGTTGAAGGAATGCAAGAATCAGTATGAATTGTCATTTTTTTAGCTCTATTTGCAGGTTAATGTCACAGTCACTCTATTTCAATTTAATAACACAGTGATGATATCCAGGTCAGATAAATGTGTCAGCAGGACTCTATGCCACAGTCCTTGATTTTAGGAAATATCTATTGTGGGTAATGTTATTCCTGAGCATTATGCTAGCCTTAGGGTCTCTAGCCAGGGATCAAGGCTCCCAGGCACCACATGGTGCATCAGCACAGTACAAAACCAGCCACTTTTTGGGGATTTTTTAGTGCGGCAGTTACTCTCTGCAAACCTGTAGGCTGAATGAGCCTGGCATCTGCTCAAGCTGAAAAGCATTTTCATTGCCCCCATGTTCCCACCAAAACCATATTCAGTGCAAGAGCCAGCACCACGGATGCTTTTGACCTCTCTGCTCTTCCTACTGGGAAGATCTTCATCCTCCTCTGTGGATCTTGACACAAAGCCAAAAGAGATGGTAATAACTCTAGTGAATTACACCTCAAATTCATAGTGTCCTTTTAAATCCCACTGCCTAAGCCATACTACAAAACCCTCTGGCAGCCCAGTCAGACCACTCTGCCCAGCTATGCTAGCACCAAGCACAGGGACTGTCCCATCCCCATCACTCTTTTTGCTAATCTTCACCAAAATGTTATGACCTCAGCTTTGTAGTACAATTGCTCCACTAGTGTGAGCTGTAAGCAGAAAAGGGTAAATTGGGTTAATTTAGTAAATTTGTGTCGGCAAGGCAAAGGGAAAAATACAAAAGCAGCCCAGCTGAAGGATGAGTGCCTCAGAAACACTTGTCACTAGCTCACTGCCCATCCTTCTTTGCTCTGTGACAGTGACGCTTGATCTGCAACCACTTCAGCCCAAGAAGGAAGCCCTATGCTACTGCACCTCTCATGGCATCTGGCACCCCTTTAGGACACAAAATCCATGTGCTGTAGAACAATTTCTGAGAGAAAGAGGTCACGATCTGGATGTTCATGATTTATATGTTTGGAGTGAAGGTTGAGCTACCCCAGCCTAGGCCTCAGATGTGGGCCTCGGTGAGGCCTTGGAGCCTGTGGCACAGTTAAGAATAAGTCTGTGGCGCAGTCAGAAATTATGTTAAGGTATAACACAATTTACTGAGCTATCTAGGTGTGAATTAGTATAGGTCTGCAGTGTGAAACTTTAGCCACCTTAAGACAGGAACAAACAATGCTTGCCAATGAGAGTGTGCTCACGATTGTAAACTATCTGGAAGTGTATAAAAACTACTGTCTGTACATAATAAACGGAGAACATATGATTAGCCACATTGGTTCGGATCTGCGTTTGTTCCTGTCCAGCTCACCCCTTTTATTATTAGTCCCTACTTTAATGTGCTGCTGCATCCCACACTAATATTTTCCGAAACAGCAGCACAATGCCACTGGATATTGTCAACCTCATTTTCAAAGCAGTGGTGTAGTGATAGGCAATGATAACACTCTTTTTCAGCAATCAATGTTTCTCATTTAATGAATCCTCAACATGTAAGGCATGAATAAAATTGGAAGGGAGGAGGAAGGAAGTTAATTGCTAGGCTTTATTTAAGCCCATGTTATTTTCCACATATGAGTCACACATAAATTTGCCTGTTTAAAGAACATTTTATGAAAAAACCAAAGTGCAAATGCAACAGTAGTAAAAACAGTGCTTCTGTTGCTAGTTCTCTTACAGCAACATTATACCTGGTCATTACTCAACAGTTAGGAAAGAACACAAAACTACCCTATAACTTTTTATAAAGTGAGTTATGAGGAATTAGAGCCACTAATGGCTCACTGGTCACTGATTGGAGGGTAAAGCTACTACTTAATGGTACTTGTCTCTTTGATGAAAGATAAACGGGAAATATGAAGGCCAAGGGACTAGTTTTTTCAGTCATAACTGGTGAATTTAAATTGCTGAATTCCATTATACAGAAAAACATAACAAATAATACCATGTAGCTTTTAGATTTTTTTTCAGACATTTGTTTTGACTTACAAAACAGCCACAGTCAGCCATGACTTTTGACTTGCAAGTCAGCCATATCATAATCCATATTTTGGACTAGGAAAATGTATAAGGCCAGCAAAATTCTATTAACCAGTGTTTTACATATATTTTAGGTGTTTATTTGCTTAGTCCCATAATGAAACTGTTATCCCAATCACAGTGTTTTCAAATAATTCAGTCTAAAAGGTAGTGACAATATTCAATGTGTTTTGTTGTTATTTGCTCACTTATTGCCACCTATACTATTCAAGAAAACAGAAGGCATCATTTAAATGGCAGGATTAGCATTCAGGATTTTGCAGTGTTTCTTTGCTAAATCTTTGCTCACAATCATAGAATCATAGGATGTTAGGGGGTATGAAGGGACCGTAAAGATCATCTAGTCCCAGTGGTAGGAGGACACCTTGCACTAGACCAGGTTGCTCAAGGCCTTATCCAACCTGGCCTTGAACACTACCAGGGTTGAGATATCCATAACCTCCCTGGGCAACCTGTTCCAGTGTCTCATCACCCTCCACAGCACAGCACAGCACAGCACAGCACAGCACAGCACAGCACAGCACGCACAACACAGCACAGCACAAAATGTTCTGTTGCATGCACACTTGTTGAATCTATGGTATGACAATCAAAATGGGGCAGTATCAGCAGCAGAAGTAGCTCTCCCTGAATCCCTAAAGGTCTTCCTCACAGAGCCTCATAGAGGCTTCCTCTAGTTGTAACAGATTCCCAACAGAAAGCAGGAATATGTGGACAAGTGTGCTGGGTGGCTTGTGAAGAAGGATGGAGGTGGATGAGGCAGTCAGTACTGGTGCTGCTCAGCCCTGGCTCTCTTGGAGAAGCACAATGCACCTAATGGAAAGGGGCTTCCTACAGTGTACCCCATAAACCATCAAGAAGAAATTACACTGCCAGGAAGCCTCTGCTCTTGAGAGAGAGCAACAGATCTAACTGGTCTGTTCTGCCAAGGATTTGGCTAGATCTGTAAAGCAATTCATGGCCAGATTCCAGTAAACAAGGTTTTTCACTGACTGACATGAAATTCTGGGCCTGCTGTGCTGTTGCTAGCATGAGACAATATCTAATTGTCATTTTTCTTCTGTTTGCTCACATGTCAAAATCTCTAGAGCATCATAAGCATTGCTAACAGGGTTTCTAGTACATATGTACCATACGAAATTATGTACCATATGAAATTAAAACTGTTCTCAATAAAATAGATACATCAGAGTATACAACTGCTGCAAACTGGCATTACCATCCCTCTCCAGAGCCCCACCAGATGCTGCCTTACACCTTGATGGAGAAACCCATGTCAAGGAGCTTAGGTATGTGTTTAGTGCAACCTGCTTGCTTTAAGTTATTCTCCCAATCCCTCAGCTGTGAAGCTCCCAAACTGCAAACTAGAAACCTACTGTCTCTTGATTTAGGAGAAAATTCTGACTCATTGCAATGATGGAGGCAGGCAGTAAATTCCAAGGCTCTGTGCCACGGTTCCCCTGCAAAGGAATGACATAAAAAAAACAAGTGGCACAAGTATTTCTCAAACTCTGAAGAATCCTTTCATGATAAGAAAGGCAATTTGGAAACCTATAGGTAAGAACACCACATGATGTAACTCCTGCTGGCAGAGTATTTAAGTGACAGTTACATTTGGAGCTTCATTAGTATCATCATTATCATCAAGGAATGAAGACTATCACTCAAAAAGATGGGAACTACTTGGAACAAGGAGGAGAAAGCTCACTTTCCTCCCATCATGGAGGAACACATACAAACACACAGAAAGATGCATATCCACAAGTAGGGAAGAATGGCATTTTGGAAACAAAAGACTGGCTAAAGCTGTTAACTATGTATCTCTGGATTAGTTATCAGATGGAGAATTATAGCACAAACATCCCCCCCCCACATTCATTCACACAATGAATAGTTGTTTGGGAAAGAAGCAATTCAGGCAGAGTGCCAGCTTGCTCTAGGGACTCTCCGGAAGAAAGGTTGCACATGTTTATTTTGATACAGTCTATTCCCACTAGACAAAGAGCTTGCACTATAAAAAATCATCTGGCACTAATCACCTTATCCTGTACTAGAAACATGTTTTTTATTGAGCTAAGCTACTACTTTTCTGGCCTGGTGAGGTTGGTTTCACTCCTTCCTGCCCTACTGTTCATAAGGATATGCTGTAGACATTCAAATGTAGGTAATCAGTTGTTGATTTCCCACTAAGTTGCTGCAAGGCCAGCTAATAGTTCTTACAAATCATCCTGATATTTATCAAGAAATTTTAATGATATTCATTTAACTCAGCTGAATTAAATCAGAGATGTAAATTTCTTTCAGAGGTCCTGAGATATGCCTGGGGAAATCACATGAGATTATGCCTTCATGAGAAATCACAGTGCTTGTGCTTCCCTGACCGTTATGTTTGGCAGCTCAAGGAAAAGACTGGACTGTTCCTCCTCTCTCCCCTCTAGCAAGATGGTGTGTTTGCCTCCATCACCCCACAGGTTTGCCTAGATATTCCACCACTTGTCCTGCACAGGTATGGTCAGTCTTGGGGAGAGGGATGCTTCCACACACTGCAGACATACCTGAGCCTTACACCTCAGACCTCGCCCTCAGATCACTTGGGATGCTGGTACAATACAACCAATCCTAATTAAAGACGATGATATTGCACTTGGAGAACAATCCTCTCAAAGACAGGGGATGGGCAAGGCTTGCATGGAACACTGGGATGAAACACCTTGAACTATCCTCTGACCTCTGGGAAGACCCTTCCCAACATCTGCTGTCTTTGTGAAGGAGAAAGAAACAGAGTAACAGGGTAGGCATGCTCCCATGCCTTCCAGAGACATTGCTCAGCCTCCAGGGCCCATCTCCTCTCAGCACTGCTCCTGTTCTGCCTCAACAGCGCATCCACTCTCCCATCCCCTCTTTGAGGGGGAGGAAATGGCTGTTAGCAAAGAGGTCAGTGTTATGCAGGAGGCACACAGGTATGTTTGGTGGGGCTCAGGATTCAAAGGTCAGATCCAGCCACACATGGCATCCTGTGCTTAATAAGTAGGATCCAATACCTATGAAGAAGGCACCAAAAGAGAGTAGAGAGGTTCTAGGCACGATCCAGGGGCACAGTTTCTAGGCACCCACTAGCACAGGGGACAGTGTAGCTTGGTCACTGCGTTAGCATTGCTGCTAGATCCCCTGCCCAGGGATCATGAACTAGGTCTGATGGGCACTGTGGTTGGTCAATGGCATCATCCCATGGGTGTTCCACAGTGCGGGTTAGATGGGAATTGCCCACCCTGGGGAGGACCACTGTGGCTAGGAACTCTACCTGCTTTCCCTCAGCTAAGCAGAGCTCTAAAATGCATCACACTAAAAAGTGAAAAACTTCCTTTCCAAGCCCTACTGGAAGGCAAAGAGAAAGATCAGCAAATGGGAAGCAGCAGGAAAGGTGATAGAGTGAGATGCAAGAAGTGACCATCTGATCATTTTAAGCACTTTGTTTCAAGTTTCTGTAACATGGATGAAGCACTCAGATATCCCACCAGGAAAGGTACAGCGAAAACACACAGCAGAAGGATTTGTACAAACACAAATCAGAACAAATCAACAGATTCACAGACACATCAAATTGAACTGTACCACTCTATTTTCTTTTTTTCAGATATAAACCTATGAACTGTTACAAGAACATGCTGGAGTCCATAATTAAGTATGACACATTCCTAACCATAGCAATAAAAATTGATTTATCAAAATGTGAACAGACTAGCCTTTAGAAACCTTAAGATAGTAAAAATTCCCTTTCCTGATGATATACATGGTTATTCAAGAAAGATATGTGGCTTTTTAGTGGGAGGATGGCAGTCTGGAGTTACCATGGGTCATGTTACACTGAGATTGTTATGGGAATTACTGGTTTTAGGAGTAAAGAAATAATCCAGAAGCATTGTTAAGTGTCCAGCTTTAGAGTTTTTTCCTGACAGCGTATAGCACAGCGTATAGCGTAAACATACATTAAAAACAATCCACATGTGAACAGTAAAAACAATGGAATTTGACTGAAATTAATGCTCCCCTTTTCTGAACTGGGGGTGATAGGAAGATGGTTATAGGTAATATGGCTAAGTAGTAAGAGATTATCACGAATAGAAATAAAGGCTTAGAGCATATTCTGGTTTTATTCTTTACAGTATTTCTGTTTAGTGGGAAGGGGTATTATTTTTCACATGTCAGAAACCTTGCACCTATTGCCATGTGTTTGACCACTTTCCCCCTCCACCCTGGTGCTGAATTTTGGGGTGTACAGCCTGTGATCTCTCTGTAGATGTGGTGTGATTCACATTGGTTTAAGCCAGGAGTGAGACGGCTGACGTCAGCAATGCCGTGCTGGAGCGTGGCCAGGGTGAGAGGCATCTTTTATCTCTGGCTTGTGAGCAACGTGTAAAGTTTTGTGCAGTGTTTGGATCTCTGATGAATATCATTACATACATGCTCATTATCTTCCTCACTGCTATCATTACTACTGAATGACTAAAGCCATTCAGACTTCAGTGAACAGGCTGTGAATCCCTATGTTCAACCGCTGCTCTGCTCTCCCCTCGCACGGCTGGAAACAGAAAGGCAAACAAATTAAACTAACATTAATCAGCAAAGACTGCCATCTGTATAACTCAGAGCACTTCTCCGCGTGCCCGTCCCCTTCCAGCAATGCTAAACAGGATTAGCCTTCCGTGGGCGGATAGGGAAAGTAGGTCAGTTCGGTAACATCACTCTGTGTGATGAACGGAGGAGAATGTGACTGCAGTGGTCTGCTGGCAGCCCTCTCGCCTTCTGTATGAGCCAGGAGATGAGGCACTTGGACTTGTCATGGGGCGCATGAGGTGGCTCAGACCCTACACCTTTGCATGGTGACACCTGACAATTCTAGGATCAGGGGTTTGGCAAAGCCTGGCTGATGCACTGGAGTTAGTGGGTGCATTTCAACAAGAAAACTGAGGCACAGGACATAGGCACAGCTAAATGCTTAGTTATTACTAGTTTGTGTACAGGCAAATATTCATCAAAGCTTACACATAAGCCAAAGTGGCAAGGGGTGGTAAATCACCTGCTGCAGGTATTGTCTTTCTCTATTGACTTCTTTGGGTATGTAGAGATGGTGGCAGGAAAGCCAAAGCTCACCGCAAGTGACATCTGCAGGGCATGACAAGGGCAACAAGAAGAGCTTCTGCTGCTACATCAGTAGTAAAAGGTTGAACAACGAAAGTGCAGGACTGCTGCAGTACTGGAGGTGTGTGAGGGGGTGAATTAGTTACAGCAAAACAGGTAAGGCTGATGCCTGCTTTAAGGCAGTCTTCAGCACAAGGTCTCCCAGCCTCTGTGTTGGAGACAGGGGCAGGGAGGAGCAGAAGCACCAGCAACAGGTGAGGATCAACTCAGAAAACTTGAGGAAGCCTGGGGGAAGTTGACCATACAAGTTGATAGGGACTGACAACTTGCCTCATTAAGTGCTGGGAGACTTCCTGGTGTACTTTACTAGGCTGATCTTTCATTTTGAGAGGTTGTGGAGGTGGGGGAGGTCCCTGATGTTTGGAAACAGTCAAATGCTGGCCTTCAAGAAAGGAGCAACAGGCCAGTCAGCCTCACTTTATTCCCTGGCAAATCATGGAGTGGTCCTGTTGTAGCCAGGGCTGGGCACGTGGAAAAGAAGATGATCAAAAACAGCCAGTGTGGATTTACTGAGAATAACCTGACTGCCTGTTATGATGAAATGACAGAATCTGTGGATGGGGAGATTTATGCTGGCTTCATGCTCAAAGGCAGGGCTGTTGTCATGGGGGAGACCAAGAGACTGAAGGAAAGGACAGACAAGAAACCTTATGAAATTCAGTGGTACCAACTGCCAAGTCCTGCACCTGGGAACGAAGAGCCTTGAACTCTGATACAGGCTGGAAATGGACTGATTACAAAGCAGCTCTCCAGGAAAGGCCCTGGGAGTTCTGGAAGGCAGCAGGCAGCATGCTGTACATGAACCAGTGGCATGCCTTGGTGACAAGGATGGCCAACAGGACCCTGGGCTGCATGGACAGGAATGCAGCCTGATGAAGGGAAGGGATTATGTCCCTTCACTCAGCACCTGTTATACGACATTTAGGGTAATGTGATTGGTCTGGGGGTTCCTAGGACAGAAAGGATAGAATAACAGGAGGAAGGTCAGTAGCATCCCCAGTGGTGGTGCCTGGAGCCCTTGACTTATGAGAAGGAGCTGGGATAGCCAGACTGACTTAGTCTGAACAAGAGAGGGGTTTGGGGACACCCAAGAGTCCTCTCACTGCCTGCAGGTGGTCAGGGAAGAACCAGGGCTGGACTCCTCATGGTAGTGCAGGATGAGAGAGTGAAAAATAACAGACATAAATTTAAAGAAGAGAGAAGGAACTTTTCTCCACGCAGACAGCCAGACAACAGAGCAGACTGCCTGGAGAGGCTGTGCCATCCCCATCCCTGCAGGCCTGACTGGGCAAAACCCTGAGCAGCCTGGTCTGACCTCAGAGCTGGCCCTGCTTTGAGTAGGAGGCTGGACTGGAAACCTCCTGAGGTTTCCACCTGAATTCAATTTCAAACTCAACTGTCCAGTCATTCTGGATATACTGAGCTGGCTACATATCCTAAGCAAATCAGTCCCCTTGAATTAGTTCCTATATTATATATATGTTCTTGAAATCTATTTTATTGTGTTTTTGGTCTCTGTACTAGAAATAGCTTGTGCAACGTCACCCCTACCTTGACATTGCACCTGCTTTATAAACAGATACACATCTTGACATTGTATGTCTGTATGTCAGGTGCTCGTCATGCCACTCCTAGATGTTAAAAAAAAAAAAAGGGGAAAAAAAGAAGAAGAAGAAGAAAAAGGCCTCTCAGGAGAATGGCCCTTGAATGTAAAACCTGTTTTTCTTCTCTCTCTACTTCTCATGTTCTTAATCTGTTTTAGGTATTTATAAAACTTTAATCCTCATAATATCAGAAGTCCCAAATGCACAAAGACTTTAAAATATGCTTAACTCTATACTGCTATAAGGAGGCCCGCATGTATGTGTATCTTTGCAAAATCCAGGTCAAAATGTGGAGGTAGAACTGCACAGATTATTTTGCAATTATTAGCTCTGAAACCTTCTCTTGAAAAGGGTCTCAGTTATGAAGTATTCATAGTTATAAGAATCTATTGATGTTCTTCTGCAAATATTTAAATAAGTAGAATAATGTAACATTTGACCTATGATCTTCTGATGGTCAAATGCTCAGCTGATACAGGCAAAATATGCAAGTATAATACGATAAAGATGTATTTGTCAAAATTGCAAGGATTTTTATTTTGTTTGACATGAACTACCTGGGAAACACCAATGAAGCAGAAAATGAGTCTTTTTCAATGGGACTGTTATCAATCATTCTCTTTGTTTTCTGGCAGCAACAGTTTTGACAAGATCATTTTTACCCTTTCCATATGATTAAACAGGCTATGGTGGCACTGGAATGCAAAGCAAGATGTCCAAGAGCTGACATAGTTTGGTCTCACTCCCCCACTTCTTTGATTGTTAAGTGTTACTCTCCCCACTTCTTTGTTTGTTAAATGGATGGCTCTCAAATAACCAAATTACTCTTCTTTTAAAAGGCTTTGGGTCTAGAAGTAATTTTGCTAACAGAAAACTTCATTCTAAAAATAAATTCTGAATTTTTGACAGTGTTATTAAATTAATTGTCACAATTTACACCAGCTGTGATCATTCCCTCCATACATAAGATGCTGAAATAACAGACTACATGTTTCTGTGGAGATTTCATCAGGAAAGCAGAAACTAAACATGAAGCCAAATTTCCTTTGAGTTTTAGGAACCTATCCTGATGTAGCATCTCCCTCTTCATTAAACAGGATGAAGGGCTGTCCTCTTTCAGTGTCCTTGCCCTCTCCCTGCCCATGTGGGATTTGTTTGCTTCTTCAAACCAGCAAAAACTGGAGGGCCAAGCTCCAAGGAGCAGACTGGGACTTGAGCCAGTCAGTGAGTGCTCTCCTTGGCCCTCCCCATCCTCACAGGCATGGCAGCATGGTCACACCCATGGGTGCTCAGCTGCTCTGCTGAACAGCAGATGGGGCTGGAGGTGAGAGACATGAGGGGACAATGTGATTGTCCTTGCAGAGACCTGGCAAGACAAGTTCCCTGCCCCATGCAAGGGCCAAAGCTGTGGCCTAAATCTGCTGGTGACAGGAAAAAAATCTCTATACAATATTACAGAAATAAATACAGATATCAACACCAATAATCCCATCACTTTTGTGTTAACAGCTTGATAACACAACTGCTTATAACTCACACACTGCACTAAATTTTCTGCTCTATAGTAACTATCATATCCCTGTCAGCAGAACTAAATATTTAATCATCTGGGGAGATGAATCATGAAAAGCTGTTTGGGGGAGTTATTTTTAAATGGACAATTTGTTGTCATTTAATTTTGAGAATTTGCTGTCTCTTTCTTTTCAGAAGGGACCCTGCAAGCCTGTGACTATACAGATTATTGCTCTGTACTGCTTGCTGTCTCCCTTGCAGGTAACACATCCTATGGAGTTTAAAGGTCATTTCTGACCAGAGCAAGGCAGGAGGCTTCAGGGTTTGCCTGGGCATCACTAAGCCTAAAGACAGCAAGGATAGAGACACTCAACCTGTCTGATTGCATACTTTGGGAAGGAATGTTCTCTAGTTGCAGACTCCCAGTTTTCTGTCTTGAGTCCATAAACGTGCCAAGAGTTCTGGTACAGCATCAGACCAAGGCTGCATCTGCATTTTGTGCCATCTTGAACATTTATGCCCTTGAGTCCCTCCTGTCTCAGACTGAGCCATACTCCAGCTATGTTCAAAGTACCGCTTTTCTCAGACCCTTCAAGGTACCAGTGGCTCCCATTTCTACAAAGATAATGTTTCTCCAGCGTTATGTAAAATTCAAATCAGCTTTTACAAAATGAATCTCTAAGGAAAAAGGATAATTATTAAAGAACTTTGTTAGTGCTTTGCAATCTTAATTATGATAATTATATTTCTGTAGCTAGTATAACTGAACTCCTGCTTTTAAATCCCATTAACAAGCGTTTTTAATCCCTCTCCTACTGGGCCAACAAAACAATAAAGTTGAACTTTATATTTACACAGGGCACTATTTTTAAGAAAAATGATGCACTGTTTACTGAGGGTTTCCATTCCCTTTTATCTGTACTTCGAAGGTGCACCTTCTCCCAAGACACAAGAAATGAAGAAAAGCAAAGATGGATTCAGCAGCTTGGGCTCAATTTCCTTTCTTGGCAACAAAAGGGCACAGTCCCTAAGCCAGGATGGCAGTAGGCTGTGAATACTGGCTGCCATCAGGAGTCAGTGACACCACCGCTCCATTGAAAGGACAAAGTCCTCTCCCTAAACAGCCCAAGGGTTGAGCTTCATCTGCTCTGGGTCCTCATGTGGACTTCAACGAGAGCATGTGCACCTCCCAAGTATGCAGAGGATGTGACCCATGGCATGAAAGAGAAACCTGTCAGGTGGAGGCAGCAGGAAGTTGCAAAGGACAAATTTGCCATACTGGAAGAGTCCCATGGGTAAGCAGGATACCGAGGGATAGCAGGAGCCACGCTGCAGTGGCCAACAGTAATTGATGACCACGGGAAAAGGTGGCAGCTGAGGGAAAAGGTCAAAAGAAATCTCAATTAAAAAAGAAATGCCTGAATACACAAACTATTAGCACTGTGTGTGAGCAGGAAAAGGTACCTCCCCAACTTACTGGAAATCCTGAAAAGTGCCAGTAAGTGACACTTTTCAGTGACACAGTATTTTCTGAGTAAAGTTTATAATCCCTGACAGAGTGGAATTTGCTGCCGTGTCGTGTTATGACCCACCTACCACCACCCAGGTGCAACGGCATAGTGGAGTTTGTGAGTCTGTTTGCAGACAAATATTTTACAGTTATCTAACAGAGAGAAAAAAAGTAAAGGATCAAAGAGGGAAGAGCATACAAATTCAGATATCTCAATAAAGAAATTAAAACAATAAAGCATATATTGAATATCATCTGCCCATTAATCTCTGGAATAAATTCAGAAAACTAATTAAAAGCTTCTACACAGATAAATGATAAGCTTCTTTATTCAATGAGCTCAACATATGAACAAACAGAGGTTTGTGTTCATATCATCATTATTAGCAATTGCATTAAAGCAAATGATTTTTGCTGTGCTACTGGGAATACAGTGATTTGAAAAACAAAATGTTATAAGATGAAAATTCAAACCTTTATGGTACCAAACATATAGCATTTCCTGGTTTTAATTGTTAGTTAGTGGTAACTCTTATGTGTCAGCATGATAAAAAATAAGATGTGGAGAAACAACCCCAAAGCCAGTGCAGAAACAGAAAAAATCTCTGCATAATCGTTCTCCAGTGGAAGGCCAGCTTTAAGGGCTGATACTGCCTTCCCACATGGGAAATTATCTAATTTGTCAGTTCTTCTGCACCTTGTGTCCCTTTTTCTGCTATTGGCTTAACATTCTCAGGGGGTTTTGTCTTGAATTTTAGAGGGAGGTTTTGCCTCTTCAACCGTAATTGATAGATGCTCTATTTTTGTGGTGCAACACGGCTGTGTTACATGATGTGTGTGGCAGTGCTGCATGGGGAGCTTGCAAGGCAGCTAGAATTGCTCTCTCTTGGTCCTCTGGGAATAAACCCCATCCCAACCATCCATTTATATATCTGTGACTTGAAAAAGAGGATTCTGAAGAACACAAGTTTACAGCTTAAGCTGTGTGTTCAATTTAAGTGCAGAGTCTAAAATAATTAATATCAATATATAGTCACTTTGGAATTTGATTATTTAGAATCAATTAAAACTGATCTGGCTCCAGAATTCAGATATCCTCTTAAAGATCCTACACAAGGAAATAACGTGAAAAACTCTGTATTTTATCCATAGAGCATTCCAGTAATCCAGCACTGATTAGCATAAAAACAGCTTTAAACTGATAAAATGCGGGAACAAGAGAGAAGTATAACTGCTTTTGTTAATATTTTTTATTCATACACCAAAATCTTCCTACTTCATATTGTACATTAAACTCTCCCTATTGACCAAAACGAAGCAGAGATTTTAAGAAGTCTCAGGCTAATGTCTTCCTGAACACAGGCTAAATGAAGGATACAGTCCATAGAGTGTAAAGTGCACTTAGATTTTAGCTTATTCATTCAAATGCAGCAGTTCAGAAACAGAGAAGTCATTAAAAGCCCCACAGCAAAAGATCAAATTATGCCTCTGCCTCTGCCAGATATTAGCTTTCAAAAGGAATAGAGACAGTCAGAAAACCACAGTGAAATACTGATGTGCTGATTCACCTTGCACTCATGTACTGCATAACTTAGAACTGCAAAATAATCTCTGTTCTGTGCCAAATGATATTGGGAGGAAAGCATCTTTTGGCTCTGATGGGTGCTGCTTTCCACTCATAATGTGCATTTTTCTTTTTCACTTGCAACAAAATTTGCTGTCAGAATCTCAAGTTGACTTGCTATTGTATTTGCCATCTGCGTCAAATATCCATATAGGCATGCTAAGTGTGTGTCCATGTCCCAAAGGGCATCAGTTGTTGCACACTGTTTCGAATCTTTCATAATTACCAGGGAAAAAACTAGGAGGGGGTAAAACCTAACATAATTCTAGATCTCAACTCAAGCCGTACAGCATTTTATTTATGTAGAGTGCCATACCCATTACTGGAGCACCACATATGAAAAAATAAGACTTGAACCCTCAATGCACCACAAATTTTGCAGATAACCTAAAAAATTGGACTAAATATCCTGCAGAAGAAAAGGTACTTTACATCCCATCTATTCCGTAGCCAGTACTACGACTGCAGCTCTTGAAACATTATCTGATCTGGCTGTAGAGATGCAGTTCAGCATCAATGCAGCTCACCATAGGTCTGCTGGTTTACATACTTACCAGCATCACCAAAGAAAGCCTGTGTATGGCAGCTCAGTTTGGGGGAGGGCAGGGAGAGGGAGAAAGAGGAAAGAAAGAGAAGCAGTTGGCAAGGAGCTGAGATTGGGGTCGGGTTGGGTCATCTGGCTCACAGTCTCGTGAGCAGCTGGGAGAGGTAAATCACAGGGCTGTGAGTTGAGATGAGGAGAAAAGGGAAAGTCCCATGTCCTGTTTCTAAAACAAAATAAAGCAAAACAAACAAACCCCCCCCAAAAAAAACCAAACCAAACCAAACCAAACCAACAAACCAAAACCAAAACCAAAACCAAAACTAAAACCAAAACCAAAACAACACATAAAAAGAGAGATCCTAAAGACAGTTCTGGGGACCCTAGGGAAAAATGCTGTTGCCACTGGATGGATTGGGAAGTTTATTTGCAAAAATGCTATTGCTCCTCCTTGTTGGGTATGTTTAAAGCAGTCTCAAAGGTGGTTATTGAAACTGTAGTAACTTTAGTGTCTGTGAAAAGATATCAATTTATAGAAACAGTGACAAAGGTAGTATAAAATTTGATGTCACAGCACTTCACTTTGAAAAATTTAGACTTCAACCTACACCACACTATTTCAGGGGTATTTGGGTCTGAGGGTCTTTTGCTTTTAAACAGAAAAATCTTAGGTTCTCCATGGGTGGTTTTTTTTTTCCTTCCTCAGCTTCCCTTCTTCAGTTATTCAAAAGGCAAGATCCTGAGAAAACTTTTCTGCTGGTTCCTATTGTTTTCTACTTCTAAGTGAAAAAAGTACATAATGTTAAATCTGAACACCAAGACTCTGTGAATGTGTAAACTTCAGCACTCTAAATCTTTCAGCCTGTGCCAATGTAAACCACCTAAAGAGCAGAGAATTAAGTACACTTTATCCTCTCTGACCATGATTGAACATGTTCCAGTCCTAAAATCTGCTGCAGGGAGTCACTCAAATCCCCCAAAGCAAAGTAGGGCTTTTTCAAACAAGCATGAGAAAAAGAGGGACATCCTCATCCAAATCTCAGCCTCAGCCCTTTTGCTCTCTTCTTTGAAAATTATCTCCCTGCTGTTTCAAATCACCTCCCTCTCAAGGACAAGGGGCAGAAAAAAGTAAAACCTACCTTTCCTAAGCAAAATGCTCCATATTACCTAAATAAATGGGAAAATTGCACAGAAAATTCAGTAAGCACCTTTGGAGTGCATATTGACATCTGTCTATGTCACCCACCCTTTCCAATGCTGCTCCATTTATGTCTAACTGCCCTGTTTATTTCGAAAAACAGCTAGTTTGGTCCAGCTTCTGGAAGCTGATAGAGGCACATTTTGGAAACCCAGTTATGGGCTTTCTGTCCAGCAGCAAGAGCTTCTCCCTGTCCTGCTTCCACAGCTGTCTGTTGCATCTGGACCAGGACCCTCTCCTCTTGAGAGGAATGAATGACTGTGGGGACCATGGCACTGGGCTTCCTCCTGCCCAAGCACACACCATCCCCACTCCCTCCCTTGCACTGGAGCTAGTGCCTGAGTCAGTGTTGGCGCTGGATATCTGAAAGCAAGTGCTGCTACAACAGCCAAAGCCTGAGGTACATGTTGGCCACAAAAAACAGGCATCCAACTGCCACTGCTTGGGTATCCAAAGGGGTTTAAGCTATAGTTACTCATGGGAAGTTGGAAGAGAAATGCATTAAAAGGCTCTCTTTACTCAGATTTGCTCTTCTCTCTTTATCACTCGGAAATATTTTACAGGAAAGAACCGCAGTGCTGTTGCAGCTGTGCTTCAGTTAGTCCACTGTCTTTTCTAAGCTATTTTCAAATGGCATTTTCCTGAGAAATAATGAGAAGTCTTAAACTATACTTCACTGCGTACTGTGTGAAGCACACAGTAAACTTCTAGGCAGCTAAAGAGCAAGGAGTGAAATGCGAGAAAATATTTTTCCTGATATATTTTCTCTCTCTTCATGGAAGTGTTGATCTGAAGGACTTTAATACTGCTACTGAATTCTGACCCACATGGTTATAAAGATGCATTACTTGCATCAGCCCAGGAGACAAATCTCTCAATCTTGCTTCCTCTGCAAATGCAGTTATCTTGCTCTGGCACTTTGCAAAATCCTCTAAATTACTATTAAATTAAATACTTTTAATTTATGAAGGTTTTCAGCTGAACTCATATTTCTGTGCCATTAATTATCAAGTATCTTACTGACTCTGGAAAAAAATATTAATAAATCAATCTAAATGAACTTCCACCTTCCCCCCTGAACTGGAAATGGGTGACATCAGTCACACTCTAACCTGAGAAAGTTGTATTTCCTTTAGATTCATCATTCATCCAATTCCAAATCATGTCCTGAGTGGGCTCAGGGCAACATTTTCAAACACATGATTTTAAGCCAGTGATGGCAGTATATTTAGCCATCTTAATATGTGGATGGATTTTCAGAGTTCTTCTATGATTTGAGACAATTCCCCTTTTGCAATGTTAAGCCTGATTTGTTTGTTTGTTTGTTTGTTTTCAGAAACAGTAATTATACTGGTTGTCTTTTAGATAAAACATGATTTTCAGGGTATCCTTAGACACAGTGGAGCTCTGGGAAAGTACACATGACAATAGAGGCAGTGACAAATCTGGAGTTGAAGGACGTGTGGATGCTTGGGAGGCTAGTTAGTCCAGTGAGTAAATATAGATTTAAGTGCTGATCTCTTGACATCCACAATTGAAAATATGGACGTTGATATGCAGTGCCGGTATTTAGTATGCCCTCACACTGCAAAAAAGGTCTGCAGAGGTTCAATATAGCTAAGTCAGAGCCCAGAACAGTTTAAGGAGGACTGCAGTAGCAGAGCAGGCAGATGAGGTATTTCAGAAGCTGATAGTGCTACCAGGGGCACACTTATTATCCCCTCAAAACAGTGTCAAAGAGTGAAAAAACAAATGTGTTGTTTCACAGACTAGTCAACAAAGTAGTTCCCATTTCATCAGTGTTTCATCCTTCATTTGCCAAACCCAACACAAATCTTGGCAGAGGAACGTATTTCATGAAGTTTGTGGACTGACTTAATGTATTAATCTTCACAGTGACACAGATTATTAGAAACTCAATGATATGTGGAATGTTTTATGATGTGCTTTCACGCTGATAAATAGCTAATCACCATGTATTTGTGACAACAGAGCATTACAGAGAGCAGTGATATGTGTTCTGAAAAACACCATTGGTCCTTTTACACCCTTTGCATAATGCCCTATCATCTACAGCGCTTAACTTTGCAGTCTTGCTTTCAAAACCACACAAAAAACATCATTATGAGAATCCTAACATTTGTCAAAGCCTCCTTTCTCGTCTTTTGTGCCGTTGTTTTTTTCAGTAAAAGTGCATTACATGCCATTTGACAGCTGGTAATTGTATGTGTATTGAATTAAAGCATTGATTTTAATTTTCAAAGTCAATCTCACTCTCTTTTAGCTGAATGAATTACTTTGTTCTTGAGAGAAAACATTGGTACTGGACTTCAGATACAGGATCAGAGCTTAGACAGCTTGTCCTCAGGGGTATTTTCTGCTGTTCTTTTGCTGAAATATCGAAAGGTTCTAACTTGCCCATTACCCAGAAAATAAAAAAAAGATAATAAATCTCTGAACAGCTAGCACAGCTTCTAAATTCATAGCTAGCTTTCAACTATTTTGTGTTGGCTGCTAGGATGATTTTTGATTGTACAGACAAGCAATAACAGACTGGGCAAAGCTGGGTAAGAAACTTTGAAAGAAAATCCAGTTGCTGCTAGGAGTTGCATTGACTGTCATGGATTGCAATGTATCTTTGGGTCAATGGTGAAGTACATTAAGAAGGCTCCCTGGGAAACAGATGTTCTCTGACCTCCTGTACTATCCCCTTTCACAGATGCAGACACTTTTCCTCCTCTAGACTACTCCTGAAGAACTAAACTGCAGACAGAAGCAGCCAGTGTCACGTGGAAACCACAGGAAGGAAAAAAAGTAACACTACACATCTGAAAGAAGGATCACAGGTTGTCAATCCAAAGAGATGTTCAAATAAAGACTGAAGCTTTGCGCCATGTGTCAGAAGACAGGCTGCTGCTTCTTCTGTCTCTCAAAACCTAAATACCACAAACCAAGTCTTTGACCTGGTTGCTTTTAACATGTATTCAAAGACATCCGCTGTTTCTTTATTCCTAAACTATTAAACCTATTACCTTGGGCTCAGTCTGGATTTTGGCCCTCTCTGTGGTGCATGAACCTGCCCTCCTGACTGCTTGCACCCCGGGTGAGAACAGACTCTTCCCGCAGCCATCCCCATCCAGATGTGGTTCAGGAGAAACACTGTTTGCCTGTTGGCATCCTCCAGCACATCAGCTGGGACAGAGAAATGAGGCCAGTTGTTGTTCTTACTCACATCAGTGAGAAACAACAGTAAGTCCTTTGAAATGTGTGGAGCTAAAGCTCTGTAAAGCTGACCTGCAATTGTGATCTAGCACTACACACAGAGTCACTGAAATGGAGCTAGAATGACCAAGTACAGCAGCTGCCTCTTTTATGAAGAGGTTTCCTGCAAACTGGAGTTGCGGTTTGGGTAAGGATTTGCCCGCTCAGGAAAGCTCCAGTCATGCTGCATGCTCAACATATGACAGAGATGAAATTTGGCTGAAGATTTTTTTTTTTTTGGTCATACTGACCGTCATATTTGTTGCATAGGAGGCTGAATAAAGAAGACCTCGGCTGCTTAAGAATTTATTTTAATATTGTGCCTTGATTCCTCCACACCCTAAGGTTCTGCAGACATGCTACAGCTTTCCCTTGTTTCTTCATCTAGCATTTCAGTCCTTCCACACAGGCATTATAACAAAATGCAGAATTAAAACTTCATTAATTCAAATTTACCACTAACTCCCCCCCACCAAAACACTCAGAAAGATGCAGCTTATGTCCCATGCCATGCATTTTTGCAGTTCTGCCAGTTTATATGACAGAAAATGCTAGTCCATTATGGTTAGTGTGTGTCTTTTTTGCCTTAAGACCGGTGGGGTTTTTTGCAGCTGTGCATTAAAGTGGATTTTCTCCGAGGCATAATAAAAATATCACAGAAAAGACATACATCATCTTTTCGATGCCATGTTACGTCATGACATTTTTCATGGTACACTTATTTTGCTTTTGTCCAAAGCAATTGAAAGTGTGAATGTGCACTGACCTGCTCCAAAGCAATCCTATTAGCCACCAAAAACACAGACGATCACATACATCAATTTGAGTCTGTGCAGCAAAGCATTTATTATTTCTGCAATAAACTGTAGAGAAAATAAAGTATTTCATTCATGTCTAGCTGCCCTATTGCCACAGTATTACTTAACAGAAGGAAAAATAGGGATATATATGCAAAGGGCTTTTCTTCATCTGGCCCTGATGTCTGTATTACCACCCACTTTCTGTTTTTTTGTCTTATTTGATTCAAACTCTCTACAGTCTTTACAAGTGGACTATCCTGACTTCTTCCTACTGCTTCCAGGCTTAGACTAGCTCCTGCTTCCATTTCCACGTGGCAAAGGGAGATACTACAAGCAGCTTGATGCATGTTTGCAGATATTTGGCTGCTTTTCTACAAAGAAAATGATCAACTGATGCCATATCTTCATATTGTACCTGAATTTGGGTACCTGACATTAATTAAAGACACAGCTGTAATAAAGGATTTTCTGAGCAGTGGGTGCTCCTTGTAATGCAAAGGTGAACCTTGCAGCAAAGCATAGAATTATTATTACACTAGAAATAATAGGGTGGCAGCAGATCTTCACACAGCATGGAAAAACTCGCGAAAATTACTGGCCTCTATCCAAGGACAATCATGCGGAATTTGGGGAATTACCACCCTCTTCAAGGAAAAAGTCACCTCCTGCCCTGGGATGATGTCAATTCTACATCCAGTTCTTTTGTCACCAAGATTACACAAACTCCCCAGCCTTGCCTTTGCAAAAATATTAAAAGATTTTAAATGGGCTTTATTCTACAGAGATAGAGTCCCAAATGCTGTTACACAAATAAAGTGATGAATGGGATGCCTATATATCATTTATTTCCTCTTGGAATTGGTGACCTTCCATCAGTCAGTAGTCTCCTTCACAGTCCCTCACTTGTGAATTACAAGTTAATCAAGAGTACAATGGAAACAATGCATCCATGGCCTGCTCGCTGCATTCATTTCTCTCCTCAGGGTGGATTACAGATGTTAAAGTTGTAATGAGCTTTCTTTTAGTCCAGTTTTGACCTCAATTCTGACTTTGCCAGAAAAAAATTCTCATGTGAGTTCATGCAAGATGTATTTGGAAAATACACTGGGATCTGGAAATGAGCATTGTGAAGCTGGAGTAGTCTAAAAAAAAGTATCTCCTTAACAGCTCTATTTTAGGGTAGTGGATTACGGGGAAAATAATTTAAACAGAGAATACGATTTTACAAGTATCAGTGCAGAGGAATGAGTATTTTAGCATACTGCCCCATTTTACACAGCCTGAATTGAGTCTGGGGAATTTCCCCCTAAAGGGGATGCAATACCTCCACTGGAAGTA
Source organism: Anomalospiza imberbis (assembly GCF_031753505.1). NCBI lineage: Eukaryota > Metazoa > Chordata > Aves > Passeriformes > Viduidae > Anomalospiza > Anomalospiza imberbis. Next base: position 30,498,281 of record NC_089682.1, read on the forward strand.
TTTCTTTTCAAAACACAGAGATGCACAATAGCTGTGAATGGAAAACAAGGGAAGAATTATTCTCCTACAGTTGATAATACTAGTGGTAACAATGAAGGAATTTTTCTCATTATAAAGAAGAGTTGATCTGAAAGGTAAAAAGAGGTAGTAATTAATTTCCTTTAATAGTCACACTGGGATCTCCTGTAGTGTGCAGTCTGATGTTAATAATATATTTTCCCCCCTATAATTAATGTTCATATTCTGTTCCTGGGGGACTCTCCTCCACTACCCTCAGCACTGTCATTACCTAAGCATGCACAAGCAACTTTACCACTTTGGTGGCTGCAATAGCTAATCCAAGCACGGCATCCCTTGCCTGTATCTTCTCTCCTGTCACGTGGGTGGCAAATGCCATCACTAGAACATGCAACCTCAGGAGAGCTGAGAAATAATGATGCATTTTGTCCCATTGTGGAGGAATGCGCAGTTTTAAAGAAAACGGTAAGATAACACAGAGGAAAAGAGTGAGCCCTCTTTGCCTGCCCTGCTTTCTGAGGCTTGTGATTCATGAGAGCAGATGTTGCACCTACTTGCCAGCACAAGGCTGGGGCACACCACCATGAGCAAGGAAGCCCTTGGATTTCAGGGCAGCCTGTGGCTCTCATGCCAGCCACCAAGGGCATAGAAAGAGAATGAAGTCAGGGCAGAATCAGCATGGCCTGAGCTTCTTCTGGATGTCAGCCTCTAGTGTAAATGAAAGCTGTGCTGTGCACCAGAGACCAAGCAACATTTGACTTACTTTAAAATACTCTGATTAAACTGAGTTTGATGCTCCTTAGCTACAAATGCAGAAGTGACTCTTCTCAGAAAGCAAGAAATCTGAGAGATACTTGTGCTTAAGAGAAAGAGTAAAAAGCCCAAGAAGGAATAGGAGACTAAGTGCTTTAACATTCTACCACTTCCTTCCACCTCCCTCAGATTTTGTACTTATTTAATTTAGGGTTCCTGCAGGACAAAAGTGCCACAGAAAACAATTATTTTCCCTTTTTTTTTATTACCACTAAATTTCCTTTAGCCTGCTATGCAATGCTGACGTGTATTTATCACACTTTAGAAGATTAGGGAGAACCATTCTCAACAGACAAGTCAGAAAAGAGGGAACATAACAAAAAGCTCAGATACAGAACCATTTTGTTTTCATAGGATAGCAGTGATACACACCTAGGAGAACACAGTATTGCATTAAGCTAACTCAAGTCACATAAATGCAAATATCTTCTGCTTGGTTATGTTTTTTTTCAAAATACGTTATCTTGATCAATTGAGCAAAAAGTTTCAACACCAAAATGTTTCCGGAAGTGCTTTATTTCTTTCTTCTCCATCCTTCACGGCTGCCACCACTGCCCAGTACCAACGAGCACTCCCACACCAGCACGTCCAGCCTTACTGGCACCGCCCAGCTCTTCTCATGCACACAAGCAGGTTGGCCTTTGCTCCAATACAGGAACTTTCCCTTTGGCATTTACTTATTTCCTAAAATGAGGACACTTACAGCCCATGACACACAACCTATGACAGCACCTTTTGGGGCTCAGAAATGAGCTTGCTCGACTGGTGGTCAGCCTCTTTGTTTGAATGTGTGCTCTTTGAATTGCAAAAGCTTTTCCTGGAGCAGCGCAGAAATCTAAAGAAACTCTGAGACTCACTTCCTTCATCTCCTCTCTCTGACCTTTCTTACCCTCATTTTTTTGGTTCTTGGCACAAGGAAGAGTACACAAGTGAAAGACAGAAGCAACATCATATTCACAAACTTTCCTTTCTAATTTCACACTTACTTTACACCTGCATCCTGAGTCAAGGATATCTCACTGAATTCTGCTAAAACTGTAGTCTACCCAGAGATTTAAATATTCTGGAAATGACTGTAAATATAAAAGGTAACAGATTTTGCCTTTTTTTTCCCTTTAGGGGAAAATTGAAATATCAGCAGTTTCACTTTGGAACTAATTTTTATTTACTTCTGTAAGAATAAAAACTCTATTATGCCAAATTTTGTTAGCACATATAGACTACTGCCAGATGTAGATCTAAGAAAAAGGAAAAAATCCTGGCTTGTGAATGCCACCAAAAATGCCCAATACTAAGGACACATGTAATGTACACAATGACATTTCTTCCTAGTTGACATATCTGTAAAGCAGTAAAATGACTAATTAAATAACAATAAAGATGGAAATGGAAGGTGCCACTATCCCTGAGCCATTAACAAGAAGGTTCCATAAGACTCAAAAGATGGGAAGTAAGCGAACTTAAGGCTATAATGCACAAAGCCACACAGCACAAACCCATATTCCTAGAAGAAATATCTGGAAAAGAAACATCCATATTCATAACATAGCTAACATAGTATAGTGACTTCACAGTAACTTAACTGGAAATATTTTATTGTATGGAAAGTACTTTGAAGGGTGACATTTCTGCACATGAACGCTGTGTTTTCCTGCTTATTCTGACAAAATGTATTTCTCAAATACATTCAATTCAAGCTTTCTCCAAGTTTTCCAAGCTTGCATTTCCTACTTTGCATTGAGGAGTAGTGGGGTGGAGGGGGTGAAGGGGGTGGAGGGAAGAGGAGGAAGGAATGGAAAGTAGAGATGATTTTTTTATTGAAGACTTCAGTAATTGTTTCTAGATCCTCACATATCTAGGCCTTGCACATTTAAACAAATGCAAGTGCAAAATATTATTAATGAAATATAAATTAAGGAGAAAACTGCCAAACAGGTGATAAAGCATTCTCTGTGTGAAAAATAGCATATTTTCATGGAAAAAAAAAAAACCAACATCAGAGACACTTTGTGTATCTTTCAAAGAAATCTTTGGGATACTACTTTTATGGAAAACTGGAATACATCTTCTCTTTAATGAAATAATTCAGATTTTCTGACCTTTTCAGTAAAAAGTAAAAACACTTGGGAAGATACTTAAATATTCCAAATTTCTTATTAGATGTGTTTCATTTGCACATAACTCGTAAGATACTTGCAGGCCATGTCCACCAGAGTAACAACTCTGAAATTACCTGTTGCTTCTTCCTCCACACTGGGTAATCATCACCTTGAGACTCTGACTCAGGAGGTGATATGGGTAAAACATGAACTGCCCATGCAATTTTCCCATTCTGTCAGACCAGCAGGGGATAGTAGTTCATGCCTTTCAATTAGAAAGCTTTTGTGGGCCTTCTCCCCCAAAATGGCAGGAGACACTGAGGTGCCAACAGAGCCAGTAAGAGAGCAAAGTAAAGCCATATAGTGGTGGTGCTTCACATCTGACCTCCCTGGTGTGACTGGAGACCTGTGGGTGCTTGATCCCAGGCTTCAATATGGTCCTGCTGAGTGAAAGCAGCACTGCTGCTCTGAATATCGCTCTTAAACAAACCAAGGAAAAGAATACATTTACATTACCACTTACACTGAGAATGCAACCTTCTCTAGAAGAGGGGATAACACAGTGCTATTTAAAATAATTGTGGCAGCTTGGTGTGCGTAGCAATGCTGTTCTCCTATCCACAGGGAAACTCACAGGGAGATTCACACACTCTGTTATCAAAGGTTTGTTCCTAATTAAGGAGAAACTGAAGCACTTTTTAACACCTGCATTGCTTGGATTTAATATACTAATGTGTAAACCTCTCTCAAATGTCTAATCCTAAAAATGTTTTACTTTCTTTTCAGTACTCTTAAGTAGTTAGTCCTGCTAATTTAACTCCATCAGGCTGAAAGGCATTAAATGAAATGTCTAGAAGGAATTAATTTAAGTACTTATCAAAGACCAGTAATATCAATTACCACTGGTAAGTAAAATTAATGTGTGTGAACTGGAATCAGATACATTGATTCTACTCTATTGTGAAAACATAGCTTGGAGATAAATAGTACTACGATTATTTGCCCAGGAAAACGTGCATGATCCTAACGGAACAGCTCTCATGACCTTGACTAAACTGCTGCACTCCAGCTTTCTCAAAAGCAGTGCCAAAATACCAACAACAACATGACATACATCTGTTTTTTGAGGTGTCCATTTTACAATGAGGCTTTCAGAAAAGTAGTCTTTATTCACAAGCATTTCTTGACTCGTATGTGCAATTACTGCTGTACTTCTGCATAAAGAACACTAGACGATAACAAACGACACTGTTCAGGGCTTGCGCTTGGGCTACAGTTAAAAGGCAAACTAAAATGCACCTTGCACTGGCATTTTCAAAGGACAAGTTTGATACTGTAAACAAAGGTACTCATTTCTGCTGTTGAGCACTTCCCAAAGCATTGTTCTGCCTTACGGGTTCATGGCTCAAAGACAGCACAGGCTGTTCCACATGGACACTAATACAAGTTCAGGAATGGCATCAGCTGGTGTCTGGCTTTGGAAAAGCTGGAGCTGAGTATTTCTGGCTGGTTCCTCCAGAGTGAAAGGCTGTGATTTGATCTAGGTTGGTATTCATGACTTCTGAAGACCTGAGTTTCCTCAAGTCTCTTGATACTCTGGCTGGAGCTCAGACTGGGGCTAAGGACTGATGGGGATGAAAAGCAGGTGATATTGCTGGGAAGACCATAAAGCTCAGAAGAGCATAAACACAGTAAAGTATGACCAGCTGTAGGGCTGAGTGGGAATAATGTGCTTTAGGTTACGTTAGTCTGGGGTTTAATGGCTTGGTGTAGAACTAGAGTTTGAAGCCAAAGAACTGAGTTAATTACTGGATCTCAAAGGGCTTAACTGATGATTCCAGACAAAGACAACAGCAAAACCTCACCACAGGCCTCCCCGAGCAAACACAAGGCTATACCTTAGCCTGAGCCAACATGCTGGCGTCCTTATTGCTCACCCTTGTGCAGTATTTATAATATTAGAATATTTCTTTAGAATATACTTCCAAATTTGATTTTTAGCCATGGCAAGCCTTTAAGCTGATAGGTCAAATTTTTCCAGGGCTATTATTAGCTTACTGAAATGAAAGTGCCATTGATAAAAAAAAGCTTAGATATAAAACCAGGACAAAGTGACCCGAACACAAGTATGGCTTCACAGTCTCACCAAATACACACATTGTGCCAAGGCCTATCATGCACTGGCTGTGTCTGTGCAGAACCTAAGAAGGATTGGTAGGAAGGTAGCTTGGGCATAATACCATATAAGGCAGCAGGCCCTAAGATACCCCATTAAGAAACCTTAAAGAGGACCATTTCTTGACATCCTGTCTCTGCTGCTGATAAGAACAGTTTGGTCAGTGACTTGTTCCTTCTGAGTAAACGAGAAAGTGGGATCATCAACCAATTATCTGAGAAGTAAAGCAGCTTACAGCTTTCCATGGTTTGTTACATTTGCATGTGATGTGCTCATCAGCAAAGATTTTTAGGGTTCTTGCCTGTCTTCTGGCATTGTCTCAATTTCACTAATAAAAAAAAAAAACCCTCTGGCTGGGGGGTTCACATCACAGATGCTGTGGCAAGCATCTTCTTTGTCTTGAGTCCAGCAAGTGTCCATGTTGTGATGGAAATGAGGATGAGCAATGTTAGAAAGTCTCAAGAGACCCACTGAGCTGGACTGAGCATAAACGTCAGCAGAGCAAATGGCTTGTGCATAACCCTGGAGTAGATACAGGCTGCTAAAATATACCAAGGATGAGTGTTAGTGTTAGAGCTTAAACGACAGGGTAGTGGAATCACCAGCTTCAGGAGTGTTAATAGCACTGACCCTGCAAGGTCACTGGACTGGAATTGGGGCTGAAGGGCAGGTAGTTATCTGTACTGTGAGGAAGGGCACCTGAACTTCCTGTGATGTGTGAGTTAGGTTTAGAGATGAGACTGATAAAAGTCTTATATCTGACTGGATCTGTAGGGCTGGGACAAGAATGAGAGAATGAGGATTCATTTTAGCTCCAAATCTGGGGTGCTTCAGTTTCTGCAGTCCCTCCAAACCTCAAATACAAACTAATTTTCTCTAAGCCCCTTAGGGAAACCTGCTTTCATCCTACCATCCTGGGTCTTAGACCAAAAATTGATTAAACACTTCAGATCCCATTTCCCTTAACCCCAATCAAAATGAAGACAGTAAAACTCAGCAAAGCATCTGCCTCTCAGCAGATGTCCCAAACCCTCACTGCAGCCCAAGAATTTCTGCTGATTGTCCCAGCAGAGTGAGCAGCTCACTTCTGTCTGATTTTAACTGCAATCACCATTCTAAGCCTTATTATATCTTTAATTATCATCTGGGACTTCTAACAGTTAGAAGAGTAAATTGAAGATGTTTGACTCCTGCCTTGTCTACCTCTCCCTCTACAGGTGCAGGATCCACCAGCAAACTGAACTGCCCATTCCCAAAGCCCTACTTCATGTGTATCCCCAAGCTTGCTTACCTGTCCTAGATCAAACCCAATGGGGCCAAAATTCAGCTTAGAGCTTTTGGTCCTATCAGTTCTCACTTCACACTGGCCTTTTGGTCAGTCTTCTGCAATCCATGAATATTCTTCCTTGTTCAGTATCTCCACAGCTAAAACTTAAAAGTATCTCTTTCACAAACACTGCGTAAGTTGCCCAGTGTCTCCTCCTTTCCTCCACAGCTGGACTTCAAAACTCAGGTTTTCCTCTCATCATCCAGTATTAAAGTGATACCAGTGAACTAGTGAACTCTTGTAGCAATAAACTGAATTCTCCTGCTCTTGTGATTGCTAGCAATAACCCAAATATTGATCTCAGTTTTAATTTTCTGTACCCCAAAGCCAAGCAGAGTAAGATGGCCTGTGTGGAGTAAAGGCCTGAGAGCAGCTTTGAGACTGGTATTCCTTACTGACGTGGGCCCATTTTACCACCAGCATTTGGGTCCAGGAGGTTGTGTTCACCAATGGGTGCTATCAGATATGTAAGATGAGGGTATTTCAGTCTCTGCTGGGTGCGAACCATTTAGCACACCCATCAGGTGTCAGGATTAGGAAGAGCAGAGATGGAAGAGTTTAATTTAGTACTATGTCCCAAAAGTTCCTCTGTTCTGGGATGATATACTGTTGTCTGGTTATGGCTATGCTTAATAGATAGTAAAGAGTTTTTCAATATTTTTACACAGAACATTTATCTTTCTTCTCTACAAAAATATCAAACAAATATTTTTGACAGTTTTTGACTCATCTAAGAATTCCTTTGAAAAAGGCCTGGTTCGTATCCTTTATGATGAGGTGACTACCTGATTGCACTGCTTTAAAACAGTACTGCTCAGCTTCAGGAGGCTCCTCTAAAGGGAGGTTCACTGTCTCTCTATGCTTACATTCTCCCACTCTTCCCCAGCCTCCCTAATGATAAATTAGGCATTCCAATTGAAGTCTGAGGGTCTGAATATCCACCTTTGTAACTTTCTTGAGCCTTGTTTCCACATTAAGTTTTTCAGAAGTGGGCTGAGTTCTTTCAGAAGTGGAGGTATTGGAAAGCTCAAAAGCAATGTTCCTGCCTTAGAGCCATGCAGGAAATCCCCAGCCACAGCACTGGACATGGAGAGCATCCTGTCCACATGTCAGTGAAACATCCTCTGTTTTATACTGTTGCACTGCACACTTGACTGAAACTTTTGGTTCTGAACAAGCTATATTTTTCTGGCACGTTTCTAGGAAAGTAGATTCTCAGTCTGCTGCCAGGTAGAAGCAAATAGCTGAGTTTTTTAAGAGCACCAAGTGGCCTATTAGCAAGTGTAAACGCATCCAAAAAAAATGAAAGAAGACTGTATTTCTGGTTCTGAGTCACTGTTCTGTGCCAAATGACACTTTCTCAGTCACCTTTTCTTCCTCAAAGAGAACAGGTTGTGACAGATTGAAGTCTTCTCCCCTGCTATGTCAGGAGCCTTTATGTGACAATTACAATATCATTTTTGTTTTACGATCAGCTGAAGTCAGTTCAAAACAGCACGTCACCTCACACATGAAATAGCATTACTTTATGTGATGGGTACTGGAATTTGGCAGGAGCATTTCCTCATTTGCAGTCTGCTTTTTTCTGTCTCAACTCAATGCAGAGTAGCTTCAGTTTTGAAGTCAGTCAGGCTTATCTGGAGGAGTGACTCATCTAGGGCAAGCAGAGTAGCCAGCTTCTGCTTGCTCTGAAATGTTAAGGAGTGGAGGAGGAGAAAAATTGTAAATTCATGATGGGGAAGACCTCAGACCTTCCAGATAAAACCAGTAATATTTGTTGGTGGCCCTGTGAGCAGCAAGCTCAGTGCTCAGCAGGCAGTCTCTTTATCCCCTCACTTTTTCATGGTGTTTGCCTTTCTCTCTTGTTGCACCCAGCTCACGTGCCACAGGCAAGGCTGGCCTCAGAAAGTTCAAAGAGGAGCCAGCTGGCTGCACGTGAGTGCTCAGATCAGTGGATCCTACTGATGTAATCAACAGCACCACATCTTCTAGCTTTTTAAATTTTGTACGTCTCTAGAATAGCAATTAGCCAAGAGCAGGTTTAAATTCTACAGTGTTCAGAGTGATTCTGGCTTTCCCTGACAATTGCTTTGTCACATCATCTATTAGACCTAGGAAAGTAACACAGCATTTCCCATTAATAACTCCTCTCACATGTGATTTCTCTTTTTGTGGCCAGAAGAGATAAAAGTGTGCAGTCAAGGCACAAAAATCTCTCCAGAACAACCACTACTATAATACTTCATCTGCCAAAACTGCTATCACTATGAATTCAAGACACTTGGTCCTAAAACCATCAACTCTTCTCAATTTCTGACCAGTCCCTACTTCTCTTCTTTCCCGGTTGCCAACTTTTTCTTTCTAAAATGTTTATTTTTTAAAACCAAGCCCAATTCACTTCAGATGTGAAGTTAATCCTCCACTGCATTCAGATTTAAAAGCAAGTGTTTGCAGAAAATAAAAGAAGTTTTTTGAGCAGTGAAACTGTCAGAAAGCTCTTGAGTAGGTTCTCTGGTGTCTGCAGGGACAGGCATCTATTGCAATAAAAGTTGAAGAAATTCAACAATTTCAAGATCACTATCTTTTTCTCAAACTTGACAAATAGGCCAGCAGATTCAAAAGACATACAGACATGTCTGTACACAAATACACAGACATACATGCAGACAACATGACCAAAGAGTCCTTATTTCCCCAATAAAATCATTGCTATATCAATACCCAAACCATGAAGGTTCAAGGACCAAATCCTGCAAGGAGTAACAAAGCAGTAAGGAAGAGGAAGCAAAATGTACAAGTGTCACTGTTGAGGCAGGGATGGAATGAAAAGACTCCAAGGTGTTCAGAAGGCAAAAGAATAATCTTTATTAGGAAGTAGCATTCTTTTTATATAACCAGGATCACTAAGGTGAAATATGATTGGTCTCAAAGTAAAAACCTTTCACACCATTGGTGCACTATGAACAGCACACTGTGGTAGAACATATCTATAAACAACATGAACAGAAAGAGAGATAATAATTGTTTGAATTCTTTCTCTTAACTTTCCCAGGCTAGGCCTGGGGGAATCCTCTCTCTTTGCTCTCTGACTAAACTGAGAATACCCACATACAAGGACTCCCCTCTAGTGACACCTCACCAAAGGGGAGTATTCCATCCAGGCCTGGAGCTTCCAACGTAAGGCGCAAGTGGACCTGTTGGAGTGAGTCCAGATGATCATAGGGCTGGATGATTCCAAAACTCTCCTGGGAAGACAGGCTGACAGAGATGGGATTGTTCAGCTTGGAAAAAAGTAGGCTTCAGGGAGACCTTTTAGCTGTCTAGTACCTGAAGGGGCCTAGCAAGAGAGCTGCATGGGACTTTTCACACATGCATGGAGTGATGGGATGAGCAGGAATGGCTTTAAACTGAAAGACAGTACCTTTGGACCAGATGTTCCAAAGAAATTCTTTGCTGTGAGGGTGGTGAGACACGGGAACAGGTTGCCCAGAAAAACTGTGTATGTCCCATCCCTTGGCAATGTTCAAGGCCAGAAGAATGGGGCTTTGAGCAACCTGGTCTAGAAGAAGGTGTCCCTGCTTACGGTTGAAACAAGGTCATCCTGAAGGTCCCTTCCAACTGAAACTATTCTATGATTCTATGATCTGAAAGAAAATAAAGAAATCTTTGTCATTAAAAAAAAAATCTTTTATTTTTTTATACAATAATCCTTTGGTTTACTATGCTATCAGACATGTGGTCTGGCATTGTCCTCTGCTTCTATGGCCCTATCAGACATGGGGAGAAAGATAATGTATTAAACACTCAGGAGCAGAAGTGCAAGAGCTCAAGGTGGAGATTCAGGGGTTAGGAGTCTCTGAAATCCCTCTGAGTTCATTCTTAAAAAATTATCAGACTGTCAGACTGAGCACATCCCTTTGACTTCAGTATTCCTTCTGTTTTAAAAATCTAACCAAAGAGCGTTAGTGTTCTACTGCTGTATATTTACAGTATACAGTACAAATGAGAACAGTAACTGCCACTCAGATGTAATGGTCTTTCCTTTAGATGCTTGATATTCTAAACTTCTAAGTGCTGCCTGAAGGTTGATTTACAGTTTATTTGGAGGTAAAAAGCTGCATTTAATACTTTAATTTCCTTGTCCTAATTTAATTCTTTTTTTTTTTTCATAGCCAGGCTGGAGTCCAAGAAAAATGCAAGTTTTGCAGATATGTTTATCGATCTTTGCTTTGTGATTTAGTCATATGCATTATCTGGTTCTTACTTGTACATCCTAAAAACCCAGTAAAGGAAGATGTTGAGCCCATGTTCTAAAATAAGTATATGTTTTAAACATGCTGTTAAATTGTAGTTTCTACATTTTCTAGATTTTTCCATTTCATTTCCTGGAGGTTTAATTCCTCTGGGGCACATCATAAAGTCCTTACTCAGACAAAACTACTTTCCTGTTTACATTGTTTAGGTTGAGAACTGCATGAGGCAGTTATTATCTGCAATACAAGTACCTCCTTATCATTTAGGTCAGCAAAGTTAAACTGTTTTTTGACATACTAACTATTGAATAAAATAATATTAAGGTCACCAGTTCTTTTCTGACAAGGATTTTCTTAAAAATCCAGCAATGGCTCTAGATTAGTAGTCACAGTATTTATGCAGATTTTATGAATGGTGGTTCACATGCACTAGGCTTTTTGTACTGCTTATGTTTAAAAAAAAAAAAAAAAAAAAAAAGAAAGCTGTCTCAGTCCTGCATGGAGGTTTCCACATTCTCATCAATTCTGTTCAGACAATCAAGGTCTTTGGAAGTTAAATTTCAATTTATCGTTTTCATTTTTGCACTTTTTCCCTTTGAATTTCCCCTAGTGTTCGCCTTTCCCTCCATATTTATGCCTTTATCTAAGGGTTTTGGGCAATGGGCTGTGGGCCTACTCAAATTTTCAGGAAGTAAGCTAGGAGAGTGCTCAGCATTTGATCATCACCATGCCGTGTGACATTTCACATCTTTTATTGTAACTGGAATTTCAATAGTCTCGTCAATACTGATGAAATTTATAACGTGCCAGGAGGGCGCTCTCAGATTAAGCTGTTTTCTTGTGTATTAAAGGGCTGTCACGGAACATTAACCATGAGACACCAATGAAATGGACTGAGACTTTAACACAAGTTTAATGACCTAGAGCTGGAATTCAGCGCCCTTTCTCCTAGGAGAGCTACTTTATTACTCTACAAGTAGTCTCAGTTCATTCATGGGACTACTTGTAGGATGCACTCACTGTGATTAAGGAGGTCAGAATCTGTCCCTGTTGACAAAAGACTACTTTGACACTTCAGATTTCCTTTGTGCTGCTTTTGCTTTGACTAGTGAGCACTTCATCAGGTGAGTCATCCCCTTTCACTGGGACTAAAGCTTGCACAGCTTGATCTATTTGGATTTATAGGCATATCCCATTAGGCTACACCACTGAAGTGAAGGACACTGCTTTGGAATAATGAGGTATTCACTGTGAGCAAGTAGTATTGGACTGGGGCTAGAAAAACACTGTGAGAGTGCTGGCAAAAGAGACGATTCCTCTGAAGTGATCTGAGCTGGGTAATATTCTGTAGGACTGATAACCCAGATGGGAAGATTTGTTGCATAAACGCATACGGGACTGTGGCTTTAAATTCCTGCCTTACAGATGGCCCTAAGCACAGCCCTCACTAAGGCACTGAAGAAGCAGAAGAAGGTAGGATTCATGCATTTTGCCTGCTAGGTGAGCAGGCAGTTCAGGCTCTACATTGTGAATGCTCAAAGCCATGAAGAGTGGGCCAGCCAAGCTGGCTTATGGCCACCAAACAGACATGGTTGATCATCCTGCTTCTCCTGCAATGCTTATCTTTATTGCTGGTCCATGTTCCTTCTGTGAGCTCACTAAATTCTGTAATTTGGAAAAAAACAAAAAACAAAAAAAAAAAAAACCAAAAAAAACCCAAAAAACAAACAGCCATCCTTAATTTTTTTCTTTTATTTTCTGATAGAGAAAGCTGACAGGACTTCTTCAGAAGCCTCATTAGGTAGGCCGCAAAGGCAACTGGAAGAAGTGCTCAGCTAGGAGCAGGGAACATGGGAGGGAAACCTGGCATTTATAAATGGGACTGGTCCTCCACCACCAAAGTGCATTTGTGGTGGCAGAGTGGACTTAAGTAAATTGTAGTCTATTGTGAAACCTCATCTTTCAGTCATCAGTAGAATTCACTATGAATCCTCTCTGTTGATCATAGAAACTTCCTTGCATGGCCTTGCAGGGCCCGATTTGTGGTTGTTTAGGCTCAAGAAGAGGAGGCTCAGGGGGAACCTCATCAAGGAGATGCAGTGAGGTGGGGGCCAATCTCTTCTACTGTGCCTTCAGTGAGAGGGCCAGAGGAAATGGTCTTAAGCTGACACAGAAGAGATTCAGATTAGATATTAAAAAAAAAAAAATCACTGTTTGTGTTGTCAGACATTGGAATTTGATGCCCAGGGAGGTGGTGGAGTCGCCATCGCTGGAGGTGTCTAAACAGGTATGTGGATCTGGTGCTCGGTGATGTGGATTAGTGGTTTAGGGATTACAGTGATAGTGCCAGGCGAGCAGTTGGACTGGATGATCTTGTAGGTCTCTTCCAACCTTCATGATTCGATGATTCTATGATTCAGTTGGGCCAGTTTGTGTCCATTTTGCCACGAAAAATAGAAACTGAGTTGTGGAAGAAGACTATCACCTTTTCCAGGCAACAATGACAGCATTATTCTTTCTGAGTACTAACATATCAGAATAACTATGCAAGATTACACTATTAAATTGAAATAGTTTAATTTTAAATTAAAATTCAGAATGTCTTTCTGGGAAGGTTCCCATTTTTTAAAAAGAAAGGAAAACTCCGGGAACTACAGGCCAGTCAGTCTCACTATGCTAAGGCACATAGAAAATAAGAAGGTGACTGACAAGCTAACATGGTTTCACTAAAGGCAAATTGTGCCTGATAAATCTGGTCGCATTCTACAAGAGTGTTACAGCAGTGGTGGAAGAGGGAAGAGCAATTGACATAATCTACCTGGGCTTGTGCAAAGCATTTGACACTATCCAGCACGATGTCTTTGTCCCTGCACTGGATAGACATGATTTGATAAATCAACCACTCAGTGGGTAAGGAAGTGGCTAAATGGCTGCACTGAAAGATTTGAGGTCAACAGCTTGCTGAGCAAGTGGACAAGTAGCATTCCTTGAGGGTCAGTACTGGTACCGGTGCTGTTCAACATCTTCACAGTGTCACCCAGTGCACCCTCAGTAAGTCTGCCAACAACGCCAAGCTGTGTGGTGCAGCTGACCATCCACAGGGGCCTGGACAGGCTTGAAAGGTCAGTCTGTGTGAGCCTCATGAAGTTCAACAAGGTCATGTGCAAGGTCCTGCACCAGGGTCAAGCAATGCCAAACACAAACAAAGGCTGGGCATAGAATGGATTAAGAGCAGCCCTGGGGAAAAGGACTTGTGTGCTTACTGCCCTGAAAGCCAACCATATCCTAGGCTGCACCAAAAGAAGAGTGACTAACAGGTCAGAGGAGGCAATTATGTCCCTCTACTGTACCCTGGAATATTGACCTCAGCTCTGGAACCCCCAACATATAAAGGACATCGACCTGCTGAAGTGAGTCCAGTGGAAAAAAACCAAAAAATTTAATCTTATTAGTCTTATTTCTCGTCAAGTTTGTCTTTCATCTTACACTATGAACCACAGAAATGCTAGAGATTTTCCCTCAGACTTTGATCACTGTATTACCATGACAACAATGTATTTACTGTAGCCATTATAGATGGACTTCAGATAGTAACTGGATCCCTCAGAAGTCTATGGCTGAGCTTTTGGTCTCCAAAGACCAGATAAATGAAAGAATTACTCTCTCCTGAAGAGCTATCTAACATGTAACTTATTTGCTTTGAATTTTTTCAGCCAAGTCCACTGCCTTCCATCAGTTTAAATCTACTGACTATTTTAATTATATGGCAAACCAGGTCAAACTTTTGTTCACCACTTTGCTTTGCCTTTTGCTGACTGAAACCTGTAATCTGGCAAGTTAATGCATCAATCTGACAGGATGTGACATATGGACATCACAAAGGTTTTTATTCATACTGCTTACATTATTCTACTTTTCAGACTTTTCCAGCCTTGCACAGCAGAAAGGTGTAAAACTTTGTTCTTAAAGAGCTCACAACTAAAGGATGCTGTTTTGCATACATATAGGTTTGGAGTGTAAAAATATATGATAGAAACAAGACCTATTACTCTCCTGAAGACATTGATGCATGAGGGTAATCAAATCACTTTAGCAATAAAAATAACTTCAAACTTAAGCACAAGTTTTAATACCTTGTTTAGTCAAAGGTATACTACAAAACATGCAATTCTAGCTCAGCAAGCAAGATAATGCAAGATTCTTAAAGACTGTGTTTCCTTAACTTAAGGAGTATCCAGACACAATGAAAGTCCTTCTACACAAGGCTTTGTCGATAAAGTAAATTATAAATATACATTAAAACTGCCATTAATGCCTGTCAATCTGCTTCTAAAAGATGCAATTAGAAGATCAAAAAACTAGTTAGAAAATCTGTTTGATCTCAAGAGTTTGGTTACATACTGACACTCTTGAAATTGTATCAGAAAGAACCATTAAAGCTTTATATAATTCTGAACTTGAGCAACTGATATTTTCTAAGACACAAAACTGGTGCACAGTTCTTTAAAATGAAAATTATATCACCAAGGTAGTCATAAAAATTAGTGCTTATTAGTTAGAAAAAATATTAATTTATTTAAACCAGTTAAAATGTATAACTTAAAATCTCAAGAAGATTACTTAAACATACAAAACCCAATGTTTTCTAGCATCATAAACACCTGAAAACAAACAAGAAAGTGTGCAGGAAATACGGATTTTATATAGGGCTAGCCTCATTGGAGCTCTCTCAACTTCTGCCTTTTCTAGGGAGTAGTCTCGGGATAGAGCCTGCCTGGAAGCCTTGCCTGGTTCTTCCAGTTTCAAGAATCTTAGAAGAAACCAGCATAGTTGGTTACACAGAACAGTTCCATGATTAAACCACTTGAGTTGAAATTCTGCAGTCTGGTGTCTGCCTGGAAATTTTGATGATTCCTATTTGCAGCCAGAAGAGTTAAGAAGTAGAGATTATATATTCATGAGAAAAATTAATCTTTGCTTTGCAGGTGTGTGTGTTCTTTGCAACAAGGATATCCCTATTTTAAAATCTGCCTGAATTGGCCAGTGTTTAATAAAACTGAAGCTTTTACCCATCTACATTGAGAGTAATGTTGTTATTTAAGTATTGGTTTGGGCCAGGCTAACCTAGCATTGCTGGCACAAAAGTGATCATATCCTTCCCCTGCCCATTTCAGCTTATGCCAGTAGTTGTGAGCTGACTTAGTGAACTGATTGTGAACTGCCAGTGAATTAAGCTGACTTAAAGTGACCAGCAACAACTAAACAAAAAATTATTTGTTTACAGTGTGATTACTAAACCATTAAGTACTGCATAACAATGAACATACAGGAAGGGAGTAAATCAAAATTACACAGGCAGACTTAATTACACTATTTCCTAATTCCTGAGTGCTCAGCTTTGCATCCATAGCAGTTAGCATTCAAGGCAGTTTCTGTGAGTGTGTGACTTTGCTAGGTCTTAAAAAAATGGAAAACCTCACTATTTGGCATTGTTGTTATTTCCAAAATATCAGCAGCCTTACACTCATTACAGCTAACAACCTGCATCAGCCAGAGTGGTCACAGGGTCCTGCTGTAGGTAGGGACAATGGGCTGCAGTAAGAGGTAGGGATAAGATGGCTCTCCTGCTGGGCTTTGAGGCACTGCAGAGGGGCACCACGTTTGCCAGCACTGGGATGCCCTCCCAGATGCCCACATGGGCCAGCTTTTCCTGCCTGTCCTCCCTGACTGTCAGCTTGATGCCTCCTTCTGTACCTCAGACTCCTTCTCACCACAGTTACACACTGCAGGATGAGCACATGCTCATCTCTATTTCAGGCTGTCCAAGTCCCAGGTACTTCCTACGAACCCCCCTTTCAGACTTTTCTCAGTGCAAAGACTCTTCTCCTCCAATCTCTTTCTCCCATGTTGCCACTCAATCTCCCTCTTCCAGGCTCAGCTCCATGCTTGCTCCCTTCATGACATCCTCTCTTTCCAGTAGATCATACCACTCCCTCCTTAGCCAAGCTTGTACTAAGGACTTCTTTTCCATCTCTTCTTTTTCCTCACTGCCAGGGATTACAGCTGAAATTTCCTTGTCTCCCTTGCTCCTTGTCCATGTTCCTTCTCCTACTGGTCCATCATTTTCAACTCCATCCATGCTCACTGTTCGCACTCCTGCTAATCCATTTTTCACCCCAGCACATCATGTCCTTGCCTGACCAGTACAAATCCTTGAGTCTCAGCCTTGCCTCCATTTCTTCACTCAGTTCCCCTCAAGCCCCACTTCTCCTCTCATCCAGAAATTAGAGTAAAAAGTTCAGCAGTTACTCTAAAGTGGCTTAAACCCACACTGGTTCCAAAGGACATCCTTTATCTTCCTCCAACCTCTGCAACTTGTGTGGCTGCACAGTAACTCAGCTTAGGAAAAGGCAATAGCTGACAATTAACCCATCCACATAAATAAAAGGCTAAATTTCAGCAAGATCAGCTTTCAGCTCTGACACACTGGTGTCCAGAGTTGGGAATAAGGCAGCATTATCCTTTGCAGTAGCAGCAGAAAGGTACATTGATGTGGTGGTTTGACCCTGGCCAGATGCCACGTGCCCACCAAAGCTGCTCTATTACTCTCCTCCTCAGCTGAATAGCAGACGCAAAATACAATGTCAGGTTCAAGAGTTAAAGATGAAGAGAGAGACTGGAGATCACCCATGAGTTACTGTCAGAGGCAAAACAGACTCAGCTTGGGGAAATTAATTGAATTTATTACTAATCAAATCAGAGTAGGATCATGAGAAGTAAAACAAATCTTAACACCACCTTCCTGCCACTGCTCCCTCCTTCCCAGGCTTAACTTCATTTCTGATTCTCTAACTCCGACCCACCAGTGGCATGGGGAGACAGGGAATGGGGGTTGCAGTCAGTTTCTGTTTTTGTTTCTGACATTGCTTCCCCCTCAGGGAAAGGTGTCCCTCCCCAGCTCCATTGTGGGGTCCCTCCCACCAGAGACAGTTCATGGAGGACTCCAAAAGGAGTCCTTCCCACAGACTACAGTTCTTCACTAACCACTCCAGCATAGGGCCCTTTACCACAGAGTGCAGTCCTTCAGGAACAGACTGCTCCAGTGCGAGTTCCCCATGGAGTCACAAGTACTGCCAGCAAACCTGCTCCTGTGTGGGCTTCCCAAGAGGTCACAGCCTCTTTTGGGCATCCACTTGCTGTGACATGCTGTCCTCCAGAAGCTGCAGGAGTATATCTGCGCCCTGTGGACCTCCAAGGACTGCAGGGGCACAGCTGCCTTATCATGGTCTTCAGCACAGCCTCCAGGGGTATCTCAGCTCCTGAAGTACCTTCTCCGTCTCCTTCTTCACCACCCTTGGTGTCTGCAGAGCTGTTACTCTCCGGCCGCAGTTACGCCTACCCATAACTGTTTTTTTCCCTCATATGTATGTTATCCCAAAATCATTAGTACCTTTGCTGACTGGCTTGGCCTTGGCCAGCAGCAGCTCTGTCTTGGAGCCACTTGGCATTGGCTCTGTCAGACATCCAGGCAAGTTTCTAGTAGTTTCTCAGAAAATACACACCTATAGCCTTCACTACAACCTTTCCACGCTAATTCAATACAATGGATAAAAGCAGTCTTGCAATTATGGCTCTAGCTAAAATGGGTAAGATTTGAGGAAGCAATGGCAAATCAGTCTTAAATGGAAAAATACACTATAAGGGCAGTGCTGCCTGAGTTCATGCCAGAAACATGTTATGACTCCCAGTTACTGCTTTGTTCTTTAAGACAATGGTTTGCAAGAGGTGTCATGCTTTGGCAGAGTGAGAGGAGATTCACATCAAATATATTTCTCCAAAAGAAACTGGAGACTAGCTACGAAACAACACTAGTAAGAAACTTCTAAAGCATTATTAACTCCAGAATAAAATGCAAAAATAAAGGGCTGGCCTGAAGTGAGACACTTCCTACATTATAATCCCCCCAAAACAAGCGACTTCCACTGTAGTCATGCTCAAGTCAATGTGTAAGAAGATATGCAACAATTAAGGCTATTCATCAGCTGAGATTTTGGAACCCATTATCCATATTCTATTCAGGTGTAGTCTGTATTTCAAATTCTGTGGGACACTGTCAGTGAGGAATGTGAAAGAACCTTCAACAAACCCTATGTTGGAAACATCTTTCTGCCAACTCTACTATGCTCCTCTGAAACATTCTTTTGCTGAGATAGCTCATTCTGCTCAGGGAAAGAGTTTAGTTTTGTCAGTAAAGTACCTGCACACAACACTCATCCGTTAAAGGAAGTTACCACTGTGCCCTTACCTGAGCTAGTGTCAGCAAAGATGTTTAAGAACAGACAAGATCTGGCTTACCAAAACAACCTTCCTGCAGAACCATTTCTGAGCCCTCTCTGCAGTGCCCTTCTCTTTCCTTCTATGTGTTGCAAAACATTAATCTAGATTCATAATTCAGATCCTCAAAAGAAGCGAGAAAGGTTACATCAGTGCCTGAGTCACTTTAAGTTTTGCACATAAAACTGTGAAAAAACATTTTTCATGAATGAAGTAGCTAGAAAGAGCCAAAAGGTTTGGGTACGTGTTCACTGCTGACAAATACTTAATAAATTTCAGAAACCTTCTGTGGCTGATGCAACGTGAGAAATCCTCAGAGGACTTAGCATACAGCACCGTCTTCACATGCAGATAGCCAAAAGTATTCTGTAAAAGAACACTGTCCTTTTCTTGGGGTGCCAGATGGGTGAATCTTAAAACTGACAAACATGAGGTTGCAGAGCAAGCAAAAAGTTCTAATTATAAATCTATATCACATCACCCAAGCCATATGCAGAGTAATTCAAAATAAGGAGAAACAGAGGAACAAATGGGTAGACAAAAGCAGAAAGTTCAGGCCTGCTGCTCTTCTTGAGACCATACACAGACAAAAAGCAGCCTCCCATAAGAACAAGGCCGCTTTGTAGCATTCGGATTTTCAGACGGTACATCTTACTTCACAGCTGCCGTGCTACCGCAATGACTGCTCCCTTTCCATCCAACCCATCCTCGCTGCTCTATACATGAGTCAGACTGGAGACCTGCTCAGCCCCTAAATATGTGCTTAAGTCTTTCCATATTCAGGAAAGAAACTCAGATTAAATTCTGAATAATGAAAAGCATGTGCTTAAGTGTTTACCTGAATAAAGCTGCTCTGCTGAATTTGTGCAAAAATGTCAAACACACGTCAGGCAAACTCAGGATCTTCCACAGCACTCCTGTTTGCAGAGCCTCTGTCATGAAAAGCACTGTGTCCCAAAGGCAGAAAAAGTTTTTCCTGGAGAGCAGCCCAGAACGAAAGGAGCCATCAGATCAAAGATAAGTCTTACCTCCCCCGCTACACCCCTCACTTCCCCAAACAGCAGATCAAGGCAGAGGAGGACTACAAAAAAGGAAAAAAATAGATTTGTTTTCCATCAGAAAAATGAGACATTCCCCCAACTCCCTTGGTTTCTTCAAGCAATGCAGCTAGAAGCAGGCTGTTGCTTGCCTGGAAGTTCATAGACCACAAGATGTGAAGTCATGGAGTGACAATGTCAAGTTATTTACTGGCATCCTCTGCCTTCAAGCCACTTCACAGGTTGGCAGACACAGGAGGGTGTTCAAACTGACCACAGCAGGCTGACCTTTCTGCTTCCACAGACAGAATGGTCTCCAGCCTCCATGATTCAAAAAGCCATGGATAGTTTTGTTTGCTGGCCATTATTCATTAGATTTGGGAGACCAAGTTGTCTAAACTCAAACTTCTTGGAGCGAAGAAAAAAATGTTGCACATTTTACATTATGTCTTACAAATATGAAAGCTTGCTGCAATCTTCAAACACAATATTTATGAATTGGTCTTTCAGCCAAATTCACTTTTGCATAAGGATATACAGCTGCTGGTACCCAAAAGTATGATAGTTCCCAAATATATCTTTGCCATTTTAAAAATCATTCTAGGGGCTTGAAAATGATATTTTCTTTCCTTGTAAGTGAAATCTCTAGTTCTGATGTTTCAAATACAGTCTGAAATTAGCTGGGTTTTGTGAGTGTTTGTTTGTTTGTGCACAAGAATAATTGATTAAATCAGCACAAGCATAACTGATTATACACTCTAACAAAACTACTGAAGAATTCAGAAGCAAAACCAGCAGTATTGTGAAGAGCCATACCCAATTTTTATGCTTACATCTCCCGTATGGAATCCCCTCTTAATTATACAGTAGCAAATTTGAAATGTGTCATCACATCGTACCACTGGATATCATAGATTTTGAATGTAACCTGAATTTTTCAACACTGTTAAATAAATCTTTTTAAGATGTCTCTTTAAAATTTTTCATTAAAGGGGAAAATTTGCATAGAGGACTATTTAAATACTCACAACTTACAAAGAATGACAGCCCTCTTCCATTAACCAGAGCAATGACCTTCTAATAGTTTCACACGGAGAAAAAACATGGCAAGAAAAAAAATGCAGAGAAATATGCCAAGTCTAATGCCAATTAGGACTTTGAAAATATATATTATAGACTGGTCAAATGAAATGTGAAATTCAGACTTAAAAATTGAACTTACATCCTTCAGTCCTCTGAAAAATCATCTATTTTTAATGGAAATAGAAAAGCTATCTTTATCAAATTTTTCATTCAGTTGACAACAATAAATCTATTGTTCAGATGTAGTGGAAATGGGTCTTTGGAAGAGGAGGGTTTTAAGAAAATCAAACAGAAATTGCATCAAAGAAGAAATGCTTCTTTAACTGTCATTACTCTCTATATATAGCCTGCAGTTTTTGATTCATTTTAGGTTTGCCAGAATAACAGGCAATTTGGAACCATGAAAATTTTTTTTAGCATTCCCATAAGAGAAAATGTATTTGCTTGTTTAAGGGAGAATAAGCAAGTTTAGTGTTATGTCTCTTACTTTAAGAAGTATATCTGCAGGGATCCAGATGCTGAGAAGCAGAAAGCTGATAACTTTAGCTTGAAATGCTACACTACGCATTAAGAAGCCATATATCTACTATTTATTTCACAAGCATGAATTAGGTCTTGTGAAAAAGAACACAACTTTCAGTCAGACTTGCAAGAAAATAACAATACTTGGAACTCCCCAAATGCTTTCCATCTGAAAAATGCAAACAATTAAGAGGTAGCAGGATGGGGGGGGACTCGAGCCACTGTGCAGGAAACCAATGGAGCTGGGACATCCAGGGAGAGCTCCAAAGCCATCAGGTGTTGCACAGCTGGAAGCAATGTGACAAGGCACTGCCTGGTGTATCCTAACCACAGAGGTGGATCAACACCCAAAAAAACCCTTACTGTAGCTCCTCTTCCTGTCACTGGCTTATTTAGCATCCCAGAGCCCCCTGCTTCGTGCCCCACTCTGACACCTGGTTATGACTGGCACCCAGAATTGTTCATACCCTACAATACTCTGTAAAGCTGTCCTAGTTTACAGATCAGAGAAGTGATGCACATAAAGCATTATATATGTGGTCTAAGCTCATAACATTGCACAGTAGAATTATGAATAAAACCCATTTCTCTGGAGATTTCCAGTTTTGTCACCCTCAACAAAATCCATTTTACGCAGACTTCAAAATCCACGAGTATTTTTTTCTGACTGCAATAAGATGCCAAATATTTATTTTATCAGTCCAAAACTCAATTTGCTGAAACCCTGCATCAATACTTCAGAGGAAATTCTAAGATTCTACCCAGAAGAAGAGGAAGGATTACTGAGATGAATATTGTGCAAATAAATCTCTTCCTGGATCACCAATCTTACAAACTGCTGCTTTGCCCTAAGGCAAGTACCTTAAAATAAGCACCTGTACACAGAAGGGGTCTAAACAAGCTAAATGAAATTCCTGGAAACATGTATGATGCATATCAACTTTTTACACTGCTGTAGTCAGTGAAGGTGAGAATAACAGACTGAACAAGAGTACGAGACAGTAAGAGGAGAGAATAAAGGAGGGGAGGGCAAGGTAGAAAGTAGAAGGTGCTAAGACCTGAGAGAAGTAAAAAGAAAAAAGATCCTAGTAAAGGAAACTAAAGATTCAAAACCAGAAATATAAAAGGAGAGGGAAGAGTTAGAATACAAGGTGAGATAAAAATTTAAAATTAAATTAAAAAAAAAATCAAACCGAGAAACTGAGTAAGTTTAGACCTTTCAGAAACTCAAGTAATTCTCTGTAAGCCAAATTCTCCTTGATTTCAGTGGGAGTTCTGCCTTAATGAGGACAGCAAGACAGGCACCAAATGCAGCTTCGTTTCTTATACTTGAATAACAGCAAGATATAGCAAGATATTCTGTTGTTGAAAAAGATGATGCATTTTTGAATAAATATGGATGTTAGAACCCAGGCAGTATAAATGTAATTGCTAGAACAAGCTGAGTTACATCAGTGTGCGTCAGCTGACAATAAGGTCTTTTGTGCTGGGAAGAAAGAAAAAAGATGAAAAAAAAAAAAGACTGGTGTCACTCTACAAACAATCAAATTAAAGGCCCAGAATTATTCCAGCAAAGCTTCCATCAACTTCAGAAACAAAGAAGATTCTACAGTCCTTTTTATAAAAAAATATAAATACAAGAATGACTATGAGTGACCTATTTATTTTTCATCAGTTTTGCTCTTGCTGAAATTGTTAGAAATATACCCAGCTGCTTTACAGAACTATTGTTTGATTAGGCTGTTTATGTGAAACTATCTTTCCCAAATATTGTATTACTATATGAAAAAAAGCATTAAAAAGTAGATTGGAGAATAAAATACTCTTCTCATCTTCATAGCTGAAGATAAAGTAAATTATAACAACTCGTTGCTTATCTGATAAACAAGATGAAGATTTTGCCTAAGTAAATAGTGGCCTTAATGGTACATGTAGAAATCATATAGCTGTCTTCCCCTTTATAAATTATAAACTAAAGGAACCCTCGCTGGAAGTGTAACTGGAATGTGGGTATGTGTAATGCAAAGCCTCCAATTTAAAACCTTTTCCTGTTTTATATGTCAAAACCAGGAATGGACCAAATACCGCAAGTCAAATCCATAGAATTACCAATAAAAACACTGAGGCAGATATTTTGTATTAGAATTAGAAATAACAGATAAATATCTCTAGCTCATCGTGCTGCACATAGTATTTATTATTGACTAGATTTTGCAAGCATACCATTCTTTGCATAATATGGGAAATATATCAATTCTCCCAAAGGATTATTGAGAGTGTCCCACCCAAACCAATAAGTCTAGGACATGTTCAAAGCCAGATTTACTCAGCTGCTGACTCAATCAGATAACCTGGAATGCTCAGGTTTTGCAGTTACATCCACCTGTTGATTCAGAGATTACAGGTGGAAGCTGCCTTATTAAAATTGTCCTCCAGCTTAAAAATTTGACACACCTAACAGAGAGAATCAAGAGAAAAAGAGTCTGGTCTGCTTATCAATGATAAAAGGATAATAAATTATCAAACTCAATTATTACTGTTTGCAGGGCTAACATTATGCTTAAAGAAATTCATTGCCATCTGCAAGCCTGTTAAAATTGATTACAATTTTCTTGTGCTGGTTTTCTTCCTAATGGTTGAACAGCATTGTCTGTTTTTAAAGGAAAAAAACCCTAAAGCTGCTTGAATAATAAATTGTTTATCCCTTGATAGAACAAACCATAGTGATGAACTTTAAGAATGGTTACCAAATTAGAAATGAGAGTGAAAAACAAGTACTTTCCTGTTCAAGGCTTTGTTTTTAACATCTTTTTATTTTTAACTAGATTGAGTGCTGATTGCAGAAAATTCAAGGCTACCCAGACATCAGGCTGCTCAATTGACTGGAAAGCTTGATGACTTCTCTAAAAAGTGAGGTCTGTGCATGAAATTAAGTCAGTATCACTGTTTCTATATAATTTAAGGGGGGAGAGAGGAAAAGGTTAATATTGCTTATTAAATAATGTTAAATGAGATCAAACAAGACGTGCAGGATTCAGGAGAGCTCTTGGAGCTCCAGTTGTTTCCCCAGGCTGCTTATGCAACCTTGTTTGTGCAGGCAATGCAAGGGCCTGCCATTTTATTATATAAGGTAGCCCAAAAATATACAGCTAGGCAGTTGTGAGCTCCATTAAATGCTGCATTGGAGTTTTTCTATCAGTTAGTGTCTGGAAATTTTAGGAAACTACCAGAAGGACTTAAGACATTGCTGAGTTTGGGATTGGTGCTTGTTGTTTTAATAGCAATAAATCTCATCGAAAAGCCAGCAAAATACCATCAGTGTGAGCTGTGTTTTAATACATTTTGCTTTGACCATTGCTTAAATGAACAGCAATACAGCCTTCGGTTTAGCACAGCCGTCGTAAATGCAATCCATGGCTTTAAAATCTGCCTTTCAAATGATTAAGCAAATTGTCTGGTTTAATAAACAGCAGTCAACACAACATTTCTGTTTTAACCAGTGCTTAAATTCAGTGGATACTGAAGAAATTTAATTCCCAGTCCTCTCATTGTCAGTTCAGAATGTCAAAGCCTGGTCTTGAAGAGACAAATGAAACTCTAACTACAGCAACACATCATCAGACAAGATGCCCATCTTGGCCAAAATCCTCTCCCTGACACTGGACAGCAGGGAAGGCTGGGGAAGCCTGTGTCAGGCGGGCAGGCATGTAGCAATATTACAGTCTCCCAGCAGGGACTTCTTCAGCCAGGCATTGTATCTTGTTATTCAATGTCTTCAGGTGGGATTGCTTCCCTGAATGAACTGCTTTCTGAACCTACTTGAACCCAAGAAGATAATCCTCACCATGACTGCACAGCTCACAAAAGGACACCAAGGACGGCGCTGAAGCAGTGTACACTGCTTTTTGTGGTACAGTTCTGGACCATGCCTTGGCTCTTCTTTGGAGCATTTCAACTAGCTCCTCCCAACCAGCCTGTTCCATGGCAGATGTGCTGTAATGGGGCCAGCCCTGAGCAGGGAAGGTACAAGCCACCAGTAGCATCTTGGCCTTGAGAACTGAGGGGGGCTGGCCCACTTTGCTTTGCAGAGCAGACACAGGGAGACTACCTGGCTCAGCAGCCCCTCTCAGCCATGGTCAGACACAGGTGCTGAGGAGCAAGTACAAGAATAAGTCAAAACAGTGGTGGTATTTCTTCAGGATACTCACCAAGCTTCCAAAATATGCAGCTCAAAACTTCCTATGCCAGAGGCAGTGGTTTTAAATTTAATAGCCCTTGATGGATTTCTCTTCCATGAACTCATCCAGTCACCTCATTAGCTGATGTAACCTCTCAGCATCCACATCCTGTGGTGAGGAGCTCAGCAGTCTGACCACACTATGTGAAGAGCAATCTCCTTTTGTTTCCATTCCTGCAACTGCCTGCCCAGTGCCCTCTGCTGCTGTGGCTGTGATCAGTCATTCCTGGTTTGCCTTCTCCATGCTTTGCTTAATTTTACAGATGTTTGTTGCACTGTCAGTCCTGACATAGGAGTCACTGTTTCTCTGATCACCTTTGCTACATCCCTCCAAAATTTCTCCCTCGCCATTAACCATCTCTGATGTGTGGGAATCAACAGCACAGGACACTGAAGATATGGAACATTACAGCTGCCACAGTGAAATAATGAGATTTCTTTTTTATTATTTTCCATCTTTTTAAAAACAATCTTAATGTTCTATTTCCCTTTGGATTTTAACTCACACCTGCACATTGCGTTGATTTTTTCTTCCTGAGCTGTCCATGGAAGATTTTGTCTAAGCTTTGGCACTTTTGGTGACCTGTAGCCATTAATTTCTATAATTATAGATGTATTTTCTTCTATTTATTTTCAAACTGACATGCATATTACATTTATATCACATTAAGATACTCAAGGAGAAAGGGTGATTGAAATGTCCCAGTAGATGACACTGTCATGCCAGCACTGCCTGTACATTTTGAGATTAGAGGTTTCACACCTGAATTTCCAAATTTCCAAATCCGAGTTCTGATCTCAAACGTACAAACATGTCCTCTATATTTTTTTCCCATATCATCATTCCACTTGGCTAGAAATCTTCTATTTTATGCAGATCCCTAAGAATAGTAGTTAAACAGATGAAAAACACCTTCTGTCATAATCAGGCCAGCAGAAGCCCAGCTGTTTTAAACAGACTTGTGCCCAAGCAGGAGGTCAGATAATCATCCTGTTCCCACCATTTACATGGTCATTTTTGGAGCATCTTGATGCTCAAGGCATGCTACCTGCCACAAAGACACAGGAGAAAGAGATGGCATTGCCTCTAAGTGCTTGCAGGTAAAGGAGAGGGCAAGAAACAGCAGGCAGATGGGGTACTATAATACTGGTATTATAGTATGGCAATACTATTTCCTAGTAACAAAGGTCCAAGCTCACCAGTGATCTAAGTTTTGTGAGAGCTTTATTTTACTGAAGTCACAGATGGATATTCAGACCAAAGCAGGATTAAAACTAGCACTGGAGATGCATAAGACTGTTCTTCCCAAACGTGGCAGGCAACCTGCAATAAACACTGATTTCTGCCATGATACTTGGATAAAGCAACAGAAGTGTCTTTACCAAAGTGTAATTAAAACCAATATTTTGGTTAGACTGAGCTCTGCCTCATGGCTTGCCTTCAGGGGGAAGAGACACAGGAAGAGAAGCATAAAAACCAGTATTTATCCCTCTGTCCCCAAAATGTATGTTGAATTTATGTGGACGAGGCCAAGAAAGCCATTCCCCTAAATCCCTCAATCTAATCTGCCAACATCCCTGGGTCACCACAAGATAAATGCAAGGAGCAGAGAATGAACCACATCTGCAGCTTCTCAGCTCCTTATTCAGAGCATGAGCCTACATGACCCACATCTCTTGTCATCTCCTTGTCTTTCCTGCCTTGCAGCTCTTTTATTTTTGAACTCAGATGGCAATATACTGTTTTACATGTATATAAATATATATATATGTGTGTGTATACGTATATATTCCGTTTCCCATAGCATGTAACAATGGCTTTAGTCCCTCCCAAAAAACAGCAATAGCAAAAGCAGCACTGCATAAATAAATCCAACACCATCTACGCATTCTACTTAAATGCTATTACATGGTGTTTCCTTTTCAAACTTCAGTAGTCAGACTCATAAAATCAGTCTATCAGCTGAAGCAGATTACCCACTGAATTAAATTAGCTAAAATAATACAAATATTTACATGGCCTCAGCCTACCTTTTCAAGAAGTTTTATTAAGATCAAGGACCGACAGACAGTTAAGCCAAATCCAGGAAAATTATCTTTTTATACAGATAATGATTCTTCTACAAAATCTGCATTCAAGTGCATGTCCCCTAAGAGCGTAGACACAAAACTATAAACACAAATGGAAGTTACCTAAGTTCATCTAACACAGAAAGCAAAGCAATTAAATGCACATAAAATGTGTATTTGGCTGTTATTTTTAACTGTATGACATTTACCAATGCAGGGGAGAGGCAAAGAAGCAGAGGCAGGGGCTGAAACACACAGCAGGCAGTGTGGGGAGGAAAATGAGAAGGATGAAAAAGTAGTAGCACCATGCCCTGGTTATTGAAAGAATGGAAACCACTACGTTTTTGCATGCTCAGATCTTCTGTCCCTGTACACAACAAGTGTCAAGTTCCTTCTTTCCACCATTCCTTCTCTTGGCCTGGGTTTACCACCTCTATCTACAGTTCCTTGAACCTCGTTCCCAAGATTAGTCATCTATGACCCCACAAATCCTTTGTCTCAATTCTCTACTCTTCAGTTTCTCCATGTATCCATCACCAGTACTTCTTCTCAGAAGTGGGGCAGTTCTGGTACCACAATTTCTTGTCACCATGCAAGTGAATTAAACAGTTTCCTGCTCCACCCTTCCATGGCATCACCAGGCACACTCTGCCACTGAAGACACAGTTGAGAAAGTCTTCTATTCTCCTTCCTGCACTCACTGTAGAAGCAACAACTTGGAAGAATAACTAGGGGAAAAGTCCACTCAGCCCATCAGGCACCAACTGGAGTACTCTCATCCCTCCTGGGAAGAGGAGCAGTTGCTCAGCTCCTAACAGTGCTGGGATGTTCAGCATGCCTTGTGCTGAGAGCATCTTCAAGTGAATGCAATGGTCAAGCCCTCAACAAGTCCTCTCCCAAGAGCACATGCCTGGAGCATTGTGATAAAATTATACTGGAGAGAAATTCTGGAAGATTCTCAGAGGATCAACAAAAGGCGCATCCCCACCACAAGATGATCCCAAACAAAATATCTTTTCCCTGCTCCAAAACACGATGCCACAAGGATTTAAATCTCAAAGAAAGTGGTTCTTAGCATAGTGAAAAAAATTCAGATTCCCAGATCAAGGTCTCCTAATGCAGGATGTATACCTAAACCGTTTTCATCAAATACGTGGTCAAAGAACAAGTTTTCGTCTTACCATGTTCTCAGAAATAACCAAACCATTTAATCTGAAACTTCCCAAAGACAGTCTGTCTTCAGCAGGCACTCATCCTGGAAAATACCAGCCTAGGCTTAAGCTTAGGAGATGCATAACCACCTGACAGCAGAGCATTGCACTAGAAAGCACTAGCTAATTTTAACTGTAGACAACATTGTTGCCCTACAATGAAAGAAACAACTCCTTCAAGGGCTCTTGCATGCTTCAGTGTAGAGATTTGGGCAAAAAAACATCACAATTCTGTGGATTCAATCCTGCTAATGTGCAGGAAGGCACCTTTATTTGTGAGGGAAAACTAATTTAGGAAAGCTCACTGGAGACCCAGGCTTTGGAGCACAGAAGTGCTGCCGGCTTGGGGAATCCCCCTGATGTCACATACCTTGTTCTAGAAAACCTTCATTTTCACATCTTCAGTGAAATAATGTGCAGTTTGGCAATCACATTCTCCAAATACTCCTGGCCATCTCTGCAGAGCGACCCTGTGTTCATATTCATCTACTGAAATGTATGCAGGATTGGGCCCTCCACCAGCTGACAGCTCTCAGAATCAGATGTGGATCAGTGGATGAGCTGGCTATGTCTGGACACTTTGAACTCTAATTATTTAGTACCACCAAACAAACTAAACCCACAGTTTAGTGCATTAACACCTCACACTGGGATAAATTAGATAATTTTCCACTTCAAGAGGCAACCACTTGTTGAACTGAATGCTCAGGTTGGCTGTGCCCATCCGAGAGATCCCTACAGCCCTTCCGGAGGTTTAGCGCCATGAAAAATCCAAGTTCCTCTGCTGGTTGTAACGCTTATAACCGCTAATTATTTCTGAGTCACTTGAGTGAAAGTAAGCTGCCATCCTGTAGACAGCTAAGGAGTAGGGAGCAAAGTTTCTGGATGAGCGTGCTTGTTAATTGACAAATCAGGCTAGTGACCACAGAGGAAAACACCACGGCACAACTCCGTGTGAATCCGGTGCTGCCGTTCAGCCGCGCATTTAAGGTTTACCCCGTTCCACAGACGGATGCAAACACGCGGGAAGGGAGTTCTGCGCAGGGCTGCTGCAGCAGCAGGGCTCTCCCAGCACACGGCACAACCTCTGCTCCCTCCAGGAGCTTTCACCCATTCAAAATCCCCACTGATCCTACTGGAAGTTTTCCCTGAGCAAACACCGCCCGGTCGCATTGCAGACGCTGTTCCCGTCTAGCTTATAGGAACCCCCAAAGTCAGGAAACGTCCAAGCACACCAAAACGAGATGGCGAGGAGCACTGCTTAAGGGGCAACTTATTTTCCAAACGGAGGGGCCCGCCCGGCCGGACCTCGCCAGCCCGGCCGGGACAGACACGCCGCACATAAGCGTGCTCCCCACGGAAACTTTCCCGCGACAGAGCCATGCCACCCCGCACCACCGGGCGCCTCCGTGACCCCCACAGAGCGGAGGGCACCGCGGAGCTGACCCCGGCCGCCGCCGCGGGGGTCACGCGTGGCCGACCATCCCGCGCGGGTGCCCCGGGCGGGCGCCCTCCGGGCGGGTGTCGCGAGTGGGCGCCCCACGGGACTGAGGCAGGGTCGGGGCCGCACGGCCGCGCGTTACCTGGGGTGCCGGTGCTGCGGGAGCGCGGCGGGGAAGCCCCAGCCGCCGCCGCTGCCGCCGCCGCCGCTGCTGCTGCTGTCCGCGGTGGCCACCTGGGCGCGGGAACCGCCGCCGGTGCTGGTGCCGCCGAGCTGGATGCCGCCGCTTTTCCGGTGCCTCCCGGTGCCGTTGCGGCAGCGGCCGCCGCTGCTCCAGCCGCGCAGGAGGCCGGCCTCGGGAGCCGGCAAACTCTTCCTCGCCGACGAGGAGCCGGGGACGCTGCCCGCCTCCTGCCTGCCGCCGGTGCCGGTGCCCTGTCTCATGGTGCGCGGGGCCGCCGCATGCCGCTCTGCCGCCGCCCCGGGCGCCGCGGGACCCACGCGCGCCGGGGCCAGGGGCTCCGCCGGCACCGGGAGGCCGCCGGGAGCCCGGGCTGCTTCGGGGGAGTGCGGAGGCCGGAGGCCGGGGGGGTTGCTGGCTGGGGCTCCTGCTGGGGCATTAAGTTGGACGCGCGGCCTGGAGAGGCAGGGCGGGCGCTGGGGCTGCGGGGCCGATAGTTCTCCGCGAAGTTGGAGCCCGGCGGACGAGGCGGGGGCATCCTCTCCGCCGGCCCTTCATCGCCGCCCGCCGCCGCCTCCCCTCGCCTGCCCCCGCCGCGGGGCCACCGCCCCGCGCCCTCAGCGGGCGGCGCTGCGGGGGCGCGCCCCGCGCCCCGCGCCCATGGGCGCAGCCGCGGCGCAGGCGGCAGAGGATCTCCCGTGCCGGTTTCCTCCGCCGCTCGTCGCCTTCTCCGGCAGGGAGCGGGGGGAGCTGGGGGGAGTGAGGGCCAGGGGGAGCCCAAACGGGAGGTTGTTGCTCAAAATGGGTCAGGGAGGGGGAAACGGACCCCGGCTCTAGGCGCCCCCCTACCCGCGGTGGGCGCTGGGAGGTCGGGCTGGGGCGGTGGGTAGCGAGAGGGCTGCGGAGGAGCTCTCCCGCCCCAGCTCCTGTGCACAAGTGCAGGGAATGTTCCACTGACCTACATATTTTTCCAAACATACGTGACCTTTTTTTTTTTTTTCTCTCTCTCTCGTTCTGTGGGAGGAGACAGGCGAGGATCCAAGAAAAGGAGAAGCTGGAAAGAGAACGAAAGGGGAAGCAGGGGGAAAAAAAGCCTCAACCAAAGAGCCAGCCCCGCATCAAGGATGGTTTCACACCGCCGCCGCGAGCGAACCCCGGCGTGCCCACGTTCACATATGTCTGTAGCGATATCCCCGCTCCGCACCGGCGGACGCCTCGGTAGCCTGACCCCGGGAGCCCCCGGCGCCGCCGCTGGCCCCGCTGGGCAGGACTGGGCCCGGTGGCCGGCCCTGGCTCCCGGGGCGATCCGGCGGGACCCCTGCGCGGCTCCGCTCTGCGGGCTCGGGACACCCTCCCCGCTCGGCCCCCGCCTCGAGGGCGATCCTGCGCCCTGTCCGTGCCCGCTGTCCCGGCGGTGGTGGCAGCGGGAACCGGGCCGGAGCGGGGCACGGCACCGCGCTGACCCGGGGCAGGCTCACGGCCTCGCCGGGCACAGACAGGAGCTCCGATCAGGTTATGCAACGGCGCACAGGCAATTGGAGCAAAACCTTGAAAGAGAGCGCTTTTTTTTTCCCTTATTTCAAAGTAGGTCATTCTTTTTATTCCCTATTTTGCCTTTTTTTTTTTTTCGCCTTTTTTTTTTTTCTTTTCTCTAACACTCGTCCTGCAAAGTGACCAGTAAGAGAGAAGGCGGCGTGGTGTGCTTGAGCCCGCTAGGAGCTGGCGATCGGAGCCTTGCTCTTGCCTCGACGGGCACTCTTGCCGGCTTCTGGCGGCGGCTCCGGAGTTGCCCTTCTTTCCCAAGGAAGGCAGAAGTAGCCGGGGAGCGGGGGCACGGCTCGGGCAGAGCCCGCCGCCTCCCCGCCGTTCCTGGCCGCGCTCCCCGAGCCTCCCGCCGGCTCAGCCCCGGGAGCCGCGTCCCCCGGGCCCCGCCGGCTATTGCCCCCTGCCTGCTGTCGCGCTCGCACTGCCTATGTACCCGGGGCTTGTTGGCACTGCTGGCAGACACCTCTTTCACTGGCAGAAGGGGTTTCTCCCCGA
The DNA here is from genome assembly GCF_031753505.1 of Anomalospiza imberbis. NCBI lineage: Eukaryota > Metazoa > Chordata > Aves > Passeriformes > Viduidae > Anomalospiza > Anomalospiza imberbis. The sequence goes on from NC_089682.1 coordinate 30,531,123, forward strand.
GATACAGTATTTGCTTTCAGGAGAGTTGTATGTTTTTCTGTTCAGAGGAAGAGTTTGCTGGGGAGGGAAAGCCCCCGTATCGAGGTGCAAGCTGTGTCCCTACCGAAAGGCCTGACTACACAGCCATGCCTCTTTCAGTAGAGTTTGTGTGGTGGGCCAGGCGCTGTTTCCCCATGTCCCCCGATGCCTCCTTCTGTAAAGACACGTTAATCCTCGCAAAATATCCACCAGCAGAGAACACTGCCCACTCCGGGTGTGCGTGTGTGAGTGCAGCATGTGGACTGCTGGTTGCTCCAGCTACCTGGCTCCTGCAGGGAGCTGTGCTGCTTCTCCCACTACCTCCACCACCCAGCTCACCCAGTTATCCTGCTGTGATGTTCACCTCGTGCCATACACCTTATCCAGCCAGTTATTTGATCCAATTCAATCCCCAATGCAAATGTGAATAACTACAAAGTATGGAAAAATGTTGTGCTCCTTTGCTGAGCACTTTTACACCATACTTTATACAACAGGCATGACTAATGTCGAAAGGGTAACGTTGTTTATTTTTAACCAAGATTAAATACAAAACTTCAAAAAGCTCCTCCCTTCCTTTGGATTAAACCCAGCATTTTTTCCCATTTGGAAATTGTCAAACAGTGGTTAAACAATCCTTTGGCAAACAAGTAGTGCCTGAGGGAATAAAGCATCAGATACATGGGGAGTGGAATAAAAGACATTTCTGTTCCTAGGTACTTTTCTTGTGTTACACAATGAAGTATAACATAAAATCTTCAAGCCTTGTAAGGTTAGAGAAAAGGAACTTCCCATGATTATATACACTACATGGTTTGATATTCCAGTCCTTTTGAAAACCTACCAAAATCCTTTCCCCAAACCAACCCTGTGCTTTCAGAAGCTGGGAAACCAAGTACCTTAAGGAAAACACCAGGTTGAGAAATGCAATCAGAGACACACAGGGGCTCATGTACAAAATTACATCTCTATCGTACTGTGTTTTAACATCTTCCCTGTGGATTTCTAAGGACACCGTTGCACAACTGAACAAGGGAGACTGGTTGAGGTTTGTTTCTTAATTCATTCCCTAGGTTACCAGAGTAAACTTTAATTAGGGCAACAAACAGCAGAGCAGCTGAGGGTGAGGCAGGCTTTTCCCAGCTCATACCTGAATCCTGTTGTGAAATACCAGCCATTCAAAACACAAAGCCTTTCTCTCCATAACCAAATGCTGTCAATCCCATGTTTGGGTTGGAAATTAACCAAAGGGTTATGCTAGATGCTACACGTAAGAACTTTAGGCAAGGAGCCCAGCGTTCAATTTTAAAGAATGAAATCTTTTAATAATAATGAAATATTAGTAAGCAGCTTTTCAGACACCAGGGGCCTGTGATCCAAAGACACAATCTCTTTTGTTTCGACTAGAATAGGCTGGCCAACCTTCACGGCCAGAAACAAGGCAACAGGGTTTTCAGTAGGCCGTGAAGCACAGGCTAGGTGTCTCCCAGGGAGGAGGGCCAAGGGGAAGACCCTGAGAGGACAGCAGCGCCCCAGGGAACTTACTGCTCCATTGTGCTAAGACCATGGGAAGCAGTTGGGGTTGGGTGTGAGTTCAACCCAGACACACTGTGTTTAACTCTGCTGGTTTGCTTTCTCTTGCTGCCAGGAGTTAAATTTATGAGGTGCTGCCACTGCAAGGCACAGGGGCTACCTTGGACATCCCTTGGCTCCAGAGCCGGAGCCTGGCCACTGCAATCTGGAAGCTGAGGTCTCCCAAGTACCTAAAGGGGGCCTACAGGAGAGCAGTGGAGTCACTTTTTGCAAGAGCATGTAGTGATAGGACAAGGGATAAAGGCTTTAAAATGAAAGAGAACATGTTTAGCTATTAGGTGATTTTTTTTTTTTTTTTTTTTTTTTTTTTTTTAATGTGAGGGTGGTGAGGCACTAAAACATGTTGCCCAGAGAAGTTGTGGATGCCCCATCCTCACAGTATTCAAGGCCAGGTAGGATGGAGTTTTCAGCAACTTTGTCTAATGGAAGATGCCCATGGCAGGATGATCTTTAAGGTACTTTCAAACCCAGAAGGTTCTGTGATGATTCTCTGATTGGCTGTCCTATATAAAGGGTTTTAATTTTCAGCAGACACCAGTAGATATTGTGGGGAAATAGAATGCCGTTTGCAGCCCGTAATTTAAATGCCTACATTCAGATTAGTGTTTGTGTAGAGGTAAATAGAGTTCTCCCAAATAATCAACATAAGTGGCAACAGTGCTGCAAAAGTCAGAGATGGCACTGCAGGGGAGAGGACCATGGTAGAAAAAAAATAAAGGACCCACAAAAACCTGACCAATTCCACTGGATATGAAACCGTTCTCTGTAGTTTTCAAGAAAGTAAGGATATGGACAAGGATTCGTTTGATTCCTATTAATTAAGGGGAACAACAGACTTCGGGCAATTTTTCCTACCTTCCATGTTGAAAGTGAGAGCAGCACGAACAAATAAATGGCAAATAAATCTAATGTCTCATGTTAGTCAGAGGAGTCACACCAGCTGTGTCTGCTGGGAGCTCTGCTTCTTTCCAGACAGGCTGGCTGGGGGAGGCAAGCATGGGAGCACAAGGACAGATGTGAGGAGCTCCTTCTTTGGGTAATGTACTTCTGTAACCAATTTTGTTAGAAATTTCTGCAGGGAGGAATAGTCTTCTGGGCATCAGCATCATTTTTCATTCTGCAGCTTGCAGCTTCTGAGGGAGGGAGAGGTAGTGCATACTTATCAACCAGCAGCACAGTCTTCGAAGCAGGGAAAAGCAGAGAGATGCCACAGTGAGATGGACTTTGGATGCATCCTGCTGGAGCTGCCCCAAGCACTGGAGTAGGATGTTTGATAGGTTGTCAGGATCTGTTCCCCTAGAAATCCAAACTCCTTGTTTTTCTGCACGGTTATTGCAAGAGAAGAGACAATTTGCTGATTTGAACTTAATTCAGTCAGATCTGGTTTGAAAAAAAAATCCATTGCCAGGGTTTTCATGGAAGAACTAAGCCAGGTGTACAAACTACCTGAGGGTTTGACTTTCTCACCTTATTCAAAAAAGGGGTTGTAAGTTTCCTTTAAGTGGTTAATGCAAAGAGTGGGGAGGAAGAGGTGCGCGTTGAAAAATTAGTTGCTAAACATTGAATAGACTTGTTGTCTGGAAGGGCTGAAATTGCTGCTGGGTGCCCAGAAATCCCTAAAGCTTGCTGGAAATCTTGTGGTTGAGAATTTGCATCTTTTCTTGGAAGAACTTCCAGACAGCATGAGCTGTACGTGTGCACTCAATTGCCATGGAGCATACTGCATGTGTGTGTGTCAGCCTGGCGAGCCAAAGCTCAAGGCTGTGGAAATAATTCCTTCTCGTGTGGGAAAGAGATGATCCGCTTACCCTCTGGCTGACAGCAGTCTTTGTGCCAGTGCACCTCTTGGCCCATACAAGACCTTTGGTTCACTCACAGCAGAATGGAAATATGTCTCATGGGAATACATCCAGTTTCAGTGTGACTCTGCTGGTTAATAGGAATAAGAAACTATGGCATGACTGTGCCTGGGAAAAAGGCTCTGGTCTCAAATCAGGCTGATGGAGTTTGTTCAGATTTGAGAGCTGTTCAAGAAAAGGAAGCTCAAGTTCGAACCCAGAAGTAAGGGATCTGCTATTTTTGCTCTTGAAGTCCCAGTGAAAGGGAAGATAATAAGAGGTTGTAGTGCTACAACTGAATTAAGAACAGCTGGGAGAAGTTTGAATGCAAACAGGAACTTTGTCTTTACCTTGACTAAGAATAAAAGACTTGCATCTTGCATTACTACTGCACTGTGTTGTTTTTTTTTGTTTTTTTTTTTTTTTTTTTTTGGCAGGCATATATTCCTCTGGACCTGTATAAAAGTTTTAATTCCTGGCCAGTTTTACAGAGATCTTTTACCTCATGCAGAAGCTCTTATGAGCAGAAGGGAGGTGTAGTGAGCCGTTGCTGGTTTCCTTACATGACACAGCCTGATCGCCATCTCCAGTGATTCTGGCAGAAGCTGGATTAGGCCTGGATTTCATCATCACCATCAGGAATCCACAGTTTTTCAAATAATTTTTATAACTTCTCTCCCTCCTCTTTTTTCTGGGTACCAGTTTAGCTGACATATTTGGAGTTATACTACTCACCACCACACACTCCCTCTTTCAAATTCATCTCAGCTTGCTTTGATTCCGTGCGACACTCTGCTCTTGCACCTACCTTAATCTCATGATGCTATTGCTAGTCACAACACATGCTACTAGAAATATGGATAATTTAAATGTGGAAGTTTAGTAAAGAACAAAAGAAATATAAAGAAATATTCAAACTCAGGGGTATATAATCTGTCCACACATATTCAGCTCTGTCATCTCTGATTCTCAAAGCAGTAAACAACTATCATATTAAGACAGTGTAGAAGTCTGAATTTATCTGCAGTTATCAGATTTATCTCTTCATTGTGTCTTTCAATCTATTTTAATCTACTGCAGTCCATAGGCACTAGATATCAATGAAGCCCTAGGTGTATTCTTCCTTGGGCTCATCCTTGCTCAAACAGATACTAAATTCCTGGTAACAATTTAAAAAAAACCCTCCTAAATTAAACCATGCATTTAAAAATTATTTACTGTGCAGTTTCAAACTCTTAGTTTGAGCATAGTCATACAACTAAAAAAAAAAAAAAAAAACTCCAGAAAACTTTTTTCCTTTAAGCTCTAGATTATTTCTTTTCTCTATTGTCAATGAAAATGGGTGAGTTCATGGACTGCTCTTCCTTTTTTGTGGCTGTCAGCTCCTCACCCTCATATTGATGCAAATGTGACTCTTATTTCATTATGACTGCCCCAGGAGAGTGTCAAAAGACAAACAAAATAATTTCAGTAACCAAAACCAGGTGAGGTGTTCCCTTGATTTTGCAAAGTCAGAGAGGGGGCTGTAAGAACTTGAAGGGTCCATTTGGCTTCCATCTCTGGGGCAGGTAGTGCACAGGTGTAGCTTCTAGCAGAGGCTGTGATATTCCCCTTTCACAGAGCATTGCAGGAGGAAAGGAAGCAGAGGAAGAGAAAGTGTTAAAAAGGTAAGTATTGACTCAAAGAAAGGAGACATAATGGAGAATGTGGGAGAACTGTAAATGAGCCAGAGAGGATAGAAAAAAATTCTTCAGCAACTGCAATTAGGTTAGATTTCGGAAGTAATTGCAGTGTTACGGCATCAGCAGATACTGTAGGCAATGTTTGCCCCCAGCTCTGCTTGCTGAGAAGGTGATGAGTTGTTTCAGCCTGCAGGGCCTGATCCTGGTGTGGTGGCACCAATTGCACACACACATAGCCCAGTGAGGCAGCCAATGTCCTCCCTCTACCTGTCACTGGGAGCAGCCAGAAGGTTTGCAGGGAATGGAAGTGGTGAGTGGAGGAAGAGATGTAAACACAGTGGCATATGTGGATGCAAACACACAGCCTAAATGAATAATATGTATTTAAAGGAGCTGCTGGTGCAAAATTGTGTTAGGAATTTAACACTGGATAACAAATGTTTAAATTTTCACCAGTGTCTGGCTGATGCTGCCACCTCTGCAGAGGTCATAGTGAAGCTGGGCTAGTGCCTACCTCCTCACCATATGTTGGAGCAGTAAGTGGGATGCAGGAACTGCATTGCCCTCTGGTTCCTTTAAGATACACTTCTCCTGTGTAAAACCAGATTATATAGGATTTCTGCAGGGAGAATAGATTTCACCTTTAAGTCTTCTGCAGACATTTTACATTAGCGGTTCATGCACCATCAGAAAATCAATTACCATTGGTATTACATGCAGATGAACAGTGCAGAGTAACAGAGAATTCATTTTACACAATGCTTTTAATAAAATGCTATATAGAGCTAAATATTTTCCAAATGGCTATTTACAGGATCTGTGTAGGAAGCATGTCTCCAAGGGGAAGTTTGCACCTTTGTGATTTGGATGAAGAGTGCGTTCCAGCATTCTTAATGCTAACATTGGTCAAGAATGTATTTCTGCCAGGCTGGATTGTAGACGAGAGCAGTCCATCATCTATGGTGCAATAGCTGTCACTTCACGTGGAGAAACACTTTTCCTTTTAAAAACAAGAGTTTCACAGGCTGTGTTGTTGTAGTGCCAGATGTTGCAAGACCCTAAAGTAACTGAATTACTGCTTCATTCTTGACACTCTTATCATCTTTTCCTGTTCTTGATGCCAACACAGTTTGCTGATTAGATTTGCTGCATGTATTTCAGTGAATCATTTACTTCAGCACATTGTTAGAAACGGACATATCTGCAATAGCAGTCCTACTCCTACCTGAGTTTGGGTACGTATATGGGGCAAAGAAAGGGACTCCGGTGGTTTTATCAGGAAGCAATTATGAAAATAAGAACAGAAATGCAGGGTCAGACCAAAGTATGCTGCTTCTAACTGTGGCCAGAAAGAGAAGTCTGAGGAGGTGAGTAAGAATAGCACAGGCATGCACTTCCCTGGAGTGCTTTCTCAGCCATCATTGGTTTTTGCTCAGGAGCTTCCCATACGCCCATGTAACCACCATAAGCAACATCTTCCTGCAGGGAACCCCACAGCTTAACTATACATTTTATGAAGAGCCATCTGGTTTTGCTCAATTTGAACCTGCTGGTGTTATTTGGTGCCTTTTTGTTCTTGGGTTGGAAGAAAAGGAGAACAATCAGTCTCTCTTCACTCTCTTTATGCTCTTTATGATTTTATTGGCAGATAGCATATTCCCTCTCAGTCATCACTTTTCCTAGTATGGAAATTGCTCTGTGTTTTTAATCATCCCTGTGATTCTTCTCTGAATGTTTTTTCTGCAGTATTTCCTTCAAGGGGAAGACCAGGACTGCATGTAGTGTTCAACAGGCAATCCAATGCACACACACAAAATCTGTACAGGTGCATGATGGTGTTCTTGCTTTTTCTTCACTAATATTTGCTAGCACAGGGCTATGGCTCTTGTGTCTTTAAGACCTTCTGAGATGCATAGTAGTTCAGTTACACAAGCTCAAGAGCAGTTCTTTCCCCTTGCCTTTTATTTTTTAAATAGCCTGTCTGAATCCAAAATAACAGAAATTTTTCTTAATTTATCTACATATTTCACTCTATTGAAAGAAAAGAATGGCAAGAATATTGCTAAAGAGAAAATGTATTCTTATTCACTGTAACTACCAAGATTTCTGAAGGGGCTACATTTAAGTATGTATGCAAAAAACAGCCATGCTGGGAGGGGAAGTGGGATCAATCGCAGAAAGCTTGAACAGCAAAAGGAAATGTTTCAAAATGCTCTGCACTTGTGAAAATAAAAGTATGACAGGATAGAATAGAATAATAAAAGAAATCCTACGACAATTTCCTTGCAATAGAATGTACTCCCGTCTTTTAAATGTTTTTGTTAGTGCTAAAACTGATGAAACCATGAGAACAACTAAAATAGATGAATCCTTCTGCCAGTTGCTATTACAATCTATTACTTGTAGTAAGGAAGCCTGTTTGTTTAAAAATATCATCCCTGCCCTTAAAGATGCAGTGAGATGTTTGCATTACTTGAAATCAGTTGTAAATATCATAATTACCCAGTTCCTTTTTTTTTTTTTTTGCAATCATTGCTGGATGTATTATTGTAAATCTCACAAATTTAATTTAATCTGTGCTGCTACTACTAAGTTAGACTGATATGGCACTATAGAAAACCAGCAGTGATGTCCTAAGTTTCAGTCCAACATTTCCTACTTCCAGGATAACCAATACCTATTTCCCACTTGGTTCCACTAAGCAAACCACAAAACTCCCCAAATTCCCCAGCTGATGCCCACCCTCAGGTTTTCCACCATTTTTTCCTGCAGCACTGGCCTGTACTCCCTGCCACCACCCTGTGATTAGTCTGACAACCTCAAGCCAAGTGACATGGGGTACAAATATTCAACTCATGCCTTAAAATGCCTTTCCAAAGTTGTGCCTAAATATCTCCAGCTGGTTTATGAGAGTGAGTGAAATGGCCTGAAAGCTTAATTTCAATTAAGATAAGCTCTGCTCCAGGTCTTCTTGCAATAATCAGCAGTGACATTCAGCTTTCAAAAGCTGATGTTAATGCTTTATAGGCATGAGTGTGCTGGCCTGTTTGCTACTTCTGAGAAGCACAAAAAGCTCTGGTCTGCATCACACAAACAGAACTTCATGTTTTCAAAACCTTTGATCTGAAAATTTACTACCCTTACCACTTCAGCTTGGCTTATATACCTGGAACTCATCCGTGGAGATACAGACATTTCTTTGGGGCATGATGAGCTTTTGACTTTTGCCTCTCTTTGATTTTTTTTTTTTTTTTAGATAGAGAGCAAAGATCTTTTCTGTGAGCATGCCTGCCCCAGGCAGCCACTATTCACAGTGGAAGCTGGGTAACATTTTGCTATTCAAACAGAAATCTGAGTGTGTTGTACAATTGCAACAATATGAGACCAACATGGCAAAATGGCTCAGACCATTCATGCCTGCCTGGTTAAGACAGACGCTTTGGGAAAGGCAGGTAGAGAGAAGGGTATTGGCAGTATATTAGCAAGGCATGAAGCAAGGCTGAAGAGGCCATTGAAGAACATGTGAGGTGTTGAGAAAAGGAGAGATCGAGAAGATGGAATGAGATGCACAGAAGTCTGGCGGGAGGTATGGACTAAAACTTTCAGGGATGTGGTGTGACCTGATGATGTAAGCACTTTGCTGAGATCCTGGATAATTCAGCATAAGTCTGAAGTTCAGTGAGCTGCTATATGGCTACTGGAAAGTCACTTCACCTCCCCACCCCTCAGATTCCACCCCCCCCCCCCCCCAAATCTCTTCCGGCTTATCAGATGAGCATCAACAAAGAATTGTCAAGAGAGAGGGAAAAGAAAGATAAATTATACTGTAGCTGAACAATGAGGACATGGGACCTGAATCAAAAGATTACATGATTCTATGTGTTTTAGGGGAAAGGGATAAGACAACTTTAGCTCCCTTCAGAAGATCTGACATTATTATGTTCAAAGCACTAAATGCAGAGACATGATCCTGGAGATGAGGTACAGAACGTACAGCACTCAGCCAGCATGACAAAATCATTGCCAGGTAGAGATAAATGTAGCACAGTGAAATTACATAAACCCCTCTCCCTTGGTCTATAGCTGCTAAAGAAGGATGGGGCATTGAGAAACCCCTACTGTTTGATGGGGCAGAGCACAATCAGCTAAACTGATCCTTTAACAATACTCAGGGAGAAACACATGCTAGTGCTGTTTTGTATTTATTTTTTGTTTTAATAATCAAAATCAGCTATGTCTTCATGGATGTACTTGAGTTTGCTTTCAGTTCTCATGTATGTGATGCTATGCCTTATTTTGCTCTGGTGGATCAGTTTGTTTACACTAGCTTGGCACAGTGAAGAAGAACTGCAGTCTGAGCCTTGGATCCAACTAGCACTACTGGGTGCTGCACCAATGGGTGCTCTGCCCTCTCAGAGCCAGATGTGAATGCAGGACTCGAGATTTAATCAGGGTTAGAGAGTTTCAGACAACAACTGCAATACATCTGGAAACTGCAAGCTGTTTATGTAAACATAGCTATAGTGTATCTCTTTTCAGAGAGGCAGTATCCAGGATTCAAAAATCTTCCAAAGTCAGGAAAAAAGCTTATGTGCAACCTCAGGAATTCACGTAGTCGTCAACAGCTGGTCAGGCTTCCTGATGCCAAAGGACAGTCCTTCTCTGTATCAAGGAGGGAGCTCCCAGCTGATGTCATGAAGGAAATACAGCAAACTGTATGCAACTGAAAGCATTGAGCTTTCCTGAAGAACTTGATCCTTTCACAGAAGAAAGAGCTATGGTCTGCTGTATTGGAAATCTGAGACTCCTAAACATACCAAATCCATCCAACATAGACTAATTATTTATAATGCTGTAGACTTTAGCTGAAATTATTAATTACTTCAGCTCCCCATTCAAAGAATCCATATTGTGTTTACCTGTCTACCTAGGCTTCTGCAATAGCCACTGGAGATCTAAAGACTACAGTCAATGGAGCCAGGGTAGTTCAGCTAAGCAAGTGATGGAATTTACCTTCTAACAATATGAATTTTTTCTCTCAACTCCATTCCCTGTTGACTAAACTGCCATTGACTCTAGTGGAAGCTTAGACATGTAGCTCACGCAGACATATCTGTAATTCATTCAAGTAAATTTAGGCATCCCTATCAGCAGCTAAATCCCCCTCTATAAGGCTTATTAGGTCAGACTCATCTGGGCAGGTGAGTGGCCTTCTGTTCTACATGCATTACCTTAGTGCAGAACTTCTCATGTTATCAAGACTGAACGTTGAAGTGACAGGTCTGAAAACAGAATAAATTGCTTCAGAATATGTTTTATATAGATGAAATGCATTTGAAATTTCAGATTCCTGAGAACTAAAATGAAATGTCTGAAGGAACACCTGAATGGACCATCCAAAGAATATGATCCTGAAATTGCAGGAAAAATAATGGGGCTGATTGCCACCAAAACTTACCAGAAAGTCTGAACTAGACCAAAGTTAAGGTTGGTTCAACCTCACACACAGTTTTCAATGCAGACAGTCAGGAGACAGTCCAAAAGAGAGTGATCCTTCACCTTCTGTGCCAACCCAACTTCAGCAATCAACAACCACTTGGGTACTTCATCTGCTGAAGAATGCATCCAGACAACTTTGTGTAGCGCCTCTGTGGGCTCTCTCCTCCATGAAGTAATTCAAACCCTTTTGGAATTAAAACCCCTGTTCCTGTCTTGGAACCCATCAACATGCACTTCAGGATGAGAAATACAGGAGCTACTCCTATGGCACTAAGCTCCACAATTTAAATATGCTCTGTGCAAAATCTTTCCATTCCCTTGATTTTCTTCTGATGTGTTTCTCAGAAGTGCTGCCTTGTTCTAGCATCAGGTGAAATAGTGAACTGCCTTTCCCCACTCACCTTCTCCCTCACTTTTCAGACTTTATAGATGTCTACTGTAGTCTGCCTCTGCCAGAAAAAATGTTGTTTATAATAGCTGCAAATGTTTGAAAAGACACCAGTTTGTATGATGATCAACTCTAGGAACCCAAGAAAGAGCTCACTGTAGAAAGACATCCCTAATGAATATAAAATACCTAGGGAAAAAAATAATCCCCTCTAGAGATTTAATACTGGATTTTGTCCCAATAAAGTCCTTTGTTTTGGTCAGACATTTTTAGTACATGAGTTGTTGGTTCCGTGAAACAAGACAGAGGTTAACTGGACTCTCTTTCTCCACTTGTTGTAGTTCTTACATGAGATCCAAGGTATGATATCCTTACCTGTTCACAAAACTCCTTCAAAGCTGAATGCACTACTAGTGGTATCATTAGCTTGTTATTGTGAAAAAGAGTTTTGTGAAGCAAGGTATTTAGTTTGGAAGCTAAAAGGAAGAAAATGTGAAATAAAATGGGATAAAAGAATTGTTTATTTGCTGATAAGCAATTGCTAATTAATAAGGGGAAAGTGGTTTTGTTGAGCTGAGAATAAGAGTCTAGGTGAATTTTGGAGGGAAAAATGAAAGCACATTTGCAAGGTTCATGTGCTGAGGAAGGTCTACTTATGTTAGGTCATTTTGGTAGATAAATGTGCTTTTCAGTAATAAGGGGAAGATATACTTTTCCCATTGTTTTATTGTTCACACATTACTTAATGCAAACTGGGAAAAATAACTAGACAAATTTCGGTTGGATTTTACAGTAAATACTTTCAATGCATTTAATAGATCTACTGAGCAGTACTTACAAGAGATAATTTCAGCAGTTAACAGGAATATAGACTGTTGAGTGCATATTACTGAGAGGAAGATTGGAAACTGATAGATGAGCATGAGAAATTAGTACCAATAAATGCAGCATAAATTACAGACAACTCAATCTCCTGTAGAACACAGATTTTTCATCATCTCTGAAGAGAAACTCTAGATCTCAAATTCTGTGTGCTGTCATAAAAGCCCTATTTATCCTACCTGGCTCCTGTCTCTGTGTGTATGTCCAATCTATCACTGAATCACAGCTTTTCACTGAACCTGTGCTTTTGGGACATGGTATATTGTAGGATAAATTTTGAGTGGGGTGGGAAACTCACTATTTAAAAGAAATTTGCTTGGTCAAGCACCTGTCTTTCTTACAGTTTTTCAAAGCGTGCCCTGGTCTAGAAAAAGCTCCTGGTTCAACTTCTCACATACACAGTTAAATTAAAATACTTAATTGTGCAGAGCATTACTCAGTGCTGATCTCTTGGGGAAACATGAACCTTATGAATGATGTCTGCTTCCCACTGTGAGGAGTAAAATTACTGTGTTTAAAGAATATATGTGTTAAGCACCTAAGGCTGTTTAGAGAACTCTGAGATATTATAGTAGACTATCATGTTATTGTGAAAAAGAGTTTTGTGAAGCAAGGTATTTAGTTTGAAAGCTGAAAGGAAGCAAATGTGAAATAAAATGGGACAAAATAATTGTTTCATTTGCTGATAAGCAATTTGCTAATTAAGAAGGGAAAAGTGGTTTTGTTGAGCTATGCTGATGAAAAAAACCCTGGGAATAAGAGTCTAGGGGAATTTTGGAGGGAAAAATGAAAGCACATTTGCACGTGTACCCCGTGCATCTCAAAAGCATGCTGATGAGTGTCAGCCCATGAACACTCCAACCAAGTGAAGTGTGCTGCCAAGTGCCAGAGGCCACCAAGTGTAATACTGACAGCAAAGCCATGGTCTGTAAGCATAGCAATATGAATTTTCTGATTAGATTAGGATGTGAGTACTTTGGGCTCAGGGAGGTGATCCAAGCGTGCACCTTTACGCCACTTCATGGGCAAAGGGGCTCTGCCAGCTGTTGGGACTGGAGCCAACAGGCAGCTCTAGTTGGAAAGGCTGGGAATCACTCTTGCAGAACCCTGAGCCAGGGCATGGGTGCCTCCCTCCTGTCCCCAGTGGAGGGGGTCTGGTGTGCCTGGTGTCAGAGGATGAGGAGCACAAGCACTTCACCCAGACCTGGCTTGTCATGGTTCTGGCCCCTCCTGGGGAACAGCCAAGTGCAGGTACCTGCCCAAGAAATAACCTGCTTCTGAACCACAAGACAAGGATGGAAAACAGTAAATGCAAAGAAAGTTTCAGAATCATGCTGGTGTTTGGTTTTGCTCCATCTTTAGTTCATAGACCTGCCAGCCTGCAGTCCTGATAGTGCTTATTGCATATTGCAGATCTGATTTTTCCTGGATCCATCCTTGAACAGAACACTACTGATGGCAGCATCATTGACATTTCCAGTGACAACCATTCATGTGCCTGCCATAAAGCCTTGGGACAATCCAAACTTGGCCATTTGAAAATGTTGGGGTTTTCTTACCGGGAGAAAGAGAGGAAAAGGTTTTCACTGGTTTGTTTTGAATGTCCAAGTGACACTACTGGGAACAAGGTGGTGTCTCAAGAAAGAAAGAAATCAAAAACTCCACATTTATAATCCCACTTCAAACCTACTTTAAACACTGTCCAGGGCAATGTCTCTATCAACAGGGATCAAGCAAGACAAAAACTCCACATTTATAATCCCACTTCAAACCTACTTTAAACACTGTCCAGGGCAATGTCTCTATCAACAGGGATCAAGCAAGACAACTGTACAAACACACCTATGTTTTCTGTTAATTCCCACTTTCACCTGTGAGTCAGAAAAAGTGAAAAATACTAATTAAAAAAAAAAAACTGCTTGTGTTAACATTGTATATAAATATTTAATCTGTTTATTTTGTTTTTACTTGTGGAACATGATTAGAAGAAGTAAGGACAGTAGAAGAAGGAGGGAGAGAGTGGGGGAATGTACCTGCAGTTTTCAAAAAAAGTATTATGAATTTTTCCATAAGGGAGTTTTAAGCTCTAAGTGCCTTGACAAATCTGTAATGTGATTTTCCAAATGGTGTGCAAAATGTCATCCAAGTTTAAATCTGTAATATTGCTTTAATCTCCAAAAATTAAATAATAATGTTTGTCTTTACTGTATTTGATCCAATCCTGCACTCCTTCCCAGAATCAGTTCCTACTAATTTTAGTGATCTGGGCCCAGTAATGCACCTTTGACTTTTCAATTTATTTACAGCTTGGATCTGTCATTGCCATTAGGTATCTAGGATACACATTTCGCACACATGCAGCACATAGAGAACATGTACTTGTAGATATACTTTCATTGAATATGATAATGTAAGAATCATTATCCTACCTAAAGAAATGCATTTGAATTGCATTACTTCTCAAGCTACCCTCCAAACACCAGATAAATACCTTCCAAAAATAGCATCACTCATTTTTCACAGCAGGTGTCATTCATCAGGTGTGAGGCTGCATCTAAACGTGTTAGTAATAATAATTCAGTTTGGTATGAGACTCCAGCTCATTACCAGCAGCCCCAGGCACTGGAGGCTAGTGAAGTCACTAGAGTAGTGCAGAAATACTTAATCCTATAGCAAATATTTAATCCTATGACACGAATATTACACAAATATTGGTCCTGTACATTAAAAAGACTCAGAAGAACCTGGCTTTTTCTTTCAGCTGTCTGATGTGTCTCGCTGTTTGCTCACCTCCATGGTCCTGTTTGCAGAGCTGGACCAGCTCCAGGCTGCCACCTTATCTGATCTGCAAGGGAGTGGTGGGCACAGGAAAGGAGGGACCAGATCCTACCTCTCCACAGGCAGGACCGATGGCTGTAAGTGGAACTCTCCCTGTGAAGAAAGGACATTACAGATGTGGGATGGTCCAGTCCTCCATGCTTCTCCTGTTGCTCCTGTGGGATCTGCTCCCAAGTGGCAGCCCCAGAGTGATTTTTTTTGAGGTGGGAATGATGCCCTGTTGCTTCTTGTCACGCCTTGGGCACCTTGCTGCGTTGCCAGGGAGCACATGGCAGTGCCATGTTTGCTGTCACCATGAGAACACGGTGCTTGGTGTCCCCCAATTGCCGTGCCACCACAGTGGCAGAGGATCCCTGCCAAAAGGCATTTTTGGCATCCCCCACTCCATGGGCAGTGCCGCCACAAGTAGCAGAACTGCCGATGAGCAGTGCCATCACGCAAAGGCTAATTAGGAGTCTGCAGGGAATCTTGCAGCGTGTTTCTGCTTAATTTGTAATATTCACACTAGGCCTGACAGAAAGCCACTGAGGGGACAGAAGCATTTCCAGTGGCCTTTAATGGGTTGTTTGCCCTGGGACACTGGTAATGACAGCCCCATTTGCACAGGCTCTCCGCAGGCCCCACCAGACACCAGAGCCTGTTGACCTTAATTAGATTTCATGGCACACTTGGCTCGGTCCTGCAGCAATTGCTCAGCCTTTACGTATATGCACTGGCTAAATGGGAATGTCCTCCTAGGCAGCAGTCCAAAGGGAGCCCAGGATATGACGAGACCCATCTATGGTGCTTCGTACCTCTTTTCAGAGCAATATGCTAAAAAATAAATTTTTTAGCAGCATAACAGTGATAAGCAATTGAATTTCTGTTTATTACTACTCACTATTGTTACAGAAGTGTTTCCAAACCTTGCTTACATCTGGTGTGTTTGTGGTGCTGCACAACACAAACAGCAGGAGCCCATTTCTTCATCCCAGGATGTTGCCACTCAGGCACCTGCTGGTTTTACTTTGAAATCTCAGTTACAAACTCAAGGCAAACTGAGGCATGCTCAGGTGACAAGCCCCAGGCAGACACAGTCACCTGTAGGTGGTGAGTCACATGAGGAA
This sequence comes from Anomalospiza imberbis, assembly GCF_031753505.1. NCBI lineage: Eukaryota > Metazoa > Chordata > Aves > Passeriformes > Viduidae > Anomalospiza > Anomalospiza imberbis. The sequence goes on from NC_089682.1 coordinate 30,546,967, forward strand.
GGGGCCTGACCCCATCCTGGTCTCTCCCCCTAGGGATGCAGGGCAGCTTTGCTGCTTGCCTATGCTGAGGGGAAGGAAGGCTGGCCTTTGCACCAAAAGTCACAGAGCAAGTGGTGGAATTACTGTCCCTGCTGTGTCCCACCACCTGACTTTTCCAACTGGTACCATGGAGGAGAGGGTCAGGGCTGGATCCGTGTCTTGCAGGAGGAAAGAGACACCTGCTGAGGCTATGCAGCCATGCCAAAGAAGCCTTTGCCCTCATTCATGTCTACAGACCACAGAACTAGAGAAAAACTTTGTCAGTAAGTCCTGAGGCTTTATCCTCCTCCAGGGTCCCAGGAAATACGAACAAGATCACACCAGCTCTCCTGATGTTCCTTTTCTTGGATTTTCTGGAAACAGAGATAAATTCCCCAACAACCCTTGGGGAGTCAGAAAAGGAGTTCTCAGGCTTTGATCATTTCCTTGAGGAGGAAAAAATGTAGAGAAATGGGGAAAAATGTGTGCAGTGCTGAAGGGACAAGAGAAGGGTGAGAAGAGGAAGAGGCTATGGTGAGGAAAGAACAAGGAAAGGTGAAGAGTGGAAGGGATGGAAAGCAGAGAACAAAGGGGAGAAGCCCTGAACATTTGAAAAAGCGGGTAAATGAGGAGCGAGCTGAGATGGGAAAGAGAAGAGGAGCACTAACTTAAGAGAGATATGCAACAAAGGGAAGAAAAAGAAAGTCTTAGCAATGTATTAAATAGGAAAAAAATAGGCGAGAAGCTAAAGAAAGAGAAGACTTCCTTGTTGAGAAAAAGAGGTGAAAGCAGGCTGTTTCTAAGGGGGGGAAGTACTGAAATCTGAAGAAATACATTACAAGCTAGACTCACAAAAGGAGAGGCATAAAAAGTAATAGAGAGCAAAAGAAAATGAAGTGAAAAAAGGAAGCAAGTGGAACAAAAGGAAACAGTGCATGTAACATAGTATTAAAACATTAAATGTAGAAGTTGTATTTTAAAAAATTATTGCTGAGCTCATATCTTTCTTTAGAACTGTACAGTATGAAGTGAAACATATGTACAGTCTGGCATTGCTCTTCAAATCCGCTTTTAATGGGTACAGATAATAAAGCTGGTGACCATTTAAGAGCAAATGCCATTACAAGTGATGACCTGTAATCCACTGTAAACTCTTACCCTCTGCTTACACAAACAGACCTGGATACTTGAAATGAAAAGAGACTCTTTTTTTTTTTTTTTTTTCCCCATGTGGGGACCATTGATCTCCTGGCCAAATTTCACTTTCCAAATGACAAATGGTTAAAACACTGGGCTGTGGGGTCTGTCTAGAAAGAAAACAGTTTTATTTCATATCTCCACTATTAGGAGATGCAGTAGTCTATTCTGTTTACTACCAGTGAAGGGTATGTGGAGAATTACTGAACAATTTGGCAAAGGGTAGTTTCTTTTCCAAGTGTTAATGTGTTGTGGAAGAGCTGTTTGTTGCCAGCACAGCCACCAGCCAGCTTCCTGGAAGGCTCCTTGCTCCTCCTTTGCATGCCCAGGACCAGAATTGCACACTGTGCTGAGTGGGGAAAGGAACAAGGCAAGCGCTTGGAGCTACCCAATGCTGTGTTACCTGGCATGATCTGAGCACTGTGCGTTCAGAGGGTGTGACTTATACATTTATGAGAGATGGGCAAGGGCATGTGATGGTGATGATCCTGGTGAGTGAGGAATGCAGAGCCTTTCCTCCTGCAGAGACAGAGTTGCCAACCTCAAAAGGAGAGGCCAAGACCATAGTCTAAGCAGTGTCCTGCCCTACTCTGCAGAAAATGTCCTTGGAAAACAGTGTGGGATGCTCCTTCTGAGTGCTGTGCTGGGCTCTGGGGCTGGAGGTCGGCTGCAAACTCAGGTCTTTGAACACGTGCTAATGAGAAGAAAATGTAGTGCAAGATGTAGAATAGGTTTATGCAGGTCCTATGATTTTTAACCACTCTTCCCAAGCTCACCAAACTGCTGCAGCTCCTTATGCAGTAGCCAAATATGATCACATTGCTTGGCAACATTGTCCTTCTAGAATCAACTCTTCTACAGTCACCTCTGCCTCTATCCTTCCTTCCTTCTCCTATTCAAAAACATCACCCACAGTCTGGCTCCCCATCTCTCATCAGAACAAAAAGCATGTGACCTCTCCTCTCTTTACCATGCATGCCGCAGTGCATGTCCCAGTTAAAAATCTAATTTTAATGCTGTTTTAATCAGCACTGGACTTGTGATTTGATGGCAAGAGATTGTAACAAGGATGGACAAAAGACATAGAAACCCACAAGAAAAACTAATGATGAATCATCATTTGAAGGGTGAGTCATGCCTGAGTGCATGAATATGTCAAGCATGAGACTGGCATAGCTTCACTTGATTAACCCACATGTGCTTTGTTTAAGCCTTCTCTTGCAGCTCTGCTTTTAAGGAAACAGTAACACAAAGTAGTTGTTTATACAGTGATTTTATTTCCTATCTATGGGAATATTTTGGTGGATCCCAGCAGAGAAGCCGTGGCTGGAAGAGATACCCAGTCTCACTTCTACTCCCAAGACAGTGTCAGTTCCACTCTATTTCTTTTTAATAGAGGTTTGTATGGTCTGCTCTTTAAATTCGCTGGAGAGGGAGATTCCCCATCCACCACTGTAGACTCAAACCTCTCACAGCCATCATTGGATTTACAAGGAGAGGAGAAGCTATTCTTTAACAGGGGCAATTTCAGGACCACACAAGCAACCATCCTGCTTTCAATGGCACTCTGCTCTCCCTGGGACCCCTTATCAGTGACAGGGGGCTGCACAGCAAGAGATCTGTGCTTCTGCATGGGTGTCCCTGACGGCTGCCTGACCACTGGTGCTGACGTGAGGGATGGGGCAGGGATGCAGAGCCACAGCAGCAGCAGCAGCACAGGGTTAGGTCAGTGTGGAGCGATGGAGAAGCTGAGCCCCAGGCTATCATCCTTTGTGTGGTATCTCCAGCTGCACTTTGACAAACACACTGAACTTACAAGAGTCGGAAGTGATGCTGAGTGAGGTGATGGTGGGGCTGCAGCTGCTACTGGCACGGCTGCCCAGCGTCCCCAAAGATTAGCTGCTCCCATCAGGCACTGTTCTGCTCCCTGCCCCGTGGTGAGGCTGATCTGCTGTAGGCATTCCTCGTGGTGGCCGTCAGAGGTGGGCTGAGCACTCGGCTGTGTCCCTGTGCTCGTGTGACACCGCAGCTGGGCAGCACAAGCCCATTTACTGTTGCGGTGCTGTGCTGTTCAGCTGGCTGCTGGACTGCTGGCATCACCAAAGCTCTTCCAGCATTTGTCTCAAGTGCCACCAAAAAAACCACCAAACCCTATTATACTTGTTTCTATGTTTTTGGATAGTAGGAGGGAAGATCTGCTTCACGACAGCAGAAATTGTGTGGCAGCCTTCTGTGATAGGCAAGCAGAGTTTTCTACCAAATATAATGTATTCACTTCTTATATAGGAAAACACGTGTATATTAACTGTTAAGGGTCCTGGGTCATTTTCTGCACTGATGCAGAAGGATTTGGGTCTTGAAACTTATTTAGAAAAGGATCCAGTGCTGGTAAATGCACCAAATTTTGCTAGGCAACCAGGTGGTCTAGAGAATTCCTGATTTCTAGTCAAGTGCTGAGCAGCACAAACACAGAGATAATACTGTGTAACTCTTGCAAGCATTTAGCCATTGGCAAACAGCTGCCTACCAATCTCTTTATGAGATTTATTTCTCTCTCATGGTTTTGTCAAGGAAACAGTAGTTGTTGATAACATTCAGAAACACAGAGGTGCTATTTAATACTTGGGATAGTGAACAAGCCAAAAATCTGCTGTAGAAAATAAGCTTGTGTGAACATTTGACTTTTAAAAATAATTTTATAGATTATATGTGCCTAGTGTTTATAATTCAGGGAATATTTGTTTGCAAGTAACATCAGCCCCAGTATCCCTAGAGCTATAAGCTTTGTAGTTCTCTGATCCCTAACCCTAACCTTAGTGGCATCTTGGGGCTGTAGCTGAGGTCCCCAGTATCATGAATGACCCAGATCAGAAATTATGTGTACACAGCAATGTTGGTACAGTGCTGTGCTCCCTTTGGTGTGCTTTTTCCAGCCTCAGTGCTCTAGAGCTGTAGGCTGTGTGGTTATCTGACCCCTAACCCTAGTGCCAGCTTGAGTCTGAGGTGCCCAACGGTGGCCCGGATAAGAATGGTGTGAAGGCAGCAATGTTGGTGCAGTACTGTTCTCCCTTTGGCATGACTTTTCCAGCCCTTGTGGAAAACTTTTTATTTTATCCAAACATCTCTACTCTAACAGGAATTTCACACAGCATTCATACTGTTGGTTGCAGCAACATCACTCATCTTTCTGCAGGCAAAACTCTGCTTTGTTTTGACAGTCATTCCTGATGCCTTTTCTTTTTGGGGAAAAAAAAAAAAACCAAAACCACAAAAACCAAGGCAACTTACCCAAGATAAGACTTGGGGCAGCCATGGGAAGGAAACAAAATTGGAATGCAGTTTGCCCTGGTGAGGCATTTCTCCTTTTCCTCTTTCCAAGCAGAGCTGGATCATTGCTCCACAAAGGATCAAGCTGGGCAGCCAGTGCCAATGTCTCTCTAAAACTGAAGTACCTAATTTTTTCCTCAAAACAAAAGCACTGCCTACAGTCCTGAGCCTGTAGGAAAACCACTCCTGACAGCTGAACACAGTTGCAGCACGCTGCAGCTCTGGTGCTTGCCGATTCCTTTTGAAGGGAGAGAGGGGAGACTGAGAAAATTACACTTGAAAATTTATTTCAGCACATCAGAGAAAGCTCCATCCCCTCTCACCTGCACAATTCCAGCAGATTCACCCTGCGAGAGGCAGCTGGAGGCCATGCACCAGGCGAGATCCGTGCTGCAGCATAACATTTTGCCTTAATTTTGGCTCACTGCCACAGAAGCACCCCTATGAATCCATCCCTGCAGGCTCGGCAGGCAGCGCACGGCTTAACGCCATATTAAATTGCCTCTTTCATTCAGCGCAGCGCAGCACAGCAGTATTGGCAGAAGGAAGGAAATGTAAAAGCATATCACATGAGTCAAGGCAGATTCTGTACTGCAAACTTGCTCTCTCCATTAGGGCAGCTTTATAAGGGCTGATTGGTTCCTCTAGGGGAAAGATGGGATTTGGCACTACAGTGCTCAAGTGCTTTCTCAATAAGAGGGAAAAAAGCTATTATAGCCAACTCTTATATCAGGGCTAGTACTGAGCTTGCCTTTAAATTACAAAACTGCATTTTAGGGTTTTGCTTCTTTGCTGCTTATATTTTCCTCTGTAGGGATGCTGTTGCATTTGGGAATTTCCATATGTGTTTGTGATGTGGACCAACTGGTCAAATCCAATTTCTGCTCAAATTTATAGCAAGTTTTCACTCCATCAAAAAGAACCCAGATTTAATACCAAGAACATTAGAGTCCCTCAAATGCATACTTTTTCCTCTGACTCACAAGCAAAGAGCAGTCTTTAGGCACATCCTAAGGACACTAGTGTACATCATCAAACAGCCCTGAACCTGACAGAATGGTGTCAGTTCAGCTGAGGGAACATTCTGCTCTTGCTAAGCTCACAGCAGGGAAAGGAAGGGATTGTGGCAGGACGCTGTTTTCACACCTAGGAAAGGACTTCTTGGGCGCTTCAAAGCTTGGTGCATTCCCTCTGTACTTCCGATTCCTGGGTCCATTTCCCCAAATTGGCATCACAGAATTGCAGACCCCCCCTGGCTCTGCACACCACCAGGCAGAGCAAACAAGGAGAGGAGGAAGGAGGAATTACCCTGGTGATCCTTTCTGTGATTCCCCAGCAGCTGCAGTCCTCAGCTGACCCCAGTGGGAGAGACTGTGAGAGTTACACTGGATTACAGATCCCAGCTGCTCTTAACCCGGGGGCAGCCGCGACTGCCTTGGCCAATGGTGCAGCAGGAACTGTCTGCATGCATGGCTTCATTGCACCCAGGCAGTTATTTATACAATCTTCCTGAGTTCCCTTTTTCTTCCTTTTATCCCTGCAAATCCTTACTATGTCATTGTGCGGCAATAATATCATTGCCACTAATCTTGAGACAGTTTGATTCTTAGGTTTTTAAATTAAAGTGGGTGGCTAGTCCTGGGAAGCCCCACAGCTCAGCAGAGCAGGGAGTCTGGATCCTAATGGAAGCTGATGGTTCTTTCATCTGCTCCTTTCTTAAAAGGTCCTTCCTACATCTTGTGCTATTGACAAGTACAAAATGAGAGGATGAAATCAGCATATCTGGTCACCAGGATAGTTCCCAGTGGTGGAGAAACTGTCTTGAAGAGCAGCAGTACTGCACTGAAATGGTTTATCTGATGGTAGCTGGGACGTCTTACTTTTTTCTGTTTGGATCTGCCTGGGAATTCACACCCCTTGTACACAGTGCATTTTTACTTCATTCAGGGGAAAATGCATGCATTTCTCCTCTCCAGTTTTGCAATATTTGTATTTTATATTTGGTCTTCAAGGAAAAAAATATTTGTATCACCCACATCACTTCTGTCCTGGTAGCTTCTTGTTCTGTATATAGCTCTATTATATAGCTCTATTATAATATACATCACAATCACTTACATCTCTAATGTTTACCCTTCACAGTCCCCCATCACTGCAGCCAGGCATGCCCAGAGCTGCCCTGTAAAAGCAAGGTAGCATTGAGAGGATCCAGAAACAGGAGATCCCCTCTGCCCCCTCCCTTATACCTGTCCTAAAGCAGCCCTGGCTGTGTATTCAATGCACTGGGGACAGTGTAGGGTCTCCGTCTGACACTCACAATCAGTTTTGCTTTTGCAGAATAAGGATATTTAATGCTCATAGTGCAGATTTCCTAACCTACATGGGTTTTTCTCCCATGACAGAAAGTTTTGGGCTGCCTCTGGTGGGAGACTCACACACAAACTCCACAGGGTGGGAACTGGGGAAGAAAGCAGAGCCCTCAAAACCAGCAGGATTTGGTAGAAAATTGGGGTCTGGCCTCTTCCTTCAGCTGAAGTCCCTTGAGAGGGAATATTTTGGCTATTTTTGAGGTAGTCCTAATAAAAATAAGCTTGGGGTGGTTTTTTTGTTTGTTTTTGTTTTGGTTTTTTGTTTCATTTTGGTTTGGTGGTGGTTGTTGTTGTTGCTGTTGTTTGCTTGCTTTTGTTTGTTGACTTGTTTGTTTTATTTTTTGCTGTTGGACCATCAAAGTACATTTTACTCTGCTCTCACAGAGTCCTTCTAAAAATCTAATGTTTGTACAATACATAGTTGTACTTAGACCTGTTACTAGTCTGTAGTTTTTTTCAGAGATTTCTGTTGCAAATTTCATTACCATAGACCTGAATCTGCTCCATATAAAATGAATGGAAAATATCCATTAAATCAATTCTGAATTAAATTATTTTCTATAGTTATTGAACATATTCTTTATAAAAAGAATCTCTGAATTCTATGAGAGATGATCAGGTCTCGGAATGAGCATTGTTGTTTAACACTCTTGCTTTATTCCAGAGGTCTACATAATATGTAAAAAAATTACCAAGTGAAATGTTTTGCCCTTCTTCAAGGGCTGCTGTTATCATTCTGCTTGTCTTCTGTGGATGCTAGACTCTATCTCACACTCAGCGCCACACCACAAGCTTTCTGGAAAGAACAAGAAAGGCCGAGTTTTCAACAACGTCTTATGATTTCCTTTCTTTAAGAAAGGACTAATCCATACAATGTGGGAAACTAAGCATCCAGCTGTTCAGGGCGGCATGTAAGCACATGCTTGCCTTGAGGCCACAGCTATGAATGGGCATGAGCAAAGTTACGGGGTTTTGCAGAGCTACAGCCTAAATTGCCCAGCATATACTTCATTTCTGTGCTTAGATATCTAAGTCGTTCCAAACCTTATTGACTGATCAAGATCTTTGTGCGGTAAGTGAGTTTATGTAGCTGAAAATGACACGTTAGATGTCACCAAGACCGACAGTCTTCAATTCCCGAGAATATGGGACAGGTCCCTGCTCTGGCTGTGGGAAGTGAGGAGGGAGGAGCACTGCACATCTGGCATAACCTTCCAGCAAGCAGAGGACAGGCTGGTTCTGTGCAAATCACTCCTTCCAAGTGCCATAAAGTCATGGTGCTTATTAGGTCAGAAACCTTGAGCTAGTGGAAACAATTTCTGACAGTGTACACTAGAGCAGTCTGATGTGTGAACACCTTTAGGTTATCAGCAGTGGGTAGGAAAAGAAAAAGGCATTTTCTGTCCAAAGACAGTAAAATGCCCTGTGGCCCTGGCTACTTATGCAACCCTTAAGAATGGACCACAGTTTCACAAATTTGTGAATTAGGTTACCTGATGTCAGAAACAGGAACTCCTACATAATATCCTCATAAATACCCACAGGACAGAAATGAGTCTGCTGTTCCAACACTTTCTGTTAAATAAAATCTGACCCTGCTTTGGTTAATACACTGGATACTTAAAACTTCTTATTCTTAATCTGTGTTTGTGTGCTAGAGGAGTAGTAGCCAACTCCAGATGACAGGACAGATGGAGTTTTACAGTGCATAAAAAAATTGGGTTCTCAATAATAAGTCATATGTTACACTTGCACATTCTTCCACAGAATTAAGATATTTCCTTTAACAATTAACAAAAATGGAAGAGAATTGGCACCACAGCATTTTGACATAGCTCTAATAAAACTGCAGAGCTGAAACTATGGAACTTCCACATCCTTCCCACAGGACACTACCCAGAAAAACAGATTTAAAGAAGCACGGTATGCTCATCGGGCTATACTGCAGCAGAAATTGCTCCTCTTTCTGGGTCAGAAAGGACTCTTTCAATAAAGAAGGCCACTTTTCTCTTGGTCTTCACAATTCACAATGGACTCTGAGACAACTGGGTTGACTCAGCTTTCAAATGCAGGCCTCTCCAAAGATGTGTGACAGGAAAAAGAGTGTGAAATTTGAATTCTCTCCATCTTTGCCACCTTTTAGCAGCCAGCATTGGACATCACCTTCACCTCATATCCTTTTAGTTGGTCCCTCTTCCAAATCATGAAGACAGGAGGTTATCAGTTCCCAGGAAGCAGGACACACTGCCTCCACACCTGGAGCTGCAATGTGTGATATTATTGAGTTTCAGATCTAGATAGTAAATAAAAACCTTTGCAAAGACTACCTAAAGATTCCAGAAAAGACATTGAAGGAAGGTTTTCAACATCATCCAATATAGGTCTGGCAGCCACTGAGCTAGCCCTCAAGCTAAACCACACTTCTTCTTTAAATCTGTATCTTCTCTTTTCAAGGTAGTTGTTTCCTTGGTGATCACCATGACCCTGAGATTCCACTCATGTTTGCAACAGGAAAAAGAAAAGAGAAAAAAAGCTAATACAGAGAGAAGGGTTTTCTAAAAGGACTTTCATCTCCTTACTAACTGCAGTGGTAATCCAGAAAGGAAAGTTTTTACCTGCCTACTTTCTGATTAAAGATTTGTGTGTGATAATGATATCTTCTGGAGAGGGATATTGCAGCCACAGGACATTGCATTTTTAAGTGAAGGAGGAGCCAGGTCAGATCCTGAAACTGAAATCTCCTCCACACTGTCATCACCTTTGCTGAAACCTTTACTCTGAGACAGCCTTCCTTGTGAGCATTTTTAGGAGCAGATGTGGCAGTCCCAGGCCAGCCCGAGGGAGCCTTTACTCTCTGTATTGGCACAATCTCTGGTCCCTGAGCAGCACTCCCTTCATGTATAAATCCCAGTGGGTGAAGTCTGCAGTGCAGCATGAGTATTTCTGATTACCTGGAGATAAATGCCCTCTGTCCCTTGACAAAATGCATTCAGCTTCATGATAGCCACAGAAGCAGAAAACTTTCTCTGGAAACTCTTTCCCATAAAATGTCTCAGAGCTCAGCCAAGTGCTACACTGGTCACTCTGCTGATGAGCTCAGAGCGATCAAGCGCAGCAAGTAAAGGGCTCGCAGCTTCTCAGAGAAGACCTTCAGCATCATGAAGATCTGAGTATGAGGCTCTTTCCCATAAGTCCATAACTGAACAATGCTGGAGTATATGATTTTCTTTCTGTTTCTACTGATACTTAAAGCTTAGTCACTCCCTCTGATGGCACTAGGTTAGGTAATTTCCTCCCTGTTATATTTGCATAAACAAGCAGATAGCAGGTGTTGTCAGTATTCCAGCATCAGTGGGTGGGGAATCATCCCCACACCTACATCTGCTGGTCTGAGGAGAGAAAACAGCCCCTGGAGTACCCCTGGAGTTTGTTTCCTAAGGCACCCCATGCAATGGCTCCATCCTGTGCCAGCCTTTAATATATTTATTTCTTTTCCTCAAGAACCTTGTAGAACAACTCAGCCCTAAGGGCAATGCTCATGCCTGTGTTTCAAAAAAGTCTTTGCTAATAATCTGCACTCAAGCAAGGAATGACTGTATCTTATGATATACCCTTCTGTAGGACTGAATACTTTGTTTCAGGTAGCCAGATGCCAGATCTCACACAATTTCAACAGACTGCAGTGGGAAAACATAAAATCTTTCAGGAAAAAAAAAAGGATCTGTAATTTTTCCTGCATTTTTTCACTTCAGAATGGGCTGAAAAGGATCCCTCTCTTTGGATTTGGATCCTCTCTTCATTTTAGAAATATTTTTTTTACTACAAAAATGTATTTTGATTGTGATAGTTCAGAGGTGAGGACAAAGATTTTCAGCAGCTATGGGTTACCAGAGGTGGGTTATTTATGCTTTTCACCTTATCAAGACGTTTTTGAGTAATTCTAGTGAATATCTGGTTTTCCAAGGCTTTGACTGACTGCCTTTTCTAACTGAATCACATTCAGACTTTCTGTTATCTCTGAATATGTCTATTTTGGTGATAAAATGCAAGTGACTATATTTATTTGTAGAAAAAATAGGTCAGGGTAAAAGTTGTTAGGTGGACATTAGAAGTTGAGCCATTGGAAGAACTTCTTGGTTTCTTTTCATAGCATTTTTGAGCTTTTTTAACACTTCCAAATATTCTCTCCATCTGTGAGTATTTTTAACTTACATTTGCAATATCATTATAAATTTGATATTTATTTTTGCCTGTTTCTTCATGCTGAACCATGAACATCTGAGGAAGAATCAGAAATAAAGACAGATTCGGATGGATTCTTAATGACAACTCCAGTTGAGAGTGTATGAAATCTATGCATCATTTCTTTGTTCTTATGTAAAAATGATGGGGGATCACTCTGATGTTAAGGTGAGTCTCAGAAGTATGAGCACCTCCATAATAGACTACTAAGGAAACATGTACCATAGGAAAACTCTCTTTAAATCCACAGCATAGGTGTTTATCTTAAATGGTAAACTCTGAGGGCTTCTGTTCCATGTATAGAAACACTTTCCATTTGACTGCAGATATTTGCATTGTCTGTATGTGCTTTAAATCCCTCTTGAAATATGTATGTTTATATTTGTTGCTCTTTTTGCATCCTCCTAGGCTCCCTGTTCCTTCACTGAGATGATGATGAATTTACCAGGGTGTCTCTTCTTTTTCAGATGGACTCTACCTGAATTCTTCTGGACCAGCAGCCATCTCCCTGGCAGCACCTCTGTAAGTAATGACAAAGTCATGGATCAGCTGAACTTGACTGATCAAGTCAAGTTTATCAGCATCATGTGCCTTGCAAACAAGTTGTTAAGAAGTCATTAACCAGCAGGCAGATAACCTTCTGGGAGAACAAATGAAATCTGAATGACAGTTTGGTCCCAAGCCCCTTCTTCCATACCAAATGAAATAGTATAAAACTAGAAAAAGTCATCTCTGGAAACTGCTGATATCACATGTCTTTTCAGCCTTCAGAAAGTTCTGAGGGAAAATGGCATGTTCTTATACCAGAACTATTGCTCCCGGAAAAATGCTAGGGATGCCTCACCTACCATATCTGACCTCAGTTGTCCTTTGACTATGCTCCAAAGGCAAACCTATGCTGGTAAACTCACAAGAGTAGATTGTCTGATCTCCTTGATCTGATTTCCTCCTGAGGAACAAATTTACCTAGAAAGTGTGAATTTAAGGAAGCCTGCAGGGTCTGTTGTTGTCAGGCCTCACTCCCTGATTGGGGTGGCCCGGAAAGGTAGAAAAGTCTCTCCTCCAACCTGAGCTTCCAAAGAAAGACTCAGTAGTCTTCACTCGTCCGGTCTCAAGGTAGTTTATTGTATGTTATCTAAAAGATTTCTCCCTGAGCTGCTGCGGTCCATTCAGCAGTCAGGCAAAGGCACACTCCCCTACCCAGGGGGCTGGTGCCCTCTTTTATATCATACATTGCATATGAGATGTTTATAGTTTTTCCCCAATGCCCATCACCTATATCGAACAGTGACTTTCTACTCTAAATCAATCTGTGAGTGCCAACATCACCAAGAACATGGAGGTTAGGAAGAAGAAGGAAAGAGGACAGGGCACACCCAAATCCCTCCATCTTAGAACTTCTGACCGCCATGTACAAAACTCGGACCCCTCTGTACAAGATGTAAAACCCCCCGTACAGCACTCAAAATTTCTTCCTTTCACTTTGTGACTACTTCTACTATAATATCTAAACTTTTGTGATTTCTTGCTCTTCCTGCAAAGTTGGTAAATTGTTCCATGGATCAAGTTCAAAGCCACAGGGGTCTGTGGCTGCATTCCAATGTTGCAAGTGCTTTTGACCTGGGCCCAGAACATCCAAGAGTGTCCAAGGGACATTCTGGGTTCCGACAGAAGCCCAGAAGTCTCTGTTCTGATGGGAGCTTGCCTGGTGACAGGTTTCCTCCAGTTTCACTGTTGCTGCTATAGATGTCCTCCTAGAAAATTAAAGAAGTTTCATAGAATTATGGAATCGTGACAGAATCACAGAATCACTTACGTTGGACAAAACCTCTGAGATCATTGAGTCCAGCCTTTGACTGATCACCGCCTTGTCAGCTCCACGATGGCACTAAGTGCCACCTCCAGCCTTTCCTAAAACACCTTCAGGGATAACGACTGCACCACCTGCCTGGTCATTCCAACATCTAATCACCCTTTCTGTGAAGAAATTCCTCCTGATGTCCAGCCTGAAATTTCCACAGCGCAGTTTGAAGCTGTGTCCTCTTATCCTGTCACTCATAGCTTGAGAGAAGAACTTGACCCTCACCTGACTACAACCTCCTTTCAGGTGGTTGTGGAGAGTAATAAGCTCACCTCTGAGCCTCCTTTTCTCCTGCCTAAACAACTCCAGTTGCCTCAGCTGCTCCTCACAGGACTTATGCTCTGGACCCTTCACCATCTCTGTTGCCCTTCTCTGGACATGCTCCAGCCCCTCAATGTTTTTCTTGCAGTGATTGGCCCAAAATTGGACAAAGGATTAGAGATGCAACCTCTTTACTGCTGAGAACGGCAGGACAATCACTGCCCTGGTCCTGCTGGCCACATTATTGTTGATACAGGGGTGTCAAGCCAGGGTGCCGTTGGTCTTCTTGACCACCTGGGCTCATGTTGGTTCATGTTCAGCTGCTGTTAAACAGCACCCTGAGGTCCTTTTCCACTGGGCAACTTTCCAGCCACACTGTTCCCAACCTGTAGTGATGCCAGGGGTTGTTGTGACACAAATGCAAGATGTGGCACTTGCCTTGTTGAACCTCATACTGCTGGTCTCAGCCCATCTAATTGTCCGCCTATCCATCTATCTCAGCCTCTCCAGACCCTTCTGCAGAGCCTTCCTGCCCTCCAGAAGATGATCACAGATTGGTTTAGGTTGGAAGGGACCTTAATGATTATTACGTTTCAACCCGTTGTCCCTTCTCCCTTTCACAGACAGGGATGCCACCCTCTACATCAATCTCTGGACAGTTTCACTAATTTCTGTTGGCTAATTGCTGAAAAAGTGAGATTTGCTTGTTTTGATATTTGAAGCCTAAAAAGAAAGTGATCTAATGAGAATAACTGACACCAGGTGTTATGTTTTAACTGACACCAAGTGTTATATTTCACTGTATTTGTTGTTATAATTCTGTTCTTCTCCATTTAGTGGGCAGAATGGTGAGAAATGAGTCACTACATCCCATAGATCTTTTTGGTTAATTCATATTGAATGACAGAGTCCTTCAATTAGCCAGTGCTAGCTTGGAAATCAATTACTTGGAAAAGTGTATATAACATCTTGCCTAATGCACCATGTCTCATAGTTTGTATCATCTGCTTACAGCCAGGTTTGAGCACTTTGCACTGTAGTAAATGTGCCACCCCATAAATAAAATTTTAGTGGATGGAAAAGGAATAAAGATGCATGAGCTTTGCTGGAGTACTGAGGGGAATATCAACAGGGCAGTAAAGAATGAAGATATAAATTTATCTGGTACTTCCCTGACACTGATTTGCAGACATATATGCACACAGGAGAATTGTCTCTGTGACCTCTGCTTGACAATGATAATATGGTAGTGATTGACTTCTCACTATTGTGTAGCTATTAGAACAAAAATAGACATACTTCTAGAAGCAAATTTATCATCTGTTATAGCTACATCAGAAATTCTTTCAGGTATTTTCTACCTTAATTCAGCTCTGGAGCATAATTTCTTTTTTGTAATTAGCAATTACAGTGCGTATTGAAAAATAGCGCATAGAGTAGGCAAATTGATGTGAGATTAATGTGTATGATTCACACCAAGTTCCTTGAAACCTACTATTTCTGTTTTTCTTTTTCATAAGATGGACAAGCGAGTCTACTTTAAAGAAAATTACTCCTTGGCAACAGTGACCCAAAAGGTCTGCAAGTGTGCATAGCAAGCAATCTCGACAGCTTGATTATTTGTTATAAGAACAGCTCTGAAACATTTAATCTATAGAGCGTGTTATGATTTCAGCTGAGAAATTTCATCTTCAATATTCCTGAGGACTAAACGAAAGTGAGAGGCGGACAACTGCAAGTCACTCATTAGTACCCACACCATGGTTTAATCCTTGTTAGAGCAGAATAACAAATGTGGAAGGGTTCATTTCTCCCCTCGCATGGGAAATGCCATTCAAGAATGTATTTTTTAGGCTGCTCAGAAGCATGCAAAAATAATGTTCATTAGCATTAGGGAAGATAGAGATGCTGTGTGAGAAAAGGATATAGTGATGATCATTGATTCTGGCAGAAGACTTCAGGAGCTCTCTTTGAAGTCTGACAACAGGAATCTGTGCCCAGATTTGCCAGGCTTTAATCTGTGACAATTAAATTAGGGGATAATGAAAAAGATGGTGCTGTCTTCATTCTTGGTTGGATTTCTGCATTGTGGGAAATGCTTAACTTTCAAGCTGGTCGTTACAGAACTTCTGTCCCATCAAACTTTGAATGTAATACCGGATTTAAAGCCCTCAAAGCACTTACAATTCTTCTTTCCTGTGATTCCACTGTTACTTCTGCAGACCACCAAGTGCACAGGTTGTAAATGCTACTGGGATTTATATTAATGTAACTAATCCAAGGATGTGTGGAAGACACGTGAGCGCCAGCTATCCTTGCACAGGGAGGAGGACCTTGTGGTGCAGGAGGTGCAGCCAGACATTCAGGAGGCAGCTTTTGGTGATGGGATTGTGTTGGTGGCATAATGTCACCCTTCTCCATCCTTGTACTGCCTTGCTCATTTCTCTGTCACATCTCTACACACTGAGCTTTGCTTCTGCCTAAAGCTACCCACAGCCAGTGCCTGCGCATCCACTGCATGCCTGCACTGCTCCTGCGGCTGAACCGGGTTCACATGACCTGTTATAAAACCATGTTGTTGTCTAGTTTAAAAATGATACAGCTCAAAAATGCCCCAGAGCAGCTTAAATTTTTCCCTCTGGAGAACCCTTGAAATAAGATTTACAACACTCCCATTTAAAAATCATGCAATGTAGTAAAAAGAAATTACCATTTTCTTCAGCGACAGCTGGATAACATATTGCCAGAGGTACAAAACTAATAGCAATTTGGGGTTTATTAATATTTGTCCTCTATTTTTTTATACTTTTAACATTTCATCATATTGGAATGCCTCACCTATGCCCCTCAAGCAATATTTACTTATCATTACAGTCAGCATTTAGAATGTATGATGTGACAGCTAATATTTATATAAATGGTACAATAAAGGATATAAGTTCAAAGTTTCCTGAGTTGATCAAGAAATCTCTGTCTAAAATATAATGTGATCCTTGAAATTCCTGGAGAGAAGGTGAGTGTTCCAGTCAGGTATTTTGTTTCAAAAAGTCCATTGTACTTCAGCTACAAAGAAAAATCTGCTTATTTTTCATAATTGCTCCTAAGTATGGAAGAAACCAGCATGTTTATTCTTGAATATAGAAAGACAAGTTATGTTAACTTGGAAAAGAAAGAGTTGCATTACCTCAAGATGAATTGCTGCTGGGGGCAGGAGATGCACACCATTGCAGCTTTTTAAGCTCTACATTTGGAAATGCATTAAACTTTGCTAAGCTTTCAACATATTTTACACGTTTTACTCCAGTTGTACTGTGTCTAGGCAGGATACATCTGTTGTAACTCAGGCATCTGAAAGTCAGACATCTAAGTTTGACTTAGTCAGCCAGACTCCGTTTTGTAGTCAAAGGACAGAGGCAAGCACCTGCAGAGAGCATTTCATCTCATGGTGGCGCTGGGGTCTAGCAGGAGGTCAGACCAACTGCCCCAGGGGAGCGACAGAGTCTCATCAACCATTACAAGATAAGCCTCGAGTGACCAGCTCTGCCTTAGATCTTTCAAACATCCTAAGTTAAGCATGACAACTTAAACAGAAAGGTCCCCCCAAGACTGGTGATGACAGAATACTCACACCCATTTACAGAGCAGAAGGCTTCAGGCTGGTTCCTGTAAAGAAGATGAAGTATGCGACATGCACCAGATGTATATGAGTGACTTCTCT
The DNA here is from genome assembly GCF_031753505.1 of Anomalospiza imberbis. Taxonomy (NCBI): domain Eukaryota; kingdom Metazoa; phylum Chordata; class Aves; order Passeriformes; family Viduidae; genus Anomalospiza; species Anomalospiza imberbis. Next base: position 30,563,960 of record NC_089682.1, read on the forward strand.
TGCCAAATTTATTGTATCATATTTGCCTGGGTCTCTGTAAGTCCTCAAGGGGACTAAAGGATGCCAAACTTCTTTGGTCTGATTACTTTCAGCAATGCAGAGCCTTTATGGGGATGCTGCTGATTGACTCTGAGAAGAAAACAGGACTAAATTGCTCTGCTCACTGTGTTAATTAATTAAGGCTATCTGGCAAGGTAGGCTGCCTGCCTATTTATTTTCATCCCAGTTTCAACAAGAAGCCAAGACAAAAATGAGGCTGAGAATTAGCCTGAAAAAGCAGTTGTCATGGTGTAGGCAGGCATTTCAGCTACACATATTTGTGTACCATAACAGTTCTGAATTTGCTGAAGTTGAACGTGATATGTTATAGTGCTTCCACTGATATTTGCCTTGTGCCCTAACAGAAAATGAGAACTACTGTCTTTGGCAATATGAAAGATAAATGTTTACAACATTTTCCCCCACCTATTTTAATAGAACTATTCAAATATTTAATAAGTTATTCTATTTTAATTTCTAGCATATTTTCTGTTTTGGACTTGCCTGTCAGCCTTTGTGGTTTTGACTGTCTCTTAGCTGCTTGATAGCATGAGACAGACACCTGACTTCCACCTCGAGAAAAGCCTTTGCTGTTCTCTTCTTAGCTTTGTGTATTCTTGTCACTCTTTCCCAGCTCTGGTGGAGCCTAGTGAGAGAATCAAACTCCTCATCATGCAACAGTTGCCCCAGCCTAACACAGAGAAAGCAGTCAGTATCCCAACAAGATTAACTACTGATTGTGTCTTGTCTCAGGCAAGATCCTGGAGTGAGCCATGTGCAGTTACCTGCTCTGTGGGCTGTGTAGTGTGCTCCTGTGCATTGCTACAGACTAAAAGGGCCAGAGAAATCCCAACTGGCCAGCCAGGGTGGGGGACTCTCCTGAAAGAGAGTTGTTCATGAGCCAGTTAAATGCAGGAGCTCTCATCCAACAGAGAGAGGCATTTCCATATCTCAGAAGGGAAAAAGCCCTGTTATTTTATTTAAGAGAGTGGTCAGAATGCCTTCTGGCAAGGAAGAAATAGTGTGCACTGCAAAATGAGAGATTAAACTGGTCTGGACCCCTCAAAGAGCTCAAAGTGAAGCCTGAACACAAAAGAGGATTATGAAAGAGAGGTGAGCTGATCTTGAAGGAGAGGTGATCTGAGGGAAACACAAGGAAGACAGGCACTAGGGACAGCTCTCCAGTGGGGTTCCCCCAGAGAAACTGTGCATGCCCAGTGAGATGCCTTGAGGGCGTCCCAGAAGATGAACCTGGCAGTGCCATGCACAATGTCTGGAGTCCTGGATGAACTTGTCAGGTCTGGGGACTGATGGATGTCTACCCAATGCAGCCCCATAACTTCCTATTGAATTTTATCCATTGCCTATTCTATATACATTTGTAACAGTGTGGCCTGTTTTGGATGCTATGAATAAATGACTTATTTGCTTTTTACTTTAACCCAGTTGAAGTTAAGTGTGATTTCAGGTAACAGGATAACAAGTCTTTCTTTCCTCAAAGATACAGCAAATCTGTGAACGAGGGTCTGGTTTAGATGGCAGGTCACTCCTGCTATCTTTTTCTCTGCCATCTCAAATGATGGGTGTCTGTGTGGGGTATCGGTTCAAACTGTAGCAATGAACCATGTTGTAATCAATATGATGTCCTGGGATGGAATTTCAGCCTTCCTCTTTTGACTTTTTTATAAACTTAGGAAATAAGAAGCACAGACCATGTTGTACGGAAAGAATATTAGTAAGGTACTGAATTGAGCAACCAAAACTTAATATCAAAGACATAGTCAGTTCTGTACATACACACATAACACCAAAGACAAGATCCTTTCAAAATTCTCTGTTGCCTCAAGATGTCTCCAGCATATTTTATTGGTTTATCACTGGTTGAGGCCTTTCAAGACATCTTCATACCACCTAATAACTCATACAAAACACAGTCCCATTTTATTGTTGATTCTGGGACAGTTACCTACAAACAACACCAGCTCCTCAGTGGATGTAAATCATTGCAGTCACCATGGAGGTCAACAAAACAGAAACAGTTTGTGAACTTATCACAGGAATAATAGGACAGTTCAAGCTGGAAGGGATCTCAGGAGGTCTCCAGTCCAACCTCCTGCCCAAAACTGGGACAGCTTTGAGGCGAGGCTGCTTGTGGCTTTGTTTTGAAATAATTCAAACAAGGAAACAGCACAGCCTCTTGGAGCAACCAGCTCTACTACCTAGATGTCCTTATAGCCAATACAAAATTCTCTTTTTTCACCTTATGGCTTTTACTGATCCACTTGTCCTGCATTTGAATCACAACAACCCCATGCAGTGCTACAGGCTTGGGGAAGAGTAGCTGAAAAGCTGCTTGGTGGCAAAGGACCTAGAAATGCTGGTCAACAGCTGGCAGAATGGGCTAGTGTGTGCCCAGGTGGCCAAGAAAGCCAGAGGCATCCTGGCCTGTATCAGCAGTAGTGTGGCCAGCAGGACCAGGACAGTGACTCTTCCCCTGTTCTCAGCAGTAATGAGGCCGCACCTCTAATCCTCTGTCCAGTTTTGGGCCAATCACTGCAAGAAAAACATTGAGAGGTTGGAGCATGTCCAGAGAAGGGCAATGGAGCTGGGGAAGGGTCTGGAGCACAGGTCCTGTGAGGAGTAGCTGAGGGAGCTGGATCTATTTAGGCAGGAGAAAAGGAGGCTCAGAGATGACCTTATTGCTCTTTGCTGCCACCTGAAAGGAGGTTGTCTTTTGTCCCAAGTAACAAGGATAAGAGGAAATAGCCTCAAGTTGCACCAGGGGAAGCCTAGATTGGATATGAGAAAATTATTCTTCATCAGAAGAGTTGTCAGTCATTGAAACAGGCTGTCCAGGACGGTGGTTGAGTCACCAGCCCTGGAGGTATTTAAAAGGCATACAAATGTGGCACCTGGGGACATGGTTAATAGTGATCTTGGAAGTGCTATGTTAATGGTTAGACTCAATGATCTTAAGGGTCTTTTACAACCTAAACAATTCTATGATTCTGTGATTGTTTCTCACCCTCCAGCCTTGTGATGCTGTGAAGTGCCAAGTTTTGGCTTCTTCATGGCCTCTCCTAGATGCTGGCCAGCTGTTAGGTCTCCTTGAAGCTGTCTCTCCTGCGGATTGAGCAAGTCCAAATCTCCTCTGCTCCACATGCACAGGCATTGCATCTCCCTATCCTTTCTCACCCAAAAGTGAGGGAAGAAACACCTTGTGCTCCTCTGGATGTGCAGAGCTCAGCCCACCACACATTCCACTGGTGTCGGAAGCTTTTTGAGGGGTGGATCTTGCAGCATCCACTGAGTGAATCCGGTTCCTATACTTGGACTTATGACTGTGTACAGGTCTTAAAAGTTCTGGGTTTTTTAATGATAGCACTGTCTTTGTCTCCCCTTCATTTGAGAGTGAGATAGGCTCTACTATCTCTCTAGATTGTGCTATCTCTCATTTTCACCTAAGTGCACTGTGCTGTGGTGTCATTTTTCAAAGCAAGCCAAAAGACTTGCTCTATCAGGTGCGATTTTGATTTCTTACTTTACCCACTCCCATCTCCCTCCTCCCTGCAACAAGATGAAAACATCAATATCTGTTTTGGGCTCCCAAGGTATGACATAATGTCAATGGAATTTGTTTTTAATCTGGGTGACTAACGGTTATCTGACAATTCAAGTAATATTTCTCCACATCCATCTGTCAAACTCCAGCAAATGTACAGGGGAGACAGTGTCAGATTTAGCAGCCAGGCAAGCCCATTAACACCCTGAGCGACTCCCTGCAATACGATTTTCCCCATGCCTGTCCTGTGCTGCCCTTTTCATTTTTTATTTATGTAAAATTATAACTCCTCTGTTTGAAAGTCATCTTCTTTTATTTCTGAGGCTGTTTCCTACAGTGAGTCAGGTCAGGCGAACTATTATTAGAACCATGTTTATTTATAATGGCTAGTTTAGCATTAAGCAACGAGTTGTGACAGGCTGTGCATTTCTGGAGGACGATGGTAGGCTCGGGGTGCCTGTGCAGGCATGATGCCAAAGGCGGAGGGCTCCTGCCACCCCAGCCGGCCTCCAGACACGCTGAGCCGCCAGCGGCTCCGTGCTGTTACGAAAGGGAACGTCGAGAGCAAAACGAGGACACGCTGGAGCCAGCACTGGTGCTGGGGGCTCGGGCAGCGCGCGATTGATGTTCCCCTGGCAGTGCCATCCCTGCCTTGCTGTGCGCCCTGGTGAAGGGCAGCTCACAGGTGGGACTCTTGAGGTGCAGAACAATGTCCAGAAGCAGAATCCTGCTTCCCTAGTTTTTTCCAGGTGTCCCTATTTTTCACACCCTGTGTGCCTTCTGTGACACAATGGAAAGAGGTTTATTGCCCCCTCTCTATGTGGCTCTGCTGTATTCCATGGAGTTTTCTGACTCTGCAGCAGCACTTTGAAAGTAATTAAGCTATTTATTCATTTTTATTCTATTCCATCTTCCCTGACAGCTTCAGATCCCACAAGCCTGACCAGTGGGCCTGCCAGACTGCAGAATGTGGATGAGACAGGCACATTCCTGCAGTGATACCCAAACCAGAGCAGCAAAGAGGGCCAAGGGCCATGGAGACCCTTTCCTTTAGTGGAAGGTTAGGCAGATTTAATTCACCACTTGACTGCCACACAGTGGGGCAGCCTGTGCAATCCGCCTCATCTTCCCTTGGAAGAAGGTGCTGCTTCTTTTTTGCCATCTTTCCTCTGGTTCTGTACCCTGAAGGAGAGTTTGTGCTAGCTGAGTAACTCTGTGCAGAAATGTATCAGGTTCAGGCACATAATTTCCCTCTCTCCCTCCCATGCACCTGAGTGTCAACCTGCAGCTCGTGTGAGAAGGCATCTGATTTAGCACGATAATTCTGCTGCTGGAGGCCCTGGCAGACACACGCTGATGAAGGTATCCTTAGGAGAGATGGGACCCCCACACTGGCAGAGGTAGGATGCAGGTGTTGTGGCCTTGACCCATGGCCTGTTTCTTGCCAAAAGAAAGCCCACACAGCATACTTGCAGCTGTGGAGGCTTTCATCTCTCCTCTTACCTGACTCCAGTACCTCCTTAATTTTCCTGTGAATGTGAGCAGTGGCAAGGAATGTGGTACTGGGGATTGGTGAGGGGATAATCTCCTGGTTTTTTTCCTTTTTCTAGTAAATCACCACCTGCACTTTTCTTCTTACCTATGGGTTTACATTTGTTTGACTTCAGTCCTCATTTAGTTGAGATGGTGAACCTACTTGAATGTTTATCATTCAGCAAATCCAAGATGACATCTGTGCTTCTGCATCCATCTCTAAATGAGAAGCTGTGACCATGGCTGTCAGGAGATGCACGTCCAAATCAGCTAGCAAGGAGCTAATCCAGCAGCTCTTATTCAGTTCTTAGCTTGGCAAAACCCCAATGAAGATAAGGAGAATTTTAACTGATTGAGGATGTCAGGTTCCAATAATGAGCATGGCTGTATTTCCTGAAATGTGTGTTCACGAATTTGCTCAAGAATATATTGCAGAGGTGTTTCTGACATTTGGCAACATTAATATTTAAGCATTCCTGTGTTATTTTTGCTAAAGGAATTAGAAATTAGCATGCCATGATCATAATAGAGGAGCTGAAAATAAAGAACCAGATTGTGCCCTCAATCCACATGCGCAATTCCCATGGATGTCACTGGAAATCGTGTGCACACGCCTCTGAGGGCAGAATTTGGCCCAGCACACCTCTTTCTGCCAGGCCCGTGCTACGCTCGCTGCTGCCAACAAGAGAGGAGTGCAGGCCTAAATTGTTTAGTGCCCAAGCCACCTGCTGTGTTTTTCCTGCTGTATTTTTCCTTCCTTTTTCATAGAGATTGAAACAATAATTCTTCCAGTGGCTACAGCTGATGTCTTTGCAGACAAGTCCTGCACACCTCTGTTAGCAGAAGGGCAGTGAATTGCCTACAAGGTGTGTCCATGGCAGACCATCCTATTGGAATCTGTACCAACAGGCTCCGCCTGGTTCTGATGGGATTACAGAGGTGTCACTGAGACTGCCTTGGGGCAAGGGCATGAGCTCCATGACCTCTTGTTATTCATTGCAATTCAGTCTGGGATAAATCCTTGCGTCTTTTCCACCTTTGAACTGGGACCTGGTGGACATGGCATGTGTTAAATGTTAACCTAATGAAGGATGCTTTCCTGAGCCAAGATTTGTAGATGTAATGTTTTTTACTCTACAAGACCTCTGAAGAATGCTTAGTTACATCACATTTATAATGATTATTAAAAATAAGAAAAAAGGAAGGTTCTGATTTAAGAATTGCTCAAAAGATAGGAACAGGGATGTTTCATTGAAAAATAGTTGACTTTTTACTTTGCTCCTCCAAAATACTCAGAAGTAAGCCAGCCCTAAAAATGGCTTGATTCATCGGCAACAGAGTACTCTCATGTAGCAAACTCTTAAAAAGGTGTCAGCTGTGACAAGACTATATGTGTTATACATATGCTTTAAAAGTGAGTGGTAGCAGACATTTTGAAACACCATATTGTGATCCAGCAAATTACACAAATACAAGTCTTCATCATTCAGGCAAGGCATCTAACTCAAACCTTGACAAGGTTTGAAGGACTGCTTTCCCATTGACTTTGTTGATGTCTGTTCTGCCCCAGGTACCCGGAAGGGCAACTTCCAAGCAGTGTCCCACCAAGTCACTGCTGTGAACTGCAGAGAGCTGTGCTGGTCCACAGTCTTACTCCCTCTGTTGCTTCCAGCTGCTAAATTTCAGTAAGAGAAAAACATCAAATACTTTCCTAATACTATTTACCCATGAAAGTAGTGGTTTTATTGTAGTTGCCACAGGGATCAGATGCCACTGAAACTAGAAGTACTTGCTTTGAATATGATCTGCCCTGTGAAAATGTGAATTGTTTTTTCCTATACTTCCACTTTGAGACAGTGAATTTTCAGAAGAATGGACATGCAGTTTATAGCTATTCCCAAATGAAGAACATGTAAACTTCAGTCTCTATCCCAACAAAGATGCAGCCCATCCCTAGGCATTTCTGAACGTTTAGGATTTCAGGCGCACAAAAACACACTGGAAGAAAATACCCAACTTTCTTGCTCCACAGTTAAGTCAGGCAATCAGTGAAACCAAAGATAAAAAGCACTGGCAGCAGATTTATGCATCTGCTGGCATAGCAAGAGAGAAGAATTAATGCTGAAAGTAGTGAAAAGAAAACCATTACACGGGATTCTGTACATTGCACTTTAGGAATCAGAGTTGATAAGAGGCTTTCAGAGCTCTGGGACAGCATTTCTGGCATCATTATTAAACATTCTGTATGAAATAGTTATGGCAGACTGGGGAAGAGTGGGTCAGGGGTTGCAAATCTTGCTGTCAGTTCTAAGGCCTTGCTCCTGCTCCCAGGGAAGGGAAGGGGACATCTCCTGAGGCACATCGGAGAAAATATATGAGTTGACACTTTAAAAATTAAGCCTCCCGAAACTGCTGTGTCGATTATTATCCCAGAGACAGCTTAAGTGATTTGCCTACAGTCACGCAGTGAATTGGGGTTGAGCCAGGAATAGAAGATAGGGCTCCCAGCTTCTGTTCTTTTTCTTTTACCAACCAGGCACATCCCCAGATGTACAGTGTAATCCACAGGGGGACGAAAATCCGAAATCAAAGATTTAGCTCACTTCCTAGCACAGCTGTATACAGCTCTGCAGCACAGACATAGAGACAAATTTTACTGCCCCAGTTAAGCAGCGTAACCCACTGATTCCAAAGGAGTTGCTCACCTGATGAATTTTTGTCTTCTCGATACCAAATAACTTAAATGCCTACATCAATGCCCATCATGAGAAGAGGAGACTGCATGGTAGCCCAAATTATGTGCCTGGGATTAGAGCCTCGAGCAATTTTAGCTGAATCTATGATATAAAATTACAGTTGTGTCTTGCTAATGCTTCACTCATTAACATGCAAAGGCAAATAACTATGCTGGAGCTCTCGGTATCACCTAGCTATGCAGGGAGGAGAGGTTAAATACAGAACAGACCATACTTGTAAGAAGATTAATACATACAACAGGGATAGTAGCAGGCTTCTGCTGGGTCTAATCTGGCATCCGACCGGGACAGAGAGAGAGAGAAGGAAACTCTAAGCCAGTTAAAGTACTGGATTATTGATGACAGAGGATTCACAGCTGATAGGGGAGCTGGAAAGAGCAGGTAGTAGGGATGAAATGCAGGGCAGAGCACATAGCAAAAAGGAGGTAGAAGATACTGTATTTTACAGGGTAAGTCTAAAAAATGTGAAACACTACTGAGCAAGGAGAGAAGGACCCAAATATATCCTAGCTTCCTCTCTAAAATTGTATCTTACACACCAAGGAAAAAAACTCACATTAAACTACTGTCCAGGTATTTGAATTTGGACAAATAAATGATCCAAGAAGATGTGCTGGGTAAAAAGGCTTCCAAGACCTCCCTGACTTGCTCTGCTCAGACAAACATGAAATAGAGAATACCAATTTAAATCACTGATAATTACTGAAAGTCTGTCTGAAACTTCCATGTAGATAATGTTATCTTGGGTAACAGGCAGCTGAAGTGGGCTGGGGAGTGCAGGACCTGCAGCACAGCTGGCTAATCACAATAACCCTTGACAGATATTTTTTAATGACTGATACTTGAAGGAAAAATATCTGACTTTGTAAAGTTCTGGAGCAATGTTTAACAGGGACATCTGGGAGTAGCTTTCTTCTTTTTGTTTGCTTGCTTGTTTCCAAAGGAGGATGCTTCAGGCACTGAGAAAGGTGCCAAGGTATCAGGAGTAGGTTGATGGCTTTGAGGTGAGAAGAAGAAACCAATTCCTTCCACTGACAAGGAAATCTGATTTAGCAAAATGGCAAATTCACAGTTGGGAAGCACTTATTAGGGCTTTCCTATTACACCTGACAGGTTGGGAAGAGTTATTAATAAAACTCTTCTAATGTGTTTCTAAGAATTAAAATCAATGCACTTACAGTGTTTCTAGCCTGGTATAGAGTTTGCTGAATCCAGCACTACCACTGCTTCTTACCTCTGCAATTCCTTCTTGTACCTTCTCTGTCTGTCTCCTAGGTCCTGGCCAGTTCTGCCTGAGCTGACATGTCTGCTCCAGGTGGCTGCTATTTTAGCTAGGTTTTCCTCTTCATTTGGGGTGTGACTAGGACAACTTGCCTGTAGCAATGTGTTAAGAGATCATACTATAGTCTGGATTATGATTAAGTTACAGTAAAATTACAGACTGTCTAGAAGAAAATGAGCTATCTCAGCTCTGAATATCACAAAATACATTATCTCATAGATTTATTTATTTTATATTGTCTGTTTAAAATTCTGTGTGACTCCTTAAGCTATCTATAGGCACTGGTTTAAATCAGAAAGGAAAAAAATGTATGTTGTGTTATATTTGGACTTAGAATTTGAAAAATGAGACAGGATTTTGATACACTTAGTTTTGTTGAAACAGTAGATATTGCTAATAGTTGATACATCAAACTAAGTTAAAGAAACTAAAATCTAAATGGCTTGAAAACCTAATTTCCATTTCCGTGACAGCTTTGTCAATGTACAACCTGTTACTGATTTTCTTGCAGAAATGTATTGGCTATGTAGGTACTACAATTTAAGAGCAACTCATTTTTGTTTATCTTAAATCAATTTCTAATCAACTTAGCCCAGCAGAAATAAACTAGGTTTAAGTGTTTAAGTGTTTATTGAACAGCCACATATCTACTCATTTGGCTATAGTGATTTACACTGAGACCTTTAGTTAAACTGTCCCAAAGACACGTGCAGGTAAGGGCCTCTCCCAGCGACTGCAGTGGGGTGGGTCTGGGGCAGTGTGTGCTGATAAATAAAAGAGACGGGGCCGGAGCATGACTCTCAGTCATGAACACTGCTTGATGGCTGGCTTGCTCCCTGGTCTGATCCTGAGCTGTTACAACTGGGGAACAGGTCAGCTGCAGAATTTCTCCCCAAAATCAGTAGAGATAAGAAAGAACCAGGTTTTGTCTTCTCTACCCCACACAGACCTCCTCAGGGCTCACACATGCCCCATTCTACCGCCCACTGGTCCTCTCTTGGTCAGAAGTACACACATAGCCTTTGTGGCTGGATCTTGAGCAGGGGTGGACTGAGACCTCCAGGGCAAAGGCAACACAAAGTAAATAAAGACAAGAAGAACAAAATCAAAAGTCTCTCCTGACTGGATGGATAGGCATGTGCAAGTTCATTCAGGTGTGCACAGTAATCTTGTCTTCTTGTTGGTTAGAAAAATCTGATGACATTTGCTGAGGATCTGCACTGAGCACTTAATTGCCCTGGTTAGTCAGTGTCTGTTGCCTACCACCTAGTAGTAAAAGAATTTCTTATAAAAATAACTTTTCTTCCATACTTTTAACAAATGAAAAAAGTATCACTCTTGTCTTTGTGCTAGAAAAGAGCAGGTGCAGAGAGTCACCCCTAGCCTGGCTCTTCCCCCTGGGCTCACATTGCCTTGCAGGTTTGAGGGAGCAAGATAGAACTAATGCAACCTGCACAGTGAGGAAGGGGTTCAGTGCCTGCATTCAGTCCATGTCCCTCTTACCCAGATGTCCAGACACCACCTCTGACTGCCAGAAGGGCTTAGAAGGTCCACAGCACCCCAGGAGTCACCATGTTCCTGGTGCCAGGAAAAAGTGCATGGGCTGGGATGCACAGGGTTCACTCACAGCAGTTTGGCTGTCTATTCCTACAAATATTGACTCCCAGTCACCAGCAAGAGGAATACTGGGAAAGGCTAAATCAAATCTTTATCATCTTCCCAATCCTCAAGAGAGCAGACAAGAAATGTTAGTCAGTACAGCAGGAAAGAAATCAAGTATGTAAAAATTTGGATGGATATAACCAAAATACAGTGTTTCAAGCTTCAGTCAGGTTGCAAGGATACAATTTTACCTGGGAAGTGCACATTAAAAGGCAGTGAGCCATCCCTCTAATTTTCTCCTGATCAAGGTATTTCCGTCTCCTGATGGAAATACCTACAAAAGGAAAAAAACCTCCCAACCCTGAGAGAAAGATGGAAACCGGTTACCAAGCTCTCTAGCCCTAGTTTGCTCAGCCGATGCCAAGTTTGGTTGGCATTCTGTATGTACCAGGGAGGTCAGCTTATACCTCAGACTATGCCCACACATCCTTGAGGAACTTTGAAATAGCAGAGATAATGTCAGCCCAGTTACCATATGTTTTCAGTCTGCCCAGGCAATGATTGTATAATAATCCCTAACAGAAAACTGAAGACGAGATTTCAAGTGGCTGCCAGAAAACAGTTTTTCACTTGGAGTGGCAACTCTGAATAAGGAAGCATCTGGCACATTTGATCAGACAAAGAAAATTAGGTCACTCAGAAAAATATTTGATGCTCTTTCTGAGGAACATAATACTAAAAATGCATCTATCTAGAAAGGCTGCATTCTCCTCTTCGGCACTGTTTCTCATATTGTGATGTGTTGTATTGTTCTGAGTAACGGCACTATATTTAGTATCTGTTAAATAGTGGAATAAAGATTATATAACTGATAGTTTTCCCTCTGCTAGTAATAGGAGTTTAAAATCAAAGAGGGTTTTCTTGGCCATGGGTTTAAAAAAAAAATCAAGGCAGGACAACTGCTTTTGTGCAGTTGACTGCTAGATGTTTTCTATGAGGTATTTTTAAAAACTTGTGTTGAATGAAAAAGTAAGTGATCTTTTTAAAATATTTTTCTTCTGTTGGTTTTAAGAACTTCTCTTTTTTTATCATTCCTGAACAGTCAGTGGAGTGACACTTCACCAAAAAGATCTCAGAGATGGAGGAACACACTGCTAAATGCCCCTTGTCAGGGAGAGGAGGGGATGAGGATTGCAGGGAGGGTCATGGCAGGAGGGAAAGAGTTAAGGGTATGTTCCTTTTCTAGGTGAGGCCTAGTATTTCTGCTGACTATTCTTGCCTGGCAATCATGTGCCCTCCCTATCCCAGCAAAATTCCATCTTCAAGGTGTTCAGAATGGTTGGGGAAATAAATACAAAACAGTACCAGTATAAGAAGTGTTGAGGTGCTTTGATTACTTCAGTGAAGGGAAGAGCCAGAAGCTGAAAAGTCCAAATAATTGCATTTGTAACATGAAGACATGCAGTGGGACGGGCTTGGGCTACTGCTGAATCCTAGGGCCTGGGTTATGTTTTGCAGCAGCCAGCAGTTCAGGGGAACAGCCCAAGCATTTCAGACAGCTGGCTAGAAGTGAGCTGGTGCTGACTCCAACACTATTAATCAGCATCTGGGTGGCATGGCTTGTCACTGCTCTGGGAGATTAGGGAAAAACAGGAGTTCCCAAGACAAGCTTTTGCTAGCTGGAGAGCTGGCCTTGTTTGTGGCTCATGGAAAAAAAAACCACACATCTCTGGCATTCTTGCTCCATTTACTAATTTCCCAGAATCCATCCTCAAAGGAAGTTTTAAAGGCAAAAAATCTGGTTAATTAATGTAGTTTTTCCAGCTTCCTAAAACCAAGAATGGAAGCAGTGACCACAGAGTTTCCAGACCCTACAAACTCAAATCTGATTTAATACATGAAAACATGGTTGTTGCTGCATTAATCCTTCCAGATGGTAAACGAATCAGCTTGTGGTATTTTCATTTGATTGTAAAGATGTCAGGTAACCAAAAAGGAATTCCCTGCTGCCATCTCAGCCTAATTTGTGGTAGTGTGGTACCATGACTGGTTTCTTCACATCAAATCTATGATCCTTCAAACACTGTCTAAAGAAGTGAAGTAGTTATGTGATATGCATAAAATCTGGTCTTGATTTTCATAATATTTTAAACACAGATGTGAAAGTGTCCTTACTTCCTCCCATATTTAGTCTTACAAATTTTATCAGCAGTTGGAAGAAAGTTTAATAAGGTAAAAAGCTTGCCCCAGGTCAAGTGGCAAGTTATTCAGAAGTGGAATTAGGCTTCAGGAGGTTTCTGCCACTTAATCATAAACTTGGTTCATTGGTCCTGCCTCTTTACAGATTCTCTCATTCAGTCTTTAGTTTTTACAAAGGTTGAACTGCCCTCATAAATCATAAATGCAAACGTTTTGAGAGGCTTATTTAATTCAACAGCCTCAGAATGGAGTTTTAGCCTGAAAAGGTTCTTTTGAGAATATACAAATTCAAAGCATCTGGTGTAAAAGGTGGCTGAACAAATGGGATAGTCTCAGTTTCCCAGCATCTATCCCATCTTCCCCAGCCTGGAGGAGCTGCTTTTTTTCCCCCTCTTCTTCAGGCTAAGCACTACTTTTTCAATCCAGATGAGTTATTTCACTCTTTTGACTGTAAAATTGTGTCAATGGGTAAACACTTGGTTTAGACTGTTTTACGGTCAGATCCAGTCCACACCACAGAGGGATTACCAGGGTGGTATGTCAGTATACAAACTTTTGATACAAAGCCTATTGACAGATCTGCATTTTTACCCCTGGGAGCTGTAGATTGAGAGGTGTTGGGTCAATGGGCTCATTGGTCAGGTGCAAAGGGTTGCAGTGAATGGTGACATCGGACTGGTGACCTGTCACTAGTGGGGTTCCACAGGGCTCCATCCTTGCCACTCTGTTCTTCAACATCTTCATAAAGGAGGGGCTTGGAGATGGTGAAGGGCCTTGAGGGGAATCTGTACGAGGAGTGACTGAGGTCAATTGGCTTACTCAGCCTGGAGGAGACTGAGGGGACACCTCATCAGGATCTACAGACCCAGTCACTGATCTCTCTGGTGATCAGTGCCAGAACATGAGAAAACAGCGTGAAGATGTGTCAGGGTAGGTTTGGATTGGATATTGGAAAAAGGTTTTTCACCCAGAGTCAGGCACTGGAACAGGCTCCCCAGGAAAGTGGTCATGGCACCAAGCCCGACAGAGTTCAAAGAAGTGTTTGGACAATGCCCTCAGGCACATCTTGGGGATGGTTCTGTGCAGGACCAGGAGTTGAACACAGATGACCCTTGTGGGTTCTTTCCAACTCAGGATGCTCTATGATTCTATGAGTGCTCCCATTTCCACATGAGGGTTGTGAAAGAAGGGCACTGAGCCCCCCAGAGCAGTGCATGATGGATCTCCCAACAGAGAAGTAAATATTCATGATTTTTATTGCTATTTATATTTTATCACAAGGCTGTCCCTAACCAGGAATTTATACTAATAGCTGTTACTCTTGCAAGCTTTGGAGAGAATCTTTTTATTTTGCAGCATTTTATTCCTTATTCAGAGTTGCATAGAAATGTTTCACTTCTTTCCTCTATTGACCAGAAACCCGCCAAAAAAACAAGTTCAGGGAGCAGATGTCAGCTAATCCCAAAGTCTGTGCTAAGAACACGATGGCAACTTCACAGAGAGTTAAACAAAATCTAAATGTCTTGCTGGTTTGGTACAAGATTATGCTTCTAGCAGATAAGCCCCTGCATTTTAACTTGGTAGCTCAAAAGGGATAAATAACATTTCTGGAGCCAGCCAGCCAACAAATGGAATCTCTTAGCACAATGTAATCTTGCTATGGGGTTTTCTTGGACACGTGTTTCCCACTGGGTGTTGTTACACTGCTGTGTGTGTAGGGCTTATCTCCAAGCAAAGGTGGTAATGCTCAGCCATTGATACCCCATGACTTGTTGAAGTTGTGAGATGGATGAGGAAGGATTAGTTGAGGCATTTTATTCATAGCTGATACTTTTAAAATAAGTTCAAGGATGTGACATCACTATTTGTCATAAGTGTTCTTGTTGTGGTAGGGTGTGTACGTGGCAGGAGGAGAGAGGAGCTGCCATAATGTAGATAAGCCAGAGAGCTCTAAATCATTAGCAATGAATAATTCACTGCACAGAAGAAAATAACAGACGAAGTCAGGCAATGGAATAGTGCTAGTTCACTTACATCTCTTTCTGTGCCTCTGATGAAAGGTTTTTAACCTTGATTATACCCTGTTTTAACCATGAGATTTGCTTTCTGTAGGGATGCTCAGCTCCAGGCAAGATAGAAGGATGTTCCCAAATCCAGTAACTGGGTCAAATCTAATTATCATAGATAATTTGCGCATTTCATTTATGGTAAAGGGAAATGTGTCTCAAGGTAGGTGAATCCAGTTTGGTTTGACAAAGGCAGACTAAAATAGCTTCTAAACAGAAAGAAAAAGGTCTTTCTGCTAGACCCAATTACTGAAATGAGAAGACAATTTTAAAACCTTCATTCCAAACCAATTTCAGCCATAAAATTAATCAAAGCTGTGACAGACAGTAAATCCCCCTGAATTTCTCCAAAGCCTGGAGTTACCCTCTTGTCTGAAATGCTGAAAAGTCAACATGCATCACAGCTGAAGATGAAATGGGAACTTCCTAATTTTTTGTACAGGACAATAATGCTGGATTTTTTCCTTACAAATTTAACCATATATCCCATTTGGATGTAGCCTTCAGTTAGGACCAGATTAAAACACTGACAAGAAGTAATTTTTACATGTAATCTAGTTTATTGCAAGTAATCAAAGCATTTCAATGTTCTATTTTGAAATAAAAGTAAAAATAATAGTACTGAAACTGAACTTCCTGTATTGTCAAGAGAAAAAATAAATTAGTTGTCATCTCTAAACAGAATTTATAAAGTAATACAACCCTAGAGAACATTATTGTTCTCTTCAATTAGCAGCATTTCTGTTTGAAAGAGGGTTGTGCTGTATTTTACAAGTTTTTTACACCACCCGAAGTTGGAGGTGAAATGACTTTTCATCAATCTCTCTTTTGCACTCTCTCTACATTGTCTTAAATGCAACCCAACCAGATGTGAAAATAGTATAGAAACTTCCAATGAATGACATAAATTAGAGAGATGAGTTTGTTACAGTAGGAAGTTTATTTCTGTACAGAATTGATTTCTTTAAGTGACTTTTCTAGAGTACATGTTTGTTCCCTCTCTATCTCCTTTTTCTCTCTGTTTAGATAAATAATAATTTTGAAATCCCTCATAAAAATGTACACAGCCGTAATGACTGGGAATTTTATAACATTTTTAACACTCAGGATGGTCAAGCAGCTTTACAGAAAACATCCGCTTTGTGGATAAATATCTGCGCTCTTGAATAAGCAAAATGCAACAGATATTCATAAATATCCCTAAATTTACTATGCTGTGTGTTCTGTATTTCTGAAAAATGTATTTCTGAAAAATGGATTTACTATGCTGTGTGTTCTGTATTTCTGAAAAGTGTCTGTGTGTATGTGTTTGGGCCCAGGTGCTTGCTGAGAGCTGGCTCAATCAATATGTCTATATGTTTTCCTCTGCTTCATTTTTTCACTGTAAGTTATTCGTATCCTAGCATACAGCTGTGATGGAAGTGTTCAAAAGTCAAGTGCTGTAATTCATAATAGAGGCTTTCTGAAAAGAAAGGGAAAAGGTGGGGTTAAGGGAAAGGAAAGCAATGCAAGGCAAGACAGTGGAGATAAAAATTACATATTATTTCATAAGGGAAGTATGGAGCTGCTGAAAAATCAAAGAAATTGAGGGAAAAGTTTTTGGTTTTGTTTTCTCAGTGTTAACAAAGAAGGCTAAATCTGGAATTGTATTTCTTTACTTTTACCTAAAATTCCAAGGATGATCAGATGCTCTACTTCAGCTTCAGTCCAATTTTAATACCTCAGGGTTATTTGTGCCTCCTGACTTCTTTCTTTCTTGCTTGCTTCAAAATCAAGTGGAAAGGCAGCTGGGCATGCTGTCATGCCCGGAGTCTCAGAAGGTATCAGCTCTTTCATTAATTACTTCTTTGCTCTCCCTCTGCTTTATGTTAAAAACAGCCTAGTTGAGTATGTAGAAGTTGCGTCGGCTGCAGTGAAAATGCACTTATGGGACCCTTTAAACTGTCAGGTTACATCACGTAAACTGAAGGGATCATATTCAAACAATTGTAAAACTATTTTCTTGCCCGAAAGAGCACACCATGATGCCATTTAGCTGGAACCTGAAGCTATGGGTATCCTGCTGTGGTATCATGTGCAGCGAGTGCATGTGATTGTTCTCCTGAGGCATTTGTTACATGCATCTTGTTAACCCTAGTTCAGTCAAAATAACTGCCTTCACTGCTGCTTGACCTATTTTAGCATAATTTAGCCCTGAATGTGGTGGGTTTCAGTTGCAGTAAGTTATTCTGCTGGCATTAATACCATGGGAACTTAAAATGGAACCATAAGGGTTTGAAACTATCAATCTTATTAACTCAACAGTTTGGTTTCAGTAATTTATGCATCTTTCAGAACTGACCTAATACTTAAATGTACATAAAAGAGCAAGCAGTAATCAATCCCAGACTTCTCATAACAAGCCAGGCTTTTCCCAGGTTTCAGAAAATAGAGCATATTTAAGAGTTTTCTAAGCCTTGTTAATAGCTGCATCTATAGGACTTGTAAAAGTGCTAAAAGTGCAAGGGGGATTTACTGCCATCTCTGCAATACCCAGAATAGAGTTAGATTTATTTAAGAGCTGAGTGCTAAGGGCAAGATCCAAATCACTTCCTTACTGTCTGTGTTGAGACTGAGGCATAATTCAGGCATTTGTTCAGAAAGCACCCAAATCCCTACAGGCACTCCTGGCTGGCCTGGGACCTCTCTGGGCAGCTGCTGCTGTGATCTGGCTCTGTTGCTTGCATAGAACACCCCCTGGTACCCAAGGGGTCCAGCAGGTACCCAAGCCCACAGCACATACCCCTGAGCTATAGAGGAGGGTCTCTAGATCATCATTAGCATCTCAACAACTCTGTCTAACAAAGAAGGTTTCTGGAGAGCCTTTATGCCTCAGTTACCCTTCCCACTGCCAGAGTCGAGTGCCTCACTACCAAACTGGTAACAGTACCTCTCCTGGGGCCAGCAACTATTGCTGAGACATCAAAAAATCTCAACCTGACAGTTAAAGTACAGATCTGCAGCACACACTAAAATCTGGTTGAGGAATGTGCTTTTTAACTAATAAAACTGCTGTGTGCTTAAGGTTAGACACATACTTATAGATGTTGCTGAAATGGGGTCAAAGAATACAGCTCTCAATCCTTGCTTCAGGAATTGTTGTACACTAAGTTATTGTGACCTAAATATTGTGGCCTCTGCTGACACTTCATGTGATAAGGGAAAATCCATTTTAGAAATTTTAAGGGTGACATATTCAGTGGTGGGAAGAGAGAGGAGACAGAGTTAACCAGTACTGGGACTACTCCTTCCTTCCCTTGGGCTTAAATTAGCATGACATAATTTAAGGTTTGGGCTTGCAGCCTTTTAGCAAGGGGTGTAAATTCTGGATTTACACCTGTAGTCTCCTGTGTGAGCTCTGTGACTGACAGGAATGCCTACAACACATATTTGAGCTGCAGCAGAGGACTCGTGGTCCCAAATGCACATCCTCAGAAGTGAAAGTCCATCCCAGCCCAGGTCCAGAGGAGGGAGAAGGAACCAGAGCAGTGCCCAGCAAACCACACAGCAGAAGGGATCTGCAGGAACTTTACATGCAGTCGAACTTCACTTCCCTCGTCAGCCTGCTCTGAGTGACTCACTGAAGGTGCTGAACAGACTAACGAGTGGGAGGAGGAAACAGGGTGGGGGGAGAGGAAGAAAGGGAGACAGGCAGTAAGATGAAACTAGGAACACTGATATATGACCAAAAAAAAAAAAAAAAAGAAGAGAGACTGTTTTTTAGAAAGTTGCACTACCCCTTCCACTAGTCCTTTTCCAACTCTAATGTGAGTGGCATAGAATCCAGCATCTCCAAGATTTGAGGAAGAAAAAAGAAGTATGAATAGCTAAAGTGAGATGATATCACTTTTAACCTGATACTTATGATGAAACTCCAGGGGTTTGATTTATTCAGCTGTCACTTACTGTTCATCCCAAGCATAACAGAGGACATGTTGGAATTGAAACCTTTATTTAGGGTTTGTTAGCATGATTCAATTTTTTACTGGCCTTCTGGGAGTTATCTTTCATCTTTAGGCAGTTATCATTGCTACAAGGAAAAGATTTTTTTCTTCTTCTTCTTCTTCTTCTTTTTTTTTTTTTTTTGCTAGCTCCTAGCACAAGGTTGTTATTAAGTAAATTGGAATTTGAGTTTGCTGGGGTGTGTGCTGGGATGTCCCCTGACTTGTGATGGGAGATACTGCAGTGCTGGTTTTTTGTAGAGGATCAGAGCTATAGGGCAGAAGTGGCTCTTTTGGACATCTCTCCTTTGAAGGTACTGCAGAAGGGCAAGTATGCTTAACACCAAACCAGATTTTTTACTGTTATTGAAGACAGGGTATTTTGGTTAGAGAAGTGTGATAGCACAGGGACACACAGTGTCTCCAAAGACCAAAAGTAACGGTTATTACTTTTCCTGGAGAGGCTCCCTGTATCGTAGCCTGCCTGTGTTCCCCTCATCCTTTCCTCACCCCATCCTACTTTCAGTCTCACCTGGATCTCCTGAGAGCTCCCATACCCTGCATTGGTGGTGTGATGTACACAAACAAACATTTCTTCAAGATGATTGTCTTCATTCAAGGAGTAATTTGAGATTTATATCCTGATGGCCATAAATGAAAGGCCCCAAAGTCTGTGGTCTGTGCCTGTGGCCCTGGATGAGCTGAGGGGATTGTTGTCTCCAGTGAGACTCCCACGGGGCAGTCACAGAGAGTCGTGAAGTGGCTTTTCCATCCAAAGAAGGGCTGACGTGAAGGTACATCAAAGAAAACAATGAATGCCTCCTGCTCTGACCTACATATTTCATTCTGAGAGACTCAACTACATTTGCTAGAGCACTTGGAACAACTGTTATCTTTTAGAAATGAAAAGTCATTTCTCCAGGGAATAGTGTGGGGTGGGGGGTGGGGGGGCTGTAGTGGCTTGCTAGGGTGCAGAACATTTAAACTCTGCTGTATTGATTGTAGTTTACAGTTGAATGTAATCATTACTGTGTCTATATTTTTCTGTTTCAATGAAACCATCAGGCAGTGAGTCACGCTGTGCATGTAACCCGGAGGAAAGTGCAAAGAGGCTGCTGAGGAGTAGCAGTACAAAAATACCATTGGCATTGGCATCTTTTCCCTAGGAGAGCGGGGCTCTGGACAGTTTCCACAGTCTATTGCTGTTTTTCTTTTACATGCATTTGCTGCTAAAATGTGTAATAGAATTGAGGACACGGTTGTGAGAAAAGAGTCTTCTTCTCGCACATGCTGTTCCATAATTAAAGAACAGCTATAATAGAAATCCTGCTTTGCTTCTTTTCTTTTTTTTTTTTTTTTTTTTTTTTTTTTTTTTTTTTTTGCATTAATGAGCTCAAATTCTTATAGGCATTAAAAGGGCATATGCTTTTCTTCTAATTTAGAGATTAAAAAAATCTCACAGCAGATCAAGAGGAAGGCTGCAGTTTGAACTCTTTAGTGAAAGAAGATGCACTGTCATTAGCAACAAAACAATTTTAATTAGCTTGGTCCTGGATTTGTTATAACATATGCCAAAAGGATGGTAATTTGGAAGAATGGGAGATACTATCCTCTTGGTTTAGTACAGAGGGTTCAACTCCATAGGAAATGAGCACTCTTCAAAATATTTTAATTGCAGTTTTTAGTTAACTGGATTTTAGATAACATTTTTGTTGTTGGGTTTGGTTTGTTTTTTTCCACTGAAGATACTAAAATCCAATTTGGGAATTCTTTCCTCTTCACTAGAATTTGGCTTGTTTCAGTCCCGTTTGTGGATGAAGCATATTTTTATTAAGCTAAAGAGAAGAAAGTCATCCTTATTAGCAATGCCTCATTGCAGTAGAAATCAGGGTCTGTGGCTATCAACCTGTGGAGACACAGTGGGAAGACATGATTACAGTTTGATTCAGCTGTGCCAGGCACTGAGTAAAGATTATGCACTCAGACAGGAGCCCTGTCTCAGAGCACAAGTGAAGAACGCTGTCCTAACTGCACAGAGCATGGTCGTGCCAGCGTGTGAGCAATGGCAGTGGAGCCTTTCTTTTGTGGTTTGAAATGTCAGCTCCGTTGAGTTAAAAAACAGAGGATTTCTAACGGAGTTTCCCAAAAACCTCATCTCTGGGAGATGATATGTGCCAAAACCACCCCAGCAACTGCATGCTGCAGCACAGTGGCTTGCCTTCTGCCCCAGCAGAGCCTGGAAGGATTTTAAAGAGAAATGCTAATTGCAACACAGGGTAACTGCATGCCGGAGCTGGCTAACACATAAGTCCCAATTTCTCATCCCCCTGCTTGCTAACTTATATCTGATGTGGTTAATGGAAAGCAGATGCAGAGCTACTTTAATGGTGCCCTGCAGTGCTGTTTCTGGGCCTCCCACCCCACCTCCCATTTGAGGGGATGTGTTGGAATCATAGGATCACAGAACTGTGTGGGTTGGAAGGAAAGTTACAGATTATTTAGTGACAGCCCCCCTGCCATGGGCAGGGGCATCTTCCACTAGACCATGTTGCTCAAAGGCCCATCCGAAGTGGCCTTGAACACTTTTGGGCATGGGGTATCCATAGCTTCTCTGGGCAATGTGTTTCCAGTGTCTTACCATCCCCACAGTAAAAAATGTCTTCCTACTATCCAGTCCAAACCTTCCTTCTTTCAGTTTAAAGGCATTCTCCCTTGTCCTATCACAACATGCCCTTGTACAATGTACTTCTACAGCTCTCTTGCAGGCCCCTTTAGGTGCTGGAAGGTGTATAAGGTCTCCCTGAACATTTCTCTTCTCCAGACTAAACTGCTCTAAATCTCTCAGCCTTTTCTTTGTAGGAGAGGTGCTCCAGCCTTCTGATCATCTTTGTGGCCATCCTCTGGACTCTCTCCAAGAGATACGCCTCCTTCTTATGCTGGGCATCCCAGAGCTAGGAAGCAGAGGATGAGATTTGTGCACATGTTCGTGGCCATGGTGCCACGCCCTCACACTTCCCTCCTGCACTGCCCTGCTAAATGACACTCTCCATGGCAGGAGAAGGAGGTGCCACTGGAGAACACCCGCCTGCTGAGGTGTCTGGTGCACAACATGCCTGTTGTGCACCTCTGCGTGGTGGCCCTGGACATTGCCACCCCTCTTGGGTGTCCAGCCCACCCCACTGCCCCTCCTGGCACCCAGCACAGTCCTGCAAGGGGGCTACAGCACAGGGCTGCAGGGAATGCAGGAGAGGTAGGAGTCTCGCCAAGGCATTCCAGGCTTAGACTTCATAGCCAAGTCAGGGTTTAATTTTTTTCTTTTTCTAAGAAAAGAGAAAAGCATCTCTAGTCCTAGGGGCTTCTTCAGGAGGAGCAGGCGCTCAGGAGCCCCTGCAGGTTGACAAAGCTTCTTGAAATATTTAATTTCTCTTGAGGTGTGATATGTTTTTCTGTCTCCTGGGAGACTATTAATTTGTGCCTTTTTTTTTTTCCTAAGGGACACTTTACTCTTCTGGCTTTTAAGTCCATTTTTGGTATTCTGTCACATACTGGGGTGTACTCTGAGGGGATCTTGTCAATGGAGCCAAAATAGATTCTACGAGTCTAGCAGGGGTAGCACTGCTGGTGTTTCGCATTATTTACTTTGGTGAGGGTCTTTTCCATGTTACTGAGAAGAATACACTCAGAAAACCTAAGCAGGGATTGGGTTTTCACCCTCTTTATTCCAGTAGGGAAGTGAAAGGTGGCATTTTGGCACAATGTGTGGTCAAATCAGATTATATTACTTGGAAACAGAGGTAAACATGAGGAATTTTTTAAGAAAATCACTAGATGAGAAGGAGGTCCTTCAAAAGAAGGGTCTCTTTCTTAATGTCTGTGAAAAAAAAAAAAACCAAAACATAGCCAGTCACTGATAGCTCAGCAAAAGACTTTGACCCAGTAGTTTTGCAGGAAAAGGGGCTGGATTTTGATAGCAACATCTTGCTAGGTTGTTGAATCCTGTGTTGCATGGAAACAGCATGAAACAGAAACACAAGCGCAGAAATCAGACAAGTTGCTTAAAAATGAATGGATAAATGTTTCTTCTTTCTTTATGCTGGGGCAAAAGTACATTTTACATCTGTCACATGTGCCACTAACCCCAGGGATGGCCCAGGCAACCTCCCACTGCCACCAGCTTCCTCCCTGTCCAGGCTGGCAGTCAGAAACCTTGTTCTTCTGCCAGTACACAGAGCACATTTGAGCTACTTGTCATTGGGATGGCAGAAACCCCAGAATGTCAGCATAAAAGTAATTTTTTTTTCTCAGTGGGACTATATTTTAAAGAGATTTTTGAAACTTACTGGAAAAATACTTCCACCTTGAAGAAGCAAATGAATGGTAGTAGTCTGCATACTTAGACAGACAGCTGTTACCTATTTTATTAGTCAGTGCTTGGATCTCAGAATCAAAATCTGAAATTCATCAACACTGGCAACACCCTACAGCATCTTCTCAAGAAATGAATACTTCTGACCATAGGCATTTTGAAGCAACTTTGATATTGGCATTAAGTTGCTGTTCAGAATTATTTATCTGGGAGGAGATTTCGCAAAACTCCTTCCTTTGTTAACTAGCAATGTAAAATATCAAAACACAGGCATTTGGATCTAATTAACAATAGCAAGATTTTTCTTCATGAAGAAAACAGAGAACCACTTTGGCCCACGCTGTTGTTCCTGCTGATGGGTTAGTTGTTAGGAAATAATTTCTAGCATCTTCTTCCCTTTGCATTTTTATTTTGTGTACCATCTTCTGGCAAAGGCACCATATGGGGTAGTCTTTAAGCCCTTTCAAAATACAGGCAAATGCTCCTTTTTTTCCTGAAGTTGCTAAAAACTATACTAAATTATAACAAGGAGCTATTTCATTTTCCACTCATTTGTCTTAGAGACGTAAACATTACAAAATCAGAAGTAATTCATAATCGCCAGACAACAATGTTATACTTAATATGAGGGAAAATATTTTCCATCTATGTTACTGCCACACAGCTCTTTCAAAGAGCACTTAGTGTGTAACTCTGATATTACAGTAAAGCCTGACTTTCAGCCTAGATTTCAGGAAATCTGAGACGATCAGGAAAATATAGTCATGTACCCTAGATTATTAATTTTTGTACTAGAATAGCAAAATACATCCAAAGCCGGCATTTTCCAGCTATGCATCATTAGCATGTGCCTGGATTTGTGGGCATGCAGGTATGTAGGCTTTTGGTTCCCCTTTAATGCTGAATTTCCTGACAGATGGGCAATGACTACTCCTATCTCCAGGTGCTTCGATACATGTGCTACAGAGATATTTCAGTAAATTAGGGGAGGCTAATTTTCAAACACCTCACACAAACTGTGAATTTTTGCAAGTCTACTCAGCATCCTCAGCTGTGAGAAGAGTGGTTGAAAACTGAACTAGCTGCGTGGAGAAATCACCAGTGAGGCTGGGAGCATGTCCTTCTAAAAACACTTTTAGGTTCAAAACAAGGCAGCTGGGTCTGGCACCGCTGTGCACCAGCACACTGGAAGCATGTCAGGGATCTGCTGAACTCCCTCTTCCCACTTTCGGAAGATCTCTGTCAAGAGAAGAGTCAATGCCCTCTGTTGCATCTCTCTCTGTGACTGAAGCCCAGTGGCAAGTATTGCTGTCCTTCAGCTGGCCACTACCTCCTTACCTGCTCCTGGGAGTCAGCTCTCTGGGCAGATGCCTTTTTGCCCTTTTATCAGTGACATGACATTTTCTGCAGGATTTTTCTTTCTCATTTAAATGCTCCTTTAAAATACATATTCGTTTCTCTTACCCTATGAAAAGAAAGCTTGGCCCCTCTTTTTTATCACTTAGAAAGATTAAATTAGCTTCTCAGCTGATGGCAGACAAGATATACTTCATATTCCACAGGCAATCTGACTACAAGGCCTGAACTGAGCAAGAGCAATTCAATTGACTCTACTCAAGCTGCACTAATTTACACCAACTATAAATTAATCTTTTCTTGTGAAATATGTCTAGGAGTGACCTTGCAGTATCCAACTGACTGAACTAATTCTGGAAAGCATCTCACCCTTAAAATAATGTAGAAGCCCTTTTTAAGAAATTTGCCAAACTTTGCATTTTCACCTTTAAAGGATAAGTCAAAGGGCAGCACTGAAAGAAAGATGATGGTAGAATTAGGCCAATCTCTTACACAATTCACATACTAACTACATTTATCTATGATACAGATGATGAAAATATAGTATTTTTCACAGAATTTTAATTTCTTCTCCTTCCTTGTTCCTATCTTTTCACGGTATTTTTTATTCTCATTTCCACACAAAAGCCTACTCTGTAAAGCTTATTAATATGAAATACTACGGAAGATGAAAGATACAGATGGCTGCATGGAGACTGTGAATCCTAAGAGAGATCTTTGCATCTTCATCTTAAGCCGCCCATGTTTTGGTTATTTGTGCAGGGTCAGCTGTTGACAGGACAGCCAGCATTACTGCAGGGAGATGTCATGCCAGAGGAGCAGGGTGCTGTCCTACCCAGGCAGGGGAAGGCAAAAATGAGCACAGAAAGTTTTCTATAAGGGGCTCTTGATTTCACCTAATGAACTGGGGCTCAGGCCAAGCAAACCTGGCCATGCCATGCTGCCTGTAGTTTTTTTGTCACCACCATGCAAATCCATATTCATGGAGTCATTCAAACTGAAATGTTGTTGTGGTATTTGGGACTGCAATGGCAAAGGTCCCAGTCAGCCTGAAGCTTCCTGGTCTTCCTATGCCAACATGATTCTGTGATTTTATTCTATGATTCTTTGACTTACTGTCCCTTCTTTGATGAAAAGTTAAACCAATATTCCCCATCCAACCTGTCTACCTGGCAAATGCAATCAGAGCTCTTTACTTAAAGTAAATAACTGAATACATTTGCCTTAAGCTACCCTTAGCACCTTTTTAATCAGGGAAAGAAAGCACTTACAGCAATTAAAGCAAAAGTCAATGTGTAAAAATCAGCTTTTAAATTAGTTTCTCTTCACTGTCAATTATTTTAAAAACATTTTTGACTGCTTAAATTAATTCCAATTTGAATTCAAGATGCACATTGCCACAGAATGAGATTCAGGACAGCATTTTTTTCCTCATCACTACTGAGCTTTTCATATCTTTTCTCTTTAATTTTTTTCTGCTTCTCTTGAGTCATCGCTAATGAAAGTTCTAAATATAGGTATGACTAACAATGCAAACTTTAGAAACTGTATGTAAACTACCAGAAGAGAAACAGATCAGAGAGTTATGCTCAACAGAAATTCAAACAACTGTTGCCAACCACTACATGCAAATGATGATTACTGCATTTTTCTCATTAGAAAGGCAGCTGTCATGTAGCTTACGGTTTGGACAGAAAGAAATAAGTTAGCATATTGCTTAAGAGCTGTCTGCTAAATCCTTGCTCTATTTTGCCAAAAATACACTAGAACATAAAATCCTTCATTCTGCAGAATAATAAATGCCATGTTTCCCTTTCCCAGTGTCTTGTCAGATTGTTTAAGATAATCAGGATCAAATAAGACAAACACAATGAGCTTCGGACCTCAGACTTCAGAGCAGTGGTGTTGACGCTCCAAAGACAAGTGACAAACCAAGCAAAGACTAAATGCTTGGTACTGTTGCTTAACCCACAGCAAGAATGCAGTTTTTATCTTTTAATCACATTTTTTGACAAGAAGCTACCAATACAACCTGAGACTTCCACCGTCAGACAGTAACTCTTAAAGACTCTGGCAGGCATACAGTCAGGACCAATAGCAATTATTTGGCAAGCCCAAGTAGAGGCATCTGAATCAGATGGGCAACCAAACATCCCTGAAGATGTTTTGGGCTGGAGGACCCAGATAAAGCACCAGCTGATCAACCACCAGTTGATATTTAATACTCCTACTACTAGTAATAACAATGATGATGCTAATGGGATAATGCCAAAGGAAGTTTACCACTGAGCTCCTTTCCCCCCAGTCATTCTCTGCCTCTAATTCCCCTG
This sequence comes from Anomalospiza imberbis, assembly GCF_031753505.1. NCBI lineage: Eukaryota > Metazoa > Chordata > Aves > Passeriformes > Viduidae > Anomalospiza > Anomalospiza imberbis. The sequence continues at coordinate 30,591,031 of NC_089682.1, forward strand.
TGTTCAGGTCCATTTTTCCCAGTATCTGACAGTCCAGATTATCTGAGTATTTTTTTACAACAACTGGTAGATGGGTTACCTATGGTTAAGACCATTCCTACACAATTGCAATACATAGTTGGACAGGAATAATCAGAGATGATTATTTCTAGCATGTGGGGTGATTAAGTATTCCCTGTTATTAAATGCAATTTATTACCATCAAATTGCTTGAAGAAGTAAAAACTAATGTGAAGATAGCTTGACCAACATCTAACTAGTGTTGATGGCAGAATTAGTAAATTAAGTGATGCTGAATTTAAGAGAGTTCTACCATCTTCTGTGGACTTTCACTGGAGATTTCTGTCCTATCTTATTGTCAGCATATTCAGCACTGAATTATCTGAACCCATAAGGCTAGCTTTGAAGAAATCTGTCAGTTTGAGATGAGATACTCACTGAGATTTTCAAAAGAGCTTATGTGTTTTTTTACCTTGGCGTTTATAAAACTGCCACGTTGATGAGAACGATTCCCCAAGTTTTGCTGTACCATATGGTCCATGTGCTGTTAGGAGGCCATCTACTGTGTTTCCTTGTTAGTCATTCAACTACATATTGCGTCCATCTGCAACTCTCATATGTAGTTTCACTGTAATTGCCCTTTTCATAGTGCATTTCATTCTGCTTCGTGCTGGCTTGTTCTTTCCAAGACATGCTTCACAAACACTTTTTAAAAGGTGCAGCAGTACCGTGCTGAATGGCAGGGTCGATGCAGGTGCAGCATGCAGCTCTGTTGTAAAGGAGGAAGGGTACAGGTGCTCATCTTGGAGATGAAGAAAGATATTATTTTCCTTGCTCTCCTTCTCCTCAATCCTCAGCAAAGCATTTCAGCTGTTCCAGAGATGCAAAGGGTCTCCTCAGCCAGCAGGGCTTCCATTACTCTTTCATTCCCCACACTTTGCCACACTTCAGAAAGTCTTGTGCCAGCTCCGTGTCTCCTGAAGAGTCTTTAAGAAAACTGTCCTCAGCCATTAGATCATCGTATCCTTAAAGACCCGTAAGAGTGGTATTTGTGAGAGGCTGGGACTGTGAACAGATCCTGCAGCCAAATAACTGTGCTGTGATCACACCATTGGCTCCAACCTGGGCAGGAGCAGCCAGTGTGAAGGTCGTACACTGCACTCTGGTGTCAGGAGAGTGAGCAGGAGGCACCTTCCCCTCTGCCAGTGCTTGACAAATCCTCCAGCACAGTGCTGGCTTTTGGGATAATTCGAGGCTGACACAATTTGTATTCCCTTAAAGACCTCATTACACATATTGCTCATTTAACCTTTAAAAAAGATGGAAGAAAGTGTGCCAATGGATTCTGGCTGATAAATATCTAAATTAAGTAAATTTAATTAAAAACTGTTGTAAATGTCATCTAATCTGTGGATGCTGTGAAAATTATGGTTGTAGCTTTGAACCAGTTTCAAAATGTATATGGATCTCCTTACGCAATTTTCTACAGAATATTTTTTTCTTCTTGGTTTCAGAAGAACAGTTAAATTGACTTAATTTTATTGCTCAGTAAAAATATTGAACTCAAAACTTGGAGAACTTTCTTGCATCTTGTTACTGCCAGGTGATGCTGGCTGGAACACTGGTTTCTTTCTAAAGCTATTAAGTATTATTTTGCCAGATAAAAGATGGGGAAGGAAAGAAATATATGTGCTAAGTTTCATCTAGGGAATCCTACTTTTCAGTACACAGGAAATAAAAATATCAATGCAATTTTTTCAGCTTCTATTTTGGCCATGTTGTGCCGTTTGGGTGAAAACACCCTCAGACCCTATGTTACTTTAGTGCACACCAGTGACAGCTACTCAGTGGGGAGCAGAGTTTGATGAATTTAACAAAATCTTGTTGGCTGACCTTTCCGTGCTGGAGACATGATTTCATTTCTGTTGTCTGAAAATGAGCAACAACAAGACAAGTTATTTCCATGTCTCAGCCGGAATATCATAGTCCTAATGTGTTTCCAATATTTCTTTATCATATAAATGCTATGACTTTCAGGTCTATCTAAGAACAATAACATTTTTTTCCTTTCTGCTTTCTTTGTGTACTAGCAAAAAGTTTATTTTGATCCGTTTTTTTTTTCCAGTCACTATGTATGCCACAAATATCACTGCAAAAAAAACCCTGCTTCTTGGAACAGCGTGGTAGGAAAACTCCCAGAGATGTATTTGCAAACCAGTGCTGAGGCACATGCAGAAACTGGTTCAAGACCTACTTCACAAGTAGTATCCACAATATGTAGGATCCCAGACAGACAAACTGAGTGGAGTACTGGCAATCCAAATTCAGTATTTTATTCCAGTCACCTTCCGACCTTTAATTGCTGCCAACCTGGTTCTTCTGGTTTAATCATTCTTCTGATGTCATTAAAATTTAAAAGCCTGATCCTACTGTAAAGGGCTGGGGTTTCCTTTTTGGTTTGTTCTCATAAAGGCAAGGAGGATCACTCAACAGATAATTTGTGCAGAGGGTAACCTGGCAAAAGCCACGCCATCAGAATTGGTGGGCCCCAGGGGTGACCAGCAGCCAGGAAAGGAGTAACCAGCAGCTACAGTAGGGCAGAAGAGGTAACCCACACCAGCAATAGGAACAGCTTATCAGACTGTGCTTTTAAACTCACAGTCCTCTGTGGAGGTGTCAAACCCAAACACCTGTTTTCCTAAGACCTACATTGATGTCAGACAGGCATGTCTGAGAGGATTCCAAGAACCAGTAAGTGCCTAGGAGTCCTTGGTGCTTTTGCTAATATTCCCCTGCAATTGCACCCTTCAGTGGAGTGGCTCATAAATCCCAAAGAAATGCAAAGAAGTGTAAAAAATGTTCAGAAAACTCAAAATATTCAAATTGCTGTTCACTAGGTCACAGGTCAACCTCTACCACAGTTTGAAATATACTTTCATCTCATTTAATAACTCATCTTTTGAAGAGTTTTGAAACCTTTCTTTTCTGCCAGAGAACAAATTTGGCTCTAAGGAACATTTATGTTTTTATTGCTTTTTTGTTCAGATAGTACAAAGCAATGTACCAATTCTGCTCCCAGTGAAGTCGGTGACACAAGTAAAACTGAAGTGATGGAACAAATTCAATAAAAGGTGAAATAATACAGCTAATATGTGTATGGATGTACAAAAACTTGTGGTTTGGGTTAATCCTGTTTTGGGACAAGGAGAGAGGAACAAGGACAATGTTCCCCTCTTAAAGTTCAGGTCTCAGGTCTTTATGAGTCTGCTTATTTCAGAGAGAATTCCTTTCTGCCTTTTTTTCCTGGTATCTCCTATCAGGGATAAGCAATTGGTTTTTCCAGTTTTAGCTGAGGATTACTATAGCAGGTACAATATGGAAAAAAAGGTATAAGGTAGATTGATTTCTACTTGCATCATATTTTTCAGCTTTGCCTTTGGCTAACTCTTGAGACATTATTTCTTTATTTCATACCCTACTACCTTTCACATTCCCCAGCTAAAAATAGCCTTTACCTAGAAAAAAAAATCCTGCTAGCAGTTCCAGATCTAGATAGTATATACATCCCAGCTGACTTCAGGATCTCCTCAGACCACATTTTTCTCTATTCCTCTTGTTAACACTGCCTTTCTTACCGTTTCTCACACTCTGAGCTTTCCTTGGGAGTGTTATGACCTTGCATGTGGCTCTTCTGCCCCCAGCTGTGCCTTTGCCCAGACCCTTTGCCTCAGGAAGACATTTCCAGGCAGGTGCTCCTTGCAGAGCTGGGACCTGGTTCCTGGTAGTCTTCAAGGCACAGCCAAGAACAAGCTTCAGTGACAAGACCTAGTTGATCCTGCTCAGCTCTTGGGGCAAGGGCAGCAAATCCCATAGCTCTGTATCCTCCTCTGCCAGCTCAGCCCTCCTCTGGCTGGTGCAGCATGGGGGAAGAGCGGAGGAAAGGACAGGACATCAGCCAGGGAGCAGAATCTGCCCATGCTTGTTGGCATCTCCACATCCTTCCCAGATCAGCATGCAGGAAATCCCAGTGCTGTGAGTATAACTCAATTCCTTCTTCAAAACCTGATTCCATGGAAGACTCCCATGGAAACTGTTGGGCCAGTTTAGGAGAATAAGCTCTATCCACGTTAGCAATAGCTTTTAACACTGAGCTGTACGAGGGCAAATCCGAACATGTGTAACCCCAACTCTTCCTGTCTGAATTTCCATAGATACTATTCTGGTGTTCAACAGAGCAGAACATCCAAGTGAATTAGACTAAAAACCACCATTCTTTAACATTCATTTGCACATATTTTCTTGCTGCCTTCTCCCTCTTTGAAAAAAAAAGCAGAAAACAAACCCAAATGCAAAGACAACAATTTCCCCCTCCTCAACATTCACACAAAGTCACTGAGCTGGTTCCTGTACATGCACAGCCAGCACCAGAAGTGGCAGGTGATCTCACATTCTCCTGCTTGCAAGATGCCTATCATATTGCACCCTTATAGCCCATGAGTTTTTCTGCTGAGCTGGACACCCAGCACTGTCACTCTTAAAATATTTGTGAGTGCTACAGGATTTTCTAGGGAAAGATTTCTTGAGGCCAGATTTAGTCAAATTTGATCCAAGTCACTCGCTGCAGCTCCATTTGTTAAGAACAGCTCCTCTGCTTGAGAAGAGCCCGTCACTGTGTTTTGCCTCACAATGCTGCAGAACACAATAACAACAACATTAAACTCAATACCCTGAAGGGGCAGCTGTAGTCAAGGGTCACATTTTCCTTCATTCCAATTAACCTACTTGTCATATTGGATGGTAGATGCATTCTGCAAACTGCCCTCAAGTGTTTCTCATGCTCTTTTAGTAATAGAAAGTGGGGAGAAATAAAATAGTTCATGCTTTGCTGTTTGACTTGTCCTTGGTATTTTATCTTATTGGGAAACCCAAAGAAATGAATTCTATTGTACAGATTTTAAGTGTCTGAAAGCACAAACAGGCTTCTGACTTGTGCAGTATGCCCGGAACACCAGTGCTGGCAACACCAATCCCAGAGAGAAGAGGGATCAGACCCTTTGGTTCCTGACCAGATTTCGCTCAACCCATCTGCCCCCATGCCAAATAAAAGAGTTGTGGTGGATGCCAGGTACCCACCAAGGCCATTAAATATCTTCCTCTCCTCAGCTGGACATGGGAGAGAAAATATAATAAAAGGCTTGTGATCAATTAGGACAGAGAGGGAATGCTCACTACTTACCTTCACAGGCAAAACAGACTTAACTTGGGGAAAATTAGCTTAACTTATTACCAATTAAATAAGAATTGGATAATGAGAAATAAAGCCAAATTTTAAAAACAGCTTCCCCCTCTACCCCTCTCTTCGTCCTGGACTTAACTTAATCCAGAATTCTCTGCCTCCTTCCCATCAGTGGGAGGAGAAGAGGTTACAGTCAGTACATCACACATTGCTTCTGATATTACTTTTTCCTCAGAGGGAGGACTTCTCACACTTTTCCCCTTCTCCAGCATGAGGTCACTGCCATAGGAGACAGTCCTCCATGAATTTTTCCAACCTCAGTCATTTCCACAGGCTGCAGTTCTTTAAAAACTGCTCCAGTGGGGCTCCTTTCCACAGGATGCAGTGCTTCAGGAATAGACTGCTCCAATGGGGTCACAAGCCACAGAATCATTAAGGTTGCAAGCGATTATCTTGTTCAACTGTCAACCCAGCATCACCAGAAACACCCTTAAACCATATCCCCAAGTACCACATGCACACACCTCTTGAACACTTCCAGAAGTGGTGGTTCCACCACTTTTCTGAGCAATTTCTTCTGATGCCTAATCCCTCTTCCAGTGAAAAGTTTTTTTTCTAATTTCTAATCTGAACCTGCTTTGCCTCAACTTAAGGCCATTTCCTCGTGTCCTTCCACCTGAAACATGGCAGAAGAGACTGACTGCCACCTCACTACAGGCTCCTTTCAGGTAGTTTTAGAGAGCAATGAGGTCCCCTTTGAGCCTTCTCTCCTCCAGACTAAACAACACCAGTTCCCTCAGCTGCTCCTCATAAGACATGTTTTCTGGACCCTTCACTGTCTCTGTTGTCCTTCTCTGGACATGCTCCAATATCTCAATGTCTGTCTTGAAGTTAGGTGCCCAAAACTGGACACAGGAGATGTCACTAGTGCTGAGTGTAGGGGGACAATCCCTGCCCTGGTCCTGCTGGCCACACTATTTCTGATACATGCCAGGATGCCATTGGCCTTCTTGGCCATCTTGACACATGCTGGCTCATGTTCAGCCACTGTCAACCAGCACACCAGACTGGGGCATGGTGCTCCCTCAAGGTTCTCCATGGTTGTTTCTAGGTGGATAGGCAAGGCAATGTACAAATTTGTATGAAGCACAAAGTGTGAAAAACACTGTTCTAGAGAGTGTATTGCAGCTACCCTGTTTCTTCAAAGTTTGTATCTAATCTCCAAATCCTGCCCTTGTGCTGGAAAAAAATGTCATCTACATTCTGGACTTGGTTTTGCATGGTAACCAGTAATCTGTACCCATTTTCAGCTAATTCATCCCATAAATACAGGCAGAAAGTGTTTTGTGCCCATTTCTCCCTACTAAATTGAATGTATTGCTTTTGGGGAAGAGTTCTATCCACTTGTCAGAGGCATCTCATTCACCACTTTATTTCACATGCATAATGAAGCACTCCTGAACTATGCAAGGGCACTATCAAGCCAAAAGAGAGCAGTAGATATCTGTGGAGACCAGAAATCTCCCCTTTCTTGGCACCCCAATGGCTTGTAAGCTGCATACTCACCAAATCACTGCCTTCACCACTGCAAAGCTGTGTTCCAGCCTGCGCCAGGAGTGCAGCCACAACCTGTCCCTGAGGAATCCATCTCGGTTCTCACTCATACCTCAGAGCACCCAATGCTGTCATTGATGCCTTTGGGATCTTGAATTGCTTTTGACAGCGTGCTGTAGGTTCACTGGACATCTCTATGAAATTTAGTGATTTAGGTGATTAAACTATTAATAAATTTCAGCTCTCCACTTTTCCAGGCATGTTTGTCTCTCATCTTCATCTGGTTAGAACAAGTATATGCAGCAGGACCAGCAAGCTTATGTGACTTCCCCATATGTTTTGCTGCGTTGATTTCTCTCCTGCTCGTTTTTACGTGGAGTTTGGCACTTTTAACATTTTCATGCTACAGTTTTATTGTTAACTTTTCCTGCTTGAGTTAATTGAAAGCTATAAAGCACCTGAAATGCCTCAGAGGCTTCCACTGTCAACAGTGAGATGAGCTTTTCTCAATTCTTCAATTTCCTAGGAACATTTTGCTTGCAGATACAGGATAAAATGCAGCTGGAACTGTGCTTGTATTGTTCCTCTCTTTTTCCAGATGGTTTTGAGCTCAGGTGAAGATTTTAACTGCTCCAGTAATCCATAAAATGCAAAAATATCTCAACAAAATATTTGATACTGTGAGACACTGGGATGTCTCTCTGAAACCATTCTCTGTGCTGCAGCAAGGGTATTTCACTGATATTTCCAGATACTGCACTGATAGTTCCAGACGGAAGGGACACGGCTTTTCACAGCTGTGAAACATGCTTTTCTCCTTGCTAGTTCTGCCAGAAGTGGGAGCTCTGCAGGTCTGGATGACAGCAGCCTGCCATACTTTTCTTTTGCTTTTGCCCAAGCTGCAGTTAGACTCTCCTCCTTGCTCTCTGCTAGCATACCTCTTTCACTGCATCCCTGTTCTTCTATGCTTTGGGTATTCCTAACCTTGAATCATAATGTCCAGCAAATTGTGTTTTGTCTTGACTTCAGCCCAAGCCTGAAATATCTTTTTAGTGAGCAAATTAGCAACTAATGAAAAAAAAAGATGTGGAGATCATCCCATCTTCAACCTAAAGATGACAGATGAGACCTACCAAGCAGTGCAGACCACTAGGCAGCCATGAGGGACATGGATGGGTGGTGGGACACTATGCACCTCCTTCTTAGGTAGCTTGCAGATGACTCGGTGTCACGCTGGGGCAGCAGCAGCAGTCTGCTCTCCACAGCCATGCTCTCCTGTCCCTTGGCTGGGTGTGAACAAAATGACTGCCCTGCACATCTCCTGGTGTGAGACAGAGGGGCTGCCACACAGGGCCATCCTCTAATGAAAAGCCAGCTGTCTGAAAAGACTGCACACTTTTTTCTTGGATGAAGGTGTTTAGTAGTCCTGCAAGGTCACCAGGGAAAGCAAGGAGCTCTGCTTTGTCATAGAACCATAGAGTCACAGAATGGTTTGAGTTGGAAGGTACTTTAAAGACCACCAAGTTCCAGCCTCCCTCCTATGGGCAGGGACACCTTCTACTAGACCAAGTTGTTCAAAGCCCCATCCAACCTGGACTTGTCATGAACTTGTTTTTCTCCTGGGTCTTCACCTGGAGCTCTGGCGCTCAGCTTGCATTGAATGTGAGAGCTGTGCTAAAGTACCCTGATTTAATAAAGCACACGCTGGATTTTTAGAATACTGCACTGAACTCTGGTCTAATAATCATCCAGCCTGACAGGGTTCCTTAGATGGGGAACTTCCAAAAGAGGCTCAGCGTGAGGGTTTGAGCTGAAAGCATTTTAGCCTCAAAGAGATGGAATTTCAAAAGCCTGAATGGTATGATAGTACCAAACATCTTCCTCTCAAGCAGAAATCTGAGAGCAATCAAGATGGATCTGCCATGCCAGTTGTTTCCACAGAGTACAGTGGTGTTGCTGTCTCCTTGTAAGCAGGATGAGGGGAAAGGCAGAGGAAAGGAAGTGAGGATCCCACCAGTTTGATGTCAGCCTCTGTTCAGCCCCAGTCCACTGCCACAGGGGAAATCCTCACAGCTGGGAGCCCAGCCATGGATGATCTCTGGAATCCATACAGTTTATCTTGACCCTTGATACTCAGCTCTGCTTCCTAAGGAAGCACCAAGTTGCCTGAGTTTGCATGAGCACAGAATCCTATGAGCTCTCAACAGAATCCCAAGATCTTGTTTATTACAGGGACATAATTGAGGTGGCAAAGTGGGGCACACATACTGATAATTTAATTTTATCATCACTTCCCTAATTTTTTCTCTCTGGCAAAACTTTCTTGAGCATCTAGTTATTCTCTGACGGTGAGAGTGATAATAGGAGGATTTTTTTTTTTTTTAAGTATGGTGTTACTCAAGATCAGAAGACTTCACATCATAAAATATCATTAAAGTGTGAATTCAAGGTTGGGGAAGATGAGGCCTTTACAAGCCTAATGCAATTAATTCTGCTCATTAACTACAGACTCCAAATACATACACAGAGGCTGATCTCACTCCCGCTGTGGAGACTTAGGTCTGAAATATTATTCTTTTCCAGTGGATTTCCCAGTGATAAGGTGGGATGGAAAGCTCCCTCTCTGTATTACATACTGGTGAACATAAAGTCATTGCTGGAGGAATGCTACATGCTCTAAATCTTTTGGTGTGCAGTAACTTCTTGTCAAAGTAAGAAGCTTAAAGAAATTGAGGTCCAATACTAAATAATTTCAGTAATTGAAATGTGTTAGATTGAAAGTGGGTTTCTTTGCCTTTTTTTTTTTTTTTTAGTATAATCCTTCTCATTCTGCAATCAGTCTGAACACTTGAATTCTGGAAGGCCTCAGTTCTCTACAGTTTACCAGAGCTAATACCAACCTCAGTCCTTCTTGCTTTCTTTTCACAGAAGAATTCTCACAGTGGGATATTTTCAATATAACTGAACTTTGATGTAAAAAAGCAATTTATTTTTCCAGCAGCTCTCAGTATTCCCTTTGCTATAGCCAAAGGTATAGCAATATCACCCTCATAATCAGCCTCTTCTTTATTTGGTGCTACATAAAAGCCTATGCTTGTTTGCCTGCAATCATTAAATGTGTGTGTTTGTGTGCATGTGAGAGAAAGAAGAGGAGAGGGAAGAAATAAACATCTGTCCTACCAATATACAACCTTATTTGCTGGGCCCTGGGGAGCTTTCCTTCTCTCCTTAGCCTCTTGCACACAGTCACACTACTTTCCTTATCTCTCCTGTGATTACTTGTATTGCATTCCCACAACTGTTTGGGAGACAGATCCTTGGGACAGGGACATTGTCCTGTAAACCAAAAACCATAATGTCACCACCATAAACTAACCATTCTGCAAAGAGTCAAAGCAATGAAGCCTGGTCTTCTATGAATGTGAGGGGGAGGGTGAGAAGGGAAGGGAGGGAAGAGCAAATAAAGCTCTTATTCTGCCCTGCAATGGGGAGAGAAGAGATGGGTGGATTTAGAAAAACAAACTCACCAAAAGATTTCAGAGCTAACTAAAACTACTTGCTAAAGCTAATGATCACCAGAAATTTGATTCAGATATTTGGGGTTCCGCCTTGCTTGCACCAAAAATGCTGCCTTTGGTTTACTTTTATCATTGCATGAATGCATCTCCTCAATGCCTGTTTCATAGATTTTTGTTTCCATCTTATGGTCTTCGTGTCTATTAGAAATACAGCCTCGAGGCAAACTTTCTCACAGTAGTGCCTTACTTTGTTGTATTCTGCAGTACATGTAGTTGGCTCTGACAGCATTGGCTTTGCACTGGTACACTGTCAAACTGGCTACAAGAAGTATTGTGAAAAAACAAACCATCTGCTAAGTGAAAATAACATCCTGATTTGGGTTTTTATGCAACTATTTAACTCCATTTAAATATCCTATTTTTCCACATCTAATTGTGAAACCAAAATCTTACTGCAGCACTTGCATTTGACGTGACCACCAATCTGAATCCAACTGATAACTGCTTAATGTGCTTTTTGGGCTCCCTGTCTATCAGCTCTTCTCTGAACTACTCAAGACTCAAGCAAAGTCATGGTCTGACTGGTTTCTTGGGTCATTCTTTAGTCAAAACTCCCTGAGAAAATACATTTTGGTTGGATTGGACAATCTTAGAGGTCCTTTCCAACTGAAATAATTTTATTATTTCATCCTGAGGATACAAACTCAGCCGAATGTGAAAGTTTCTCAAGACCCAAGGCTCTTTTAGTAAACCTGCACCAAATATTCCTGTTTAGTAATGACACAGTAAGAATCAAGGAATTTTGCAGTAAAAGGTACACACTGCTCATATTGCATGAACAACTCAAACAGTTTCAACATCTTCAAATTTATGTCTGATTCAGCCTTTACCCAAAGCATTGGAGCCTAAATGGATCAAGCTTAGAAGCATCTCAGACTGGGGCACTGGGAGTGTATCCCTGAAGGCAGGTAGGATACTATGACATGGGAAAAACCAAGTGATCTGCAGAGTTTTTTTTTAATATTATTATTATCATTAATTATTTTATTATTATTATTTGATATGTGTAAAAATAAATGCAGAAGTATTGCCTGCTAGGGAAAATAGTGTAACAGGTGATTCTGTGCTTGCATCCCATGGCTCTCAGGTGTTTGGGGCTGGTTTATAGGTCCTCCAAAGGTAAGAATTGCTCGCATGATACCATCACCTCCAAAGGAGGAGGGCCAAGGATTCTTGTTATTTTCAGTTGCTCTTTTTCATTTAACAAGCAGTGAAGAGACATGATCACCATCCCAGAGTGGCTGATGAGCAACAGGCAGTTGTAAATATAAACAAGCCTTTACATCTTGGCTGTTGGGTCAGGGTCAGTGAGGGCAAAGTAATATCCTTGCTACCTTTTCTCTCTTCTCCCTGGAAAGTGCATGTTTATGCAATGGGTGTAGTGGAGAATACTTTTAATTTCTCATGTATTCTTTTCTCTGGTCTCTGTAATGCTGCTCATTATTTCTTCTCACTTCACTGGAATTCTCCAGCTGGCAGAAATGTAATGAGAAATGCACTCTTGTGAGGGCAATAGATAAGGAAAAAAATTGTTTTCAGAAGGATGTCATAGATGAGATCCTGAAACCATGTTTGCATAGCTCTTAATGTTTTTGCCATATTGTTTATCCTTAGTGAAGTGTAAAACTGAAGCACATCAGTGTTGCCTAGGAAGCAGTATGAGGCAGCTGAGACAATTTGTTAGTATGCACTTTTTCATTTACAGCACTTGTATGTATTTGTGTATGGAAAAGTAGAGTGAACTTTAAAAAGCTGTACCATTATTTAACTGTACTGACACCATGTTCTTCTCTGGAAAGAAGGAAGTATGTTTCAAACTTATATAAAGACTGTCACTTGCGTCCCTTTTAATATAACTCATTGTTCATGTTGTTGTGCTGACAAAATCATTATATTTTTAAAGTTAATGTAAAATTTAAGAAAAATAATGTATGTCTCTCTATTTCTCTCTCCCTTCTCTTTACCTTAGCAAAATACTATTTGCCATGTCTCATATCCAAATTATTTTTAGAAACATAAGCAAGACCATTAACTTAAAACTGCTGTTACAATTTGTGGTTGGTTCATTTTCTTGGCTAAACTCAGGTATGAAATTGGTGTTGCAGCTAGAATTACAACTGAACATAGAAATGCATAGCCAAGCACTATTAAGTTCCCATAAGAATAAAATAAACCTGAAATAAATAAATATTGTAATATTGTTTGAATTTTATGTTCATTTTATTGAAGTGAGAGTGCCTCTCTCAGTTTGGTTTCATCTGGAAGCTAAGAGTTGCTCTGCCATGCAAACCAGTGTTTTAAGTGGGGACAATTGGGATAGTCCCTCCTGAAGTGCACTCCTGATCTGAACTGAAATACCAATGTAGCTCATCCAGAGTCTCTGCCAAAAAGTGACTCACAACATCTGCTCTGAGCTGCTTTCTGGAAGCGCACTGGCTGAAGAGGAACATAAGAGAAACTATGCCTAAATGTCACTGTCCTGAGCCAGCATGAGCTGCCCTTCCTCTTTTCCTTTCCTTCCCTGCTCTGGCATCCCCCACATCCCTTAGATCACTCTTCCATTTCAGCTTTTTGTAAATGAAGAAACAGTTTTAGTTATTGCTTTGAAAGACTTCTCCTGTCATCCATAGCCTATATTTTGTGGTGCGTATATCTGGTATCCAGTTTATCCAAGTTTCAGTGACATATTGTAATTAGGTTGTACGGTAAAAGTTTGGGAGTTAAGTTACACAAAACTCACTTTAAGCTCTTGATTTTTCTGGCAAAGTTACAAATGAGAAATCAAAGTTTCCATTTCCCAATTTAGAAAAAAAGGATGATCAAGTAAAAGCTCAGAAAAAGAATGTCTGAATTATTTCTTTTTTCTTTCCTACGGAAAATTGGAGAAGGAGTTGGGTATTTGGGACACAAATACCAATTCATTGTGTACTGTCCTCATTTTCCCCATGTAAAGTGCAGTTGGGAAGAAAAGCTCCAGTGGGCTCACATGCTAATTTTTCTCATTGCCTCTTTAACTTGCACAGATTTTTCAAATATTGACTAGGCTTTGAACTTGACCTACTTAAGGCACTGGATATGGTTTTCACTTAAACAAACGCCCCTTCAGATCATGTCAGTATTATAAAGGGGCCTTGCAGCTACTGTGAACATTGAGAATATCAGCATCTTAATACTCCTTTATACTACTGGACATACTGTGAGGGAAGTCAGCTGTCCTTCTCTGCTTCTCGTGGCTTTCGTGGCTTTCAGTGTTGTTCCTCAGGACCAGTTTATGCTAATTGGTATGAAATTGAATTTATTCTCAAGACCTGCTGATCACCTCTAAGTTGAATCCCTCAGATCAACCTTAGTCTTGAGCTGTGCCTGAAGCAGGAAACTCTTTCTTGAGGCAAGGTTGGAGGCTGAGGAGCCTCTGTGTCCTCTCGTTGCCTGCAGCAGAAAACTCACAACTCATCTTCCTTCTACACTTCGTCTCTCCTCTCTGCTGCCTGGCATTTGGCCTGCTTTATTTACTCTTCTTTGTTCAGGGAGGCATTTTGTGCTTTTCATGCGATCTTCCCAGGCTTCTGATTATGCTCCATGGGCAAAGAAGCAAAATACAATTCAAAGTCAGCCTGGTGAGAAAACTCAAAGGCATCTGCTGACAGAAAGAAAGAAAAATTATACAGTGTTGTGGCTTGCATGGATTTTTGAAATGGAGACTTGAATACATTTTTGATATATAATCCTTTTCCTTCTACACAGTTTCACAAGGAATGTTCTTACTGTCAAGAATATTCTCAGCTCACCTGAGAAGAACAAAATAAATGACCTTTGCAATCTTAACATTTTCAGTCACCCAAGAAGAAAAATGCATATCTTTTCTACTCCTGCAAAATCAAAGAACTTCAGTCTAAAAAGCAAGGAGAATTTTAATAGTAATAATCGTTAAAGTAACATTTTACCTTCTTTGTCTAACCAAGATTTCTGCAATGAAAATAAACATCATCTAAGAAGCTGGAGCACAAACAGGGCAGGGAGGGTGAGAAGAGACAGAGCTTTACCCTCTGCGAATGGAGGGGTGGTTTGTGGGCTGGGAGTTTGCAAAGGGAAGGAAACTCAGACAGCCAAGGAGGGCTGGAGAAGCAGGACCTGTGCATCGGCCCCACTGCAGAGGAAGGAGGGAGGTGGCTGCCATACAGCTCTGGCTCTCAGCTGGAGGGTGGTGAAGGGTAAAAGAGGGCTGCAGAAGAGCTGATGGACAAATTTATCTGGCGACTGGGCCATGCTGATGAGTGACTGGCCAGCAAAATACAGAGCAGCTCAGCAAGTGAGGGTGGAGCTTGGTATCCCAATCTTCTGTGGCTCCCTAATGCTTCTCCCACCTGCTCAGCCGCAGCCCCCGCTCCCTGCAGGTCTGCCTCCTCCCGAAACGCTGCAGAGTCCCGCGGGTGCCCTGCAGGGGCAGGGTCCCGCGGGGCGGTGCCAGCGGGTGTCCCGGTGCCGCAGGGAGGGATGCGCCACCGCCGGGCTGCCACAGCACGGCCACCGGCCCCACGCCGCCGCAGCTGCCTGGTGCCGAGAGCCTGCAACCTGCAGCACACAACATTGAGTGTCGTTCAATTCTTAAACCATGCGTACTTTCAGCAGATTCTTTTATTCAGCCTGATGAAATTTATTCTGTTTGATGTTTTCACAAACAGCATCTTAAGGCGTTACTTCAACTTCTTCTCTAGCGCTGCCCTTTCCGAAGCCATTATTACTCATTAGGTATATTGTGCAGAAAGCAAAGTAGGTCACGGATGAAAAGCCCCATCTTAGCGAGAGGCACCAGTATAGCACAAAGCTATTTTCAACTTTCATGAGATAAAAAATGTTTTCTGTAGGATGAAAGCTGTCACTGCCAGCTTACAATTGAATGCCAAGTATGTAAAAACTTCCATTTTGGATTCCCAGGCTTTCATATGTTAAATGCATTGTTTTAGCAATTCATTTCAAAGATAATTCCCCGCTGTGTAACCCACACTGACTTACACATACCAGTAGGGTAAGTGCTGAGGACGGGTTCTCAGCTGGTGTAAATCATTGTCAGCTCCATCAAGATGGGGCCATCTCAACCCATGAGGATCTGTCCGCAAGAGTCCCCAAAGGGGGAGCAATAGAGGTGATCTGGGTGGGTGCTTGGAGGTAGGATGGCAGCCTGGAGCTCGGGCTCTGGAAAAATCCCTCATAGCCCTGCCCATCTGTGCATGGCACTGAACGAGTGAATTGGCACCTGCACTCTGGGATGGCCTCTAAAGCCAAGATGACAACTTCAATTGCAGCACCCAAGTGCACATCATTCTGCCATCATTATTGCTTTGCACTCTGACCCATTAGTTAAAACAAATACTTAATTTTTGTTTGATTGCTCCTCTAACCTTTATTTTTCGTAATTACTTTATATTTTTATGTAACTACTTTCATAGTTACTTGGAGATGTCATAAAGATGCCAAATACAAAGTCAGACTTTCTGGAATGATCCTTAATCGCTAAATTGTTGGGTATCTCTCTTCTGGCTCTCAATTTAACAAAACACTCAGCAAATTCTTTGTTTTATCCAGTTTCTAGTGGGACTTAAACTCTGGGTTTAAGTAGGAATTAGACTGCACTCATAGTATGTCCCTTCATCAACAGAATATGTCTGAAGTACTTTCAACTGCAAGACAGGTAATTAATATAATTATACTTTCAAGTTCATACTGCATAAAATAAGTTGACATATATGGGAACAGAAATATTGCTAAATATGTTTTGTTGGTGTAATCAACTTGCTCTACTGATTTGAATTTATGGATATTTTAATTAAAAATCTGTACATTACAGTTGAAATGAAATTTTAATTTTTTTCTTAAAAACAATAATTGCTTAAAACTAAAATGTAAAATATGACAACATAAGGGAAAATCTATATTTATTATCATATGTTAGAATAACATAAATTACAATAAAAGTAACAAACTATATGATTGCAGATGTGATTTAAAAAAAAAAGATAGCCTTCACTTAGGGAAAGTTATTTAGTAAATACTTGGAAGTAGGGCTTGCTACAGTCACAAATCATTTTTTAATCAGCGATAACTTCTACTGTAAGTACAAATGGAACATTTTCTGCTTTATATTTTTTTCAAGTAGCTCTGGTCAAGGACTAGGCCAATTAAATTGAAAGCCAAGGACTCACTTAAAAAACCAAAAACACTCGTAGTGAATAAAAACTAATGTAAAAGGATAAAAAATACTAGTTCAAAGATAATCAAGAGGCAGCTGGCCATAAATAATCAATTTAATTAGACAAACAGAAATGTTACCTCCTCTGTTTATTAAAGGTGTTTAGTTGCTTAAAATGCTATAGTGCATTCACTTTGGGGAACACAGACAGTGTATCTAAGTTAGCTTTGCTGAGATGATTCCGACAATTACAAAGCATTGATTTCACATCTTTTAATTAGTTCCATTTTCATTTAAATTGTAAGTAAGAAGGAATAATTGTCTAATAAATAAGAAATGCTTTGTTTGGCATTTCAAAATTAAGTAACCCACAAATTAAGGATCTGAATAAATGTTTGTAAACCATAACTGCACAGATAATTTGATGTGGATTTGCTCACCTTCTAGTGTTGCAAAAAAACCAAAAAAACAAACACATCAATTATTGGTTACAGGCTTTTGTGTGGGGAAATATACTGAAAGTATTAACTTAAAACAAGCAGCAAAAAATGATTCACCATTTTCTGTAAATGATTGAAATCATAATTAGAAATAACCATTTACTTTATTTGGTTTCAAACCAGTATCTATGACATGTAGGTATCCACTAGTTTATTATACACCTCTTTCAAGACATATAAAAGTAATTACCTGCTATGAAATCCAGAGCTGAGGACCATGCATGGATTCAGGAGGCTTGGCCTCCATTCCTCCTCCTGCTGTAGTTGTGCTCTCAGTGCCAGGTGGATTCTTTAATCCTTCAGAGGATCACAAACTGTCCTGGCCAGTACAAGACTTTCAGGTCCGTGATCTCAGTAGGCACCCAGAACCAGCCTGACACTGAGACACTGAGTAGAGATGTTCTGCACTGCTTTAATGTATACAGTGACCTGCTGTTGCTGCATGCACCATTTGGTTTATTATCTCATTGTTGTTTCAGAAAATTTTAAGCTAAACCAGGCAGGACAATATATAGGATGTGTCTGTCTTGGTGTGGTTTTTTTTTTTTATTTTGCCATATCTGCATTTTGGTTTTCAAGTTGCCCAGAAAAGATACAATGCCATCCAAAAATATATATAATATCTTTATTGTATAAAAGATAACTAAGAAGTCTTAACTCCAAATTTCTGTGCTTGCCTATATGTATTTTTGATACCTCCAACCACCAAAGTATTTTGGTTTGTCAGATGTTTCTGAGAACTAACGTATCATGAAGGATTTCCAAGTTGCAGCAGATTTCTTAACCACTGACTGTGAATTTCCTGAAATGGGCTTTTCAAGGTGGGGTGAAACACAAAATTGATGCCAGAAGAAAGGTAAGAGAGATGGAAAAACTTGGTGCCAAAGTAAAATAGCACAAAGCAAGAAATTCTGATTAATAATGTGAAAAAAATCCCAAAAAAAACCAAACAAAAATACCCAAGTGCTTGATTCCTTGATCAGAAGAGAAAAATGATTAAAACATCTGGATTTGTTTGAGGAAAAAACCCTTGGGTCTATACAAAGAAAGGTAAACTAAGTAAAAAGAAAGAGATTCAGAAATGCTGAAAGCAAAGGCTGCCATTAGTGAGTCTCCTTCAGGGTTGCTAGAAGAGGCCAAAGGGACTGAACAGGCAGCAGACAGGGATGCAGGGATGCAGGAGCTCAGGATGGCATCGTCCCCACATGCCCAAGGGAACAGGACTCATTTTCCCTCCCCATCACATGTTCCTCACCATGTATAAAGGGAAAACCACAAAGCAACTAACAGTGCAAGGCCACAAGTGGAAATTCCCAGCATTGCATCTATCATGTCTTCTTGGAAAATGAAATGTCAAAAATACTTCAGGCTTTTAGGAGGACATAGAAAAATGAAAAACATTTTAAGCGGTAAGTGACTTGGTCAGTAATAGAATAAGACCATAAGAGTTTCTAAAAATTATTTGCAGTGGACTCAGGCACACAGAAATTGTAATTTATGTCGCTCTTTGAGTGTGAAAACTCCACATCTATGTAATGTGATTTGTGAGGTCCACACAATATGAGAGGATGAAAGTATTTCAGTCTCTGAGATGTCCTCAGATCTGCATTTTGGCTTGCAGTGCTTGAACTACAAGGCCTATTTAGAGAAAACGATATGCGCAGAGTGTATCAAATGGACAACTGTGCTAAACCTCTTCCTTTTCAGCAGGTCAGGGTTTATTTCCTGTCAGGTTTGCATTAATGACCCACTGACCTACTTTTCTGATCCACCTGGCAGAACTCTGCATCCCTGAAATCTGAGACTTGGTCTGCTTCAAAGATTTGTTTTGGTTAGGTTTTGTGACAGAAACCATTAGGAGAATGACAGTGTAGATAAAAATAAAATGTGCTCTGCTCTTTGCTATCACAAGCGTATTTTTACTTAATTGTGTAAGTGTTATCCATCATGATAGAATTGTCTGCTCCTTTTTTTTTTAATGGTCTGTTTTATAAGGTTTTCTTCTCCCTCCCTCATATTACAAAGAAAAATGAGCTGTGTACATTTATCCAGTGATTTCTAACCAGTGCTGCTTCTTTGCCTGCTTTAGAATAAGAGTAAGTGAAAAGGCAGGCATAATGGATTAGTGAGGAAAAGGCATCTTCTGCCTGTCTTAAATCATCTACTTTACAGAGAATCTTAAATTGCTAGAAATAAAAAAAACCTCCTTGGCAGCGCAACAACTGCATATAAAACAAATCATATTTTTCAGTGAATCGTAAATGTCACCATCTCAGATAACATTTATGCTTTCATAGAAATAGGAACTTAATTTTCCCCATTTGTATTATTAACTTACTTTGGTGAATCAGATCACCTACATTAAAACAGAAGCAGCCGGTGACTCAGAACAATGATACGTTTAAAGATCAAGCACAGCATTTGCAAGTACGAAGCAGCACGCAGATGGAACTGCTTCTTTGAACTACCAGATAAAGATTGATCCGTTAAAATCTTGCTAAAAACGGGCACCAAATGCTTGTTGTCAGAAGTGACTGACAGTCTTTGTCCGAAGCTGAAATGAAGTTGGGTTTGCCTATTCATTCAGTGGGTGCACAGTGACAGCGCAGGAGAGAGGGAGGGCTGCAATGGGCTGTGATGTGACAAGCAGATTGCCATTGCTTTGCTGTCCTTTTATAAATTCTCCAGGCTAGAAAATAAAGCCAAAAAACCAAAAAAACCCCAACCAAACAAACACCTCTGTTATCACAATACATTGTTTAACATTTCAACCTTTCTGGTTTGCTCCCTCTCCCTCTGGCTTGGTACTTTTATGGTCCCTCAACACCAAACCTGTCATGACCATATAGAAAGACAACCCTGTACAATATAAAAGCCAGAATCTTTATTCCAGCTTGTCAGAAGGTGAGTTAAAAGAAATACTAGGAAATACCAAGGCCTCACAGAAAAATGCAGATTCAGTCCAGTGCCATGACCACAAACCTCCCATCTCCTCTTCTCCATGCATGTGCACTTCATTTGTTTAAGAGCTGGGAAACTGACTAGAATATGCCCACAACACTGTAGGCAGAAGCAGCCTTTCTTTGCCTGTGTTCTAGAGCAGCCAGGTGTGTGGTGTTGTGAATGAACACAAAAGTGGCCATACTCAGCCTGGTACCAAGTGTGAACCCTTCAGCTTGCTGTGTCTCAGGGTGCACTGAACTAAGCACTGAACTCATGCAGCTCCAAGACTGATCAGAGCCCTCTCAGGACTTGCTTGCTTTCTCCTACAGACATATCTCTAGTAGGGATATCCCTCATGGGGCAAAGACTGATCTTACAATACTCAGTTAATTCATTTCCCATATGACAAACTAAAAAAAAAAAAATATTCAAAACACTGTAAAAAGTAGATATCTGCCTCAATCCTAGCAAGTAAGCGGCTGCATGTAAGATAGCTGGATGTAAGATGGGCATTACTTCAATATAATTTAATTTTTGCTTGACTCATCTCCACTTTAGAATAAAGAGATGCTTCTGGTGACACTGCCAATCTTTTTCATGCAGTAATATATTTACTTTAAAGCAAAAGAGCTCAGAGACTGACACAAATGCTTTGAAAATATGAGCTGCAAGTCTAACTCACACAAAAATATATGTGTGAATGATGATAGCAAATCCTGCATGCCAGCAGAAATCTGGGTGATGGTAGTATTTCATAATTACACCTAAGTGAAAGGTTCTCTGCTAGTTTAGGGGTTGTGGCATCTAATCTGCATTTTCATGAATTACTGGTTTTCACCACATGACGAAAGCATCTTGATATATTAATGAAAGCAATGTAAAGCATATGTCCTGTCAGATTTTAAGCAGGAAAAAAGTGATTATATTTCTCACCATGTATATCCCAACCATTCCAGCTACATGCATATTCCATTTCATCCTAGCATCCCTTACTTATGAAAGCAAAATGAATCAGAGGGTAGACTGTACAGCTATTTGATTCAGTCCCTGCAGATTGCAATGATTTTTTTAAACACAATAAACATTATTTTCAGCAGTATGTTTCCTCAAAAGATGTTTATATTGCACTTATTAGACTTCAGAGCTGTTGAGTTCAGAGCTATCTTTTAAGGCAAGTCTGTAGGGGTTTATTTTTATGTTTCTGATTTTAAAGGCTGTCTTGACATGTGGCTGATTTAAGTCTCTTTTTAGGATGCTAATGTTGAATAAAACAATTTTAAGGTGTCCCTGGATTCAACCATGGCTCTTCCAGAAACCCCTAAGGCCCCAGAGTGCCTACTAGTGACATTAGAAACATGGAGACTCAAATTATGGCCCTATTTCTTTATTTATTTAATTGTGGAGCATTAGAATATGTGACCCAAGGAGCAGTCATCAAGGAAAGATATGGAATTGTTGAATGCTTGTGAGCTGACCCAGTGTGAGTATTTATCTGTATTCAAGTGTCCCGTGGCTTAAAAAAATGCAGTCTAATAAAAATTTCAGACATCTGAGCCCCTTTTCACAATTTCTATTTGTTCCATCCATTTCAGTCTTCATGATCTTTGGGGTCAGTAGTGGCTTGTTTTCCAAACTAAGCCTATGTTGAGCTAAATCCTCAAATAAACAACTACATACACACATCCATAGATGTTCCTTCATAAAAAATAGAAAAGAAGAAAATTCAAAGTTTGCACTTGATTTAATGTTTTTTTGAGTCACAGAAGATGGTATTTCTAAATAAATAAATATTTCCTTTCCAAATAGGAGGTCAATCCTGCACTCCAGCTCAGTGCCCTCCTTTCACAGCCCTTGAGTGGAAAGGGAGCACACATAGAATCATAGAACATCCTGATTTGGAAGGAACCCACAAGGGTCATCAAGTCCAACTCCTGGTCCTGCACAGAACCATCCCCAGGAGTCACACCATGTGCCTGAGAGCACTGTCCAAATGTATTTTTTAAGTCTGTCAGGCTTGGTGTCATGACAACTTCCCTGGGGAGCTGTTCCAGTGCCCAACCATTCTGTGGGTGAAAAACCTTTTCCTAATATCCAACCTGAACCTCCTCTGGCACAACTTCAGGCCATTCCTTTGGGTCCTGTCACTGGTCACCACAGAGAAGAGATCAGTGTCTATACTGCCTCTTCCCCCTTCACTGCCTAGGACTGTAATGAGGTCTCCCCTCAGTCTCCTCCAGGCTGAAGAAACAAATTGACTTCAGTCACTCCTCATGTGACTTCCCCTCAAGACCCTTCACCATCTCCACAGCCCTCCTTTGACACTCTCTAATAGCTTCATATCCTTCTTAGGCTGTGGCAACCAAAACTGCCCCTAGCACTTGAGGTGAGGCCTCCCCAAATCAGAGCAGAGAAGGACAATGCCCTCCCTTGCCCAGCTGACCATGCTGATGCCCCCAGGACAGGGTTGGCCCTCCTGGCTGCCAGGGCACTGCTGGCTCATGTTCAACTTGCCACTGACCCGGACCCCCAGGGGCCTTTCCATGGGGCTGCTCTTCAGACTCTTGTCCCCCAGTCTGGCTGTGCATCCAGGGCTGCCCCATCCTGGGAGCAGGATCCAGCACTTGTCATTGCTAAATTTCATGTGGTTGGTGATTGCCCAGCCCTCTAATCTGTCGAGGTCCCTCTGCAGATTCTCTCTGCCCTGGAGGTAGTCGACAGCTCCTCCCAGTATAGTATCATAGGCATACTTGCTTAGTAACCCTTTGAGTTCTTTGTCCAAGTAATTTATAAAGATGTTGAAGAGAACTGGGCCTAAGACAGAACCCCACTTGACTGGTCAGCAGCCTGATGTAGCCCCATTTACTCCAACCCTTTGCAGCTGATCCATGAGCCAGCATGTCACAGCCTGTTTTGGCATTTTGCAAAAGCAAGCCCCTGGTCCTCTCTTTTCCATGCCTTTTCTTTCACATCTTCAGCCAGAGAGCTATCTATAATTTTTGTCACTTTCATTTCTAGTATGTCATTATGGATTATGAAATGTAAGCCACTGTCAGCCCATTTAATGGAGCACATCACTGTGGATAATCTCCCTGGAATGCAAATCAGTTTACTGTTACCTGGTTACTGCTGGTACATGCACAAAATGGAGAGGAAATGGCTCTAGCAGGCTGTAGCTTTAATATATGGTGTTGAGTATCTATCAGACTCCCCTTATTTTGATAGCTGTGCTCAGAACAACACAGAGATGTGATGCATTCGTCTGCATGCACGGGAATATGTCCTTCTGTATTTAGAACATCATGGTGATAAAATCATTCCCACAAGCCAGGCTTAAATGGAAGTTGCGTATCACATCCTTTTTTCTTCCAGAGAAGCAGCTTGTGGTCTTTCCAGGAGGAAGCTAAGCAGACTGCCTAAAGGGCAGGAGAGGGTATCATGCCAGCTGGGAGGAAGGTCAACTTGGGTCACACACCTCCATTCCTAGCATGGCGTCCACCTCCACCAGTCGGAAGGAGCTCATGTCAAACAACTCGGTAAGCACGGCACAAACCCTCTCATCCCTGTATTTCACGTCCAAATTGGAGAAAAACATTGCAGAAAGGAGAAAGATCCAAATCAAGCCTCAGTAGCAGCCCTGGGAACAGAAGGTGTGGGGCTGAGGAGAGCATTTGGTGCAGCTCACTTGTCTGACAATGCTGATGCCACTGTAGCTTTAAGTCAATTGTCACTGAAGGATCCAACATCCTTTAAATCAGTTTTTCTCTTACAGGCAGACTTTCTTTAATATGGTTTGGGAAAGGCTCTGCCCTTAAACTGGAGGCATTACAATAATGATGCAGGCTTGCCTTGCTTTTGTCCCCACAAAGTGCTGAACAGAGAGATAAGGGTATTCTGCTTCCACAGTAAAGGCTTGTGAAAGAGCACATGTGCACGTGCATACATGAATACAACACACACATGGTCACAGAGATATTGGCACAAAAAGATGCTGAACCTCTTAATGGACATGTCAAAACCTAAATCCTTTGTATTCAGAAAAGTTCTAGTGTGTTAATGGCAGTGTTCAATACACTCTCTACACTTATCCACGTAAAGAAGTGTTTGCTGCCAGAAACAAGGGCATTTCCTAGCAGCAAGTGGACTATGTGTTGTTTGTTTTATGTTTTAGCACAGAACCCATTGGGCCTTACAGGAATGACCAGCACTGACAGATGTGACCAAATTGTGTCTGAGAGCAGTGACAACCATGTGGCTGGCCCCTAATGACACTAAGAAAAACCCCTGAAGACATTAACCAAAACTATTTCTGATTCTTGCAGGATGCCACTTCTTCAGCAGGTTGTATATTCACCATGCCAAAGTTTTGTATGACTGTCATTTCCTATTGTGTTGCATTCCTAGGTGTGGTCCTCAGAGTCTACCAGGGGGAGAAATCCCTGTTGCTAAGGAAGTCCCAGGCAGAGGATGAGGAGAGGGGACAGAACAAGTTTGTGAAGGTGACTAGTTTTCCTTATTTGTTCTGGGGAGAATTCAAGGGCTATCTCACAATGAAACCTAATTTGTCCTGATCTCTGCATAGCAGTGTCCTGGACTGCTGATTTAATTAATGGGCATTTGACAGGTTGAGGAGTGGGTGGTCTAACCAGTACCTAACCAGATATTTGATTATTTAGCAATATTTAAAATATGTGAAGTCCTCTGTTCATAATGGATCATTACTTCTTATTATGAGCCTTTATCTTACACTATTGATCAGTGACTGATTAGTGGAACCTAATCTTCAAATGCAAAAATATTTTGCTTTACCTCGTTCCCCCAAGTTTTCAAATTTCCCCCTTTTCTGCCAACAAAATCACTCTACAATAGTTCTGATTTTACTGCCAACATGAAAGAATTCAGAGACTCTTTCTGAATTACACAAGACAACTGATTTATGTTGCCTCTTGAGCCCACAGAGGATCTTTTACCTTATCTGTTGGCATGGACATTTTTCCTACAATTGTATCTAAAGATTGTGCATATTGCATTCAGGTTCCCTTCCTTGAAATACATAAAGTTAAAAGAAAACATTCTCAACATCTTATTGTGTAAATCCTTCTGACACAATTTCCACGTTTTTGTAGGAGATGAGAACTGATCAGTACAAAGTAGGTCAAGAACTCCTAAGAGACACAGTGACTGCTTTTGATTTTTCTACCTTGAAGTTCAAAGACCATGACTAAGTTCATTGAAAGAGGAGGAAATGAGTTATTTAAAGAAATAAGGATTCCACTTTACATGTAGTGACCCGAGAACTTGAGAAAGAGGAGCAGGTCATAAACAAGGTGGTGTGTGCACACACATGCATGTGCCTGTATGTACTTTCCAAATATTGTTTTGAAACAACACCACCATTAATTGAGGATTAACTCTTCCTAGCACTAAAATTTGCTCTTTTAATAATGAGTTTGGTAAGAAGTTTCATTCTATATGCTACATCTATATACTATGTTTTATATAAATCTCAGTAGAGCAGCTACATCTTCAAAAAAATTGCTAGAGGTAAGGACTACACTGAGTGAAATTTAGAAAAGACAGCAGCTACCCTCTCCTTCAACTTCTGTAAGCTGAAATAAGTAGTCTTTCAGCATGGGAACCATATATTTTTACAGGAGCTGTACCCAATAAGCCATTTGGCTTTAGGACCAGGCATTGGTACCTCATCCTCTTTTGTTTGCAGCACAGACATTGCCTACATGTTTATGGTGTAGAGCAATAGAAATGTTAAAGAGAGTGATGATACACACTAGTGAGGAGTTACAGGATTGGGACTTAGATCATCCGTGAGAGAACTATATCCATCATGAAGAGTGACATTTTTCCCTGTTCTTCTGTTCAAGGGACAAACTAACTGGGGAGTTTCAGGGGCATCAGTTTCAGCTGCCACATGAATGTGTGCCAAATCAGGTAATGGGGAAAGAGCTGCACCACATCAGACTCCCCTGGCCACATTGTGGCTGCCTCTGACCCTGGTGAACTGACATTTAGGAGAGAAATCAGAGGAAGGTTAATGTGACAAATGGAGACAAATACCAAGAAATGATGAAGGTTTTATCCCAGAAACACTAGCATGGTCAATTTAAAAGCTGTTACTTGGATAAATTCACCTTTCAACTAGTGAAATACGTTTGATTAAAGCTGTGTAGGTGGCTAAATTCTGTTCTGTAGAGCTCCATCACTATTAGAGATATACCCTTTGTTTCATACCAGAGAGAGGGCAAGAAAACCTGTCTGCTGAATTAGAGGTAACATGAGTAAAAATTGAAAGCAAATTGCTCCAATTTACCTTTAATTTCTTTACTTTATATATTTTTGTTAAACACTGCATATTACTGCCATTTGAAAATAGGCTTTTCGTGCTCCACACCACTGAAAAGATGTGCTATAACATTACAATGAGCTCTTGCTCATTCATTCTTTCAGGGCTCCACTCAGAAAACAGTCAGAGGAGATGGTCTGTCCCTCCTATAGCTCAGAGTGGTGGTGTCTGTCTCTCAGCAAGTCCTGGATTTGCCTCAGGAAATCCCTCTTGTCCTCTTGCTTTGTGCTGTGAGTGTCCATCCATTGCCAGGCAGGTGTGCTTGTTGTGTGGTACCTAGGGAGGAAGTGTTTGTTTTGCCCTACAGCTTTCTCAAGATAGAGGAATATTAGGGAAAGGATTCTCTTGAGATATAGGATTGCTTTGCTTTGATAAAACTTCACCTATGAGCCATACTGTTGGAGCACCCAGCTCTCCCTGAGCCCAGCACAGGGCAAATAGGTTTTCTCTGGTGGCCCAAGAGCACAACGTGTCTCATGGCACCAGTGGCCCTGGCGTGAACAGGCATCACCTGTCAAACATAAGCACATAAAGCTGTTGACAAACACAAAGGCACAAAGAGTATTTTTAGAGGCTTCTAAGCCTTGCAATTGTTGAATAATGATAGGAATTAAGACCAATGTTGCAATAGCTGTGATTGTCAGAGATAAATGTAAGTCATCATTAATGGTGAAGTAATATTTCTTCCTAGATTGGCTGATGTAGCTGGGGAAAAAAAAATTAGCCCAAATGAACCCCAGGGAGCAGAAGTGCTTCTTCTGGTTGCCAGGTTCTGTCTCAGACCTTGATCACAGCCCAACAACTAGTCTATTCTAACTGAATCAGTGAATGTAAGGAGAGATGCTACTTCGGCTAACAACCCTCATCTAGCTAAAGTGGAGAAATCAGATTTGCAGCTCTGGGATAGGCTGTTTGTGAATAGCTCTGATTCTTTTTCCTGCTGTGCAGTGACCTCAGCCAACATGAAGTGCATAGCTCTCCCTCACTAACCTGTGAGTCTAATTGGTATTCTGTAAAAGTCCTCACAATGCCTTTTAGTTAAAGCAAATGTCAGAAAACATAAACTCCTGTTTTCTTTGTGAAAATTCCTCCAAAGGAAATTGCAAGAACCCTAACCACACAAACGCTACCTCTCAGCACAGGCTGCACATCCAGGCACTTAATTTGGACTTTTGAAGGAAAGACTGTACAATACAAGCTTCAAGATGTTTACTTTCCAAAGTCTCTTTCTGGCCAAGAAGAATGACTTCATTCACAGGGTGGTCCAAGCTTTGTTTTGTGTTCCTGGAGCCCACATGCCCATTTGGAAACTCCCCTCACAAGCCATGTGGACACAGCACCTCCCTGAGCTGAGGGTTTGGCTGCACTTAAGCACAGTAGGAACATGAGGAACTGCTGGACTTCCCCCAGGGTGCAAACAGCTGCTCCCCATCACCTCCCATCCCACCACACAGTCACGGCAGAGGCACAAATAAGACAGATGGAGTCAGCCCACAGGCTGGATGTGGCCTCCAGCTGGGGCTGTCTGACTTCATAGCTTGAAGCTAGTTAAGCTAAGGATTGATTACTTGATGGCATTTTTTTTCCCTCTAATGACATTAATATCATCTGTGAAAAGCATGACAGTTTTACTCTGATGGCTACTGTCTATCCTACCTAACCTCAGATTCCTGCAAGTTAGGTTTTGAAGCATGAAGTGCTCGCCCGAGGCTCCTTTTATAGCTGATGCAGGGAAATGGGCATCTCCAGAGGGTCAGTAGTCTTATCAGTCTTACCTGTCTTTGCCATCTCTTCTTCTGTTTTTCCTAGAAAGGGAGTAAAAGTTTGTCTGGCTTAGGCTTGAGCACTTTAGCCTTTAAGATACCAAACTTCAGGCAGATTAATCTCCTATTAAGGCAGATTACCAAATTAACTAGAAAGTCTCACTAGCCCCTTTCTCGAAAAATTACCCTCTCAGAAAGCTGGTAAATAAGTAGGATCCTCACTCAAAAAACCCTTCTGCCCAGTATGTGCAAAAATAAAGATTACAGTCTCTGGAGTACGGTGATTTTCTGGCCTGTTTCTGAGACAGCCTATTTTCCTGTACTCAAGAGCTTCCCTTTTATAAGAAAAGGTAGCAAGCCCCCACCAGATTTTCCTTTACTGTTGCATTGTGTTTTTATATCTCTGTAACAGTTCTGTAATGGTTTGCCCCTTCACCCCCCATTTTCTCCCGGTGGTTCCACCCCAAGCTTTCCCGCCTTTCCCACAATGCCAATCTCCCTGAAAATGCTCAGTCACTCCCCTGTCCCCTCCCTGGTATCCTGCCCTTCACTCAGCTCCCCATCCCACTCTCCCAGAATCTTCCACCTTGGGCGTAGAGTGAGTGGACAAGGGCCAGGGGTCCCTCCCTTGAACTTCCCCTATTGGTTTGTGTGTCTGTCTGGGTGGTGGGTGTCCCTTCCCCTGGTTACCGCCCTGTTATTTAAGATGATTGCGAAAGCCTGGAGGGGCTTTCGGCTGTTGGATACAATGGCATTCAGAGCTCCTCGGGGCCTGGATTAAACCTGAGACTTTTCCCCAGCCTTGAGTCAACTCCCTCATTATCTCCTCGGATGCCGCCTCTCCTCCATACAAGGCAGACAGCGCAGAGCTCTGTCTTAGCCGCTCCCCGAATCTTCTCGAGAAACAGGGGAGTGTCCCCCGTTGCTGACCGTGCCTCGGCCGGGCAGGCGAAGCCAGGGGGCTTCAGGGTGGGCACAGCAGCACATTTCCATCCCCTTTAAATAAGGAAGAAGCACCTTTCAGTGAGCATGGGGATCCCTATGGCCCATGTCCCCCTCAGTTGTCCATCACTTGCCAAGCAGGTCTGCAGTGCACCCCAGCTAAGGGGCCCACTCCTCCCAAGTCTTGTCATAGAGCCTCCAAAACACAGCCCTGCTTCCCTCACCTAAGAGCTTCTTTCCAGCAATTTCAATGGAAAAAACTGGAGAGAAACCCTGCTCACCTCAGTCCTTCTATTTCTCCCTCGTTGACAAGAGAGCTTTCAGATGGTGGACAGGTATTGAATTTCTGTGTGCCTGAGCCATGTGCAGTGCAAAGCAAGGTTAATAGATTTTACAGCCAGAGGGAGTATTCTGATCACCTCATCCAACCTCTGGCATCACACAGGCCAGAAGCAGGAGCTGTAATTACACCAAGTTTCCAGCAGAAATGAAAGAACACAATCTGGACCTAATTGTCCTGCCAATCACATCATCCCACAAGTCCCCAGATTCTTTGACCCTCAGTAATTTTGCTGAGGAGAGTTTATAATCACAAGGTGTCTCAACATGCAGCTCGCGTCGCGTGCTAAAGAAGACTGATGTGTTTGGCTTCAGAAGAGGAAGAGAAGAAATCCATGTGTATCTTCCTGCAAGTGGAGTTTTTATTTTGCTTTTTACATATTTTCTCCACACAAGGCTAAAAATGCAAAAGGTAGGTGTAGCTTTCTCCTTCCCTGACAGCTCTTTACATCTGTTTACAACTGTGCTACACTCTCTCCATCCGAGAGAGGCTGAAGGGCAGCGATTCTTCTCCTGCCTGGATGCAATTAATAGTGGCTGTTGGCCTCTTGACCTCTAGTCTGGTGATGTGTTTCCAGATCCATTTCCACACAGTTCCAGGACTCTAATACCCTCACAAATTTACAAGATCTACGTTGAAAAGTACATAGAGGGTAAGGAAACAGTTACCAGACAGATTTATTGCTGAGTTTTCCTTCTGTTCAGATATGTTAATAAAATGCCATTCTGGTTTAAGGAAACTTGGACCAGAGAGTGTTTAGACACGACTGCAATTATTCCTTGGAGCTGGCCTCATGTAAGCTTCTGCATTAATGAGGGATCATCTCTATTTGCACCAGTTCGCCAGCAGCACGACCAGCAAGCAATTAAATTCTAACAAGCACAAGGCTTGCAAGAAGACTCTCCCTGCACACAGACAAAGGTTGCTTGGGCTTGAAACCAAGCAGGGGGATGTAACTCTCCTTTTCTCACCCAGCCAGCCCCTAATAGATATGGATTTTTTTTTCAGTTAATATAGTGGCATGCCCTTATCAATTGCTATGTCATCAAGTCCTATGGAATGTGTAAATTCTCCCTCTGCTGGAGTGTAATCCTATTTGGCAGAGCATTACAAGGGCTGTACCAAGAGTGATTGAGAGGTCGCAGCAGAGAAGCAGGAGAGGACTTTTTGCCAGGGTGTTTTCAGCTACAGGGGCCAACTTGGCAATTTTCTTATCATCTCTTTCCATTTCCTTCCTCTGATATTCCAGCATAGTGCTTAGCCACCATTTAGAGCAGGTGTAACTCTCCTTTCTGGATTGCCCCAATAATACTCTCCGAACCACCTTTGGCAGTGCCAGGCTCCCTGAGGAAGGCAGGAAATCTGCCTTCCTCACTTGGATGATCTGGAAAGAGGTGAGCTTTCTGGAGAGCAATATTGCTCCTGGGTACGTCAGTGGCTCAGAGATGCCAAGTGCAGTCCAGTATTGAAATATGCAAACTCTCCCCTTTAGGTGCTGTTGTTTTTGTATTACCTTTTAATGTTTTAGTATGATATGCCTAGTAAATCTTGAGCTTACGATTTTTAAAGTTTCGAAGGTATAGAAAAGCATTAATAAAAACTTTATTATTTTCTTTTTAAACTTGCCACTTTACCAGCAGTTGAAGTGCCAGGTGAATTACTTTCCTATAAAATGTCATACTAATAACAATCCCTATAACTTCCAAAGTCATTCATTCCTTTCCTTTGTCCAAGAGGAACAGTTACTTAATTTGGTTTTAAAGACTCCCAGTGGGGTCTGTGGCATGTCTCCTTAGATGATCCTGTCCAGTGCTTCATTTTCCATCCTGTTGGAAAGCTTTTGCATAATGCTTAACTTAAGTTATTCTTGCTGCAATATGAACCTATTATTTCTTTCGCTTTTCACAAGGGAGAAGAAATTTTTCCTCTTCTCTCAGCAGCAGTCTTTTGCATATTTGAGGAATATTATCATTCTCCCTTCCCCCATTCTTAATCTTCTTTCCTTGAAGAAAAGCAACCCAAATGGAGTAATTCTTTCTGGTAGGTCATTATTTCAAGCCCTCTGATCCTTCCTGCAGCTCCCTTCTGGATTCTCTCCAGCTAGGCCATATCTCTCTGGAATGCAGTGCCCAGTGCTACACAAAGTACTCCTGCTGAGACATTATCTCTGCTGAATAAAACAGACAAGATAGTATATGAGTTTTCTGTGCTACATTTAGCAATTTCCAGAGAATCTACTTTTCCAGAAAGAGTAATAAACTATGCCTTTGATCCTGATCCAAGCAGACTTTCTTACTAAAAAAAACTGGGAAAGAGAGAAATTAATAGAAATCAAAACTTTGAATGTGTCTAGGAAAAGAAAACATTCTTAATCCTGTGCATGGTGCACTAGATACTCTTACATAAACAAATATTTGCTGAAATGTACTGGCAGAACAGATTCAGGAAGTTAAAATAAGGAGGTTTAGCTGCTAGTGAGGAATGAGGTCTTGTGTTTTCCTAGTGATCTTTGGTAGAGAGAAGCCTTTAGTCTCAGTTTTCATGGTTCCCAAAGTCACCACGGATTTGGAGAACCCTGGGATATAGCACACAGTATCAAATTAAGCAGCACATCCAAGGCAGTTGGATGTGTTTCCTTCTGTTTCAAAAGACTAGCTGAGGATCTAGCTTTTCTTCCCTTATACTTGTGCGCTTCTAATGGCCCTCATCAACAATGAAGAGCAGTGCCATTTCAATAGGGATGAGGTTTTACCGGAGACCCTCGCACAGCAGCATAGGAAGGTGTTTCAGCTATGGCAAAATGAGGATGCAGTTCACCCCACTTGCCCAGAGCTCCAGGGTGCTCACATAAAGCCTGCATAACATCAGTCTCCTTTGCTGTGGAGACAATGACACTGACACTGGCACAGTGTCAGTGATGCTGCTCAGCCCCGCTGATACGGGCAGAGCTGCTGGGCCTCGGAGCGGTGAGTGCCCCAAACCCACGTCTGCCCCACCATCCCCTGCCTCCAGCCTGGGCTGCTGGCACCCACAGCCAGATACGAGTTTCTGCCAGCAGCCTCCTGACGTGGTCAGCCCAGAGCCTGGAGCCCTGTGCATCCCTCTGCAGTTTTTGAATGTCACCTTTTAGCAGAGATTATTAGTAGGCTTTGTCTGACTGACAAGCACTTGTGTTTCGCCTCGAATCTTCGAAGGCAGCAGGCGAGGGGGCAAAGAGCACTAATAGAATTCTTCAATGTCATTTTAATAGGATCACTGCTTTGTGCTAGCTATTTTTTCCCCTCTTTATCTTTTCCTGTCCTCTCTGCAAGACTCTGTGTTAATACCCTCTGGTGATACTGAATTCTTTCCAAGTTTCTCAAAAAAAAAAAAAAAAAAAAAAAAAAAAAAAAAAAAAAAAAAAAAAAAAAAAGTCCCACCAGCATTAATTATTGTTCCAGGAGGATATCTTCCCTTAAAGATGCAAGGTTTCTCTGAAACCATCTGTCTGGATTTTCTTCCCTTGGGACAGAGAACAGTTAGCAACTCAGTATTTCCAAAAGGAAAATCGCAGCTCATGTAGATAATACAAATGACCCAGTTGCCCTGGGAAGGGAAGGGAAGCGCCGTCTCGTGTGCAGTGTGGATATGCTATCCATCCACCTTCCTCACTTAATGAGGCTCAGACTTCTTCATGCTGGTCAAGATAAATATAAAGCTCCCTAACCCTGAAATCACCATAGTGAGGTTGCCATGGAAAAAAAAAAAAAGGAAAAAAAAATGAAAAAAATATTCAGTCCATCACAGATTATGCTAAAATCTAATACAAAGAGAGACACTAACAGTGCATTGAGACATGGAAACATGCCTGTGATGTTCTCCAAATTACCATGATCTTGGTACAGTTTAGATTTTATAAAACATCCTGTTCTGTTCATTTTTCTAACAAGATACATTGGGATTCTGCCTTATGGGAAGATGTTCTGAGAACAGGGCTGGGATATTGGAGCTTGCTAAACATCTAACTCAAGTATTGATGTTGAGACATGATAGAAGCAGAAATACTGCTCCACACTACTTTTATTAATGTTTTGTGACATGGCCTGCAAAAAAAAAAAAGGATATCTCATCCAAAATTTAGATCCCAACTCCACATTTCAATTTTACTGTTGATAACCAGGCAGCTTAATTACCTCCCAGAGTGATTATGAGGCTGGGTTATTTAAGGTTTGAAAAGCTCTATGGAGGTTCTAATAACTGAATGTCAATCACCTACAGGAATAGAGATGTATGGGGTGCTCTGCCTGTGGGCACAGGCCACAGGCTTGTATGGGCACTGCACACACCCAAGACCAGAAATTTCCTGACCCACTGAGGACACCATGTCATGCATGTGCCCTTGGAGAGCCCTTCTGTTCCACATGAATAGCACAAATTGTGGATTGTGCCTGCTGCAGATTAGAAAACTAATCTTAGAAACCTAAACTGCAGAATCCCACTTGGGCAGGGCTCTGAAGGAGAAGCAGACAGTCTCTTTCAAGGAACTTCAGTTACACCTGGTAAAATGTTTCTTTTAGTCTTTTCTGAGTGATTATCCACAATCCAAGCAACAAAGAACCAAGAAACAGAATCCCGAAATCTCACAGAAACAACACCACAAAATCACAAAGCACAGCATTAGATCCTAAGACTGTAAGACATGATGTCTACCCTGTCACTCTCACTATTAATGGGATGCTGTGTGCTCCAGCAGTTCTAGTTGGGTCCTCTTTGGCCATTTCCTAGTGTGCCCAGCCAGAGTCCAGATCTCATTTCTAAACCATCCAGGTTTTACTTCTCCCCTCAGCATCATACTTGATGGTCTTTAGCCATAAAAAGGGGTTTAACTTCATCTGTAAACAAAGTTTCAAAGCAATACTGTTATGAAAAAATGTATCAGCAGAAAGATCAGAGGAAAGCGAACCCATGAAGAGGTGCTGAATCACTACCTGTAGCAGAGAGTTGGGACAAAAACATTATAAGAGGTATCACATTAGGTCTAAAATCTCTCCTGGTCTGCTCATGAGGGAAAGACACTGAAAAGTTCCTCAAACGATTGTGCACCGCTGTTCGTGCAGATGGAGGGTGCCTAACCCTCAATTACTGAGCAACACACAGGACTGCACCTTGATGTGCCCTCACCAAGTCTAGAAATTAGTTTTTGCTGGAGGAGATGGCAGATTCTGCTGCTCTGCTCCTCTCCAGTGCCTCCATTGAGCTCCCCCAGGGAGCAGAGCTGCAGTGGGATAGGCAGCGCTGGCTGCAGTGTGGCAGCATCCTCGCAGGTGACTCAGCTGTCAGGACACTGAGAGTGCTGCTGCTCCACAGCAGTGCCTGCGCGGGGCCGATGTCCGCAGGGACCGGGAAGGCGTTCTCATGCCTCCTCCTGCCAGGGTGTCTCAACACCGGGGTGGCAGCCACCCACCCCGGTTGGTACCTGCAATGCAAAGCCAGGGACTCTTTTGAGTCTGATCAGAAAATCAAAGGTCCCTGAAGGGACTCTCACATAGTTGCCTGATCAATTTGGATTACTATTTATGAATATTCTTTACAATCAAAACCATTATTCAATACAACTTTTTTTAATATATTTTAAGTTTCTGGGTCTTTCTTAACACCACTAGCCCTCAGATTCTTAACTCCAGATGTCTTCTTGGTCTAGAGGTGTCCACTCCTGTGCTTTTCTTGGTCTAGAGGTGTCCACTCCTGATCTGTGGTGCTCTCTACTCTGTAAATCATGCGAGTCCCAATCCATAATCCATGTAGCTCACGCAGTGAAAGTAATCTATTTATGCAGGTGTTTCTCCAGAGGCGTGTAGATGGTACTAGAGAAAGGCATGGAAATGATCTTACCTCAGACAGGAACAGTGACAAGGAACTTGGAGTCCTGTGAAGACTTTCACATGTCTCATACATTGGGATGCACCTGCCTTGCTACAGACAGGTTAAGCTCACACCTCAGTCTTCTGGATTTGGATACAGGTTCTTTCTGGAGACTTAGAAAGTCATAAGACTTTCTAATCAGTCTTATGTGATGTTTTTGTGGACAAGACACCTGGATCTGTGGTGACGGGTGAATCAGAAGTTTTCTCAGTCAGCTATTGTGACCAACATGGTGCAGATTTATTCTTCCCAAAGAACAGTCTTACAAAGTTAGTTGTCTAGACACTGGGTTTAAGTGCACTAATAGTCAGGACAGAATGCAGAAAAAACAAGCTGAGGCAGGTGCATTCACTGGAGCTATTAGAAATCTGTGGGACAAGTTTACACGTGCCTGCAATGAGACACATTTGAACATACAAATGGAATGCATATCTCACCCTCTGTATTCACACAGTAGAATTGAATACGTCATGTGCTGCCACTGGTATTTTACTGAAACCAGATTATGTCTCAAAGTACACAGGCACTTTAGCAAGGAAGGAAGGAAAGGTCCTTTTCGTGGAGAACACTGCCATCTTGTGCACAATTGCATTTACTTAGTGCCCGGCATGATTGTGACAGATGATACTGCAGGACTTGCTCACTCTTCCTGCCTCTCATGAAAACTCCAGCGGAGCTCAAGCGGCTGCATAGAGAAGTATCCCTAAACAGCATCAGCTGTTCCAGTCCTCAAGCAATGATAACAAGATCTGAACTGCTTTCTGGGCTAGCACATTTTTCATCTTTATCAGCCCAGGACCTTCAATAAGTATATTTAATGGACAAAGCCAGCTGTATTGCAATGAAATCAATAAAATGGAAAAGCAGGACTGACAAAGTTCTATAGAAGTTTTTGCTCTTTAACAAGTGGAATAGCAGAATTTATTCAAAGACTATCTGCATGTGCTGGAAGCCTTGCAGACTCACAGTAAGTACAGTAACAGTAGAGAGCTCCTCTGCAGGAAAACCTGGCACAGGTGGACAAACAGACAAACCAACAACTACTCTAGTTTAGCAGTTGCCCTCACGCATTGCTTCCTAGCTCACTGCAGGTATAAATTACAGAAAAACTTGAAATACCAATATATGGTCAGTAAACAGGAACATGAATTCTCCTGGTGAGGAATATGAGACCCAAAGAAGCTGGCATTTTTTTGTAAGGAAGAGCTGCCACAGCTATAACAGGAGAAGCTGATCCCATTTCCATGCCTCATCCATTAGTATGTCCTCCCTAAAACACAGAACCATGCATATCACAGTAGCCTGGGAGTCCTTCTGCAGAGGTATGGGGCAGATCAGGCACTCCATCAGTCTCAGGATTTCCACACTATGTTGCCATCCACACACTTTTAATCATCTCCTTCATGTGGGAAGGTCTGCTCCAGGTAAGTTTTTGTCTCCCTGCCAGCAAAGCTGGAGGGTAAGCCAGTGACTCCAAGCACTCCCTGGATCCTAGTGGACCTGAGTACCCCACCAGCTGCTTGCTCTCACCCAGGGCCCCATCCTCCCTCACTCTGGTCTGCACATGCTCCCCTTTTGATGGGGTAACAGAGTGAAATGCACCAACACTGGATGGGGATAATGCAACTCCTCCATCACTGCACGGAGGCACCCCATTCCAAGGGGCCCTTTGTCCAGGGAAAACTGCTTGGGCCTTTTGACGGGACCTCTATGGAGGAAAGTTGAGACTGAAAAAAACTCACTTTCCTCCTGCCTATATCCAGCTGAGCACCTGGATCTCCAGGGCACTATCTGCATTTCAGAACAAGGTGCATGATGCACTACCCAGGGTCTGGTTTCTTGGATAACTCTGTAAGGAAATCCCACATGCTTTACACAGATTTGAGTGACAGCTACAGCTGGTGTGGCTTTGATGATAAAGATTTTCCCCTGATTGAAGCCTAGAGTGACAAGCATGCGGGTATTTTAGCTGGGAGGATGTCCATGTGCTCACTGGTTATCCTAGCACCAGGAGAGGAGGAGGACAGGGAGGTGTGTGTTTTGCAGAGGGGCCACCAAAACCCTTGGTCACCATTTTGTCACCAGGAGATGGCTGAGCTTTTAAAGCCTGAAGTGTCAGCTACTCATCACTAAAAGAACAAAGAGGTTTTTTTTTCTCCTTCTCCCTTTTCTAGCTGCATTCAACATGGGACTGCTACTGATAAGCCAGTGATGAGATTGTTACTCAACTGTATTTAAAATTAAATTGGTATCTCCTATATAATACAACACAAATGCACAGGGCAGCAGCTAACTTTGCAAATGACAGTGTAGTAGTGTTTTTAAACTGAAAATGCCATTTGACATCATAATGTAGAGAGGAGGCCTGTATTACCCACTGGGCTGGATCTGTAACGTACCAGATGCTACGATGCGGTGAGTCCTTACTATGTCTTGTAAAACTGTATATAAACAGTGCCTCTCACCTGAAAGATTCAGAACTTTTCCTGAGCTTATGCTAAAGCCAGCTTATTAGCAGGCAAACAACACAGCAATATATTTTCCTGCCTTGAATTGCACATGATTATTTTTTTACTAATCAATTTTACTTATTGAAAACCTGCCTGATTTCTGCTCTCTGTGGTGCTCACTTGCTCACCCCCCAACATTTATCTGCAGATCACAGCATGCATCTTTACCTTTTTTATTCCTATACACTGAAGAAAGGGAAGTTTTCATAGGTCTGCATGAAATTTCCTCTGTGATTAAATGCTGCCATACACTCTGCTATCCTGCAGTCTCCAGCTACATACACAAAGTCCATCTTTTGAGAACAGTGCTTCTCTCAGTCTACCCCAACACCAAATATTCCTGAATCCTCACCATAATGCATAAATTTTTCTTTATTATCTTCTTCACCTTTGCCCTTCTTCTCTAGCAATGGTCAGACTGCTCTTCTAAGCTACCCATCTGAGCTCCTTTCATCCTGCCTGTGTCTCTTGCCCTTAATCTCTTCCACTTTCTCAACGGCTCTTGCCTTCACTTTTGTCTCAGGGGGATAAGGAAGACAAGAAAAAATACTTCTTCAAGCTCTTCCTGGATGAGACCTTTGATCTGGATTTGGTTCACCCCGCAAGATCTGGTTCACATCTCATTCCTCAGGACTATTAAATTTTCTAGATAGACATAATCAGAGTGAATGCATCTCAGCTGGAGAAGTTTGGGGATGTTTACCAGACAGGAGACCCAACTCCACATCTTGCATATTCTCCTGGTTTTGCTACATCTCACAAAACTTTGCACCCTTTTATCACCAGCACTTTCTTATTAAAGACTGTAGTTGATGCCTTAATGTTGCTGCTGATCTTTGCAAGTGTCTGTTACTGGGCTTCTCTGCCATGCAGGCAGCCCTCACAATTTCTCTTCTAATCACCTGAGGCCAATATCTAAACCACAGGAAGCGACAGCCAACTTGGAGGATCCAGGATATCCCTACTTTCAGCTTAACAAAAATCATCTGCATATGACAGATAATTAATGAAGTTTCCCAAGACCCCCAAATGGTCTGTACTAATTCACAGAAGGATAAGCTGCAGTCATGCAAGAAGGAGTTTGGTACCTGTCTTTGGTACCTCCCTGTAAATGAAAGTATTGCCATGGATATTGAGGGGAGGGGGATCAGGATGACACATGCTATAGTATGAGTCAGTTTCTGTGGGGGTAGGCAATGGCTGTCTGAAAATCCAAGACTTGCTCGCACTAGCAAATGCTGTAACTTTTGCCTTAACAAGAATCAGCTTTGTGTTTGATGGAATACTGGAATTACTTTTTGTAAAAGACATATTGCAGCAGAGGCTTACAATTATGCATAATTACATACATCTTATTGTCCATTAATAACTTTTATATGGACTGTTCTGCCTTAGATCACATAGTTTCTTCCTTATTTTAACATTTGAAGTGTTAAATAGAAACAACATCAGAATTACTTGATGTTTTCCTGGCATTTTTATCAGACCTCAGCTTCTTCAGTCAGCTCCATAAATTCAGATTAATGTGAAGTCCTGAAAAATTTAGCATGTTGTCAAGAGATGAATTTTTTAACATTGAATATGAAAACAAGTTATATTGTTCATCAGTCTCCCACAGAAGCCTGGAGAGAATCTCTTGCTGAGAGTCTCTTGCTGCTTGATTTTCATTTTTAATGGTTCTGCCTTCTACAGGAGGGAATGAAGCTTTTTCCTTCATCACAAGAGCCATCTGCAAGTAAAGAGACCTAAGAAGATCAATACCTTTTTAATTCTCTGAAGAGCTAAATACATCAATAAAAAACTTTATGCCTCCTACAACCCTTTGATGACTGAAGTAACTAAATGAGATTGAAATGAAGAGTGATTTATAATGGGCTGTAATGAGAAATGAGAAATTAGTTCAACTGCCTTCCAAACAATTGACAGGGAATATGTTAGTTTTAGCAATGAGAGAGAAGCATTCTCCTTTGATCTCAGTGAGAGTAAAGTTTCTTTAGACATGATCCAATCCCAACAAATATGCAGCAAAATGTTCATATAATGGTGAGGGATATTACCCCCTTCACAAAAGAAGAGCTACTCCAAAACAAGTTACTGATGTTTCTGTTAGAAGTTTCATTTCTCGTTGCCTGTGAAGTAGATTAACTTCCCCAGATGTTCAGAGCAAAAAGACAAATTATTCTGAACTTGAGTTTTTAAAACAGGAATAAAAAGTGCACCTTAACTTTCATGAGAATATCTGTAGATCAGAATGACTTTCTTCATGAACTCTACAAAGACAAATACTAGTGTTCACATGTCAGGCTAAATTGTGGCTTAGCATTGTGTGCCCATCTTGTGCACTGATCCAACAGAGCTGGATGCACACACTCAGCTTTCTTGTAGTGAGCCATCTCACCTGAGTTAAATTGCTCTCAGCAACAAGGCCAACCAAATATCCACCTGAACATATTTGGGAACGCGGGTGATAGGACAGCCACAAGGAAGAGGCAGGAGAGGCAGACCTGAGCCCTGGGAAAGTAGGACCTGGATAAAACAGGTATAGGACAGCATAGCCATTCAAAGGACTCTCCTTTATTTCACCTTCTGCAGCCACAGTCCTGCAGATGCTTCTATCTATGTCCAGGTCCCTGACTGTGGGACCTGGCTGGATTCAGGACCTGGAGAACTAGCAGCTTAACCATGGCTTTGCTCTGATTGCACACCTGGCTCTCCCTCTGCAAGTGAAATTGATGTAAAACACTGCCCTGCAGGTTTGGTGAGTCCATATTGTGAATAAAAGATTTGGGAGGGAAAAAAAAAATCAGAACAGTAATTTACCCAGATTAGGGCAGCCTGCCATGAACCTAATGCAACTGATTACATGGCCTGGCTAAATAGCAGACTTCAGACTTGCACTGTGAAGAGAACTATTTTATTACTAGTGGTGCACTTACATTCCACACAAAAAACTCCAGTGTGACTGTCCACTAATGGAAAATTATCTGCCCCCATCTATGTCCCAAGGTTACTTTTCCCCCTCCCACCACCCACTGGCACGGCTGCAGTGTGGGATGAGTCCGGGATGCTCTCACAGCAATATGCAGGACAGTAACCCACAGAAGCCTCAGCACTGTTTACAGGATCACTGCCTCTGATTTCTCCCATGATAGCTGACAGAAAGACCCTCTCACACCAATGAAAAGTGAGCATTGATCTGACACTAACTGTTGACAGGCTGCAAAAATGTTGATAGTGCATTTAGCAACAGTGCCCCAAGCCTTGGCAAATGAGAACTCATGCTCTCCAGTTATTTTTTACTATTATATTGCCCCTTTCTGCAATGTGTATTAATTGGCTGTTTTGGTTTGCTATTTAGCAGCCAGCTT
The DNA here is from genome assembly GCF_031753505.1 of Anomalospiza imberbis. Classification (NCBI taxonomy): domain Eukaryota; kingdom Metazoa; phylum Chordata; class Aves; order Passeriformes; family Viduidae; genus Anomalospiza; species Anomalospiza imberbis. Next base: position 30,632,211 of record NC_089682.1, read on the forward strand.
CCTTTTAAGCTAGAGCTCATTCCCTTAACTGTTTCCACAGCTCCTGCTCTGCCAAAAGGTTAAACAGACCTCATTATCTGTTTCCTGCAGAGACCTAATTTCTACAAAAGGCCTTGAGCACAGCAATATGATTGGCAGGAAAAATAATATTACAAAAAGCTGTTTTCTCACCTAGCCAAGAGTGAGAAGCATAGATACCATTTGAAATGATGTTCCATGTGGGTCTCATCAGCCGGGCAGGATATTCAGCCTCTTCTGGGTTATGATGATTCTCACATCTGCCCCTTTCAGCATGGCATTCTCCAGTAGCATCCTCCAATATTTGAGCAGATTAAGCAGTTAAGGAAGCTGGAGGTCAAAATGTCTCCATTTCTCCTGAACTGCTGCTACAAAATACAGCTGCCTATGAAACTGCAAGGCAGGCCCTGCTACAGCCCCGACAGCAGGGAGCAGGCACTCTCCCACTCCCCAAAGCAGTTTCCTGCTTAAACTTCCCAGGCAGACCAGGACCGCTTCTTTCCGAGGAAAGACAAAACTGCGACCTGGGGGTGCCACAGTTATCATTCCCAGGCACAGAATATTTGGCTCCCCACAGCTAAGCAGCATGGGACAACCCGTACGCAGCCCTGGTCCTCTTCAGGACCTCAGTCCTCTCAGTGGTCCAAGATCTCACAAACCCCATTACACCACACACAAAAGGGGAAGGCAGCTATGGTTTTAAGACCCTGCTGGAAGAAGAGACTGTGAAGGAAACAGTCTGAAGTCCCACCTCTCCTTTTTATTCACTCCCAGTTTCTCTAGTTTCCTCCAAAAGAAATGCAGTCCTTGTGGTCAGAGGTCACTCCAAAACACAATTCAATGTGAACAAGCAAAAGATAAGCAAAATATGCAGTGTAGGCTTCTATAGAGAAGAGTTGTCCTCTTCCTAGACTGTACGAAGTTGTAGGTGAGCACAATGAAGCATCAAGTCCTGAGAGCATTTGGGATTGTCCTGTGTCATGAGAAGAATGCTGCTATGTAATCATATTCAGCATCTATCAGCTTTTATTGTGCTGCATTTGGCTGACTTGCACAAGATTAATATTTTAGCTACTCTGCCAAAACACACATAAAAGAAAGGAGACAATTGAGACTCAGATTACCATTCACATCTCAAAGAGGAAGCTCTCCATCAGAATCTTATAACCTCACCTGAAGGAACAACTGGTTAGTTGTTCTTTGAACTACACACCGATTTGTCTCAGAGTGCAGAGATTGTGCTTGAAAGTCACTACAAACAAATAAAAAAAAATCTTAAAAATATCACTGCTTATAGAGTATAGCATTCTTTATCATCCACCCACAGAACCCACCAGCAATATAACAAAATGTCATTGGGACAGCCTCATTAGCAAAAGCCCTTGGAGACTGTTAGCCTGAATGTAGACCAACTGAATGTGTAGGTGGACATTAAATCCAACCCAAAATAATCAAGCAGCTCCAGATGTCAGCAGATCTATAATCAAGGTGGTATTTCAGTTTATGCTCTTTTAAGGCTTCAGTTATTATTACTGTATCTGGAGAATTGAAGTCTTTAATATAGCAAGATGTCAGTTCCTCAAACATCATCCTCCTTCCCATTTGGCAATGGCACTACTGTAGGAACACCTGATGTCTGATATGTTTGAAGAAATCAGCAGTTTCACACTTGAGCACCACCATCTTGAATTTCATTCTGCAATTAACAGGCAAGATGGTGCATGAAGTTCAGGCCTTGTGAAAGGCAAAACAGTGCTGCTAACTCAAAAATGGAGTTCAGGACTCAGCAGGTCCCAGGAGAGGCTGGTCATCCACAAGGCCTCTCTCAAGATGCCTGGAATCCCAGCTTATAGCCTCATGTTGTCCCTCTGGTGCCAGCACATCTCAGCAGAGGACCACACATCACCTTCAGAAGCACGTGCATCATGGGTACCACCTGCCCCAGCTCTCTGTGAAGTCCAGGCTGTCAGAGGTCTGAGCACAGTGGGCTAAGAGATGGTCCATTTAAGTGTCATAAACAATTCTTTAAGACAGCTATTTAGATTTGATTTGTACCATTTAAGCTTGTTAAAAACAGTGTACTTAAGACCACTTCATATTTCAATTTTTTTAAGAAGTAACAATTTACTATGAAAATAATAACAAGAGACCTGTTTCTACTCATGTCTGTATTTTAAAACCTTTGAGTAAGATTTACTCAGGCTTCACTATACAAAATGTCTTTCAGCATCTTAAGTGAAGCTGCAATTTTTAAAAAACATAAATGTTTTTAGTTTCTAGAGGTTTCTAGAATCAATGTCTTGAAAGGCTACCCTTCTGGGGCTCAGCAAGGCCTTGAGGAGTGTCTCCAGTGCTTGAGGTGGGAACACTGGCTGCAAGTGCACTGCATCAATCTGGATGCAGTCGCAGGAATTAGTCATCCTCTGAGTCACTCTCCCCTCTGGCTGGGACACACGCCCTGATTGAGGACATGAGCTGGTCCTGGATCTGCTTCCTGGGGTTCTCTTCAAGGTCTGTCTTGATGGCACCAGACTCAGAAATCTTCCACTCTAATTCTGTGCAGTGCAAAACAAGAGTCATGAATGTAGGGGAGCAAACTGGAGAAAGCCCACCCTTGGCTCCCCAGATGACTTCCCTTATCATCCTACCACACCACCACCACACCAGGGCCCTCCTCCTCTTCTTCTTCCATACCCAGACCCAAGCTCCTGCCCTGTTTACCACACTAGCTCCAGCCAAGCCCTCCTTTCCCAGTCCCTAGTGCTGGCACAGGTCTCAGCCCAGGGCACAAAGGTCAGGATACTGCTCTGTATCCACCAGTGACATCCCCAGTGTCAACCTGCTCACCTTGCAACCAGGAGTGCAAAAGAGGTGATGGATACAGAGCAGCAGCTTTAGAGGCAACTCTCCCATGAAAGTGAATTCTACCTCCTTTTAACCACATAAGGGCAGAAGATATATTTGCACACCTATTGCCAGTGAAGGAATACTGCTCATACATTACAGCTGTTCCCATCATATACTGAGCTCATCACAATCAGAAGAGGCAGGGAATAAACTTAATAAAGGGGAAAAATTATGGATATTTCATTTACACATCTGAATTATAAGTATTTTCCAGGGATGTACCTTATAAATAGAATTCACCCCTTTGCCTCTACATCACACACTAAATATTAGTTCCTTTAGACAGTAAAGAGAGACTTCACCACCAGCAGTAGGCCCAAATTGGACTGAATTGCTTCCCAGAAGTGGCAGAAAGTCAATACAACACATTCAGTTGAAACCTTTTCCCTACTCCTGCTCACAATCCTATCATCAAATCTAATTTATTTCAGATATCACAGAATAATGAACACAGCCTCACACTTTCTTTAATCTTCAGTGGAAGGCATCTATGCTTAGGGGAGAAGGAAGACATAAAAGAAAAGTGCAGAAATTTCAGTACACAGCTTTCTGTGATGACTGAATTAAGCTGACTCAGTCAGGGACAACAGACAAACATATGCCATCATCTTGAAAATGAAACAAGGAGCCCTACAATCCAGTAGGCAAGTGCACAGATTATCATGTCACTGCAGGCAAGGGCAGTCGTTCATGCCCTTGAACACCCTAAGAACATGCATGGGTACTGTTTACCCTTTAATATAACCAATATATCCAGCAAAATTTGTTTCACCCAACACAGGGCATAAATACTTGCACATGCAAGACAAATACCTACATGTTGGCCTATCACTGCTTTTACAAGACAGCCATGTGGTTGAGCCATAGGGGTGAAAAAAAAATCTAATATTTTCAGTACCTCTCTTCTCCTAAGCCTCATTTCTCTCATTCCCAGCAAAACAGTTCTGCTTTTCCTTTGGAAGAGCAGAGATGCAGACACTCACCATCCCTTGTCAGGTTCATGCCACCGAACACCAAAGGCCCAATGAACTGAGCTTTGATGTCTCCCTCCAGGTACACAAATATTGTGGGCAGGTTCTTATCAGGGTAGTTGGGAATGCAGGTGGTAGAAATAGCTTTGATGAATTTCACATCTCTGAACTTCTTTGCAAGCCCACTCATATGTTGATTTATTAAGGCACAAAGTGGAATTCTGTGAAGAACAGCAACAGACACACATGAGGAGAAAACAAGAGACAATTTAAAAAGTAAACAGCTCCAGAAGAAAGGTCAGAAATATCAGACTGATGACTTTCTGGAAAGGCAAAAGTACCAGAAGCAATTTCCATATTCCAGCATTCAAAGGAGATCACCACCACTGGAGATTTTGGTGTGTGGTGGGTTTCTTGTCTTAATATATTCGTAATGCAACCTTCCCCTCTACCCCCTGTGTATTCAGGGAAACTGGTTAATGAATTTAAGATACTTAGAAACTGCATGAGCATGGGTAAAATAAAAGCAAAGCTGCTCTTGGATGAAGGTATGCAAATGATGATCAACACCCCTGAGGCAATTAGAGACAAAGAACAACAGCAAGTATTTATAACCTTTCCAAAAAAAAAATCTAGCAACATTAACAGACCTTTTTGACAAGGTTTTCTGTCATAGTGACAAGACTGCAAACCTTGCTCATTCCATTTGTATGCCACTAGAAACCAAGCTAAATATATAATGATCCTTCCTATTCACAGGCCCTTGCATTTAATCCAGAATAATTTCCAATGCTTGGATATTTCAGTGGCAGCAGCTACCTCTATGGAAGCTGTATGGTACACATCTTGCAGTGTTGTAGAGATGCATAAAAAAGCCACCTCATGGTAACATAATTCTAGAATGAAGTTCAGCAGTCTTGACTCAACAGTATTAAAATTACTATTTTGTTTTTATTTCTTAGAACTCCAAAATCAGTCCTTAGCTCTACAGTAACTACACATTTACATAGGAGCATTTTCAGCTATCGACAGTGCAAGGTTTCATGGTTTAAAAAAAAAAATTCTTACCCTTGTTTGTAGAGGTGTAAGACTACCCATATACCTTTTCCAGCTTTTGTAATCTCTTGAACATAATCTTTTCCTGAAATCTCCAGAACTTCCCCAAATTTATTCTTCATTTGAGCTGCCTTCATTTCTGCTAACCTTTGCTGCCTAAATAGCCAGGAATGAAAAAGACATCTTGTGAATAGATACATTCTTTTGACAGAACATAACTTGAAGGAGCTGGTTGAGGCCTAGACTTCAGACACAAATTACAAACTTCTAATCCCAGAGCAATGAAAGCAAAATGACACAGTACATGCTCTTGTATTTGGATCACAGGCTCTTGTATTTGCATCACATGCAAGAAGTAAATCTATGTTTCATGAAATGCTTTTTTCCCTCATTTCTGGCTTCACTAGACATTTCTTCTGCACATAATACACTACCAAACTAAATGGCAACAGCCAGGAGAGATGTTATGAGATAGAGGGAAACCAATGCTAATTATGCAAATCTGCAGCACCTTAATCTCATTCACACAAAAATTAGGAAATACTGGAGGTGATCTTCAAAGCTCACAGGATCCCTGGCCATACACTCAGCAGGTGCACATTATCTCTGCAAAGCTAGGCTGTAGATAAAGGATACTGAATTCAAACGCTGTTATCCTTGTAAAGACACTTAGAAGCTCCACAAGAGACCAGAAACACAACCCCCTTCTTCCATCATCCTAAAAACATCCTTTCTCTTCAACAATATCTAAAAGCATATAAAAGACAGACCCTCCAATTATCATTAAAGCCAAATTTTGCAAGCTGCTCTGACCTGTACATTTCAATAGCTCTCTCATCTTCCTCATTAAATTCATCTTCATTCTCTTCTAGCTCTTCCAGAGTCATGTCCTCATAAGTTTTCACTAGAATAGAAGAAACATTAAATCAGCAAAAACCTCATTCCAGGATTAACACTCATTAACTTTCATCAGTCCAACAGAATTTATTTACTCTAAAGACAGATTAATAGGAAGTATGTGGTGGATTTTTTTTTAATATTATTTTACAATAACAGAATGGCTTGGGTTGAAAGGCACCTTAAAAATCATCCAGCTCCAATCCTTCCTGCCAAAGGCAGGGACACCTTCCACTAAATCAGGTTGCTCTAAGGCCCATGAAACCTGGCCTTGAACACTTCCAGCAATGGGACACCCACAACTTCTCTGGGCAACCTGTTCCAGTGCTTCACAACCCTCACAGCAAAGAATTTTGTCTTAATATCTAATCTAAGTCTACTGTCCTTCACCTCAAAGCCATCCCCTCTTGTCTTATCTATCACTAAATGGTCTCGTAAAGTTGGAATTGCCCTTAGGAGTTGGGACTTCAGTGATCCTTGTGGGTCCCTTCCAACTCAGGATATCCTATGGTTCTATTCTAGGATTCTAAAAAGTCCCTCCCCAGCTCTTTTTTCAGTCCCTTTGGCACTGGAAGGTGTGGGCTACAGTTCTCCCCTAAGCCTTCTCCTCTCCAGGCTAAGCAGCCCCAGCTTTCTCAACCAGTCATTATTATTCCTACTGGATTGTTAGGAAGTGTTATGTGCTTTAGACATACAGATGGAAAGAATATGATGGAGAAGGCCTCTGAGCTGAAGGCTGCCTAGACTAGCACCCAACTACCTGCATGAGCTTGCAAGCTTAGCAGCTGTAGCAGAGACATGCACATTCACCTGACAGACTCCCTTTGCACCGTGCTTGTTTCAGTTTCTAAACATTTACTTCCATAAAAATACAGAGCTGACACGAAGAGCAAAGCTTTTCTGTGCTGGAAGAATCTATGTGTTCAGGAACACATTTGTTTGATACCATTAACAGCTGATCACCCTGCGCAGATGAAGCTTCGGTATCCCTACAGACCTGGAAAACGACACATTGCTTTACAGGCATATAATCATTGATGCTGGTCATTTCTTCGAGAAAGCTTCCCCCAGGAGCCATTCCAAGGCTTGTTCTGCTGCTGCCTGACTTGGCTGATCACTCACCCAGAGATTTCTGAAGGATGGCAAACTGCTCCTCTTCTTTTGCCCGTTCCTGTTCCTCCAGGTTTTCCTTTGGAGGAAGGATACCTTTCTTGCGCAGAATGTCATTCCACTCCGTGTCTTTATTTGGATCCTAGAACAGAACAACAAATAGATATTTCTTCAAGGTGAACTTTACAGAAGTTCAGAACTTAACTCAGTTGCTAAACTGGTAACTGGATGGATGGTGCCAGAAAGTCACAGTGCAAATCCTCCTGATGCTAAGGCTTCTTTCCAGCCCCAGACCTGCAGTACCCTGAAGACTGACTTTGTTTTATTCCATCCCACTCACAGCACATACAGGAGGTCTTGACTGGGTCCTAAAGTTTGAAGCATTGTAATCACTACTGCATCTCTCACAAAGTGCCACAAAAGGAGAGGGTATTAACTAGGTGACAGAGAAGCATGCTAGCCAGAGGGCTTCCTTATAGACCCTCAGCAGGACAGGCCATCAAACCAATGGTCACTGCATGAGGAAGCACTAGTGACAAGACACACACAGGCACAAACCTTACAGACCTAGCTCTCAGTACATGGGAAGTCTCCTTGCTACATTCAAGTCTGAGTGTCTATGTAAGTGCTTAGAGAAAAGCAAGCCATCTCTGTCAGCCAGGCCCATTGCTAAGGATTCAGATCTAAATCTATAGCTAGACTATTCCTGAGATTTTTCCTGTAAATTAGTTGCAATAATCCTGCAAAATAAGGCCAACACACCCCTGCGTATTGTTGAAAAGCTGAGTAGCTGAGCATGAAATTTTCCTATTTAGCAGGCAATTTTATTTTTTAAAATACAAGAAATCTCGGCGATAAACACCCACAGGCTGATTGTGCTTCCTTGCTATCTTGGCCTAGGTCCACTTTAGAAACTGAACATACCTACTGCTTTGCTATAGCCTGTATCAGTACACCTTACACCAGGTCTGTTCACAGCCATATAACCGTACCTCTTCTCCGACTAAGCCCCAGTACTCATGGACTATCGAGGACAGAAAGGGAGGGGTAGGGGGCAGAAGGGGAGAAGAAACAGAAAAAAATAAAGAAAAAGAACAGTGTAGCTCAGCAAACACAACACCAGATATTTTCCCCCCGTCTCTGACGGCGGTCACCTTTCCCTCGACCCCGCATTTACTATCATTTATAATCACACTGATGCAGTGCCTGAAACGCCGACCCGCTCACTACAGTAGTGAGATGAGTACCGTAGCTGCTGCAAAAAGCAACAAACTGCCACAAACCCAGCCATGGAGCTACCGAACAACACCGCCACGTAACAGCCACCTGTGCCCCGAGAGAGCGGCACGAACCCGGGCCGCCCCCGCCCCGGCTGCCCCGGGCACTCGGCCGGGGAGGCTGTCGGCCCGTGGCTGTCGGCGGGGCCCAGCCCGGGGCACGGGCCCAGCCCTCGGCCCGGCCGGGCTCGCTCCGCAGCAGCGCCTGCACACGGCCGGGCGCGGGGGCACCGCGGCTGCTCACCTGCATGGTGCCGGCGGGGCCGCGCCGTGCCCGGGCGGCGGCGCTGGGCAAGGCCGGGCAGGGCCGGGTAGGGCCGGGCCGGGCAGGGCCGGTCGCGGCGTGCGCGGCGCGGCCGGAGGAGGCGGCGCTCCCGGCGGGGCGGGCCCAGCGCCGCCGCCGCTTCCCGCACCGCCTAATAAGGCTGGCCCCGGCGGCGGGAGGCCGCGGGCCGTCAGGGGCGGAGAGAGGGGTCACGGAGCGGTTTGGGTTGAAAGGCGTGTGAAGATCGTAAAGCCCCCTGCCGAGGGGATTTACGCCTTCCGGTAAATCAGGTTGCTCCAAGCCCCATCCAGCCTGACATAGAATAACCGTGCTTGAGCAGGGTGGTTGGACAGGTGACTCACTGTGGTCCCTTCCAGTCTTTTTTGTGACTCCCTGTAACTTTTGTTTCCACTTCACTGAGCCTTTTTTATCTGTTTGTATTTCATACCCTGCTTTATTTCCCCACTTGTTAATCTTATTTTCTTTCCCTGATCTGTTAAAAAATAAAATAAAATAAGCAATCAAGCCTGTATTATCTATTCTTATTAAGTACAATCGGCTATAATACTTGTAGTATTGTTATTATTAGATTATAGCCAACTGATATTACCAGAGATTTGTCTCTTGATAGTTACTTTTATTTCAGTTTTGAGTCTGTGTTAAACTCAGAAAACGCTGAAAAGTGTGTTGAATGTGGTGACCCAAATCCATTTGGGATCACACCCCATTCCATAATGTTAAAAATGAAGTTCTATATGTCTAATTTAATAAACAACAAAATTGCATTTAGCAGCAATTTTAACTGAACAGCAATTTTGTATAAATGAATACAATCAAGTATATTAAATCAAGCATATACAAAAAATAAATTGGCGGTGATTAATTAAATATGATTAAGGTTCACATAAAGCATAAGCAAAACCGACTGGGGTACGGGGAAGGCTTCTCACCCTGCCTCACGTATGAAACAAAGGAATCCAATCTAAACTTATATACTGTATGCTAATATATACTCATCAATATTTTTCCATAAATCTCCTCCTATTTCCGATTCTTGAAATCTACATCACTACACTGCACAGTGCATGCTCCACTTGTTGTTAGGGGGTCTCCTGGCTTTTTGGTGGTCTCTTCAGAGGAAGGCTTGCTGTCTTCCTCGCTGTCCTCTGAATAACCTTACAGGTTGCACATGTGCACTAAGCTTTGAGCTATGTAAGTAAGCATTACCTTCCAAATCAGTCTTATTATTTCATAGATAAAACCATTACTTAGATTCCATACCTGGAATTGTCCCAGCTTTGTTCATCCCAAGGCTGATTCTGCTTTGGGATCTTGCTTATCTCAATACTACATTCTGTGCCCTGTTTTTCACATGTAACATTTGTGAAGGGGCCCATCTGCTTTTCCTCTATTACTTTATAGCAATTATTGATATAGTTACAATTCAGTTAGCACGAATCATATCCATTTATCACAATACAAACAAGGCACCTAGGCCTGCCCTTTCAAAGAACTGAGCAGATCTTTTCAGCTTGCTTTTCAAAGAGACATAGCAGAGGGAAGAGACCTGCTCCTCCCTCCCTTCCCCTCCTTTTTATGCTCTAGCCCAATGGACAGCATGCTTACCTAGATCTCAGTCCCCGTAAAAGAACCCTAAAGAACCTGCCAGCAGGTCTTAAGAGTGTGTTTGAACGTGTGGAGGAAGGACTGTCTCGGCTCTGGCAAGCGCCTGAAATGAAAATTTAGAAGCCCCACTTCCACATGTTATAAGATTGTGGGCATCCCATTAACAGCCAGTTATTCTGAAGTGGGCTGGCCACTTTCCCTGGGCTAAGTCTGGGTTATTGAAGGGAAGGCACAGCCGCCTTTTCTGGCTCTGAATTAGGAGAAATGGACAGCTGTGCTTTGAGAGGACATCAGTCCTCATGGTGAGCATTTGGACGTGCAGAGGGTACCCCATACTTGTTCAATGCCCTGAGCTGTCAGGGAACTCAGCCTCACTCAGCTTAGACTAAATGCTCATCCTTGCAGGAAAAGTGGGTGAGTGTCACAAATGCAGGTGCTGTGAAGCTCTGGCCCACATCTGGTGTCTGGCAGGCAGAACCAAAGACTGAACTGTTCATGACAGTTCTGTTGTCTGAGTATTTCGCTAGAGCCTGGGCTTCTGGGAGTACCTTCTGGTTTAAATAGTCATCTTCTGTGGCTGAAATACCATTCACACCCACAGCTCTCAGTATGTTGCTGGTTGGAAATTCCTTTGAATGCCAGGAAACAAACACAGAAAGAGCATGAGCAGGAAGTGAGCACTCATTTCTTTAAAGGCTGCCCAAAAATATTCCTTTACCTGAGGTGAGATTTTTGCTCAGGTGAACGAAGAGGAACTAGCCATGCACCCTCAGCGCCGGAACCACAGTAAACTCTGAGCCCCATCTGGGACAGACTTACCAGAAGAGGGAGCAGCCCCATCACATCATTTGGTGGGGTTCAGACACAACGTGAACCAAGCATGACTCTACCCAGGACACATCTAAAGCAAAACACAGTTTCCTCCTCCCACCCAACTAAAAATATATTTACAAAGCCCATTTTCCCTATGTACTTTTTAAATCAAGCTTCAGCAGGAATAAGAGAGGCTGTTTTTACACATAGCATGCAGACAGAAATACTCCAGCCAGAGTGGGTAAGAACTGGCAGTGTCATAGCAAGGCTGAAATGTAGCTATGGCTCAGCCCTTGCAAACAGCCTGCCCTCTTCCCCCTCACCCCAGGCAATTTGCTTCTGAGCAGCTGTAATGTATTTCTTCATTTTGCCCCAAATCAGGTATTAGGTGAAGGCAGATGAAGCACTGTGTAAATGACTCATTAATTATCCAGGTGATGCACTAATGAGAAGAAAAAGTTGCTAATAAAAAGGTTCTGGGCCTGGGGTAGAGGTGTTAAGTGGCTTGTTTGCACTTGAGTGCAGGTTGTAGTAAGGCACAGACTAGGACAAAATAATAATTTTTGAAGGTAATGTGATGTATTTTTACTTTTTGATGCATTGTGGAAAATTTGGGATTGTGGACTTTATGTTATTTTGTAAGTTAGCTGCCTCTATTATACAGTATGACTGTACTGTGAATAATTTAGAAAAAGTATTGTCTGGTAATAGGGATAAGGAGTTATAAGGGCTTTGCTTGGATTTTATTCAGAGCTGGGTTTTTTTAAGTTTTACTGTTTTTTCATCTTCTTTTCAAAGCTTATTCTGACTTTTCTTAAATAGTTAATTCTCTCAGTAAAAACCCTACTTATTAATGTAGTGATGGGTGTTTTTGTATGTTGTAGCCAGCTGTGCTGGAAGTTAACTGTCCTATTTACTTGTAGACTAGAAATATTATTTAAATAAGTAGCTTTGCTACTCCAGTTGCAAGAGTTCTAGCTGGGCTGAATTTCCTTCATCATGAGGTGGTAATTTCTATTCTTCAGTCTGCATTATGCTGTCCAAATCAATTTATCCTTTTCCTGGTACAGAAGATCTCCAGTAGTATTCTCATAGAATCCAGAGAATACCATTTAGGGAATTAATTTAAAGCTATGTGGAATGTGTGAAAATGTCCTGGAGTATTTTGGGTATAACAAGTTGTAGGCTGTAAGAATTTTTCCATTTTTAGATTTGAAATGGAGGGAAGTTGTAACTTGATAGTAGAAGTTGTAATGCAGATTGCTCTTGAAAGAGACAGGCCTCAAAGTTAGCTTTGAGGTAACAGCTGTGTTTAAAAAAAAATCTTGCTGAAGAAGACCCACTGTGCCTCAATCCTAAATACATTCCAAGTAGCGGGGGAAAGCTTCTCTTCTTTCGAGCCCTTCATATCGAACTTCAATAACCCTTGACAGGTTTTGCAATGAGATCCTTTTCCTAAAAAGCAGGCTGTAAAAGGGCAATAACTTAAAATTTTAGCTTTGCTGTTGATGAACTGTGGTGTGTAGTGAGCTCTTTCCTCAAGAAAATACCAAGCTTTCTCCTTGATGTGGAAGAGCAGAACTGACCTTGCTGTTGCCTCCTCTTGCTATCCATTAGCTCTAGCCCAAGCACCCAAGTGTTTTGAAGACCTACAGCCGTCTGTGTCTCCTTGGCTGTCAGAATGTCTGGACGTGGAAAGAAGCAAGCATTGGCTGGCAACCCTGGAAGTGCATCAAAGAAAAACAAATCAGCCAAGGCAGGTCTGCAGTTCCCTGTGGGCCGTGTCCATAGGCTCCTGCGAAGAGGGAAGTATGCTAACAGGATTGGCTCTGGTGCTGCCATCTACCTGGCTGCAGTGATGGAGTACGTGACAACAGAGGTCCTGGACCTGGCGGGGAAAGCTGCACATGAAAACAGGAAGACAAGGATCCTGCCCAGGCACATTCAGCTGGCTGTGAGAAATGATGATGAGCTGAGCAAGGTCTTTGCCTGTGTGACCATTCCTCAAGGCGGGGTTATGCCAAATATCTTTTCTCAGCTCCTTCCGAAGAAATCTCATGGAAATGTTGCTTCTTCTCAAGAATATAGTGGCAGCCACTGAAACTTGTTCTTCCTGGTCTGGTCTATGCACTTATGGGGGCTCAGTACTACTGCACTGGGCACTTATGGACTGTGCATTTATGGGGGCTCAGTACCACTGCAATGTGCACTTATGGGGGCTCAGTACCACTGCACTGGGCACTTATGGACTGTGCACTTATGGGGGCTCAGTACCGCTGCACTGTGCACTTATGGGGGCTCAGTACCACTCATTTGTGCTTACTTCTTTGTTAAGTATTTTGCCTGCTAATTTAAAGGCATTTTTAAAGTGTGCTATAAAGTTTCTAGAATGCAACACTCTGGTCTCCTCTTTTCTCATGGATGGAAGAACAGAGAAAATGAAATTTTAAAAAATAGCCTAGCATAGCACCTGAATAACTTCTTAGACAGTTGAGTACATGCTTACTTTTGAAAAGATGTTGCAGGTAAGTGTTGTGAAGTAGGGAGAGGAGTCAAGATACACACTGTGTCTTGGTGCAATTAGTTCAGTGCCTCGGATAACTCTGCTTTAGAAGCTAGTAACCTTGTGTCTTTTAAAGCCTTATTGCTCATAAAACTGTAGTGAGCATCTGTTTCTCTTTGGACTGCTCCATCATTACACCAAGTCTCTATCAGGGCAAAGCAGGCAGAAAGTGGTAGAGCCATGTCTTCTCTCTTAACGCAGATGACAAATTCAGTGTTTTCCATTGTACAAAGTTCTCAAGAATATGAGAAGTGGTCTACCCCACCCCCGCCTTCTCCCCTCCATAGTCTGTTGGTTTTCTTCTATAGATCCATACATTTTTTTAAAGAGTCATTTTTGCATCTTTAAAAAAAAGGCTCTTCTATATTCAGGGGCATTTAACTTACTTTGACTGTGATTAACAAGCAACAGGTCCTCTCAAAGGAGACTTGCTCTGGTCTCTGCTTTATAGCATGTTCTTCCTCAGAGCATATTCACTGCCTTTTTCCTCTGTATTGGGACACTGTGCTGGGGCAGCAGGAGGAGGAAAGGGTTGAGCAGAAGTTGTTGCTGAGATGAAATAATTCTGAAGTGGTGAACTGTGAGATGTGAGAATGGAGATGAAAATGCTGTAAAAATAGAATGAGAGTTAGGTACATGAAGAAAAGAGCAGCATAGATGTCAGCAGGAAGCGAATGTAAAATTTGTGTGAGGTAGCATTTCACAATAGAATAAAGCAAAGAATAATTCCCTTTTTGGCAGGAAGAACTGGGTGATACTCTTTTGTTTACACTATAAAGCTTGTCAAGCAAGAAGACTGTCAGGGTACTTTCTGGTTGTTCTGACTCTGCATTTATACCTGCTGTCCTGTTGCTTACACAACAGTACTACTGATATTTTCTGGACATATTCTTTCTTCCACAACACTTGTTAAAACTTAATGCAGCTCATGAAGCTTCAAACCAGCCCTGGTAGGGGCCACCAACAGATCAAATGTTCTGCTGCTGAAGAGGAAATAAACAGAGCTGTGGCTCTTCACTGCTGCCTCACAACACACCAACAGTGAAATTATAGATCCTCAGAAACCTGGGGCTCGAACAATGAGAAAAGTTGGTTTGTTGTGGATTTGTTGTTTTTTTCTTAGAGGTGTTGCCACTCTGAGGGGTGGGGGGGGGAATGCAGAACTCAGTTTTGGCACCCAGTTTTGCAAAACATATGCTGAGGAGTATTTAAACATTTACTGGAGTAGCACTAATTACACTAATAAATAATGATGCATTCATGTAATCAGAAAACAAGTTTTTTTTCAAGGATAAAGGGTGTTATTTGATTATAAGGTAAACTCTCAACAAATATTACTGGTCTATTATGGTCATTTATGTCATTATTTGTTCCAAACATAGGTGTTGGGAACAAGTTCAGACAAATATCCAGATAATAAACACTTGGTTTCCTTGGGGTTGTATCCAGCTTAATTAATAGGTACTCTGGATGATTTTGAACAGAAATGCACAGAATAACATAGCAAAATGTTGAGGCTAGGCAATCATACCCTTTTTTCACAAAGGGGGAAGATAGAAAGGTGTTATCTTAGCAGTGAAGATGCTTAGCTTCATACCCACAGGTAGGCCCTGTTCAATAAAATTTTGGTAAGTATAGAAATCATACCCCTAGGTCATTCTAATGAAATTGTGATAAAAACTTTCTTTCATGTAATACAGTACAGGAGAGCCTTTTCAAACTACAAATACAATAGCAATAATTTTGCTTCTTCTCTTGATCACCAATGTGCTCATTTAACATGACATTAATTGCATGGTATTTTGGCTCATGACTGGTTCTCATGTCTCATGCTATAGGTTTCAACTTAGCTCAGTCACATGTAGCTGAGGCTGGTATGTGACTTAGTTACAAATCAAAGCTAAAAAACCCATTCAAAACACAGCTCCTCTGGCATCTCTCGTGTTACCGATGCTGCAAAACACATTTATCTTGATGTGGTGTTACTTTCCTAACTCAGTTATGCCATGGCACCAGGGTGTCAAGGAAAATAGATGTCTTCAATAACATCCATTAGAGAATGTGTGCACATGGTGTTCCACAATTCAATGAAGTGGTGAGCAGATGGAAGCATGGGGGTGAAATGATGCCTGGAAAAGCTCTTCTTTTACCTGTCTAGAGGACTGGATGCTGTTGACAGATGTCTTGGTTGTGCAGGGTGCTTGTAGTTCACTCTGCACTGAGATTTGTGTGTTTATAAGCTTGATATTTTCTGTCACCTTCACTTTCTCTGTAAGGAGAGGAAACATCCCAAGTTACGGCCTCAGAGTGTCTTGTCTTGGTGAGCACAAGGGATGCACAAGGTCTGATCCCATTCACTACCCAAGCTGGTCAAGCCCAGCACACCGTGGAGAGGGGTAAAGACCGGAGTGCCTCTGCTTTGAACATCCCAGATTTGATGCTGGCCTTGCCCTCTGCTGACCAGTCCCAATATTGCAATTCCTGTACACCGTTGTCCTTTTGGAAGCTAAGTGCTGCTCTTTTGAAAGTCACTGAGTAGTGAATTTGGGTTATAATCTGAGATTATACATAGGCTGTGTAACTCTGCACACTATACAGAGCTGTGAAAATGAAAGAAAAGATGTTGTATAAGACTACTGATAACCAAAGGCTATTTTGGTGTTTTTTCATGTAGCAGAGTCTCTAGTGTCATTCCTGGAGAGGCCATGCTGCCCAGCAGGGTAGGTGGCTGTGGCCCATCAGTTCACACCAGTTCATGAGGGGAAATACGACCTTGGTGCTATGCTGAATGAGGTTCCTGAATTTTGCTTCTTTTCGGATGGATCACACCTGATTGCCTCTGGGTGCTCTGAGGTCAGTTCACACCCATTCTACAATTTTGCATTATCTGCTGGAAGTTCTAGTCCATGTATAGGTATTTTTCTGGTTGATGTTTAGACAGCTGTACTCCAGAAACCTGTATTTATGTGTACACATCCAGCCACGATCCAGCAGGTGCTATCTGAAATGGCTGTGTAGTAATCCCTGGGTGTAGAAGCTTTGTAGTAAATATATCCAGAACTCTGTTCTTTCAAGTTTACATTATGTTCTCATTTAGACTTCCTCTTGATCTTTCAGCAGGCTGAAGGCTAATAGAGAGATAGTGTTTGGTGTACAAGGCTCTTTGCACCAGAGAAATGTCGAAATTTTAGGTGGTGAATCATAACCTGCTATAGGTTATCATAACCAGGTTATAGGTTATCCTAACCATAACCATGTGAATCATAACCAGCCTCAAATCCTGCCATCCCCAGCCAAAACCTCAGCCTTGCCCAGCCTGTCAGGGAGCATTTCTCTGCTTCCCACCTCTCCCGAGGAGCTGGCAGGGTCTTGCCACCACAGTTTCTCCCCACAGCGATGATGCTGGCCCTAGCCAGGCAGGTACCTTCCATGGGTGCAGGTGGGATGTGTCATGGTGCACGCAAGAGATACAGATGGGCCCATGGCGCTGTGCTCTCCCATTTTTCCTCTCTATCCCTCCCCCTTGCTTTAGTCGGCCTTTCTTTGGCCCTGCCTCTTGCTTGGTTGCTGATCTCCATGCCTGGAGGAGAATCTCTTACCACTGTCCTCTCTGTATTGCTGGTTTGCACAGATTACAGACTATTTATTTGGGTTTGTGCTAGGCAGCATGCTCAGACTCTAAAAAAAAAAAAAATAAAAAAAGACCAGGTTTCCCATTCCAGGTTGGACTACGTGCTTCCATTGGTAAATTACCTTTTTAAGCCTCACCAGTCACTGACTGCTTTAAACCCACAAAAAGCTGTGGCTTTGTGGCTCTTTGAAGCTCTCCAGCAAGGTGGAGTTTCACACATTGGAAAGGAGTCCATGGGAACACTCTGAACATTCCCCAGACACAGTCACCTTCAGGAGACCTCCGTGAGGAGCTGTTAATCACCCAGCAGGATGGGAGCAGGGAATCGTGGGCTCGGTTGGGCTGGAAGGGACATTAAAGCTCATCTCATTCTATCCCCCTTCATGCGGACAGGGACTCCTTCGCTGTCCCAGGCTTCTCCAAGCCCTATCCAGCCTGTTCTTGGACTCTTCCAGGGATCCAGGGGCAACCACAGCTGCTCTGAGCACCCTGTGCCAGGGCCTGCCCACCCTCACAGGGAATAATTCCTTCCCAATAGCCCACCTAATCCTGCCCTCTAGTTTTTGAATCCCCACGTGAGGAGAGGAAACCCATGAGGCTTAAGGCTTAGGATGGGAATTGTGTGAAGGTGTGGCACAAGGCAAATATGGACTTTGCTCCATTTAGCTCTTCGGTGGTGTTCTCAGCAGGGTGATGGGTGATGCATGCTGATAACAACAGGATTAGTAGCTGCCTGACCAGCATCCCGGCCTGTCCCAGCACCGGGGGGGGCAGCAGGACCAGGGCAGTGCCTGTCCTGGTGCTGGCACTGCTGGGGCACCTCTACTCCTGGGGGCAATTCCCAGTCCCTCACTCTGAGGAGGCCAGCAGCTCCTCTGTTCCCAAACAGGCCTTACTCCTGCAGCCCAGTTCCTTCAGACCAGCTGCCAGCAGTTCTGAGTCCTGTGGGTTTCCAGCTCCATTGCCTGCAGCTGACATCCCTCTCATGTGCATTTTTCCTTGCCCATGCTGGATCAAAGGTCAGGGACGCAGGGCTACAAATGTCCAAGGAAAGGTGCAGCCTGCAGCCTGGCCAGCTCACATTCCAGCCACAAGGCTTGCAAGGTGGGGAATGTTATTGGAGCCATGCTGTTTACTCAGTAGTTTGTAAGAGATTCTGTTTTCATTCTCATTAAAAAAAAAAAAAAAAAAAAAAAAAGAAAGAAAAAAGAAAAAAGGGAATTGTCTTGTAAAACATAAAATGAGTTTGACCTAAAGACTCAGGAACCAGAAGACAAACAGAACACACCCATATTTTGTTATTTGCAGGCCAATGCCATGATTTTTGGAGCCCGATTCATGATCACAGATGGATTGATGTTGGCAGTATTGAACTGTCAGACAGATTCCTTCACAGATGAAGATAAAGAGCCTTGGTTTTGCCAAAGGGTGAATGTATTCTTTATGAGACCCAACAGAGATGTAACACAGCACCTTGCTCCTGACAAGGCTGGCCTTTATTTCCTGGGTCTGCACTTAGGACATGCCTGAACTTTCTCATAAGTTTTAGCCCTGATGTGGGGCCAGGATCTACAGTCCTGAATTCAGCTGTTGCTGTTGCAGCAGAGGCACAAAATAACTTCATTGACTTGGACTTGTGTCCCCATTTTTCTAAGTCCTTTCATAACTTGCCCACAGATTTGTGCTACAAATGGGCTTTTCAAGTCAGCCCTGTGCAAAGGAAGAGCTGGGAGAGGAGGTACCAGCTTTGCCTGGTGGGAGCTGGAAGGAGCCTGCTGCTTACCCAAACCCCTTTAAACATCTTTATCGAGGCATGAGGGGAAAATAGAGGGACATTGCTAGAAAAACTTGCAGAGAGATGGAAATGAGTGGAGCAGTGAAAAAAGGGAAGTGGCATTAGGTGGTGACAACTTTAATCTCTGGGTCCAACAGCAGCAGGACCTGGAGCTGCTGGAGAGAGCCCAGAGGAGGCCTCGGAGCTGCTCCAGGGCTGGAGCCAGGCTGGGAGAGCTGGGGGTGCTCACCTGGAGAGGAGAAGGCTCCAGGGAGAGCTCAAAGCCCCCGCCAGGGGCTAAAGGAGCTCCAGGAGAGCTGGAGAGGGACTGGGGACAAGACATGGAGGGACAGGACACAGCGAATGGCTTCCACTGCCAGCAGGTAGGGATGGACATAGGGAAGAAATTCTTCCTTGTGAGAAGAATTCCCATTTGTGGTTGGCCCTGGAATGTGACAGCACAGCTTGTGCTCTCTGGAGAGGTCGGTGCCAGATGATGTGCAGAGTATCCCCGCAGTTCCTGGTCCTTCAGCAGAATCCCACTCACCATTCCCAGGGGAGGGCACTGAATGGTAAAATTGTCATTAGAGCTGGTAAACAACAGATTGTGACCATCCCTGCAGGTGTCTCAGCCCTGTCTTCTGCTCTGCACACTGTGCTGTGCTCTTGGAGGGTCATAGGCATTTCTGCGGAGGGAGAGCCAAGGTGGGGTGCAGATTCACCTGCTTTTCATCACTGGGATTCAGTGTTTCCCCCTTTCTTCCCAGAATATATGTCTAGCCCACGTGGGAACAGAAATGGGTCTTGATTTCTTTTGCTCGCAGCTTACAGAGAAAATAACAAAGCTGGTGATTCAAAGGGATACTAAAAGCTTTCTTATTACAAAGATTTCCCTCCTATCCAGCTCCAGGAACAGGCACCTACAAGCATGGTTTGGTACAGGGGCACGTGTTGGCACCTGGGGTAGAGAGACAGACAAAATTAGGAGATGGATGGAGAGAAGAGTTTTTTTCTGCAGAAATTGCCCTTGATTTCTTTCATGTCTGCAAGAAATGTGGTTGGTGTGACCAGGATAAGGGGTCTGGGGACACCGTGGCAGACCAGTGGCTTGGTGCCACTCTCAGTGTGGGATGGCAGCAGGCACAAACATCTCACACCCTAGAAAGCCCAGTCCTGGGCTTGAATTAAGAGAACAAAATGAAAAGCTTGGCTGATAGGGGAGATCTCCTGTCACCAAAAGGATCACAGGTGATGACAGTGGAGATAATGGGAAGAGAGAGCTGCAGTAATGAAGGCATTTGCAAAGAAGCCCAGGAACCCTGCAAGGTCTGGGAGCTCCATCCAAGCCTTCCCGGGGGTGGAACATGAAGGTGTCTATTGCTGCATTAAAACCTGAATGCTAATGAAGTGTCCTGCTCTGAGCACCCCTGAGTTGTGAAGGTGGAACAGGAGGACTAGGTAAAAAACCACACAAAATCTGGTCTAAGGAAGCTGCAGAAATTCACCTCCATCACGAACTGGTGGCCCTGGCTTATTCTGGCCATGGGAAGCGGGGACACAGCTGCTCAGGGAGCATCCAGTGCTGCCCAGCTTCTCCATGAGGATCTCAGAGAGCAGAAAGCTGAGCCCCACAGGCAGCAGGGAAGGGCTGGCAGCCCGAGCTGGACCACTTTGTGCAGGATCCGGGGAGCAGCAGGAACAGGAGCGATGCTGTGCGGAGGCCAGGTGGCTTCTCCAGGGATGACGGCACGACCAGTGCTTTTCCAAGCCATGGTGTTTCGTGCCCATCGTGCAGAGCTGGCTGGGAGCACTGCTCCCCACGCTGCGGGGGTGCTGGGGGGAGGGTTTGGGACTGTGGGCTGGGACCGGGGGGTTCCTGAAGGCCGGGGCTACACTGGCTATTTAAAGAGCTTTATGGAGCAGAGGGAATGCCAAGCAGCTGGTGGGGAGAGCCGGGTGTCCAGGTGGCGTTTGACAGGGAGAAGGGGCGCAGCCGGGCCTTGTTTGGGGCGGTGATGTACCCCATGAATGTCACCTCTTGGCTCGTAGCCGCCAGGGCGAGGTCCAGCCCGGCAGAGCACCGGCCGGGCTGCAGGGCTGCAGGGGTTAACCCTGCGGCTCCCGCACCACCTCCCCGCCCGCCCTCCCTCCTCCCTCCCTCCCGCCGCCGAGGAATTTCCTAAAACACCCCCCCCCCAAAAAAAAAAAAAAAAGTGAGAATATAACAATAATTAAAAAAATTATAAAACACCCACCCTGCGTATTCCCCCCTCCCGCTTCGATCTCCGCCTTTAATAGCAACAAACAACTCCTCGACTCTCCCTAAAGGAGGCGCCTTTGATCGGAGCGAGGCGAGCCCCGCCGGGCACCGGCACCGGCACCCCCGGGCACCGGCACGGCAGCACCCCCGGTATCGGCATCCCCAGGCACCGGCACCGCCGGCACCGGCACCGCGACCGCCGGGCACCCACAGCCACGGGCACGGGCGCCCCCGGGCACCGATAGCCCTGACAGCAGCACCGACAGCCCCGGACACCGACAGCCCCGGGCACCGACATCCCCGGGAAGCGGCAGTCCCGGGTAGCGGCATCCCCAGACACCGGCAGCCCCGGGCACCGGCATCCTCGGACACCGGCACCTCCGGACACCGGCAGCCCCGGGAAACGACGTCCCCCGTCTCCGGCACCTCCGGGTACCGCACCGTACTCCGAGGCGCCCGACCCCGGAATCGAGACCGCGGCCCCGCCGGGCAGCAGCAGCAGGAGCGAAGCCCTCAGCGCAGACCCCGACACATCACCGGGACATCGGGCAGCGCGCCCCGAGCACCGGAACCGAAGCCCCAGGGCACCAGCACCGGGCTGCGATGCTTCCCGGGCCGGGTCCCCTCGCCTTCCTTCTCCGGTGCCTCCTGCTCCTCTTCGCCTCCGAGAGCCGAGCCCGGGCTCGTAAGTCTTACCCGTTCTTGTTCCGGCTGCGCTGCTTCCCTCCGTGCCTCAGTTTCTCCGGCGCCGGGGTCCCCAGGAGTTGGCGGGGGTGCTTGGCGGGCATGGCTGAGGGCACAGGGAAGCTTCTGACCACGGCAGGTGTTGGAGCCCCGCGGCTGGGATGTCCTGGAACATGCCACCGGCCAGGTGTGCTGTCCTGCGCTGCTGGGGACATGGCTGTGTCCCTCTCTGCCTGCTGCTGTCCCCGCATGCTTTGCGGGGCTCCAGAGCACCGAGCACTGCTCTGCGTGCTGGTGAGGGGGTTCGGGGGCTCCAGGGGCGGGAGGAAGGTCCGGGATCCCCTTCCATGGACTAGAAATGCCACAGAGCAGGAGGATGTCTTCCAGACCTTCCTCCGCACAGATCCCACCCTGCACGAGTGCATCTCCCCTCCGAGGATGGACGGGGACAGGGACAACGCCTCCCCCACCCCAAACAAAACTGGGGGCTTTCCTCTATATCCATCCCTTGTCCATGTCCGTGTCCGTGTCCGTGTCCATCCCTCAGTCTCTCCCACTTTTGCTCCCAGCGGGCTGACTGAGGCAGAGAAGGTTTGGGATAAGGAAGGGAGTTTAGCACTTCCCACAGAAAGGCTTGAAGGACTTGGCCAGAGCTGCTCAGGAGCTTGGAGGGTGTTAACTGGGGCCAGGGGGTGGGCTTGGCTTGGGCAAAGCACTGGGACCCTACCAGTGGGTGCTGGGCAGCATCGCAGAGCCACCAGAGCTCCGAGCACATTGGAGCAGGACCTGTTGTGTCCCTACATTTATTCTTCCCTTTAATCTCCTGGAATCCCAGCGGAGTCTGCCGGTGGCTTTGTCAGGGTGATTTACAACTTGCCCGCTGCCAGCAGTGCATTAGGCACTCAAATAATCATACTCCCGGAGTGTGGACCCAAAACATGAGCATGGATTGCTCATCTCGACCGTGGGTTGTGCTGGGGGGAAAAGGGGGTGGATGGATGGGGCTGTGCAGAGCCCTGGAGAGCAAACTCCGGGTGAATGCAACTCCTTTCCCTTCCCTGGGCTCATCCAAAGCTGCCAAACCCAGCCCACAGCATCTGTTTCTTGAACGAGGGGTGTGGGTCTGACTCCCTGCCCCTACCAGGCTGCCGTGGTAGGGCTGGGAAGAGGATGGAGCCACGTCAAGAAGGTGAAGCAGGTGTTAGGTGAGGTGTTTGCAGGTGGTAACAGCCTGCAAGCTGGGCATAAACTATGCTGGCTGGGGGCAGTAAGGGCTTGTCTGATCTGGGGGGAAGTGCTGGGGCCCGTTTGCAGCACTAAAATGCTGATGAAGAGTTGGTGACTGTGGGAAGCAGGGCTGGAGCAGGGAGGTCCAGGGTCACTGCCCAGCTCTGAAATGCTTCAGCTTTGCTGCAGGGCTTATTGCACCACGTGAAGGGCTCGGTCAGGACTTATCCCAAGGTCAAGGGCAGGCTGGTTTGGGTGACAGAGTCATCATCAAATTGTGGACTTCTCTCCACTGTGCTACCTCTGCAGGCTCACACTTTTCTCAGGGCTGGGTGTTCAGGGAGAGTGAAGACAGGAATAAATTAGTTACGAGCAGCTCATCAGCCAAGGGACCTACAGTGTCATGGCTAAAAATAGGTGAGAAGCAGAAATGCTCGGGCTTGAAGGCAAGTCAGAAAATAAGAATTTGCCCACAGAAACAGGCTATTTTAGGGGATTTGCTCTCTAGCTGAAAAGAAATATCAGAGGCTGATATTCGTCCCAGGTTACTGGGATGAATATGCTGCATTCTGAGTAATTCAGGGGCAATGGTTGAATGCAACAATGTTTTGGCTGGAGGCATCTAAACACCAGCATCTCTGCAGAGCATGGGGCAGTGGTTTTCCACAGGAGCTTGGAGGCTGCTGTTTCATTTCTTTTTAACATGGTTGCTGGAGACAAGGGGGTTCCTGGGATCTTTCTGTCCTACAAGTTTGGGTCCAGCAGGGATGAAGGGTGCTCCAGATGGGAAGGACCATGATGGAAAGTGAGGGCTACCATGGCCATGGTAAGGGAGAGGCTGCACACCCTGCTGTAGCTAACAGAGCATTCCCTTGGGAAGGAGTGGGGGGAAGCAGGACCCTGTCTGCCTGGCTTCTCTGCTCTGGAGAACTCAGAGATGCTTCATGAGGCTGCATTTTCAAAGCCACAGAGTTCTCCAGGCTCCCAAGGCCCCAGGAAGATATTTCCAGTCCAGAGCTGAGCGAGGCAAGTGTGCAGGAATTGATCTGGATGTGAGTGGAGCCTTTAGGATGCCACATGTCAAGGGCCCCATGTGTTTTAACCAGTCCCTTCTCAGCTAAGTTGCATTTTAAGCCCTTCATAAATACAAGGCTGTCACAGCAGCGCCTGGACTCTGTGTACCAGACAGTGTTCTTTACGCTTTATTTATGGCTGCCCTTAAGAACTTGCGTGAGCTCCCTCTCTCATGCCCAGCAGGGCACTGGCTGGCAGGTGTGTGACCTCCAGAAAAGCTGAGAGCTCAGCTCAGACATGCCCTGCTCCGGAGACAATTCCAAAGGTGCCATCTGGGGATGCAGGAGCACCCTTCCCCTCAGCTTCGGGATAAAACGGGAGGAGTGAGGGGACATGAGCAAGACCCCACAACCTCTTGTTGAGCCATCAAATTGCTCAGAACACTCGCAGAGACAGAATCACAGAACCCCACGTGGCTCGGGTGGGAAAGGACATTAAAGATTTAGGATAGGTATTGTGAGAGGCTTTCCAGCTGCCAGAAAATTGAAACCTCACAAGAGGCTGTGGCAGAAGCTCTGAGCAGCATCTTCACAAGGTGGTTCAGAGACACCAGCCCACGGTGACAAACTGAACGGTGTGGAGAAACCCATCCTGGGCTGCATCTCTCACACCACAAGAAGGGACTGTCTCCTTAGGATGTACCTCAACAGCTTCAGACAGCAGCCATCAACAAGATGCCCTCCCACAACTTCTTGACCTGCTCTAGATCCAGTGAGAAGTAGATGACTTTTCTGAGTGTGCTGCTGCTGGATGTGCAATAAGTAAGATCACCTTGCTGATCAGCACGGGAGAAATTCACTGCCACAAATGGCTTTTTACTCCAAGTGAACTAGCATGATGCCCAAAGTTTGACCTCTGAACATGAAATTATTAGCCTGACATGGGAAAAAAATGGTCCAGAGCCTCTGGCTTTTAAGCCTCATCCATCCATCCATCCATCCATCCATCCATCCATCCATCCATCCATCCATCCATCCATCCATCCATCCCCATCTTGCTCTTGCCCAAGCACGCCAGCGCCTCTTGCCAAAAACATAGCACTACTGAGATGCCAGCAAGTGTCTCCTGCTGCCCAGCACCGCTGGTCAGCTTTAATTTTACCAGCAGGCCCTCTGCAGACATGAATCAGGCTGCTTTCGAGGGCTGGACCCAAACCAGGGCTCCACTTGTGATTAAATGTTTGAAGGAAGCAGCCAACTGGCATGGGAGCCTGCGAGCAGAGCGGGGCCGCGTCACACCAAGGCAACTCGATTTCTTCACCCTCAGCATAATTCATGAGGATGCTGCAAGCAGGGAGAGATGAAGTCATTTTCTCACCCTTTTGCAAAACTATGATTTTTTTTGGTAGTTTTGGTTTTTTGTTTGTTTTTGTTGGTTAGTTTAGTGGAGTTTTTCCCTCTCTCTTCTGGGTTTCCTGGTATTCAAACCACATGCTCACCAGTTCTGTGTGGTTTGCTGAAAGCTCATGACCTGCATGGCCAGGAACTGGGAGCTGCTGACTCTCAAGAGCTGTGGGGGCAATGTGAAGCCCTGATCAGGGAAAAAGAAGGTAACACCCTCTGGTAACACCCACTACAAAGCTATTGCAAGCCTCCACATCTGCAGATGCAGCAGTGGCCCCGCGCAGCTGTGCGTGGGGTACAGCTTGGAGAACCAAGTGCTTAAAGACATCAAAAGAGGTCCTCAAATCTGCTGGCAGGGCTTGAGCTGGAAGAGACCTACAAAGATCTTGGTGGACCCACAGGGCTGCGTTTCCTGCTGGATAGAGGCTCTGGCCTTGGTAGAGCATCACCAGGGTTCATCCTGAGGGTGGTCATGAGCTGAGGAGGGACTGCAGCCCACCCCAGCATATTTGGGTCGATTTTGTCTGGTTGATTGGAGAAATCCATTAAGCAGGTGACATCTCCAACTTCGACAAGGTGGGACAACACCAGCTGGGCCCTCCAAGCCACTGCTGTGTCCCAGGTGACAGAGTGGAGAGTGAGATGGCTCTTAGCATCTTTGGGGTGGTGAGCACTGCTGAGGTAATTCTGGGGACCCTCTGCTGTCCATTAAGGAGCCCTCCCAACAGCTTGGCAGGGTCGGCACCCGCTGGCTCACCTGAGTTCATGCCCTGCGTGGTGGGCACCATGCCTTGGAAAACAGCCCTCCCCCTCTCCTGCATCCCCAGGGCGCTGCAAGGTTTTAAAAGACTATAAATGCTTCAGGGACTGTAAATGTCTCCACTGCCTTGAGCAATGCAATCACCCAAACGACCTCCAATTCCCTCGATGACATAACCTCTAAAACCACCTTCAGTTTCCAGCCGGGCTGTGAGCATGTAAACCACGAAAATCACCTGCAGACGGGAGTGTGCTCAGAAAGGGCTGGGGTCCTGGGGTGACCCTCTGCCTGCTCCAAGGGACAGCAGCAGCAGCACCCTGGCTGTTACAGGGTCCAGGTTCCTGCAGGCCCTGCTGGGTTTGGAGCTCGCTGGAGTCAGACCAGTGCTGCATCAAGGTAAAGCTGAAGGGCTCAGACCCAGCAGGATGGCACAAGCAGCCCAGTCCTGCTTGTCCGTGGATCCTCGAGAGAATGAGCTGAAGCTTTTAGGGCAAGCAAAAGGTTTTTCCCTAGAATGTGTTTTCACCCATAATTTTTTGGTTTGGTTTCTTTCCCCTGCCCCTTTCTTATTTTTGTGGGGTTTTTTTTGTTTGTTTTGTTTTGTTTTTTTTTTGGGGGGGGGGTTGGGGGTAACAGTGAAAATGTCCCCTAAATTCAGGGTCTTCCATCTCTGACACCACTCCCAACCTTTCTGATCTCACAGGGTGAAACTCCATCCTGTAGCATCGCCCTGAAATCACCTGTCCATCTTCCAGTCAGCATTTCTGTTTTAGAGTGAAAACTCTATTTTCTGCCTCAAAGCCACCCATTCTGTTCCTTTCTTGCAGAGGGAATCCAGTTTGCTCAGAGGAGTTGCCAGTTGGGTCGGGTGGGTCGTGGTGTAAAAAATGCATGCAAAAAAAAGTAAAACCGGGGGGAACAAGATCTGGGTTTGGTGGGTGGGATGTGGGGAACATCGTGAAGGCTGTCCTTGCTCTCACCACACAGAGCCCTACCAGGAACCAGCCCCTTTTCTCACGTGGCTTCTCCCGGTTGACTTGCAGGGCCGGAGGCGTTCTGCGACTTCAACGGCAAGAAGTACAGCCCGGGGGAGAGCTGGCACCCGTACCTGGAGCCCCAGGGGCTGATGTACTGCATCCGCTGCAGCTGCTCCGAGGCACGTCCTGGGGCGCGGGCTGGCAGGGACCTGCTGATAACGCTGCAGATGATGATGCTAATGATGCTGCTGCTAATGCTGCTGCTGCTGCTGCTGCTGCTAATGATGCATTGCTGCACTGGGGCTTCGCTCGGCAGCTTTGAAGCAGATCGGTCCCGCTGCCTCATTTGGCCAGAGGAGTTATTTCCTGGGCAGGCAGATAATGATAGGCCAAGGGAAGGTTTCTAAACTAGAAGAGAGGAGATTTAGATCAATATGTTCACAGGGAATTGTTCCCTGTGAGGGTGGGCAGGCCCTGGCACAGGGTGCCCAGGGAAGCTGTGGCTGCCCCTGGATCCCTGGGTGTGTTCCAGGCCAGGTTGGAGCAAGCTGGAATACTGGAAGGTGTCCCTGCTTATAACAGGAGGTGGAACAAGATCTTAAGAGTTCCTTCACAGCTGAATCATTCTGTGATTCCATGCTTCTGCCTCTGTAGCCCTGGTGGGCAGTGGGTGGAGGTGGCTAAGGGCTACTGTAGGATGACGGGTGGCCTTTGCTGATGAGAGACCAAGGCTGGGCTTGAGCCAGGGCTGGAGACATCCCTGGTGAGTTACAGGCAGCACAGTTTGTTGTGATAGTGTGTTCCTGGTCCTGCAGGGCGAACCCTGAACTGAATGTTCCCCGTGGACTAAACGAACCACGTCTCTCTCTCCCCAGAGCACCAACATCAGGTGCTACCGGATCCAGTGCCCAGCTCTGCCGTGTGCCAGCCCTGTCACCGAGCCCCAGCAGTGCTGCCCGCGGTGTCCCGGTAGGTGGACATTCCTCAGGGGCGGGGTGACAAGGTGGCCGCGGTCCTACAGGGCGGTGCTTCCGCTGCTGCCACCTGCGGCAGCGCTGCGATGCCGGCTCTGGCCCTGGTCACGGAGCTCCGGCTGCTTTTTCCCTCCAAAAATCTCGTTTTGATGGAAAAGGGCTCTCTGCCAGACCACCTTCTCCCCCCTCCCCATCCCAAGAGCTTTGTAGGGACAAAGCGTCAGTTCACACTTCAGGGGCAAAACAGAAGCTGGCAATTTATTCTGATCATTTGCCAAGTGTCTTGGATTTAAAAAAAAAATTATAGTTTTTTAACAACTTCCTTCTCTACACTGGAGACTATCTCAAGTTTTAGCCCCAAAATCTTTTCTACCTTACCACTACTGATTGCTTCATTTTACCTCAATATGTTCATTCTCACCCCCAAAGATTACATCAAGATTTAGTTCATTACCTGAGTGCTGGCAGAGCTAGTCGGAAACCATCAGCGATTTGGGAAATTAGGAAAAAAAGATAGGGAAAAATCTAATTAATTTTCATTTTTTTGCTAATTACTCATGAGACAATCCCTTTTTACCTGACTCCATCTGAATCTGGCGATCGTTACAGCCAGGGGAGGGAAAAACCCAAGAATTTTAAAGTCAGACTTCCAGGATTCCCTCTGTGCTGTGCTCAGGGCAGTCAGGGCAGACCCATCCTCCAAAAGCTTTTGGACACTTCATCGCTGACCAGCCACGCAGCACTTCAGAGTGTGAAGTGGCTGCTGGTCCTTTCGGGGTGGGCTCGTGGGGCATCAGTGCTGCTCTGGGGCCGAGCAGGGGCTGCCTCTCATCCCGCTCCTCTCTCCTCCTCTTTCCCAGAGCCCCACTCCCCGTCCGGCCTCCGTGCCCCCGCCAAGTCGTGCCAGTACAACGGGACGACGTTCCAGCAGGGCGAGATGTTCAGCAGCAGCGAGCTCTTCCCCAGCCGCCAGCCCAACCAGTGTGTGCAGTGCAGCTGCTCCGTAAGCCAGCACCGGGGCTGGGGCTCTCCTCCCCCCGCACAGCCCTCGCACGGGCCGGCCTCCAGCACCCTGTGCTTTGAGTTTGGCCAGGAAATAAAAGAAGGGGCAAAGGAGCCCAAAGCACCTCCCTCTGTCATGCCAAGAGCGCACACACACACACACACACACATACACACACAGGGGTTACACCAGTTGATGCTGGACAGGGAAGGATCTGTGCTACTGGAAGAGCTGGTCTGAGCCTCTGGGGCAGGCACCCACCTCAGGGCTGGGTGGCAAGGGGAATAACTGACACGTGGGAGTGGTGCAGCTTTTGAGGAGGCTGGTTCCTCTCTCAGGGACCCCAGCTGGGCAGTGGGAAATACCGGGAAGGAGCCCTCTAACCCCGCTGCGTATGCTCATCCGCTGCTGTCCCCAGGAGCCCGGGGAACTCCTCGCCACTCTTTGGCTGTCACTCGGGCTCTGTGTTTTTGTCAGGGCAATGCCTCGGATACAAAGGGGAAAATGAAGGGCTGACTCTGAAGCCTGCAGTGGGGGATCTCCCCAGGCTGTGTCTGATGTGGCCAGCTGCTAGAACAGCTGCGTGAACAGCTGGTCTGACCCTCTTTGAAAAGTGCCCCAAGAGCAGAGCTTCGGGGATAAATCCTGCTTTTAGGGCACTGGCTCTTCCCTGCCTGGGGCAGGTCACTGCTGCGAGCTGCTGGCAGAAGGAGAAGGAAGGGAGAGGCAGGTCCGGGCTCCCGAGTGCAGAGCAGGGTTTGGTATGCAGTGACCTCTGCCAGATCCTGTCACCCACCAAACTTCCCTCATCCTCCTCGTGTTCCTCACGCAGCCGTTTGCCTTCCCAATGGGAGAGGAGGCAGCTGTGCTTTGGCTTCCTAAGGATATCCTTGGCTGACCTCTTAGTCTTGGTTGACTGGGAGCTCGTGGACACCCCAGAGGAAATTGGTGCATGGAGAAGGCAACCTTACTATCGAGGTCTGGCTGCTGAACATCCTTTTTTACCCTTTGGCAGAGTAGCAAACACTTATTCCTGCAACAAACTGGTGCAAATCCACTGACTGAGGTGGAACTGGAATGCACCAAGGTCAAGGCTGGCCTCGGCCTGTGGTTTTCAGCTTGAATCACCTACAGTAATGATACCTTCCAAACTATCCATTGAGGTCTATCCCTGCACCTCTGTGTGCTTGGCTCTGGTGCTGTGGAATTAACCAAGGGAGAGGGAGGGCAGAGCTTCGGTGTGGACCTCAGTCCAGGCTCAGGGTCATGCTTCCCATTTCCACCCGTCTCCTCCGGGTCCTTTTCCTGGCAGATGTCAGGGAAAATCTTCTTGGGGGTTGTTCTGCAGAGCTGAGAGGTGCGTGGTGGCTGTTTCAGGCCTGGCAGCACTAACCACACTTGAGAGGGAGGCACTGCCTGCCCTTTTTGAGGAAGAGCAGTGCACTGTCCATGGAAAGGCCATGCCAGGAGAGGACACAGCCCTGCTGTGCCCTGCAGGATGGACAGTGAAGCAGGGGCAGACTTCAGCTGCCAGTGGGTGCTGGATGATTGGTGGTATTGCAAGGGGGCTTCTGATCATGGACTCATAAAATCATGGAATAGTTCGGGTTGGAAGGGACCTGCTTGGGGGACATACAGATCTTTATCATGCTGACAATGTGTTTTCTCCTCCTGCCCCCCTAGGAAGGCCAGATTTACTGCGGCTTGGTGACCTGCCCCGAGCTGCTGTGCTCCTCTCCCTTCAGTGTGCCGGATTCCTGCTGCCAGGTCTGCAAAGGTAATGAGACTGGGACTGAGGGCTGGTTGCCACCTGACAGCAGGAGCCATTTCAAGCCACTTTAGCAGGAATTTGGAAGCCTGGGCTGTAAACCAGGCCACTTGTTATCTTTCGGTTGCATTAGGAAGTAAAATCTGAGGGCTTGGGTTTCCCTTGGATAATATGAATTGCATGTGCAAAGCTCCTGTCCCTCCAGACTCCTTGCTAGACCAGCACATAGAGGAGAGCTGCTTTCAGCCACAGAGAGCAAACCTCCATTCAGCCCTGCAGCACCTTCCAGGACAATGTTCTTCCCTTGCAGATGGCTCCTTTGAGAAGTCCACGGAAGAGGAGTCCCTGCAGTTAAACAGAGGTGTTGTACGTGATTTTTGCATTCTAAAACTCCGCTTCTTGCTACTAGCACAGCCCCCTGAGCAGCTCACAGAATGCCCTTGCACACTGTTCTCTGCAAAGAGAGCAGCTCTAGGAGGACACTCAGATCCTCGCACAGCAGAGCCACGGTCACCTGATTTGCAGGTGAATCGTGCCATGGGATTGAATCTAGCCTGGAGATATCAGCCTAGGTGAGCCCTCAGGCCATGAGGGAAAGACTCCTCTTCTCTCCCTTGGCAGCATCCTGGGGACGTGGTTTAGTGGTGGACCTGGCACTGTCAGGTGAAGGCTTGCACTCGATGACCTTAGAGAATTTTCCCAACCTAAATCATTCTGTTTCTGTGATTATATGGCATCTCTGGAGGAGCAAAAGGCCTGCAGAAACTGGAAATCTGGGACACTTCTCCTCCTTGTTGGCCAGTGCCTGCCAGGTCAAACATCCGAAGGACGTTGTCAGAGCAGGGCCAGAGGTGACCAGCAGCCAGTCCTGACCCTTGCCCGTAGACCCCTCTCCTGGGAGGGTTTTTCCTTCAGGAGAAGGTGTCTCCTCTCCCCGTGGGCATCCAGGTGTCCTGCCTCCCAGCAGGAGGGCAGTGCTGGGGCTGGCCACCACTCTGCCTTCCCCAGGCTGTTTGTATCAGCGGCCCCAGCAAGGAAAAAGTGACTCCTTGGCTGCTGAGGGTTCCTTCATGGCGACACTTCGGAGCTGGGCAGCCCCTGCCAGGTCTGTGGGATTAGGTCACTTAGCTCCTGGCTCTGCCCTTTTCCATACTGCTCCACCACCTATAAAACCTCCAAAATAGACACAAGGGGACCCTTTGTGCTGCGTGTCTTGTCCCAGCACTCTGCTCTTGGAAGCCTGGGATGTTCCTGGGATGTTCCTGGCGTTTCAGTCCTGCTGGCTGGCAGCCCCACGCTGACTCCCCTGGTGCCTGCCAGGTGAGAGAGCAGGATATGGCCCATCCTCACCTTTCTGATCCCGTTTGAGCCACACAGATGCCAGTCTTCATTTTCCCATCTAGGACAGACCAGCCCATTTCCCTGTGTGTTTTAGGGAGGCAGGACCTCACATGCTTCTCTGAGGGCATTGGGTTAGGCTTGGGTAGGGAAAGGTGCTGCCCCAGTGAGGGTGACCCATGTGAGGAGGACACCAGTGTGGGGCACTGGCACCGACTGCTCAGCACCCCTTGGGTGGTGGCAGCAGCAAGATGGGGAAGGGGCTGGAGCACCTGGAGGGGCTGAGGGAGCTGGGAAGGGGCTCAGCCTGGAGAAAAGGAGGCTCAGGGGGGACCCTGTGGCTCTGCACAATTCCTGACAGGAGGGGACAGCCAGGGGGGGTGGGCTCTTCTCCCAGGGAACAGGGACAGAAGGAGAGGGAACAGCCTCAGGCCGTGCCAGGGGAGGTTCAGGTTGGATATTAGGGAAGTTTCTTCCCCCAAAAGGTTGTCCAGCGCTGGCACAGCTGCCTGGCATCCCCATCCCCTGAGGGATTTAAAAGCTGTGTGGATGTGGCACCTGGGGACATGGGATAATGGTGGCCTTGGCAGGGCTGAGGGAATGGTTGGGTTCCATGATCTCAGAGGAATTTTCCAACCTTAATATTTCTGTGATTTAAATGGCTTGTGGGCCATTGCTTACCCCTGTGGTCTCTGCCCCTTCCACTCCTGAGGGAAGGTGTGCAGGACACTGCATAGCTTTTTCCAGCATGCTCTGGGATGAGAAGAACTCAACTGCCGGAGTCTGAATCCCCTCTTTTCTCTGGCTGCTCACAGAGACACTCACAAGACCAGTGCTTGGGAGAGGTAGTGGGGAGGAAGCCACCCGGAGCCACCGTGTCCACGGTCCTCAGCTCCTCCCTGGAGCTGATTCCCAGAAACTTCAAACCCAAGGGAACAGGTGGCACCACTGTGAAGATCGTCTTGAAAGAGAAGCACAAGAAAGGTAAGGGATGGAGAGGCCAGGCAGCCTGTATGTGACTTCAAGTGGCTTCTCCAGAGCCTGGAATTCTTCAGGGAATCTGATTCAGCAGCAGGTTTCCACCAGCAAGTCCTTCTCCCCACTCTCCCACAGCCAGCCTCAACCAGGTATCTCATTCCTCATGCCCACAGTCTCCTGACTGCACGAATCCACCACTCTCCAAAATGGGCTGGAAGAAGACTGGTCCTTGGAATGTTTTGGAGATCTGGGACTTGGGAAGGAAGGAGCTCAGCTGGAAGACTCCACATGGACCTTCCAAGACAGTGCCACAGAATGACAGGATATTTCTCCTTGTGCAAGGGCTGGGTCTGACCCAGAGCTGTCCCAGGTGTTCCTCCTGGAGGAGAGAGTAGGAAAGTGAGATGAGGAGCCAAGCCCCTTGATCCAAAGGGGGGTAACAGGTCCTTTCTCCCCTTGGCCGCTCTCCCACCACTGTGCCTTCGGAAGGGCTCTTTCCAGTCCTTGGGCGTGAAGGCCTGGAGGAAATTTTGGGACCTCCAGAAATTTCCGTGGAGGAGTCAGCAGGTGGCACTCTTCACTGTGCTTCACTCCTGCGACAGCCCGGGAGGCACCCGGGGCTCCCAGAGGTTGGGAGGCAGGTGAGCTCCGGCCCACACTTGCCCCTGTCCCACCAGGGTGGTCAAGCCCAGCAGAGCCATCACCCGGTGCTGCTCCCTCCGTGCCATGGCACCTTCTGGGCGTGGTGGCCGTGGTGTCCCGTGCCCACTGCTGCCAGGGGACCTCGCTGCTCCACACAGCAAGACCTGGGGTGCTGAAGGGCAGTGACTCCACCGGCCTTGGGCTGACCAAGAGGAGCATGGTTTATCTCCACAAGCAGCTCTTTTCTCTTTCTGCTGCAGCTTGTGTTTACAACGGGAAGACCTACTCTCACGGGGAAGTGTGGCACCCCATCTTCCGGCTCTACGGCCTCCTGCCCTGCATCCTCTGCACCTGCAGGGACGGCGTCCAGGACTGCCAGAAGGTCACGTGCCCTAAGGAGTATCCCTGTGACTATCCAGAAAAAGTAGATGGGAAATGCTGTAAAGTATGCCCAGGTAGGTGGGATCCAGCCTGCTCCTGCAGCTGCCTTCCAGTTCCTTCCTCAAGCTTGGTTTAAAGCCTCAGGCTGACAGAGGTGTAGGGATTCAGAGTGATGCTGGCTAGGGTTCACACCAGACCAGTTCAGCACTGATGGAAGGGTTGGCTTGTCTTGGCGGGCAGCAGGACTTTCCCAAGGTAAGGAAGATCCCCAAGTCCCCCACAAGGTTCCATCTGTTGGGAGGATGAAGTCTGGAGAAAGATGCTTGAGGCAGGACATGCTGAGAGTGCTCAGATGGAAGGTGCCTTCAGGAGAGAGGACGCACAGACTGTTCTCCAAACCTCCAGCTGGCACAAAAACCAGAGGGTTAAATTGTGCCAGCTGAGGTGTAGGTGTGAAGGGAGGAGCGAGGACGCTTCCCAGGAGAGGGGTTGTCTGTGGTACTCATGGTTTGCTGGAATTGGAACCCCCATCTCTGGAAGGGGAGGTTGAACACACAGGTTTTAGGGTGGTCCAGGTAGAACTGGGCTGGGGCTGGGACTGGGACATGGAAAGGGGCTGGAGCCCCAGGAGGGGCTGAGGGAGCTGGGAAGGGGCTCAGCCTGGAGAAAAGGAGGCTCAGGGGGGACCTTGTGGCTCTGCACAGCTCCCTGGCAGGAGGGGACAGCCGGCGGGGAACAGGGACAGGAGGAGAGGGAACAGCCTCCGGCTGGGCCAGGGGATGCTTGGATTGGATGTTACAGACAATTTCTTCTTTCCCAAAAGGTTGTCCAGCCCTGGCACAGCTGCCCAGGGCAGTGGTGAGTCCCCATCTCCAGAGACATTTAAAAGCTCTGTGACACTTGGGGACATGGGCTGGCAGTGCCTTGGCAGTGCTGGGGGAACAGTTGGACTTGATGATCTCAAAAGTCTTTTCCAAATTTAATGATTCTGCAATTCCATGGTGGAGAAGACCTCTTTTCCTTTTCTGTTCAGTGCACTTTTGGTATCTCAGCTCCCTGGTCTTTGGAAAGCTGTTTGCCTTAAGCCACAGACCTGGCAAAGATGTGGCAGGGTATGACAGCTCCTCCTGTTCCCACTGGAGGATGTTTTGTGGATGATAGCTCTCTGTACTGGCATTTATCAGGAGATGTTCAGCTGATGGACCACCCACTGCTTGCCCAGGGAGGCTAAAGGTGCCTGAGTGTCTTTGAGCCTGGCTGCAGGGGCAGCAGGTTCTGCATGATCCCCTCTGATCCGCATCTTCCAGGGGTTTCTGTGGAGTGGTCTCATCCAGGAGAACAAGCAAAGGGCACTGCCAGGTTTTGGGATGGCTGCAAAGCCATTTGAGCTGAGATTTTCTAGGCTTTCCAGCCCCTAAGTGGAGAGGTTCTGGGATGGCCAACCCAGGGGAGCGAAGGGCAGAAGCTCAGCTTGTTTTAATAAGGTTTTTGATATGTTTATGAGCAGGATTTATGATGTGGTGCCTGGTGGGAATGGGATGTGATGACTGAGCAGAACCCTTCCAGTCTTGCATTCCCATTCTAGTGGGTCTCTCTGGTTTAAATCCGACAACTTTCCCTGCTTGGATCTCTTGTCTGCTGTTCAGACTTCATTTTATTTCCAATTAAACACCCTGATGCAGCCAAAATGATTTTGTTGCTGCCTTCCAGTTCTCACAGACAGCGATTACACACACACACACACACATGCACACACACACACACACACACACACACTGCTCAGCCAAGTTACATCCTTGCCCTTTCCTTCACTGCGTGGAGGCTTTGCCCAGGTTCTTTTTCCAGGTGTTTCTGTGACTGCCCTTATCTTCCTTCTTTGTACCCAGTACCTTAGGAATGCTGAGTGACTTTGCCAAAGGGACCCCGACCCCAGAATTGCTGGGATGTGTTGTTTGGATGGGGGGAACACTGCTGTGGGCAGAGCTGGTGACCTGTGTCCCTGCTCCTCCTCCCTGATGCTGTGGGGGTGAGAAGCTCCTTGGTTGTTAAATTCCTGTTGAATTCCAGGGGTTCTTTTCCTGCTGTGAAGGCGGGGCTTTAACCATGGGCTCCATGATCTCAAAGGGCTTTTCCAGCTTTAACAGCTCCACGCTTCTGTGAATGCCTGGGAGCAGGTGGAGGTGAAGGCTCTGGGACAGAGGTTTCCCTGCTCCCTGACCCCGCAGTGGGACATGTGCTCATCCCCCTCTGCCTCAGGCGGAGCTGCAGAGCTGAGCCTGTCCTCTGGCTGCTCAAAAGCTTCGCTTCCCTTTAAACTGGGATTTCCATTCCCTCTCAGAGAGAAGAGCTCAGGACCACCCCAGAAAGCCTGGGGGAGAGCAGAATCAGGCCTAAAATAACTGTCTTACTAAAATAAACCCCAGGCATCTATTTATAGCCAAACTTTCTTTCGAGTAGCGTGAAAAGCTTCAGCATCCAAACTGACTGGGAGAACAAGGCTAAATTCAGTAGAGCTGGGCTCCTCTGCGTTCCAAGGACCACAACCAAAGGCAATAAATCTCCTTCCAAAACCACAGGGCATTCTTAATTACTCCAGATACATTAAAAAAAAAAAAAAAAAAAAAAAGGAGGGAAAAATTAGCAGCTCTTCTTTACCAAGCATGCTGGTCACGTAGGACCCAGTGTGAATGTCCTCGTGGTGACACCCCTTGTGGGGAGGGTGCTGGGGCTAGTGCTGAGCCCACCTGTGGGACTGAGCCAGGCACACTGCCCAGGCAGCCCTGCTGTGGGCTCATCCCTTTGCTCCCCTGGTGTTCCTCCCCCAGCAGGAGCGAGATGGGAAGTGGGGAACCCAGCCCGTGCTTTGTGGCCATGGTGTCATCAAGGTCGCTGCAGAGAGTATGGGGGATCCAGATGGACAAAATCTCCCTTCCCCATCCCTGCTGGCACAGAGGCTGCTGGGATCAGGAGGAATGAAAAACGTAGGGAGAATGAGGAGGTCCACAGCTCCTTTATTAGCCTCTCCTTTGCTGCTGGTCCTGGAGGTGGGGCTCGGATCACGGGACAGACTCGACTGTGCCACGTGGCACCAAAGCCAAGGAGATGCCTTTCCCATGACCTGGGTGCTGAGATGGTCCTTCCTGCCCCTATTTAATGATCCCTGTTTTTGCTCAGAAATCAGAGTCAAACCCACGGATGAGATCGCCACCCCCCAGTGTGGCAAGAGTCCCGGCCGTGTCCTGGTGTACACGTTTGTGCCGCCGCAGTCCGAGCCCTCCAAGGAGATCCTCAGGACCATGGCCATCGAGAAGGAGCTGGCAGAAGAGGTGGAAATCTACAACTGGAAGCTGATTAAAGGTGAGCACCATGATGAAAGCAGCCAGCAGAGCAGGAGGTGTGTGTGGAAACCTGATGCTTTCCAAGCTTTGTTCAGTTTTTCTGGCTTTTCTCAAGGTGCTCCACCCCTTGCGTGGTGAATCAAAACCTGATGACATCAGGCTGGCTTTTCTGACTCCCCCATTTCACACTCTTTTCCTGCATTCCATGCAGACATGGGGCTGGAAACCACTTTTGGCCCCACTGACCTCACCATGAGCTGCAACACCATCTGGAGGCACAGCACATGGGCAACCGAGACAAGGGCCTGGGGGCTGTTCCTGCAAACCTCCCTGCTCTCATGTCAAATGCCCATGGAAAACAAACAAAGGAATTGTTCTGGTGACTCTGTGTGTTTGTTTTCGCTCTTTTTTATGCACCCCAGTCCACCTACAGCTTGAAAGGTGCATACAAGGGGGATGAATTGTCCCCAGCCCACTTTTCGGATGGGTGGATTTGGATGCTTCTGTTGGTGTGTGCTCCAGAGGTCAAAGCACAGCAAAAACGCTGCCTGATGTCTGCAATCTCTTGCTCTTTCCCCACACCTTCAGCTTTGTCCCTGTGGACCAGAGGAGTCCGGGGACACCTGGTCCAGTAGATGTCTGTGCTGTGTTTCTCTGCGGCCCAGGGAAGCATCCCAGTCCCCTTTCCTGAGTTCCCACTGGACATACTCTACCCCAAAGAGCTTGAGCACTTCAGGTCG
Organism: Anomalospiza imberbis; assembly: GCF_031753505.1. Classification (NCBI taxonomy): domain Eukaryota; kingdom Metazoa; phylum Chordata; class Aves; order Passeriformes; family Viduidae; genus Anomalospiza; species Anomalospiza imberbis. Next base: position 30,670,606 of record NC_089682.1, read on the forward strand.
GTCGTACCTTTTCTTTGGACGCAGTGACCCTGGGCCTGTGCCTACTGGGCAGGTGTAGCCATCCTGGTCTCCTTCTACGTCCATGTTTCACATCGCTCCCTGGGGAGACCTCAGCCAGCTGCTGAGACTGGGCACGCCTGGAGAGCACCTGAGGAATCAGCCCAGGAGATGGAGCCTTGGTTGCCACCATGTTTCCAGCCTGCCCCCGCCATCCTCCCTGCTGCACGGTGCCCCCTGGCCATGCTGCCCTCCTCAGCGGGGCCTCCCTCACAATGGCACCTTGTGGCTGAGGACAGCTCTGAGCCCGCGCTGTCTGGGCCCCGCCGCTTCCTGCCCTCGCTCCTTGGCACGGGGCAGCACCCAAACCTCCTCGGCACCTCCCAAGGCCAGAAGCTTCGCGTCAGCATGGAGCTCCCAAGCCCTGCCAGCCAGGGACAGGGGAGGCCCTTGTCCCTGAGGCCAAGGCAGCTCTTTTGCTTGGCAGAGTGAAGTGTTGTTATTGGGAGAGAGCATGAGCTCACTCACATATGGATTCCACCTCTCCATGACCATCACTCTACCAACAGAGCAGCATGTGTGGAATAAAGAGGCTGCAAGTCACACCTGGACCTCGTCCATCTGCCTTTGTATGGGCTCATGATACCTACGTGGCCCCATCTATTTCTGGGCCAGGACGGTTTCCTCCACAAGGCAGGAGTTGGGAGGAAAAACCAGCACCAACTGCCAGCCAAAGGTTTTACCCAGCTGGCTGGTGGCACAGAGCTGCCCTCCAGAAGAGTTGCAGTGAGGGCTTCCCCACCTTTTTAGGGGTTTGAACATCACCAGGAGTTTTGAAAATTGACTTTCTGATGTTTTTGACCTGTTGTCCTCTCACTGCGGGCCCTGCTAAGAAGTCCATGCCCACCTTTCTTGCAAATCCCCTTTAAAGCACCAAGAAGGGTGGTACGTGCCCGACAGCCCCAGCAGCTCGCTCCATCTCATCCCAAACGCTGCCAGGAATACTCCTGCCTGTGCCAGGAAATGGCACTGCCCTGGGCCAGCTCCCTCCATCCCGCCTCTCCACCAGTGGACTGTCCTTAGCTGGTGCTGTCCCGATTCCTGCTGGGGCACGGCCTGCGTTCCTCTGTTCCTCTGCTGCTCCCCAGCTCCTGGCATGTTGGAAACGACCCTCCCAGGGGCCAGAGGTCTCAGCCAGCTCTCTGAGAGCTCTTGGGGAGCACTGTCTAGGTTGGTTGATTAAAAGATGTTTATCTCTTGTAGCTCTTGTTTAAAATATCCTCTTGGTTACTAATGTGCTGGAAAGTGCTTCATCAGCCCCGGGGACTGTAAGCACACCCTCCTGCTCCTTTCTAATTATAGACCAGAAGAATTTATTGAACACTTGTGCCTTTCTTGCGTCAATAACGGTTTTGTTATCTCCATCCACTATCTTCTTTTGTTACTGGTAGGACTTCTTTACCCACCCCACTGAAAGGACTAAATAATAGTCCAAATATCCATCTACTTCTCTCTCTGCCTTTGACTTCCTCTACTAATTTTCCACAGTTGATAACATCTCATTTATGTGGATTGTGAGGCAGTTCCCCTTCATTACATACTCTTTTTATGTGTAATTGCTGCTGGGAATCAGGGAAAGTCTCTTAACCAAATAAGGGGGACCACATTGCCTCTCACATCTGCTGGCAGCAAGAGGCTGGGTGTTCTGGGAGCCCGAGCGAGAGGTGGGGAAGGATATTCCAGGCATACCTGCCTGCTTTGTCATGCCTTGCAGGAGAACAGGAATACCACAACCCCTAATCCCACAGGAAGGTCACCTCCATTGCTAAACCCAGGTTCTGGTTTGCATGGGTCAAACATCTGAGTCAGGCACCTCCACCAAGGGGCCGGTGCTGGCAGGGGCAGAAATACCAATCTCTGCTGAGGTCACTCGTGTTTTTTCCTGTCCTGGAGCAATTTCAGCGCTGCTGACGAGGAGATAGAAAACTTTGGTCCCTGGCTGCTTCCAGGAAAGGGGATCATCTGAGCATGGAGGGGTCTCTGCAGTCAGGGAACACAGGCGTTTGAGAGTGGGCAGAGGGGACAGGGATCCCAGCATCCCAGCATCCCTTTGCTCTCACCTTTATTTCTTTTATGCTTTTAGGAGAGATTGGAACTCCTGCAGGGAAAGATGATTTCTGGAGCAACAAAATCCTATTGTTTTCACCTGCTTCATGGTGAAACATCCCAATTTAACAGGCAGTGACTGTTTTCATAGAACCATAGAATCTTAGCAAGGTTTGGGTTGGAAGGGAGCCTCAAGCCTGCCCTGACAGGACACCTTCCACTATCCCAGTTTGCTTCAACCTGGCCTTGAACACTTCCCCACTTGTGTGGCAGCCACAGCTTCTCTGGGCAACCTGTGCCATGGCCTCGCTATCCTCACAGGGAAGAATTTCCTCCTAATATCTAATCTGATACTTAAATGAGATGTATCCTGGGCTTGGCCAGCCCTGGATCCATTCCCAGCTCCCACCAGGCTCTGGCAGCAGGTCCTGCACTGAACCAGGACCCTGGGGCAGGCAGTGTCAGGAGGGGACAGAGAATCCAAACCTGTGTGAGCCTTGAATTGGGCATTGCAGAATCTGATGCCCTGTGTCCCCCTCTGCAGGAATATTCCATCTGATCCAGACCAAGAAGATCAGCAAGCAAGAGTTCAAGCAAGAAGCACAAAACTTCAGGCTGATCACTAGGACAAATGAAGGTAGGGAGAGAAAAATCCCCTTTCCTCACTCCTCCAGCACTCCCTGCCCCAAACAACCTCCTGATTTCCTGCTCTGCTCCGGCCATTCCAGAAGGTTGTGTAAATCCCAGCACGGCATGGGGAGCTGAGCCGTGGGGACAGCACTTGTGTAAGTGTAGCTGGGTTGGGGCTGACCGTCCTCACACCCTACGCAACACTCCTGGTTAACAGCCACATTTTCACTTTATGGTACTGGAAAGGGCAGCCAGATTTCTAAAAGTGGATGCGCTCTTGTGAAATCCAGAGGTTTTGTCTCTCCAGAGCCCGTAAAACTGTTTGATTTTTATATCTAATCCATCTGGTGCTCCTGAGATCATGGGGGGAGGAAAAAAAAATGGTGCAAGGGATTAGCAAAAAATGAAACTGTTGAAATGTGTTTTAAAATCGTTCTGGATGTTCCGGGATGTGCGTAAACATGACAAAGAGCAGGAACGCCGGGAGTGCCTGTATGGAGCGAAGCTGCCTGGCTGCTCCCTGCTGGCTGCCTCCTGGCCTGGCCGGGCTGCAGTTCAGTGGGATAGGCTCGGCTCAGAGCCATGCCCGCAGTGTGCAGCCCCCGCGGTTTATGGGGTCACTCGGGACAGCGCTGCTGCCCGGGGCACACCAGCACTCCCAGTGCCCCGGGCATGCTGGGGCTTGTTTTCACCCCCCACCCATTTGGGACAGCATCTTTTGACCAGACCCTGGGGGATCATCCAATCCCTGCTCCCAGGCTGGGCTTCACACTCTGCTGGAGTCTCTGGCACGTGCGTCCTTCTTCTTGCCTCAGTTTCCCCTGACAAATAACCCTGTTGTGAAACCATCCCACTGCCACGGCTGCAAGTTTTAGGAAAGCTCTGACCCGTGATTTCTTCACAGCAGAAGATTAATTCAGCTAGAAAATATTCCCTCCACCCCTGGGGTGATGACATTGGGGTTGCATGATCCTTGCTGGGATTGCACTGAGGGAAGAGAACACCTGGAGGGAAAGCACCTCCTGCCACCTCCTGCACATCTGGGGATTCTTTTGGGGAGCAAGGAGAGAGACTTGGACACTTTGTCCTGGTTTGGGGGGAGTGTTTCAGAGCTTCACATTTAATTTGCTGGGAGTCTGCAGCTCCTTGGGGGATTCAGAGGGATTCCTTCCCTCTTCTGCAGCAGGATTTTCCCCTACCATAGGGGGACCCAAGGCTGAGGCAGCAACAGGAAAATGAATATAAATGGGGGGGGGGGGGTGACAAAATGGGGCTGACAGAAGGGAGGAGAGAACCATACCTGTCCAATGCCCATGAAACTGAAATTTTGGCTTTCTGAGGTTAAGACAGAAGCATTATGCTCCTTCCCCTGAGAGGCAGAAAGCCAGCCCAAATCCAAGACCTGCCAGGGAGGACATGGACCTAACACCACGCCAGAGCACCCTTTAAAGAGGTGGGGAGGGAGGCTTATCCCTGCTTCAGTCTGAGTCCCTTTTCTTTTCAGACTGTGCAAGTGTTTTCCACAAAAAGCACTGACTGTGCCATTATTGCACTGCAAGGGTGAGAGCCCCTCCGAGCCCGTGTAGTTGCAAAAGCACCGTACCTGTGGCTGGGATCACTGACGAGTTGCTCTGAGCGCAGCTGGCGCTGTGGGCACGCCTCTCCCGCAGGGATCTCCAAGTGGATCCCCCAGTGCCGAGGGTGCTGCGCGTGGGGGAGCTGTGCTGTCCTGCTCCTGTGCTTTCCTGTTGCTCATGTGTGTCTGTCTTGGCTCGTCCAGGTCACTGGAACATCTTCCGAGCCCACACGTCGGAGCTGAGGATGACAGAAAACCCAGAGAAGGAAACAAAGACCTTGTAAAGCAAAGAACTTTTCTCTAACTATTGATTTATCTACACACAGACACACATACACATATATATGAACTCCAGAGCTGCATTATTAAATAGACTGGCACTGCAATACAGGTTACACTAGTGGAAATTCCAGCAACTCCAGAGAACGATCCCAATCCATCGGCATCGAAGCCACAGCCATGTAGGTGCCTCTCTCCGGCGGGAGAGCCATCACCTCCCGCTGTCCCCAAGATGCTGGATGAGCAGAGGCAGGAGGGAGACACGGTGGAGGGGTGGGACCTGGTGCGACATGAGGAGGTGGGATCCATCCCGGCCACCCCGGTGTTCCTGAGGAGCACCAGGAGCACAGCAAAGTGGAACATGACCGTGCTTCTTACCAGCTGATGATGGAAAGATAGCCTGCAAAGAAAGAAAAATCATCCCTCCTCCTTTCCTTGGAGCCCCTGGGAGCTGCAAAGGGGTTTCTTTGGCTGAATGCCCTCCAAGGGGTGTGTTTGAAAAATCTCTTGTCTTTCAGCTGGGATGATTTTTTTCCCTCTTTGCAGGGCACTTGAAAATGTAGGTTTTGGGAGGACCCACCTGCTGGCAGGGTCTGAGACCCTGATCGCTGCACTAAGGTCGCTACTCAGCATTTATTGTGCTATATATTTATATCTATCCTATATTTTATCTACCGGGCTGTATTCACAGGAGGGGCATCTCCCAAAGGGCAAACAGGATCATTTCTGCAGCATGGGGAGGAGGGTGTGCAGCAGCATCACCTTCCCCCTGTCTGGAAACAGCTTTGGGGGATTTTCAGGTTGTTTTGGTACATATATTTATCCCTGGATTCTTGTTTTATTCTGTTTTGATAAATCTATTTATTTGGAGATCAAACTCTGTCTGACAAATCTGATTAAAAGTCTTCTTGATTCAGCTTCCTGTGCTGGTTCTCCTTTCCCTGTAGGGTCTGTCTTAAGGCTCGGGGGTCCTGGTGGGGTCTGGTTCCCTTGCACCCACTCGGGCAACATCCTCAGGGCTGGGATGCATGGAAATCCCACAGATGCTTTGTTCATCCATAGGGGATCACCCCTTCCCATTTGCTTGTGGTCTGCTCACAGCTCTGGGCTGCAAACAGAGCTTGGGGCTTGGAGCCTGAGCTGGCACTGCTCACCAGAGCCACACAGTGGGGCTGAGCTGCCCAGGTTTACCCAGAAGAAAAGCCCTGTGAGGCTCTGAGCATTAGGGGGGCTGCCCATGGCACGAGATGAAGGGAGAGGGGCCGGGCCACCTCCTTGCCCCACGGCAGCCTGCAAGGCTGTGGCTGCGTGCGGGAAGGGAGGATGCTGCCCGCCCTCGGGCAGAGCCTGAGCCCTCACCTGTCAGCCTGCTTAGCTGGCCCTTGTGTGATCTAACTGGAGCTGAGCCGAGGGCCAATTTGTGCTCATTTACCAGAAGTGGAGGTGTTTGGAGGGAAGCTGCCCCGGTGGGGTCACAGGGAAGGCTGGGAGGAAAGCAGCACGAATTCTGCACTGCCTGGTCCGGGTGAGGCTTCCTGCAGGTATCTACAGGGTGCTGAGCCCATACAGGCTCTCCTGGGAGCATGGGCACTAAGCCCAGGCACAGACAGAGTTCCTGGGCACAACCCAGCTGAGTGCCTTGCACACAAAACTCCTCTGACACGCCCAGGAGGAGGGTAGATGCTGCTGGATGCTCCGTGGGCCAGGAGAGACCCTTTGGTGAGCAGTAACAGAGGAACCTGCACAGGGTCGGTCTCTTCTCCCAGGGAACAAGTGACAGGGCAAGAGGAAACACCCTCAAGTTGCACCAGAGGAGGTTCGGTTTGGATATTGCGAAAATTCCTTCCCCAAAAGGGCTGTCCAGCCCTGGCACAGCTGCCCAGGGCAGTGGTGGAGTCCCCATCCCTGGAGGGACTTGAAACCTGTGTGGATGGGGCACTTGGGGACATGGGAGAGTGGTGGCCTTTGCAGGGCTGGGGAAAGGTTGGACTGGAAGGTATCGGAGGGCTTTCCCAATGTGAACAATTCAGTCATTCTACAATTCTATGGATGTGGTCCCTGGCATCCCTCCCTGAGCAGTCCCTACCCAGAGTGTGGTACGTTGTACTTCTAGAGGCCAGGCTGTGTCACAGCTGCTGGGGACACGCACAGGGACTGCTGGCCAGGCTGTGTCACAGCACTGCTGGGGACACGGGCAGAGGGACAGGCTGCGGGCGGGATGGAGCTGTGGGCAGCCAGCAATCCCTGCGGTGGTGTCAGTGATTCCCAGCGATGCCCAGCCTTCCCAGGAGCATGCTCTCCCCGCGGGGCTCCTCTGGGATTAACCCTTTTAATTGGATCAGCAGCCCCAGGGCAGAAGCCACCACTTCGCGGTCGGCGGCATCGCCTTCCTCGCCCCGCTCCTCCTCCGTGCGTCCGTGCCCTCCGCAGGCATCGCCCCGCCGGGACCCCGAGCTGTGAACACGGGGTGGATTGGGGGGCAGAGCTGACACGGTGCCCTGGCACTTTTCATCTCCCGCAGCACCGGCTGCGTGTGCACATCTGTGAGCAAGGAGCAGCCGCAGCTTGTGGCTGCAGAGATGGTCAGGGAAGCGTGGAATTGTTTGGGCTGGAAAAGACCTTTTCACTCTCTCCGACTCCCTGACAGGAGGGGGCGGCCAGGGGGATCGGGCTGTGCTTCTGCAGGTCCTGCCTCCACTTTTGCAGGACTCAGACCTCCTGTGGCCGCTTCTCTGGGAGCGGCTTCTCCTGCCAGCCCTCCCGCAATCCTCTGTTCTCTGCCGTGAGCTGTTTGGAGGGCAGTAAGCGCCCAGATCTCTCACGGCTGGTGCAGCCCGTGCTGAGACACCCCCGGTCTCTGCAGAGAGCACTTGGGCACCGGCTCCAGTTTGGGTCTCCAGCACCAGGCAGGCAGGGACTGGATGGACCTGGTTCAGCTGGAAGAGATGCCAAAAACATTTTCCCCTTCAGAAATGCTGGAACTGGGACCAAGGGAGGGAGGGGCATCCCATCCTTGGAGAAACCCAGCCTTATCCTGGACACAGCCCTGAACAACCTGAAGTAACTTCAAAGTTATCCCTGCCTGGAGACAGAGGTTGGACCAGGGACTTCCTGGGGTCCCATCCAGCCAGAATTATCCCGTGGCTGTGTGCTCTGGGAGGGATGGCAAGTCACCACCGAAAATCTTGGCTCTGCCTCTGGGGTCTTAGGGCTCTTTTACGTCAGAGCCGTGCTATTTCATGCTGTATTATCAGGTTAGTCAAAACACTTCTCCAAACTATATGTCTATATAGTTGCCAGCTACACTCACTTCCTTGGCCCCTGCTGTTTTCCACTGCATGGGGTTTTCAGCCACGCAAAACATCCACTTTCACCTTCATGTGCACCAAGCCCCCTTCCCCGTGGGGAAGCCACCAGCTCCCGGGGGTGGATGCTGGAGCCCTGCTGGCCGCAGGAACAGCCTGCTGGTGACGGGCACTGCTCAGCCTGGGGCATCCTGCACAACCAGGGTCTGCCACGGGGAAGTGCAGCCACACCAAAGAGGGTCTGCTGCTGCTCCACGTGTCCTGTGTGAAGCCCACAGCTCCGGAGGTGACTTGAATTTTTAGGCATCTCGCAATGAATTGGGATCTATGTTCTCATATCACCTTCCCCCAGTCAAAGGGAGGGATTTCTCCCCAGAAGGATAGGATTTCCCTTAAAATCTCTCCATAGAGACCCACATACTGCACTGGGCAAATGTTTCCCCTGCATCCACTCTCCTCTGCACATCCTCTTCTTTTTTTGGGATGAGAAATGGAGAAACCAGAGGATTGTCAATGCTGCAGGGCTCACAGGATGTTCTCGTGCCACCACAGACCTGTCTCCTCTCCAGACTAAACAGTCCTAATATTTCCTGTCTCTTCTCACATAGAAATGTGTCTGTAATCACTCTTTTCTCCTGTTCCTTCACCTTTTTGGATGCAGGAGCAGCTCAGGATGTACCTAATCTGGCAGGTTGTCCAAGCTCTGCTGGGGAAATGGGATCACATTTCCCTGTCTCCAGCTTTGTCAAAGCTTGACACCCCCAGAATCAGGAAACAAAGAAATCCCTGCAGAGAGACGCCTTGCCAGCAAGTCAGGACTATCCGGGCACTGGAAAAAGCCCCTGGCTTCCTGGAAGATTGCTGCTGAGAAAGGGGTGATGAGAAAAGCAGGGAAACCCTTGGAGATCGCAGCTGGAGCCAAAGGAGGGATGGAGGAAATGTGGCTGGCATGGCACGAGCACAGCCCCAGAGCCCCTTTCATCCAGCAGGATGCCTGGCCTTTGCCCATTCCCAAACGTGGGCATTCCAGAGGGGAGGTAGGACAGAGCCATGGCACAAGGGAGCTGGTGGATTGTCCCGTGGCTCTCCTGCCCCATGGGATGAGGGACATCCACTTTTGCTGCCTCAGACTGAACCTCTGTGTGGCTTTTCTTGCTCCCCTGTTTTTTGGCCATGGAAGTGTGTGGCTCCAGCAGAGATCCCTGTTTGTACAGGGTGGGTAAATCCAAAGAAAACTGCTTACAAGTCCTTCTCACCAGTGTTGCCAAAAGACCATGATTCAGTGCTACTTTTTTGGGTAGAAATTAATTAGTTCAGGCCCATCACAATTATCTAACTCAAGGAGCACGACAATAACCCACTGTCTAATGGCCCTTCATGGCCATTTAGCACCATCTGGGTAGTCTAATCAGGGGCTTTGCAAACAGTTGAAAATGAAGTAAGAAGGACTGCTTGGCCCAGACACCTCTTTTTGCCTCCCAGCTGCACAGACAATGCAAATAATCCTGGTGGACCCATTAGACACAGGGACAGAGCAAACATCAACCCACAGCTCGCCCAGCTCCTCTGAGACTGGAGTCCCCAAGGGGAAGGTAGTGGCTCTGGAAGGAGCAGGGAAAAAGAGCTTGGCCACATCTCTTGCAGCCCAGACTGGCTCGTCTTGCAGCTTCAGGGGCCGAGTATGAGTGGTGAGGACTGACAGCTTCCCCAGCCCCTGGCTGTGCCCTGTGGCACCAGACCCCCAAGCAGACACACACCCCCCTGTGGAACAGAGCCCCACTCAGGGCTAAACTCCAGGACAACCTCAGCAATCCATCCTCCAGCCTCCAGGCAAGGGCAACTGCAAGGTATTAAACCCACAGGTCCAAAAAGGGGTGGACAGGCAGGTCTCCAAGAAAACTTTCTAGATGGGAAATGTAGGCAAGTGTTCCCCCAGCACCACCTGCAATGCCGGTGTCCATCCAAACAGGGCAAAATTAGGATTTTTTTTTTTTTTACCCTACCTGTCTATACATCTGTTTTTAGCTCGGTGCTGAGTGCTGCAGGCTGCAGTTTTCACAGGAAACCTGGGAAAGGGGAGGTTTGCTCACTGAGGGCTGCCTGAGGCACAAGTTTGAAAGCAGGATTTGGCAGGGGGCTGCAGAGGGACCCACAGGGGCTCCTCCAAACCCCGTCAGGCTTCCGGCTCCTGGTCTGTGGCAGGAAGATCGGAACTGAAAGATGAATGGAAATATTGATCCCCTTCCAAGCTGCTTTTGGCATGCCCTGAGAAGTTACGCAGACACCGGCGTGGGCTCCTGCTCCTCCCCAGTGCAGAGGGGGAACCTGGAATGGCCTGGATGGACACAGAGGACAGCTGCACCTTGTCCTTCCCTCCACGGCTTCCCTGGAAGTCAGGAAAAAACAGTTCCACGAGAGGTGGAGGCTTTCAATACGTGCCCATGGCTGCATCACTCAGCCATCACCCCCTGGGCCACGAGGTGTCCAGGGAAAACTGCAAAGTGCTTTGCTGCCTTCCCAGCATGGAATACTGGCCTTTGGAGCTGAGCGTGATCTACCAAAAAGAACAAAAATGTTGATTAGAATATAATTTGCCCCTTCATCCAAGCAACCCCCAGCCTGTGATAGACATCCAAAATTCCCAGGGCAAACTCTCCAGATGGCGTTGACCTGTTAATAAGCAAGAAGCCGTGGGACTGGTGTTGGATTTCTGGAGCAGCCTCACCAAATGCTGGCCCAAGCTGACCACGTTCCCCAAAAAGGCATTTGGTACCTTTGGGAAACTCTTGCCCTGCAGGTCTTAGCAGCTCCGATGCAAACTGGGACGCACTGGTATCCGAGGAGTGCTGTCCTACAGGCTGGCAAGGCCAGGGTTAACCCAAATTGATCCAAAAGGATACAGAGGAAGATTTTGCCTTTGAAATGGCAATTTAACCCTTTCTAGTCGGTCATTTCCTCCATGAGATCATTTTCCCATGCCACAAAAGCCGAGTTTTCCCCTTTTCCTTGGCCAGGCAGCACGTGTGCAGGTTGGGGTGGGCATGTCTGGGCTGCCTTGGCTGCTGGCTCAGCCCAAGGGACTTGGTGTCTCGTAGGACAGACAGACGATGGGCTGCACGTGGAGAAGTGGTGGGAGGTGGGACGGGCAGCCACGGCTCAGCCCTGGCTCCCTGCTCTTTCCATCAGAGATTCCAGCAGCAGAGCAGCCTGGTCCCTGCTCGGGGCTCCAGGACAAGCTTTGGGTGATGCTCTCCCCCAGCCTGGGGATCCCTGTTCATGGTGGGGAGGGCCGCTCATCCCCCTGGAGTTCTGCACCCCCAGGGAGCAGCCGTGCTCCCCACACCTGGCCTGGGGAGGAGGGATAACGTCATGCGCAGCTCCTTTGGCACAGAAGTGGTTGCAAATTCCCAGCCAGCGGGCCAGAGGAGAGGCCAGCTGGGGGAAAAGTCCTGGGGGAGCCCATAGCCAAGTCTCCCAGCTGGGAATTGGTGGGGAGGGCTCAGGCTCCACTCCTCACAGGGCCTGAGGTTTTATTCCCTTTCCCCAAGGTATGGGGAGGGAGGAGGAATCTCCTGCAAGCAGAAATCCCTGGGATTTTGTTCTTCAAACACCGTGGTTAGGGATGATGCAGTGGGGGATGTCCCTGTAAGACCTGTGGGAAATGACATTCCGGTGATCCTATGCAATGGACTCTGTGCACGATCCTCTCCCATGTCCTCCTCTTTTTCCCCTCTCCTTGTTTGTTTCAGTTTTTAGACATCCTGGAGCTTTTTGAGAGGCCCAAGAGAGCATTGAGGTGGGTGACAAAGCTCTCCAGGCTTTGACCTGGGCTCCAGTCCTTGCTTTGATGCCAGCAGGGCAGAGCCTGCTCCCCTTTCCAGCCCGTGGTCCCTGCTGGGGGAGATGGGACCTCGGGAAGCAGATGCTGCTCCCTGGGTGTTTTTTTTCTCCCGTAGTGAGCCTTGAAGTTGCCAGCCCCTGGCCATGGCACTGCTCGGACTAATGGAGGGGAGTGTGGGTGAGGAGATGCCCCCTCCTTGGGGGAATTTCCTGGGGAAGGGGGTGCACTGCCCCAGCTCCAGCGTCCCTCGGCGCGTGTGTCCCGTCCCTGCCGTTTGGCCCCGTTCCCAGCGAGGGCGCCGCCGCTGGAGCTACGGCGACATCCCAGCGAGACAATCCCTGTCACCTGGGATTGTCCTGGCACCGAGCCAGACCCTCTGCGCATCCCCGGGGACATCCCGTGCCCCACAAGGGACCCGCCAAGGGCAGGGGTGTCCCTGGGGTGACCGGGACCTCACAGCCGGTCCCTGTATTCCCCCAGCAGCCACGGCTCTCCAAACTGCGGGCACCTGCTCCCAGACACGTCCCTGTCACCGGGGGCGACACGATGGTCCCTCCGCTGAGCCCCGCCGCGCCCCCAGCCCGAGCAGCGCCTTCTGCTGCAGGGCAGGGGGACAGCACAGCGGCCACCCCCAAAACCCCCCGGCCCTGGGGCTGACCAGTGCCCGCACCCCCTCACAGAGGGGCCGGGAGCCGGGAGTCTGCGCCAGGACCAGAAGCCGGTTCCATACAGCCAGGGAATATAATAAAATTAAAGCTCATTAAGCACTTAGAAAAGGGTTTGCATTGAGGGGGAGTGGGCGGGGGGGGGGGGGGGCGGGGGGCTGTGCATCTCAATACTGGGCTATTTAGAAGGGAGAATTTAATAACGGGGGGGGAGGTGGTTTTTATGGCAATAGATTTATTCCACCTGGGCTAAGAAATACATTCCACATCTGCCGAGCCGTGTAACCAGACTCTAATTAAAATCGTGTGCCAAGCGAGGGCCTGGCTGTAAAACACAAAGCTGGCTTTTAGAGCTGCTGGGAGGCGCGGCCAGGCGGCCCGGGGGCGGTGGTGGCCGGCAGGACGGGCACGGGGCTGGCGGCGGGGCTGTGCCACCGTTCACCGTCCCCACGCCGGGGAACGAGGGGTGGCGCCTGCAGGGACCCTGGGACACGGTGACACCCACGGGCAGGTAGCGGGCACGTCCCCACACCTCGGGGACAGGGTGACGGCCCTGGGTGTGCTGTGACCCCGAGGGTGGTGGCTGCCCATAAGTGACGGTGACACCCACACGCGGGACGGACCACGGGTGGCTGATGTCCACGCAGAGGCAGGGCACGGGGATCGGTGACATCCACATGTTTGTGGACAGTGCGACATCGCAGTGACAACAGGGAGAGGGTGACATCCCCCTTTCCACAGCGGTCATGAAGAAAGGGTGACATCGATGCATTTCATGGGGACGGGGTGACATCCACGCACCTGTAACGACCAGGGGACGGGCTGGCACCCCTTTTCTGTGTCAGGCGACAGAGTGATGTCCACAGCGACGCCCACACAGCACGGAGTGACCGCGGCACAGGCGGTGCCCACCCACCAGCAGCGCCGGGGCAGGGTGACCCCGGTGACAGCCGTGTCCCCGCGGCAGCGGCGGGCGGGCACCGGGCTGAAAGGGCGACCTGTGGGACAGCCGCGCTGGGGTTTTACAGCCCCCGGGTCGGGCCCAAAACGTCCCGAACAAACAGCGGCTGTGTCTCGGTTTAACAGCCCGGCCCTCAGACAGCGGCAGCAGCGCCAGCTCTGAAGGAGAAACTAATGAAACCTTCGAAATAGTTTGTACGGCAGTAGTGAAGTGAGAAAAAAGCCCCAGAGCACTTACTGCCAAGGAAAACACACTTACCTAGTAAAGCATGAGTAATAAGTGGCATTTTTTACAGTGTGAAGATATAACTTTTCATGAAAATACCAAATAAGGCTCCGTGTGAAAAGTGGCCGGCCTTTCTAGTTGCTTTTTTTTTCTTTCCCTCTCTTTCTTGCGTTTCTTTTCGTTCTCAAGGCACACGTGTGTTTTCCCCAGTGCCCCTTTTGCAGGAGCCTGTTTACGGGGCCGCCTTCCCGCCACCCCCGGCGCGGCCCGGCTCGGGTTCCGTCGCCCTGAGATGAAATGAGAAGGGAATGGAAAAACAGGAGCTGCTGTTCTGCGAGACTTTCTATTTTTAAAAGGTTAAAAATATCTATTTTCAGACACATTTCAGCCCAGGAAGCGCTGGGGTGAAGCGACGCGGCGGGACGGGAGGAGTAAACAACGCCGGGACGTGCCGGGAGGCTCGGGAGCTGCGGCCCCGGGGATGCTCCTGGGGACGGCGACAGCGAGGGACAACGAGCCGGGCATGTGGCCACGGGGAGATGAGGGATGGCATAAGGCTGCGGGGCTCCATGCCACGGGGATGCTCAGCCCCGAGAGAGGATGCTCAGCATCGAGGTGGGATGACCAGCCCCAAGGGAAGGAGGGACGCCCGGCCCCGAGGTGGGATGCTCAGCTCCTGGGGGGATGCTTTGCAGCCAGGCAGGATGGCTTCTCTTCCCCAGCATCACCAGCCCTGGTGCCCTCGTGGGATGGGATGCTTGGCTACTGCACAAGGATCCCACCACAGAAGTGGGATGTGGTACCCACTGCGGGAGGGAGGATGTGGAAAAGCCATCTCCAAAATCCCACGAATGCTTTTCCACCTTTGGTTTTGCATCTCTGCTCCCTTCTCCCAGGCCAAGGTCCCGGTGAGGCTCCCTGGGCTGGCTCTGGCAGCGGCCGTGCCCCCATGCTCATCCCTTGGCTCACCTGGGCAGGAGCACCCACGCCTCACGTGCACCACATTCCCAGACAGGAAGAGCCAGGCAGTGCTCCGGGCCGAGGCAGAGGGGCTGGAATGCTGGAAAAGGTCCTGGGGGTGCTGGTGGACGTGAACTCAGGTGAGCCCAGGTGAGCAAGAGGCCAGTGGCCCCTGGGCTGTGCTGGGCACCTCCAGTGCTGGGGGCAGCTCTGGGCCCCTCCTGACAAGAGAGACCTGGAGGGGCTGGAGTGTGTCCAGGGAAGGCAATGGAGCTGGGAAGGGAATGGAGCACCAGGAGGGGCAGAAGGAGCTGGGAAGGGGGTCAGCCCAGAGAAAAGGAGGCTCAGGGGGGACCTTGTGGCTCTGCACAACTCCTGCCAGGAGGGGACAGCCGCGGCGGGGGGGGGGGTTGGGCTCTGCTACCAGGGAACAGGGACAGGAAGAGAGGGAATGGCCTCAGGCTGGGCCAGGGGAGCTCAGGGTGGACACCAGCAGGAATTTCCCGATGGAAAGGGTGCTCAGGCCTCAGAACTGCCCAGGGAGGTTTGGAGTGCCCATCCTGGAGGTGTCCCAGGAATTCCTGGAGGTGTCACTCAGTGCTCTGGGCTGGAGACAAGGTGGGCTTTGGGCACAGCGTGGGCCCGATGGCCTTGGAGGGCTTTCCCGGTGTGCTGGGCTCTGCGGTTCCGTGGTGCCAGCGCTGAGGCACGGCCCTGGCAGGTCCCGCTGTCCCTCAGAACTGCTGAGGGATTTTGCTTCCTTATAAGGCCCTGCTGCTCCCTGCTCCAGTGTCTGCGGCCGGGCTGGCATCGCCTGTCAGGAGAGCAAAACAATTCCCAGCAGGCTGCCGGGACCCCCTCCTGCCCTGCCCTGCCCAGTTATCTTCCTCAGCAGCAGCGGTGCCCCTTGCATCCCTCCAGCTCTTATCTCCAGACTGCCCGATGCCCGGGCGGGAGGACTTTTTCCGAGTGGGCTTGTCCTCTGGGAAGGAGGGTTATAAATCTGCTCAGCCATCTCCTGAACAAGCCATGGGGCTTTTGCATCCCTTGGAGCAGCGCTTCCAGCTCCTTCTAGGGGCTGCTGGTTCAGAAGCTCCTTGTCCAACGAGGTGCAGGAATAGCTCTAGCCCGGAGTGTCTGACAGTGCAACTCCTCCGTGCACCTGGAGAATGAGGATGACGATTCCCCTGCCTGAAACAAGGCTGTTAGGGAGGAAACACTATAAACTGCACTTCACTGAATGAGCTTCTTCTGAGGCTTTCCCAGGGGTATAAATATGGTGGGAAGGGAGATACAGGGGGAAGAGGAGAGCAGATCCCCCTGGGATTGGATTTCTTTATACACGGGTATAAAGACCTCTGCATCTCCAGAAGGAGCCTTTGGACCCTGAGCTCCACCAGTACCACTTCCCGAGGCAGTGGGAGATGTGTTCCATGTTCCAAGAGCCTGGCTCCTGGACATTTTGCCCCCTCCAGCCCCTGGGTGCTGGAGGAGTGACCCCCACCCACAAGGCAGTCTTCTCCCTCTCTCCAGCCCCAATTCCTTGTGCCCAGGCATCGCCTGGGGACACTCCAGCCTCAGCCAAGGGGGCATCCAGGGACCTGAAGGCCCCATGGGGCTGACAGCCCATGGAGTGCAGGAGTGAGGTGTATGAGATCATGATTTTTGGAAGTCTGAAGTTCTCCCGGGTCCTGCTCCTGCAGACATTAAGTCATTTTCCGGAGGAAGTGCCGTATGACGTCGATCTGGTTACAGGAGTCGGGGTAGAGCCAGCAGCTCCAGCGAGACCACAGCAGAGGTGAGGAGCAGGAGTACCAGGACACCCCGTCCTGTACCTTGGCCACAGGAATGACACTCCAGGGCTCCAAATTCAATACAAATGCTGGTATTTCGAGGTTTCGGGTGCCCTAAAACATTCAGTTCAAAGCTTCCAGCCCTGGTTTTGATGGAAGAAATCTTTACCCACTTCACCAGGGAAATGTCTTTGACTTCCACTCTGTCAAATATCACAACAACCCTTGGAAATCAGGATTTGATACATAATTTAATGAATCAGGACAAATTAAAAAAAAAAACCCCAAAACTGTGTTCAATGGGATTTGTTACTCATTGCTGCCTTTAAAAACACCCCTTCAACTCTACCAAGAACAACAGAACCACTACGGCAGGGTGGGTTTTGCTCTCAACAGTTAAACTTTCTTCATTAAACCAGAATAAGGTCGATCATTCTCTTCCCAGGCCACAGCACAGGCACAAACCCAGTGATGCTGCTTGGGTGAGCAGCTCCTCTCAACCAACCACTGACGACACCAGGCCCTGCCTGGGAGCACTCAGCAGCCCAAACTTCAGGAGTGCTCGGCCTCACCCCTCTGGAAAATCTTTTACATCTGTCTATCAGCCTCAGCACCAGCCAAGCAGGAGGCCCAGACCAAGAGCTCCTTTCTGGTTAACAGGATTGCTGTGCTTCATTCCTCTCCCATAACAGGTTCCTCAGGACCATGTGCCGTGGCACTCTTCCTTCAGCAGGCAGATGACAAGATGTCCAGGGAAAAACTCTTCTCTTGTGTGGTTTATGCCTGTAAAAAAGGCCTTCGGGCAAGCCAAACCCTCCCAAGCCGCAATGCAGCACGCGCTATTCCCCGGTACCTGCCTGGTGTTATCAGCAGTGCCCTCTAATCACCTTTCCCTCTGACTCACTGGCCTCCAAGGCTAAAGATCCAGTTCTTTCCCAAGAACAGCAAAGCCTTCCCCCAGTTACTCCGGAGCCAATTGGGTGGGAAGCCTCAAGGATGTTTTTGTAAAGACAGAACACCAACAGTGTCCCAGTCTATAATTAGGCATCTGAGCAAGTTACAGAGGACACGTTCAAGGAAGAAAAGAGTAAGAGAATTTTATATGCACTGCTTTGTCCAAAAAAAGATTATGAAAGGCAGAGCAAAAACTATTTACCAGTTTTAGGGGGAAAATGAAGTACACTTCATTCAGTTAAAGCCAAAGCAGATGTTCAATATTTGTGTCTGTGCCTGACGACCTGCTACGGTATGGCTGCTACCCAGCGTGAACATCTGGATCAATCTGAAGAGCTGAGGGTGTACAAAGAGGGGAGGAAAACACCACAACTCCTCTCCTAACTTAGCACCAAAGGAGCGATTAAAAAAATACAATTTCACGTGAACAGATTTAACAGCCTTTCAAGAGTTCCTCTAGATGTTGCCTCTAGCTGGCAGTTCCCACACCGCTTAGTGAAGATGACTGAAATTATTGCAGTAACAAATAAAAACTTTTCTCTGATACAAAATCTAGTCCAGAGGGCTTCCTTACACAGTAAGCAGGGCACCTTGCATAACCAGGGGTTGCATGTTGGCCTCCACAAGCAGCGGCAGCTTGCAGAGAGCCACATGAAAAAAGGGAGCAACACTCCCAAGCTGCCAAGAGGAGACAGACCCAGTTCATTTCTTCTGGCAAAAGCCCATGATGGAGACCTGTTTGTTGGCTCTGTTGGCAGGAGCTGCCCCTTTCTTCGGGTTCTTCCTTTCTTCCTTTGGCTCTCTCTTGGTGGGCAGCATGGGTTGTTTTTGTGGAGCTGGTGCCTTGGGCTTGGGGAATTCATCCTCGCTGTCCGTGCAGGATTCGCTCTCATAAACCTTCTCAGTCACTGGTGGAAAGAACAGGGAAGGGAGCAGAGGATGATGATGGTTAAGCCATCTTTACACCAAAGACCTCCCCGTGGCAGCCTTCCCATTGCACTCCTGGCAAAGAACGCTTCGGGTTCAAGGAGCACATGTCAGACACAGGAATTAAGTCCAAAGTTAAGCAGCAGGAAATGACCTCAACTTGTGCCAAGGGAGGTTTAGGTTGGCTATTAGGGAAAATTCCTTCCCTAAAAGGGCTGTCCAGCTCTGGCACAGCTGCCCAGGGCAGTGGTGGAGTCCTCATCCCTGTGGGGATTTAAAAGCCGTGTGGATGTGGCACCTGGGGACATGGACCAGTGTTGCCTTGGCAGGGCTGGGGGAACAGCTGGAGTCAATGACCTTAGAGGGCTTTTCCAACTGCAGTGATGCTGAGATTCTAACTCATATGGCAAAGGCTGAGAAGCAGCCATCAGAAAGTGATGAATCTGAAGGAGATCAGAATCAGTAGTTTGGCATTAGACAACGGAACATCTACTTTATGGCTAAACCCCACCATTCTGACTTGGTCCGATTTCCACAGGGGCCAAAGCAATCAGATTTTCCAGAAATCCAGGCAAGACAACCTGGAGACATCCCCAGGCTGCTCTCACCAGCACACTGGACAGCCAGGGAAGAGCAAAGCAGATGCTGCCCATCTCAGGGGGCACAAACCCTTTGGGGTATCTTCCTCCCACAAAGGTGGCCAAACAAGGCAAATACAAAGAAATCCTTTATGAAATATCAGCCTGAAGCCGTGTCTGCAATCAGGGACTCTGCCTGAAGGGGACTGCCAGCTCACTGCTGTCAGCTCCGGCGGTGGAAAGCCCAGGGATATAAAACAACGCTCACGGAAATTAAACTGGAGTCAGCTCCACTGATGAAAGCCACCGTCAGATCCCAGCAAATGCTGTTATATCAGCCTTCCCAGCAGTGCTCTGGGATTCTTCTAGTAAGCCATTTTTCTTTAGCAACTGTATTCTTTTAAACAGATGTCTTAACTTCCCTTCTTCTGGGAAACTGGCTCTCACTTGTATTAATGCATCAAATTAAATAAGGTTTCCTACGTCACCAGGGACTGGGAAGAGGAATGATATGAAATCCTCCCGGGCAGCACTAGCAGGACCTCAGACAGGGACTGCAAACTAAGCAATCTCCCTTCAGAGGCAGCAGGCTGTTCAGGGAGCAGCTTCCACAGACCACTGCGTGAACCTAAAGCCCTGATCCTGTTGTCAGCCCTGTCAGGAAGCGCTGGGAACTCCCAAAGCATGCAGTTAACCCCCTCCAACTGCAGTAACACAGCTTAGATCAGCTTTCTTTGGCTGCAATCTCAGCTGAACTCCAGAAGTCTGCATCTGGAGCACCTATGGGTACACAGACACAGTTACTGATGCCCCACACACAGCCAGACTCCCTGAATCAGAGTGGCTCAAATGATGGGAGTGCTAAAACGCTGTAACACAAATTTCCCTCCAGTGCCCATCTGGATATTCCAATCTCCAAGCCCATGTGTGTCCTTTGAAGCTTTACAAAGTGCAAGGTAGAAACACACAAACTTAAACCTTGGTAATTCCCCTTTACTAGAGATTAAGAGCAGGCCCTCAATCCATGGATTTCTGTTAATGCCTAGGAATGTTTCTTGTGCTTAACTCCACACACACTTTAATTGCTCAATTTCCCTCAGGGCTAATCCCTAAATTACTTTTGCTTTTTGACACCAATTCCTTGCTATTGCAGCTATTGTGAAAACCATCACTTAAAATTATGCAGAAATACACAGTACAGCCTCATTCTATTGTTAGGATTAAAACCTCTTAAAACCTAGTGTTGGTTTAAAAATAAAAAGACAGCAGGGAGAGGACAAAAAACCCCTCTATTTCCAAGAATAACTAAAATTTCTATTAGCCTGGGAGATTTGCAAGTTATTTAGCCTTTGAATTATTAGGCCTGTGCATGGAAAGCGTGGGGAATGGAAAGGAGAAGAGAAACTGGACAACAGCCAGACAGCAAGTCCTGCACAACAGGCTGGAGGATTTGTAGTAGAGAAAGCAGCATCTCCGCCCCACCCAGTTCCTCAGTATCCAGCTCCATCCCTCTCTGTGTCCCACAGAATCTGTCTCCCATGGGCACAACAGGGCCTAGCATTCCCTTTTCAGCAAGGGGATATGAACTGTAAAACCAGGAGTCTGGATTTTCCAAGGGACTATGAAACCCTGTGGGGATAAAGAGCAGAGAAAGAAAAGGCACTATTCCCAGCTGAACCCAAAAGAGACATTCCTGTGCTCTGGATGCAGAGTCTGTAAAACTCAACTCCCCATCTAATGCTCTTTTGTCCCAATTTCCTCCCAAGTGTTTCAATGGCTCTACCTGTGATGGGAGAGGAAAACAGCCCAGAGGGTAATCAGCCAAAGCTGTCGATAACTCTGTGCAAGACCAATTCTTGGACAAGAAAGCAGTACTTGGGATCTCAGTCCCAGTGCAGCCAGCTGCTGAGAGCTACAGCTCTGTGTTTCTTCAAAGGAGACACACCAAGTTCCTGGGAAACAGAGGATGCAGCTCTGCAGACAGGTGCAGACACACACAGGCTGAGTCTGGGCCAGGCAACTCTGGAGCTGGGCCAGGAATGCCCGAGTGTCTCCATGGCCAGCACCACGACAGACCTGTACAACAGCACCACATCCTCCTCAGCACGGCCTGAGCCGCACTGACATCCCCTCAGCCCAGCCTGGCTGGGCAATCAAAGCATCCCATACAATCCAGCTGACAACAGCTGAATTACAAAAAACACATTCCACGCTCTCACGTGTTTGAAGCCTCCAAAAAATTCCCCAAAACCCACCGAAACCCAAACTAACAGAATCTGAACGTTTGCATCTCTGCTTCAATGTCAGGACATGGAGGAAACAAATACAGTGGTGTTACACAGCTTTCTCCAGGTCACAGGAGAAGCAGAGTCCAGTCAGGCTGGAATTCAAAGCCTCTGGCCCTCAGGACTGTAGGGCTCTCTTCCCTTCTGAAAGCAGAGCCACCCTTATCAGAAACAGAAACCCTATGAAGTATTTAAGCCCCAGCTGTTTATATGGGATACTGTATGTTTCTTTAACATATAATCAAGTTTTGCACAGCTCTGGATTTAGCCTCAAAGGAAAAAAGAAAAAAACCCAACAAAGTTATCTCAGCCAGAATTTATCCCAGACCCTTAAACCTCTTTCTGTACCGTCTTTAAAAGCTTGCAGCTTTGGAGAGGAGAGTAAATGAAGGTGGTAATCATGATGGCAGTAAAAAAGGGGAAAGAACTGAAGGAAAATCTGTGAGATGCTCAGTTACCTCAGTCTGGGAGCAGGAGTTCCATGTGGGATAACTGAGTGATTTTGTGAACCTCTTTCTATCCTGGGAGAGGCTGGCCTGTTAAAATGGCTAATAAAGTGAGCTCCAGTGAGTGTAGGGCACAGCCAGTCTTACCCATGCAGCCTTCCTCTTCATCAATAAACATTCTGGATTTCAGCACACGCTTCCTCTTCCTCTTCCTCCCTCCAGCTGACACCTGGGGGACATTGCAGCATTGTGAGAAACCAGGAGCTCATTTCTGGCAGGTAATCACTGTAATCTGCTCTCACCTCTGTGGATGCAGGCTCCAGCTCAGTTTTCAGAGCAGGTTCAGGTGGTGGAGATGGAGCTCTCTCCTCCTCAGGTGTGGGAGAGGGTGGGACATCTGCTAAGAAGAAGAATACCTTGATGGCACACGGGTCTGATGCTACAGGCTGAGGTGCCCAAAGGAAGGAGAGTGGAACAGGATGGGAGAAGTGCACTGGGGATTTTTGGAAAGCCAAAAAAAATCAGTTCCACCAAGGGAAACTTTAAAACCAGGCACAGGAACTGGCAGGTTTTAGCTATGCATTTCACTCACTTGTTAAAAAGAGTGATTGTAATTTGTTTAGAAATTAAAAGAGGGCGGGGTGTGGTAAAACAGTTGTTGCTTCACTGTTGGTGCTACACATCCCAAACAATCCATACTATTAGCTCAACCCAAGAATTAAGTGCAGTACACTATCACACACCCTAAAAGACTGTTAAGGGACAGCTCAAACTTTTATTTGAAAAAAAGTTCAAAAAATCCCACAAAAATCCAAACCACCACAAAAACCAGAAGCTGATTCTCTCACTGTTTCATCCCTTGCTCTCCTCTGGGTTCAAGGACAGGGACACCGGGCCCCATTCAATGCCAAGACTGATCAAACCAGGCAGGGACACCTTCACGCATTTGCACGGAGCAAAGTGAGCTCTGGAGCCTCTACCAGCAATGTCGAAGTGAGACAAGCAGGGCTTCAGAGCAACAAGCGAGGCAGGGTCACCCTCCTGCGGGGCTGGCAGGGGGACAGAGCTCCAGGAGACCCAAGCGCGAAGCGCTGCCACGCAAGCCCTGGGCTGCGGGGGAGAGCTGGGAGCCAGGAACAAAGGGCTCCTGTGACCTATTGCTTCACCACCACACACACGGATGTGGCTGGAGCGGCCGTGCCTGCCTGGCTCCTGCTGCAGCCCTCATCCCAACGCGGAGCCGGGACCTGGAGCTGTCCCAGGGGACTGAGGCCGTGCGAGGAGCTGGCGCTGCCGGGCAGGCAGCCAGCTGACCTCCGCAGGTCACCGAGGGCTCCGGGGAGACAGCGCTCGGCTGCTAAGGCCCAGCAATAAATTAATTACACTCCTCCAGCAAGGACCCAGCCTCCCAAGCTGGCTGTAAGCGAGGCACGGGAATGCAGACAGAGTGGGATAACAGCACTGTTCCTGCACCCTGCTCCGGAGTGCTGGGGCTGGCAGCGCTGCGAGGACACTGCCGAACAAGGGCACTGCTCCAGCTGGAAGTGCCACGGTGCCCCAGGGGCTGAGGGCAGCTCTGGCTCTGTGTTTATCCCAGTCTCACAGACACCGTGGGCTCCACACACTGCCCAGCACCAAACCTGCACTACCACTGCCCAGCCTGGCCTCTGCCCTTTGCTAATATCTTTGGGAGAGGACGAGCTAAGAGGGCTGAAAACCAGCCTGGTGAAAAGCCTCTGCCATGCTCAAGCAGAGGTTGCTGAAGGCATTGTCCGTGTGCCAGCTGCACTAGATTCGTTGGGGGAATTTTGGGCTTTTTTATAGTGTCCTTCAAACAATTTCCCCAGCTTTTGGCAGGCAGAAGGCACCTTCTCCTCATGTCAGAGTGTTTAGGACTACTATCAAGCTCTTTTATTACTTTATTATCCTCTTCTAGCCAGCACAGCCCTCTGACATGTGATAACTCCTGAGTCAACCACGAGCTGCTGCCCACAGTTTGCTCAACAGCAACAGCTGCATGAAATGGATACAAGTTGGGCAACTGGATGGACCAAAGATGTAAATCCTGGCTTTGTTCGGTTTGCTCTGACCCTGCCTGGAAAAACTGTGAGAAGCTTTAGTGCTTCTGCTGCGGCTCTCCAAAACCCACGGAGTTTGTAGGTCACAGTGCCACTGAAATCACCCTCCAAAGTGGCTGTAAAACACTTGTCAACACTGCAAAACCTGCCTGTGTTGGTACAGCTGAAGCTGCCAAACCTCCTGTCCTCTGTGGGCACATTTGTGGAGTTTGTTCTGGCACTGGAAGCAAAACAACCTGCAGTGACTAAGGAACCCTCATACCAATATAACTTTTTAATGAAAAATCATTTAAATGGAGAGGATTGTGCCTTATGCCCTCTCTGTGTTTCCAGCGTGGTACAGTGTGCTGATGCTGGTGTAAGGAGAGCTTATTTAGGGCTACTTTTAGTACATCAAGAGCAGACTAACACAGAACTAGGCAGAAGACCTGGCCTGACAGGGAATTGCCCCTAAGCACTTCACAGCAGCCATGCAGGCTGAGTTTCACACCCACAAAACCTTGCTAAGTGTGCCTGTCACTCCAGGCCCCATTTTGCTCACGGATGCTGCTGATTCTAGTTTCCCCTGCTCTCTGGAGAAACCTGTTTCCAACCTTTCTAAGGATTGATGCTCTTGAAGTCCAGCTGCTGTACATGTATTTTTTTTTTTCATCCAACTCACAGTCTTCTACTTCAATACAAATATAATATTACCAGTTTGGACTCATTAAAAATATTCCAAACAATTCAAATCTGTCTTATTTCATCTGGCTGGATTTAGAAGGCCAAGCAGCAGGACCAAAGGGCTGAGTTCTCTCAATTCTCATTCTCCCTTTTCAAAGGGCAAACTGAGTGATAGCCAAATTCGTATACATGTGCTGTAATTTGCATAAACTTACAATTCTAATGCACAGCACAAAAAAATTAAGAATAAAGAGGGTTCTAATGCAGGAGCAGCAAGAGCAGTGACAAAAAACCTTCCCAGTGCCTGACCACCCTCTCGGGGAAGAATTTTTCCCTAACATCCAACCTGCCCTGACACAGCTCCAGCCATTCCCTCAGGTTCTACCCCTGGTCACTAAAGAGAATGTAAACCTTGGAATAAATGAGACCAGGAGGCATCCCATTCAGAGGCATTAATTGTTAAACACGTGCTGAGGTCACGCAGGTGTCCCATAGGAGACCAGAGAGTTTTAACATTCCAAACTCCTGCCTGATCTCACAGGATGTGGATGAGCTGAGAGATTCCAGCCAGGCAAGGATGGGCTGATTTCAAAATTCCCTCCTCAGAGCTAAACAACTCAGCCTGTCAGTAGGGGAGTGAAGAGGAAATGGAAAGACAAACATTTAAAGAAATAAATACCAAAGAGTGTGGGCATATATGTATATATATTTTTTATAGCCAAACAAGGAGCTTCACACTGGAATGTGATGGAATTAAGGCTGATCACAAAGAACAGCTTCCTGAGAGATGTATCATCTTGTGGGATAGTCTCAGAAGTGATACATACCTGAAGACAAAGATAATTTAAAATCACATGGGCAGCAGGGAAACTATGAAAGTGGGCCTAGAGGTGGCATGGATACTGCAAAGATACCAACAGCAGCCATCTCTCCCTGGCACTGCAGATTTTCCTGATGTCCTCGTTGTTGCCCGTGTGCCAGCCACACTAAATGAGCAATCAGCTCTGGCTCCCCCAAGGGACTCCACCTCCTCACCAGTACATCCCATTTGCTGTTTCACCTTCTTTTACTGGAGCTCTACACCAAACTGGTGGTTTCAACTACTGCTCCCTAATGATCCCCAAGTTCTTTTCCTGAGCAGCTTGCTGGATGACTGTTCCATTTAGCACATACTCCCAAACTCAATTCCAATTTATTTTCCAGTTATCTATATTGAACGGCATTTGTCACCTCAATTATCCAAATTCTTTGGGATCCAGCCCTGCTGTTCCTCATTATAAGCCCAAATCTTGCAATGTTCTGGGCACCCCACTCCAGTCACAGCCACCAAGGAGACACACAGTCGCATCAGATACGGCTCAGCTGCTTAGCCTCCAACTTCCCTATTATCTCCTCTCTTTTTGGATGTCTCACTTCCAACACTGCCTTCCAAACCCTTTCTATGAACAGACAGAATAAAGATACTAAAAATGACCCTGTGAGGAGAGGGAGGCCACTTGTGAGTGTTTCCTCCCCACATGAACTGGTTCTGACCAGCCCTACGGTTCTGGAAGGCGCGCTATCTTTCACAAGAGATTTGGGAACCTCCTTCCCACACATCACTGGCACTGGCAGCACACTTGGTGAGGAGACAGCCAGGTCTGAGCTAAGCTAAAACAAAGACTGAATCTTTGTTTTGAGACATCTCAACTCTATGCCCAAGTGCTTGCAGCACAAAGATAAACAGAAAGCTCAGGCTACAGCCATTTCCACGGTCTTTAGTCCTTTAAACTATTCCCTCAATCACTGACCAAGAGATTTGGAGAGTAATGTTTTGGAAATCAGAACCCTGACCTACATGCCTGATTGTTTACAGATCTTCTTACCTTCCTCATCACTGCTGTCAGACAGAAGTTGTTTGATTCGCTTCCTCTTTTTCTTGACATTTTCGGGATCTCTTTCTTCCTCGTCATCTGACCTATCCACTCTCTTTGTTTTGCTGCCACAAAAAGCAAAGGGAAAAGAAAGGGAATGAACATCCATTACCTCTCATGTGTGCATGAAAGCATCATGTGTGCATGGACGAACACATTCCTCACAGAAGAAAATCAGATGCCTCTTAAAACCACGAGCATTGCATACTCTGAACTGCACACTCACTGCACAACCAGGCATAGGTGCACGAGCATTTCCAGGCCTCTCATCCTTCCCCATATCCAGCTCTCCAGAACAAGGAGGATTTCTTTAGCCCCTCTGCAGTTCAGCCCAGTACCTCACCTCGCCTGGCCACAGCAGCCTGGCAAGAGTGTACTTCTGATCTTGTCTCTTTAGCTCAGGCTCCCAGCGTCCCCAAAAGCATCACTCAGAAGCTCTTTTGACAGACTGCTTGCCACTGACGGACTATGAGGTAGTGTCTCAGAATCCTGGAGCCATTTTTAAAGACTACTGGAAAAATAAAATAGCTTCTTTCTTTTTAATGTTGGCGAGACGTTTCAGACGAACAAGCCTGGAGGCTAAAGGCCCACGTATCCTCAAAGAGCTGGGACAGCCCAAGTGGCCTTCCCAACTCCATGCTGCCAACACCTCCAGGCCCTTGGCTTCTTGGACAAGACTATCAATAAGACAAGCAGTTAGTGCTAACTGCGATGGTGGGCTGGGTGGTGTGCTTACCTATTCAGTTAGAAATGGATGGAGACCACCAATTAATTACTCATAGGCCACCAGAGAGCCATCAGACTGTAGTGATTCTTTGTCTCTGTCAGTTTGGGTTGGATTAAACACAAAGGGCTGAACTTAAAATTAACTTGGAGCCTCAGCCCAAAGTAAACCAGTGGCATTGAAAGCAGCCGTACATGAGCTATGGAGATCAACAAGCACAACTTTGTGCTGCAAGCTGTGTACATAGAGGCTTGGGAATATCCCACCTTCCCTGCAGGACAGGTGCTCCTGCCAGCCCTCCCCACGCTGCCTGCGGGGTCTCTCCCATGGCTGCTCACACTGGGAGGCTGTCTCATGGAAAGCCATCCCCTCCCACTGAGGACAACCTGGGCCGTGTCCCTTCCCATGTGCAATGGCACCCACGGCCCTGAGGCACCTACAGCAGCAAATGGAAAAGGAAACACCAGGAAAAAATCCTGACAGATAATTTTAGTCGGGTTTAACACGATTTAGTAGATGGAAACAGGAGGTGAGCCGGCATTGTATGACCAGCCAGCTCCACGCAGGCTGTCCCCAAGCAGGTCCACAGGGACCCCGAAAGGTATGACCCACCTTTTCTTGTCCTTTTGCTGAATTCTGTCAGACTCTGTTTTCTTCCCAGGTTTCTCTGCTACAGTATTAGGAGATGACTCTGGTTCTGCTACAGTGACTGAAGGCTTCACTACTTCTTTCTCCTCCTTTGGCTGCTCAGGCACAGAGTTGGCTTTGAGTTTATCTGTGAATAAACCATTCAAAAAGAACAAACACTGGGCATTCAGTTTGAATGACAACTTTCAAAGCAGCTGGCTAGCTCTGTGCACCAAGATTACAGACAACACTACCCATCGTGTATCTAGAGATCTAGACTGGCCAAGCTGTATCAGACATGGGAAAAAGAAGGGCATGCTTTAATTTCTAGGTGATTTTCCATGGTTCTGCTGTTCCTGATGTCAAGCCACCATGTGTGCTGCAGCAGTTAAAACTCTGTGGAAGAGGACTGGGAGGCAGTGGCAGGAGATCATCTGTGGGGTCAGAGGCTGCTGGGAGGGCCACAACATGGTGCCAAAGCCTTTCTGGGAGTACTGGGAACACAGGCTGGCTGCTTCCCTGGGCAAGGGCAAACAGCACTGGAACGACAGCTCTCTTATTTATGATCAACAGCAGAAAGCCCAGGGACCCCACTGCTGTTAACTCACGACTATCTGGCAGTGGTGGAACCTTTGAAGCCAGGAGAGCCATGCACATAGGGAATAAATCTTTCTCTTGGAATCCCACCCTCTGTTCCATAGACATAATCATTTCCAGTTCTGCTCAGTTTGCTCCCTCTCCGCAGCCACCTCACAGGTTTCCTCGGTGTGCTCCCTGACAGGACTCAGCAGAGAAGGGAACCCCTTTGGAAATGATGGAAATACATCCACAAAGCCTTCCCCATCACCACTGGGTCACCTCTGCCATGCCACTTTGGGTTTTCAGCACATGAGCTTTGGTCTAGGGCTCTTCTCAGACCTTTAGAATTTACTCCAGTTAATTGTAGTGACTGTCCTTGGGCTGAGAGTGTCCTCAGCTCCGTCAGGCTCACCAAAACAGGGACTCACAGAGTCCCAGTAGGGCTGTGCCTTGTCTGCTCAGTGCTGGAACTGTCCCCTGCAAGCTCTGACAGATGTCTGTTGGAAAGTGAACTTTGCTGTTTACTCTCTCCCAAAATTCCTCTTTGGAGCCTCTTGTACTCACTGTTATAAGGGAATCTTTGAAGAAGGTCCCACGGTCTTTTTCCAATATTTCAATATTTAAAAGCTTCAGGATAGTTTCTTTTGACTTGGGTCATTCAGAAGGGACCTGCAGAGGCCACCTAGTCCAAACCTCTGCTCAAAGAGGAAGGCCACCCCTCATTTGTATTCGCCATGTATCAGTCCTTCAGTTTTTAGGAAAGAAATTAACCCTAAAACTAACAATGGGCTCCTCAGTGCTGTGTGATGAAAAGCAAGCACCATTAACATGCCCTGCAAAACAGGTTTTGGCAAACATTTCACCAACAGCTGGTCTTCCAGCCAGGAGAATTCACTTTAAATCACATTTCTTCTGCACTAGAAATCCTTCCTGGGTTAGTCTGCTCAAATATGTCATTTTAATTGATCTCCCTCCAGCAAGCTTTTTGTCTGAAAAATTCCACTGAAAACTCTTAATTTTTGGTTTAAAAGCTGTGTGCTAAAACATTAACCCCTTTGAGTGCAAAAGAGCAGAAGAAAGTACAGAAAACTATTAGGAAAGAGGGGAAAGAAAGAAAATCCAATGTGTTTGGTAGAGTGGGGATGGGGAGGAAGAGCTCCGCTCCTTTCTGTATGCCTCCCATCATGGCTCTAGTACAAAACATTTGATTCTACTGAATATTTTTTAATTTCTACTCAGCTTAAATAAAGTATATTGAAAAAAAAAAAAGAGATACTTCAAATAATCCTCAGGTTTATTGGTTTTTTTTCATTTGTTTTTTTTTTAACTACAACAGGCTGTTCCCTGACCATGATGGCCTCTGAAAACAGAAAAGCACTTACTCATAGCAGCTTTTCCAAAGAAGTTGTTCATGATGCTGTTCTTTGTTGGTGGCTTGCTGCTTGCTGCAGACACCTGGAAGCAAAGAGAGGAATAAGCACAGGAATTGCTCTCAGCCCTCAAGGTGTACAGCACTGCTTGTGGACAAGCAAAATAATAGACAGCATTTGTTCCCACTGCCTTAGATTTTAGCAGATTTAGCAAATTCTTTGCTTTGGAGAATTTGAAGATACTCACTAGACAGCATGTGCATCAAAGGGGGCAGAGTAAGCTCCTAAGGACTCCTTAGCCAGGCCTTCAGATCTGACTTGGGCACATTCCCATCTGATGGCTGACAGTGTTACTGAAACAAGTGCTTGGGACTAGGGTCAGCTCCCAGGAAAGAACTGCTCTTTTTGCAAACCATCAGTGCCTCAACTCACAGCAGCCAACAGAGGAAAGAACAGGACTGGACAAACCAGGAAGGCTTTATCCAGCTCCTCTGGCACGTAGGCTGTTTGCAAGGAAACATCCCTGCTCTGTTGCACCAATGCAACCACCAAAGTGACAAATCACACCCACACCCCCTAAGAAAGTGCAGCCTCCTAATCCAACTTCTTTTCATGCAGATAAAAGGCAACCAGACACTAAAGTTCCCAAAACACTGCACAATTCACCAGTTCTAAACTCCCTATAAAAATCAGAGAAAGGAACCCAAACGTTCTCAGTTGTTATAAAAAGGCCAAGCCACCCATAGGGAGTGTTACCATTTTAACACCCATTTGTCTGGCCACATCGCTTTAAAAACAATTATACTAATTAAAATGAAAACATAATCCTATCCTGGATAAACTGCAGTCCAGAAGATAAACAATTTAGTCTTGCACAGGTCAAGCTCTGAAACTTCCCTCACCGACCAAGTTTAAACACCTTGATACTTTTAAGACGTGGGCTTCTCACGTTTAACTTATTGCTCAAAACAAATCCTTTTAAGCACAATGGAGAGAGCAAGATCCTCAGCTGGTGTGTACATTGGGATAGCTGGAGACAGTGGAGCAATCATCTGCATAAGGCAGCTCTGCTGGTTTACACTCGCCCGAGACCCGGCTCATCGGGGAATGTCAAAGCTATGGCATGGGGAGAGATCCAGAGTGTGGCACGAGGGGTTTTTGCCCCAGGTGACTGCACACGGTGAAACACTTCCAAAGGATCCCTGAGCACTGCCAGTAGGACGTGGGCTTGGCAGGAGGAGCAGCGCAGGGGTGGCTGAGGTCCCCAAGGCAGTGTGCGGGCAGATCATGAAAGCCACGAACTGAGGGGCTGGGGTAACTTACACCTGGGGCCTCCTTGGCCTCTGCTTTGGCCTCCTTAGGTGTGTCCTGGGGTCTGGCCGCTGCTTTAGCTGCAAACATGCCCATGATGCCTTTCTGCTGCTGCGGGGGGGGTTTAGCAGCCCGGGGCCCGTGGCCGTTGACGGCGCCAGCGGCATCGGGGTCCCTTTGCCTCGGGGGACTCCGCGCGGGCGCCGGCACCCGGGGAGTGTCGGGCGGCGTCCTGGGCACAGCGGCGGCGCAGCAGATGGCGCTGAACCTGCGTGAGGGAGTGAAAAATCCCATTAGCCTTTTCAGCTCTGCGCCTCTCACCTCATGGACAGGACCGTGCCTTCCCCCCTCCTGCAGCGCCACCGCTCCTCCAGGCCTGCGTTCTCCTGTTATGGAAAAAGGAGCAATTTAATCTGTGCATGGGACAAGAAAGAAAGGCTGGCACAGAGCAAGAGAGCTCTGATGAAAAGATCAGCTGAACCTGTCAGCAAGAGCCACAGCATTTGCACGTCAAACAAGCTGTGCAGCTTTCCTGGGGGGAAAAGGGCCTTCTCCACACCCAGGCTGGACAAGGAGCGGGCTGCATTTTATTCCTAAATGGGTTGTGCTCTCTAAAGCCTGTGGCAGAAGTTGTAAGGCTGTGTGAGGATCTAAAATGTTTGCAGCTTTCTGATGCTCTGACAAAGCCCACAGCTGCTGCAACAAGCAGCCACACTCGGCCAGGTAAGCAAATCCCAGCTGAAACTGAACAACTGAAATGGTTCAGAAAATATCCACCACATTACGATTTAACTACACAAAGTAATTTCCAAGTAACCCCTGAGAGTGAGAAGCATCTTGGATTATAATGGTCTGAAACTTGATTGTTTGAGGATATGGAGACACAAGAACTAAATGACGTGCTCACAGCTACAGCACGACTCACTGACAGTCAGGAATAGCAGTTCCCAAAAATAGCTGAATTCTGCTCCCCACTGTGCAAATCACAGGCGACGCTTTCCAGATTTCCCACAGAAATGCCACAAAAGAGCCCAGCTCACGCCTCCCAGCCCACTGAATTACACAGCATATTTTTATTTGCCTAAGAAATAAAGCAGCCTTCTGCCAGATCATTTCTGTGCCTCAGCATTAGCTGCTCACGTGCACAGTCCACTTCTACTCCCATCAGGATCTGTATTAACAAAACAACACCATCTCCACAGCATTCCCAGACTGCAGCAGCAACCTCTTGACATTCGAACCTTTAAAGGAAGGAAAACAAGACATGGAAGAAAAATAATCCTACTCTCCTTTATACTTTCAGTCTGTTTTTAACATGGTTAATTACAGCTCTTGGGGCAGCGTGAGCTCCTACTCTAAACACCACCAACTCTCCAATATATAATATTGTCACAAATAATACTGTCAATGGTTATGCTGACTGTGCAGCAGAGCTCAGCTAACCTTCCAAGTCAGCTTGCCTTGATGCTGCTGTGTGACTATACCTTTATGGGCTTCACCCAAAATTCACTAAATAACCACTGAAAAAACAGCCAATACTTGGACTATGCTCTGCAAACAAAGAGCTGCTTCTGTTTGGAAAGCTGGCAATGATAACAGGCATTAAACCCAGATATTAATTAGTACATCTAACCACCTCCACTGTCTTCACAGCAAAGTAGGTCCCACAGAAACCCAGAGAAGAACAAAGATCCTTGTCCCAGGGCTGTGAAATTATCTGGACAGACAGGGAGGTTCTGTTTGCTACAAACCTCACATAATTAAACCTCTGGCTTTTACAGGTCCTACAGGAATCGTTTCCCAAGTGTCACAGACAATCCATGCAGCTGGCAAGAGAGAGGGAATGGGATCAATCTGTATTTACTTCAGCTGGGTCACAAATGAAGAAGCTGCATTTTTCTTAGTTTGCTTAGGAAATCCTGCTTCAAAGCTGGATTTACAGGCAGGCTTCAGAGAGCTGCTTCAGAACCTGGAAGCTGGGATCACCCAGCACCTTCCAGGGCATCCCCCCAAACACACAGCTTCTAAGCCACCTTTTCTCTGCCACTCTCTTGTCAACACTTTGGATACAACCACATTTCCCCTCTCAGATTGTATACTCCTCCTATGACACACCCTTCAGGCATCCCCCTTTAAAACAGATTGGTCATGGCACCGTGCATCCCCATGACTTCAGGCTGGAGCCGTCCTGGTGGGAACAACACACAAATGAGAAGCTGCAGCTGCCAGGCGCTGCTCAGGAGGGAACCAGTGACTCCTGGGGACTGCAGTCCCTCCCAGCTCTTCTCCAGTTCCACCAGGGGGGACACTGGTGCTGCCTGGACTGTTCTGTGTGCTTCTCCTATGTCTCAGAGACCACAGCCTACTCTGAACTGCAACTAACCCACACACAGATCAAAGCCCAGCTCCTGGAGAAGGAGTTGCTGTGAGACATCTTCAGAGAAATGCATGAGTCCAGAAGATGAGAACACAGTTTCACAAAACAGAAAGCAAACTCCTGTAAATGCTTTGCTGAGCACATCATTCATGGTTTTATCAGCCTGTTTCAATTTTCTCTTCCTGTGTGGCTGAGAATTGGATTAAAATGGTCATGATTAAGTGTGGCCTGGGAAAGAGAGAAACGTTTCCAGCCATCAGACAAGCAAGGTACTGGAACAGTCTCCCCCTCGGAGTAAGGACTGAGTGAACCACCTGTGAGCTCAGTTTACAGAACAACCACACAGTGTGCTCTTTGGGCACTGCTCTGGCACGACTTTGAGGACATCTTTTCCTAGCTTTCTAAAAGCCCAGGCCTATCTAGTAAGCACTGAAGAGGAGTCTGGAAGTGCTTCAGAAGGAAAAGGGAGGCAGGACTCACTTGCTGCAGTGCTGCAGGTTTGTTTTGACAATGTCGTAGTCGGTGTTGTAGAGGGGGGAGCTGTCCTTGAGCAGGGCCTTCTGAATGCTGTACACGTGCACACTGGCAATTGTGGACAGCTTAGACTTCATTGCTGGGGAAAAAGAGGGAAAAAAAAAGCTCTCTGTTAGCACACCCTTTAGGATGCAGAAAGACTGACAGACTACTCGACAGCAACATATGAACATAAAAAGGTCCAACCACACTTTCTCCCAGCGCTCACTAATGAAGAACTCAAGGCAACAAACTCCATAAGCCTGTCACGTTTTCCACTTCACACTCTTGGTTCCTGCACAACTGACTGACGAGGGAGGGATCTCTCTGCGTTTACCTTCAAAGCATCCAGTGCTTGGGATGCAGAATAGCTGAGTGAGTACCTAAAGCTAAGGCAGAAGGTAGCTGGTCACTGCTCTGCCCTGCTGGAACTGCTCTCTGCCACTGGGGCTGTGTCCAGCACCACAGTGTCACCCCCACCAGTCTGCTGGAATGAAAACTTTCTCTCTTTTATGCCACTTAGACTGCAACTCCCTTGAGACAAGGGTTGGCTTTCAGGAATTCTTTGTTTATTGCTTATATTGTTCTTTCCACAGAGTCCTGGTCTGAGGCTGAGCTTCTAGGCACTGTAAAAATACACACAGTAATCACTTCTTGGGGCCAGTCCTAGACTATGCAGCCCTACTCCCATCAAAAATCTCAGCCTCTTCCAAATGTAAGTCATACCTTTGGCCTGCCTTCCAATACAAAACCATGAGCAACCCTTTCCTCCACAGCAAAACAGTGTTACGCAGCACACATAACTCAACAAACATGACACAGAGTAGCTGCACTGCCTGACAATCTCCTACTCTGAGGAAAACAGCCTGAGCTAGAAATCCACTTCAGATTTCCAACAACGCAAGTCCTTCAAACAAAGTGAGGTCATTAGCTCAGATCCTTAAGGTCACAAATACCACAGTGTGCTCTCAAGTGCCAAAGATGTTATTTGAAAGTGATGAAGAGCCTGAAGCTGCATTTCAGTTCTGTGGTTAAGATTTCATCAGCAGGAGCAGAAAGATGGTGAGACAACAGACAGGGCATGGAGCAGTGTTGCAATGGGGGTTTTTCCAACTTTCACTCACAAAAGTGAGGTAAATGTTCTATGAGAACGTTTTAACGCCCACAGGACCCAGAGCAAAGACTGCAATTGCATTGAACCAATGACCAGAATTACCAGTTTCAGCATTCTTGGGGGCCTGAAGGCTCACAGTTGGTCTGAGACATTACTGGTGTATTGTTGTCTCCCTGATGTCAGTGGCAGGGAGGTGGGAAAGAATCACGGGCAAAACATTCAGAATTTTAAAAAATCAGACTCAAATCACAAGCCTGAAGGTATTCAGCTGCTGGCTCAGATACTCCAGATTCTGAGAAACAGCTGGTACAAAAAGTACACACCTGACCCCGAGAGCCTGGCTGGACATTTATGCGCACATGGCAAGTTCTGAGCTTTGCTCATTTTGCTGTTCTTTCAAAGAAAAAAGTTAAAGCCACACAACTTCCCCAGCCTGCTTACCTTCAAGTTTATCCTCCCTCACTACTGCGACCTTGTGGCACTGGAAAAAAGAAATACAATCTTAAAACCTGAGGTTGTATGCAAGCCTGCTATTTTCAGTTATTAAATAAGAAAGCCTAATGATTATTGTGGCACAGAACAGTGACAATGCCTTTAAACACTCATTAATTTTTAAAGCTCTGAAATGTGCTCTCTGGCCAGTCTTCAAGGTCTATACCTGATCCAGGACATTTAACAGGCTGTGGTTAATATTGGGAGGATCCAGAGAGACAGACTGAAAACCCTACCACTAATTCTGTGTTAAACAGATACCATGGACCTGTCTGAAATCAGGGAAAATCCTGTTAAATTCAGGCTATAAACGTGACACTGCCTGTGCAGCTTTAGTTAAATACATCCCATTATACAGAACTAATGCAATAAATAATCATCTTCCATTTCAGGCAGAGTTGGAGATTAAAAGACAATATTACATGCATGTGAACCAGTTTATAATTTAGGAGAACAGGAAAAAGGTTTGTTGTTGGTTTTTTCCAATCTACAAATAAAAGCCAGGACACCCTGAGATTTACTATTCCTAAAAGAAGACTGGATCATATTGTAATAGATATCTGTGTATTTAAAAACACTTAGTGGGATGTCAAAGGCATTTAGTGTTTGGCTCTTAAATTTGTCTGTGGGCAAAGGGGAACAGACACTGAATTTTCCCATTTTCTTCAAAAAATCTCTGGGGTATCTGCATGAAGTGTTAGATGACATTCCTGAAAATCTGACAAGCAGCAATGAAGAAAAATAAATTAATTAAGCAGCAATTCCTTTACTTAATACACTGAAGCACTTTCAATATGAAATACTGTAAATTAATTTATGCTTCTTTTGCTCACCGGGATCTGCAGCATTCCGGCTACACCTACTGCCAGCAGACAGCAGTGCAGGGCTGTCCCAGCAGTGCAGGGCTCTCCCGGCAGTGCAGGGTTCTCCCGGCAGTGCAGGGCTGTCCCGGCAGTGCAGGGCTCTCCCGGCCCTTCCACCCCAACCTCCCAGGACACCCAGCCCAGGGCCCTGAAGGCCTGTGGCTCATCCCAGCCCCAGCCCCGGGCTGGCCCCACAACCCTGCAGGCACAGCGAGCCCGTCGGAGTAGGCACTCACACTCCAGCATTCCAAAAGGAGAGGTTTGAAAAAAATGGGAGACAAAAGTCACCTTCATATAGCTTCCCTTGGTGGAAGATTCCCTGCCTGTGCCAAGGGACTGGAATGACATGAGCTTTAAAGTCCTTCCCAACCCAAACCATCCAGTGACACTGTAATCTAATTTTAAAAATACACAAGCTGCTAAGACAGAATTAAAAAATTATTATTTGTTCCCATGTCAGAAGTCACCTGTTTGCTTCAAATACATTAAATATAACAGTACAGGTTGGCAATCCCCTGTTGGCAATCCCCTGGTCAGTTCTAGTGAGCCAAGAGATTTGTTATTTCCCAGAGAAATGGGGGGAAAACCTGTTAAGCTTGGACTATAAATGTAGCACTACTCGTGCAAGTTTAAATATTCCACCATACAGAACTAATGTAGTCAATAATAACCTTCCAATTCAGGCAGAGTTGGAGCCTGACAGAATATTTCATGCCTGTGAATCAGTTTATTGTTTAGGAGAACAGAAAAAAGGTTTGTTGGTGGTTTTTTCCAATCTACAAATAAAAGCCAGGACACCCTGAGATTTACTATTCCTAAAAGAAGACTGGATCATATTGTAATAGATATTTGTAATATATTGTAATATTGTAATATGCATTTAAAAACACATCCCTTATGGGATGTCAAAGGCATTTAATGTTTGGTTCTTAAATTTGTGGGCAAAGGGGAGCAGACACTGAATTTTCTCATCTTCTTTTAAAAACTTCTGGGGTATCTGCCCGAAGTTGTAGCTGACTTTCCTCAAAATCTGACAAGCTAAACGCATTAAGCAGCAGTTCCTTTGCTAAATAAGCTGAAGCACTTTAAACGTAATATGCTGTTAATAAATTCATGTTGTTTTGTTCACCAGGATTAGAAAGCTGCTTTAGTTAGCAAGACAGCTTCAGCTGTAGGTGTGCTGTTCCGTTTGTTATTATTCCATGCTCCATGGGCTGTCCCTCCAAGCAGCCCTCAGACCCTTCCACGCCACAGCAGACCCTGGGATGTGGGTAAGTTGACCTCAGAAGGGCCCCTCCATAAAGTTTTGTGATCCTTGCTGCCCACCAGCAGCGACAGGACTGAGGTGAGTGGTGAAGGGATCTGAGTGAGCTGGTTAAGAACCCTGGGGTGTCATTCAGCACTGTGCTCCCAAACACGGCCAATTGATCTTTCCTGCCCGCTGGGACAGACACTGAGCCTTCTTCTGTCCCTGTCTAGAAGCCCTGGCACACTGCAGCCCCTGCTGCAGAGAATGCCAATGCAGCTTTTCACCCCGGGAGCATAGGAGGAGGCAGAAGAGACACCACAAGCAAGGCTGACAGACAGACCCCTGTGAGAAGGGCACCACTCACAACGTGTCCATTCTGGAGGAGGTTTCCTGCCACCAGGTAGGTGACGTGAAGCTGAGCTCCCGAGTTCTCCTTGCGTTTCCTCTCCACGTAATCATAGAGCATTCTGCACAAAAGAAATCAGCGTGAGCCAGCAGAGAGCAGAGAGCCTGCAGCCCCTCCCGGGGAGCCCAGGCTGCACCCCCAAGCAGAGCCAGCCTGGCAGGGACAGCTGCCACGCAGGCACATTGTTCTCCTCGGGATCAACTTCATTCCCTCAGGGGCAATTCCCTGAGACCCGTGCTCCTCTGCCACTGCGGAGAATCCCAGTCCAGCTACTGCAGAAACCAAGGGGCAAATACATTTAACAGTATATAACACATTTAATAGCACATCATAATAAATATAATAGAGAGAATTCATATAATATAATACTATACCATATAATGCTAGATTATACTATATTATATTAAATATAATATATTATACATATTATATTTAATAATATATAATAATATATATTATATATTGTATATAATAATACACATAAAATGTATTTTAGTATAAAAATACATTTAATAGTATATAATACATATATTATTATATATATCATATTTTTACATATATTACATATACTAAATAATTTACAATAATATATTATATATAATACATATAATAATGTCTTTATTAGTATCAAATACATTTAATAGTATGCAATACATATAATTATATCTAATAATGCATATAATATATATATGTAATATCTATAAAATATTACTAACATAATATAATTTATATTATATTATATTATATATTTTATATGTAATACATATATTACATATATAACATATAATGATATAG
The DNA here is from genome assembly GCF_031753505.1 of Anomalospiza imberbis. NCBI lineage: Eukaryota > Metazoa > Chordata > Aves > Passeriformes > Viduidae > Anomalospiza > Anomalospiza imberbis. Next base: position 30,709,208 of record NC_089682.1, read on the forward strand.
CATATTATATATATATTTACATATAATATATAATATCTAATGCATAATATATAATATATACTTTTAATATAAAATATATCTAATAATACGTATAATAATGTCTTTTTTACTATAAAAACACATTTAATAGCATATAGCAGTGGGTCTCACGGCCCCTGGGCAGCCTGTTCCAAAGCCTCTCCTCCAGAAAGCCCTCTCTTCCTGAAAGGCCTGAGAGGGGAGGTTTGGTGCATCCCTGCATGTGTTGATGCATGTTTTGGTGCATCCCTGCCCAGCCAGGCTGGCAGACAGCCAGGCACCTGGAGTACCACAGCTGGCTGTGCCTGGAAGACAGGCAGGGCTGGTAGGCATTTCCAGAGGAATCGTTTTAAGGGGCTCACACCACGATGGAAGCAGGAATTGACATGGAACTGACAAAAATCAGCCCTTTTTAAAGTCCTGCCCAACCCACACCACTGTAATCTAATTTTAAAAATACACAAGCTGCTAAGACAGAGTTAAAAAATAATTATTTGTTCCCATGTCAGAAGTCACCTGTTTGCTTCAAATACATTAAATATAACAGTACGGGTTGGCAATCCCCTGGTCAGTTCTAGTGAGCCAAGAGATTTGTTATTTCCCAGAGAAATGGGGGGAAAACCTGTTAAGCTTGGACTATAAATGTGGCACTACTCGTGCAACTTTAAATATTCCACTATACAGAACTAATGTAGTCAATGATAACCCTCCAATTCAGGCAGAGTTGGAGCCTGACAGAATATTTCATGCCTGTGAGTCAGTTTATTGTCAGGGCTCTAGGGGATGCAGGGACACCTACTGTTTAGCCTGGTTGACGTGGACGCCCAGGGTGTAGCTCAGCCATTTGTACGTCACCTGGAAAAGGGAGAAAAAAACCCAAAAAACCACTTCAATAATAAAACCTCGGCCTCTCAGTTCGACCCGTCTCCCCTCTTTGGCTTGGTGGTCCGTGGAATTCCTTGGACACCGCCCTCCCTTGCAGGAAACCCACGGCAAAAGGGAGGGCACGTTGACACCCTGAGCTCCTGAGAGCTGTCCCAAAGGTGTGGCATCTCCAGCTGCACAAATCTCAGCCCTGGAATCCCTGCCCTGTCATTTTGCCAAGGTACATCCCCGACGCCTGCTCCTCCTCCTGCTCTGCCCTTTTACACCCGGCCCCAGGCTCGGGGCTGGAAACCCAACAATTAAATTCTCGTTTGTCTGCACTGTTCTGGGAATGAGCTGCAAAGCCACAGGTTGCTCCCGTTCACGTTCTCAGACAAGCTGCACCAACTTAGCTGCACCGTTTTCTAGGCAAAACCCATTTTATTTTATTTATTTTTCTTTCCAAATGCATTTTTGAAATGAACTTGGAGAGGAACAGACCCACGCAGGGAACCATCAGCTTTCTGAACTGCCTTCAAAACAGTTCGGGAAGGGGGGAAGAGAGGAGGGAAAACAGGGGGAGAGGAGGAAGAGAGGGGAGAAGGGAGGAGGAAGAGCGAGAAGGAAGGGAGAAGGAAGGGGAAAAGGAGGAGAAAGAAGAGAAGGGAGGACGTAAAGAGGGGAGAAGGAGGAGGAAAAGGGAGATGAAGGAGGAAGGAGGGGACAAGGGAAGGGGAAGGAGAGAAGGGAAGGGGAAGGAGAGAGGGAATGGGGAAGGAGAGAAGGGAAGGGGAAGGAGAGAAGGGAAGGGGAAGGAGAGAAGGGAAGGGGAAGGAGAGAGGGAATGGGGAAGGAGAGAAGGGAAGGGGAAGGAGAGAGGGAATGGGGAAGGAGAGAAGGGAAGGGGAAGGAGAGAAGGGGAAGGACAGAGAAGAGAAGGAAAGGAAAGGAAAGGAAAGGAAAGGAAAGGAAAGGAAAGGAAAGGAAAGGAAAGGAAAGGAAAGGAAAGGAAAGGAAAGGAAAGGAAAGGAAAGGAAAGGAAAGGAAAAGGGCAGCGGAAGGCAGAGGGTGGGAAAGGAGGAAGCGGCGGAAGGAGGAAGCGGGGCAGGGAAGGAAGGGGGGAGCAGAGGGGGGAGCAGGGGCAGTGCGGGCAGCGGCGGCACTCACGACGCGGTTGTGGTCGGTGACGAACTCGTCGATGTTCTCCAGGTACAGCTCGTCCGCCATGGCCGCGCCGGGCCCGCGCTTCCCGCCCGCCTCAGCGCCGCGCGCGCGCCGCCGCCGCCATGGCAACGGCCCCGCCGCCGACGGCGGCCGCGCGGGGACACGGCGCGGCGTGCGCGAACGGGAACGGGCCCGCGGCTCGGCTCGGCTCGGCTCCGCCGCACGCTCCTCGGCGCTCCCCGCTGCAGCGCGTTCCCAGCGGGACGCTGCTGCGGTGAAGCCCCCACGGGAACAAGCCCCTGGTTGGCTGGAGTGCATGTGGCTCCCACCCGGATACCTGCCCTGCCGGCCTTCCCTGAGCCTAACCCATCGCCTCTCCGCTCTTCCTTCCGTCACCGCGTGGGCTCGACTGAAATAAAATGAAATAAACCAAAATAAACCAAATAAAACAATCAAAAATAAAATATAAAATAAAATAATATAATTTATAATATTACATTACATTACATTATATTATATTATATTATATTATATTTTGTTATATTATATTTTGTTATATTATATTTTGTTATATTATATTATATTATATTATATTATATTATATTATATTATATTATATTATATTATATTATATTATATTATATTATATTATATTATATTATATTATATTATATTATATTATATTATATTATATTATATTATATTATATTATATTATATTATATTATATTATTATATTGCTTGTTATTGGATATGGGGAAAACCAAGCTGTAACAGGCAGAATCAGCCGTTCCAAAGCCGCCCTGCCCCAGCCGTGAGAGGGGTCAGCGGCTCGGGGGTGGCCGGACAGCAGGGGCAGCTCCCGTGCCCGGGGTGCGTGCCCCGTGTCCGGCATGGCAGCGCTCCTCCAGGCCCGTCCCTCCCGTGCAGTTCCCGGTGCGGGTCGGCAGGTGCCAGCGGGACACCGCGCCTGCCCGCTGCACCGAGGGACACGGCCGGGGGACAGCGCCCCGGGCTTGTGCCGCCGGCAGTTATTGCTGGGGGCGGCGCAGGAGCCCCAGAACCACAGGGGAGGGACCCCAGAACCATGGGAGAGGAACCCCAGAACCACGGGAGAGGAACCCCAGAACCACGGGAGAGGAACCCCAGAACCATGGCGAAAGAACCCCAAAGCCCTCCAGGATCTTTGAGTGGATTCCTTCCCCCAGCGCTGCCGGGGCCACCACTAACCCATGTCCCCGAGTGCCACATCCACACCGCTTTAAGTCCCCAGGTGACAGGGGGAGTCACCTGGACAGCCCTTTCCGTGAAGGAATTTCCCCTAATATCCAACCCAAACCTCCTCTGGCACAGCTTGAGGCCGTTTCCTCTTGTCCTGTGCCTTGTTCTTTGGGAGCAGAGGTGCTCCCACTCCCCTTCATTCCCCCTGCTCCGCCTGCAGCAGCACCTCTAAAAGGAGGTGCCAGAAGGAGCTGAGCACGCTGAAAAATACCCAATTATCAGCAAAGATCTGGGGCTTGGCTGAGCAGGGTTGCATGACCCCAGGGGCAGCTGTGCCCTTGCTCCAACGGGCACGGAGCCCCAGGGAAGAACCCCTGGCTGGGGAGTGCAGCGGCGATGCCATCCCGGGGTAGCCAGGCCGGCCAGGAGTGTTCCTGGCCCTGGCCAAAGTCACTCATTCCACGAGAACTGCAAGCGGATGCAGATCCTGACTGGAGCACAACAGCTTTTTACCTGGCAAAGGTCGGGGGAGGAAATCGGACACGTTTAGTGAGTGTTAAAATAAACTCAGAGTGTCCCCGTGCTGGAGTGTTTCTCAAGGCTCACAATGGCATTCATTACTCAGCTGGCAGCGGGTTTGTTTTGCTGGTAACAAAGCAATCCACATCCTCTTCCTCCTCTGTGCCAGGCGCCTTTTCTCACACTCCTGTTGTCTCTTTTTCTTAATTTCACTGCAGTTATTCTTGTGCTGTGACATTCCTGGCTTGACGTTTCTGCCTGCTTTACGGAAGGAGTGTGCAGCTCTTAAATACGTTACTCATCTTTTCATTGTTTTCATCTTTTGTTTTTTCTTCCTTAAGTTTCCTGCTCTGAGCTTTCTGGATGATTTCATGACCTGGGCTAAGGTGCCTGATGACTGTAAAATTGCACTTTTCACCCTCAGGGCACAGTGTGTGCTGGCCCTGCAGGCTGCATTGAGGGTATGAATGAGTGTAAGAGGTAAGAATTCTCCAGCCCGAGGATTTCTTTCCTCTCTATTAAAATGATGTGGGATCTGCATCTGCGCTCACTCACACCTGCTTTATACTCCGAGGGAGCTATGTGGGCACAAATTGAAACAAGAGAGGCTCGGACTGGACATAAGAAGTTATTAGAGTCACAGAAGGGGATTGCAAGGGGCCCTAAAGACCACCCTGTTCCACTCCCCTGCCACGGGCAGGGACACCTTCCACTAGACCAGGTTGCTCCTGACCTCCTTGGTGAAATATTTTGAGATCTTTTAATGTGTGCTTGCTTCATTCTCTTTCTTCCTTCCTCAGTTGTGCCAGCTCTGAAGCTTCAGCGCCAGATCCTATGAGGTGTGGAAGGCAGAGTCAACAAGGCGCAGCCGCTCCGAGAGAGCCAAGTTTCTGGACAAGCAGGGCTGGCTCCTCTGAGCAGCCTCTGCCCTCACCTCGTCAGGCTCCGTGCAAGCGCCCTGGGGATTTGTAATCCCGGCTCAGTTTGAGGCTGGGCTCCACACCTGATTTGTACCAAGGCATTTGGGTCCCTTGGAGCCCCCTTGGGCCCTACAAGGGCTATGAGCTCTCCCTGGAGCCTTCTCCTCTCCAGGTGAGCACCCCCAGCTCTCCCAGCCTGGCTCCAGCTCTGAAGTCTCCTCTGGGCTCTCTCCAGCAGCTCCAGCTCCTGCTGCTGTGTCCCCAGGGCTGGGGCAGCCCTGCAGGTGGGGTCTCACCTGGGCATTTCTCTGGTGCTCCCCAAGAACTTCCATCCCTCCCCTAACTGAGCCCTTCTGGGCCACCTTTGTCCCAAGCAGTGCTGTGATGGTGTGTGAGCCAGCAGCGCTGATTCTGGCCGGTTGGAGCGGTGCTGGCTGTGCAGGTGGCAGGGAGACCCCTGCCAGGGGGTCTGGCCAGCCACTGGGCACCTTCAGCAGTGTTGATGAAGAACAGACAACACATCCGAGCTTCCCAGGTGGGAGTGCCTGCCACGCTTGCTCTGAAGCGGGCCAAAACACGACGACTGCCCAGAGAAGTGCAATCAGCACAGAAACACCGGCTCCGACCCCCCTGCCCAGGCCAGCAAGCAGCTTCCTTAAGTACTTCCTTACTGCACCCCTGGGGCACAGCCCGTGGCACAGCATTTCCCTGCTTTCCTTCCCCTCTGGCACAGCCTCGGGAACGTGCCGCTTCCAGTCAATGAAGGGAGCGGGCTGGGGGCAGAGCAGCCCTGCCCATGGGACACAGCCCCTCAGATCCTGCCCAGAGGGAGCCGGGGATCTCAGCCCCAGCCCTTCTGCCCCAGCACTCCCAGGCTGTGCAAACCCAGGGCACTGGGAGTATTTCTCTGTCTGCTCTGGGGTGTCCTGACCACCAGGGCTGCACTGACTCTGACCCTCATTCATGGAGAAAACTTCCAAAGCCTCAAGGTAAACCAGAAACCACAAAAGTATGAAATAGATTGTGGAGATTGTAGAGAGTAGTGTAGTATGTCACATGGGTGAGAAATTTAGGGTTTAGGATTTTTAGTATGTTACAGATGGGTACAAGATGGAGGGTACAGGGTGTTGTCTCGAGTTCCTTTCTTCTTTCTTCTTCCTCCTCCTTCTTGGGTTTAGGTGTTATTTTGTAATTGGGTGGAAAAATCCTCATTGCAGGTCTTTAGGGGTCAGTTATTGTGTTAGAAAGGAAAATAATTTAGGTGTCACTTCTTAATTGGGTAGCTTTGTTTTTGATTAGACTTAAAAGGCCTTGCAACAAGAGATTGTTGGCCATTTTTGTGCTGTTTTTCCTGCACGCAGAGTCTAGTGCAGACAGTGTGCTGAAGTTTTGATAAGATAACAATAAACAGAAGCTGCAGACCGAAAAAAGGCTGTGCATCTCTCGTTCCTGACACAGAACTGCTCCAGGAGGGTCTCCCCTGCCAGGGAAGCCCCCAGGGAGTTGCCCAACTTGGGGCCCGCAAACTCACACCAGGGAAAGGTGTGTAATATATGATTTAGAATAAATTCGTGCTCAGGACTAAAAAATACAGTATCCTTTTTAATGGAACCGAGTGACGAAAGAGCAATATACACAGGATGAATTCCTGTCTCACAAGATGGTTATTCTGAAGGATTATTCTGTCTAGAAGGTATGCCTTGAACCAAAAGATTAATATTCATTGCCAGAACAAGATATTTTTGGGGATTACCTCTAACAGGATTTCAGCAATCAGAGTATTCCAGGAAAACCTCTGTTTAGAAGGATCACAAGAAAAGAACATGCAGGAATGTGTGAAAAAGGACAAAAGGAAACAGGAGGACCCCCCCAGAATCTCACTAAGTCTGGAAGCAGTATAAAAAAGACCATGTGAAATCAGTACCCCGTGAACTGCCAGGGGTACAGAGCTGCATTAGTCCAGACCCAGTTCACCCAGCACCGATCGCCTGGCTCAGTGCTGATTTGCTTGTGGCTTTTCCAAATTCCATTTGATTTAATTTAATAAATTCCTTTGATTATTAAATGGACTAATTCATTTATAACAGGTGCATTCCAGAAACAAAATGTTTGTCCTTCCTAGTAAGGTGGCTGGTGCTCATAGGGCCTGAGTGATGCTGCTGCTCTGTGTAGGGAGGTTGGTTGATGCTTCCACGTATCATGTGTCATCAATAAAGTCAAAATAAAGCCACAGCTTAAGGCTTTATCCCAGCACCACCTCCTGCACCGAGCCAGGAGCCTCTCCATCAGGCGAGGCCCTGGAGACCCAGCTGGGTATCAGAGGGATGAGCAGCCAGGATCAAACCCTGCCGGGGTGAGGGGCACAGAGGAGATGATCCCCTGTGGGAGGAGGGAGGCAGGCAGCCACCATTCCAGAAACAGGGTCAGGGGTGCTCCTGGCCACACGCTGACCTCCTGACAATTTCCTTGGGGGAAAAAAAAAAAAAAAAAGGATTTTTGCCGAAAGGCTTGTGGCAGAGTGGGGAGGGGGGATGCTGGGCCTGGGGGTGCCAGAGGCAGCCCGAGCCGGGCACTCCACTCTCAGCTCTGCCCCTGATGCCAGCACAGCTCTGTCACCTCTCTGTGACATCCCAGCCTTGCTAAACTCATCAAGAATTTTGTCCCGGCCTTCACCGGAGCCAAGATGTTGCCCTTTGCCTCTGCCTGCGCCTCTCTGTGAGCTGTGACAGCCCCTCTTGCCAGGCACCTGTCTCACAGCCACCACCTCCGTCCTCCCCTCCGCTTCCTGCTATTAAGCCCCGACTTGCATTGGCCCTAAAGCTCCCCGAGGGAGGCTCTCCTGCCAGAAAAAATCGGGCTCTGCTCTCCAACGAACTGGTGAGGACTGCACAGGCTCTGCTAGTGTTTAAGGCACTCAGAGGAGAAGGTACAACCGGGACAGCAAATCACGGACACAACAATACCCCCACCGTGCTTTAGAAACGCCCCAGCCCTGGCAGAAGGATGAAAGGTGAGCCCTCCACGGCCCCTTCCATCCCATTTCCTGGCTGAAAAGCAGGATGTGGGCAGTAAATAGGGCAGTGACGCTGCTGACGAGGGTCCCAGCCCTGTGACACACGGCTCCTCGTCCTGCCAGCCAGACAGGAAGAGCCTTGGGCTTTGATCTCCAGGCAAGAACCGGGGGCTTAGCCATAAAAACAAGGAAATAAGTTGCTGCACACACGCTGTTGGTGCAAAATACGAGTCTCTTCTGCCAAGGCAGAGACCTAGAGCTGCTCTCCAGGAGCTGGCTGAGACGATGATCCCACCCCAGGTGGGATCCTCTGGCTGGGTGCTGCTCAGTTCCTGGTGAGGTTTATGGTGGTTCCCCCCCCCCCCCATTTTTTCTCCTCTTCATTGAAAAAAGGGCCTAACAAAGGGAAGCACCTTTCCTTCCTTGCAATAACACAGAAGTTGACCTTGTTGGCTGACAGCTGAGTTACCTGTGGTGACAAAGGGCAAATTACTAGCGAGGTGTGTTTGTGATAAAAGCAAGAGCTCAGTACCACAGTGGCTACTCCACAAAACCAGGACGTACTTTCACATGCCTAACCCGGTCGATAAGCTGCGAGGGCTGCAGGCTGGGAACAGTTTGCTCAGGTTTGAATGGTTGACTCATTAACGATTCAACCAGATTTGTCCATTTTCTACATTTGGAATAAGAAGCTGAGATGGGAACATTTCCTCTTTCACAGTCCCAGGGTGATGAACTGCACCTCTCGCCAACACCTTGGCAATACAAGAACTTTATTTACAGTGCACAACCTTGAGGTGCCAGCACAGAATCATACAAAAGGAAGGGGTTGGAAGGGAACTTAAAGCTCACCCTGTTCCACCCCCTGCCATGGGCAGGGACACCCTCCAGTACACCAGGTTGCTCAAGGCCTTATCCAACCTGACCTGGAACACCTCCAGGGCTGGAGCATCCACAACTGTCCTAATTTTACCCCAGAATCCTGATTTTAGCCTGCTTTGAGCAGGCCTGTGATTGCCCAGCTGCACTGGGATGTCATGTGCACATTGCCCGCCCTCACCCCTGCCTGTTCCCTACCCTAGTGCCCCATGTCCCACACCCTGTGGTGACAGGGGCCCTGTCTCTCCTGCCTGTGCCTGTCCTGCAGCCCTGGCCCTATCAGCCACCCACAGGCCCGTGACCTCCTCCTCCACGTGCCTTATCCCCTGTCCCCCATCTCTGCCCTGTCCCTGGGCACTAGCTCCCATCCCCAATCTCTTAAACCCCATCTCCAATCCCCCACCGCTGGCCCCCTCCCCGGTCCCCTCCTTTGGGCCATGTCCCATGTCCCCAGGCCCTGCTCCCCACTCTCCAACCCCAAACCACCGCCCTCTGTCCTGCTGCTCCCTCTGCCCTGTCCTCCATTTCCCCAATTCACCATGTCCGTGCCCTGTCCCCCATCCTCCGCCCCCGCAGCCCTGTTTTCCACCCCGTCCCCGTGCCCTACCCACGTCCCCCATCCCTTTCTGTCCCCTCCCTGCCCCTGTCCCCCACGCTGTCTCCATCCCCCAGCTTTTCCCGGCGGCCGCGCACCGGTCCCCATGCCCGCAAGAGCCCGTCCTCATCACTCTGCCCACATGACTCCGCTGTCCCTATCCTCGCCTCCCGTTTCCATCCCCGCCTCCTCTCCCCGTCCACGCCTTCCGCGCCCGTGCCCGCTGCTTTTCCGTGTCCCCGTGTCCCCGTGTCCGCTGCCCGTGCCCCCGTGCCCGTGCCCCCGTGCCCGTGCCCCCGTGCCCTGCCCGCCGCCGCGGCGCTGCCCGGTTCGCTGCTGTGCGCTCGCCCCGCCCGGCGGCTCCCGGCGGCCCCGGCGGTGTCCGGGCCGTGTCCGGGCCGTGTCCCCGCGGTGTCCCCGCCATGTCGCGGCGGGCGGTGCGGGTGCTGCGGCTGGGCGCGGTGCCGTACGCCGAGGCGCTGCGGGTGCAGGAGCGCTGCGTGGCGGCGGCGCGGGCGGCGCGGGGCCCGGCGGCGCCGCCGGGGCCGGCGGCGGGCCGGGGCGGCGCGGAGGCGCTGCCGGCCGAGAGCGTGGTGCTGAGCGAGCCGGCGCAGCCCGTGTACACCTGGGGGCTGCGGGGCGCGCCGGGCGCGGCGGCGGCCGCGGCGCTGCGGGCGCGGGGCGCGGCGCTGGTGGCGGCGCGGCGCGGCGGCCACATCACCTTCCACGGCCCCGGGCAGCTGCTCGCCTTCCCCGTGCTCGACCTGCGCCGCCGCCGCCTGCCGCTCCGCGCCTACGTGGCCGGGCTGGAGGCGCTGGTGCTGCGGCTGTGCCGCCGCCTCGGGCTGGGCGCGGCCCGCGCCCTGCCGCCGCCCTTCACCGGGGTCTGGATGGGCGACAGCAAACTCTGCGCCATCGGTGAGCGGGCGCGGCGCCGGGAGCGCGCGAGGGGCAGTGGGGCCGCGCCCGAGAGCCGGCGGCGCTCCACGTGCGGAACGGAAGGCTCCAGGGGGAGCTCAGAGCCCTTTCCAGGGCCTCAAGGGGCTCCGGGAGAGCTGGACGGGGACTGGGGACGAGGGGGAACGGCTTCCCACTGCCAGAAGACAGGGCTGGATGGGATGTTGGGAAGCAATTCTTCCCTGTGACGGGGCTGAGGCCCTGGCACAGGCTGGCCAGAGCAGCTGTGGCTGCCCCTGAATCCCTGGAAGTGTCCAGTGCCAGGTCGGACGGGGCTTGGAGCAGCCTGGGACGGTGGGAGGTGTCCCTGCCCATGGAACACCTTCCAGCCCAACCCATCCTGTGATTGCCCGGGCACAGGGGCAGAGCACTGCGGGAAACCAGCCCTGGAGCTGTAGGCCCCGGGGAGGGTGGGATTGGCGTCCGGGAGGAGGGGGCAGCACAGTTTGGAGCCCCTGCGGCCCACCCAGAGCCCGGCACTCTGCACCGCTCGCTCCCAGGGCTGCCTGCCTGCCTGCCTGCAGCCCAGCGCCTGCCTTGCTCCCTTCCCTCGCACCCCTCCACATCCTGTACCTCTTCCTGGGACCCTGCAGCCTGGATTTGGGCTCCTGCAGCTCTCCCCACGTCCGAGCCCATTGGAAACTCCAGCGGTGGGAGGTGTTTGGGGGTGCAGGGCTGGGGTGGAAGGTCTGGAGATGCTGCGCCCCATCTGCCCCAAACTTGGGGAGCCTGTCTCTGGGTTTTCCCTGGCAGAACTGGGGGCCACAGCATGGTGGGGGGAGGATGTTTACAGTGACCTGGGCAGCGTGGTTGCTCGGTCTCTCCCACCAGGGCAGCCCTGGTGATGGTGCTGATGGGTGGGTGCTCTTGGCCCCGCAGGTGTGCACTGCGGGAACCACATCACCTCGCACGGGCTGGCGCTGAACTGCTGCACCGACCTCTCCTGGTTCGAGCACATCGTCCCCTGCGGGCTGGAGGGCAAGGGCGTCACCTCGCTGAGCCGTGAGCTGGGGCAGCACGTCGCCGTCAGCCACGTCCTGGAGCCCTTCCTCGACTCCTTCCAGGAGGTGTTTGACTGCACTCTGGTCTTTTCAGAAGACCCCGGGGATTAGGATTGTCGTGGTGCCTTGGCCGGGTGTCTTGGCAAAGCCACGGCGCAGCCAGCGGGCATCAGGGCAGCGCCGGGGTCCTCTGCTGTGAGGCGACTTCTTGTGCCTTGGTCTGTAGACTGTGAGTGGGCCGTGGCACGGGGTTTCAGCCTGCTGCTCGACCATCCAAACCTCCACTGGGGCTGTTCTCTCCAGCCCTGTGAGGCTCCATCCCTCAGCTGAGACCTCCATGGGTAACACTTGCTGGGGAAGTACCCAAACAGGTGCTTTTGTGGGGTTTTTCCCTGCTTTTTTGCCCCACAAAAATTAAAGATTTGTGTGAATGCTCATGAATTCACATGAATTCATGTGGGTCGAGCATCCTTCCCTTGCTGACGGGTGAAAAGAGGCAGATTTTATATATAAAGAGAGTTGCTGGGAACTTTGGCTGCTGATCCTTTTCTCACTTATTTACCCCAAGACTTTATCAGTAACAACATTTTTCTCACCCCGAGCCCAGGGAAATCTCACATGGCAAAGATCCTGGCACCAGGGAGGGTGGAAGATGGCTGTAAACGCTGGTGGAAAGGCCACTGGAGTGCTGCGGATGCAGCGGAAAAGGGGGAGAAGGAGGGAAAAGGGTTGGAAGGAGAGGAACCACAGCTGTCATGCATCCTGTGGGACTACACAACATTCCAGCTGGGCAGTGGAGACCTGCTCCCATGGGGTCTGTGGTGCTGGAGGAGGTGCTGCTGTCAGCCCTTCTGAAATCACTGTCCCAGCTGCAGCATCATGAGCTGATTTAATGGACGGGTTTATTCGGGGAGGAGAGGCTGGAGTACCTACACCCTGCTCAGAGCAAGACCTGACCCCCACCCAGAGCCCCTTGCTGCTCTTCTGGGCCTTCTCCCTGCCCCACAAGCTTTGGGGTTTCTCCGCTGCTGCACAGCACTGGCAGCTCCTCATGAGCCCCCCGTGGGTGCCCAGCGGGGCTGGAAAGGGGGGAAATGCCATTTCACGGAGCTGGCTGAGCTCCAGGAGGGAACGGGGAGCAGGAAGAACGTGCCCAGGCAGGCTCTGTGCCAGGGTGAGGGCTCGGGGACCGCGGTGCCGGACGAGGAGGGACAGGAAGGCGTGACGGGCAGCGTGTGCCGGGGGAGCGCGGAGGGAGCCCCGCTCCGCTGGCCCATAACGCCCCCATGTCCGCTGGGGCAGCACCCGTGGGGCTGGGGACGGGCTGGTGGCCGCGGCGGGGCTGGCCGGCTGCGGCAGGTGGCTCTGCCCGGGAAGGGGAGGAGGCTGGCGGCGCTCCCAGCCCGGCCGGCATCCCTCCCCGCCGGCAGCGATGCTCAGTCCCGGCTCAGCCTGGCAGCAGCGCGGGCAGGGAGGGCACACGAGGTGAGTGCGAGCCCCGCTTCCCACGCCCTGTCCCCCGCTCCTCTCCCTGTCCTTACACCCTCCCTAAGGTGGGTCCCCCCAAGTCGTGCCACATCTGTGGGTCCCCTCCTGGGATAAACCCAGATCTTGCCCCAAACCTCCCAAATTCAGCCTACTTCTCTTGAGTCAGGAAGGCAGCCAGATGCGACCTTATCCCCGTGGGCTGGTGGCTGCAAGCCCCTTCCTCTTCTTCCTCCTCCTCCTCCTCGCAGCTGGGGTCCTATCCTGGGAGGTGCACCCCGAGTTGAGGGTGACCCATTTGGGGTCAGCTGCCTCTGCACAGGTAGAGCTGCAGGTGCAGCAGGCAAGGGGTGCTGGGGAGCTAGTGGGGGCAGGCTGGATACCTGGGGGGCTACAGTGGGGACTGGCATGTCCCAAAGGATGGCACATGTGGGGGACTGTGTCCTATGTCCCTTCAAGTTGTGAAGGTGCACAAGGGAGCCCGGGGGGCTGGCAGAGGGGCACCATGCCAAGGGAGGGACGGCAGGTCAGAGTGGGTCTGGCACCCACAGGGAAGGGAAATTCCCCGGGAGGTTTAGGGCAGCAACCCCTCAAGATGGGTTCACAGCGATCTGTGGGGAGCTGTGCCAGCTCTGCACCTGCAGCGGGGCAGGGTATGTGCCCACCATCCCCACACATCGCTGGGGAAAGCAGACTTTGAACCCAGCCCTCCTGCTCCCTCGGGACAGCTGTGTCCCCACATTGTCCCCAGCCTTGGGGAGGAGAGAGGGCCAGGCAGCTGCCCCCGAGCCCTGGGAGATTTATCTCTTCCGTGGAAGGACGGAAATTTAGGGAGAGGGCTGCTGGGAACGCAAAGGGTTTGGCCACCCTGCTTTGTGGCAGAGGAGGTGCTTCGAGGAGCAGTTTGGGTCAGTGCTGTGTCCCGGGAGCACCTCTGCTGTGAGGGCAGCCCCCTCTGAGCCCCCTGTCCTCCCCTGCAGCCTGCGGAGGCCATGGACGAGAGCAACCGCACGGAGTCCTGGCACCAAAGCCTGCAGGCAGTGCTGAACGCCCTGAACCAGACACTGCACGGGGCCATGCCCTGCCCCGGCGAGGCCCCGGCTGGCGTGGCGGGGGCCACACGTGGTGGCCACGCCGGCCACGCCGGCCGCAACGCCAACGCCTACATGTACATCCTGTTCGTCATGACGCTCTTCGCCGCCACCGTGGGCAGCCTCATCCTGGGCTACACCCGCTCCCGCAAGGTGGACAAGCGCAGCGACCCCTACCACGTCTACATCAAGAACAGGGTCTCCATGATCTGAGCCTGGCCCACGCCTTGTCCTCGGGCTGGCTCGGGGTCACCTTGCAGTGCACATCCCGCTCGCTGTGGGATGTGGCAGTGCTGCTGGCCCCGGAGCTGCTGGGAACCCCGTAGAGCTGCTGAGAACCCCCCGAAGCTGCTGGAACCCCCACCATGGAGGAGCTCAGTCCTGGTGTGAGCAGCGCCGGGATGTCCTGGCTGGCAGGAGCTGGAAGAATGTGACCTGCCAGCAGGTCCTGCAGACCCACCTCGGCTCCACCGTGGGCGTGGGGCTGGCAGGGGCAGCTCCTTTCCCACCGTGGCCTGCGGGGGCTGGCAGGAGGCTTCAAGGAGAATATTTCCCCATTTCCCTACTCAGATCAGCCGGCGTTGACCTCCCTGGGCTCCCAGCAGCTGTGACAGTGGTCAGGGGGTTTTTCTGGTGCTGAAACCCTGTAATGTTTGAGTTGGGCTGCTCAAAGCTGCCTGCTTTTCTGGCAGGGAATTAAAGGAGGTGGTGGGTTCAGGGGACTTGTGTTTGCTTCTCCTCCAAGCAAAGCTGGCGTTTGGGTCAATCCGTGGGGCACGGCTCTGTGCCAGAGCCCAGGGGATGCTGAAAGGGCTAACCCTGCTGCCTGTGTGCTGCCAGGGTGGGCTCGAGGGCAGCCCTTTGGGGCCATCCCAGCCCCTAGAAGGGACAGATTCCCGGGACGGAGCAAGCCCCGCAGTCCCAGCCAACACTGTGTTCCCGCTGCTGTGCGGGCACGCTGCGACCGCGGCCCGAGCCTGGCCGGAGGCGCGTGGCTCCAAGCATCTCCCAAGGCCTCTCCGGGCTCCGGATGGCCATGCCGGACTCTTTCCTGCTTCCTTCCTGCTGTCAGCTGCAGCTTTGGCCTTTTGTACCGCAGGTCCCGAATGTATTTTCCATGGGGTGAGGGTGCAGCGGTGGACGGGAAGGGGATGTTCTTGGGTCCTGCTGGGCTCCTTGGCTTTGGCTCCGCTGTTAATCTGGCCGGGTTTGGAGCTGGCCTGTGGAGTGGCCAGTGTCCAGGACAGTAAACGTCCCCGTCCTTCCAAACAGGCTGTGGGGCAGCGCCAGTGTCTCGCACGCCTTAACCTGTTCGTAATGGCATAATGAATGTCTTTAATTGCAGCTAGATTAGCTGGCCCACATGGGCCTTTCCGCCTGCATTCCAAGGTTAAGCACAGTTGCAATCCTGAGCCCAAACAGTGACGCCAAACCCTAATCCAAAAAATAATAGTGATGTGAGTGTGTTTGGGGTAGGGCTGGAAACCTTGGCAGCAGAGGCACCGGCACGGCAGCAGCTTAGCGACTGATTCCTGCTTTGCCGTGCCCTTGGCTTGGGCACAAAACCTGGAGCAGGGGGGAATGGGAAGCCCATTTTGGGGCTGGTCCCACCGCGTTTCCTGAGTCAGGCAGGGCTTTCTGGGGCGCAGGTGTCCTCCGGCACCTGGCCCGAGCGGGAAGCAGCTCCAGAGGCTTCGCTCTGTTTATCCGGCACCTGCAGCCCTGGGAAAGGAAAATAAATCTTTATCTGCAAATAAACCAGGGGAATCGGGCCAGGCGGCGACAGAGACACGCCGTGCCGATCCTTTTCCTCCTCCTCCCCTTGGAGGGGTTTGTCCTCCTCCAATGCCAGCCCCTCCTGCGGGATGAACCGTGCAGCAGCCAGGGCTGGGATGTGGGACCCTGCGATGAGATTGGGGCTGGATGGTGAGCATGGTACCCCAAAATCCCCCCAGGGATGTGGAATTCTTGCTTTTCCCACTTTTGGGAGAGAGGGATGAATCCGGTGTCTCTTGAGTCTCTTCTGGTGCTATGACCCAAGGAGGAAAACCCTGTTGAAGGATAGCATGTCATAAAAATTTGGGAAAAAAAAAAAATGCTGCTCATCCCTAATCCGGAAGATTCTGAGGTTGAAAATCTCTCCTGCAAGACGCAGCTCCTGCAGCAATGGTTACCCAGCCGACCTGCGATCCACTGGCAGCTCCGCTGTCCATCCAGCCCTGCCGGTAAATTCGGAGCAGAGCCTGCGGCGGGGCAGGGCAGGGCAGGGCAGGGCAGGGCAGGGGGGACGCCCCGGGTGCCCCCGCCGTGGAGTGGCCGGCTGGATGCCAGCCGCCTGGGTGACAAGATGCCAGTGCCACCTTGTGGCAGCTGCCTCAGGGGCCCGGTGTCACATGCCCGGGACACCCCGGCACCCCTGGGGCAAGAGCGGGGACTTGTATCGGCGGGACCTCTGGCTGTCCTTGTCCCCACGGCTCCCCCGGCTCCAGCCTGGCCGGCGTCCCCATGGGATCCGCGGTCTGGGGCAGCCTGACAAAGCTCCTCAGCAGCGGAGTGTGCTGGGCTGCTCCGAGGGCTCCGGAAGCAGGGATATATGAGGGAAGGATGGATTTGGGAGCCCCCTGGAATGGGTTTGCTTCTGGAGCCAGGGCAGGAATTTGGCAACTCTTCAGATGCTCGTGCCAGAGCTCAGAGATTCTTCCTCGGAGCCGATGGGCTCTGGCCTCGCCTCCCTGGGCTAAGATTCCCTGGGTAACACTCACAGAGCCTTTGTTAGCAGCAAGGAGATGCTCTCAGCACGCAGAGAGAAGCGCTGGGAGTGTGCCGTTCCTGGCTGAATCCCTAAATCCAGCTGAGCAAGCTGTAACTGGCTACATTTGGGTTTCAAGCAATGCAGCTGGGAAAAAACATAAGGCTCCTGGGAGGCCGATTTATTGAGGGCTTTGTTTGTTGGCACACAGCAACGGATCACGGGTGAGACGGCGCCTGGTGCTTGGAAAAGGATCTCAAACCGTGTGGGAAGTTCGGGCTGACCTTGGCTTAGCGGATCAACGGCTGGATTGTCGGGGCAGCGGGAATCGCAGGAGCCCGTTCCTGGGGCTGCTTTGATGCCGGGCGTTCCGATAAGGAAGGCACGAGGTGAAACGAGAGCGGCCCGGGGTGAGAGCAGTGGATGCTGGGCTGCCAGCACGGGCTGCGGCACGGCCTGGCTGAGCGCTGGGGAGCTGCGTTCCTGGGGAGCTGCTCCTCCCGGAGGGCTGGCACAGCTCCGCGGGAGTGCTGTGCTTGGGGGCAGCGGCCAGGGAAGAGCTGCTCTCCCCTCAGCAGTGCTGAGCCAGGCTCACACCACCAGGGCTGCTGTGCAGCCTGAGGGACAGAGGGGTCACGATGGGGGAAGCTGGTTTTGGGAATCCAAACATTTTGGGAATCCGGGAATGGTGAAGGGACCTGCTCCTGCCCTCCCTTTTTGGGACCAGAGCAGGGGTTTTTCCAGCGGCACGTTACAAACTGCTTTTAGAGCATGTTTAGAGTGTTGTGCTCCTGAGGAAGCTAAGGAGTGTGCTGCCAGTGCCAGAGCATGTGGGATCAGGCCTTCCCAAAGCTGACATCATGAAGCATCGCGCCAGGGGCAGTTGCAGAACTTCAGAAGCCATTTCCTAATGCCAGTAGTCCCTGTTGCTCCTTCCCACCTGCCAGCCTCTGCTGTGTGTCCATGCTCTGCCTGCAGAGTGCCTGCCCTCCTTCGGGACACAGCCCTTCTCCTGCTGCCACCCCAGAGCTGCTTAAACCCAGGCATTCCAGCCCAAAAAGACACCCGTGCCCCTGCCCTGCGGTGGCAGCCCGGCAGGGATGTCTTCGCTGCCTGCCTGCAGCACTCCGCTGCCTTCCCGACAACGTGTGCCTCTGGCAGGGAAGGGAAAGTGGGACTTGCTGTGTCAGGGAGCCCAAGGGGCCCGGGAGAACAAGCAGGGTGCTCAGGAGACATCAATAATAAAATTATAAACCAAAAATTGTGCCCCACCGCTGAGAGGCTCAGCCATCACCAGCTGCAGGAGCACACGGGCGTCATCCCGCACGGCAGAAACCGGGAGTGGAAAAGCAGCCTGGAGTGGCATGTGAGCTCCGGGCTGCTCGCACACGATGTGGAATAGACGGGGCAAATTGCCATGGGAACGCTGCTCCCACTGGGCTCCCCCCCAGAGCACGTTTGGGCTGTGGAACCAGATCCCCGAGGATGCTAACGGGATGGGACAGATGCTGCTGGTTCTGGTGTGTGCCTTAGCCTTCTGGGGCTGATCCCCCAGCGTGGGCAGCAGGGGAGGGGATTCTGCCCCTCTGCCCCTGTGCCCAGGTGAGACCCCACCTGCAGAGCTGCCCCAGCCCTGGGACACAGCAGGACCTGGAGCTGCTGGAGAGTCCAGAGGAGGTTCCAGGATGAGCAGAGGGATGGAGCCCCTCTGCTGCGTGGAAAGGCTGAGGGAATGGAGACTGTTTAGCCCAGACTAGAGAAGCTCCAGGGTGACCTGACTGTGGCATCCAGTACCTGAAGGGAACCTACACAAAAGACATAGAGACTTTTTACAAGGGTTCAGGACAAGTGTGTCTCAAACTGACAGAGGATTGAGCTAGATGAGAGATTAGGATAAATTCTCTGCCCAGAGAAGCTGCCCCATCCCTGGCAGTGCCCAAGGCCAGGCTGGACGGGGCTTGGAGCAGCCTGGGACAGTGGGAGGTGTCCGTGCCCATGGCAGGGCTGGGACTAGAATTGGTCTAGTCCCAGATGTGCCCCTGGGTTTTCCCTGGCAGGCCGAGGACAGGGCTTTCCCTGGCTGCAGGACGCTCCTGCTCCCTCTGGCCCGGGAGAAGCCGTTCCCTCCCGCTGAGCCCTGCCACGCTCCCCGCTGGCCCCGGCAGCTCCCGGCACACGGGCTGGCGGCTGGCAGCAGCCTGGCAGCCCTTCTCCTCGCAGCTGGCTCCCATCCATGGTTGGCAGCCTGGCCTGCTGCTTCCTGGGCTGTCGCTGCCACTCCTCGGGCGTGTGGCGCCTCAGCGGGGCGGAACGAGGCGTCAGGGGGAAAACACAGAAACCTCGGCTTTCCTTCCCCCGCAGGCTGATTGCCGACGGGCTGCCTTGTTTCCCACCACCGTGGGGACTGGAAAATGCTGCTGCTAGCAGCAGAGAAGAGGTGTTGGTGCTGGCAGGCGTGGGATCCCCCGGAGCGCTGAGCTGGGCCCCCGCACGCTCCCATCGTGCCAGCAGATGGGACCGGGTTGAACTGTCCTGGAGCAAGATAATCAGCTTTAAAAATTCTCCTGGAGCCTGATTGACCCTCAGACACACTGCACTTAGTTGTCGTCTCGCATCTCCATCAGTGGATCTAAGCCGTATCGCCATCAACTTTTTCCATGATTGCCCCGCTCTGGAGCTGTTCGGAGCATCTGCCACAGGCTGCCTTGGAGCTAGAGATCCAAAGCCTTCTCACAGGGACACACTTGGGAGCCAGTCATCGCTTCCCAATAATGGTGAGATCCTGGGAAGTATCAAACCCTCTGTGCTGCAGTTATTCCTGCAAGGAAATCGCTTCTATCCTCCATGAGACTACTGTGTTCTCCAAGAGAATAACCATGGAGGAGTGCTGACATCGAAGAGAAGGATAATTTTCCATCTTCCACCCGGTTTTGGGGGAAACCCAATGTCTTGTGGGCTGGAGCTCCTGTTATCCTGGGCTCTGGCCTTCTCCCTTGAACACAAAACACAGAGGAGGAGATAAGAGCAGCAAAAGCATGCAAAGCACTGAGCTCTGGAGAAGTGTGCCAGGGATGTGGTTCTCATCAGTCCTGTGGGCTCGGGGTGGCATCAGTGCTGCTGCAGATGCTGCCAGATGTACAAGCAGGAAGGATTGCATCCCATTTCCTCGCTTTATCAGTGTCCAGGCTCTTGTCCTTCTCTGTGCCAGGAGCAGGGATAGGACGTGGGAGCATCCTCACTCCTGGTGACCTACTACCTCCTCAGAGTCCCTCCCAGGGCCTAAAGGAGCTCCAGGAGAGCTGGAGAGGCACTGGGGACAAGGCATGGAGGGACAGGACACAGGGAATGGCTTCCACTGCCAGAGGGCAGGGCTGGATGGGATATTGGGAAGGAATTCCTGGCTGGGAGGGAGGGGAGGCCCTGGCACAGGGTGCCCAGAGCAGCTGTGGCTGTCCCTGGATCCCTGGAAGTGTCCCAGGCCAGGCTGGACAGGGCTTGGAGCAGCCTGGGACAGTGGAAGGTGTCTC
The DNA here is from genome assembly GCF_031753505.1 of Anomalospiza imberbis. Lineage (NCBI taxonomy): Eukaryota > Metazoa > Chordata > Aves > Passeriformes > Viduidae > Anomalospiza > Anomalospiza imberbis. The sequence continues at coordinate 30,729,210 of NC_089682.1, forward strand.
TGCCCATGGCAGGAGGTGGGAATGAAATAAGCTTTAAGGTCTTTTTCAGCCAAAGCCATCTGTGATTCCATTATTCCGTCCCTCTTGCAGTGCCTGCTGTCACTATGGCAACCTCTGCTCTGCGAGGACATGCCGTGGGCTGGGGATGCTCTGCGGGACTGGGATGCTCTGTGGGACTGGGATGCTCTGTGGGATTGGGATGCTGTATGGGATTGGGATGCTCTGCGGGATGAGGATGCTCAGCAGGATGAGGATGCTCAGTGGGATTGGGATGCTGTACAGGATTGGGATGCTCTGCGGGATGAGGATGCTCAGCGGGATTGGGATGCTCAGCGGGATGTGGTCACTCCGAGCCTGCTGCTCAGGGCCAGGCAGTCCAATTAGAGCTGATGCAGCCAGGGGAGGGTTACGACCCTCCTCCTAATGGCTTTGGAATTGCCACCTGGAAACGCTTCTAAGCAAGCGGCTCATCCCGCAGGGCAGCGCCCCCTCCGTTACCCTGTCGGAGGGAACACGCGGTGCCGCGGGCAGCCCGAGGGGCAGTGCCGGGCACTGCCGGGGAGGTGTGTGGCTGTCGCTCGGCTCGGTGGCGCAGTGCCCGCCGGTGGCAGCAGGGGACACACGGGACATTGTTTGTGCCGGCCGAGGCGGGACGCGAACCTGCGGTCCCCGAGCCCCGAGCCGCTCCCTGAGGCCGCCGGGAGTTGGAGTTCCTCCCGCCCGCCCTGCCCTTCCTTCCGTGCCCCGGGGACTACGTTTCCCGTGGTGCCGCGCGGGGGGCGCGGCGGGGCGGCGGCTCGGGGCGGGCCGGGCCGGAGGAGGCGGAGGCGGCGGCGGGGGCGGCCGCTCCCTGGTAATCGCCGCTGGCAGCGCCGGCCGGGCATAAAAACCGGCCCCGCGGCAACCTCCCGGCGCCCCTCGGCTTCCTCCGCCTCTCCTCGGCCCCCGGGCGATGCGCGGTGCGGCAGCGAAGTGAAGAAGCGGCGCCTTCTCCGTCCTCATCCTCCTCTTCCTCCCCGCGACCATGGGCGACTGCGGAGCCCCCGGGGACGTGAACTCCAACGTGCTGGTGGCGCGCAGCACCGGGGACGCGCAGCTGGACAAGGCGGTGTGGCAGTGGCTCAGCTGGGACAAGGTGGGCGAGCGCCACAGCGGCTGCGACACCCCCGTCCCTTCGCGGGGACTCCCCGCTGCCTCCCTCCCTGCCCCCAGCGCAGCCCTGGCTCCGGCAGGTGCAGGGATGGGCACGGATGGGGCCGTCCTGGCACCTGGAGCACCGCCCATGGCTCACCTGGGCAGGGATGGGCACGGATGGGGCCGTCCTGGCACCTGGAGCACCGCCCATGGCTCACCTGGGCAGGGATGGGCACGGAGGGGGCTGTCCTGGCACCTGGAGCACCGCCCATGGCTCACCTGGGCAGGGATGGGCATGGAGGGGGCTGTCCTGGCACCTGGAGCACCGCCCATGGCTCACCTGGGCAGGGATGGGCATGGAGGGGGCTGTCCTGGCACCTGGAGCACCGCCCATGGCTCACCTGGGCAGGGATGGGCATGGATGGGGCTGTCCTGGCACTCACCTGGGCAGGGATGGATGGTGCCATCCCAGCACAGGGTGCTGTTGGAGGGTATTTTGTTTGTCCTGTCGTTGAAAAGGTCACTTTGGGGTTTTTTGAGGTTTGTTTTTTTTTTTTTTCCAGCTGGTTTGTCCAACCATCGTGGCCTGTGCTTTAAAAATATACCTTGATGATGGGGGAGGGAGAGCTACCAGTGCACCAGTGGTTTAGGCTCCTGACTGCTTTTCCTTCGTTTTTTAGGTTTCTCTCTCTCCTGAGCCTCTTCTGCCTTTATTTTTATGAACAGGGACCGCCCGTGTGTCGGTTCTGTTCCCCGTTCAGTTGCATCCTGCCAGGATGAAAGCGGGAGAGCTGCTTTCAGGCAGGTGCCACCTGATGGCTCCGAGATGAGCTGGAAATGGGCTCTCTCTCCTGCATGGAAATGAGCTCTCTCCTGCCGGCTTTGCCGAAATTAACAGGTGCCATCTGCCCCTCCTGCGCTCAGAGCTGCTGCTGTGAAAATATCCGGGGGAGGGAAGGAGTGCAGAAAGGAAACAGCATTCCTGATAACACATGTGATAAGCCAGGTTCAACTCCAGTAAATATTTTATTTTAATGACGTCTTGTTAGCCTGTTGAAAGGCTTCTGTTGTTTTTTAGCAGGTTGTTTTGTCTTTCCTAAAAACGTGTGAAGTCAGAGAACTTCCACCGCAGGGGGGCAAATAGGCAGGTTGAAGCTGGCAGCAGTGAAATTCAGTGTCCACTTCTAGAGCTCCTTCGGGGGCTGTGGCTAACCAGTGAAATGCAAATGCAGGGTCAGTGTGACTGTGCCTGCTCGCCCTTGCTTCCCCAGGTGACAAACATCACCTTTCCTATCAAGCTCCAGCTTGGAGCGTTCAGGACTGCATGGAAAGAGGCTTCCAGGAGAGCTCCTGGGAAATCTGACAACTCAAAGCCACCTGGAGCAGGAGGAGGACTGGGGGCTGCTTGCTGGGGCCAGGGGCCGTTCAGCAAAGGTGTTACCACAGCAGGGGAAGGTGTTGTGAGAGGAAAGGCAGGGATTGCTGGACATTGCCCTGGTGCTTCCCCATAAGCTGAGGAAGTGGGGCCTTTGGTGCTTTATCAGCCTTGACCCCCCTTCCCACCCCCAGCTTCCTGAGCTGCAGGGGTTTTTGCTGCCCGTGATAAAGGAAAAATCTATACACTCTGTTCCTGGCTGCGGGAGGCTTTTGTCCTCCAGCTTGATTGAGAATTGCTCGCTGTAATGAATTGCCAGAGCTGTGCTCTGTGTCCTTCGTGGCTTGGGTGTTGGGGCTCACCTGGCCCAAAGCCCTGGGTGGGTGGGGGGAAGCCTGGCTGTGGGGTGAGTGTCCTGCTTTCCTGCCCTTCTCACCAGCCCCCTGATCCCCATCAGTGCCCCTGTGCCATCCTCTCTCCTGGGTCACTGCTGTAAACCAGCCTTGGAGGCACAAGGCAGAGCTTTTGAGCACTCCTCCTTGGCAAAGCGTGGCAGCAATTGGTCATTGTTCTCCACTTGCCCCCTTTAATTCCCTTTCGTCCTCTTCCTGATTCCCCTGCTGTACTTCCACACGTGCCTCCTTTCCTCAGGGAGCCTGGCTTGTGTGGCACCTGCTCCTGCCTGGGCTACCTGGGCAGGCTTTGGCTCTGAAAGGCGCTGCTGGGACTCCACAAGGTGGGGGAGGGGCTGGAATTAATTACCCAAGAGTTAATTAAAGCAGGCCCCATTCACTGCCTCCTCCCTTGGTGTTACTCCTTCATGGGCTCTGTATCCCTGTCTCAGCTGCCGTGTGCAGGCTTCCTCCTTGCTCATGAGGTGGTTTTGGGGTGCTTTTGGGGTGTCCCTCAGTGTTCCTCTAATTTTTGTGGCTTTTGAAATGCTTCCCAAGAGGAAGTGGACTTGATAGTTTGAGACCAGTGACTTGCTGCAGTTACTTGCTTGCAATATTTTTGCTCGTTAAGACTTCCAAGTGAATTTTTAAGAATAACATCAGGGAGAGCGAAGGCCACAGAAGAATTCATTGAAGCTCAGACCAACCTGAGGCTTTTCCCCCTTCCTTCAGCTACACATGCTGAAGGAAGGGAGACTAGAGTGTGCAAAACAACAAAAAAATTGCTGTGTGTAGTAAATTATTTTGACGGGGTGTTAGCTTTGAAACCAAACTCCGGTGGTAAGCACAGGTGATTAACATGACTGGGTGTGGAAGAGCCACAGGAAATACCCAGCTAATGCCCTTGTCTTTACTTCCCCGCTTGTTCCAAATGCTGAACCCTGATGAGCCACGGAAAAGTGCGATTCTGCCTCGGCAGGCAGCTGTGCAGTGCATGGCAAGCTGAAGATTTGGCAGAGAAGAGTTTTTTTTCTTTTTGCTTACTAATACTTCAAACCTTTCTGAAATGTGTTGCAGAGTCTCCTGTGGGCTGTGACCCCAGAGTTCTGGATCTGGCAGTGACTTATTATAAATAGCTTTATATATATATATTTATAATGTAACAGTTTTAGAGGGAAAATAATTACAGAACTTTTTTTCTGGTGTTTATGTGAGCAGAGGACAGTGTTCAGTCTGTCACCCACACAGCAGCCTGGCTGTCTCTGTCCCCAGTGTTTGATTTCCATTTCTCTGTGACCAGGAATGGGAATTACTGCAGGGAGGGCTCTCACAGGCTGGCTCTCTCTCCTCCCAGCCTGGCAGTGATGCCAAGCCCTGCTCCCTGGGGGTGCTGGGAGCCCTGATGGGTGTCCTGGGGACAGGGACATGTCCCTGGGCATGGCAGGGAGGGCATGGCCTGGGCTCTGCTCCTTCTGCATTCCCTTCTGTCCATGGTGAGCCTAAGAGCTGCTGGACAACCAGGATGCCACCCAAAATGCCACCCTGTGGTGGCAGGGGGAGTGCCTGAGGGCGCTCCCAGGTGTTGGTGGGTGCTGCAGCACTGGGAACTGGGGGAGGGCAGGGGACCATCCCGGCCAGGGCAGCAGCAGGGACTGACTCCTGTGGCAGAGCCAGCTCGCCCATCCCCAGCCCAAACAGCACCCAGAGCCCTGTCCTCCTGCCCCTTTCCTGCCCCAGCAGGGCGTGCTCAGGCAGCAACAGCCTCTCCCAGGGCTGCTGTCACCTTATCTGCCACCTCCTGGTGCAGCTGGCCGTGGGCAGGAGCCTTGTCCAGGGGGAGCTGGTGCCTGCTGCCTCTTGATTGCGGCCTGGCCTTTGCAGGCTGTGCTGGACACTTACAGATGTGTGCTCTGCAGGCACCAGGGAGAGCACGGAGATGGATTAGGTAGGTGTACATCATATATATTAGCTTGGTGTCATTTATTTATTATATACACATTTATAGTGGGTTGGTATAATTTAGTTATTATATGCAACTTTATATTGGGTTTGTATCAGTTATTATATACACATTTAGATTGGGTCAATATAATTTTTTTACACATTTTTATTGGGTCAGTAGCATTTTTTATTATATACACATTTATATTGGGCTGGTATAATTTATTTATTAGCTACACCTTTATATTGGGTCAGTAGCATTTATTTATTATATACACATTTATATTAGGTATCCTAGATTTATTGTGTACATAGATGTGTCTACTAGAGAGGTGTCATGTGTTTATACAAGTATTATGAAGTGTGCCTGGTGTTCAAGGAGGGTGATCAAATAAACAAATGTCTGGATGATCAGATAAACAAATACCTATTTTCTACAGAGGTTTCGGTGCTGATGGTATGGTTTGAAGGTGTGAGTTTGTCTTTTTGCAAAGCGAAGAGTGGTGGGATTTTTTGCTTGAGAGTGGCTATTCCATAGGCAGGTGTGAGCCCCTCCCCATCAGTCAGTAACCCTTGGAAAGGCCCTGCCAGGTGCTGGGGTGTTCCCTGCCCAGCTTTCAGCTCCTGCCAGCCCAGAGCATCCCAGGAGGGCTGGCTGGCCAGCAGTGCAGAGACCTGGCACCTTTGGGCCCTGAAATAAACGCTGTTTTCAGCTATCAGCATCCCCTTACTGCGTGCCTTCGGGTGGAAGCCTGCAGCCCCTGAGCCCTGTGCTCCTGGGAGCTGGAGCTGCTTTGTTAGAGCTGCTGGCGTTCAGGCATGCCTTGAAGCATTGCTGTTCTGAGCTATTTCTGTATCAAACAGCCTCGTTTGTTTCTGCTGGAGACAGGAAGCTTTAGGCAGGTTTGTATCAGGTGGGGTTTTTTTTTTTAAGGATACTAATCATTCAAACACTGTAGTCTAAAATCTCTAAGGAACTTTTACTATTTGCTCCTGGGAAGGTGACGCATCACAAAAGCCCCCGTGAGACCTTCAGCTGTGATCTGATTTCATACTGCCAAGCAAACCAGCAAAACCTCTGGGTTTTTTGGGATTTTTTGGGGGTTTTTTTTTGGGGGGGGGTAAGTGTCAGCAGCAGAATTCCCAGGCCAGGGTGGCAGATGGTGCACAGAGCCAGGCTGGCTGTTGCAAGAAGCTCAGCTGGGCCATTGGGTGTGAAAATCCAGCTTGGGGGGAAAAGGGCAAGCTGGGAAGGAGTAAAGGTGATGCCAGGCTGGGATGAGGGAAGGAGGAAAGGTGATGCCAGGCTGGGATAAAGGAAGGAGGAAAGGTGATGCCAGGCTGGGCTAAAGGAAGGAGTAAAGGTGATGCCAGGCTGAGCTAGGGGCTGTCAGGAGCTCAGGCTTATCCATTCAATAGCCTCAGAACCCAGAGTGTGAGACACATCCTCAGCACTTCTGAATTTACACCCACTCCTGTACACTTCTGTTGGCCCAGGGGTTTCAGGTCTCTGTAGAAAGCTTGGGGATTTGCACTTACAACTTTTTACTCCTCCTCTATTTTCTTCAGCTTCAGCTTAACTGAGTGTGACCTGAGCAAATTAAAATGTTATTTGGGTGCTGGTTTGGCCAACTCTTTTTTATGCCTTAGGAAATTAAGTAGCTTCAGTCAGAAATGCTTATTAATCCATTTTTAAAAGAAATGTCTCTGGTCTTGCTTGAGTATTGCCTCAGTTCTGCAAAGCTCCATGAACTATGGGATGTGTGATTTCTATTCGGTTTTTGCAGGGAAGCAATGCAATATGTCATAAAAAGCTGTAGAGGATGCTGTGCAATTTAATAAGTGCATTTTAAAGCCAAGCCATGCCCTGTTACAGCGTGAAATACTCTTGCCTTAGACTCTTTTCACATCAGTCATTTGTTTTCTGGTTGGCTGCCTGTGAACAGCTGAAAGAGAAACCTCCCCTGTTGCAGTTTAACATCTATTGTGCCCCATTGTTTTGGTTTCTTTTTAGGCCTGTGTGTAGCTGTGCAGCGAGCAAGGCCTTGCTTTGGTTGCCAGGCCATCCAGGAGCCTGGACAATAATGGCTTGCCTTTTATCTTAGAGCACAAAGAAATAAAAATAAGAAATAAAAAGTGACTTGAAATTCACATGTCTGGGGTTCAGGGTCTGCTGTCAAGCTGCAGGAATAATTCCAGATTTCTCAGTGTGTTTTACTGTTGTTTTTTCTCCCAGTGAAGGTGCTCAGCTCGTGTCTTTGTGCTTTCCCCAGTCCTGCTGAAGAGCCTCCCCCTGTCCGTGAGGAGCGTGTTTCCAGCGCTGCTGGAGCTGGCTGACCTCTCCTCCAAATGTCAGGGGAGCCTCACCCCTGCCCTGCAGATTCCATCTGCCTTTTCTAACCTTTCCTTGCGACTCTGCTTGAGGCAGCACCTCTTTGGAGGAGCACTTGTGCGTGCAGAGCTGTGGTTTCCACCCCTGCAGTTTCTCCAGCTGTGCGAGCACTGCCTCTCCCTCCTGCTGCTGCGCGTGGGCTCTGGGAAGTGCCCTGGCCACGCTGACTGTCCGCAGGCAGGCAGGGCTGCTTGGTGCCCAGGTCAATTCAGTACTGGTTGGGTAGCTGAGGAATGAGCAGTAGAGGTGTGCAGAGCTGTGATGGTGATGTGGAGTTAGGGAAATCCTGCCTGAGCAGGGGGATCAGTCTGGGTGAGGATCTGGCCTGCTGCAAAACAGCCTGTCCTCTCTGGAGGGGCTTAGGAGCCTGGTCCAGTGCCAGGTGTCCCCGCCTGTGGAATAGGCTGATCTCCAGGGAGCCTTCCAACCCAAACCAGGCTGTGATTTCCAGGGTTTTACTGTGCCTGTTTCCTATGGGTGGGGAGGAAGGAAATGCTGCTTCAAGGTTTGGGTTTTTGTCCGTCCTCCAGGAGCTGAGATCGGGAATGGAATTGTGTCTGCCTTGGAAAAACCTGTTCCAAAGGCTCTGCTCCTCAGGCAGAGGGGCTGAAAGGTGTCTTAATGACCATATAATCACACTAGTGGCAGCAGGAGCTCTTGAATCCTTTGCTGATAATGGGAATAGCGTGAGAAGCGAGTTCCAGTGGAGGCTGGTGTGCACGCTTTTTGTAGGATGGGAGGGATTTGCTCTAGGAATTCCCTCAAGCTGCTGAGCAGGCACAGTTCAGCTCCTGATTCCAAGCAGACCCTCACCCTCTGTTGCAGAACCAGAAGACGAAGGAGCAGATCGAGAGCCTGCTGCAGGACGGGAAGCACGGGGAGCTGCGGCAGCGCCTGTGCTGCCGGCTCAGCTTCGGCACGGCCGGGCTGCGCTCAGCCATGGGAGCAGGCTTCTGCTACATCAACGACCTCACCGTCATCCAGTCCACCCAGGTGAGCCCTGGGGGAGCCTCTGCCCTGTGGGAGCAGCTGCAGCCCTGCTGGGATCAGCTGGGGTCCTGCTGAAAGCCCCGAGCCACCGGGGAGCAGGGAAGGCTTGATGCTCAGAGGTGGCTTGGAGAGCTTGGGCTGGGCTGGGGTTTGGCCACTGGTCAGCCTGCTGCAGAGCCTCCAGGCTGGGGATCCTATGAGCTGCCATAAAGACTTGTGGTACTTGTGGTATGATCTAGAAATACTTGTCGTGTTTCAAAAACAAAACAACAAAAAGAACCCAAGCGAAAGAAGCAAAGCCCCAGCCAAACAAACATTTTCTTTTGTTTTCAGCACAAGTTGTGGACATATATGAACTGAGTATATTACATGTCCTTAAACAGTTTATTTGTGCCCACCTCTAGCCTTGACTGTTGAAAATAGAGTGAGCTGGTGTATTTGGAGCCCTTGTGCTTGGGAAATCAATAAAATGTTAGGACAAGACTGACTCTTACCTATTTTGACAGATAACTTTTGTAGAAAATAGGTTTCAGCTGTATGGTCAAAGGAGTTTTATTACATGGTTATATGAGGCTTGGTAAAGCCTCTCATTTAATACTGTGCACCCAAACTTTTCAGCTGGTTTCTCTTTGCAGGCTGATGCTCTGACCTCCCTCAGGACCTGTGGCTGAAATGGTGCTTTCTGCTGGCCTGGGGTGGAGGGGTGTGCTCAGAGCTTGGGACAGCTGGGACTCTCCTAAGCTCTTTGACATTCTTCTGTCTGGGTTGTACAGCAGGAGCCCACGCTGTCGTGGAGAGGCCAAATTCCAGTACTGTTCATGGAGGCTTTGTGAAGTGCTGGTTTGCAGCCCAGCCTTCTCTCCGACAGCTTTGCTCTGCAGCATCCTCTTGGCTCTAACCAAAAGCTTCCTTTAGGTGTCTGACCTGCAGACTGGACACGTCCTAGGAGGATGCCTGCTTCCCCTCTGCCCTTCCTGCTGCAGGCATGCCAGCCTCTGCCAGAAGGATTGTAATGGCACCAGCAGCTCCAGGCAGGCTTTGCAGTGGGAGCAGGCTGAGAGAAGGGGGTGTAACAATCAGCGTTCTGCTGCCAGCGGTGGCATTGCTAAAAGCAGCCAGGCTGCTCTGAGAAGCCCTGTTTCCTTGGTGGCTTTTGGGAGGTTTTTGGGAGCGATTTCTCTGCGGCTGGCTTTGGGGGTGCTGGCTGCTGCCTGTCCCTTTGTGGCTCAGCCATGCTCCTGGCACAGAGGGTGAGCTTCCCTTTGGCTGGGCAGGGAACACCTTGGCAGGCTCATTTTCGTGGGCACTGCTGGTTTTTGGGAGTTCCAGACCAGGGGGGTGTGCTTCTGCTCCCTCTGCACAGCTGCTATTTTTAGTTGTTTATTAGAGCTGCGGATCAGGCTGGGGGAGGTGGATTGGGACCTGTTCCTGAAGTGAACTGCAGCAGATTTCAGCTTGCTTTGAGCTCTCCTGCTCCTCAGAAGCTGAGGCAGGAACAGCTCTGGTGAGCATGGGCAGCCCTGGCTCTCTGGGTTTGCCCTTTCCTGGGACAGGAATAAATGGCCAGTTAAACAGCAGGCGTGGGTGTAATTAATACTTCCTGCAGTTAAAATAAGCCGTAGTGAAGTTGCACATGTGTTCTGTGTCCTTCATTTGAGCTGGTTTTTTTTTTTTTCATTTGCTCCTCCTTTGATTTGATTATATTGATATTGTGAAAAGTCAGATCCAGAAAGGTGCAGAACATTCAGCAGTTGCTGTGGACCCTGCTGAAAATTGCAGGTACATAAACTCTGTAAAGCCCTGATTCCCTGGCTTTTGTTCTACTTTGGTGCATGTCCAGGTGCTTTTATTAGTGGGGAAGAAACCTGTCACTCATCTCCATAGTGACAAAACCAGCCAGCTTTGCATCAAGGAGTTTCTTGCTGCTTAAAAAGCAAAGCTAAAGGTAAAAGACAAAAATCTTGAATGCTGGGCTTTATAAAGCTGTTCCTACCTCTCTGGATTTCATCCACCGAAAATCTGTTTCATTCTTGATGCCATCACTCTTGCCTCACTTCTCTCTTGAGCTCGAGCATAGGGGACTGGACATGCTGTAGATGTAGACTTGTTCTGTCCCATGGATTTTGCACCAGGAAATCACCCAAACCCAGCAGAGGGAGAGGTAATTGTGATACTTGGGTCACCTGAGGAGAATTTTGGCTTAGATCTGAGTGCTGGCACCTGCTAATGAGCCATTAATGAGATGCACTTGTGCCTCCTTTGGAAGTGGTGGTAGTTTAATAGCAGAGGCAATTAGGGACACTATCAAAACCAGAGTCTTGTTAAAGGGAAAAAGAAATTCTTTAAATTGAGAACCTTTTCCAAGAGAGGACTTAACCCCAGAGGTGCTGGAATTCCTGACTGCCCTTAGGGCACCTGGAAGAAGATTGGTGTGAGCTCAGGTGGAGGGTTTAGACAGTGGAGAGGCTCTGCACTCACTTCCCCACTGACATTTATTGATTTATTTCCTGCAGCTTTCATAACGGTGTATGGGTAGCAGGCAAGCCCTGCAGGACGGAGTGAACTGCAGCTGTGGAGCCCGTGGCTGAGCTTAAGGGGCTCATTTGAAGCAAACTGCTCCACAGCAGAAAGTAAAGACATTCCTGCTTTTCTTCATACAAAATCTTAGCCTAAATAAGGGGTCTGTTATAAGGAATCTGCTGTTCATGTTTTTAGATGTTATTCAGGATGCTCAAGGCAACTTGAGGAGTTTTCCCCATTCTTCTCTCTCCTCCTTGCAGCTGATCTTCGCACTCAAACTGTTCCCTGATTTTTAGGCAAATTCAGAACCAGCACTTTGGAAACAACGTTGAAAATATCTGACTTGTGCTCTGGGCAGAGAGATAAAGACCAGGCTGGCACATCTTATATTGCCTGAGGGGATGGACTTCCAAAACATGGATTTTTCTCAGCTCAGTCTTGAAGATAATTTGAATGAATGAAGCCACAGTATGGATTGAAAATGGGTGTTTGCTTCTTGAGGGTTTGTTGTTGTCCTGCTCACTTTTATTTCCCACAATAGTTTCTCTGGTTACTTTTGCAGTGAGCACTGGGGAAAGGCCACTGCTGTTTTTGTGAATATTGCTATGGCTGTGTTTGAGCTGTATTTTGCCTGTGACATTATCCATCCTTTGTGAAAGATTACCTTTAGTGTTTGTGCGTGCTGTGGTCCAGCTAATTCTTATTTTCTCCTTTTTTTTATCTCCAGGGGATCTACAAGTATCTGGAGAGGAACTTTTCAGACTTTAAGCAGAGAGGCTTTGTTGTTGGATATGACACACGAGGTCAGGTCACCAGCAACTGCAGCAGTAAGAAGTATGAGTATTGATTACATTTGCAAGACTAGAAATGAAATTGTGGCTTTAAATGCATTCTGTCCTGTCAGCAGTCTTTCTCTTTGCTTGGGGTGAACTGGCCACACTCTTTCCTCTCCCTTGGTCCATTGAAACAGCAGTGAGCAGAGGCTGGGGCTAAATCCTTTGTGCTGCCAGTTTGCCAGCAGAGGAGGAGTGCAAGGCTGTTTGCTCCACCAGAACTCCACATAATTCTCTGTAAACTCAGAGAATTTACAGATCAAATGCACAAGAACATCGGGCTTAAAGTGCCTGGACAGAAATTTGAACATGAAGGTGAATTCAGAGCATTAACATCCAGCTGGAAACCCCTGAATATTAATGTACTTTTTACACTGTGTTCTCTGGTATTTCACACCTGATGTAAGCTTGTTTGGGGGAGGACAATTCCACCTGCAGCCTGCTGTAACCCTGTGTGCTTTCACTTTGACGGGATTTTACCTGGAATGCTTAAAATGTAGGCTTCCAGCAATGGCAGACTGTGCTCTTGGCAAGGAGAGGGGAGAAAACTGCTTTCTGAATTCTCTAAGGAATCTTAATCCCTTGCCATTGGGGAGAAAAACACATGTGGGGATAGCATGCTGTGCAGAAAAGCCAACCCAGGACCTAGTTAGTATTTAGGTAATGAGGAGTTAATTGTTGTAGTTGTTGTAACTAACAGTTCTCTTTTTTTAGTGGTATTTAATGTTTGGGGTTTGAAGAAGTCCAGTAGAGCACAGAATGCAGTGAGTCTCTCTTCTCCCCTGGGCCTCAGGATGTGTGGCCCATTCTCCCCAGGCTTTGGTGTGAGGGGTTTAAACTCACTGGTGACACTGAGCTTGCAAACCCAGATTGTGTGGTTAGGCACAGTCTAAAAATGAGGGATATAAGAGTGCTGTTCCTTTCTAGCCCCCCAAAGCCTGGCCTTCAGCCTGGATGCTGACACAGCTGGTTCACAGGTCCTCAGCTCCTGCCTGCGTGTTTCTCCTGTCCCCTGGCATCCTGTACCCTTCCAGCAGTGCTGGAATCCAGCTGAACTCCCCCCAGAGAGCTCCCAGGGGGAGCAGAGTGCTTTCCCAGCACTGTGGGGTGGCAGAGCACCCAGCTGTGTCCTGTAGCTGAGCTGGTGTGACCCAAGCAGAGTTTCAGTAGCTTCAGCTCCGAGCTGAGCTCTGACCCACCCAGGTGGTTTCTGGTGACGTTTGACAGGTGCTGTGGGGGAATTCTGAGTCTGTGGGGTTGCTGGTGGTGGAGGGGAGCAAGTCAGTACTAGTGCTTGTCTGTGAGAGCAAGGCAGCAAGGTGAGCTTACCCCGTTTAATATCTCCTCTCTTCTGCCTCTGAGACTTCCCTTCACCTCCTGAGCTGTGCAAAGGAAGTTTGGTATCAGTTACCTGGAAGAGAATGAGCCTCCCTGGTGCTCCAAAGGGCAAGTTTGTAATGAAGTGAGAGCTATGGGCACTGTTCCTGTTTCTACGCATTCTGGAATGAGGGGTGCTGCTTTGCAGCAATTTATTTCAGGGCTAGATCTGCTTCCTGGACATTGTCTGAAGCTGCTGAGCAGGGCTGGCAAAGGAGCCTTGTGTGGGAAACCAAATCCTTTTCCAAGCCTGCTGTTGCAGACATCTGGTACTTCAGGCTCTCTGGGAAGCTGGTTCTGTCCTTGGGCAGAGGGTGGCTGTCCTGTGTCTTGGTGTGGGATATCTGCTTTGTTTGGGTGAGGGGCTGAGTTGCCTGGCATTGCCCAGGCAGCAGCTGAAAGTGCTGGCTCACGCTCTGCAGCCTGGAAACTCTGACCCTGCTGGTGCCATTTGTGGGATGCCACTCCAAGCATAAGCAAAAAAGCAGGAGAGTGCCTTAAGAAACAAGTGCCTGGAGGTGGCAGGAGTTCCATCTGCTGTCAGGCTGCCCTGGGCAGCTGGGGTGACTGAATGCTTTCTTTTTCCTGTTGGTAGGCTTGCAAAGCTCACTGCAGCAGTCCTGCTGGCAAAAGATGTGCTTGTGTACTTCTTCTCCACCTATGTCCCTACCCCCTTTGTGGTGAGTCACCTTCTCTCCTGTTGTTGCAGTACACTTATGGGAGTGTTTGAATTTACTGAGAAAGAGAGCTGCAGTATTCTTCAATTCTGTGATTTAACACTAAAATGGAGGCTGCTTGGTGCATTTGGCTCTTCAAGGAGGCTGTAACAAGGATGTCACCAAATTCCTCAGTGCCTCTGCTTTCAATATCTCAAAAATAGGCTCTTCTAGTCACAGCAGCTTTTCCTTGCATGGCTCTAAACCCTTGTATTCCGTGAGCTCTCCCAGGGTGCTGTGTGTTCTATGGTTTGAGAGGAGGACTGGAATGCCTGGAGAACCTGGGATTTGTTCTTCCACAAGCCTTTCTGTGAATTCCTTCCTCCTGTTCCTGCCTGTTTGAGGGCTCCTGTATTATCAGTGTAGACTTTTAGCTGGCCAGCTAAGGACTGCGTTCTTGCAGTTGATTAAACAAAAAAAAAAAAAAAAAGCTTTTCTGGAGCGGAGTTAGAACCAGCAGAGTTAGAGTTAGAACCAGCTTTCTGCTGCTGGCTGCAGGAGGCAGAGTGTGTGGTTTTCAGGTGGGCTGGGGCAGGCTTATAGGCAGCCCTAGGGCTTTTGTTTTGTGGCAGGGGGTTTGTTTGTGGCAGGGGTTTCTGTTCTTTGCAGCCCTACGCCGTGCAGCAGCTCGGGGCCGTGGCCGGGGTCATGATCACCGCGTCCCACAACCGCAAAGAGGACAACGGCTACAAGGTGAGGCCTTAAACCCTTCCCTGCCCTGGCAGGGACACCTTTCCCCAGCCCAGGCTGCTCCAAGCCCTGTCCAACCTGGCCTTGGAACCCTCTGGAATGGGGCAGCCTGTGCCAGGGCTCCCCTTTCCATGTGTGTGCATTAGAAGGATAACTTATGGAAAATAACTCGTCCTTCTGCAGCCTGACGCACTCCTCTGTGATGAGAACACAGGAGCACACAGCTTGTGTATCTTGGGCATAAATCCGTGGTGACATTCCACAGAGTTTTCATCAGCAGCTGAAGGAGTGCTCCAGCAATTTGTGTGTTCGCTGCTGAGGCTGAAAACTCAGTTTAAAACTAAGCCAGAGCTGAGGTGAATGCATGCACACAGTAGGGGACTGTGCTGATGATGGGAATGATTCAGAGTGGATTCATAAAACACAGTAGCATTGTTGTTCCCTGGTTTTCTGGGCATTGAAGAGGGGTGGGTGGCTTCACTTGGCAAGCGTGGGACAATCAAACCATCCACAAGAGCAAGTGCAGCGTTTTAACTGAGTATTTCCTTCCTCACCTCTATAAGAAGCTGAATTAGACTCTCAGCTTCAGTTGAGCATTCTGGAGGCTCTGTGGCAGGTCAGTGAGTGAGGAAAGGCAGGCAGAGCTCTTGGGGGTGACTGAGCTGCTCTCACCTTCCCTGGAACAAGTCGTGAAGTTCTTCAGCAGCCTTTGCTTCTGCTTAGCTGGAACGATGAGTGAGGAAGGAAGCCACATGAATTTCCCAGATGCTTCATTTGTCAAGAAGGAGTTTGTTTGTGTGTTCTGATACACAGCAGTTTACAAAGATACAGTTTACTTTTGCCAGGACCCTGGTGGGTTTCCTGGTGGCTTTCCTTTAGCCAGGACCCTGGTGGGTTTCCTGGTGGCTTTCCTTTAGCCAGGACCCTGGTGGCTTTCCTGGTGGCTTTCCTTTAGCCAGGACCCTGGTGGCTTTCCTGGTGGCTTTCCTTTAGCCAGGACCCTGGTGGGTTTCCTGGTGGCTTTCCTTTAGCCAGGACCCTGGTGGGTTTCCTGCTTTCCTTTAGCCAGGACCCTGGTGTGTTTCCTGCTCTTTCCCAAGAGCTGTTCCATCTGTCACAATTTCCCATGTGAATTTCAGCAGCTTCTGAAGGTTTTCGGCAATGTTAACCGAAGGTGACAGACCCAAAGCAGAGGCAGATCATCTGAGCAGAGTCTGCACTGTGAGCCCAGCCGTACTGCTGGCAGCAGAGTGTGGACAAGCTGGACTCCAAATCTTTAACAAAGGCTTTATTATATTATAGTTGAGCTTAGGCATGGTGTTTCCACTCTGGAGGGTGTTTCAGCCCAGGGATTGTGGTTGTTCAGCTGTGGAAAAACAAAGACCTTGGCACGCTGCTTATCTGTTTTGCTTTGGGTTCAAAAAGAAGCTGTGCTCCTTTCTGAAGAGGAATGCCAGCCTTGGAGAAGGTGATACTTTTCTACTGTTACAGTTTGCACAGCAGTGCCCAATTTTGGTTTCTCACGTGCTGATATTTCAGCTGTAACAGTTCAACACTAATACTTGTGTGCAAACAGGTTGTGTTGCTGTGTTGGCTCCATTTATCAGTTGTGAACTCGGAGGTTCATGCTGGATGATTCCAAATGTCTTGAGAATCGAGCCAGTCAGATGCTGACTTCTCCGTATGGCTTAGGCAGGAAACAGGTGGAATCCTGTAGCTAAAATCATGTATCAGGTTCCTAATTTTCATAAATAAACTGTCTTGTTTTCTTTCAACTTACCCCAGGTTTATTGGGAAAACGGAGCACAGATCACCTCTCCTCATGACAAGGAAATTATAAAATGTATAGAGGAGTGTGTTGAGCCATGGAATGGCTCTTGGAATGAAAATCTGGTGGACACCAGTCCCCTCAGACAGGATCCTCTGAAGAAAATTTGTGACAGCTACATGGAGGACCTGACCAAGATCTGCTTTCATAGGTATTGTATGAAGCAAAAGGTACCTGAGTTCTGTTTTAGAGTAAGCTGTGGGTTGCATGTGGAAAAACTGACTGCAGGCAGACTTCACTGTGCTCTCTGAGGTGTCATTAAATTCAAGGGTCACCATCCTTAGGGTTAAACAGCTTGAGAATAAAGCAGCTGCCTTGGGAGATTTAAGTTACTGTGAAATATCCCAGTGGAAACCATTTAATGCAAGTGAATATGCTCTGAGAGTTCTGAATAAAATACATGAATTCAGAGTAAAAGTGAGGTGCACATGCATAAAATAGATTCAGTCTAGAGGTTAGGTGGGGCAGAGGGTGAGAATAAAAGGAGGAGGATGGGTGGCATGAAGCAGATCTGGAATAACATTTTGAGGTGGTGGAAGCGCTCGAGTTTGATGTAGACATCAACAGCTTATTCTTGTGAGCCTTTGATCTGTTTCAGCAGAAGGTAAATACTTCATTTTCCAGGAGAAGCAGCTTTAAACCAGCATTTTCTAGTGCACAATAAGCACTTCCACTCATTGCTTTGAAATTAATGCAGGAATCAGCAGAACAGTACACAGAGGGACTGCAGTTTACTTTGCTTTCCCTCAGGAAAACAGTCTTGAAGAGCAGAGATCCTACTGAAGCTGTGTTTCCTCCTCAGGGAGCTGAACGTGCAGAGCAGTTTGAAGTTTGTCCACACCTCTTTCCACGGAGTTGGCCATGACTATGTCCAGCTGGCTTTCAAAGCCTTTGGGTTCCAGCCCCCCATCCCAGTTCCGGAGCAAAAGGATCCAGACCCAGACTTCTCCACTGTCAAATGCCCAAACCCTGAAGAAGGAGAATCTGTGCTGGTAATTGGGTTTCTGCTTCATCTGATTTCCGTGGGGAAGAACAAACTGAGGGAGAGGACAGGGAGAACCCGCTTTCTGCTCTATCAACACAGTGGGCCATCTGTGGGGTTTTTCTTTCACTGGGTGTTAGATGTAAGTAGGGAGGCTGTGAGTTCATTTACTCTGATGTTTTGGGTTATTTTTAATCCCTTCTTCTCCCACCAGGAGCTGTCACTGAGGCTTGCAGAGAAAGAAGGTGCAAAAGTAGTAGTGGCCACTGATCCAGATGCAGATCGGCTGGCAGTGGCAGAGCAGCAGGAAAAGTAAGTGAAGAGACCCTTTTGTCTTCCTGCAGAAAAGCTGGGGAGAGCCTCAGAACGGCCCCAAATGGGTGCCAGGCACAGGCCTTCAATCACTCTTTTCCTTCGGTATATGGATGTTTTTCCTTCTAGCTGTATCCTTTGGTATAGCTCCCAATACATTTTAAAGCAGTTCACCCAGCAAAGGGTAGATTAAATGCTTACTGGTGTAATAGTAGATGGCCAAATAAAGCTCAGCTGAAAACAGTGGCTACTCAAGACAGTAAAATCCTTTTGTTTGCTGTGTTTTCATCAGGCAAACCTTTCTTGGTGGCTGTCATGGGCTTTTTTGGTGGAGTGGGGTTTTTTGTTTGTTTCACTATTTTTAATTTTAATCCTTTCTTTTCCCCTGCTTTTTCATATGGAACAGAAATTCTTTTTCTCCCACCAACAGGCCCCAGTTCTGATGGTTGTGTAAGTAAAAGCTGAGCAGGCCCTGCCTGACTGCAGCGTTCAGGCTGCCTAGACTGCTCTGTGTGGATCAATTCCTGACTGCTCTCCTGCTGCTGGGGTCATCAGAGGCCTGAGCTGCCAGAGAGGAGACCCTGGGGGTGTCTTTGGGCTTGTAAAATCCTTGAGGTGTGATAGGTGTGGAATCTGTCAGTAGGGTGGCTTTGCCTAGAGCAGCTTGTCAGTGCTGTGCTCACATCCCGTGCTCAGTGCCTGCAGAATTCCTGTTCAGTGCCTGCAGAATTCCTCTCCCCCAGCCCTCACCCTGCCTCTGCGGGTGCTCGGTGCCTGCAGGGCTCCTCACCCTGCCTCTGCGGGTGCTCGGTGCCTGCAGGGCTCCTCACCCTGCCTCTCTCCACAGTGGCTGCTGGAAGGTGTTCACGGGCAACGAGCTGGCAGCCCTGTTTGGCTGGTGGATGTTTTCCTGCTGGAAGGAGAACTGCCCCCAGGATGCTGACGTGAGGAACGTTTACATGCTGGCGACCACGGTCTCCTCCAAGATTTTGAGGGCAATTGCCCTTAAAGAGGGATTTCACTTTGAGGTGGGTGTGGGCTGCTGTCTCCATCTGAACCCCTGCTGGTGACCCCACGGAGTGGGAAGTGGGCAGGGGACTCCCAGGCTTCTGGCTGGGAGTTCTCAGGGATTCCAGCTTGCAGAGAGTGAAACCAGGCTTGTGTGGGTGAAAGAACAATCTCCTCAGTGTTCTGGGACCGGGCAAAGCTCAGTCCCAGGGACACAAATTAACACCTGAATTGCAGGTAACAGGATATCCCATATCATATATATATATTCAGATAACCACAGCTGTGGCTGTCTGAAATCCTGCTGTATGAGAGAAGGGGGGTTTGTGCAGCCTGTCCTGCTCACTCTGAGTGCTGATGGGTTTGTAGGGAGCACTTGGGGGTTACACAGTGGCCCTTCAGGTGCCTGTGCCAGTGGGCTTTGAATTTGGCTTTACTTCAGGCTGTGTTCAGATCTTTAATATGCAGCTTTAAGAACTTGCTAAAAAAGAAACTGGGGGTGCTCCCCCCAGACTGGCAGTTTAGTTCCTGCATCAAATTAAATGGGATTCCTGTTGTATGTTAGCCAGAAGAGAGGTAAGTGCCTGAGATCATAGCACAAACATACAAAGGGCCAGGCCTCATTTATACGTGTCTTAATTAAATCCACGTGCAACAGGAATAAATATTTTGCCAAAAAATGAGGAACTTAAAATTGAAAGCAACTCTGAAAACCACTTTGAGTGACTGGCCAGAGAATCCTAATCAGGGTTCCTTGTAGTGGATTTGGTTCTCTCTCTAAATACTGCTTGTTTCTTTTAATTGGAGAAGGGCATAGTGGATTGCAAGAAAAAGAGAAGCTAGGAATTTACACAACCTCTTGGCCTTCTCTAAAAGCTCCCCATTCTTATTTGTAACTTCCTTCCCTCCAAGAAAAGCTGTTTCTAGGCTTTTGACTGCTTTTGCATGATTTATGTGAAAACCCCCCAGAACAGTGCTCTCCCCTCCCACCACCTAAAAGTGTTGCTTTTATATTTCTGTAGCTTTTCCTCCTGAATAACTGTGTCTGAACTGATGTGATCTGAGCACCACAGTCGCTGACACACTTTTTCCTTGGTTTGGCACTTGTGTCCTAGTTGAGTATCCACTAGGAAAATCCTTTCCAGTGGCTCTTTGCCTTGGACTCCTCATCCTAACTGAAGATATGACTTGTCTGATGCTTCTTTACTGTCCCTATTCTGCTTGTCAATTAATTAGATTTAAATTTAAGGAAATCACTTCAAAAACTTCAAAAGAATGAAAAAAAAGGTCCTTAAGCTTTAGTGTTTTGACTCTGCAGCAGTCTTTCCCATTGACCCTAAAATTCAAACTACATTGTTACATTTTCTCTTTGGTTGGTGTTTTTGTTTTTTGTGGTGGGTTGTTTTTTGGTTTTTTTTTTAATTAGTCTGAAGTGTAGGGAACAGTGGCTATTCTTTCTTTGAACTGAAACTAAATTGAAAATATGTATTTTAAGCTCTCCTTTTCCCCCTTTTTTAGGAAACACTCCCTGGGTTTAAATGGATTGGAAGCAGAGTAAAAAATCTCCTAGACAATGGAAAAGAAGTTCTCTTTGCCTTTGAGGAGTCTATTGGTATGAGTGTTGGTATCCCTTTAAACTGTTGAGAGCTGAGATGGGGAATGTGCTCAGGAGGGACTGATCTTAGCTATGAAATAAAACACACAGAAAAAGTACTTTATTTTTATCCTGGTAGTTCATGGCATGGATATTTTGCTCTCATCAAATTGGCCTGCCAACTCCCATAATAAATTGTATCTGACTTGCTGATTCTGGTGTTTTGCTTATCTTCCCAGCCCTATAACCCCTGGGTTCATTAGATTTCTCTGCATATGCAGCAATAAAGCAGCCTCTGTGTGCTGGCCAATTTTCCTTTACAGGATCAAAGGTTAGAGCTTCAGTCAGGTGAATCTGTGTAATAACCTGTCAGGTTATTTGTCCACAATCCCTTTTTCCTTCCTAGGCTTCATGTGTGGCACATCAGTGCTGGATAAGGATGGAGTGAGTGCAGCTGTGGTCATTGCTGAAATGGCAACTTACCTGCAGGGCCAGGGCCTGACCCTGGCACAGAAACTCATTGACATTTATGAGATGTGAGTGGTGTTTTTCATACTGGAATACTCTACTCCACTGTTTCAGAGCTGGGAATCATCTGAGGAACATTTACTTAAATATATGTATATATATATATGTAAATGTTTGTGTCCCTCAGATGTTTTCTCATTGTAAGATGTTGTGGGGTTTTTTGTTGTAGCATGGATGACAGCCCATCACTGGTGCAGATGTCACAAGGGGCTCCAGAAGGGCTGGAGAGGGTTTTGGGATAGGACACAGGGAATGGCTTCCCACTGCCAGAATGGATCTGTGACAGAGCAGGAAGGAGTGGCTAGGGATGCAATCCCAGCAGTCAAACAAGGCTGGTGTTTGTCAGAATTGAACCCTGTACTGACATCTCTGGGGTACCAAATGTGCTAAAACCCTCTGGATCTCAGAACTGAAAGCATTAATCTGCTCGTAGGTATGGCTATCACATATCCAAGACTTCCTATTTCCTGTGCTACGACCCTCCCACTATCAAGAGGATATTTGAGAGGCTGCGGAACTTCGATGGCCCTCAGTCTTACCCCAAGTGCTGTGGGGCTTACAACATCCTGCACGTCCGAGACATCACCACGGGCTACGACAGCAGCCAGCTGAACAAGAAGTCGGTGAGTTACAGGGTGTTTGTGCAGAGGAGGGCCTGCAGAACCTGGACTGCACGGGGAAGGAGGAGCTGTGGGATGAGGTGGTGATCCTGGTACAATGACCTCTGCTGACTCCCTGAGCCTGCTGCTCCCGCAGCTCCTGAGCTCCCAGGGGCTGCTGCAGTGGCAGTAAGGGACTGCTGTGGTTTTGTAGGTGCTGCCAGTGAGCAAGAGCAGCCAGATGATCACGTTCACCTTCCAGAACGGCTGCGTGGCCACGCTGCGCACAAGCGGCACCGAGCCCAAGATCAAGTACTACGCCGAGATGTGTGCGCTGCCCGGGCACAGGTCAGTGCCCCAGCCCTGCTGCCCACAGCAGGACACCAAGAGGGGACCCTCAGCGTCTGCTGCAGCAGGCTGCTCTCACAAACCCAGATCCCCAGCCACTTGGAGTTAAAAAGTGCTCAGGTGACAGTCACAGAGCTGTTTAGGCTAGGAAAGCTCCCTGAAATCTGAGTCCACCCTGGGACCAGCCCTCACCGTGTCAACCAGACCAGAGGGCTGTCACATCCGGGCTTTTTCTTTCTCTCCTGAGGTTGTGCTGCTGCTGGTGAGTGTCTGTGCAGCCAGGTGGGTTCCCACTGCCTTTGGGAATCTGCTGTTACCCTGAGCTGTGGGAGAGGAACTAGATATTGTTCACCTGGGTTGAGCTGCTTCCAGTTTAAAAGTGGGAGGGGGGAATCCAGGGTGTGTTTACACCACAGAAACCTCTTTCTTCATGATTATGGAACCATGGAATGGTTTGTGTTGGAAGGGACCTTAAAGACCATCTTGTTCCATCCCCCTGCCATGGGCGGGGGCACCTTCCCCCATCCCAGGTTGCTCCAAACTGGCCTTGGGGTGGGACAGCCACAGCTGCTCTGGGCAACCTGTGCCTGGTCTTCACCACCTGATCATTGCAATATTAATTGGAATTAACTTAACTAAAGAATAAAAAGGCCACTAGAGGGCTCTGGGCACCATCTTTAAAAGTCCTTTCCAGCCAGGGCCATTCTGAGATTCCATGAAAATCCTGCTGAAAAGGAGCTTGCTAAAGCAGGAGCCCCTACACCTGGCAGGTAGGAAACACAACAGGGCCAGTCCATCCCCATCAGCTCGTGCTGTTGGTTTGTTCATTTCTGTTTGGGCACTTCCCAGAGCTCTGAGCTGTGCCTGTTCTCTCCTGCAGTGACAGAAGCGTGCTGGAAGAAGAGCTCCAGAAGCTGATTGAGGCTCTGATTGGGAGTTTCCTGGAGCCTGCCAAGAACGGGCTGACCTGGCGCTCTGCGTAGAGGCCGCTGCCGGAGGAGGAACGCCTGGAACCAAGGACCCGGGAGCAGAGCAGTCTCATCTGTGTGTGTGTGTGTTTTAAACAGCTGCATTCTTTTTCTGTAAAGAAGAAGCATTCTTTTGTCAGGCTTTTCACCAAATTGGGATAAGGAGAGAAGGTCAGCGGAAAGGGTAGGATTTATTGTTGCAGTTTTCAGTCCTTTTGACCAAAAGTTTAACCGACCCACACCAATGTAAATGAACTGCCCTAGTACCTTTGAGACAGCTGAGCTTAGCTGCTACATCTTGTCTTAAACTCAGTTCAGGTAGCTAAAACACCTCTCTTTTTATGTGTGGAAAGGTTTTAAAGTTTTAAAGGAGTGACCACTCCAAACTGACAACAATGGCTGCTTCTTCCCAGCAGCTCTGAGACCTTCCATGCAGGTCTGCACTTCCAAAAGCATCAAAGCAGAGCTTCAGCATTTCTTGTTTAGACAAATCGTTGAGATTTTCCAGCTACTTAAGAGTTCTTCTGTTGGTAAAAGTATTCTTGGGCATTGTAGCTTCCCTGTGTGTGTCTTAAAATAACTGGCAGTGAAACAATAGTGGCAACAACTGCAGCTTGGGGTTGGAATTGCCTGTGCCTTTCCAAGGCTTCCAAAGGAGCAGGAACTTGGTCATTCCTTGGGAAAATTGCTCCTTCTGACTACCACAGGCTCTGTAGCTACTTTTTGCTCTGAAGGGTCTTAAGCATTCTTGATTTTCTGTATTCATTACTTTGAATGAAAATGCCAGTCAGTGACTTTTTGGTTTTCACTGGCCTGTATTTATATTGTCTGTGCATTAAAAAATACAAAACCAAGGAAGACAGTGGAGATGAGACTGACAGTTACTAAATTGTGATTTTTTTTTCTTTTTTTTTTTTTTTTTTTAAATTTTGTCATGCCCTGTCAGGTAATTTTGCAAATACCATTATTCTTTATCTTTAAGGGTAAATTTTTAAAGCTTCTCTCATTTATTTTCTCCCTTTGCTCAAGTAGCAAGTGGGACTTGTAATCACATTTTTCAAAAAACCTGCCCAAACCAATACTCAAGTCCTCCTTGTGGTTATATTGGATTTTGGGCAATAAAGGCCGTGTTTTGGCACAGGAGAGCTGGTTCTGGAAGCTCCCTGCTGTCACTGGCAGCAAGTGAAAAGAAGCAGCAGCAATTCAGTGCTGGGTTTTGCCTGTGTTGGAGATGATGGGAGAAGGACCCCAAGGTGCCCTGGAGTTCAAGCTGTTGTTTTGCCACTATTGTTGCCTCTCCAAATTCATCCTCCCTCCAATGATGCCCTCGCAGCTGGATGCCACAGGATGGCACAGGGTAGGTTTGTGTGTTTTGCCTCTCCATGGCTTCAGAGAGCCCTGAGCTTTGGGGGGTTCCTGCTGCCAGCAGCTTTGCACTATATCCATGGAGGAGTATTTCAGTGTCTGTGAGTGTGCGTGTGCTAGAGAAGGTCTGTCTTGCACAAGTTCTGATCTGTCACTGCTATTTATTTATTTTTTTATTTTAAGAGAAAGTATCTCCAAATTGTTCTGCCAGTGAGTGAAATGTATCTAATGCCAAAAGCTTGGTGGTTTTTTTGTTTTGTTTTTTGTTTTTTTTTTTACCTTGATTGTACATTTGACTGACATGGTGGGGGAAAATAGGCAAACCCAGATACACTGAGGATGCTCTTGTTGTCTGTGTTGGGTAGGGCTGGGAAGGCATTTCTGACTGCTGCTTTGCCTTCAGCTCTCCCAAAAAAGGGTGCAGATCTTGATCCCCACTGCACTGAACTTGAAGGAGCTCTTGCCATTCCTTCCATTGGCAGCAGAGTAAACCCTGAGGCGTTGAGGATTTTGTTCTCCAAGCAGTGAAGAGAACAAGTGACTTGGGACATAATTTTGAACAAACACTGTAAAAAGCACAGAGTGTGTGTGGTGAGCCCAGCTGTGTGTTATTGTAGCAGTCACGTCTTGTGAGTGATGGTTGTGCTCCTACAAAGAGCAGGAATCTGCAGCTTCCCAGAGATCTGCTTTGTGTCAGTCCGCAAGTGCTACAAATGGAGAAGACGTTTTCAAAGAAGCGTTGTTAGCAGCTGGTAACTGTTCACAATCTGTCTGTCCTTAATTGAAGAAGAAAACCCAGCTGTGGGGTGTTTTGTGTCTGGGGTTTCCCCATGGATAGGTCTGACAGGGAGCTGTAGCTGTGGTGATGCTTTTGGGAGGACAGCAGCAGGCACAACGTGTTGAATGTACTTTCAGGGTATAAAGACTATTTGCTGTTTTGAAACTGCTGCTACTGTTGTTTTCCTACTGTATTGGAACTGTTTGATATATTTATACTGTTCCATTTGTGGAACTCCTTTATCTCCTCCCTCTGGTTTCGCATCCCTTACTTCTATTACTGTGAAGGACTGGAATTCTCATTTCCTTGCCCTGTAACTTTGTAATGCATCGTGTTAGAGTTCACTTGGTTTGTGCGCAACCTTCCTTGAGTTGTCAGCTGGTCTTTCCCACTTCTCAGATAAGAACAAAGGCTTTTCTGACTTGAGTAGAAAGCAGGTCACAGATCAAAGGGCACTGTGGATGTTGTTTCTGAGGTGCTTCCAGGTGAAACACACCTTTCCAAAGGCTGGGCAGTGGCTAAAGCTGGGGTCATACAGCCGGTGTGTTGGGTTCAGTGTTTGATAAAATCCGGAGGGCTTGTGTTTGTGCCCTGGCTGTGACAGGTTTAGCCCCTGTGGTGGAGTCGTGTGTCCCTGGGCTGGGACAGGAGCTCTCAAGAGTTCAGGGCTTTGCCAGGCAAGGCTGAATGGCTGTGAGGCAGAGCTTGCAGCTGGGTTTCTTACAGAGGTTGTGATAGCAGATCCTGGGTGTGGATGAAATACGTGCAAGCGCTGTCCATGTCTGTTCCAGCCCCTCTGAGGGTGTGGGAGGGAATTGTGAGCTCGTGTGGCACAGGAGCAGGGAGTGTGTGTGTGACAGGGAGGGCTGGGCTGCAGCTGTGGCCCAGAGGAGCAGTGTAGCCCCCACTCTGCTCCTGTTTCCTTGCAGGACGTGCTTGTGTGGAAGCTGGGAGAGGAGCCATGGGTTCTGCCACTGGGGCAGGGTGGGGTCTGTGCGCTGCCTCAGGAAGCACCTGGATGCTCTCCAATTCCAAAACTGATACTGTTAGCGCTTTGTTTTGTCTTCCCTCCCCCTTTATGTCCTCTCCCCCACTAAGAGGGGGCTCCTTGCATGGTGACACCTGAGTGGTTACAGTCCAGCTTGATTCCCTCCACTCAAGAATGGCTTTGTACAGGTGACTGAAGTATCTCAAGTTGCGTTATTCCCCTTGCCTGGAATCTTGGGGAGTTCTCGATCTGTACTCCTGTTTACCTGATGTCTGTTCTGTAAAACTAGGGCGTATTACAAATACAGAGTGAGAATTTGCACTTTTCTGAAAACTTTCTGTGTACTGCTATGTGGATTTAGCTGAATGAAGTGTTATAAGTAATAAAATATTCCCTTCGTAGTCTCAGTCCAGGTTTCTTTGTCTTCTTTAGCCAAACACCTCTGTCCCAGAAGCTGAGCTGGGCTTGGAAGAATATCCATGTGCCACTTGGATAAGGCCTGGGAACAAGAGTCTGTTCAGAGCTGCCTCCTTTTGCTGGCACTGAGCTCTCCCTGATGGTGGAGGGTGTCCCTGGGGCTGGTGGGGACCTGGAGCATCCCTTCAGTGCTGGCTGCAGGCTTCATCCCAGGGCAGCCTGTGTACCTACTGTTGTTTTATCTGCCAAGGCTGCTCTCCCTGGGCCCCTCTCCTCCTCCCAGCTTAGCACAACCACCTCTGCATTCCAGCCCAGCCTCTGCAGGCCCTTGCAGCAGGCTCCACCCTGCCCCTTTGCAGAGGAAACAGGATGAGGCTGGGGAGAGGAGAGCAGTGGCAGCACCCCGGGCACAGCAGGGACTGTAGTGGGGACACATGGCCCAGCCCCTGCCGGGCTGTCATTGCAGGATCCAGCACTGGATGTCACCACCGGGCAGGGCAGTGGAGCCCTGGGTGTCCCAGTGCGTCCCCCTCAGTGTGGGGGACAGCCAAAGGCCAGGCACGACCCCAGGCAGGTCAGGGTTGGGGTGCACTTCAGCAGGGAGAGGTGGATGCACCTGCTGTCCTTGTCCCTGCTGCACACAGGCATTTCTTCCAGGACAGCACCACTGGGCTGCTCCAGCCTCCTTGGGGCTCGTGGGCGCAGTGTGGGGACCAGAGCATCTCCTGGAGGCTCCAGGGCCCCTGAGTGCTGCTGGCAGAGCACCAGGAGCCGGGCCCAGCCGCCTGGGAGCAGCCAGGGCCGCTGGAAGCCGATGAGTCCTGGCAGGCAGCAGGGCCTGGCTTTGCATTCAGCTCTTGTCAATTTAAATGTTAATTCAGTAACTAAATTAATCACCAATGTGCCGAGCCCAGCCTGCGTGGGCTGCTCCCGGGGCTCGGCTCTCCGCAAGCTCCTGAGGCACGGCCGGAGCCAGTCCCTCCTGGATTCACCCGGCTCGGCTGCTTCCCGCTGCAGGAGACCGTGGCTGGTGCTGGTGCTGGGGAAGGGCTGGCTGCTCCCTGCTGTCCCGTTCTGGGAAAGCTGAGCAGGGCTCTCTGGGCCTGTGGAGCCTGCTGGAGCACCTGAAATCCCATCTGCGGGCCTGCGCTGGGAACGGGACCAACAGCCCCCAAAGCCTGGTCCCCGGAGTCAAGGGGACACCCTCAACTGCAGTTTGCCAAAAGGGAAACTGAGGCACAGGGACGAGAGAAATGGGCTCAGGGGCCCGTCCTACCCATGCGCAGCAGCATTTCTAGGCTGGGGAGCCTGGACAATTAGACGTGCTGAAGATGCTCTAAAAATAGGGATTTGTAAATGTCAGGTTGGCGAGTGGCTGGGGCACATGCCGGGAGCACGGAGCAGCTCTGTGGGCTGCCCGTGTGTCCTTAGGCAGGACCAGGGACCTGCTCTGATCTGCCCTGGGCTGCTCCCGGCTCTCTGGGAGAGCCCCAAACCCCCCAGAACTGGCTGACGTGGATCAGTCTGGACAGGCAGCATCAGAAGCTTTTTGTGGCTGTTCTATCCTGACAGGAGCTGCAGAGGAGCCCAACTCTGCTTTGGATGGGAGATCAGGTGGGGGACACTGGGCCCTGAACACAAGGCATTTTCCACTGGCTTTTGATAGGAGGAAACTTCAGCAAAGGCCTGAGGCCCCATGGATGATCCCAGCCTCAGGATCTGGGTGCTGTGCTGCCAAAACCACCTCAGAGATGCTTGGTCCCTCTCTCTGTGCAGACGATGGGAGCCTGCTGGCACAGGGACACCCAGCAGATGCTATCCCCTCAATCTCCTCCAGCCCTGCCAGCTTCTCCCTCATCCCCAGAATCCCACCTGTCCCCAACGTGCCAAAAACTTGCTTAAAACAGCTGGGGACAGAGGTTTATTTGGAGAAATAATCCAGATTGGGGCAGATTAGTGGAAACATGTCCTTCCCCATCTGCCTGGGCACTGCTGTGCCAACTCCCTGAGTGGCTGCTCAGAGGCAGGCTTGGGGAAAACACAGGGACTTCAACCTGCCCCCTGGCGAAGCTGAGTGTCCCCAGCCCCTGTCCCTCAGGAGGAGGCCCCTGATCCCTGGTGGTGTCACCTCCAGCCCCTCCCTGCTGCTGGGGACAGCTCTGTGCTCAGCAGGGAACGCCCATCTCCCAGGAATATCCCAGCCTGGCTAATTAGAAACATCATAGGTAAACTGGAGACAGCCTTACTAACAATCCCACTTACTGACAATCCCACAGGGGTGGCACAGGAGCCACCCCTGAACCAGAGGAAGGACAAACAGAGCACTGTCCTGGGTGTGGTGGTCCCAAACCACCAGTGTTTCCAGTGAACCCTGCTGAGGACTGAAATCCATTTCTGTGGGGTTTCTCCCCTGTGCAAACCCTTCCCTGCTATCAGGAATGCCACCCTGCTTTGTTTGTGCCTCAGTTTCCCAAAGGTATGAGGGTAGCGTCCCTGTCTTGCCTTTCCTAAAGGAATCAATGAAAAGCAGAGGGCATTTTTCCTCCCTCTGAAGGTTTGGGTTGATTTGTGATAATGGAGGAAGGAATGTGAGGACTAATGAGGCTGGTGTGTAGGTTCTGAGGGGTGAAGTTGCCTGGGGAGAAATAATTATTGTTAATTCTGTGTGTTTCTGTAAGGATGAGGCAGCTCGTGGCTGATTTTCTTCCCTGCCCCAGTGCAGGAGCACCACAGCCCTGTGCTCAGCAAGGACGAGGGTGATGCTCCAGCCCAGTTATTTCTCCTGGATAAATCCAGCTGCTATCACCACACTGGGAGTTTTGGCATCTTACGCACTAAAGGAACCACACCCAACCTCTTTCCTACAGCCCTGGGCACCACAGAGCACCTTGGGCCACCAGGGGATACCCTGGTTCCGTGACACGAGCACCTGAACACCCCCGGGATGCTCTGGGGGCTAGGTGCCCATCCCAGCTCCATCCCAGCTCCAGCTGCACCCACAACCCCCTCCCCAGCCAAACCTTCCTGCCTGTCCGCTGGATCGGCCCAGGGAACATCTGAGCTTTGGAAAATAAGGAAGGAAAAGCAGATCTCAAAGCCTGTGCTGGCTGCAAAGCACTGGTGGCATTTCATATGCAGAGCATATAAATAGACATTTTCTGTCTTTTTCCCCCCTCTGTTTTGGTGATGAGGCGCTGCAGGGGGCTCTGAGCATTCTTTGCTTGGTTCCTATCACAGATTCTGTTTCTACCCTGCATTTCCCTCGGCTCCAGCAGCTGCTGGGGTGACTTTCTGCTTGGATAGCAGCTCCTGCCATGAGCTTGGGACACTGGGAGGTCCACATTCCTTCATGGAATGGGACTGCATGTTACTGTGATGGCAGCTGGGCTTCTCCAAACACAAGGCCTTCTCTGAGAACCCAAAAAGCACATTTTGAGTCTCAGCTCAGTGACAATGCCCTAACCCAGAGGTTCCCTAATCCTGCTCCTTCGTCATGTGTGGGGTATGCGCTGTACAGAATAATATTGATGCTAACAAGCCACAGGAATTGTGCTCCCACAGCTTTAGCTTTATCCACCCCCATCCTACCCCCTGCACATCACCTGGGGGGCTTGGCATCCCTGGAGGGGTCTCACTGCACCCAGCTTGGAAGGCCAGGATGGCCCGAACCTTTTGGTGCCAAAAGGAGAAGCGCCCTCATCCCCGGGCACCAGAAGCCACCACCTCCCTTGCTCCGGCCTCAGGAAAAGCTGGAGCCATCAGCTACCCACACCAGCCACCCTTCAGAGAAAGGGCTCCGGGGTCAGGGAGTGTTTGGCCACTTCTCATTTTGCCTGGAGGCGATTTCCTTCCTGTTATCTATTGCCAGAGCCTGGTGCCTGCTGCCAGACTAGTGCTCTGTTCCCTGCTCCAACAGCCTCTTCCTCCTGCTTCCTCCAGGCTTCTCCCTGCCCCAACACCCTCTTTCTGCCTGCAGAGCCCCCCAGGCTTCTCCCTGCCCCGTGCTCACCCTCACCAGGGCTCCCCATCTCTGTCCCCATGAAGGGACGCTGCACCCCTGGAGTCACAGCTGAGCTGTGCTCTGCCAGATGTGCAAATCCACCCCACTGCCCCTTCTTTTGCCCAGGGGCTGCGGTTTGGCTGCACTGGGGTGAGAAAGGGAGGAAGGAGGTGGGGAAGTGGGAGAAGATGAGGGCAGGCTGAGATTTCTCCCCTTGTAGCTGACTGCATGGAGTGACAAGGTGGCACCGGAGCCCACAGGCTCTGGGGGGAAAACCTCAGGAAAAGGTCCTCAAAATGCAACAAGTTTCACAAGGAGCTGAGCCGTGGGGATCTCAGGATTCCCCAGGAGCCAGGACAGAGCGGGGAACCAGCGCCCTGCTCAGCAGGACCAGCTCAGAACACCCAGGAAAATCACTGTGATTCACAGTGCTGTATCCCCACTCGAACACAGCCCAGCCGCAGGCTCTGCTCCCGCTCTCCTTTCCCAACTGCCCCACCTCGATACTGGGATGTGAAGGGCAGGAATTTCAAAGAGGGAAAATGCAAAGGATCCTGCACCGGGCTGCATCCCTGCCGGCGCCTCCAGGCACGCCCGGGATGGAAATAACTGTGCTTTCCACCTGGCAGCTGAGCGCACACGCAGCCAGGCTCAAGGAACACACAGCTCCGGCAGAACCCTCACCTCAAAGCCGGCAGCGCACCGGGCACCAGCTGCGCCTTGCCGAGGAGCCCCGAACAGCCGGCACGCCACCCGCGGCTGGAGGCAGCCCGCTCCTCGCCCTGCCCGCATCAGCCTCCCGCCGCGGGGAAAGGCAAACGCAGGTGCCTCAGAACGCAGCGCTTCAGCGTTCATCCCAGCACCGAAACTCGGCATTGTAAGACGCCACATTCCAAAAGCTGCAGCTTCCTTTGGGGGAGCCCCGCAGCCGGAGATGCTCAGCGCTCCGGCACCTCGTGAATTAGGTACTAAACCACCCGGGAGAGAAGAATTGCTTTAGAAAACTGTTACCTGGATAATCTTCCCGAGCCCTTGTGCTGCTGCCAGGGAAGGATCAGGACCGGCAGAGCCTGAGATCTGTGCACAAGCCACACAAAACCCCTCTGCATCCCTGGCCACCAAACCAGCTCAGCAAGAGAAGTTCCCTAAGCACCGATGAAAGCAGAGGAGCCCAGAGCTCCTTCCCTCTGGCAAACCGAACGCAGTAACTTCGCCTCAGCCGCGGGGACATTCGGAAATCGTTTGCAAGGAGCTCTACAGAAAATAGACGATGGAGCGGGTGCAGCTTTCAATATATTTGCTCTAGGATATAGTAACAGGCACTAAAGCAAACACGGGCAGGGGAATTAGGGCGGGAGCTTCTGCTGGGCTCGTTTTAAATAACAAAGTGCCGAGACAGCCAGGTCTACGCTACATTCTAGAGTCAAAGGGCTGCCCCCGCGTGCCCCGGGGAACATGCACGCAGCCGGCGGAGGCGTTTCCTACAGCTGCATCGCCTTGTGCCTAGAACGAGCTGGAAATGTCATTGAACAAAACCTAATGGATAAACGGGCTCGGAAAAGCACGTCGCTTCCCGGGGGGAGCAGCTGGACGTGTTCTCCCCTTTGCAGCGAAAAGAAAAAGGAAAAAAAAAAAAAAAAAAAAAAAAGAAAAGAAAAGAAAAGAAATCAAGTTAAACTTTGCGGCTGTCAAATAGAAACCTAATAGGAAAGAGAGCTGTACATGGTCGAAGTCAAGTCCGGGCTCCAGGAACGTCCAGGAGGACAGTTTCAGGTATTGCCCGCGGCTTCCTGGGCTGCGCCAAGCAAACTGCGCCGGGCGCGGGACCTTCGCAGCGCTCCGGGAGCTTCGCAGCGCTCCGGGAGCGCCGCGGCCGTGCACGCCAGCAGCCCGCCGGACGTGCAGCGGTCCAGCCCGCAGCCCTGCGGAAGCCCGCCGGCTCGGAGAGGTCGCTCCGGGGAAGGGCGAGCCGCTCCGGAGCCCCGCTCCGGCTGGTCCTCACAGAGCGGCTGTCGGTGGCGCCAGGCGAGGCGGGGGCCGGGCGGGCTGCCGGGGGCGCCGTCAGAGGCCGGGCGTGCCGGCGCAGCGCGGGTCGGCGTCCTGCTCGTAGCGGTAGTGGTAGCCCTCCATCTGGTCGCGGCACGCCTCGCGCAGGTTGTGCAGCCAGCGCTTGATGCCGCGGCGGTTCAGGTAGAGCACCATGAGGAACACGACGCCGATGAGCGCCAGCACGATGCCGAAGAAGACGTAGGAGGCGGTCTCCAGCTCGCCGGGCTCGCCGCCCTCGCTGCGGGCGCAGGCCAGCGCCTCGGGCCGCAGGCGCAGCAGCGCCGTGCCGCGCAGCGCCGGCGGCCCCGCGCAGCGCAGGCTCCGCGCGTCGAGCACGCGGGCGGCGGCGGCGCGCAGCCAGGCCACGAAGGGCCGCAGGCCGCAGTCGCAGCTCAGCGGGTTGGCGCCCAGGCTCAGGCGCAGCCCCCGCAGCTCCGGCGCGTCCAGGCTGCGCAGCTCGGCGGCCGCCAGCCGCCGCAGCGAGTTGTTCCGCAGGTCCAGCTCCTCCAGGCCGGGCGGCAGCAGGGCGGCCGGCAGCGCCTGCAGCGCGTTGCCCGCCAGCTCCAGGCGCCGCAGGCTGAGGTTGCGCATGGCCAGGGCGAGCTGCTCCTCGAGCGGGGCCGCCAGCAGCGCCTGGTTCAGCTGCAGCGTGCGCAGCAGCGGGACCCCGGCGAAGGCGCCGGCGGCCACCGAGAGCAGCGGGTTGTGGCTCAGGTCGAGGGTGCGCAGGGCGGGCAGGCCCTGCAGGGCCATGTCCTCGATGGTGTGGATGTTGTCGTGGCGCAGGCGGAGCAGGCGGAGGTCGCGCAGCGGGCGGGCGGCGAAGGCGGCGCGGGACAGCACGCTCAGGTTGCTGCCGGCGATGCTGAGGTTGTGCACGGCGGCCGGCAGCTCCCTCGGCGGCTCCTCCAGCCTCTCGTAGCGGCACTGCACCAGCTCCGGGGTGGCCACGCAGTAGCAGGCGGACGGGCAGGCGGCGGGGGCGGCGGCGGGGGGCACGGCCAGCGGCAGCAGGGCGAGCCCCAGCCAGGGCAGCCAGCGCCCGCCGCCCGCCGGCCGCGCCTGCCTGCGGGCCATGCTGCCCGCGCGGGCATGCAGCGCCGGGCCGGGCCGGGGCCGCGGGGGGGTCGCTCCTGCCTCGCCGCAGCCCCCCCGGGGCCGAGCTGCCTCCGGCGCCGCGCCCGCACACGGCGGCTCTGCCGGCAGCGCCGGGCGCGCCGCTGCCCAAATCGGGCCGGGGGGGGGGGTGGTGGGGGGTGGTGGAAGGGGAGGAGAGCGAGGAGGACGAGAAGGAGGAGGAGGAGGAAGAGGAGAAGGGGACACGTTGGGGCTGCCCGGCGCTGCGCGATGGGCTGGGGAGTGCCGCGGGCGGCGGCCGTCGAGGGAAGCCGAGCCGGGCTGGGCTGAGCCGGGCTCGGCGCCGAGCCCCCGTCGCTGCGGGGTCCTGGGGGCTGGACGGGGCTGCCGCGGTCCCCTTGCTACCCGAGGAGGGATTAGGAGATGCCGCGGTGCCCGTCAAGCCCGGGGAGGATTTGGAGGCTGTCCCGGTCCTTTCCCAGCAAGGTGGGCGTTGGGAGGCTGCTGCGGGGTGCCTCCCCAGCCCCGGGGAGGGAATGGGGGCTGTCATGGGGTCTTTCCACCCCAGGGAGGATTCGGGGAATTACCTCAGACCCCTTCCATTCCAGGGAGGATCTGGGGGGTTATCTCAGCTCACCTCCAGCTGGGGAGGATCTAGGGGCTGTCCCACTCCCCTTCAAGCCCTGGTCCCCATTCCCTGACCTTCCCCACAAGCCAGACACCCCGCAGCCTCCCTGAGCATTGCAGGGTTATCTGCCCCTGCTTCCAAGCCTGCTTGGTCCCCACCAGCATCCCGGGGGCACAGGGGGGGGATCACAAGCCCCTGGGCATGGAGGGTGGTGTTGGGGTGGGTATGGGATTTTTGGATGCTGGAGCGATGCACAGCCAGGGACTGGGAGCGCTGTGTTCAGAGCCAGATGCAGCAGCAGTTGGATCCCCTTCAGTGCCTAAACAGCTCCGTGGGCCTGAGCTGGGGTTGCATTAAATAATCCCTATCCTGAGCACACAGACCCCCAGAAAGGTTTGGGTTGGAACGGACCTTGAAGTGCATCCAGTGCCACCCCCTGCCATGGGCAGGGACACCTTCCACTGTGCCAGGTTGCTCCAAGCCCTGTCCGTCCTGGCCTTGGACACTTCCAGGGATGGGAGTCTCGTGGATCTTGATTTTTCTCCTCCTCCCTGTCCTTATCTCTCATCCTGACCTTTTCCCCTCTTATTGGGGTTCCTTTCCCCAGAAGCTCTCCTGAATTTTACAGGGACCAGGTAAATTGTGGATGCTGCTATGACTGGGTGGCTTGAGCTGCTGCTGACCACCCTGTGCTGCACTCCCAGGAATTGGGCAAACTCTGTGTTTAAAGTGACAGTGTCTGACAGCAGCCAGAGAAATCAAGGAAGCTTGTGGAAGGGTGGGGGAGAGGAAGAGGCTTGGGAACATGCCAGATAAGCGTGTGCCATCACATATTGAAGTGTGGGGCAGCATCCACGGCGGAGGAGTGGGGAGAGCCAGGTGTGCAGTGGGTCGTGCTGAGCCAGCACTGCAGCACTCCCAGATGGAGCCTCCTCTCTCCCAAAATAGCACTTTGCAGCCCATTTATCACGTTTATTTGCTATGTATAAAGAATTGATAGCACTCTGGAAGACAACGCAGTGGGTGGGTGAGGTCAGGCCAGGTGAACCAGGTCCTGGCAAGTCTCACCAGCTGGGCTGTGGAGATCCCAGCACCTCTCAGTTCTTCTCCGGGCTCCTCGGACAAGGAGGTGCCACGGGAAAAGGCAAGCACCTTCCCTCCCGATCCAAAAGCCATAAAATACGGTGGCTGAGTGACGTTAGAGGGTGTGGCAGAGCATGAGGCTCTCTGCAGCTGACCCCTTTGACTTTGAAGGGTGGAGATGCTCCAGGGTTTGGAGGGGAAGGGTGTTCCAGGGCCATGCTGCGGCAGGGCGACTTTGGGGACAGGGGGGCCCTTGCCTGGTGGCACCATGGTGACTTCCTTGCCTGCTGCAAACACCCTGGACTTCCCCAGGGATGGCTGGGGGTGGTGAAGCCGCAGCACCCAGCTCAGCAGAGCTGCGAGCCTGTGGGGAGCCGGGGCTGTGCCAGTGTGTGCAGCCATTCCCGAGGTCCCAGCATCCACCACCAGGTTGATGTTACTGGTTCCCGGCTGCCAGTGGTCATGCTGGAACCTGGAGCCCCTCAAACACGCTGTGTACAGACCTTCAAACCCCTGGTGGGCTTGGATGGATTTGAGAACCTCCTCCACCATCCCCCTGACCATAATTCTGCATTTGAAGCAGCACTGAAGACTTCCTGTGGTTAAAGGCCAGGAGATTGCCATGTCTCAGGATGAGATTAGGTCAGGCTGATGAGATTTGTTCCTACAATTCCGTACAGACCGTTACTCATTGCCTCGTTACCTTCTGGGTGCTTCCAAGGAGAACTGATTCCTGGTGCCATGTCTTTGGTAACCGCTGTCAGGCCACCTGCTCTGTGGCATTGTTTCTCTTTGCCCCTCGTCAGTGGTGGCCCAGGTTATTTTTGGTTTTGCACCCTGGGGATGTGCATGCACAGCTCTGGTTCCTCTCCCACCGTGTCCCACACCATTTTTTTTTTTTTGCTTCTGGTGCTGCTCTTGTTTGCAGATGGCTTTTTGGTGAAGGCTGGAACAAAAAGTCAGTGAATGCTTTGGCTGGTTCCTTCTAGTGGTAGAGGGCATTGTTCCTTTCCTCTCCATCCCTCTCTGTTTCCTGCTGCTATAAACTGAGGCTGAGGGCTCTCCTCATCCTCCTCTGGGCAGAGAATGGATGGAGAGCAGCCCTGAGGAGAAGGACCTGGGGGCTGTTGATGGGTAAAAAACTGGACGTGCTCCAGCCCAGAAACCCTGGGCTGATCCCCCAGCCCTGGGGACACAGCAGCAGCACCTGGAGCTGCTGGAGAGAGTTCAGAGGAGGCCACAGAGCTGCTCCAGGGCTGGAGCCAGGCTGGGAGAGCTGGGGGTGCTCATCTGGAGAGGAGAAGGCTCCAGGGAGAGCTCAGAGCACTTGCAGGGCCTGAAGGGGCTCCGGGAGAGCTGGAGAGGGACTGGGGACAAGCAAGGAGGGACAGTGCAAGGGCAGTGGACTCAGACTGACAGAGTAGGCTTAGATTTGATATTAGGAAAGAATTCCTCCCTGTGAGGGTGGGCAGGCCCTGGCACAGGGTGCCCAGAGCAGCTGTGGCTGCCCCTGGATCCCTGAAGTGTCCAAGGCCAGGCTGGACAGGGCTTGGAGCACCCTGGGACAGTGGGAGGTGTCCCTGCCAACACTGCAGCATTTGAACCCAGCATTAACCTTTGCTCAGCCAATGCTGGCAGCAGCATCCTTTTAAAACCCACATGTGTGACACTGGAACTGCTCATTTCCCTGCAGGAGCATGCTTGGGAAAATGCTGGAAAATAAGGAATAATTTTTTCAACGTTTCCCACATGAACCTGTTGGAAATGACATTCCTTTCACTTAAAAAAATTTCTTCCACCTGTGTTTGCAGAGGTTTGGCACCAAAGTCCTGGTTTTGCCTTGTCCCAGGTGATTTCTTTCCCTCCCTTGCTCACACCCTCTTGGGATTACAAAAGGTTTAGTAAAAATCTGCTTTTAAGCCAAGATGGGAGAGTCCCCAGGCACAGGAAAATGGAGGCCAACTCCCAGATTTTGTGTCTTGCTCCAGGGTTGGTGCTGGGGCTGGAGGTCAGGCTGGGCCTGCCTGGTCCCACGGCCAACCTATTTCCCTGTGACCTGGCAGAAATTGCCTTCCCCAGCACCAGCAGATAAAAAATGGGAAATAAAAGCCAGGCCAGGCCGGGCTGACAAAAGCAGATGGGTACAGCACGTCCCTGTGGGTTGTGGCTGGCCATGGTTATCCCTGCAGGAAGAGCTTATCCCTGGGATTGGCAGAGGCCCACTGCTGGCTGGATGCTCCACACCGCCTCCTTTTCCCTCTCCACAGCTCCCGTGTCCGTGTGTCCCAGCTGGCAGCAGCCAGGTCCCATCTGTCACTTAGGGAACGGGGTGGCTCCTTTTGGTAGCCCAGGCACCGTCAGTGACACTGCTGCAGCCCCACTGATGGATTCCTTGAGCTAAGCCAGGGAGCCGGCTGGAGCTGGCCACGGCTGAGCCGCTCGGCGCATATTTTCAGATGGTATCAAAGCTTTTGCATTTAAACATTGCATTTCCAGACTGGCAAAGGCAGCTGCAGGTGGTCACAGCCCTGTGGAGCCGGGAGCTGGTTCCTGCAGCGCGGTGGAGGGGACAGGGGAGGGCAGTGAATCAGCCCCCCCCGGGTGACCTGGGGTCACCAGTGTGGTTTTCCACCCCAGATAAGTGAACCCTGCAGTGCTGGGCTGTGCTGCCTTCCCTGGGCACGAGGGTGCCCCAAAGCCAGGCTTGGCTTTACTGTGTCCAGGGCCCAAGGAGGAAAACGCCACCCCAGCCCAGCAGGGAAACAACAAATCCCTCGTGCAAAGCCACAGGATCCAGGAGGGGAGGGAGGGATGGCCCCTCTGGAGTGTCACCCAGAGCCCAGGGGCTGTTTAACCGCTCGGTTCAAAACACAGCATCCAAAGGAGAGGGCACCCTCTCCCCAGCCGCCCACAGAGCCCCGAGTGTGCTGGTAATGCTCTATAAATACATTAGCAATAAATAATGGATAACCTGGATGGACATTAAAGTGTAAACAGGAGGTGAAGGGCTCTCTCCCATTACCGGTCCCCCGAGAGCCACACGCGTCCCTCTCTCCAAGTCTGCCTTGATGCTACTCCGACTGCAGAGCCCTTAGTCACAGCAGGGACAATATCATAGATCAGTGGCTCCAGAGCTGGCAAAAACAAACCAAAAATAGTCCAGAGGGCAGAGCCTTCCTCCTGATGGCATGCTGGATTTGCCTGCATCAGCGTTTTTGCCTGTGATGCTCCTCTGCCTGCGTGGGCTGACCCTCCCAAGGAGTCAGAGGCCTCTCCCTGGCACACAGCTTGGGAGTGCCCCTGATCTGGGAGGTTTTATCCCCCTCGGATGCAGCCGAAGTGTTGAGCCATGCTGGCTGGATATGGTCCCCAAAAGTCACTGCCCTGTGGCTGAAGGTGGCCCCATTCCCAAATTGGGGGGGATTGTCCCCATCACCATGGTGCCCTTACCCACAGATGGTCCCAAGGGGTGGCACGGACACCCACCTGATGTGCAGAGAGACAAGGGGATTAAATGAATTTATGGATGTGACATGGGATCATACTGGGAGGTGACTTGTGCTGGGAGTGGAAAGAGGGACTGGTCAGAGTCAGGCAGGGTTTGGACAGCAGGGGCATCCCGTGGTGCTTCCAAAGGGTCCTCAACCCCAAATAAAAGCAAACCTTCCTGGTACCGGCCATCTCAGGGTCCACTGTCCTCCTGGAGAGGAGAACAGGGCTTGGAAAACCAGCTGGCTGCTCTCCTCCCGCAGCCTCACTCTGCCAGAGTGGGCATTAATTCATCTCCTGGCTGCAAACAGCTCAGGAGCAGCTCTGCTTCGGGAGAGAGGAAAGGGGTGAGCCCTTCATCTGCCCAGCCTTCCCGGGAGCCTCACACGGAGCCACGGAGCGGGACCTGGGAGCTGTGCCAGGCTCAGGGTCAGGCACCGGCAAATCCGGCACATCACGGTCTGCTTGGGCTCCTTCCTCTGCGTGGGGCTCTGGCCATGAGCCCGGCCAGCCAGAGAGCCCCAGGGCAGGCCTGCAGCTGCAGCCAGGCTGGGCTCAGCAGCAGCTTCAGGGATGGGCCGGCAGCAGCGGCTGGAGACTGGGAACGGGGCAGTGCCGAGGTCTCCCCTTTCCCCTTGCCGAGGGCTGGCTGAAGCTGGGGCTGCTGACCTGGACATGCTGGTGTTGTGATTCCTCTGGATTCTCCCGCTCTGCTCTGCCCTCATGAGACCCTGCCCGGAGCCCTGTGCGCAGTTCTGGTGCCCCAGCACAGGAATAAGGACATGGAAGTGTTGGAGCAAGTCCAGAGGAGGCCACAGAGTTAATAAGGGGAGTGAGGGTGGGCAGGCCCTTGCACAGGTGCCCAGAGCAGCTGTGGCTGCCCCTGGCAGCCCAAGGCCAGGCTGGACACTGGGGCTTGGAGCAGCCTGGGACAGTGGAAGGTGTCCCTGCTCAGGGCAGGGGTAGGACTGGATGATCTTTGAGGTCCCTTCTGACCCAAACCATTCTGGGATTCTGTGATTTGTGTTTTTGAGCTGCTAAAAGCAGAAGAAAAACATCCCCATAAAATGTCGCCATGAAGACACATTCCAAAAGGATAATAAACTGGATTGCTGGAGTGCAGGGAACAGGCACCTCTGTCCATCACCGATCCCGCTCTCCCACCCTCCTCCCTGTGCCCTTCAGGCCTGTTGATCTTCCTGCATTTCTTTGGAGAGCTGCCATTTCCTGCTTTTCAGGGTTCAAGTGTGCTTGCAGAGTAGAAGGTGTGGGTTGGGGGCCATGGTGGTGCTGAGAAGAGGCTGAGCAGGATGGCAGTGTAGCCCATGGGGGAGCTGCCCAGAGCCCACTCAGGACTGAGCTTTATTCCCAGGTGGTGGCTGAGGCAGAGCTGCTTGAGCATCCCAAATTCTCCAGCCAAGTGGAAGCCAAGGGGGTGGTGCCGTCAGAGAGTGGGCAGCTGATGGGCTGCTGAGCTCCCTCCACAGCTCCAGCATGTACTTCCCTGGGTATTCTTCACTGCCAGCCAGCTGAGCTCATTACTACACCGAGCAAATGGAAAAATATAAATTTCCCCAAGCTTGGAACTGGGGGACGGTCACAATTACTCACACTGGAGCTGGCAATTAATAATGGAGATCTGACAAATGACACGCTCACCTGGGATAGTGCACAGCACCTGGAGAATATTAAATTCACACTCACAGACAACCTGAGCTTGGAGCTGTGAAGTCCTGGTTTTGGTGCCTGATGGCAGAGCTGAACTCAGAGCTCCTCCTGTGGGCATGGTGAGGGCAGGATGGAGAATTCCTCAGGGAATTTCTGTCCTCCAGCTGCTGAAGCACTGTGATAGGACCTGGTTTTGCATTATTCAGGTGACATAAATAATCTCCTGAGTCTAGAGGGGAAAAAAAGGGCAGGCATGGCCTTGCCAAGGCTCCTTTTTGCAGAAGGTGACTGGGGGTGACCCTCACCAGTCCCAGTCCTGCTCTGGACAGGGACTGCGCAAATGTGGCCATATGCAAAGAAGAGCATGAGGCGTGGGTGTCCCACAGTCCCCAAAACCCCTACATTATAGTTCAGCCTTTTTTCCTCATCTCCCATGGGCAAAAGCCCTTTCATGGGGTTGGGGTCTACCTGGGGAGGGTGCATGTGCAGCATCCAGCAGCTCCTCCAGGGAACCTGGCCCCAGCAGGGAGCTTTATGGTGAATCCTGAATCCCTGAGGAACTGAAAACTCCCACGCATTGGTGACGATTTCTGAGCCATGACGGAGCTCGTTGGGATGTGTCAAAGTCCTGCCTGCAGAGGGGATGCTCGGGGGGAGAAGTAGAGGCCAGTGCTCAGCAGGATTATAAATAACTTGCCGTGGGGGCCTTCCAGCTTCCCTGCTGTGGCACGGCCGTAAATAGCGTGCTTTGGGAAGCACCAGTGCATTAGTGAGGGCTGTAAAGCACCGGGGCACTGCTGGCTGAAACTGCAGCAAAAACCCAGCCAGAAAAATGCATCCCACTTTCTTTTACGAACCACAGCAATCTGCTGGCTCAAAGTGCACTTTAGGAGATTGATGAACTAGAGTCCAAACCGGGCGAAAGACCTCCAAAGGTTCCTGAGGCTGGGCTGAGGCAGAGCCTTGGATCCTCTCCCTGTGCTGCTCCTCACACAGCGGGGGCTTTCCTCTGCCACCCTGGGCAGGGCAGCACAGGTGGCACCTGAGCAGAATGCTGCAGCCAGAAGTCTTGCAGAAGAAAATGCAGACAAGGCAGGTGATAACATCTGGTAAATGATCCTTCTCTAATTGCTGTTTTATGGTGGTTGGATGGCTGGTGTATAAAACCCCAACAAGCTTCATCAAGGTTGCAGTGAAACCTTATGAGAAGCAAAGGGCTGCTCTGAGGCTGCTGCATGGGAGGGGGGGCAAGGAGAGCTCCCAGCTTCTGACTTTTCAAAGGCATTTTCTGAGTCACCTTCCCGGGGATCAGGCCTGGAAGCTGAGGGACATGTCATCTGTGCAGAGCCCCTGCACCAGGGAGGGCAGATACCTCTTAGCAGCCCCAAAGAGCTCCCCAGATGCTGGGCTTAGAGCAGAGGTTTTAGTAAAAAAATCACCACATGGAGAAGGCTTTAGGGGTGAACAAGGCTGGTGTGGTCCTGTTCAGAGCTGTTATTAATTTCAGAGCTGCTGGAAGCGCTTGACTCTGGTGATGCCCTGTGGGACCAGCTGGCCCAGGAGCAGAGCCAGCTCC
The DNA here is from genome assembly GCF_031753505.1 of Anomalospiza imberbis. Classification (NCBI taxonomy): domain Eukaryota; kingdom Metazoa; phylum Chordata; class Aves; order Passeriformes; family Viduidae; genus Anomalospiza; species Anomalospiza imberbis. Next base: position 30,770,855 of record NC_089682.1, read on the forward strand.
ATTGCCAGCTCCATCCTCAGCCAGAGGCTGTTACACGCAGGGAATGGGAGCAGGGAAAGCCACGTCCCTGTGCTGGCTGTTGGGGACGCATGGCTGTCCCTGGTTCTTGTTCTGGGCAAGGAATTGTTTGGCCTTGGGCAGCCCTGCTCCTCTCCCAGCTGCAATCACCTCTCCAGGCTGGCAGATGCTCCCTGGCACCTTCTCCTTGGGCTGCTCTAAGGATGGGGGTGGGAAGCAGCTGTTTCTGCCCGAGGAATCTGCCCAGCCCCTGTTGGCCAGGGTTGTCCCACCCACCTGCCCTGGAGAGAAGCTTTTTTCCACGTGCCAGGGTGTCAGGTCCTGCTCAAAGCAATGATCTCTGTCCTCTCTGCTGAGGAAGCTCTCCCTCCTGTCCAGCACTGACCTGTGTCGGTCCCTGACCCTCTCTCCAGAGCATCCCTCTCCCACCCTGCCACACTCATCGCTATCCCCAGGGCTGGAAGGGGTCACTCATCCATGAGGACCCCAGGACACGGTTCCCAGGGGCAGCCCTGGTGGGTTGTTTCCGCCTGGCACCAGAGATGGTCCAGCTGTGGTGGCTCTTGTTTACTGGTCTGAGGCCTGCAAAAGATTAGGAGAAAACAGATGGCTTCTAATTGGCAGTGCAGCTTACTTCCTGCTCTCCAGATAAACCATTAAATTAAGGCTTAAATCAAACTTTGTACAAGTTAGGAGGCTGCTTGTAATTATTTCAAAATCTAGACAGATTTAAGGGCCTGGATTAAGGCTCTGTTTACTGTAATGAATGAAAAATGCCTGCTCTGGCCTGTTAGGCTGAGCAGCAAAGTGTTGAAGTGCTGGAAATGGGACCAGCAAAATCCTCAGGCTCTCATGACCAAAGTTTTGGGGCAAAGCAGGAGGTCATGGACTTTGGCCAGGCTTTTCTGTGAGAGTAGACCTGTGATGGGGCTGCTGAGGAGCACACAGCTCCCTCTGGGACATGGTGACACCATCAGGAGGCTCTGGACATCCATGGGGAATCACAACCTGGTTCAGGGCTGAGCAAAGTCTTGGGGTAATTGTAATTGGAGCTGAACACAGCTCAGTTAAGAGAAACAAAATTTAATAAGCTGGCCAGCTAAGGCTGATTAAAAGGGAGTGATGCCTCTGCATCTCCTGTGAGCATCTCCCACTGGAGCAGCATGGATTAGCAGCTGCTCCAAGGACAAAAAAGCATAAGTTCATGTGTTTGGGACACAGCAGTGTCACCTGTGAGCCCTTAAAAAATTATCCGGGAAGTGAGAGGTTTTTGTTGTCTGTCCTAAAAAACCAACACGCCTGCAACTCTGACCAAGAAATGTCTGGAACTTCTCTAGCTCCCAACCCAGCCATGATGGAACTTCTCTCAAGCCCTCCTGAATAACCCACACAGGGACCGGATGCACCTCTCAGCAGGAAAAATGCCTCTTGCTAATACACTGTTTTTAGAGCTCCCGACAGGACAAGTGCCACACCATGTGTCCTGCCTCCTCCAAGGTCTCTCCTGGGGCATGGAGAGCTGGCCAAGCATCCTTCCACGGAGCTGGGAGGGAGAGGTACCACAGTCCCTGTGCAGCAAGCTGTTACTAAGCTGTGGCACCTCTGGGGGCAGCAGCTGGCTGGCTGGCACATGCTGAGGGTCTCCCTGCTGGCCCCAGCCTGGGCTGGCTCCCCTGGAGCTGATTCTGTGATGAAGGAAAGGCTGTGCAGGAGACCCTGGAATATGAGGTGGGAAGGGGCCTCAGGGGTCATCTGGGCCAACCTTTCTGGGACAAGACAGCCCAGCACCCTTACGGAATCTTGAAAGTGTCCAGAGTTGAGGAATCCTCTGCTTCTCTGGGGAGATTATGCCAATGGCTGATTCTTCTCACAGAGAAAAATTATCCTCCTGTGTCTAGCTGGAATATCCCCAGGGAAAAAAACCTGCACCCCTTACCCCTCATCTTTTTTGTCCAAGGGAATCTCCATCTTCTCAGTAGCCACCCCAGAGTATGGGGATAACGTTCCTCTTTTCTCAAGGCTGGACAAACCTGGGGCTCTCAGCCTTTCCTCAGCTGGCAGCTTTCCCAGTCCTTGGGTCATCTCTGGGGCCCTTCTCTGGGCCCTCTCCCACACCTTTTCTGTACAGCATGGGCCAAAACTGAGCCCCGTGTTCCAGGAGTGGCCTGACCAGTGCTGAGTGGGATAATGACTCCTCTGTCTCAGCTGGAGATGCCCTGGCTGACGGGGTCCCATTTTGTGCCCAGCCTGTTCGCAAGGCTGATCCATGGATGCTCCAGTGCAGGGAAGGAGCTGACACATTTCTGTGCATTCCAGAGAGGGTGGTGATACCCCACGCGTGGGCACCGAGTCCCTGATAATTTCCTAGCAACCTAGAAAAGTATTGATTGTGCCAAGCGGCACATTCATGCTTCATCTCAGAGTGAAAAATTCGGTGCTGCCATGCAGTAAATTCAGCAAAGCATTCACAATTAATGCACAGTTCCTGGCCATGCCTTCTGGATAGCATGCCACGACTGATTGATGATTGGAATTCTGCTAACTGCTTTAAGGAGCAAATTAAGGAGCAAGTTAAAACATCTGTGCTTTGGGCATGGAACAACAGCCTCACTGAGTAAGCTGGAAGATCACATTAGTCTAGACAGGCCTTTTGGCTGCCTCTGTCGGAGTTTTATCTTCATCCATCCCTGGTCAGCCCCACAGAAAAGGAACAACACCCACAGGCATGTGCAAAGGGTCAATTCTTGCTCCCATAGGAGGATTTTTAGTGAAGTGAAAGCTGGAGGTGCAGCAGACCTCAAAGCAACAGCTAAATAAATCCCTTGGAAAGCAAATGGCTCAAGGAAAGAGTGCCTGCTACATGGAGCAGCACATACCAGTATCAATATCCACAGGAGGGTTTGTGATCCCTCCTTCCTTCTCTTCTGGGAAAGGAAGTCAGGTGGAGCAGCTGCTGGAAGGGAGGAGGGAAATGTGGAGCTTTAAGGAGCAAGATCTCTTGAGGAAACACCTCTGGGAGAGAAAAAGGGCTTTGTACAGAGCAGACATGCAAAAGGCAGGGCAGGGGTAGGGGTGCCTCGTTTGCAGCTGAGAGGACTCTGCCAGCCCCATCTCCTGGGACCCAGCTCTACTTAAAAAACTCACCCAACTCTGCAGGAGCTGCAGTCAACGGGTACAGACTGAGAGAGTGGAAGCTGAGACTGGATTTTATGAAGAAATTATTTACTGTGAGGGTGGTGAGATACTGGAAGAGGTTGCTCAGGGAGGCTATGGACCTGGGCAAGACCTTGATCAAGCTGGTCTGCTGGGAGGTGTCCCTGCTCTTGAGCAGCGACCAAGAGGGGCTTACTCAGCCTGTTTATACATTCCAAAGGCTTTGCTGTTATTCCCATTCCACTTTGACAGTGGCCACGTTCAGCTGGATGGCAAATCCAAGAGGGGAAGCTGTGTAACCCCGGCACAGTGAGGTGTCTCTGCAAGAAAGGTGGGCAGAGGTTGTTTAGGGAGCGCAGAAAATCCTGGTGGCATTGCAGAGCATGCACAGAAGGGGCTCTGAGAGCCCACTGGAAATCAAGTGGCATTAAGGCATGAGTAAGCAAGTCGGGGGGGGGAGAGAATAAAAAGGCCTGCATATTATAAAGAGGGATGAGGAGGAAGGGAGCATTTCACTGTGGCAATGAAAGTGCTGCATCAGCCTGACGGCCCCAGCAACAGCCGGAGGGATTGATCTGTGTGCTTGCTGAGAAATGTGCCTCCGTCCCAAACGATGGCTCCTCAGTGCTCCCCTGGGCACAGCGCCTCCCCGGAGCTCTGGGCATGCAGAAATGCCGGGTGCAGAACACCTCTCTGGGCAGGATGGAGGGAACAGCCCCCTCTGCAGAGAGGATGCTCCACACAGGGTGGGAGGTGCTGCATTGGCCTCTGTAAAACTGCCTGGGCTTAGGTCGGAAGAGACCCTAAAAATCATCTTGTTCCACCCCCTGGCCGTAGGCAGGGACGCCTTCCACTATCCCAGGCTGCTCCAAGCCTCCCCTCCCTCACAGCCAGGAATTCCTTCCTAATATCCTATCCATCCCTGCCCTCTGGCAGTGGGAAGCCATTCCCTGTGTCCTGTCCCTCCATGCCTTGTCCCCAGTGCCTCTCCAGCTCTCCTGGAGCCCCTTTAGGCCCTGGAGGGGGATCTGAGCTCTCCCTGGAGCCTTCTTCTCTCCAGGCGAGCACCCCCCAGCTCTCCCAGACACCCGAGGCAGAGAGAGTGAGGGGGAAAACGGAGCAGGTAAGTGGATTGAAAGAATTCATGGCTCCTGCACAAGAATGGGTGAAAAGCCCCGTTGGGGTCAGGCGAGGAAATGCAGGGATGACTACACTTGTCTTTGCTGCTGGTGTTGTGGGAAGGTGACCCTACTGCCAGGCACTGCAGAGTTAAACAACTTTCCTAGCTTGTGACATAGAAATATGATCCATCTGGGGAAAAGCCGTGCTTTTACAGCCTTAGCATCACAGCGTGACATTCTGGAGCTTCAGTATTCCCCTGGCAGAGCGCTGGGTAAATGCCACTGCTGGTAAAGTCTGATGACCTCTCTGGAAATTCAGGGGCAGTTGTACGCTCTTGGAGGAGGACTTCGAGAGCCTCACCCCCTGCAGCAAAAGGCCCAAATTCTGACCACCACATACCGAACAGCAACTGTGTCCCAGGCAATATTCCAGTGCTTCCAGCTGACTGCTACACTTCCCTCAACACTGCGGATGTCAAACAGCAGAGCACGGTCGTGATCTGTTGCTGTACAGAATTTGTAGTGCACAAAGGAAGAGCTGGGGAAAAGCTTCAGCATTAAGAGAAGGGAATAAATGTGCTCAGTGTCTGGTGTGCACGTGGAGAGGCACGAAGTGTGCCCCAGGTGCTGGGGAATTTAGATTTGTTAGCAGCCATGACTTGTTAAATGAATTTCCCTGCATTATCTGTCAGGAGCCGACTGCAACTTCGTTATCTTTGCTCGTGACAAGGAATCATTGCCGAGTTATTTCGTGCTCCTTGATGGCTGCAGGGCTGTCAGAGCTTTCCTTGTGGAGATCACAGCTCCTTGTGGAGCTGCTTGCAGTGACCCTGCTCCTCCCTGCCTCAGTGACAGTCCCACAGCAGAGGGGGTTGCTACTGTGGACCCCGGTGAGGGGCACCACTGCTTTCTTCCTGACAGAGAGATTAGGGAGATTGCAGAGGATGCAAAGATTTAACTACTTACTGGCAGAAAAAGTGAAAAGGGGAGCAAAGAAAAGTCATCTTTGCGCTTTCTTTATACCTCCAGGAGTTTAGGTAGTAGAAATAAGCGTGTCTAGGTAGGAATTCCCTCCCGTTGTCCATCCCATGGCACGGTGGCTCATGTGTACACCCCAGAGTATCCTCCTTTCCATAGAAAAAGGCTTTTGTGGTTCAGGAGTGCCACAGCAGCCAGTCTGCCTTTTCAAAGGCTTGAAAATCCTTGTGGGCCAGTTCCTGGGTGAGTTCATCCCCAGCTTCTAGGTCACCATTTCTGCTTGGAAGCCCTAAACCTGACCCTCACCCATCATCTCTGACAACAGCAGAGACGACGGATATCCTTGCTGACTACATCCCTCACCACCAGCTGTCCAGGATTTTGGGAAGGAATGAGCTTTGTTCACCAGGGCAGAGCGTGTAACCCTGTGTGGAAGTATTGGAGTTCTTGTCCCCTCAGTTTGGCTCCTCTGGAGTCCACAGCAACGTTAATCACACCCTGACCAGCTGCTGGAGGGTTTAAATCTCCCCAGACAGCTCTGGCTCTGCAGAGAGTTCATTAAACATGAGCACTTTCTGTCCTGAGAGAGAATTAAATGAGTTAACACATCTTAACGAGGAACTGAAGTGCTGGGTAATGGAAATAACGGTGAGCACTGCAGGGCTGGATGCAGGATGGGGCGCAGGGGACTCGTTGGGAAGTGCCCAGAGATCTGGCTCCTGCTGGAAAGTGTCTGGGAATGGGGATGATGTACTGTGCTCTGCCTGAAGAGCTGCGCTGGGATGGCCCTTCTGGGAAAGAAATCATGGAATCCCAGAATGGTTTGGGTTGGGATGGACCTTACAGCCATCCATCCCACCCCTGCCATGGGCAGGGACATTTCCACTGTCCCAGGCTGCTCCAAGCCCCAATGTCCAACCTGGCCTTGGGCACTGCCAGGGATCCAGGGGCAGCCACAGCTGCTCTGAGTATCTTGTGCCAGGGCCTGCCCACCCTCCCGGAGAACAATTCCTTCTCCATATCCCACCTAACCCTGCTCTCTGGCAGATAAAAGCCCTGGGATCCCACGTCCAAAGGCAATTGGCTACACTACACAGTGTGACAGGCACTTGGTGCAGGAATGAAACATGTTTGCTGTGTGCTGCTGATGGAAAACGTGGGGAAGGAGGGAGGGGAAAGGGAAGGATGAGGCAGGTGGCCAGAGACTGAAAAGGCAAGCTGGAAAAATCAAAGGACACGCTGAGATTATGGATGGCCACAGAAACAAGATTGACCCCGCAAAAGGCAATTAACACTTGAGATACTTTGATGTTACCTTGCTCCTATATAATCTAAAGTTAACAAAGCTTAGCAAGGAAGATGCTGAGATTTGGAAGGGCTGCAGCCCCGACAGTGACAGGGGAGCTGGAGCTATGGCCCCCAAACTGGGGGGTTGTGTGGGGAATGGGGCTGAGGAAGTGAGGGATTTGGGGTTGAAGGAGTGAGGGAAAGGGGCTGAGGGAGTGAGGGAATGGGGCTGAGGGAATGGGGCTGAGGGTGTGAGGGGAATGGGGCTGAGGATGTGAGGGAATGGGCTGAGGGAATGGGGCTGAGGGTGTGAGGGAATGGGCCTGACAGTGTGAGGGAATGGGGCTGAGGGAATGGGCCTGAGGGTGTGAGGGAATGGGACTGAGGGGGTGAGGGAATGGGACTGAGGGTGTGAGGGAATGGGACTGAGGGAATGGGCCTGAGGGTGTGAGGGAATGGGACTGAGGGGGTGAGGGAATGGGACTGAGGGAATGGGCCTGAGGGTGTGAGGGAATGGGACAGGGTGTGAGAGAATGGGGCTGAGGGAATGGGGCTGAGATTGTGAGGGAATGGGACAGGGTGTGAGGGAATGGGGCTGAGGGTGTGAGGGAATGGGACAGGGTGTGAGGGAATGGGGCTGAGGGAATGGGCCAGGGTGTGAGGGAATGGGCCTGAGGGAGTGCAACTTTTGCACCTCGGTCATAGAGTCAGGCCTAAATGGTGACTCTGCAAGGAGACTGACACAGACAATTAGTTAGTTTGCTTTCCATGTTGTAAATTGTGCCCTTGAAGTTAAAATCCCCATCAAGGAATGGTATTCCTCTAATTCCCCTCCATCTTGGTGGGATCCAGGGAGTTAAGCTCAGGGTTTGGGTGTTATCAGTTCTTCCCTCTGCTTTGCAGAACAGCACAGTCGTGTGAGAGGGATGTTACTCTTGGTTTAGCAGAAAAGTGTCATTGAAAAAAATAAAAGCAATGAAAAGAAGCCTTAGAATGGCAATGTCTTATTTTTTCTGATGTCTCTACATCCGGGGCTGATGAATATTCGCATTTCCCTTGGTAAAAGGGAAAGAACTGTAAGGGGAAGTGGATCTGCTTTGAGGTGGAGTACAGATCTCAATGAATTCTAATCAGCTGCTCAGGAATGGACACAGGGGAGTGGGAATTGGTAGGTAAAGCCTCAGCTGTTAAAAGAAACACAGAGCTGCTCCTCCTGGCTGGATAAATCAGGCAGCCCTCTATATACACGTGTAACCAAGGCAGGTGAATTCATGAGGACTGGAGTTGTACTCTCATGTCAGATGAAATTTGGATTTATGGCCTGGAAGGTTCCATTGATATGTACCTGTGGTGGAAAAGGCTTGGTTTCATTTAAAGCCCTGTTTCCTCCCTGCTAGCCAGACACTTAGTCAAGAAAATAAAAAAGAAATGAGGCTGCTGGGACAGAAATTCTCATTTTCATTCAGGCCAGCCCAAATAATAAATCCACAACCAATTAAACCTCCCAGTCGTCCCTGCTCCACAAACCACAGCCTCCTGGAAAGCTCGTGGCCCCAGCTGAGACGGAGCTCCTTCATTCCGCTCACTGCACAGGTGAAGCTGTTGCTCCAAGGGAGGTATTTTCCTGGGTTTTGGTGATTTTATCCCAGCCATTTAGCTGCTCCTATTGTACCACCTCTTTGTTTCTAGCCCATGTCTGCTCTGGTTTGCCTTTGCAAGGCTGCCAGCAAGCACTTGGGATTATTCCCACATATTTGCTTGCAAACATCGATTAGTTTGATCACCCTTGCAATCATTATTCTTGCAAAGACCAGAAGCTTTTAGCCTGCTTTGTTTAGTTTTTAAATGTCAGAGGCGGTGGAGTTTGCAAACAGAGAGGGAAAGGGTGATAGAAATGACCCATTCTGCTGCTAGAGCAGGAACTAGAAGTAAATTTAGAGACTTGCAGGTTCGGAGAAAGGGTTGTGGGTGAGAAAAGGACATGAAAGAGGATAAATGGGGGTAACATCTCACAGAGACGTTTCTCATGGAGAAACTTTCCTGCAATAAAGAGCTGTGTCTGCCAGTAAATCCCCTGGATTTACTGGGACTTCAGGAAGGATCTTTATGTTCCTTGCACTTAATGAGGGATTTTCCTGTTAACAAGTCCTCAACAAGTTTGCACCCGGGGGACAGCAGTGCTCTGCCCCTGGGCAGGGGCAAAGTGCCAAAAAGTGTCAGAAGGGCTCCAAAAGCACCTGGGCACCGACCTGAGACCTCCGTGCCAGATGGGACTGTGGCTCCAAGGTCAGGGGTGAGGAATTCATTGCACCCCAAAAGTCACCAGTCCCGGGCTTGTTTCCACAGGAATGGATCTGGCCCTCAGAAAATTGAAATTAAGCTTGCTCCTTTTTCGGAGAGCTTTTATCTCCCAGTCTTTAATCAAATGTTTCTTCATCTTTTTATATAGTTCCTATCAAAAAGCCCATCTGTGAACAAAATTTCCCTCATTTCCAGCTTAATATTTTTTTTCTGCGAGAGGCAAAATGTTCTTGTCTGAAAAATGTTTAATAAATTTTCCTCTGTCTCTTGCTTTTATTAGCTGTGCTTTCCTATTCCTGATGATGCTCTCTGCCATTCCCATGTTCCAGAGCCCACTGAATTATTCAACCCATTTATTTCTGACTTTGGGTATTGTTCTGGTCTGCCAGCGTGTGCCAGTCAGATGGGGATGGGGAAGTTTTCTGCCTCCGGGGGGGAATCGAAACCCTACAGTCAGAGAAATCTTATCCTGCACTTGGGGACTTGCCTGGCATGGGATACTTTTGGGAACGGGAGGCTTTTAATAGCTTTCTGCATGGGAAAAAGCTCCTCCAGGACATCTTTTCCAGCCCTGGGGCCAACAGCAGAAGGAGGTGAAGCTGCTGGAGCAGCCTGGGATAGTGGAAGGTGTCCCTGCTCATGGCAGGGGGTGGGAATGAAATGAGCTTTGAGGTCTTTTTCAGCCAAAACCCTTCTGTGATACCACGAACTCTGCCTTGAGCTGTGGAGAAATCCATCCTGGCTCAGTTCTGCATAAATACGACGTTGTACCTGCTCCAAAAGTGCTCCAGACTGTTTGTCATCCAGGGACTGGGCTGGGAAGTGTGGGGGTGTTGCCTAGGAAGGGAGAGCTGCCCACATGCAGGAAAATTGTTTTTTCACACACTGCCTTTCTGACATTCATTTGCCAGAAAAGAAATATTCCTTCAGGCATGAAACAAATTGGTCCTATTTCTGTCCCCACCACCCTTAACGCTGCCTAAAGGCTATGCTTTATTGGAGAAAAGGGCTTTATTATTTTGGAAAGCAGGCCTTTGGGGAGCTAATCATTATCAGAATTTAAGAGCTGGATAGAGGCTAAGCCATTGCTAAAAGTCTGGTGTTAAATGGGCTCCTGTTTACTGATATTTGTACCTTCCACTTGCTGGAAAAAAAAAAAAAAAAAAAAAAGAAAAGACCTTGATTTCACCTAGGATACCAGGACAAAAGAGGAAGTCATCAACAGGATTTTTAGCTGTGTGTTCCTTTGGATTACCCAGCCCTTCCCTGAGCACACACTACTGCCAAAGCACTGTGCTGTTCCTCCTTGGGTTAAGCCCCTTTATTGTCTATCCCTGCTCTCCATTCCATGGAAAGCTGGGCTCAGCTCGGCCTGTCAGGTGGCAGACATGGATGAATTTCTGGGGAACATCCTTGGAGTTTTCTCCCAATTTTTTCCTCACTTTTCTGCATGAACCTCAGTGCAGCTACATCCTTGTCCTGTCCTCAATCCTTTCTTGGGTGAGTTTGGAGCTGTGATCCATCCTGAAGTTCCAGGAGCAGCTGGATTCCCAGGATCTGTGACCCACCACCAGGGACCAAAACTGCCTCCTGGTAGCTCCACCTGGCTGAAGATGCTTCTCCACCCACCTGGGACCTCCCTGACCTCCACCCCTGATTGTCCCTCCAGCATTTGCAGAGGATGGGGTCGGGTCCCCTGGGCTGCACCTCAGCTCTGCAACAGCAGAAATAACCAGGGACTAGCTGGACACCTGTGCACCAGCTCCTACCAGGGCTGCAAAACTCGGTGCACTCGCTGGGGATTCAGGCAGGTTATTTCCAAACCTGAGCAGCTCCTTGTGTTTGTGTGATGCAGCATTTGAGATAATAAATCCTCCGGGAACAGGGCTGTGCTGCAGAATGCACCAGTAAGTGCCCAGGTGGGGCTGGAACAGCAGAGCTGGAATCATCTGGGTTTTTCCTGTTATTTGCAGAATTCAGCCTCATGTTATCCTGGATGAGAGAGAAGCTCTTGCAGTCATAATTAAATGTCACATACATTTAACAGAGTGTAAGTCTCTATTCCAAACTCCCTCTTCCATCTGGCTCCGGCACAGCTGAGATCAGGCTCTTCACAGCCTGGGAAATGATATTAGGGCAGTTTGTATTTATCACAGCCATGACTGATGCCTGCAGTCAGCTTGTGATATAATGAAGGGAGTTCAGGCAGCACAATGGGGATGTATATTTAGAAGATGAAATAGGGCCTTGTGAGTGCCATTAAGTACCATAACATTACCACTGGGGAGTGTAAGTGACAAGTGGCACATGAGGGTGCCTGAGTCACCGTGGCAGGGAGTTGTTCTCCACCCCAAAAAATCACCTGTCCCCTCCTGAGAGAGGAGAGCTGCAGTTGGATGACACTGAACTGTGACCCCTCTCAGAGCAGTGCCTCGGATCCTGCAAGCTCCCAGACAGCTGGAATGAGGGGCTCTTACAGTTCACAGAATCACAGAATCACAGAGTTCCCAGATGGGACAGGCTGGAAGGGACTTCCGTGGGTCACTGGTGCCACCTCCCTGCTCCAGCAGGGCCATCCCAGAGCTCAGGGCACAGGAGCATGTTCAGAGGGGCATGGGGTATCCCAAGGGAGGGAGACTCCACACCTCTCTGGGCTCTGCTCAGGGCTGGGCTCTGCTCAGGGCAGAAGTCCTGTGCAGGTGGAACGTGATGGGCTCGGTCCCTGCCAGTGGCTCTGGTGCCATTGCTGGGCCTGGAGCAGAGCCTGGGCCCTACTCTGCCACTCCTGCACACAGGGACAGCCAGGGACAGCCAGGGACAGCCAGGGCTGAGGCCCCTCTCACTGGGGCTCCTCTCCAGCTCCCTGAGCAGCCCCAGCTCCCTCAGCCTTTCCTGGGCATGGAGATGCTCCAGGCACTTGCTGAGCTGCAGGAGCTCCTGTCCCTGCTGTGCTCAGAGCCCAGAACAGAGCACAGCATCCTTGCTCAAGACGTGTGAGATCAGGTTTGCAGTTAAGTTCAGCAGGGGCTGGTTTCTGACAGGAAATCACTGGGCTGTTGCTCACAGGGAGTGACAGAGCTCAGCCATCACAAAGATTTCCGCTGTCTACCTGCCCACATGCCAGTTTGTGTCTTCATCTCGGCTGTGATTCCCCTCTTTGGGCTGACAGCAGCTCTCACCATCTGGAGAGAGGTGTGCTTCTCCTGGGCTGAGCCTTCCAGGTGCAGCTGCCGGAGGAGCATGAGGAAACGTCACAGACTGGGAAGGGTCAGGTGTTTGTTTTTTCACAGGCTCTTCTGGGATGCCTATAAATAAAGAGCGTGCTCCAAAGTGACCTGAGAACAAAGGGGTGCTAAATATTGGGATCAACCCAGGCTGGGGGATGAGCAGATGGAGGGCAGCCCTGCCCAGAAGGATTTGGGGGTGTTGGTGGGTGAGAGTCTGGACATGCCCCATGCCCTGGGCTGATCCCCCAGCCTGGGCAGCAGGGGAGGGGGATTCTGCCCCTGTGCCCAGGTGAGACCCCACCTGCAGGGCTGCCCCAGCCCTGGGAACACAGCAGCAGCACCTGGAGCTGCTGGAGAGAGCCCAGAGGAGGCCACAGAACTGCCTCAGGGCTGGAGCCAGGCTGGGAGAGCTGGGGGTGCTCACCTGGAGAGGAGAAGGCTCTAGGGAGAGCTCAGAGCCCTTGCAGGGCCCGAGGAGGCTCCAGGAGAGCTGCAGAGGGAGTGGGGATAAGGCATGGAGGGACAGGACTTGGATATCAGACGTGATGTTTACGTGGAATGGGCCATGGGCTCACTCAACAAGCGACGTTTCGCAGATATGTTTAATTTTGAAAACTCATTGAAAAATCCCCAGAGCACACTGTTCTTGTAAAGTTGAAGTGGAGCAGGTTCATTTCCCCTTTTGGGACTTGTCCTTGGAGTTTTAATTTAAGTATGTGATAATAGTTTAAAAAGTCCCAAACCAGACCAGTCCTCTTTAAATCACAACCAGAACAAGATTATTTGGCTTCTGGACAGATTTTTTGAGATTACTCTGAAATAGGAATTCAGAGAAGTTTTTGTTCTCCTCTGGGGTTGGGTACGACCCAAGGGCTGGAGAGAACAGAGTGATTTTCCAGAATCAGCCATAATTTCCCTGGTGTGGATTGCTGCTTGATTCACTGCAGATGAGTGAATTACCAGCAAAATATCTGTGTCCTTCTGCCTTTATTAAAGGCATCAAACAAGCAACCAGCACTGCTGAACTACTTTGTCAGGGAGTAGAAAACCTCCTAGGGCAGGAATATTGACGAAGTTTGCAAACTCTCTCCTGTCCTGACCTTTCTCCTTCACACAAACTTAGGGGCTGAGTCAGGACAATAAATCTGCTGCATCTCATTCAGGAAGGGAAATGATTACTCATCTCTCCACGATGAAAGGGACTTCATCCTGAAGCCTGGCTCCTTGGTGGTTTGCAGACCTGCCGTGGAAAGGGAAGGGGAAGGGATTTATGCAGCAATAACACGGCCGTGCATGGGGATGCCGCTGTGCCCTGTCTGCATAAAGGCATCCAGACACCTCTGCATTATTTCTGACCATGGAGGGGAGAAACAGAAGCAGGAAAAAAGATCCTGGCTAGGACCTACAAATCATAGATGGGCTGTGGGCGAAACATGGAAAGTGGAGAGAAAGGAAAAGAGGGATTTTGCACCAATCCAGAATAAGCAAGCACAAGAGCAGAGAAAGGGAAGAGAAGCAGGATCTCCATGGAGATTACCAGTGCAGGTTGATTGAATAAAATACTTTCTCACTGTTTGCAAAGGTTCCTCCCAGGACCATTGGAAGCAGCAGGAAATGGAAGATGTGCTCCATCAGCCTGGCAGAGCTGGGGCTGGACATGAGGGCTCTTCCAAGGAGCTCTTTCCTGGAGTAGAGGCAGAAGTGGGGTTAATGTTCTCCTTGACAGCAGGAACCAAGAGCTTGTTTATGATGGACAGCAGCTTAGTGGAGCCATGTTTGAACAGCCCTATAAAGAGCAGAATGGTTTGAAAGCCCTGAATGAAAGCCAGTCAGGTTTTTATATATTTTTTAAAGCCTCATCAGGCTCTAAGCAGAGTTTGGCTTTGGTGCATGGCAGATGGCTCAGGAGATGCTTCTCTGCTCTATACATAGTAATTTTTGACCTAAATCTACTTTTGCCTCTTCCACAGAAAGCACACGTATTTTGGTTGGTGTGGGAGATTTCCAGAGCAATTCCAGGATGGGTTTTCTGAGAAAGGAGTGGGGAAAGCCCACTGCCATCCCCTGCTAGGACAATGACCCGTCCCAGAGACCACGCCAGGTTCTCTGCAGTCAGTAGAACCAACAGCTCTCCCCTCTTGAGGGCACAAGTGCAGCTGGGCCAAATTCATTGTACCACTGGAACCTCTTTCTGCACCACCCCAAAATTTTGGGAACCATTCCTGGCATGCAGCTCTAGGCCTTGGGAACAGCATGGGCTTGGAGTGTAGCTCACCAGAAAGAGAATCATGGAATGGTTTGGGGTAGAAGGGACCTTAAAGCCATCCAGTGCCTCCCCTGGCATGGGCAGGGACACATCCACTATCCCAGGGTGCTCCAAGGCCCGTCCAACCTGGCCTGGAACAATTCCTGAAGTGAAGCTGCTTTGCCCCTGTGTGTCACGGTGTTGGTGACAGGGGTGTCTCGATGGGACAGTGCTTTTTCTCTGGCCACAGAGAGCTGGGAACAGACAAAATGTCTACTGAAAACCAAGATGTGTAAGAAGAGGGTGAATCTTCAGTGTAGCTCTATCAGAGATGAGCCAGTCCAGGATCTCAGCAGGACCTCAAGCCTATTAAAGTGTAATGCCTCTGGCCTGCCAGCACTGCCCTGGTACCTCCAGGCTTTTTTCCAGAGCTGGCTGCTCATCCACAGCGCCAGGAGGAGCCTTGGGGGTGGGACAGGATGAGAGGCACAGATGCTATAGGGTTTATTCGACCCCACAGCACAGAGAAGGAGGGTGTTGTAGGGTCACCTGCAGTGCCCAGGCCAGCCCCACCCCGCTTTGCAGCCAGCAGCTCCTTGCTGCCCCTCCGCAGGGTTTCAGCCCAGCTTTTCCAGGGGCTTAGGGAAGGAAGAGGAGCCGGAGCCGGAGCCGTCAGGGATGCTGTAACACAGGAATCCTTTCAATGTGCTAATGCGGCTGCATTAGCGCTAATGGGCACCACCACCAGCAGGCTCTCGGGAGGATGCCCGAGCGTTGAATTCCACTAATGCTTCCTTAATCCAACCAGTCTTTAAAAGAGTAATGAAAAGAGCCCCTGTTTACAAATAACCAGGGCATAGCAGGGGATCGTAGCCGTCTCTGGGCTTTCTTGCTCTTCACCCGGAGAGAGAGCAGCCCCGGGCTGCGGGCTCTGCCTTGCATCCAGGTACCAAATCCCACCCTCGGAACCAGGAATCACAAGTGTGTCCTGTTAAAAAAGAAGGTTGCCTAAGCTTGGTCTGATGCACTGAAACAACATTTGCAAAGTGCAAATCCCGCTGTTGGTTACGTAACCGAATTATCCTTCCATATGCCAGACAGCAATTCTACAGTTAATTGATTTTAATCTAATCATTTGTAGCCAGTCACCAGTTTTAATCAACCCTGCCCACCCCCAGCCCATCGTTTTGCATGAGCCATCTTTCCAGCAATTACTGGTTTTAATTATATGAAAGTCTGGTTATGTTTCATTAATTCTTGTCACATTACCACGGCCCTCCATCTCCACATCCAGCGTCCAGCCACCTCGGCATCGTGAGCCATTGCAGCGGGCAAACAGGAGCATCCAGCTTCGTTAGATTTGGAATGCTAATCAGCAAGGTTCAGAGGAGGCAAAGCACGGTGCTCACCCCTCTTCCTCCTCTGCTATCCACAGCCTTCCTCCAGCACTGAGCTTCTGGCCCGGGGGCATCTGAACCAGGGCAGAGCCCCAAATATCCCGAAATGCATCCTTTTTCCTTGAAGAAGAGTACTCGGGACCTCCCAGGGGAGGAGGGGTATCCTTCACTGCTCCAGCTCCTAGACTTATCACCAACATGGAATGCACCTTGGGGTGAGCAGAGGGAGGCTGGTGGAAAGCAGGGGCAGGGCAGAGAGGAGGAGGCTGAAGAGGTGGAGGAAGGCTGGGAGCTGGCCTCCAGCAGCATTCGGGTGTGGTGCCCCAGACAGCACCTGCAAGAGCCTGGATTTGGTGGGAGGCTGGAGAAGTGACTGTCTGTAACTGGGAGCAGCGGGACATACCGGCTGACTCTCAGGGTGTGATCCACGCCAGGGCAGAGGCAGGAGGGACAGAACTCCCCCCACTCAGCCCAGCTTGGCAAGCTCTGGAGGCTCAGAAAAGGTGGCCCAACACAGGGAAGAGCCTTCCAACCACAGCTGTGGCGCAGGGGGATCCCCAGGGATCAGAGCTGCCCCTGCTGCCATGGGGGATCCCTTTCCTGTCCCCATCACTGCCCCCAGGAGTCACTGAGGCTGAGATGGAGACACCTGGGCTCGAGGGATGAGCCAGGGAGGATTTTGCCTCTGGGAACACTCTACCTGCAGGCTGGCCATTTATCTGAGTGCCCCCAGCCAGGGGGTCTGGCTGGTTCCCACTTAAAGAAATATCTAATAAAAACGAAGGATGACTTCATGTCCATTGGAAAGACCCAGAAGCCCTGCTATTCACCCCCGAAAGTGAATATTTCCTTTTCCTAGAGTGTCTCTGTAGGAAGCCACGTGCTGCAGCCTACCTGGGGCTGGTGTGGGGGAATGGAGGTGTCAGGGAGTTCAGTGGGGTTGTCCCAGCATCATTCCTGCCATCCTTCTGCTGGTGCTGGGGGCATGAGGGCCTGGAAGGGCCCTGGCCATGGGGCTGGAGCGTTTCTGTCCTGTCCCGTGTCTCTCAGGACACACTCTCAACCCAAGGAGGGACAGAAACCCCCACACCCAAAAGAGGCTCGAGAAAGGAGCCACAGTCACTCCAAAGGAGATGTCACACATAAAAAATGGATGACCAGCAGAATGGGCTAATGAGGCTTTTATGCACAGCTAAAAAAGCAAACAGGAAAAGTCTCCTTCTGTCTGAGGTACTGCTGCCAGAATCAGCGAGTAATCTTGGCTCTGGGGACCACTTTGTGTTTAATCCTCCATTTCCCCACTCAGGCCCGTTTTACATGGATATGAATTATTGAATCCAGCCAAATTCCCCCTGCATTCCAGCTAGCCATGACCTCTGTTGCTGAGGACTTGTGGCAGCACTGGCAGGGCCCCAGCAGGAAGGCTCTTGTGGGGCTTTCCGCGTGTGCATAACCAAGCTGAAGTGATCTATAGGGTAGCTGGAAGGATATTACCACCTTTGTGCTGGGAATTGTGTGGATGGTGATCCAATTTAGCACCTCTCCGTGTGACAGGAGCATTTTTTACACATTTATTATGCTGCAGATAAACATTGCATTAATTATTCATTTATAATTTCTAAGGTTACCTATCACAGGGAAAAATGGAGGGTCCTGAGCCGAGTGTTGACACTGGAGGCAGAACCTGAGCCAGGGAAGAGCTGGGGGATGGAGGAGGATACAGAAGCATTCCTCCCTTGTCCCCACATCCCAAGGACGGTTCTGACGGCCCAGAGAGGCTCCTCAGGTTGACAGGAACTCAGGCAGGGACAGAGTGGGCAGGGCTGGGTGGACAGCAGAGGGCTCTCGAGCCCTCGGCAAGAGCAAGGGGATGCTCGGAGCCTTGCCCGCTGTCCTCAGACACTGTCCGGGGAATTAAACAGCGTTTGGAGACAGAAAGGGCAAGAAAGAGAAAAAAGAAAGCTGAAAAGTAGAAAGGGCAAAAGAAAGAAAAAGAAAGGGAAAATAGAAAGAGGAAAGGGTAAAGAAAGAGAAGAAAAAGAAAGAAAAGGATAAAGAAAAAAAGAAAAAGAAGAAAGAAAAAATATGAAGAAAAAATATAAAGAAAAAAGAGGGGAAAATAAATAGAAATAGGAAAAAATAATAAAAATAAAAAATAAAGAAATAGAAATAGAAATAGAAATAGAAATAGAAATAGAAATAATAGAAATAAGTTCTGTTTTCCCATGCAGAGAATGTGTCTGCAGGGAGCAGCGCTGTGATGATGCAGTGCTGGGTGCTCCTCTTCCCACCCCAGGGATTTGTCATCTGTCTGCCTTTGGCTCCAGTGTGAGCAGGGGAAGGAGAAAACCCCCTCCCTTGGACGGGCTGGGAAGAACCTGGAAGGTTATTTTGGTATTTCCAGTGGGAGTTGAAGGAGGATGCCAGACTGGGTTCCTCATCCTTCCCATATTCCCCATGGCCAAACAGGGAGCGTGTGCCTTCCCTAATGCAGGACAGGCACCCCAAAGGGGCAGCGCTGGCTCTCCTGTGCAGGGATGGGAGGAATCACTGCCCTGGCAGCTGCACTTCCTTGGGGTCACCCACTTCCCTAGGGATCCTCAGGGTTTAGGAACCCCAGAGAGGGAACCGGGAAGCCCGGGTGGGAATTAGAACTTTCCTGGGCAGGCTTTGCCCTGTGCAGTGCCCAGGAAATCTTCTCTGCCCCGGGGCTTGGCCGTGACCTCCGTGCACATCCCAGAGCCTGAATAAAGCTGATCCAGGGATGGGATCAGGTAGGTTCAGGTTCACATCCCGTGCACATCCCAGAGCCTGGGTAAAGCTGATCCAGGGATGGGATCAGGTAAGTTCAGGTTCACACCCCGTGCACATCCCAGAGCCTGGATAAAGCTGATCCAGGGATGGGATCAGGTAGGTTCAGGTTCACATCCCGTGCACATCCCAGAGCCTGGATAAAGCTGATCCAGGGATGGGATCAGGTAGGTTCAGGTTCACATCCCGTGCACATCCCAGAGCCTGGATAAAGCTGCTTACAATAAAGCTGCTGTTTTATAATAAAGCTGTGAGGGGATCAGGCAGGTTCAGGTTCCTGCCCTGGTGGGAGACACTGCGGGTTATCTCGGCCTTTGCAAAGTAGGGAAGGAGATTGCCGGTAAGACCTCGCAGCCTGGGATACGCTGTGGATATTTCCTTCCTCGTTTCTGTGTAAATAAGCCCATTTCTCTCTGACACCGAGCCGCAAGTGGCTGTGGGCACAGGGCTCACCCCGCAGCGAGCTCGGGATGGCGGATGGAGCCCTGGGGAGCAAAGAGCTAATCCCGAGTGACCTGACACCATCCCCGGCACGGAGAACAAGGTGTTGAGCCGGGCTGCCGCTGAGCACACCCATTAAATGTGTCCTCTCTGTCATGAATTATGTATCCCCGCATTTCCATTTCCCCGCTGCCGCTCGTTTGATGGAATTCTCCTGGGCTGATAAGGATTAAAGCACCTTCCCCGGGGCAGCCCGTGCTCCGTCAGCCAGCCGGGGGTGAGGATGCTGCACTCCCGGGGCCTGCCCGCGGCGCTCCGAGGTGCAGCACCGTCCCCCGGGGGGAAATGCAGGCCGAGGCTGGGAAAGGCTCGGCAGAGGCCAGCGGGTTATTTTGCACAAGGTGGGGGTGGGTCAGGGCTGGCACACCTCACTCATCCTGCCAGCTCCTCCTCTGAACAGCGGCACCTGGGGGTGGCTGAGGAGCTCTGGAGAATCCAGCCCCCCAGCCAGCAGATGCTCCAGGAGCAGAGGGGCTTCCCCAGGACGTGTGGAGCACTGGGGATGTTTAGCTGCAGGGAAGGGATTGACTCGGGTATCACAACCCGAGATGCCAGCACAATCCCCGTCTCTGTCTTCATCCTTCCTTTTGTCTTTTCCCTGGGCAGAACAGGCATCCCTACAAATCCATGGCTCTGCTTCAGACGGGAGCCAAGCCTGCCCCCACAGCACCAGGAGACACAGCTCTGGGCAGCAGCTCGGGGGTTAAGGAGCTGAGATGTCACACAATGGTCAAACGCAAACAGCAGAGCGGCCGGGGAGCTGCTGCTCCCCTCGGGGACAGGAGCCAGGGAGGTCTGTCCTTGCCAGACACTGTTGGGGCAGGGGGAAGGGGTGTGTGTGCCTGGCTTGGACACTTTTCTTAGGTGTGTGGTGTCCAGAACCGGGCTCAAGGACAGCACAGCTCTCAGTCTCACGAGTTCCCCCTGGACACTCGGATCCTGCCAGGAGAGGAGTGTTTCCATAGCAGATCCTGCTTCCCAGAGAGCTCTCCACACAGAGAAAGGAGAATCTGGGCTCAGGGTCGGGAAACACCAGCGAAAGAAAGCACTTTTTGTGGAAAATGGTGATCCCTTGTGAAATCAAGAGATCGGGAGGGGTCTTGGGAGCCAAGTGTTAAGGCAGCAAGCACACGTCCCGTGTGGGGTGGAGGTGCCCTGCATCCTCGGAGCAGCACGCACTGGCAGGGCTCGGTGCCCACCCACTCCTGCAAGGACTCATGCAGACTCCTCCTCCACGCTGGCAGCTCCCATCCCCAAAGCTGTGAACAGGTTTTACTTTGGATTTTTCCACGATGTTCAGTCTGGAGTAAAAGAAAAAAGCATCAGCTGCCGCGAGGCTCTTACAGTGCAGAGGAACCGAGGGAAAGAGGGGAGAAGAAACAGCTAAATGAGTTCTCCTCAGGCTTGAACTCACCTGGCCACATCTCCTGCCTCCTTCCTCCCCTCAGAGCAGATGTTCCCAAGGGGCAGACAGAACAGGCTCATAAACCTGGAGGTGCGAGTGGGAATCTCTGGGAATGGCTGCCTGGAGCCATGGCCACACCACGGCACCTGCCCTCTGCGGGATGGATAATTACCCCTTCCTTGCCTCCCTCCAGCTGAGGTGCCCTGCTTTTCCCCTGCCAGGACCCCTTCCCCGCTGCCCCACGCCTGTGCTGTCCTGTGTCAGACTCTCTCTGGTGTCACGGGACATCGCTCCTTGAAATGAAAAGCACAAGGCAAACAGGAGCACAGCGCCCGCCAGCTCTGACAGGGAGGCAATATTTGCTCTGCTGTTTATTTCCTGAGGCCAGGGAAGATGGATGGGAGGGCAGGCGTGCTGCTGACGTGCCACCCTTGCCTTGCCTCTTTGCTCCGTGTGCTGGTGAGGACACAGGGTTTGTCCAAAGGCTGGTTACAGCAGAGCCCTCCTGGCCCTGACCCCACCACTGCTGACCCTGAGAACATCTGAGGGTGTCACACCCTCGTAGGGTTATTTTCCTGCTGAATATCAGGTTTCTGGGGCTGGATTTCTCTCACCCAGGATCTTTTAATTAATTTAGCTGCAGAAAGGGGTGAGCAAGCAGAGCCAAGCACAAGAGGTGCTCCTAAACATCCTTGGCTTTCTGCTTAAATATTGGAGGCAAAGTCTTTGCACAGTGTCCAGAAGAAACAAAAATCCCCAAAGCTCTCCCACAGCCCTCTCCAGTGGGCTGTAAGTGGTTTTCTGGCTGTTCTTGGCCTTGCATCCTTGCTCACAGCTCCTCAGCCTCTGTGGATGCCTTCGCTTTCTACAAGCCCCTGTCCTTGACCTCTCCACAAAGTTTTCTCTTGGCTGTTGCTCTCTGAGGACATTTCCCCCCTCCCTTTTCCCATAAAGCAGCATCACTGCTCCATGCAGTGTCTCTCAAGTTGATTGTGTGTCCTGGCTTGAGCCCACAAAGCAGATAGATGGACTCCACACCTGCAGAGCTGTCAAGTGCAAGATCACCAGCCCTTATCTGCACAGGTGACATCTGCATGGACAGGTTCCTCCTCCCATGCTCCTCACAGTGAGGGATGGCAGCGGGAGTCCTGCAGGGACACGTGGAGACACTGGCAGGTTCACACAATGACGTGTGATTTCGTTAGCCATGACAGCAGCAGCCTGCTGCTCTCCCCCAAAGTACAGGAGATTTTCTTTAACGAGCCCTCTAGAAAGGTGTGGGTTGGAGGTGACCTCAAAGCCCACCCAGTGCCACCCCTGCCATGTACAGGGACACCTTCCACTGTCCCAGGCTGCTCCAAGCCATAGCCAGCCTGTCCTGGAACGCTTCCAGGGATCCAGGGGCAGCCTCAAATTCTCTGGGAAACATTCTGTGGGAACGCTCTGTGTCTGGTGGTGTCCCCAGAGGACCCATCCCCATGGGACAGCAGCATGAATCGGCTCCCTTTATCTCTGCTTCCTCTTCCCAGCAGCTTTCAGCAAATCAGAGAAGTCAGATGCTATCAGCACCTGCAGCTCCTCGTTTTTGAAGGCAGTGCAGAAGCATGTTGGTGACTTTGAGAGTGCTAAAAAAAAAGAGAACAAGAGGTTAATAAATCTTCCTTTCAGCAGTGTCCATTGCAGTGTCCTCACCCCTTTCCTGACCCCACAAAGAGAGGTGGCACCACTCATTACTCCTCAGCCACATTGCTCAGCCCTGCAGAGTTCTCTCCTGTCTTTCTGGGGGAGGAAGAGGTGGGTGTCTTGGAGAAGGGGAATTGCTCCACGGATGAGTTACTGAAGGGAAAGTCTGGTCAGGCATCCAGTCCAAGTGGTGTTGTGGCTGTGCCCCCCAAAAGATCTCTGTGCTCCCCCAACATGGCAGGTCTGGGTGGGATTTATGGGGCCCAGAGAGCCCACATCCAGATCTGCACGCTCTGGGACTGTGCCCTTCCAAGAGGAACTCGGGCTCCTTCTCTTCCTCTCACTGCTCAGCTGCTGCTCTGCACACAGCTGCGGCTGCCCCATCCAGCACCCAGACCTTCCCTTCCCTTCCCTTTGCACTTTCCAGGCTGTTTTCCAGGCTGCAGCTCGGCCCTGGCAGAGATCTGCCATCTATTAATTACCTCAGTGCCTGACGGGTGTCAGCCTCCCCGAGGGATTCGGGAACAGCGCTGAAAATGATGAAGGGCTGGGAGGCAGTGATTTATTGCTGGAAGATTAGAGGAGTTAAATATGAAAAGCTCAAGTGAATGATGGCAAAGGAGAATCTGAAGCCTGTGCAGAGTGGTTTGAAGGGTATAAACACCCAAGAAGAAGTGGTGGCATTGCTGAGATGGGGAATTTCAGCAAAAGCCTTCGGGAAAGCTCAGGGCAAGCGAAGGGAATTGCCCTTTGCCAGCCTGCAGTTATCAGGGTCCACACTTCCAAATTCACTCTTCTAATCTAAATGCAGTGAAGGATTTTTGGCTGTAGTCAAGCAGAGACATTATTAGAAGGACAGAAACTCAGTTTCTGCTTCCCTTTCCCCCCCATGCCCTGAGTTCCTCTGTGCTCAGCACCATGGCATCCCCTGAGCCCCAGGGACCCCTCAGGACCTCAGAGACTTGTCCTGGTGCCAGCACAGATGGCAAATGCCAGGCAGAGGCACAGAGAGCAAAACCTGCTTTCCTCCGGAGCGCTCGATGGTGCTGTCAGAAACTTGCTTGGTCAGAAACTTCAGTTTGCCTGTGCTGGCCACGTGCTGCCTCTGCAGAGTGGTGCAGGAACCCCATGAGTTATGCAGGCTGGAAAAGATCCCTCCCTGTAGGGGTGCTGAGGCCCTGACATGGGCTTCTTGGGGTGCTGGTGGCTGGATCCCTGGAAGTGCCCAAGGCCAGGCTGGATGGGGCTTGGAGCAGCCGGGGAGAACAGAAGGTGTCCTTGCTGCCCATGGCAGGGGTGGGGATGATTTGGGCTTCAGACCCCTGTGATCCCACGAAAAAGCCTCTTGGGCAGGGCTGTTAGCAGAAAGATCCACGCAAAGGAGTCAGGGACGGGCTGTGCTTCCTTCCAGACAGGATCCTGGTTCTGTGCCCTGCAGAAATGCTCATTCCCAGCAAAGCTGGCTTCGCCGGCTCACCCCGTGCCCCAGGGGCCGCGGAGCGCTCCATGAAAGCCCGGCTAATGACATCCTCGGTGTCACTGGGTGCGGCTGAGGGGCACTGCTAGCTCCTCCAGCGGCTGGCTGGGCAATTAAGCGTCCTGCTCGTCTCCCTCACTCCTGCACGGAGCTGAGACAATTACTCCAAACTTCTGAGAGGTTAAAGAAAAAAAAAAGTGTTGAAGTTTTTCTGGTTTTTAATAATTTTTTTTTTCCTTTAAAATGTTTGTACATTTTAAACCAATGCTAATGATACTGTTTTTTTAATGTACAGCATTTTATCAATACAGACAATTGGGACTGGGATGCCAATTAAAGTCAGGGAGAGAACTACAGCTGTGGCAGAACACCTGTTTGTTTTTTTTTTTTTTTCCCAAAATTATGACATCAACTTAATTGCAACTTTCCAATCCATTTTCCCCCCAATTAATCTAAAGTGCTCTATTCTTAGGAGGATTTTGGAGCTGTGATAAAGCAAGTCAATAACCTGCTTTCTGACCCTCTGCTAAACTGCTAATGACTTTTTTTTTTGTTTTATCTCCATTTTAATGGACGATGGATACCGTCAAAAGCTGGTTAGGAAGCTGTGAGCAAAGTTGTGCTCTGCCCTTTGCAGCAGGACCCTGCTTTAGCTTCAGATGCAGAGAAAAAGAGTGGCTGGGACAGCTCCAAACTGGGATTCCAGCTGCAAAAAGACGAAGCAGAGCAATGAATGCTGGCTAAAAGATGCCAGCTTGGCAGGTGACCCCTCTCCATCCCACCCACAGCAGGACTTTGCTGTGGGGCTCTTCAATGCCCTGGGCTGGAGCCAGGTTGGGGCATTTCCAACAGGAGGAAGAGGGAGGTGGTGCTGGCAGCAGGGAAAGGGCAAAACAGGAGCTTTGGGCCGGTCCATCACCCTCCCGACCCCTCATTTCCCTCAGCTCTGTGCTCTGCCCGAGCTCCTGCCCATGCCAGGGCCCCTGCCCATGCCAGGGCCCCCCAGGCTCCTCGGTGAAGCGGGCATGAGGTCCTGTCCCACACCATGCTGCTGCCTGTGCCATTCCCTTGGATTTCCTGGTGGAAATCCCCCCTCCAGGGAGCATTTCTGTCACTCCAGCTGCGGTCCTTGCCCAAAGTGCCCCGGGAGGGATGCCTGGAGCAGTAGGAGGCGCACGGGGAGGTCTCAGTGCTGGAATTCCTCCGGGGAAGGATGCCCGGAGCAGCAGGAGGCGCACGGGGAGGTCTCAGTGCTGGAATTCCTTCGGGTTACTGAGCGCTCACACACTCCCCGGGAGTGCAAGCTGCAATTAGCCACGCTGCCTCACTGCTGGCCCTCCTCAGCCTGTGCCAGCCAGTCTTCTCCAAAGAACCATGGAATGCTCTGGACAGACCCACAGGGCTGCTCCTGGCCCTGCACAGGACACCCCAACAGTCCCAGCCTGGGCCCGGGAGGGAGCCCAAGGGCTTTGTGAGCTCCTGAACTCCAGCTCAAGGAGCATGTGAGATCCCTTCCCCGCAGGAGTTCTCTGTCCTCGCTGGCCAGCACGGGGAGCAGCTCAGCAGCCTCTGAACCTTTGCTGCCCTAACCTCCACGGCAGGGCTGCTTTCATGTCCCATGCTTTCCCAGCTTTCACAGCTCCTGGGTCATTCCCATAATTCTTCCCCGCCGCCTCTCCCATTTATCTCCCTGCTCTTTCAGAGCTGGCCGAGGAGCAGATCCATCAGTGCAGAATTGCTTTCCAAGGAGAGCAGCCGCAGCTGACAGAACCTCCTGCTCCCGGGCAGCTTTTCCCCCTTAGCACTTCCCCCAGGGCGGGTCCCCCCGAGCTGTGGGGTGCTCAGCTCCTGGCTGCTCACAGCCGGCACAGGGCAGGCCAGTCTGGGGCTCTGGGGGACCACATTGGCCAAAAGCAAGGGGAGCACCGGGAGAGCTCGGTGTCACACTGGGATGTGTGCACTGCAGCCCCCAAACCTGCAGCAGTTTGCCTCTAAAGGACGTGGAGGCTCCAGCTGTGTCTGAGCCAAGAATTCCTCCAGGAATCCCCCAAAGCAGGAGAGTGGCCTGTGGAAAACGGGGTGTGAAAGCTTGGAGCATGGATCATGGCAATAACACACGAATCCCGGGGCTTTTCCAGGACTCCTTCAGCAAGGAATAAAGGCAGCTGCGGCTACCAGGACACTCACGCTGGCTTTTCCCATGGGATGCAATTTGTCCACAGTCCAACTGCTTCATCCCATGGATGTGATGGCCTGGGGAGCCTTCCTGGAGCTCTCCCTGCTCAGCAGTGTGGCTGCATGCTGGGATCTCCCCTGGAGCAGGGACATCTCCCAGGGCTTGAGATTCCTCACCCAGGACTGAGACCCTCCCTTGCCCAGGGGAGAGAGACACTCTGTGCCCACCAGATCCTTGCTGAGGCTCTGAGTTAGCACTAATTAATCCCTGTAGTTTATTCATTTAGGCAGAAATCCCTGTCCAAGTATGAGAACAAGACTGGAGCTGGCCCCAGCTCAGCTCCATCAGGATTTTGGGCAGCAAGGGGCTCCACTCGGCAAGGGGGGTTTTCCTTGCCCTTCTGTGCTTTCAGCCTCTACGCAAACCCTTCTTATCGATCCTAACTTGATTTCCCTCTGTGTTCCACCCCCATGGGCAGTGACAGTGACCCTCGCCACTGAGCTTTATTCAGCTGCCTTTTTATACGTTTATATTAAACCCACTTTTGCCAGTAGCTTTGATGGGGATCCTTTCAGGGCCCCCGAGCTGCTCATTCACAGCAGAGCATCCCCAAAAAGGGTCAGTGCCATGAAAGCCCTCCTGGCTGACGGCTGAGCCCCTGCCTCTCTCCCTCCCCACTCAGTCCCGGGCTGTGTCGTCCTGGGAGCTGGAAATGCCGTCCCAGCCTGGCTGTCCTTGCTGAAATTTCAGGCCATACCTTCTGCTGCTGTGCCTGGAAGCTCCGAGCTCCCCCCTTGACAATGACCTTTTGCATAATTGAACACTGCCATTGTCTCCTCTCTGCCTCCTCCCTCCAGATTAAATGACACCGATTGCTTCCCAGGAGCTCGTGTTTTCCTGGCCCCTGATTATTCTCACTGCTGTCACCTGAACTCCCTTTGGGCTGTCCTTGGGGCGCCATGCTGCAACTGGACCCGGCAGCGCAGCCCTGGCTGTAAGGGGAGAAGGGGCACAGTGCCACTGCTGCTGTTCCCTCCTCTCGGTGGTGCCAGCCCTGCAGAGGTCACCCAGAGGTCTGGGCATGCCTGGAGAGGGCAAATAAAGCCGGGTGGATGGCACAGGGAGGTGCAGCTCCTGCACTGCAGCTTGCTGGAGTCACAGCATGCTCTGGGACGTGTAAAAGCTCAGCCTGTCCGGCCCCTGCCATGGGCAGGGACATCTTCCCCTGGCTCAGGCTGCTCAGAGGCTCTCCAGCCTCTCCTTGAATGTTTCCAGGGGCAGCCACCACCTCTCTGGGCAACCTGTGCCTCCCCACCCTCACCGTAAAAAATCCTCATACCTGGTGTGAATCGTCCCTCTTTTAGTTTAAAGCCCTCCCCCTTGTCCTCTCACTACAGGACCTACAGACATGTCTGTCCCCATCTTTCCTAAGCACCTCGAGGCGTGGAAAGGCCAGGAGGATGCTCCTGCTGGACGCTGTGCTGTTTCCCAGAAGGACGTGGAGGAGCGGATCTCGGACCCAGCCCTGAAACACACAGGAAGGAAGGCTGACAAGAGGAACAAAATGAAGATGCTCCCGAGCTTTCCAAAGGTGTGACGCACCATTTGTCTGTGCCAGAAGCCCTCACATTTGTCAAAGCTTAAAGAGAGACAGCCAGAAGTGATGCGGGGAAAAACCCATCAGTGGGAAGCAACTGGGAGCTGTAGGAATGAAGCAGCTCAGTTTGACTCTCTGCTCACAAAGGAAATCATCAGAAATTATTTCTGATCAAACCCCAGGTTTTTTTTTTTGTGATGATTCTCTAAATTAATGAGTCTGGAAATTTCATGAGCCTGTGCTGCAGATTATTGGGGAGCTGTTTTTCATTAAAATCACATAATGTATTTGAAGGTTTTTTAAAGGGAGGGGAAAAAAAAAGCTATTTACAGAGTACCCCAAATTTTACACTGTTTTAGCTCAAGGCAAAGATTTCTTAGGGTCAGATTTCCACCCAGGTGAAGCTTTTGTAGTGCACTGTCAGTACATTGAAAGCCCCTGCACCAGTCAGTGCAAGGCAGCCTCTCAGGGGGCTCCTGAAGGTTTTGGCTGCAGCTGGAACTGTTTGTGCCTTTACTTGTGGAAATCCCCAGTGTCAGAGCTGGCCTGCCCCAGCATGGCCCTGTGCCCAGGCACCAGCTCCCTGCAAGCCTCTGCTGCACCAGGATTTCTCCTGCTCCTCTCTTCCCACTGACCCACAGCAGAGATAATTATTTTCATTCAGAGCCGACCTGCTCAGAGCTGGCTGGAGATAGCAGCCAGGACAGCAATGGAAGCAGGAGGAAATGGAGTATTTTTATTCCTGCAGTGTCACCGAGCCTCCAGCTTCCACCTGGGAGCACTGAGGTCGGTGCTAAGGAGTTCATACAAAGACAAAAATGCCATCTGAGCTGGGAAAAAAACCTGTACAGGATGGAGGATTTACCTGAGCCAGGCTCAGCCTCGCAGCCTTCAAGTGTCATTGCCATTCCTATCCACACCCGTACGACCAGGACAGAGCCAGGCTCCTGCTCTGTGCAATTCCTTTGGAAATGAGGAAAGCGGTGGGCAAGAGGAAACTAAAGTCTGAGAGGAGGGCACATATCCTGTGCTGGCTGTGCTATTCCTAAAGATGGACCCTCTCTGCGCTCCTCAACCACTCTGCTCCTCCAGCTTTGCCCGCCTGGGCTGGCAAAAAAGCCTCACGGGAGTGAATAACACCCCAGGAAGGAATTTCCCCTCCAAGAAGGGAATCTTTCCCCATTCCTCTTGTTCTTTTCTCTGTGCTCGTTGTCTCCCTGCGATCAATATTCTGGATTTCCCCCTGAACCACTTGCAGAGGTCAGGAATATCCCTGGAAGGCAGCCTGGGGCAGGAGAGCCACCCCCATCCCCCGAGATGTCTCCCTGACCTTGGAGGAGCTGCAGAGGCAGGATCCACACCTGGCACTCACAGGGTGCAGCTCCCGGCTTTTTTTGGAGCAGGGCCCTCCTGGCAGAGCAGCCACCAAAGTTCTAATGAAAGGTTTTCCTATTTCCCCGGACTTATTTCAACAAAAAGAAGCAATTTCCCCCGTCGGTTTTAGTTCTTTTTGATATGCTGCCTTTATCTTTGGTGC
Source organism: Anomalospiza imberbis (assembly GCF_031753505.1). Classification (NCBI taxonomy): domain Eukaryota; kingdom Metazoa; phylum Chordata; class Aves; order Passeriformes; family Viduidae; genus Anomalospiza; species Anomalospiza imberbis. Next base: position 30,799,769 of record NC_089682.1, read on the forward strand.
TTTGTGGTGCTAAATAGCTGCTGCATTTCACACCAGGAGAGCACAAATCCCTGTATTTCTGCCCCAAAAGGGCAGAAATAAACATGGATGTAGTCACAAGTGAAACCACTCTTCTATTTTTGTCTCCCTTATCTCTGGTACTCCAACGAGATTTCTCCTGAGCCTTTCTTCTCCTTGATCTTGAGATTTTCTGTTCCCAGCATCTTCTTATCCTCTTTTCCTCCTACCCTGGGTTTCTGGAGTCTCTGCCTTTTATGCACAAAGCCGGCAGCTCTCTTTAATCAAACACAGCAATTAAGAAACTCTCAATTACAAGTGTCACCCGTGTCATGATTTATTCCTGGCTTCGGGACTTTGAGTTCACTTATTATTGCTGTGTCTGGAGGAGTCTGAGGGGAACGAAGTGCAGGGACCTGGGTGGCAGAGAGCAGATCCTTTCTGAGCTCAGCAGCTGAGAGGTTCCTGTGTGACTGGGAAGGAGCTGATTCCCGGGGGAGCCAGCACTAGCAGGCACAACAGAATCATCTAATTTCTTCTTTTTTTATTTGGTTTTTTTTATTTTCCCCCCTCAGAAAGTAGGAATCCTACACCTAAATTCTTCCCTTTGTGGAAGAGAAGCATGGAAGTGGAATTATCATTTATTAATCTCAGCATTAAAGTCCCAGGGCTCTCTCTGCACTAAACCACAGCAGCCAGAGGAATGTGAGGGCATGGAGGCTGAGGGCTGTGTGACAAAGCCCCCAGGAGCCTGGCTGAAGGGCAGGGAGAAGGCACGGTCAAAAAATCCTTCTCTGGCTTGTTGGGATCAGGAGCACAGGGCAGAGCTCCAAATGCCCTGCAGGGAGCAGGGAAACATCCTGGAGCAGCCTGGGGACAGAAGCAGTGCCCTGGTGAGGGGCTCTCACTCTTGCAGTCAGCTGCAAAGGGAAGTGGGGACAGGGTTTGTAGGAATGACAGGACAAGGGGTAGTGGTTTTGAACTAAGGGAGGGGAGATTCCCACTAGAAACAAGGCAGAATTTCTGTGATGAGCATGGGGGAACACTGGAACAGGTTGTCCAGAGAGGTGGGATCCTGTGATCCTGTGAATCTGTGATTTTGTGATTCTGTGATCCTGTGAATCTGTGATTCTGTAATCCTGTGATCCTGTGAATCTGTGATTTTGTGATTCTGTGATCCTGTGAATCTGTGATTCTGTAATCCTGTGATCCTGTGAATCTGTGATTTTGTGATTCTGTGATCCTGTGATTCTGTGATTTTGTGATTCTGTGATTCTGTGATCCTGTGAATCTGTGATTCTGTGATCCTGCGAATCTGTGATTTTGTGATCCTGTGATTCTGTGATCCTGTGAATCTGTGATTTTGCGATTCTGTGATCCTGTGAATCTGTGATTCTGTGATCCTGTGATCCTGTGAATCTGTGATTTTGTGATCCTGTGATTCTGTGATTCTGTGATCCTGTGAATCTGTGATTTTGTGATTCTGTGATCCTGTGATCCTCTCCAGCAGGGGTGCAGCCTTATTTTCACCCATGGATTGCCCTGTGATGGGGGTTATCTCTCTGCCACCCCACAAACCCGGTGTATTTTTATTTTGTTAAAGTGCAGAGAGCCAAGCCCGTGCTCTGGCAGGGCTGCTGTGCCTTTTGCTGTCTGCAGGGCCTGCTCCAGCAGCCCTTGGCTGTTCCCAGTGTTTGGGGTGCTGGAAGTGGATGCTCCCTCTTCACAGCTCTATTTTAGGCACTGCTCACTCCTGCATCCTCTGTTCCCACAACATCTTCTGCAACGGCTCCCCTGAGGAATGAGAAATGCAGGAAACTTTGCAGCTGGGACTTCAGGGATCGACATTCCAGCTGTTAGCCACAGCCTTCCCCCCCCTCCCCCCCAGTTTCCTGGAAACTGGAAAGCCGTGACTTCCTTTGGGCTTGCCTGCCACATCAGCAGGGCCCAGAGAAACCCTTGTGTGCCTGGACATCCTCAGGCCAGGTGAGCCCAGCCCTGGGACAGCTGGAGGTGTCACCTCCCTGCTGGAGGGGACAGGGGGCTGTGCCCCTTCTGCTCCAGGCGCAGGAGAGCAGTGCAGCAAGATTCAGTGTGAGACCTTTGGGACAGGAAAGGGACACTTTTAGTCCAGCTGAATTCCAGGCTCTTGCCCCTGGATTTCCCCCCAGTGCCCCTCTGCAGCCCACACGCCTGCCAGTGCCAAGGCCAGTGGGCCTCAGTCTGCTCAGGATCATCCCAGGGATGATGCCAGGCCTCCAAAACATCCAGGTCTTTCCGTCTTCCTTCAATTCCTCTTTGCTTGCAATAACAAATAGCTTTTGGAAAGGGGTGTATCCCTGGTGTCTTTTGCCTTAAAATCTTAATTTGGCTCTTGTGAATCAGGCACAGCTGCTGCCATCTCCTTCCTCTGGGGCTGATCTTCATGGATCTGTCCGTCCCGGGGCTGTGGGGGCTGTACCCCATCAGGCATGCTGGGAATGGAGCTTTCCCCAGTGTTCCCAGTTTTATTACCATCAACAGTGTCTCCGTTTCTGAGCACGCCATTCCCATCCTCCTGGATTTACTGTTCCTGCAGGTGCTTTCACACACAGCCATTTCCCATCTCCCACACCACAGGTTTTGGGAAATCTCATCATTTGTGCTCCAGAGCAGTCCTGCAGTCACAAGACATCAGAAACTGTGGGGGGAAAGAAAGATGAGTACAGAGACCCAAAGCTATGTGAGTGCAACTGGGACACGTTCAGTGCCCAGTGTGTAACTAGGTCATGGCACTGGGACAAACAGGAGATGGGGAGGGTGGAAAGGGAAGCCTTTTTTGACAGCAGGTGTGAGAGCAAGAAGAATTCAATAGCAAGCTTATCCAGGGAAAGCTATTTTTTCCCAAGTTTGCTCATAAAGTTGCACCAGTGTGCACCGCTTGGAACCATCTCAGGTTCTGGTCTCTTCAGCAAATGCCATTCTCACTTGAAAAGTGAGGGGCGAGGGATTAGAATCCTTTATCAGCACCATGTGAAAGCCCTTCTGCCCTCAAGCACCCTGGAAGCACCATAAGAGGCTGGGGCTGGGCTGGGGCTGGGAACGCACTCAGGAGCAGCGCCAGCTCTCATCGCCTCTGCAGGATAAAAGATGCTCTTCCCTGGCCACGGTCACTCCAGAACCCTCAGCAATTAGCTCCTGCAGCTCCACTGCAAGTCCATTAAGGCCCAGAGATGAATTCCATATTTCAGGAGTAATCATTACTCAAGCTGTCTCTAAGCTCAGGAGATAATTCCTGATTTACTCTGCTCTGTTTGCTTGGACCTTCGAGAGGGCACGACTGGAGGAGATGCACTTGGCAATAAGCAGGGAAACCTATTCAATTCAGCAGGATGGGGAGATAATTTTATGCCTCCAAGTGCAAGGGGTCATATCTTCCCCTCACAGGACAGCCAGAGAATTGTGGAGAATGCCAATTTAATTCAAAGGGACAATAGGAGCCCAGAACTCTTCTGCTCCGTTATGAGCTAGTGCCACATCCTCTTTCTCACGAGGCAAACTTTGCACCCCAGCCCTCCTTCCCCTGCACCACTGTTTTGCTCTTGTCAATCCCAGTATTATCCATTTCACAGCATTTCTCCAATCTGCTGTGAATGATTGGGATTCCAATCCTGCTGTTGTGACTGTAAGCAGAAATTTTATTAGCTCCTGCTTCTCTCATCGTCCAAGTAATTAATTAAAATATTGATTAGTCCTAGAGACGGGACAGACCCTGTTGAGATTCTTGTAGATAAATCCTTTTGGGCAGGCAGCAAACTACCTGCAGCTCGTGAAGCTGAAGCTTTCCAATTAAGCCTGTTTTTTCTCCTCTTTTTCTCCTCTCTGCATAATTCCATCTGGCTGATAATTGTTTATGGGAACAAGGTGGGACAGGGTCAAAATCCTTCCTTCAGTCAGGAGGCAGCACAGCTTCCCCAGGTGGGACAGGTGCCTGCCTGAAGGAGAAATGAAATGTTTGATGTGATCTGTGTGAGACAATCCATGACATCCTCATCCAAGTGACTGCACGTGGATGAGTCACTTCTTCAGCATCTTTCCAGGGATCAGCGCTGAGCTGGGTCTGGATCTGCCTGACGGCTCTTTCTTCCCCTCCTGAGATCCCTGGAAACCTCCAGTTTCTGGGAAATGTGGCTTTAATTGGTAGCGTTTCAGTGATTCCTTTTCAGCGTTCCTCTGGGAACTTCCCAGATTTTCCTGAACTTCAGTGTAACATCTACGGGTTGTTTGCCTTCCTCTTCCCCATCCTGGGGCTGGATTCCACCCACAGCTCTGCCTCACTCCCAGCCACAGCCATTCTTTGTCTTGTGGCTGCAAACTGTGTCTCCTCAGCCAGCACTTCCTGGGAGCAGATTTCAGGTTGCCAGAGGCAGCTCCAGTGAGTTTGAAGAGAAACCTCCAGTGGGGTTTGATTCGTGTTTTGTTGGCCTCCTGCAAACAGCCACAGAATCCACCTGGGATTGTCCCTATCCCCTGTGCTGGAGAACCAGCAGCACAGCAGGAGAAACTCTGGGTCTGGCTGCAGCAGCGGCCAGGAGCACTGCAGGGAGAGATCTGGCTGAGCTGAACACACCAAGGGTGATTTAAAAGCTTCAGCTTTGCTCTTTTTTCCAGAGGAATGGGAGTTGTGCTCGGCTCTAAAGCAGCTCTTGGCTCCATTAGTGCTTTGGGTCCTTCCCTCCAGCTTTAATTCCTTCTCTTGACCCTGTGCAATTCTCACCAGCCTTAAAGGCACCGTTCTGCCTCCAGCTCTGTGACCCTGGTACCACAAAGTGCTGCATGGAAACATCCAGTGCTCCAGTTCCAGGAAGTCCGTGGAGTTCTGGCCCAGCTGGATTAGCTCCTGTTAACCCCCCAATGCAATTCCTGGCTGGTGCCCAAGCTGTACCCCTCAGTGCTCTGTAAATTCTGTTTCAGGCTGTCCTCTGGGGATGCCTCCTCTGGGGAGAACCTGGCAAACGGCACGGGGTGGATTTGGGGGATTCTGCTGCTGCTGCCCCTTCCTTTGCTTCCTTTCTCCGCAGCCCTCCTACCTGTCTGCCCCTCGATCTGCATCAAACACTGCTCCTGCTGCTCCCTCGCTGCTGCCAGCCCTTTCAAATTCCCTGGGCTTTATTCCCTCCCTGCTGACGGGAGGTGGGAGCAGCCTTTCCAAAGTGCCTCTCTTTCATCTTCCCTGGCAAGCCAGTCCCTTTCAACCACGTTCTTAAAGAGCACAGGGGAGGGGACGGGGAAATGCAGGTTTATTTCTCTTTTTAGAAACTCCAGCCCAAACTGATGGAAATTACCAGAGCAAAAGCAGAGCAACAGGCCTACAGCTAAGACACAGTTCGTAGGTGCCTTGGATTTATCCACAGGGACCTGTCCTCTGCTGGAGGGGTAACGAGGGAAGGAAGAATTCAGGCTGTGCCAGCCCGTGCATTGCCCGAGCCAGACCTTTCTGTGGTGTGGTGGGAGTTTTCCAAGTGGAAAATGAACGTGCAGCCCTGAGCCCAGCAGTTAGAAGGGGCTGGGAGTGCGCTGGCCAGTCTATCCTGCATCCATCAGGACCCCAACCAGGCAGCAGAGGGATGTGCAGCCTGTGTGCCACCTGCAGCAGCACCACAGGCAATTAAACTCCCTGTTTATTTGGGGAAAGGGTCTGGTTATTCCCTCTCCCCCTCCTTTCTGTAAATGGAACCCTGCTTTCAGTGGCTTGAGGGGCTCTCAGAAAGGCTGCACAGCCCTGAGGGGCTCCAGTGGGATGGGGGAGAGAACCATGGAATCACTGAATGGTTTTGGATGGAAAGGCCTTAGAGATCATCCCGTTCCACCCCCTGCCATGGGCAAGGACACATCCCACTACCCCAGGTTGCTCCAAGCCCCGTCCAGCCTGAGCTTGCACAGTTCCACGGGTAAAGAATGTGGAATCTGCAGTAGATTCCTGGCAAAGCACGCTGCAGCTCCTCACTTCCCACGCCACACGGAGCAAATTGTGCTGCTGTTTGTTTGTTGTGGAAAGTTTGTGGTGTGGAAAGTACCTTGGAGTACTTGGCATTCAGCTGAGCACGGCAGGACAGCGCCTGGGAGCCAAGGCTTGTGCTCAGCCAGGAAAGAACCTTCTTCTCCCAGGATTCCATGGATTTCCAGGCTCCCAGGGGCTGGAAGGACCCATCTCTCCCTGCCCCTGCCCAAAGAACCTCGTCCTCATCCCTCTCCTGCTGCTTTAGCAACAGATGCTGCCTGGCCGTGCCTTGGAAAGGAGGACAGAGCAAAACCCTCCCAGTTTTGCCTTTCTAAAGGTCGTGGTCAGCAAATGCTACTTGTCCTTCCCTGGATGGCTGCACCTACATCCCTGCAACATCCACACACTCCACTGCCTTCTAGAACCTTCTCTGAAGCCAGACATCACTGCTTGGTACCCTGAACGGGGCTGTAAACTCTCAACTCAGTGAGCACAAGATGCTGCATAAAAATAGGAAAAAAAAACCCCAACCCAAGCCCCTAAAAAATTCCAATCATGCTCCCAGTCTGCACTGAGGTAACTGGGACCCTCAGAATGGCTGGGCAAACAGTTTGGGGAAATAGCTCAATTCAGTCACTTCACCACAGGCCTTCTCCCTTCCACTTCTCTGCACACCCAGCTCTTCCCAAAGGATATCTGCCAGGGTAGGAGGAGAGAATGAGTTTTCCCCTATGTGTATTTATTTTCTGCATATTTGGGTTGAACTTACAAGTTTTGTTTTCTTGACTAAATTCCATCCTGGAGCCAAAAATGACAAAGTTACCCAGTGGCCGTGGCTGCTCGCTGGTGGTAGGAGCAACACAATTCACTCTTGGGTGGGAAGGAGCCCCAGGGTGGGAAGAATGCAGGAAACAGAGGCAGCTGAACCAAAATAGCACCAGGCTGGACTTCCACCCCATAATTACAGACAGAACCCCCTTCACGGAGCCCAGGGCTGGCTGGTGCTGGGCTCAGATGGCTTAGCCACAAGCTCTGCCCCGTCTGGAGAGGGCTCCAACCTCGTCCTCTGATCCCGTAGCCCTGGGAAAAGTTCTGCCCTTCTTCAACTGCAAACCAGGAATGCACCTGAACTCCCACGTGCTCCAAGCAATGACCATCAGAAAACAAGTGCTGATAACACAGAAAATAAGAATTATAAACATCAGTCACAGAAATCTGCGGGTTCAGTACAAAACCATTCCTTAAAAATGATTTATTTAAAAAAAAAAAAAAAACCTTCAGGTTTTTGGCTACTGCTCAGTGCTGGCATCACCGAGACGGTCAGCAGGAAAAACTGCTTCGAAGGACACAAATCCAGGAGGCTGCCGAGTCCACGGGTTCAAGAGTGAGGACTAATCCATGTGAGGGAACAAGCTGCACCCCCGAGGAGGAGAAGGACGTGTGGATGGATCCACAGCACTGCAGCAAGAGTCCATCCCAGCCGGGAGAGCAGGAAGCAGCCCCAGGGTCCATCACTGCAAGCGTCCACCCCTCACAGCTCGGGTGTGGGCTCATTCACGGACCACAGCTCACACTTCGCCCTCACACCTTGGATTCCGGGCTCTTTGTGGACTTCCCTGCCAGCTTCTCCTTCTCTGGCTCTGCCTTTGTCTCCTCTGCCCGGCTGGCTTCCCTCTCCTGCTTCCTGAGGATCAGATACACGGCCCCGAAGCACAGGAAGGCGCCCGCCTCGAAGAAAAACTGCAGCCCCAGATACCTGTGGGGTGCGGACAGGGCGGCTCAGGGAGCAGGGATGCTCCCGAGGGCTCCAAGCACCGGCCCTGCCACTCTGGGCACTCTGTTCCAGGCACGGCCTGTGCCCCGGCGCCGGGAGCCGTGCCGGAGTGACCTCGGGCTGCACGGGGGCGTCCCCAGCTGCTCCCGGCCAGGGAGCTGGTCCCGGAGCTGCGTCCCCCACGCCGCCCGTCCCTACCTGTGCCTGAAGAGCGTATTGTCGTAGTATCTGCAGGCAGCCCTGCGCTCGCACCTCCTCTCCCACAGCACGCAGCTGGTGTCGATGGCGCTGCCGTACAGCACCGGGCCCGGCATCCACGCTGCAACACCCGCGGCGTCAGCCCCACGGCGCCAGCCCCACGGTGTCAGCCCCACGGTGTCAGCCCCACAATGCCAGCCCCACGGTGTCACCCCCACAGTGTCACCTCCACAGTGTCAGCCCCACAGTGCCAGCCCAGCCCGCCCTGCCCGCCAGACACCCCAAACACGGCCCCAGGAGCCACAGCCACCCCAAACACGAACCCAGGGAACACAGCCACCCCAAAACAGGGACCCAGGGAACACAGCCACCCCAAAACAGGGACCCAGGGGTCACAGCCACCCCAAAACAGGGCCCCAGCGGTCACAGCCACCCCGAAACAGGGCCCCAGAGAACACAGCCACCCCAAAACAGGGCCCCAGGGGTCACAGCCACCCCAAACACGGCCCCAGGTGCCACAGCCACCCCAAACACAGCCCCAGATGCCCCAGCCAGGTGCCCCCTGAGCACTTCAGTGCCAGGGACTCCACCACCGCCCTGGTGGAGCAGGTTTAACTCCCAGGCAGGGCTGTTGCAGTCCCCACCTCCTCTATCCCCTGAGCATTTATTGCTCCTTCCCATGGCTACTGTGGCGCATCCTCCAGGGCAACACAAATTTTGGAGAAATAACTGGAGGGATCACAGGATGGGGCTTGGAGCCCCCCTGGCATGCTGGAGGTGAACAGAGCAGTGTCTGCACACAGCCTGAGCTCCTGGACCTGGAGTGGTTCCCAGCCCTCCTTTGTTTACACATGGATGGAGCTCTTGGAGCTGCCTTGTCTCATCCCCCCCATGCGCCCCCAGACCCTGCAGGGAAGCATCTTTCCCTGCCCTGGGAAAGCCCTCTCCAAGAGCTGCCCTTATTTTCCAGGAGGGTATTTTAACACATTTCAATTTACCTAAAACTCTCAGCAGCATGAACTGTATCCCAACAGCAAATGATTTGTCTTCAGGCTGGATGCTCCTGAAAAACAGAAGGCAACAAAATGACCTCTGGCAATCCCTCCAGGATGGATGCTTCCCTCCCTGGCACACACCTCACCCACACACTTGTCCATCCAAGTGTCCCGGGGAGCTCCCATTCACATCACCAAAGCTGATGAGGGTTCATTCATTAGGGCTAAACACTGAACATGGCCTTTCCTTGGCCTGAAAACCCTGCCAGGCCCAGGAAGAGCTTGGAAGTATCATTTCTAGCCTAAAACAGAGATTCCCCCGTGGCCTTCCCCCAGGTGCTGCCGTGCTGAATCACTGCCCAGGTAATAGCACATCTTGTGCAGAGGTGAAGCCACGGCAGGAACAGGGCATGAGGGGCAATCCAGGGCTGGTTTAACCCTCATTCAGGGCTGGTTTAACCCCCAGTCAGGGTTGGCTTAATCCCCATTCAGGGCTGGTTTAACCTCCATTCGGGGCTGGATTAACCCCCATTCAGGGCTGGTTTAACCCCCAGTCAGGGCTGGTTTAACCTCCATTCAGGGCTGGTTTAACCCCCAGTCAGGGCTGGTTTAACCTCCATTCGGGGCTGGTTTAATCTCCATTCAGGGCTGGTTTAACCCCCAGGCAGGGCTGGTTTGATCTCCATTCAGGGCTGGTTTAACCCCCAGTCCCAGAGTTGGAGAAATCCTTCCCCCTGGCGCACAGATCCCCTCGAGAAGCCCTCTGTGGTGCCCAGGACAGTGCCCGAGCTGTGCCCACCTGAGGATGAGCATGAAGGATGGCGTGTGGGACGTGCTGGCCAGGATGCCTGCCAGGCAGGAGAGCACCACGAAGGGCACGAAGAGGTGGGAGCAGCCAGTGCCGCAGGTGCCCGGCCTGGCGACGCCCGCCGGCCCTGGCCCCCCGACGCAGCTGCACCCGCTGTAGTTCTGCAAAGAGGAGACAACATCCAGGGGATGCTCAGGGATGGGCAGGTGGGAGGGAACGCTGCCAGCTGCCAGGGCGAAGGACAGGGGGTATGATTTGTCTGGGAATAATTAGCAGGAATTGGCACTCAGTACTTCAGGGAGAACTCAGAGCCATGTCCAGCACTCCAGGAGAGCTGGAGAGGACAAGGGATGAGGGACAGGACACAGGGAATGGCTTCCCACTGCCAGAGGGCAGGGATGGGTGGGATATTGGGAGGGAATTCCTGGCTGGGAGGGCGTCTGTGCCACCTGTGCCAGGCTGTGAGCCCTTTCATCCCGGGCTGTGTGCAGGGCAGAGCTGCAGCCACAGCTCAGGGCAGTGTTAGGTCTCACATGTAAAACCTCACATTTGAGAGAGGCTCATAAATAACTAGCACAGCCTTACAGCAGAGGAAAGATGGCTTGGGGTGATGGATGAGGAATTTTACCTTTTCCCTGATTTAGTCACAATTCTCTCCTTTTTTTCTGTTTTAAACAAGAAATCTCTGGGTTGTATTTTTTGTTTTAAAGAGACCTTTAAATAAAATTAGCATCATATTTTGGTTGCTAGAGTAGGTGGCAGTTTGCAGAAGAATGATCCCAGAGGCCAGGGGCAGCTCAGAGTCTCCCAAAACTTGGTTCCTACATCCAAGCTTACATGGTACCCTCTGGAAAGGCTGCAGCAAAGCTGAGCACACAATTGCAGGGTTTTCTGCAGGCTGGGAGGGTTCCTGGAAACCCTGGGACGGGGAAGGCAGGAGGCAATGAGTGCCATGGGTGCCTGTACTGCTGAAAATGGCAAGAAAAGTGTAGAATTTCCAAGGAAGTAAGGGCTGGAAGAGAGAGGCATGGTCGAGGAGGAAAAAAAGCAGTTGGAAAGGATCTGCTGCACAAAAGGCAGGCGTGGGGGTGCAGGAAACCACATTTGGGACTAAGCTCTGGCAGACAGCACAATTATTATCAAAATGAAGAGCTGTTAACTAACAAAATGCTGCTGCAAACTGCCCAGACAGTTCCCCGCTTCCATTACCTCCTGTGCCAAGAGCGCAGGTGAGACACTCGCCCTGCACGGGCTGCTAAGGACCTGCAGGTGGGGGTTTGACTGGCAAAGCTTCCCTTGGGTGCACCTGCTGAGCTGCACTGCCTGCAGAGCCAGGAGAGCAGCGGCACGAGGCAGGAAGGGCAGGAGCAAAGCCCGCTCTGCCAGCCCCCGCACACACAGACAGTTGCGGCAGCCCAAGGGCCAGCAGGGCAGCGGGCACCCCCGGCAGCCTTGCCCAGTTCACCAGACTCACCAGGACGGAGCTGTCGGGGCGCAGGGTGACGCTGCTGCAGCCGGCAGAGCAGGGGGACGTGTACTCCACGCCGTCTGAGCCACAGACGGGGTTGAAGCCCCTCTCGGGGCAGCGGCACTGCGCGTTGCACGCCATGTCGTGGTGGCCAAAGCCAGAGCTGGGCCCGGGAAAGGGTTAATGCAGGTATGGAGCATCACCCCCACCCCACTCACAGAGTGTGGGCTGGGATCAGCAAAACCCCATGAAAAACCCCGTGGGCTGGGATCACCAAAATCCCCTGGGCTGGGATCACCAATATCCCTTGGGCTGGGATCACCAAAACCCAGTGGGCTGGGATCACCAAAACCCAGTGGGCTGGGATCACCAAAACCCCCTGGGCTGGGATCACCAAAACCCAGTGGGCTGGGATCACCAAAACCCCCTGGGCTGGGATCAGAAAAACCCCGCTTGATTGCACAAGGAACCCTTCCCCATGGGAATTCCACCGCCACCCCGAACCTTTGCTCTGCCCGGCACAGCATCCCAACCACAACTGGGCACCAGAGCCACCCTCTGCCCTCACACTTGGTCCCAAACCTGGCCTTAGGGGTTCTTGCAACACAGCACTGTGGGAGGGAGGGAGGGAGGTTCCCCTGGACCACAGGACACTGAATAGGGAATTCAGAGGCCTGGATCAAGCCACAGGGAGCTGCTGCCCACATTTAGCTGCCACAGCTTGGATGGTGTGATCCCAAGGCTGGCCCCTGCCTGAATTATTCATCCACCACGCTTTCCAAGATGAATACTTGTGCTGTTTGTGCCAAAAACGTGTTTACTTCGGGTTCCACGCTTGCTGCTCAGTAGGAAATCTCACTGGTGGAACTCTTATAACCCTGCTCCTAAAAAGCTCATGTTCCTGCCCTAAACCTGAGGACACAGCGGACTTGGTGTTCATCCACAAGAATTTCTTACTTTATCTCCACTAGCTGCTTCTCCTGAGGGAATAAACACATTTCTTGGGATTCCCACCATGAGGAATGTGCCTGTGGTAGGTGTGTGCCCACTCTGGGTGCCCAGGAGCTGAAGTACCTGTCCCAATGGGTGACACCCGCCACCTTCTGCGTGGGGCAGCCCAGGAAGAGCAGGGGAAAGGCCACGAGCAGGCAGAGCAGCATGCCCAGCACACACAGGGCACCGCACTGCCTCAGGGACATCTGGAACCGCTTGAGGATGGCGCCGCCCACCACGATCCCGACCATGGCCCCAGGGATGTTCACAGCACCTGGGAAAGGCAGGCATGGCATCAGGGAACCTTAGACATCACCCGCTTCCATCCCTTTCCACCACCATCCCAGGCTGCTCCAAGCCCATCCAACCTGGTCTGGGGCACTGCCAGGGATCCAGGGCCTGTCCACCCTCACTGGGAGGAATTCCCTCCTAATACCCAATCTAAAGCCATTCCCCCTGTGTCCTATCACTGCTCCTTGTTTTCCATCTCTGGTCTGTGTCAGTCCCTTCTCACAGCAAAGGCCCAGAGGATTTGTTGTTGGGTTCCTGGTTTTCAGCACAGGTGATTCAGGAGGGACCAAGGTTTTTGCAGGGATTGGTGGAATAATGCCACAAAAAAGCGGCTTTTTCAAAGGATCCCACAGCAAACTGGCTGCCCTATGGATCCATGGATGGAAGATGTCAGGAGCAGTGGAAAGCTGTGCCTCACCCAGCAAAATGTGATTTTTTTAGTGTTGACAGGAAGAAGTCAGCCTGGGGAGGATGTTTAATTTCTGGGCAAAGCAGGATTGTGCCCATTTCTGTGGTCACCCTTGCAAAACCCCATTTACATAAAACCCCCCATTTCTGGCGGAGACCAAAGTTCAGCTAGAGAAATGCAAACTGCTTAATTCAGCTAAGAATCCATGGGGAGGTTGCTTACAGCCCATAAATACCCACGCAAGGGAGGAATTTCCAGCTACAGAAAGCTTTTTTGATCTGAAAGAAAAAGGCCAAGCGAGACTCAGTAGTGAGAACAAAGGCCAGATAAATTAATCCACAGAACACGGTGCTGACTTGAATGCAGAGGGTAAATCAAGGCTGGGAACAGGTCAGCTGGGCACCTCGGGGCAGGACAGCACTGCTTCAGCATTTAACCTTCCTGCTGCATTCAGTCCAGCCTGCTCTGCTCATTTTATTCTGATTTATCTGTCGCAGACCTCAGAGGCCTCTTTCCCTGAGGTGCTGTTTGCTCAGAAATGTGTTTTAAACACTTCTGTGGCAGGATCTCTGAACTCTCCAAACGATTCTGAGAGGGAGGCTTTACTCTAGAGGAACTCTTCCTAATTTCTAGATGGTTTTTTAAGGAGGCAAAAGCTCAGCAGCACTTACCAATGATCATGTTGGCCAGGGAGGCTGTGAGGGAGAACTGTCTCTCCAGGAACTTGCCCATGAACGTTGCTAATCCAGCAACCATGGCAGAGATGTTGACCTGAGCCAGCACCACCAGCAGGTACACGGGGTGCCGCAGGTTCCTCAGCAGCACCACGGGAAAGCCTGAAAGGACAAGGGAATTAAAACCTGAAAGGACAAGGGGCATCTGTTGCATGGGGAGGAGGGTTACAGCAAAGACTTTGGGTTGGAAGGGACTTCAAAGCTCATCTCCTTCCACCCCCTTCCTTGAAGCTTTCTGGCAGAGCTTCTGCTAAACCAAACACACAAGTAGATGGGAAGTCATTAAAAGTTAATTTATTTGCTTGCTGCGGTTGCAATTTGTGTGTCCTTTTCGTTTCAATGAAGAAATGCAGCAATGAAAAATGCATTTTTTGATTTCAGGCAAGAAACACTCCAGCAAACTGCCCCAGGGCTGAACCCTCGAGCAGGAGAGGTCTGCAGCCTGCTCAGCTCAGGCAGCCCCCAGCTGCCAGGGGCTCGGGGTGCCCCATGCTGCCAGCTGGGAGCTGCCACTGTCCCTCCTGGAGTGATGTCCCCTTCCTGCACATCCCAAAGCCACTTTCTGCTCCTGCTGCTGCTCTCCCACCGCCTTCCCCTGCTCTGGCTGGCACGCAGAGGGCAACTTCCAAACAAACTGCTGATGAGTCTCCCAGATGAGGGCTTGGGCAGCCAATATGCTGGAGCAGAGATAAGGAATTAACAGCGAGGATTAATGCAAAGGACTGCCATAAATTAATGGTGCTAATTCTTAGCAGCTGACAAACAAAATGGGACAATCTTTCTGTCTGCTCCAGCACAGCGGTGCTGGGGAGATCTCCCTGGGGCTTGTGTGGGAGCTGGCCCCGGGTGGGGATGGATTTTGGCTGTCCTAAATCTTCTGTGAAGAGCAAAAGGACCCTCTGTGGGTGCAGTGGGGTCCCCCATGTCCAAAGGTGAAACTCCCCTTCATGGCAGCATCGCCCTTCCAGCTCAGCACTCTGCCCTCAGGTCAGGCAAGCAGCCAAAAAAATCATAGGAAGCTGCAAAAGCCTGTCCTTCGAGGGGCCCAAGCATCCACAGCACGGCCAGGCACCCTGGAATACCGACCCTCTGGAGGCTGGCAGTCAGCAGAGAGGCAAGGAGCTGCATTACACACTGTGAACCCAACAGGGGAGATGGTTTTGCTTTTAAGCACCACTAAAGGTTCTGATTTTTGAAGAGTATTCCTGGAACTTCTCAGCCACGCTGCAGATAGGAAACCTCAGCTTGCTGGCTGAAAAATCTCCTGAGAGCCAATCCAACCTTTTGTGGGGATCTTCCACCAGAAATTCCTTTTCCCTGGAGGTCTCTGGTCTTTTTAATCAAACCACACACCCCAGATCAGAGGTAGAAAGCTGAGCAGATCCCCACTTCATAGTGGAAGCAGCAGGACTTCCATCCTCTGCAATCCCTAACTGGATCCTCGTCGCAGCTCCAGAGAAGCAGCTGGGCAGGCAGGAAAAGCAAGTGGAAACTTTAAAATAATAAACGAGAAATATCCTTGAAACTGCCTTTGGGAACCATAAGAGAAACAGTCGAGTCACGAGTGCAGCCTTCCAATTGCTTTGAAGATCACCTTTAACGGGCTAATTCCCAGTATGTGCAGCAGAATGTGCACATCCTCCCAGGTGTTTTCAGCAGAAGCCTGGAAATTAGCAATGGAAATGACTTCAGGCAAGCTAAATCCTACTTTTCCCATTACTGCAGGGAGACCCGATGCCTGCAGCAGGAGAAATTTGTGAGTGTGAGGAGCAGGGTGCAAGCCGGTGTCACGTCTGTGCCAGAGCCAGCTCTGAGTCCAGTCAGGGAATGGTTTCGGTTGGGAGGGACCTCAAAGCCCACCCAGTGCCACCCCCTGCCATGGCAGGGACACCCTCCACTGCCCCAGGGTGCTCCCAGCCCTGTCCAACCTGGCCTGGGACACTTCCAAGGAGATTCAGGCTGGAGAATCTCATCTCCAAATGCTGCTCTCATAAACTGTCATGTAGAAAATAATAGTAAAGAGAGAAACAGAGAGAGGAAACAAAACAAGCAGGAGAGTGGTGAGATGGGAAGGAAATTCTCTTTCAAGTGACTTGCAGATGAGCCAGCCCTGAAGTCTTTAGGCTTCACCCATATTGCCCCATCACACCCTGCCTGCCACCCCATTCCTGGCTCTAAAAAGAGTTTTGCATGAGAGATAGTGGTGATTTCAGTGAGATTACTCTCCTGACATAAACCAGACACTTCATTTATTTCAGAACTGGGCTTTGGGGGATAAATTCTGAGAAATAATGGATTTATTAGTACAGCCCTGACACAGCAATGCTGATTCCAGCCCCGAACCAAAGCTGCAGCTGGAGCAGGGTAAGATATTTCCTCTCTCCGCAGGCAGGAGCAGGGAGCTCATTTTTATTTGTGTTTCAGAGGCACAGAGCAGAATGTCAGTGTGAAAATCCCATCTGAGCACTATCAATCTGTTCCCACGCAGCCTCTCCCATCACACAGGTTTCTAAATGACAGTGCCACAAGGTCAGGGGGGGAGAAACCCACGACTGCCTCCTCTAATTGAGCAGCAAACGCTGCCACCAGTGGGAGAAAAGCCTGCCCACGCCTGCCTGGCTGTGCCTGCCCTGCACTGACCTTCAGAACACAGAGAATTTGCAATCAATTAACAGGATAATATTTGGGAAGTGTGGAGGAAGCTGACACGGAGTCACTTCAGAGGGCCACTATTTGTAAGTAGCTGCCACTGTGCAGAGTATTTAAAAAACCCAAACATCCCAAGCATTAGCAGATGCCTCCACAGACTGAAGGCCAGCTGATCCCCGTCAGCATAAAGAGCCCACTCATTTCCAGACAATTTAAGTGCACTGGATTCAGATCTGCCTCTGGGTTTTAACTGCCCAGAGCCTGGCCCCCCGGCAGCATTGGCCATTCTCAGTGGGACAGGAGGTCAGCCTGCCTTGGACAGCATCTCCAGCCTTGGAGGAGGGAGTCTGATGAGGTTTTTTGGGGATGAGACGTTGCCACTGGGGACTGATTCCTGATTCCAAGGTCTGAGGACTGAGCGAGAGCAGCCGGAGGCTCCCAAACCCCTCTGGCCGAGGGGGTCTGTCCCTTCCCACGGCTCTGCTCCAGCCTCACAGCTAGCACCCCTCCTTCCTGCTGGATCTGGGCTCTGCTGAGACTTTGGCCTCTGATTCCTATTGCCCACATAAGCCATGAATCACAGAGTCACAGAAGGAATTGGGATGGAAGGAACCTTAAAGCCCATCCTGTTGCACCCCCTGCCATGGGCAGGGACACCTTCCACTGTCCCAGCCTGCTCCCATTCCCATCCAACCTGGCCTCGGACACTGCCAGGGAAGGCATGTGACACTCAGAGTGACCAAGGCCAGGTGCTTTGGTTGGCACGAGGTGCAGCAGGGCAGTGTGGGCAGGGAGCAGAGGGCTTAAACCCAACACTGAGCCTAAGGTGCATGCCAAGGGCTGATCCAGGAGCTGGGCTGGGCACAGGGGGAGCATCCCTGTACCCTGGCAGGGCCCAGCTTGGCCGTGTGTGTGTGCCAGCAGGGTAGGGCACACTTACGTCTGATGAACTCCATGAGGGAGAGGCTCTCCGTGTGCTGGGACCTCGGCCTGAGCTGGCTCAGCATGTCCTTCCTCTTCTTGCTGGCTCTGTCCTTCCCTCTCACCACCTGGGGACACACCAGAGGCTGTCACTGCTCACGTCGTGCCACAGCTTCCCCTGCCCTTGCCTTTTCTCTCCCAAACCGTGACACAGAGCAGCCCAGGATGGCCATCCCTGTCATGTCCAGCTGTGCTCCCTGCCCACACCACCGGGTTTCCAGCGGGGCTGACAGCATCCAGACACACAGCCATGCTGCAGAGGAGCGTTCCCACCTTTCCTGACAGATCACACTTCATCACTACCAAGCTGTGCCGCTCCCCAGGCACAGCACACCGTGTGCTCAGCTCACGCACACTCAGGAGGGGCCAGGCTTTGCAGGAAATGCTGCATGCCCTTACGGGGGATGGCGTTCTGCCCCAGAGCTTGTTCTATCCCTGTGTGTGGGGCCAGGCACAGGCACCCGAGGAGGGAGACACCAGCACAGCTCTGGGCACTGGTTTGGACGGAGGGTGAGCAGTCCCCGTGTCTCTGTGCTCCCTCACAAGCTGCTGGGCAGGAAAGAGGCAGCAATTGCAAGAGGGAAATGTATCCAGGCAAGGAGGGGGTCTGGGATGGAGGCAAAATGTATGTCACCTCCGAAGGCAAGAGGCTGCCCAGGGAAGTGTGGAACCCCTGGCCCTGGGAGGTCCATGTCAGCCTCACTGGGGTGTCCAACACCCCACGGCACCAGAAAGCCCAAGGAACATTTCTGGGATGTGCTTCGGATCCCTGCAGAGTCTGCAGGCTCCCAGGGGAAGCACAGGAGCAGGGGCACTGGTCAGAGGTGTGCTGCTGTGCCTGGGGAGCAGCAGGCAGGCCTCAGGGGAGCGTGATTTGCGGGGGAAGCCATGGAGTGTTTCCAGCCAGAGCCAACAGCTCTGCCACTCCAGCAGCCCTGAGCTGGGCTGGGCAATGAGTTCATTCAGCAGCAATTAGAGACCTGTAATGGACAGGAGGAAATCTGGGCTAAAATCACCGCCTCTGCTCGGAGAGTGCTCATTAGACAGCAGCGGGGTCACAGTGTCTGTGCTGGGGGTGCCACGTGCCCTTTTTAAGGGAAGAAGCAATGAAACTCCTTTCCTGTTTTGTGCTGCTGGAGCTCAGGCTTTCACACATCCCTCAAATGCAAGGATAAAATCCCTTTCACTTTTCGATTGCGTTACAGGGGCTCTTCTCTGCTCTGAAACGGCAGCATTTTCCAAAAATACATTCAAGCTGCTCCTGCCTGTGGCTTCCTCAGCTTCCAGCTGTTTGTACTTCTGAGAGTCAACAGCCTGCACGTCCAGACAAAAGGCCAGCTCCCCCAGATCCCCCAGTCTGGGATGTCCCTGTGTGTGACCCTTGCAGGGGATGTTTCCGTGCACATGGAGCAAAGCCCTCGCAGGGGGGGAAAGCTCCTCTCCCTGTGCTGCCTTGGCCCTGGCACAGCTTTTTGCTGCCTGAAAGCATCAGGAAATACATTCCTGTGGGATGAAGGGAAGCAGGGGCAGAAGGAAAAGCAGGAATCCTGCCTGCTTGCTGTGGATGATGCTGGAGTGGTGCTGGAATGGTGCTGGAATGGTGCTGGCTGCCCCATCAGAGATGCCCAAGCCTTGAGGAGCATGCTGTGCCCCTGCCACGGGGGATTTTGGCATTGTCACAGCAGAAATTTGTCAAGCTGGAGCTGGAAGGTGCACTAACACAAGCTGGCTGCTCAGCCCTGCCCCAGCATCATGCCAAGGAGAAACAAACTCAGCTTGCAAAATGCCCCCACACTTGGATTTTCCTGGATGGCTCCTTAAAGGACTCAGCTTCTTGGTGCCACTCATTGCATCTCACGTTTCTGCAATAAGATTTTGTCTGCATTTTTATCTGCCCCTGGATCCCTGGAAGTGCACAGGTCAGACACTGGGGCCTGGGACACCCTGGGACAGTGGCAGGTGTCCCTGCCATGGCAGGGGTGGCCTTAAGGTCCCTGTAACCCCACCCATGCCGTGATTCCATGAGTCCACTGGCATCACTTCCACCCTCAGGGGGCTGGAGGAGGCAGACAGGCTTTTGAGGAAGGATAATGAAGCTCCCACACACTTTTCCCTGCACAGACATGAGCAAATCCAGGCATGGCTGAGCAGGGCTCCACAGGAAAGGAAAATGAAAGCAGCTTTTCCTGGCAGCTCCTGCTCTTCCCACCTGCTACTGCACCTGTGAGAAGGGCAGCCAGAGGTGCCAGCAGGCTGGCTTGATCCAAATACACCCCTGGAGACAGGGATAAATGACCTGCTCTGTGACAGAGAGGTTTTCTTTGTTTATTTTGAGGTTTGTGCAGAGTTTCCCTCTGGCTGTGAACAGAACCTGGCACTCCCAGCTCACTGAAAAGTAAGGTCAGAGAAGTTATTTTCGTATTAGACAAATAAAGTGTAAAGCCTCACGGCTTGGGAAAGAATTATGTTCCTTTTGACAAGGTCAGGCTCCCTACAAACACTTCATTATGCCTCTTCCAGCAGGTGTGGGTCCCTCCAGGGACCCTATTTCCAGGAGTGTTAAAATAACCAGCAGAGGGGCACCTTGATCCCACTAAATGGGAGGATTATTTTTGGCTGCTGTTTGTGCCTGTCTTTAAAGCTCCCTGGGGAAAATCCAGCTGTAGGGACCAGGATTCCTGTAGCCTGTCCTGCCACTTGGCCCTCTGTGCTCCTCAGACCATGCCCTGTGCTCCCAGGCTGCCTTTGGTGGTGCTTTTGGAGCTTTAATCAGGCACACAGAGCATCACAGAACCTTTTTCCAGAGAAAGACCTCAATTTCCAGCACCTAACAGGAGAGCTGGACTGGGACTTTTTGACAGGACAGGGAGGGACAGGACAAGGGGGAATTTCTTTAGGATGAAGGAGGGCAGGGTTAGGTGGGATTTTGAAAAGGAAATGTTCCCTGTGGGGGTACTGAGGCCCTGGCACAGGGTGCCCAGAGAAGCTGGATCCCTGGAAGTGTCTGTTTTTGTCTCTGAGAGCACCTTTGCCCCTTTCAGTCCCTTTTTGTGTCACCCTCAGAGCTGCAGGACAGACAGAGCCTGGAATATTGGAATATGGGGACAATACTGCTGCCTGCCTTGGGATACAGCAACACCAGCAGATGGCAAAGCATGAGCTAAGCTACGGCCACACAGCAACTGGAGAGTGCTTAAAGTTCCTCCCAATCCAGGACACAACTCCAAGGAATAGCTCGGGCTCATGGAGGCAGGATTAAACTGGAATTACTGGGAAAAAAAGCTGTTCTTGACTGAAAACAGTTTGTCCAGCATAAGAGCCTCATCCTCTCATCCCCTTCCTGATTTCATGACAACCTCATGGCTTTGCCATGATCAGCCCTCAATAGGATTATTCAGGATATTTTGGTGCTAGAAATCTACTGACAAGCAGCAAAGCAGAGAAATAAAAATATTCTGGGTCTGGAGTGACTAATTTATGAAAGAAAGATCAAAAGAGCAGCCCCACACTATCATTAATGTTAGCACGAGCCATTCCAGGAACTTCAAAGAAAGAATTCATCAGAAAAAGGTGAAGCTGCAACGTGGCTGTGGAATAAAAAATGCAGATGTGTCTTGGCTGGTGGGAGGAGGCAGATCAGTCTCCAAAGACACAGAGGGCTGGGTGGTACCCAGTGTTTGCTGCAGGGTGCCCACTGAGGAGGGTGGGCAGAAGTGGAATCCCAGCTGGAACACCTCAGCTGCCTCTGGGCAGAGCAGAGCTGTACTGTTCCCACGTGCTGTGGGCAAGACAGTACACACGTACAGGAAAACACCCATTTCCAACACATCTTGGAGTGCTCCTGCAGCTCACATGTGTCACCCAGGACAGCACGTGGCAAACTTCCTGCAGGGGCTTTTATCTGAATTTTTTAGGCAGGGCCCCTCGCTGGTGCTGATACTCCCATGGAACAAGCATGGCTGGCCCCAGTGCCTCCCATTCTGCAAGGAGGGCAGAATTTGGCTATTTACTGTATTTTCCTATTATTGTTTTAAACTGCCAGTAGATTCCAGGAGCTTTCTGAGGGAGATGCAAAAATGGGGAGCAATCCAAGAAGTCAAGAAATCCACATGCTGCAGAGGGACACGTGGGTGCTCAGCCATGTGGGAGTGCTCGCCACAGATCCCAGCCAGCAGGGCAGGGTGAAATCTTCCTGCTCTTTTTAAAATCAATTGCCTGTTCCCCCTTACACTCTCCCAAACTGCTCAGAGTGCAGCACTTGCCAGAAAGTGCAGCTGTTTTAGCTGGAAGTGCATTATCTTCTCTCAAGAGGCGTTTATGAAATTAATATTCCCATCAGCCCTAATGAAGAACTTTTCCTTAAGACGGAGAGTGCTGAGCGAAGCCTTCTAGCACAGAGCCTCCCCAAGGCTTCAAAGCAGCCCAGGCTGCAGGAGGAGCAACCAGGGCACACTGCATTTGGGGCCACCCCCATCCTGCCACGCACAGAGCACCCCAGCACCTCACAGCTCACGGCAGCCAGCAGTAAGTCACTGCCTCCCCGAGATGAACTGGTAAATCAGGTCGGGGAACCGCCAGTCTCCGCCGGTTCCTGTGGAAATTCAGGCAGTGTCAGGAGGAATGAAGAATTACTCTGCATGGGCGCACAGGCTTGCTCGGACAGGAAGGTTTCCATGCTGCCTCGAGGCACAGCACAGGTGGAGGGCAGCGACAGCACTTTCAGCATGGCCAAGACACCGCAAGGAGCACAGCTTCACCTCCTGAGCATGTTGCAGCAGCTCCAGCAGCGTGCAGCCCTCAGAAACATCTCATCTGCCAGCATGGCTTGTTCTGCCACGCTGCTCCCGAGGCGCTGGCACGTGCAGCCCTGGGAACGCGCTTGGGGAGCTCCTGAGCCGTGCCAGGCCCTGCTGAGCAGCTCTGCCCTGCTCAGACACTCCCTGCCCTGCTCCCCAGCCGCTGCTGGACAAGAGCTGTCCTCGTCTGCCAGGAGCCCAGTGATGGAATTTCCACTCCACCCCCAAAATTCAGGGCTGCTCCCAGACAAAAGCTGCCAGGACGGACAAAGCTGGCTGCCCTTTGCCTCCCCTGGCAAACCTTTTGTAACCATGACAATCTGGGCTGCATCCTCCTGCCCTCCCCGGGGGAACAGAACCACCGGTGGTTCCGGTTCCTGGGGCTGACGTTTCGGCCCCACCGAGGGGTGTGTGTGTGGGTGTGTGTGTGTGTGTGTGCGTGCAGAACCTCTCCTACCTCTTTCGGCATTTCCCGCGGGAAGAAGAAGTATGGCAGGGCACACAGGGCCACCAGGCTGGCGGCCACCAGGAACCCGAGCCACCAGGCCCCCACCCAGCGTGGGTCCTTGCTGGTGAGCTGCACCTCAGCTGCAACACGAGAGGAGAGGGGCTTCAGAGCCATGCTGGGACAAGGCAGGTACCCCAGTGCACCAAAGGGTGGCCCCAGCCAGCCCCAGCACCCATCACCCCAAGGTGATGGCTCCCAACCCAGAGACCACCAGTCCTGGGGCACGAGCAGCGTTTGCCCCGACCAGCCCACTGCTAAATCACATTTCATTGTCTCTTTCCCATTTCACTGCTGTCCCCGGGGCATCCAAAGAGCTCCTTTGGATGGAGATAGCTGGCACAGGGATGTGCTGGGTGGCCACTGTGCCCCACTGGCAGGGACAGGGCAGAAAAGCCCTGGGAGGCTGGAAGCCTCTCTGCTCCCGAAGCTCTGCCAGGACACGCTGCCCCACCTGTGCTGACTTTGTTGATGTCCACGTAGAAGCGGAGCATGGCAGAGCCCAGCATGAAGGCCACCCCCGGCCCGATGACCGTCAGGGAGAACAGGATTCCTGTGGGGGCACAAGAGCAGGGAGGGCTCAGCCCAGGCAAGGCACCATGGGGACAGAGGTGCCTCAGGGTGGGAGCAGGCTCTGCAGCACCTGCCTCCAGCACAGCCCACTTCCCTGGCAGCTTTCTTATCTCCAAGAGCAACAGCCCCATGCTCCCCGGATTCCTGTCCCACACGGAATTCCCTTTGGCACAGCTCAGACCTTTCCTGACACTTGTCTTCAGCCTCCCAGAAGGACTGCAGTACTCCCAGGAACAAGAGGTGCCCCTTGGCATCAGTAATCCAGGGAACACCAAGTTTTACGAGGTTAAGGAGATAAAAGTTATCAGTGAACGCTTCTCTTTGAATTACTGATAAAAGAAATCCACACATGTAAGATTCAACTCCTGCCTTACGTGTGAGAGTTTTGGATCATCTACCAGGGCAAAATTTGATGCTGTGCTTCCTTTTTTTTTAACAGTAATGACCTGGTTTTGATCTACCTTTGCTGGTCCATTCAGCTGAAGGCTGTGACAGGTAACAGCTGGGAAAGGACTGGAAGGACCTGCAAGGACCACCTTGTCCATCCCACCACCCTGGGACACTCCTTTTGGGCCTGTGCCCAAGCTGCTCTCCAGCTCTCCCTCTGCTGAAGGATACCCTCCCATCTCCCAGCTGGTTGAAACTGCTTTCTTGGGTTTGTATGGCTTTGCTAACAGCTAAACAGAGTCCCCACTGCTGTCCCTTAAACCTGCAGCTGCCACTTGTGGACACAGAGATCAGGCTGTTCCTCTGGGCCTCCCTGAGAAGGCGATGGTCATTAACTCCATCTCCAGGTTGTCGCTCTCAGGACAAAAACCCCAGCTCCTGCCCCAAACGGTGCTCCCCAGCTCTCCTGCTGTCTGCCCCAGCCTGAAGCAGATAAACTCTTTTTGCAGAATCCTTCCTGGCTGTGGGCAGAGCCGAAGGGCTGTAATGAACCCTGCTCTCATTAATGCATATTAGCCCAGTCTGGCCCTGCTGCCACATCCAGCCTGGCTTCTCCCCTGCCTTACCCAGGTAGAGGGGCGAGTTCCTCTCACTGGCGAAGTCGTCAATGTAGGAGATGCCGAAGGGCTGGATGGGCACGCCACCAATGCCCAGCAGGGCCTGGGCCACGAACATCACCAGGAGAACCTCGTGGTTCTCCCTGGAGGCATGGGGGGTGCAGCTGGCATCGCTCAGGTTGGCCCAGGCCCCCGGGGCCCCGGGCTGGCACAGGTCCGTGGTGTTGCTGAAGGTGCCTGCGGTGACAAGGGGACAGGTCTGAGGAGCCTGGTCTGCAGAAAGAACTTCTTCCTTTAGACACTGGAAGGCTCTCCCTGGAGCCTTCTCCAGGAGAACACCCCCAGCTCTGGATTTGCTCCAGCAGCTCCACGTCCTTATCTTATCCTTAGATGGCAGGTGAAAGAAAACACAAAGAAGGTGCAAAGATCACTGCACTGCTGTTCACAGAGACAGGGTCATGAGCCTGGAAAGCCTCCAAGGCTTTCCCTCTGTCCAGGAAGTGCAGCTGAAGTCACTCCCAGGACCTTTGATACACTGCCCAATGCAGGAAAATGAGCAACCCTGCAGATTTTGTGAGCAGCTTCCCAGGAAATGAGAACTCATTTTCCTCAGAAAAGCTGCCTAAGTGGAAGTGCTGATTCTAGCACCCTCATCTTCCTTAGAACCCCGGGCAAGAGGGTGGTGGTGCTGATAGCAGGATTCCCATGGTGATGCCCCAAATCCCGTGGAACTCCAAGTGCTGGGACACGGGCCCACCTGCGGCAGCACTGCTGGAACACCAACTCATTGTTTCCAAGCTGGGCTTCGCAGCTGGCCCCTGCCTGCAGCCAGCAATGATTCACCTATCCAGCCTTCCTTTGCTGTCTGCAGTTGCCTGCACCAGCTGCACTCCCTCTGGTGAGCCAAACAAAAGCTGTTCGGTGGAGGCTTCTAGAAGACTTGCTGGAGCTTCATGGCAGGAACTGGGAAGGCAGCAAGTAACTTGTTCTCTCCTCTCTTTCCTTTCTCATCCCTTCATTTTCCTTTAGGGAGAAGATCCCAAACCCACCATGTCCTGTTCTCTAGACGAGTGATTTAGACCTGCATGTGTCTCAGGGGAGGCTGATGTTCCAGTGGGGTCTAAAACCTCAAAGACAGCCCAGCTAGACCAGGGAAGACAGGCGAGGCTGGATGTGCAGCAAACAAGGGGAATCAGAGGCACAGCCTGCATTTTGATTGTTTTCCTGCCCTTTGCCATGGTTCCCACATCCCCTGGCTCTGCTTTCCACCAGTAGCTGTTGCCTCTGAGGGTTGAGATGATTTCATTCTCAGAAAAATAAAATTTACTGAGGAGAAGCCAACAGCTTGTAGCTCCCAGTGCCTGGAGGGACATTTCACAACAGCTTCCCACTGCCAGAGGGCAGGGATAGGTGGGATATTGGGAAGGAATTGTTCCCAGCTGACAGAACAACAGGACACAGGGTACAGGTTGGATATTAGGAAAAAAAATTTCACCAAAAGAATAATAAAGTCCTGGAATTGTCTTCCCAGGGAGGTGGTAGAGTCACCATCTCTGGATGTGTTTAAAAAAAGACTGGACATGGCACTTGGTGCTACAGTCTAGTTGAGGTGTTAGGGCATAGGTTGGACTTGGTGATCTTAGAGGTCTCTTCCAACCTCATGATTCTGTGATTCCCTGTGAGGGTGGTGAGCACAGGCTGCCCGGGGAAGCTGTGGCTGCCCCTGCATCCCTGGCAGTGTCCAAGGCCAGGCTGGAGCACCCTGGGACGGTGGAAGGTGTCCCTGCCCACGGCAGGGGTGGAACGAGGTGATCTCTAAGGCCCTTTCCTGCCCAAACCACTCCATTATTTCCATCCTCCGTCCCCCAGGGCCCAGAGAAAGCGTGCGGAGCGCTCACTGGCCACGGAGCGGTCGTACTCGTAGGGGCCCGTAATGAAGTGCGGCAGGGCCATGAGGAAGCCAGCCAGCGACACCAGCAGGGCCCCACAGCCGATGAGGCGTGGCCGGTGCACACGGCTGCCCAGGTAGCTGACGAAGACGATCAGCAGCGTGTTCCCAACCTGCGGGGACAGACGGCACCAGTGTCCCCGAGGGCAGGGGAGCCCTGTTCCCAACCTGTGGGGACATATGGCATCAGTGTCCCCGAGGACAGGGCAGCGCGGGGACAGGGACACAATGTTGGGGCTGGTGCCGCTGCTCACCTCGTTGAAGGACGCCAGCAGCCCTGAGGTCTGGCTGGAGAGGCCATAACGTCGCTCGATGGTGGAGATGGAGCTCTTCAGGTAGCCCGAGACCAGGAGCTGGGACAGCTGCAGCAGCCCGTGGCAGAAGACAAAGAACTGCCAACACAGAAATGGAACCCCCAGCAGGGTCAGTGAGAGCTGCAGGGTCACCCAGAGCTGCAGGGTCACTGAGAGCTGCAGGGTCAGTGAGAGCTGCAGGGTCACCCAGAGCTGCAGGGTCACTGAGAGCTGCAGGGTCAGTGACAGCTGCAGGGTCACTGAGAGCTGCAGGGTCACTGAGAGCTGCAGGGTCAGTGACAGCTGCAGGGTCACTGAGAGCTGCAGGACAACAAACTGCATCTCCCAAACTGCATCCCCCTCAAAAAGGCACCATTATCCAACTGTAACCTCTGACCACAAGCCTTGGAAATATCACCCCTGCTCCAGCACCAGTGAAATGATCTGAGGTTAGGTCAGAACCATGACATTGGCCTCTGCCAGAAGTAAGAGCAGAGTCAGGGTCTGCGAGGAGGCTGTAAGTTCTTCAGCTGAGAAGTGGCTTTGGACAAACACATGCCTTCAGCTGGGATGATGCCTGTTTGTACTGGCCCTGTCCCTCGGATGCGGCAGCAGAAGGGAGGTTACTCAACATTCCTGTTCCCATTCAGCCAGAGGCAGACAGCCACCCCCAGTGCTGGGAGCTCTTCTGGGACAGGAATGAGCCCTTCCAAACACACCAACAAACAACTCCTCTAGAGAAAGTCAGCAGGTCAGGGAGAAGAATTCAGTCTGCCTTCCTTTCCTGCTCACAAAGCCCTAGATGTAAAACACATCTCCTTTGGAAAATGTGATGGTTCTCTTCCACTTCCAGAAGCAAACCTTGTCAAAGCCCACCACCTCCCAGAAAATAATCTGCCCTCATCTCCATCCTCCCTCCTCCTTCCTGCTGCCTTGTGGCTCTCCCAGGCACCCCTCCAGCCCCGAGAGGAGCTCAAATAACCAGCCCAAACAGCCACACAGCCTCAGGACACAGCCCACCCATCACCCTGCAGGACAGGCTGCATGGCCCTGGCTCCTTCCAGAGCTGCTGCCCTCAGCCTGGGATGGTGCCCAAACCCTCGGGGCACTGCTCCTGCTCCGTGTGCCTTGCAGCAGCTCCCACCATGGAGAAACTGCTCAGCCTGGCCTGGATTTGTGCTGCATCTCGTTCTGATCCAGACCTCGAGTGAGGTCACTGCCAAAGTGGCCTGCTCTGTCAGCCAAGGGAACATCCACAGCCCAAAAAGGGGGAAGGTCAAACCCCTGGCTCCCTGAGAATTGCGGGGCTGGGCTGTGGCCACCGCCTCCCGAAGTGATGGGCCGGCGTGATGCACACCAGGACACCACCCAGAACCTTCCCCCCTTCCTCATGTCACCACTGACGGCTGCAACGTGCCTGGACTGGGAAAATGTCACCCAGCCAAAGGAAAGTGACCCCAGAGGCAGCTTTGCTAAAACTCCTGCATTCCTCCAAGTCGCTGGCTGTGTCCGGGCTCTGCTTCCTGAACACATTACTTCAGCTGGAAAGGCTGAAACCAGATCTGTTTGTTCCAGGCATCCACAGCACACAGCCCCCTGAGTATCCAAATCCTGGAACTTCAGGGGTTTACAGCAGCTCAGCAGCTGCCCAGCACTGCCCCACATCTCTGCAGCCCAAAATGCTTTGGGAATCTGGCATTTTAGGAGAGATGGCCCTGCAGAGGACCTGCAGGGGCTTGGGCAAGGACCCCAGTTTTGCCTTCAGTGACTCTTTGCTCTATCAGTTTTTTGTCAGGAAAAGAAAGAGCAGGCTTTCCCTGGCCTTTGGCTCTGCTGGACTGGCGGGACTAATGTGCTGCCCTAGCAGGTGACCTGGATTGGCAGACACCAGGCTTTTCCCAAGCCTTCTTCCCTGGTAGCAGGACAGACCACGGACACCAGGAGCAGCCCCAGGGCTGAGCTGTGCTTGTAAAGCCTTCCCTCTATGCCCGTGGAATTGAAGCAACTCAGAGGCTTTAATGCTGCTGCCACCCCATGTGTGCACATGTGACACCAGCACGTTCCCACCACGCTCCCTCCACGCCTCTGGGAGATTCTGGAGGCTATTTTCAGAGAGGCTTTTGTGCCTCAGCACGTGACAAAGGCACACTGGGCTGTGCTTATGGGAGGAAACAGCTGGAACCAGTTTGGCCAGGCCTGTAGTTGGGAGGGGGCTTAAAGCCCATCCAGTGCCACCCCTGCCAAGGGCAGGGACACCTTCCACTGTCCCAGGTGGCTGCAAGCCCCGTCCAGCCTGGCCTTGGACACTGCCAGGGATCCAGGGGCCTCCCCACCCTCCCAGGGAACAATTCCTTCCCAATGTCCCATTTAAATCATAATGCTCCTTGAAGGCAAACAGGACAGTTTTTAGTCATGTCCCTCAGCTGCATTTTGACATGTGGCCCATGGTTTTTGTGGCATGCCCTCTGGAGATATAAATACACACAAAAACTGCAGTGCTGTGATTTTTGGTCCTTCAGCCACTTCAAACACATCCAACCACATTGTGCAATGGTTCTGTGTCTCTGCAAGAGCCACTCAAACCCTGGGCTGGAAGTTTTATTTTCTGAGCCAATCATTTAGAAACTGGACAGGGTGGCCTAACTTCTTGAAAAAAAAAAAACACCAAGAGAGGAGGGGAAAACATCCTGTGCTGAGGATAACTGTGTTCTTGGTGGCAGGAGCTTCCTCCACATCTGCCCGTGGCAGGAGTTGCAAGAAAAGGGTCTTTAAGGTCCCCCTCAACTCAAACCAGTCTGGGATTTTAGGCTCTACCTTCACAGATACAGCAAAATACAGCTCGACTCTGCTCACAGGCCTGAGCTGGCTTTGCCCCTCCATGGTTTAATTTTTGAACCCCTGTAAAATATCTCCTCATGGAAAAATCAGTGGGGTCATATTTCTAAAGATAACCTTGCTGGTGAGTAAAGAAGAAACAAAGAAACAAAACCCACCAGATAAAAACCAGCTGAATGAGCTGACAGAGGACTGGGGAAGAGCCTCAGGCCATGGCTCTGTGTCTCCAACCTCTGTGCTCTGCTAGCCTCTGCCTCAGTGACTCACTTTCATTCTGCCACACAAGAAGGATGATTAAATGCACCAGCATGTGCAGAAAAACCCTCAAAACCCCAAATCTTCCCCGCAAAAGGGACAGAGAAATCTTGAGCCTTCAAGACCGATGGTCATCTTCTGCTCTCTGGCCTGGTGGGATTCTCTAATGAGCCAGGTGACTGGCTTCCAGCTAGCCTGAATGTAGTGCTGTACACTGGTGTTAGGGCTGCCACTACTGTTAACAAGGAGTTATCGAGGCATAAGGGAATGAAGCAGATGCTGCAAGACAGAGGGAACCCTTTCAGGTGCAGCCTGTGGGTCTGCAGGGCTCCTCAAACCCTCACCTGCAGGGCTTGGGGCTGCACCACATCCAGGAGGACCCACGACTTAGAAGAAAGGCTTCCCACTGACAAAGCCAGGGCTAGATGGGATATTGGGAGTTAGGAATTGTTCTCTGTGAGGGAGGTGAGGCCCTGGCACAGGGTGCCCAGAGCAGCTGTGGCTGCCCCTGGATCCCTGGCAGTGCCCCAGGCCAGGTTGGACACTGGGGCTTGGAGCAGCCTGGCACAGTTGAAGGTGTCCCTGCCCCTGGCACCGGATGAGCTTTAAGGTCCCTCCAACCCATCCCATCTTGTGATTCTCTGGAGCTGAACCCTGCAGGAGCTGGGAGTTCAGCCTGCACTGAAACACCGCTGGCTCTGGAATGGAGACAGCTCCACACCAAAGGGACTTCTGCCGTGGGAAACACGGGGAGCCTTTTCCAATCACCCTTGGTGCCCATAAATCCTCTCAGTGCCTCCTGCAGGAAGCTGAACTCTTTCCCAGGCCAGCGATCCGAGGGGGTGCTGGAGAAGGCGGGGGGTGTTTACCTTGACACTGAGAAAGGGGCTCCTGCAGAGCGTGTTCCGCGCCGCGTCCGGCTGGCTGCTCCTTGGAGCCGTGCTCGTCATTCTTTCAGCCTGCCAGAGATAAATCATTCAGCACAATGCTCGTGGCCGTGCCTGAATTCCCCCCTGCTCGGCAGGCAAGATCCTGTCAAGCTCTGCAAACACCCCCACAGCAGGCACACGGTAACCCAAGCAATCACGAATTGTTCCTGGGCTTCCTTTGCTCTCCGAGCACTCTAATTCTGCAAAGCGACAAAGCGGCCTGCAAAGTGTTAAACCCCAGAGGCCTGGCAGGTGAAACGCTACTCAGCAGAGCCTAGGACAATGTTGTGAAACATTCCTGGGGTCGGTGGGACGTCCTTATCAATGGCCTGGGTGATGGGGCACCCTCAGCCAGCTGGCAGCAAGCGCTGGGAGAGCAGCTGACAAAGCTGCTGGCTGTGCTGCCATCCAGAGGTGCCTCAGCTGCCTGGAGAAACGGGAATCGAAGGGTACCAGCGAGCTGCAGAAATGGGTTTCCAGAGGGGTCCCGTGGGCTGCAGAAACGGGCTCTGAGAGGGATCTCAGTGGGCCGCAGAAGCGCAGCAGTTCGAGGGGACACAGGGTTCAGCAGCGCTGGGGCAGAGGCACCTGCCTGGCTCCAGCCCTGATGAGTTACTGCAGAACCCAAACAGTTCGAGGGGACACAGTGCAAAGTCCTGGCTCTGGAGGGATGTGTCCGGACTCGGGGCAGCGGCTCCCGCCTGCACACGAGGGGCTCAGCAAGCCCTTCCCAGCCCTCGCCGTGCTGGGCTCGGGTGGATCAAAGCCCTGCTTCCCTGCGCATCCCATTTGCACCCGTGGCGTTTCTGCATCTCCCCTGGCAGAACCCCTCCACTCCCGCTTTCGGGCCCCCAGCCATCACCTAAATGCCACCACGCAAAGAAATTCCAGCCCGTGAGCAGCCAGCACCCCGTCCCTGCCCGCAGATCTCCTTCCCTGCTCTCTGGCCGCCCAGTCCCTCATCCCCAGGGACCGGCGATGTCTTTGTTGAGTTTCAGTAGCCAGGCTTCCTGCTCAGGAAGCTGCATTGTTTGGAGGCACGTTAAAGCCATTAGGCTTTAACTTGTTGTTCAGCACTTTCTAATAGATGTTTTCATCTCCGCAGCAAATGGGGTGAAAGGCTTCCCATTATTATTGTGCGTAATTCTATTTTCCCCCATGATGAGAAGCAAAGGAGCGAGGACCCGCAGCCTCAAACAAATTAACAAACGCAGGGGTTGATGTAACTGCTAGCAGGGGAGCCTGCCCTCACTGTGGTGTTTCTAAACCCTTGGGCACCGCGCACGGGAGAGGAGAATTCCAGAGGGGACCTGCACGAGGTACGCAGCAGCCCCTGCAAGAAGCAATTGCTGCCCTCAGCCCATTCCGAGAGATATTGCTGCAACAAATCCAGGGTGGGATCAATAAAACAGATTTGTTCGGAAGTGAAAGCGGGCAGGAAAAGCTCGCCGGGCCCCTGGAGGGCTCAGCAGTGCTGGGGCAGAGGCACCTGCCTGGCTCCAGCCCTGATGGATTATTGGCAGCCCTGCAATGCTCGGGGGATGCTCAGGGGGGCCGCAGGGGGCAGAAAAGGCGAAACACCAAAGGCAGGAAACCCTAAGGAGCCTGGATTTGCAGGGATGGGAGTGCTCATGGAGCTGGAAGCCACTGCAGGCTCCATGTCCTGGTTCACTGTGCTAATGTCTTTGTCCCTCATTGCACCTGCAAACCACAAATCCAGTGGTGAGCAGCAGTACTCGGGCGTCCTTTCCCCGGGGCAGTGCCCTGCAGAGGGCTCAAACACCGCAGGGGCTGCCAGCCGATCGAACTGACGATAAACCCCTGCCCCCGGATCCCGCCCATCCACTGCTCTCCCTCAGGAGCGAAACTAAACAGAAAAGTACTTTGATCCAGCTGAGAGGTCAAGGAGCACATCAAATAAAAAGGCAGATAAGACTTAACTGATTAAAAAAAAAAAAAAATGGATGGATGGATGGATGGATGGATGGATGGATGGATGGATGGATATATGGATGGATGGATGGATGGATGGATGGATGGATGGATGGATGGATGGATGGATGGATGGTTGTTCAGAGTGTTGCAGATCCATCAGCTGCTGTTATTTATTCCTTCAGCGACAGGTGCAGGATTTGTCCTCAAAGCCCAGTTCTCTTCCCACTTCTGTCCTGGGACTCTGCATCCCCCAGAAAGGCCTGGCACGGCAATCCCTGGGTGCAGCGGGCATGGGGAGCTGAGCTCAGTCTCACTAAAATTCTGCCAGGAATCCCAGCCTCACCTGCCTGGCACCTCCTCCCTGCTCCCAGGGGACAGTGACTGCAGGGAGCTGCAGGCTGGGGAATAACCCCCACGTGTGCAGAGAATCCCTTGGGTTGGGAGAGACCTTAAAACTCACCCAGTGCCACCCCTGCCATGGCAGGGACACCTTCCACTGTCCCAGGTTGCTCCAAGCCCTGTCCAACCTGGCCTTGGACACTGCCAGGGATCCAGGGGCAGCCACAGGGAGGAATTCCTTCCCCATATCCCACCTAACCCTGCCCTCTGGCAGTGGGGAAGCCTTTCCTGTCACTGCCTGTATCTGAGCTAATCCCACAAACCATTTGCAGCACTGATTAAGATGCTCCACTTGTCCCCAGGCTGCCTTTCCTTTGACACCAGGGCAGCAGAAATGCCCCAAACCCTGTCTGGGACCTGCACCAGGGT
This sequence comes from Anomalospiza imberbis, assembly GCF_031753505.1. Taxonomy (NCBI): domain Eukaryota; kingdom Metazoa; phylum Chordata; class Aves; order Passeriformes; family Viduidae; genus Anomalospiza; species Anomalospiza imberbis. The sequence continues at coordinate 30,832,887 of NC_089682.1, forward strand.
CCTGGCTGTGCCAGCAGGGTCTGGGCTGGCTGCACATCGCCCTGTCCCATTCCCAGTGCCCTGTCTCCACCCAAAGCCTTCCTCACCAGCTGCCCCCCTCGGCTGAGCGAGGAGAGGCACACGCTGGGCTCAGCAGAGCTTGAGTAAATAACAGCCATTGTAACACAGCAAATTAAATCCCAGCAGGGGACTCGAAATGCCAGCAAATATCCCGGAATCTGGCTTCCTTCTGCTGAATAATTGTGCCTCTGAGGATGGAGGGGTGTCAGGGTGTGCATTTATGAGCGTGCCTGGGGTCAAGGGGAAGCTGGCTCGGAAAATGTGGGTGCAAGGATGCTTTATAACCCAGCAGAAGGGAAAGGCAGTGGATGCACAGCATGGAAAAAGACAGGGAGTAAAAAGGGATGCAGAGATGCGCCTGAGAGCTGTTTCTGTCTTGCACCATGTGGCAAAAAGAAAGTGAAAATGAGATCGGCCTCGCTCGGTGACTCTGTGTAATGAGAAATGGGCCACAGACGACATGTCACAGAAATCTTACAAGAAGTTGGACTAGGAAAACGTTACTGGAGGTTAAAAATTAGAGGAAAAAGGAAAACCGGTGTTGAAACACATGATGCGCAAGCACAGGCAATGAGGGAGAGGCTCCAGCCCTGCCCTGGTACCCCTCTGCTTCGGGAGTGATGAAACCCTGCTCCCCAAGTGTGTGCTGAGGTCTCCCAGAGCTCCCTGCCTCTCCCTGGCACCCCCTGCCAGGCCTGGAGCCCTTCCTGGAAGGATCCTCACCTGCTCCAGCACTGCAGGATGTGGGGAAAGAGCTGGAGCTCACCTGGCTGCACCAAACCAGAGATGGGGACTCTGTGGATCCAGGGGCAGCCACAGCTTCTCTGGGCAGGCTGTGCCAGGGCTCACCACCCTCCCAGGGAACAATGCCTTCCCAATATGCCATCCATCCCTGCCTGCTGGCAGTGGGAAACCATTCCCTGTGTCCTGTCCCTCCATCCCCTGTCCCCAGTCCTTCTCCAGCTCTCCTCGAGGCCCTGCAAGGGCTCTGAGCTCTCCTGGAGCCTTCTCCTCTCCAGGTGAGCACCCCCAGCTCTGCCAGCCTGGCTCCAGCCCTGGAGCAGGTCTAGGGCCTCCTCTGGACCCTCCAGGTGCTGCTGCAGTGTCCCCAGGGCTGGGGCAGCCCTGCATATATCCATCCCTCATCCATCCATCCCTCATCCATCCATCCCTCATCCATTCATCCATCCATCCATCCATCCATCCATCCATCCATCCATCTATCCATCCATCCATCATCCATCCATCCATCCATCCATCCATCCATCCATCCATCCATCCATCCATCGCACCGTGGGTGACCTTTCCTCCTGAGGGGGAAGAACCCTGGAGTGGCCCTGGCTCCTGGAGGGGAGGGAGAGAACTCCAGAGTCTCTGGCTGAGGGAGATGGCTCTGGAGTTACATAAGCAGCGAGGCTGGAATTGCATAATTGCATGAATCACTCGCTTGGCTTGGCTTCCAGAGGCTGCCCAGGGCTGCGGAGCTGTCGGGGTCTGCAGCACCCCCCAGACCCTCTCCTCACCCTCTGCTCCTGCTGCCTGCCAGGCTCTCGTGGGGTGCATCCCCCCATGCACCAGCAGCACCCCTCAAACTGCTCCTGCCCTCGTTCCTCCCCGTCACCTGTGGGTTTGTGCCGTGGCTCAGGGCTTTGTGAAATTTGCCGAACCAGGATCTCGCAGCTTTGTTCCTTCCCCCCACGGTTTTGTGCAGCATTTGAGAACAAAAGTCACTCCTGTCTCCTGGATGGAGGTGGGTGCTGAACATCCACCCCCTGCCCTGGGATGGACAGATGTGGCTGTGCTGCAGGAAAGCCTCGTCTAGTGTCCCCGGTGGCATTTTCTATTTTAGCACCACCTCCTCTGGGTTTGGCAGGGAAACTCTTCCTGCCTCGAGCCGCTCCAGCCCCTGGATGGGAGTTAAAGTGCTGAAGGGAGGATGAGGAGCCCAATTCCAGCAGGAATCTGCCTTTCCACAGGCTGCAGGCAGTGCTCGGCTCTATGGACAAGCACCTGCCAAGAGAAGCCTGAAGGGAAGTGATCCCAAACCACAGCTTCCCCCATCTGGGTTTCCTATGCCATAAATACCTTCCTGATGTTTTTTCCCCTCTGTACTTCACTGCTGCTTGGACAGGAGTGAAAACTGAGAAAAACACAGATTTTTTGCTGAGTTCCCCTGAAAGCTGTGAGAGTTTGCAGTTCAAGGAGCAGCTGGAGGAAACGGGCAGAGCCAGAGTGGCTCCAGGGACACAGACACCTCTGGTGAGAAAAATGAACTTTTTGAAGGGGAAGCTGTTGCAAAACAAGGAGCAAGAGCCCCATGCCTCGAACACACATCCTGAGTGGAAACCCCAGCAGTTCCCTGGAGCTGAGCCCTCCTGGAGCAAACCAGAGCTTGTTTGCTATTTATTATCTATAACTTCTGAAAAAAGAAATCCCAACACACCCAGATCCTCCATCTGCACTCATGGTCTGCCCAGGATCACAGACCTGCTCCTCACACTGAGTATTCCACGAGGAGCAGCTACACCCCAATCCTGAACATTTATTTCCAAGGTACATTCAAGGGCAGCTCTTTACCCCCTCCACACTAACCCAGGGATTAACAACCAGAGCATCCCCAAATTTTGGAGGTGTCCAGTAAAACTTGCCTCACCAGGAGCTGGGAATGACGCTGGCCACCTGCAAGCAACAGGGATGGATGGAGGAGCAGGAGCAGGGAAATGCTGCTGCCAGGAAAGGGAAGTGAGTAGAGCTTAGAAGAAGTGAGAAAATTCCTTAGCCAGCAAGAGAGGAGCTGGCTGTGAACAGCAGAGGAAACACTGCGGGTGGGACAGACCTGGTGACATTTCCGGGTGCTGATGGACAAGGAGCAAGTGCTGGAGTGAAGCCCCAGCCCAGAGCAGCTGGTGAGGGCTGGAGCTGGCACAGGAAAAGGAGGAAATGCTGGTATTTTGGGCAGCAGGGGGAACTACTCAATGTCCTTCTTCCATTATTTAACATTGGTGGACTGCACTGTCATCTGTACGCTCAGAGGGAGCAAGACAGCCCAGTGGAAATGGAGATTACCTTCTGGAAGTGCCCAGACCTGCAGCTGGAGCCACAGCTGGCCCCAGCCAAGCTGCCTGACAGCAACAAGCCCTTTCCTGCATCCCTGGGCGTGATCTTGTCCTGGGCTTTCTCCAGCCTTGCCCTCTCTCTCTGTTTTCCCTGGACGACGCCTCAGAGCCTCATGGTGTTCAGATCATGTCTCAAGCCAGGAATTCCCCTCACCGCTGCTGTGCCTCCCACGCTGCCTCCATTTCCTTGGAAAGTCACCTTTCCAAAGCCTGGGGTGCCAACGGCAGGTGATGAGGGGGGAAATGAAGCTCCCAAGCCATCCCTCAAACCCGCACTCAGCCACATGATGCCTCAAGACACTCAGCATTTAATCCACCTCCAGCCAGGGCACATGTGGCAGGTCCAGGGTAGAGCAGCACCCCCAGAGAAGCACCAGGGGCAGACTGGGAGCCAGGAACCACAGAGGAAGGGGCGTTTTCTGGGACAGGCAGTGCCATTCCCTCCTGACACAGGAGCTGCCCACCTAGGGGTACCCATCTCCAGAGGTGGGATCCGAGCAGCAGCCCCCACACAGGACGGGACACGTGCCCACCCCACCCCTGCAGAGCGGTCCCCTTGTCCCCGTGGCCAGCAGGGACACCGCAGCGGCGACCTGGCAGAGGCAGCAGGTGTCAAACCTGCTCACCCCAAACCTGGAATCCGCGCTCCAGGGAGGGCAGGCTGTTCCCACGGCTGGCTCCCGGGGGATATGCCCACCCCAAAGGCTTGAAGGGACACGGCAGCTCCCCCGTTTGCAGGAGCCGGCAGAAACCTAGCAGCCAAGGAACAGCTCGGCAGGAGCAGCTCAGCCCTGACCCCAGGCCTTTCCATGACTCCAGGGCTGTAGGATCAGCTGTCCTCCCGAGCAGTGCCCTGCTGGAGCGGTTTGGCTCGGCCAGGCTCCCTGTGGCAGCCGGGCACAGGCCAGCTCCACGGCTGCCTGGCATCTTCCCAAGGTCCGGGCTGCAAGGAGCCACTGCCGTTACAGGCGAAGTGAAACCACGAGAGAAAGCCGCCGGGGCAGCATTGGGAAAACTGGGAAAATTCCCAGCCGCGGGAAAAACAAGCGGGGTTGCCTCGCCGGGGATAAAAAAGACCCTCAAACGATGAAGCACGAGCAGAGAGGAGGCGACCAAGCACACGTGCCGAAGGCTGGCACGGAGCAGGCGTGCTGTCACTCCTCTTTCTCCCCGGTGAAGCCGCTCCCAGCCCCAGCGGGTGCAGGAGCCTCGCAAAAGCAGCCGGCGGCAGTAAGTTCACCTTTCTCCCAGCAGCGGAGTCATCCTCACTCCGCACGCCCGGCAGCGGGCAGGTGCTGCCATACTCACGGTTGGTTCCGGGGCTCTCCTGGTGCTCTCCCGCTGGCAGCGGAACTTTCCCTCTGCCAGCAGAGCCGGGGCCATTCGCTCCTTTTCCTGCCCGGCTGGAGGTGGGGATGGGTGTGCGGAGCGCGGAGGTGGGGCTTCGCCTGCACTTTTAAAAGCCGGAGCACAACTTTTGCAATCCCTTTCAATAGGGTTTATTTTATGCCTGTGTTTTCTTTTTCCTGAAGCTGTAATCCCAGAAGGACGGAGTGTGTGGTTTGCTGAGCCAGGGCTTTGTGAGCTGCTTACCCAGTCGTAGTCCCAGTCCAAACTGGGCTTGGCTTTCCCTCCATCCCCCGGCTCCAGTCCCCTCTCCCCTGCCTGCAAGGGTCCCATTCCTCCAGGGCAGTTTCCTTGTGCTCATTTTCTTGTTCGATTTCTTCATCTGCAGGTTTTTTTTTTTGGTTTTTTTTTTTTTTTTTTTTTTTTTTGGTAAATGTTGAGGCCGCGGTGTAATCCTGGGCTTTTGGAAAGGGAAACTTTGTTTATCTAACCCTGGACTATTTATTTTGAAGGTCTCCCCAGTACTCTCTTCTCTGAGCACTGAGGCTTTTCCAGACGGGAACTGGAGAAGTTAACAAACAAGCAACCCCATCCAACCCTGCCCTCGGCAGTGGGAGCCATTCCCTGTGCCCTGTCCCTCCATGCCTTGTCCTCGGTCCCTCTCCAGCTCTCCTGGAGCCCCTTTAGGCCCTGGAAGGGCTCTGAGCTCTCCCTGGAGCCTTCTCCTCTCCAGGTGAGCACCCCCAGCTCTGCCAGCAGACAGGTGCACAAACACAGATGAGCTTTGCCAGGGCAAACTCACACTTGGATTTCACCAAGTTGCAGCTTGGAGAGCAGGACAGCTGTAGAGTCCTGTCCAGGGGGAATGTCAGGCATGGAGGGAGAGCCCTTCGGTGAGTTCCCTGCTCTCCTTCCATCCCAGAAGGTACAAGAAGCTCCTGGATATCCCAGCTCCGAGTGGGATATTTCCCCTCTCAGGGTGGAGGTGCAGCAGAGGCAGAGAAAGGCACAGCGACCTTTCCCTCCTGGCACTTCTCGTGTGGCTCCGAGGGACGGGACAGCCCACAGGACCCGATGGGCCGAGGGACTTTATGTTTCCCAAGGGAGGATCATCTGCTTCCTCTGCCAGCTCATTACACAGTAATTAAACAGCCCCTTTATTAGCTCTGGCAGCGCAGAAGCGTTTGGCTGAGCAGGAGACAGCCACAGCAGCGTGTCCCAAAGCACTCAGCACCCAAGTGACCCCGAGCTGTGCTCCCGAGCAGGTCTGCCACTGCACAGGAAAGAAACTTCCCCAGCTCCACCGGCTCTGCAGTGTGCCAGGAAGGCATTATTGGATGGAAACATTACTATTACTACTATTTTACATCTGCAGAGCTCCTTCCTTCCCGGGGGGCCGTGCACAGAGCATCCCCCAGGAGCCCCGGAACGGGCTCGGTTCGGGGCTGGGAGGGCAGAGCTCCTTTGTAACCCAGGGGAAGAGGAGAGTGTACAGCCGCAGGGCAGCATGAGGCAGACACCCCAAAACACGGCAGGGAAAGGGGCATGCCCAGGAATGGAGAGGCAGGAAGCGCACGCCGCGACGTTCCGTGGAAGAAGAGCACCATCTAATGACCCTTCCTCAGCTCTCGCTCCGAGCTGCTCGGAGCTCCGCAGCTGCTCCGGCTCCTGCTCCATGCCACGGCCCGGCGGTGCCCAGAGCACCTCGTCCCGTGGGATGCTCCCAAAGGATGCTCATCCAGCCAGGACCAGGCTGGCCAGGGCTGGGAGCCACCTGGGACAGTGGAAGTGTCCCTGCCCGTGACAGGGAGGCGGAATTGTAAAACCCCTCAGCCCAGCCCAATCCTAAGAAGCCCCTGGGGTGTTCAGGGCAGGGCAGTGTTTGTCCTGGTGCCCCTGGTGACACCCCTGGAGCTGTGTCCTGCCTGATGCTGCTGCTTTCTGGCCAAGAGACTTCCCGCTGCTCCCGCAGCTTTTAGTTCATGCCAAGCTTTGGCAGGCCCCGAGCGCCTCCCCAAAAGGGTAATTCCTATTAAAAGCGAGCACTAAAGCCTCAGTGGCACAGAAGTGCTGGGTCAGGGCAGGGGGGCTGAGTCCTCTGGAGCTTGTGCAGGAAGGAGCATTCCTTGGAACACTCGGGAGCAGTTCACAGGAAATGACAGCAGCACCTACTTGGGCAAAGAGGTTGCAAAACTCCCATCTGAGATTAGAGATGTGCATAGATGGACAAATCCAGGCTTCCAGCCTGAAAAATTAGGAATCCCGTAACTGCCCGTGTTCTGCTGCTTATTCCAACTCTGCTCCTGGCTCAAGACTTCAGCTGGGATTGGAAAGGAGCAGCTCAGTGTCCTGCATGGGAAATGGGACGTGTGGCCACTTCTGCATATGGGGCTAGGAAAAACCAGCTGGATCAGGGCTGGGATTTCACATCTGGGCTCTGCTGATCCCTCACAGAGGGCCAGCCGAAAGCTGGGATGCAAGTGTTTGGAATTCTGCAGAAATTGTTTGCAGAGCTGGGATTTAAACTGGGGGCTGGTGGCAATCAGCTGCCTTGCCTCTTTGAATTTTGGGGCTGCCTTCTGAATCCCTGCTTGGATCCTGCCTTTTAATGTCTGTATTTGTAATGCCTGTAGAGGACAACAGGAAAGGCTGATCTGCTTTTGGCATTTCAATCAGAACCAAAGTGAATAATTTGTCCTCTCTGGAGAAATTTTCCTGTTTAGTGAAAAATCCCAAACCACCACCAAAGGAAATAAGACTAGGATGTGTCAGATTCTGGGAAACAGGAATTGGGAAATCACAGGATTTCCGCAGCAAGAAGAGACTTTTCTATTATTTTCGTAATGGGGGGGGAAAAAAAAAATCTGTTGGTTTTTTTTTTTTTTTTGGTTTGGTTTTAGCTGGTTTTTATTTTTGTTTGGTTGGGTTGTTTTTTTTTTTTTTTTTTTTTTTTTTTGGTGAAGATTTATGACGACTGAATTTTTTTTTAATGCAAAAGTGGCTGCCCCATTCCGGGAAGTGTTCCAGCCGGGTTGGAGCAGCCTGGGCTAGTGGAAGGTGTCCCTGCCCGTTCCTTTCCAGTTCGGAACCCCAGATGGCAGCACGACCCTGGGAATTGCTGCCTTGCTGCTCCTACGGGAGAGCAACGCGATCCGAAGGTCTTCCCTTAAAAACCCCGGAGAAACCGAGCGGGAAAGTGAATTTAAACTAGTTGTAGACAAATAGGGCAAAACAAAAGGCCAAGTGCCGCGTCCTGCATTTGGATGCCTAAAGGCATTTAAGCACTTTTTAATATTAAATGTGCTATTAGTTCAAGGAGCTTCTGTTGCTTCTGTCTAAAGAAGAGGTTTTAAAATTCTGAAGAAAAGATTTGCTGTTGCCCCTTTTGCACAGCATCACTTCCATCTCTGAACTGCTGCCATGAAACGCTGCCCACAAAGAGTTAGTGGACATAAAATAGTAATAATATAACGATAACTATAAACATAACCCTAAATAGAAATAGAAATAGAAATAATAATTATTAGAACTTAGATGTCGAATTGTCTCAATATTTTGCAGAGAAGCTGCAGTGGGATCTGTCTCACTAATGCTGTGCCAGATTAACTGAGTGTATTTAAAGAAGAATGAAGAAGTTCCAAGCTCATATTGATCTGCTTACATGGATAAAATACTTGTCAACTCAGTGACACACAGGTGCTGGCAGGAACTTATCCTTTATCTGCTATCCATCAGTTTAAACCCCCCAAACTTGTTAGTTCACATCTATGTGGCAATTTTCCCCCCATAATGTTACAGAAAATGCAGTTATCTTTTTACAAAACTCTTCGAATACCCTCAGTAATAAAAGTGCTTTGAGGGTTATTAATTTGGTTGAAAAATTACAAGCTAGACTGGAAAGCAGCTTTTTGTTGGAACAATATGTGGGAAAGTCTTTGTTCTTGAGATATTAAAATGCAAATGTTAAAAGCAAGAGGGTACTGGTGTCATAAAAAGAAAATCATTATCTCAGAGGTGATTATTGCTTTACAGTTGTGAGAATTTTCCAAGTACTTCACATGCTTCTTCTTAGTAAGGGAAAATGACCTGTGTATAATTCCAATCACAAAAACAGCTTTGAAAAACCCTTTATTTAAGCCATCAGAAAATTAATTCTGCCCCATCTTAAAACCAAACAGTTCTGCTTCAACCCAGGGAGTGCATTTTACACCAAACTGTAAAACTCTGAGGATACAGCCTGAAACCTGGGTGGGACCAAGGCATGAAACAAGGCAGCACATTCATCCTGCTTTTCTCCTGTTCTGACGATCAGGTTTGTGATCCCAGAAATGCTCTTTGCTCACTGGATTACCCTGTAGAGCTCTTCATGGGGAAAAATAAACTGGGGGGCGGGGGGAGAAGGCTCAGTGCTGCCACTGCTGGAAATTCCCACTTCCCGGGGATTTGTCCCTGGAGGTGCCCCAGGAAGGCCTGGATGTGGCACTCAGTGCTCTGGGCTGGGGGCCAGCTGGGGATGGGGCACAGCTTGGCCTCAGGGGTCTTCTCCAGCCTCAGGGGTTCTGGGATTCCAGGATTCCATTCCCATGGCTGGGGTTTTGCTTGCAGGGTCACAACTTTGGGTGCGTGTTCATCAAAACCCTGTTGTGCCAGGGACCAGAGCATGGGTGGGAGTTTGGGTTTGTCCTCCCAGGGGGCTTTGGATTGAGATATTTGAGTGCTGCAAAACACCTTGGGGGAGCCGAAGTGCTGGTTCACAGCCACCTTCTGCAGGTGGCCTGGTGAGAGCTGGAGATGCTGAGAGCCTCCAAAAACTGACTCTTGGGCTGTGTTCCCGCATCAGAAGCCAAGGTGCAGCAGCTGGAAACAGCATCGCTCTGGCTGCTGTACTTGTGCACGCCTGCAAAACCCCTCCAAAGGCAAATTGCTGAGCAGCACATCAAGGCAGGCTCAGCAGTGCTGATGAATGCATTTGCAACATCTCCTGTGCTGGGAGCTCCTGACCCAAGTCAGGCACATCCCAGGGCCTGCTCAGTGCCCTCTGCACAGCCCTGCTGGTTGTGTGACGCCTCTTTTGCCTTTCTCTTCCTCCCAGTCTGCGAGTCCTCATCCCAAAGGATCCTCATCCCATGTGTACTGCAGGACCAGCATCCTGCAGTCAGGCCTGGGAATGAACTAGTAGGATCCAGGACTGTCCTGTTCACTAGAACATAATTGATCTTATATATATAAATGTATATGAGAAAAGTACTGTGCAAGACTCAAGAGAAATCCTGCCCTTTTGCTGACATCCTGCTGCTGGTTTTCATCCCTTAAAAATTTTATTTTGTGCTATTCAGGCAATATGAAAAACATGTAACATTGGTAATTTCCCCCCGCCCCCCAATTTTTAAAATTACTTCACACAGGTTTTAAAATGATGATTTAATCATTTCAGGTTTCAGGGAGGTTTCTTAAAAGTTTCCTAATCTTCCTCAAGGGAGGGAGGAAGATCTCATCTTAATCCTTGTTTTCTGAGTAACATGTGTGTTGCAAAGGCACTGCACAAAAATCAGGGTGTCAGAAGCCACACTGGAGATGTTCTTTTTATCCACTGAGCAATTTTTTCCTGTGTTTATTTGCTGGTCTGTATAGCAAATGTCTTTTTCCCTCCGACCTTTCCCTGCTCCTCTAAATAAAGCCCCAGATAACTTTTGCTGCCCTGTCCAGCTGTATGTGCTCTGTAAGGAAACAATCCAGATTAAGAAAAGTTCAATTCTGGCTCACTGGCAGCAAACTAAGTTGAAAAGAGTTCAAAACTCCTACTGAACTTCGGGAAATTACTTTTCCATAGACCCTGCCTCTATTTGAATAATTCAGGAACAGATAAACCAGGATAACCAGCACTATCAATGAAGTAAATAAAGGTTTGCCAGGATTTTCCAGGAAAGTGGAGGGAATTTAAAAGGAATTGTGGAATGTTTTGAAAGAAACACACACGGGGCTCTGATGGATTTTAACTCTTCGCTGAAGAGGGAGAAGTGTTCCAGTTGCTCTCTGCCAGAGGATATTTATGGGCTTTCCTTTTTCTCCCCAGACCTCTCCCCAGGTCTGGAATGCCTCTGGGGGCAGGAGAAAGCAAAGGGGAGCTCCAGCTGTGTGCCAGAGGCAGCAGCTCAGGGCCTCTAATCTCCCAGTCTGTACACACGAGATTAAAGAGCCGCCCCGAGTTTTGATTAAGAACGCAAAGTTAAGAGATTAAATACCAGGAAGCCAAATTAAAGAGCTTTAAGTCAATCTCTGAACTCATCAAAGTTCCAAATTTTTAAGCTGTCATTACAAGACAGGATTAGTGCAAAGCTTCCCTACCCTGATTTGATGTCCTTCCCTCAACAATGTGATTTATCCCCCACTGCAGCTCTGTGCTCCCATAAACCCAGCTATTGTCTTGTCTGCAGAGCTCATCCCAACACACCTGGATCCCCCGGGGACTTTCCTGGGATTCCAGCCGTGCCCCACTTAGTCTGGGGCCCACGGTGAGCCTCCTTTGTGCTGCCCTGCTTGGTGCACTGTCCCCGAGCCTGGCAGAGCTCCGAAAATGCTCTAAGGCACCCACATGGTGGGCTAAAGGAATGAACACATCCCAAGGATTGAACACATCCCAGGGAATAAACACATCCAAGGAATAAATGTATCCCAAGGAATAAACACATCCAAGGAGTGAATGCATCCCAAGGAATGAATACATCCCAGGGAATGAACACATCCCAAAAAATAAATAAATCCCAAGGAATAAACACATCCCAAGGAATGAATGCATCCCAAAAAATAAATACATCCCAAGGAATAAACACATCCAAAGAGTGAATGCATCCCAAGGAATGAACACATCCCAAAGAATTAATATATCCCAAGGAATAAACACATCCCAAGGAATAAATAAATAAATACATCCCCCTTCCTTCCCACCTCTGGCCCAACTGATCCCAAAGACCTGGGGAAAAAGGAGACACCAGAGTGGGATGAGGCCACTGCGGTTATTCACCTCCAGGTACCTGAAAATGAGCCCTAAAACTCCAGAATTGATGTCCACACCTTTCTGGAGCCAGTTCTATCCAGGTTCTATCCAGGTTCTATCCAGGGATCAGCTAAGGCAAAGAACTGCTCTGGAAACACATCCTGCAAACTGCCACAATTGTTATTTAAGGCTCCTGCTCTAATGCATTAAAGTGCATGTTCCCCTGCTTTTCAGGATAATAAATCGTGTCCTTCCCAACTTTTATTTATGGAATTGGGATGTCTCGGCTGCATTAAGATTGTGCTTTCCAGGGCTTTTTCCACAAAAGATAACTTAATAACGTTGCTAAATGCTGTGCTAATTGAAGCTTTCACTTGAAGTAACTCTCCCTTGTAAGACACTGTGCCAAGTGAGCCATTTCCAAATTTGCATCTTAAGCCTTAGAACTTTTTGTAGGAGTTAAGCACACAATTCCAAGTTTTTTGGACCCGCTTTTTAACCCTCCCACATCCCTGTGCAGAATGTCCTATCCAGAACATCAAATTTAAATGTTAAATTATGGAGCATTCTTTTTATTTTCAAAGGAAAATTGAAATTTTTTTTCTTTATTGCATATTGTTATCATCCTTCACAGGTGCAGTTACTATTAAAGGTTATTTAGCGTAGTTATTATTAATAGTTATTTAGTGTGGTCACTATTAGTGGTGCTTAGTGTAGTTATTACCAGTATAGTTTTACTCTTGAAAGCCATATTAGAGTGAAGTTTTTCATCCTCTGGAATTACTGGAAGGGTTTCCCAGCAGCTCCAGCCCTGAGCTGGTTCTCTCCAGTGCAGTAGGGCCCTCAGTCCCATTAATCCTTTCCCCAAACCCACCCCATCTCTGCATTTTGAACTCAGCTCCCACCAGGCTGCTCTCTCTCTCTACTTCATTATTACAGGTCCATTACCAGGTGCCAGAGACCAAAAAAGGCCAGCATGAATTGAAAACCCTGCTTATTGAACATTGCTCTCTCCTGGACAAACTGTTGGCCCAGCTTCGCTTGCAGGAGTAAAGCTTAAAGAATATTTTCCTTTTTGGAAGAAAAAAGAAAAATAGGTTGATTTCCCAGAGCAGCTGTGGCTGCCCCTGGATCCCTGAAGTGTCCAGGGCCAGGCTGGACAGGGCTTGGAGCAGCCTGGGACAGTGGGGGATGTCCCTGCCATGGCAGGGATGGCACTGGGTGATCCCTTCCAGGATCCCTTCCAGGATCCCTTCCAAGCCAAACCGTTCCATGATTCTCTGATGATGAGAAATTCATTTTGTCTTCTGTTAAAACTACAGATACAGCAGCTCTGTGTGGTGCCACCAAAAAAAGGGGACTGATCCTGCAGATGTCCCTGTGCCCAGTCCTGTTGCTGTTCGTGCTTTAGTGCCTGGAGCATAAATTCCAGAGGCTGTGGTTTGGAGTCACTGGTTGCATTTGTGGCTGCATTAAAAGGCTGTTCACGTTTTCCCAGTTAAACTAAATTACTATTATTTCCCTCTCCTGCTCCCTCCCCCATCCAACTGTTGTTGTTTAATTAAGGATAGCGTGCTGCTCTTCAGTGGGTGTTTGTTTATAGCCTGATAAATGCCAGGAATATGCTCTGGTGGGAAGTCTTTTAGCTGGGAATATTCATGTCCTTTCAACCACTACTGCATTTGTAAAAAAGAAAAATTGTCAAAATCTCCTTTTCTGATGATTTCAACATATTTTAATCATTAATTTAAAGGGAAAGTGCAGTTCAAATTGTGCTTTTTTACAGTAGCCTTCTTCTTGGTTTTTTTTTAATCCTTGTTTGTTTGTTATGGTTACTTGCTGGCAATCTGCATGTTTTGAACCTGGAGAGGAAAAGTGCACTTGTGATTTACAACAGCAGAGAATCTGTACAAGCTGTTGCCTGTGGACACGTTTATTTTTGTTGGTTGTGAAGAGCACCTTTCTCAAAGCCACCTTAAGCAGCAGCCTCTCCCCGGGGTCTCTGGGCTGTCCTGGAGCCTTCAGCAGGTAGAGTCTAGGCTCCAGTCAGAGCCAGGAACATCCAGCTTTTCCACTGCATGGTAAAATCTGGGGTTTTTGTTTGGTTGTTTGTTTTTTTGCATGGGGCTTTGTGGTTGAACACAGGCATAAGCTTTGCCATGGGAGATTTTACATTGCTTTGCCCTTTCCTACGTATGGAGCAAAAGAAGTCATGGCCCTTTAGAAAAGTCAGTGCAGCTGCCATGCTTAAATCACTTTAAAATCAAATTAAAAACTAAATGCCTTTACTTTTTCAATTTCCCTTCATCACTTTTATCACAGTTAGAGAAACGTTTATTTGAGCCCTCAGTGCATTTTTGGTGGTCGGAGTGTCCCACTAAAGGGATTCAGAAAGGTGGGGAGTGTTCCCTGGATAATGCTGACTGATGGGCCTTGCAGAGCTCCAGTCACTGAGCGATGCCTTTAAACCTGCCTTTTCCCAGCATCTTTGTGCCATGAGGTGACAGCCACCTGGTGCTGGAGTGTCCTCTCAGCTGCTGCTCAGTTCCAGCCAGGTCTGTGGGATACAAAGCCCACAGACTCTCACACACATCAGGCACCTTGGGGGCTGCTGGTCATGATTTTGTCCTTATTATTCAGGGAATTAAATGAGGAGAAGACAAATTAGTTTGGAAATTCCTCAGAGCCTTTGCCATTCCCCAGTTTGGTTCTTGGCTCTGCCACCAGTGCCTGGGATGACCCTGGATAGGTGCTGAACACCTGGAATGGTCAGTGTGCAATCGACACCCTGTGGAAATCCCTGGGAATGGGTTTCCCTCTGCTTTCGCTTGCCTTTTGTGTCCGGAGGGGATGGGCTGCTCGCTCGGCTCACTTAACTCCTGAGCAGGGCTCGGCTTAACGGGACCTGACTTGAGCTCAGCCTGGGCAGGCTTGCCCTGCCACCAAGACTGCAGGCTGAGCAGCTCAGCTGAAATGCTGGAATAAGTGATGGGTGCTTGAGAAGCTGATATGAGAGGCAAGCACGTTTTCATTCTCTGTGAGGAACCTGGGGGTTTTTAATGCATAGCTCTCTTAATGAAAAGCTGTAAATTCATGCTTCTCTCAGAGATGGAGCAGCCTGCAGGTTCAAAGTGCTGAATTTCTACGAGGTTGTTATCAATCACAGTCTTTCTGGTTTAGCCAAACTAAGGCAGAAAACCTGGGGAGGAAGCTCTCTGCCCTGAAATTCACAGAGCAGGTTTTCAGCCCCGGAGTGTTGGTGGGAAGTCACACTCCTATCAATAATTATTGCCTCTGGGACTTTACCTAAGTGTACAAATCCAGGACCATCCAGCTCTTCCAGGGCTTTCTTGGGCCATTGGTTGAGACTGGTACATCTTGCTGCTGCTTTGGCTCTGGATCAGCATCATCCTTTGTTAACATCTTGAAATAGCTCTGCAGAATGGGTGATGCTCAAACTTGCACCTGAAAAATCTCCCCAAATCTCTCCACAGAGAATTTGGGAGGTGAGGAAAGAAGAAAAAAATCAGCCAAGATGGATGCAGGAAGTTCAGCCCCTCACTTTACCCACTTTCTATGCATTTTGCATAAATCATAGGCCACATTTTAAATCCGTGTTAGATCATCAAACAGCTCTTTTCAAAATGTCAGCAATTCACTGCCCGAATAGCCTGCCAGATAATATTTAATCAATTGCAAATGGGATGCAGATTCTCCTGGAAATTTTGGGGAACTGTTCACCCCACCTAAATGCAGGTAACACTCTAAGTCACTTCCTGCACTTGCCTTGGCTGAATTAGGCTGGACAAAACTCTGACTGGAATAATTGCAGAAATGTGGCTTAGACTGAGAGGTCCTGGTTGATTTTATTAGCAGAACTGTGCCAAAAGTTCTTTGCTGTGTAAAACCAGCTCCCTGCAGGTCTCTGCCACTGCTTTAGGGACTCTTTCTTGCAGTCCCTCTTAGCACTGAGCACATTTTTGCTCTGCTGTCAGCTCTGCATCTCCACAGGCTCCCCCGGAATGGCTCAGTGTGCTGCATCCACAACCCTCATGCTGGAACAATTTCGGTGTCACTCATCAGTGTTGCCCTGATTCTTAAAAGTGTTAAGTTCTCTTCCAGATGTCGCTATTGAACACTAAGTAAGTACACAGACGCTTGGTAAGTTCAAAAGAGAAAAAAGATAAAGTTTTATTTAAACATCTGGTATTTATAGAATTCCAGAGGTGACCGTGGACTGGAGGATGGAATTGCCACCTCTCTGACCACACTGGTAAAACCAAGAGTCCATCAATTCTCTCCTTCCACAAAAGAGAATGCAAAACAATCATTATTTACATGAACAGTGCGTGAGAACTCCAGTGGAAATATGTAAACAGATCAGAAGGCTAAAGAAGTTTTATGAGAACTTTAAAACTTTCAAAAGAACTATAAAAGAAAACTTAACACTTTTAAACATCAGGGCAACATCTCACCCTTTTTCCATTAAAAAAGAAAAAAGAAAAAAAGAAAATTAACAATATTGAAAAAGAAAACTTAACACATTTAAAAATCAGAGCAACACATCAGACTTAACTGTTCACCTGCCTGAAATCTACACTGAAATGCTGTGGATGAATTTCAGGCAATTGAAGTTGCTCAAGGCTGGACAGACATTGACACCAAGGTGAGCCAGAAGCAGAAACAAACAAGGTCAGCTGGTGCCTCTGCATAATGCACATGGCTTAAAAATACCGGATCAATTGCAGACAGGAGTGAGGGTGAGGGGCAGATGAGGAATTGCCTCCAGTTTTGGTGCTCACGTGTCCTCCAGTGGCATTGGCATCCCCATCCGGTCTCCTGCTGGACACTGGGTCCTGGTCCAAGGAAAAGCTGGGAGCAAAAGTCCCTCCAGCCTCACTCCCGGCCCTGGGGCAGGGAAACCCCCAAATTACTGTTGGAATATTTGATTTCATTGTGCTGCAGAGAGCTTTCCCAGCTTGCTTTGCCAGCTTCCAATTGCTTCAGAAATCCTGGATGTGAGGCAGCTCTGCGGTGATCCACGGGTAACAACCCGCAGAGAATTGAAGGCCAAATAAATAATTAATGCAGCCCTCCTGTTGAATGGCTCTTCCCTAGCACTGGGTCTCATTAAAATCAACAGAAGGAGCACAGAACAAAAGGCCGTGCATTTACTGAGTTTGGCCTGTAGATAATGAGGTGGCAAATAGGTCATGCTGCTTAGGAATTTATTTAAAGCAATTTTAGTTTGATAATGCCAGCTGTCACCAAGAGCTGATGACAGGGATGGTCTCCCAGTTAATTTTTCTTCCTACCTGAGCAAGCCTTAACCCTTGAAATACCAGCACTGGGTGCACAGTGCAGCTCTGGGCAGGGCCTGGAGGTGTGGGCACTTTTCATGGTAAGAGCAGAAACTGGAAAAGGGAATTCAGACATTGATAGCTGGGCAAGTTTGCTGTATTTCATTCTACAGTCAGATAAAGTTTATATTTGGCTTTATACCACTGGGCCTGCTGAAAGGATTGCAGCTCTTGAGCTCCAGGTATGCACCAAAATGAGGAGATAGCTTTGGGGTCTAGAGGACAGCAAAGATCCCCTTGCAGGGCTCAGTTTCTGGCTGGGATGGCATTTCTGTCTGGAGAAAGGGAGGTGATAATTTGGGAAAAGTGGGGACAGTGACAGCATGCTGGAAAAGACTTCCCCCAGTGGGTGGGGATCATCCCGGGCAGGGTTTGCGGGATGCAGCTGCCGGGCCATCCCTGCGCCCCGGAGCAGAGCCCGGCTGTGCCTCTGAGCCTCTGTTCATCTCCAGGCAGCCTGGCTGAGCGGAACAGGCAATCCCTGCTGGACAGCAAAATGCTGGATTAGCACTTAGGAGCCCTGGTGATTAGAGAGATCAACTGCCAAACACTCCGCTCCTTTGGAGGCCAAGCCTCCCTTTTCCTTTGGAGCTGGCAGCCCGTTAAAAATTACTGCTCTGGCAATTAGGAGGGCACGAACGTGCTGACCTGCACAAGGGCTTGTGCTTTAGGAGAACCTCGGTAGCAGCGTTTCTGCCTGTTCCCTCGTCCGGCAGCCCGCTTTCCTCTCTCTGGACATTTCAGGTGTTGCCTTCTCAAAAGATGCTGCTTTATTGGAAGGAAAAAGACCAGGCAGGTCCAAGCCCCGGACACTTCCAGGGACCCTGTGCCAGGGCCTCCCCACCCTCGAAGGGAGGAATTCCTTCCCAATATCCCATCTAACCCTGCCCTCTGGCAGTGAGGAGTTCATTCCCCCTTGCCCTGTCAGCCCAGTGAGGACACTGGCTTTCCTAATCTCTAACTGCCATGCAGGGAAATGGGATTTGTTGGGATACAGGGAGAAGGTCACTGCAGTCATAGCTGCTCCTACACCCACGGGTACAACTGTAAAAAGTAACCAAAGTGCTGCCTTTTACTTTCAGGCAAACACAAGCAGATTTTTTTTAAAAATTGAATTTAGAATTCTTTAATCTCAAGGCCTAAGCCACAGGAAGAATTAAAAAAAAAAAAAAGGCTTGATCATAAATCTTTTATCACTTTTAACCAAGTAATTTTAAAATACCTTAGCTGAGGGCCATGGATGGCCCAGCAATAGAGTTACACCCACTGGAAAATAATAACCTGCTTTTCAATCACTATTTCAATAATAACCTGCTTTTGTACCAGTACAGTGGCACTGGGGGTCTGCAAGGTCTGTTTGTGAGGTGGTGATGACACAAATAAATGAAGCTGCTGGTTGCAGGATCCTCTGTGAACTCTCACAGCCAGGGGCTGCCTGCCTTAATTCCTGCTGTCCAGCCCAGCCTCTGCAGCAGACTGAGCTGCCCAAAGGAGGCCCTGAGGTTCCAGCTTCCCACTGGAGGCACCTGAAAAACACCCTGCTCTCTCCTGCCCCACTGTCCCAAACCTCCTGGAGGACAGACACCGTCCAGAGGAAATGCTGGAAAACAGCAATAATAATTCCTGTTTTCGGAGGAAGGAAAAGAAGAATCCAGGGAATTTTGCGTTGCCTGACAAGCACTTGCATGAAGTAACTATTTTTTGAGTAAGTGGGAGGAAATGAACAGGAACTAATATGATACAGTCAAAGCTGGGCTTTGTTAATCTGACGAATTTCCTTCTTTAAGACTCGACTCTCCATGGGTGAGGGAAGGGGTCCTTAATAATAAGCCTTTGATGTCCATAAACCCAGGCTGGAATTCTCCCTGCCTGCACCACAGAGGGGTCACCCAATCCAGACCAGATCATCTGTTATCTTGGTAGTCATTGTTATAACACTGTTATAAACGGAGCATTCTCAGCCCTCATTTCTCAGAGATTTCAATTTCCAAATCAAGAATTGTTCTATTGGCATCAGAATATCTGGGATATGGCAGTGTGATTGTGTCAGTGTTGCTCACTGGTCACTCCTTGTGAGATTTTGATTTTTCTTTTTAAATACCAGCACCTGCTGATGGTATCACTTGGTGCTATGGTATTACCAAATAATCATGTTTTAAAAGAAATGGAGAAGGGAAAAGATGGTGGAAAGCAAGTTGCTCACAGAAAAGAGCCTGCAGAGTGTTCCTTACAGTATCAGACAAAATAAAAAAGCCCTGTTGTTGGATACCCTTGTGCTTTATCCATTTCTGTACCCACAGCTTATTTTCACTTTGGTGTCTGGGCCTGGCTCCTAAACAACCGTGCTCAGCAGAGCTGCAATCTTTGCTTCAGAAGGGAAAAGAAAAGTTTCACTCCCAGATTCTTGGAAAAAAAGAACCCTGACAGTTGTTTATTTATTTATTTAGAAAGCACATACAGCGATGCACGGGGAGGGGACAGAGATGCAGATCAGGTAAGCAGAGAAATCCAGCCCAGAGGAAGGGCCAGACACCTGCCGGAGGATCAGTAGTACATCAGTCTAGGCGAGCATTTCAGCTGCTGTACCTCTAGATTAAAAAAAGAAACCACAGAGAGCCTCTGAGGAGCCGGAGTTTGTGTCCCCTGGGGCAGGGCGGCTCTGTCCTGCTGCCCCTGCCCGCTCACGCCATGGTCTCCTTCCTCAGCGTGCGCCGCTGCTGGCATGTCAGGATGCTCGGGAAGGACGACTTCCCCTTCGTCCTTGACCTCTTCTTCAGCTTCTTCTGGTGCTTGAGGGAAATTCCCAGCTCCTCCATGATGGCGTTGAAAGACAGACACTGTGGGCAGAGGGGATGGCGTTAAACACTTCCCGCCGCGCGGAGCCCGGCCTGCGCCGGGCCCGGGCCCTCACCGAGCCCCTCGGGTGCGGCCGCCGCTCGGCCTGCGCCCTCACGGCGCTCCGGGGGCTCCTCAGGAGATCCAGCTGGGAATAAACCCCTGGACACGACAGGTGACTGCACATGGCAGGGGTTTTTCCCTAGCTCATCTTCCACTGACTTTCATTTAGCTTGGGCTCAACTAAAGATGTTTGTGAGTGTTTCCGAAATTCCCCACAGGCGCCTTTGCAGAGTTTTGGTGGCTTCGTGTCACAAGACGTACCCTTTCTCAGTGGGCCCTGACCTTACAAAAGAAAAGATCTCGTTTTAAACACCATATACTTTAGTCAAAAAAACCCACGAGCATGCTGGAGAAAACAAAGAAGAGGTTTTTTTTAAGATTTCTTTGTGTTTTAGTTATTTTTCCCTCATGAAATGAACAGACATTTCTCAAATATAGTGCAGGCCTCAATCTTCTTCCTTTCTTTGGAAGGAATCTTTTCAAATATTGTGTGGTGAAGAAAGGAGATAATTACCACAAGAATAAGGGAGCTGAATGGCTTGGAAAGAAAGAAGAGATCTTCGTTCTTCCCACCATCACAACATGAACAAAGACATTTGGGGTAAGTGGAAACATATTTTAAAATCCACAGCTGGAATAATTACGTATAACACAAAGAAAAACAAGTTGCCTTTAAGTGGAAGTATCTGGCTATGCAAAAAAACTCCACAACAATTGTTCTGTGCAAATATACATGAATAGATTATTTATATATAAAATCGAGTGATGTCAGCAGGGGAAAACAAAGCTTTAAGCCTTCACCAAGCTGAGTGAAGTGTGACTGGTGGGAATTTTGTGTCCTGTGTGTGCCACCTCGTCCTCACAGGCTGGGCTGCACACAGGCTGAGATCCCAGACCGTGCCAGATCCATAGCTCAACATTCTCCTTCCCTGAGGTGCTGCATTTTTGTTCATCTACGATTCCGAGGTCAATTAAACTCCTGCTATTTGGTGCCACTGCCCAGAGTCAGCGGGCGCAGGCAGGGCAGTGCACGCAGTTCTGTGAAATGGCAGCTGTGGTGGGCAGGCCTCTGCTGCTGCCATTACCATTTAAATACCCTCCCTGTGTTGAGATAAGCCGGGATCCCGGTGCTCCTTCCCCTTGGAGCAGCAGAAGGAGCAGGTGTCCTTTCTGCATCGCTCCAAGCTTTTCTGGAGAGCAGCACCGCTGATCCCCAAACAAACGAGCCCAAGGGCTCTGAGTGGCTGGCTTGGCCCGGACTGCTGCTCTCTGTGGTCTCAGCTTTAACTGAGTTTTTAAAATCTGGATTACGAAGTGAATCCAGAACTCCGTGGTAACTAGAGACAGGACCCTATTAATCCTTTGTAGGATTGATCAGTCTTACTTTTATTTTCTTTCCCTGTGTTTCTCACTAACCTCCTAATGTGTTGTATTTAATCCCAGCCATTGCTCTTTGCAGAGTGCAGACAGGGAGGATTTCTGCAGGTGAAAGAGTGCATTTTACTGTCTTGTTAATAAGGCTGGTACTTTAATTTTCCAACAAGGTTCCTATTACTCAGACTGTGCAATAACCACAGCACCTTTCACATTCATCTCCACAAAACAGCCCCGTGAAGTTCATTTTGCATCTGCAGACACATACACAGAACATATTGCTGGGAGGTTTTTAATATCTGATCTGTGGAGTGCCCAGTGGCTCCACTTCCAACTGCTTTGAATTTTAAAATAATTATTATCAGGAAGACTCCAAGTTATTCTTAGGAAAAGTGGTGCAGAAAAAGCACAACCTCAGCCCGAATGGTGTGGGGTTTATAGCAAAGCCATGGACAAGGAACACACCCCATGGGGAAGCCCAAGACCTCTGAGCTCAAGCCCTCTGAGCAGCACCTGCAAAGCAGCCTTCTAAAAGGGGATGTTGACATTAAAATCCGATTTAAAAGGGTAATATGCTGTCCTTTTGTCTCATATTCAGGTGGCCAGACTGAAAGGGTGGCTTTAAAACCCCTTTTTTTCCCATGCTGGTCAGTCCACTGCTGAGGTCTGACCAGAGCGAGAGCAGAGTGGGCACAAATCAATCCCTTTTACAACTTAATAATGAATTTAACATTTTGCTTTCAGCCAGCTTAAGTTTCTCATTCTGGCAGTGTCAAAATATTGCTGGCCATGGCATGTAAAAGGAAATGTCATCCTTTAAAACCAGACTAAGTTCTGCTCTCTGTGTGATGTGAGACTCTTTCTCTGTGCCCTTTGGTCATTTCAGCAGCTGCTAAAGCTTAGTCATGAAGCTCCCAAATCCTTCCTTACACTCCCATGCAGAGGTCTGTGCTAAGCTTTAGGAGAATTACAGATTCAGAATTAAAAAAACAAATAAATAAATAACATAAAGTAGAAACAATGAAAAAAAAAAAAGAGTTGTAGTCAGGAATTATCAGTCTGTTGCTTCTGCTCTGGGCTACCACTGAGGACAAGGCATTTTATTAATACCTTGCAAAACCAACCAAATAACAATAAAGAAGCCACTCAAAACCCAGTGTGTTGTTGAAGTGCTGAGAACTGGGAAAATCAAAGGATCTGGGGCAGATTTCTTTCTGGAAGAACTCCTGAGCAGCTCAGGGACAGAGGAGGAAGTGCAGAAGTCAGGATTTTTCTCCTGCATCCATACCTGGGACACTGAACTGTGTCTTGCGCTGAGAGAAAATGGATTTATTTTTGCACGGAAGGAAAAATATCCAAAATAGTTTCTTTTAGTGAGCAAACTGCTGCTGGGGCACACTGAGGATCTGTGTGAGTATTCTGTCACACAGATGGCATGAGGAGAGGCATATTCTGATGGCATGAGAGATCCCCAAATTAACTCCTTTAACCTGCCAGAGTCTATTGAGCAGTGACTGTCAAAACAGTGTGACAGTAACGCAGGGATTAATTTAACTCTTCCCCAGTCACAGAAACTGTTCCTTTGTGCACTGTTCACAAGAACAATCAGAAAAGCTGCTTGCTGCTCTCCCACGTCACCTGAGCACCAGTGATGGTTTTTGATAACTGTTTTTGTAGCTAGGGATGCGGCTCTGTCAGGAACAGCAGGAGCTGCTTTGGCATTCCCCCAGGGAACTGCTGCCAGCCTGTGGGGCTGTCTGTGGGACAGCTAAACCCAGGGAACGATGGCTGTCCCTGCCAGCGGGGCTGTGGGACTGACAGCTGGGAAAATGTTTACCCAGCAAGTGACAGAAACGCTCTGGATCCAGCACTAATCTAAGGAACAATTACAAAACCGGTCCAAGCTGCAACCCAGAGGATTTCTTGCATGGAGCAATGGTGGAGATAAACACATTAGGCATCTTCCTTCTCCTCTGAGAGTTGAGAGGAGCTGAATTTAATTAGTTTTAAGTCTCTTCTACTGAGAAGCTGCAAATAAAAAGTGTTTTCTTAAATCAGGTATTCAGAGGACCTAATTCAGGTCTTTGCTGGCAAGAAGGAGCATTTTATGGAGAGCCAAAGCTTTCAGGGCCCCATTCAAACAAGTTAAGAGACCATTCTGAGCAAGACAATTTCTTGCAGCATCTGGAGTGCAGCATAAACTCCCAGCCCCACATGGGCAGGGGAGAATTGGAGCAGCCGAGCTGCGAGCAGCACAGCTTTGTCACAAAGCACTCTAGCCTGCTGCCAGCAGCATCAGCACTGGGACAGGGGTGAGAGGAGATCACGGGGCACTGCTTGCTCTGGCTGTCCTCAGGAGCCAGGTATACAGGAACCATTCAAGGGGGAGCACTTTGGGTGTGAAGGAATCCACTCCAGCCAGGCCCCTGACTGCAGCAGGGGGCAGAAATGGCCCCAGGAAAACAGAGCACTAACTTGTCTGATGAGCAGGAGCTCTACTGGACAGGAAAACATAAAATAGGGCTGAGGGGAGAGAGATGAGCTGATGAGACTGATGGGAATCTGGGATAGATAAAATGGAATACAGGTAAAAGGGTTTGGGAACACTGGGGTTTGCCACAGTTCATTACATCCCTCCAGCTGGCATTTCTGTGCACTTTGTGCATCTCAAATTGTTGATATATGTTTTTTGGTGGCAAACCCACATCCAGTCCATTGTCCCCTGCCCTGTCAGCCCCTGACTGGCTGAGGGCTGGAGGAAATCCAAGTGTTGTCCTCCCAGGGTGTAAAACACATCCAGTGCCAGCCTCCTACACAAAACATGCCACCAGGGTGCAATATGCAAAGCAATGCCAGGGCTTTGCTGTCTGGGATAAACTGATACCCGACTTTCCCACAAAGGAGTTTCTCTGTTACAAATGAACCTCATGAATTGCCCAAACAAGACAACGGAGTTGCCCTATTAATGGTCCGAGTGGGCGTTGCCTGAGGGCACTCCTGTTGAATATGTCCTTAATGGTTGCATGGCACAAAATTTAACTGATGGGTCTGATTTTGTGCTATGATAGTTACTTGCAGGCTTTGAGTAATGCAATTTAAATGGAGGAATTAAAATTCATTAAATATTGACACAGGGAATAAGAGATGCCAGCTCACCATCTCTGGCTGCTGGTTCCAGGGGTTCAGGAAGTTAATGGAGCCCTGCAGTGTGTTTGGGAGGCTCTGAATTCAGAGCTGCCTGGCCCACTTGCAGCAGAGACCAAGCTGGATGTTCCTCCCTGCTTTCAGTAACTTTCACTGTTCAGCTAGGGTTGGGGAGGAGATGAAAAGGAGGTAAATATTTTTTTTCTTACCTGAAGCAGATGAATTACCCCAGGAAACGACAAGGTGACAATTGCACATGAGAGGCTGTGATAATTCTGAAAGGCTACCAGCTCTGTTGAGCTCCCTGCTGGGGGTGTAATTATTTCCTGCGACACGCATTTAAACTGCCCGGATTTTTGGCAATTTACCCTACATCAGTTTATTCCCTGCGTTAACCCTTGGCAGGGCTGAGCCCTGCCGGGGCGTGATGCTCTCCCCGACACACCTTGATCCTCTCCTGACTACACCGTGTGGATCGAGGGCTGTGCTCGGATCCCTCGCTCCTCCCGGATTAACTTGCCACAGTCTAACTCCGTGGATAAAGTGGTGCCCGAGGTGGAGTTGGACGGGTGGGGTTGCTTACACTGCAGTCCGTAAAAGAAACAAAAGGCCTTGCATGCAAGAGAAGAGAAATGGAGAAAGTAAATAAATGAACGAAGCAAAACTGAAAACAAGCATGAGAATGATTCAAAAGCCATTTAAATCAAAAGAGACTCCACTTATGGGAACAGAAAAGTCACGGACTGTATTCAACAATGCTTTAGATTAGCTTAGTGATAACACACCCTGCGCAGCGTTTCCCATCTAAGCTGCTTATCTCACCAGGGAAAAGAGAAAACAATCCCAGAGAAACCAGAGAGAAGCACTGGAATCGCTGGTGGTATGCTCTCGGTGAAATTGCTTCTGGAAAACAAGCAGGATGTGCCACATTAACTCACTTGCTGATTCTAATTATTAAGCAACACCGTGCTGAGCAGCAGCAATGCAAGTGCAGAAATGAGGGGTGTGCACACGTGTGTGCAACCCTGAATTCTGTCATTCACCCCACTTATTGCTCAGTAAATTAACACCCCTGGCCTAAAGCTTTAGGTCTGCTTTAGCCCTGGCTTCAGGGAGGCATTGCCTTGCACAGACTCCTGCAAAGTTTCCAGGATATTCTGCACCATGTTAGCACTTGAATGAAACATTTTAATTATACTAAATATTTTAATTAGCTGCAACTGTTCTCCAAAACGTATTTAAATAAACGATCTCCTGAGATATGAACAAAACAAAGACACCAATACATTTTTTAATGCATTTTGTGCTAAAATGGGCTAAAGCACTAATTAGAAAGCTGCAAATACGT
Source organism: Anomalospiza imberbis (assembly GCF_031753505.1). Lineage (NCBI taxonomy): Eukaryota > Metazoa > Chordata > Aves > Passeriformes > Viduidae > Anomalospiza > Anomalospiza imberbis. The sequence goes on from NC_089682.1 coordinate 30,858,528, forward strand.
TAATCCTTTATCTGTGCCTTATCCCAAACCAGGGACCCTTTGACTGGCATGTCCTGGGATTGCTCTGTGAGCTGCATCTGTTTTTTGCAGGCAGCGACATGGCTTTTAATGCAAAGTGCACACCTCCCAGAGTGAGCTCAAAATGTTCCCTTCTCCTCCCACGCATCTCTGCTGCCCTCGGGGAGGGTCTTTGTCTCAACAGCTACTCCTGGTATTTATGTCACCTCCCTTGTAGCATAACACCTTGGGTGGGGAAGGGGAATTCCTCATGGACAAGCTCCAGCCTTTCCCACCTCAAAGTGCAAAGAGAACTTAACCCGCTTGGAGGTGGGTGCCTCATGTCTGGGAGCCTGGAGTCAGGAAATGGGAACTTTTGGGGATTCAGGGTCACGCCCTGGTCCTGCAGGGTGAAGTCCCCTTGTCCCTCGGGAAAGTCCTGCTGGAGAGAAGAGGAGCCAAACAGGGCCACAGCAGGGTCCAGGACAGAGCCAGGACAAACTGCCCCGGGGCAGGAGGGGCTGGCTGGCAGCTTAGGAACACTCTCCAAGTTCCTGCTCAGCTCTGCCTCTTCCACAGGGCAGGTGGGTCTCTAAAGGGGTGTTTGCACTCTGTTTTAAGGACTGATCCCTTCTCACAAACCGCTCTAACGCCCAAGGTGTGATGTACACACAGCATTTCCTTTGTTTTCTTCTGCCCTTTTACATCGCTCTATACACTTCAGTGGAGCTATGTCCAGAACTTCTTTGGCTCCATAATCTTACTTTACAGTGGCCTCCATCACCTCTCATCTCCATCACCTCCATCACCCCCTGCTTTGAAGGTCATCCTTCAGCACAACTGGTAAACCCCTGGCTCTGAGAAAAGATGCTTTCTAGAGCAAGAGGAAAATGACTCTTGGGATTTGCTTTCCTGTGTTACTCAAGTGGCTTGTGATAATGCCATATAAAAAACCCAAGAGCCCAGCTGTGATTTAGTCCTTTCCAATGTAATTTATACTGGAAGTCCTGAAGTTCAACCAGAAACTGAGAAATTAATTGCCCCTGTTCTGCACTGCCCTGCTAAGCAGCACTAATTGGACGGTGGGTAGGCACTTCCCTGTCGTTATTAATGAATGATTTGTCATTAGAGGCAGGACTGCCTGGTGAGAGCCCAGCAGCAGGAAATGCACGCTCCATCCAGGAGGCGTGTGCTGCCGAGCCCTCCCGTGCCCAGGGCTCAGCCGGCAGGCGTAGGGCGGGGTCACTCACCTGCTCGATGTCGCTGTTCTTGCGCGATTTGTAGATGAACTCGCCGATGGCCACGAACACGGAGAGCACCAGCCCCGCCGCCAGCACGATGAAGATGCCCCCGATGTTCTCCACCCCGAGGGCGCTGGCTTCCTTGCTGTCCTCCTCGGGGCAGCCGTTGCCTCGCCACCACTTCTCCTTCATCATGTGCAGCTTGCCCTCCTCCTGCAGCTGCAGGATGGCGATGGTGATCTTGTCCCTGTACGGGGACCCTGCAGGGGGACAGCGAGGCCTGGCAGTGCTGCAGGGAGCAGCTGCCACCATCTGAGGCAGAAGCCTCCCTTAGCACAGGGGGGATTATTCCAGCTGGAAAGGCTGGAGGTGGGAAGGGGAATCTCTGTTGGTGTCTGCCCTGGGGACTGCGAAGCAGAAGGCTCCACTAGTGCAGTTATTTGAGAATCCATGATAATTTTAGGGTCTGCTAGTGAGGTTTATTTAACCCTAGGCAGTGGGTTTTCTTGCTAAGGCATTCCTCCACATCATATTTGAATATTGCTGTGAGCACTCTTTGAGAATTTCTGCTTTGCATCCCTTCTGTTGACTCCAGCATCTGTTGGTTTTTCCTGCTGCCTGTAAATGAGGGCTGCCTCAGAGGAGTCCACAGGCACTCAGACACTTTCTCTTCTCATTTACACTCACAGCTCCACCTCAGCTACTTACAGCTTGTAAGAAAAAGGACTTGTGGACAAGTACTTTTTATTGTGATTTGCAACAATAACGACCCTGCAAGCCGAAAATAGCAACAATTTCATGCTTTTGGTTTGCAGGCCACCATTTGCTAAATGATGTGTGTGCAGGCTCTGCAGCTTTATGGGCCTGGACCGTGTCTGGCGAGGACTGGGGTTACACTGGGTGGCTCAGTCTGCTTAGATTTGCTTTCACACACTCTGCTCAGCCTCTCCATTTTCCAAAATCCTGCAGCCTGTGTTTGTGAGAGACACTTTGTTGGACCAGGATTTTGTGGTTGCAAGGAGGGCGGGCTTGTAAGAATGGTTCTGTGGTTCTGTGAAATGCTGTTTGGCTCCAAAGGCACACGTGTGCTCCCAAATCCTGCCATGCTGGACTCCCTACAGCTGGAAACATTTGGAATCTGGGCTGAAATGCAGAGCTGAAAGCCCTGCAGCTACTTCTTTCCCCTTTCCCCTCCTTTAGTAGCACATGAATAAGACATGGAGGGACAGGACACGGGGGAATGGCTTCCCACTGCCAGAGGGCAGGATTAGGTGGGATATTGGAAAGAAGTTTTTCCTTGTGAGGGTGGGGAGGCCCTGGCATAGGGTGCCCAGAGAAGCTGTGTCTGCCCCTGGATCCCTGGAAGTGTCCAAAGCCAGGCTGGACACTGGGGCTTGGAGCAGCCTGGGACAGTGGAAGGTTTCCCTGCCCATGGCAGGGGTGGCACTGGATGGGCTTCAAAGTCCCTCCCAGTCCAGGCCATTGTGTGATTCCCAGATTATCTTCAACTGCTATTTCACCAAAGGCTCATTTTGCTGCACATTAAAGGTGTTGCAAACTGAACTCCATCAAGGCAAACCAAGCTTTAAGGCAGAATGTGTGCCAGAATTGCAGGGATCACATGGTTCTTCAGAAAAATCTCACTGAGGCACTGCTCCTGAGTCCTTATGCATCAAAATAGCCTTCACAGCTTCAGTTTTGCTCCTTATTTTGCTGTGCAGGACGTTGTTAAAAACACTTGTCCCGTGGATCCACGTCCCCCTCGCTGCTCTCCATCTCCTTCATCCCCCAGCCCTGTCTGAGGAGAACAGCGTGAGGAACATTGCAGTTCCTCATTTGTTGTGCCACCGCTCAGCTGCTGCAGGGCCAGAGCACTGCCAGCACTGGGCCATGCTGTGACCACAACTGCCAGGAGACATGTGTCAGACTATCCCAAATCCATCTGGGAAGCCAGAGACCAGCACTGCTGGGGGCAGCCAGCTCTGAGAGGAAAATGTGCCCGCTGTAAGAATGGATGAATTGTGTGCTTGCTGTTAAAGACCCAAAAAGAACAGCACAGAAAACAGGCCAGAAACACCTCCAAAACTGGCTTTGCACAGAGGAGTGAATTATTACCCCTGAAAACAGCAGTGTCTCGCAGAAGAGAGAGCAGAATTGTTTGTGCCTTTGTGCCCTGCAATGTGTAAGGCTGCAGGACTCATCCATTTCCCCTGTCTGGAAGGACACAGCTGGGAAGTAAAGTGGAGCAGCCAGAGTCACAACACAGGATTTGTGGGGTTGTTCATTCTTTCTTGTGGTGTTTATGTTGCCATCAGGATTACCACAATTCATCTGGAGGGTAACAGGCGCCTCCAGATTTCTGCACAGGCTTTTAGAGTTTGTCAAGAGTGCCTGGAGAGCTGTGCTGGTGGTGGTTTATTGGTGAGCTCTAACACCACCCACAAATCCATCTCCACACCTCTTTAAATATTCAGCACATTACTTATGGCCTCTGAGCTATTAACAAACCTCTTAGGCCAAGAAATGCATTTATCTACTTTCTTAGCAGTCTCCCAAGGAACTGGGAAGAGCTTTAGTTGTTAGAATTATCTGCATCAGCCTGGCACTGATCCTGGAGTTAAACCTGCCCTGACACAGAATCCTAGAATCATTAAGGGTGGAAAAGAACAGAGAGCACCGAGTCCAGCCTGTGCCCAATACCCACCTTGTCCCCAGCCCAGAGCACTGAGTGCCATGTGCAGGCCTTTGTGATGTCCCCAGGGATGGGCACTCCAAACCTCCCTGGGCAGCCCCTGCCAAGGCCTGGCCACCCTTTCCATGGAGGAATTCCTCCTGATGCCTATAACTGCTGTGTTTTACTTGCAGAAGATGCTCTGATAAAATAATACATTTTCCAGTTACAAGAACTCTCCTCCCTGTTTCTTCAGGAGCCATAAGGTGCTGTCCAGCTCCCTCACTGGAAATTCTGGAGTCACAGGGCCTGTGGTTTTACATTCCCCTGCAGGCCAGTAAAGCATTGCTGAAGATCTGGTGTTAAAGGTCACAGGCAACCCTTTAAAAATGTTTTTTTTTTCTTTTTTTTCCCCATACAGCTTCTGCAGTCAATACTCTTGAATGCTCTGAGAGAAATAACAGAGCCTCAGGGGTCCCTCTGAATAGTGGCAGGTTTATCTTGTTTATGAAATCAGTTGTTTATGAGATGCTTAATGATGCTGGATTATTCCACAGTGCTTGGGGATATCTATTCCCCTGAATTTTGCAGGTTTTTCTTAACAAAAAAAATAAAGGTGCACTTCTCATACAAGAAACATCTTATAAATATATTTCACGGCTGCATTTCCAATGGCTGCACTGTCTCTGAGGATTGCCATCTGTTCCAATTATTCCTTCATTGTTCTTGGCTTAAAGTGTGGCAGCTTTATAACCGCAAGGAAACTCTTGCCATGAGTTTGTCATTCTTGAGGACTTTAGCTTTTGTATCACTTTTCTCAGGGTGCCAAGGCTGTTCTCACACAGCCAGTGGAAAAATATACTTGGGATGTCATGTCTGTGACAATCTGTCTGCGGGGCTCAGCACCACAAAGAATGACAGTTCCAAGTGCAGAGGTGTTTGTCCCTTATTTACATCTGCTCTGTCAAACAATGGATGAACCAATCCGCAGCTGGACAGGGTTTGGAGCGACCTGGGATAGTGGGAGGTGTCCCTGCCCATGGCAGGGGGTGGCACTGGATGGGCTTTGAGATTCTTTCCAAGCCAAACCCTTCTGTGGCTCCTTAATTCTATGAACACAGGACAAAACCTGGCTCCCCACTGCCAATTGTTCACAAGTGCACAGCACAAAAATCTGACACAATTTTCAATGCTGTACAATTAGAAGATCTTAGAAAGGGTACTGGACATGCTAGAAAAGGCCAACCAGAGAGAGTTTGGAGAAGTTGGGAGTCTTAAAGCTCTGCATTAAAGGAGATGAATTTTTGGTCCTCAGAGCAACACCAAAGAACAGTGAGGATCAACTTCAAGGTCCTGCATCAGGGATTTCAGTGTTTTGAGTAAGCAGTTTCCTTTGGGGCACATACAGAATGCCAGAATGGTTTGGGTGGGATGGGACCTTAAAGCCCTTCCAGTCCTGCCATGGGCAGGGAAACCTTCCACTGTCCCAAGCTGCTCCAAGCCCCATCCAGCCTGTCCTTGGACACTTCCAGGGATCCAGGGGCATCCACAGCTGCTCTGGGCACCTGTGCCAGGGCCTCCCCACCCTCACAGGTGGGGGAGGCCCGATCCCATCTAGGCCTGGTTTTGTCAGTACGAATCCATTCTCACTTGTCCTCTTTCTGAGATCCCAGGACTGACTGGATCATTTGCCTCAGGGGACACTATGGCTGTGCTCCCCGGCCTCTTACCAATGGGGGTGCCCACGCCGTAGCCCTTGGAGTCGATGAGCCCCCCGATCTGGGTGAGGTTGCAGTTCCTCTGGGTGACGTACTCGATGCTGGTGGACTCCATGAGAAGGGCGTAATCGGTGGTGAGCACACGCTGGATGCCCTCGTCGTTGTTCTTCACCAGCGCTGTCTGCTGCCTGCTGCTCATGAATGCCCACATCTTCTCGTACGTCGAGATTTTGGATTTCTGCGGAGGGAAAAGGAGGCACAAGATCACACCAGCACCCAAACGGCCCTTGCCAGATGTTCCTCAGCCTCCCCAGCCTCAATGGCCGTACCACATCCGGAGTGACAGGGAACTGGTGGCAGGGATTCCTTCCAGTAGCATTTCCCTCTTACTGGGCTTTATGCTGAGGAATCTCTTCTTGTTCCCACTTTCTCTGCAGTGCCAGGAACTTCATTACTGGCCTGGCTGAGAAGTGCTCTGGAGTTTTCTGGGCCCATGCTGCTTCATGGATTGCAGCATGCAGGCAGCTGACCTGGTGCAGCTGGGCACTGCTGTCCTGAGACACTGCTGTCCCGGGACACTGCTGCCCTGGGACATTGTTGCCCTGGGACACTGCTGCCCTGGGACATTGATGCCCTGGGACACTGCTGTCCCAGGACACTGCTGTCCCAGGACACTGATGCCCTGGGACACTGCTGCCCTGGGACACTGATGCCCTGGGACACTGCTGCCCTGGGACATTGATGCCCTGGGACACTGCTGTCCCAGGACACTGCTGTCCCAGGACACTGATGCCCTGGGACACTGCTGCCCTGGGACACTGATGCCCTGGGACACTGCTGCCCTGGGACATTGATGCCCTGGGACACTGCTGTCCCAGGACACTGCTGTCCCAGGACACTGCTGCCCTGGGACACTGCTGTCCCAGGATACTGCTGTCCTGGGACACTGCTGCCCTGGGACACTGCTGCCCTGGGACACTGCTGCCCTGGGACACTCTGCTCCCACCTGTCAGGGCACAGCCACTGCTCCAAGAGCCTGGTGATGAACAAAGCATTCATCTGCCCCTGTCGTGTTCACACCACTTGCCTGAATCATGTACTTCAGGGATAAAGTTTGCGAAACAGACGTAATAAACTCCTTTTTGTGCTTCCCATTGCAGTCAGATTTAAGGACATGATCCTTTTGCCACAGGGGTTTAGATCAGTGTCTCCTCTGTCCCTCAAGCCCTGTGTCTGGTTTACAGCCATCTCAGCTGATTCCAGGCTCAGTTTTAAACACCAGCTTCAGGGGGATTCCTGTGAGAAGTTGATTTTCTGTTTCTTTGAGCCTTAAATGTTAATATGCCTTACCTAGAAATTCAGTATCTGTGAATGTCACCTGAATTCCACCTCAGTTTGGTGAGCCACAGGATACCACTAAACTCTGAAGGTGGTTAAGTGGCTCTCCACAAGTAGGAACCATTTTTATAGCTCAGTTGGGAATATTTTTGAGATTCATGCTATGTTTATGCACTAGACTGAGTCTGACAGTGAATTTAGTGAAAGGGAGTATTCCTTATTCAGAAGAGTTTATAAGAAAGATCTTGGCTTCTCAAATTGCCAGCTCCCAATTTTTTTTTTTCTCAGGATGGATCCTGTGCCAAATTTTGGCCTTTGAATTTTCATTAATTTCAGTGGAAACACATCTGTACTTGAGAAGGCAGGAGCTGGCACAAGTTGCAACACAGGACTAAGATCTGCTATGATGGAGGGGCAAGAAAGCAGTGGAAGATTTGTGGACATGCTGGAAACAGAGCAGGAGAGCAGTCAGGAGAAATAAATGTGTGTCACTGCTTGTAGATGGGAAACATCTTGCCTTCAGCTGGACTTCTCCCAGATTTAGCCATTTCCACAGATGGGAATGCTGCCTGGGGTGCTGCTGGCTTGCCCACCTAAAAGGCTTAACTGTCCTGAGCAACTCAGGTCCTGTTTTTTGGGGTACTTTCATCTGCTCTGGCCAGATCTGGCATCTCTACAGGGCCGCTTCTGAGGTTCCTTTCAAGGTCAGAACTCCATTTTCCCCCCACAAATAATTCCAATTGCTTTTGTTTTCATTCCCCCCACTGTCTGGCTAAAAGTGACTTCCTCAAAAAATATTTCATCTTCAGAATAATTTTTTTCTGGGGAAACTATAGCAACAGGGACTCTGGTGCTAGGCATTCCAAACCAGTGGGCAATCACGGGCCTTATAGACACCACTAACTACAAGTGATGCCAGCCTGAATAAATGCAAATGGAGCTTCGGAAAAGCAGTGGGAGTACCTTGCTTTTCTAATATGCTTCCTGATTTCCATCCCCTCCAGCAATTACACTGTGTAATCTGATCTTCCAGGGGCTTCCTGCTGCTACTTGGAGCACAAAGTCCTAAATCAAAGCTCTTTAGAATCTGCTTTGTGTTTTTCTGTGCCCGGTGTCTCCAGAAACCTTTTTTCCATGTGAGTCCCACACAGTCCTGGAAACCAGAGGGATCTGGGCTTTGCCCCTCGTGTCCTACATGTCACTCCCTTGTTCCTGTCCCCTCCACAGCGAGGAATGCCCAGCACGTCGTGGTTTGCTTTGAAAAACGTTGGTCTGAAAAAAATCTGTTCCCTTTGGCATTCCTTCGCTTTAGTACAATTTGATTTGACAAATCACATCTTGCAGCAGAGAAAGCACTCGAGGCAATGACCCTTCCCAGGGCACCCAGCCGTGTGCCTCACTCCTCAGGGTGTTTTTGCTGCTGCTGCTGCAGCGATCCCTCCTTTCCCTCTCCCTGTTTCCAGCACTTCAGCACTCCCGGGGACAGGACAGCTCCCAGGGAAGAGGCACAGGCTGACACGTCACGGCAAAGGCGTCGTAACTCTGCTGTACCCCGGGAGGAGTGCGGCAGTGGAGTAAGTCCTGCCTGAATTCCCTCCTGCTGCCTCCTCCCAGTTCCCAGGCCCCTCCCTGGGGAGGGTGTGTTTATTTAGCTCAAGGAGTAGATGCAGCATTTCACAGACTGAGGGAGGCAAAGTCAGAACCTTGCTCTGCAGACAGAAATAGCTGGTTTTGTACAGAGAGCCACTCCAGGATTTTTTATTTCAAGTTTTGGGCAGGACAAAGAACTCCTAATCTTGTGAGGATCTGAAGATGCTTCCATAATTTAAAAAACCACTGAGTGTTTACAAGTGTGATACAATGCATTTTTCATGCATTTTCACTGTGTCACCCTCCCTCTGCCAGGGAATCTATCCCCAGTTTCTGTACTGTCCTTCCCCTGTGCTGTGCACATTTATTTCAGACACAAGTAAGCTGGCACATGTAGTGCATAAATATTTAACCACCTTGTCTGAAGGTTTTCTTTTAGAAGCTCACATGGTTTTAAGCCTACATATTTCTGCCTGCAGGATTAATAGTGCAAAAATAAATCAGTGTAAAACTAAAAACAGCTCCAAGAAACTTGCTCTGAGTTTCTCATGTAGAGCTTCAGGACCTATTTCCTCTAAAAATGCAGGGATGCAACAGGAATTGAAGTTTTGTCTCTGAAGCTAAATTTGACTTCAGAATATCAATGGCAGTGAGCTTCTTTGGGCATGAAAGAGCCAGAGGAGAATCCAGAGCTTGCCTTACTGAATTATCTCCAGGTGGGTTTCCTTCTCAGTGGAAATGTCAGCTCATCATTTCAGGAGCTCACTATAGCAAAATTCTGTAGTTGGTGGTTTTGTTTCAGCAAGGAAACATCTCTGTTCAGCCACAGGAGAGCCTTGACAGGGGCAGTTCACCCTTGGCAGCACCAGCAGGGACAGACTACACAGAATCCCAGAATCTCAGAATCCCGTGATGGTTGGGGTTGGAAGGGACCTCTGGAGATCACCCAGTCCAACGCCCCTGCCAAGGCAGGGTCACCTGGAGCAGGTGACAGAGGAATTTTTGATTTTTGCCTTTTGGGGTGTTCCCAGAGAGGGAGAGATCTCTTGTCACAGATGTTGTTCTGCCCCACTGCTTGCCCCAGAGTCTCATGCCCTTGCAAGGCTCTGTGTGTGTGACTCCATGAACACCATCCTCAGACACCACAGGGAAAAGCCTGATCCGGGCTCATCCTGAGTCTGACTTCCCTGCTGACACTGCTGAGGGAGCTGCTAAGTAATTCCAACTGTCACAGGATTTTTGTGTGTGTATTCTGTATTCTATTTGTACCTTGTTGGCTTTTACACTGACATGTTATGAGATTATCCATTTTGTCTGTAATTAATACTAATCATTAGGAAAAAGAAAAAAAGACATAATTATCACAGTTGTCTACCAATTAGCCACAGAACTCTTCACTTGCAGATGTGTTTAGGTGTGTGTGTGGCCCCTGTATTGATAGTCTGGGCAATATTGACCATGGAGCATTCAAAAAAGGGACAAACAAACTTGCATTTTCCTGTGGCATTACCATGGTGCAAATGTGGCTTTCAGAAGGGGAACCAGACTTTTCCAGCTGCTTTTTAGTGAAGTGGCTGGAAGGAACTAGCATCCCAGCTGGAGGAGAGTATCCCCATGTCCATGGCCTGGCTCCCATCAGAGCCAGATGGGTTTACCCCTCAGGGCATTTCACTGCAGGCTGGTTTTCCATGTGTCCTGGGGGAAACCTGCTGGGTTTTACATTCCTGGTGCTGAAGGATCCACTGAGGCTGGGGTACTTGGTGCATTTACCTCCTCCTCCAGTCCTTTGGGGTGCTGTGGTTGTGGCTGTGGGTGAATCACGTATTTACCCACCCCTCCGATTCCTTGGGATGCTGTGGCTCTGGTTTTGGATGCATTTCCCTGGCCCTGCAATCCCTGGGGATGCTGCGGCCCAGGTTTTGGGTGAACGATGCATTTCCCTACCCCTGTAATCCCTGGGGATGCTGCAGCCCTGGTTTTGGATGCATTTCCCTGGCCCTGTAATCCCTGGGGATGCTGCAGCCCTGGTTTTGGATGCATTTCCCTGGCCCTGCAATCCCTGGGGATGCTGCAGCCCTGGTTTTGGATGCATTTTCCTGGCCCTGCAATCCCTGGGGATGCTGCAGCCCTGGTTTTGGATGCATTTCCCTGGCCCTGCGATCCCTAGGGATGCTGCGGCTCCGCCTCCCGGCCCCGCTGGAGCGCCGGGAGCGGCTCCGGCCTCGCGGCTGCCCGGGGCTACCTTACCTTGAAGAAGGTCATGGTGGATCCGTCCCTGACAGCCCCGTACTCTATCTTGGTTTGCTTTGCCAGGTCATCTGCCGAGTCGATGGGAGATTCCATCCTCTCCACGGTCAGGAAGGCAGCCAGGTTGGCAGTATAGGATGAGATTATGATTAAGGTGAAAAACCACCATATTCCTCCAACTATTCTGGTGGAAAGAGCTTTGGGCATCAGCTCTGATCCTGTTACAACACCATCAAAACAATCATATTAAAATGAGGCTTTCCTGATACCACAGCCTGGTTTTAGGCACAGAATGCTTTTATGAGCTGTAGCATGATAAAATGATTTCAACAATAATCTCACAGATGCACAGCTGACATTTATAATGGTAACACACTGGGAAGGGGATGTGTGCCATGATACATGACAAATGGAATTATCCTTGGGTCTAAGCCCCTTACCTCTCTGAGCTAACCAGCCTTGTGATATTAATCTTGTACGTCCCCAGCAAGCTACTCTGGTATTTCTGTCTGCTTCTGGAGTCCCTTTGTGCCCGTACACTGCAATCAATTCTGTAAGCAGAGCTCTTTAGCAAACGCTCTTCTGCTCACAGCTGCCTGACAGAAATACCTCACAGGAGGAGCCTGCCCCGTGCATCCTATCGACACATCTCAGCACCAACAGGGAGATCAATGCAGCTCCAGAGACCTCAGTGAACCTCAGCTCAGCCCCCACAAAACCTCTTACTAACAACGTGTGCTTCACATTTGAAAAAATCAGAGGGTCGATAGACACATCCCTTGGATCCTCAGGGTGATGCAAAGTTTTGGACACTGAATTTAACACTCATTATTCCGAACAGGTTTGAGCAGCTGTCTGCCATTGCCATAAATCCCCAGAGAGCAGCATGTGTTACCTGCACTGCAATGGTTTCCAGGCAGCTCAGATAACCTCTATTTCAGCCACAGAGATACTCGTATTTCTAAGCATTCTGAGGCAAAATTTCTGCTCTTTTTTGGGGGGGCCATTCCTACTGAATTCTGTGCATAATGTGGTATTCGAGGATCTGGTTCAGCAAAGCTCTTAGGTAGCCACCTGAGTAATTTGACTTCAAAGTTAAGTTTTGCATAATTATTTTGCTGATGAGGGATGGACTTAAGAAAATACTTAAGAGCCTGTGAACAGAGTGCTCAGGGCTAAAGCTTTTGATTTGGCAAACATATTTCTATTACTGGGAAAACATGTTGACATATTATGTCTCCTCAGCTATTCAATGAGTTCTGCAAGAAATCTCAATATTGCAGAGAACATTTTCAGACTCTGCAAAAACTCTGAATGTGACTTTTGGGGCAGAGACCGAAAGGGTAAAACCTTCTCCACCAACCAGCAAACAGATTGGAGTTGTATTTGTAAACACAGAGCTGTGTCTCTTAAAGGTCAGAGCTAAGCTTAGCCCAAGGGTTGGAGTCTGCTGACAGAACTACCAAACAGCGAGAGAGGTTTGTAGGCAAAAACTCTCACTTGAAATTTTCCAGGCCAAATGGAGTTGTTTCCAGAGTTGTAGCTCTGCCTGGGTTTCTGTTTGGGCTCCTGCTGTGCTTTTTTGCTTTCCTGATTAGATTATTTTTTAATTCAATTAAATATTTCCTCATTGCTCTCTATCTCTAAGCTGGGGTTGAACTGCAAAAGCTGTGCTCATTCAAGTCATCCTGAAGGGATTCTTGCTTTTAAGCTTAGGCAGCCATACAAACAGTATTCCTGTAGTTGGCCCCTGATGCTGTACCACACACGTGGAGCGTGCCAGCACTGCTCGGGAGAGGATGGAAAATCCCTGTGTGCTGCACTTGAGGGACGAGATGCCAAACCTCCTGTGATTTCTTGCAGCAAAACATTGCTTCTGGGAAGGACACGCTCAGTTTCCACAGTGGTAATCCTGCCCTGCATGACTGCTCTGGTGAGGTGAGAGCAAACCCTGCTCCTGGCTGAGCTGAGTGGGGCAGCACTTTGTTTTTCCCATGGTTATTCCAGTGTTCACCTTTCTGACAGCCTCAGTTCCAGCAAAAGCACTGATTAATCATAGACTAATAGAGTGGCCTGGGATGGAAGGGACCTTGAGGATCACCCAGTGCCACCCCTGCCATGGCAGGGGCACTTTCCACTGTCCCAGGCTGCTTCAAGCCCTGTCCAACCTAGCCTTGGGCACTTCAGGGATCCAAGGACAGCCACAGCTTCCCTGGGCACCCTTTGCCAGGGCCTCACCCTGCTCACAGGGAGGAATTATTTCCTAATATCAAACCTAAGCCTACTCTGTCAGTCTGAGTCCATTCCCTGTGTCCTGTCCCTCCATGCCTTGTCCCCACTCCCTCTGCAGCTCTCCTGGAGCACCTTGAGGCCCTGCAAGAGTCTCTGAGCTCTCCCTGGAGCCTTCTCCTCTCCAGATGAGCACCCCCAGCTATCCCAGCCTGGCTCCAGCCCTGGAGCAGCTCTGTGGCCTCCTCTGGGCTCTCTCCAGCAGCTCCAGGTGGTGCTGCTGTGTCCCCAGGGCTGGGGCAGCTCTGCAGGTGGGGTCTCACCTGGGCACAGGGGCAGAATCCCCCTCCCCTGCTGCCCAGGCTGGGGGATCAGCCCGGATCTGCTCCATCCCCACCCTGCTCCACCTGGGCACTCTCTGCTCCTGCCTGCCCCGTTTCTGGCTGAGCTGAGCTCTGAGGGACAACTCTCCTTTCTGACAGTGACAGCTTCCCTGGATGGATTGGATGAAATGTGCCCTGTTTGGATGCTTTCAGAGGATGCAAACACATCTGAGACTTCCAGGGGAAAAACAGGGGAAGCAGCATCTAAATCAAAATGTTGCCAGCAAGACTCGGGGGCAGAGACAATACTTGCTGAAGTCTCTCTAGTGCCTTTTTATGGCAGACATGACAGCCAATCCTGATCCAGACTTTGCTCACGCTCTGTAGAAAAGAGAAAGTCTGATCATCACATTTTAAAATTTAATCACAAGTGGCTTCCAGTCAAGCATAACGAGCAGCTGCTGCCAAGGAGGAGGAGTGCAATGCTAGACCCAGACTTCCACCACCGCTCCCATCATGTCCAAACTCTTCACGTGACCATGATGCACAGACAATCACACCACAAGTTTGCACATGGAAACATTTGTGTTGCCTTACAAATGTTTTCGTTTTCCTTTCTTTCTTTTTCTTTCTTTCTTTCTTTCTTTCTTTCTTTCTTTTGTTTTGTTTTTTTTTTTTTTTTAATCTCCTTAAAAGACAAGCAGAGTCTGGTTGGGGCTGACTGTCATGTACCCAAGGTAGTGGTAACGAGCAGACACTGCATCCCACAGTTTGCTGTGGATGATGGTAAACTCCAAATAAGGCAGGACAGGAAACACAAAATCCTGGGGCACTTTCACACACAGGGCAACCACAGTTAGATACACACACCTGCCTGATACTGTAAAACCTCAGCCTGTGTTACTGACAAATTGGAAGGAAAACAAAACAAAAAAGCTCCAAAACAAAGCAGAAATGCTCTTCTTTCATCCAACCTCCTTCAAAGCAACTTCTGTGGGGAAGCTGTATATCCTCTCAATACCATAATGCACCACTAAAATCAAGTGCATCTTAGGTCAATAAAAACTTTATTCTCTACCACATCTAGGAAAAATCCTCTTTATTTTTAATTTTTTTTTTTACTTATGTCTGTTAAAGAGGAAAGAATAAACTGTACCTGTGTGAATGCAGAGATGGTTTTACATTCCTTACTTAAATGTTTAGGAATTTAATATCAAGGTACTGCTGGGCTTTGCCTTTTTGGTTGTCGTGGGATGGGGTCTTTCTTTTTTGTTCAGCTTTGATTCAACTTGAAATGTTTGTCAGAAAACATTTTATCTCTTTTCAGTGGACCCCAGTTTTGGTGAAAAGTGATTTAATTGGAAACCTTGGAACATAAATGCCGTAAACAAATGTGTTTAGTACATAGTTCTATTTGACTTCCCACATGGAGTAAGCTTCACTGCCCCTCCTTGGCATCTGAACAAAATGTCAGCTGTTTCCAAAATCATCAGTAACAGGGGCTCGTGACAGGGTTAAGTTAAGGCTTCTAGGGTTGGATGCATTTACAGAAGGATGGGACTCCTACCTGCAGAAAAGCCATAGAAAAACAGGGTTTGGTGTTGGTTTTAAACATGTTTGACAAGTGCCTACAAACTCAACAACCCTTCTGGAGAAAGAGCATCTTTCCTTGTTTGGCAGCTGGAACAGTTCTTCTAGGGCAGCTAAGGCTGTTTGTGTTGGGACGGAGCCCAACATTTTCCTGTTGCCAAAACTCTTATACCGATAAACTCAACTTCAGCACGAGGCACTCCATATCCCTCTTGCAATTAAATTCCATTTCAGCTGCAGAGCTCACGTGTGGCCCTGTGTGCTCCCCTTTCTCTCAGATACTCGCCCTCCTTCCTCCTGGCCTGGGCTGCACAGCTCCCCAGGGCCAGTGGCACATGGCTTCCTTCCCTTGTGCTACTCTGAGTGTGTGAGATCAGGTTTTACAGTACATGCTGCGTTTACAGAGGGTGGAGTTTACCAGCACAGAAGCCCTTGAGCAGACTGTGGGACGTGTGCGAGAACGAAGTGTAACCGGTGTACCTTGCTGCATGAGAGCTCCAACTCCAAACCAGAAACTATTTAGTAAAGTAAAATTGTTTTCCACCACATCTGAGTCTGGGTTGCACGGGTGGGGGTTATACCACTCGTATGGTGTAAACCTGTGGCAGTCAACAGAAACAGTCTGTAAACATTGAGCAGAGGACACACAGCAAACCTGCTGAGCAGCGCGCCCCGGCACGGCACCACACAGGCAACGGGCACGGGAGAGCCTGGCACGGCGGGCTGACCCGTGCCAAAGCAGAACTTGGCATGAAGGGTGTCCCGGGACATCGGCACTGCCCCGTGCCAGCTGTGGATCAGCTGCGGAGTGATGGATGGAGCCGCTGGGCCTGCCATGGGGCTACTGCTCCTCTCCTCTCCTCCCTGCCACGGCCCCACAGCTCTCTGCCCCACTCACAGGGCACTGATGGGAGCCACGGGGCTGCTCCTGGGGTGCTCTTTGGGAATAAGGAAGGAGCAGCAGCCCTGTCAAGGCAGCACCGCTCACTGTCGGTGTGTGCTGGACGTGCTCTCCCTGCAGCAGCAGCTGCCCAGCATTCCCAGAATCGCTGGATGTTCTGGGCTGGCAGGGACCCACCAGGACCATGAGTCCCACTCTGGAGCAGGTGCCCATGCAGGACCAGCGCCACAGCCTGGGCCTCTGGAGCACCCTGCTCTCCCCAGCTTTGGGAGGCAGGCCCCCAAGCCACAGGGACATGGGATGGGAGCTGCACAGGGGATCCCTGGAAGAGCTCAGGGCTAAGCACACACCCAGCAGGAGCACCCCAAGGACTGCTCCTCCTCAGGGTGCCCGCTCGGGCTCCCCAGTGCTGTGTGGCTTCCTCATGGAACGTGTGGATGCAGCTTTAATTGACAACCTCACCCAACACATTCTAATTACTGTTGCAACAATATAATTAAGCATTGAATTTATGCACGGACTGCCTTGCTTGGCTGAAGTAATGAAGTCTGGTAATAATGAACCCGTTAATTGGGAGAGGATGTAGCTTAGGATGCCATCAGCTGCACAATACCCAGAACGAGAGTATAAAAAAATCATGACAAAAGACAAAGTTTTCAGGTTCAACTTACAACAGTTCTGCATGCACCCATCAAAAGAAAAGCAATTCCCAAGTTAGATGTTTCAGATTTCTGCTGTAATAATGGAAGCAGGTGTTGTGGAGTGACCAGACTCAGTTCATGCACACAGAGGGAAACACATCCTTCACAAGAGACTCCCAATTAGGACCAGAAGGTTTCCAACAGCCCGAGGAGTGAAGAGCTCCCCCCACAATGTTCACACAGGGCAGGAAGAAGAATAAATCCCTCTGCCTGACCTGCCTGGGAAGCCCAAGGCTGGAATTTTGCAGGGTTTCAGAAAACCACCACATTCAGTGAGTTGGAAACAAATGTCTCCATCACAGAAAGAGCAAAAGGGCTCTTGCAAGTGGCCATGAAGTTCTGGCAGCAAAGTCTTGTCTTCCAGACCAGGAAGGTTTTTCTAGCCCTGGGTACATATTTCAATGTGTTAGTAGGGTGTATGTCTCTTTTACACCTCAAACAAAAGATGATTTTCTTCTTGTGTTTCTATTGCTGTGCTGAGCCCTGGTTTATAATTCAGCAGAATTCACTGCTCAGACCTTCTGTTCTCTTGGCCTTTTCCCCCTGGTTTTCCCCCTCTTCAAGAGCAGCTGTGCTGAGGTTTCTGAGAAAGGTGAGATGCTCAAGGTCACCCAAGCACCTTTTTCCACAGGGTCTGTGTGACATTATTGACTCAGATACTTGGCTCTACCTTCACTAACAGCACAGCTGAGATGGCATTAGCAGAAAGGGAAATTTTGGCAGAAAACACCTTGTTCATCCACTGGCAGTGTACTTGGAACAGAGCTTTGCCAGTCTGCAACCCTTCACAGTGATAAAAACTTCAGTGTTTGAGTTTAAAAATTAATGTAACAGTGACAGGGCTATGTAAGGCTCAGAGACAAATGAGAAATTATTCAGCTGCTGAAAAGTTGAAAGAAATGACAGGAGGATTCTACCAGTCTGTGCAAATTATTCCCAAGTATTTGTTTTCCAGGAACTGATGTTAAAATGTGGGTAGCCATGTAATTTACTGTGACAGTGCTAAGAAGTGGATGGTTTCTGGGGTTATTAAAAGCAACCAATATTTGCTGTAACACTTTCAAAATCTTACAGAAATCTTGGTGTATTTGGAGACATGGACAGGTCTCGATGTGGGTTTCAAGAGCAGCTTAGCTTAAAATGTATAAATCTAAATTAACATGAACATAATTTCACTTCTTCAGTCCATGCAGCTGGATCTAACTAGGCACTGCTTTCAGACATCAGCTCAAGGAAAGCATTTGTGTTCCCTTCCACTGTTCTGAGGTGGAGAGGGCTGGGGGATGTTTTCAGTCTTGGCACACAAGTGCAGAAAAGTCAATCTGCCAGAGAGGAGCAGATTTAAGATTAGTCATGACTGAGATCATGGGTTGTGTACAGTGCAGTTATTATTTATGGTGCAGTGAGGCACTGCAGGAGCCTGTGGGAAGTGGTGAGTGGGGCACAGAGCCCCACAGCTGCCGGGAGGGATAAACTCTTTCACCTCAGGCCACCCCTGGGAAGTGAACCCATGACCTCTCTCCTCTAATGCACAGAACCATTTTGGGTGGAAGAGACCTCCAGCAAAACTAGGTTCACCTTTTGGGTCTTTTACCTGTGAAATGTGTGCACCATGAGTGGAAAAGGGGAATGCCTACATGCAAGTAACAAACTGCTTTTCAGCACATATCTGCTGGGGTAATGCCTCCTGATGCATCCCATTGGATATTTCGCTTGGAACAGCCCTAAAGAAAGCAAAACCTCAGTGCAATACAGAAAAGCAGTGTTGATGAGAAAATACCAAGACTTTGCAGAAAGGTTTTAGGACTGGATAACCCCCTTAGGATGGTACATCCAACACCTGTGAGGGGAGAGGCTGTGGGTGCATCCAAAACTCTGTCCTGGCCTTACCTGGCAATGACAAAGAGGACACAGCTGACTCCAAGGCAGGCCAGGAGAACATACATCCAAATATCTGGAGAGAGAGGGTTTAAAAAGGAGAAAACGCCGGGGTTGGTCCCGTTGGGCTTCCGGTACAAGATACTGATTCCCAGCGTCATGAAGGGCTTGGAGAAATCAATCACTTTCTCTCTGACATAGGTAATGGTGAGAGGAGCAACAGCCAGGTCAGCTTTCTGGAAACACAGAAGGGAAAACACTCATCTCCTTCATGTTCAGCAAACCCACCGCAATTCCCTCCATTTCTTTCTTGAGTATTAAAAAATAAAACAATTTTGGCTCAAATTCAAAAAAATTTAACATTTCTAGGGTATTTGTGGGGCAGGCGGGGGGGGGGACATTCCATTTCCTCTTTTTACAAGGCAGGGGACATTTGGGACATGGCCACAGATGGACATTTCCTCCCAACACCTGCAAAGTGCTCATTCAGACATTCCTTCTCTGATGGGTGGCAAAACAGACACAGCAGCGGCTCTGAGAGGTGAAAAGCACAGCAAAGATTTCAGATACAAAATACCCCAGGCACAAGGAGAGCAGAGAGGAGAAAAGGGTTCAGTCTTACATGATCTATGAGTTCCTTGACCATCCCATTCCACTCTCCCTTGTCATTCTGGGCTCCGTATTTGCCGTCAGAAACGAGTTTGACCTCATAGATGAAGCCTAAAATGTTTGACAGCTCCTTCAGCAGGTCCAGGCAGTACCCCTCGAACCTGTCATTGCCATACAAGGGCTTGTCAGACTTCTTGTACATCACATAGGGATCTTCCTGCAGGAAAGCACAGCAGACAGGCAGTGAGAAATGTGAGCCTTGGCTCGGATGAGATCACTTTCTCTGCACGATGCTAATATTTTCCAAAGGGATTGCAAGTACATGGAAACCAGCAATTTACTGTGGGTATTAAAAGCTCTTCTAGGTGTATTAACGCACTCACTGAATGAATTAGTGATGAGCATAAGGGCCCTAATTTTCAGTGGAATGGACCATTTGTGGCTCTCAGGAGGTTTAATTCCAGTTGTGCCCAGCAGCTCGAAACTCAGACCCAGGGTCTGGACCCTACATTGTCCCATTCCAAGGAACAGGAAGGGATACTGAAGGAGAGAGGATCCTAAATAGCAGAAGAAAACCCATAAGGGGAAGCTAGCATTTTATATTCTATGAAAAAGAAGTCATTACTGAGAAAAATCTTCAAATTGAGTGAAGAGGGAATGGAGAACAGCAAAGGCAGATTGCAAAGTACATTTTTGCTTTCCCTTTTACAGGATTTTGGGTAGAAGAGGTTCTGGGCAAGCAGTTTAATGTGGCAGAACACCTCTGGCAATAGACACATAGTGTAGAAGGAGCCTTTGAGCTCTTTCCCTCCTCCTGGGGAACTAGGCAGAGCAATTGAAAAAAAAGTGGCAGTACTGGGCATGTAGAGAGCACAAGGCAGAGCAGCTCTCGAATACCCAGTTAAAACTTCTCCATTCCTCATAGCAAGCACCATGACTCAATCTGCCTGTCTGCTGTTTACCACTTCCCTTCAGCCCTCTTTGTCTCATTTCCAGTAAAACAAAGGATGTATAAGCAATGACTGCAAAGCTGAGTGTTTGAGCATGTTCCTTCTTCTGGGAGGAAAAGTGTGCAGGGTTTGTCTGGAAAGGTGAAACAGTTTTGGAGGCAGAGGTTCCTGGGAGTCTTCCACTGGCAGTGTGGTGTTTTGGAGTCAATCTTGTGCATGTGTGTGTGGATCCTGAGCCTGAATGTGGAGCTCTGGCAGCCATACCAGAATGGTGGTGACGATGAGCGTGCGGTTGGCCAAGGAGTCCGTGATGTTGGTGGAGCGGTCCTTGTTGCTGTCCGTCATGTTAAGGCCACTGTAGGAGTTCCAGACCCCAATCTGCACAGAGGAGAGTGGATGAGAGGCTGCCCATATCCCCTAAACCCCCAGCACTGCTCTCAGGGATCACTCAGGAAGGGACCTAGTGCTAGAAGAGGGCAGCAGCTTGGAGAAAGGCAGCAGCACCACGGGCTGATTCAGAAACCCCAGGCAATGACTGCAAAATGCACAAATGCAAACCCAGGAGCACTGAGAGTATGAGGCGTGGCAGTGCAGTGCTGGGGTGGCCAGCTGGTTACTAAAGTGGAACATGCTGGCTTTGTTCCCTACTAAAAAAAAAGTCAGATGTCTATTTATATATATTTTTTTTTAATTTGTCCATGTTGGAGTTGAGACATGTGGCAAGACCTCTCTCTTCTGATAGAACAGGTTAAAAGCCTGAGTAGCTACATAGGAACAGACTTATGGTTACACTGGCCTTTTGCTTGCCCTGTGCCTTCAGCAGGTTTAGCAAAGATTATTCAGTCGTTCCTGGGCTCCTGGATGTGCCAGAGATATCAAGGTGGTACATTTCACACCCCAAGCAGTATTTGCTCAGCAAACATCAGTGGCCAAAGGCAAATTCCTTTCCAGCCCTGGAGACAGTGAAAACTTCCAGTATTTACTGCCCAATCCAAAGCCCCCAGGGAACATATCTGTCATTTCAGAGGATTTGGATCTACATTGTGGGGGGCAGAAATTATAACCATGTTATTTCTTCACATCAGTATTTACCCAACGTAAATGCAGGCTGGAAGCATCTCCAGTGTTTTTGCCCTTGGGTTTTTGTGCTCAGCCTGGCTGAGGGCTGGTGTGAGGAGCTCCAGGCAAGGAGCAGTTTAATTTGTACTGGGCATTGTGGAGAGCACAGCCATTTCAAGCAAACTTGGGGTTTGTGTCCCCAGGTGCCACTGCTTTTACCCTTCACAAACATTTTATTTTTTTCTAAATTCTTAATGGGGACACCCATGCCATTAAAAAAAAATGTTTATGCCAAGCATTTGTCAGTCATTCCCTTTGTTTCCAAAACTAGATCAGGCTGGGAAGCTGATCTGGAAAGTGCACAAATTTACAAAGGAGATAAAATGTTGGCTATTATGGCAGCCTGAGCCAGGAATACAGTAAATATCCAGTGTCCTTGGATTTGCACCAGGGTGGATGAGCCCTTCTGCTCACTGTTACTGACTTGGAATGTGTTTGCTGGCTGGCAGCAGGGAAACGGAGGACAACCATGAGACCAGGGAGCAGCACAGTCACAGAGCACACAGAATACACCAGGGGAGCACCACACGTCGGGGCAAAGGGACAGCGCCGCAGGACAGCCCTGGCTGGAGGGGCACGAGGGACGAGGAAGGATCAGACTGAGGTAGGACATCACTGGGGGAGTCCAGGGGATAATTTGCAGTTTAGTGACAAGTGTGAGAGGTGCCACGTGCCCTTCCCAGCGAGCCCATGCTCTGAGCCAACTGTAACTTGGTTTAAATCAGTTCAGCAGAGCACGAGATGCCTGCAGTCCAAAGGGAGATTGCTTCTGCGTGTCAGGGGATGATCCGCTCCCCAGGAAGGAGGGGAGAGGGCCTTTGTGCCTCAGCCTGATCTGCTGGACATTAAACTGGGTTATTAAGGATGCATGTGCTTCATGAGAACACAGAAAGGGTTGGAGAGGGTGTTTTACACTGGTCTATTCTCACAAAAACAGCACAAACCCAAAACCTTTCTAAACTGCACAAGAGGGAGGGGTGTGGAATAACGAGATCTGTGTGAGCCATGGGCAAAATACAATTCTAAGCACTATAAAAAGTTTCTGTCTCATGACTGCAGAACACTTCAGACTTAGTGGATGCGGTTTTTATCTTCTCCTCATAGAACAGCAACCAGGGGTTGTAAGTCCTGTGGGGAGCAGTGCATGGAGCTGGTCTCCAAATCCCACTTTTGTGTTTTAAGCACCTTATGTTCAAAGAGGGATGAGATTCCTGGGGTAATTTACATCTTTTATAAACAAGCTTAGTCCCAATTTCCATATGTTCGTGAATGACAGCACCCACTTAATCATCTCTATTCTTTTCTGTAAGGAGCTAATAACACACTCATCCACATTTTGAGGCAATAATGCTTGAACACTGCCAGCACTGAGAGATTTGTGTGGGGAAAAACGCCCTCGACCCTGTACATTAAACCAGACTTTGGAGCTGATGCCAATACACATCCAAAATGGTGTTAATTTTACCCGGTAAATTTTCGTTGGATCAGGAAGGATGGCACAGGAGAAAAGGACTGGTTTTGCTGTGGCAGAGACCTTTACTCAAAGATGGGAAAAGCACAGCTCCCGAGAAGTAAAATAATAATTAAACCCCCCTGATTTTGGTGAAAAAGCTGAATCCTGCCAAGATCTTCTTAGTCTTTGCAATTACAGTGTCTCAAGTGGAGAAAAACTTATCCTACTAGGAAAATGCCTGCTTTCAGAGAGACTGTTGTCTCTAAACTGCAATAGGAAAGTCACCATTAAAACCCAAAGGCTGAGTGTGAAGACCCAGCCCACAGGGTTTTGGAATCACCTGTCTGTGTACAAACCTTCTTCCACACTTTATACAAGTGATTAGAACCCTCGCCAGCAGCCTTAGTAGAGGGAAAAATAAACAGAGTGCTTCATTAAAAATGAAAAGAGAAGCTGTCTGGAGAGCTGTGTGGGAGCAATTACAGTTAAATTCTCCATTAACCCATCAACAATTACCACCCAGAGCTGAGCCAGCACACAGAGCAAGGGCCAGCAGCTACGGGAGCTGCTGTCACCTGTGCTGGGGTTTGGGACACCCACAGCTGCCACCCCCAGGGCAGCCCATATCGCTGGCTGAGGGCTGAGAAAAGGGAAGGAGAACTAATCCAGCCTCAGAAACCTGGAGAATTCTCAGCAACTCCACTTTGTTGAGGTTATTACTCAAGTACCTTCTTTCCTCTCTCCCTCATGTCACATTTATCTGTGCACTGCTATAGAAATTTATCTACCTCTATATATGAATTTACCATCCACAGCTGCAGTGGCAAGAATTGAAAATGAGGCGCACTTTAGATGATTCTTTCCATTAGATAAGTATTGCCTGTTACACATTCCTCTCCCATACCTCGAAATACACTGAAAAATAAAAACCCGATCTTAGCAACTCTGCTTTAACTCTGACTCAAATCACTTGAGAATAGTGGGGTTTTTTTACCCCAGTCGCAGGAGTTTCAAGCTGAGGAACCATGCCCTTGTCAAATGAACTTTTTGCCATGTTTTTTACGAAAGACCTGCTTACCTTTTCCGTGCCTTCCTCCTTGAGGCTGATGATGTCCAGGTCAAAGTCCTTCCTGAGCCCGTCGGTTTTGTTGAAGGTGATGCGCCCGGTCAGGCCCTCCCACCGTGCCTGGGGACACAAACACACCCTGCCTGTAGCACCCAGCAGGAGCTGCTCTGAACCCATAACAAGAACTGTTCATAATAATTGTAATTTAAATGCACCACAGCATCCAATCACTTCCAGATTTGGGGGCTTTTAAGCATATGTGGCTTTGCTACTCTGACAAAACCCCCTTTTTTTTGTTGTTTAGTTTTTTTCTAATATGTTTTACATTTTGCAACCAGGCACAAGTCTGTGACACTTTTCATAGATTGATTTACATATGTGTGGTACTGATAAAAAAATGTAGACTGACCAAAGAGAAAGGGAGAATTGCACGTGCCCAAAGCCAGGGCAGTTCTGCACTGCACAAGAATTCGCTAAGGAACTAAAAAAAGGAGTCTGCTCTGTCCAAGCTGTGGGGCTGGGCCTTGGAGCTTCCAGGAGAAGCCCAGCCAGCACAGAGACCCCATAAAAGTTTTGCAGGGTAAGGCCATGGAATGTCACACCCAGGGGGAAGGACAGCACAATGAGGAGCAGGTCTGGTCCAAGCAGCACTTCCCTGTTCCAGCCCAACCCAGTGAATCCTAATCCTTGTTTTAAACACTGGCACCAGGGCCTGGGTTTGTCCTGCACAGCCAGGAGGGTTCCCTGTGCTGGGGAGCTCTTCTTTAGGGGGAAGGATCAAGGGCAAGGATGAGCTTTCTCCACAGTTTTAATCTCCTGGATCCCACCCAGCCCGTTTGCCTTGAAATGAGATCTCCCTCCCTCCCACCCCATTTTGTCCCCTAAGCTGGTGCTTATCCATAAAACAAAGTGATGGGTTTAAAAGTGCAGACAATCTTGATAATCTATTTCTGGGAGGTTCCCCATTAGATTAAATTTGTCAGAGAGAGCTGACGATAAATGATGGCATTGTTCCTCCGTGTGTGTCAGCCATATAATTTTAAATTACAAGCTTTTCTACCACACATCGTTCCTTGCCTCATTTAATTTATTGGAGACAGAGAACAGAGGTAAAGCTGCATTAAAAAATCACACTTACAGACTGGTGTGCCCCTTCCCTGTGTAATCTGAATTCCAGCCCTGAATCTGCAGGATTTAATCTCAGATGCTGGGGAGAGCTCACCACGTGTCTCAGGCAAATCTGGTGCATTTGGAATTTGTGGAAACAGCCAGACTTTGATACACACTTAAGTAACATAAGAATGGAAAAGCATTGATGCAACACATTTGCTGTGAGATTTTCCACCTTAATGACTTGGGAGTATACACAAGTCTCTGCTGCGAACAGTGAAACACTTGCAGGGTCATTTATTACTTATTTATTATAATGATATAATCAAGATAGCATATGGATGAATATGGACACATAGGGATGAATTTCACTCTCTAACATCCCTTTTTCCAGCCTATCTTTTTGTTCCTCTGATGTGCCTCCATCTCTTTTTCATAAAGTTGGAACATTTTATAGAACCTGCTCTTTAGAGATCAGTTTCTCATGAGTTTCAGAGAGTGTTTCTCAGAAGGGTTAAATGCTGATGGTGAGGAACATGCTTCAGATACCATCTGAATTCTGAATTTAATTTCTGGTTTTTATTTTATTGCTTCTAAACCAAAACAGAGAAAGCATCATATGCAGAGTTCTTGCTAATTAACAAACAGAAATGAAGCAGAACTTCCTGAAAAGCCAGGAGCCGCATGTGTGTTTATCACAGGGATGGGATTTCATGCTTTCACACACAGGATTTATAGCGATTTTTATGTTGCTGGTGACACATTGAGTGGTACAGAACACAATAAAAAATGAATTGGAACCTGATCAGGTAATTGATCAAAGAGCATCACTGTGAGCAGCTGTTCAGACTTCTTACTAAACCTCAAGAAGGGAGTGATGGAACAGGTTACAGACACAATTTCAGCCACCTTCAGAGGCTGGCAGGCACCTGCCACAGCCAAAATACACAAAGCAACCTAATGAGAGCTGTGAAACTCCCTGCTTTTAATGTGAAATCCTCTGCTTTCACTGCTTGAAAAGATGGGGATTGTGGGGAAAGCACAAGCTGAACTCTGGGGTTAAATATTCCAATTACAATCCCTGCTCATAGATTGATGGGAAATTACAACAACAGGAGAACGGAGCTGACTCAGCCTCCAAGGTCAAACACTCCAGAGGAGTTTTATCAATTCCCACCCATCACAGGGTCTGTATCAATTGCCACTTCACCATCTGGGATCAATGCAGCAGCCTCCATTCCAGCCAGAGCCGATCAAAAGTTTAATCCCATGATCAATCAGTTCAGCTGCTTCCAGACTTACCAGAGACTCAGGGAATATCCTGAGTGGGGAGGGACCCCCAAGGATCACCCAGCCCAGCCCTGGCCCTGCACAGGCACCAAACAATCCCACCTTGTGCATCCCTGGCAGCAGTGTCCAAACTGACTTGAGAAATTCCCCAAACAGACCAGATTCAGTTATTTATTTTGTAGAACAGACCTGCATTTTTATTCTCTCTATTTTCCTTCTCTTGCTGTTTAAGCGTAACTTGAAAATTTGGAAACTTTTCCCTAAAGGCAAGCAATCAGCTGGGGTTTTCCCTGGCTTTAATGGGAGTTTGGTCAGAAATCAGTCACTGGACTGTTCCTTGTGGGAGGAGTACACTCAGAAGCTGGAGTGAAGTCTAATTGGAGATAAGAATATTTTCCTGCCTACTCTGTTTTGTCGTGGGGTTATTTTGACCCACGGTATATATATTTAATTACTGGAGTTATAATCTGTTTATTTATTATCAGAAATTCCTAGGCAAAACTAACATCAGTTATTGATTTGATGTACATTCCTAATTAACTACAGGGGTGAAGGAACCAATATTCCCAAATTTTTGATTAGGGCTTTGATAGTACCTGACACTTGAGTGAAAAATTCAAAAACCTAGGAACACCTAAACCTACAATGCTCAGAACACCTCAGGTCTCTCTTATGTAACAAAACCTCCCAAGGCCATAAATAACAATACCACTATAATAATAAATAATAAATAAATAATAACCAAAATGCTACTGACCGAGACCAGTTTAATTTTCCTTTGGTTTTCTTTCCTTTGGGAAGAGAAAGCCCCTGCTTTATTGGAATTGCAGAGAGAGCTGCCAGATTGAAGTGACAGTGATATTGCTTCTCCTTGGAGTGGAAATCATGTGTGATGAGCCACACATCAACTTGTCAGCTCTAACAATTAATCCTCTTATTAACAGAGATCCCTCAGGATTATGGAATACAGTGAGTTAGGGTATGACTTTGCCATTATCGTGCTCCAAATCTGGCATAACTGATGGAATAAAGAGAATTTCAGCACTCGCCAGCACAGGGCTTTATCTGTGGAGATAAACTGAGAATTATGATGCTCCACAGCCTCTTTACTTGGAAGAGGTCCAGGAAAAGTCCTGGCCTTTCCCTGAGCAGCACTGGAATGGAAATGAGAGGCAGAAAGGTGCATTTTCCACGGCTGGAGGAGTGGGATTATATTGGGCTGTGAACATGGAAAATGTGACCTGTGCATTGTGTTTGAGTGAGTCTGGATATATTAAATATGTCCTGAAAAATGTTTTGTGTAGCAAATATCAAAACTTCCTCCATATATTCAGATAAAGTCACTTTGTAATGGTTCTTGGGTTTTTTTTTGTTTTGTTTTGTTTTGTTTTGTTTTGTTTTGTTTTTTTAACAAATAAATCTACTGCCCAGGAAGCATTTAATGAGCTGAAAGCAGAATGGAAGAAAATATATGTAATCTTTTTGTCAAACAGCTTGTTTTGATTTTGGATATCACAGTGCCAGTACCTTGCAGATAATTTTTTATCAATTTTCATCAATTCAATATGTATTTATTCACAGCATGCAATCCTGCAATTACTTTGCAATCTGGGCATAGATAATTCCATAAATAAGTGTTTTTCCACTTGAAATTTGATTTCAGAGTAAGAATGCCTATTGACATTGCCCTCAGCCTCATTGTCTTCTCAGGAGGCTGAGCTTTATTTCCTAATAAAGCACCATGGGATGCAATTCAGGCAGTTGTTTTGTTTGCTCTCCTAATTAAGACTTTTCAGGTCAGAGTAACAACCAGTAATGGGCTCATAGCAGAAATGCACTTCATGGACTAGAAGTAAAGTTTATGAGAAGTGAAACAAAGAAAAAAGATTGTTTTAGTAAGAGTGAATCAAGTGTTAATATTAAATTATCTGGTGAGAGCAGCCCTACCGAAGTAAACAACTGTTTCAATTTGATGTAACTGAATATTGTAGCCCCAGAGCCCAGAGAATAAATCCAGGCAGCACCCACAGCCCCTGTCACTGGCTCAGTGCTAAAATGCAATGAAGAAGATGCAGCAGAAGAGATTTTATTTCATGTTTTGGAGCAAAATCTTGTCATCTTTTCCCAGTCATTGCACAAAGATTTCAGTGCTGCTCCACAGCCCCTGTCTCAGCAGGGGAGATTTCCTGGCTCTTCTGGCATCAGGCTGTTGTACTGCCCTCTCCTTCTTATTTGTTCCACTCTGCAGGGTTGGAGTCCCGTTAAAAAAAATTCTGACATGCTGACTCTGGGAGTAATCAAAGACCATTAAACGACAGAAATGTTCTGTTCTCTTACAAGATTCTTTGTGCTCCTGTGTTTGGAGCTGCTGCCAGTCGGAAACAACAAACCGATGGATACCTCTGCAGATGGATTGCTTTCCCTTCTGTCATAATTTAAATTTCTACTTTTACTGTAATGAGAAACCTCCAGTCCCTTCTCCTTCTGGTACTGAATGCAGATGGATGGCTCTTCCTTCTCGTCTCAGTGGTTGGCATGGACCTCCTCAGAAACACAGCAGGAACTGAAATCTCTTCTGATCTCTTTCAATCTCTGAGATTTTTCTCTGTGATTCTGCCTGAGGGCATTTAACAGTCACTCCGAATCCAATCTGCATCTCTATCCTTCTCTCTACAGTTGTTCTTTAACCGTGGTTGGATTTGAACAAGGGGTGCTCACACTGGTTTTGATGATAATTGAAAAACAATCATAATCTGGGGCCTTATGCTTTAGAGGGGACATAAGCAGAACTTGGTCATTCAATTATAAACATATTTCATGTTTACCCCCATTTTTCCTTCAGCAAAGGTGGGATCATCCTTTCTGTCCCTGCTCCCCCTCTGCAGACAGACAACCACCTCCTTTTCCCTCTGAGCAGGGGTAAGGGGCACTCCCTGCAAATGCCTCCAGAAGGGCTCAAAGATTAGAACATCCTTCAGCTGTGAATGGCACTGGGTCACTGAGAGACACAGCTTCTGACAAGGATTTACTTCTCATTAAAAACTCCTTAATGGGCTGTTGCTGAGCCTTGATCTCAGACATTTCATAGTGCTGGCCCACAAAGCAAATGAGGTGACCTCAGTTCTTTTCACCTCCAAAATAAAATGCAAAAGCTCACCAGGGAGCCACTGAAGCACTTGTTAACTCTGGCATCTGCAGGAATCACTGCAGGTAACTTCTTTGTCTGAAACTGGTTTATTTGGACTGGAGTACTGAATATTTGTCTTTAGATCAGTCTGTAAAATGCCTTCACAGAATGTCAGTACCACATCACAAAACAAGAAAATTAAATTCTACCTATGTGGGCCCAAGCTATCACTCTGCCTCCTTGACTTTGTTTTCTCCATACCTATTCACTGATTCCTAATTATAAAGATCCTCTATCCCTGTTGAACAAACCAGACCCTAACATGATCTGGGGTCCAAATGTATATGCTATTTGTTTCCAACTCGTGTTGGAAACAAAGGAAACTCAATATGGTCTTATTAAACCTTTATCCCCTGCTTTTAACAACCACCTTTTTTCGGCTACATCAACCACAGGCAGATAAGACTCTCGGAGTATTTAAAGCAGTGTTTTACTGACCACGAGAGACTCTAGTTGCAAGGCCATCAGTAATTAGCTCCTATATTTCACTCCATGCAAGAGAAGCTGCTTGTCCATGATAAATGAGAGCTGTGTTCAGGCTTTGAATTGATCTGCTGGGGTACATCTGCTACTCTTGGGCAAAGTATTCTGGTTTAGGCTTCAGGAGCCCTTAGTTTTATACTCAGCATCCCCCAAAATAAGAAGGGCATCACTGCAGGGGCATTCACTGATACAAAGTCTTTTTTTAACTTTCAATTTCATTATAAATACTCTTCAAGCACAGGGACTGACGTGGGGAAAAGGTAAAACATATGTGGGACCCTCCACCTAATTTCCAGTTTTCATTTCCACGCTTCCCTATAGGAAAGGTTTCCATTTGAAAATCAAAATAAAACCGGGACTTTTGAAAGAGTGAAGGCATTTCAATTAAAATACATATTTTAGGACATCTCTGGATCAAGATCAGTCATGGATTCTTGTAAGATAGAGCATTGCTTCAGGAAGCAATTTCCTTCTTTAGAAATACTGCAGTGTTTTCTGGATATTGATCCCTGATCAAACAATCTGCAAAACAACTGGAATTGCACAGCGAAGCAAGGACAGAGCTACAGACTCACTTTTCTTTCAATTTCCAGAACAACTGTTGTAGTTACCACACAATTTTAGGAATCCTCAACATCCACAACAAACAGCAACCGAATAAAAAACATTTTACAGCATTTCAGTCTGAGACTTTGCCTCACCCAGGGTTTAGCAGCTGGGTAAGACCAGAATGGAAGCCAGGGGTAAATCAGGGGTTTGCAAGGGTTTTACCATGGAGGTGAGGGACGGTTGACCCTGTGAGTGCCAGAAACAGGAGCACAGTGAGGACCAGACAGGGAGCAGCAGTCTGAGGAAAGGGGAAGGGGAAGGGGAAGGGGAAGGGGAAGGGGAAGGGGGAAGGGGAAGGGGAAGGGGAAGGGGGAAGGGGAAGGGGGAAGGGGAAGAGGAAGGGGAAGGGGAAGGGGGAAGGGGAAGAGGAAGGGGAAGGGGAAGGGGAAAGGGGAAGGGGGAAGGGGAAGGGGAAGGGGAAGGGGAAGGGGAAGGGGAAGGACAGGACGGAAAAGGAAAAGGAAAAGGAAAAGGAAAAGGAAAAGGAAAAGGAAAAGGAAAAGGAAAAGGAAAAGAGGAAGGAAGGCCTGAGCAGGGCAGGGGGTCTGCACTTGCCTCTTTGATGAGGTTCATGAACCTGGGCCCGAAGCGCCAGGGCTTGTGGCGGTGGCACTGCAGGGAGCTGACAGTCATCTGGGCCGCTCGCTGGGAGGCCACGGCCACCATGTACACGGCGTCGTACATCAGCGCTGCTTCCGTCTGCACAAACACATCCCTGAGTTACCTCCTCTGCTGCTGCCAGCCCTGCCTGGGGCTCCTTGCAGGGAAAAGCCTCTTCTGGGCTGACCTTGGAGCCCTGAGGAGCAGCTAAATCCAGTTCTTTGCATTATTTTGGAGTGTTTTCAGCACTGGGAGGGAAACCACATCGGGTAGCTACAGGGAGAAGGAGGTCAGGGGGTCCCAGGCAGGCTGGAGAATAATTGAGCCGGGGCCTGAAGGAAAAATGGCAGCATTCCGCAGATGAGAAACTGGACTCCTTTATAGAAACTACAGAGCTGATCAGTTTTCTGTTTCTTTTCCATGTGATTTGTCTGGGAAATTAATACATTTGATTCTTTGTCTGTGGCATTTACTTGAGTAAATTACAACAGCATCAGTGTTCCCAGTATTGGAGGGTTTTGCTCAAATGTGTCTGAGTTTAAGGATCAATCTTAAGATAGTGCAGAGGATGATTTGGTCTTGATGTGCTTATCAGAATCTGCCCAAAATAATGCTCCACAACAGGAGCAAATAGTGAGATCAGAAAACATTGTGAGTGATGCGTCAAGCAGGAGGAGACAATACCAGCTGTTCTCACTGTGAAGTGTCTCACACCAGACAGTTGTTCCAAGCACACTCAGGGCATCAAGGGCTGACACCAGATCCCTCAAAATCGATGGAAATATTCCCATCAATGTCAGCAAACCTCAGTTTTTACCCTGGACTGGGCCCTCAGGATTGGATTTTACTGGCTCTGCCTGTGTCCCAGGCCCAGAGGCCCTGGGAGGAGATGCTTGGTGAGAAAGCTCCTCTGTCCTCTCTCTGTTCTGTCTAGGAGTGCTGATGCTTTGCCCTGAGCACACGGTGTCTGCAGCACTGCCAGGCCTGGCTGCTCAGTCCTGTCCTTGTGCCACTTGTCACTCATCCCTCCTTCGTGCAGCAGCGGGGAGCTCTGCCACCTCCCTTGGCTTGTCACTTCTCCCCTCACCGTGGCTCTGCTTAGGGCTGTAGGGTGCAAGAGGTCACCTCATTTTCCAAAGTCAAACACCTCACCCTGACTTGTGTGCTTTTATGTCAGGAGACAGAGACTCAGAGTCAGTCCTGGAACCTGTTTTTTTTCATTTTTGTGTGCTGCTTAAGCCACTGCAAAGAAAGCCAGAGATCTCATTAGACCAAGTCTGCCTCTGGGTGCAGTTTGGGCATCCAGCAGGACGTGAACTCAGAACCGACTTGCTTGTACCCTG
The DNA here is from genome assembly GCF_031753505.1 of Anomalospiza imberbis. Classification (NCBI taxonomy): domain Eukaryota; kingdom Metazoa; phylum Chordata; class Aves; order Passeriformes; family Viduidae; genus Anomalospiza; species Anomalospiza imberbis. Next base: position 30,890,771 of record NC_089682.1, read on the forward strand.
CTGACTTCCACAAGCTGCTTTCAGGGCAAACAGCAGAGCATGAACCAGAAGGGATAAATCCTGAGTTAATAACAGGATGTACAGTCCTGATCTCTGTGCACTGTGCCGCCTGTCACAGCCTTATTGTCAAATGAAATGCAGCAGTGGTGCAGCTCTCCATCAAACTGGGCAATAATGGAACCTGCTGGGAATATTGAAATGATCCCAGCAAGGAGGGAGAGGCTTCCCTCCGTGCTGTGCCAGGGCATCAAGGACACTGAGATTGTGAAAATGCAAAGGAGAGCACAAGAATCAGGGACAGCAAGGAGAGAAGATGGATGGTGAGAATTTTGCTTTTCCCAGTGTTGTATTTGGGGGATTTCTGTGTGAATTCCTATCAGGAATTCCCAGGGACAATTTTCTCTCTGCTATGGGTACGGGTGAGCACGGTGACACTGCCCAAAGCAGCACCAGTGTGTACAACGCCAGGGACAGCACACTTAATGCATTTCTCCTCAGGATGTTAAGACATTTCCAAATTTTCCCTGCAATCATCTGCAATAAAGTCTATTTCTTATTGCTTTGAGCTCCACTCAGTCCATGAAATACATTGTCTCATACTGCAAAGAGATGGCAACCCTTCACCCTGCCAAAATGAATGGAGTCATGTTGTCTCTGTAATTGTTCCTATTCTTTCCTTTCCTACTTGGGGGAGTGCTGGGAGGAATCCTGATTCCCTGGCTTGATGATACCTATCATCTATCTTTAAATTACATCTCAAAAGCCATAGCTTCTGTAGAGATGGAAATTAAGAGAAAGGGCACTTTACCCATTTAAAAATGCTTCTCCCTTCCCACACATATGGGATCTGCCCCTGCAGTTTACAAATTCTGCACCTCCTCAGGAAGTCCCATTTTCTGCTGCGTTTCCCGCTGCACAATGCAGAAGGCGACGGCAGAAGCGGGGCAGCATTTCACTTTTCAGCAGCAGAGAGATGAATGATGGCACTGCACTGGGGCATTGTCCCTGTGCCACCCCTGGCAGCGTGGCTGCTCACTCCCTGCCCCTGTACCACCCCTGGCAGCGTGGCTGCTCACTCCCTGCCCCTGTGCCACCCCTGGCAGCGTGGCTGCTCACTCCCTGCCCCTGTGCCACCCCTGGCAGCGTGGCTGCTCACTCACAGTCCCTGTGCCACCGCTGGCAGCGTGGCTGCTCACTCACAGTCCCTGTGCCACCCCTGGCAGCGTGGCTGCTCACTCACAGTCCCTGTGCCACCCCTGGCAGCGTGGCTGCTCACTCACTGTGCCTGTGCCACCCCTGGCAGCGTGGCTGCTCACTCACAGTCCCTGTGCCACCCCTGGCAGCGTGGCTGCTCACTCACTGTGCCTGTGCCACCGCTGGCAGCGTGGCTGCTCACTCACAGTCCCTGTGCCACCCCTGGCAGCGTGGCTGCTCACTCCCTGCCCCTGTGCCACCCCTGGCAGCGTGGCTGCTCACTCACTGTGCCTGTGCCACCGCTGGCAGCGTGGCTGCTCACTCACAGTCCCTGTGCCACCCCTGGCAGTGTGGCTGCTCACTCACAGTCCCTGTGCCACCCCTGGCAGCGTGGCTGCTCACTCACTGTCATGGTGCCGTCGCGGAGCCCCGAGTCGGGCTTGGGCGGCGCCTGCAGCCGCTCCATCGACCACTTGTCCACCACGGAGGACACGTGCGGGTTCTCGATGTTGAGCAGCCGAAAGCCCGTCATGTTCACCCCGCTGTACCTGTAGGGCTCCAGGTCCAGTGCAAACAGGTCCTAAAGCGCCAGCAAGGACACAATCAAAACCATTTCTAAAGCAAATTGTGGGGCTTTTCCCCTGTGCCCACCCTGGCTCCCGTTTGAAACCTGGCTTAGCCAAAGCTGTGTGAGATGGGTGACATACCACACAGCTGCTTTTGGGAACGAAAAGATCCCTTCCCCGCCGCAGAACTGCTTTGCAAGCGACCTGCACATTTTAATTTATAGCAGTGCTGCAGCTCTGACAGGCCGACATGAGGAATTAGCTGGCCAGTGTCAAGCTTCTTTCTAAGCTGAGGGGAGGAAAATTCCGAGAGACACGGCAAGCGCTGCGCTTTGGCTGCTTATGAATCCCAATTTCCCCCGCTGTGCCTCCCCAGGCACCTCTGCCAGGCTGTGGGATGGATATGTCAGTGCATGCAGGCTCTGTGTGATCCAGAGCCTGGCATTTACAGGGCAGCTGGGGTGACTGAACCATGTGAGACCCTCCCGAGCTGTGTTTGTGCCACCAAAGAAAACTTCTATTATAAAATTTCCTGAGTGCTTTTATCCATTTGTGATTTTGTGGTTTTATACAGATGAGCTAGCAGTGCCCACAGTGCAAAGCTAGTCACTCTTCATTTTGTTTCACTCTGGTCCATCTGTACTGATGGTTTCTCGTTAATCGGCATACTGCAATTAATTTTCAGTGCATTAAAGTGTTAGCCAGCCCCAGAAATGGGGCCAAACAGCTTTCCTAAGAAATTGTGGGTCCTGATATTCCTAAGGAGCATTAGCACCCATTCTCCAGAGGTTTCCTTGACTAATGGCAACAAGATCTCCTAGAAGGAGGGGAAAGTTTAGCTGTCTTTTCTGAAACAGAGGAAATTCCCCCCAGATGTTGATAGTGTTCCTTACCAGTGTTGTAAAAAAGTAGTGGTAGTATTCTGTCATCATTCCCATGGAGAGAATCTGTGAAAGAGATGGAAAGGTGGAGGTACTTTACTCTGAAAGCTCCCAGTGTGCTGCAGTGCCTTTGAAAAGCAAGGGTTAGGCACATCACAGGCCATGAGAGCTTGATTGCAATAAACCCTACATTTTTCTTTAGGAGCCAAAAATATCCTGTTGTATGCAAATGGTGTTTTTATTACCTCTGCTCAGGAAAGAGGTTAAAGATTGCAAAACTTCCAGGACAAGAAAAATTACTAGACATAACGAGATGCTGATTTTTAAAATCCTTTAGTCTGCAGTTTGAGAGTGCTAAAAAGGAATTTATTAGCAGACAACACAGTTGGTAGGGAATGCTTAGGGGCAGGTTTTTGTATTCTGCTGCCAGGTGAGAACAGGACACTGCTGAGGGAGCAGGAGTAAAGTAGGAAAACAGAAAGAAGGAAGTTTCTCTAAGTGCCTTTTGTTCCACTGGGGAATGTGGGTCAGCAGGAGGGATGCCAAAACATCTGGGACAGAAGAAACTTTGGAAGAAACAGCCTCCCTGCAGCCTCCCTCCACTTGTCCCCACACTCTCACCATCATTATGCTGTCTCTGGGATCTTGTGAGGAGGAGGAGGAGGAGGAGGAGGAGGAGGAGGAGGAATTATAAACTGGGAAAGTGCTGAGGAATTCATTGCCACAACAGCAGCACAGACCAAAGTTAACTCCTGCTCAGTCCTGATCACAGCAATGTAAGGATCTGTTATTAATACCCTTTTAGGACAGTTTTTGGAGTGCCTTAATAGCTGTTTGAAAGGCAGGGGGAAATAAAGGGATTTGGCTGGCACAAATTCCCTTTGGTGGCAGAAGCCTCTGAACATCAGTAGAGTGATTGTCTATGGCAATTCCTCATATTAAAAAAAAAAAAAAAAAGAAAAAGAAAAAGAAAACCCTGAACTTTCTGAGCTGCAGCAGATAATAAAACCAGCTCAGTGTTAATCACAAACAACTGATCCGTTTCCAGCCACTAAAAGTCAAGCCAGGAGGCAACTATTTCATTGAACTGCTCCACTGGATTTACACATCAAAATTGCCTTTTTTATTTCTGATTTTATTAATCCTCTTCTATTCTGTTTCTTGGAGCTCTTTTATTACGTGTAGAATAAACTGGAGGAGGCTGTTCCTGCCCTGTTTATGCACAGATAACAATACAGGGCTCCAGCCAGGGGAACTTTTGTGTGCTGTGCTTCCCAGCTGATCTGGCTAGACTCAGTCCCCCTCCCTGGAGCCACTGGATTTCTGTGGCTTTGCAAAGGAGGTGCCAAATTTATGGGAATTTTATGATGCAGATCTCCTCTGAGCTGAAACTGCACTGAAAGAGCCCAACTGTGACCCTGTGGGGCTCAGAGCAGCTGCCAGGTTAAACACAGGTGGTCTGAGCCCAGGAAATGCCCAAATGTCTTTGGTCCATTGCAGGAGGTTTGCAGTCAGTCATGGCGGTGCTTTGGGGTGAAGGCAAGTTCTTCTCCGTTTACACGGGGGGATCCAAATGCCCAGATTGAAGTTACTGATTCCTCCCAGCCTGGATTGCAGCCTGGGGCAGGAGAGCTGAGAGGCCACTGCACCTCTGGTAGCAGAGAGCACAAGCTCCAGCTTGCCTGCACGGACAGTGCTGCTCCACCTAATGCCTGGAAATGCAGGTTCCCATGAGGCAGCCAGGCATTTGCTGCAGCGATTGCCAAGTGGAGCCTGGGTGTCTGGCAAGCGTTTCCCAGCTTGTGCTGCTGCAGCTGCACTGCTAAAGGTAGCAGGTAGCTGAGGCAGGGCAGCTTTCCTGTCAGATCCGAGGGGAGCAGCCTGACAGGAGGGTTTGCCTCTGAACACGCACTGATGAAAGCTTTTGGGAAATACTGACCCCCAGGCAGCGCCCTGTGAACACAGCTGGCAGGACACACACAGAGCTGGGAATGATCATGATTGCAGAAGTCGTGCCACAGGTTTGTTCTTTAAAGCAAAACCACTCCAAAACAAGGCACAAAAAAATGCCCAAACAAACAAACAAACAAAACCCCCAAACACCGGGAGAAACAAAGCCCCTGAGGACAACAGCCTCAACTGGTTGTCCTCCCCTCTCTCAGTCATTAAGGATGAGAATTAGCTAAAAGCTATTTAGCACTTTGACATGCCTGTGACATGTGCATTAGATACTAAATAAGGGCTTTTTATTCGAGGATCAAGCAGACTTTGCAGTAATAATTTATGTTTAAGGGTAATATGGCTGCTAAGCAAAATTCGCACCGAAGGACGATTTAATGCTCAGATGCAGGAAAACAGGAGATGGAATCAAGTCAAAGCAAAAGCAGGAGGAATGCTGAGAATCATGCTGGACATCCCAAAGTATCAATGACTCCCAAGCCTTCATTCCCTAGATGCTCCTGTCAGTGTAAATAGGAGTTTCCAGGGCTCTTCTGCTGAGTGTCTGCAGCTCAGCAGACACAGGAAAGCAGCTCCCAGCAGCTCCCAGGAGCAGGACAATAAGAGCCTGCTTGGAGCAAGGATGGATTTCAGGCTGGGCCACCCCTGACGCACCTGGCCAAGCTTCCCACAGAGCAGGTGACCTGAAAGAGAGAAGCAGGCCAGGAGAAAAAGGGGAAGGCAACATCTCTGTCTGTGTGCCTGCCCACAGCAAACTGGGATGAGGTTTCTTTGCACATTGCTATTTAAATAACTTTGCATGTAATTATGTAAATAATTATGCACCTGATACAAATGTCCTATTTAAATAATAACAGCTTTTACTTACAGTGGAACTCAGATGAATGTAAACTAGGGAAATCAGCCTCAGATATTCTCCTTGTACATCCCCTGCCCAGCCTTCCCTGTATAACATTTGTTCTTCAGCCAAACTCAGATATGTCTGGACAATGGGAGATAAAGATACTTCCATCCCTAATTATGCATTCCAGATCAGGAGCCTGGGCCTTGTCCTGTGCAGCTGTGCACTTTCAGCTGCAGGTCATGAACCATGAAGTGAATCCAAGAAAGTATCAGTGGTCAAATTATAGATGGCGAGCTGAGAGACTGGATAAAAATACTCTCTCTTATGTCTGAAAATCTCTTTTGGGTGCCCTGTTCTTGGCTTGAATCACATCCCAGCTCTAACTTGCATTTGTTCAACTTGTAAAAAACTCCCTGCCTCATTTAGATCCATTGTCAGTCTGCCTTCGAGGCGAGCTGGAACTGGAATGATGGGCAAGTGCCTTAGTGGGAACTGCACCAAATCCTGTGCTTGCTTTCATTCTGTATTTCCCTCACTTGAGCTATTATTTCATTTCATGACCATTAACTGCATTTCATTTTCCAATTAATTAGCCCCTCTGCTTTCTAAGGCCAGTCCATCCCTGCTTCTCACCCACAGGGGGGCACCTGAGGGATGTGCCACTGGTATTTCTCCAATGGAAGTGGGAACAGAGCTAATCCTGCCTTTCCTTAGCAGGGAGTGGGCTCCAGCCTACCTGCCAGGTCCCTCAAAGGAGCACAGTCAGGAGCTGAAGTTTTCTATTCTCATGTCTGTTGCTGTCCCAGGAATGTACTCCATGGTGACACCTGGTTTTTCAGCCTTCTGGAAGAACTGAATTAGTGATTCTTTTCTTTTAGTTGTCTGTCACATAGTCTCTACAGGATGCTCTGTGAGAGCCCTAAACCTGATTAAATATACAGTACACTTCCTCAAATGTATTTTGGGGGTGTGAAGAAAGGCGTAGGTAATTTAAGGTTAGCAGGGATGTACTTTCTGAGAGGTGAGTTTGCCTAGCAGTAAAATCTGTGTTCACTCCTGGTGTGTTAGCACAAGCTGAGGGTTAAGCACAACAACTCAGCCTCTTCAGCCAAGTTCCTCATACAGAAGGCAACATCAGACTGAACAGTGTGCAGGATAAATTGCAGGCTTTGTGCATAAAGCAGATGGCAATTTGCAAGAGCCACATTTAATTTACTGGTTATGTAACTGGGAGTGCTTGTCTAATGCAGACAGAGCAGCGACCCTCTGTCCACCAAATATTCCAGGTAAATGCCATAACCAGCAAAGGAGGGCCAGGCCTCGTGGGGCTGGGCAGGGACTGAGGGAATCCAGGCTCTCTGAGCGTGTCAGAGAGAAGGGGAGCAGCTTGTTCAGCTGAGTGCAGGCTCTGTATTGCAGCTGAATTAGGTTATTGATTCACCTGTTCTTGCTGTGCACACAACAAGCATGGCTTGATGGGGTTTTAGTGGAAGCCATAAATAAGCAGAAATTAGAGAAAAAATCTGTCTTTTGTGGTGTTTTGTAAAGCAGAGGCTGGAGGAGACGAGTGAAGAGGTCCCTGGCGCACACACTGCCAGCACAGCTCCAGCAGAGTTCTGGGCTAATCCTTCTGCTCTCATAAGAGCTTTTGGGCACCTCCCTCCCTAGGAAACAAGCAGTGTCCCCTCCCTGCTCCATGGGCTACTAAACACCTACTACATTACCTAAATACAGTGAACAGACAAGAAGGAGCTGCTCTGGGGACAGCTTTACGTGCCCCTGAGTCCTGCTCCTGTTAGAAATCTTACATAATTTAACACCACCACCTGTTTTCCCTGTGACGGCTATGGATTGTTTGCAAAGTTAAAAATATTCTCTACTGACGTCACGGAGTTTCCTTGAAATTATTTCTCCAGTGTTTAATATCTTGCTTCATCCAGGGTACGATGACAGAGGGGTTTGTGAGTGCAGGGATGGGGAGATGAACAGGGCTCTTCCTGTAACGTGCAATCAGGGGAGTCCCACAGGAATTCAGAGCCCTTCACACCTCCCCATTTCACAGCTGCCTCTGGCAGGGAGGAACTCAGCCCCTGAGTTATTGCTGCCAGCATCTACACTCAGCCACAGAACTAGCTCACAGAAAAGCCATTTCCCCTCTCTTTCTAGCCTATATTTATGTTGTTCCCTCTCCCACGGCGCTGACCCACAGGTGTACCTCTCTCAATTTTCCTGTTTTCTCCCACACTGTCATTCCCCCTCCTTCCCCAGTTCTTCAGGCACTGGAGAGCATTATCTGTATCTGCAGCCTGTCACTTGTCTGGCTGATCCATATCCCACACAAACTTTTCTGCTGCTTTGCCCTGCTTTAGTGCATCTTTCAGCACTCCTCCTCCTTTGACACCCAGGTTCTGCATTTTGGGTTTTTTTCCATACCCAGCCCGGCATATTGGAAGCTTTGTGCCTCCTGCAGGGTGCCAGACATCTGCACCTTCATCTTGCTGGTCCTTCAAAATCTGTGTTGTCAACTTAACTCTTCCCCCACAGATCTCCTTTTGGAGCAGCCAAAAGTGGGGATACTTTTGGGCAGCCCTGCAGTGAGCAGAGTAGGGGGACAGCCCCCTCCCCCTGCCCAAACAGTGCTGCTACAGTGCCCTCCCCACCCCTGTACCTCAAATCATTCACACCAAGGAAATCCTAACATGTAGTGCAGGACAGCATTCCTGGGAGCAGGAAATCTCACCCTACAGGCTCACAGGAATTGTGTGCTGCAGCTGATCTAGGACTCTGCAAGCCCCAAGTTTCTCCAGCCTGGAGAGGAACATTCCAGGCTCCACACACGAATGCAGTAACTTGCCTTACCAATTCTGGCACAAAAAGCTGCTCTGCAGAACTTCAGTATTCCAGTAAAACATTCTGGGATGGGAACAGAAAGGGACCTTTATGGGTATTTAGTCAGTGAAAGCTCTCTGCTGCTCTTCTGGGAACAGGGTATCCCATCAGACTGCCTGGCAGGAGAAATAACAACTCGTCCCTCATCCCTAGGGGTGCAGCAAGAAGGGAACTGCCCTCAAATTCATGGAGCTGTTTCCTGCAGGTCAACAAACTGTGCTTTAGACTTTGATTGTCGAGGAATATACAGCAAGTGACACCAGTAAATTGTAATTCCCACCACTCCCTGTGTGCCCCTGGGAACGTCCCAGCCCATTAATGTCAGCCCCTGTTTGTCCTTGCCTGCTGTGGCTGCCCAAATCTCACACTCAGCCTGGGCCAGCCCTCACACAACAACCTCTCCCATCAGTTTAAAGGATAGCTTTTCCTTCTGATTCTGCCTCTATTTTTTAAGGGATAGAAATAAAAACTCTGTTGATCAAACCAGGAGAAGCTGAAACACAGGGAGTGATGTCCCTAGTGAGGCAGGACCTGGAATGTCAGAAAAAAAAGCCTGTTTGCTCCTGTGGGATACACATGGGGCTCCCTGGGGCTGTCAGTGGCTCAGTGCAGCCCAGCTGCTGCACCTTTTGTTGTAACTTCTGTCCCTGCATTCACAAGCCCCTGGGCCAGGCTGGTTTTGGTGGAAGTGGGATCAGAGAGGCTGACAGATTTCGGGGAACAGGCTCACATGGAGCTCTGCCTCCCCGTCCCCGGTACCTGCTTGAGGATTTCTGCCGCCGTCTCGTGCGAGCAGTCGAATATCACATAGAACTCCTTGCCCTTCTTCATTTCCTTCAGCAGAGGCCTGGCATCCTTGTTCCCAGAGGGCAGCTGGCGGATTTTGATCTTGATATTGTATCTGGAAGGGGCTTTGATGAGCTCCTGCAGGCGAATTAGACCTGAGGAATGACAGGCAATGACACAATCAGCATCCCATGCCACTAGGATTTAGTGTCAGTTATACAGGGTGTCTCACACTCCACACTCCCTAAGGATAATTGCTACTTCCATATTTGCCAGCTTCCTAGCTAATGCTATTAAAGCTTTTCATTCCCATGTTGGAACTTGGCTTCTAAATATTTTGAAAGGTGTTTTTAAATGGTTGGCTACAGGATATGTTTGCAGTGATGTAATACAATATAAATATATTGTAGTATGTTTAAATTGAGACATGAAAAGCAAATAAGGGTTCTTCCTGTGCAGCTCATTATTATTCCAATACTAAACAGCAAGAAGATAAAATTGAGGAAACCTCCTCCTAACATTCCTGCCGGGTGTCACTCAGCAGCTGTGAGTTCTTAGAGAGTCTTTTGGGATGCAGCTCTGCATCCTCGAACACGGGTGATTTCTCAGACTTGGCGTTCAGCTGGCACAGCTTTACACGCCTCAGCTGAAGTCAGTGGAGCTCAGACAGAGCCCTGTCCAAGTGTTTAAACACACTGCAGTTCCACTGGCTAATTCAGCACTCCTGTGTAATTTGCACTGCCTCCAAAACCGAGGGAAGATTGTTAAGAGCTCTTTGAGGTGTGTGATTACAGCCTCTCATTATCCACGAATGCAATTCACCCACAAAAATGCCTGATCTCCTGCTGAGGGGAAGTAAAAGGCTGCCTTAAATATATGCATAGAGAGAGAGAACACAGGCAAGGAGCGCTTATTGAACAAAAATCAAACAAATTATTAAAATGAAGGAACTCCTGCCTTTCCTGCTGGGAGTGGGGATAGTATTTGTGTGGGGTGTGAGTGCCCCTGGTTGAGTGGCACATTTAAGGCAAGACAAAGCTCCCTCTTCCCTCTGAGGTTCGAGGGCTGTTGGCTTTCACTCAAGTGCTGGCAACATGCTTGGGGAAAAGCTGCTCTGCCCCCGCCTGCAGGGCCAGGCCTGCTCCTTGCTGGTTTTCTAGTACCAACAATCAATAGAGAAAATGAAACATGATGAGCATTCAGCTGGAAATGCTGCATGCACCGGGAGCTGGGCCTGGCCAGGAGCCAGCTGAGGAACAGGAAACCACTGGAGCTGATTCTGATGGCAATGGGTTCCCAGCACTCACTGACAAAGGGCTTGGGGTCACCTGGCTGGGAAGGTGCATCTCGGTGCTCCCAGAGCTCACCCCTGCCTGCAGTGCTGTGGGGTGGCAGCTCCAGGAGGGAAAATGAGATTTGGGAGGAGGAGTCCAGGAAGCCTTCATCATCTCATCCTCACCTCTCTCTGAGAACTGGTGTTTGTCTTCCCAGCAACAAAAAGGAACTGAGTGCAAGTGTGAAAGCAAACGTGAAAAGCAAAAAAAAAAACCCTAAAGGATTTGTCAAGCCACCTCCCTCTCCTTTAAGGGGGAAGAAATTACTGTGTGCCTTAAAATATCTCCTTTGGTCCCATCAGACTGGGGCCTTGCAGTTCCCAACGCTTCCTGCTGCCACATGAAGTGAGATGGAGCCCAGGTGTGGTGTCCTGGAGAAGCCAAAGCAGCAGCGGAAAGAACTGCAGCTATTTTTCTGCAGGACACCCCCTGAGCCCATCCAGTGCCACCCCCTGCCCTGGGCAGGGACAGCTCCCGTGAGATCAGGGTGCTCTGGGTCCAACCTGGCTGAGGTGTTTTTATTTCTTGTGTGTAACGATGTCAAACATTAGGGATGAGAAACAAAAGAGCTTGAGTTAACTGGCATCACTCTAACCCCAAATCCAAGGACTATTTGTACTGATCAAAGTTGACATGTTTACTTTCCTGACTCTGAGTTAATAAGATGATTGATGATTAATTTAGTTTGTAAATATCTCTGCAAATGGAATCTCATTAATATCAGGCATTTTTGTGGCTGAGCAGGTACACAGCACTTGGTGTTTTGGAATGCCAATTAGGTTATGGGGTGGGCTGGAAAAGACCTCTCCTTGTTTCTATTCTGTCGAGAAGATTTGCCTAGGAGCTACTGGAGAATGTCCAGTAGGGGCCACAGAGGGGATGTGGGGTCTGGAGCATCTCTCTTGTGAGGAGACGCTGTGGGAGCTGGGCCTGGTCAGTGTGGGGAAGGCTGAGAGGGGATCCATCAATCCACACAAACATCCCATCAATCCACACAAATGTCCCCAAGGGCTGTCAGAGGATGGTGCCACACACTGCTCAGTGGTGCCAGTGAAAAGATGAGGTGCAGTGGCCAGGAACTGAAACACAATGAGTTCCACCTCAACCTGAGGGAGAACTTCTGTCCAGCTGCCCAGGGAGGACCTGGAGTGTCCATCTCTGGGGACATCCCAAACCCACCTGGAGAGTTCTGTGTCACCTGAGTCAGTGACCCTGCCTTGGCAGGGGGGTTGGACTAGGTGATCTCCAGATTCTGGGATTCTGGGATCAGTTTGAAGCTGTGTTATGGGTTCCACAACCAGGAAGCAAAATGAGATTGACTGTTCAAGCCCCAGGGGCTCCTTCCCAAGGTCTGGTGAAGCGAGCAGCTTTCCAAAAGCCATAGCAGCAGCAGGACAGCAGGACAGGGGTTTTTCTCCTGTGACCCAGGAAAGCTGCTGCCAGGAGGGCACGGCAGAGTGAGCTGCCCCAGGTCTGGTGGACTCTGCCACAAGCAGCCCCGCAGGCAGGCAGCAGCACTCACCCGTGCTGTCCTCGTACACCACGGTGACGATTTTCCAGTTGTAGTAGAGCACGAGGTCCAGGACAGCCCTGCTGATGGCGGCGTAATCGGGGTACAGGTTGATGTAGAAGGCGTCCCTGTTGTCCACGGTGGGGTGCTTCCAGCGTGTCTGGATGTGCGGCACCTCCAGGGCGTTGCAGATGGACTGCACGGCGCTGACCGACGAGCTGTGCGCCGGCCCGAACAGGGCAGCCACGCCCAGGGCCAGCTGGTCACAGGCTGAGGCACAGGAGTTAGTGGGTAACAGCAAGGGACCTGTGGCACGCTCGCTGGGGACTTTTACCCTCCATTCATGCCCATCTCTCAAAGGAGAACAGAGCATTGCGTTGCTCCCAGACCCACCAAGAAATGTGCCAGTGATCCCTGAGGTGTTCAGTGGGGTTATAGGCTAAAGGGAGAGGCTGAGGGAGCTGGGAAGGGGCTCAGCCTGGAGAAAAGGAGGCTCAGGGGGGACCCTGTGGCTCTGCACAACTCCTGACAGGAGGGGACAGCCAGGGGGGTTGGGCTCTGCTCCCAGGGAACAGGGACAGGAGGAGAGGGAACGGCCACAGGCTGGGTCAGGGGAGGTTTGGATAGCATGGAATGAGAATTTCTCCATGGAAGGGGTTGTTGAGCATTGTCAGGGGCTGCCCAGGGAGGTCTGGAGTCCCCATCCCTGGAGGTGTCCAAGGAAGGGCTGGAGGTGGCACTCAGTGCTCTGGGCTGGGGACAAGGTGGGCATTGGGCACTCCAATGCTGGGACTCCATGGAGCTGGGACTCCATGGGCTGGGAGGGCTTTTCCAGCCTCAGCGATTCTGGTTTGATTGTGGTTCTGAAAATGGCTTTACTGATCAGCTTTATAACCTTGACCTTGCTTGCTGCAAATAAAACCTTCTGTGCTCGTTGCCTTGCAGATCACATGGATTCCTGAACTGCCTTTCTCAGAATGGCTTTATCCCAGAGGAACCAGGGGCTCTCTGGCTGCCACAGGAACCTCACAGCAATGAAGTTGCTTGTCAGAGCATCAGGTAACACATCCCTGCAGCCACAGCAAGCTCTCCAGGGATCCCCCTGGGACTGGCACCTTTCTGCCTGTGTGAGCTGCTCTCATTCCAGGCTGCTGCAGGGGCACGAGCAGCAAAGGGCACTGCCCTCCATAATGTGTGCTCACAGAGCAGGCACGAGTGCCCAAAGCCCTTGGAAATGGCACAGGAAAATAAAAAACCCACACACACTGACATTTTATACCCCTCCAAATGCATCAACAAGGCTTTCCTTCTCCTTGTGCCCATATCTCAGCCTGAAGAGCCCTGCCTGGAGCTGTCTCTGCATTTTTCTTTCTCTCCCATGTCTTTGCAGGCTGACCGACAGGAGATGAAGTAATATCAGTTATTTCTGTCCACTGGTAAAATTTACTGCCAATGTTTTTAACAAGGCTCCCGACTGAGACAAAGCCCTGCACTGAGCTGCAGGGCTGCTCTCCTTGTGAGGGTGGGAAGTTCAGAAATTGCTGTGATTGAGGGAAATATTAAATACACCAACTTCCACAATGAGCTGAGATTCTTTAAATCCATATTTAGCTCTCTGACTGTAATAGAATATGACAGAAAATCAATTATTTTCTGTTTCCATTCTACAAATGAGTGTTTCACAGACAGTATGAAGTGCACAGGCTTTCCAGGTTTAATTCAGAAGCCTTTCTAAAGCATCACAGGTTTAATGTGTGAATTCCATAAATAACTTCAATAATTCATGATAAGAAGAAATTACTGCTGTCTGTGTGAGTTTCTTGAATGTAGATTGACAACTTCCTATATATTAAATGGAGAAGGCACTTTCACAACAGTCACAGAAGAGATCCTCACTCTACAGGGAATCTGAAATACTGCATCAGCCTGGATTATACAGATTAGAAATCCACCACAGTTGAGATTCTACAGCATACAGCTCCAGCATATACCTGATAACTGAAAAAGAATGCAAAAAATGCCATTGACAGCTCTTTTTGATGTTCTTTGGAATCATTCTTCTTTTCTCCACTCTTACTAAGAAACTGAAGTGGCACGAGGAAAATTTGGTAGTGCAGATGTTTGAAAGGTGACAGCTCACCAGCTTGGTTTCTGAAGTGAGGCATTTTTATTTTCCAGCCTTCTAGCAAATCCAGTTCCAGGAACTGGGCTGGTCTTTACAATATTTTATCAAACTTTGAGCTTACTTCCTAGAGGCCAAAGAACACATGGAGCTAAAGGAAAGTTGTGACTTATTACCCCTCTCTGTTTTGGCCTGCAAGTCAATTAGATGGGAGTAAATTGAGGCATAATTTTCCTTCTCAGGACAAAAAAACAAAAAACAAACAAACAACAAACAAAAAAAAACCCCAAAAAAAAAGAAACCAAAAAAAACCCCCACAAACGAACAAAAAAAATACCCAAACAAAAACAAAAGACATAAAAAATTCCAAACTTGACCACTCCAATTCTTACAATTGTTTATAACAGAGAAACTTATTTCTGCCTCCAGGCCACTGGGCATTAATATTTCAGGGCATGGGGACTACTGGCCTCTGGTCTTTAAAATGCAGGAGAAATAATTTACCAATAATGGGTATCTGTGCTAATTATGGGTTTGTGACGTCCCACTGTGCTTCCTGTGAGTCTGTGATCATTTTTCTGCAGAATTCCAGGTGGTAAATCTGTGTTTTGGAAAGAAAAATGGCTTGGACTTGCCACCTGCCATCTGGGCATCTGGGGCTCTTAGCATGCAGACATGACGTAGGGTTTATTCAGGAAGCACATGACAGGTCCAAGCCCAGCTTGATTCTTAGTTCAAACACCTTTGGAAGATTAATTTTATGGTACACATGATACAAGCAGAGCAGAAAAGGAGATCAGGCTGGGGAAAGGTATAAAGTACAAAGCAGGGATGTAACTGACACAGTAATTGAGATATTTACCTCTTCTTGAGGCTTCAAAACTATCGAAAAGGTTAATTCTCTGGATGTCATAGGTTAATGTGGTATTAGGCATCAGTGTTCTGTTTCTATTAATGTTGGTGACAGCAAACTTGAACGCCAATTCTTCAATATTAACAGGTTCATTTTCCACAGTTTCGAATATCCCTCCTGTTGGAAGAGAGACAAATAGGAAGGATTATTTGCCTCTTAATTGCCACACAGAAAGAGGGAAAAATAAATTATGAGCCGTAATTTCTGAGCATTCATATTGGAAAACCTGATGGCTGCTCAAAGCACTACAGCAGCAGCAGGGTGGATCATTAGTTTTTATCTGCTGTGGCACTGGGGTTAACTCAGAATTATCAATGTCGCCCCACAAACACCTGGGGAACACAAGGTGCGTTTATTGTCCAGCCTTTTCAGAGGAACATGTTAAATGCTTGTGAAAACTTCTGTGCAGCTCCTTTCTAATGAAGGTGGGGATGCACATGGGCCTTGTTCTCCCTGCTCCAGTCTGATCTACGTTTGGAGATGGAACTTGGACGTGTGATGCTTTCTGAAGTGTTTCTGCACACCCTGGCAGTCCAAGATCCATGGAGGAGCTTGAGAGCTAACAGACTGAGAGTCTCCCTCGGGCTCTGTGTTCCCTCTGGTTTCTCCTAAACCTCAGGCAGTTGCTGGTCATTGCTAAGCTTGCTCAGGGACAGGGGAATGTTTTTGCTTTTTCCAAGAAAAGGGAGCTGAACCTGCGGACACCAGCTTTCCAAAAGAGAAGTGTAAATAACCCAAATTTAGGAAGTGCAGTGATCTTCCCTGGAGTGTGTCCTGGGATGGGGAAGGTGTCTCAAGGCCACAGCCTGTCCCAGTGGACTGGGATGTCTGCTCCCTCCAGCCTCTAGAGACCTTATTATGCCACAGCACATCCCCACTATCCAGGGGCAGTGGGATTTGAGGAATGCACTGCACACACAGCTGATTTTAAAGAATAGCTCCTCTAAACAGCAATCTCCAGCTTCACTGCTTGGTTTTGCAAGTGTAATTTACTCATTTAGCACAAGTCATTAGAGAATACTTTGGATTTCTCACTTACATATTTCCCCATTTCCCCATGTTAAATTTGAGGCCCCCCTCTCTGTATTTTCTGGCCATCTGAATACATTCAGCTCATGAGCTGCAACCTCCTGCAGTTTTGATGTCACCCATGTAGGAACAGTGCAGTCATTAGCTGACCATCAGAAATGGGAACACACTGGAATCAAAACCTGCTTTGAATTCTAATCCAGCCATGAAAACCCTGGAGGCTGCCAACCCCATTCTGGTAATGTTATCCCTGGAATAAACAGCATTGTTTTGTCTCCTGAACCCACACAGAGCAATGCCTGGACATGGCTTAAACAATCTGCCAACTTCAGCAATTTTCTTGTACACTCCATGGATTTCTCATGTACAATGTGCAGGTATCAGAACCTTGGAGACTTCTTCCCTCTTCCTTGAAAATGTCCAAGTGATTACAAAAAAGTGCGATACACAAAAATAGCAAAAAAAAAAGCCTAAGTGCAGGATTTGGAACCAAGACTTTAGCATTGAGTGGAATGCTAAAGTCAGCAGGATTTTCCAGAGCTGCAAACTCCAGATCATCTGAAGGGAAAAAAATTTAAAGCCTGTTCTTTCAGATCCAATCCTGTAATTCCTCATCCCAACTACCATCCCAGCAAGTTTAGTGGTTAAATTCAATTATCTTTCCCTCATTTCACCCGAGAAAGACAATTCTTTTCAGTCAGCTGCAATGCCAGCCTGGGCTTGGGCCAGAAAGGTTCCACTGCAGAATTTTCCTTGAATCCCTGCTGGAAGCAGCAGAGCATTGTTCCATCAGGGAGGGTGGATGTTACGGGTACAAGGGACAGCTCGAGATAACCTGGAAATAAGGGTGTCCACAATCCCTCCCCACTTCCAATAGGATGGGGATTTTGCCATTTGATCTTGGCAAAAATCCCCTCCACCTCAGAAATTATTACTGTGCATTCCATCACTTTCTGCTTTTTTTTTTTTTTTAATTAATTAAAACTACTTCATCCAACCACCCTTGAGGCAACCTTCATACCTGGATGTACACAAGAACTTCCTCATTCTAAGGCCAGAGCCATTTCCATCCCTCTAATCAACTGCCTATTAAATGAAGATTAATTGGAATTAATGATGTATAACCAGGAACTATTTATACTTCATTAGCAGAACTCCACAGGATTTTTCCTTTTGGAGAAGAGTGCAAGCTCAGTGGGCAGCAGGAAGGCAGGGAGGGAAAGGAGGAGTGATGGAAAGAGGGGAAGTTTTGTGTGGATTTGTTTTCTGAGCAAACGAATCAAAACTCTGCACTAGAAACACACTTCCAGGTTCCTTTTGCACACATGAACAGAGCCGGAGAGCACTCAGGATTGCAGGCTTTATTTGCTGGTGAGATACCCTGGAGAAAACATGGACTCATGGGATGGTTTGGGTTGAGGGGGCCTTTAAGCTCATCCAGTCCCACGCCCAGCCGTGAACAAAGCCCAGGAGGGAGTTCATGGAGGAAATAATTCCTCACTGTGACTGAGCTGGGGGATATTGCATTAAAAAGGCTTGGGCTGTACCTTTTTGAGCTTGATTCTTCTGCTCAGGCCTATTCAGCTGCTGAAAAGGAGTTGAATTACTGGATAAATCTGCATCACAAACAAGCTGTGCTGTAGCATTTTCATCCATACATCCCTAATGAAATCCAGCAATTCCATAAATAGTGTCTTCTCCTTCTTCTTCTTCTGACTGACAGCTAAGTTCAGAATTTATTGTAAGGTCCAGGTTAAAAGAAAAATAGCAGAGTAAGTGACAAGTTTGATGAAGAACCAGTTTGTCAGATGATTCATTTGAATAAAGTAATTACTGTACAACATTTTAAAAACAAATTAAGCACAGCATTATACAAGGGAAGGAAGGAAGGAAGAGGAAATCAATGTTAACTCAACATAAATGATGTTCCAGGAATGAAGTTGTTATTTCTGAGTGTGAAAACAAGCACTGGTTTTCATGTTGGGGTGCTGGTAGCACTTAGGTGGGAAAAACTGTAAATTTTGGGGTCTTCCCTTTCAGCTCCATCTTAACTCAGAGTGAATCCTCCACAGCAAACCAAAAGCTGCTGAGTCCTGCTCAGTGGCAGACCTGACTTTTCACTTATAGCACATCATTTGTAACATGATTTCTTCAAGGATGAAGGAAAAAACCTACTATCTGCCCCTCCTTGGAGGTTAGCAGTGGGAGGTAAGAGGGAATGACAGCCTGGTCCAGCTGCTCTGCCAAGAGGGGCTGGGCCACGTGCATGAGCCAGTGACAGCATCAGCTCCATTCACTTTCTGAGCACAAAAATGCCCACAGCAAGGAAAAATGTCACAGCTACACAGCACACTTCAGCAGGCACACCTGGAAAAGGTCCCCCAGCTCTCCCAGGCAGACAAATATTTCCATTTCAAGGGGTCATCAGGGACCGAGGGAGTTTCAGTAAAGGTTGGGGCTGAATCCATGACCAAAGGAGGATTTTACAGTTTATGACTCTTTCTAGTTGAGGATAAACCCCTGTTTCTGCATGGTTGGTGGCCAGATTTCCTGTCCTGGCTCAGAGGAGGAATTTTCCTGGGCTGAGTGTCAGCTGGGGAGGTGCTGGGACAGGGCTGACACATGGAAGCAGCCATGTGGAAGCACAGGCCCTGCTGGATGCTGCTCCATCCTGAGCTGGGAGCCACTCAGAGCTCCCAGAGGCAGCCCAGTGCCAGCTCAGGCAGGTGCTTTGCCAGCAGGGCTTCCACAAACACCTGGACATCCATTTCCTGCAGGGATTCCTGCTCTGAGAAGCCTCCCCTCCTTTCACAGGGAACCCCGGGAGGCCCATGAGAACTCATTAAAACCCACCTGGCAGTCACTGAGGGGAAAGGAGAGCTAAAATCCTAATGACTGCGAGCTCTGTGCTGCTGCTGTCCCCAGAGAGAAGCTGCTGCTGGTGCCAGGTTGATGTAGAGGATTCAAGAAGCCAAATGAGCACCAGGTTTGCCCTTGGGCTCTTTGACAGAGATAGGGATTCCAGAGGGGTCTGGATCACAGGCACCCAGTGGGGCTGGGGGCAGATTGAAGGATCAAAAAGGAGCAGGGCACAGCAAAGCTGTGCTGAGGAAGATGTTTTTCTCCAGATAATTCCCTCTGACAGAGCTCCACTTGCACTGGAACACCTGCTACTGGGAACCCCCTTAAGCATGTTTTTCCATCCTTATTTCTTAGCAAAAGTCAGATTCTCCTGTGCCATGTGGTGTCCAGCTTGGAGGGCAGTACCTGTGCACTCAGCACACTCATCTCCCCAGAAAATAATCCAAGAAGTTATTGCTCACAGTTTAGCATCATCTTCCTTTGCAAAGTCACCTCTCTGATGGTGTAAGGTCATCCAGAAACTGCTGTTACCCTGATTTCGAGAGGACCCATAAGCTACTCTGCTGTGTGATGTGCACTAGAAGCTTCTCAGGAAGAATGGTGAACAGCCCCAGTCCTGTAACAAGCAGTGACTGCAATTTGCATTTGCACATCCTGCGGGCTGCAGAGGGTTTGCCCCCCGAGGTTCTCCTGCAGCTGGAGCACGAGGGCCATTTGGCTGGCAGAGCCCATCCTGAGCCCATCAGCATTCTGGGCGCTGGCTGAGCGTGCAGCATCCCTCGGAGTAGGAGCTATTATCATCCTCCTTTTACACACACTGGAGCTGAGAGCCACGTTCCCACCACCACTCCCTGCCCAATCTGTTCAAAAGCTGCTTTGGAAGCCTTCCGTGCATTGTGCTCTGCTCCAGCCCATTCCCACCCTCGCCAAGCCCCTGGCCCTGCCCTGGCATCCCTCATCCCTGCCTTCTGCAGGCTGGGTCCTGGCCAGCCTGCCCCCAGCTCCCCTCCTGTGCTCCACCCTGCCACATGGCACTGCCATGGCCCTGCCCTGCCAGCTCCGAGATCACTGCCCCTCTGTAAGCCATCACCCATCTGGGGGCTCCTGCTTGTAGGGTGCACTCAAACAAACCCCAGGGCCCTGCCCCTGCCCTTCCTGCACTTCCCCTCCTTGTTTCCAGCCATCAGAATCCTGAAGGAAGGATGGTGAGCACAGAGAGGCAAAAACCCCACTCTGGAACCCCCTGGATTTTGGCTTCCCTTTCCCCAAATAACTCCCTGTCCCTGCAGATTGCAAGCTACTGGAGGCTGTAAGAAATTTGTAGCCAAACAGAGTAAATTTTAAATGTAATAAATGCAGGGCTGGCTCTGGGGCTGGGGGAATGGTTTAATTCTTCTTTCTGTGGCTGTGGGGAGCTGAAACCTCAGACAGGCTCAGGACCAGAACCCTGACCAAGGGAGAGGATGAGCCCCAAGTGTCAAACTCAGCAAATGGCATTTTAAATAATATTATATTGTTTATAATATATTAATATGTTAATATTTATTAATTATTCTTTATATTAATATATTATTTTTGTTTATAGCAAGGTCACTGCCTATTTGTCACATTTGGTATCTCCTCTGTTCCAAACTGCCTATCCAAAATCCAGCTCCATGTTCCAGATGTGGTTTTATTCCACCTGCTTTTGTGAAGGTTTTGCTCCCAGCTGTAACAAGGCTGCTCAAATTTAGCTTTTTTTTTTTTTTTTTTTTTTTTTTTTTTTTTTTTTTTTTTCCGAACTCTCAGAGGGGCTCAGCCTTTCTGCCCTTCTCATGCAGCATGGGTGGTGCTGAATGACCAGTGAAAAAACTGCTACAAATCCCACTTTGGGCTAAAAATGCTAAAGTAATTCTCCACCCAAAATATCCCCCGTGAGAGCCAGGGCAGCTTTTTATAATTATCTGCACTCCAGAAAGGTGCATTCAGCCCTGATTTGATCCTTTGGAAAGCAGAGGGATAAAAATACATGTGTGTATGTATATATAGAAAAAGTTGAGCTTATTAAGATACAAGGATCTGCCTTTTCCAATGGGAATTATTTCACTTCAGCTTGCAAGTGGAGATAGTTCCCAAAGGCACAATCGACATGATTCGTATTGCAGAATTTCTAAGGAATTAACTTCTTTTTTTACTAACAGCAAAAAAATCTGGTTGACCTGATTTAGGTATCTCCTGCAACACCAGGCAGGAACTAAAGCATGATTTTCGAGGTGCAAACTCTGGATTTGATAGGAAGTTTTAAAACTGTTGCTTTTCTCCTTTACATTTTATATCTCCCTCTGCCTGCACTATGCCATGGGCTGTGGGCTGTTCCAATCGTTTCTCCCGATTCCAGCAGGGTTTGATCAAATTCCCCCACGGCTGAGCACTCCTCCCACCACGCTGTAACAACTTAAATAGTCTCTCTGGAAAAGAAACTTACTTTCTCCTGCCTTTTTAAGTCTTTCAGAGCCCTGCTTCACTCGGTCTGCTTTTCCCGAGTGAGTGAGAGGATTTCCCTCCAGACATCACATTCACTGCTGATCATGTGCAGGACTACAGGCTGCTGCTAGAAATGGGAGGGCAACAGGAAAGCAGAGAAGAAGGAACAATCACCAAAAAAAAAAAAAAAAAAAAAAAAAAAATCAATGCTTATATTAAGGAGTAAAGGAAGGGGAAAAGAATTTGACAAATAAAAAGTAGAGTGGAAAGCAAGCTGGTGGGATGAAGACTGAAGGACTGATGCCACTGCTGGAGTTTTTGTTTACTGCTTTTATCTGAGTCCATCTCAAAAGTATTCAATTGCTTACAAATATAGTGAGATTTTTTGGGCAGATACGAAGCAATGGTACCTTACACTTGAGGAAACCTCAAACCAAAGGAAGCCACAGAGATCCCTAAAACAACAGCAAGGAAAATTGAATTCAGAGGGGGTTCTGCCACTGCTTCGACACTGACACCTGGTTAAATCAGGAGGATAGCTGCACAAAAAGTGCTTTACACTGTCCTGTGCAGTGGCTGCAAGAGGTGACACTCCCAGAAAGCAGCAATAAATACATTTCTGTATAATAAATAAATAAATTTTCTGCACTCTGACAGCAGATGACCCTGGAAACAGAAGCATTCACTGGACAGAGGCCCGGAAAGTTGCTCCAGAGAGGAGCCCTGAGGGGAGGGAAGATGGCCCCACTACAGAGCAGTTGGGAGTTTGCATTTGCAATGAAACTGCTTCAGGAAGAGCCATTTTTCTCCAGCTGTTAGCCAGGAATAGAAAAGGCACTTCAAAATCCAGGACAATGCTTTGAAATGAGCGCTATTTGGCAAACAGCATTTTTGTGCATAAATGTCAGGGTTATATCTTTAAAAATGACACAGTCTATCTTTTCCTGAGTGCCCATTAAGCACTATTATCTCTAAGATGCTTAGGAACGTAAGGTCTTTATTAAAGCTGAAGAAATCCGAGTTTATCCTGAAAAAGCATGGATAAATCTGATCACAGACTGTGCCAAAGTACATCCCTTCCAGAGAGGAGGTGCTGGAGGGAGGTTAAAGTTGGCAGGGGGGGCATTTTAAGCTCTAACTTCAGTCTTTGGCTGCTGTCTTTCTGAATTCCAGCTGCTCCAGCTGCCCTGAAGGCAGAGCTGCCGGTCTAGCCAGGACTGATGGCCATGGGGGATGCCTGGAAGCCCCAGGCCTGCAGCAGATCCCCCATTTGGAAACTGCTAGGCACACTTGGCACTTTGAACCACGCAAAAATCGTGTCCTGATCAGGAGTTCAAACATTTAGGATCCAAAACGACAGCAGCTCCTGTTGGCACACCCTCTGCACGAGGCCATGGGGAATTCTGGCTTTGCCTTCCATCCCAAATGCAACAACTGCTGCTGGCAGATTTCTCTGAGGCTGGAGTTGCTCCTCTCACTCTGGAGAAAAGGCTTAAAATCATTCAGCTAAGCTGGAGAGGACTTTGCCTGTGATTGTCCCCATCCTTCCTTCTCCCCAGATTGTTCCAGGCCTGGCATTAAGGCAGGATAAACCTGAAGTTTAAAAATAAAAACTGCAAAGAGACATGAGTGATTTGATTGATTTTCATTATAAGAAATAAATCCCCCTCTTTAGCTTTCCTTGGCATGGAGGAAGGGAGGACTTAAACCCAAATGTTACCAGGTTTCCCACTGGATCCATGGCTTTGATTCTCCTGAAGCTCCAGACATACAGTTGGTGTTTGGGGGACAGGAGGAAATGTGCAGGTTTTGCTCAGGATTTCCTTTAAACCTTACAGCAGCATATTTTCCCCATGCTACTGCATCATTATTCTGCCTCCCTTTAAGTGCCATTAATGCAGTTTCATCCTTAATTCCTCAGGTATCAGGAAGGAACAGAGAGAAAATGGGCTGCCATTCTCCATTATTTACCTTGCAGCCACAGCAGCAGCTGTTTTAAAGAAAACCAAGGTACATTTCCAGTCCTGGCAAGTGTAATGTCTGAGGAGCTCATGTGAGACAATGCTCTTAAGGGTGGGAGGTGCAGGTTTTCCAACAGATCCACTCTAATGAGTAATGTTTAATCAGCACCTGTGCTCTGAGCTGCCACATTTCCTCTTAATAATGATGGTTGGCTCTTGAACAGACACTTACTGGAGGTGCCTGCAGTTTAAAGCTTTCTTGGTAATTATCAATCTGGAACATTTCTATTCCTCCATCTACCGAGCGCCATTTGAGTCTGAAGAATGCCTTACTCAATGTCTACATTTGCAAATATCAAAGCACCAAGTGTAAACAAAACACTGCTGCACCTGATGACAACTGCACATCTAGTGCTAAATTATACAGCTCCAAGAGAAATATGGAATGGGAACCCAAACAACTCTAGGAACGCTTTCTCCTTGTAATGCTTCCCTCAAAAGAGAACTGAGAATGTCCTCCACCACAAATCACACTCAGACTGAGACATTCCACTGCAGCAGCTTCGCTGGGATCAGCTTTATCAGGTATTATTAGCACTGATTAGAGATGGTAGTTACAGCTATTACATTTATTATATTAAAGGTCTTCTTAGTTGTAATTATTACACTTATGGAGAGGGAAGTTAGATATGTACTTTGAAAAAAATGGCAGGAAAATCCTGGATAATTTTACCCAGGGGTTAAAACTGTGTTAAAAAATTAATAAAAAAATTAAAGAAAGAAAAAGACAGTTATCTGAAAAACTGATACAATATCTCTAGGCCCCACAAGGTGAATATCTGAATTACTAAATTGTTACTCATATTTTTAAAGCATTAAAGTTTATGCTACTGGGCATAAATATTGTAGGGTTTTTTTAGCCTCATAACTTCATTGTAAGAAATAAGTTTCCATCAAAATTCCATAAAATACCCTTGCCATGAAGAGGAAACTGTAATTAGTACAGTGTGTAAAGATGGCTTCAATTCAATTAAATATTTCCATGACTGATGAATCAAATGATGGCCTCGATGGCCATCATTTCAATGTGTTGCCACCAATCTCCTGACTGAACAACTGAAATTTCAAAACAAAATTAAAAATGCAGCTGATATTTTCCCTTACTCAGTTTTCCTCGGTGTGTGTCAGAATTCCCACTCAGGGTATTCCATGATCCTGTGAGTCCACATTTGAACAGGCTTATTGTTTTTTGGCAGAACTGACTGGGCTTCCTTTTGGGGTAAGGGCATTGAATTGAGCTGCTTGTTTATGCTGGGAGGTCGTTGGAGATCCTCTGCTGCTCCTGCCTGGCCTGAAACTTTCTGAAATCCTAGAGCAGCAATAAATGCTGGCCAGGGAGTTCAGACAAGAGGGGCGTGCTGCAGTGGGGCAGGGGAGCTCCTGGCAGAGTTCTGTGTGTCACAGCAAGCCGTGGCACGGAGTGATGTGACAACAGCAGCCTTGCTCCCACTCTGTGTTTTCTGAGACACAGAACATTGAAAAATGGTCAAATTACCCAGTGCAATACATCCCCTACGTAAACGAAATGCTGTGTACACGGCTCCACTGGTGATTATGGCTCACTACATGACATATGTCTAATGATTTAGATTGGCTGCTGTGGAGAGGGATTTAATTTAAGGCACTTATGGCATTGGGCTCAAATGATTTCCAGGGGTTGATTGAAGCTTATGTTTTACCCTGCAGCTTGTGCTCAGCTGAGGATCATCCTCTGCCTGCGTTCCATTTGTCTCCTGCAGGATCTCAGCCCTGGGCTCCTGCCACACTTTGTGTCTCTGTACAATTGTTCAGCCGCTGCCCAGAGCAAGCAGAACCTGCTGTGAAATCAGATGCCACACCAAAATCGCCCTGTCCCAGTATTTGATTTTTGTTTATTTATTTAATCGTGATGTCTGCAGTTTTTAAAGCCACCTTGGCAACAGGTTTTGGATATTGTTCTCATGAGAATTAGGAAGAGCTGGCCACCCATCCCTTAGAAAGTTTCTCCATTTCTGTCTCTCAGTGCTCACCAAGGGCAGCTGATTCAAGGAACCTGTGGGTTTGCAAGTATCCCCATGGAATTTGGTGGCAGCCTGAGCTTAGTGTGAGGCTGCAGCTGTCAGGGCCCTTCCCTGGGATGTCACATCCCATGACAAACCTACCCCAGTGTCCAGCAGCCACAGAAGCCCCACGGGCCCAGGCCCACATCCCTGGCTGCAATGAGGTGGCAGGGAGCTGCCTGGGGGTGAAGGTGGCGTTTGCTCCCATCTGGAAAGGCACTCCGTGAACGTCCCTGGCCTTTGGAGAGCCCCAGCACTGCCTGCTCTGGCAGGAATGCTGGTGAAATCCAGGGAGAGCTGGGCAGCAGGTCTGGATCAGTAAGATAATGGATGTGTCATTTCCCCTTGGAAAAGGCTGAGGCCACTGCAGCACTGCTAATTCCATCATCAGAGAATCCCAGGGTCACTGAGGCTGGAAAAGCCCTCCAGGATCACCCACCCCAAGCTGTGACCCATCCCCACCCTGTCCCCAGTCCAGAGCACAATGCCACCTCCAGCCCTTCCTTGGACATTCCAGGGATGGGCACTCCAAACCTCCCAAGAACCCTTTTTCTTACAAAGCCAGCCCCTACAGAGGAGATCTGCACTCCTCCCTAGCCCAGGAACATTCTGGAAATGCTGGTTTTCCTGAAGGGAAGGGAGCCAGCCTGAGCTCTGTGCAGCATCAGAAATCCCTTGCTCACAGAAACCTGTACAGAAAACCACCTGGGATTTGCGGGAGCATTAAATAGAAATCAGCTAAATGCGCTTGAAAGGAGAACAAACACTAAGCTACTTTAAATAAAAGAGTTAGAACATGGAGGTGTGAAATTTCACACTTTTCTGTGTGTGGATATTTTGTAAAGCTTCATTCTGATTCCTCTTTGCTCCCTGATGATTATTACATCTCCCTTGCACAAAATATGGAGTATTTCCTGAGAGGAACCTTTGCCTTCATATCCACTGTAGCAAATTAAACCTTTGAAATACTAAATTGTTTCAGAAAAGGGAAACGAGGGCACCCTTTAACTCCCAGATGACACCAGGCTGGGTGGGAGTGCTGATCTGCTGGAGGGCAGGAAGGCTCTGCAGAGGAATAGGCTGGATATCAGGGAAATTCCTTCCCCAAAACTGTGAGCAGAGGTAGACTGAAGGTTTGAATTCTAGAAAAGGCAATAAAAGTACATTATTAGGCATTTAGAACTCATTTCTGTTCAATCAAGCTGCAGCAGGGAGCCGAGTTAGCTTGTTAATATAAGAAATTGCTGCTGGTCCTTAACACATTTTGATCAGTGTGTGAGAACTGGCAAGAAATGAAGAGCAGGAGAAAATTAAAAAGATCATCCAGAAGTTTCTGACTGGCAAACTCCTGCTGCCTCAATCCACTGGTTTTTTTTTGCAGGTGGTTTCTGGTGAGCTCCTGGAGCGTGACTTGGATCTTTTCAAAGGGGTGGAGATCTTTAATATCTCCTTGTGAGGAGGTTGTGCATTTTTTACACCAAGATGTAAAAATTATTTTCATGCTGTTTCTGCCCTGGAAGGAATCTTGCCACATGCCCTACTTAAATCCAAATGAACTTGGGAAATTGTAACATGAACTTTACCCAACCTGCCCCGTGGCATTCATCAAATTAAACATTAAAAATCAGGAGGGTTGTACAATAGCAATGCAAACTTAAATTAATTCATTTTCTCCCTCTTTTTTTTCTCTGCTGAAAATGGAGAGATGTGAGAACCATCTGAAAGCCAGTGGAATTTGCAAAAATGAAAATAAAGTGTTTTCCACATTTCAAGCCTTTGGAAGATTGCTGATGCAGCTTTCCAGCAAGGAGAAAATGGAGAGACCAAAGGTTTGTCCTTTTATTTAAAACACAGCATGGCCTGGGCTCGCTTTGATGTTCTAACAGTGAGACTGATTTCTCCTTAGCACATGAAATTATATTGTGGCATTAGGATTAAAAAGAAACACAGCTCAACTAGAAGCTGTATTGCTCCATCCAGAGCCATACACATTTTTGGTGTTTTCTCTTTTGCTTTTAGGGAGTATTTTCTGCTGTTTTTCTTAACAACTCTTAGACATCAGTGGTTTAATAAAATCATCTCATGTTCTGAAACATTTGGATAATGAACTGAGTGATGGAGCTGTCAGCTCTCTGCTGCTCAGCTGACCAGCTGTCACACCAAGGACTCTTTGGCAACTGGGAGATGTTGGGTTTGATGTTTAATTCCCTTATTCCATCAAAAGACTTTATTTGAAAAGAGTCTTTGAATCATGCATGTGCTGGAGATGTTCCTTATATCTAAATCTGCAAGCAGCAAGGGGGTTTTAAAGATTAAATCACTTAAAGATTTATTCTTTTTTAAAGAAATGAAGTTTTTCTTCGTGTGGGGACTTGTGCTGTGAAAGTGCTTCCTTTGCATTATTCAGACTTGGTGGTGATTAATCACAGATTTCCTCAGCCAGCACCTCGTGCAGAATGTGCCTTGTGCTGCAGGGGCTGGGACACAGCCCAGCATCTGCTGGGGCCCCTGCCCTGCCCAGCCTGGCTTCTTCTGAGTTTTAAACATTCAAAGGCACTGTACAGCTCCAGGAGCTGGGAAGACAGCAGAGGGATGAGCTCTGCTTCACGGGGAGATGTTCACAGCACCCAGTGGAGTGGAGGAGCTCTGTGGAAATAGAACCATTGTGAAAACCTGAGGCTCACACGGGAGATCCAACCTGCTGCAGAGTGACATTTGGAATTGTCCCCAGCTCCCCAGTCCCCTCCAGCTTCAGTGGCACTGTGAACAGCTGGGGAGCTTTCCTAAGACACAGCTCCACACTTTGGGAAAGGGGTTTCTGGCCGGAACAGTGCACATTCCATGGAATCATGGAATGGGCTGGGTGGGAAGGACCTTAAAGCTCACCAATCCTGTGCCATGGGTAAGGACAGCTTTTCCTGCCCATTTCCCCTCTTCCTTTTAATTTTCCTATTCACACAATACCAGAATGGTTTGGGTTGGGAGGGAAATGAGGATTCCCACGGAACCCATAAGAAAAGGCCTCCAGGAGTGTGGAGTGCAGGCTGTGAGTGAATCCCTGCACCAAGGGTGTGAAATCCCCCCAGAACTGCCAGCAGTGCTGGGGAAGCTGCAGCTCTCCAGGGAATGCTCAGGCATGGGCAGGAACCACTCCAGCACTGGTTATTGATGTCACCACTGCTGCCAAGTTAAATGCTGGGGGCACCCAGTGCCTGAGACAAAGCAGGGAAAAGCCTTTTTGTCTCTTCACTACTGAAATTGCTTTTACATCCCAAGCTGCCCCATACTGACCAATGTCCACATGGATATAGGAAATGCCTTGGATTTTAGGATATTTTGCAACTTGCAACCTACCCAAACCCATTTGCAATAAATTATTCAAGGTGTTAAGGCCCCACTTCTCAGGATTAACCTCTATGCCTGCAAATAATTACAGGTGCAATTTACAGCAGACAGAGGCAAGGACAGTTTTTGGCAGTAGAGCTCTGCCTATCTGATTATCCCACAAAAAGATGGTTCTGTGCTATAGAATGTTCCCAGAGTAATCTGTCTCTGGCAAATTGCTCCTATAAAATCAGAGCCTGACTTGAAGTCCTCTCAAAAAAAACCCCACCTCCCAAAAAAGTAAAACAGTAATTATACAATTACTCTATATCTATTTTTGCAACACAGCTTTAAAAATCTTAAAAATCGTTCTTTAAATAGGTGCTTTATTGTTATCATAATTTCCCTGGAGTCTGCTGCACTGGCAAGCTTTGGGTGCATCACCTAAAAACATCACTGTGGTCCCTTTGGCACACATAAAAAAGACAGATCTTCCTGGATATTGTTCTAAAAACTATCTCCATATTCCAGCATTGGGATTTATGAAGCATGGGTTATATGTGTTATAAAATTTTATTTTAAAGTACTAGACTTACAAAAAGTAAACAGGGCCCCTATCAAGTAAAAAATAAAAGAAGCACCACAACAAAAATAAAAGGTATTATGTTAAAGGAGACAAAGCATCAGGGGTTTTATAAAACTTAATTTCCACTCTTCTCCATAGGCTCGAGAGTGCTTACATCTAAATATTGTGAGTAATTCAGATTCACACCCCAGTCTGACAGAGGTTTCAATGCACCTCCTCCCCAGCAATGCTGTTTAATACGCAAAGGAGGCAGGGGATGCTGAAATGGGCTTTTCCCCTCCATGAGCCACCATGCAGCTGGAAAGTCTTGTCAGGGCTGCTAACTCTCCTGGAGAAAAAGAAAGGGTGGGTTTTGCAAATGTAAATGATGCCATCCTTACCCACTCAGGTGAGTAGATATGCAGCCAGTGAGACACTGAGGTAGCAAGAGGATGCTGCCTAAGAAACCCTGAGGAGCTGAGATATTCCCTGCACTGAGTGCTGCAGATCCCACCCAGGGGTAGAAAAGGTCCTCTGAGCAAAACCTCTTTGTATTTTCTGACAGATCCCCTTTTCTGACCCGCTCATAACATCCAGGGCCCAGCTTCCTGGCCTGATCCACTCAGAGAAACAAGATTTTTATCTGCTGCTGGGCTTCCATTCTGAGGCTTGCCCTGTCTTTGCTCTTTAATTGGGTGCCTTTCTGTTTTCCAAGAGATTTCACTGTAGCTACAGTGAAATTTCATGGGAGCACCACAGAACTGGTGAAGATACTGCAATATAAATATATCCACAAACTTGCAAAATGGCCCATACCATAAACATGCCATGGATTTGCCAGGAAAAGCATCACAGGGCAGGATTTAGTGGATGGATTCAAATTGTGATCTCCACTGAAATATTTGGAGTGGGACTCGTAATACTATTCACCATATCCTCCATTTGGTACTACTGGAGAATGCCAGAGAGGAGAAACTTCAATCAATAGAAAATGTGTTTAAAAAGTAGGAATTCCATCCAAAATAGAGAGGATATGAATGTTTTATTCAAAGTATATACATAAAAAAAGAATCAGTTCATTTTTGCAAATATGCTAAAGCTGTCACAGAACCCTTGCCTGCTTTTCACTCCTTGATCTAGACACAGGGGAAGTGCAGTATGGAAACTGAGGAATATTAAATAGCAACATTTTAGTCACAAAAATGGAAGGGTTTCTAAAATTTATTCAAGTCCTAGCCATGGTGCAGATGGTGTTAGAGAATTGCAGTGAATTTGGGTAATAGTGTTTTGCATCGATGTCCAAATGCACAATCAAACTGAGAGAGGGTAAGTTTAGATTGGATACTAGGAAAAAAATTCTTTACTGAGGGCAGTGACACACAAATGTTGGAATTAACGTGCTCCATCTACCTGTCCTGGGTAGTGCTTGGATCAAAGCACACAGATCCTCCAGTTTAGCCATGCCATGGCCCTGGAAGGGGGTTTCCTCACAGATCTGGGGTCATGTCACATTTTTAAGTGCCAGAAAGGAGCAGGATGGGGGCAGCCAAGTGCTCGCAGGAATTTGGAGCTGCCACAGGCCCCTCTGTCCTGCCCTGAACATCCCCAGGACTGGTGACGCTGAACTCAGGGTCCTCTCAGACCTCTCCTCTGGCCTTGCTTCCCCCCATCCCTTCTTTTTCGGTCTCTAACAAAACAGGAACTAAATCTGTAGTGTTTTGTTTCCTTTCCCTTGGTGCCCTCGTTCCTTTCTGCTGCTAGCGTGCTCCCTGTTCCCAAAAAAGCCATTTGGTTTCCTTCTGTGCCCCAGTTTGTTTCTCATCCCTACTTTGATTCACTCGTCACTTCTGGTCTTTTACCCTATGCCAATATTCACTTTCCTTGCCAATATTTTCCTTCCTAAATCATTTTATTCCCTTTCCAGTGCATCCCAACCAACATTACTTTGAATCTCACATTTTATTCTTTATTCTTGCATAAAATTGAGGCTCCTTTCCTAAAAAGCTCCAAAGTGGCAACAACTTGCAGAGTTTTCCTCTCAAGCCCTTATTCAGCTGTTCTGTTCCTCACCTTGGTTTTTAGCTCACATCATCCTTCTGTTATCATCCCTTCCCTCTCACTTTTCACTTCACTTTCACCTCCTCCCCTTCAGTTTTCCCCTTAAGTTTCCATTACTCAGCCACACAGCTTTTCTTGTATTTCCCAACTTCATCTCTGCTGCTGCCTCACCTCTCTCCCCCTCCTTTTCCCTGAGGATCCAATAGTTTGTTCCTTCTCCTGGCACAGGTTTTGCCAAGGATAGAGAGACACTCACCCCTGCATCCCAGAGCAGTGGATGCCTGAGGCTGGGTAATGGAACAGAGATAAGAGCCCCAGTTTGCTATTATTCTCAAAATCAACAGCAGATAGAGATTCCAGCCCAAAAAGAGATTGTCACTTTTAAGGAGAGTAAAGGCAGTCTGTGACAATCAAGTCTGGAACCAGGAATTAAATGAACTGTCAGGTTCCAGACTCGGTGGCTTCTAACTTAGCCATAACTCAGTCAATACCAGACATAACTCCCCTGCTTAAAACGTTATTAAAATCTTAATAAAACCAGGAAGATGCTGGGACAAAAGCATATTAAGATGGCATAAAAGTTGTGCTTCGTTAATTTAAAGGGAGACTTGCCGTTAACCAGAATGACTTAATTGAGTATTTCCAAATGTGAGCATTCCTAGATTTCCCTGGAATGCATTTTCAGCTCTGGGTAGAGCAGGTTTCACCTGCTTGGTGCCAGTGGGGTCTGAGCCCTGTCCTCACAGGAGTTTTTGCCCTGAGTACCTGGCAAGTGCAGCTCCCCCAGCCCCACAGCCAGAGGTCGTGGCTCTGCAATCAGCAGCTTGGCCAGGTTATTTCCCCAGGATTTCCCCAGTGCCTTTTTGAACCCATGGAAGGCTGTGAGTTTCCTCAGTGCCCTGTGGCAAGAAGTTTCACAGCTGGCCTGCAGGTTGTGTGAGGAGCCCTTTGCATCACCCCTGCTGCCAGTGTGGGCTCTGGGCAGCTGCATGTGGTGCACCCTCATCCCTGCCTTCAGCAAGGCTAGGAAAGCTCATTCTGGATGCACCTTCTCGCCCCACCCGTGGGGACTTCCCAGCCCTCTGTCTTTGCTGGCTCTGCACACCTTCCTGTCATGCTTCCAGCTGTCCTTACTGAACCCCCCTTGCTCCTGAAAATCAGGCAGTGCTGTCCCACATAATGTGTGCACATACGCTGGGACCGAGCGACCTGGGCAAACTCAGCTCCTTGCACAGCTCCAGCATCCCTCCCTGCCTGTGATCTGGCTTTCCAATCCTGCTCTCTGGGCTGAGCCCTTTGGTGAGCTCCAGGCTTGTAAATGCTCAGCTGAGCCCGAGCTCAGTGTGGCAAACACAGAATACAAACAGACCAAACCAAACCCCAGCAGCAACAAACTCTCAAACTCCCACTGTTATAGCTATTATATACCCATAGGTATAGAAAAATCTGTGTTTGGGGGTTACTCCAACCTATTTTCCTTCAGTGAAGATTCTGGCAGCCATCAGAATTAGAAGGAACATTCTCAGTAAATTGCTTGTGCAGTTATCAAATGTCTCTGGGTTCATTTCAGCATTTAATCACCTTCAGAGCCTGGGTTTGCCTCATATGTTTGGGCATCCTTTAATCACAGAGGAATTATCTGCCAAATCCTGCTGGGGTTTTTTTGTTTGGTTCATTGGTTGCTTTTTTTTTTTTTTTAAGCTATTCCTTTCATGTACCAAAAGAAGGAATTATAGGGGTTTGTTTTTTTCTTTTTTTTTTTTTCCCATGAAGCTGCCCATAATCCTTCACTCACCCCCACACCTCCTGCCTTCCCACATTCTGTGCCTGTTCTCCAGAACTGCCCCTAAAGGACATTTTTGCCTCCTTCCAGCCCTCCACACCCCCTCCTTAGAGAGATGAGGATTCTGCTGTGGCTCTGGGGCCACAGGAGCACACAGGGAAGCATGCAGGGTTTTAGGACAGTGCTTCCCTCTGAACTGATCCTGTGCTCTGCGTTACCAGACAGGGCACCTGGAACTGCAGCCGCTCGTTCGGGCTCAGCTCCTGCTGGAAAGGACTTCCCAGGAATCTCATCTGGCCAGGATCCTACAGCAGCCAGCTCTGGGAGCACCGGGAAGTTCCCTCTTCTCCCAAGCCCTGGTAAGCAGCTCCAGCAGTAATAACCACAGCATTTATTCCCTGGCCAGAGAAACCCCGGCCCTGCTGCGTAAGGATGTGCAAATCAGCCACCAGAATGGCTGTTCCCTTCCAATTGCCAGCCTGGCTTTTCCCCCTTCAGCAATTATTGTGTCCCAAAAGGGACCCTGTGCCTTCCTACAGGCTGCTCCCACCCAGCACCACCCACACTCTGGGCTGCTAGGGTTCTGAGTATCCCAGACCTGCTGAGCTCCTGTGCATGGTGCTGGTGGCACAAACCCCATCCTGAGCAAAGGCAGGCAAAACCTGGGGCTAGAAAATTCACCCCTCGCTCTCCTCTGTGGGACAGAAGAAATCCCCCTGAAGAGCAGTCTTTAAAATCTATGAACAAGTGTAGGCACACTCCTGCCCCCACTAATTCTGCTGAGAACGTGCTCATCCATCTCTGGGATGCTGCAGGTGCATTTATTAATGGCACAGTCCCTGTTCACATGTTGGGATCCTCTCTGACACATTAAGCCGTTTTTAATTTGCTCCCATCATCCCCAGCCTCTCCAGCAGACATTGGTAACTCTGGGGTCCTAAATAAGCCACAGTGACTCGGGGAGAAAGCAAGTGAGTTATTAATCTTATGCAAATGCCTGTTTAATTTTCAGGATCTTGGCACCATTGTAAGTGCTGAAAGTCATGGACTATAAAGAGAAAAGGTAATTTCCTGTTTGTTTAATTGATCTTCTGTAGCTTCTCTCCTGGCTGGCAAAGCCAGGTAATGGAATTTGCAATGTAAAGTCATCATTAGAAGTGCCAGTATGACATTTGATTAATCCAGGCTATTTAGGCTTAATAATACACACTTGACTTATGTTCTGGAAGCAAAATTGCCTGCTACTTCCCCTCCTGCTTTTAAAATATATTTATAAATAACCTTAGCGTGATGATATATGAGCCCATTTCTTCAGGCATCGTTATTAGGACGTGATAACTCCCCCAAAGTGTGCTCCATCAGCAACAGGATGTTTGCTCTCAGATTTGCAACCAGAGTTGCACCCAGGGGCAACTTTTGGTCCAAGGATTCCTTTAGGGGACCGGTGCCTCCCTCAGTTCCCTCCAGGCCAGCTCTGCCCCCCTCCTGAGTTGCAGATTCCCTGGAAAAGCCAGGCAGGAGCTGACACTGCTCTCCCTCAGCTATGGCTCAGTTCTCTGCCACGCCAGGGCTTGGATCCAGCAGGAAAGAGCGGCACTTGTGAGTGTCCAGGGAAGAGAGAGGCCCTTTGTCACCTCCCCTCCTCGGAGTGTCACAGCCATGGCAGCTCCAGGGCACCCAGAGGTTTTGTCTCCACCCACATCCCCTGGGCCATGTCTATCCCATGCAGCATCTCCTGTGGATCCCCAGCCCACTGCTAAAATTTCTGTACATTATTCCTGGCACTGCTTTGAGCAGCAATGGACCAAGACATTTTCACTTAAAAGTGCTCTGGAGTGAAAACAACGTTTTCCAAGTAAGGTGCAAGCACTGCAAGAGATGACAAGGGTGGTGGAAGATCCAGGTAACTTTATGGAAATATTTTTTTCCAATTATGCTACAGAAATTTTTCTGTTTCAGGTTTAACTTCATTTCAAGATAATTGCTCTAACTTCTATTTCCATCCCAGTAATATTTACTGCAAACATTTCCATTTAATTTGATCATTTATGTACCACTGCTGTGGCCAAAACAGACAGTGCACTGCTTTATGTTACCATTGGTTACACCCTTCTAAACCAAACAAAAACAATTATTGCAAACACTCTTGAACTGGTGCACATTGCACTGCAAAGTGTGAGGAAAATGCTTTTAAATTGAATTATTTTCAGGGGGGAAAATTCCCTTTTTGTTTGTAGTTGCTCTGCACTTCATGGCCCAGCTATGGTCTGTTGAGCCAGAATTGTAAGGGATAAGGAATATTAGTAAAAACCAGTAAGTCTTATTCCACAACAGGCTTCAAAATGAGATTATTTCTGTAGATTGTACTTAAATGCTTCTCAGTGTATGTCTTCCTGAGGGGAGCCCACAAGAGAGCTGGAGAGGAACTGGGGACAAGGGACAGAGGGACAGGACACAGGGAATGGCTCCCACTGCCAGAGGGCAGGGATGGATGGGAGATTGGGAAGGAATTGTTCCCTGTGAGGATGGAAAAGCCCTAGCACAGGGTGCCCAGGGCAGCTGGGGCTGCCCCTGGATCCCTGGCAGCATCCAAAGCCAGGCTGGATGGGGCTAAGAGCAGCATGGGACAGTGGAAGAGTCCCTGCCCATGGCAGGGTGGCACTGGGAGGGCTTTAAGTCCTTTCCAACCCAAACTATTCTGGGATTTTTTCAAGGTTAGGGCTGCCTGCAGAGAACACCCAAAGAGGACAAACACAGGCAGGGCAGATGTGAAAACAAACACCTTTTAAACAAACAAACAAACAAACACCTGGCCTGGAGGCAGTGCTCTGAAGCACTTTTTGCTGGGAAGCCTGGATCTGACTGAGGCCAGAAGTGGGTGTTAGTTTGCCTTTCACCTGGAGATGCACCAGAACAAGTGCAGCTGTCAGGGATGCTGTGGAGTGGGATGGGGCTACCAACACCACTGGCTCTTCCCAAATCCCCTTTCTCCATGAATCCATGTCATCCTCCCCTCCTGGCAAGCTTGGCTTTGCTCTGTACCTCTCATATAATGCAGCTCCAGTTCTGCTCTGCGAGTCAGAGCCAGATGGGGACTGGGCAGGGAGCAGCCTGATTTCCCTTGGAGTGCCACTGAGCTTCCACAGCTGCTTCCAAAACGGAATGTTCCCTTTGGAACAAAGTGCAGCCTCTAAAGAAAGTGCCGAAGTTGCAGCAGGCTGGTGTTTGTGTGGAAATTTACTGTCTGGTTGAATTGGGCTTCCATGAGCAAGGAAAATAAAATCTCTGGTGCTCCATCCCCGAGAAAGTGTAACCTGCTGCTGAGAGCTCCCCAGGAGCACAGCACACAGTCCCCATCACCTGCACATCCCAAAAAGCTGTGCAGAGACAGCTGCCAAGGTGCCTGGGAGGAGGGAAAATCCATCTTTGGAGCATGGGATGGGCGAGAAAGGCTCGATCAGAGAGCAAAGGTTGCAAGAGCACGGTGATTCTCCTTCTAATCCCACTTTTGGTGGTGTGGAGGGGTGTGCTACAAAGGGAGGGAAAGGCTGAAGGACACAACCAGCACAGGAGATGTGGCTGTGAATGAATAAACCAAAGGCACTCCTGGAGCAGCCTCCCATCCCAGCAGGCTCAGATTAAAAACAGCTCTCAGAGGGCACTGGGGGGAAAAAGGGGTGGGGGGGAATGGGGGGAAAAAGGGGGGGGGGGGGGAAATGGGGGAAAAAACTCCTCTCTTCCACTCCCCGCTCCTCCCCTTCCTAAGAAAATCCAGGGTGGGGTGAGGGAGCGGGAGCAGGAACAGGAGCAGGAACAGGGAGCAGGAGCAGCAGCATGAAGAGGGAGTAGGAGCGGAAGCAGGAGCAGGGGCAGGAGCAGGAGCAGGGACAGGAACAGGAACAGGGGCAGGGACAGGAGCAGGAACAGGGGCAGGAACAGGAACCGGAGCAGGAACAGGGGCAAGAACAGGAGCGGGAGCAGGAACAGGAGCAGGGGCAGGAACAGGAGCAGGGGCAGGAACAGGAGCAGGGGCAGGAACAGGAGCAGGAACAGGGGCAGAAGCAGGAACAGGAGCAGGGGCAGGAACAGGAACAGGGGCAGGAGCAGGAGCAGGAACAGGAGCAGGGGCAGGAGCAGGGGCAGGAGCAGGAACAGGAGCAGGGGCAGAAGCAGGAACAGGAGCAGGAACAGGAGCAGGGGCAGGAGCAGGGGCAGGAGCAGGAACAGGAGCAGGGGCAGAAGCAGGAACAGGAGCAGGAACAGGAGCAGGGGCAGGAGCAGGAGCAGGAGCAGGAGCAGGAGCAGGAGCAGGAGCAGGAACAGGAGCAGGGGCAGAAGCAGGAACAGGAGCAGGGGCAGGAGCAGGGGCAGAAGCAGGAACAGGGGCAGGAGCAGGGGCAGGAGCAGGAACAGGAGCAGGGGCAGAAGCAGGAACAGGAGCAGGGGCAGGAGCAGGAGCAGGAAAAGGAGCAGGGGCAGGAGCAGGAACAGGAGCAGGGGCAGAAGCAGGAACAGGGGCAGGAGCAGGGGCAGGAGCAGGAACAGGAGCAGGGGCAGAAGCAGGAACAGGAACAGGGCAGGAGCAGGGAGCAGGAGCAGGGAGCACTTAGCACTCCCAGGCACTGCTGGGGGAGGGAAGCTGTGCTCCTGCGGGCTCATCCCTCAGCAGGAAGGACAGGCACTGATTTCCAGGCGCTTGCCTCCTCTTTGGTGGCTGTTTAAAAACGGTTTGTGTTGCTGTGGGGGTGTTTTATTTTCTAGAGGATAGGTGTGTTTGACAAGCCCTAAGTGTGAAATATCTGCCGGCAGGCACATTTGAAGGCAGGGCCCTGCTCAGATGTCTCTGTGCAGAATCTCCTGCTTTCTCCTTTGTTTATCACTGTGATCTCCTGTCCTGTCTGATGCATTCCCTGGCCTGTAAATGCAACTTTCATTCTGCACTTAACGGCGCTGAGGAGTTCAATAAATCGCCTTCCAGTCACGCTGCATTTTCCCCTGCAGTGCCTCCTGTTTGCACACAGAAATAGTTATTATTCATTCTGGCTGGCACTGAGAACCCACAGAAGGTGAACCTCCACCTGTCTCAGACCTGCCTCACTTTGTGAGCTGCACAGACAGACCAGAATAAAGCAATTTGCTTTTCCTGCCCCCTAAATTCTGCATTACAAAGTATTGTGCTTACAACGTTCTACTGAATTCATTTTACCAGCTTAATAGGGAAATGGTGTGCTCAGTCTTTGAGTACACTTTGGTTCTCTAAAATGGCTCTTGGCTTCCCTGTGCCCCACTGTTCCAATGAAAATTTGGATGCTCGACTTTTTAAAGATTTTTCTTGAGGTGTTTAATCTTATCCTAATAAAGTAAATATTGGTTAATCGATGCTTAAGCTAGCAAAAAGATTAGAGACATTTAATTAGTCAAAATTATGGCTCATACTGTAATACAGTAAATTAGATTAGACAGGCTTTGCACTTCAAAAATACATTAATGCCTGCATGCATTTTCTTAATATTAAAATCTTTAATCTTAGATCCCTGAAGATACTAATAAGTTTCTAACCCATCACTGACTTTCACATCATTATTTAAAATCAGCTTGAAGTTGCAGGAAGTAATTATGCAGCAGAAAAAGGGGAAATTATGCACCAGAAAGAGGCAAGCTCGTTCAGAATGTGAGATTTAACTGAACCTGTTGTGTTGATATTGAAAATATGGGATGGCAGAGAGCAGCTGGCTGGAATTTAGGGAGAGATGTCCCTGTTCCCACTGCCCTCATGTCCCTCTGTGCACAGGGACACATCCACCTTTGAGGAACAAATGTCTTCTGTAAGGAGATCTTCTTTGCAGAGTTGACAGAATTTTCCAGGCTGGAAAAGCCCTCCAGGATCACCAAGTCCAAGCTGTGCCCCCTCCCCACCTTGTGCCCAGCCCAGAGCGCTGAGTGCCATGTCCAGGCTTTCCTTGGGCACCTCCAGGGATGGGCACTCCAAACCCCCAAGCCCCTCCCAGGGCCTGAGCAGCCTTTCCATGAGGAAATCCTTGCTGCTGGCCACGCTGAGCCTCCCCTGGCCCAGCTGGAGGCTGTGTCCTTGTCCTGTCATGGTTTCATTGCAGATCTCTCTGGATGTCCCTAGAGGGGCACTGCAGGGACAGTATCAGTGGCTTCTTCTGGCTCCCAGGAGCCCAGGGGCACAGATTTCTATGGTATTTTGTATATTTTACAGATTATTACACCTGTTGTGCGCTGCACATGTGCACATCTTCAGAAGGCAACTCGGGCAGAGGAGCAGGAACCCAGGGATGTTCGACTGGGGTCAGGAGCCTCTGGTTCAGTGGCTCAAGCCCAGCCCACACTGAGCAAGCCTAAAAGCCTGACAGCAAAACCTTCTGCCCCAATGTCTGATCTCACCTTAGAGGTGCAATTTGTATGGATTTTTTTTTTCCCTACTGGTTCCCAAAAGGAACCTCATCTTTCACCTGAATCCATTTTGTGCAGCTCTAATGTCCCTGCCACTGCCCACGCTGCCCAGGGGTGACTGGGGAGGAGGGGGTGGCACTGGGAGAGCTCAGCAGAGCTGGGGCACTCTGTGTTCGAGGAATGGGGGAAAGAAGAGGAAAAATCTCTTCTTCAAAATGCAGAATGAAAGCATGAGAGGATTGGAAGTGAAGAGCAAAACAAAGACGTTCGTGTTTCAGCCCTGCCGATTTGGACACTTCCATCCCACAGAATTTCTTCTGTCCATGGAAGACACAAAGGACAGGCAATAAGTACTGGGAACTGACAGTGTTCCTACTTAGAAAGTTTTTCCTCTTTCAGGGACGTTTTCTTAATTATACTAATTTGTCAAATGTGTCTTCAGTTTTACAAGAAGTTTCCTTCCCGGCATTTGTTAAAAGAAAGATAATTGCATCTGGAAAGCAGCAAAATGAAAAGAACCTTAATTATGCATTATAATAACAAATGTGTTCTAGTTCAGGTGAGCCAGACCAATTATATGTGATTAGTGAATGGAAACAATTGATGTTTTTGCATTTTCATTTGGGTCTGCTGACCTTTCCTGGTGAATGAGCTACAATCTGTCTTCCCTTGGTGCTCAACACAGAACAAATATTTTAATTTATAGAGCCATTTGGAGAAATTATTGCAGTCTGATCAGAGACAAGATTTACTGAACTTGATCTGTACTCCATTCTCACAGAGGAGAAAAATGATTCTTTGCAGGTCTTTTTTTGAAAAGGACACACAAGGAGGTGAGGCTTTGGATTTCTTTTGGTAATGTTGACATAGTGGAAGAAAAAGTAATTAAAACTCTTATTAAAAATAAGCTGCCTTTAATATATCCTTCATTTTCCTCTGTGACATGTGATTTTTGGTGTTTACTTTTGCTTAGCACTTCTGAGTCTCTTAATCAGGTGCTTGAACCAATTGGGACACTTCAAAATGCCTTCTTTAATAGAGACACAGAAAAGATGCCATGCAAATGTAAATCACCAGCAGCTCCAGTAACTCCTTATTTTACCAAACCTCAGCTTAGGGAGAAGTGTTGCTGAGAAAATCAGTTTCAAATGGGCTGTAAAAACAGATCAAAGCCTTGCAATTACTGTGTCCCACTTACTTCAGCTGATAATTTTCCTTCTGAGTATTTTGTCCCCCCTCAGAAGTTCAGCCAGCACAGCTGGGTCCTGCTCAGCAGCAGCAGCAGCAGCAGCAGCAGCAGCAGCAGCAGCAGCAGGATATCGTGCATTTAATGCAATATTCCATGAGTCCATTCCTGCCAGACTGTGCCTTTGGAGAAACCTTTGCAGATTCCCTCAATCCCAGCGAGGCTGTACGTTCCTGGATGCACTTGGAGGGCAGCAGGGCTGCACGAGGGAGCTGAGAGCAGAATTTGGCTGCTTACAACGATGATGAGGGACAGGAGAGAAACCCCCATGAGCCTCAGAATGCACGGAGAGCTTGGGACAGGAAAAGGCTGCTTTGTGCTGGGTAAATCTGACACAGGATTGGGGGGCACAGTAAGTGTAGATCCCAGCCATGACTTCATCACACCTTTACTGTGAATCAGTTCCCACCATCAGAGAGTTAATGACACTTTCATTCCTGATGAAGTTCACTGCAGTAATCTTCAGTAAGAACAGAAGCCCGTGGCAGGGTACCTGATGGCTCAGCCTCAGAGAAAGGATGTGCATGGAGGCAGAGCAGAGGTGGCCACACTAAAATTCCACGTGGGAGGGATGGTGCACCTAAAAGCCTGACTGGTTTTTTTCCACGGATATCAGGTGATCAAAGATCCACCCATCCACGGTGTTCTGTGACCTCAGACAAGCTGGAAGAGGAGGGGATGAATGGAAGAAAGAACCTGTAGGTTTCCCTGGCCTTTTTCTCTTATAATCCTCAAGGATGTGTGCACAGAAAAGCACCTTTTCCTTCCAGTGTAATAACACTAAGCATTACCTTCCCAATGGCAACTGATAAAGTTATTTCCCCCATAATCAGTGAGCATTTCATCCTGTGCAATTGGGGAGATAATGATTAGTATTTCCCTGCTGGGAACTTTGCGACTGAACACAGATTAGAGGCTAGCTGTCCCCATGCATGTTCTGCAATCACTGGCAGCTAGAATTAATCAAAGCTAAATTGTCTTCCCAATTCTGCAGCACAGAGAGAGGATTCCTGTTAGTTCTGCACACGGGGAAACACAGAGGAGGACAGGGAGCATATGGCAGATGAATAGTAAGAAAGGGAAGCAGATTTGCATAAGTTATGTTTTTGGACGTAAAGGAGGAATTTTTTTCATGGAAAGGGATGTCAAACCTCACCTGGTCCCTTCTGGAAGACAGATATATTTGCCAGGAAACGAACACTTGCACCTTTACCTAGGAATTTCTTCAAGGAGCTCTCACCTATCCATCCTGCTCATGTCCGTGGGAATTTACCTGCAGAGGTGGAAGGCAGGTGATGCCCCAGCACCACAGGGGCTGAGGTGGAGACTCCAATCCTCTTCCCAGCAGGAAAGATTTAAGGGTTTGAGGATATCCATCCACAAACTGCACAGCTGCCAGTTCCTGCTCACACAAACCCCACAGCCATGAGGGTTCCTGCCCCAGGACTGGGATCCCAGGTGGGGAATCCTCGGCAGAGATGTGGCTGAGATGTGGGGAATCCTCGGCAGAGATGTGACCCACACCCATGAGAACCAGAGCAGTCCAGCCCTGGAGCCTCTCCCTGCTGCTCACCACTCCTGCTCCTCCTTCCTACAGCCCCAGGTGAGAGGATCCTTTCCTCAGGTGGGAAGCAGACACCAGTGCACACTTCTTGCCCTGCCTGCAGCCACCCACGGGTGTAAATGGAAACAAAGGACAGCCACCCAGCTGCAGCAGCTGGAGTTGTAAAGCCCCCCTGAATTGCACAGTGAAAACCACTCACTGCATGTGGCCAGCAGCAGCAATTCAATGCCAAATTATCCTACCTGACACATCATACAAGAAGTTAGCTATTACCTACCTGTGCGCCAGCAGTGACTGTTTATTCATTTGGAAATGCATTTCTTACCAGACTGAGGAGCAGTGCTTTTCTCTGAGCCTGACCTGCACAAACCCCACAATTTATGCTTTCCAAAGGCCTGTGCTGAATATCCCTTTAATCTGGTTAAGATTTATCACTTGAGAAGCATAAGTCTTGTCTGCTTGTGAAAACTAAAAATCAGATGAGGAATAGTGCAGCAAAAGTTTAGTGTGTGTTAGTGTTTCACTCATAAATTGAGATATTTTTCTGTTTTACTCTCTCAGCTATTCCAGACTCTG
Source organism: Anomalospiza imberbis (assembly GCF_031753505.1). NCBI lineage: Eukaryota > Metazoa > Chordata > Aves > Passeriformes > Viduidae > Anomalospiza > Anomalospiza imberbis. Next base: position 30,933,716 of record NC_089682.1, read on the forward strand.
CTGTGCTGCAGTCTGACATGGTGGATAATTCATCAGCCTGTATGTCTTTTATTATTATTACCATTACAAAAAAATCTTGAGTTTAGGAGAAACAAAACAATAATTTTGCAATAATGTCACAACACGCTGGGTAAGAACATAATAAACCTTGCTATTATGGTCCTGGAATAGCAAGGAATCACTGAGCACGGTACACAGGAGCATTCATCCAGAATGCTCAAAACCACCCTGTAGATAAAATGAAGTTTCAAATATAAGTCAAAGAGACTTACAAAGAGCACTCAGCTGCATCTTTTGGGTCAAAACCTGGATCTGCTCCCACTGCAGCTCTGGGTCCAGACATTATGCCAAGACACAATGACTGTGGGAGATCATGGAGTCATGGAATGTTTTGGGTGGAAGGGACCCTAAAGCTCCTCCATTCCCACCCCCTGACACGGGCAGGGATATCTTCCACTGTCCCAGGCTGCTCCAAGCTCTGTCCAGCCTGGCCTTGGGCACTGCCAGGGATCCAGGGGCAGCCACAGCTGCTCTGGGCACCCTGTGCCAGGGCCTGCCCACCCTCCCAGGCAGGAATTCCTTCCCAATATCCCATCCATTCCCTCCCTCTGTCAGACTGAAGCTGTTCCCTTTGTCCTGTCCCTCCAGGTCCTTGTAAATATTCTCTCTCTCCTTCTTGTGGATTCCTGCTGAGGTGTAAGCAGGCACAGCCCCACGAGCTGTCAGTGCAGGGGTTGATTTAACTGTGCTGCCACTCTCTTGGCCCTAATTTTGTAACATAAACACGCTCAGGTGACAGAACTCCAGCCCCGGGGTCTCTGCTTTGCTGCAGGTCACAGCCACTGCACGTCCCAGCTGTGGCAGCCCTGGGATTCCAGGAGATCAGGGAGCCAGCACTGGCAGCTGGGGCTGAAAGGGCATTCAGGAGTTATGGGGAAGTTTTTGGACTTGACCTCAGGAAGCATTTTTTCACCAAGAAGGTGCTTAAACGCTGGCACAGCTTTCCTGGAGAGGTGGTGGGTGCCCAAGTCTGGGGCTACTGTGCCAAAGGCACTTGGGTCTTGGCTGGAGGTGGCGTGGAGCTGGAGCAGAAACTCTCTACCAGAGCAGCTTTTGAGGCTCAGAGTTCCCAGAAACAGCCCAGAACAACGCTGTCCTTCCTCTGCACTCCAGCAGTGCCCGTGGGTGGCACTTCCCTCCCAAGTGCTGAGCCTGCCGCCCAAGCAGAGCCACAAGGAGCTGATGCAGACGAATTTCCAGATCACCAGGGCCTCTCCAGCACGGGAAGCTGTCAGGAAGCTGTGCAGAGAGCTGCCAGGCTGAGTTAGCAGTGACACTTCACTCCCACACCGTCGGAGCTCTCACTGCACGCTCAGGAGGGAAAGGCCAGGCAAGGCTGGGCACCTTGGCACAGGGAGGGGGCAGAACATGAACAAGTGCACATCTGGGATAACCTCATCAGTGACTGCTCCTCGAGCTTCTAATGGGGTGTGAAATGCCATCAGAAAGCTCCCTGCTTTTATCAAACATTCCCTATTTCAGCAGTAATTCAGATGTTGGCACCAGGGCCCGAAGCAAACTGTCTGCTCGCATATGGTCTGGCAGGAGTGGGAAAATGTGGGGAACTCTGAACACAGAGCCTTCCAGAACAACGTTTTCAGAATATACTGCCTTCCAGAGCAATGTTTTCTGAATATACTGCCTTCCAGAGCAATGTTTTCTAACAGCCCTGCCACACACCCAGCACCAGCATGCTGAGGCCATCTTGCAATAACCATCTCATCCGTGCAGGAAAAGAATCAGCACAGAAATGCTGCGTGCCAGCAGTGCCATTATGTGCTTCCAGCACAGGACATTGTTCCTCACCAGAGAACAGGCTCTGGAAAAGAATCTGCCCATTTCTTCCGCCTCGGGGTGCTCCACCTCCCAGCCCATCTTCACACTCCAGAGAGGATCCAAACCACGTTATCAGGCACTGGCACAGGCACCTGAATGAGGTGTTAAGGCAGGATTAACAATCATTTTTCTCCTATCACTACACACAAAAGTGGACAAGCTGGATAGAGAAACACAAAGGTTTAAGAGGAGCTTCCTGCACCGAGGGGAAAAAAGCAGCCTCTGTGTTAGGATATCAATCCATCATTATTTAAGGATATCATTAATTAGCTCAGCCTGGACTCTTGCCTTTACCTCTCCTATTTATTCCAAGATTGTAAGGAGAAAACAACTGGTTCTGGACACAGGATTTCTATTCTGTGCCTGTTCTGTCTGCAGGGACTTTTATGGGCAGCAGGAATGGATGCAAAGAGGGATTATCAGTGTCTATCCCTCGGAGAATCATCTATGGAAACACAGTGCTGATCCCACAGCAAGAGCTTGGATCTGAACCCAAATCCCTCTGAAGTCTGCCACCTAACTAAGTCACACTGAGCCTCAGAACAAAAATCACATTCAGTTTTAAATGTTCAAAAACTATAGTGAGGTTATGAGGCCTAAAGATTTTTGTGGCTTTTTGGCTTGGCCTGGAACTCCCAGGAATGTTTCATCATTTCATGGTTTGCATCTACCCAAAACTCCCCAAGCATTCCCTGAGTCCCCACTTTTACATTTCAATTCCGTTCAGTTTGGAAGTGGCACAGGATTAGCTCATCTCATCAGGAACATCAGTTCAGTGTAGTTCACAAATAATTACATTTTAATGAACTCTAGTCATTTGCAAACTGATTTTTATTTTGTTCTTTTATTAAGTAGGATGCAAAATCATGGATTTATCAGCACAAAGAAATTCCTTATCTTGCCACAAGAGAAAATAATCCATTTTTTGGGGTTAATTTTTTTTTTTTTGGAGGTTATAAGATATTTTGGGTAGGGACAGATCTCATACTTGTACTTTTCAACTTCCCAGTTTTACAGTAAACAAAAGATGAGAAAAATACACCACATTGAGATGTCTGTGATAAGAACATCAGGAAGAGATTGAATTTGTGGCTCATTCATTTCTTTCATGTTCCTCAGAAAGAGAAATAAAATCATCTCAGCAGAACATGGGAGAAATATGACCTTTGGATCACTGTTTTCATTTTCCTCCAAAGATTTAGGGAGGGAATTCCCTGGGATTTTATATTTCTGCTGTAGACTCCACTAAGCCAGACCAGAATGACCAAGTGTCAGTGGGACTGGGAGAGGCAGAAATAGGATCACCTGAAAGGAGAGCAGAATTCACAGCCTGTAGTTCACACATGCAATCAAGGTGTTTAAATCCTCAGTCTGATAAAGCCAAATGGCACACAGGGCATTGCCTGAGGGACAAATACCTCCAGTGTTCCTCGGCTTCCTAAACTGGGCACCAAAGCTGGTGCCCAAAGTGCTCTCCCATGGATATTACAGCTCTCCAAGGCAGGAATCATGGCAAAATACTCCAGGATAATCTGCACCACGTAAAAGGGAGGCTGGAGAAGGGAGTGACACCTACATTTGCAGCTCTGCCTTGCAGGTCCAGCTGGTTAGAACTGTTCTGTGTTAGATTTTTCCTATGAGATGCAGCATCGTCCTCAAATCCCAGCCTGCCTCTGTGTGATCACAAAATCACAGAATATCCTGAGCTGGAAGGGCCCCACAAGGATCATCCAGTCCAACCCCCAGCCCTGCATAGCAGTCCCACCCTGAGCATCCCTGAGAGCGTTGTCCACACACATTTTCCCCAAATAGTGATGTTACACCTCTGGGAAGAAAACAAATAGATGTTTTATGTGTCTTCAGGTACATTGACACACTGATTTTCATGTCTTTGCAAGCTCGCACAGCAGTACTGAAGAAAAGCCTGATTTCTCAGAAGGGATAATTCTCATGTTAGATATTCATCTATATAATTATTTTCTGCGTTCAGGCTTCCTTCCCAGCTGTTCACCAGCTCCAAACTGATGACTACTAAAAGAAAGGTATTTCCTACTAAAAGGTGTTTTCTGCTGCACAATAGGAAATCTCCTGGGAGGAATGCTTTGAGAGGGGCATGAGCCTGGTGAGCCTTGTGTTTGTGCCCCAGCTCTGTTCCTCTCTCTGGGGCCACTGGGACAGAGGACAGCTGGATCTGGCTCTGCAGGCTGGCCACGCAGGGCTGGGCACTGCAGGAGGCCTCTCTGGCAAGGAGAGGACATTTATTATCTCAAGCACCCAGTGCAGTGCCCAGGACTTTGTTCAATGGCACTTGGGAGGCAGCGAGCTGAGCAGGGAGGAGTGGATGTGGACCAGGGATTAGGCAGGAGGAGGTGAAATCCATCAAAACCAGGAGAACAATCCCATGCATCCAACAGCAAAATGGAGCCAGTGTAGTGCCAGTGCCATGATGGGCAAGGTGAGGGAAGCAAACGCCAGGAAGGGGAAAACACAGAAGGGAATTTGGGCAGAGAATATTCATTCTTGCTCTAAGCAGCACATCTAATTCTGGCACAAAGGGCAGTACTACAGAGGTCAGGGAGCACTGTCTGAAAGGCAAGTGAGTGCAATGAAGTAACACTAAAAAGGTTCTGACTATCCCAAATGGAAATTAATTCCTTAAAATAGATGGCCCCTTTGGAAAGAGCTGGACACACATCACAGGATATGTCAGTGATGCCATTACCCTGTGCCTGGTTAAGAAAGCTGCCAGCTCTACAAGAATTTGTGCCTGAGGAAAAAGCAACACCAGGAAGATGTGGCCAGAGTTATTCTGTGATTCTCCAAGATGAACTCCACTGAGTGCCACATCCAGGAATTCCTTGGACATCTCCAGGGACGGGCACTCCAAACCTCCCTGGGCAGTTCTGTGGAATTTTTCCACAAAAAAAATCTTCCTCAAAATTATTAAAATTGAAATGATTCCACCAGATTACTCCATTGCTTTGCTTAGACAGTACTTCCAAGGGACTCACTCTTCCCACCCCTCCAAGGAGTGGCAGAGGAACCCCAGGAGCAGCCAGCATCCCTGCAGCATCCAGGATATCTGAGGGCACACCATTTATCTCTTCCAAATGTGAACAGCTCTGCAAAGCCACCATGTGACCAGACTCCTCTCCTCTGGCATTCAGCACACCCAAAAAGAGAAGTAAAACCATTCTTGTGCCAGGGGCTGGCTTTTCTTCGCCCTGCTGAGTCCAGCCTGGGTTTTCCTTGGAGAGAAGTGCCCAATTTGCTGCACGTCTGAAGAGAAGCTGCATCCCTTCTGAAAAAGCCACTGTGTGCATCCACAAGGCAACAAGGAAAACTAAATAATCACAGGAAAGAGCAAACAACTTAATTTTTGTTTGAACATTGAGCACCACATCTGCTTAGAAATATCTGGACCAGAACCAATGCACAAAATGCAATTTGAAGCAATTTTTCAGTGTTCAAGCTATTAAGTGAAATCCATACTTACAAAAAAAAGCTCTTCAGAGAATTAGGTTTTATTTGCCACTTAAAGTAACTCTCAGCCTGGACAGGTACTGCTGGCACTGTTTTCATATTTCTTAGGAGAGCAGCAGAAAAAATCACTACAATTCCACACGGACAACCTGCAGTTACCAGTTTTCCACCTGGGCTGCACACCATTGATCTTGACAAATGAGCCCTGTCAAAGTGGCTTCTTTTTTCCCCCACACACTTCCTCAATGGTCAGTTTTTATCCTGAGGCTGATCCAGCCTCTAGGAAATGCCTCATCGGATCAAAGTTATCCCCATCAGATCAAACTGCAATTTATCCTTCAATTTTCTTTGACTAAGGAATCAGAAAATAGGAGGCATTGAGTTAAATGGAAAACAAACCATCAAATTCATGATTTATTCACGCATGAATCAAACACAACAAACTCTGCTTTTAGCAGATGAACACCCCCACAGCAGAATACACTTATTTATATTAAAAAAAAATGTTTCAGTGTGAGGACAGCAGACTTATGTTCACCTCTAAGCACACACACAAGAAGGAATAGCCCAGGAGGGAGAATTGTAACCACATTTAGGCTGGAGCTGGGAGAATCCCAGGTTATTGATGGATATTGAGGGGTGCCATTTTTCAGGACTGTGTCCCACTGTTCTCACAATCCTGGCACAAATTTGTGGCTCCTGAAGGGACTTGTCAAAAATAGAGAGCTGAAAATGGGACATAGGCAGAGTTTGGGTTGGGATTCCCTCCCTCCTCACTCCAGTCCCATGGGCAGGGACTGTCCCCAAGTGACCTGTCACACTCTGCTCTCTGCCCCACAGTCATTTATTTTTGAAAAACTATTAAAATTTAAATTTAAAAAGCGACATTTCACTGATTAAAAGTACATCAGGCCAGGCAGTGCTGAGCCACCTAGTGCAGGGTTCAGGAGAAGGATGGGTATTCTCTAGAGGCTCACTAAGTATTTGATTTGCCTGTTTGGGTTTTTATTAGTTTACTTAGCCATTATTTTTTCCTCTCTATGTAGACAGGCTTGGGGGGGGCATAATGTGTTTGCACATTGCAAAAGCACTCGTGGTGAGCTTCTCATCTTAGAGTTTCCCCACATCGCTCTCCTTTGTACAACAAACAACTCCAGCACATTTCCCAAACCTGAGTGACTGACACCTCAAAAGAACCCATAAAACAGAGTAAAAACAAAGCTTAGGGGAAAAAAAGAAGCCAAAAAGAGCTTTATAGCTCATAGGATTGAGATATATAAATAGGGGTTTCATCTTCTAGGCATGAATAAAACTTGCATTTCTTCAGCTTCTGTGTGGCTGAACCCCAGGGAGCAGCAAATGGCTTCCCAGGACAGCTTCCTAGGGAAAAACCACCCCAGCATTCACATGGCACTGGATTTTCTGCAGGGGAAAGTTCCCAGCTCCTTTCTGAGCTTATTTTAGGAAATCTATAAAGCAAAGGAGAACAAAGTGTCCAAACCAGCATCTTACACTGTGACAAGGGAAAAAATAAAAGGGCAAAAGAGGATTTTTTTAGAATGCCCTGAACCTGAACAGCTCTGGAAAGCCCCATGAGCCAGGGGCATGAACAAAGGCAAACAGCCAGGTTTGTGTTCTCCTTTCTCCAAGTGCTCCCTGCAGGAACAGCCTGCAGGAGAAATTGCTGGGAAGCTCAAAAATCCACCCTGCTGACACTGCCCTGACGTTGGGCTAACCCCCAAACAGGGCACAAGAAATAAAAACCTTATTAAATAATAAAAACCTAAAAAAACCTTACATAAAGGGAAGCTGGATTGGGTGTGGAACCTGCTCCCTGGCTTACTGCCCTTGAGCCCTTCAACTGAGGCAGGGAATGGAAAATGAAAACACACAGCGTGTCTCCTGTCTCTTTGAGCCCTCATGTACCTCCTAAGAGGGACCAGAAACGTCTCAGAAATCAGAATGAGCTATTGGACAAATGAAACATTGGGCAAATGAACTATTGGACAAATGACTTGTCAGGCCTGGGCAGTGAGGGGTTATTTCTGTGTCCAGTAAAGGGTTTTTTCTATTTCCAGTACAGGGTAATTTCTATTTCTAGGGGGTAGAAATGAAGCAACTGCCCAGTGTTTCCTGTGTAGCTACCCTGTGCTGCCATGGGTCAAGGCCACCCAGTGGCACAAGCATCTCCATTTCTCTTGATTTGCACTCTTTATACCAGTAAGGGACAGAAACTCGAAGCTGTTGGATTTCTCTGCAGTTTGGAATTGCATTTCCCATTTGCTCCTTCGAGGAGCGTGAGCCTGGCCAGCACCTTGCTTAACAGACATCCTGTTAGGGCTTGTCTACACAGATATTAAGCATCTTTATCAGCATCCCAAGAGGGGGAATGAAAGCAGGGGTTGGAGAGGAGCCAGGGAAGAGCTCCCTTTGCACAGCACGACAGCCTGGGCTGTTCTGCAGTGATTTACTGACACCTCCTCTGGGCTCAGCTCCGTGTGCTCATCCAAGCAAGTGCGTCCCCCCAGCCCTCTGGGGACTGGCACGGGGAAATCTGGAATATTTCCTGCTTCTCAGAGGGCAGAAAAAGCGGATTTTTCAGGGGAGTGAAAGGCAAGGGAAGTAAAGGTGATTTTAGCACACGTGGTTTAGTGGCAGGCTCAGCAGTGCTGGGTTAGGGGTTGAACCTGGCTCTTTCAGAGGCCTTTTTCAAACTGAGTAATTCTGTGATTCCTTGGCACACAGCAGTGAGTGTCCCCAGTGTGTGTGTATTCCTCAGGGAGTTTGCTCCTTGCTGTGCAATCCCCCCACCCTGGGGAAAAAGAAACCCTTTTTCCAGTTCTCTTGTCAGGAAAGAAAGGAGCACTCGCCCCTCACTGGGGCTGTAAAATGCAATTTTAAATACCTAATCCTTTGGGAATAGGTACCTAATCGACTGTCATGATCTCAGGAATCCTTCCACGTAAATTTTTCCTGTTATTATCCTTCTTCCCCCAAAACACCCACAACAACAAATCCAAGAATCACTTCCTGATGTGACTTTCAGGATTGAAAGAACTGGTCTTCTTTTTATGTAAAAAATGGATTCTCAGCAGCTTTGCAGTTGTCAGAATTCCTGCACAGGAATTAAAAGCAATGTTATTGGTAAATATTAATACAGCTGGATAGGACTGGACAACCACAAAGTCCCTGTGCCTTTTTTATGTAGGTGCATAAATACCTATTACAGCATTATCTGAGGACAAACTCAGCGAGCAAGAGTCCAACGTTTCTTTCTCATAAAGTGACCAACCCCCTTCAGAACAGGAAAATGGAGAGAGTTCCAGAAAGTAGAGTTCTGAATGAAAGGCAGGGGGTTGTTTTCAAGGGAAACCTTGCCTGCCAGGTGGGACAGCCCACTGGGAGAAGAGGAAACTTTGAGTGTGTTGCAAAACCTGGTGTTGTCCCTGATGTCCTGATATACACATGGAAATTAAGCACTTTCTTTACCTTGGGGGGTGACCTTGAAGTGCTGTGTCCAAAAATCTACAAAGCCAAGGAGAGACTTCACCTCAGCAGGGCACTCAGGAAAAGGGGATTTTTTGGGAGATCAGGAGATGCTGCTCCTCTCAGGCCATCCTTTTCTGGCAAAGGGAGGAAAGAGAGCACAACCAAAATCACAGATGCACACCCCAAGCTGTGAAATCCCTGCTGCTGTTGTTTAACCTTGGATTCTTCCTTCAGGACCAAAAAATTCCCATTAGGATGACTCCAGAAGGAAAAGCAAGCTCCCTCTGTTCTCTTAGCTGGTTCTTTCCTTCACTCTCAGCAGAGAAGCACCTCATTTAACCACAACTAAAACTGGGGTCTGAGTTAATACTGAGGGGAAGGGAGGCTCCCAGCTTTTGGGGATGGAGCAGCCAACAGATGGAACAGAGCAGAGAACAATGGGATGCAGATACAGAAAATAGCAAGAGGGATACAGGCAGAAGATTATCCTCTCCAGTTGATCCTTTTCATTTGTGTGGATACAGGCAGATGCTCGGAGAAATGGGAAAGCACTGAATTTGAAAGGGATAAAAGGAAATGCAGTTTGATACAAGGGATAATTAACTCGGGGAACGTGTGGCTGCAAGGTGATCCTGAGAGCTGAGGGTTCAGGGGATTCAGCAAAAGAGGAGACTGGGGAGGGTGAGAACAGCTCCGATTACATCAGATAAGATTAAATGCAGAATTCATGCTCCTTGCTAATGGGTGAAACACCAGAGGCTGGGAGCTGGGAATGAGCTTTCTTGAGGGATATCCTTCCATAATACTCCATTACAGGGTTTCTAATTTCATCCTTTCAAACCTCTACCACTGAACACTGTTTGACATTGAAAACTGAAATGAAAAAGCTCCAGAGAATACTCATATTGTAATTCCTCTGATTTATGTAACCATTTCTGGGAAGTGCCTATTTTCTGAAAACAAACTGCCTGAGCGTGGAGGTAAAACTGCATTTCACTATTTACCTGGGTAAAATTAACCTTCTGTTTCTGAGCCAACAGTGAATCTGATCCGTGCCCTGGGGCCCACTTGCAGCCCCTTGGCCAGAGTGTGTGACCTCAGTCTGCCCCAAAGGCCTCCTAAGAGGAGGAGCCCCCGTTAAACCCGTGTTCATTCCCCCTGACACACTGCACACCACCTCTGGCTCCCAGGAGGGTGGGACACCTCTCAAGAACTGCCCAAAGCACTTTGGATGGAGCAACTGTGTCTCCAGTGCCATCCTGCTCCCAGGTTTGTGCTCGGGGCAGGAGTTTCTGGCTGGCATGTGCCTGGCACTTCCACCATGTGCTGGATAAACATTTGTGGCTGGGCAGAAATAACCCAGCAGATTCCAGCTCGGAGGGGAAGCCCATTTGCTGTGATTTATCCACTTGCTGCAGAGGATAAACACTGATGCCATCATGATTGCCCCTTGCAAAGATCCTGTCATCTGCAGCAACCTGGCTGTTCCAACTGCTGTGGTCGCTGCTGCACAGCAGTGACGCCCTGCAAAGGTGACTGTGACAGGCTGGCAGCAGCACTCGGAGCTGCCCTGCCTGGCCACTGCCACCCACCTCACTTTTAGCACTTCCAGGGACAGAAAACTCCCTGTCATCCTTGCAGTTTGGCCACAGCTAAGAAACACTGAACATCTCTGAGCCTTAATTCAAAGGTATCCCCAAAAGGAAAATCGGAAACCCTTTATTCCCTGGTAGCTGCAAATCCGTTCTGGTACTGCCTTGGAGGTTTTCTGAGCACATCCCCAGCAGTTGCTGGATGCCTGAGCTCCCACTGCAGTCTTCTCTCAAGCTGGGGGCATGGCACAATGTGCCAGGATGAGAGAAGAGTGTTTGAGAATTTCCAGACAGTTCTGGAGCTAAATCCCACACCCTGTAATCCCTTAAGCATGCTGCATGCTGGAAGGCACTGGAGCTTCACTAGAAACTGGGCATAAACACAGTCCCACGGACTTAAGATTATCATCAACCTGCCAATTCCCTCTTATCTGAGACTTTTCCCATTCTATTTCCTTCTCTTTATCGCCTTTGTGTATCAAGCCGGTGCTTGAGCCCATGATGACAGGAGGTCATGAGCCTACAGTTCAGAGTTACTGCAGGGCTCCAATCCTGAATCCCAGAAAACAGCACCGCCAGAAGGGCAGAGGGAAATTCCCTCTCTGATTTTGTGCTCATCATCCCCGACAGATGAGTGCACACTGAGCTGCGGGGAGGATGCAGATCACACTTCTGGAATAACAGCACCAGTGCACGGCTGAGCTTCCTCTGCTCCTGGATTTCGTGAGACAGGTTTGCCTCTAATGAAGAGACAGCTGAGCTCCTGACGGCCCAGGAATTGCTGTCCAAGCTCTTCCCCTTGCTGTGTGCCCACAGCCAGGCTGCAGGGGAGGAAGTTGATGTATTTCTGTCGTGGTTTGACATGTCAAACCATGACAATTTCCCATGGCTTGGATGGAAGCAGCACCACCCCTTAACCCAGCAGGAACGAGGATCCCCCCAGATCTAACCTTCAGCAAAAGCACAGAATTCATGTGCAACTTTGGTTCTGATTGTATCTCTTCAGAGACTGCAGCATGGGCAAACCTGCATTTTGGCTATCCTAGGTATATGCTAATTCATGGGCAAGGTTAATCCAAACTCTTTAAGTCCCTTTTTCAGACAGATTTTCTAGGGAAAAGCATCTGTAAGTATCTGTGTGCATTTAGAGATTGATTCTGGAGGGATTTTTTTTTTTTTTTTTAATATTCACTAGGCATGAATACAAAGGGGATTTTCTACTTTGTAGCACGCCACTCTGTGTCTTTTTTATTTCTCTTTGGCTCTCTCCAAGCAGGAATGTGCCAGGCTGCCTGCAGTTCTTCAGCTGAGTCCAGGCTTTGGGAATGGTGGGGCCGCCCACTGTCCCCTTTCCTCCCCTGCTGCTGCCCCGTGCCGGCTGATGGATTCCCCACCCCCAAGGCTCCCCCAGTCTGGGTTTCTCCTCTCCCACTCTCTCTTCTCTGAGCAGTTGTGCCAGATGATGTTTAAATATGACCCTTTTAATCAGGTTACTCAGTGTAATACAAGCAAAATGGTGATGAGATGGATGCTGTTACTGCATTCCCTATTTTTATCTCCATTGATTCTCCCGTGTCTCCCATGAATCACCCTCCTGAAGAAGTGACAGCTTTATGTCAGCCACAACAGGGCTGTAACAATATTAGCTCCAGCACCAATTCAGCACGACACCAGAACTGTGTCATGCTTGACCCTATTTGATAGATGTGTGTACAGAATCTGTGCCGAGCTGCACAGAGCAGGGCCAGATTCTTTCCTAATAACACATTTTTCTGTCTAAAGACAGGTTTGTGTTTTTACTGCTCCAGCCATGGGATTGCACATAAATAATAATGTTATTTCTAGAGACTGTGGCTAAAAGACACCCCAGCTCTTCAGTTCCAGCCTCTTTATTCCATCCTAGCTGGAATAACTCACGCCCAACAGCACTGGCTCCTACTACAAACCAGGGAATTTGGCCTCCTTTCCCTGCCTCTGCTGTGGTGAGAAAGACAGGGCAGAGAAGGAAACCTTTGCAGAAGTGGGAAACCTTGGCAAAATCAGCGGCTGGAGACAAAAAAGAAATAGGAGGAGGCCTTTTCCTGCTGATTTCCTCAAACGGAGGGAATACAGAACCTTCATTTGCAGTTTGGATGAGCTGCAGTAAATTGCCCAACTGTTCTCTTCTGCCAGAATAATGCACTTGCCAGAGCCTCATCACTATAAACTGCTGCAGCTCCATTGACTCCGCACAGGCAGAGCTAAAGGAGTCTTTGGGTCATTTGTCCTTTTTTTTTTTTTTTTTTCCTGAGAAAAAGTGTTCTGCCACTTAAAACAAAGGGCAGGGAGCCAGAAGAGATGATTTTGTACCAAATTTTCTCACAGATTTTCTGCAAGAACTCACATATAAGAGCAAGGGCCTGGATTTGAAAGAAGTTTTGCAGTTGAATTTACTAAATTTAAAGCTCCTGCCACTGAAATCTCCTGGAGAAGCTGGATGTGAATTCATTGGGCTCTACCTGTGGCCAATGAGGTTTCTCTCAAGGTGACTCCCATGGGACAAGGACCAAGTTTTGACTTTTTGAAGGCCTGTGCTCCCTTTCTTCAGTCCTGCCAACAGTAGAAAATGATTTTAAATATGAGGCATAAGCTTGTCAGCACCACTTTCCTTAGCAAGAATCGAGCCTCATTCTAAGGAGTGCCATAAAATACACTCTTGGTGTTGCAAACAGATGAGTGCAGACATAAAAGTCTGGATTTTTAGCATTAATTAAAGCTCCCCAGCAAAGTTTGCTCTGCATCTCCTAAATTACCTTATTTAAATTCTTTAAACTCCCCAGTTCTCACCGTGCAGATGCTCTGGTACCACAGAGCAGCTCAGCCCCCAGCTAAAATCTTCACACTCTTCTTATCAGGACTTGCTAAAAGTCATCAATTCCAATAAACATGCCAGGGAAATGACAGTTCTCGATTTTTCCTAACTGGGGAGGGGTGATGGCCTCCCAAGTGCTCTCACTGCCTCTGCTCACCAGGACACGAGGACAAAACCTGGATGGAAAAGCTGGGTCAGGGTTAACCATCAGGGAGATGGTTCAACGGCTACTGCCATGGGCACTGGAAAGACACACTGAGGTCACCCCAAAGCCTGTGTCCGGGTGAACAATCCCAGTTCTCCCAGCCTTTCCTCCCAGCAGAGCTGCTCCATCCCCCTGCTCATCCTGGCAGGAACTGTGCTGCCATTTCCAGCCACCAGCGTTTGGGGGGTTGTGTTCTCTGGCTTTTGTGTGCACCCATGGGAGACCATTCCTGGGAGGAAACTGCATTAAATTCAGCTCCAAAAGAGGCAACAAAACTGTTTTCCACGCTGGATCCCATGGGTGCTGTGTATGTTTAAAGGAGGCCCCCACTGAGCTCTGTCCCAGGGGCCTGTGTGGGGCACAGAACGAGCATGGAGAGCTCAGAGGAGAGGGCTGGAGCAGGAATGCAGCCTGGCTGGAAGTGTTTCATATGGCTGCTGAATTCTAACCCACTACGTCCCAGTACACGGACTGTCTGAAGGGGAAGGGCTGCACGCTGCAGAGGATGCATTTCCCCAGCTCCTCTGCCCTCATGGCAGCTGGCATGTCTGCATGGCAGCAGCAGGATGGCAGCTCCCCAGAGCCCCTGCAGTTCAGGGCACAGCCCACCCTCAGCCCATCTGCAGATGCCTTTAATGCCAGGGCATGGCTCAGCCCCAGGCTGTGTCCCCCGGGAGCGATGGGAAAGGGAAAGGCTTGGGCAGCAAAGGGACAGCCAGCCACGCTGGGGCACGACAGGCTCTTCATTGCAGAGAGAAAAACCTCCATTCTTCAGAAAACACTGCTCAAAAATTTAATCTTCGTGCAGCTCAATGGAGCAGCCTCATAATTTACAGCAGCAGATAAAGCTGGGAGATGTAATGTGGAATATCTGAAGCAGTTCTCCCCCTGATTTAGAATGCACCTTGGGCAGCAGAGCCTGAACTCCCCTCGGCGTGTGTTTCTGGCAGATAAGTAAACAATTTGGAACTTTCTGAGATAGTCACAGTCAGGGAAGCAGGAGCTCACATTGGACTGCAGCTGCAGTGCCCCACTGATAAGGTTTTGGGGTGGTTTGGCACAGCTGAAAGGAAGTGGCGCCGGAAGAACAAAAAGCTGTTTGTGTACAAGTTGTTGGATCAGAGATAGCAAGAAGAAAGACATCATTTTTACAGGAGAACTCCGAGAGTGGCCTCGGTGGCAGGGGCGAAGCTCAGGCACAGAGCTGCTGACAGGGCAGCTGAGCAGCCCCACGGGGAGAGGAGGGGCAGCAGGGACACAGAGGACAGGCTGGGAAGCTCAGAGGACATTTCTGGCTGTGTTTCACACAGGGACAGAGAGCCAGACTCAAAGCTTTCCTATAAACATGCAAGATTTAAAAGTGAAAGCCTGGAGGATGGGAAACACCACGCTAACGTTGACCGAGCAAAATCCCACTTTTGTTACCTGGCTGCACACCAACTCCACAAGATTTCTGTCTCCTTTACTGCAGCCTTTCACCGTGGCATTTTGCATTTAATATTTCTAAGTGCAGGCATGAAAACTGGGGCTTTAGCACCCTATTAGGCCGTTTTGCTGGGAATCACAGACCATGCTGAGCTGGAAGGGCTCCGTGGGGATCACCCAGTCCAGCTCCTGCCCCTGCACTGGACACCCCAGGAGCCCCAGCCTGTGCCTGGCTGTCCAAGCCCTCCTTGCACGCAGACAGGTTTGGAGGTGGTTGGCACAAGCCCAGTTTATCACACAAAACGCCTTTGAACAATTCTGAGTGAAAAGAGCCCAGCAGTGACTCCACGTCCTTCTTGCGCCCTGTACCAGGTATTTATTCCTCTCCCATTCCCACAGGCTATCAAGGATCATCTCTTTGATTATTAAGTCTTTTCCTATGCTCTTTCTGAATTCTAAGATGAATGAAAGCAAGCAAAGGTAAACCAAAACAAAAATATTTCGGTCAGAAACTGTAATTTTGTCTCCAAATTGCAGGGAGGAATTCTGAGGTGGCTTACTCATGGTTTGCTTAGCAGTTCTGGGTGGTTTATTGCTCCCCTATTTTCTGTGGCCAGCTAAGCTGTGATCCATATGGGACTGCTGAAGTTATTCATGGTGCATTTCAAGTGCCCAGCCCCGATGTGGCAGTGACTGCCAGTCCCTGGAAGAGTGTAGTACAGCTCCAAACCTGACCTAACTCTCAAACAGCCTCCCGTGTGACAGTGGCACGATCAAAGGGAGTTCTACATGTGTCAGCCTGTTGCTGCAGCAACCTGGCTGCTCTGACTGCTGATAGGCACAGCTCTGCCTGATCTGGGCTCAGATGGCTCAGATTAATCCCCTGGGACTGTGCCAGGGAAATCGGGATTCATTTGCAGCTCCTCGAGAATGAGGTGACTGCTCCACCGAAACTACTCCTGAAATTCCTCCCGCTCCCCCTCGCTCATCCATACCCTTTATGGGAATGGCTGGGCTGCCACGGGGCCCCAGGACGGTCAGGAGAAACCTCTTCGTGCTACAGCAAGGAGTTCTAACATGGATTTGGCTTTTATTGTAATTTTTCCTGAGTGTGAGCACAGAAGAGGTTATTTTTGGGAAAGCAGGCGCTGCGTTTTTGGGGGTTGTTTTCCCTCTGGGTGTTTGCATCCAATTTCCAGTTCTCCAGATCTTTGTCAGGGCTGGGAGGGAGGCAGTGAAAGCCAAGGCCTGTGAGCACTGAGCTGAGCCTTTCCCAAAGCCAGAGTTCAACCCAGGCAGCCTGGCTGGAGATTGCATGAGGACACGTGCAGCTTTGATGAGGACCTCAGGATTTGGAGGTACATCCCACATCCCTGCGGATGCTCCAAAAGCCTCTGCTGGGAGCAGAAGAGGCAAACCCTGTGCTGGAGCGGACAGGGTGCAAGAGAACAAATCAGGGCAAATCTGTGTTTGCCACTGAGTAACAGACCAGGAAAACCCTTCTTTACCTTCCCAAAGTGCACAATACCCTCTGGAAAGGGCTTAAAACCCAAAATGCTGCTGCTGTATCCAAAATACTTATCATTAGAGAGGGCCTGCATGCCATAATGGAGAAATCTGTGGGAGTGCCAAAATGGGGGCCAATATTCACATTGTAAGACCCCAAAAGCATCCATTTCCATGAATTTGCCTTCTAATTATACCATCCAAGAGTTTAAGATGTAGGAGTTTTTCTTCTCAGTACTGGCTTGCCGAATCACAATGAACCCGACTTTTCTAACCTGGAACACCCTGGCAGGACTCTGCTCTTCCCCCTCCCCACAGGAGGAGGACAATAAACTGGTATCTTCAAATGGTTCTCCTTCTTTTCTCACAGCTGCCTGATGCTGTCCTTGTAAAAGCGATTTCCCCCTCAAACTCCTTGATGGAGAGCACACAGGGCTGTGTCTCCCTGCTCATCCTGCCCCGAACAGGTGGAATGGAGCAGCCTGAGCTCTTCACAGTGCTCTGAGTGGCTCTGGCTGTGTTCTGCTGTGCCTGAGGCACTGATGCTCCAGCAGAGAGCCAGAGCAGAGCCCAGAGCTGTGCTGAGGCTCCAGCTGCTGCCACTGGGACACAGCAGCCGTGGGATGTCCCCTGGCCCCACGTAGGGAGTGCTGCACCCAAACTCTGCATTTCAGGAGGCGCCTCTGCACTCTGACTGTCACTTCCACCCAGCAGGACCTCGGTGGCACCCAGCAGGGTGAGAGGGGGCTGCTCCTGGACCCCAACCAGAACCAGAGTGCTGCAGACAGAATTTGCCTTGAAATAGGCCAAGTTTGGGTGTGCAGGACGAGGGAACAATCTCAGTGCTGAAAGAATTTATAACTCTCCTCTGTTAAACTTGTGGAGTCTGAAAGCTCAAAGGAAAAACAAAGACCAGCAACAACCCAACTAGAAGGTGTGATTGCAAAAAAAGCCTGATGGACCAAGAAAAGAAGCTGAAAACTGAGCCTTTGACACCAGTCCTGCCTCTTTGGCCACAGAACGCATTCCCATTTCCCACTGTTTGTGCCACCCTAATTTAGTGAAGCTCTAAGAGTACTTAAGGAACTTTCTGCATTGTCAAAGGAATTTAAAAAGAAAGAAAAGAAGTTACTTTAACAGCCCTATCAGATACAGGCTCCTGTAGCTGAAGTGAAAACAATGCCAGTGTGGAATAATGAAGCTGTTTGGACGTGGAATTTTGATTTTGCCCTGAGAAAGCAAACTCATCGTCTGAGAGCTCATAATTTCCTGGAAAATACCCTCTAACCTTCAGCAGGGAGAGAGGGAAGGGTAATAACCTCCCACTGCAAAGCTTGCCCAAGATCATAAACTCATTACTGCAAACTAAAATCTAAAGTCAACCCAAACTAGGACAGACTGGGCTTGCTGGTCACAGCCCCAAAGCTGTGCAGTAAAACTAATCAGTTCTGGGACGGGATTTGTTTCTTTTGCTGCAGTACAATCTATAGTTTAGTTGGTCAAATCAAGCCTTTCTGAGAAAAGAAGATTAGAGGCAGTTGTTGAAATTATTGAGGGCGGAGCAGGATTTAAACTTTATTACTGACCAGGACATACAAAACAGACTGTAATGAAAAACCAGTATTGGGATTGTACTTCCAGCCCAAATGGAAAATGTTGAGAGAGGACAGGGCCATATGGAGGAGCTTAGAGCTCCAGCAAGGGGAAATGCCATGGAAATTGGGTGTTGTGGGGAAGCCAGGGGACTCAAAATGACAAGTAGCACACCTGAGCGCCTGAAAACAGCCTGCTGGGCAGGAGATGAACTCTGGGAAATGCCTTTTTGTTCTGTTTGGAAGGAAGGCTGCTCCTGCCCCAAATATCCGATGGCAAACTCTCCTCCCTGGTGGAATTTGGGTGATTCTGTCCCTGCCAGGACTCTGTCCCGTGTTTGAGCTGCTCCTGGGTTACAAGGGGAGGCTGCAGGGTGTCCCACTTCCCAGCCCTGAGTGAGGGGGAAGAATGAATCACCCAGCACAGGCAGCAGCTCCTTCCCTATGGCCCGGTGGCAGCTCACTGAGACAGCAAGGGCAACTCGCCACGCTCACCCAGCGGGAAATGCAGCACTGCCACATTTAAACTGGGCTTTTTAGGGATTTTTAACTCAATTACCCATTTGAAGCCAGCCAAACATTGCCCTGCCTCCCACTTGTACAGCGCTGTCAAATCCAGTGAGAAGGGAGAGGCGTGAAAATCAAATTTTGGATGCTTTGGTAACAACCCTTTAGAAATATTTGCAGCAAAATCGTTTTCCCTAAGTGTAAAACAAGGAAACTTAGGTAAAGTGTATCACAAAGAATTGATAAACCACTGAGTGTTCAGAGTCTAGTGAACAAAATGTATTTAATGTCTCATCATCTGGTGAGGAAAATGCAGCTGCACTCCCTGTCATATCATAGAATAGAATAGCTTGTAGATACCTAGTAACAAATACTGTAAATGAACATTTCTCTTGATGCTCAAATACGATAAGAGACTTTCCAAGAAGGGGTTTTGCCATTTCACACTGTCAGTGTTAGTACCATTCCCTTCACAAACAAAATCCCAAAATGAGAAAAGTAGCAGATTTGCAGAGAAATTAATGAAGTTTCTGTCTTTATCATTCTCATGAGGGGAAAATGGCAATTTCCCACAGGAAAAGAACTCACAGCTTTAGCCCTGCTAGGGAAGTCCAACAGAGAGCTTGAAATCCATATTGAAAATTTCACCTTATTAGAAATTGATATTTTGTGGGTTAGGTTGACTTGCATGTGTTTGGTTTAAATCTGATATTTCTCAGTTGGAGATAAATATTATGGGGCTAGTCCTCTATTGTGGAAAATACAATTCACTAAATTTGGGAATTTTGCTTGAGTAAGGAGTAAATCAGGGCAAAGGATGAACCCCTATGTAAATATTCCATTTACAGAAACACACAAATTACTGAAAATCCTTCTGCTTTCTATCTCCTCTACCCTGAGCAATTCCTGCAAACCCTGAAAGCTGCCCATTTGTTCATTTCCAGGAGCTGGTAATTTCAGAGATAATTCCGAGATTCATCCATTATTTTTTAATAACTTCAGTGCTTGGTTAAGAACTTGCTGTTGGTCGGTTCTAACCCAGAATGGAGCTCGACCATCTGTAAATTTTCATGTAATGTCACTGGATTTTACCCTTATAGCCTATTCAGAATCTGTAATGCATGTCCAGGAATGAGAGCTCTGCATCCAGCACCAACAAATGGGTTATTCTGTTGCTGTTGAGATGCCTTTGGAAGCTGTTTCTGCACCTCAGCATCTGCTCCAGTTCATTACCATTCTTCCTTGGAGATCATTTATTTTATACAATTGGTGCAAGTAGACTAGATAAGAAGGACTTGGTGTAAAAACTGAAAATTCCGTGGAATTTAGTGAGAAATACTGGGGTCGTGAACTTTAAATACACTTTTATGTAACACAGTCTGGTGGGTAATGTGCAGATAAAGATGGTATTTCCTTGGACAGCTCCATTAGCTCGTGTGTCAAGGGAAAAGCTTTTGAACAGGACTGGGGAAGAAATACCCAGCAAGACACCAGCATTTTATTTTATTACTGAAACTTCAAACTCCATCTTATCTCAAAATCCATTACTTTTATCCTAATGAGTCAGTTTTACTGGTCACATTGCCATCCCTCATCTTTTGTTTACAGAGCTGGAAAAGGAGTCATTAGTCAGTGCTGAGGAATAACTAGAATTCATATCACTCACACGTCCTTTCTCAACTAATTAAACACCAGCAAGACAATCCATTCATTCCTATTACAAGCCAGAAAAAAAAATTAATAAAAAACAAATCTGAAAGCTCCTTGACAGTGGAAAATGCAATTAAAATCTCAGTGTATGAATCCGGGCACAAACTGCTGCACTTTCTTCCCTTAATTAACTAAAACACGGGGAAAACAATCTGATGGCTTAATGGCATTTCCTCCGCTGTCAGAAATGCTCGGGGATGGTTTCATGATGTTATCACAAAGAGATTTGGAGGAGTTACTGCCATTACTCCTCTCTGCCACCTCCGAGAGTGACAGATTCCACGGAGAAACTTTGCTGCCGTTAACGGATGAAGGATTAATATTTTATAACATCATTACTCCACAGGCAGCAGAACCACGGCACTAAGAATACACTCAATATTTTATGCATTCCCAGCCCCTAACACATCGATCGCCCTGCACATCCCTCTGCATGGCTGCGATTGAAAGCCGAGCAGTTTGTCAGCTTTGTGCCTCGTTCTGTCCTGGTGGCAGTGACAGGGGGCAGTCAGCGCTGGGCTCCCATCCCTGCGTGCCCTGAGAGAGCAAACCTGACCCAGAAATTCACCCGGCCCTGAGGCAGAGCCCGCA
Source organism: Anomalospiza imberbis (assembly GCF_031753505.1). Taxonomy (NCBI): domain Eukaryota; kingdom Metazoa; phylum Chordata; class Aves; order Passeriformes; family Viduidae; genus Anomalospiza; species Anomalospiza imberbis. The sequence goes on from NC_089682.1 coordinate 30,954,563, forward strand.
CCCCTCGCGGGGCAATGTAGGGAAAGCAGCGTGGGCAGTCGCCCGGAGGCTCGCTGGGCGCACCAGAGCAGCACAGAAGTTCTGCAGGGCACAGGGAGCACCCCAAAGCTCTGCCCGGCTCCCTGCCAGGCTGAAGGCAGCTGTGAAGCCGAGCTTTCGTCCTGCACACGGGCATTTATGCTGAACTCAAGCCCTTCAAACACTTGCACGCCCCTCCTTCCTTCAGAGGCTATTCCCACTAAACCAGAGTAAGTTAAGGCAGCGTTTTGTGCATTTCCAGAGCATCCCGCTGGTGCCTGTGGCTCAGGGATTCCAACACGATTTTCTTGTCCAGGTTTCACTGGGGGAAATGTCCTTGAATTCCCGCTGTGGCTGTGGGATCACCCAGCTTTGCGTGGGTGATCACTCCCGGCAGGGGTGAGCAGGGAACAGCGAACTCGCCCTGAACCCCTTGGGAAGGTGAGCGCCCCCCGAACGGGGACAGCCGGGAGCCGAGGGAAGATCCTCGGCTGCGGGCGCTGAGTGCCCCGGCTCTGCTGCCCAGCACTTGGGAGGGCTGCAGCTTCCTTCCTTCATTTCAGCGCTCCGGCCGCGCGTCCTTTGCTCTCCGGGCCCCAGGAGCCTTCCCTGGGCTTCAGGGAGCGCTGCTGAGGGAGCCAAGCGGGGCGAGGGCTTGCCGGGTCAAAAGGCACCGATCTGAGGCTCCGCACGGGAACGCGCCTTTGGGAACTGCGCGATGCTGTCCCCGCTGCCGTAAACAGCTTATTTCCTTTTTTAATTTTTTTTCTTCTCTTGTTTGTTTCCTTTTTCCCCCGCCTCATGTTCAGTGTTTGCCAAGCGAAAGAGGGATAGACAGAAACAGCAGCGTGCCAGATCCTGCCTACATCTTTCCCACAGTCTCTCCTAACCCCGAACTCTTCCGACACTTTGTATTCACCGTCTCACTTGACTGACACAAGAAACCCACTGTAGGAAGAGAGGCTTCCTGTGAGCCGAGCCCCGTTTCCATGGTGCGGAGTTTTCTACTTAAAAATAAATTCCCGTTTCGCGGAGTTTTCCGCGCAGCCCCGCGGAGCTGCCCCTGCCCGGGGGTAGCGGCAAACGTGTCCCGCATCCCCCCAGCCCCCCTCCGGAGCCACAGCCGCCCGCCTTGCGCTCCGAGCCGGGACACTCCGCGCTTCTCGGCACAGATTTTAGGGTCACCGAACCCTTCCTGCGGCGGGGACAGAGGCGCCCGCCCGGCTTTGGGGGCCCCTCGCAGTGTGCCCCGCGGAGCGCCCGGAGCCGACACCCCGCGGGCTCCGGGATGCTCCGCCGGCATCCCCGCGCCCGACTTCCCCGGCAACGCTCACTGGGGCTAACTTTGGGCAGCGGCCCCGCGGAGCCCCGGCAACGCAGCGTCCCCGAGCATCCCTGGACATCCCCGAGCATCCCGAGCATCCCTGAGCATCCCTGAGCATCCCCGAGCATCCCCGAGCATCCCTGAACATCCCCGAGCATCCCAAGCATCCCCGAGCATCCCCGAGCATCCCCGGCTCCGGAGCGGCGGCTGCGCCGAGCGGAGCCGCGCGGGTCCCGCTGCCCGGCCGGGCGAGCTCCCCGCGGCCCGGGAGACGGCCGGAGCCCCCGCCTGGCCCCGCCGCGCCCCGGCGGCACTCACCGATCCGCAGCACCTGCTGTGCGCTCCGGGGCAGCCCCGCCGCGGCGCAGAGCAGCAGCAGCAGGAGCCCCCCGCCGCTGCCGCCCGGGGCCGCTCGGCGGGGCCAGCGCGGGCCGAGGCCGCTCGCCATGCTCAGTTCATGCCGGCTACCCCCGGGCGGGCCGGCTCCGCGCCGCTCCGCGCCGCCCGCCCATGGCGCGGGGGCTCCGCGCTGCCGCTGCCGCCGCGCTACCCGCGCCCCCCGCGCCCGAGGGACGGAGGGACGGAGGGAGGGAGGGATGGAGCGGGAGGATCCTCCCGCGGGGCGGCCCCGGGCGGGGCCAGGCGGCTCCGGGCTCCGCGCGCACGCGGGGACACGCGCGCGCACACGCGCCGAGCCGTCCGGGCGCGCTGGAACCGGGACAGGGACAGGGACAGCCCTGGAACAGCTGTCCAGGGAGGGCGCGTAGGAGTCTCCATCTCCGGGGACATCCCAAACCCACCCGGACGCGTGCCTGTGTCACCTGCTCCAGGTGGCGACAGGGTTTCAGTGTGGATGCTCTCCAGAGGTCCCTTCCAACCCCAGCCATGCTGGGATTCCGGGATTCCGCGCTTCTGGGACAGGGGCAGGGAGACAGGACAGAGGGACAGGGACAGGGCTAGGGAGAGCTGCAGAGCTGTCCCTGCTCCGTCCCTCCAGCCCCCGCGGGTCTCTCCCCGCAGCCCCTCCTCGGCACGGGAGAAGCTTTTTCCCCCGTGCCCTCCAGCCCCGCAGCTCCTGATTTCTGTGACCTCCCGGTGGCGTTTGGAGGGATGTCCCGTCCCGGAGCGCCTGACGTGGGACAGGGTGACACGTACGGGTGTGCGGGCTGAGGGACAGCCCTGAGGACGAGCGGGAGGGAAGGAAGCACTTTCAGCAGTGTCTCTGCTGCTCCGTGCCAAGCAAGGGACAGGCGGCGTGTCCCCTCGGCGCCTGTCCCCGAGCGTGGCTGGAGGGGGGACGACAGGGCTGGGGCCAGGTGTCCACAGAGTGATGAATCCTCGAGGCCGCTTTGGAACTCTCAGTCACAGGGATCAGAACATCCCCTGGCCTTGGCTTGGCCACCAGATCGCTTTCCCCCGGTGACTCGGAGTTCTCAAGTCAATGTTTAAATTTGGTTTTTGAGGGTTCAGTGGAACTCGGAGTGCTCCACCATAAAGCAAACATATGGGTCCTGAGCTGCTCTGAAAAAAGAAAACAGCACCAGAGGAGAATGACTCCCACCTAGCAACAGAACTAAAATTGCATAGCTGAGATCCAAAACCGAAATAATTTAGGTTTGTTTACTTAGTATTCCTCTCCAGCCTGCCTAACTATTGTTGCAGAAATTAACTCCTCCGAGCAGCGGCAGCACATGCTGGAGTGCGATGGAAAGAAAAGCATCCACATTATGTCTCCCAGCCAGCCTCAAAGGGATCCTAGAAGGAGCTGCCTCCTGTTTACAGAGTAGCCGAGGCTGTGCAGGAGTTCCCAGGGCTGCGATTCCCGGGCAAGATTCCAGCTAGAGCCGCGCTTGGCATTTCCCCGGCGTGTGTTGGGGTTGGAGCCCGCGGTGGCGCAGCCGCCTTTAACTCCCTGCAGGTGCGGTGTAACCTGAGCTTAGGCCTGCTCAGGAGCACCTGGGCTCAGCTCTGAGCTTCGCACAGAGCGCTGGCCGCTCCCGGGAGCTCCTGCTTCTCTCACGGTGGAAAACACCCCTGGCACAGCGTTCTTGCTCTGGCACTGTCAAAGAAGTGCCGACCCAAAAAGCGGCCGGGATGAGCCATTGCTGTGCCCGAAGCTCGTCCCTTGGGGCCCTTTCATCCCTCCCGGGCCACCAGCGTGTGACCAGCAATCGCCCGCCCCTCGGGAGGTGCAAAGGCATCCAAAGTGAGTACCTCACCCCCCTCTGAGGGGAGTTTTTCCACTTGCACTCTTTTTTTTTTTGCGATTTTTTTTATCTTGCACTAAGTCTGTGTGTGTGCAGTCCCTTGGCCCTACGCCATAGCAAATCTGGGAGCTGAGCAAAGTTCCACTTCTGATTTAGGCTAAGTGCTGTTAAATGCTGTTCCTATGTTAGCTTGTTGTGGTTAAGCTACAAATGAAGGTGCAGGTTAAGTTGGAGTGCTGCTAAGATAAAGTGTTTTTAAGTGTTGGCCGCGTTCCCTTTCATCCTTGTTTACACACTACACACACCCCTAAGTAGTTTCAATGCATTTCTGCTTTGATTGCCGGGATTTTGTTTGGTTTTGTTGTTGCCTGCTTTCCTTGTTGTGCCTGAGTTGGCCTCTGTGAGTAGAATCTTGCCAGAGAGCCTGTTGTGCTTGGTAGTTTAATATTAATTCTGACTTTTCCTCATACCCGTCATTTTTTGAGCAATCTCAAGCACACTCATTCGGGTCAGACCCCTCCTCTGCGTTTCTCAGGTGTGTTTTGGGGGGGCCAGAGCCCCACTCTGCATTTCTCAGGTGGGTTTTGGGGGGTCATTGCATTTCTCCCAGCATGTTTTGTGTTCACCAGGGACATTTTCCCCTGAAATCAGCGATGTTGATTATTTGTTTACTTGAGGGTGAATATGTTGATTTTACCAATGGTGACGGAGTCCTTTTCACAGGAATTTGAAGTCTTTATTCTTGTTCCACAATGTGGAATTCCAGATGGATGCAATGTGTGCTTTTTAGACTAATTGCAGTTCATATAATACTGTTAGGCTGATAGCTAAAACCTTGTCTGATATCAGGGCCTGATGAGTGAATTTGGGGATGAAAAACACCTCCTTCCCACTCTGTATCCTACCAGAATTTTGCTTCCAGTGTGGAGGCAGCCACGATATAGAAAAACAAGTGTGTTCTGACGTGTAGGGAAATGTGGAAGTTTTCTCAATTTCTTGGTCAAGTTCTGAGAAACTTTAACTCTGTTGTCCTCAGGACTTTAACCAGGCCTTACCCAGTTCAAGGTACTACAGAATATTTTTATAAGTTTTTCCCTTCTCTCTTTAACTGCATATGACCAAAACACCCCTTAATTCCATGTAAGTGAGGAGGTAAAATTAGTTTTAAAACTCAAAAATGTTAGGACCCAAGTATTTTTGCTGGAGCACCATAACACATAAGAAAGCAAATACAAATGAAAAGATCACTGTGATCACAGCAAGTTTAAACATGACATTTTAAAAAGCTCTTTTTGGCTGAAGTGCTGTCTTTATTTCTGTCCCCAGAGGCATAAATGCAGTCCCCTTTTCACTAAAAATGCCACAGTGAAACTCAGAACAAACCTGCTCTGACCTCCCCCACTAGCCAGGGTAGCAGTAACCTGCAGAACTGCCTCTCCCTGAGCTGGGGGGGCTTTTCTGCCCCACAATAATCAGCTAAAAGGCACAAATAACCCTCAAATAAATAAACACAAACCATTCTCAGCCAGGGCCTTGCTGAGGTTCTTCTCCAATGTGGGATATGCCAGAGACTTTTGAGAAAGAACCCCCCTGTACATTCACAAAGAATCCTGGCACATCCTGCATCCGAGAAGGGACCTCTGTTAAATTCTGTTCAATTCTGCTTGGGCACACTTACAGGAGCCTGGAAAGTTCCATAAACTGAGTGGGAGCCTCCAGCCTCTGACCAAGGGCAGAGTTTCTGCTCCCTGGAGCTCTTTCCATAGTTCCTTTTTACAGGGGAAATAACCCTCCCCCAAACCAACAACATTTTAGCAGGTAATGAGGGAGGGAGAAGAAATTAATTTAATGTTTTTATTCCACTGCTCTGTTTTCCCAGTGCACATTTCTCTTTTCTGCCATTAGTTACTATTCATTATGAGCAAGCTGGTGGGGTAAACTGTTGACTGCCCCAAATCTCTGCCAGCATCATTTCAATGTGTCCTAACTAATTTTCCTCCTTCCACACTGATTTCAGAAGAGTGACTTAAATGTCAACAAGAGAGTATTTCACTTTATTAACTCTGTTCACCTTGGTCCTGGCATTGTAGGCTCTTTTCCACTCATCCACAGATGTGGGACAGGATTTTGGAGAAAAAAAATGCTCCACTGCTTAAGAACTATGAAAAGCTTGCTCACAAGCATGAAAGTTTCAATTTAAACATGTGTAATATATGCTTCGATAGCCCATATCATCATTTACATAGCACCTGGCAAAACTAAACCCACAGGCAGCTGCAGTTTTTGGGTTTAAATCTCTGCATTCTAAGGATGACTCTGTGAATGTTTTGTCTCTCCCATGGCATTTGCATGATCTATTTTATATATCCACACACAATAAAATATGTGATGAAAAACAATAGATGGGGTTTTGGGGAAGTGTATAAACAGGTTTAAATATATGTATGTCAGCACAACAACTGAAAGGATACGCAGAATAGTTTAAGATCTGTGCATTGCACCTCTATGAACTAGAGTCTGTGTGTATATATATATATATAAAAACCTGTGCATTGCACATCTATGAACTAGAATCTGTGTGTATGTATATATTATATATATAATAAGATCTGGCACTGAATGTTCCCTGTGCTGCTGTGCTCTGCTCCTGGGGGTGCCTGTTCCATCGCCCCAGGGCTTGCAGCAGCTCTTGAATGCTCTGGTGCCTGAGCCGTTTCCTCACCTCTTGCACCCCCCATCATTGCAAAAGGGGCTCTGCAGGAACACAGCTCCCTGGTAAATGCAGTCAGGATGAGAGGGGTCCTTGCAGAGGGGACAAACAAATTGTGTTATCCCAAAAGCTGGGTGTGACTGGGATATTCTGGGATGGGAGCCCAAACCCGACACAAACTGCATTTCTGCCAGCACCCTGTGGGTGTTTCTGAGGTGCCTCTCCTTTGCAGAGTTCACGTGGCTCTCCAGCTGCTCTGGTGCATCTACAAACCCATTCCTTGAATGTTTTGCACCTTTAGTGATGCTGAAGACTTTGGTATTAGCATTGTGTTGTGTGGTGAAAAGAGTCACGTTCCCGTTCCCTCTCCCTCCATTCCTGCATGGTTTGGTTTTGTTTTGGGCTTTTTTTGTCCTGGCTGATTCGCATTCTGCCCACTCCACTGTGTTGCTGCATGAGTGCTCTCTGCAGGGAGCTGATGAGAGACCCTGATGTGACCCACTGGAGGCACTTTTCTGCTGGAAACAGGGCAGGACAACACATTTCAGCCAAACTCCCTCTTTTTCTCCCCTGTGCTGTGTCAGAGAATTGGGGCTGGCATTGTCAGTTGCTGAAATGTCCTTTTGGAAAAGTAACAAACTCAGGTGCCTCTGCGTATCTTTTCCTCTCCAGCCTTGGCACGGATACTCTGAATGTCACTGATATTCTGATGATCAGCTCTGAAGCCATGAGGAACCCAAGGCCAGCATTCCTAGATAGCTTCCCCCCCCCCCCCCCCCCCACCAAGTTCTTAAGTATCTTGAAGTGCAAATGAAATATTCCAGTTGATGCAGGGCAGTGTCTTTTAGGAATGAATGAAATGTCCAAGCTGAGAAGTTAATCAGCTCAGTTACTTTTATTGCTTTGGGTTACTAAGTCTTCCTTCACAGCACTAATTCCTCATTCTCTCCTACTTGGTAATTTATACAAATCTGATTTTCTCACCAGGATAAATAAATTGTTTCGCCCTCCTGCTTTTACGTGTTTGACCAAGGAGGACAGAAAAATGAAGAGGTATTGCACAAAATACTGGAAAAAAAACCCAAAGAAGCAGAGAAAGCTTCATTATTCTGTGCCTGTGAGTGGATCTGCTTACAAGGCTCCCTGATTATCCACATTAACAGCATTAAAACTGTGCCCAGAACCCAGGGCAGGATAATTCTGAGCAGCTCTGTGTGCCTCCTGTGGCCCTGTGCCAGCCTGTGCTGCTGAGGGCACAGCTGCTGTGCCAGCCCAGCCCCTGGGCAGTGTCCCTGGGGCTGTGACAGTGGCAGGGGGGAATATTCCATCCCCCAAACCGATGGAATTGGCCCATTTGATGTAACATTCTAGTGCTGCAAGCCAAACAACTTGAAAGCCACACATGGGAAATCAATCAGATTCTTATCCTGAGTTGCAACACAGTCCAGGGACCTGAAAATCCAACCTCTGTCCCTGGAGGAGTGTCATTACAAGTAAGGAGCTGCTGTCATCCCCTGAGGCAGGGAAGGGAATTCCCACGGTCGTGGATACAACGCCTAAGTCTGACTGTGGGGCAGTCAAAAACCCAAAAAAATCCATCCTCACCAGAAGCAATGAGGGCTTTCCCTCTTGGCATTTGGGATTAAATTGCTGGCACTGGCCTCAAAAGATCTTTTTTTTTTTTTTTTTCCCTCTCAGATTAGATAAAGCATTGAGAGCAGGCAGAGGCCAAAATCCTTCACATGTTCTTCTGATATTTTATGCTCCGTGTCCTCACCTGGTGTTCACTGCAGTGGATTCCAGCCTCAGTGGGGTTGGGTTTATTCTGAGTTGCTGGCTAACATTCATCCTGATGTTATTTATGGTGGCATTAGCTCCTGCACAACGATTTTTATCAGCTTTACTGATGTTATGATAACTTTACTGGGCCATCTCCACGTGGGAATACTTTAGGGGAGATTCCTGATTAAAAATATTGACAAAAGGAAGTGGAAGTGATGGTGTTGTTAAGGTATTCTGGCTAGCAGGTCCCCTTCTGAAAAGTCACCTGGGATTTCTTGGAGGAGAAAGCTTGGGAAGGCCATATCAGGATGCCAGGTTATGTTCCCATGTTTGTGTTTCCACCTGGCTTGCAAAAATAGTCACTTTCAATGGCCTAATTAGCTAAGGGTCCCACTAAATTCAGGGATGTGGGATCCACAGCCACAACCAAGCATCCCCTCTGGACCACAGAGTGGCTGAAGCTGGGGGACATCCCTGGGAGTCCTCTGGCTCCACCCAAACCAGAGTGCTTAGGGTCATTTCCAGTCTGGTTTTCAGTAACTCCCAGGACAGGGGCAGCCTGGGCCACTGTTTGACTCTGCCAGGGAAAACATCTTTCCTTATGCTCACAAGGCAGGTCCAGGTGAGAAGCCATCTTAAACCAGATTAAAAATGGGACAAAGGCTTTGTGCTGCAAAGTCTTCTAAAAATATTAAAAATTTCCTCTGTGCAACAGCAAAATGGGGTAAAAAAATATTTTCTCCCTTCATTCAGCAGGAAAAGCGTGAGCTCCACAAGGGGTGACCTACATATGCACTTGTTTGTTGAGCTCAAAACCTTTGCTCACATTCCACAAATCAGAATCATTTAGGTCTGAAAAGGCTTCTAAGATCACAGAGTCCTCCATGAGTTTCTGAAGCATCCACTTTAATTCATATTGAACCTCATTAATCTTGAATTGACAGAGGGAAAAAAAAAAACCACAAAACTGTGGACAGCATTTCTATTAAACAACCGAAGCTGAAATTAGGGCTCCTCCTGTCTCTTTTAGAGAATGAGTGCCCTGTGTAAAACCTGACTTTTAGCAGCCTGCTGAGTGCAGGGGGGTACCAGGAGCAGCAATTCCTGGGCCCAGATCCCTAGAAACTCAGAAAAAGGAAAACCAGACTGGCTGGCAAGGAATTTGGTATAAAAACAAAGAGTTAACAGACATAACAAAGAAATTCACTGTGTGCAGTAGTGTGGCATGTACAGAATAAAGGGAAAACACTTGCATTGTTGAATATTTCCTAATTTTAATAATTATAGTTTAAAAGTTTCACAGGCAGGGTTGTGATGTATAGAGCTGATTGCAGTTTGGTGATTCTCCATCTGAAACGAAGGGAGAGAGACAAATGATTGCTCAGATTCCTACCTTTGCATATCCCTTCTCAAATCTATAATTTATTATCATGTACTTGTGTATATTTTAGCCTTCATTTTTCAAAAAGATGTCCATAAATTAAACAGGAATTCAGCAATCACTGAAGATTTATTTTGTCACTAATGACGGTCTAGTAGAGATACAGGTAAAATTCTAAAGGCAATTTCTTAGGGCTTGAATAAATTTGCTTTTTAGCTTCTTCTTTCTGGAAAAGTTAACCAGAAACAGCCTGGCCATTTCTGGGAGAAAAATGTCTATATTTCCCCAAGATTATAAAACAACAATAAAATCTTATAGATATTTCTTTGAATTGTTCATTCATATTCCAGAGCATGAATTTTGCAGGGCTGTTTCCATCTGGTTGCTTAGGGGGTGTTGGAATCTGAAATGCAGGGAACCCTCAGAACTTTGAGCCTGTGAGCCAAAGCTTAGAATTACACCCAGGATTTCATCTGGGACCTTGGAAAAGGCTCCCAGACTCAGGTGCTAGAAGGGAGAATGTGGATTTATGGTTTAAAGCAAAGACACGTTAAGCTAAGGAAAGTAAAGTTTAGAGTTTTAGAGTTTAAGATATAGAAAAAATAAAAGATATGGAAAAAATAAAAGAGCTTTAGAGTTTAAGATATAGGAAAAACAAAAGTAGTTTAAGATCTAGAAAAAAAAAAAGTTTAGAGTTTTAGAGTTTAAGATACAGAAAAAAGAAAAGAGGTAAACAGGGAGATTAGAATGCAGCACTACAGGTTTGTGTGCCATAACATGATTGGCTAAGAGAGCTCACACTGCAGCATGGATCCATAAGATGAAATATTTAAGGATTGGGTCAAAAACATAAATACCCTTGTTGGCAGTGTTTTATTAATCAATAACTCCTTAAAAAGTCTTGTAACTGAGGGTCTTGTGACCTTCTGAGCCATGCTGTGGTGATGTGAGCTGAACTCACCCTTCCTGCCTGTGTGGAAGATAAGAAATATAAACTGCACCATCAAAACCAACTCAGATCCCGTCTGGAACCCCTTCCAGAACTGCCCACAGGGGAATTCTCACAAGGGGCTGTGGTTTTCCTCCCAGTATCACTGCCTAACCTGCCTGCTGTGATGTCCCTGTCTGCTCCCTGCCCCAGGGCTGGGCATGGTGCTGCCCTGAGGAGCAGAACGTGTTCCCCGGGCTCGGGTGCTGTTTGTGGTGTGGCCCCGAGGAGGCAAGCACCATGTGCTGCCTGCCTTTGCAGTGCCAGGGGGATGAACACGCCTGGAGTTGTAGTTCAGTTTGAGTCCCAGCCACTGTGCTCACACACAGCTCCCTGCGATGTTCCTGTGCAGCAGCTTTTGTAGCAGCTCCTGCCTTGTTCCATTTGCAAACTCCCTTCTTCCCCCTCCTGGTGCATCTTGGTCCTGAGGCAGATTTGGGGTGACCTCACTGCAGCCTCTGTGCCTGAAGGGGCTCCAGGAGAGCTGCAGAGGGGCTTTGGACGAGGGAAGGAAGGACAGGGCACAGGGAATGGCTTCCAACAGGAAGGAATTGTTCCCTGGGAGGGTGGGCAGCCCTGGCACAGGGTGCCCAGAACAGCTGGGGCTGCCCCTGGAGCCCTGGCAGTGCCCAAGGCCAGGCTGGACGGGGCTTGGAGCAGCCTGGGACAGTGGGAGGTGTCCCTGCCGTGGCAGGGGTGGCACTGGATGGCGTTAAGGTCCCTCCCAACCCAAACCATTCCATAATCTCAGGGAAGTTTGGTGTGCTGTCTCAGAAACTATTCATTTTCTTTTCCTGTGCAATCAGCACAGGGCTCTTGGTGCTTTCACCTGAATAACCTGTCAGCCATAACAATTTGTGACTTTTGCAACTGAGTCAGGCTGTTTTAATCCTGGGCAATATAAGAAAGCAAAGCTTTCTGCTGACACAAAAATAACCCGGGTCTTGCTTGTGGCAGAAGGACTCAGGCTCTGGATGCTGCTGCAACACAGAACTGTGCGTTCAGAGAAAAGGGAATTGTCAAACCCCTGCACTCTGTGGGTATAGCAGCACTTTGCTCTTGTGTGAAATACCTGTAGAACAACCTCAAATGTGTCCCTTTCATTGAAAATGTCAAAAGGAATATTTTCTTGCACAAAAGCGCTCTGCAGCCCTGTGCCACAGAGGCAAGATTTAATTCCTGCTTTGTCAGCCTGGTGAAATTCCCATTGCAGGGGGCAGAGGTTCCAAATACTCCAACAGGGGATTTATTTTAGTGTACTGGGATGTCAGTGGCATTGCAGGGTGTGAAGACAATGACAAAACTTTGCCATTTGCCACATAACCTCAGGAAAATGTGCTCTGCTATTATCCTGCACTTGCTAATTGGAAGATCTTGGCTGTTTGTAATGGGGTTATTTGTAACAATGAATTGTGTTCAGAGACCTTCTAACAATGCTTCCAGAGAGGAGCTGAATCCATACTGGGGTTTAGTGAAATTAATAATAACCCTGAAAAATCACAGAACCAACTAGGTTGGAAAAGGCCTTTGAGATCAGCAAGTCCAGCCTGTGTTTATCTAAAGCTTCCACTGCAGGATGTGCTGACACCTCAGACGGTGACAAAAATTCACGTGAACTGGAGAAGTCCTCAGGTCTGATTGACAGGAGCACGCTCTGCAGAGAGGTGCTGATAGAAAGTGCTATTTTATTATTTCTATTCTTTATTATCTCTATTTGCCTTAGCCACGCTCAGAGCCCCTGCTCTGAGGCACCACACAGGGAGTGTTTTTTCCAAATCCACCCTTAAAATAAACCTGAGAAACATTTAAAGGTTTTCAGGGATAAGGTGATGAACAGGATTTCTCTGAAAAAGAAGGATTAGTTGTTAGTGGCATCACAACATCAACATCTTATGTGTTAGAAAGAAATCAGACATTCTTACAATGAAAGTGTTAAATGCTGTGCTGAGAATTAAAGGGGGCAGGAGAGGTAGGAAGGGCCATTTAATTTTATTAGGAGGATTCAAATGCACTGAGTGACTGGAGTACACAAAATTCTCATTATCAAAATCCTTTGGTTTTCTGCTCCTGTGAATCTTGAACAGAGTGGTTCTCCCTGAGCGAGCAGAACAATGTAAGATATTCCTTTCCTGTTGAACTGTGCTATCATAACGATTCAGGGTGTTGTACTCATTCCTGCCATCTCCATCTGAAGTGTGTCAGGGCAGAGCTGCTGTCAGGAGCAGAGGGTGGCAGGGAGTGGTGTTACAGATGGACACTGCCAGAACTCCCTTCAGTCAGTGACATTCCTTGGAGCTGAGCTTTCAGCAGACCTGCATTCACTGAAATGTGTTTCACCTTCATGTCATAATTACTCGTTGTCATTTCAGAGATGTCTTTCTGATGCATTAACATGGCAGGTGGGTTCTGTGCAGTGCCAGGTGTGTGACTTTGAAACCCAGACTTATTTTTTTGCCTTTGTTGGCTCCCTGTAGGTCTGTGGGTGCTGGGATCCAGGCTGGGCATCTCCCAAGGGACAGTTCTGGGACGTGCAGGTGGCTTGTGCTGACTCTGGGGATGCAGTCTCTCTCCCAAAGGGAGCAGCTGTGGCCAGCACATCTATATATCAATATATAACCTGGAAATTGTTAGCTAGGAGAAATAAAACCCCTCTGCTCAAAGTCCAGGCATAACTGGAGTTATGCAGGCGTCTCCAGCAGATGAAGTCAGTTTGGTTTAGAGCTTGTGGATACTTCAGGGCAGGATCCCAGGCCAGCGAGTGCAGTGGCTGGGGCACATCAGAGATAAAATTCCCTTATCCCGTGTGGCTCCAGGGGCACTGTCAGCTGCAGGTTCCTCTCCTTCCCTGCACACCTAGTGGGGAGAGGGGCCAGAGGCCAGGGAGCACCCTGGGAGCTGTGGAGTGTGGCGCACACCCTGCAGCACAGCACAGCAGCCCTGCCACGGAGAGCAGCTCCCCCTGAGCTAGGGCTGTGCCCCCCAGCCTCCTCCTGCAGCTCTCCCGGGGCTGGGGGGCTCAGGGCAGCACTCTCCACCCCATTTGTGCCTGCAGACATGGCCTGGCATGGGGCTGGAGGCAGCTGCTGGGGCAGAGCTCTGGGCCAGCCCTTGGCAGAGTTAATTCGTTCAGACACATTGCAGAGGGCAGCAGTACTCCCCATACAGGGATAACACATCTGCTTGGACAGAGCCCCGATGGCAAATCGTTGCACAGCACGGTTCCTGACCTGCTCGTGTCTCCCTGTGGCTCTCCCAGCCCCTAAAGCCTTTGGCGTGGCTGGGATGCCCAGCTGGGGGTGCCTGTGCCTGCCTCTGGGTGCTCAGGGAGCAGGGGGCACTGGGTTTGCTCTCTCCAGCCTCTTTTCCTGACATGCTCACTAGAAAGCTTCCAGAGCAGAGAGAAGTGGCTGTTGGGGATCGTCTTCTCATAGGAAAATCGATTCATTAGAGAGCTCGATGTTTATTAGTTCTCTTCAGAGTTAAGCGTTTTCTAGATAATTTATCTGTTGTGTAGCCTAAAGGCTGCTCTCATAAACCACTTCAGGGCAAAGATGAAGCTTCTTTTGTCCCCCTAAAAGGCTTCTCATGCTTCAGGCTCTGTATGGTTATTTCTCTGACTCCTGGTCAGATGTCTCATTTCTGCAGCAGCTGATCGTCCCTCGGCCGTGTGGTGGCAAAGCTTTGCCTCCTTCTCTGTGGCTCTCTCAGAGGTTTTTATTCAGAGACCAGCAGGGGATGGAAGGAAAAAGAGAGCGGGGTTTTCACAGAGTATGGAACTTCTCTGGGGGCACCTGATCGCTCTGTAGGGAGGGCTGTGTTCTCCCAGGGAGCCCTAATGGGACAGAGGAAGGGAAGAGGGTGCTGGGGACTTCCTGAGAGGGGAAACAAGGAGCAAAAAAGGCCTTTTTGTGTGTGTGGAGTTCCTCATATATAAAGAACACCCTCTGGCCAGAATTTTGCATCAGCTGAGGCTGTGTTTATGCTTTGGAAAGGAGGAAGAGGAGGTCCCTGCTCAAGGTGATGCTAGAGGAACCCAGCATTCCCGGGAAGATGTGGCCAAGGCTGTCACCTGTGAATTTATTGCTCTTTCTGCTGGGGGAGGGCAGGAAAATGTCACATGTGCATGCAGAAGAATCCTGTTTGACATTTCCTTTCCATTCAGGAAAGTCATTGCTGCACGGTCCTTCCCAATTTGTCACCATGTTCTCAGTGAAGTGAACAAGATTAGAACATATTGTTGGGGGGGGGGAAGAAATGAATCATTTCCCATTTAAAAAAAATTGCTTTTAAACCTTCAGCTTCCCTTTAGATGAGCTAAATACCAATAAAGGGCAAAAATCAGCTTTGTGCCTGGGGGCCCTCACTGGTGTGACCAGGTTTCATCTCTTTTGTCTGGATTGCAGGCAGTGCAGCAGCTTTTAGAGTTTTGTTAATGCCAGGTTCTGGCCTATATTTTCCTTTTTCAATCATGACTATTATTCTGGTTTGTGCAGCCCTGTGGGTGGGCCTGGCCCTTTGTGGGTGAATAAAAAGGCCACCTCTTCTCTGCAGAGCTCAACATTTCAGTGTGGCGCTCCCATTCTGTATTTTTCCCATTTTTCCCATTCTGAGCCCTTTTGTAGAACACAGAGCAAAGGCCTGGACTCTCCTCCCTGCAGGGACACATTAAATGTTTCACTGACATCCCTCCATGCCCCTGAACAGCTTCAGAAAAAAACCAAGAAGCCTTGTTCAAGCTGCTCTTGCAAGTATTTCAGCATAGAAAGTGAATCCTGGCACTGGAGAGGAACAGTGGCTGCTTCATTCACCTGAGCCTTGGGATTAGCTCTGCCGTACTGAGAGGCTGCTTCCAGGAGGCTGCTTGGCCACCAGAGAAGGTCTGAGAGGTGCAGAAGAATCAGTGGAAGGAGAACGGGTGCTCTGAGCAGTGGAACAGGGCAGAGCTGAAACCTGCTCCCATCATTAGTGGGATTACACTGAGCATGAATATTGCTTTGTTGTTCCACACTCCTGCAAATTAATTATCTCCTGAAAGCCTAGAAAGTGAGCAGTTAATTGGGGGCTCTCCTGAAGTAGTGTTTGTAAGACAGAGGCTGTGTTCTGAAGGACACAAATCTGAGCTCGCTGCTCCGGGAGCATTCTCACACAACGCCTCGGGATTGTAAAACCCAGCGGGAAACGGCAGCCCCCGAGGTGTTCCTGTGTGCCCAGGGGCAGCAGGGGAAGAGACTCTGCCCTTGAGCCCTGGGGACTCAGCAGCTGGAGCTGCTGGAGAGTCCAGAGGAATCCATGGAGCTGCTCCAGGGCTGGAGCCAGGCTGGGAGAGGCTGGTCACCCGAAGGGGCTCCAGGAGAGCTGCAGAGGGACTGGGGACAAGGGACAGAGGGACAGGACACAGGGAATGGCTCCCACTGCCAGAGGGCAGGGCTGGATGGGATATTGGGGAATTAGGAATTGTTCCTTGGCAGGGTGGGCAGCTCTGGCACAGGTGCCCAGAGCAGCTGTGGCTGCCCCTGGATCCCTGGCAGTGCCCAAGGCCAGGGCTTGGAGCAGCCTGGGACAGTGGAAGAGTCCCTGCCATGGCAGAGGTGGAGTGAGAAGATCCTTGTGTCCCTCCCAGCCCAAGCCATCTGTGCCCCCAGGATTCCATGGCTGTGCTTTGGGTTCCCATTCCTGATGCCCCAAGGCTGACAAGGCTGTCTGGGAGCTGAGACCCCCAGACTCTTTACTGGGCTC
Organism: Anomalospiza imberbis; assembly: GCF_031753505.1. NCBI lineage: Eukaryota > Metazoa > Chordata > Aves > Passeriformes > Viduidae > Anomalospiza > Anomalospiza imberbis. Next base: position 30,970,709 of record NC_089682.1, read on the forward strand.
TATGGATCCTGATGGGAGAATTCCAGCCTGGGAGCTCCCAGTGGCAGGGCAAGGCCCTGAGCTAGCAGCTTGTTATGCTGAAGGAGCAGGGAGCACTGGGAATTATTATGGTCCATATGTTACTAAAAGGGTTTTAATGTGGATTAAGGGGCTTATGTAACGTGTGGGCCTAACCCACATCGTGCTTAATTTATGGTGTTTTCTCCTTGTCTTAAAAAAACCCAGCTTGTTTCCTAATGATAAGCTTGAGTACTAATTTAATTTACATTTTACTGCTCCCAGGCACAATCAGAACATGCTGGAGTAAACCTTTAAAGCCCCTTATGAAACTATTTGTTGGATTTGCCATTATTCCTTTGGCTTTTTTTTTTTTTTTTGGAGCAATGTTCTTGTTTTCCTCTGATGAAATAGTCTACTTAGGTTTGATTTGGAATTATAGGATGCACAAATTAAAACAATGGGTCTGCTACAATCTGTAGTCTCCTTGGAGAAATGAAAAAAAAACCTTCAGGAAAGTTCGGCAAAAACAGGAATTTTCCAAGCTTCTGGAATAAGAAAAGACCAGAACACAACTTCTGACATACAAAGAAAATAAAATCAAAAATACTAAAACTAAATAATTAGATAGTGTAGTTAGTGGGGGGGGGGGGGGGGAAAAAGAGGCTTAAATTGGTGATGAAGTCTTAAGTTTATCATGAAAAAACTTTATGGATCTCAAATCCTGAAGTGTGTTTTTCATTGCTTGTGTTTCCCAACAGACGCTGCCATCCCTCCAGTGCTGCAGTTGGGAGGATGTGGGCTGTGTTTTTCAGAGCAGACATATGTTAGCTTGTGTTGTGTCAGGGTTTTGTTGCCAGCTTGGTGTACTCTGGGGCAGTTCTAAAATACTGAGCTGTTTTAGAAACAGTTCCAAATTAAGTCAGAAACATGCAGAGATTCAGGTTCTCTGCCAGCCACCTAAAAAAACCAAAAAGAGAAAAAGTCATCTGCCTTTTGTTATGTGGTGTTACAGTTATTGCTAATTTGAAAAGAATCTCACAAATTCACAAGGCATTTCTTCCCTGCACAGAAGGCAGGGGGATATGTGCCCAGTTTCCATTTATTTGTGTGCATAGTTGGTTCTGACTGATTTACCAGCACAGGAACTGGAGGGCTCTGGGGGTTTTCTTTGATATTCCTGAATTTCTCCTGTCCAGGATTCATTTCCAGGATTCATTTCTGTATTTGTTTTAAGTGTCTTTACATACATCCCTGTATGTATGCAGCCTCAAGGCCACTTTAGGGAACAGGGGTCTGCTGTGTGTGTGAATCCCTTTGGAATCTCTCCTGTGATCCCTTTGGAGTCACTCAGTGCCTCACCCTGCTCTCACCGTGGTTGCAAAACTCTGGAGCTTCTCTAGAATATCTTATGCTGGATGCCAAGAGTTCATTGATCAATCATGTCCCAAACACTGATAAAACTCCCATTTCTCAACAGGGGTTTTTTAATTCCTCCCTGTGAATCATTCCTGCTAGGGGTGCATTTGGGGTGGGGTTCTTCCCCTCTGGAAAAGCCTTTTTTAAATGTTATTCCCTGCCTGGAATATGATGATGTCCTGAAGTGCTCTTTAGGTTACCTGCAAACATTTTACCTTTCCAGTGGCTCCTTTTAATGGCTTCTCAATCTCCTTTTTTTTTCTCCCCTGATTGAAATTCCACTTCTTAAGTTAAATGTTATTATCGTGGATTTGTGTTTTGACTTCTCAGCCTCCCAAAAGGTCAGATTTGAATACTTTATAGCCTCCTTCACCAAGAAAAAGTTCAGTGGCTGCATCTTGAAACAGGTCACATACTCTGCTTGAAACTAAATCAAGAATGGCTTTTCCTTTGTGGGTTTTGGGGCCAATTAATTGCAGAAGCAATCCTTGACAGTGTTTAAATTAATACTGTCTGCAAGAGGCCCTGTCCTGATGGGTGCTGGGTCTTTGTCAACACAAAGCCAAGGCCAAAATTCAGCTCCATCCCAGCCGCACCAGTGCTCACAGAACATTTGCCTTTTTTGATAGCAAACACTCCCTAAATCCTTATTCTCCTCCCTGAAGCCAGGCCTGGCCTGACTGCCCCGGTGTTCTGCGCTGTCACCTGGCTCATGGTGTGGGTTTTCAGGCAGGCAGCCCCATTTCTGCTGGGAGCTGTGGCACACAGGCACGTGTCCAGCTCTGCCTGCTTCCCTGTTTTCTGGCTGTGCCGTGGGAATGGCCTTGCTGAGCCGGGCTTTGCTGTCAGTCTGCCGTGCCTCTGTTCCAGCCCGTCCTGTCCCTGGCAGTTCAGCGTTTGCCACCCCTGGGAGGGCACAGTGCTGCAGTCAGCGTGCTCATCCACATCCTGCCTTCCTCCCGGCCTCAGCTTCGCAACACCCTTTCACTGGTCAGGCTTCATTCTCAGCTGCCGCGCTGGGCTCCTCTGGCATCACGTCTGTCCACTGCCCTCCTGTGCTTGCCATGCAGGGCTCAGGCTCTGCCCCTCCACCTGGAGCTCTGGGGAGCCCCAGCCTCCTCCTTCTCCTCCCCAGCTCCAGCCCTGCTGGCACTGATCCCATCCTTGCTGTGCCTCCCCAGCTCCAGCCCAGCCCTGCTGCCGATGCCTTGGGAAGGCTGACCTGGAACAGAGGCTGGACAGAGCTGAAGAATAAAGTAGGGGCTTATTAAGAGGCTTCAATAGGTCCACCTTGGGCAGCACAAGAACTTAGTCAGGGTTACACCCCAGGTGAACCCAAAATGATCACAAAATGCATGACTGGTCATGGGGCCTGTCACTTTTATAAGTTTTGGTTTACTAGCATTTTGGAGCTAATTGTGTAATTACAGCTTTAGCCTATGAAGTTCTACCCTTCTTGGTTTTCTCAGTTTATTCTTAGTTTTCTCTTCAGTTTACTGTTGTTTGTGCTCTTGGGCCTGAGATTTGGGTCATTTGTCCTTGGTCCCCAACTGGAGAAGGAATTGTTTTGTCTCCCTGCTCTGTGAAGAGAGCTCACCATCCCCTAACATGGAGCCCAGACCCTCACACTAAAGCAGCACAGAATCTGAAAAATAGAAAAGCTAAACCTGAGGCATCACTGCCATTGATCCCCATCCTTGCTGTGCTTCCCGGGCTCTGCCCTTGTCCTCCTGGGCAGGCCAGGGAGGCTTTCCCCCATCCCAGAGCTCTCACAGCCCTCTCGACATTTGTGTGTGGGTAATTACAGCCCAAGGGGTGTGACAGCAGCGACAGGGATATGCAAAACCCAGCTTGTTCAGACATCTTCCTTCTCCTGCCACTGTTCTCCAGTGCCTGCAGAGCCACGCACAAGTGCACAGCCATCCATGGGAACGAGCTGGGAAATCATCTCAGAATTGCCACGTGAAATGTGCTCAAAAAGTCAATTTACAGCTCTGTGTGCTCTTCAGGGATTGCTCAGGGAGGCGGGGAGAAGGAAATAGGTGACATCGCTGTGGCACTGGGAGGGTGCAGGGGGTCACCTGGTGCCTGGACACATTGCCACCCCTGCCAGCCTGGGGAAAGCAGCAGGGACACGCTCGGCTGAAGGGAAGAGCTTCTGCAGGAGTCACTGAACAGAGCAGGACACATCAGCTTGGCAAAAGGGGACCAGAGGCCCTGTCCAGCAGGGAGAAGGGAAATAAGGAGTAAGTGCTGCACACACAAAGCCCAGCACTGGCCCCGGGGAAGCACCTCAGGATGAGCAGAGAGCAGCACTTTGTCACCAAGCCCCCAGAGTGTGACACTTGCCTACGGCTGTGACTCACAGAGTGCAGACAGGAGGCTGCAGCCCCTCTCTGGGACACAAGTGAGGCTCCAGTGACAACCTTCAGATGAAGAAAGCCCTGACATGCAGATTGCTGCAATTGGGAGGGATAATTGCAGGCTGCATTATTGTGCACCTGCTGTGGCAGCCTTTCCTCCAGTGTGTCCTTCTGCTCCCAGCAGAAGAAGGGACAGGGAGCTTTTGGTCCTGTAAGGCCCTTCAGCAGCACAGCTCCTTGGAAGAATGAAGATGAAAATGAGGATTCAGCTCTCAGTGTCTCTCTTTTGCTGGCCAAATGCCCTCAGTGGGGTGGTTTTGTTCTCCCTTTGCTGCTTTGTGTACACAGCGATGAAGACGCTGCTTGGAATGGGTTAGAGCTTTATGGCAAAAGCGTTTTTCATCTGGAAGGGAGTTCTAACATTCTAGGTGGAAGAAATAGCCTGTAAATATTTCCTTTGCAGGTGGCACAGCTGTGGACATAGTTTTACACAGTTGAACCAAATGGCATTAGTTATGCCATGCTTGCCATCAGCTACCAGGTGTATTTGACAGAGCTGCTGCTGAGATAGAGAGGAATAGGGTGAGTTCTACCTGCTTCTAACCATAAATAGCAAAAAAGGCACAAGAGGAGGCATTGAAATCCTGCACAGCATTTTGTTTGCAATAACTAAAGCAAAAGTGTCTTCCTGAAATGGTTCAGCATTGACCTGAAACTGAGTTTCATATCCCCAGGATCAATTTCTTGTTGCATCCCTCCGGCAACAGACGTGTTTTTATTGTGCGTGCAGATGTGGAGGGAATTGGAATCCAACATGAGCCAAGGACCCTTCTTGGGTCTCAGCATGGCACTGCTGAAGCCATGCTTTACAAAGTGACACGGAACAAACAGGATCCACCCAAAGGAAACACTCCAGTGAAGAACCCAAACCAGCAAGGTGGAAGGCTGTAAAATGAAGGCTGGTTTTAGCCCTCCTCTGGACACGTGTGAGGAGATGAAGAGATGTGAGCATTGTGCTTTTGAAAAGGGGAAGATATCAAAGATGTGCTTTGCTCTTTTCTGAAACCGGATTCTTTGAGAAGCCCCAGCTGTACCAGAGCAGGCAAGAACACCCTGAGCTGTACCTTCCCTTTGAATTCTGCACAGCTGGCACTTCAGCCTTTAATTTTCCATGCTGCTGCAAAGTGCCTCAGCAACCCACTTGAGGGACTTGATGCAGCCACACAAACACTTCCCCAGTGCAGGACCCGGGGTGCCAAGGGAGTCTCCTCTGTTCCTTCAGTCAGTCTGGGGAGTGAAATGCTTTCAGCCACCTAGGACGTGTTTGGGATCCCAGCTTGCTGGCACCAATGCTGCTCTGCTGCTCCAGGAGCAAGCATGGGCTCAAACATGTGGCTGAATGTTTGCTGAGTGGCCTCAAAGCACAAAAGGAGGGGATGGTTTCCTCCTCCAGCTACCCCTTCAAAAATAATTCCTTCTGCTGTTTCATAGGAGGGCTGCTGTGAGGAGCTCTGCTTGCCTGCTGTCAGTGAGCTTTCCCAGCACAAAAGTGAAAGTGAGGAGCATGTTAAGTGCTGCTTCACAGGAAATAATTATGCCAATGCATTGTCTAAGTGCTCCTATAAAAGGTGCAGTTAATAAAAATGCATTGACTCCACTCTTCTCATGCACAATGCCCAGTTCCTCAAGCTTAGCAGGCAGCAAAGCCTGTGCTATGAAACAGATTTCTGCTTCCTAATTAATAACCTGGTGATTTCTACCAGGTACAGCTCTTTGTTTGTAATTAGTGAAGCAAGTGATGCTAATATCTGGTGCTGAACGACGCCTTTTCCCCACGCTGTAACTTCTGCCAGGAAAAACGGTGTTTTTTCAGTCCTTACCTAAACAGCCTCAGGATGGGGTTTAGTCAGTTTTGCAGTGGAGGCTGTGGGAAGTGTGCAGTCAATGTTTTGAGACAGAGCAGGGCTGTGTGAGCAGTGAGGGCCACTGCAGCCTGAGACAGAAATCGTGCCTGGATCCCGTTTTAGGCTGGCTTTGGAAGGCGTTTCCCTCTGGAGCACGCTGCAGGGGAAGCAGCACCCGGTGCCTCTGTCCCCCTGCCTGTCCAAGGGATAAAGCTGAGAGTCCTCAGCCCGTGCAGATGGATCCACACATGCAGGCAGCTTGATTTCAGGCTCCAGCTTTTGGGAGCAGCCTCAGGGCCTGCCTCGGGAGCCTCTGTAGTGGCTTTGATGTGACAAATGTAGTCATACATGTGCTAAGACAGAACTTAAAGGGAACGGGGAGAGAGGAGTGAAAAAAGAGCCCCAATCGGTGCTCAGGGAAATGAATTGACTCAGAATGAGACACCAGCCCCCATTCCTGTGCAGCAGGAGCCCTGCTGGGGGGGAGAGGACAGTGAAAAGCAGGAGCAGCTTGGAAACCCTCCTGTTCCTGAGGGACAGAGTCCTGCAGCTGCTGGGGGATGGATGGCACCTCTGGGGCACCCCAGGGAAGGGCTGTGTCCCTTCCACAGGGCTCCCAGGGCAGGCTGAGCATGGCAATTCCTCTGGGCATGGCATCAGCAGGTTTGCTCTGAGCAGACCTGTCCCGCAGCCCAAGCACTCCCCGTCAGAAATGGATTTGCCTTCAGCTGTGCTATCCCGAATTTATGGCTGAGTAGGGAACGTGCAGGACTCGTTACCTGGATAAATGCTAAAGGTGTCAAAATAATGTATTTCATTTGTAAAAGTTCAGAATGAGAAAAAGCTGGTTTACAGGCAGACAGTGTTCTGCTCCCTTTCCAATATTTTTGCACATAAATACAAAGGTTGACAAATGGAGCTTGTTTTTCCATGGAGACTACAGCACCTCTTGATTTAGTAAACCACAAAAGTCAATGTATTAAAGCAAATAATTTCTTAATTCATTGTAGCATTTTAATGACTCAGTGTTTATTTGGATTTAAAGCTGTTTTTTAAGCTGCCTCAGTTCCTTTCTACTCAGGTAGAATAGATAATTCTCTCTGGCATGAAGCAGGCTCTGCTACATAGTGTAAAAAGATCTCTATAACCTTAAAACACTGCAGAAGATTTATTGCACCAGTCCTGTACCCACTAATAAGATTCAATTGGCTCATGGAAGGTCTCAGTGATCCCTGGGACGAGGTGCCTGACCCAGCAGGGTCCCTCCCATTCCTTTTGGACAGACCTCAACATCAATTAGGGGCTCAAAGTTCTTTCCCAAGCATTGTTTACCCTGAGGAAACGCCAATCAACCAAACTCCCCTAGATCTTTCCCTCCTTCTTATTTAGGTAAAGCAAGAAAATCTCTGATTTCTGGGTTTTTTTGGGTTTGGAGCCTTTATTTCAGTCTCTAATTCAGTTTTGTGTTTCCAGTCTCCTGACTATAGATGGCTTTCAGTGATTAAAGAATCCACAGAATCAGCAAGAAGTCTGGGGGTTCCATGCTCTGGAATATCTGAAAAGACAGAGAAGAGAGGGGAATGCAATATGTTTGTCCAGGAGATGCAATACCCACCACTGCTGCTGCAGTGGGGTGGGGGCAGCTGGATTTCTGCTTTCCAGGCAGGATGTGCAGCTGAAATAATCTCCATGGGTGTTGGTTTCCTTAGCTTTTACAGAGGTGGGGTAACTGAGAGGTGTTTTAAAAGATTTTATTGTTACCAGTCTTGAGGAGTAGTGAGACACAAGAGGTGTAAAACTCAATGCTATTCTATCAGAAGCCAACTTATTTTTTGGTTACAATACTTTATAAATGTTTTTTAGCCTATTAGCTTATGCTGTTACTACTTCTATCACCTATATTTTTTCACCATGTGGTCAATGCATCTTTCACAGTTCTAATTCTCTAAAATACCTGCTCTTTTTGTAAGGCTATATTTTGAAACTTGTTGAAACTTGTTTCTAGTTCAGTCTCTCAACGTCATCTCTGTTCTGTGGCCTTCTTAAGCCAGCACACCTTATCTCAGAGTTTGCATACAGACGTACAGGGCTGTGTGAGCTTTCTGTCAGGTTTTTAGAATCATTTGTAAATCCATTTCTCACACCTGGGGGGGGTGCAAAGGGCTGCAGGCTCAGCCACAGCCGTGGCATTCCTCCTCTGGAACAGCAGCCCAGCACTGCCATGTCAGACTCTGTGTGTGCAGCAGCATCTCAGGCTTTGGAAGGGAAAGTGTCAGCTCTGGGCTGGGCTGGGGGGGAACAGGAGCAGAGACAATCCTGAGGCAGCTCTGGGCCCACTGCAGGTGCTCACCAGTGGGCACTGAGGACTGTTTTACCTCACGTCTCACCAGGCCCCCAGATGCGTGCACTGCCTTCCTTGTTCTCAGTGTTGTTAGAAATGAGGAGCTTGACTCAGCCAATGCATCACGCAGCAATTCAATTTATTGATGAATAGGGCAAGGTATGAGCAAAGGCACTGCTGGGTGCAGTGGTGGGGGTCTTCCCCTCCGACTGCACACCGATTGTTGGGCTTGCTGGTATTTATTGATCATATTCGTGCATATTCATAAGCTTTCCCAGCAGTTTCTATTTCCCATTTTTACATGAGTTTTCGGCAGTTTCCACTTCTGCCTTTCAACGTCACAATTCTATACTTTAGGATGGTAAATCTGTGATGGTGATGTCTGGTTCCTTTCCAATTTCTATAGTCTATTGTGTACATCCCAGGATGTGTGTCCAGATGGTGGGCTCCAACTTCTGTTTTCTGGGACCATTAATCTATGGCAGTGATGTCCAGCTTCCCCTTTCGAAATCATCAATCAGCAAACTTGATGTCCAACTTCATTCTCCAGGAGCTTGGGATAGGGTCACTTCCCTTTCTGTTTAAATCCTTTGTACATTCTAAAGCTACAGTTTAAAATACTTAATACTAAGCAATATTCCAAAATTATAAATCAAAAGTTCTTATTGGAAAGCAGCTTGAGACTTATAATTGTTATTTGCACACAAAAGATTGGCTCAAAAGCCTTCTTCCATGCTTTCCTCGGTTGTTTATTAGAACTCATCTTTATCACTGTCCCACGGTCGTGTTCCACACATTTCACAATTACAGCTTCACAGGTTGCCTTTATTTACCTGACATGAAACACAGCTTTGGATTTCACAGCATGCACCAAGACTGGAGCCCCAGGGCAGCCCTCAGCCCTGCCTGCAGAGACCCATGTGAAATACCTCAGGAAATCAGGTTAACTGCTGTAAATCCAGGTCCTGGCATCAACCCACGGTGTCACATCCATCCTCAGTCCCTTTCTGCAGGAGGGGAATGGCTTCTTCTCACACTTGTATCTTCCTTTTACTCAGCCTGCTTTGCACAGCATCCTTGTTTCTTGGGTCAAAGCTTTGTCCTAGCACATGAAATTGTAAATATTTAATTAACAACTGGAAAAAAAGATCTAATCTGGCTTAGTAGCTGATAAGGATCTCCAGTCTATTGTCAGATCCTCTTGCTTTCCTAATTCTTTTGCAGTTGTGACATATGAATACAAAAATATATATCTTTTTTTTTTATTTTTCCTCAAAAACTCTGAATTAGCCTTTGATTATTTTTTTTTGGAGATGCATCTGTGATCTTCATAAACTCCTTTCATTGTCTTTTTGCTCTGCCCAGCATCCCTTAGCCAAACAAGGGAACAGCATAAAAAAGAAGCAAAAATTTGGACAGTGCCCCCCCCACTTCATTTGCAGTAAATTCAGCCTTTGACCTGCTACAGCCAGAGATGAAAAACATGGCAGGACATTCCTTTTTCTCCAAGCTGCCTTAGGCTAGTCACTCTTTGGTTTTAAAGGTGTGTGTGTTGTTCAAGCTCCTACAGCTGGCATTTAAAACAAGTATCTTCATGACACAGCCTGCACGAGTGTCAAAATTCACAAATATTTGGGCATTCTGCAAGTCTTTTGTGCTCAGAGTCTCTTTCTCAGCCCCCTCGCGTGCAGGAATTTTGGGGCTGCAGATTCTGAGAGTTTTCAGTCTAAAATTAGCAAGATTTTCCCATTAACAAGCAGGTGTTTGCTTTTCCACACAAACAAGATTGCAGAGCCACAGCATGTCTGTGCACATGTGAGAGCAAAAGAGAGCTGAACAAGCAACAGAAACATTTTTATTTCCCGTGCTGGGTTTTTTTCCTTGTGTCTCCTGGTTGCTTTCAAGGACACATCTTCCACACACCAAAAAAAAAAATCTAAATAGACAACCAGAAAGTCGAAAATTTGCAAAATTATTAGATGTCATTTCCAATAAGTGGGTGGCTGGGTCAGCAAATTTAGCGGCCAACATGGGCCAAAATTGCTGCATAATCTGCATATGCATTTATATTGGTCTTTCTCCAAAAGTAATGTGCTGTCACTGAGAAGAAATGTGGCCTTTCCAATGGCCAGCTGCTTCCCTGGAAAAGATTATTTGTCAAATCTGAGCCTCAGCATTTAGCAAAAAGGAAAAACATGTTGTCCTTCTTTCGTAAATGTTGGGTCTTCGGCAAGCCTGGGTGATTTATAAGGGTTGTGTAGGTGATAAATCCCCAAATCCAAAAATGCAACCATATCTGGAGCCAGGGCAGGGGGGAAGAACGGGAACATCTAGAAATGGGAGGACACTCACAGGAAAGGAAGGAATAACATCATAATGTTTTAAACTCCTGAAGATAAAGTAATAATAGTCACGTTTTCAGCTTTCTGTCCTGTTCAGAGGGTGTGAAATTTCCTGTGGCTTCATTTGGTGCTGTGTTTACTCTGTGTGACACCAGCGAAGGCACAGCCACCCCACAACGCTTTGTCTTCAGCTGCAGGGAGATTGTTTTCATGGGAGGGATGGTGGGATGCTCAAGGACAGACGTTCCCTGGGCTCACTTCTGAGCACACCCAGCTGCCCTCCTTCCCCTGGCCTTCCACGGCCAGCAGCTGGCTCCTGCTGGACACCTCCTGCAGCCCAGGGGGCAGCTCTGACCCTTGCTCTTCCCAAGGAGCCAGGGCAGCCCAAACAGCGCAGGAGCAGAGAGCAAATGTGCCAGCAGGGAGCTGTGGAGGGAGGGCAGCTGTCAGCTCTGAGAAGTGAAGATATTTTTATTTGGGATGGGGGGAATGAGGGTAGAGGTTTTTTTCCTTGGATTAGATGGGAGGTGCAGCATACTTAGCAAGGAGATAAAAAGACAAGGAGCTGCTGGAGTCCAGTGGAGGCCACAAAGATGCTGAGGGGTCTGGAGCACCTCTCAGGGGACTGCAGGAGCTGGAAAATGCAAGCACACGGTGTGTGTGTGTGTGTTTGTGTGTGTGTGTTTGTGTGTGTGTGTGTGAGTGGTCTGCACAAACCCCACCCTCCTGTTGCTGCATGCATGCAGAGCCTGGCAAACAGATGAATGCATTTCTGATGGCCCTGTGGCTCCTCAGCTGCTGCTGAGTTGAAATTTGCTCTGTGGACGTGCCTGCAGCAGCTGCACAGGCAGGAAGGGCTTCACCACTTGGGGAAGCTGAACTCAAAATGTGAAATAATTACAACATCTTGCAGTCACACACGCTGCAGACGAAGTTCTGACAGCAGCATGGTGTTCTTTTCTTGCTTGATTTGCATTCTGGAGAGTCTGGGCCATTCCTTGGGATGCAGCAATGTGCTGTGCTGTGTGTTCCACCTCCTGCATTGTCAGAGGGTCCTTGTTCCTCTGAGCCGTTGTGCCCAGCTCAAATCCTAAATCTGGGTGTTCCTCTGAGCCTTTGTGCCCAGCTCAAATCCTAAATCTGGGTGTTCCTCTGAGCCTTTGTGCCCAGCTCAAATCCTAACTCTGGGTGTTCCTCTGAGCCTTTGTGCCCAGCTCAAACCCCAAACCTGAGTATTTCTCTGTGCCCAGCTCAAACCCTAAATCTGGGTGTTCCTCTGAGCCTCTGTGCCCAGCTCAAATCCTAACTCTGGGTGTTCCTCCTAAGTCCTATCAAGCCCTGGGAGGCCAGGAATGGGGAGTAATGCTCTGGCCACCGGGGAGAGAGGACAGTCAGGAGAAAGCCCCTCTGCAGGGGTGGTACCTGCTGCAGGTTCCTAGCCTGCTTCTCCCTGAGCACTCAGGAGCTTGTCAGGCAGGAGGAAAGGGCAAAATCCCTCCTCATGGCTGGCTAAGGAATAGAAACTCACTGAATTTACTCCTGAGACTCAGCAAACTGGAGCAGGGCCCTCTCAGACCCTGACACACCCCACACTGTGTGTACCTTGAGTTCAGTAACAGCAGCTCCTTGGCTGTTTCTGCATTCCGTGCACATTCACTGCTCAGGTTTGCAGTGGCAATGGGGGGGTTATAGTGAGGAAAAACAGCTTTACAGCTCTTAAAAACCCCAGCTTTTGGCCCCAGGTGAATGGGTATTGTCTTCAGGAGGATGTCTGTTGGCTGCAAGGCACAATTCAGGCAAACAGCGTAGGTCAGGCCTACCTGTGGTTTGGGCTCACGTTTCAGGGAGCTCTGACAGATCTGGAGCAGTTCTGGGGAGGAAATGAGGTGCACGCTCTCAGAAATGAGGTGTGCACACCCCAAGGCAGTGCCCAGACTGCAGGGAAGAGCCAGGACACAGCTGGGAAATGCAGGGTGCTCAAGCCCTCTTTGCCCTGGAGAGTGAGTGAAGAGAAGGGAACTTGTGCCTGTTCACTTTCCCTTCAGCTGAGCATCCTGCAAACCTCCTGGGAGCAGCTTCCATTGCACCTGGGGGCTTTGTAGCCAAACCCAGTCTGTACCTGATCAAAATCATTTTCGTTTGAAGCAAATAAAAACTGATGACTTTTCAGAATCAAGTATCAGTTTGGGCTCAGCTGCTTCGGTGTCTGGTAAAAGGATCCCACAATCAGATTTTTTCAGGGGTATAAAATCACTGCAGGGAGTGATGCCCCAGACATTCCCTTCCAATTACCCTGAACTGGAAGACTCAATTGCTCCAAGTCATTTCATTCTGCAATGACTGTTTTCATGGATGTGATTTAAATTATGCCAAAGGTTTTTAATTAAAGTCACCCTTGTCATGCAAATATTTAATTTGGAGTGATATATTTTTAGCTGTAAACCACTGTCTTGATTTTTGGAGAATGTTCTTTAGAATTCATAAGGGTGTTTTGGTACAAGGCTGTGTTGGTTGTGACATGAGGTATCTGTCAGTCATTCCCTCCCTGCCTGGCTGCTGAGGCTGGAGAGATGAAATTCAACCTCAGACTCTTCCAGAAAAGCAGAGGTTGTTGCTAGGCTTGTACTGTTTCAGCAAAACATGAATAAAAATAATATTTCATAAAGGTGGGCTTGCAAAATCTTGTACTTTTCCTGAGCTGGTAGAGTCGCCCCCCTGCAGGAAGCGTTTTACTGAAGAATTCTGGTTTCAGTGTTCAGCATTTTAAATAAGTGTTTTAATACAAGAACTTTCAAGAGTCTGAGTCCAAAAAGTGAGCAGAAATAGCTGCAGACATCTTTCTTTCCTTTTTTTTTTTTTTTCTGGCACAGCACTGAAGTGGAGAAGCTGTAGAGTGTCTGTCCTTTGAGTTATTCTGATTACAGAAAGCAGCTGATCCAGTGTTGAGCAGGAAGCCAGATTAGGTGGCCTCTGGAGGTCTCTTCCAGCCTGTGCTTGCTAAAATTGCATGATTTGAAAGTCATCTTCACAATAAGTTATAAACCTGAGGATTCCCACGTACTGAAAATCAGTATTTTTCCCTTCTCTAGACCTTGAAGGGGGAGTCTATTTATTGTGCTTCCACAGTTCCTGCTGCATAATCCCTGCTGCATAATTCTTTAAAAATGGTAAATGGACCAACAAAGGCAGCAAGCACCTCGGAGAGAACTTTGCTTTTCTCCTCCTTGCATGGAATGCTGATGAGGGCTTTTTTGGGGAGGGGTGGGGGCTGTAAACAAAAATATTCCTGCCGCTTTTGGCTGCGAAATAGCAGACAGAGAAAAGCCAAGAAGATTTCAGAGCATCTTTCTGTTCGCTCCTAAGATTCTCTCTCTTTTTTTTGCTGCCACATTTAATCTTCTCTGCCCATCTAAGGTGCATTTGGACACGCAGCATAATCAGCCATGCTCCCCAGAAATGCGTGTGGCCAGAAGAAGGGCAGGAGAGCACGCCTGCAGGCATGTGTGCCTGCACCCACATGAGGGAGGGGATGCCTCTTGCAGGCTTTACTCCAGGGATTTTGCTTTAGCTCAGGAAATCTGGCCTTGCTTTGCCTTGCGGCACGAGTCTGACTATGCGCCGCTCCCTTTTCCAGGTGGCTTTTGAGACAGGTACAGAGAATGTGCTCTGAAAAATGGTTGTTATCTCAAGGGGTGCATTAGGAAACAGGAAAGCTGCAACAGTGTTGGTTTCTGAAGGTCTAGCAGCAAGGCAGAGATGCCCATGATAAAACCAGTGGCACTCTTTGGTCTAATCAAAGGTTAATTGAGTCTGCACTGCCAGTCAGGCTGAAGGAAGCAGAGCAGGGTTTTAGAGAACAGCATCAAAAAGCCCCATTTAGTGATCTGCAGAGGCTGCCAGCTGCTTGACAGGAGTGAGCTGAGCTCTTTTTAAGACAGGCTTCTCTTATTAATAATGCTTCTGCTCTCTCTAATTACCCGCTCGTGGTTCTGTAAAAGGCGAAGTGCTTTGGGCGTTCCAGCTAAGAAACCAGAATCTGCAGGTGCCCAGCAATGCAGTGCCACAGCAGCTGACCCCAGCACTGTTTGGAACAGCTGGTGTCTCCCCCTAGGCCAGCCCAGACCCCATCTGCCTCTTCAGACACAGAGCACGAGCCTGGTTCCCTTTCTGTGTGTCTCACAGCACCTTCTGATGGAGCAGTCAGCTGCCTTGCTCCTCTGCTGCTCTCTCTGTTCTCCCAGAAACACTGGAGATAAAATCACAGATATTTCAAATAAATGAGTGCTTTGCTTTGCAACAAAAAGCAAGAGAAGCTTTTTTTTTTTTTTTTTTCCCCCAGAGAAAGGCAACAGGAGCAGTTCATGTGCTCTTGTGTTCCCCTGTGCCTCTGGAAAGGCAGGGAGGGAATCAGAAGGTGATATTGAAGGCTGCCTCTGCCAGAGCAGGAATTGACCCCTGTGTCTCACTGGCCCAGCTCACAGGTCCCAGACACCTCTCCTTGGCTGGAATTGGCAGCCAATCTCATGGCACTGGTACCATTCCCCTCAGCAGAGGACCCCACCAGCCTCTGGCCCCCAGAGCAGTGCAAATGTATTGATTTCCATGCCTGTTAGGGCTGTTTGCCCCAGTTCCAGTGCAGCATGTCCCTGCACTGAGGGTTAACGTGACCTTTTGAAAATGAGGATCAAACATTTGACTTCAGAGGTTGCAGTGTTTGCATAAAATCCACCCAGTTTCGTGGCTGCTCTTTACTTTTGTCTGCCCCGGTCAGCTCCCGAATGCCCGGCTTGGGCTTCTCAGCTTTTCGTCGGGGCCGGGGCTCGCCGCAGTTTCCGGGTGCTTTTGCTGTCGCGCTCCGGGGTGGGCTGTTGGCCGCGCTTTGCCATCGGTGCGAGGGAAGAAACAAAGAGGCAGGGAATTCGTCCAAATCCGTCCGCGTGGCGGCTGGATGCTTTATTGGCTGCGAGAGCTGCGATGGAAAGGCTGCAGCCGCTCCCAGCTTCGCACGGACGCAAATGGCCTCGAGCATGCCGAGGAGTGGGATGATATAGGGAAGGGACAGGGCGGACGGGGAGCCCTCCCGCCCAATGGGTACAGACATTGCGGTGATGACGTGTACTACAGCAACCAATGGGAACACGGCAGGGGCGGACACAAGACTTTGGGGTGAGTGGGACCGCGAGAACGGGGAGATGGGCACGGAAACCACAGGAGTAGGGGAAAACTCGGGGGATGCACGAGGGTACAGAGAACTGGAAAACTAACAAAGAAAAAACCCATAATGTGAACCCAAACCTGGGATGCAACAATTCCCCGCTTTAAATAATATAAAAAAGACAGTTGTTTCTGTTTGGATTCTTGCACAGTGGCCTCTTCTCCTGGCTTCTTCTGCTGCTGTGACTGCTTTGTAGATGGAAAGGGCTTGGGGATGGTACTGGAGCTGCTTTTTCCCTGGGTGTTTGGGGATAGGGGAACTGGGACAACAACTTTATTATAAACACGACCTGGAGACATACACAGTCTGAGGTAGATGTGGGAAAAGTGCTTTTTAGGGAGATGTTGAGTCTCTCCCTTTTCTGTGGTGCCTGTGATTGGATGCAACCCCTTGGTTGGTGGGATCATTGGTTGCATCCACTGGCACTGTATCGCTCCAACTCACTGACTGTCCTGGTGTGTAAGGTTTGGCATGCCTCCTGGGGATCCACTTGACTCCGGAGGGCGTGGATACGCAGGCATATCCCCGTCCCCAGGTCAAGAGTGGGAATGGACCCTGGATTTCTTTAGAGTCTGGATCCCTCACTAATACTGGAGGCCTCTCCTCTGGCTGGAGCTCCTGATGTTGTTTGAAATGTCTCAGGGCTGGCGGTTCTTGCCTGTCAAAAGAGCAGTTTAGGAAATTGATAGTAAACAAGGCCTTGCAGAGTCTCTTGTGCGGTGACAGCACTCGCACATCTCCCCGCTGCTTCCGGAGGACTTGTTTCAGCGTCTGGTGAGTCCTCTCTATTATGGCCTGGCCAGTGGAGGAGTGAGGAATCCCAGTATTATGCTGGACCCCCCATTCCTGCAGGAAGTTACTGAGCACCCTGGAAGTATATGCTGGACCATTATCAGTTTTTATTGTGGCTGGGACCCCTAAAGTAGCAAGGCGTGTATGAGGTGTTTTTTCACGTCTGTGGCTCTTTCTCCTATGTGGGCTGAGGCGAAAACTGCTCCCGAGAAGGTGTCCATGGTTACATGGACATTCTTGAGTTTCCCAAATTCGGGGACTTTGGTGACGTCCATCTGCCATACCTCACAACTGCGGAGACCTCTGGGATTCACACCTGCTTCCAGTGTTGGTAGAGCTGCCTCCTGACAGTTGGGGCATGAGGCCACAATTTCCCTGGCTTGGTCACGCCGCAGATGGAACTGGCGTACCAGACCTGGGGCATTTTGATGGAACTGCTGATGGCTGAGCCTGGCCTGCTCGACTATGTTTGGCTGGCCTCCCAGCTGTACTGGGGCTGCCAAGGCGTCTGCTCTGCGGTTCCCTTTAGCAATAAAGCCTGGGAGATCCGTGTGTGACCTCACATGTATCACATAAAAGGGATGCTCACAGTTAGAAACCAGGTGTACTAATTCTGTGAGCAACCTGAAGATGACTTGATTTGGGACCTCTTTTACAATTGCATGTTCAGCTCTAGACACTGCTCCTGCCACATATGCCGAATCTGTGACTAGATTAAAAGGTTGATCGAATTTTTTAAAAGCCCTCACGACAGCATCCAACTCAGCTACTTGTGGGGAACCTTCCACTACTTTAACGTCTGATTCCCACAGCTGAGTCACTGGGTCTTTCCAAGTCACTACTGACTTGTGGGACTTCCCTGACCCATCTGTGAACACTGTCAGAGCTTTGAGTGGCTTTTTAATTTGCATTTCTCTCGGCAACAATTTGAATTCTGTATTGAACAGATGATGGCCAGGATGCCCAATTTGAATTTGGCCTGAGAAGCTGTCTAGAGCAAACTGCAAATTTTCATTTTGTCTGAGAAGGTGTTCAAAGGTCTCCTCGGTCATTTTCCCCGTGGATGTTTTGATGGGGAGGTGGATACATGTGAAGTCACAACCCGCTAGTACTTGCAGACGAGCCCTGGCCCATATTATGAGCTGCGCCATCAGCTCTTGTGGCTTGGTGATACTTTTGGACTGTCTGTGGCCAAGGAACACCCACTCTATTATCAAGAGGGGGTCCTGTTGGTCCTTGTCCCACTGGAATATTATACCGTGTAGATGGGGTAACTCACCTAAGATGATGAAGCGGAAAGGCAGCCCTGGTTGACAGCGATGGGCTTGCCTACTCGCGATGGTGGTTTGGACCTTCTCGAGTGCGGCTCTGGCCTCCCGGGTCAGGACTCTTGGGGAACTTAAACCCTCATCCCCCTCCCTTTTTGCTAACAAGTCAAAAAGAGGGGATAGTTCTCTCGTGGTGAGTCCCAGCCATGGCCTGATCCAATTTAGTGATCCACACAAGCGCTGGATGTCATTCAGCGTCTTGGGGTTGTTACTTATCTGAATTTGTTGAGGCCTAATCGTTCGGTTATTAATTTCTAGGCCCAGGTACTTCCAGGGTGGCAGTAACTGTACCTTCTCTTTTTGTAGTTCGAATCTGGCCACCGACAAGGCCCTAACAGTGTCCTCCAGAGCTGCTTGTAGGACCTCGCTGTCAGGGGCACAAATCAGCACGTCATCCATGTAATGATAGAAAATACAGGATGTCCACTTGGCACGCATTGGGGACAGAACTCTGGCGATATACCACTGGCATATAGTGGGGGAACATTTTAGCCCCTGAGGTAGTACTGTCCAGTGGTAGCGCTTCATAGGGGCTTCCCTGTTGATGGAGGGTACAGAGAAGGCAAAACGGGGAGCATCATCCGGATGGAGCGGGATTTGAAAGAAGCAATCTTTAATGTCAATTACGGCTAAATTATAATTTTGGGGTAGCATAGATGGAGATAGCATACCCGGTTGGAGAGAGCCCAGATTTTCTATGGCTTCATTAATTTTCCTTAGGTCATGGAGGAGTCGCCACCTGTCCTTCCCTGGTTTTTTAATTACAAACACCGGAGAGTTCCAGGGGCTGTTAGTTTCGACTATATGTCCCTTCGCCAATTCCTCCTCCACTAGTTTTGTGAGTGCCTGTAGTTTTTGTTTACTTAGCGGCCACTGCTCCACCCAGACAGGCTTATCTGTGAGCCATGTTAATTTCTGTGTGGGGCGCTCTTCAGTGGCCGCACCTAAAAATGTTGGGGGGCCGGAAATTCCAATTTGGCTCCCCACTGGGACATGGCGTCTCTCCCCCATAGTGTAAATTTACAATCGATCACGAACGGACGTACTGAGGCTAGCAGTCCGTTCGGACCCTTAATTTGGATAATATTTTTTGATTGCTTTGCTGGCTGGGGCCTGCCTAGTCCTAAGACTGGCGTGGCCGCACTTTGCAGCTCCCAGTGTGACGGCCACTTATGTGGTGGGATGACCATCACGTCTGCCCCTGTGTCCAACATCCCCTGAAGGTATGCAGAATGCCCCTCGCACTTGAGTTTACACCATGCGAGGGGTTTTTCCTCTCCCAACTTCCCAGCATAAAAGACTGAGAGTTCCAGGTCATTACAGAGAGCACGAGGAATAGGAATTGCCTGTGCAATAACCTGGCCCTTAGGCAGGAAGAGGGGGGGATGGACACAGCGTGCCATGAGATAGAAGAGCCTTGGATTAAGGGTGGAAATTACCGGAGGAACCTCTATCTCCAGTGGGGTGCTTTTTGTGTCTCTGACCACGAGGTACCTGCAGTTCAGAAGGTCCTCCTTCCTCCTGGTTTCACAGCGGCAGATGTGTGATAGAAGCTCTGCATCTGCTATGAAGAAATGCCAGTCCTGGGAACGAAAGTGGACAGAATTGGTGAGTCGGAGCCGATAAGGCTCCCCGATGTCAGTAGTTGAGAGGCAGCCGCTTACAGATGGGACTAGATGGTGTATCGCAGCTCCTCTTGCGGCACCACGACTTGCCTCATTTTTATCAGCATGCGAGGCAAGTGCGCGTTCCTTTCCTAGTTTTTTGGGATTGTGGGGTTGCCATCCCTTCTCCCTCCTCCCGCAGCCCTGGGTGGTATAGTCCTTAGAAGTGGGCAGTGATCCTGGAAATGTCCCTCCTGATGGCAGTGGAAGCACCGGCGTGTGGATGGAAGTCGCTTCGGAGCTGAGTTCCTTGGAGGAGCAACAGCAGATGCGACCAGCTTGTCTTTAGGTCTCTTTGGGGCCTCCTCCTCTATCAGGTGTGATTTCAGGGTGCACTCCTCGATGATCTGGTCGAGGGTCAGCGCTGGTGAGGCCGGCAGCGACAGGATGATTCTTTTGCACATGGTGTTGGCATTCATGTGCACCACTTCTAGGACTAGCCCGTCTCGGTGTTCAGGTCTCTCCACCCGTCTCTCGACTGCTGCCCGGACCCAGTCTACGAAATCTGCAAAAGGCTCTGCGACACCTTGTTTAATCGCTGTATAGGGAACCATCTGGTCCTTGGTGGGCATGCCCAGGAACGCACGCTCTGCTGCACCCCTGGACATGTCCAGCACGGCCGTTGGAATTCCCCGAGCTTGAAGTTGCCCTTCACTCCATTCTCCTTCACCCACAAGATGGTCCAAAGTGATCGGTTCTTCCGCGAAATCCAGGCTGTAAGGCCCTTCTAGGATTTCGGGAAGCAGGTCTGCTGCCAGTTTCTTCCACCTCCTCTCCCACAGGCTGTATTCTGACGGGAGAAGCAGGCAGCTGAACATACACTTAAGGTCTGCTGGCACTACGGTTCTAGACGTTAAAGTCGCTTTTAAAATGCCTTTAAAAAAGGGGCTTTTTTGTCCAAAATCACGTGATGTTTTGCAGACCTCTTTTATGGATTCATAGGGAAGGGGTGTCCATGTAGGGTTTTCCCCTCCCCTGGCGTAGGAGGCTGGAGTGCGGAGCGACTGCTCGACTTCATAGATTGGGCCCCATCCCCTCCCCTCTCCCCTACTCCCCCCTCCCCCCCTGGGTATCCGAGGAGCGGGAGGACGTGGGGGCGCGGTACGTGGGACAGGGCAGGGAGAATCTTCTCCCTGGGACAGCGGGGCGGAGGTGACAGAGCCCTCCCTGTTGGGGGAGGGTGGGGCTGATGTTGCAGCAGGCAGGGCATGGAAGAAGGGAACGCCCACCCGAGGGGGAACAGGGGGAGGGGTGGCAACGCGATGCCTGGAGTGGGCGGTGCCCACACCCACAGGGAAGCAGGAAGGGGTGGGGTCAAAGGTGGGGATACAGGGAACAAAGGAGACAAAGGGATTATGGGAAGAAGAAACCTCTCCACGTGGCCGCCCTCCATCTTGGGAAGACAGAGGCCCTAGCCACGTGGCTGCGGCTTCCTCAGGGGGAGAAAGAAAGGGATTCAGGGGAGCAGAGCAGCGCGGGGTAGCGCCAGAACTAGGATTTCTAACTGGGAAAAAGGGATTGGAAAAGGGGTTCGGGATTAGTTCCTCAGCAGAGTAGCTAATTCCACCAAGATGGGGGTGCCGGGATGGCTCGGGGGAGCCAGGAGCACGGTCCACGTCTGTGGAGCTGCCCTGCGCCTCAGAGTGGCGGAGCACTCCCCTCTGCCTACCCGGTTTAGGGGAAAAAGGGGTAGGAGAGGATGGGGAAATGGATTCAGGGGAAACAACAGTTTTGCCCGATGGCTCTTTCCTTTCCTCGGCCACTTCTCGCGCGGACCCCGCTTTTACAACCTCCGAGATTAGCAAATGGAGCTTTGGGAAGCAATCTTTCACAGAGGGATCCCTGTCCATTCCCTCTGCTAACCTGGCTCCTACTTGCTCCCAGAACTCTGTTCTGTGAGCATCCTCTGCGGTTACACGTGGAAAGGAAAAGCAGAGCCATCGTACAAACTGCTTGACTGAATTTTTGGGGTAGGGATGTTTTACTGATAAAATCCCCTTAATTTGGGTATAGAATTCCCTTTGTTGGGTAGATAGCGTGGTCCCCATGCTATTTCTACCCACAGCCTCACCCCTGGTGTAGAAAAGGCGAAAGAAAAAAAGCAAAAAATGCGAAAGACCCCGGCGGCCCGCCGCACACGCTGCGCGCTGCATGATCCGTACCCCCGGAAACGCGGCAGAGCCCACCCATGTGAAGTATCAGCCGGGTACCCCCCGCAGCTAATCACTCACCAAACCGGAATCTTCGCAAATAAGAGCTGCTACCAGGGTCTTCTTTCCCGGGAAGTGTCCGTTCTTCAGCTTTCCGTAGCCGTGAATGGTTGCGCTTCCAGTCCCACGTGGGAAAACACAGCGTGTTTTCCTGTGGGTGGCGGAGACGTCACTGACTTACTTCGGGGGGGCACTTGCTCCCGTTTTCAGTCCGGCACGGAGCACTTTTCCGTCGTGGACCGCGACCCTGCGGTGGCGGCGGCGGTTTTCCGTGCAGATCGCACTCGCTCGTCTCGGCAGCGGCGCTCGCTGGTCGGCGGCGCGGCTTCGCGGCGGCGGCGCTGTCTCTGCGCGGCTCCCAGGTGCTCTGTGGTGACTCTCTGCCTGCTCCGCAGCCTTGCGCTGGCCGTGGCCCCACGTTGGGCGCCACTCGCGGCTGCTCTTTACTTTTGTCTGCCCCGGTCAGCTCCCGAATGCCCGGCTTGGGCTTCTCAGCTTTTCATCGGGGCCGGGGCTCGCCGCAGTTTCCGGGCACTTCTGCTGTCGCGCTCCGGGGTGGGCTGTTGGCCGCGCTTTGCCGTCAGCGCGAGGGAAGAAACAAAGAGGCAGGGAATTCGTCCAAATCCGTCCGCATGGCGGCTGGATGCTTTATTGGCTGCGAGAGCTGCGATGGAAAGGCTGCAGCCGCTCCCAGCTTCGCACGGACGCAAATGGCCTCGAGCATGCCGAGGAGTGGGATGATATAGGGAAGGGACAGGGCGGACGGGGAGCCCTCCCACCCAATGGGTACAGACATTGCGGTGATGACGTGTACTACAGCGACCAATGGGAACACGGCAGGGGCGGACACAAGACTTTGGGGTGAGTGGGACCGCGAGAACGGGGAGATGGGCACGGAAACCACAGGAGTAGGGAAAAACTCGGGGGATGCACGAGGGTACAGAGAACTGGAAAACTAACAAAGAAAATACCCATAATGTGAACCCAAACCTGGGATGCAACACAGTTTCCCTCATAGGGTTTTATCGTTATTGCCCCCTCTTTCAAGTCAGTAATTGCCTGCTGTACATCTAAACATTTCAGAGGTGCTGCACTTAGAGCACCTCTGGCACATCTGTTTTCCCAGAATCCCAGCACAGTGGGGTTGGACGGGACCTCTGGAGATCACCCAGGTCCCAAAGCAGGGTCCTTTGGAGCAGGTGACACAGGAATTTGGGATTTTTGGGATGTCTCCAGAGCTGGAGACTCCAGGCCCTCCCTGGGCAGCTGTTCCAGGGCTCTGCCCCCTCCATGGACAGAAGTTCTCCCTCAGGTTGAGGTGGAACTCGTTGTGTTCCAGTTCATGGCCACTGCTCCTTATCCTGTCACTGGCACCACTGAGCAGAGTGTGGCACCATCCTCTGACAGCCCTTGGGGACATTTGTGTGGATTGATGGGGTATTTGTGTGGATTGATGGGGTATTTGTGTGGATTGATGGGGTATTTGTGTGGATTGATGGGGTATTTGTGTGGATTGATGGGGTATTTGTGTGGATTGATGGGGTATTTGTGTGGATTGATAGGATATTTGTATGGATTGATAGGATATTTGTGTGGATTGATGGGGTACTTGTGTGGATTGATGGGATGTTTTTATGGATTGACAGATCCCCTCCCAGCCTTCCCTTCCCCACACTGACCAGGCCCAAGGCTTTGTGAAGCCCTCCACAGCCATTTGCTTTTGGAGCAGGAGTTTGGATTTTCCTTCTGATGGTTCTATGGCCATGAGTCAGACTCACTCTGAAATGTAAACCCATCCATGTGATTAGTGGTTTCCTGTTCCCAAAGTCTTTCTCTGTTTCTGGTTTTTATCCAGTTTTGAGGTGGTTTTTAGCAAATGCACTTCATCCAGATTGGATATAAGCAGCAATTTGCCACTACCATTCTTTCCACCTGGAGTGGCAGCTGTCCCTTCCTCATTTGTGTCACTTTGCCACCCAACACTGTTGGGATCCAGCACCTCCCACACCAAATCAGCAGGAGCCATGGAATTATTCATACATTTACAAGCCTGAGACTCTCTCTTCTCACCTTTGGGTAAAAGCTCCCTTTAGGCTAAATTGAGGGAGTTAATTTTTCACATTTTCATTCTCACATGGACAAATCCTTGATTGGTGTGATTTGCTTCTGAAAAGTGTTTGATATAGGCTGGTGTGGTTTTTCTGGTAACAAACTGAAGCATGGACCATCAGTGCACCCGAAAAGGGATTTCTGAATGTGTTCTAATCAAATATTTCCTAAATATATTTTTGTTCTTTGTGTCTTGACATGTCCAGATCAGATTTGCAAATGACCCTCTTTGGTTTCTCCTCTGGCAGTTGGGCAAACGTAACTTGCAGAATGGCCAACCCCAGTAAAGGTGTGATGGGATCATTGTCTGCAAAAATTATTGATTGATTCTTGGGATTTAGCAACCAGGGTGTCTGGCATTGCTGCTTTGCTGCAAGGGGGCAGAGTACAATCCACTAATAATTGTCATTATCTGTCTGTGGCAAACAAAAATCTCTCTGTCCTGAGCTCTGTTGTTCCATCCGCTGTGGTTAGAGATGCTTTCCAAGCATTTTCTGAGAATCAAACTCTGATTTTAGCAGTCTCCATGTCCAAATTTATTTTTACTCTTCTTCACTCGTATAATATGACTATGTAAATAACAGTAATAAAAAAAGAGCTGGTATACAATAATTACATGGGTATTGCCAGAGCAATTCTCATCAATTCCTGCTTCCCTCCTTCAGCCCAGCCCTTCAGCAGTTCACCTTCCTGCTTAATTCCAGGGAGAAGCGAGGAAATTTGGGGCAGTTCTGCTGATCTGAATGCTCCCAGGTTTAAATGGATACAAGGCAAAGGAAGGCCATTCTTGGGGCAGAAAATTGCCCTTTGTGGAGGCTTTGGCCCCGCTCCTCTCCCCCTGGCCCAAGCTGGTTCTGAGCACAGATGCCAGGGCAGAGTGGGGAAATCAGGCTGAGTGTTCCAGGGGGTTCAGGTGGCCTCACAGGTGCACAGACAGATCTCTGGACTTCTTTGGAAAGCAGGCTGCATTTCCAAGGCACACTTACCCTTCTCCTTCCATAGCTGTTGTATCCAGCTCCCCTGGAATGCAGCACAAGCACAAGTGCTCACACACACTCTGGATATCTCTGCTTGCTCTTGTCCATGACACCCTCAGCAGAAATTCCTTTTGCCAAGTTTTCCAAAATCTGCTTCATCCACTCACTAAGGCAGTGATAAATGATACAACATGAGACTTCCAGTGGGGGAAAAGTAGAAAAAGATCAGTTGAGGTCCATCCTCAAAGGCCAATTAGAAGAAGAAACACAGAAATAAGGGTTGTTTGGGGTTTTTATTACATAATCAGTTTAAATGCAATGTGTCCCTCATCCAAGTGAATTACATGCTTGGGTTAATGGATTGCTCCAGGCCCTGGAGTGGGGAACATGGCCAGTCATTGATGCACTGGCCATTTTACTGTTTTGAGCTGAGGTCTCCATCCAAAACCTCCAAAGTGGGGCCTTCACCAGCCAGAGGAGACCCAGGCAAAATCTCTTCTTATGTGAGATTGCCACTGAGCTCAGGAGGAGGAGGTGTTGGGCAAAGGAGGCAGCTCAGAGTGCAGGGAGTTATCCCAATATCAGTGTGACATCAGGGAGTTATATCAGATTAATATCAGTGTGACATCAGGGAGTTATCCCAGTATCAGTGTGACATCAGGGAGTTATCCCAATATCAGTGTGACATCAGGGAGTTATCCCAATATCAGTGTGACATCAGGGAGTTAGATTAATATCAGTGTGACAAAGAGCCATGTTCCCAGCCTGTCTAGAATGGCAGCTGCTGGCTGGAGAGCAGAGAACAAGCAGCTACAACACCCCTGTGAAATACTTCACAAAAAAACTACCTGAGAAGTTGTTTTGGGATGAACAAACCTGCATCTAGCTCAGAAACCACGATACCCCAGGGAGCTTGAGACACAATTCTCAGAGGGAGTTGAGCAAGAGCATTTTAAACTGTGGTCTGTGGGAAACAGGCACTACTTCTGTTTCTGGGGGACAGAAGCTGATCTGTCACTGTGATTCTCTGTAGAAGTGACTCCAGCACCTTTGAAAATTCCCAGCTCTTAAAAAAAAAACAGATGTCACTGACCACTGGAGGCATTTTTTCCTCTGAAGGAGAAAGGAAGTGGAAGCCTAGAGTGCAAATTTCATTATGCCGCTAATTATAAGTTCCTCTCCCCAGCTGGTTAGCAGCTATTTTGATTAGCTGATGTTCAAGACCACTTAGTGTCAGAATTCTGGCAGTTCTACCCAAATTAAATGTTTGTTTCAGGCAGCTCCTCTCCCCTCCTTAGGTGAGGCAAGGCTCGATGCATCTGTTTGTACTGGCTCCCAAAGGCAATGTTTGTTTTCTTTGTTTGGGTAGACGGAGGAACCGTGCTCTCATGTTTTATTCATGCAAGTGTTTCTTGTGAATGTGGCCTCCAGTATGTATTAGAGGCAAAAATATCACTGACAGTAATGCCTGAAAGACTCTCTCCTTGTGTGACAAATGGACACACAAATTAAATCACTGCTGTTAATGCGTGCCCACTCCATAACTGCAGCCTGCTTTGGAATGCTGCTGAAGCAATTATCTCCGTTCAGAATTGCAAATCAGGAGTTCGTTTTAATCAGGAAAGTAGGACATCTCATCCTAAAGAGAGGCGGTGGCACAGGTCTGGGACACACCTGACAAGTGAGTGTGGGCTCGGCAGGGCATACCCAGTGACCCTGTCCTGCCACCCCGGCTCCAAAGGGAGCCCTGACCCGGCTGGGCTTCCCTCTGCACTGCCTGGGATCCAGGGAACAGGGATAGGGGTGTTCCAAACTCCCAGATTCCCAGAGCTGGGGTCTGCACTGCCCTGAGATCCAGGGAACAGGGATGGGGGGATGCCATGGGGGATCAGGTTCCTTGCACTGCCCTGGAGCCAGGGAACAGGGATGGGGATGGTCCAAACTCCCAATTCCCACAGCCTGAGGTCTGCACTGCCCTGGGAGCTGGGGAACAGGGAGGGGATGGTCCAAACTCCCAATTCCCACAGCCTGAGGTCTGCACTGCCCTGGGAGCTGGGGAACAGGGATGGGGATGGTCCAAACTCCCAATTCCCACAGCCTGAGGTCTGCACTGCCCTGGGAGCTGGGGAACAGGGATGGGGGTGTTCCAAACCCCAATTCCCAGAGCTGGGGTCTGCACTGCCCTGGCGCTGGCAAACAGGGATGGGGATGGTCCAAACTCCCAAATTCCCAGAGCTGGGGTCTGCATTGCCTGGGATCCAGGGAACAGGGATGAGGATGGTCCAAACTCCCAATTCCCACAACCCGAGGTCTGCACTGCCCTGGGAGCTGGGGAACAGGGATGGGGGTGTTCCAAACCCCAGTTCCCACAGCCTGAGATCTGCACTGCCCTGGGGAACAGGGATGGGGTGTCTTAGCCCCCGGATGCTCAGGCAGGGAGGCTCTGCTCCTGCTGCCTGCCAGGCTGAGCTGGGAGTGGTGTTATCTCCTCACACCGAGTGCTGCTCCTGCAGGGACAGAGCCCGGTCCCGCCACCCTCACTGGTCAGGGCAGCCCAGACAGGCTCATCCTCTCTGAGCCCCAAAGGCAGTGACTTCTGGCAGACCCAGCTCCTGAGTGTCCCTTGTACCTCTGGAAACCTCTCTCAAACCCCTTTTGTTCCCCTTTTGGCTCGCCACATCCTTTTGGCATGCCTGAAAACTTGAGATCCTTTACTGACAAATTGCTGTTTCACCACAATATGATGCCTTTTTATGTCCAGTCAGTGGGAAGGAAAACCAGGCTTTCATAGACAAAGCTTAGTGCCAAGCCAGAGATGACACCCAGCTCCCACTCAAGCTTGGGTAATAACCTGTTGTGGCTGAAGATTCATTTGTTTCATGCCAACATCCTCGTTCTCTGAGCGCAGGAAACGGCTCTCAGAGAAAACAGCTCTCTGTGCTGCAGGAACTTTTGGAGGTCAGTCAGGCAAAACTGGGTTTTATTGTCGTCGTGTTGCTGACAGGGCCCTGGATGCAAATTTCAGCCAAACATTTTCACGGAGAATTAAACTCTGCTAGAAGCTCTGGCTGTCCTGCCATGCCCATGCAGAGCCTAAGGAAACAGCTGCAGCTGAGGAAATGGGACAACTTTGGAGCAGGGATGTGTTCCCAGCTCTAAAAATACCATCCTTAACAAGCACTGTAGCCCGGAAAATTGTCAAGTGCAGCTCTCGTTCCTCCCGAGGTTTAGCACAGGCCCTTCCACCTTCTTAATGCTTTCCCAATATTTCACCTTTTGATATCCGAGCTGCAAAGTTTTCAGTTCCCAGGGGAAATCAGTTTTAAACAGGGCTTTGAGTAAGAATTTCTGTTCCCAGAGCTCGGCAGGGAGCCAGGTGCACAGCCAGCAGTAGCTGCTCCTCAGAGCAGCCCCGGGCTCAGGTTAGGGCATCTCATCCACGTTAGCAGCTGAGGAAAACCCCCCTGGCAGCTCCAAGGTCCCAGGAGCAAGCCCAGGAGAAATCCCCTTTGCTCTCTGAGCAGGCAGCAGAGCCCCTGTAGGCCCAGCCTTCCGTGGAGCTCTCGGAGCACAGTGAGCCAATATTAAAGCTCTGTTCCCTTGGCTGGACGGGAGCAGCATCAGACAAAATGACCAAAAAACCCCAAATGAGCCCTGGGGGAAATAAACAAAGAGATCAAGAGCTGATCAAAGGACCTCGTTGCAAACATCCATGGGTTCTTTATGCCAGAGATGACATACATGGCCTACAGGAATTCAGACTCAGAAATTCCTCTAAGGAAGGGAATGAGGATTTTTTTTAATAGTTATGTGCCTATATGCAAATATATATGCATATATATACATATATATGTATGAATTTATTACGCCAGCTATTAGGATTTAGTTGAAAGTGTAGCTGTGTTTGATGTTCTTAAAATCCTTTGAGTCAATGGATTAAGGAAGAATCCAAACTTTTGAAGTTCTTCCTAACTTGAAACATAACTCCAGCTTTTATGATTTAATGCAAAATTCATGAAGAAGAACCTAAGGACTTCGAGATCCAGAACACATACAAAAAGTCCAAGTCGGTCATTTGGGCTTAAAACAGGATTTTAAGCCAATTTGAAAAATTTCATGGTGGTGGCAAAAAATTCTGCACGCTTTTGTGTCAGTGAGTTTGGTTCAGGTCCCAGACTCTGATTCGCAGCCTTCAGAATCCCCCATATGTAATTTAATTCAGTTTTAAATTTTAGTTGAATTTAATTTGCCAACATTTCTGTTTCTTTAACTCTGTTTAATGTCAGAACATCCCAAGTGAGGCGCTCCGTGGACACATTCAGCATGTCCATCTCTGCAGTGCTGAATGCCCAGCTGACGGAATTGGAGGTTCCAGTGAAGCAGGAGGTTCTGGATGCTCTGGATGTTTGGATTGGAAGGGACTTAAAGCCCTTCCAGTGCCACCCTGCCATGGGCAGGGACTCTTCCACTGTCCCAGGCTGCTCCAAGCCCCAGTGTCCAAGCTGGCCTTGGACACTTCCAGGGATCCAGGGGCAGCCCCAGCTGCTCTGGGCACCCCGTGCCAGGGCCTGCCCACCCTCCCAGGGAACAATTCCTTCCTTAGTATCCATTCTAAATTTTTTTTTTTTTCCATTCTGTCCCTCCAGGCCCTGCAAGTATTGTTCACTTTATGCCACAAATAAATGCATTCGTTTGTTTCCCTGCCCTGCTGAGATCCGATTTTTTTGTGTGAAAACCAAATTGTTTTTATCCTGGGAAACGGGGCAAAAGGACACTTTAAGAATGTCTGTAGCCCCTCATCCTATACTCCAGAAATCAAAGTGTACAGAACAGCCCAGGCTTTTACCTGAATCTTTAGGTGAGAGACATGCAGCAGAAGGGTTGTGCTGTCTAGGGCTGCTTGGTGTGGAGCCACAGGGCCTCAACTCTGCTCCAAACCTTCCAGGATGAATTTCTGCTGTGGGGTTATTCAATATTTGCTTCGGTGGGGCTGCCCTGGGGCATGACATACACTGCTGGCCACAGCTCTCGGATTAAACAAAGGGAAAGCAGGAGCAAGTGCTGCCGCAGAATCCTGTTCCACACAGGAGACACAGAACTCGGGGAATGCTGAAATCCCAGCCACGTGCAGGTGGGGAAAAATCCCTGTCAAATATTAGAAAAATGCATTTGGAGGGAGAAAACAGCCCAAGGAGCAGGGTGTCCTGCACACATGGCTTTGTGCAATACACAGAGCACAAAGAAGAAGTGGGTTTAATCAGTCTCCTCTCAGCAGTGTGGTTTATTAATCCAGGACTGAAACCTGTGGTTTCTCTTACAATAACTGCAGTATTTGTGTTATCCTGCCCCAGTCCCCCTCCAAGCTAAGTGATGAAGGACAAAGCAAGCTGGATATGTCTATGGGTCAAATTAAACTTGCTAAATTATAACTCTCCTGGTGGGCTAAACACTCCTGCTCCTGAAGTCACAACAAAAAATTTATCTAGGACATAAACATGGGGAAACTCTTTCTTGTTTGTTTATAATTTTTTAATTATTTGTTTTACACCCAAAATTATCTACCCTTTGAATTTCCTAGTATGAAAGTGGCAAAGTATGAGTCAAATTTAGGTCTAAAACTGTGTCCTTTGTAGGGACACTTTTCACTAGACCAGGTTGCCCCAAACCTGCTCCAGCCTGGTCTTGGACACTTCCAGGGGTGGGATTCTGTGATTCTGTGGCTGGCTGCTGGATCATTCTGACTCCTACCCCACACACTGTTCTTTTCCTTACAGAGTTCAGGATTTACCTGCCCAAACACACTCATTTCCAGCACATTTATTCCTGCTTCTCCAACAGCTCCCCGCTGGCACTGGCAGGGAACAAGGCTGCTCAGTGTCAGTGTTTCCTGCTGTAATGGAATCTGATTTTCACTTTGGCTTTCTGGAGTGAAATATAAGCAAAACTTACACTTTTGAGGCACAGAAAGGGATCACCGTGGTGAAATGAGCATTAAAATGTTAAAAAAAGTTCTTCTGCTCCGAAAAAACCACAAACTGGTAATTTACATATTAATAGCATAACTTAATGCTTGAGAAGATCAAAAATGCAATCTCTGGCCAGATGCAGAGAATTAATTACAGCAGTGAAAGGATCCTATGAAAAGCACAAAGCAAGCCCTGAGTATTCTGAGAGAATGTTGTTGTCAGCCAGGTTTGAGTGTGTGGGGAAGGAGAGAATTGTTTTGTTGTTGCAGGGCTTTAGAGAGAGCCTGGGCAGATATTTAGGATGGGCTGTTCCTGTGAGGCGTGCTGCCAAAGCAGATAGAAAAGATGAAATGGAGCACGGCAGGCCACTAAAACCAACCCCTGGCCATTTCTTTTTCTGTACTTCCTTCTCTTAATATGGAATGTTAGTACTCATCCTGGGAGTGTTACTGGTGACAGTGACTGAGATTTTCTCACGTGGGTTCTGGGAACTGCATTTGCCACAACAGGAATTACGTGGGGAAACATGGCAGCATCAAACCCCTTCAAACAGATATTTTCAGCTCTCCTTCTCCTGTTCCACAGGGGGTCAAACCTGAGGCAAATTAGCAACAACACATTTCAGGGAAGATGTTGAAAGGGAGTCAAAGAAAAACAAACGAAAGAAAACCAGAAAGAATTACAGAAAAGAGTTCCATAAA
Organism: Anomalospiza imberbis; assembly: GCF_031753505.1. Classification (NCBI taxonomy): domain Eukaryota; kingdom Metazoa; phylum Chordata; class Aves; order Passeriformes; family Viduidae; genus Anomalospiza; species Anomalospiza imberbis. Next base: position 31,002,037 of record NC_089682.1, read on the forward strand.
ACAAAAGAATGATGTCATTTCAAAAGTCCCCACATGTACCTTAGAGGGAGGGGTGGATTTTCACTCACTTGTTAGGGGAGTAAATACACAGTGAGTAATCTGTGCTTGGTTATTTCCTGGTGACCTTCGGGAGAGCTCCATGCTTAGTACCACCTGATCACCAGTCACACAAGGGATTGTGAAATCTGGGAAGGGATCTTAGGGGATGGGCTGCAGGACATTGTCCATCCCCTCACCACCAGCCAAACATCTCCAGGGCTGCAGGGCATTGTCCATCCCCTCACCACCAACCAGCCAAACATCTCCAGGGCTCCTGGCAGCTGACTCTGGGTAGCTCTAACTGGGGCTGACACTTCTGACCTTAAAAGATCAGCTGGTGACAACAAGAACCTTTCCATGGGCTCCAGCAACCTCTGACCTTCACCCTCCTCGGGAGTGTACGAGAGCAACTGGAGCATCTCTCTGCCAGCTCTGGCATCCCTGGGGCTTTGTGTCACCCCCAGAGGCATAGGGATGTTTTGGCTCTCTGGCCTGCAGTGCCAGGTGAAGGCAGGTGAGGCACAGAGCTCTGAACAGGCTCTGCTGGAAGCCAGTTTGTCGTGGGATTAGTGAGTGGCTCGTTCTGGCAGGGGAGGGTTCCCAAATCCAGAGTGCAAACAGCTTTTGGGTGTCACACAAACCCCTGCTGGCTGTGGTGAGCCCGGGGAGAGGAAATCCCTGCTGCTGCCGGAGGCAGGGCTGGGCAGGCCTTGCTTCATCGCCTGGCGCACATCCCTTACTCCACAAACTCCATTTCCTGATGATTTCCAGGGTAATCACTGCACTCTGCTGCTTCAAGAGACGTGCACAGAAGGGCTGCTGGCGACACCCTGGGCAGCAGCACACATCTCTGGGAACCTACACAGTCCCTCTGCTCACCAGGAGCTCTGGAACCTCTGGGAAGCCCAGAATCATTTAGGCTGGAAAAGACCTTGGGGATCCCGGAGTCCAGCCTGTGACTGACCCCCCTGGGGGGCTTTTGGATGTGCCAGTGGGAGAGCAGGACTCAGAGCAGCCTGTGCAGCCTGGCCTTGCAGAAGGCACTCAGTGCCAGCATCCTTGGCCTCCACAGGTGCAGTTCGTGGTGCCGGTTTTTGCGGGATGTGCCAGTGTGTGAGGAGTGTTTGCCAGGCTCTGGAGGTGATTTCCTTCCCCCAGCACCATTTGGAAACTCCAGATGCACGAGCTTTGCTCTGGCAGTGCCTGTGCTGATGGGCTCACCACCTCTGGCAATCAGGGAGCACTTCCCAGCAGCTGAGACCAAGGCAGCCCACAGCAGGAGTGGGTAACAGAATCAATGCAGTTACTGTGGCTGCTCCAGGCAAGAGGTGAGTTTTCTGCTTTTGAAGTGTCTTTTTTGCACAAAGGTGTTGGATTTGTCACTTAAATTGCTGCAAGCTCTTAATGTTTTGCTGTTGTTAGAGTGAAGAGAAATGTTTAAAGGGAATGGGGGTGCTGAAGGGAACTGTATGTGTTCATCGATACACAGAGAGTGTTTGGTTAAAATTACACCTCAGAAAACTCCCCTCAGCAGCAGCATTTGTTCTGGAGTGCAGGGAGGTGCTTTGAGGAGCAGCATCACTGGCACAGACCCTGGTGGGGCTAGCTGCCTGGCAAGAGAAGAGTAAAAGTTTACAGCAAAGTTTACTTTTCCGTAATGCCTCAAAACTTCCCAGTGCTCAGGTGGTGACACATTTGAGTGAAGAGCCTTTTTGGAGGGACAGGCAAAGGATGAGATCAAAGAATAAAAAGCCTAATGTTAAAATTAGTTCCCTCTTTCATTTTTAAAGGGCTGGGATCTCAGGTAACCATTTGTGCTCTGCTTTTGTTCTGGTGCAGACAGCTGAGTTCAGTATAGCATTTTCCCTTTCCCTCTGAACTGTTTTTAAGATGAGACAATTGGTTGTGTTTGCTGTCACTCAGGACACATTGGCTTCAGTCCCTTCTGATCCCTGGAATGGAATAAACTCTGTGGCTATGTGTGGCTTGTAAACCCTCCTGTCACAGCCCTTTCCTCAGCCCCTTCTGCTTCTTGATGTTGCTAAAAACAGAATATTTGTGCTTTTGAATACGTTTTGTTTGTCCTCATTGACAGCTGGAACATTTTCTGCAAGTGGCAACCCAATACAAGAAGCACTGACGGAAATTTCCAGCTGAAAATGCCCTTCCCTTCCCAGCACATTTCTCATTTTCTCTTGCTCTTTGCTTCTGAAAGTAGTCAGAAAATGTCAGGCTAGTCTTAGTCAGACTCTGAGGCTGGAATCAGGAGGGCAGAGTGTGTAAGGCAGAGAGCATTTCCACAGCAGACAGAGGGAAGGAGTTGCTGATGGGTCAGCCCTGGCCCAGTCCCCCAGGCTCCCCTGAAAACACCTCTTGTGCCTTTTCTGAAGGCTGCTCACAGCCAAGCCTGGCTGTGTGAGGGCTCACACGGATCTGCAGGAGAGCTGTGACATTTTTGAACATAAACACATTTAGTTTTAATGCCCCTCACACCTCAGGACGGAGCACTGCGTGTATTTATTTGTCTCAAAGCCTGTCTGATTCCTCTCTCTGCTATAATGAAGTGTTTTGCTAAGCCATTGTTTTTAGCATAAATATATTCCCTTGGCTGCATCTTTGTGGTGGATTATTTGCTCCAAAATATTTTCTTTTCATCTCAGAGATGAATATACATTTTGGTACCAGGTTTTGAAATAGCAGTTTGCTTCAGGAAACTTCTTATGAGCAAGTCTGGGAAGCCAGCACTAAATCACTTTTGTATATTTTATTTCCCAAGGAATCAGATCCACTTTGTTTATTATCTAGCAAAACCCCGAGCAGAATGTAAAAACCAAGACTGAATCAGAAAGGAGCATTATAAAAATACTGAGGCTGCCTTTCCCTGGCAATGGGGAAATACATTCCTTCACTCCAATATGAAAAAGAAACGGTACAATAGTAAAGAAATAAATCCAAAGGCAACTGAAGAGTCTGAGAGGACAGCTCACGTCTTTACAAACAGTCTGAGGGGTGAAGCTGTGCGTGTGACCCTTGGGAATGGGTTTTAGTGTCTCTGCTGACTTGGGGCAGGTTTGTTGCAGAGCCCAGGCAGTCTGGGTCCTGAAAGAGACCAGAGTCTGCCCAAGGCTGAGGTTCTGAACTTCGGGGTGAAATGACAGGTCAAAGGGGGGAAATGTGGCTGGTGGTTCAGAAGTTTGGGAGAAAAGGGGGCTGCAACCACGAGGGAAAGGACAGAGAGAGGGAAAGAGAGGAAGGGAGAGAAGGAGAGAAAAAATGGGAGAGGGAGGGAGAGAAAGGGAGACAGAAAAAGCTGAGAGAAAGAGATAATAAAATGTGAGTGGGAGAAAGGGAGAGAGAGGGAGGGAGGGAGAGAGAGTAAAATTAGAGAGAGAAAGAGAGGGAGGAAAAAAGTGTGAGAGAGAGAGGGAGAGAAAGAGAGAAAAAACTGGGAGAGGGAAGGAGAAAGAATAAATAAAATGGGAGTGAGAGAGAGGAAAAAACCATGAGAGAGAGAGAAAGAGAGAAAAAACCGGGAGAAGGGGAGAGGGAGAGAAAGAGAAAAAAATACTGGGGGAGAGAGAGGGGGAGAGAAAGAGAGAAAAAAAAAAAAAAACAGGAGAGGTAGAGAGAAAGAGAGAAAGAAAAAGCCCCTTGGCCATGTCCCCCAGTGGCCTCTCCCTTTACTGGAATAAGGTTGCAGGGCTCCTCTGTCTCCTTTCTGGGCACAAACCTGGCATTTCCTGACAGGTGGGGACTTGTCTGGGATCCTTGCACTGCCCGGGTCCGGCACGGGGGAGCCAGAGGTGCCTCACCCAGTTTGGTGCCCCCAGTTCTGGGTGCCCAGCTCCCTTTGGTGCTGGCTGGAGGTTCATGGGGTGCCTGAAACTGCCCAGGAGACAGAGGAGAGGGGACCAGGGGGAGCCCACAGAGAGGCCCTGGATGTCCAGAGCAGGCACTAAGGGAAAGCTGGGAAAGGTTTTGGCAAATCTCACTGGTGAGTGCAGCTTCGGGGAGTAAAACATGGCAGCAGAGTCGAAAAAAGGGTCTTGACTGTAGAGATGATGATCCCAAAGTACCCCTGAGGGGTCCTTTAGGAAAACGTTGGGATGGTTTGCACATTCTCCCAGAGGTAGTTGAGGACGCGGACACTCAAAGGGGGCAGTAAGAGGCTCGGAGAAGGGGACTTGGCAATCCACGCCCAGAGGGGCAGCATGGTGCTGGTTTGGGAAAGGATTGGTCCAAAGGCAACGTGGAGAACCATGCTTCAGGCAAACAGCAGCAGGAGGTTGTGTGATCAGGAGGGACTGGAGAGTTCTCTGCCTTTTCCTCAAAATGTGCAGTCAGCTGCAAGTCTTCTGTATTCCCAGCTTCCAGGAGAGGGAAGGCAGGGAGGTGTTGTCCCTACAGCCCCAGCCCTCCCCGGTCATTATGGTACAGGGACAGGCTGTGGTGTGAGGTACAGGGACCACCTTTGGTGTGCCATGTAAGTGACAATGTGTCACCAAAGCCTGGCCTGATACACGAAGGGATTTTGTGTGGGTCACTGGGGAGTTGAGTGGTTTTACAGAGTTTGGTGGCTGTGGGAGGGTGAGAGCCCACATGCAAGGGGTGGGGAGGAGTCTGAGTCTCCCAGGAATTCATTGAAAAGGGATCTCAGGTATATGAAAGATGAGGAAGAAGGGATGAGGAAAAGGTAAGGGTACAGGCAAAGATAGTGGCACAGTTTTTACAGTACCCAACTGGAAAAACTGCAGGGAGCCCCAGGACCAAAGGGAAGGGGGCAGCCACCAGGACAGTGACTGGGAAGGAGTCAGTGTGCCATTTGTAAGAAAGAACATTAGAAGTGGATTGTTAAGGGTGTCAGGATCTGCTCTTGTACCCGGGCTCACCACACCGGAGCCCTTGCTGGACCAAGAAGTGTTTCCTGGTAGACACAGGAACTTCTCTCTCTCATCGGAATCTTATGCCAAAGGGGGAACAGTTGTTCAGCTGTTCCTTTGCTAAGTGGGCAGGATGAGCAGGTGCATTTGGTTCCAGCACTATTGGTGAATGTGTGTGGATGGGAATGAGCACTCTGGGTGTTATATCCATGCTGTCTCTGCCCATTCCCTTCAAACACATGCTAAAGGGCTGGGAGAGGCCAGGAAGGACGAGACATGAGCAGTCTTGTGTCCACTGAGTTGTTTTACATGTTTTTCTCTGTGGAACTATATTAATCACTTTGGGTTTTTTTAACCCAGTTTAAGGCTCTGTACTGAGTGTGTGTGGCAAACCTGAAGGGCTACCATGAGCCTGGTGAGTTCTCTGGCTTGCTCAGATCCTGCTGCTGAGGAGCCAGCTCCTCAGGTAGATGCATGGAGGGACTAGGCAGGGAAGGAAGCTGTGGGAGAGTCTGCCTTGCCTCCCTGCCCCTGCCAGTCTGGTTCTGGGACCTGGTTCTGGTTCTGGTACCTGGGCTGCTGCAGGCTGCTCCTCCCTGGGAGCTGAGGGTGCAGAACCCCAGGGGCTGCCTGAGGTCGCAGGGGTTTCTGGAGGTCATTTGGGGTTTCTTTTCTTGAGGTCCTTGGGGGCCCTGGTAGGGGTGTCTTGAGGTCATTTGGGGTTTCTTGGGGTTGCAGTCCCTGGGTGAGGTTACGTCTTAGGTTACAACAGAAGAGGAAACTGAAAGTATGAATTCTATCCCCAACTCCATAAGCTGTTAAAACGGGTGAGACAGTGTTCTTTCTCTCTTCCATGACTCATCTCCTACAACTCTCTCCAAGGGACATTTCTCTGCAGGTGGCCCCCAAAATCCCTCTGGATGACTCATAAATTCCATCATTGTGAGATGCCCCGCCCAGGGGGAGGAGCCAAGCACCCCACCTGCATATAAGCCGAGCCTTGGAGCACCACGAGCACTTTGCCTGCTGAGTTCCCAGAGAAGAAGAGGTCCAGAATCACCAGGGGACCTTCAGAAGAAGGCCGGACCCTTCTGCAGGATCGCCGCTCCAAGGGAACCACCTCTGTGCCTCCAAGAGAACTGCAGCCACCGTTTGGTCAGACCACCGGGCTGCCAGGTTGTATTCTGACTCTGGCAGTTTAAGCTGCTGTTTTCTGCCTTTACTTTCTTTCTTCTGTTAAATTGTAGTTCTGACTTGGGATCTCCCACTGGTTTGCTTTCAAACTCATGCATATTTTGGCACCCGTGTGGGGCCAGTCCTGAGAGGAGTCAGAATTACAATTTTGTATTACAGCAACCTCCTATTCACCATGGTGCTCACCATGCTTACATGGGCCTTATACCTGGCTCTCTGTCTTTTTCCACACACGGGGAGCTACCTGTCTGCTGCAGAGCTCCTGTTGAGACCAGGGAATGATATGAAGATTGCTGTGTTGGTGTATTATTCCTGTTGCATGATAACCTCTGAGGTAGTGAACACCATTAGGAATATAAATTCAGTTTTGTTTGCTTGTCCTGGTCTGGGCTGCTACATCTGGGTCCTCCTCAACAATCACACCCAGCCCCTGGAGGAAAGAGTAGAGAATGGTTTCTTCCAGCCTTTCAGACCTGACACAGCAGTTTTTGAAAATATTGAGCTCTCTCTGGGTGTCAGAGATGGCATAATCTTCTTGTTAGTTCTGCTTTGTCTTCTCTCTGTAGCCTGCACCCTCTACACCACGCTTAGACACAGAGCAGTGCTCCATGTGCTACGGCGGCATCTCGAGGAGGAGGAGAGAAGGACAAAGGCAACAGGCACCACGTCTGCACAGCCTGCCACAGGGGGAACAGGAACCCAAAGGGCAGTCAGTGCTTCCACACAGATCATCACTGAGCCAGGACAGCCCGAGCCAGCAGCAGCTGCCCCCGTTCAGAAAAAGAAATCCAAGAGCAAATCCATCCACACAGTGATCAATGAGGAGGTGGCTGGACCCCACACCCAGCAGAAGAGCCAGAGCCAGGGGTCATCACTCTCTCTCTGTCCCTGGGTGGGCTGCCAGACCCCCCCAGAGCAACGAGTCCATCCTGGCCTGGCTGCTCCGCCTCTGGGACCCCACAGCCAGTGACACCCCTGTGGACAGGAGTGAGGCCAGGCAGCTGGGATCCCTGTCCTGGGATGTGGTCAATGCCCAGGGGATCAGGAAAACCCAGGAAACTCTCATCCTCTGGTGGTGACTGCTGGTGAGGGTAAGGGATGATGCCTTTGTAAAGAAGACCTCCAGGTGCACCAGGGGAAATGGAGCACAATGGAACAAGGAGATCATTTTTCCCTAAGAGCCCCAAGGGTGAACAGTGCCTGTCAGAGAAGTGGTTGAGATTTGCACACCTTGGACCAGAGAAATCCTCCTGTTACCTGGAGATGCTGCAGTGGAGGGAAGGAGAGGACAAGGTGGGAGCCCTGGTCAGCAAGCTGAGAATTTACAAGCATGCTGTCACTGCCCTGCTGTGCACCCATGTCTTGTCCATAGAAACAAAGCTGCCTGAGCACGTCTGGAGCTTGATTGAAGAAGGCCACCAGAAACTGAGAAAGGAGCTTCAGGAAGGGATTTACCACATCTCACCAGAACCAGCAAGTCTCTGCCTTTAGGAGCACATGTCCCCCAGCCAGGGAGAGAGGATACACTCCACGAGGTAACCTCTGTTTTTTCTTTCAGGAACATGGGATGGAAAACCCCTCCTCTTTAGCAGCCTGGGTACCTGAAGTGAGAGGGGGAACACCTACCACGAGATGCTTATCTATTGTCAGCGCTGCTCCGGGCTCTCGTGGACAGAACTCCGGATGGCATGGGAATGATGACATGACTGGTTCTCTGCAGGACCTCAGGAACACACTTGCAGGAGGATCCCAGCAGCTGAAGTGAGTTTAACTGGGAATGAGTGGACAAACACCCCATCGTGGCTGGCCCAGCAACTCCTGCATGCTCAGCACAGACCATCCCAGGAATGGGTATTCCAGACGCCCCAAAGGACAGCGTTGGGCTTCGGGATTGCTGCTGTAGGACAGAAAACATCAGAGAACGGAGACAAGAAGAACCAATCACCACAGCAGCAGGGCACCAGCAGCAATTCATCATCATCATATAAATCTGCTGTAGAACATCTCAACAAGAGCTAAGTGCTTTTATTTCACCCTCCCTTTTTTAAAATTCAAACAAAATAAAAACCTTAATCAGCCTTGTCTCAACGTGTCTCTGTGATTCCCATTCCCAAGAGCTGATTTGGGAACTGGGGAGCCAAGGGGTGGCCAGCAGGGCTTGTTCACCCTCTAACAGCCCCAGATGGCCAGTGCCTGAGTCCATGGGGTGCCATGGCCTGAATGAAGTCATGACACCACTGAGGGCTGCTGGACCAGACATTCTGGGTTATTTTCAGACTGGTACAGGTCACTTCAGGTCATTTGAGGTCGAATTCGGGGATACTTCAGGTCATAGAGGTCGTTTGAGGTCAAATTCGGGGTTACTTCAGGTCATAGGGGTCGTTTGAGGTCAAATTCCGGGTTACTTCAGGTCATTGGGGTCATTTGAGGTCACAGGGGTTACTCCAGGTCATTTGAGAATTTTTTGGTTTCTCCAGGGGTTACTTTAGGTCATTTCAGACCCTGCTCAGGGTCATTTGAGGTCAAATTCGGGGTTACTTCAGGTCACAGGGGTCGTTTGAGGTCAAATTTGGGGTTACTTGAGGTCATTGGGGTCGTTTGAGGTCACAGGGGTTACTCCAGGTCATTTGAGAATTTTTTGGTTTCTCCAGGGGTTACTTTAGGTCGTTTGAGACCCTGCTCAGGGTCATTTGAGGTCAAATTCGGGGTTACTTCAGGTCATTGGGGCCATTTGAGGTCAAATTTGGGGTTACTTCAGGTCACAGGGGTCGTTTGAGGTCAAATTCCGGGTTACTTCAGGTCATTGGGGTCATTTGAGGTCACAGGGGTTACTCCAGGTCATTTGAGAATTTTTTGGTTTCTCCAGGGGTTACTTTAGGTCATTTCAGACCCTGCTCAGGGTCATTTGAGGTCAAATTCAGGGTTACTTCAGGTCACAGGGGTCGTTTGAGGTCAAATTTGGGGTTACTTGAGGTCATTGGGGTCGTTTGAGGTCACAGGGGTTACTTGAGGTCATTTGACTGTTTTAGCCTTTATTTTATAATTTAACTTTTTTTAGAAAATCTTTACTTGAGCTAGCTCGGGATGGCTTGAACAGGCAGCCCAGTCTGCAGAGATGCTGCCTCTGCACTCTGCTGTCCATAGCATCTAGCCAGGACAGCAGGACAGCAGCCAGGACAGCTGGACACAAGTGGGCACACCACACCCGGATCAGGGTCTCCAACACCCTGGAGATTTGGACTTCCCAGCTGGAGTCAGAGGATGGGAGACCTGGGCTCTCAGTAGCCATGGGCTCGGGCCGCTGGTGATTAATGGGCTGACGTGAATGGCCATTGTCTGCTTCGTTCTCTGCCTTTACCTGCCACACCTCCTGCAGGGAGCAGGCACAGAGGAGCCGGGAGGGGCTGTGTCAAATCTCCCAGTGTTGTTACAAAGGGTTGAGGCAGTGATAACGCAGTAAAGGGAGGCACTGAGAGAAGGATGTGTGCTACAGGCAGTCTCTACAAACAGGCTGAGGGCTGAGGGGATGGGTGCTGACAGCTTTGCCATGGGCCTGGCTGTCCCTGCTGACTTCGGGCAGCAGCTTGGGTACCCGGCTCCTGAGAGAGACAGGGCTCTCGGCTGAACCGCTGAGCTCTGGGGGAAGATGCCGGGTTCAGGGGGGATGAGGGGCAGTTCGGGAAGGCTGCACCTTCCTGGTACCTCGGCCAGTGGGGGAAGGAGGAGGGCGCATGTAACTGGGAGTTCGGGATAAAAGGAGGCGGTGCCCTCCCAGACCTCGGGGGAGAAAACTCCCGGTGCACTCTGCCTTTATGCAAATAAAGTCGCAGGACTCCTCTGTCTCCTGTTAAAATAAAGAAATGTTTAAAAAAATCTTCGGCGTTTGTGGCTTTTTCTGACAAGTTTATTTCAAATACACAGCAAGATCTCAGCTGGACACATTTGTTTCCGAAGTCCTGCAATCACCAAACATCAAAGCATACAAAACCACCGGGATACTACACCAGAGATTTAACCACGGTCTTTAATCAGCTCTTTCCAAGCAGCCCACGGAGGCTGAAGGCTCTGCCGGCTGTGCCTGAGGCTGTGGGCACAGAGCACCAGGGCAGCTTCCCCCCTGCCCTCCTCCGGGAGAGCAGAAATGCAGCACACAGCAGCCTGGCACAAGGCTTTAACCACCCCTGGCCCATGCACAGCGAGTGACAGCCACGGCCAGGCCTTCCCCTGCCAGAGCAAAGTGCAGTCAGGAGTGATTATTCCCACCCTGCTTCCAGCAGCGCAGAGGTGGCTGCTTCCCGAAAAGTCCTGCTGCACTGCTCCTGTTCCTGAGCATCCTCGCCTCACCTGTCTCATGGAAGGACAGCGCAGCCATCCAGAGAAGCTCCAAGAATCCCCCTGGACGCACAGGGTCACTGGACACGGGGTCTGGCTGGGTATAACCCAGCAGGAGCCGGAGATTTTCCACAGCCCTGGGCATGGGGCTGTGGCCCAGCTCCTCCATCAGCCCCCTCCAGCCAAACTTCTCCTGTAACCCTGAGAAAACTCAACAGCAGCAGCTCAGTCGCAAAGTTCAGCTGCAGGGTTTTCTGCTGAAGGCTTACAGCTTCCTGCTCCTGAGTCAGCTCAGAGCATCTGAACAGGGCAAAATTAGAGGAAAAGCTCCGTGACCCTTAGCAGGCACAAATACACCCATTCAGTGCCAAATGCCTTCCTTGCATACAGACACAAAACATCTCCTCATCCTCTGAGGGGGCTTTTCCCCACACCGTGGGAGTGCCAGTTCTGCTCAGCAGGAGGAGGCAACCCCCAGCTCCCCCTCCCGCAGATCAGCTCCACCTGAGACAGCTGTTCCTGCACCTGACTCTGAAATGTTAGTGCCACACGCACCTAAACACATTCCTGCGAGCCTAAAATGCTCCAGCACGTCACCAGAAACTGCCATTTGTGCCACTCACCCCCCTGGACGTGCCAGCAGCAGCCCAGCCTGGCTCTGCTCTTGGAATCAAGATTGGGTTCCAAGCCCACACAGGAGCACAGGGTTGTCTGAGCTCCTCTTTTGGTCCGCTGGTAAAAAAGAGAAATGGGGAAATATGCAGTCATCAGGTGCTAATGTCAGACATAAAAAGCTCAGGTTTTCTTTGAAATTGATGTTAAAGGCTCAAATAAAAGTTTTATCTTTCTACTCTTTGAAAATAAAGTTACCAGTGCAAATGGCACACCCAGTTCCAATTTGATTCCTAGATGAGCCCACTGATAGTGGAAGCATTCAGGATCCTCTAATTAATGTTACAGAAAACTGTACTTAATTACTTCTTAAGCACTTACATCTGCATAAAGTTGCATTACACTGAATATATCATCATTTAAATCCATTACCTACACATAAATATGTATCAGATTTGCATTGCAAATGTCTCCATCCTCTGCTTTGTTAATCACAAATGTCATATCTAAATTACTCCAAAATGTGCAGTCCTGGCTTACTCACCAAATAGTTCCATATTAAACAAAATATGCATTGTAGGACAAAATCACAATAAAATAGGAGGTGGAGTTCCTCCGGGTAGTGGAAATTATTACCAAAGTCACCAGAATGACTCCACTGAAATCAGCTGTCACTGACAGCTGCCGTGACAGACTTCCTAAGACAACAGAAAAAAACATGATTTAGTGCTAGAAAAACCTATTTACAGCTGTTTTCTTCAGTTTCCATCTAGAATTAGTAAGTGCTGATTTGACTGCTCGAGTGATGAGCTGGAGACATGAAACCAGTTCTGCAGGGCCTCGAAAATTCCCACTGCAAGATCTGAGCTGGCTGCCTTCAGTGCAAATGCCCCTGAGTTAATACATGCAATGAATTTGTGTGGAGCACGGCACTGTCTCATCTAAGTTCATCTGAAGCCAAGTTAATAAAAGGCTTCTTTAATTAAATGCAGCTTTCCATGTTCTCTTTCAAATGGAGCAGTCGGTTGAACACACAGAGGCATTGCTCTCCCCAGCCCAAACAGGCATTACAGCCTTTCCTCAGCACCAGCCACAGCAAAGGGTCAGGCTGAGCCCTGCGCCATGAAATTGTCCCTTAAATGCTGCCACCCATCACTGCTGGCTAAAGAACCAGAAAAACCCTTCTGAACTGGACCTTCCTCGGGCGCTGGTCAGTGGCACGGAGTCAAACGCAGACTCCAAGGTTTTCAGCGGGGAACACTAGAATTCCCAGCTGCAGATGCTGCTGGATCCTGCAGGATGGCCAGACAGGATCAGGCTGCTCTGGCTGCATTCCCAAGGCAGCCTGGCAAGCACAGAGCAGCTGGAGCAATGTCTGGGCTTGGCTTTCTGGGCGTGCTGGGAGCCGTGGGCAGCAGCTCTCTGCTCCGAGGGGCAGGTGGGGACTGCCTGTGCATTCTCTGGTCTGGGAATTGCACTTCGCGTGAGCACAGGCCTTCCTGAGCACGGTCTGTGCTGAGCTTCACAGAGGAGGAGGCGCTGCCTGCAGGGCAGGAGGAGCCTCAGAGGATGAGGGGCGGTAGGCAGCAGGGAAGCCAACACTGTCACAGCAAACTCTGGGCAAATGATTAAAAACCTGTTCCATGAGCCACGTTCCACGCCCTGCAGAGGAGACGAGGAAGATGCTCCAGCTCCACAAACATCAGAGAAATGCAGGGACAGTCCCAGAGGCCGCTGCTGGGGTAGCACAAACAACTCCTTGCCAGGACTGGAGGCTTCTCTGTTCATCGAGCCCAACCTCAAGGGTCTGGGCAGGGCACTGGGGTACGGCACAGCGGCTCCTTCCCTCCGGCCCAGCACAGGCTGCTCATCTTCCTTGAGAGCCTGTCAAGGCTGATTGCTGCTGTCCCCATGCCATTCCTCACTCCCAGAGAAATGGGGCCTGTGCTCCAACCAAACACCTGTGTGAGAACAGTTCCTGCCAGGCATGAGAGAGCAGAGATCCAAGCCAACAATAAACAGCAAAGCAACAAAACTACTCCTCGCAAACGAAGAAGTCAATCAGCACGCGTCAAGTAGGAAGATCACAGGGTGCCCCTGGATCCCTGGAAGTGTCCAAAGCCGGGCTGGACAGGGCTTGGAGCCAGCTGGGATGGTGGAAGGTGTCCGTGCCCCTGGCAGGGGCTGGAATGAGACAATCCTTAAGGTCCTGTGCGGCCCAGAGCAGCCGGTGGCCGCGGGCAGCAGCTACACGTAGGCATGGACGCCCAGGGCCGGCCGTCCCGGCCGGGCCAGCCGGGGGTAGCCGGGCCTGGCGGCCGTGCCGGCCCAGCACCAGCAGAGGCAGTACATGGCCCCCGCAGCCAGCAGCAGGGCGGCGCTGCCCCAGCCCACGTACAGGGCAGCGCCCAGCTCCCGCTTAAGCGGCACCGGCACCTCGGGGTCGTAGAAGTCCCGGACGATGCTGCCCCCGGTCCAGGAGACCGGGATCAGCACCAGGGTGCCCGTGAGCAGGAAGGCAGCCCCGGCGGCCAGGATGAGGATGCTGACGGCCCCGTGTCCCCGCTCGCCACGCGGGGTGTACTTGACGCCCGCGATGGCCACGAGGAAGGCCGCGATGGCCAGCCCCGCAGCCAGGCACATGAGGGCCCGGAAAGCCTCCAGCGGCGGCGGCAGCGCCAGCATCGAGTCGTAGAATTTGCACTGCAGCCTGATGCCCAGCTGGCTGATGCAGTCCATCCACAGCCCCTCCCAGACGGTCTCGAACACCACGATGTTGCCGTCCACGTAGGCCGACACCCTCCACTGGGGCATGGCCGTGGCTGCCAGGGTGCCCACCATGCCCGCGCCGCCGAAAATCAGCCCGGCGATCTGGAGCGCGCAACAAGCCATGCCGCCCCAGACCTGCTCCAGCTGTGCCCAGGGGTGGCCAAAGTCACCTACTCACAGGTCACGGGCTGCAGGACAGGGAATGTCTCCTCCAGCGGTTCCCTCGCACAGCAGGCTGGGTTTGTGGGGAGAGGCTGGCTCCAGCCAGGAGTTCTGACAGGGGGAGATCCACTCCTGACTGCTGCCAGGCCCTGCTATTTATTGGCCTTGAAATCCCCTCCGACTGCAGCCCGTCAAGCCCGGCAGGTTTGCAGCCAATGGCAGCCTGGGAGAGATGGGGCAGGGCTGATTTCACTGCTGCGCACAGGGTGGCTGAAGTGCTGCTGTAATTAAGCAAGTGGCAGGGATTCAATTAAAGGTGCCTAATTGCAGGGCTAACCATGTCTTAACTGCGAGACTGCAGCTCTGTTGAAATCCAGTACAGAAAGCCTGAACTTCCGTCTGCTGAATTGTTTAGAATGGGTCATTACAGTTGTTCTTACAACAACAGCTAAGCTTGAGGCTTGAGTGGGGCTGATTTTCTAAGTGCTGCAGCCCTGGGAAAACAGCTGATTGCTATTTTCCTTTAAATCAAGCCAACAGGTACTTGGTGTAGCCTTTTAACGTAGAGTTCTCATTTTGAACAAATACAAAAGCCTAATCAGGATATTAGACAGGTACAGGAAAGTCAAGTATTCCAGCCAACATCAAAGTTTTGCCCTTCCAGCTCCAAAATTCAACAAAGCGAAGAAGTGGCTGAGCTTCACAGCTGCTGCTTCTGAACCCAGGAGCGGAGGCACAGCTGGGAGCTAATCCTCCAGGAGAACCAGAAGGGAAGTGTTGTCATTGTGTGCCACACCAAGAGTCTCAGGTGACACTGGGGGCTGGGGCCGTGCTCTGGTGTGGAAAGGATGTGCAGGCACAGATCCAGAGTGCCTCCCAGCCTGCCCAGATCCCTGCAAGCCTGGGCAAACCAGGGCAAGCCCCTTCCAGAGGCTGCTGTGCCTTGGGCAGCCCAGAACTGCTGCTGCACTCTGGCTGCTTTCTTCTCCTACCTGAGACAAGACCTGGAGAAGCTGATGGGCTGCTGCTTACTCCAGCTCTTTGAACCAGTTAAAAAACACAAGTTAAAAACATTGGCCCACCAAAGACAATAAAAGTCCCTAGAAGTGCTGTGGAACAAAGACTGTTCTGGGGTTTTTTCTTGCGTGTGTTGGAAATATCCGACCTTGCCTTTGATGGTATTAATTTAATTACAGCTTTAGGTGCCTACACAACATGATCAAAGCCAAATCTAAAGCTGTGAAAAGGAAACTGTCCACCCAAACCACCCAGAGCCCTGTTACTTCTTGGAAGGAAGGAAGTGCCAGATAATGCAAATTATTCCATATAATGTTACATTTCCACATGGAAAATTATCCCAAGGGATCTGGGCAATTCAGCTTTGAGTCTACAACCAGGAATCTGGAAAGTAAAGAATGTCCTCAGCTGAGGTGTGAAACACAGAAATAAATGCATCACCAGGTTTGTACTTACAGGGAGAGGAGCTTCACTTCACTCTTCCACAGAGAGAAGAACCTGTGATGCAGGAATTGGAGGCACTTTGCTCTGTGGCACAAAGGAGGAGATGAAGTCAGAAGTCAGAGATGGGTCTGAAAGAAACTCCCTTAGAAGAACCCTGCACACAGACCTGTGCTATTACACTTGAGCACAACCTCCATCCATCTTGCTGGACTTCCTTTACTTCTGACTTCCTCAAACTGTTTTTTATTTTCCTTATTTTAACTCCAGAGCCAGAAATCAATTTATGATGGAAAATCTCTCTTAAAACCAGTGTTTAAATGTCTTTTTTTTTTTTTTTTCATTAAGCAGGAAAACTCTTTGTGCAGCGTTTTCAGGCAGGCATCTCCTGAAGGTGAGCACAGCTGGAGCACAGACCATGCCTAATGCCCTGAATCCATTCTCCTGGCTGCCTTATCTGTCAGGGCTGCTGGGAAATAATTCTCCCTTGGATGCTCTGGGAGGGTCAGCAGTTGAGGCCATGCGGAAAATCACCAGGGCATGGCCACAGAGAAGATGAAAACTGCTCAGAGAAATAGGATTAAAATGCAGCAATACACCCAGGGAGTGCCAAATGGCTGGGTGGGGTTCCTTTTCAGCTGGAATTGGAGCCTTTGGTGGCGGAAACCCTGTGCAGGGTGTCAGCAGGAGAGGGGGACGCCCAGGTGACACTGCAGCAGAGGGAAACCTCCAAATGGGCTCTGAAGGCATTTTCAGGAGCTTAAAGGAGCTTTACAGCTTTCAAAAGTTTTCAAGAGACAGGCTGGGATAAAACCCAAAACCACTATGAATATCTGGGACCTGGAAAACCTCTTGAACCTCCCCCAAATGCCAGCGAGTCCCTGACTTTGCTAAGCTGAGGAAAAACCATCTTTTGCAGGTAAATCCTGTGTTTGGGCCAGCCTGGAGGGGCTCTTACAGCCCAGTGCCCCCCAGAGAACTGCAGCTCCATTTGGAGGAGCTCAGAACGAGGGGCTTGGCTGGCTGAGGCATTTGCAGACCCCCCTGAGCAGCACCTCTCTCTCACAGCACAAACCACACAAGTGCTCCCAGAGCGGGCACCGCAGATACCACAGATTTAGGGTCCGATTTAGGGAGGATGTGAAAGGAAATCCCTGCTCACACACGACTAGACTAGACGTGGGAAGCCTCCTCACTGTGCATCATCCCCCTGCTGTGCTATTTGAATGCTTCCCTGCCTCAGGAGGACAGGACCAGTTCTTATGCAAACATGTCCACCCCAAAATCTGCCTTCAAAGAGGAGAGTGGGAGCGCTGAGGGAGCACGTAGCCTTTACACCTCACCTCTCCCTGGACCTCTCTCGGATTTACATCTGCTCTTCCCTTCAAATCAGGACGTTCATTTGAATCTCTCCCCGGGGCACCGCCTTCTGCTCCCTCTCTGGCTCTTGAAGTGCTGATGCCCCTTGGAAAGGAAGAAGTGGAGCATCCCCAGCCCACAGGATTAACAGACCCTGTCAAGGAGCCTCAGTGTTTAATTAATTATTGGCACCAATAACGTCAGCACTGAATTGCCTCCCCTAAAGCAGGATGAATTCCTCTTTGAATAACCTCTCTACCTTTCATTCCAGAGTGCTTACCCATACACATGCACCTAGAGAGGAAGCAAGAGGCTCTAATCCAGTACAAGCGTGCAGGCACAACGTCCAGAGCTCATTCCGTGCTTGCAGCAGCAGCAGCACAGAGGTTGGCTGTGCTGCAGCCTAATGAGCTGAGCTGGAGGCTCAGGAGCACTCCTGGAGCAGGCAGGTATGCAGATCTATCAAAGGCATACTGCAAATCAGTTCTTACCTGGCTTCCAGTGATCTCCAGCTCCCCAGAGCCTGGCAGGGGCAGCCCAGCAGGCTGGGGTGCCATGGGCTCCCTGCATCCCTGCACCTGGACCCTGCTCTGCCAGCAAAGCCTGCTGGAAGGGCACAGGGAGCTGTGAGCCTTTGTTAGGAACACTCCTGAGTGGCACCAGGTCCTTCCTGCCCATGGCTCTCACTCCCCAAGTCTCCTGCTGGGTTCACCACGCTGTTTTCAGCTCCTTGCAGGGCTGCCAAACGAAAGCACACTCCACTCCCAAGGCTCCATGCTTCCTGTGGTATTTGCTTTGGCTGCTGCAATGAGCCTGCTGGTGAGACAAAAGGGGTCTTGACTCTGTTTTTACTCCAGGAGAAAATGGCCTGAAGCCAGCAGAGGCCTTTTTATTTGTGCTGCCTTTAATATTGCTGTCTGCTCCTCTGGTCTGTTTGTAATGTTAAAAGATGACATCCTCCCCCATCTCTTCAAGCATTTTGGGGTGAGAGGAACACCTGCTGTGCTTGGAGAGGGATTTCCCCAGCTCACCTGGGGCACTCCAGCTCCAGCTTTGAGACCCCTGCCTGATACTAGGATTGTAAGAACTCACGGTTATTTTCGGTCACCTCCTGCAGCACACCCGAAATCCCCAGCCTGGCTGGGCTGCCAGGCTCTGGGTGCTGCCATGCCTGATGGAGCCTGGCTGCTGGACACCGAGGAACCTGCTTGGAGAGTAAAGAAACCCTGCAGTAATCAAACATGAAACACTCCTCCGAGTATTTCACGCACTAAACCGCTGCAGGCTTTTACAAGGAATTCTCACCTCCCCGCCTGCACACAGGGAGCAGGACAAGCTGGCAGAAACAGGAGCTGCCAGAAGAAACTGCTGTCTGACTCTGCTGCTTACAGACAGCACCTGCAAGTGGGTTTGGGGGCTTCTGATGGCACTGAGCTCTTGGAAATGCAGCCAATTCCCAGGGCAGCACTGCTGGCTTTGGTGAGGGCCAACAGCTGGGTGGAGCGTGGGGGAGCTGCTTTATTTATGTGCTTTCATGGGTGGAAGAAAAGAACAAGAGGAGGTAGATTATGGCAGTGATGGCCTGAAGATAGTGAGAGGCAAGGTTTGTAGAAAGAGGAGATAGCTTTGGTTAGACTGCCTGGTGCTCTCAGAAACAGGGTTTTAGGCTCAGACTCCCAAGGTCAGCATTGTAATACACCCCTGAACTAGAGCTCCCCAGTAGCCAAGCAGAGCTGGGAACTCAACTCAAGTAGGACTAAAACCATGAAGAAAAGGGTTTTTTTTCATCTTGCCTAGTCACGATTTGGACACTTCCCTGTCCAGTCCCCCTCTCCCAAGCCTGAATGTAATTACACTGTTCATTGCCACCTCCAAAATAAACCCCCACAAAGTGAGCTCCAGCACTGCTATCCCAGCCTGTGCACCCTGTGCCACCCCAAAGCCCAGCTGGGCACGGGGCAGGGTCAGTGCCACCCCAGACCCCAGCTCAGAGACCAGAGCAGGAGGGTTTTGCAGGAGGCAAGGAATTTTTCTCTCAGGACCCGTCCTCAGCACCATGAGCGCTCCAAGGATGCCAAGGATGTGTCCCTGCACAGGGACGACCCACAGCCTGCCAGGGAACAAACATGTGGCACCACATTCCTGAGGACACCCAGCTCCTCCTCAGGGACAAGCCAGGGCTGTTCCTAGCCAGGCAAAATGGGAATTCCCTTGCCCGTGGCCCAGCAGCAGCTGCTTCATCCCAGGGGTGAAATGCACAGGGACAGCACTTCAAGAGAAGGAGGAATGTCTAACTGTTTATCCCAAAGATATGCTGGGAGTTTGGGGGCTGGAAGTGGGGGAAGGGAAAGGAAAGAAGATGGCAAACAGCCTGATGTGTGCAGCCTGACTTTAAACCAAGGATTTTTTTCCTCAGGAAAGCTGGTGCTGTTGTGTTGGAGAGGAGCAGGGCTCACACGGCAGGCAGAAGGTGGAATTGAAGGATCATTAGGATGAGAGGAGCTGCATCTCTGCACAAGGCCATTGCCAATGAGGTGAGAGTGCCTGGAGCAGCCAGGGAGAACAGCTCCTCTGATCCTGATCACGTTATTCTTCATTAATTACACTGGACACCTTAGGGATGCACACGTGGATGAGGCTTAACAATTCCTTGGGAAGTAACTGGAAAGCAAAATAAAATTCAGCATGGATGTAGAAAAAATAAATTCAGGTTTTGTTTGGTGTCATTTTCTAGAAAATAAAAGTTGATAAAATCCAATCCATTTGGACCTTATTAAAGCACCTGGCACGGCAGTGGGAAGGAGCAGAGACACTGGGGGGATGGCAGAGAGGAAGAGGAATGTAAAGTGCAGGCAGAACCCACAAGCCAGTGAAACAACAAAAGGCTGTACTGGGAGGAGAACCATCACATTCCTATTTCCAGACACTGATTTCTGCTGCTGTTGGAGCCAAGGATTTCCCTGGGGTCTCCTCCTCCTCCCCTCAGGAATCCAACAACAAAGCAGAAAGTGCACCCAGGAAATCCACTTTCGACCCCCCTTTGGGGGATGTGCTGTCCCTGCCTGAACCCCACAGCCCTGGGTAATGGAGTGCAGGGCATCCCACACACCCTGGGCAGGGCTCTCCTGCCTCTGAGAACCATTTACCTGGGCTGTGATCACCTGAGGGAGCGTGCTCCCAGTGCTCTGCAGTGGGGAGGCTTCCCTGGCATGCTCTGGGCAGCTTCCCTGGAATTCTCTGGGCAGCTTCCCCCTGGAACTCCCTGGGCAGCTTCCCCCTGGAATTCTCTGGGCAGCTTCCCCCTGGAATTCTCTGGGCAGCTTCCCCGGGATGCTCTGGGCAGCTTCCCTGGCATGCTCTGGGCAGCTTCCCTGGCATGCTCTGGGCAGCTTCCCTGGAATTCTCTGGGCAGCTTCCCCCTGGAATTCTCTGGGCAGCTTCCCCCTGGGATGCTCTGCGTGGGTTTGGGCAACAAAGCTGCAAAGGGAGAGGAGAAGCAGCCAAAGCCAAGCTGAAGGGGTAAATGGGTTTGGGGATGAATGTAAGGAGGGTGACAGAGAGGAAAGGAAAGGCCTTGAGCAGGAGAGGCTCCAGAAGTCAGGTGTTAGCAGGGAAAGCTTTCTGGGAAGGGAATGACGGAGCAGCCTCAGCTGCAGTGAGCAAATTTAGTTCAAGCTTCCTGGAAACCCTTTCCAATGAAAGTGGTTCCTGAGGGCCGGGAGAGATTTCCAAGGACGCTGCAGAACAGCCAGCTCTGGAGCTCTTGTTGCAGGAACAGCTCTCAGGAACAGCTGTGGTGTATTGATCCACGGGTAACGTGGGTGCCCTAGAGCTCTAGAATGGAAGTGGAACTTTGGGGGTATTCTAGAGGGAGCTTCACCCCCCTGAGCCAAACGGAGCGTTTGTCTCCTCTGAGCTGCAGGGTGTGCATCCATGTGCACAGCCCAGAGGCCACCAGGTCCCCTGGAAAGGCTCCACTTCCATGAGTGCAAGTGCCCAGGGTGCAGGGCGGAGGGAGACAGGGCAGAGCCCCTTGGTTTCAGCTCTGGAGGCAACACTGCTTATTCCCCACATCATTTCTCTTGTACCTGAGCAGGGGGGAAAAGGGTTTCACGTCACAAACTCCCAATGAAATATTTAAAACAGTCAGTCAAACTCCAGAACAGGAATGTTGTGCTCCATTAGACACCACAAATTGAATTATGCTCCCAGTTCGGTCAAAGGCAAAATTCCATTGATTTCTGTGGGTCTGGAGTTACACTTTATTAATTGGTTGCAAAATTCTATTAAAATATTGCTGTTGATTGGTTTGGGTCATTCATTAAATCAACTTGTCTGGAATGACTCATTTTTTACTAGGCTTTGTTTCTTTACACAATCTTAATGGGAATGATATAATTTAGCCTGTTTTAATGGGAACTGTGAGCAAACACTGTGGCTGTTTATGTTCCTTATGCCTATAAACTATGCTGCTGTGAGTGGGTCGCAGCAAACATCTTGGGCTCATCTCACAAAAGATCCCCATATTAAAAAAATTAAAATAATAATAAATAAAATTTATATATACACCACAAGAGTCCTGGTATAAAATAATGATAAATAAAATGTATAGTTACACCACAAGAGTCCTGTGGCAAGCAACCAGCCCAGTGTCTGTGGTCTGTGCAATGCTGGAAAAGAAATGCTGCGAGCCACGAGTGTGCTGCCTCTGAAAGAAGGCTGTGAATGAGGTTGACCTAAATGGGCTACAAAGGAAATATTAACTTTCCCTGAAAGGAGGATAATTAGGGTGTACATAGAGAGCTGTGTTTATTCTCTGAAATAAAGGATATTTTTCTCATGTATTTCAGCTTACCTGCCTCTGCTGGATAAACTCTCCAGGCAACCCTCCATTAAGCCTACAGTAAATCAATCCCTTAGTGAATGCTTTTCTTTTAAACCATTATTATCTTGTCTTTATTCACTGTTATCCTTTCTTTTCCAGGCAGAAAAAAAAAACCCAAAAAAAACCAACAAAAAAAAAAAACACCCTCAACTGCTTAACTCCTCTCTTCATTGCAACAGGCCAGAATTTCATAGCCTGGTGTCATCTCAAGCCCTTTATTTCTGCTTGTCATACAAAATGCACCCCAAAGCAAAAGCAGAGTCTCAAAAGCTCTTCCAAAGTACTCTCAAAATAACCCATGTTAATCTCAAAATAACCCAAAGTACTACCAAAATAAGCCAAGTTACTCTCAAAATAACCCAAGTTACTCTCAAAATAAGCCAAGGCACCACCAAAATAACCCAAGGTACTCTAAAAATAACACAAGCACTACCAAAATAACACAAGCACTGCCAAAATAAGCCAAGGCACTGCCAAAATAACACAAGCACTACCTAAATAACATTACTCAGAGCCCACTGGGGTGGCTGAGCCCCCAGCCACAGCAGAGAGCAGGAAGAGGCCAAGGCAGGTTCTCATTGCTCTTTTCTGGAAGAGCTGGAAGCAGCCAGAGCCACTTGGGATAAATGTCCCTTCTGAGACAGATGCTCTGCCTTGGAGTAATTATTTTAAAAATCGTAATAAAAAGCCCCAAGCCTGCCCTTAACTGTGGCTGTGTTCATGCTGAGGGATGGGGAACCCTGGTGCAGTCCCTGGGGTGCACTGAAATCAGCAATATTCCACCTCAGCTCAGTGGCAAAGTTCCAGGGGAGGGCAGAGCCAGCTCCCGGCCACGGGGCCTCTGCTCCCAAAACCCCTTTTGTTCTGATGCTTTGGGGACAGTGCTGCAGAGCCAGGGACAAAGCAAACCTGCAGGATACAGAGGAAGTTACCCCAAACCTGAAACAGTTCTGGAGGGGACAAGCAAAGCTGCAGAACACCATGTAAGGGGGAGAAAGGAGACCCAAATCTGCCAATACCTGTGTATACATATACATATATATATAAACACATATATATATATACATACATACATACATACACACACCTCCAGACATTCCTTTTGCTGCACATGGAGCTGTGGGAACAGGCAGGATTCCAGAGACACCCATGTGCTCAAAGGATTGCACATTCAGCTCCTCAGGATGGCATTTCAGCCACGTAACAAATAGTTTTCCTCTGCAGAAATCAGCACTTTGCCTGTCACGGGAGTGCAGTGGGAAGCATCAGTGCCCCAAGAACACTGAGAGAGCTATACCTGCACAAACACTTCAGAAAAACACCACTTCTATTTAGGAAAACAAAGCAAAAACCCTTCAGATTTATGGCAAGAAGATGAACTGCCCATTGAAGAGTTCTTGTCTTTCTTTTTTTTTTTCTTTCCTGGAAAATGCCAGGTAAAGATATTTGTGAAAACCAGAACAACAGAAACTATGGGTAGAAATCTAAGAGAAAAAAAAAAAAAAAAAAAAAAAAAAAAAAAAAAAAAAAAAAAAAACCAAACAGACAGAGAACAGTAGATCCTTTTTACAAATTCTTATAGCTATGAATGCATGCATGAAATATTCAGCCTAATCTCTGAATGTGCCCTAGCATGGGAAATAAAAACCCAGGCATAAACTGGGATACTTTGTGGCAAAATTGAACTCCATATGTTGAGAGAAAACGTAATTTGTTACACAGTAAAAGAACAATTCAGGGTATAAGCACCTAGATACTGAAATACAAGCCTGCTGCTGTTCATCTGAACTTTCTTGCCTCTAATTTTCCCCTTGCCATTTGTATCTCTCCAAAAGCAGAAAGCAAATGCACAAGTGCTAAATGTGCCACCTCGCTGGCGTATCAGGGATAGAGAAGGGATAAAAGGGATAATTTACAGGGAAGATTTTATGCTCCCCAAGAGTGTTTGTGTGTGTAAAACCATGGTCAGGAGGGGAGGCAAAATCCTACGAACCTCTCCACATTCGGTTTGCCTTTCATATCCACTGACTTACCCAAGGTCTGCAGCTGGTTGCTGCCCATAAAAACATGGAAAACGGGAAGGCAGGGGACCTCTCCTTCTGCTTCTGGCCCTTGGAGCCCTGATTCGTCCTTTGGGGTTTTCTGCTGCTCTGTCTGCTGCAGTCACTGCTGGGACTTCAGGAAATCTGAGTGGGGAACATTTCCTGGATAACCAGATGCCTGGAACCACAGAATAATTCCGGTCAGAAGGAGCCCCTGAACATCACCTCGTCCACCCCACGCTGGAAGCCGCGCCCTCCAAAATCATGAGGCTGAGAGCCCAGCCAAGGTCCCTTTCCAGCATCAAAAATGTCCTCAGAGGGGGACTGAGGGGGTTTAAATCCTGCCCCCCAGGGAGGGCTTTGAGGAGAGCCTAGAAATGCACGGCATTTCCCTGCTGGCATGGACCAGGCAGGGTCAGCACAGGAAAAATGGAATCACCATTGCACGGCCCTGCAGCCCCGTGGCTGCCACTTGGACAGCAAAGGAGAAGCTCCC
The DNA here is from genome assembly GCF_031753505.1 of Anomalospiza imberbis. Taxonomy (NCBI): domain Eukaryota; kingdom Metazoa; phylum Chordata; class Aves; order Passeriformes; family Viduidae; genus Anomalospiza; species Anomalospiza imberbis. The sequence continues at coordinate 31,026,265 of NC_089682.1, forward strand.
AGCCTGAGCAGAGCAAACCAACACTTCAAAAATACATCAGCAGCTAAACACGAACGGGGCACAAGCAGCAGGGCTGCTTTCTCTCTGAGGCTGATGGAGTTCTCATTTACAGGACACGGAAAATAATTAGCTGAGCAAATAGAATTTAACCACGTTATTGATTAATTTACAAAAGCGTTAAGCTTCCACATAAATTCATGGTAAGATTGTGTCTGCATCGAGGATTCAGTATTTGTGCATTCTTGGAAGGATTAAATTTAAGTGCCTTATCTTGCTCAAAGCCATTTTTTGAAGGAAATGTGGGGAAATCTTATTTAATGTTATGAATTGCATCTGCTTGTTTATAATTAAACCACAGGAAAGAGGCAAGTCAGGAATCTCATTAGTTGTTCTTCTCTGTACTCAGACGTGTCATTTCATCATGGGCAAATAGCAAACATGCCTGTGAGCAGCTAATCATAGCTCAGTGTCAGCCACAGGATCCTACTGGTGTGGTAGAAAACAAATATGTCAGGCATAATTTCACCTTTCCTTTTTTTCCCCACTCCCACTGTGTTAAGGAAAGAATACCCCTGAAGTCAGTTTCCAGCTTTTCTGCACACCCTGTGTGTTTTCGGTACCTGTTTGTTTGCCTTTTCCAACTTTTCTGCACACCCTGTGTGTTTTCTGTACCTGTTTGTTTGCCTTTTCCAACTTTTCTGCACACCCCCTGTGTTTTCCTGCTCGGAGCTCCCAGCTCTGCCCTCCTCCCCTTCCTCCTCTCCAGAGAGGGTGAGAGCTGCAGGCACTTTCATTCTGTGTATTTGGACCTAAAATGCCTTAAAAATATGGGCCTAAAACACTTTCCAGGCTTGGAACAGGGCCACAGCTCCAAAACAGGATTTGTGTAGTGGCTGAAGAGCTTCAGAGGCTGCAACTCCCTGAAGTCTCTGGCTCAGAGAGAGCTGAAACCTCAGATGGATGTGAATATTTCATTAAAAGTTTGATTTGATTGGAAGTTTCCCACCTCAGGACAAAACCTATCATTTGTGGCCCTTCTGCTCCAACCTCCTGGAGGTTACACCAGCATGTTACATTTCATTTTCTTTTCTAACAAGTCCCCAGGCTTTTGTGTGCAGCATTCCTGACATTCTGGCTGGGAAGAACTGCCCATCCTGACAGCCCAGGTGCCTCAGTGGCTGCAGCGGCATCTCTCAGGTGGGCAGTGGAGCCAAACTTCACATTTACCTGCTCGCCTGAGAGCTCAGCAGGGAAAATCCAGGCAGAATCCGGGCAGAGAATGGATGGAGAGCCCCTGTGCCCAGGTGAGACCCCACCTGCAGAGCTGCCCCAGCCCTGGGGACACAGCAGCAGCACCTGGAGCTGCTGCCAGGCTGGCAGAGCTGGGGGTGCTCACCTGGAGAGGAGAAGGCTCCAGGGAGAGCTCAGAGCCCTTGCAGGGCCTAAAGGGGCTCCAGGAGAGCTGGAGAGGGACTGGGGACAAGGCATGGAGGGACAGGGCACAGGGAATCCCTTTTGGTCAAACCCCTTTTGGTCAAATGCCTTAGGCAAAATCAATAGTGTTGGCTTCTATCATGAAACTAAAAATTAAATGGGAAACAGGTTCACACCCAGGGCAACTCTCATCTGTCTTGGCTTTGCATTTCTACATTTATATAATAAAATATTTTATTGTATTCTAGAAAACATGTATATAAATATATAATATATAGATATAGAAAAATGTTTCTGTATCTTTATACATTATGTATATTTTATATATATAATATATGATATAGATAATCTATTATATATAATATATACTACAATGTACAATATATAATACATATTTATATATTATATTCTTTATATCTTTATATAATTATCTATTATACATATTAAACAAATAAATACATAAATATATATTTTTATATATTTTATATATATATATATATATATATATTTATATATATTTATATATTTATTGAAGGGGATGAGGAACACAGGGAGGAAAAGCACAGCCCTTCAGTTCCAACCCCTTCTCTTCCCTCCCCTGCAGTGTCCCAAGTAATCCTTATCTAAATATTTTGTTTGGAGGCTGTGTTGCCTCTTATCTTGTTCCACCATGGTTTTGTATTTGATCGTAATCTTCCTCTGCTTAGCTTGTACCAGCCTCTGGCCTTTTCACATTTAAGGATTTTCTGTCTGCAGAAACTTCTCATTAGTGGTGGGGAGGGGGGAGGAAAAAGTGGATAAACTATCACATAGGATCCAACATTATATGTAGGGGTGGGGGGGAATAAAAGATAAGGCCATTTTAGCATGAATTCATTTTGCTAAAGCTTAAAGAAAAATCCGAGGATTTCCTTTCTGTGGGAGGGAGGATGGAGACAGTGCACTGAAGTGACACCAGGTCACAGCAGTGCTGCTCAGCAGGCTCCAGGCTCTCCCCAGAGCAAGCCTCCAGCTCCCATCCACAGCTCTGGGGTCCCCGGGAGGGAACATTCACTTCAGAATTTCACCCCATGCTGGAGAGCCAACATCAGCTCTAGTGCTGCTAAATTATTCCCTGCTCACAAAAGCAGCTGTGAAAGAACATTATCATTACAGATCTCAAACAAGCCCTTTTTCTTGGGTGGCTGTTACAAATTCCCATGTAAGACTGTTGATGAATATTAATTCTCATTATCCCAAAACACCACGGAATGTGCAGTCAATCATGAATTCCTCATAAAGGTAAGCAGGACCTCGTATTTGCAGCCTTCCAGGACCTACAAGAAAAATGGAGAGAGACGGTTTGCAAGGGCTTGGAGGAGCAGGACACAGGGGATGGCTGCAAAAGGAAAGAGAGTGGGTTTAGATGGGCTATTGGGAAGGAATTCACCCGTGAGGGTGGGCAGGCCCTGGCACGGGGTGCCCAGAGCAGCTGTGGCTGCCCCTGGATCCCTGGCAATGCCCAAGAGCAGCTTGGAGCACCCTGGGCCAGAGGAAGGTGTCCCTGCCCATGGCAAGGGCTGGAATGGGATGAGCTTCAGGGTCCCTTCCAGCCCAAACCAATTTCTATCTGAGCAAAGGTAGCAATTATTGTGCTGAAATACCTGCAAAAAATACACTGTGCAAATACATTTCCCGTGAGTGATGAGTCCTTGTGCTTTTATTTCTGGGAATTTGGCTCGGCTTCCCTGCCTTCATCGTTTTCCAGAGGCCTCCCACTCAGCCAGCCTCACAGCAGGCTGCCCCAGCTTTGTTCAGCCCCAGGGCAGGGGCACTGGGGCCAGGCATAGCTGGGAGATAAACAAAATCTGCTCTGATGAGTTCTGCCTGGCTGTTCCCTCATTCCCCTCCTGCCCAGCACCCACACAAACCCACTCAGGTCGTTTTTGGAAGCTGCTGCTTCGGGAAATCCCTCTGGAAGCCATCCTTTAGAGGCTGCTGCTTAGGAATTCTCTCTGGAAGCCATGCCTTCCCCCAGGAGGAGACTCCCAGAGTGTCCCAAGAGAGGCACCTGCTCTGTTTGCTTGTGCTGGCTCCTCCTGCAGCTGGCTCCTGTCTTCCTGACTCCCCAGAGCACAAATTATCCCCTCCCTGCTGCCTTGCACAGCAGCAGCCTCTCCCTGCCCTGTTCTGCATAGAGGAAAAAGGAAATTTTCAGCACATGGAAAAAGGAATTCCCTTTTTCACCTAGGTCATGAAAGGGCTGCACCGGCAGCTCCTGTCCCCAGCACCCAAACTGTCACCTCTCACTGCCACTGTCACTCCAGCACTTTGTGCACTGACTATATTCATATTTTAATTGGTTGTGCTTCATATTTCACATAGCCTTACACTGAGAAAAGCTTTTCCAGCCAAAGGCAGGAGTGTCTCCCTCACAAACTGCTGGGTTTTGTCCCCTGGGGTGTCACTGAAATGATATTTAAGTGAAAGGCAGCTCAAGAGTCTGAGGGCAGTTCCCATCTGTGCATGTCACACATTCTCACACAGCACCTCACGGGAGGCTGGTGCATGACCCTGGCTCTGCATCACGCCAAATATTGCTGGATTTGCTTCAGGGAAATCACTGCATTTGTATTGATGCAGCGTTAGCACAACACGATGGAAAATTAGCTACATGATCACTGATGCCCTGGCCAACGCTGTGATTTTGTTTTGAATAAAGTCCCTTTTGATTAACTGATGCCAGCAACACACCACTGTGTGTTTCAGGATTCACCTCCCAGTGCTTTGCACTGTGAGCACTCCCAGCTCCCTGTGCCAGCTCCCTGTCAGTTCTGTCCTGCTGCCATTTCTCACCCACTGTGCATGAAAGCCAGCTGGACAGGGGCATCAGGGAGTCAGAGAATCATGGAAAGATTCCTTGGGTTGGGAGGGACATTCAAACCCACCCAGTGCCATGACAGGGACAGCTTCCACTGCCCCAGGCTGCTCCAAGCCCTGTCCAGCCTGGCCCGGGACACTGCCAGGGACCCTGTGCCAAGGCCTGCCCGTCCTGCCAGGCAGGAATTCCTTCCCCAGATCCCATCCATCGCTGCCCTCTTCCCCCGTGCAGCCGTGCCGCTGTGGTGGCAGGGAGTAGAGCCCTCTGCCCACCCTCCCCAGGCTGGGCACCTCTGCCAGGAGCTCACACAGCCCCTGGGGACAGGGCACAGGCAGGACAGTCCCCTGTCCAGCTCCATCCTCCCCACACCAGTGGCACCAGTGACCCTGGGCACAGCACTCCCTGCTCTCCTGGGCAGGGAAGCCTCGAGCAGGAGAATCCCTCCCTGTGGAGCGCCAGGGGCCGAGCAGGGAGCATCAGGAGCCAAGCCTGGCAGCTTTGAGAGCTCTGGGCTGGGCTCGGGGGTCTCCGAGCAGCTCCCAGCCCGAGGATGCTCTCCCGGAGCTCTGAGCCCCCAGGGAGCGGGAGGAGCGTGCGGGATGTGCTCGCTGCCTGATTATCAGCCACCAGAGCCTGGCAAGCCCTGCCGGGCTCGCAGGGACCAGCTCAGCCCGGCAAACAGCTCCAGTGCTTGTTGTGGGCACGTCCCTGGACGGGAACAAAAGGTACAAGGCTCTGGTGCTCTCCTCTCTTGGGCCAAGAGCAGTTCTCAGCTGTTCCTCACCACAATTTCATTACAAGTGAAAGCCCCGCGTCTCCCGGGGAAGCACATTTCCAACCCCATTTCCAACCCCCATTTCCAACCCTTTTTTAGTCTTAATCCTGCTTTTCTGTAGCCAGCCAGCCTGGAGTGAGGCAGACAGAGCAGAGCTGTTCCCAAGCTGTTCAGACAGCCCCAGGGGAGGAGGGTCCCTGCCCTCCAGTTCCCTGTTCACCCCACAGAAGATGGACAATGGGTTCCCTGCGTGGGGAAAGCTCCAGCTCAAATATAAGAATTAGCAGAGGATGGAAATGGAGCCTCTTTCAGAAGCAGGAGTGATGGCCAGGGAGGCCTGGCTGGTTAAAGGGGGTTGGGAGTGAGAGGAGAGCAGGAAGGATGCACAGAGAGCAATTTCATCAGCCCCGGGGTGGAGGGGTCATGGCAGCTCCAGGCAGGGCAGTGGAATATAAAACAGGCATTAAAATACCATCAAGGGAGCCAAAACACCCATGGGGAGTTAGTCACTGTGTTTCTCCAGACTGCCGGGTGCCACCAACTCAAAACCTGTGCGTTCCACTCACCTGGGAGGTGCAAACAAGCAGAAACACCTTGTCCATGTGCTGGAAACACAGGGAGCCCTCAAGTCCTGCAGGAGGGTGGCAGGGCTACCCCAAAATTCCCAGTCCTCCAGGGATGTGGTGGGCAGGGGGAGGCACACACGGGGCAGCCTCTGCACCTGCAACAGTAAAAAAACAACGAACAAACCACTAAAAACCCTATAAAAACAAACACCAAGTGGAAACAAGCAAAACTAAACAAACAAAAACTGAAACGAGCAAAACAAAGCAAGCAAAAACCCAAACAAACCAAGAAAAAGAAAATCTTTCCCACTTGAGAAAAACCAGAAATGCAGGAATTTCCAAGGCAGGCAGTGAAAAAGTGGCAGTGAGGGGAGGCCAGGATATGGGCAAGAATAGATCAAGCTTGGCAGAGGGCGTTAAATCTTCCAAGGCAGGAGCAGAACGAAGTAGGAAGTGGGAAAAAACAGAGGGGAGGAGGAGGAGGATGGTGTGCTCAACTGTTCCAATGCCCAGCAAGGTGGGTTAGTGCTGCCCAGGGATTTTGGGGCTCCGTCCATCTGTCTGTTCACACTCCTCAGGCACTGCAGGAACATTAATCCTCCAGCACCTGCCTGGGTGGATCTGCCCTGTTCCTGTCCTCACCTGTGAGCAGCAGAGAGATGAGACATGGCAGCAGGAGGTCTCAGTCTCCCCAAACAAGGTGTCTGGTGGTGTTTTATTCCACCTTCGACAGCACCGAGGGCTTTGCGGACCTCTCCTCAACACAAACCTTGAGGCAAATCCTTCTTCCTGCTCTGTCTTCCCAGCAGAACCGACAAAAACTGCAATGAATGCTGAGGGGGAGGGGTCAGCCTTTGTCATCCAAAGGTGGAGACAAAGGTGCTGAAGAAGCATCAGTGTGATGGGGAGCCGCAAAGAGGAGAGGGGATGTCACACCAGGGGATGCCACACCAAGGGAATGTCACACCAGGGGAATGTCACATCCGGGGATGCCACACCAGGGGATGCCACACCAGGGGATGCCATACCAGGGTGGGGGGCATGGGGCCATTCCTGGCTGGAAGGGGGGAATGAGGAGCCATCCCTCAGCTGCAAAGGGGCAGCACTGCAATCCCCTCTCTGCGGGAGCTGCTGATGAGGAAGGGGGAGCTCCCTGCCGCTTCCATCCAAATATCACCCTGGATGTCCCCCAGGCACCTCCAGTGCCTCGTGGCTGTCACTGGGAGCTGCTCTGCTTTCCTTCTAGAGCCACCACACACGAAAGCAGCTGGCTCTGAACTTCAAAGCTGAGTGCTGCCTTCCACTGCAGCTTCGTGCCAGGGCTCCTACACCAGAAATTCCTACACCAGTGATTCTTGGTCCCAGGATTTTAAACCCAAGAGCTCACAGGTGCTGGGGCCCAGCTTGTACCCATTCCCCCCTTTGGATGCTCTCTAACAGCATTGCATTTTTCTTATATTGTGCTGCCCAAAACTGCACCCGGTTTTTGCAGCAAGTGACAGCAGGCAAGTGAATAAACCAGACACAAAATGCAGGGGAAAATGCTTTTCAGTGCTTATCTCAGGCCAGAGAACACTTCCAAACCATTCTGGCTTTAAACCAGTGCTGGGCAAGAGCAGCAGAGGTGGTGGCTTGACATGGAGCCCTCTCAGAGCAGTTCACCAACATCCTGTCCCTCCCAGCCCTCCAGCACGGTATTTAAATATTTCATCTCTTTCCTGCACTCAGGATTATGTATTAGGAGAAGGAAGGATCTGGAAGATTGCTTTCCTGTGTCCTTGTTAAGCTTCTCTCTCTCAAGCCTGATGCCCATATGGGCTGTTAATAATGCAGCACCATAATTTAACACAGTTTGCCTTCAGATAAATCCCAAAGCAAGCATGGGCTGGGATAATGCTCCCTTAATAGGATGTGCCTGGCCCAGAGGGAGCCAACAAGCAAACCAAGCCATAAACATGGAAAGGTGGGAGAAAAATACACACTATACACTTAAAAAAAATAATAGCAATAATAGCAATAATAATAGCAATAATAGCAATAATAGCAATAATAATAGCAATAATAGCAATAATAATAATAATAATAATAATAATAATAATAATAATAATAATAATAGTAATAATAATAATAATTAGTTAACAGCACAGGCAGCCTGAAAAGAGATTAAAAAATCAGAGGTGCAGACAGGCAGTGGTGTCAGTTTGAGTTCCTGTTGGAGGGAAAAATGTCTTCCCCCACCTGAAATGGCAAGCGTAAGGAAATTTGCCTTTTTTCCCCTTTTTTTGGGGAATTACACTCCAGGAGTGCCATAGGAGGGATGGAGAGAGCCCAGGGCAGCCCTCACAGCAGATCATTGGCAGGGCTCCCTGAGGAAACAGCAAAGGAGCTGGCTGCTGATCCTGAATTTAGAATTTTTAAATGCTAACTTTTTTCCTTTTTTTTTTTCCCTTATTTTTTTCTTCTTTTTTTCTAATTTTTTTTTTTAATTTAGAATTTTTCTATGTGCTGGTTTAAATTGATATTTATACACACACACACATCCATGCACACCACACAGTCTGTTTGCTAAGAGTACCCCTGCAGGCCACTGGCAGCAGCCCTGCAGCCCAAACTCGGGCTCTCGGGAATGCCAGGAACAGCTCCCATCCCTCTGGAACAGCCCTGCAGCTCCCTGATGCACCATTTGCTGTGTTGGTTACATGGCAACCTCTGGCAAAGCTACATTAGCCATCCACAGCGAGGCTTAGGTTTTGGCCAAGGATTAATTTAAGAGTTTTTATGTGATGCAGGCAAATCTACTTTGGCTTTGCAAGGCTCTAACATTCCCAGGTTCGGGGGAATTTACCAAAATCCGCTTTTCCCCACGCTCAGAGCATGTCCAAGAATATCATAAAGCATAATTCTCCATGATCTACTCAGTGCTGGCGTGCCCCAGTTCCAGCAGCTCCTGGAGGTATGAACTTCACAGTTCTATCACTGCCAAGTGATAGATCACTTCTATTTATGGCTGCTTCCAGCTTACCCAAAAAGGATTCTCCAGGTTTCCTGTTGTTCTTCCGAAGTTGCTTCTGAAAGAAGAAGTGGCAACGCTGATGGCCAGAGAAGGACGCTGCCTATGGGCTCCCACAGAGGATTTTCACTCCTGCTGCCTCTTCAGATCTTACTTTTTACGGGATATTTAAACCTGCAGGATCAGAAGGACTTTGGGAATATCTTTGCTACAGAGACTTTGGCAAGGAGCAACAATGGGATATCTTGAAAGCACCTACAAAGCCCCGAGGGGCTCTGCCGTGCGACTGCACCCCGCAGAGATTCCCTGTGCCTCCCCCAAAGGCACCAGCAGCCTGTCTGAGCAGTCCTGCCACAGCCTGAGCCAAAGCCTGGCAAGAGCAGGTTGCTCTCACCTGCTCCTCCAGTGCTCGGAGCCCAGGGACAGCCAGGACATCTCCCGTGTGAGAATTCCCCTGTGGGCAGTTCTGGAAGGGGTTCCAGATGGGATCTGAGTTGGTTTTGATGGTGCAGTTTATATTTCTTATCTTCCACACAGGCAGGAAGGGTGAGTTCAGCTCACATCACCACAGCATGGCTCAGAAGGTCACAAGACCCTCAGTTACAAGACTTTTTAAGGAGTTATTGATTAATAAAACACTGCCAACAAGGGTATTTATGTTTTTGACCCAATCCTTAAATATTTCATCTTGTGGACCCATGCTGCAGTGTGAGCTCTCTTAGCCAATCATGTACACAAACCCACAGTGCTGCATTCTAATCTCCTTGTTTACCTCTTTTCTTTTTCCTATATCTTAAACTCTAAAGCTCTTTTATTTTTTCCATATCTTTTATTTTTTCCATATCTTAAACTCTAAAACTCTAAACTTTACTTTCCTTAGCTTAACGTGTCTTTGCTTTAAACCATAAATCCACATTCTCCCTTCTAGCACCTGAGTCTGGGAGCCTTTTCCAAGGTCCCAGATGAAATCCTGGGTGTAATTCTAAGCTTTGGCTCACAGGCCCAAAGTTCTGAGGGTTCCCTGCATTTCAGATTCCAACACCCCCTCCCTGTGGGAATTCCTGGGACCTTCCTCTCTTCACCCTGCTTGGAAAGCTTCTCCCAGGAGATGGAGAAACTTTTTTAGGAAGTTCGTTTAAGGAAGTTTTAGTTAGTTTAGAGAAAATTTTTTAGGAAATGTGTCTGAGAGATGTTTTGTCAGCCACCTTTCCTTTCCTAAGCCAGGTCCCAAAGTTTGGTCCCTGGTCCAAAACCTCCACATGAGCTCAGTTTGTGGCAAGGTGGGGCAGAGCCTCAGGCTGTGCCAGGGCAGGCTCAGGTTGGACAGCAGCAGGAATTTCTCCGTGGAAAGGGGTTTTTAACAGTGGCAGGGGCTGCCCAGGGAGGTTTGGGGTCCCCATCCCTGGAGTGTCCCAGGGATTCCTGGAGGTGGCACTCAGTGCCCTGGGCTGGGGACAAGGTGGGCATTGGGCCCAGCTGGGACTCCATGGGCTGGGAGGGCTTTTCCAAAATCCGTGGTTCTGTGATCCTGATTCTGAAATGGCTCCACTTCTCGCTCCCCTTTTATCTATTCTTGCTCCCCTCTATTCTCTCCAAGGCACCAGCCTGTGTGGGAATTCTGGCGGGGGGCTCCTGCTGCCTCCTGTGCACGCAGCATCTCCCCACAGCACCTTTGTGCTTGCTCAGAGCAGAGGCTGTGTCAGTGGAACCAAGATGCTGAATGACACAGTGCAGAGCGTGGAGGTGTTGCCCCTGTTAATTTATGCTCATGGTTCCTTTGCTTTGTGCCCTCGCTGTGGGGTTTTGCACACCCTTTTCACTGAGTGCCCTGCTGTGGGTAGGGCTCTGGGCCCTGTTCTTGGCTGTTATGTGCTCTCAGTAAATAAGAATTGTGTTTTTGCTGGGTCAGAGGGAGGTGCTGGGGTTTGCTTGGCTTGCTAGGAAACAAATTTAATAGAGATGTTCATTAAAGGCACGGAGCCAGAGCGTGTTGGGGATGGTGCCAGCTCTGTGCTGCAGGTTAAGTTCAGGCAAAGGACACAGCAAAAATACAGAAAGTTCCCTGATGGATGTAAATACACCTGCACAGAGCTGCTGCCTCCCTCAAACCCTGAGTGGCATCCTGGCATGCAGGACCCAGCAATTCCACCACGCCCCACAAGGCCAGCTGCTGCCTCAGCTGCATTCCCTTCTGGTTCTGAACCCCAGAAAGGGATGGCTGTGGCTTCTGAAGGTGCTTTAGGGGCTTTCCCCACCAGCCACTAATGACGGGCTATTTGTTCTGCCTTTTTGTTTTATTAAGGGGACTCTGTGCAGATTCTCCTGCATGGTTCCTCTCTTCATGCTGCACAGCTCCACAAAAGTACAAATTCCTAACTCAGAGGAAATTAAATTAGATTTGAGAGATGCAAGGTCCCCAGAAAGAACAGGAAACAAAGCCCCTCATCAGCGTGGTCATGGAAGACACTCCAAAGGAATTTACAGCCATGCAATCCACACTCAAAAGAGCTTTTTGCAGTCCCACACTTGTCCCTGCTCGCTGCTGCCAAGGGCTGAGGAGCAGCCCCAGGCACAGAATGCACCAGGGGCCACCCCAAGCACAGCCCCCTGGGAAGAGCCCCTCAGCCAGCCCATGCCTGTGCCTTTGGAGGGACCCAGGGCAGATCCCAGGAGCCTGTCCCCTGTCCTGTTCCCCTGAGGGACGCCCCTGCAGCTGCTCAGCACTGCTGCTTTGCTCCAGTGATGCCTGAAGGTTCAGCTTTCACGTTTTCTACATTCTGGACTCCATTAGTATATCACTCTGAACTCCACACACAGTGTCAGCAGCTCTCCTCACAGCTCAGGCACACAGAACAATCCTTTTCCAGCCCCAGAACCAAAGACACCGCTGCAGCTTCAGCCCAAAAAGTGTAAACAACGGGGAAATGAGGAGAGCAGTCTGGGAGGATGGGACTGCATAACCTGGAGCTGGAATTGGGCAATGAACCCCAATATGGAAATGGACCAAAACTTATAAAAGTGTGAAAACTCCTGAGCCAGGGTCCATCTTGGGTATAGCTCTGGCCAGGCTCTTGTACTGCCCAAGGTGCATCCTTTGAAGGCATTTTTAATAAATCCCCACTTTATTCTTTAACTCTGTCCAGCCTCTGTTCCAGGGAGCCTCTCCAGGCAACACCATCCCCTGCTTTTCTCCCTCTGAGCTGAGGAACAGCCCCTGTTCAGGACCTGCCTTCTGCCACAAGCCAACCCTTGGATGCAAGCACAGTTTCTCCATGACTCAGAGCTTTCTTTGCTCATGGGCTGACCTGAGGGGAGGACACTGCTGGAACAATCCTGACCCAGCCCCACAAACCCTGCAGGGAGAGGCACACAAGCTCCCCCTCCTCCCCAGGGCAGGAGTGGCGTTGTTTATGACCTGCTTTGTACCTGAGGGTCACACCGAGCTCCTGATGCCCTTGGCTGCTGCTGCTGCCAAGTTCTGGGCCCAGGCTGGCACTAACCTCCCAAAATCCACGTGCTGGGGGCATGCATTGCCCAGCTCTGAGTGTTGTAGCACATGCCTGCCCTGGCTGGTGGAGAGAGTAGCACCAGCGTGGCAATCCCAGCTGCCCACCCCGTTACCCTCCTCCCTCTGGGACCCCTGAGCTGCATCCCACAGCTGCCTTCCCTCGTGCCCCGCAGCCACAGGTCCTTCCCTCCAGCCCCCCGTGCCCAGGGAGAACCTGCAGACCCTCACCAGGAAGGGGAGTGGGACTGGGGCGATGGACTTTTCTCTACTCACGGATCTGTTTCCAACACAGCAGCCTCCTTCTGTCCCTTCTGTCCTTAATCCCACTGGTAAGGGTTGGGTTCTGGGAGGTGCCACACCCTCCCCAAAAGGACAAGAACATTCTCCTCACAGTAAACGGTGTTTCCAGAGGAAAATTGTCTGCCAAAGTGGGATTGAAGAGGGCTGAAGTGGATCCAGTGAACTGTATTGTGCTCTGTCTGAGCAGAACTTTGCCTCCGAGTGGGTAAAAGACCATGCTGGAAATTAATTTCAGTCCATACATTCACCGGGAGTAAGAGCCAGGAGAGTCAGTCTTTGGAAATTGTGAGGACCTCCATCAGTTCATTTATTCCTGCCAAATGCACAGAGCAACTTCATTAAGGTTAAAAAAAGAGGCCATCATATGCAATCAGGATCCCATTATTAAGAGAGTAACCCATTATTCCAGTGACCCTACACCTTTCAGAAGGCACAAAATTGTTTCTGCAGGCAGATGGGAAAATAGCCTTTAATGAGTCACCTTTTGGCAGCAAAGAGTGAAACCTATCTGGATGTCAAGAATTCTGAAAGTTGTTTTTTTTTTTTTTTAATGTTTCAGTTTAAGGGAGTTTAAGACTTAGACAAGTCAGGGGTCTAGGTCCAGCTGCTTGCTGTTCCCTGAGGGACCCCCCCTGCAGCTGCTCAGCACTGCCCAGTGATGCCTGAAGTTTTGGGTCTTACTTTTTGCAGATTCTGTGCTGCACTGGTGTGTAACTCTGAACTTCATACAAAGTGTTAGCAAGCTCTCCTCACACTTCAGTCAGACAAAACAATCCTTTTCCAGCCCCAGAACCAAGGACACCGCTGCAGCTTCAGCCCAAAAAGTGTAAAAAATGGCAAATTGAGGAGAGCAATCTGGGAGGGTGGGACTGCATAACCTGGAGCTGGAATTGGACAATGAACCCCAATATGGAAATGGTCCAAAACTCATAAAAGTGTGAAAACTCGTGACCAATTGTCCATTTTGTGACCATTTTGGGTCTATCTTGGGCGTAGCCCTGGCTGGGCTCTTGTGCTGCCCAAGGTGGATTCTTTGAAGGCCTTTTTAATAAATCCCGGCTTTATTCCTTTAACTCTGCTCCAGGGAGCCTGTCCAGGCATGCAGGGAGCTGACCAGGTGTGTGCCCCAAATCCCTTAGAACGGGAAATGGAATAGGTGGCTGTTGCCCTGATTTTTAAAAGTGTTTTCCTTTATAGTTCTTTTGAAAGTTTTAAAGTTCTTCTAAAAGTTTTCTGTGCCTTCTGATGTTTACATATTTCTACTGGAGTTCTCACACACTATTCATGTAAATAATGATTGTTTTGCATTCTTCTTTGTGGGAGGAGAGAATTGATGGACTCTTGGTTTGACCAGTGTGGCTGGAGAGGTGGCAATTCCATCCTCCAATCCACTGGCACTTTTGGAATTCTATATATTGCGAGGTCAGAAATAAAACTGGCTCTTTTTCTCTTTTGAACTCACCAAGCTTCTGTGTGCTCATTTTGTGTCCAATAGCGACAGGTGGCTCTTAGCACACCTGGGCTATTTCTGGCTGCAGTAAATGAAAATAAATCTGCCCTGCCACCTCAGCAGCCATGATTTCCCCTCTCTCTCATGGGCACTAAGAGCTTCTGACACAAACAGTACCTCTTGTCTAGGGGGAAGGGGAGGAAGCAGAATTAAACTTCATGCAGTGCCTGGAAGCCCAGCCAAGCGCAGGGCTGGGCATGAACAGGGAGCACAGAGCCCTTCATCCCTGGGCAGCCCAAAACCTGCAGGGCCAGGCCCTGCCCTGCCCAGCCCTGGCTGCAGGAGGCCTGGCAGGGCTGGGCAGGGGAATTCTCACCTCTGCAGCAGGAGTCTGGGAGCACACGGTGCTGCACCCAAAAATCAATGTATTCTTTGTGCCCTGCTTCTGAGCCTCCGCCTTACAGACTCTGGGCTTTCCTTCAGCTTCTCTTCTACACCATGGCATTTTATCAGGCTGATAATTCAGCTTTATAAGAATCCCCTGGTATCAGAATTAGCTTTGTCAAGTCCCTTATCCGCTGCGTGAAAACAGACAGGCATTTTGTTGAAACAATAAATCCATTATGTCAACACAATTAATGCCGTTCGCTGCCTAAAACATTCTGCTGAGGAACAAAAGGCATTAACTTAATATCTTTATCTAGTTGACAAAAAGCAAATTAGTTCAGAGCCTTTGATGTCACTGTGGTTTACGCCAAGGAAAATCCTTCTGGCTGAGATTGATCAGATCTGAGGTTTAGCAAAGCTGAGCTCAACCTCTGGCGTGCCAGTGAGAGCTGTGCTGGGTTTCCTTCCCTTCAGTGTCCCTCTGGGAAGGGCCACAGCAGCACCTCTTCTCCTCACATAATAAATAATATAATAAAAGATATCTCTTGAGGGAGACAAGGTTCTGAAGTGCAGAAATCTGGTAGCAGAACTAAAAGGTTCGTTTTAAAAGGGAAAAAAAAAAAAAAAAACAAACACAAAAAGGCCCCCAGGAATTAAAAAGGTGCTTACAGCGAACATCCAAGGAAAAGTCTCAAATTCTACCTCATCCTGCCACCTCCAGGCTTCTTTCCCAGCCAGGTTTTCCCCCTGCACCGAAGGCAGCAGTGCAGCTCCAGGCCATGCAGATGGAATGACTGGGAATTGTGTGGCCATCAATAGACTCCTGATTACTCATTTTTCTTCCATTTGTGCCTGCAGTGACTAAGAAACATCCAGCTGTTGCTTTCATTTTTTACAAAACATTTCTTAATCATTTTTTGCCCTCTTCTGCTGGTGTGTCTGGGTTGGCCTGTGCTGTGGCCACACAAGGAGCCAGAGGGGCTGTGAGCACAGCTGGGAGCTGAGTGTCTCCTGTGCTTCCCCTGGGGATGCTGCAGGAGCCGTTCCTGTGCTTAACTCCCTGCTGCTCAGGATTGTTGGATTAAGCCCTTTTCTGCACCAGGGATGGGGCAGCTGAGAGGTGTTTTAAACACTCGGATTCCATTTTTAGTCTCATGTGAAGGGTGAGACAATACAGACGTTAGAATTCACTCCATCACAATCAGAAGCCAATTATTTCCTAATTACAATACACTGTAAGTGTTTCTTGGCCTATCAGCATTTGCTGAATTCTCAAACTTTGAGAATTCTCTACAAGTCCATTTCCCACCCAGGATCTCCAAAGCTCAGCTCCTGGTGGATGGGTTCTGCCCTCCTCTGGGCTGCTGGCAGCTTTAATCCCACAGCCAAGGCTTCCTCATTTCTCAGGGAGCTGCTGGGACAGGTTTTGAGTGGTTGTCTCAACACTCCCATGGTACCAAATCCTCTTCTAACACGCCCTTTGCACTGCCAGCAAGTCAGGCATGACTTTATTCCTGGCCAGGGTTTCTGTGTGTGGCTGACAAAATTCAGGCCTCCACACGGATGCTGATACACAACTTTTCCACTTATTTATACATTTTCAGCAGAAAAGAAGAAATTCATGTTCATCGGTTCTAAATGACATCATTTTCTTTCACTAATTAGTATTCTATCCTCTATTGGTTATAATTGCTCATGCTAATTAGTCTGTATTTTTAGTACCTTTTTCTTCCAAATTCCAAGATGTAGTGAGCCTTTTCTAGCATCTTCTTTACCTCCTGTTTTCTGCAAAACGTCCTTGTTGTCCATAAATTCTGTGTTCCAGATGTCCAAGCAAACCAATCCATCTTCCAGGCTTTGGTCACTGGACATATCAAGAGTTCGTTCATCAGGAGTTGAAGTTTCAGTAATTTTCCCCAGCTGTGTTCCCACTGAAGTAGCTTATGAGAACTTCTCTGAGAGTAATCTAAGAATAACACACAATTTATAATTTAGATGCACGTTGATTATGATTAATTAAAACAACCATGTTAAAAGGTAATTAAAACCATTACCTCCAATTATTTACGAGCTCTCTCGTTTCCAGCACACTCAGACCTGTTGTGTCAACTCCAAAGGTGGCACAGCAGATCACATCCTGAGAAATTCATTCTGCTGCTCAGAGAGGGATCAAAGCCCAGAGGAAAATGGGCAAAAAAATAAAGGGGCTGGGCTCTTTTTTTACAACTTGTTGATTACTGGAAGGCAAACTGCTCAGAGGTGACATTTGACTGTGAAATCCATTGTCATACAGTCCCCAGCCCCTCCTTTAAACCTGAATGAATGCCAGGCTCAGCCTGACTCAGTGCACAGGGAACTGGGTGAGGGAGGGCTCAAACCCACTGATGGCCCGGGGGAGGCACAAGGGGGGTGGGGGATCCCTGCAGCTCCCACTGGGTGAGGGGGATTCTCCTCCTCTGCTCCTGGGGATGAGGGGGATTATCCTCCTCTGCTCCTGTGCACCTGCAGCTCACAGAGCCAGGGTGCCACCAGGAGCATCGACGCGGAACCACTTCTGCCAGAGCAGATGGGGAATTCCGCAGGGTGCAGAGCTGCTGGGCACATCCAGCCCCTTCAATAAGGAATGGCAGGACACAAACACAATCCACAGTCCAAGTCCTTGCACAAGGAATGGCAGGACACAAACACAATCCACAGTCCAAGTCCTTGCACAAGGAATGGCAGGACACAAACACAATCCACAGTCCAAGTCCTTGCACAAGGAATGGCAGGACACAAACACAATCCACAGTCCAAGTCCTTGCACAAGGAATGGCAGGACACAAACACAATCCACAGTCCAAGTCCTTGCACAAGGAATGGCAGGACACAAACACAATCCTCGCTTTGTCTGAGGGCACAGCGTGTGACCCCGGGCTGAGCTGCACTGCCCCAGTTCCTCTGTGCCCACTGGCTTTTCTCTGCAGAAATGGGGGAGTTAACCCCAGGACTGGGATACACGAATTGGTGGCGGTGAAATTCGTGATTTCCCAAAGTGCCCAGCCAAACAAAATCCCCTCTCACGCTGGAGAAAAGGTGTGTTTGTTGGAATCTATCTCACACAAACTCTTTCTGTGTTTTGTCTTCAGAGGAGACCATGAAGGTGTTTGCCCTCTGCGTTGAAGGGACCTGCACATGCCAGTCCCACGCAGGTGAACAGCTTCTCATTCCAGCAGGACAAATGTGTCTGTGCTCCCTGTGAAGGCTGCGTGGGAAGAACCTTCCCCAGTCACGGGCAGGCAAACTGAGCCACCAGCGTCCTTGGATTTTGATTTACTGCTGCTCAAATCAAGGCTGTCAAGGAAACACTGAGCCTTCTGTGGTGCTCCCCAGTGCTGCCTCGATGTTCAGACAGCAGTTTTCACAGTCACTAATGCAAAACCTCCTCATGCCCTTAAATCCACTGCAACTCCTTCTGCTGTCACGAAAACAAGAGAGCCACCAGCAAAAATGGCTGTGGTGGGTTTTACCAGCCCGTGTGTGAGCACAGGGGTGTGTACCTGCATCTCTCAGCATTTCTGTGTGCTGTGCTAACAGTCCCTCCAGGCCCAAATGCAGCTGAATTTCATTGTATCAGCAAAGTGACAAAGGGGCCTGTCCCTTTGCCTCCATGGAAACACACACAGTGTCCCCGGGATGTTCAATCCATAGCCTGCAGGCAGGGCTGGCTCTGGCTGCTTGGACAGGGGTGGAGGAGTCCTAGGAAGAAAATGGTCTCTCCAAACCAGGCACCACAGGTGAGTGATGCAGCCCTCATCTTGGTGGAACTGTCGTTGTTACCTCCAAACAGCCCCAGCTCCCTATGAGACAGAGAAAAGCCCTTTCCCTCCTGTAAAAGCAACACAGTTAAATGTGGGGACATGAGCCCTTCCTCATCTCTTTTTGATTTCCTTGCCTTCAGGACCAGGCAGCAGGAATCCAAGAGAGAGTTGAATCGATGTACTGTGCTTCCCAAAAAGATCTGCTCCACACTCCAGGTGTAACTGCTGTTAATGGTAGCAGGAGGATGTCTGGCAGCTAAATATTCTAAATAAAACAGCCCACAACTGAATGAAACTGCTATTTTATTTTACCGTAAATGACAGCTCTTTCTCTGCTTTTTTACAGAGGACACAGGCAAAGAAGGGTCATTTAAAAATCTCTTCATTACCAGCTGCTCGTTTTCTCATGTCTCGTGAGGGTTAGAGGGGGCAGAGGATTGGGTTTCTTATCTTTTCAAGTAACTTTCTTTTAATCTCCTTTTCCTGGAGTATTCCAGTGTATAATTCAGCTAATAGTCTGCTATTGCAGTGACCTCGAAGAGAGCTGATGCTCTCTCTCTGCTCGAGTCTTTTAATTTCATATTGGAGATCTGAAGGGCTTTTTCAGTGCCCCCCTAGAACCTGCGGCAGGGGACGGAGCAGATTCTCTTTAAGGGCATTTCTAGCCAGGCTTTTGTTCCACATCCCTGTGCCTCCTCCAGCACTGAGCTCATTCCCAGCCTCACCAGCCTGAAAGAACCACAGAGCTACTCGCCTCTCTAATGCCCCTTGAGGAGCTAATTAAAGGGGTTTAATATCTGCTGAGATGAAGAGAAGCCGAACCCATCCCTGGAAATTACTTTCCCTAATGGAATGACACTCGAGGGATGGCATGGGACGGTTCTGCAGCGCCAGCAAAGCGGGGGATGCTGCTGCCGGCTGCCCGGCGCTCACTCGCTGTCCATGGGCTTCGTTAAGAGCGGAAAGCTCTCGGATTTCCGAGGAGCCGGGCGGGATTTGCGGGGGAAGGGGGACGCCCGCCGGCCGCGGCTGGAACGGAGCGGGAGCGGCGGAGAATCCCGGATTTACCCGGGGGAGAGAGAGAGAGAGAGCGAGCACCGGCACCGAGCGGGAGCGCCCCTCCGGTGCTGGCAGTGGCCACTCCGGCCCTGGCAGTGGCCACTGCACAACACGGACCGCGCCAGCCCAGCAGGAATCAGCGGGATCACTCAGGAATCCCGGGGTGTTGTGCTGTGCTGCGGGTGTCAGCTCTGATGAGCGAGGAAAAGTCTACAGCACGTCTGGGGGGAGCACACAGGGCTGCCTGACCCTAATCCTTACACTAACCCTTACCCTAACCCCAAGCCTGTGCAGCCAAAGGAGCCTGCAGGCTCCTACGGAGGAAACTCAAGGGTAAATGATTCCTGCTGGACCAGCCCAGAAGGCAGCAGGTTTTTCTCCAGGAACTGAAGGAAAAGCTGCTGGAACCACGGCTGGGCAGTTGGGTTTAAAATGCAGCGCCAGAGGCTCCTGTGGCCTGGGCACACCAATCCAGAACTGCCTGTGTCCCTCGCTGGGGTTCCCTCCATCTCCCCAGCATTGAGGCCACGGGCAAAATGCTCTCTCCTGCCACATTCCGAGCACCCCAGGCGTTGATTCAGAGCCTGCCCTCCATCCATGGACAGCCTAGAACATCTTTCAGATTTTATTCACACCTCTCTGCAGCTTTACGGATCCGAGTTTCTGCCTCTGATCTGTTTCCTGCAACATTAATTAATTTCAAGCCCTCTTTATTTTTCAGCGTGATATTTCTAATTGTTTCCTTGAGTTTAGCTGTTTTGTTTCAGTGTTTTTCCCAGAAGCAGATCACTTGGCTGTTGGACCAGGGTGTGATGGCAGAGGGGTCACCAATTAACTGCACCCTGGCAGCTGGGGATCCGGCACAGCTCTCTGCCCCAGGGGACACCCGAGTCTGGCCTGACACAAAAACAAGGTATTGGTGCTCACCTCTCCAAACTGCACAGGGAATTGCAGGAGGAATTCTCCGTCATCCTCTGTTTCTGGCTGGTGGCAGCACAGAGCTTTAAAGCCACAGCATTCCAGCTGTGGAGCTGGCATACCCGTGTCACTTGTCACCATTCGTGTGCTGCTTTCTTCTTGAGGCCCTCACTCTGTCTTCTTCTCACCACTTCCCCGACTTGCTGAGGAGTTTGGATTAGCCTGGTAGCCTTACGAGCCAAAAACAATCCTGCTGAAGCAGCAAACATTGCATTGCTGCAAGGCATGCTGCAGGCAGTGCTGCACACACCCCACTCCATGTTTCCCTCCCATTTGTGCCATTTTTGTCATCCCCCAGAGTGCCGCCCCAGCTCCATGTGTGAGGTGCCTGTGCTCTCCCACTGCTGTGCCAACACCAACCCACAGCACACTCCCCAGGTTTGGGCCAAACCCAGCACCCCAGAGGGACAGGGACTGGCCAAGGAACTGGCCATGGAGAGACTGGGGAGCTCCTCCAATGCACCTGGAATTCTTCTGGAACTTGCTGCTTTTTCTCTCATTCTTTGAAACACTCACTTGAAGGTTCCTTGTGACCAGCCTGGAAAAGCAGCAGGAATGGCTAGTTATGGATGCCATAAGGGAAAGGGGAATTGTCCCCTCACCAAAACACCAGCAGAGCCTTACCTGAGGGCTCCTTCCCGAGCTGCACCAGCTCGGAATGCAGGACCTCCTCCCTGGTATCACCCTTCCCACCTCACAGCCCTCCTGTGCCAGGCACCACATCACATGTGCCCTCCACACACCACGCTCTGCAGTTATATATGTTTTTTTTTCCTCCAGTATTTTATTTCCGACAGGCATTTACAACGTTCCATTCATAGAACTAAAAACATAAAAATAGACCTTCTTTCAGCTTATAAAAGAAATATATAAGAACCTTTGACATAGACATGTCATGACATTATGTACAAGAGCCACGGTACCTTCCCAGTACCTGCCTTCCAGTATTTGAGTGCTGACTGCATCCTCTGGGAGCAGCCCAGGACAGCCAAACCCTCCAGCACGTGGGACACGACCGACAGGTGATGGTACAAAAACAACCATGTGATCATACAAAGGGGGTAGAAACTCTTCTAAAGCTCTTACGAAAAGAAACCAGGAGATAGCAAAAAGTTACTAGAGAAAGCTTTCATAAGTCAAGTATAGTGCACCAGAAACCAGGGGAGGGAGGGGGCGAGGGGAGGATGCCAGCTGGGACACACAGACAGTGATGGATGTTTTGGGGGGAGGAGATAATTTTTGTTATGTTTTAAAATATAGTCAGAGTGGATTTTATAAAATATAATCCTAAGGCTATTATAAAATTTCAGGTTCTCGAAGTCACTACTGATGTGTCAAACATCAATAGATACCAACAAAATGGAACAAAATTTCATATAATCTTCCTTTTTTTTTTTTTCCTATAGGTGAGACTGCAATGGGGAAAGCTATATAAATCCTAAAAAAAAAAAAAAGTGCTATTGTGTGTTTCATATTTGGAAGTCTATTTAAAAATCACGAGATTTTAGTCACATTTTTACCCTGTTTTAGATGTTTAAATAAAAGATTTTAAATGTGAAAGAAGTTTACTTGTGTAGAACTTTTTTCATCCTCTATTGCAGTGGAAAACCTTGTATAAAGGAATTAAAATACACTAGTTTCACCCACGGGAGGAGAGTGGGTGAGGTCAGTTTTTTTGGCCATGAATTCCCTGCCTCTAAGCCCAAACTCTGCCAGAGAGAAAGGAGCAAAGGGATCTGTGTCTCCAGCAAGGGCACACAGCAGATCCCTTTGCTGCACTGCAATTCAGTCATGTAATTTTATTTATTATTCTTTTTAATAGCTAACTAAACTCCAGTCTCAAACATATACAATAAACCTTTTCCTGAAGAAAGTTATACCTAAATAAGAGTTTCCAGTTCATATTTTAATATAAAACCACCATTCCTAACCCTCTGCAAAAAGCTAGCCTTGTATCCTAGACATGGAGCTACCCTAAATCTCTTGCCCCTTTGTGCCCCTGCATCTCAGGTAAAATACAAAAAAATATTTCTTCAAGTGTTAAATTTGGATCTCTTTTAAGAGAGTTTGGCATCTTTACAAGAGTATGTAAAACTAGAGCTTCCAACATTGACATTAAATTAGACCAGCCACAGACCAAGAGGACTGAACACAACATAAATCCCAAACCTTTCCTCACACGTTCCTAAAATACATGAATATTCTCTTACATTTAGAGAGGGAAAGGGAGTCAGAATACTGCGACTGTACAGGTTAAAAAGGCAGTTTCCTTGTGAAGGAGATGAGCCTACCACCGACGGCTTTCACGGCTACCAACCCCTCTGTCCTCACGCTCCTGCTGGAGCCGATTCGCTGCACAGAGCTTAAGACACCCAGAGTAATTGGTTTTCCAGTGATTATGTTCTCCCCATACTCAATTTTTGCCCCTGATTGTTTCAGAATAAATAAAATAGAGTGAAAGCCCTTGGTTAATGTAAGACAGGACCTCAAGCTCGTTTCGTTCCCGGTTTTTGAGCGTTTGACGGTTGCCTAAAGCGTGGCCGCATGGCTTCGGACCAGTCGAGCTGCCGCAACTGTGTGTGCAAGTGTGCAATCCGGGGGGTCACGGGTGGGACGGAGGGGTTCGGGGACATCTACGGCGCCGGGGCCGCTTCAGAGCTCGGTGTTGAGCTTCCTGCCGGGCACAAAATCCTCCCGCCGCACCCAGATGACTTCCTCGCCGTGGCCCTCGGCGGCACCGTTGATGGCGGGCAGGGCCGCCTGCTTCCTCAGCTGGGCCATCCTGGTGGCATGGGTGTCCCCGGGCGGGCAGGGCCGCTCGGGCCGCCGGCCGCCCGCCAGGGACGTGGCCTGCAGCCGCTCCCGCAGCTCGCGCTGCGCCCCGCGCGCCGCCTCGCAGAAGTCGTCGTCGTCGCTCAGGATGTCGGTCTCCTTGATGTCCTCCTGCTCCTCGTACTGCGCCAGGTCGAACTGCTCCTCGACCCAGCGGTCAGTGTCCCCTCCCTGCGCGGGCTCTTTCTCGGGGCTGCTGCCGTGGACGGCCTCTGAGTCAATGGTAAACCTGTTTCGGGCCAGCCGCCGCCTCCTCCTCCCCAGAGACTTGCTCGGGGCTGACACTGCACACACAAAGATAAAACCCCACAGGTGTTTTACACACGGCACAACTCCAGCCTAAAGCTAAGTCCTGTCTGGCACGGCAGGCACCAGGCGGGCAGGGCCCGGTCACTCCCCTCTCCCTGCGGCCTCGGCTCCTCGGCATGAGGCCGCTGTGCGACCGCACGAAGAGTTCCTGCTGCTCAGATCCACTGAGGCACAGATCACAGCCTCTCGATCCACCGAGGCACAGATCACAGCCTCTCGATCCACCGAGGCACAGATCACAGCCTCTGGATCCACCGAGGCACAGATCACGGCCTCTGGATCCACCGTGGCACAGATCACGGCCTCTGGATCCACCGTGGCACAAATCACGGCCTCTGGATCCACCGTGGCACAGATCACGGCCTCTGGATCCACCGAGGCACAGATCACGGCCTCTGGATCCGCCGAGGCACAGATCACGGCCTCATGGCTGCTCCTCCTGAGCGCCAGGCAGCCAGCCAGCACCAAGGGCATCTGCTCAGCTCAGCTTCTCACTCGCAGCCCCTGCTGCCAGCACACCACACAACCCAACAGCTTCACACCTTGCAGAGGGAAATCTGGGCTCAGGGCAGCTTTTCTACAGCTTTCCCAGGGGCTAGCTCAGTGCTGAAGATGCTGCGTCATTTAAAGGGAATTACGTTCCCTGTCCAGGCTCTGCTACTCGCTTCCTTACTTCCTCCCTCCTGGGCAAGGACAAAAACAATCCCCCAACCCAGAAGAGCTGTCAGAAATTCCTTCCTCAGCATCTTCCCAGCAACTGGCCCAATTAGCAAATCCCCATCCTGTGTCAGAACATCTTCCCAAGCAGGGGCAAATCCTGCAGGCACCACGGTGCTTCAGGGGCACACACAGAGCTCTGAGGTTGGAGTTTGTTCCCCTGCACTGAACAGCACGTCAGCACTGCAGGATGAATTTATCCAGCTCTGCCTTGGGCTTGAGGTCACATTTTAATGTCCCTGAGCCTCACAAGGTGCATTAAGTACAATGGCTCAGCAGTTGCAGATTTTATCTGGAGGGAGAGGTCTGTACTCCAAAGTGGGATTTTAATCCCTGCAGAATTCATCACACAAACGCCCCACAGAGCCAATCTGAAAAGAGGTCTGGCATCTCCAGCAGCACCCCGAGTGAGAAGCTGGGCTCAGCTGGTGCTGGTCTGGCCTGCCCTGGTCAGAGGAGGAACAGAAAGCCTGGCTGTCTACAGTGCTGGATCTACTGAGCAGAACAAGAAATAAACAACAGACCAGAACAAAACACGCAGCAGTGCCATGTACTTTGGGGCTGGAAGCAAATGTTTCTTCCCTCCAGCATCTAGAGTTCTTAAAATGAAAACCTGCTTTTCCCTGAAACCAACTGAAAGGGAAAGGACAAGCCATTACAAAAATAAGAGTACCAAATGTGGGAAGGAGGAGCACGTGCCCTTTAGCAGTTGAGCTGGAAAGGCTCAGGTGGAGGACACCCACAGCTGCCCCTTCAAACCAAGCTCAGGGGAGCTTTTTTTCCGTGTGCATTTTAGTTCAAAAGTGCTCAGGTTACCTCAAAATTCTGTTCATGCTTCTAAAGATCACACAGCTTCTGCTCTGTTCAGCTGACCCCCAGCTCAGAGTAAAGTGCACAGCCAATCGGTACTGCCAGGAACCCCATCTGCCTTCCATGCCAGAAGCACTGCTCTGAAGCTGAGCCTCAAGTGCAAAGCAAGGGAAATAGAGGCAATTTAAGGCTCTCAAGGAAGTGAAGCATGGAAAACCAGCAGTTTTTACATACACAGGAGAGAATGCTAATCCTAATATACAAGTGACAGACACCACCGTGTGTCCTACAATGGTGTTGGGGTTACTGGGATCTTGAAAGTCTGTAGCCCTACAGTACCTGCCCTGTTCATGGCTGGCCGTGCACCTTTTAGGGCACACAATCTTTTTCCACCAAAAGGAACATATTGCTGGGAGGAGGGCAAACTTTCAGTTTTAAGGAGCTGTCTTCTGTGTTTGTCCCGCAGGATGGAGTGCACTGCCTTCAGAAAGTCCTTCCTGTGTTCTGGAGAGCTGAAAAAGAGATGGGAATACAAAAGGCAGAGTTACCCTTTGGGAACTGCTAAAAGCTGGCTGTAAATGTGGTAAATAATGGCCAGCTCTGTGATTCAAGACAGTGCAAATCGACTGGCAGGCGCTTCCCCAGAGAAGACTCCACTGAACTCAGTATTTTCAAAGCAAAGCTAAATCCACGGTCACTGCAGTGGGCATCCAAGGAAACCAACACCCAGGTCATTAATAAAACATTCAGCCTTTCAGCCCTCTCGAGGTTTCCTTTGCCTGCAGTGCCACCCACACATGGCTGCGTCAGATACATATCCGGTGACCTGTGGTGCTCAGTCCATCTGTCCCTGCAAACACACTCCACAGCTGCACAGCTCCTGCAACTCTTCCTAGAAGTGGGAATTGGCTTGGCACCAGCTCTTGGATGCTGATGAACTTGTGTTCCAAGCTCTTACTTGAACCCTAAAAACACCATCACCACAACAATGGATGTTTATTTAAGTGCAGAGGTTGGGACCTGGTGCCATGAAAGGAACCAGATGAACACAAGACCTGCTGCAACAATCCAATGCTGCAGTTTAACTGGAAATTTGCAATAAGGCTTTTCCCATAAAGGTGCCAAGTTATCACCCATAAAGGTGATCAAGTTATATGCCTTTATTTTCAGAGGTTGTACAAAGTTCTACCTTGCAGAAGTTATGTTTTAACACCCTCTCCCCACTCTGCCTAACTGGCTGTTCCCAGATTGCCTTGAAGGAAAAACACAGGCGGGCAGGGATGCAGAGATGCAGCTGCCATTGAAAACAGGGAATCCCACTTACCTACAGCAGAGGTGAAATGTCCTTTCTGGCCTGCCCTCAGACTCAGATTTGACATGGACAATCTCACACACAGAATTGGTCTCTGCATCTAAAGGGAAACCAAGCAGAACTTCATGTCCACCTTCACGTTTAACTCCAAAGCATTTACTCCATGGCCAGTGGAGGCCCCCAGGGTACACACACTGAGACCCTTCAGATTCCAGCTAAAGGAACATTACCTGCGCTGGCCAGGGCCCGCACCTGCAGTGCTTCCAAAGGGATCATGTGGCGGAACCGGAACGGATCCCAGTCTTCATAAATTGAGGCTCTGTGTGATCCTCCCTGGAAGAATTTCAAATGCTGTCAGGAAACCAGACACCCTGGGGCAAGCAGACAGTCCTGTGCTCTGTGCTGAGGGCTCCCAGCTACAGACCTGCTGCAATCCTGGTTTTCTCACCCCAACACCTCCCTCAGGGGCCCCTCTGAGGGGGGCCTTGCTGAAATCTGGACTAAAGCAGCCCTAAGGCCCACCAGCTCTCAGCAATGCCCTCCAAAGTCACCCAACCCAGCCCTGGGTGCACACACACCCGGGAATACATCAGAGTTTTGCTTTTCTCTCTGAAGTCACCCCGTGCCAGCCATGGGTAGGGATCACTAGTTTCCCTATATCACTATAGACTGTGCCCCCGTTGTAGCACTGCCAAGCTCAGCTTTAACTTGGAATCCCAAACTCCAGTGGGATCCCTGAGCCACTCCTGATGTAGCTGAGAGCAGCCAGCTCTTGCTTGGTGGCACACAACACCCAGGGCACTGTGTGAGGTGACAGGCATTAATGAGCTCTCAGACACTCACACACACTGACCAAAGACTCTAAGCCAAGAGACACACTCACAGTGACATCTTCATCCAGCAGGGAACAGATGCGGCAAGCATGGCAACAAAGGATAAAGGAATGCTTGCTGTGCCCACCCAGCTCCTCAGACAACAGGGACCACACATGGCAGAGCACATTCCTGCTCTACGACTTTGTGGGAAGCAAAACTCCATCACAGCCCCAGACATGCCCACAGTATCACCCAAACAGTCCCTGCACACTTACGAGTTTCTTCTTCTGTTTGGAACCATCCTTGTACACAAGGACCACGGCAGTTTTGAACACTGGAGGAGAAAGTTAGAGACGAAAGCTATGGAGTCACAGAATTCCAGAATCCCAGGATGGCTGGGGTTGGAAGGGACTTCTGGAGATCAGCCAAACCAACCCCTCTACCAAGGCAGGGTCACCTGGAGCAGGTGACACAGGAATTTAGGATTTTTGGGATGTCTCCAGAGCTGGAGACTCCAGGCCCTTCCTGAGCAGCTGTTCCAGGGCTCTGCCCCCTCCATAGACAGAAGTTCTCCCTCAGGTTGAGGTGGAACTCGTTGTGTTCCAGTTCATGGCCACTGCTCCTCATCCTGTCACTGGCACCACTGAGCAGAGTGTGGCACCATCTGACAGCCCTTGGGGACATTTGTGTGGATTGATGGGACGCTTGTGTGGATTGATGGGATGTTTGTGTGGATTGACGGATCCCCTCTCAGCCTTTCCTTGCCAAGAGTGACCAGGCCCAGCTCTCACAGCCTCTCCTCAAGAGCATCCATAAGGCTTGGAATGGGTGCCCTCCATTCCCAAGCACACAAATCTTTCACCTGAGCCAGGAAAACTACCAGAGAGCACAAGTGAGCACTGCAGCAAAGAGACAAGCCCACATTTAAATTCCAGCCAGCCCTGGGGAAATGCTCAGATACTTTCAACATCTGCTAAGGCATGGCTGCCAGTCTTTAAGGCATGTGAAATAAAAGTCCTGGTATACAAACCGAACGCTGCCAGCTCAGGTTCCTTCTTCCACTTGCCCAGGGAAGCAGGAGGGTTCAGCCATATCACTGTGTTATGCAAGAGCAAGTCCCCCATGGAAAGGTCGGCGACCTGCCAACACCAACACATGCACAAAGGCAAGGGTTTTAATCAGCTCAAGGAATCTGATGTCAGTTTTCAGCTCAAGAAAACTTGCATCAAGTCTAGTCCTGAACAAAATTCCCCCCAGAAAACTTCTGGAGTATTTCATCAGCTGACTGCAAACAGATGCATGTAAACCCTTAATTAATGAGCATAAATTAGGGAAAGTTAAACCCAGAAGTCCAGCTCTTGGAAGTCAGGGTCAAAACCAGATGTTTTCTTTGCCTTTTGTTCCCCTTTGTCCATTTTTCTCCCTACCAGTTTCTTTGTATTTTTTGGAATGTTTAAGCACATATTCAGTTTGGGGTGAGGTTTAGAGACTGCATCAGGTGCAGTGGCCAAAGCAGCCCCTTCCCACAGTTGCTGTGGATCTTGACCTTGCCCAAAGGCTCCTCTTTGGACACCACACTGCTGGGAACACACTAAGAAAGCAGTTCCCAACTGTTGGTAGATGCAGCAACCAGACCTCTGTCCTTATGGTCTCCAGAGTGACAAACTGAGGGCCATCCCCAGTTCAGGGGGATGTCATCCCATCCCTTCACCCTCCCCTCAGTGAAGTCTGAATTCCATTCAGTTCAGGTCTTCAACTGAGCTGGGATTTATCTGTTTGCACCAGGATTTACTTCAGTGGCACAGCAGGAAAGGTAAATACTGGATCCAGATTAACAGGCACCAAAATAACCCTTTCCTCTCTAAAGCTGATTGTTACCTCTTTCTTCTCCCCTGTTTGTTCCGCTATGAGTTGGTCAAACACTGCTCCGTATTCTTCATGGATTTTCTGCATTTCATTAATGTGGCTGGCAACTTTGTTCATTGTTTTGATGGCCACTGGAAGAGAGACAGGGGAGGAGCAAAAAGGAGTTTTAACCCTCTGAGAGGAAGGCATGGGGGGAGGTTCAAGAGCAGAGGTGAACCAGAGGAAAGTGGGGTTGGTTAAATCCTTACCATCAAGGTGATAATGTTCTTCGCTGTCCACGTCAGTGAGAGCAAAGAGCTCCTTGAGCAGGAGGGGGTATTTGAGTATCCTCTGGATGGGTTTGATGAGGTAAGACTCCAGGGTGGAGGAGTGCTGCCGGCGCGGGTTCTGGGCATCCAGGAATGCCTTGAAAGCAGTGTCTGTCTTGGCTGCCAGATGCAAAGGAAACCATTGGATCAATGAAAAATCATGACTGCTGCCCTGAGAAAGCAACTTTTCCAGGTTTAAATTGGTTTATCCGGAGACATTTTGTGAGGCAGTGCAGATTTATTGGGCCTGCAGAATTAGATTTACACCCTCCAGGATTTGAGTCACTGACACTCTCCCCGGATGTGCTATTTAGGATTTCACAGCAGGCATCCACCTCCAGCACTTTGGGCAATTTTTAATTGCACTATCCATGACAGAATTTCCTGAGTGGGAAGGGCCCCACAAGGATCATCCAGTGCAACCCCTGGCCCTGCACAGACACCCCAAATCCCACCCTTTGCAGCCCTGGAGCGCTGTCCAAACGCTCCTGGAGCTCTGTGGGGCTGAGCCCATTCCCTGGGGAGCCTGGGCAGTGCCCAGCACCCTCTGGGGGAAAAAACCTGTCCCTGATCTCCAACCTAAACCCCTCCAGACACAGCTCCAGCCCTTTCCTGGGTCCTGTCACTGTCCCAGGGAGCAGAGCCTGGAGCTGCCTCTCAGGAGGAGCTGCAGACAGCAGTAAATACTTCTGGGCTGGCAGCTATTTTAGAGCAGCACAAACTGTTTTAATCATCTGCTCCCTTTAAGCAAAGTCCCACATTGGACATTTGTGAGAAGTCACTGGTTCTAAGCCACGGTGCACCCACAATATTGGCAAGTCTGGTTCTTGTTACCTCATTAAACCTTAAAATGCAGCACTGAGTCACAACAACCATCAGGAGCTGGTGAGAGGCAGGAGCAGAACCTGAGGCTAATGCACCAGACTTTAGGAGCACAGGCAGACTGGACACCTGATTGCCATCATCTTTTCCACCTGACTGCTATGAATTTATAAAATTGCCATTTCTTCTGTTGCTCCGTCCACTGGAGCATAAGGAGAAAAGGAAGGAGGAGATGGTATTTATAGACATACAAATTATTCAGTGCAGGAGCAATTCCACACAATTGCTTTTATTGGAAGCATGTCCCCTGCTGGGGTTGGGGTTTTTTTGCAAGCAGTCCCTGATTTCCATACAGCAACTTGAGCTTCAAATGCAAAAGCCACCTGCACCTCAGCTGAGGACACCAAGTGACACCTGAAATATACTCCCAGGCTGGTGAAGAGATTTACCTCTGGAATAGAATTCCAGGTTCTGTTTATGCCATAATTCAAGTACAACACTTTCTCATTTATAAATACAGTCAGCAACAGAAAAGAAAAGCAAAATAGCCAGATCTACCTAGTCCACAGCTTTAATATTAGGGTCCAATGAAATGCCAACAGAAAGCATGGATGTGACTAGCAACAAATCGTTTATTTATATATTCCACAAAGCTGCCAAGTATTCTTTGTAGCACAGGGAATAAAAGTTTACAAGCAGACATGAAAAAAGGAAAAATGCACAGAAGAAAACCCAAACCAACCAAGAAACAAAAAAAACCTCAAAATTTTTGACTGTCAGACACACAGATGTTGCTTGAAAACCAAGAGTTCCTCTCTCAATGGCATGGCTGCTACAACTGGAATAATTTGTTTGTTTAATGTCTCGGCCAAAAAGGAATTGCGCGAAGCACTGGTAGCTCCTTGAGATTTATACTTCCACAGGGAAAAACACCCCTGTGAGGCAAAGTGGCCCAGGAGCTAGATCACAGGGCTTTTATCTCCAACCCAGCAAGCCAAGCTCTGCTAGGAATTCTGACATGGAAACTCCTCAGGCAAACTGGAATGAAGGCAAGAGGAAGGAGAGAGGGGAGAGAGGGCTAAAATATTTTGCCAGCTTCCATAAAAAATTCTCCTAGGCTGATCCTCTCCTAGTGTTCCACCACATTGGCTGGGGCTTCCATGGGATTGCCACCAGCAAGGATTCCTGGCACAAACTCCAGGAGGATCCAGAGGTCACTACAGAGGCAGCACTCCTGGTTCCAGAGCACACAGTGAGCCATCAGCACAGAGCCAGAGCCACGATGGGATTCCCGTTCAGGAAACCTTCCCACGCCACTGGAAACAAAGCAAACGCAGCAAGGGACAATAAACAACGTGTGGGGAGAGAAAAACTGCAAACAGGGTGAGCCAGCTCTTGTAATGAGCTGCTCAGGTGTCACCCTGGGGTGGTCCCACAACACAGAGCACCCCGGGAGCCTCTCCAGACTTAACTCCCTACTCCAAAGGCTCCTGGAGAGCAGCCAGGCACCACCCCCATTCCTGCCCTCAGAGGTTTGGGGTGCAGTGACCACAGCCAACACGTGGCTGTGACAGCTTGTTGGGTTATGCTCTTTTCTGACCCAGGGATGGGGCAAATGAGAGGTATTTTAAAAAACTTTTATTCCATTTTCAGTCGCACGTGAAGGGTGAGACAATACAGATGTTATAATTCATGCCATCACAGTCAGAAACCAACTATTTCCTAATTACAATATATTATAAGCATTTCTTGGCCTATCAGCTTTTGCTACACCATGCTGTAGATGCCCTAAAATCAATCATCTAAAACTACCCCTCTTGGGTCCTACGACAATGCACCTTTCATAGTTCTATTTCTCTAAAGTATCTAGTCTTATTTACAAAGTCATCCTTTACAGCTTGTTTCTAGCTCCATTTCCCTCTCAACACTGTCCTGCTCCATGGCATTTCTAAGTCAGCATTTCTTATCTCAAAGTTTGCATACAGATACACACTATGTGAGCCTTCTATCAAGCTTGGAGAATTCTCTACAAATCCATTTCCCACAACAACTCTGAAAGGGGCTCTTACCTTTCACCAGGACTTTGGGGACTTTCGTGTGGCTGGCACAGAAGGCACTGTACAGCTTGAACCTGTCAGCGTAGTACAGGAAGGATCCACCCAGGGAGAACAACACTTTCTGGGATTAAAAGAAAAAAAAAAAGCATTAGTAAAAAGGCATTTAGTTACTTTGCCTTCAGCCAGGTCATCTGAAGCTTCCACCAAGCTCCTGGAGGACAGGACAATGCAGTTTTAGTGTGTCTGCACACCAAGACATCACTGCTGGAGTGAGCCCAGGGGAGGCACCAGGATGATCAGAGGGATGGAGCAGCTCTGCTGGGAGGAAAGGCTGAGAGAATTGGCATTGTTCAGCCTGGAAAAGAGAAGCTTTGGGGTGACCTCGCTGTGGCCTTGAAGTGCCTAAAGGGAGCCTGCAAGGAAGATGGGGAGAGACTCTTTACAAGGGGCTGGAGTGACAGGACAAGGGGCAATGGCTTCAAACTAAATGAAGAGTAGGTTTAGATGGGATTTTGGGAAGGAATTACTCCCTGTGAGGGTAGGCAGGCCCTGGCACAGGTGCCCAGAGAAGCTGTGGCTGCCCCTGGATCCCTGGCAGTGTCCAAGGCCAGGCTGGACAGGGCTTGGATTAACCTGGGACAGTGGAAGGGGTGGAACTGGGGTATCTTGCAGGTTCCTTCCACCCAAACCATTCTGTGACTCCACGATTCATCCACCACCAAACAGGCCCAGCCCTGGTGTGTGGATTCAGCCTCGGTAATCAGCCTCACTGACCTCAGCAATGGCCAGAGCCCACAGAGAGGACTGGATGTGTGACCCTCGGGGCACTGAGGAGCTGCAGGCAACACTCATCCCTCACAAACACACCAAGGGCTTCACCTGCTTGGAAATGAGCTGGTGTTCAGGGTCAAACACAATCCCAAAATGTCTTGGGAACCAGACAGCACCCGGTGAGGGGCTGAGACCACACGTGGGCAGCCTGGGGACAGTGAGTGGGAGAGGGGAAGCAAACTGCAGAACTGAAACCACAGAACCCCACATTTCATTCACACCCAGCTGCTTTCAGACAGGGCAGAACTGAAAGTGAGCTCGGTGCAGGTTTAGGGGAAGAGTTGGAAGCAGCAGCACCCAGGAGAGGGTGTTTTCTCTGGAAGGACCCTTCACTGGCACTCCTCTCCTACAGCTCAGAGCACACAGGGGCCAGAGGAACTATTATTTATTATTATTATTATTGTTATTCCTGTCCTTTACCAAGGGGAGTGGTGCTCAAAGCCAGAGTGGAATTCCCCACAGGAAAAACATTCTATCATCTCCTTGCCATGCCTCCACTACCAGTACCACTGCATTAGACACAAAACAAAAACTGTTTCCACATCTCCCTGGGTTTTAAATCAAGTTTACAGAGCTGCAGTTTACATTTCTACCTGTGAAGATGCACACCTGCTGAAAGCCAGAAGTATTTGCCACCATGGACTGGAAGTGGAAATACAGAATTCCTTGTATTGCTCTGATATGTAGCCCCAGAGAGCTTCTGAACATGAGACTTGTCAGGACAAAGATTTTATATAACTTTCCATTTCTAGCATTTCCTGACAGCTCAAGGCAAGAAATCTGGCAGAAGGGCAAGAATAGAACCAAAAAGCACATGGTTTCTAGTGCTCTATATGGCTAAATGTAGCATAAACTACAATTGCAGCAGGATGATTTTTCAGCAGCACCAGCATCAGTTGAAAGTCAATCTTAAATGGAAGCAAATGCAGGTTTTTACATGAACAGTGGAAACAGCCAGAAAAATATGATGGAGAGTGTTAAACGTTCCCTCAGAATTTAAACAATGAGGTAATGCAAATAACATGCTTTTAATACATAAAAGTAAACAATTATTACCTTAAATTGCTCGACTTTTTCAAGCTTTTCCAGGTCTGGAACCAGCCTTACTCCATCTTCCAGAGTTTTCAAGAACTCTACCTGGAATGCTACCATTTCAGTCAGATTCCCAAAGAGAACATCCAGCTAATAAAAGGAGAAAAAAAAGCAGAATGCTGAAAATATCACGTTGAGGCTAAACTGTGTTTTCTAGAACTGCAGCAATTCTCAGTCCAATTGTAAAACAATGTGATGTCAGGAAAAAACAAGCTGCAGACATTACTGAGCAGCACCTTGATGCTGCACTTAATCCGTTATTTGAAAGAAATGGAATTCAGTGAAATGAATTTCAGATAAACAAGGATCAACATACCTCATCTGGTGTGAGGAAGGTTTCTTTCTGTAGAGGTTTCAAGTATCTCTCCATCAGACAATTTAAGTCCTAAAAATTCAGAGAAAGATTCCCATGTAGGTCCCGCAGACTGCCTCTGGATATTTACTGAGGTGGCTTACCTAATCTGACGATTTTTCCTTTTTACACACAACATGAAATAGCTGGATTTCACAGCATTTAAGACAGGAAAATGAAACAATTCACACATTTCTAGTTCCAAAACAAAGACCAGATCTCAGTGAGCAGTAACTGCACAGCAGCTAAGCCATTTCAGAAGGAAAACAGCCGAACCATTTGGAAAGGCCTTATTTCCGTGCTTTAAGTGATATTTTAGGTGCAGATTGTAGAAGTGAATGCAAGTTCACTTGAGATCCAGTTCCAAGATCACCAGATTCAGATCCAGATCCAAGTTCACCGAGAGATCCAGATGTGAAGCACAGCCTGGAGCGGCAGAGAAGCAAGCAGGAGAGCTTTGCAGGGGAGCTGAGGCTGAAGCCCTCACCTTGACATAGGTGCGCTCGGTCTCCAGAAGCTCACAGATGACCTTCCTTAGCTTGTCTGCGTCCGTGAGCTGCCTCATGGTGCTCAGCTGGGGCCCTGCACAGTCCTGGGGGGGAGCACTGCAGTCAGAGGGGTTCATTTCATGCAGACTGCGACAGAAAGCTGCGACCTGCTCTGTGCTCTTTGGAGAGAAAGGAGAGGAAAGAGCAGTGGTAATATTGGAAGTAAGAACCAGAGGAACAAAGGGGCTGAGGAGGGTTTGCAGCTGAGCAGTTGCAGCTTGGGGACTTCTCAAAAGGCACCACGAGTGTCTATCCTGTCTCTCTGTGACTGGGGATAAAGAAAAAAAAAAAGGAGTTGCAGAATTCAAATTAATTGAAGTGCTGCTCAACTCCATTCCTGGTCTCAGACACACGTGAATTTTAATTAAAACAGGCTCATCCAGCACTTAAGATTGACAAACTCACAGAGAGGCACAAGAATTGGGAACCAAAAATGCCTGTGCAAACAAAACTCACACCCTAGCCCCCTGCCAGTTCCCCTGCAGCAGTGCTGTGAACAGCTCTGCTGACACAGAGGCAGAAACCACTCAGGCAGGGCTGTGGGGAAGCAGAGCCTCCCAGCTAAAGCCCCTCCAGGCTCCAAGCACAAGCTCTTTGGGCAGGCAGCTGTGTTCCCAGGCTGTGTCTGGAAATGCCCCTCGCAGGGTGAACTTCTTCCCCATAAGCGCCGTTTCCCAGAGCTGCTCCATCTCGCTGCTTCCTTCAATATTTAATCAGCTGCCTATATAAAAAGCCAGTTATCCTCACTTCACCCCCTTGTGTTAGATCATTTCCTCCCATCTTTCATTACACCAAGATCTGGGAGCAGGAATAGTCTCTGGTATCAGTGATGACAGCCCCAGACTTCCAGGATTGCCAAGGCGGCCGTGGGCTGGCTCCATCCCTCCCAGAGACCTGGAGGGAAAAGAGCTGCTCCAGGGACCACAGCTGATCTCCTGCCAGAGAACCTCAATCCAGGCTCAGTGATTTCACAGCACTGCCTCTACAGCCCCCCCCCCAGTTCAGCAATTTCTCCATGGAAAGGGTGGCTAGGCACTGGTAGGGGCTCCCAGGGAGGTTTGGAGTGCCCATCCCTGGAGGTGTCCAAGGAATTCCTGGATGTGGCACTCAGTGCTCTGGACTGGGTGACAAGGTGGGGATTGGGCACAACTTGAACTCCATGGTCTCAGAGGTGTTCTCCAACATGGGTAATTCTGTAATTCTGTGGAACAACTGACCCAAAATCAGCCTGTTCAACCAGAGAAATGCAAAGAGAGCAGAGGAGAAAAAAAAACCAACCTAACCAAAAAAAAAAAAAAAGAGAGAGAGAGAGAAAAAAAAGCACATCCTCACCCTGCAGTTTGGAGACAAAGCTCTGCCCCTGGGACATCACTTCACTCCCACCCACTGGTAATTGTGATCTCCATGTTTTTAAGCCATGCAGTCTGCTCACACAGAGCTATTTCCTCTCCATGCACCTACAATCCATGTTAGGACAAGGAAAGATTTCCACCCCTTTCCCTTAGAGGTCTCTTGGGGCTGCAAATGCTCCCTGAGGTCCCGCTGCAGAGCACATGAGCAAAGATGCTCACTACACAAAGGATCATTTTCTTCAGGACACTACTCTAAGCCAGGAACTCATTGTAACTGGCTGTCTACAAAAAAAAGCCTTTTGGACACACTTGATTCCAGGGAAAATATTTGCCTCCAATTTCTGAGGTTTAACTCAGATGTTGAAGAAAGGAAAAATATTGCAAGTTGAAGGCAGGAAGAAGCAGTGAGTTGGACCAGTCCATCTCCAACTCACTCTGCTCCTGGCACATGTCACTGAGATTTAAGATTTATTAATCTTAATCATTCAATAATTCCTGTTATTTCTCAGCAAGAAATGAGAAAGCAATGTGCTTTTAAGTATAAAGCACACCCAAACTTTTGGATTAGATCTGCATCAGATTTCAGCAGGCGTGACCTTGATCCCAACAGCCCCAAATCCACCAAGGGCAGTGGGTGAAAGCCTGGCTCCAGCACAGGTTGAAACACCTTCCCAAGCCCCCTGCTCTGCGGGAGGCACAGAGAGCTGACAGCTCAGATGTAATAAGCTGAGCCTGCAGAGACCCAGGACAGGCAGGGATGTGCTCAGCAACGTTTGGCTTTGCTAGCACTACTTGAGGCAGACGTGTCCAGTGGTGTTATGCTTTAAGATCCAAATGTACAAATAAAACCAGTTCTAATACATAAAGCACAATCTGGAATCAAATCCCAAAATAAACCAAGTGTTTGAAGCAGATCCTCCCATCCTGCGCAGGCTCCTGCAGGCAAAGATGGGTGACCCAGAAAGAGAGAGTGAAAATCCGCTCGGGGCGTGAAACACCAGCTCAGCACTGAAGTTGAAATAACTCACAGAGGCATGTGGTGTGCCCCAGCAGGAGCAGTTACACCCACATGGCAGGAAGGAAGTGTGGAGGACTTCCCAAAGCCTTATCTCCACTTGTGCACACTCAATAAACAGCTTGAGGGCTCAGCCACGGCCAGCGCCGCCCTCCCGCTGCCCTGCCCCACATCTCCGGGGGAACTGCCCACACACCACACACCCCGGACAGAGTCACAGCCACAGACTTGTTCTTGTGCTTGCCCACTGACCAAACAGCTGTGGTGTGTGAGCACACCGGAGCAGGAAGGTCTCCCAAGGTGTCTCCTCAAGGCTGGGGGCTCCTGGCCACCCCACAGCCCTGGGAAGTGATCAGGACTTGCTGAACTTTGTACTCTTAGCCAAGGGATATAAAGCGTTGGCTGTGCATATATAATCCTTCAGACATAAACCACTGACCAAGTCTGGGACTAGAGCAGATCCAGCTGCACCCACACCTCTCTGAATTTAGCAACTCAGAGGGTCCTTTCTGACCCTCATCCCTCAGTGGGGGTTGCAGTAAACAACCAAGTGAGCCTCACCATCAGGCTTTTGTTAAACCACCATCATATTGACCAGCAAACTTGGTTACCTTATCAGTCCATATCGATAGAAATATTGTTGTTTCTCTCCTAGAATTGAAATGCTTGATTCCACCTGCAACAACTGCTGTGCTTCATGCCCAAGCACAATCCTGTCCACCTGGTATTCCCTTTAAAAAATCCATTTCCAGACACAAAGCAGACACACACTGCACACGGGGGCTTCAAGGCACAGCTATTTTGGTGAAAACTCTCAAGCAGATTTCACAAAAAGCTCTCTGTCCCCTTTTTCCCAGAGAAAGTGCATAAGTAGGGACGATCTGGAAGAGAAACAGATCCTTTTATCTCCCTGCAGCAGCTCTGCCAGCAGTGACAATGACAGCACTAAACCAGGATTTCTCATGGGGAATTACGGCATCACACTTCAGGCACAATCCCGCAAGGCAATCCCTTCAAAAAGCTGGAATTGACACCGAGGGCTGCCACAACTGGAAAGTGGAGTTCACGATCATAAACCCCTCCTCGGAAAGGGGCTCAGCAGAGGAGCCGAGCTCACATCCTTCCCTCGGAGGAGGATCAAGGACAGTCACAACCACGGGGCTGCTGCCCGCAGCGGGGAGCTTTGGCTGCCCCGTAGTGTAGAGAGCCATTTCCTCCCATGTTTGCAAAGACATCCAGGGCCTGGTCATCAGGCCGCCTGCCCCTGGAGCAGCCCAGCGCACCTCTGGGCCACACACTTCAAGCAGCAGCGCCCGCCCAAACAAAGCGCATCAAACCGCATCCTTCCAGCACTGCCAGCGCCGCGGCACGGCAACCGAGAGCTCTGCAGGGCAGAGCACTGCAGCTCAGCCCGGGATTCGGAGCCTGCCGGCGAAATCCCCGAAGCGCCGTGCCGAGCCCATCCCCTCGGATCCGCTCACCAGGTACAGCATTCGGAACAGGGAGTCCCCGTCCCTGCCGGCGCTCTCGCTCCGCAGCTTTCGGCTCCCCCTCCAGAGCGCCGACATCGCCGGAGAGGCAGCGCCGCGGGGCTGTCACCGAGCCGGCACCGCGCCCCCGGTGCCGCACATCGCCGGCGGCTCCCAGCGGCTCTCCCGCTCCTCCCGGGCTGCTCCTGCTCCTCCCAGGCACCCCGGGCTGCTCCCACTCCTCCCAGGCACCCCGAGATGCTCCCGCTCCTCCCAGGCACCCCGAGATGCTCCTGCTCCTCCCAGGCACCCCGAGATGCTCCTGCTCCTCCCAGGCTCCCCAGCCTGCTCCCGCTCCTCCCAGGCACCCCGAGATGCTCCCGCTCCTCCCAGGCTCCCCAGCCTGCTCCCGCTCCTCCCAGGCTCCCCGGGCTGCTCCCTGCGGGTGTGAGCGGGGCAGGGCAGCGCCCAGCTCGCCCCTGGCAGCGCAGCCTCCCCTCCCGTGCCATCTGCTCACCGGGGTCCCGAGCTGGGCGAGGCCAGAGCCAGGCGCTGCTGGGGGAGGCAGCTCCGGCAGAGGGGCTGGAATGCGGCGAGCGAGGGCAGCCGAGGAACAGCAGGAACAGCAGGGACAGCAGGAGTATCCGTGTGCGCTGCCTGGGGCTCGGCAGAGCACGCTGGCTGCCAGCGGCACTGCTCGGGAATACCAAGCAGTGGAAGGAACACGACACCGAATGAAAGGAACTTAAAAGAGCCGGTTCTGCCGCTGGGAAACCGACCCCGCAAATCCCCCTTTTAATCCTTTCACGTCTACTGCAACACGCTGAAGGTTTGGAGACTTATGCTGGTCTCGAGTAATGCTGCAGAGAGCAGCCGACCTACTTTTCTTGGAAAAAATCCCTCCAAGTGGCACGGGCGTGCACACACAGCCCATCAGCCACACTCCCCAAGCACCACTGCTGCCAGGTAATTGGCCTTTACTGCCACAGGCGCACTTGCCTGCAAACAGAAACAGGCAGAAACCAGTGTCCTGCAGTAATTCTAACTGGTGACATTTCTTACAGCACATCCCCAATTAAATTCAAAGGACCACGACAGGAAAAGAAAATACACAAAGACTGATTTTGAGACCCAATACAGCACCTATTTTAGCCTTTGGCAACCTGCAACATCAGGAGCTCATATTCTCAGTTTTCTGGGTGCCCCCTTGGAACCTCAATACTGAAAAGGCCAAAATAATCAGGTCACCACAGGGGAAGTAACCACTGAAGAAATTACTCTGGTGTGAAATGTTTCTGATGTTCTTTTGAACAGAGGCTGACACAAACACTGACAGCCTGAAATTTGGTGCTAGATGAAAACAAGCGTGAAAAGGTGGCAGAGAGCAGGCTTTCCTCTCCTCCACTCTTCTCCCTCCCAGCTCTCTCCTCCCCTTGGCTCCTACATGAAATGGGGACAGAAAGGAAAGGCAGAAATCCACCCCAGAGCAAAAACAACTTGTAGAAAACCTCAGGCCAGGGCCAGCTGCATGGCTTAAGGAAAAGGGTTGCACCTGGAAAGCGCCTTGCTTGCCACCCTTCACGGGGATGTCATCCCAAGAGATAAGAGGTGAAATGAGATAGGGAGTGAGTCCAGAGAACAGCAGCTATCACACACCACTGACACCTCAGCCCATCTTGGAGAAGGGTTTCCAGCATTTTACCAGAACAGACACGGACACTTCATCTTCCCTTATACCACATAATGGAATCATTACTTTGGCAACAGCAACAGAGAAGAAAGCTCTGTATTATCAGGCCTTTAGGATATACAGAAAACAAGCTTCTCAGAAAAGAGAGGAATCCTCAGGGCTCCTGCTGCACCTCCAAATCCTTCAGCACCACCACAGCTTGGAGGCTTTTGCAGATTAAGAAGCAAAAGCCCCACTTCGAAGGAAACACACACCCACGTGCACACATGCTGGGCTGGGGGAAGGGACAGAGGCAGGAGGAGGAGGAGGAAGGACACATTCCAGTGCCTCCTGTGTCACACAGCTCCAAGGCACCTGCCTGGCAAAGGTAGAAGGGCCCAAGCCCAGCTTTTGGTGGGATTTCCCCCACTTACCTTCACACAAAGGCTGTGCTACGAGAGCAGATGAACGCGGGCTGTGAGCACCTCGCTCCTCTCCTCTTCCCATGCATCATTAATGTGCCCTAGGATCTCTTTGATAGCTGGAGAACCACGGAGCTTCCTGGGGAAGCTGTCCCTCTCTGCAGTGCTCCCTGGGCATGGATGGAGCCCTGCCCCAGGACTGGCACAAGACACCCCAGAGGCTACTGTGGGATCTCCAGCTCCTAGCGCTG
This sequence comes from Anomalospiza imberbis, assembly GCF_031753505.1. NCBI lineage: Eukaryota > Metazoa > Chordata > Aves > Passeriformes > Viduidae > Anomalospiza > Anomalospiza imberbis. Next base: position 31,067,241 of record NC_089682.1, read on the forward strand.
CCTCTGTGCTGGAAGAAGGGGAGCTCGGCATTTAGCTGGGGAGCTCTGATTCTGGTAAAATGGAAACATTCCCCTGCTGACCAGCAGTGAATGGATGGGAGTGCTCCTGCCCTACTGTAGCCAAAAAGGGCAGAAAAATAAAGGAAGTCTCCCCAAGCTCCACCATCCACAGCTGGGAGCAGGACAGGATAAAGGGGAATGTGGCACGAGGACAGAGCCTTCCCCTTGCCATGTACAGAAATAACTAACCCCTGTGAAACAGCCCTGAGGACACCAGCTTAATCTTCTGGGCCATAATCCCAGGAGCATGGAAAGGTGTAGGAGTGCATGGACAGGAAAACACCTTTGTTTTCCTCCTCGCCACCTGTGGCTTCCCATGGAAAAACACACATCGCAAGAATCCTTCCCTCCCATGCACATCAGCTTTCCCAAGCACACAGAAAAGGCAAGAGATTAGGAAAGCCCTCAGCTCAGCTTTTTTTCTTCCCTGCTTCCGTACACTGGAATTTTCTATAGGCATAATAATTTGGGGGTTCCTAGAGTCAGCAAGGAAGGCACTGAGTACAGAGCAGGGACAGCAGCATCCTGAGACTGCCAAACAGAGCACCTTAGATATATTCCATAGGTACTTGTGTCCTTCATTAGTGGGAGAACATTTCAAGCTGTTTGAAACAGAAAAAAAAAAAAAAAAGCCTCACTCCCCTTCACCCCCGACAAATACAAAGACATATTTCTGTATCCCAAAAGAAAGCACTCAGTGATGTCAACATTTCATTGCCAGACAGGCAGAAGCTCCTCCCGTTGGAAACCCGGGCTCCTTAGAGTTGGGAGTTACTCCTCCAGGATGGAATATTGAGCATTAAAGCTGCTGACACCCATTTCTCAGTTTGCCTACATCTGCTGAGCTGCAGAGCTAATCGGGTAATCCTTATGCCTTGTGCAGGCAATTACAGCTCTGAGCACCCAGGGGACAAGGGGCAAAACCCCCCAGCCCGTGGCACAGCAGGAACAGAAAGCCCTGGAAAAGCCACGGAGAGCACCGACTCCCCATCAGGCACTCGCTGCTCTGCCACAGCCTCCTGGGACACAACAGACTCTGCTCAGAGCATATGAAAATCCCACGTGTTTACAGTCAGAAATCCCAAAATAGCAACAAACACCTCCACTTACCGAAGAAGAAATTTACAGTTAAAAAACCCAAACTATCAACAAATATCTGCACTTACAGGAGAAGAAATTTACAGGTACTATCAATAAACATCTCCACTTACCGAAGAAGAAATTTACAGTTTAAAATCACAAACTATCAACAAACACTTCCACTTAAAGGAGAAGAAATTTACAGGTAAAAATCCCAAACTATCAATAAACATCTCCACTTACTAAAGAAGAAATTTACAGGTAAAAATCCCAAACTATTAACAAACATCTCCACTTACTGAAGAAGAAATCTACAGTTAAAAATCCCAAACTATTAAACACGGCCACTGATCGAAGTAGTTATTTGCACTTACAAGAAAAAGTTCCTCAATAAGACCTAGAAACAAACTAACCCCCTTGCCTGGGAGCAGTTCATGTTTTCCTGTATCTGGCTTCCACTGTCTGGCTATCAAGGACACAACTCCAGGCTAGTGACACAAGGGATCAGGAAACAAGAGGCCAAGGTCTTTTCCTTCCTTTCTCTGCAGCAGAGCAGCAAGAGACCAGCCCAGAGCTCACTGCAACACAGCTTGGTTAGAACAGCAGAGAAAACATGCACGGAGGGGAAACACCAACAAACCGAGATCTAATTCTCATTAGACCACTAACTGTGGAGAGAAATAGCTGTAAGCTCTCAGCATCACCTGTATCACAAATACCTCAAAGCAATCCAGATCATCTCGCTGGATTATCAGAAGCCATCAATCATCACCTACTGTCACCACCAACCACTGTGGAACCATCCCTTAATCGATGGCAATTAGCAATCCGTTTGCACAAGCTCTTGGCTATAACTGGAGAGTTTTCCTTCAGTTTGAGGCAGATTGGCAGTGATTAGTTTGCAGTTAGAAACCTGCATGTGAGCGATGCCGTTGCTTTAAGGAAATACAGTTTAATTTACATTTGTCCTAAGCCTAGCAATCAAGAAAGAATAAGAAATTCTAATAATGCACGTGGTTTAGTGGAGCTGCCCTGGGGATGGAGGTGGTGAACCAGCCCATTTACAAACTGTGTGGGGAGCATTATCAAGGGGTACTGGAGATGTGAACCTGGGAAAAGGGCACGGATCTTGCTGAAGAGGCAGCGGGCGACGTGCCACGACCAAAGCCGCAGTTTGTTCCATGTGGGATCATCCATAAACACCTCCACAGTAAAACCAGAGTTTTCCCAGGACAGGTGAAAACTGAACCTCCTCACCTTGCTCATCTTCTCAGCCTCATCGGACGACTCCAGGTCCTGAGCTTCCGCCTCCTCCGGCGCCGCCTCGGCCGAGCTGTCAGGGTCACTGCAGAGGGAGTGCCCTGCCAGAGTGACACGGGTGTGAAAATAAGGCCACAGCTCCCCAGAATCCCCAGGAAAAGCTGCTGCAGCCGTGGAGCTCCCATGGAACACCCACACATTCCAACAAGACCTTGTGCCACAGGCACCCAAGGACCTCCGAGGAGGGCTTGCAGCACAGGTGTAAAAACAAACGGGTTACGGCCAGACATCATTTCCCTGGCAACTGCAGATTCAGAGATAAGGCTAAAATGTCCCATTGAAATCCTGACCTTTCTACCCCAGTGGTTTCACATGGAAACTGTGAGTATGCAGCTCTTGGTGCTGGCCAGCCTGCCCTGGCCCACGTGGGACCTGGTGATTCCACTGCCTGCACTTCTGGCCTGGCACACTCACTTGCTGAGGAAACAAGCCCAGTTTTAGACCTTTTAAGGAGTCAGGACCCAATGTTCAGCTGTTGTTCAGGCAAGCTTTTAGACCCTGTTATTAAAAAAAAAAATTGCATGACTGTGCAAGATTTCCCACTTTGTTATGTCCAGAGATAATCTGGAAAAGCCAGAATTCAGAAATCTGGAAATAACTTCAGAACATAGCACACTGGGATGGAGCCAAGTTGGGCACTGATGAAATGGAAAAGACATAAAAAGTAGCTCAGAGCTCAGGCCCCTCTTCTGCAAAGGGAGGGCTTACCTTGGAAGAAGATGTGCCTGAAGGGGCTGTTTGGCAACACAGAATCTATCTGAAGAAGTGTTTTTTCTGTAAGAGGTTCAGTTTTCTGAGCCTTGCCCAGATTTTATCAAATCTCACTATCAGCTTTCTGCTCTCCCTATTGATGTGTGAAAAAGAATTTTCAAGGTGTCCATTTAAAAAAACAGAGAAAATAAGTGCTATGCGACTTAATTTGTGTGGGGCAGTCTGTGTTTTTTCATTGCAATTTCCTTTCTCTTGCTGTGTGAAATGCACCTTGCAGCTGGTTCCTCACCCCAAACCAAGGTAATAATATTTGTTCATGCTACTTTTAAGCCACCCCTTTTCCTTTTCCTGTGTGCCAAAGCCCCATTTAACTAGTTTCCTGCACTTCCAGCCAGCAGACAGGAATCTTTCACAGGAGCAGACACACAGCACGTGTGCTCAGGCTGTTCCTGATGTCTTTGGCCAGCAGGGACCTGAGCAGGTTTATCTGCTGCTTGTTAAATGCAACCAGAGCAATAAAGCTGCACGTTCCTGCCTGTGAATAGCTCCCAGCTCCCGTCCCACTTCTGTCAGGATCGTTCCATCACCTGCTTTTTGCCCTGTGAACCCTTATTTAGCTCTGCCAGGAGAGTGAGCGTGCTGCTTTCCCTTCTCCTGACCACTGCCATTTGCTGCCTTCAAGGGACATGAAGGAATTAGAAGGGGAAATCCAAAAAAGCAGCAGGAAAAGAGGTCAAACCCCTGTGTATGGCCCCAGCACCCAGGGAGGTCACAGGAGCCCCTCAGCAGGGTCATACCTGTGACAGTGTGACCAATGCCCATTAAATAACTCCACTTGTGGCTACACCCAGAACAAGAGAAGGAAGTTTTCTATCACTGGAACAAACGTGCTGGGGCTTAAAGGCCTGGACAATCATGGAAATCTTCACCTCCAGCCCAACACTTGGCTATAAATTTCCAAAACTGCTGCTTCCAGTTTGCAGGGCTGGTGTAACTCAAGATTTTAATGAAAATTCCACAATGTGTGGGACCTCTCCTAAAGCCTCCTTCTTGCTGCCAGGCCATATATTTATTACTATTTATATATTTATTTCAGTGCCATGGGAATAAATATCCTGAGCCAAGCTCTGCTAGCTGCAGCACAAACCTCCAAGTGTGCACCTTGCTAACACAAAATACAAACCAGGAATCCTGCACCTCAGTGCCTAAGCTTAAAATACCCCAATATCATCTATTTGGGCAGTTTAACAGCAGCTTCCTTAATCCAAATGCTGCCAGAGAATGGCCCTGTTATGACAACAGAGAGCCTGGCTGAAGAGCTCTGTCATTAAATGCACCATTTTTGATAGGAGCTGTTAGGGAATGGTGTCTCGGATTAAATTTTCAATTAATATGGTGTTTTACCAATAAATCTGCAGTAAAACAGGGGAGTGCATCCTTTTGTCTTCCTCACAGAAGAATTCTGGTTAGCTCTGAAACACTGCCCTATGAGGAGCGTGTGCCCTGTGACGCTGGGAATGAGGGATTCATTTCCATGGGGAAATGGGGAACCAGGGATTCATTTCCATGGGGAAATGGGGAACAGCAGCCTTGCCTCCTACAGGTCCAGCCCCGGCAAGGCAGCACCGCAGCAATTTGGGGAATTCGGGATGAAAAATGAAGTCTTATCCCGAAGCCCTCCGGTGGCTGCTGCGGGAAGTGCCCAGGAATTGTTGCATCAAGAACAAGAACAGTGCTACAATAAGGCTGAAATCAGCCCTGTGAAAATAACCCTGAAGAAATTAGGGTCACTGCTGGCCTCAGGTGGTTCTGAAATCCAAATTAGTCAGCCCAAGGGGGGCTGTGATGGACGAGGATGGATAAAAACCAGGGGCTGCTCTTACAGTGCAGCAGAAGTTTGTTTCAGTTTTACAGCACAGATTTAGCCTGTGTGTTAAATGGCTGCTCTCTGAGCCACAAAATAACAAACTCCCTAAAAACTCACCTGTTCCTATCTAGCAGACTGATACACCCATTGCAAGCAGGGGGCACTTTCTTTTTCAGTCTTCATCCATTCTGCATGGTGATTTATGTGCTTGACATTATCCTCCATGCTAAAAGTCTCCAAAATCCAGGAGCAGGCAAAGCCTAAACCTCAGAGACTCTGCCCCACACTGAAAGAAGGGAGTGAATTGTGGGGAGACCACGAACAAATCTGGGTACTACTCCCATTCCCAAATCCCCTTCCAATAGCAGAACACCTTCCTGATGCTCTGGGGAGATCCAAGGCTGTGTTCCCAGCTTTCAGCTCTCATTTCCTGCACCCAGGGGAGCAGAACGGGCAGGCAGAACACTCCTCATGGGGAGGGGAGACAGACCCCACTGATCCTTTTAGGCACTAAGTAAAACCTCCAGACAGAACCAGAGCTAATCCTCCTCTGCCAAATTTATGCAGGCTGTGTCAGCAGGAGAGAACCCAGAGCCAGGAAAAGCAGTAATAGATGAAAGGAACAAAACTTGTGGCTCTGCAAAGGCACAGCTCTTTTGCAGCTCCACGGGGAAAGCATCCGTCGTGCCCAGGATGGCAGTTCTCACATCAGTCAGAACTATAAAACCCAAGGTCACCTCCAGAATCACCTGTTCAGCAAACACAGTGAAGTAACCACGGCCACAGAGCTGATTTGCAGCTCCGGTCCCAAGCTCAGCATGTGCAAGGGAGTTCCAGATGATGGAAGAGCTGTGAGAGATGTCAGATTTAACAGGAGCTCTGGCAGACACTCCAGGGAGGTCCACTACCAAAAACACAGCCCTGGCTTTGCTCCTCTACCCCTCCCACCAAGCAGCAAGGCACCAGGAAAGCTTCCTCAAAAAAAAAAGTAACACCTATCTTTCATATTTTGAAAATACACAGTACCATTTGTCTCATACGAAAAATAAGATCTACCCTTTGCTGCCTTCACAGCTGGAGGAGGATTGCTAGGGAAGAAGAGAATGCTGAGACACCAGCATGACCCTAGCCCCAGATGCTGGATTCCTGGAGAAGGGATGTGCCCACAGGTGCTGTGTGCCCGCTGGCACTGTCACCCTGCCTGGGGGGGCTGAGTGCCTCGGTCACAGACAGAACCTGTGTCCTGTAAAGAAAAATCATTCAGCAGAAATCATGGAGCTGATCTGCCTGGCCAGCCAGACTGCCTGCAATCAACACAAATAAATAGGTCAGTGGGTATTTCATACTTGGCTGCTCTCTGCAAGAAGCTGTGGAGCCAAGAACAAAAATCTAAAAGAACACCACAATATCCCAAATACAAGCACAGACCCCTTTTTAAATGTCACGTGGATTCCACTTCAGGTAACAGGAGCAGAAAATGCAAGGCTTCAGTAAAACACTGTGCTCTACACACACCTAACTGGAGGGAAATGGGTGGGGAACATCACCTGCCTCCCAGTCACACACTTGGGTGCAGAGCCCTGATTTCACTCCCACCTCGGGCTAAGCCATCCCAAAACATTTCATGTGGCAACTACAGAGGCTGCCAGGGACACCTGCACTCCTCCTGCTGGCTGAAAGAAATATTCCCCTTCTTCTGGGGAGGAATAGATCCCAGCCCAACATTCCCTGGGTTCAGAAGGAAATGTGAGTGACGGGAGAGCTCTGTGTGAACACAGAAATCTCTGCTCCCAGGGCAGACACTCGCCTCAGGGAAAAGCTGAGCTAAGAGGGCCCAGCACTCAGGGTTTCAGTGACAAATCACAGGCAAAGACAAGAGGCTTGTGAAAAGCTGCTGCTGAGCAGCAAATGGGGGCATCTTGTGGCCAGCTATGAAAATGTGCAAGACTACTACCGATTTTCCAGCATGAAAGCCTAAGTGGGAAAACTTCCGTGAAAATTTAAAGGGGAAAATTTCATGAAAATGTTGAATTTTAGCTGCCTGGGTAGGTTTAGTCCACATCTCACACGAGGTTGCTTTTAGCAGTCCCCTCAGAAGGATTTGCAGCTTTACTTGCTCCCTGCTTTCCACTTGCTCTGAATATCACACTCCCCAAAGTCAGTCTCAGCTCAGAACAGTTTTGATTGCCTAGAAACTACTTAATTCTGGCAACTCCACTGACTTTTCCTGTATTTTAAATTATTCCAAAAAACTGAAGCAAGAGGCACGACCAGTGCTCTCCTCTGCTGTCAGATCTAGAGGAGCACGTAGAAGTTCAGGAACCAAACTCGTGGCAAACAATTCCCAGCTGCTACATAATAATCTTCTGCCAGCTGGGTTCTCTGAGCAGGGCAGTGTGGTGAGCAGGAGTGCCCCTTCCCATGGCACTGTGCTCTGGGATCACCTGCATATGCCAGGCTGTAATGTCAATCCCTCTCCAGAGGTGTTTTAGAACATCCCTGTGAGTTATTTGTGCATCGCACCAAACACACAGAGCCCCTGTGCTCCTGGCTGACCCTAGAGAGGGTGAATCACAGAGCCACAGAATGTCCTGAGCTGGAAGGGCCCCACCAGGGCCATCCAGCCCAATCCTGCCCTGCACAGACACCCCAACAATCCCACCCTGAGCATCCCTGGCAGCCCAAATGCTCCTGGAGCTCTGTGGGGCTGTGGGCAGCCTGGGCAGTGCCCAGCACCCTCTAATATCCAACACAAACCTCCCTGGCACAGCTCCAGCCCTTCCCTGCCACTGTCCCAGGGAGCAGAGATCAGAGCTGCCCCTCTGGAGGAAGCTGCAGAGCCCAGTGAGATTCCCCTCGGTCTCCTCTCCTCCAGCTGAACATTCCAGGTGCCCTCAGCTGCTCCTTGTGTGGCTCCTCCAGACCCTTCACCATCCTCGTGTCCCTCCTTTGGACACTCTCACACAGCTTGAGACCTGTCTGATGTAGTGGTGCCCCAAAGAATTAAAGAGTTAAATAATGCTTTAACTCTTCCTCCCCTTGCCACACATAGGGCCATCCTGTGGGCAAATCCAGAGGAAAAAGCACCTCCCGAGCTGCCCAGAAGGGAGCACTTGGTTCTGTGACTGTCCTGGGCCCAGCCCGAGGATGTGAGGTGCCTGTGGTGGTGACACAGGTGTCACAGGCTGACAGTGGGCACAGCCATCCCCCCCCTCACTCCTGCCCTGTCCCTGCACTCACTCATGCCTGGTTGCAGCTGCCAGGAAGGAAATAAGGTGAGTGGATGCAGGCAAACAGAGAGAAGCTAAAGACAGGAAAGGTAGCACCCTGGAGACAGTCACAATGACAATAATGGCCAACAAACACAGACTCACATTACTCTGCTGTCTCCTGCTTGACCCACAGTCAGGACTTTAGTCCAGCACACCAGTTAGAGATCAGACACTGAACCTGGGACCTGTTTCTCTGAGAAGGACAAGTGAGACAGCCTGACCAAGAGCTGGCAGCCTGAAAACTTCTACACACTGCCAGCAGGCCCAGCTTTGTGCTGGTATTTTAAAGATCTTTGCTAGGGAAAAGGGCACCCTGTGACACCTCCCATCCTGCAGAGCCCCGGGAGCACCCGGCCAACCCAGGCTGACTGCCCTCCCTCCCAGCAGGGAATGATGGCTTGCTTGTGAGCTGAGCCCAGTACCTTGGCTGCCCCCGGGGAAGGGCAGGGCGCTGTCCCCGGGCTCTGGGGGGTTCTCTGGGCGCCGTGGCGGGGGCTGGCCCAGCCTCTGGGCCTCCTCTGGCTCGGGGTGGGTGCGCACGGTGAGGCACAGCGAGGGCTGCACCAGGGCGTCCTTCAGCAGCACCGAGTCCAGCTCCTCAGCAGCTCTCTGGTTGATCTCCAGAACCTCATCCCCAGCTTTCAGGCCTGTGACATGGAGGAACGGGTCAGACTGGCACAGCACCGCTCCCCACAGACGTCAAGGAGTTCATCAAGGACGGTGTTTGTGTCTAGACATAATCATTGATGACTGCAATGACACTGAGATTTGATGGACCTTGTGAGATCTGCTGTCTAGCTGCTCCTCCAGTGCCACCCTAAGAGCAGAGTCCCCAAGAAGTCCCTCCAACATGCCCCCAACAACTGATCCCCTTTTTCCTCACGGCATAGCCGCTGTGCACGCTGCACCCTACAGCACAGTGACCCTTCCTGGAGGCCATGGCAGCACATGGAGCCTCAGAAGGCAGATCTGAGCCCTCGCTTAGCTAGCCATGGCTTTCCTGCCAGCCTGATTCCAGCAGTTATTTATAGCAGCAGCGCCCCAGGGAGAAGGGGATGTGCAGGGAAGCAGCTGACTGCCCGGGATGCTGAGGACAGCGTGCAGCCCTGTCAGGTGCCATGGCAATCCTGACCTTCCCCACGGCCAGCCGGGCCCTCCCTGAGCAGCGGCAGCGAGCTGGAGCGGGGTTTAATCCCAAAGAACCCCGGGGCAGGCAGGCAGCAGCACCCAGGGAACAGCACTGCCAGAGCCCCGGCTGCTGGACCATCCCCAGCTCCACCCTTGCCTTTACAGGGGTTAACAGCTGGAATTTACAGCGGCCACAGCACAGGGGTGACCGTCCCTGCCATGTGTTGGCACCCTGAAAGCCTGGATGAACCCTCCAGGAGACAGAGTGCTGGCCCACACTGCAGGAAGAAATGTGGAAGGGAGCTTCCTTAGGAAAATGGAGATCTCCCTAAATGCACATCATTGTGCCCAGAAACTCTAGTGTGGCGTGCAGTTTCAGGGAGAATAAAATGAACTAGATAGAGCAGCCACAAAGTAAATGGACTGTAAAATCATAGCTGAAAGAAGGACAAAACAAGGCAAGTCAAGCATCTCGCATTATTTAACTTATTCTGCTTAGTGATTCTGTGGCATAATAGTAGCACACTAATAGGCCTGCAACCATACACATTGGATCTGGGGCTTCATTTACTCTTTGCAGTCTTTGTTTTAGATCGTTTGGGATAAAGCCTCATGTCTATCTCAGTGCAGTCAAGGAGCTCCCATTCCAATAAGGAATGCCTGCCTTGCTAAGGCAGGCCAACAGAAGAAACAAAAAGGATAAATCACAAAAATTACCAGGAGAAAATAAAAGTCTTCTAATTGGAGGAAAGGTTGGAAATGAAATGTGGCATCTCATCTGATGGAGGGCAGTCAAATGCAGACAAGGCATGTAAATAATGGGAGGCACAGAGAGTTTGCCTCCCTTCCTGCTGCTAGCCCAGGGAATCTTGTCCCAGTGTCCTGCTGACTGCTGTTCATACAGAAGTGCCTTTCCAGGTCAGCTCTGAGCAGCTCCACGTCCCTGAGCTGTTATCAGTGCCTGTGCCTGCACTGCAGCCCTGCAGGAGGCACTCTGTGCTCACACATCCACCCACACTGCTCTCCCAGCAGCAACCAAAAGCAAACGGCGGAAGCCCTGACGAAACCCCCACCCCCCTCTCCTAACACTCACTCTGCTCCACACAGGAACCCACAGGGTGTCATCTCCCTGTGGCAGCCTGGCACGGAGCCCCCACCAGCCTCTGGCCAGGGCTTTTGGCAGGATATCCCTCCTGTTAAACAGGGAATGCTGCAGGGCTGAGGGACAGGAAGGAGCAAGACGGGCTTTTCATGTTTAACACACACCTACGTGGGTTTCTGAAGCTGGGGTGCACCTCCAGGCTGTCCCCCATTCCCTGACCACTGATCCTTCCTTCCCGTTTCTGCCTCCACCGTGCCCCTTTGGCCACCCGTTCCCGACCACAGTGGCCAGCTCCACCAGCCCAGGTCCCAGGAACTGCCAGGGCAGTTTTCCATCAGCTGGACTGGCTCAGCAGAGTGCCAGAGTCAGCACCAGGCCCGGGGGTGCAGCAGCCTGGGGAACAGCAGCCTTTGGGCAGCTTCTGGCAAGGGCCAGCTGCTGAATAAGCTCTGCAAGGCCGTGTAAGCCCTTGCCAGGAGAACTCTGAGGGTGCTTCTGAGGGCTCTGCACACACCAATGGGTTATGAAGAGATGAGGATCTTCTCAGCCCTCATGGTCCCCATGTTCTAGTTCAGAATGTGGGTGGGTTTCAGCTGCCCAGCTCCCGGCCCTGTGCAGCAGGGGAGGCAGAGGATGGGAGTGCAGTGCCATGCTTGGCCTCAGCTTGGAATGGAATGGAGTGGCATGAAATGCCATGCTTGGCCTCAGCTTGGATAAGCTGTACTGAAGCAGACCCTGCCCTGCCTTGGCACCAGCTGGCAGCCTGCCTATCCCTGCTGGCTTCTGCCCCAGGCGCTGCCACGCTTCCTGCAAAGGCTGGCAGCAGAACCAGAGGCAGCAATCCGAGCTACGGGGAGCACTGAGACACTTCCATGGTATTTCTGTGGCAGTGACTGACCTGGGAGGGCTCTGGGGGTGTTTTACCTTTCCTGAAAGCCAGGCCCGTCTCCTTGACGCCGTTCACGTACAGCCGGCGAATCCCCTCCTCTTCCACGGAGGACAGAGAGAAACCTGGGGAGACACTCAGGAGAGGTCAGAGGTAGGCAGCCCCTTCCAGGGGTCCCAGCCACCTGCCCTGCAGCCAAGGCTGTGCTGTCCCTGCCGTGAGCAGGCGGGAATCCCTCCCCTCTCCCTCCCCTCAAACCTTTACAAACACAACAGGCAAGTTCAGCAATCCAAGTGGCTCTGATAAAAACCTGAGCTGAATTCCTGAGTGCATGTACCAATTATCTACAGACATATCTGAGGACACCACAGCTGCAAAGCCTTGGAACAGACTCCCAGTTCTCTTGCCATCAAAGGTCACTCCGGGAGGTTTTGCTGTTTGCAGACCAAAGCTGCACAGAGCCGTGGTTTGGGACAAAAGCTGGGGATCCAAGAGCCACGGCTGATGTGCCACCCCAAACTCAGGCAAAACACAACACCTCCTGCCAGAACAGTGTGCTGACCTCTGCTTTTTGAGACTCCTGGGCTGGGCATGTTTGCAAAAATGCCCCTTCCCCTTTGCAGCTGCTGCTGGCACACCCTGTCATTAGCCAAGTCTCTGGGCACACTTTTCACCCTCACCAGAGACCTGCAGAGCACTCTTGGAGTGAAGTGCTGACACAGCCTCATTCTAAACACTGCAAATGGGACTGGGAGCTTTGGGCTGGGGGATTTTCCTGCCACTTGTGGGTGACACAGTGAGATAACTACTGCAAAGGAAATACAACTGCCAAGTTAAATGCAGGTTGTTTATTTACTGTGGAGAGTTATCTAAAGAAGAACATTTGCCTTTCTAAAACTTCATTACTTCCTAAATGAGTGCAGGCAACCATTTGCTCTCTCTTTTTCTAGAGACTAGAAAAACATTTACAAACCTCTGGGGGGAGTCGTTTGTTTTGACACGGAATCAGCCACCAGCCAAGCACTGCAGATGTGCTGGGAGCCTATCCTGACTTTAGGACTCCTTTCAAGCTGATCCTTATGGCTGAGAGTTATTTTTTCATCCATGATTTAAAAATAAAATAAAAAAAAAAAGAAGAAGAAAAGGGGGGGAAGAACGTGGCAGCTCAGAAGTGAGAAGCATATGGCCTTTCATGACTTACTGAGCTACTTGGAAGCTGCATGTGAGCTACTCGGGCTGAATCAAATGAAATTTGTGAAGCTCACTCAACACACCAGCTTTGGCAGAGAGAAGAACCCTCGACTAAAAGAGCAGCTGTAAAATATAGTAGTTATTGGCTGTCATCACCACAAAGCCTACCTGGAAAATCCTGGAAAAACAGCAGAGTGTGCCCAAGGCTGCAGTTTGAGTCAGCACAAAGCACCAGTTCCCTAAGAGTCCTTTTCAACTGAAATGCTGTCTTAGGCCAAACACCACACATTAAAACCAGGCTGAGGGGCAGCTCAGGCTCTCACTGGGAGGAGATCAGCGTGCCCAAGCAGCCCCAGGCTCCATCTCTCCTACAAGGAAAGGCTGAGAAAACTGGGACTGTTCAGCCTGGGGAAGAAAAGCTTTGGGGTGACCTCACTGCAGCTTTCCTGAAGGAAGCCCACAGGAAGGATGGACAGAGACTCATGACAAGGAGTGACAGGACGAGGGGAATGCCTTCAAACTGAAAGAGAACAGGCTTAGATGGGATTTTGGGGAGCAATTCTCTGTGAGGGTGGGCAGGCCCTGGCACAGGGTGCCCAGAGCAGCTGTGGCTGCCCCTGGATCCCTGGCAATGCCCAAGGCCAGGCTGGACAGGGCTTGGAGCAGCCTGGGATATGGGAAGGTGTCCCTGCCCATGGAAGGGGGTGGGGTGGGATGAGCTTTAAGGTCCCTTCCAACCCAACCCACAGAATTCTGGGATTCTAGGATTCCTCCATGAGAAGGCCTCTGCCTCCTTCAATCCATCAGGCCTAAATGCACACGTAGTTGCTTCTTAATTCATTTTTCAGCCATAGTCATAAATCCTGCAGTTATTCCTGGCAGAAAGGGCATAAGGAGCAATTACACAGGTTGTCATCAGCTTTAAGAGATGAGAGATGGGCAGCTGGCAACAGCCTGAAAGTGGCAATGTCACACTCACAGTTAACCCCTCCACAGACAGAATGTGACCCTGCCCTGCTGTATTTCCACAGCTGTGACAGTGGCTGGATCTCCTACCACTTGCAGCAGGAGTGCCAGTGCTTTCCCTGCCATGCACTCAGGTGGGAAACACCTCACCCCATGGGTGTGCAGTCAGTGCACACATGGGGACAGCAGGAATGCACAGCTCCCATCAGGCCGGCTTCCACAGGGGCTCCACGCAAACATCGCGGGAGAGGAAGGGCATGAGTGGGAGGCAGCCACAGTGATTGCATAAGCTGCCATTCCTGCCAAAAACATTATCATCAAACTGTGCACGGACTCTGAAACACAGGTGGGAAGAGACAGGTGGTGACCCAGGCAGAGCCTTCTCTTCACTGCAAAGTTCTGACGACAGGAGAACAAAAATCTGCACCTCTGAGTGTGTGGTCTTGAACAAATCCACCTCCAGATAATCCCCTCAGCCCCCTGGCATAACCAGCTACTGCTGAACATGCCAGCACCTTCCTGATACATCCACCAGCTGGAGTGCAAGGATTCTTACTGATTTCTGCCCTCACAGCCCTGGCAAAGAGAAAAGAGTACCAGCCAAAGAGGGGAGAACATTTGTGCTCAGGTGTCAGCAAAGCATCCTGTGAGAGATCCAACACTGGCCAGACTCTCCAGGAGTTCCTCTTACTACCACAGACACACTGCTGGGAGGAGAAACACCACAGAACGCTCCCAGGTGAGCTCTCCTTGAGATGTGGTGTTGGAATGAGGTGATCTTTAAGGCCCTGTCCAGCCCAAACTGCTCCAGGGGTGTGTGATTTCAGCACACACTTGTCACTGGATGAACATGCAAGGAGACATACAGACCACAGAAATCCTTCTGCCAATTAGAGGCAAACCACATTTGGCTATTTTCCCTCAATGAGAGAAAAGTCAGCTTTTTTGGGGTGCTTCTAGCATTCCCTGCTGCAGGGTCAGAGCACTGCACAGCTATACCCCAACCTCACACACAGCTGATCTCATCTCACAGGACACCACAGTGTATTTCACTTTTTTTTTTTTCCATTTATCACTTAGAAAAAAAGAAGAAAAAGAAATAAACGGGAAATGCTATGAGAGCCCCAACTCTTGCAATGCTTTCAGGCATAAATATGAATCCTAAACCATCACTGGGCTGGTGAACATTTCTTTCTTAGGCCTTCAATATTCAAGCCCCAGTCAGTCAGCTTTGTAGCAGAGCTCAATATTCCAATGGCCTGCAGCTGTATAATAAGCAGTTTGGGGATTCAGAATTATTCTAGCCATTAAAACAGAATATTTAGATAAACAGCAAAAAGATGCAGATTGGCTTTCTGCGGGGGAGGGTGCACAGGTAACTCTAAAATACACTCCAGAATTGTAATTGCCAGGCCAAAGGGCAAACTCACCAGGCTGGAGGGCTGCAACCTGAAATACCTGAAAGCTGAGAAGTATGAATGACACAGAGGTGAGAGATTCTGCTGAAATGACACAGGGAGACCCTCCCCTACTTTCTGTTTCACACAGCTCTGCCATGGGTCAGATCTGGCTCCAAGTGTCCATGGGACGTCCTCGAGGGATGGAGCACCTTTGAGCCCTGGAGCCAGGCATCCCCCAGCCTCAGAAATGATGGGGCCAGGCAGGAACCCACCTTGGGTGCCCCTGGCAGGCGAGAAGGAGCCAAAGAGCCTCTCTGGAGCTGCCTGGCCACAGAACTCAGATGCCTCGCACCCCCAGCCACGCTCCCAAGGAGGGGGGCGAGGAGGAGGCAGCGAGGAGTGGGATGAGGAGGAAGAGTGGAGCTGCAGGGCCCTGCAGGCTGTGGGCAGCGTGGCAGCCCCAGCACAGCCCCCAGCAGGGCCCTGAAGGCTCCGTGTGAGATGTGACTGCTGGCAGAGGATGCTGCTGCCACCCACACCCTCCGTGGGTGGTGCTGGGAGCAACCACAGCAACAAGCAAACATTTATCCTCCTGCACATCCTGCAGCTCCAGGAGAGCCATGTTCAGAGCACTCCAAACAAAGCTGCCTTCCTCCAGGGCAGGTGAATGTTGCTGTGGGTGGCTCAGGAATCAGAAATGCTTTTCTCACTGTGCTCAAGAGACCTTTCAGGTACATCAGTAAACAGCAAACAAGAACCTGCTAGAACTGACTGGGGAGAAACAGCAAAACAAAGCAGGGAGTATCTCACCATAAATATCAGAGGATGCATCAGACTTCTCCATCTGAATGTGCTGGGTAATTTTCTGACAGATTTCTATTTCCTTGTACAGCTGAATAGAGGGAAAAAAAAAAACAAACACAAAAATATGTTACTGTGGGAGGACACATCAATTGTAATCATTTGGAACAGATTTTTGGTTTTTAATTACAGGCAGAAGAGAGGGACTGTGGTCATTATTTATCAAACAGTTTCTCTCCACCTGTGTGAGAGGCATTAGCAGTGTCACTCAGCTCTGCTGTTACAACACAGTTAGAGAGGAGGAAGCAGTGTTTTCCCACCCCCACCACAAAACAGAGCAAGCATCTATTTCCCTCAGCAATACCATCTTGAGTGCAGGAGAAACAGAGCTTCTGTTCCTGTTTTCCTAATTTACAGGTAGCAATTGCTTAATGTTTTATATTGTTTTAATGAAGATATTGCAGGAATTCAATTATTCAACAGCATTAAAATCACAAGGAGTGATTTTGTTTCTTAAATACATTTCTTCGTGATCAGACTATCATATTTGCTATACCTCAGCCTGACATTTCACCTTTAACACCTTGATGTTTATTTGTACCAAGGAAAGCCCCCAAGTCTTTGAAATGGTCATTAACATCCTTCCTGGGAGACCAGGACAAATTCACACCTAGGCAACAGCCCAGAAGTCCCTCCTTCCAGCTGCAAATCCCTCTGCCTTTCAGCACTGAAGTAAAAAACCAGCCCTCTGTCTTCGGAAAAAATCATAGCCCCAAGTGAACGAAAGCCCACAGGTGAATATTAATTCTGTTTAAATGCTGCTGTGAGCCTGTGAAAATGCAATTTGCAATAATTAACATTTTGAAACCCAGTGTTTGGACTGCAGTACTAAACTATTCCTCTAGAAAAGAAGAGGAACTCGTGTGGAAAAGGTTTCCCTAATAAAAATAAAATTTTCTCTCCTGCTTCTATCAGCACTGCAAAAACCAGTATTACAGAACAGTTCCAGCCCCATGGAAGTAAGTCCATGTTCTCCCCAAACAAGCCCACACAGAGAAGCAACCCTACAAAGTGTGTTGGTTTCATATCCCCACATCAGACATCATCCTGCAGCACCCATCTCTATCATTCTCTGCACAGTCCCACTGACAGAGTTTTGGGTTAATTACAGCTTTTCACAATAAACATTAAGTGATGACTCTGTCAATCCTACACCCTCTCCACACAAGACAAGTCCCCAGAGTCCTTCCAGACAACGACAGCTAAAAGCTGTCTCCTCTGAGTTTTAATTTTCCTCAACTGTATCACACTTCCCAGTCCTAGCACTCCTCTAGCACCTTCTCACTATTTTTTGTTGTTGTTGTTGTTGACAGCATTAATGGAAAATCCCAGAAGTCATTTGCTAAACGAGCATAGCTAGCTCCATAGCTAGCAAAGTTTTACTTTTTGTAAGTAAACCAGCTACCAGTGAAAAGGACTTTAAAAAGGTTTACAGTGTGCCTGTGTAAAATCACAGAGTTAAAGCATGACACTAATCTTGTTTGGTCTTTTTTTTTTTTCATGTCTCATGGCAAAATTCCTTTGAAGTCTGCTTTGGAGATGAACGAGATGAAAACAGCCAGCTGAGGCAATTAAGGAAGTATATTCTCACATATAACTCCAGACCTTTTTGACCTCAATCTTTACCTCATCATCAGGGAAAAAAACCCAAGAAATACCCAACAACTTGTGTATTTCCCCCCTCTTTAAAACTCAGTGTGCTGAGGCCTCACACCTTGTCTTTAAAACCTCCATGGGCAACACGAACAACAGGAAAAGACAACTTGGATGGAAGTTAAGTTTAAATGTACCTTAGAGTGACTTTCACACGTTGCCTGTGGCTGTCCCTCCTCTCTCCCCAGACACATCCACACAAAAATATGAGCTAAACACCAACACAGGATGAAACGTTTGGAGATCCCTTTGCTGAAGGCCAATTTGCTATGGTCTGCAAAGCACCATAATTGCAAGCTAAAAAGCCGAAGTCTGTGTGCTCCAGAAGGTCAGATAAACACTAATTAACAGCGTCCTGCCCAGTGTCATTTCATTACCCCAGTGGGCAGCATTACCAGCTCATAGATCTCCTCCTCTGGCTTTGGCACGTAGAACTGGATCTGGTTCTCCAGGAGGAACTTCAGGCGCAGGTAGTGAGCAGAGTAGTCCAGCTGGTGTGTCTGCAAGAGACAGAGAACCTTTAGACAGAAAAGCAGTCTTCCCCCCATCTCTGACCCTCACAACTGCCCCAGCAGCACCTTCCTCCACCATCTCCTGCCCTGAAACCTGAACAAACCTGGCCTTCCTGCTCTCCCCCAGGAATAAGATCCAGGTGCCCACCGAGGGCACTCTGCTGACCTGTCATTCTGCTCCCTCCCAGGCCATTCCAGGAATCAGCCTATGCTGGAACAGAAAACTCAGAGCATGCCTCTGGATAAAAGCATATCTAAGTAAATGTTCTGCTAACAGAACCAAATAGAGCAGGAGAGGTGTTTTCTGTTTGGTTTGGGTTTTTTTTAGCATCTTCATAATTTAGCACGTAAATATGATGTGGCAGATTTCAAGCAAGGTTAATGCACACAAAAAAATCTGTCTGTCCTCTAAATTCAAAGCAGCTCAGGATGCACTGGCTAGAAGAAGCCAAGAGTTGCATCCTGGATTGCATCCCAGTGGAAACAGGTCACACCATTTTAATGAATTAGTTATAATTAGCTGAGGATACAGCATTTGGTCTGGGAGATGTTAACAACCTTTTCTCAGCATGATTAATAAGGTTGATTTAAGCAGAGGTTAATGCAGTGTGTAATTAAAACACATTACAAGTATGATAAACACAAAGGATATCATCCAGAAGTTACTTTCAAAGTTCCTAAAGTAAATCTAATGAGAAACCCCAAAGTGATTCACAGATACAGGAGGTAAATTCTCCTTACTGTCACTTCTGGAATCCCACTATTAAAGGCCTTTATACCTCAGCCTTTTCATTTTACACCAGCAAATTACCAAGGTTTCTCAGGCTGTGCTGGAAACAATGGCTTATCTGAAAACTCATGCAAAAGCATCATTATTGCCTGTTTGTCCTGTTTTTTAAAGCCTGGCTTTTCCAGTTCCAGCCGTGATCCAACAGCACTGAGGTGATGAGCAATGTACCTGTGGAGAACATCCCACCCTGACCCTGCAGCAGACACACAAAGAGCAGGAAACATTTTGGAAAGCCTGGATTAGCCCAGAATTAAAAAGAAAGCTACCAATAATAAGAAGGAAAACCAAAAGAGATTTATTGCTGCACTCTGCACAGTGCTCTGTTCAAATATGTCCAACCCAAAGATCAAATTATCCTTGGATGAAATGGAGTACCTGAAATGGAGCAACCTCCATAATCCAGGCAAATTCCTAGTTAATGAAATAATGACTGAAACCTATCAAGGGTCGAAAGAAAAACAGCTGAATGTAGGAGATATCCTCGCTCCCTCACTTTTCTTTTTTGGACAGTTTCTTGCTTGCTTTTCTCACTGATTACTGCTGTTTTCAGTAGTCTTCTCTTTACAGACACACACATACAAACAACTCAGAAAGTAAAGGGAAGCAGAATTGGCATTAAAGGTTCAGAAATTACACAGAGGAGTCCTGGGTTACTTTCTGGTCAGCTTAGTTAACTGTGCCTGGACACAGAAGTGTCTTAAACAAAAACACAGAGAGGAGACCTAAACCCACTGAGTGCATCTCCCACGTCTGGGGCTGTCCAGGGAAGGGAACAGAGCTGGGGATGGGGCTGGAGCCCCAGGAGAAGCTGAGGGAGCTGGAAAGGGGCTCAGCCTGGAGAAAAGGAGGCTCAGGGGGGACCTTGTGGCTCTGCACAACTCCTGACAGGAGGGGACAGCCAGGGGAGGCGGGCTCTGCTCCTAGGGAACAGGGACAGGAAGAAGGAGAGGGAACGGCCTCAGGCTGGGCCAGGTTGGACATCAGGAGGAACTTCTCCGTGGAAAAGGGTTTTAAACAGTGGAAGGGAGGTTTGGAGTGCCCATCCCTGGAGGTGTCCAGGGAAGGCTGGTATGTGGCAATCAGTGCTCTGGGCTGGGGACAAGGTGGGCACCGGGCACAGCTGGGACTCCATGGACTCACAGGTCTTTTCCAACCTGAAGCATTCTGTGATTCTGTGAAAAAGGAGCCAGACACCCAGGCAGCCTCCTCCTCCTGCTCCCACAGGATCTCCTCCCTATGCCCAAGCTGTTGTGCTCATGCTGCACCTCAGTGTGCCTGATGGTCAGTGCCAGCTGTGCTGCCCAACCCCACGCCACTGCCCAAAGCCCAGGGCTGGCACAGAGACCCCCATCCACACCCCACCAATGTCCTTCCCTTGTGGAAGTGACCCAAGGGATGCTTTCCCGCCTGCTCATGCAGGCAGAAATCACCACATGTGATGAATTCATCTAGTCTGGGGCCTCCAGGCACTGGGCAGAGCATCATCTGAAGACAAAACTGGGTAAAACACTCATCATTTACAGCCACACAGTTCTTCCAACAAACCCCATCAGCCCAAGTGGATGCCATCAATCCAGTACACTGTGATCCCATCCAGGTCAGGAATGAGAGTCCTGACCACAGAGCAGCCCATGGGCCACCCCATTTAGCTAATTAATGTCCTACAGTTGCCCCAGGGATGTGTCTACTTCAAAATCTGACACTGGTTAAAGTGTTTCAAATAGGGCCATGATGTTCTGCTGTAGTGAAAGGGAAAGGTCCCTTGAATGTGAACACAGCCAGGCTGCCCTAAAAGCCAAACCATTAACCCACTTTTTGTTGCTGGGAGCTGCATCCATATGTGGGGAGGTGGGAGCAGAAACAGGGCAGCCTTAATGATATGAATATCCTTTCAAGACCACCCAAAATACCTTTCAGCCGTCCAAATCAGCTTCTTGGTTTATTTATTTCTCTCCTAATAACTCTGGCTAGGTCTGGACTAAATTAAGCAGCTAACCCTGTTTAAAGCACAACCCAACAGCTCAAGCGAGGTGCTCCAGAAGAAGAATTTACAGCAGGGCTGGAATTCTGACTCAAGAGTCTCCAAGTGTCACGGTGGGCTGGCACACAAGCCCAGCTCTTCACCCAGCCTGGCTCCTTCCTGGCCAAGGAGAGGGCCTGGCACGTTCTCCCAGCTTGGTGGGGGAGACCTTTGTGGCAGCACCACAGGATCGTGGCCATCCCACGGCTCCAGTGTGGCCGCAGCTCTCCCAGCAGGAAAACACCAGCCCAAAAGCAAAGTAAGCCCCCAGAGCATCAGGCTTAGCTTCTCAGAGGCTCTGAGCACAGACCCAGAGACCTTGAGGTACCTGCTTCTTGCCCCTCATGCAGGTCCCTTTGAAAAATGTAAATGGTGAGGGGAAAAAAAACCCCAAACCTTTCTTGCCTCATTTTTTATGCAGTCAAAAGACAAAATGCCATGTAGTCATCTAGGCTTGTTTTTTACTGCTATTATCTCCATATTGGGTTTTGGTGTTATTATCTCCACACTGGCTCTGCCTAAATCCGTAGACAGAGTGTGATTTCCTCCTCTGTCTTAAGACATACCATTATGCAAATGTTAGTAATGCATATACATTCGTTCACACTGAGCAGTGTCATCACAGAATCACAGGATGGTTGAGATTGGAAGGGACCAACTATTTCCTATCAGCCACAGAAAGCAATTTAATGCATATACACCGAGTTTTCCTGCCTTCCAAGTGATGTTGCTAGTTACATCTTAGGAGAGATCTTTGAGAAACCACTTTAAAAATGCGTTAAACACTCCTCCCACCAATCTTGAATCATAAAAGTGTCACAAAGCACCCTCCAAAGCCTAACTCGCTGTATAATAACAAGCAGCAATGTTAGCATAAGAACACATTTTCCACAATGACTTTAGTGCATTTAATGTTCTCCAACAGAAGAACCAAGCTCAGTTTAGCAGCACAGATTTAACCACATCTACAAACATGAGGAGGTTTATATGAAATGTAGAGCTTGAAATGTTTACTGTACCAGAACTTGACTGGTTCTCAGATGGCAGATGGCAAACTGATGTGAAATGATGTGGATCGGGTATTAAAGGGGGGAAAATGAGCTGAATGCAAGAGACAGAAGAAAGAGATTGATTATTAAATGCTACAGGAAAAAAAAGGCATCTTGACAGTGTTTTTCAGGCTGAAAGCTCTTACAGAAAGGAAAGAAACAGATAGTAGCTCTTGAAAAAACACTCACCAACCTCCCCTTCTCCTTAAACACCCCCACCCACCGCAACAAAAGCACAGAGAGAGACCAGACCCTCAGCAGGCACCTGCTGAAGCCACGGAGCTCCACCAGCTTACTCCAGCCAAGGATTCAGTCCACTGAGTTAACATAAATCCTAAAAATAAATCATTACTAATAATGTGTCATCCAGCTTCCCTGTTATGCCTCTCTCCAAAAATGTCATCTTTTGCTGAAGACAAAGCAGAACTTTCACAAGCTGCAGTGCACCTGGCAGAGAGACGAGCGCACCATACAATTACTGGAAACAAACGCTTTTCTCTCACCTTCCCTCTCTTCAGAAGCACATGCAACACCTTCTTAAAGTCCCCAAAGTTAAGCTCTCAAGAGTAATAAATGTTTTCTTTTCTCCTGCTGTTGTTGTTGTACAAAGCAGACTCACTTTTCAGAGCGGCACGTGACAGGAGTTGGGTCTCGCTCGCTCCGAAAACACACATTATGCAGCTGCCAGAGCTGAAAGCCTGTGTTTAATTTGTCAAAGTTTCCAACTCTTTAGACATGCAACTCTTTTCAATGGCCCAACGTCTCTGATACTTCATCAGGCAAAGAAATCCAGGTGGTTTTTCTTCCCCCCCCACTCCAATGTCGATAAAAGCTTTCCCCTGTCCCCTCCTGCCACCCATGCGAGGTTGGATCTGGTCCTGCACTGCAGGCAGCAAACACAGGCACCTTCTCCCATCCTGGTGCTGCTGCTCTGCCCGTGCCAGCCCGAGGGCAGGGAAGGAGGGATGGCTCCTGGAAACAGGTCCCCTGGCTCCTGGGAAGGGGTGAGGCCAGCTCACCTGCCTGGCAGAGGGGGGAAGGGGCTGTGGGAGGGATGCAGGGCTGGGGGCACCAGCGTGGCTGCACCACCGCAGTGTGGGGCACGGACAGGGGTCCCACACTCAGCTCGGTGCCACTGCAGGGACAGGGGACGGCTGGCTCTGGGAAAGGCAGCAGCAGAGGCAGAGCCAGCGTGTGAAGGCGCTTCCAGGCTCGTGCACAGCAGCCAGAGTGGGGAAGGCAAAGCCCAGCCTGCTGCCTGTGCCTGCACCCACGCCAAGTTAGCTCCAGCTGCAGGGAATTCTCTGCTGCGCTTCTGGCCTCAACACTGTGGTGTCATCTGTGTTTTTCACCTTAGATAGAACTGGAGTTCCAGTGCAGAGCAGCCCAAGCACTGGCACAGGAGGCTGCACTGATTTCCCAGCCGCCCCAGGACACGTTTACCTTGCAGATCATTTCCAGCACGTCCCGGGAGGTGTCCCCAGGCCGGATGACTGTCAGGGCAGGCTGGTTGTTGGGCAGGCAGAACCATGAGGGCGTGAAGTACTCGTGGACCCAAATATCACAGTCGGGGTTGTGCTGGTGGACGCTGCTCAGGGCCACTTCTTTCTCCCTCTAAAGAGAAAATCCATCATGACAATCCCAGCCCAACACAGCTCCCTCTTTATCAATGACTAGAGCATTATGTGCTGTACCAGAGCTCTCTTAGAGAGAAGATATTTTGCTCCTAAGCCCAGTTTGAAGGCTTGTCTGGACAGGAATCTGCAGTTTTCCCTGTGCCACCCACACAGCTACACTGCTGCAGTGTGCTTCTCCAGGGATTTCACCCTATGGCTACTGGGAATGCTAGGAATGCAGCAAAAAAATAGTAGGGATGAAAGCAGATTTGAATTAAAAATTGAAATGTGCAGTGTTTCTGGGCAAACCAATGCCAACAAGACTGTTGTGGGTACTGCAGCTCCAATGCTTCAAAATGGCAAAATAGCAAGTCTTAGTATTTATTCTGAATTTACTGGCTGCAACCGTGGGGAAAGGAGGCAGCTGGAGAGCTGGGGTTTTACCTTGCCATCCGGGACTGTGTCATCAAAGATCCCTTCAAGAGATTTCTTCACTGAATCCACTCCTTCTCCAAACACCTGAGGAACAAGAGATGGAATCTACTTTAAAACACGAAGGTGACTCCCTGTGCACAGCACGTGCCACGGGCAGAAAAGTCTAACATCCAGCACGGAATTCAAAGTGAGCCATCTCCAAACATGCTGCTTGCAGAAATGTTTCACTCTTGTAGAAATCTGGGATGGGGAAAACCTTCTTCAGGGTGGGTAAGTCACATCCAGCAGCCCCTCTAACCTCTTTTTGCTTGAGCCCGCCATCCAAAAAGAAACAACACAAGAACAAAGAGGTGTTTTCAGCAGAGAGGGGATCCCAAACACCAGGTCAGTTCACTCCAAGTGCCATTCCTTAAATACAGGGAAGTGCTGTCCTGTGTCCTCCACTCCCAGTTCCTCACTAGGACCACTCCTCCTGAGCACAAGTGTGGCTATACTGACACGGGCACACCTCTGCACCAGTCTCTGTCCGGAGCTGGGCTCTCCAAGGTTTGCAGGGCAGTGAACTGGGGGACCTCTCCAACAGTCCCTGCCTCTCTGCTGCAGATGCACTGGAGAAAAGGAAAACAGCAGCTTGATGGAAGAGAAGGCGAGGTGAAAAACAAGCTGGTGATGGGGTGGTACAGGAATATAAGAGGCCACTTCTGCTTGGAGGGCTGTCCTGACTTCCTTGGCAGAGCCAGACTAGTTTTATCTCTCTTTGTGCTGGGTTTCTCCACCAGTAAAAGTGGGAAATGAACACTTCCCCACCTCTGCCAACGCTGAGAACTCAGAAGGGCTCTGCTTCTGGCTGGCTTTGTAATGACCCAGCTGCCAAAATGTACTCAGCAAACATTCAAGCACAAGGCAGTGTAACCCTTCTCTAATGAAACAGGAGCTGGTAACCCAAGCACGAGCCAGAGAGCCAAAACCAACAGGATCCCGTGCAGGAGGAATGACCAAACAGGAATATTTCCAGCATCCACCCCACATCAGCACAGGGCTGCATCAGAAAGGCAAGCAGGGTTGGTGCTGCAGCAGAATCCAATAATGAGAACTGAAAAGCTCAGTTTTATAGCTCCACATCAGCACAGCCCTAGGATCAAGTTGCTGGGCTGTTAATTATTCCCTGGCTAAAATGAAGCAGGGACCAGGCAGGATGGGAAAAGGTCTCTGCCTTTTGGTTGCTTCCAATGGGCAACACTTTGCACAAGCAAGGGAAATGTGTTCAGGCACTGCATTTAGACACTGCTACTTTCTCAAAACTTCACATTTTTTACAACTCTCTCCACAATGACTTTCCTGTAACCTGGAACAGAATCCCTCTCCATGCCTGTGCTGTGGAGGTGTGAGGGGGGCAGAAGCAGGGGAGGCAGCATGAAGAATGCAATTATCTCCACTGAAAGGAAAAACAAAAGGGGGAAGCTCGGGGGGGGGGGGGGGGGGGGGGAGGGAAATACAGCTTTGAAAACACAGCATGGGCAGGATCCCAGCTCAGGATGAGAGATTTGGGGCAAGTAAATACAAAGCAACGGGGATGCTGCAGCATCAGCACAAGGAACTGGGAATGTGCTCATTCCAGCCAAGCCCTGGGCTTTTGCTCAACCTCTAAATATCAGGTGAACTTTCAGTGTCTCGCTCCAAACAAGCTGATCATCCTCTGCTGAACAAAACAAACACCCACTGACAGCACAAGAAATCACAGGGCACAGAACAGCGTGTGTCCCCAGCCTTTCTCCCCTCAAGATGTGAGAGAAGAGAAGGAAAGGCAGAGCCTACATTTCCTGCAATTAGATGATGTATGGCTCTCAAAAAGTGAAAGCTGTAATTAGGGATTGTTTGGAAAGAATAACAGGGAAGCACTTCCCTACCACACTGGAACATGTTTGCTAGAGGAAGATCTGGGCAGTGACTGGGTGGAAACAGCACAACTTCTGCTTTTTTATAAATCTGAAGCAAAACAGGGAGTGTCCCAAACTAAATGCAAAGCTTGTTGTCACTTTAGGAAGTTTTCACCAAACTCAGCTACATTTAAAGCATTGTGCAAACTCATAATTTTAAATTCAAAATAACCAAACAAGTCTGGATTGTTTTGGGGTTTTTCCTCTCCAAAGTTATATCTGTTTTACACTGCTGCTTCCTTGCTCCTGAAGTTAGGGAAGGCACCTCCAGGAAAAGCAGAAGGAGCAGAAATGCAGCAACAGAATTCAGCTAAAGAAAAGGGCAAATTCCAAACCTTTGGAATCTGTACCCCGATCTGCAGCTCCAGTCCCTGATTTTGGAAGGGGATGAGGAATGCCATGACTCTGTGCTAGTGACTCTTTGTGCAAGCTGCATTCTGCCTGCTAACAAACCACCCCTGCAAACAACAACACCCCAGACTCTTACCTGGTTAATGCTCGGCCTCCCCTGCTTTTTCTTCGAGGTAGTGTCCAGCCCCCAGAGAGAAGAAAACCTGCTCCTCCTCTTGCTGGCAGACCTGGACATGGCCTGTGTCCTTCTCCTCACTCCCGACTCCCCCGTGCGAGCCGCCACCTGTCAATGCCACATGGCTTCAGCATCAGAGCTGCAGCAGCCCCAGCACACAGCCCCACCAAACTGGGGGCTGGGGGGGAAAAGGCAAATCCTATGGCAACACAGGGTTCTCACTGCTGGCACAGTGAGGATGCTGCCAGGCCACTGCCTTCTCCCTGCAAATGAACTCACTTCTCCCAGCATCCAATACCAAATATTGAAATGGACAGTACACAGCACCTCCATCAGCTTTTGGCATTTAATGTGAGATATATTTTAAAGGAGCCTAATTATCATAGAGCAAAACCTCAGCACCAGTGAAGGGTTTGGGTTTTTTCTTTTATTTTTCTTGTCCTAGCATGGTCTCAAAGCTGGACATGTGAAATCTGAGATTTCCAAACTTATCTGTTGCTTCCCAAAAACTCGGTCTTCCTCTTTGCTCTTTCCTGTGGAAACACTCTGGGCATCCTGGTGCTGACTCAGAAGTGCAGCAGGGCCAGATAAAGGCTTGCAGGGAGCTCATGGCATTTAAGCCTGCACTTCCTTAAAGACAAGTGACATCTGAAGGATAGAGCAAGGCACGGGAAGAGGAAAAGTGAGCTGAAACGACCCTTCCCATCAGAGCAGTGCCAGCTGCTCTGCAAAATGCCCTGTGGCAACAAGAGCTGCTGCCTTTAGTGAGCCCAGCTATCTGGGGAGCTCTGGAGCAAATCAGAGGGACATCATTCAGAGCTGAAGTGCTCCGGCCCAGTGTCAAAGCAGATTTCCCAGACAGACAGACAGACAGACTGATCCACCCTGTCGACTGCACTTCCTGGAACACCTCAGTGCTGCATCCCCACAGCCCAGAGCAGCAGAATGGCACTGCCACACGTTTGGCAGTGCCTGCAGGAACACCCCTGTCCCCGAGGGATGCCCCCAGCTGAGGAACTGGCTGGCTGGATGCAGCACATCCCAAACCACAGCTGGCATGGACAAAGGTCTGGCTGCTGCACCAGGGAACTGTGTGAGGAATGGGGGCTCTCCCTGGGAAACGTGGGGAACTCCAGGAAAAGGAGAACTTGACCAACACAGCAAAATCTCCATTTCCACAGCCCGGACTGTGAGAGGCTCCACAGCTGTGCCTGGGACGTTTATGCAGAGCCACCTGGGGTAACTTAGCACAGCACCATTTGGGATGGAGGGGACCTTAAAGCCCATCCCATTCCCCACCCTGCCATAGGCAGGGACACCTTCTACTATCCCAGGCTGCTCCAAGGCCCGTCCATCCTGGACTCAGACACTTCTAGGGATCCAGGGGCAGCCACGGCTGCTCTGGGTAAATTCCCTTCCTGAAAATTGAGTTAGGGCTCCTAACATGAGCTTGCATTTCCCCACATTCCTGGGGGCAAAGGAGGACATGAGAGTTTGCTGAGAGGAGAAGAAAACACGTGTCTCTTCCAACACAACATTTTCCAAACATATTTTTTCCCTTGGCTCTCCAGAGACACCAGCATGAAGAGGCAGACTGTTTTTCAGGCTAACGCTCAGTGCTTTTCTCGATGCGAAAAAAAAAATAAGCATAAATGCAAATTACAGCCCGCCACTTAAAAAATATAATAAATCCACCAGCAATTAGCAGGATGATGACGCTAATCTTTTCATATAGGAAAGAATAAAAACGCCCCTGACTGAATTACAGCTCTGCATTCAATTGAAGGGTACAGCTGACATCTACAAGACAACAGTGGAACTCAGCTATTTCTGTGAACCTTCAGGAGTCCAAGCCAAAATGACAAGAACTTGATATAAATTCATTAAAACCCCACCACTTTTCAAAACATTTCCCTGTACATTTAAGAGATGGCTTGTTACAGTACTTAAATTTAAACAGCCATTATTTGCCACACCACAGGTAGCAGAGAAGAACATTTCCCCTCCTGTGTGGAGCATCAGGTGTTGATGACCAGAGACCCGGCATTGGAATAGCTGGTTGGTAGTTTCATCCATATGGAAAAAAGTCAGATATGCCCAAGAAGGTCTCAGCCAGCACATGCTGAGAGCCTCAGAAGGCTCCCACTGACTTCATGGGACATGTGGATCATGCCCAAGTCTGCGGACACTTGAGATGACCCTGCTTCTCTTAACAGGAAAATCTGTTTGTGGTGGAAATTCAAAACCACACGTCTAGGGCAAAGAAGGCTCTTCCCCAAGGCCATGGCAGCAAGCAGCTGCTCCTTCAGCCACAGCCAGGCCCCTCTGGGAGCAGCACCTCCTGCAGGCCCAGCTCTCGGAGCCCCACCGTGCCCAGCCCGCCCGTGCCCACTCACTGTCGGAGTCCAGGACATCCCTCTGGCTGCCCTGGCTGTCTCGAGACCCTGGCAGGGGTCTCGAGGACCTTGGCATGAAGTCAAAAGCATCTGTGGCTTTGATTTTAGCCTGTGGAAAAAGCTGCCAATTTTGTATGAGGAGTTACAAGTGACAAGGGTTTGAGTAGTGTGATATTTTAATTAACACAGGGTGGAAAAGTAGAATTTTGGGATTTTTAGAATGGGGTTCAAGGGGGTACAAGATGGAGGAATTTGGGCATGTCTTAGCCGCCTTCTCCTTTTTTGCTGCTCTCCATGTCTTGGTGTGGTGGTGACACTTTTCTTTTGGTTTAGGATAGGGACCCACTGTCCAACATAGATGTTAGATATTGGTGCATTGTTATAAACAGACTACATGTAACTTTTGACATAAAAGGTAATCACCACCCGAGGGGGCACGGCAGGATGTTATGGCCTCCTTGCTAGGCAGAGCTCGGCAGGACAGAGAAAGAATGTTTAGAGAAGAAGAAATAAGCAACCTTGAAAACTCAACTTCACGCATTCCAGACCTCCCCTTCGGTTGCCGGGCTAGGGGAACAAGGACTTTCACACTGCTGGGGTCTCACCAGCTGACCCTGACAACTCACCAGCGCGTGGAAGGACGACACGGAGAAGATGCCCAGGCGGCCCATGGCCACCTTGGTGGGGCGGCTGGCGAAAGCCAGCAGGCGCTTGGGGTTGGGCAGCTCCCCGCCCTGCAGGCTGGCCAGGTAACAGCGGTACCGGAACAGGTCCATCTGGAACTGCTCCAGGTTCTGCTCCCACACGAAGATCTGCGCCCGGGAGCGAGGGGAGAGAAGGGGAGAAGAGGCTGGTAAATGCCTTGAAAAAATTCCCAGTGACACACCCTTTTCACCAGCGCTCACTCAACAAACCCTGATTGCTGATTTTCCCACATTCCCCTGCCCTCCCAACTCCCCAGAGGAAGCAAATAGTAAAGGAGTTTTGATTAGATGGAAAACAACTTTTTCTACATTCCTGGCAAAAGTCTCCTCCTGGGACAACTGCTCCTTTGATACAATGCTAATTAACAGGATTAAATTTTCATTTTTCATTTTCTTTGTATTTCCAGGATTCTCTGCTCAGCAGTCCCTTAAGAGGCTTCTTTCATGCATCAAGAGCATCTGAGGAACCAGAAGAGCAAACCCCACCAAACTGCAGGCACAGGGCATCCCAAATCAGCAGCCACAGCAGCAGCTTTGCTGTGAGCAACAACAGAGCTTGAAAAAGTGCCATACACTGGGGATAATTAATCTGATCAGTAGAAGAGTGCTGTAATCAGCCCATGGAAGGACTTATTTAAATAATTCAAACAGCTTATAGGAAACAGTTTCAAAGCATCCAGACAAACTCAGTTACATAAAGAGAGAGACTGCTGTGCCCTCTCACTGTGACTGACAGCTTTGAGTGGAGCTCTTTAGCCTCTCCCTCCCCTTTCTCCCCCATTTCCCCTTCTCACAGGCTTGCAGGGGGTACAAATCCCTTTAGCTCAGCCCCAGCCACTTCCCATGCTTTGCTTTACAGGCACACTTGGCAGCCGTGGTAGGAGAGCTCCAAATGAGGGAAGCAGCAGCCATATGTTAAGTTTCCCAAAATAAGGTGCTGCTGCAGCAGCAGGAGAGACATCTGCTCGAGGCTCTCTGCTTCTGAAACCCAGCCACGCTGTCCACTTGAAGGCAGCAGGAGCGGGCCCAGGGGAACCAGGGATGCTGCCACAAGGTCAAGGCAGGCCCTTGTGACAAGCAGAAGCCAGGCATGGCTTCTTCAGCCCAGCTGCCAGCAGAAGCAGCAGCCTCTGGCACACTTAAAGCAGCAGCAGTGTTTGTCGGTGTGTGAACAACTGCTCCCCAAGGCATCCTCCAGCCATGGCCTGGCAGCCTCCTGCTGTCCAAATCTCCTGGAGGCCAGCAGAAAACAGCCCATGCTGGACCTCAGCGGAGAAATGGTGCAGCTAAGGCAGCCAGCAGCACAGCTCTCCTGCTCTCACCTGCTCCACGGAGCTCCCAACAACCTCTAAAAGGCCTTAAAGCCTCGCTAGGGACTTGTTTCACATGAGCAAGAGTTCACCTGGTCCAGTATGGTCTTCTTCTTCTTGGAGTCTGTTACGGAGGACAGCTGCATTTCACCCATTTTCTTCATCTTCTCGTCCATGTCGATCTTCTGCTCCAGCTTTTTGATCTCCGTTTTGAGCAGCTTGACCGTGTCCTCCTTGTGGTGCTGCCGCGCCACGGCGGTGGCACAGGCCGAGTGGATCGCTGTGATCCAGTTCTCCAGCTCCGTCTGGCTGCACGTCTGCAGCGGGGAAAGGGGGACAAGGAGTCAGGATCCTCCTCAACACGGACTGCAGACTAACAAACGCAATTCCAAGGAGTTTCCTTTCCCTCTGATCTCGAGATTCAAAGCCTTAAATCCGCTGACGCCTGTCGAAGCAATAACCCCCCCATCATCCCTAAGCAGGCCGTTTGTAACTCAGCACCAGGCACTTGGCTCTTGGAATTACACCTCTATCTGTGCTTTGCAGCTGGGGGTGCTTCCCTGCAAGGCCTCAGCAATTACCTCCCTGGCTCAGTGCAGTGAATTTCTAGCTTGGCATTTAACCATGGTTTCTAAACTCCAGCTCCTTAAGGCAGGGAACGCACCACTGCTGTGCTCTTCCCAGGATGGAGAGCTTTTCTGGCATGCAGAAGTTAACAATAAATGAATGGCAGAAAACGTGACCATGAGAAGTACGAGTAGATTTATGGTGGTGCACAGACAAACGAGCTTTCTGTTTCTGAAGGGCCCAAAGCAGTCTGAAGATACCCCTGTTACCATTAAAGGCAAACTCAGCCTCATTTTCACAGCTCTGGCACTGTCCCTTCCCAAGCATGGATGTGGCAGTTTGGGAAAAGGGAACATTTCTCCTTGCTGGAAGTATCCCAGGCCAGGTTGGACAGGCCTTGGAGCAACCCGGAATAGTGGAAGGTGTCCCTGCCCATGGGCAGGGCGTGGAACTGGATAATCTTTAATGTCCCTTCCTGCCCAAACCACTCCATGAGACACCAGGCTGGAGCATGGGACACCAGTACTTTTTTTCTGGAAGAGAACTATTCTGATTAGAGGCTTTTGACACACAGAGAAGAATCTTTCCAGATTCTCCAAATAAAAAGTCAATCTTCTTAGGCCTTTTACTGAACTCCATTCTGTTTTACAGGTCATGAAACAAACTTCCCAGCCAGCTCAGGGTTGCAGAGGACTTTCTGTGAGTGTAAGCCTGTGGCAATAATCACACTGGTATTTGGCTGGAAAAGCAGCAAGGTGCCAAACCACCTTGTTCTAATTAAACTTTCTGATGATGCCTGATCTATTAATAGACAGCCCAGCATGACTCCTCCATTTGCTGGAGAAGATGAGGAAGGTCATCCTCGCTGAGGTCACAACCAACAGCCAAGGATGAAGCTCAGGAGAGCTTCCCAGAGAGGCCCAGCTGGGCTTCACACTGATGCTCCCCAAACTTTTGTGGCACAAGGAGGACACGTGTCCCAGAATGACACCACTTTCCTCACTCAGGCTGTAAGCCCTAAGCAGAAACAGGATCTACTGCAGGTCTTACCTCCTCCTTCCCAATTCCCCTGCCTTCAGCTGCCACTGCACACAGGGTGTGGCTGGAACTGGCCAGGCTCTCTGCCTAGGCAGTACCACTAGCAAGCTCTCACTCCACTGCTGAGGGCACTGGGAACCCCCCTTGCTGAGGAATGGCTGCTGGAAACAAAGGAATTATTGGCCACAATGGGAGACACTTTGTCCACAGTCAGGTGGTGAAACCTCATCCCCAGCAGAGAAGAGATCAGCCCTGGACTTAGAATGAGACAGTGTGTTTGTTAATTCCCAGCAAAAGCCCGACAGCGTTTGTTATCTTATTCAACTTCAATGTATTAGCTGCACACCATTAGATTCATCTTTCTTTCTAGGGAGAGGGAGGGAAATTTGGAGTGGATTTTAGGAGCTGAAGACACCCCTGGAGATGAGCAGGGATGGGAATTGCTGCCCTTCCTGAGGGGAAGGACCATACCACCAAGCTGCAAACACCTCGTGGTGTCACAAGCTGCTGGCACACACCATGTGTGCCACGTGCCAGGATTTGTGTGGGCACAGCCAGAGCTGTCTGAGCCGTGTGGGAAGGATGGGATGTCTCTGGGTGCAGTGCAGTGGGCAGGCTCCTTACAACGTGTCCAGGATGTGTGGGATCACCACCAGCCCTATTTTCCCTTGCACAGCACAGAAACAGCCTCCTGCAGAGTTGTGTCTCTCCTTGCCAGCCCCTACTACAGCTCTATGCTGGCACAGGCAGCCACAGGCCACTGCTCTGAGGGCATCCCCTCCTTCTCCTCTGCTTCCATGGCAGAAGGGACACATCACAGAACATTTCTGGCAATAGCAATGATTAGGTTTTGCTTGAAAAGGCTCAGTTTTGCTTCCTCCCTGCACAAAATCCTATCTGTGGCATAATGACACCGGGCCCTTGGGGAACAAGCCTTGGGGTGAGTCAGGGAAGCCCACAAGAAAAATAGAGAGGGATCCTTTGCAAGGACATGGAGGGACAGGACACAGGGAATGGCTTCCCACTGCCAAAGCACAGGGAAGGAATTGTTCCCTGTGAGGGAGCTGAGGCCCTGGCACAGAGTGCCCAGAGCAGCTGTGGCTGCCCCTGGATCCCTGGCAGTGCCCAAGGCCTGGCTGGACAGGGCTGGGAGCAGCCTGGGACAATGGAAGGCCCATGGCAGAGGCTGTAACAAGATGACCTTTAAGGTGCCCTCCAAACAGGCCACTCTGTGGCTCTGTGATCCCCTCTCACTGGGAGGAAGGTCTCCAGGTGCCAAAATTCTCATCCCCTTCCCAGGGAAAACATGAAGGAAAGAGGGACAGGCCAGTACTAGAGAAGGAGCTGAGGAAAAATCCCATTGAGGTGGCAGGGAAGTTAGTCCACAAAAAAAGACAGGTTTTTTCAGTCAGACACTCAGTCCCTCCAGGAATCAGAAAGGCTTTTCTTTCTGCACCAGTTTGAGAATCCAGCCCTTTGCAAGGACAGCTGCAACGACCTACAACTAAGTGTGATTTTAGTTTTTTTTTGCTCTGGAATACAGGGGAGTGATGATGTGGGGACACATCCTACCCCAGAGTAGCTTCTGGTTTAAAAAGGCAAGAAACTCCATTGTTACTGGAAAGAGAAATAAAGGGATTCCTCCAGTGAAGAAAACTGAATCAAAAGTGGAGGAAATGCACTCACTTCAGCACGTGCTGCCAATTGCAAATAACAGAATGTCACACCCTGCTTAGTGCCAACTTGACATAGGAAAGGAGATGACAACCTAAAAATCACTCAGGGAAGCAGTGGTTATCAAATGACAGAAATCTTTTCAAGTGAAGCATGTCAACTAATCTATGGTCTTTGATGTAAAGTCCTGAGATGTTTTTTCAAATGCACCCAGTGAATGGAGACATTTCTATTTCCTGATTAAAGACCAAACCCTGCCCTTCCAGCCTCCTCCTGGGCAGCAGCAAGATGTGTGAACAAGGGGCAGCTGGATTCTGCAGCTCCTCTGGGAGAGCACCTGTAGATCCAGACATCCCCTTGCACTTCCACGTGCTCCTGCTCTTGTCAGCCCCTCGAGCCTCCCTGCAAGGCCCTCCTTTGACACAGGTCTCTTACAGAGAGTGGCACAGCCCATTTAGTGCCCAGCTGGATGTCCTGTGTGGTGACTGGCTCGGTCTGTGTGTTCTAAGCATGCTGCCCAACCAGTTTTTACAGTGATGCAAGAGCATTTCTTCATCCTTTGCTCCAGCCATCTCCACAAGGAGGGTCCAGCCAGTTATTAAAAAAGCAGATATGACACTGATCGTGTTCAGCTCATGTCCTTCCTCTAGAGCTGCCAAAGGAAAACCCCAAACCTACTGCAGCCAGCAGGATTTTCCACGGATCTCAACCAGAGCTAGATGTCCCCCTTGCTGGGAAGACAGAAAAAAACTTTGCCAAAACCAACCTGGAAGAGGAAAGCGTCGCCCAGGGAGTTGCTGAGGCAGAAGACAAAGTCCTTCTTGGGGTGCTCGGGCACAGCCTGCACGATGCTGTTCTCCACCCAGACGGCGTGCTTGGGGATGCTGTTGTGGTCAATGCCAGACCTGCCGTCCGTCTCGTAGAAGAACAACGTGCAGCCTGCAGGAGACAACAAGAAGCACGTTCAAATGCTCTGCTGGTGCTAATGCCAGGCAGGCACACAATGAGCTGTCCCTGAGCCCTGACCCCGGGCTGCTTCGTTCGTCCTGAGCTTAGTTCTCCCTAGGACTGCCAAAACAGAAAATCATGGGCAGTAAAACACATTTCCCAAGTGAGAGGCAGCATAAGAAATCACAAATTTGGGGTTGTCCATGGCCACACCACCACAGGGAAGAGGCAGGCATGAGATCCTGGTCCCCTGAGGGTGACAACCAGCTGTGAGCCAGCCCTGGGAGCAGACAGGCCCCCAGGCATGGCCCAGCCTCTGCAGCTGCTGCTGCAGCCCCTGCAAGGCAAAGACCAAGCCATTTAATTACTGGATGAAGACAGTAATTGGAATTAAGTAGCTGGGATGAGCTGGGATAAGCCTGCTGAAAGACTGATGGACCAAAAAACTTTGCTGGGGACAGCAAGCAACCTGCTCGGTGTTACAAAATAATCTTAACAATCCTCCCGGGGAAGGAAAACAAAGTCCAGAGTAAGGACGCAATTTGGGAGATTCCAAAAAGAAAAGGGTCTCCCCCTCTGCCACCTTCCTACACTATTTCCAGTTGTTTCCAGGCTGGCACATAGTTGCCGTGTCACTGGAAAGGGATGCTCTGGTACCCAGCCTCCCAGAAAACAATTTGCAGCCTAACAATGGCAGCTGTTCACTTCAAAGCCCCGGTTAAACACTGCCAGTATCAAGGCACAGCAATCCAAGGAGTTAACACTCCACTTGAGCCAAAGCACTTCAAAACAACATCACTCCCCTGCTCATCCTTCCCCTTTCTTCTCCCAGATGGCCCTTTGTTTGCCCGCTCCTCACAGCAAGACCTTCCTGCCCCCTCCCAGGAGATCGGGGCTGCCCCTCGCCTCCCTTCTCCTCTCCCACTTCCCCAGCTCCCCAGCCACCCCAAGGAAGAGCTGGCTCCGAACTTTGCTGTCGGCTTTACAACAGCGCTGCAAATTAAAAATAAACAAGTGCTCTTGGAAGAGCTCTCCGTGGGGAGGGCAGGGTCTGGCCACACTGAGCCTTCCGGGTGCCACCCCTAGAGCAGGAGACACGGCTCTGCCTCTGCTGGCTCTGGCCACAGCAGAGGAGAGGGAGGCCAGTCCCAAGCCTGTGGCTTCCCATTTCCCTGCTGATGAAGCACATGAAGATGAGTTTATGAGCGTGTGCCTAGCAGGAACTGCAACAATCCAGAGAGAAGAGGGTCTGTGGGCTGGGCAGCTGAGGAGGGAACAGGGCAGCGGGTGCCGAGGGCTGCCCACCACGGGGTGAGTGACACAGCCAGAGCCACATGCCAGCCTTGATGAGCAACCACAGCTTCCTGACCACCCTGCAAATGTGCTGCAACCCTGAGCATTTATACTCATGAAGCTCCTCTTGGGGAAGGAGAGGTACAGGAGAGAGGCAGAGTGTGGCAGAGCCCCTGCATGAACACCAGCCACTGGCACCACCAGCAGCCTCCCACCATCACGTGCCTGCAGGGGCACACGGCTACTCACTCAGCTGCCAGCAAGCCATGGACACCTTCTCCAAGGGAACACCCAGTGCCCAGGGAAACCTCCCTGGGCGGGGCCAGCAGGGCTCCAAGCAATGAACCCCAATGCTGTGCCTTGGGGTGCCCACCCCCGTGCCACCACCGAAGCACATCAGCAACCACCACGTGAAACCTCCAGAAAAAAGCAGGGCCACTTCCCCACGCCTCATGCCAAATGAAGCTCACAGCAGCTTCTCTTCCAAGTCCAGGCCCCTGGTTTGGCCACCCCACAGGACACACCCGTGCCCGCTTTCCCCGTACCTTTCAGTGACACCCAGTAGTGCTTCCACTTCCTGCGCGTGGCCGACTCCACCTTCTTGTTCTTCTTGTGCACCAGGAAGTTTTTGACGGCCAGGGCACCGGCCTTGCGCACAGTGCCCTGCGCGGCCGTCAGCAGGATGTCGGACTGCCCGGGCGAGCTGAGGGTGCCACTGCTCTGCTCGTCGCTCAGGGCCGAGCCCGCCTCCTCCAGGTGCTCGCTGTTGGCGGTGCTCATCTCCAGCTCGCGGCGGAAGTTCTCGTAGACGCCCTGGCGCAGCCCGTCGCCCGCCGAGCTGCTGCCGCTGTCGCTGCCGACGAAGGCACGGCCGGCGGGTGGCGAGTAGCTGGCCGTGGTGGCATTGGAGCGCCGCGACAGCAGCTCAGTGTCCGTGGCTGCGCCCTCGATGCCACTGTCCGTGAACTCGCTGCCCTCGCCTGCGTTGACGTCCTGCTCGGGAGAGAGACAGGGCTAAGGGGAGAGCTTGGCCAAGACCCTGCATGCCAGGGGGCACCACGGTTTTTCACGCCTCCATTTTTTCTAGCGATAGAAATCCATCATCTCTCCTCCCTAAGGTAAATGACTGGAGGAAAAGGTGGAGTGGTGACAAACAGGCAGCTGTCCCAAAGCTGTGAAGAGCTCTCCACCTTGGAGAGAAGGGTGAAGCTGCCCCATGCATTTCCCTGCAGCTTCATGGGGACAGCTGCGTTTTCAACATTTAACATCTCACAGCTCCGGGGCTGTACCTTCCCAGCTGCTGCAGGAGTCCCTGTGGGTCCATACTTTGCCTTTGGGGCATCTAAGGCAAGATTCCTTCCTTCTGGAGGCAAACAACTGGAGGAGAAGGTGGGGTGAGGCAGAGCTTCCAGCACAGGTAAGGAAAGACCAGTCACACATGCACCACTCCAGGTGGTGCCTCCACGGCCTTGGCAATTTGGAATATAAGATGCAGCATCATCTGTTTACATTAAGCCAAGTTAACAGTGCTAAAGGTTTTGCAAAAGGAGAACATATGGCAGCAAAAACTGGCAGTGTCGAGAAAAGCAGCGCCCAACCTACGCGTTTTGAGGAGAAAACATTGATATTGTGCATTCACACCTACAGCTGAAGATACATTTCAGACACTCCAAGGCCGACCTTTGAAAATTATGTAACCAAAAAGGCTCTTATTTTTTTTCCTCCTGACAGGTTAATGTGGTTGAGATTATTTCTGTTCTCATCACAAACTGTAATGATGGGCCATGTGATATTCCCCACCAAATCCCACAGACCCTTCCTGGTCGCCAAGAACTTGCAGTGCAAGGATCAGAAGAGACAAGAATACAGCCAATTTGAGCAAGACAGGAGAAAACACCACTGAATTGGGGTTTTGAAGGCTGTGACTCAGCCTTCAAAACAAGGCTAATCCCCCCAGGGGGATACCCACCACCACCTCAGTATCTACAGGCCTCTGTGGCAGATTTTAGAGGACAAACAAAGGCCAAACTCTGCAAACAGAAACAAATATTTTAGGTACTTGAGCAAAGAGGATGCAAAGAAGTGAGAAATACAGCCAAAAACAACAGGAATTTCAACCTCTACTTCTCCTGTTCTCCTGCAAGAGCAACTAGTTCTTGATTCACAAGTTAAAAAGAAAAAAAAAAAGAGAGAGAAGAGGTAGCAGAATGGAGTATTTATTTTGAGAGAAAACAAGCTTCCAGATGTTGGTTCAAGCACTAGTTTTCTTTGTATCCAAGAGCAGCTCTGTGGAAACAAAGAAACCCTCCATCAGCTCAGTGTGAAACCATCCTCCTGTGGAGCAAGGGCTGGACGGGGAGAGCTTAGGGGCAGGGCAAGGGCTGACTAACTTTTCAGGCATTAATTTGCAATGGATGGGCCCGTTCTTTATAAACACTGCTTCCCAAGGGACACTTGGAGTCCAGCTGGAAGAATAAGCACTTCCTTCCCCGCTCAGTGAGCACAGTCCTGCTGGTCCATCTGGTTATTTAATGCAGCACACAGCAACAGACAGGCTGCCCTGGCCAGGCCAGCATTGCTCTGCTCCTCCACGTGTGAAGGAGCTGAGAAGGGTTTCCTGGAAGTACAGCCCTGTCCCCACCCAGAGCAGCTTTCACAGCCGCACGTGGATACTGCTGCTCCAATGCCCTCTTTTTGGGAAGCCAATCACCTTC
Source organism: Anomalospiza imberbis (assembly GCF_031753505.1). Classification (NCBI taxonomy): domain Eukaryota; kingdom Metazoa; phylum Chordata; class Aves; order Passeriformes; family Viduidae; genus Anomalospiza; species Anomalospiza imberbis. The sequence goes on from NC_089682.1 coordinate 31,106,267, forward strand.
TCATCCCCTGCAAAGGAGGGGTATCTGGCCAGGGGAAGCAGTGCTGCTCAGAGAGCTGTGTTTACAAAGCACTGCCACAAGCAAGGTTTTGCACTGTGAAAGGATGGATGGGGCAGCCTCCTCTGCCAGCACTGCCTCCTGGGGAGCCCCGTGTGCCAGGGCTGCTCTACGCAGCTCACACGCCCAGGGCACTGCCCCTCTGCCAGCACAGCCACAGACACCTGCAAGCGGGACTGAACCCAAACCCTGCCAGCACTGGGGTCAGCATTCCCATGGAATCACTGCTTCCTGGGCCCCACTTCATCCCTAACTTCACACTGACGGACAACAGGTTTAGATGGGATATCGGGAAGGAATTGCTCCCTGTGAGGGAGCTGAGGCCCTGGCACAGGGTGTCCAGAGGAGGATCCTCCTGGATCCCTGGCAGTGTCCAAGGCCAGGCTGGACGGGGCTTAGAGCAGCCTGGGATAGTGGAAGGTGTCCCTGCCCATGGCAGGAGGTGGAACAGGATGAACTTTAAGGTCCCTTCCACCCAAACAATCCTGTGATTCCATGATTCTACACTCTACAAAAAGTACACAGTTAGCTCCAAAATCTTAGCCAATGTAACTTTTAGGAAGCACATCTCATGCTCTAATTAAAATGACTTGATTTAAGAAGACAACTACTAGAACAGACCACCATCTTGAGGGAGATAGGATTTATAAGGCTACAGCCTTTTCATATGACATTGGTGAGACATTGTTTTAACTACCTCAGTTTCCCTGTGAATAAATGGGGCTTATACTTGTAACTAGTGTATGAGCATATCAGCTTATTAAAAAAAGTAATTTACAAAAAAACCTCAAGGATGGAGAACTCAGGGTAAATATAATTGTTATAGTTGCTCATAAGGTTAAACTGTAGCACATTTTGCAAAGATCTCTACAATCTTTACCACAATGCAAGTGATAGGCTGGACTGCTCAAAAGATCTTTTCAGTGTAATGCTACAGCCCTGCTCCTAATCTCCCTCTGCTCCCTGCACTCTCTTTTGGCAGGAGGAGGGTCTGGGCAGACAGAGATGGGAGCAGTTCAGAGCCCAGAGCTGGCAGCACCGCTCTGTCCCGAGTCACCAAACGAAATGCGGCGCGGAGGAAGCCTCGTGTGCCCCGAGCCTGGCTCAGAGGAGATCAGGGCTGGGGTTAGCAGGGTTCAGGGCACTCATAGCACAGCTCTCTGTTTCGAGGTCCTGCTGCAGGGGCAGCTTGTTCCCATCCGCGGGGAGGGAAGGTCCGGGACCCTCGCAGCGCTGAGTGAACACACTCAGCTCAGGGTTCTGCACAAAGCACAGAGTTTTAATGCTCTGATCCCACACAAATCTGCTGGGGCCGAGGGGGAAACAGTCCCAGGCCAGGAACAAACCATAGCAGGGGCTGGTGAACACAGGGCTTTCATGGCTCGACTGAAGATCACCCTGTGGAGAGCAGGGAAAAAGGCACGTGCAGAGCAGGGGCCGAGGAAGGGAACTGAACGGGCTCTGGGACTGTGCCGGGGTGGGGACGTGGGAAGCAGCAGCAAAGCTTCCACTGGGATCTGGGAGCAGGGCTTCCACTGGCATCTGGCTTGAAGGAACAGCACCATTATGTCCCTGAGGTGCCATGGGGCTGTGAAAGGAGGCTCAGCACACAGTCCTGAAGGGAAAGAGGAGGGAGAGGTGGCATGCCCAGTGCCACAGAGATCAGCCCTGGAATGAGGACCACAGTGGGACTGAATGGTGCCACTGTCACCAACAAGGCCTGTGCCAGGGCAGCCCTAGGAGCATGCCAGTGCAATGAAGTGGAATGAGTTATCACAGCCCCATCAAGTGCAGAGAGCAACTGAGCTGCTGAACCAACTGGGTAAAGTGCTACTGCAAGCATTAGCTACCCACTTAAATACAGGGTTATTTCTTCACATCAACACTGGGTTTCAGGCAAAACAAGCAAAACAAGGCAGTGGGGAATAAAACTGTAATGCAAAAGCTACATCAGGCTAATGTACCTGGTGCTGTAGCTTTTGCATATGCTCACGTGGTACTCATATCTCTGCATGTCTCCTGCAGCCATATCTGTTAAATAATTTTAGATAAATTTAAAAGATAAACAGAAAAAAACTCTTTTGTTTTAGGAAAAATGTCTACATTCAGCCAGCAAAAATCAGGGCAGAAGATTTGGGACAGGTTCCAAGTGTCCCCACGTTGAACATACCTGGTACTGGCCTCTGCTGGAAGAAACCACAGAATGGGACAAGCCTTGCCCAACTCTGGTTCATGACTGGGCACACTCTGAGTGCCTGCAGGAGCTGCACTTCCCACACTTCCCACCACCAGCTCTGCCACAGACACTGTGACAGGCCTTGATGAATCACCTTCTCCTGCCCCACCAACAGCACTGATTCATGGGCACTTGGGGCTGGTTTAGTAGGAAAAATCTTACTTCCATAAATATAAACAGTTCCTCATGGTTAAAACTCCTTTCTAAATGAACCATTAAATTAAAAGTACAGCTGAGTGGGGGTTTTCCTTGGAAGGGGCTCCCTCCAATCCAATGCATATCCTTTGTTCCCTGTCCTGTTGAGCAAGAGAGCAATCAGATGCTCACACTCAGCAAGAGTGATTGCACACAACCTGTCTGCCTGCTCCTGAGGCAAGCGCCACAGAATACATTTCAAATGGGCAGCCTGATGGTTTGCATGCTTTTATCTGACTGGTGTCCCTTTGAAGCTCCTACATGGAAAAAGATTGGCCTGATAAGTGTTTTTCCTTTCTTTTCAGTACTGACTCTGCTATCATTTCATGGTCAAGGTATGGCTTGCTGCAAATCCAAATTGAATCCTTTCTCCACAGTCACGTCGAGAAGCAAAGATAAATCATAAACTGCAACTGAAACCTGAGTGGGAGAAATGGTTTGATTCCTACTTCTGTGCACTTGCTGCACTGGGGCAGCAGCTCTTGAGAAGTCTGAAAGAGTAAAAATTTTAAAAAAATTTAGAAAAAACAAAATAAACAAACCCTTCCATGTGCCATTAAAAGCTGCTCCGGGTAGTTTAATAAGCAAGCAGATTTAAGTTATGGTTCTCTGAAATCAAATTTGCCCCTGACAAAGAGGGACTAGCCCAGACCCTCAGATACTTCTCCTGGCAATAAACTTCAGCCTTATGATGAAAGGATGAATCACAGTCACAGGTGTCTGGGCAATAATCCCTGGGAAAATCTCAGGGCTAAGCTGTCACCTCAGCTCTAGGCACGAGGCTTGGCAGCAGTTTTGGTTCACTGATTCCCCGATGTTTTCCAGCCAATATGTGGGCCCTTGCAGAAAGATCATCCCTGTGCTTCCCCAAGAACCTGCCTTTCTTACCTCGGGTGCCCCAAAGGCAAATCATGGACACACAGGGACTCCTGCAGCAGTCAGGAGAGTACAGCCCTGCAGCTGTCAGACATAAAATGTGGAAATTTAAATCGTCCCCACCAGCTCCTCCCTGGCTTTTGAGGGGTGCTATATCCATAATTCCATGAAGGAGAATCCAGCCCTAATCCCCTTCCTGCAGTGTGGTCCTTGCCTGCAGCTCCTGACACCGGCACAGATCTGAGGCGAGTTCCCACTTTCCATCCCAGCAGTTCTTGGGTGCTGCAGTGTTCCCAAAAGATACACTGTTTCCCAATGCTTCTGTTCCCAAAGGATACACTGAGGAACCCCCAAATTCACCCTGCTTTCATCCCAGGACCACCCAGCTGAAGAAGTTTCTAGAGGAGCTTAGGTAACCAGGAACTAATAAAACCAGTCAAACTGTGCTCGAGTTAAACCAAGGGCAACGTGCCATCAAAATCCTCCCAGTTAAATTAAAATGAAGGGTTGGGTTACTTTTTGTTTGCTGAAGCCAAGAAGAGGCAATTCTTCCTGAGAAATGCAATAGAGAGGGTAGAAATGGGGGACAGCTGCTAGAACAGCAGCTTGAAACCCAAACACATCATCTGGGAGGAGCTCACCTGAACAAGCACCCAGCTGAAGGAAGCAGGGAAATGCCTGTCATCAGGGATGATAACCAGGCACAGCATCACACTGAAGCGCTCTGAAAAGGAACACTTCAAGGGAGCACTTCACCGGAAAGGAGCACTCCTGCAAATTGCATCCATGTAAGTGAGCACAGCCCAGCAAACAAGCAGCTGGGGCAACCTGTCTGTGATTTTTAAGTGCAAAATACTTGGAACCAAAACCATGCAGTGTGTAGAGCTTCCCAGAGAATACAACTATTGCCAATGTTGTTATATACACTTCAGATGTATAAATGACAAAGTCCTCCTGTTTAAAAAAGCATGCCTGAGTGGAGCTAGATCAAATATCAGGGCTGGTGATTTGATTTCCCTTGGCCTCCGGCCGAGAGCGAAGGAAGAAAAACAAATTAAGGTCTTTGAAAGAGTATCAAAATATTTGCCAGTGAAGACCAAAACATCAATTTTCACATGCTCCTTTCCCTGACAACACTGGGGCAGAGCTGTGTGCTCTGAAGGGAGTGACTGCTTGCTTTAAACTATCCCGACTAGGAAATACCTGATCTAATCTCCTCCATCTGGGTGACAGGGCAGGAAAGACCTCTGAGTCTGGCTCTGGAGCTCTCTGTTCCAGCCTTCCTCACTGAATCCACTTCCAGTCAGCCAGGCCAGAAACAGCTCCTTTGGTCCAGACATTCAAGGGGTCTGCTCATCCTGAGCTGCCACACCAGGACCCAAGATGCAGACTCCTGAGCAGTTTGCCCTGGTGCAAGCCTGGGCTGCCCCAAAAACGAGGGGTTTCTGTTTGCCCAGCCTGTTCCCAGCCCTTCCTTGCCCTGTGGCCGGGGGCTGAAGGCAGAGATATTTGGTTTTTCAGGGTGGTTTGCCTGGAGGCTCAGCAGGGTGACCAGTTGACCACTGCTCCTCAGTGGGATCCAGCCAAGCCAAACAGTCCCATTCCCAGCTTTTGGGGGTTGGGAACGTGGCTCAGGGTACATCTGAGACCTCGGGAACAACCTCTGTCTGAAAGGGACTGGGTGAACAGGGGCTGTAATCAGTGAGCCCCAGAGTGCAGCTGCCAAGCACTGCACCCTGTTTTTAGCTACTCACTGACCTGTGTGCCAGGAATTATCACTGAACGTTGGCAACTCTATTTCCTTCCTTGATTCCATCTGGAGTCAAACAGCTCAGATGAAAGGTCCGTGTCCATCTGATTAGGAATCCCACCTGGGTTGGAAATAGCCTGTTTTCCGGGCTACAGGCAGCATTCCTTTAGGGGAGCAGAGCTCCAGCTGCTGAAGATGCTCTGCCTGGAAAAGCCATGGCGGAGGAGGGCTGGAAGAGCAAGCTGGAAGGCCACAAGTGCTCTGCAGAGAGTGAACAGGATGCAGTGGAAGCCAGAAGCAGAAAATTATTTCAGAGAAGAGAATCCATGGGGGACAGGTCAACCCGAGAGCCTTGGATGCATTCCTCACACCGGAAGGCTCCAATCTCTAACCTGCTGGCTTTGGGCAAAATGCCCTGAGAGAAAATTCACCCCACACTCTCTCTCTTTTCCTGAGTGGTTAGTATTTGGGGAACAAGGTACTGGGCTGGATAGTGCTTCCATGGGACTGACCCAGTGTAGTCCTCTTCCATTTTGGGGTTATAGCCTCTAAGCCACAAAACGATTTTGTGGAAAAGTTTTACACAACTTAAAAGCAAGTGTCAGCTCTCTGGAGTTTAGCCATCCTACAGAACATAATGGAACACTGTAACCAGTTACAAAATTCCCTGAGATAGTAAAAAAATAATATCAACTGGAAAGATTGTCTCATTTTAGACTGGTTTCTCTGTACGTCCTGATCTAATTCCCACAAACCCCTTTGGTTTCATCTCCTGCATATTCTGCAAAAATTTTTATGGAGGAATTTTTTTTTTTAAAGGTTTGAGATCCCAAATTCCTGCAGGCTACCTAGAGAGGCCTAAAAATAGTAATAAAATTGAAAATTGGACAAAAGGGGATTTAACACGCCAAGGACATGGCCTGGGGCTGGCGCTGAAGCCAGCAGAGCTTCCAAGTGAGTCAGGCAGGAAGTTTGTTCCTTCCCCCCCACTCAGCTTCACAAGGAATATGGAATAAGGAGGTGGCTTGGAAGGGGCACAAAACCACACCTCAAGGTTTTCATCACAGAAGGGCTGGGTTGGGAGGGGCCTTAAATCCCATCTCATTCCACTCCCTGCCATGGGTAGGGACACCTTGCACAGTCCCAGGTTGCTCCAAGCCCTAGTGTCCAGCCTGGCCTTGGACACTTGCAGGGATGAAACAGCCACAGCTTGTCTGGTAAATTCCCTCCTTGAAATGTCAATTAGGGCTCATAACAGCAGGTGAGCATGGGGTACATTTGTCCCTGAACATCTACCAGGAGAAGGAGGAGGAGGAGGAGGAGGAGGAGGGAATCTCCTGCAGGCAGATGTTTAGCTGCCACGAGACACAACAGGGCCGCTAAACAAAACCTGGATCCCACAAAACAGGCTGCAGGATCCTGGGGATCTCACAACCCACAGTCAGAACAAGCTGTATCCAAGCGGTGTTTTCTCCCTTCCAGGAAAAATGGGTGCAAATGGCAGCCAATTAAGCCCTTTCCACCTACACCACATCAGCTCCAAAAGCCAAACACGATCCCAGCAGAGCTCTCTGGGAAGTCTCGCTCGGCAGAGCTGAGCCCTTAATGGCACAACGTTGGGAAGAGCAGAACTACTGCGTGGGTGCCCCAGAGCCACCCCAGGAGCACTAATCACTTGTGCATATTGAACACAATTGTCTCTCCATGGGAAAAAGCTCTCTTCAATTAGTGGAGAGTGACTCCCACCGTTCAATTTAAGGTTTAAATTTGGACAGGGAGAGATTTTCTTCCCTGTTTTTGGTGTGTTGATGGTTTTCCCTTTAATGTAAACGATGTACTTGCAAAGAGCCCATGGATAAGGCATTAGAACAAAACATGTGCAGCCATAATTCCAGCACTTTCTTTCTGGGATGCATTTTTCCAGGAGCAGTGGGTCAGCACAGCTCAAATAGTACAGCTAGTGATAAAACCTGCAGGAAATTTAACTTACAGAAACCATGATGGTGTTCATGAATGCAGCTGAGCATGCAATGGAAGGGTGGCTGGATTTGGGAACCAAGCACTAGGGCACAAGACCGTGGCTGTGGTCTCAGACTCGCCCTTCTGGCAGTGACCTCTTTAGGAACTAAACTAGTCAGGAGTCACCCACCAGTGATCATCAGGCCCTTCCAGCACTTCCAGCACCCGGGCAGCTGAGACTAAAGAAAGGCACATATCCCAGCTACAGCTTTTCAAAAAGTGGAAAAAACCCCCAAACCACTGGCAAACAAAACCCCAAATCTTGTGAGGACTGACAACAAGGATCTGAGCGAAGATTTCACTCCTGGCTAGGAGAATCCATTGGGTGACTCCATGGAGCAGTGACACCTCACTGGCCCGGAGGCCAAGAGGGAAAACTGTGACCGACACCCCATATTACACTTGGCCCTGGGTCACCTCTGTGTGGTGGCCTCATGGCCCTGAGATGTGACAATTATTGTGTGGGATTGGGATGGGGGAAGTAGTTTAAAAGGCTGGTCAAAACACATATTTATAGCAGGAAGTGTTTTCCAGCACCAGGACACACATGGCAGGCTCCAGGGCAACAGGGTCACCGAGGGTGTAAAGATAAAAGTGCTGAAAGACTGGGAGGGCAGAGGGAAACAAAACTGCCCAAAAGGTGCCCATTACCAGCTGGCATAAGCCAGCACAGTGCCAAGGAGCACAGTAAGAGCAGGGCAGTGCCACAGCCTCAGCCCCACACCTCAGCTCCCAGCACACTCCACACCAGCAGTGTCAAGGAAAGAGGAGCAAAGCGTGAGACTCTGCTGACTGGGAACTTCGTGCAGACACAGATTGGTCACTTCCCTCCCCTCACCCCAGCCAAAGCCAGCTCATCAGGCTCACCAAGAACTCCTTTCACTTTGTGTGCAAATTTGCACTTCATTTCTGCCTTTTCAAACACATAATGGCAGTCATTTCCCTAAGCTTGCTCAGGCTAGGCTGGGGCTGACACGACTTCATTTCTGACAACTATCTTATACTTACAGGATGCTGCTGGGATTAAAGACTTGGCAGGAGGAATTTTGACCTTTGCAAAGCTTTAATTTTGTTGATTTTATCCATGGTAATAATCACTGCTAAGACTCCTTACAGCCATCATCTCCCGTCTCGGGAGATCCATCTACTGAAACCAGCCCCACGAAATAATTTCCCTGGGTATGGCTCAGGCCTCACAAAATACTACTTAAATTCCAGACTTTCACTACATGCCTCAGAGGAATCTTCTGAATGCCAGCATAGGCACCAAGAAGAAAAACGAATGCTTGGCTGTTCATCACCGACTCTATTCTCTTTTTCCTTAAATACCCTCGAAAGCAGCCTGCAGGCAGCAGTTGCACCCAACAATCTTCAGGAAAGCTGTTAGGGCCAAGGCTGCCAAAACCCATCTATTTTTTTTTCTTCTTCTTCTTATTCTCTAGGTTTTTATCCTGCACTGGCACACCAAAGGCTTTTCACCTCTGAGAGCAAAGAGCTGATTTTGAAGAACAAAGCTGCTGTTGCGGGATGCTGCAGCATCTGTTTCAGCATGTCAGTTTTATATTTAGCAGCAGCCCATCTCCACAGATCAAGCATGGCCAGGGAGTCCCTGAGCAGCCCCATCCCAGCAGCTCCGACGAGTTTGGGCAGGGTTTGGAACTCCTTTCTGCCCCTCTCTACAAGTCATCTGCCACTGAACTGCCAGCAGAACTACCGCCTGCAGCCTGAGGCAGGAACTCCATCAGGCAGGACATGGAAAAGCAGGGCACCATGTAGGAAAGCCCCAGGATCACAGGGCTGGTGTCTGGAGTGCAGGAGGGGCACCTGACAGCAAAGCTTCTCTTGACTCTGCGCTGTCCCTGGCTCAGAGAAGCAGCATCTTCTCCTTACAACTCCATGCCCCAGCATCTCTCAGTTTACAGCAGGCCTGGCAGTGCCAGTGCTGTTTTGGGGAGATGCTTTGCACAGACACTAACATCAGCTAATTAGAAAAGTGAAATTTCAGCCCAGTGAGTGTTTAGCACGGAGGGGAAGCACTGACAGGTTATTTTTTTTGCCTCCAGCCATGAGTGCAGGCAGGGGGAGGGCGACAAGGCGGGGAGGGCAGAAGCGGGGACACAACTCTGCAGAGGAGTGATCAGTTTTGGCAGCTACCCTGGAAAAAAAGGACCAGTCAGCACTGCAAAACACACAGAGAAATCTTCTGCTGGCAAATGCAGATTTCCCCTTCTCAGAGGCAGTGAAGAGTGCAAAAGGTCCAAGGAGAGCTGCAGATAAAGAAGGGACAGCACAGTGATGGAATTGAGCCAGCTCTGGAGACTGGCTAGTTCAGCTCTCCCCTGGGAACAGCTCTCTGCTCGGAAAGGGGGCGTTGAAGGAAAACACAGCCTGGGAAAACCCGGAAAACCTTCATCTACAGACCCAGCCCAGCAAATGCCAAACCACAGAAGAAAACTGCCTTACCTGGGTGGTTTTCGCCCTTCTGCCTTGCATGCTGCTGCTATGGCTCATCTGAGGGTTGGAGGCCCCTTCGGAGAGGCAGTGGGACTTCCTGCAGGGGAGCGTGTTGTAGTTGCTGTAGGAGGAAGGCGCGTCCTCAGCGGTCACCGAAGCCATCTTATGGCTCCCGAGCTCCGGGATGTCGGATACCAGGTTCCGGCAGTACCCTCCAAAGGCGTTTCGGGGGCCCCCATTGGTGGCGGCACTGGGGGTTTTGGGGGAATACAAGTCACTCATGGAGTTGGCCCGCTGACAGGCGACCAGGGGCTGGGGGCTGCCGTCCGCCTCCAGGCCCTGTGCGGCCTCGGCGTCCTTCTCCTCGGCCAGGCCCAGGATCTCCTCGTTGCTGGTCAGGTGCTCCTGGCTGAGGTCGGACAGCGAGAACTCCAGGCTGTCCTCGCGCCAGATGTCGGCCGACTTGGAGCGCTTCTTCTTGAAGCCAGCCGTGTCCACGAAGGCGGTGCCGTTGGCCGCGTAGCGCAGCGCTCGCCCGTCGCCCTCAGCCAGGAAAGGCGGCTCGTCCCCGTAGAGCCGGCTCTCCTCCGAGTCGGGCATGCTGTGCACGGAGGCGGCCGTCAGCACCGTGCTGCTGTCCACACTGGGCGTCACCGACGAATCTGTGTGGTAGGACACGGGCCGCAGCCCCATGTCCACGCGCTCCACCCACATGGCGCTGCCGAAGTCCTCCAGGTTGGCCTCGGGGGCGAAGGGCTCCAGGCCGTTCTCGGCCAGCGACTGCGGGATGCTGGGGGTGCTGCTGGAGCGCGTGCTCACCTCGGAGTTGCGGTGGATGATCTTGCCCGAGGAGGCGTGGCGCGTGCGGCGCGAGGCCTTGCCAGAGAGGCGCAGCGAGCGCGATGTGTGCTTGCGGCCCAGCCCCGGCTGCTTGTCCCCGTAGAAGGCGTGCTCCACGCTCTGGCTCTCCGCGTTGCCCATGGCGTCACGGTCTGCGAGGGACACAGCGGGCACCGTTAGGAGAGGGACACCGCGATGCACCAAGAGCTGCTTTTTCATTTCCTTAATTACCGAGCCCGTCCCAAAGCCTACACCACGGATTCTCGCAGGGACTGCCCTAACTGCAGCAATAATCCCACGGATTAATTAATGACGGGAGCCAGCAGCCCTACCGGCAAACCTCGAAATACAGTTAAATCAGAATGTAGCAAACAGCCAGACAGCTCTGCTGGTGCAAACCAAGAGTGCAGAAGAGCGAAGGACTGAACCCTGGAGCTCTGGGGTGTGAACTGGAACCAGTTTAGCACCATAGTGCCATCTCAGCTCTGTGCACATTCACCTGACCCTCAGCATCAGCGTCATCATTCCAGCTGACAAACTCAAAAAATCAACAGCTCTTGTTTATCTGCAGGGAACAGATGCTGTAAAGTAGAGGGATGTACACCTTTAGCTGAGATTTCACCCTTTTTTCAGCTAGGAACTGCAAAGTGAAGCACCAAACAGCAAAGTACAAATCCACCCGTTTGGCAGAGAGCTAATGACAGGTTTGATTCTGGAACAAAAAAACTGTGCAACATTAAGCAGGTACGGAGAGTCCCCCACAAGAAAGCCATATTATGAAAAATAAATTAGCATGAGTGACTCAGACTACACAAAAATAACCTCTCCTTCCCACTCCCTCTGAAGCAGATAAGCAGATCTGAGCTCTTTGATCTGAGCTGGAACGCAGGGACGGGGCTGGTGTCCCCAGCCCCAGCCTCCTGCATTATTCAGCTGTGCACATCCCGCTGTGGAGCAGGTTTCCCATCCAGGAGGTGGGAGTGATGATCTGATTCAACCTTGGAAAACACTTTGAGGTCTGCAATCTCACTCAACAAATGTCAGAAATATTTTATCAGTAGTATTGGGTCCTTCCCCTCTGGCCTGACAGCAAGAAGAAGAAGAAGAAGAAAAGTAAATGCCAAAGTTCAAAATTAAACAGGAGATCCTGAATTACACATTACAACTATGTAGAGAAAAACAGTCCATCAGTCTTGAAAAGAAATTCCAAGACAAAACTTCTTTGTTTTGAGGCCTTTCCATAAGTTTTGGTTGAAAATAAAAAAGCTGCCCTGACAGTAAAATAATCTGGAGTTTTTAATTTCTTGGGCAATTTCCTCTCCTTTGCCAGGATGCTGGTAGGCACTGAACCAGATGCTGGCAGAATGAATGCAACCACGTGTTTTCCCTCACCATCTATATACACACAATTGCTGCTGCACAGAACTGAGTTAGCCCTGCATAAACACATGGAAAGTGAGGAACTGATGGCACTAAACAATGGGACAGCACGGCAGAACTGAACCCTGCACTGACACTTCTGACCACAGCAAGAGGACTGTGCCTCTGCTCCTCTACCCAGCAAAGCTGCTCATGGCTGAGGCTAGAAGTCTGTTCAGTGCTGGAGCAACAAACACCAAAAATACCTGGGCATTTCTGCATTGAACATAAATACAGTGGCACGTGCAGTAAACTACAGCAAGAAATGCCCTGCATCTACTGAAATGAATGGCAGAACTCCCTTTGGCTGCCATGACTTGTTTAGATAAATAGAAGCACTGAATAAAGGGCAGGTATAAATCTTAAAACAAAAAAAGAAAAAGACAGCTTTATCAATCCCTAGACAAGGGTTCATTATCTCCTAAGAGCTACAGCTCTTTGATACAGACTGAAAAACAATCAGCCAGCTTTTGCCTATAGAACATTTTAAAACACAAAACCTGCATCTTTTCTTCTGCAGTCATCTAAAAGCAGACCTCAATGCTTCCATCCTGCAGAAGAAACCCTCTCAGGGCAATGCTTTCCCTGCTTTGGTTCCTGCTGACCGCACTTCCATCCAGGGGGATTTCCACAGGCTGCACAGCCTGGCAGAGCCTGCACCATGTATCCCCAGCCTCCAGCCATCCATCCCATCTCCAGCCATCCCTTTTCACCTTAAGGAGAATAAGCGGTTTCAAAAGTCCTCTTGAAACCTGCAATGGTTCTTTACCTTCCGACCACACCAGGCAAGACTTCCCCAAGAAAAGCAACAGAACCACAAATGTGCTTGGTGAGGAAAGGAGCAGCAGCTTAGGCTGCATCCCCTGAGGAAATAACACTCTCCTGGAAGGAGGGAAGTCTTCTCTCCACAGAAGGAATGTTCAGGGAGTGATTTCACACAATGAAGTATCTGCTAGAGACTGGCAAGAAGTGTCAGACTTCAAAGTAAAGAGCTGACCTTTTTTAATTCCATGGATTGGCGCTTTGGATGAGGAGTTTGCAAATCCACAAGTGGCTGTCAGTGAGCCCATACTTCACCTCTGCACCCTGGAAAGGCCCTGCCTAATCCCACTGAATTCCTGGCTGCAAGGCTGCAGGAACGCTGCCCAGTGGCTGCAAGAGGGCTGCAGGCAGTGCAGCTGGTCCAGCTGCAGCCATGCAAGACAGTGCCATCCCCCAAGTTTGTCACCATCCCCTGGAAGAGCCCATCTCCTCCGGGAGATGCAGGACACAGCTTGGGTGGGACAGTTGACCCCACCAGGTCAAGCTGAGGGGGTTCCTCTGAAAGGGACCCCCCAGTCCTACCCTCTCACCCCATTTCTGCCTCCCTTCTGCATTGCTGGCTGAGCATTTCCACCAGTTACCCTGAGCCAAATCAAGTGCTCGTGCAGCAGAGTCCACTAAAACAGCAGAAAATAAATCTGGGGGGAAAAGAAAAAACAACAAAAAGAAAAGCTTATTAGTTAGGTTTTTCTGAGCTAACGAGTTGGCCTGGCACCTGCCAGAGGCAGCACAAGGGTGCCTGTCTAGGGACACAGTGGGCACAGGAGGGGACAATGCATCTACAGAGTGACACCTCCTCGTTTTTTGGCAGCAGGGAGCTGAGAGGTGAGCTCAGGCAGATGGGGAGAGGCAGCCCTGAGAGGGGAATTGGCACTGCTATAGACACGGCATCCTCAGCGAGCAGGAGCTGGGCAGGGGAGGGGAGCCCCAGCCTCCCCCTCCCACAGGCCACAGCAGACACCCTGGGGCAACAGCGTCTCAAACTGCTCAGCTACGACTGCCAGATGCTGCCTGTCTGTGGCTTAACTGCATTTAGCACACTCAATGACAAAAAATCTGTATCAAATTAGGAAAATGAGTAATGTTAATGGGAGCTGCACGCAAGTGCTGCTAGGACAAAGGCTCCCCTTGTTAGCTCGGCTGCCAAACGCAAAGGCCACCATTAAAGACCCATCAAGGTACCACCAAGATATGACACAGATCAAGTGTGACACATCTCCATGCTTTAGGCAGGTCTGTGGTGGTGTCAGGAATCTGCTGTGAACTACCCTGAACCTCGCAGAGATCAGCACAGGGCCACGCGCTGCTGCGAGCACAACTGGCTGGACCTTTTTCAGCAGAAAATGTTGATTCATCAGAACCCAAACTTTTTGTGGGAACAGAGGGCCTCTGACGAAATCTCTCTCTCTCTGGGAGGGAGAGGCTTGAAAAGCAAAGCAGGGAGACAGACACGTCTCCTGGAAGAGACACCAGCGCCCTGACTCAGGCGCTCGCCAAAGGCACACGCGGAAGATCCAGATTCGTATCTGCAGCCCAAGCCAGGCAAATGAGGGGTGGCAACTTCTGCCTCCACATCCCCAGAGAGGAGGCCTGACCATCCATGCTAGGAAAGGGCTCTCTGTCCCAGAAAACCTGCCCCTCCCTGGTTCAGCACAGGGAAAATATCAGAAATGTGGAGACTTCAGGAAAGTCACCTTTAAGCCAGCTTGCACATCAAGAGACGGGACAGGGGGTTGAGATACACTTTTTGAAAGCTCGAACTTCAGACTGACATCAAGACTAGGGTGCCAGCAGGGAGAAGACAAATTTTGCAGGAAAAACAGTGTTCCCTACACTGGGTATGTGGGAAAAGCAGACTGACCTCCAGCTGAACTGCTGAGGTTTTGCTGGATGACCCTTACATGAAACAGTTACACATAAATTATATCACATTCTAGATGACCACTGATGATGGCCCACTCAGAGAACATAATTTCCTTTAAAACCAGTAATTTTCCTTCCTCTTCCCCTACCCCAATATTAAATTATTTCTTAAAATAATTACAAAACCAGAATACTCATTTCAATTAAACCTATGTTAGTAACTCTTGAACCCGCAAAAGGTTGGAACACCAGATTCCAGAAGCATTATCTGAAAAATACTAAATTTCCAACCAAATTTGAAGCACCTCACAAGACAACAGATTGCCAATTTAAAATTAGATTCTAGTGGGAGGCCCTGGTGACAAATCTGTATTTTTCTCCTGAAGCGTAGCTCGAAGGCTGTGAGAACCAGAACAATGATCAAATCCACAGCGGGCAGTGAGCCTACAGAAATAAACTTCTGCTAAAATCTGCCAGCCAACTACAAAGATTTTCACTTAACTCACCAGAACCACAGAGAAAAATGTACAAGACTAATAACCAAGTGTGAACACACACATTTTATTGTAATTAAGATGTGCTTTTTCAAAAGGGCAATAGAGAGGCTGAAATTCCACAGAAAGCCTTTGAGTTTCTCAGAAACTCCAGCACTGTATTTCATTGTTTTCACATCAGAACCTCTTAACCAGCCACTTCTTTTTTGTGAGCCGCTCTCACCTGTGTTAAAGCAGGGATGGACTCCAGAAAGACCATGCAGACAACTGGAGTAAGAGGAGGAGGGAGAGAGGAAGGGATGTCACCAGGAGCTGCCTGAAAAGCCCCTGTGCTGCCAAGCCCGGGTACCCAGCACATGCAGCTCGTGCCCTTGTCCTCCCCAGCACCCCAGAGCACAGCAAAGCCCTAGAGAAACACAAGGGACGCACATGTACCTTCCGAGGCAGTCCCGGTATCCAGCGCAACCTTCCCCCAGAGAGCTGTGGCATTTAGAGGTACAGAATTGCAAATGACCCCAAAATGAGCAGTTACTGGGACTGCAGAAGCTGTCAGCACCTGCCACTCAGCGACTCCATTACTCCCGCGTCAGAGTCTATGACTACATGCCAAAAACCTGGGGAGAAAGGGGAGAAAAACAAATCAGACAAAGCAGGGTTAGCAGGGAGAGCTGTACAGGAGCATCTTCTGCCGGGGCCTGGCATCAGCACTTACCTAAGGTGCACTGGGCAGCACAGCACGGAATGCTGTGCTCAGATTCGGATGCTGAAAGCTAATGGTGGCAGAATAAATGAAAAACCCAGTCAAGTACCGCCAGCCCCAACCACAGGATGTGGAGAGTTCCTCTTCCCAACCAAAATCCCCCCAGACTTTAACATTCCCTCGCTGAGGCCGGTTTGTCTCAGCTCAGGGCCAAAACCACACCTGCATCTGAGGACGACCACCAAGAGAGGCACCTTCAAACACAGCAGGGCTGAATTTCTGGCAGCAAGGGGAACCCAACCACCCAGGAGATGCTGGAAGGCCTTGCAGGAGATTTCTCTGCACACTGTCTCATTTATGGAAAGGGCAGTTTTCCAGGCAGGGATTTCATTACTGTTTTCCAAGGGCGAATCACACATTGGGGCAGAGCATTTACATCTGGTTTTGTGAGCAAAGAAAGGGTTCTCAGGTTAATTGTGCTCACAAAGGCGCAGATACAAGAGACCAGTCTGTGCCTACCGAGACCTGAGACCAGTCCTTAGGGCAGTCCTCAAGTCAGACACTGAGCTCATGCAGACACCAAATCCCAGCCCTTTCCAGGCTTGGTACCACTGGTGAGCTCCCCTGCAAGGAGCCCAGCTCTAGTCCAGGCCTGGGAGAGGCTGAATGTGCTCCCAATCCAGTTCTCACCCAGCTCCCACTTCTCCCAGCCAAGCACCAGCACTAAAACATCACCTCAACTCTGCACACCAACATATATAACTGGGAGAGTTATAAACTTCTCCACAGGTCCCAGAGAACAAAAACCTGGGGAGGGATCATTGCTGCCTTTCATGTTCTCGGAGGTGCTTGGTGCAGAAAGTGTGATCCTCACTCTTGGCTGGATTCTCAAAAGAGATGAGAGTCACTGGCTCTTTTTAAAACTAAAAATTTTCTTTCTCTTCCTTCATGTTCCCTTCTTTGCTCCCCACCTCCCTCTCTTCCCCCAAGCTGTTGGTTGAGATCTGAAAAGCAGTTCATGAATTGCTCAGGAGCTGGCAGAAATTAATAAAATGAAGCTCATTTATATTGAAATGGACTCATTATCATGCCAGCTGCCAATAATTTCCAAGAGGGGAATCTTGCTGACAAAAAAGGTCCTACAGGCAAGAGGCTCCCCACCTGCACCCACCACACAGGGAACAACCCTGCCACGAGCATTCCTCACCTCCCAGGAAAGGGAAGGAACTGTGACCATCTCTGTTCAGATCTGCCTGCTACTGCCTCAAAAAAACCTGACCAAAAGAAGAGCAAAACAGACACAGCCCAGCATTCTGTCAGATCTTCCACCCTGACATGGCTTTTGAGAAGTTTGTAACTCAGTAAAATCTGCTCTAGGGTGACACAAACTCTGGTTACCCCCCAGAGAAACCAGCTCCAAGGCAGCCCGTTCCACACACCACCTGTGCTCCTCCAGCAAAACCCCTTCTCTCCTGGCAGTGCTTTGTTGAAAAGGGGATGTTTACACCTGGATCCTGCATTATCCAAATCCTCACGCTGCTCCAGTACATCTGAAGGGCTGGCAATGAGTACAGATGAGTACTGGGCACCACAGCTCCTCCAGAAGAGAAGGATTTATCGTTACCCATCTTCCCTGAAAAGTTTTGCTCCCATTAACTTTTACAACTCGGACATCTTTCCTAAATCAAACCGATTTATGCTTTTCAAGAAGAACATCCGTTTTTCATACTTTGACATCAATATGCACTGGAATACTCCTCAGTGTCCTGGCTCATTCCAACAGCCTAGGCTCTGCAGCAGCAGAATTTCTGGAGATCTGAAGCAGCCTCCAGCAAAGCCTTCCTTCCAGCAAGGTCTTGGAAGGGCAAAAAGTGATGCCCACGCTCCTCGTTCAGGAGGAAGGGCTGAAGCAAACACGAGCACAGCTCCATCACTTCCATTCCAGCACAGAGCCCTTTTTGGTCACGTTTGCTCCCATGGATGCTCCCATGGAGACTGGCCAAGGGAGAAGCTGACCAGTGACCCACCAGTCTGTTCTCAGGGGAGACGGACAGTTGTAAACATCAACATGTGGAACAACTGATCTAATTAAAAAAAAAAAAAAGTCAAATAAAGATTTCCAAACTTCTATACTCGAGACAGAACATCCCCTGTCAGTGCCGACTGCTCCCGCCACATCCCGACACTCAGACACGTCCCTGGTGTGTGTGAGCCAACGCCTGCACACGTCAGTGCAGCTTCCCGTCCTCTGAAGGGCTGCAGGCAGCACAGCTGTATTTACTGCACAGCCACACAACAGTGCCTCCAAAAACCAGGCCAAGGAGTTCCCACAGGGCCCATCGTGCCGCCAATCCTGGCCGGGGGAGCGCAGGAAACCTCCACGCATGGATTAAACGCAGAGCTGGGAATTAAGATTAAAGGAGCACCTTGTTATTCTTCACATCTGCTACCTGCGATTCCAGGTACAGCAAAGAGCTCTGACTTCCACATGCTCCGGCAGTTTGAAACGCCAAGAGTCTGGAGAAAAATCCAGCACACCTGTTTTCTGTTTGCTTATGGACACTTGACAGGAACATTAATGGATGTAAACTATGGAAACTGTAGCTTTCTAAAAGCCTCCTTTCCAAAGTACAACCCTTCCTTCCAGAATGAAAAAAATCAGTATGCAAATACATCCCCTTGTCCAGCAAACAGGAAAAGTTGGCGAGAAGGATGACAGCTCTCTTTCAATTCTATTTTTAATTTTTCATATTATGAGGCATTGTATTTGTCATATTTCAAATGCAATCAGTTGGTTGTTAAGTAAATCTTCATGCAGATTGGAGAGGCCCTCAGTAACTCTACCATCAAGCAGGATGCACATACAGAGACAGGAAGTAGAAGGTATTCCATACAGAAACCATTCAATATCCATCAGCAGCTTTGGGCTGGATTCCCCACCCACGATCCCAGTTCCATGCCACTGTAACTCCAGTGTTCAATCCCATCTCCTGAAATGGAGAATCAGGCCCTTGGTTTGTGACCGGAGGCCACATTTTGTTATTAATAAGTTAGTTAGCTAATGTGAATTGCTGCTGAGCTCAGCCCAGCCAATGCTGTGCCCAGAGACCAAGGTAAATGCTCTGCTGTGCTCCAGGGTTCTGCTGGCCTGACAGCTCTGGCTCTCCCCTTCCCATATCCCTGGGCTGCCCTCTGCAAAACAAAACCCACAGGAGAGGGAGCATAAAATATCCTGAGCTGGAAGGGACCCACAGGGATCAGAGCCCAGCTCCTGGCCCTGCACAGACACCCCAAGAAGCCTCCAGACCCCTTCAGCAGCCTCGTGTCCCTCCTTTGGATGCTCTTCAATAGCTTTAGATCCTTCTCAAACTGTGGTGCCCAAAGCTGCCCCCACACCTCGAGGTGAGGCTGCACCAGTGATGGATGGATGGATGGATGGATGGATGGATGGATGGATGGATGGATGGATGGATGGATGGATGGAGAAGAGACTGCTCTGTGCCCAGTTCTTTGTTCAGAAATGCCATTCAGAAATGCCCCAAGCTTCTCTTATCTTGATCTAGACACTGAACCCCAAGACCAACTTTAGAGGACTGCGGAAGCTGGTTGACTTTAAAAGCACTGAAAATAAATTACAAACGTGCTCCTCTCTGTGTTTTCTTTCTATGACATTTAAAATGCCATAGAAGCCTTTTGTTTGTGAGAAAAATTAATTTCAAACAGAGCACTGCTTGTGAGAAAAATTAATTTCAAACCAACCACGGCTTATCCTACCTGTTGAGGAGAATGGCTGCTCCTGAAGCTGGAGTCTGCCAACAGTGACCACCCAGGAAGGCCGGGGATCCATCCATCCCCAGGAATGGGCTGGTGAAGCTTCAATTGCAAAACCTCTCTGTGCTAGCACGCAACCTCCATGTCTGTCACGGCTGTGAGAACAATGCTGGTGATCCTCCAGATGAAGAGGAGGGCAAAGAAAAATAAACCCACATTCCCTTTGAG
Organism: Anomalospiza imberbis; assembly: GCF_031753505.1. Lineage (NCBI taxonomy): Eukaryota > Metazoa > Chordata > Aves > Passeriformes > Viduidae > Anomalospiza > Anomalospiza imberbis. The sequence continues at coordinate 31,125,991 of NC_089682.1, forward strand.
AAGAACTCCAGAAGGGGAAGGTGTGGGAAGCCCTGCTCCTCCAGCTGCAGCACCACCCCTGCGACAATTCCCAAGGGAGGGAAGAAAAGGCAAAAAGAGAGGGAGGGAGGGAGGTTTGTCGAGAGACCTTAAATCTCCACAGAGGCAACAGTCAGCCATCCCCAAATCCCAGCTAAAGGAAACAAAACCGGGAGCACAGCACTGAGAAAGCACCGTGGGGCCTTGGCAATAAATTAATGAAAGAGCAGAGAAGGTAGCCCAAGGGAAAGCCCCCTCTCCAGGGTTTCTCTATTTATAGAGGGGATGTGAATAATTGACACAGTTGTGGGTTTGTTTGTTTTTCAATCATTTTTACAACTATCTGAGCATGTTTTAACTCTTTCTCCTTCCCTTCCCTTTTATTTTTAATGGTGGGAAAATCCCCCTTTCCACCCTGGGGGGAATCTGCAAGGTTTTACATGTTTCCAGCAAAGGGCAGAGCAGGGGAAGGATTCTAATTTCGGATCATCAGACATAAGCAAATCTATGGGAAGCCACGAGGGCAACTCCCTGGAACCTGTGGGGCAGACTAAGCCCAGCCACGAGGGAACTGCAGGGAAGGAGGAGCCCACTTGGACTCCATGGAGGCTGTGAGGATTGTGTGTACATTTATATGATACTTGAAAAAGTAAAAGAATTCCCAAAATGCAGCTGAAATAAAAATAGGGTGCGGCTTGTTTATTTACCTCTAGGTTCTATGTTATTGTTATTACACTTTGCTTAAAAAGGGCTTTCTGCTTGTGCCAAATGAGCCGAGAACTGCTGATACACAGCAAGGGTGGGACACGCCAAATGCACTCAAAAGATTGAGAAGTAACAAGGAAACGTTTAGGCCAGGAGACAGAGCTCCAAATGGATCTGTGGGAGGCTCTCACTGTACAGCCAAGAAGTGGGACCTTGCCTGCACAGAAGAACCACTCAGCACCACAGGCTCCAGCAATAAAAATTGAAACCCTTGGCTTGAGTGACCGACGAGACAGGATGTGAAGGATTAAAAATGGTGTGGAAAAAAATTAAGGGCAATAATTGTGGTAGGGGGAATTGGAGAGGAAGTGCTTGGTGTATCTCCTCATTGAAGCACTGAGGTAAGTAATCTGATTTTCAAGCAATGACAAAGACCTCACACAGATAATTAAGATGGTGCCTGAGATATGAAGTATCTAATTTTAGATACCCTGACTTAAGTACTAGGGAGGGATTCCAGAGGTCTGCGGAATAACCGGTGTGAAATACAACTCAGGCAGATCAGCAGAGCTTTCCCTTTCTGGTCCCTCTCTCTGAGGGAGCGTGAGGAACCTCGCTGAGCGCCAGAGCTGTGTAAGGCTCCTCAATTAATGTTTTAGAGTCGGGAGAAAGGACCGCAAAATAACCTCCATAATAAGAAAAAAGATTGGAGCAAAGGATGTCCTTTGCAGATGACAGCATGCCTTGCGCAAGTCTTGGCACCAGGATCCGTCTGTGAGCGTGTGCTTTGAAATAAGCACCCGTCCTTCACTGAAACTGCACTGGGGTGGGATGGAGAGACCGGCAGCTGCAGCACTGCAGGGAGGGCTGGATTCCTGCTGCCAGGCTCCCCAGAGCTCCCTTCTCTCTGGGAACACAGTGCAGAAACAGCCAGCACAGCCACATCCCATGGCAAAGGGTACAGGGTGACTAAGGAGGAAAGCCCTGTCCAACCAGCAGAAAGCATGCACTGAACATCCCAACCTTCCCAAAACCACTGGTGTTTTTATTGCCTGGCACGTCACTGGCAGCACGGACAGGGTTCTCTGGTGGGGCAGGGACAAGGCAAGATGCTGACACAGCCACTCACCCAGGCCCAAAGCCAGGACTCCCCCCAGAACCCCCACCCTCCTCCTGCTCCCAGCGCTCCTGTCATGGCTGCTGGAGACCACGGGAGCAACAAAAAGCAGCCCAAGCTCCCCAAAACCCGACTGAGAATCCTGAGTGCTGTTTAAGCAGGGCCTGGAGGAGGCAGGCAAGCAGTGCCCGAGTGGCTGCCATGCTCAGCCCCTGCTGCCAGCCCCAGCAGAGCAGCTCTCCCCGGCAGGCGCTGCCATGGCACAGCCCCGTCCCTCCACAACCACGGACGCAAAGCTCGGCTGGTGGGGAGCAGCCTGGCACTGCCCAAGGTGAACGAGGCGCTCGGGTTTTATCTTGCACGTCCTGGCAGGACCTGATGGCTTGCCTTTATCTGGGCTGACCGGTTCCAGTCATGACTCGTCCATCACATCTCCTGACACGGCTCTGCCCCGGGGGAGGAACACACAACTCCGGGCCACGTGCTTGGGTGTTGCTGCTTTAATTAAGAGGGGATAGAACCCACGAGGGATGGAAATCCCAGGAGAAGACACCCTCAGGGCTCAGGGGGTGAGCCCCCGCCCTGGGAAGAGGTGGGAAGGGAGCAGAGCCGGAAAATTGATGGATCAGCAAATGCTCTGGAGAGGAAAAGCCAGAACTACCAAAAGCCAGGCTAAGGCAGCTCAGGGTGGAAAGCTGATACCCATCAGCTCTCAGTGTGGCCTCCAACTAAAACGAAGGCTTTGCCTCCTTTTCCAGGGAGCGCATGGAGGGGAGGGGCATGTGAATCACCACATCTGAGGTTATCAGGAGCAAAATCCAGAGTTTAAAATGTGCCAGTCAGCAGCTGCTTTCAATCTTCATCCCAAAATTATGTGAGAAGCAACCACAGGGATATGGGAAAGAATTTTTATATTAAAACCTGCAGATCAGGATCCTGCCTGGGACTGCAGAACAAGTGATCCCGGCAGTGATGTATCCATCTGTCTGTCAACGGGATGCAAGGCTGGAGAGCACAGCTGAGAGATAGAACCGGGAATGACACGGGAAAAAATGGGAAACAGAATTAATTTCTGCCTGCTACTTTTGATCACTCCCTGCAAGAAGATGACCCATTTTTCCAGAGGAGGAAAGGCAGAAGACACCTTTCCAGGAAACTGCTAGTGCAGCTGAAGATGACAAAAACTGGCACAGGAATTATGATCTGCAGAAGAAACTTTGCACAGAGGTTGTGCTGAGGAGAGAATTACCTCACCCAAGCCTTTTCATGTTTTCAATGCAGACACATAAAAATGAAATGTGCTGGTGACTTGTGCTGAGGATACAGAGCTGGGAAAAGTCAGAGCACAGAACAGACCTTTTGTCTCATACTGATCCCAGAGGGCCATGAGCTCCCAGTGTGACAGAAATGCCAAGGAAAGCAAATGTAAATCAAAGGATGCACCAAGCAGGACTTGCCCAGCAGAAACAGCAGTGACTGATGCTGCGGAAGACACTGACCTCATCTGGAACACCATGTGCAATCCTCATCGTGGCCAAGGTTAGCACAGACCTGACACCTTCAGCAAAGGCAAGGCCAAAGTGAAGCTTCACTCTGAGAGGAGCTCAGAACAACAAAGCTGCTGTCAAATGGAACACAAGCAGAGAGGCAGCTGAGCAGCCCCAGTGCATCCAGCTGGGGGTTCAGGGGCTGAACACTGCCCTGGACCCCTGACCAGCCTCAGTGAGACCCACAGATCACAGCTGCACGGAGGGACAGAGCTCATCTTTCTAAACTCAAGCTGTTCCTGAGCAATAGGAAAAAAACAACAACAAATCCTCCACAGTTTGGCAGCACCACAGTTGGTCCAGGTCCTCCTCTGGCTTTGCAATCTGTGGTCAATAGGAGGAGAATGTTGTTGCTGGCACACGGGAGCTGCCTGTGAGGGGTGCCAGGTGACCAGCTGCAGGGCTTGTACCTGTGAGCTCCTAACATCCTGCACAGCACACTGCCAAAACCAGCTTCAGCTTAGTCCTCCCTTGAAAATGACTCAAAAAGTAGTGCCAAAGAAGGAGCAAGGAGAGCTGTTCCAAACCCTAGTGGGAATATTTCAGCTCCAGGCTCTCGCTGCCTTTTCGTGCAGTTACTGCCAGCTACAGTCACAGAAACAAAACATTGAGCTGAAGTATGAAGAAGGGGGAATTTTTTTTTTAGACATCCTAAAATATGTGTCAGGAATGCAAACCCCTCATAAAACAACAGCTATGCCTCCTCCAAATGCCAGGTTGGTGAGGTACCAGCCACACCACCAAACAAAAGCACAGTAAATCTACCCAGCACTTTAATGAGTGGACATGGCACTCAGTGCTCTGGGCTGGTGACATCAGGCACAGGTTGGACCCCATGACCTTAAGAGGTCTTTTCCAACCTGTGACTGATACTTTCAGCAGCAGCAGCAAGTGCCATTCCATCATTTCAGCGCTTCACGTTGGCCCAGAACAGCCCTGGAAGAAAAGAACCAATTTCCTCTTTACATTTAAAGAGCAGTAGATTATTTTAGTGGCTGTGAAAGCCACTGGTGTTTTCTGTGGCACCATTCCCAGGCCAAATGAAAGCAAACCTTGCAGGAGATGCACACTCAGTCTATCTGTGCACACACTGACCTGAATCACCTTGCCTGTGCTGCAAGGGAATTACTCAGCCCACCTGAGCTCACAACAGCTCCTGAATTCACCTGAATGGCTTCTGTCCCCCAACAGAGCCACCTCCAAGCTGCAGGGACATCCAGCCTTTCCCAGCACTGGTTTTGTCTGCATGCACACACCCCCCTCTGTGTTACTGCTTAAATCAACTTTTAGTCAAAAGGGTGTTAAAAATAACATCAGGGACCAGGAATTTCCACCCTCCTGAGCCAAAGCCACCAGGAGAGGTGACTCTCCTGTGCCTCCCACTCCACCAGCAGCCACAGCCACGTCTCCTACAGACCCAGGCTAGAAGCAGTAACTATTTCTGCAGTGAGTGGATGCACCTCAGACACGAAGTGACTGCTGCCATTTTCTAGGGAAGCCCTTTAAAGAGGGGACAAAATAGAGAAGCAAAGGACACATTTACAACAGAGCTAAACAAAGACTCCATGATTCTGCACCAGCCCTTGTATCTCTTTTTGGGAGGCAATAATCTTTGTGCCAGTTCAGGGGGGTTTTACCTTGAACTTTTCTGCTCTCTACTACAGAGTCTGCCCTACAGGTGCTCTGGAGACCTCTGGATGTTCTGCCATCACAGACAGTATTGGTCTGAAAAGATCTCCTTATCACACATCACTGATGGGCTGTATATCCTTTCAAGTCACCCATGAGCAATAGCAAAATATTTCAAATGCAATTCCCTTCTTTATTTGTTTTCTCAGGTTTTTTCCACCACTTTTTAGAGCTGAGGGACCTACACGAAAAGAGGGGGGAGAGGTAAAAAACCCCGTACTTTGCACTTCATTATTTACAGTTTTCAATCAACTCCTACAAAACCTTTCTCAAGATGTTACTGCCTGCACATTAAAGGAGGAAAGACAGCTCTGTGCAGTGCAGGAATCAAAGCAGAGCCTCCACACTGGGGCCAGATCTACATTACAAATATTTGCCAGCACAGCTGTATATTCACTGCTGTGCTGGGACGTGACCTCTGACTGCGCCTGCAGAGGCCACTGGAATATGGTTACAGCAGCAAAATCATGATGTGACTTACACTAACACATCTTTCTTTAAGTCCCAAAGAAAGCCAAGCTCAAGAAAAGCTCCCCCAGCAGCAGCACAGCTTCGCTGGCCTGACACAGCAACACAAACGCTCCCAGAGGAGTTTTTCCCATGGCTCCCCGTCTGCAGGGCTGCAGCAGGGATGGGCAGAGGGGAAGGAGAAGTGTCTCCCTGCCTGCAGAGTGCTGACTGCAGCCTTTTCTTGCCCGGGGAGCTGCCAGGCCCCTGCATATCGGGCAGCTGGGAACAAGCCGCCGCACGAGCGGCGCGGCGAGCTTCCACCCGCGCAGAGCGGCTCCCGGACACCCTGCCCGCCAGCCACGCTGGCATCAGGGCAGAACTCACTCCCTGGGCTCTGCAGCAGGCCCCCGAAGGAGTCAAGAGGTTTGGAGAGTGGCACATGGAAGAAAAAAGCTCAGCCCAGCTTCTGACGTCGCAGAGGGAAATCTAGCCCTGCCTCATGCACAAAGCGGTCACAGCGAGAAGGAAAAGGCCAAAGGGAGCAAAGAACAGAGAGGGGAAATCTGAGAGAAACAAGATGTTACTTCTCTGGCTTTTCCACAAACCATTTCCTCAGGGGTCATTTTAGGAGCTTTTCTTTGACTCACAGCCCCCTCAGCAGCCGGGCCAGCTCCACTCGCCCCTCTCAGGCTGCAGGGAAGGCTCCTTCTCCTCTTCCTCCTCCTTCCCTTCTCCCTGCTGTGCCCCAGGAGACCCAGCAGAGCCAGTGACGAGGAGGGGGTGGAGAAGGAGGAGAAAGCACAGGCAGTTCTCTGCCATCTCCTAGCACCACCCCAGGTCACAATGCCCATCTCATTTTCCCATTAAAACAAAAAAGTGCCCTTCAAAAGAAACTCACAGTAAGTTCTGAAAACAACCTTGTTAACAACTTAGGTATAATTTTTTTAAATACCTGAAATTCTCCCAGCAGAGCACCCTGAAAGCAGCCAGATACTCTCCTCCCTCTGCAAAAAGTGTTCATTGCCCTCAACTGCAGGGAGCCAAAGGAAGGCAGCACAGGCTGGAGAAATCCATCCCTCCTGGTGCCATCTGTAAGGCTGCAATTAGCTACCAGTATTTCTGTAACCCTATATGGTGCTGCAAACAGAAAATCCATTAACTGGGACATTTTTGTGGGATTTCTGTCGGTTTGATTGTTCCAGAGGCTTGTATTTATAAAGGATACAAAAATCTGATGGGCTTCCTTTGTTCAGTGTTTCACAAAGATCCACCAACTTTCAGGGTTCAATTCCACTATAATTATTAGATTAGTAATTAGGTAAACAGGCAGTAAACCCCCTTTTAAAACAATAAAAATATTTGTAGAGTAGCTTAACGTTCAGAAGCAGAGCGAAGCTCCTCCAAGCACCACCTGAAATCCCACGGCAGCAATTAATATCAGGATATTGTTTAGCCTGACCATTTACCAGCACAACAGGTCACGAGGGAGGAGTAATTTAAACCAACCGTGGAATGGTTTTGAAATGAGACAAATAAACTACCACAGTGGTGGCTGGAAATGTGGTTTGAGGCCCATTTCCCCCCACCCCCATCCCCCGAGAGCTCTGCTTTACCTGAGGAGTCAGGATGACCTCACAGGACAGGGGAAAAAGGGGGCACTCAGCACAGAGCTCATTCCCTGGATGAGCTGGTGGGATGGGAAAGGGGACAACAGCAAGCACCAGGGTGAGGAGGGCACAGGGGCGTGGGTGCCACAGGGGAAGAGAAGAGCCCCCCCGAGCACCTCAGCCTTCTCCATGTCCCACCAGCCCCCACGGTACAGGGCTGTGAGCACAAGGAGCCAGGCACTGAGGTTTGGCACATCCTCCCTACGCCCAGCTGTGGGAAAGGAGAGAAGCACTCCATTATCGCTCCCCACACAGGCTCTAACATGCCTCAACTTATTCTCTGCCACTTAAAAAAACCCAAACAAGCCATGAAAAGGCATGTAAAATCACCTGGCAGGGCACCTCTCTGCTCCAGCTTGCAGGCTCTGCCCCACCACGTTCTTTTCCCAGCCCAATGTGACTTGTGAAATATTTTACACAATGGGCACCTCCAACTTTACAAGGGAAACAACTTCCCAGCCCCACTGACAGAACAGGCTGTGAGGGCTCCTGACATGGAGGAAACACGCCCTGATGTGATCTGGACACGGAGGTGAAATTGGGAAGAACAAGTGTTTGTTTCCGCAGCAGATGCAGCAAACTCTGGCCAACGAGTGCACCCCAGGCTCTGGAGGAACCCTTTCAGCACCACAAACCCCACCTGGGCGGCTGTGCCCAGCACTGCAGCACGGTGTGCAGGTGCCAGGGGGGAAAGCCCTCCCAGGAGCAGCTCAGCTGTGGGCAGGCAGAAGCTGTGCCAACGCTGCTGACTCAAACAACCGCGCCTCGCGGAGCCGCTCGCAAAAACTGCAGCTGAACCTGGGGCACGAAACAGTGACAAAAACCCAGCCCAGGAGGCAGCCAAGATCTGCAGCATGGGAATCACAGAACCATGGAATGGTTTGGTTTGGAAGGGCCCTTAAAGCTCACCCAGTGCCACCCCCTATCAGGGGCAATGACACATTCCACTATCCCGGGTGGCTCCTACCCTGTCCAGCCTGGCCTTGGACAATTCCAGGGATCCAGGGGCAGCCTCAGGGAGGGCAAAGAGACTGCAGTTCCTCCTCCCAACAAACAAAAAGGCTGGAGAACTCTACTCTGGGAAGGTTCAGTGTGAGGATGTGCCTCTGCTCCCAGGGTTAATACCCTGCTCCTCTCACAGCCCCAAATGCAAATACACAATTCTGGGGCACAGGGCCGTCGCTCTGAGTTCATGCTCCATAGTTCCATTTTAGTTTTCCTCCTTAAGGCCTGACTTCCAACTGCGTTCTGAAAAGGAAACAAGTCCTGGACTTGTTTGAACAAGTGGGCAACACCTGCTCCAAGCTTTTGGCTTTACTGCATTGTCTGGGGTTTGAGGTTTGTTCTTTAAAGCCCAACCTAACTGGCTTAGGAAAAAAAAAAAAGAAAAGCCTATAACCAGTTTCAGGAGTAAGAGAGAAAAATACTTCATTCATTCACTCCTTTGTTTTCAGGAAACTCACCCTGACATTTCTTTGCCAATACATGAGGAAAACTGCAGAAAATGCAAACACAGGCAGGATGGTGCTTCAAAGGGAGAACGTACAGCCCTGCTTTGGCTCCAGTTTCCCCTGACCCAGCCTCTCTTCTGGGATATTTCTGTATCAGAGAGCCCGTTTTACTGGAACTCTTAACAAGCAGGGAAGAGCACGGCAGCATCCCGCCTGCCAAGTGCAATTTGTCTATGCAACATTTCCAGAATCCATCTTCTTCTCTGACACAGAAACATGCTCTACACTCAGAAGGAAGATGCTGAAGTGTGCTGATGTGAGATCTGGGCAGAGCTGAGTGCAGCTGGAGTGGGAAGTGGCTCCCAGCAGAGTTCAGGGATGGTTCCATCCCAGCACTGCCATGATGGAGCTCTGCACTGTCCCCAGGGATGGTTCCATCCCAGCAATCCCATGATGGAGCTCTGCACTGTCCCCAGGGATGGTTCCATCCCAACAAATCCATGACTGGAGCTCTGCACTGTCCCCAGGGATGGTTCCATCCCAGCACTGCCATGATGGAGGCTCTGCACTGTCCCCAGGGATGGTTCCATCCCAACAAATCCATGACTGGAGCTCTGCACTGTCCCCAGGGATGGTTCCATCCCAGCACTGCCATGATGGAGGCTCTGCACTGTCCCCAGGGATGGTTCCATCCCAGCAATCCCATGATGGAGCTCTGCACTGTCCCCAGGGATGGTTCCATCCCAGCAATCCCATGATGGAGCTCTGCACTGTCCCCAGGGATGGTTCCATCCCAGCAATCCCATGATGGAGCTCTGCACTGTCCCCAGGGATGGTTCCATCCCAGCAATCCCATGATGGAGCTCTGCACTGTCCCCAGGGATGGTTCCATCCCAACAAATCCATGACTGGAGCTCTGCACTGTCCCCAGGGATGGTTCCATCCCAACAAATCCATGACTGGAGCTCTGCACTGTCCCCAGGGATGGTTCCATCCCAACAAATCCACGACTGGAGCTCTGCACTGTCCCCAGGGATGGTTCCATCCCAACAAATCCACGACTGGAGCTCTGCACTGTCCCCAGGGCCAGGCTGAGCTCCTTGCTTCCAACACCACCCCACAGGCAGCTCCACCGAACTGGCCAAGGTAGAGTTAGCCCCTGGCTGCAGCTGGGAGCAGGGAGGGATGTGAAGAAAGGGTTGTTAGTTCTCCTATTCCCAGTGACCATCCCCAGCTCGTGCTTTTCCAGAGACCTTCCAGGTGGAGATCCATGGTGACAGGAGGACAGCTCCCAGTCCAGCCTGCCAGCCAGTGACTTCAGCCTAAATTGAGCAAGGAACTGGGAATCCCACAGGAACACTGCTTGGAGGTTTTCTCTGCTTCAACACCATCCACCCACGTGAAACAGAAAAGAATTCTTTATCTGTCGGGGGTGATTTTGCCCAGTTAATTCATTAAGGAGTTTGGGGGGAATGTTTTGGAGAATGCCACATGCTGTGAGCAGATAAATAACATGTCCCACTGTACATGTTTCCTAACTTAGCCTGTATTTAAGGCAAGTAATAAATAACAGCACTGAGCATGGTTCTTAACACCAACAGAAAATTAAAAAACCAAAAGCTGTCTCATTTTGTTGATTCCTTTCCTGTGCCAGTTGTAACAGGTTGATAAATTCCCACAGAAAGGATATAATTCATAAGGACCTTGCATGCCTCTGTTGGGACACTTTTTAGGGATGTACTCAGTAAAAGATGATGCACAACAGGTTATGTACACCACAATGGGTTGGAATTTGCACACAGAGAAGAATAAATCAAAATAAACCCCATTTACTATCATGACAGCCAACTATAAAATTTAATTTAGCTGAAGGGAAACCAAATATTGACATCCTGGACTAGACTGACCATGAAGTTTGACTGATGTTACACAAAGCTAACCTGATTCAACAACAACAATTAATAAGCTGTTAGCTCCACCAGCCTTAAAATGTGAAAATTCTACCAATATTTTCCCAATCTACTCAGGTGAAGACATATATCAAAGCAAGAGTCATCCAGCTTTTTGAAAATTACAGTGCCTTTCATGAAAGAAACCAGGAGCAATGCTACCTGCCAAGTTAGTAAATAAAATTAGAACTAGAAGAGTAATAAATTCCATTCTTAATCAGAGAAAATGCCAGAAATAATTAAAAACTAATACCCCTTACGGAAGCCCAGCTGAAATATTTGCTGATTTAAAATTAAAATGCTCTTGCATTGGACTAACAAACAGTTATATTTAGAATATTTTCAACATTCTCTTACTAAAAGCAGCACAGTGACTTGCATCCGCCTCCCTGGTTCCAGAGGGAGCCACAGAACACACCGGGCTGCAGGAAGCTGAGGCACAAATGGTCATTTACCCCAAACCCCCGCTCAGTTTCTGTCAGAAACCCTGATAACCCAGCCCTGCCCACGATTCAAAAGCCTCCCACTCCCAGGGATCAAGCTCCTCACATCCATCTCCCCGCAATCCTCTGAGTGCTACTGCAGCGTCACAATGGAAGTGGAATAACAGCTATGGAGATAATCGCACGCAGCCCGGGAAGGAAGCAGCAAGCCCCTGGTGGCCCTGCCAGCCCAACCCCCGGTGAAACAGCTCGGTGCCAACAGGTGGCATTTCAGAGCCCACTCCGCTCCGTGCTGCTGAACAAAGCAGGCCCTGGGGAAGCCCATTTCATGGCATTATTCTGATGGAACAACCTGCAGTACTCACACGGGGTGGGCTCGCATCCCCTGTGCTTCCCTGCACACCGCTCATTTCCACCTATTCAACCTCCCCAGAGAACACTCAGCCCGGGTGTGGGGGATGTTTAGCGCAGAAGGGCAGGGGTATTAAATGCTGAGGAACCTTTTTTCCCCCCAAGTTTTTAAATTCCAGAGGATTCCGTTCAATTGCGAGGCAAAGATTTCAGCGTGCAGCATCCCGGCTGCCTGACAGCTTCAGTGGTGAAGCTTAACCAAAATCTGTGTCTGAGAGAGAAGGTGCTGGATTAGGGCTCTGCTCCTCAACCCAATTCCAGGGATTCACAGGCAAGAGCCTGAAACCTCCCTGCGTCTCAAAGCCCCTTTTACAGCCTGAGAAGCTCCTTTCCTGTATCACTGAAAGAAAGCCAGAATAAATCACAGAATGGTTTGGGACTTTCAAGATCATCCCTCCAGCCAGGTGAGGTGCCCGTGCAGGCGACGTGGCGGTGACAAATATCTCCTTAGACAGCAGGGGCTGTGCTCAGCACTGTGCCACTTCATCAGAGTGCCACTAAGCTCAAACTCAGTTTGCTCCACAGAAAAGGCCTCTAAAATCAAGTGAAAGGAGTCACATGCACCTCCAGAATTTGGCTGCTACACAGACTTTGTGGGACCCACTCAATTACTTTGGGATAATGTTGCCATAAATTGTAGGTCAGGCATAGTGGAATATGAATCCCTGGCCTCTGGCATTCCTCCACTAGGTTTAAAAAGAGAGGTTGAACAAAGATAATCCTCTTATTGCTCTGTCAATTTTACTAGCAGAGATTCTAAGTGTGAAATTTTGTCCAGCTTGAGCAATAAAATAAGATTTCCATTTCCAGGTTCCTGAGAGCTGAGGCTGGGAGACTCACTGAGCTCCAGCAGTTTGAGAACTCGGGGCTTTTGAAAGCCCTTTGAGTGAGGAGCTGAGAAAGAGCCTGGAGAGGCCTCCACACAAATGGATTGAATTTCTGAGACCTCGGGAGGATTCTGCTCCGAACCTCATGGCAACACGTGGTGGTGCCGTCTGCTGCCAGCACGCTTGTGAGAAGCAGGAGCTGCCAGGGAGGCGTCAAGTCTGTCCCTTCTGTCCCCAGCTCTGAGCTACGTGGGGACGTGACTCACATCTCACTGCAGGCTGAGCCAGGCAAGACATTTCATTGCCATTTAGACCATGAATCAGGAGCTCTGCGAGCAATGCAACGCCTGCGAGGCTTTATCTCCCTGTATTCGAAACCAGATCTTATTTTTAAGAAGAATTTGATAAAAGGGTAATTTTATAGACCTGCTGAAGATGTTCTGGCCCTTGATTCCTTCTCAGCAGTATTACATGCTGCCATGACCTCGAACCACAGATCCACAGAATATCCTGAACTGGAAAGGACCCACAGGAATCGAGTCCATCTCCTGATGCTGCACAGGACACTCCAACAATTCCATCACATTCCTGAGAAACACCTGGCCTCTCCTGGATGTGTTTTACTTTTTCCATGAATAATTGAGGCCCAAAGCAGGTGACAGAAAAGTCAGTGGAAGCAACAGGTAGGCAGAGATTTTGAAAAACTGCTGCTGCTCCCTTAAGTGACTCATTTTGGGGTTCAACGAGCAAAAAGTGCATTAAAATTTCAAAGGATTCCTGTACAAAAATAGCTCTGCACAGCTGGAGTGGCTTCAAGTGAGATGCACACTCTGATGAGCAGGTTCAAGATTGCTCTGAAAGAGCTAAGTATCTGCAATCTTGTGTGAGTGCCAGGTGAGCTGTGCTCCTCCTGAAGCTGCTGAGGGAACGTGGGCTGGGCAGCCATTTCAAAGACAGGATGATCAAACCAAACCTTGGGATAAGCACAGCACAGCCTGAGCAGGTTCTGGGGACCAGCAGGACAAGCCCCTCGACCTGGGAAACCCTGGAGCTCGCACTAGGACCCCGTCTCAGTGCAAGGGAGAATGTGCTCACAGGGACGGCAGGTCTATGTCCTAGAAATGAGGCTTGCTGGACCCCAGATTAACTCCAAAGGCACCCCCTCAGACTTCTTGTTCCCCTTGTGGGCAACAGCTCTCGGCAAAATGCACCGGAAACGTGCAGACTTCAGGGAAGGCTCAGGCTGGAAGAATTTCTTCATGGAAAGGGTGATTAAGCATTGGCAGGGCGTGCCCAGGGAGGTCTGGAATTCCCATCCCTGAAGGTGCCCAAGGACTGCCTGGATGTGGCACTCAGTGCTCTGGGCTGGTGACAAGGTGGGCACTGGGCACAGCTCCAACCTGATGATCTCCGAGTTCTTTTCCAGCCTCAGTGATCCTGGGATTCTGTGATTCTGAGCCTCAGGAAAGCCCCCATGGGATACCACGGCAACTCCTGCCCCAATGCTGGAGCCCCACACGAGCAGGGAGCCAGCTCTGCCTCCAGCCAAAAGCACCCACAGGAAAAGCCTGGAATGCCAGACTGCTCGTGCTGTCCCTACAGCCCTGCACAGCTTGGTCTGCAGGGGTTATTTTCCTCTTAATAGATTGATTTGCAATTTTGCCTGCCTAACCATGTGCTGTCCAGGAGCTGTGGGTCTTACCGAGTTCCTTCAAAGACTTCAGACTTTTTTGCCCTGCACATTTGTCCTCAGCACCAAACAAACATTTGCTACAGCACTTTTCGCCGAGGCTCTGCACTGCTGAATTATGCAAAAAGAGCACATTCCACAGACACACTTCCTACAGTTTGCAGGATGTATCTGTGCTTTACACACAGGAGAGCCATGTCGTCTGCAGGAGTCTTCCTTGTGGGACATCATCCACCTTGGGAGCTGTTCAGGGGCCCTGCTGGATTCATCCTGCAGTAGCACCCCAGAGCTCTGGTGTGGGCTGAAACCATAGTTTCACAGTCACATGAGGATATGTGATCCTGGGTCCAGGGGCTCACGCAAAGCTGGAGCTGTTTTTCCTGTCATCACAGACTTGGGACTGGCAATTATTTCATTTCCATCTATCTGGTGCTGACGGGGGAATCACCATCATGCCTCAGGCAGCAGAACAGCCCCAGCTCCCATTTCCCATGGCACCTAATAGAATCACAGAACCATGGAATATCCTGGGCTGGAAGGGACTCACAGGGATCACCCAGTCCAACTCCTGGCCCTGCACAGACACCCCAACAATCCCACCCTGTCCCTGAGATCCTTGTCCAAAGGCTCCTGGAGCTCTGGCAGCCTCGGGGACGTGCCCGTTCCCTGGGGAGCCTGGGCAGTGCCCAGCACCCTCTGGGGAAGAAACTTTCCCTAAATCCAACCTAAACCTGCCCTGGCACAGCTGTTCCCTGGGTCCTGCCACTGGCCACCAGAACAGAGATCAGTGCTAGCCAACAGTGGAGCCAGGTTTTTGGCAGGCACTAAGTGGGTCAGCCTCCTGTTCTCCAGCAGCACTAACCAATGCATACCTGATGAGATCCCAGCCCCTGCAGCAGATTCAGAGAGACCAGGCCCTCTGTCTGACCTCCATCCTGGCCAAATCTTTACCCTGCTCAGTGCCAGCCTCTCTGTGCTCCCTACCCAAACCTCTGCCTGGAAAAAGAGTTCCCAAGGAGGACAGCTGTAAGGTACTGGGAAACACGAGGTTTCTCCCTTGGCTGTGAAGCCCCATGAGGCTGCCAGCACACCTTCCTTGCAAAGCCTCTATTTCCAAATAACCCAGCCCCTTTTCCCCAAAGATGCAGCTCCATCAGGCCGAGCCCTGCAGGTGGATCTACTCTCAAAGCCACAGTCCCAAAAGAGCCTTGGTTTCTCTCTGTCTTGCTTGCCCAGAAGCACAAACCAAGGGCACTGCGATTTCCTCATGGCCCCAGACAGTCCCTGCCTATTCCCTGCATTGCTTCACCACGTTTGGAAATACAGACTCAGCTCTTGGAGCACCTCCACAGATGTGCAACTTTGCCCTTGCCTTGCCTCAGCCCCTGCTGCACCAAGGCTGGAGGGCACATTTCAGGAGAGAGGCACTGCCTGAGCCAGGTGGGAATGGACAGCCCATGACCAGGGGCTCCCAGGGATATTCCCAGGCTCTCACTCTTCATGGAGCTCTGGACATTTGTATGAATTCCCCAACTTCAGGTGCCTCGAAACAAGTGACTGCATCTTACTCCTCCTCAAAAATCCCTTATTTCTTTTAAATTCCCTTTTAAAAAACTCTCCATAAACTCCAAACTTAAAGGTACACTCAGGTAACCATGTCAAGCATAAAGACCTGTTTGAAGCAGTAAACAGGAACTGAAATGTCATGGATTCATTCAGATGCCTCCAGGAATGACAGCTCGAAGGAACACATCACACAGTATGACTTTCCAAATTTTTAAAAACCAGGCTGGAAAATTACAGTGATTTATCACTCCACAACAAAGTACACACACACACACAAAAGCACTTCCCAGAAAAAGATTACCAAGCAATCATCCAGATGTTATTAAAGCATTAAGATTAATTTGAAAAAAAAAAATCAGCAAGGAACTGACTCCCACTGTTTTTTTATTTTTCTAAATTTTATCCTGCAACTTCCAAGGGAACAGAGCTCTGGACTGTGCCTCAAGTCTCACTGGCTGTGTGTGTTTCTGGCGCCTCTGCTGCCCACCTCACACCTCTTAAAGCAGCACTCTCTAACTCACCATGGGGGATCATGAGAGTCAACAAAAACACAACTTTCCTCCCACTTCAGAGAAAAAAAACCCCACCAGATTTTCATTGTTGCAAAGGAAGAAAGAAAAGGCTCTTTGTTACTGCTAAAAAAAGCACATCAGTCATTTTTCACCAGAACAACCTGTGGCATGTGTTACACATCACCAGCAGCGAGAGGCATGGGATGCCTGATCAGGGCTCTCAGCCACTGCTTTAATTCCTGCACAGACATCACCCAGCCATCACACACACCTCCAGAAACCTGGAGCACTCCAGTTCCTGCCCAGGGGCCTCTCTCCCGGGATCCCCCCACCAGCAGAGGGGGGAAACCCTGGCAAAGGAAAGGAGCAGCCGGTGCCCAGCTGGGGAAAGCTGGCAGGATCAGGCACAGCCTCGGGGCTGGGTCTCCCAGGCTGTGTCAGTGTTCCTGAGCTAGGGGAGTCCCCATCCCTGGAGGTGGCCGAGGGAACACCTGGATGTGGCACGCAGGGCTCTGGGCTGGTGACAAGGTGGGCATCAGGACCAGCTTGGACTGGTTGACCCCAAAGATCTTTTCCAACCTAAAAGATTCTGTGAGGTGGCTGCACCCAGCAGCTTCCCAGCTCCCTTCCCGGGTGGCCTTGCGCAATGGGGAGTCTTTGTCTCTGTTTCAGTGTCTGAGGGCCTGGGGCAGCTCTAAATACACCCTCCCCACCCAGGCTACTGCAAATGAACAGCAAAGCAATTCCCAGCTGGGACAGCAGAAGTTCTCCCTGTTAGGGGCACTGGACTGGGGGCACAGAGGGCTGTGTGCTCACCTGGGAAAGCCAGGACACCGGGGTTTCTGAGTGTTACAGCAATAAATGAAGCCAATCTGCTGTGAGGGTATTTCAGTACTGCCACTGGGCAGTGTAAGGGGTGGAGGGAGATCCTGGCATCTCCCAGAACCAGGGGAAGAAGGTATTCGTGCAAAACCTACATACTTCCCTTCTTCTGTCCAACTTCTGCTATTTCAGAGACCCCAAAACCACTTTCTGGCTTTGGACAAAATGCTACAGGAAAGGTCTGGCAACTTCCCCAGCTCCTGCAGCTGCAGCGCTGCCTTGCTGGTGCCCTGCACTGCCCAACTTCAGGGAGCTTCATCTTTGGAGGGGTCACCCTTGGTGCCCAACAGCTCCAGCACGAGCTCAAAGGGACATTTCCCTACACACACAGGAAAAACAGCTCTTTCATAAAGACACTGCTATTCCAGAGCTGGTTCTGCACTTATTATCCAGTATCACATCCCCTCAACAAGTGGCTCCTTCTTCTGCACCTCATAGGAAAAACTGAGCCCATCAGCTTCCAAATTGTTTGGAAGGGAAAACAGAAATAGAAATGCACAGCAGCTTTCAGAAGAAAATAACTGTATCTTCAGAAGTAAACACAACTGCTCCCAAGCCTGTGGCACCCCTCTTGCCCTTGCACCCACAGAAGTCACCCCATTGTGACTTCCACATGGCTGATTTTTGGGCAATGTCCCTGGCTGCAGACACTCGCGCCCTTCCAGCAGGATGTACGTGTGCAGGGTGATTTGTGGTCAGCCCCAGAGCTGCTGCTCCCTCCCTGTAACTCAGGGGCACCTCTGGCAATGTGAGGTGACGCAATTTACCCCGGACCAGTCTTCCTGAAGTGGCAACATGGCACATTTTCCATGCTCCTCCTAACAACAGGCACACAGCTCCTGCAGCCCAGCCAATGCTTGGCCACTGGTTAAACTCTGTTAACATCTCCAGGAGCCTGAGCTCCTAACTACCCCTAGAACCATAGAATCACACAGTTGTTATGGCTGGAAAAGACCTCTGAGACCATCGAGTCCCACCATGGGACATCTGTCTAGACACTCCTAGAAAGTGCCAGAGTTGAACCACTGCTGGTTTCCCAATCTCCAGCCTGCCAGCCCAGAGCTCACTGCTGGGAAGACCAAAGGCAGAAAGCAGAGTGGGAACTGCTGTGGGTGCTGGAAGTAACGAGACCACGGAGATTCCTGAGGCAAACCAGGAGCAGAGATCTCCCTGGGCTCAGCCGGCAGGTCCTGCCTGATGGGCACCCCCTTCCCCTGCCCAGATCATTCCTCTGCTTGGCTTTGTGAGGGCCTTTCAAGCTGCCTGTAAACATCACATCCCAACTCTCATGGAAAGCCTAATTGGAAGCCTCAAGAAGCAATTACACTAAAAGCACTCTGCAGTGAATCAAGTGCCTGTCTGGCAGCCACGGTGCCGGCTCACGGGGCCGTGCCTCTGGGACACGGGCACGCAGAAAGGCTTCACACGTGGAACAACACCACAGCTTCCTTCCCCTGGAAGGAAGGAGGGGCTGGCAGCTCTCACAAACGCTCCCCCTTCCTCAAGTCCTGTGCCTGCATCCCACCGGGAACACAAACACGCTGCCGGGAGCGAGTCTGCTGAACCAGGGAAAAGGATGTCCGTGTCTGTTTCCAGCTCACTTAGAATTTGAGATGTCACAACCAATAAAAACTACACTCTGGTTCTAGAAACCCCTAACTCTTTTGTGACCTATGCCTTGTGAGGCGCAATAAAAACATAAACGTCGACGTGGTAACTTCCCCCTTCGCCCCCTGCCTCTGCACTGCTTGTGGCACAGCTGGGCTAATCCCATTTCCACTGCTCTGCATTCTGACCTCCTTAAACAACCCCGTGTGAGGACGTTAAAACACTCTGATCTATAAATAATGTATTCCCCTCATCCAGCAATGGATTACTGGGCCATAAAACTCCCTGGAACGCTCTGCACAGTCGCCAGTTTAACAAAATAATACCCAGGAAGACACATCAGTAGTGTCTCATCCTCCTTCTTGATGAATCCTCGCAAAGGTTCCATGCCACCGTTACTTTTGCACTGGATTTTTCTTAACAATTAATTATTTAGAAGCTGGTATTTTATTCTAGCGGCCTTTTTTTTTTGCCCCCCATCAAAGACCCTTTAATTTTTTGAGCTAATAACCCTCACAGCTGAGAGAAGACCAGCGCTGGGGAACTCATCAGGGCCAAAGGGAAGCAGTGAGGTCTCGCTGCTTGACGCACACAGTGAGGTCACAGTTTAGACCCAAGCCAACCTGTTGGGAGCTCCCATTGCTGCCCCCTCATCCTCCCGCCCCAGCTTTGGGCAGGAGGATTCCCAGGCATTCCCTGCAGCAGTGCAGGTCACTGATCCTGCAGGGAAGTGGCTGTGTTTTCCTGGGGGTTCGTTTCCAAACAGCCATTACCTACAAGTCAAACCACAGCATGTAACTTCATTAGAGACAAACGAATCTGCTCTAAACACGGATGCCTAATAGACTCACTGCCACTGCAAAATCAATGCTTCTTCTCAGCACCAATTCCAGCAGGAGTCCTGCCGCTGATTTCCCAGAGCAAAAGCATTAAGCTCTAGAAAACGCTTCAATGATGCAAATTTGCTGTTTGGCAGATCTTTTTCTGTCAGGCATTTTGGAAAAATAAAGCATTTCTGCCTCAAAACAAGTTAGAAACCAGACAGGCACCCTTTAAAGAGCAAGTTCCCCAGGAAGCAGAACCAGGCCCGCCACATTTGGGCACCTGATCCCTCAGCTCCGTGTGCCGTGCTGAGCACAGCAATTTTCCACACCTTTTCCATAATGCACGGATCACTTTAAACTCTGAAAAGATGGGGGAAAACAGGCAAGCCAGTGACACCCACCAAACCTGCTTGCTTCGTTCCACAGCACTGATCACGTGTGGAAATGTAAATCCCTCCTGCAGTATTAAAACACCATCCAAGAACTAACAGCCAGCTCAGCAGTAGGGCTCTGGTATATGCAACAAAACTATAAAAGCGTGTTTCCAGCAGCTCCGGAGCGACTTAATTCCCAGGAAAAGGTATGCTTTACCCTTTGCCTCTGCCCCGGAGGATTACTCACAGCCGATGGGTTGCACAGCTCTGAGTCAACCCTGCCTGTGGGAAGCAGGAGCCATCCCCGAGCCTGCCACAGCAGCCCTGGGGACAGCAGGTCGGGCTGGGGAGCCGGGACAGGACGGGAGCCCGTCCCCCAGAGCGCAGGGCCAGCGCACAGCGCTGCCGCTCAGCCCCGGCGCTTCGTCACAGCGATTGCAGAGGCACGGCTCTGTGCTCGCATTTCCTGTCACCAACCCAAGAGTTAGGCAATTTAGATTCGGAGATAGCGCCCGGGATATTAAATCACCTGATAAGCCATCGCTGGAGGAACCAGGAGGAAAATGAGCAGCTCGACGGGGACGAGGTTCCCCCAGTCCCGGCTGCGCAGCGTTCCCAAATCTTTGGGATGTGTGAGCCCCCCCAAGGCAGCGTTCCCCCCTCAGGGAGCAACACCTCTCCCCACCTCGCAGAGACACCCGACAGAGCTGGAGTCAAGTTGAAACCTTTCACGGGGCTCATTTTCAACAATTAAAGAGCATGGCAACCTGTAATTATGGAAAATAAAGCCAGACAGCTGGAGAAGGGAACATCTCTAGTCAGTAACACGATACCACATTTTCTCTCATAGGGAATTCAGCTGTGAACTCCCCAGCTCCCATTCAATCAGCTCGGTGTCTGGGCGAGCAAACAGCACCTGACAACCCAACTAAACACAACTCACAGAAAGCAACACCTCTATCCACACCGGGGAAAGACGGGAACTGGGAGAGGAAAGCCCTCCTGAACACCCAGCGTCAGACAGCCCGACGGTGCTACACCCCCAACTCGTTTCCCCGGCTCCATGCGAGCCCCAGCACTCCAGCAGGCAGAGCTCCTGCCGCCCGCAGGAGCCCGGCGCTTACCGCCCATCATCAGCAGCACAAACATCTTCTCTTGCGCTTCCCGAGCCCCGGCTGCCGCTAGCAGAAAGGAGGAAGCGCCAGCATTTCATTCCCCTTCTGCTCCGGAGTGGGTGTAACTTGCGAAGTTTCACGCTGAGATGAGACGGGTCAGCTGGGTGTGTTTGAAGGTTTGGGGTTTTGCCATCCCTCCCTTCCTCCCTCCCTCCGTCTCTTCCTCCCTCCCTCTCCTGATTAATTCCTCCCGTCACAGGCTTCAGACGAGCTGCCACTCAACCCCGCTGGCTCCTGAAATCTGAATTCCTAAGGACATCCCTCCGGGGTGACTTTAACTCACCAGCGCTGCGAGAGGAGCCAAGAACTAAATCCCCAGCGAGGCCGGAGAGGCGGCTGGCTCCCGCATCCCGAGTGCACCAGCTCCACAGCCCTCGGGATTCTGCCGTGTTCGCAGGCAGCAGCTCACCAGCAAGACAGAAAATAAAACATTCTGCCCCAGCCTGTGCCTTTTGCCTCTGCCCTTGACTCCCCCACGACCCCGAGGGTTTCTCCGGGTCTGTATCAGATGATGCTTCTGGAGGGGACTCGTTAAAAACACACCAGCAGCTGCTCCCAGTGAGCTGCTCACAGGTGCAGAAGGGTTTCCAGGATTGGGAACTGCAGGGAATTAGAAATTACATAGATCTGGTTTTACTTAATTCCTACTTCCACATAACTATCTCTGGATTAGGATTTGAGCAGCAGCATCCTCCAGACCAGGGCTGGCTAATGGTTGCTATAAATAAGAAATACCAACACAAAACCCAACCCATCTGTGTTTATCCCCCACCTTGCCTCTGCACCACGTATACGGGACAAGAAAAACAGGTATGAAACTGCTCTGAAAAAAAAGCAGACAACACGGTAAATATTCTTTACAAGCAGAAATCAAATTAATTAACAAATTAACATTTACAACTCTGAACGATGCTTCACCACATACGGACTATTGAGCAATGCCCCTACCCTTGCAATCCAGCAGTGACCACAAGCTGGGAAAAGGACAGAACCACGAGGGAAAGAACAAAATAAAATGGCAAAAGGTACATGCCCAGCTCTGACCCAGGGCTGGACACGCTGCTGTGGCACTGAAAGGATTTGCCAGCTGGAGTGAGGCTCTGGGGTTCCACACGCCTGGGTGCTGCGGGTGCAGAGTAAGGGAGGAGATGATTCTATTTTGGGGCAGGGACCAGATATCAGAGAAGCAATTTGACATGGCACAGCCATCCTTTACAGCCCCTGTGACCAGGAACAGGAGCGAGCAGTGAGTCTGACCCACTTCAAACAGCACCTTGGCTTTAATTTCTCATCTCAGATATTTCCGACAGATCCACCCACGTCCAGCACGAAGTCCCCCGTGACCACAGGCACACCCCAGAAGCACCACAGTGCTCCACCACGGCTGCAGCAAATGGCTGAAGGAGGGATAGGAACAAACACTGTTTGGTCAGGGGAGCACTCAACAATCCCCAACATTATGGTGAATTTAAACCCTGAACGAGCAAACCAGCAGCTCCCGTTGCAGCACAAACAAACGGGAGAGCAGCTCTCAGCGCTGGGAACTTGCAAACCCCGAGCAGACTAGCAGGTTTGGCGAGCCACCAGTGACTCACAGAGCCACGGGGGCTGCTGCTGCCTGCCTTCGGGTCCACTAGGGCTCGGCCACCTGGAACAGGGCAGAGCTCCCACACCGCCCAGCCGGGATCGCTGCAGTCGGAGCGGGATCGTTCTCATCAGAGCGGGATCGCTGTGGGGCGGACACGGCCTGTACCCACACACAGGTGTGCACACGCCAGCTCCCACAGACACTGCAAGCACGTTGCCACACTCCAGAGGAGGGACAGGTGCTTACTGCCACAGATCAGCAGCGATTCTCACATTCGGAGGGCAAAAGGCAGCACTGCCCTTCTGCTGCCAGTGCCATCTGCATCCTGCCACAGCAGCGTGGGACATCTCTTCCTGCTACCCAGAGCAAACTCTGGGCACAGCCAGAACTCCCAGGAAAACACGAGCTGCTGTAAGAGCAGCTTGCAGAAAGCTTCAGACATTGGTGTAACCACTGGTGGGTTTTAAATCACAGAATCATTTTGTTGGAAAAGACCTCCAAGGCCATCAAATCCAACCTGTGCCTGATGCCTATGTTATGACCAGCCCAGAGCACTGAGTGCCACATCCAGGAATTCCTTGGACACCTCCAGGGATGGGCACTCCAAACCTCCCTGGGCAGATCCAAGGCCTAACCACGTGTTCCATGGAGAAATTCCTCCTGGTGTCCAGCCTGACCCTCCCCTGGCCCAGCCTGAGGCCGTTCCCTCTCCTCCTGTCTCTGCTCCCTGGAGCACAGTCCGACCCTGCCCCCCCCCGTCCCCCTGCCTGTCCCCTCCTGTCAGGGAGTCGTGCATAGCCAGAAGGTTCAGTGCAGATCTGCAAAAGAAAAGCAGTGACTTCCCCTTCAGTCATGACCCAGAGCAGTGGAGCAAAAACCGGCGAGCCATAAACAGCAATCCTAACGAATGGAGAGAGATCCATGGAGGGAGAGGCAAGGGATGCCTCCTCCTGTGCCGTGCAGGATCCGACCCACCCTGCTCCTGAGAAATGAGGTGCTTCCTCCAGGGAAGCGTGGCTGGGTGAGCAGCCCGGGATGGTGGGAGCAGTGCAGGGAAGGTGTGGAGCAGGAGTCTCGCCCGGCGGCCAGTGCCTCGGCGGGCAGTGCCAGGGAGAACAGGCACTTCCAGGCCTGGTGCTGGCTCCTGGCCCCGCTGACGCACTGGGATACTCCCTTTTGATGTGGGCTTCCTCTGAGGGCCCGAGCCAGCTTGTGTAAACAGCTGTGCTCCCCTGTGCCAGCCAGGAACCACCAAAACCTGTTCAGAGACAGCCCGGCATGCTCTGCCTGACACGGCACACAGACAGCCAGGCCAGCTCCGAGGGGGATGGCTGCAGGGAATGGCACCTCCAGCAGCTTCAAGTAGCAGCCATGAGCTCAGCCCTGTAGCAGGGCACAAAATGACCCTCCCCTCCTCAGCTGAGTAATGGTACCACTGGGAAAAGTCTCTTTTCCTTCCATCCTTCTGTCGGGATGAATCCCACCGGTCTGGAGAAGACTTAGGTCAGACCTCAATGGGGGATGCAGCTCCTCCTGAGGGGCAGCTCTGATCTCTGCTCCCTATGACAGGGACAGGACCCAGGGAACAGCTGTGTCAGGGGAGAGTTAGGCTGGATATCAGGAAAAGGTTCTTCCACTGCCCAGGCTCCCCAGGGCATGGGCACAGCCCCGAGGCTGCCAGAGCTCCAAGAGCCTTCAGACAGCGCTGCAGGGATGCCTAGGCTGGGACTGTTGGGGTGTCTGTGCAGGGCCAGGAGTGGGACTGGACGATCCTTGTTGGGCCCTTCCAACTCAAGACATTCTGTGATTCTGTGAACCTTCCAGGGAATATCGAGCTGAGACATGGAGATCCCACCACAGAGCCCAGAGGAGAAAGGTCCCCCAACACAGCACTTCTCTGTGGTGAAAGGAAGAGACACAACCCACACCTGTATCCTGCATAAAGGTGTGTTTATCAACCCTAATTAACATCCTGGGCCTCTCACACCCTGGCACACCTGCTAATTAGCACGCATGAGTTAATATCATTTTAACAATGGATTAGCACTTGGGGCAGGAAAAAGGGAGTCACTTCAGCACAGTGACTCACCCTGAGCACAGCAGGAAGGTGAGATACGAGGAGCATCTGCTGTGCTCACACAGGGCTCTGCAGACCGTATCTCCTTAACTAAGGCTTACTTTACAAAGCCGAGGTGCTTCAAAAATTCATGATTGTATCTGGCTTCTTTTTCACCTGCACACACAGGTGGCCTTGGAGGAGCTTCTGTCTCCACCATCCAGACGACCAGAGCCACTCGGGTCCTTCTGCGAGTCACAGTGGAGTTCCTGAGGTGATCATCACCCACTGTGATCAAGCATCTTTCAGGACACGACCTGGGGCCTGCCAGCCACTAATCACCCATCAGGAACATCCCCAGGGCAACACTGAGGAGCTGATGTCCAGGCCAGTTTTGGTGCCTCTCCGAACATCCCACAAGCACAGATGATCCTGGTGGTACTCGCGGGCACCGGGCACACGTCACTGGGACACTGGTGCCCTTTTCCAGGGAATCCTGGAAAAACTGCAGCTCTACACACATAACCTGACCTTCAAAGTTCCCTGTAGATGATGTGGCCAAGCCATGCACTGGCTTTCACCCTGGAATCCCACTCTTTGTGCCTGTGTAGCCACCTGGCAGGAGCAAAGGGTTGTCTCTGTGTAGCAGGGGACAGTTTGACTCGAGCCATCTTGTATTCAGTCATAAACTGAAGAAGAAAGTTGATTTAGCTTGCATTTTTTTTTTTTTGAAACCACAGCTTTCAAACTGGTTATCTGTGAAGCAGCACCTCACAAGAGGGCACTGATGGAAAACCATCACACCACCATCAGAATCGCTTCTACCCCCTCAAATTGATGTTTAACACTGCCTGCCTTCACTTTGTCCAACAAAAATCTGCAAACCAACCCCTGGCAATTACAGAACATTAACGCCATGAAAAATTATACTGGGTTGAATGTATCCACACTCCCTGCTATCAGAAAGATTTTCTCAGCCTCATGTTTCTATTTGGGATTAGGAAGGCAGTTGTGAAAGGCAAGTATTGTTCAGTCACAGATAGTTCCCTTTCAGCCTCTACAGAAGTCAGGTAATGAATTACAGGAGGTTTTTTTCCCTTTGGAGAAGTCAGCAGATATATCAGCTCCTGGGAAAGCTGATCCCTGTTGTTTGGCTACAAGGGGAGCTGAAAAAGGCTCCTAATGAGCTCCAGGGAGTGGATGGTGGCAGCGAGCCAGCACCTTTGCCTGTAAAACCAAGACAAGTGACAAGAGGCAGGAACCACCTCTGGCCCAAGCACAAGTTAAAATTTAAGGTTTGCATTTCGTGGCGCTGCTTGTGGCTGGCAGCTCTCACAGAAACGTGGGCACTCTGCTTGCAGACACCCTAAGAACCTCCTGAGCTGGAAGGGACCCACAAGGGCCATCCAGCCCTGCACAGACACCCTCCAATCCCACCCTGTGCATCCCTGGGAGTGTTATCCAAAGGCTCCTGGAGCTCTGGCAGCCTCGGGGCTGTCTCCTCACGGGCAAAGGCAGGGCTGCTGCTCTGCCCTGGCCCTGTGCAGGTGTGTGCAGGTACAACACACCCCTCTGTGTATGCAGGATCAGCTCCTAGAGAAATCCCTTCTCCCTCTCCTGCACTGGGGCAGTTCTTCGGGACACACACGCTGGCCCAAAGCCACCGCGAGCTCTGCGCTGCCCAGCACCAGGGGGTTTTTTTGGGGTGCCCAACCCCACCTGGTGGGCCCCCCTGAGGGGACAGGGCTGTGGCTGTCACATGCCACTGCAATCAAGCCCCGGGGCAGCAGCACCACCCAGCACAGAACGGCCGCGCCGTGCAAGGACCAGCCAGAGCTTAACAGAACAGGGACTGCTTCCTTTTTCCATGGGAATGCTCAAGGAGGAACATTTTATTCAAGACCTCTAATGCAAACACCTCCTCTCTTTTTTTTAACTATGCAGTAGCTGCTGTCATTTTCATGCTGCGTTCTGACACACTTCCACCACATCCCTGCCAATAGTTTTAATTTCATTGGAAAAATCAGCTCTGAGCGAGAGTGACAAGCTGCACGCTGGTGACGAGGCTGTCAAGTGATGGATAATGTAGGTTTACTTTATCTGTCAAAACTTTTCAACGCTAAAAATAGGTATCACAAGCTTCTGGACTCACTGCACAGAAGCATTAAACACACAGGATATTGACACTCTCAGAAACGCCCTAAGCCCCTCACAGCTGAGTAAAACCAGCAATGTGTGATGGACAGCAAAGGTCTCCGAGTTTTACTTATTTGGAGAAGAGGAAAACAACACACTACAGGATGAAAGCTCATATCCACACTGGTCAAAGCAAAGACAAGATGCTGCACACACACCTTGAAACAGAACAGCACAATATGGGATGCAAACCTGGGCAACAACAGACAGAAAGAAAGAGAAAAACTGAGAGAAAATCTTGTGCCCTGTTATCCCAGCTCTTGGTCCAGGCCCCACAGAAAGGGAGGGCAGAGATCGTCCCATGGCAGCTCCTTCTGTCCTGCCCATCCCTCACCTGGCCCTGCCCAGCAAGAAAGGGCACAGAGCTGTGAGGCTGGGAAGGATGGGAAAGCAGGAAAGAGCAAGGGGTTTTGCCAGAGGGATGAGATTTCCATGGAAGGGGTGAGTCCTCCCCAAGCAGTGGCCCATCGATGGACACCAGCCCAGCAGCAGCTCACCAAAGGGGTCAGTGGTTTTTGGGTCAGATGGGATAGGAGGAGGGGGATAAAGAGGCACCATTTACAAACTAAATCCAGCTTTTTTTATTCCCTCTGAGGCACTGGGATGACAAGCACAGGCAGGGCTGTCCCTACATTAGGCCAATATTTATGGCAGAAAGAAAATGAAGTGTCATAAGGAATTACTAATTAGATGTTATCATAACCCTGTGTATAACTGAAGCAGCACTCTGATGTGTTTTGTAAATAATTAGCAAATTAACTTTCACAATGCTCTGCAAGGTAAGTACTATCCCCATCTCCTGCACAGCCCTGATGGAATAAAAAATACAGTTTGGGAAGATTGTTCCCTTGCCCTGGACAACTGCAGAGCTGCCCAAACACAGGGAGGGGACATCAGAGAGGAAGGGAGAAAAGGAGGCTCAGGGGGGACCTTGTGGCTCTGCACAACTCCCTGACAGGAGGGGACAGCCAGGCTGTGCCCCCAGGAACAGGGACAGGAGGAGAGGGAATGGCCTCAGTCTGGGCCAGGGGAGGATCAGGTTGGAAGCACTGTCAGGGGCTGCCCAGGGAGGTATGGAGTGCCCATCCCTGGAGGTGTCCAAGGAATTCCTGGACATGGCACTCAGTGCTCTGGGCTGGGGACAAGGTGGGCATTGGGCACAGCTGGGACTCCATGGGCTCAGAGGTGTTTTCCAACCTAAATGATTCTGTGATTCCATGATTCCTCATGTGCAGGAGGCAGGAACTGAGAGGGGAAATGCTCTCCACTCCCAGCAGACCCAAAGGAAACAACTGTGAGCAACTGCTCCTTCCCTGTCCATCCAACCCTACCTTCCACCTGAGCAGGAGGGCTGCCACAAGTGTCCTTGCTCCCTCCTTCTCCCACACAGAGGTTCCTAAGGAGCAGGGACCAGAGCAGCACCTCAGCCACCCGCCCACACCCTCCTGGTGTCACTGCCACCTTCCCCCGCCGTGTGGGGCTGGCTGGCACATCCAAACCCGAGTCACTCCCTCAGCAGCTCCCTGCCAAGTGGTGGGAGCAGGGAAGTGAGGGGAGGGAGCAGAGGAAGAGGGCAGGAGCACCAACGCTGCTGTGACTTCGTGCCGGATGCACGCTGAGAAAGAGGCAGACCCGCGTCTATTTTAGATGTGCTGCATAAAAATAAAAGATGCTGGTTGACTGCACATGTTCTCATTTTTAGAAAACAAGCTCCAATTTATTTCTTCTATTACAGCCAGATGGTTTAAAAAAAATAAAACAAAAAATAAAACAAAAAAAAAAAACCACCACATCTCCCCTCAATGTCACCTCAATGAAAAGAAGCCCTGGCCTGGTTTCAACCTCCCTGGACCAGAGCACGGCACAGGAGCCACACTGTTAACACCTCTCTCAGGGGGCCCTGACCCCACTCACAGCCTGACCCAAAGCCCTCCACGGGGGGCAGAGATCTGGACCTCAGGTCCTGCCCAGAGGGCCACCAGCACTGAGTGTCACAGGCTGACTCAGGGTTATAAACATTACAGCAGGCACACAGGGCTGGCACAACTGGACTGACCACACGTCTCTGCTCTGTGTCTCGCTGCCTCCCCTGCTCCTCCTTTCCTATTGACTTGTTCTAAGCTGCCTTGAGGGGTCTTTTTTCCTTTTAAAACTCCCATCAAGTTATTTAATTGAAAGAGCAACACAAGTTTCTATGAAAGTAAATGCTGATTTTCAACTTTCCCTATTTATCCTCTCCTCATTCAAAGCCATGCCACACCATCCCATATAATTCCATTTCCCTAGATCTGTTTGCCACTGCTGTGGTGCTCAGGAGGAACAAACCTTTCATTTCAAAGCACAGTCTGTAGACATCTGTGGCCTCTGTCAGGCACCCTCAGTGGTGCACCCAATATTTCAGTGGGACACAGGGCAGAGCAGTTGGCATACACCAAGATCTCCACCATGAAGACACTCCTGGCAAAAAGGGAGGTGGGGTCAGGTTCTCAGGAGAGGTTGTGCCTGCTCCATCCTTGGGAGGTTTTCAAGCCCTGCCTGGAGAGGAGCCTGGTTTGGTTCCAGAGCTGATCCTGCTTTGGGAGGACCCCACACATCCCTTTCCACCTGACTGACACAGTGATCCCAAGCTCAGGGGAACAGTCCAAACAATTCCCAAACACCCAGGACCACGCATGCCCGGCAGAAAGGACATAAGGCAGAGATCTCCACACCAAGGGGAGATGAGCACTGCCTTGAAACCTCCTCACAGTTCATGGAATGGCAGGAGCTGAGAAGCACGACCAGGGAACACCTTTAAACAATGACTCTTCTCCATGGCCAGCAGGGCAAGGAGAGGAGAGTAGAACAAGTGCAAAGAAAAGCATGGAGCAGCTGGAGGCATCTTCTCTGAACTGCAGTCAGAAGTCTTTGGCTATCTTTTGGTACCAGCACATTTAAAAGAAAATAAAGAGCCTCTTAAATCTTGTTCCAAACTACTTTTTGGAGGAAGGCCACAGCTTATTATGGACACAGCAGGCAAAGAATACCTGATTTGTGGTACTGCAACACCTGCCCTGCTCTGTGAGCCCATTCCTGAATGTCTGCACAGCAGCAGCAACCCTGACAGACAACAGCCAGAGCCATGGGCTACACGCTCACCTCTGCAAGGTTCTTTAGGGTCTCACCTGGGCCTCCAGCTTCTAGTGCCACTGCTCTGTGAGCATGCCTGCTTACTTGTACAAATGTGAGGCTGAAGGCTCAGAGAGCCATCACTGCTCTGAGTGATCCCTAAGACTGAGAGTTCATACACAGATTAACTTCTTAAGCAAGCTCAAGGGCAGAGACCTGGTCCCTGTTACTGGCAAAACCCTTGCATTCTGAAAATCATAATAGTCCCAGAACTGCTGATTAAAAAAAAAAAAAAAAAAAAAGTACAAATGAGGAAAAGTCCTGCCTGTTCCTCCTACTTCTTATGAGGCTTTTCAGTATTTGTCTGTTGCTTGAAGGCTAAAGCCTGATTTAGGATTAAACACAACATTTGGGAGGTGGACTCCAATGCTGCCTGCTGTCACTGTTCCAACTCTAAGAAGCTCGGAGAGATATCAGGGCAGATCCTGCTCCGTGTAAGTCTGTGTGACCAAAGCTGTTTTCCCTTTATTCTATTCCCCACAGACACGCACACAACCGCGATCCATACACAGGGAGGGGATGGGTAGTGCTGGAGAGGCATCAAGGTTGCAATAAATAGGCAGGGAGAACAAAAACATGCTGCAGAGAAACAAACCAACTCAGTTTAACGGCTGCACTGATTGCCCAAAAGCAGAAGTGAGCTGAAGCACGTCAAGAAGCGAAATGGCTTTGATAACTGTGGCCCACTTCCCCCAGTGCAGCCACACTGGGGCAGGGGAGGGAACTCCCAAACATAAATAACCACGTTCTGCATTTTGGGGCCCTGCAGAAGCCGCCTGAGCTCCCCCGAGCTGAGGCCAGGTCAGCACACAGGGCATGAGCATCCATCTCCCCTCCCATTTCAGTAACACACCAAGCTCAGAGCATCCTGCATCAGTCCTGGAGAGACCCCTGAGGAAGCAGAATAAGCACAGAAAAGCTCAGGAGGTCTCCTGCAGCTCCCCATTGGGGGATCCCACAGCACGGATGAGCCAGAGCCTCTCCAGGAGGAGGAGCCTCCTCTTCCTCCCTCTCCCCCCTGGTCCTTACAGCAGGTGTCCCCTGGGACATCAGCTTGCAGGACACAAGTCGAGAAGCTCTAAAAGCCACGGCAAAGCAGCACAGCCCCACAGCTGGCAAGGAAAGGTTAAACCAAGGGTTTACTATTACTGGGCTTTGGAGTGAAGTGTTCTGATGACACTACTGGGACTACAAGAGAGCCAAACAGGCTTCCTCCCCAGACCTCTCCAAAAACAACCACATCAGGGCTGTCACATCCTGCATCCTCTTCCAGCAACCTGGCTCCCAAAACACAGCTGGCCAAAACACCACAGTTTTATTTTCTGACTGTTTTGGCTCCCTGAACTTGCTCACTGTGCACTGAGCAAGGCCCCGGTGCTGCTGCAAGGAGGGGAGAGAGAACACATGGCCCTGATTAAAAGGCCAGCTCAGGCTCAGAACCACATCTCCACCACTGGGCAGGGAAGCACAGGAGGGAATTGGGGCTGAAGTAGGGTGAACCAGGTGCACAACACATGGGTTACACTCTGGATCAGTACCTTGGGCTGATCCACAACCACTGGCCCCTGCAGGTGTTTCAAGCTAGAAGTGCTCAAGACTTGCTCTTACAAAACCTACACAAGCACAAAACCATCACAAATGGTATGTCCCTCCCAAAACTGAGAAAAAAAAAAAAACAAACAAAGGACTAACTTTGCCATGGAAGAAGCACCAGGCTTCAGGACAGCAGCCCCTCTGGCACGAGTCAGTATTGATACAACAGAGTGGGAGAGAAAGGAAGAGAAGTGGAAACCTCTCCCATCTTTCTCTTATTTTGCCTTAAATGCACTGTAGTTTATGTCCTCAATAAAAGCCTTTGCATATCTTTCCAACTTAAATGTGGATTGGAACCTCGGGATTACTGCCCGGCAGAATTAACGTATTAGACATAAAAACCATAACATTTCATTATCCATTGTAAACCACATGTGCTTTCCCCCTGGGGAGACTGGAAATATCACCCTGTTTCACTATCATTTTCTGTTAACTGGCTGCCCTGCCACATGTTCACACACTGGCACGCTCACTTGGATGATATAGCAGCCCTCTGGTTTCATTCCTCTTTCTTTATGATGCTGACATTTTTTTAAAAAAATGTCTTTTTCTGTTCTGTTTTTGTCTCTGTGAAGGCACCGCACTACAAAACCACTGGTCTGGAAAAAAAAAACTTACCCTGGAACAAAAAAACCACTCATATTTGTCTAGCTGGAAACATACCATAGCCTGATGTCTGGAGCAAGGGTAGAAGGCAACACAGAGGCAAGAAAACCCCAAACACAACAGGCAAGAAGACTCAGACTCATTTATGGGCACATTGGGGTCTGCGGTCAATAGTGAGGCACTGAGGGACAGAATCTCCTCTCTCTGCTGTTTAAACTCCCTGTATTCCTCCCTCTCACTGTTAGGCTGGCTGCAAATTCCAAGATCTGCACAGGCCACAGATTTTGCCTGTCTCTCTGAAAGGTCAGAACCGAGGAGCAGCACAAACCCCCCCCCCCCAGGACAAATGGGCCAGCTGGCAGCAATTTGGAGTGAACACACAGAGGAAGTGTGGGGAGGAGCAGGGGCCAGAGGGGAGCCTTTAAGAAGCCTGGGTCACCCTTGTATTGCAACTTGGAGGCTGCCGCAGGGAATCTTTTTATTTAATCAGTTTTGTATCTTTGCAAAGATTAGTGAGCAACTGCCCCGATTTAGTGCTGCCATGTTTCTGTAAACATTCCTGGACTGGCTTGCTTGGCTACAACATGCAGCGGCTGACACGGTCTCTCATATAAACATTGCACTCTGCATCTCCAAGAAGCCTGAACATTTTTATTCCCAAGAGACCACTGGTCATGCTCTGCCCCAGGACAGAGAGGGGAAGAGGAGGTGAGCAGAGCAGGAGGAGGGTGGGCAGGAGCTGCAAACACACACACCTTCACCAAACCCACCCCAGGCTTACTCACATGAGGCTGTCACAGCAGTCAACAGGCCCAAAGGGAAACATTGGTGTCCCACGTAGCTCCTGGAATGAAAAAGGAAGATTAAAAGGTCGCTTTGGATTTGAAGCATCCACGCACACAGAGCTGCTGTTCTGCTGCCTGACCCCCTGAAACACACCTCGGCCAAACTCCAGCAGCCAGGCTTTTATCACTGACACCACCTCGACCTATTAGTGCAGGGGGTGGGAATAATTCAAATCCAAATTGCTTCTCACTGTTTGCTGCATTTGCCAGAGCCACAAAAGCCAATTAAGGCGGTTTCCCTTGGCTCTGCGGCCGGTCAGCTCCAGACACTGAGGGCTGCAGGCAGCATTTCCTTGCTCTAAAGCATCTCTTTCCACAGGCCTTGGGTTCAGCTAGCTGTACCACTGCTGTTGAGCTGGAGGTTTACAGGAACCTTGGCTCCCAGTCGAATGCTCTCAGCATTCAGGGTTAGCGTGGATCTCACAAACAAACACCTGGAAGCACTGGCAGAGGTCTCAGGTAGCAAAACAGAATGTATTTAAACAGAAATCCCTAGAATGCCTGCACAACGAAAGCAGTAAAAGGTCACTTATCCCCAGCAAATATCATCCCCACACGCTGCTGAGAGATTGGAAACATGAGTGCATTGATAACTCCCATCCAGCAGAGATTTCCTGTGGCTCTTCTCCCTGACCAGTGCTTCCCATCACCTCGAGACACAGATTTGAGGGAGGCAGAGCTTGCTGATGGCTCCTTATGGAAAATTCTTGTTCTGCCACACCAGGGAAGTGGGAAGAACAGGGCATGCCATGGCAAAGCCACCACAAGACACTGAGCCCTCCAAAGCCCTCGCAGCTCCGAGGGCTGGGGATGATGTAACAGCATCAGACATCTGCCAAAGAAATCAGCCAGCTCCATCGTGCCTTGCTCCAAACCCGCACAGCAATTTCCATTCCAGAGCAGGAACCTGTACCGGGGTTTAATACCCTCTCCAATACATCCCTTTCCACAAAGAAAATCTGTGCCCACTGCTCCAGGAACACACATAATCCTTGCAAGCAGATGTCAGCCCCCAAAGCTGAGAAAATGACTTTGTTCTTGGGGGTGAGGGAATTTAAAATGCAAGAAGTTGGAATGTCCAGATGAGTTTGGTAACTTGAAGCCCGTGAGGAAACACCTGCTCTCTGAACAGCCACGGCTGTTTTATCCACCCATAATTCCATGGGAATGGCCTTTTGCTCGTTGACAATCCAGCAGCCATGGCCAGAGAGCTGGGAAAGAGAGGAGGGAGCTGCCAGGAGCCAGCAGCCCCATCCCACAGCACTGCCCCACACAGCAGCTCTCACACAAGATCCACCAAATCCAACATGAGTTCCTCCACCCAAACCCCCTGGAGGGACACCACAGCAGGGATTGGGGTCACAGCCACACCTCCCCTCTGCCAGCAAATAGCAACATTTCCCAGGTTTTTACAGCAGGTAAAGTACGGCTCCGGGATCTCACAGGGGAGAAGAGGCACAGCCAGAGAAAAGGGATTTTCATCAAAAACTCAACAACAATTGGATGTAGTCATTACCCAAGAGATCTTCTTGGTAGAGTCCCACAGAATGAAGCCCTGGATGGACGAAGGGCCCGTGAAACCTGGTTAATACTCAACGATCACCTCCTCCAAGCAGGAAGGCAGGTAAGAATTCCAGGAGACGTCCTGGAAAAACTGAAACACAAAAAGGAGGCTTACAGAGGGTGAAAGCAGAGACAGGAAGGCTAGGAAAGAGATTGTGCCAGCAGCCAGGTTGGACAGGGCTTGGTGCTAGTGTGTGGAAGGTGTCCCTGCCTGTGGCAGGGGGCTGGAATGGGATGGGATTTAAGGTGCAGCTAAACACAGGGTGTCCTACACACCTTGTGGAGCCAGGAGGGCTTGGCACCAGAGGGACTGTGTCTGTAGGGAGATCAGGACAGGCAGTAGCAGATTAGTAACACTTCTGGGAAATTTTATCCTGGGAAGGATATGGAGCTAAGCCTGGAAGTCTTAATTCCTGCTGGCCTGAGTCCTAATGACGGGAGAGAGAGCTGTCGCTGTGCCACGATTAAATCTGAGCTGATTCCCGGGGCTGGGCCAGACACTTCCTCTTCCCAGCACCCCTGGAGGGGTGTGGAGAGCCCCGAGGAGAGGCTGTGCATCAGAGCTGGGCTCAGGATGCAGCAGCTCCACAGAGCCTCCACCACCACCTGTGCTCAGCACAGACGGGCTCTGCCAATGCCAGTGGCTGCCATGGGTGCGCAAAAAATCCTCCTCCCAGCCCAAAAAATCCTTCTCCCAGCCCCTGTCCCATCACAAACGTCTGCCCCCAAGCAACTCCCTGGGACATGAGGCACTTCCCTCCCTTGCCTGGCTGGGGCTGAAGAGCACAAGCGATGGACACACGGCTCACGAGCAAGTCCCCAGGAGAAGCAGATGCCAGGCTCCCCAAACAGAGAGCAACAAATATCTTTGCCCATCCTCGAGTCCCTCTTGGGACAAAACCAGGGTGAGGGCAGGCCACTGCCACCAGCAGTGCCAGGAGTCACCCCTGCTGCGGGTGAGGCAGGAGCTGTCCTGTAATTAACACTGCAT
This sequence comes from Anomalospiza imberbis, assembly GCF_031753505.1. Taxonomy (NCBI): domain Eukaryota; kingdom Metazoa; phylum Chordata; class Aves; order Passeriformes; family Viduidae; genus Anomalospiza; species Anomalospiza imberbis. The sequence continues at coordinate 31,161,502 of NC_089682.1, forward strand.
CAGAGCCCTCACAGGGAAAGGGACCAAGCCCAGATTAGGCAGACAAGCTCGGCTCTGACAGCCCCTAAGCTTAGCTTAAAGATGTATTGCAATAATATGTGTTTAACTCAGCGCTCGGGATGTGCAGAGTTTTTAATGCATCTCTTGAAAGGTGAGCAGAAAAACAAATGAAAGTGTTGCTAAAAAAACCCGTTTTCCCATATAAAGTAATGGAAGTTCAGCTCGAAGATCTACAAAGTGTTTTTCTTTAGTGTAAGAAAAGCCTGTGATACCCGACTACCCTCAGGTCAGAGCACTGATGTTTTCTCCCCCCAGGAGCTCCAGCCTTCTCAAGGATCTGTTTTGTCTTATCTACAAAAGCCCTTTCTTCCCTTTTGCTGTTCTGGAAGCTCGCAGGGAAACCCCAGCATCCCCAACAACTGCTGTAAATCCCCAGTTCTCTTCCTGATTTAAGCATGGCTACAAGAGCCCGGTATCATCAGCCAGCATTTATCCTGGAAAACATGTAACTCCAATTCCACAATCCTATTACATGTGCTCCCAGCATTTCTACAGCAGAGATTTAGCTCTTAGCTCTCCATTGCTTTATCTCTTTCTGCGTTTGCCGGGGCAGAAATCAGCTCGGGCTATAAAGGGGTCATTTCCAAATGCTTCTCCTGTCTTTGCTGCAAATCTGGGGAAAAAAAGCTCACATAGCTGCTGTGCACTCTCCCAGGAGTGGGGAAGCCCTGTCCTCCCCAAGGATCACGGTGGTTTCAGAGGTCTGACCACCTGGAGGGCAAAGAGCCCATCCAGAGCAGAGATGGCAAAACATGAAATCAAATCCCAAAGGGATCCCCCAAACTCCACATGCCCCTGGCCCTCCCTGTGCCCTACTATATCTCCCTACTTTTGTCAGCAAACTGAGCCACCACAGAGCCATCCCTGTGTCTCAGCAACACACCCACCTCTTGCATAAAAAAATAAAACAAATTAGAACCAAACCACAGGAGCACTGTTCCCACAGGCCTCTGTGCACAGATACGTGTGCAGCTCCTGAATCACCATCTCCTCCATCTAACACTGACACCCAGTTTTAAGGCTGTTTTCCCATCCACCTGCCTGCTACCTCTTCCCCGTGGTACCTGCCCTGTGCTCTTGCCCAACACCTGTCTCTTACCTCACATCACACCTCCAACACGTTCTTGTCAACTCATGGTTTAGTCACTGTTAGCAAGTCCAAACCCCAGCTGGCTTTGCCAGCGAGACACTTCTATCTCCATGAGAACATCAGCCCGGCCTCCTGGATCCCTGCTCCCACAAAGGCTGGGACAGCCCAGGGAGCAGGCAGTGCTCTCCAGAAACGACTCTCAGGGCAGCAGTGGCACTTCCAGAGGCTTTGGGCTCCTCCTGGAGCAGCTCCACTCGAGGAGCACCGACTGGGATGGACGTGGAGAGGAAAGGAAGGATTAAGACAAATGGCTGTGCAGACGTGTCAGAAAAATCAAGCTGCCCAAACTCACAGCAACTCAGTTCTGGAGCATTAAAAATTCATAAAAAAAATTAAAATCACCCTGATACTGGAGGATGCAATTTTCTTTTCTTTCCTGGAAAACACGCCAAGGGAAACAAACAGAGAGGAGGTCACAGGCAGCCCCGCTAAAGCTGCTCACAAGGGTTTATCCTCTTTTCCCTCTAAGGCCAATTGCTGCTTTGACTTCCAAGGGGAACAGCCCACCTCACCTTGGGAGCAGCCCCACAGGAGCCATTGCCAGTAACATTCACGGTTTCACTCACAACATGGCCCTACAGGGAAATAAATCCCTACAATATGCCTGGGAATGATGCCAGCTCTTTCCTCTGCAAAAGATCTTCTCCCCACCCTGCAGCACCCTGAACTCCTCTGGCTGTGCTGTTTGGCTATGCCCCCACGGTCAGAGCCCGAGGTGGGGCTGCTGCAGCCCCTCACCCCTGACCCACCACTTCCAACATCCCTTCCTCCTCCTCCCTCTTCCATGTGGCCCTTTCCCAGCAGCCAACAAGCCCAGCCTTTGTCCTCCCCTCCAGGCACCTCTGATCCCTGTGCCCTCTCCCCACCCTGCTCCCCACTGCATTGTGGAATCCAAGCACTGCAAAGTTGAGGAACATGTAAGAGTTCCTGGAGGGAAAAAACTTACAAAATAGCCCTTGAGTGTGTGCTGAGTGGGTTTCTTGCAGACAGAGCGTGCACCTGGCTGCAGACACCACTGACTGTGGACACTCCTCACCTCACCCGTCACCCAGCTCACCCACACCACCTGCCTTTGCTCACAGAGAGCCTGGGCTCTGCCTTTGGTTTCTGCTCTGCACCAACCCCACAGCAGAAGAAAGCCTTGCAGCAATGTCTCCTGGCTCAGCAGGCTCCCCTGCCCTCAGTGCTCTGGAACTGGCTTCCACAGGCACCTCCGGAGGAGCCCCTCTGCCGCAGGTGCAGATCAGACAGATCAAAGAGGGAAACCTGCCCTCTGCCTTCACTTCGGCTTTGCCTTCAAATCAGCCTCTCCGATGTGCTGCTTCCCTCTCACTGCTGCTCCTTTTGCCCCCTGCTCCTGTCCACAGCTCTGGCCTTCGATTACACCATCAGCTCCATCACCAGGAATATTTCATCAGTGCCTACCCCATCTTTGCACCTGCTCCTCCCAGACACTTTTCCTGTCCAGGTGATGGCTTTCTTTGTGGCAGGGCTGCAAGACCCGAGCTGCTCCAGGGCTGACACATCCCCTGGGGCAAAGCCCCGCTATGGGAGCAGCACAGCAGCACGCAGGAAGGTGGCAATCTGCACCAGATCTCTGTTTATACCCACACACACACACAAGAACGCTGCTAAGTGCTTTTTGAGAGGGAGGTGGGACCGGAGAGCTCCTCTAACCTACACAATCCTACCATTCTGTCAGTTTCTTGTAAACAAAATAATCCAGGCTGGAGCTGGAAGCGGCTGCTCACTTGACAGCACAGCAGAGAGGTCTCGCAGCTCGTGTCCCCTCTGCTGCGGCATTTCCCTTCTCAAATCCATCACAACTCAGACAGGACGTCAAAGGTCTCTTCCTAGTGCCCTACCTCTGCAAATCCTCCCGTAAGGAAGGAGATAATTGCACCTGCTTAAGGCTCCGGGATGTCACCGCAGTGTAACATGCAATTATTGCAGCACCTGGAAGGATTTGCTAGAGAAAGCACCAGTGCAAGTCCCCTCTGCTCAAAAAACACTTCATGCTTTTCCCTTTGCCCAGTGCTTTCTGACAGGGAAGGGGGGGCTGATTTCAGGAGGTAGGCTATTGCAATTGAAGCTTTAATTTTATTTTTATTTTATTAAGCCTGTTCCCAGCCCAAAGGTGCCCATGGCTTCCAGTGGCATTTTCCAGAGGAGCAATTCTGCCCCTGGAAAGTGAGGAGCTCTCAGCTAGCACCACTAAGAGGGAGATGATGCTCAGTTTGACAATGAGACTGTCAGTGGGCTTTGAAATGTCACTCCCACACCTCGCAGATGCAGTTGGCTCATCACTTGTTTCACAGCAATGTACTGGAGCTCCTTTTGTAACTGATACAAAATGTTTCACCAGGCTGGAGCTTTCATTTGGAGAAAAAGAGCTCTCCTTCCCTTCCCATTGAAAGGCATTTTAATTAATTGTCTTGAACATATTTAAACTGTTCCATCCTTTCTAAAGACACTTTTCCAGGAACAAACCATGTCCTTAAGTAAAACCCATATGGCATCAAGCTGAACTAAAAAAGCCCCAAAACACCACAAAAAAACCAAACTGATATTTCAAGAAGGTGGATCTTCCACCTACCATCATTCTTGTCCCTGACTTTGCCAGACCTTATATCTGTGAATAACTCTGGAAGGATAACCAGGACAAATGTTTGTATGATGGCAGCTTGACAGTGTAACTTGTTTTGAAACAAGCATGTAAGATAAATCACAACTGGAATGACAGGAAAAAAACCAAGTGAGACGAGACACCAAAAACCCGTGGGAGAGAGATAACACAAGTTCCATGGAGATCTGGTATCTAATCTTACAGTGAGCCCATCATTTCAGTACCAAAAATAATCCATTAGATGAGCTTTCCTTTTCAGCATCGATTTTCAAGCCATACAAAAATTGTCCCAAAAAGCCTTAAGCACCAATCACTGCAATCTTCACGTCCTCTCTATCCCTTCACATTTCTTGCTCCTCTCTGGCCAAATGCAGGTGGAAAAGGAAAGAAGCCATACAAAGCAGCCCAACTTCACTCCATCCTCAATCCTGGGTATATGAAAATGTGGATGTAGAAAGCAAAATTTATCCCTGAGGTAATATTTCACTCAGAAATAAAGCTTCCATTTTCATCCTGTGGCAACTCAACGTCCCCTCCTTGCCAGCCCTGACCTGGAGCTGTGTGGAAATTGGACTGGGCTGTGACATTTTCCAAGGGCCCAGATCTATACACCCATGTGCTGCTCTTCATCAGCTAATCACACCAGATTTGCCTCCTAGGGCTGGAGCAACACTGTTTGCTCTCTGATCAATCACACAAAGTTTGAAAGTGAACTCTGTTAGGTGGGTTATTTGTCTCAAAACTAAGGCAATGGTCACTTCATCGCTGGCAATAAAACCAGCTTGTCCTCAGAACTCATCACAGCTCTGTAAATTGCTCTTCTGCTTCCACAGGAATTTTCTTGTTGGAGAAAACTGGCCATGTAAAAATATTCCCAATACATAAAGTCTAAATCAGCCCATGGATTGGTTGCTGGTACTTGGTTGGAGAAAGGAAGACAAGCACACCCCACACCAAATCCTGGGCTGTTGTGCTCCTCCATTACACAAACACTTGGCAGGCTCCCACTGTAAAACTTATGCACTAAAATTAGCTCTCACAATTGCAATCAATTGCAACAATCAAGCATAAGTAATTCCAGGGAAAGGAAAAGAAAAAAAAAAAAAAAAAAAAGAGGTGAGCATGGCAAACAGTGCCAGAGCACTGCAGTGGTTCCTCCATGGGTCCATCCTTGTGTCCAGCAGTTTTCCTGCCTGTTGTCTGCAGGGCTGCAAATACAGCACTGTTCCCCTCCTGTGTGAGGCACTGGCACACACAGCCATGGGACAGAACCAGAGCACAGCTTTGTGCAGGGTTTGTTTTTCCCTCCTTGAAACAACAACTGGTGAAACTTGTAAAATGTTACATTGTTTGGAAGGGAAGGCAGAAAACGTATATAAACTTCTGGCAGCCAAACACATATGGCAGGAATATGCTGGAGAGCACAGAATGCTCCAGAGAACACAAGGAATTACGAGCCCTCCCTGGGTAATTGAGTGTAAATATTACGGCTGATGGTCTCTTCTCTCCCACATACAAATAAATATCTGTGCCCCCACCTTCATGTGGGCTGTGCTCTGTCTCCTTACACCAACAATCTATATAACTTCTGGCCCCTGAGAACCTACATCTTGCATGTCATCACACATTAAAACTCAATTACCTGCCACTGTTTCCATTCCCTTCTGGGCTTTGGGCTGGATTTCTATTTCAAGCAGGTCGCAGCTGTATTACAAAGGAGCAGAGACAGATAAACAAGCAGATGGTGTTAGAGACACATTCTTGTGTTGCAAGGAGTGCAAGAAGCTGGCGTGGTACAGCCTGATCCAACCAGCAAAGCCCTTGGTAGCACAGAAATGTCTCCCTTCCTCAGCTCCCAACAGCAGATGCTCTTCTGACCCACACTTATCCCACCAAAGACAAAACCAAGCATAAATTCATCATTCTTCCTATCACCTAAAAGCTATTTGAAACCCAAGCACACTGAGAACATTTGGGATTATTTAATATTTTATAAGATGGCATTTGCACTTCCAATGCAACTGCAAATGATAAAAGATATGCACAAAATGTAGGAGTGAAATCAAGTAATCTAAAATTCCTCGTTGTGAGTTTGCATCAAGAGCAAAAAACATTTAGAGAAAGATTTTTAATATATATATATATATGAGCTACCTGGGATAGTTTTAAATACAGCACAAAAATGGAGATGGCTAGAGGAAAGGATCTGGAGGAAAATGAAGCTGATAATCAGGAATGGAACAACACACCAACACAGTGCAGAACACCCTCCAAAAGCAATGGAAAGATCCTCTTTGCAGAAAAGCTTTGCCTCAGCAGAAGATGACCACTGAACAATTCCCTGTAAATCTCACAGTGCCATGGAAATGCAGCGACATCCCAAACACAGGAATCTTCTTAGACTGGAGAGACAGGGAAAAGAAAAACAGCCACACTCCAAAAGAGTCTTAAAACCCTATCACAAAAATTGACCATCACAAAACCAAACAGCAGCAGCGAGCTGTGCAGCCATGCTCCCAGAAAGGAGAGCCCTCCTGGAGTGCCTGCCCTGCTCCTCGGGAGGCATCTGTGATGCCAGCCTGCTCCAGGGCCACCAGCAGGAATCCAGCAGGAATTCCAGCCCTGGCACAGCCAGGCTGGCACCACACATGTGCCCAGGCAAGTGACAGCTCAGGTGACAGGCACAAACACACTCACACACATGGATACATGGGAGGGACACTCGGGATGCAAAGGCATTTCCCTCTCCTGCACAGAATCCATCCAGCCCTGGTTCCCTCTGTCCCATGCCAGCCCCAGAAACACAGCTGTGGCCTCGGAGTGCCCTGGGAGCCCCCAGAGCCACGTCCTGAGCTCCAGAGAGGCTCTGCCACCCCGGGAGCAGCTATTTTTGGAGATCTCTCTGGTTGCTAGGGCAAACTCCCAGCAATGAGCACCATCCTCCAGGCAGGGTCTTGTGTGCCAGTCAGGAGAGGGGGAAGCAACTGAGAGAAGGGATGACTAAGCAGGGGAACGTGAGAAACCAAACAAAAGGCCAGCCTGGGGAGAAAAACATGGCCGTGGCTCCCAACAGGGCTCAGCTGAACTCCTACATGGAACCAGCCTGGCTGCATCGAGCCAACAGAGCCCTGATAGCCTCAGAGACATTTCCAAAGGCTGTGCAAGGCCTCCTGCTGCCCTCAGGCAGGATGAACTTCATCCCAACACCAGCCCCAAGCCAGAGCATGTGTCCATACAGCTCTCCTGGACTGCTGTTCCTACTGCTTTACACCAGGGAGTCAGCCAGGCAGACAGAGAGGAAGCACTTGGCCCTCAACTGCACACCAAGACTCCTGCAAAATTAGGAAATTGCTCCAGATGCTCAAAATCCCACAAATAACTGATGGATCAGGTTTCTAGGAGCTGTAGGCATGGACAGCTTCTCATTTTCAAAATTACTGGAGCCTTGGTTTACACCAGCCTCTTACACATCTGGATAGTCTTATGTAGTTTACAAAAGACCAGGACAGCTTTCTATTCATTTCTATCTCTTATTTTGAGCTTTCAGCTAAAAAAACATCTTTAGAAAGTTAACAGGGCAGAGGTGGTAAAGAGAGGACAAAGTTGGGAGGAGGTATAAACTCTGTTCCCTTTTTTCCACAGTGAAGAAACTCATACAATAATCTCACTTAGGCTTCTAAATAACTCAGTTTTGAAAAATGGGCTTTAAACAGCACTGAAACCTAAGACCATAAAGAGAAAAACATATGTGCACATGGACTTAAGAAAGCAAACAGCTTTTCAAAACAGAACTCCTCTGACACACTCCTAAAGAAATTGTTTTTTATTTAAACCATCACCAGCTGAAGGGCAAGAGAAGGACTCCAGCACATGTCAGCAAGAACTCCCACTCCACACAGGCAAAAACACTGGCACAAAAGTAAACTAATTGCTCTCTAAGCTTCTAAGATGCCATTAAAAATTACTATATATATATATATATATATATATATATATATATATCCATGTGATACTTGTACAGGAACACATCCACTCATCACAATTTAGGGCTTTTTTAAAATAACTTCAGGAGAGAATTTGGCCATAGGACAACACCCTTGTATAGAAAGGACTAAAGAGGAAGACATGCTCCAATCCACGTGAAATCCCCCAGAGTCAGGAGACCCAGCCTTGGCAACAGAGATCCTCGGAGGTCTCTTCCAACCCTGATGTTTGTGTGATTCCCTTCTCCACTTGCTGTTAGAGGCAATACAGGTTAATAAATGTTGGGAAGGAGCGTGCCTATAGTGTGACTAAGATGCTCAGAAGTGGTTAGAAGTGTCCTGGAGCACCAGGAAGCTCGTGGGGAGGACACAGAATTCAGTTAGGGGAGGAGGATGGAAGGGACCAGGAGGTCTGGGATATTTTGGGTGAGATACACACACGGGCTCACCCCTGAGAAGCCTCTGAGTTTTAAAGGTGCTTTAACCTGCCTCAGGTCTATATAAACAGAGATGACAGAAACAACTGCCTGGAGCAGCCTGGGAAGAGGAATTCTGCTCTCAGCTTTCACCGTGCAGCTCTGTGCTGGAGAGGAGGGAGGAGAGGGAAAAGGGAAGCAGAAGATCCACGCTGGACAGGAGCAGGCCTGTTTCCTTTGTATTCTGGGTCACCGGGACCATTCAGCCCTTAGCAGCAGCCACTGCCCCGTGCCAGGCAGCACATGTGAGTGGCACCAGCCTCTCCAAGCTGCACAAGGGACCTGCTCCAGCGCTCTGGGGACACAGCCTGCCACTGCCACTCGGGGAGGCGCGGAGGGACAGCGTGGCTAGTGGCAGCCCTGGAGCCCTGCACGTGTGGCACTGAGGAGAAGCCCAGCGCCCAAGGGCTGCCCCAGAAGCCTGGCTCACCCCGCTCAGACGCTGTGTGCCTCTGGAAGAGCGCTGGAGTTGAGGCAAAGGTCAGCCTGAGCTGCTGCACTCCCGCTTCCAACCCTCCTCCCCGGGCTGCACAGCTTCTAGATTAATCTGGCTCTTTGGGCTTGTGGGCTTTTATTGCGATTCTCAGGGCAAAGCCTGGCTTTGTGAGGGCTTTTTGCAGCTCCACTCATCCCAGCCCGCTCCCTGAAGCGGCTCCTAACAAGCCAAGGAAGGGAATGTGCTTAGCCTCCTCCTCATCCCCCGCTCCCTGGAACACTTTAATCAGGAACAGCCCTGCTTCGTGGGATTGTGCTCCACGGGTCACACCAGGGGGTCAGCCTGCACCAATCCCCCCTCCACAAACCCTGACCTCCCGACTTGAGGATGCCAGAGGGCAAGAAATCCTGCTTCTGTGCAACGAGGCATTGTTAAAGAGAAAATTCCTCCTTTTTTTTTTTTTTCTACATCCTTTACAAGTCTGGGAGAATTGGGGTTGTTCAGCCTGCAGAAGAGAAGGCTTTGGGGTGACCTAATTGCAGCCCTTCAGGACCTGAAGGAGCTACAGGAAAGATGTAGAGAGACTGTTTAAAAGGGTGACAGGAGAAGGGGGAATGGCTTCCCACTGCCAGAGAGCAGGGTTAGATGGGATACTGGGAAGGAATTCCTCCCTGTGAGGGCCCTGGGTGCCCAGAGCAGCTGTGGCTGCCCCTGGATCCCTGAAGTGTCCAAGACTAGGTTGGATGGGGCTTGGAGCACCCTGGGACAATGGAAGTGTCCCTGCCCATGGCAGGGGGTAGCACTGGATGGGCTTTAAGGCCCCTTCCCACCCAAAGCATTCTGTGATCTGTGTGTTTATTGCCTCCCAGCAGAAACCATCCAATGCCCACCAAAATCAGGCAGGAATTTACTGACCCCACTCAGACACTGGTGGGAACTGCTGCAGTGCCATCCTCCAGAGCCCCAGTCACACAGCACGGACAGGCAACGCCATCCACCCTCCTTGCACCTCTTCTTCCCCTCCAAAACAGAAGGGTCAGGGTTATGCAGCATCTCCAGCACTGTTTCCTGCACAGTCCCAGTGCCAGAGGTAGGGACCAGCAGCCCTTAGAGGGCCAGACTGTCAGGAGACACCTCTGCCTCACCAAAGTACATGAGCAGGCCCAAGGACATGCACCTGAATGGGCACGGGGCAGTGCCAGCCACAGGAAAATCCCAAATCCTCCATGGCAGGGCAAGCCCAGCACCAGCCCAGGACTCAGGGACACACTGGAGAAACCCCCTCCTTGCAGATGGTCCTTGGAAATATGGTGTGGCCAGGCTCCAGGCATCCAAACCACGAGGTCTGCTTCACACCTGCCGTTTTCTGGGGGTTTTTTTTAGTGGCTTGGTTTTTTTAAACTGCTGCTGGATCCATGTGACAAATTTTAAGCATGTGAGACTTGAATCCTCATGACTAAAGAAGCAGAGAAAAGGGGGGGGGACGTGTGGTGGGACACACATGATGCCACAACACACACCCACACATTTAAACTATAAAAACCTAAGAGGAAGGATAGCACAGGAGTTCTGTTCCAGAAGTAGCAAAGCCTTAATTTTTTCTTTCTTGAAAACACCTCAGTCACTGAAGAAAGAAAAAAATAAAAGAGAAAAATGGACTGATGCTCTGACATGTCATTTGTACTCACCTTGGCAAGATCTCTCGTTTTCCAGAGGTCTAACAGCTCCCAGGTGAACACAGCAGCTCCAGAGGGACGGAGTTTGACAGCACCGTCCACAGAGATCCCTGGAAAACAGAGGGGTCGAGTTTTCCCTCGGGGCAGTCCCACTGAGAACAATTTTGACTTTCAGGGTTCCTCCACTTGGCATCTGGGTGGCAGAAGGGTGTGGAGAGGAGTCCCGGTGGGACACAGGAGGATCCTCTTGCACGGAGAGCACACAGGGCTCACGGCTCTGCTCGGCCAGGAAGGACAGCTTGCCATGGGAACTGCAAGGAGCTGCTTTCTTTGAGGCACAGAGCCCAAGTCTCACTGAGAGCTGCCCACAGGCAAACATCTGAGCTGCACTCAAGCCTTTCCACTCCCATGTGCTCCCCAGAAGAGGCCAGTCCCACTCAGAGGCTGCAGCAGCTTCCAACAAAGACATTGGGAATTGTTCCTCCCTCCAGCTAGAGCCAGGTGAAATGAAGGAATGCACCCACCACTGAAGGGCTTGGAGGGAGATTCCCCAAGGGACCACGAGGCTCAGCAGGCTGCCAGCCCACATCAGCTGCAGAGCCCCTGGGACCAGTCCCAGTCCTGCAGAGCCCGCGGTGAGCGGAGTGACCCAGTAATCCAATTAGGCTGTCTGGAGACATAAACCCAAAGGAAAGGAAAAGGAAGGGAAGAGGAGCAGGGAAAAAACTCTGCCTAAAGCAGAGTGTATCCTCCTTACTGCAGCTCAAGCAGGAGTTCAGCTGGGAGCCAGTGCCTGGGAGAGCTCAGCCTGGAGCCCCAGCACCAAGCACAGGAGCTGCCCAAAGCTGCACGGAGCCCAGGCATGAGCAGACAGCCCTTCCTAACCAGCCTGCCCAGGAAAGGTGACTCCAGCCTGCTCCAGCTGCTGCCCTGGCTTCTGTCACACGGCACTCAGCCACTGCCAGGTATTCTGAGCAGGGCAGTATCCGGAAACCACGTGGCTGCAATGGGACATGGGGAGGGACTGGATGATCCTCACGAGTCCCTCCCAACTCCAGATATTCCATGATTCTGTGGTCATTCCTTCTGAACACAGCTGGGTGGCCAAGGCTGCTCCTGGGAGCCCTCCCTCGGGGTGCCTGTTCCCTTCTGCCCATCCCACCAGGTGCCCAACTCCAAAGAATATCCAACCCATGGATGCCGCACATCAAACATAAACGTGAACAAGTCCAGGAGAAAGCACCCACTCAGCTTTAAAGGTCAGAGCCCCCAGGAAGAAAAGGGAAGTGCAATTTGGGAAAAACCCTACCATGGCAAAAAGGGGATTTCTGGGTAAAACAAGTGTTTAACTAACTGCCAGCGGTTTCCACGTGCCTGAGAAATGAGCATGGCCAAAGTGCTAAAAACATGTTTTAGGAAACTTTCTGGCTGGACTCTGGCTTCTGCTGAGACAGGAGCTCATGACAGACTCAAACCCAGAGAAGGAGACTGCAGCCATCAATGGGTTTGTGGGTGTAAAAGCTCAAAAGCACAAAACCATCACCTCAGCTCCCATGCTGGAAGCCCAGGCAGCATCATCTGGGAGTTGGGAAAACAACAAAATTAAAGAAAAAAGCCTTATAAATGCCACTGCTCTGGAAAATTAGAATTCTTAACAGGAAAACAAACATAAGGCTTGTTGTAGCTGATGATAACTATCAGCATGCCAGGGGTTTCATGGTTTCTCCATTATTATAACAAAAGCATCTTGCCTGAACTACAGGAGTTAAAAATGCAGAACATCCTGACTTCCCAGAGATAATTCTGCAAACAAGGAGTGACAAGGATGCACTTCCACCACTGATTTCTTTCATGAATAACTCTATCAGCGCTTTCACTCCGCAGGGAGATCCAGATGTTTTATCAAGATAGATTTACACTCCAAGATCCAGGTTTGAAAGCATGACAGGCTGAGGAGCTGGGCATCAATCTCTTGCTTGGAAAACTCCTTCTCCTGAGAATTACCCAAAGGGATCCTTTTCTCTCTATCCTGTGACACAAATGAAGAGGAGGCACCACTGAAGCCTCTGCTGGACTACCAACCCCTGTATAAGCATGGCCAGCAGCTGCACAGGCCCAGGGAGCCACCAAATGCTCAGCAAACACAACATTTTTGTAGCCTCTCCACGGACAATTAGCAACAGAGCCAGAAATGTCAAAACCCGACTCTTAATTACCAAAGTCGGCACTTAATGACTCCAATTACAATTTCCACTGATTTCTGAAAATTGGATTCTCCACCACAGTTGCAGTGTTTAAGTGAGTTTCTTACCTCATTCGTGGTAATTATACTCTGACAAACTAATTTAAAATATAGAAGATATTCTTAAAATACTACTTAAAAATGGTGAGGATTTAAGAACAAAACATTTCTTAAGGCTCCCCCTTTTCACATTTTTTTAATCACATTCCTTTCAGGGCCCAGGAATGCAGAGGGTTAAAAGATGAGAGATACAAAGGGCAGTATTTCAAAATGCCACCAGAAGGATGTTTTACAAGTAGGAAACAGTTTTATTTCTGTGATAGAAACTCACTGTCTTATCCCCCCATATCACAGAAATGGACTTCTTTTATCCCAAATCCCGACAGAAGCTGCTCTTCTCAGGCTCACCATCAGCAGAGCCACAGAGGAGCCCAGCAAGAAGGAGAATCATCAGGAAGGGATAAACCCATGTCTGGGGCACAACTAACAGCTCTGTCCCACCCCTGCAGGCTGACACCTAGCACCAAACCTGCCCTGGGCTGAGTCTGGCTTCTGCAGGATGCAGCTGCACCCACCTGGGGAGGCCTCCCCTGTACTGGGAAATTGTTTTCAGGCTCCTGCTCAAAATCAGTAAAAGAAATGGGAAATCACAGGAGAGTCCATTTCAAAGAACTAAGCCACAACAGAAAGAAAACAGTGAAATGTGGTATTTTAGGGCTTGTACGATACAGAGAGCAGCAATTTCTCCAGAGCCTGCCTTTTCCATGCATTTTTCTCCTGGAAAAAAGGAAGGAAAAACAACTAACATCCCCCAACCCCCTTGCCAACCTCCAGAGTCAGAGATCCACAGCACAGAGCCCGGAGCTGCAGCAGCCTGGCTGGAGCCATGGGAGCTGTCAGGCGTCCACAGGAGCCGTGGCAAAGCCGAGGTGGCTGTGCCAGACAACACCACCACAGGAGTGAGCTCCAGCACCTGGACAAAGTCATCCTGATCCCTGCAGGAGCCAGCAAGTACACAGCAAAAGCCACCTGAGGGGAAGGTGCAAACAGGGTTTCAGTCTCTGAGGGATCACAGCTGCCCCAAAGACGTGCTGACACCTCTAGAGGGATGCTGGGGTGCCTCACAGGGTCACAAAGCCCCCAGCAGCTCAGCACAGCTGGGCAGGAGCACAGAGCAAACCTGCTGCATGTGTTCACTGGGCACAGAGTTAAATCAGGATGCACAGGGACAGAGTAAGTCCCTGGCACAGCTGCTCCTTGCAGAGATACCTTTTCATTCTGCTCGCTTCTGCTTTATTCTCGTTCTTGTCTTTCACAGATATCCAACTCAGCAGTGGTTGTAGGATTTTATGTTCACACATGGTTTAAAGAGGTGGCTGTTTAATGTTCCCTATATGTAAATAACTACATGCTGCTGCAGTCCCTGCTGAGCAAGTGAAGGAATGATTAGATTATAAATCTCCAGCACAGAAACATGTCAGGTTGGTTTTTATCTACAAACACATTAGAGCTTACATTGGGTTACATTTGCTATCTTCCCTTTTACCCACAAATTCACATTGCTTTTAATGAGCATATAAAGCAACCAGCAACTTTTTTTCTCCCATTTTTTTGGGAAATAAAAAAATCCCAAAAAGCAGGAGCCCTGGGAGCAGCCAGGGTCCCGTAGCCATCCCTCTGCCTGAGGCAGGGCTTCACCACCACAGTGCAAAGCTGAATCCAGGATATCAGTTCCAGGGGTTGTGTTGTGGGTGCCTGGGAACCCCATGGCAGAGTGGGGGGCAGCATCCTGTCCCCTGGAGCGTGTCCAGGGAAGGGAACGGAGCTGGGAAGGGAATGGAGCACCAGGAGGGGCAGAAGGAGCTGGGAAGGGGCTCAGCCCAGAGAAAAGGAGGCTCACGGGGGACCTTGTGGCTCTGCACAGCTCCTGACAGGAGGGGACAGCCGGGGGGGGTCGGGCTCTGCTCCCAGGGAACAGGGACAGGAGGAGAGGGAACGGCCTCAGGCTGGGCCAGGGGAGCTCAGGGTGGACACCAGCAGGAATTTCCCCATGGAAAGGGTGGCGAGGGATTGGCTGGGGCTGCCCAGGGAGGTTTGAAGTGCCCATCCTTGGAGGTGGCACTCAGTGCTCTGGGCTGGTGACAAGGGGGCACGGGGCACACCTCGGACTCGATGGCCTCAGAGGGCTTTTCCAGCCTCAATGAGTCTGTGATTCCACCTGGGGAAAGGCCCCATGGGATAGCATGGCAACTCCTGCCCCCCAGGAGCAGGAGTCACTGCACAGGCAGCCAGCTTCACCTTGAACCAAAACCAGCCATGGGAAAATCATGGAATCACAGAATGCAATCACAGCATGGAAGAGACCTTTGAGCCCAGCCAGCTCCAGCCCCTGCCTGGGCACGGACACCTCCCAGCAGCCCAGGTGGCTCAGCAGTGCAGCACAGCATGGCAGGAGCCAGGAAGGCAAACACCTGCACTTCAAATGACTCTGCTTTGCCTGTAGTTGTGGCATAACCCCAGCGCTGCTGCTGGAAACCAAAACACATTTTTCAGTGTAATTTATCATCTGTTTCACATGGCTGACAGTATTCATTTCAAATCAAAGCTCCCAGGCCAAGCACATTAAAACCATTTCTGTTTTTCAGAAGTGAACGCCATGAGGGCCAGGAGTAACATTAACATACCCACTCACATTTCCAGCCTGCCCGGTATCAGAAACCAGCATGGAGAGAATCATCTTTTGAACTTTCCATGGTGGAAAAACACTTTAAATAAAGAGGAGATACATAAATCCTTGCTCAACTGGTCTCCCTTCCTTCTGAGCCACGACAGACCATAGGAAACACCCCTGATGCTCCCAGGCCGTGTAGAGCAAGGAAAACAAGGCAGAAAGCTCTCCCTGGATCCCAGGAAGACATCCCACAGCCACAGGTAAATAGGAGACCACCATCACAGGCAGCCCCAGGCAGCCCCTGCTGCACCCACAAAGGCACCAAAGTCACTCAAGTGCCACCACAAAGGTGCCAGGGCTCCCCCTGCAAGCAGCTGCCTGGGTGAGGGGTGTAGAAATCCATCCCTGGTGGCAAACAAACGAGCAAAAGCAGGGAAAGGCTCAGAAGGCAGAAATGAAGATGCTAATGAAGAAGGCAGGAGGAAGGAAAAAAAACCCCTTTGGCCTGTGGAAGCAGGCAGGAGATAGCCTGAAACTGGGTATTAATTCAATTTATACAAATGCAGTCCAAGCTATCAAGTTTGGGCATAGCCTCTCTGTAGTGAGGAGACATTGGAGTGACTGCAAGAGCTACAGCATCCAAAAACTGCTGCAGATCAACACTGCAGAGCCAGGATGGAAGGAACCCCAGAGCTGCTCAGGGTTGCCTTTTCCTACCCCACACTGTCCTGATACACTAACGAGGAGTCCTTGCCCAAACCCAGCCCCTGTACCCGATTTCTGCTGACCTAAAGCTATCCTGCAGCAGATGATGGATATTGCCTACCCCAGCAGCCTCTCCTGCCTGGCATTGCTCTGCATATTAATGATCCCTAATGACACCTAAAAACCTCTGCAAAGTCTCACTTATGGATTTTACCACTTAGGCTGAAGCCATAAAGAGCCAACAATGGCAGAGTGTGTTTAATGACCAAAAGCAAGCAAGGAAAGCATTCATTAAGACATCATCTGACTCCTGTGGAAAGGGGCATTAATATGATTTTTCTCCTGGACCGGTGGTGGGAGGTGAAGAAGGTGATGAGTAATATCAGTGTGAAAGGCATCTTTAAAATATGCATTATTTCAGTTGGCAGGGAATAAGTCTGTTCAGTGGAAGCAGGGGAGGGGGGAAAATTGTCAGGGGAGTGAAGGAAGAGAGCTGCCTGTCCATGACATTGTCAGTTTTGGACAGTGATGGAGATTAGTCCTCAGCAATATAAATCACCTTCAGCCAGGGCTCCTGAGTGCACTGCTTCCCGTGACTGCTGAGGAGGCACTGTCAGCTGATCCTCACCTCCCAGATCAGGATGATGACTTGGGGGGGTAAGGCTGAAAAGAGGGGTTAATTAAACAAAGAGGCAAATAGGCAAGAGACTTGAGGAATTGATTAGACAATGAAAGTAAATGACTTGGCAAAACAACCCCAATATCACATCCAACAGATGCAGTGCTGCTCTAGTGATTGATATTCTCACTGGATGTTCCTGCAGCAATGGGGAGTGCTGGGACATTTATTGGGGTAAATGAAATCACACCCCCGACACCTCCTTTTCTACTCTGTGCAAGGAGAAAAATCTGCCAGGGACCTCTTCATCCAGAAATCAAAGCATCCCCAAGGACTCAGGAAAATAATCACTTTGCCAAGGAAGACTCAGAAGAATATATTCATCAAGCTTCCATGGCATTTGTCATTTGATTGCCTGGAGGAACATCAACATCCACACAGGTGACCAGAACCAGAACCCCAGTGTCCTTCTTCCTTCTTCATTTCTGCTCTACAGCCAGACTCTGTATTTTCCACACTCCTGTGCAGATCTATTTCTGTTTGTGAAGTCACATGGCATGGGGAAGGCCCAGAGCCTTGGGAAAAAACACATGTCAAACACAGACCATGCCTATGTTACTCATCCAGAGGTTATTTAACGCTTTTTTGGTAAGGTATCAGTAAAGAAAAGAGACTTCAGTCTGCTTTCAAGCCTTGTTGTGTTCATGAGGCCAGGACTACAGCTGGTATAAATTTCCTTCCCACCACCATCAATCCCAGGTCGGAGCGCTGAGACATCCCAGCCATCGAGCAGCGCCGGCGCAGGCTGGGCTGCCCTGCATTCTTAACCTTGATTAGACATCACTGTTAATCACTGACCCATTCTCCAGCCGCCCTCGTTGCTAAGCGACCCCTTTTTGCTCCAGATCCTTCTTCAAGCTGGTTAAGAAATGGCCAAAAGTCAACAGAGTGAGGATTGAGACTAATGGGGACGGATCTTGTCTGAAGCGAGGGAGACTCAGCCACGCCTGGACCCATGGTGTAAAAACCACTCAGTAATGACACCCTGGGACCTGTGACAGCCCCTCAGAGCAGCCCTGAGGTTCACACACCTCCCAGGCTCCTAATGGGAATGTAATTACCCTTCCTAGCAGGAGGGCAGGGACTTCTGAGACCAGTGATTAAAAATAATCAAGCAGAATTCATCAGGTGCGGGTAGAAATTGTCCAGCCCATGTTTCTGCATCCCTGTCACCCCTCGGCCCTCCCTTCCCAGCTCCCCCATGCCCTTCCAGCTCCCAGCTGTGCCCAAATTCCTTCTGCTGCTCCCTTCAACAGCCTGCGGCTCTTGTGCCCACCAGGATCCTTTGGATTTGCAGGAAGAGACCTCAGAACTCCAGGACTTTTACCTTTCTGGCCAACTAAGTGGAGTGCAACATCCACAGTCCTCCCTGGGCCATCTACCTCTGCTTTTCCCTCTCTTTTTCCTGTCTTTAGGAACATTCTAAGCAAGGGCAGCACTTGCTGTGTTATATAATCTCAAGGCAATCACCTTCTGCATCACCATGTCATGCACAGCCACTGTGTGGTATCATGATTAGCTACAGAAACACCGTTTCTATCCTGTAGAAACCAGAGGCTAAAATGCTGCAGATTCACACAGAAGCAGGACTGAGCAACCACATGAACTGTTAAGGGAGAACTGAAAAAATTTCAGCATTGGCAAGGAAAAGGAAAACGCCACGGTTCTGTTTTCTCTGCCTTTTCTTCTTTTAAATACAACCTCGTAGTGTGGGTTCTGGGCACAGCTGGAGTTTCTGGTGTAACCAGTGTAAATCAGACCTTTGAGATCAGCTTCCCAAAGCAGCTGAGCACTGCACTAGGAGGCTGTGGCCATGTGGCCATGTGCCAGAATGGGAACTCCAGTGGCTGAACATGTTCTTGTTTGCATGAACTGTTGTCAGTTCAATAAATTGATGCAAACATGCTTTTTGGGGTGGCTTGTTTTTTTTTTTTTTGTTTTTTTTTTGTTTTTTTTTTTTTTTTTTTTTTTTTTGTTGGTTGGTTGGTTTTGTTTTGTTTTCTTTAAACCTTCAAGAAAACTTTAGCACAATCCAACATGCCCAAGACTAAGCTGGACAGGGCTTGGAACAACCTGGGCTAGTGGAAGCTGCTCCTGCCCAAGGCAGCAGGGTGGAACCAGATGATCTTTAAGACCCCTTCCATCCCAAACCAGTGTGTGATTCTCTGATTCCATAAAGCACTGGGGTACATCACCCAGACTGCAAAGGCTTCCACTTGTGCCCCTCTTTTCCAGTCACAAATCATCTCCTCACCAAAGATAAGCCCAGGCTACAGCACAAATGTTTTATGAGTACCAGGCATGGCTTAAAGCACAATTTTGTACACAGGGGGAGAAAGATCTGGACAGCAGGATGATAGCCAAGGACAACAAAGAAACAAAATGCAGAGAAGTAAGGACCAAGAGGCTGCTACAAAATTATTAGCTTGGAAAAAAAATTATTAAGCAGGAATAAGTCACCCAAAACCAGAGGGGCATGTGAGTAACCTGAGCACTTGTGTTTGGATATTTTTTGATAGTGTGTTATAAAGGAATGGAAACCTTAGCCCGGTTCAGCTTTGCTGCTGCTCCCCGGGCCGGGTGGGTTTAGGGCACTTGGTGGGAATAAAACCAAGAGTTGTGCAGCACAAAACTCTATCACTGCCCTGTCAGTCGCTGCAGGCAACACGATCCCATCACCTCCTGCTGACCCGGAGAAGTTGTTTCACCAAAAATCCTGGAGCTGCTGACGGCAATCTGCCCTCCAGACAGGCCTTGCGCAACACCAACCCCGTTCCAAACCCAGCAGGACTGGGATCCCAGACAAACCCCAGCCCAGGAGGCAGACACAGAACCAGGCTGTGGGGAGGCTGCTGGGATTGCTGTGTTTGCACCGGTGCTGCAGAGGAAGGGCTGGAGACAGCCCAGAGCAGGAAACTCTGCCAAGCCAAACCGCTGGGAGCAGGAGCGCTCGCTGCTCGCTCCCGAGCAAAGCTTCCAGGAAAAGAAAACAAACCCCTTTTGGGCTGAGGAGTGCCTGAGTACAAAAGCCGAGCCTCAGAAGGATGAGTGGGGAGAGCAGGACCGTGCAGTGTGTCTGCACCCAGACAAACATCAGCGGATGGACAGCAGAAGTCCTTTTGTCTCAGGGATGCACACGAGACAGAAGGGGCAGCGCTGGCACAGCCACTCTTCTGCTGAATCCCTTCTGCTGAAGAGGCCTCCCGTTCCCAAAAAGCCATTAATCCACCACCCTTCAGCTCTAAAATTCATACAAATGATTTTATTCATAATTAATTAAGGTCTGCAAATGTGGAAATTAAATTACCATTTACAGTGCAGAAGGAGATAGCACAGGAAAAGCTGGATGGCAGCGACAGCTCTGCACGGATCAGGAGGACATGGGGGATGGGGGCTCTCTGGCAGGCACCGTTGAGGAACCATACAGTGAAATCTGTGTTAGCTCAAAACACAGATTCCAGCATCTTTAAAAGGCTGCTCAGGCCCGGTTGCAAGAGACCTTTATGTCTTAGGTTCCAAATTAACCCCAAAACTCAGGTGCCCCTCAGCTCAGCTGTCAATAATTCCAGGACTTGGCATTAGGAGCACATTTTCAGGACAGCGAAAATTGTCACTCGCTCCTCTGCTGGCAAACAAGCTGTCAGGAGAACAAAGGAGCTGCTCTGTGTATGCAACCTCACCTTTCCACTCAGATCAGGCTGCTAGGGAAGGAAGAAAGAACACACAGGAGAACAGATGGGCCCACACTGAACAGGAGGCAGAACTCACTCGAGGGGCCGGGGAGAGAACGGGATGAGCAAACTGCAGCTCAACACCACCCCTGAGCTCAAGCCGTGCCACCATGGCGGGGGCCTGCTGTCACAACCCACAGCCACCAAGGTTTGCTCCCTAATACACAAGGCAAAGATTGTGAAAAGGAATTTTGCTTCTCCTTTCAGTGGAATTGGTGGTGGGAGTGATTCCATGGTAGTTTCAGAGTCAACTCCTCTCCATCCCTGATAGCCCAGGGATGCACTCAGTAGCAGAATCCAATACAAGAGCTGGGATCTTTTCCCTTTATAGCCAGATCTTGGTTTGCCCAGTTGCCAAGGGACTTTTAGGGTGAGGAGATGGTGAGAAGATGGTGTGTACACAGTTACTCAAAGGGACCAGGAAACAGATGTGTCCCACACATCCCCATGGTCAGCAGGGTGGGCAGATTGCAGGAAGGGTAATGGCCATGTCGAAATTCAGCAAAGAAGAAAAGGCTCACGTATGTGACCTTTCTGGTCCTGAGCAGCCAAAAATAACGATGCACCAAGCGCAGGGAAGTTTCAGGGTAAGATTCCCCCCAAAAATCCTTAGAGAAGTCAGTGAGGGCTGAGCGGGTGCCTGTGCCAAGCTCTCCTCACAGAAGAAACGGGGAGGCTCCTTGTAGCACCCCACAGGAGCCTCTCGGGATCAGTCCTCGCTTGGCAAAGCAAACCCACCATGCCAAGGAACAGCACAGGCATGTTTGGTGCTGGAAAAGCAGGCTCTGGAGAGATTGAGAATGTGGATAGCAGGAACAAGAAGAACTGCTCCGTCTGGTCCCTCCTCCTCGCGCGCCCGTGGCCACGAACCCGCTGTCTGTGTGACTCCAGCCACCTGGCGAGTCCCTGCT
The DNA here is from genome assembly GCF_031753505.1 of Anomalospiza imberbis. Classification (NCBI taxonomy): domain Eukaryota; kingdom Metazoa; phylum Chordata; class Aves; order Passeriformes; family Viduidae; genus Anomalospiza; species Anomalospiza imberbis. The sequence continues at coordinate 31,182,848 of NC_089682.1, forward strand.
GCCGCTGACACACCAGGGATGTGGGATTCCGTCAGGGATCCACGTTTCCCAGGCCCGTGTGATTCATGCCTTCAGCTCCACAGAAGCCCAGGTCAGTTCCTGAGGGGTGGCTGCCCCACGAGCACAGTCAGAGGTGAGCACTTCCAGAGTGGCTGCAGGCATGCTCAGAGACACAACAGAGCACCCCAAGAAATGCAGCTCCCGTGGAACAGGCAGGGGAAACCCAGGGTTTGCTCCCTGCAGTATATCCAGCAGACAGAATGCACACACAGTTCCATCCTCCCTTCCAGCTCAGGCTATTCCAGCCCCACAGAGGCCAAGGCTTTACAAGTCAATCCAAGTCCTGCATTTCCACACCATGAGTGCAGAAGTTCAGCAGTTGCCCCAAGTGCAGTTGGTATTTCAGTGCCATACCCAGGGGAGACCATCTCTGTGTCTCTGCATTTCCAGCAAGCTTACTGATCACAGTGGAGCTGAACAAAACTCTTGCATTTCAGTTGGAATCAATGACAATTTTAAAGATTCAGCTCAAACTGAGCCCAGGGGAGGGCAACAAAGCTGGTAGAGGGTCCAGAGGGTTAAGTCTGAGGAGGAGAGGCTGAGGGAACTGGAAAGGGGCTCAGCCCAGAGAAAAGGAGGCTCAGGGGGGACCTTGTGGCTCTGCACAGCTCCTGACAGGAGGGGACAGCCAGGCTCTGCTCCCAGGGAACACGGACAGGAGGACAGTAAACGACCTCAGGCTGGGCCAAGGGAGCTCAGGGTGGACACCAGCAGGAACTTCCCCATGGAAAGGGTGGCGAGGCCTTGGAACTGCCCAGGGATGTTTGGAGTGCCCATCCCTGGAGGTGTCCAAGGAATTCCTGGAGGTGGCACTCAGTGCTCTGGGCTGGTGACAAGGTGGGCATCGGGCACAGGTTGGACTGGATGATCCTGGAGGTCCTTCCCAACATGAATGATTCCATGATTCAGTGATGCCAGCACCAAGTCAGTCCAAAGTAACGAGAGGTGGGTGAGAAGTGAGCTGAGGTGCACCTCACAACTCTCACTGCACAGAACCATCCCCCCCACACTGAGGGGAGCCAAAGGCCCCTCCAAAGGCAGCTCTGCTATGATTTGCAGGAAAACCTCTTCCTGAACACCTCAAGAGTTACACCTCTTCCCAGGAGAAAGACATTTCCAGAAAGGAGATGCTTCCACACTCTTTTGCAAAGCACTGTTTTGTCAAGCCTGGCTTAAATCAGACCCCACTCCTGCGGAACACAGGCTCACCTCCCGTTCCCATGCCACAAACCTAACTGGGCTGCAGCCTCCCAGCACTGCCACACCATCCCTGGCACCCCGTAAGCCTTTGGGAAGCGTGAGCAGGGAGCACCGTGCCCAACTCCTGGATTTTGTGTGCACATTTGCTGTTCCACTTAATAGCAGATAATCCCAAGCACGTGGGCACCGTGGGCTCAGAGCCCCCCGAGCTCCCTGCAGGGTCTGAAGGCTGCCGTCCTCATTCCTGCCCCCAGCACTGGGTCAGGCTCTCCACAAGGAAAAGCCACCAGTGTTCTGACAGCCCAAATCCCAGACACTCCCCAGCAGCACCAACACAAAGTCTGGAGCACGGCAGGCAGGAAAACAGCAATTTCCTCATCAGAACAGCTTCCATTCACAGCAGGACCCAAACCAGCAGAAACACCTCCTGCAAACCCCTCCTCACCGAAGTGAGAGCGCCTCACACATCATAAATACCACTCCTGAGCTGGGCATCAAGGGCTTTGCTTCCTAATGAGTCTTTTCAAACCAGAGCAGACAATGACCACAAAACAATTACAAAGAATAATACTGGAAAATGCCCATTAGGAAGAGTAAATGAAAAAAGCTTCAAAAGAGAAAAAAAACTTTGACAAAGACACTCCTCTTTTTCACCCAGCTACAGACAGTACTAATTTAAGGGAAAACATTTGGCTGAAAAACATAGAACCATAGAACAGAATTTGCTTTAATTATGTGACTGACTTCCCACACAAACAAATCCAAACTATGGAAAACACTTTTAAAATGGCATGAGTTGAGCCAAAAAGGAGAATATGCCACAGTAATTAATGTTTCTTTGCAATCTCTACAAGGTAGTCACCGTTTGGTTTTGCCTAGGGGAAATAAACACTGCTGCAAAGTGACATAAAACACCGCTCCAGAGTAAAATCTGTCTCTGCCTCGTCCCGGTTTCTCCCTTTTAAAATCCACACGTGCACATGAGCTGAGAGAAGTGGGTGAGCTCCTGAAGGCACTTTCTGGACTGGGCACTCCCTCCCCATCCCTGGCTCCCTGTGGGGAGTGGAAATCACTGTCACCCCACTTCAGGAAACTGTCTTCAAGTACACAAACTTCTTATTTCAGCTCCATTTCTACCCAGCTGAAGCATCCCAAGCTGCCTGGGGTTATCAGCATAAACATCAAAGGTGCCCCAGTCACAGCCATGCCAGGATGAATTGCTAACCCAGCGATGATCACCAGGATCCCAGGGAACTGCACACACAGGAAAAAAGAAAAATGAGATAGATATACAGATAGTTAAGAAGAAAGCACACCAGGCAATTAAAAAGAAAAGAAGAATATAAAATTCCTTCACATCAGAGGCGAAATCATCATCCAGGCTATTGCACTCCATTAATTTTTTAGCAGTGCTACCCATTCAAGGCAAATATCAGAGAATTTATACTTCAAGTCTTTTGAAGCAAACCTTCTTCCAGAAGAAGGAGAAGCGACCTGATAGCAATCCATTTGCAGTGAGGAAAAAAGGGATTCCCTCTCACACACAGCAAAGTCAGCAGCAAAACTGCCCCATTACTGCAGGCTGGTTTCAGCAGTACATCGGATTGGAAAGGGGCTCAGAAGCCAAGGCTTAAAACAAGCCAGTAAAGGCAAACACTTTTGCAGTGAAGGGCTCAGAGGCAGTGGGGTTTTTGGGAGCTTTGACATATTTATTTATGTTTTTCCTCCCCAGTTTGTGACATCGTCATAGCAAAAGCTCAATCTAAACCCCAAAGGGGAAAATACCCATTTATTATATTTTTATATACTGCTTAAAAGGCAGGAGGAGAGTTTTGGACCCTCCCTCAGGCAGCAGCCCCAGAGCCAGGCTGCTTTCCCAAGGAAGAAGTCAAAAGCTTCTCTTGTCAGAGGGATGCTCACACAAGCCCACCTTGCTCTAATTTGGGGTTAGTCCTGATCTCCTTGCCTGTGGAGGAGGAATTTAACAATGAGAAGGACAGCTTTCTCTGTAGCCCAGCAAAGGCTTGACTTGAAACACAGCCAAAATTCCCCCAGCATCTAAACCACTTCCAATGGGAGCTCCCATAGCCAAGAAAGGGAGAGCAACAGCAATTCTGCAGAGTCACAAGAGGCACAAAGCAGAGCAACAAGCTCCCACCAAAGACTTGTCCTGCTATTTCAGCAGGAAAGAAAAAGAGAAAAAAAAAAAAAAAAGCAGACTTCTGCTTAAAATATATTTTGGATGTTACATAAGGAATGTTTTAAAAACTAAAACCCTTTTAATTCTTTGTTAAAAGGAAACATCCTGAAGGAAGGCCCCAGGAAGAAATAAAAATAAACTCCTGCCACAGTTGCACAGCACTGACTCAAGACCCCTCTGCTGAATGCACACAAGGAGTCTTCAGGCAGGGCTTCCCCTGCACTTCCGAGTGTTCAGCTCCTCTGCTCTTAACACTGGATCAAATAAATAAATCAAATTGAATACTGTATGCATGAGTAACTCCTGACTTCAAATATTTATGCAGGACTATTCTCATGGCCCCTGATGTGGGTCATCCTCAGTGCCAAGCCAGGCAGATCCAGCAGTGAGGATGAGCAGCAGGAATGTTCTTTGCCACCTGGGATCACTCGGAGGTGCTGCTGGCTCTCAGCTACCAGGAGGAAAAGAAGGATCCATCCCCACAGTCACAGGATGAGCACAGCCAAACAGCCAGCCAGGAGGGATGGGGGTCCTGGGGGGCATCGGGAACAGCATTCCCAGCAGGTCAGGGAGGGATCCTGCCTCTGCTCAGCCCAGGATGAGCCACGTCCCCAGGCAGTGCCCAGCCCTGAGCAGAGCCCAGAGAGGTGTGGAGTCTCCCTCCCTGGGGATACCCCATGCCCCTCTGGACATGCTCCTGTGCCCTGAGCTCTGGGATGGCCCTGCTGGAGCAGGGAGGTGGCACCAGTGACCCACTGCGGTCCTTTCCAGCCTGACCCATCCTGGATTCTGTGATTTTGGGAAGGGGTCAGTCTGACTGCAGGTTTGAAAGAGAAGTCTGGTCCCAAATGTTATCCTGCACTGAGGTATCCACACAAGTTAGATCAGCACAATTAAAACGAGACAGAACAATCCTATTACAGCTAGGCTGGCCAGTTTCTAACACAGACACGCTTAAGTACATACTTAATTAGTTATTTTAAGGAAGCTCAGTAGTCTCTTTCTAGGACCAGCTTTCCAGAACTCAAGGGATCACCAGCAGCAATTTTGAAAGACGAGGAAAAAAATCCAAACCCATTTCCTTCTGTGGCAGAAGCCCCATGGAGACCAGGGCACAGGGACACCCTGCTCCCCTCGCCAGCCCTGGGACTGTGCAAACCCACATCACAGGGCTGCCTTGAGGCCCCTGTGCCCTAGCTGGGGCCGAGTGCCACACCTGGAGCAGCAGCCACACTCCAGGGACCAGGAGAAGTCCCACTCACTGTGGCAGATAACAGAAGTCCCAGTGCAAGCAGCTGACTCTTTATTCCCATTATCCAGCAAGACAGGGAGCTCACAGCCCCTGGCAGGGTGACTGCAGCTGAACCACGGGGCACAGCATCCTGTGATACTCACAGCCTCCTGGTTAGACTTGGATTTATTTTCTTTATCAGTGTTTTCTTTATGAGGCAGGCACTATTGTACATGAAATGCTTAAGCATGCTGGCCTTCAGGTCACGGGCTGGCCACCACTTCAGCACAAATAAATACTGAGGAGTATGCTGGGTTATATTCACCTCAAATAAAAATACAAAAAACACAGCTGAAGACACTACTTGAACCAAAATAGCAGCATGTTTACTTTAGGCCTCTGGAGTGGGAGCAGGTATTGCAAGCCAAGTACAAAGAGAGCAGAGTAAGTGGCAGCAGCACTCTGATAATGAGCAAGGGAGATGAAAACAGACCCAAAGAGCAGAACAAACCATTAACAGATCTGAAAGGACAAACCCAAGGTCTGACAATCACTTTGACATCACTGTGATTTTAGCTATATGGATGGAGAGATCACCATCAGTGTTTAAATTCCCTGAAACACTATTTCTACAAGTTACATCTTATTCTGTAAAAAGCTGTTACACAAAACAACTCTACTCTGGCACACTTACAGACCCTGAATTTTAGAACATTCTGAAGTTAAATGAGAATGGGAAATTTTAATCTCAGCTAGGAGAGATAGTATTTCAAACAGAGACAACATTGGCACAGGTTAGCAAAAGACAAATTGATTGAATCTCTTTCAAAAGCTTAGAAGGGTAGAAATTATCTTTTTACACTGAGCTTACAGACATCATTTTAAAGGCAAGCATCCCTGGAGGAGTGACAGTGCCATAGCCAGGTGGAAAGACAAGATTTAGGGCTGGATTGAGTTTTGTTGGCAAGCCAGAGCAGCTCCATCGATATCAGCTGTCCCGCACACCCAGGCCAAGCCAGGAGGTGTTTCCAGGCACCACAGAGTGACCTCAGCTCTGAGCTGGCTTTAGCAAGGAACAGCGTGGCCACTGAGGCACCACAGCCCCTGGACTCATCCCAGCTTCCATCCCAATCCCTCACCAAGCCAAACCAGCAACAATTACCTCGAAACATGCAATGGCACGTGCAAGAGAGACACTCCACTTGATCTGGAGACAGATCAGAGCCCAGCACATCCTAATGCCTTCAGAAAGACACAAACCCCTAATGCCTCACAAATGAGGCCATTCCAGCAGCACTTGGCTGGCTGCTCTTGATGAAAGAGAAGGTTACTGGTTCTCTTCAACAGGTAGCTAAAAATTAGGAAGGAAGGGCACGTGCACCTTCTGCAGGGAAGCAAACAACACACAGACATGCTAGAAATTAATTTTTTAAAAGTGGAGGGTTTGGGGTTTGATTTTGTTTTTTGACACAGAATCCTTCCCTTGGGACAACTTGTTCTTTCTATCCACGCTGAGGGGAAATCCAGAATTGCCAGCCCAAGCTGAGTGAAGACACTTCTAACTCCTTGACTGCCCAAGTGCCTCTGTATTTTCGTAATCACTTATCACAGAAACTCCCGAGCTGGAAGGGCCCCACAAGGATCATACAGTCCCAACCCCTGGCCCTGCCCAGACACCCCAACAGCCCCACCTTGTCCCTGAGAGCATTGTCCAAAGGCTCCTGGAGCTCTGTGGGGCTGAGCCCATGCCCTGGGGAGCCTGGGCAGTGCCCAGCACCCTCTGGGGGAAAAACCTGTCCCTGATCTCCAACCTAAACCCCTCCAGACACAGCTCCAGCCCTTCCCTGGGGTAATGGTGATGGTGATGAAACGATCCCTTCTCACAAAGCCCAGTGCAGAACCAGAACAAGTCAAGCACAGTCTTTTCCATTTTTGGCACAGCTCTCCAGAGGACGCAGTTCCACTGCTGAAGCACAGCTGACAGCTGAGATCAAGAAAATAATTCAGTGGCATGAAGAGAGACACGGCTCAGCAGAACAGCACACCAACACTGCTGCTGGGAAAGTGCTCTGCAGACCCCAGGCAGGGCAACAGCCCTGGGTAACTCTCAGAAATGCTTCATGACTCTCACTGCTTCCTTGGAAAACCTCCAAAAGTACAAAATATACAGGAATTCCCAGCTTCAGCTTGGGAGAAGGGTCACATTCTTTTCAGGACAGCCTAAAGAGGCCGGTGTTCACCACGGACATTATGTTGAACCATCATCAGTGCCATTGCTTTCCCCTCATTCTAACGCAGGTTTCCCCTGCGCAAAAGGGTCACAGAGCACACACACATCATTCCAAGGTCCCCACTCACAAGTGGATGCTGGCAAGGCCCCTCACATGAAGGGGGACACAGAAACCCAGCAGGAGGCTTCCCTAAAAGATTATTGGTGGCCCAACGGGATAAACAGGTCCCTGTCTGCCTGTGCTGCTGCAGATGAGCCACGAGGCAAGAAATCCACACATTCCTTCTGTCAACAAGGATTTGGGATGATCTGAGAGAGGATCCCCAGCCCAAGCTGCTCACATTATCCCGAGGCTCACTCCCACCTCATGAGAACAGGGAATGAATGACTTCCCTGTGCAGGAGGCTCGGTTGTTCACTGATTCCAGAGACCTGGAGCATCTGCAGCAGGCAGATCTCCCGAGGCATTTCATGTCCTGCCAGTCCCAATTCCCCACAGCATGATTCCCACTAGGGTGCCCCTGTCTCCTCTACAGGATTTGGATCCTACAGGCTCTCAGCAAAACTCTGCTTCCACTGCTGCTGCCAACCCTACAGCACAGCAGAGCTCCAATCCTTCTGGGAAAACATTCTTTCCTCCTTCTTGTCCATCCACACTGCTTTGGTTTTGCCCCCCCACCCAGGATGAAGCAATCAGGTCAGGCAAGAGCCAAGCTCAAGGATGCCCTTCCACGCTTCCAGCACAAGGAACAACCTGAAGCACAATTTCTCTTCAAGAAAATTTGGGTCCTCTGCAGAAAAACTGTGGATTTGCTCCTACAGCTACACCAAGCTGAGAGTTTGGGTTCAAGCACAGGGTTCAGTCCCCTTTGCTGCTGCCTCTCCTGCTCCCACTGCAGGGCAAAAGGAGGCAACAGAGAAAGCACTGACCAAAAAAAAAAAAAAAAAAAAAAAAAAAAAAAAAAAAAAAAAATTAACTTGTAACATGCTCCACTGGAATGGAACAGTCCAAGGCAGCAAGAAGGTACCAGAGCAAGCCCTGGTTTCACATCTGAGCTCTGCAGGGACAGAGGGCCAGCTCAAGAAACCAAACTGGAGGGGCCAGGGCCAGAAGCAGCGACAGAAGCTCAGCCAGGAGGCAGCAAGTGTGCCAAGGGAGTGGGCAAACTCACTTGGCCAGAGTTCCAGGTGAGAACTGGGGCACACAGGAGAAGCCCCCCAGCAGCCACATCCATCTGCCCCCGGAGCTCCTGGGGACTGGAACAAGTTTAGTTCTGTGAAACAGTCAGGAACACCAGAGAGCCCCGGGGGGCAGATGGGGGCAGATAAAGCCTACCTGGAGAGGGGCTAAGGCAAGGAGATGATTCCCTGCCACAAAAATGCAGCCTGCTTATCTATCAGACCCCGGGGGGTCCCTCTGAGGAATGTTTTCCCTTCTTTTCCAGGAAGAGAAAGGAGGGGGGAGTGTCTTTTGGCACACTCAGTTAAAAAGTACAGAGCAGACCTCCTCTCTGCTGGCCAGACCTACAAGCACTCTTTCCACTCCCCCCTCCAGGTGCCTCCTCGCTGTCCTCCTGCCTCTCCCACCCCTGGACAAGGCCAGAGGGAAGACATGGGTGAAGATTCCAGCCTCAGTGGGGAGAAAAGGCACAGAAAAGGGATGGCCTGTGGGATCCGTCAGTTAAGTCAAGCGTTTGAATTCACAACTGCAAGCAAGCACTACACAGGTACAGTTTTCACCCTGGCTTGATTCAGGGGTGCCCACACTCACAGGATTTTTTTACAGGGTTTGCTGTCTTACAAACACAGCCCAGCTCTGCTTCTGAGAGCTTCAGGGACACTTCTTTCCCTCTTTGTGCAAGAGCTGTTTAATGTCTCTGCTGGTGACAAGGACAGTGGGGCTGCTGGCACTGAGCTCTGTGGGGGTGTCACACACCAGAGGGAAGGGATGGGGCATCCAGAGGGGCCTGGGTGGGCTGCAGAGGTGGCCCTGGGACAACCTGGAGATGTTCGGTAAAGCCAAGGGCAAGGGCTGCACCTGGGTCAGGGCAGTGCCAAGGACAAACACAGGCTGGGAGAGAATGAACTTCCCACTGCCAGAGGGCAGGGATGGATGGGACACTGGCCAGGAATCCTTCCCTGTGAGAGTGCCCAGAGCACCTGTGGCTGCCCCTGGACCCCTGGCAGTGTCCAAGGCCAGGCTGCAGGGACTGCAGGAGCTTTTACACTGCACTTCATTCACCCTTCACCTCAGCACACACACATAATAAATAAATATATAAATAAACCAACCAAAGCAACCCCACCCCAGCCACAGCGTGGATGTGGCCACCAGCTGGACTGCTGGCTGCTGGTCAACACCATCCAAGCCTTTTCTTGAGCCATCACAAGCCTCACACAACACATACCTGACAGACATGATGCCATCTGCCCATTTTCAAGTTCATATTCCCCAGAGAGAAACTCATGCAGTCCTCACAAAACCTGATGCACATGGTTAAAAACCAAGGGAGAGGCTCCCTCTGGGAAAACCAAAAAAAACCCTGCTAAATACAAATAGGCTGCAAAATCCCCCCCACACACACATTCCTGGAAGCCGGGGAGCATTTTGGAGAAGTGTCAGTAGCACCTGCCCAGGTCTGTCCTCATGCCCGGGACAGAAGGATCTGGCACTATTTAGTCCCTTCATATTACAAATACAGAAATACAGATGTATTTCAGAGTGCAAGAAAGTTCAGAATGCCTTCACGGGAAGGGGGAGCTGCACAAAGAGCTCCAGGTTCACCCAGGTTGAGCTCACCCCAAATCCTGCCCCAGCAGGTACCTCCAAATACCCACAAGGGGCCAAAGGAAAACTGTCCTTTTATTCCCCCAGTCTTCTGAAGCCTTCCTGTGATGCAAATCAGAACATTCCCCTGAAATCACATGCTGCCAACAAACAATTTCCACACTTAGAAGAGAAGTAGGAATTTCACAGCAATTCCGAGTTGAAAGCTAAACAGCTTTACTTTGGGACACAAGGACAAAAACGTGCATTGCCAACAAGTAATTGCCCAAGGCAAAACAGGGCCCTTAGCCTCTCTCGCACAACCCTTTCCGAGAGGACAGAGGCACATCAGGAGGGTTCCAGTGCAATAATTACAATTAATCCATTACTTAATCTCCTAATCACTCCCGGGCAAACACTGTTCTCAGACATTTGTAAAGCACAGATTCATCCAGGTTGGAAAAGCCCTCCCAGGCCATGGAATCTGACCTGTGTCTGATCCCCACCTTGTTCCAGCCCTGAGTGTCACATCCAGGCCTTCCTACCTTGTGGGACATCCAGTCCAATGCCTGATCTTTCTGTGAAGAAATCCTGCTGATGCCCAACCTGAACCTCCCTAAATGACACATTCCTTCTCAAACCATCCTACTCAGGAAAAATCCACCGAGAACAGAAATTGGAAAACGCCCAGGTAACACTAGTGGCTTCATTCAAAGCTCCAAGAAAAGCAGATTCTCAGCCAAAGCCCAGAAGCTCCCCACTTTGGGGGGGTGCCCACCCTCCCATCCAGCTCCTTGAGCTGGGGTTTAAATGGTTCATGGTCCATGAGCTGCTCCAGTAACTGGACATGCAGCACCCCCAGGTAGTCCCACTTACTCAGTATATTCCACCTAACACACATAGAGAACAGATTGAAACAGGCAGGGAATGTGTTTAACCACCCCGTGGGACACAATAACTCTGTTACCAACACAGTCTGAGAGCAGACAAGGGTAAGAAGAGAAATTCTGGCAGTTTTTGTGACACTGCAGTTCTGTGTCTCGCGTGGCAGGTTTAGGAAAGACCTCAAACACTCATTTTTTTTTCTTTGCTTTATTACCAGAGGTAAAGAAAATATTCCAGCATGGGAGCCCCGAAGCTAAAATGAAACCCCTGTAATTTGGGTTCAGCAGAAGTTGGTACAATTCAGATCCCAGCCACAATGAGAGGTCTCCAGCATTATCAACTGTCAACAATTACTGCTGGCCAGCACACAAACCAGCTTTGTTCTGCACTGGAAGCCACAAATGCAAGCAGCAGTAATTGCTACCAAAGGCAAAACACACAAAAACCCTGGCCAGGCCACGCAAAATAACTCTCCAAAGAGGAATACAGGAATGGACACACAGCTCTTGCCACCTCCACTCACAGCTTTAAAAAGCCAAGAGGAAAATCCAGTAGTGTATACCCAGCAAAAAAGCGGGCTATCGAGGAAGAAGGATCCTAAAAAGACACTTGTTAACGATTAGGAGTTGAATGCCCGTTTAATGGAACATCCTGTTCATTAGTGACGGAATCTCACGAGTCCTTTAAGGGAAAGCGACACATGGAAGAGACAAAACGCAGTCAGTTTCTCCTGGAACTGCACACACTGCCATGCTGAGCCTCAGCAAGCTCATCCCAACCCACATTAAACCCCAAATCAATTAATACTAATTGCTCCCCTTATTTGCACAGAGGGATCGCCGCACTCCAGCGAGCCTCAATAAAAAAGCGAAGACAAAAGGCGACTTGTACAAAAGCAACTCACTGATCGGGTGTTTTTATATTTATATTCATTTAGCTATGCATTTCTTTAGGCTAGCAGGTGATTCTGTCAGCTCCAGTGCCCTGCCTCACAACCACCCCTGGGCAAAGGGGCAGCACGAAGCCATCCTGCTGCTAGAACTCGCAGAATAAACAAAGTTTTACGAGTCACGGGAGAAATCCCAAAGATCCCAAAAAACCTTCACTGACAGATCCGCCAAGATGCCAGTGTCACTCTCCCAGGACACAGGCATGGCCAAGCCAGGAAGTGTGTTTTAGTAGAAGCAAGCCAGGGTTTATGTTCACAGAACCCTGGGATGGCTGGGATCTCTGGAGATCACCCAGCCAACCTCTCTACCAAAGCAGGGTCACCTGGAGCGGGTGACACAGGAATTTGGGATTTTGTGATGTCTCCAGAGCTGTTCCAGGGCTCTGCCCCCTCCATGGACAGAAGTTCTTCCTCAGGCTGAGGTGGAACTCATTGTGTTTCAGTTCGTGGCCATCACTGGCAGCTCCTGGATCACAGACACCAAACCCTCCGGATCAAAACCCACTGCCACCTCCTGAAAGCCTGCTGGCACCACATTAGATTAAGTGGAAAAGTTAACTGCACTCAGCTCTCTCTGTGGGGCTTTTTTCCTTCCTGTGTTTCTGCAGATTTTGAGGTGCCTCTACAACTGCATCACACCTGCCCAGACATCAGGGAAGGTTCCTGGAGAAGGAACAAGCTACAGATGGAGGCCTCCAGCAAGTCCTGCAGGTAGGAATGCAGAAATGCAGCTAGGGCATGAATTTAGGCTTTCATGGACATTCCAAAGAGCACGGAAACGCCAGGAACTCGCTGGGTGGTCAGGAAGCAGGACTCTCAAGGTTTCAGACACACTTCCCATAAGCAAGCCGAGGTGAGGGGCTGGTGCAGCCCAACAGAGTCGTGCTGGAACACGGAGGGACAGGCTTTTTGTCCAAGGCCTGCTGGTGACTGAGGGCAGCAACTTCCAGGGAAAAATCCCAGCAGAGTTCAGTGGATAGATGGAGGGGAAGGGCTGGAGAGGCCATTCCTCCCCAAGCCAGGCTAAGATTTGCCTTAGAAGAGGCAAAGTGTGATGGGCTGGAGTATGGGATCATTTGAAACAACAAAACCTGCCTGCTGCTCCAGCAATGGAGGGGTCCCACGGACAAGCAGGAACTGGATCCCAGCAGGAATTGCCCTGGCTTGCTGAGAACTGTATGCCTGGCTGAGCACTGCTTTTAAGGGAGGCTGCAAAACCAGAGGGAGGGCTGAAATCCCTGACAAACCTACCAGGTTACTGTAAAACTCAAAAATATATTAAAAAAAGAGGAGGTGGTGAATCAAAAAATCCAAAAGCCAAGCAAAACTTTCCTGATGCTGCTGGCTTTCTGCACACTTCCTCCTGCAGATCAGACAGGCAAGACACAGGCAGCCAGGGTATTCGTGTTCTTGCAGAGGAGTGCTAGTGCAGCAGGAAAAATCGTGGGCAAAGAATTCCACTGTAGCTTTCTGGCACGAGGCTTTACATCTCCTGATAGAAGATGTTTTGAGTGAGAGATGAGAGATGTTTTCCAGCTGTGGTTTAACTGGAGCCCAGAGACATTCAGCTGCTCCATAAAGGTAGTTCCAAGAGCACTTCTTGACAACAAAGGGAGAGGAAACTCCAGTCATCTGACAGCGCTTTTGTCAACCAGTCTGAGCGCTGACTGAGGCACGATGAGACGGGTCTCACAGCAGGGAAAAAGATTTCTTTCTTTAGGCGCTTGTTTTGGGGCGAGCCCACAGCAGCAGGACTGGGAGAGCGGGGATTTGGCCCCTCAACCAGCAGTGCCAAGGGAAGGCAGACCTGCCCCGCAGCAAGGCACACGATTAGGCAAAGCAAACGAGTTGTCAATAAACCCTTGAGCGTTCAATGAGATGTTGTTAATGGGGAGGCAAACGTACACTGCCAGAATCCCTGCCACGAGGGCAACAACCCCCAAGTTATGCTTGATGTTTCTGTGATAAAGCTATTTTCAGTTGCTTTGAATCTTCTTCAGGAAAGGCACTCTTGGAATTTAAAAAAAAATAAGAAGTCACGACTGTTCTGAGCTGAGATGCACACACTTAATCAGTCCAGGTGTTTAAATTATTTATCCATGAGGAGGAAAACTGTACTAATCTTAGGCACAGCGCATATGAAGGGGAAAAACAGACACAAAGGCATGCCAAACGCTGTGATGCAGCAGAGAATCCTCTCACGCACAAGGTAACTGCGGCCAGAGGCATCCCAAGTGTTTGTTACTGCAGCCTGGGCTGCAAAACTCACAACACAGAGATTTGCTGCCACCAGAAGAAAGGTTTTCCGACTGGGAGGTGAAATTACTGTTTTCAGCCAGCACAAAGCCCTAGTCCAAAGTTGGTACTTTGCCAAGCTGGAAAGGGCAGAACTTTAAAACTGGGCTTTTCTCAAACCCAGTGTCTGGGGGAGAGCACAGCACTTCGGGAAATGCTTTGCCCCAAGTGAGTGCTCAGGAGCAGCCCGCCCCTCCTCATCACCAACTCAGGGAAAGCAGCCTTGCCTTCCCTCTCCCCTCTGATCCCAGCCTTCTCCTCCTCCCTCTCACCTGCCAAAGCTGCAGGGAGACTTCCCCGTTGGAAGATACACGGCATGACCCACTGCAGCCTTGCTCGAAACTAAAATCCCTTCCCACATCACAAAGCTTGGGCCGAGCACAGAGAAGGGAAAACCCTCACCTTTCCCGAAAGCGACTCAGGGAGAAGTTCAAGGTATTGCAGCTCCCTTCCAGCTGCCGTTTCCATAATTTTGTTTCTCTAATCTGGGCAGCACACCAAAGATCACAAGGTTTGGGAATTAAGTTTCATTTCAAAAGCATCACGTAGAAGAATCGCTCCTCCATTTTATTAAGCAAAGCCCATAGGCTGCTGCCAGGGCTGCTGCAGGCGGCAGCATCAATGGGACATTACATACTTGGTAAACATGTGAAGAGGAAGACACTGAGCTGGAAGGCTACTAATAAAAACAGAGAGGAAGACCCCTGAGCCGCTCGCTTTGTAATTCCTTTTGACACACGCCAACACTTAAAGTCTCCTGGCTGAGTTTCCCCGAGAAACCTACAAAGCACTTTACAGCATCGCTGCTCAAAGCAATGCAAGCACCCAGCAGGTCCATTTCCAAGGGAATGTTGTGTTTGTTCCTGACACAACACTTCACTGAAGGAGGCGAAACCAACAAGGGAGCGACACCCGCTGCCTGGAAAGTGACGAGGGCTCTAACTGAGCTGCACTGGGAAAGTGGCTCGTTGTTACACCCAAAGTCCTTGAAATTACTGCTCAGATAAGTGTCTGGGAGACACTGCAACAGGAGCACGGCTTCACAGGCAGCAGCAGCCGAAGGGGAGAGCAAAGAGAACAAAAAAAAAAAAAAATAAAAAAAAAAAAAAAAAAGAGCAGCCTTCGGAACCATGGCATGCCCAGCTGCCCCCAGGTATCCTAAGCCCCACTCCTTATTCCAGCCTTCATTTGATGATTGTTTCCAGCTGACATCAGCCTTTTTACACTGTTTTCCCAGACTGTATTTTTGTCATTAGTTCTGGTCAGAGACACAGAGCCACAGAATGTCCTGAGCTGGAAGGGCCCCACCAGGGCCAATCCAGCCCAACCCTGCCCTGCACAGACACCCCAACAATCCCACCCTGAGCATCCCTGGCAGCCCAAACGCTCCTGGAGCTCTGTGGGGCTGTGGGCAGCCTGGGCAGTGCCCAGCACCCTCTAATATCCAACACAAACCTCCCTGGCACAGCTCCAGCCCTTCCCTGCCACTGTCCCAGGGAGTAGAGATCAGAGCTGCCCCTCTGGAGGAAGCTGCAGAGCCCAGTGAGATTCCCCTCGGTCTCCTCTCCTCCAGCTGAACATTCCAGGTGCCCTCAGCTGCTCCTTGTGTGGCCCCTCCAGACCCTTCACCATCCTCGTGTCCCTCCTTTGGACACTCTCCAACATCTTGAGACCTTTTTTATGTTGTGGTGTGCAAAATTACCCCCACTCAACAGGACACGTGTCATTCCTTTTTGTCTTTTTTCGCTTGGGATTTTTTTTTTTTTTTGTGGATTATTTAGGTTTTTTTTAATTAAAGTGCCTTTTGCTCTAACTCTAAGCATAATTACTTTGGAGGCTGACATTTCCCATCCCAGTTTTCGTGGCAGAGGTACACACCTGAAGAAGATCTGCTTGGTCGTTCAAGGCTTTTAAACACATCCTCAGATAAGCACAGCTGTGTTTTTAACAGTAGCTGAGATTAGAGAATTTAAGAAAGGAAAATTTGATATAACATTTCATGCTTTAGTTAACAGTCTTCCAAGACACAAAGCTGCTCCAGTTGCTCTGGAAACTGTAACTTGGACACAACCATGCAGATACATCAGCCCCCTGGCTATAAATGAAACCACTTTAGCAACACTGCACATTTGTATGACAAATATTTATTAAAGCAAGCGTTGCATCCCCATCCTCCTATAGCAAGAGCACATCCCGTGGTCCTCCACAGCAGAGCACAGCCCAGGTTTCCTTTGAGCTCTGAGGGACACGAGGAGAGTCAGGGAGGCTACCACTGAAATAACAACACCCCAGGTAAGGGAGAAAGGGGAAGCACGGGTGGGTGTCTGGGGGACACACCATGGATGTGCCTCTCACACCCCAGGCATGACAGAAGCACCAAAAGGAGGGCTTGGAAGACAAAGGGACACGGTGGCTGGGCTGGGATTTGGTGCACACACCCCTGGCCCAGGAAAAGGCTGGGAATTTATCATTCCTGTTCCCAGAAAGCTGGGAACAGAGCAAGAGCAGCCCCTGGGAGAAGGAAAGCAGGAGGGGAACGCTCAAACACCTAGCGGGAGGAAGGAGCGAGGAGTGCTCATGGAGGAGGACTGGACACGGCACCACACCAGATGCCAGCCACATGGGCTTTTTAAAAACAGGGGGAAATATTCCATACACAAACCACGGCCCGAGTGCTGGTTGCTGTGGAAACCATAACTTTGAATTCAGTGGCTAAAACCCAGCACTGCTATTTATACCGTGCTCTTCACTACAGCACGAGAACTTCGCCCGGAAAGCAGAGCTCTGGTACTCACAAACATGGTCCTCCCCCCCGTTACACACACACTGATCCCCCCAAACCAGGCAGCACAAGGCTTTCCCAATGCTCCTCACCACTGAAGGGCTACACAGCACCATCACCTCTGATGGGCAAAAAAAAAAAAAACCCACCAGTGCCTTTCCTCTTCCAAGCAAGACCAGGTGAATCCCTGGATGGACGTGGGGCAGGAGTCACTGGATTCTGCTTTGGTCAAGAGCACCCAGAGACACCACAAAGGCCGTTTTAAACAGCAGTTTATTTGGTCTCCCTCCAGGCGAATTCCAGTCAGCATCACCTGAGATTATGCAGGGCCAGAGCCCAAAGTCAGTTACCATTAGAGATGACAAGCATTTGTGTAAGAACTTCAGAATATTGCCTTTAATATCCCGGAAAGCATAACTGGGTCATTAATGCAAGAATAACAACAACAGCAGAAAGGCTGCAGAATAAAGCATTTTGGGGAGAAATCCCTGTCACAACAGGCATTTTCAAGCTGCTCTGCTGTTGGAGAAGGAATGGCTTTTTCTTCCATGAGAATCACGACTCTGGGGCAGCAAGTGCTCCCAAAGTGAGAACGGGAGTGATCTGCCTGCAGCCAAAGCTGAGGTGAGCCAACTGTGCTACATTCCTTTTCCACCTCTACCACTGCAGGGCCTGGAAGGGAAGAAACAGCCCCATTCATTCCCCACCCACTCCCCAGTCCTGTTTTCCCCCAAGCAGGACGAAGGTGCAAGTGCAGCACAGCCAATAACCATCACAGGGTAACATCCCCTTCCAAGACCCTTCCCAGGACCTCTTGGGCACCTCTCGGGCCCCAAACCACTGCAGAAGAGCAAAGAAGGCAAAAGCTGGGAGGGAACCACACTCACCAAGGTCACCCACACCTTCAGAATCCCACGGGACCGTCCCATCCCTGCGGCACCCTGGGAAGCAGCAAGGACAGCAGCTCTGTGCAATCCAACAGCAACACCCCGCCTGCCCAAGGCAGGGTTTTCCAGGGCACGGGCAGCCAGGGACTGCACAGGGACAGGAGAGAAGCTCCAGGAGCTGCCAAGCCAGGAAGGGTGGCAGGAAGTTGCTCTCTGTGGGATTGGGCCCTTACAGCACAGGTGAAGGCAGTGTCGTCTGCCCTTGCTCAATAATTTACGTCACAGCACAGAAGTGTCATTGAAAACGACAGGACCATTTTAATAATACAGGAAGGGGGAAAGATGCTGTAATCTCAGACACCCAACTAATCACTCTACAGATCGCAGCCTCTCCTGATCTATTCCAATACATTTTTTAATCAGAATTTCAAAATTATTAACAACTCCCGAGGGCTACCTACTCCGTAGCCCCGGTCAGTTTCCGCTAGCCCAGCCCTCAGGATGCCCCGATCAAGCGGGAACGGAGGGCCATTGACGAGAAACAACAACACGTCAGTTTCCCCCAGCGCTTCCCAGTCCAACGCGGCAGCGCTGGGAACACGCACCGGTTCCTGCCATGCCATCAGGACCGCGTTGGTGCCAGCGCTGCCCGTGGACCCCAGGGCTGTGAGCATCCCCCGGGACCCGCACCTCCCGCAGGGCAGCGCTTCCCGCGGGTCCCCGGCCTGCGAGCATCCCTCGGGAGCCGCACCTCCGGGCCGTGCCCGCCTCCGGTGACCCCGCGGCCGGGGCGGGCACCTCACCTGCCCCGCTCCGCTCACCTGTGCGCGCCCCGGCCCGCTGGCCCGCGCTTCACCGGCGGGGCAGGCACCGGGCTCCGGCTGGCGCCGGAGGTCCCGCAGCCCCGGCGGGGTCCGGCGGGGACATTTCCAGCGCAGCCCCAGCGCTCCCGGAGGCTGCGGCAGGGCCGGCTCGGCACCCGCCGCACACCCCCCGCGCCGAGCGGAGCGGGGACGGGGCCGCCCGCGATGCCCCGGCGCGGGGCGCTCCAGCGAGCGCGGCGATGCGGGGACGCGACCGGACGCGCACTCACCTGCACGGCGCCGGGGTCGCCGCCGCCGCGGGCGGCGACGGTCGGTCGGTGGATGGCAGGCAGGCGGGCGGGCGGGCGGGCGGTGGCCGCGGGCCGGTCGCTGGCCGGGGCTCGCCACCCGCCCCGGGAGCCGCTCCCGGTGCCCGCCGGGCGCCCGCGGCTCAGCGCGCGACGCCGCCGATAGGCGCCGCTGCCGCCTTGATCCCTCCGCCCGCCGCGGCCGGCGCCGCCCGTTGGCCGCGCCGTGCGTCAATCCGGGCCGCGCAGGCCAATGGGAGGCGGCGGCGGCGGCGGCGGGGCCTTTGGAGTCGGGGAGCCCCGCGCGTGACAATGGGCGCGCGCGGGAGAGGCGGGGCGGGCCGCGGGAGCGCGGCGCGCGCGCCGGGGCCCGGCCAATCGTGGCGCGGTGCGCGCGGGGCGCGCGGCGGGCGCGCGCAGCCGGGGCCGGCCCCCCGCGGCCCCTCAGAGCCCCTCAGAGCCCCGGAGCCTCCGCGGCCCCTCAGAGCCCTCCGCGGCCGCCCCCGCTGCCACTGCCGCTCCCGCCGAACCCTCCCCCGGGCTCGGGATGAAGGAAGCCCTCTCACACCGCCCTCCGAGCGCCAGCGAGTCGGGCGCTGCTTTATTGTTGGCGCGGGGGTGCGCGGCTGGGCGCACGGCAGAGTTCCAGCCTCCGCACGGGCGCAGATGCAGAACCTATTCACCTATTCATGCGTTTCATCCAATAATGGCACTTCTAAATCGCACAGCTCTCTTTCATTAATTAGTATTCCGTCCTACTGGTTATTGATTGCTCACGTCATGTGCATTAGTCCATATTCTTAATTTTTTTTATTATCTATTTCCTCCAGCAGGACTTTTCCAAGCCATCTACTGACTCTTTTTTTTTCTTTTTTTTTGTCTCTTCTTTACCTTCTGTTTTCTGCAAAACGTCCTTGTGGTCTGTAAATTCTGCATTCCAGACGTCCAAGCACACCAGTCCATCTCCCTCTCCCAGGCTTTGGTCGCTGGAGCACATCAGAGTTCGTTCATCAGAAGTTTCAGTCATCCTGCCCATAAGCCACTGATGTAGCTTATGACAGCTTCGCTAAATGCTGGCTAGGATGAATCCGGGAATAACAGACGATAATTAATATACATATGGGTCATGATAAATTAAAAACAAATAATTTGAAAGTTAATTAAAACCATTAACTAAAATGATAAAGCTCTATCGTTTCTGACAAGGCACTGGGGAACTGCTGAAGGCACCCTCTCCTCCCTGGCTCCTGACCCCTTCAGAGCCCCCAGGACCAGCGCTGAGCTTTCCCCGTCTCTGCCTCTGTCCCAAAATGTGGAATGTGCCGAATTTCCCTTGAACAGGATGTTCTGTGATGTCTGATCTTTGTACACTTTCAAGCCTAATCAGCTAGAAAGGAGATTTAATCCCCTAAACAGTGAGCAGCCGACAAGCTCTAGGTGATACCCAGGTGTTAGAAAAACAAATTACTTGCTAGGATGTAGGGCTGGACGTGTTTCCATGATGTCAGACGTAGGGGAGGTGAGCAAAGCTCGGGAAGAAGGACGTGCCTCCGATGCAGAAGGACATTTGGCAGAACCCCCAGGATAAGGAAGAAGCTCATAAAAGTAACTGTGCAGAGTGAGCTCCCACTGGGGGAAAAAAGGGAATTCTGGGAGGGCAGATCGTGAGCAGCAGCTCCAAAACCCCACCGACCCAAAAGAAGAGGAGCCCCGAGCACAGGAATGAGCAGGAGAAGCCAGAGAATCATTAACCAAGAGACGACAGAGCAGTAATTAATAAGAGAACTGTGTAACTTATACCAGGGAACATGGACGCCTTTGTTTGCACCAGGTGGGACACGGCTCAGCCCAAGGAGAGCACCCGGGCTCTGCGAGCACTTGGATTTTGTTAAGCCTCAGCTCCAGCCCGGAAAAACACATTTTATAGTGCACTAATAAATAAACATGAGCTCTGTCTGAACTGACAGTGGTTTTCAACACAAAAAGCTGGGAGCACCTCCCCAACACCTTTGAAAGTCAGAGCGGGGAAATCCAAACCAACCCATTGTGTATCTAATAAAGAATATTTATTTTCTAATACTGTGTGTTTGTTCTGCCTTTAAAAATCAAATACAAAATCTCAGATATCATCATTCACGTGTTGCTTGCAAATCAAGTCCAAATATTAAATGTCAATTGTCTTCATCAAGCCACTGACTAATTACTGGCAGGTTTTAAATGGCATCACCACACCAAGCACTTCAGGCAGAGCATTTAATCAGAAGATTAAACACGGGCCCTTTCCTGACTTTGATCCCAGGTGTGACACAGGCAGGAACTGCTTCCCAAAATCCCGTCTAACGCTGCCCCCTGGCAGTGGGATGCCGTTCCCCGTGTCCGTGCCACAGCCCAGCGGAGCTGCGGCTTGTGCCAGCTCGCGTGGGCGCGTTTGTAACTAATCCCACCTGGTTTGCTGCTTTTCCAGGGCCTCGAGGGGCGGTGGCTGAGGCTCATTACTCATCTGACAGCTCCAGTTACTCCGCACACCAAGCCCCGTCTCTTCGTCCGCATGCCCGGGCTGCTGCTTTTGGGAGCTGCTGCTTTTGTTCTGCGGTGATTGTCTGCATAAAAAGTTCGGTTTTCCTCCAAAAAGTTTCCAAAGGAAGCAGAAGACGGGCCTGAGCTGAAAATTCCCCCTGAAAATACACGTCAATCGCCCAGCATCAGCAAACCTTGTTTTCAGGGAATGCAGCAGGGGTAAAACACCTCCCCAGGGAAATCCTGAGTTTAGGAATGATTGAGCTGAACAAAGGAGAGCTGTTTCTGACAGGGGCACGCGGGAGTAGCTCAGTCAGAAAGAAACAATTTGGCAACTCCCAATGAACACAGTAAAACCTAAAACCTGCAAGGGAGGCAATTCCGTGATTGGAAACACGGCGCAGCATTCCTCGTGGAAGAATCTGTATGGAGGAGGAAGGCTCAGAAGCAAAGTTCTGTCTCTGCTGCAGACATTCCACTTGTTAAATTTTGTAAATAAAGCCTTTTTTCCTCTGTGCAATGCACGTTGTGGTATTTCTCCTCCACACAAAAGAATGCTCTGGCTCCGGAGGAGTGCAAGCCCATACCTGAGAGACAGGAACCACAGGGGACATTTCAAGTGGGAAGGTGGAAAAAAGGGTTAAAAAAAAAATTGAGGAAACTGTTCTTTGAAAAAGTGTGGTAGAGTGTGACCAGTACAAACCAGGCCATCCAAACTGGTTGGAATTAGGCCTTGTTCTGTACTGGTGAAACACTTACTTTCCTGTCAGATTTCCCTGTACCTCACAGAAGATGCTCACCACGACCCAGAAACTGTTGCCTTATTTTTGCCTTAGAAAACAAGAACAACAAGATAATAATGAAGGTTTCTGGATTTTATGTAAGTGACTCAGATTGGTTGCCAGCTTCATACAGAGAAGATAAGTATTCCTGCTTAGTATGAATTTTTGTGAAGACAGTCTGCTCTCCTAAGTGCAAAATATCCATTAGCCCTTCTAGTCCCTTGGAGAAGCTCTTCCAGGCCTCTGCATGCTTCAAAAATCACAAAAAAGCCTCCCCAGGTGTTTTTCAGCTGCTATTTCTGTCAGGCTGCAGCGAGGCTGGTAGTGGGATGACATCCTGTAGGATTATGTAAAAGTGGTAGAAGCATTTGATGAATTACTGTCCACCACAGCCTGTCTTTTGAGGAAGGCTGTTATCTGTGTTCTCTGGCGCTGCAGGTGCAGTGGTCTGTGAAATCAGAGTTCCCTGGATAATGGCAGAGCTGGGGCTTTCCCAGGGCTATTGCTGCCCATCCCACAGGACCTGCACAAGGCAGGCAAGAGCCTTGGCTTCCAATCCTGTTTGTTGTCAGCTTATTTGATTAAAGTCTTGCTTTCAATGTCGGTGCTGATTTCTGAGAATCCCAGAACGGCTCTGGTTGGGAGGGGCCTTAAAGCCCATCCCATTCCCACCCCCTGCCATGGCAGGGACACCCAGGCTGCTCTAAGCCCCATCCAACCTGGCCTTGGACACTGCCAGGGGTCCAGGGGCAGCCACAGGTGCTCTGGGCACTCTCACAGGGAAGGATTCCTGGCCAGTGTCCCATCCATCCCTGCCCTCTGGCAGTGGGAAGTTCATTCTCTCCCAGCCTGTGTTTGTCCTTGGCACTGCCCTGACCCAGGTGCAGCCCTTGCCCTTGGCTTTACTGAACATCTCCAGGTTGTCCCAGGGCCACCTCTGCAGCCCACCCAGGCCCCTCTGGATGCCCCATCCCTTCCCTCTGGTGTGTGACACCCCCACAGAGCTCAGTGCCAGCAGCCCCACTGTCCTTGTCACCAGCAGAGACATTAAATAGTTCTCCCACAGGAAACCAGTTGGGCTCAATGATCCCCAGGGACTTTTCCAACCTAAACAATTCCATGATTCTATGCCCATGGCACGTACAGAGGCACACAGCTGCTTGTGAAAGGCACAGGAGAGAGTGTCCCCAGCCCTCCTGGCTACATCACTAGTCCAGAGCTTTTCTTCCTCAAGTATTAATGTTTCCCTGATTACCTGCTGCTTATGGGAAGGTGACTGTGCCCGTGTACTCCTCTGAATAATTCATTTAGAATATGAAAGCTATACAGAAGTGACTTTTTACTTAACTGTGGTTTTATAGCAGGGTCTGTCCAATCCATCATGCCCAGTGAGGGAAGCACTGGGAAGCATTCCCAACATCCCAGTGCTTTGGAGATAGCAGTGTGGAGAGCAAAACCAGCGCCAGAGCTGTTAGAGAGCCTCTTCTCCCATGTGTGTGTCTGTGTGCAGTGGGGAAGGAAGGCAGGAACTGCAGGGACAAGCGGGAGGCAGGGCTGGGAAGCAGGGCAGTGAGCTGCCCCTCAATTTATCTGTGTTTTTGAGCCACACTCAGCAGCATTGCTTCTGCAGGGCCTGTGAGCAATGGGGTCACTGCCTTGCCTCCAAATAAACAAATGAAACCAACAGTGCACACCTGGGCTGTTTGTACTCCTGCTACCTGTGGTGCCACTCGCTTTAAAATTCTTTTTCCCCAGGCAGATTGGTTTCATGTTCATGGATGGGGTATTCCCCCCACAAACACACGCCCTTATGCCCCTTGTTTTTATCTCAGCCTGTGCACGGTGCCATGTAAAGATCTGCTCTGGGTCCCCAGAGGAATTAGAGTAATCATTTCTACCCCTGTGAAAGCTTCTGGATCTTTCTCCAGACTTCTTGTTTGCAACCCTTGCAAGACAGATTGTCTCCTCCACAAAACTATGACCTCCTCCTCAGTTTCTGTGGGACATGGAAGGAGGTTGTTCGGTTTTTTTTTTTCTTTCCACAGTTTATGTTGCCACACAGTCCAAGATTCATCAAGGTACCCAATTTATAAAACTAGATAGGAAAGGACTTTTATTTTTGTGGAGCTGATCAGCCTACATCATTCCTTCCCTTTGCTTCCTCAGACCCCTCACTCATACAAGTTTTTGTGGTTTTTTTTTGGGGGGGGAGTTTTTTGTTTGTTTTTTGTGGGTTTTTTTTGTGGGTTTTGCTACTCCAAATTTTACATTATTTTGCCAAAGAGAAGCACTGTGGAAGGGAGAGCCTATCCCACAAACATGGAGCACTGGCGCCATCCAGTGTCATTCCCTGACCCCGAACTGCCTACAGCAAACCCCAAACTCTTCCCTCCGCACCGTCTGCAGTCATCCACACTGCCTCTTTTGTCCCCACCAGAGCCCACGCTGAACCTGAAAAAATGTGAGAAGCAACAAGCTGGTTCTGGCTTGTGCTAAGCACGGTTTCCTTTCTTGCGGGAAAGGATTTCTCTACAAACTGTCCTTAGAGCTCAGTCTCTGAAGCAATACCCAGAAATGCACATGCCATGGGGGACCTTGTGGCTCTCCACAACTCCCTGCCGGGGGTGCAGCCGGGGGCAGGACAAGAGGAAAGGTGCCAGGAGGCCGCAGTGAGGAGGATTTGCCTCTGCAGAAGTGCCTGGCACAGCGGAGCAGGGCTGCACCCGCTGCCTGTGCCAAGCAGCTCCCTCAGCCTCTCAGAGCTCCCGGCAGAGCTGCCCCTGGAGCACGGCTTGTCAGAGCGGTCCTGGCCAGAAAATCCCTGCTCTTCCAAGTGTGGCTTGGCCACAGGCTGGGACTAGGGAATAAGCACAGCCAGTGCTGCTCTCCAGCAGCTCCAGCTGAGGGCAGAGCGGCACTGCCAGGCTGGGCACTGCCAAGCCCTCCCCAGGCTGTGGCACGGTGGCTGCCAGCCAGGGACTGTCAGCAGCCTTAAACTGTCCCACCAGGCCCACGTGCCCGCCTGGATGGCCCAGACTGCCAGGCCTGGATGTGGCTCAGCACACACACCGGTTCTGGAGATGCCACAGCTTTTTCCAAAGCAGCCACACAGCCCGGCCCTGGCAGAGCCCACGGCAGGGGCTGAAGTCTCTGCACAGAGCTCAGCGTGGACGGGAACTTCTGCTCCTGCCTCCAGCTCCAGCTCCAGCAGCCACAGCCCAGCCCCTGGCCCTGCAGGCACACAGAGGTGCTCCGAGCACCTTTTGGGAAGGTGTTCCAGCCACACGAGCCCGCAGGGGTGGTGGCTGCCTGCGGGCACGCAGGGGGCAAAGTCTGCAGGCTGCCCCCTGCAGCGCCCTTCGGCCCTCTGGCACGGCTGGAGTCTGTGGAAAAACCTCCACACAGATGCAGGCACATAAATACTACTGAATAAACGCTCCACAGTGCTGTGGAAGCTGTATGAAAATACGTGGCTGGTGCATTTTCCAGCTGCATTCCCACTTTTTAATTGCTTGTATTAAACCAGCACCCCAAAGCCTCGTTTTACTGACAGCTCTACAAACCCAACGGTGCCCGACCATCCAGAGCTCCCAGAGAACAAACCACGTGTTTAAAACTCCAAATAAAACCACATCTTTGTATTCTGGACACCTGCCTGTTATATTCTGTTTGCATTTCCAGCTTTCCTGCAGAAACAGGGAAGTTTACCCTGTGGTAGCATTTATTTTCTAATTGCATAATAATTAGCATTTTCCTTGTGGTTCTGTACTTTGCATGTCAAGGATTACCCAACAGAGCTGAGTTAAATCCAAGCCACCTCACCCCTGGGTGTCCTGATACCTGCTGTACCACTAAACTGTGCCTGTGGCAAAAATGAGAGTGCAGGGCAGTTTGTGTCTGAAATAAATCCAGATGAAGCCCCCTGGATCTTCCCTCTGGCACACGCTCACGTGGGCTGGGACTTGCAGAGTTTTTTGTTTAGTTTAGTTACCACTGTAAGAACTTTCACAAATAAAAACCTGGCAATAAAGTCTAAGACCAAGCTATCCTTTCTCATCACTGGGAATGAAATCTTTATCCAGTCATAAAGCATGACAAGGTGCAGGGTTTCTTTGGCCTTTGTTGATTTTTATCCAAGCTGATATTTTGAAACACATATCCCATAAATATGTCTCTATATTTATACACAGACACACAGTGTTTTGGTTGCATTCCTTTAGGTGCCTTTCAGTGGCCAAAATAACATTCCTGAGTGCATAAACATTTTACGAGACTCTCATTCAAAAAAAAAAAAAAAAGAAAAAAAAAACAAAACAAAAAAAAAAAACCAAAAAAAAACCAAAAACATTTTTCAGATGTGCTTTCTGGACAATATTCTGTCTTTGGCCAGTTTCAGAAGGGATATTTCCATGCTCTAGCTTAAAAACCATTTAAAACTCCAGCTAAGATTCAGTTTGATTGCACTCATCCCTCTGTGCCACAGCTCCAGAATTCCTGTTTTCCTCCATCCTGGCTTTCCTGGCTCTGTGGTCCCAGTTTCAGCCCGTCAGGCTGTTCCCACAGGGAATCCTGCCCAGGCTTTGGGGCTGTGTGGAATACTTGAAGCACTTGGTGAATGTGAACTGGCAAAAGTAGCAGGAATGTTACAAATAATCAAAGCCCTCCGTGGGCAGACCTTGGCAGAGAGGCGCAGCTCCCGCCCCACGGTGGGGACAAAGTTCTCACAACCAGGGAGAATTGTTCATGACACATAACTCTTGCTCAGGACACAGGCAGCCCACAGTGAGATGGACATTCCAGCTCTGTGCTTCTCCCAGAGAATCACCACAAGCAGGAAATATGATTTATTTGCACCATGGGAAACGCAACTCTCAAAATTCCCTTATTTTTGAACCCATATAAAACCTCACTGATAAAAGCTCCCTCAAGGGCTTTAGCCTTGCTCTAGGCCACCTTTTCACGGGACCTAAGGGTTGGGATTTTTTGCTTTGTCACATTTTGCTGAGAAGTTTATTAACTTTTCTCTATATAGTTTAGGTTGCTGTTAACCTGAATCACCAGCAGTTATTTCATCCTTTAAATTGGCAGATTAGAGAGAATCAAGATGCCAAAACTGCCTTCAAACTGGCAGATTAGAGAGAATCAAGATGCTCTTTCTCTTCTGTCCTCAGCTCTGACTCTGATACTCCAAACAACAAAATAATCACGTAACTACTTAATGTGGGCAGGGTCAAATGATGATTTTTGTGCTATCAAACACCCCATTCAGCTGCATGGGGGGAGGGGGGGGTGGATTTTCTCAGCTGCTGGTGAGATTTAAGAAAATAAAGGAATTAAAAAGAAGTATGCGGGACAAAACATAACAAAACCTGCCCAACCGGGGCACCCCAGCTGTCCTGACACGGATTACTAACGCCATCAGCCTCCGAAATTACTTCTGCTTATTTCACTTCACCTATGAAGAAACCTGCCACATCTGGCTCTCGCCCATCTGTTGTGCCACACTCGTGTGGGGGCACAGAGAAGGGCAGATCTTGGAACTGATCTTGTTTTCCAGGGAGGAAACAATAAACCCGATGAAAACATCAGGGCAGGTTTGGAGATCAGACTCAAAGTAAGAGAAAGCTGTGCAGTGATACAGTGATAAGGGAAATAAGACATTGCCATTTTTAAGAAGTTTAGAAACCTCTTTAAATGAAACAAGGGCCACCTCGAGGGCGCTGGAAGCTCTCCTCCTGATGGAGCAGACTCAGGGTGCTGCTGCTGTGCCTGTTTCCTCACAAGTGACTGAGTCTCCTCTCCAGGCACAGCAGGACTGACACTCCAAGGAGTTTATCTTTCCCTTCCTGGATAGGAAGCTCTGGCTGGCTCTCTTCCCAGCATCTTTCCAAGGTTGAGCTACAAATCCCAGTGTGTCTCTCAGACAAACAGCCTCCATGTATTTATGTGGATGAAGTCTTTTTCACCTGGCTTGCTGTTCTCCAGCAAACAAATCTCTGCTGCAGTAATGTCACCTGAGCCGTGGCTCAGGTCTTTTTTGTGAGTCTGAGGTGTGAGACAACCACAACCTCTCTGCATCCTTCCCTGGCCTAATGAGGCCCCAAACAAGTCACTTAGAACTACCTGGGCTTTAAGTCCCTTATACCTCAGTCACAGACAGAGATTAATAAAAACCCCCGTGGGCAGCAGGGGAGGGGATTCTGCCCCTCTGTCCCTGTGCCCAGGTGAGACCCCACCTGCAGAGCTGCCCCAGCCCTGGGACACAGCAGGACCTGGAGCTGCTGGAAAGTCCAGAGGGGGAATGGCTTCAAACTGACACGGAGTGGGTTTAAATTGGATATCAGCAAGGAATTCCTCCCTGGGAGGGTGGGCAGGCCCTGGCACAGGGTGCCCAGAGCAGCTGTGGCTGCCCCTGGATCCCTGGAAGTGCCCAAGGCCAGGCTGGACAGGGCTTGGAGCAGCCTGGGACCGCAGAAGGTGTCCCTGCCATGGCAGGGGTGAATCTGGACGAGCTTTAAGGTCCCTCCCAACCCAAACCTTTCCGTGATTACCTAAAGCCCCAGGTACTCTCAATTCTGTGACTCTGATTTAAGTTCCAAACACCCTCAGGGCCGAGCTGCTCAGGGCAGCCTCACAAGCGCATCCCAGTTTGGGATGAGAGCGCAGCGTCCGCCCGCAGCCCCGCCACAGCTGCGGCAGGAGCAGGGGCGGGGTGGGGACACTGAGCTGCTGCTCGTCCCCCGGCACGGCGGGGACACAGCTGTGAGCCGTGCACCGCCCTCTCCGGTCCCTCTGAATCCTTCCCGGCCCCGGTCCCCATCCCGATCCCGGTCCCGGTCGGGATCTCGATTCCGGTCCCGATCTCGATCCCGGATCCCGGTCCCGGTCCCGGTCCCCGTTATGCGCCTCCCGCCGCCAGAGGGCGCCTCCCGCCTCCGCGCGCGCCGTCGCTCGGCCCCGCCTCTCTGACCTCCCCGCGCCGCGATTGGCCGGGCCGCGCGCGGCGCGCAGCTCGATTGGTCGCGGAGCTGGCCGCCCACCCTATATAACGGGAGCGAGGGCGGGGCGTGCCCGCAGTCCGCGGGCGCTGCGGCGGGGCGGGCTCAAGATGGCGGCGATGCGGGCCGTGTGCGTGATGCGGGGCGAGGGCGCTGTGCAGGGTGTCATCCACTTCGAGCAGCAGGTGAGGGCACGGCCGGGCCGCTGAGACCTCTCCCCCGGGATCTGCCTCTTCGGTGTCCTGCCCGTGGCCGGCGGGGCAGGCTCAGCTCGAGGGCTCTGCGGTTCCAAATGGCCGCGGCCCTCAGGAGCTGCGCCGTCCCCTGCCGCCGGCCAAGGAGCCGCGGCCGCGGGGTCACTCGCGCTCCTGTGTGAAAGTACGGGATCTTTCTGGAAGGCCCCGTCAGATAACAGGCACTGCTTGCGCTTATTGATAAAACAGGTGAAGGAATGCGTTTGAGGGCGTTAAACGAACGCAGACATTCTAGATCACTATCGTGGGCTCGTGGCGGGGCCTTTCTGTCACTTTGGTTTGACACGGAGCCGTGTAATGCCGAAGTCCTTGTGGTGACAAATGCTCTCCTTTGAAGGGTGCCGGACCGGTGAAAGTCACTGGGCAGATCACTGGATTGACCGATGGGGAGCACGGCTTCCACGTCCATGAGTTCGGGGACAACACCAATGGTAAGATGTGCCTCCAAGCCTTTGGGTCACGGCTGCAAGGCGGCTCAGCTCCGAAGAGCTGCTCGTGCTGTTGCAGCAGCAGCTTGGGTCTCACAGCTGCAAATCTGTGTGAGGAAATCGTGGCCGTTCCCGAGGAATTGTTTCCTGGCTAATACTCTGAGCGTGTTGAGGCTGGTGGTCAAGACCTGACATACCAAGCACTCACCTGAACGCTTGGATAACTAGCGTTATGAAATAAGAAAGCTTCTGGCTGAGCCTGTGGCTTGTAAGTCCATAGCAGGTGATTTATCTCCAGGAGATTAGCAGGGCATGGCACGGGAGAGGAGCTGTTTGCTGTCGCTGGGAGTGGTGTGGGAGCAGCAGCTTTATCCTGGGATCCTGCTCTGACTGTGCTGTGTTCCAGGGTGCACCAGTGCAGGCCCTCACTTCAACCCAGAGCAGAAGAAGCACGGGGGTCCCAGCGATGCTGAGAGGTGAGTCCAGGACATGGGCACTGCCGGGGGCTCACGTGTGCCAGAAAAACCCTGGGAATTCCTGCAGGGTTCCCGAGGTCACTTAGCCGCACTTTGGTAACCCAAGCAGCTTGTTTCTCTGAGAGTGTGCTGTGAAATACTCTCCTGGGGGCATTTTCTGGTTTTGGCTTGGCCTGGGTGGGAGGGGACAGCGAGGGCCTGATGCTTGTGCTGGGTATCTGTACTCGAGTGGGCTGTGAGACCTGGCTCTCCCCTGGGAACAGCTCTCACGGCCCAGTTCCCTTGGGTGGGTGCCAGAGGAAGTGGTGTGGCTGTGCCTGCTGTGTTGGTGGAGCAGGGCTCAGGCAGCCTGGCCTTGCACAGGGACCAGCCTGGCATTGGGATAGCCCTTGGAATACTGACATTGGTGGTTGATAAATCCTACCTGAGCCACAGGCCCGGCAGAGCTGGATGTGGGCCAGCTCCTGCATGACACAGCATGAAATGTGTGTCGGGGCCCTGGCAGCCACTGCTCGGGGCTAAAGGTTGGGAGTGCATGAACATTGTGGCTTCTGGAGCCTTGGCAGATCCTGCTCCTGGTGTGGCTGTGGGCAGGGGAATTCCTTAGGAAGGGTGCAAGAAGTGGATCTTGCTTTTATCAGTATACAGAAACAACTGGACCAAAGCTTTCTGGAAGTTTACATCAAGCAAATTCCTCAAGGGAGAGCTGCTATTAACCCAGTTTTGTAGGACTTGGTTAAAAATAAGGAATTTTTGTAGAAAGCTGGTTGTCAGCCCTGGGCTGGCTGAGCTGGTCACCTGGCAGGGATGTGTCAGTATTCCAGGTTCTGAATCTGGACAGAAGAGCCTGACAGAACAGGATCAGATGCATTTTGAGCGATTGCTGTGCTTGGGGCAGGTGTGCAGGACACAGCACACCAGCATGTCCAGAAGGCTTGTGAAAATTCCACTGCTTGAGGCTCAGTTCTCCTAGCAAGGCTTAGCAGAGATGCAGCTCTGATAGAAGCTGTGTGGGAGAGCAGTATGCCAAGTGATGGGGCAATGCCAAACTGGAGTAATCATCCCTGGTACTGCCTGGAACTGAGCAGTTCCTGCATTGCCTTTGACCTGCTGCCTGACAAAGCGCTTCTCCTAATCCTCCTTAAACCAAAAGCCTGCAGCTGCCTGTGGAACAGCTGAGCTGCCATGGACAGCAAAAGCTCTGAGAACACTGGCAGCGTTCACCAAGTCTGCAGGAAAGGTTGTTCCACTGGATTTGGGAGCCTTTGTTATGCTGTACCATAAACTCCCAGCCTTCCCTTGGAAGAGCTTTCAGTCCAGGCCACTTTCTGAGTTTCCTGTGTGTTTGTGCAGGCACGTGGGAGACCTGGGCAATGTGACTGCCAAAGGAGGTGTGGCCGAGGTGTCGATCCAGGATTCCGTCATTTCCCTCTCCGGACCACACTGCATCATCGGCCGCACCATGGTGGTGAGTGGCAAGGGAACCCTGAGAGCAGGGAGAGGGGATTTACAGCCATCCCTGTGTGCCTCAGTGTGGCACTTCACTGCCATGGACCCCCATTCCCTGCCAGCCTTCTGGAGATGTCCCTCTCTAACTCTGCTCCTTCCCGCTGTGGGTGCCTGGATCACCCTTGGACAGGTCCAGCTGGAAGTTTGTGGCATGGAGATCACATTGGCATTGTGTAATTAGTCTGGTGGTGCTGCTGCTACCAGGAGCAGCGATGACTGGACCTGCAGTTGGATCAATTAAGGTCCCTTCAATTCTCTTGCAGGTGCACGAGAGGCGGGATGACCTGGGCAAAGGGGGCAATGATGAGAGCCTGCTCACTGGAAATGCAGGGCCCCGCCTGGCCTGCGGAGTGATTGGCATTGCCAAAAGCTAAGTGTGGCACCTGCAGTGCTCTTCATGGCTGCTCTTACCCTTCCTCTGCAAGTTCAAGATGTGTCATTTATCTCCTGTTCTTCTGCATCCCGAGCAGCACTCACACGCTGGAGACTGACCGAGTTTTGTATGATGTATGTTCAATTAAAGTGTCCCTGATGGAATGGCTCTGTGTTCTCTGCTCACACTCCTGCTGCCACCATTCCATGTCACATCCCTGCTGTGAGGGAAGATGTGAGTTCTGCCCCTTCCCAGCCTCTGGATCAGCCCCACATGCTCTGACAAAGAGCAGCAGTCCCTGGGTGTGTCAGGGCTTCCTCCTGGGGCAGGGGCAGCATTTGTAGGCTTCAAACTTGTGTAATAAATGTTCTGGGCAGATACACCTGGGTCTGGCTGTCTGTGAACAGGGAACCACCCCAAACCTGCCCCTGCTGGGAAAGGAGGCCTGGGCTTTGGCAGGTGTGTGGTTAAATCCCATCCAGCAAGAGGTTCCAGGCAGTATCTCAGGAGTGCCCACTGTGTGCCAGTGCCAGCCTCCGTCCTGTTCTGGTGTGTCCTTCTGAAACAGGTTTCAGGGTCTCTCTTCATAGAGAAAAAGAGTCATTTTAATGAGGACTTGTATCAATGTTCCTTTCTTCTGCACTTCAGGCTATTCATGGAAGTAGCAGGCTGTAGTTCTAGGTAACCCCATTCCACTGAGGCACTGTACTGAGGCAACTGGGTAGTAGAGCAGGAATACTGTAAAAACACTTTGAACTTACGTTCCCTGTTGCTGCCACTGTGTGAGTCTTCACTCCCTGTGCCTCTTCCAGAGGGTTGGTGCTGCTGCTGCTGTGAGGGTTATGCACAGGCACTGCTGCAGAAGGTGGTAAGACGTTGTTCCAGGCTCTGCTTTCAGATCCCTACTGAGGCAGAGAACAGGGGTGGGATTTGCATGAACAGAGCAGCCTTGTCTCATTGTCTCCAGCTCTTTAAGGAGGTGTTCTCAGTGAAACAAACCCTCCCTCCTTACAGAGCTGGGGCAGCTTTTTCCAAGGCTCAAACCTCGATGTGTGGGACAAGGGAATGTCCCATGGGCTCGGCAGGAAACAACCAGTGAGAACACGAGTTTTAACACATGCAAGTTGAGGTCACTACAATCTGTAAACAGGTTCTTTCTCTCTTTATTCTGCTATTGCAAGAACATAAAAATAGATATCCTCTCCCCAGTCCAGAGCTCCACAGTGGCTCTCCCACCCTCTCCCTCCCCCAGAGACAATTCCCTCTGCTGCAGGGCAGCTGTAAAAAAGGACTGATGTAAGGAAGCAGCTGCCCTTCCTTTGGGGCAAAATCCCCAGCTTTAAAGGTAGAACACACCTAGAGCAAGGAGAAAAAAAACATTGAATATGCACAGGATTGGTACACCAATGCTGCTGGGGTTATGACAGCTCTGAGCCACGTGGGGTGGGCAGAACTTCCCAAAGTGTCCCTGCCCGAGGGATCAGCCATGGAGAAACTGCACCTGCCCTCAGCACAGGTGACAGGACACGGAAGTGCTCTGGAGAGGAGGTGCCACAACACCCAGGAACACCAGGAACACCCTCTGTCCCCAGCCCAGGGGGGCACAACCTACCTCTGGCAGGGTGAGGAGGGGCCGGCGTTCCTGCAGGAGCAGCGCCATCTCCTTGGAGGAAGGGCCGAGTCCTTGTCCCAGCCCCACCTCGAGAGCCAGGCTGGAATTTTGGAGGCTCCGAGGTCTCACTTCCCAACAAGTATCAAAACTGCGGAGCGGGCGCTGTCCAGCCCGGCACAGGCTTTGTAACCTCAGAGCAGACGGTCGGTGCCTGAAGGTGCCACTTCTTTAAAAAAAAGGCAAATTAAGGGCAACAGGAACTGCAGAACCAAGTGAAGGGAGTGAGGGAAAAAAAAAACTAAAGCAAAGAATGGACTGCATTGCAAACACTAAAACAGTTAACTCCGCAATTAACATCTTAAAACTAACTTTTACCCGGGGTGGTCAAGTAGCTCATTAAAATGCAGCAATCTAAAACTCCAGAGGACTGTTACAAATAAAAATTCACTTCCGTGAATCGCTACACAAACAGATGGATTTCCTTTAACAAACAGAACCAAACCACTCTAATTTAGACTCCAGTACAGCATTAACAGTTCCAACTTGAGGCTGCTGAACACTCCTTTTCCACTTCAGTGCAGCGTAGGAAGAATAGCACACGTTAAAAGTTTGTTACGAAAATAGAGTTTATTAAAAACACATCCCTATTGTTTTGAGGAGCTTTCACCGTTACCTTTTCTTAAATTAAAAAAAAAATAGAAAGCACTTCTACTTCTGATTCGTAAACTTTTTAAAGTCAAAACTTTAAAAAAGTTACAGCAAAAATGGGTAATATTTTAATCATCTCTTCAGTATTTTATGTTATGTTGTGGCTATTTTAAATAGAAGGGAAGCAATCAAATTGCTCACAGTGCCCCGCGTCGGGGGCGCAGGGGCGGAAGCGGATTTACAGCACTGTACAACTAAAGCTCGACACTCCAAGCCGGGCTGCGGCCCTAGCGCGGTGCCTCCGCCACGGAGCCCGTGTCCTTGTCCACCTGTTCCAGGGATGAGGTAGCCTCGGGCACCGATTCTGGCGTGGGCTTCGCGCCCGCGGGTTCGGCATCTCCCGCCGCGAGTTCTGAAACAAGTTCCGCGCCCTCCGTTTTGCTGCCGTGGGACTCGTGGTTTTTGTCGCCCTCCGCCCTGTCTGTCACCTCTGTCTTTTCCTTGCCGCGGCTTTCTTCCTTGTCTCTACGAGACTCCCGATCCCTGGAATCCCTCTCCCTGTCTCGGTGGCCGCTGGAGCGCCTGTTCCTGTCCTCCGAGTCCCTGTGCCTGTCGCGCTCGGGGCTGCGGCGTCCCCAGTCTCGCCTGTCGCGGCCGCCCAGCCGCTCGTGCTCCCGCTCCCGGTCGTCGCGGCCGCCGTAGCGCTCCCGGTCGTTCTCTACCCGGTTCCCGAAGGATCTCCTCCCGAACCGCTCCTGGTCTCTGTTGGGCGTGAACTGCCTGTCGTTCCTGAACTGCCGCCCGTCCCTGTTTTCCTCAGGCCCGCCGCCGGGCCCGCTGCCGCCCGGGCCGCCGCCGGGCCGCACGAAGTGGCCGGGCGGAGGGAAGGGGGCTTTCATTCCGTGCGGGGGAGGCATCCCGAAGCTGCCGGGGCCCGGCGGGGGCCCTCTGTGCATCATGTGCGGGGGCATGTGGCGCGGGGGCATCATGGGGAAGCGCGGCAGCGGCGGCGGCGGCGGCATCCCCGGCGGGCGCTGCAGTGGGATCAGCCCGGGCCGGGCGCCCAGCAGCCCCGTGGATGGAGTCTGCAGCCCCACCACGGGCGCGGGCGGCGGCGGGGCCACACCCTGGGTGCCTGCAAGGAACACACAAGGGACAGTCAGAGCCAGGCAGGAGGGAACATGGAGCGTTTCCCTAACTTCAAACCCCATCTGCAGTTATCCCGGGAAAAGAGCACCCTAGGACCTGGAGAGGAGCTTCCTGGGCTTTCCACCTGCTGTGTGCTGCTGGCAGCAATGACTGTGCCCAGGACAGCAACTAATCCCTGATCCCAGAGGCTTCCTGGGGGAGAGCCTTTGCCCTGGTGCAGTCACTGCTCCCCCTCAGCCCCAGCTCAGCCTCCTGCAGCCAAAGCCCCTTCCTGGTGTTAAGCTTCCAAGTGAAGGTACCTCACCCCCTCCAGTGGGATTTAAACATTTCCTTCTGCTACAAACAACAGCTGAACACCCCACAGCTGCACAGCACCAGCCAAAGGCAGGGAGGAGGCTGGGATACAGCTGGAGCACAGCTCTCTTTGCCATTCCAGAGAAAAGGGACACAAGAAAGATTTATTTCAGTAGAATAAACCTTGCAATGTAAAGTAAAAGGAAATGCAACAGGTCATTCCTGACTTCTTTTTTTTATAACAGTGTTTCATCCTTTATAGCACATACCTAGCACCAACTGTTTTCCAGTTTTATTCCTACGCTCTTCATAGGAGGAAAAAACCTCCCTCTCCAAACATACTGTCAGATAAAGCTCAGCCCACAGCTCCTGGACACCAACAGAAGGAGCCAGGGAGAAGGATTCTGAGAATTCTGAGCTCCAGTTGAGGTCTTCCCACCACAGGCCAGGTGCCTCCTCAGTCTGAACCAGGAACACTGTCCAGTGTTCCCAGAGCCCTCTCATTGCTCCCATCTGCTCCTGCTCACCAGCACCTCCTGCCCTAGAAACACAGCCCCTGCCTGTTTAAAACCAGGATGAAATACTGCGGGAATTCGTGCTGGAATTAGTCAGCAGTGAAAACTGCACTTGGGTGCAGGCCCACGAGCAGCTCCCCTTCAGCTGCCGTGGTGTTCATCCCTCCCTTCTGTGGCTTTGGCACCTGTCCCCAGACAGAGCTGAGCCTTCTTTGCTGCCCTCTGACCACACTACTGACTTTTAGGGACGTCTCTGACAGAAACCTTTTCACCTGAGTGCTCTTTAAATTCATACTGGAAGGAAGTTGTGTTTTGCCAGTGAGAAGACTCGTGTGACGTCTTCCAGTCATTGATATCCTCTCCCCCTCCAAGCAGTCAGACACAGCTCCCACTCTTGGAGAGAAATGGTCCAGTACCAACAGCATTTTTTTCCTGCATCTTTCCCTTTCTCTAAAATGCAGAGCCTTCCGTCGTGCTGGTCAATAACCAGGTCTGTAAGCACCCAGTTTAAACTCCTGTTACAGAATTACATATCTGACAAGACAGACTCATAGCTAATTATGTCTCCCAGGAATTCTGAGGTTTGGGGATTCTTGTTGGCAAAAATATCTTTTAATCTTTCTCAGAAGATTAAAACAAGGCAGAATAGAGTAACTGAGAACTAAAGAGCTGAAGTTAAGCCTGTGCTTCTACTTAGAAGCAGCAGAGCAGATGTGGGTTACAAGAGCATGAACATGAGGTGAGGGAGGGCAGTTTCACATTTAATAAGTACAAGTCATTTAATTTCTCAACCTTATTGCTACACAAACTGCAGCACTGAAGCAACATAACTGTACCTGGAACTCCTTCATTCTGAAATGCACTGGCTGGAGAGCTACACACTTTTTATTTTAAATTTATTTTAAATATCAACCCCCTTCAATGCTGAGGCTAAAGCAACTATAGAACTACTGGAGTTTCCTCACTCTCCTGACAAATGAGGCACCAACTAAAAACCTAAAGAGCTGTCCAGAAACACATCCTAGTTTACTGAAAATGCTCAGGGAAATTCATGGTACAGACACACACACACGATGTCTGGGGAGAGTTAAAGTCCTCTTTTGGTTTAGGAAGTACCTGACATTCAAGTAGTTTCTTGAACTGCATATGAACTCCCTGAGCTCCGAGAGAAACCCTGAGGTGATTTCCTGAACCAGCTTGTTCTACTGGAGCCAGTTCCCTCACACCTGACACCTGCTCCTCTGTCCCAATGTGCAAAACCACACCTTGCCTTCACAACAGATTTTATTGGTTTCGGAGGAGCGACCATCACACACCAAAGTGTCCCAAGTTTCATCACCTGACTCCTACAACACAGCCCAACGTGCTCAGCCTGGCCTGAAGGACCTTCTGTCCAGAGAAGGCACAGGAGCCATCCTAACTGCTTTGATAAATTAGGTATGAAGCCAGATTTCCACGTCACTGTGATCCAGATCTGACCATCTCTCCCAGCTGGACAAAGCCTGTGCTCCCTTGCGATAATTCCCATGTCACCAGTGCTGACACACCTGATTTACTCTTGCACAAACTCTGCTCACTAAGTGGTTCCAGTAACTCGCAACCCCTTGAATCACTTCCCAGCACGTGGAGTTCTGTGGTTTCTGTGTGTCCCAGCACACAAACATCACGGAAACACAGGGAATAAGCCAAAAGCTCACGGATCCAGCACAACAGCAGCAGGGTTTCACTCCACTTTGACACTGCTGTTCTCCAACATTCTGCATGTTCTCCAGTGGGGAATGTGGCATCTTACCACTAGAGCATTAAAACTGCCAGGGAATTCTTGAGAGAGGGACTATGTTGTCAGTCTGGTGGGTTTTTGCTGGAGTTTGCTACAGAATCTTTCAGAGCCTCATATATTCCAAAGGCCAGGAATATGAAGTGCAGGTTATGCTGTCCAAGACAGTGAAACTCCAAAACTCTGTGCTACCTTTACAGAAAGTGTCATTCAGCAGGAAGGTGTGAATTTCTGAAATTCCTAACAAAACTCCCTGACTCCACGGTGTCAGCACAGAGTTTCTTAAGCTTTTCTCTGTTTTGAAAGAGTCTTCTGTGAAGTTTTCAACATGAAGGATTCATAAATTATTAGTCATGGATGGAACATTTAGCCCTCACGTCCAATAGAGCAGTGAGCTCTCAGGGAGACAAATCTCTGATTTTCTTCAGTGATCACTGAAAATATTGGGCCAAAACCCACTAACACAAAATTAACTTTTTCATTCATTTCTTAGGCTCTCATGTAGAGGCCTAAAATCTCATAAATGCAGTAATCTCACTAAAATTTGTAGATAACAAGTCTTTTGAGTAAATTCTTGACACTGACTCATCCAAGGCCATCATAAAATAAGCATTTAGCAGAGTTCTGTAACAGTTCACATTCCCTTTTAAAATCTGACCAAGTTTGTATCATATTAGGAAAAGTAATTTATGCAACATACTCCCATTACCCTGGGTTTGCTAGTAAAAAAACCCATTTGGTAATATTTAAATAATATCTTCTTACAAAGGTTTCAAAACCTGTCCTACTGCAGGGCTGCGTAAAAGCATTTGGTTTTCTGTTCTATTAAAACAATTTATTCCATACATAACCAGAATGTACCCCATCCTCAGAGATTTCAAAAATACACTACAAATAGTTTCCCTACACATTAATTTTATATATCTAATAGCTGAGTCTAAAACCTGGTTCCTATGTCATATAGATGTGCTGCTGTAAGTTCATTTTCTAGACTGCATAAGCCTTCACTTGTTAAAAGTGGACAGAATTTGAATTTGTAACTTACACATCATGGCTTTGTTTTCTCAGAAAATAGATCTTCAGTAGTAAAAAATATTGACTGTTTCTTCTGTGCAAAATGAAGCTTTTAAAATTGATTTCAAAGCCAACAGTAGGACAGAAATTTCAACAAGTTGAGAAAAAATGTGCTTCCCTTTCCCCTGGACTGTAAGTCAGTAGCCAAATCAAAATGGTATTTAAAATGTAGGGAAGAATGAAGTGCAGAACTTACTCAAGAGGGAACTTACCAAGGAGTGGAACAGCCTGGGTGACGGGAGCAGGGACATTGGTAGGTGCTACAGGAGGTGGAACAGTGCCATAGATTTTGGAAGTGTCAGTACTTTCAGCATTCCCTCTGCCTCCAGAAACTACTGTTGGGATGGGATTTCCTACAGACGACTCCTTCGTAGTGTCCTCATTCCCACCAGTTGCTGTAGCTGAGGAACAAGGCAAGGACACATTGAACACCAGCCAGCAATTCCTGCAGGATCCCTGCCTTCCACAGGGCCCAACACTTACAGTTTGGGATGTTCACTGCCGGAGTGTGCGGGACAGAGACCGGAGGAGTTATGGGAGGTGGTGGCCCGGGAGGAAGGAATCCTACAAAAAGCACAGCAGAGCCCTGAGTGCCCCCCTGGCACAACCCCCCGTGCAGCTCTGGGCCCAGCAGGGCCCGGGCTGGCACAGCCCACAAACCTGGAGGTAAATGCAGCGGGTTGAAGCCTGGCCGAAGGAATGGAGGCGGTGGCGGTGGCGGCACCCCGGGGGCAAATCCAGGAGGGGGGATTCCTAAAGGTGCTGTGAAAGCAGGGGGCTGGAGTGCACCAACCACGGGAGGCCCTGATGGATGGGGGGGAACCTAGGAAAAAGGAAGGGGAAAGATGGGTTACCCCAAGAGTGCCTCAATGATTTTCCGTCCCGCTGGTGATCTCTATCTCTGTCCAGCTCCACCAGGAGATCTCTGCGACCTCAAATTCCTCTGCAACAAGGGGGCACTCGCACAACAGATGCAGGAGCACTCCAGGAACTCCCATCACTGAAAATACCAACACTAGCCCTGTCTGCCTTTGTAATTGGAGAAGGCTTTTCCTCTGTGCTACATGGGTACTAATGTGTGTGGGTAACTCACCTCCACATACCCCTCACACAGTACCTGGGATTCATTTGTACCCAGCATGATGGATTTCCAGACAGGATCCACTGGAATGCTCACAACTTCAGAGCAATTAAAAACCTCTGCTTGTCGCTTTCTCACTACCTGACTTTGCACACTGGAGTGACTGGTTTTCTTTTCCTTTATTTTTGATTTACATATATCAAGCTCTGAATTTAAATTCGCTCTGATTTAAGGGATTCTACTATTTTAACACTGACAAGAAACTACTGATATGAAAGTGGTGGAGTATCTGCCAATAAGAAAAGCTTTTAGAGGAACATTAATTAATAAAACAAATAACAAAAAAAAGCCAATCACAAAACCTGAAGATGCAATTCAGCCCTTCTATAACAAAGATTCTACTGAAGTAATTTCTCTGTGACTGAGAGAATAAAGTTACCATTCATGGCATTCCCTCCCTCCCTGAATTATTATTTAAACTGAGTTCTTGTTTGTTTCTGTGGAACAACTCTCACCTGTGGAGGAGGTACTGTTATTGGTGCAGGCATGGGAACAGGAATTGGGACAGGTAAAGCTTTGGGAATAGGTGACACTGGTTCATTGTGTACAGCTTCTGCACCTCCATTCTGAGCCACTTCATTTTCAGACTTCTTGGGAATTCCCTTCCACTCTGTCCAAAACAAAATCCCAACAGACAGGGGTCAGACAAGCAGTGCCATGTGAAACATGCTTAGTCATGTTTACAAAAAGGACCGAATTGAAAATACTCAGGCAATAAGCAGCACAGAGCTGAAGCATTTATACTATTTCTGACAATAAAAATTCCAAATTAATTTCAACACAGCAAACATTGAAACAGCAAATAAACTTGTTCTTTTCAGTAGTCATTTAACAATCCTTTGCACTGACAGTGTTTATACACACCCAAGATTCTGTTATATTATCTGTGACAAAAACTGTAAAGCTCTTTGGGACAAGCTTTCAACAGGTTCATTCTGTTGCTCTCGGGCAAGAAGGCAGCAGCTTTGTCACTAATTTGAGAACTCATTTCTAAAACACCCAACATCTTCAAGTCTCAAACAAGGAAAAGGAGAATAAAAGTATAAAGAATTGCAGCAAAGTAACAAAATGTCAAATATAGCTTTAAACTTAATTTATGGAAGAAATAGCTCCTATTGTCTGTCAGAACTTCCTGGGAAAAGCCAGCTAAGCACAAAGAAGGATCAGTGAGGGGGCACTTTGGGAAAGAGAAAAGCACTGAGAGGACTGCAACACACTGACATTATGTTCATGATTCATTACATTTTTGTTTAAATCACACAACTGATTTTTGTGTGTTCAGCATGAAGAGATGCTACAATTAAGCACATATAAAATAATCACCAGCTAATTAGGCAAACTGGACAGAATGGCCAAACCCTGAAATAAAGGTTCAACAACAGAACATGCAGTAACACTGTACCTGGACTAAGGGTCTCGTTGTCCAGCATTCCTCCTTCACAGAAACTTTCAAGATCTTCAGGTTTGACTTTGTCCCATGGTATGTAAGTCACACCCAATTCTACATCCCAATACTGCTTGTAGTCTGGCTTTATTCCTTTATTCAGAGCCCAGGCAATCTTGGGGTGGGGGGGGGAAACAGGTGGTCAGCAAAATGTTTCCATTTTAATGGATTTAATATTTCATTCTCACAAAACAGCATTTGAGGGTAAAGAGTAAAAAGCATAAGTGAAACAGCTATTAAACTCTGAAGGAAGTTTTTTTTTAAGCAGACTTAGTTCCTATTTCTTGGCTTGACTCTTGCACACCATTTGTATAAATGTATAAAGCCAGCTTCTTCTGATGATCCCCAGCCAGTAAGATTAATTCCATTTCCCTTTGGAGGACAGTGTCACACTAATTTGACATTCTACAGAAGGAAGAACTTCACTAATGAAGGCACATTTCCTTATTTATTAATACTCTTTGTAGGATTATCATATGCAATGAAACTCTTAGGAGACAAATAACTGGCAACAAGAAACACACAGTG
The DNA here is from genome assembly GCF_031753505.1 of Anomalospiza imberbis. Taxonomy (NCBI): domain Eukaryota; kingdom Metazoa; phylum Chordata; class Aves; order Passeriformes; family Viduidae; genus Anomalospiza; species Anomalospiza imberbis. The sequence goes on from NC_089682.1 coordinate 31,224,963, forward strand.
CCAAGTCCCCTGTAATGAGCAAAAGATCACCCTTTCTGTTGATTGAAGAGATAATTCTTGGCAATCTTTCAAGGACACTGATACAAGGTTCCACTAATCCCACTACAGACCAGGAACAATAATTCTCCAAAACCAGTTCACTGAAGTATTTTTTCAGGATTTTACAGACTATCATCTCCAGAACACACATGAGTCTGAAATACCCCAAAGCCCAGCACAGTTGAGACAGGATGACAGTAATTACAGCAGCTTTGGAAAGGCTGACATTTCCAAGCAGTACCTTGATGGATTTCTGGTTGACTTTGAAGTTGCCTCGGCTCAGTTTCTGGAGGGCTCTGTTGGCATCTTGTCTGTGCACCATGACAATGTAGGCACATCCTCTGGGCGGTATCATCTGTGTAGGGTTTGAGGGAAAAAGTTCATTTTGCAGGTAACAAACAGTGAACAACACACAAATGCTCAGTTACAGCAAGCTGGGACATCAGGGGGTGTTCCAAAAGGGGCTGTGGAAGTATGGAAGGAAATGTTAGTTTAAGAGGCTAAGAAAGCCACTATCTTCTGGAAATTCACATTTCTAGTGAACTGAAACTTCCACAATTTCTGAAAACTTCCAAAACTCTAAAATACAGCTGACTTCTGCATATTTAATCCTTCTAAATTGCTAGACAGTAGTGTTCATGTAAATTCTAATATCTGGCAATTGGTTACTTTGTTGGAATGCACAACAGTATCCCCCTCCACTCTGCCAGCTGTACCTCCACATTCAGTTCTAGCTGCAGATTTGGAATCATTTTTATTTGTAATGAATTTGAGGGAAAAACTCTTACGCTCTTTTACAAAATTTGGGAAAAGGAAGAAAATTAGTCACTTATTTTTGTTTGAATGAATGAAATTTTTGAAGTTACTGGAACAGCTATAATTTATACATAAAATAGCCTTAAATACAGCAAAATAAAACAATAGTTCTCCGTGTTTATGGCTAAAATGACAGAAGAGCAACAAGAACACCAGCTGAGAGTCCATGCTCCTATAATCAAATAAAATGAAGCAGCCAAGGAACTCAGAAGCATGGGATGTAATTCTGCTGCCATCATCCTGCACAGAAAGCAGGATTTTTATGAAAATGGGATAATCTTCTGTATTACCCCACGAGCACTTTTGTACTACAGGAAACCAGAGCAGCTCCCTTCTTGTTTGTGTACAAGTCAGCCACATGATCTGAGTGCCCACAGCGAAAACACAACGCATGGGGAATGAGAGGCCAGCTCTTTGGAATGTATCAGAAATAACTCTGCCTCAAAGCAGCCTGGAGAGATGTTCTGCACCCAAGCATATCACAGCAGCTTACACTGCACCCCTTCTACTCACATTGATGGACTCAATGGGGCCAAACTCCTCCAAGAGACTTCCCACATCCTGCTGAGTTGTCCTTTTGTCCAGCTGTCCTACCCAGAGTGTGGTACTGCAAACTACAACCAAGAGTTAGCACAGGTGGTCAGAGCTCCTTACAGCACAGATAACCAACACTTATCCCATGATGAATCCAGGGTAACAACCAGGAAAGGAGCTCAAGGTATCCCCCAGGCTGCAGATTACTGCAGGAACATTGAACACTCACCCAGGTTTTCCACCTGAGAGATTCAGAACTGCACACTTTGACAGCCAACGTGACAGAACCTGGGAAAGGTGTTGGCAGCAGCACATCTCACAGCACTGCCAGGGAGCTTCTGCTGAGCAGCTACCAGAGCTCTGCAGGCCTTTACACCCCTGGGACCATTCCTCACCAGGTCTTGGCTCTTGAAACACCTCAGGTTTCTGTCTCTCTTATACAAGGAAGAATGTTTTTATTTTACTTGATGACCCTGGAGAAGATTCCACACTCCCAAGGAATATTCAGAAGTTAACTACTATGCTTGGGCTATGAACACTGGCAAAGCCAGGATTATATCAGAAATCCAAAAAACAGCCTGTGTGTTTTCCAGGTCAAATCTCCCCTTCAGGTTGGAGAGATACACAAGACTGAATAATTAGAAAAATTGTAATAATTTACAATTAACTCAAATTCTTTTTGTTCAATCTGCTTTACCTTATATGTCTCAAAGGAAGGAAAAGAGAAACATGGGGTTTCAGCTTTTCCTTTTCTCATTTTACAGCCAAAATATTTCTAACTTGGAGATACTCCAGAAATGCTAAACCGTCCACTATGAGTAAAGAAGTGCAGGGAAGTTTGGTGAAATTCCCACCAGGAATCACAAGGCAGTTAATTTCTGCTCTGTTTGGATGAGCCACGGAAACCACAAGCAGCAGCATTAAAGCGGGGGAACACAAACCCTGTGAAAGCGGCGTCACGGGAACGTGCGGAGCGCCCCAAACAAGCAGCAAGAGAACAGACTCACCGCTGACGGTCTCTGCCTTGATCTGGGGCAGCCCCTTGGAGCGGCGCTCCTTCTCCCGCTCGCGCTCACGCCGCTCCTGGGAGCGCGACTTGGGCGAGCGCCGGCGCCGGTCCCGGGAGCGCGAGCGGGAGCGGCGGTGCCGCGAGCGGCGTGAGCGCGAGCCCGACCGCGAGCGTCTCCTCTTGGGGGACCTGTCGGAACCAGAGCCACGCGTGCTCAGTGCCTGGCACCCTGACACTGGCACGCGGCCTCAGCTATAAAACACCCAAAGAGTTCCCTAGGTAAGGGAGTACAGCAATCCAAGCTCTTTCACAGCATTTAGAACCCCACTACATCACTGCAGCAGCCCACTCAAACAGCTGATTACTTTCCCATTTCTCATTGTATACTAATTTTGTCTCGAAGTTGACCATCAAAACTGTGTCCACTTCAACACAGGGAAAGGTACACCTGCATCAGTGAGGCCAATGTTTACTACTTTTACAAAGAAGTGGCTAAAAATTATTATAAATTGTATTTTACACATGTTCAAGTTCTAAACCACTCCAGGTGTGGAAGACCTTCAGAGAAATCGTGTGGAGCTTGGTGAACAAGGTAACTTGCAACTAAATGGAGAGTGGAGCCAGATCTGCTCGGTCAGCTGGGATGTGACAGACGGGCTCGGTGACACATAAAGTCACAGATCACAAACGTTTTCATAAGAAAAGTGTTTTTAGAGCACAGGCAAATTAAACTATCACATTCTGCCTCCCTAAAATTTACTCTGGACTGAAAGGCATGGAAGTTGCTCTCTCCTAGTGAGAGAGAACTGCATATTTTCCCTAGAAGGGAGATGACTTTAGAGGTTCATTATCTTAGAGTAGCTAATCCGTTTTTCATTCCTGCACTAAAAGAACTTTCACTCATTTACCTTGATGCAGACCTAGATCTTGATTTCCTACTGTCAGAAACATGCCGTTTTCCCTCCTGAATGGGTGGCTGTTCCACTTCCATATCCTAAAACATGAAGGTAACAGGCGGTATGGGTGAGCAGGACAAGCATTTTATTTCTTTTTATGCTCAGACTAAATTAACAACACTGAAAATATATTGAATATTCAAATGTGTGAAATTAAAGAGTAATGTGACTCAAAAGCTTCACTCTGTGGTGACTAGTAGGGAAAGGGTCCATGATTGCATGTACGTAACATAACCATTGAAAAGGTACCACAGAAATAATTTACACAATTCCCATTTCCATTTTGCAAATTACTGGTTTTCCACATTTCACCCCATTTCAGCAAGACCTGCATCTCCACAGAATATGATTTTATTCCTTAAGATCACTCAGTGGATCATGTTCCATCATCAAAATCCCAGGCAAAGTGAGATCTGCTGCAACTTTTCCCTGAGATGTTATAAGAAATTACTTTAAGCCTGAATAATGCTGGAGACAGGAAAGGGTAAGTCCTGGAGCTCTCCAACTGTCTCCCAGCAGAGCCACCCTCACAGCCAGCTGTGTCCTGGTCATCCTGACATTTCTGCTCCAGGACAATCCACACACATTTGGGAAAGACATGTATGACAGTATTTGAGTCAGTCTGCTCACTGCAAGGGCTGCTCACCTGCTGGTGGGGTTTCTGCAGGTGTGGCTCAGCCTGGACTGGGAAGGAAGACTGGAAAGTTGGCTGCACTGGTGCTGCTGGAGGCATCACTGGCTGAGCCATGGGTGGGAACTGGGGGGTAGGCAAGAGACCAAAACCTGGCATTTGCCCATTCGGAGGAAGTGGCACCTTGGGAGAAGAAAAAACACAGAATTCCAGCTAGGAGAAGGAATTACATTTGCTTTCCCAGCAGGCTCAAGTAAAGTTTCAAGTCTGCTCAAAAGTCACAACAAAAGATGGGGCAAAGATGAAACAGGCCTAGCATTTGGGTGTAGAAGCAACCATCTTGCCCTTCAAAGCCTGACTAGACAGATACCAAAAAATATGCTTCTTCGGGAAGATGGAGGGCTAAGCCACATTCACTCTTCACCAGCAGGAAAATCACTTCCTTCCTGCTGCACCAAAGAAAACAGCAAAGGATGGAAAACACAACAGGGGGTCAGGGGAAAAGCCTGGGGTTACCTGGTGCCGCATCGGATCCTGCTGCATTCCCATCATCCGCTGCTGAAAAGGATCCATATTTGGGAGCTGAGGAAATACTGGCTGTTGCATGCCTTCTCCTGGAAACCCACTAAAACCAGGAATATTTTGGTGAGACAAGTCAGCAGATGCACAGATTTGTCTTTATTTCACAGATTTCTATGCACATTTAGAAATTCCTGCTGTTATTTTAGACAGAATAATTATCTTTACTATGATCCCGTTTCCAACAAAAAAAGAAAAGGAAGAAAGAGTGGCTTTCTGATCTTTTCTCCACTCTGAGACTAGTCCTTTCACATTTAAAGAAATGCTACACAAAGGTTAGAGCCTCGCTCGTCCCTGTATTTATGCTCAAGATCTCAGCCTACAGAAACATTTCAGGAAGGTTTTCTGCCTTAGGCTCATTCTCTTCCTTTGCAGTTCCTCTTTTGGGAACAAAAGAAGCAATGCTTTTCTCCTCAAGGAAAAGAAACTGGCTGTACTTTTGCTGTAAGAAAACACTTTGGTTTGGGAGGAAATAGGGCAGAGTAGAAGGGGGTGGGTATCACACCAGGTTTATTACAGTGATGCCCATCACTTCCTGATTCAACACACAGAATGGACAGTGCTCAGGGAATTCTGGAGATCTGTGCAGGTAACAGGACCTGCTTGCAGGATGCAGCCTGTGCAAGAAACTCAGCAGGATTTCAGAGGGATAAAGGAATTTGATGGTGATGGGAAATGGAACTTTGCAGTGTCTGAAGACAACTCTGAGAAGATTCTGGACAGATCAGTATTTTATAGAGAGAATTACTGAGCTTGCATGCCCTAGACTGGGAACACTGGAATGCCACCCTCAGGGACACCTTGCACAGCTGTGAGGCACTAAGGACAGAGGCCCTGAAGCACTACCTACAGAACATAAACATGCCCACATGCCTCCAGCTGGGCAGACACAAGCAGTGCCTATGACCTACCTCATCTTTCTCTACTCCAGAGCTCCACCTGCATTCTAAGGCAAATACTATCCATTTCCTTCAGAGACCCTTAAATGAACTACAACTCGTGGACAAAGTGCTCGAGGTGAGAGACACAGTCAGAAAGCTGATGACAGAGTTAGTGCTTCTGGTTTTGAGAGCAGGGTTTAGATGCAGATACAGAGAGTAAGACATGGGGCCACGTACTGAAGCAGGGAAAAAAGAAATATGGACTAACCCCGGCATTGAGCACCATCCAGCCTGTGCACTGAATGAAAGAGAGGTCCTGTGGAAAAAACTGGGATGTGGTCATGTCATTCCAGACTTTATCATAATGCACAGCAAAAGGGAAACAGGAGCCTGCACTCGCTTGTGTGGGGACGGAATGTTTGCCAACATATAACTGCAAAGCCAATTTTCATTTCTTCAACACTATAAACCATCACAACGTTTGGAAAAGCAGCTTTTCCCCAGCCAGTACAGCAATCCAGCTGATCCAGTGATGCCCTGACACCCTCAGTTGTACTGTAAAAACATGGAACTCATCCTGCAACCAAAACGGAGCTTTTCTCTACAGAACACAGTCCTCCACCAGTGAGGCAACATAGATCTACACTAGATCCCCGAAGTAATGAGACACAAAAAACACCCCACCAGCAACTGTTAACAGTGTTTTAAATTTGGACTGTAGCAGTTAAACATTGAACTAACTTGGAATTTTAATCTACTTTCTAACCTAAAAATGTTTTAGGACATTTCTTAGTTTTATTATGACACAGAACTTACAAAGCTGGCTGAGACACTGAAGGGGAAGGAGCTGAATCTTCTTTCTTTGCATCTTCCACTGCTTCTGGTTCATCATCGTAGTCAAACCGATCTAGCAGTTTCTGAAAGAAAACACATCAGGACAACTATTTTTTCTGTATCTTACCCAATTGGCAGCCAAAATATCTTAATTATCACATTCTTACAACCAATGTAAGCTCTGAAACTAAAGACAAGGTTAGAATTGGGGAAAAACAGAAATCTACATTCCAATACAAAATAAAAACTGTCCAAAACGAGATTTCTTCAGCTTCAGAAAATGCAAACCAAGACTTACTTTGTCAAATGATGTTTTCTGCTCAGGTGCTGTGAAAGCAGCTTTCTGCTCTGTGGGCTGTGCTGCTGTGGTTTTCAACTGAGCAGTAATAGCTTGAACCTGAGCCATCACAGTGTTGTCTATGACCGGTGACTGGGGCTTCTGAGGCTGTTGGAAGGTCTGCAGGATTTGCTGGAGCTACAGAAATGTGAGACAGTATGAAGAGAATGTCCTCATATAAACACCAAATACTGACAGAGTCGTAAGATATAAATTTTATGTCAATACAGACTGTGGCAGGGGACGACCTGACTGAACTGTGGAGCACTTAGAGCAAGACCACCAGTCCCTTTTTTAAATATTTTGGTGGCAAAATTCAGTAGATCCCAACATTGCACTGTTCAGGCCCTTCAACACAGCAAACATTTAAATGGACTGAACAATAAAATTCCCCATTTTCTTTGAGATGTTCCACCTGTTCCAGAAACCCTGTAACTGCATCAATTCGTAACTACTTATTTAGGAACATAAAACTGAGTATCATCAAACATCACAACAACAGGATGGAAGAATTTAAATACTCTTTCCCACTGAAGACCTTTGGGAAGCTCTTCTGCCTCAAATCCAGGCTATCAGTCCCACCATTTCCCCCTCATTTCACACAGAAACTGGAGGGGATCAGTGGGCACGTTACCTGCTGTCCTTGTGTTGTCTGGAACAACTGGGCTACAGCTGCAAAGGCATCAGAGCTGGGCAGCTGCGGCACGGCGGGCACTGAGTTCACGGTCACTTGCGGGGGCTCCGAGGGAACCTTGGCCGGAGGGGGCGGCGAGCCTGGGGGTTTCCAGGAACACAGGAAGGGCTGTGTGACTCCACAACGTCCCTCTTGCTCCCCATAACAAGTGCCTGCTGCCTGCAACCCCCTGTTTATCCCAAAAGGGCCTATTTACAGCACCCCAGCTGCATGTTCTGCCATGAACTGCTCCGCTCACTGCTCACACCTGCACGTGGGATGCACTGAGACAGAAAAGCTGGCCCCACATGGAATTTTGGCTCCCAGCTCCATGTTTGTTTTCTGCAGGTTTAGGAAAGCTCTCGCCACTCAAACAGCATCAGGCAATGAGCTTCAATACCCTGAATGTGGTGGCTCTGCTTCCACAGACCTGGGCTCATCCTTTTGGATGAATGATCCAAATCAACCATCTCATGGCTCACTGGAAGGAGCAGCTGAGTTTCTCTCAGTATTTTCCACCAGTAACTGAACCTTTGCAGAGAAGTCTGGCAATAATTAAAGGTTTTTAAGGATTACTTAAGAGGTAGTTTTCTTACATAAAGTTTGTTGCATGTGCACATGCCTCACCTGCAGCTGATGGATAAATCCTCCTACCAGGAAAATTATATTTACTCATTTTTCCAGGAAAAGACTCACAATTGTGAGATCACAATTTAAGACATGCTATTAGTGCTCCCATTCTCTCTGTCTTACATTACTACACCTTTTTTAATAAACATCTTGCCAGTACCAAGTAAATTAGCAATAATCCCATCAATTCCTACATACTCTGAGTAACTATTCTAAAGCAGATCTGTTTTAAAGGACATAATAAAGCTGTACAAGGAGTGAGTTAAAAAAAAACAAAACTCCACAGACAGAAATATTTAGTTGGAAACACTAAGCAAACATGTTTGCCTTGCAATAGCAACTCCTTTAAAGCCCTTCCTCTGTTTGCACTTCAAACAACTCCAGTGTTGACAGGCAGCAAGCACAGGCAAATGTGTTGAATAATACTTTCCCAGAAGTGAAAAGCAACATAAAAATAAAGCAAAAAGGTATGTGTTGTTTTTAAATATAAAGTAACTCCCCAATTATTTCCTGTATACATTCAGAAGGATATCTGCTTGCTCAAGGGAGAAAATTTGCATTGGTCTTTATGGGTGAAACAAACTCTACTTCTCATCATGCATTAATATATTTATTATTATTATTATGTATTAGCATATTTATTGCAGGGCCAAATTGCCCCCTCTGGTGCATCTGAATAACCTCACTGAAGATCTCTGCAGAAGGCAGCCAACCTGTTCACCACTAATGAGAAGAGAGAGAGCTGGACAGGCAGTGCCTCTCACCTGTACCAAAATTCAATTGTACAGCCTCAGGCTTGGATGCCAAGGCATTCCCTGGCACTGCCAGGTTTAGAAAACCTTTCATGGGATACACTTCCCTGAACACAGCTGGAGATATTTCACTCTTTTGCTGTCTCTCACCACACCTCACTCCCTCCATTCCACTTTCCCAGTCCTACTCCATGAGCACAGTAAATAAGGAGGTTACCACAGCTCAGTGTGAAACACGGAGTGCAGAGCCAAAAAGCTGCTCTCTGGAGAAAGAAGGAATTGTGGAATGCATATTCCCTGTAACCTCGCTCCCAGCTTTGCTGTGGCACTAAATAGGTCAGTGCAGACACTGTGGGCAGGCTGGCACTGCTGTGCTCTGCAGGTCGGTGCTTCTCAGCCAGCAGCCCCTGCAAAATCCCAGGCACAAATGTCCTCTCTGAGAACCTGGATGTGAAACACCAGTCCAAGACTTTCAGGGCTGCACACTCAGACACTGACAGCTGACTGAAAGGAAGATGAAGCTCTTTAACATCTAAGATCCCACTTACTTATCTGGATTCTGGCATTAAAAATGACATCAGAATTATAAAATTAAGAAATCACATAGAAATATTTCAAAGCAAAAGGAGTATCTGTTTAAGAGGGCCCACTGAAGTCACCTGTATATATATAAGTACACGTGCATATATACATGATAAACATTTAATATATTTCCCAAGTCAGTATTCTCATGCTGATACTTTCTGAAGTACAGTATCAGCCCTTATTTTAAATGAGTTTGGCTGCTCATTGTGACAAAGCTGACTTTATTGCTATGTCACTGCTGGAACTAAGAGCAGGCACTTTGTGCTGAAAGCAAACAAGCTGTTGCCATTTGCCCTTTGAGAGCAGAAGTTAAAATGTCATTCCTACCTTCATTGTTAGTAGCATTCTCTGCCATGGGTGCAGTGGCACTGGTTCCTGCTGCCATATCCAAGAGAGGCTGAATTATTTCAATTTTAAATACTCCATTTTTCTGCCAGAGGTTCAGAACACGAACTATTTTACTCTGTTGAAACAAAAGGAAGCACCAACGCTGAATCCAGCTTTCTTAACCCACCATTTTATCTTCTGTATGCAGAGAAGGTTTCTACAGCACGTGACATAATCACACCAACTTAACAAACCCTGTGTTGTGACAGAGGGCAGCAACACCTTTGAACTGGCAAAGATAAAAACTGCCAACTTATTTTACTGTCAAAGCAATCTGTGACATTTCCCCAAAACTCTTCTGGCCGATCAGAAATGTAGATGTGATCCAGGACATCATTTCAGCCCCACATCTACTCAGGTGGTCCCAAAGGGATGAAACAACCAACCCACATGAACAAAAGGAAAAGGAAGATGAGCTGGAAAGCCTTCATGAAGACAGGGGCAGTTAGACCAGAAAATGCTACCACAACACTTTGAAGTCAGTTTGAGGGTTCCTTGCTTGGTATTATCCCTAACCCAACCAATTCTATGTTTAAACCAGAAACTGCATCTCCATCATTATCCAAAGATGAGGAAAGCAAGTGGGAAACATCCTCACTGATCACTGCAGGATTAATTTAGAATCTCTGATTGTCAGCTGTTATTTTAAGCTCTTTTTTTTTTTTTTACGTGAAGAACAATGCAGCTTCCAGAAACAAGCTGGAAATTTGCCTTTCCTTCTTTAGCCCAGCATTCAAACAAAAATGTCTCAGTAGCTGTGCTGCTTCAGCTGGAACATGCAAGCAGGTAGAAGGCAGAACACATGTTTTATTGCTGTCCTTTCTGCAGACTTAGTCATTCACTTGCACACATATAAGCTTCAAGTACCTTCTGGTTCAAAAGAATCAATTCTGTTCTTTCACTGTGACTCAGTTATATATACCCATGTAAATCCACCTCTAACTAAGTGATTAAAGAATTTTACAAAATGTTTGCTAAAATAACATCCATTACAGAGAAACCTGAAATGCTATTTTTAAGTAACACTTTGGTCTGAAAAGCAGTTAACTTTAAAACAGCAGCATTTTTTTATTGCTTTGGGTATTCTACCTCTCCAGAGAACTTGAAAATCATACAAAGGCCAAAAAATGGACTAAAGTAATACTCTCATTTTCAGTCACATAATAATTTTAGAGAAAGGCTGTTAAAAAAAAAATAAAGGTACCATTATCCTCTTCAGAGATCCCCTACAGTTGTTGAGAATCTGCAGATCAGGGTATTTTTTTTTTTTTTTAGGAACTAGAAAGTCATTAAAGCAAGTGTGTTTTAAATAATAATATTCCCTATTTCAAGTAGTTCCATGAAGGAGATGGACAGTCTTATTCACTCAGATGAACAAAATGGTAATGGAGAAACAAAAACGAGAAGGGATTGCTCTGTTTCACAGGCTATCAACCCAGGAGCTCCCAAAGATCAGATTTAATGACTGATGACTGAAGGTCTAAATGTTCCACATTAGACAACTACAGAGCATCAAAGCCTTTCAAAAGCTTATTTAGAGAGTTAGGGAGGAAGTCAGGGAGAAAAGGACTATTTCACTCTCACAAGGAGAAAGGGAGTAGGTGACTTTCTGGAAACCAACTGGCAGCTTCTAAAACACACTGTTCTTGGGAGTCTGTTTTGACAGAGGTCAGAAAAACCATCTTCTCTGGACCATCAGGAATTCACACCACTTTCTTAGCCTCTGTCCTACTAAAAAGTACAGCAGAACTAAGAAAAACGAGGCCTTAAACTACCCCTGACATTGGTATGGGATTGGAAAAGACTGAAGAAAACAACATGATGATTTTTTTTAGAAAACATTTCTGAGCAGAACAGTCTCTGCCTACAAAAGCAAACCTTCTCCTGCAATGTTTTCTTGTTGTGGCAGACACTGCCTTCCAAAGGAAGGTCTGAAGGAGCCTCAAGAAGAACTTTTGGCACACTCACACTGCTGAAGTGTCTGCATAGGCAAAACAAAACTGACGAGGTCAGGCAAAATACATTTTAGCCTGAATTTGCATTTAACTGTCACCTTTGATAACCCTCAGCAGCAGTCACTACCAGGGTCAGAGAGACCCCCCAAATCACTGCCACAGGAGCGCAAGCACCAAGGCAGCACCCCATCAATGCACAGCAACACCTGAAGGGCTCGTCCTACCTTGTCTTCAGATGGACACAGATACAAATACTGGAATGTGGCAGTAATATTCTTCGAGAACCTGGGCCCAAAGACATCCTTGTCTGTTCCGAACTGGTGCCGGGACTGGCGGACGATGGAGTCAATGACGTACAGGCCCGGCACTTTGTACTCCGGCTTGCACTGCAAACAGCACAGAGACCCTGAGTCAGGCAGGGGCTCCACAGCCCCCTCAGAGCCCCCCTGCAAACCTGCTCTGGGGCTGAAGCACTGCTCTGCACCCCAGCCCCTTCCTCTTCCTGCCCAGGCAAGCATGAACTCTGCATTCCCTTGAAATACCTATTGTCTTAGTGACAATTCATTAGAATTCAGCACCTCCAGGTTCTTCCCCAGCTGCTGCAGGGAAGGTGGGAAATCTCACAATTTACTTCTTTCCTCCCCTCCTTAATGTATTGTGGAAAACTACAATGTGGAACTTACACAGACAAAGGGACACCTAAAAAAACAGAATTTCCTTTCTCAACCCCTAAGTAACAGAAGCCTTTCTGGTTATTTACTAGCATTATTAGCAATATCCAGCAAGGCATGCAGATAGTTTTATCAATAATTTTTTTTTAGCTTTTTACCTTTTTGATAAACTTCTCCACAATCTGGACAACATGCTTGTAGAGCTGGAAAATAAATACATCCATTAATTTATCGTCTCCTCAGCAGTGTCACATCATTTTAGAAGCATTTTAACTCTTTGTGCTTACTACCACTTTGGAAAGGCTACAGAACGCTGCAGACACATTTCAAAAAGCAGAATGTTCCCAAACTGAGAAAAATATTCCATGGGGGAAACCCAGACCCAAGCCAGAAGTATGTCAGTGTGCACACAAGGCACAGAGCTTGCCAAGTACCTAGTGAAAGCTTTCTGGATTCGTTTTCTCTGCAATCCACACTGGTTTCACATGTTAAGGTGCAGTTGCATCCTGCAGTATTTAGTTTTATTACACAAAAACTACAACACTCAAGTGGGTGTAGCATGAAAAAGCGACGACTCAAAAAAATCAAGCTGGCATTTTGCTCCTAGTCTAAAACCAAGGAATGATATTCACCACCCACTTGTTTCTAGACAACAGCCTTAACAGCAACTAGAATAAACCATCCTCGAAGCTGAGATTGGGAAATCCTGAGTATTTACTTACAAGTGAAATAATAAAACATTGCTGCTGTTACAGTTTCATCTTTGTTTTGTTGTACTTTACCTTAATAGCTTTAATGGCAGCTTTTGTGATGAGAATCATCTTTGCTCTGGAAATAGGAGGTTTCATCTCCATCAGTGAGAAGAGCTAAACAGAGAAAACAAACATTAAAAATGTATTCTGAAGTTCAGCAATTAAGCAAAAACAACATTTCAGGTGGGTGACTTGATTGCTGCCATCCCACACTGTGCATGGCCACGCTGCTGGCTGGCCCTGGGAGAAGTGGCTGTTTCACAAACCCAAGGAAAGCAGCATTTACCAGGTTACTGCTAAAAAGAACTGCTTCAACTGCTCTGCACACTTGGCTGCCTTACCCTCCAAATGGCTCCCAGGGGAAAAGTTCACTCCTCAGGGAGAACGTTTGCAGAAGCTATAGGTATTATATGAAGTGTATAGAGGTTTATATGAAGTATATAGAAGCTATGTGTCATCATTATAGGTGACATTGGTCGTAACTGAAAATAAGCATTAGCTCCACGTTTCAGAAACTGAGGGAAACCAGAACTGCACACAGAGATGGACACAGAAAGCTGAGCATGCACACATAATTGTTTTTACCTTGAAATATTCCTCACAAATCACAGAAAAAATTGGTTTGTGTTACATAATTCCATTTTCGTCTTCATCATAAAGAAAAAATTGAGCCTTTGAATGTGAGTAAAAAATGTCATCAATTATTTGTCACACATCACAGTAAGAGAATCAAAGTGTCTTCATTTGTCAGTGTAATGGAAAGTAAGATGTGATTTAAAACCTTGTCTCTTATGTTATTAATTAATTTAAAGTTCCAGGACTCTGGTGAAGTGACCAACTTACACAGATTTCCACTGTCTTAGTTAAGGGAAAAAAACATCAATGAAGGAGATAAAAAAAACTGGCCAAGTACTCAGAGACAAGGGAAGTGCTAACAGGGCTTTGAGCTGCATAAAAGGAAGCCTTACACCTAGAAAACACCAAGAGTAGGAAATTTACTTTCTTATTTTGTATTTACTTTCTTAATTTGATTCCTATTCCAGGAGATAGGAAAGAAGAAAAACTGTCCTTCCAGACAGTGGTAGCCACATGCCTTTTCCAACACCAACACAAGACCATGACTTTTCATTATTCATCCCCACAAAATGCAAGTTCTTGTGCCAGAACGTTGGGGTTTTAAAGCCATTTCAGCTGTAAAGAGATACTTCAGCTAACATCCCTGCTTGCTGAGAGATCACAGTATGGACAAATAAAAACTGCCAGAAAAAACACAGAAGGAGAACGGGGTCTCTTAGCTGATGGGGTTAAAAAAAAAAATTCTAAAGCACTTAAGTCTAAACTGAAAACAAGTTAAGTGCAGAGACTCTTGATGAACAAAGTCTGTGCTATTATTAAAATTCAGGAAAATCTGTCTGAGGAGGTAATGAAAGGGGGGGAAAATCCAAACTCCAACCACCAAAAAGGCTCAAAAACTGAGATGGGGGAGGAAGAAAAACAACCAGCATTAGGACTGCCACTCCATATCCCCTCTTTTACCCATGAAGAAGCAAGTGGTTCCTCCAGGAAAGGATCCAGTCCCACAGAAAGAGAACAAAGGAGCTGGTGTGGAAGCACTGCTTTGATGTTTGTATTTCAGGAACACAAGGAGAGACCCCGAGGAAATTGGGAGAGCTCAGAGCAGGGCCCAAGGTGACAAGAAACGAGTGCAGCAAGAAAATAAAAAGAAGTGTCTTAAAAGTATCTCAAGCAGGACGTTGCAACTGGGGGAAACACAGAAAAAAATAAAAACCAAGGACACATAAACTGCCAGGGAGAATGAAGGCACATATACATGAGTGTGTATATCTATCTTATCTATCCATCCATCCTGCTCTTTTCACCTCATCCACCATCTCTTGGAATTTCACATCAGAATTTTGCTCTTTTTTGGAAATTACCTAAGATCTTAGTACACCAAATAATTATTTATAGTCAATTTTTATGTAATTCTCGATATATTACATGTGTCAACACCATGTTTTAGCGATGGCTACAGCTAAAATTTAGCTCCCTTCCTAGTTCCTCATGGCTTCTCCCTTTTGGAACGGGGAGCTGCTCAAAAGACACCCCACTACTTCCAGCTGCATTTCTTCATCTAGACCTGGATCATCTTTCACACACGTTTCCCAAACTAATATACAAAACAGTCACCCAAACACTATTTTCAGAGGGCTATTTCACAATAATACATCCAGTTTCTCAAAGGACACCATGATCAACTCAAGGAACAACATGGACACAAAAATTTACACTCTATTTATGAAAAAAATAAAAAAAGGAAGTAGTATGGAACAAAGGCAAAGAAAATTTACGGCTTGAGAGGTTTCCAAAGTCCTGCCTCACAACAGGAACCCGTGCCTGGAATGCTGTGACCTGCTAGAAATTACTTTCTGCTTTTACTGCCCCTAACTGCCTGTTCACAGGATGCAGATACAAAAGAAGTAGAGGTGTTCAAGGGTATTAAACTGAAGCCACAGTACAAAACATGGATTTAAGAGTATTTCTGGGTGCTTCTCCCAGCAGGATGGAAGTACATGGTGAAGTATCTATAAAGCCAGGGATGCAAAAGGCAGAAAATTCACCTACTTAATTTCAGGGTAAAAATGCTATTAAACCACAGCAGGACAGCAAAAGGGAGACCACGCAGAGAGTGACTGTCCCCAAATGCAGAATGAGTGTGAAATGCAGGAGCTCCACATGGGGCAGAGTGAACAGAGACCTTCCAACTCCCACTGTGCCCCTGCTCCAGCCCAGGAGCCCCGTGAGGTGCCCAGGGACAGGTAATGGCACAAGGAATAGGGTGCTGATGGCCTTTACTTCTCAGTCTTTTGAGCAGCAAAATATTAATTTCTCTCATTCTACAATTAATGCCCTGTGATGTTTATGTGGAAACCTGAGAACAAGGGGTTTTGAAGTAAAAGGGAGAACTGCTACTTTAAAATTTACCCTTGATGTATGATCTTAAGTCCATCTGTTTTAAGTGTGAGGTAACACAGTAAAAGTACCTTTTAGGACTGACTTTGAACTGACTTCCTTGGCTTTGCCCTCTTGCTCAAGTGTCTGTGCCATAAAAAGGTGTCTTTATTTACAAATAAAGAGCTGTGAGCCCATTTCATACACTCACTACACAAACCCCAGAGCACAGCAGCTGCACAGAGAGGAGCACGAGCTACTGAACCAGACAGTGGTTAGTGATTAGTGGATATCAAGCACCCAGGTCATTGTCAGGACACCTCATTCAACCTCCCCTTCTCCAATTTCCAGAGCAGTCTAACATGCCCTCAACCATTCCAACACGCCTTAGGTGTCCAACAACCCTTCCCAAAGCAGGCTCCACATTCATTCACTGTCTTTTAGAATGTATTTTATTCATGCATTTAGAAACCACCCGACCCAGCCAAGCACCAGTGACTTACAGACATAACTGCAGTTGCTTGTTCCTGTACAGAAACAAAGGGCTCGTGGAGGACACGACAAACAAATATTGCACTGTTTTGTTAATAAAACACCTTTACTGTTAATGCACGACCAGATCTCTAAAAGGAATTCTGTCACTCTATACATTTTCCTTCCCCTATAAAAGTCACTGCTTCCTTACCTCTTCAGGTCCCCGTTCTTCCTTAAGGGAAGGAGAAGGATCTGTTGCTAAGCTGTATCTCAGAAGATCAATGCAAGTTTTAAATGCTTGACCACCAGCTGTGAAGCACAGCAAGTATTAGGTGCTGCTGAAGGTAAGAGAACACCATAACGTCCAAAGCTGTCAGGATGCATTCTTTGGAAAATAAAGTGAGATTTGATTTTGACCAGATATGACCCCCAGGCAATGAAGCTTAATAGCACTTCATCAACTAGGCTACTTCTGTGGCCTAAAAAGACCATTCACAAATCCTGAATCACTGGGGAGAAACATCTTCACAAAAGATACTCATATGAAAATGACATCACGCAAGTGCACAGAATGGAGTTTTGTTTTCTACTCATGTGCTCTGGAAAGGCAGCTTTCGGGATCGGCGCGGGGTTCTTTTGTCCAGCACATCTCCTGGAAAGCTGCCTGTCTCACTACTTCTCTTACCAGGAATCCCTACCAGAATGTCACAGCTCCCAATGTTCCTGGAAACAAGTTCAGGGCAGAGGCAAGAGACTCCAGCCAGATGCTGGTAGCTGTGTCCTTCTCCTTTTCTGTGCACATGGAGCCTCACTGGTGATCCTGAGCTCCAGTAACTGCTGGAGAACCACTGGGAAGGATATCCTGCTAACCTCTATTTATAGCTCCTCAGGACAGAGGGCAAAATAAAGCTTTGCCATTGGCAGAAAACAGCCACACTGGATCCAAACCTCAACTGTCCAGCACCCTAAGGATGGGCAAACAGCAAAGAAGGAATGTGCAGCTCCAGCTTTAAATAAACAGCCACCAGCACCGTTAATTTGTTTGCCTCTAGGCACTTTTAGGTGGGGTATCAATTGTTTCAGGGGTACACATTAACGACTGAGACACAGGACTAAGTGAATGACATGCATTACTCAACACAAATAAAAGATTACAAAACAGGAAAGTTGACTTTATTCTACTTCCAGCAGCAAGACTGCAGAAAAAAAAATCTTTATTTCTAACTTTTATAACCTGTAAACTATGCCTCAAGCTTTCCAGATTAAAGAAAAAGACAGGCATCCCCTAAACTAAAACATTCCAAGGATTTATATGGCAGATGTGTGGGTTCAGTGGGGGGGTTGTGTTTTGCAGGTGTGATTTTTAATTTTTTTTTTAAGAAAAATATTTGCTTGTTTTCTTAAAACCATGTAAAGTTCTGTCCCATTATCCAGTTACCTTTTGTGATTTACTTATACCATATCATTACTGTAACATAACATATATAGCACATGAATTCTAACTCATGGAAGTAAACTCCTCAGAGAAAACACACTCCACTACAGACCTGTCAAATCCCACCCATTCAGCTGGCAGCACCTGCTCAAACTACAGCTGCATGAAAAGAAAGCAGCCAACACAAAACCCCTGCGTGCTCCTGGAGAAACATGAGGACTTGGATGGGGACATTTATTGGCAAAGGTGCACTCAAAATGCAGGTCCAAAGAACAGGATTGGCGATGGCACCACAATCCAACATCAATTATGCATCCCAGGAGTTCCCACCCGCTGCCAGAGCCAAACTCGCTTCTCTCCCTCCCCAAGCCCTTCTGCCCAAGAGGGGACACCAACCCCACAGCTTAGTGGACACCAGGTTTACAGCCACGCTTTGAACTTGGGCCCCCACCATCTGAGAAATTGCCACCAAATCCAAACCCTCCCAAAAGCTCCAAATAACGGGACCACCTGACGGAGTGAGTGGCATCTCTTCTTTCAGGCAGAGCGGCAAAGAGCTGGCAGGTGCCACCTCCAGGGAAGCAAAGCCAGCAGGGAATCACTTCTAGCACACAAGACAAGCGCAGCACCAAACTGCAGTTGGAGCTGCCATGGTAAAACCACAATTCCCTGGCTACAGTGGCACTGTACAGCCAGCAAGTGCAGGAATTCCGGGCCTCTAGGGTATTCTGTATTCCTCTAGGGTATTCAGTAGCTGCCCCATCTTCACTGCTGAAGCTGTTCCCCTCCCAGTAAAATAATTAACTCTTCAGTGACCTGGGAGTGGCACCCTGAAGGCCTCACAAATGAGCTCTCCCAGGCTGAGCAGCCTGTGCTACCCCCACCGCTGTGGGAACACCACCCAGAGCTTTGCTACAACTGCTCTGTCCCTGAGAAAGCCCAGAAAGGAACAATACCTGCCCGTAAATCTGACCCTCCTCACAGCTCTGTCAGCCTGCGTGCTCTGAGTGCACAGCCCCAGGCAACACGGGTGCAAAAGGAAAGGGACCAGTCTGAGAACTGGACTTTATGCCCTGCACAGCACCACAAACACCGCTCCTGAGAGGGAACAGGGCAGGAAGCACGCAGCCCCTGAAGCAGCCCCTGAAGTTATTCGTGTGCTGCTTCACACACCAGTAGCTGCACAGAAGCACTCAGGCATACAAAGGACCGCAGAACAGGGATTTTAGCGAGTGCGCTTCTCTCCCCCAGATCTGAGATCCAACTGAAACCCAGTGCTTTGCTCCCCCAGCAGCCACACAGCAGGATTTGTCTCAGGATTCCTAACTGCACCGAAGGAAGGCATCCCACCATTCCTACGTGGAGAGGAAGAGGTACAGATCCAAACACGCCCGTTGCCAGGACACGGATTAGTCACAGGATCCCCAGAAGCACCACTTCTGCTCTGCAGCCACCCTTCAGCACCAGCAGTGGGGTTACTGTCTGACAGGCACGGGGCACTGCCTGCACCACTCAGGTCTGGCAGCAGCACTGCTCTGCCAGGACCACTGCTCATACTGAGGCAGGAAATTAACAATATTGCTGCTCCCTCTTTCTATCAACACTGAAAATGGCACACGTGTGTTGTTTTAATTTTTTGGGGAAGGTGGCTTTGCACCCTGCCATCCCACTGGTTCAGAGCTGCACAAAACTTCCAAAACACTGGCAAGTAAACAAAGCATTAACAGGAGCTGCATGCTATCTACTTTTCCCTTTGCTCTAGCACAGTTTTGGTAGGATGAGGGCATTCTCAGGTGTGTGTTTGACAAAGCCTTGCAGAGAGTGAGCCTTACACGGCCTGAGTCCATCACAGGGGAGCAGCTGCCATTCCTCCTGTTTCTGTTCAACAGGCAGGCACAGCCAGCCAGCCTCCAACACGAACCTGGAAACAGGAACAGGCTCTGGCTCAGCTTCAAGTGACTTTCTGTCCACGGATGGTCTGCAAAGCAACACTGTCCAACTGAGGCAGAGGTGTAGCTAACAGTAATTAATAATCATATTGAAGTTACGTGTCAAAAACTTTATGCCGCAGAGGCCGAATTGAGTTGCTACATATTATGCAAAAAACAACCACGGTCCTCTTTGCTTCCAACTCCTCTCGACTGCCGAAGAAATAAAAAAAAAAAAAAAAACCACACCAAAACAAAACAAAACAAAACAAAAAAAAAAAAAAAAAAAAAAAAAAAAAACGAAGAAGACAAGGAGGGACCTTCTGTGCGGTAGGAAAGGTGAGTGAACGCTTTCCAACCTGTCCAGCCCCCAGAACTGGGATCGATGCCCGAGCCCCATCCCAGACGCCGTTCCCAGAGAGGGATGAGCCCCCTCCCAGCCCTCCCTCCCTCTGCAGCCTCTGCCCGTGCCGCCGCCTCGCACCGCGTCTCTCTCGCCAAGCCACTACCGGGCAACGCCAGTCCCGAGCAGCCCGCGTGACAGCGAGCCCGCCTGGGCACCCCTGCCAACAGGGATCCGGCCCGGGAGCCCGGGATGCCGCTCTGCGGCGCTGCCAGGAGCAGAGCGAGGGAGCAGCGGGAGCACGGAGGCCGGCGGGGAGGCCCGAGGCTCTCCCCACCGCCGCCCGCCGCGCAGGCCCGGCCCGGCCCGCGCGGGGCCCCGCGGAGCGGCCCGGCCGCGCTCGCCTCCATTTTGCCCCGAAGCAGCGCTCTGCGCCCGGCGGCAGGCACGGGCCGGCGCTCCCCGCGCAGGCCGCAGGCAGCGGGGCCGGGCCCGGCCGGAAGCGCGGGGAGCTGGGGGACGCGATGGCGGCCGCCGTGTGTCCCCCCCCGCCCAGCGCGCCGCGGCCCGCGCTTCGCCGCCCGCTCCCCGGCTCCCACCTCTTGGTTGAAGGCGTTCACGGCCTCCATGTCGGCGCTGGCGGCGGGAGGCGGCGGGCGGGGCGGGCGGGCGGCGCGGCAGGGCCGGTCGGTGCCCTCAGGGCGCGGCCATGATGGCGGCGGCCATGGCGGGGCTCGCGGGCAGCGCGCGGCCCGGGCCGACCGCGCGACGGGCGGGGGGGGGGGGGCGGAGGGGGGGCGCGGTGCACGCCGGGATCGGCCGGGCCTCCTCCCGGCCCACGCGAGAGGTTGGGCGGGAGGGATGGCGGCACCACGTGACCGCTCGGCTCGGCTCGGCTCCGCGCGCGCGCCGGCGCCATGCCAGCGCCACCCCCGCTGTGGCGGGGGCGGGGAGAATGGCGGCAGCGGCGACGCCGATGCCCTCAGCCGCTGTCACCCTCACCGACACTGCCCCAGCCGCCGTCCCGGCACGCCCCACAGGCGCCGCGGTTCCGCCCCTCAGAGCAGGCCGCGGCTGCTGCGGTGCGGCCGGGCCCGGCTGGGCTCGGCTCGGTTCTTCTGAACTCGGCTCGGTTCGTCTGAACCCGGCTCGGTTCGTCTGAACCCGGCTCGGTTCGTCTGAACTCGGCTCGGTTCGGCTGAACCCGGCTCGCTTTGGCTGAACTCGGCTCGGTTCGTCTGAACTCGGCTCGGTTCGGCTGAACCCGGCTCGCTTTGGCTGAACTCGGCTCGGTTCGTCTGAACTCGGCTCGGTTCGGCTGAACCCGGCTCGGTTCGTCTGAACTCGGCCGAGTTCGGCTGAACCCGGCTCGGTTCGGCCGAACCCGGCTCGGTTCAGCTAAGCTCGGCTCACTTGCCCGGGCTCAGTTCAGAAGAGCTTTAGGGCAGCTCGGTGGGTACAATAAAATTGAGCCCTAGGGCACAATGAAATTGCGGGTCCCTCAGTGCTTTTCTGTGGGATGTAAGCACGGAGTATTTAAACCTGAGAAGGAGTAATCAACTTGCGACTGATCAACTTGTAAACATTTTTGGTTTTGCAATAGACTGGTAAAAAAAATCTAGTTGTATTGCATTTGAGGGAGGAGAAAGAAATCCTATGCAAGAGACAGCTCTTAGGTCGAAGATGATAACAGATGATAAAGATGATTTCCTTGGTTCTCTGGAGAACACTGATCAAATCCTAACCTGGCTTCTATTAAACTTTCCGGGTATTGGGGAGCAAATAATTCCTGAGAGGCTTCACACCTTAGATTTCCAACTTTTTTTTTTTTTTTTTTTTTTTTTTTTTTTTTTTTTTATTTACTGCTCCGCCAGTGCCTGCAGTGGCCAGGAGATGGCCCTGATGTCCACACTAAGAGGGGTAAAGCAGGGAAAGAAGCACAATTTCTCTCTCCCTGAAACTGTCCGAGAGGAGTGTCAGCAAATATCCTGGGCCACTGTGAATTCACGGGATAAAAGATGACTTTGATCTCGTGGCGCACGAGGGGCGCAGATTCAAGAACAAAGTCCAGGAACTCGCTGCTTCACAAAAGATCTCTGTTTCCTGGCTCGGTACGAAGGATCTGACGTGTCCCTGCATTCAGAGGACAAAATCCCTGGGTGTTGGTGGGGCTTTGTTTGTTTTTAGAGCGAGAACAATCCTAACGGCAGTTTGCAGCAGTTTGCTCTGAGATGGTGAGCTCTGGTCTAAAGATTATTTTCCACTGAAAAGGGCTTTATCACCTGTGTTTTTTTTGTCCTGCGGTGTCAGTGCCTGACACAGAGAGCCACGGTCACTGCCCCTCGTGCCCTGCTGTCCCGTTCACCTGCCACTGCCCACAGCGCCAGTTTTTATCACCGCTTTATTTTCGGGATTCGCTTTTAGACCTTTTGCTGTGCTCTCAACAAAAGCAGTCAGCCCTGCTTGCATCCAAAATTCCCCAGGCTGCGTTTCTTTTCAGTCAGAAAAGCGAGTGTGAGAGCACAAAAACCTGTTCCATTTTCTTAGTAATAAAAACACCATTTTATATATACACACATACATATATATATAAACACACCCACTCACGCACAGACTGCACCATGGCCACTCGGCAGATTGTTTTCTATGTGGTGTGCAGAAGGATTCTTGCAGAGGATGATCATTTTTGGGATCCGGGACTGAATTAGATCATCTCAAATCACAGAATGGCCTGGGTGGGGAGGCACTTTAAAGCCCATCCAGTCCTATTCCTGTCATGGGCAGCAGGGGCACCTTCCACTTGCAGGTTGCTGCAAGCCCTGTCCAGCCTGGC
Organism: Anomalospiza imberbis; assembly: GCF_031753505.1. NCBI lineage: Eukaryota > Metazoa > Chordata > Aves > Passeriformes > Viduidae > Anomalospiza > Anomalospiza imberbis. The sequence goes on from NC_089682.1 coordinate 31,247,949, forward strand.
CTTGGGCACTTCCAGGGATCCAGGGGCAGCCACAACTGCTCTGGGAACCTGTGCCAGGGAAGGATTTCTTCCCAGTATCCAATCTAAGCCTTCCTCTGGCAACAGGAAGCCATTCCCCCTTGTCCTGTCCCTCTACGCCCCTGTCCCCAGTCCCTCTCCATCTCTCTTGTAGGCTCCCCTCAGATCCTGGAAAGTCCCCTGTGCTGAGTTCATAATCAATCCAAAGGGCTCCTGGGCCTTGTGAGGTCTGAACACCGGAGTCTGGGCAGGGAAAGCAGTTGGAAAACACCTCCGGCGTTGGTGGCGTGCCAGCATCAAACACTTGCCCGCTGGCTGGCAGGAGATAAAAGCCCAGGAGCTATGGAAGGAGGAAGGACACCAGGAGCACCAGGGAGGGCTGCCCGTGCGCAGAGCACTCCCATGAACTCTGCTCATCCCGAGTGCATGCTTCCATGGAATTCTCTTCCAGGTGGGAAGCAGGCTCAGGATGGCTCTGGATGGCTGTGGGGATGTGAGCCCTGTGTGCCCAGTGCCTCTGGCACTCCTGTGCCTCCTGCCACATGAGCTGGGAGACGCTTAATTCACAAACCTGCTTCAGTTCTGGTTGGGTTTTGGTTGTGGGTTGGGTTTTTGGTTTTTTGGTTGGTGGAATTTTTTTTGTTGGTTTAGTTTTTGTTTGTTTGTTTTTTGGCGAGGTAGAAATCCCATCATTTCCAACGTAAACAATTAGTGAAATAAACCCTGCCAAGATAAACATTCCTGTGCGTGTGTGTGGATCTTCTCCTCCTTAAAGAGAGGAAACAAGTCGTGGGATGGGTTTGCTGGTCTGTGTGCTCCTCCAAAACTCTGGAGCACTGCAGAAAGGGGGGTGTCTGGAGGACTCGAGCTCCACATCCCACTGCCACATCTCCTGGAGGCAGTGAAGCTGCTTCCCGGATTTTTTTTTGCTTTTTCCGGATTTTAATGTTCCATTTCCTGTCACAAAGAGCAGCATTTCCCCATGTTGTTCTCCTCCTCCTCTGCAGGCTCATGACTAATTGTCAGTGGCAATTTAGTACCTGCCTCTTTCACAGCACAAGGATTTTTTTTTTTTTCATTTATTTACAGGCCTGGGGATTTTTGTGTGATGAGAAACATACATTGCAAAGGGTTTTTATTTTCTCCAATACATGCATTTCTGTGTTCTGATTTCCTGTAATTCCTCTATATCCACAAATATGGATCATATTAGAAAAATATGGGCAAGCCTAGAGTGGATTCTAGGAAAAATACCTTGCTGTAAGTGTACAAGTACAGCTGGGAATATATTAATGTTGGATACATGTGCTTGTAAATAAGATCTTTTATTTAGATATTTTACTCAATGTGGGGATTGGGACATACTTCAGAAGTCATTACTGCCAACATTTTGGGAAGATTCTTAGAGCTTTTCTGTATTTTTGATATTACACTATTTGGAAAGTAACCAACTGGCAATAAGGCACATTTGGCATGGGCTGGGAAGATGTGTATTCTGCTTTGAGTGACCCTGAGGTCTGTTAGCATCTTATTTAGAATACTTAGAAGATGAAGCTCATGTAATCATGCTTTTTGTACACATTTTTGTGTTTTGGGGAAACAAGGCCTTAATCTGGTTAATTTATTTATCTTGTTGTTGGTTACTTGATTGCATAAATCCTTGGCTATTGATTGTCCAAACATTTCAGTTGTAATGTTCAAATATAAAAATCATCCTGTGATATTGCCAGGGTTACTTCTAAAAATAAACTTTTGTAAAAAAAAAGTTTTAAAAATGGACTGTTTAAAACTAAAAGTTTTAAAAAGTTGTAAAAATGGACTGGTTTTAAATATTATGCTTTAAACTTATTTTTGCGTGGCTTTGCTCTGCTTAAAACCTACTTACTCTATTTGTTTTAAGGGTCACACCCACTTTTGTCACCTGTCCTGTATCTTATCCTGTATTAATGTATATTAGGGGACAGACTAAAGGAGTGCTTGTATCATAATTGTGAGGCAAAACCCTGCAGTCACCTAATAAATACCTAATCCCTAGGTATTTAAATACATCCCTGGATTCATCCCATCAACCAGCTTGCCCCATTTGTCCTTCACCCTTCCGTGTTTTTCAGCTTCCCCTGCACTGTGAGTCTGCCTCTGTGTCCCTTTGCATTTCCTAATGCCAAGCTTGTGACCGCTCCTTCAATCACCTTCCAGGAGGAGTGAAGCTGCCTTTGGCAGGAGATAAAACACTCTCTTAGATGAAGGGATAGAGCTGGGAAGAGCTCCAGACGAGCTTGTGAGAGCTGACCAGACATATCAGTTGATTGAACAAAACTCAGTGCCTCTCCCTGTGTGCTTTGCTGGACCTTCCCACTCTCTCTATTCCAGCAACTCCCACTTCTGGTGGCAAAGCTTTCTCTGGATTCTCCCTGCAGGGTCTGGTTGGTTCCAGAAGAATAACTGGAGCTGCTGGTTCGTCCTGCCAGATGGGTTCACTGTGGTCCTCCGGGCCACCTTGCTGCTGACAGCCAGCACCAGGCTCCTTCCTGCCTGGCTCCCAGAAAACACATCTGAGCTTGATTTAAAGATTTCCAAAGAAGGAGACTTTGCTATAATGCCTCGCCGGGTTGCTGTGCTGCTTAATTACCCTCACTGTTAAAAATATGTGTCTTATTTTATAGCCTGAATTTGTCTGGATTCAGCTCCCAAGCCCTGGATCTCATTATAGCCTCGTCTGCGAGCCTGTGCTCCTACTCAGGCACACAGACTGGGAGCAGGAGCCCCCTCCCTTTGCTAGGCTTGAAAGGACCAAGCTCCTCCACTGGAAAGTTGGTTATTTAAATCTTTTTTCACTCTCAGAGCACTTTCCTGAATTTTCTTCGGTTTACCAACTCCTTGACTTGTGGAGGTGCATTTTTCCAGCTGGGGTTGCAGGAGTGCAGGATACTTGGATCATTTAGCAGCCTTTTTTCTTCTTTCCCTCTTCTTAAGGGAAAACGAGAAGAAAAATCCTTTTTTCTCCTTGTCCTCCCTCAGGCCAGGGACTAAGATGTTATTTTTGATAGGCAGGACGGCCCGCCCTGTGCCTGAGTCACGTTCTCTCTTTTGGCCACTTCGGAGCAGACAGGGAGTAGCAGGGTCTGAAAGTGCTGTCAAAGCCAGTCTTCATGAGTAATTCCTCTTCCCCAGCCAAATATTTCATGGTACTTAGTGTTCATCAGCCAGGTGGATCAGTGCTGATTCAAGGGAGAATATGCCTGCTACAGAAACAGGTGCAGGAATGAATAACCCACTGGCTTTTGTAATAATCAACCTGATATTCAAACACGAGTCTGTAATCGCATAAATATGCAAACCCAGAGCTGTATTTTTATCTGTGTTATGTTTTTTTCTTCCTCGTCTTCTTTCTAGAAAGTCTGTCAGTAAAATACTCAGAAATTTTATTTGGATCATTCAGGAACTGTCTTCCAGTTTTCCACTGAAGAATTTACAAGGATGTGTTGACTGGAACCTGACTCCCTCTGAATATTTGAAGCAATTCCCCCACCATGGAACCGCTGGAATCAGAGCCCAAATGTCTGCAGCAGCAATAGCCACAGTGGAAGCTGGGGGCAACAAACCCATCTCTGTACCCAGGGCACCAGTAGGAGAAACAGCAACAAAATTTCATGGGAAATATTATTTCACCAACATTGTTTTTTTTTCTTTTCTGTTGCAGGGGGAACTTGGAAAAAATGGTCCTTGCATTGTGTTCCTTGAACCAATGTGATAGGGGGCTTGAGCTTGTGAATAACTCTCCTGAGATTGAAAAATAAGCAGGAAAGGGAAAATAACCTGGAGAGAAACAGGAACTAAATGGGAGCAGGGCAGCCTCTGGAGGAGCTGCACCCCAGCCAGGAGCAGGGATTTGAGGGGGATGTGTATCTGTGTGGAAAGGGAACCTTTCCTGGGCTGGAACATGGTGGGATGCAAAGGAGCTGTGTTAGTTTTCTTTGTTTTTACAGAGATGGGGCAACTGAGAGGCATTTTAAAAGATTTGATTCCATTATCAGTCTCGGTGAACAGTGAGACACAAGAGATGTAGAACCAATGCCATTCCATCAGAAGCCAACTCAGCACACCTCATCTCAGTATTTACATACAAATACACAAAACTATATAAACTTTCCATCAAGCTTGAAAGATTCCTTAGAAATCCATGTCCCACAGAGTGGTGGGAAGGAGGCTCTGCAGTGCATCACCAGGCTTTGGGACGGAGAACCAAACCAGCAGAGTTTCCCTGTGAAATGCACAGCCAGTGCATTCCGGGTTTGTTTCCAGCTCTGGGTCCTCGTGTCGGCTCTGATGCTGTGAACCCAAGCCCCTCAGTTTGGAGCACTGAGGCAGGAATTTGCTCTTCCCCTCCTCTGAGGGCTATCTTGACAGCTGAGAGCAGCCAGAGAGCTTTTGCTGACACGCCCTGAGCTGGAACATCTGGAGAGTGTAAGCTCTGCTTTCCCTGTGAAACATCCTCAGCTCAGGAATTTTCTTCTTCTCCCAGTGGCCTCCTGCAGCCACATGCACTGACCCCAGGGCACAGTGCAAGATGTTTGCCTGGGCTCTGGCAGCCAGGCTCAGGATAACTCATCCCATGGGAGTCTGTGTGGGATGATGGTTTTTAAACCATGGCTATCTGTCCAGGCTGTTAAACAAGCGAAACAAAACCGTTTTGCAGCAAATAAATTGACTGAAATAAATAAAGCCCTCAGATTTTGGTGACTGTGCTCTGGGGGTTCTCCATGCTTGAGTGAGCACGTGACCTCTGCCAGGCCACCCCTTTTTGATCCTGCAAGGGAAGTGTATCCCAAGTGCCTCTGTCACAGCAGACTGGCACATGTGACCCGCTCAGGAATAAGCCAACACTGAATTTTTACGTGGAAGTGGTGCAGGTGACAGAAAGGATTTCATTGGAACAAAGAAACCCTTTTTTTTTTTTTTTTTTTGGGGCAGGGGGTGGGTTCAGCCCAGTTTAGTCCTTCTTTTAAGCATGCCAAGGAAAAACCTTGAGCTGAGATACTTGTGGATTGGAATATGTATGGAATAATGCCAAGGGCAGGGACACCTTCCACTATCCCAGGCTGCTCCAAACCCTCTCCAGCCTTGCCTTGGACACTTGCAGGGATTGGGCATCCACAGCTCCTCTGGGCACGCTGCGCCAGGGCCTGCCCACCCTCACAGGGATTCCCAATTTAAAAGTGAATCTATGAATTTTAAGCTCGTGTCACATCAGAAGTGTTTCAGGTGCTGAACGTACGCCAGAGCATTCTCCTGTAAATAATTGCACGCTTCACAACTGGGCTTGCCGGCCCTGAGCCTTTGATGTGGGGTCCACAGCTCGGGAAGGTGCATGCAGAGACCTCACTGCAGCAAGGTAACTGTGATTAGTAAATGAGCCTTGCAATCATCACGCAGCACGTCTGTCCTGGGCACAAAGGGAGACGCTTGGAAAATGAATGTTTTCAGCTGCAAAGCACTGAGATGAATTCTCATAGCTTGGTACAAGACTGCGTTCATTTCGAGGTTTTCTAATCTGATTCCTTTGCTGCTTTCCAGCAGTTCATTCAGCCATCCAAAATTCTCTCATGCTTAAACAAAACATGGAGGTCTTTGCTCAGGAGGGAATTGTTGATCTGGTCACATTTTAACAAGGTGTTTGGAATATTTCTTGCAAGGAAGCATTTGAATATCTGCCTTTTTTTTTTTTTCCCCTGAAAAAACACCCCTTACTAAAGATGCAAGCACACAGCCAGTCCTGGGCTGGGCTCTGAGGCACTGGGATATTTTCTGACCCATTGCCAAGAAAAAGGAGGAGAGTAAGGAGATACAACCACACATATTGAGGGCATCTTGGTTCTGAATTGTCACTGCGGTGTGGCACTGGCAGGAGGGTTTGGAGCAGCAGCAGGCCCTCCTGGGCTGTAAAGCTTTGTTTCAACCCCATCTTTATCCTCACCACACACTGAAAAGGCTCTCAGAGCACAGGAACAGCAGGACTGACCCAAGGAGGCCACGGCAGGGGCTCTGTCAGCATTCCCCACACCTCAGCCCTTTTCCTGCAGGATACACTAAACCCGGGGATTCACAACGGTCTGGTCTCCCTGCTCTTCCCATCTCATCCATCACTGACACCTAAAAGCCTTTTGAAAATACAGGGCATTTCCCATACAACCCATACTATGTTCTCTTAACTGTAAATGGAACTTAAACCCAAGGTCCTAAATCACACAACAGCGTGCACTGCAAGGAGGCCTTCACAGCAGCTTAATTGAAACTCAGAAATGGAACTTCTCAATTAATGCAGTGGGAAAAGAATAACAGCACCAATACAGCAGCCCCCTGCAAGTCACTTTGGTATCAAATCCCATTTGCTTTCTGACACCTCCAAGGGCTCAGTTTGTGTGTTGGCTGTGGGGGACAGAAGCTGCAGAGAGCAAACTGGAGATTCTTAAGGGAGCACAGGTCTGGCAGAAATTTTGGAGGGGCAGTGCCACATCACCCCACTGCCAACACATTTCTGTAAAAGTCATCAAATAGTTCAATGCTTGCTCAGGTAAATTTGCATATTTATATATCTATATATATACACACACATATACATGTGTGTATATATAGCTATATTTTGAATATTTTTGAGGATGACATATGTCCAAAGACAAGTTTTAAGCTGATGAATGCTCAGGATCCTGCAACCATGGAGAAGTGAAACACATTCATTCTCCATGCTGGGTTTAGGAAGGCCCCTGTCCCTGTCAGCTGAGTGGCATCTGCAGGACCCAAACACAGAAGTCACAATGTCCTCAGCTGGTCCTGGAACTCCCTGGCATGTGGAGAGGGTTCTCTTCTCCACTGCTGTCCCTGGTTTGTCTCCTTCCTGTTCTTGTGGCCGTGCCAGAAAACACAGGTTCTCCTCTGCCTGAACTCAGGGATTCAAATACTGTAAACCCCTTAAAAATTATTGAAGAACAAATACATTCTCACTTCAAAAAGTCTCCTTTAAATTAACTTAATCTCTTTTAATCTCTAATATCTGAACACCAAATATTACAAAATTAAAGAGCTGTCAAAACAAACCCCCCCCAAAAAGCTCAACCAAAAGCCTGCAAAAAACCCCAATTATTTTAAAGCAGGATGAGATACCCAGGAAAGCAAAAGCAATAACAGCCTGACTTTCTCTTTTTTCAGCCCATCAGCACTAAGTCAGGGTACCTCCTGTGACCTGGCTGAAGTCAGCAGTTACCCACTGTCTGCAAAAGCCCTCCTGCTGTGGCAGGGAAATGTTGAATTACTACCTTTAATCTGACCAGGACAGAATGTACTCGGTGCCCTCCTGCAGCACAATTATGAGTTCCCAGTAAGGATTCAGCCCAGGTAAACCTCAACACTGGGGCCCAGGGGCCTCAGCCTCCCTCGTGGCTGTAAAACTCCCAGTCCACAAGCCAATAATCCATTTTACTGCAGTGTTTTAAGATGCTGGAGATGGCAAAGGACAATACTCTCAGGGTAACTGTGAATTTCTTTGCTTTCATGGGTATAAATCAAGCTCTATATTATTTTTAGCAGCTTGCTATTACAGCTTTTGCAACCCGAAGACAGACTACTGCCTTTAATTCATTAGCAATTTCAACAGTTAATCAGAAAATGTCATTACCTAGAAAGTCTGCAGCTCAAAATAAAGCACACTGGAGTCAAATTTAAATTAGAGCATGGACAGAAATGAATGCAGCCTTTGATCCCCTTTTCATCCAGACTGCACCCTGATGGGCACAGCTGGACAGGATGGGAATGGTGAGAAGGCAGCGGTCTCGCCTGGTAAAAGGATACTGTCAACTCATTAAATCCTGCAGTTGAGGCAATTAAACAAAAAATATTCACTGCCTTCTTTCAGAGCTCTCCTCCTGTTTGCTGCAATGGATTTTTCTCGCCAGTTTTATTTTTGAAAGAGGCTGGTTTTCAGGTGTTTGACTGGAAAACACACCATTAACATCTGTTTAATCCTCCAAGTGGTCAAACCGTGTTTCTGTCAGCGGAGCCCAAACAAAGGCACCCAGCTCTGCCTGCCTTTCTCTGGAGGGATATTCCTTCAGGCAGGGAAAGAGTCTGGCCCCAGATCCTCTTAGCACAGCTATATATTTAAATAAGACAGGATGCAGCCTCTTCCCAACTCGAAAGCAAGCTGTACTTTTCACTCTCCCAGTGCAACTGTCTGCAGTGCAGCCTTCCCCCCCCCCTTTTTTGACCCCCTTTTTTCCCCCTTTGTTCCCACACAGCAATATCGTTAAAACCCTCACATTTGTCATGCTGACCAGAGGAGCTGTGACACAGAGCCAGGCTTGCCATGGAACCATCCTGCCTTGCCAGTCTCACCTGTGCAAGGACTAGGTCACCTTCCCTGCAAACACAGGGACAGCCCTGGCGCCTTCCCACTCCAGCTCAGATGGAGGGGACGTCAGTGAAGCTCTCTCCTGGACGTGTCCTGCCAAAGTGCAGCCCAGCTGCCATCAGTTCAGGCAGTGGGGCATGATCCTGTGTCCCTACTCCTTCCCACAAAGCACCAAACCACTCCTGGGATAGGTCAGAGGATGTGCAGACTCTTGTTTTGGGTGGCCGTGTGCTGTAATGCTTGTAAATGTACCCAGTACATGAAATGAGTGGAGGTTTTCAATCCAAACTATTATTTATGGGCTTTGAAGCTTTCCCTTCTCCCGTTTCTGCCAACTGGGACAGTGTTGGATTTCTGTTTAGTTTGAAATTGCATCTGAAAACATATATTTCAGTGGAGCATGGTGGTGTGGAGCCAGTCCCAGGGCTCCCAGCCCTGAGAATGTATTTAGCCACTGGGAATGAATTTTGGAGAGGTCAGTGAGAGATTCAGATGGTGGAATGCAGCCACTAGAGACAAAAATCCAAGTTAAATAGACAGCAGTGAGATGCAAAATCAGATTTATGTTTTTAAGGAGTCAAAGAAGAGCTTAAAAAGCAGGGAGAGGTGTGTTCACTAGCCCTGTGGTGGAAGCAGGAGCTCGGGATGGGATGGGGTGGGATGGGATGGGATGGCGTGGGATGGGATGGGATGGGATGGGAGCTCTAGGTCGGCTGGTGGCAGGTACAGCTGCCCCTCAGGAGGAGGTTTTGCTGACACAACTGACATCTGTTAGGGTGTACATAGTTTCTTTCAAGTTTCCAAGTATTCCCTAACACAAGCACACAGGCAAAACTTAAAAATGTGGATTATGCTTAAAGACAAACGGGCTCTTCATGACTTTCTGGCCAACACAACCAAAGATGGCTTGGAGGTTAAAACCCTCATGAGGCATTTCAGCGAATTAAATCAGATCTCCCTCAGCACCAGTGGCCAGCTGAGACAAAGAGGAGGGCAGAGCATCACTGACCATCAGAAACTCGGAGCGGGGCGGCTCTGCCGGCGCTGTCTCCTCTTCCTTCGCTGCTCTCCTCCGCTCCCGTTCCCCAGCTAGGTGGGAGGGGGCTGCACGGGGACAATGGCAGTGTACTCCTTCCTTCTCCGTCCCCACGAGGTCGGGCGGGAGGGGACAGTCCCACGGGCTCGGCCTGCAGCCGGTGGGCGCCCGGGAGCGCTCCTCCCGGCGGGGCAGCACTCGGGGGATGCGGGCAGCGGGATGGGGGAGCCCGGCCGGGACCCCGAGCGCCGGGAGGGATGAGATGGGGAAGCGGCGGGGAAAGAAGCGGGGAGGGAGCGGCGGTGGCCATCGCGCCTTTCCGACGCGGCGGCGAGAAGGACTCGGACGTGCCGGCGAAGGGAGGTGGGGAAAAGCAACACAAAAGCTGCTCCCGGGCAGCAGCGGAGCAGAGCCACATGCACCACGAGTGGCGGCCGTGCCAGGCAGCGATCTCCGGGTTAATTCCCGGGAGAGAGATGCGCTGCAGCCCCGCGCTGGGATGCCGGCGCTGGGGGGGACAGCCGGGCGTGCAAACCCCCGGCTCTGGATCGCAGCTGCTCCCGCCGCGCTCGAGCGGATTAAATTACCGCAAATTCGAACCGAGCGAGCCCACTCCCCCTCCCTCTCTCCCTCCGCTGCCGGAGCGGGGAGGAGGGACGGGGGGAGGCGCCGGCTCCGAGGAGGGGCGGCAGCCCGGGCCACCTCGGCTCGCCCAGCGCCGGCCCCGCCCGCCCCGCTCCGCCCCGCGGCCCCTCCGCCGCAGCCGCCGCCGCCGCGCTGCCCGCAGCAACTTCGGTGAGCGCCCCGGAGCGCCGAGCGGAGCGGGAGCAGGGCAGGGCAGGGCAGAGCCCGGCATGCCGGCGGCGGCGGGCGATGGGCTCCTGGGCGAGCCGGCGGCCGTGGCGGCGGGCGGGGAGGCGCGGCGGGCGGCGGCGGACGGCGGCTCCTTCCTGGCCGCCTGGCTCGGCGCCGCCGCGCCCCGCGAGCGGCTCCGCGACTTCCAGCACACCAAGAGGGTCGGCAACTACCTGATCGGCAGGAAGCTGGGAGAGGGCTCCTTCGCCAAGGTCCGCGAGGGGCTGCATGTTCTCACCGGAGAGAAGGTACCGCCGCCTCCGGGAGCCCCCCGGGGGTAAAACGGGGGGAGAGCGGGGGGCTGGCTAGTGAGCGGGCTGTGCTGAGTCCCTGCCGGCCGGGAGGGTGAATCCCAGGGAGGCTGGAGGAGCTCCTCCGGCAGGATGGAGTAGCCCCCCGGGAGGATGGAGTAGCCCCCGGCAGGATGGAGGTGCTCCTCCAGCAGGATGGAGGAGCCCCCCGGAGGATGGAGAAGCCCCCGGGAGGGTGGAGGAAACCCTCGGGAGGATGGAGGAGCTCCCTGGAGGATGGAGGAGCCCCCCGGAGGATGGAGGAGCCCCCTCGGCGCCGTCCCCAACTTCCCGCAGCTCCGCCGGGCGCTCCCCCCGCGGAGCTTTCCGCGGCTGCAGTCTCGCCTCCCTTCTGCACTACTTCGGCTGCCTTGACCCGTCTTTTTTTTTTTTTTTTTTCCTTTAATTTTAAATTTTCATCTTCTCCCCGGTTTGTTTGCTCACTTTTTCTGGTGAGGAAAGCGAGGTTTTTGGTGAGACTCGTGTTGCTGGGGAGCCATCACCGCGTGCAGCCCAGTCGCGACATGTCGCGTGTGGGTACACGCGGGTACTTGTCGCGCACCCGGCGATGGGAGATGCTGCGGGAGGGGGCACAGTCTCAAGCTGTTCGGTTCAGCGCACGGCAGATGTGTTCGGCGCTGGAGATGCACCCCGGATGGCTCTTCCCCGGGGTGCTGCTTGGCAAACTCCGTGCAGCGTCTCTGCTTTTTGGGTTTTACCCAGAGCCCTTCGGCGGAGGCTCCTGCCCGTCAGCTGGGACAGGTCACGGCGGTATCCGGAGCAGCAGGGGCTTGGCTGGGCAGCGAATCCAGCAAGGACGAGGCCCCCGGAGCCCCCGACAGAGAGTTGTGCTGCTCTTGGGTTATCCACACAACTTCTGAGTGCTGTGAGGTGTGGCTGAGGGAGCTGGGGTTGTTCACCCTGGAGAAAAGGAGGCTCAGGGGGGACCTTGTGGCTCTGCACAACTCCTGACAGGAGGGGACAGCCGGGGGGGTCGGGCTCTGCTCCCAGGGAACAGAGACAGGAGGAGAGGGAACGGCCTCGGGCTGGGCCAGGTTGGACATCAGGAGGAATTTCTCCATGGAAAAGGGTTTTAAACAGTGGAAGGGGTTGTCCAGGGACGTTTGGAGTCTCCATCCCTGGAGGTGTCCGAGGAAGGACTGGAGGTGACATTCAGCACTCTGGGCTGGTGACAGGGTGGGAATGGGGCACAGCTTGGGCTCGGTGATCTCTGAGTTCTGTTCCAGCCTCAGTGATCTGGGATTCTGTGAGCTCTGGGACCTGTGCCTCTCCTGTGTCCTTCACACAGGGTTCCCTGCCGAAGCAGGACGCTGGGCTGCTGCTGAAGCCTCCCCGGAGCGGTGGGGCTGTGTGCGGTGTAATTCCCTCCTGCTCCAGCAGCCCTGCGAACGTGCCGCTCTCGGTGATTGCATTCTTGCACTCTCGGGCAGTTATTTTTTTCATTCCAGTGACTTTGTCACGGAGCGAAATTTGATCTAGGGCTCTGAGAATCTCATCATGTGAAAAATGATAAGGTTTGTGAATATTATCATGTAGGAATGCCAAAAAAAAAAAAAATGTTGCTCTCCTCTGTTACCAAGCGTGTGCTTCTCCTTGGTAACAGAAACATCCAATGATCCTGCAGTTGATAAAAGGCACATGCACACACACGTCCTCCCCACCTCCACGTTTTGGGTTTGCTACATTTATCTCAGTCTGTTAAGAGGGAAAAAAAATAAAAAAGAGCCAACACACACCCCTCTGTTTCAGCTCCCAGGTCTGCTGTTCGGCTCGGGTTTTTTTCTCCCTCGGCGTCTTGAGTAACACGCACTGTGACAAAGTGACAAGCAGAAACTTTGCGAGTCACTCTTCCTTCCTGCCGAGCCGTGTCCATCCCTGGGGGCAGGCAGGGTGATCTCCGAGCTCTGTGCTGTGGCACTGCCTGAAGGACCAGTCACCCCCTTCCAAACTGACTAATCCAATGTCCACCTTCCCAGAAATCCACCTCTTCAGTTCCAGCTCTTTGTGGGTAAGCAGCTCGAGTTAATGGGTGGGAGAGAAGAGTTATTAATGATTTGCTTCGAGTGAGTCCTCTCTGAGCGAGGTTCCTCCCTCTCACCCCGGAGGAGGCTCTGCGGGGAGAGAGCACCGCACTTGGCTGTGGAGATCAGCCATTCCTTGAGCACTTCCACCGGAGCATCCTCCCGTGGTCTGCTGCCAGCAGAGCATCCCTCCTCTCCGGCCGCCAGGCACTGCTGTTCCTGGTCCCATTCCCACCTTGCTCCTCCCAAGAAGGGAAGGTCACTCCATAAGGGCCTGATGCTGTCCCCACTTTCATGGCCCGAGGCAGATTTTTGTCTGTAAAGCCACTGTTGAGCCGAGGGCATTGCCTAAATTCTGTAGGATTGCCCTAAAATAAGCGTAAAGCAGAGTCTTGCTGGTGCTGGGCTGAGGGCATTGCCTCAATTCAAGAGGATTGCCCTAAAGCAGAGTCTTGCCCCTGCTGTTGGGGAGCTGCTCTGTCAGAGCAGACCTTAGGGTCGCAGAAATGTCACACTTCAGTAGGGGGGGCCCAAACAGGTTTTGATTTGCAGCAGACTTTAGCAACTCCGGAGGAGTTAATGCTCATTGCTGTCTCAGAAAATGGTGTGTTTGGGGACGAAATCCCTGGATTAATGAGCCCCCAGCCAGGCTGGGATCCATGGCCCTGACTCAAGGCATTGTACACGCTCGAGGCGATGCCGGGCGGGTGCCAAAAATCTGCCATTACCTCACCCTGCCATTGCTGGAAGCTGCAGAGGTCTTCAGGAGGATGGGCTGGCACATTCTGTGGGCCAGGCTCCTTCAGCAGGGCAGCTGATGGATGCTGGTGCACTCGGGGTGACCTGTGTGGGATGGGGCTCAGCAGCTCCTGCCAGCTCGGCAGGGTGAGCTGAGGTGAGGTTTCTGAACCTTCCCTTCCCAGGTTTTTGTCGCTGGACTTCCACCCACACCTCTCACGGTGCTGCTCGTGGTTTGTGCTGCCACGGTGCCAGGCATGTTGTTGTTTTCTGGGCCTGAAAAAGCCCTTGGTGGGGCCTGATGCAATTAAGCGCAGGAGAATGTTGGACAGATTATTCTTTCCATGGCTTTTGAATGAAATATCGCAGCCTGGAATCTGACATTTTGAGGTAAAGGGCTCATTTGTCAGCTCGACTCAGGCAGTCTTTAGTGCTAATCCTAAGGAAACATAGCTCCTCTGTGAAGAGCAAGCCAATTTAGCTTTAAATTGTGAGTGAGCTGTGTTTGGGTGGCTTTGGGAGCCTGTGCACAACATACTCTTGGATTGTTCCAAGTCATTCACTGGGTGATGGGGACCAGGCAAAGGAGATCTCTTTCCTTTATAAAGAGAGACATTTTTATCAAAAGAGGTGTATTTTTAGGAAAATACACTTATTTTTTACATTCTTAGGGAGCTGAGAGTACGTTGCCATCTCTGTGGTGGGGTGATTTGAGGCTCTGTTATCACACTCTGCGTTATCTATTCTGTTATCTGCTGCAGACCCCAGTGCAATGTCCCAATAACTCTGTACAGCATTGTGGAGTGACAGCACATTGACAATTTATTGAGCCAAAGTTCCTGTAAGCAAACCTGATCCAAGATTATATTTAACTGCTTTTCGATGTAATCTTTGGCACTACAAAAAAAAAATTAAAAAGTCGCTGAGGCAAATTGACTCATTTGATTTCTCATCCAGGCAAAACTTTGTTTATAATTTTCTTCAGTGCTATTGTTGAGCTGGAACAAGGTACATTTTTAGTTACACTTTGTCAAGAGGCTTTCAGCAACAGTGGGAAGCAGTGGCTAAAAATACAATTTACCAGTTTTGCTATGGAGGCAAAGCAATTAGTATTAAAAGTGGCCTTTTCACAGAAGAGTTCACGTTCAGAATGCACTTCTTTATTCAAGAGGTAGAGAAAAAATTGCAAAGAAAAGGCGTGTTTGGGGTGGGTGGGCAGAGCAGCCTCCCTGCAGACCTGGAAATGGCTCTTTGTGCCACAGAGTTAATTTTGCCAGGAGTAAATTTGCCCTTTCCCTGCATGTTTCACCATAGGCTGCAGGGAATGGAGACTTGGTGGCTTTTGGGGATGCTGGCAGGTGGGGATCTTGCCCCATTGATGCCCTTGGTGGCTGTTCCCCCCCTGGTGCCATCACTACTCCTCACTGGGGGGACTCTCAGCCTCATCTGTATTTCAGATCCCAGTTTCCCAAGCCGTAGCACTGGCTTAAAACCTGGGAAATTGGGTACATACCCACGTACAGTTCTAGGATCTTTACCTCTGTCTTTACCTTCGTGAGTTTTGGGGGTCTTGAGGGTGTGTGTGGTGTCACTTTCAAGCCATCCTGCCAACCGAATGGGTCAGCAAGTTGCCTCACTGCAGACAAAAGTTGATTTTCTAGGGTGTTTGCAGGTCTTTCAGTTCAGCCTTTTCCTTTTTCCTCCCTCCCAGGTATTGTGAGGTTGCAGGTAAAACTGTGAGACCGTGATTGTTGTCAGGGCATCCGAGGGTAAAGCTGCAGGATTTTAATTTGAAATTTGACCTGTTATGGTTTTTTTCTTCCTCCAGTGATACTTGTGTATCAGTTTTCTGGATGGGTTTGTTCTCTCACTTGTGTTTAGTTAGTAATTTTATCTTTACCTGTTCCTCAGCATATTTTCAGGTTTTATATCTATCCATTTTTTTTTTTTTTAAGAAAGCTTATTTTGAAAAGCACTGGCTGCAAATCCACAGGGTGGCTTTTTCCCAGGATCTGTTCCCCTTTATTAAACAGCTGCCAACTGTTGCACCTGGCTGATGTGCCACTCTGAATTACATGCACAGAGGAAACAAAACCAGGGTGTTTCTGCAGCCTGCAATTTGACATTTTCTTGCTTCTAGGTGTTTGCTTTCACAGCTCTTCTTTTCACAGGGGTTTGTGCCTGTGTGTGCAGATCCAGAATTTCTGCTGAAGCCGCTCCGTGCACACCTCCGTCAGCGTGCAGCCCTCCAGGAAACGTCGTGGAGAGCAGTGCTGTGCTTGCAGTGGCAGCACTGAGGACTTGGCTGGGAGCAGGAGCAGGCTGATGTGTCAGTGTGGTGTTCCCTTGAAGGCGTTCTGGAGCTTGCAGGAGTTGGAGCAGAAGGCAGAGTGGAGCTGCTGTGCTCCCAGCTGCTCAGTCTGTTCCACCTGGAAAACAACCAGGTGAAAATTAGATATAAAGCCATGCTCCTCCCTCTGTCCCTCTCCTGTGTTGTGAGCAGGAATGAGCTGGGATAGGCCAGGAGCCTTTTCATTAATGCAGAGTGTGACTTGCAGAAAGATTGGCTCCATGTTCTTCATTAAGTAGCTTGCAACTTGTTCTGCAGCGAGCTGCATGGCTGCACATGTGGCAGTTCCTTATCCTCTCGAGATAATCTGCTTTCAAGTTTGCATTCAGCAGTTTTAAGGATGCCTCATGTCAGCAGTGTGCTGCTTTTCCTACAGGCTGTTACCCTTGCAGGATGGAGGCCAGCCGAGTGGTTTGGGTTGAGCTGACACCAGGTGACGCTCACATCTGGATCCCCGTATTTGTTCCTGCGAGTTTCGTACTTCTGACTTGTTTCAGGATATGCAGAGCCCATTTCCAAAGGCATGTGTTGCCTATAAAAGTCCTGGCAATGAGAGCACATCTGGCTCCCTGCGTTGTGCAGTGTCTCCTCTGGCAGCAGTGACCTGCAGGGTGCTGCTGCAGCTCCTTGCGTTCCAGCAGATGCAGCATCTCTGCCCCTCTGCCCTCCATAGCTGGGAAAGGGGAGGTTACTGATGAGCAGCACAAGGATGTAGCCCTGTCAGGAAAGCAGTGGTGACAAACCTTGTGGTGGCTGAGGTGTGCCAGTCTGCCTGAACCCCGGGCTGTTGTGCTGTCTGAATGGCGGCACGGAAACGAGCCGAGGGTTTACAGCTGACTCTGCTGCTCTTCAGGGCTATGGAGAGACATCCAAGCTGTCCAAAGCCAAGAGCTGGGGAGATGTCAGCCAGGAGGTGAATTAGGGGGCTGGCAGAGTTAGTGCTCACCTGGCAGTGTGGGGTACAGGTACACCAGAGCACACTGTCTGGACTCAGGCTATGCTGGTGCTGCTCTGCTTGCCCCACTTTGGCTCCTTCAGCTCCAGATGGGCTGAGCTGCTGTTTTCAGATGAATTGAAGGGCATAAAACCCAAACTTCCCTGTTCCATGGCTCGGTGAGAGAGCTCATGCTGTGTTTCCCTGAGGAGCTGTGGCTGGTCTCCTGCAGGGGCTGAGCTGAGAGTGCTTTTGGTGGGCTGGAGCTTGTGCTGGTGAAGAGAACTGGGCTGGCTTTTCTGCAGCAGGAGTGGAGCTGCTCTGGGGCCCACCTAGGACAGAGGCAGCCCTCTGTGAGCTGGCTCAGTGACCCCTGCCACACCTGAGTGCTGATCTGTGCTCTGGCGGTGCTGGCAGAGAGCAGGGTCAAACCTCATCCTCAGGGAAAGGGCCTGGGAGGAGCCACCACGGTCCCCCAGGGAAACCATCGGGGAAAAATTAACAAAAGCTGGCCAAAGTCTCCTTTTCTGTCAGTGTTTGCTCTGCTCTGGCCCTGAGCTCTGGGCTCAACACCTTTGGTGCTATACCCACGGTGCTTCTCATTTGCCATGTGAGATCACAGGCACGGCGAGGAAAACCACTGCAACAAAGAGAACTAAAAAAAGCCAAGTTATATAAAATAAAGTTCCTTTGCTCTCTGTCTGTTGTGGAAGATTGTCATGGAAACATTTTTTTCAGAGAATAAATTCGTTTTCTGTGAATAATGTCCACAGAGCTGAGGGAAAGAGCGTATTATTTATATATAAAATCTTTATTGGAGACACCTTTTTCCTGGCTCCTGACAGTTGTAAATATTTTATCTGCTGTGTTTTAAATCACTACAAAGGAGGGCATTACCTGGGCCTCAAGAGCAACGGCTCGCGGGGATGGGCTTGTTGGTTTTGGTCTTCCCTAAAGCCAGAGAGCTGAACTGGCATTAAATCAGGGGCACTTAGCCTTCCTTAACTCCAGTTCTGCATGAGATGGCTAAAATGTGAAGCAGGGGCTGTTTAATGGGAAACATATCCCTCAAGCAGGGAGATGGGAGGATGTTGGCCGCCGGCGTTAGGGCGGCGAGTTATGGCTTGTTTTCCCTGAGGAAAGTCTGCCCTGATAGCTGCTCCCACCTTGAGTTTAGAGTTTTCCTCCAGTGTTTTGGCCTGTCAGTCTTACCTTAGGAATGGGGGTCAAAAAGTCCTTTCCTGAAAAAACAGGGAGATTTTGGAAGGCGGCGCTCGATGGATATTTTTGCAAGGCAAACCCATCTGTCCCAGGCACTCAGAGACAAGATTGTTCCTTGCAGGAAATGTCTCCGGCCTGGAGGCTGGTTTTGACAAGGATCTGTAAGGATTTCTCTTGGAACCTCTTAGTGCATCCTCGTGTATGTCTGTGCCTGGCTTTCTGCCACCACTACTTTCATCAGTCTCTGCATAATCTCTCCTGACTTTTGCAGATATCCTGAGAGGCCAGGGAGGTAAAAATGTGCTGCTCTCCCTCACAGCTGCCTCATTAATTAGCTGACCAAGAGAGCACTGAAAGGTTGCTGGAAATGATTTCTTTCTGCCAAAGGCCAGACAGATCCCCACCATGACCCCCCCAAGATAAGCCATAAACCACATTCCTTCCCATGGATGGGGCTGTTCTGTGTTCCTGCTCCCCAGACAGTCTCTGGAATCTGTGCCTGGTACAAATGCTGCTGCTTTGGACATGTAGAACCAAGGGAAAATGTATTTTATGGAGGTTTCTTTTCAGAGTGGCTGGGTAGTGGCACTGTGTCACCCCACTTGCCTCCAAACCATCGCCTGCTGGTCCCTGAGCTGTGAAAGTCTGGCTGTTCCAGCTGCCAGGGATGCTGACAGGTCAGGATATGTCTGTCTGTCCCAGCTGGAACAGGGAGTGACACAGAAGATGAGAGGGAAAGGGCAGCTGGCTCAGTGGAAACAGCAGAGCAGAGGTCCAGGGAAGGATAATCAGAGTTGCCTGTGGAGCATGGCACAAATTTCCCCATACATATGATGTGAGGTAACAGACATGTTGAAGAGAAATAAGCTTGAGTTTGCCTAATTTACCTTTTGGGATGTTCATTTTAATTTTATTAAAGAGCTTTCTCTTATCAGAAATCTTTCCCCCTTGTAGGTGCTTGCAGGGAATCATCGAGTCAGTGCTTAGCATTCTCTTAATGAAATGTTTTGAGCTTCAGTCAGTTACTATAACAAACAGTTCTTGGACCTCAAGACTGTTCTGAAGCTCTTCTCAGAACCCTTTCCAAAACTTCAGCATAATTTTTTAATTACTGGATACACCAGAACTGGATAGAGCAATCTAATAATAGTCCCCAGTGCCTTGGACAGGTGTAATTAACACCTTTTCTTACCTTACCAAATACATCCTGCTTATGCTTTTGGGGATTAAGTTTAAGTTGGCTGTGGCACCAAGAGGCCTTAGGATCATTTGCTTATCCAAAGTCCTCCTGAATCCCTTTCTAGCCTGCTGGGTGCTGTCGTGTTTGGGCTGCAGGGAGCTGGTGGGATGTTGTTTTCATCCCCTGGCAATCGGATTCTTTCCCTTCAGGCTAGCAGGAATTCGAAGTACATGAGTGAATGTACTCGGAGCTACTCTCTTGTCTGGAGGAGTTTATGTGTCTTCAGGGGCCGATTTCAAGCTTTCCTGGCTGGGTCTGGCCTGCCAGCAGAGCCAGTGGCCTTCTGCCTGCTGAGACATTTATCCTGGACTCGTCTGCAGCAGCTGGGTTTGTGTATTGCTACACCCCAAACTCTTGGCTTAAAATATCTCAGCAGCAGTGACTCCTCCCTACCTTTTCTGACTGCTGATTTTACTACAATTAGAGCAAATGCTGAAACACCCTTTTTTTTAGTGCTTTATTTCTTAAGGTACTGGAACTTGCTATATAAAAACCCACGTTCCTTTACTGCACTGTAAAATTTGCTAAGCTGTAACAGTTAGAGAAAAGAATAAACTCTACCCAGAGAATGAAATTGGCATTTTCTAGTCCTTGGATTTGGTTGTGATGAACAACTTGTTCTGTGCCTGGCTGGGTGATTGCCCAAAATGAGATGCCCTCAGAGGGGTTGATTTTGGGACTGCGCTGACAATTGTGCAGGCTTCAGAGTTAGGTCTGTTTAATGTGATTTGAATTGGCCACCCAAAATCACCAGCTGGTTTTGAAAAGGGAGCTCAGATTTTTGTGGTGAGAACAGTGGTAAATACAAAGCAAGCTGCAAGTGAAGCCAGACAGCTATGGCTGGAAATAAGAGAGGAAAGAAACTGAATTTATTGCCGCCTTGGGCACAGCAAAAAGAAAAAGAGCTGGAGATGGACTTGCGGTACTGATGGCTGCAAATATCTCCATGGTCTGGCTCTTTGTCTCATTCTCCTGGCTGAGGTTAAACTGGACAGTAAGGGTTTGTGATTTGGGTGCAGAAGTCCAAGTCTTAGGCTTTGTCTTTGCCTGTGCCCCGAGCTGCAGCTCTCAACTGCGTTGGCATGGGCAGGATGCTCCAGGATGGTGCTGGGAGTCAGTGCTGCTGCCTGGCCTGGCACTATGTCAGGCAGGTCTGCCTGAAGGAGACTCTGGGGAAAAAGAAAAAAGAGGAAAAAGATTAAAAAGGCAGGGGGTTGTCCCTCCAACAGTGAAATAGTCCCTCCAATAGTTGAGGTTGCTTCTCTTGTGCTCTGTTGGTCTCCTGGCCAAATCCCACAGTTCTTGCTGGATTCTTTTTCAAACCAGTTTCCTCTCAATTCAGCCGAGCTCCCTTTGGCAGCAGCCAGCAGGAGCTGCCTCCCTCTTAGAATTTGCAGGAGGAAACAATCCAAGCGGCTGGGTAAGTGGAGAAAGCTCTTTAAAAGTCCTCAAAATGTCACACCCTGATTTTGCAAGGCCACCCCCCGTTCTCTGCACGTTAAACACATTATAACATTATTTCCTGAGCTGGGGCCACTGCAGTGGAAGTGTTCCTGCAGTTGTTTTTGCAGGCATCTGACCTGGGCATTGTTCAGGACCTGGAAGACTGAGGGAAGCAGCTCTGCTGCAGAGCATCCAGACCGTGAGATAAAGTGGCCTCTGGGCAAGCAAATCCCTCCAGGAGCACAGCTTCCTGAGCTGGGGTTTTCCCAAGGGCCACTGGCAGAGGGATGAGGATGACTTGGGCTTCTGCTTGCCGAGCACCTGGAGGTTCCTCCTGCCCCGAGCAGCAGGTGGTTGACAGGTCTGGGAAGCTGCCCAACAGGAGCTGGTGCCTCCTCTGCACGGCCACAGGGATGGGGGCATTCTCAGGATGAGTGTGACTCCCTTCCCTGCTTCGTGGCAATTCCATACTGCTGACAAAGGGGATGCAAAATGTGGCTTCTCTGGTGGCAGCAGCTCTGGCTCCCAGATTTCTCCAGGCAACGTTTGGTCCTTCAAGCTGTTTCTCCTCAGGTTTATTTTTTCCCCTGGGGGCCTTGCTGTGACTGTTTCTGTGCAGTTTGGTGCCAGTCAGCTTCAGCCTCCCCCGCTTCTCTCTCCCTGAGATTCTCAAGCCCTCCCCGAGCAGGAGCTGGCAGCGTCCCCGTGCCCGTGTGTGGGGGACACGTGCCGGTGTTTGGGTGAGGACACGTGCTCATCCGTGCTGGGGTTTCAGCCCCTCTCTCCTGCATCCTCTCCTCCAAGGAGGAGAGAGGTGCTGGCCCTGCCCTCGCCCGCACTTGGGTGTGCCGTAGCCCAACCTGGAGGATTTTTGGAGAGAAGGAGCAATTGCTCATATGATGTGTCACACCAGAACCTTCAGGAAAGTAATTCATTCCAACAGTGTGATTCTAGGACTCAGGAACCAAAAATATGGGCTATTACTCATCTTTGTATCTCATAACACAGAATAGCCTAAACCATTTATCTATTTACACAGCAGAGGTTTAGCCAAAAGGAGAATGTCAAGAGCCACTGTTGCTACATATTGAGAGTAATTACTAGCTTTATCATTAATTTTTTTTTTTTTTTATTTCTGTGCCAGTGTTGGCCAGGAACTCGAGTCAGGAGATATGCATGATGCAGAAACAAAGAGCTTCTCCTTGAAGCTTGGGAGAGCAGAGCTGAGTAACTGGCATGTCTTGAGTAGGCTGTGAAAGCTCCAATGTGTTTGTTTGATGATTACCCAACATCTACAGTGTTTTCTCTACCGAATGATTTTTCCCTTCTGCATGAATGAAATCTCCAGGTGCATGCACACACATCCACCCTGCACAGGAGGCTCTGTGTGTTAAGTGTGTCTGGGCACATTTGGTCCTCGCTTGCCTTGCTCTACCTCTGGATGAACTCAAAATCAGGGGTATTTAAGTCAGCCCTGGGGTAACTCCGTGCAAAGTTTGATCCCTAGAACGGGGTATTGCTGCAACAAATCTGCTGCTTGCACCTTGGCCAGCTCTGTCAGCTGTGCAGGGGGAGCTCTTGGACCTGAGGGAAGAGGTCTGGAAGGGGGAAAGGTCATTCAGAGCTGGGGTGAATCCCAACGCTGCCTTGCTCGCGTGCTGGGATTGGTGGGGTGCCTGACAAGGTACCTGTCAAAACTAGGGAAAAGTTTGTCCTTAAGGCACAGAAAGCTAATTCTTGGTGACGGTGGAAGAGTCCTCCAGTAGTCCCATGGCTGGCTCTGTCTTCTGGGTTCAGGGGGTTGCTGCACCTCCACAGCTGAGCTCAGGCTGGGCAGCACATGTGCACATGTATAATGTGCTTTTTTCTGTCAATGAACTAGGGGTGACTTACCAGTATGAATAATAGATTGCTGCTCCATACTGTTACCACTCCATGTTTTGTACCTTGCAGCTGTGATAAATACCAGCTTTTAACTTTTCTTTTTTTTAACTTTTGCAGAGATTCCGTTGTGCTGCCAAGGTACAGCGTGGTATCTCATGTTTCTGTAACCTGTGAATTTGTTTGTCCTCACCAGAGTAACTCCTGTGGTTTGCTGTCTAAATACTCCGTGCAAGCCTCTGTGCTCAGTTCCATCTCATTAGATGAAAGAATGCACTAATTCAAGTCCGTTTCCTTGGAGAATCACCTGAGGCTTTCAGCAAGGGGTGAAATCAAGCTCTGATTTATTTGTTGTTTTATCTGATGGCTAAATGATGTCTCTTTAATGTGAGTAGGCAGGAGTGTGGTTTATGGTCCTGATGCTGCTCTGAGCTCACCCAGGCAGCTCTGATGTGTGGTGTTCACCCTCCTGGTACCTCGTTACCAGGGCTGTGGCATCAGGGGGATCTTTCCATAGCAGGAGCACCTTCAGCCAACAGCACACTCAGCAGTATTGGCTCCTGGCTCTTAGCACACACCAGGAAGCCCAAATTCCTGCAGTTTTACCCTTCAATTCCAAGGCATTCATGTCACAGGGGAGGTGCAGATGACCCTGAATATTTCCAGGGATGGGGCAGCCACAGCTTCTCTGGGCACCCTGTGCCAGGGCCTCACCACCGTCACAGCCAGGAATTCCTTCCCAATATCCCACCTAGCCCTTCCCTCTGGCAGTTTGAAGCCATTCCCCTTGCCCTTGTCCCAAGCCCCTCTCCAGCTCCCACGAGAGAGAAAAAGCAGAGAAAAGAAATGTGCCAGGAAGGCGGTACCAAAATGGTTTTGTTTTTCATAGTATGTTTTTATGCAAATCCTGCAAAGCCAGCATTTGACTACAGTTTAAGAAAATTGTAATGAAAGGATATCATCTCCAGTCGTGTATTCAAAGCCAGGAAAAGCCAAAAACAACACTTAAAAGTTGTAAACACCAGCCTGGAGGCTTTCTGAGTGAGCAGCTGCAAGAAATGCCCGGCCTTAAGTGTGTTAAGTGTTTGTGGGTGCTTAGTGGCATTGTCCCCTCTCCTTTGCTCCTGATTTCCTTGCAGTAATTTTGGACTGTCAGTTGTGCAAGGAAATAAAGGATGGACCAGTCAGTGGGGTTGGAAGAGCAGCTCTTCTTTCTCTGACCTGTGCAGCTGTGCCTGAAGCCACGGTGTGCCAACTGAGAGGGACATCCTTTTGACTTCTGTTTTTTTTTAATGGTTGTTTACACAGGGTTAGAGCAACAAATCATCGCAGTGACAGCTAACAACCCCCTCTCCTGCTCTCTCCTTAGGTGGCAGTGAAAGTAATTGACAAGAAAAGGGCCAAGAAGGACACCTATGTCACCAAGAACCTGCGGCGGGAAGGGCAGATCCAGCAGATGATCCGCCACCCCAACATTGCCCAGCTGCTGGATATCCTGGAAACTGAGAACAGCTACTACCTGGTCATGGAGCTGTGCCCTGGGGGCAACTTGATGCACAAGATCTACGAGAAGAAGAGGCTGGAGGAGCACGAAGCCCGCAAATACATCCGGCAGCTCATCCTGGCCGTGGAGCACCTGCACCGGGCAGGAGTCGTGCACAGGTAATCTGGGGGAGCCTCTCTGCTGCTGAAGTTGGTATCAGCTCCTCTAAGTGGTGTTTGTGTGTGTTGTAAGGAGATTCCCCTGTGAAAGCGTGCTCCTGAGAGCTTTGTGGCTGCTCCTGGTGGTGGTGTTTGGGCGCTCTGACCTTGGGCATGAGGCTGTACCTGCAGGAGGCATCAGCAGCTCCAGGTGAGCGCACAGGAGCTGTGCTGACTCCACTGCCAGGAGCTGGACCCCGTGATCCTCGTGGATCCCTTCCAGCCTGGGGTATTCTGTGGTTCTGTGCCAATAAAGATAAGGTACAGTCCAGAAGCAGGGCACTTTGGCTGCCAGCACTCTTCAGAGCCCTGCACCAGCAAGAGCTAATG
Source organism: Anomalospiza imberbis (assembly GCF_031753505.1). Lineage (NCBI taxonomy): Eukaryota > Metazoa > Chordata > Aves > Passeriformes > Viduidae > Anomalospiza > Anomalospiza imberbis. The sequence goes on from NC_089682.1 coordinate 31,272,429, forward strand.
AACCATTTCACCACTTCTTTGAGAAAGTGCTTGTGCAAGCCTCTTGTGCCACTGGTGGAAGCACAGCAGTGTGGGGGGTGAGCTGGTTTGCCCAAAGCTTGGTTCCAGGGGTTCCTGGTTCCAGTTCCAGGGCTGGCACAAAGCCTCGGTGGGACCACTGACACCCCTGGCCCCTGCTGCCCTGCTCTTTGCATTTGTTGCATCCCCTGGGCACAGGATGGAGAGAGCCAGAGCTGCTGCAGTGCAGCACCACCTCCTTTCTTTAGGGCCTTCATCCACAGAATCACAGGATGTGCTGGGCTGGAGGGACCCCCCAGGGATCATCCAGCCCAACTCCTGGCCCTGCGCAGGACACCCCAAAAATCCCACCCTGTGCCTGGGAGCATTTCCCAATGTTCTGGGCAGAATTAGGTGATGCCACACGATCCAGTTTGCTCAGAGTGCCACAGGACTCCTCATTAGGCACCTGCTGTTTGACATGTTGGCTTTGATCACTTCCAGCCTGTTAATTTGAAGCATTTTCCAGCCACTCCTTGAGCTCTGTGTATGAGCAGGGCATGCATCTCCTGGCAGGGGGATGCTGTGGAGTTAGGAGTTCACCTGGGCTCCAGGGGGAACAGGACAAGCTCAGCAGGGAGTTGGCTGACAAATAAAGAGTGGCTGAAGCTCCTGAGCAGCAGCTGGGAGAGTGCAGGTGGAGATGTCACATGTGACTGCCTGTCCCTGTACCTCTCTCCTCTCTGTGCTCTCTGCTGCCATGGAGACAGGAGGGTGGATGCTGGACCTTTGGAGCCAGCATCTCTCCTCTCCTGTTCCTAGGTGTATTTATAGGGAGCTGTGCTAAGAAGGAGGCCCTGCTTTCTAAATTTGGGCCAGCTGGTGTTAAGTCTGGACTCCCACACAGTTCCCATATGATGCGGAGCAAGTTGTGTGGGCCCCATCCATCCTCTTGGGTTCTGTGGGCACGCTGCAGGAGCCAGACATCTGAATGCTTTTCAGGATCTGGCTCTGCAGCTCCTTGGCTCCACTGGCTGTGCAGGAGGTGGGGAGCTGCCCACAGCCAGCCCCTCCAGCTGTGCCCAGCTGTGTGCTGAGCTGCCCACCACTGTGCAGTGTGGGTGCAGCTGCCTGCCTGGAGCTCCACGTGCTCTGAAAGCTGCTTTTTGCTTGTCTTGGGTCTCTGTGTGTTCCCAGTGATCCATCAGGGATGACTGCCACGTGCACAGGCCGCCTCTGGTCTCACCTCGAGCTGCATTTCAGGTGCCACTGTAACATAAATATTTGAGCAGCCACCAGGTTCTCTGTCAGCTTCAAAACTGCTGGTCTCTTTAAATTATTAACCCCACAGTTTGAGGCAGGGACAAGGAAGAAGTTTGCTTACTGCTTTCAGGGATCAGTTGATACCCAGTATTTAGAGAGAGAGAGAGAAAGGAAATAAATCAAGATTCTGACATGGGCAGAGGAAAACAAGGCTGGATCAGATGAACATGTTGAGCTTTTAAGAGCAGGACTGGGTCAGCAGCAGCAATTCCTCTCAATGAAAAATTCACCTTCTGCACAGAGGCCAAGGCACTTACAGGGGGCTGGCAGGCTTGGCTTTGATCCCATTCTTCTTCAGAGAGGACTCAAACCCACATTTTGTTCAAAAATAGCTTGTTCCCTAAGCACAGGCTGGAATCAACAGGCTCTGGTGGTGAGAAGGAGGCAAGCCTTTGGACCAGGGAGAGCCTGAGTTCCTGTGTGGATGCTAAGTCCCCGTGTGGATGCTGAGTTCCCCTGTGGATGCTGAGTTCCCCTGTGCATGCTGAATTCCTGTGTGCATCCTGAGTTTCTGTGTGGATGCTGAGTTCCCCTGTGCATCCTGAGTTTCCCTGTGGATGCTGAGTTCCCGTGTGGATGCTGCAGGTTTGGCTCTCCCCCCTGCCCTCTCTGCTGCCCCTGTGACCTTAGCACAGCTGCAGAGGCTGTGGGAGGGGGCAGCAGTGGCCCTGAGAGCAGTGTGACAGTGCTGGCCTTCCTCTGGCAGCTGAGCTCAGTCCATCCAGCCCTGTGGTGTTGAATTAATCCCTGCCCCACAGGCAGCCTCCTGTTTCCCAGATCACTGAGCTGCTTCCTGGGAGGCTTCCACGCAGTGAATGAGCTGGTCTAATTCTGCCCAAACTGATAAAACTTGACAGAATCACATCTGCAAGTATCTTCTCTGGCTTAACCCATTCAATGAGTTGCCTTCTTCTGCAAGCAAAAAGTGGAGGGCAGTGTAGAGATGCAGGAAAAGCCCTGGTGGTGTGATCTGGATTTATTTTCCTGCCTCTCTCTGAGCAAGTGAGGGAGGAAAATTAACAATTACCTCAGGAGTTGTCCTTCAGCATCTCGGGCCTCTGACTGTGGCAGCTCTAAAAACAGGCTGCTCAATCAGCTACTGAGGGAGGGAAAAAATAGTGCAGGAGTCTGATTCATTCTCTGCCTGGCTGCAATGGCAGTGTTCTCTTGTTGTTGTTGTTGTTGTTATTTTTACAGCAGGTAAAAATACCAGCACTTCCATGTGCGTGGTGATCCGGGGGTGTTGGACTTGGCCACGTGTGGAACAAACTGCAGCATCCTCAGCCAGAAAAGGGGCTGCTGACTGTCCCTCCAAATGCTTGCCATGGAGTGGGGCAGGGCCCTGAAAAGCCTTTTGATGGCATTTTTAACTTTACTGCAAACAAAGGAATTGCAGGTTTTGCCTGCCTTACGTGGGGAATGGTGTAGATGGCTTAGCCTGCTCCACTTGGGATGAAAAACCCCAGATGGAATGAAAGGTGCATGGAATCTGCTGATGTTGTCTGATGAGTGTTGCTCAGAAAGCTGCATGGCTTTCAGGCCAGAGTTGGCATGGCAGAGAAGCACTCAGATCACTGCTCTTGGGACAAGAGCAGGGACCCACAATGCAGTGGAAATGCTTTTGTTAAGAGGCACTGATATGTGAACAGCCTAAAATTAAAGAACTTCAAGAAACCTCATTTTTATTTAGAGGTGTAAAAATACCCCTAAACTCATTTTTGACTGCGTGGATGTATTTTAAAATTCTAAATATGTCATCTGCTGAGGTGGGTGAAATCTGCAAGTTCCAGAGTGCAGAAGCTGCTGCATCTTTGGTGAGGGGTGCCCAGGGTTCAGAGCTCCTGGGCTGCTCCACTGAGAGCAAAATGCCACTATTCTATTTATAATTTCATATTATCATTTGGGTTGCTTACCCTCTATCAGGAGAGCTGGTTGGTTGCTGCTAAAAATACACTTGCAACAAGCTGTGAATCAGGTAGGAATATTTATCTTTTCCTCTGACAGAGGAAAATAGAACCAAATGGCAGGGTCTGGTGAAGCTTTCTCTTGGCAGAGGGTGTTTACACAGGTCCTCCTGCTGTCAAAAAGCAGCATGAGCAACAAGCCCTCTGGGAGCACAAAGAGAGCAGGGAAAATGAAGTGAAAGCCTTGGTGCTTGCCACTGCATCCCACAGGAAATTCTCAACAACCCTTTTTAAAGTCATTTTAACAAAACTCAGTCCCATTCAATGCAATTACTGTCAGGCTGTCAAAGAAAAGAATTGAATGGTGTATTGGTAGCAAAGATGGCTTGCTGCATTCCCCTTTTTCTGCCCTCCTGGCAGCAGATTCCTGCCTTCTACTGCCATTTGGTGATGTTAAGCAGGTCAGGAGTTTGAAAGAGACTAAAAGCCCTGGAGTTCCAGGCAGAGCTGGGTGATGCCACATGATCCAATTTGCTCAGAGTGCCACAGGATTCCTCATTTGGTACCTGCTGTTTGACATGTTGGCTTTGATAACTTCCAGCCTATTAATTTTAAGTGCCAGTAGTCTGGCTGCTGATGCAATATTTATGACAGATCCTGCTCTGCAGAACAAACTCTCCTCCTGAAGCACGGAGCTGGTTCATTTTCTACTTTATTTCAGATCTCAGAATTACCTTTGGGCATTCTCTCTTGGAGTGCTCTGGTGTAAACAAACTAAATCTCATCTTAGTGAAGACAATGGGCCAGATTCCTCTTTTACAGAGGCAGCCACATGGAATCCAGTTACAGAAGACTTGGGCTCAATAATATTTTGATATCAAAGCCTTTGAAATGCACATTGCTACATAAATGTGGTGGTGAACCCGAATCTCTGCAACCTCTCCAGCTCTTGCACAAGGCTTGAAAAGTGGCCTTGAGGGTTGATGGTTCAGGAGTAATTTTCTGTGGTGCTGTTCTGATTAAAAAAAAGATTCAGGAGAGAGCAGCCAGCCACTGCTGCTGTGCAGCTGCTTGCTGGTAAAGCCTTCCTTCTCATCCCTCCTCCCCCAGACGAGAAATAAGGTGTGAAATGCAAAACTTCCCTTTTGCAGCTTGCTGCCTGCCATGGCATGGAATAAACTGCTGTGGGAGCAGCTGATGGGGTCACTTGCTCCAGGGATTCATTTGTGTTCCTCTCTGGAGGCACTTGGGGTTCCCAGAGTGGTCCAAAGAGATAAACCAGCCCCATCGACAGCAGGACAAACTCCCAGAGTAACTCAGCCCATAGAGATGGTGCATTTTCAATCCAGGGAATGCCAACTGTGTGCTGCCAGCTCCACAAGCTGAAGAGACATAAATATCTGCTGTGGGGATGCAGCCTGGCCTTCCTTGCCTTCATTATTCCTAGATTTGACTGACTTGTCCCCTAGTTAGACACTCCCAATATCAGGGAACTGATCCCTTAGGCAGAGGTGGCACTTCTTGTTTCTTTTGCATTTAATGCCTGAGACTATATTTAAGTTTTTTCAGCAATGAATGCTGAGAATTTGCTTATGGGGGAAAACCCATAAATAATCCTTTAGTTGTGTTTTTGGGTTTTTTGTTTTTTGTTTTTTTTTTTTTTTTTTTTTTGAGGAGCTGTGATAGTGAAGAAACCAGATCAGATTCACTTCAGGGAGGGAAACTGAAAGTGTCCAGAGTTCCTGCTTTGCTGCAGTGGAAAAAGAAACACCATTGCCCCCAAAAGTGTTTGGAAGCCTGCATTTCATGCGCTGTGGGATAAAGGGTTTGGAACATGGAAGGCGAGTAAGACACTCAGTGAAAGTTGGTGAAAGGTCTGGAGCACAAGCCCTAGGAGCAGCTCAGATGAGCCTCTTTTTGTAAAAGACAATTAAAGTTTGTATTGGGCAGAACTGACTTAATGAAGCATTTAGGATGTTCAGAGAGATGGGTCCTGAAGCAGGAGTGCAGCTGGGTTGTACCACCACAAAGAGAAATGTGGGAAAGCTCCTGTTGTCCTGGCTCCTGGTATTGCTGCAGAAATCAGAGCTTTCCTGTTGGGGTGGACAGAAACTGGTGCAGATGGACCATCAGATCAGTTAGCACTCACTGGCAGATCTGCTGAGAACAGACAGATGGGTAAACAGCTTTAACCAGCTCTGACTGCACTCTGTGCTGAGGCAATATTTACATTTCTATCTTTTTCCTCTGATGGCTTTAAAATGCCCTGTAATATTTACCTTTTGCTTCTTTACCTTGAATCCTTTAAAATACCTTTTCTGGTGTTTGTGGTTAGCCCCCCCTGTCACTCATTTGTTATCCTGATTGCCTGGATGTCTTTTCTCCTTTTAACTTACAGCTTGCATTTTTTCCCTTTCCTTGCCTTTAAAGTCTTGCTTCTTCTTAGCTAATATTTCATATACTCAGAGCTTCCAAAATGCTCTTTCTCTTAGCTTTGAGGTGCTGTAGTGAGCATTGCAGTGCTTCTGTTGATTTCAGTTTCATTTGGGATTTTAGAGGTGGTGGAGGGGGGCTTTGTTTTGTACTTTTTTGTCTTTCCCAGACTGTTTTTTTTTTTTTTTTGAAGTCTCTCCCGTTAAGTTCCCAGCCCCGATATTTTAGGTGGGGTCTCTCAGGGGCAGAATACCCCCTTCACCTTCTGCTTTTAATGCAGAAAATCCCTCCTGTGCAGGTCCTTGTGGTCCCTCTGATGAAGTGAGGGTCATCCTGCCTCCTCTTCTGCCTCTGTTTGTTTGAAACACAGCATGGGCATAAAAGGAAACAAAGAGGAACATTTTGGAAAAGGCTCCGAGTCTTTCTTCCACAGGAGATCACTCCTTGTGGAGTGCTTGGCTTGCTTTGGTTGGGTTCCTTGTCTTGTTTTATTAAGCCTGATATCTCCATCTGTGATGGACATGTTTTTCATCACTGCCTTTGCCTCACAAAGGCAGAACACCATGGATGTCACTGACTTCCCATGATTAGAGCTGATGGCTTTATTATCCGTATTTTTCCTTTTTTTTTCCTGCTGGGAGAAGCATCCCTGTGGATATCCCAGCATGCTGATTGTTTCAAATATTTTCTGTCTGGATGAGGGCAAAAAAAAATTCCGTGTGGTGAAGACTTAGCCAACTGCTAGAAGTCTGCTACACGAGTTGTGTAGCAACCAAAATTCTATTTTTCACATTGTACTTAATGCTCAGGCTGCTCAGCTTGGGCTTTTGGGGTGATTTTCTGGGTGGCGTTGGCCAAACCATTTCCATCCCTCAGCCTTGGATTTTACCTGTGGTGTGTGGCAATAGCTGTGGTGATCTCTGCAAGGAGTTTGGGTGCTCACAGTCAGCTGGTTCTGGTCTCTCCTGTAGACACAGGACATTTGACTCCTCAGATCTCAGGTTTGTGCTGCAGCTGGGGCCTTGGGCTGTGAGGACTAAGGAGAAATTGACCTCCAGTTCCCAAAACACGCTTAAAATTTTTCCAGTTTGTAAGTTTTCTGTGAACTTCCAGTACTTAAGGAACTGGAAGAGCCTGGTTAATTACAGGATGTACTGACAAGTGCTTGTAATGCCATTTTGTGCCTGAAGAATAGGTGGGAAACAGAGTGTGAAAGCACTGTTAATTTTGGGCAGGATGCATGGGGCTTTCTGTTTTCACTGTGGAACTGTGTGTGCTGCTTCCATTATACATTTGATTATATACGAGCCTTGTACATACACTGATGAGAGTCAGGCAAAGCTGCTTCATTATTTTGGAGACTCACTCAAAATATTTTCTTTCTTTCAGAGACTTGAAGATAGAAAATCTGTTGCTAGATGAAGACAACAATATCAAGCTTATTGGTATGGAACCAGTTTGGCAATTCCAGTAATTAGAAATGTTAGTTTTATAAAGAGAGTTTTTGAGACTTCATAATCCTCCATGTGACAACTGCTAATGTTGCTGCAGAGAAGAGCTGAGAGAGTATAGATAGCAATCAAGCTGTTCCTGACAGCATTTTGTGAAAAAAGATGATCCAAATAATTCAGATTTAACTGGGTATGGGAATAATCCTACATCTTAAACCCACATCTTTCATACTCAAATCGGGAGCTTGGTAAGGAATTTAAGAATTGACACCACAGAAGTGGTTTATTTTATTATCTTGATAATTTCTTATTTGCTAAGGGCTGGATTCTGCCCCTGTGAACATATGCTTCCACTGAAGTCAGTGGGAGTTGCACACATTTTTAGCAGCTGGCAAAATGTGGTCCTATATTTATATTTGTTAAATTTGCTTCCAGCACCCAGGACAAAATTGGTTTAGAGGGCTGTTAAAGAATAGAAAAGATCAACGGTGGAGCCTCGATTGTGTTTAGGTATCACTTGTATGTGGTGCTTGATTCATTCAAGCTGTGCAGGCATTTTAGATTAATCACTAGTGGGGATAGCCTCTCACTGCCTTGCATAACTCCCATTAATGTTAATGTGGGCATTGAAAAGAAAATATTCCTTTCATAAAAGAAATGCCAAACATCTGTTTGTGTTCCTTCCCATGCCTACACTCTTGCCAGCAGCAGTGTCTGTGGCTGCAGACTTAAAAACTCAACTGGCTCTCTTCAAAAAGTTTCATGGGCTGGAAAGGGGTGAGAAAACCACTTAGCATTCAAACATCCAGGTCCAGTGGACACTCACTGTGACATGCACAGTACCTGCATCTCCAAGCAAACAGGAGGAGGATGAGCAATGGAATCCGAAATACCCAGGTGTTACCTTGGGAATTAGGTTTGGAAATGCCACCCCAACTTCCAGGGATTGCAGATCAACCTTCTGGGAAAATAACAGCAGAGAGAACTCTGTTTTACCTCAGCTGAGGGTCAGGAGGACACTGATAAGTGGCCATGAATCATTCACCAGGGCTGATGGATACCACCCATTATCCTGATTTAGCAGATAAGCCAGACCAGATGGTTTGCACCACATCTGATGGATTTAAAGAACTCACATCACTTCCCTCTTATTGGGTGCCTGCTTAGAGCTTGACATCTAAACCAAGCCCTTCCCAGATGATACATATACAGTTAAAACTCATGTGCCAAGAAAAATGACTCCAGGCCTGTTTCTGCAGTTTGCTTTGGCTGCATGGAAGGGTCTCCTCGCAGTAGGTGGTGGGGGAAGGATAGAGAAAAGAGAGGTTTGGTCTTCCACAGCCTTAATAAATTGTCCTCAGCTCTGCAGCCTGATGTTCAGGCAAAGCAGATTGCAGTGTATGCTAAAACAAAGCAATTAAATCCCACCACCCAGCTGGGGGTGTTGCAGCAGAAGTAAGGCTGCAATATTTTGTGTAGCCTGCCTTACTAGAAATGACCAGTTGTGTGTCATCACATAGTCCTTCCCAGGAAGGCTCTTCAGGAGTGAAGAACACGTCTGGGGGGATTAAAGTGCTGCTTTCCATGACTGGGAGAAGAGACTTTGAGCTACAAAACCATCTCACGTTACCTGCTGTGGGGTGAGAACTTGGTCTTCATCATTTGTACAGCAGCAAACACAGGAGTAGCTGATAAAAATCAAAATGTTGTTCTTCTAATAGCTATGCAAGGAAGAACAAAAAGTGAAGTGAAGATTGAAGGTGGGATATTGAAGTCACTGTTTGTTCATGCATTTCAGTGAGACCTGGATGCCTTGAGCCCTCAGCTGCTCCAAGGGCACCTTGGATTCCTTCCTCCTTTTGGCTACCTGACAGGGTGGTTTAGGACCTGCTCTTAGATATTCTTCTTGGAAGAATTCCCTTTGAGAGGACTTATTCTTATCAGTCTGATAATCAGACTGAAGAACATCAGGATTGGAACTGTTGGAAGGAACTCACTCCCTGTTATCTCCCAGCCCACGTGGTGGGTGCCACAAGACCATGCAGATTTCTTGATGTCCTGCTGGGACACCCGGCTCTGCTGAGCTCTGTGGAGCTCTGCTGGTCCAGGAGCTTGTGTTCCACAGCTCTTCCCCTGTTCTGACTGGCAGAGCTCCAGGGATGGCCCTGCATCCACTGCTTGGTGTGGATTCCCTGGAGGCGTTGAGGGGGAGCAGAGCATTGCGAGGATGCTTCTGTGGCACGAGCAGTGGGGGTGGTGGAGCTCCCAAGTGGAAATATTTACTTTGGGAAAACCAAGTGTGCCCTTAGATGTGAATTCTGTCATTTGCTGGGCTTCTTGACAGGCAGTGGCAGTGAGGTTATCAGTGCTGTTCTCATTGAGATCAGCAGTGCATCCCTAATAAAAATAATAAAATTCACACGTGATCACCATGTGCTGACACAGTGTTAATAGCAATATCTTCATTTCCACGGCTGTGAAACCCCTGTCCCCAGCATGCTCCTATTTGCACACATTCTGCATTTCAACAGGGATAAAAAAGGCATAGCAGCCGTAATGAATGAGCTGAAGAAAGTGAATAAGGGGTTGACAATTGAAGCAAATAAGAGAATGAAGACCTCTTGTAGAGTACCCTTCACTGATACTGATGAAGGGCTGCTGATTGACACCATGACAGAATAGAGCCCCTGTATCCTGTGATTGTGAAACATTACAGTGCACTCAAGTCATTTGGAGCTGGCATGACACAGCAGGGTAAGGACAAGGAACAATACTGTGTGGAGATGCTATTTCTAGGATTTTTTAAAAGTATTTTACAGCTGACAGAACTCATCTCAGGCCACGGCTAATGAACACGTTAATTAAGATCATGGATCCTCTGCAGTATTTGTAGAAGCCCCAGGGATGATTAAGCAGTGCCCAGAGGTAATTGTTTTCCATCAGAGGCAAGGAAATAATCTTGATTCTCCCTTCAGTTTTGACAGTGTTCTCTAGGAAAACCCCTCTTTACCTGTGAGAGGTGTGACTCCTGTCCCCCTGTGCCTGCCTGGCCCTCAGAGATGCAGCCAGTCGAGTGCAAAGCACTGTTGCCACCATTTAGGCACTTCCAGTCACTGTGATAATTGCTTTTTTTTTGGTAGGAATGTTTGTATCTTTGCCTGGTTTAGTGAGGGAATGAGACTTATGTTTCTGCCCTTATGGAATGAGACTTATGTTTCAGAAGTCAGGGTACTTCTGGCACCTTGAGGAACTCCTCAAATTTCAGCCAAATTTGGTTTTCCTCAGGGTGAAAGCTAAGGGACAGGCCAGCACTGCAAGTCCAGTGCAAGTAAGTGTGCAGGTAAGGAAAAGAGCCACAAATTAATGCCTGAGAGAGGATATTGAGGAGCTAATCAGATGTCAATGTTCTTAACAGGGGTGGTTTTCAGAGATTGACAGAATATTCTGAGTTGTAGAGGGCCCATGAGTCCAACTCTTAATAAATGGGATTTGTTGTTCCCTAAACCCATCCTGAGGTGGCTCAGGGCCTTGGACAAGCTCAGCTCTGGTTGTTGCCATCCAGCTGCCAGTGAAACGGAGCTGCTCTGTGTATGAAATGGAAAACTCGGCATCTTCTAAGGCTCTTCTTATTGTTTGGGGGAGCCTCTGGTTATTTAGCACCTCATAGAAGCAAATTACATTAAATTTTTGCATGTGGGTGAGTTTTTTTTTTTTTCCTCCTCAGGGAGTTCATTGCTTAGCTTTTGGGGAAAAAAAAAATTATTTCTTTTTAACTTGTGCTCTAGCAGAGTTTGACTGTGTCTCTCTTTCATAACTGTGCCTCTGCCTTTCACAGACTTTGGATTGAGCAACTGTGCAGGAATTTTGGGTTATTCTGATCCCTTCAGCACCCAGTGTGGGAGCCCAGCATATGCAGCCCCTGAACTTCTGGCAAGGAAGAAATACGGGCCCAAAATAGACGTTTGGTCCATGTGAGTTTCTTCTCGAGTTTGTAATTGTTACTGCAGAGAGCAGGGACATCTCCAGCTGTATCAGGTGGCTCAGGGCCCCATTCAGCCTGACCTGAAATGTTCTCAGAGATGGGGCACCGACCCTGTAATAACTGCCAGACATTAAAGATGAACTGCAGTCTCCAAAACCTGAATTTTCCCCTTGTTCCTGATCATTTTGGTTTCTCTTTCTGCCCGTTTTCTTTCAGTGGGGTGAACATGTATGCCATGCTGACTGGAACATTGCCCTTTACTGTGGAGCCATTCAGCCTGAGAGCCTTGTACCAAAAGATGGTGGACAAAGAGATGAACCCCTTTCCCACCCAGCTCTCCTCAGGTGAGAACCCGGGGGGGTGGATCCAGAGGGTCAGAGCTGTTCCATGGCATTATGGCTCCTGAGTCATGCTGCTAATTGTGCTAATTGGGAAAAGCTCCTTTTTTTTCATTTTGGCCTCTGCAAGACCTGCAGGAGTTGATGTAGCAGAGTTATTCCTTTTGCTTCGACTTCTAGAGGAGCACCAAGTTGTGCTGAATATGAGAGAAGGAACAAGTCTGTGAAATTCTGTGGGGCTGCTTTTGCAGAGCAGTTGGTCAGTTTTGGACATCCAGAAGATTCTAGCATAGGGTAAGGATGGATGAACGGATTATTTTGGAATAACAGATTCCTGGGCTTTATCATGACTGGGGTTGAGTGACAAACTGCCTCAAATGACCTCACATTTATTATGGAATAATGACATGCACTCAGAAAGTTATTTTGGGACAGCCACCTGGAATAACCTCTGTGTGTTCACAAAATGCAAAATAGTTGGTGTATTAGTATTAGAAATATTAATTCCTGCTTCAGAGCCATGTCACTAGGCAACAGAATCACTTTTCAGCTTGCAGCAAGGCCACTGTCAGCACTTGGAACAAGCTCTGTTTGGTAGCTGGCTTTTATTTTTTTATGCCAAATTTGTTGTCCATGGAGAGCTTCTGTCTCCTTCCCTGTCAGCCTGTTTGCAAAGGGCTTTTGATAAAATTAAAAGATCCTAAATACAAAAAGGGAATGGAGACCGTTGTTAGAGGGTATAAAGGAAACCCTTGGGAGTTGAGTCACGAGGCGAATTCTCCAAGCAGAGATTTACCTTCCACCCTGTACAAGGCCAGACCCTGAGCAGCCAAAAAGATAATATTGCTTTTTAATAGGCTTGCTTTTGCTGTTTCATCCATCCCACCATTTAACAGTGGAGATCAGATTTTCTCCATTTTCAGCATCTGTAGCTCACTTGACACTGTGGAAGGCAGGATTTTGTTTATCCTGTGAGAGCTCCAGCAGCCTGAACTTGCAGAGATGATGGCAAATTAATGGACTAGATTTAAAGATGTTAACCTCTGCCCAAAAGGTACCCATTAGTCCCTGACCCCAGCCAAGGGTCTTGTGAGCTCAGAGACATGGCACAGTATGATTTAAGGTGACATTTGTTCCTGCCACGTTAGGCTTTTGGTCACTGGGCAGAAACTCTCTGCTCTGGGAATTGTAGTGCTTGTTAACTTCTTGGGTTTATGGACCTTTTATTGCAGTTGGGTTCCTTAATTTCCATAAATTCATCTATAAAGTAGAGAATTTTCACAGTAAAATTTTTCACTTTTACATGCCCAGTATGTTGTCTTTCAATATTTAATTTCCTGCTTACTGAATACACAGCCCCCTCATGCAGTCCTATCACTGAGCAGGAAAACACTTCCATTTGTGTGACCCAGAGTGCTGGGTGACCGTGAGCACCCAGAGCAACCTGTGTAGCAAAACAGGGAAATTTTGGAGTTGGTATTTGATTTTCCCACTTGGGAACCAGTTTCTCTTTAAGCCTCTTGAACAACACCTCTCTGGTTATTGATTTTGGCTGAGCAGAGGTCAGGTGCTCAGGCAGTTGGTGTTCACCTTGCATATATTCCTTTTCCCTCGTGTTTTCTCCCAGGGGAAATCATTTGCTGTCCCCAGCTGTGTGGCTCAGCTGGAAAAGCTCCTTGTGCCATTCCAAGGTGTTGCTGCTCCTCTCTGTTACCAGGTCTGGGAGCTTCCAGGAGGGAATCTTCACCCCACAATTAGTTTCTCCCAGCCTGAATCTCTTGATCTGTGGCACTTCACAAGCTTCATTTAATTAGCTTGCCTTTTGGCAAGGGTGGGGGTGGAAAAGTAGGGTTTTTTTAAGGAGACTTTGGGTGATTTGGAGACCAGGCATGGTGGTGATGAAGGAGGGAGTGTGGGTTTGGGGAGAGTGGGTTTTTGTGGCTCGGAGCCAATGGGATGTGTGAGGTTTCCAACACAGATTCTGGAGCGAGAGGGGATTCAATGGGAGAACAAGAGTTTGTTGCTTGCTGGGAGAAAGGGCACACCAGGCACACAGAGAGCAGCTTCCAGTAAGTTTGGGAACTCTCATGTAGGCTCTTCCCGCTGCTCCTGCCACGTGGCTACTGTAGGATAATAACAAAAATGCTGGAGAGTATTTAAGTAAAGCAACTTGCTCATATCAGTGGTTTGTGAAGAGAGGGATTAGAAAAACCCAGCTGATGCCTTGCTGAACTGGTAAACAGAGTAAGGAGCCTCTCTTACACATCTAAGCTTCTAGACACAGAGCTTCTCCAGCTGAAACCTGATTTTTGCAGGATATTTTACTTTGAGGTTGCTCAGGTTGGTGGGAGTTGGCACCTGTTAGGTCTAACCCTGATTTATTTAGGGAGAAACCCTCCCTTCCTCATCCTCCACCCTCCTCATCCTGTCCCATCCCACTGTGGTGCCACCAACAGGCGCTTTATTCTCTTTAAATTGCATGTAAGAGTAGCAAAATCTAGCCTTGATAATTTGAGGAACAAAGGAGGACCAGACCTCGTTGAAACAGAGTTTATTTTCAGCTCAGAGGGGCACTTCTTGTGAGGTTTTAGGCAGATCACTTAATTTCATTGCTCCTAATCGTGTGAGAAGCACATGGCTCAAAAATTGAGCATTTTTGCAGGAAACTCAGGAGGAGTGGTTGAATGTCATTGAAAGTTGAAGGTTCAGGAGAACAAAGCAAAGCCTGTTAATTTTGCTGCACTCTTTTAATTTGGCTAAAACCTTCTGCAGCTGATTGTAGGTTGGATGGGAGCCAGAGAATTTATTCTTACCATGTCAAAGGGAGCCAAATTTGCTGTGTCCTCCTTCCCAGGTCTGCTTCCCTTCCCTCCCCTCCACTCCCCCCTGGTCCATCTCCTTCTGCTTTGATCCAGTGATTTGTCTCTGAGCTGGCTCCAGCCTCTTGCCCTCATTATTAAATGAATTAAATGTTGGGAATTAAATGAATTAAATGTTGGCTCACCTGCTCCAAAACTTCAAATGAGCTCTGAGCCAAAAAGTGCTTTTTCTGCTCTCCTTTGTATACAAAATAAACACATAAAATAATCCATATAAATCATTGTGACTGTAAATTTCTTTTGGTTTAGTTACTAACCACCTATCAGTTCTTCCATTTTCTCAAGGACATTGCAGCATGCAGTAAGGAAAATGTTCTTTTTTAGTGTGCTCTTTCTCAGGCTGCACACCTGTAGTAACTCATCTCCCGTGCCAGTCCCAGAGCAAATGACAGAGCTGTTGTTTGGGCTTTTCCCTTGATCTCTTCACAGCGGCCATAAACTTCCTGCGCTCTCTCCTGGAGCCAGACCCTGCCAAGAGACCGAACATCCAGCAGGCCCTGGCAAACAGATGGCTCAATGAGAACTACCCTGGAAGAGCTCCACCCAATGTCACCTATCCAAACAGGTACAGCAGGGAGGGGAGGAGAAAACCTGCCATTATGTCCCTGGTGTTCCAGTTCCAATCCTAGGAGTTGTGAATCCATCATAAAGGTTATGGAACTGGCCCCGTGCTCCTCGAAATGGCCAAAAGCAGTACCTTGAAGTGGAAGCTGCATTGTTTGCAGGGTGGGCTGGGGTGCAGATCTTCTGACTAGCAGTTCTTGTGCAGGCTGACCTAGAGCAGAGGCTGGACAGAGCTAAAGAATAAGCAGGGATTTATTAAAAGGCCTTAATGGATCCACCTTGGGCAGCACAAGAGCTTAATCAGGGTTACACCCAAGATGAACCAAAATGGTCACAAAAATGGATGACTGATGACTGGTCACGGGGTCTCTCACTTTTATAGGTTCTGCTCCATTTGCATATTAGAGTTAATTGTCCAGTTACAGCTTTAGCCCATGAAGTCCCATCCTGCTTGTTTTTCTCTCTTCAGTCCACATTGTTTATGCTCTTGGGCCTGAGATTTGGATCATTTGTCCTTGGTCCCCAGCTAGAGAAGGAATTGCTTTGTCTCCCTGCTCTCTGTGAAGAGAGCTCACCATCCCCTAATATGAAGCCCAGACCCTCACACTAAAGCAGCACAGAATGTGAAAAATAGAAAAGCTAAACCTGAGGCATCATGATCTCCTCTTCATTGGTCAGTAAAAGCCAAGCTGCTTCTCCAGGAGAGCCTCTGACTGTTTGTGAGGTGCTGTGGGTTAAAGGAATATGCAAACCATGGTGAGAAAGGTCAGAGTTTAATGTCTTGCTGTGCTGGTGTTGAATACCTGCACCTTGCTGAATAGGTGACTAAAAGCAGGCAGAGAATGAATCTCATGGTCAGTCAAAAATCCATCCAGGAGAAAGGAAAGAGGGGAAGGCACTTGTGGTCCAGTTTGGTTATAAATAACCTTGCTGGACTTGAAACGTCTGCAGTGCAGAGTTGCAGTCAGTGGAGAGAAATAAGGGCACTTTTTACATAAGGATTCATCTGAGTCCTCTCTGATTCTGCTTTAGGATGCCATTGTGCCCTGCAGATACGAGTTCCTCTCCAGTGACTGTAAATGAAGCCTCAGGCAGCTCACTTGGAACTACATGTCTGGATTTGATCAGATAAAACCTCCTTCCTGTATCAAAGCCCTCCAGCTGTGTCTCACACACCACCCAGGACCTGCAGGATTCTCTGGCTCGCAGGCCAGGCAGCACTGAGGCAAAGACAGCGACCTAAAGCCTAACTGTGGTGCTTAAAACTTGATAGTGCTGCAGAATTTCTGTCCTAACTTGGCTAGGAGGAGAGTCCCTGAGTGAAGAGCCTAACTCCCCCTCCTTCAGCTGCCAGGAGCCAGATGTAGTGCCTTGACAAGGGGTGCAGGTGCCCTGATTTAGCAGCAGCCATTTCCCTTCCAGTGGTGGCACTTTGGGGTGCTGCATCGTGGAGAGCTCTGTGGCTGTGCCATTCCTTGACCTGAGGAGAAGAGCAGCTCCCAAAAGATGGATGGATGGATGGATGGATGGATGGATGGATGGATGGATGGATGGATGGATGCCAAGCAGGGATATGACTGGATCCATCCTCTGAAATGTGGGCCAGCTGCCTGTGATCCCCAGGATATGAAGGTGGCCCCTGTGATGAATTGTTTCCCAAGGGATGAGAACAGACAGAGCCATTCTCTTGATATCACTCCTCCAAATTTAGGGGACATGTGAAGCTGTAAAGGATAAAAGCCTTTAAGGAGATTCTTTCCTTCATATTTATTAAATAATATTACTTTTTGTTTCATTAGTTGATATCCCAGGCTTGACCTACCTAGACTTTGTCATACTGGAGCTTTATAGGGAGAATAATCTGCAAAGTTTTAAATATTTAAAGATGTGGCTTGGCTTCTTTTGAGCTTGTCTCAGAAAGTACCACTAGAGTCAGCTTCCATGGAATTTCTCCAATTTTTATGTAGCCTGCAGATATGGATAAGGTGTGGTGAAATAGTGTGTGAAAAACCCACTGCTGAATTTGCAAAGGATTAATTCCTCTCTTAATCGGCACAGAAGGAGCTGTGTGATGTTCTTGCAGTGCCCTTCCACTCCTCTGAGGGTAACACCCGTTGTTCCCAAGACAGGAGCGTGGCAGGAAGGGAAGAGCATGGAGATAAGGTGGGAGAACAGCAGAAGCTGCATTTTCAGGAGAATATTTTCCCAGGCTTTTTATAGGCTTGGTTTTGTTGAAGAAATTCCCTGAAGGCAAGCAAAAATTTCCCATTTTGCTGAGCACTTCAAGCCGAAATTGCATGAATTTCTTTTGCTGCCCAGATGTCTCAATGTGCAATGGCCAAGATAAGTTTTGCTTTTGAACCTGTGAAAAAAAGACCCAAACCCAAGCACTCCTTAGGAGCAGAACGAGTGTTCATAGGCACAGGGAACAAAGGGAATGAGTTATTTGAGATTTCCCAGACTGTGTTTGACATCTTGTCTGAGTCCTGTCCATCAGAGCCTGGGCAGGAGTGGGAAATGTGGGGAGGGATCCCTTGGAAGGGGGGATCTTGCAGAATAAGCTCCCTCTGATAATAGGTTTGGTATTAGGAGTGAGGAATATCCTCTAGGAACAACTAGAACCCAGCATTTCTCTGGAGGTGGCTGGGAGCTGATGGGTACCTCTGGGAAGCTGGCCAGCCCATTTAGAAGTCTAAATAGGAGCAGAGTTCTTTGGAAAAATCTGCTTTTAACTCAGACTGAGCCAATGCTTTGGCATTTCCACAAGACCTCTGTTCTGCTTTTCTCGCCTTGGCTGAGGCTGTTCCAGACTTTATAGAAGAGAGAGACATAAACATGGCTGGTACTTGTGACAGCAGGGAAACAGCAGCGTTGCCATTCTGAGCTGCAGGAATAATCCTGTGCATCCCCTTCCTCCAGCAGGAAATTCCCTGGCTAATTAGTGCATGGACACTGTGCAGCAGGCAAGGGGGTGAAGCTCAGAGCAGTGCTGTTTGATTATGAGGAAGGGGCTTTTCAGAGAGCCAGATCTGGGCTGGATTTCTGCCTCTTTTCCTTCAAAACCAGCTCATCTTCATGATTTTCAGTGGTCAGGTGTAGGGGAGCAAATGGCCTGAGCATCACAGTGACATTTCCCATCAGGGATTGATACAGTGGACAGAATTCTGTTCATTCAGTTTCCTGCAGCTCCTGTGCTCCCAGATATCTGTCCTTTCCCTGCCTGGCTTTCCTGGGTCAAAACATTTGCCCTCAGGTCCAATGCAGTGTTCTCTTGGGGGTCAGAGCCTGTCAGCACAGAAAGTCTCAAATTCTCAGTAACCAGGGTTCCAACACCTGCCTGCTTCTGGGAGAAGGGAACTAATCACCCCAATTACTGAGCCCCTGGGGCCTCCTTTTGGTGTTCTGTCACTGAGAGGACCGCCTAAAATTCCTGCTCTGCCTCTCCCCTGTGCAGGATTCACCTGGAGGACCTCAGCCAGAGCGTGCTGCTGCACATGACTGAGAAGCTGGGCTACAAGAACAGCGATGTCATCAACACCGTGCTCTCCAACAGGGCCAGCCACACGCTGGCCATCTACTTCCTGCTCAACAAGAAGCTGGAGCGCTACCTGGCCAGCCTCAGGGTGAGCCAACTGCCTCCTGCCACTGCTGGGGGAGGAGGGGACAAACAGGCTACAAGTGGCCTGGCTTGCTGGCATTTGTTCTCACAGGATTATAGAATATCCCAAGGACCGTCCATTGTGGAGTGCTGTGCCCCTCTGTGGGGTTAGTTCTGCTCCTTGGAATGCCAATAACACAGTTTATTGAGTCAGGACATCAAGAAGAAGCTTAAGAGCTCTTAAACTTATTTAGCTTTGAAGTGAAAACTCAGCTGGAAGTTTTTCCTGATGTAATTTCCCTGGCCCCTGAGCACAGCACAGTTGTTCCAACTGGACAACAGATTCTTGGTTTTTGTCTTCCCTCAGTCCTTTTCATATTAGTGATGATGCCACCAATGATATTTAAAATGTAATGGACCAAATCCATCATCTCTGTAAGCTGATGCTCCTCCACTCAATGTCAAGAGTGCAGCAATTAAACCTTAGTTTTCTCTAATTATCATCCATATTTTACTTTCCTGTGCTTTTCTCTCCACAGAAGGCTGAAGGCCAGGACGGTGTTTGCCACAAGAACCAGCTATACCAGATAGAAAAATACAAGGCCAATAAAGACTCCTATGAGGTAAAGCTCAGCAAGGCTTGTTGCAGTGCTTTGAAAGCAGATTGGACTTGAGAATCTGTGGTGAATGTGATTAAAGTGATGGGTTTGTGGACCTGTGGAGAAAAGAAACACCTGTGGTCTTGCCTGTGCAGGAAAAATAACTCCCTTTATTTCTTTTCAAAGAAACAAACAGTAACCTCCAAGAGAGGAAATAGAAAGGTGACTTTCAGGGTTTTTAAAGAAATTAAATGTTTTAAATGTCTGTTTAGCAAAATGATGCAAACACAGGGGGCTCCATAGTTTCATTGTGGGGTGCAAGCTGCTGGTGTTACCAGAAGATGAAAACTCAGTGTTCTTGAGGCTTTGAGCCCTGGGACCTTGGTGCTGCAGGACAGAGAGCTGAGTGACAGCCAGGGTGACCCTCCTGGTGTCCTGGGCCAACCCTGCCTTGGCTGCCAGGAGCAGGGAAGCTGTATTAGCACAGCACTCTTCAAAGTCCACTTTCTCTGCTCCTTAGCAGATGGGATGCGGGATCAGCCCGCTGCATCACAAAGGAATTCCCTTGGGCAGACAAAAGATTGAACCTTTTGCTCTGTTGGTCTCCAGTCTTCTTGCCTGCGAGCAGAGAAGGTATTTTGTATTAAATCCTGGCTGGATTTTTCTTCCCTTTCTGATTGTTTGCCAAGCACTAAAATTACAGGAGTAATGTGAGCTGTGCAAGTCTTCCCTGCCAACACAAAGAGCAGCATTCTTAGGGAGGCTGCCTGTCCCAAAAGCTGCTCCTCAGCACTGGATTGATTATCTAATTGCAGGGGCAGATCAATGTCATGGCTGGTTTGGTTTATTATAAAGGCTGCTTACAAGACAAGCTGAACTGCATGCCAGATGGAAATATCAGGGCATATATAATATTTTCTTGAATTAATCAAAACCTTCTTGCTTGGAATGGACCAGCAGTGGATAGACTCAATGAATATGACATTTCACAGAGCTCTCACAACTTCCTCAAGCTGTTGCAGGGCAACATTCCCTGGAAACAGGGGCAGATACTGGGAGTTGAAGGCTTCATATCCTGCATGGAGCATCCTGGTCTGGCCCAGCTGCTGGTGTCACTTCCCTGGGCAGTGACAGAGGCACTGTGCTCTGGGATTCTGCATTCTCCTGGGATCAGCTCACAGCTTCTGAGCAAAGCCTGCCTGGAAAGTTCACTTCCCTGAGGAAAACTGGGAGCTGACAGCCGTGCCATGGTGTGGCCCCAGTTTGGTTTGTAGGCTTGCTTAGGGATGGAAGCTCTCTCCAAAGCCTCTCCTGGACTCAGAATTAGTCCCAGGGTAGCTATTTAGGGGATGAGGGGGTATCTTGTCATTCTTGAAATGCTTACCAGGATGCACTCACTGTGCAGACACTGCAATAACAATAACAACAACAACAACAACAACAGCCTGTTTTCCTGCTGCGTGGGCACAGAGTGTGAAAGTGCAGGTCAGGCTGGGCTAGGGGAGGGTGTCCCTGCCCATGGCAAGGGTGGAGATGGGCTCTGAAGTCCCTTTCAATCCATTCTCTGGTTCTACAATGTTTTCTGTCACTTCAGCTGCAGTCACAGGAGGAACTGGGAGCCACTGGTCCCTAGGGAGCAGAGCTGCAGGTTGCCATGGGAATAGCAGCGAGAGGGATGGTCAGCTCGGGCTGCAGCAGATGTGGAATTTCTCCCACCTCTCTCCAGCCATGGGAAATAAGGACTTGGCTTCAGGAGGAGCTGCCAGCAGCTGGGGCAGGCAGGGGCACAGGGGCAGTGTCCTGCCCCTCTTCTCCAGCAGGTCCCCTGCTGCAGGGGGGGAGGGGCCCAGGCTGCTGGGGGTGTGAGATACCCAGGTTGTTCCCAGGCTGTGCAGGGAGAGGGAGGCAGGCAGGAGGCTGTGCTCTCCATCTCTTTACTTGTGGAAGGGGTCTCAGGATGAATAGCTGTCCCTCCAGGGGAGCTGGTGGCCTCAGACGTGGAATTTGCAGTTTTTAACAGCTGGTGTCCTTGTCATGTCACGGTGTCAGACATGGCCAAGCCAAATACCCGTTATCTGCCTTTCAAATCCATTGCTGGGACTAGGAGTAGGTTTGAGGGTCAAGGTCAGGACAGGAAATAGCAGAGGATGATGTAATTCTCAACCTATTCAAGAATAACATACCGGTACAGCTCCTGCATTATGGGACACGGCCGTGCACTCTGCAGTGCAGGGGGAGCTTTTATAACTCCTCTGAATGAAATCTTCCTTCCCTTTTCAAATACAAGTGCATGGCACCTTGGGAGTTCAGGACTTTGGTCCTGAGCCTCTCACAACTGTGGTCATTAAGGAGCAAAGTTAGCACTTTTAGAAATACTCCTAAGACCATTTGCAGTGCTCATCCAGCGTGAAGTAATTAATTGGCAGCACCGGATATGTGAATTTCCTTTGCCAGGGGTGCTTTAATTGTGTGTTGCTGTGGCTGAGAGAATGTGCCAGCAGGCTGAGGGCAAAGGCAGGAGCACTTTGGCAGGTGAGGAGCTGCAGCTTGGCAGCTTGGTGCACCATCAGGCTAAAAATACTGCAGCCCTGGAATGTCCTGCACGCAGACAGAGGCTGCAGCAGCCAGCACGCAAATTCTTCCTCACCTATCCAAAACAGCTGATAGCTCCTCACAGTCTGGATTGGCTCCTGAGGGCTTAATATAGTCACCACTTAGTGTCATACTCACGAGCACCTGCATGAAAAGATCCCTGGGAGAGGCTGGTCTCTGCTGAAGGCTCAGCAGCAGAGTTTCAGAGCCGTGGGAGGAGAAGCAGTGTGGTGGGCTCAGAATCAGCTGCACACCTTCCCCTGGCTGCTGTGGCAGGGTGATACTCCCACAGCATTATCAGCAGTGTTCTTGCTGCTGCTGGTTTTGCTGTTGTTGCCAGTCCGGCCTCACCAGGAGGGTCTGTGCCTGATCCACACTGTGGCTCCAAGCACGGCATGGACAGGCACCTCCAAAGGTGGGCAGAGGTGTACAGCTTCATGAGGGGCTCCTTTGTGGCTGTGGAAGGGTCAGCCAGCTGCAGCTAGCCAGAGGGAGAGGAATTGGAGGGGATAAGGGATGGATGGGGACAAAAACCACATGCACAAAGGGAGGCTGAGGTGAAGCCAGTGAGGAGCTCACAGGAGATCTCAAGTTCTTCTTCTCCCAAGTCACCCACCTAACCCTGTCAGTATTAAAACTAAAAACTTGGGTTTATGAGTCACTGAAGGTCCTCTTTCCAACTCTGCAACTCCTGAAAGGTTGATGAGCCCAGCAGTGGCCAGGCAGTCTGTGCAGGGAGCCAGGCTCCATCTGAGCTGGGAATGCTCATAATGAGTCCAGATTTTTGCCTCTTCGTGTCTGTCTTGCTTCCAGAGCTGATTAGTGGTCCAGGACAATCCAGGTTGTCTTCTGCATCTTTCTTTTCCTCTCTTACATGTTTTTATGCACTTTACTTTAAGGGTTTTCAAAGACTCCATGTCACTGAGCTTGCAAAAGAAAATCAAGAGTGGCAGTGCATAATTACCAGACAAAACACAGGCACATAACTGGGGGAAGGAACTTCCCTTCACTTTTTAAAAAGACTTGTACTTGCAATGACCTTTTAATCAGATGAGCAAAACATGTTGCTTAAATGAGAACTGTGACCACAAAAACAACCCCAAACCAACAAACCCTTTTTTTTTTTTTTATGTGAAATAAGGCATTGGGCTCCCCTAGAAATCAGGGGCAGGTAAAGGGTGTTAAGCAGTTTGCTGAATCCAGTGACTGAAAGAAGATGCAGTGAATTTTCACTGTAAAACAATGCTTTGAAAACTGGCTTCCTCTTCAGAGTCCTGCTCCCAGGGTCTGTTTTTCCTCTGTCATCACTGGAGATCAAACCTACCTTCTTGTTGCAATCCCACCTTCAGCTGCCTTCCCCATCAAAGCCAGGAGTTAGGGCTCAGGGAAGGGATGGCTCAATAATTTTCTCCCCCATCCATGTCTTGTGCAGTTGCAGAGATGCTGTAAAAGCAAGGGCTGTGTTCCTTCAGATCTTGACTGGGCAGAAGATAAATTACTCAGAGGCTTTAAACTTCTTTAAAGCTTTGCAGCTCACCTTTTTAAATCTCAGAGGGAGTGGAGTATAGAGAAAGCAAAGGCTTTTTTTGGTGCTTAAGTAGGGTATTTCAGGTATGGAGGAGCACAAACCTTCATCTGCTTTCTCCAAGAGAAAAGCTTTCCTTTTCCTTTAATTTTCCAAAACCAGCTTTCCCACTGCCTGAATGTCAGAGCAGATGGGAGCCATGAAATCATGGCAAACTGATCAGAGGAAAATGAGACTTGGAGGATTTAGTTACTCTGAGATAAGTTCCTTGTAAATACATGGTGCTTAATCCACCTTGTAGGTCTGGGGGTCACTGAAACTTCCCTTGAGTAAACCAAATTGTTCTTGTTTGTTTTACAACCTAAAGGACAAAAAACTCAAAGAGCAAGAAAAGAAAGGGGAGATCCTTCACCGTCAGCTCCCAAAGAAAAGTGAGAAAAGTCCAGTTTCATATAGACAGCCTTCTTCCTGTCTTATCTCACAGATCCAGAACACCAAGGCTCTGCTGAAGGACCGGAAAGTCACCAAGGCCGGGGGTCCGGAGAAAGGTCAGTGGTAGAAAGGCCGTGGTGGGTCTGTGTGTGCATGGGGGGTGTGGTGATTTTGAGCCTGTTCATTGTGGTGTGGTGTTTTTGAGCCTGTCCTGTCCTGTATGGTGTGTGTTTGTGAGTAAAAACTGCAGGCTTGCATTCCCTGTCGCTCTGGGGGTGGTGTGGGAAAGAAGCCTGGATAATGTCAGCACACGTGGAGTGAGATGCCCTGAGGAATCCATGGTGGTGCTCAGCAGTCAGGAACCCTCCCTTTCTGTGCTTGACAGAATTCCTGCAGTGCTCTAAAAAGGCAGTTTCTTCCCCTGTTTACACGTCCTCACATGAAATCATCCACACTCACGCTGGTGTTTTGAAAGCATCACCACCTACCCCGGATCACTGAGGAGCCAGAGCTGGTAGCCAAGCTTCTTCCTACCAGCCACTGTGTTTTCCTGAGAGGGGGCTAGGGAGAATCCCTGACCTCCCTGAGGAGTCCCTGGGAGGAGTTGATGGTGGAGGAATGGGAAAGGGGCAGCCTCAAGGAAAGGCAGGTGGGACTGCCAACCTCAGCATCTGCCCATCAGCGAAAGGAGGGAGGAAATCATGAGCAGGGAAAGGAAAAGATGTGACAACCCAAGGAGAGCAGAGCATTAATCACAAAGGGCAGCTTGAGAGGGCTGGGTGATAACTGCTGGCAGAGAAAAGAGTGGAGGAAAAGGGGAGTCAGCAGGGAAAATGAGGTGTGGGCAGTGCACACCTGGATGGGAGACACTGAGGAGCAGGAAGGTGATTGTAGCCTCTGTTACATAGGGAATTAAATGAGGGGAGATACAGTGATGGAAAACATTTACTGTGGTGTCAGGGGGTTATTCAGAGTGGTGACTTGTGATGCTTTCATGCTCATTGTCGTGACCTGATAATTTATCATTTGTTGTGCTCAAAGTGAGAAAAAAATTGTCCAAGTAGTGTTTGTCTGGCAGCACGGGAACCTCTGCTGCAGGGTGGCAGGAGTCCAGAGAGCTGGTCAGGAATGGGACATAGTTCCTTTAAAAAAATGTAAAAAAAAAATTAAATGGCCATTTTGCTCAGATTTTCTGTCCCTTTTGGGAGGAAGGCACAAGGGGCGAAGAAAATCTAGTTATTTTTTTCCCTCTTTATGTTTCTCCCTGCTTTTTTGTTCTGAAAATCATGCAGATCTCAGCTAAAGCATTTCTCTGCTTATGGAGACTATGTTTTGACACAGCTTAAATAATTTTGGCCACTTTTAGAAAGAAACTCGTCGGAATGAACTTCTTTCTACTTTTCCCAGACAAGTGTGAGATTTCATCCCATTCCTCCATTCAGGTCTCAACCCCTGACAAGACCATCCCTCCACAAGAAATACACATGAGATTTGTGGCTGGGACCTGAGTGCTGGCAGAGCTAAATTACTTTAGATCCTTTTTAGATGATTTGAGACCCAGGGAACTGATGAAATAGCTATCAGTTAATTCAGTTAGGGGGGCCTGGCAGTCAGGTTCTTTGGACAGCTTTCCATCGAGGCAGCAAAACGTGCCTGCTTGTGATTAGCTTGGCACGAGGCAGTGCCAGCGTTCTGTAGGAGCTGAGCAGATCTTCTCCCCGAGCTGTTTTGTTGGACTGGGCCAAATCCTGCAAAGATTTTGTTCCATTTATTTTCGGCCCTTGCAGGAGGAAGGTTCTCGCTGAAGTT
Organism: Anomalospiza imberbis; assembly: GCF_031753505.1. NCBI lineage: Eukaryota > Metazoa > Chordata > Aves > Passeriformes > Viduidae > Anomalospiza > Anomalospiza imberbis. The sequence goes on from NC_089682.1 coordinate 31,297,855, forward strand.
GAGGCAGCAAATCTGTTCCAACTGTAACAGCCTGAATCTGGCTGGTGCTGCTGCTACTCCATATTTACATGTGTGAAACCAGGAACAGATTTTGTTCCAAAATGCAAGGAGAGCCTTTAGAGATTAACTCATTGTGCTTCCCTGTGGCTCTAGGTTTGTCAGGGAATACAGGCCCAGCAAGAGCCACACAAAGTGGTGCTGAGAAAGGAGAAATGTGAGATTTCTGTGTGTGTGTGTGGTGTTGTGGATATAAATTAATACAAACAGCTGGAGACAACTGTGCTTTTGCTTTTCAAGCCCCTGTCTCAGTTTAAGCACTTTTCCCTGCCTGTGAGGAAGAGGGCAGATAAATTACCTGGGGGGTAATTTATTATTGAGGTGATAATTTATTATTTATTGAGGTGAATTACCTCAATACTAATTTAGTATTGAGGTTAGTTAGTATTGAGGGTGAGGGAAATGGGTTGTGAGAGCATGCCAGACCATTTGCTGCAGCTGGTGCCTCACCAGGTTCCTGTGCTGGAGGTGCTGTGGGCAGTGCTGATAACTGCAGTGTGCTCTTCTGCTTCCTTCTCCCATTGCTTTGCAGACTCGGGCGGCGGTGTGAGCCCTTTCCATGATCCCCTGGCACCCAAGACGGGCTGTGTCACCTCCAGCTCCCTGGAATACCTGGAGGTCCAGCAGCCTCCCCCCAGGACCCCCCGGCTCCTCAAGAGGCAGGAGTCTCCCCAGCCGGAGCCGTCCCGGATCGGGGGCCGGGCCAAGGACTCCCCTCTCATCCTGAATATCGTGCACTCCTTCGAGTCAGTTGACAGAGAGGACCAAATAGACCAGGTTTCCCCCTCTCACCAGTACAGAATTTTGGGCTCACCAATGAATTTCCCTTACAAAAGCTCAAGTGAAAGGACACTGTCCCCGCTCTTTCCCCCAGGGAGCACGTCCCCCGTCCACCCCACCCAGGTCTCTTTCACGTACGAGGAGAAAGCATATCCGGCAAAGGAAGAGGCAGTGTCCCCTACCCAGCTGGTCCCCAGCAACCCCCTGGGCAGCCCAAACTGTGTGAAAAGCAGGGGCAGGTTCCCCATGATGGGGATCGGACAGATGCTGAGGAAGAGGAACCAGACCATGCAGTCGGTGAGCGAAAAGCCCCTGGAAGCCAGGATGCCTCAGCTGCAGCAGATGAGCCCCACACAGATTTCCTTCAACACAGAGGCTGTCAGCGGCCAGTGTTAGCATGACATCCTGGGATTTGCACTGCTCTTCTCTGGGATCTAACCTTTTTCTCCTTTAAGCAAGAAGGGAAAGCCACAGGCACGTTGCTGTCACTACGTGATGCAGCACAGGAAGTCGGAGGTTTGCTTGCAAGGAAGGCACTGTCCTACATATTAAAGTTGAAAGAAAAGGGCTCCGCTTGTGCTGTTAAGAAATATTCACATTTGGCATCTGACTGTACAGTAAAACACCCTGCAGGAGCTGCGTGGATCTGTATTTTCACTGCTCTCACCTGGTGCCGCAGCAGGGTTGGGTGGAAGAGCTGCGGGCACTGAGGGTTTGGTTCCTCCAGGGAATCAGTGCCGGGCCAGGATCTGTGCTGAGACTGTCCCTGCTCCAGCTGCCTGTGCCACACAGCCCGTGGTGCTGCTGCAGGCATTGTTCCTGGGGCAGGTGAGGGGGAAAACGCCAGTACTCTGTCCAGAGTGAGCTTGCTGACAAGCCCTGCCGAGAAGATGAAGGTGGTAGAAGCTTGAGTAAAGACACGACTGGTCTGATTCAGAAGAAGTGGGAATATTGGAATTCAAAGCAGATTTTACTGTTAATTACATAAAGTAGGTAATAACACAATCTTTTTTTTAATGAAGAAAACTGCGATTTAATTGTGTCACAAGAAACGTGATTATTTAAATACAAGTGTCATGTGGAAATTCACTGCATTAGCCCCTGTTACACCAAGGGAGCATTGGACACACCTGAAGGCTTCTCTGAGACTGCAGTGAATTAAAAAGACTAATAAAGGACACGTGAGGCTGTACCAAGTCCGTTTTATACTCCAAGATTGGTAATGTAGTGGTTACCAAAAACTGGATATTGTTATGAGCAGTGGAGATTGAGTTTCTTAAAAGACACCATGTTCTGTATACCAGTCTTGTTTTTCTAAGTAAATGATACATCTGAGAGGTTGGCAACATATTTTTGGTTCTGTTTCTGTCCTCAAACCATTTCCTATAAATTAGAAGGTTTAACCAAAGACAAAGACTGCTCTTTTCTCTCATCTGTACCACCCCTGTGTACGTGTTTGTGTGTTCAGAGCATCTCAGCAAAGCTTGCTCCAGCCTGGTCCTACTGCCACCACTGAATGTCATTTCAAAACCCAGGAAGCAGAGGTGGTGACTTCTTGTCCTTGGAAGATGGTATTTTGCCACTGGTGGGAATCCAGGCCCTGTTTTCACCCGTACTTTTACAAACAATTTCATTGCCCCGTTGGTGTCCGTACAGATGCTGAGGGTTACCCATGTTTGAGAAGTTTTCCTTCCAGTTCCACAAGCAGGATATTCAGAGCCTAACTCAGGAGGGGCATAGCTGAACCTTTGTACAGGCCTGACCCCAGAATCTGCAGGGAAAAATGGACATTAATCCAAATTCTGACAGATAACTGGGCTGCTCAGTGCTGGCAAAACCAGCAGTGATGCCCAGAGCACCCATCTCATCCCTGCAGGTGGAACCTTCCCCTTAGCACTGGGGTTTGTCCCTGGAGAGTCTATGAGCATCTTGGACCTTTAAGTGAAGTGAGGGAGTTGTGCTACCTGAAAAATAATACACATGGAAACCCCATTATGATGAGAAAAGACAGCCCTGAAATAATTTTATCCATTTTCATATCAAGAAGTGTTGCATTCTGTTTGTGGAGAGCACCTGTTCATCCCAAGGGGGCCATTGTAACTCCTTCATTTATAAATGTCAGAGCATTTTCATTCTCTTCATGCTAAGAACACATTTGTGCTGCCAAGCCAGTGGGCAGGGATCACTGAAATCAGGGACCACTGAAATCAGGAATCACTGAAGTTAGGAATCACTGAAATCAGGGACTACTGAAATCAGGGATTACTGAAATCAGGGATCACTGAAAGCAGGGATCACTGAAATCAGAGACCACTGAAATCAGGGACCACTGAAGTCAGGAATCACTGAAATTAGGGATCACTGAAATCCCCCCCTTTGTGTTCATCAGACTCACATACCCAAGCAGATGGCAGATGCCAACTTGAATTGCAAACTCAGGTTTATTTGGAACCCAATAAAAGGTTGGGGGAGGCAGGAAAGAGACATGTTTTGTTTTGTTTTGTTTTGTTTTGTTTTGTTTTGTTTTTTTCATTTGTGGAAACACAGGAAATATGTGTAAGAATCAGAATGAAAACAAATGTTAAGTATTTTATTATATTTATAGAGAATATATGAGTACTAAACTGCTAAAACATAACCATGTATTCAGCATAGTCAGTAGCTATGTACAGTCCAGCTGCAGTGACCACAGAAGGGACCTACAGAATATCATAGTGGAAATTCCAGGGGGGAAAGCTGTATTTAATATCATTATTAAATATATGTACTTTTGGAACAAGATTGCCACAGACTGCTGACTTTGTTTGCCAGGCCACTGTGTAGCAAAGATAAGCAAGCCGAGGAGAAAAGCTATAAAGCCAGATTGGAGGGGGCTTGGAGCAACCTGGTCTAGTGGAAGGTTGAGATCTTTTTTTTGGTGTTTGCCTCGGTCTTGGCACCAAATCTGTCGTGAATGTGTTTGACAGCTGAAAATGCACCTTACACTTCAGGTTGGGTGTTGGGAAAAGAGCAGTTCTGAGCTTTGGAATGGAAACACCTCTGTGGGGCCTTTCTGAGCTGCTGTGAAGCACTTGCAGGAGGGTTTTGTAAACTGGCTGATCACTGGGCAGCAGTTCAGGATCCAGAGTGGTAAAAGTGTTTTTGCTCAGGCTCTTCTGCCTGGAAAAACAGGTGTTGGATTTATTCAGTGAGAAAGAGTAGAAATCAGCAGCTGCTGCTGAAGGTGTTGGTCTTTGTGCTTCTCCTGTAAATGTGCTGCTAAATATTAAAAACCTTCAGTGCTTTTAGCACCCCAAGCTCATATTGGCCATGCTTATCTAGCAGTGAGCAGAAAATGCAGGGGCACTGTTGCTGTGTGCAGGAGTTGGGGTTTTGCCTGTCTCTTCCTTAATTTTGCCATCCTCTGTGGCCACAAATGGTCAGTTTTCTCCAGTGTATCCCCCCTCCACATTACTTCCTTGGAGCTTCCAGAAGTCTTCAATATTTGATCTCAAAGGAGGCCTGTCATAGGATGCTTTCTGCTACTGAGGCACAGGCAATCAGAAGAACAAAGGGCTTCTGGAGAGAGCCTAGAGTGGGTTTGGAGCTTGCAGGAGCATCTCTGCTGTCTCCCTGCTGAAAAGAACATAAGATGTTTATTGAGTAAGGGTGAGGTGCTAAGCTTGTTTTGAAATTAAAAGAAATACGATATTTATTAATGTTGGTATGAAGACAACTCTTCCACCTGTACAAGTGAATAAACGCCAATTCCTTGTACCTCTTACAAGCAGAAAGGACAGAATCCAGAACAAAGAAAGGTCACCAGAACCTTTATTTCCAGATGACTGTTAGATAAAATGAGGTTTTTCTCTCCCATCTCTGCCTGCTCCCAGACAATTTGCCCATGTGTGGACTTGGAACCGTGCTTCCCGTGCATCCCAGTGAGAGGAGTTTCCTCTACCTGGTCACCAACCCTCATAAAACCTGGGAAATGTCTGATTTCAGATTCCCTTTGGTAGAAAGCAGCCAGGAAGGCTCAGACATTTTTTCAGGAGGCTGAGGGATGCTGGAATGGGATCTGTGACAGGTGTTCCCAGGCACGACCTTTTCTGACAGCTCATGAACAGAAATCCAAGGCCTTTTTTCTTTGTTTAAGCACAAAGGGAGATGTCAGTTGTGAAAGAATTGATCTGCAGTGGCTCTGCCACAAAGTTCCTGGCCCCAGAGACAGGAGATTCAGTTTTTCGAGCTTGGGAGAAGGACACCACAGGCTTGTGCAAAGGTGTCACTGCAGTTGCCAGGGACGGGGCCTCGCTCTGTCAGCACGCGGTGACAAAACTGTCCCAGGTCACCAGCTCTCCTGGCCTGCAAGGCTCCCAAGAGAATCTGAGAGGTTTCAGTCTCTGCTGTGAACATTTCTGGAGCCTCAAGGCCCTGTTGGAAGTGGCACTGCCGCTGGGCTGGATGTCTGGGTGCAGAGGCTTCATGAAAGAGCTGGATGCTTGTGAAGGGAAAGTGCTCCAGAATATGAGGCTGGGGAAAACCAAGTGTCTGAGAACACGGATTTAGGTATCTGGTGCTTTATTCAGACTGAAAGTAGCCCTATGCTAACCTTTCCCCTTCCTAAATAAGTGGAATGACGCTGTTGAAAGCACGCCTCACCCCTTCCAGCAGCTGCGTTTGGGGTTTCTCTGCTGAACCAGCACTGCTAGCAGCACTTGCTGTGCAATGTTCACTTTCAGGGCTGCTGCAACATCTGAAGCATGGAAAGGAGCTGCCAGGGAGGCTCCCTGCCAGGCAGGGCTGTCAGGAGAGAGGCTCAGGCGTGGCCCAGGCAGAGCTGCTTAAAATCCCAGGTACACAGGTGCTGTCCCTGAGGGCTTGGAGAGGGTGGGCCCCGCAGCATTCCTTTGGGGGCTGCTCAGTACAGCTCACAGCCCAAAGTGCACTGTGGACAGGTGCTTCAGTGTGCCTGTTCTGCCAGGAAATTTCTGGGAAATGGGGGTGGGTCTGTGTCAGCTGCCTGGACCGAACATCTGCAGAAGATGTCACCGGAGCAGAGCAGGTTGTCTGCTGCCTTACCAGGACAGTGTATCACCACACCCCTCTTCCAGCACTTCATTCCAGTATTTCATCCACAGATGCAGCTGGCTGTGAGCCCTCTGTCCTTTCCTGGTGACCGGGCAGGGATGTGAACCTTCAGCAGTGCTGAGGGGTTTCCCGTGGTGCCTTTGCCCTGGGTAGGACACGCTGTTTCTCAGGGTGCCCGTCAGCTTCAGCCCCTCCAAGGCTGCTGAATGCACGGGGTGTTGGTGCATAAATCCCTGCAGCTGTTGGCCACAGCTGTCATCCCCTTCTCCTCTGTGTCCTGTGGACGTGCTGAGGGACAGGGATGGGGCAGTGCTGCAGTGTGAGTCCAGCACGGAGCTGCCAGTGCTTCAGCAGGTGGGCTCTGACCTGGCCAACCCCACGGATGCCCCCAGTTTTGTTTTCCTCAGAGCTGTGCTCCTTTTTCCACGTGGAAGAGATGACATATTTAGGCCTGCTCTCCAGAGGGAAGCTCTAAGCCACCTGCAGCTGAGGCAACCTGTCCAAGGTATGTGCCGGTCCCAGCTCCAAGAGGTGTTTGTGGCACTTGGTGCCCCACTGTCCTGCCCGTGTCTGTGGGTACAGCCATGAGAGATGCTTGTGCTCCATACTGAGTGAGGAGATGGGCTGGCAGATGGCCTGGAGCTGGGAATGGAGTATATAAAACACTTACTGTGTCTCTAAGTGTCAGCAAAATGCTGGCTTCCCCACTCCCAGCCCAGGTTTTTCCTGGGTTGAGATCCCACATTTCACTTCAGGGGAGAGGAGGACGTGCTGGGGTCATGGTCTGGGCTACTGGGACTGTCTGGCCTCTAGTCCAGGCTAGGAGCCCTGCCATGGGGACCTGAGGTGACATGAGCCCCATGTGGACACACCCACAGACCTGCAGACCAGTGGTTTCCAGTGATTTCCCTGTCTTTGATGGAGCCCCTGAGCCAAGGCTTTACACGCACTGCAGGATTTTCCATGAGGTTAAGACCCTTCATTAGCATGAAGGATGGGAGGCCCTTCAAAAGTCCAAATCCAACCATTCTTCTGACAAACAGCCCTTGACTCCCACCAGTGGCAGGGTCCTGCTCAATGTCAGAGGGACCTTCCTGCCTCAGGAAGTCCCACCTGCACCCCCACTGTTAGCAGGGAGGGAAGAACCTCCCTCTGCCTTCAGGCACTGCACACCAGTGGAAAAAAGCTCCTTCCAGAAAGCCCCCCAGCAGCTGTTGCTTAGTGCTGGGCTGAGCCCCTGAGCCCAGGCTGGGGCTTGCAGCAGTCTCCATAGTGATTAATTGCATCTCTGCAGACAGGTCACTGTCACTTGGGCTGCAGGAGCAGGAATAAGCCAGGCAGGGCCAGCCTGGCTGGGCAGACCTGCCCTGTGCTCCCGCAGCCCCTCCTGGTCTGTGCAAGGTGTTCAGGGGCCAGCACGGGGCTGGGACAGAGATGGAGAACTCCCCTGTCACCCAAACAAGTGATTCCATGCCAGATGAGACTTCCCTGCCCACCAGACCTCATCCAAGTGCAGGAGTGATGAGGCTGACAGCACCGGAGGATGAAAATCCTCCTGGTGTTTCCTGGTGCCTGTGCTGAGCAATCCTACCAGGAAACAGGGATGTGGCACCCACTGAGCCCTCTCACGGCCTGTGCTGTGGGATACCTGGGTCAGCATCCTATGGGACTGATTTAGGGATACTTAAACGTTCCAGGGAAGGAAGGATGTCAGGAAACAAACACCTTCCTCGTTTCTGTCTTTGTTGGGAGAGCCTAACGCTGTGTGCTTAGGCAATTCCTTCTCTTCCCAGCCCACCCTTTGCTCAGAATATTTTCCACTGCTTAAATTGTGGCCTGCCAAGAGAGCAGCTTGCCTGGACAGTATCATCTTTATTCAGTTACCTGCAACCCCCTTTGAATGAAGACACCAAACCCCGAGTCACTGCCAGGCTGGGAACCCGATTACTTATTTATCCTGTGCCTCCCAGGCTGAGGATGGGATTCCACAGCAATTAGGGAAGATCACACTCCCCTGTTCAAAGGGATGCTGACACCTCAGAAACAATTCTTACAGGGGTTTCACACTGCCCATCCTCAAATCCTTTCAGGCATGGTAAATAAAACCTTAAAAGGCAATTTCTTAAACCCATTGTGGTTTGTACTTTGTGCTGGGGTGATGAGGGACAAAAAAGGCAAACTGCTGGCAATTACCCCTGTCATAATGTCACACTCTGCCTCGTGTCCCAGGCAGCACCATGGTGACAGCCCTGCTCAGGCCCAGGTACTGACCTGGAAACATGAGATGGCTCTGGGGGGGTTTTAATCTTTGAAAGAAAAAGTAATTGATGCCTTGGAGTGGCTGCTATGCCTTCAGAAAGTGAAAGAGCTACTGACTGTGCAGTATTTTTTAATAACCAGTCATGTAAACCGAGGGTTGCAGTCATGAATTCATGTATTTTAACAGACACGAATCTTATTGCTCCTTAATAGCTAAAAACCCTTGTGCACAACTTTCCCATATTTCTTCCAGCAAGGGGCCTTCCCAAGACAGCTGTGCTTGAGCAGAGGGCTTAGACAAAAAATAAGTATTAGGGATGGCTTGTTTCAGATAAGACAGGACAATGCTCTTGCTATCCTTATCTTTCCCTTTGATCCTCTCTCCAAGTAGTGGCTCAGGCTGGTTTTAGTGGTTTAGGTTGGTCTGTGCACCACTTGAGGGTGGAAGGACTGCTCCTGTCACATGTCTAAAAGCATCACAGGACTTGGCAGGACTCCTGATCTTCAGTGGTTGGTGATATTCATGTACGTGCAACTTTGTCCTTGAAAACTGTGGCTTTTGCAAAATTTTACAAAGCTTCCTGATTGCTGCTTTTTCCCCTGTAATTTGTGCACATCTGATAGATAGTTGTGGTCCTGAAGTTGCATGAAGTTTATATTTTAAAGTTCAAAACTTCTCCTGGGATACTTTAGCTAAGAGAAGCAAATTATGTTTGCTCTGATGGTGAGAGGTAAAGAGGGGCAGTAAAAGGGGGCAGGAGGGCTTGGGGCGTGGCAGACGTGCTTGTCTGGAGCAGGGGCATTAAGGGAAGAACAGTCACAGGTTGTAAAACCTCTTGCAATGAAAGACAGGTTTCTAGAGAGCCAAAATCCAAGAGAAATCCGTGGACAAGCAGAGCAGGAGTTCTGTTGCTAGGTGATGGATCTGTTATCATGCTAATGACAGTGAAAGATGATACTGCTACCAATAAAACATCTTTCATCTGAGAATCACCAAGGGTTTTCCAGACAGCAAGGCTGTATTATTCCCATTTACTAGAGGCACAGACAGAGATGAATTGATTTGCCAAAGGTCACTGATGGATTTCGGAATAAGAAATTGCCCTATTTGAGTTTTATTAGGCTGGGGATTGCCATCAACCCTTTCTTTGCCATCAATCCTTTCCCCTCCCCTCATCCATCACCCCCACATCCCTCTCTCTTGAGGGGACATGCTCCTGTCTTGTTTGTCACTCTTGTCCTGTTTAGGTAACAGGATCCCCTGGCCCTCGAGCATGGCTGAGCAGGGGGTGTGGAGGGCAGAGCAATTACAGGGACCAAGCTCGGATGTTTTGGGGCTGCAAGAACAAGAAGGTAGCAACCATTTCTCCTTGGGAAAATCCAAGGGGCTCCTCAGGGACAGTCCTGTGACTGTCACAGTGCTGTGACTTTGGGGTGAAGGGCTTTGAGGTGTCCCTCCTTAGACGCTCATCCCCAGCACAGCCCAGGAGAGGCCAAGAGGCTGTGTGAGGAGAAATGCAAACTCTCCTAAACCCCCCAAAACCACCTCTCCCTGACTGTCTGCAGGGCTCTTCCCAGTACTGGGAGTTCTCAGGTGTGAATCAGTGCAGCCATGAGTCAGGCATCACTTTTTGTAAGAGATCGTGAGGGAAACACAGGCGAGCTGAAATCCTGGCACTTGGAGGAAAATAACCCTTTGATTTTGGCTGGAAGAACAGTGTTTCCATGCTGACGAGCAGCCTCAGAGCTGGATGTGTGTCCCACCATGTGCTGGATGTGTGTCCCACCAGGTCCTGGATGTGTCCCACCATATGCTGGGTGTGTGTCCCACCAGGTGCTGGGTGTGTGTCCCACCAGGTGGTGGATGTGTCCCACCATGTGCTGAATGTGTGTCCCACCAGGTGGTGGATGTGTGTCCCACCAGGTGCCTCCTAAGATGCTTCCAAAGACACAAACACAGCAGCCCCCACCATGTCTGAGAGGAACACTGTGACTAGGCAGGAAAACAGGGCTTTTGCAACCTTGGTTTCCTTTCCTTGATGTGTAAAATGGGGAAGCATCTCCTCTCTATCTGACTGACACGGTGAGAAATTACCCAGTCTTTCTACAATGCAAATTGCATTCAGGGGAGGTGTTAAGCATTTGAATGACTCTGCTCCAGCTTCTCCTGCTTCCCAGAGTACTGGCAGGTTTCCTCAGCTCACTTCAGGGCAGGAGGACACAGCCCTGGCAGGACTGGAGCACAGGAGTCACACAGCAGCTTTGTGGGATTTGTTCAATTCATGTTAAAGTCCAAGACAATTTAAAACTTCAGGGCATGTCTGTCAGATGGACCCTACTGGGCTGCCACATCCTCCTAATTGATGTAGGGCTGCCACTGACCAGCTAAGAAAAAAATCTGGGTTAGCTCCAACCCTGAAACACATGTGTTGTAGACATGAATTTAATGTTAGCAGGTGCTCTGCTGGATTTGGGCTGGTTTCCTTCACCGTGGGAAAAACAAAATCAAGCAAAAAAAAATCCCCAAATCAAAGCCCAAAACCCCAAAATGTGAACTGACACTTTCTGAGGTAAATGCACACTCAGGGCAAGCAGGGATATTAGGAGCAGGGTAAAGTGAAACAAGGAAAACCCCTCATGGCCCCCACAGTCTAAAACTTGGGTTGTGCTTGAGCCTGGCTTGCAGGAGAGCCTGGAAGCTCTGCACTTGATTAACTCCTTCCAAAAAGTCACTTCAAAGCAGGGACAGGGAGCAGCAGGAGAGAGGCAGAAAGAGCTGATCTCAGAATTGTTTAAAACTTGGCAGCTGGGCCAGCCTTTGATAATGAAACTCCCACCACTTCACTCTCAAATCGTGACTGAGAGAAACAATGTTTATCTTCAAACCTGCCCTGCAGCCCTGATAAGGGCTTTGTGCAGCACACTTTGGGACACTAGGAGGAGGTGAAACAGATAAAAATAACCTTAAACTGCCATTTTCTGTTATTCTCAGATGGACAAAAAAAAAAAAAAAAAAAAAAAAAAAAAAAAAAAAAAAAAAAAAAAAAAAATAGACACACACTGGTTCAGGTTTGCTCCAGGCTTGCACCAATTTCTCGATGTGGGGTCTGGACTGTGTTGAAGGAGCACCTGAAGGGGAGGACCTGGGCTATTTGCCTTTGACTTGCAGCCAAGGCTTTCCTGAGGTGGCCCCCTCCCAGAAGCAGCACGAGGCTTTCTGTCTCAGCTGCAGCCCTGGTGGAGGGCAGCCTGCTGGATCAGATCCCATGGATATATCCCAGATCAATCTGTTTCACAGCCAAGCTCTCCACAGCCCACTCTTCCCTCTGGCAGTCGCTCCCAAGCCCCTCTCCAACAGCCCTGGGCTCAGGCTGAGCCCTAAACCTAATCCTAACCTCACCTCAGCGGCAATGGAAGGCTGAGCTTTGGATGCTACCCAGGACCATCAGGGCTTGGGAATCCTGGCATCTTTGGGAAGATCCCACAAGGTGTGGGAAAGAGAGAGCCTGAAACTAAAATATCGCTCTCTTCAGTATTTGGAAGGAAACAAAGAGAAGAGGATTTCAGAGGAATGGGCAATGCAATGCACCCCTGTCCCAGCTAAGCCCTGTGAGGGAGCACCTTGTTGCTTTTACAGTAGCTGGAATGCCTGGAAGGCTTCCCCAAGGATCAGCAAGGAATTCATGGCAGGTGCTGCTGCGATCAAGATGGATCCTGCACCCTGCACGGGTGGAGAAGAGCAGGATAACAGGGAGTTAATGTTGGTCAGTGTAACAATCCTCCAGAAGTGATGTCTGTTGTCTGCAGGCCCTGCAAAAAGGAGCATTTGCATGGTGGTTAGGAGGAAAAGCCTAGAGGGAATTCCCTTAGAGGAAATTTCCCCTCAAATCAACCAATAGTCATTTATTAAGCAGGAACTCATACACTAAAAACACCCCTGGTCAGGTCAAGATCCACCCGAGTAGAAAAGAGCTCACAGCAATAACACAGACACAAAAAAGAAGCTACATAAATATAATTTATTATGTTAATATATAATTTCAGCTATCATATGGATTATAAACCACATTTATCTCAGTAACCTGGGGCCTTGCACAGCCACACACACGACAGGCTGCCTTGAAAGAGAATGGTTTCAGCCTCAGCCTTCCCAGCAAGTGCTGGCCCCTGCAAATGCTCCTGAATCCAAATATCTCCTGTCACCAAAGCCTGAAAAATCCCCCCATGGTACACTGTGTCTCTGTGTGCCTCTGGCTGCCTTCTCCAACCTGTCTGTGATTTCTGCTTCAGATCCTCATCTTTTCCTGGATTTGACAGGTATAATACAGGCATAAGACAACTTTTGCTGATTCTGCACTTGACAGGAGCGTGCAGGATTGCTCCGTGTGGGGTGGGGGTTTTTTGTTAGTTACAAAGGTACCTTTTGCCTGGGAGGAGGAAGGGTAACAATTTCAACAGCTTGTTGCAATTCATTGTTTGGGTTCTTTTAATCACAGATGAAGGTGGGGGCATCTGATATTTTCAGATGGCCCCAGAGCAGATGACCAGGGCCTGGCAGGAGGCAGCTCAACCATTAATGCTGGCAAAGGTTTCATTCCCAAAACCTCCCTGTGCAAGGGGTTTCTGTGTGGTCACCTTCAAGACAAGGAGATGTTAAACTGCTGCATGTGAAAGGTTATTTTGGACAGCACAGTGTGGCAGGAAAAAGGTCAGAAGCCACTTTCAGGTGTGGAAAAGTCATTTTCTTCATGTTCAGCACAGGGATTTTCATACAAAATGGATGCTCCACTATATATAGGTATGTCATGATGCTTGTAGGACATGTTGGCATTACACATCCCACTTGACATGCCCTATCAACGTGGGCTGAGTAATTTCAGGTTGTGTTTAAATAAAAGTGACTATATTTCTCCTGCAAGCACAAGTCAGTTAAAAATATCCCGTGGTTACTGCTTTGAAAATGCCTTCAAAGCAACTTGCTCCTGTCAGGAAGACAGGGCGATGTGACAGCCACACTCAAACACTCAGCTGCAGAGCCAGCTTGTCAATGGGAGCAGCCCTTGCCATCAGGAGAGGTGGGATGCCTTTCCCTGGCCACCACTGCCACCACACTGACCCCACGAGCTGCCCCTGCTTCTTCCTGGGCTGCTGGCAAGACATGCCCAGTGTTAGCAGAGACTACACACAGGACAGATTCTGCCTCTGGACTTTGTATATTTATATCTTTATATAGATATATCTATATTTATATTTATATTTTCTATTTTATATTTTTATACATTTACACATTTTATGTTATAGTTAGTTATATATTTTTATATTTATATAATATATATTTATAATTTATATTTAAATATATTTATATATTTTTATGTTAGATATTGTGTCTTTTATATTTTATATATGTATATATTCGTGGTTTTATATATATTTTGTATATTTTATATATATTTATGAATGTATATTTTCATATATTTATATATTTGAATGATATATATTTTAATATTTATATATTTAATTTTTAACATTGTAATATATATTTTATATTTGCATTTTTAATACATTTATATATTTTATATATTTAGATATATTTTTATAGTTATATATTTGCATTTTATATTTTTTCTATATTTATATTTAAATACTTAATTTTTATTAAATATATTTCTATATTTTAATGTTTATGTAATTATATATTTGTATTTTTATATATTTATAAAGTCTTCCTCTCACTGACAATGAATGTACAGCCCATAGATTGTATTTCCTGCCCTGGAACTGCTCCATCACACGCAGAGCCACGATAACCCAACAGAAGTGGAAATTGTTCCTGTGACGCTCACGGTCCCAGCCACACAATGGGGTTTTGGCACTCCCGAGCGTGTTTTAAGCACAGTCAGCTGCAGATGCAGACCCAGCCCTGCTCTGGGGGCTGAGTGGATCCTCCTGAGCTCCGAGCAGGAAAGAGGGGCCAGCAGTAGGTGTGACCCCTGCTTTTCCCCGGGTGCTTCTGTGTCCACAGACACGGCCGGGCTCCCACCTGCACGGAAACAAGAGCCTGACACCCCTGGGCGTGTGCTGGAGCTCCCCTCGGACCCTGCTGCTCAGGCTGAGGCTGTGAGCCCAGCTCCGCAAAAAAGAAACCTCAAACCTCCAAACGCAAGGGTCGGGGGCTGCAGGCTGCTTTTTGGGGAGGCTCTGGGTGAAGCACCGAGGCCGAGGTCACTGAGCAGTCACTGACGTTTGGCTGCATCCCCTGGTGGGCTGGTGTCCCCTGCAGAGATCAAGGAGAGGGATAAAAGGCCCCATCCATGCGGGGGGATGTGAGGGTAGAGCAGGGAGAGAAGGATTCCTGTGCCCTGAGGATCAGAGATGACCCAGAGCTGGGGCAGGTCTCACAGAGGAAAAACAGGACACACAGCAGAGCGGCAGCTACATGAAAACCGTATTTCCCATCCATCAGGGAGCTCAGGTGAGGTGAGGGCCTCAGCTGGACAGAAATCTCTCTGAACTGATCCCATCAGGACACACGGACGGCTCATTCTGTCCCTCTGCAGCGGGGCAAGGAGCGCAGAGCTCGGGGCATGTCCTGCCAGCGCTGAGCTGGAGATCACAACGACATCCTGGCAGGCTCTGAAAGCCCGTCCCAGCCCTGTGGCATGGACAGATTTATGTGGGACAGATATATATACTGTATGTATGCACTGGCATGTCGGGGGGAAATGAAAATATGCCCTGTCAGCTTCTTGCACTAAGACGTGTTAATTCACACGCCTGGCTCTTCAAGCAGAGCCAGGGTGATAACTGAACAGCCCACCCCAAACAAAGGATGTCTAGCAGCTCTTAAAAAAATCACAGGAGTGGTCAAAGCCCCTCATGTCTTTTTATTTCCACACACGCATTCGCAATTTCCACCCTACCGATTGCTTTTGACTGCTTGATTTCACTGCTTTGAGACAGCAAACATATGGAATTATTCAGGAGGCTGCTGTGTGTAACACTATGTTGGAATAATTGTTCCATTTAGCTTTATTCCCTATGCTTACAAAATCTTAGAGGAACTTAAAATTATCCTAACATTTGTACGGGCACGTTGGCAGGCTTGGTTTGTGCATCTGAATGACAGAGAAAAAATGAATGTAATGCTATACCAAAGGCACATTCTATCCACAGAAGTCAGGAGAATCCAGACTAATACTCTTGCAGCATTGTTCGTATTCCAAAGGTATAGGTCTCCTTAGGATCCACATTTGATATCCTCATTTGGATTCAGCACCACTTGGCTTGCAGGGTTAAGGACTTGCTGTAAATACCAAGCGCTACATCCTGCCCAATTTGTCTGTCAAAGAGTTAAGGAAAAAAAAAAAAACAGTGGTGGTTTAATAGACAGTGATGCAAAACTCAGTTTATTTATAGAAGAACAGGAAGAGGAAAATACACACAGAGCATCTCTCCTGTGGCGAGTTAGGATTAGGTCCTGCACAGTTACAGCTGAACCAAGAGGAAGGAAAAGGGTGTTTGCTCTTGCTATAGATTTTGTGTGGTGAATGAAGATGATGTCAGGCTGTTTGTTTGGCGTGTGTGTGGAGGGAAGACAGATCTTTCATACCCTGCTTGGAATTGTTTGAGTTCCCCAATTTGTTTGCTCTTTCTTTGGGACACAGGGAAATGTGTCTGACCCCCAGCCTTCATTGTGGAGGGAGAAAAACTGTAACTAGTTGGACATCTCAAAAAATAGTGTCCTGAATTTGTCAGAAAGGCCAGCAGATGAGAGGAGAGGAAAGGCTGTCCGTGACAAATCCACTGGCATTTTCAGCACCCAGCATTCACTGTCACTGCTGCATTTGGCTGGGAAAGGCCTGTCCACCATCCCACCTCTAAAAACAGCCCAAGCCAAAAGGCTGGGGTATTTTTCGTTGGACAATAAAGAAGGAATGTCTGTGAAGTCTCTTAGGAGATGTAAATTGTTCCAGCTCCTCCACCAGCCATGCCAAGGGAGGATGTGCCAAAATGTTGGGGTTTTAACTGTCCATCACCACTGGTGTTCTGGATTCTTTGGCTCATCCAGAACTCCCCCAGTTGTTCTGAGGTATATGTCACATATGTCTGTGGTGGAAAGGAATTCATAAAGGGCCAAGGAAGGTCCTTTTTGCCACCAGTCCATCGGCCCCTCGTGCCAGTTCAGCTGCATCTGTGTTGGGAACCAGAGGAAAACCATTAATTGGTGCAAAGTGCATTCCTCATCAAAACCTCATTACCAGAACAGAAGCCAAGCACTCCACAGCCTCCTCACAGCTGGTGGGCTCTCCCACTGCCATCTGATGAAGTGCAGGAAAAGGAATTATCCCTTTTTTCCCTGCTTCTATTTCGAAAGGATTTGATTAACATTTAAATAGCAAGTTTAGCAATTGCCCTGTGTTGTGCATCATGCACATCTGCAACCACCTCCTATGCAACTCTGTGGACTGTTCAACCTTTTGCCTTTCTTTTTATGGATCTCTTGGTAGCTTCCTTACCTCATTAGGCTTTTGAATCCTGAAATAAAAACTTGATGCCTGACTTCTCTGTCCCGCGTTTGTTTTTAAAGCCCCTTTTGAGGACATTAAATCAAGATCAGGGTCAATAACATTCTGGTTTAGGAGCACACAGTGACTATTTAAGGTGTTTGGAACCTCCACATGATCATTTATCACAACATTATCCCAGTTCAAATGTTTAATTATGGCATATTTTCAAATCCCTTTCCAGGAGCTCTATAAATATCTCAGCAACATCGAAATACCAATTTAGCTGCCAACACCTAAAACTGTCTTTTTTTCACGCAGCCTGGCCTGTGCTTTCTCTGCTGCCGAAGGAGACTCTGTTTACATCTGTGTTCTGGGAGCCCATAAATGTTGTGTCCTTTCTCTGGCTGCTGTTTGCTGGCTGCCAGGGGCTGAATATTTTGTTTTGCAGACGTGGCTGTGTGGTTTTGCTCTTCCAAGGGGGAAAACAAAGGTCCTTCAAGGCAGATGAAGGTGTCAATCAAAGGCTTCCCACATCCAAGCTCTGATCTCCACATATGCTTGGTCTTACTTGTTTTCACTGCTCAGAGCGTGGGAAAACAACTTAAAAATAGACATTTAACACATTGGCTAAGTGATATTCAGAAGATTCTGTGCTAGACGGGGGCAGAGCCATGTATATGTATTACAAAATAGTAAATTCATTGAAAAATGTGGCCTTAGTCTTTCTGGAATCATCAGTGTCTTGAGAACTGTCTGTGCTGGTACATTTATTTGGGGAAAATCCATTTATTTCAGAAAAAGATTGCTAAAATTGCCTGAAGGTTGGGAGATGGGAGGCTATTCTGCTCAAGCAAAAAAAAAAAAAAAGAACTAAATTTACCCACATCCCAAAGAGTCCTTGCAACCCTGAAATGGGGGACATTTCTTATTGCAGATTTTAATGCCCTAGTTTTCCTTTTTGTTTGTTTTTCCTTTCACAAGGCCAGAAATCAGAATTTTGCTCAAGCTTATGAAGAAAATAATACCTTTTTGAGTGGATTGATTTTTTCCCCTCATGGAAGAAATGAATTAGAAATCTTTGATAACTTTGTTCACTTCAGAGAGATTTTGAGCTGATTTGCTTTGTTTGGCCGATGTACTGGAAGATCCCTTTCATTTTCTCAACCCTAAGCAGCATCCACTCAGCTCTTCTGAAATGCTCATTATCTAATCTTGTTATTTGTGATAAAATCCCAGAATGGTTTGGGTTGGGAGGGACCTTAAAGCTCCTCCAGTGCCACCCCTGCCATGGGCAGGGACACCTCCCACTGTCCCAGGCTGCTCCAAGCTCCATCCACCCTGGCCTTGGACACTGCCAGGGATCCAGGGGCAGCCACGGCTTCTCTGGGCACCCTGTGCCAGGGCCTCACCAGCCTCACAGCCAGGAATTCCTTCCCAAAATCCCATCTAACCCTGCCCTCTGGCAATGGGAAGCCATTCCTCCTTGCCCTGTCACTATAATTTAAAGTCTTTATGTTTAAATTTTTCCCAACCTGGAAATGAAACTCAAGATAATTTTAGTAAGGAGGTAACATAAATGGAGATTTTTATTTTAAGGCCTTCAGGAGCAGCTATGGAAAGATGTCCACAAAAGGCCATCCCCACAAGGATGAGTACATTTTTATAGGTTTTAGGAAATTAGCATAATTGATAAAAAGCAATTAGGAGGACAAGTGGTGATGCAATTCCCCCCCAGGTCAAGCCCCTTCTCTGGAGCCCCACTTCAGCACTGGTTAGACTTTGTCCATGAAATATATCTCCAAGAGTTGTTTTCATCCTTGACTCTCAGGAAGAACTAAGATAGCACAAGGGCCATTTATCCCCCAGGTCTTGGAGCTCTGGAATTTGTTTTGTCTTTCTGCCTAGGGAACAGCCATGGAAAAGCTTTTCTAGTCACTAATACAACAGGCTACAGAGCTACACTTATATGTGTGAAGAATACAGAGAACATATCAAAGGAAAAAAGGCAAAACCCAAACAGCATCATTTTAAATGTTTTTTTTCAACCCCATGGTAAAAGTGAGTAGTGGGAGACCCATGGAAATCCATGGACTGGGAAGAGCCCTGCAGTACCAAAGGGTGATACAGGGCACAGCTCAACTCAGCTGGAATCAGGTTTTGGCAAAAGTTCCGAAGTGCTGCAAAACCCATAGGCACGTGCCCACACCCTACTGGAAAAAAAAAAAAGAGAGAAAAAAAGAAAACTACATTTAAAAAATTTAAAAACATCCCTCCTACTTCTAGGAAAATGTCAAGCTGCTCTGCTTAAAACTTTAGTTTTCTGCTTAAGGCTAAGGGGATGATACCAAAGCCTTACACCCACCTTCCACCAAAACACTTCAAGGTAAGTGTCAAAGCTCAGTGTGTGGGCAGGTCCCACAGACATCACATTGCTTTGTTTTGTGATTTTCAAGACTCTTTCACACACCTTTCTGAGAGTCCAAAGCCAAGTTTCCTCCTGGCTGGTTGGCTTGGCAGGTGTGACACCTCCTCCTGGGCATGCTCCTGGTCTGTTCCTTCTTTCTAGGAACTCGCTGTGATTTTTCTGGTCTGCATTTTCACCTGGCAGGTGGAACACCACAGCCCACGGATCTTAGAAAATCAAGGAGATGTTTGTGTTGAACTGCAGAATAAAGAGAAAAAATAACCCTTGCTAGAGAGCCAAAACATGAATGTGTTAGAGTCAAGGATGACACCATCTCCTGGCCCTATTTCCCCTGGCTCTGTTCCAAGACCACCCACTTTCAGTTCTTGGTCTACATGATTGGCCAGCACCCAGCAGAATTGCTTTAAACCTCTAGCCCTATTTTCCCCCCCTCCAAACCTCCACCTGACAAATAGTTTTTAAATTCCCATCAATAACTCTGCAGTTAACCATAACAGTGAAGGCAGGTTCCCTTTTCCCCACGCATTTGGGGACCTGGAAAGAGCCCAGGTCATAATTCAAGCAATTGTCCATTCTGGTGGTCCAGGGCAACCTGGAAATGAGGCTCCCAGTTTTGCTGCTACCCTGAAATTCCACCTATTAAGCAGCAATTTTCCAAAAGTCTCCACCTTGAGATGTGTGTTGCAAAACCTGTTTGGGGGATAAAATCCTAAAAGAGACTGCAGCAAAGGCAAAGGGATAGATTAGCATCTCATTAGCATATTGCGGTGACTTTGGCATGTACAGCTGCCTGATTGCAATTAAAAGTCATTTCTATTTCTGCTTAAGCACATTCAATGTATGATCAGATAGATACAATCAAGATTCCAAACCCTGTGGTGACTTTGAAACAACTCTGAGTTATTTGGCTGCTCCAGTGCTCACAAAACTTGAGACTTGTAAAGATACCTCATCACTGGAACTGCAAACTCACACAAAATACACCCAAAAATACCTAAAATACCTAAAATACCACCAAAAGTCCTACTGCTGGTTTGGTACTATTTAATATAGCCCTGCATTCAGGACACGTATGACTTTGCAGGATTAAACCTCCTGAAGCTGCTGACTGATGAGGGCATTTCTCTTCCTCCTCTTGTTGGCTCTTTGATGAAGGCTCTCCTTCAGCTTTGCAATATTTTAACCAAAACTGACCACTTTCTTGGAGTGTTCCTTGTGGGCAGGCAGAGCCCAACACAAAAAGGGTCTTTTCGAAAGTAATGATGAGCAATATTAACTCATTTGGCATTAAGAGGTCTTTTACTCTTAAAGAAAAGAACAAAACCAATTGTTTTCTGAGGTGCCTTTTGGAAAAACAGTGCCTTTCTACGTAGTTGTCTAGAATTGGAACAGAAAAAATGTCCTGGTACTTTTATTTTACCTGAAGTCAAGTTTCTGCAGAGAGAAGAACAATGTGAATTAGAGATGGATGGATGGATGGATGGATGGATGGATAGATAGATAGATAAACAGCTGGCATATGGACCTTCAAGTGCAGGAAATGAATGCCAGCTCAGAACCCTTTTCCTCTCCAATTTCCTCTGTTAATGCACATGAACTGGTTAGAGTGCACAATTAGGGGGAGGCTGCCTGTTTTCAATTAGGTCAGAGGAGAGGAGCTGCCTCTTTCCTAAATGAATTGCAGATAAAGCTTCCCAGGAGTGGGCCTCCTTCTCCCAGGGCTGGCATAAATCAGGGAATGCAGCAGCTGCCTGCAGCTTTACCCCAGGGAAAGCAGGGTCCAGCCTGCCCACGGGGCTCATCCTGCCCTGGAAAGGCATCGTGGCATGGCCAGGAGAGCTCTGTCCTCCTTTTCCCCACTGTTTTCCACCATTCCGTATTTCTAATGATGAGCACATCTGGATTTCGTTCCCTGCCTTCAATCTGATAGGGGATGGGGGAGGTGGTCTCTCTCTCAAAGTCCTTGTCAAGAAGATGGAGGTGCTGGAGCCATCTGAAGGGGAAGCGTGAGTTATTTTTGTTGACAGGATTTCAACAAGTAACAGCTCTGGCTAATTGCACTGTAATTGATTTGTCATGTTAATACAGACGTCCAGGGAATCTCAGTTACTTTCTTGTCCCTTACAAAGGGCTTTCGAACTCCGGGCTGGTTTGCTTTAAAAAGAGAAACACAGCAAATAAAATAGAGCAATTGGAGTAATTTGCTCAAGTCCCCCAGGCACAGGGAATAACAGTTACTGCTGGAAAATCAGATACATCCATAGGAGGAGCACTCAGGAGCTTTAGGAAAGCAGATGACCAGGGGAACTGGGCACTCAGCATTAGCTGAGCCCTAGCAGTCACCAGAGAGATTTTTCTATCCTTTTAATGTTCTAAAACCTTTGGTTCACAACGATTTCTTTTTCCTTTATGATGTTTAATAGGAGAGAAAAAACCTCTGCATTAGTATGGGAAACAAACCCCACCATTTCAAATCTACATTAAGGGGAATTAAAGTGCAGCCTCACCCCTTCTCTTCCCCCACACGCTTCAGAACTGGGGCCAACTGGTGCTTCAAACTAATGCTGGGAAAAAGATTTCCTTCTATCCAAAATGCTCTAAAATTGCCCAGCCCTTGTTCTGCAGCATCTGGCATCAGTCACTCCTTGGAGTCAGGCTACACAGGATGAACTGGAATCTAAAGGAATGGGATCAAAAGCTCTGTCTGTATGAGGACACATTAACATTTTTTCCTATAAACCATGACCTTTCCAGTGCAGTAAAAGTCCCATCTGAGGGCCTCGAGGTGTTCAGCCTGAGCTGCAGGGACAGGAGCACTGCGAGTGCCCTGTGATTCACCCAGTCACAAAACAGCCAAGTCACCTCACATACCTAAGGCCAGCATTAGGCTTTCCTCTGATAATTAATGCATTTAAAAATAGGACATCCAAAAGCTGATTTGCAGCATCCCCCACAGAGAACTGTGATTTTACTGTGACACCATTACAAGTGATACAACATGCTGATTTACCTTTTCTCTTAACTGGCACCATCTCCCAAACATTCCCACTTTGTTTGTGGGAAATCTGTGCCCTGAAATTTGTGGGAAGTGCAGAAGAAACTCAGCTCAGAGCCCTTTGGAGACCATTTACTGCTGCAAGGTCACCACTCACTGAGCTGAGCTGACCCAACACTGATAAAAGGATGGATCACACTCCATGAGCTGCTCCACCTTTCAGTACTGAGCAGTCAGTGTTAAATCTCACACAGACAGAGCCTCTGGAAATGATGGATGTAAGGGACAGAAGAGATGTTTGGGAGGTTTATGTGACTTTATGGCTACACAGGTGCTGAGCACCAAGGCTAAGCCTCTCTGAAAAAGCATTCAAAGCGTGTTTGAAGGGCCTCAAAGGCACACAGGCTTCGAGGATCCTCTGCATGGGGCTGGATTCCTGATCTCTGATTTTCCCCTGGGAGAAACAATGACTGGACATGGCCCTCCAAACCCCGTGGCATTGTGATTGCAACGTGGTGCAGTTTGATGAATTCATCCACTGATATTGATGGAAAAACCTCCATGCAAGGAAATGGGCTGGAAGCCAGGCCCACAGCCAGGCCCTGTCTGGAGCTGTTACTGTGCTGGTGGATTCTGTAACAACTGTATCATAAAACACTTTACAAAAGAGGCATGAACTCTGGAAAAGAGTGAGGCTTATATATTCTGTTTAAACAGAGGAAGTTGCTCAGTGACTTGGCAGCCGAGCAGGACCCCCAGTTACGGGTAACCCAAGCCAACATCAGAGAAACTATAAAAGCAGATAGTTAACATCAAGGCTCACATCTTTCCAGTCTGTTACTGATTCTTATGAGTATCTCTGAGCTGGATCTAGAGCTGGATGAGAGGGAAATGAAAGGGCTGTGTGATGAGGGTGACAGCCCCCTGCATGCAGACAGCCCGGGCACAGGTTTGTGCAGGCTGCCAGGTCGCTGCTTGAAATTGCTTTTTCAGGGAAATCGATACCCAAATTCCCCTTGACGTCAGTGGGGCCAGAGTTTCCCATTTTTGTCTGATGAAATGTCAGGGGGTGAGGTGAAGTAGCTATCACAGACAGAAAGAATGCAAATATAAATAGAATGGGGAAAAATTAGTAGCCAACAAATATTCCTTCCTTGTTGCATGGAAGATCTGGAAATTTAAAAAATCCCCACATTTCTTTGCATTCTGCAAAGAATAAATTAATCCCCAGGTTTCTGGTTTTGGATGATAAATAAATGTCTGAATAAAAGGAAAGAGAGGAAATGAGAGGCAGGAACACATAACTTTTCACTCAGAAGGGTCTGAATCTTGGCTAGGACCAGGCAACAGCGTAAAATCATTTTCTTGTATTCTTGAGCCAAGGTTTGATGGAATGGAGGCTTTAGTGACAGCATTGCCTTAAATAAATGCCTCTCCTGGCCTCTAATTCCCACTGCTGAGCAGCAGCACACAG
The DNA here is from genome assembly GCF_031753505.1 of Anomalospiza imberbis. NCBI lineage: Eukaryota > Metazoa > Chordata > Aves > Passeriformes > Viduidae > Anomalospiza > Anomalospiza imberbis. The sequence continues at coordinate 31,321,422 of NC_089682.1, forward strand.
GGTCTGTGGAGCCATGCTATAATCAGGCTCAAACAAGGGGTCAAGCTTAGAATAAAAGCTCTGCAGGAGTGTTGGGAAGTCGTTGGGAAGATGGGGATGCCATCAGATTTACCACCAGGATCCTTGACCTGTCTTTGCAGGTTCCCTGGATTTGCCAGTCCTCCTTGTCCCCATCCTCCTGTCCATGGAGAAGGCTGTGGGATGATGGGGGCAGCAGGTTTGGGACACGAGCTGTAATCAAGCTCAGGACTGCCTGGCATGCAGTGTGTGAATAACAAGTTTTATTCTCTTGTAAAAATGTTAAAAAGTTTAATAATGGACAATAGGAGATAAAGACAATAAAGTAAAGATTATGGTCCATTTAGCCAAGAGCACACTTGCTATTTTGGAAGCACTCTTTATGTACTCTTTCTATTGCATCAGCTTGTTATATATTCATAAACAATTATGCATAGTAAACTTTTCTTTAAACCAGTTTACATGTTTTAAGAATTGTTTAGCATATTTCTTTTTTGGGTTTGTTTTTTTTTAGAGTATGTGTATTTTTTGGCTGTGGTTTTATTATTACTTTGGGTTTTGGTTTATACTGTTTTTAGACAGTGAGTGTTGATAGTTGGTATATCTGTAGTAGGTGTTTTTATTACATGTTTATTGGATGTTATCTTATTTAAGTCGGTATTTTAACACAAGTATACTTATATTTGTTATTTCATTACTATATATAAGTTTATTTCATTACTATATATTTAAGTTTAATTAACAACAGAAACAAAAACGCTATCTTTATTATAGCAAAGTTACTTTAACACCACACATATAAAATCCATTTTAATGTTTGTGAAAAACCAATATTATAATATGCATCTATAACAAGTTCTTCATCCTCCTTTTCCCCCATCCATAAATCCTTCCTTTTCCTGTGCTGTGCTTTCTTCCTCCCCCATTTCTCTACCCACCCCTAATGAGATTTTCTCCACGTGGCTCAGCTTTGCCACCTCTGCAGCGAGTCTGCTGTTTGTGGCACTGGTGCCTGGGTGATACTGTCCTTACCTGGGTGACATTGTCCTCACCTGGTGTTCCTGGGCGTGCTAACCTGTGCCTCGCTGCCCTTGCAGGGTCCTACCCCCCCTCCCCCGAGGGATTCTCTCCAGTTATCTGTGACTTCTGGCCACCGCTCACTTAACACCTCCTTAGCCACCTGCAGAATCCAGCCCTTATGTGGAATTTCCCTCACCTTATCTGTCCTTATCTCTCAGGGCCAGCAGTTTCTCATGTCCTGTCCAGCAGTTTCCCACGTCCTGTTCAGTCAACTTAACTCCAGGCCAGGGCTCAGCCAGTGACTTTGTCAGCTGCCCACAGCTCCAAAAATAGAGGAAGGAAGAGGAAGAAGATGGTGAGATAACACTTCTCAGTCGTTCACCATCAGCCTGGGAGACTGCCCGGAGCTGTCCCCACAAACACCGGGCAGAGCAACCACCTGCAGAGTGGTTTTGCTGGAGAAGTTTGGGTGGCTTCGTGACTGCAGAATGAACGTGGATCAGTAATGACCAACTGCTGAGAAGGAAGCGCCCAGGGGTGAGAGGTACAGGCAGCAACACCACGCGTTAAGGCCAACAAAAATAATCATTCCACACTGCTGGGTCAGGTTGTGATGATGTTGGCTGGTCTGCTCTGCCTAGGTTTAGGGACTGTTCTCCAAGAAGGATGTGAGGTGGAGGATATTTCAAAGAGAACTGGGTCTAAAAAACAAGACCTGTGGGGAAAGATTGAAGGGAATGGAAGTGTTCAGGGTAAAGAAAGGAAAAAAATGAAGGGAAATATGCCAGTATTCTCAAAATGCATAAAAGCAGGCTGCACAGAGGAAAGAATAAACTGCTCTTTCACGTGGTCAGGGCACAGAGGAAGCATTAATGGCCTCAGGGGAAGATCTAGGTTAATTGTGAGGAAAGTTTCCTAATGATCTTTGGACAAAGATCTGGACCAGCTTGCCTTGGAAAGCCCTGGGAGTTCCAGCAGGAAAAGCTTTTGAGAGCAAGCTGGAGTAACATCTGTCAGGGGGGTTAAGCCCAGCTGAACTTGCATTAAGGTGTGGGATTGGTCTCTTGAGGACCCTCCCAGCCCTGTCCCCAGTGAGCCCATGGAATTCCCCACAGCAGGAGAAGAATTTGCTCTGTATTTCCTCAGCCCTTCTGATCTGAGCCATCGGCAGCAATCAGAGGAGGAGAAAGTGATGGTGGAACTGGGGACCTGTGACAGAAACCTGTTTGTTTGCCAAAGACAGACAAAGCTCTGTGTCACTGAACCCAGTAGAAATCCTACAGGAGAAGCCAATCTCTTTGCTCACAGTTTTCAGGCTCCTTCCAGCCAGCTCTCAGACCAGAAATATTCCCACAGGAGATTCTGTGTATCCCCAGTGCTAAATCAGGCTGTATCTGGTGGGGTTTTTACTGCCTTCCCTTTGAATTCTTTCCATCTTCCTGCCCTTCTCCTTTTAGAGACACCAAGCTTTTTCCTTCCTTTCTTCCCTTTGCATCCCTTTTGTATCCAGGTTTTCATTTTGGGAGGGGATGCCTGGTGACATGCAGGTATTTCTTTCAATGATTGGAAGCAAAGAGCTACTTGAACGTGCACGTTCAGAAAGATTTAATTCAAATCAAACCGATACTATGAATGACTAAAAACTCCCCACAACCTGAAAAACATGCAACATACGCAGGCAACAAGAATGACTTAGTGTTAGTCATGGCTGTGAATGATGCTTCAGGTGGAAAATTGTGCAGAGGAGCTTAAAATAACTGAGTGAAATGAGAAATAGGTGAATGAAAAATAAGATATTTATTCTTATACTGTCAGGTGCTTGAGTTTGCACAGAGTCCTGAAATTATGCAGACGAACTCTGCTTAGACTGGAGAAAAAAAAAAAAAAAAACACAAAAATCAGCTACAAAGCAGTTAACGTTCATGGCAGATGCTCTGTTTGTTTAACAAGTACTTTCAGGCTTTTTTTGCCTGGAGAGCAGTGTCTCTTTTTTCATGTTAATGGGGATGGTTCTTTTAAAAAAACACCAAGTTAAGAGGCAAAGAATAAAACATATTTATTCTAAATGGAAAGGCAATTACCTCAGCGACGTTCCCCTGGGCATAAAAATCTCCATGCAGTGCTCAGTGGAGCTCCAGTAACCACTTTTGAGAGTCGTCTGCATGTAGAATTGAGTTGGTTTTAATTGCTTATTGAATTACCTGGGTCCTAGCCCTCAGCCCTTCCAGCTGTAAATTGGTTACAGTCTGAAGTGGGAAATGATGAGAAGTTGTGTGTTTCAAAATAAGCCCATAAAGTGCTTTCCCCTACGTGTAAGGAACTTCCAAACTGAATTGGTTTTCTCCCGTTGGCAAAAGAAAAAAAAATTGCTGGGGATGCACCGTTCAGACATCCAAACAGATTTTTCATTCAGGTTTTTCCAGACAGAGGGAGAAGAGCTTTTGGATAGTTTTGACTTCATTTCCACCTATCAGAGGCAATAGATTGCCTCAATGGTGTCTGCAGCTAATAGGAAGGAACAGACTCACACCCACAATAACTACTTGTGTTTGAAAACTTCTGGCACATGAAGAGATGAGATCAAGCTGGATTTTTAAATGGGTGGATTTTCTTGAGTTAACTGAGGATCTTGGTTTGGATGCTAAGAATTCTGCTCTGATCCCTGCTGTGACTTCTGGGGAAAATAGCATTTTCAGCAGCACCAATAATGCAATCCTGGAAGCTGGTCTGGAGGAGGAAGAGTATCACCACAAAATGTGAATTGAAAGCCAGCTACTTGAGGCTGAGCTGAACTTTACTGGTTTGTACAGCTCAGTGACTGCAACTCCCACCAGATTCCAGGGCAAACCACCACGGATTCACTGAGCAGGTCCTGGCCAGATCCCTGCAAGGAGGGAAATCTCCTTTGCTGCACCCTGCCCTGCTCTGGAGCTGTGGATCTGGCTTCATCCCAAAGTTGTTGGGAATCTGCTGACTAGCAGGACATTATTATTATTATTATTATTATTATTATTATTATTATTATTATTATTATTATTGAAATACCCATTTCAAACAGTCTAGGAAGCTGAGATTCCACCACATTTGTTGTTCACAAGCAACAGGGTTTTTAAGGTGGGTCAGAGTGAGCCCAGGTCTCTTCTGGAGGAGCACAAACCCTACCCAGAGAGCCTGCACAGCGAGGTGCAAGCTGAAGCTGGAACAGCCACAATCAGCTGTTGAGCTCCAGGCTCCAAAGGGGCAGCAGCCAAGGAAAATCAGAGTCTCAGTGTGCTGGGTCTGCCAAGGCAGCTCCACACAGGCACTCCTGGCCCTGCTGGGTTACATCACGCTTTTATTTTCCTTTCCCCAGCAAATTTTTACTGGCTTCGTTTTTTTAATTTTTTTTTTTTTTAATTTTTCCCCCCCGGTGTGATTCAAATACCAGGCTGAGGAGGTCATTCAGAGGAAGGATGTGCTCTGTGCTTGGCTGGCTGGAACCCAGCGTCAAGCTTCAGGCAGGACCGTGCTTTAGGAGCCAGCCAAGGCGCAGGGCACGGTGTGCAGATGTCCTGCACCAAGCTGAGGCCCATTCTGCAGGGAGTTACCCACTGAAGGAGGGACACAGCGTGTGTTTGTCTGTGCAGACACAAAGCACTGCTGCACCCTCAGGTCACCAGCTCTGCTGTTCACCCTGGGGCTGATTCAAACCCCAGAGATGCTGCTGGGAAGCCTCCCCAAGACTCGGATGGCCTCTGGAGCAGCCTTGCAACCAGCACAGTAGCCTGGTGGAGGGATGCAGCTGCCATCAGTGTTGGGAGCAGGGATGGGACCCAGGCTCACACCCTGGGCTCAGTGGACCACTGACAGAGGTTCTCACAGGAGATGAAGGGTGTGCAAAGGGGATTTACGGGGCAGGAGGGTCTGAGTGTCCCACCCCACGTCTGGTACCGCACGTGTGCTCTCTGCTGTGTGAAGTGGAGGACGTTGAACTCCCAGTTTCCTGCTGCTCTCCATCCACATCCCTGCTCTGCATCCAGCTCTGCATGCCTGCAGAAATGTCCCTGTGGAAGTGCTTTCCAGCCCGTGACAGCTGTGGCATTGCAGCCACAGGGCTGCTTTTAATGCAGAGAGGGGCACTGAAAAATTCCTCTCTCCTTTCTAGTTATGTCTTCCTTACAGGAAGTTTTTGATATGGCTTTGGTCCAGCTGGCTCTCTGAGAAAAGGAGAGTCTTTCCACACATAAACCTGCCTTGAACTTTATGATTAAAAAAAAAAAAAATTGACAAAGTTAAACATGTCAATTGTCAGTTGGTTTAATGAGAGCAGGGAGAGGAAAGAGGTTGTTTTAGGCATGTGAGACTTCTTGTTCTTCAATAACAGAATGGAAACTTAAAACCAAACAGTGCTGCGTATGGGCCCAAATGATCTCTGCAGGGAAAGGGACTGCAAATAAGGAGGGTTATTTTAAGGACTCAATAAGTAATGAAGTCCCCCTTTAGGCTGGGCTGATCACAAGCAAATGAATAGTGACTCCAGCTTCAGAGCACACAGCCCTGGGGAAGTCACAGCCCTGCCTGGCTGGCCTTTAAAGTACTTGAGGCCTCTATGTGAGACTTAATTTGAGGACAAAGGGAATAAAATAGGAAGCACATCACTTTGTGGATGTGTGCCCTTCTGTTACAGAAATTGTTCTCCCACAGGGAGGAAAAAGGACTCAACTTCACTGGCACAGCAAGGCCTCTCTGCCAACACTCTCACAAAGGGTCTGAAGTAGATAAAAACCTCCAAAATCTGTTCAAATCATCCCTGCCTTGCAATGCTTTATGAGGAATGAGGACTAGAGAGAGCTCTTTGGGAGGAGCCACATAAAGAAGCATGTAGTGACACTGCTTCAAAAAAAAAAATTCCTCCTGAGGCTGCTTTTGGTGTTGGAAATACTCATTTTGGTCTTGGGCAACAGGCAGAGATGGAGTGGCAACAAAAGGGATCTGGCTGTGATTGCAGTGCACCTATCTGGATTGGCAGTGAGGTATTTTGAATGGCAGAATCAGGGATTTATTGGAATGTGGGCATCTGAAACAGGAAAGGGCAGGACTCCCCAGAGGGAAGTGATGCCTTTTTCTCAGAGAACCTTGGAGAACATCAAAGGGAGCCAGAGACCTTGGAGAGCTTGGAGATCTTTCCTTCACCACCCCAGCAGAGCCAGAGCATTCCTGAGCTCCAGAAAATGCAGACCTGACCTTATTTTAGCCTCTCCTCTGAGGCAAACCAGCTAATTCAATCTGAAAGTCCAACTTGAGGCAGAGACTTTTGTACCCGGATTACTCAATAATTCAACTGAATTTCTGTTGGAGATTATTCCTAGAGCAAATAAAATTATCTAGACATATAACAGGAATTCAGGACGGGCACAGTGTAGAAATTGGTTGTGTTGAGTGATATTCCTGGATGTTTCTTAGCTGCACACATATGACAAAGATGTCTAATCTACTGCCCGAGGACTTACATCAATGTCTTCCCAAAGTGAGGGCTGACACTAAGAATTTTCAAGCCATGGAAAACAGAGAAAAATGGACAAAAATACACAATGAGCAGACTGACAGGAATTTGTGGTAAAGCCAAATTACTATGAGTTCTGTTTTATTTTTGTTCTGCTGCTCTGTGAGCCAGATAAATGAGTTGATAGGCACAGGAAAGCCATTTTTGCTGGTCTGTGTGCAGGTGTAGGTATTGCTGTGCATGTACTAATGTACCAAACATACCCAGAACCTGTTTCTCCTGTGAATCAGCAACCCACAAGGCTCAGGGCTAAGTGCAATTTCTATTGAAGGAAAGGATAATTACAGTTCATTAGTAGATGAGGCACTCAGTTCTCTTCAGAGAACACACTTCAGAGTACTGCCTTTGCTTGCTCTTGAAGCAAAGCAAAATCAGGTTTTAAAAAAAGGATAATCAAAAAGTGCTGTATAACTTTAAATGCCAGCAAGGAGAAGAAAAACACTTTAAAGCCTAAAGAAATCCTCTTGTTCTTTATATTCTGTGGGTAAAGCCTTGGATTTACAGAAGCCAAAGGCAAGGCTCCCACTCATTTTAGTGGGGCCAGCATTTCAACATGCTTTGTGAATTCTCAGCATGTATGACTTGATCCCTTCTAAAGAGATTTATAGCAAGCAGGAGAAGCTACAACTCCATAAAATGTTGGTGTGCACACATGAAGTGAATTAGTAGACACAGAAGATTTTGACACTTAAACTCGGGTTTGCAAATGGAGCCCTTTATCAGCTTGAGCAAATGCAGTGTGGTAAATCCAGATAATTCCTGGAGAATTTCTGAGCCTGGGGTTTCTGTGTTACACACTTTGCCTGCCAAGAGCCTGGCTCTGCAACCAGCACCAGTTCTGTCCCAGTAAGGACTTGAGACCACATCCCTGGATATTCCATTCCTGTTGTGTTACCTCCACAGACAGCGAGGGTAGATATTAAACCTAGGACTTTTCTGTAGGGAGCTCAATTGATTTTCCATACAGGAAAATACCCCCTGTACATTGAAATGCATGAGAATCACACACCTGGCTACAAGGCAGAGCTTTAAAATATTCTGCCATGAATTTTACATGAAGAGGACTGAAGAGGTCTAGAAAGTCAAACCATGGCTTTTTAAACAAACAGCCCAGCTTTAAATTAATGTATCTGGGATTCCTCTGGCAATAAAAGATAGAGATCATGTTGACTGGGCTACACAGATGGACTAAAATTAATCTTGAAAAAGATTTTTAAACAATCTAAATTCCCTCCGTCCCCAGCATGGGCTCGGAGCTGGCTGGGGCAGCAGTGGGGCCATGGGCAGGTTAAATATCCCAGCTGATAATGAAGGCATTAATCTGAAGTGCTGCCTATGCATTTAGTCAATGCTCATAAAGTGACAGGCTGCAAAAGCAGAATGTTTTATTTAATCCCAAAGCAGGCTTGCAGAACCTTAGCCCTCCATCCTGGTGGAAGGAGAGCACGGTGTGTATAAGCCAGGCTGTCTGATATCCAAAGGCAGAACAGTCTCAGCCTCAGGGTTTGCCACAACTCTTGTGCTTGGGGCTGCAATTAAACTTTTCAACTTCAAAGAAGAAATATTTCTGAAAACAAGAATAACCCTCCAAATGATCCTGACACGAGCTAGCATATTTACTTTGCATGTTTCTGGAATATTTCTGGACTTTTCAAAACAGGGCTCAGAGTGCTGTGAGAAATTTGCCACCTCCAGCATTCAGGCCAAGGCAGCGTGGGGAGTGGCCCAGTGACACTAAGATTTATTTTCTTCTGCCTGTAGCAAATGGATTTGCTAAGATCTCAGAGCTATTGGAACAGAATTCCTAACACTTTAACAATGTAGGTCATGCATTATGCACACCATACTGCCTTGCATGTTTTACAGAGGATTAAAATGAGTAGTAGATGCTGGAAGTTGCTGACATGAGCAGGATGTGCTGCAGATGGCTGAAAGGCACCAGCAGGACCTGGGTTCTGATTGACCAGTGGGGTCTGTCTGCCCTTTTTTCTAAGCACAGTGAAATACTTTGAGAGTTGAGGAAAGCTTTCAGCCTAATCAACACTTAGCCTGGGCCTAATCAATCATTAAATGAACGGAAGGATGAGGGCAAGAGGAAAAGCTTTTAGTGTTTGGAAGCAGCGTGGAGGGAAGGATGTTTCTGGGATGAGGCAGCAGGACAGCTGTTCATCCACACGTGGAGGCTGTCCACGAGCTCAACTCGCCTGTCCACAGGTGTGGCATGCACAGAACAGGCTGGGAAAGGTGCCTCTTCCCCAGAACCCACCTCTGCCTCCAGGAATCAGAGGGTTAGGGAGCACAGGACACAATTTAAACCACAAAGCATGCATTTTCTTTGAAGTTTGCTCTAACTACTCGCCTTCCCCATAAATCCTTCCATATTTTTATTCCCAGGGTACTTCAATAATTTTCACTTGTTGAACTATTTCAGTTCAATCTGAGTTCAGAGCAACAACTTCTCTGTTGCAATCCACTCCCAGTTCTTGCCCTGCCCATGAGCGGAAGCAAACTGTGATGTTGAGTAGCCGAGGTGCTCTTTTGGATCATTTTTGTTCCTTGTTCACATGAAAATGAAGGCCAAACCTGCTCTCTGAGGGAGCCTGACCTGCCTTGGGTTGTGTGTTCACCTCAGTGCAAGCAAGATGTTTGCCCTCATGTGAGTGACCAATTCATCCACCGAGAAAAGCTGGTTGCAAGAACAGTTTAAACTATTTGGCCTCTTCAAAGCAATATTTCTCCCTGCTCCTGCCAGGCAGGGGAAGAATTATGTTCCCCTTTATATGACAATTTTAAAAGAAGCTGGTTCAAAGCAAACAGCAAAATGAGCTTGGGGGCCTTCCTGACTGTGTCACAGATTGCTGTGCGTAGCCAGCTGAAAGAAAGAGCTGCAATTTGTGAGAATCAACAAGTGGCCTCAAGAATGAAACCCTCCACCTGACAAATCATTTCAGGTTTCCTCGGGCTCCCTCTGCCCTTCACTGCCTGGTCACATACTTATCTCACAAATTCTCTGCAAGAAGAAGCATTTTCTTTACCCCATTTGCAGCATCCCTAGCACAAATCGGTTCCAGCTAAGGCTGGTGGGTGTTGTCATCATGGAAATAATTGCAAGGATCAGATTTACAGTGGAGCCTCCATAGCTCTTCTTGAGGTTACACAGCAATGTTTCCCTTAGCTCTGCAGCCTGATGTGCAAACCACACTTATTCTGGGGAGTTTCTGACAGAAACTTGGCTTTTAGCAAGCACTTAAGCCCATGAGTTGTTGCTATTGCACCGGACTGAAATGCTTTCTTGAGCAGGGCTGGAATGAAGCCCACACGTGCATGTTTTGTGGTAGGTGTTTTTTAAAGCCCCCTTCCCTGGGAGATGTGTTGCCTGTCTTACCCCTCTCCAGACACAAATTTCATGGCTTTATGAGCCAGATTGTTTCCCCCAGGTGACAGAGTTCCTCTGTGGGCTCCCAGCCACACCATCAGTGCCCGTGGGGAGGAAGTGTGACCCCATGCGGAATGGAGCAAACTTCCTACCCTGGGCCTTGAATTAACACTGCAAACAATTTGCATTATTCATGGAAAAACAGGCCTTTCCTCAAGATCCCTTCTGCCAGCAGCAGTGGTGAAGCATCAGCGGTGAAGCATCAGCTGCACTCCTTGCTGGGATTGTTACTAATATGCATCACAATGAGAAAACTGCTCCCTCTTCCTCATGAACAGAGAGGATTTAAACATCTCCCTTCTGGAGAAAACAGGTGATTCATCTCTCTTGCTGGGAGGAAAGACTGACATATGTTGAACATATTGTACCCTGGCTTGTGAAGTTATAAAGCTTCCTCTGTGGGCAAGGATCACTCAGGAAAACGCCTCCCTTTGCTCTCCCTTCCCTCCAGTAGAGACCATTTGATCCTTCCCAGGCTGTAAACAAAGCTGCCTGTGTGCACTTGGGAAGGGCTGCTCCAAGATGGGACATGTGCAGCTGAAACCAACCACAGAGAGAATGGCTGGGGCTCGGCTAAATGTGATTAAAGTCATTCCCTCGCTTAGGCTGGGAACCCAGACAAGCTAAAAATACTTTGGTCCTTTCCTCTGACTCTGATTTTAGGCCTGTGCTCTGCGTTTCTTTCTGTTTGGTGACAGAAAATGTTATCTAAGGGGTTGTTGGGGTTTTTTTTAAGGTATGTTCTAATCTATAACCATTTGTCTGTTGAAAACATGCAGATGCCTGCTTTCTGGTGGGATTTTTTTAGGCTGCAGGCTAGCTGAAGTAAAAATTCTTACCCTGCCTTTTTCCAGCACGTGACACAAGCCCGATGCCATCAGCTCAGCTCCCGCAAAGAGGTCCCAAAAGTGTTAGCACCTGAATTTTCTCTTTGAGCAGAAGCACGGGATTAACAAAAATAACTCTGCTTTCCACCAGGCTGATGTCTATGAATGTGCATCTCCGAGGGCTGCTCTGCTCTGATCTCTCTGGCTAATTTTGAATTAAGGTGAGAGGAATTCTCTAACTCGCTGAGACTCTTAAAAAGCCCCTCCACAGCTCAATCCCACATCCCTGTGAGCTCTGTCCCATTCCCTGTGCCCTTGGGTGCAAAGGAGATCATGAAATGCAGAGATGTACCTTGACTTGTCCAGTGCTGCACTTTAGGTCACAATTACAGCTGGGAGACAGCCCCAGGCTCCGCACGAACTGAAATCAATCACTGGCACTGACAGCCTGACAAAAGGGTCAGGGGAAAGATTTCAAGTTATTTTCCACAGTAGTGACTGTTCAAGTACTGAAATCTGGCTGACATCCTGGCTAGTTAATCACTGCCAGGGAGGCTTTAACCTTTAGGTATCAGAAGTGGCCACCCATAAGTGAAATAATTTGAATTTATGGTCATATTACAATGGAGAGCTTGTGGCACTTTCCCCTACCATTTTTATGTGCTACTGCCCTGTTGGAATCACGCTACATAAAAACTGTCAAAATACTTGCAGAGAATGGACAGGAAAAGGAAAAAACAATTGTACTTTAGCAGTATAAATACCTTAAGAAAAGAAATCAGAAGATTCCAACAACAGCTGAAACTTTCAGTCAAAATAACTTTATAATATAAATACCTCCTCCACAAAAGCCAGAACACTTAAAGCAGGTGACTGTTTTTTTTCCCAAGCAATAAAATCACAGAAAAATGTAGTTCTAGGTTAACCAAAGCTAGTCACAACTTCAGGTCAAAATATCATACATTGCTTCAGTGGGGGGGAAAAAGGAGAAAAAAAAAAGTCATTCAGAGAATTTGAAATGATTCAGCTTCTATTTTCATGCTGTTATTTTCAACTCCTCATTTCATAATGACATTTTCATTTCAAATTGACCTTAAAACAGGTTTGCAAAGAATAAGAATGAAATATTTGGATCATCCTCAGGCAATTCCCTCCTTTTCCCTTCCAAGGATCCAAATCAATCCCCCAAACCACAATTCCTTTTTAAAGGGGGAAGAAATCTTCTGAGAATCGGGAATATTTTGCATATACCAGGCACCTCATATTTTTCTCCTGAGTTAAAGAAGTGACTGGTGTAGCCACAGATCCAATAAATGCCAAACTCATCCACTGCAGGATCCATGCAGCAAATGCCAAGCGTGCCCTCATTAATATTCCTTGAAGGTTTGGGGATCAACAGTAGCATGCATAATAGCATTTAATGACAGCAGGGCTTATTATCAGAATGATTTGGCCTCATCTGGCCTCTTCAGGCAAAATAATGTGCATAATAAGGTATGTTAATGCTGGGCTCTTTGGCAGGTCCTGGAAGATGAGACGGTGCAGCTGGCAGAACGGAATGGGAGCAGCTGGAAGGGGAAGATTTGGGTCCTACATATTAAAACATTTGACATTTGGTGTCTGAGGGGAGCACTGTTTAGAGCTAATAAATAACTCACCGCTGATGACAACCTGTAATGACAGCTTTTATTATGGTCTGCTTAATCCTCAGATTCAGCTTTGTCCTTCCAGGCCATCTGCCAGCCGTTTATTTTCCAAGATTTCTCCTCCTGCTTTGTTAAGTGTGGAGCACTTGGGAAGTTGTGGCCACACCAGGGGTGTGGGGTGTGTGCCTGGCAGTCACCCCTGGCTCTGGGAGGGGCAGGAGCACCAGGGCTCCCAGGGGAAGGGCAGGAAGGGGTGCACAGAGGGTTTTGCCAGGGATCCTCAGTGCTGCCAGGCTCCTGGGCAGGTCTGGCTGAGTGCACTTTCCTCCCAGCACTCACATTTCTAGGGATGGGGAAATGCCACTCTTTTTCCTACGTGGCCTGTTTCTGCCAGAGAAATTACAAACCTCTCTCTCTCCGAGCATCAGAACCAACATTCTGTCACAGCCAGAGGGGATAAGGAGGCAAGGCTATGGAAATTACCTGCGGACACAGCTGCTCCTTGGCCATGTGGCATCCCTGTGTCCTCACAATGCCTGACGTCCCTCGTTTTTGGTACCTTGTCAGCTCTAAAAAGTCTGCCTGAAAGACAACAATTTTCCCAGATAATCTGCTGAATGGTTGGGAAACCCGGACCAAACTCCAGAGTTTCTGTCAGAACAGACTCCGAGGTGGGCTCAGTGTCCTGTGTGTGCCTTGGAAGTGACAAACTGCCTGCAGATGTGCTACAGGGCCGATTTCCAGGTGATTTCCAGCTGCACAAACTCCCCCAGCCAGGAATGACTACAGCTCTCAGAGCAGGACATGTGCTAAAGGAAAGAAGCAGCAATGAAACAGTATGAAAAGAGGGAAGGGCAACACCCAGAGCATCTCAGGAGGTGTTGACACCTTGTTTGTCATTAGGAAAGAGCCTCAGAAACTTAATTTGCCAGGTTAGCATGGTGAAAAGAGCAGTGGAGTTTTTCCATAACTGGAAAGAAAGCCAGTTGTGGACAGGTCTGGAAGTTGCTTTTTTCATAAAGCAGCCCAATTCATGGAACAAGTTCAAACACAGGACCCCAAAAAGGAAACACAATGAAGAGAGACTTTAGGTCTCCCTTAAAAACAGCAGTTTGCAGAAAGGATTGTCCACCTCACTGGAAAGGGTCACACCACAGGTGCCTTCCCTGAGCCCCACCAGGCTCTGAGGTGCAGCATCCTGGGAAATCAGCATCCAGCATAGAAGATGTGCTATAAAAACAAATGCTTGAGACCAAAAAAGGAGCATTTCTAACACTGCAGACACTTTAAAAATATTCTTTCTCTTCCCTCAGGGAAGAAATTTAAAACTTCCAAATGAATGGTTCAGCCTTCGTCTGTGTGGGTTCCCTTTTGTTGTCTCATGAGTAAGATCCCAAGGAAGAAGTGGGTGCCCTTTTCAGAGTCTTTTGCATGTACCAGCCTATTTTTCCACCTGTTAATTGACTTCCATCCCATCACTCACCCCATGATGCTGCAGCACCATGCCAGCAGCCTTCTCTGAATATGAAATGCAATCCAAGAGAGCAGCTCTGTCTCCTGATCGTGCACTTAATCACAGTTAATAACACCTAAATATCATGGAGCAGGCTCTGCACTAGGGCAGCAAACAAACGATTCCTGGGCTCTCCCATGCCACTTAGATGGCTCTCCTGGGGAGCCTGGCTCACAGGCAGGCCCGATCTGCTTCAGCATGCAAGGAAAGTTCACGTGGAAACAGCCTGGTTGTCCCTCTTCTGCTTTGTCCTGTCTCCAGCCCAGTCCTTCAGGGCCACAGGGAACCAGGAGAGCTCCCAGACTGAGTGTGGATTTGGGGAGAAGGGGTCAGGGGTTTGGAGATAACTCCTGAGGCAGACAGGACCCCAAGCATGCTTTCCAGCAGCATTATTGCAGCCTCTAGGACCAGCTAAGGAATTCCTTGGAACTCAGGAAAATCTCCTTTTCCATTAAGAGGAGGATTCCACTGTCTCCCATCTCTGACCTGACTCAGGGGGCTCCCAGGAGCAAGAAGGCCACTCAGGGACACTCCCGGGGACAGAGGGCAACCCCCCAAATAGTTTTTTCCTTCAAGCCCCTCTTTGCAAACTGGGCATTTGTGCCCAAAAATGGTTTCAATTCAATGGAACTTGCAAGGCCCTCAGCCAGCAGAGCTGGAGTTGCTGAGAGACACCCTTGAAAATGCATCAACCCAGAGATCGAACATATTTCTGCCTCTTTGTAAAGTGCTGATAAATCATGAGACAAACACAAAAAAAAAATCCAGGACACTGAAGGTTTTTCCACACTACTCATGGCATGATCATTACAGAAGCATAAATAGAACAAAGCCTCATACCAGATAGTCTTGGCTTTTTTTCCTTTTTTCACTAGATGAGCCACAGATGTCCTTTACAGAATAAGTTATAAAATACATGTAAACATTTGTCACTGTGTGGGTTTTTTTAGTGTCTCGCTCCTGCCTTTCAGTGGGACTTTGATTGGACTCCTTAGGAAAAGCAATGAGAAAACCTTAATTAAAATTTTGCTGCTCCCTGGACATCTGTTGTAGAGTGTTATATAAAATATTACACGTGGTTATAAATACACATTCATCTTTTATTTTAAACACATTAGTAATTGGGTTTTATGGGGCCACAGGGATTTATTAGGCACAGGATTGCAGCACCAAAGGCACACACAGGGATAGGGACATGGATGGGATCCTGGGATGATCCAGCTTTTTATTAAAAAAAAAGCTTTTTTGGGAAAGCTTTTTGCCAGCTCCCACGTGAGCAGTGTGTGCTTGCCTTCTGGGGTTCCAGTCGCACTCCCCACTGCTCTGCCACTGCAAAGATGACTCCAGTGTCCTGTGAACCAAGGGTATTTGGGGACAGTAATGACCCACAGCAGTTCTGGTCTTTTCTGGAGCTCTATAAATGGCTGTCTGCTCCAAGGCATTCCATGGAAAGCAGTTCCTCAGGATGTGTTTGTTATCTCAGCCAGTCAAAACCAGCGATGGAGAGCTTTGCAGTCAGTGCTGCTGTCACCCTGTTCTTTTGAGAGTTTTAAAGTTCTTCTAAAAGTTCCTATGCCTTCTGATATTTACATATTTCAACTGAGTTTTCTCACACATGCTCATGTAAATAATGATTGCTTTACATTCTTCTTTGTAGGTAAAAAGTATTGATAGACTGTTGGTTTGACCAGTGTGGTTGGAGAGGTGGCAGTTTCACCCTCCAATCCACTGTCATTTTTACTACTGTATATACAGTAGAGTCAGAAAATAAAGTTGGCTTTTTTAGGTTCTTTTTCTTTCCTTTTACATCTAGCCTGCTTCTGTGAGTTATTTCGTGTCACAGTGTGACATGCTGCCACACTTGGAAACAGTGCAAAGAAGGCTGTGAAGGCTCATAATTCCTTTATTCACCTCCTCTGGGTGACCCAATCCCAAAACGGGATGATGTCTTTTCCAGAAAATTCTGAGAGAAGCTGCAATGAGCTTAAAGATGCATTATAAAAACTTGCTTAACAACGTGGTTACCAACACAGCCCATAAGCATTTCTGGACTAAATCTCGGACTTTCTGAAGCTTCTCTCTGCACATCACGTGAGAAGTGCATTGCTAATTAACGGCACCTGATTCTTGTGTTCCGTTCATTACCAGCTGGGAGGTGCAGCAGCAGAGCAGCTGCCTGGGGAATGCTGCTCCCTCTCCAGGTCCTGCTCCAGTGTCAGGACAGCTCCTCTTGCACCAGCCTGAGCACTCCAGCCCCAAAGCTGGAGGTGATGAATAGAGCAGAGCAGTGCAGGCAGAAAAGGAATCTCACTTTTCCTTCCAATGTCACATCAGAGCACGCAGGACGAGGGGAGCAAGTCAGCTGCTGCATGGGTTTGTCACATGGGTTGCTTGTTCGATTTGGGACTTTCCCTGACCTCCCATTCCTCTTTATTTTTATTCTTTTTCCCTTCTGCACCATCTTCAGAGCTGTCTGTCACGTTGGCCTCTCCCAGCCTGTGCAGATGAGCTTTCCAGCTCCACATGGAAGCAGCAGCCTGGTGCCGCCGACTCGCTGCATAAGGAACATTTTGTCTGAAACAAGCAGCTTCAGTGAGCTCATTACCCACTCCAGTGCACAGGACACAGACAGGGACCTGGGGCAGACTCCCAGCATTTCCCTGGAGCTGGTGTCCCTGTGGCCTTGTCCCCTCCCCACAAATGCACTTTAGGAAATCCAGGCTGGTTTGTAACGTTTCCTAGCCGTGCAAGAGGGACTTCCAATAATTCCCTATTGTTAAATCACAGAATCCCAGAATGGTTTGAGTAGGAAGGGACCTTAAAGTTCATCTCATCCCACCCCTGCCATGGCAGAGACACCTTCCACTGTCCCAAGCTGCTCCAAGCCCCATCCAAGCTGGCCTTGGACACTGCCAGGGATCCAGGGGCAGCTACAGCTTCTCTGGGCACCCTGTGCCGAGGCCTGCCCACCCTCCCAGGGAACAATTCCTTCCAGGCCTGAAATGTGGGTCATTTGTCCTTGGTCCCCAGCTGGAGAAGGAATTGTTTTGTCTCCCTGCTCTGTGAAGAGAGCTCACCACCCCCTAATATGAAGCTCAGAACTGCACACTAAAGCAGCACAGAATCTGAAAAATATAAAAACTAAAGCCTGAGGCATCACCACCGAGCTTCCCAAAGCACAGCTGCCTCCCTGGCGTGCTTGGGCTGCCCTGCCCTTGGCCTTTTCCTCTCCAGCCTCCCCTCTTTCTGAGGCTGAGGAGAAGCCCTCATCCCCTCCCTCCTGCTGCCAGGGACCACTTGAGACCATCTGGGGGAGGATTTGAACCTGCACTTAGGAGGATGACTTGCCATGGCCCTTGTGCCCACCTGGGATCCCTGCAGTTGCTGCCACTGTGTCACCTGGACCCTTTTTGGTAACATCAGGCTTGGGTTTGGAGATGGATGGCCACCCTCCTGAGAATGATGCTACCAAAACCCAGCCAGGGCACCTCAGGGATGGGAATTCCCACTGCCCTAAAGCAGAGGGAAGCAGCCACTGGCCACCAGGAATTGTCACAGGCCGAATCCTGGAGAGGTGGAGAGGATTCTTCCCTTGGGGGAAGAACATTGTTTCATGCAGAAGTGGACTTGGCAAGCCTGACCTACATTTTGGATGGCTCTGGTGCAGCAGACTGGAAACTCGGCAGCAGCTCCAGATTAAAAAAAAAAAAGGAAAAATAAAGTGGGGCAGGCTTTTGTTGGATTACAGAAATGATTAGCATGAAACACGATTCTGTGTCTTATTTAATTGCATTAATTGAGTGTTCCCCCCTCGTGTTTTGTATTCAAGATGCTGCTGGATATTGTATGGTAAACAGCCACTCAGAGTTGAATGTTTAGCCTGGCAGGGAGAGAAAGGCTGAGCTTTGTTTTTACTCTGAAAACATAAGAATATATCTGGAATGAGCCCATACATTGGACACTCCCACTAAAACTAGAAGCAGCTAAAGAGTGAAAAGTGCCAATATTCACATTTTCATTGCCAGGTTTCAAAGTTAACACACCGAAATGGAAGATTAAGGCAAATTGCTCCTTCTTTGGACACAGCCAGCTCATCTCCTGGCTGCTGTGATTTGCTACGCCTCGGGCTTTAAATAAAAGGGGAGGGATGGACACAGACATCAAGGAGCATCTTGGAAAGGGAAAAAATCAGGAGAGCTTCAAGTGCTGGGCAGCCTGAAGTCTGTGATGTCCAGAAGCACCCGGCTGATCTGGGGGAAGTTGTCTCTTCTGAACACCAGAGATGTTTTCTGCTCCCTCCTCCCCCCAGTTCCTCCCAGAGAAAAGCGGTGCCCAGTGGAGGTGGGGACGGCTGCTCCGACACAAAGATTTCCAAAGGTCGGGATGCTGACATCCTGAAAGGGAAAAACAAAACCCGTGGGACGTTTCCTCCTCACCACTGAGAAGGTTCTGGGGTCTCAGAGAGCCTCTTGTCTCTCCCTCTGTCTGCAGCTGAAGAGGGGCCGGGGCTCCAGTGCTGGGGAAGGCAATAATTGCTTTTCCAGCTGCCTTGCCCGGCAGCATCCCCTGCTCCTCCCAGGCACCAGGAGGCTTTATGGAGCCCTTCAGGGCTCCTTTGTTCACCCACCCGGGGCACAGAGTCACTCAGAGAAGGGCCGCGACATGGACACGGCCCTGGCAGGTCTCTGACAGAAACTCGGGAAGGATTCCAGGTGCCGCTGTCATTCCCCTCTGGGCACTCCTGTGGATGCTCAAACACTTGGCTGAAATTCCTGCACAGAGCTCGCCCAGCCCTGCAGCCCTTAGGGACAGGGCGTGGATTCTGGGGAGGAAACACAGCGTTTGGTTTGAGGAAGAGCTTTCATGGTCAGACGAATGGTGAGGCAGAGGGACAGGAGGAGGGAGAGGTGTGGAGGGGCAGAAGGGGAGAACAGTTCTCACCAAGGCTTCCTCTGCTGCTGGACCTGGCAGGCAGAACACACACACACACACACACACACACACACACACACACACACACACAGAGGTTTCCCCCATTTTCACTCCATAAAAGAAGTTCTGCTGCTGTTGAGCTGTTGAGGGTTGTCTCCAAAGAGAAATGGAATATTTTCCTTATGGTGAACCACAAGAGAATGTTACTGCATCCTGCTTCCTGTGGCTTATAAATAGGAGTGGAGGAATGACTGGTTAACTGTTTGACCTCAGCTTGGGAGGAAGAAACCTCCCAAGAAACCTCAGGAACTCACCCCATTAAGCATACAGGAAAGTGGCACAGATCTGGCACCTTAATTATATGCTAATGACATCCAACCAGGAAGAAAAGCTTCAGAGGTCTGAAGGAAAAATACCTGAATGAGCAGGGTTGTGTGTGCTCACAGACACTTTCTGACAGCTATTCCCTCTTTCTTTTTGTCTCTCTCTTTTTTTATTTTTTTTTATTTTTTTTTTAGCATTTAAGAAACAAAACAAAACAAAAAACAGCAGACTGAAGAACCAGGTGAACCTTTGACATTTTTGTTTGATTTTCAGCCCTGGAGCACGAACTGAAAACAAAACAATCCTACTGCAGAGAGGTTGGTCAAATGTACAGACTTTCAATGACCCTTCTGTTCGAAATGTTTTCCTGATTCACTTTTAGCTAAGACTGCAAATGGTCTTCACCCATCACCTTCTGGTCACCTTGTCTGCAAAATGCTTATTATTTTCCTATAAATTTATTTGCTCCACCTAGATAAAAAAAATCAGCTAAAATAAATATGTAGCAAGTTCAAGGAAAGTATCCTCAGATATGCAATCCAAGTATCTGTTATGATTTTTTTTACTTGCTGGTTTCTTTGAGTTATTATTTCCCAAGGACTTTGCATTACACCTGGATACTTCCAGAACCCTCTACTCATAGCAGAAGCTGATGATGACAGTTTTACTAATTCATATTTACATCCATTCTCACGTGGTGCATTTTTTGGGACTGAAATTGTACCAAAAACCCCAACCAAAACCAGCTCAGCTATTGGATGGCTAATTGCTTTTAGATGGGGTCTATAATTCTCATCAAAGGCTGTGTGACAATGCCTTCAGGTTTTATTTCAGATTTGGGAAATAGTTCTTGTACAATAGTGATACATGTACAATAAACTGATATTTGTTTTCTCCTTTGGGGCATAAATTGGGTTAACTAGTTTTCACTTCTTAATTGGATTAAAAACGAGTTCTAATTTATAAATTACACAAAAAATATCAGCCTCATGTGTGTCACCGGGAGCAGCAGTCATGGGACACACCAGCAGGATTTTGGAAAGACACAGAAAGGAGTTTGCTTTGTTTACTGTGATGTAACCAACCCTGTGGGCAGAAACAAAACCCCGTGGAAGTCAGCTGAGGGGCATCAGCTTAGCTTTGAGATAGGGCAGCCAAATCCTTCTATTACTGGGGCTCACCTGAGCAGGTTGGTTTGAGGGCGAAAGAGAACTGAGTCCCTCTTTGCCACCTCTCAGGGCTGTCAGCTTTTGTCTGGCAAAACAAAGGTTCACCTTTTGTAGCTTCTCATGTTGGAGCCATGGAACCAAATTCCATCTGGTTGCATCCCAGCCTGGGATGGTTTTGTGAGGGGGTTTGCTGAACAAAGGGCTGTGGTACCATCTGCTCTGCCTCACTGCTGCCTGCCCCTGCTCCGTGGGGCTGAGGCACAGATTCCTTTAGCAGTGTGTGCAGAGCCGGGCACTTTCCTCTCTGGAGGGGCATTCCTGTACAGATTTTGAGCTAAGCAGCTCAAGGACAGCTGAAAGGGACAGAGAGGTGTTTTAGGAGGGAGGGCACACGATGCCAGCAGCCCCGCTGGTTCAGTCAAGGATCCCAAGGGTCAGGATGGCAATGAGACATTTGTGCCGTGACATTCAGGCACCACCAGCCTTTTGTAGAAGAAATATTTCCACGCATTATTAACCCCTCCAGACCTCACAGCAAGTTTCTCTGCTTGGGGAAGAGTTTGAGGGCAGGTTCCTCTGCTACCTCCGTCCCAGAGGAGGATGTTCCTTTTGATGTTCCTTGTGCCAGCTCATGGGGAAGCTCTGTGCACACAGAGCCATCCCACCCACAGGGTGCCTGTCTCCAGCTGAGGATTCCTTGCCTGCTTCCAGCACGGGTGCTCATGGGATCTACAGGAATGCTAAGAGGGAAAGCACACCTGGAGGTGTCTGTGAGCACGTGTGGAAGCGTGTGGCCACGGGTGACAACGTGGCTGCACACACATGTCCCCAGGTTTGATCAGAGAGAGAGAGCAGCGTGCTTTAGCAGCAGCTGGAGTCCCTGGGAGTGGGGATGAGCAACAGGAGCTCTCATTCCATGGAGCCAGGCAAAAGGGGTCAGGGAATCTCCTCTCAGATGGCTGCTGAGCCCTTCGGCTCACACAGCAGCACTGGGCACTCCGCTCCTCGCTCACCTCTGCTCCATGGAGCTGCTAACTCTTTGCAGATGAAGGGTGTTTATTTAGCTTATTGATTAAAGCAGCTGCTGCCACTGACAGGAGCCTCATGTTTTTCCAGAGAGACATGAGAACTGGCTGTGGTTCCCCTGTGCCCCCCTTTCCAGAGGGAATAATTTCTCTTTGTGACCAGGCTTGTGTTACACCAGGCTCTGCAGCTCCAGGGCCGTGGGCCTGGAGAGGAAATGAAAGCAAGTTCTGCTTGAGGAAAACCCCTAGAACTTGGGTGGTTGCTTCTTTTTTTATTTTTTTAACATGAAATTATTAATTTCCTTTAGTATGGAAACTGAGATGGCATCAGAGAATACAGCCACTGAATCAGCTTGACTTGTTAAAATCTTTAATTACCTTTGCCACATCAATGGGATGTGATGCACTAAACAAAAGGCTCTGGGCTTGAACAGAAGAGAACAGGGGCCACAAACCCAAACACACAGCATAAAAACTGCAGGATTTCTCATGGAGCAAAGCTCCTGATCCCCACTCCCTTTGCTGATGCTGCAGCAGCTCCAGCTGCTCCATATCCCACATCACACCCACAGCAGATGAAATCTGTCACGTGCTTTAGCTCCTCTGTGGGTCCAGAATGTACAAGTTTGATTCTGCCCACTTTTCCCTCAGCAGGATACCATCTAATTTCCTCACTGCACTGCTGAGTTTCACAAAGCCCTCAGTTACCTCGGAGACTCCTGAAACCTGGCTGAAATTCCCATCAAAAGCTCCTGCAGGGAGAAACAAATCAACAGGCAGAGAAGAGAGCCCACCTCCACGAGTAAAGCCAAATAAATCCTCTGCAGGGCTGGCACAGTGCGTGTGAAACACCCCCAAAGGCCAGCCTGGAGGAGACCCAAAGCCAAGGTGTGACAAGGCAGGGCCACCACTCTGCTGTGAAACAAGCACCCCACAACACTTCCAGAGGGAGGCCCTGGGGGTGCTGCAGGCAAAAATCGAGCAGCCTGGAAGGAAATTGCCTCCTGAGCTGGAAGCTGTGCGTTTGGAACGTGCTGAGGAAGCAGAATCCAAGGGAGGACACCTCTCCTGCAGCTTGGAGCAGCTCCATAAGATGGCTGTGAAACACAAAAGATCCCAGAGGAAAAGATGGGTAGTGATGCTCTCCCTGCTGACTGACACGTGGCACCACATCTCCTCGGGCTCCTGTGTGCCTCCAAGGCTTCTGAGCACACCAAGCAGGGAGAGAGCAGGCAATTCCCCTGCTGTGGGATGCCAGTGTATCTGTAATGCAGCTATAATCCCCCCAGTGTCCTTATTTCTTCGTCCCCAGGAAGGAAGGAAGGGAGTTAGGGCTGTGCTGGGAGCCAGAGTGCATGAGATGATTGAATTGGTGAGCAGTTTCAAAGAACACTTCAGCAGAAGACTCACAGTGCTTGGTCTTTGCTCCTCTGCCACCACTGGCAATATCCCCACTAGATTTGGTGACAGCAGGAGCAGAGCTTCTGAGCTGACACCTCAGAAACCTCTGACCTAAGTTACCCTGAGAAAACAGGGAGAAGCTTATCGAGAGGCAGGCTTAACCCAGGTTAAACTGAGCAAAAGACACAGCAAAGCAGAGAGAAGTAAGTGAAGGCACTGTTCAGTGCTGATGAAAATTAGGTGAGTTTTAGTCAAGTTTCCCACAGGATATTTGAAAGTTTTGGCACTCTGCCTCCTGTCCTTCTGATCAGCATCAACGTGGCCTCTGGTAGAGCAGCCTCAGGGTGTCCCAGTCAAGCTCAGGGATCCATCCTCTGGAATTTCAGTTCTCCTTCCTGCAGATCCAGCTGTGGGCTCCCAAAGGATGGGAGGCTGTTTACTGACAGCCCTTCCATGGCACTGTCTGTTCTCAAAGATAGCATCCCTTTCTGCCACGCAGAGCAGGAAAAGAAAATACTGCAGTCTTCAAGGAGAAGGATGTGATTAACCCCCAAAAAAAAAACTGTCCTGTGTCACCAGGACAGACAGATAATTCTCTTCAGAGGAAAAGGCAGCAATTTCAGAGTCACTATAGCTCCTGAGGCAAACATCCTGGAGAAACAAAAGAGGAAGCAGAAAAGAGGAGGAGGTGACTTTTGGATTAGCATTTTGGATTTGAATAAAACCTCACCAGCAGATTCTACTGCCCTGTGTGGTGGCAGCCACTTCCTTAGCTGGCTTTCCAAGATGTTAAAAAGAAAAGAAAAATCAGGGGAAACAATGTGGTTTTCCTGGCATTTAAACTATTTGGGGTTTCTGTTTTCTGAGCTATCTGGATGAGATAAGAGCCCTATCTCAGAGTTTTCATTGCTGCTCCCGCTGCTTTGGACAGCTCTGCTCTGTGTCCTGGCAGGGTCTTGTGCTTCTTAGCCTCCTGACCGAATTTACATATACCGTAATTGTTAATAAACTTTAAAAACTCTGTTTCCTCCTGACCGTGTTGAAATGGATCTGAATGACAGACCCACGCAGCCCTCAATTATCTGGGGCCTTGTGAACCCATTCTGAGCTGATCCAAAGGCTTTTCCTCCCAGCTTGGTGGAACCTTTTGTTGTTAGAAGCAGCCAGAGTTTTGTTAAGGAGGGGAATGTGGCCCCAACACCTTTTGGTGTTATTTTGGCGTATTTTTGGGTTATTTCTAAATAAAACCTTTGAGTCTCACAGGCACTGCACTCAGAGCTCCAAAAGGGGGAAAGGGGTTTGCCAGTGGTGTCCCTGAGCCCAGGGGCTGGGTTTGTACCCCAGCAAGGGGCTTAAGGGATGATTTAAGCCTGGAATTTCGCAACAGCCTGTGAAGGGGGACTGGCACAGATAAACCAAGCCCTCTCTGTCTCTGAGGCCGGCTGGAAGATGCCCTAAGAAAAGGCTTCTGAAGCAGCAGCCAGGGAGGGTTTGTGTGTTTGCCAATTGCCTCCAAGCCCTGTTAATCCCCGCTCAAACACGGAGCTTTGTAAGCTGATCCCTTCTTTCTCGCCGGTGTAAAGCAGAGCTCTGCTTAGGCAGGGTTTAAAGAGCAGCCAGCAAAACCCAGCGGCACTTTGAGGGAAAGCCCGGCTTTGGGGGGCTCACCCTAAAGCCGGCATTCCCCTCGGGATGTGGGCTGCTCCCAGCTGGGGAAGTGGGTGACGGGAAGCGGAATGGCAGAAAACAATCGGAATGGGAACAATGCGTTAGCCACGCAGGAATGGCCGCGTGAAATCGCTCTGTCCCAGGTGGTTTTAAATAGCTCTTCAGTGGGAAGCTGCTCTGGCTCCCTCGGGGGCTGTCTGAGCCGCACCAGCAGCGTTCATTCGCTGCCGCTGGACGCTGTGCAGCTTGCCATTCAGCCCTTCCAGAGCATCGCAGTGCCGCTGAAAACTCACCCAGGGGCTGTTTATAAAAGCTGTAAATAGGCGAGTTTTCGTGTTTCCGACCTCGCTCTGTAAAGATAAGCGAAATGGTTTGAGTTGCTGGTAAATAACGAAAATTGTTTCTCAGTGTAGTTTAAATGAACGCTTGCTACATGTGATTACTTCTACAATGTGGATGAGAAACAAGAGACAGATGTGAGTTGCCGTGCACTCTCGAGATCAGTGTCTTGAGAAAAAGAAAAGAAAAGTCTGTCTTTTCCAGGGTTTTGGGTTTTTCATAGAGAGCATCCCAGCAATAGCAGCACATCGTCCCCCAGGAACCTCGGGGAAGGAACAGATGAGAGTCCTGCAGGCTCCATCTGAACAATTCTGAGTCCAAACAGATTTTATTCCACAAACCTCCCGCTTCCAAGTGGCAAAGCGGAGCTCCAGCCTCCAGCCAGCCTGGAAATTCATCCCGACAAGCAAAGAGGGGGAGAAGGGAAAGCAAAAAACCCGCAGAATTACGTGGTGAAGCCCCAAGGTCCTGAGTGAGCAGAGCGTGCTGGAAAATCCTCACTGGCGCTGCTGAGCAGCAGGGAAATAAATCCTTGGTGGAGATGTGCCCTCTCCCGGCCTCCCCGGGAACGCCTGCAGGGACAGAGGTGCCAAAAAACTGCCCAGAAAATTATTTTGGGATGTTTCAGGTGGCGCAGCTCAGCCACCAGAGCAGAGGCAGGTGATGGTGCTCAGGAACACGATGGCGGTTTGAGACTCTGGCACGGCCAAGCAGCGAGTTAGAAAAGCAAAATTCACCTCTGGGTTTTAATTCCTCGTCTGAACCTTCCATCTGGCACACGGAGAGAACTGAGAGGTTTTATCGAGTGGTGAAACAATTGATGACACTGACAATGCATTGCTTTCCTGCCTTTAAGAGGAACCAAGTGTTCACTCCCAGTGTAAAATTATCAGTTCCTGCAGACCATAAGGACACTGAGCAAAAAAACACCTTCAACACTTAGCTCCTTTTGCTGTTTCCATCCTGTTATTTTTTTTTTTTCACTGAGAATTTTGACTAATTATCAGCAATTTCCTCTTTTTAATTATGGAACTTTTTTTTCTGATGAAGTGTAAGAGACAAGGAACATTTTGGAGGAAAAATCTGAGATAATCAATAGGGGACAAAAAGAACAGTTTGGGCATAAAATCTGAATTAATCTGTAGGGTAGATAATGAAGATTTTGAGGGAAAAATGAGGTAATTAGAAGTAGACAGGTAGTGAAAATTATGAGGGTCAAATCTGAGGTAATCTTCATGGTAGAGAAGCAATATTTTGAGGTAAACTGAGGTGATCACTATTGGAGAGATGTGGAAAATTTGGGGGTAAAACTTGAGTAGCTCTATAAAGCTACAATGAGTATTTTGGAGGGAAAATCGTATCTGGAGGGGAGAGAATAAACATTTTGGGGATAAGATAGCTAATTATGGGGTCTCCAGGTCACAAAATGTGTGTCAAGGAAAGTGGTTTGAGCTAGGAGTGAATGGGGAGCCCTTGGATTTTGCCTGCTTATGGCAAATATCTGAAATTGGCAATATCTGAAATTGGCAATATCTGATATTGGCAATGTGGCTTTTCGTGCTAAGACAAGGATTCCTAGGAGGAAGGGGAGCCTTGGCCTCACCTGCACAGCTCAGCTGGATGTGACAGAATTGGGGTGGTGTGACAAGGCGTGAACAGATTTCTGGGTTCTGGAGTGCCTTAAAACTTTTCACTGTCAGGTTTTTATGGGTTTCTCCTCGAGGTTTCCTGTGGTCCAGCATCCCTGGTGTCCCTTATTTTGTCCAAAATACAATAATAAAGGATTGAGTCACTGACAAATGGGGTCTGGGATGTAAATGGTTCCAATAAAATTCGGCAAAGAATACAGTAAGAAAAACGAACATACTTTTAATGGCTGGAATAGGTAGGGAGGAAAATGCTGGAGAGAAGGGCACTTTTTGGTTTGAATTGGTGTCACCTCTGGCTGATCAAACCCCGCAGAGAGCGATCAGAGCGGAGCTGGGCCAGCCGGGATGCTCCGAATCCTTGAATTCCCGTTTCCCGGGATGCGGGATCGCGGCGGCGCCGCCTCGGTGCTGCCGCCTTGTGGAGAACCTGGGGCGCAGCAGGGACGGGCCCTGGAGGCTCCGCGGGGCGATCCCCCGGGATCAGGGAATTGTGCTGCTCACGGTGCAGGGGATGCCGCCCTTTGGAGACATTTCAAAGTAGCATCCTACAGCATTTTGGAAGCTGTTTCCAGAATTCCATTTGTAGCTGGATCTCGCTCCAAGCTTTGGTACAGCCTGGGGCTGGAGCAGGTTTTCCAAGGAAGTGGAGATCTCTGAGGACTGGCTCTTTGTGCAGCAAGGGCTGGTTTTCCCAAAGCTGAGATGAACTTTGTAAGGAACCAGGAGTGGATTTCAGCCAGCACTGGGACAGAACGCGAGTCACAGCCGGTACCGGAGCCGGGACTGCAGCGGGCAGGCGGGGCCGAGCGGCGCTCTCCGCCAGTGGCGCTGCCCTCCTGTGGACGCGCCCGGTACTGCAGCTCCGGCGGTGTCGGCACCGGAGCCGGGACAGCGCCTAGCGGGACTCTGCGGTGCTGCCCTCCTGTGGACGGGCGCGGTACCGCAGCCCCTGTGGGACCGGGACACTCGAGGCTCCATGGGGCGATTCCACAGCAGAGAACGGCCTGAAACGCACCAGCCTCATGGAGAGCGTGGTGTGGGCTCAGGCACGGGAACATGTGGCTCCTCCTTCTTCTCTACTGGGGTTTACTCCCTGGAAATAACGTTTCTAACAACCTGGCATGTTCCCTTCAGTACTGCTTTTCCCGGCACAGCCTCCCATTATTCCTTACAGGCACAATAAACCACCTCTATGGGGTCTGATCGCAGCAGGGTTAGGATTTCCTCCCCTTTTTAGGCCATTCTCCCAGCCCTGGAGTGCCACTGGAAAACACAAGTGGTACCTGACCTCTCCCTGTGCTGTCAGGGCTCAGCTTTAGTAGGGACAGATTCTGGGATTAGGAAAATAAAGCACTGAGGCTGTTGGGCAGGGTCTTGGCCATGGGTGCCTCCCTCTATCCCCCCCCAAATCCTCCCTCGGCCTCCTCAGGGCTGCAGAGCTGCAGCTGCAGAGTGGGAGCTGGAGAGCAGAGACCACAAAGCCAGCTGGACCTGGGCCAGGCCTCAGGGCTGTTGTTTTAGGGCGATCCTGTGTCGTAGGGTTCCCAGCATTTGGAAGAACTTCTGCCCAGTCCCAGTGCTGGCTCCAAAGCTTTATTGGGGGGATAAGGCAGGGGGGAGAGGGGCAAGGTCACTGCCCCTAGGGCTGGAGGATGCTCTTCAGGAGTGTTTTCACCTCAGGGCTGAGCCTCTTGGGGAAGAGGATGTCAAAGTAGATGTAGAGGTCCCCCTTGTGCTGCGGGTCCTGGGCCAGCGGCATTCCCTCTCCCGGCACCATTTTGTAGTACTTGGGGCTGCTGAGCAAAGGAAGGGGCTGAGAGGAGCTATGGGATGGTCCCAACACAGGAGCCATGATCCCCAGCCCCACCTGCAGAGCTCCACGTGGGTTTCTCAGGTTATTTGCTCCTCCAGCTTTACCCAGGGCCTGTCCTCTTCTTCCAGGCTCCAGCATCCATGGTCATCCACCCACACCCAGCCCTCTCCTTGCCTCTGCTCCCAGCAATGTGGCACCAGACGCAAAGAGTCACCCACTGTGGGCATCCTCCTCCTCCTGCAGCCCCAAACCTGCTGGAGAAGGCTTTGGAGCACCCCGAGTTCCTCCCAAGTGCCCGCTCACCCCCGCTTTCCCCTGGCACTTACTCCACAATGTCATTGATGGGGATGTTCAGCAGCCTCCCATCCAGTGTCCATACATCCAGGGTGCATCCAGTCAGTGCCTACCGGGCATGGAGGGGCACCAGGAGCTGCTGCTGCAGCCCCAGAGCCCAAAGGTGAACCTCTGTTCCCTCACTCGGCCCTTTACCTTTGCCAGGGAGATTTTGGCAACATAAAGGAGGTTGTTGTCGATCCTTTTGAACCTTGGGTGCAGCTTCTCTTGGACAACAAAGGTGATGTCAGCTGGAATGATGTTTGGGCCCTAATTGAGGGGAGAAAAGAGCACAGAATCAGGGAATGCCAGGACAGTTTGGGTTGGAAGGGACATTAAAATTCACCCAGTTCCACCCCCTGCCATGGGCATGGACACCTTCCACTAGACCAGGTTGCCCCAAGCCACATCCAACCTGTCCTTGGAAACCTGAAAATTATTTTATACTGGGAAAACTGACACAAATTCCTGCTCTTTTGTTGCTGTTTTCAGGTGGCTAGAGAGAAGGGAAAGGTATTTTCTTCCCTTCAGAGAAAAAGGAGTCTTATATCCAAGATGCCTGCCCAGCCAAGGGCAAATCCAGAACCGTGTTTCTGCCAGGAAGAAAACCTGCTCTTTCAATTTTTTTTCTTTAACCTGTTCTGAGGAAAATCCAGGCAGGGATGGCTCCTCAGAGTGCTTCTGAGCACAGTAATGCTGAGTCTCTTTGTTGGTCACGCAGCCAAGTGCCCTCAGCGGTGGGAAACAAGAACTTTTTCCATGGAGTGGGTACAAGACTGGAACAGCTGCCTAGGGAGAACATGGAGTCTCCTCTCTGGAGACATCCCAAACCCACCAGAATGAGTTCCTGCCTGGCCGAGGGTGTTGGATGAGGTGATCTCCAGGGGTCCCTTCCAAACCTGATTATTCTGTGGTTCTGTGCTCACCTGGTCTCCTTCCTTTTCAAAGGTGATCCTGGTGCCGCGCTGCCATCCTGGCTGCACATCAATGGTTAGGATCTTGTCCCTGATGGTGCTCGTCTGCCCATCCTCGTTCATCACCTGGGCGTGCACAGTGAGGGGCCCAGAGAGGGAGGGTCAGCAGCGCTCTGCTCGCCAGAGGAAAGGGCAAGCCTGGCTTGTACTCCACACCAAAGTGGCTCTGGGTACAAATAGGATCAGATCACAGAATCGTGGGATCATTTAGGTCAGAAAAGACCTCCAAGATCATGGAGTCCAATTGTTCTCCCAGCATTGCCAGGCCACCACTAACCCATATCCCCAAGTGCCACAACCACACAGCTTTAAATCCCTCCAGGAATGGGGACTCCACTACTGCCCTGGGCAGCCTATTGCACTGCCTGACCACCCTTTCAGTGCAGAAATTTTCCCTAATATCCAACCTAAACCTCCCCTGGCACAGCTTGAGGCTGTTTCCTCATGTCCTAGAACAGGAAAGACCCAGGGCTGGGTCCAGGAGACTGGGACAACAAGGAGGGGGACAGAGGTCACCAAGGGCACAAAAAGGAGACACAATGCAGTGTGAAAATGGAATTATGGGAGCCCAGAACACCCTGAGCTCCTTCTCCACCCATCTCTGAGATCAGCCCTCGCTTCCTACCAGCTCCCACGCTGAATTCCCTTTGCCAAGCTAGAGGGGAGAACACGGGTTCAGCTCCTCCTGGGTTTGGTGCAACAAGCTTCTGGGGCAGGGCCATCCCCAAATCCCCAAGGTCCCCCAGCGAGGGCAGAGCTCGCTCCAAAATCCACCCCCTTCAGCCCCACAGCCCCTACCCTGCGGGAGATCTTAATCTTCTTGGTGCAGCCATGGAACAGGTCCTCGAGGGACACGTAGAGATCCCGCACGATGGGGGGGTCCTGCTGCAGGGCTCCCCGGCCTCGGGGCCCTCCAAAGGGCAGCAGCACCTCAGAGCCATCCTCAGCAAAGAACTCTGTGGGAGGGAGCAGAGGGACAGCCCCTCACTGGGGTCAGAGCTGGGGGGTCCTCTGGGGTAGTTACCTCCCACCCAGAGCCACCCCAAGTGTTTTCTTTCCAGGAGTGTTTATGGCAGCCTCGCCTCCCTAATCCTTCTTTTTGATGGGAATCCCAGAAAGGGTCACAGGAGCAGATGGGGAAAGCTGACAGCCTGAACAGCACCTCCAGATCTCTCCCCCACCCAGGACTAGGGGAAGTCAGGATCTCTCCTCCAAGTACCAGAGGGATCTGAGAGCAGTTGGGGAGGAAAGCATTCCTGGAAAGCTTGGTGTTCTAGCTGGCAGCTGCCATGGAATCATGGCAGCCACAGATGGACCCCAGCCAGCCCCAAAGTCTCCCAACCTACCTGCAAAGGGGTTGTCCCCTCCAAAGAACTCCCTGAAGACTTTTTCAGGGTTGTTGTGGAACACGTATCCAACGCTCCAAGGGTTGTCGCTCGCATACTCCAAGGGGATGCCACCTTTGAGCCCTTCTTCCCCAAATTTGTCGTAGATGCCTTTCTTCATAGCTTAGGGAACAAGGAAGTGTTGGGAATTGGGGGAGAGCCCCAGGCTGAGATCCAGGTTTTGTTTGGGGGGAGGCTGGAGAAGAGGGTTCCCAGGAACAGGGGGGACAGACATGGGAGTGTGTGCCAGTTCCCAGCTGGGCACTGAGCTGGTCGTGCCAGGGAGCAGGAATTCATAGCCCCTTCCTGCCCCCGCAGTCAAAGGAAGGGGACACTCCCACTTACGGTCGCTGAGCACATCGTAGGCCTCTGCCAGCTGCTGGAACCTCTTCGGGCCCCAGGGCTCCTTGCATTTCAATGGGTGGTACTTCAGGGCCAACTTCCGATAGCTAAGGAGCACAGGATGCTTTGGGCTCGGGGGACTTTAAAGCCCATCTCATTCCCACGCCCTGCTATGGGCCCGGACACCTTCCACTATGCCAGGCTGGACGGGGCTTGGAGCAACTTCCAGGGATGGGGGCAGCCACAGCTTCTCTGGGGAACCTGTACCAGGCCTCACCACCCACACAGCCACGATTTCCTTCCCAACATCCCATATATCCCTACCTCTGGCAGTGGAAGCCATTCCCTGTGTCCTGTCCCTCCATGCCTTGGCCCCAGTCCCTCTCCAGCTCTCCTGGAGCCCCTTTAGGCCCTGCAAGGGGCTCTGAGCTCTCCCTGGAGCCTTCTCAGAGTATCTCCATGGTCCCTCCAGACCCACTGACCCCATTCCCACATCCAGCCCGGGCTGCCCCATACAGCCCCCAGACCCTTTTCCCCCCTCGCAGCCCCACTGCGGGGCAGGGGGGAAGGCCAAGGACAGGCACGCACGGCACCGCCCCACTCCCACCGCCACCCTCGGCTGCCTCCCGGCCCAGGGGGTCTCTCTGATGCCGGGGGTCCTCACGCCTTCTTGATGGCGTCGGCGGTGGCCCCGCGGTCCAGCTCCAGCACAGCGTAGTAGTCCAGCCCCATGGCGTCCCGTTGCTATAGCGACAGGCTTCAGGCCCGCGCCGCGCGGGGCATCAAGGGAAGCGTAGTTCTCCCGCTCACTTCCGCACTCTGCCGGGCCCGCTCAATCCTCACCCCGCATCTCTTCTTTCTTAAAAATCCCCAAGTTTTCATGGAAACACGTGTATTAACACAGGTGTTACCAAAGCAGCGGTTTATTTCACTCCATACTGTGACAGTCACTTTCACTGCACCCCCTCTCCCCCTTTATTTATTTATTTCCCCCCACTACAAACAGCATATTTTCAGCACTGGAAATGCAACCACAACATCATTGCAACACAAGATCCTCTCTAAATTAAAAATTGATCCCAGCTGTGTAGTAGCAAAAAAATGTGACCTGTTACAAAAACATTGTGAATGGAGCCTGGTCATCACAACGGCCTCAAACTTGTACACACACATCCCAGGAAAATCAGCTTGGAAGAGCCTTTCCCACATGCTTCTCCTTTATTTGGCCCCTTCAAAAACTTAGAAGTCAGAAAGTTGGTATCTCCTCACTATCCCATCCCTGCAGCACGTGTAGATTTCCTTCTCCCAAGAAGCCACCTGAAGAAGGAAAAAATAAAAAAGAAAAGGGAACAAGATGGGTCAGGCAGCACCACTGCTTTTACCCTCAGGATTCTCCCAGCACTCTTTATCCACACTTTTTATAGGAACACAGCTCTGCCAGAACTGCTCCAACTCCACCACTCCAGCCAGCTCCTGCACAACCGAGATAAAGCCAGGGAATTCTGCAGAGGATTGGTTTATGCAAAATATCAGGATTATTCAGGTAGAAAAAACAAAGCTAAGCTCAGAAGTCAACTGTGTGAAGGAACCTGCTGGGGTGAAAAGCCTGAGGTAAAGGCAGCTGCCTCCTGCCTGGCATCAGCTTTCCCTGCCCACCTTCTCCTCAGGGATAGCCCACGTTCCTCACCTTGTACACAGGGTCGCAGTCGGCCTCGGTGAGATCCAGGACATAATCCAGGTCCTGCTGGACAATGAAGCAGGTGCCATCCCCTGCAAGGAAGGCACAGCAGCCAATCAGTGAAACGAGCCACGCTTCTAATTACAGACAGAAATTCCAGCGGGAAAAGGCTACAGTGGGTGAGAAGTGCCTTGGAGGCCCTGTTTTGGAGGGGCATGAGGGATATGGAGGGTGGAAATCCCAAAGAAAAGGGGCAAAAGGACAATGCCCAAAGAGCACAAGGCTCCTTGACTTGATTATAGGATTTCTAGGGGCACAAAACAGCCCTGGAATTACCTTGGCTGGCAATAAATCCATCTCGGTATGGGAGCAGGGAAAGCACTGGTGCTCCTGATCTGTGGATCACCTGGATTGGAGCACTAGGAAAAAGAACAGAAACAAGGGATGAGGATTGTTGTTCAGAGCAGCTGTGACTGCCCCTGGATCCCTGGGAGTGTCCAAGGCCAGGCTGGATGGGGCTTGGAGCAGTGTGGGACAGTGGAAGGTGCCCCTGCCCACGGGAAGGGGTGGCACTGGATGAGCTTTAAGGTCCCTTCCAACCCAAACCATTCCATGATTTTCTCCTATGGACTGAGTTAGCAGGGAAGAGCAATGAAACTCCACAGCTCATTTCCAGCCCTGTGCTGGAATGAGGACCAGGGTAAATGTCAGGATCCACGTGAGGGAAAGAAATGGGCAGTGTGGGAGGGGGGAATATTGATGATAAGAAGTTTTCTACCCCATTTATCTACATGTATGTGCACACAGATTATACAAATATAAAGTTATACAAATTTTACCTAACATTACACACAGCACATCAAAATAATGCAAGAGGCTCAGGATGCGATGGGATGCACCCCTTGGAAGTGGCACTGCCTGGCAGCACCCTCTGCCTCTCTTTTCCAACCAAAAGACTGGCTGTTTGTCCCAGGCACTCACTCACTTTGTGTTTCTCACATCCAGCTGGTAGATGTTCCCATCTTGAGTCCCTGCCAGAATGTAGGTGCTTGACAGGAACGTGCAGCAGTTGAAGGCATCAGATCCGATGAAGAGGAACACCTGAGGATTTGGGAACAAACTAAGTGTCAGGCACGTGGGACACCCACGAGAGGGAAGCAGTCATTTATTTAGAAGACAGTACAGCTGCCACTGTTTAATTGTAAATACTGTCTTCCCTGTTCTCAAGTTAAATCCTGAGCAACTCTTACTCCTCACATAAAAATCTGTCCAGGAGGAAGGACAGTGAGCATCCCTTTATTGCACCAGGCTCTGGCCTCTCCTCCAGTTTAGGTTTAACATGGCTCAATTCCCCATCCCAGTGCTCTGACAGCCCCAGATCCTTACTGGCTGCCTGCTCTGCAGTCCCACTCCTTGAAGCTTCTTGTCCTCTCGAGCCAGCAGCAGGATTTTCCCTTCTGTCCCCACCTCACGTTCACCTGGAAAAAGGACAACAGCTAATTCCAGCAGTAGCTGCACAACAAACCTTGGTGGGATCAGAACCCAACAGCTTGGATCGCCCCAGCTGAACGGTAGCAAGATTCCTCCAGATCCCAAGACACCAGGAAGGCCAGCAGCCACGCAGAGCTCAGTCTTCATCACTCAAGAGTGATGAAGGTTGATAGGGCTGAATTCCACCCAGGACTGGAGCACTCTGTTCCCTTCCCATGGTGCCACAAGGTCATGGAGCAGCGTTCCCAACACTTGGGATTACTGGGGACAAACCTAAGCAGTTTGGGACAGAGAGATGAGGGGGATTTTAAGGGAAAGGCCCTTACTGGGAGGTTTCTCAGGTGTGCCCAGGTTCAGGGAGTTGTCAGCGGTGCCCACGGCGATGCCATTGACGGGAGAGCTGCAGTCAGCAATGACACCCAGGCAGGCAGACTTCCCACAGTCCCAGAGACGGGCAGTGCCATCCCTGGAGCAGGACAGGACATTCCTTCCCCGATCCACAATGGCAGTGTCCAAAACACCTGCATGAAACCAAAGACTGTGTTCATACAGACACCAAAAGCACCCGATTTCCGGAGCTAAACTCGAATACTGGCTCCAGGCCACTGTCCCCAGTGACAGCAGTCACACACAGACAAGTTGTGCTCCTAGAAAAAGGTGCCTGTGGAAGGCAGCAGCTCCCAGAAAACCCCACAGTGTGGAACCACCATCTGGCACAAACGGAAGATATTATCAATCAAATGATCAGCAACACCTCACCTCAGCCCAAGCTGGTGCCACACAAAATGAACCTCCAATTTGGGCAGAAAAGAGCCTGCCACTTTTAAATGTTCCCATGTCCACCCCTGGATAATCCCAAAAGCATCATCCCTGTTGTCCAGCTACAGCAACATCCAAAGAGCAGTGTCTGCTGGCACTAAGATCCCTTAACTACTTTATTTTACTGTGGGCTGTCAAATTTGGATCTGAAAAATGACAGTGGTTTTCTTAGCAGAGAACAGCCAGGTGGTCAGAAGATTTAATTGCCACTTTCCCCACAAAAGCTCAAAGAACAGGATAAGTCAAGCAAACAGACTGCAGCAGTTTGGGCTGGAGGAATAAGCAGTGACTAAAGTCACCTGGAGAGTGACTGGCAGCATTGCTTTGACCAAGGTTCTGCCACACCCCCTGGGTTTGGTTAGGGGACATGGCTGCAAAAGCATTTTCAATGCCCACAAACAGATTATAGAATGGCTTGGGTGGGGAGGGATCTTGAAGAACAAGTTCCAACCCCCAAATCATGTAAGAATAAATCAGCACAAGATGGGTGTTTGAGTGAATCAAGTTTAGGGCAGCCAGCCACAGGGTTTATTAACCTCTCAATCAAGCCCAGCACCTCATGAGACAAGGGAAAACCAGAGCCTGGACACAGCAATTGGCAGCTCAGGGAAGAGAGAATCTGGGGTAGTGTTTCGGGCATCTGATGCCACATTCCAGACATTAAACACAGAATGCAGTGGGTTGCAGACTGGACATCAGACCTAGAGTGCAAAGCAAGTACACACACAGCAAATGAAGCATTTTAAGGGCTCTGTACCTCCTTTGTGACCTTTAAATGTTACTACACAGCTGGCATCTTCTGCTGACCAGATCTTTAGCTGGGCATCCATTCCCCCACTCAGAACCACGAGGCCCGATGGGAAAAACCTGCAACAATTCACATCATACACATGGCCTTCCAAAAGTCTCTGGAAAAACAAAGAACTATGTGCTAGTTCCATTGTCATCATCCTCGTGCCGAGCAGTCGTTGAGTTATGACACTGGAAAATTTGGCATTCCCACATGGGCAAAGGATTAAACTCAAATCCTCTGGGTCTGCATTGCTGGTATCGAGTGGTCTGAAGTGGGGGCAGTCAAAGAGGTGACTTTGGGCCTCCCTCTATCATTTGAGCAGTTAACTATATAGCAGAAGATACTATATTTGCTGCTAAACACAAGTTAAATGTCTGTATCCTCTGCCAAACAAGGAGCTGAGAGGTCATGCTTCACAAGAGGAGCTTTCCCTCTTTACTGGGAAGGCCACAAGCCAGGATGTAGCTAATCCAGAACCAAAATCTTTTTTCCTCCCCTCTTCTCTCTTTCGTAAGAAATTCAGTGCCTTTACCATGCAGGATAGGGGTTGTCAGTGACCTGTTACTCCTGAGTACCTCTCTGAGCAACATCCCCCCTTGGGAGAAGCCACCTTTTCCAGTAGATTTGACTTAAAGCCTCCAAGATGCCCAATTTCAATTAGCTTTTCATTAAAAAGCCAGATTCTTCATAGGGTGTGGACAGCCTGACCAAAGTCATGGCCTTCAGGACTTCAGGAATGTCACAGAAAACACATAAACATCCAAGCCAGATGTTCTTACTCTTATTTCTCCATTTGCAGCCTGCCATATTTTCATCGTCCCATCTGTGCTGGTAGACACTCCGAGTCCTCCACCACTGGATATATCAAGGCAGGTAATCTGAAGGAAGGTAAAAGCACCAAAAATCAGCTTTATATAATTCTGTATATAAATATTTCTGCTCAAGAGCCTAGTTCTGTACAGGGGGAGACCTGCTAAACCCATTCTCTGCCTGTGACTCTGCAAGGCCAGGAGAAAAAGGAATGCTGAGGCAGAAGCCTGCACAAGAAGCAGCAGTTGTATTCCAGGTTTATCCCAGGTGGAAGAGAAATCTGGACTTTTCTAACAGGTCCTGTAAACAGATGAGAAATAAGAAAACAGCTCAGGGCAACTGGCCTGACTCAAAAGCCCACAATACACAGTTTCAGATATTTATGAAGCCAAATGCACAGCCTAAATTTGCTGCAACACGGAACCAAAACTAGTTCTTTACACAAACTGGGGCTGTTCAGAAGAAGGACATTGAGAGGCTGGAGCGTGTCCAAGGCAGGGAACAGAGCTGGGGAAGGGAATGGAGCCCCAGGAGAGGCTGAGGGAGCTGGAAAGGGGCTCGGCCTGGAGAAAAGGAGGCTCAGGGGGGACCTTGGGGCTGTGCACAACTCCTGACAGGAGGGGACAGCCAGGGGAGTTGGGCTCTGCTCCCAGGGAACAGGGACAGGAGGAGAGGGAACGGCCTCAGGCTGTGCCAGGTTGGACATCAGGAGGAATTTCTCCATGGAAAAGGGTTTTAAACAGTGGAAGGAAGATTTGGAGTCCCCATCCCTGGAGGTGTCCAAGGAAGGGCTGGACGTAGCACTCAGTGCTCTGGGCTGGGGACAAGGTGGGCATCGGGCACAGCTTGGAATCGGTGATCTCAGAGGTCTTTTCCTTTTCAGATGTCTTAGGAATTCTGTGATTCTGTGAGCTGCATTTGCATTGCATTTTTTGAATTGAATTTTCAGGCTGTGGGTGGAAGAAAAAAACCCGCTACAGCGGTAAAAGCCAAGGACAGGAGGAACAAGAAACGCAGATGGACTCTAGCCAGGACAGGGTTAAGTTTTCCAGCGGCAGGAGGGGCAGGGCCAGGAGGAGGATGTTCCTCAATCCCACCTCTCCCTGCGGCAGCGCGAAAAAGTTCATTTTTTTCCCGCTTCCCTTCTTCCCGGCCGTGTCCCCGCGGTCGGTCCCTGTCCCATTGCTGTTCCCAGTGAGTCGCTGCCTTCGGGGCTCCGGTTCCCCTCTGCAGCCTCCCACCGAGCGCCCGCAGGAACGCTAAATTCGGGAATACCAATCCCAAACCACCACAGTCCGGCGCCCAGGGTTGAGATAAGGACAGCACTGCCCGCAGCGGGTTGGAAGCAAGTTTGAACTGAGTGTTTGGTGTGTTAGGTACAGTCGCTGGTCACGATGTGGCTTAGTCAGCTCTTCGTGGGGTGGCACCTGTGCAGGTTTATATTTCCCTGCGTGGTCCTGATAAATCACTTTAACAGTTTAGAGAGATGGTTCAAGATTCTTATGTGCCTGGATTTTGTGATGTCAACTTGTGGCATGATACACTACCTCCAGGAGACCACTAATAATTGTTCCCAGTCCGTGGGGGGAATGGGGGACGAATACCTTCACAACCTTTTCCCCTCCTTTAACTCCTTTAAGCCTTTTAAAGCAGCTTTTGAGCTGGTTCTGAAAACTGAAGAAAGCACATTGTCATTCAGTCTGCTATATCTCCTCCCTCTGGTCTACATCGCCTTTATGGTCTATTTCATCTTTAGAGTTACAAAAGAGATTACTGGGAAGGTCTTCCAGAGAGCGGATAATGATGAGTGGCACAGAAGGTGGGAGAAAATCGGCCAGGTTTTGAAGGAGTATTCGGCTCCAGTGCTTTGGAAGTTCACCCCTCAACAAATACAGGACCCCGTTAAAGTGGCAGAATATCTGAAAGAGAAACGCTGTGGTGGTTCCAGGGAGAAGCAACTTACTGCACTGTGCTGGGCCCTGACTACTGTTTATCGGACACTGCTGGAGACCAGCCAGTCCCCTCAGGGGGAAGAGGAGGAGGAGGAAAACAGAACAACAGGCACCGAGGCCACCCAAACTGCAGCTGCACCAGAGGAACAACCCATGCTGGGAGCAGTTGCTCCTGAACAGAACACATCCAACACCGAATTAGTTTCCTTAGTGAGGGATGAAGAGGATGAAGATGATGAAGAGTCCTCAGAAGAGGAGGAAGAGTCCTCAGAAGAAGAGGAAGAGGCAGAGCCAGAGATAATCATCGAATCCCAACGTAAGCTGCAATCAGCCCGAGAACGTTTCACCCGCCTTCCGGATCAGTCCTTACTGCTCTGGCTGTACGAGTGCTGGTTTGCAGGGGCCCATGTGGATGTACTGCTGGACAGCTCTGAAGCCAAGCAGCTGGGATCCCTGTCCCGGGACGTGGCCATTGACAGGGGGCTTGGGAGAAGGACAGGAACTCACAGCCTCTGGATGCGACTGGTGGGAAGCGTGAGGGAAGCGTACACCGCGGACGAGCTGCTGGTGCAGCGGGACAGGTGGAACACCAGGCTGGAAGGTGTTCAGTACCTGACAGAACTATCTGTGGCAGACATACTCTTTGGGGATACACAGAACAGTCAGTGCCTCGACGATCTGGACAGGGCCTGCTGCACCTGGGACATCTGGCAGGCGTTCAGAAAGAGCGCGCCACCGCTCTACGCCAAGGCACTGTCATCGATCACGTGGAACAGGAACCTAAAGGTGCTAAAATTAAAGGCCTTCATCTGGGACTATAGGCTGAAACCCTCTTCCCCTCCACAGGACAGCTTCTCCTACGTGGAAACACAGCCCGAGGAACGTGCAGCCTCCGGTGACGATCCCTGCACAATATGCCATGAGGAGCTAGGCAGAAACTCGTGTGAGCTGGAGTGTGGGCATGAATTCCACAGAGAGTGCATCAGGACGTGGCTCCAGGAGCACTCCAGCACCTGTCCCCTCTGCCGTGACTACGCCATCCTACCTGCACCTGTCCCTGAGCATCCTGCACGGAACAGGTCACAGTGCTACTAAGCCAGGCCTTGGAAAAGATCAGGATTTTAGAAGAGGTCCCAAAGAAAAGTGCTGAAGAGACCAAGTTCTTAAAGAATGGACTGGATTGATTTCATAAGGCTGAGAAGTATAAATGAAAAAATGGCAGCAGAAGAATTTAAAAGTTAGCTAAATAAGCCCCTGGATACCAAAGAGAGGGAGTGGAAGTCGACTGGTGACAAGGAAAAGCAGTATAATGGATATAGATACGTATCCTGAGACATTTAGGAGGGACAGCTTTTGATTAAGGGAATGATTCCTGTGCTTTTGTGTGCACAGACATAGTTGGGTGGTGTGGGATTTGGGCATGAGGATATGGGATAGAATGAGGGGTGGGGAATGTCCTGGTTCTAGCCAGGACTGGGTTAATTTTTACAGGAGCATGGGACATTTGGGACATTTGGTGGCATGGGTTTTGGGTTCCTCGTGGTGAGCGGATCTCTTCTCTCCTATGCATTTTGTTAATTAACGCTGTTGCTACTGTGGCTTTTATTATTCCACTGCTGTTTTAAGTAAATCGTTCTTATCTCAACCCCGAGCTTTGTCTTTTGTGCCTCCCATCCCTGTTTCCATCCTGCTGAAGGGGGAAGGAGTCAGTGGCATGTGGTCCAGGGTGTTTCAGTGGGAACACCATCCCTAAACCACAAGTTCCATCTCCATTGCAACCCCTCACACGCAGATCCACACTCCAGGCCACCCCTCGCTGTGAGGACACCACAGACAGGGATGTGAGAGTTGCCAGTCATACCCAGAGATTCCCACCTCACAAGGCTACTCACACTTTTCTGATGAATCCTACAGAAGCTTGTGTACGGAGCCAGGAACTTTGTGGACACGTTTTCGTGAGGACAAGAAATGAGGATGCTT
Organism: Anomalospiza imberbis; assembly: GCF_031753505.1. Taxonomy (NCBI): domain Eukaryota; kingdom Metazoa; phylum Chordata; class Aves; order Passeriformes; family Viduidae; genus Anomalospiza; species Anomalospiza imberbis. Next base: position 31,362,301 of record NC_089682.1, read on the forward strand.
TTCTAGGGGGGGAAACAAGGGAAGAAGAAATTAGAAGGGCTGTTAGTCCTGAAACAGAGGTTGCTGAGGTTAAACTGTGGCTTGGACCCAGCTGTGGGATCCCAGAGCCTGAAAACCGATGGGAGGGTCAGTGTGGGGCTCATCTCCTCAGGATGCAGGTGGGATGGTAGGGACCAGCTCCAGGGCTCTGCACAGCAGGACAAGACTGTGCAGAGCACAGATGACAGCTTAGGCTGTCAGAGCAGCCCCCTTTATGCACAGGGAATGGTCACCAACCCCTCTCCCCCCAGCCCTGGCACCTTGGTGACTTCCCTGACCACGAATCCCTCGGAGGCCACGATGTCTGGGACGCCGTCAGAGCTGAGCCCACGCCGGGTGACGCTGCCATACAGGGTGGGCTTCCCTGGGGGACAGCAGCCGTCAGCCCCTGCACCCACAGGGATGCCAAACGTTCCCTCCCAACTCAGAGAGACCCCAACCTCCCTCACCTCCTCCTTACCCACAAGGATCTCAAACACCCCCATCCCCTCCTAACGCCCTCAGGATCCCTAAATGACTCCACACCCTTTAACACCAAAGGGATCCCCAAACCACCCCAATCCCTTCCAGCCCAACAGCCGCACCCCCGTTTGAACCGCAGGGCACCCCAGCAACCCCGTTCCCTGCTAACACACGGGGCACCCCGCCACCAGCCCCTATCCCAAAGGGTCCCCCGGCCACGGCCATCCGTTCCTGCTCTTTGAACACCCTTCACCCCCAGAACCCTCTCGATCCTCCCCGGTCCCCTCTCACCCCCACGACTCCTTCGAGGCCTCTTCAGGCCACTTACCGGGGCTGCGGCAGCTCAGCCACGCCTCGCCCTCGTCCCTACTGCAGAGAGAAGAAGCGGCCGTGAGCGGGGCAGGGAGAGGGACAAGGACAGAGACAAAGAAAGGGACCGTTCTCACCTCAGCGCCCGGCTCCAGTCGCTCTGGATCCGCAGCGTCGCCGCCATCTTTGCCGGGGTAACTGCGCACACTTCCGCCTCGTTGCTTCCCGTCGACCCCCGCGCGAGCGGAAAGGGGAGAAACCCGCCAATCAACGAGCGCCGCCGCGGCCGTGCCGCGTCCCGGAAGTGCCGTGCCGAGCTACCGCCTTAAAGGGACCGCACTGCGCTGGTACGGGGGCTGCACCCATGGGTGGGGATCACGGAGGGTGCTGGACATCCCTGGGGAACGGGGAGCCTTGGGAGGGGATCTGCAGGGATTGAGGGGGGTGCTGGACATCCCTGGGGAACGGGGAGCCTTGGGAGGGGATCTGCAGGGATTGAGGGGGGTGCTGGACATCCCTGGGGAACGGGGAGCCTTGGGAGGGGATCTGCAGGGATTGAGGGGGGTGCTGGACATCCCTGGGGAACGGGGAGCCTTGGGAGGGGATCTGCAGGGATTGAGGGGGGTGCTGGACATCCCTGGGGAACGGGGAGCCTTGGCAGGGGATCCGCGGGGATTGAGGGGGGGTGCTGGACATCCCTGGGGAACGGGGAGCCTTGGGAGGTTGAGGAGGGCGCTGGGCACCCATGGCTGGGGTGAGGTGCCTGGGGGTGCAGAGGGCTCCGCGTGTCCCCGAAGGACCCCGCCACCGGGCCCCGCCACCTGCCCCGTCCCCAGCGCGCCATGGCGAAGCCCGGGCACGCCTGGAGCCGCGCGGCGGCGGAGCAGGGCGAGGCGCAGGAGGGCGAAGATCCGCTGGACGCCAGGATCGCGCGGACCGGCTGCCTGGAGCAGCACCGGCAGCTGCAGGAGTGCATGGCGGAGCGGCAGGACTGGCGGCACTGCCAGGAACAGCTCCGCGCCTTCGGCGCCTGCATGGCCCGGCGGCAGCAGCGGCAGCGAGGGCCGAGCCCAGCCCAGCCCCCGGACTGACACCTTTCGGGCTTTATTTTCATCCAACTGCTGGGAAACCCAGCTGGAATTGTTGGGAAATTAAATCTGGAGTTTGTCGCCCCTCGGCTCGGTCTCTGCAAGTTGGAGAGGGTGGCTGGTTTGGAGTTCAAGTTGGATATCAGGAGGAATTTCTTCCTGGCAAGGAGTTTTAAACATTGGAAGGGACTGCCCAAGGAGGTTTGGAGTCCCCATCCCTGGAGGTGTCCAAGAATGACACATGGCACTCAGTCCTCTAGGCTGGTGATAAGGTAGGGACTGGGCACGGCTTGGACTTAGTTATTCCAGAGGTCTTTTCCAACCAAAATGATTCAGTGGTTGTGGATTTCCAGCCCAAAATGTCCCAATCCAGGAGCATTCACAGCACTCAGGCTTAGTCTTGGCTCCAGAACAGCCCTGGCCATGGATTTTTACTCCATGTCCTCTGTGCCATCCTAAGGCTTTTCCCAGCAGTGATAAGCTCATGTCCCACAGGATGGGATTTCTGGGCAGGCGATTTATCTCCTGGGAAGCCACAGAAAAATCAGGAATGGGAGAAAAAGGGATCTGATCTGACCACCACTTGCTGGCAAATAAGCCAGGAGAAAGAAAATAAAATTGCTTTTTGCATGGCTTTTGTCAGAAGGAAGGTTCCAGGCTATTTCCCAGGGATGTGGGTGCTGGGAATACCAAGAGGCTGGGCATGGAAGCACAAGCAACACCTGGACAGCCCCAGTTAGGGGGAGAGTGTAAATTAATGAGTTATTTTCCCTCTTTTTCACAAGCTGGTCCTTAGAAAGGGGGAGAAAAAGCCTCCAAACAAACCAGTTTCTGGAACAGTTTCTCTTGGCATCCATCAAATTTGGTTATAACAATTCCTGGGATTGCTGCAGCACAGCATTATTCATACACAGAGATTTCTGCAGAAATTCCCACCTATCAAGAGCAAAATAGGCAGGAATTAAAAGAAAAAACTGAAGGAAAGCAAACCCACATTCCACTGTGGCACCTTTGCTCCCAGTACAAACCAGTCAGAAATAAATGCATAATTTATTTTTATTGAGACAAGCTGGTTGGTAACAGTGGGAATTCCTTCCAATTCACCAAGTTATCAGTACAGAGCTCATGGAAGCAGCTTCTGGAGGCTGGAACAGCCCATGGATGGCACACTGTTCCTCACCTCAGGACATTTCTGCCAGCAGCTCTTCCAGCTCTGGTCGAGACTTCAGTCGGCTCTTGAAATCGGCTTCCGTGTGCTGTGGAGGGAGGGAAAACCACCACAAATCAGGATCACACAAACCCTTTTCCTGCTTCCTAAAGGGAAAGCATTGGGAAGTGTAACCATACCTGTTTCATCAACAGATGCACCCCCTCAGGCTGGCTACTCTGAATGATTTCCAGCAGTATGGGAGCGAACGTCGAGCTCAGACCGCAGATCTGAAAGCAGAAATGACAGAGCTGCGGGAGAACGATCCCAGGATACTCTGGGTTGGAAGGGACCTTAAAGATCATCCAGTGCCATGGGCAGGGACCCCTTCCACTATTCCAGGTTGCTCCAGCCTGGCCGTGAACACCCCCAGGAATTCAGGGGCAGCCACAGCTTCTCTGGGCACTCTGTGCCAGGGCCTCCCCACACTCACAGGGAAGAATTCCTTCCCAATATCCCATCCATCCCTGTGAGTTTCTCCACTGACCCATCCCCAAACATGACTTTTCTACCCCTCATATCAATTATTCTGCAGAAAACAGATAATACTTCTTCTGCCTGAAACACAGAGCCAGGAAATCCTCCCGGGCTTCTAGTTTAGGAGCAACACTCAGCAGAAAACGTAACCAGACTTTTTGCTTCCATTTATGCCCAAATGTTGCCTTTCATCTGTTAGATGTTTGAGGGGAGCCTGTGATGGGATCCCACCTCCTACCTGGACAACCCTCTGGTGGGTGGTAAGGACTGCATCCAGCTGCATTTTGGATCCCTTCTCTTCCAGGAACAGCACCTCGCTGGTTTTGGTGGGCATAGCGTAGCTGCAGGAGCCAGAGGGCAGTGCTTAGGACAGGCAGGATATCTGCACTACTTTACAGGGATGAATCACCCTCCACAGCAGAGGAGGGGGAAGGAGATTAACTTTTCATGGGAAATTAATTATGCAAAGGATGCATCTTGCAAACCAGGTCCTGGCAGAGGCCAGCTGTTTTGCTGGAAGGAGATAAGGAGGAAGCTCTGCAGCACTGCTGCCAGCAAAAACCTGGATTAGCTACAAACACCAGCCTGAGAACTTTTAACTTCTTCACAGTTCAAGAAAAGCAACAGTTCTGACTTATTTTATCTTTTGGGACTTAGCTAAAATCTGCTGCTGCAATGCACCACTCAAACTACATCGTTTGCACCTCAGATTTAATGGGAATGTGACTGGGAGTGGATCAGACTCTGCTCAATACCCAGAGATCTCACTTCCTCATTCCTCATCCCCATTCCCACATCCAAGCTCCATCCTACTGCCCACCTTTTCCCCTCAATTCCCAGTCTGAAGGGCAAATCCTTTCTTTCTCTACACACCAAGCCATGTCCAGCCTCAGAGGGTACAGGTGAAAAGCACACATTTTAGACAGTCCCTGCTGGTTTTATTCCCTGCTGGCAGCCCAGTGCTTTTCCCAGTGCCTGCAGCTCCCTGGGAGCCCTTCAGGCACCGAGGTGCTGCCTGACATTCCTCAGGCATTACAGCCAGAGGAGTGGCTGTTGGAATACACCTGTTTCAGAGAACCAGGGTGCTCCTGAAGCATCCTCTCCTCCTAAACTGAAGTAGCAGGAAGTTCACCCAGCACCTTCAGGGCTTTCCCAAGCTCATTCCACTTTGGATAAGCAGGGTGGTGTGCAGAGCCTGGATCACAAACCACGAAGGAAAACCAGCAGCAAATGTCAGCAATTCCCAGGCTCTGCACCCACAGGCTTAAAGCCTTTTCCTCAGAGGAAGGAGATGTAACAGCCACTTTTTCCTTGGAATCTGCTCAAGTCAGTGCCTGAAAAATTCAATGCTTCTAAATAAAGCATCCAGAACTGTACAGATACACAAAAGGAGAACACAGGGCAGGTGAGAGGTTCGGATTGACATCCAAATGGGAATCCCTCAGGGAGACTGGAGTGTGGCCTGATGTGCAGGGGGTCATAATCCAGAGGGACAGATTTCCTCATACCTCTCATTGACCCGGATGGAGAGACGGTTGCAGAGTCTGTGGACGTACTGAGCAAAATGCTCCACCAGGCACAGATCATAGGAAGTCATCTGGATGTTGATATCTCCATACTGGTACTCAGTGCCAGCATTGATCTCTTTCATCTGCACTTTTTCCTTTCTCCTCTTTGGAACCTGTTTTCCAAAAGAAAACGCAACCAAGTAAAATAGAGGGTATCTACTTTGAACAATGCTGGGAATAAAGGTTCAGCTCTTGGATGGCCTCACACAGAAAACACACTCAGGCTGTGATTCATTTCTTCCAGAGGAAGAAAGAAAGGAGTAAAACCAGTAGAAATAAACCTGCTGTTTATTTCAGTTCCTGCCTAAACGGCAGCTGACTTCTTGTTTCCCCCCTCCACACAACTGGATGTCTTTCCAAATCCCAGGGAGTGTGAAAAGGTCACATGTAAGTAAGAGCTGCTCACAAAATTTTGGAATGGTTCAGGTGTTAAATTCAGTGTCAGGAGGTTCCAAAGCTACTCACTCACTCACTCCCATAGGAACGTACTGGACAAGAGGAAGAATTTCTGCAGTGTGCTGAGCTGAGTGGGTACTTCATGGAATCATGGAATAGTTAGGATTGGAAGGAACCTTAAATCTCATTCCATTCCAACCCCCTGCCATGTGCAGGCACACCTTCCACTATTCCAGGTTTCTCCAAACCCCATCCAGCCTGGCCTTCTGAGATGGGCATCCACATGCTTCAGGATTACCTTGGGAAAGCAAGCACAGAGGGAAGTCCTTCTGCCTACCTCCTTTGGGAGCAGGTATTTAAACTTCCCTATTCCATGGGTAGGTCGGGACTTGTAGGATCTGTGGCAACCCAGGAGTGCATCACCTGAAAATGAAAGCAGAGCAAATGTGTTTCCAGCTGCAAACAAACATCTAGAGGTGCTCTGAGAGCCCCAAATTACGGTCACGTAACACCACGGGTGGTGCCACCTGCTTAGCCAAGAACAGGGCAAAAATAAGAAAATAGTGGGAAAAAACTATATGGAAGTGGCAGAGCACCTGCTCTGGTTATTTACCAATACAAAGCTGGCTAAAAAAAAAGCCCAAAACAAAACAAGCATGTTCCAATGTTTAATATTTATTTGAGGGAAGTGAATTTCTTGCCTCAAAGCTAGATTGACAACAGACTTTACCTGCAGCACACAGACGGTTTTCTCTGACTGTTGCTGCTCTGTAGGAAACAAAATAATGATTAAAAAGTCTGTAGGAAACAATATAATAATTAATAACTCTGATTTTCCTCACTTATGGAAAAATATCTGTCCGATGTCCCTTTGCAAAGGAATGGCCTTTTCCCCATCCCACAGCCCTTTCAGCTCCCAGCTCAAAGTCTTACCTCCACTATGAGAAGATTTGGCAAAAAAAAAAAAAAAGGCAATTTTTTGGTCACTTATGTTTTCTCACCTGCTGAGGGTCAACACCTGCCTGAGCAACGCTCCCTTCTCTGAGCACAGCACCTGCAAGGGTTAAAACATGGCAGGGTGGCAGATCCGCTGGGAATTTCTCCAGTTTACTACACCTCTAGGCTAGGACCCGAGGGAAGGGCTGGAGCTGTGCCAGGGGACGTTTAGGATGGGTATCAGGGAAAGGCTCTTCCCCCAGGGGTGCTGGGGATGGAGGGAAACACTCATCCATCCGGCAAAGAGCTTCGCCGTCGCCAAACCAGGGTGGGGGATAAACATCGATGTCCCAGTGTAGAGGGACAGGGACCCGGCAGGGACCACGGAGACGAGGCTTGTAATCGAGTTGGGTGTGCGAGGATGGGCAGCAGGCGTGTGTGGGTGTCTCAGCCCCTGGTCCAGGGGCACCAAGACAGATCCAGGGCACGATCTCAAGGTCTGGACCCCTCAGGATCACCCCCACACCTCCTTCCGAAACCAAACCAGGGTCGTTTCTGTTCCTCCCCTTCCCTCTGTCCCCGCGTCCCTCCCCGTTCTCACTCCCCTTCCCCGTGGCCATCCCGGTACCTTCGGCACCGCCGCCATCATCTGGGGCCGCGGTCCGTCGCTCAAAGCGCTCCCCCTCAGTGCCTCGGTACGCCCCCATTCAGTTCCCCCCGTCCCGCGGCTCCCTCCCCGCGTTCCGACCACAGATGCCTCCCGGGAATTCTAATTTTCGGACAGCTCCGCCCACCGAGAACTCCCGTAGGCAACAACTTTTGGACAACCCGCGGTACTGGCGGGGCCCTGGCGTCCTGAAGGAGGCAGCGGGGAGGGCGCGGGCAGTAATGGCGGACCCCTCGTTCCTGCCCGCCCACACGCGGCGGGCAGAGCCGCCACGCGGCAGCGGCTGCACGGCGCACCCTGCCCTGCGCCTATCACCGCGCGTCCCGCCCGTTACGGCCCGCCTCCCACCCGTCCTCGCACCCTGATTGGTCCCCAGCCACGTCCATCACGGCGCGGCGGCCATGTTGAGGGTGGCATGGCCACATTGCAGCGCTGATGGCGGTGCCGGCCCCGCCCCAGCGTGCTGCAGCGGCCACCTTGAGTGTGGCGTCCCGGCGGCCATTTACTTAGGCCTTTAGTATCGCTTAAAAAAAAAATAAAATATTTACAATCGCGAAATCCTAAGCGTAGGAAGGCTGGGCTGGCGGGGACCGCCTCTCTGATTTCCCAGTGGGAGAGCAGGTGGGCAGGGGGCCTGCCTGGAAGAGATGGGTCTGTGGTCCTCTGCCCGCCGGGCCTGACAGTCTCGAAGTGGCTCAGGAAAACTCACCCCGTGTCCCACTGCCTCTTCCACACAAATCTTAATTTCCCACAGGCTCCCTTCCCTACTCCTGGCTCCCTTCTCTGCAGTCTGGCTCCAGTTTCCCCCTTCTTCCATAGCAGGTGCTCACTCTGGAGCCCACATCCCTGATCCCCCTTCTTGGAGCTGTTCCCTGCCTGGGAGCTGGATTTTGAGTCAGGATTTCCCAATCTGCTCACTCACAGCTGCTCCAATTGCTCTTGCTGGAGCTGTCAGAGCTCCTGATGGACTTTCTCCCTGCAGCTCATCCACGTGGCAAGTTCATGTCCTGCTCTGTGACCCAGCCCTGGCCCACATTTCTGAGTGCCTGGAGCTCCGGACACACGTTGGACACCCTCGCTGTCCATCCCCTCTGCGCTGGTGCATGGAGGGGACAGAAGGAATGTGAAAGGACAAGTTTTGTGTCTCCACCTGCCCCAGCACGTGGAGAGAGCAGAGGAGATTCACAGCACCTTTGCTCTTTCCTCCACAGTGCAAGGACACGTGTTCCCAGCTCCAAGCTGTGTTTTCCTGGCACTCCCGGGACATGACAGAACTGCCCACGTGGATGTTTTCCTGCCCTTTGATCCCACCTGGCGAGCCCCAGGCAGGGCCAGCCTGGGAATGACACTTGTGTAAGGATCACTGTGAGAGTCTGAGCTGGGTTAAGTCTGGCACTCCCACTCCAGGAAACCTGGGCTTCTCCTCCCATGATCTTTGAAGGCCCAGAGGAAATTGAGGAGGGGCTGCTGTGACTGCAGGGGACTGGCTGCTCCTGTGTTTGTAGGGGAAGCTGAGATGAGCACCACAATTAAGAGCAGGTAGAGGATGACTCCTAATTCCCTGCCCTCCAATGCTGTGTGGCCATGGAGTGGGACTGCACCCCTTCATTCCCTCTGCCCCTCCTAGGGACTCACCTTTCCTCCACCGCAAAAACGTGGCTGAGGAGGGAGCGTTGCCCCAGACTGAGTTTGGGGCAGGGCAGTAACAGATTGCAGGGATTGTTGTTGTCCTCTGTGTCTCCATGAGAAACGAGTCCACCTCTCCACTGAGGAATGTCTCTGACATCTATCATAGATGGATAATACATTTTAAGGCCAAAAGGGATTGTTAAATCATGGAATTCACTCTCCTGCACATCACAGTCGATAGGTTTCCAGAGACTTATGGCTTTATGGAAGCAAATCACTCCTCCCCCCGTGAAAGCATCTTTCTCACAAAGGCTCCTCTCGATTTCCCCTGCATACAAAGACAGTGCTGCTTTAGGCAGCTTGTTCTGGTGGCTGAGCACCCTCTCTGTTAGGACACGGTCCTTATTTCCAACTGGAATGTGCCTTTCTTTGCCTTTTGCATCATTTCACATCCCTGTTTCAGGAGCACAACTTCCAAACCTTTTTGTGACATTTACACGAAGAAGCTGAGGGGACTAAATTACTTCCTTTTTCTGCACCACACTTAAAAACTCAAAGAAGCTTTTCCTCCTTTTTAAGGCTTCCCATGCCTTGCTTCCACTTCTTTTCAGACTCATCCAATGATGAAAACAATCAAGAAGTGTTTAAACAGACCTAAGAAGAAAACCTCTGTTTCGCGTGTCTCCTTCTCTGCCTTCAGTTGTTGTTTTCCCTGGGACTCATGGGAAAGATCCTGGAATGAACCCTGACACAAAAACAAGGACAATATCTGTATTTAATATTTGAGATCACATCAGGCCAGGCTGGATTCCCTTTCTCCCTGCAGGAGAGCAGCCACACAACCAGTGTGGAAGCACATCCAGATGCCAGGTGCGGAGCTGGATGGAGATTCTGCTCATATCTATTAAAACTTGTTTAAATTTAATCACCTGATTAAAAAACAGATTTTCCTTTTTTAGTTCCCTGGTACTTCAACGCCTGGGTGAAAAAAACCCAGCCCTTGGTGAAGCAGTTCATCACACTGAAATGATCAAAAATAGAAAGGCTTTCAAAACTAAGCATGTAGCAGATGCCATTTCCTTGACTATCAGAGCAGAGATGCTCTGGAACAATCTCCCAGCCAAGGTTTAAACAGGAGGGGCCAGGACCTCCTAAAACACTGAACTTTGAGGGCAGAGTGGGGAAAAATGGGCAAAAAATACTGAAAGGAAAAGCTGGCCCCTTCAGCAAAAGGTGGAGGGCCCTGAGCCGCTGTCAAAGGATGACAGTGGGGATCACTGACCTTCCTGGGAAACATCACCCTGCTGTGAGGGATCTGCTCCCCAGAGATGCTCTTCTGAAAGGAGTATCTGTGCCAGGTTAGGATGAAGTCTTTGCTTTTAAGGCCTTTGCTGGCTCCCCCGCACGCCCGTGAGGGCCGGGTACACCTCGCAGCCCTTACCCTGATGCTGAGGATGTGAGGGCGGGCAGGCCCTGGCACAGGGTGCCCAGAGAAGCTGTGGCTGCCCCTGGATCCCTGGCAGTGTCCAAGGCCAGGCGGGACACTGGGGCTTGGAGCAGCCTGTGCTGCTGGAAGGCGTTCCTGCCCACGGCAGGGGTGGAACGGGATGATTCTCCTCGTCCCTCCCAACCCACACCATTCCCGGCCCGTAGCGGAGGGAAGCGCGCACAGCGCCTGCGCGGGGCGGGCGGAGCGCCGGCTCCGGGAGCGCGGGGGGGGCGAAGCGGCGGCACCGACACCGGCACCCACAGCGACACCGGCACCTCACCGGGGCTCGCAGCCTTCGCCGGGGAGGAGGAGGACGAGGAGAAGAAGCAGGCGGAGGCGGAGAGAAGCGGTCGCGGTCGCGGGTGCCGCCGCGGGGAGCGGAGCGAGCGCGGGGCGGCGGCGGCGGCTCCTCCATCATGTCGTCGGGCGGGGACTTCGGGAACCCGCTGCGGAAATTCAAGCTGGTGTTCCTGGGCGAGCAGAGCGGTGAGTCACCGCCCGCCGCGGGCCGGGACCCCCACCCCGACACTCGTGGGGGCACGAAGGGCCCCCCTCCTCATCCTCCCCGATATCTTCATGAGTGTCTGTGACACCCACCCACCCTTATGGGGTCTGATGGGACCCCCTCCTCACCCTTCCTGAAAACCACCCACCCTTATGGGGTCTGATGAGATCCCCCTCCTCACCCTTCCTGAAAACCACCCACCCTTATGGGGTCTGATGGGACCCCCTCCTCACCCTTCCTGAAAACCACCCACCCTTATGGGGTCTGATGGGATCCCCCTCCTCACCCTTCCTGAAAACCACCCACCCTTATGGGGTCTGATGAGATCCCCCTCCTCACCCTTCCTGAAAACCACCCACCCTTATGGGGTCTGATGAGATCCCCCTCCTCACCCTTCCTGAAAACCACCCACCCTTATGGGGTCTGATGGGACCCCCTCCTCACCCTTCCTGAAAACCACCCACCCTTATGGGGTCTGATAGGATCCCCCTCCTCGTTCTTCCCAACACCCACCCACCCTTATGGGGTCTGATGGGATCCCCCTCCTCGTTCTCCCCGACACCCACCCACTCTTATGGGGTCTGATGGGATCCCCCTCCTCACGACACCCAGCCTCTGTCATGAGAGTCCCTGACACCCACCCACCCTCGTGGGGCTCCGGGGGTTCAGCTCTGGTTTAACCCCCCCAGCCACCAAAGCCCATCTGTGGAAACAGTTGCTGATTCATTTGGACCCAGCTCCTCTGGTTTTTGGGGGGCACGAGTTTCAATCCGCAGTGTTTACTGTGTAAATACGGCATTTTTCCATAATGGAGCTATGTCTTGGCAGAGCAACGCTCTGAATATTTAATTCAGTCAATGAGGTTTTCTTCCCTGTCTTCGGAATGAAAAAAAAAAAACAAACCAACCTAAACAATGTCTCCTCCTTCCTTAGCGGAAGGCCTCTATCTCCAATACTGCATTCCAAATCTTTCCCTTGGAAGAGTTTTCTGAAAAAAAAAAAAAAAAAGCTCCTTTATGAGATGCTTTGTGTAATCCTGGGTAGATACTGTGTGATCTATGACATAATGAATAGGTGCAAAATATTTTCTGTCTCAGGGCGGGGTATTTGCTCCCTCAGCCACCTTTGGTCTGTGGTAGGAGATGATTAAATACTAGTTGGTTTTATTTTTTGGCCGAATTAGTTGTATCTTGGTGTTTCCTCACTTAGATGTGGATGAGCTTGGAGATAAGGCTGCTGTTGAAAGTATTTACCTGTACATTGGCAATTTCCTTTAGTCTCTTCCTTGAATCATTCTCTTTTTTATTTTGTGTTTTTGGGGTTGAAACAGTTCTTCTCATATCAGGGATTTGGGGAGCATGAATGCAACTTGATTATTTATTATTTTTTGGGTAAGTCACCTGATCTGCTTGGTAAGGTGCTATTTGGCCAGCCATTTTATGAGGATTTTGGATGAGGGTCATGTGTAGAAAATGCTGGGGGTTTTCACAGTTTTTTGTTTGGTTGTTTTTGTTCCCAGGTATTTGATAACAGGAAACTGAAATACTAGCAATGCATTTGCAAAATCCTTGGCTTGTTTACTTGTATTTCTGAGCTTCAATATCACAAAGCTTTTCAAATACCTCCATGGAAGGTTGTGGCACCTGGTGCAGATCTTAAATCTCAGCAGCTCTTCGTTCACACGTGGATTTCTTGTCTCCTCTAGCAGACATAACGTCAGACATCTGCTTCCTCTAGGATTTTTTTTTCCCTCTCAGCTAATCATCTGTTTTTATACTGGAAGGTTTTAAATAATTCCCAGTCACAGCATCAAACCTAGGGAGGAGAGAAGGGATTCTGTGGGTACAGCACAGCGAAATCCTCCTGACTGAATATTCCCAGCCCTGCAACTGCTGCCTGGGCTGGGGCTTAGGGATGGGTGGGAGCTGACTGGAATGCAGGGTGGGCTCCAGCCATGCCTTTGCCTTTGTCTGGGATGCTGGGCAATGACTCCGTGCCAGCTCCGTGTCCGTGCATCCCGCGGGTGCTGCAGCGTGGGCATGCTCCGACACGGCGCTCCATGAGTCTGCCTCCGATGGAGACACATCCCTTCCAGGATTGAAGCTCTTCAGATGTCTCTGTCATGATGTCATTCCCTGCAATTTTTTTTTTTTTTTTAACTGCCTAAAGGATGCAGAACTCTCGTTCCAAGTGGCTCCTGGAGGAATAAATGCCCTCGTGATATTTGGAGAAAACTGCGGAAGAATCTGGTGTTGCAAAAAGGGAGCTGGAGTGGGCTGTGCTCACACCTTGTTGTTCTTTGTCTGGAAGGTTAAGGGAGATGCAGAAATAAAAGTTTTTAGGATAGCAGCTTTCCTAACCCAGGAGATCTTTGTACAACTGTTGCGCTGGATTGCAGCATTTGCTTCCTGTTCAGATGAAAGGTTCTCTGCCCTGTTGGAAGGCCATAATTAAAGATATGCTCTGGCTCTGGTGGGGAGGCTGAGTGCTCTGTGTTCATCTACATCCAGGGACTTCAGGATGACAAGTGAAATGGTACAAAGGGCTGTGATGGCCATTAGCTGCCTCAGCATCCAGAGCTGGCTGATGGCAGACCTGTGCTGGCTGTACACAGCCTCGCCAGTAAATGTGTGTCTTATGGCTGAGGAAATCTGAGCTGCAGTTCCTTACTGGGCAGGCTTTGCAGCCCTTCCACGGGAGATCTAGAAGCATCCCTGGGCGTTTTATTTCCATTTGAGAGTGGGATTGCCCAGAGGATGCAGTGTGTGGTTTTCCCCGCTCTCCTCAGCCATGTTGTGGGAGTTCAGTGCCATATCCCTCAGCATTCGCACGGACTGCAGTGGCTCTGCCTCATGCTGTTCAGCACTAGCTGCAGATGCTCTTTCCCCTGCTAAGATGCTGATTTTCCTCGCTCCTCAGTCCCCTAAATCTCCTTGTCTTTGGGGCTTGTGTCCGCCACGCCCCTCCCAGGCCCAGCCTGGGGACTTGCTGCATGTGCTGTGGGTGCATCATGAGCCTGCAGCATCATCCGTGCCCAGCCAGAAGAATCTTCTCCTCTCTTTCCACCTCTATTTTTATTAACTTGCACAGGGATACAGCATTGGCTGGCTAGGAGAAGGCAACTTCACCAGCATTCTCCTTAATTGAATTACTTTTCTCAATGATTGAAGATTATACAGAGTTTAGCAGTTTTAAATATGCTAATCTTTGTTAAAAAGGCAGGGAGAGCTCTGAGTGCTGAGGGATTAGATAGAGCTATTGTGTGTGGGGAAGTATGTTTCTTACTGCCTTTGATCTGGTTTTATCAGGTGATTTTCATCAGTCCTTATACCTCAAGTTTAAGGAATTCTGATTTCTGGGTCACCTCAGGGAGTGGACACATCACCTACATTGGGGTAGCTTACAGTAAATATGACACAGATTCAAATATTAATAACCTCTTTAGTTGTGCTTTGCACAGGAACATCTCTACTTCTTAATAAATGGATTTTTTTTTGATTGAGTGGGCAGAAGTGAATGCTGGGGCACTGCAACAGAAATATTTGTTCATCATGTGAGTTTCTACTGCAGCTTTCATTGGTGAGCAGGTCTGAAGGGCACCAATGTGTACAGAAAGCAAAAGAACTCCCTGTTGTCTCTCTGCCAGCATTTCTGCATAAGATCTTGAAGGAAATTAGAACCAGTTGCATTTTGTTTTTTTTTTTTTAATCAAGAGCTGAGATTTTTAATATTGAAAACCCACTGATAAGTGCAGTGTAATAACTTCAGAGGTATAATTGTTTGGAAAGCACTAATGAGCTGTTCTGTTGCGTAACGATGTTGGTACAGGCACTGCTGAGCAGTGTGATGTGTCTCATTAGATAACTGGGGAGCTGCAGGTGCTCCGTGTGTGACATGGGGCTGATGTAGCACTGCTCACAGCAGGCACAGACTCATCCCTGTGCTGCCTAAAACTCCCTTGTTTCTAAGGGATTCACAAGCTCCAGAGAGCCATTACCTTGTTGCACTGGTGGTTTAAAAGCTTATCTCCTGCCCTCCGGGTAATTTCCTAACCTTGTGGTTTTCCTGTGGCTGGGCCTTCAGATATTTGGGGTTCTGTTTGCACTGTATGTATTTTCCATGAGTTTCTAAACTTGGGCTTCACATCTGGAAGGGGAATATCAGCAATGCATCCCAGCAAAGGGGGATTCAGGCAGGAACACCAGGAGGGCTGTGTGGATGGACAAGGAACTCCTGGACAACCTCAAACCCAAAATGGAAGGGTGGAAGTGGAGGCAGGTTGCCCGGGAGGAATGCAGAGAAATTCCTGAGCAGCCAGAGATCAGGTTAGGAAACCCAAAGCCCTGATAGAATTAAACCTGGCCAGTCATCAGGGGCAGCAAGAAAGGCTTCTGTAGCAATAAAGGAGGACCAGGAAAAGTGTGGTGTCTCTCCAGAAAGAAACAGGAGGCCTGGTTACCCAGGGTATGGAGAAGGCTGAGGCGCTCAGTGACTTTCTTTGCCTCAGTCTTCACCTGTGTTCCTCAGGGGTCAGTCATGGGATCAGCACTGTTGAACATCTTTGTTGGTGACAGCTCCCTTCCCACCCAAACTGTTCTGGGATTCTTTCACAGTGCAATGTGCTTGGTGTCTGATCCTTCCTCGCTGTCCTGAAGATCTTGAGCTCCACCATTTCTCTTCTATCTCTTCTCCATCGCTGAAAAATCCCTTCAGCAACGTGTGGAAGAAGCACAGAGAAAAAGACATCAGTGTTTTGTGGTGCCTGTTCTCACGGTGCCTTTTGATCCCTGTCTATTTGTGGAAGCCTCTGAAGGAGCTGTGTCTGTTCTTGAAAGGAGGAGTAGCTGTGCCTTTCTGAACTCTGCTGTGCTTTTCTCTCTGCATCTCAGAAATAATCTGTGAGTTGGAAGGAAAATGATCATCTTTATCTTTTTCCTTGATGTGACATAATGGATTTTCTATCTGCAGCTCTTTGGGTGGTGGTGGTACCTGGCATGGGATCCAGGTTCTGCAAAGCAGATGCCTGAAAGCTTTTGCTGGAGCTGTAAGTGGGACTAATGGAGAAACAAAGGCAGGGAAGCTCATCTGAGCCCACCTTAGCAGATGATGTGGCATTTGGGAATTATCAGAGCCAACAGCCATTTCTCTCAGCTTCAGTGATGGTTAAAAATCTGTCTCCTGTAATCAGTCTGTGAGGAAAGAGCTGCCTTTTAGTTACCTGCTAATTTAGCCCAGATGTTTAAAGGCATTTTGTTGTGTTCATGCGTATACAAGTACCTGTTATGTACACTAATGATTATAAAACCCCAAGCCAGCCAACCAGAACAATCCAGCTAAACCCTTCAGTGCTTTGAAACGTGGCTCAGAAAAACCCACAAGTTGCTGCCTCAACATGAACACCATCAGATTTTTCAAGTTAACCTCCAAAATGTACCTGTGAGGCCTGTAACCTGTAAGAACAGTAACATTGTGATACATGAATGTTTCTGAACAGGCATGGAAAGGCTGATCCATCTCTCCCAGTATGGAGCAGTGAAAAGACCTCTGAGATCATTGGGTGCAAGCCTTGGCTGATCAAGGACTTGATGATCTTGGAGGTCTTTTCCAACCTCGATGCTCCTGAGCTTCTGTTAAAGCACTGTTTTGAAAAATAACAGATATCATCAAAATGGTGATGGGTTTGACACGTTAGTATAAATTATTTATGGAAGTAGTTTAAATGAAAAATGTGTGTCTTGGCAAACAAACAGCAGCCAAAATGTGGACTTGCAGTGAAAGTCAATTTTTTCAGGTCTCTTTGCTTGATTTATTTACTGAGCTCACAAAAGTTGACAAGCTAAATGAATTCTTTGTTTTCTCCTCAGCATAAACCGAACTCTTCTGGCTCTAATATTATGAAAGGCCTAGGGACAGTGAACAATTCCATCAATTATTTTATGTCAGACATTTTCCTTTAATGTTCAAACCATGTTCTGGAATATTTGAGTGATATTAACTGGAAAAGGTGACTTTTTTTGTGCATTTCAGTACTACTTAACTCTTACCCAAATTAAACTTAGTGCATCACAAGAAAAAGATAATCTGGGAAGCAAATATTGTGTGAAACTAAATGTAAATAAATTCGGTGGGAGCTACAAGTTGTCAAGCCTCTTGCTTGCTTCTGGCTGCCTCCTGTTGGGTCTGGCAAAAAGGAGCTTTGGGAAGGAAGTCTTTATTCATCTGTCCAGCACAATAGTGCATTTAATTAATTTGACTTCTTAGAGTGAGGGTGTAACTTGCCTGTTTTTTTCCCCTCATTTGTGTGTCCTTTCTGCTGGACCTGTAAACCAGGATGGGCACGTGCTGATGTCACCATGGCAGCTGCTGCCTTTTGAACAAGCAGGGATTTTGGGGCTCACTTGGAAAAGTCTCTGTGCCTCTCACCCACGACAGCTGCTGCCACTTGAACGAGCAGGGATTTTGGGGCTCACTTAGAAGAGTCTCTGTGCCTCTCACCCATGGCAGCTGCTGCCATTTGAATGAGCAGGGATTTTGGGGCTCACTTGGAAGAGTCTCCGTGCCATGAGCAGCTGGCAGTATCCCCTGGAGATGACACCCAGCTATTCTGAGATTTGCAGGCTCGTAGTGTTCTCTCATCCAGACGTGTGTAGGTGTTACCAACACACAGAATTAAGGCTTTGCCATAACTCTAAATCATACTTGCCCAGAATTGAGAGAGTTGGGGAGAAATACTGGAGCAATACTGATGGGCAGTATTTTGTCTTCAGGCAGAACCAGGAAGGGGCAGCTAAACGTGCTAATGGGAAAATGTCTTCACTTTCAGTTGGTCTTTTCTCTGTCTTGAATTGTGACCCTTTAAACCTCTGTACTATTAACATTTGCACCATATAGATGAGTGCCATTTATCCTGCTAAGTGACTTTCCTTTAATGGCTTGCTTCTTCAGGAGCAATCAGCAATTGCTGCAGAAAAAACCAACCCACTCCAGCATTTCTGTAATTAATGCAGGGGCCAGTTTATTCCATTCCACTAAATGCTTCCTGCTGTGCTTCCTGTCCATGCCCCTGTCTAGGTTTGACTTACAGCAAGTTAATTTTCATAATGTTCTTGATATGTGCAACACAAAGAGAAGGGGGATTAAAAGTGGAATAGCTGTGTAGCTAAAAGGAGAGGGGCCCTTGGAGTGTGCAGCATCCCTGGAAAAGCTCCAAGCAGTGGCTGATGCAGGATTGACAAGATCCCTGTCAGTGTGGGCTTTAGGTATCTGCTGTTGGAGTTGGGAAAAGTGAATTCCTGTTAACAGGTTGGAACTTTAGTCCTTCAGAGGCTCTGGAGCTGCACAGGAGTGGGCAGACAGCATTGGATTAATGTGAGTGCAGCAGTGTTTCTCTGCAGCTTCCTTTTTTTTTTTTAATGGGGATGTTGCCTTTTCTGGGCGTAGAAAATACTCATTCCTGTCCTCCCCTGCTGGTACAGAATTGGCTGTGAGAACCCTTGGTGTCAGTGACTGGAGGATTTTTTTGAATGGCCTGATGGAAGGAATGCTTGGTAGAGAAATCTGAACTGGCTGGGTGGTGGACTCATCCAGTGGATGTCTGAGTGGTGGAGGAGATGGAGAACATTCTCTTTTGAAGGTAGTTCTGACTCCTTTCTGACTTTCCTCAGCAGCAGTAGGCAGATGTTCATGCTAGAAGGTGTGCTGCCTTCTTTGTCTTGTCTATAGTACCTCATTGTTTTTTCCCCTTCCCCTTACTTGATTCTGCAGCAGCTTTTGGGCATTTTGTCCATGGCTCACTCAAAATGGCTGAGAAGTCACTTGTGCCCACATCAAACCCAGAATGGCTTTCCTCAAGTTGAGCTGGTGCTGCTGATTGGGATAAAGCCAGAGGTGAATCCTTCAGCAGCAGCGGGACACAGCAGGAGGAGGGGCTGATGGCTGAAGACAGTTGGAGTATCATTACAAGGAAATCCCAATCTTTTTGGTTTTTTCCTTTTTTTTCTTCTTGACCTTGGAATGCTTCACAAAGAGGTTTTCACAGGGTTGGTCTATCCCAGTCTCTCACTGCTGAACTCACTCACTGGTTCTTGTAATTTCTTCTCAGCTTTTCCAGCTGCCCCTTAAATATTAAATATTTATGTATTCAAATCATAATGATGTTCCTATTCTTTCTGTTCTTCCAGCTTCCCATTTTTCTTCCCTAGCTGAGTTATCTTTGGTCTTTTTTCACTGTGCAGTCATCAGAGTGGCTTTTCTCCCCCACTGTACAATTGTGACCATAATTCTCTTCCACTTTTTTATTTTTATTTCTAAGTTGCTCTTAAACCACAGTGACTCGGAGAAGAGGATAGGTTTTTTTCCCTGATACTGCATAAACAGTAGGCAGATCAAACGCTTGTGTCCCATAAAATTGACCTCTTTATTTGGATGCTGTAGTGCAACAGCAGACTTGAAAAAAGCTTTTCCCAATAAAAAAAGCTTTTCCAATCTTGGTATTAAAATATTTCCCCCCCCGTGGTGGAATGCAGAAGGCTCATAGGTTGCCTCTGTTTCTAGGCTTGGTGGACTCTCTGCTGTCACGGTGAGTAATTTACAGTTAAAAATAAATTCCTTGGCCTTGGGAATTTTACATTTTCGCTTAAAAATGCAAGAGAGATTTTAGGAGACTCAAAAGGAGCCTTGTGTGAATTACTACACATTGCCTCCAGTAAATCCTGCCATCTAGAGAAAAATTTCCCTGGGGGACTGTATGGCTGATATTTTAAATTTGGTTGTTTAGTCTGTGCAAGCCTTGCATGACTGAGAGCGAGGCAGAGATTTGAGATCTGGTTTTGCCTGCCTGGTTCCAGATCCCAGGAAGAGCAAAATCTTTTTTAGCTTTACCTTTTGGAAACTGGAGGAGCTGAAAAAGTGTCCTACATGAGATGGTTTTAAGATGTCTCAAAACACCTCTGTGCTTTTGCCTGGATTTGATGCTTCTCAGCTGGTTGCCTAAAGACCTGAGTCCAGAGCCAACCCTGTGGTGCACTTAAAACTGGTTTTAGGTAGGGCAGCCTGAAGACCCCAAAATATTTTCTGTGCATGTTTTTACAAGGAATTTCTCAGGTTAGAAGCAAGTCTTAGAGAATAAATATTGCACTTAAATAGGAACATAACTAGTTTATGTCCTTAATATGAAGGAATTGTTTTTCTGGAAGATATTGCTGGAGGAGAGTATTTATTTCAAGTTACTGTATCCCAGATGGAGTGTAGATAATTCTTATCTAAAGAATTTTCTGCTTCAAACCCAGTTTCTCATATAAACACTTTTTTTTTCTACAGTTGAATCCCACAATTCCTTCTGGAATATCCATTCATCTAGAAAAGATCAGCATAAAACACCAACAGAACTTGTTCTATTTATTACTTGGAACCTAATTTCTACCTTTTAATGACTAGCTATTTTTATTTTTAAAATTCATAGAGATGAACATCAGACCTTGGGTTTGCAGACCCTTCAGGCTCCGTGGCCTCTTCCCAAGGCATTTGTGAAGCACAGCTGGGAAGGAACAAGTTTATTGTCAGCTGGCTGAAAATCCTTATGGAGAGGTCAGTGTCTCAGTTAGGAATGAGTTAGAGAAGAGGAAGATTTTGGAGGAGAAGTTTCCCATTTAAAAGTTGGGAATTGATGTAATGGTTTAACATCCTTTAAGCTTGGAGTTCCTAATTTGCAGCCCAGGCAGTGCAGGCAGCAGGAGCATCAAATGTCTGCTGGCTCTATCCTGCCCCAGTTCTATCAGTTCCCAGGAGAAGAGCTGGGGCAACTCAGGAGCAGGAGATGTGAAGGAGAAAAGGACAGTGTGGTGTCAGGATATCCTTCCCTTGAATCCTTCATGTCAGGAATTTGTAGGATTGTGCTGCCTGGACCCATACAGGTGTCTGAGGAACCCAGAGCCTGCAGCTCACTCCTTCAGCTGTGCTGATCTCAGTTTCTACACGCTTTGGGTTTCTGTTGCTAAAAACCAAATTGTGGTTGGGGATTTTTTGGTCCAAAACCCCAGGATTCTGTGCTGCCTTGCCCACTCCCTGGTGTCCATGTCCTGTGTTGTACACCAGCTGTTTTCCCTCTGCCTGGCCAGGGAGTTCCATCACGTGCACAAACCCGTGTGTGTCGGTGCGGCTCCGGTTATTTTCGCAGCAGTCCCCAGGTGTTCTCCACAGCCATCCCTGTCAGCTTGGATCAGCACATGCCTGGAGGAGAGCTGTGCCTAATGAAAGTATTCCATGCACTTTTTTCCTTACAAGTTGCCTCTTCCTAAGCCAGGCTGCATTGACCTTAAATCGGGATGATTTTAGGATCTTGCCCAAACTTGCTTCTGAAGAAGCGCTCACCTGTGTGCCTGCCTGGAGAATGAGTTTGGGGGAGCTCCTGTGGAAGCTGTTCCCCACCTCCTGTGTGGAAAGAGCAGAGGACAGCTCCTAATCCTTCCAGTGCTGCCCAGGAGATGGTAGGTTGTGGGAATCAGATGGAATCACTGAGGAGAATGCTATATGGAGCTCTTGTCCCCTTCTTCCTTTTCTTCTTTTTCTCCTTCTCCTCCTTTTCTTTTCCATTTCTCCTTCCCCCAGCAGGAAAATTGTCACCACAGTGTGAGAGAGCAGAAATTTCTTTGTGGCAGTGTAGGGAGTCAGGAGAGGAGGGAACAAGAAGAAGCATTTGCTTGTTTTGCCAGTGGGATAATGGTGCTGGGGAAACATTAGGCAGAATTTAGCTGAGTTAAAGGATGGAGGGAAGGGGATGGTAATCCCTTGCATTTTAATAGGTCTCCTGAAACTTCTCTAATTCCTGGCTGGAAGTGGCTGACTTAGCAGTGCTTGTTGTGCTTTCAAGGGCAAAACATCTTTGGGAAGGGAGCAGGAGCTTGTTCCAAGGGCTCCATTTGGCATGTGATCCAGGGAAGCAATGCCTGGATTCCCTCAGCTGGATGCTGGCATCTAGTGGTTTAGCTTGCATGGGGATAATGCTCAGTGCTCAAAGCAGGGAATGTTTCCTTTCAGAAATGCATCCTCAGGTGGCTGCTCCCTGCTGCCTCTCTCTCCTGCCTCAGGAATATAATTCTGAGGAATCCCGGAGAGTGTTTCCATATTAGATGATGCATTAGCCTATCATTTGCAGTTTATTTTGTTGCGGTGTGTCTCCTCCCTCCCAAAGGTAACCCTCTCCCCCCGCCCCAACCCCCATGAGCCCTGGCTGTGAGACAGGGGGTCCAGGGGGTCGAGTGATTGGCAGATTTGAAAGATACCCCCTGCCCCCTGTGGCTATTGGTAGACCTAAGTGCCCCTTCTCCCCTGGCACCCCTCCCCCTCACCTGGTTGGTGGCTACCTGTCCCTGCCCCTCCCCTTACCCCCGGGTTAAAAGGACAATCCAGCCACGTGGCCGGCCCTTCTGTTGGAGCTGCCACCAGGTCCACAACTCTGTAGCTGAAATAAAGACTCTGGATCAAGCTCTAGCAGAAGTGCCTCCTTTCTTCACCATCGCCTGAAGCCTCTCCACTGAGGAATATCGCTCACAGCCTCTGAGTAACCCAAGGGTGTCACTGGGGAGGAAACATCCCAGCTGCCGCCATTGGACTCAGCAGCAAGGCAAGCCCGGGCAGGTCTCTGTCGGAATATTGGGAACCCCAATATTATTTAACAAAAGTTACTTTTGGGAAACACTGTTCTGTTTGAGAATTTTGATACAGATTTCTGTCTAAACTGCCCATGAATATGGTTTGTTATGGGAACAAATACTGTGTTAAAGGTATTTAAACCAGAATTTCATAATTATGTTTTCAGTGTCTGCTTCTTCTTTCCAAAATGGTTTGGCAGCATTTAGTTTCTGACTTAAATTGAGCACATAAGGTGGCTGTAAATTTGCAATCAGTTGAAGGGATCCCTCATGCTTCAGGTGATGGAGGAGCTCTTGTCTCCTTCCCCTATTGCCCATGTGGAATTTGTGCTTTCCAGAGCCACTCCCCACCCTTCCAACGTAATGTCTGTCCAGAGTGGCTTAATTACTTTTGCTACTTCTCCATATGTGGCATTTTATTTCTTTCAAGCCTTTTACAAGCAGATAAGTAGGTATTTAAAAATAAAATACTGGGATGTAAAAATTGGATCTTATGAGTGTTTAATTACGGAAGGTCTCCTGGTGGGTTTTTTTTCAGTCCTGCACTGGTTTTTAATGGAAATTTGGAATGATAGAACCTGGGTGTAGTAGATGCTTCAAAAGGTAATTTCACCCCCATGGGCTTTAACTGCCAGCATATATAAAGTGAATATTGAGCCACCCTTGCATGACAATAATAAAATTTCACTATTGGGCTCTGAAACTTGGGAGGCCAAATTTTTGTGTGAGAAGCAAGTGGAATGGAATGGAGTGGAGTGGAATGGAATGGAATGGAATGGAATGGAATGGAATGGAATGGAACGGAATGGAATTGAATTTTTGGAGGTGTCTCTAAAACCATTAAATTTGTCTCATTGTGCTCACAGCAAAGCTGTAGTAACCTGGGATAAAGTTGAGTTGTTCTGAAATTTCAACCCAAACACTGCGATCCAGAATCCATACTTCGTCCAAAAATTGAGTTGCTGAGATGATGTTTATCTGGAGTGGTGCTGTTGGGATTATTGGAGCAATAATGAGCAGGCTGTTTCAGGAAGAAGGAAATAGTAAATGTCACCTGTCAAGATGTCACTAGCCAGGATCTATCACTGTTCCTCCTTCCTTTCTCCAGTCATCCTCCAACTCCTCTGCTTCACAAATATGCTCTTAAATATGTTTTTTTTTTCTCACAGAAATGTGCTTAGAAATACCACCTAGCTAAATGCTGCGGATAGAATCCAGTCTAGTTGTGGAATACATCTTCCCAGGGTGAAACCCAGTGTTTAAAACCAGAGTGAGGAGTCCAAAAGAGGTGACTTTGCAAGAACTGCTGCTGTTCATCACCTTCAGAAAAAATCATTTCTGAGATGCAGGAGCAGCTTCCCAATAACATCTCCTGCATGGAATGTCTTCCTCTTTCCAGTTTGTGCTGCACATGCCAGCTGAGTTGTTGATCAGGTCCACCTGGAATTCCCACAGCTCAGAGCTCCTTCCTTCACTCACTGTGCCTTGCCCCTGAGAAATTTTGGGTAGAGACTGCGGTCACATGGACTTCTGGACTAAATCTTCCTTCTTCCTTAGCTCCACAGTCATCCACACCTGGTCAGAAGATCCCTGGCATGTGCTTTACAATATTTCCAAGTTCTTCTGTGTGTTACCAGTGCTTATGGCTGAGGGTTCTGAGGCGTTTTGTGAGCAGTAAGGATAAAATCCTTTGGAGAATATTTGAAGCCTCATTGGAAACTATTTTAAAAACCTTAACTATGTAAGATAAGAAGGAAAGCAAAATCCTCAGGCTGTGGTGAAAAAAAAAATCCTCGTGCGTCTGTAAATTTTGAAGTTTTTCTTCATTCCTGGCAAATAATGAGAGACTGCTCAGAAGTCTTTGAAATGTAAAGGTGCCCTGTGAGTACCCTTTAGTTAATTAACCAAGTGATATCCATGAAAACATGAGTGTATCCCCCACAATTCCTGTTCTCTGGTTGGTGTTCAACTCATCCCCATGGAAATGAAAGGCATCCTAATGTGCATTTCCCTCACAGCCACTGTAGTGTAGATCTTAGCTATCCACTCTGATCCCTGTCCTCCAAAGGGCCAAGATTTCTGCCCTGATGCTGTGGCACAGGATGGGACACAGCTGGATGCTCATGGTGTCTTTTGGCCTTTCCATGCTTTTGTCACACTTGTCCTGCACCTCTTAGAAGTCAGAACCACTGGGGACCTTTCCTTTAGGTGCTTTGTCTCATCCCTTAGGGCTTGGGAAAAATTCTAGGGTCTCCCTGTTCTTTTGTTTTCCTTATCTGCACAGTTCCTCCAAATCTTGATCTTCTGGTTACCTTATCTTGGGTTTGTTCTTCCTGATTTGAATGAAACCACATTTACCACACAGTGCAGCAATTGGCACGTGAGATTCCCTTCCTGCTCCTGCTTTGCCCTGTTGTTCCAGGAGTTCACATGCATGTTTCATTTACCCCATTGCAGCATTTGGGTTTCAGCTCTTCACAGGATTCCAAGGCTCTTCCTCCAAGCCAAAACTCCTACTTTGCTTGGCTATGGGAAGTTGAAGACGGTTTCTAGCTTCCGCACCAGTTTAACTTAAATTAAATTAAATAAAAAACAAACACCCAGCATTCAGAAATAGGCAGGACTTTACTTCTGCAGACTTCAGTTATCTTCAGCTATATTTAATCAGAATATTTGCCCCTTCTGTATGAAATGATGGGAGATTCAGCACTCTGAACATGAGAAATGGCAGCTTTTCCTCCAACAGAAGACTGGGAGTCTGGCTACTCACGTGGCATTGTGTCACTTCCCAGAGGCTTGGTGTTATTTTGGGGGAGGAGAACTGGGATTGCCTGGAGGTCTTCCACTTGTGACACTCCTTTTGGCTTTGTTGCTTTTAAAAACCTTTCAAACTGTGAAAATAGCACTGGTTATGTTACAGGCTTGGCTTGGAATTCCTCTGCAGAAAACCAGACAAGAGATTTCATCTCTAGAACATAAGGTGCAGATTTTAAAATGAATTTTTATGGCTGTGCTTAGGAGGTAGCATTTCCATGTTTTTTTATTTTACTATACTGACAGAGTAATTGAATTATTATATTTAATAGATCTGCTCCTTCCTGTTCAGCAGTGAGGGGTTGACTCTTCTTTATTATTTTCTACAATGGGATGGTAAAAAACGGCCCAGTTTTTATATGAAAACTTTTCAGTGTGCACCTTCATTGTTTAAAAGAGCTCCAAGGTGTGATTTTGAGACAGAACCAGAGGCTGACCCGTTTTTACTGTTTCATTTCTTTATGTCTGTGACTGAGCAAACAGAACAAGATTTGTTTGCATTGTGCTCTTTCATTTATTTCCCATTTTGGGAGGAAGAGTCAAGCTAATTACTGACAAAACCCACAAGAATAAATGAAGCTATTTATCACTGGGTATTTTTGTCCCTGTCACAAGGCTTGGTGCAGATCCCAAAGGAAATCTTGCCTGTGCATTAATAATCAGGGATATTGTTCTGCTTTTATCAACTCTGCCAGTGCTGATTAGGATTTGCTTAGCGGGAAGGAGTTCTGAGTTTGTCATTAAACTTGTAATGAGCCTCCACACATTTTTATTGATCTGTGTGATCCTGTCACGTCCCAAAATGCAAAGGGGTGCTTTTCCCAGCTTTATGTGTCCAGGCTGTGCCTTCTACCTTGGGGTCAGTCATGATCAGTCTTAACTTGTGCCTTAGTTTATTTCTGAGAAATGCAGATACCAGCTAAAACTAACTGGCATCTCCCTCAAGAAAAGAGTGTGTAGTGCTAAATAAAACAGGATTCTAAATTGCCTATACACAGCTAACAGGCTGATGTTGCCTTAGAAAAAGATGGATAATACAAAATACTCTCTTCTGCCTCTTCCTTTTCCCTTTAGCTACTGCTGAGCTTTAAATACAAGTGACAATTCTCTGCTTCTCTTGCTGGTTTTAAAATGCCCAGGGACTGCATAAAATACATCCATATGGCACTGAATGCTTGGATCAGTGGCAGAGCAGGTTTTTTTCTGGTTGTCCTTCGATGTGTAGCTGTCAGCTGTGAAACCCTCCTGGGTTTTTACATAGTATGCCTGGGAATGGTTGTGTTAAAGGAAGGATCCTTTGGGAGAATTGCTGCTCTGCTTGTTAGAGGCAATTTCTTGTCCACTGGAGATGGACCAGTAAATACCAGTGAGCCAGCTCAGCTGCCTGAGTGGGAGGAGGAATCTTCAGGTGAGATGTGACCTTGAAGAACAAGGGACTTTCCCTCTTGTCACTGTCTGCTCACATCTTTTGCAGTGGCAGAAAATAATGTTGGGGTTCCCTTGAGGAAGGGAAGTTCCTCCTGAGCTGTTTAGAATGCAAACCGGAGCAGGGAGCTTGGACAGAAAGATCTTTAAAGGTCCTTTCCAACCCAACCCATTCTGTGATAACTGTTTTGCCAAATATTTGAAGCAAACCTACAGTAGTGTACAGCAGGAATTAGACCAGGAAAATGTATACTGCAGGATTAAGAATAAAATGAAAATTTTCTCATTTAAGGAAAAAGAGAGCAGGTTTTTGATAACTTTAACTGGCTCTGGATTCCTAGCTACAGAGACTAATGTTCAGCTAGATTTAATCCCAAGTGTTTGTCTCTATCCAGATGTATATCTAATCTAAAGCAAGGCTTAGAGCTTTAAATTTAAGACGTGAGCCGGCCTTGAGCTGGTAGATTTTGAAAAGCACCTCTTGGAAAGAAAGAAAAGAAATCCTCGATTTCTGCATTATATTGAATTCGACTAAAAAGTTGGGGAGTGGAGTTACAGGCCCTGCTGGGCACTGCTGTCAGCAACACCCTGGGAAAAAAAAAAACACTTTCTAGGTCAGAAAAGTGCATCAGCCTCCATTTTCTTCTGTCTTGGATGAATTATTGTGGAAAACAACACTGTGAATGTTCTCTGAGGTGCCCAAAGAGAAGAATGAATGAGAATTAATGAGCTTTTCAAGCTAACACATATTTTCATAGTCATCTTTTTTATAAGGCAGTTACTGAAGTGTTAATCATTTGATTACTGGTTGTTGTAGATAAGGGAATAATTGGTCCCTTTTTGTAAATTATGGAAATGCCTGACAGGAAGGGGCAGGCATGAAAACTTGTTTCCATGGATTATTGCCCAGAGAGATTGACTGGAACTAAAACCCCTTTGCTCTGATGACAACTGGGTGGCAACAAAATTCTGTTTCCTATTTGCTTCTCAGTAGCAAGGGCGGGTCTTTAAACACGATCCCAAATGTGTGTGAAACTTAATTTTTGGCATGGCTTGAAATGAGTATTATGGATTTCTTTTAGAAGCCATTACAAATGAGCCTTTGGTGGTGGCCAGGGAGAAGGGCTGAGTCTCAGTGTCACTCTCCTGAGTGACAAACAGCTCTGGTGCTGTTTGAGGACATTTCCCTGCGCCTTGAGGAGCTGCACTTTCCTGTTTTCCTGGGCCTGTAATGAATAGAGCAGATATTTTTTGGTGTAACTCTTAGGAAAATCAAGTTATACCCTCTGTCTTGGGAAGAAAAAGCATGAGAAATGCAGGATCAGGCAGCTTTTTTCACATCCTTAGAGTTTAAAATGGTGCTCCTGTGCAAAGGGTCTGGCTCCTTCCTTTGTATCCCCGTTCTTGCAGCACGTGGGAACGAGCTGCAGATGATCCCAACCATTCCCTGAACAGCTTTCTGTGTGTTCATCTGCTGGGTAAGTGTCATTCCTTGTTATTCCCTGTTATATCAAGCCAGTTCACTCCACTCCATGCTTCCCTTCCTGCTGCTCTGCACCAGACACTCATAAATATTCATGTGCACTTCCCACCATCCATTTAGGCTCCTATCCCCGGCTTAGGGTCTGTTCCAGTTTGCTAAGTGCAGCTTTTTTTACCAGTGCTGAGGGCTGGCTGGGGAGCTAAAGGCTGATGTCACACTTTCTCCTTTAGGAAGTTGCTGGGATGTTTAGGCTTTAAAAGGTTTTGCTCAGAAATTCTCCCATCATGAAGAGCAGACCGAAGTTCAAGGCACCTGATTGTCACAGGGTAAAAGGAAAATGGAAATTTCCTCAGCAGCAGCAAAATTCTGTTTCTTACTTCATTAAATGAGTAAATCTTACTTCATTAAATGAGTAAAACTCATCTTTTCACCTTCAGCTCTAATAAAACTGTCCCATCTTGCCTCGAAAATACAGTCCAGATAGAATCTTTGTAAGAACTAAGAGAATTGAATTTACAATGAGCAAATAATCAACTTTTGGTTCAGGATCTCTCAGTACTTTAAAATACTCAGAGCTGTGTATAGAGGGCAGAGGAAAGAGGCAAATTTGGTTATTCCACTGGTTCATTGATCACATGTTGCATTTCATTAAATTCATCCCCATTTTGTGGGGAGCACTGGACTAATAGCAGTGCTATTAATGATCATCTGGAAAGGGGTTAAAACCTGGGCTTTAAAAAAATAAATTAATTTTAAGAGGCTCAGCACTCTCCCATGAATCATGGAATCCTAGAGTGGTTTGGGTTGGAAGGGAACTTAAAGATGATCCAGTGCCACCCCCTGCCAGGGGCAGGGACACCTTCCACCATCCCAGGCTGCTCCAAGCCCTCTCCAGCCTGACCTTGGACACTTCCAGGGGCATCCAAATACTTCAGGATTACCTTGAGCTTCCAAAAGTCTCTCTTGTTCTCTGGTCGGTTTCTGTAGAGCTTTTAATTGTGATTGTTTCTTCTATGAATAATCTTTGAATTACTGTCGTGATGGCTGTGAGAAGTTACCTCTTATGGCTTTATCAACTGCTGGCTAAGAAATGGAAATGGAAAATAGGGAAAGGCCAAGTCCACCTTTTCCTGGAGCTCAGCAAGGCTGAGCAGGCTGCTCTGGGAATGGAATTGGACTGTGGGAATCCTGCACTGCCAGTCCCTGGATTCTGTGTGTTTTCTCCTCTGCTCTGTGGGTACAGACCAGCCATTCTCAAATTGAGAGCTCCAGGCTGCCAGCAATCCCTGAAGCCAGAGTAATTGATCCAGAACTATATCAAACAGTTTTCAATAGTGCTTTTAATTAAAAGGCAAAACAAAAGCTTTGTTATGGTGGTGACCTGAAAAGAAATGAAGGATTGGCAGGGATTCATTGGTCTAAAAAGGCCAGCTGCAGTTGTTTGACATTGTTATTGATTGTGTCTGCCTTTCTAGAGTTCCTTTTCAAGGTAGGATGCCATAAAACCTCCACTAATAAACTGCCAAAACCCCCTTTTGGAGGTGGTTGCTCTGCTGCTGTCTGTCCTCCTTTCCCCTACAGTCATGGACAAGCTGCTGCCAGCAGCATCCTCGTGGCTGTTTTTTATTGGAGGAGGCTCAGAGCAGGTTCTGCAGCCTGTGTCTAAGTTCTTGGAGGACTTTGCCTTATTTTGGGGCTGAGGTTTTCCAGGTGGGTGTTGTTTGCAGCCCTGTGAGAGATGCTGGATCCCCATTGCTGGAGGGATTTAAAGCCCTGTGGATGCAGCACTTGGGGCCATGGGTTAGTGATGTTCTTGGCAGTGCTGGAGGAATGGTTGGACTCCATGATCTTGGAGGGTTTTCCCAACCAAAATGGTTCTATGTTTTGTTTTCTTGCATTTTGAAAGTATCTTTGTGGATACTACAAAATGTGTCCTGAGCTGCCAAAGAAATACCTGAATACCAATATTTGGCACCAGCACGTTGTGTGCAGGCTCCTCAGTGGCCTGTGTTTCTGTGGGAAGCAATGCAGCTGCAAATGTCCTTTGTCAGAGGAGCTGCTAATAATAAAAGAGAAGGACTAGAAGTGCTGGAATTGTGCTGAGGGGACTTTGTGCTCAGAGGGTGCTCCCTGTGCTCTGCGCCCTCCGAGCTGGGCGCATCTGCGGTCCCTGCTTTAATTTCCGTTGCTTGATCTCCGTGTTTGATCTCTGCCACGAGCTCCAGGCCATTGTTTGTTCCTCTTGGAATGGGTATCAAACCCAGAATCAGCTAAAATCAAGGTGAGTTGTTCTCTGGGAGGAATGAAGTGAGATCTATTTAAGGTAGAAAGTGACGGAGCATCTCTCGAATTCAAAAAGCAATATAAAGCAAACCTAAATTGTTCCCTGTTTTTCTGGGTCTTGTTTCCCTGGATAGTCTACATTAATTTCCTAAACAGAATCTTAAATAACAAAGCACATCTGTATAATAGGACCACAGTATAATTTATAACCTAGATCTTTAACTAGGCTGGGAATACATTATCTTAAAAGGGGCTGTTTGAACCATTTTGTTTATACTACTTAGAGGGATCCATGCATGGATTTCAAGAAGGTTTATATTTTGCAGACTTTCTACTAATTTTAGTTTTACTTGATTTAAAAAAAAAATTGAGGACTGAAAACTGTAAGGAATTGGCTCAGTTGGTCCTTTGGTCTGATCTCATCTCCCATCAGGAAAGAAATGGCAGAATAAAATAGGTTTGACAATAAAGCAGGAATGGAATCAATAGTGAAAAAAAAATCAGGGTAAAAAATCCTTTAATTAGAGCCAGGAGATGGGACCTCCTCAACTGTGGCTTTTGCCACTGCTCCCTGGAACTAGACTGGATTCCATCCTCCAGGTTCCTCACTGTGACTGATACAAATTTCATCTGACTGAGAATTCCTTGGATGAATGCAGTCTGCTGGCTCTGCCAGTACCTTTGGATAATGAATGAGTTTGGTTCCTTGCTTTGAGGGAACCAGGTGAAATTTCCATAGTTTGACAGCGAAGAGCAGAGGAGGATGGGGGGTGTTTTTTTTTTGTTTTTTTTTTTTTTTTTTTTTAAGAAGCTGCTTTAATCACTTTAATACAGCACTTCTGTTACCAGTGCTTGGAATGACATACCTAAAAATATTCTTACTGGCTCATACAGATCATTTAAAGTCAACTCTGTGCATCTTCCTTTTGGGGCTTCTTTTTAAACACAAATCTAAAAATGGTTTTGAGGC
The DNA here is from genome assembly GCF_031753505.1 of Anomalospiza imberbis. NCBI lineage: Eukaryota > Metazoa > Chordata > Aves > Passeriformes > Viduidae > Anomalospiza > Anomalospiza imberbis. Next base: position 31,393,696 of record NC_089682.1, read on the forward strand.
ATTCATAATTCAGTATATTGTTCTTAGTAATGCTTTTCCTTTTGGTGCCTTGGGTTGGTTTTTTTTTTTTTCCCACAGCAAAATAATTCCAGTGAAGATTTTGAGGTGAGCTTATGTATGAAAAAAAGTTGTAGTGTCACTGGGGTTTATCCTTCAATCAAATCTGAAAGGAGTCACGCAAAGGGCAAGTGAAATTTTGGGATTACACAGTGAGGAGCAGGCTTTCCTCATCTTCCTCCCGTTACCTCTGGCTTTCAGCAGGTTGGATCTCTTAGCCAAGGCTGCTTTGAGAGCTGGAAGAGGCCAAGGGCAGTTTTCCAGTTGAACAGTCTGGATGTGTTGATCACTTTTAAGGTTATTTTGCTTTCAAGATAACTCTTGGGTTGTTTTTTTTTTTTTTTTCCTGATTGCTGATGCTTTGAAAGTTCTGAACAACCACGAGGATGAAGTCAGCGATTTAAATGTGGCTTCTCCAGAAGAATCCTTGGAGAGGTTGTGAATCTCTAGTATGATATGCCTAAGAAAATGAGAGGGGCATGTCAGACCCGCTCCTCGTGCATCACACAGTCCAAGTGGCACAACCCCAATTACTTTTCCTTGCAGGTCACTCCTAGCTAGTGCCTGAGCCCTTTGCAGACTCTGGCAACAAATGACCTTCTAATCCTGTGCTGGCAGGGAGGTGATTTGTGTTATCTGAGGGGTCTGGGCCCTCCTCTCCAGTGCCTCGTTAGAGCATTCCACACGCGCTGTGGGAGTCCACCATGGATCAGTGTCACTCCTGAGGCTGCTGCTGGACGCCTGGATCTCCCCAGGAGCAGTCAAAAGGCAGCCTGCAGGAATCTGATGGAGCGACCTTGGAATGTCTCCAGCGGCCGCTGTCAGATCAAAGTGGCTGGAAGCACGAGATCAGCGTATTGATTCCATCTTGCGGCTGAGTTCTCGCAGTGAAATCCCTGCCAGGCAGTGGCTTCAGGCTCCCAGACAAAGGGGATCGACCCGGTGACTCCATGAGCTGAAGGCTTGGAATTCAGCCCCTCCTGGTTCATGGCAATTCCACTGGTAGGATCTTCACAACTTCCCACTCAGTCATCTCTGGGCACTTGGCTCTTTGCTGCCACAGTTGCTGCTGATTCAAGAGGGTGTTGGTGTTTGGGCATCTCCTGGTTTCTGTGCTGAACCAGTCATCAAACCTTTCCTTTTAGGAGTTCCCTAATTTTATCTCTCTGAACAGCCAACTTCTTGCCCCAGAACATATGGGAGCACTGCAGCCTTGCAGAATTCATGGGGATGGGGTGAGCAGCCAGTTCATGATGGGAGCTACCAGATCCAGATTCTTCCAGAGCTGATCCAGCTGAAGAAAACCATCTGAGCAAGTCAGATCCGAGCTTAAAAATCCCTTTTGCAGCTGGATCCTTTCAGAAGTGTGATAGATGATAGAAGGTGCTCTGAGGGCTGGAGCCAGGATGGGAGAGCTGGGGGTGCTCACCTGGAGAGGAGAAGGCTCCAGGGAGAGCTCAGGGCCCCTTCCAGCACCTGAAGGGGCTCCAGGAGAACTGGAGAGGGACTTGGGACAAGGGCACAGGGAATGGCTCCCACTGCCAAAGGGCAGGGATAGATAGGATATTGGGAAGGCATTCCTCTCTGTGAGGATGAGGAGGCCCTGGCACAGGGTGCCCAGAGCAGCTGTGGCTGCCCCTGAATCCCTGGAAGTGTCCAAGGCCAGGTTGGACAGTGGGGCTTGAAGCATCCTGGGACAGTGGGAGGTGTCCCTGCCCATGGCAGGGACTTGGGATGAGCTGGTCTTCAAGGTCCCTTCCAGCCCAAAACCTTCTAGGATTTTATAATCACAGCAACTACTTAATGTTTGAGGCACAAGTGTGTGATTAGGAGCTGTTTGGTGTGGATTTTGTTGGATGGAAGGCTGGAAGGTGTCAAGAACTCTTCTGGTGAAGCCATTGTTCAGCCTCTTAATGACAGAAAAATGTCCATAACTGATGTTCAGGCTTGGTGTTGAATCAAATGGCTTCTTTGGTTAATCACTTCTTTACTTGGCTTCCCTCCTCTTCAAAAGATGCCTTGCATGCAAATTCCTAGACTGGAGTGACATTGACAACTCTGTGTGCCAGGGAAGGGAGAACTGCCCAGCTGAATAAGTTATTTTGTGGTTCAGTTACCTCAGTTTCCCAGTTCTGTGCCCTTCCTGCTCGGATTGTGTTGGACTCAGCTTTTAGCTGTTAGATCTTGATCTACAGAGGGAAAAGTGGCTGGAGACAACTTTCCCTGAGCAGTAAGTCACTTCTGCCCCTCACCTTTCAGCTGCTTGCTGTGAACTCTGCAAGCTGCCTGTTTTTTTTTGCCAAAAAGTTCCTTCTCAGCTCCTGAATTATTTGAGATTTTCCCTCGCTTCCTGTAGCTGTCAGTGTGTCCAGTCACAGCAAACCCCATTCCCAGCATTTCCTCCCCCACCTCTGTCCTCCAAGGATGTGCTATTGACCTTTTTCTTGGAGTTGTACCAGCAGCATACCAGGAATATTTTGGCCTAAAGGATATTTATTGCATTGCTGACTAATGCTGCCCTGGACCTACTTGTGTGTGGAAATTTTTCCAAGAGATTAAATTAACTCACTAGATTAAAAAAACCCCAAACCAGCATCTTAATGAAACAAAGCTGAAGTCTTGAGTGTCTTATCTGTTCCTTGGGCTGTAACCCCCGAATTACTTATCCAGTTGTTTCCCATCTGGATTTTAAGCAGCTGGTTGTTCTTGTCTCCCGTGTATTACCTTGTTCTGCTTCTCCCTGCTGAGCTTCATTTGCCTCCTGAGGTCATTTTGGCATTTTCCAAGATGAATTTGAATTCTGAATCTGTCCTCTCCCTTGCTTGCAGTCACTCCCAAATTAATGCCTTCTGGGAGTTCGAGAAACATACGGCCAGCAAGGCAGAACAGAAATTAGAGATACAGTGGGAGCTGTGGGCTTTCCTTTGTGCCAGGATTTCTAAAAGGAGTCAGTTTGGGTTTTTTAAAAGGAGGAATGGCAATGCCTCAGTATTCATGGAATTAAAACTGTGAGCAGTTGGTGTTAATACCATCTTGATCTGCTGCCTGTCAACATAAACCTGGGTCTGTTCAGAGAAGAAATGTCTTGGAACTAAGTCCATTAGGATGCTCTCTCCAACTGTTGGTTGAAGCAGATATTTAAATATAAACAAGCCGAGCAGTACCTTATTTTCCCCCTCTTTTTGTGAAATGAGTGAAGGTAGGGTAGGGAGACTCCAGGAATAAACAGAATATGTTCATATTTTATGATTTGTGGATAGATCCCATCCAAGACATGTCACTCAGAAGGGAAGAACTTTCTGGAACACTTTATTGTCCTTCAGGGGTCGTGAGTTACCAAAACAAACAATTTCCTGGGTGAGGTTGGACCCGTGAAGAGTTAAATGTGGCTGTTTGCATCAGTGGCCATGTGAGGAAAACCAGCTTGTTTGTGATGCTGCAAATCAATTCCTGGGATTCAGCCTGTGCTGCAGCGGGAGGGGATTGGGTTTGCTTGTCTGTGTCTCCTGAGGGTTGTCACTGGGCCTGGAATGAATCCCTCCTCTCCTCACAGCAGCTCCTGGCTGTTTGTCCTGCACCAGCTCAAGCTGTTCAGCACATCCATGGGACAAATCTGAGTAAGGGATTCAGGAATCATTGCCATCTGGGATGTGCTGCTTCCAAAAACCTACTCAGTGAAGGGAGTATTTGCTCTACCTTTGTGAAGGCAGCTTTTTAACTTGGTGGGAAACCTGATTCTGCTTCTGGAGCAGAATATGTTAGAAATTCACATGGGAGTTCAGATTTTGACTTGGGAAAATCTCACCCCTCAGAGGCTGCCTGCTGGATTCCTGTTTGTTTAGCCTTTTTCAGGGTTAACTGAGGATGAAAATGCTGCTTAGTGGGATACTGGAGATTTTGGTGACACTCCTATGTTAAGATCTAAAACAAATAAACAAAGCCCCCCCAAAACTCACCCCAGAAATCATAGAATGGTTTGGGTTGGAAGGGACCTTAATCTTGCCTTAAATCCCTGTGTTCACTGGATGGCCACCTCGGCAAAGAACTGAAATCCTTGGAATATTGCTTGGAGAACACAAGCTCTGCCTCAAGCACTCTTTCTTACCTTTTATCTGCACATGAAGTGTTTAGTGTCCAGCACAAGTCACACAGTTCCTCTCCTCTGCCACTGGGAGATGACAAATTCCAGCTGCAATCAGGTTGGAAAAAACACTAGGAGGTGATGCTGCCCTGAGAAACTTCAGTTGCTTCCTAAATAACTGGCCTACAATTAATAGGATTTATACACATCAAAATGAGGCAGCTGGAGATGTTCCAGTTCCTGTGGATCTTGCTGATCCCTCCAGGTGAAGATGTAGGAGAAGGAAAAAGCCTATAAAATATGAGTTAGGTTTTGGCCCAGCTCTGCTTTGGTGTTTAGAGGAGTAGAAAAGTAAGTGTTGTGAGGATGATGGGGTCTAAGAGTGAGTAAATCCCATGTTTTACAAGTGAGAAGAACTTTTTGTTGCTAATAATTAGTTATGGGGGCTGTTATAATTTAGTGCAACTAAAATTACTGAATGACTTGGTAAAAAACAGAGTAATGAAATTAATTTTCATCTCAAATCACAAATATTTAAGAGTAAATCTGATGATTGGGAATGATACAGGAAAAAAAAAGCAAATAACTGCTCTTGTCCTTGTGGGAAGTTTAAGTGCACACAATGGATCTGTTGGACACAGTAAACCATTTTTAAATCACTTGCTTAAAACTTGCTCGGAAACTGGTCCTTGAATCCATGGTTTTTTCTCTTCTTTTAGTGGGGAAGACTTCCTTGATCACCAGGTTCATGTATGACAGCTTTGACAACACCTACCAGGTAAATGAATCCATATTTTTGTCTTGTGTAAGACTCCTCTGCTGCCGTGTCTTCCATTGCAGGAAGAGTCATTCCAGATGAGTTGGGGCACTGACCATGGAATTGCCAATTGTAAAATCTTAATTTTAATCACCAGCCAGAGTAGCACTTCTGGGTTGGATTCTGCTCCAGGAGTTTACCTGCTACTTGCAGCAGGATGAGCTGTGGTTCTAAAGGAATACCCAAGGCACAGCCAGGGAATAGAAGTTGTTAAATCTGCCAGTTTTTTTTTTTCCCCCACCATTTTCTATCAGACCATCACAGATCTAATCCCTGTGTGTGGATAACATAACAGTTACCCAGCTTTTTTAAACAACAAGTTGACACAAGCTAGAAAATAATGCAAAATGTAAAAAAAAAAAAAAAGGAAAATTTAAGCTGTTCAGAAAACAATTTTCCAAATTAGCACAGTGCATTCCAGGAGAACACTCAGTGTTGCCCACTCCCAGAATTCAGATATAAAAGTACTTCAGTTTCCTGAAGTGTGTCTCCTCCAAGCAGGACATGTTTCATGACTTGGTTACAGCGTGGTGATGTTCTGGATACACAAAACTGAGAAAAATCTCTTCCCTGGTGCCTGGGAAGGCTTTTTTAGGGGGGTGGGAGGAGGAGGTAGTAGGAAAAAAAAAAAAAAGGGAAAACATAATTCTCCTTTTCCTCAGTGTCTATCCAAGGATCTCATCGAACTGAGATATTTCCCTCCTGCCTCCTTCAGTAATTCCTCCTTGCTGCTGCTAGGAAAAATGAGATGGGAAGTTCTCCCTGAGCTGTGGGAAGAGCCACGTTTCCACAGTGTGGGAGGGCTGGAGCACACGTCACTGCTTCCTCCCAGATTCCTCCCACTGTAATTACATGGACATTGAAGGCAGTTCTTTTATTTAAGCTGGGATTTTATCCTCTCCCCCAGTATTTTTCTTTTAGGAGTGCTCTTTTTCCTTACTGAGTTTGTGTCCCAGTTCCTCCTTGAGGAGGTTTCACCCTGTGTGCTTCAGGATGTCACCATGAAAAGGTGGTTTGATGTAATACATTCAATGATTACAAAGCCAGTGAGAGGCACTTGCAACAGTGAGAAATCCTAAGGGCTTCCAAGATAACTTGGATTCAGGCATCAGTGCTGCCTGCCCAGTTTGTGTGTTAATGGACTTGGGTCAGAGCCATTCATCCAAACCCCTTGATTTTCCTGGAGTTGTGCCTGAGGTGGGGCCATACCTCCTAGTGTGTGCTGTAGCTGGAAGAAGGAATCAGTCACAAAGCTCCAGGAATTTGGCCAAAATCACACTGCCTGTTGGTGTCAACCCAAAGCAGACATTTTTGGATGCCCAGGATTCTCTAGAGACCCCTGAGACCCCAGTATTAATGCACCTGATCATGGGTGACTGAAGTAGGAGGTGAGTTCAGGGATAATCTGCTTGTTCTGGACGTTTCTGGCAGATTTTCAATGCATATTTTTCTGAAACCTATCATTTGAACATGGGGTTTTTATGTTCAGCTGTTAAAAATAGAAAGCTGCCATTTAGTAAAATCCGTGCTGTGCATTGGATTCCTTCTGCTCGCTGCTGGATGAGAGGAATTCAGCTGTGTCCCTCTGTCTTATCAGTAAGAACTTGCTGTGCTGTGTCAGAAACCCAAACACTTGCAATAAAACCGTGTGATTGGAGGTGTTTATTTTACCAGGATTCATTCCCCTCCATGGACATACTGGGAATGATTTATTTTGTGCTGTGACCCCACATGTCACATACCATAGAAGATCTCTTTCAGTAAAAGTCTGGTATATTGAGCATTGCTGGAATCCACTCCTTGATAGTGCTGCTTCCCTGTGTTGTGGTAGGACAGGCTGGGAGAGGAGAAGGCTCCAGAGAGAATTCAGAGCCCCTTCCAGTGCCTAAAGGGGCTCCAGGAGAGCTGGAGAGAGACTGGGGACAAGGGGGAATGGCTTCCCACTGCCATTAAGATGTTCTCCAGGAAGCTCCCACTGGTGTTGGGAAGTTTGGGTGCAGCTCTGCTGCTTTAGGATGAACCAAGCTTTAGTTAGGGGTCATGTAGGTGTCTGCCTTAATCTGCCTGGAAGAGTGAAGATCCATGGACATACTTGGCACTTGGGAAGAAGGCAGTGTGCCCACATATCCTGGTTGAGCTGGGGGGCACCAATTTGTCACGTGCATAAAAATCCCTGCTGCTACCCAAATAATTGTGTGGATTAAACTGTCAATATGCGTGAACTGAAGTCAAGCTTAAAACCTTTTGTGCTTTAAGGAATTGTTCTGGTTGTGGATATATTAAACAGATTTCTTATTAAATCGAACTGTATCTTAAAAATAAGAAACACAGCCTGTTTTTCTTGCAGCTTCTGCTGCTCCCCTGAAAATCACTGCAGGTGTTCTGACATATTTTTTTTAAGGGCTCTTGGTTTGCTCATCTCTTTACAGGCAACAATTGGCATTGACTTCTTATCGAAAACCATGTACTTGGAGGATCGAACAGTGAGTAAGATTTTGTTGCTTTTCTCTGTGAACAGTAGGAATGAGGACCAGCATCTGGTCTTGTGCAGCCCACACTTCTGAGATCACTGGGAAGCACAGGCTGAGCCTTCATCTCCCAGCTGCTTCCAGGCTGATGAGTGCTGTGGAGACACAGCAGTGGAAATGGGAAATGTAGTGTCGTCCTCTGTGAAGAAAGAGATGGTACAGATAATTTGAGGGGTGAATGATGGTGGGAATCTGGAGAAAGGGGAACCGTGCTTAACCCCTTCAGCTTGTGATGTCACAAGACAGAAAGGTAAAATACAAATTGCCAGATGTGGCCAGTTAATAGCTGGCTCCATCTTAATACTCCTTGTTTAAAAAGAAGGTGGCCTCTGATGAGTTCACAGATGAGACTCGTTTCCTTGCTTGGTGCAGTTTTAGCTCATCAAATGAAATCACTTCTCTGTGCAAGCAAAGCTGTGGTTTAAAATGAGCTCAGATTCTTAATTAAGAAATTCAGCCTCAGTTGAGCTATTTGCAGAAACAAAACTGCTGTGCTGCAGAAGCTTGTGGTACCGGGTAAACTCCCAATAAATGGGATTGGATAAACCCCCAGTAAATGGGATTGCTTGGGAAGTGCTTGAGGATTGGGATGTGCTTTCCATGGCCCAGCTGGCTCTTGCACACCTTGCCAAACACGTTGCTTTTAGTGTGTCTTGCCTTTTCTTCCAGAGCCTTGCTGGTAAGAGCTATTCAGCCTCTCTGTGCATGTTACTTTGCAGTTTAGAATTACAGCAAGCATTTTTTCCTCAAAAAACTGACATGAGTAGCCTTTCCAGCTTTTCCACCAGCAACCATCCTTCACGCTGCTGGAGGTTGCCTGTGTGAGTCCTGAGGAAGGAGAGCAGAGCATGAATTTCTCCTGTAGGGAGAACTGCAGGTGAACATTTCAGAGAATCACTGAGACTGGAAAAGCCCTCCAAGATCAAGTCCAGGCATTGCCCAGCACTGCCAAGGCCACCACTAACCCACGTCCCCAAATGCCACATCCACACATTTCTGAGCACTTCCAGGGATGGTGATTCCATCACTGCAGCTGTAGCTTTCTTGTTGATCCTCTCAGTTTGGAAGCTGAGCCATTCCACTCCCCCCTTTTGGAAGGGAAGCATTTTTTGGGAAGCTGCACCCCCCCCCAGTTTGGCTGCTGTTACCCCTCAGGAGAGATTGCTGTAGGGAGAGTGTCCTGCTGCTCCCAGTCCCCAGGCACCTCCTGCATGAGTTTCTTCTTTTTATTTAGCTATTTTTTGAAAAAAAAAAAAAAAAAAAAAAAAGTAAAACATTTCTTTACTCTTTTATTTTTAGTGGCAGTTTGGCTTTTTTAATTTTCTCCCACCCACAGATCAGGTTGCAGCTGTGGGATACTGCGGGTCAGGAACGTTTCCGTAGCCTCATTCCCAGTTACATCCGTGACTCTGCTGCTGCTGTAGTAGTTTACGATATCACAAGTAGGTATTTTGCACTGGGTTTGACCTTTTTTCTTATTTTTCTTGCTTGTTTGACTGATTTTGTTAGGTACGGTTGCAATTATGGGACACAGCAGGTCAAGAGCGGTTCAGGAGCTTGATTCCTAGCTACATTCGTGACTCCACTGTTGCAGTTGTTGTTTATGATATCACAAGTGAGTGGGGGGAATTCTGCATTTCTAATACTCTGCCCTTTTCATCTTCTAGCTTAGCTTTGCATGTCCTCTCACGTCATCTGCTTGGGCTTCATCCTGGCATGACAAAAACGTGGTTTCTTTGCTTGTTTTACACAAGCCCCCGTGGTTGCTGCTGTTGTAACGTATAAACTGTCTCACAAACGCCATTTTAACCCTTCCCTACCCCATTTTCTTCAGTCCTTCAGTCCTGCCTGCTCTCGTTGCACTCTTGCATCTGCCTTTCGGTCATAACATCACCTGTGACTTTTGGTCTTCATGTCCATGGGTATCTGAATTCTCAAACTGGAGACTTTTGTAGCTTGCTCCACTTCATTCACCCTCCCCCACCAAACGAAATCTGGGCACGGGCTGGCGGGGAGAACGCATTAACATCACATTTTCCTTGGAATCAGCCACTCTCACATGCTGCAAGATGTAAAACTTACTACTAAGCTCTTACCCTTTAACAATTGCTCTTTCATTCCTTACTAAGGTATGTACATTTTTGTCAACTAAAATATTAGTGCTTCTTCAGCCTTGCTCCTTCTGTCCTTCCCCTCAGTTCAGACACCCCTTAACTTACCAGTTCCTGCACTGACAAAGAGCAGAAATTCTATTTTAGGGGAACTAAACCTTCAGACAATTTCGGTTCTAAACCAGGATTGACTGAGAACAATGGCCTAATTCTACAGAAATGCATAAGTTCTTGTCCTTTGATTTATAAATACTAGAAGATTACAGCCAGGAATAGGGGCTTTACCTAGAAAAGCTCTAATTGTTAAAAATGGCACTTTCCTTTGAGCTAAAATTACAGGTTAGCTGTGAGCTCTGAATTTTTTCCTGACTCAGCAAATTCAATATTGCCAAGCAGTAAAGGGAATTAAGACACTGGCAAGTGATCAAGTCTTGGCTGTCTAGCATGCAATATATTACTTTGCAGTAGAAGCCATTTTAAAAAAATCAATACTTTTCAAGAACTGCTGCAGAGGCCCCCCCCCCCCTTTTTAAGTACTTAAACTACTTTGGCTGCTCAGATGTTCTTTGTGTCACTAACTGGCAAATGCTGAGCTCTGTGGCAGCTTCCCTCCAACTCCTTTTTCCCTGTGGGATGCAACTTCTCAAGCACCACAGAGTCTGGAATTCTTACCTTGCAGCTTTTAAGGGTGTAGCATTGAGTACCTGCAAAGAGGTTAAATTTCTGCTTCTGGTTTTTTGCAAAGATTTAGAAATTGTTTTGAAGGCAAGTGTTCAGTGCCACAGGAGTTGCTGCCGTGTTGTATAACCATGGGATTCCTTAGAGAAAATAAAAAGGGATTGGTTCAAGTGTGCAAAATGCAAGGCTGGGATTGAGGCTTTTTGAGAAGCAGGGGAACTGTAGGAACCTCTGGAGGTGCACAGGCCATGAGCAGCATAGAGTGCAAAAATGAATCCCCACTCCCTACAGAAAATACTTCATGCTGAACTAAAAAAAATAAGGAACCGAAACACAGTGATAAGACTTTTCATTTTAGGTGCTGTCAAAACCAAATTATAGATGGAGTCAGTTCCCTGTGGGGCTTTGAACCCACCTGTAATGAAGCACTTGCCCATCTGAAATTAATGCCAGAGCTTCCGTGTCCTTTAGTGGGGGAGATTCAGGGCTCCACTCGCTGATTCTTCATCACCCTCCTCCGCCGACTCCACAGAAAATGAAGCTTTTCTTTCCAAGTGCAGATGTATTTCCTGGTGAGCTGTGAGGGACACCTGCAGTGATAACCCTCTCCACTGTTCTCTGATAGATGTAAACTCCTTCCAGCAAACCACAAAGTGGATCGATGATGTCAGAACGGAACGGGGCAGCGATGTCATCATCATGCTGGTGGGAAATAAAACAGATCTAGCAGATAAGAGGTATGGGGGAATCATCCAGTTTTCAAATCCAGTTTTTCTTACTCTGCTGCTGTTTGCTCTTATTTTAAGGAGTATATTGTAATGTGGTTTTTTTTCTGGAGATGGCTGTGACTAGAGAAATCTCAATTTTAAACCCTCTTTTTTTTTGGCTAAGCCAAATTTCCATCACAGTGCTGTGAATGAGCTGAAAAAACATCACCAGCTTGTACAGGTGTCAGGAGAGGAAGGGATTGTTGACTACAGCCCACCCCAGTGAATGAATAAACTGGTTACAAATATTTGTCCTTAATAATGTTCTGCTTAATGGGTGGGACACATATCCAGGGAAAAATGGGACAAAATCCCTCCCAAATGAGATGGTTACACTTGGACCTTTGTTAAAACAGTTTGGTTTTGAGGATTATTTTGGGACTGTGATTGCTAATTGTTCAGACATAAAAGCACAGCTTCCTGGACATGGATTTTGGGGCGTGACCACTTGGCTCTTCTGCTGGAATGCCGACTTCTGCTTGGGTGTGCCATGGAGGTGAGGTGGTGATACCTGTCAGCAGCTGTACATTCCATGCAGGCAAAAAACCCAAAACCTTGAAGTGCTTTCAGATAAATCACTTAAAGGTTTGGGGGTTTTTTTAAGTATAATAAATCTTAAGGTATTTGTCTGGATTTTGGTTTTATGAGGTTTTTTTTCCCCCTAACTCTGTGTTTTCTTCCCCAGACAAGTGTCCATTGAGGAAGGAGAAAGGAAAGCCAAAGAGTTGAATGTAATGTTCATTGAAACTAGTGCAAAAGCAGGATACAATGTAAAACAGGTGAGTGGCTGCTGGTAACACACCCTTCTTGTGGGAGAAGCACTTCCCTGGGTCTCGGGAAGCTTTGGCAAATAGGGCCAGTGGGAATTGTAGTCCACACACAGCAAGGGACGCCTCAGAGCTGAATTGTTGGCTGAGGTTCTGAAGGATCTCTGGCCTTGCATCACATGATTTGGGACTTCCTTCCCCTTAAATAACAGGGGAGTTATGGAAGAAGCTTTGTGTGAATGGGATCACACCTTCCTGGGTTTTTGATAATCCAGGTTTGCTGTTTGGACTGAGAGTGAGACACAAAGCTGGGGAAGCACAGGTCTGAGGACTGTTTTGTGATTCTGTTTCAGTGAATGAAACAAACCAGTGAAGGAGGAGCATGATGGCTTAAAATGCTTCCAGTGCACAGGGAGACAGAGCAACTGCTGTTCCCATTCTGTTGGGAGGCACTGGAAGTGCCAGCAAATGTTCCTGGACAGCCAGAGCTTTTATTTCTAGAAGATGATGAGTTGCTTTTGAATTGGGGAAAGCAGTGAAAGGTCTTTTGAACTGATGGGACTGCAGAAAAATGAGGGTTTATGTCCTGAGATGAGCTGTGGCTCTTTAAATTCAGACCTGGAGAAGACATAAATTCATGGGTGTCATGGTCTAAAGGGGCTCCAGGAGAGCTGGACAGGGACTGGGGACAAGGGACAGAGGGACAGAACACAGGGAATGGCTTCCTACTGCCAGAGGGCAGGGATGGGTGGGATACTGGGAAGGAGTTGTTCCCTGTGAGAGTAGGGAGGTCCTGGCACAGGGTGCCCAGAGAAGCTGTGGCTGCCCCTGGATCCCTGAAATATCCAAGGCCAGGCTGGATGGAGCTTGGAGCAACCTGGAACAGGGGAAGGTGTCCCTGCCCATGGCAGGGGGTGGATATGAGTGATCTTTAAGGTCCCTTCCCACCCAAACCATCAGGGATTCTGTGTGTATGGATGACATTCCACGTACATTTTATAGATGTAGTTACACAAGTGGTTTCTGTGCAGAAGGGTACCAGGAGTGATAAAATAGGATAATGAACTACTTCATGTTCTAGACAGGACTAAAGAGTCTGTTATTAAAATGTCCCTTGACTTTGCCTCTAAGTAGCAAAATGATTCCCTATATAATGGGATAATTATAGCAGTGTTAACTCACAGCTGTTTCACTGCATCACCCACCATGGATGTGTTGGCTTCCAGGGTCCCCCAATTATCCTGCTACAACAGAGGCTGCCTTGTAATTAAGGTTTGGATTCTGTGCTGCAATATCTTAATGAGTGCTTAGACCTGGGGGTGTGCACTGAGAGCAGTTGCCTCACTTAGAGGAGTGATGATGATGATGATGGTGATGATGAAGGAGCTCTACACTCCCTCTTTCCTTCAGGGAGTTTCTGTGCCCTGCCACATTTCCAGAGGTTCTGTAGCTAAGCCTGTGAGGGAGTTGTGGCTTTCAGGGCCAGCTGGAGCCCTGAGGATTTGACGGTGTGCACAGAAATGAGTGGATATTCAAAAAGAATTAAAAATTGATTTTTCATACAAGTTTTGATCCATGTATTGCAGGCGTGGACTGGGATTCTCAAGGATTTCAAAGCTATTCTATATTCTAGAATATTTGTAGCTCTCATTTTTTTATTAATTTAATAAGCAGTTGTTTAAGCAATTATCAAAGGATGAGACCTTTAATACCACCACTTAGGTAGTTCCCTGTTTCCTTGCAGCTTCTCTGCTAAATGGTGTGAATGTATTTTATAACTTAGCAATAAATTCTCTCCTGGTGAAATGGGAAAGTACAACTGCAGAATGGATCTCCTTCCCATAACCTGTGTGAAATCCTTAATAAGCTGAATGCAAATTTGACCTTCCCATAACCGATAACTTCTCTCCACAATATATTCTGATTCTGCAGAACAATCACTGTCTCAGTTAATTTTCCTACAGAATTTTCATCCAGAAACAGCTGAATTTCTTGTCCTGCTCGGGGAAGGAATGGCTGTAACTTCCAGCTGCTTCTCCTCAGTGGGAATCCAGGTGACTTTTGTCCTTTGGTGCTGCTTTTAGCTTCTGATTCATCCTTTTCTGCTGGAAGAGATAAGAGGGAAGGGCACTGCCTTCAGCTCCCTGCAGCTGTCCTGTAGATCCAGAGGGCCTGGCTTTGTGCTGGGACCCCAGTAGGTGAGATGCTGTGTTCTTCCAACAGCATCTATTCCAGTGCCAGGATCTTCCACCAGCAAGGAGGCAGAGGGAACTGTGCTGCTGCCAAGCTTTTCCTGCTATTCCCTGTGTCAAGAAAGGGGAGAGCTCTGAGGATGTCACCTCAGTGCTGGCTGTTTGCAGAGCTGTTTGCAGTCCCCGAGGTCCTTCACACTTACTGTTCCTTCTGTCTTTGTGCAGGGAGTGTTGAAGGAAAAAATGAGTGGATATTAGGGTATAAAAGCATTGGTAGTGTTATTGTGGGGTTAAACTGATGCAGCAGAGGGGAAAAGACTGGCTTTTGGATCCTGCAAAGACTGATTGCCAGGGGAGCCTTAAGCTGGAGAAGAGCAGCAGATAACTTGCTCCTTTTAATGCAGAGAGCTGTAGTCTCTGATTCATTCTGTCAGCTCTGAATAAGCTATAAAAGACTTCGCGATTCCTGCTCTGTCTCGGCACTCTGTATTTCAGGGAATCTTATTGTTAGTCTGTGGATTTCATGCCCAGAATATGTCAGGGTTCATTTTGCTGTCTTGTAGAAAGAGAGGGGAGGGAGAGCCCTTGAATTGCCCCCTCCAGCAGTACCTGGCACACTCCACGCTGGCCCTGGAAGAGCCAGGGGATGAATGTGGTCCTTGGCAGAAGAACTTTCTCACGGCAGCAGCTCTCTGAGCACAGCCTCTCTGTGACCCTGTTCTCACAGAGCTGGGCTCTTTCTCCTGTCTTCTGATTCTTACCCATCTGATGGGCAAGAATTATCCTCAGAGTTGCAAAGAATGAGAATTAAGGATTTTTGTTTGCCTTGCATTGGGGAACAGGCTTCTTGCCCAGATTTTCCATCTGGACCGTGATCCTCCCGTCCTTTCCATATTGCTGCTGGAGTGTGGCTGAAAACCGGTTTATGCCCGCAGTCCTTTGTGACCCTGATCTGCTGGGATTTATTGGCTGGAGTAGCAGGAAAGGCACAGTTTGGCAAATTACTTGAAACTGATGGTGAGAGATGAGGCTTCTTTCCAGGGTTTCTATCAGGAAGCAGATTGCAGAGTTGAGCGCTGAAAGAGAGTTTGTGTGGCTTTTAGTCTTTCAGCTGCTGCATTTAACTCCTGCCTTGGAAAAAAAGTCCTGGATGCTTATCAATACTTGTGTTTTTATACCCACACAAACATTTAAACATGTACATGTGTGTACAGACACACACTGGCTCGGGGCTGACAGCACCAGGAAGCTCAGAGGGCCCTGTGGGAAGGCTGCTTTCCAACCATCAGGAAGTTTCCCTAATTGGATTTATTCACATATGCTGGGGCTGATAAGCAGAAGGTTAATAAGAAATAAAGTTGATTTTTCTTAGTTGCCAAATTCCTATTTTTAGTCAGATAATTTAGGGGAGAAATACTGCTAAAAGTATCATTTTATTCCTGGTCTTAATGTAAAGAAAGGATTACTGTATTTTAAGTAGTCTTTCTGTCAGCAGTGTGGTGTAAATGCAGGAATTCCAGTTGGTTCCATCAGCTGAGGATTTTTTAAACACTCCTCACCCTTCCTCTGTGTGGGCATTCCTGCGGTTGGTTTAGGTAGAGTTTAGCATCTGGATTTTTTTTACTTCCTGGCTGGCCTATGAGGATTTCCCTGAGGTTTTCAGGGAGGCTGAAAGGTCCAGGTTAATGGCAAAGGTTCACAGAAACACAGAGGGAGGCGTAGTAAGCTTTTTCACTTTGGAATTGTTGGCTGGAATTAGGGAGTTACATCGAGTCCTGACTTCTCAGACCCATCCTTGGCTCAGATTCCAGGGTGTGCCAGATTCCTGCCAAGAAAGATCCCAGACAGACTTGGGGGCTTGCTCATGGTGCGCTTGGAGGGGGCTGTCAAGCCAACAAAGTTGTCTTAGGACGGTGGGAGCATCACTGGGACACCGGGAGTCCAAGTGGGGAAAGCCCTTGGGCAGGGACTTGCGGGGCTGGTCAGGTACCCACCTCCCTGATGTAAACAGGCTGGCAGTGGCTTGGCTGGGTTTTCTGTGGGAAGTGGGTCACTGGGAATAAGTGGTTTAGCTTTGTGTCATTTGAGGAGAGGCAGGACAGCGTGCAGCAGTGGAACACGCCAGGCCTGACGTCAGGCCCGCAGCACGTGATCCGGGACTCCCGCGCGGCGCCGGGGATGCACTGGGAGCACGTGATGGAGGGAGAGCATCCTGTGCAGGGGGGACAGGCAGCTGAATCAGGGCACTTCTGCTGCGTTATATACAGGGTCCTCACCCAGAGGGCCTAGGAAAAGCCGTGTCATGGGAATTACAAGTCTGAACCTCAGGGGCAAAGGTAGGAAATGCAGGAGAGGGAAACGGTCCTGTTCCATCTTGCCTCCTTCGAGTGGAATAAAACCGTCAGGAGAGTTGGGAACTCAGACCTTGCTGGGAAACTGGAGGTGGTGTTCAAGTGAGAGGCTTTGGATGCCTTTGTTCTGTGCTTTATGCCCTGAATGTGGACATAGGAAAACCATGGAGTGAGCACCAAAAGATGAGGATTAGGTTTGGCTGCATTCCTTTATCTGTTCCATAGCAGCCTGAGCCACAGATAGGTGAGGCTTGGGAGAACTCCTTTCCATGCTTCCCATTTTTTGACACTCTTCCATGTGTGTCAGCTCTGCTGATGTGGTGACAGGCTCCTGGATGGTGTGTTTGCCTTCAGCAGCATGTCCACACTCCTCTGAAATCCTCTGGGGAGGTGTGAAAACCTAATTCCCACCTGCCACGGGGAGTTTGTGGGGTCCATGGACATCCATGGCAGGTGTGGGGTGAAATGCTGGATCCCACCCATCCTGTTTGCAGAGAAGGTGCAGGAGGTTTGCTGCTCGCAGCTCTCTGATCTCCACTAACAAGAGCTGTGCTTTGCCCTTTTCTAGGAATAAAGGTTATATTTGGTGTCAGGATTTTGGGGCTGAGCAGTGTAAATAGTGCTGGGGGATGTGTTGAGTCATTGTTTGAACTGCCTTAGCTGGGGGGAGCCGTTGTTTTCATCTGTTCCCTGTGTGGTTCTTTGCAGCTTTTCCGACGTGTGGCAGCTGCCTTGCCTGGGATGGAAAGCACACAAGACAAAAGTAGAGAAGACAGTATCCTTTTTGTGCCTGTGCCAGGCGTTACCCTGCACCAGGATAATCCACTGCAGCCCTCGCTCAGCTCCTGGACATCCCAAAGAGAGGGGGAATAGGGGCAAGTAATCTTCGAGCTGAGGAAGGAGGATTGCTGCGTTGGAAGGCTGGGAGCAGGGGTGCTGAGGGTGGAGAAGGAATGGTGATCCAAAAGGATTCTTTGCTTGGTGTTTGAATGTGTGGAAGGTGGAAGAAAACAGCTGCAAAGAGGTCTGAACAGAAACCCCCGTGGTTCTTGCAGACCTGACTGACAGAATCCAAAACCAAGCTGTCCTGGAAGGGACCTCTGAAGCCCCTTCTCTGATCCTCCTGCTCAAAGCAAGGCTGACTCCAAGACTGAGCCAGTTTCTGCAGGTCACATTCAGGGAAACTTGGGAAATCTCCAAGGATGGAGATCCCATAACCTCCCAGGGCAGCCTGTCACCCCAGGCAGCGTCTCTTTGGTGGGAGGGAGAAGACTCAACTGATGGGATCAGTCTCAGCCAGGGGTAAGCAGGTGGCATGAGGGATGGAAAAGCCTTGAAAAGCAGTATGGCTGCACTGGAGTCACCGACCTGGCCAGGTGGGTGTGCTGGAGATAGCAGCTTTTCCAGGGTTGTTGGTTTTATTTGCAGCAGGGATCATGGAGTTGGTAATTGTGCCTTGGAGGAAGGAGGTGCCAGGAACTGTGGGAGTGGGACAAGCCTGGCACTGAAATTCCATCAGAGCATCTGATGCTCTGGGGAAAAGAAGGGTTTGGGAAGCTGGGGATTGTATCTGCTGACCCACAGGCTTTGTGTGACAGGGACTTGAGTGATCAGAAATATTTTGTTATGCAGGTCCCCAAAAGGTTAATGAGCAACAATCTTTATGGGGGCGGGTAGAGTGCACAGGCAGGGGCTGTGGCAGAGAGTTGGATCAGCAGTCTCTAAATGGGAGTGCATTTAGGGCACTGGGAATTGGGCTTCCTGCAGCCTGCAGATAGCAGGGATGGATAGGATCCTCTCTTCCAGGCACTGCCTTAGGATTAATGGGGGCACTTCTGCAAAACTTGGAGGGTTCAAGGATCTTGACCCATTCATGTCCTGAGATGAAGCTGGCAAGGCTCATGTCAAGCATCTCCAACTTAAACACACTTTAAGCTTTAAATCAGCCAAGCAGACCAAACATTGGAGATGAATTGCCTGTCTTTTGTTTCCATTTCCATGTTTATTTTCTCCAAACCTCTTTAAAAAGCAACTTCAGCCCCCTAAAGAAATAAGTTGGAAGTACCAGCTGTGTGATATCTTTGCCTCTGTGTTCTGTGATAAGGGGAACGCTGGAGACTTGTGGTGAACAGCTCTGAGCTGGGGATTAGCATTCAAAGCTCCTCCTGGGAAGGGCTCCGTGGGGCTGTAGCTGGAGGGCATCTGTTGGGAATTCTTATCACAGGCAGGTTGTGAGCAGCCAGCTCTGCAGTGACCTTGTGGGACATCAGCTGTCCCTGGAAGGGGGAATTCAGGCTGGTGACAGGGCTTTGCTGGCTGCTGGGGGGAGCAGAGAGGTTTAACTGAGCAAGGATTGGTGAGGAGGTTGGGCTGGCACGGCCATAGCTCTGGGGGTGGGCAGTGTGCGGTGGTGCCCAGGAAGTGGCAGAGCCCCCATTCCCAGAGGGATTTAAAGCCGCGTGGGTGTGGCACCTGGGGACATGAGATGCTGGTGGCCTTGGCAGAGCTGGGGGAGCAGGTGGACTTGGAGACCTCAGTGGGCTCTTCCAGCCTGAATGGTTCTGCAGTTCTGCAGAAGCAGTGATTAGACCCTTCGGTGTATCCATGCATCTTGAATTCCCACTGCAAGTGATCAGTGGGATTGCTGGGAAGAGCAGACTGGTTAGAGACAAACACTGGGGTCTGACATTGTTTCTGCTGCAAATTTCATGTGCCAGTGCCAGGGCAGGAGGAGCAGGTGAGAAACCTTTGGCTTGGAGCCGATCTTTCCCAGTATTTCAGTGGGAAGCACTGAAAATGCCATTCCAAATCCCGCTCTTGGTAGGGAAACAGAGTTGGAGATCTGTTTGCCTTAACTTCCTCCTTCCAGTGATTGACATAAAACTGGAAAAGCCTCAAGAGCAGCCTGTCAGTGAAGGAGGCTGTTCCTGCTAATACCATGTGGCTTCCACCTTTCTCCAGAACATCACTGCTTTCCCTCACTGTCCTCTTCATTGACTGCAGTGTGAATATTGGCTTGAACCTTCCCCTTTCCGTAATAACGTATCGCAGTTCATCATCGCTGGCTGTCTCGTGGAGATGATCTTTAGCTTCACAAGCACACCCCACACACACACACACACCCCCCCCTCAACAAAATGTCAGTGTCTTCATTATTTATAAGAAAAAAAAAAAGCCAAAATATTCCACCGTATTCTAGGTATAACTTTAAAAAAAAGCAAAAGCAAAAAAAAAAAAAAAGAAAACCCAAACAAAAAAAAATAGGTACAATTTCTTAATATTTGTTCCTTTTTTAATATGTTATGATATTGCACTTTGAAATGATGGCAACTGAGTAAGTTTGGAATTGGACCTAGACGAGATGTATGTGCAGAAGAAGGCTTGCAAATCTGACCCATTGGAATTTCTCTCAGAAACCGGGAATGCGTTGACAGCAGGCGGAATCACGGGGGGAGGCGGCAGATACCGAAGGTTGAGGGCTTATCCTTGATAATTAAACATAAATTAACCCCAAGCTCTTAATTGTGAGTCTGCCTGGTGTCCAGACCCAGCCTGGCCTTAGCAGGGCTTGGACACCGCCGGCTGCTGGAGCTGGGAATTCTTGCCGAGGCAGCGGGGACACATTTCCAAGGAAGCATTACTGGGAAATATGGACGGGCTCTTTGGGATGAGTGGCTTCTGGAGGATTTGGGGGGGAAGGAAAGGGTGGATGTGCATTAGCAAAACACTTGCAGGAAGCAGGGAGGTAATGTTTCGAGTGCAAAATGAGTTTTCAGAGCATTTTCTTTTTTTTCCTTTTTAAGTAGAAAACCAATGAAGTGAATTATTACTGCCCAAGAGATGGGAACGTAACAGTTCAGCTGTTTGGAAGAGAAAGCGTTTTGCTTCTTTGTTTTTTTAGGGGAAATATTGAAATCAGGACTGGCACTAAAACCTGCCAAAGCCGATTGAAACCTTGGAAATTTGGGAGAAAGAGGGAAGAGCAGCTTGCTGCCCCAGCAGAGGGGGAATGGCACTCGCTTTTCCAGAGCGTGGGCATAGGTCGGTGGGGAAGGGGTGTTTACTTTGATCCTACAGAATCCTAGTTGTGACATCTTAGATGGAAAGGGAGGGGCTTGAGTAGGATGGAAACCAACTTCTGATTATGCAGATTTATGCCTTTATTTTTTAGCTCTTTTTTTTTTTAAATTTTATTTTTATGTTCAGTCTTCCAAGTTGGTTTAGTTTGGTTCTCTAGAGCTGTATAGTTTGGTTAAGTAATTAGTAATTTAGTTTTCTGTAGAATTAGGCTCACAGTTAACCCTTTTTTCTTTGATATTTATTTCTTGGCTTTAATTGTTTTTTACTCTTTTCAGTGCTGATTTTGTTGTTTTCCTTTGGCTGAGGAATCTGTGTAGAGCTTTGCTGATGTTGCGAGATGTAGCTACCCGAGAAACACGGAATGAAACACACTAGAAGTGCACCCTTTTAATCTTTACTAGTCATTGTGAAGTTGCTGTGTAAGTTAATAAACACAATTGTAAATACATTGTTTGCTGGGCGACTCTGGCCGAGTTACAGTGCAGGAAGGAATTCTCGAGTCTGTGTTGCGATTGCGAATCAAATGGACAATTGCAAGGGAATTTTCAGGCTCCTCCTTGGTTCTCTTCTGCCCCTCTCTCTACCATCTAAAATAACCACCTGGGGGAGAGGAAGGGAATCGTCCTCACCACCACTTTCCCCAGGAAGCAGGCATAAAAGAGTTGGAATTCTTCATTCCTGAGGTGCATGCCAGGCTCATGCCCTGCCCTGGGTTTCTAGCAACTCTGCACAACAATAACTTAAAGGCAGAACGAGATGTAAAAGTGCTTTTCTAATGCAATATTAAAGGCGAATTTTTTTTGACGTGGCATGTCTTGAAATAAACATCAATGATATGTGACAAAGGATCATTCTTTATTTAAAAGAAACTCTCTGGGGGAAGGAAACCTGGCTGCTTTTCCTTTGTTGTACTGTTCTTAACTGTGCTGAAATGCTTCATCCTGCTGCTTCTTCTTTTGCTTTGGTTTGCTTTTCTCTCCTTTGGTTCCCCATGCAGCTTCTGTTGGTCCTCATTTGGCTGTTCCCCACAAGCACATCCTTTTTTTTTTCCTTGCTTCTGATAGAACCAGCCCCCTCTGCTTCCCACAGTCCCAAGCTTTAAGCACTGGATTTAAGGAGCTGGCTTAGCCCATACGGGCTGTGATGGACCAGCAGCCTGGATGCTTTTCCTGGAACACCTGAGAGCAGGTTTGTCCAGAACTCGCTGGAAAACAAAGGTCTGGAGAGCAGCTTTCCCACAGCTCCGTGTTCAGCACGGCCAGGGGGCTGCAGGAGCACGGACGAGGCCCCTGGGGCTGCTCAGCACAGCCAGGTATGTTCAGTGCATGTCCTTGCTGATAGCCTGTGCTTGTTAGGGCTCAGTCCTGTCCTCATCCCAGCTCTCCAGAGAGAGCACACTTCCAAGGTGAGCGCAGGAGCAACGTGGTCTTTATATTAATTTTTTGGGGTTTTTTTGGGTTTTTTTTTTTGCACCATCCATCTGTCAGGTTTTAGATTTTAATTTTCTTTTACTCTGTGGGCGTGGCCAGTGGAACCATGGGAACAGATGTTCTTAATGCTGATTTTTGTGCAATTTTTTTGAGTGAAGGTCTCGGCTCTGTTTCTTTTCTCCTCCCTGCTCTGGCTTGCTCGTTGTACAGTCCATCATGCAGCTATTCCATGCCTCACGTTTTGTCTTGATAAAAGTAGTTGAAGAAATTGTGTAAGGGGAAAAAAAAGGTTCCTTTTCTTCATGTTGGAATGTCACTGGTACCTCAGCTCTGTTTGATAATATGAACCAACAACAACAAGAGAACAAATCCTTAGTGCTTGAACTAAATAAATACCTGTCTCATTGGAAAGCTCTGGGTCTCTTCTCTCAGCACATGCAGCGCAGCGCGGGCGGGAGGAGCAGCTCCTCTTGGGGGGCTGAGGTGCTGCAGGAGGCTTTTGTGTGGGCAGGAGGAGTTTTGGGGGGCTCTGTGTCACAGGGGAGGTGCTGCAGGGGTGTGTTTGCTGTTGCTGCGGTGTCTCTGCCATTGTTTCCAGCGCCCCAGGAGCGATGCCGGGGACGGAGCCCGGCCTCTGCTGGCTGCAGCTGAGCCTTTCTGCTCCCTTCCCACTCCTTGCATCCAGCTGCTGCCTCTGCTCCCTTCCCAAAGGCACCTTGTGTGGCCTCACCACTGCCTCAGCTGCCCTGGGACACGGGGGCACCGAGCCCAGCTTCCCTGAGGAGGATCCTCCTCAAGCCTCCTTCCTGCTGGACATGGCAGCCGGGTCTGCGGGGCCGGGGAGGTGAGTAACAGATGCTCTTTGGTGAGTTACCCTTTGCTTTCCTGAAGGAGAGGATCCTGGAATCACAGCGTGGTTGGGTTGGAAGGGACCTTAAAGACCATCCAGTGCCACCCCGTGCCAAGGGCAGGGACACCTTCCCCTAGCCCAGGTTGCTCCAAGCCCCATCCAACCTGGCCAGTAGAGAAGGGGAATTACCTGGATTTGTTGTGTGCCCAAACCTCGATCTCTTGGTCAAACTCCTCACAGTTAAAAGGACCATGAATAAATGGGTCATGCAACTGGAAGGTAGTGGTGGAGATGTGCTGGAATTAGGGATATGGGAACAGATATGGGGGGGACGAGTTCCTGGAGAAGGTTTTTGTCACCACGGGGAGCTTCCCTTCCTTGCAGCCAGCACCTCCAGATGCTGCCCTGGGTGGGAGCCTCTGCAAACACCACCTTCACCTCCTCGATTCCTCCTGGCTGCTGCCGTGAGTAGCCTTGGGGCTCTCACCTCCCACTGTTATCCCAATTCCCAGCTTCCCTCTGGTGAAGGGGTCTGGATTAAGCTGCAGGGACGGCACTGCTGTGGAGCAGGGAATGGGTGGGGAGCGCCCACCGGCTCTGGAGGGTGCTCCTGGCCGCTTACTCATGGCTGCACTGGGTCAAGCTCCCTCTCCCAGCCCAGCTCCAAAATCCAAGAGGGAGTATCTGGCTCGGGTTGGAGGGTGCTGATGGCTTCTTTGCTGGCTGGTGGGGTCAGCCCCGATTTTTCCAGGCTGGAGGAGCCACAGCATCCACCTGGCAACATCTGCAGAGCTGCTGCAGCAGCCGAGCCGTCCCCTCGCTGCAGTTCTGCTTCCAGCGGCCAAATCCTCGGCAAACCAAAGTGCAAGGGCTCTCCCTACTTGCTGCAGCAGCACCTTTTTCCATGCTGGGCATGTCCCAGCTCCGAAGGAAGATAAATGGGACGGGCAGGCTGCGGCACAGGCTGCCAAGTGCTCCTGCAGTCAGGGAGGCAGCTGCAAACACCCGGACCTCGGAGCAGCCTCTCCCTCCCATCTGCGCTGCCTCCTCCTCTGCTGCTCTTCCCTCTGCCTTTCCAGGCTTGCTGGGCTTGGGGTTTCACCAATGGAATTGTTTTTTTCATCAGTTTAAGAGATTTTTCATAAATTGGCAAAAATACCGATTTTATTTTCCTCCCCTCTTTAACCATTTTCCCCTTCCCCGCCCTGGTCCGAGCATGTGGTGAAGCCAAACGTGGATTTTTATAAAATATTTAGGATGCTCTTGTAGGAGCAGAATGGAGTTGACTGCCCAGATGGATGCTGGAAAGGCCGGGCTCGGGCGTGTCAGGAGCTAACCTCCTGTGGAATTGCAGCTCTGCCCTTCCCAGGAGGATGAGGGGTAGGGAAGGGCTAGAGGCAGCTGGGTGACGCTGCTCCTGCTGCCCTACAGCTCTGCCCTGCTGGTGCTGTTTCCAAATCGAATTTTCCAGGCTTGCCACCTGTTTCTGAGGGTTTGGATATAAATTACAGCCATTTTGAGTGCTCGCTGTTGGCCACCCGGAGAGCACGTCTGGAACGAGGATGTTATTAAAGGCTTGATTAAAGTTATTGCTAATTAAAGCACTGAAGTGTCTCTCACACAGCCAGTGGCTCCTCGGGTACAGGGCAGGGAAGGGACAAAATGGGATTTATCCATGCTCCCAGCACTGGTGGTTTGGCACTGACCTTTCCTGAAGTTATCCCAGCTTGGGAAGAGGGGCTGTATGAAAAAAGGAGGTTTGATCCTGACATTTCCTGAGCTTCTTGATTTCCAGAGAGGTGGGTTTGGATCCCAGCAAGGGTCACGTGGCTCCCAGCTGATTCCTGTGCCATGGGATATTGTGGGATTCATTTTCCAGGCAGTTTGTGGGCATGATGGGCTCTACTGGCTCGTGCCTGCTCCTTACTGCGGATCCCGTTTTTCCAAGGGGTTTTGGAGCTGTTCTGAGCTTTGCTCTGTGTTTGGAGCTTCAGCAGCTCTCCCTGCTGGAAGAGAGGAGTGCTGCGAGTCTGGATGGGAGCTGGGAATAGAGCAGGTCAGCCCTGATCCCTGTCCCTCAGCACTCCTTGTCCCTCTGCTCCTACCCAGCGCCACTCCCGGGCACCACGAGCTCCTGGGAAGCCCCTCCTGAGTGGAGCAGACCAAGCCAGGTACTTTTGTGGGCTGTGGATCAATTGTTTGTGCTTCCAAAATTATTTATATCATATTTAATTGCTCCTTTATTTAGCTCCTTAGTGCAGGGCCTGCCTGCCACCAGCAGCATGAAGAGCCCGGGAATTGCTGCTGGAGGCTGCTCCAGCACTGTCCTTGCCTGGATTGCTCCGTGTCCCTGGATCTCTTGGAGACCAGCACAGCAGGAGAGAAGCAGGAACAGTTCCTGGATGTTCAGGTACTGCAGGGATGAGGAGCATGGGTGTCTGAGCTCGGGTAAAGGAGCTTTTACAGGTCAGCAGCTGGACGTGGCATGGGAAGGACGGACAGTTTCTAGGTCATGTTGCTATTGGTAACAAGTTTCCAGATCTTTCCATCTCCCAGTCTGTCTCACCTGGGATAATGCACTAGGTCAACCATAAAATGGATATTGGATTGGTAAATCAGATATTAAATTCGTTCCTGTGAGGGTGGTGAGGCTCTGGCACAGGTTGCTCAGAAAAGTTTCCCAATATGCCATCCATCCCTGCCCTCTGGCAGTGGGAAGCCATTCCGTGTGTCCTGTCCCTCCATCCCCTGTCCCCAGTCCCTCTCCAGCTCTCCTTTGGGCCCTGCAAAGGGCTCTGAGCTCTCCCTGGAGCCTTCTCCTCTCCAGGTGAGCACCCCCAGCTCTCCCAGCCTGGCTCCAGCCCTGGAGCAGCTCTGTGGCCTCCTCTGGACTCTCTCCAGCAGCTCCAGGTGCTGCTGCTGTGTCCCCAGGGCTGGGGCAGCCCTGCAGGTGGGGTCTCACCTGGGCACAGGGGCAGAATCCCCCTCCCCCGCTGCCCAGGCTGGGGGATCAGCCCAGCACATGGGGATTTTGGGATGCCAGCACACGCAGCTGGGACGTGTCACAGGTTGGAAATGGGGACAGTGGCCCTGTGTCACGGGAGCTGTTTCACTCCCGTGGCCCCCCTGCAGCCATAGTAGCCGTGGGGGCTGGATCAGTGGCCCAGGAGCGGCGGTGCCACGGGGAGGTGCCGGTGAGTGAGCGCTGCAGGGTCACAGGCACAAGGATGAGGATGCAGTGGGGTGTGTGGGGCTGCATCCTTCTCTTCCCCAGCCCTTGGGAGCTGGAATTAACAGAGGGATGGAGGGGCTGAACCCCTGGCTTAGGAGCTGGGAGCCAGGCGTGGCTCCTGCTCTGCACATCAAACAGAACCAGGGATTGTGTTCAGCCACCTCGAGGCCCAAAGCGGGGCTGGCAGTGCCTGACCCTGTGCTGGGCCCTTCCCAAGTGGAGATGCCTCATCCCATGAATCCGTGATGCAGAGGAAGGAGCTCCTCTGCCCGCACAAATGGTGGTTCTCTTGCAGAGGAGCAGGATTTTTGTGGCAGCTGTGTCCCTTCTGTGTCCCACTGTGCCACACCCAAAGGCTGGAGCTCCTGGTTGGAAAGGCAGGGAGGCCAAGGGGAGCTGGTGACACCCCTGGGCAGCTCTCCAGGGGGACACAATCCTTCCCACCCCCAGAGGTGGCCGAGGCTGAGCGTTCCCTCCTTGTCCTCACTCACCCACAGGCCACAGGCTGGTTTTTCACTGCCTTTATTAGACTTCAAAGAGGTTTTTTGTATTTTTTCCCCTTTCCGGGAGTGGGTGTGCAGCAGGAGGGAGGCAGGGAGTGCAGGAGATTATGAGGATGGTGTGTTGGGATATCCCAATCCCCTGATGGGCACAGGGATGAACTGACCTGGGGCTGTAAAGGCAGGAGCAGGCTGGGGTGCTGGTGTCACTGGTGGTTTTCTATCCAGCTGTGGGGTTTGTAATTCCTAAATTCAACGTCAGTCGTGGTTCCAGGATACCATCCTGGCTCTAGGGGTGACACTTGGCAGCTGTTCCTCACCTCTTACATCGCCCAACCAAAACCCTGAGCTGCTGCTTGTCCCCTGGCCTGACTGTGTGTCCCCCCATCAATCCCAAATCCCTGCTGTGCAGATCCCGGCTTGGCTGCCAGAAAGGCTCCCTGGTCCTCATGGACAGCTGCTCTTTTCCCCCTCCCAAATTTCAGGGTGAAACTGAGGATGCTGGGTGTCCCTCCCACTCGGCTGGAGAGGTTGGGATATTCCCTGGGCTCTTCTCAGCCTAATTCCCAAGGGTTTAATTCCAATTTCTGAGGGTTTTGCACCATTTCTACAACTTGGCCAGGCCCAGGGGACCGGTGCAAGTTGGAAAAGGGTGGAAATCCTGCAAAGGTTTTCATCCTCCTCAATCTTTTACCCACCTCTTGAGCATCCCTGTGGTGCCCTCTGGTGCTGGAGCCTCTCCCCAAAAAAGCACTTAAAAAGTCTCTGCACTGTGGGGTTCACCCAGCCAAATAACATCCAGCCACTTCCCCCCAAATTAAGTAAGTCCCCCTTGCTCCCAAGCCCGGAATTTCTGCAGCCAGCTTCCTGTGGAGATTTGGGATGGTGAAGCTCTGCCAACAGCCCCGTCAGCTCCCGGGCCCTTTGCCAATGGGAATTGGATGCTGTGGGGTTCTGGAGTGGGTTTTGGGGGGCTCTGAAGCACTTGGGGGTTATTTAATGCAGAAGCTAGGGCTGGGAGCAGGGCATGTGTGGGGGAGTCTGTCCCCAGGGTGTTCTGGGGAGGCTGAGGGGGGATCAGGGCAGGTTCCAAGGCAGGGCTGGGGAGCAGAGGGGAGCCATGGCCCAGCCTGGTGGCCACTAAAACCAGCAGGGCATCCACATGAAGGAGCCCAGGGCGGCGCCGGTGGCGGCCCCGGCCAGCAGCCCCAGGGCCATCTGGTCCCCGGAGACGCGGTAGGGATCCTCGCGCACGATGACGTGGGTCACCCCGGGAGCTGCCAGGGAAAACGGGTGTGACTGGGGGGGGGATGGCCTTGGCCACCCCCCCCCGGGGCCACCGGGCCACCCACCTCCGTACTGGTGGCCGTAGTGGCCGGAGCTGATGTAGGCGGCCTGGTGGGAGTCCAGGGGCACCGTCTGGTAGTAGTCGTCGTCGTAGGGGTCGTACACGTGCACCTGCAGCAGCGGGCGTGGGGGACTTTGGGGTCAGGCTGCCCCGGGGAGGGTACAGGGCCCTGGGTCCCTTGGGTGGGGAATCTGAGCTGTCCCAAGGGCTGGGGACAGCCTGTGCTCAGATCACCCTGACTCTGCCCCTTCCTTGTCACTTTAACAGTGTCCTTGCCACCTTAACAGTGTCCCTGCCACTTCAACAGGTCCCTGCCATCTTACTAGTGTCCCTGCTACCTTAACTCTGCTCCCATTCCCTTCACCTGTCCCTGTCATCACCTTAACTGTGCCCCTGTCACCTTAACTGTGTCCCCATTCCCCTTAACTCTCTCACTATAACCTTAACATTGTCCCTGTCACCTTACCCATGTCCCTGTCATCTTAGCTGTGTCCCTGTCACCTCAACTCTGCTCCTATTGCCCCTAACTGTCCCTGTCACATTAACTGTGTCCCACCATATCAACTCTGCCCCATTAATGGTGTCCCTGTCACCTTAACAGTGTTCTTATCTCCTTACCTGTGTCCCCTGTGTCCCTGTCACCCTCCACCAGTGCACAGGTTCCCTGTGGCTCTGTCACCTGCCATCTGTGGTGGCATCCAAGCCCTCCCCACCTTCTTCCCTGTGGCTCCAGGGACCTTACTCCCTGTGCCTCAAGGCTGCACTGTGGGCGTTGGGAAGCCCCTGCCAAGCTCAGGGCTGGGGTAACCTCTCCCTGCCCAAATCCTGAATCCCAAATCCCGTGCCAGGACGGTGTCCCTGCTCAGGGGGACAAAGCCTCACCGGGGTGGATTTAGCCTCCAGCACAGCCATCTTCCAAGCACTGCAAACAAAACAGAGGCACTCATTTTTGGTGGGTGCTGGAGGGGTGGGAATTGTCCCCTTCCTTCCCATGGGGACCTGGACGTGGCACTATTCACTAATTTCCTATTAAATGAGTGCCGGGCTAACAGTTGGGATTGGGAATGTGCTGGGAGGTACCCGACACCACCAGGATGGGCACGGGGCAGTCCCTGGGAATGGCCCTGGCTAAAACAAGAGCAGGCAGAAAAAGGACACCTGAATGTGGGGAGAAGAGCACGTAATGGATGAATTTCCACTCAGCTGAGATCAAGCTCAGTTGATGAAGTTCTGCTTGGCTACAGCATGTTTCCCTCCATCCAAGTTCAGCTGAACATTTGCCACTGCTAATTTTTAAACTTTTTATTTAAAAAAAATCAATTTGTATAAAAATAAAATTATTTTTTAAATTCAATTTCCAATTTCTTTTAGAAATAAACAGAAGTGGAACAGTGCTTAAAAGGGCAGTTTGCCTCAAGCCAGTGGGAGCTTCACATTCAGACTTTTTATTTCCAAATAGTGATGAAAACCCTTCTCCTCAGTCAGGCTAAGAGAGGATTTCTTATCCATGAGGAGACTCCCCCATCAGGAGACCAACTGCTTAAAACCAGCTGCTTTTGGCTCTGGATTAATCAGTGAGAGCCCCAAATCTCATCCTGCACCTTTGGCCCTGCAAGTGTGTTTGAGAACAGGGGCTGGGGGCTGGTTTAGCCAAGGGTGGGATGTGGTGGGAGCAGGCTGGGGCTCTCCTGCGGCCCAGGCCCTTTCCAGGCTGGGATAACTGGGATGGAAAAGTCGCTTACACGGCGTCGTCCTCGCTCTCGGCACACAGCGTGGTCTTGGAGCCATCCCGCAGCACCACGGTCAGCAGGCAGTCCCGGCTCCTCCCCTCGGGCGGCTGCACGTCTGGGAAGGGAAGGGATGGGGTGGGATCCAGCCTCAGCCAAGGAGATGTCCCACAGACCCTCCCCAGGTGCCAAATTTCTCCTGGCACAAGAGCTGGTGGGTTTAGTTTTGGCTTTCTCTCCACGTGGAGGATGCAGTCAGGCTCTCACAGGTTAAAAGCCAACATAAGGAATGAGCTGATGGGCAGAAACCTCCACCCCCATGGCATAAAGAACATGGAAGAGCAACAAACTGTCAAAAATCTACTCGAGGACACGAGGCCGAGCTGCCTGTGCTTTGAACTTGGCAGAGCGCACCCAAATTTTGTAGGAACGGGAGATGCTCATTGCTGGAGTGGGATCATGAGCTCCATCCAGCAAGAGCGAAATCTTAACTCCCTGAGGTTCGTGTGTCTTCCCCCGTTCTGAAGCTTGGCAGGACCCTGTGGTGAGCGCAAAGCTGTGGGATTGTGCTCCCACGGCCGCTCCCAGCCCGAGAAAGGCGCTTTGTGCGGCGGCCGTGGGCTGCGGGGCCCCGCCAAGCTGCTGCTTTGTTCCCCTTGTTTGTGCGAGACGTGAGCGATGAGTCAGGGCCGTGGGATCCTGTTTGTTACAAGCACAAGGCAGGAGGAGAGTTTCTCCTTCCTTCCTTCCTTGCTTCCTTCTCTCCTTCCCCCAGGAAAAGCCGTGGCAGAGACCATCCAGCGTCTCCTGGCTGGGAGCGAGGAGGGGTGAATGAGGCAGACTGGGGGTTATTAATGGGCTGTTTTGGGGGTCTGCTGGACGTGCATAGGTGGAGCCTCGTTTAAGAGGGGTGCGGCCACATGTGGGATGGGGTTGGGAGTGCAGGACTCGGGAGCAGGGGCTCGGCTCACCTTTGCACTCGCGGCCGATCCGCACGTCCCGGCAGCTGTATTTGATGTGGATCCGGCCGTCCATGTCCCGCTGCGTCTCGTCGTGGTAGTAAACTAGGCTGCCATCCAGGTAGAGGACGAACCAGTTCCTCTTCCAGCGGCGCAGGATGGAGCCTGGTGGGACAGGGAGCAGGTGAAGGAGCCCAGCGAGCCCAGTGGGATGCAGCCGGCGTGCTCACAATCTCATCCCCCAAACTTGCATCCCTCCTGTGAGCCGTTGCATCCCACAGGACACCTGTGCCTGGCACGAGCATCCGGGGCAGCGTGAGCAGGTGGCTTTAGGTGGGAAAAGGCTGCCAAAAAAGCCATCAGGCCACTGGGTGCTGCCCTGCCGAGCGCACAGGAACGGATCCAGCCCCGGACATGGAGCCGTGTGTGTTTTCATGGCAGGCAGCCCCTCTCTCCGCTGACGTAAATCCGTGAGCCACAATCTCCCTGCTGCCATGGATTACCCGCCCAGGTCGGGGCTCCTTGTGTCCCCCACACCCCACCTCTTCCCAGCAAACCTCTCCGGGTTTTTCTGGGGGGCTCCCAACCCGGAAAGCTCAAGGGTGGCACTTACTCTGCCGCCAAAGCCAACCGCTCTTCACCAGCGC
Source organism: Anomalospiza imberbis (assembly GCF_031753505.1). Taxonomy (NCBI): domain Eukaryota; kingdom Metazoa; phylum Chordata; class Aves; order Passeriformes; family Viduidae; genus Anomalospiza; species Anomalospiza imberbis. The sequence goes on from NC_089682.1 coordinate 31,424,818, forward strand.
CATGGCTGCCGCAGGCTTCGCCAGATCTGCTGGGATGGGAACAATAACGGGGTTAAAATAGCAGCTCCTGCCTCGCCCCCGGCTCTGCCCATGGCTCCCACCTCCCCACAGCCTCTGGGATGGGGATTCACCCTTGCTGCTCCCGGTGTTTTTGGGGGCTGAGCTCAGTGCCCGGGTTAATCAGGGTTAGGCTGAGGCAGGATTTTGTCATCTGGGAAACGTCGCGAAGGAGGCGCTCCGGCCACCTTTCCTTCTGCCTTTAATCTCATTGGGATTTAGGGATTATCAGCCCATGGAGGTAAGTGGAGAAATCCGGGCCACGTATGAAAACAGGCAGTGCCTCCCCACGGCCCCAGTAACTTTCCATGTTGAGCGACACCTACACTTGTTTATTTTCCCTTTCTGGATGGAAATTAGTCCTTAATAAGGCCATGAAGTCATCGCTCCCCAGGTCCCCAAGCAGAGCCAACACCCCAGGGACAAGCAGGAGCAGTTCCCTGGCCATGGCCCCCATATCCACTGGGAATCCCAGCTCCAAGTGATGGGAACTCGGCACCCTGGGATGGCCTCCAGGATCTCCCACCAGCTCTGGGGGCACGGCAAGGCACAAACACCCCCTCAACACCTCTGTGCCTGCCTTACCGAGTGCCTGGACCCCTGAGTATCCAGGTCCCCATGGAGTTTGCAGCCCTGGTACCATCACCCGTACTGCCACGTCCCCAGGAAATCCCAGCCCATGGATACCCCCATCCCCTGGCACCCTCATCCTCCTGCCCTGGCACTCCCAGGTACCCCCATCCCTGTGCCACCCTCATCCCACTCTGCTCACAGTCCCTCGGTACCCACACCTGGTGCCCTCATCCCACATCCCTGACATCCTCCCCGCTCCGTAGCCACATTTTGTGGCACCGTTCCTGCCCCTCTCAGGAGCCCACCCCTCTGAGTACCGGCCCCCCGGGCACTCTCTGTGCCCCGTCCCCCCGTGCCCGGTGCCCCCGGCCCCCCGAAGCCGCCCCGCGCATCCCTCACCGGGCGGAGGCGGCGGTGCCCGTGCCCGTGCCCGCTGCGGGATGCGCTGCGCTCCGCTCCCGCCGCCCGGCTCTGCCCGCCCGCGCGGCTCGCCGGGAGCTGTAGTCCGGCACCAAGCATTCCCGAGTGCTGCCCGCCGGGAAAATCCCCGCTTTCCAGAGGTTTAGCCCCAAAAAGCCGCTGCCCGGCGCCTGCGCGGCGGGGATGTCCGTGATTTATCCAGCAGCTCCCATCCGCGCTCTCTCCTCAAATCCCCCCTTTCCTCCGGCTACGGAGCACATCCAGCAGTGCGGGTGCCCCTGGGAGGGGGCTCAGCCCGAGCAGGACCCCCGAATTTGGGGGTCTGGGGGGGGGAGCTGCTGCCCCGCACCGAGCTGGGTACAGGCATGGGAAAATCCTGGGGCATGCAGGATTTTCCTCCGGTGCTGGGAATGGGTCTGAGGAGGTGTTTCGTGCCAGAAAACATAGACCAGGAAAAAAACACGTTTTAAGCACCGAAGTGCTCATATGAAATAAATTTCCAAGTGGCGTGAGCAATCCTCTGGGTCAAAATCAAGGCTTGTCCTGGCTTCTGGTGGAGTCAGAACCGTCCCGGGCTCTGGGACATCAGGATGGATTATCTGGGGCAGTCAAGATACAAGTCAGGTGACAGCTGAGGCTGGGCTCTTAATAAAAGATGTTTATTGAGCACATGGCAACGATTAATACATATAAAAAAATTCTATTCCAGCACGTTTTTCAATGTGAAGCCCTTTCCCCTCCTCTCCCTCCCTCCAGCGCTGGCTTTAATTCCTTTTTTAGAAGGAATTAAGTTAATCCAGCAGCCTGCTGGATGATCCCAAAGGAGTTAAATGGGAATCACCCCCTCAGCCAGGCCACACTCACAGCCTTGTGCATCCCCCCGTGCTGGTTATGGGGCTGCAAAGCATTCTGGTGCTGCTGAATATTCCCAAAAGCAGGGAATTTATTTGGAAATCTGGCTGGGCCAGAGACTTTGTCCTGCCATGAGTCCGGAAAAAAGTTCCCTTAGGAAGGGGTTTGGGCTGAAATTTGGATTTATCCTGGGTTATCCACTGATCGGGCTGCCTCTTCCATTCAGACAATAATTGGAATTAATTGTTGTCAAAACTTTTCCATTGTGGTTTTCCTCTTGGGAAGGAAATGGTGCCAGTGCGGGATTTGGGGGGCTTGGTCTATTATTTTTTTTTGTCAGCTAGGGTGGGGATTTTTTTAATGTTAAATAGGATAAATCTGGGGCATGGTGGGTGGAAATGGTGACCCAAAGAGCCAGGAAATGATTTCCAGCCAGCGAAAGGAGAGGATGCCATGTGGGAATACACTCTCAGAAGAGCCAGGTCCTGGATTCCCCCCCGCAGTTTTCCACAGCAGCTGGGTGTTGTTTAATAAAATCCATGAACTTCGATGCCTCTGGTTTGTTTTTCCTCCAGCTCTGCCTGCGGTGGCTCGTGCCTGGTGAGGATCTCCCCCGTCCCAGCCACAGCCTTACGTTTTTAGGAATTTCCAAACCTCTTCCCACGTCTCAGGAAATCCCTGTCTTCCACAGGGGGTCTCCCCAGCTTCCAGGGAGCTCTGGGGGTTCAGAGCTGAACCTGGGGACAGAACTTGCTGTTCCTGTCATCCCCACTCTCGGGACAGGTGGGCACCTGGTTAAACCCCTCGGGAGGCTCCTTTTCCTGCAGCCGAGCGTGTCCCATCGGTGCCGCTGGAATCCCGCAGAAGGAATGTTCCCTCTGGCACGTTTGTCATCCCTCCACAGCCATCCCAGCACAGGGCAGGGAAACGGACCCTTGGTACCCGCGTCCCCGCTCCCCCGCGCCCAGGGGAGGCGTTCCACATCCGCGGCTCCATGCCCCCAGCTCACAGCGCCAATCGCCACCCAAAACAGCAGCAAAACACACGGAACCGCTCTTGTGAGGGGTCTGGGGTGGAGGCAGTGCCCCGCTCGTGTCCCTCCCTGGATGAGACCCACGGGATTCTCCGTCTCTTCCCAAATGGCTCCTTTCCTGCCCTCGACAGGGTGAGGGGCTGGTGTGGCTGCGAGGAGCAGGAGGGGCAGAGCGCTGTGGGGGCGGCACGCAAGGCCGGGCCCCGCGGCTGCCCGCTCCCCTCCCGGTTCGCGGCCCTGCGCCCGCCAGGCGATCCGGGAAGGGTCTCCCGGAGCCGGGCTTAGATCGCGGATCGCCGTGGAGCCCCACTTAGCACATCCCGGAGGGATTCCCGTAGCGGCCTTCTGTCTCCCATAAGCCTTCGCGGACTACGGCTCCCGTCATGCCTCGCTGAACTACAACTCCCGCCATGCCCGGCGGCTCAACCCTTGCCGTACTACACCTCCCAGCACACCCCGCGCCCGTCCGGGCCCTGTCGCCTTATGTCCTTCCCCCGCCTGCAGACCGGACTACGTTACCCATGGCACCTCGCGCGGGTCAGCCAGCGGTGGGCCGCGGCGGCGGAGCGCGGAGCATGCCGGGAGCTGTAGTCCCCGCAGCGGCGGCGGCTGTAACGGTCCCGCTGGTGGTACTGCCCCCCCTACCCCCCCCCATTCCCGGCTGGCGGCTGCGGGAGCAGCGGGAAGAGGAGGAGGAGGAGAGGGAAAGGGAGAGCTGCTGCGCCGGCACAGGGGCCGCCGCCGCCCGAGCAGCCGCAGGTAAGGGGAGGGGAAGGGAACGGGGGAGACCCCCGGGTGACAGCGGCGGGAAAGGGGTGGCGGCGTGGGGGCACGGCGGTGATGGAGGGGGCGGCCGGGGGCTGCCCCGGAGCGCACGGGGAGGGGGCGGTGGGGGAGCATCCCCCAGCCCCGGGCGGGGAGCGGAGCGCGGAGCCCCGGGGCGGGGGGAGCCCGGCAGAGCCCGTGTCTCCCCGGGCGCACGGAGCCGCCGGCCCCGGCGCTCCTGCCGCTGTGTCCCCGCGGAGCCTGCTCTCCCCGGGGGCTCTGTGGGGTGTCCCCCCTCCCGCAGCCCCCCGGGCTGCTGTCCCCCGGAACCCGCTGTGTGTCCCCGTCCATCCCCCCCAGCGCAGCCCGTTGTCCCCGCACCGGGCTGTGCCCCACCCCCCCCCACCCCCCCCCCCCCCCAAGCCTGTTGCCCCCCAGAACCTGCCGTGCCCCCTTGGCAGGGGCTGTGTCCCCTCCAGGGGCCGTTCCCCCGCCCCAGGCTCACCCCCATCCGTGGGAGCAGGGGAGGGGATGCCCGGGCTGGGGCTGCTTCCCCCAGGGATGGGCGAGCCCCCCAAAATCTGCCGAGGGGCACGTGGGGCCGGCAGCGGGGGCGCCGGGGACATGGAGCGGACCCGCCGGCAACTCCGAGCGGCGGCCGGGGCCGGGCTGAGCCGCCAGCCCTGTCCCGCAGCCCTCCTGCTCGGGGGGGCAAAAGGCTTTTGAAACGGGGAGAAAACGGGGAGAAAATGGTTAAAGGCTTCGCGGAGCCGGGGGGGGGATGTCGGCGCGCAGCATCCACAGGAATGAAAGCAGGGACGTCCAGGTTGTGAAATGCGAGGCGGTGTTGAGATTTTTCTGCCTGGATGAAATGCGTGCTCCGGTCGTTTTTTTTTATGAAAACGTGGATTATTTCCACCCCCCCCCCTTTTTTTTTTTTTAATGTCTTTTTAATAATGACTGCTCGCATGCTCTGTTGTTGGCATTGTGCTGTTCAGGGCAGCGAAGTCCATCGCTATATTGTGGGTGAATAATGTCAAAAAGAAGCTTGGTTTCAGTCCTTTATAGAAAGCAGGGGAGCCTGGAAGTATGGAAATGAAATAAATATTCATTAGCAGATAGAGGTTTTCTACCGGATTGGGTCTGGGGGGCATTTTTGCCCCCCACTGCACATGGTGATGAGCTTTTGGGTTATGGTTTGTATCTCCACAGGCTGAAATTTATTTATTTGGTGCTCATTATTGTCAAGTGCAGAAAAATGAGCAGGTTGAGGGTATTTTTTTCCCCTCTCCTGGACAAAGACATGTTGTGCTAAGCAGAAAGAAACCCCAGAAAGATTCTATTTCTGTTTTAATCAGAATATGATTTAAGATGCAGTGGTGTGTTTATTTTTGCTGTTAAATAGTGATGGAGGAAGTCAGAGCCTTTTTTTTGTGTGTGTGTGTGTGTTTTTTTAAAGGAATGTGAATGATGGAAACATCTTTAGGGAAACATTTTGCTGGACTTGATTGCATCAACTGCATTATTTCATAAAATGTGAGCTGTGAAGTGGTTGTTGATTAGAACTCAAATTGAGAAGCGATGTTGAGCAATGTAAAGAAAGAGGAAATTAGTATGAAGAGGCCAAATGCTTATTTTCTTTTTTTTTTTTTCAGTTCTTTCTGATTCTGAATTTTAACTGTTTCGTGGATTCTCTTGACCCTTATGGTTGAGTCGATTTGAAACAAAACCCAAAACAACAACTATGATCTTTGTGTTTATTCTTGTTATACATACATAGTTATTAAAAGGACTAATATCAGCCAGCATTGTGTATTTTGCATTAAATTTATGCTAAATCTTATTATCTTTTGTTCTGTAAGTTGCAAATACCAACTTACCCTGTTATGCATCCCAACTTTTTATTTACCAAAGCAAATGTTGACTTTTTTAGAAGGAATCTTCCTCTCCCAAATCCTGTGCCTTTTTTTAGGGAACATGGGATAAGTGTTCCAGATGTTATCGTCCAGATCTGGGGGGTTTGGGGTGTATTCTTCAGCTGATTAAAATTCCTGGCTGTCAGCAAAGACACACTTTTTTTGGACAGGTAGATCTATATCCTCTGGAACAAAGGGACTGGAAGCAGAATGTGTTTGGAGTTTGTTCAGAGAAACCTAAATTGCAGGAAAAATTCCATGGAATAACTGGGATGCAGTCATTTAGGGAGAACATTTGTGGAGGTGCTTTCTGCTCTTGGTTGATACTCACCTGTCAAACTCCATGGTGAGCCTGCATTACAGTAGGTGAACAACCCAGGGGGGTTTAAAATCTCTTAAATCAAGTAAAGTTTCCCTGGTCCCCATGATCTATAGGCCACCACAGGGATAACGGGGAAGAACAGGGCAGAGAGGTGCTGAAAACATTTCTGAGGAGAGTGAGAACGCTTTGGAGCAGCACTTCTGTGAAAGGCCTTCAGTACCTGCTCTGGAGGCATAATTAAAATGATAATTGAATTGGGGCTAAATTGAATTGTGTGCTGTGCCTGGCAGAGCTCAGCCTGGGAGGTGCACAGGCAGGGAGATGTGTGTGTGGGATCCAGGGCACTGCCTGCCTTTGGGAAGTTCTCCAAGGCGTGGGCTTGGCACCGCTCTCCCTCGCAGGGAAGTGGGACGTTCGCCGCTGGGATGTCACCTGCTGGCAGAGCTGCGAGCAGAATTCCCTCTGGCTCTGGATCCAGGTGTGTTTGGCAGTTCAGCCCTTGCTCCTCAGGTCCTCAGAACCCTGCGTGCTCCCAGCCAGGAGCTCTGAGCGCATTCCCAGCTCACTGCAAAGCAGTCGTCGGGGCTGTCAGGAGGGAAGCACAACTTTGATATCTTCCCCGTGAGCCCTCTCGTCCCTTCAGCACAGGTTATGAGCTTCATTTGTCTTCCAGCCCTGCCTTTGGGGCTGCTGGGATCTGCAGAGGCCCCTGGTTTCCCTTTCCGCAGCACAAGTGCTCCGTGTACTTTCTGTTTCCTCTGCCATTCCTGAAGCCTCTCCGTGTGCCGGGGCATTCCTCTCCCTGTTCCTGTCCCAGTTAGCTCCCTCCTGCCTGTGCCCTGGTCTTCCTCATCAGCTGGGCTCAGTTTTGCTGCCTGAAATCCATCACTTCTCACGTTCAGTCTGTAGGAATATTCGGTCCGAAATGACTGACTAGGAGACGGCTCCTGGCATGCTCCGTAGTATTTTCTTTTTGCTGATTCCAAATTCCAATCCCTTGGTCCCTCTGGATGCTACTGGATTCTCGTGCCGTGCATCCCTTCAGTGAACAGATGAAGATTTCTGTTTCAGTGACAAGAAATGAAATCCACTGGTCTGCTTTTTTACCTGTTGATGGTCTTTTAAGTCTCTGAATGAAAAAAATACTGATTCTTAATCTGTCACTGTTTAAAAGTGGGAATAAATTTTAAGGAATTATTTCCATGTGACTCAAATACCACTTGGACAGACGCAGTTCTCCAGAGCTGTTTAAATTGTGTCACCTTGTTCCTTCCACTCAACTGAATAACTTTCTTCTTACTTTTGTGTCAAAAACATTGATATCCCTAAATACCAGGGAAGAATGTCAGTGGCAGGGCTATATTTATTTATGCAAATGCATAGAATCCCAGAAGGATTTGGGTGGGAAGGGACCTTAAAGTCCTTCCAGTGCCACCCCTGCCATGGGCAGGGACTCTTCTACTATCCCAGGGTGCTCCAAGCCCCAATGTCCAGCCTGGCCTGGGACATTTCCAGGGATCCAGGGTCAGCCACAGTTTCTCTGGGCACCCTGTGCCAGGGCCTCACCACCCTCACGGGGAAGTATTTTTTTCCCCAGTAAAATTTGTGTAAACCTGATTTTAGGAGAAAGTAAGGATGTGACTGCACTTCCTACTTGCCCACCTGGGCAGAGAGCGAGTAAAATCAGTGTAAAATCAATGTAAAAACATGCCTATGATCTATATTTCATGTTATGCTCTGCTTTAACAGTGCTTTGTTAGGTGGATCATCTTGAGGTGGGATTTTATATTTGTTTTTTCTCTTGAATGGGAAGCAGCAGTTGGGAATTTCTAGGATTTTCTTTTGCTGAGAACAGGTGTGCCATGGGCATCTGAAGCAGGAATCCCAGACCTGTAATTAAGATCCCAGGCAGCAAAGATCCAGCTTTTAAGGCATATCCAGCATTTGCAGATCTGAAATTTGTGGGAGCTCTTTATTTTTTTAAGAACCATGTAGGGAAGGAACTTCTGTTGATGATGACGGAGACTCACAGATTTTTTAGAGTGTGAGTGGGACTTGGATAATTCTTCCAGAGCTCCTCTGGGTTTTGTTTACTATGGATGTGCAGAAAACCCTGAGCACTGCACAGGAATTTCAAGTGACTGTGCTTTCTGGGAGGGAAAAATGTGAGCCTGCTGACGCTCCCCAGCAAACCATTTAGTAGATTATCGTTACAGGATTTAGAAAAGCTGAAAAAAAACCCATTCCCCTCCTCTGGTTTGTATTTGCTTGTGCTTTACTCTGTCTCCCCTTCCTCTCCTTGGCTGAAAGGGTCATGTGGAAAAATGAAAAGTCAGAGCAGAAAACTGGGGTTTGTCGTGGCCTAGGTGCAATAACTTTCTCAATAGGAAGGCTAAAGCTGAAGTGTACTTGTAGGCTGATGGTTTTTGCCTTCCTTGTCTCAGCATGGGTTAGAGATTTGGGAGGATTATTGGAGACAAGCTTAGAGTATTTTATGAGAGGAAAAGTACTAAACTGGCAAAAAAAAAAAAAGAATAGATGCCATCATGCCTGCTAGGCATGTCTAATTCTTTGATAAAATGGATAAAGATTGCAGACTGCAGCAAAAGTTAAAATAGACCATAACATTTCAGGGTCCGCAGGGTTTTTCCTTCTAATTTGCTGTAGAGCTTAATAAAAAAGATTTGCCTCTTTTATGGCATCAGGCTCTTTATCTGCCACAAATTAAAGCCCAGTGCTTGAGCTTCTGCTTTCTCTGCTGTTAGATAGCAGCTCCCTAAATTTGATAACGAGTGGGTTTACCATTCTGAGTTTGGAAGACTGGTGAGAATCCTGAAGACTGGTGAGAAGTTTTGAGCATGGTCTTCTTTTTTCCTTTTTCCCCATTTTCCATTCAGCTCTTCATACTTGGATTTATAGCCAATAATGACTCGCTTTTTAATGGACAAGGGGATTTTTGTGGTTATTTTAAACAAGGTCCTAAGAGTCCCCACAGTCCCATGGCAGGGGCGGAGTCCCCATCCAGGGAGGGACTGAAAAGCCATGTGGATGTGGCACTTGGGGACATGGGTTGGTGGTGGCCTTGGCAGTGCTGGGGGACTCCATAAACCTTGAAGTCTTTTCCACTCTCACCAATTCCATGATTCTGCCTTCTCTTGCTGATTTGATGGACAAAGTAAGATCATTCATTGCAGTTCCTGATGACATTTTACCCAGGATAATTGTCATGTCTGTATGGACAGACAGGTTCAAGAGGCTTTTCCCTGCTGAAAAGTATTTTGTATGAAGCTTGTGAGCATTTAAAATGCAATTACTTTGGAATAGGTCTCTGTATAAACATTTGGTTCTGTAGCAGTTTATTGTACAAATATTTTTCTTCAGTTTTCTGTGTATGGTGTCACTTAATGAGACTTTTAATGGCTTTTACAAAATGATGGCATTCCACATATTTTCCAGTTTGCTCTTGACTCGACTTGCATTCACAACAGAAGTTTTCAAGCCTTTAGATGCAGTACCATAAATTGGAGAGCTGGCTTCTTTTTCTCTACCATAGCATCCAAATCCCAGCTGTTGAGCTTTCTTGGATAGCTGATTCTTTTCATATGGATTTGGGAGCTCAAGGAAATATTTCTTTGCATAAGAAATATTTAAAATTTGAGCCCTTGGAAAAGCAAACGCAGCAGAACAGCTCAGGAGCATCTTGCCCACGTGGTTTTGCTTTCCAGGGAAGCTGTGCTGCTGCTGGAGCAGATGCCAGGGACAGGATGGGTTCCTGGGGGATTCCAGGAAGGGTGGGACATCTGCAGCAAGTGTGGCAGAACTGGGCATGGAGAGCTGTTTTTACAGTATGGGTGGTAAAACACTGTCACAGCTGATTGCCCAGAAAGGTGGTGGCTGCCTCATCCCTGCAACTAATTGAAGTGACACCTTGGTGTCACTTCAGTTAGTTTCTAAAATTGTCTAAAAAGCCAATTATTGTCTAAATGCAGGTCCTTTGATACTCAATAACCTTTCCCTTGGGAGGGAACTCTTCATTCCACAACCAAGTGCTCTTTGGTTGTGGCCCAGTCAAACTCAAGACATTGCCTGGGAAGTGCTGGGCAGGTTCTCTTTGAGGGGCTCTGGCTTTCCCATCTTGTTCCCTAGATTCCAGGTCTGCAGTGGACCTCTGGAATGGTTCTGGGCTCTGGATGAAGCCCAGCAGAACCCCACTGCAGCTCACTTTGCTGGTGATTTTCCACGGGTGGCTGCTTTTTTAGTCATCTGTCACTCGGCCAACTCTGAATCTGCTCAGCTGCTTTGTTGACACATACAGTGGTCATTTTTTAACTGGGATGTCATCCTCAAAGGATTGCCTGTTACACTGCAGCACTTACCTTTATCACCATGGAGCTCCTCAGGGGATGAAGTCAGCTTTGCTTGACAAGGCCTATTTTCCATAACATTGACTTGGCTGTCATTAGTTTCACTCCTGTTCTTTTTAAGCCCAGGTCCAGTCTGATTCCCTTATTTTGTCCAAAGCTCGTGTCTGGCAAAGAGGTTGGTGTTTACTTGAGTAATTTTGCCCTCTCCTGGTGTAGTTCTGTTAGAAGTGTTTTTCTTCCAAATTTTCTCCTGCGCTCTGAAAAATATTGCAAATGAACCCTTGGGATCTCTGAAATAGTGGAGGACTCTTGGAGGACTCCATGGTTAAACATCCTGGGCTTCTGGGGCATCATTCCATATTGGAATGCAGAGCTGGTAGAGACCTTGGGAGACTTTCCAGTCCATTCACCCCCTTGAGGCAAGTTAAAGTGTCCCTAGAGCATCCTTAAAGAATGTATTTCTAATTTTTCCTTAAAGTCTTCCAGTCTTGGAGGTGCCAGCCTGCTCAGGAAGCTGGCAATGAACACTTAACCAATTTGGTTAAAAGCTTTTCCCATATTTTAGATCTTTTAGGAAGCAATTCTTGGCTGCCAGGGTGGGGAGGCCCTGGCACAGAGTGCCCAGAGAAGCTGTGGCTATCCCTGGATCCCTGGAATTTTTCCAGGCCAGGCTGGATGGGGCTTGGAGAAAGCTGGGAGAGTGGGAGGTGCTCCTGCCCATGGCAGGGGGTGGAACTGGATGATCTTTAAGGTCCCTTCCAGTCCAAGCCATCCTGGGATTTTGTGATGTCTGAAAAATGAAGATGCTTTGATGTTCAGAATAACACATCCCCTTGTTTCTGCTGTCACTGATGGGAGCACGTTATCCTCCTCCAGTTTGTTTTCCTGGACTGGCATGGTCCTTTAATGTGTTCTTATGGATCATTTTGCATCCAAACCTCTTTATTATTTCCTCAGCTTTCCTCTGTACTCTGGTGTGTTTACTTCTCTCTCTGCTCAGACTTGGCACTGCATGGCCTTGCCAGCATTGTATAAAACAAAATAATGCTGGTTTCCACATGGCACTCTTAAAACAATCTGAACTGCCTTGTTTTGTTTTGTTTTTTTGGCAATTCCATTGTATTGTTTACATTTTACTTGTGATCCAATATCCCCTCAGGGTTGTTTTCTCCTGTCCATCAGCCCCGCTGGGACTTCTCCACCTGCACAATGTACACTGCTCTTGCAGTCACTTTATTGTGTTTCACCAGGCTCTTTTGGTTTGACACAGTTTGGTCTTGACTCATCTATGTTGCTTCATTTTGGCTCTATCCTGTAATTGCTTTTATGTAAATTGTTAAATAATCCTTCTGGTGTCTCCCCATTGATTGTGAGGGGAGCTCAGTCTCTGATTTGTCCCAGAAGCTTTTTCAAACTTCACTCTGGAGCTGTTTTCCTTTTTGATCCCAAAAGCACTTTGAAACTTAGTGAGTGGATCATCTATATGCAAATTCCTTAATTTTTCCTCTGCTGCATTGTATTTGTGGAAAATCAAGTGATGCCAATTTTCATTGCAGTTAAGACTCAATATCTTACAGGTCTTTTCCAACCCAGATGATTCTATGAGCCTGTGATTATGTTGATATTTCGTTAAGATGATAACTAAAAAGCACAAATGTCATTCAGGTTAAAATAAATTATTGAAATCAAGACATTTTGCAATCTTGATTGAATTACTAAACTGAGATATATTTAAATACGAGTCTGCTCTTTTTCTGCACTGTCAAGTCTTCCAGTCCAGTGATTTCTGCAGCTTTACTGCTTGTAATGAGGCCCAAATCAGTTACTCGGTGTTACAAATTGTCACCTATGATTTTGGGAAGCTAATCTCTTGTAATTACTTGCTGCATGAGAGTTTCTGTATCCCTCCCGTTTCCTCCCTAACCCCACATGTTTTTTTTTTTTTTTTTCCCAGTAAGGACTCAGCTACCTGTCTTGGTGCTTCCCAGAGCCTCCTTCTGTCTTTACCCATTAAAACACACCAAATTTCTGCCCTGGAAATTCAGTTTTCCTGCAATGTTGATAGCTGTCAGAGAGGTGAGCCTTCCCACCTTTTTTTTAGGGATACATTGCAGCCATCTCTTCCTTTCATGTCTGAACACAAGAGGACTAATAATTTTCAAGTCCAGTCACATGCTCTTTTTTTTCATTCCTGCTGGCCAGGATTTCATTTGTTCCTGCTTGTTATCCAGACTCCCTACATCCATATATAGCAACAGAAAATTCTTTTTTTTTTTTTTTTTTTGTGAATGCTCTTGTCTGACTTTGTGCCTCATTTCCCCTTCTAAGTGTCCTTCTCCTGTGTTCAGCTTGTGCCTTTCCTGGATGCATCAGCAGTTTTATCTGGGAAGGTGTCTTATTAGTTGGAAAGATGCTGGCTCTGCAATTTGTGATCTTTCCCTTCCCTCCAATGTTGCTCCATCACTCAAATCCAAACATTCTCTCATTAGTCGTGCAGCCTTGTTCAGTTCCAGGATTTTTTTGGGGCCTTCCCTTGCATCTGGTACCAGCTGCATCTTTTAGCTCAGGGATGCAGTGTGGCGCAAACAGCATTGGCATTTGGAGGCACTGGTTAGCAAGAGGAATTTGCAGCTTGCAGTTCCTGCCTCTCCCTCAGCTCCAGGCTCAGGAAAAGCCACTGTCCTGCTTGGAAGCAGATTCGTGCTGCTTTGGGAGGCAGCTCCTACCAGCTCCTGCTGGGAAGGAAAAGCCTGGCATGGCACCGTGTGAAGATTGCCAAACCTTGACTTAGACTTTCCCTTGGAGCTCTTTTCCAGGCTGCTGGGATCTTTCCTCACCTGCTTGGCTCCAGCTGATGCAGTAACTTCTTGTGGCCTCAGTGATCAGCTGATGTTGGTGCTTGTCTGTGGGAAGAGGAAATCCATGGCAGCCAGCTATTTCTTGGAGGCCATCATGCTGATCCACAAAGCGTGTTTGCAGAGGCTGGTTTCCCTGAACACAGGCTGGAGAAAGCAGCAGGAAACAATTTTTCTCCATAATCCAAGCTCGTTTTTTCCTGTCAGCACCAAATACACACGTAGAGTTTAGTGTGACTTTCACTGTGGGTGTCTCCCTGGATGTCCTTGACTTTCTCCTGCTTTCCTGATGCTCTCCACTGACGTTCCTGGTACTTGACTTGTGTGTTCCATCCTGTTCCTTACAGCTTGTGTATTTTCCTCTTCTCCTAACACAAAGCCTGATGTTCCATGTTTGTGTTCAGCCCTTGGGAAGCTTTTTTCCCCTCTGTTTGTGGCCAGTGTTGTGGGCTTTGACCAAATTCCACGTAACAGAATTGTCTTCAGTGGAGATTTTTTTGAGATGAATTTTCAGCCTCATGCTGGACTTCTTCATTCAGGAGATGTCCCTGCCAGAGAGCCCAAATCTCCATCCTTTTGTGTTGTGGCTCACAATTTGAACTTATGCAGTTTGGGACCTGGCGAGAAATTAAAAGACTGGCATCTGCTTTTTTCCATGCCCCAAATTTCCCTCCTGGTCCCCAACTGCACAAGCAGTGCCTCAGTTTCCCATTTGGAGTGGGGCAAAAAGGGTTGCTAATGTCTGTACTCGCAGAGACAGATAAATGAAATATTGGAGGATGCTGCCGTGACAAATTCCCCCCTTGTCTGCCACATGCAGGAATGGGAAGGTTGTGGTTGGACTCCTTTATTGTGTCCTTTACTTAAAGTCTTAGACAGGTTTCAGAGCCAATTGATCCCTGCCACATGGAAATGTCTCTCGTGTGACATCAGTGGCAGAGCAGTGGGGACTGCTCTGGTGTCACCCTCGCTCAGGTCTGCACTTCAGGCTGCTGCCTTTGATCTGTGCAAATCTTGATTTGAATCTTCTCTCCGTGTGAGACCTCTCTCCCCAGGACTGTGCTGGCGGTCAGGATTAGCTGGGCTTTACTTCGTTGACAATCTTGTTTTTAAATCTGAAAGGACCTCAGCAGAGTTCTCTCCTGGGGCAGGGAGGGTGTTGATTCTGGAATATGTTTTCCTTGGTGTTATCAGGATTTTCTGGCTATCAGGATAAGCTACGGGGCTTGTGGATCATGGAGTTTTCTTCCTGCAGGAAGTTGTGCCTTCAGTTTAGGTTAGGTTTTACCTGACCTTCCTAAGATTTTTACCTTTTTATGATTTCTTTTTCGTATTTTTTCATATTTCTTGCTTTCTGTGGTGTTTGTATTTGCCCAAATATAGTGGGAAGAACATTGGGTAAAACAATCTCTTATTTTTTGGCCTTTGGTTTCCTCCTGCCCTCTGGAGATACCGGCAGGGTTCCAGGAACATGGAACATGGAGGGAGGAGAAAACAGGGCAGTGTTTCTTTTCCTGCCTCAAGGTAGACACCAGGAGCTGTTGTACTTTTAGGGATATTGCCATTAAGTAAAGAGGGAGGGGGGAAAAACCCCAGATATTAAATTTACTTGAGCTGTGTTCCCATGCAGATGCTTAGTTGGATATCAGTGCTGTCTGCAAATCTTTTTATATTGAAATAATTTAATGGGAGTATCCATTTTAGAGTTACTGGGGAGTATCCAGAGTCTATTCCTGGTGCGGGGAGCGGAAATCTGTTTTAATTGGAGCAGTTTTCTGGGAGTTGTGTTTCCTGCCAGAGCGGTAACAGTAGGAAGGATCAGCAGCATGCGAGGTTATAAAACCCCTAGGCATTTCACATTCGTTTCAAGTAGCTGGATGCAGTAAAAAAACCCAAAAATTGGGCAAACAGAGACTCTGCACAGAGGATTCAGAAACTGTTTTAAACCTTCCCAAAAAGCACCTGAATCCATAGGGACACAGTTGCTGAGTTCCCTTCTGTGTTTGTTTTACTGAGTGGTTCATACTGAGACAACAGATAAAAATCCACTGCTGCCACAAATAGCACTCAAGATTTTGGTGCTGATTATAATTAACCCTGGTGGTTTCTGCCTGATTTGGCTCATTTTTATGTTTGTAGGCAACACACAGGAGTACAGGAACAGACCCAATTAACACTGGGAAGTGAAAGCAGAGTGTTATCAGATAACCCAGGGAAGTTAGAGAGCTGGAAGCCTTTAAAAATAGTTTTTTCAAGATAACTGTGTCACTCTAATTTCAGAAGAAATATGTGTGTAGGTATATTATTTTTGAAGCCAGTTTTGTTTCCCTAAATGCCTTGAAAAATCAAGCTGATCCATTGAAATTTTTCCTTCAGTGTTTCATCTTAGAGGGATTCTTTTACACAGGAATAATTTATTCCTGCTTGGCACTGTGTCCATAATGCACATTATTAGCAAACTTTCACAATTTTGTTCTCACATGCTAAAATAAAGTGGAAAATTAAAAGATTTTGTTTCATGTCCATCATCCCAGATTATCTGAGCTTTATTTCTGATTAGTCTTTAG
Source organism: Anomalospiza imberbis (assembly GCF_031753505.1). Classification (NCBI taxonomy): domain Eukaryota; kingdom Metazoa; phylum Chordata; class Aves; order Passeriformes; family Viduidae; genus Anomalospiza; species Anomalospiza imberbis. The sequence goes on from NC_089682.1 coordinate 31,440,542, forward strand.
AGAATGGGTCAGCAGCCATCATTAGAGGCTAAAGACACCGTTGTGTTCTTATGTGGATTTTCACTTTGGATTGTTTCGTTTCTCAAAACCTGTGTCTCTTTAAGTCCATAGATCAGGAAAGTTGTGGAAATCCATTTTCCAAAGGTTATTGATTTCAATTTACCCACTCAGGATTCTGCCCTGTCTACAATCAACATCTCTTAAAAATGTAAGAACACCCTGAGACAGCCAAGCCCCAATGAATAAAGGGGTGCTTAGAGACTTGAACTCTGTCCTGTTAGAGCAGATCTGCTTTCTACTTACAGCCAAGTTAATTCAACTTATTTTAAGTTAATAATGTCTAAATAGGTTGCCAGTTTTTGTCATCACTAGGAAATCAAATCGAATTGACTGTGCTTAAATTACTGTTTTCAATTAAGTAGCTCAAAGGAGAGCAACAGCACTGAGAACTCACCCCGGTCTTGCTGAAACCTCTGGGATGGATCCAGGGAAGATCTTGTTTAAATTGTGACCTGGGAGGCATTTTAGTACCAAGTGATATTCTGATGGAGAAAAATGGCAGGATGTTAGCAAATAAATATTATATTAATCATATTAAAAATGGGTTCTTTTGGTCAAATGTGTAGGTTTTAGAAGGTTTTCAATGATCCAGCAGTGGATGCAACAGGATTTTGGAAGACTGGAGAGGAGAAGGCTCCTGGGAGATCTTAGAGCACCTTCCAGTGCCTAAAGGGGCTTTGAGAAAGTTGTTTTATGAGAAGTGGTGCTCAAAGGGATTACAGAGCAGGTGGGTGTAAGCACCAGCAGTGATGCTATAGCAAAAAAGGCAGTTTTAATTTAATTTTTTTTTCAGTTTTTAGGTGTATGAGCAAGAAAATATTTAGAAGGGAACAGATTTCATTTCTGTATTTGGTGCTTGTGACTTTCCTGAGTATGATTTCCATTTCAACATCCTGAAATAGCTCCTGGATAAGTTGTAGGGGAACGGAAGAAATGCAGAAATAGTCTGAGGACTAGAGAAAACACACAGAGAGAAGCACAGAGCTAAGTCTGGTTGGCTTATCAGAGGGAGAGTCTGACTGCAGGAGCATCCCAGAGAAAATTCCAGGCACTGCGTGCCCTCCCATGCATCCAAGGAAGTTTTAAAGGGCGAACCCTTTAAAGGTGAACTGCCTTTTGGGATGAATGATGCAAGGAAAAGAACACTTCCCATCTCTAAAACTGATCACTTTTTGTTTAAAAGTATAGAGAACAGTGCAGGGCATGTTCTTGTCAAGGATTAGGTTGACTGTGGGTGACATTTAAATCATGAAACTATGACCAGGATTTTCTTCCCAGGCAGAAAGGATTGCAGGAAGGCACCAGGCACTGTTAACAACCCCTGGCTGTGGCACAGGGGTTGTGTGAGGGGTGATGGAGTTTGCTGATTGAAACATTAGTTTTTATTTCATGGGCCAACTTTCCCATTAAAATCATCACCTCGTTCTAGTTCAGCATTTCTGTGGAGGAAGGATGGGTTTGGGATACAGCTCAAATGAACTGGAGCTGGAGACAAGCCCAAAAATGTTGTGGAGCACGTGGTGAATAAGGGAATGCAATTGGATTGCTGGGAGTGAAGGTTAAAAAGATTTCTTTTTATATAATAAAGGTATTCCCCTGTATAGAATCACAGAATTGTTAAGGTTGGAAAAGCCCTCCAAGACCATGTCCAACCATTCCTCACCACTGATCCACATTCCCAAGTGCCCCATCCACACAGCTTTAAACCCCTCCAGGGATGGGCGCTCACCACTGCCCTGGGCACCTGTGGCAGGGCTGGACAGCCCTTTCCAGGAAGGAATTTTCACAACATCCAATCTAAACCTCCCCTGGCTGTTTCCTCTTGGGCTGTCCCTGTTCCCTGGGAGCAGAGCCCAACCCCACCTGGCTCCACTTTCCTCTCAGGGAGTTGTGCAGAGTCAGAAGGTCCCCCCTGAGCCTCCTTTTCTCCCCAGCTTCCTCATTATATGAGAGAAAGCTGTAAAATACCTGTGGAAACTGGGCTGGTTGGGAATGTGATGATTGTCTGGTGGGTCTCTACACAGGAGCAGTTAAGGGAGGGATTATGCAGTGCACCACCCCTATAATTGCTGTATGCAAACCATCTTAAACTTCCTTTCTCCCCAAACTGATCCCATCCCAGGTGTTCACCTCTGGCTGGCTATTGCATCCTGGTAAAATAACTTGGGGAACTGTATAAAATGGAGTTTCAAGTGGGTGTCAGCACCAGGTAAAACAATGCAGCAAGAATGCTCTGAGCAGCAAGACAAAGCCTCTGTTGAAATGCTCTGGCTCCAGGTGGTGTCTTGTGGTAGCTGGATGTCTCCAGGTGATCCCTGGTGCTCCCTGAGGCCAGACTCCACCAAGGGACACTGTTCATGGCGTTCCCAGGAGAAGTGCCACGTGCACTGATCAGTCTTTGTCTGCATCTCAGACTCATCCCTGCCAGTTCTGCCTCGCCATCAGAGCTCCTGGCCTGACTGATGTTTGAAGTGATCTAAGAATACCTCAGATGTATTGTCAAGGGACTCAGTGCTAAATAAATTATAGAAAAGATGAGATCCTAGCAAGCTTTTGGATAACATAAGCAAGATTAATGGTTTGGAGCCTGTTTTCTGAACAGTGGGACGTGATTGATCAAAGAGCAAAAATTGTCTCTGTGGCTCCTTTGTACCAAAACTTTCAAGAGCCGAAAATGAGCAGCTGAAGTAAGAAATGCAGAGCTTAGGGAAGAACCTTGTGATGAAAAACTAGGGTGGGAGGTTATGAAAGTACAGGTTGACAGCTCTGTCCTCTGTATCAACCTTTCCCCATAGGGATCTGCTGTGGAAGATTTTGGACAGGCTGCTGTAGCCTGGATAGGTACTTTGAAATTTTATTACAATATTTTTTAAAAATCAAAGACTTTCATTGTGCTGTGAATAAGATTTGAGTTTCTAGAAAGCTGGTTTCTTCTGCTATCCCGGGAAAAAAGAGCTGAAGAGGTGGAAGGCTGATCTCCCAGGGAAGGTGACTGTGCCTGAGGATCTGGGGAGAAAGGCAAGGGCAGATTTTCATGTGCCTCACTCCCTGCAAATAATGTTCCTTGCAATTCCTGCTCCTGAAGTCAGAATTTAGGACTTTGTTTCCATACTTGATTCTCACCAAAGGTAGAAAACTGTGGCTTGAATAATTCCAACTGATCCAGGCTGCAATGTCACTGAAACCAAGCAATGGGAAATGGGAGATAAAGGTTATCAAAGTTGCCCACACCAGCTCCCATGATTACACAATTTTCCATACAGTTCTGTAAAAGGGCCCTGTGTGTTCAATGCATTGAAAGACACATGTCCACTTTACTTAGCTGAAGAAACTGGGGTACAAAAGTGCTGTACTTGATGGAAATGTCAGTTTTTGCTGTTAAATTTTGCTGTTCCGTTCACTGAAGCATAAGGATGAGACTTAGGATGATATTCTGCCTTTTTCCAGTATCTTTCTTTAAAAGATGTTGCCCTAATTCAACAGTGGGGATGTGCTTTCATTTAGCTCAACCCAAATAGCAGAGCTGGTATAAGAATAAACACAAATGTGCTCATTCAGTATCAATAGAGGAGATTGATTTTGTAGAAACATTGCAAGGAGAAAGGTGGTTTAAACCATTTGTTCCATCCCCAGAATAACGATGTGTAAATTGTGATCACTCTTGCACTCCAAGTGTCAGTTTTGAGTCTTTTATAAACCATTGGTTGTTGAATATTGCAAAGAAATTTTACCCCCTTGGAAGAAATCAGGAAGATTCCTGCTATTGAGGTAATTAGATACAAATTTGAGTGGGGATTTTTTTTAATAAAGATTAAATGATCTGTTCAACTGTTTCAGGCCCTGCTTGAGATACACACACCTGTGTCTAGCTTGTAGAGCATTTTCCTCATTAATTAAGAGCACTTTCCTTGTGTTATTACTTAATTGGGTATCACAGGGATCCTGATGAGACAATGAAATGGTCTTAATTGCAGACAAACTAAATGCATGATACTCCACATGCTGGAGTGTTCCACGACACGACCCCAGCTTGTCATCGTGTGCTAATGGCCACGGTGCCTGCTCAGGGGAGAGGGAATTCCTCCTGGAATTAATTCAGCGTGAACCACAAAGCCAGGCTGGGCAGGGAATGGCTGGGGAGCAGCCCTGGGGACAAGGACTTGGGGGTGCTGAGGGATGAAAAGCTGGGCATGCCCTACCCATGTGCACTGGCACCTGGAAACCTCCATGCCCTGGGTTGAGGGGGGATTCTGCCCCTGTACCCAGGTGAGACCCCACCTGCAGAGCTGCCCCAGCCCTGGGGACACAGCAGCAGCACCTGGAGCTGCTGGAGAGAGCCCAGAGGAGGCCACAGAGCTGCTCCAGGGCTGGAGCCAGGCTGGGAGAGCTGGGGGTGCTCATCGGGAGAGGAGAAGGCTCCAGGGAGAGCTCAGAGCCCCTTGCAGGGCCCAAAGGAGAGCTGGAGAGGGACTGGGGACAAGGCATGGAGGGACAGGACACAGGGAATGGCTCCCCAGAGGGCAGGGATAGACGAGATATTGGGAAGGAATTGTTCCCTGTGAGGGTGCTGAGTCCCCGGCACAGGGTGCCCAGAGCAGCTGTGGCTGCCCCTGGATCCCTGGAAGTGCCCAAGGCCAGGTTGGACAGCGCTTGGGACAACCTGACCTGGGGGAAGGTGTCCCTGCCCATGGCAGGGGTTGGAGCTGTGTGATCTTTAAGGTCCCTTCCCACCCAAGCCATTCTGGGATTGTATAAATTAAGCACTTTCCCATTTTCAATTTTCCCTACTTACCAGATTTAAGAAGTTTTCAGTGTTTGACAACATTCAGTTTTGAGCCACCTAAACCCTCTTGTCTGTTTACGTTTCCCAGGGATGTATCCAATTTCCCAGGGATCTATCCCATTTCCCAGGGATGTCTGTTTCCCTGCAGTTTCAAACTGATTATTACAACGGTAAACGACCATGTTTAACTTTTAAAAATAATATGTAAGACTTGCTTTCTGTGAGCGTACCCATGTGCTTCTGGACAGCCAGGGGCTTGTGTGGAAACAATAAATTTATTCTTCTGGGATTAATCCCTACTCTGCTTCTTCAGCCTGTTCATTTTTTAAATTTTTTTTTCCATTGGGAGAGTGGAAACGAGAGTGAAAAAGGAAAAAGCTCTTGCCCATGTCATGTCTGTGTGTGCTCATCTTTCCCAAGCAGCAGGTAGATGTGTCAAAACCATGAATTATGAATGGAGCTGCTGGAATGCTGCAGATCCACAGTGGAATTGAGCTGTTTTGTTCATCCCTCAGCAGCAGAAGTTCCCGTGGGACTGGGAAAACCCAAAACCTTCTCATTTTCTGTGCTTGGGAAGTCAGTCTTGGATTATACTCATTAAAACTTGGCAAGGAGAAGTTGGAGAGCTTTCACACCTTTCCAGTAAGGAAAATTCTCTTGTTCAAGAGGATATTTCAGTGTAAAAAACAGTTGTCAAAGGCAAAGTTATGTTTTTCTCCCTTGGAAATGAACTCTTTTACAGTGTGCCAAGGTATTTTTTTTTAGGTTTAAAGGGAAGAGATGGCAAGGCCAGGGAAAGACAAAAGCAGGGACTATGCATGACACAGGAGCTGAGTTCTTGTGTGACTTGGAGCAAGATCTGTCGTTTGTCTAGATTTTTGTTTTCCTTATCCTTGGAAAGGAATTATTGATATTTCCATTGCAAGGCTGTTTACAGGCTTCTTGGATCAAAATTTTGCAGGGATTGATTATATGGCACAGAAGCTCTTGTAGCTCTGGGGTTTGGCATTGGTGCCACTCAAAAGTAATGGTGGGAGCTGAAGAAAAAGCTGGGTTTTGTCATGCTCTGAACTCCTGGAGTGCCTTACACAGTCCTAGCAAAGGTAGAGTGGCAGCGAACCAACACCTTTTATCTTCTGGATTTTTGCATTTTGAATTTATGCCCATTCCAACAGTCATCATGCAAGGAATTTGATAGTGGGAGGGAGGATCTGAATGGATTCCATTTCCATTCTGTTTGTTGTTGTTACACCCAGTTTAATTTTTCCTGTTGTATTCCTGTGTTTAGCCACAGCCTGTGTGTGACTGCATTCCTGGTGGGGAAGGGAGAGCAGGATTTTACCATTTACCATCCTATTTAAGGTAGTTTTTGCCTTCCTTTTATTGCTTTCCTTAAACAATATTTTGGATTATTATTGTATTTTATATGAGGAAGGGCTGCAATAGGTATAATTTATTTTAAATTTCTCTAAAAATTTCCTAATTTCTTGTCAAAGGGGATCCTGGAGCTTTGTCTGCCGGGAGAAGAAATTGTTATTTCATGTAACTACTTCTGGATTTAAATCTATTCTTTTTAAATCTAGTGCTGATTTTAATTGTATTTAAGTCAAAAATCCCAGCTTGCTTATTTAAAACATTTGATTAAAAACTTTTTTTTTTTAAATTCTGCTTTTGTTCTCCTAAAAGAAATTTCTACTCCCTGCTTGGTCAAATATCAGTTGTACACTGCTGTCCTTTCATTAAAATTAGAACTCCTTTATTGTGGCCACTGCTTCTGTGCACACTTATTTAAACAATGGCATCTAATTAGTAATCTGAGAGTCTTTGTTTAATTTTTTATTGTGTAGGAAACAAATAACGATACATCTCAGTTGTGATGTGTGCTAGGAACTAATGTCAAACTTCCCTTGGAAACTGGAATTCAGATTAATACCGAGTGGGGTGCACAAGTGTTTGTGTTCATAGAACAACTTCCCACTTGATGAATTCCTGAGAAAAGCAACAGATTCCTCCCAGAACAGGCAAGGATGCCAGCAGCAGGATTGATCTGACAGGTGTTCTCATAGAATCCAGAATGGTTTGGGTTAGAAGGCACCTTAAAGATCATCCAGTGCCACCCCTGCCATGGCAGGGACACCTCCCACTGTCCCAGGATGCTCCAAAGCCCCGTCTAGCCTGGCCTTGGGCACTGCCAGGGATCCAGGGGCAGCCACAGCTGCTCTGGGCACCTGTGCCAGGGCCTCACCACCCTCATAGGGAGCAATTTCTTCCCAATATCCCATCCAGCCCTGCCCTCTGACAGTGGGAAGCCATTCCCTGTGTCCTGTCCCTCCATCCCTTGTCCCCAGCCACTCTTTCAGACTGTTTCAGAAAGTATAAGGTGTGAAACTGTCTCAGCTTGTTTGGTGTGGAAGATAAACATGAAAGCACTCACATGAACGATGTTGCTTTTTTCACCCCCTTTTCTACCCAGATATTGAAGCACTCTCCTGGTGCTTGGATTTTTTCACAACCGTTTTGCATCCCCAAATCCGTGTATACCCACCTGAAGGGGTTTTTCTCAGGCTGTGTGAGTGGAGCAGGACAGAGCAGGGCTGAGGTCAGGGGTACCAGGCCTTGTAAAACAATTTCAGCGTCTCTTTGTGGGGATCTGTTTGTCTTGTGATCCATCAAAAGCCAGCTGGGGAATTTGTCCAGGCTGATGGCTCGTTTCCTCCTTGGAGAGACCTTCAAAGGCTGCCATACAAGTAGCTGGCATTCTTCTACACAGACACATGGTTGTTCCAGGAGGTTCATTAATGCAACGCTGCCTTCAAGCTCTTTGGAAATTTAAGGGTCTCATTCTCTCGTTTACACCAGTGTGGAACCGGGTAGGAATTGTAATGACTCGAGCTTTTGTAGTCTGTGTTCAAAAAGGGAGATTGAATTTGATGGGTTTGGTGGGAATTAAGATCAGAAAGGAATATTAGATCATCTATGCTAATCGTGAGTAAATTAGACGGTGCAAATCCTGAGCAGAAAGCGAAATGCACGCTGTGATTCCTTACGGGAAGAACTCTGTCACAAGGAACTGATGGGTGAGAAGAGAGTGTTAATTGCTGAGGCTGCTCTGATGGGGCATAGCTGATGTTCACTTGGGCATAGTCCATGCAGCAGACTAAGAGGGAGTGGCATCCCTTCCTCCCTGGACTTAATCTGATCCTTGGGCTGATCCTGAGCACTGAGCATGGTGGGCAAGATGCTGCCTGAGAAGAGGCTCCTGCAGAGCTCACAGTCTCTGACTGATACCTTTGTAGTTGCTGTTTAGGGAGCTGCAGGCTGGGCTGGCAGGCTCTAGTCTCCTCCTTGCCAGATCAAAGAAGTCCAGCTTCCTCACCTGGTTTTCCCAAGTCTTGTGCTGTGTGCATTTTGGGACATTATTTACTTCCCTTGACTGGCCAGCCAGAGTATTCCACTGCCCAAAGGGGCTTCAGGGGAGCTGGAGAAGGACTTGGGACAAGGGATGGAGGGACAGGACACAGGAATGGCTTCCCACTGACAGAGGTCAGGGTTAGGTGGGATATTGGGAAGGAATTCTTGGCTGTGAGGGTAGGGGAGCCCTGACACAGGTTGCCCAAAGAAGCTGTGGGCTGCTCCTGGATCCCAGGCAGTGTCCCAGGCCAGGTTGGAGTTCTAACAGTCTTTAGGGTCCCTTTAGGAATCCTGTGATTCCTCTTAACATCAGCCTGTGTTGTTACTCAAGTAGTAACACGGTAGTTTTGGACAAGTCCAAGTACCAGCCCTGTTTTCCTTGTTTCTGGCTGTCAGCTGGATGTGGAGTCATTGATTGCTTGTCCTTTGAGCACAGTGGTCCATATTGCTTTAAACCCACTGAGACATGTTTGTTTGATTTTAGTTATTGCCTTAATGCATAACTGCAAGGTTTTGACAGACTTGTTCAGAGCCTCCAAAAAGGAAAGTAGTGTAAAATGGATTTACATGTTCCAAGATCAGAAGGGACTGACATAATCCTCTCTTTGGATGAAAGACCCTCCTGAAGCTTGGGACTGAGCATTTTTTTTTCTTTTAGTCTTTTGGAAACAAAAGTAAAGATATTGAATCCAAAATTTATTAAATCCTGATGGATCCTTCTGATGTGTGCTTGGAAAGCTCTTCTATGTTGGCCTGGTCTTTTATCTGCTCAGTCTTCAGATGCTTCTATTTTATCTATTTCTGAACTTCCAGAACTCCAGAAAGCCTTTCAGCCCAATTTAATATGGAATAAAGCAAAAAGCATGGTTTGATTCCAGACCAAGTCAGTCAGGCAACAGTTAGATAAGTATAATTAGACTTGTAATTGGAATGCGTTGTAGACAATTAGTTTTTGTAAATGTGTGTAATTTAATCCCAAGTAAAGGGTCAGAAGGACTGTGCTGTGAAAGAGGTTAAGGAGTAACATGTATAATTTCCAGGCCTTCTGATGCTCATGTCTGACACAGCCAGAGAAGAGCATTTCCATCTTTCCAATGGCAGCAAAAAATCCACCCTCCACAAGGTGAGTCAGGGCTTTTGTTCTGCCTTTGTCTCCCAGTATCCATTCCAAGAACAGCCTTCATAAATCCATGGGGGATGGATGCCACAGCAGCAGTGATTTATAGAATCCCCCATAAAAACCCAAAGTCTGTGGGGGAACAAGACCCAGTCTGTGGAGTCCATTCAGCTTTTGAGGAAGCTCCTGAGAAATGGGTTCTTATCTCATCCCAAACCCTCGACTCATGCTCTCTGTGGCAAAGGGCTGCAGGATCTCACCCGCGTGGTTACACGGCAGCACTCGGGATGTTTTTCTTCCTGCAATCCTTTTGTCAGGAAAGGGGCAGCCTTCAGCCTCCAAGGTCAGCCCAGGAAAAGGGCCTGCTTCCCAGACATGTGGTACTCATTTGCTTGGAATTTTTGACACCACTTATTACAATCCGGCGCAGCTGCAAGTTCCCAGGCTCTTGGTTTTGGGGTAGGATTGAATGGTAAGGGAGGAATGCCCCAGCTTCTCCCTGGAATCTTACAACACAGTGCATTCCCAGGATTTAACAGATCCTGCATCATTATGGTTGGCCTTTATAGCTTTAGGAAAGCAACCTCAGTGTGCTGGGGTCCCTGAGAAGGGGTTAGTGGTGCTGGTGACCGGCTGCACCTGGGCTTTGCTGGAGTTCTCTGTGTTATTTATGGCTCACAGGCTGCACCAAGCGTGACCCAGGTTCTGTCGGTGCAGATGTTGGGGCTAGGGGTGGGTTCCACGGGAGGAGTCTGCTGAGGGGACTCGCAGCTCAGTGTTAGTCAGCTACAACAAATGCAAAGCCTGGAAGAGCAGGTTCTGGTTTCTTGCCTTCTGCTGTAATAGCAGGAGCAGTGCAACCGTATGATTAACGGCGAGAGTCTGAAAGTAGCAGGATAATAAATACTGGGAATTCAAAGGAAACCTCAGCTTCTGGCAATTACAGAGTTTGTGCAGCAGAGAGATGGAGCTACTGACTCCAGTGTTATTTGTGACCTACTTGGAGCTGCAATGTTGCAAGAGACTGTTTGTTTAATACTCAATTGCTATTTCTATAAAGTTATACCGTATTCTGGTTAAATACAATCCTTTGAACATGAACTCATAGATAAACATTCTCCTCAGAAAATTCCACCAGTTCTTGTCTTAATTTTTACTGCCAGCAAGTGCTCAATGTGTTCCTTCTTTTTCCATTGCAAAAACCCCCGCCCCAAACCTCCATAACCTTTCCTATCATGTATCCAATATTTTACAGAGCAATCACAAAGGGTAGTAAATTGAGTATAACATACTATCCTTGGCAGGATTTCCCTCATGACTAAATCCAATATGAACAAAGAGGACAAGGGCAAATAACTTCACTTATTCAGGTCGTTTTTCATAAGAATCATAAAAATTAGATAGAAAAGGCCTATTAGATTATCTCTCCTCTCTTCCATTTTGCCAGTTCTGGGTTGTTCTCTACAGTAACCTTGTGAAATTTTACTTGTCCAAATGGAAGGAAGATAATTTTTCCTGCTGGTTATTATTTTTTTGAGTGGAAAAGGATGGATGGTTTTTCCATCTGGGCTAGAAGTACTTTTTGTGCTTCTACAAGGCTCATTTTTAATTTCCACAACTGTCTCCTCTTCAACAGTTTTATGTTCCTCTTTTTGGGCACCGTGATCTTATCGTGAGGCGTTTCCTAAGGTTGGGCCCATGTTTTTAATTCCACCCCATTATTCCAGTTGTTCAAGTATTGGAATAACCCTGAGGCCATCTGTAACAATTTCACCCCATTGTGTTTCTGCCCTTCAAGTGCTCGCCAGATTAATGTACCAACAACAACAGATTGTTTTTGCTGTATAGTGGGAAATATTTAGAAATGCTCTTCAGATTAAAATAATTTAAAATCCTCTTAAAAAATTGTTTCCCCCTCCCCACCCCCCCCCCAGAGAACTGCCAGGGAAGTATATATAAGATGACTTAAACCACCCAAAACAATAAAAACAAAGCCTCTTACACTGGTAAAGGACCATGAAGAGCTGGAGAGAAGCTGTCGGTGCAGCAGCTCTAGAGCTTGTGTTTAACTCCACACGAGTGGTTTAATTGCTGTGCTGAGCTTCTCCCAGGCTGAAGAAAGCAGTGGAATGTTTTTGACCTTTGTTACTCTAAATTAAAGGTGTGTCAGTGTCCAAAAAATGCTGAAATGAATATGGGTTTGGAAGGAGTTAATGTTTAAGGAGTGTGTGTGCTTATCTGCTGCTGAAAGGTCACTGAGGAAATTCTTCAATGATCCCAGTGTTGTGGGGGTGCTGCTGAAATGACAGCTCTTGTTCTGTTTCCAAAAAAAAAAAAGAAAAAAAAAATCTGGATTGTGAATCTGGTGCAAATGGGGATGTGTCTCATGTTGCTGGGAAATAGGGAATTATTGAATCATGTCACAGAATCCCAAAATGGTTTGGTTTGAGAGGGACCTTAAAAACCATCCCGTGCCACCCATTCCATGGGCAGGGACATCTTCCACTGTCCCAGAGTGCTCCAAGCCCTGTCCAGCCTGGCCTTGGGCACTGCCAGGGATCCAGGGGCAGCCACAGCTGCTCTGGGCACCCTGTGCCAGGGCTTTTCCATCCTCACAGGAAGGAATTCCTTCCCAATATCCCATCCATCCCTGCCCTCTGGCAGTGAGAAGCCTTTCCCTGTGTCTTGTCTTTCCAGGCCCTTGTAAATAGTCTCTCTCCATCTTTCTTACTGGCTCCTCCAGGCACTCCATGACCACACTTAGGGGGCTGGAAGTGCACATGGCCAGGGCCATTTCACATTTCATCTCCCAGCAGCCCCAAATCCTTCTTCACAGGGCTGTTCTCAATGACTTCTTCTCCCAGTTTGTTCTTACACCCCAACGCAGCACAGCACTTGGCCTTGCTGAAACTCATGATTCCCTTGAATCTCCTGCTCCTCGAGCTCATGTAGGTCCCTCTGGATGGCCCTGTCCTTCAAGAGTGTCCCTTGCACTGCTCAGCTTTCAGGAGCAGTGGTTGGATGGAGTAAAATGGTTTGGCATGATGTTGGAGCATGCACTGTGAGGTATCCTATGGATCCTATGCCAACCAGTCTGGGACCGCACACTTGTGTCATCTTCACCTCCTCAGCACCTCGAGAGTGAATTGCTAGGAGTGGAGAACTTTGGAGGGAAAATAAGGGAAAGGAATGTGGCCAGCTCAGTCAGGGGGGAATTACGTGCCTTAGTCTGTTCTCATCCTAAAGGAGTCTCAGCATCCAGGACTTGGACCTCCCCAGTGTCTGCTGGGTTCCTGAATTCCTGTAGACTCGTGGGTGATGTTAGGGAAATCAGGCAAGTCTATAATTCATGAACAGGAGATATATTGAATGTGACAGGGAAAACAAAGAGAAATTAGGATCCACAGAATGAACATTTGTGACAGCAGCAGAGGATTCTTGGAAGCTGCTTGTGGATCTTAGTGGGACTGATGTGCTGCTATAATAAAGGGAAATAAACCTTTAATATATAATAAGGTGGCTTTTTTAAGAATTGGCTTTTGACACGTGTATTTGGTTATATTTTAGTCTAAAAAATAGAGTCTCCTAGTCAGACATATTAGAAAAGAAGGTTTTATGCTTAGCAACATCCATAATTGCCCTTCTTCTGTCTTTATGGCCACATCTCATGTGTTGATGCCACTCCTGGGCATCCTGCATCCTGATCCCTGTGTGGGAACACAGATCTGAGGGATGCTGTCCCTGTTCTCTGTGACTCTTGTGTTGTGAAGTTTGTCTGCCTTTTAAAATGGAAGAGGGGACTACAATCTGTGGCACCACACAGGGATTTTACTTAAAAATACTCCTGTTTTGAGAGAGTGGTTTCCCTGTGAAATAAAACTGGCATCCTTTTGCTCTGTTCTCCATAAAATCCATGGATGGGAGGGTGGCCATGTACAGACTTGCTGTACATTAATTTTGTTTGTAAAAGCACTGTAATTATACAGCTCTCCTGCCAATTTGGCACAGGAAGACAAGGAAAATCCCAAGCAGAATGCTTTCCCCATGAAAAGTCTTTCTGTAGGGTTTTTTCCTCCCTTAGCTTGAACATAATAACCTGATTGGCAAGCCATTTAAAAAATGAATTGCAGGGCTTCCAGCTTGAAATGATTGGCTCCATAGGAGTTATAGCTTTTGCATACGTGGGGGAAAAATCCAACTGTGCCGCCAAGATCCACTGGGATGTCCTCTTGGAGAGCCTGTCAGGCTGCAGTGACCTGGAATGCATCCAGCTGGTGCGTCACCTCTGCTACCAGCGCTGCATTTTCTTCAGCTTTTAACTCCATTCCTGCTCTCAGTGGCAGCTGTTTAATTCTTCTGCCAGAGATAGCTTCAGGAGGGAGGGGGGGAAGAAAGAACTGCAAATACAGGGATTGTTTGGAATATTGGGTCTAAACATAGATGATGGTGATGGCTGGTTCCATTTTTAGCTTCCTAAAGAAATGAGGCTTATCCAGCAGTGACATCTGCTCGTCGGCTGCTTCCTCACAGGTTGTGAGTGCAGGGGTCAACATCAGCCAAATTTTGATTAAAAACCAAGTTTTGCTCCAGGTTTTGGCGTTTGATGGATGGGGACATTTGACTTTGGAGCTCGGTGGTGATTACTTTTTGACCACATGGCTGCAGGGCAGGGGAGGGAGAGTGGGTCATACAAAGCAGAGGAGCAGGAGAGGAGGAGAAGTGCTGGTGTGTGAGCTCTGATGAGGGCAGAGAATAAAAATCATGGCCAAACCATGTTCCAGTGGCTCCCCATCTCCAAGAGCGGCCTACCTGGTGTCCCTAGGCAGGCTCCCACCAGGGGATGTCTTCTCCAGCTCTGTTCCCACCTCTCCTTGTGCTGCCACGACCATTTGTGGATCACTGAAGCTCAGGGAACATTTTTGGCCGTGTTATTTGGAGCTTCAATGAGCTTAAGGTGGCTGTGAGAGTGAAGGCCGGTCTGTCTGAGGCGCCGGTGGCTCCTGGCGGCCCACAAAGCTGCTTTGCCTTAAGGAGCCCGGCTCTGGGCAGGATTATCCGGCTGCCTGGGAGAGTGCCATGCTTCCAAGTGGGCATGGAAGTGTCTCTGGGAGGAGGATCAGCACCTCGGTGTCCCCCTCGGTGCCTGAGCAAAGGTGACATGTTGAGCTTTTCAGCTCGAGTCCTCGGGGTTTCTCTCCTGCGTTAGAATCCAGCAGGCTCCTTTGGTTGGAAGGGACCCTGAGGGATCATCCAGGCTGACCAAAACCTGACTGATCAAATTCACAGCATGTTCTTAAGGGCATTGTCCAGGGGCTGCTGACAGGCTGGAGGCATTGGCTACCTCTGCAGGAAGCCACTTCCAGCATTTGACCACCCTCTTGGTAAAGAAATGCTTCCAAATGTCCAGCCTGAAGTGGCCAGTGGGACAGTCCTCCCTCGCCCGTCTCTTGGATGCATCCCAGGCTGTGGTTTGCCTTCCCTGCTGGCTCCAGCTGACCAGCACCCCCAGTTCCTGTCTGCAAGGCTCTCCAGACACTCCTCTCTATGGATTTGGGTGGATTTGTACAAACATCTGCTGGACCATGGCTGTTGAAGGCCACGTTCTGCCGGGCAGGCTTTGTGGCCGTGCGTTCCCGGCGGGAAGGCAGCAAGGCCGTGTCTTTGGGAATTGTACCAACCTGGAGAGCAAAAGCTGCAGCATTCGTTTTTGAGAGGATTCTGCCCCTTTTGAGATCTGGCAGAAGTGTTTTAGGATTTAGTGATGGGGAAATGCTGAGGCTGCAGAGCTCTTTTAGGCGCCCTCCCAGAGTCTGTGGGGCGCTCTTGGCTGAGGGAAGTAAACTGGTGACCTGGAAAAAAAAATGAAGGAAACAAGATTAATCTGCTCGACAGGGAATGCCACCCTGGGATTTATTTTGATTCCTGTCAAAGTAGCAGCCTGAAAGACTTTATGCAGAGAAAATTTGTGTTTTGTAATTGGACAGGAAAAAAAACCCATACTTTTGAGACATATATATGTAAAAAATATAGAGATTGGTTCCTGGCTGGAGGCTCTGGGAGTGCTTTGGGGAGGCCACTCTGCATGATATCCTTTATTTAGCAACTGTCATGCCCGCTTGTAGGATCTGTGGTGATAGAACCTGTCCTGGGAAACGTCTGAAATCCAGAATCATGAAATATTTAGTGGACCGTTCACTGCTAATGGGCTCCAGCCCTGCGCCAGCACCACAGGATCAGTAACAAAAGGCTCTGTGTACCAGTGCCAAGCTGCCTGAGACTGCTCTGAGTTTGTTCAAGTCTTATTTCAGGTTTTATCAAAAGCAACATCTGAGTCCAGCAAGGCAGGGTTTGGATGGATGAAACCAGCAAAAGCTTGTTTTATTTTCCTTGCTCAGAGGAAACCTGGGATATGTCATGTGTGGCATACACAGAAGTGAGTTATTTTTTTTCAGCAGTAGATAAATTGATGTGAGAAAAAATACACAGTATTGATTTTCCTTTTCCTGTAGCTTTTGAGAGGTTGTTAATGCAGCAAGTACACAAGAGCACTCATATGTCTGTCTGCACAGTAATCGCTAATAAATTGACTTTCTTAAAAACAATTTTTAGTCTGTAGTTTCAGTGACGTGATTTGTGGAGTAGATGATATCTCCTGGCACATAATTACTCATTTTTGGGCCGTGAAAAAGGGGGGAGGATAAATTTTCCTGCATTATCTGTAGCACTGAACATCTCTCCTATTACTCACACAAGTTTTTTCTCTGTGTCTTTTTCCTTACTGTAGCTGAGCAAAGAGGTTTTTAAGGATCTGAGGCTTTTCTCAGTGTTAAAATTTACATTACAGACACTTTCTAGAGCTAATTCTTGTGCATACTGATGCAGCAGTGGTCATGATCGTGACAAGGACAATGATCTATACTCAGGGGACCAACATTCATTTCTCTCAGTGTCTCCAGAGTGACTGCAAAGAACTTGTTTTCCTTGGGGGAAAAAACCCAAACCTGCAGTAGGACCCATGGTGATAATCACATTAGCAGTCCAATGAGAGCAATTTGATGACATGTGACAGAATGTGACATGCCAGGCCCTGTCAGTCTGGTGGTGGTGACGATCTGAGGATGCTGAGGAGGGCAGTGGGCAGGAGCTGACCCATGGAGTGGGATGAGGTGTTGGTCCATGCTTGGGGAATTGTGGTGGTGTCCAATGGAAGCACTTCTGGTCCTGATGCAGAGATGGGCACGTGGTGATGCTTTGGAATCACTGGTGTTCATTGACACTTTTGTGATGTTCTTAGTTCTTGCTGTTCTGGGCTTGCAATCAGAATTTGGTGGTCACTAACATACTAATATTTTCTTCCCATTATCCAGTGCAGGATTGCATTGTGTCCAGTTTCTCCTGGATTTGGTCTACACAAGTCAGTGTTATCTGGGATTTGTTGTCCCAGAGGTTTTGTTCTAAAGCCTTGTAGGTTGCCATGGTGGTACAGGGACCATGTTGTCACTGCTGTGAGAAAGAGACAGACATTGATTATGTTGCTCTGAGGTGATTTATTCCCAATAACTCCTTGTCTTGGCAGTCATCTGGGGATCTTAGCTGTCATGACAGTGATCCTTCTTCAGTATCTTTCCTGACAGCATTTTCCTGATTATTGCCTTGGTCTTTGCTGTTGTTCTCATGTCCCACTTGTTTTTAGCAACTTTTCTGTTTTTGGTCTCTCTTCCCATGGTGGTTCTCAAGGTCCTGCCAAATCATAGATCTCCACTCAGGAACCTTTCTGTGCAGGAACAGTGAGTCTGTGAAGGAACAGTGACTGCAGTGTGAGGTACAAAGTGAAATTTAGGACTTATAATTCTTGCACATTCTCAGCATTGCTTCTCCCCCTCCCCCCCCACTTTATGTCCTGTTTACAGTGCAAATGGTTTCTGCAGGAGGGCCGTGGACATCTGTGTGTTTGGCTGTTTATTGCAGAAGGCTTTTAGTGGGTCAAGGAAGCACACAGAGGGGAGCTTTTGGAGTGGCCTGTGAAATGATTTTGCTTAGCTTTGTTTTAGCACTCCTTCCACAAACCTCTGCTCCCTCCCCTCAGGTCACAGCTTTCCAAGCTGTGCCAGCAAAAGCAGAGTCAGGCTCTGCTAAACTCAAATAAAGCACGGGGCACATTTAATTTGCATTTGTGCAGAGGTGCTTAATTACAAACACCTCTCCTTCTGCCACAGTACTCCTGGTAGTTCCTTGATTGCTCCCAGTAGGGAGCTGAGCAGCTTTGAGGGTGGATGGTGTTCCCTTTGGTTTAGGAAGGTTTTCCACATCCCAAGGAGTGCTGTGCTGTGAGATGGATGAGTAAAGGTCAGTGGTTTAATGTTCCCAGAGGGCTGCTTATTACAGGAATCACAGAATATCCCGAGTTGAAGGGGACCCACAAGGATCATTGTGTCCAAATCCTGGCCATGCTCAGGAAAACCCCAACAATCCCACCCCAAGGATGTGTGTGAACCTCCCTGAGGGTTCACAGTGAGATCAACACTTCTAAACTCTCTCTCTCAAGTATTTGGTAGGTGGGGTAGCATGCACCATCTGTAAACCCATGGATGGATTGGAAGGAAAGCTTGTGGTGAGACGTGAAAAACAACCCCAAACCTGAGCTATTGCCTGAGGAAACATGGGAATCCCCATTAGAAAAATTTAGATTAGAGAACACGTCTGCCAGGAGTTTGGCTCTTGGGATTCCATCAGGGAAGTCCCACCTTATCTTCTTCTAGAGAGTAAAAAACAAACAAACAAAACACAACACCAAAAATCCCACCAAAACCCATCCTGAAAATACATTGCATGTCTGTCTTATTTATATGCCTAGAACGGGGCATCCTCTTGCAGTGCATCCAAATCCTCTCAAGAGATGGTCCCAGGATATTCCAGGTCCTACTTTGGACATGCAAGCCTTAGATCCAGCTTGGAAATTGTCAGGGAAGTATTTTCTACTGAAATACAAATATCCCCTTCTCACCCCCTCAAGAAGCATTAAAGCCTCTTTGGAGGAGTGAAAGTGCAGTACAACATTTAGTTATAAACTGAAGATTTCCAATCTATGTTGACTTAGAGCATCTGCTAGTGAAACATGTCTGCTCTGCAGACAGTTTTTGTACTTGTGCTGTGCAAGCACATTTCAAACAAGCACAGCAAATGTGCTGCTGAGAACAATCCAGCGGTGCTGCTTGGGTCATTTAGATGACTTAATAGGTCTTTTCTTTTTCCTTGCTATCTGCATTAAATCAATGATTCATATAAATTATGCCAAAGGGAGTTAATTGTTATTGCATGGTATAAAAAGCTGCCAAACTAAGGGCAAAACTCTGATTGCAGTGCATGAAATAAAATGGAGCTGTGTTCTGATTGCTGAAAGCATAAAATGGCTGAACCTGTCACCCCTACCAGAACAGCCTGCACTGGAATTCCTGTGGAAACAACAGCAGCAAAGGAATTGTAGAAGCAAAGGTTTGATGACTGTGGCATGTTTGGAGGTTTTGGTACATTTGGGTGTCTTCAGAACACACAAGAAACATTAAATGTGAACTAGCCAGCTCAAAGAACTGTGCTTCTCTGGTGCCTGGATCTGCAGAGGAATTTAGGAATTTAACTTTGTTGGTTTGGCGAGAGTTGAGCTCCTAAATATCTTAATGAAAATGGACTGTGGTCTGTCTAATATGGTTTATTTCTCATCTCTGCAAGAGGGGCGCTGCTACCGTTCTCTCTTGTGGTTCCCCCAGCACATTTTCAGGGCTGTTTGAAGAGGAATTGGTGCTTCTCTGGAGCTTGATTGTGGCTTTTCCAGCTTTTCAAGGTTGGACTTGATGATCTTGGCTGTCTTTTCCAGCATGAAGGATTCCGTGGCTCTCAGAGGGAGGGTACAGCAAGGGCACTTGAAGACAAGCCCAGGTGCTACCCTTTGCTTTGGAATATTTCTCACTGTAGCCAGTGGTGAAGCAAAAGAGGATTTATCAAGTGTAACTTATTTTTGATGTGCATTCTGCACTAAATCTGACATGGCCCTTTCCTAGGGAAGCTGCATTTTACATGGAAGAAAGTAAAACAATAAGAAATTCATGGAATCATGGAATGGCTTGGGTTGGAAGGGACCTTAAAGCCCATCCAGTTCCAATCCCCTGCCATGGCAGGGACACCTTCCACCATCCCAGGCTGCTCCAAGCGCCGTCCAGCCTGGCCTTGGACACTTCCAGGGATCCAGGGGCAGTCACAGCTTCCCTGGAAAACCTGTGCCAGGGCCTCACCACCCTCCCAGGGAAGAATTTGTTCCCAATATCCCATCTGATCCTGCTCTCTGGCAGTGGGAGGCCATTTCCCCGTGTTGAATAATGTGAGAGTTGCAACACTGCCTGTTGTATGAAGGAGAATGGAAAAAGATACACTTTTAGGAATTGTTTGGAGTGAAGTCTGGGTGTTTTTCTGCAAGTTAAAATAATTTTAAAATAGGAGTCAGCACTGGGAAATAAAATAGAGGAGCGTGTGGAATATGTAGGTCTGGGGTAGGGTGGAGGAGGACAACATCGGGAAGATGTTAGCACAGAAAAGTGTTTGGAATTAGTAGGTGGATTTGTTGGAGCCAGTGGGAAAGTTCAGGAGCACCATGGCACACCAGAAACCTGGGAAATGGCAGTGCTGGAAATGAGGAAATCCACACCCTGCAGCGACCAAATAATTAATAAGGGACCATTTCTGGCCTGCTTGGTGACCTGACCCAACTGCAGGAACTAAATGTGTAGGGTAAGGATTAATGTGCCTTAGGCAAGGTCTGTGCTGGGATTGGAACAGGAAATGATTAAAGTCCTTTGCAAAGGCTGGAGGAAAGCTCGTTATTTTGCTCTAATATTATCAGGAATTTTTATAATCCATGTGCAGTGTTCAGGAAGGTGAAGTAGTTGAGTGTTGGGGGCCTCCCCACTATGATCTCTTTAAAAACTGGGGAATATTACTCTAAATTTTGGTGAGTTTTCCACCAGCACTGTAATAATACCTGTCCCTGTGTGGCATAGGGAATTAAGTGAACAAAAATTAAGTCTACTGTGACAGAAATTGCCAATGACTTCTAAGGGAAGGAGAGATTGGGACTGCTTCAAACAAGTGCTTAATAAACCCCAGTGAAAGAAATGTTGACTTAACTCATTTTAAATTGCTTTTAAGCTCTGAAGTGAGTTTGTTACTGAAAGTAATTAAAGGCATTGAAAGATTGTGGGGAACTTTGGGAACACCTCTATGGAAAGGCAGTTACTTACCTTAAAATAATTTTTACTGCTACCTAATCTGTCTGAATCGCTCAATTAATTCCTTAATGAAGTGTGGTTCAGCACAGGGATGCTGCTCAGGTATGGCAGAATGTGTGTGCCATGGGTCTAATGGAAGGCAAAACACCAGATAAATAGTCAATTGTTGCTTTGAGAAACTTTATGGATAAATAAAAAAAGACCAGTCAGTTTTGTGAAGCCCTTTTTTACCAGGACTCCTTTTCCCGAGACATACATGAGATCTGGAATAGGTGAATTTTCTAGAGCTGAAACGTTTCCTTGCAGAATCACAGTTTAAACAATGGTTTCATCAGTGTGGCTCAGTTGGTTTTTCAGATGGAAATAACTCCAGCAGCAAGTGTCTCTGTCAATACAACAATCTCCAAATTGATTTTGTTGTCATGTTTCCATTGAGGACAGTGCAGAAGAGATTTCAAAGCTGCCTTGTGTGGCTGCAGTGGAAAAACATCCTGAAGGGATCAAGGGCTGTTCTTAACCTGGAATTCAGGTTGAGAGAGAGGATTCTGCCCCTGTGCCCAGGTAAGACCCCACCTGCAGAGCTGCCCCAGCCCTAGGGACAGAGCAGCAGGACCTGGAGCTGCTGGAGAGAACCCAGAGGAGGCTCCAGAGCTGCTCCAGGGTTGGAGCCAGGCTGGGAGACCTGGGGGTGCTCATCTGGGTAGGAGAAGGATCCAGGGAGCCCCTTTAGGTACTGGAAGGGGCTCTCAGTGCTTATTTTCTGTGCTCTATTAGCAGTAGGATCTGTCTCCCCAAACTCTGCTACTCAGCAGTGCATTGAGCTGAATGTTTCCGATATTCCAGTTAATTCTGAGTTTGGAGATTGAAGACAAACCCTTCCCAAAAGATGGCCCGTGTAAATTGAAGTAGATTATTAAACCGGACTAGAATTTACTGCCCTTTGCTTTTCTAAACACAATGAAGTGAAAATCAAGAATGAGGGCATTTATCTTCAGTGTATATTTTTCTAGATTACAAACTTTGGCAGATGCGGTACAGAGCGATATTTCTTGGCAAACTGGCATGTTTGAAAGACTGGTCTTAGAGAAATGAGTCTGTTTTAAACAGAGCTAAATATAAAAGCAAACCAGCTCTCACTCTGTTTAAGTCTCTCTTATCTGCTGGTAGGAGTTCAGATTAGAGTGTCTGACTGAAATATCTTGAATCCATCCATCCTGCTGCTGCATTGACTCCCAGCTCGGCACCTGAAATCCAGGGCTTGGCAGGAGCAGGGAGCCCAGTGCTGATATTTCAGTAGCAGTTGTCCTTTTCCTGCTCTTTGGCTCCAAAAGCAACCCCTCCAGTTTTCCAGGGGATTAGACTCTCTCTTTTTTTTTTTTTATTTTTAATTTTTTTTTTTTAAATTTTTAATCGGTGACTGTGAGTAAGTAAAAATGCGGATAGGATTTGATGCTTTTCCTAAGCTCTGCCCTTCTGGCCTTCTGCTGGCATCCTCCAAGTGGGAAAGTTATTCTAAGGATACAGTGGAAGTGATGTCAAAGGGAGCTGTGGTCAGGGGTGACATTCAAAATCCTGATGTGTGTCACTCATCTTTCTTGGGGGCCGAGCCAACAGGATGTTCCTGGAGAAAGGACAATGCCCAACTTTGCCAGTTTAATGCTTTCCTCACTTTTCTTGCCTTTTGAGTTGTCACTTTGATCCTGCATGTAAAAAATGAAGGAGGATCTTGGGATATTTAATAATCTGGAGTTTCAAGAAGCTAATTTTAGAAGCTCATTACACACCTGGAGATGTTGAGTCACTGTGTGTTGTTCCATGGAGTTTTCCTGAGGGGTGTTTTCCCGTGGTACATGTGTGCAAGGTGCTGCTGAAGCACATGGCCCTTTTCACCCTCTTCCTTAAAAACTCCTTCCCCTCCTGACTGGCCAAAGCCATGCTGATGATTCCCAACAATTCCAATTCTTCCACCAGCTGAGTGCTGGAGATGGGCCTTTGGCAGGAGGACGCTCAGGAGCTGGAGGCAGCCCTGGGAGCCTTTCCCTCCTGAGCATCATCAGTGTTTGGTGAATCCAAGGATGAATTCCTGCTGGTGCTGCCCCTCGTGCTCCATGCCAGTTCTGGCTGTGTCCTGTATTTCCTAACTCCAGGGTGAAGCTGTCCCTGGGAGCTTCCTTCCTCCTGTGCCTCTTCCCACTGCTGGGCTCCCTGGGCTCTGCTTGTCCAGCTCTCCCAGGGCCAGCTGGTGAGCCAGATCAGGGAACCGCAAACCCAGGTTATTTTAACCTGGATCCCTTCCCTAATCCAGGTCTCCGTACAGCTCTGGGCTGGTGCCGATGGCCCAAAGGCAGCTGCCAGTTTTAAGGAGAGGAAAGACAGGAAGGTGCTTCCAGCCAGGAGCAACCCTGTGGTTTCCTGCAATGTTCTCTGCCTTCCAGAATTCTTTCCATGCCTTTATTTCCTGCTAGGTATTTGTACAGATGTTTTCGCTTCCAGTTGCTCCAGGTGGATCTTTAATTTTTTAATTTTTTAAAATGTGCCCTGAGCAGAATGGAACTCAGATCCATTCTGGATAATCTGTATGTATTCACTAACATTTTGCCTTGTTCTTCCAGAATTTAGGTCCTAAGAGCATTAGGCTCCATGATAAATGTCTCTGGTATCCTCTCTGTGGTGTCTGCTTGTTCATGGCTTTACACTGCACCCTTCACTATTGCCTTTAAATTCTGTTTCTTTAATTCCATTCCCTGTGTGAATAAAGGTGTCTGAATTAACCTTCACAATGAACCTGCCAGGGCCTTTTCCCAGTGTCCAAATAGATTCTCATTAATCCCTCTTTTGTAATGCAGGGAAGGCTCGTGTTGCAGTGTTTTGCTTTGATTTTATTATTATTTTTTAATAGAGGAAAAGGCTACACTGAGGCTGCTCTTGCTGAAAGGTTTATTTTTATTTCTAAGACAACGGGTGCATATAATTTTTAATGTTGCACTTACTGGAGGTTGATTGTTGTGAGCAGTACAGTCAATATTTCCTTCAATTAACAATAATCTTAGATAATTAAATTGTTTTCTTTCCATTACAAAGTCATTGGTGACTTAGAAACCCCGAGGTGCCTTATAATATATAACTTGCACAAGTGAAAATAATTATTCCAGAGTCAATTCTAGAAGAAGTTTGGGAAAATTGTTGAAAATGGACAGTAAAGAAAGTGAATATTGACTTTTGGGGAATTTGTCCCTTTCCATTTTGTGGGGTTTGGTTACTCAGAGGGCTAAACCCAAAATGTTGTGGAATAGGATTTAACCCTGCAGGATGTCAGACATTTGCTGAATGTTTTTATCTTCATTTAATAAGCAGTTGTGGAGTGGGGTTTTTTTGCTACCCCTATTTTATCAGAACCCTCTGCAATCTACCAAAGCAGGTGTTTTAATCACCACATCCTAATTAACTCAATCTATTTTATAATCCATCTACCCAGCTCCTATCACTGGAGTCCAGTTTTGTGGACAGAAGGAAAATAAGGGATTAAAAGAGAAATATAGAAGAATAATTGTAGTAAGATCATCATTGAAGTGTAGCTACTAAAATAAAAGAAGAAAACTAAATTTGGGGCATAGGAGGGAGGATAGAATTAAAAATCTTGTTTTGCTGCTTGAAAGAGCACATGGAGTTGATGAAGATATTAGGGAATGAGCTCCCCTTCTTAGTAGCTGCAGTAATCTTAGGAAATATTGAGGGATTTAATCTCTTTCATAACAAGAAGAAAGTGGGAAGGGAAGGAGGAATTCTGGGCTGCAGGAACCTGCTTTGGTGTCTTTGCTTGACTTGATAAGAAGGACGGAGAGGGACTTTTTATGGGAGCTTGCAGTGACAGGACACAGGGAGTGGTGTCCCACTGCCAGAGGGCAGGGCTAGATGGGATATTGGGAAGGAATTCTTGGCTGTGAGGGTGGTAAGGCCCTGGCACAGGTTGCCCCACAGAGGACAGGGCTGATTTTTCTGTGCTCTTGAAGTTTTCCCTGACTAAATCCCAGATGACACTCTTGATGAACAAGGTTGTGCCAACAGGACTTCTCAGCCTTGTGCTATTTCCCTAGATTTTCCAAAGGCACACCTTCTCCCAAATTCATTTGGTTTTTCTTGCTCTCTAATGAATGTCTTTGCACTTCCACTCAAAGACACTGATTGGGACTGATTGTTTTTCTGCAAATACATCCAAATTTGGTCGATCCTGACTGTTTCCTGCCAGTTTTTGAGCGGTGGCAGAGGGCAGGGATGTGTGATGGCAGCTGGACAGCCTCCTTCTCTGCAGCTTTTCACAGCTTCTCTCTGCAGAAGCAGCATCCACTCCCTCTGAACTGAATCATTTTGACTTCTGGTCAGGAAAAGACAGAAAAGGAGCCAAATAAAAAAATCCAAAAAAAGGTTAATCTGCTGAGTGGCAGCACAATGCAAGCAGATATTGATGCTGTGTCAGCTAAAGAAAGATGCAGCACCAAGGTTAATGAGAGGTGGGGACTGTTCTTCTCCCTCTCTGTAGCAGCTAGAGCTGAACAAAAGGGGGAATGTTTGGAGAATCCCTCAGCATTAAAGGCTGTGGCAGTGCTGTCCTCCTGCCAAATCCTGGAAACCCTCTGGATGTTCAGCACCATTGGACACTCACCTTTAGTGCTTGTCAGCAAGAGCTATGGACTTCCCTGGTTTATACAAACATGAGGATGTGAAAACATCCCGAAATAAGGACTTGGAGCAAACTGAGGTGTCAAAGCAGCTCTGAAATGCAATAACAATGGTAAAGTGTGGGGATTGAGGTGTGAAAGCAGCAGAAGGAGTGGTTGGTGATCCTGTGGTTGATGCTGAGCCTGGTGCAGCGGGCAAAGCTTGCTTTCCCGAAATCCAAGGGGGGAGGAAGATGTGAGGGAGGTGGTTTTCTCCCCCATTTGCTTGAACACTTCTTTTCAGCTTCTTTCTTGCCACAAAAGGAGTAATTTGTTTAATTTTACAGAATGTTACTGAAGCTGTTGGAAGTGGAGCTGCAGCCCACGTCTTCTTAATAAATGAGTGTGTGTATTCCTGGAAGGAAGTTAAAATGGGGCTGTGTTATATTTGGTACCTCCTGAAGTACTGAGGCTACTTTGAGTACAGAATGTGCTCTGAGAAAGACTAATTTGCCACTGCAGAGCCTGATGGGATGAGATTTGTCAAGTCCCTGTCTCTGCTGAAATTCACTTACGCTTTCCTCTTTCTCCTGAAGATATTTTAAGGTTCTATCTCTGAATTGAAGGGCCATAAAAACAAGTCAAAAAGCCTGAAACCAGAATTAAATTACAAGCAATGAATATGCTTCTTATAATGTGGAAATACTGCAGTCAAGCATCCTTGGAAGCAACAGGTGGAGATGTCCCTGACCCGTTTTCCGTAGTGTGCTCATGCTCCTGCTAGCACCAGGGCTGAGATTACTGGGACATTGGAGCATCAGCAGGGTGGGTTTTGACTTCTCTCCAAGGATGCCATCTCTGATGGCAGGTGGTGGCTTCCTGCAGGAGGCAGGAAGAAGAAAGATTCAGTAAAAATGAAGATTTTACTGTTTTCTGTTCATTTACAAATTCATGCTGTTTCATTAGCTGGCTGGAAGGGTCTGGTGGTGTAACTCTACAGGGAAAGGTGGGATGTACCAACACTCCCTAAAAAAAACCTCAGTTGTTTTACTGGATTCAATGTTTTCTGCCTCCTGCTTTCTCCCCTAGAGTGTTTTTTAGTGAATGTAAACTAATACAGGATCAGTGGTTAGAAACCATGAAAAAATATTTAATGTAAAACTTTTGGTACTGGGTTGATTAAAATAAACAACTGTTCCAAGGAGCTGGTCCCGCTAATGGGAACAGTAGGGTTTCTGTTCCTCCCTATAATGCATAAAGTATGTGGAGTGCCTTGAGAGCTTTTTTTGGGTGCTGCACTTCATTTTGAGGGATTTCATTTTCAGTTCTCAGAGCTTTTGTGTCAGCTGGGAAGGGAGGACGTAGGAGTAACATGTAAAACTCAGGATAAAACCTGTTTAGTCCCAAATCCTGACAAATAGCTGGTAAACAAGTATTTAAATGAAAGCTTGGACTTTGTTTTTCTCCCTCTGGGAAGCTGGGAAGGCCTTGGTCTTATTGCCAGCTCGGGTATCCCTTCCCTCTCCTTGTATCCTGCGGCTCCAGCGCTCCTCCTTTTTTGCCTGCATTTCTTACATGTCCCATCTCTCCTTCTGCTCCAGTGGAGGTGAAGACCACTCTGAGCTGGGAAGAGCCATGTTTTCTTCCAGCAGGTTTTCCACAGAGCCTCACGGGTGTTTTTCTCTCTCTCTTTGTGTGTCCTTACTGCTGCAGAGCTCTGGAATGCTGTGAAGACTCCCTGCCCAGGCACACTCCTCTCCGGATTATCTCCATCCCAAGGAAGCTCGTGTCCAAGAGGTACCAATTCATCCTGTCTTTGTGCCCTTCAGTTTTAGCTGCTCTTCCCAAAACCCTTTCCCTGTTCCTTCCAGACAGAAAAGCCTTGGATGCCGTGGAGATTGCAGCTGTTGCTGTTTGATAGGGTTTGGACTCTTCTTTCACTTTGCTACAGAAGCACTTTACATTTTCAAATAAGAAGTGATTTCAGGGTCAAGAAATGCATAAGCTGAAGCTCCAGCAACACTCTGTGCCTGGTGTGTTTTATTGTGTTGATTTAGAAAGTTAATAAACATCAGGTCTTCAGCAGCCTGAGTAAAACACACAGTACTTATGTGCTGCTCCTATAAAGAATTGTGAGAGGGGCTCTTTCTTTAGTGTTTATTAGTCTTAATATCTTCCAAGTAAATAATACATTTTTGTTTTATATTAAAAATGAGACTTGTGTTCATTAGCTGGGTCAATATTCCCCGGGTTGACACAGACACCATTCCTGATATAAAATTCTTTCATTTGCCTGGAGACCAGCAAATTGTTTTCTAGTAGTTTCTGTTTCTTGGGAGAAGAAAGCTAGAAACAAAGTTTTCAAATAGAAACTTTGCAGTGTAGTTTGGTTGGAGCAGTTTCTATCTTAACTCCTTATTTTGGTTTATAGATCCCAGCATGATGAGACCTGAGCAGGGCAAGCCCTTTGAGCATGTACATATATATGTGTGTGTGTGTATATATATATCTAAGATAATTTAATATGTTATAACAGTGGGAGAACATTATCTACAGGAGCTGTGATATGGGAACATACTCCCTCAGGAAATCCCTCTGGAAAGTGTTCTGGGAAAATGTCCCTGTGTGCCTGCCCTTCAATTTTCCCTTAGGGAATCACACTTCCCTGTTGGGCAGAGAAGACACAGGGGTGGCTGAATTGTCTGTCTGACCTCATCCAGCTGTTCTTGTGCAGGAATATGGAAAAACCAGCCTTGACTCTATGGTTTTTTTCCATTTTATATGTTTTGCTGCTCACTTAATGACATGAACTTTAAATGTCAGCTGCTCTTGGGTCTGCTGCATTGTGTTGGGATCAAACCTTTGGGTACACTCTGACCCTTATCCTCACAATAATTTAGCACTCCAGTCCTGCTTTGGGAAAAGCTGCCCTAAATCAATGCCTCCTCTTTGGGTACAGACAAAATCCAATATTTCTGCCTCTCCCACCACCCCAGCTTAGGTGGGATGAGAGAGAAAATGCCAAGGATTTCAGCAAAGCTTTTCTTTGCTTCTGCCAGCCTTGAGGCGACAACAGTGATCCCCTGTCCATCCCCTGCTTCCCCTTTTTCCTCTCTTCATACTAGAAAAAAGGATAAATTAAAAAAAAAAAAAAAAGAAGCTTTGAAGCTGCTCTTATCCCTGTTTTCTGTATGTTTTCCCCAGTTTGGGCTGTGCAGCTTTTTTAGGATCTGAGAAGCAGAAATCCAGGGCTGTGGAAGAGGAGAGGCAAAGCCAAGGATGGGTTTGGTGGGTGGTGAGGTGGGAGAAGGGACACAAAGTAAGACTGGAACTGATGGGTGGGAGATCCAGAGAACAAGATTGTGTTTCAAGTGGGAATATGTGAAGTGTTGGCTTTGCACAAGAAAGCTCCTGCTCCAACGGCTCTTGGTCCAATCCAGCTTCAGATTAAGAAATTTGAAGCTCAAGAGTGGAATTGATGGAGCCTATGAAGATTTGACTGATCAAGCAGATCGAGGTTGCTCTCCAGGCTGTGATTGCCCTGCTGGGGATCTCCAGCAAATATTTACTTTTGGGTGACTTTATCTTGAGTTGAACTGTTAGACTCAGTGTTCATTCAGAAATCAAAAGGTGGAGGAAATTGAGTTAAACTTGAATGTGTGAGTGCTCCATGTCTTAGCTTACTTAGGTTGTTTCCTGCTTGGGAAATACCCCACTGCTTGGGAAATACCCCACTCCCCCAATCCTAATTGAAATTCCAGCAATTAAATAGTTAAACACGGGGTGTGTGTGTGTAAAATCCATGTGTTTCTATAAATACCTCTCTTATCTCTGTAATGGTTTGGTTTGATGTAAATATTTTAAAATGTGCTTTTACATTAGGCTGGTTTTTATCCAGTGTGTGTGAGTGGAATTTGGATCTGGGCCTGGACTTTATACTTCTGCTCCTCAATGTTTCTGAAGTCATGTGGAAAATTCCTGGACTTTAAGTCTCCTGAGCATTTCTGCCAGTTTGGTGGGCTCCTCACTGGGCTGGGAATGCACTGAATCCAGAGCTGAAGTGGAGCATTTTGCCAGCAGCTCTTGGACACTTCGATGCTGTTGGGAACATCATTTAATGAATTTTTTTTAGCGCAGGAGCAAATCCTTTGTTCACAGATCTGAAGTTTTCCTGCATTGCCAGCTCTGTTTTGGAGAACAAAATTCCTTTCAGAGAACATGTGATACGGAAAATGATTTCTGTCAAGCCAAGTTTTGTGCTGCATCCAGCTCTGGGGCCCCCAACATCAGGAGGATGTGGAGCTGCTGGAGAGAATCCAGAGGAGGCCCCGGAGCTGCTCCAGGGCTGGAGCCAGGCTGGGAGAGCTGGGGGTGCTCACCTGGAGAGGAGAAGGCTCCAGGGAGAGCTCAGAGCCCTTGCAGGGCCTGAAGGGGCTCCAGGAGAGCTGGAGAGGGACTGCAGACAAGGCATGGAGGGACAGGACACAGGGAATGGCTTCCCACTGCCAGAGGGCAGGGTTAGGTGGGATACTGGGAAGAAACTGTGGCAAAAACATTTTAAAGGGGGATTTTTTTAGAGGAGTGGATTTGACTCATAAAAGCATTTGCAAGAGTGTTACCTAGGATGAAATGCTGGGTCATTAATCTTTATAAATTCATCACCTTATACAAGGAGGAAGTTTCCCTATGTGCTCTATTACAGCGTATTTAGGTACATCATAGATTCCCCAAATGGTTTGGGTTGGAATGGACCTTAAAGCCTGTCCAGTGCCACCCCCTGCCAGGGGCAGGGACATCTTCCTCTATCCTGGGATGTTCCAACCTGGCCTGGAATACTCCCAGGAATGAGGCAGCCACAGCTTCTCAGGGCACCCTGTGCCAGAGCCTCCCCACCCTCACGGGGAAGGATTTCTTCCTAAGACCCAGTCTAAACCTCTCTGTCAGTTTGAGAAAAGGCTTCCCTCCCCCTTGTCCTGTCACTCCAGGCCCTTATAAGGAGTCTGTCTTCATCTTTCCTGTAGGTTCTGTCTTGTCTTAATCTTTCCTGTAGGTCCCTTCAGGTCCTGGAGGGTCACCATTAGGTCACCCCAAAGCTTTTCTTTTCCAGGCTGAACAATCCCAAATCTCCCAGCAGAGCTGCCCCATCCCTCTGATCACCTTGGTGCCTTGTCTGGATCTGCTCCAACAGCTCAGCAGCAGCAGCATGCTCTGTTCAAGGGCTCTGTGGCTGAGGTGAGCTTATGGGAAACATCTTCCCTGTCCCTCCCACCTTTCCACAGCGCCTTCCCGCAGTGTTCTCCACATTCCTGCCCTGACAAAAGCCATGCTGGAAGCAGGGGCCTTTCTCTCAGATGTATAATTCAGCCCCTCTTCCCGGCGTGCCAGCCTTGTTTGCGTTGATGAATGAATGTTCCCTATGTACAGCCTGCAGATTACTCTGCTCCTGGAGTACAGTCCTGCTCAATGTACCTGGTTCTGATTAAGTGCATTTGAATTTGGGAGTGTGCTTAATGAGCTACACCTTTCACAGATTCTTTTGTTAATTCAGAAAAGCTGCCTGCTCTGATTTATGGCGCCAAAAGGGGTAAACTGCCATTAAAAGCATTAATTAGTCTTGGTTGACTGCACAAAGAATAGACTTGGTGTGAGCCAGTTTTTGATTTAGCCCTTTGATTTTTGCCTAAGCTTGTTAGAGGGTTTGTATCTCTGGCTGTCTCATGCTGGACTGTATAATTGGAATTTTGTGTGAAATTCTTGGGCTGAAGGAGCAAGAGCCAATTATAATCAATAAAGTTGTAAGGCAATTGGGCAGAACTTTGCAGATAGTTCAGTACAGAAGTGTTCCTTTTTAACATGTGGAGGTGATAACTTGGGATTGGCAGATTGGCAGGAACGGTATCCCGAGGCTTTGCTGTGAGCCTTGGGCACTGTTGGTAAACCTCAGGAAGGAAAATATTCTCAGGAGCCTTGGATCTGCCCATTGTGCAGTGCTTCAGCTGCATGTGAATCCCAGAATCCCAGAATGGCTGGGCTTGGAAGGGACACAGAGGTCATCTAGTCCAACCTCGCTGCTCAAGCAGGATCCCCAAGAGCAGGTAACCCAGGATTGTGTCCACCATCTTTGGGATTGTGGGTTTTGACAATCCCCAGGGAAGGAGTCTCCACACCCCCTCTGGGCAGCCTGTTCCAGCGCATGGTCACCTCACAGCAAAGTTATTCCTCTTGTTCAGGTGGAACTTCCTTCATTCCAGTTTCTTCCCATCCTGTTGTACCACCCAGCAGAGCCCAGTGGTAGCACTGGTGGTTTTTTAATTTTCCTCTTTTCCTCTCCATCTTTATCTATTTTCTACAGGCTAACTAAAAAAAAAAAAAAAAAAAAAAAAGAAAGCCCTAAACCCTAAAACATTGTTTGTGTTGTATCGTATCCTTGGAAATCCTATATTATATTGATGAATGTATTTCAGTGTCTGGTAATTCCAGTACTTCTCAATTCTGGCCATCAATTCTCCACACAAAAGTTTGAAAATTAATTGAAATGCAAATCATAGCCTAAGCTTTCTTTCCAACAGACTTTCCATAATTATGCTTGACTGCAAAAAAACAATTCCATTGCTATAATTTTGGTAATTGCCTCTCGTCTGTTTGAGAATTAAGATTTCCCTCTGTCTGTATAAAGTTTCCTTCTCTCTTAGATATTATCACATTAACTGCTCCATAAAAAGAAGGCTGGATTGGGCTTCCATCCCAACTTGTCCTTAAGGAACCAACAGTTGGATCCGCCAGCTCTGCCTTAATTTCCTGGAAGAACTAGAAGGTTCCTTCTCCCTGCCTTCTTCCTGCATGCCTGGAGAGATGATGGTGGTACCGTAGGACTTTGGAGTATTGAACTGGAAATATCCTCTGGATATTCAGGGAGATGGGAACTGCCTTTAAAACACATTTTTAGCAAAAATTGGTTCCTAACAGCAGCACAGATATGAAATGACAAATATCTTTAGAAGCATGGAGGTATTTAAGAGCTGTATTCCCTCCTGCCTTCCCTGAACACATCCAGGTCCTTGGGGCAGTGAGTTTCCAGCGACTGCCATGTTTGGCAGATGGATTTTTGGGTAAGAGTGAAAGCCTTTGAGCTTCTGTTTAGTTTTTCACTCTCAGTCAGCACATCCTTGGAGAGAAGTCCATCATATTGAAAGCACTGGAACAGCCAGGGAAGTGGAAGCTCCCCCTCTCTTCACAGCCACAGCCTGGGCTTGGTTATTCCCAGCTCCCACAAATGTTCCCAGCTTTGTCTCTCCGTTATTTATTTTCCTTTCCCATTGAAGGAAGTGGTTCTTTCCAGAATGAGAAGCATTAAATTGACTTAAATGCTTTGTTTGCTGAAGTAGCTCTTTGAAGTGGATCTTTCAAGTTTCTTATGTGAGCTGGGGTTTGATGAGACACATTTTAACCCAGCAATCTCATAGTGAGGAAGGAAGGGAAGAAGGGAGAGTGGAAGGAAGAGACGGAACCTTCCAGTTCTGCCTGTTTTGATCCTAACTCACACGGTTTTCCACATTCCCTTTTAACACTTGACTTGTGCTGGAGCATCCAGACGTTGCGGGGTGATCGTGGGATCGGCAGGATCTCACTGGTCAGCTTTTCCAGGCGTGTCTCCAGCATTAAGTCTCAAACTGGAAAGGTAATCCCCTTGGGAGGCTTGACCTACTCTTCAAATTACTTTCTCCTGTTCTTTTGAGGCCTTGGGTTTTATTCGGATGGCTTTTTCCTCCTCATCAAGGCATCTCGTTTAATTGCTGTGACTGCCAGGCAGAAACCTCACTCTCACTCTTACAGACCTCCTTTTCTTCAGTTCCTTCATAATAAAGTGGTTTTTGGAGCAGGGCCAGGCCTTTAGCCCAAGTGTCTTCTGGTTTCATATCAAACAAGGGACAGCACAGCCAGATTGCTTCCCTAATCCCTCCTCCCAAAGACAAAGGTGTCAGCACTGTCTAGACATTGGTGTTCCATGTGCTCATTCAAGGCTGAGGGTTCTCCCTTTCTCCTTTTCATCCCACATAATTGTCCTCAGAGCCTCCTAATCTGCCATTGCTCAGTGGGTGAAATCCCCCATACAATTTGGGATGGATGTGTCCAATTTGGGAGTAGGTGGTCTGTGCCCCTCTGGAGCAGAATCAGTAAAACAGGATGAGTGAGCTCTTGCTGCTGTACAGACCAAGCATTTAAAATCTCTTTTTTCCCCATATTCATGCTGTATCCAGTCAGGAGGTATTACACAGAAACTGTTCTAAAACTTCTGTATTTCTTTTATGGTTGTTTAATGCCTTTCTTTGGGTCGACATTTTGCAGCTTTCCCATGGGGGAGTGGGTCCTTACAAGCTACAGATTTGGAGTAGGAAAAGGAACAATTCAGCTGGTTTCCTGGTCCTTTGAAATTTTCCTTCTGCTGATGGCAGGTTTTGACCTCTTCTTTCTTTGGAAGTGTTCTGCTGGGAAGTTTGGCTAATGGGAGATCATTAGGGTCCTGTTTAGCCTTGGATGTGGTCTGGTTGTGTAATGGAGAGGTTAGGTACAAAAAAATCAGGAAAACTGAAGACAAATTGATAGCAGAGCAAAATCACAAATTTTTCTGCCCAGAGTTCTCTCACATTTTGGAGTTCCTTACAACCCTTTTGGGGAAGAAATTTTCCCTAGGAGCAGAGCCTGACTCCCCCAGCTGCCTTCTCCTGTCAGGACACTGTGGCTGAAAATTCCTTGGCACTTCAGCATGCTCCTTGTGCCTGTCTGTCAGTCTTTCTGGCTGTCACAGCTGGGAACAAGGAGAATCGTTGTGTTTTGTGTGTTCTATACAGCTGAGTGTGTCATTTCAAGTTAAAAATAAGACATCTTTAATGTCAAGATTGCAAAGTTCAAAAAGCAGAACAGGGATGGAAGTCAGTAACTGCAGTTTCTGTTTGTTCTATATTTATGTGAGGCCTTATCAGCAGGATTTCTGTCCAGGATTCACTCCCTAAAAAGTCATTCATCCATGAAAAATGTCTTGGACTGAGGGCTATGGCAACTGGGGTATAATTAATTACTTATAACTTGTGAGGCCACCTAAAAATGAAGTTCCTTGTTTCTTCTCTAGGCTCTTCTCTGAGTTCAGCCTGGTCTAGTGGAAGATGTCCCTGCTCATGGAATGGGGTGGGAATGAGATGGGCTTTAAGGCCCCTTCCAACTCAAACCACTCTGGGATTCTATAGAAACAAGCAGCACTCGACATTTGTGGAGCTGTTGTTGCCTTGTCTTTGGGTGGGTCGGGTTTGAAAGGTGTTTCTTCAGCAAAAGTGCCTGGAAAAGAGCTGATTATTCATCATAAGTTACCAGTAAAGGGGTTTGCTGTTGTTCCCAGGTACTGCTCGAGGATGATTTTGCTAGTTCATTAAAGGCTTGGATAGGGATTTACAAGCTGATAGCTTTGGTTCCTCTGGTGGACTCAGGCTGGAGCCCCTAAATATTTTTCATTTAATGTTGAAATAAAGTGGGATTTCAGAGTGAGAAGCCAATTCTCATGTTAGTTTAAAAAGGATTACAGGCAGAGAGTTTGCAGACTGGGGACAGTAATTGGGTGTAGCTATGCTGTATGGGAAGACCACAGCAGCTTATCCACTGTTCCTCCTCCCCTCCATTTCTGCTCTTCTTGAGGTGGAACAATGACCCTGGAATGTCACCGGAGCATCCTCGGGCTCCCTTCCCCCAGCTGCCAGAGTGCAGGAATGGCAGATTCCCATCCCCACGGTGCTCCTGGCCTGCCAGAGCATCTCCCTGCAGTTCAGTTGTGAATCACTGCTTTATTTGTCACGTGCAGCTCCAGCCTGGCTGGAGAGCCTTCAGTCGGAATTCACGGCGCTCTGCCAAGGCGCTGCATTGTTGTCAGAGCCCCTGAGCTGATAAAACACATCCTGACTGCACAGTACTGCATCCATGGCATTGCATTCCTGCATGCGAGCTAATTAATGGGCCTAGGAATTTGTTGGGTTTATCCCTGGGGATTAGGGAGTGGGTGTGGGTGTTCTAAACTGTTAATCCATATATTTTACTGTTGGAAAAATTCATTTTCCTGAGGGTTATTTGGCACTGCAAGTGCATCAGCAGGATCTCTGTAATACAATCAGAATATCTTCTACACAAGAGGAAACGTGTATTCTTTTTCCTCAAACAAAAAGACAACTTGCTTTACGAGGAACAAAAAAAATCCTTTCATGACCTTAAAATAATTCATTGGGGAAAAAGAAAGCTTTTTGTTTTGTGAAGGTTTTGTGTCTGCAGGATCCCAGCTGAATGCCATGTAGGAATTGAGTGGTGCTAGTGTTGATTTAAAAAAAAAAAATCAGAATTCCTTGGACATGGGAGGTTATCAGTCAAATACTGCTTAGAGAAATTGTTGTAACGTGCTGCCTTCAGCACCTCACCGAGGCACGGGGATGTGCGATAATGTGAGCGGAGTGGGCAGTGTAAGATCATCACTTTTCTCCTGATAATTTAACTAAATTATCAGTTTACAGTAGGAGTATCTGTTGCTAGAATGAGAGGAGAAAATCATCCTTACACTTACATTGTCCTTGTACTCATCCCCCTGTTCCAAAGCTTGCTGCCAGTGCAGGGAGAGCATTGCAGGATTCCCTGTGGCTCTGCCTTCCCCTGTGTGTGTTTTTGTAGAGTTCCTCCTCTTGTCTGCTCCTTTGATTCTGCTTTTTCCTCAGAAGGCCACACACAGAGCTGAACCTTCAGTTCTCGTCACCATTGTCATCTTTTGTGTCATTTTCTTTATCCTTTTCCAGTCTCACCTGTGAAATAGGTGTGGTTTAAAAAAAAGAAAACCCAAATGCCAGGTTTATTATCTGGTTTTTGTGTTGCTCTGCCGTGGCTCACAAATGAGGGTCAGCCTCAGAACAGACACAAATGAATTTTACTGGCTCTTGAATGTTTTTGCAGGCTGATGAAGTTAAAGCAGAGGGAATTAAAATGTAGAGGTGCATCTGGGAAAGGGTGTCCCTCATCTGCTCCATGGGGCCCAGCAGTGGCACCAGAGGAAAGGGCAGGAACTGAAGGCCAGGAAGTTCCACCTGGACGTGAGGCAGAACTTCTGCCAGGGACACCTTCCACTATCCCAGGTTGCTTCAATCCCTGTCCAACCTGGCCTTGGACACTGCCAGGGATGCAGGGGCAGCCACAGCTTCTCTGGGCACCTGTGCCAGGGAAGAATTCCTTCCCAATCTCCCATCTATCCCTGCCTTCTGGCAGTGGAAGGCGTTCCCTGTGTCCTCTCCCTCCATCCCTTGTCCCCAGTCCCTCTTCCAGCTCTCCTGGAGCCCCCTTAGGTACTGGAATTTAACACAGAAATGTTGTTAATTTTGAAAAAAAAATGCAGTGTTTCATGCATTTCTTTAATCATTTGGCAATTTCATTTTCATTGCATGGATACAAATATTACAGCATTCAATCAAGCATTTCAGAAGCTCCATTATAAATGATTTTTGGATAGCCAAAAATTGCCTCTCGGGGATCTTTCTAAAACATCAGCCACTGCAATAGGAGCAGGATTTATTATTTTATTCAGCACACACATGTTACCTTGCATCTCTCAGCAGATGATTTCACTCTCTGCACTTCTCTCAGGGCTCTCTGAATCTCCCAACTTAATTATGACTGTTATGAATAATTTATTCCCCACAAACATTCCTTTGTCTCTTCTGTTTCTTTCCCAGTTTCCACTGCTGGTCCCTGTAAAGGTTCTGGGAGCACCTTGCTGTCACCCTTTTGGGAGTCTGAAAATCCCATGTTTAATACAGGCTGTTTCCTATTGCCTAACTGCTCCCTAATCCATAACATTCCCTTTTCCTATTGTCATATAACTTTAATTTTTTAATAGTGTCTCGCTGGTGCTTTTGTAAGTAGCTTTTTGAGGTGGTTTATTCCCCAGTCCTGGACTCTTTAGGCACAATTGAAGGATTTGGGTTGAGTTATTTTGCTTCCCATGCTGTGTCTGTTTATCTGAGTGAGGGCACTGCAGCATTCCAGCCACTTTGCTTCATGGGAGAGGAGACATTGGCTAATTCCATGGTAATCCTTAGGACACTTGTTAAAGATAAGGACAAGTCCTGTGCTGTTACATAGTGAGTGATTTGAATGTGATAAAGTATTTTCAAACACATCATGGACAGGGCATTCTAAGTTTCCCCTGACTTTTAAAGTAAACAATATTTGATTTTATTGACTTTAGCATATATTGAGTTCTCTGGAAATTCCCAATCTTTCCATACTTGGAATAAACATGGAGCAGATCTGTATTTGCTGTTTTTACTTTCTAGCTTGTTTAAGGTGTTCTGTAGTTTTGTTTAAGCTCTTATTGGTTTGGATTTTGACTCATTTGCTTCCCATGATTTTGTTTTCCACTGAGCATCCTCCTCCCTGCTCTCCTCCCATTTTTTGGGGGTTCTCTCACATTCCTCAAGTAGACCACAGGCAGAGGCTGTTACCTTTAATTTTCCCACCTTTGGACTCTTCTTACATGAAATGATCCATATTTTAAATCCTCCTGTGAACAGATGCAAATTTCTATGTCACCCTGCTCACTTTAGAGAACATTGGCTTTTTCCCTGTCCCAAATAAGATTTTATTCTTGGCAGGGAAGAGTTGAAGTGCTGTTTGTTTGCAGAATTTCTGGATGACTGACGGCATGCTCAGCCCTCAGAGTCCTCACGGTAAACACAGCTCTTGCTTTTGGAAAAACACATCAGAAATCCCAAAATAAAGCAGGGAATGTACAGTATTCCCAAGTTAGGAACACCACGTGTGGCTTTTGATGGCAGTTTGATTCTGAGATGTAGGAGAAATTAAATCTTTCAGATGCATTCCAGGGAGAGCCAGAACATCTTTTTTTCCTTTTCCTAATCATACTCATCCGGAAACACTTAGGAATGAGCAATTCCTCCTCTTTGTCTTGTTGATGGCTGTTTTCTCCTGGTATAAGGAAATACTTTCCACTTGTATTAGACCATTATCTCACACGGATGTAGAGCAGATTTCCATTTGCTGTTCTTGGCTGGGAAGGTCATCAGGAGAGAATCTGCCGGAAGCTGGGGAAAAAACCTGAGAATATGAAGTGCCTTAATCTGCTTGACTGTGTGTTCTGATTTAGCCTGAAAATTCCTCTTTTTTGGGGTGCCTGTGGTGAGAATAACTAGGGAAGACCCTGTGCCACTGATGGGGGTGCTGCTGTATTATTATTTTTATTTTGGGCTGGCAAAGCCTCTTGGTGCTAAATCCCTTGCCCACAATAATTCCCAGCTCTTTCACCTGTGTTTCAGGAAGCTTTTGAGAAGGGAGTTGTCAGGTCAGATTGTCTTTCTCTAATAACTAGAAATCCCCTGGAATTTCTTCGTAAATACCCTGTAGGATATGCTCCTGGTATAGGTACCCAGCCAACTCTGGCCTTGGAATAGCTCAAAAGCCGTAAGTAAATATGTTCTTGGAATTACATTTTAAAATTGGTTTTCATCTTTAACTCGTTTTGAAGTTAAAACCTAATTATGAATATTAAATTCAGGTTAAAGAATCCAATTTTCTTCTAGTTCTGCATTAAATGAGCTGCCAGAATTCACCTGGTGGTGGCAGGTTGGGAAGGAGCATTCTCTGAGGTGGCCTCACTAAACTGCAGACTCTAGCCTAAAACTGTATTTTAAACATTAATTTGCATAGAATGCAGGTCCTGTCTTTCAGGAAAAAAAAAAAGAATGACCTCTCCCCCAGCTGGCCCTATCTATGATGAGACTGCAGTGGAAAAGCAGGATTCATGCTTTGGAAAAAGGGGTGTTTGCCAGATTCTCATCTGAACTGCAAAGGGCAGCTTTGGCTTTGAAATGAGCCGTGAGTTCACGGTGCCCTTCTATGGGTGAGTGCCTGAAGGATGGATTTGGGCAGTGCTGTCTGTTTTTCTGGTCCTTTGTGTGACGTGGGCAAGTGCTGGACATAAAATCCAACGGAAAATTCCCCCATGTGTTTTGTGTTGCTGGAAGTTCGCGTTGTGCTGGTTGATTTAGAAGGGGACATTGAAACACATGTTGGCAGCAGTTAAAAAGGACAGTGTTTACTGGTCATCCCAACTGGTCTCATCCCAGGAAACATCAGCTGTTTGTGCTGCTCAAACCACTGGAGCACTTCTGGAATAGGGGAGCTCTTGCAGCTGTCCCAAACTGGCACCTCAGTGAAGCACAAAGAAACTTTACCCTGTCCAAGGTGCCTTGGATATGATGTAGAAATCTGAGGTGCCAGGCAGAGTGAATTCCAACAAAGCCATGACAGCCAGGAGCCCTTTCTCAAATTGTAGCTGATTTCTGGGCCAGGGAACTCCTAAGTGGTGCAGTTGGCTGATTGAGTATGTTTAGGTCTTGTTTTGCTGCTCTGAACCAAGATTACTATGAAAATAATGAGAATTAATTGTAGCATCATTGGATTAATTGTACACTGGAGTTCTTGCCTTCAGAGTTGCTAAAAGTTTGTCTGGATTAGCTCTGGAGCAGTGCAACAGTCCAGTAGCATCCCTGTGGTCCCAATGGCCCATATGTGGAAAAACTTTGGGATTTTGAATAAAAAAATGAAAAGAAAGTAGACACACAGAGCATATAAATACTTTACCCAATGTGCATCTTTTCTGCAATCATTAAATACCTTGGAAAGATCCCTTCCAACCCAAATCTGTGGATGATTCTCTGATCCTGATAGTGAGGAATGGTCAACTCTGCT
Source organism: Anomalospiza imberbis (assembly GCF_031753505.1). Lineage (NCBI taxonomy): Eukaryota > Metazoa > Chordata > Aves > Passeriformes > Viduidae > Anomalospiza > Anomalospiza imberbis. Next base: position 31,480,628 of record NC_089682.1, read on the forward strand.
GTAAATTACAAAATCTGATGGAAGCTGAATTGGTGCAATCTGATTGACCATCTTAGACTCTGCTGCCTGAAAAATTTCATCCCTTTATTCCAAGGCTCCTGAAAGCAGTTACTCTGGAGTTATTTAGTTGTGACATGACCTGGCTTGTCTCAAAGTGACACTTTGCAAGAAGTTAATAGAGCCATCTGTTTTCTCATACTCTAATTGCTCCTTGAGCCCAAACAGCTCCGTGGATCCAAGGAAAGCAGGGAGCGAGAGGGGCCAAGTGTTATGGGGCTGTTCTGAGGCTCTTGGTGTGGGTTGAGACTCCATGGCTCAACATCCCATATATCCCTACCCTCTGGCTGTGGGAAGCCATTCCCTGTGTCCTGTCCCTCCATGCCTTGTCCGCAGTCCCTCTCCAGCTCTCCTGGAGCCCCTTTAGGCCCTGCAAGTGCTCTGAGCTCTCCCTGGAGCCTTCTCCTCTCCAGGTGAGCCCCCCCAGCTCTCCCAACCTGGCTCCAGCCCTGGAGCAGCTCCATGGCCTCTTCCTATCATTTAGGAATAGCCACATTTCTTTATTTTTCAAGGCAGATCTCTGTAATTTCCTTTGAGTTTTGCTTGAAGTTTATGGATATTTTTAATGTGGTTCCAGTTCTGTGAACAAGAACTTTTGACTTGCTTATCTGTGAGCACTGATTATTGACAGAGGTGTGAAAAGGAAAGTAAATCACACTTATCCTGATAGAGTGTGGATTCTGACTAGATATTGGGAACAAATTCTTCTCTGTGAGGGTGGAGAGGCCCTGGCACAGGGTGCCCAGAGCAGCTATGGCTGCCCTGGATCCCTGGAAGTGTCCAAGGCCAGGCTGGATGGGGTTTGGAGCAACCCTGGGCTAGTGGAAGGTTTCCCTGCACTGGGATGGCACAGGATGAACTCTAAGGCCCTCCCAGCCCAGATTCTGGGATTCTGTATCTTTCCTTGTCCTCTTGCGGTGTCCAAACCTGGCAATGTGTCCATAGCATTTTTGGGTGAAATACCTGCTCATAGCATGGTGCTGCTGGTCCAGCCAGCCAAAAGTTATGGAAGACTGGAGCTGGAAAAATGATGCCTTGTTCTGCAAGCTCAGGAATCCATAATGTTTCATCTTCAGGCTGTTTGCAGCTGAGGGAGCAGAGCAAGACCCAGCAATTGCTGATGGTGGGAGCAGGGGAGCTGCCAAGGCACAGGCAGTGGCATTCCCTAGATTCCCTGGCTGGAAGGCTTTCCTCAGCCTCCCTGCTGAAGAGAGGATAAGTTTTTAGATGCTTGAAGGGCCTGTTCAGTGCATCTCTCCTGACTTCCTCTCAACCAGACCTGGGACTTCATGTATAATGTCACCTTCAGGTCTGTAGCTTCCAGTTAAACCAGTGCTTGTGCTTCACAGAGATCTGTATTCCATATTGCATGGGTTTTCCTCAATAAAGGAGTCATGAAATAGTTTAGAAATCTGGACAAGTATAATTCTATGGAGCAGCTTCAATTAACCTGAAACCTCTGTTAGTTGATGTTTTTGGATTGATTGGTGATGGCTCTGTCAGGAGATACACAGACCCATATGAAGTCTCCAACTTATGTCAGGAATATGTAGGATATATGGGGTATGGACCAACAGTCACCTCATTAACCCAGTCACCCCAAAATCCTGGTCAGGAGGGGGCCAAACCCACCCCAGCTGCAGCACAACTTCAGCCCTCTCCTGGGAAGTGGCACGTGGGCTCAGACACCAGGTTACACCAAAGCAGAGCAGGGTAAGATGTGTGATTGCTCCAAGGCTGATGCTGATGAGAAAGAAGTGATGTGCAGCCATAATTAACAACCACTTAATTGAGTGATTTGCCCAGGGTGTGTAGGATACAAAGCAGGATGTGTGAACACCCAGCCAAGGATGATTTGAGCTTTGCAGGAAATGATCCGAGGTGGAGGGCAGAAGCTGCTGGAGCAGCTGTGAGCCTCTTTTTTTTGGGAATGTTGAGAGTTCCCAAACCTTTCCAGGTCTGCACCTACTCACTGTTCTCATAACCCCTGGGAAAGTAAACCCCAGGGAAAGTAAACCCCAGAGTTCCTGCTGCTCATCTGAAGCCCTACTTTGTTTTTTGAGCAAACACTGCACAGCCTTAAAAAGCCCAACAGAACAGGATGCTTTTTCTTTGCTAGTGAAAGCAAGTGTTAAGGACTGGATTACAAGATGGGAAATGGAGTTGTATTTTTATGGGGCTCTTTTGTAATTGGAGGATTATGTTTAACAAAGATCCTCTTCAGCTACACCAGTATTTCATTCCCTTTGGATGCTGGTGACCCCAGGGCTTTCCTTACCACGTTAAACTCTCTGAGATGGAGTTTTCACTCTATATTCAAGATGGAATTTCCTTTTTCTGCTTCTTAGTATTTTGTTAACCTATTTTAGGAATGATTTCTCTGGATTTATATCAAATATAGCAGCCATGAGTCAGCCTCTGTTCCTGGTTTTGGACTAAGGGATGCACTTGCTGCTTTCGCATTCCCTCTGCCTCTGTAATTTCCCTCTCTAAGTTTCTAATCTGGTCCCTCTGCATTCCTCCAGGAGCTTCCTTCAGTTTACATGGCTTTCCTATTGATCTCAGGATTGTCACAATATTTTATAAATAGGCAGCAGCAGAAGAATTCAGCACAGGGGACAGGACAAGTGTGGAATGGTTTTAAACTGAAGGAGGGTGAATTTAGATTAGATCTTGGGAAGGAACTCCTTTCTGTGAGGGTGGGGAGGCCCTGGCACAGGGTGCCTAGAGCAGCTGTGGCTGCCCCTGGATCCCTGGAAGTGTCCAAGGCCAGGCTGGACAGGGCTTGGAGCAGCTTGGGACAGTGGAAGGTTGGTCTCTGCGCATGGCAGGGAGTAGAACTGGATGGTTTTAATCCTCTTCCAACCCAACGTCTGGGCTTCCATAATGCACCATATCCAGCTGGCTGTTAGACTGTCACAAAACCCTCCGCTGGCATTTTAATGTACAAGTGACAGATCTGGAGCTGCAGGGTTCTTCTGGAGCTCTGGGGAGATCCTGTTCCTCCATGTGGCACCTGTGGAGCAAAGTTCCTTGGAAGCTTCCTCCCCAGCACGGGCTGTTCTCTGCTGGAGCCATGGTGGAGCTGTGGCCTGGCTGGAACCAGTAACTCATGGCACACATTGTCCAGGAGCCATGGCTGAGATAGGCTGCACACAGCAGGGTGCAGAAGGCTGGAGAGGCACAGGAGGCTTGGCAGTGATGCCAGCTCCGAGTTCCGAGGTGGTTCGGGGGCTGATGAGGATTTTTTTGAGTGCCCTCTTAATTGCTGGTAATTGGCAGCACAGCCTGAGCAGTTCTGTCTTGTGTTCAGTTCTGTTTGCCTGTCTGATGTCTGCAGAAGATTTGTAGGATCAGATGGCAGCAGTGAATTGCAAATCAGGAGGATTAGCATTTGTATCAAATATGTTCCAGCAGAAGGAGATTACAAGTCCTGGGTCAGCAAGAGCTCAGGAGTGTAGCTATGGAGCTCCTGCTGCTGTGGGGATGGCAATTCTGCTCTGTTCCTTCTGCAAGGCTGCTGTGACAGATCGTAGAATCATCCTGAGCTGGAAAGAACCCACAAGCATCAAAATCCAACTGCTGGCCCTGCACAGACACCCCAACAATCCCACCCTGTGCATTCCTGAGTGTTGTTCAAACACTCCTGGAGCTCTGGCAGCCTTTGGGCCGTGCCCATTCCAGTGCTCCATCTGGGTGAAGAACCTTTTGCTAATAATAATATTTAGCTTCTGCCAACATGTTGTGTTCTCCTGTTAAAATGCAGAATAAAATCCTTCCAAAATGGTGTTCCTGTCCTTCAGTATCAGTCCTCCCTTCCTCTTTCCAGACAGTGGACAGGTATTTTACATCAGATAAAAGACCAGGAGAGGAGCAGGCACACATTTCATGGTTTTAGAGCTGCTTTTAGTGTTGGTTGAGCTGAACAAAGGAGGGATGTGAGGACATCAATGGCAGTTTCACCTCAGCTCATCCACACCGACTTGGAAATACCTGCGGGCTCCTGTTCATTTGCAAACTAGAAGTGGGAGCAGGGGAAACCTGGGCTTCCTCTGCCAAGGGCTTAAACACCCACAGAACACACAGATGAGCTGCTGCCTGTGGCAAACAGGCTGCCTGAGGGGGAAATTAAAAGTGCCACCCTAAAACCCTTTGTAATTACATTTCCATAGCCCTCAGCCACACTGGGAGGACAAATCTGGCACTGTTGTGCTGATGCTGAAGTCTGGGCACAGCTGGGTTTTAATTTCCAAAGAAAACAGAGGGGTGTGGAGTACATCCTCCTCTCCTTGTTTTGTGTACCTTCCATCTTCCTCTGGCATTGCACTAGGGGTGTTCTGCACATGGAGGGATGCTGGTGGGATGGCACAGCCCCAGTAATGCCAGTGAGGGACACTTGTGCCCTGGGAAATTCATGTGGAAATACTTTATGGAGTGTTGTTCACTGTGCTCTAAATGCAGGCACCACTGTGTTTAAATTCACGTAGGTAAAGAAATGAAAATATAAAGTATATATTAAAAATGTGATTAGAGGCATATTATTAATTGAAAAGGAATAACCAGATCATTCTATAGTGATTGAAAGAAGTCAATTTGGGAAAAGAATATAGAGAAGGGGGGAACCTTGGGGAAGTGTCTTGCTGTGTAACATTTGTTCTTTCTGAAGTGTGTATTCCCAGGCTCTCCAGATTGTAGAGGTCGTGGCTACTCTCATAATTTGCCCTCCTTTTCTTTCCCTCAAGGACATTTTTTTCACTCCCGTTGCCTGGCAATTCCTGTGAAGGTTGCCCAGGCCCTGCCCTGTGCTTTCCCTGTGTTCCCTGTGCTGGTCACATTGTCCAGAGGATGTACATCCAGTCTGGTTTCTCTCTTATCCACAGTGTGTGCTGCCTACTGGGCTGCTTATTTTATATTTAATTCCTTCTAAAGCCCCTGTTAGTTCTTCCTTGCTGTTGGAATCATCTCTTAAAGCTGAATTAATCATTGAACAGAATGAACAGGAACTCAGTTGCTGTTGTTTATTAAGGAAATGAACAACATGCCACCAGTATTTCACAAAACATCTTCTGGGAATACTGAGTTTATTTCCCAGGCATGGAAAAAAAAACCTTGTGAATTCATTAAAAAATAGAGCGAATCTTACCAAAATTAGTCCCTTACCAGACTGGGGGTTTTATCACAGTTACTATCAATTTAGGCATTGTCAGAGGACAGAGAAATCTGGAGAAAGGAAATCTGTCTCTTGAGTAGGTGATGTGCACCTGTTGTATGATTGATAGAGTTCATTTAAGATGAAAATTGAATTGTTAGGGAGAAATGATGGCAGAAAAAAAGCCTTATTATGTGCAGAGATGAGGCTTATCTGCATGAAAAGAAATGTGTCACAAATTGGTTGCAAATCAAAGGCCTGATTTTTTTTCCTTCTTTTTCAAAAAGGCACAAATAAGGGTGTGCACTGTAAATCATGGAATTGCTGTGTAATGTGTGCTGGGATCTTTTGTGCAATATAAAAAGGCTTTTTCTCTGCAGAGTTTATAATATGAAGCTGTGAGGCTACAGACAGCTCTGTGTGCTTAAACTAGGTGGGTTTATTCCAGCTACACCTGAGTGTGTTGTAAAATCAACACTGAATTCTAAGAATAATTAAATGATCAGTCATAGGTACAGACATGGAATTGTTAAACTTGGAAACAGCCTCCAAGGACATTGAGTCCAAATGTTCCCCTGGCACTGCCACCAAGAGTGGGATGTGGGACAAGGGATGGAGGGACAGGACACAGGGAATGGCTTTCCACTGCCAGAGAGCAGGGATGGATGGGATATTGGGAAGGGAATGTTCCTTGGGAGGGTGGGCAGGCCCTGGCACAGGGTGCCCAGAGCAGCTGTGGCTGCCCCTGGATCCCTGGCAGTGCCCAAGGCCGGGCTGGACAGGGCTTGGAGTCACCTGGGCTAGTGGAAGGTGCCCCTGCTCATGGAATCGGTGGAACTGGAGGATTTTCAAGGTGGCTCCCAACCCAAACCATTGTGTGATTTTGTGATTGTTTAACCTGCATGCATGCTGAAGCTCTGGCTTTGAAAGTGGCTCCTCTGCTCCTTGACCTTGCAGCCAGGAGGGATCGATCTGAGGCGAGTACAGAGGTTCGCATGGGAAGGCCAATGTTTGCTTGGTGCTTCAGACTAATCTTTTTCTTTTGAACGTTTCTGAGACACTTCCAGGACTTTTTTTACTGTTTTTCTTTGCTCTCAGCAGTCACTGTTATTTTAAGGAAGAAGGGAATGGCTGATCTGCCATTTCTGCCCTGCCATTCACTCTCCAAACTGGTCTTATCCCCCTGAAAGGAAACAAGGAAACAAAGCTGGGTTTTCCAGCCATCAAAGGCTGGAGATTTAGTAGTTCTTTTTTTCCTCATATAAACTGCAAGCTGTAAGCTCCTTCAAACTTCTCTTCCCACTCTTTAGTTTGGGAAGGTATGTCCAGAAATCTGTGAAAAGTGTTAATTGTTGACTTGCTGTGGCCTTTCAGCCCTTTCCTTGGTGTTGCTGCAAAAGCATTCCTGGTTTTGGCCTCCTGGGCTGGGTGTATTCACTGGAAACCTGAACAAGTGTTTAGGTGAATAAAAGCACTTCAAAATCTTCTGTAGCGGCAGGCTGGAAAATTCTTGGCTTTTCCAGTGGTTGTGAAATATGAATATGCTAATTAGGTGCATATTGCATGTGTTAGGGATCATGCCATACATGCACTGATTATTGCCTCTTGTCCCTTATACAGTGTCTGCCACTAACCTCTGGTAATTCCTATATGGAATGTTTGACTTGTGTTTGAGGCCTGGGACAGCTTTACAGATATCTGTAGCCTTCATTTAAAGATTTCTATCATGGTCATCTGTGTAAGCTTGCTTTCTGTTGTGCTGGTTGTTTTACTGAGCTCTGCCTATGATTGTTGTGATTTTCTTAATTTCTTAATCTGAGTTCTGTTTGTTCATCACTTGCAGCTTTCCTCCAGAAAGTCAGCAACTTCTTTTGCTTATTTTTCAAGTGGTACTGAGTTGCCCCATATATTTTCTGGGTTTTGGTGGGGCACATCAAGCCCAGCATAAATCTGGACTCTGTTTTTCTCCTTCCATGTAGCTTGGTTTCCAAATGGAGTGAGGGAATGCCACTGTCTGCCTGTCCTATGGATGGGAAAGACTTTCAGGCTCCTGGGCTTGTTAACACAGAGCCTCTTGCCAACACAAAATTACAAAAAGACGATGATAAACAAACTTCTTGCCAAAGCTCCCTTCCTGCTGACAGATTTAGCCTGGGCCCTCCTTCATCTTCCCTGGTACTGCTTTGTTTCAGAACGAAGATTCCAAAATATTTAAGGAAGAAGGGACTATTAGGGAGGATTGATCCCCTCTGTTTGCACTGTTCATCTTCCTGTTTCCCATTCTCTAAACCCCGTCTGAGTCCATCCATCAGTGTGAGCAGAGGAAGAGAAGAGGACAGGGAGAGATCGGGCGATGGGAGAGTGGGCTGGAGCTGCTCCTCAACCCTGCCTTGGGTTTCCAATCTCGATCAGAGAAGAAATCCCAGAAGTGACCAGAAAACAGGACCTGGATGAAGATTGTTAGAGAGCTGTGAGGAGCAACCATGGCCGGAAGTGACAAATTACAGTCAAAACCTGCAGCACAGTGGATTTGACCAAATAAAGCCCGGGGAAGCCAGACCCATCTGTTATAAAAAGGTCCTCTGCCCTCATCTGATTTTAATTCCAGGAATATTCTATTGCTGATGTGCCAACTTTGTATGGTATGATTGACTCCCAGACAAATGTAGATGTTTATCCTATTGCAGTCCATGGGAAGGAGTCATGTTTTCAGTATTTGGGATATGGCTTCAGAGGGATTCTCCCATCTTGAGGGGAGTAATTATAAAAATGGAGGGAGGGTAATTAGTGGTAGTGGTTGGAAATTTTGGAGTAAAACATAAATTAAGGCTTGTCTTTGAGGATAATGTGATGGAAAGTGGATATTAGACCTGAATAGTGTTCCTGCCAGTATGGTCTGGTTTACCCTAGAATCATGGAGTCATTTAGGTTGGAAAAGCCCTCTGAGACCATCGAGTCCAACTGTGAACCCAGGCCAAGGCCACCATTTGTGTTGTTCCCTGAACACTTCCAGGGATTCTTATTCCACCTATTCCAATGCTCCTAGTGAGCTCACCCTTGAACCCATTGCTCTCCTGCATCTTCTCTGCATCTGTAAAACAAAGCCAAAGAGGTGATCCATTATTTCATATGTTTAAAGAGCTTGGAAGGGGAAAGATTGTATTTATTAGTGTCAGAAATTGTCATTTTGTGGATTTTACTCTTGTGTCTGGTTGTTCTGTCTGACTCCTGCAGTGCAGCTTCTCTTGGGAGAAGGAGCAGTGGTTGGCTGGGAGAAAGGTCTGAAGCAGCTCGAGAAGGCTCAGATAAGAAAGACTACTAAGAATATTTTGTTCTGTTTTTTGTAGTGCCTGGGTGATGTTGTGGGATGGATGTTTATAATCCAGGCTTTTCCTGGTGGCCGACCCAAAATCTCCCAAGGCAGTGCTTGTGGAAAGGAAGGAGCAGAGAGAAGTGTCTTCAAGCTGCGTGTTCCAAGAAGCCTTTCCAGCAGAACATAATGAAGTAGGATAGGGAAGACAAAAAAATGGAAATAATCAGCTGGAGGAGGCCGTGGCTCAGTCGGAGAGCACCGAGTACAAGAGTACAGCAGGGTTCATCTCCAAAGGGAAAGTCAGCAAGGCCTCAAGTTAGAGAAGTTAATAGGAATGTATCAAGGAAGTCGTTTGAGAACTGCTGAGAATGGTTTGGGACTCACTGGGGCAGATATGTTAGATCTTTTAAAAAATACATGTATTTATTGGTTACCTGCTGGTGAAACCCATCAGACTTGCAGATAAAAGGCTGGGAATTTGCAGCACAGAATTCATCTGCATTAAGACATTTTCTTCTCTGGAAACAAGTTAATACAACCCCAGATGTGCCAGAATCAAACAGAATATTTTGGTTTTTCTCATTCTGAAATTTCTTGTGGGGGAACTGGTTCAAGGGCAGGTTGAATGGGGCTTGGTGGAAGGTGTCCCTGCCCATGGCAGGGGCTTGGAACTGAATGAACTTTAAGGTTCCTCCCAATCCAAACCAGTGTGTGAGTGTATGATTCAATCATTTCTCATTTATTTAGGCTCAGAGGGGTGTTTGTGTAAGTTCTGCATAATTCAAACAGGCAAACACTATGTGCAGGTGTTTTGCCACCCGTATTCAGGTTCACCTGTGCAACAAGTGATCCCATCTTCTGAGGCCTTTTCAGGGAGGACAGGGATTTCCTGTACAATATTTCAATATGCAGTCAAAAATATTAAATGGAATTAATTACTGAATTATCATTTTTTGATCCTCTGGCTTTTCAGCAGATCGCAAACTTCAGCAAACGAAAGGTCGAGCTTTTTCCTGCCTCAGCATTTATTTTTTGGGCAGTCTGAGGTCAGCAAATTCCAAAGTCAAGAGCTGCTTTGTGCTTATAAATTATCCATTTCATTTTTTGTACAATGAAGACAAAAGGGCTTGTTGCTGTTAGAGATGTCAGGCTTTTCTCAATTGGAAAAGCCTGATTATTTAGTTCTTCATCTCAGAGGAAGCAACAGGTGATGAGAATGTGCTTTTGTCTCCCAGGACACTCTGCTGTGTCTCCTCAGTGAAGGTCTGAGTGCTCCTGTCCTGGTTTGGAGGTGGATCTGATGGAAGATGCTGTAGGACTGTAAATTTCTAGGAGCTGGGGGAGTTCAACTGGAGAGGGGAAGGCAACCTGGGATAGTGGGAGGTGTCCCTGCCCATGGCAGGGTTTGGAGTTGGATGATTTTTCAGGTCTTTCCCACCCAAACCAGTCTGGGTTTCCATGTGTCAACCTGATGTGTTCACATTATATATATACAAATATTATAAATAAATAAATAAATATATATATATATATATATATGTATTATAGAAATCCCTATTACATTTCTATAACAGGTTCAATATTTTGTTTCACATGAGAGATGTTCAGTCAACTCTCAAGTTAAGGTGTCGCTAAAAAAAGAATAAATTAAAGAAGAAGCTGCTCATTGTGGAAACTAATCTCCAAGCTTGTGCCCACTGTCCCAGACTTTTTTGGGGAAAAGTGGAATATACCCTTGTAACTTGCCTAAATTAACTTTTAACAGATTATTTGGAAGGTAATTTAATTATTGTTTGGTGGATCCCAAGTGAGGGTCAAGCTTCAAAGGACTAAAGGGAAAAATTGTCAGAAAATTAGTGGAATTTGCATGGAGTGTAAGGTCAGGAGGCCTTTTCATGTTCAAGGAGACTTTGGCTGAATATTATTAGCATGCAATTTGTATAAAATTCATTTAAAGAGGTGATGTGCAGGTCAAGGAAGAAAAGTATCTCTTTTCTTTGTTCATACACTCTCACGTTGGTTTTGTGCCACCTGATGTGAAATAAATTGCTTTTGGCACATAGAGAAAATAGTACCCTCTCTCCTGAGTGTAAGGAGCAGGGCTCTCAAAAGGCATTGCATCCCAGTGCCACAAAAAACAAGGCAATGGGAGTTTAAAGGGAAAATCACCTTGACACAAGGAACGACTTGAAGGAAAATGGAAAAAATATCTGTTGTTCGGAACAGCTCCCTTTTCCATTGTTTACTCTTTTCTTTTCAAGTTCAGAGCTACTGTTTAATTTTTGGAGAGCGTGAAAGACTCACCTGTCCATGTCACTGTTTTAAAAACCCTGGAAAATATATTTATTTCTCTGTTTGTAAAGATTCCATTCCTTTGTTCTGAAAAGATAATGATAATAACTTTGTTAACTTCCTGGATTTTCCATGCCTGCTTTATTCTTTTAGCTTTTATATTGTGACAGAGGTTGGACTTGATGATCTTGGAGATCATTTCCAACCATAATGATGAGGGTTGCAAACCCCCCTGTGGAGATGGGGGATCTGGGCACAGTGTTTCCAAAGTCACCAAGTAGACCAGTGATGGGGGAAAGCAGTGGGATGAGATGTTCCTGATCTCCTGTGTCTGTAGGAGTTTGGAGATGTGGTGTTTCCTGATTCCCCGGAGTGAGGGACACACTCATGAAATCACAGAGTGATTAAGGCTGGGAAAGCCCTCCAAGGCTGGAAAAGCCCTCCAAAGTCATGGAGTCCAACCATTCCCCAGCTCTGCCAAGGCCACAGTGACCCATTCCCACCCTCCCTTGTGGCTCTGTTTGCCCTTCATGTGAAGCAGTTCCCTGGTGGGATGGGAGCATGTCCTGCACTTTTCCCAGGGAGGATAAAATAGATGAAAATGTAACCAGGTTACAGCCACAAAGTATCCCGGGACTGTTTGCTAGCAGTTTATTCCCATGGCATTCCTGCTGGAGTCACTCCTTGCTGGAGTCTCTCGGAGCAACTGAGCGTGGCTGTGTCAGGGATTAGGAAGCACTGGAAGCTGCTGCAATAGAGCAGCACTGGTGTTTGTCTGTTTATAATTAATTTTTAGTAGTCTTTTTGTTGGGCATTCATGGCCACAAGCGAACTCTGCAGGTTCTGGCAGTGCAGAAGGTTTAATTTTGCTAATCCTGTTTTATTCCCATTTCAGTGTAGCTGTTTCAATGCCACAACATGGTGCCTGCAATGAATTTCAAATGTATTTTCGGATGGCATTGTCTTGCAGAATGGGAGAGAAAATCATCCCTCCCAAATGCAGTTTGCAGGGGCTCTTTCCTGCTGTCTGGAAATCCCACCCTGCATACAAAGCAGGGAGGAAGCACAAACCTCTTCCTCACAAGCTCTCAAGCCCCCACCACCGTTACAACATTTTTATCTGAGATAAAAAGCATTTTCTTTCATCCTTCTCAATAAGAGCGTTTTGCTTTTACCCTTTGGTACAACACCTAATGCAAGCCACGCATACACAGTCTTTTTTTTTTTTCCCCGAATTACATTTTTTTATACTCTTTCCACACACAAGAGTACAAATGAAATGATGCTGGCGTTGAAAAGGCACTTTAGAAAAGCAGCCGTGATTCCAGCCCTGTCTGGGAGCAGGTCCAGCTGTCACTGGGTGGTTTTTGGGAAGGAACAATGGAAAGGTGAAGTGTTGCCCTCCTATATTTTATTTCGTAAAATCACAGAATGATTTGGGTTGGAAGGGACCTTAAAGCTCATCCAGTCCCATGGGCAGGGACAGCTTCCACTAGATCAGATGCTGCAAGCCCCATCCAGCCTGCTTTGGGCAGTTCCAGGGATGGGGCAGCCACAGCTGATCTGGGCAGCCTGGTCCTACACTGATTTTCTTAAAGATCTTCTTAATGCTCTTAATGCTGTGTGCTAGTGAAGCCACTGATGGAATTCCGAGTCTCCCTGTCTCTTCCCACTTGCTTATAGCCCTGATTTTCTTTGCTTTGAGAATGGCTCCTTCAGTGCTAACTTGGGGGTGGAGGGGCAGCTAATTAATTAAGCACTAATTGTTGTCAAGTCAATCGGTGCTAACATGTAACGTTTGACTTGTTTACTCTCAGGAGGTAAAGTGAAAGGAGTTAATGATGTAACTAATTGTGTCCCCATCATGAGGGACTTGTTTGGAGAGAATGGTGTTATTTATGAACTGTAAAATAACACATTTTAACAAAACCCCCAGATTTTGAAGCAAGATGGGTTTGGTTCTGGTGTGAAATTACCACTAGATAGCTGTGGAGACAAATGCGTCGCCTAATAAAGCTTAATGACTGATTTTCCCATTAATCAGAACTGAGACTGTGCTTCATTAAGATAATTAACTGAGCCAGTTGCTTAACTGACAGTTAGGAGACACAAATTCCCAAGTTACTTGCTTTCCTCTTAACAAAACCCACAAGAAGCTGACCCAGCTTCCTCGTTTTTATCGGAGAGGGAGCACAAGGGCTGTGGGAATCTCCTTGCTCACGGAAGCTCTTCGACAGAGTCGCCCCATGGGACAAGGGTGGGATCAGGGGGTGGCCCTGCCCAGCCCCACACAGGATCCAAGCCTTGGTCTGCAGGTTTTCACAGTCAGCTCACGCTGAAAGCTCACCAAGACTTGCCCTCCTCCATCTCGCCAGCGGCGAATGGTCTTTTATCTGCTGCTTTCAGAAAGGTCAGGTCTTTGGCTAGGTTGGTTTTATCACCCAAGAACTGCTCGCTCTTCCAAGGGGGAGAATTCCTTGCCTGACTTTGTGGCTCCTCCTCTTTGTTCATCTCAAGCTGGAAGTGGGGTCATGAGTCCAGAGCCCCCATGGAGCAGGGATGTGGAAGATGAATCTGCTCCAGGTACATTTGTAGGCAGAATATGCAGTGCTGGAGAAGTTGTGGGAATTAACAGAGAGATCCAAAACTTGAATTATTAAATATGCTATCTGGTTGTAACGTCTGGTTGTAAATCCCTTCCTTCACAGCTGTCTGTGTCTGGAATTCTAACAGGGTGATGCTATCAGGACTCTGCACAGACAGCGACTCGGGAGCCAACGTAAGGCAACTGTCTCAACTCTGCTTTTCTTTTGTCCTCAGAGTTCCCGGTCTTCCACCATGAATCCTGTTTACAGCCCCGTCCAACCTGGGGCTCCCTACGGAAACCCGAAGAACATGGCCTATACAGGTAGGATGGGGGTTGTGGCTTTTCCTGGATGGCTGTGTGTGGTGGTGGCTAATCCCGTAATGAGGGAGAAAGATTTCCCATCAGGGAACCGGATGGGAACATGACTCGCAGGAAAAACCCTTCAGCGAGGGTGGTGAGAAGAGTTGGGGCTGAATTCATGTGAAGAGGATGCCCTGGAAGTCCTAAGGAAAAGGATCCAAAGGGCTTTTTTCTTTAGATTAACAAATGTGCCAGCAGGTGCTGGGACAGTCCAGCAGGAGGGCTCCCCTCAGGAGCTGCCCTGAACCACTGGGGTGCATGTGCTGGAATAATCCAGCTATAGAAATGAGGATCACACAGCCAAGAGCCCCTTGTTTGGAGAGCATCCAGGTATTGTGATAGGTGGTGACTTAAGCTACAGTACTGACTGATTTTTTTTTTAATATTTCAAGTTGTGCTTTGGTTGAGTTAATATTATGTGGAAGAGCAAGTCTGTTGTCTGTTTGAAACCTTCTTTAGAACCGAGTTGTCTAAAAATGTCATCCTTAATACTCGAGAAAGATGTTTACCATCATTATGTAACTAGTGGGGAACTAAAATGTACTGGTATGGAAAGAATTAATTTGGGAGAAAAATGGTGCTTTGGAAAAACAAAATCCCAGTTCAGGTGCATCTGGTTTACCCTGTGGATTATGTTCACCTTGACTTGTTTTGATCTTGTAACCCCCTTACAAAATCAGCCCTGGAAAACTCCTTTTTATACCATTTTGGGGAAAGTAATCAGCTATTGGGTGTCATGTTGTGTTAGGCTTCCTGCTTTCTATTTGCATTGACTTTCACCTAATGTGTGGAATTATTTGGGAATGTGCTTTTGTGGAGGAGAGTGGTCACCAGCAGATGGGAATGAACATCAAATACTCTCAGCTGCTTTGTGCATGGAATATTCTGGTTGAGTTTGGCAGCTGTTCCAGCTGGTGGATCAGTGGGGCTGTGAGGAGCCCTGTCTGAGACTCTGCAGAGCAGAGAGTTCCTCAGAGGCCTTTTGCCCCATTGTTATTCATCCTTTCTTTTTTCCCATTCCAATTTATGCAGCTGCTTTGTTGGAGATACTGTAGCTTGGAGGAACTTTGGTCTCACAGTCAAAGCATAAGAGGCTTGAAAAAAAAAAAAACATTCTCTGTGAAAAAGTCTCTTCAAAAATCTCCCCATTGTGAGAGGACTGTGGACTCCAGCAGCGCTTGGGTGATAGAACGAGCTCATAAGTGCACAGTTATTTTCCTGCTCTGGAAATAACAGGAATTTTGTGGCTTTCCAGCACAAGAGGCTACTTCTCTCCCACTTTACATTGATTTTTTTTTTTTTTTTTGGCATGTGGTTAAAGCTCCACCTTAATATCCGCTCAATGTGCATTTCTGTATCTGCTTTCATACAATCCTGGGTGTCTTAGCAGCTGCATTCTGGCACTTGACAAGACAATTTAATTTAAATATTGAGGTGCAGATTGGTCAGAATTTGGACCTTGACCTGTCTAGAAGAATTCTAGAGGGAGAAATCTGCTTTAGATGAAGGGATTAATGGAATTCCAGAATAGTTTAGGTGGGAATGGACTTTAAAGCTCATCTGGTTCCACCTTCCATAGACCAGGTTGCTCCAAGCCGTGTCCAGCCTGGTCTTGAACACATGAATTCTGCAGGACTCCATTTGGAATTAGTCAAGAGCCAATAGTAATGGGATGTTGTTTTCTAAAATAACCTACTGGCTGATCGCTGTGAAGTTCCTACCGTGCCCTTAACTCTGTAAAATTTGACTTGGCCAACTTGTGCCAGCTTTGATCCATGCAGGGATCGGGAGGATGTGGCCCCCATGCTTTCATCCCAAACCATCCTTCAGGCATTTGTCTTCCAGAATATGTGGTAAATGCAATGAAATCAGTGGTGGATGTGCAGGATAATCTTGGAGGAAAAAGTTGGAGGCAGTCAGACTGGAAAAATTTAAACAAGGTCCTCGGTTTTGTCAATGGTAAAACAAAGAAACAAATGTAGGACAGCACAACAGGAATATTCCTGCTGGATAGTTCCATTGCCCAGGTGGAATGTAAGGAGTCAGTGGGCTGAACTATTAGAGTGAAGTCACAAACTAGAAGTCAAAAAGCATTTAACAGAACAGCTTTTTTTTTTTTTTTTTTTTTTTTTTTCCTGGGCAAATAGTATTACAAACCATTTTAAATCTGAATTTGTTTGAATATGTAATGAAAGACTCAAAGTTCTATAGCGAATGAGGAGGAGAAAATTTAAATTTTATCCTCTGTAGAGAATAAACAGGCAACTCCTGAGGGTGGTCTGATCAGCTATGAAAAAAGCTGTGGAATAAAACTCAGGTGGGATAGAAGCAGGAAGAAAGCATGGATAATAATTAGGATACTGGCAGGTTGAATTCTATGCTTTTGTGGGGTTTTGTGAGCTAAATGTGAATGCTTTATACTAATTTTTTTTTGTTTATTATTTTAATTTATATGATAGCTTTAGGCTGAAATAATGAGTTTTAATCTGGGTTTTAATGATTTTCTTCTCATTCTGACTTAAGTGTTGTTTCTTGGCAGAGCAGAGAGAGAGGTCCATTTCAAGATAAATAATCCAATTTTTTCTGCCAGATTGGCTGTTAGGGAAAATAGGAAATCCTTGAGTTAGGGAGAATGGGAAATCCTTGGCACATACTCAAGTACTTGATGAAGCATCCGTTTACTCAAATTCTTGATTTTTCCATTTTGATCTTCCTTAATGGAAGTGTAAAGGACAGTTACTTCCTAAATCATTTTTCAAGTACAGTCTGGATTGGCTGGATTTTTATGGGAAATAATAATTAGGTTTATAAAAGGAAGTTTTAAAATACAGTTACTTGGTAAGATAAAATCAGAATTGTTCAACTCATAGGAAAAATCTTTATGAAAACAATCCTTGTGTTTGAACTAAGGGATTTATTAAGCACTTGTGGCTTCTCCTGTGTCTCATTTTTGGGGTGCTTATAACTCCCAGATCTGTTGAATTGCTCCCTCCTTCCCCTTTTTCGTTGGGAACTGAAAGAGGAGGAGAATAACTTTTGCTGGCAGTGTTTCCTGCTGCTGGTTGAGCAGCTATGAGCTGAGGGAAGGTGACACAGGGAGAATATTCTGCTTGCAGACAGAGCTACATCTGCCCAATGCCAGGTTTGTGCTCCACGTCCTGGCTCCTCGTGCCCGACTGGTGATGGCTTCCACTCCTCTAATTCCACGCATTTTGGAACATCAGCAGCAGTGTTTCAGCCTTGTTTACTATTTAATTGAACCAGACTGTAATTAAGTTGGATCTTCATGTAAACTGTTGTTTTAATTGAGGCTAATTTATTTAAGGCCTCCAATTTGCTTTTTTGTTCTTGGTAGAATTCACTTTACCTGCCCCAAAGGGGGGCTGCTGAAGCACCTGGTGTTCCTTTGGCACGTTACCCTTCCCATTTCCTTACCCCCAGTGCAGGAAGGCACCAGTGCTGCAGTAAATAGATTAGTCCATTGGTGTGGAATCAGGGATGAAGAATCAGTCTCTCCTGGAGCTTGTTTGACTTCAAGCGTGAAACTATAAAGTGTTTGTGATAGCTCACACCGTTTCCCCTCTCCCTACCAGGAGCTGATTAATATGCTGATAAGCTGCTGTGATTCATGAACCTCCGTTAGGCTGACTCTGTGTTCACTGCAGTTATTCCTAAATAATAAATGGTAATAAAATCCAAGAGCCCAAAGATGCGGAGCCGGTTGGGAAATCTCCGGGGGTTCGTGTCGCGGCAGTTCTCAGGTCCTGCTGCGGCAGCGCCT
Organism: Anomalospiza imberbis; assembly: GCF_031753505.1. Lineage (NCBI taxonomy): Eukaryota > Metazoa > Chordata > Aves > Passeriformes > Viduidae > Anomalospiza > Anomalospiza imberbis. The sequence continues at coordinate 31,498,167 of NC_089682.1, forward strand.
GCTCGGGAGGGATGCTCACGGAATCCCAGCATGGTTTCTGGAAGGGACCTGGAAGAACACCTCATTCCAATGCCCAGCCTTGGGCAGGGACACCTCCCACTGTCCCAGGCTGCTCCAAGCCTCAGTGTCCAGCCTGGCCTGGGACACTTCCAGGGATCCAGGTGCAGCCACAGCTGCTTTGGGCATCCTGTGCCAGGGAGCAATTCCTTCCCAATATCCCATCTATCCCTTCCCTCTGAGAAGCCATTCCTCCTTGTCCTGTCCCTCCATCCCTTGTCCCCTGTCCCTCTCTTGCTCTCCTGGAGCTCCTTTAGGCCCTGAAAAGGCTCTGAGCTCTCCTTGGAGCCTTCTTCTCTCCAGGTGAGCACCCCCACCTCTGCCAGGCTGGCTCAAGAACAGAGGGGCTTTCCCTGCATAGGACCCCTTCATGGTCTTGAAGAGCAAGACACATCCCTGAGTTGGGCTGTTTGCAGCACTCCCAAGTTGAAAATTCCCAAGTTTTGTCATTTTTTTCTTCCCCAAGGTGAAACCACAACATTTCTTTGGACATAATGATGAGCGGAGGGAATCTGTGCCCTCCAGCTGTTGGTTTTGTTGGCAGGACAGGAGGTGAAGGATTCTCACGTGTGTTCCTGTTCTAATCCCTGTCATTTTTGTTCATTGCTGAACTTCAGACGCAGCTGCACATGTGAGGAGTGACCTCATTTACTCCTGACTGTTCCTTGTGTTTATTGTGATGTTGAAAGTCGGTGACCTTCGATGTTGTAGAAGATGGAAGGATGTCCCGATAGGATTTCTGCTGTCGGCTTTTAATCCTCCTTTGCATACTCTCTGTGGGACAAAGATAATTCTAGGCATGATGTCAGCCTTCCTTATTAACTTACAATTATAATTTGGCTGTGTTCTTCTCTGGAAATGCTGGGCCTTTGATGGCAGATCAGCTCCTAGGCCACACAAACCATGTTCTTTCACAACTACTCTGTGAAAGGGGATGAACCTTATATTTTTTCTCTTTCTTTTTGGCATTCCTCAGCATTTTCATGGGGAGCACTGAGGAACACGGGGCAAATGGCAGGGTTGAGGTGCTCTGTCCTTCCTTCTCCTTCTGCTCTAAGATGTGCATGCATGTCAGCCCCTTCCATTGATTGGGAAATGCCACTCCTGGATTTAATTAGGAGATCCATCGCTTACCGGGTCTGTAAAACAGGAATTCTAAACCGTGTTCAGGGTGTTGAATTGATTTCAGGGTGATTAAAAATGTATGAAGTGGATACAGTGAATATTTTTCCTCTGGCGTTTCTTCATGTTTATTAATTGGTGTGTGTAGAGCAGGCAGGAAAATCCTACTTGACTGGGAGAAGAATGAGCTGTGACTTGTGTAGGCTCTCATTGTTTTCATGTTTAAATGTGTGATTTTCTTACAAGAATACTTCCAAACAACTTGCTGAATTCCTCAGTGTTGGAAGCTGCTGAGTTTCAGCACTGAGATCAACAGTGGATAAATCACCATCTTCCTAGTGAATTAGCTCAGGGACTTTCTTGAGGTTGTAAAAAGCATAAAGCCGCTAAAGGAAAGAGGGAGGAGTAGTTTGTTGTTTGGGAGAAGGAAGCAGAGGGGTTTGGGTCAGATTAGGGATGTTTGTGAGTGGCAGGGGTTGCTCAGGGCAATGGTGGAATCATCATCCCTGGAATTGTTCCAAACCGATGTGGCACTTGGGGACATGGGGCAGTGGTGGCCTTGGCAGTGCTGGGGAACAATTGGACTCGATGGTCTTGGAGGGCTTTTCCATCCTTAATGACTCTGTGGGTCTAAAATTATTCATGACATCCACTCAGCTCATTTGCAGATTGGCCCAACTGATGCCAGCCTTCCAAGGAGTTCATAGAAACTTTGGGAAGCATCCCTCACCCCTTGTTTTGTAACTGTTTGGAGAAGGTTTTACAGGCTTTTGAGTCCCCCCGTATTGTGAAGAAACAGAATAGTCTCAGATCCTAAAAGCAAACAAAACTCATGTTCTGTTTTCCCAAATGACCTCATTGTGGGCCTTCTCCTCCTCCAGGCTCGGGTGAGTCCATGCAACTGGTTTATTTCTGCCTCATTTCTTGGCTGCAATATTGATTTTGGTTTTTCTCGTGGTGGAAAAGAAATAAAAAGATTAAATGGCCACGCTTGAAGAGGGCTGGGGAAAAATTGTGAGGCAGAGAAGTAAAAACCATAGGTGGGGAAAAAAAAGATGGCCTTGAAAACATGTTTTGAAGAGAAAAGTGCTCCATTTAAAGAAACTAAAAGGTGAAGAGAGAATTTTCTTGTGTCTCAATTGCTTTTATAGAGTACAGGCACATCTTGTGAAGTTCTTCACTCACCTGGGGAAAAGAGAAGCTTTATTTTTAACCATGAGCCCTCCCAAATTTCTGTCTTAAATTGCATACAGGCAAACTCTAACTAGTACTTTTGGCTTTTAAGTACACATTCAGTCTTAAAATTGATAACTGAAGGGGTTTTTTGTTGTCTCCTTTCTTAGTGTGTGTATATCAGAGAATGTAACTGGGTTTGGGTGGCTTATTAATTTCTAGTGTGTTTCTGAGCCGTCTCCTTTTTCCTTGTTTTAACCATGATCAATTGTTTTCCATTTAAATCTTCTTTTTCTGCATGTTTCCTTCACTTCCATATCTTTTCCTAAGTTCCTCTTGCTCTCCTCCTGAACAAGGAGCCTCTGTGTAGGAAGTCAAAATCACATTGGCCATTTCAGCATCACAGAATCATTGAAGCTGGAAAAGAGCTTTAATGTGATTCAAGCCCAGATGTTCCCCAGCAATGCCGAAACCACCACTGTCCCAGGTCCCCAAGTGCCACATCCACACAGCTTTGAAATCCTCCAGGGATGGGGAATTTGGGAACCTTTGCCACAGGCTCCATGGAGCTGGAGTGTGACATTGTCATTCTGCAAGTTGGAGATGGGGGTTCATAACCCAGGATGGAAACATCTCCTGGCCCTGGCACCCCATATTTCAGGGAGTCTCTCACCCAGAGTTAAAATTTCATCCAGTCTAAAAAAAAGGCCTTTTCCTGCATATTTCTTTCTGCCACTTGCAGTTCAAATTCATATGCTGGCTTGTTTTCTCCGTGCATGTTTGCACCCCACACATTCAATACCTCTTAAATCCCCAGGTGCTTCAATTAAATTATTGCAAATAAGCTCCAAGGCTGCCTTGTGATCCGCTGAAAACCCTTAATATTTGCTGTCTTTCCTTCCCCCCACACCTTTTTTTTTTCATCTTGCACAGCAAATAAGTGGTCAGATCCTTGTTATGTTTTTTCAGGCTGAAGGTAATAAATTAAAATTTAGTGGCTTGACTTCTGCAAAAATGTTTTTAGATTAAATATTGAGTTTTTCTTCCCTCCTGGTGCACAATTATTTCTCACACCAGGCGCAGTCAATGTGATCCAGCACAGAGGTTTGTACAGACAGAAACGTGAGCTGGCCCAGGCTTGGAAAAGGCTTTTATGAGCTTCAGAAGTAATTCCCTCGTTTGTACCAGATCTGTTAATTACTGGGTCTGTTTTCCTACTGTGCTTTATACCTAATATCTTATTTCTAATTTAATGGGGATCAGCTTTCCTGAAGCAGAGCGGTTGAGTTTATTAATCACAGAATCCCAGAATGGTTTGGGTTGGGAGGGACTTTAAAGATCCTCCATTTGCAGATCTGTTTTGCTGTTCTGTTTCATTAGACTTAGCCTGGTGTGAAGCCAAAATCAGGTGTTGCTCATATGCAAATGCATTCATATACTTATTTTAAAGTGTGTGTGGCTGCCCTTCCCTCTCCCTGCGCTCGCTGGCACTCGGCCCCGTTTCATCTGATGCAGCACTGGGCTGGAATTTTAATGTCTCTGCAGCCAGCCATGATTTATTAGATCCCAAAGCCCTGGCTCTGAGTGCAGGAAGAAAATATTGCAGCAGTGAGCTGCCTTGGCACTGCTCAAATAAATGAGTCCTGAAAGACTCTTTAGAGTTGCAGCCTTTTTTCCCTTCTCCTCCCCTGGCCCTCACTGCTCCTTGATTTGTCAACAGCCTCATCATGTAAAGCCCTTTGAATTCCCAGAATGAGCTGCTATCCTTCATTTGGGAAAAAAAAAAAATCAGCTTTTGTGGCAGGGTGCAAGGCTTGGGCTCCTGGTGATGAATTGGTGGTACAGAGAGAAGATCACAGAATTCCAGGATGGTTTGAGTTCGAAGGGACCTTAAAGGTTCCACCCCATACCATGGGCAGGGACACCTTCCACTGTCCCAGGGTGCTCCAAGCCCCAATGTCCAGCCCGGCCTTGGACATTGCCAGGAATCCAGAGGCAGCCACAGCTGCTCTGGGCACCCTGTGCCAGGGCCTCACAGGGAACAATTCCTTCCCAATATCCCATCCAGCCCTGCCCTCTGGCAGTGGGAGCCATTCCCTGTGTCCTGTCCCTCCATGTCTTGTCCTCAGTCCCTCTTTTGCTCTCCTGGAGCCCCTTTAGGCCCTGGAAGAGCTCTGAGCTCTCTCTGGAGCCTTCTCCTCTCCAGGTGAGCACCCCCAGCTCTCCCAGCCCGGCTTCAGCCCTGGAGCAGCGCTGGGGTCTCCTCTGGACTCTCTCCAGCAGAGCCTTGTCTCACCTGTCCTGAGCTCCCACTTTAAGCAGTGACCTGAGGAAAGACAGCCAGGACTTCAGTATTCCCAGGAAGAGAAGCAGTGTGTGACCACCAGCCAGTGCTGGCTCTGCTCCTTTCCTCTCTGCCACCCAGCCCCTCCTTCCAGAGAGCTGTCAGCCCACAGCCCTTCCTGGGAGCAGCTCTGAGGAGTTTCACTTCATCAACAAAATAATCTTCAAGGACAAGTAGAATAAAGAAGAAGTTGGGCTGAAAAGGTGAGCTCTCAGAAGACTGAGAGCAGTAAAGGGGAGGGTTTGGGAGGAGAAGTACAAGGAAGAAACCCTGGAATTGTAACAGGTGAAACTTCAGAGCTCACAGTTACAAAATTGACTTTAGTAAGCAACCAAAGGAAACATCCACTTTATGCTTGATTTGTTGCCAACTATTTACACTTAAAAATGACATTTCTGTGCCTCATCATTAGAGACCTCATGTTTGGCAGCAAAGAGCATCCATCTCCAGGGAGAAGAGGTTGATTCCGTGGCACTCCCAGGAGATGCAAAGCACGTGGTGACTGTAAATGAAATCACATAGGGGAAAACCTTGATTTTTACAGCTGAACAATGAAGAGTTTCATTCAGAAAGATGAATGTGTTTAGGCATCTGAACTTCTGTTTACCTCTAGTTCTTTTTATTTCAATTTAGGAGCTCTGTTGAGGTGAAGACCATTCTGTGCTGTGCTGAAGGAGAAGTGTGTTGTGTGCAGGCACACTGTGGCCGGAATAATTTTTCTCTCCTCTTAAAACAGTTAAGGAGACAGTAGTATAATGGACTATCATAGTAATTTCGGGGTGAGCAGAGCAGTTTTCCACAAAAATAACAATTATGTTGTCATCAAACAAGGCATGGTTTGCTCTGAGCCCATTAATATGATTGAGGGTCTCACTGAATGCATGAGCAGCAGGTTGGTCACTTACACCCAGCACCCCCAGCTCTCCCAGCCTGGCCCCAGAGCAGAGGGACTCCAGCCCCTGGAGCCTCCTCAGCCCTCCTCTGGACTGGAAATCCAAATTATTTTCCCCTAGTTTGGGTGTCTTGAAAAACTGGATATTCTGAGATATTTAATGTGCTGTGAACTCTGGTTTGAGAAGAGATTGTCAAGATGGAGCTTGAGTCACAAAATCCCAGAAAAACCCATCCAGTGCCACCTCTTGCCATGGGCAGGGACACTTCCACTGTCCCAGTCTGCTCCAAGCCCCATCCAGCCTGGCCTTGGGCACTGCCAGGGATCCAAGGGCAGCCACAGCTTCCCTGGGCACCCTGTGCCAGGGCCTGTCCACCCTCACAGCCAAGAATTCCTACCCAAAATCCTTCATCTGTCAAAGGATTCTCCTCCTTGGGTTTTTTATCCCTCCTGTTGGTGCTTCACTTTGGCTGAGGAGTTTTAAATTTTTCTTTTAATCCCCACAGTCCTTTATCCCTCCCTTGCTTCTCCCAAGCTCTCTGGTTCCTTGAAGGCACTAATGTGGAATTCTCCCATGGAAGATGCTGGATCCATTATGAATAAAGATGAAGTGGAAGTGGAATGCTTTCCCATTAATGTAAAACTTTGGTTATCATGACAACAGGTTACAACTCTCTTCATTGCCATGACAATCTCCTGCAAAATTGTTAAAATGCTGGCTTATGGTTATTTTTAGTTTGTCCTCTATTCCCATGGAGACCAACTTTTCCTTGAAGTGTTTGATGCTTTGTGTTTGGAGCCTTTAATGAGCCCCACAGAAGTCTGGAAGTCAGGAAAGGCAGAGGCCTCTGAGGTCAACCCATCCCTCCATCAGCCTTGAGGGATTCTCGGTGCAGTGGCTTTGCCACTGCTTTTGTTGTATTGTGGGCACTTTTTTTTTTATTATTATTATCTTCTCTTGTGTGATTTTTAACATTTACATTTCCTGTTGCGCCTGAGCTCTTGTATTCTTTGCCTATGACCCCATTTTTTCTTGTATTCTTTGCATATGACCCTATTTTTTTTTTTTTTGCATTAAATTCTGCCTGAAAACTTTACATTCTGCATAGGCCACTGGGGGAAAAATACAAGGGAAAATGAAAAACTATAGGGGAGCTGGAACAGGACACATAAAGTGGTAATTTTTAGTTGCTGGGGTTTTTTTCTTTTTTGGGAAAAAAAGCCACACAGAAATGAACTTTTCTGTCTGTCAATTTACCGAGAAGTTTTACTGGAGTAACATTTGCTCAATCAACTGAACATTTACTGGCTTTTAATTAATATATTACACATCAATAAAATATTACAAATCACCTCAAGTAAAAAGGGAAATAAAACTACTTTGTGATCCTCCTTTGTCCATGGGCTTTGTTTTTTTCCCCAGGTCTTTCTGGAAGGTGGCTGAGACTATGTAGGCTTTTTATTTGTATCCATCACACCCTGAATGATGGTTTTCACTGAAATGGGGATTTTTTTTCTCCACATCTAATGACTGTTAGAGGTGTTCAGTAGTTTCTTAGACATCTTAAATTGTTGTGTCATTAATACCAGCTGAACTCTGAGCTCTGCTCAACCTTCCACTATCCCAGGTTGCTCCAAGCCCCATCCAACCTGGCCTTGGACACTTCAGGGATCCAGGGGCAGCCACAGGTTCTCATACAGATAATATTTCTATCAATAATTTTAAACGTCTAGGGAGGCTCAGGAGCTTATCATTGATGGTGAAAATCTATTTAAATGTTGTAAAATCTTCCCCTCTCTGGGATAATGAAATCCTTTTGCTGTTCAGGTGACTCTGCATCTTTTTCCAGCTGGTAAGAGCAATCAAAAGAGTTTTTAATGCCTCTTGCTTGCAGAATCTCAGTGCTCATCAGAGTCCTTTTGCTCTCTGGTGTGTCTGAGTTTGCCTTTTCCATTCAGAACACAAAACATGAATCCTGCATAACACAGCCCTCATCTCTAGGACTGAAAGGTTATTTTGGCAGCAGGATTTCCTGGGAAGGCTGATGGCTCAGTTCTACTCTGCAGATACAAGGGAGAGTATGAAATATGGTGGATTTTTGTAGCACTAACAGTGGTGATAAGATTTTTATCAGGATGTTGCTCAGCATCCTGTGAGATGCAAGGAAGATAAATTCTGATGCTGAGGCTGGAGAACTTAATTGAAATAATAATCTATAAATCCCTTTATTTTTTTTTTTGTTGTTGTTCTGCTACACGTAGAGGACGTGGCATAATTACCATGATTTGATGTTGATGTTGATTGAGAGTTGTGTGGCTTTAAGTGTTCCCACAGAATTCTGGCCACGTGCTGTTCCCAGAATATTTCCTTTGCCCTTTCCATGTGTGGTTAAGAGGCCATTTAGCTTTCCTCAATCACTACTTTATTCTAATGGCTGTTAATTGGTAATAAAGGTTATAACTAATATAATATATGTAAGGTATTGATAACATTGCTTATGTTTTTGGGATGGAGTGGGTTTTGTTCCTTGAATTTTTGTTCTTTTCACATTATTTAGGATTGCAAGGGATAGAATAGAACAGAACAGAATAGACCATTACTGTTGGAAGGGATCTCTAACAATCATCTCATCCATCTGCCTGCCTAATTCAGGGCTGATCATGTTATTAAGGGCGTTATTATTTGGTTTTTATTTGCATGTTTGTGACCAGTGAATTAATTTTATAAGACAATGTTGGTTATAAAATCCACCATGATCTGTTCTTTCTCCAACTTGGGGAGCAGCAGCTACAGGGAAGTGCAATGAGAAATCTATCTCCAGACATGGAAAAATGAAGTTTCCTTCCACTTGCACTTAGCAGAAAATTCAGGAGGTAATGTGATTTTGGAAGGAAGGAGGACTTTTTTCAGATTTTCCTATGGGAATCGCCCAAAGAAACTGTGGTTGCCCATCCCTGGGAATGTTCAAGGCCGTGTTGGACACAGCTCAAAGCAACCTGACCCAGTAGGTTTCTAATCCAAACCATTCCAGGATTTTGTAACTTCTCCTAAATGCAGATCCTGCTCCAATGCCTTTAGGATTAAACAAAGACATAGGAACAAAAAAATCTGTGCAAAATTTTTTACACACCCAGGAGATTTTATCTCTATGATGACACGCCCCAAAAAGCAGGCTTGGTTTCCTCAGTCTGGTTTGATATTTTAGCAAAACTACGCTGCATCAAATTTCCAGCTTGACAAGATGTTTCCCATCCTTGGTTTTAACTGAATTTAGGATCAGCTCTCCCAGGGCTTCCTGAAGAAGCTCAGAATGAGGGGTGTCACTTTCACTTTTGTTTTTCCTGTGAAACAAAGTCTTCAGGATTGTAGCCTTGTGTAAAGGAGCGGGAAGAACCCGTGCGCAAGCAAAGGGAAATTCTGGAGGCGTTTGTGTTGAGCTCGGGATCAAATCCTGCTGGGCACTGACTCAAGTGCCATCGATCCATTCCCTTGTTTGCCTTCCAGCTCTCACATTAAGCAATGGTTAAATCATCCCTGGGGCTCCCTTGACTAATTGACCGCTCAAGGTGGTCCAGGTGCTTCTCGGCCGCTCCATCTGGCAGCAGCTCCAACCCATCTGGCCTTGTTCTGGCCTTGGAGAAGCCTCTCCTGGGAAGTTTATCCCAAAATCATTGCTTTCAGAAGTGTTTAAGGAGAAAAGTGAGGTACAGCAACGACCAGGAGTTCCTGCCAGTCTGCAGGCCTGGAATGGCTTTGACTGTGAACAAATGCACAAGGAACAATGGGCGCAAACGTTACCTATTGGAACCTGACTCCTGGATATTTAGGAAGTGTGGATGTTCAGGCTTCTGCCATATTCCTTCAGAGCAACTTTCCAAAGTAAATGCAGAGCCAGTCACCTTCAAAAGGCAGGGAATGTCACCCTGCATTTCTCTATCCACCTTCGCTGAGCGGGAGGACTTTGCATTCTCTGGAATGGGGAGATTTGATGGATGGCAGGACTTCTAATGTTGTTGGCAAGCAGTGCAGATTCCGTAGGATTTGGCAATGTTAGAGTCTTTTATTTTATTATTCCTTATTTTTAGAGGAATCTTGCAGTTTGCTCTCGCTCCTGGTGTAAATCAAGAGCCTCCACAGGGAGGTGTCCAGCTATTTCCATGCATGGCACACATTCCATGTCCCCAGTTTACTGATCCAGTCACTAACCACGACCCTTTCCTTCCGTGCTGTCAATCCCAATACATTTTTCCAGTGAGACCAAGGTCGTTTCAGTCCCTCAGTTGAAGAAAGAACCTGCCCACAGTTTAAAATCAATACTGGGGGCGAGATTATTTTTAGAAACAAGGCAAAGCCCTGACCCCAAGTCCCCACAGGTTTATCCCAGCCTTGGCTGTGTGGGGCTGGGAGGATGTTCCAGCAGGGACCACTGCGTTTTCTTCCGGCATCGCCCTCGTTATTCCCGAATGCCTTCGGCTCATCTGTAGGGAAGCAGATTTATTCAGCTCGTGTGAGCCCCTGTATAATCATCCTTAGCTCTGCATTAATGTGCTGAGCAAGTGGAACTGGTTAATGAGAGGAGGAGAAAGGAATCTCTTTTTGTCCCTGCAATGCTCTTGTTCCTGGAAGCGGAGGGAAATAATTAACATTCCAGCCAGGAAGCCGGTTCCTTCGGCAGTGCCTATTGATGGAACGTGGGGGATACAGGTGAACTAATTCCAGCCAGCCACAGGCTTGATGTTTAGCTCTGCCTTTGTTATATAACAAGTTTTTAGGTCCTCAAAAAAACCCATTTCTGAGCAGAAATGACCTTCAAGGAATGGTTAAAATAAGAAAGCCAATGTCCCTTTGGTTACTGGTGCACAAACTCATCACTTACATAAACAGGACAAAGGCTTTAATCTCCTTTTGAAATTATTTGCATATTTATTGAGGCTTTCAGTGCCTTTTTCTTTGGGATCCCACTGATCTGGAAGTGAAGGACACACATGGCTGGAAAACCCACCAGGTTTCCCTGAGGTTCACTTCAAACTGGCTTGTTAGTCCTTGAGGTGGGACAAAGTGGCAGGATTCAGCTTTGCTGTGAAATCATTAAACCAGGAACTTCTTGGTATTTCTATGCATTTTTTTCTTGTTGTTCAACAACCTTCAAGGTATTTTTTTCACCTGTATCCCTTGTTACTCTTTAAAATAAGAAAACCTTTGGGGCTTTGAAATTAATTTCGCTGTAGGTTCATTGAAATTTCTTTTCCTATATGGGATTTCAGCCTTGCTGAGTGGCACGTGACCATCATAATTAGATTGATCAACAAAAATTACACCTACAAGAACTCTTTAGAGACAAATGGTGCTGCGCACTCAGAGAAGGTGTTTGGAGAAGTGGTTCTACATTGGTCCCATTGCTTTACCATTAACCCCACTGGGAGTCCCCACATCCTTAGGGTGGTTTTGTGGCTGAAGGTGAAGCAGGGACCAAGGTCCTTCATGTTCCAGTGGTGCAGGCTGTCCTTGCTCATCCTGGATGGAGTAGCCAGCAGCTATTTTGGTGCTCATAATAAAAACCCCACAGACAAACCCCAAAACATTGCAGTTTTGTTAACCACATCTTGCCAGGGTGGGAATTCTCCAGGCTGCAGGATGAGGAAGGTGCTGTGGACAGCAAGGGGTGGCCATAATTACATTGCAGAGTGCACCTGAATATGAGCTATTGCAGTAATTACTGTTAAATGCTGGCCTGTAATTATAATCCAGCGATATTCCCGGCAGAAACATTTGTGTGGAAGCTGCGAGGAGCTGTTCTGCATTGGTGACTTGGAAGTAGCTGGAAGAAATTCAAAACATCTTCATATAAATTACATTTTGGTCATGGTCTGCTCATCCCCGGGGCTTTGCAGGCACAGGTTCCCCTCCTCAACTCCTCCTGCCTCTGATGCTGCTTTGAGAGCTCATCTTTCCCTTTTCCCATCCCCACCAGCAGGATTTTCCTCATGGACAACGGCAAGCTGGGAGCAGGTCGGGCTCTGCTCCCAGGGAACAGGGACAGGAGGAGAGGGAACAGCCTCAAGCTGTGCCAGGGAAGGCTCAGGTTGGATATTAAGGAAAATTTCTTCATGGAAGGGGCTGTCCATCCCTGGCAGAGGTGGAGTCCTCATCCCTGGAGGGATTTTTGTGGGTCCCCTCAATTTCAGGTTATTTTGTGACTGTACATTCCTATAAAACCTCATTTTTAAGGCTCGTCCCAGGTCTTGCTTTGTGCTGCTCCAGCGCTCTGCAGTGGCGGGCAGGGATCAGGTGAAATCCTTGGCATTAATGTGTGCCCTCCACAAAACCTGCAGGCAATTTTGGAAGAAAACTCCACACTTCCCTTGCACATGAACCCTATGAAATTACTTTCAGGAAACATTTGCCTGATTTTGAGCATTTCCCCTTATTTTTAAATCATTGGCCAATTTACGTCAGAATGTCAGGACTGAGTCTGATTTAAAGCAGGCTTGAACTTGGTGTATATCATTAAAAAAATGAAATGTTTCTGGATTCCCATCTGTTTGACTGGAATACACCTGGCTTTTGGGACTAGACACATGCTATACCTAAATCCAAGGCTTTAGAGATAAAACATGACACCAGGATGCCTGACTAATCTCCTGCAGGGATGCTGCTGGGATAAGATAAGGAACTTGTTGGGAATGGTTATAATTGTCTGGGGGAGGGAGCTGGCAGGGCCCAGGCTGCCAGAAACACCTGATAAGGTCCTGCAAGCCTGGCACCCACAGGTCCTGCCCTGCTGCCATCCCGGGCTTTTCAGGGCCTCTCAGAAGATAAACCAACATCTCTGGTTGCAAACCATCCCGAGGGACAGCAGTTGTTCCTGATGGAGTGACTCCCTGCAAGACCAGCTGGGGACTTGTCAGGAGTTTTCCTTTGCAGGCAGTTCCAGGAAAATCAGAATGAGCTGTTATTGGGGTGATATTTACACTCCTGTTCCTTCCCAATGCTCCCCTACAGCAGTTTCAGGGGGCTCAGCCTTGCAGATTTTATTCCCTCCAGTTCCATGTCCATGCTGACATTCTCCTTATCTTTTAATCCCATTGACTGAATTTTTTCCCATTTTTCGTCCTCCTTGCTTGTGGATTTACGTCACCTTTAATAAATATTGTATAAGACACAATTTTTTTTTTTCTGTGTGAGCAAATAGGTTTCTCTGAAGAACAGGGCATGACATCGTTTTAAAACTGAAATATAGCATTGAAAATTTGCTTTTTTCCTTTAAAAACATTTCAGGTGTGTTCAGTAGGATGTAGAAAAAACAAGGAAATATATCAGAGGGTAAGAAAAGAAAGAAAAATCTTGGTGGTCCTGATGATTTTGGGAGGAAAAAGAAAGATTTTTTAATAGGTAAATAAATCTGTTTTAATTCCAGACTGGGTATTGACTAGCTGGTGTCTGTAACTGTTCCTAAACCCCAGAGGGCTTAGGAAAATCCCTTTCCACCTCCTTGAGCTGCTTCAGCAGCTTTTCCAGGCCCTCCTTGAGGTCTTAGCTCTGGGCTGGGGTTCCTGCAACTCCCCATTTTGTCCCAGTTCAGCCCAGTTCTTTTCCTGCCTATTCAGCCCAGGATGTGACAGTGATGTTACATTTCATTTGGCAAATAAACTGAAAACATAATAACAATTCCATTCTATTTAAGGAATAATTAATATTTATTCTTGCCTCAACACCCCATTTGCCTGCCAGCCAGTCTGCCTGAGTTTAATACAAATTATTTCATTCAACTTCAAATGTTTCATTTCATTCATTTATGAGGAAATTAAAGGAAGTGAAGAGGGAAGAGAGTTGCTAATTTTCATAAAATCACAGATTCCCAGGATGGTGCCTGCTCCATTTTGGGTTAACAATGAAACAGGACCAGAGTCCAAATGAATGTGCAGAAAGTTCAGTCCTCAGGATATTTTTCCATTTGTACCATAAATTTGAAGCAGAGTCACTGGATAAGTCAGGTTGGAAAGGACCTCTGGAAATCCTCAGGTCCAGCTGGGGTCAGGTTGGTCAGAGCCTTGTCCAGTGGACAGAAGTCAAGGAAGTTTTCTGGTTTTTGGCAGGTATTCAGGTTTTGCTGAAGGAAGTTCTCCTGGCTCTGTTGCCAGGTTTTGAAAGCACAGGATTTCCAGAGGATCCAGGATGTTGTAGCTGGATATTTGCACTTTTATATGAGCACCTCTGCCATGGAGCCAGGCTGGCAGAGCTGGGGGTGCTCACCTGCAGAGGAGAAGCTCCAGGGAGAGCACAGAGCCCTTGCAGGGCCCAGAGGTGCTCCAGGAGAGATGGAGAGGGACTGGGGACAAGGGATGGCGGGACAAGAAAAGGGGGAACAGAGAGCAGGAATAGTGGGAACTCTGGTGATCAAATGCAGCACTTCAAAACTGGCCCCATTTCCTCCTCCATGGCTGGACCAAAAGCTTCCTTTTAGTCCTTACAAATACACAGCTCTTCCTTTTCATCCTTACACATTTCCTTGGAAAATTTTATGGCATTTTTGGGCAGACTCGTTATCCTTTGCTGCAGTAGCAATCTGCACACTGGGTTGCTTGATTTTTTTCTTATTCTTTTTATTTCCCCAAAGTTTGCAGACTCTGTGGACACAAAGCTTTTGCAGCTGGTGCCACTTTTTCAATGGATTTCCACATCCTCCCAAATTCAGGGGGATGAGTCACCTGGCAGGAAGAGGAAAGGAGCAGCAGTGCTGTCTCATCCCAAACACATCCTCTTTCATAGCCATGCCTTGGGGTGCTGCACGTTGTGTGTGGGGAACATTTGCTTGGTTTTGTTTTCCAAGGATGTGCAATTAGTGGGGATACAAAAAGCGGCTGCTGCTATAGTTTCTGGGATAGCAAATGAAAGAGTAACAGCTGAGAGAAGGTGGGAATTTTAGTCGTGGAACTGTTTGGGTTGCAAGGGAAATTTAAAGCTCATCTTATTCCACACCCTGCAATGGGCAGGAACACCTTCCACTATCCTAGGCTGCTCCAAGCTCTGTCCAACCTGGCCTTGGACACTTCAGGGATCCAGGGGCAGCCACAGCTGCTCTGGGTACCTGTGCCAGGGCTTCACCACCCTCCCAGGGAACAATTCCTTCCCAATATCCCATCCATCCCTGCCCTCTGGCAGCGGGAGCCATTCCCTGTGTCCTGTACCTCCATTCCTTGTCCCCGGTCCCTCTCCAGCTCTCCTGGAACCCCTTTGGGCCCTGCAAGGAGCTCTGAGCTCTCCCTGGAGCCTTCTCCTCTCCAGGTGAGCACCCCCAGCTCTCCCAGCCTGGCTCCAGTCCTGGAGCAGCTCTGTGGCCTCCTCTGGACCCTCTCCAGCAGCTCCAGGTCCTGCTGTGTCCCCAGGGCTGGGGCAGCTCTGCAGGTGGGGTCTCACCTGAGCACAGGGGCACAGATTCAGAATCCCCCCTTCCTGCTGCCCATGTTGGGGGATCAGCCCAGGACATGGGTGGTTCTGGGCTGCAGGGAATAAAGAAAGGAAAAAAAGCTGCAAGAATAGCAGAATTTTCTCCCAGAGCCACCTCAGCTCTTTGGTTGGGACCCATCTGTGCTCTTTAGCAGAGCACCCTTCTCCAAAGTGCACTGCCCAACATTTTCCTGCCTTAACTCAGCCCAGGGCACATTTCCTGGTTATCAGGGGGAATCAGGGCATCACTCCGCAAAAGCTCAGCTCAATTTTCTTCCTGGAAAGCTGACTTGGTCTTGCAGTTGTGCTTGTCTGGATTTTAATTTCCTAATTAATGATCTTCTTCCTAGGAAGCAAAGTACAAATCCAAGAAAACAGATGATGGTCATATCTGTGCTGTCTGTCCAAAATAGGACAGGGAAGGCTGAGTCAGTGCACTGTGATATTGTCTTGTGTGAAATTCTGCCCAAATTAAGAATCACGAGGAAGTGCTGTGTGCTCCTGTTAAAAATGCACATCCAGGGAGTGGTGAACATGTCCCTGTCAGCTCCCAGCTTTTCCTTCCTTGCCTGTGTATATTCTCCTTCTTCTTTATTTTCACAAGGTGAAATGGAAAAGGGAATAAGCAAATTCAAGAGCCTGATTTCACTGGAACAGGTGATACTGATGCACACAAGTGGCACCTTTGGTTTTCTGACCAGATTCCTTCTGCATATTCAACTTATTGCTTATGACTGAACTTTTGGGAAGCAAAGACCTTCTTGAATATTCATGGCATTAGTCCTTGGAACACCCTGAACTTGCATACCTAATCAGGTGATATATTTACCTTCTTAATCCCGCCTGACCTTCTTCCCTATGTAAATGAGACAATCTGAAAGCATCTACTTCATCAGTGGGTAGGAGATCCAGCTGATTCCTCTTACAGTAATTGCAGTGCTTCTTCCCAAAGTTTCTGGGAAAAATCTTCAATCTTACATCTCACTTGGCTGTGCTGCACCCTTGACCACTAATAAATTAGTTTTAGCTCATTTCTGTTTCCTTTGAAAGGAAAACGCGTCTGCATTTTTTGATTCAATCCAAAGTCTGCACAAATTGCACCCAAAGAGTGACAGAAAATGGCTTTAAAGTATTTTCTGACAGGTAAGAGACCAGCTCTCAATCACACATCTTTCTGAGCTCTTTCTTTGTAAATATTTTTGAAGCATTGAGAGATTATTCCAGTAGTTTTCCTGGACATCCCTAATGCCATATTTATTATCACAAAATGGTTTGAGTTGGGAGGGACCTTAAAGCTCATCCAGTCCCAACCATTCCATGGGCAGGGACACCTTCCACTAGCCCAGGCTGCTCCAAGCTCCATCCAGCCTGGCCTTGGATACTTCAGAGATCCAGGGGCAGCCACAGCTGCTCTGGGTACCTGTGCCAGGGCTTCACCACCCTCCCGGGGAACAATTCCTTCCCAATATCCCATCCAGCCCTGCCCTCTGGCAGTGGAAGCCATTCCCTGTGTCCTGTACCTCCATGCCTTGTCCCCAGTCCCTCTCCAGCTCTCCTGGAGAAGAGGCCCTGGAATGGCTTATCAAGTTTCCGTGGAGCTTCTCTTCATAAGGCTGAGCACCCCATTACATTACACCCCATTACCATCCCACTACATTAATTTTAGTAAATAAATATAATAAAGAAAAAATAAACCTGCAGAAATACAAACAGGAGACAAAATAGTTGTGGAATGATTGATGCATGATGAGATTTGGACTAAAAATGCCACATCTCAGCCTACTTCAGGCAAGGTCTTGCTGTCATGGAGAATGAATTCAGCCCTGACACTGATTTGATTATTCACTCCAATAAAACAGGTTATTGACTTACACAGGTACTGTAGGAACTGCAGCACTTCCTTGTTTTGCACTCTCCTGCGTGGAAATTGGAAACTGGAGCCACTTTTTGGTGCCCTTAATCACAAGAACAGCCCTGAACTTTTGTACCTTGTTGCTCAGCTGAGATGTGATGATGTGGAGACAGAGCTTTGTTGCCAGCAGTACCTGAAACCATGTTGGGAGCATCTCCTCTTCTCTATAGAATAATCATGGAGGTTTGGGAAAGCCCTCCAAGACCATGGACTCCAACCATTCCCCCAGCACAGCCATGGCCACCACTGACCCACGTCCCCCGGTGCCACATCCACACGGCTTTTAAATCCCTGCAGGGATGAGGACTCCACCACTGCCCTGGGCAGCTGTGCCAGGGCTGGGCAGCCCTTTCACTGAAGGAATTTTCCCTGATATCCAACCTAAATTTCCCCTGGCACGACTTGAAGCCATTTTTTTTGTCCCGTCCCTTATTTCCTGGGAGCACAACCTGTCTCCCCCTCCTCAGGGAGCTGTAGGATGGAATTCTCTTCCCTGTAATCCTGACAGTGTTGTACCCCATTCCAAGAGATGATCACCAGGCAGTGTCCAGTTGTAAATTTCTGCTGAAAAGGCAGGGATTCCTTGAGCTAGGGAAGGATAAATTCCATGAAAGGAGCTGCTGTCACCTGAGGTGGTTGTTCTGGAACACAAACACCTCGAGCAAGGTGGGTGTCTATCAACACACTCACAGAGAATTCGGGGCGGTGCATGAAGGGAATGTTTGTTGAAAATGTGGAATGAGAATCATTGAGACAAGTCAACAGGCTGCTGAGAGGGATCTTAGGAGGGTGGTGTGAGGATGAAGAGAGGTAAAACGGGAGGTGGAAGTTTGGAAGGAAGATAAAGCACTGAAGTTGCAAAAAGCTAAATGAGGTAATTTGTGCCATTTTTAAAACTTCTGTGCTGTTGCAGAAGCTTCAGGAGGACTTTTTGATTCTGCTGAAGCTCTTCAGATCTTCACTTTCATGTTCTTTTTCATAATCTCTTTATCTTTTGATTTACCAACACCAAAAGGATCCTGCAAGCTGTTTGAAACCATAAAGAAAGAAGTTGCTCTGTTTATTGACCTCTACTTGAAAGCTGGAAACCGTACTTCGATTTTTCAGATGTTTTCCTCATTCCACATCCTATGTTATTATAAACATTTGGCTTTCAAGCATGGGACAGGCTGAGAGATGAATTAACAGCCTGGTGCAGGTCTTCAGAATCCATCTGGTTCCTTCTCTCTGTGACAGGAGTCTGGAAGTGTCCAAGGTGCATCCCAGACTGGTTTGGGTTGGGAGGGACCTTAAAGACCATCCAGTACCACCCCCTGCCATGGACAGGGACACCTCCCACTGTCCCAGCTTGCTCCAAGCCCCATCCAGCCTGGCCTTGGATACTTCAGGGATCCAGGGGCAGCCACAGCTGCTCTGGGCACCCTGTGCCACAGCCTCACCATCCTCCCAGGGAACAATTCCTTCCCAGCATCCCATCTAACCCTGCCCTCTGGCAGTGGGAAGCCATTCCCTGTGTCCTGTACCTCCATTCCTTGTTCCAAGTCCCTTTCCAGCTCTCTTTAGAGTGTTTTTCCCAATATTTATTATTTTACACCTGTCACAAGTGGATTTTGTAGGTTGTCATTTTGCTTATTCACCAACTTTGTGCAGGTGTTTTTCCCCCTTCTATTCCTTGTGCTCTGTCTGGCCTGAGTGGTGTTATTAATATATTGAACTGGCAGCTTTCCTATTTTCTTACTCACTTTTCATTATTAATCCATACGTCAAACAATTTTGATGGGTTTGCTTTTCTTCCATAAGCTAACAGAGAAGTGGTTCTACCCTGGATTAATACAGAATTTATGGAGTGTCATCCCCGAGCCAAGGCATCGCTGATATCACAGCACCAGCACAAATCAGCCAGACAGAACACCCTGTCCAGGACACTGAGCCTGGGTCAGCTCAGGCAAGGAGCCTTTTCCCCCTGTTTAAACCAGCAGGGAGCTGATATCTTTTCATGGAAGTACCCAGTGATAGCAGCAGTGATGTCTGGAACATTTGGTGGCCAGGTCCCACGGGAAGGGGTGAGGATGCTGCAGAGGGCAGATTCATCTGCTTGGAATTTTATTCTTCTCCCCTTGTTTTGCCTCTCATTCCTTTATCCACTGCCAAATATTAATTTAAATGCATTCTCGTTGCACTCTTGTTTTATTTTTTTTCCTGCCAGACTGTCTATGCTGTATTCCCAGTTAATTTTCCAGAGTACAGGGAGCTTCTTGGACAGGGAGAAAAGCTCTTCTGATGTACGAGTCTTGCATTGAATCATAAAGCTCCATTTTGTGTCATTTTCTGGCAGATGTAACTCACTGTGGGAATTGTGTTTGTGGTTTGGGTCCTTGGGTCTTTCCTATAAATCATTAGGAAAGGATACAGAAGCTGTGGCTCTGATTGACAGCTCAGTCCCTCTCTCATTACTCCACTCTGGTTTATTTAACCTTTTTCATTAAGCTTAAGGGGAGAACTGCCCACATAAACAAAACATCAAGGGTGAATTAGCTTCAACAGGAATGATTAAAGCTATTCCCAAATGCTAATTTATCCTCTATTAACAGACAAATGAGCACATGCTGACTCCATGCTCTTCCTCCACCACACTCTTCATTCCCAGTGTCACTTCCAATCACAGGAGGTCCTTGACACCACTGAGAACACAGCGCCCAGAATGAATCCAGCACCTCTGAGTGCCCAAATTCAGGTGGAAAATATATTTCTTTCTCATATATATGAACCTGTGCTTGTTGTAATTTCAAATATGGAACAAAAAGACACCATTCCAGGGGAGAGGAGGCAGAAGCAGCAGGGTCTGAAGTGCAGAAGAGGAGTAGAGAAAACATGAAATAGCAATTATTGAATAATTCTGTGTCAGACACCCTTTGGGTAGTAAGTACCAGAAAAATTTGGTTTGGAAGGTTATGGTTTCCAGAAGGATTTGCCTCATGAATTTCTGGGCAGGGAGTGAGGCTGATGGGCTGGCATTTCCTTTTTTGAAGGTGGGTGTGATGTTGCCCTTTTTCCAATCACCAGGGACATTCCCCATCTCTGTGGCTGTTTGGAGGTGACAGAGTGGCAGTGACACCAGCCAGCTCCCTTGGCACGCTCAGGCCCACCTCATCCGGCACCGTGGACTTGTGTATGTGCACATTGTTTAAATGGTCTGTAATTCATCCATCCTTTATCAACAGTTGTACCTCACTCTCTCTCACTCTGCTCTCACTGATCCAACAGCAGCTTTCCACAGGATCCCACTGATCCCCTGAATAAGGCATAGTCTGTTGAACTGGAAATTCATAAATTCCTCATTTTTGTTCCCCTCTCTCCTTCCATGGTAGCACGGCATTCCTTCTTTTTCCCAGAGTCAGTCCTATAATGTTGCCCACATCATCAAATAACCTCACTCCCCTGCTTCTCCTGCGTGTTCTCCTCTGCGTTCTCCTCCAGATCCATGGCATGCATTCAGCCTGCATGTGTCACCACCCTGGGACATTGAAGTGTGACAAGAACTGCACTCCTGGCCCAGGAGAAAGCACTGGTGTTGCCACATGGATTACTTGGAGTCATTGGATTTCCAGCTCCCTACGGTGTTGATCTTCTGCCCTTTGAACTCTTGAGACATCCAGTAATGTGGGTGGTAAAGTTCCATGGGAGAGGGGGCCAGGGAAAGCATCCAAGACAGGCAGAGAAAGTGAGAGAAGGTGGACAAGGTGAACATGAAACTGCAGGAGGGATAAACAGCCTGAGGGTTGCTCTGATCCAGACTCGGATGAGCATTTTAGTCATGTGAAAAATGCAGGTTTGGGTGAAGTAGAGAGAGGATGTGGTGGAGCTTGGCCAGAAAATTGCTACTGACAAGAAAAGCTCTCTGGGGCTATTTAAAGATGCAGGTTTGGCTCCTCTGCTTTTCACTATTTTGTGGTGTTAATTTGTTTTGCTGTTGATGCCTGACTGATGTCTTGCAACGCCTACTCCAGAGACTCTCAAATTAATTCCTACTAGGATTTGTTTCACAGAATCACAGACTGGTTTGGGCTGGGAGTGACCTTAAAGCCATCCAGTGCCACCCCCTGCCATGTGCAGGGACACCTTCCACTGTCCCAGGATGCTCCAAGCCCCAATGTCCAACCTGGCCTTGGACACTTCAGGGATCCAGGGGCAGCCACAGCTGCTCTGGGCACCCTGTGCCAGGGCCTCACCATCCTCCCAGGGAACAATTTCTTCCCAAAATCCTATACATCCCTGCTCTCTGGCAGTGGAAGCCATTCCCTGTGTCCTGTCCCTCCATGCCTTGTCCGCAGTCCCTCTCCAGCTCTCCTTTGGGCCCTGCAAGGAGCTCTGAGCTCTCCCTGGAGCCTTCTCCTCTCCATGTGAGCACCCCCAGCTCTCCCATCCTGGCTCCAGCCCTGGAGCAGCTCTGTGGCCTCCTCTGGACTCTCTCCAGCAGCTCCACGTCCTTCTCATGTTGTTTATCATGGATGGGTGATGTTGGGATGTACTGTTAATGAATGTCAGGGCTGACATGTGTTGATCTTGTCCCATCAAATAATATCATTTTTCCTGACATGTATTTTCCTTGAGCGTTCTCTGGATGTGCAAAGCTTCAGCTTCTCTGCTGAGTTTTTGAGGGGTTTTTCTCTTCTTTCCTGAGAAAACTCTCCAGTAATAGAGCACAGAAGACTGTGGAAGGCAGACTGGTGTTTGCTGTGTTCAGTTCATTTGCTGGAAGCACCTGGTGGCCATTTAGAGAAAGGGATAAACTTCTGTGAAACCCAGAAGGAAACAGGATTAAGGCAGAATTGACAACTCCTGTTTCTCCAGCCATCATTTGTCATCATGCCTTGGTGAACAGCATCAAGAGGAGAATACTTCGTTGTGATGTGGATAGAGATATTATTTATTTGTACTGGCACAGAGTGGCTTCAGCTGCCTGAAACCACTGCAAGATGAATCAGGCCTGTTGTTTAACTCTTTCCCAGCCAGGCTCTTCCCAAGGATTATACAATTAAATTTTTGATTAAGGTGAGAATTTAATTAAATTTATTAGCTCTAGGGAGTGCATGAACAAAGTTTATTGGTCCTAAGTGGGAAATACAGGGTGATGTACAGTGAAATGAGGGGCTCATGGATTGCACACTCCACTGCCCATCACTGCACCAATGCTCTTCTAAAAACCCATCAGGAATTCCATATGAAGTCTGAATTCAAACAGCTTTTGATTTTTTAAAGCAGAATTTTAAAACCCAGGAAAAACTCCAAACCTTTCATTTTGTCTTAATATGGAGCCTTTCTGCATGAAGGAATCTGCTTGCTTCTCCTTGAATTATCTAGCTCTTTGGAGCAGGAATTAAGACTTAAAACAGCATCTGCTACCTATTAACATTTTTCCCATTGTGATATTACTGAACTAGTCCAAAGGGTTTTTTTTGAGAAATCATGGTATTAAAGACATTCCTGCTGGAATCTGCTCTGTGTCTGTTCCAGGAAAACTCAAATTTCTGGTCTGTGTTTATCCCAGAAAATCACCAGGTAAAGTCTGGTTTGGGTTTGGCTTTTGCCAACGTTTCCAAGCAGTTCCTCTCTCCATCTCCAAGGTCACGTGCCTCAAAGATGGAGCTGCAGGACATGGATGTCTTACATGAATGAGAATAATCTCACAGATGGGGGAAGGCTGGGAGTGAGATAAAAATTACAGTATTAATTTTTTTCCCCCTTAATTCTGAAGGACGACGGAACTTCATTATCCAATCTGCTTAAAATTGAACGACCTAATGAAATTTCACACCCACTAAATTTAATCATGGATTACTCATGTGGGATTTGAATCAGATAAAAAGGATGCTTCAGATATTTGGTAGCAATTGCATAAGGTAATAAAAAATCTGCAGTGTTCTTTGTCCTTTTCAGCAAATGTGAATTGCTTGACCTACTTTTCTTTTCTTTACTTTTTTCCTTTTTTTTTTTTTTTTTTTTTTTTTTTTTTTTTTTTTTTTGGTATTCATGACCCCAACTTCCTCCTGGGCATCACTGAGCAGTCAGTCCCATGCTCATCATGCTCATGTACAAACCAATGGATCTCAGGATCCTGGGTGCTGGGGATGCAGGTGGATTATTGCTTTTGCTGCAGCAGTTTGAGGCTGGGAAAAGAAAGAAATGTTTTATAGTCAATATCTTAGCTCATGTATTAAAAGGCCAGGCTGATAAGAGGATCTCGTTTGTGGCAGGTGGGGGTGGATGATGGATTAAAGTTCTGCTCAGGGTTTTGGTTGTGGCTGCTGAATGAGCTTTTGCAGATCACTTTACCCCCTCCAAACCTTCCCTGCATGGATTTAAGTGATGTTTGACTCACAGGGATGTTCTAACCCCCCCCGAACTGGCAGTGCCTGTTCAGGAACCTTGACACAGCACACGCTCTGTGCTTACAACCTATGGTTTTCCCCTCCTTCACTGTTTCCTGCAGAGCTGACCAAAGGGTGAGGAAGGTTCTGGAAATAGCAGCTCTTCAGTATTTTTTAGTGGTGCTTTGGGATTTGGGATCTACTTCAGGCAGCACCCCAAGCACAGAGCAACTCCAGGCCTTGCCCTAGAGGCTCAGAGAAGTGGAGCCTGGAGTCCATTTTGGGAAGTGTACAGTCAAAGGAGCCTTTGGAAGAGATGCTGGGTATTTAGGAGGACTTCTGGATTTTCCTTGTGAGAAATGGAGCACACAAAGTTGCTTTTTGACCTGCCCTGAGAGAGTAGCACAAGCAAGGCTGGGGTGCTGGGTTGGAGTTGGTGCCTCACTGTGGAAAAAGGGTGGCTGAGTGAGGATTAAGTGATGGAGTACCTTGAAATAAGCCCAAATTCCATACTTTTGGTAGAGGAAAGAGAGTTAGTCAAGTTGGGTAAAGGGAGAAAGGCACATGCTTAAGGAAATTATCTTTCCAGCAGTAATTTGGAGTAGACAGTGGTGGTATAGCAAAACTTCAGTCAAGGTTGAAGGAAAAGCTCTTTTGATAGTGGAGATGTGAGAGGCTCTGGCTCCTGGATGGGTGAGGAAGGCTGTGGTTAAGAATGTTACACACAAAGAGTTTGGAATCTCCCACCAGCAGCTGAAGACAGGGATGAAGTTTTTGATGCAAGTGACAGGGAAGATGCTGGATACAGTCAGTGGAAAAGTAATGGGGGCTTGTGGAAAAAACTCCTGTGCTTCTACTCCCTCAGAGCTTCAGCTGATGGATTGGCATCCCCAATGTCAATGAAGAGATGAGCACAAGCTGAAATATTGTTTGGACATGATGGCTCAGGTCTGTAGGAGACACCACTTGAGTTTTCTGTTAGGGAGTAAAGAGCTTTAAATTCCCCTTCAGGAAGAGTGGAAGCTGGAGAAGCCACTTCTTGATTCAGAGCCTGATTGTCCAGAGTACAAAAAGTCAGAGGAGGAATGGCTCAAGAAGGAGAGAGAAACAGCCTTTGTTGTCAGATCTTTCCTGCTTTTGCAGAGCCATTATTCCGAAGCCTGCACAGTCCCTGCCGTGTGTCTACTGGGTGCCCTTCATCCTCAAAAAAAAACCCAGGAAAAAAGCAGCTTCAGACATATAAAAGGATCCATCAACAGACTGAACAGCAGCTTCAAATGCTTCATCAAGGAGTAGGAAATCTCATCACAGCTGGATTACCCACCAGCTTCAGGGTTCTTTAAGGTCAAAAAATAGTTAAATTGTAGGGAACAGTGGGAACCAAGGACACTGAAGCCTCCTCTGGAGGCTGCTGGGTGTGAGTCCTGTCTTCAACACATGGCCCACAACATTTTTGTTCTTATAATCCCTTCCCACGAACACTTTGCAGGCTTAGAGGATTTTTTTTGTGCATTTTTTCCATGTGGCAACACCAGTCTTTTCACAGAGCCAGAATTAAGAAAATTTGCTGTCTAAAAGGTGTTCTGTGGTTTTTGCAAACACTTTGATGTTCCAGGGTGGTGGTGAGGGCTTTTACCACAATTCTCCATCACCCTGCAGGATGATGCCAGGGCTTTTTTTACTGGAAATCTGTAATTTTTGTTGGCATCTGTATGTGCACATCTGGGAGTGCTGGCCATGGTGGGCAGGAAGGGTTTCTGGCCATATTTATCCAGGGAAGGAAATGGAGCTGGGGAAGGGGCTGGAGCACCAGGAGGGGCTGAGGGAGCTGGGAAAGGGCTCAGCCTGGAGAAAAGGAGGCTCAGGGGGGACCTTGCGGCTCTGCACAACTCCTGACAGAAGGAGACAGCCAGGGGGGTCGGGCTGGGAACAGGGAGCAGGGACAGGAGGAGAGGGAACGGCCTCAGGCTGGGCCAGGGGAGGTTTAGAGTGGAGATTAGGGAAAATTTCTACATGAAAAGTGTTGTCCAGCCCTAGCTGTCATTGCCTAGGGAAGTGATGGAGTCCCCATCCCTGAAGGGCTTTCAAGCCATGTGGATGTGGCATTTGAGGACGTGGGGCAGTGGTGGCCTTGGCAGTGCTGGAGGAACAGTTGGACTTGATGATCTTTGAGGTTTTTTCCAACCTAAGCATTTCCATGCTTTTGTGAAGCAAAAGCAGTGTGTGTTTGGATCTGTTCACTGCTACCAGCAACAACAAATCTCCTCCACTGCCAGTTTCTTGGGAAATAAATAATCAGTGGTTTAAATCAGATCGGTGCCAGTCACAGATTGTACAGCCTGTGTGAAAAACACGTGTAAGGCCAAAGAGTAAAGGCAGTGATGGATCAGGAGCAGCTGAGGCTCACACAAGGAGCTGTTGATGCAGGATACAGGGGAGATTTTTCCTCTTTTTTCAGTCTCCTGCTGACACACACCTGCTTTACTTGCAGAGGAGTGCATCCCTCTGCTTGGGAGACACCCCAGCCTATCTTCACTTTTAAAGCACTGAATGTATTGTTTAATAGAAAACCAAAATACAAGGCTGTCTCTTCCTGCATGGAATGCAAATTCTTTGTACGTGTGATGTGCCAAGGGTGTTCCTGTGCTGAGGCACACTCGGAGCTGCTGATCAGAGGGTCAGGACACTGGGAAGTGGCAGAGGGTGGGAAATATCTTTAGGGATATTTCAGAGTCATAAAATCACAGGACAGATTGGGCTGGAAGGGATCTTTAAAGCTCATTTTGTCCAAGCATCCCACAATGGGCAGGGACACCTTCCACTGTCCCAGGCTGCTCCAAGCCCCATCCAACCTGGTCTTGGACACTTCCAGGACCAGAGCCTGGAAAAATGTGGCAAGTGGTGGAAGGAAGAACAGCAGGAGCTGTGGAAGAGGAAAGAGTCTGGTCTGCTGGAGGGGAAAGGAGGAAGCAGCAGCGACACTTTGAATGGGTGTTTTGAAATATGCTCGGAGTTAATTTTATCCCGAAGCATTTGACATGAATTTAGATTTGAAATCAGTATTTGCTCATTACCGAGCAACTGATGAATGCCAAATCAGGTCATTACTCTTGGAGTGGGTTTTTATCTTCTCCCATTATCTGGGGTTGCTCAGATCCTCTTCATTCACAGTTGTCTTTTCTGGATATAATTGGGTTTAAGCAACTAAGATACTAAATGAAGTGTTGATAACAAGAAGAATTGTTCATCTCTTCAAAGATGGTTGGTTTTTTTCCCCTTCTCTCGCCCCTGGTGGTGCTGAGGACTGCTCAGCAGTAATTGTTCTAAGCTCTATGCATTCAGATGTGTTCCATCAATGTCAGGATGTGTGTACTGACCCTACCCTCCCTGCTGGAGCACATGATCTGCAGGAATTTGCCTGCAGAGCTGAAGTTCCTCTGTCCCCATTCCTGAAGGCTGTTCTGAGAGCTCAGCAAGTGCTCGGTGGGAGAATAACAAAACGACCTTAATTCCTTTGGAAACTCAACTACCTTGTTTAACTCAATAACACTGAGAGGAAATTGGTTTCCCTTCCTAAAAATGTCTTCTCTCCTCCTGGAGGAAGGGATGAGGTTTCCATTTATCAGAGCAGTGGAGATCAACAGGAAAATGTTACCAAGTTCCTGCAGCGCTTTTAATAGAATAAGGAGGCAGTGCCCTTCAGCTGTTCCTTAGCCAAACAAAATGTTTGGTGAGCCTTGCTAATCTATCCTGGCAGGACCAGAGCCACCTAACAGCAGGAAATGTCACCATGGCCAACTGCTAAAATAATATTATAATTGTGCAATTTGTATTCCTGCGGGAGAATCCGGCCACGTGCTCCAGCAGCCCAGATCCCCTGGGCTGATCCCCCAGCCTGGGCAGCAGGGGAGGGGGATTCTGCCCCTGTGCCCAGGTGAGACCCCACCTGCAGAGCTGCCCCAGCCCTGGGGACACAGCAGCACCACCTGGAGCTGCTGGAGAGAGTCCAGAGGAGGCCACAGAGCTGCTCCAGGGCTGGAGCCAGGCTGGGAGAGCTGGAGGTGCTCACCTGGAGATGAGAAGGCTCCAGGGAGAGCTCACAAACCCTTGCAAGGCCTAAGGGGGCTCCAGGAGAGCTGGAGAGGGACTGGGGACAAGCAAGGAGGGACGGGACAATGGGAAATTTATATATATATATATATATATATATATATATATATAAACCCGCTGTACTGCTGGATCCCCACTGAATGTGACAATGTCACTGTGCATTTTTTCTCTCCAGCACACAAAGCTGAACCTCTGAGTTTGCAGGCTGCAGTATTTTCCCACATCTAAATCAATTTTGGACATGCCAAGCCTCGTGCTCCCACATTGTATCTTTACACTAAATATCCTACTCCCACATCTTGTCATTTTTAAAAACGGAGCGTGGCCCAAGAGGTCCTGAAGGGCTTTTCCTCTCTTTACACAGAGCTTTTGATTCCTGGGTCTGTTTGAAAGTGTCTGAGGGCTTTCAAGATAAAATGCAGTTGTCTCCTTTTCACTCCTCTCTGGTAGGCAAAGTCAATGCCTTTGTTTCCAGGCATAGTTGAAGTGCTGCCATTCCATCTGAAAATCCCATTAATCTCATGCATCCAATGATAACATTAAAAAGTAGTACAATATATGGTTGGTTTTCCCCAGGCATCCCATTATTCAGTGAACACACATGGCTCTGTGGGAACAGGGCTCTGGGGGGAACTTCACAGGGAACTCGAGGGAAATTCCCCAGGCTTAGACCTGCCACAATGTCCCTTTTTTACTCCTAAATCATCTCCAGTTTCCTACTCCTGCAGGCACTGCTGGCAGGAAGATGGAGCTGCTGACATGGCTTTGAGTCTTTATCCCCAGGTACAGAATCCCAGACTGGTTTGAGTTAGGAGGGACTTAAAGCCATCCAGTGCCACCCCTGCCATGGCAGGGACACCTCCCACTATCCCAGGCTGCTCCAAATTCCAGTGTCCAGCCTGGCCTGGGACACTGCCAGGGATCCAGGGGCAGCCACAGCTGCTCTGGGCACCTGTGCCAGGGCCTGCCCACCCTCACAGGGAGGAATTCCTTCCCAATATCCCATCTATCCCTGCCCTCATTCAGTTTAAAGTCATTCTTTTTTGTCCTTTCACTCCATCCCCTTATATTTACTTATTTCCCCCCAAACTCTTCCCTTCACACAAATAGGAGGAGCTGGGTGCCACTGGGTTCTTCACATTTTCACCCGTTAGAAGTTCAGCTGAATGGTCATGAGGAATATTTGTACTTCAGCAAGAACAGCACTGAATTGGGAACAAATTTAACCATTAAATTAACTACTACATTTCTCCTCAAACACAAGAAGATTTCTTTGCACCATCCCCACCTTTTTTCCTCCCAGATAAACTAATGTTCCCTGTTCTGTGGGGATTTAACTCTCTTTGTCTTCAGCTTGAACACTCCCTTAACTATATTAATCTCATATTTCCATCAGAATAGATTTTTCCAAGTCTTTAGACATATTTTGCACAGGTTGGAAGACTCAGTGAGCTGCCATCTCACTCTTGTTACTCTTCAGATTTGTAATTCCCCAAAGATAAAGCAGCATTAGGAACAGCCCCCAGTTTTCTCTGGAAAGTAATTTCTGATTTCCATATTAATCAAAAATAGCTTTACCTTCGTCCTGTCCTAATCCTAGGAACAACACAGGAAGAAGATTACATTCTGTAGATGTCAGAAAAGCAATTAAAACTTGCACAGAGGAATCGAAGGGGGAAGGAATCTCACCTCCTTATTTTGTGAGCCGAGCAGGGAAAGACCCTGACCTCCAGCTGTTTGTTTCTTATTGGCTCCTTTTCTTTTGAAGTGCCTGATAGAGTCATCTTTAATATTGCAAGATTAAAATACTGGGCTTTCAGTAGACTGAGAGGGTTCTAGTGATGAGAAGAGACATTTAAGGAAGGTGAGGATTGGCTGTGAAGAGCCTGGAATTTGCAGTTGGAGAGGTGAGTGACTATTAATAGCTCTGTCTGCAGAGATGGATATTCCTTGATCCTCAGGGACTGGAGTGCAGGGAGAGCCTGCTGGAATATTCCCAGGCTGGAATAAAGGGAGCCAGGAGAGAAGGGCAGGTGAGGCACTGCCTGCCCTGCCGGGTGGCAAAGGTTCTGCTGCACAAATGTGGAACTGCAGGAATTTGGGAGGTGTGGGGGTGGTCTGAGAAGCAAAATCTGTCACAGCTGACAGGAGGATCATGGGGAAGAACAGGGACAAATGTGGTGGGGCTGGCCTTTGGGGTTTCACCTGTCACATGTCACCTGTTTGGGTCTAGCCAGGGTGTCCTGTGCGTGAATCAGGGGATGGGAGGGGAGGGGAGGTGTTTACCTTGGCTCTTTGGGATAGGGTCCTGCCAGATACAGGTTTAGGTGTAGGGGAGGAAAGACACAACAGGATGGAATGGAATGGAATGGAATGGAATGGAATGGAATGGAATGGAATGGAATGGAATGGAATGGAAGCCCTGTGGAAAGGGCAGAGGAGCACATAAGTAGATGCTGCTGGGGTGTGGATTCCGTGTGTGTGGGATGGATTTCTCAGGATCATGCTGTTGCTCTTACCTTTGAGGAGAGGGGATTTTCCCAGAG
The DNA here is from genome assembly GCF_031753505.1 of Anomalospiza imberbis. NCBI lineage: Eukaryota > Metazoa > Chordata > Aves > Passeriformes > Viduidae > Anomalospiza > Anomalospiza imberbis. The sequence continues at coordinate 31,528,139 of NC_089682.1, forward strand.
CTGTTCTCCTAAACATTTTTTATTCTCCATTTTGTCAGGTTCCTGCAGGGTGAACACTGAAGCTGCAGATATCAATTTTTTCTGACTGAACCTTTGAACTGAACCCAGTTTGCAGCTGTAGATTGATTGTTGTAGATCCCTTCCAACTGAACAATTCCATTCTAATCTCTTCTATTCCTTCCATTCCATTCTTTCCTTTTAGTGGGCACATCTCTGGAATGTGTGACATCATACCCACAATAATTCCCTTCCTGAAATACTTCTGCTGTTAAATAGACCCATTCTGGAAATTCCTTTCCTCCACTTGGCTGATAACCCTGGACCAGTCCAAGGCACCGTGGTCAAACTTTGGATCCCAAAGTCCTGTGTTTATTGCAATAAATTGCTCCAGCAACTTGCCATGTGACTGATGATAGTTCTCAACACTGAACTTTTTCTCCTGCTTTCCCCATGCACTGCAACTCACAACAATATGATCATGGAATGACTTTAATTAGATGGGATATTGGGAAAGAATTCCTCCCTGTGAGGGTAGTAAACCCTGGCGCAGGTTGGCCAGAGAAGCTGTGGCTGCCCCTGGATCCCTGGAAGTGTCCAAGGCCAGGTTGGAGGAGATTTGGAGCAAGCTGGGATAGTGGAAGGTGTCCCTGCCCTTGGCTTGTGGTTGAAATGAGATATTTTTAAGGTCCCTTCTAACTCAAACCAGTCTGGAATTTTATACAAAATATTCTGCTATAAAACTTTGCTTCCTATTTTATGGCATTAAAAGCATTTTTAGTTGTGACTTACAGCCTGTGAGAGCCCTTTATAAAGCTGTTTTAAATGAAAACTCTTGAGGTGTTTGTGTGTTAGTTTATTTTTGATAGGGAGAAAAACCTGCTGCAAAAAGAGATTATTGTCTTCATGCATTTTTAAACCTTATTCAGCCAGAGCTGTGACAGTGACAAACTAGCCTCAGGTAATTTCTTCTCCTTGACATTTGCAAGTCTGATACATTTTTCCAAGCTGTGGCTGCCCCATCTCTGGGAGTGTCCAGGCTGGATGGGGCTTGGAGCAGCCTGGGATAGTGGAAGGTGTCCCTGCCCACTCAGGGGTTGGAATTGGATGAGCTTTAAGATCCCTTCCAACCCAAACCATCTGTGATTCTGTGGTACTTTGAACTAATACACATTTCCTGAAATGCTTCCAACGTAAATTTAGAGAATTCCAGATTTCTAATGAATTTGTTTTACTGGAAATTAAATGCTAAACCTGAGTCTTTCAACTCTTGCTATATTTCCCAATTTCTTTGCTGTTGGTCCTGTAATTTTTGAAAAGGATTGGGGCAGAAAGCCCAGTTCTTGATGGCTGGACAAGCTGGATTTTGGATCTCAGGTCTCATTTTACTTTATTTAAGAACAGCAACTTAGATTCGAGCCACAGGTGACCTGGCGAAGCAGGGGGTGAGTGCCACACGTTAGAATTCCACCTGGGAAATGAAGCTGGCGTTCAGTCGTGGTTTCCGTCAATTTATTGCTGTCACTCAATGGGCATTGATCTTGTCCTGGAAATCTGCAGAAGTTCATTGACATTGAACAGGAGCACTGCCTGACCTGCTGCCTGGTGGGTATTTGACACCAAGGAGTCATTTTGTGCCAGCAAGGACCCCCGAGATGTCACTGAAGTGACATCAAACTGCGTTTGACCCACTTGATGTTTGCCAGGTGACCTAGAACTGGCACTTGCTTGTGTTTAAAAGAAGCAGCAAAATCTTCAGGAGTGTTTCCTAAGGCTGCTCCGTTGCCAATCAGTCTGTTAAAACCAGATTCCTGGAGGAAATTGCTAATTTCTTTAGGCCATGGAAAAACTTCCTCAGAGCCTCCTTTGCCATCACAGGCAAGGACACCTTCTGCTGTCCCAAGCTGCTCCAAGCCCTGTCCAGCCTGGCCTTGGACACTTTCAGGGATCCAGGGGCAGGCACAGCTTCTCAGGCAACCTGTGCAATGTGTGAATCCATAAAGAGCTCAGAGATGAGGAATTGTCTCAGTGTTTTATAGGGCTGAGGATTTAGAGTAATTTAAATGCATTCTTTACATACAGCTTTTAAAATAACCCTATCCAATAAAATAGATGCTGTTTCTGCTTGCCCTGCTTGGAAGTGGACCAGGACTTTGTGAATGACAGGAGTTCTCCATGCTGAGATGGAGTGGGAGGCACAAATCCAGGCAGAGGAGGATTTCAGGTGATCGAAAGGGAAAGCAGCACCACTGCCTACAGAACTGGTGAGGGACTGTGTGCTGCCAGTCATGTTGTGCCAGGATAAAGAGAAACTTGGTTTATTTTACCTATTTTAGTTATTTTTTGAATGTAGACACAACATCAGCCGATCCTTTATTTCTCAACTGTTCCTGTTAACATTTTTAGGCAGAAGACAAAACCTGCCAGGAGTTTTGGCTCTGTAAACAGGGTGCCCAGAGAAGCTGTGGCTGCCCCTGGATCTCTGGAAGTGTCCAAGGCCAGGTTGGATGGGGCTTGGAGCAAGCTGGGACAGTGGAAGGTGTCCCTGCCCATGGCAGGGGGGGAACTGTATGAGCTTTAATGTCCCCTTACACCATTCAATCATTCTCTCCACAATCCATACTTATGTGTATGTATTGCTATTTTTCTGTTTCAAGTGCCCCAAATGATATTTTATGAAGTATATTTGATGCCATGAATTAATGGCAGTTTTATACTGTTGTTTGTTTTTTTGGTAACAATTTTGAAGTCCATCTGAGAGATTCCCCTGGATGCCTCTTCCCTCTCCTTATCTTTGCTCCTCACTTAAATCATACCTCAGGTTCTGCTGGTAGAACTGAAGCCTACTGATATTCTGAGTCCCAAACCATAATTAGTCATCTTCCCTTTTTTAAGCTGATTTTTTCAACCCAGCAGCCCCCAGTACAGGAGGGGGCTGATGTGAACCCTCTGATTTTATTTTGCTCGACATCGTGCCTTTCACTCCTTTCACTTCTGAGCTTTTCTCTTTTTCCCTCTCCCTTTTCCATCCCAGTCCATTACTCTAATTTGCTATTCCTGGAGGGAACTGCTGATCCTTTTTGCTGTTTCCCAGCCACACTGGATGTGTTATTTTTAAGGCAGCCTCACCACCTGCAGTGCAATGACTCATTTTGGATTTGCCAGGTCCCCACGTTTCTGCCGAGAAATCGGCTCCTAGATTGAATTCCTGAGCGGATTGTTAGGATCACAGCAGAGAATCCCCAAATCCTTGGAGAATGTTAAAGTCACAGGTATTCCCTAAACACAACCCAACATTGCCCTTCTAAAATGAGGGGGCAGAGAGTTCCCCCAGGACCTTTAATTCCCCCTGTCCCTGGAAGTCTCCAAGGCCAGGTTGGATGGAGCTTTGAGCAACCTCATTTTTTAAATCCCTCTGGGGATGGGGACTGCACCACTTCCCTGGGCAGCCTGGACAATCCTTTCCATGAAATAATTTTCCATCCTCCTCCCTCGCTCTCCATCTGCCATCCATCCTGAGAGACACAGTCCCAGTTATCCATGTGAAATAATTGCCCCTCACAAATTTTGGGATTTTTTTTAACAAGACTGCCTGCTTCCCTGTGTTAAAAAACAAGTAAAAGAGGAACTGCCACAAATTTATCACTTTTTACCTGCTTGAGTAACCAGGAGGATGCACCTCAACCATAAAATGTAATTTACTTAATTAGTAATTGCTTTGTTGAGTTGGACCAGTGTAGAAATCCTTGTTTTAAAGCAAGCAAATTAAAACTGTGCTAAAACATCCCAGGCTGCCACCCCTCAGCTATGGGGTTTATTATGTTTGGAGTTTCTTCTGGGCTTTTTGTAAGGAATAAAATATTTACAGGATGGAGGGAAGAGATTTATATTTGCTTTTTTGTAATTATTTTTTTTCTTCCCAAGCTTTCTGAAGAGATGCTCTACCAGAACACCAGGTGCAAAAACATAACTCAAGTATTCCCAGAAATTGGTTGGGTTTGGTTTTTTTTTTTTTTTTTTTTTTTTTTTTTTTTTTTTTTTTTTTTTTTTTTTTAAGAAGAGGGATTATAGGCCATGAACATGGTTTATAACACTTCTTCAGGGGTTGAAAAATTCAGTTTATGAACCAGAAGTAGTAAATGCTGCACGGCCCCATTATTCCAGTGCTGTTCTTCCTCCCTGGATTTTGGTGAGTTGGGCAGGAGCTGGTGGGGTTCTCAAGGGTCAGGTGGAACAGTCAGGGAATCTCATCCCAGCTCTTGGCTGGAAAATCAGTAACAAAAACCTTGAAATAAGGTGGGATCACTGTATCCCTGCTGCCTTTCTGGCAGAACCTTTGCACTTCCAAGCTGGTGAAATCAGATTTTATTTCCACCAGAGCCGTTTTTTAAACAGCACTGTGGAGTTTTGCCAGTTCAAATATTAGGGATTCTCAGCTTCCCCCAGGCATAATTTGAATCCCATCTCCTGGCTCAAATACATGTGAGAGACCCATTAAGCCTTTTAACACCCAAAACCTGCTTTTGTTAATATTCTCCGTGTGCTCCATCTGCTGCTGTGTTTGTCCATAGCCAATGGATTTGAGAGCAATTCACTTCTCTGGTCTGAGGCCAAAATGTCCAAAATACCATATGGACATTTGAAAGTTAATGAGCATTAAAAATTTTCAATATCTAAGGCTGTTGTGATCCCTAAACCTGAGTCTTCCTTGAGTTTGGCCTCTTCTTGTAACACTAAATATTTTATCATTTTGGATTTTTAGCTTTGCAAATGAAAATCACAACGTTTGTGCTTTGAAACTGGCCCTTTGGGGCAGTAATTTGATTTGTAACATTGTTTTGACTGTTCTGGAGCTGCCTATGACTAAAATGAGCTGAAAAAGGAAATTTGGTGTCCCCAGAGATGTTGTTTAAGGGTGTGAATCAAGGATGAAATCAGGAGGATGCTGCCAGTGCCAGAGGACAAAGTGGAGTGTAAAAAGCAGAGATGGGAGCCAGGACTATGTTTATGCTATAGAGAGACTTAATTAGTTAATTAATTGATTGATTACTGATTAATTGATTAATTACCAGGCAGTTTCTGTTGTGTTAATCATTGATCATGCTCAGGGCAGTGCTGGGCACCTTGGCTTTGGCCACACACCTGGAATACCATTTTTTAAGGCAGTTCCAAACCTGGCAAATTTAGTTCAAGCATTTGGAATAAGAAAAGCTAAAAGCCTGGAGCTTTTTGCCATCGCCTCTTTCAATCCAAACCATTCCAGGATCCTATTTTGTACCCAGTTGTTGCAAACACCAACTTGGCAGGAAAAAGAAATCACAACAGTCAGAAAACAGGGACAAATTCCCAGTTCCAGGATCGAGGAAGACATCAGGAATGTGAAACAGTTGCCTTTCCCTAGCTGGAAGCACAGAGGTTTTGCATGCACCACACTCTGTGACAGAGCTAAAAAAATGGGGTTTGAACTGATCCTCTTTTTAGCTCCTGGCTTGGGCGCAGAGCTGAAAAGGACGGATCGAAAATTAGCCAGATGAACAAGTGCATTTTGGACATCACAAAGGGCTGTTTTCCATTACAGTTATTGTAAATATCTTGCTGTAACCTATAACCTGAGGGCGTGGAGAGCACGGAGTCCTGCCTGCATTTCTATTCCCAACTCCTCCAGAAAGGGCCTTCTCAGCCCTCTGCAGCTGCCATAAAAATTCTGCCAGAGTAGACCAGGAGCATCCAGGTGAGGCTCTCCTCGCCCTCCACAAATTCAGGGGAATGGCAGAGTCATGACTGAAAAGCAAATGAAGGCAATCCTGGGAGTGTTCAGGACCAGGTTGGATGGGGCTTGGAGCAACCTGGAACAGTGGAAGGTGTCCCTGCCCATGGCAGGGGGTGGCACTTGGCGGGCTTTAAGGTCCCTCCCAATCTAAACCATCCTCGGATTCTATTACTACATGGTCTGTTTCAAGCTGAGCACTCTTCTGCCATCTTAATTTATTTTAAATCTTTCCAGCTGAATATTTCCCTGGAGACCATTATTGGATAAGGTTGAGCCACAATTGAGTATTTAAGAAAAACTGCAAAGGAGCTTCTTTATCTCAGGCTTCCACTTTCTGTGGAGCAACAAACCCTTTTATTTTATCAGTAGGGGCTGTTCATACCCTACTTTGGAATTTTCAAATACAGAATGAAGCACATCATTGCAAGGAGAATCAATATTGCACAACTTAAACCCTTTTCCAGAACTTCTTTCCCACAGAGCCTTTTCTGAACACAGGAGAGGATATGACACTTGTCTGTGGCCCAGAAGTGATATTGATTGACAGTCTGACAAGTTCTGTCACTCTGGTTTATTTATAGTGTGTGCACTAAGCAATCAACAATCTCTCTAATATTTTTGGACAGTTGCTTCTAGTTTTCAGGATGAGTTTTGCTCATCCAAATGCATCCCATACCCAGACAGCTGCAGTAAGGCCTGGGAGGTTTGTTTTGGATGTAGGTGGGAAGTAAAACTGAGGTGGAATTGAAGAAAGAATGGAACAATCTCTTTTTTCCTACATCTTGCAACTGTATTGAGCCTTAAAAATTGGTCTGAAAGCAAGGTTAGTCTGAGGAAGAGAAAATCAGAGCAATGTGTGTCCAAAGCAGTGCTCCCGTCACTTCCTTAATATCTTTTTAGGCTTGTAAATTCTCCTAATTCCTGGCATGATGAAGGAAACAACTTCCAGCTGACGTGTGGCATGGTGCAACCACAAAGTCCCATGGAAGAGCTCAAAGCTCTGTGCAAAATCATCTCTTGCCCAGCCAAATTCCCAGCAGGAAGCAGCCAGGATTCTGCGGCTCCTCAGGGCAGGGAGGCCCCACTGTCCATCCCCTTGCCTTTGACCTCCAGCTGGGGAAAGCTCCTCCAGGCAGGCAGGACCCCATTGTGTCAGCACTGTGACCCTGTGGAATGGGGACAAACAGGTAGTGCCACGTGTCTCAGCCGTCCTGCCAGGGACTGGAGGTTTTGTCCCCATCACCCCGTGCCAGAGGCCCCTCTGCCACTCCCAGCCCTGTCAGCATTGCTTTCTTAGGAGTCTCTGCAATATAAAGGAAATGGGCATCAAAACACAAGATTTCCTGCCGGATCCTTGTGGGTTTTGTGGGCATTTTGGGGCGCTTGGGTTTCTCTGTGGGGTTGTGTTATGGGTACGGGTGATGCCTGTGGAGCTCACATCCTTGGCCTCCAAGGTGTTGTGTTCACCATGTAAAATGTGGATAAGCCCTAAGGAAAATTCCTTAAGGAGCTGTGCTTTCACACAAATGGAATTTGATCAAGCTGTGATCCTGGGGAGGGAGAGGAAGGAGACAGAAGGAGGTACAGATATCTTCTCATCAGAGAGGACCTGCACTCTTCCTTCCTCATCCTCTGCTCTGCAAGTCCAGAACTGCCTCCCCTCCTGGGGAGCCTTCCTCCTCCTCTGTAATGTCTTCACATCCTGGGAATGTGGGGCTGGATTGATGGGATATTAGGAAGGAATTCCTCCCTGGGAGGGTGGTGTGCCCTGGCACAGGGTGCCCAGCGAAACTGTGGCTACTCCTGGACCCCTGGAGGTGTCCAAGGCCAGGTTGGACGGGGCTTGGAGCAGCCTGAGACAGTGGAAGGTTGGTTTTGCATGGCTCTGTGTAACGAGCAGGCAATAGTTGCTGTTTATATAAAGGGAAGGACCCTTCAGGGGAAAAAAGAAGCAACTGTAAAAGGCCTCCAGGAGCGAGATTGTCAAATGTGAGAGCAAATCTTTTTTCAAAGCCTTGCTGTGTCTGGTGCATCCACATTCATTTGACTGCTCTGCTCTTGGGCTGATGAGGCTTGAAACAGTAATAAGGGGGTGGCATTTTTTAATGGGAACAAATGTATTTATTATCCTCGGAGCCTTCAGAAATGCTGGATTCTCAACCATCCATTAAGTTGCTCTTCAGAACAGTCCCACCCTTGCTTTCAGCTTTTCCTCTATTTTTACATGCATTTAGCATGAGTGGGCTGGAATAGTTTCATGGCAAGGAGGTGAGTGAGTGATGGGATAGCTGTGGTTATGTGGGATGATCAGTGGGAAATTAAACCTGCTCCAGCCCCTGGGCTCCAGCAGCATCCAGGTGCATTTACCTGGCTGCTTGTCCAAGGAGAGGCATCAGGAGAGGTTTGGGTAGAACTTGCCATGGAAATGTGTCGAATGTGTGATGAGGGAAGACAGGAAAGGTTATCCTGTCCTTCCTGCCCTGAGCTGGCAGAGCAGGGTTCAAACAGAGATGTTTTAAACAGTTCCCACTGAGCAGGGAAGGTCTGGCACTGCCCTTTGTAAGAAGCTGCTCAGAGGTCACCTCCCTAAACGCCACATGCCAAGGGATATTCCCTGGGGACAGCTCCCCAAAAGGCAGGAGGAGCTGCACAGCCTAAGCCTGGAGCTCTGCAGATGTGTGAGGAGCCAGGCAGGCTGGGAAGATCCTTCTGGAATGAGATTGGCTCATGCCATGGGAGAGCAAGCTTTGATGACACCCCTGCTGTGAGTCCTTTGGGAAATGCTGGAGCTCTTCCTCTCTGGAGGCTGGTTTCCGATGCAGAAGGAGTTCCCAGATGTCCTCCTCAGCTCCTTTCCCTATGTCCCCTCTCCATCACATCGCCAGGCACATTCTTTCCGGTGTCACCGCTCCCAGCAATCAACGTTCAAGAGCCTTTCCTGCAAGTCTGGCTGGTGGAGGCTTCGGTGGAGCAGTGCCAGGGAGCCTACGTGGTGTCTGCTCTCTCATTTCTCACTTCTGAGGGTAATTCCTCAAGTACCAAATCTGCACATCATTCATTTCCCGACATGTGATTTTCTGCAGGAAGAAATTCCCAATCACTCAAAAGGGAATGGATTTACAGCTGTGTGTAGTTGAAGGCATGAAGTTTCTCACGTTTTTGTCCCGAGAAGGTGCTTGTAAATCCTATTTCGGAAGAGTTTCTGAGGGCTGGGCAATAAAGAATGAGAAATGCTGGATGGGCTTAAAATAGAACATGAAAGTGTTTTGCAGGGGAAAATGCTTTGGCTCCATCTGGCTGACCCGATGAGGTGATCATAAAGCAGAAGTGTTCCTGGGGCTGCTGCAGCTTCAAAGCTGTCACTCAGCAGAAACAAAGGGGTGGACAGTGGCTAACGGGGTTTAGAGGGAGGATTGGTAAAACAGAAGCACAGAATCAGGTTGGAAAAGCTCTCCAAGACCACTCAGTCCAGCCATTTCCCCAGAACTGACAAAGCCACCGCTGACCCGTGTCCCCAAGCACCACATCCACATGGCTTCAGGCATGGGGACTCACCTGTGCCCTGGGCAGCAAATTTACCTCATATTTATCTCATATTATCTCAAATTTACCCACCTCAGAGCAGTGAATACCACAAGAGGGACAGTTTTGTGTGGCTGCCTGGCTTCTCCTTCCAAGGAATGCTGGTGGTTAATTGAGCTCTCAGTTGCAGCAAGTGTGGAGCTGGAGTCCTTGGCAGCTCAAGGAGTTGAAGTGTGGTTTTATAGTGCTTTGTCCTGCCCTTAGATAAGGGACTTTATCATCTGTCCCTGTAAAAATCCTTGTGACACGGCCACTTTGAGGAGTCTGCACTGCTTGAGACTCATGAAGGAAGAGAATGGAGGAGAATATTTTGTCTTGTAAATTAATGTCAGCTGCTCGTAGCAATTAAGGCCTTGATCAGATAATGGTCAATGAAATTACTCTTGAAGAAGTGAAATGGCACATTCTGGAATTCGGTGTTGTAAGTGACAATTCTCAGTGGGTGGGAGGCTGAGACATGGACCAAAGCATGGGCTCTGCAGCCAAGGAGAAGCAAATTCTCTTTCAAGAATTTCAAGAGAACCTTCAGAGCCTTAGCATTTGTGTATTTTCATGGCTTGGGTGTCATTTAGATGATTTTGATACAGAAACATTTAAAAATACATGAAAAATTAAAGATGGCTTTTAAATACCTACTTGATGCAGCCCTGTGTGCTTTTTGCTTTGCACAGTTTTGTGTGGTGATTTTTAAAGCAGCTCAGCCAGTGCTTCCCAGAGCTGGAGTGCTGTGAGTTTTCCTTGGGGAGGAGATTAAATGAACACTGCCTTTCTTACTCCTATTGATTGTGGAGATGATATTCAATTAAAATAAGCCACAAAACAACTTTGGATTTCTTCTATGAGGAATCTAATAAATTTTGTTCAATATTTTTCATCTCATTTTCTTTCCTTCTGCACCATTGCAAGGCCTCAAGCCCAGCAGAGTCCTGTCATGTGCAGATCCATAGAAAGTAAAGGATATTTTCTTTCTCTTCCTGACATTTGCATGTCAAGAGGGTTTGAGCCTCTTGCTGTTATTTTTCATTCAGGGTGATAAGGAAGGACAGACATGGCAGGAGGGGAGCAGTAGCAGCAGCAGGATCAGGAATTTACAAAAATTTATATACATATATTTATATTTATAAAAATTACAGGCTTATGGAGTACTTTTGAGTCAGAAAAGATATTTTAAAGGTCATCCAGTGTCCATGGACAGGGACACTTTCCACTATCCCAGGTTGCTCCAAGCCCCATCCAACCTGGCCTTGGACATTTCCAGATCCAGGGGCAGCCACAGCTTCTCTGGGCACCCTGTGCCAATGTTTTATCACCTTCATGGTAAGAAATGTCTTCCTCGTATCTAATCTAAATCAACCCTCCTTCAGTTTGAAACCTTTCCCTTTGTCCAATCACAACAGGCCCTGCTAAATAAAAAATGCCTCATGTATTTTTAAACCTGCTGGATTTTGAGTGCTGGGAATTTCCAGGCATGTTTCTTCTGGCACAGATTGCCCCAGATTTTGATCCTTTCTTATTTTTCACTATGTCCAAAAAAAGGAGCAAACCGCACTAATTTTCCTGTACCTTTCCCATCTCTGCTTTGCCTCAAAATAGAAAGGACAAATTTTCTTGCTGGAGGTCAGCACTTATCAAAGTTTATGAGATCAGAGTGGAGGATAATGCAGAACAGGGCTTCTTTTTGCATCCAAAGCTATTAAAGCTTCCTTGATAGAAATCATATTTATTTGAGCCGAAATGAATCCAAACCCAGCCATAACTTACCTTCAGAACAACAAAAGATACCACGGCAAGGAAGAGTCCTGCCAAGCAGAAACTAAACCCAAAAAAAAAAAAGCAGAAAGACCAATTGAGTCCCCAGCCCTGGAGGTTTTTAAAATAGGTGTGGATGTGGCACTTGGGGACGTGGGTTAGTGGTGGCCTTGGCAGTGCTGGGGTGTGCTTGGACCTGATGGTCCTGGAGGTCTTTTCCAAGTGAAACAACTCTGTGATTCTATAAATACACAGTTGCCTCCATATGCCTGAAATAAATCCTTCAATACTCAGCTGGATGGAAAATCTTACCCAAAGCCACACTTCTCTTGTGGCTTGACTTATTTCAGGCTCTGTTTTTAAGGTATAACCCCAAGATTGCAAATTTTGGTCCGAGAAAAGGAGGGTTTTTTTTCTGATTTTGACAGTGGGTAAGTGCTGGTGGCATCTCAGAGGGCACAAGTGAAACACTTGTAACAACACAGAACTGTGTTTGTCATGGCTGGTGACTAAAGACTGGTAATTAAGGATTATTACTAAAGACTGTAGCAGTTTGTGGGATTCAGGGCTTATTTGGGGGGATTTTCCAGCAGCAAAGGTCAGAAGAACCTCTTGGAGCCCCAAGAGCCTGTCATCTAGATCCCTTGCAAATGAGCAGGGGACTTCCCAACACCATGACACACACAGCCATCATCATCTGTGCCCGTGGCAGGGAATTGGGATGGTCTTTAAGGTCCCTTCCAACTCCAACCTTCATGTAGCCAAGAAGGCAAAACCCCGTGGAGAAACACAGGTGGGAGAATTTTAGGGGAAATACACTTCAAGAAGTGAGCTGGAGTTGGTTTAGCACCCCTGGCTAGATTGTCAGGAGGAGACAGGAAGAGTGTGGAGCAATAAATGTCCCGGAAAAGACATGGTTGTCTTCTAATGAACTGGACAGAAGGGATATTTCTGATTTAAGATCCTCATCATTAATGCTCTGCTTGCAATCACTGGATCTGCTAATAACTTTCTAAGGAGCTTCTTGATTGCTGAAAGGCTTTAGATATTCCTTGGTAGGATGAAAACAGAGTTCTGTGTAGCCTAAAGAAAAAAAAAAATCTGTTAAACTGCTGCTTATCCAACATTAACTACAGCAATTTTTAATTAACCTGATTTAGAAGCCAAATATATCACTGATGAAAATGAGAGGGTAGAACATCCAGTCATTTATTCCAGTACAGTAGCCATGATTGTTGAATTAGATTTATTCAAATGAACCTCAACATTTCGCCACAGAAGTCAGTGGTACCAGGGTTTCAGAGCAGTGGGATTTGGGGTGTGGGAGGGGGGACTGTGCTGTGTCTCTTTTGGTGCTCAGAAGAGGGAAGTACAGACCCACGCTGGCTTTTATTTAATAAAATAAAATATTAAGAAAGATGGGTGTAAATCCACTGCTAATTACCTCCTCCCAGCCTTTGCTGGCAGCCAACAGCCTGTATCAGCGGGGCTTGGCATGGAAACACTCTCCAAGGGCCATTCCATTGGCTCTGCTCTGGGATGATGGCCAAGGGGACATACAGATAAGCCGGGTGGTGACGCACAGCACAGCCAAATTGTCCACCAGCAAAGCAGGGTTAATGTGTCCCATTCACTCTGCCAGGGGGATTTACTCAGCAGCACATAAGGAGGATGGAGTTTTTTGGGCATTACTCTTTTCTGTAGGGAAAACCTGCAAGAAATTGAAGGAAATCAAAAGCAAAATGGTAAGCAGTGACAGGACCCCAGGGAAGGGCTGGAGCTGTGCCAGGGGATGTTTAGGTTGGATTTCAGGGAAAGGCTCTTCCCCCAGAGGTGCTGGGCACTGCCCAGGCTCCCCAGGGAACGGGCACAGCCCCACAGAGCTCCAGGACTGTTTGGACACCTTTCCCGGGGGTGCACAGGGTAAGATTAGGGGTGTCTGTGCAGGGCCAGGGGTCGGGGTGGATGATCCTTGGGGTCCCTTCCAGCTCAGGACATGGTGTGATTCTGTGGAAAAGGAGCAGACCGAGGTGCAGAGGCTGTGTCTGTGCTCTCCGCAGAGGACTGGAATTTCCAGTGGAGTAGGAGTTGGATGCAGGACACCTGCACCTGTGTGGGTGCACACAGGCTCTGGGGTGTGCCACAGATTTCCAGCCCCCCACTTCCATCACACAATTGCCCTGAACTCCCTGTGACCCCTCCCAGTGAGGCTGATGCAAGCTGAAGATGCTCTGCAGCCTTGCCCAAAGTGCCCATTAAACCCTGCGTGGCTCCAAAGGGTCCTTCCAGGTGGCCTGGCAGGTAATCAGGTCCCTCCTGGGAACAGCACTTGTGCAGCCATGGGTGAATCCAAGGCGGGCATGTTTTCCTGCAGGATCCCTGCCTTCCCTTCAGCAAGAAACTCTGCTTAATGGAAGTGCTGAGCTCTCCAAAGTGCTGCCACGCAGCCCAAGAAAACCTTTCCAATATCGCTGTGCTGGTGGGGTTTTGTACCTGAATTCCACGTTCAGAGTATGGATTTTCCCAGCAGTTTTCTCCAAAGCACAGTGAGCACACCTGCATTCCTTGTTTCCTACAGGAATAAAGATGAAATATTGATGATGTCACATGTGGAGCACATTCATGGTCCTTCCTGTCCCCAGAGAATCCACCTGTGTTTTCCCTCGCTGGCCTGTGTGCTCACACAGGTTGTTTATTGCTCTTCAGGGCTGCCATCCTTGCTGAGTTGATAAAATCCTAATTCCTGTTTTCTTCTCCTTCCAGGTTATCCAACAGGTTATCCCACTGCTGCCCCAGCCTACAATCCCAACATGTATCCAACCAGCAGCCCTGGCTACGCCCCAGGTAAAAATTCTGAGAAAGGCCTGAAAACATTCCTTGCTCATCCATTTCCAAGTACTCACTGGAGATGAAAAATAATATCTCACCCTTCAATTTGACTTTTGGTTGCTTGAGGTGTTTATTCTGAGTGGTTTTGCCTCAGGAGAGCTGCAGGATTTTACCACTCCCAGATGAAGCTGCCTTTTGAGCTCAGTGTGCAGCAGGAAGAGCTGCTTGCACAAGGAACACAAAGCTGGACTTTGTGCCAGTCTTGCTAAACCCTCTCTTCCCCTTAATTGCCAAGTTTTCAGTCTCCCAGTTGTCATAAAATCAGTGGATCCCCAGGCTCAGGCGCTTTCCAAGGCTGATGAAACAGGAATGAGGGGTTTGTTGCCAAAATCTTTTGGTTTTGTCTTTTCTACATCACAGTTTACACATATTCCATAAAACTGTTTATTGTGGATGATTCTGGAAGGGATCTGTTGTGTTTTGTTCGGGTTTATGTGCTTTTAATAAGGCCTTTATCTGCATTTCTTCCCATTAAAGCCTTACCATGGAACATGAAACAATTTTTGTTCCCCTGGATTTGTGCTGGCCACCCTCCTTTCCCCTGAAGGATAAAACACTGGAGGAATTAAATCCATAGAATAAGAAAAAGCCCACAAATTTATTAGTAGCTTGTCCTGCCAGAGGCTGGCAATGTCCTCCCTGCTCAGCCAGGAATGTAAATACTGCAGCATTCTGGCATTTTGGCCTGGATATTATAAAATGTCACTTGTCCCCAGTTGCGCAGGCAGCAGCTCCTCCACTGAGTGGGCACATGGCCAAGGGAACACCCATGTGAGAGGAAACCCCAAATCACTGAAGGATAGGGATTTTGGGGGGTCTGAATTGTTTCTTGTACATCTTAGACACCATTTAATCATTTCCATCTCGGAAATCTCCTGATGTCCAGGGACCTGACAGGTGGTTTTGCGTGGAGAACAAAAACCTTCCAGTGGGCAACACAGCTAAGCACTAAACTAGTGAGGAAATTCAGAAATACATTAAGAAATTCAGAAATAAATTAAAATTCAGAAAATAAATAGGACTTAAAATGCTGAAACTTTTCATGGAGTTTCCCGTAAATCTCGAGGCCAAGTTGAAAAGACTTGGTTTAGATAAAGGTGTCCCTGCCCAAGCACAGGGTTGGAACTGGATTGTCCTTAAGGTCCCTTCCAACCCAAACCATTCTGTGGTTCTGTTCTAAACAATTTTTACAGCTCTTGAAATCAATACCATTTAATATCACAGCAGGATATTAAACCATTTTAACCACTCTGGGAAGCAGAAGCAGGCTCTGCTGCTCAGGACCTCCCAGCACCACACTCAGTGGTCCCTTCTCAATGGAAAGCAGACTTCCAGGAGGAAAAAAATAAGAAATTTTGAGAGCTAACTGATGGAAAAGAAGTGCCATAAAATCTCCCAGCAGTGGGGACATGTGACAGAGTGACAGCGTCCTCAACTCTGTTAAATGGAATTGGGCTGAGCTAATTCTGTGGTTCAGTGGCTGAGCTAAAACCTTCATCAGTACAGAGAGTGTTTCCTCAGATTGAAGGAGCTGCTGTCACACAGGAGGCTGGAAAAAGCCTGGAGAGGAATGTGCTCCTGGTGTCCTTCAAACACACTGGGAATCAGCTTGGGGGTTAAAATCTTGGACTTCTCAAACAGCAGACTAATTCTAATTATGTTTTTAAGGGATTTTAGACATTGAGTCTAAAAAAGAAAGAGATGCTGCATGTTCCCAGCAGATCTACTGCTCCTGAACATCCCATCCATGGACAAGGTCCTGTTCCAAAGCTCCCAGGCTGGGCAGGAGGTGGTTCCTGCTGGCAGAAATCCCTCCAGCTCACTAAAACAAATCACAAACCAAGGGTTCATCTGATTCTCCAAATGGAGATTAACCAGGGAAAGGTGCCCCTCAATACTGCTTGGAACAGAGGTTGGAAAGGGTGGGAAGAGCTTGTGGTTTCTGAATTCTTGGGACGTAACTGCAGGCAAGATCTCTTGAACAGAACCATTCTGTCCCAGCTTTTTCACCCTCTCTGCTCCACTCTGAAGATGCTCCTGCTCCCTCTCAGATGTCTCTTGCCTCAAACCTCATGAATTTTGCTCTTTGGATTTTGCTTTGGATTCCTTACAAAGTTTTGGCAGGAGATCAACCCCTGAGCGAAGATAATTCCAGTTTTCAAATCCCACCCGCTTTTCTCCCTGATGTTCTCCAAACACTCCCTGATGCTTCGCTGGAAGTCAGCCATGCCTCATGCTCTTCTCTTGACCTCGTGGCTTCCAAAATCCTGGGATCCACATGGGAAATTAAATGATGTAGTGACCTAGACTTTGCAACAGCATCAGAAGGAAACAAGGAGAGGAACTTGGAGAAGTCTAGAGTCCCCTTGGTTCAGTCCTCCAGTGAGGAAAGGGAAATGGTGACTGGAGCTAGTCTTGATTTCTCCTTCTCCCAATGCCAGGTTTCTAGTGGATATTTGCTGGTGTTTGAGCCCAAAAGGTGTTAAGTTACTCCCCTGATCATTCCAAATGAGACTTACAAGCAAGGGCATGAATTGGACTGGATGATCCTTGTTGATGCCTCCCAACTCAGGATGTTCTGTGATTCTATCAATGCCTTTCCATTCCACTTCAAGTTCCTGCTTTGTGTGATTTTCCTGCTGCATTTTCCACAGTTTTTAGAGGGAGAGACCCAAGGCAAAACACCAGCATTGCAAACTCATGCTTACAATAAGCCTATTTTTTTAGGACACTGTTCTTAAAAAGTCCCTTTTAAGTATGCAGAAATGAGCATCTAAAATCACTCTGCTGCAGAGACACAATAAAACAAAAAAAAATTATATATGTCTTCATTAAGCCTGGTGCATGTTCCCTCGCAGGCATTCTGTCTTGCTCATGGTTGTTTTGTTTTAACTTCCTTCATTAAAGCCTCCCTTTTTTATTTTCCTGAAAGTAGGACACACACTTTGCTTGTGGAGGCTGGCTGAGGCTGGAGCTGTGTTTATTAATAATGCAGGGCAGAAGTAATGGCTTTGCAGTAGTGCTCTTACAGAGCAGGACTAAAATCAGCCACAGAAATTAGGGATCTGTGTGGGAATACCGTGGCACAGGACGGAGGCTCAGATCCCCCATTCCTGCTCGTGATCCTGCCTGGAGGAAATGCTGCTTTGCAGAAGGGAGTTGGAGTATCAGCAGTGCTCTGAGCCATCCTCTAGAGGTGCCCACTGACTCTCTGGGGACACCAGTGAGTCCCCTAAGGGGTATCTTGGGGTCTGGGGAGGTGAATATGCTGTAATGCCTCACAAGGCTTTCCAAGGATAAATGCTCCCATCCTTTTGAGGTACTCAGGCACAGGACTGCCTGGGCAAATAAGCTTATTGCAAACTTTGTTCAGGGCTGGAGGCTGTATCCATCACAAATGAGGTTGTTAGAGGGAAGCAAGATATCCTACAATGTTTGAAAGGGTTCATATTTTTGTCTTTTCCACTTAAAATATGTCCTGAACATTCCCATGTCATCTAAAGGTCCTGTGAGGAAAACAGAGCAGTCCCAGTGCTGCAGAGACCCACAGCTCACATTGTTTGCTCAGTTCCCACTGGTTGATTTGTCAGGGATGAAACTGATAATTAATAAAAATGCTTTATTTTATTTATATGTAGGTGAGAGGATAAACCAAATCCAGAAGACACTGGTTGGAGGTAGCCCTTAAGTGATATTAGATAGTCATGGCTGGATTGTGATCCCTGTGAATTGTTGCAAAGGACCAGGAGGTATTTCTGTTCCTGGAAATACCTCCAGGATTTCCAGGAGGAAAATCCTGTTCCTCCTTGATCCACCTTTTGTATAGTTTTAAGCGATGGATTCTCCGAGGATCCATGATTTAATAAAGAACATGCAGAACTATGGCAATCTCCCAGCCATCTCCAGCCCAAATTGCCTTGATTTTGTGGCAGGTTTATTGTGGGGAGGGTAAATCACAGAGGAAGGATTCGTGTAACATTGGAATGAATTGTCTCACCAGTCTCAGAGATTAAAACCTCTGTGAAATCCAGAGGCAAAAATGAATCTGATTCTGAATAAAAGCATAAGTGAAGGAGTGTTTCTGTGGCAGCACTGGGAGTTGCTCTCCAGTGTGATGTTCCTGAGTGCAGCCTAGCATGGAAAATAAAGCAAGGCAACCTGGAAATCCTTAATAACTCCCAGACCTTTGGGAGAGGGCAGAGACTTGGAGCAGAAAATGATCAGTGACTGAGCGGAGGAGAAATTGGGCTTGAATCTCTGACTTCCCACAAACCTCCTGGTTTTCTGTTGGAGGAGGAGGAGGAAGGAGCAGGGTTCCACATCTCCAGCAGTGGAGCAGCATCCGGGTGGATCTCACACCCATGAGTATCTCCCACTGCTGCTGATGGCCAGCAAAGCAGCACTGCTGGGTATCTTCTGTGCTCCCCATTCCTGTGTGAGTCTAAGGAGGGCCTGGTGGACAAGCAGACCTGCAGCAGTGCCTCCCTGCACTCCCTAGGAGGTGGATTTCCATCCACTGGGATACGTTTTGCTGCTGCAGGCTGTGGCCCCAGTGCCAGTTCCTCCTCAGCCTCCCCAGTCCGGAGGATTGATCCCAATCATTCCCAACTTCCAGCCCTGTGACACTCCAGATTTACAGCTGTACCTTCAGAGAGGGTTAATTCAGAGTCTGAGCCGGTGTGGAGGGTGTGAAACATCCTTGCTCAGCCTTGGAGCTCCAGGAAGATTTCCAAGCCCTGACCAAGGCGTGAAGTCCCTTCCGTGGGGCTCAGCATCACAGGGGTAGGAACCTGGGGGGAAGAGATTACCAAGGTGATTCCAATGTGACATAAGTGTGGGAAGTTGTCTCTCATTGCTCTGTGTGACACCTCTTCTCTGTCTCCACTGAAGCCACACTTCTGATGAAGCAGGCCTGGCCCCAGACCTCCTCGTCCTGTGCCACCGAGGGCACCTTCCACCTCCCGGTGGACACGGGCACCGAGAACAGAACCTACCAGGCTTCTTCTGCAGCTTTCAGTAAATAAACCTTTCCTTCTGGGCTGTTACTGGGTTGGGTTGTGCCCATTTGCCTCCCCTGCTGGGGGTTGATTTGTGGGCAGGGTTATTTGGGATCACAGAATCAAAGACTGGCTTGGGCTGGGAGGGAATTAAACACCATCTTTTTCCAGCCCCCATGGGCTCCTTGCAGTAGGCCAGGCTGCTCCAAGCCCCATCCAGCTTGGCTTTGATGGATTAAAACCATGAAGGATCATGAAAAGGAGAGCACTGACCCTCCTGCTGCTCCTACGGAGGAGGAATTCCAGTGGAGAAGGTGAAACCTCTCTCTTAGATGTGTGTTGGATCCCTGGGAGCAACCTGGGGTTGTTCACAGGTGTTTATCTCCAAAGGGACATTATTCCCCAGTCCCTTAAAACTGAAAGAATTCCAAAATGAAGCCTGATTTTCAAGGAACACTGCTGAAACTCCCACCTTGTAACCCGGGCTGGATGAGCAGGAGCAGGGGGAGGAGATGCCGTTTAGGGATCGCAGTCAAACAGGCTTTTCCAGTGCAGCCTTGTCATCTCAGCCCTGAAGAGGATAAGTAGTGCCTCCAGGAGGGCTGATAAACTCCTTGATAAACCCTGGGATGCTTTCCCTGGTATGTGGGGTGTCTTCTGGCCCCTGCTTAATCTGGGGCATGAGTGGTGTGGGGTCAGAGTGTTCCTCACCTTACAGCTACTCCAGACTCCTTTTTCCTACTAAATTAAATCAATTACACAGCAAGGTGAGAGGAGGAAATGTAATTTTTTCTTTATGAAAAGAGCTATTAAAAATAAATACTTAAAAAACCTTTGGGAGACTTTCTCTTGGAAAAAGGATGTCCCTACCATTCCTTGGGGTAGGGGCTGTACACCGGGCACGGCACGGTCCAGCCCTCAGAGCATCTTTGTGGCCTCCTCTGGACTCTCTCCAGCAGTCCACGTCCTTCTGCTGTGAACCCGGGGCTGGAGGCTGCTCTGCAGGAGTGGTCTCACCTGAGGGAGGCAGAGGGGCAGAATTGTGCACATCCTGTCAGTTCCTTGCCCAGCTGAGGAATCCTGCTTGTCGTGAACCCTGGGAACAAGCAGCAATGGCAACACAAAGTTCCCCACTGAGCTCTTTTCCTCCCAGAAGAAGCCTTTTGTAGAAAAACATTTCTGTGCAATCCAGGGCACTTGTGAGCTGCAGGATCAATAAGGCTGAGATTTCTTGAGTGACATAAGGGATTTAATCAGCAATTTTAATAGAAGCTGGAGCTTAAAGGCTCGCTGCTGCTGAACCACAAAGCGGCAGCAGCATGGGCCACGCCAGCCTAATCCTAATAAGGTGTTAGTCATAATTAGGTTTTAAAATTATCTGCCAGACAGAGGGGAGCCTCCATCATCTTGTGTCATTAAACCTTGTTTTCACATTGTTTTACCTGCAGGTTGTTCTGTTTTTTTCCCCAGTTTATAAATACAGCAGATTACATCTGCCTGGGTTATTATGTTTTAATACCTTTTTAATATAGGAGATAAACTGTCTGTGATTCATCAGTCAGGAAACACTGCAAGTCTTGGTATTCAAAGTGGTGAAACCACACAGGCTTGAGCAGGTCCACACCTCTAGACACCCCTCAGAAATGAAGTGTGACACTGAAAACTGGCAGCCTCTGAGGTATTTGTTTGAAAAAACGAGTTCAGAATAGAGAAAAAAATCCATTAGATGTAAAACCAGGAGGTTGATTGGTCTGTGGCTGACGCTGGGCTCCTGGAGGAGTCCTGATGGAGGAGGCTGCACTTCTGCTCTGATCAATATTTCAAACCTTTTCCACTTCTCATTCGAAGATGGTTGCTCTCCTGCTAATGTGAGTGAGGAAAAGAGTCGCAGCTATTCCCCTTGTTAATTAACACCTATTTTTCCAATCTGCAGTAATCAGGAGGGGGTGAGATGCTGCTTGGGAGTTCCTAAAAGCTCCGTGTGTTCTTCGCCCTGTTTCAGTTCCTGGAGGTTGACATGGGATATTAGACTTGAAATCTTGGCCTTCTCTAATTGCTGAATTAGTGGAGTAAATAAGTTAAATAAGTTTAAAACATTGGAGTGTTTTGGCTGGGCTGAGCCTCGCCTTCTCCTCTCCATCCCACGAAGTCTTCGGGGCCCGTTTGCTGAGGGGGTGGTTTCTCCCAGCCCTCCTGCCAGCCCTGAGCAGCCATTCCAGGCCCTGACTGGGACCCCTCTTGTGTCTGGCAGGGTACACTGCGGGGACTCCCTACAAGGTGCCACCGACCCAGAGTAACAACGCCCCTCCTCCCTACTCGCCGTCTCCGAACCCGTACCAAACCGCGATGTACCCCATCAGAAGTGCCTACCCACAGCAGAACCTGTACACCCAGGTAGGTGCCACCTCCTGTCCCCCCAGCCCACCTGAGCTCCCTGCAGGGCCCAGCAGCTCCATCTCGATGGCATGGAGGGTGCTGCTATCACCTCGATATCCCTGCCCACTGAAAATCCCGAGCTGTTCAGAGCAACGTGGCCCTACAACTTCCCTGGCTTTTCTTCTCCTCTTTTATGTTGAATAACCAACCTTTCCAGCAGCTGCAAATCTCACGGAGGGGTTTCCCTGTGCCTTGCTGAGACTGGAGCATCTCAATGATCCACTGACAGCAGGAACTGCATAAGGCATTGGAGTCCATCCCTCCCACCCCTGCACACTGATTCTTCTCCAGTCCCAGCCACAGAATCTGCCATTTGTCCTGTGAACGTTTGTAGCACCTGAAAGAAAGAAGTGATGGAATAGTTGCCCTGCACCCCCTTTTCCCCTTAATCCAGACCTTCAGAGGTTCTCTAATGGGGCTTTCACTAATGCACAGTAAAGTCTCCATTTTGCTGATTCAAATCCTTGTTTTCTTTCCTCCCATGCCTGGTTTGCAGGTCCTGACAGTGCTGCTGCCTGTCCTGGGGACAGCAGTTCTCTCCCTCGTGCATCTCCTCCTTTCAGGCCCTGCGCTATTTTGCATGTGAAGCTTTTTCTGTTGGCTCCTTTTATTCCCATGCATCCTTCTCCCCTTGTTTCAAAACCCTGCGAGCCTTGGCAGCCTGGATTTTGGAGCCCTGTTGGAAAGCCAGGAACATGACACAATACCTGGACTCAAGCACCTTGGGATCACCCAAGAACCATGGCTTGTCCTTTCCTTCCATCTCTTGTTCCTTTTCTACACCAGCAGCTGTTTGTGTCCAGGCCCTGTTTCATCCCACCAAAGGGAGGCAGCAGGGTTTGTCCTGGATGAATTGTGACTGTTGATCTGACTATTGATTCCCGCCTCATGCATTCCACATATCCCCAGGTTCAGGGGTCCTCAGGTTTTAGCTTTCATATTTTTCAGATTCTGTTCTACCTAGGTGTGTAATTCTGAGCTTCACATTAAGAGTTGGTGAGCTCTCTTTACAGAGTAGGGAGACAAAACAATTCCTTCTCTAGCTGGGGACCGAGGACAAATGATCCAAATTTCAGGCCCAGGAGCATAAACAATGGCAAAATAAAGAGAGAAAACAAGAAGGATGGGACTTCATAATCTGAAGCTGTAACTGGACAATGAACACCAAGATGCAAATGGAGCAGAACTTACAAAAGTGAGAGCCCCTGTGAGCGGTCGTGCATTTTGGGACCATTTTGGTTCATCTTGGGTGCAGCCCTGGCTGGGCTCCTGTGCTGCCCAGGGTGCATCCATGGAGGCCTTTTAATAAATCCCTGCTTTATTCTTTAACTCTGTCCAGCCTCTGCTCTAGCTCAGCCTTCCCAAGGCATCACAGGCACAGGAGCTCGTGCACGGAAAGCACCAGCCACCAGCCCTTCGGCAGCGTTCATCTTACAGAATCGGGGAATTCTCAGGTTGGAAAACAACCCGGAGTGACGGTGGGATTTTTTTTTTCCCCCCTTCTCCAACAGGGAGCTTATTACACCCAGCCCGTGTACGCGGCCCAGCCTCACGTCATCCACCACACCACGGTGGTGCAGCCCAACAGCATCCCCTCGGCCATCTACCCGGCCCCGGTGGCCGCGCCCCGCACCAACGGCGTGGCCATGGGCATGGTGGCCGGCACCACCATGGCAATGTCGGCAGGTAAGGAGGGAACCCTTCCCCTGCTCTGAGGCATGGGCAAAAAAATAATTCCCCGTGCATCCCAAGTGCTGGTTTTGCTTGCTGGGTACTGCTCCTTTGCAGGCAAAAGTGCAGTAATTTGCCCCAAATCCTGATCTGACTCAGCGGAGGAGACCTTTGGTTTGGCTCACTCCTGCATCCTTAGATATATTATTCTGTATCCTTAAATGCATTGTTCCTTCCTCTCACTGTTCCACAAGTGAAGGAATAACCAGGTTGGTCCATTCTCAAGTAGTTGTATATCTCTCAAGCTCTTTTTTTAAAGACACTTATGGTCATATTTTTGTTTGACAAAATGAATGTTAACCTTGTTTTATCTATCCCAGTTCCTCTACACTTTACATGCAGATTTTCTAACTGCAGTTAATTGATAGTACATTAAGTAAGGTAGAGGCTGGTTTTATTTTTTCCAAAGCCTGTATTTTTCTCCTTAACAATTCTTAGGATTGTATATTGAATTATGCCAGGAAATGCATAATTCATCCTTTTGCATCTGCATTAGCTGTGAAATAGAAGTCTGTAATGGGACACAAGTTCTGTTCCAAGCAGAGATATTGCAGCCTGGATGTGACAAGAGCTACTCTGTGAGATTTACTGTTGCTTATATTGAGAAGTGGAAAAATGTAATTAATACACGTGGGATGTGTTAGAATTTCATTAATAACATTTGCTGAGAGATACCCAGAAACTGAGAATTTGGTTTGAGCACCCAGTAGCTCCCAGAACAGAGTAGTCCAGGGCTGTGTTCTCCCTTTCCATGAAGGCACTGTGCAAATTCTGACCTAAAATCCCTCTGTTGACTGGCTGCAGACTTAAAAAAAGGCTCATCTCAATTTTCCCTGGAGATCTGTTGGGTTTTTTTTCCTCATCTCCCTTTGCATCCCTCATCCCTTCCAGTTTGCTTCAGATCTGTGCAGTGATTTGCTGTCCCAGTTTAGCCCAGTGCTTTCAGCAGGTTGTGGCCAGCTTTGCTTCCTGTCTTTAGGGACAAGGAACACTGGAAAAAACAAGGAAAACCCTTAAGGTTAAGGGCCAGAGGTAGCATGGAGAATCTGCTGGAGCTTCAGGTGTTCTTATTCTGTTTGTGGTGCTGGCTGATCCCAATCACATGGGTCCAGCACCTTAAAATTGGGTCTGGCAAGCAGAAGAATTATCTGGGAAAAGGGAAAAGGAGGCAGCTGATGCTGTTCCTGCCCCACTGTACCCACGGATGCCAGCTCCTCTGCTCCATGACAAGTGTTTCTCTGTGTCCCTGCAGGAACCTTGTTGACCACCCCCCAACACACCGCCATCGGAGCACATCCAGTGTCCGTGCCAACGTACAGGGCTCAAGGAACCCCCACCTACAGCTACGTACCTCCACACTGGTAAACCACTGGCCAATCCATGTGAGTGCTGTCTCTCGCTCTGAGCGATCCTCCAAACCCCATCCAGCCTGACCTTGGGCACATCCAAGGATGGGACTTCTCAGGTCACCCTGTGCCAAGGCCTCCTTGTCCTCACAGGGAGGAATTCCTTCCCAATATCCCATCTAGCCCTGCCCTCTGGCAGTTGGAAACCATTATCACTGCATTCCCCGACAAAGAGTCCCTCCCCACCTTTATGTCACTGGAATATTTCTTTTCCCCTGCTGGGAGATCACGCTGTTCATTAGCACCGGGGTTGCCTGCGACTGCCTGTGTGTTCCTGTCATGCTCGGGATCTCAGAAATCCCAGCTGCTTGTTCCCGCAGCCCTTGGCCCATCATGCCCAATTACCAGGACAGGCAGCTGATGGGAACATCCCATCCAGCCCCGGGGTTATCTAAAACCTCTCTGTGCCGCACCAATTACGCCGGGCTAATCCTGCCCCTCCCAAATTGGTGTGCAATTAGCAGGGAGCAGCCCATCTGCATATTTGTAATCCTCTGCACTGGATACCACCGGCGAGCTGCTGCTTTCCCAGCTCCCTTGCCTGACAAATTGCCCACAGAGACGGTTAAATTCCATATGAATCAGCTCCGCTCCGCGTGGTGCAGGGGTGCAGAGAGGAGGAGAGCATCCTTCTAACTCCCTGTTTTTAATGTATTTGCTCTCTTCCAGATCCGGAGTCAAACATTGTATGCAACTACACAAGTCTTACATCGGTGCTGCGGCCGCTGGGCTGCAGCGCCTCGTCTGTTTGCAAGAACAAAAGAAAAAAAAAAGTGCAAGGGTCACTTTATGCATTCTTTAGTGGTTTTTGTAAAAGCTGCTTTTTCTAATCTTCTGCCTCTTTTTTTCCCCCCTTCCTCCCCCTCCCACATGAATTGTGTAACACACATACTGACACTGAGCAATAGTCAAGTTCTCTCTTCGGTCCTATCATTTGAAAGCTCAGAATCTTCACTTTTCCAGCATTGCCCAGCTGAGTGGTGCAAAAATCCCCCCCACTTCTTGTTCGTTTGGGTTCTTTTTGTTATTTTTCTGTTGTCGTTGTTGTTGACAAGAGCCTAGATTTTTTTTGGCTAGTAAGAGTGGTTGATGTTCAGGGTACTATGTGAAAAGCACAGCGCTGGTAGGCAGGCTTATTCCGATTTGGTTTGGGTATTTTTAGTTGAAGAATATAAATTATTCAATCTTTCATAACATATTACAAGAAAATTGGTGTCTTCCAGATAGCTGTCGTGATAGATTATAAATGCATTATCTGCAGTGGAATTCTGAACTCATCCCTTCTTTTTGTAGGAGTAAGAGAATATAAATATAATTAGCGACGTAACACACTTGTCTTAGGAAGCACGAGGACTGGTCACCAGCGGGTCTTTGGTCTGCTTTTTCCAACTGGGCAAATGGATTGTGGGTGATGGGAAGGGAGCAGCAGGAAGACTGCGTGCCCTGGGAGCATCTTGAACCTCTTGGGAAAACGGGATGCTCCCCCTCAGCCACGTCCTGGGGCAGTGTGAGGGAGAAGGTGTCTCCTTCCTTGCATGGCTGCTGTTTGCAGGCAGAGACGTGCTGGGCAGCTGCTGAGGGAAGCAAGGAGATGTCCAAAGGTTGGGCTGGAGAGCTTCTCCAGGTTTAGGGTTTGGTCTGAGGAGCTCCTCCAGGTTCAGGGTTTGGTCTGAAGAGCTTCTCCAGGGTATGGTGGTGTGGGGAAAGAGGGCGTCAGGTTGATGGAGATGAATCTTCAAGGCAGGGCGAGGGGAAGATGGGTGGCTTCAGCTTGCACCCATGGTGTTGGCAGGGCTGAGACCAAACTGCACGCCCTCCTTGGCAATTGAGGTGTCCCCCTTCCCATTCCTTGGGTTACAGCTCCAAGACTTCCAGGAGGAATGTTCATCCAAGCACAAATACCAGCACCATGGAGAAAGGCCGGGAGGGGGATGATGTCTGGCTGCTCTGCTTGGAGAGGTGGGAGAGGAGGAAGCAATAGCAATAAACACGCCGCCTCCTTCATGGGAAGGCACCTGAGAAGAGGTGACAGCAGGGAAGGTGATCCACAGTTGACATGGACTAGGATGGGGGACACCGGGCACGCAGAGGCTGTGGCATCAGGGTCATTTTGGGGGGGTTTGGCTTACCTGGGGACATGGGGACAGGAAGCTGGTGACATTCCCCCTCAGGGTGTCCAAGCAGAGCAATAAGTTGTCTTGAGGGCAGCAGAGGCAGTTTGGATTTGCGGACAATGCTTGTGGCCAGTTTGTTTTTAAGTCCTTGTCACTAAACCCAGCATAGAAACAAGGTTTTTGGGATTTTATTGTTTTTTTGTTGGTTTTTTTAAGACAAAAGCTTGGTTGGGTTTTGATTTTTGCCTCAAGTGTGCCAAAAGTGTTCCATGTTCTCGGTGGAGTCTCCCAGCTTGGCTTCTGCTCCTGGAGCTCCTTCCCTTGAGCATGGGCCAGATGGGGAGTAACAATCCTAGGGATACCAGGAGGACTTCCCCTCCCACTGGTTGGTCCCAGGAGGTTTGTCAGGTTGGGTGTTGGCGTTGGCACTTCTGTTTGGGGGTCATTTGGTTGATTCTGCTGGTCTTGAAGGAAATCTAGAGCAAAGCTCTGGTTGACCTCCTCAGCCTCAAGAGGAACAAAGTGGGGGAAGACTGTGCTGTGGGGGGACACCAGTGCTGTGGGGTGGGGAAGGGGCACCCTTGGGCTGCACTTTGGGTTCATATTGAGGGAAAGGAGAAGGAAAAAAAGAGAAAAAGAGCCAATAATCAGTGGGTTCCCCATTTGGCTTGGCAAAGCCAAGGATTAGTAAAGAGCAACAGGACATTGGGAAATAACAACAACACATCATCCTTCCACAGTTTGTAGCACATTTTAGTTAAATCTGGGGCAAAAAATCCCCAGGTCCTAAGAAATGAAGAGTTCTGAGATCCTCTTTTTTCCCCCTCTCATGTTGACTTCGTGTTACATACCAGGAGCTGTCTGTCAGCATTGAGTCAGGTCTCCCAACATAATGGCGCTCTGGTTTGTGGGGTCCACCGAGCTTTGGGATCCCAGCCTGGGCTCTGCAAACCACCTTTCCCAGCAGACACCACCCCACCACTGTCCCAGACACCCTGCACCACTTTAGGAACCACTCCTAAAATATTGGCCCACGTGTGGAAAAGAGATGTTGGGCTTTCTCCTGGAAGGAAAAGAAACAATAAAGGTGGGGGAGAAAGCCCCAGGAGTTGAGTGTGGTGGAACACCCAGTGTTCCCACTGATGAGACCTGACACAGGGCAGCTGGGTTTTAATTCCTTTGCTTGGATCAATGGCAGATCCAGTGCTACTCATCCCATTATTCCCAGGCAGAAATACTCATTAACCAAGGTGTGGAGAGGGGAAATATTTGCCACCTGTTGGGTCAGAGGCTTTAGTGAGGACATTTGGTTACCAGCCTTGAGCCACTGGGTGGAACCAGGGCCACCACACGGCTCTGGGGCCAGCACACGGTGCCAGGCTTGGGTAGCTCCTTCCCAAGGTGGGGCTGTGGTGGTGGGGAGATGCTACCTGCCCTTCCCTTGATCCCAAGTCTTTCCTTTGGTCAAGTCATGGCTTAACTTGAGAGTCCTGGGAAGGTCACAGTGGGGGATAGTGGTGGGGGCCACCAGCTTCTCAAATATTTAATTCAGAAAAGCTTTGCTGATGTTGGTTAAGGAAAAGGGTTTTCCACAGTGAAGGATCACATGGGGCATCAGTGGGAAAGAGCAGGAGGGGTTAAACCATCCTTAGCAGCCCCTGAAGTGTCTGAGATTAAAATTCCAGCTAAAGAGGAAGGAAAAATAACTCTGAACCATTAACCCATCCCAGACTTTACCTTAACTTCAAAACACAAGCTGCGATGCAAGATTTGGTGGGGGGAGATGGGATTTTAGTGGTGGTGGTGACCCCCAAACCCCAGGAGCCCCTTGAAGCCTGAGGCCATCATGCCTCCAAGTGGCTGAACCCTCCGGGCAAGGATTTGCTACTGTATTTTATGAATAATAAATAACACAGTTCAGCATTGTTGCAGTTTTGGGATGTAATTCCCAGGAAATGTTATTTAAGGGGTTTGTTTTAATGAGGGATGTTCAGAGCATCAGGTTTTCCTCCAGCCACCAGCATCCCACTGAATCTGGTCCTCCCCAGAGAGACCCCCCTGAGTCTTTGCCATCCCCTCTGGGAACTTGGGGATGATGTGGTTCCCAGCTGGAGGGCATGAAATGGATTCCTGGTTTTTTTAGCGGGGTGGAAAACAACATTTGAGGCTTTATTTTTGGCAAAATCCAACCAGCCAACAATAGCAATAAGAGCTGCTGGATACTCATAAATCCAGGTATTTTTGGTTTGTTTTTTTTTTTTTTTTAATTGCCAATATTTTCAGGCCCTCCAGCTGTGGTGACCCTCTGCCCATCTTCCCTTCGCTTTGCTCCTGAGCCAGGATCAGCCTCCAAATATTTTCTCTGCTGTGTGTTAGCATTCCCCTAAGGGAAAAAAAAAAAAAAAGGAAAAAGCCTGTGACGGAGCTTGGGAGGGAGGAAATCTTGGAAAAGGTGGCATGTTGCACGATGGCACTTGGAGATTCTCTGGCAATCAGGTGAAAGAACTTGTGGGAATGTTTGCAGGGCAGGAATAGCAAAATACCATGGTTTAACAGGAGTGATTCCCATTTGGAAACGCTCAATCGTGCTGCTTGCAGGGAATAATCTTGATGCAACATGGCCACCTGCAGCCTCCCTGCGTCCTCCTGCAAGAGATGGAGCCGGGAGATGGAATTTTCCAGGGGGAAAGGGGTTCAGGATCAGGGTAGGGATTTGTAGGGAAGCACGGGAAGGTGCAGGATCACACCCCAAACCCTCCCATTCCCACAACATGGCCTCAACCCACACCAGGCTCCCACCCCTCTCTTTCTATGTAATTGATTTTAAATTGATTTTGACCACCAGACCAGCTCGTTTTTAAGTATTATTGGACCTCTTAAATAAAAATAAATACAAAAAAAAATTCCCTGAAAGAACAGCAACAAAAAAAAATTTACACCCAAGAGTAACCACGTCTTCCAAGTCTACATCTCACAGGTGTGTAGGGAACATGGCCTTGGACTGATGCCCTGGAGAGCCCCACAGCCTCATTTTGTCCATCTGAAGTGTAAATTTGGGGTTGTTTTCCTGTTTGTTTTCTGTTCTGGTTTTGGTTCTGAAGATCAGGTTGTGATCTCCCTGACAGATTTCAGCCAAGAGTTTGTAACTGTACGATATTTACTGTAAGATGTAGAACATTCGATAACTATTAAAATGTTTCCAAAAAAATTAAATAAATAAATAAAAGAGCCCGAGAGGGTTTGGTAGTTGGTTTTTTGGCACGGTGATGTCATGGAGAGGTGAATGGGACCAGCCATTAACCCTTTTTTGGGTTGATGGTTGAGGCTGATGGTCTCCAACCCAACCTTGGGTGGGTTATCCCAGTGATCCCAACACGGCCAAGCCAGCGTGATCCCATAGAATTCCTATGGAAAGTGAAATGTGTCATCTGCATGGTGAGCATCACCACCGCATGCTCCTGAACTGAGACTTTGGAGAGAGGATAGATGGATGCAGGAGACCAGCTTTGCCCAGAGCAATCCGTGCCCCAGCTGGGCTGTTGGGAAGGGGGGAGTCACTCTGTGATCCTGTGATTCATTATCCTGTAATGCTGAGCGCTGGCACCAGGTGATGGAGGGAAATCAGGAGTTCATGATGGTCCTGGAGAGTTCAACAGACCCAGAAGGTGACCATGAAATAGCGTCCAGTGTCCTCTGTGCTTCCAGTGGAGCTGTGTTGTGGCATCATGGTTCCCAGAGATGATGATTCCTGTGGCCACCACCACCGGCATCGCAGCTCCTGGACTATCTATGAGGCCACCACACCATGGCCACCATCAGGCCTCAGGGACAGAGAATCCTCACCAGCCGAGCGAGACGCTGGATTTGCTGTGCTGCTCTTGGACACCTTGGTGGCAGGAGCAGAAGCTGAGCTGCCACCTCCAGCACTTTGCAGCTCTGAGTGGGGCTGGCTTTCACACAATGCCCAGTGTCCTCCACGAGGTCTTTGTGGGTGTCACTGACCCCTGAGGCAGCCCCCAGGCCAGGTGCCTGCTCTGGAGGACAAGGGATGGACCACAGGTGAGCCTGGATTGGCCCCTTTGCACCACCCAGGGTGGCAGGAGCCACTCAGTGTCACCCATCCATGGCTGTCACTACCCAACCCAAACCTCCCTGGGACAGTTTGTTGAGGCTGTTTTCCCTTGTCTTGGGAGCAGAGCCACAATGTCCCCCCTGAGCCTCCTTTTCTCCGGGCTGAGCCCCTTTCCAGCTCCCTCAGCCTCTCCTGGGGCTCCAGCCCCTTCCCAGCCCCATTCCCTTCCCTGGCCATGCTCCAGCCCCTCCATGTCCATGTCGGGAGGGGCCCAGAGCTGGATGGTCACAGCAGGAGCGCTGCAGGAGGAGGGGACACAGGGATGTGAGCGAGGGCACATGAGCCTGTGCAGCTGCCCATGAATCACGCAGCAGCCCCCAGCCGTGCCACCCCGTGCCAGGCCCTGCCAGCACCCTGCAGCGAGGGACACCCCCTCCCTCCTCCCTCACTGTCCCCATGGCCTTCATGCTCCGTTTCCCAGCCTTCAGAACCCCTTTGTCCGGAAAGGACCCCAGGGCTCTTCACCACCCTCTCTCACCTCGTGGGGGCCCTTGGTGCTGTAACATCACGGGGTCACATCCCGCTGCCGGCGGGGAGGGGACCACGGAGGGGCTCCCCCCCTGCCTCGCTCCTCATCTCAGGGATCCGGGACACCCGAAACCTGTTGGGGAGCATCATGTCAGCCTGTCCCCCCACTTTGCAGAGGGGCCACACACCGGGGGCTGTCCCTGCTTACCTGCCAATGGAGAGGATGGTCACCTCACTGGGATGAGCTCCAGGCTTGGGGACTTTGGTGGCACTGAGTGGTGGCAGCACCTCGGGCCACTTCTGGCTGCAGCGGGCACATGGGGCCGGACCCTGCACCGTGTGCAGGTGCTGCTGGTGGTGGCATGCGGGGGGACACTGAGGCAGGACGTGCAGCCTGGGGAGGGGGGAAATGCCATCAGCGTGGGGGTGGTCCCACCATGAGGAGTCCTCAGTGCAGCCTTAGGGGACTGTTTACTTATTGAGGGGGGCACAGCTCGGTGGCATCAGCTGCTGCCTCTGGTGCTCCTTCAGCAGCTCCTCCAGCGCCGCTGCATTTTCTGCGTGCGAGAGGACACCAAGGAGCTGGGGGGTCACGGGGCTCTGGCCCAGGTCGCCCCCTCCTCCTCCTTCCCAGGGACCCCCTGACCTTTCTTCTCGGTGATCAGCCTCACCAGCACCCCGATGGTGTCCTCATTGGCATCCTCCAGCTGGTAGATGGAGCTGGCACCTGGAAGAAGTCAGGAAGTTAGGGAAAACTTGGTGATGGGGGATGAGGCAGCGCGGGATGCCCTGGGACAAGGAGAACCAGAAACCACAGGAATGGGCTGAGCAAGAGGACATGGATGTGGGATCACCAAAGGTGTCATGGCACAACCAGGGCTCACCAGTGCCACCGAGCTGGGGCTCCTTGCTGGCGGTGCAGTGATAACCCTTCTTCTTCAGCAGGTTGCAGACCAGGATTCCCAACAATCCCATGGCACAGAAGACTGGGACGATGGTCAGCACGGCTGCCTGTGCTGCTGCTGCCTCCTCCTCCTCCTCACCCAGCAGGGTCACGCGTGTCCCGTTGGTTCCCGGGGCCCGGCCTGGCATTTCGGGACTTCGGGCTCGCCGCCGTCCTACAGGGAGACACGGATCAGCCTCAGAGAGGGGCTTTGTTGGGATTAAAACCCATTTCTCCAGGAGCCCCGCACCAGGGAAGCAGAAGCCACTTGTGTCCTGAGCAGAGGTGTCCTCAGCTGCCACATCCCAGCAGGACATCCCAAGGGAGACGCACCCTGTGGCGTCCCCGGGCCGAGGCCCGGCACAAGCTCCTCCATCACCCCCGGCCCTGGGGTGACGCCTCCGGCTCGAGCACCCACCTGGGCACCCCGGGGTGCTGCGGGCAGCAGCGGCGCAGGGCAGGCACCGGCCCCGGGGCTCCCTGTCCCCTCCGGGGCTGTGAAACCTGCGGGGCGGGAGGGGAGGGTCAGGACACGGCCCCCGAGGCAGGGCGGGGCTGGGGCTCGGCGTCCCCGGCAGGCTGGGCTCACCCCGGCAGGCAGGCTCCGCAGCGGCTGTCGCTCGCCGCCGTCCCCGCTGCCACCAGGATCCTGTTCCCGGCCCGGCACTGCGTGTGAGCGGCGCAGGACGCATCCCCCAGCGAGAAGGTGCCGGGGGGACAAGCTCGGCACGTCCCCGCTGGATCCTGCCGTGGGGGAAAGGGGGGTGAGCGACGCGCAGGTCCCGCAGCCTCCCCGGGCTCGGCTTACCCCGGTGGGCTCGGCTTACCCCGGTGGGCTCGGCTTACCCCGGTGGGCTCCTCTCCGGGCGGGCATCTCGCTGTCCCCTGCTCCGGGGCACTGCAGCTCCCGGCTCCCTGGGCAGGTCTGCTCAGCACCTGCGGCAGGATCAGAGCGCTCAGCGCCGCCGGCTGCCGCTGCCCCGCTGCCCCTGCCGGCAGTGCTGTGGCTCCGGTGGCGCGGTGGCACATACCACCCTCTTGCTTGCCCCACAGCCGGCAGACGGCCTTCTCCAGCGGGGTGAGGGATGTGAACCCACTGGATGCACCACGACGGATGCAAACCCATCCCCACGTCCTGTATGGTGATGGGGGGTGGTGTTGGAGCGTCGGAGAAGCAGAGGGATGGGATGAGATGGGACTGACGAGGCCATACTCACCCCCAGGACGGTGACAAGCCACCAGTGCATCCCGCTCCTCTTCATCACCCGGGGAGACCTGCCCAAGGGGGAGCACCGGGGTCATCATCCAGGGCAAGTCCCACTGGAGAAGTAATTTGGGGACCCTTTTTCTCCCCTCTGGGGTGCTCCAAGGTATCTGCCTAAATATCCCTACAGCAGCAGTCCTGAACTATCCCCCAGAAAGTTATTTTAGAGATTTTATGGAATGCCCAGCATCACCTTTTCCCTTGGAGATCCCAGCTCCATCCCAAACTGGAGAGGGACCAACCTCAGCAGTGGAGTCACACCATTCATGCAAGGAGCAGATGATGCTAAACAAAGTTAAAGAAAAGTTTTTCCTGTTCGGGAGGAAATCCTTTTGCATCTGTCACAAGGAAATGAAGTCACTAAAAAAAATTTTTAAATATTTAAATAAAAATTCGAACAAAACAAGAGGTATTTCCCAGAGTCTCACACCCCCTCTTCGGGCTCAGCAATTGGTTGTTAAAATTAAAATCTATGCTGACAGCACAGGGGAAGGAAGGAAAAAATAAGTAATAACCCAAACCCGGATCCAGCCTCCACATGGAAATCCTGCCGCCTGCATGGAAATCCTGCCGCCTGCATGGAAATTCCCCCCGGTCGTCACGGTCCTGTGAGAGCCCTGGCAGAGCTTCATTACAGCCTGTGCCTGACGAGTTTCTCCTAATTAGTGGCCAGCACCACGCTGAGATGCAGCTAATTACACGTGAGGGGGGTCCTGGGGGCGAGCGGGGCTGAGCCGGGTGTTTATAGGATGTGGGTTGGGACACCCAAAATGAGCAGAACCCAAAATGAGCAGAACCCAAAACGAGCATCCTCCGTACTCCAGTTCCCTCCAGTAGCTCCCAGTACAAGAGCACTCCTGCAGGGTGCCAGCACGGAGCCAGCCAGCCCAGCCCCTGAATCCCCCTGAGATTTGGGATGTGCCCCTCGAGCACAAAGGGGTGGTGGCACCCTGTGCAAGCTCTCCACCCTATAATCCAATAAAACTCCAGTTTAAACCTAACATGAAGCATTTTAATTCTCTGGGGCTGTGCAATTCAAGCGCTTTAGGGACACACTGAGATGTCTGGGGACCAGCTCTGCTGGGGAAGAAATGGCCTCAGGAAGGGACAGGAAGGTCCCACCGTGGCCGAGGGACCACGAGCATTCCAGAACATGATAACTGGATCTAAAACACCACCAGGAGCAGGGGTAAAGCTGATTTGAGGCCAAGCTTAATCCAGGGATTAAGGGCATCCCTCAGATTAACAAAACACAGCCATAGGGATGCAGGAGGTGCAGGGACCACAGGGTGCCAGCTCCTGGAGCTTTGCCCAGGACTCAGCACCCGCTTTTGGGGGCAGCTTGGGGCATCCCCAAGTGGAGAGGGGGTATGCAGGCACCAATCCCCAGCTAGTGATGCTGGGAAGCCCAGCTGCCCTGACACACTCCTCAAACCGACAAAATTTGCCCCTCCAAGAACCAGAGGAAACCAAAAAAATAACCCCACCAGTGCCAGACCCGGCTGCTTTTGGGAACACTCCAAGCCCCATACCCCATCTGACCGGTGCATCGATGCAACACACCAGAGGAGGCGACTTGGTTTTGGAAACCTCCCCAAATCCCTCCGTGTCACACGAGCCGTTTATTCCCAGCCCCCCTAAACGGAATCTGTAACCTAAAACTGCCTGCCGGGATTCCAGCGAGGGCATCCCCTCCCCGTGGGGGAACAGGGTTTCACCGCTGGCTCCTGCAGGCAAACGGAGGGAAAAAGGAGCAACTGTTCGGGAAAACTTTGGGGAACAGCTGCTGGAGACAGCCTTGGACAAGGAGGGGATTGTCCGGCAGATGGAGCGAAACTCGGCATTATCGCACTGCCGGGCCCCACGGGAGCAGTGGGAACGACCGAGCCGCCACAAAATTCCAGCGTTCAAGTCAAACCGTGCCCGGGGAAGCGCTGGGGTGGCGCACAGCCCGGCAGCGGCACGTCCCGGCCCCGCTCCGGGGTGCAGCCCCGCGCCGCAGCATCCCGCAGCATCCCGGGCCCTTGGGCTCCGTGCCCTGGGATTTTCCAGCTCCGGCAAAATATAAAAAAGGGAGGGAAAAAAAAAAAAAAACACCAAAAAAAAACCAAAAAACGAGAGACCCGACACGGCTCCTACCTCTTTTCCCAGGCAGCTGCTGCTGAGTATTCCTTAACCTACTTTTTCTCCTCTCCAGCCTTTATTTTAACCTACTTCGGCGCTGCAGCAGCCGCAGGGGCTCTCCCCAGCGCGCCCCACTCGCGGCGGAGCTCCCCCGACGCCCTGCTTTAGGGATGAAGCCGAGACGAAAACACCGCCCACCTTTTTCAGCGTAAAGCGGGGGTCGAGCCCCCCAAAAAGCACCAGCCCCCCCTCCCCGCACAAGCCAGAGCTGCAGAAACCCCAACCCTAGACCCCCGCAGGGGGGAACGGCCCTTTAAAGGGGAATGGCCCGAGCCCCCCCGGGCGGAGGAGGGGGTCTCTGTGCCGGGGGTGTCCCCTACCTGTCCCCGCCGCGGAGCCCCCGGGCTCCCCCCGGGGCCGCCCCGTCGCTCCCGCCTCCTCCTTATCAATGGACCCGCGGGAGCGCGGCTCCGCAAACCCCGCCCCGTGACGTGACGTCACAAGGTGAGCCCACGCCCCCTCGCTCCCCGCGGCAGCGCCACCTCCCGGCCGCGGCCGGGACTGCGGGGATTGCAAATCCCGGCCGGGGGAGGCATTTGGGGTGGGCTTTATCCCACTCGGAGGGAAAACGGGAACAACCAGATCAGGGTGGGTTTTACCTGCCCAGCGAGACTTTAAAGTAAAAAGAAAAAGTTGTTTTTTTTTTTTCTTCCCCATATGGGCCCGCACTGGGCACCCATGAGTGTTGTGTCCTGCTTTCCTACCTGTCCTACAGCACACCATGCCCTGTCCTGTTCCCTAGGGGACAGTTTTCTCACAGTGGGGACACCCGGTTGCCATCAGGCCTGGTGTTCTTTCTATTCCCCTCGGTTTTCCCCAGGACGACCTGCTGTCCCCTGTTTGGCTGTTTGTCCCCCCGGGGAGTGCCACCTCACGATGCTCTGTGGCACAAGGGAAGGATATCCTGATATCCCCCTCAGGGTTGTCCAGGACAGAAGGACTGCACCCCAGTGGTGGAGACGGTTTCTTCCTCCCACCGGAGTCTTCATCACCAGTGGCACCAGTGGGTGGTGGGAGCCGTGGCCATCCTCACCCTGTCCCTGCCACCCCATCCCGAGGTGAAGGACGAGACCACGCTGGGATCATTCTGGCACGGGTGACCTTTAATAACAAAGAGCCCCCAAGTGACCGAAATCCACCCCCCACCTTTCCCAAAATATCCTCATCATCCCAATTATAGCACACACCCACTCACCCCGCTGATGGACAGACGGATGGCTCCATGTGGGATGGCAGCATTCCTGTCACTCACCCAGCTGTGTGGGACTGGGGACACCCTGATTCATCCCTGCCACCACGGTTGTCACGTCTCCCATGGGGACAACAGGGTGTCCCAATCTGGGAGCTCTGATCTCGCCTGGATCCTGGAGTGAAAGCAGGAAAATGGGGGAGAAAAAGGGCAGACGGGGGTGGGTTGGTCCAGCACAGTCGCATTTTTAGGGTCCCCCACACTGTCACCCCATTGCAAGGGTGGGGGGACAGCACTGGTGGCCGGCAGGGAAGATGATTGTTCTCATCCAGAGATGCTTCAAACGGCAGCAGCGCCTTCATCCCACTTCCCAGGCTGCAAAATCCCACTGGGAATCACAGAGAAGGAAGGCGGGGGGGGACCCAAATTTCCTTCCCTCCTCCCCTCCACCAGCGGGGTCAGGCTGTCCCTCGGGGCGATGAACGGGGAAGTTTTAACCCCTCAGCTCCGGAGCGGAGGGACTGGCAGTGCGGCGATGATGCCCCTGACCCACCCAAAAACCCCCAAATAAATAAGGATGTTTATATATATATAATATATATATATTTAAAACAAACGAACAAACAAACAGAGCTATCTGGGTGCTGGCGATGGAGCGAGCGGGTTAGCGGGAGGCCCGGGCCGGGGGGGACACCGCGGGCGGATTGTCCCTGGGGTGGTCCCGCGGCGTGGCCGGGGGTCCCGGGGGCCGGGGGGGGTGGCAGGCCCACGCCCCCCCCCGCCCCGTGAAGCAGGCACACACAAATCCGGAGAGCAAGGCAGGTTCCTGGCTGTCGGGCATCCTCCGGCCGGTCCCCAGGGATGCTCGGTATCGTCCTCCTCCTCCTCCTCCTCCTCCTCCTCCTCCTCCGCGCCTTCCCAAGCAAACCCCCGCCCCCTCCCCATCTTCTGGAGGCCCCCGAAGCGCTGTGTGTCCCCCCCCGAGTCCAGTGCGGCGGCCGGGGGGACGGCGGGGGGAGCGGGGCTCATCCCCCCCAACCCCGAGCACACAGAGAGCAGCCGGGCTGGAGATGAGAGGTGCTGGGGCGGGGGGCGGTGGGGAGGGGGCCGGGACCCCCCTCGGCGCACAGGGGGCCAGCACCCCCCGTTCCTGGCCGGTGGCTGGTCACGCTCTCCAGAGGAGGAGGTGGTTGGTGCTGTCGTCCCGGCCCACGGTCTCGCTGCTGCTGGTCAGCCGGAAATCCTCGTAGCCGTCCCCGCCGCTGATCACCAACATCTTGGGCTTGGACAGGGCCAGGGCGGGGGCACGAGGGCGGGACGGGTCTCGCTTCTCGGCCTCACTCGGCTTCTCGGCCCCTGCCAAGCGCAGAACCCCCCAAATGCTGTCACCGCAACTCCGCTGGTCCCCACCAGAGCCCACCAGCGACACCTCAGCATCAACCCTCCACCGCTTTCCCAGGCACCACACCCCGGCCCCAAAAACCTCCTCCCATCCCAACAGCCCCTCCCAGCCCAAACTGGCCCCTGTAACCCAAATTAGCTCCTCCCCTCAAAACTGCCGGCTCCCATCCCTCTCCTCCTTCTCCCCATCCCAGCCCCGCCTCGGAGCTGGGCTGGGTGACACCGTGGGAATTTGAGTCTCCCTGGGAAATTTGGTTGCCCATGCTGGTAGAGGGCAGCTGAGCACCCAGTTTCCCCCCACCTTCCACTGCCAGTTTTTCACCCTGGATTTCAAGAAGGCAAGAACGCAACGGGGACGCCAACACTTCCTGGTCATCCAGCACAGCATTCCCAGCCCCAGGAACCCTATGCACTGCCCCCAAAAAAGTGCCACGACTGGGACGTGCCAGCAACCCCACCTACCTGTGTCCCTGGGCAGCGGGAAGAGGACATCAAAGCCGTCAGGCAGCTCGATGGCTGTGAGGAAGCGCACGTGGCCGGTGTGGCCCTGGGACAGCCCCACCAGCGTGGGGGCCGCCTTGGGTGACACGGCCAGGGTGAGCACCACGCCGGCACTGGTCCCGATCCACAGCAGGTCCTTGCAGGCCAGCAGCGCTGTGATCCGCAGGCAGGCGGCCTTGTGCTGCCGGATGATGGCATCCGAGCCTGCCGGGCATCCCCGCCATCGGTGCCTTGTCCTGCCCCACATGGCGCTGGGAAACCCCCCACCCACAGGGATCCATTCCCAGGGGTATCTGTGGCACATGGGACATGGGGAAGGGGGCTCACAACCTCCCCTGGCTGGTGGCA
This sequence comes from Anomalospiza imberbis, assembly GCF_031753505.1. Lineage (NCBI taxonomy): Eukaryota > Metazoa > Chordata > Aves > Passeriformes > Viduidae > Anomalospiza > Anomalospiza imberbis. The sequence goes on from NC_089682.1 coordinate 31,567,240, forward strand.
TCACATTGGGTTGATAGGACAAGGGGGAATGGCTTCCCACTGAGAGGAGATATCAAGAAGGAGTTCCTGGCTGTAAGGGTGGAGAGGCCCTGGCACAGGGTGCCCAGAGAAGCTGTGGCTGCCCCTGGATCCCTGGAAGAGTCCAAGGCCAGGCTGGACAGGGCTTGGAGCACCCTGAGATAGTGGAAGGTGTCCCTGCCATAGCAGGGGGTTGGAATTAGATGATCTGTAAGGTCCCTTCCAGCAGAAACCATTCGGGCATTCCATGATTCTGTGATTATGGGATTACTGCCCTGTTCCAACAGGGAATTATCCACTTCCCCAGGGGCTGCCCTATTTCTATATGGGATCACCCAGCTCCCTAACACGAGCACAAGGAACTCGTATCTCCTTCCCCAAACCCAACATCCAAATTTCCCAGCACTGGATGCTTCAGGGCATGTTCCAGGGCCACCGGCACCCCCGGGAGCCGGCGCTGGCACCCACTGGAGAGGCGCCACGGGTGTCCCTTACCGGCGAGCATCTTGTGCACCGGGGGGGTGATGTCTGCCTCCGCCAGCTGCTCGAAGGTGGTGGCGTGGTACAGCCGGACCTGGGCGCTGCCCTGCAGCGCGACCCACACGCCGCTGCCCGCGCTCACCATGCAGGTGACGCTGCGCCCGCCGTCCTGCCCCACCTGGAGCGTGTGCTGCGGGGGGGACAGACGCCACCGGTGATGCCACCGGCGCCCGTCACGCCTCCCACCGCGCCCTCCCGCCGCCACGCAATGTACCTCTTGTGCCAGCGTGGTGGTGTTGAGGACCATGACTCGGTTTTGGCAGCCACACCACAGCTTCCCTGCCACCGCCACCATCTTGGTGATGGGGCTCCCCGGTGAGCCCAGGGACAGGGACTTGGAGTTCTGGGGGTCCCAGAAGCGGCCTGAGAGGGCAGGGAGAGTGGGGTGGGTAGTTAAAGCGTTCCCAAAAACAAGTCCAACTCGATACGGACAATGGGGTGTGGTGGCTGGAGACAACTTTCTCCAGGTCACCTCTCAGAGGGGACATAAACTGATGCCACCATGGGGTTCCAGTGGCAGGCAGGGACCAGGAGAAGGACGCCCACCTCCACCTGCCTCTGAGTGTGGTGTCTCCAGCATCCCTCCAGGGATGTCCCTTTCCGTGGAAGCAGGGAAGCCACCCTGAGCATCCCTCCCAAGCCACCCTCCAACAGCCACCACTTTGGGGCTGCATTTTTGACATCCCAAATCCAACCTCACCTGCTTCCCGCTGGTACACAACGAGCTCCCCGTTGGCCAATGACACAAAAACCTGGTTATCCAGGTACCTGTGGGCACAAACCACCTTTGACATGCAGCTGCAGAAGCCCAAAATCCCCTGCTCTGGCCCCCCCAAGAGCTGAAAATCCCCCTTCCCCACTTACAGGATGCACATGACAGCGGCAGCGTGTTGCATCTTCATGCTGTTCTTCCTGTTCCGGATGTTGTCTGAGGACTGGTACACATGGATGCTGCAGGAGGAGAGCAAAGCTTGAGGCTGCCCCAGGACTGGCGTCCTTCCCGTGTAGAAATTCCCACCCCGCGGGACCCACCAGCCATCCTCGGTGCCCAGCCACATGGAGCTCTGATGGGCTTCGGGATCAAGGCTGAGGAGGTCCTCGAGGCTGCCACGGGTGAAGGAGCCGCGGCTGGAGCGGCGCAGGGCCCGCCCGTCCGTGGGGCTCTCGCCATGCCGGCTCTGCCTGTAGGTGCCAGTGATGGGCATGAAACCAGGCTCCTGCTCTTCCTCCGAGCTCGTTGTCTCCACTGCTGCCTCCTTGCAGCTCGGGATCTCTTCATCTGCGGAGGAGGAAGAGGAGGAGGAAGGAATGGGTCAGACCACGACCATTCAACACCCTCCAAAGTCACGGGGAAGACACCACGGGTGATGTCAAGCCCAGGGGATGGCACAGGGATGCTGAGCCCCAAAACCCACGAGGCTTCACCCAAAGCCCCCCCATCTCAGTACCACACTGTTGGGCTGATGCCTCTCAACATCTCTTTTCCCAGGCTCAAAAGCCTCCACCTGCAGATTTCCTCGAGGAATACAAAGCAGAGAGGCCAAAACAACAGAGCTGCCTATAATTTTGGGGCAAAAAAGTGTATTTCTCCCTAAGCAGGGGCTGGGGAAGACTCACTGCCGAAGCTGGAGGAGATGGTGGAGTGGCTGGCTTGGCTCTGCAGCGTCCCGGAGGGACTGGGCGAGGACTCGTCATCCGTGTCATCGCTGTCAAAGGGCACCAGCTCCCTGTTGCTGCCGTCCACGGGCTCCGAGAGCTCCAGCGACGAGCCCGAGATGGAGATGTGCAGGCACGGCTGCGGCCCCGCGTCCTCCGGTGGCGCCGGGCCCAGCTCTGCCGAGGAGCTGCCCAGCGGCTCTGTGCGCTCCCTGCCGTGACGGGGGAGGGAGGGAGGGAAGGAGGGAGGGGAGAGAAGCAGCTCCAGCATCGCCCTGCGCCCCCCGGCGCCGCGGGGCCGGGGCATGTCCTACCTATAGGCGCGCTTGAGGCCGGGCACGGAGGCAATGCAGAGGATCCTGGCGGAGCAGACGGCGATGCAGGCCTCCACCGTGGGCTCCTTGCGGATGCTCAGCAGGCAAACCTGCCCCACATAGCCGTCGCTGTTGCAAACCCAAACCTCGTGCGAGCTCTCTGGGCTGCCGTGACTGGGAGAAGCGCAGGAGAACTGCCAGGGAGCAGAAGATTGGGTTATTCAGGAGCGATGCAGGAGCTGTCGGCATCCGGTAGCAAGACTGCTGGGGTGGGGAGGACCTGTGGGATGCCTGAAGCCAGACTTTGAGTACCTGCATCCCACTCCGCGTCTTCATGATGGGGATGGCTTTGAGGAACTCCGGGTCCAGGCAGTTTTTGCTGGAAGCTGGGAAAATCAGATTGGGGGATCAAGAAGTGATGGAGGAAAGGGGTCTATCAAAGCAGGGTGAGGGGGGAAATGCCAAGCCCACCACCATGTCCACCTCTCCCCTCCCTGCTGTTACCCAGCTTTTTTTTGGCGTCCTCGAAGGCTTGCTCAAAGCCAAGCCGGGCATCGGGGTTGGGGAACTCGAAGATGAAGGACTCGGTGCCGTCAGCTTTGGTGGTGCTGAGCTCCACCTTGTTAGGGGGGAAGGCCATGCTGAAGGACAGGGATTGCTTCTCCGACAGCTCCCGGTGGATGGCGGCCATCAGGTCCTTGATCACGTCATCCAGGCCCTTGGGACAGGGACAACACTTCAGCTCTCAGGGACGAGCCACCACAAGCCCCATGCTTGATAACCCCCTGTCCATCCCCTGGCATCCTTCAGAGGCTGCCCCAACCTCTTTTGTGGCTTTAGGGCTTTAGGATGCTTGTGGCCACCAGCCCTGCCACAGGTTCTCCCCTCTCGCTGAGCACATCCTGTGTGTTCCCACTAGGAACGCATCCAACCAGGGGACAGCTGCAGGGTTGCCATCCTCATACCTGGTGGGGGAAGCTGAGGGTCTCTGACAGCTTGCTGACTTGCCCCAGCGTGCTGAGGTCTTCATCCAGGCGGCTGATGCTTTTCTGGATGCTCTCCCTGTTGGTGGCTTGCGAGGCACCTGTGTGGGGACACACACACAGCATTAACCCCTCCCTCCCTGGCACTACCAGCCCGGGCGAGCCATGGGTTTTGGGGTGAGATGGGACACTCCAGCAGGCAGTGACAGACCTTTGACGATGTCCACATCCTCCAGGGGCAGCTTCCAGAGCAGTTTGTACTTGCTGGCGGTGTCTATCACACTGGCCGCCGTGTACCTGGGAGGTTGGAGGGGATGGCCCAGCTGCACCCACAGCCACAGCCCCCTAAAGCCAGGCCAGCTGGCAGGGACACCCAGGGGGTGTCCCCAAGCCTGGTGGTACTCACAGGCTCATGGAGCTGCGGCGGAGCGAGCCTGACTTGCGTTTCAGCGTGGTGCACACCAGCAGGTCCGTGAAGAGGAAGAAGGAGCGGTCCTTCTTCCCACCCACCGCCTTCTGTGGAGCAGTGGGAGACACCAGGGGGCTAGTGACCATCCCTCCTCTGTGCCAGTGCTGGGACAGGGCCCTGCCTCAGTTTCCCCATGTGCTGCCTTGCCCTTCCATCTGTCTGTTCCTTCCTTCCTTCCATCCATCCATCCATCCATCCATCGCCTCTCATGGGCACACAGGCACCCCATGACCTGCAATCACAGCCTCCCACTGCCCACCCAGGGTGGTCCCATGGCCCCACAGACCCTGCTCTTACCACTTCCACGACCATCTCCTGGCGCAGGAACCTGCGGAGCGGAGCCTGGAGCTGTGGGGACAAGGGGACTCGTGGGTCGGAAGCCACTGCAGGGAGCTTTGTGGCCCTCATCCCTGCCCCTGCATCCCCCAGCTCAGAATTGGGACCCCAACCCCTTCCCAAACCCCCAGGGGCCCACCAAGACCAAATGATAATGGGGAACGTGGGACTTGGAGGAGAAAACAAGTGACCCCGCCTGGGGTGACCCAAAAGAGCAGAAATGAGGGCATTTTTTGGAGAAGGAAAGAGTGCCCCCCATACAAGGCCCCTGCTACATACGTCCTCCATCCCTTCGATGTGGGACTCAATCTCCTGCACGATCCGGGCGTTCCTCTCCACCTCCTCCGCGCTCTTCATGCCCTTGTTGATCCTCTCGGCCACCTGCTTGATGTTGCGCTGGGCGTCGATGAGGAAAGGGTGGTCGGGGTGGTCCTCTGGCGTGTGCTTCAGCAGGTCCTGCAGTGGGGACAGAGATGGGCTGTCACCTCTGGCAATGCCTGGACACTGGCACTGTCATTGCCCCAGCCCCTCCCATGCTGCTCTGGCGGCTGGGGATGGAAACCGGCCCCGAGGAGCGGGTGGACATGTCCAGCAGAAAGGCTGAGGGTAAGGGGACCATGGTGGGGTGGGGCAGCTGGGTGACTGTCCTCACAGTGACCATCTCCAGGAGGGCAGAGCCATGTGCACACCTGGGGACACCAACTTTGTGACAAGGGATGGGAAAAGAGGTCAGGAGAGACCTGAGATCCCTGAAAGCTGCATGGAGGCGAGGAGGATCCGTGGCCTCCCCCGCTGCTGGTGTGACACGGCCACCCCGGTGTCACCCACCTTCACCAGCAGCTCGTATCGCGGGATCCTCTGCACAGGCTTGATCATCAGGTCGGACAGGGCCTGCTTCTCCTTGTTCTCCCGCATGCTTTGCTGCAAAACACCCATGAGGGTCAAGGATGGGCTTCCACACCATCCTGAGTGATTCAGGTTCATCCCAACTGACCCTCTTTGCAACAAAACCAAGAAGGTTGGGGCAAAATTCCCGGTCTGGCAATAAATTTACTCCCATTAACTCCAATCCTGACCTCCTTTAGATCATGGCCAGGATCTATGGAGACAGAACAAGGACCCACCTCCAGGAACTTCATGAAAGCCGGCCGGGCTTCCTTGGCGATCCTGACAGCATCCTTGGCATTGAGGAAGTTATCAATGTAGGCAGAGTAGATGTTCACCAGCACATCCTTGGAGAACTGGGGGGGGGGAAACAGGGCTAGATCCAGCATGGATCATGGGCATACCGGGAAGAAGCTGCCCCAAGGGTTAACTCTGACTCTGGGCTGGCGCAGGGAGGGCTCACCCGCTGTCCGCCCACCTCGATTTTTCAGTCCTGACGTTTGTGCTCCCGAGGCAGAAACGCGGAGCTGCAGAGCCAGCCGGGAGCAGCAGCTCCCACCCTTATGCTAAGCAGACAGCAGGCCTGGAGATCGTCTCCTGTTCTCCATCCCAGGCCTGCTTGGCCCATCCTTTCATCACTCCCCTGCCTCCTGCTCTGAAACCTCTGCTCTGGGGCCGTGCCCAGGAGCGGGCACACCCGCATTCCCGAGGGGAATCGCCCCGCCAGGACCTACCGACTGCACCAGGAGGTCGCCCACTTTCTGCTTCTCGTGCCAGTTCTGCACGCAGTCGTGGATCTGCTCCAGGAACTGCTCGTGGTGCTCCAGCAGCTCGGGGATCTGGTCGAAGATCTCGTCCACCAGCGAAGGGTCGCACAGCAGGGAATTCTCCGGCTGCTTCAGCGGCTTCATGTAACCCTGGGGGCAAGCAGAGGATCCGTGGAGGTTTCCTATCCCTCCCCAGCCAGTTTGGATCTCTCAGCCCATGTGAATACGGGGATGGATGGCACCCTGCAGCCGGGGGTTCCTCCAGGGGATGCTGGGCTGTGGGACCCACCAGCAGGGCCAGACAGGTTTTGCAACCCAGCCTCCCTGGGTGCCACGGCACTCAGTGAATCCCCACAGCTCTGTGGGGAGGGGGACACGTCTGCACAAGGAACCTGCATGGAACAGGATCCTCTGTCCCAGGGCCTTCAGAGCCATCTTTGCTGTCATGAGCCTTCACCACCTCCATCTGCCTGACCCAACTTGGAAATCACAGCAACACAACCCCGGGATCCAAATGCCGGAGTGTTCCTGATGGGATTTAGAGTGTTTGGAAGCAGGAGGACCAGCAAGATGCATCCACTGGGATGCCCTAGACCACCACACAATGGCCAACAAGCAATACTCAGGGCCAGCAGGTTCTCAGCAGGGCTGGGTGGGTGACTCTGCTATGAAACCACTTTCCTCCATCCACGGGGCAGAGCTGCAGAGTGGAGAAGTGCCCCTGGAATGGGAGAGATGGATTTGCAGGGGATGCAGCAGGATGTGGAAGGTCTTCTCAAGCCTTGCCACCCCCTCAGTCTGAGCAGTACAGTGTGCTGGTGGCTTTCAGGATGTATGGAGGACCACGGAGCTCAGCTTTGAGGACAGGACCCATCTCCAGTGGCTTCAGACCTCTCCAACCAAGTGGGCAAAGGAATCATCCCCCAAGGATCAGGTTCCTCAAGCTGATGCCAGATATCTCGTGGAGACCCAAATTAGAAGGAATACATCCTGAGGCTTCCCCCTTCACCTGCCTACTGTGTCCAGCACCTCCAGCAGGACCTGGGATGGACTGTGCCATGCATCCCGTACTTCCCACACTGGGCAGAAGAGCACAGAGACAGCCCTTGCTGCAGCACACAGGGACAGCAGGCAGAGCTTGCCCATGCACCACCTGGCTTGGCTGGAAGATGATGCTCCAGGGTGGTCCTTTTCCCATACTAAGTGCCACAAAGCCATGTCAAGGATCTGAGCACCTTGTCCTAGCTGGGACAGGGAGCTGGGGACACCTGGAGCCCTCTGATCCCTGCCAGAAAGCCAGGTCCCCCCCGGTGGCACTGTGTCAGGACAGGTCCCACGGACAAGAGCTCCCACCGGTGTCTCTCCCACCTCAGATGATGCACAGACCACGGGACAGACTCTCTCCATGCCCAGACCAGCAGAGACCAACCCCAAACCCTGTACAGCTCCCCCCAAAATCAGCCCCAGAGCCAGGGTCCTCTTGCCCCTCAAAGCCAAGGTCTGCACTGGCAGCAGCTGGTGGGTCCTTCCCTCCTGCAGCACATCTGTGTCCACCATGGGGGGACACTGTGGGGCATTTATGGGAAGAGCCCACGGCAGTGTTGGGATGGAGTGCCCCATGCCCTTGAGGACTGTCACAGAGGTCCCACAGGCACTGCTTTTGCAGAGCTCGCAGTTTGTGGTGTTTCCCCCCGGCAGGGATGTGGTTGGACAAGCCACACCTCGGCCAGGTGACGTCTGCAGGGCGTTGACCATCATTAACCTGCTGAAACACCTTCATTAACATCTGAAACGTGGGGTGGACCCTCGGGCCAGGCTGCTCCAGGGGGTTTGGAACCAGCTCAGCAAAAAAGCCTGAGAAAAACCTTTGGCTCAGGTCTACAGGTGACAATCCAAGCAGGAAACGGGAGCACGAGGGAACAGGGGATTTCAGGGGTCCCCCATCATGGAAGGGCCATCGGGAGATAGGGTGCAACACGAGAAGGAGCTTTTGGAAGGCAAGCAGAGCAAGAGACTTGGGGACACACTACGTGCCAGGTGACAACACACAGGGAATGTCACAGGCTTGCTTTGGGCATGGAGGTAACTCCCACACCCCGTTCTTGACACCGCTGTCACAGCGCTCCCACTTCTGCTCCTGCTGTCCCCAACATCCCCCGTCACCCCAATCCACCCCGGTGCCACGGAGCTCCTGGTACAGCCCCCAGCTACAGCCAGGGCTCCGACTTGGGGTGACCGCGGTGCCCCCGTGCCACGGTTTGGGGCGTCACACTCCGTGCCGTGCCACCTTACCTGCATCAAGGTGCGCAGGGACTCCACGTAGGACTGCTCGGTGTCCAGCAGGGTCATGATGACGTGTTTCCTCATGTCCTGCCCGGGGGGGAAAGACACACGAGTGTTTTGGGGTGACCCGGGGCGGGGGGGCTGCGCGCCGGCCGTCGGGGCCGGCGCTGGGGCTGGCTGGGGAGGCTGAACACCGGAGGAGCCCGGCTGGCGTCCAGCTCCCCTGCGCTGCCTCTCCACCCCGATGGAGGAATCCGGGAGGATTAGGAAGTACATGACACCGAGCGCACAGACGCCTGGTTTCCTCCGCGGCCGCGTCAGGAGCCCGCCCTGGAGCTCACAGCCCTACATGGGTCGGTGCCGGAGCCCTCTGGCTCTCCAGCGGCTCCGCTCCGAGCGGACCCGTAGGAATTCGCCTCCCGCCCAGCACCCCGGGCACCCTGGGGCTGGGCTGTGGCCCCACGGGAGGCGCTTTCATGGGGTGGTGGCGGCACGGGGGGCTGGCCGTGTGGGATGGGCCGCCAGCCTTAGGAAGCAGATGGGTCGGGGTCTTCTTGCTTGTGGGGCTCAGGGACCCCTCTTGTGTGCACTCCCTGCAGCTCAGCCTGGGGACCCAATGCTCCAGAACCCAGGGCACGAGACACGCCAAAGGTTTTGGGTGTGAGATGTTCCAAAAGGCTCTGAGTGCAGAGTTCTGGGTGTGAAATGCTTCAAGGCTGCTGGCTGGGAGACACCCCAAGAGATTTCGGTGGCAGATGCCCCAAGGGCCCTGGGCCCCAAACATTTTGGATGCAGAAGTGCTCCAGAGGTGCAGTGATGCCCCAGTAGTTCTGTGTTTGGATACACTCCAGAGATTCTGGATGCAGAGACACCCCGAAAGTTTTGCATGTGAAGGAGAGACTCCAAGTGCAGAGATATCCCAAAAGCTTTTGGTGCAGAGATGCCCTGGGTGCACAGATACCCCAAAGGTTTTGCATGTGCAGAATCTCCAGAGCCCCTGGATGTGAGACACCCCAAATGTCCTCCGTGTTGTGGGATGAGCCCCTGTCCCCTGGACACATGGGGCCGTGTCCTCCCCAGTGGGGACACAGTGAGCTGTGAAGCTGCTCTCCAGCCACAGGAAGAAGTTTGACCATCCTCACCATGGAGAGAGGCCACCATGCCCCTCGTTGGCCCCATAGAGCAATGGAGAGGAATCCTGACCAGATCCCGCTCTAGGACAGAGCTGTGCCTCAGTTTCCCTGCTCCCCACTAGGCTGTTGATGGAATCAAGCATGGAGGAAATTCTTGTCTAGAGCCAAATATTGGTGACGGGTCCAAGGCTCTCCAGGAATCAGGAAACCATGGTAATATTGGGAACAACAGCTGAGACCTCCCCACTTGGTTAGAGAGCTTATAAACACTCTCACTGCTGGATTAATTTGTTGTAATTACCGACGGATGGGCACTCACTGGAGGATGGAGCTTAGGGGAATCTGATGCCCCAAACTGCCTCAGTTTCCCCAACCCTCACCCAGCCTGTAGTTCCCTGCTGGTCCTTTTTCTCCTGGAGCTGTCCCAGCTCAGCACCAAAGCAAAGGGTCAGACCCAGGGGCTGCACAGGCTCAGCTGCACCAGCAGCTGGGGATTTGCAGCAGTGGGGACACGCAGGATGAGGCCCAACTGTGGGCAAGAGGATTTTTTTCCCCCGTTAGAGCACCACTATTACCCCGGCAGGGGCAAATTCTCACTGGGATGAGCAGAGCTGGGCAAAAGGCACCATCCCAGCAGGGCAAAGCGATCCGTGGGCAAAGGCAGGATGTGCCCCGCTGCATTCCTTACTCCAGCAAAGCCTCTCCGCTGGGGGGCTGAAGATGCTTCAGTCTCCATCTGCTCTCCCTGGGGACGCCCCCACCTCACTTTGGCCTCATCCTGCCTCCCCCGGGATGCTCAGCACCCTCGGGATCAGCCCCTGCCTCCCTGGGAATCGGGGTATTTCCCACCAGCCGACGCCTCCGCCGTGCAAATCAGCACTGGGGGGGCGGTGGCAGCGATGGCTCCAGCCCCCCCATCACCCTCTCCGGGCGGGAGCATCCCCCCCTCCCCGCGATCCAGAGAATCCTGGGGGTGCCGAGCTGAGGATGAGGATGGAGGCACCGTTGCCACGGCAATCGCGGTGCAGACCCCACAGGTGCCGGGTTCTGCACACACGTGTCCAAACGTGACGCATCCATGCGCCCCCACCTCACCCCCGCATCCCACCGGCGACTCCCCCCCCGCTACACCGCCGGGACCCCTTTTGCCATCATCACCTCGGTGCCGCCGCGGCTGCCGCAGCCCTTCTCCGGCAGCTCCTCGGCCGCGCCGCTGAGCCCGGAGGTGGCGAAGGCCGCGTCGATGCCATCCCCGATGTCTCGCATGTCCTCCAGCGCGATGGTGAACTGCGCCAGAGTCCTCACCATCTGCAGCATGCGGGTCCCGGGGGTCGGTCCGTCCCACGCGGCCCAAGGAATCGCGCAGAAATTCCCTCTCTGTCCCTCTCTGTCTCTATCCCCAGGTGTCCGCCCCGAGCCGGAACGCTGCGCCGGGATGCGGCGGGGAGGGGAATAAAAGCGAGGCGCTATTTATATCGCCGGGCTTCGGCGTGGATGTGGAAGTACGGGGATGTACGGAAAGCCCTCCCGCAGAGCGGCAGCGGGCTGCGAGGCTGCGCCTGCGTCCGTGGCGACGCGAGGGTCCCCGGCCCCCGGGGCTGGCCAGGCACGGGCGGGAGGCAGAGCCGTGCCCACACAGACACGCGCGGATGCGGGCAGGGCCGGATCCCGCCGAGGGATGCTGCTGGAAAGGCTTTGCCCAGGGAGGATGCTGGGGGTTGGGGTGGGGGGGGACCTGATGCTTTCTTGGGGCCTGTGAGCTTTTTGGGGAAGGGGGACGCACGGGTGATGCTGGGGTGCTCAGCGTCCTTAGGGACTCCACTCCTTTGAGTATTCCCCTCCTTGACCTTGCAGGCAGGGAAACTGAGGCACGCCCCCTTTCTCCCCACGGCATCATCACCTCAGCACCCACACCCCTGCTGGCCGGGTGATGCATCCTGCCCAGATCTGTTTGTAACGCTCCCCTCCTGCTTCGTTAATTAAATCTAATTAGCCGCTCACCCCGTTTCCACAGCAACGGCGTGCAGCAGGGCTGCATCCTCTCATTGCAGCCAGTAAATTTCCTCTTGGAAGTGAGGATGATGAGCATCCCACCCCGGGAAGGGTGCGTGGCAGAGAACAGACCACTCGGGGCAGGTAAAGGGAGCTGCAGGAGCTGTCAATGCACCCAGGGATCAGTGAGGAGGGAACGCTAATTGCAACCAGGTAACCAGGCTGCTCTCAAGGCAGCAGCAGCTCCTGCTCCCACAACTGCAGTGCCCTGGTCATCCCAGCTGTTGGAATGCTGGGTTTATTTGGTTTGCAATCCCAGATCTGCTTGGGTTGCAGTCCCGAGATCTTCTGGGATCCAATCCCAGACCCATTTCTGCTGCAATCTCAGATTCCTTTAGGCTGCCATCCTAGAACCAGTTTTGTTGCAAGCTTGGATCCATCTGCATTGCAATTCCAGAGCCATCTGGATTGAAAACCTGGGCTGTTCTGAGCGCCAATCCAGATTCATTTTGGTGGTAATCCCAGACACATTTGGGCTGCAATCCCAAACCCATCTCAGTTGCAATCCTGGGCATATCTGCATCATAAAATGGGATCCATCAGGGATAAAATCCCAGGCTCTGCTAGAATCCTATAGCAAACATGCTTCTGTTGCAATCCCTGTTTTATTTGGGTTCCAATTCCAGACCCATTTGGATTCCAATCCCAGAACAAAATGGTTTGCTAATCTAGGTCCATCTGGATTCCAATTCCAGACCCTTCTGTTTGCATTCCTGGGTGCTGCTTTTGGTGTGTAATCCCAAATCCACCTGAATTGCAAATCCAGGCCCAGCTGGGCTGCAACACTCTGGGTTGCGATCCCAAACCCTTTTATTTGCCATCCTGGGCCCATCCGTGTTGGAATCCTGGGCCCATTTGGGTTCCAACCCCAGACCCATCCAGCTGTCATCTCAAACCCACTCCTTTGCAATCCCAGAACCATTTGGGTTGCAATCACAGACCCACCAAGGATTCAAACCTGGGTCGAGCAGCATTGCAATCCCGAATCCATCTGTGCTGCAACCCCAATCCCATTCCTTTTGCAATCCCTACCCTATTCCTGTTGCAATCTCAGACCCAACAGGGAAGCCAGCCTGGGTCCCTCTGCATGGCAATGCCAGATCCATTTGGGCTGCAATCCCAGAACCACTTAGGTTGGAATCCTGGACCCACCTGGCTCGCAGTTTTGGACCCGTTTGGGCTGTAACCCCAGATCCATCTGGGTTGCAATCCCAATCCAATCCCACCTGCAATCCCGGACCCAGCAGGGATGCAAACCTGGGTCCAACCGCATTGCAATTCCAGGTTCATTTGAGCTGCAATCCCAATCCCATTCCTCTTGCAATTCCAGGTTCATCTAAGCCGCAATCCCAATCCCATTCCTCTTGCAATTCCAGGTTCATCTAAACTGCAATCCCATTCCTTCTACAATCTGGGACCCACCAGGGATGCAAACCTGGGTCCAACCACATTGCAATCCCCAATCCCTCTGCTTTGCAATCGCAATCCCATTCCTCTGGCACTCCCATTCCCACTCCTCGGGCACTCCCATTCCCGTTCCTCGGGCAATCCCAGCCCCACTCCTGTCGCGGTCCCTGCCCGGTTCAGCCCCAGCTGGCCCCGGCGCTGCCGTGACCCGGCGGCTCCGCCCGCAGCACCGCCCCGAGCCCTCCCCCGGGACCGCCTGTCCCCGGGGCGAGCAGGGCGATCCCTCCATCGCAGGAGAGCCTTTCCCACTCCCCGAACGCCACCTTTGGCTCAATCCCTTCATCCAGCCCAGCGTATCCCGGGAACACTGCAGGGAGACTCTCCGGTGTCGGCTGGAGAGGCTGCGCTTCTCCCAGCCCCTCGGGATGTGGGAGAGGATGGCTGGAGAAGGGTTAAACCCGTCCTGACCGGCGCAGGGAAGCAGCCAGGCCGAATCCCGCTGTACTTTCGGGGGCCCGGTGGGGGTCACCTCTCCATCACCCGGGGATGCAAACCCCGGAGCGATGCGGCCAGCCGAGCCCGGACCCCCCTGCAACCGGCCCGCAGCCCACAGGAAATTCCTGGGAGTGTTTGGCCACTCCAACAGCGCTGCCTATTTTTAGGGCTGTCTAAAATATGAGCCGGTTATTTTTAGCAGCGCGGCTCTTTGTAAACACCTTTAGATTTCCTTTCGGACCAGCCCCTGTTGTTTTTTGTTTTTGTTTTTGTTTTTGTTTTTGTTTTTTTTCCCCAACCTGAGCGTTTCCTCCCCCAAAACCCCAAATCCTCTTGGGAAATGCGTGCAAGTTCCTTGGGATGGAGCCAAGGGACTCATCCCACATCCCAAGGCTTGTGCCAGCGTGGCAAAATGCTCCTGAAAACCCAAAGATGGAGAGGATCCAGCACCAGGGGTTTGGGGGTGATTCAGCAGCACCCTAAACCTGGGATGGGGGCCAAGGAAAGGCCTTTTCCCCCAGCTTTCCCTCTGACACTGGAAATACAACCCTGAAGAAGGACGGGAACTCTCTCATCTTGATTTATTTTATTTTTTAATTAGGCTCAGGGAGCAACCCCATCATTTTGCTTTTCCCTGCGCAGGAATATCGATGCAGGAGGAGTTTGAGCATCCCCAGGGATTTTAAAACATCCTAAAATGTTTTGGAAAAGGCCATGGTATATTGTGTCCTGCCTCCACCCCCGCAAACAAAGAGGCATCGATGGAGGAAAGTCCTAAAACATCCATTTTTTAAACAAACAAAGGCCAAAGGGAGAGTAGGAATGTACATTCCATGAGGGATCACAGCCATCACACAGATTCTGGCCCTTGAGCCCGGGCTGAGGCCATGCACACATCAGTGCATGGAATGATGATGTTTCCAGCCACTCTGAGGACTCCCCCCACTCTCCCAAACCCTGGTGATTGCCTCGAGCTGTCACCACCACTGTCTGGGATGCTAAAATCACATCCCATGGGAAGGAGGATCTCTGCATCCCCAGAGATCATCCCAAAATTCCCACACTCACAGCACTCAGTGTTTCTCCCTTTCTTTGGTGTATTGAGTTGTGCCAGCACCCAGCCATAACCTGAGTGAGCTGCAGGAGGGATTTTGTCCCTGAGACCCTGTTCTGGGGCAAAAAATATCCAGATTTAGAGGGGGAAATTGAGTGGTTTAGACCACTTTGGGAGTGGGATTTGCTGCTCAGGGCCTTCCTGCAGCTGCTGAAGGAGGAGCTAACCCTGGCTCAAGCAAAATTATTCCCACCCCTCCTAAGCATGCCAAAATTTTAAGAGTAAATAAGTACAAGTTGTTTTTCCTTCAATTACAGCTCGTTCCTGCTGCCAGTTCCTGATGGGCGATTCTCTAGGGCCTCACAGTAGGGTTGTGCTAGGAGCTACCTGAATCTTGGCAGCTCCTTGAAACCAGCATTCCCAGTTTGAAGGAATCTGGAATTTCTGCACCTTTTCTTTCCCTGTATGCTTGTTCCCACGGTAGATCCCACTAGAGGGAGCTGGGACATAGTGGGAGCCACTGGTCCACGGGGACAGTGCATGGTGAATTGCCAAGCTTAACAATTTTAACACATCCTCAGCTCTATTTCTACAAAAACTCCTGAAAGAAAAGGCTTGGAAATAAACTGGACCTGCTTCCATCCTTCCCAATGCAATGAGCAAACACCTCTGCCACAAACAGCATCATCCTGGCATGTAAAACTTCCTTGTGCATCCAGAAAAGCCCCTGGCTGGCACATCTCCCAAAACAGGATGATGCTATTCCATCCAATCCTGTATTGCCTCAATCACTCAGCCTCTGTCAGGGAATCACTCGGGGTGGAGGGGGGGAAATCACATTCTGTCCTCTTGGGAAGTATTAAAGCCAGAGGTTGGATTGGCCTCTGTAGGGTTTTCAAACTTAAGCATCCCTTCCCTTGGGATCAGTGATGCTCTGCCCTATGTCCCACAAGTGCCAGAAAGTTGGGGGATGGCAGCTACTGCCATCCCTGGGTACCAATCACCTCCATTCCCTACTGCCAGACACCTTTTCGGGTGCCCATGTCAGCCCATCCCTTGGTACCAACCACCGCCATCCCCGAGCACAAGCCACCTCTTTTTCCAGGTGTCACTTCATCCCTGGCTTCCAATCCCTCCCTCCCTGCTACCAGCCTCTGACCTCTGAATAACAACCAACCATCCCTGGGACCACCAGGTGCTGGGGAAGCCATTGCCATGGGAACAGGAGGACCTGTGGCACAGAAGAGGGGCCGTGCCCAAGCCTGCCCGACGCCGTAGGGAATCACATCCGGGGCTGCATTCCCTCCCTGCCCAGCCTCTCCCTGCTCTCCCACGGGTAAGGAAAGTCCGAGCTGCTCTCCAAAGAGTAACTTCTTGAGAGGAAATAAGAGCATAAATCAGCAGCTCTGATTCAGCCCTGCTTCAGTTACTAATAATATTCCCGTGTTTATTCACAGGCCTGGGGCTGGTGATGTTTGCTTTTCCCTCGGCCGTGGTTTTTCCCAGGCTCCCAGCTCACAGAGGAGCATTGATTTGGCCAGTGATGCTCCCATGGAGAAACCCGGCAGCACCACCCCCTCTGGGATGAGGAGGAGGATGAGGAGGAGGAGGAGGAGCAGGGCAGCCTCAGCCCCAGTGCACGGGAATTCAGTTGTTTTCCCTTCTTGGACTTCTCGGCTGCGGTGATTCATCCCGGGAGGACACGGCCTGGCTGCAATTCTGCTTTTCAAGTGTGAGAAAAAAAAAAAGGGAATAAAAAATAAAGGAGTTGGGGCAATTTTTCCAAGGCAGGGTGGAAGGATGCTGGGCATCCCTGTGCTGTCCAGGGGAGCAGCAGCGCCAGGAGCAGTGCCAGTGGGAAGGGGAACACGGAGCTGTAGGAGACTCATCTCCCAAAGCAACAAAAATTCCTCCTCTAAATGCACAGTGGGGCTTTTCCTGTGGGACTTTCACTAGAAACTGGGGCTTCCACCACACTGGGGTGAGGGGCTCTCCCCTCTGCCAAAATTCGAAGGTCAGGATTGTGCCGGTGCATCTCCTGCATCCTCCCTGCACTGCTGGCAGCATCCCATGGATCCCCCCTCTCCATGCCCCCCTTCCCACCTGACTGGAGATGCTCACCCCAATTTAACCCTCCCCAGCTACCATCCACCCCCTGGCACATTTGCAGAGCCCTCACAAAACCAGTGGTCCAGGACAGAGCTGGGGGCTTGTGGCCCCCCATTTGCTGCCAGCCTTTGCCGAGGCCTGGAGCAACTTTCACCAAATATGGAAGGTTTTTTTTGCCTCCGGTTTTCGGCACGCAGGCCACGGCCCAAGAGTGCAGCTTTCCAGATGCTGAGGTCAGCCCAGCTCTTCTTCCCTCCCCCTGCTCCTTCCCTGCTGCCTCCCAGTGGGCTTGGCCCTGCACCCACCAGGACAGGAGTAATTCCACCCCCTCAACTCACTGGAATCCCTGGATCCCCCACCAGCATCCTCTGCTGCTGGCACAAGCCTGACCCTGCACCCCACACCACCCCAAATGCAATGGTTATGAGGATTTGGGGGGACAAGGAAGCCCAGGAGAGGGGTACCCGATGCTGGCACTCCCTGCCATCACTGCTGGATGCCAGGCTGGCACAGGGGGGTGGGAGGTGCCTTGGCTGCCTGGTGGAATGGGGCCAGAAGTCTTGGGACAGCCAGGAGGGAGCCAACCTGGCATGCAGGGAGTGATGGGCACAGGAGGTGTTCGGTACCCAGGAGCTGATGGGGATCCACATCTCCATGTGGAGCCAGAATTCCAAGCACAACCGAAGCCAAGAGGTATCCAGGAGTCAAAGATGATGGATGCTCAGAAGCTGATGGCTGCTCAGGAGTTACCCTGGCACCCAGAAGCCAATGGGGACTCCCTGGGTACCCAGGAGCCAATGGATGCCCAGGATCCCAAAGAGACTCTGGGTACCCATGGATCCACAAGCACGAAGGAGCTGAAGGACACCCAGTATCCAAAAGACACTCACAGGCTTACAGGCATCCAGTAACTGATTGATGGCCAGCATCCAATAGGTACCCAGCAGTCCACGGACACCCAGAAGCCACTGGGCACCCGGAGGGGATGGGGATGCAGGAGCTGATGGATTCCTAGGATCCAACAGGTGTCAGGAGTCCATGGACACTCTCAAATCCAGAAGTAATCACAGACCCCCATAAGCTGATGGCCCCTCAGGTGCCAACCAGTACCAGGAGTCCATGGCCACCCAGAAATGTCATCCAGCAGCTGACAGATAGCCAGGAGCTGACAGATGGATTCTTAGGATCAGACAAGTGCTAGAAATCCGTGGGCACCCACAAATCCACAAGCAACCAGGAGCTGATGGACACCCAGGAGCTGATGGAGGAGGTAGGAGACTTGAACAACCCGTTCCATGCCCCTGCCAGGACTTCTCCGGTCCCTCCTGCCTGGATCCATGTCCTGGAAGCAGCTGAGGTACAACCACCAGCCTTCTCCCAGCTGTGCCCCACAGACTCCAAGGGCCTGCTGCTCCGTGGGTCCCCTCACCCTGCTGCAAGCAGGACAGCAGGGAGCTGGGGATGGGGGGGGAGCCACAGACCTCGCCAGGAACGCCCACAGCCCACGTCACATCACAGCCAAGGCGAGAGGTGACAGCTTCCCTGCCCTGTCACTGTCACAGCACACCCTGGGGTGGGGGGGAGGGGGAGAGCAGGGGGGGTTCAGCATCCACTGACCTGCGCCAGGTTTGGACGATCGAGGGACGAGCTCCCTCTCCGCTCACCGAGGCTCTGAGCCATCTACATCCCATCTCACCGGGGTTTTGGGCAACCCAAAAAAACCCCAAAAGGACCAAACCCGATCCCCTACCGCTAGCGACGGTGTTTCTGCCGAGGGGTCAGGATGAAACTCGCCCAAAAAAAAAAAGAGCAAGAAGAGAGATGCCAAATCAGGGCAGGCCGACGAGTCTGCTGCTACTCCAGCTAAAAAAAGCAGGAAACCATATCCCAGGCTCGGAGATGCCAATCTTCCCATGCAAACAACTCCCTTTTTGTTTTTTTTGGAGAGTATCGGAGGGCTCGGGAACAGGCAGTCACAAATAGCAACTCCACGGCACCACCAAGGAAACCTTCTCCAGCCCCGGGGACCCTGCAGGGATGCTGGTGATCCCACAGCAGGATGATGGCTTCTCCAGGGGGCACCTGGTGGTGGCTGTCCCCTCACTGGAATGGTGACACCTCCAGAGGAAACCTGGAGGTGGGCACTACCACGGGTGTCCTCTTTCCCAGCACATCCTTGCAGGGATATCCTGGTGGGGTTCACAGGTGACCTGGATGTCACTGGTGGGGTGGAAGGTGGTGGTGGTGGCCACGTCCTTGACCCCAAAAGGAGACATGCCTGGGATTTCTAGGGGGTCACAAGAGCCCAACATCTGCTCCCTCCAATCCTTCCACCACTTGGATTAAAGGGATTCTACTCAAAATGCCCTGCACAAGGTACAGGGGAGCACCAGGCTTGGGGACAGCCCCCAGCTGCACCCAGGAATGGCAGTCATGAGGGCAGGAACTGGACAGACTGGGATCAGCCTCCTGTTCCCCGGAAGCTGAGCAGCTCCAACGGGAATTTGCACAAAGAGTGAGTTACTGGAATACTTTTACCCAGATGCTGATTTTTGTTCTCCTTCCCATTGGCCGGGCTGCAGTTCCCAAAGAACCAAAAGCAAACACACTATTTTTAGAGAAGAGTTCATTTACTGGAGCCATTCCCTTTGAAATTCCTCACTCATCCTCTCCATGGAAACCAAGGGAGTCCAGAGAAACAGCCCCACCGGGACCAACCATCAGAGCTTTAAAAAGAGACACAATTGAGGGAGAGGGGTGGAAGTGGCTGATTTTTCTTCACTGGACACATCCTGGCCTGGAAGCACCATGGTGGAAATGGCAAGGCTTTTGTTTTGGTGGGCTCTGTCTGTGCAAGCCAGGCTAGATGCCTTCAGGAGGGGACATCCTGGAAGATGGACCATGTTCTCTTGGAAAATCATGCCTGGATGGTGTGTGGGGACTGTTGTCCTGGATAGGTGGTGGGAATGGGTGGAGAGGGATGGCTGGATGGGAGCATGGACATGGATGGAGGTTGATGGAGATGGGAGGAGATGGATGAAGATGGGTGGGTGGATGGATGGATGGATGGATGGATGGATGGATGGATGGATGGATGGATAGATGGATGGGAGTCTCCTTCCCTGTTTTCCAGGGCATGCCCTGAGAGAATGGGAAACTGTACTGGCCAAAGCCCAGTGCTGCCTTGCTGCACCTTCCCTTTGTGTGAGGGCACCTCCTTCTCCATCCTGGATTTAGGAGAAGCTCCTGCTGCAGCTCTGAAACTGTGGGATGCCCCATGGGACCTGCTGTGACCAGGTGAGGGAGCTCAGCAAGGGGAGACTCCAGCACATCACCTCTCTGGACACTCCCATCACACAGGGATCAATATCCAGGGGAAATCTCCCTCTTCAGAAATACCCCTGGGAAAGACTCTAAATCAGAGAATGAGAGAATCACAGAATGGTTTGGACCAGATGGCACCCTAAGTTCATCTTGTTCCTATCCCCTACCATGGGCAGGGACATGTCCCAGGAGAACAGGCTGCTCTAAGGCCCATCCAGTCTGGCCTTGAACATTTCCAAGGATCCCACAACCCTTGCAATGATGGATTAAGGCTGCAGGAACAAGCCCTGTGAAGCTTTGAGCTTCCATCCCAGCTGGGTTTGGCAGGAGGTTACCTGGAGGTTACATCACAAGGGAGGCCGACCTGCTGCTTCCCTGGCAAGAGCAGATGGAAGAACAAGGCCACCTCCTCCCAGAAGCTTTGGAGGCATGTGATTTTCCATGGAAAAGCCCAGGCATCTGTGCACAGATGCAGGCAGGGTGCAGGCAGGCTGCCCAGTGCATCTCTGAGAATATATCCCAGCACCAGGGCCCTCTCCATATCCCCATGTATGTATCCCTGCACCAGGGACCTCTTCCCTTAATCATATGAATTATTTAGAAATGCCACAAGGTGCACAGCCTCATCTTGGGGACCTGCCAATGACCCCACAGCGGCACCAGCCAAAACTCCAGGAGGTTCCTTGTTAATGCATTTTAATTATAATGCTCGATGATTTTGTAGCACTTTGCAGCCCATGATCAGAGAAGACAAAAAACTAAACCTAAACTGGTCCATCAGGCAAAAAATGCTGCCAAATTCCCCCCAAACTCCCTTTGTGAGTGTCCCATACATGCCTACATGTATCCCTGTAGCAGGCCCTCTCCATCCCGTATGTACATCCCTGCACTCCAGGACTCCCTGTGCAGGGATGCACATCCACACAAATTCCAGAACCAGCCTCTCCCTGTGTACCCTAGCCCCAGGGAGCTCCTGGTGCCTCCCAGCTGCAGGACTGTGGGTCTCTCCACAGGCTGGAAGCCCAGCTCCTGCTGAGCCCATTCCAACCTCCCACCTTCGCTGCAGTCCCTGGATCCTGCCAAGAGCCTGACCTTTGGATCAGGCAGCCACGGGCCAAGGCCAGCCCCCAGGACCAGCTCAGCCCAGGGCTAACCCTGTCGCTCCAAGGCTGGCTCCTGCCCCACCAGCACAGGCCTCAAAGGATGCACATCCCACGTGGATCAGCCCCCCACCCCAGTGGAGCTCACTGCCTAATTAATTAGAAACTTTTAATTAAAGGGGGGGGGGGGGGGGGCAAGGGACAAAGGAACCCTGTTCAAAGCACTGGCGCTGAGGAAGGGAAGGGGCAGAAATGGGCAGAGTTAAGGGGATTTTGGCACCAGGGAGTGCCAAAAATGGGCAGAGATGAGGGGATTTTGGGCACTGGGGAAGAGTAAACATTGGGCAGAGTTTAGGGGACTTTGTCACCAGGGGAAAAAAAGAGGTAAAAACGGGCAGAGTTAAGTGAATTTTGGCACCGGGAAAGGAAGGAGGTAAAAAATGGGCAAAGATAAGGGATTTTGGCACAGGGGAAGGAAAGAATAAGAAATGGGCAAAGATAAGGGATTTTGGCAGTGGGGAAAGAAAGAGACAAAAATAGGCTGAGTTAAGGGGATTTGGGCTGGGTCACCCCTCTGGACATGTTGCCTGGCCTCATGCCATTGATCCCAGGGTCAATCCATGCCACTGACAGGCAGCATCACCTGATCCCAGCCAACTTGTCCCCGCTCCATCCCACATCCCACCTCTCTGAAGGGCTGCCTGCGTGCCTCAGTTTCTCCTCACTCTAGCATTTTGCTGAGCACGGCAGATCCAGGGACGCAAAACTCAGGCAAACCATTGGAGCAGGGAGAGGAAAGCCAAGATTTGCCCATTCCCACCTCTCCCCTGCAGCTGCTTTGATTAGAGATTTCCAGTTACACCAAAAAATGAGACAACTCCCAGCCACAGCCCCAAACCTGGGGATTTACAGAAATGGAACAGAGGGAAACTAATCCCAAAGATGACAAACTTCAGGAATATATGGCCAGTGCACGGATCCGACCTCTGAGCTGTCCCCACAGCGAGGAGGAGCTTCTGGAGGATTGGGGATGAGCTGGGAGGGAGGATGCTGGGGAGGAAAGGGGGTGGTTGACGCAAGCTTCCCTGGGAACATGACCCCATCGTTTCCCTCCGGGATCCCCCTCCATCCCTGATGGCTTTTCCGGGGTGCGGCCGCCCCACTTGGGGACCCACAGGTGGGGAAGGCAGCGGCCGGGGCGCCGGGGGCCGCGTTCCCACGGCTCCCGTGCTCCCCAGAGGTGCTATATTTAAATCAATATTTTCCTGTTTAATCCGAGCGCTGCTAAGTCAACAAACACAGCATGACAGCGAGCATACCTAATTTTCCATCCCCAGATGGATTCAGCCATGGGGGGAAGAAAGATCCAAGGGGTTGCCAGTCTGGCAGCAAATGGGCCCCAAATCCATCCCAAAAGTATCCTAAATGCATCCTGGCTTGCTGCTGGGCTGTGTGGGGCTGCACATGGGTGCACACACATGTGCTTGTGTGTGCTGCCCATTCCAGCAGCTTTTGGGATGCTGGAAGCAGGGAAAAGTCTTTATCTTGAGTTTTGGGGTTTTTTTCTCCCATAGGATCCACCAGAGTGGGATGCGCTGTTAACGACCCCCTAGGAATTAAAAGCCCACCATCAGGCACAGGGTAAAGGAGCTCTTCTGCACCCAGGATGAACTGGATGGCTCCAGCCCCATGGAGAATTGCTGGAAAGCACCCAGGACAAACAGTGCTGTCCCCAAGGGAGAATACCATGTTACCTCTCTGGGTGGGATGTGCCAGATGCACCTCTGCCAAAGCCACCACCAAACCATGGGAGCTGGGAAAATATCCTGGGGGAATGATGCTGCAGGGATACTCCACCCCAAGGGAGTATCTTGAGGGTGAAAGATTTTGGGAGAGAATAATTTAATGGAGCATCACCCCAGAGGTGCCAGACCCCATTATGAATCCCTTCCCAGTACAGTCTGCTGGAGATGGACACCATCTCAGCATCACCACCATGATACGAGATGGATGCTCCCATCACACAAAATTCCCAAGTGGAGGTGGCCATTTCCCCATACAGACTCACAGCCTTGCAACATTGGCCCTTTCCATTGAATTAGGGAGGGGAAAAAATCTAAAAGTAAAAAACAAAGCTGATTTCTTCTCTGCTGGTCAGGGAGCACATAAATCCCTGTTCCCAGCCAGCCATCCCAGTGCCAAGTTATATCCGGTCCTTGGTGCTCTCACGTAGAATTAAAGCAACTCCCTTGCAGGTCCCCCTTGCCCCCCCCACCCAGGCAAAGCTGATGCCATCTGAAATAAAACATCCCAGCTCCACCATCTAATAAATCAAAAGAAGAAATAAAAATCCTGGTTTCAGTCAGGATATGACTGGAGCACAAAGAAATCCCAAGGCAGGAGAGAGATTTGAAGATACAGCTGCGGTGTTGCCCTTAAAAGGGAAAATTCGCACCCCGAGGCCAGAGGGTTCAGGCAAGGTGAGGAGCAGCATCCTCAGGGTCTGCTTCCACAGGGTGGCCCATCCACCTGAGGACATGCTCGGCCAAACAGGGCTCCCAGCTGGCAAAAATCCACCCAAAATCATCCCAAAGTTGGGATCAGAGCAGAGCTGGGGGTGTAACGGAGTGTGGGGTCAGCAGAGCATCCCTGATATTGGCCCAGAAAACCACGGGGACCTGCCTGAGTAAGAAATATCTCTCTATAAATTATTAAGATAAACCATATATTATATAAACTAAACATATGAATTATTTAGAAATGCCTCTAGGTGCACAGCCTTGCCTTGGGGACCTGCCAATGTCCCCACAGCGGCACCAGCCAAAACTCCAGGAGGTTCCTCATTAACCCATTTTAATTATGATGCTTGATGGTTTCATAGCACTTTGCAGCCCATGATCAGAGAAGACAAAAAACTAAACCTAAACTGGTCCATCAGGCAAAAAATGCTGCCAAATTCCCCCCCAAATTCACCCAAAACATCCTCAAGGATGTTTCATACAGTGGCCAAGAGTGGCCATCCTGTTCTCAGCCACCAACGGCTGTTGTCTGGCAGTGGGGACAACAACAGGAGAAAGAGCTGGATGGGGAGCAGAAATCCCTGGAGAATATTTTGAGGGGAATGTTGCTGCAGGGACGATGAATTCCAAGAGAATAACCTGGGGGAATGATGCTGTGGGGATGCCAGACCCCAGGAGAAGATCCTGGGGACGATGATGCTGCAGGAATGCTGGATCCCAGAGAATATCCTGTGAAGAGGATGCCAGATCCCAAGAGAATACCCTGGGAGGAAGCTGCTGGGGGATTTTGGGAGGATCCAAAGAAAAGCAGCCTCTCTCCACGTGGCTCTGCCCTGGCCAGCAAGGGTTACACGGCTGGGCTCAGCCCCGGGGACTTCACGCTTGGCTGCCAGCGGCTGCTGGAAGGGAATAGTCCAGCCCATCCTCTTAAATCGGTTTGGAGCAGGGTAGAGAGCCCTGCCAGCATCATTCCTGCGAGCTCTCAGCAGATCCCCCACAGGAACGGGTATTTCTGGGCTTCTCCCAGAGCTATTAAAAGCCCCGTGGGTGCTGGCACTGCTGTGCCGCAGCAGGAGGTGATGCTTCCAAGCCCTTCCCGGCACAAACACCCGGAGTGATGGGAACCCAAGTCCATGTTCAAACAACAGCCAAGGGGCCAGCGATGCCAAAAACCCATCCCAGGAAAGATCCCAAAGCACGCAGCTGTGCTTCAGGGTGAGCAGAGCACCTTCACATCCCCCAGACTGCACCAATTCTTCCCCAGAGAGGATCAAACTCTCACCTATCAATCAAATATTCAGTGCATGCATAAAAATATTTTTCCCCCTTTTTCCCACGCACCAGCATGGCAATGCTCATGATCCCAAGTAGAGGGATGGTGTTTTTTTGGAGGGGAAAATGCAGTTTTGCTCAATAAGGGGTGTAACATGAGGATTCCCAAGCAGAAGGATCGTTTCCCAGCCTTCCCAGCCAAGAAACAGGCAATTTTTGGTTCAGCATCTCAGGGATGGTCAATTTATCAGTACCTTACGGAGCATCACTGAGAGATGTTATATATAAACATAATACCTTTCTAAAAGCCTCTTCCACCCAAACTTGGTGCTATTTACCCTGCTTTTCCCCATCCAAAAATCACCTTTTTATCAGGGAGGTCACAGCAGGAGGTTGCCAAAACAAACAAGAGCTCATACCCTGGGGACCACAGGAAAGGGCTGGGAGGGCTCTTGGTCATACAGCAGTGCCTCTGCAGATGGGAGTTTGTCCACCCCAAGGGACACATGACAGACCCCCAAGGCCACCAGTGCTTTGGATGGGTGGTGCACCCCATGAAACAAAGGTGCTTTTAGGATGGATGGGCACTTACCACCTGTGGCTTGGTCCTGGGGCCATGTTCATCAGGCAGCCGCGAGCACCGGGGCAGCCGGGGCGGTGGGGCAGCGGGTGGCGAGCGGGGTCCATCCCCAGGACTGGGGGACATGTCACCTGAGTTGAGGGCTAGCATGTACCGCTTGGTGACATCCTCCAGCGAAGGAGGCTGGAGGGTCGAGAAGGATTTTCCAGGTGAGCGGCTGGCAGCCAGCGCAGGGAGGTGGCCATGGTGGCCGGAGGGGACAAGCGGCTCGGGGACAGTGATGGGGACGAAGGTGGCGGGCTCGCTGGTGTGACGGACGTGCTTGGTGGCCGGGCGGCTCTTGGTGAGGATGGCGGGCGCCGGGGGTGGCTGGTTCTCCTGGTGAGCCGCGCGGTTGGAGCGCTTCTTGGAGCTGCGGCGGGCGATGCGAGGGGAAAGCACGTC
Source organism: Anomalospiza imberbis (assembly GCF_031753505.1). NCBI lineage: Eukaryota > Metazoa > Chordata > Aves > Passeriformes > Viduidae > Anomalospiza > Anomalospiza imberbis. The sequence continues at coordinate 31,592,980 of NC_089682.1, forward strand.
AGCCAGCTTGGGGTCAAAGCCATAGCCGCGGCCGGTGCCCGGTGCTGCAGGCTGTGCTGAGAGGATGGGCTCGCTGCTGGACGGAGGAATGCTGGGCTCCAGCTCGCTGATGGCCTCACCGGGACCCTCGAAGGCGCCAGGTGCCAGCTCGCCACGGCGGCTGGGGTCACTCAGCGACTTCTTCTTGATGGTCTTGCCGTTGGCCTTGTCATCGCCCAGCTTGGCCATGGCGCCGGGCTGGCTGACGATGGTGCGGATGAGGCTGCTGTAGTCCCGGGGCCCATCGCTGCCCAGGGAAAGGTCGCTGCCCGCGCTGCCTGCGCTGCCCGCGATGGTGGCAGGCTGGGGGATGCCCGCCTTGGCGCTTAGCGAGCCCAGCAGGTTGCTGTCGACAGAGAAATTCTTCGCCTCCTCTGCCACCGAGCGTCTCCGGTGAGGCATGGGGTCGCTGAGGGAGCGGTAGGGCTCGGTGCCACCCTCACTGCCGCCCTCCATCCCATTGGCGCCCGCCGACGGGAACTTACGTCGGCGCCGCAGGCTGCCGGGGGTGCTTGGCATCTCGGCTTTGGCAGCTGGAAGGTCTTCAACCGCCGCCGTCGGGCGAGCGGGCAGCGGCGTTTTGGAGTCACCGGCTGCCGGCCCGGCACTGGGCAGCATCCAGGCATCCACAGCTTCGTGCAGGGCTTGGAAGGGCATCCCCACAGGCTCTGGCTCCGTGACGATGCCCTCGTCTGTCACGCTCGACTCGTGACCCGACAGCTCCTCCACGGATTTACTGTGAGCAAGGTTCTCCTCCAGCTCCACATCCTTCAAACACCGCGTGCTCTCCACCTGTCCCCGAAGGGTCACATCTGTCATCCCCATCATCGGTGCCACTACCTCAGCGCCCTCCACACCTCCACTGTCCTTCTGTTCGGCGGCAAAGCTGTAGTCCTGCTGGGAACCCATCCTGCTGATCTTCTCAAATACCTGCCTCGCCTCCTGGATGTACTGGTCCTGGATGACCATGGGGAGAGGATCCTCTTCCCCCTGCTGTCCCCCACCTGGAAGCACCCGGTCCTGGCCATCCATAGAGGCCAGAAGGAGCTCGGAGGAGCTCTGCTTCATGGTGCTCTGCAGGAAAAGCCGCCGTGTCCCAGATTTTTCAGAGCAGGTGAAGGACTTGGCGCGACGTAAAGTGGCTGTTAGGTCCTTGAGCGTTGGCCGCTCGCCCGGCGCCCAGCGGTTTTGGGGATGAGCGGCACCGCAGCCACCCGTGGAGGGGCTGGCAATGCTGGAGCATCCGTCGGAGCCCACGTCAAGGCCAATCCTCACCCCTTTTTTCTTCACCTTCAGCTCTGAGAGGTCTGATTTGAGAAAGCTGAGCAGAGTCAGGGTCTCGGTGGCAATGTCAGGGTTGGACAAGGACTTGCGATGCTTGGCCTGCTCCCCTTCCAGCCCTGGCTGGTGCAGGCTCTCGCTCCCATAGTCCGGTTTTGCCTTGGCCACACTCTGGGGCAGCTTGGGGCGGACACGGACCCCCGGCTGTCCCCACGCCAGGCCATCGCTGGCCCCGAAACTGGGCGATCGATAGATACCATAACCTGCCTGGAGAGTCCGTCCTTGGCTGGGCCAACAGACTCCAAACTGCTCCTCTTCCTTCAGCGTCTCCGTGCTGGAATAACGACTGCTGCTGCGTGACCCGCCGGGGCTGCCGAAGGGCAGGATGTTCACCTTGGAGACGCGGGCCACCATGGGCAGCGGGTGGCGGGGGACCACCCTAGCGCAGCCTTCGGCCTCGGCATCGCCATCCGCCGTGCCCTCCTTCTTCTTCCGTGCGACGCGGGGCCGGAGGGCAACGCTCTGCCCTTCGCCTTCGCTGCCCGATGAGGCGCGGGGAGAACGGGCCGCCGCGGCTTCATCGTCCCCGTTGGAGCGGGGTGATGGGGAGGAGGAGGGTGGTTGCGGTCGAGTCGAGTTATGCCAGGAATGCGGGCCGGGCTCCGGCGGAGCTCCGCGGGGAGAGCGGAGCGCCGGGTGCGGGACGCGGCTGCGGGGCGGAGGCGGCGGGGGAGCTCCGCGGGCGCTCCCGCTCCCACTCCCGCTCCCGTTCCCCATCCCATTCCCGGTCGCCGCCGTCGGCTGCCGGCAGCTTTCCCCGAAGAGTTTCCGCATCGCCGGGACGCTGGGCCAGCGCGGCGGCTCCGCGTTTAACCCCGGGCCCGGCGGCGACGGCGGCGGCGGCGGGGGCGGCGGTGGAGCCGGGGACGGCGGCTGAGCCCCGGCATGAACCGGGCCCGTCGGCTCCGGCTCGGTGAAACGAAGCGAAAGCTGCCGTACCGACGGGGCCAGGCTGCCAAAAGCCCGGCCCGGTTGTTGCTCCGCGATCGGCGCTGAAACTTTCCTACCCGGGAAGAAGAAGGAGGAGGAGGAGGAGGAGGAGGAAGGCGGGGAGGAGGCGGGCAGGAGGCACCGAGCCGCCGCTACCCCCCGGCCGCTGCCCCCCTCCGCCATTGTCGGTGCCCCCCCGCCGCCGCCGCCGCCTCCGCCCGCCCCCCGGCCCCGCCGCCGCCGCGCCCCGGCCCCGGCCCCGCCGCAGGCACCGCCCGGCCCCGCTCCTCCTCCGGGCTGCCGGCGGGCTGCATCCCTCCCGCTTTGTTTTCTCTCTCCCCCCCCCCCCACCCCTTCTTTTTTTTTTTTCTTCCTTTCTTTTTTTTTGGCTTTTCCTCCTCCCTCACCCCCTGCTTTTTTATTTGTTGCATTCAAATAAACTTTCCTCCCTGGAGGCGGGGTTTGCTCCCGCAGAGGGGGAGGGTTGAAGTTTTGCTCCCTTTTTAGAATTATTTATTTAATTTTTCTTTTTTTTTTTTTTTTTCCTTTGGAGGGGACAGGGGGAGAGGAAGGCGGCTTTGCAGCTGCCCTCTTGCTCTCGGGCTAAGCAGGAGCACCTCGCACCCCCTTGCATCTTTCACCTCCCTCCTGCATCCTTCGTTTCCCCCTGCATCCTTTCTTCCACACCCCTCCCCCGCCCCCAGCATCCTTCATCCCCCTTCCCTTTTATAAAGTGGCTTATAAGAAAGTGGGAGAGCAACTTTTTACATGGGCAGATAGTGATAGGATGGAGGGGGGCAGCTTTAAACTAAAATAGGGGAGATTTAAGTTGGCATATTGGGAAGAAATACTTCTCTGTGAGGGTGGTGAGGCCCTGGCACAGGGTGCCCAGAGAAGCTGGTGCTGCCCCTGGATCCCTGGAAGTGTCCAAGGCCAGGTTGGACACTGGGGCTTGGAGTAACCTGGGCTGGTAGAAGTTGTCCCTGCCTGGGCAGGGTGTTGAAATTAGGTGGTCTTTAAGATGCCTCCCAACCCAAACCACTCTGTGATTCCCTCCATCCCTTGCCAGCTTTTTCTTTTTAGGGGGAAACAGGATAAATAACCAAAAAATGTGAGTGCCAGTGAAAGACTCTTCCCATTGCAGCAGTTTCCTCCAGACCCTGCTTTGCTGCTCATCTCAGGGAGGAGAGAACACCTTGTTCCCAACTTGCAAAGCTCTGCAGGGAAGCACTGCCCCGTGAACAGACTTTCTCGTGGGTTTTCAGCATCGCTTGTCAGCGCTTGCTATTTGAAGCCTATAACCCTTTTTTTTCCCCCAAGACAGCAGATTTATCATTGGGGATGTGAAAAATGAAGGTGGCTGGGACAGCTGGTGGGTGAACTATGGCCTTGGAGACACAGATGGGGTTGCAAAGGTGTTCTGGCCATGTAGAATATAATGCTGGCTCTGACCCCGAGGCACAAAAAAAGGGAAAAAATAAAATCCAACGCCTCCTGTAAATGCATTTTTTGGGACCTAAAAAGCACCCACAGTGATGCCATGAGATGCTCCACCCCAGCAAGTCTTCCTTCCCTGGTTCTCCCTTCCCACCCTCCACCCTGCTTCCCTGCTTCCCCCAGGCCTGGGTGTCTCCTGGCTGCAAGGATGACGTCCCCACAATGTCCCTCCCAGGTGGCATTTTGGGAAGAGCCATGTATTTCATCCCTGCTCCTTTCTGTAGGAGCTGTTCCTCAGCTGCTGGCTTTGAGCATCTGGCAAGCAAAGGAGATTTGTTGAAGCCTTCACCCCATTTCTAAGGCATTCCTTTATTCCCATCACTTCCAGGCCTGGTGGTGCCAAGGGACCTGCTGACAGGACTCCAAGGCAGGGTAGGACATGGTGAGACCCAAAGAGAGCTCTGTGTGTCCCCTCCTCTTCAAAAACATTCCAAATTAGTGATTCCAGTATCAGGAACAACATCCTGAGGCTGTTGGATGTGACCAACTGAGCCCGTGCAGCCCTTGCAGCCACCACCAGACCTTTTGGAAGCTGATAAATTCCTCCCCCCCCCCCAACCCCATTCCACCTCAGAGCTTTATTGTGGTTCGATTTTTTTCGTCCGCCTCCTCCCATGGGTCCTATCCAGGCGCTGGGTGCAGGGCTCCTCCCTCCCTCCCTGGAGCCAGGTGGACACCCACAGATCAGCCGGATTTCTGCAAATGTAAATATTTTGCGCCCTCTCCTGGGTCCGGATGGCGTGGCCCGGCCCTCCCACTCCGTCACCTTCCTCCTGTCTGGGAAGAGATGGGAAAATCAGGCTGGGGTTGTCCCTCCAGCCACCGCTCTCGCAGCCCCTCGGCATTTTGCCCTTCCATTGCAGGACCCCGAAGATGCGTCAGAGGGGATTTGGCGTGGATGAGCTCAGGGCAAGGGAAAGCACAGGGCTGTCTTTGCTTCCTCCATCACATTCTGTGCCCCAACCCAGAGTCACTGTCACTGCCAGGACAGGGAGGAAGCTCCTGCAAAACCAGGTGGTTTGAGCTAATGCTGCTGCAGGATCCCTCTCTGTCCCAGCTCAGCCGTGATGCTGAGATCTCTGAGCATCATCCAAGAGCCTGTGACCACTCTGGACACCCTCCCCATCCTCATGACAGCAAGGAGACACACTGGGACTGCCAGCATGGATGGGTGGTGGCCAGGTACCTGAGGAGAATTGGTGTACCTGCAGGGAGCATGTCAGGATGGAGCTGCACGCTTGGCCAGCTGCAAGGTGGAGGGGTGGGTGCTCAACCCTGGAGATTTGAAGCAAATTACTTAAATCCACTTAGGTGTGATTATTATAAGTAGACATGAAAAATGCCGTTATCCACATATATATTTATATTTATATACACTGTATAGATACATACACCGTGTTCAGGCAGAGAATTTCTGCACTGCAGAACCTGGGCTGGGCCACAAACCTCCCTCTGCTCGGATATATTCTATGTCTGTACATACAGTGGGTGTATACACCCATCTGAGAGAGAGCAGGGAGTTAATTCTATACATCCTATATGTTAGAGAAGACTTGCAGAGTGATGAGTGGTGCATCCACCTTCCAAATCCCTCCTCGCTGGGAGGGGGCAGCATCCCAACAGAGGCTGGGGGAGCAAAGCTCAAACCCCAACCCCATGGAGAGGCCAGGGATGCATGGTGATGTGGCTAGGACACTAAGTAGCACTCTGTGAAAAGCATCTTCCAACTCCGGGCGTTGTGTCCATGTGTGGTGGCTCTCATTGTGGTGGATCCTGGTTAGGAAGTGGCAGCAGGGCACCGCTGACACCAGCATGGGCCAGATTTGGGCTAAGCAGGGAGCTAGATTCAGGTGAAGGTCGCCAGGCAGGTGACAATGCTGCTGGCTTGTGCCTAACCCAGCCCATGGTCTTGGCTTCAGTGGGAAATCCAGCATGGGTGTTCCAGTTGCCCTGATGTCCCCTTTCCTGGTTCCCAGTCCGTCCAGGGATGCTCCTCCACCATTTTGCAGCACCAGCAATACCAGTGAGCCTGTGTCTCTTGCTGGTGTGGCCTCATTCCAGGCACTGGGGGATAGGGATGTCCCAAAAAAGATGTCACACAAAAACCACCCGTGACACCGATCTTGAGCTGGAGAAACACATGGCCCTGTGGTATGTGCTGAACCAAGCCCTCCCCAGCCTTCATGCTGTCCCCATCATGGATTTTTTAGTTGAATATGGGGACAAATCATCCCCTAGCAGCTCAACCTGAGCCAGGGACGTGTCCTTCATGGAGTTCCATCTTGTTCTCCACTGTCCCAGTGGATTTTTATTGCATCGGTGGCTTGACCACCAAGGTGCTGAGCTGCTCCAAGTGAGCAAGGGAGAGGACACTGGATCTGTGATGGGGTTAATACTGCACCACTGGATGGAGATGGATCACCATGGATCCATCACCAGGCTGGAGATGGGCTGAAAGTGCTGAAAGCTTGGGAGATGCCATCCTCCTCTCCTCCAACATGTCCCCAGTGAAGCCATCTCTGCTCCTTGGAGCTTAGAGCCGAAATTTCTCCGTGCCTCGGTGGCATCCAGGTGGCCTCATCCTTGCCTAGGAGCCGTAGGTGATGCAGTGGTCGTGCCGCCACTTGGAGCTCATCTTGTCGAGGAGGTAGCGGGTGCTCTCGCGGAACTTGCGCTGGGTGAAGTAGAAGAGGATGGGGTCGAGGACGCTGTTCATGCTGGCGAAGGGCCGCGTGCACTTGTAGGCGATGGCGAAGGCCTGCAGGGCTGGGCAGGGCAGGACGGGCGAGGAGCGGACAATCAGGTAGATGGTCTTGGTGAGGTGGAAGGGGAAGAAGCTGATGGAGAAGACAATGACCACGATGATGACCATACGCACAGCTTTGTCCTTCCTCTTGTGCACGGCCAGGCCGATCAGCTCGTCCTTCTGGCACAGGATGCGGGCCATGCTGCAGTAGCAGGCCAGGATGGCCACGAAGGGCAGCAGGAAGCCGGTGAAGGTGAGGGTGATGCCATAGGGGAAGTAGGCGGCGGAGCGGTCGGGCGTGCTCAAGTCGTAGCAGACGGTGCGGTTCCTCTGTGTGCCGGTGGAGGCGAAGACGAAGGTGGGCAGGCACTGGGCGATGACAATGAACCACACGGCCGCGCACACCAGCCACGTCAGCTTCTTGCCCTTCTTCTTGTGCCACGAGGCCAAGGGGTGGCAGATGCCCAGGTAGCGCTGGATGCTGATGCAGGTGAGGAAGAAGATGCTGCTGTGCAGGTTGGTGTAGAACTGGAAGCGCACGAATTTGCAGGTGAAGTCCCCGAAAGGCCAGTAGTCCTTCTGGGTGTAGTTGTAGATGAGGAGTGGCAGGGAGCAGACATAGAGCAGGTCAGCCACAGCCAGGTTGAGCATGTAGATCATGGAGCGGCTCAGCGCCTTCCGTGCCAGCCAGATCTGCCCTATGACCACGGCGTTGAGGGGCAGCCCCACCACGAACACCACCGAGTACACCAGGGGCAGCAGGACCTGCTTGAACTCCTCGTGGTAGGTGCATGAGTTCCTCCCGGTGCTCGTGGCTGTCAGGTTGGCCATGGTCGTGGTCCCAGCTGTCAGTGTCCTCTCTGCTGGCGTGGCCCCTCTGCAGCTCCTGTGAATGTCAGAGGGGACAGCCATGACTCGTCTGCGTGGTGTCACATACGCCCTCACAGGATGAACCTGGACTGGTGATCTGCAGGTTGGGGCAACCCGCAGTATGCACACAGGCTGGGGGATGGAGGGATGGAGAGCCCTGAGGATGATTTGGTGGATGGGAAGCTGGACATGACCCAACCATGGGCAATCATGTGCAGCCCCCTGTGCCCTGGGCTGATCCCCCAGCCTGGGCAGCAGGGCATGAGGGGTTCTTCCCCTCTGCCCCTGTGCTCAGGTGAGACCCCACCTGCAGAGCTGCCCCAGCCCTGGGGACACAGCAGCAGAACCTGGAGCTGCTGGAGAGAGCCCTGAGGAGGCCCAGGAGCTGCTCCAAGAGATCCCCTCTGCTCTGTGGGAGCTGGGCTACCCAGAGAAACTGGTATTCCTGCAAGTGTCCAAGGCCAGGTTGGACAGGGTTTGAAGCACCCTGGGCTAGTGTGAGGTGTCTCCACCCATGGCAGGGGGCTGGAATGAGTCTTTAAGGTCACTTCCATCCCAGACCCTCCTGTGATTCCACGATTCTAAGCCACGGTGATGGATTTAGGAGTCTAACAAGAAGGTGAAGGCAGAGTGAGTGGGACAGCACAGGACAGCGTGGTGGCCACACTTGCCACCAGCCCAGCTCCACTTCCCATGACACTTATCCCGCGCAGAAAGGTTTGCACAAGGCCGAGCTTGGGCCTCGTGGCAGCCCCCTCCGGCAGAGGAAATTGCGGCAGGATGCTCCGGTAGCCGCCGGCACGGCTTCCTGCGCCTCTGCAGGGGGTGCCAAAGCCCTGCGGCCAGCCGGGCTCAGCCCGGGAGATGCCACCCGCACGGAGCCTAGCGCGACCCTCGTGGGCACTTTCAACCCGTAATTAGCGTGGTGACAACGACCCCAGAGCTTCTCGGTTCAGTGGGCTCAGAGAGCCCACCCAGCCTCCTCCGGGCTGCTCTGAGCAGGGGAGAAGATCTGCTTTCCTCAGAGGCTGAGAGCAGCGTGGCAGATGTGGTGGCACAGCCCCATGAGCCCCCTGCCCCAGCCGTGTCGCCGGGCAGCATCTGTCGCCGCTCCGCCCGTGGATGCCACCAGCGCCCGGAGGGCAGCAGGTCCCGGAGAGCCGCTTCTGCTCCCTCCCCTCGCTCCCTGCCCTGCCCTGCCCCGGCTGCAGCCCTGGCCGGAGGCACACCCCCCACTTCCTCTGCTGCCCTGGGCACAAACCTGCCTGGAAGGGGGTGGCCACTGGGAAGGGGAAACTGAGGCAGGGAGGAGGTGCCCAAGCTCCAGCCAGGAGCATGGGGCACAAGGCTCCAGGGAGAGAGGAACAAACGAGTCCAGGGGTCACCCTGTCAGCTTGTACCCCCCCATTTCAGGTGACTGGGGATTCAGCAGCCCCCAGAGCACAGCCCAGCCATGGTGTCAGTGTCGGGGACACATTTTGGGGCTTGTGAATCAGTCCCCCGGCTGCTGCACACACCTCCTATCCCCCTGCTACCCTGCTGAGTCCCCCTGCACCTCCATTCATCCCATCACACCCTATTTGAGTCCCTCTGTTGCCTCACTGAGCCCTCATCAGCCCCCAGTGCCCCCCTAAACCCTGCTGAGCCCCCCTGCATCCCACTGAGCACCCCAGTGTCACCCCAGCTCCAGCATTCACCTCTCCCACCTCCAAGCCAATAAATGCTCCAGGGCTGTGAAATTCCCTATCCCCTGGCTCCCCCCAAGCCCCCCTCAGGACCCAAGGTTGGGACAGCAGCCACAGGAACCTCTGTCACCCCCCCCAGTGTCTCCACCAAGGACAATGGGGACAAGGTGGCTGGGAAGAGGGGTCTTGGGGGGCCTGGGAGTGCCTCTTACCTCTTGGGGTGCCCTGGCGTGCTGGGACCCACGGCTCTGCCAGCACTTGGCACATCTGTGGGTGCCACGATCTGTGGCTGCTGTGCTCACCCCATTGAGCAACACTTCCCTTTCCTCTCAGCAGCAGCACCCCAGGGAAACGGGGAACAGAAACCCAGCTGGCAGGAATGGCTCTGCCGGGCACTGCAGGGCTGTGGCATGCCACAGATGCCACCAGGGCAGGGGACGCTCCTGCCTGCAGGTGCCAGGATGTGGCTGGCTCGGGTCATTATGGATTATTTGGTCTTTTCTGTAATTTTTTTGAATTTTCCCCCTTGTTTTTTGGCCGCTTTTCCTCATTTTTGAGTTTTTTCTCCATTTTTTGCCTCATACTTGGCTCCTTCTAAGTATGGGCAGACGCTGGGGACAGGGAAGTCCCCTGGCACTGTGGCACCAAGAGGAAGAAGATGTTCCAGCTGTCCAGGTGCTGCAGTAAAACAAGGGAAACTGAGGCACAGGCACTGAGTTGGAAGTGAACCAGTGTGGTCTGCACCTCTTTTAAACATATTTTCCCCCCAAAACACCCCTTGGAGGTGCTGGCAGGGCATTGCTGAGGGCCATGCCCAAGGCTACCTAGGTCTTCAGTTACCCAAAAAAAGGAGAAGCAGCCAAAAAAAGAAGGGATCCCCTCCAAAAATACAGCAAATGAGGAAAAAAATACTCTTTGTAAGAGGGAAACAGCACTGAACCCTCCTACTGCTGGGTTTGGGGGGATGGGAAAGCTGGAGGAGAGGAGGAAAAATCTCTCCTGATCCCATGGAAAGGCCAGACTCTGGAGAATCCCCATCCCAACTGTATCCAGGGCCTTCAGCTGCCCAGAACCCCCAGTCACATTCTGCCAGTGCCCACCAATTAATGAAACCAATTAATGAAACCACACTGAGACTCTCAGCCTCAACCAGTTTCTGTGCCCAAGTCATGTTCCCACCTCATTGTCTGTCGGGGTGGATTATCCCGAAAGTCCCTTTTCTCACCCCAAAACCCCATCATGGGAATCCTTGCCTGTTCTTGGGGCGATGGAGCTGGCACCTCCCACATCCATAGGAGCTGGTGCCCTGCCACCACAGTGATGGGCACTGGCTGAAATCCACCGGAAATGAGACTTTTAGGGAAAAAATAAAGGAGTGCCTGTGGTGTTGGGAGGGGTCAGGATGGGGTCAGCCTCATCCCAGAGGTTTAAGGTGCCTGCAGAGGAGGAACAAGGATCAGGAAAGAGAAGTGGGGCTGCTCTGTGGCCAGATGGGGAAGAGATTAAAAATAATCACCCGCAGCCATGAGCTTCCCCCTGCATGTGCCCCCTTCAACCTCTTTGCTTTCAAATCAAGCCCTTCTTTAGTGGAATTAGCTTAATTAATACCCTTCTATTGATTGGCAGGGGGATTCTGCAAGCTGGATACAGCGGGGAAAGCTTTTGGATGTTGCTGCTCTGGAATAGGATGTGGGGGAGGGTTTTGTCCCTTGGAAACCTTCCTCCGTGGTTTATCTTTCCCATCCTGGTCTTTGTGGCTGGCTGGCAGGGCTGGAAGTATGGGCTGGGTGGAAGTGAAAGCTCCAGCTCAGCAAATTTCAAAGAGCATAGAAAGGGGGATGCTGCATCCTGCATGTCACTTGGCCAAAGCCACCACATCCTTATCCCCAGAAGTCTCCTGGCTGGTGCCAAAATATCCTCAGGTGACCATCTGCCCAGTGGGGAGCCAGGCTTGGATGTTTTAGGGGAAATCTCCATTTAGTGAAGCCTCAGGATGTAAAAATGTGGGAAAATTGGAAGAGCATTGGGAATTTTGGGGTACTAAACATGGATTGTCCGGAATGAGGCAGAGGGTGGTGGCAGAGCCACTCTGTCCTTGGGTGAGCACCTTCATCTTCCCACATTTTGGTGCCCCATCATATATCAGCACCTCAGGGAGGCTCTGGGCAACCTGGTCTGCGATTCCCTGCTGGAAAGGGAATGATGGGGGCTGGGAAGGTGCAAGGAGCTTTCCCAGTCTCAGCTGGCCTATACGTCTATGCATATGCATATGCATATGCATATAAATACAAATACAAATACAAACATATACCTCTATACATAAATGCACCTCTGCACATCTCTCTACATATATATCTCACTACATCCAACCATATCTACTGCTCTCCACACACACACATTACATATTTATATTTATATTTATATTAATATAAATATAAATATAAATATAAATATAAATATAAATATAAATATAAATATAAATATAAACACACATCTCTCCACTCACATATACAGATTATACACACACATACACAGAAACTTCTACACCCCTACACACAAATATATGTCCCTGAGCACATGGAGTCACACTCATTTTGATACATAACTCCACCCATATATACAGAAATATAGTTATACATGTATACACACATGTCTATGCAGACATGCTCATATATAGGAATATATCTATACCTCTAGATGTATACATGCACAAATACGTATAAATATATATAAAAGGTAGAGGCCAGGCTGCCCACAGCAGAGGTGCCAAGGAAAACCAGGTCCCTCGAGCAGATTTAAGGACATTTATGTGTAATACAGCCTCTGGCACAGGGCTGATCCCTATGGATGTCTGAGGGATGCAGGCATCCCAGACCATGGGAGCAGAGGGACAGGGGAGAATCCACTCTGCACCAGCCCTGCCAGGGGGATCACGGTGGGATTTTGAGCCCTGCTCCATGGTAAGAGCTGTCAAACCTCCCCAAGGGCAAAGTCCGGCATCTTCCATTCGGAGTGGCTCTGGGATCACTCCAAATCCCAGCCGAAGCACGGCTGTTCTCTGGATCTGACCCCATTCTCTCTGTTCTGCCTCATCCTGCCCCGTTCAATTCGATCTGTTTGGGTCCAATCCTACCCAGTTTTCCCCCATCTTGCCCACTTTGGTTTGATCCCGTTGGATCCCATCCTGATGGGTTCAGCCTTACCCCCTCAGGTCTGACCCTGCCCGGCTCACTCTGACCCACTCGGATCCCATCCTGCCCAGCTGGGTCTGACCCCGTTGGGTCCCATCTTGCGCTGTCCAGTCCCATCCTGGCCGGCTCACTCTGACCCGCTCGGATCCCATCCTTTCCCGGTTCGGCTTGTCCCGTCCCCCCCTCCCCATTGGCGGCACTTACGGGCAGCGGGATGTGCCAGTAAAGAGCGGGTTCACTCTCACCCTATAAGGTCCCATCCTGCCTGGGTGGATCTGACCCTGTCGGGTCCCTTCCCACCCGGTCCGGTCCAGTCCCATTTTACTCAGCTGGGTCTAATCCTGTTGGATCTCATCCTGTCCGGTCCAGTCCCATCCCGTCCTTCCAGCCCGACCCTGCCCGCTTCACTCTGATACACTTGAATTCCATCCTTTCCCTGCTGGGCTTGTCCCGTACTCCCGGTACGCGGCACTTACCAGAGCGGGATGCGCCGGGAGGCAGCGGGCTCACTCTGACCCCTTAGGGTTCCATCCTACCCTTTCCAGCCCCATCCCGCCCGCTCCTGCCCAGTTCACCAAGATCCCATCCCGGCCGGTTGGGTCTGACCCTTTAGCGTCCCAACCTGCCCGGTTCACTCTGAGCCTGCTGGGTGCCATCCCGGCCCGGTCCGGTTGATCCCGTTCCCACCGTTCGCGGCACTTACCGGCAGCGGGATGCGCCGGGAGCCCGCGGCACGGAGCGCTCGGAGCCGCCCCGCTGCCGCCGCCGCTCCGCCCCGGGGCCGCCCCTCTCCGCCCCGCTCCGGCTCCGGCACCTGCGGGAGGGCCCGCAGGGGGCTGGGGAGGGGCCGCAGCTGGACAGGGGCGAGGCAGGGGGGAGAAACAGCTGGGCCAGCATGGGTGGCTCCCAGGCAAACATCTGGCTTAGGATCATGGGCGAGCATCTATACCGAAGCGGGTGTCGGGGGAATTCCAACGGCCCCAGAAGCGGGATTTACAGCGAGGGATGCCCACGCACTAGGGAGCAGCTGGATTGTCCTGGCCCTGGATGTCGGGGACAGGGTCTCCCTGCGGCACCGGGTCGCAGCCGAAGGGGTCGAAGCCTCCCGTACTCATTAACCAGGCGGTCAAAGCTCCGCGCTTCCTGAGCAGGGCAATTAAAGAGCAATTAGGCAAAGAACCCCGGGGGCACGGGTTGGGTATGGAGCGGCAGATGCATAAACAGCCCTGGGATGCTGAGATTCCGCTGGGCGATGGGCTTGACCCTTCCTTTCCCTGGGAGCCCTCCAGAATGATTCCCTGTTTTCTTTTGGGGGGCTTGTGGTGGGTCTCGGTGGATGTGAAAGAGAAGGAGGTGCTGAAGGTATTATTCAGATGATGGAATTCTGTGTGGGATCTCCCCAGTGTCACTTCACTAAGCAGACACCCAAATATGCCTGGGTTGGGTTGTACAGAAGGGATGGTGCAGTGGAATGAGGCATCTGGATCCTGCTGCAGTGGACAACACAAGCTTTCATCAATCCTGGCGCGAGTCCACGGCCAAGCCGGGCAGCATGGCCACGGAAGAGATGGGCTCTGGCAGGATCTGACACGAATATTTGCAACCACAGCCAGGCTGGAGCCATCCCTCAAACCCCAGGGCTGCCCGGGCTTGTGGGGTTGGGTTGGCGATGGCTCGGTGCCCTTGTGAAATTCCCCGCTCCCTCATCCTCCATGGGGAGAGGAAAATGGGGGGGAAATGTGCTTTTCCCCAGAAAACGCACCTTGTGCAAACAAGCCCAACATCTTTGGATGGGGAGCCCAGGAATTCCCGCAAGCATCCAGGGAATGCAGCTGAGGATGGATGCAACTCGTTCCCCCGATGAATTGACAGTGAGGGTGTTGATCCCACCTCCAGTGCTGCCTCTGGCTTTGGGGAAGGCTGGTGTCCTCCTCCCTCCTGGCATGGCGGGTGTCCTTGCAGGTCCCCAAGGTGACCGGCTGTCCTGCTGTGGGGACACTGTAAATAGTGGTGGGAGTGTTAAAAAACAGAAAATATAATAGTGGCTCCTGGCTGCCTGCCAGCTCCAAACACCTCCACTGAGCCACAAGCCCAGCCCTAGAGCACCTGGAATTAACGGGAAATCCCCAAAAATTATATTTCTGGGGGCTGATCAGGAATAGGAGAGGCAAATTTGCAGGCAGTAGCTGGGTCTAAAAAAAGAGATTGCAAGCAAAGCATTGTTTTTATACCTCTTTTTATTTATAACAAAAGATCATTGGGAAAAATGAGTGGGGAAAGGGACTAGCCTGGGTTCCTCTTGGACTCTGACCGAGTGAATTAATCCTTGGCAAAAAGGTCTGGCACGGTGGCTGGGTTTGAGTTTCCGAGCCCCTGGTTTCTGTTCCTCCGGCTGGATGTTGCCAGTAACTGCATTAGCTCCTGAGTGCAGGTGACCTTTGCCACTGCTGTTCCCAGGAGTAATTGCACCTTCCCACTGCTATCCAGGCTTCCAGCTGCCAGCAGATCCCAGCATGGCTGGATGTAGACAGGAGCCTCTGTGGTCAAAACCAGGGAGGCCCTTTGGAACTGGGACTGTGGCCTTTCAAGGGCTGCAAAACCTCTTGGAGGTGAAAAGCAGCATTTTTCAAATGCTGAAGCTTTGTGAGGGCCTCGGGGCTGGGATGTCCCCACCACCAGATGCTGGCTGTCCCCATGGAGAGGTTCCTCAGAGCTCTCAGGTTGCTGCCCAGCACAGACATGCAGGCATCAGGCTGGGTCCCTTATGCCTCGGGCTCCGCCACATCTCACCAGACCGGAGACGTCCTGCATGAAGAATTTCATTACATCTAAAAGCCACTTATAACGGAAATGGACTTAATCTCTCATGTCCTGACAACTCCAGCCTGCCAGGGTGGTGGATCTGGTTGAGCTTGCTCATGAGGAGATCACATGTGATTATAACTTTCACTTTTTAAGCTCGGAGGATATGGTCACCCCAGACTCCTCCATGGACATCTGCTATCCCAGCACCTTTTGAGACCCTGGATTTTTGGCAGAGAAGGTGTTTGGTGCAGAAAGTCTCATCTCCTGAGGTTTACCCTGATGGAGCCCTGCACCTTCTTGCTGCATCCAGAGTTCACCACAGCCAGAGCAGTGCAGCCAGCTGGGGTGAAGTCAGACAAGTGGTCTCACTGCTGGACTTCTGAGGGGGAGAAACTGATCACCTTCCAGTGCCATGAGGGGTCCTTCACAATTTGGACTTCACAATTTGGACCTTCACAATTTGTGGTCAACTTTCTCTCTTCAAGGACAGAGCTGGGGTCTGGAATGGGGATGTCTCCGAACTTTTCATGGTTGAGTGGAAATCAAATGCCTCCAGGCTGGCCACAATCCCTCCTTTGGCTCCTTGCCCTCCGTTGTGAAAACCCTTAGGTTTTCACCTCTAAGTGCAATTTTTAGTCTGTGCAACGAGTCTGTGCATTTCCATAATGGGAATTTTAAGTATCTTCTTAAGTCATTTTTCAGGTCAATTGAAGTTATTTCCTCATTAATACCATTAAATGCGGCGCTGTTGACTCAATTTGCCCATCCCCTTGCCAAGGGCTGTAAGGATGGGGCCTTGGGGATTCCTGAGAACCCAAAATAACTTCAAAGTATGAGGCATCTCCCAGAGGGACCAAAGCCTTCCAGTAATTCAAACACAGAGCATGGACCATTTGCTTCCCAGGAGAATGCAGGGATCTGCTCAAGTCTTGGGCTGGTTCTCCCTTTTCTGCAGGCAGGTCCATCACACCCAGCCACCACAGCAAATATTTAAAACACACTTCCCTGTTCCTTCCATTGCAGAGGAAACCAAACTGGACATTTATTTTTGGGGGGAAAAAAACTTCTGTTTCATGTCTGGCATCACTGGTGATGTTTTCTGTGGGGGCTACTCATATGTCTTTACTTCTCCCTTTCGATTCTGCTTCTCAGAAGATCATGCTGTGTCCCTGAAGAAGATGAAAGGGGAAGGCATGTCCCAAGTGATTTATTTTTTTAATTCCAAGAATTGGTCTCTTTCTTATAAGAAGGAAAAGACTTTTTTTTTTTTCATTTTTCTGTGGAAGAGCAGAATTACGAAGACAAGGCAAAACTGAGTCACAGTTTTCTCTTCTGTCATTCACAGGTGGGCAAAAACAAACCTCCATCAGTGCTTGAGGTTTGCTAAACTCGGCTAAACCAAACGTGATGGTAACATTTTATAGGAAGATTTTGGAGATATCCCAGGTAATAATACCCCTTGATTCAGGTATAAGAGGTTTTTCTGCTCTGCTTGCTGGAGATGACTGAACAACCACTTGTTGGAGGTTTTACCAGGAGCAGCCCCCACAGAGGGACGGTTCCATGTCCTCTATTCCCAAAGGGGAATTATTTCCATTTCTTCCCCCACCTAATCTACCAGAAAATCCTTTGGATCTGCTTCTGTGCAAGCAGAGAAGGGCTCAAACCTCCAGCAAACCCACTCAGGGCTTGCTGTAGGGTTTGCTCAGTGTTATGGGCAACATTAGGAGCAGGAATCGGGGGTCTGGGGCCAGCTCAATGCCTGGGGTAAGGTTGGGGGGGGGCAGGAACAGATTCCCAGGATGGGCTGGGTTTTTGCAGGGACGTGGTGCTCGTGCAGCAGTGCGGGGAGCAGCATTACCTTGGCAGCACCTTCTAAACAAAGCTCAGAGCAGAGCCAGTGCCCAGACACTTCATCCAAACACTGGGGGGAAACCATAACAAGGAAAATACAATCCTGGGGGGTCCTGGCCATCAATTGTCTGCGTTTGGGCAAAACCAGGCACGGCTGCAGGACCTTCTCTTTTGATGTGGTGGCTTGCACGTGACTGGGGGTTTGGGTGGGTGGCATTTGAGTGCCCGTCCAGCACAGGAGCCCATGGATGTTCAGGAGATGCTGATATGGATGTCAGGTGTAGCTTTGAGGGGTTGTAAGACCATCCTGAGCAAGGAGGTTCTGTGCCTGTCACTGCTGGGAGTGACAGGGTGGACTGGGGAGATCCTGTGATGACCTCAATCTGTGCCTCAGTTTCTCCAGTTGCACAAAAGAGTGAGCACCCAGCTTTCAGCTTCCGGGTAACAGCTATAAAACCCTCAAGCAGAGCGTTGCAAGGTTGTGTCCCACATCTGCCACAGGTAAAACCTCCTCGAGCAGCAGGCAGGGCCCTCCTCCCCTCAACCCGCCCATCCTGTGCCATCTGGGACACCTGAGACCTGCCCCAGCAAAAAATGTTCAAGCAGGTCCATCCCGTCGGGGATGTGTTGCAAAACCCAGGCAGGGGCTGAGTTCTGCACCTCGGCAGGGAGGGAGGAGGGGAATCTGATGGGAAACAAGATCAGCTCGTTGCCCTGGCACTTGCGTGTGCTGGCAGGCTCAGGAGCAGCGGGTGACCTCACTCACAGCACCTTTCGCAGAGTTTCAGCCTCTTGAATTTGTTTTTTAAGTCATTTTCCTGCAAACAAGGTTCTATTCTACTCTTTTGTATTCCAAGTTATTATTTTTAAATCCCTTTATTCAGGCCAGGAGCTGCCAGTGCCTGGGTCACTCTCTCTCCATGCATGTCAAACAAAGAGTCCTGATCTCAGCACAGTGGTGACTCCTCCAACTTAAGGGATAAATACCTAGACAAATCTGGCATAAACAGAGAAAATGATGAAATGGGTTTGATTTAATATATCCAGTAATCCTAGGCATTCTCACTTCCTTCCCAGTATTATCTGATGTGTCTTCTATTCTTGGATATTCAGAGAAACTTGCTCAAAGGAAAACCGAACAATAACAGACAGGAGATTAAAATAAAACCAGAAAAATAACGGGAATGGCAGACAAGAAACTGGTTGGGTTTCCAGGAAGGTTCAAGGGAATCTTCTGTGCAGGGATGTGACTGTGCCGTGCTTCAAGTTCCTGTTGGAGGGGTAGGTGAGGGTGCTGTGTTCCCCTCAGGAATAACTGCTGAGCTTGGGTCCAAACAGGTCCTTGGTCCAAACGGGCTCATCTCAGCAGAGTGGCTGGAGAAGGAGCCCTGGGATGTTCTCTGGAATGTGCTGTGGTGGGCTCTATCCCTGACATGTGGCTCTGACTATTATTTCCACCCTTGTCATCCAGAGGCCAAGACAGGCTGAGACCAGGCGGCTGTAATTTAGCAAATCATTAAATCTCTGTTTTCCAGGCACTTGGGCATCTGTTTTTTAACCCAGCCACAAGAGGAAAGGCTGGTTTTCTCCCCAGGATGAGAGCAGGTGCAAACCACCCCTGGCTAAGCAGGACCTCTGAGCATGACACACCTTGTGGTCTCCTCTCGCCCTGGCACACCTGGACGTGCCTCTCTGCTCAGTTCCAGAGTGAGGGCTGAGCTGCATCCCATCTCCTGCTGGATGAGTGTCCAAATGCCCCAATTTCTGGGATTTTAAGGGCACCAAGTGGCCCACAAGCCAACACAGCAATGGTCTGCTATGGCCACTCCCAGACTGGGAACCTTTATAGAGAGCACTTCCCTGTGTTTGTGTGTGCACAGGGCTTTCAGTCTGCAAACAACCAGCACAGCTCAAGGGCTTGGCTCCCACTCTGCCAGCTCCTGGATGTGTTCCTCCACTGGCTCTTCTCCCTCTCTTTCTCTCCATGTCCCAGCAGCCCCGCTCCTCCCTCCTCTCCGTGCTCATCCCTTGCCAGGCACTAACATGGGAGAACTCCCAGGTGCCAGAGACATCCCCATGTCACTCCCCAGGGGCTGGGGACCTGTTTGCTGAGTCCTCTGGGCATTTTCCATGCCCAGGGGGTTGTACTCCTCCTTTAGGTTCCCAGGAGTTCTTTGTTGGTGTGCGGGGCCTGCACCAGGGCCTGCACCGGGGCCTGAACCCACCCAAGGGAGAGAACAACCATGTCCACATTGCTTCTAGGACTGTCACATAGGTCCTACAACTGTCTCAGAGGTGCTGGGACTACCACGTTGTCCTAGATTGTCACATTGTCCTAGGACTGTCACATATTTGCTGTGACTGTCACATTGTCCTAGATTGTCACATCATCACCCTAAGAACAGGGAGGAAGACACAGCCACACCACCAGGCAACATTCAACAGGTCAGTGGTGTGGTGGTGAAGGCAAACAGCCTGGCTTCTCCTTCTCTTCCTCCTCATCCTCCTCCCCATCCTCCTCAGGCAGTTAATATTGATAGGGTTTATGAATTAACTTCCCTCTGAGCGAGTCGGCAGAGCCGGAATGGGGACATTAAACAAAAAGCAAGTGGCTTGTGACTCACGCCGTGGCCCTGTGCCAAGGCAAGCACAAAAGCAGAGGCCTCGGCAGAGCCTCGGGAATTGCTCACTGCTCAAACCCACATGGTCCTGGAGAACACACCGCATGGGTCCTCTCACTACATTCAGCTGGGGCAGGTGAAAAACTTCTCTTCTCCCCCTCCCAGGAACCCTGCTCCTCACCCGGTGCAGAGTCAGAAGAACAATCCATGAGGAGACAAACCTTGTCCCTGAGGGCCACCCGGCTCCCACAGTGACACAGATCCCAGATTTTGGAAGGTCCCTCTCCCACACCCCACAGGGCTCTCCTGCTCCTGCACAGGATGATGCAGCCCTGCCCTGCAGACTCACAGGGGCCTCTATTTTTGAGGAAAATGAGTAAGAGTTGATTGTCCTTTTGGGTAAGAATTAATCAAAGAAGATTTAAATAGTAAACCTGTCCTTTCCTATAGTTATTTCCCTCTTTATTCCCCCTCCTGGCTGCTGGGAGGTTTGTAAACATTTATTAAAGTCTGCTTTGACATGTCACGCTGAGTATTTCCTTTTGGCCAGCTTCTTACACGTTTGCTTCCATGCAAATTCCCATACAAGGACAACGGGGAGCCAAACCCCTTTCATCCCTCACAGCCTGCCCAGAGCCCTCTCAGGGGTCACAGCTGGAGGGCAGGGAGGCTGAGACCTCCCCAAGGTCCTGGCTCAGGCAGATCCTTTCTCTGATGGGCTGAGGAGGGAGACTGTCTCCTTTAGCTGTTTGCAAGGCAAAAATCCAAAGACAATGGATAAAGTGAGAGTGATAAAATGGAGCCAGAGTCTTTGGAGTGGTATCCAGGTGGTGAACAGCAACTGAAACATAAGAAATCCTGTTTAGACATAAGAAAATGATTTTGCAACTGTGAGGGTGGTCAGCTGAGGTTGTGGAGATGCTCAAAAGGCATCTTGACATGGCCCTGAGCAGCCCACTCCCAGTGCCCCCACTTGAGCACTGGGCTAAATGGTCTCCAGAGACCCCTGCCAGCCTCGGGCCCTCTGGAAGGGAAGGAAGAAGAGGACACCCCTAGGAAATAAACTCTGTGGGAAGTGGTGAGTTTCTCCCATGCCTGGGAGGTGACCAGGGAAGTCCGTGAAGCCACAGTTGGGTGTGATGAGGGTGTGTCTGACCCACAGTTCTGCGTGATGGAGGGGCTGCTGATTCCAGCCCTTTCCAAGCCTTCTTGTGAAGCTTTCTCCCACACAACACAGTGCACAGCAGCAGTGCAGTCCCCTGCCTTGACTCATGCAGTGGCCCTGCAAGGACACAGTGAGCTCATCCTCCTCCTCCTCCTCCTGATCCCTCCCCATTAAATCCCAGACATCCTCCAGATGTTCCTCGGAAGGATGAGCACCACGTCTTTGTCATTAGATCAGAGATAAAAGCTCTGGCTGCAGTGGATGTACTTGTGCCCTCTGGAGCAGGTGCCCAAGTCCAGATGTTCACAGCACAGGGCAGGGATGAAATGAGGGAGAAGGCTGGTCCAGGAGAAACATCTGAGCATGGGGGCTGCTTGACCTGCTCTCCTTGGAGAGGGACCCCTTTCCAACTGGTTTGGAAAGGCAGCACAAGCTCCTTTGGAGATGAGAAGCACTGGGAAGTGCCTGCACCTCTCATTGCCATGCACAAAGAGCCACATCTGGTTTGGGGGAAAAGCAAGGGAATTGGGTTGGTGAGAAACTGCAAGGTTGGAGAAGGATTTGTGGCATGGGGAGCCACCTACTTTCATAAAATCACAGAACAGTTTGGGTTGGAAGGAACCAAAGTCCAAACCCAGATCAGGTTGGTCAAAGCCCCATACAACCTGACCTTGAGTGTTTCCAGAGATGGGACATCCACCACCTCTCTGGGAATCCTGTGCCAGTGTTTTACCACCCTCATTATAAAAACAAAAAAAAAACAAAAAAAAAACAAAACAAATTATTGTATCTAATTTGCTGTCCTGTTTTCTTCTTTCTGTTCCATAAATCATCTCACAGCTCATTGCCCATGGATGTGGAGTGAAGAAGGGAGCAGGGCAGGGAAAGTTGCTCCAGAGGGGCCATCAAAGGGCTGGAGCTCAATGTTTACCTGGGAGCTGATCAGAGGAGGTGAGATGTCCCTCTGACCCAGCTCCACACCCTTGTCCTGCAGCAAAATCAGCTTTCTGAGGGCCTTCAGCAGCTCTAGTCAGCTCCTCCCTTAGCCCAAACAAACCCATTCTGGCTCCAGTCTGTGCTTGTACTCCAGGGCTGCTTGGTTCAGTGCCCTCGGAGGCATCCTGAACGTTTCACCCACTGTGGATAAGGGGACAGGGTCACTGTGTCCCTCCCAAGATGTGCAGGGGGTCTGGAGGCCCCTCTCTTCCAGTAAGGCCTCCAAGCACACTCCTAACATTATTCCCAGTGCATCCAGCCTCCTGGTTTGAGGATGGAAAATGTAGAGAGAAGTGGTGAAAAAAAATAGGGGGGAAATGGGTACAACCATGTATTTACTGCCCCAAATCACCCCTCCATGCTCACTCACCCTGCAAACCCAGCTGGCAGAGGAAGGATGTTCTCCCAGTTTCAACGTGCTCCCAGTTAAAAATTTCTCCTATTACATAAGCACAGGGAGAGTGTTTGGGGGGAGATAAGGGCTGGTACAGACACAGGGAGTTGAGCTGAGGTAAGAACAGCCATTGGCTGAGCTGCAGAGCACAGAATTGTTTCAGCTCCAGGAAGCTGCATCCAGGGCCAACCCACCCTGGACTGCACCAGAGATAGGAGAGGGACACTCTCTGACAGCCCTGGGGGCATGGACAAACCCTGCCCCTCTGGGACTCAATCCAAAATCATGGATGTTCCAACTGGATTCCTTTGCTCCACTGACCTTTGCATTCCTGGGGTTACAAATCAGAGCTATAAATAATTGTAACTGAGCATCTCCCAGCACCTTGATCCAGGCTCTGGCTCCTTCTCCAGCTCTCTGTGGCCTTGTGGCTGGATGCAATACCATGCTCAGGGTTGCTTCCCTTGGGAAATCACCCTGGCTTTGGGTGTTTCCCTTCCCTTGGCCTTGGGTGGAGGTCAGATACTCCAGGTCCTTCTACCCAGTCCAACATTAATGGCTGGACTTGATGATCTACAAGGTCTTTCCCAGCCTTAATGATTCTATAATTCTATAATGAGCTGCAAACTTTTCTCACCTCCCTTCCTCCCTCCCAATCCATCTTCTTTGATTTCCACGTTGTTCTTTGCATAGAGGTTGGTGTGCACTGAACAGGTCTAAGCATCCCTGAGGATTTGCCTGATTCCCTTTCCTTTAGGTTCAAGAAGGATCTTGCTTCTTTTATCCCTTCACCCAACAGAAAAGCTCATTTTCAAAGGACAATGCAAGTCCTTAATGCCACAAACCAGCGATTTCTGAATATTTGGAGACAAGGCTTGGGATTATGCAGAGCTGTTTGCTGCCTACCTCTGAATTACAGTGACCTCCCACGAGCAGCCACAGTGGGAGCACCAGGGAAATACCAGTGCCCCAGAAATACTGCACACAAACAGCACAAAAAGCCAAATATTTGTCCTTTCACACTCCTCATGAGGGTTCCTTCTGCAGAGCTCTCCTGGCCCTAGACTGGGATGAAAGGGAGGGGAAAACGTGGAGAGGAAGAGAGGCTGGAAGGGAAATAATAACAGGGGCAAACAAGCAGCACCAGAATTTGAGCCAGAGCCTGGACAGTGAACTCAGCTTCTCTTCGTGATGTTTCCTAGGACACCAAATCTTCTTCCCTGCTAGTTTTAATGGATTGTTTTAACCAGGAATTAATGCGTGTTGCTGATACCGGCCACACTGCTCACCACAGCCACTGGCAATTTGTGTGTTTGCACTTGGGACACAATGCCAGAGAAGTGCAAAAGGGGTGATCAAATACAGATCAGAAATCCCAAGGAGCTTGGAAAGAAGAGCTGGTGCTTCAGCACTTCCTTAATGATGGGTATCCATTCACGGGGTGCAGAGGAGCTGCTTGTCTCAGTTTGGAGACTGGGAAGTGACCATTCCTGAAGTTTCAGCTTTCTGGCCCCTGTGGGGACAAGGGATGCTAGAAAATCCTGGGAAAACCCTATGATGAGAAGATAAATGGAGAGAATGCAGTAGCAGAACATGTATAACTCTTGTGTTCTCAGAGTTGGTTGTATTTGATTTTGGATGCGCTGATGGTAGCTTTTCTAAGACAACAGGCATTCATGAGCACACTGGGGTGTGTTTCAGAGAATCATGGAATTATTTGAGTTGGAAAGAACTTTAAAAGACCATCTTGTTCCAACTCCACACCATGGGCAAGGACACCTCCCACTAGGCCCCCAAGCTAGCCTTGAACACTTCCAGGGATTCTGGATGAAGGACCCAGGGTTTAATCTGCCTCTCTCTGAGCACAGGCCCATCACTTCAGGCCCTTCCCACCTCTGCCTCCGTGGTGAGGAGCATAGCCTGGTCAGAGGTGGCCCCCAGGTCAGCCTGCCCTGGACTTCGTGTCTCAGTGGTCCCTGTGGCTTCCCAGCTGGCACAGCCTGGTCCATAACCAGGGACAAGGAGCAGCCTCACAACTGCCACAAGATCAGGAAGTGCTCCCTCTCTGGGGAATTTCCATTTTTGCTCTCTGGATTATGTTCAAACCCTCAGGCCATACAGATCAACAGCAATGAGGCGAGCTGGTGTAGGGGAATGGCATTTAGGGGACAAAGGAGATGTACCCATCCTTGTTCTCCATGAAGACAGAAAGGTTAGGGAAGGGGTTGCTCTCTGAGGACCCCTAAGATATCCACAGGGGATTTTTATCTTTTCATGTGTGCTCAGCCTAGCAAGGAGTTGCACACCTGGAAAAAGGATCTGGCTGCATGTCAGGGGCATCTGCTGTGCCCATAACATTTTGGCAACACAAAGAGGATCTTTGGTGTAGCTGCATGAGACAGCACTTTCACACCCTTGTATGAATTCACAGATTTTGAGCTTTCCTAGGCAAGAAAAAAGGCCCTGTATTGTTTTAGGAGTGTAGAGACACCATCCAGCCAAGTAATTTTGCAGGTCTTGCACTGTTACAAGTTGAAGATGCTTTTCCTTGGCTTTTCCTCTTCTTCTGGAGGACCCATGCACAAGATCAGGGTGCTGCCACCAAGCTCATGGTGGCCAAGCCGTGATGGGCAGAGCCAGGATGAGGCATTTGTTGTACCACAACATTGACCAGTGACTCTCCAGGGCTCGGGCTGGGAAGTTAAAGTGTTCTGGCCATGGGCCAGAACAAATATTCCTCTTGGGCTCATCAGACTGAGGCTACATGTCTGGAGAATCACTGCCTGCCCCAAGTCTGTGGGCCAGAGCAGAGGTCCAGAGAGGCTGTCCCTGGAGGACAGTGGTCAAGGGGCAGCTAGAGGAGACCACACTGGCAAAACCTCAAGGCCCAGAGTAGAAACATGCAAAGCACCGTGTTCCTGACTGAAGCACCCTTTGGTTCCAACTAGCTCTGGCTGTCCCAGAACACTGGGATTTTTCCCCAGCACACCCAGTTCAGCCAGGCTCTCACCACCTCCACCAGCCTTGCCCCGGGAAGATGCTGATGGGGGTGAGATCCTGGGCCCTGGCCTAGACCATGAAATATGAGAAAAAGTAATTTTCTACAGCAATATTTAAGGGATTTTACTTTTCTGTCTTTTGTTGAGACCATCCAAGAGATGCTTCTCCTGCAAGATGCTCTGGACTTTTCTTGGTAAAAGCCCACAGCCTGCAAAACCTTTAAAGCTCTCGGATCCTGGAATCCCTCATAATTTAGCCATGAATTAACGCTCCATCCTCGGAGAGGACAAATTCATGGCCAACCCATAAGGTTGACCATCCTTGGGCATTATCTTGATGGGTTTGATTTGGCCCAGCCAAACCCCTGCCTGGCCATGGTTAGAAAGTTGTTTGGATTTAGCAGAGAAGGTTCAGTATTGCTGCAAAGTATTTTCAGTGGGAAGAAATTCCTTATGCTGCAGTATTTGACTGCAAAAAGGGAAATGACAGAGAAATGAGGAAGCTCCTGAGAATTAAGCAGCTGAACAGGATGAAGTATTTGCAGAGGGAGTGGAAGTGGGCTGAGGATGCAAGTGCAAAGCACTGATTCAAAAAGCCCAGGGCAGCCAGGTCCAAACAGCAGTCTGAGCAATGCTACCAGGGCAAAGAAAATCTCCTGCAGAAGGGCCATGGCATGTCCAAATGGGAGGCATGGGACAGGTGATGGACACAAGATGAATCCACTTGAAATACAGGGATTGGATTTTTTCACACAAGTGAAAATCCACTTGAGCGTGTGGAAGATTTTGAGGAACAACTCAGTGAAAGCCGCAAAGGGAGTTAACAGGAAGCAGAGCCCACAGTGCAGATCTGCAGAACTCCGTGGTGGTGGTGGTGGTGGATAAAACTGATTGTGCTGAATTGCACAGTGCTGAGGAGGTGGCAGCATCTTCCACGAGCTGTCCCTGCCCTGCTGTTCCACAGGGAGATGGGCTGGAGCTGTGACAGGCCCCAAGGGGGAATGGGGACCTCAAACACTGATTAAGCTTTTCCTGGCTGTGAAAGACCTGCCCAAGACCCAGGACCAAGATCCAAGATCACCTGGATGGAACAGGGGGGTTCCAGCCACCAAGACCCACCCTCCAGCACCCACCTGGAGGAGGTAGCATGACATGTGGAGGTTATAAAAGCGGGGAAGTTTACAAAGTAGGGAAATTTTCTGGAGATTATCTAACTTACCCCACCTCCTTCTCACAAAACCCTGCAGCCACAAAAGCAGGGTGGGATTCAGAGCAGGTGTCACATTGCTAATTCCTTCCCCCTGTCCCTTTCCCAGTGGCCTCTGCCAGCAATGGGGCACTGGGGCTTATGCAAATATGCATGAAAAAAATGCACAACACATCTCAAAATACATAAATATATATTTATATATATAACAGGTTTCACAAGACACTTTTGAAAAGTGTCACCTGCTGTTACCAGGATATCTCCAGATATCTGTAGGAAATTCCCCAGTGGAGACATCTCTGAATTACAGCCTGAGAAATACAAAAGAGGCCCTTTTCAGTGGTACTAAACCATGTCATTAAACCTGAGATTACCTGGGGTCAGTTGGTATTGTGCATGGTAAACATTTGCTCTTACTGGAAAAGGATATTTTTTTATCCCTCCCTGCTTTTGTGAGCTCTTTATCTGCAGGGTAATGAGGGGACTGAGTCTTTCTCTTGCCTTTTTTCCTACTAAATCGGGTTTCTTGCAGTCTTCAGACTGATCCTCCTCCCACACAGGGTCGACGTCAAGTGTGGGTCCACCAGTTTCACAATAATCCCATTAACTTGAAACTGGACAAAACTCACAAAGCCGGCCCTGGGCAAGGCTGGGGCAGGAGGCATTTTGTGACTGGGTGGCTGAACCAAAATTTGGGAGGAAAACATGATTCCAGTCAAAGGGAGGTCAAAGCCAGTAGTTTCTGTTGATTTCTTTTAACCCTTGCCTATTTTGGTAAAATAAATTGAGGGGTTTTTTTTGGTTTCTTTTTGTTGTTGAAGAAGTGTCTTTTTGAAATGAAAAGTCAAGTGCTTTCTATCAGAAAAGTAGGAAGGGGAATAATTCTATCTCCCAAAATTATGATGTTTTACTGGGAGTTGTGTTATTTATAGAAATCACAGCATCATTTGGGTGGGAAGGGACCTTAAAGATCAACCAGTTCCATCCCATGCCACAGGAAGGGACACCTCCCACAATCCCAGGCTGCTCCAAGATCCATCCAACCTGGCCTTGGACACTTCCATCCCCATCTTCTCTATTCCTCCCCAAAATATCTCCACCCTCAACTAAACATCAGCCTCTGAGCAGCAGAGCAACAGCTTGGTGGTAAATCTTTGTGTGGAAAGATTCACCCTCCTTGGACGTCACCAGCTGGATCCATAGCCCTGGGCTGGGAATGTCCAGATTAATCATTGCACCACCACTGGCATGGTTTGGACCCAGACTCCTCCAAAGCAGCTCCTTTTTTTGGGAGGATGCCCATCTGGATGTGGCCACCTGGGCATCTTGAGTGCCTCAAGAGGGTCTGTGGGTCCTGGAGGGCTCATCTCTGTCTTGTGGGCTCATGTTGGGGTCTTGTTCGAACGTCTCTCCCAGGACAGGCTTCAATCACCCAAACCAAGCATCTGATGGGCCAAAGCACAGGGGAGGAGACCCCCTAAAACACCACGTACCCCCAAAACACCACGTGCCCCCGAAGACACCACATGCCCCCATCAAGCAGGCGGCTGAAGGAGGAACCCAGAGGGGGGCAGTGCTCTTCCTCCATCTATGGGCAACCAGGAGGAAGAGCAGCTGCTACAAATCCAAGTTTGCAGCACATTACAATCCAGCTGTGTTCTGGGGATGCTCCAAGAGTTACCATAATTGGGACAAAAAATTGGAAATATTTTGGTGATGAGGGGGATTTTGATGCTTCAAGGGATTGTTGGAATGTGCTGCTCTTGCTCCAGACTTTGTGCTGCCTCACATCACCAGCCAGATACTGAAATGCAGAGATGGGTTGCAACATCTGGGAAGCATTGCCTCGGAAGGGATGATAGATTTCGAGGAAATGACCTCATAAAGTTTGGATGAGGGTCAGGGCAGTGGAGTATTAATCACCACATGGAATTGGCATCCTCGAACATGGGCACTCACTGCTGCCCACAGCCCTGGCTTGAGGCATCATCCTCACGTTGTTAATCCAGGCCTATGACCCCAAAGATTCCACCCACCCCCCCCCCCCCAGCACTGCTGTTGCTCCCCACACCAGGAGCTGACCACAGAGGGGTCCATGAGCCCAGACCACCCTGCTGGGGGCCCATTTGTCTGAGGAGGAGCAGATGGGGAGGCACGAGCTGGGAAGCTGTTCCAGGGCTTTTGAGACTTCCTTGGCAACCCCTCAGGGTTCCTCGGATGCTGTGAGGGGTTTGGGGCTGGAATGGGAGTGCAGATGGGCTTGGAAGCATGGGCTTGGGAATGCTGACGCTGGTGACGGCACAGTGACAGCGATGCCCACCCACCCGCTGCCCCCAGGGAGTTATTTTTGGGTCTCAGCCCTGTGAGCTCATCCTGGGAGGATGCTGGAGGGTGAGGCATCGGAGTATGGGCATCTTGCTGAGCACAGGGCTGCAGAAGCTATTTAGGGACGATTTGGGTCATTTAGCAACTCCCAGCTGGGCTGTCTCGACTCCATTGCCCAGCGAGGACCAGAGGAGTGTGGATCCCCTGAGCACCTCCCCCTTACTGCAGCCTTTCTACTCGGCCATGCAGCGGCAGGATGACACCAAAGAGCTGGGCACCCCACACGAGCTCCCAGCCTGCTCTGCAGTCCTGTCCCAAGGCTCCCGGGCTCATCTGGGACCAGATGGACTCGTTCCACAGGCCACGAGGGGTGTTGAACCCGCACCGTGTTTGCAAACAGGCTGTGCTGGCACCCACGTGGCGCCTTGTCCTGCTGCCAGGCTGCAAAATGCACCCAGGTCACGGAGCAGGAGCAGGGCAAGGACCGCATCCGGCTGGGGGTGGGGGAGCTGCTCACCTGGAGAAGCTTGGGAACGACATCCCATCCTCCTGCTTCTCATCAGAGGAGGTTTGCAGCAAGCTTCAGGGCCCAGATGAATGGCTGATCAGGGACATCTGAAATAAACTCCTTTCCAAAGACAGTGATGGTGGGGAAGCCCCACCATATACCAAGGTCCTTCCCAAGGTGGGTGCCAAGTGGCCTCCACCTCCATCCATACACATCCATCCTTTCCTAAAGGTGTCCAGCCAGTTTCCAACCCCCTTGCCCCAGCTGAGGAAAAGGATGGTAGCACATTAAATGAGCATCAAGACTTCCCTTAGGGGAAGGGATGGAGCTGGAACAGCAGGTGGGATGATGAGTTGGTGGTGACCAGGCTCTTCCCCTGTCATTAAAACCACAGGAGGAGAAACCACACAAGAGAAACTTCAGAGTGAACAGAAAGCTTCCCTGGAAAGTCCCATGGATGAAAATCAGGACTCTGTCTGGAGTGGCTGTGAGTGCCACAATCCCAGCCTGGGGACAAGGACCCCACTGCTGGCACATCCCCTTGGCACCAGCAGAGGACTCTGCTGCTGCAGGTTCAGTTTATTCAGCTAAATTGTTTCTCCATTAAAAATCAGCCCAGGATGGATTTTGCCCTGCTGGGCCCAGCATCTTCCATCTACCTCCCACCATCTCCCAAGGTTGCCCACAGGCTGAGATCTCAGCTGAAAACCCCTCAGCCCTTTCTCTCAGAGTTCAAAGGTGGGAGCTCGGTGGTTTGAGGGTATCTTGAGGCTCCCCCAGGATTTAAGGGGGGCTGGGAATAGGGTTGTGACACGGTGCCTTTCCACAGTGAGTGGCAAAAGCAGAGGAGAAGAGTCTGGGGGGAGGATCTCCTGGATCAAAGGGGGCTGCAAAACCCACCCAGTCAGGATGGGGGTTTGGAGGTGCTGCAAAAGTGGGAGCCTCCAGCACCAAGCTGAGACCTTGCAGCTCAACTCATGAGTGAGGAGCCACAGCCAGGAAGATTTCAGCTGGCAGGGAGGATTTGTGGAATTGCTATTCTCATATAAATTAGGTTTTGGGTTTTTTTCTGGCTGATTTTTTTCTGAATTTTTTTGTCTGTTTTTTTTTTTTTCTGAATGCTTTCCTCTGCCCTTGGGAGATCAGGAATAGGCTTGAGGGTTCCAACTCTTCTCCAGTCCTGAAGCATGGAAAAGTGGGGCTGTGGGCATCTGTGTACTTATATACAACACATGCATGTGTGCCTACATGTGCACAGTCCAGCTGCTCCCCAAAACACACCCCAAAATGCTGGTGCTTAGCCAGGGCTTTGAGGAGAAATCAGGTATTTGAGGAGAAATCATGTTTAAAAAGGGTTATTTTAAACTTTCAGGTTTTCATGAGCATTTATTTGTCAGAGTCTGCAAATATTGGTATTGAAGCTGTGAAAGTCTTCAAATAAACTCCTCACAAAGCTGGGTGATTGACGTGTTATTTCAAACACCCACTGGCTTGATTTCTCCCTGAGCAACTGCTGCCTTGGCCCATCCATACTGGGGGAATGTCTGCAATAATATTGGTTTGTGGGATTTGGGAATTGCCCCTGTGTTTGAACACAGCTTTGGCCTGCTGGGTGGCCTTTGGGCCTCTTACCTTCCCTCACACATCACTCTCCCAAGCTACCACAGGCTCTGGCATGGGTGAGGTTTCTCTGGTGTCTAAAACAGATTTTGAGCTGTGGGGTGACAATTCCTTTGGCTCATTCTCCTTCACATCACAATTTTCCCATGAAATTTGTAGGAGCTCAACAGTGTGGCAACTTTGTCCCTGAATCAAACTGGCCAACCAGATCAGGACTGACTTGGAGGGGCAGACAGACTTGTTCCTCTGGATAATCCAGCCCCCAAGGCAGAAAACCAGAAGAGATATGGAGACAGGACTTGGAAAAAGAGGTGTATGCACCAAGTGTTTACAGTAACAATGTGGCCTGTTGCCTGCCACTGTTCCATTAAGGGCCTACTTCCTAGGAAGGCATGACCAGGAAGGAAAAGCTCTCCCCTTGGTTGCTGGGAAGGTCCAGCAGAAGTGTGCATCCCTCCAGCCCATGTGGCAGATTTGTTTCCTTGGCAGGAAACCATCAGTGCTCTTAACTTTCGCTTCCTGCTCCCTGTGCTAAGGGATATTTAGAAAAAAAAGTGGTTTGTAACCACTTGGCATGGCTGGGTGTTTTTTTTCTGCTCGTTCCTCCGCACAACCTCTGTGCTCCCCATAGTGGTTGTTTCTCTTCCTTAATTCCCATTCTTGGGTTTGGGTGACTCAGTGCTGGTATGAGCTGTGCAGAGTCATTGCAGTAAAGATTTGGGAATGATGCTCTAAATCCCAGCAGTAAAACCTATTCACATGTGAGCCCTTGGTCCCTGGGCATTGCCCTCAGAGAGAGACCCCCAAAACATGGGCTGAAAATCAAGAGGGGCTTTTCAGAGGGTGCATCCTGGGATAGCTAATTTAGCAATTCTGGGGCTCACAGCTACTTCTCTGGCTTTATGCTTTTGAGACTTTGTGTTTTGGCAGCTCTGAGGGCTGCTAAGTTCTTGGAAAGAGTAAGCAAAGCAAAGTAAAGCTTTCTGCCCTGGTGTAGGGGACCATGTAGGACTTCTGTCCCACAGGGGGTGATGAGTGACTGTGGCTGCCCCTTAAAGACATTGCTGGGACATCAAGTATAAACTGATTTGAAAACAGCTTCAGGATGACAAGTGAAGGAATTCACAGAACCAGAGAGTCATGGAATCACAGAAGGTTTGGGTCGGAAAGGACCTTACAGATCATCTCATTCTAATCTCCCTGCCATGGCCAGGGACACCTGGCCCCAGCCCTGTCCAGCCTAGCCTTGAACACTTCCAGGGATGCACAGAGCAGTGGGTTTCCATAAAATTACATTTGCAGACATCATCCATATCCCTTGCAAGTTCCTCTTTGAGCTGCCCAGATTATTCCTGAGCAGAGTGCAAGGTGGCCAAGACTTGGCCACAGTTTGGAATTAATACATCCATGGAGCTGAGTGTGTCCAGAGCCTTGTTTCACTTAGACAGAAAGGCCCAATGAAAGCCAAGCTGAGGACCAAGATAAATTGCAAACCAAATGAAAACTAAGTTGAAACCAAATGTATTTTTTCATGGTGTCTGTGGTTAGGCTTCTCCTGGCGTCTGCAGGGGAAGATGAGGAGCCTCTGAGAACCAGAGGTTTCCAACATCTTGGTTTGGTGGCTTCTGAGTGGCTGAGAGAATGAGAAAAACAAAAGAAGTTATATGGGATGGGACACTAATTATTTTGAGATTTGTTAATTATTACTTAATCTAACAATTTATTCTAGTCTTCAACAAGAGCAGCCTAAGAGAATCTACCAAGACCATGGAGGCACAACCAGAAAGGTTGGCTATTGAATTTCTCACACTCCAAGAGGTTTTGTCCCCTGTGAAGCCCTGCCATGACCACAGAGCTGTCTCTGCACCTGGGTTTTGCCAGAACTTGTGGCACCAGCTCCATGAAAATCTTGAATCAAGAGTGGAGACTGAATTGATTGAATTAGATGGAGATCAAGATTCACAGAGGAGTGGACAGCTGTACCTGGAGCTTAAAATATTTCCATGGCATTCAACAACCCAGTTTCTATCCCCAACACCCATCTTTTTCCATACCAGAGGAGACGGCAGAGAAGTGCTTGTAGTAGAAATAAACTCATTTACTATCAGAAATCCAAGGTGTTTGCATGTTACAAAAATAAAAATGTACAGTCACTGTCATAAAACTCACAATTTTTTTTTCTCTCCAGTATAAGTTAGTGCTTTTACAAACAAAAACAAAAACAAAAACAAAAGTCTAGAGCTAGACTTCCAGCCGGTACCTCTCCAACCTCTCTGCGTCTGGCCAGTGGGATCACTTGGGGATGAGGATCACAGAGGGACACCCCTGATGGCACTGGCAGTGCTGCCCAGGGAGGTGGCTTGAGGCCAGCTCAGGGGGAGGTGGGATTTCCAAGCAGGACCAGAGGAGGAAACTTTGGGTATGTTTTTGTTGAATTATTCTGAGCACGTAATGTGTCCACGCTGCTTTTTTGGCAAGTGTGGGAGAACGGGCAAGGCCTGGCCTGGAGTGATGTTTGTACCAGCTCAGTGCCCTGGCTGAATTCATTTTTCCCAGTTATTTGTCTCGCCCCAGTGACTGTGCCATGACCCTCACCATCAAGCACATGACCCTCCCTTCACGAGAACAAAGGAATAAAGGTGCTGCCATGGTGCAGTCCGCTCTTAACCCAATCCTATCCCAAACACACTCGAGGGTGGCATGAACCACCCTACAGATGTCCTATTTGCCTTTGCCTCCTGTGGTTGTGACATTGTTGGTTGGGACAAGAGCCCCGCATACGGGGTGGGACCACAGGAACCTCCCAGTTAGCCCTGAATGGTCCCAGTCACCCGTGACTGAACACACTGGTGACATCACAGCATGGCTTTGTCTCCACCAAACATCACAAGAAGGAAGGATGGGAGAAACTAAGGAGTGGTCCGAGGTCTTGGCCTAAGCCAACATCAAATGTGTTTGCCTAGTCCCGAAACAGCTTTTACAAAATGTGACTCGTCCAGTGCTGCAGCTCAAGCAGCAGCATTTTTCATTTTTAGGGGAGGAATCAGCATCCTCCTGGCAGGGAAACCACGGACCTGGGCTCTGGGCTCTCCAACCCAACAATTACAGGGAAAAACACCAGAAGCACCTTCTAGTGAAATGTTTTGTGGACAGTTTTTACAAATCCAGGCAGAATGGGGTGAAGCTCAGCACCACTTGCAGCTCCTCAACTCCTCAGCACCACTTGCAAACTCCTCAATTTGCCTCAGCTGGCAAATTTTGTCACCTCTGAGGGACAGCAATGGGGACGTGGCAGCACTCAGCCAAGGGGATGAACACTGGTCTTTGCTGCTGGGCTGGAAACATGAGTCACCAGGAAGGGGGTTAAAAGAAAAAAAAGACATGAAGAGCTCACCTTAAATTTTAATGAGCTGGAGATGATTATTAAAGCCAGCAGCTGGAAGCTGCAGGTTCCTAAAAGCTTTTTAAAGGGTGACTGCTGCTGTTGGGAAGCACTAATGGGTTTTTTGGAAGATGTTGGCCCCACTGGAGAAACCTACAGGGGACCTGCTTGATGGTACCAGTAAACTCCAGTGGGCTGCTACCAGTGCACTCCAGTGGGATGGAATGTCCATCAGGTTAATGGGAAGGCAACCCTTGGACAGGAGCTGGGAATCCCATCCTTGCTCTGCCAGCTTGACGCTGGGAGAGCATTTCTGCAAGGATGCAAAGCTGTGGGAGACCCTTTCCCGCTGTGGGTGATACTTGTCCTTGACATTTGCATCAAGCTGCTCAGCAGAACTGCAGCTGACTCTCCTCATCCACCCAAAGCCCTTCCTGCCTTGCCAAGGCACAGAGGAACTCCGGCTCTCCCTGTGCCAGGCAATCTGCAGATAGAATTCTTTAGGGGGACTTTTTGCACACGGCGTTCTCGCTTTGGAAAATGACTCAAGGCACTCAGGGCACGATTTTTTCCCCAGATTTGGTCACCTCAGTGTTGATCAGAGGGGCAGGCTGGGATGCAGAGCCAGAGATCAGGGTTCACGTGTGCAACCACAGCTGCATCTTCCTGAAAAAAATACAACAAAACAAGCAGAGGAGCGCATTTGACACAGACCACGCTGGAGCGGGTGCAAGCCCAGGCACCCCAAACACCCAAAGCCTCGGGGCCCCAGAGCAGCCTGTCCCCACTTCACACCCAGGATAAACCCTTCTGCTGCAGAGCAGAGCTAGGATTTCAGATCCTTGGAGAGCGTGTCCGTGTCGCTGCTGGTTCCCAGGTGACTGTTTGGCACGATGCCCAGCGCCACCTCATTCTGAGGCTTCCACGGCACTTTGTTGCCCGCAAATTTCATAAATCGTTGCCCTGCTAAGAAATACAAAATGGGATCCAAGCAGCTGTTGGTGCTGGCGAGGGGACGAGTCACCTTGTAGGCCAAATTGATGGCATTGAGGGTCTGACAGCTCAGGTCCCAGCTCCGGAAAGAGTAGTACAAGGTACGAGTGACATGGAAAGGAAGAAAACAGACAATGAAGACCACCAGGACGATGATGATCATCTTCACTGACTTCTTTTTGGAGCGGGAGAGGCGGGAAATGCCCCGGGTGGGCTGGAGCAGCCGCCGGGCCATCAGGCAGTAGCAGACGATGATGATGAGGAAAGGGATGCAGAAGAGCAGCACCAGCATGACCGAGCTGTAAATGACAAACTGGCCAAAGAGGTCCTTGCTGGATGTGTCGTGGCAGGTGATGGTGTCGCCCTTGATGCTGGTGGTGACAAAGAAGAGCACGGGGGACTGGCACACCACGGTCACCAGCCACACCACGACCGACACCCTGCGCGCGTGGCGCACGTGGCCCCACTGCAGCGACTTCAGCGGGAAGCAGATGCCCAGGAAGCGATGGACGCTGATGCAGAGCAGGAAGAGGATGCTGCAGTAG
Source organism: Anomalospiza imberbis (assembly GCF_031753505.1). Lineage (NCBI taxonomy): Eukaryota > Metazoa > Chordata > Aves > Passeriformes > Viduidae > Anomalospiza > Anomalospiza imberbis. Next base: position 31,628,693 of record NC_089682.1, read on the forward strand.
AGGTTGGTGTAGAACAGGAAGCGCACAATCTTGCACAGCCCCACGCTGAAGGGCCAGTTGTCCCCCATGGCATAGTAGTACACCAGGAGGGGCAGGGACACCACGTAGAGCGTGTCGCTTATGGCCAGATTGAACATGTAGGTGGTGGAGGCATTCCAGGTCTTGATCCTGAAGATGAAGGCATAGAGGGCCAGCAGGTTGAGAAAGAGCCCCACCACACACACGATGCCGTAGGAGACAGGCAGCAGGACGTATTTGAAGTCCTCGTCAAACACGCACTTGTAGGGGTTGTCATCTGTGCCACCTGGGTCCAAGGAGCTGTTGATGGCCCTGGTCCAGGCTGGAGGAGCTGTGAGGTTCTCCATCACCCTGGGGGGAAAGCAGAGAGGCTGTAAGGACATGGAGACAATGGCTCAGAAGGGCAGCACATCGCTGGCCACAGACACCATGGCCTCATGGTGTTGGTGACACAACTGAGTAGTCCCTGGCACGGAGGAATTATGGTCAGGTGGATGAGATGAGTTTTATTTAACCTCATTTTGCATCTGGAGCACAGAGGAAGAACTGAGCTGCTTTAAAGTCACCAACAAACCCCAGGCCACATGTGGGAGTCCACCTCAGAGCTCCTGCAATGCCCCAAACCACCCTTCCCACCAGGTTCACACAGAAATTTGCTCTCCTGCATCACAGAACAGGAAAGATGCTCCATTCTGTGTTTAGCCAGCCACGAGAGGTGACTTAGCTGAGCAGCATTAAAAATGCATCCTGCTAAATTCCAGGCAGAAAGGATTAGAAAGTGGAATTTCAGCAGGCAACCCTCATGACTGGCCCCCATTTCAGAGGTCTTCAACTCCTTCTGGTAGGGCAAACCTCACCGCACCCAGAGGCCTTGTAATCAAACCTTGCCAAAAGGAGCATGGTCTCCACCCCAGGGGCTCTGCCTGTCTTGGCTGTTGATGAGGATGAGGATGAGGAGTCTTTAATGGGTTTAGTGTTGGGCTCTTGGTGGACAGGTCACAGTCCTGCTCCCTGGCCTTGAGCCCTGCTTGTGCAGAGCTGGTTTCTGCATGGGACTGATTAGCTGGGAGGAGAAAAATGGCCTTGAAAGGGTCTCTGCAGACACACAGAGCCTGGCCTGTCTGTGAGGAGGGACAAGGGCCCTTTTGTGCCCTGGGCTCTGCTGACACACGATATCCGAGTGAGTCCATGGGTCAGGAATCAAATTAAAATGCATTTCCTCCCTTCCCGTAAGAGAAGCTGGTGTGATGTCCCTGCTGTTCCCTGCCTTACGGGAAGCCTGTGGAAATGGGGGGTTACAAGGAGACAAATCCAGCCCAGGAGCTCAGGGACCAGGAACTCCTGCAGGAGAAAAGGTCTGAGGAAAGGTGCCCTTGGAATGAGTGTGTGGGATGCACCCTGACCCAAACCTCTCAAGGATTTTAGGTGGAAAAGAGCAATCCCGGCCTTTTCAGGTGAAGGGCTCAGCTCTAACCTGATGCCACCATGCAGAGGGACAGTGTAGCCATGCCCTTCCTTGCAAAATAAACACCAGATCCAGAGCTATCCTGTCCCTACCTCCAACTCAGATCGTGTAGGGAAGGAGGCAATGACAGCGTCCTTGAAACTGCCAGCCTGGATGATCTGTCACCAAAGTAAAGCACTTTTGTACTAAAAAGCATCTTGACAACTGTTTGCTGAGGGAGAAGGGATGCTTCCAGCCCATCACAAGGGGATAACTCCAGTCCTTGCTCTGGGGACTGGATCAAACAACCTGTCCAGAAGTGCACTGACACCCCCCATTCTGCTGCTTTCCCCTTGGAGCAGAGCAGGAACAGGGTTGGCTGAGGCTCACACTTCCCAAGGACAGGGGTGGAAACCACACACACACTCACACCCAGGCTAATCTGCAATATCTGCAAAAGCCCCAGTACAACTTTGGGAACCACTTTGTGATGAAAATCAGGAGCCAGCACTGTCCTGGCCTCGGGGTTTTGCTTTTCCTGCACTCAGCTCAGCTTTGCTCCCATCCTGCCTCCCCCAAGTCCTCAGCAGTGTGGCTGTGGATGGAGAGGGTTAACTGAGCTCTGGCAGATGGGAAAACATTTTCCAGCTGCTGTTCTCTGCAGTTTCTTCCTTCCCTCTGAGCTTTGCAGATCTGTGGCCAACCGGAGAGAGGTTGCCCACAGACCTGGCAGCCGATTAAATGGGTTGGACAGGCCACTGTGACCGAGGGAAGCCACACAAGATGCCCTAAAAGGCTCAGGGAAGGGTTACAGAGTTCCAGAGGCTGCAGCTTGGCATGGGGTTTCTCCATCTGCTTTCCCTCTGCACATAACCCCACCCTGATGGGGGGAGATCACCCTGAATTCCAGCTCATCTTCCCACGGGCTCTTGAGACCCCAGTGAGAAAACCCAACCATAATCCATCTGTAAGCCAAGGTGGGGAATCTCCTCCGGCTGCCCAGGGATGTGCCAAGTCCCTCATCTCCACCTACAGGACAAGGAGCAAACAGTGTTTGCTGGTTGGTTTGAATGAAGCCTTGTCCTTGCTGTCGTGCTCTCCCTCCTTTTCCTTCTGGGGATGCAGAAGCCTTTCTTTTTCCTCTTTTTTTACCCTCGTTTTGCCCCGAGTCCCTAGGACAAAACCTGCTGTGTGTGCGGGGCCCGTGGCTGCCGTCCAGCCCCTCGCTGCATCCGCAGGGAGCGAGCTGGAGAGGCCAGGGCCAGCCAAAGCATGTGAAGGCACAAGAGCTGGCAGCTGGCACTGCCCTTTGCTGTGCCCACGGTTGGCACGAATGCCAGCTGTGACACCCCGAGCCCCCGGCAGGGACAAGGGGAGGGTGAAGACAGCCACAATCCCTGAGGATGCCAAGCGGGATAAACACTTCTGTGATCCCCAAAAGCAAACAAACCACAACGCTTTGGTGAGAACCACCTGCATCTGCCTCATCACTTCATCTCCCAGCCCTTTCCGAGGTCACAGTGGGAGGTTTTTTCTCTGGCACTGGATGCAGGTGACCAGGCACAGCTTTTTAGGTGCCCTCCAGCCATCCACACAGTTTCCCCCATGCTGAACCACATGCAGGTTGCAGTGGCTGGACCATCTCTCTCTCTGCAGTGTGGCCTTGGACCTATTTATCCCATGAGTTTTTTTCCCAGAAAACATGTACACTCAGTGCCAGAGGATGAAGGCAGCACAGGAGAGGAGCCTGGTAACAAGAGGAGCCTGGGCAGATCACTACCCTCAAATACAGCACCCACAGGCATGTGCACGTGAAGTCAGCATCCCAAAATGCTCCTGTAACTGTATCTGCCAGGGATATTTAGATCAGCCAACCTGGGAAAGGAGGAGGCTGTCATGGGAGAAGGTCACTGAGGGCAGCTGAGGGATGGGCAGCACTCCATAGGGAGACCACGGGATGAGCACTAAATTCCCAAGTGAAGGCCTTGACTCCTGATTTCTGCCCAATTTTCCAGCATTCCCAGTGCCATCCCAGCCGTTTTTCATGCTGGAATTTGCCAGGCAGCAGCAAAGTCACTGAAGACAGCAAAGCACAACCAAATCACAGCTGCGATGAACATGTTTTCACAGGGGGCTGATGAGGTTTAATTGGCCTTCCCAAATAATTAATGTGGATTAATGTCCCAGCAGGACCTCACAGAGGCAGCCCTTGGTTGTGCCACAGCTCCCATTGTTTTATGCTGGAGGCTGAAACCATGATCCCTTTGCCGCATCTTCTCCCTGACTCCCTTCCAAAGGACACACGGAGAACGTGGGTGTTTTCCCTGCCCTAATTCAGAGGCATTTAGTAGACTCATCAAAATCCTCGCTCAGCATCAGGAACCACTCAAGACTCTAGGAAGCAAACGACCTGAAATCATTTTTCACTGCTCTGGGGTTGTGGTTCCAACCCTTGGTGACCAAAAGCAAACAGGCAAGGCGTTCGGATGCTCCCGAGCCTGTCTGCTTGGAGCCCTGAGACAGGATCCGGCCGAAATCTGAGCCTGCCCAAACTGCCTGCTTTTCATCTGCCCTTTCCCTTTGGATCCTTTCTGCCACGGTGACCTTCAGTTCCTTTCTCCTCCGGGCTGGCCCCAGTCACCAGTGTGGGCTGAGGACCTCCCCAGCTGTCCCAGCTCCACCACCCCCAGCGCTTCTCCCCAGCGATCCCAGGGCAAGACACCTCCAAAATTCATTTTCAGGATAGCCAAGCAGCTTTAAGGGGCTTTATAGATCTCCCTGCCAGGCAACATCCCTCCTTTATCCCTGTTGGGTGTGATCTAGCCCTTCCTTCATCCCCAAAATAGCCAGAACACCTCATTTAAACCAAAACCTCACAAAGAATCTGTATTTCTTTCCCTACAAAAAAGCACCTTTGGAGGGCAGTTCCACTCCAGAAATGTCTCAGTTTCCCCTCCTGTCACCAGGCTGAGAAGCAGCAGAGTTGAATTTGTTTTCTCTTTGAAAAATGTTTTTCTGGGGGTGTTTTGGTTTTCTAGAGGGTTTTTCAGTAACTTGATCCAAGCTAAAAAGGGGAGAGAAAGTCTGGAGAAAAGATATAGCAAGTTTAAAAGAACTTTATGACTTTGTTTGGTGGTCAGATAAAATGTTTTTCTTTGAGAGAAATCACTTCTTCTGGGAATTTCTGGTTTTGCCCAAGAAAAATCCCTGAATAAATCTCCCTTCCAGCTCTTGCTTCCCAGGGGGTACCAAAACCTCCTGCCTTGCTCCACACCATGGGAAATCAGTAGAGATTAACCAAATCTGTGGCTTTAAAGTGAATTAAGAAAGCATTAAAGCACTGGTGACAACAGTTGAACCTGACTCAATTCCCAGCATCGCAGGGCTCTGGGGATGGATCCTTCTAGAAGCAAAAATCAACCCTGGCCAATATTTAATCTCTTCATCAACACTTCCTTTCCTGCTTCAGCAAAGGTGATGCTCCCTGCCTGTTTTTCCCTGCTGTGGGATTGGGGCAGATCCTATTTGACCCCTCAAACTTCCAGTTTTAATTATTCCATGGGGGAAACCGAGCACTTGCATCCTTTAGGCCTCCTGAAGGTACAAAAGTGGTGTTTCTGTCAGGAGTTTGACTTTGGTTTTGCCCTCCATGACCTTTTGATGATGCCCACTGGAGGAAGCAACAGTCAGAGAGAAGAGTGTGGGACCAGTTTCTGGCCAATTTGGCAATCCTACAAGCTCTGTGTCTGGGAGAAAGGACATTTCCATGGAGACCTCCCAGCCTCCTGCCCACACCAAGGGAGTCACAACCACCCTGGAAAAACCAAAGGCACTCTGGGGGACAACCAGGATAACACAATTACCGGGCTCCACCATGGCATCACCAGAAAATCACGCAGGGGGTGGACTTTGGGGGATAAATTTTTGCTCCTCAGGCAGCATCCCGTGGAGGCAATAGGGTCTTTGCTTCATGGGTGGTTCCCAATCATGTTTTAGTGGGGGCTGCTCAGCACTGAAGAGGGAGCCTGTCGTGGCCGGCAGCACGCTTGGCTGCCAGAGAACTATTCATGGCTTTGGCTTCGTGTCAACAACCCGAGATAAAAATCGCACTGGGCAGAGACAGGATAAAGTCACTCAGTGCCACGACCATCAGAAATCCTTCTGGGGCTTTTATAACCCACTAAGCCCCGGGATGTAGCTGTGCTTTGGGGCTCAGCATGTTTTGGGGTCTCCTCCTTTGCACTGGAGCCCCTGAACCTATCAGCCACCCTTTGCCTGAGGGAAAACAAGAGGAATTTGGTGGTAATGAAACGGCCCAATTTTGGCAGCAGCAACCACGAGCTAAGGCCACCATCCCCCAGTGCTGGTGGCCCCCAGAGCTGGGTTTGCTGATCCTCACCTCGTGTACAGGAAGGCAGTGGGTTGCCAAATGGCTTTTGCAATAAACTGATAAGAAAACTGGAACAGAAAGAGAAATGAGATGTTTTACCCCTGAAGCTGTTCCTGCAGAGATGTCAGCCAGTGCCCAGCTCTGGGAAGAGGGGTGATTTGGAGGTTAGGAGCTGCTAGAAGGAGTCAAAAAGTTTGAAATGAGAGTATCATCATTGCAGTGTAAATTAAAACACTCCCAAAGAAATTACATAGGGAGTCCAGCATGCAAAGAGGTGGAAAAACACGCAGAGCAAAGCAGGGAGTCAGCTCCACGGTTTAACCTGAGCTGTGTACAGGAAATCATGGACAAACAGCCAGCAATTCCCCAGGGAAGGGAGAAAATAAGCAGCAAAGATATAACTGGGAATTAATACATAAAAAAATCCAATAATTCGGGCAAAGAGGAGCAAAAGAAGCAGAAGGCTTCCCTGAGTGCCCAGTTTGAACCATTTGTGTCAGCACCCGCCCATGCCAGCGGCTCCCTGCCGGCTGCTGGTCCCACTGCCCTGTCTTGGGGCACTTCGGGGCTTTTGGGCACTTTCAGCGGCAGCACGGGCAGTATGTGGGCTTGAGAGTAGGAGAGCAGGAGAGTCGGGCTTCGGCGGTGTCCATGCAGTGCCCCGCTCCCCGCTCTGGGAGCGCTGGGACCCTGTGCCACCCGTGTCACCCAGACAGCAACAAGTGCCACCACCACCGCGAGCACGCGCATGTGTGCGTCCGTGTCCGTGCGTCTGTGCCACACGCGGGTGTCTGTGTCCCACCCCCGTGCGTGCGTGTCCCCTGCTCATGTGTGTGCATGGCCCCTTCACCCCCGTGCGCGCCGCGTCTCCCCCATGTGCGTGTCCCCGCTCCCACCCCATGCACGAGTTTCCCACTCGACCTTGGAGGTCGCCGCCCGTCCTTCCTTGTCGTGGGCAGGACAAGCACCCCCACATCCCCCCACATCCCCCCACATCCTCCCACGGTCCCCCCACGGTCCCCCCGTGCTCGCCCCGCGGCCACCCGCCCGATGCGGCCGCGCTCACCGGGCGATGCCGAACCGGGGGCTCCGTGCCGGGGGCTCCGTGCCGGGGGTTCAGCGCCGATCGCCCCGCTCAGGAGGGCGGCGGAGGCCGTGCCATGCCCGGCTTTGGCCCTTCCTTCCCCCGCCCCGGTGCCGCTCCCGGTGCCGGTGCCGCCGCTCCCGGGGCCGCCGCCGCGTGTGAGCCGGGACGGGGCGGGCGCGGGGCTGCACCGCCCTCCCGGCGCTGGGAGCGGGGTTGGGACGGGGCAGGACCGGGGCCAGAACTGCCCCGCCCGGGGCCGGGACCGCCCCTTCCCCCGGGGACGGGACAGGAGTTCTCTTCCCTGGATGGAAACGTGCGTGGGATCAGCGCTGGGGTCAGGACAGGAGTCCGACCGCCCCCTCTCCTTCCCCCTCCGGGATGGCACTATGGATGGGATCGGGATTAGGGCTAGAGCAGGACCCCCCCGCTCCCTCCCCCCGAGATGGGAGTATGGATGGGATTGGGGCTGGGATCGGGACCGGACACCGACCGCTCTCCCCTTTCCCCCCCGGGAATGGGACCGGGATTAGGGCTGGGACAGGAGACGCCCCCCATCTTCCAGAAATGAGGGCATGGATGGCATCAGAATTGGGACTGACATTGGAGACAGATGATTGCTCCCCGAATCTTTTCCTGGGGATGGGACCGGAGTTAGGACAAGGACAGGACCCCTCCCACCTCAAATCCTCCCCTGGGGACGGGACTGGAGTTAGGACAAGGACAGGACCCCTCCCACCTCTCTGCCCCGGGAGTGGGATCATGGATGGGATTGGAGCTGGGACTGGATTCACTTCCACGGGTGCTAGGACTGGGCCTGATGCCAGGACTGGGATGTTGGGACTTCTCATCATTGCTGGAACCAGGAGGACACGGCAGAAGGTTTGCTCGAGGTTTGCTCCTTGCTGTATCCTCTTTGACCTGCTGTCCCCACAGAGCCCTGCACGACACAGCCTCCCAGGAAGCTGCAGGAAGCTGTGGAGGACCACCACCACTTTCACAGCCTGCCCTCTCCTGCAGGTAGCTGCTGCCCAAAGGAAGCAGTGGCTGAGTCCAGCCCAACCTTCCTCATTCACCTGGGTGAGAAACCTCCAGATCCAGGGGCTGGAGGAACAGGCACAGCCCCACGGGATCACTTGCGGGTGGCCCAGTTGTTTTCTGCCGCCGTGAGCACGGAGCCAGCCCCAGTGCTCCCCCGAGTGTTCCCCATCTGTGTCCCTGGGTGACAGCCAGATCCTGCTTCCCCAGCTGGATCTGAGTTCATGTGGGGGTCCTTGGGCCCCCTGGCTGTGGCTGGGGGGGCCATGAAGCCCCTGATGGAGGTGGGGAAGGACACCAATGGCATCTATTATTCAACAGCAGAAAGTGGCAGCTGGCTAAGGAGGCATTAAGAGGATATGAACTCCTGGCATGGACACAGTGCTGCAGAGATCTTGCTCATGGGCCTCCATGCCAGAAAACAGCAGAAAAAAAAAAACCCATTCCTGTTTCCTTCTTCTGATGTAATTTGTTTGAGGAGTGAAAACAATACATCACATCGCAGCTATTTGGGGCTGATAAGGGAGGAAGGACAGGCTTGCTGCTGGCCCAGAGGGAGGGAGATGCCTGCACAGAGCTGGTGAGTGAGGCTCAGCTGGGTGAAGCTGTCCAGCAGTGCCCTAGGTGCTGAGTCCAGCCCATCACTCCTGGATTTGGAAACACTTCGTGGGCAAATGTTGGGTTCACCCAACCACAGCACCTTGGTTTTATCCTCCAAATCCTTCACCCTCCCAAGGAGGGATGATGTCCAGAGGTGATGGATGATGTCCAGGGAGTTGTTGCTGTCCTTGCAGGAGCTGTGACCCGTGGGGTGATTGCTGCTGCTCAGCAGCCCTTGCCTGGCACCATCTCCCCCAGCCTGGTCCTCCAAGGTCTGAACACCTGCAGCTCTTCCTTTCAAGATAAAGCCAAACAACTCAAAAACAAAAGGCAGGCGCCTTCCTCATCTCCAGGGGCGATTAATTATAGCCAGGCCGGCTGCAAGGGCTGCTTGGCAGCTCGGTGCTTCAGCAGGACAGAGGAGATGTTTTTCTAAAAGTTGCTTTGGAGCAGGAAAGTGTCCCCTGGAGAGCCCTCTTCCCATCAGACCTTTCCCGAGCCTGGTTGAAGTCCCAGCAGCTTCCAGCGAGCAGGAACTTCCCAGTTTCACTGCCCACTGCAAGGAAAAGCCTTTCCTTTCCCTTCTTTTGCATTTTCTCCTCTTATTTGGGCATGAGGGAGATGAAAGGAGGGCGTCAACCCTACCTGACCTTACTCATTTGTGTCCTTCATGCACCTATCATGTGCCTTCATGCAGCTAAAACCAGAGCCTCCCTTGCCCCAAATCTCCATTTCCCAGATCCACAGCAGCTCAAGGAAGAGGCAGATGTTTTAAATCGTGTTGAAAAGCAAGTGATTTGTGCAGCTGCAGTGCAGAAGACAGAGGCGATACCCAGCGAGCCGACCTGGAAAGCAGCCCCACGTTTCCCTTCGCGGCTTCGTTTTTTCAACCGTTTTGGCAGCCCGGCAGGTTTCTAAGACACTTTCAAAACATTCCCATGTTGACTAGCAGGCAGGAATGTGATACAGGAATGGGTGGACCGGGAAGGTCAGGCTGGCCACAGCAGAGCCTGCGCTGCACCCATGGGTGCAGCTCAAACATGCAGGGAGACACCGGCAGAAGTGCTGGAGACAGGCTGGCATATGTCAAATCTCTTTTATTTTTTTTTTTTTTTTTGCCTTTTAGTTTGTTTTTAAAGCCTTAGGTGCAGCAAGTTGGGTGTGTTGGACTGAGCCTGCAGCCCTGCCCTGTGTGACTGGGCTTGCAGGAGGGACATCCCATGGGAGCAGATGTGACTTTGCAGCTTCCCAGAATGCCTGAATTCTCCCTCCAGGATGTTCTTATTCAGGACTACCAACAACTTTCAAGGGGCAGCAAAAGCCAATGCAGCTGGAGAAGGAAACCTCTGTTCATGGTGCCCTTGGGGTACACTAGAGATGAGGTCAGGTGGGGCTGGAGAGAGACATGGAAGCACCTTCCCAGCAGAGCCAGATAGGGTGGGTTGGTTGGAAGTGGGAGCTGGGGCTATAAGACACAGAGTCATGGAATTAGGAGGGTTGGAAAAGCCCTCTAGGATCATGGAGTCCAGCTGTTAACCCAGCACCACTGTGTTCACCACTAAACCAAGTCCCCAAGTGCCACATCCACACATTTCTTGAACAGTTCCAAGGACTGTGACTGCACCACTTCCCTGTTCCAATGCCTGACCACCCTTTCAGTCAAGAAACCTTTCTGAATATCCAATCTAAACCTCCCCAGTGTGACCTGAGGCCATTTCCTCAGGTCTGGACCAGGAACCAGACCCTCTGTCCATCCCTCATCCACATACGCTCTGGGAGAATCTCCCGCTGCCCCCTCTGAGGCTGCAGCACCCAGGAGGTGGTGCTGGCTGGGTGCTGAGCATAGAGAGACTCTTTCCTCCCCTTTCCATCCTTTTCCCACTAATCCCTTGAACAGGAACCGACAGATGGATGCAGACAGGGCACAGGGGACCTTTGCTGCCTGGAGCTGGTGCTCCGTGGGGAACAGGGAATTGGAGGAGACCTGAAGCACGTGGGGCTCTCTGTAGCAAGCAGCTAGAGGCAGTGAGCCTTGATCACATTGCTTCAGTGCAGGGAGGGCTTTGCTCTGTGGCTGTGGCCATCTGGGTGTGGATTTTCTCTTCTCCACCAGCGGTTGTGGATGGTTTTTTTAGCCCAGCTTTCGTTTCCTCCCCACTGAGCACATGTGATGTCTCTCCCCTCCTCCTCCTCCTCACCATCAGGAAGGTGATGGAGGTGCCACTCACTTTTCCTCTCAGCTCCTGCATAACCCAGGTTTTTTGGAGGGGTTTTCAGATGCCAAGTGCATTTTGCCCCCTCAGGATGATGCTTGCAAGGAATGGTAGGGGTGCTGCCACAACCTCCCAGGCAGCAGGAGCTGCCTGCCGGGCTCTAAAACACAAGCATCCTGTTGTGGCCAAAAGTGTTTATGCTTTTAGGAAGACCATAAATAAATAAAACATCTCACACCAGGGCAGGTGTGTTAAAATTAACCCATAGGCTTGGGCTGTGTGTGCTGTGGGTTCCCAGATATGGTTCTGCTCTGCAGCCCGTCCAGGGAGGGAGAGGTCACAAAAATTCACAAAATTCAGCTCTGGCAGGGTCATCTCTGCTTCTGCTGGCCCCGTTGATGGCTTTCTTAGGAGCAGAGATGCTGAGTTTTCTGCCAGATTTCATGACACTTCCTCTTCCTCTGGGATTGCCTAGAAAATAGTAAATAAGAGAGATTAAAAAAAAAAAAAAGGCAAACAAACCCATTCAAGGTCTTATTCAAGAGGGTTTGAGCAAGTTGCAGCAGCAGGAGCTGCTGGAAGAGGTGTCCTGGAAGACAGAACTTGCTGCTGGAGGAGGTTTTGCACTAATCCTGGCATTCAATAACTCAAGTAAACACATGTCTTCAAAACAAGTCCTCCTAAAAACAGCAGCAGCAACCCATCCACATAATGGTCCCAGCCTAAAATAGTGCTGGGGGTTCCTGAAAAAGGCTCCTTTCTCCTCATTTCTCTATTTGCAGAGCTGCTGAAGGAGGTGCTCAGGAGTGACCCCAGCTGTGCCTGGACCTCTGGCAGCAGTTTGGTGGGATTCAATGGGCGTGGGCAGATGGATTGTGGGGTCCAATCACCCCCAAATTTTGTGGGGTTACAGCTTGGCTGACCCACCAGCAGCTCAGCCTGGGGGTCAAACACAGCCAGGCACCACGATGGATTTAGCTCCAGCTGGAGACTGGTTCAAGGGATGGAGTGGCAGGGCCCCCATAGCATCCCATGCCTCCCATTTTTCACCTGATCCTCATGAAATCCACAGCAAAGAAAAGCCACAGAGAGGCCCAGGAGAAAGTTCCCATTGGTGCTGGAGAAAAAGCCATTTTCCATTAGTTTTGTGGGCCATTATTTTTGCTCTCAACTCCCAGCAGTGAGACCATGGAGACCAGCATAGGGTCCCACCCTGGAACCTCTTTGTTTAAAAAAAAACAAAACCAAAAAAAACTTGTTCTCACTACGGGACTTTTGAAATCACTTCCTTCCCCTTCTGCTCCAAAACAAGCCTTGTGTCCTCAGGGAGATTCCCTCAGAGACATCCCAGGGGATGGCCCTGGACCCCAGAAAGCCACTGCTCCCTGTGGGTGCCACACAAGGGGGGTGATCCTTATCCAGCTCAGCCCAGAAAACACAAGGTTTGCTCAGCCCCTGTGAGTCCAGCCCATGCCTGGAGCCCCCTTGGAGATGTCCATCTAAGCTAAATTCCAATAAATTTTATTTGAAATTCACTTCAAATGGGGGAAAGAATCACACCAAGTGTCTCTTCAGAGCCCAAACTGATCACGTGGGGATTTGAGGGATGGGTGGGGATGGGGAGGGCACCATTACACCTTCCCAATATCCCAGCAAGCCTCCTGGGTGACCCATCCTGCTTCCTGCCCTTTGGGAGGAGGTTGGTGACGTCCTCCTACACTCAAGTCATCCTTTAGCAGCTTCCCCGTGGATACAAACCCTGTTGGAAAAAAACCCAACATTAGATCTCCTTTGACTGCCAATAAAAATAATGGAATTATAGAGGCTGGAAAAGACCTTTAAGACCATCAGGTACAACCATTCCCCCCAGCACTGCCAAGGCCACCACTGACTCATGTCCCTAAGTGCCACATCCACATGGCTTTAAATCCCTCCAGCATTGCCATGGGCAGGAAAACCATGCTGCAGAGGATAGATGCAATTCAGCTTCTCCGTTTTAAAACCCCCCCCATCATCATTATCTATTTTAAAATTGCATTTTCCTGTAGTTTTTTTTTCATTTAACACACCAATTAAGACCCAAACTGGGCTCAGGAGTGCAGAGTTCTGTGACTAAGGTGTTTTCCTGGCTGGAGCAAAGAGGGAAGGTGGGAAATTGTGTCCACATGGATTTGTCCCAGCCCGAAAAGGGAGTCCATCCCTGAGGCTTGTTCCCAGCTGGAGTCCTTGTCAGGAGGCCAATATTGTTATCTAGGGCCTGGCTGGTGTTTCTCCTTTGGAGCTTTGCCAGTGCAGTTAAAGTATCTCTCCCACCACTCCCAGCATGTAAAGGTCACGTTCCAGAGATTAATCCGGAGTCTCCCAGGCCGCCTCCTTGGCTCGGGATCCCTGCTGGGACCGACATGGAGGAAAGCCTCGAGATTCTGGGTGTGCACTCCCAGGGCTGGAGATCCCCTGGCTAGGAGTGGGCCCGTCACCAGCGCCAGGCCCAACGTCCTCCAGGAGATGGACATGGAGTTATGGACAACTCTGAGCTAAACAGAAGCCAATCCCCCCATGTCAAATGGTTAATTCAGTGTAAATCTGCTCCTAGCCCTCAGCCAAGCACTCCTGGGAAGTCCAAGTTTGCAAAACAAGCTTTGGAGGCATCGAGTTTGTTTGACAGCTCTCACAGCTGGTCCCCAGCTTGGTTTTTGTCCAAATAAGTCCTGGATTGATAGGAAAGGGTTTCCAAGTTAAATACAAGAGGAGAGTAATTGAGTGCTTAATGAAATCAGTGAGACGCTCTCTAAATGAAGGGATAAGTTGTGCCTAAGGAGCAGGGGATGTGTGGGCAAGGAGAGAGGGAAGGGGAACAGAAATTCCATGATCCCCAGGGAAAGAGGGGTCGACAGTCTGTGGCACAGGAGATGGGAAGCTCAGTGGGACCTGCAGTGTGTCCTCTGCAGAGAGAAACCTTCACACTAGCATCATTTTCCCAGCTGGATGGACCAAACCTGCGGCATCCAAATGTGCACAGAGCAGCTTAGGACAGCACAAGGGTTCCTGCCCCAGATCTCCCAGGGCTGCTCCTGATGTCAACAGGGCTTTTCCAGGAGAGGCGATGGTGCTGCTGCCCTCGTTCTCTTCTCGTGATGAGGAGACCTCTTTGAGGAAGTCTTGGCTATCCTGGCAGCACTGCTGACGTGGACACCACTGACATTCCAGGCTGAGGCTAAGGGAAAACTCTTCCACCACAAGCAGCTTGTGCGACCTCTGTCCTTTTCAAGACCCAACTGGTTAAAGTCCTGCATAACCTGGTCTGACCCCAGAGCTGCCCCTGCCATGGCCAGGAGGCTGGACTGAGACCTCCTGAGGTCCTTTCCAACCCAGTTTATCCTGTCGAACTCTGATCCAAGGATGCCAAACAGCGATGGAGCAGCATCATGACCTGGTCTCCTGTGGCTCCATTCCCTGAGCTGTGGGTCTCTGTCACAAACTGGGGGAGTCATGGGGAGTTTTACTGAGGCCAGCAGAAGGTCAGATCCCTTTCTTTTGGCTTCCACAAGAACTTCCATGAAATCCAGTATGTCTTGGCTCTGAACCCTCCAGCTGGTGACATTTAATGACACTCACCTCGGGCTGGTAGCTGTCATTAAAACCAAACCCCAGACTCATGCAGCAACAAGAGAGTCTCACTGTCACTGGGATCTACCTCTTCCTGGTTAGGAAACCCCATGAGGAAGACCCTTCCCTTAGCTAAGAGCCTGCAGGTGTTTCCTGATGATTCCAGGCATAGGGACTGTCCAAGCTGTCCCTTTCAATGAGTCAGTCATGGGGTATCCATGGCAAAGTTTTGGAGCCACAGATGGAACCCTCAGGGCTCTGTGATTTTTAGAACAAATAGATCATCTGATAAAAGAAACCCAGGCAGAGATAATTTCGGGAGCAGGTATTTCCAAGGGAAATGGATGGAGATTTCTCTCCAGATAGGTAATCACCAGGGAGAGGGATTGCCTCCAGCTTACACAGGAGTGAGTCACTCACCTTCCTGTGGCAGGAGGAAACCCTCAGCACATTGGCACTCCGTGGACCTTCCCTTTGTAAGGGGGCCACTATTTTGGGATACAATGCTACAATGCTCTGCTTCTTCCCGTGTCCCTCAGGGCCAGCAGCGTGGGCTGGGGCATCCCCAGCACAGGGGTGATCCTCCTTGCCACCCTGGCTCTGTGATTCCTGCCCCACCGAGGCTATGGAGCGATGGCAGCAGCTGGGAGCAGGGGGAAAAGTGGGCAGCTCTGGGCAAGGCTCAGTCCTGGTGCTGACCAGGACACAGGGAATGGCTTCCCACTGCCAGAGGGCAGGGTTAGATGGGATATTGGGAAGGATTTTTTCCCTGTGAGGATGGGGAGGCCCCAGCACAGGGTGCCCAGAGAAGCTGTGGCTGACCCTGGAACCCTGGAACCCTCCTCAGAATAACTGAGGCTGCGGGGGTCTCTGCTCCAAGCCTGACATTCAGTGAGGTCAGGTTTTTTTGAAGACAGGCTTGGCTGCCTCCAAGGATGGAGATTTTCCTACTCCCCAGCGGGACCTCTCCAGCTCCTCCATCAGCCCTGCCTCTCTCAACCCAGCCATGCTCCCCAAGCTTGTTCTGCTCCCAAACTCCCTGAGCATTCCCATTCCATTGTGCAGGTGGTTACAGGAGTGATGGAGGTTGTTCAAAGAGCTCTTGAGCTTGTCCTGGTCCTCGAGGACTCCCTGGAGAGTGCAGGAAAGGATCTCCTGCAGTGGGACATGGCATGTGTGGGATCAATAGCCCACAGCCACGCATTGGGTTAACTCTTCACATCCCTTCTCCTCTGGCTGTCCAGTCACTTCCTGCTGTTGGAGAACAGCACTTAGGCCATGTCCCTGTACCTCCCAATGACATCCTGATGTCACCTGGTGTTCCCAGATGCCAGTGAGGAGTGAGCAGACCCTTGGGGAGGAGTGGGACGAGGGGATGCCACAGAGGGCTGACAGAAACATGGGTAAGGCAAAGGGCTCTGTTTAGGTCTCAGCGAGATCAGAAGCAGGTTGGTCCAAGGGACAGCCTATCCATAGGAAATGCCTTTTGTAATGGGAAAAGGGATACTCAGGAGACAAAAAATGTTCCCACATCCCAGCAAGGGCAACCTGCACTCCCAGATAGTGCTCCCTTCCCGACCTTGGCTGCCGAATCTGTCTCGCCTGGGGCACAGAGGTGCTCTGTGTCAACAAAGTTCATCTCAGCTTGTGCAACCGTGGAGTTGCCACGTCCTGCACACCCAGGTGTGCGTCCCAGGTGCTGTCCCAGGGCTGGGAGGGCAGCAGGGGGCTGCCCAGGGCGTTCCCATCTCAGAGGGTTCCGCGTCGCGTCGTGTTCCAGCCTGAGCCGGGACGCGCCACGGCCGGCAACCAAGCGTGGCACAGCAGGTGACTCAGAGGTGCTCTGCAGCACGGCCAGCCCTGCCTGGTATTTCTGGGAGTCTGGGCATGTAGAATAGTAAACATGGGCAGCCCAGCATGCCTGCCAAGTCAGCCGCAGCAAAGGTGGAAAATTCTCATTTTGCACGGTTTTGGTGCATCCAGGGGCACGCCTGGGAGGTCGGGGACTTCGTGCCGCAGTTTTGCTCATGCAGAGGCATGATTCTGATCATGGAATCATGGAATGGTTTGGGTGGTAAGGAGCCTCAAAGATCATCCAGTGCCACCCCTGCCATGGACAGGGACACCTTCCCCTATCCCAGGTTACTCCAAGCCCTGTCAAGCCTGGCCTTGGACACTTCCAAAGATCCAGGGGCAGCCACAGCTGCTCTGGGCACCCTGTGCCAGGGCCTGCCCACCCTCCCAGGGAACAATTCCTTCCCAATATCCCATCTAACCCTGCCCTCTGGCACTGGGAAGCCATTCCCTGTGTCCTGTCCCTCCAGACCTTTGTCCCTCTCCAGCTCTCCTGGAGCCCCTTTAGGAAGGGGCTCTGAGGTCTTCCCAAAACATTTTCCTGTGCAAATTGAACATCCCTGCCCCAGCTCTCCCAGCCTGGCTCCAGAGTCCTTTTCCTGAGCTTTCTTAAGCCACACATTCCCAGATAGGCACCTTCTCTCTGAAGGGCCAGTATAAAGTTTAACCAAGCTCATGTTTATGCCTCCAAGTGCTGGGACTTTCCAGATTTAAGATCTGCTTTTGTGAATGGGCAAAGCAAATGGATTAAGTGTTTCATGGAGTTAAAAGCCGGCACAAATTCTTGTTTCATTTCCCCTGTGACTCAGAGATGAACACTCACTCCCTGGCATGGCTCTCATGTTTTGCCACTGTTCCCCATCAGCTGTTCCTGGGGAAAAAGAGCCTTTCCCAGGGCAGGAGCAATGCCTTCAAAGCAGGAAAAGCAATTTTGGCTGGAAAATCACAGGTCTTTGTAGTGGAGAGGCACTGGTTTTATGCAGGTGATGTATAAGCCCAGCTTCCAGCTCAGCTGAGCCCAGGGTTATTTAGAATCACAGAATCATTAATGCTGGAAAAGCCCTCTAAGGTCATCGTGCCAACCATTCACCCTGACCCTCTGTGTCAACCACTAAATTGTGTGCCCAAAAGTCTGATAATCCACTAGGGTTGAACAAGCTCATCTTTGGGAGGGCAACATGAGGCTATTCTCTGCCTTTTGATGAGAAACCAACACTGAGTTTGTATTTGTAAGGGGTTTGTTGCTGCTCTCTGGTGCTCAGGCTGAAAGTGGTAATCCAAGCTCATAGGAAACTCCAACCACTGAAGAGATCTCCATTTTTACATTGAGATATTAAATTAGGGGATTACTTATTGATAAAATGCTTTCATTGGTAATTACAGCCATAATGTCTTACAGCCATAATGCTGCAGGAGAATAAAAATCTCTGGGGCCCTTTCTTATTCTCTTTCGCATTTTGGGCTTTTTGCCTCTCAAAGCCTCACCCTCCAAATAACATCATTTCACTGGCACAAACAAGCAGCAGAAGGGAC
Organism: Anomalospiza imberbis; assembly: GCF_031753505.1. Taxonomy (NCBI): domain Eukaryota; kingdom Metazoa; phylum Chordata; class Aves; order Passeriformes; family Viduidae; genus Anomalospiza; species Anomalospiza imberbis. The sequence continues at coordinate 31,646,473 of NC_089682.1, forward strand.
AAACTGGCAGGAGTGGGGTTGATCTCTGTGCCTTTGCTCATTTACAGCAGGGATAAACCACTTTTGCCCTCAGGATGGAGCTTTGTGGTCACCTTGCTTCAGCAAGCAGGATGCTGCAGCACAGAGCATTATCTCTGGGAAACAGAGAGGAGCAGGAATTAAATCAGCTGGAGACACATCTGCACATTGCTCCCACCACTTCTCCTTCATTCAGGAAGTTTTGGTTCCCCTTTGTGTGTGAAGATGCAGCTCTAAACCCACATTTCTCCCACACCCACCCTCTGTCCAGAATCTGCCAGGCCATGCACAGAATGGGCAAAAAAGTGCTGAAATTGGTTTTATGCCACACTTTCAGCTCTGTGTCCAGTTTCACTTCCTTCCTAGCCTTGGCAGAGGATGGGGAACTCCAAGATCTCCATGTCTGGTGACCTCTAAGGCCACACATTCCTCTCCTTCTGTCTCCATCAAGGAGCTCCCTCCTTATCCAGGTCCAGACTCTTTAGAAAAGGAGATTTCTTAGGAGCTTCCCCTCTGTTTCGTTTACAGGCACCCAATGTCAGGGAAGACTTGACAGAGACACCTTTTGTTTGGAAAAGGTGCTGGAAAAAGGGAATCTTTGTAGGATTTTTACCTTTATTCTTCACCATGAGAGTGGTGAGGCCGTGGCACAGGTTTTCCAGAGAAGCTGTGCCTTTACTTGGATCCCTGGAAGTGTCCAAGGCCAGCCAGATTGGAGCTGTTTGGTTTAGTGGAAGGTGTCCCTGCTCATGGCAGGGAGTGGAACTGGATGAGCTTTAAGGTCTTTTCCACAAACCATTTTGTGATTCCATGATTTGAGGCTGCATCCGGATCCCAAGGTTTGCAATTCTCCTGGGATGAGCAAGAGCCAAGCTCCCAGGCTTCATGGCTGGGAGTGTCTGAGGTTGGAAAGGGCTTTTCTTCACCAAGGACACTGCTTCTTCCCTGCTTCCCTGGCTGCAGGAAGAGAGGTGGAAAGGGGATTTTAAGGCTGGCCAGGGTGAATGGAGGTGTCTGCATGAGAAAGCATCCAGATAAACTCATTGCCAGGGTGGAGGGGATGGCTGGTGCTGATAACCAGGGCTGGACTGGGATGTGGCCCAGTGAGGAACATAGGAAAGGAGCCATCCCTGTCCAGCCCAGCAGCTGGGGGCTGATACAGTCCCCGTGCAGCTGAACCCCAGGGAAAGCAGTGCTCTGATAAGGGCAGGGAGCAGCCAGGTTCTGGCATCTCAATCATGATCCCGCCCTGGAGGTCAGCCAGCTCTGCCCACAGCATTCCTGACCCACACACATCTGCTCTGGATGTGCCCTGTCCTTCCTGAACATCCACCATGGATGCAGAAAGCAATCCAGCAATCCCTTTCCCTCTGCTGCTGTAAATAAGGAGGAGAAGGGCTCCCCACATCTTCTCCCAGCCACACAATAGCCTTGAGCCCTGTGAAACTCCTGGTCCACAAAACTGCTCTCAGACACATTTTTGTAGAAAATGAACTCCCTTCAGGTGGTTATTCGCAGTCTGTCCAAGACAGAATTGTTCTCAGCTGCCCTGGAGGGATTATAGAATCTCAAAGTGGGTCATATTGGAAGAGACCTCAGATATATAAAATTTCTAAGGTTGGGAAGGACCTGCAAGACCATCAAGCACAGCCATTACCCAGTACCACCACCTTCACCTTTGAACCACATCCCCAAATGCCACATCTACACTTCCAGGGATCCAGGGGCAGCCACAGCTTCTTTGGGCAACCTGTGCCACAGCCTCACAGGGAACAATTCCTTCCCCATATCCCATCTAACCCTGTCCTCTGGCAGTGGGAAGCCATTCCCCTTGTCCTGTCACTACAAGTCTTGTCCAAAGTCCCTCTGGAGGGCCCTTGGAGCCCCTTTAGGCACTGGAAGGGGCTCTAAAGTCTCCCTGGAGCCTTCTCTTCTCCAGGCTGAAGAGGAGACTCTGAGGAGGCCTTGTAGGAGATCCAGTGGAAGGACCCAGGATACTCAGCCCTCCCCACCTGCTGCCCTTCACATGACACCATCCACCTGCAGCTAAAATTCCCCAGTGGGAGCAGGCAGGGATGGAGCTGGCCGGGGACAGATAATGCTGGGATCACAGAAATGTGCCCCGGCGAGTTTCGGGTTACACATTAACAAGAGAAGGGGGACAGCAGTGCTGAAGGTGACACTGGACCAGGCAGGGAATTTATAGCAGGACTGCTCACTGGACAGCCTCATCCTGACGTGCTCCTGGCAGCAGCAGCTCTCTGGGACCTGGGCATACTGGGACTTTTGGGATCAGAGCCGTCTCCGTAAGGCCAGAGCTAACTTGCAGTAGGATTTGTCAGTCTGGCAAGCTTGTACTCCCAAGGGAGGTGTGGGGAATCAAATGGGGACTGTAAGAAAGTTGGGGGCAAACTTTTAAGCAAGGCCTGCTGTGATAGTAAAAGGGGTGATGGTTTTAAACTAAAAGAGAGGAGATTTAGTTTAGATATGAGGTAGAAGATTTTATAATCAGGGTGGGGAGGTTCTGGCACAGGTTTCCCAGAGAAGCTGCGGCTGCCACTGGAAGTGTCCAAGGCCAGCTTGGATAGGGCTTTATCTCAGCAGAGGGGCCACATCCACTTCAAAGCACCAAGAAGCACCTGGATAGCCTTGGAAACACAGCCACACTGGGATGGGACAAAGGGCAGACACCGAGTCCTGCTCCAGATGTCCGGATGCCTCATGTTCACATCTGGTCACATGCAATCAGAGAAAGAGCAGGAAAGCTGCCAGTTCCTGGAGGAAGACAAACCCCATAAACCTGCCAAGCGTCCCTGCTCAGAGATATTTACACTTTCAACGTGTTCTCATGGAAATTAATCCCAGTCTCACCCCTGCAGGTATGGTAAACATGAGAAGGGAGGAATGGGGAGAGGCCAGGACAGCAGAGCAAGGGGAACAAAGCTGTTTGGGTGTACCAGCCTTCCCCGAAATGTGGTGGAACAGGACCAAGCAGGACGTGGCAGGGCTGCTCGGGCTCCCTTCCAGCCCGGCCGGACCTCCAGCCCCCCGCAGCCATCCTGTGACCTGGAGGAGGTGGATTCCATCCCCCGGGCTCCCCGACAGCTCCCTCGAGGTTTCCTATTAAATTAAGCAAGCGCCAAAGAGGGGTTTTTAATTCCACTGGGGAAAGCCAAAGCATGCAAGAAGCAAGGAATTCTGCGCATGGGGGAAAATGCATCGTGCCCTGTGAAACTTGTTTTCCCCCATCTGTAGAACCCTGTGCTTCCTGCATGCTTTATGAATCTTGTCCTTCCCAACCCATGTGTTTTCTTTCCTCGTTTTCTCTATATTTTAATACTTAGTTATGTTTTTCTTTCCTGGCAAAAAGGTGCCGCTGAGCTGTCACCTGTCCCCTCGCCGTGGCTGTAGGACCAGCGTGATCCACATCCCTGTGGCACCCCCACGTGGGGAAAGCCTGGAGCCTGCGTTTTCCTCTTCACGGAGGGAAGGAAGGAAGGCTGGAAACACCTTGCTCAGTGCCACCATGAGCTTTGAAAGCCTGGAAGAAACACTCAGAACAGAATTGTGGATGTCAGATAATGCCAAACTCAATTTCTTGCTTTACTTGCTCCTGGGAGTGGTTGGGAACATTATGGACATTATGGTTAATTATTCCAGATAATTTTGTCCTTTCTTTATTTTTTATTTGTTATACTTTTATTCATTTTATCATTTTAATTTTTTCATTATTTTATTCTTATCTATATATGATCTTAGATTAATTTTCCAATATAAATGAATTTATGATTCTATGTGCATGTGTCTCTCTCAATCATTATATCCACTAAGCTTTTTATTACTTATATATTCATTTAAATATAAAATAAATTCTTATGTATTCATATATATCCACACACAATACAAAATAAATATTCCTTTACAAGAGACCTGGGGAGGGACTTTGGACAAGAGATGGAGGGACAGGACAAGGGGGAATGGCTTTCCACCAACAGAGGAAATGGATAGGATATTGGGAAGGAATTCCTGGCTATGAGGGTGGGGAGGCCCTGGCACAGGGTGCCCAGAGAAGTTGTGGATCCCTGGAAGTGTCCAAGGCAAGGTTGGACATTGGGGCTTGAAGCCACTTGGGATAGTAGGAGGTGTCTCTACCCACGGCAGGGATGAAATGAGATTTTTTTTTTTAAGGATCCTTCCAGCTAAGCCATTCTGGGATTCTACGACATTCCTAAACATTCATATTTGCTACAATTAAATAGCATACCTTTCATAGAAAAAGCTGACTTCCCCAGAGGAAGTTGCTGTGCTGTCAGCCCCCTTCCTCCATGGTCTCTAGTGGCAAGCAACCCCTTCTGCCAGGAGCGCTCCTGCCAGGCCAGGGGGCAAAATCCACAATACCAGGGAGCAAACCCTTCTGCCAGGAGTGCTCCTGCCAGGCCAGGGGGCAAAATCCACAATACCAGGGAGCAAACCCTTCTGCCAGGAGCGCTCCTGCCAGGCCAGGGGGCAAAATCCATAATAGGAGCAAATCCTTCTGCCAGGAGCGCTCCTGCCAGGCCAGGGGGCAAAATCCATAATAGGAGCAAATCCTTCTGCCAGGAGCGCTCCTGCCAGCTCAGCAGGCAAAATCCACCATACCAGAGAGCAAAGCCTTCTCCCAGGAGCGCTCCTGCCAGTCCAGCGGGCAAAATCCGCGGCTGGAGAAGCCGCTGTGCCAAGGCTCCGGCAGCTGGAGCTGCCTCGTGCGTTAATCATGGGCCCAGCGCAGGTTCCAGCCCGCTGGATTCCGCTTGGAAGCGCGTCCTGGCAGCTGAGAACCCTCCAACACATCGTGGTTTTGTGCTTGAAAAGGTTTAAACCCCTGCAGGGATTAAATTTAGATGTGAAGAATGAACAGGCCCGAAGGGACAACGCAGCAGCTGCTTGGGAGCCGGGATCCAATGAGTTGCCTTCACTTGAGGATGGGAATCAAGGGAGCTCTGCTCCCTAAAGTTCCTCTCCAAATTTTGCTTTTATGGCTAAATTCTCCTCTATTTTCCTTTTATTTTTCTTCTGAATGAGGGAATAAGCTGCTCTTTTCAGCTGTGGGTTGTCACCATCAGCTGGAATTTGGCTCTTGGGGTTTCCAGACTTGACGCCTCATCTCTGTTGGAGTTCCCTGAGAGGTGTGTATTGCTCTGGGGCTGTATTCTGCACCCTCCTTCATATAAAATGAAATAAAGCAAAGTGAAATGAAATGAAATGAAATGAAATGAAATGAAATAGAATGAAATAAAAATAAATTAAATTAAACAGAACTAAATTAAATGAAACAAGATAAAATAAAGGTCAATAAAATATAAAATAATAACTGGTCCAGTGGAAGGTGTTTCTGCCCATGGCATGGGATGGAACTGGATGATCCATAAGAGTCCCTTCCAACCCAAACTATTCTGGAATTCCATGAGACTCAACTGCCTTCAGGTCCTGCAATCAGAAAGGAGAAATCAAGGGATAAAGGCTCAGCCTAAGCTGGACTCCAATTATGCTGTGAAAACAAGTATTTTGATAAAATATACAACACTTAGACACTTATACTATTGACTTTTTGATAATGTTTATTTCACATCCTTTTTCTCCCCTATTATCAGGACTATTATTAAGATGTGGAAGAGCCAAGGGCAGCTACAAGAGGCAGCTCCATCAGGATTTATCATCTCAGATGCAAAATCCTCCAGGATTCACACTGAACCTGCAGCACTCCATGAGTCAGGCTTCAGGGAATCTGTGGTCAAACAGATAAAACATAATTATTCATGGAAGAATACAAGCAAACAGTGGGAAAACAACTGCATCATAAGGGAGGATGATACATCTGCATGTAGGCCTGGTACCTAAAATGATTCTCAGTCCTGCATGCAGAAGTCTGGGCATGATTTTTTAAAAACCTGGGCTAGTGGAAGGTGTCCTTGCCCATGGCAGGGGGGTGGAACTGGATGAGCTTTAAGGTCCCTTTCAGCCCAAACCATTCCATGATTCCATAATTCTATGATTCCCTGAAGGGCTGCACACGCAGATCCCATCCCCTTGCAGCCCTAAAAGGGAGATGAATTTTTTTTTTCACAGCATCTGCTGCTGCACCAGGTCTCACCAAATATTTCAAGTTTCCCAGGGAGAAAGAGTTAGGACTAATTAGCAGCACTAAATAAACTAATAGCTGGAGGGGGAAGCAGAATTCAAGTTGCATTTTAGTTTTAAAGGTGGTTAAAGCATCTTTAAAGGCAAGGGGTCATTTTCTGGGAGCTGGAGCAAAGCAGCTCATCAATAATGAAGGAGCCAGCGATGGAGCTGTGGCAGCAACGCTGGAGCACTTGGGAAAATGCAATTATGGGAATTGCCTGATGCTCTGCAAACTGCCCCAGTAATTTGCTTAAGGGAAACAGCCAAATGCACGTTAATATTTCAAAGATTTCATTGCAGCAGAACTAATAAGCAAAGGCCAGGAATTTCAGTGCTGGGGAGGGGGGTTAAAACCCCAAAAGTACTTCTGATCTAGGGTGTTTAATTCACACCCAGCAAAACATGACAGGGCTGGAGCATCACTTCTGCCTCCTGGGCTCTCTGCATCTGCAATGCTCAAGAGTTCAGCTTTGTTTTATTTTATTTTCCTCTGGTTAAAACCAACCCTGTGCAAAGGCTCGTGTCTGGGTGCTCTGCTTCCCAGAGTGCTGCCCTTGGGTCACACCAGGATCTGGGATTCTCCAACAAGGGATTCTCCAGCCGCTGTCAGGGGCTGATGCTCCCTCATGTGCTTCAGCTCAAGTCCAGCTCTTGCTGCCCAGCTTTGTTAGGGTAGCCTGGAAAGTACTGGGGGGAAGGGGATGGCTGCTTTGTGCCAGGGAGAACCCCCGATTTCCACCAGCTGTGTCCTGCACCTCAATCCCGGTGTGTGGATCCTGCACTGGATCGTGCCTTGGAGGGCACTGCACCCCTCTGGGCACCTCCCTGCACCCCTGAGCACCCCAACAGCATCTAGACCAGTACCCATGCACCCCCTTTCACTGCCCCATGCACAGCCTGCACCCCTTGTGCAAACCCCAAACCCTTCGTGTGCCGTCTTGTGCACCCCCTACACAGCCTTGCATCCTCATTGTGCCCCACCGTGCACCCCATACACATCCCATTGTGCACACCCCTGCACACCCCATAACCCCTACACACATCCCATTGTGCACACCCCATAACCCTACACATACCCCTATTGTGCACACCCCATACACATCCCATTGTGCACACTCCAGCACACCCCATAACCCCCTTGCACACCCCTATTGTGCACACCCCATACACACCCCTATTATGCACACCCCTGCACACCCCATAACCCCCACACACATCCCATTGTGCACACCCCTGCACACCCCATAACCCCCACACACATCCCATTGTGCACACCCCTACACACCCCATAACCCCCACACACATCCCATTGTGCACACCCCTGCACACCCCATAACCCCCATACACACCCTGCTGTGCACACCCCTGCACACCCCATTGTGCACAGCCCTGCACACCCCATAACCCCCACACATACCCCTATTGTGCACACCCCATACACATCCCATTGTGCACACCCCATACATACCCCATTGTGCACACCCCTGCACACCCCATAACCCCCCATACACACCCCATTGTGCACACCCCATAACCCCCACACACACCCCTATTGTGCACACTCCATACACACCCCATTGTGCACACCCCATAACCCCCACACATACCCCTATTGTACACACTCCATACACACCCCATTGTGCACACCCCATAACCCCCACACACACCCCTATTGCGCACACTCCATACACACCCCATTGTGCACACCCCTTAACCCCCATACACACCCCGCTGTGCACACCCCTGCGCACCCCAAACCCCAAACCCCATACTGTGCCCCCACTGTGCCCCCATGGCGCCCCCTCCCCTCCGGCCGCCGCCCCGGTGGCGCCCCCCTGCGGCCGCCGCGCGGCCCCGCACGCCCCGCGCGCGCCGGGGGTGTTCCCGCCCCGCCCCTGCCCATGGCGGCCGCCGGGGGCGGCGCAGGCCCCGGGGGCGGCCGCTGGGGGGCGCGCGCGGCCGCCGTGCGCCTCTCGCTGCGTCGGGTTTGTTGTTTTTTTTTTTTTTCTATTTTTTTCCCTCTTTCCTTCCTCCTTTTATTTCTCCCCCACCACGTCTTCCCCCGAAGTCTCTCCCCGCTCTCCCTCCGCCGCCTCCTTTCCCTCGCCGCTGCCCAGCACCGGGACGCTGCTCCGCTGGCCGTAAGGAAGAGGCGGCCTCCCCCCGCCATCCCTCCCTCCCTCCCTTCCTTCCCCGCTCCTCCCGCCGACCGGGACTCGCCCCGAACCGGGAGGGAGACGGTCGCTACCCGCTCCTCCTCCTGCTGCTGCTCCTCCTCCTGCAGCGGGGGCCGCATCCTGCTGCCGGGGGGGAGGGAATTGATGTGGATACCCAGCGCAGCACCACCACCACCATGCAGCCGCCGCCGAGGAAGGTGGGACCCCCGCCCGGCGCAGGGGGGCCGTGCGCGGAGGGGCCGGGGGGCGGCTGCGGCTTGGGGTGGGGTGGCTTTGGGCTGCGGGGGGATGCGGGGGTCCGAGGCCGCGGGGAGGGGGGCGCAGGGTGGGCTGTGAGGCGGGGGAGGCTGCGGGAAGGTTGGGAGAGGGAGCGCAAGTGTTGGGAAGGGAGCGGGGGGGTTGCAGCGGCGAGTTGGGGGCCGGGGCGGCTTTGGCGAGGGTGGCCCTGCAAGGTGGGTCGTGGGGAGATGTCGTGGGGGGGGACCGGGCACGGTGGGGTGGGATGGGTTGGGAGTGAGCTCCGGAGGTGGGACAGGGCAGGGATGGGGACGCGCTGGTGAGGATGGAGGGGCAGCGGGGACCCCCTCTCCGGCGGAGGCTCTCCAGAAGGGAGACGGAGGGCAGGGAGGGGGTGAGCGCCCGCGGAGGGCTCGGCTGCACGGAGGCGTGGAGGTCGTGCTGCCTGTGGGGTTGCTCCCGGGGGAATTTTGGGGGCTCATATGGTGCGTTGGTGCCAGCAGCGAGGGGTTGGTTGCCTTGGGGAAGGAGGTCACGTCTGGAGTTGATCCAGGGACGCAGACTGTCCTGGCGTGTGCCGGGAGCAGCCGGGAGCAGGCGGAATTGTGCAGCGTTCTCACACACGTTCCCACGTGCGATGGGGAACAACCTGCAGATGCGCCGGGGAGGCTCCTCGGTGACCCTGCGGTCCGTGGGAATGTGGGGTGCTGCCCGGCGAGGGGACTGGTGTGGGAGCGGAGGCAAGCGGGAGTGGAAATTTGGGATAAAGGCTGTGCCCGCTGTGGCTTGTCTGGCTAGGCAGGTTGGTATCTGGGAGACCTGAGCTGCCTTGAGCTGCTCCGGGGTGTTTTCTGGGCACGTTCTGGGGGTTTGTGCGGAATGGCCGGGCCGTGGGGAGAAGGCAGAGCTGGAGAGGATGGAGAGGCTGCTCCTGTGCGGGCAGGGGTTCCGTGGGGCTGAGACCTGTGCCTGTTCCATGTCTGCGCTCCTGCCCGCTTTGGGATGCTCTGGCTGTGATGGTTTGCAGCCCCATGGAGATTTTCGGTGTGGCACTGTGGGATTTCTCCGTGGGGAGGGGAGATTGCCCAGTTCTGCACCTGGCAAAGCCCTGCAACAGTGGCCAGGAGAGGAGGGAACACGAACAGGATTCCCTTGTCATGCCCAGAGCTCCCCACTAGACCTGGCAGGCAGCTGCAGTGAAGGTCTCTCATTCCTGCCTCCCAGCCTCTTATTTTAGGAGCAGACTCTGATTTTGTCAAACAAAACCAATTTATTTTCAATTAGTTCAATTTCAGTTTATTTATTTTACGTGTGTGTCGTTCTTTGCCTGTACTATTTCATTTTGAGATTATTTCCATTACTTGGCTTGTGTTGTGTGGATTTATTTATTTTGAGTTGGGCTTTTTTTTATATACAGATAAAACCAAAAATGCTGAAAGTTCACGTTAAAAATAGACATTTTTTCTGCTTAAAGTCAGAGGCATACATGTGATTTATTTTTCTGGTGTCGTGTGAAAAACTTGTCTTTATGTGATGTTGTGATTAAAGGGTGCTTGTTGCTGGGGCATGGTTTTCAGAATTAAAATAGAGAAGCTGATGAGATCCAGGATTTTTTTTTCCCCTGGCTAGTGAAGAAGAGAGAGATGGGTGCCCTCTTCCTCTGTGAATTTCTCATCCCTCTGCAGTAACAGTTTGGCATTTCTGTACTCATGAATTCAAAATGTGTTCAGAGATATTGGTGATCATTTTTTAGTGGATAATAATGTGGATTCCCTGCAATCACTAGAGGGCTTAAATACCAAGACCTCTTGTTTAATGAAAAACAAGAACAAAACAATTCCAAGGTTCCCTTCCAAAACCAAGTCCTAACACCTGCGCCATTGGTGCTCCTTGCCAGTTACCAAGCAGGTTCCCAAAGTATTGGAATTTTGGCTGTGCAGGATGACAAGGGTCAAAGGAAAACTACAACAGTACTAAAAATGTAAAGCCAACCTTCTGAAGCCTTTCCCAGTTTGTTTGTTTGTTTTTCTGATGAAATGTGACTTAAACTACAGAAAATATGAGTGGTCCTTGGGTCGGTTTGTTTGTTTTCCTAATGAAATGTGACTTAAACTACAGAAAATATAAGTGGTCCTTGGGCTTGTTTGTTTGTTTTCTTGTTGAAATGTGACTTGAACTGCAGAAAATATAAGCGGTCCTTGGGTTTGTTTGGTTTTTTTGTAGGTGAAAGTTACACAAGAGCTGAAAAACATTCAGGTTGAGCAGATGACAAAACTTCAGGCCAAGCATCAGGCAGAATGTGACCTACTGGAAGATATCAGGTAAGGCTACAGAAAATGTTACCAAAATTCCTTTAAGGTCCAGTTTTTGGAAGAACATTTGAGTTACAAAATTCAGGAACTGACGATGGAATTTCCTCTTTGGATTTCCTGCTTTTAGGCTGTTAAAGTTTTGACACAGCTGGAAATTATAACTGGAGCTAACACAATGCAAACCCTTTTTTTCTTCTCTTCAATGGGGGAAATGTTAAAAGAAACTCACAAACAACATCCAAAAAGCATTGGTCTTTACAGCAATATTTATTTACATAATATACTGAGACTTTGATTTACCAGTTGTAAAAGGCTGCTAAAATTACTAAAATATTTTAAAGCCACTGATGATGGTTTATGTCTCTCTAGAGATGACTTTGAAAAGCACTTTCAAGCAGATTGCATTTTTTACCAGAAAGTTACAAGATATTTGCATTTATAATTTAAAACTCTGCATGGTTCAAAACAATAGAGAAAATCCACACAGCATCCGTTGTGGGGGTTTCATTATTCCTTTTGCCTTATGTGATTTGCTTCTCCTGAAATTAAAGGTTTGCTTTTAACAAAATATGGTGGGAGTGGGTACCTGGCATTTTATGGAGGATTAATGATTCCATTTCCTGTAAAATATTCAGCAAAAGTCCATTGCTGCCCTGCTCTTTTTGGCAGTGGGTAGTCCACATGTTAATTATTTAAATGAGATTTCCTGCTTGATGCTTGTATATTAAATGCAAGTGTTTGTCTTTGACAGATGAAGTTCTGTTTGTCTCACTATCAGCGTCCTTCATAAATCAGAATGTCAAGGCCGGAGCCTTTTCTCCCCCTTGTTTTTTTGGGTGCTGAAACACTTTTTTTTCTCTATGGGAAAGATCACAGCATTTATTTCCTCAGATTAAGATAATTCTGGGGAGTGTGCAACACGCAAATGCTGAGTAATAAGTAACAGACTGATCCAAGGAATTTTCCCCCCTTAGATGGAAACTTATTTTTAGAGCATCTAGGCTGGCTACTGCTGCTCTAGCCCAGGTTTTGTGAGCACTTGCTATTTTTCAGGAGCTTATGATCACTTCAGTCTGTATTTGCTGTAAGATGTCATAAGCCTGTGGATACAAACCCAGGAAAACGTGAAAATGCCAGCTTAAAATATCTTCCTTTAATGTAATTGAATTTCTGCAGTTAATTAAATTTCTGAATTTTAATGTTGGGGATTAGGAAGCTGGGTTAATGTGTTCAGTTCACTCCCATGGTCACTGAGTATGTTCAGCGCTCTGCTTGTAGAATTGCTGCGTGGATTTACAGATGAAACATTCTTTCAGTGTGGGGTGATGAAATGGGGTATGACAGCTCAGTGGTGTCAGTGATTTGTTCAAATATCAGAGAAGAGAATCAGAACCAGGGAGTTTGGGGTTAATTTGCTGAACAAGCCCTGATCTTGGCATGTGATGCAGAGGCCTTTGGATTGGGAAGGGGGAAACCTTTGGGGCCTCCGTGGTGTTGGTCAGGTTGTGACGCTCCTGGGGGAATTCGGGTGTCAACCTCGCCCCAATATCCCCTGTCATTTATGGCTGGATTCAGGATATGCAGCCACCGTGGTTCCAGAGCGTTCCAGAAAGCTGGAACCACACACAGGATCTTTTTGCCTCTGGAAGGAAGGTTTGTTTTTATAGAAAGCACCCTGCTGTTGTCCCAAAGTATGGAATTTGAGCAGAGTGCCATTTGTTTATCAAGACTCAGAAGAGTTTGGGTCCTTTGGTAGCATTTTTGAAGCTTTTGGGCGCTGCAGGAGCACATATTTGTGCTCAAAATTCCAGAAACTGAAGTGCTGCAGTGGCAACAGGAAACACTGAATCGGGGCTTGCAAACCAGTGATTAAAAATGCGTGTTTGAAAAAGTTACTTTATTGTGAATAATTGCTTCGTTTGTTGGCACATAAATGCAAGCATTCAAATCACATTTTTTGTATCACTTCGGTTGGGTTTTATATGCAACTAAAGAGAAGTGATAGGAGGAAAAGATCAGAAAGTTCTCCAGCAGAATACATCTATTGTCTGGTGTATTAGCAGATGATTTTTGGCAGCCTACCAGCCCATAAAGCATGCTTGCAGTACCAGCAGCTTTGATATCTTTATGCAAAACTGGGGATTCTTGGTCAGGGTTGAGGTATATGTATGTAACTACCCTTTTTTTTTTTTTTGATGGTTTTTGACACTATGTAAAATTTTAGTATTTATTTTAAAAAATAACCGAATGTCCATTTTAGTCTTAACAAACTGTTGTTCCTTTGTGGAAGCTCAGTACCACTAAAGCTGAAGTCTCTTTGACGAGACTCTAATAAAGAATGTGTTTGAAATGTGTTAACAAATAGATTTAAAAATACATTTTTGTTTTTATAATCTCTGGCTCTTCGTGTTACATTTCTTCATGCTCAATGACTGGGGAATTTGGGTAACAAGTGATTCAGGATGCTTTTAGGGTCTTTTGGCTTACTTTGAGGCATGACATGTGTTTATCTTCTGTAGCTCACTAAAGCTATCTCATGCCTTCGTGTGGGAGATCTGTGTTGGCATTACCATAAAAAAGGATGTCTTTCTGCCACTGGGATGGAGAAAAAGGTTTTTTTCCTTGACAGGTAAATGTATGTAGGTTTTGTTGCTGTGATCCAGAAGCTCTTCAACATTTACGGCAAGGAGTCCTTCACTCCATCCACACTGGCTGCTTTTAGGCAGTGAATTATTTTTTTTTTTTTTGCTGGGCTGTGAATAGCTGAATTTATCAGAGGTGTTAGCAACATTCATGTATTTTATTTTGGTTTTAAGATTGCCTTATTTGCCTGATGGTAATAAGTCACAGCCAGGGTCTGCAAATGCTCTTGTTTTGCTGGGACAGAGGGATGTTTTCCTTTTGTATGTGTACCAGTGCCTGCAGAATTGTAAAGAACTCTGTATGATTCACATTTTAATTCAACTTGGCATTTCTGTGAGGTATTTATGTGCTACAGACTTTATAAACTCATTAAGTGATAATTGCTTTACATTAGACATTGGGTCATGCTTTTTCAAAGGCTTGGGGTCTGCTTTTCCAAGGCACTTGTTATGCCTTTTCAGGTTTTGCTGAGGTATCCTAAAATGTCCTTTTTAAAACTTCTTCACATTTGTGTTTTGCTAGAGAGAATGAAGTTGTGTTTATGTGTCTGTTTCAACTTTAGTCTGGGCTAAAGACCTAGGGCCAGGTCTGCTGGCCCAACTAATTCTGCTGCAGCGCAGGGTGGGCAAGTTCTGTGGATCAGGGAGCTCACCCACCTGAAATCAAACCTGCCCTGGGTTTTCTCCCAGATTTTTTGATAAATCCAGTCCCTGGTCCAGTGTGGCAGGAGAGGGAGGAGGAATGATGAGTACCTGAGGGAGGAGAGGGAAAGCAAAGCTGCTCAACAGCAGCCCAGGTTCACACGGGTTTAAAGTCACAGTGTAAGCCCAGCCTGATGGCCCTGTAGAAGGCACAGCTGCTGCTTTGGGAGTTACAGCTCTGGAAAATTCACCTCATTTAAGTCTTAACTCATTTTGGCTGTCTGGATGTGTTGATCTACGTTGCTTCATCCTTTTAAGTCATTTGAAATTAGATGTAAAGATTGCCTGATTTCTGGCTGAGAAGGAGTAACAATACAGTCCTTTCATTTGTTGGCTCCTGAATTTAGTTTTTTCAGGGGTTTTTTTGCATTCATAGTGTAAAAGGAATTGCCAAAAAAACAGGCTCACAATCTACTTGTGCAACTGATAGAGATGTGAATCTTTGTACAAATACTTCCTTCTGTTTGCTTCCCTCTTCTGTCCTTGTGGTTTCTGCCTCCTGACAGCAAACACCTCCATGTTCTTTTTGATAGAGCTGCATTTCTCTGTGTTACTCACCTTTATTCTGCTGCTGCCTTGCCTTTGTGGGGTCCCTTCCAGCTCAGAATATTCTGTGATTTTCTGTCTTCCACCCTCTCCTCCAAAGCTCTGCCTTCTGACAATTCCTTCTCCCTTCCAATTTGTCAACTTATTTTTTTTTCTTATTTTCCTCCCAGGTGCTTCATCTCCTCCCTTTCTTTATCCAGTTCTGACCTTGTGAATTTTAATTAGTTCTCTATTCCTGAGATTCTTCCCTATTTAATGTGCAGCAGAGCCACTGAAGATGTGTTAAGCCAAGTGGGGGAGATCTTGTGGCTCTTCCTTACCAATGTGAGCCCTTCCCTGTGTTGGATGCTGTTGCTGGGCTGTCCCTCCTGCAGGCTGTGAGGGAAGCAGTAATTCCAGGGCAGGATTTGTCTTTCTGTGCCCAGGATGAGGACAGAGAACTCCTTCGATGCCTCAGCCTGTCATAACAAGCCAGAGCGTGCAGCACAGATATTTAAAAAAAGAAAGTAAAAGTATGAATGGATTTACATCTGTAGCCAGCCAGTTCCTGCTCGTTTTAACATGTCATTTTCTCTGCTCAATTATGCTCCGTGGAAGCTTTTGCTGTTGGATACACTTTGTACTCCCTGGTGGAATTTGTGCTCCTGGAATCTGGCTGGCTGTGTTGGCAGGTTCCTGATAAGGTTTATGGCAGCTGGGGCTGAATCTGGAATAGAGACCAGCAGCAGTTCCAGTTTTAAATACAGCAAATCTACACCATCCCTTAAAAGATTCTGTGTTAGGGAAGAGCCTTGTGGAGCTGTGCAAGGAGGAGCAGATGGAGAAAAAACCTGTTAAATAATATGTATTTACATGTGTGTGTAGCCATATGTATTAGAATTCCGTAAGAGATTCTGAATAATTTTGAGAAATCTCTGCTTTGCTTTTCCTGCCCCCAGGCACGGTGGTGGTGAGGAGTTTACCTTTCTTCCTGTTCTCTCCGGTCTCCAGCTGCAGGGAATGCAATTTATTTGGATATTCCTGAACCTGGGCTTCAGAGCATGTTTGCCTCTGGCTAATGGGTATCTGATAAAGACCTTTTTAAAAAAATGTGTCTATCCAGAGTAGGTCCATCTCTTTTTTCCCTTTATCCTGCTGAGAAATGTGTCCTTCCTTTTTCCCTCAAGGTCATTCCCTGCATTCAGCAGATGCAATTCTTGCCTCTGGTGTTTGGGGCTTTATTTCAGTAGGAGCAGAGTGATTTGCTGTGCTTACAGGTTCTGAAATCTGCAACCTGCCAAAGTGGAAAGCAGCAGAAAAATCAGAAGAATTCCCCAAAACAATGTGCAAAATGTTATTTTTTTCTGGGTTTGACTCACACTTGAGGCTTTCCTTTGTGTGACTGGAATATTTATTTCTTTAAAACTTCCAATTTTCTTACGAGCTGATGACATTTCTTTCCTCCTGGGTTGATCTTTCTCACCACTAGTGATTATTGTGACTTTATTTTGTACTTTCAGTTTTTTTCCCAGGCTCTGCTAATTTGTTGAGGACGCACAATTCTTTGCTGTAACACTAAATAAGCAGAAATTTCAGAACTTTTGAGAAAAGATAGTGCAGTTACTTCTGAATAATATTCCATATAAAGATACCACAGAATCTGTGGTCTGGGCACGTTACCTATAATTAGGCAGGGCTTTAATGAGATGCTCACATTCTTGACGGAATTAAAATCTGGTGATGTTTTGACTGGAACTGTTTGAGGGAAGCTTGGAATGTACTTTAAAAAAAGCTGTTGCCTACTGGGTGTGGAAATCCAAGTTCTGAGCAAAAAAAGAAGAGTTTTAGTATAAACATGGCCACAGTGTAATGATTCAGGCCTGTCTTGGCACAGTGGAATTGAGAAATGGACCACATTCCTTCTTTTTTTTTTCATCCCTGACAGACAAAAATTAATGGATCCCCTGTTTTAGTATTTCTGGGTACCTTTCAACTGATGAAAGTTAAATAATCAAAAGATTTTTTTGTTTGCTTTTTTATAGCAGAATAGGGTAAAAAAAGCCCTACAAACCATTTCTCACATCAGAGTGAAAATTCTTTTTTTTCCCCCATTTTTTTTCTCTGAGGTTTGCATTTGAATGAGCTTTTTTTGTCTTAAAGCAGTTCCAACACACACTCTGGAAGTCTGATTTTTAAGGACTTCCAGGAGACCCTGGGCTTGTTCTGTTAAGCTGTGGCTTTAGTGTGAGTTTGTCTTCCAAGACATAACAAGAGGATTTGGGTTCTGAGTACAACAACTCCTTGCCAAAAGTTGCATTTTCACTTTTGACTTCTGCCCTGTTTTTTAAGAACGAACTCTTTGGTTTGCAGAAAGTCGTGTGGGTTTGATTTTTTTTTTCCCTGAATTTTATCCGAGCATGGCTTTTCCTGGACCTAACTCTTGTTTTTCACCACGATGTTACTTGGCAGAGCTCTGGGAATCCAGCAGCTGCCATGAAGTCCTGTAGAGTTGCCTTTCGTACATATTTTTATGGGGACAATTGCAATGTGTATTAAAATATATGGCAGAGGGTGATTCTAAAGGAATAACAATTTATTCTTTTGATCCACTTGATCAAACTCAAGGTGCTCCTTAGGTTTTCTTTCTTCTCCGTCACATCACTTCCTTGGTGAAGGCTTTCCCTCTAGGCTTTTCATCCCAGCTCTTATTGAAACCTCTGTCTAAGGGGAGCTGAAGGCTTTGGGGACATCCCACAAACGTCAGGATGAGCTGTGTTGGAGAGAGGAAGAGCATCCTTCCCATTCCAGGCACAATCAGGGTGACCTGGCCTGATTTCCTATGGTGGTGTGTTGTCCCAGAGTCATGGAATATCCTGATGGAAATGGGCCCATCAGGATCATCCAGTCCAACTCCTGGCTCTGCACAAACACCCAAAATCCCCCCTGTGCCTGAGAGCATTGTCCAAAGGCTTCCTGAAGTCAGCCTTGGTGCTGTCACCATTCCCATGGGAGCCTGCTCAGTGCCTGACCACCCTGGGGGAAGAGCCTTTCCCCAGTACCCAGCCTCGACCTTTTGTTCTGTTTAGTTTGGTGCCAAAATGTTTATTTTGCAGGTTTTGCTGCCTTTGCCAGTATCCCATCAGGATACTTCAGAAACCTTGTGCCTTGTCCATTCCAGCATCCTGAAAAATGATGGGAATGGGATTACCACATCCTACACCATGTAAATTTTCCTTGTAGGGGAGGCAGAGGTAAAAAGAGAGGTTGTGGGTTTGTTTTGTTGTTTTTTTTTTTTTCCAGAAAAGGGCTGATGTTCCATGGTTATCTTAGCTGCAGAGAACTTGGTGTCCTTACTTTTCTTTTCATTCCCAGTTGGTCCTTGAGATCAGCCTCTTCTGCTCCCAGTGAGCTTTTGGCCCAACTAATATCTTATCTTACATGTGGTGAATTTCGTTTTCTGATTAATATGCATCTGATTTTTAAACTTTTTTGTTTTGCTTCCTAAAATCATTGACCTTGTTTAATCATCTTGATTGCTTTTTGCATATGAAAGCACACAGAAAAGATGTTCTGCATTTATACTTTTAAAAACTGGCAGTTGAAAAAAGGCTAAAACCTTATCAAACCCAAGCTGCTCTGGTCAAATGTTTGCAGTATAATCTGGTTTATAATGGCTCAATGTGGTGCTTTTCTGACTGGTTTTTTTATAGTAGGTTTTAAAATTTTAATAACATTTTTCCTAAATGCACGGTAGGAATATTTTAAGTTGGGGGCTTGTTATTGACTTTAGGCTTGTACGTGTTGGGTTGTGTTTATTTATGGAGTAAATGCAATATTTCCAATTAAAAGTTGAGGAAAGAGAGGGAAAGTATGGAATTAATGGTTGTAAGTCTTGGGTTATGTTATTTAGGAAGCAAATGGAATATTTCCAATTGAAACTTGAGAGAAGAGAGTAACTACAAAAATAATCTATTGAAATCTAGCCTTTTTTTTTTCCTGTGTGCTACTGTAAGCATGGAGATTCCATTCTCAGACTCTTAAAATTATTCCTAACCTTCGGAGCCATTCCTTCCAAGAGCCTTTGGAGTTATTTTAGGCGTTCCTTTCTTTGTGCCACTGTGAGAACAGTTTGGGCCAATCCCCAGTGGCTCTGAGAAGGTTGTTCACACACTCCTCTCTCCTCCTGCGCCAGCTCCACCAAACATCCTTTTAATGAGACAGACAAAACACGCTGGTGTCTAATTTTATGAGCAGAGCTCAGCCATGCAGAAGATTTGGAAGATTTATGGTGGTAAAGCCACTCAGTGTAGTTATTTCTAGCCAGATGCAAGCCAACGTTCACGGGGAAAATGTTGGCACTTATGGCCATGTTGAAATACATACAATCCTGAGTGTAAATAAGATTTTTTGCTGTTTTCTGTTTGCATTTTTGAAAGAGAAAAAAAAAAAAAAAGGGAGGAGGCAAAAAACTGAGCAAGCCACAATTTTTCTTAAGGGTATGATACTCCAAGATGAGCTCAGGTCAGAAGTGCCTTTAAAGATCTTTGAATTATAAGAATGAAACGTAGATTTGTGGAATGGTTTTGGGTGGGAGGGGGATGTTAAAACTCATCCATTCCTACCCCCTGCCTTGGGCAGGGACACCTCCCACTGTCCCAGCTTGCTCCCAGCTCCATCCAACCTGGCCTTGGACACTTCCACGGGTCCAGGGGCAGCCACAGCTGCTCTGGGCACCCTGTGCCAGGGCCTCCCCACCCTCCCAGGGAGAAATTCCCCCCAATATCACATTTAATCCTTCCCTCTGGATGGCCCCGTCCTTCTGTTGTGTCCACTGTGCTGCTCAGCTTGGCGTTGTCTGCAGACTGGAAATTTGAGAAATCACTTAACTGTGTAAAAGGTGGAATTACTTTGCTCTTATTTCAGGGTTTGAGAGCGACAGAGATGAGGGGCTGAAGTTCTTGAAAAATGAAGTAAAATTGACCCCTATTTTTCAGTCTTTCAGCAGGGAGTAAAATAGTTGTAATCTCTTGACATAATTGGGAATTTCTGTCTTGAAACATTGCCATGTGTTGGCTGCTGAATTTCTGTTAATGTTTGACCTGAAAAGCACTGCCTTCCCATCCTAAGGCCAGGCAGAGGCAGAAAAGACAGGCTAGATTGCCTTGGGAATGAAAAAGAATATTCAGAAAAGCAGTAATAGGCAGTGTTACGGTGTCTGGATTTCTTGCAGCTGCTTTTCATAGTCCTGGTGTGTTCCCAGCCTGGTTTTAGCCTGTTTTATCTCTAAATGTACTTTGCCATTTTCAGCTGTGTTGCCACTGGTGAGAAAGGGAGTAGATGGCAGTGGCTTCCCATGTTATTTTAATGTGCTTGTTGTTTATGAAGTTTTCTTTCATGTTAATTGATTTTGTGTGATTGTTTCTAATTATCTCTCCATGATCTGAGCTGGCTGAGTAAGAGGACAAGTACATATCACTGCCTAGTAACACCTAATTAAGAAAGAGGTCCTGCTTTTGAATTTTCTCTTTTGTCTTCTCATTCTTCCTCTGTTCTTCTCAACTCTGTTGAGCCAGAGTTGTGTGAAGAGAGACAGGACAGAGAACGACTGGAGAGAATCCAAGAGAGGCTGCAGGGATGATGAGGGACAGGAGCACCTCACTTCTGGGGAAGGGCTGAGGGAACTGGGCTGTTCAGCCTCAAGAACAGACAGCTGAGAGAGCATCTGATCAATACATACGAGTATTTTCAGGCCCGGTGCCAAGGGGATGGGGCCAGACTCTTTACAGTGACAGGACAAGGGGCAACGGGCACAAACAGGAATGCAGGAAGTTCCCCTTAAATATGAGGAAAAAAACTGCTGTGAGATGACAGAGCACATGGAAGAGGCTGCTCAGAGAGGTTCTGCAGTCTCCTTCCCTGGGCTTATTCCAAACTGCCTTGGGTGAACCTGCTTTGGCATGGGGCTTGGACTGGGGTGTCTGCAGAGGTCACTTCCATTCCATGCTTGTGTGATTTGGTGAGATTAAGAGAGGACCATCACAAGGGTGGGGTTTTGTTTGACAAGAGTCACAGCAAAGCACAAATATTTGAATTTCAGTAACTTTATTGGACCAACTCCTGTGGCATGGGTTTAAGGTGGTAAACTTAAGATACTTCACTGTACCAACAATACCAGGATGCTGTTTAAAAGTAGATTTGCCTCCAGGGCACACCTCAAAAAGCTGTCTCATCCAACCCTCCAAGGCAAAGGGATCCTGGATGAAGTTAACCTCACATTTGTGTCTTGAAAACCTCCACAACGGGGACTCTATGCATCTCTTGGGAGATTGTTCCAGAGGGTAATGCCCTCTTTCTAAAATGTGGGAATTTGGGAGCAAAAGATTCAAGGCTCATGATTTGATATCCTGTGGATCTCTGAGCAATCTCATCTCTTCTTTGCCGTTAACATCGGTTCTCTGTAGTATTAGTGAACATTAGTATTTTTGGAGTACTTGTACAACTAGTGTCTTTGGGATTGTTACTGGGAGTTGCAGCTATTCCTTCTATCCCACATTTCACTCCCAGTAAGAGAAAAGAGACGAGAGAAAAGTAATTTCTGGAGTTGCAGTAAGACTGGTTTGTACCTCCTTAGCTCTTCTCTGTGTGTTTCAAATCAAAGCAAAAGCTCAGAATTGTAACAGTGTGGGAGGTGTTGAGTCTCTCGAATCACTATAAATAGTGGCGGACTTGGGAAAGCTTGGGTAGTGCACTAGTTCTCTTTGGGAATCTCATTTTTTTTCCCCCCGTGATGTACAGGCTACCAGGGGAGCATCTGCCTAAAACCTTCTGATTTGGCTGAATGTATGCAGAGCATGAATGATGTGCATTATGTTTAAATAGGTTAAAAGTGCAAACAAACTTTTTCTAGACGTTGTTAGTCCATATTTGTATTAATTGATGTGAAAGCAGATTGTAGTTAATTGCTATGAGCTAATCAGCTGTGTAGAAAACAAAGCAGGCCCTATATTCTAGCTTTTCTAAGCATTTGGAGCTTAGGCTTTTCTGCTGAGGAGGTGAAGGTAATCTTTGTGATTACAGGAATTTTTCATTTGGAAATATGCAGAATTTTGATTATAGTATCCAAAGAGTGGTTGGTGTTGCAGTCTGCCTGTTTTTGGTAAAAAGTAGCTGAACTCGATCCTTAATGACTGAGGAGCTGAATCTTCTGACTGTTGGACATTTGGTCCTCGAGAAATAGTTCTAAAAACCTGTGTGAAGACTTTGATCGTCCTCTAAAGTGTCACTGATAAAAATGTCCTTTAATTCTCTGTCTGCACGTGCTTTCCTGTGCGCTTCCTCTTCTTTCGGTAAGAGCCTGCTCTCTTCCTCTCCATCCCAACAAAGAGCAGTGCAAGGAGGAGCGAAGGCACATTTCTTTTCCCTGAAGCCAAGCGTGGCCGTGTTGTTGTTCCCGATTTCCTGGGGAGACTTGCACTTGTGACTTGCGTGTCCCGCAGCCAAGGTTCGCGGTTCCTGCGGGGCTCTGCGGTGCTGCAGGAATGCGGCCGCACGGCGCTCTTTGTTCCCGGCTTTGGGCTGGTGTTTGGAACACCCCGGGCCTGGCTTATGAAGTGCCTCGAGCTTTGATCTGCCCTGAGAAGTTCCTTTGAGTTGGTGGGGGTGCTTTGATGTTCTCTGCTCGCTGGCTGCCAGGTCCTTCTGGTGGAGGTGCAGTGCAGAGCTGTTGTCCAGTTAAGAACCAAGACCTCATCTCTCCAAGCATCCAAACACTTCTTTACTCTCAGGGAGCAAATGGTTCTCTCTGCTGGAGGAGTTTGCCCGTTAAGTAGTTGTGTTTTGTTTTGGTTTTTTTCTGTTGTGTGGTTTTTTTTTTTTTTTTTTTTTTTTTTTTTTTTTGTTGTTGTTCTAAATTTAGCAGTTAGCTCGATGCTGTGCTTGAGGAGGGCTGGGCTCTTTTGTTGACACAGCTCAGTGGATGTTTGAAATGCCTTTTGCCTTCTCTGCACCCAGCTGTGCCGCTGAACTGGCAGTATGGGAAAGGCTGGGAGAATTGGGATTGTTCAGCCTGTAAAAGAGAAGATTCAGGGCAGCCTAATTACCACTTCCAGGACTTGAAAGGAGCCCGTAAGGAAGATGGAGAGGGACTTGAGACAAGGACATGGAATGCCAGGACAGGGGCCATGACTTCTGGCTGCTGAAGAGCAGGGGTAGTTGGGTTTTGGGAGGCAAGTTCTTCCCTGGGAGGGTGGGGAGGACCTAGCACAGGTTCCCCGAGAAGCTGTGGCTGCTCCTGGAAGTGTCCAAGGCCAGGTTGGATTGGGCTTGGAGCAAGCTGGGACAGTGGGAGTTGTCCCTGCTCATGGCAGGGGGTGGCACTAATGATCTTTCAAGTCCCCTCCCTCCTAAACCATGCTGGGAGTCTGTGATTCTGTGACAAACCTTTATTAACAGCCCTGTTCTGGTTATACTGGAACTCAGGAAAAGTGATTTTAACTGCATTGGACTCCAAACTCTGTTTGGAGCAGGCAGTGGTGCTGCAGCTAGTAAGCAAGATCAATATTCTTGTCAGTGGCAAGAAGACAGGATGACTTGACCCATTTCAGATATCTTTTCCATATCCTTTTTTGGTTGGCAATAGACTGAAATTTCTCCTTTTGGGAGAAAGCTTATAAGGAGTATTTGTGTTCAAGGAATGACTGGACATGGCACTCGGTGGTGGCAAGGCAGTGATCAGTCAAAACTTGGGCTCAGTGATCTCAGAGGTCTTTTCCAACCTAAATGATTCTGATATATATCTGCAGATGGACTTTAGAAATTGTGCCACATGTTTTCAGTGTGCTGTTACATTTTACTGACTTAAAAAATAACAGTACATCTACTGTACTCTTCTAAAACAGGGTGATTCTGCTTTGAGGAAAAAACCCATTATAGTAATTATTATTACCTGTAGAATCCATTAAAATACAGAATTTTACTTACGTCAGTGTTAGTGACAATGAAACCTTGTGAAGGGCATCATTTAAAATTGAAATGCTCATATTAAGACTGTAGGAAAAGAAAGGAGAGAAGTCTTTGTAATAAACCTGGGTGGCGCTGTCAAGATTCCTAAAATGTGACAGATGAGTAAAGTAAGAATTCCAAGGTGGTTGTTGCCTGCTACAAAACCTTTTGCAGGTCCAGGATGAAATAAGAAGCATGAATGATGAAATGTGTCTCTGCTTCTTGCTGTTAAGCAAATGGGGATCAAAGAAACTCCTCATATTCCTGTTTTCTAAAAGCTCCTGGTAGACAGTCTGAATTATAACATCCTTGGTTGTTTTTTTGGGTTTGTTTTTTTTTTTTTTTTTTTTTTTTTTTTTTTTATGAATGGGAAATGCCTTGGATGTGATGAATCAGGTTTGGGGAAGCTATAGAAAAATACCCTTGTATTTGTCTAAATTGTATCTCTCCCTAATGTTTGTTTAGTTTCCCATTTTAAAACAAAAACTCATTAGTGATAATTTTAAATACACTTAACCTCTGAAACCAATCCTTGTCTTTGTTGTGAATGTTAATGCTATAAAGAGGGCACACTTTTATTTTGAAAAGGGTGATTGAGATGCTCACACCAGCAGCTTTCTGGTGGTTCTTTTTTGTTTTCTTTTTTCATTCTACTGAAGGAAAAACTATTGTTTTAGCATTGTTTTGTGTCTGGGTGTCATGTTCCTCTGATCACATGCTGGTCTGCTAATACTTCTCTGAGACAAATTGCTGAAAACATTGGCTACGTTTTAGGTTGCAGGAATTCTCTATATATAGTGACAGAATTGATTTTTTTGGCTCTGTTGCTAGTGGCAACTCATCCTAATCCCAAACTGTACAGTAATGTGATTTATGGGGAGTACATTGCTTGCTAGTGAATGCTGTCTGGAATTTTTGTCTCTGTGCATTGCTACAGGGGCACTGTTCAGGCACAAGGTAAAGATATTTCATGGTAATCATAGGTTGTGTGCATTAGAACATTTAAAATTATGAATAAATTCATAGCTCACAAATGCATTTGGTAAAAAACTGCTTTGTTGTTTTTGATAGCTTTATAGAGAAGAAATTTCTCATTTGATTGGGAGCTTGTGCTGATAAAAATCACAGCTATCTCCTGTTTAAGGCCCAGTTTGTTTGTGGGTACTTTCACACCAAGCATTTTGCATATGTGTTAATTTGTTTTGTTTAAATCAAATAAATTTTACTGAGCATTAAAAAGCTTCAGTTAGAAACGTTGCCAAGATGATATGTTCTGATATGTTCTGTATGTTGTTAAGAGCACTTAAAATTGGCCTGTGCCAGTTGGGATTGACCTCTAAATGTCCTGATAAAAACTGTGACTTTATAGCATATTGTGTGGGGAAGTTTCCGGTTGGTAGTGCATCTTTTAAACTACTGTAAATACTGTAAGCAATGTTCTCTTGAGGGCTTTTTAGGAAGGGACATTTTGTAACAGCAGGAAATCATTCATGGCTCGTCATGGTGATTATCAAGGTCTTTTCCCACCTGAACTGTTCTGTGTGTGAGAACTTGTGAAATCAAGATGTTCAAAGTTAGACTTTCTGGCTTTTGTTTTTCAAAGCAGGAGCTCATTTATCTGCTGTCTGTGGGCATGGAAGGCAGAGTTATTACTCCTTTGAGTTGGACAGTAGTGCCTGCAGGTGCTTGAGGGGATGGCAGGAGGATGATCCAAGTACTGAAAACTGTGTGTGAAAACTGGAGTAAAAACAATTGTAGGTGGATGCATGCTGGCAGGACAGGCAGGAGACTGCTTTTGTCACAAAGATATTATGCCCAACTTTGATTTCTTGATTATATAGCTGGCTATATCCTGATACATTGAAATACTGATTGAGATATTTTCAGCTTTCATACCTCTGTTTACACTCGGAAGAATTTTCCTTCCGTGGACTTTTATCTTAGTTGAGGATAAGTGGAGATTTAAAGGGTAAGCATTCCAAAGGACAAATGGTAGCAAAGCTGTCACAGCTGATTAGTTTTAGGTGTGAGATGAGCAGGCTTCTAATTGCAGGACAGAGACAGAGAATCCAGGGCACTTGTGAGTTACTGCAAATCCTCTGTGTAGCAGAAGGATGGAGCAGGGCTCCTCAGGGTGGTAAAATGTTCTGTAGTAGCTGAATCAACAAGAGATTACTGTGTGCTTGGCTATAAAAGGGATGGGGCGGATATCGTAGCTGCTGTTTGCTCGGGGAAAAACTGCTAGAAAATCATGAGCTGCGTTGTAGAAGGGAATTTGTAGAGGAGAGAAGAGCTCTGCAGTGGTACAGGACGTTTGAACGGCCAGTTTCTCCCTTTCTGCAGGAATTTATGAAGCTCTGTTCGGAATAGCTATTTTAAGGCTAAAGAGGAGACAGTACAGAGTATGTACATTAAAGTCAAGTTTAAAAAAAGGCCACTTCTTCATTTCTTTTGTGCTTGCCAGAGAACTGGAGCAGTGCACTGAGGTAAGCAGAAAGTGAGGGCTGCCAGCTTGCTGCAGGAAGGAGAGCTGAATTCCTTGACTCAGCAAGCAGAGAGTTTCCTGATGTTACAAATATTTGTGCTTCCCGAGTTGTAAAGATGCCCTTCACACGTCTGCTGAGATCAGGCAGACCTCCAGTGGATCCACAAGCAGGAAATGTCACTGGCTTCTCGTGCTGGGTCAGAGAACTTCTTTGTGGGCAAAAATTTAGGCTGTGGGTGACCTCGCCAGGGTGGTTTTGAGTTTGTTCTGCTGCCTCGTGTGCTTTCACAGCTGGTGGGACCTCGGCCTGCCCAGCAAGGTTCTTGTTAAAAATCTTGGCCTGGAGGCCACGTTCGCACCGCATTGGGATGTTTGTGGTGTGAGAACTCCACGTCGGCCGTACTTGCCGTGGGAGGAGAGGCTGGTGTTTGGAATCCCATCCAGACTGGTGGTGGCCTGGGCTTCTGTGACCACAGATTGCCTTCAGGACCTGGAGAGGCACTGTCACGAGGGCAGAATTCAGCTCCTTCATGCGGCTGGTGGGCATAGTCTCCTGGGAAGCAGGCAGGAGTGATGGGTTCAGCTTAGTTTTCCACAGCAGGACTTGCAGAGAGCTTAGGAGCAGCCCATCCTGTTGTGGGGAAGGTCAGGAGTTCCAGCAGGAGCCCTTCATGGCTGAGCAGGGGAAGCATGCAAGGTCCGTGGGCAGGAAGGGAGGAGGATGAAAGCTTTGCTTGGCTGCTCGAGGACAGCATCAGTGACACTTCCAGCTGGTCAGGGAGGAATGGAAGGCGGGATGCTCTGGGAATGGGAGCAGCACGACATTTTCTGATGTCTGTTTCTGAGCCTAGTGATGGGCTCTAGGGAAGGGTCTGCAGTACTCAGCAGTTTTATTTCCCCCACTCAACCTTTTCCAGGGAAATCTTTACCTGTACTAATGTCTGGGAAAACCTTTACCTGTAATTTGGAAAGAAGAGCCAAGGTAATTCATTGATGTTGATGAACATAGTTCTACAAGAGCTGGGGGAAGAGTTCCACGTGTGTATCTCCGTGCTGAAGGGCATGGATGTGATGTAATGTGGGAGGTAGCAAGTTTAACTGGAGACCAGGCAAATAAAGCCAGCCCAAAATCCAGGCAGCAAAACGGTGTTTGAACAGTGCTGTTAAATGCCCAACACAGTACAGTGACTTCGTGTGGAGTTTATTTAATAGGTGGTACAAAGTCTTCAGCAGGGAAGGCAATAGTGGCAGTACTGATATTATTCAAACCTGACATGGAACTTTTGCTTCTTGATAAAAATGCAGATGAACTGCCTATTTCTAGCAATAACATAAACCTGGCAGGTGACAGCATGCATATAAAAGGGTCATCTTTCTAGGAAGGGATCTGTTTCATTCAGATGATATAAAACCATTGAACAAAAGAGAGTTTATTATTTTTAAAATCAAACATAAAGGCTGTGAATTGCTGCAATGTGACCTCTGGTGATTTTTTTTTTTCCTTGTAGTGGCTGAAAAGGAACCTGAAGTATTCTGTGCAAATGAAATGGAAGTGACTTTTTCCTTGCTTACACCTTCTTAGTTTCTTCAGTTGCCTTTTTGCAAGAGCAAAGGCATCAGATTAACAGTTAGAGTCAGCACTGGTTTTACTGAAATTTGGGGGTGTTCAAATTGAATACAGTTAGCCAGAAAGTGATTTGAGGCACCTGGACTCCCTGGTGAGGTGACTTTGCTGATGATTTTGTGGTGGTCTGACAGTACAGAGAGTTGTAATAAAGGAGTTAATTCTTTTACATGATGTAATTAAGGTGAAATTTCACTTGCCATGCTTTGTCTGAGGTGAAATTTTGATGTATAAATAAAAAATATAATTTGTGGTGTTCAGTGATCAATGTTGGAGGAGTTTTGCTGGGAAAAGGGAAAGTCAGGCTACAAAAATCTATGAATTTGGAGTCTTGAGTACTTTGTGACAATGTGGACAAGGGGAATGGATTTGGACTAAAAAGAGAGTAGGTTTAGATTAGATATTAGCAGGAAGGGTATTAAGAGGAAGTTTTTCCCTGTGAGGGTGGGCAGGCCCTGGCACAGGTTGCCCAGAGAAGCTGTGGCTGCTCCTGGATCCCTGGAAGTGTCCAAGGCCAGGTTGGTCAGGGCTTGGAGCAGCCTGGGATAGTGGAAAGTGTCCCTGCCATGGCAGGGTGGGGAATGGGATGTTCTGTAGGTCCCCTCTGACCATAACCATTCTGGGATTCTGTGAAGTATGTTCCAAATGTTAATAACCTGGTTGTTGCACTGATATGCTTTCTGCAGACTGTGTACAGATAACTTCAGAAATTGTGGTGTTCTGAAAAATAATTTACCCTTCAGCCACTCAGAATTTTATGCAAATATTCTAAAACATTTCTGTAGTGGTAATTCTGTTTAGTAAAGGGAAAAACCACAAAGAGGAGCTTATTACATGCAGCATTTGAGAGTCTTGTCATGATGAATAATTTCTGTAGATTCATTATTGCTCCAGGTATGTTGTCTTTGTGTCTGCTGGACACGGGGAGGGAATATTAATGCAGTGTGTCCCTGCATGCATGGGTGTTCCTGGAGTCCCTCATTAGGCATGCAGCTGCTGCTGTGTTACCTTATCTCAGCATTTATTGCCAACCCCTGCCCTGAACGGAGCCATGGGGATGGTTTATGTTGGCTGGAGTATTTGGGATTCAGTTGTGCTTTGGTTAGTGACCCATCTGTCCTTAAATTAAAAACCAGGTAACACAGTTACTTGGTTGTACGGTACTGATTCATTATGGTGCATTTTTCATGTTGCTGGGGAAAACTGGGAGGAGGGATCCACATAAAAGTACTGAATTAAACCAAACAAGGATGTTTGCATTCCTTAAGAAAACCTGTTTTCCTTCAAGAGATGGCAAAACGTTTTGGCCCATTCCCCCCTCCCATGTATTTCAGGATTGCTCCCCTTTGGATTTTATAGTGGGAGCTGGCATTCCAAAGGATATTTTAATTCAGTGTCATGGTCTGGGGAAGGGGCTGGAGCCCCAGGAGGGGCTGAGGGAGCTGGGAAGGGGCTCAGCCTGGAGAAAAGGAGGCTCAGGGGGGACCCTGTGGCTCTGCACAACTCCTGACAGGAGGGGACAGCCAGGGGAGTTGGGCTCTGCTGCCAGGGAACCGGGACAGGAGGAGAGGGAACAGCCTCAGGCTGGGCCAGGGGAGGCTCAGGGTGGGCATTAGCAGGAATTTCTTCAAGGAGATGATTTCAAGCATTGCAAGTGCTGCCCAGGGAATTTTGTAATCCCCATTCCTGGAGATGTCCAAGGAAGGGAGTGGATGTGGCACTCAGTGCCCTGGGCTGGGGACAAGGTGGGTATTGGGCACAGCTGGGACTCAATGATCCCTTGAGGTTTTTTCCAACATTAATGATTCTATGACTTGGCAAGACAAATGCCATCATTTTGAACATCCCTTCTTCCTTCTTCTTCCTCCAGTTTTTATTGCTGTGTGGTCTGGGGTTACTTGGTGTCAGCTGTCCTGACTGGGTCCCCTCCCAATACACACTCACAGCCTACTCACTAATGGGAACAGGTTCCCAGAGCAGCTGTGGCTGCCCCTGGATTCCTGGAAGTGCCCAAGGCCAGGCTGGATGGGCTTGGAACAACCTGAGATAGTGGAAGGTGTCCCTGCCCATGGCAGGGGTGGAACAAGATCATTATTAAGGTCCCTCCCAATGCAAACCTTTCTGCGGTGTGAGGAGCAGGAAAAGCTTTGAGCTGTGTAAGCACTGCTCAGCAATAACGGGAACATCCCTGAGTTGTCTGTGCCTGGAACTTTGTGTTCTCAGCACAAATGCCAGGCACAGCCCCATCCCAGCCGCTGTGCAGAAAATTAACTCCATCCCAGCCAAGCACTGGGAGCTGGGAGCTGTCCAATGGAACTGGACAGGGCAGGTGCAGCTACGGGACTTGGAGCTTACTGGGACTCCAGAGGTGCAATGGGATAGTTCCCTGTCACCTTGGAAAGGTCATGGCAGTCAGGAGAGCTTCCTGGTGGCTGCAGAAAGGCAAATACTGGGCCCATTTTGAAAGACTGCCAGGAGGAGGATCTGGGGAACAGCAGCTTTACCTTAATTGTTGGGAAAATTACACAGCAAAACCTCCTGAAAACAATTTTTGAGGCTTCTTTTCCATTCTTTGAAGGGGCACAAAGGTGATTTCGAGCAGCCAGCATGGACTTCCAAGGGCAAAAGGTGCTTGATTTCCTTTTGGGAAAGCTGACAGTGCCTGTGTTGTACGTGGTGGCTTCGGGGAGACCTTTGACACGGTCCTGTAGCACCTTCAGAGCCATGCTGGGAACATGGACTGATAGCTGGCTGGAAAGTTGGCTGGGCTCCCCGAATCTGAGTGGTGGGGAGCAGGGCCGAGTGCAGCTGGCAGCTGGGGCTCCCTCAGAGGTCAGTGGATCAGTGCTGGTCCACGACTCCACTCACAACCTGTATGCTGGCATGGGGATTTTGGCAAGTTGAAGGAGCCTGTTAAATTGGGGGGAACATTGACAGGCTGGAGGCAGGGCTGTGTCCAGGGTGACAGGGGCTGTGGGTGACAGGAGCTGGCAGGAACCTCTGGAAGGTCAGCAAATGCCAAGTTCAGGGGCATTCCAGCCTTGAGCAGCAAGCCAGGCTGGGACTCCAGGCTGGAATTTCAATGCCATCCTGGGCAGAAACACTTCACTGCATGTCTTCACCATTAAAGAGATTGGTCAGGAGTGATTTGTGGACAGTAATTCCTAAATTTCTTCTCTGTCCTGCCAGCAGTAATGCAATATGCTTATTTATTCCCTGTGCCCCACTAAAAATCATTCAAAACCGTTTCAAGTCTGGGATGGTTTAAAGAAAGGACAAAAAAGAATAAATAGAAAGAAATTCAGCAATATTTGGGGTTGATTCAAGCTGATGGAGTGTTTTTTGTCAGTGGGACAAAACCAGCTGCTCCCCTTTTTCTTCTCTTTTCTTTTTTATAATGAGAGCTGTCTGTTTTCATGTTTTTAATGGAAAATTTTGGAGTGAGTGTATACTAAAAAAAAAAAAGGATAGTATTACTTTGGACATGATTGCACACTGAGTGTGTGTCCTCCCAGTGTACATTATAAGCACAAGTTGTAAAGTCATATTTTTCCACTGCTGTGTGTTCTAGCTGTCAGGAGTTATCCTTGATCTACATTCTGGGAAGCTGGAAATTTTTGGCTATTTCAAAATTCACTGATTCATCTTCTCAAATGGTGGTGGATTGAGTCAGGTTTAACCCAGCTGCAATGTGCTCTACAATTCTTAGGGAGATTTACTTCAGGAATTTTTGATGGGGTGAATTAATTTCAGGTCAAGGTCAGTCAAAAGGTGTGGTTTTGGGTGTGATACTAGTGTATCCATTTTCTGAGGCCTTCTGTTAATTATAAGGATTTAAAAATTATATTAAAATTTCCAAACAATTTGTCTGAATGTTCATAGCCAAAAAACCCACAAGTACAAGCTGCTGGTGTCAGGTGAACTGTATGAATTGTCCAGTTAATACCTTGCGTTTTTGATCATTATCATCATCTTGCATGAGAAATTGTTCCAAATGGGATTCAGGCCTTGCCTGGTTCATTGTTGAATTTCTCAGCCTTTGAATAGAAATACATTTACTGGTGCAAATTTAGCCTCTTCTTTTATTCAAGAGCCCTGAACATGAAGTGTGTGTTTACGTTTTTGCATAGCTCTGCATGGAATTAAATTTTTATACAGTGACTAATTCACTTTCTGGTTTTCAGGGTGTCACTGGGTTTAACTTTCTGCTGTGCAAGCTGTGACTTTGATCTTCAGATTTGTACAAGTGCACAATATTGGCAGATGGGACATTGTCTTATAAAACACTAATGTATATTTTAATGTTCTTCTATTGATTTTTCATGAAGGTGTGAGCTTTACACATTTCCACCCCAAGTGGACATCCATGAAATAATTAAGGCGATCTGTTTCTCCTGTTTCCCTGTAGGAAAACTTAATGAAATACGATTCTCCACTGACCTGACTCCTTAATTCACATTGTAATGCTCTTCTACAGTGGGAATATAAAAAGATACCTCAATATTTCATAGCATCTGTTACCTTTAATGGATATGAGTGATGGAAATACATGTCGGTGGTTGAAATTTGGGGTTGGGAATTTGCTGTGAGGGCTCAACACTAGAAAAAGTGTCACTAGCAAAGTGGGGATAGCAGGAAGATAAGTTTCCTTTCTCCTGCTCTCTTAGAATTCCATGGTCTCACAGAGCCTGAGGGAAAATGGGGAGAAGGGAAACAATGTATTGCATTAATGTTGACAGGATAAACAAGGTATTTAGGAATTACTGTCCTCAAACTAAAATGCCTTTTTGGAGAGTGCAGTTCTGGTCTTTCCTGCACTTAGTTAATGGTTACTTCGAGAAGAAGGTGTAAGAGTAAGTATTAATGCTCCTTGGTTTACAAAAACACAAAATAATATTCCTGCTTTCTTGCAGACTCACTAACTCACGTTGTAAAAAGTTGCCAGTAGTTAGGGAACATTTTATTGCTTCTTGGAAACAAATGTTTCCTTATAAGAATGGTTTTGAAAGTCCATCCTGAAGGACGATAAGGTTAAGACTATCCCAGCTTTGCATATAAAATCTGGATACACACGTCAAAGTTTTCAGGCTGCCCAAGTTAAGAAACTATGATGCATTTATTAGTCAGACTTCTCTTTTCCCCTGCTCAAAATAATTTTCTCCTGGGAAATGTGTTGACTTCAGTCTCCTCTTTCATCATGTTTTGTAATCCATTCATAGTTGTCATAGAAGGGTTGCTGTATGAGCTGTCCCAAGGTTAAAAGCAGCTTTGTGTTGGTCCAGGGGAGGGAAGCGCAGTCCCAAAGCCGCAGGGAGCACCGGCTCCAAGGAATGCAGACAGCTGATCTCGACAGACTTTCCACACTTAACCATTTTCTTCATTCAGCAAAACAAGTTTAAATATTGGACACAGCATCTTGCCAACTATTTCCTCATTTAAAACACAGAACAAAATCTAAAACTGAAATATTTCTCATAAGGAGGTGCTGCTGTACAATCCATTCTCTTCCTGCTGAAGCTTGTGGTCGATCCAATTCCAAGATTTCAGTTGGTTTTGGGAGTCATTTTGATTCCCATGTTATTTTGTAATCCTGCACAAGGGCTGGTTAAATGTTTTTGTTTTTCCCCTCTGGTGCAAAACTTTTAATGTAGAAAGTTTCTGGGGATATCTCAGGCTTCCTGCTCGTCACAGTCATTGCTTTGCAATTAATTTAAGAGGAATTTGGTTTGAATGGGGTGGGGAAAAAGCTCAGGTGAAATACACAACTTCATATCCAGGTTTGGTGTAATTCAGCCCTGATTCTGTGTTTTGAAATGCAGTTAGCTGAGAATTGGAAAATAACTTTGTCTGTCTAAAGTATTCCTGGATTTATGTTCCAAAGCCTGCTGCTCTTTTCTTCTACGTTTTCGCTATTGATAACACATTTCTGTTATTCTTTGGAGTTACTTGTGCAGTTCTTTATACTTCTGATAGAAAAGTGTATCTTTTCAGAGGAATGTTGTGGTTTCTAGGTGTTTGCTAGACTGACTGGTATATTGGATTTTGGAACAGGAGATCCTAAAAGAAATTGGGTTATAATATTAGTTGGAATACTTGGAATGCTTTACAAAGGAAATTTGTTCAGAGGCATCTCAGCCAACTTCACTTGTTCCTATCAAGGTGTTTCATATGGGAGTCACACAGCCCTTGGAACCCACCTGGGCTACACAAGGGGGATTTGGGAAGTTTAACTGTTGGAGCTGGAACATGGCCAGATCTTTTGGGCTGTCATTGGTCTGGGAATAATTTTAAGCAGTCATGATGCATTTAAACTTTTGTTTTACATCCTGTTGGGGAAGCTGAGCCTGTAGCATGTGGATGGATACTCTTCATGGATGAAATGGAGTAGGCAGGAATAAAAGGAGTCTGTCCAGAGCTCCTTTTTACTGACTAAACTTCATTAGAGGATGTTCCTGAGGTGTGGTTTTTTTTTATTGGTGTGTCACCAGAGTTATTGTGTAACTAATTTAAATATAATTAGATTTTTTTGTGCCTATGGTGTGGCCTTAAGCTGAGTAGTTTGTGGTATGGCTTAAAGAAAATAACTCTCATCAAAACAAGTCTGAAGAAAATTAAGTCTGTCTAGGTACGTAATGTCAGATCCTGTTCTGTGCTCCCAAATTCCTTGCTCGGCTGTACTGCTGGAAAGCCGATGAACTTTTCATGAAGAAAATGCTATTTATGCCTGGGAACTGAGTTTGCCCAATAAAACTTGGAAATTCAGCAATCACACGTGAAGTCCACACACAGTCGTTGCTGGGCTACTGATGTACACTTGTCAAACCATTTCCCTTTTTTGTTGCTCTTTCACTCTGCAGACTGTCCAGCAGAAGCTCCTTTTAAAGTAAATTACTGAATTTTTACAGTTTTGCTCTCTGTGTTAATGGATTTTGACTAAATTACTGAATTCGGAGTGTTTTGCTTCACGTTCTAATGAAATTTCTTTGCTCTTCTTTCAGAGCATTCAGTCAGAAAAGAGCTGCAATTGAGAAAGAATATGCACAGGTAGGTTCTGGAATAATTTTGATGGCTGTGGCATTGTTCTGTTGGGATAATTTGTTAATCAGCAAACTACCATGGTGTATGTTTTTATCATTTATCTTTTCCATAAGTTACTTACCATGAAAATGTGTTGAAGTTCTGAATCAGTTTGATCTATACAGGACTTAGGCCCATTCTGTATTTTCATGTATTTTGACTTGGGGAAGTTCTCGAGTACAGAAAACATTTTTAACATTTTTTCCCCAATTGTTATAAAGTCAAACTCCGTGTGCTTTTCTCAGAAGTCAGTGTGAAATTTGAGTGAAAGGTAAAATCGGGTCAATTAGAGGGAGAGGAAATGTTCTGGCTTATTTGGTCCAAAATAAATTTAAATTCACATTCTTCAGTAAGAGCAGCTTCCCATTCATCTGAAATAAAAGCGGATTTGGCCTCATGCTTGTGTTAGGGAGTGGAATGAATTTTGATTTGTTTGTGAGAAAAGAGGGAGGATTGCTTCTTCTCCCCCAGTCCAAAATTAGAAAGCATCTAATAAGGGGCAGCTGCCTTTTTAATTTACAGTAAAGGCTCTTGTAGCTTAAGTCCAAGTACAACAGATTAAAAATACATTAATTTATTTTAAAATAGATTAAAGGTAGAATAAAATCCAAGGGAGTGAGCTCGTGGAGCTCAGTATGCCATAAATCCAACTGGAGATGTGCCTGACGTGGAATGTGAGAACACAAGCTGTCACCAGGCTGCTTCCAAGTGCAGTTTGTAGGATGTCATGTTAAACATCCTTTTAGTCCTCAGTGCTGCATCACCCCCAAAATACACAGAGCAAACGTGTTCTGGGGCCAGGCTTCACTGGCAGTTGGGAAAAGATGGTTTCTGTGCCTGTGATGGATGGGTTTTTAGTGCTGGATTTTCTGCATGTCTTCTCAGCCTAAAACACATCTGAAAACCCTTCCTACACCACGTGGAATTTGTGCTGAATTAAACCCATTCACTGACAATAGTGCCATAAGTTATTGGTGCTCCCATTTTTCTCCATATATGAATTTACCTTGGCAAATATCAATTCCACTGGCAGCTGATCTAAATTAGATTAAATACCTGAATTTTTCAATGATGGTGCCTCCTGAAACTGGTTAAAAATGTGTGTTCTTGAGTGATTTTTTTTAACTAATACAGAAAACTTAACGCCGGTTCTTAACACATTTGTCCAGTAGACACTGGGAATGTCTTTTATATGCAGAGACACAACAGTCACTGCATTTAGGGAATAGTCCTGATAAGGTGGAAAAATAATTACACTGTGCTTTGGAAAACTCAGACCTAACAACTGAGGCTTTCAGCTCCTTGGATTTAAACCCCCCCCCAGCTTTGAAGCAATGCAGCTGCAGCATTTGAGATTCACTGAATAGCTGTTTATATGAATGAAGTCTTGTGGGATCGCTTCCTTGGATTGCTGATAAGTGCACAGCTCCAAAACAATGTTGGATGCTTCTTCGAGAGCCTCTAAAAGGATTTTTGTTTTGGAGGTGGTAATAAAATTTCACATAAAGCCTTTTGGGGAGGGAAGTTGTGCTCCATATAAATGGGAAATCACATTCTTCAGCAGTGGGATATTCCTTTTAAACCAGTTCTAAAGGGAGCTGGAAATGCTCAGTAGTTTATGAAGCCAGATTTCTAAACCTTTTCACAGATTCTCTCCAAATGCCTCTTATCACCTTAGGGAATTTGGGATATTCTGACATCTGACTTTTTTTTGGCAAGTTAGAAGCAGTGGAAGGGTGGCCAGTGAAAATCAGTTTCCCAGAACTGAACGCTTTGTTGGTTAAAAAAAAACTGTAGGTTGGTGCCCTGCACTTGGGTGCCAAGTTTCTAAACACAGAGTGCTTTTGTTGGGAGCAGGAGAACCTGTCCAAAGGCAAGTGAAACACCCTAGCCCAGTGTTTATAACTTGCCCCTAATTACATGGTAAGTGGTGCAAATGTATGTGATGAATTACAGGGCCTGGATTTAAATTTCCCTGCTTTTATTTTGTCTGGGGTTTTTTTTGTTTTTTTTTTTTTTTTGTTTTTGTTTTTTTTTTTTTTTGTTTTTTGGGGGTTTTTTTGTGTTGTGTTTTCACCTGTTGCCTTTGAAGGTTTCTGGAGCTATTTTTTACTTACTGCCCATCTCCATTGGGTCCTTTCCTGGCTTTTCTAGGCTGTGCCATGGTATAAATGGGAGAAGGATCCAGTGTATCAGCAATTCTGCAGTTTTCTAGATAGTTGTGATTCTGGACGCAGCTCTTCCACTTGTATTTTCGGTCCTGCATTATTTAATACACGCTTAGAGGCTTACCTTAATATTCAGAAATGAGAGCTCAGAAAGGTTCTCATTTCCCACTAACAGTATGCCTGCTAATAGCATTTAAATTGCAATTTTATATTGTTATTATTAGCTATTCTCCGTGATTAATAGGCTACTGAAATCAGTGCCTGAGAATACTCCTATGGTGAAAAAACAGTTCACTGAATGTGTGCTTTTGCTGCTACCTACAAAGAACTGTTTTACCCAGCACGTTAAATAGGTAAAATGTTGTTTTTTGGGGGGGTTTTCTTGATATTATAAATACATCTCTGCTGCAGTTACTATTATTTCACACTTCTAACTCAAGAGACCAGTCTCTCAGAGTCTGGCAACACACAGATGACCTTCCTTGTCATGTTTTGGTTTTGCTTGATGTTTCATTATCATTGTTTCAGAGTAAAACGTGACTCCAGGCAATCAGCATGGCCTGGCCCCTTGGAATTTGCAAGTAACCTCAAGGAGGTTGAGTTTCCCTGCATGCTAATGAGTTTCTAATTGTAGTACCTCAACTAAAGGCACTGATGTTCTACAAAAAAGGTGGGAAAGCTCATTCCCTGAGCTACATTTCAAGTGAGGCACAAGTAGAAGTGTCTGTTCAGTTGGTTTTTTTAAAAAAGGCAGTAGTTGTTAGGATTTTTTTTCCTCATGTCTGTGTTTTCTAGAGGTCAAATTAACATTGAAGAGCTGTGGGTGCTCAGTAAAACCAGCTTATCTGTCATCAGGAGGGTACAGGGCACTCGGTGTTGATTGCTGTGTCGGTGGCACTGAGAAACGTCATGCATTTAAAACATTTTCAGATGTGGAGAAAAGAAAAGTTAACATAGTTTATAGCCACAGAATCCCAATGGCAGCTCCTCATATCCATGGTAGTGGTGGGGAGAGGAGCCTTAAATAAGATGAAATGGATGTGAGAGGGAAAAGCAGCTGGAGGTGGAGTGAGAGGAGCAGGAAAGGTGGGGAGGTGGATGTAAGCAGACACCATGGTCACCCTTACCCACTTCCCTCACCCTGTGTCTCACCAGACCTAGAAAATGCACTCATTTCAAGACATCAGAATATATGCATTAATATTTCCTAAAAAATTACAATATTCCTATGGCACTTTTTGTCAGTACAATGTGTGCACGTGTATACATAATATATAAAGCAGATGCATAACATGATTTATTTTATATCTTTATATATATGCATTTTAAATATAATTTATTTATTTGCCAGAATGTACTGGTTTTCCATTGTTTAAAAGCAAAATAGAAGCTGACAATTTCTTTTACCATGTTCTAACAAGGGTACCAAGCTGCCCAGTGGCCTTTTGAACAGTTTTTCAGAGGATTAAAATTGTAAAGGGTTAAAATCAGACATTGCCACCATGTCTTAGTAATTCTGCCATGGCTAATTTTTTTTCCTTTGCTGTTCTTTATCATGTATTCCAACACTTTGTGAAAATTAACTGATTTATCTTTATCCTGTGAAGACTGGAAAGGTGATGGTATTGCCCTTGTAAGGAATGAGAGAAATTGAGTAAATTTTAGCCAAAATAGCACAAGTCTCTGATAGAATGGATACTGCACTCTACTGAAAATACACTGGTTTATTGGAGTATTTCAGTGGTGACTATAGGAGCAGGAGGATGGCAGACACTGTACAGGAACAGCTGGGAAATTTGGGAATGGTGCTGGGGAACTCTGTAAATAGAACCCTGTCAACATGGAACCCCAGTCACCTGGGTTGATTCCTAAATCCCACCAGGCAAAACAGCTGCAGCCTGGCAAACACAGCCTTACAACAGGCTTGGAATACAAAACAAAAATTCCGGGGTAAAGCAAATTCTTTCCTCTGCCTCTGAGCTATGGAACCCCTGGAGCGGCAGGAAAAAATAACTTGAGGTACCTGCCCTGCAAAGCCAGCAAGCAGCTTTCCATGAGATCACTGCCTGCAGTCCGGGCAGAATGGGTTGGATCTTTTAATCCCAAAGGATGCAGGAGGTTGCTGTGGGAGAGCAGGAAGAGATTGTGGATTTTAAGGGTGGGTCCCCGACTTGGGGACAAACAAGGAGCAGCAGTGGGTTGACTGCTCAGGAGCTGTTTTGTTAACAGATGAACTTAAGTTACTTGTTTCTTCCTGTGAGGATGATTTTAGAGTTGCTGCAGTGCTAAACCTCCCTCTAGAGTACTTCTGTATTACTTAAGACATTCGTCTTGGTTTTGTTTTAGGGTGAAATTGATGACTTTTGTAGTCAAGCAGTAATTTAGAAAAACCTGGGAAATCAGTTTGTGTGTATGTATGGAAGATGTATTTTAAGACTTGGGACACTTCATCTTTTAGGGAATTGGGATCTTCTGTATTCCCAATCCTGTGAGGAGAGTTTAGTTCATAATTAGCCCATATGCAGAAAGTAGGTTGGTTTTTCTTTTATCTCAGGCTTATCTTTGGAAGGAATTTAGCTGTCATTACAGAGAAAGTTTCACTTGAAATACATGAGTGGATTATATTGAAATTTATTTCCATCCTGGCTATCCTGAGCTGAATGACTGCTGTATCTGGACATATTTGATAGCAATTAATTTGAAAGGTAACAAATTGCTTTGAAACCCACTTGTGTATTTATTGTATTTTCAAACTTTCTGTAGGAAACACTAGGAAAAACTCAGAGTGAAATATTTTTCCAGGAATGAAGTCACTGAGTGTCTGCAAGTGTTGGTTTTATCATTGTGTCTGTTTTAAAAGACAGGCAAAATATTCCAAAAACAAACAAACAAACCCAGCCTGGTCAAAATTACCCTGGAGACCTGAGGTGCTCCATGTGCACCACTCAAAAGTGTGGCAGAGCTTTGAGATACCTTCTTCCTAATTTATTGGTAGTGTTGCAAACCATTTTAGCAGGCATTCAGTGTGTTGGTTTAATTGCATATGAAAACCGTGGTTTTGTCCACCAGCACTGGGGAATGTTCACCTCCCAGCCCAGAGCCTGGAGGAGACTTTGTGCTGGTCTTTATCCAAGATCCATTTTTTTTCCAGTGGTGGCTGTGTGAATGTGGCACCTCTTTCTCTTAGCAGAGTTCATTTCTTACCTGTGCAGAGAGAACAGCTGCTGAAATCCTACAGTCCAAGGTCTGACTTGAATATTCCACCTTTCCTGTTGTAGGAATTTCTGTAGGAGAAGGCAGCAGACCCACGGAATCTTTGTGTGTGACTTTATTTTGGATGTTGCTGCCTGAAGCTTGGTGGGCACATCTGCTTGGGGGAGGGGGAAAAGCTGTATCCAAGAAACCTCTGGATCCAATAGCAAAAATGCCAGAGCCATTCAGGCCTTCTCCTGCACTGAGTGATGTTCCCCCATGGATCCTTAGGGCTGTGGCACTGGATGATCTTCAAGGTCCCTTCCAGCTCAAGCCATTGTGGGATTCTGTGACTTAATTTAGCATATTTCTTTTGGATAATCACTGGTGTTTTCTAAACAAGCTTTGGATTAATTAGAATCCAAGGTCAGAGTAAGACCTGTGTTTCAGCCTGGGTTATGAGCACTTTAAGTCTTTGTTCCTTGCCATATCCCTGAAAAATCTCATATTTAGTGTGGAATGCCTGTGATTTCAGATACACCTGGAGCCTGGACTGTTTTGTTAGTTTGTTTTAAATCTCAGCACGACTAACTTTCCATTTTTTGGAAGAAGATCCCAAATGGTAGCACTTCCCAGTCACTGTCTGGTGTGGAGATCATGCATATTGATGGCCTGGTTGGGTCCTTTCATCCATGGTGGTGCACAATACATCAGCAGAACTTGCTGCTTCCAGAAAGAAAACACCTGCCTGGTGCCACCTTTGGATTATGTTCTCCATTCAAAGCACTGGGATATCCATGAGCGGGGCAGGAAAATCAAATGTAGGACTCCGTGGCTATTCAGGCCATTCTTCCCAAAAAAGCATGGAGAATCAGTGGCCGTGAAGGCCACAAAGACTGAGCTGCTCCATTTCATAAATGGTTAGGAACACTATTGTGAATTTTAGAATAACTTGTAGAGACAAGTTTGACAAATCAGATGTTATAATGGGATTATTGATACTATTCTGCACTTGTCACAGTTCAGCCTCTTAGTGCACGTTTCCCTTTTTTCCCCCAAACAAGAAGCTCTTTAGAATTCTCTATATTAAATGTCCATTTAACATTTAATATAATATACTTTGCCTGGAACAAAGTCTGTGGGCCTATGAGTGACATTCCAAACAATATTATCGTTGACCTTCTCTTTTTATGTAGATTTTGCATTCAGATGTTCGTGTACTTTTCCGTCTCCAAAAAACACATGTCCGAACTTAAAGTGGAGGAAAAAAGAGGAATATCTGATTTTGGTCTTGTCTCACTGATTGTTCTGTTAGAAGAAAAATGAAAATGCCCTACACTGCAGCATTAGTCCATTTAAAAAGAATTTTAAAAGGCAGTCTTTTAAAAATGCTAAGCTATCTGCTACAGTTTTTATGGAATTCTTTAGGTTAAAATAATATTTCTCTAAGAACAGAGGAGGACTGTCAGCTTCTATTTTCAGTGAAAACATCTAGTTCCTTATAAAGGGGCTGCTAAGCTTGGAATTACTCTATTCCTACAAAGAAAGCCCTTCATAAAGAAACCCCATTTTTTGCTGAACTGATGCAAGCAAGTTTCTCTGAGCCTGCT
This sequence comes from Anomalospiza imberbis, assembly GCF_031753505.1. Classification (NCBI taxonomy): domain Eukaryota; kingdom Metazoa; phylum Chordata; class Aves; order Passeriformes; family Viduidae; genus Anomalospiza; species Anomalospiza imberbis. The sequence goes on from NC_089682.1 coordinate 31,688,401, forward strand.
TTTAGCTGTTATTTTTCTTTCCGATTACTGTGCTCAGAAGCATCCAGGGCCTGGAATTTGGATCCTTGTAAGTGGTTCTGCTTGCAGATGAAAAACTTTATTCTTCAGAGCTGCTCTTTGCTTGGCCATGCAGCCCCAGCAGTGAGCCAGGCAGTGGATCCTGCAGCCCGTGGGGTTATCCATGAGTTGCTTCCGTGGGCATCGTTTTTCCTCTGCCGCCTCAGTTTTTCTCAAGCTGCCTCAGTGTTTCAGTTCTTTCCTAGCACATTCAGCCCTTCAGTCATCCTTCCCAGCAGCTGCTTTTCTTTTTCCTGGGATTTAAGAGGGCAGGCGAGTCACAACTCAAGGCTTTCAAAATATGCACAGTGGAAACTTGGGCCTCCAAAGTAGCAGCAGCGCTGAGTCACGAGTCCATGCCAGCCAAGGCTGCTCCACCTCTCTGTGGGTTCCTTTTCCACCTCTTTCCTTATATCTTGTCCTGGGAATACAGTACTCTTTAGTTTCCTAGCTTGGCACACCTCATGTACATCTCAGAGTTCTTTGGGTGGAGGAGATTGCTGTTCCAACCTCCTTGACCAAGCTGTAGTTTGGTGAGGCCCTTATCCCTTTGAAACTTGGAAAATCTTTAACCATCTTGGTTCCCAAACTGCACCCCTCAGAAAAAGATGTCATTGTTCTCAGAGGGAACCCAGGCCCTGCCTGAGCTGCCTTCTTGGCTGTTTTCCCTGCTCCATTTTCCAGTCCCCTGGTAATGGTGGTGCCATGCTCTCCTCCCAGCTTTTGGGATGCTATCAGTTCCTCAGGAAATGCATCCCTGGTTTGCAGACCACTGCTGGACATGGCTGTGCAGGGATCTACAAGCAGCCAATACACCCAGGAATGCTCTGGATGTGGGTTTGGGGGTGTTTGTTTGGGGATTTTTAAATCCCTAAAGCTTCTAGGTAAGAAGGCAAATATTTGATGCATGAACATCACCCATCATCCCTTCCTTGTATTTTCTAGCGGGCCATAAACTACTCAAAAGCTTTAAAATTAAAAAAAAAAAAAAAAAAAAAGTAGAAATAAAAGTATGGAGAGTGTCATTCTGTGTAGATTTCAGTTGGTTAATTCAGCTGATGAGATTTTCTCCAGTTCAGCTGGTTGTCAAATGTTGGGCACACAGAGGTAATTCATAGGAGATGGTGTTCCTTTTTCTTCTCTGGGACTTTGAAAAACTGATTGCACCTCCTGCACAGTAATTAAAGTGGTTTTGGGCTATGTGTGACTGTATTTTAGGTAGTGACATTTCTGAAAAATTATTCTTCCTTTTCTGTGTCTCTGACCTTAATTTTACTGTTGAAAAGGTCTCTGCTGGTTAAATAAATAAAAAACAAAGGGAGAAGAGCTCATTTTATTTACTGTTCAACAATTAAAAATATGAACTTGTGTTCACACTGTAAAAAGGATTGAACATGGGTTTGCAGGAGCAGCCTGTCATCCTTTCCATTCTAGAGCAATCCCCATCCCAGGAATCCAGATTTCATGTTGGACCCTCAGGAGTTCATTAGATGGATGGAAAACTGGGCAGAGCTTCTTGGCTACTGAAGCTGTTTATCTTAGGGGATTATTTAAAGGGTAAAGTAGATGTGTTCTTAACTATTTTCAAAAACTATACTCCCGTCTTCCTCCTTACAGCCTTGGAAGTTTGCTTTAAGACCTGGATAAACTGGATAAACCAGGATGTGTTGCGAGCTCAAAAAAAAAAAAAAAAAAAAAACCACCAAAAAAACCCCAAAAACCAACAACCTAACAGAGAATGTTTAAGTCAAATCTCCCTTAAAGGATTATTCAGTGTCAGACCCTGCATCCACAGTGGGTGACTTGTTCAGTTTTAAACAGATAAAGGTCTTTGGCCAGCTTATACTCCCAAAAAAAAAAAAAAAAAAAAAAAAAAAAAAAGAGGAGGGAGAAAGGAAAGCCATCAACTTTCAGATCCTAGGGATTATTTCTGAGAGTTCTCTGAACTGTTGCCTCAAACATTCATTGTTCTGTTTCATGGTGTGTGTGGCCAGCAGTGAAGCTCAGCTGGGTCATTCCCTTCCACATCGTGTTAGAAGGAATAAATAACAATATTTGAACATCTTGGTGCTTTAAATAAGGAAAAATGCTTGTTCAGCTGGATTCTGGAAAACTGTAGGTGGCTGGCATCCTGTATAGATGATGGGCTCCACTTGATTACTGAATTGGTGCTATTTTATTTTAGTAGTGCTTGGTTGTTATTCATTAAGTTACTTATTTATCAGTTCTCCATTTTTTCCCATGGAAAATAAAATAAGCCAGTGCAACAAGTTTTAAAGTGGGAGATTTCTATATATTTAAAAGTCAATTAACTTCTGTTTCATTGAGAATACATTTAAAAATGTGGTTTGATGGGTATGTTAGTGACATCAACATCAGTAAACACTCATGAGGGGAAATCCAGTGTAGGTATAGTGCAGGAACAGAACCTTAACATAGATTTACATTTTAATTTATAGATGTAAAGCATTCTTTTCAGTCATCAGAATTGTGTTGGTGATGGCATAGAGTTATTCCTGCTATCCCTTTTTTAATTTTCAATATTACTGCATATTTTCTGCTAGGCAGATATCCTTCCTGCTGCTCATTTCTCTAGCAATATACTCTTTACTGCCTTTTGCAGTTTAAAGGGTAGTTTGTCATATTTTCAACAAAAATAAAAGCATATTTCATACTGGTTGCAAACAGAAAGTATTTGAGTAGGAGGAAGCCTACAGATTTATAAAAAAAAACATCTCAGCACTGGCTTTCTTAGCTCTGCTTGTGTCCAAATATGGCTCAGAGCTTTTTTTTACCTTCACAAGACATAAAGAGGTAATTAAAAAAAAAAAAAAAAAAGTACTGAGGGCTGGTTACATTTTTTGAGATGTGAAATTTGTGAGCTCCTGGGTTTCCTGGATTTATTTCTCTTCAGGATGCCAGATGAATCTGTGTTTGCTTTTTGATTGTCTATCCAAATAGGCTGGCAAAAGATTTGCATTCTTCCTATCACATGGGGTTTTCTTGTATTTATAGCAGCATCTTGAAAGATACTTTCTATCTTGTGTTGGCTTTCTGGTTTTGTTTTGCCTGATAATTTATGTTCACCTAAGGGAGAGCAAAGCATCTCTATGAATGCCCTCCAGTAAATGTGGGTGGGAGTGGAATTTGTAAGCAGGATTATTTTTTCTATGTTCATGAAAGTGAATAATGCAGATAATGCACTGCCTACCTTCTAAAAAAGAGTTTTCAATTATACTGCTATTACCAGGTGTAATGATGCTAAAATTGTTTACTGTTTAATAATAATAATAATAATAATAATATAAGCTGTTAAATATAACAAAAGGGTCGTGGAGAGTCACAAACAGCTGGAATACATCAAAGTGTTTATTTTTGATTATTCTTCTAGCCTCCAGGTTGTGTGTTAAACCTTTAGGAAGCAAAATCCACTCACATAACAAAATCTGGAAATGTGATCCAAGGTGCAGGCAGCTTCTGGGAAGTCTCCTGCAGAAGGGTTTGGTTGAGGGTTCCACCAAGAATTCTTAGAAATACCTTGAAGAAATACTGAGATGTTGCTAAAACTACATCCTATCACTTTTTTTTTCCTGCAAAGAGCTCTGTCCTTGTTCCAAAAGGAAAAGAACAAAAAACATATGGAATATTGAATATATGTGGTAGAAATGTATCTTCTTCTCCTCCAAATAACAAAGGATTTGGTGATCCTTGTGACTCCAAACACCCAATTTTCCATGATTCAAGATTAAGAAATATTTATTTTTGACTTCAAAGCTGATTTCCTCTGTAGCAATAATTGCACACCAGTAAATGGTAAAAATTGTGTAGTTGGGGTGGGTGGGTTGTGTTTATTTTTTTAGCAGTGGGTCTTCGCATCTGCTCTATGGTGACCTTCACGCTTGTACCATGACTCCTTAGTTTCTTAAAACTTCTCTCTGGGGAGAAATCCATGAGAAAAAGGGTTTTTGCTGTGTTCTAGTAAATTGAGCTCCTGAGTCTTAAAAAAAAACCACCCTCACACTACATATTTTGCAAGCTCATATGGCTTATCTACTGTTTTTGTTTGGGTTTTTCCCCTATGTGTGTCAGGCATAAAGAAATGAGGCAAAAAACTTGTAAAGGAGAAATGCTGCAAACAACCTTTGTGGGAGATAATTTCAGTTCCTAAAATGTGTGTTCTCCTTGGGTAGCCACAGAGCTGAAGTGAGGCTCAGCTTCCAAATGCAGATATTGAATGTCTCTAAATTTGAGTCATATCCTTAAAAATAAAATACTCTCAACTTCACAAAAATTCCTTTTCACTCAGCAGTGATATTTTCCTCTCTAAGCCAGTTGTAAAATTCCACCAGCTGCAATCCTGCCATCCTTGTATATAACAGGAATAAACAGATTTACTCTTTCAGCCACTTTCTGATGCCGTGTTTGACAGAGTCTCTCCCTGATTATTCTTGCAGTTTATCCAGGTTCAGGAGCGTGGAATGTTTGCTGATTCATGGCAGGATTAGGACGTGCTGAGGAAGCACTGCTGGAATTTAGCCTTGCTGGGAGCAGGGCTGTGGCCTGGCTGCCTGATGGAATCAGCCTGTGTTCAGCAGGGATACAGCCTGTGGGAATTCTGCTGTTCTGATACACTCACAACTTCTGGGTATTTTATGATTTTTTTTTTTATTATTTCTCACGGTATCTAAAACTTTAAGTGTTCTGCAGATTTAAAAAAGCATTTTCCAGCAAAAATAATAAAACATCTGAGTGAGTCTATGTCCAAGCCCATCCCATAATTCTGTCTGGTTTTCCTTTTCCTGAAAGCACAGTGGCAGCTCTTCTAGATATACCACCTGTATTGGTTCTCCTTCCTCTGCTCAGATCTGTGAGGTTGAAATTCACTTTTCTTCACCAATTTCAGGGAAGAATCCTGCTGCACTGAGTCACTTGGCAGGTGGTTTTGTGGGATATAAATCCCACTTCACCCCGGTTATCGGGGAGGCCACCCATCATTTTTGAAATGTCAGGTGTTTAAATCCATGACCAGAGGCTCCTGATAAGTAAGATCAGAGATGTTTTTCCACCATTTAAAAAAGAGCCAACCCAGCCTTGAAATAAAAAGAACCTATAAACTCTTTAGCCAGCGTTTATTATCCAAGAAATGTTTGTACCTTCCACTGGTACATGATTAGGATGTGTTTAATCAGTCCTCTTCTGAGTGCAGTAGATGTCCTTTTAATGAAAGATCTTCTATATATATATATATTTTTTTTTTTTTTTTAATAGGGCTTTACCACAGGAATTGATGGATTATTGAGGTGTTAATGCTAAATTAATACTAAATAATTATTCAGGTACTCTGGGAGAGCTTCCTCTCTGCTGAAAGAAAGCACTTTGGTTTGCCAGCTGAGAAACTAAAATGAGAAACTAAAAACAGCATCAGTGTGCTCCATTGATTTGGGCTTTTTCTATCTCAACTTTTTCAGTGTTTTCCCTCTCTAGCTGCACTGCCGGCTGTCTTCCCACTCCAAATTATACTGTCACCAGTTCTGTAAGCACCAGAGAAAACCACTTTTATATTAAATTCCTTTCCCCACTGAAGTGGTCGATGGAGCTGGTAACCAAGTTACTAAAGAATCAAAAGCAGAGGAGCTTTTAATTAAATATAATTTGGCAAGGTGCCCAGAAATTTCCCTGTCGTGGGAGTGGGGAATGACAAACAAAATGAAGAGCTGCCACTGCTGCCTTTCAGAGTGTCTGGAAGATGTATTTGCTTGGACGTGCAGATCCACTACCAAACTGTAATAAAAATAAAAATCCACAGAGCAGCTCCAGTGCCAAGGTGACCTTGTGCAAGTGGTTTTTGTAAGCTCAGGGTGAGTTGTGATCACATTTCACAGGAAGCAGAAGAATGGGATACAAACCAAAATCCTGCATGGTTTTAGGCTGTTGTTTAAAGGTGAGAAGCAATTCAGGGCCATGAATTGCCCCTCAGTTACATCAATTCCACATGATGCCACATTATTTTATAATTATCCCTGCTTGCATTGTGGGCTCATTAAATCATTCATGAGCTGCTGCTGAGGTGGGATTCTGTCAGTGTGCTTTTAGGTGGTGCCTTTGTTTTTATGACTCTTGATTTTTTTCAGAAAGCTTTGCCATAGGTGATTCAGTTTTTGGTCATCCCTGCCTTTTCTTGCTCACATAATGAATATCTCAGGTTCATGGTTTCAGTGAGTCCTCTTTTGCTGTGTTCAATGTTGCAATTTCAATGTGATTTCAGGTAGATCTTCCCTGCCTTTAACCAGCACTATATTTGTTTTGAACGTCTAAATCTGCCTTTCTGTCTTCCTTTCCCAAACAAATTAGGTTCTCATTTGGAAAAGAGAGAGATGTCATCTCTCTCGGTGATGATTTTTTCATATTTCATGGATGTTTTGATTCATTTTTCCTCTATATTAGTGCCAGAATGTCTTTCACAGTTGTCAAAGTACTAAAATCCCTTATGTAGCAATGATATGACTTGAACTGAAACTTACTTCCAGTATTTATGGGAATATTTGATTCGGAGCATTTTTCTGTTTAATTTTTTTACACTTAAACTCCTTGTTTGTGAAGCTCTAAAGCACCAAGCCCTTGTGTATTAACTTTCCACAAGGTTTTAGTTCACTTTTCTCAATCCCTTGCCTATTTTGCCCTCAGTGATAATTTTCTGTGCCCCTGATTTCTGCAGTTGCCAAGTCAGATCAAACTGACCCTGGTTATTGGGGGCTTTATTTGTGTTCTAAGTGCTTCCAGGTAAGGATTATTTCCTTCTGTGTTTGTACAGCACTATGTGAATTTGCAACAATATATAAATGTTTGCTAATGACCCAGCCCTGTGGAAGCAGACAAGTCACATCAGAGCTGAGCTTGATGAGTTGTGTTCAGAAACACAGGCTTTATTTAAGGAAAAACGTGATTAAAAAAGGTTGGAGTGGAGAGATGAGCCCAGACTGCAAATTTGAAGCTTGCCCTGAGCTAAATAAAAGTTGTTTTTAAAAATCTGTTATCTAGCAATGCTGATTTAAATATGAATGCAGTTCACTTTGGTCCTGATTCTGTTTCAGATCTTTTTAAACCAGATTTCATTGGTTTTCCTTAGCAGAAATTTGCTCTTGATGTGTTTGCTTAAAACAAGACTTGAGAGAGCCCATCTGCACTCTCCAGGCTCTGTGTCAGCACTGGCTTCTTTTTGGCTTTAGGCATTCCTGTGAAGAGCATTTTCCTTTGCAAAACCATGGAATTTTAAACACACATTGGCCGGTGTGTAAAATACAGTACCAAATGAAGTTAGTTTTATTTTTTCCGAGTGATCTATTTAATTTCCCTGCTTGATCTCAGTTTTAAAGCTTTATTCACATCTTTGTGTCTGGGATTAATTTGACTTGGCACACTGCAGTGTCTCTGTCTCCCAGGAGCAGCTGATAATTTACAATGAATTTCTTTTTCCTCTTCTCCCTATGACTTGTAGCAAAGTTTTTTCTCTGCAGAACTCTGAATAATATGCAAAGAGCAAAAATATTTTAAGAATTAATAACTGAGTTACCTGTGATGATTGGAAACTCAAACACGGCTCACCTTCTAATGAGTCCAGAAGTGTTATTTACCAGATCATCTTTGTTTTGCAGCAAAGAAACCTTTAAATAATGAATGGTGCCTTTATCTGTGTAGATGTACAGAAAATATTGGGCTGGAGGCCTACAGTGAAACAAGGAGTTGACCAGCTTGTGTTAATTATGTGCTAAATTAATCAAATAATTCTGTGCAAGAGAAGGAGAAAATGTTTTCTTTTAGGTATAATAATGATGTAGATAAGAAAAATCAGCATTTTGGAACTGACTTTTGAAAGGTAATTTTTATAATTTTTTATTACTGCTTCCTTTTCTTATTTTTCTGAGTGCCTATTAATTTTTGGAAAAGGCTGAGGCTGATGTGAGTGCCTGTAAGGGCCTCTGTGTGGTGAGCTGGAGCCAGGACATGTCCCTGGCTGTGTAAATCACCTAGTGTCCTTTAATCACCTGCATTTATCAAGGAGTTGCAAAGGAGGAGTGGCAGGGACATCTGTGTTACCATAAAATCATGGAATGGTTTGGATTGGAAGGAACCTTAAAGCTCATGGGCAGGGACACCTTCCACTATCCCAGGTTGCTCCAAGCCCCTTCCAACCTGCTCTGGAACAATTCCAGGGATGGGGCAGCCACAATTTGAGGATGTACAACTGATGATGTACACATGGTGAAACACAGTCCTGAGAGGGAAAGTGAAAGCAGCATTGTGGCATCTTGGTGATGAGATTTCTGGGCATGGTTATGGGAATTTTGGGCAGTAAAAATGTCATGGTGAGAAGACTCTACTAAAGCAGACTGGATTTGTTCTCCCTTCAGTGAACAGTATTGTCTCTGTCCTCCTATTTATATCCTGAATGCTTCTTGTCCTTCCATCAATGGTGTGAATACCTGGAACAAAAGACCAGTAATAATTAGTTTCTCAAATTGACTAAATGAAAGAACAGAACTTTTAGTGAAATCCAATTACGTACCATTATATATTGAGCTGGTAGTGGTGTTCTCATATGCCAAAGTCAATGGCATGCCCTGCAGGCATGTTTTAATTAAAATAGGAAACATATATATATTATTTTAACCCTGCTAAAATAGTTAGTTCTTAAGTTCCTGATTATTTTCCTGAATGAGTATAAAGTTCAGCCTCTGAATAAGCCCCGTCCTCTAAAGGCTCAGTGAATTGCACCTGACAGTGAACAAGGATTGGCAATCCAGAGGGAGTTTGCAGTAAATCAGGGAATGTTCCTGGGGCTGTCGAAGGCTTCCTCTCTCCCAGAGTTCCCTCCAGGGCTCAAGTGAGTGTTGGCAGCAGCAGAGCTGAGAGCAACCAAAAAAGTGTCAGGGGTGAAGATCTACGATAAGCACAGATGGAAAGAGCCAGATACAGGAAAGAAAACAAAGCAGCTGGGGGGTGGAATTTTCTCCCTGGTGAAAGAAGTGGTGAATGGTGAAGAGCTGTGGAACAGCATAAAAAATGAGATTATGGCAATGGCTGATCAAGTTTTGTCTTACCAGGCCAAGACAAAGAAATAGAGGTGGGAAGTGCTAGAAATTGAAGGGGGAAATTAAAAAAGAGATTGAAGAGATGGACCAGACAGTTGGTGTTGAAAATGGAAATACAGAAATGCCTGGCTGGGGTAAGAATGGTCGGAAGAGTGTGTGGAGGAAAACTGGGTTGTATGGCAAGATAAGAGAAGTCTGAAGTGGAGCACTGGAATCAAAGATGTCAGTGCTGTCAGACAATAATAATTGAGAACATAAACACAGAGGGTGAAAGATATTTGGAAGACTTAGGGAGTGCCCAGAAGCCAATAGGTAGGCTGGTCCCAGAGGAGATTCCTATGGGAAACAGGGAGAGAGAACAGCGGAGTTAGTGGAAATCCAAAGCACTTGGTATCTTGGCAGAAAAAGGGAGAATCTGAATTCTCCCTTGGGTGAGAAAAATCCTGCAGCTAAAAAAAAATGTCAGAAAAATCCTGGAGGAATTCCAGCCAGGCAGGAGACATGATGAAGGCTGTGTACATGTGACAAACACATGAACAAGAATATCCACAATTTATTTGTAAATTCTCTTGAATGAGGAAAAGTGGCAATGCTGTCACTGATAGTAGGAGGATTTGATTAAATCACTTCAAAACAATGTCAGAAACTGACCAAGAAATTATTTTGAATTGAAGTTCAGTGTGAAGTTGCTGGGATCTGAATGGAAAAAAGGTGATGATGGAAAAGAAGCCAAATATCCATTGACTGGGAAAACAAAGCATGTGGGTGTTGGAAATTTGCTTTAAGGGTTAGGAGATGTTGAGGTGAAGCAAAAAAGCATAAAAAAATACGTTCTGAAACACTATACTTGTAAAATAAAAAAAAAAAAAAAACAAGGCAACTGCCTCCTATATAAACTTTTATCTTTACTGACTGCAATTACAGGGCTGGAATAGAGTGAAAACCTGTGAAGCAAAGGAGGTGCTGGTCTTTAAATATGGATTATCCCTAACACTGCCTCTGTAAGTTCTACTCAACCAACTTTGAGGCCCACTGTAAATTGGATGGACGTGTCCTTTTTTGAGGAATAAGTAAAGATTTTAAATTTCATTTTCATTTGAGCAAGGCTCAGATGATTATTTCTTATTTTAGTCACCTGATACCAGCTGTAGAAACCTGGTTCCTTTAGCATCAGAGTCACAGACTGGAATGGGTTGGAAGGGACCTTGAAGCTCATCCTGTTCCACCCCCTGCCATGGGCACCTTCCACTATCCCAGGCTGCTCCAAGCCCCATCCAGCCTGGCCTTGGACACTTCCTGGGATCCAGATTTCTTCAGTGATAGTGAGAATAAAGAATTCAGCTGCAGAGCTCAATCCTCAACCTTTGTAAAAGTCAGTGCTAATGGCACAGGTTATTCATCTGTGACAACTTCTGACCCATTAATGCTGCTCTGCATCCATTTAGTACCTGGTGCTCTGTGGGAAGGGAAAGTCCTGCCCTTAGAATGATAATTAGTCATGCTAACTTATAATTAAGGAAGTTGCAGGCTGCTGGTTACTTGGATCACAGTCATTTGCCTGCGGTCTATTTTATGTCCTACTGAATCCTGGGATTCAGTGGGACAGCAGAAGAAGAGCTGGGTTATTTACTTGAGTAGTTAGGTGCCAAATTGATATTTGGTAGAGGTGAAAAGCATTTGAGGTAAAAATGGGTGATTCAAGCCATGGGCTTTGAAGAGCTATGCTTGAAATATAAGAAACATTCTAGTAGTTTTTAAGGATGAATTTTACATATTTTAGTAAAGTACGTTAAAATTAATAATCCTGGAGGAGTGAAGTGGAGCTAATTCATTGCCTTAGATTCCACATTTGCATTTTACTTATTCTGTTACCAAGGTGTGGAATTGGAAAGCACTCAGCCAGAATCCAGGCTCCCAGATAACCAGATGACGTCCTGCCCATCTTCCCCAAACTTCCCGCTTTCAGCTGAAGGAGAGCTGCCATCTCTCAGCTGCTTTGTCCCGTGGCAGAACACAAGGAAAACGTCCAATAGGATGAAGAATACATTTCCTGGGCTCTGAACCCGGGCTCTGACCCCTGCTATCCGCGCTCCAGTAGGATCATTCCAGGCATCTCCGAGCTCGGCCAGGGGATGTGTTGCTATCTTCCGTTCACATTCCCTCCCTTCTTTCTCTTGGTTTGTTTTCCACATGACTGGGAAACAATTGCTTCTTCCACATGGAGCCCTTCTCCCATTCCTGGGAAAATAGCAGGGAATGGGGAGCATTTGCATAATCGTCTTTAGTGCTATTGTGGGCGGGCTTTGGATGCCGGCACGGAGTTGCAGACTGGCCACCTGTCCAGAACAAATGAACTTAGCTTTTGTATAACATTATCTGGTTTTCCACAGTGTTATATTTGTGTAATGAATAACTCGATTAAAATATTATAAAACCCCATCATTCAGTAAATGATTGTGTTGGGTTTAAATCCCCTCCTTGCAGGGTTGGGGATGGGGGACAGAGTTTCCTCTTCCTCTGTTAGCACAACTATATTTTCAAGCTGCCTCTGACATAGTTTTATAACTGCCTTTGTGAAATTATCCTCATGAATATTAATTAGGGGTGTGGGAAGAAAAAAAAAAAAAAAACAGCCCCAAACCTCAAAATGATTTGCATTCATCCTTGTATAAATGATAAATTAAGTGTTGTCTAATGTTTTCTAATGGTCCATTTCACCTATGTAAAACAATTAATTAAACAGTTGGCCTCTTAGGGAAGGAAGAAGAGGAGGGTGCTGAGGACACCACCCCTGCCAGGGCTGCAGCACAAGAATTAAGCTTGTTCACTATTCACATATGTGACTTTTGCATGTCTCAGTGTTAGTCTTTGATCTCTTGTACTCCTGTGACTGAAATAATAAAAAACTAATTCGAATTTCTGCTTCTAAAGGGGAAAAAAGAGACAGTGTGTTCCTGTGTGCAGGTTTGGGGCTTTTGCCAGCCAAGGTGTGGAAAGGACAAACTCTGGGTGCCACATGTTATTGCACCTCAACCTTTGCCCCATGACTGAGTTTCGATTACTGCGTTATGAGAAAGCAAAACAAACCCTTCCATACTTTCTTTTGGCCATAAATAACATGTGGAGGTTAACCTGCACAGCAAGATTTCCATATTGCCCATTTTCCTTTCATATTTGTATATTTTATTGCCCGTGGTAAAAAACAACTGGCCAAAGTTCAGCCAAGTAAGCGCTGCTAAATTATGACCCAGAAGGATTTGGGTTTATTCTTCCCCTGAATTTCTCTTTCCCAGAGCATTTAAAGGTAAGAGCTGCATTGACCCAAAGCACGTTATTATTATTTTAGCTGTGCTTTTGAGTCCTTTCTCAGCTCCGCAGTGGCCATGGCATTGCTGCTTTGCTGTTTGGTGGCAGCAGATAAGAGGAGGGGAGTTTCTATCAGTCAGCAATTGCAATTCTATTCCTGAGACAAGAACATCCACCACGGACATTGTCCTACCTTGTTTGCTTCTGGCTCATTCCTGGTGCACGTGTCCCATGGATTTGGTCCAGATCTCCTCCTGCTCTTTTATTTCCCTTAGTAAGCAATCACTTGGAAATGCTTCTGGTGAACATTGTGGATTACTGTGGTTGATTTACGTGTCAGTGGTATCAGCTTTGGAATATTACTGGAGTTATTACAGAGTTTGATCTGGAGCTGCTCAGGAAGAGGCTGATGTGTCCCTTGTTTAGCTGTCAGTCAGCAGTGTTGGTTTAAAACAAGCTTGGAATATCTGCCAAAGAATCTGCCACAGATCCTTTGCCGAGGGAGAACATTAAAATCAGGCAGTTGTGTTATGCTGGAATAAGAAATAATGCCATTATAGGAAGCAAGGAATAAATATTGAAAGTCTGTAAATTAAGAAGTTTAAAGCCAAGTCTTCCTGCTTCAGCAGTTGAAATTTGCAGATCCCTTTTCGCTTTGTGTGAATGGATGATTTGTATATGTATTTCATAAAACTCTGAGTGCTGTTACTATAACCCAGTTTAAAAAAAGAGCTTTTTTGTTTGGTTTGCTGACCCTGCTATGGTTTGTTAACCCTGAGCCATTACAGGTGTGTTTTCTCTACCTGAAATGTGGTGTTTTAAAACCCAACAAACCAGTGAATTGGAAAATGGGGGCATGCTGATGAACTTGACATATTTTTTTAATATTTTGCTGATCTTTTTCCTGCTTTGCCTGTCTCTCCTGTAATAAATGGGAATTGATTTCACATTTTATACTCTCACCCACTGAGTGAAGACCTGGCAGTTGCCTAACTCATAGGCCAAATTTCAGATTTCCAGCCGTGGATCAGCACAGTGTTTACAGGAGCAGTTCTCCAGATATGACTGAATTTGGAGGATTTAAACTCGGGCTGTCGAGTGCAATCCGATCCCTCTCGCCATTACTTATTGATGAGGTTTCCTAGGTTTTCCATTTGTCAGCTTGCTGATGGAGCTCCAAGATTTAGGATGTTATGTGGCTATGGGAATCTCACTCTTTGTTTTCTGATTAGGAGCCTGACCTCTGGTACCTCATTTTAACATTAGAGCGGACTCTGGTGAATAATGGTCTGTGTTGAAAGTGCATCCAGCTGGAATTGCGTCTTGGGATGGGGGTGGGGGGACTGGAATCTTTGGTGCCATCATGAAGCAATTAGACAAGCTACTTAATAATTTATAGCTTGCTGTCTTAAGGGTTGTAAGCGTTTTGACTGAAGAGGGTTTTGTTTAACCTTTCAGGGCTCTCCGTGAGGCCGAGATTGAGCTTAGAAATTATTTTCCTTTGAAGAGAGGCAGAGAATCCCGAACCAGATGACTTTGTCATCTATTAGTTAATGCTTTGTCTTGCTACCTAAATATGAGAGTTTGCTCAGCTCTCTTATAGCTTCAGTGTGTTGTGAATAGAGAAAAACCTTCGGGAAGCAGAAAGTGAACACCAGGATTTTTTTGCAAATCTTGTTGTTCTTAAATTCTTTCTTGTTGAATTTGCATGTGACTTGGTGACTTTTTAGTGTTCTTTCACCTTAAATATTAAATATAATATTTTAAAAATATATAATATTTCCTGGGGAAAATGTAATGCTGGGGAAGGGAAGAAAACAATTGCATATCTACTAGATTTCAGTAATCCTGGTGTAAATTCAGTATTCTTGGTTTTTATATGAGAGACTTAGGAATTCCAGTGAAACAACTAGTAATTTAGCATTTAATGAAATAGTGATTTGTCCAATCTTTGATATATCAAAGGAAGAAAAGCCCACCTGGGTTTTCAGGTGCAGGAGAATGAGGGGCTCTTCTTGCCTGGAGATGTACAAAGGCCAAGAACCAGAAATGAATTGCAAAACACTGTCTGTAGGAACTGACTCCACTGACTCTTCTGGGAATGTTATAAAATTAAAAAGTTAGGAGAGATTTCTAATGATAGTCTGTCAAGCATTTGTGTGGAGAAGAAAATACTTGTTAAATATGTTGCTGATATTCCTGGATGTGACTATTTCACCTCCTGTCAATGTGCAGCTGCTTCACATATATAAATATATTTATTATATTTAAGTTTATTATTAATGTATTTATACATACAGATACTGGGAGATATTTTGGATGGCCAGATTCAATAGCTGCTGGTGGTTTTTTTTTGCTTATTCCCATTGTTGTAAGGATATTATCCAGGGTTTAGACCTATATTTGCTTTATATTGCTTTGAATTCAAGTCTGAAGAGTGGCATGGTTTCCTGAATTACAGTGTGGATTCATTTTTCTCTACATTATTCTGTGTGTTCCTTTTTTGCTGTCAAAGTCATCTGTTTCTCCAAGGACTTTTCACTTTGGGGGAGCTTCATTACACAGCACCTCTTGCAATATGAGTGTTAAATGTCATTGTTTTCTCCTAAAAACTTTCAGCCTTCCAACTTTATTTCTCCCTGCTCACCCTGTGAGTTTGCTTAACTTAATTATTCCTTTGGATAATACTATTTCTACTTTAAGGACTGGAATCTGCAGTTTTCCCCTTCCCTCCAGCTCATCTGCTTATTTTTGAATAGGAATAATTTGTGACTTTTCTTGTGCAGGGCTATTCCTGTTGGAATAACCTTGTAGTTGCTAATACTTACCCATGCAAGTTGAGGATTTTTTTTTCCCCTTGTATTTTTTTAGATCCAAGGATTAAAAATGTTATCCACTGATGTCTGCAAAGTGTAAGTTGCTGCTTGATACAGAATAGGAATTCTCAGTACTCATCAGGGCTTGACTTTGGATACCTTACACTCGGTGTACTGCAGGGTGAAATAGTGCAGCTTCATGTAACTGCTGTGTAATCTTGGATTAAATGAAGGTGCTGATGTGCTGAGATCAGTGTGCTGGGGACTGACGTGGTCTCATGCCCTCCTGGGCTCACTTCATTTGCATTATGTTAATCTTTGCATGCCATTTTTTTGCCTCAAACTTGAGTTGTTGTTGCCGTATTTGATTTTGGGAGGTTTTGGTCTCTGTCCTTCTGCCTGGCCTGATGTTACAGAGTGCTGACCATACCCCAGGGCACTGGTGCTCCCAGAAACCAGAGCAGAAAAATCTGCTGCAGTCTGCATTTATCTCATTTAATTTGCTGATCTGAAACGGTAATGGAGAGCTTCCATTTGTCATCGTAGCAAAACCCTGTTCTAAACAAGCTGGACAAAACCACCCGAGGTGTTATCTCTTAACACTCGTGTGTGAAATACAAACCTGTTAACAAGGAACTCATTTCAGCCCTCTTCTTGGCTAATTTTATGTTAAAATATGTTTGTTACCAGCATGGGCTTTGAATTTCAGGCTTCTCTGGTTTATTTTATTAATATATGAGTAAACTTGTGGCTCAAGAGCTTCTCTTGTAAATATCAGTAAATACACAAATTAAAGGTTGCCTTTGCTGTTTTAAGAATAAGAACCCAAAGAAATTTTGAGCCTTTGCTTTTTTAAGAATAATAACCCAAGAAAATTGTTCCAAATAATATTAGTTTGCTAGGACTTCAGTCTTCCCTTTTTTTTCCCTCCCCCTTTTTTTTTTTTTTTTTTTTTTTTTTTTGGGTACCTGCCCTGGAAGCAGTTTGGGAATTTTCTGATTTTGAAACTAGAATAGGAGGACGTTTCCTGTCTCTGGTGAGAAATTAGCCCACAGTCCATTCAGAAAGCAGAAGAATTACCAAGGCACCGATCTGAGGAGATGGCAGAGATTTTTGTGCTTCACCTCCCCACTCACCCTCCTTCGGAACAACCCTGCTCTGCTCCGTGCCTTCGTTTGCAGCACCACAAAGCTTCCTACAAACCCCACACGGGCTGGGAGGGTTCTGACACTGGGTGGGGGAAGGCAGAAAATGCCCAGTTCATAGGAAATGTGCCATATGCTTCCCAGTGCCGAGCTGCCAAACTCAAGCCCTTCCCTATTGTGTCGGCGCGGTGCAGACCAGATGGTTCCTTTCCCCCGGCACTGCCTTTTCTCCCTCGTTCTGTCTGTCTGATAACTCCAGTTCCAGGAGTTGCACGTGAGAAATCCAGTATAAACCTCTACAAAAAACCTTCCTCTGGGTGGACCTGTGCTTAGCAGATATTGAGCCTGAATTAATCCGTGTTTTAAGCTCCCTAAGACAGGCTTTCTTTCTCTGTCTGTGTTTTCTGAGCTGAGATTGGCGTGATGATTTTTTGTTTTTCTGAACTGTTCCTGTTAAATTCTTTCTTAACTGAGCAGGAAGAAATTTCTTTTTCTTTCTTTTTTTTTTTTCATGTGAACAAAGTCAAACTGAGTTGGACTCTGATGTTCTTGGCAGCTCTTGTAGAGTTGGCTTGCCTTCTGACTTCAGAGAAAAATTGCTTTCTAATAGACTGTTTTTCCCCTCAGTGAGTGCTTTGGCACCTGTATCCTGAGTTGTGGAAGGGTTTCTTTTTTTCTGCAGATGTTTGAACATGAACACAACCTTTAACATCATTGCATTACTGCTGCCAGCTTTTCTGTCCTGTTGAAAATAGAGATTTTTTTTCTAAAAAATATTATCCTTCATTTGAAGTACTACCATACAGTGAAACAGCAAATTTACTATATAAAATGCTATTAAAGACACTTTAGGATGGCTAAAATATTACTTAAAATTTTGTATTATTTGCATAACTGTTTTGCAGCCTTAAATTTTGCTTTCAATCTCTGCTACGGTTTGATTTATAAAGGACAAAACAAAACCATGGCAAATCCCTGGAAATACAAGGCAATACTTCAAAGGTTCAGCTAAAGGAATGAGGATGTCACATCCTGTGTCCTATAGGATATATGAGGTGTTGAGGAATGTGCTGTGCACTAGGTAATATTGTTGTTAAGTTACTACTTCAGGGTTAATGTGGGGTCTTGGAAAGGTGGGAAATTTTCTGTGGTAAATTAAGGGAATTACAAAGGCTGTGATCCCTGGGAATCACTGCTGCTTGTGGGAAGCTGGATGTGAGCTTTGGAGCCCCCTTGCCTGGGAAAGTTGGTATCAGTGACATCCTCTAGACCCAGTTTAATTATTAATGGTGGTTCTGATGTGCCACATGCACCTGGGATCTTCTCATGGCAACCTTTGTGTGGCTTCCCTGCTGCTGTGGGCACTGTTTACTGTTTCCTATGGGAAAAATGCCCTCAAAGAATCTTATAATTGTCAAGGCTCTAAAATGGATTTATTTCAATGAGTTCTCTCCAAAAAACAAAAACAAAGCACCACCAAAACAAACCCGACAAAATCCAAACCAAATTCTGTTTCCTGTGCTGGCACTGCTGAGGCACCTCCAGTCCTGTGTCCCGTTTTGGGCCCCTCAGGACAAGGAGGACATGAGAAGAGGGGCTGGAGCGTGTCCAGAGAAGGGAACAGAGCTGGGAAGGGGCTGGAGCCCCAGGAGAGGCTGAGGGAGCTGGAAAGGGGCTCAGCCTGGGGAAAAGGAGTCTCAGGGGGGACCTTGTGGCTCTGCACAACTCCTGCCAGGAGGGGACAGCCGGGGGGGAACAGGGACAGGAGGAGAGGAAAAGGCTTCAAATTTCTCCTGAAATTTTTTGAGGTTTCCACTTTCTCCTGTATTTCCCTGCAGGACACTATCCCACCATTTTTTATGCTCTTCTATGAATGGGTATTCTTCCTAAAAAACACTTAGCTGGAACTCCCCTCACCCAGGAACAAATACAGTATTTCTTCTTCTTTTTCTCCACTGAAGTGATGATTTCTCCAGTCCCTTTTCCTGCATCAAGTCTCAAACTTTACTAACTAGAAGATTAAAGTGGCTTTGATGTCTGCTGACTTAGAATGCTCAAAATGTTGTTAGGTACAACTGTGTTCTTACTTTGCTCCTCCTCAAGCTGCCTGATCAATCCAGCTGTTTAATTTAGGAAGTCCAAACCTTTGTTTTCCATAACTGGATGTTGGTGCCAAAATTCCTTGGCGGATGGAAGCATGCACACTTGTCTCCTGATTTCTAGGGAGCTCTTGGGTTGTTTGTTCAGCTGGAAGAGTTGTCCAGCCAAGGTGAATCATCTTAATTTGTTTTTCAGAAATTTAGGTCTCTTTGTCTTCTACCCTTGACATTCGTCACTGTACTTTTAGTGCAGATTTAGGGGTTCAGAGCAAACCCAGACTGTCAGGTGAGGGATTAAATTCCCTGGCTGTTGTAGTGTTTGTGCTGCATTTAATTATTTTACTGATCTGAGCCTAACTAGGCAAGCAGTGAGAAACCTTTCCTCATAAAATCATGGAATGGGCTGGGTTGAGTGGGACCTTAAAGCTCACTGGTATCAAGGACAAGTTCTCTGAGATACTTGAGGAAAAGGGGCTTTGCTAATTAGTCTCAAACTACATAAGTTTATGAAGCTGTAGAAACTGACTGCTGTGCACAATTCTTATTACCATCTTCTATTAGAGGGGTTGTTTTTGGCAGGGCTTGAAGTAGACCTTTAGGGGGGTTAGTGTTGAACAGAATGGACAAGAAATAGGAATTTAACAATTATTTAATTAGTAAGTAGTGAATTTTGAATAGTGGTGATGCTTTCAGAGCAAAAATTTGTTCATGTAAACTTTGCCAGAGAGACGAAATGTACGGAACTCCTTAAAAATACAGCATTGCATTTTCAGGCTGATTTTTATTTTTTACCTCATATTATGATTGACACAATTAAAATTATGCCAAAACCTGACTTAATTGCAGGCTCCATATTTTAAATATAGACCAAGCTCAGAAGCTAATTACCAAATTCAAAATTAATTTTAACACTTCAACATTATAAACTTCACAGCAGTAACACTTCCACTGTTACAAACTGATCAATAAGTATTACGTCAAGCACAACCAATTTCAGAGTTATCTGCCAGATGTTTTAGGGTGGGAGAAAAATCAGCTTTGTGCTCCATAGAGCAGGAGCTGTGTCAGTGCTTTGTAATCATGTGAACCTTTAATTAAGAAGTTCCCACAGAATAGGAAATGCTGACCTGCAGGAGACACTTCCAGGGAATAACAGAGCAGCTTCAGTGGCAGCACTGTGGGGAATGAAACAAATTCAGAAAGGTTTCTCTCAAAATAGTAAATATTTAAAAATGGAATCCTCCTAAATGGCATTATTTAAAAAAAAAAAAAAAAAAAAAAAACCCTACACATGTTGTAGTTTATTAATTATGGTTTGTTGTTATGGTCAGTGCCAAGTCCTACAGTGAGGATGAGAGAACCACAATGTTGCAGCCATGACTTGTTGGTCTTAAATACAACTTTTGTAGCTGTTTGAAACAAGACACAGAGGTCACTCCCCATTCCTGGTTTACTGTGACATTTCCTTTGTAGCTCTTCCAGTACTCCCCTGCTTTTTGAGCTAGTTGAAACGTTTTGAAGTGGTTCCATGAGGCAAGTGAACTGGTTAATATGGATTTTTAATCCATAGTTCAGACTTTGCTAAGGAGATCCTATCCTAATCCTTCTGTTTAGTAGAGCAGTGGCTGCACAGTGTTCTCCAGCCAAAAAATACTGTGGAAGGTGAGGTTTTTGCCATCCTTCATGAGCCACCTGAGGTCTGAATTACAGGAAATTTGGAAATTATTGCTGTGCACCTCGCATGTTACAAAACTGGGAAGTGTCTGGTTTTGGTCTCACTCTGCAAAACAGAACTCGTAGAGGTAATTTTGGGGAAGGTAAGAATTTGAGAAACTCCACTTTTTTTTTCAGTCCTAACTGGGTCTTTGCTTTTTCCCAAGGTTCCATGTCATGATCCTGTTGTCTGTCTCTGTCCAGCAACACAGAGCTTCCATTTGGGTGGGGGGGAAGGGAAAATCAGCATTCCAGGAGTGCTTAGAGTCAGTTTGGTGCTCATTGAAAGTGCTATTTCTTAGCAGTTCAAACAGAAAGGAAAAACCCCTGTATCTGACAGCATCGCTGGTTAAAACCCCACAGAAATTCCTTCAGACTCACATTAAAGGGATGCTTCTGGCTGGGATCCCTGGAGCCAGCAGGAATTGGTGGCAAGGAGGTGACAGCTGTGTCCCCCATGTCCTGCTTCAGCTGAGGTGTGAGACAGAGAAAGGATGTGGCATTGTTGTCCCCGAGGTGATTCCTCTTTGGAGGGAATGGCAGAAGTGCTGCTTTGCCATCTCTGTGGGATTTGGGTGGTATTTTGTATTTGCGTCCTGAGAAACTTCACTTTGAATTAACGCTGCCAGTCCGACCTGTACGTGGAGGAAAAGAGGTCGCTTGCCATGACTTCACTCTCTTCAGTCTTTTAATTTCAGGAAGGGGTCTTAAAAATCACCTCATCCCAACCTCCTGCTATGGGTAGGGACATCTCCTACTATCCCAGGTTGTCCAACATGGCCTTGGACTCTTCCAGGGATCCACGGGCAGCCACAGCTGCTCTTGGCACCCTGTGCCAGGGCCTGCCCACCCTCCCAGCCAGGAATTCCTTCCCAACATCCCATCTGTCCCTGCCCTCTGGCAGTGGGAAGCCATTCCCTGTGTCCTGTCATTGCCCTGACCCATGTGCAGGACCTTGCACTTGGCCTTGTGGAACCTCATGAATCTCTCTATTTTTAAGCTTTAGATCTGTCTAAAGATCAAGGTCCAAAGTTGCTAAAAGTTTATCTAAAGATTAAAAATTAACTCAGCCATAAATGACATTGTCTAGTGCAGTAGGGTGAAAAAGAAATCTGGTTTATAAGGAGCTGTGTAAACCAGTGGTTCTCCATCTGAAATGTGATCCAGGACTTTGGTTTATCTATTAGGAATGGGATTTGCTCAGGAAGCCCAGACTTCTGAACCAAAAGACAAACAAACTTCTTCTCCAGAGCTGCTAATGTGCCTTTGGCTCCAGGGAGAAATGATGTGGTGGAAACCTCCTGGTATCTTGTAATACAAGCTGAGGCTCTGCCCCTTCCTGAGGTTTTCTAAGAGTTTCTTCGGGACTTAAAGAAAGCCAACTCTGAAAAAGAACTCTGAGTTTATGTAGAACAACTTCACAATCTAGGAAAAAGTTATTTCAAGTATAAGAAAGAATAATTTTAGATGGTTTAAACAGGAGTTCCTTGTATTTTGAAGAATAAAATCAATCTTCAGCTGTTTTCCAAATTTCATGCTCAAAGATGGGGGGAATTTTACTCACATTTCTTCACTGGGTACCTAGAAAGCTGGGGGATTTTTATTTGCTTGGATTATTGTATTTCCTCCGGTGTTATAGAAGTAAAAACTGTGAGAAGAGAGTCCCTAAACTTCAGGCTACCTGAAATACACCCACTGGATAAGTACTGGATGGTGCAGTAAGAACATCAACACAGACATTTTTAAAGTAGTCATTTAGCAAAAGGCCTTAAAAATAACCTGGAATGTTTCCAAATAGCAACATATCCTTAGAGTAGCAATTTAAAATATGTAGTTTAGAAAGTGAAAATAATTTCTCCACATGAATACTGAGCTTGGTTGGTGTAACTGGATTTATTCTGGTTTGTAACCTGCTCAGAGTTGGAAGTATCTGTGATTAAGTTATGGCCATGGTGCCACATCATGGAGATTACAATTAATTTTTCTTGATGTCTAAAATCCTAAAATTTGGAAGCCAAAGACAAGAGAATTCAGAGAAAAAGCAGTTGGAAGCTTAGTGAAGTATGGTTTTATTACTTAAAATCGGTCAGGCTATTCATAATAAGAGAGAAACACTGCTTTTGTGCCAGGCAATACAGAATATGAATCCCTATGGATTATGGCTATGGATCCTGGCCTGATGAAAGGTCAGGAATATAATAGGTTAGAGGATATTCTGATGAATAAATCTGAATTGGCTTTCGGTCTAGTCAGCTTGGCTGCAGTGGTTTTATCCTCTGATCATTTCCTGTCTTAGCACTGTGAGTGTTGTCTTTGAAAACTGTGAAACCTTTGGAAAAAAGGGACAAACTTAGTGCCAGTTTTTGTTTTTTTTTTAAAGGGCTGAGAGAGGAAAAGTTAAATTATATCTCATTCAGTTTGTTTTGGATGCTGCAAATAAAGCAGCAGTTTCAACAAATGAACAAAGTGAATGAGAGGAGCTTTGACGTTTCCTTTGCTAAACCTGATTGCAGGACTGCCTGAGGTGATATTTAACTGTGCATGAATTTTTTAGCTTCCCACTTTGTTTTCTTTGCTTTCTTGTCGTGCTTCAAATATCTGCAAATAAAAAGAGAAATTAAGCAGCTTGGAACAAAATTGCAAAAGAATGAAATGAATGAATAAATGAATGAATGAATAAAATAATGAAACTCCATATTTTCTTGAACTGGAGTCATCTGATAGTGGGAAGGAACAACCCATCTTGAGGAAGGAGAAGCAGCATGGTTAGGGGTGCAGCTTCACCTTAAATAACCATCCTTTCCTAACGTTTCCAGGGAATTCTGCAACTGATGCTGCAGGCACAGGGAAACCTCTTTCATCTCTTATGAACCATGTTAAAGGCAGTGCAGATCAGCAGTCAGGGCAGCTTTTGGGAAGGGCCAGGATGCACTGGAGAGGTCCACGTGCTGCCTGTTCCAGGGATTGTTTTCATTTTCATTTGCCCACGGGGCTGCTGCTTAAGGCCCTGTGTGAGCTCCCAGCTCAAGAATTGTGTCTGACAGAGCTTGTGATTCCAGTGGAGCCACATCACATCCTGCCTAGAATCCCTGCCTCAGTCCCTTCATTCTCATTAAACCATTACTGAATCCAGCTCTGGTAAATAAAACATCACTTGAAATAATCACTATCCCAGACTTTAGTGCTGACACTGAATGGTTCTGCTGGATTCAAAAAACCAGAGTTCTCGCCTCACAGGCTGTATTGCATTTTCTGCTCCCTTCTCCTTGTCCAAATGTTTCCAAGAGATTGGCAAGGGTGTAAAATCTCTTCCAAGTTACTCCTGAAGCTTGTGAGGCAAACATCTGTGTGATTGATAAAGCTGTCTCTTGAATTTTTGGCCCCAAGTAGCTGTGTTTGAGTGAGTCAGGCTCCCTGACCTCGCTCAAGTTGGGTCAAATCTCGCAGGTTTGAGAAAAAAAGCTGAGGGCACCAGGGAAGTGCCTGAAATTTCTTGGTTTGGATACATCTCATTACTTCATTTTTGTAGTAGAAGCATTCTTCAAAATGCAGACATTTTGCGTTTTGGTTGTGTATGGATTTTTTATTCTTTATTTTTTTGGAGGAGTCTCTGTGTGTGACAATTTCCCTTCATCCTCAGCCAGTCCTCACAGGTTACTTCATTCATTTCACAGAATACTCTGAGCTGGAAGGGACCCACAAGGATCATCAGTGAATAGCCCATACAGTCTTGCTCTCTTACAGCTAAAAATATGGGTTTGAAAATATCTGGTATCAGTCAAAAGGTTGTTTTTACAGTGGCAGTAGAGTCTTGGTGTAACTGTCAAATTTATTTTGGAAGAACCAGCAGTACTGAAATAAAACAGAATTTTCCACATTGCCTGCACCTCACGATAATAACAAAGTACAACATTCCCAACACTTTTTTTCCCATTTAAAAGTAAAATAAAGCAAAGCTCTCTTGCACATTTGCAGTGGACAGGTCTGATAATAAGAATTTATACATAATGCAACTCTGACTTTTTCTAGCTGCTAATGGAGAGTGTTAATTTGCAGCTGTTGATTAGTAAAAGTGGCTTCCACACTTCCCATGAAGTCAGTTTAATTGGGAGTAACCTTGCTTTTCCCAGAGAAGAAGCAAAGTAAAGAGAGATACTGAAGCCTTTCTGTTGTGGAGTGTTTGCCTGCCAGAAGAGGACTTAGCAAACAAATTAATGAAAACAAGAAATAATCATGTCAGAAAGCTGCTGTGATAAAGAGAAGGGATCAAAATGATGCAAGATATTGAAACCGCCTAAATGAAAAGCAGCACTGAATTTGCCTGCTTGATAGTCCCAAAACTCAGTGTTACATCAGCTGTGTCTGTCATGCTTTCTGCTATCAATGATAGGTTTTTTGGGCACCTACTGTCATCAGCACCTCTTAGGTATTATTACAGATAAAAACCTTACAACTGCTTTGGAAAGGGTAATTAATACAACTTTTTAAAAGTCTTCTAACAATGATATTTTCATTTGGGTCATCTCCCTCTTTCCTTTTCTAGTGGTGATCCTTTTTGTGAGTATTACAGCTACAGCCCTGGGAAATACAAATCTGAGTGTGTGTGAAATTGTGCTGATCTTTTCATGGATGCCAGAGCTCCAGGAGTGTTCGGACAGCTCTCTCAGGGTGGGACTGTTGGACTGTACAGGGCCAAGAGTTGGATTTTGTGATCCTGTGGATCCCTTCCAGCTCAGGGTATTCCATGATTCTTTTATCCTCCCTATTCTCTTCACTTATTTGTGTGGTTCTGTTGCTGAGCTTGTTCAGTTTGGAAATAAATGGTTAATCCCGCTGGGTTTATGGTTTATTTGCTGACATCAATGATAGGATTTCTCTGGGCAAAAATAGCTTGATTTATCCCTCTTGTGACTTTTTTTGTGTCTTAATTTTGGCAGAGCTTGTCCTCAGCTGCCAGCGAGCTTTTTTCCCTATTTCTGAATGTTTGTTCAGCATCTGGAGGCAGATCTTGTAGTGGAGTGTGAGGAAGAAGGGGTGGAAACATGGAGTTAGCACCAGGTGGAGGCATCTCATAAAGCTCAGAATCTCATCACAAATTACTCTGCCACGGTTAAAGGAAATGCTATTTTTCCTTTTATCTGGGATTTTTTAGCAGCTACCTAATGGAATTAGCATTTTTTTAAAAATATGAGGGAGCATGACTTTGTCACTAATGATCTATTAGCAACATTTAATTTTTCTGTGTGATCACATTGATCAAATCCTAGCTTGTAATAAATTTCTACCACTGTGTGGGCTGTGAGACATAAGTAAAATCTTGTGCTCTTTGAGCTACTTCTGATATTTTTTCTAGGAGTAACTCAGAGGTTGTTGCATCTTAAACATGGTATAGAAAGTAAATGACACTGGGCAAAGATTTCTCACCCCAGGCTCTTCCTCAGGATTGCTCCTCCAAAATACTCCTGGGGGATTGATTCTTAGCTGGAGAGGGAATTTTCACCCTGGTCTCCACTTCTTTCTTGTGTAGACTAACATGCAAAAGCTGGAGGGTGTTTCTGTGGTGATGGTTTAGGTTGGAAAGGATCTTCAAGGTCTTCGAGTCCAACTGTTGTCCCACCACCAACCCATGTCCCCAGAATGGGATATGTATTGATATATTGAGGAAATAGGGATATAGGTTGATATATTGAGGAAGATGGGATATGTATTAATATACTGAGGAAAATTGAATGTATATTGATATATTGAGGAAAATGGAATGTATATTGATATATTGAGGAAATTGGGATATATATGGATATAATGAGGAAATTGGGATCAGGAGCCAGAGGAGGGGTGTGTATGGCAGCAGCTCCTCTTCCCTATGTGGTTATAAATGAAACGCTGCTGCTTTCTGACCTTGAGTATGAAAATGTTGTTATTGATTTCCTGAGGCCATGCAAAATGAAACGCAGGGACTGAAGGGTGCAATTAACATTAATAATTAAAGATGAGCTGCCTTTGTCAGTCTCTTGTCTGGTGTAATCCTCTTGAGTAATGGGCTCCTCCTTGGAGCAGCAGAGATCCTACAGCCTTGGATCCGAGCTGGGTGTGTCAGGGTGGGCTCAGAAGTGATGATCCAGTTGTTTCCTGCATTCTGGGAGCCCCCTGTCGTGATCCAGAGAAACACGAATTGGGGTTCTCACAGCTGGTGCAAGTTCAGCCCTTTCTCTTCCAACATTTACCCCTCTGAGTGTGGGAATTTGTACATTTGCTGAGCCGTAGATTGTTTGCTTCTTTGGGTTTTCATTTGTCTGACATAAGAGCAGAAATGGTATTTTAATTACCTTTTTTTTTTCTCTTAGCTATTTTTTTCCCTTTCTTTTTACAGAGCATTCAGAAGCTGGCTAGCCAATACTTAAAGAAGGACTGGCTTGGAATAAGAGCTGAGGAGCGAAGTGATTATCGGTAATTTACCAGTTGGATATCTCAAAATTGCTGTATTTATCATTTCAGTTTGGGTCATTATTTTACTTAACAATGAATCACTGCTTTTCTGTAGTTAATTTTTCTTTTTCCTTTGTAGTAGAGCATTGCCAGTTAAAAAGAAGCTTTGTTTTCCTGAGATTAGTCTTAAATAGATGTTTATGACTTGAATATTTAGGAAGATGGGAGAAACAAAACAGCCTGACAGGACAACAACTGTAATTTGCATCTGTTTGGGTATTAATGCTTATATCTGAATATAGATTTTAGTAAATAACTTTAAGGTTAGAGGGATAAGTGTGTGGATTGTTTCACAGGAAAAGACAGGAAGAGATCTCATTTTATGAGGCTGTTCTTTGTGGAGATCAAATCTGACAGCAGGGAGGAGGCAAAGCAAGAGACAGTTGTTTACAAAACTTTATTTCATTAACATGAAAGGTGGATAAAACATGAAACCAGAAATAACTCAGTTGCTGAAAGCCTTTGAACAGCACCTCTTAAATACTAGGAATAAGCTTTCAGATGCTTTGTTTTAATGTCTTCTTTGTGTTCCAACGAGTTTTATTTCAAGCAGGAAGAAATTGACAGATTTGTGTTTGGGACTTTCTGCACCCTCACATCGGTTGCGTGTTTAGAAAGAAATAAACTGAATTATCGGTCTCAAGTGTACATGAAACACTCCCATAACACCCATGAGATCCCACAGTGCCAGAGATCTTCTACAGACTCCTCCCTACCCATCCACAAGTGCTGAACCCAAAACGTTTGTCAACAGGTTGAGTCACCAGAGAGGAACAGGCGGGAAAATCTGTATTTTTGGTGCAACTTCCATTAAAGGTTTTGTTAAAAGTGGAGATATTTGCTAGTTCAGCCTAAAGGATTGTGCTTTCGATTTAGTTTTAAAAGTAGTCCTTGGAAAAATGAGTATTGCTGTCACATAAACCAGCCCAGGAGCTGGATTCTGATCCTTGTGGAGGATCCTTCCAATTCAGGAGATTCTATAAATCCGAACTTTTAGTGGAACACCTTAACATCCTTTTCTTCCTTCCCACACCCTCTCTGTGTTTCATTATTTTAGGAGCATGTACTCAGTTTGGAAATCACTCTTAGAAGGCACCATGCAGGTGGCCCAGTCCCGACTCAATATCTGTGAGAACTATAAAAACTTAATTTCTGAACCAGCCAGGAGTGTCCGGTGCTTTAAGGAGCAGCAGCTGAAGAAGGTATTTGTGCTTTAAGAAATCCTTTTAACTATTGTCATTTTTACTGAGGGAAAAGAAAAGATTTTTAGAAATCTTTTATTGTGGCCCTTCTAAAATATTTAAGTATTCTTCATCTTATAGATACAAGATTCATCTTATAGTACTCTTCATCTTATCCAGCTTGTTGGAGAGGGGTCAGAATTCTGAGCTGCTATCCCAAATTATAACTGCTTGGAAATGAGTCTCCTAAAAATACTGTATCAGTTGGTCAAATGTATCTCAGCAGATCTCACACTGTGCTGTAGAAATTGCATTGCATTGGGTTTGCAGTGACAATTGCAAGTGGTTTTTGTTAGAAAAGGTTGAGATTTTAAGAAAAGATCCATCTGAAACATGGAGGAATGGTTGGAGCAATGTCCAGGATGGAGAGTAGAGACTGTCCACCAACCTCCTGTAACACTATCACAAGTTAGTGCTCCAAAAGCTGCTTTAATTATCTCTTTAATTATCTGTAATTGTCCCTGCAGAGAAAATACTGTGGTTCCAGTGAGCTGGATATTCATTTAATTGCTTGTTGCATTTGAAAGTCATTTATGAGGGTGGGCAGGCCCTGGCACAGGGTGCCCAGAGCTGCTGTGGCTGTTCCATCCCTGGAAGTGTCCAAGGCCAGGCTGGATGGGGCTTGGAGCAGCCTGGAGTAGTGGAAGATGTCCCTTTAATTAAAAAAGAAAAAACACAAACAACAGACATTTTAGCTGTCCTTGTTACAAAGTGACAGCAAAGGCCCAGAAGGTACCCAGTTCTGTGTTCTAGAGTAGTATTTTGTAAAATACTTGGTTACAAATTTAAGTAGATGTTCCTGTAATGGAAGCTCTCAGTTTCTGAACAAATTATTCTACTCTTAGAAACACGTGCAATATCTGTTTTGTGAGAGGAAAAAAATTAACTTTATTAATGCTGTTTTATCGTCCTGTGGCATTTTATTTTCATGTGAAGCTTTCCAAACAACGCTGTGGCAATTTTATGGCATTCTTACTGGTAAATAATTGTACTTTATTCTCCTGCAAGTGGTGGTAATTCAGTGTTCATGAGTCAGCAGCAGAATTGGGATCTTTACATTTTTAAAAGTCATAGAAGTTCCTTTATTCCTGCACTTCTGAATCAGCAGAAGTAATTGCAATTATCAGGGCAGTGTTCTGGTAGCAGTGATATGCTTTTCCTACAACATGGAATTAGCATGTACTTGGCAGGATTAATTTTCCTACACAACCAGTCTATTGTTTTAGACAGTGCAGCCTTTCACCCTTCCCTTTGAATTCCCAAACAGATAAATAATGGACAGAGAAATAATTGTTCTGACCTCCATTCAGACAAAAGCTTATCAAAATTGAAATTCAGTCAGCAAAATACTTGTAAGGTTACATGGGAATACCCATCTAAAGTGGCATCCAGTCTCCTGACATTTTTTTTTTTACCCTACAGGGATGCAAACCAAGATTATTTAACTCTTCTTAAATGATCTTTTTAACAACTGGAGTTATTTGATATTTTAATTTTTTGATGCTGGCAGGAGATTTTAGGGATCAAAATCCCCACTGATGTTGCAAAACCCCAGTTCTTTTAACAGGCTTTTAGCTCTTTGTCAGCCATCTGTTACATACAGATTATTTTACCTTTCACTTTTCAGTGATGCACACAGAGGTCTCCAAAAATCCAAATTCTGCCTTCCACCACTCCCCAAAGCAGCCTCTAGGGAATGCATCCTCTGGAGCCCATTGCTTTATTGGCCTGCACACATCAAGCAGTGCCTTCAGTGGGAATTTTTCTGTGCTTTGTAGCAGTTTGACAGCTTCAGGGAGAGCAGGGTTGTGTGGTGGGAGGACCAGCAATTCCTGTTGGCTGCCAGTTTGTTTTTTCCAGGGGGCTGGGTGTTATTTTTCAGCAGTGGAACAGGGGGAAGTCATTGTTAGGTTGTTGGATGCCAGCACCCCGTCAGTCCTGTGGTG
Source organism: Anomalospiza imberbis (assembly GCF_031753505.1). Taxonomy (NCBI): domain Eukaryota; kingdom Metazoa; phylum Chordata; class Aves; order Passeriformes; family Viduidae; genus Anomalospiza; species Anomalospiza imberbis. Next base: position 31,718,299 of record NC_089682.1, read on the forward strand.
CTCCCAAAGGAGGTTACTTTAATTGTGCATTAATAATTAGTGTAATGAGGAAACTGAGGTGTTTTGCATGGGTGTTCAGCCCCTGGAACGAGGGCAGCCAGGGGAGTGGTGATGCTATGAAAAGAGCTGGGACTTTTGGGGTGGTTTTTGAAGGACTCAAAGGTTTGAACTCATCCCAGGTGCTGCTGGAGTCTTCACTGACCACATCCAGCCTGTGATGTCTGTAATTAAATAGAAATCCACTGGACTATCAGTCTCCTGCATGCTTAATCCAGTTTGGGGAAAAGAAAATCTTTAGTAATCTCTTCTAAAGAGAGTTTTAATTCTAGACACTGATGATTCACATTGGTTTTCTTACCTAGATCCTGCTTAGCACAGATCCTTTCCCACTTTGTTGGGGTTTTTCTTAAGCTGGCAGGGTGTCTGAAGAATTGCTGAATATGATAATTTTTCTTCCTGTTGTATTTTGTGTGGCAGCTTTTGCCTCTTATTTTAAATTTTAAAGAAGGAAAGATTAATCATTTTTGTGGTATCACTTCCAGTAGATTGCCTTTGGATTTTTCCCAGTTGTATTCTGATGATTTCAACTAATTACTGCATCCAAAGCTTTCAGAACTTTTTTGTTTAATTTGTGGGTTATCCTAACACTTTAAACAGCAGCAGAAAGAAAGGAAGAGAGAAGGTTTTGTGTTCTGATCAGTTTTAAAAGACCTGCATGAATAATTGACCAGGAGTGACTTGAAGACTGAATCCTTCCCTATAAAATGCCATAAACAGCAGCATGATGATGATGATAATTTTATTTGGATGCAAAAAAAAAAAGTAATGTTTTCTTTCCTGAATGCTTTTTTTTCAGTGCGTGGACCAGCTGACAAGGATCCAAGCTGAACTACAGGAGACAGTCAAAGATTTAGCTAAAGGCAAAAAGAAATATTTTGAGAGTGAACAGATGGCTCAGGCAGTGCGGGAGAAAGCTGATATTGAGGCCAAGTATGTTTTTATAATGGCATATGTAGAAATAATTGCAGCCCCAAAAAGCACATTTGTATTAGGTTTTGCACTTGATATTTGGCTTTCAATGAGATTCTGCCAGGTTTTCTTTGCATTTTGCTTCTATACATTTTTTATAGCTATTTCAAGCACACCCTGAGAGGAAATTAGGACTTGTTTGTGTTGGTTTGTTTAGGAAGGAAGTTCAAGTAACAGCTTTAATTTGGCATTTTCTATGGACAATGTGTCAGCTGGCACTTTTTTGATATTAAAGCCTCCTGACTTCCTTTTATGTCCACACAACTCAAATTTGGTATCAGTCCATTTGGATGGGGAGAGGCAGCAGGACACTGTTTTTCATTTTTTGAGATAAATTTTGGAGGCTTTAGGTTTTTTCTGTTCCTTGACATCCTAAGGAGGGTGATTTCCTTCCTTCCAGGAAAAGCAGTAACGCATGTTTTGGGTTTGGAGTTTGGCCTGTCTTATGGGAGTTCACCTCACCCCTATGGCTTTTTTTTTTCTCTAATTTTTGTTTTTAGAAGTTATTCAGAATTGCTCTCAGGGAATGAAATAATGGTTTCCTTAGAGATCTGTCTTTCTGAGGGATGATGAAAAGAACTTTAATAAAATTACCTATAATACCTGAAGAAAGTAAACAATCATATACAAACAAACAAAAACAACCAAAAATTTGACCTTGGGGGTTTTGGAGCAGATTTATCCTGCGGTGTTATTCAGATTAAAATAGCTATTGACTTGATTTTGTTTTCTTATTTACTTTTTAAACCACCATCCTTCAGACAGAGAAAAAATACTTTTGTAGAAATGGTGTAAGGCAGTCATTCAATTTCTCCTGCTCATTTCTGTTCCAGGTCCAAACTTAGTCTTTTTCAGTCAAGAATAAGCTTGCAGAAGGCAAGTGTGAAGGTGAGTATAAAACTTGGATTTTGCTGTTCGTTTCTTTAGGCAAATGCCCCAAATTGTCTGGAATGCAGAGGTGAGGGACAGCTTGGAAGGGGAATTGGTGAGGCAAAGGATGAGCTGAGAGCATTTTCTGGGCAGAGTATAGAATTATATATGGAATACATGCAAGGAGGTTTTTTCCTGATTAGATTTAAAACTGTTCTTTGAAGACCACATGTGAAATTCCAATTGCAAGAGAGAAAAATCCATCAGGAATCCCCTCATCACTAGGAAGACTTAAAAGCTGTAAATGCCCTAAAGTTTTCACTGTATTATCACAACATGCACACAATTAATTTGCTTCTGATGAATGCCTGGTCATTCAGATTCCCTTTCTGAGCTGTGTTTTCACTTGTTGCAGTTAAAAGCCCGACGATCCGAGTGCAATTCCAAGGCTATCCATGCCAGGAATGATTATCTCCTCACTTTAGCAGCTGCCAATGCCCACCAGGACCGCTACTATCAAACAGACCTGGTGAACATCATGAAGGTAAGGAAGCTGATTTCTGCCTGCCACAGGGTGTTTGAATGCAAAATGCAGGGGATTCTCAGAACTTTGGGCCTGTAAGCCAAGAATTAAACCCAGGGTTTGATTTGAAACCTTGGAAAAGGCTCCCAAACTTAGTGAGAATGTGGATTTATGGTTTAAAGCAGAGACACGTTAAACTAAGTAAAGGAAAGTTTAGAGTTTTAGAGTTTAAGATATAGAAAAAATAAAAGATATGGAAAAAATAAAAGAGTTTTAGAGTTTAAGATATAGGAAAAAGAAAAGAGGTAAACAAGGAGATTAGAATGCAGCACTGTGGTTTTGTGTACATGATTGGCTAAGAGAGCTCACAATGCAGCATGGGTCCATAAGATGAAATATTTAAGGATTGGGTCAAAAACATAAATACCCTTGTTGGCAGTGTTTTATTAATCAATAGCTCCTTAAAAAGTCTTGTAACTGAGGGTCTTGTGACCTTCTGAGCCATGCTGTGGTGATGTGAGCTGAACTCACCCTTCCTGCCTGTGTGGAAGATAAGAAATATAAACTGCACCATCAAAACCAGCTCAGATCCCGTCTGGAATTCCTTCTAAAATTCCCCACAATTGAATTATTACAACTGGGAACTGGGTAAATCTGGAAGGGTCCAAAGTCCTGGATTGACTTTTCCACTGAGCTGCCACAAGTGAGAGGGAAGGTAGAGCCTGCAGTGACATCTGAAAAACTTGGAACCAGCTTTCATGCCCTGAAACTGAACAATCACTTAATTTTTTAATTCCCTTCCTTTCTGTAAAACTCAGTTGGATAAAACTCACTGGGATAAAGGACTAGAAAAAAACCTGACTGAAAAACTCACTTGGATAAAGGAGTGAGCCCTGTCTTTTCCTGTTGTAAGGAAACTGGGAATTTTTGAACTTCTTTAGTACCATATCCCATAATCCTTTTTATTTTGTGTCTGATCAGAACACTTCTTTATGGTGTGATTAATGAGCTAGAGTTATTAAATATCTTGGTTTCCAAACTGTGGATTTTAGGGAGCAGCAGTCAGCATTCTTGTTCTCACTGTGGCACTTTGCCAGGTCAAGGCAGGAGTAGCTACTTGAACTCAGAGGAAATGACACACTTTAAAAAGTTCAAATCTGATTGCTCACAGTTGTTTTTTCTTAAATATCACCCTAGAATTAATTAAAAGTACACTATTCCTGTGTCTCTGAATTTGAGAGTTACAAATAAATTGTAAAATCATCTCCTTCACACTTTAGCTGCTTGCATTTCACATGTTGACATTTTCAAACTTTACTTGAATTTGCTCTTTGCAAACTATTTCTAGGCAGGGTGACTTAGAAGTCTGTCATTTACATTTTGAAATGCTTTATTGGAGAAATAGCATAGAATTGTAACAAATCTCTGTATTATCAGCATACCTTTGCATTTTGGGGGGAAATATTGATGTGAAAAGCAGGTAAGTGAGGTAAAAAATAAAAGTACCAAAGGAATTCTCCTGCTTTTCCCTCTTTGTGGAACCACCTTGTGGAAACACACCTTGTGGAACCACACCTTTTCTGTTAGTAAAATGTGAATGTTTGTGCTAACTAAATGTTTAGTACATGGAAATGCTTGTAAATAATTTCCTTGTGCTGGTGCAGATAAAATTATTAATTGATGCTTACATAAAATAATTCCACACTTACATGCATGGTTGGCTGTCATCACTTAATGCTTTTACTTGGGAGCAATTCCACAAGGGAATTGAATAGGTTCAAAACAAAACAAACAAAAAGGGTGTTTGAAATAATTTTTAAAAATGAACAAATAGCCTTGGTCATTTTTTTTCAGCCTTTCTCAAGCTGAACCTTTTTACAAAACCTTACAACTTAATCTTTGATATAAATAATTGTGGTTTACTGAAAGCCTAAGTGCTTTCATCCAGCCAAATTACTCTGGAAGGAAAGGACAACACTCAGGGTTTATTTTTCTGCATCTCTCAGATACTTACAGCAGTTGAATCTCTTTGTCTGGGAAACAAAAGTGTGTGTTTTAATGAAGAGCTGTAAATTCAGGTCTCTTGCACTGTTGGCCATGAGCAAAACTCCCTGGGAACTCACCCAGGTGTCCTGGGAACGGGGTCATTCTCTGGAGCAAGGCAGAGGTCCCAGAATCAAAGTGGCTACTGGAGATTTTAGGAGAGAGAGAGGGAAAATCTTCAGGAAAATCAAGGATAATGCATCACATTTTTGAAAGAGATGCTGGAACTGGAAAATGGAGTTAAGGATAAAGAAATGGAGACACCTGTGCAATGTTTCTAATCTCTAGGAGACACCACTGGGCAGGGAGGATTTTGGAAGGGAGTTTCACCCTTCGGGCACAGTTTTTGATTCAGTAGGTTGAGTGGTGGTGTGACCCAGTGTATTTTACATGCTATAAGCAGTTGTAGTGTCTAAACTAAACATCTTTGCTATTTTGTTGTGATTAATATTCAGAAAATGTGCTTTTTATTTCAAGATTAGTAAGTCCTTAGGTATTCCTGTAGTGCCACGTGCTGTCTGTAAGTGTTTCCCCATTTAGCTGCCCTTGAGCTGATCTTTGAACTGCTCAGGGCTCTCTACATTTCTGAATCACATCAAGTATCTCCTCAAACTGTTCAGATTTTGGAGCCAGTGCCTGGTTTTTGTAGTTGTTACCCAAAAACGATAAAATCTTTAGAGCTAGAAAAAACCGCATGAAAACTTTTCAGCTGATACTTGGCTGTATTACTGTCTGTAACACTTGCAGATGTGTCAGAGGCTGTTTCTGTTTGCATCCACCATAAACAGCTTCTCCACGGGTTTGTGTTTTCATGGAGTTCTTGGTTCCAGAATTAGAATGGAGCTGTGTGGGTTCTGTTGCTTCTGGCTCCTTGAAAGCCAGAGCTGGCTTGGCTGGAGCATACCCAGTCCCTGGCATGTTATCTTGGAGATACCAGTTATTATCACTGTGTTAATTGAAGGGACCACAGTTGGGCTAAAAATGATTTATTACTCAAATAAACATCAGCCTCAAAGGCTGTGAGATTTAAAAGAGCAAGCAGTCAGCCATAGCTCAAAGCAGGGACAAGTTTCTTCATTACAAGGCAATATGTAACATTCTTATCCAATAGAAAGCTGCCACAAAGTTAATTTTGTTTTTCTAACCTATCACCATTACTTAATTCTACTGCACTGTGGATGCTTTCATCCAGTGGGCTGCTATTCCACATGCACACATATGCTTCTATTATAACATTTAAACTCTTAGCTTACTCTATACATTACTTTAGTAAGCAAGTACTTACTAAACTTTAGTAATTATAAAATACTTTACTTGCTTTAGCAATTACTTTAGTGTAGCAATTACATTACAGCATTATAAAACCCTTCACCATCTTACTCTATACAGTCTCTTATTTACCTAAGGTATATTCTTTCTTACAGCTATAGAAACATAAGTTCATTCTTTTTCTGCTTAGTGTCTGTGTACTTTTATTTTTACATCAATCCAAGCTTCTTCCAAGGCTGCAAATAAAACCTTTCAGTGTCTCTGGAAGTTTCTATCTTTCCATTTCCTGCACTGGCCATGGCGTGCATCCAGCTGCTGCCTTTGGGTTGGAGTTGTGGCACTGCCCTCTCAAACCATCCCTGTGCACCATCTGCACGTGCAGACAGTGCTCACTTTCCTAGAAAAAATGAGATTTTCCTCTCAGCTCTGACATGGCTGCGTTGATAAATAACGGGTTAAAAGCTCAGCTGATGTGGCGGCCTCTTCCCATCTGTTTTCTCCTTATATTAAATTACCTTTTATTTCAGTAGGCTAAAGGGTGTCTTGCTTAGCATAAAATAGAATCATGGAGTGTTTATTGTTGCCTGTGGACATAAAGGGCTGGTCCTTGCATCCTGTGTGAGCTGAGCTGAGCAGAGGCAGGTAGAGTTCTTGCACAGCCAGCCTGGAGAATAGATCTTCAGTGCTTTGAAACATCAGAATCCAATAAAAGGCTGTGTTGGGGTTGGAGAAAGGAGGGGTGGACATCCTTTGCAGCCCCAGTGTTGGTCTGTGCCTGCAGGAGGGATTTCCAGCCTCTTGGGAAAGAGTGATGTGTGCTGGGCCGGGGCACCTTGGGCTGCTCCCAAGAGGAAGCTGCTGCTGGGTTTGTTCCTTGTGTCTGGCTCTGGAATGCTGCTGTGGTGCTGTCCTGTGACAAATGAATCACAAATCCGCCTCATGGCCTTGCTGCCTTTTCTGTGACAGGCACCACAAGGGGTTTTTCATACCAGGGTTCCTGGTGCACGCAGCTCCAGCTTGTTTTCAGTGGTTCAGAGTATGTTACTTTATAACTGTGAAAGCCATCACAGACTAAACAGGGATGGTTGGAAAGAAAATACAAAATGCTTCCATCTTTTTCAGTAGGATGAAGAATTGTTCCTACTGTGCCTTCCTAGTTTTCCAATTACACCACTTAATAAGGAGCAAAGCCATTCTAGCTCTCTGTTCAGAAAAGATTTGAATCCTTTTGGCTTTCTTTTTATCTGTCCTTTATGTCCATTTCAGTTTCTGCAGTGAAATTCAAACCCGTCAAAGCACTGACTAAATAAAGCCTAAATAAAGCCTAAATAAAACAAAGTTTTATTCTTTGCCAATTTCCTGACAAGCTGCTTGGGAAGAGTTGCCATCACCTGAATGTGAAAGTACAGGCCAAACCCTTTTAAAAATAAGTTCTCTGCCCAGTGCTTAGGTTTTTACTTTAAACTGAGGTCAGAATGAAGTCTGAGGTGATGCTTGACGTCAAATCAGGACTGTTTGGATATTCATCCTTTTAGAAACTTTATCATTGTTTAATGCTGTGCTCTTAATTTTGTAAGTTCCCCCCATGAACCACCTCAAAGAATGACTTTACACAGCAGCTTACTATGAGGAAATGTTGACATGAAAAAAGAAAAGCAGGTGTGCTGGACACTTTAAACAGTTCTGAGATTATTTAAAGAGAGAAAGAAAGAGGGAACAAAAACCTCCATTTCAAAATCACAGGATGGTTTGGGTTGGAAGGGACCTTAAAGACCATCCAGTTCTAACACCTTCCACTATCCCAGGCTGCTCCAACCTGGCCTGGAACAATTCCAGGGATCCAGGGGCAGCCACAGCTTCTCTGGGCGCCCTGTGCCAGGGCTAAGGAACAGTTACAGGTGGTGCTGCATTTTTTATGAGCACAGAAAAATTCTGGAGAAGGTAGCAGGCAGTAGCAGCAGATATTTCTAAACTAAGCTCTTTTAAAAGGAAATATTTCATGTCATTGCGCATGTGGGCTTTGGTGTTTGAGGGAGAACAGTGTCAAAAGCTGGTGCTTTGTCTTTGTGGTTTTGGTGGTTTCTTTTATCCTGTTGTAATTATTAGGCTGCTTTTCTGTTTTTTTCTGTACTTTCCAGTTTGCTTAACACGAGGAAGTGGAGTTGTGTAATTTGGCTCTTGTTCTTGATCGGAGTGCTTGTGATGATTTGGCAGGTTTGAATAAAAACTTGGTTACATCATTTCTCTACAACAGCCCTTTGCTCAGGTGTGGGTGACAGTAACAACACAAGTCACAGCAGAGCTTTGCTAATTTGAGAGGTTGATTTATAAAATTACAGGTGAAGTGTGGCTTTTCCACACCCTTGCCTGTTTTTAAGGACTCTGATAGAGGCAGAGATCTGGCTGACTTCCAGGGAATGAGCAACCTGGTGTACTTCACCCTGCTCTGAGTGCAGAGGTTGAGCCAGTATCTCCCTCTTAAACCTGAATTACTCTATCATTCCTTAAAACAGCATTTTTTGGTAAGGAGGTTCTCCTTGGGATTTAGCCTTCTGCTTTCTGGTTTTGTTTTTTTTTTTTTTTTTCTGCAATTAAGTGGAGCAACTGCATGAGTTCAGCAGTGCTGGAACCTTCATGTTCTGGTGAGCCCTGGTTTTTATTTGTTGGAAGGTTGGGAGTTTTTGTGAAGCTGTGTTGACTTCTCTGTTTTCAGCACAGTCATCCATCACTTTTCCAATGCTTTTTCAGTGATCATTTGAAACAAATGGAAATGCAGGCTCCAAACATGGCTTGCACAAATGAGATTCAGCTGGAGCTGGCAGTGTTTATAAAAATGACCCCAAATTGAAGACTTGATGGCTTTCAGTTAATAATTTGCTTTATGCCCTGAAATTAATAAGATGTGTGTGGCAAAGGGTTCTTTCCCCTGGTGGCTCTGTCTGAATTGAAAAATAAGTTGACACAGTAGCTGAAAGACTTAAATTGGCTCAGGAATGTTATCCCAGCACTGCTGTGTCCTGTAGAAATAAAAGGATACCATTTACATCAGCACATATTTCTGTAGCCTCTGGAACAAGCAGAACCAATATTATCACTGTAAGAAATCAATTTACGTCCATGGTATTGTTTCAAACTTTCTGGAATGATTTAGAAGCACCCAGGGGATTCCTTCTTTAAAATGGAAAGTCTGCCCCTCAACGAAAAAATAGCATTAAGATAAAGTAATTCTGAAGTCACCAGAGATTTCCATTTTCTTCTATAAATCTCTTTTATTATTTCAGTGCTGCCAATTCTTTTAAGATCCTGTAAAACTCCCTTAAAAATGCAGAAGGGACTTGTGTAAGTGAAAGAACTATTGTTTCACTTCCGGTCCTTGTCAGCTGCAAGCCACAAATATTTTGTGATCCCAGTTAAGGCAGCCATAGATGGCATTATCTCCAGCATCAGATGGGCACAGGAACTTTCCTTCCCAGACAGTTCATGAGTGTGCTTGGCCTCCTCATGGTCATTCCCACAGAGGGGGGTGGCTGGAGGGATCATGCTCAGCACATGATCCCGGTGCTCCAGAAGATGCTCATTGTAGGTTCCACAGCAGCTGATCCTGATCCCACGCTCTTTTCCCGTCCAGGGACATCTGTCTCTGTGTTGATGTGCATCAAACCTGGGGGAAAAGAATTCCAGGTTGTAGTATAGTTCTTCATCCACATAAATGATTAGATCATTATTGTGGTCTCTTGTTCAATGTTTTTCTTAAATGCTCATCTCTCACATTCCCACTTGATACCTGAGACGTGCCTTAGAGAATTTTAGGTGTTCACAGTCCATGAAATATGTGCTAGCTCCAGTTGAGAGCACTTGGATTCCAGCTGACTGTGAGTTAATGTTTGCAGGGAAGTGAAAAGAGGATTTGCCCTGGAAATGCAACTTTTGATGTTAATTCTGGTAAAACCACAAGCAAGGGAGGTTTACTGGTCTTAACAGTAAATGGCATTTGCACCAGTAACTGTGGTGTATGTATGTCATAGAATCATGGAATGGTTTGGGTTGAAAGGGACCTCAAAATGCCTCCAGTCCCACCCCTGCCCTGTGCAGGGACACCTTCCACTGTCCCAGACTGTTCCAAGACTCAGTGTCCAACCTGGCCTTGGACACTTCCAGGGATCTAGGGGCAGCCCAGCTTCTCTGGGCACCCCGTGCCAGGGCCTGCCCACCCTCACAGACAAGAATTTCTTCCCAATATCCCATCTAACCCTGCCCCCTGCCCTCCAATTCTTATATTTCCAATTATATTTTTAATTTTTCATAGATAAAATGTGGATTTTCAGTTTCAAATCCACCATTCATCTGCTGAAAAATCACATTGCTCATCACACAGACTTTCCACGCAACCTTGAGGCACAGGAGTGGGTCTGAGTCACTACTGTTTCTGTTGTAAAGATGAGAAAGTGTGATGGTCACATTGGCCTGGTGACAGTTTGTCTCTCCTCGTCTTTCAGTCACAAATGAATCCCTTGGTAAAGCGTTTGACCCAAAGAAACCCATTTATTTCAGGGATCCAGGTGTTTATTCCTCCATGGCTGGGCAGTGCAGTGTAAAAGCAGCATGGCAAAGTCTAATATGGAACTCAGGCAACTTAATTATCTTAAAACAATGACCAGTTCTTCATGGTGAAATAAATTATTACTTGATAATATGACTGACTTTTCAGTGAAGTTTCCTTTGGTGTTTTCACAGAAATAACTTAAGAAAAGGGTTGATTGTAAAAGAGCAGTGTGAATTTACGGATGCTTATGAAAGAAAGGCATTCCCCCTTGTCCTGTCCCTCCATCCCTTGTTCCCGGTCCCTCTCCAGCTCTCCTGGAGCCTCCTCGGGCCCTGCAAGGGCTCTGAGCTCTCCCTGGAGCCTTCTCCTCTCCAGGTGAGCACCCCCAGCTCTGCCAGCCTGGCAGCAGCTCCAGGTGCTGCTGCTGTGTCCCCAGGGCTGGGGCAGCTCTGCAGGTGGGGTCTCACCTGGGCACAGGGGCAGAGAGGGAAAATGATCAGGGATGAAATCAAGGATTTAAGCTGAATGTTGTAAAACAACTAAAATGTAAAACAAGTAAAAAAGAAAAAAAAATTCAAAACCCCTGCTAGAAAGAAGGCACCAGGAAGGCAGTGTAAGGATTAGGAAGGAGTTACTTGACAGGAATCTGGGAGAAATCTGGTTGAGGAAGGTAGCAGAAAACCTAAGACGCTTTTCTTTCTTTTTTTTTTTTTTTTTTTTTTTTTTTTCTTTTTTTTTCATTTAAAGATTTTATGCAGAAACCGTTTGAGATTTGAATGGGGCTTGGAGATATTTTGGTCAGCTGTCACGAACCCGCTCATTGTGAGCAGGAAATGAAACTGCCATCTTGTTTCAAAGCCACGCTGTAACACAATGAGAGCAGTTCCCAAAATACTTCCCAGTGCCAGAGAGCAGCCTGGGAGCTCAGGAAGCACCTGGTCACTCCGGGAGGCAGGTGGGGCAGCCACGCTTTTCACCAGAAGCATGCAGTGTTCCTGCTTTAGGATTCATGGAGAAAAGCATCCCAGACAGATCCTTCACAGGGTTTTGTTTGCTTGAGGGTTTTGTTTTTAGCAACTCTTGATGCACTGGGAGAATTGAAGAAGCAGGGAAAAATTACTTTTTTCTTCTTTTTTTTTTTTTTTTTCTCCTGTTACTCGTAACCACCTAATGTTTAAATGAGTTGCCTGGAATGGACATGTTTCCATTGAAAAACTCGTGGATTATTCTTAAAATTGAATGTGTGTGCACAGGTTTTGTCCTGTTAAATGAGATATTAAACTGTAAAAATTACTGAAAATGTGGAGACCTCAGAGCCCCTTCCATTGCCTAAAGGGGCTCCAGGAGAGCTGGAGAGGGACTGGGGACAAGGGACAGAGGGACAGGACACAGAGAATGGCTCCCTCTGCCAGAGGGCAGGGATGGATGGGATATTGGGAATTGTTTCTTGTGAGGGTGGTAAGGCCCTGGCACAGGGTGCCCAGGGAAGCTGTGGCTGCCCCTGGATCCCTGACAGTGCCCAAGGCCAGGCTGGACAGGGCTTGGAGGCACCTGGGACAGTGGGAGGTGTCCCTACCATAGCAGGGGTGGAATGGGATGATTTTAAGGTCTCTTCCCACCAACCCATCCTGTGATTCTGTGACTCATCTTCTGTCGTCAGTGGCAGGACAAAACATTTCTGAGTGGCTTCACTAATGAAAGCAGCAGAAGAATTATAACAAGGAGATGAGGCCCAAAATAGCACAAGGCCAATAAGTGTGAGCTGGGAAATGTCGCACTGAATTTGAAGTTTAATTAAATCCCAGAAAACGTTATGGGAAAATGGGAAAATGGTTTCTAATCTACAGCTGTCTTGCAGAGAGGGAAGCAAACCTGGGAAGAGTTTTCACAGATCTTTGAGTGTTTCATAGGGCCCAGCTGTCAAGTTTTGAGGGGTTCTTTTTTCTTTCAGCTTCCAAATCTTTGCTCTGTTTGGAGACAGTGCAGGTATTTCGGGATGGCTGGGGGAGTGGAGCTGCTCATTGCCTGTGTGGACAAGAGCTGCTTGAGCTCTGGTTTTTGCACAGTCTTTAGAAAAATTCCTTGCCTTGGAATACTTTCCTGCAGCTGAAAATTCCTATTTAGTTTTTACAAATTGCGAAGGAGATAATGGATTGTAAAGCTGCCCCAGAAGCTCAGTCATGCAAAGAGGAGGAGGAGTGGGAATGCTCCAGTGTGATTTGCCTCCCTACCTGCAGGTTTGATCCCCAAAAATGAAATTCCTATCTGTTCAAGTTGTCATCTCTTCTTAAAAAGCTTTGCAGCCAGGCTAGAGCCCCTTGGTGTAGAGGGAGGCAAATATTCCCTACTGGTGGCTTCCTTAAATCCCCAATTCCTGATAGCTGACTTGTGGAATGGTGTCATCCAGCTGAAGGAGGATATTATTTTTTAATGTTTCACAAATTATCAGAGCCCTGATGTAATTGCTTGTAGGATTGGGATGCTAATTAAAGGAATTAATCTCTCTCTGGTATTCCCAGTGTTGCTCATGGATAATGGGAAGAACCTTTTCCATGCACTTTCCTTGTGGCACCAGCATTGTCCAGGGCATACAGCAGCACCTTCCAGCACTTCCTTCTATGAGGACCTTCTTAAAAATCCTCTTGGATTTTTAAAACTTAGGGAAAGTTTCAGTGCTTGGGTTCAAGGCTTTTCATCTCACATAAAAGTCATGAGGAGCTGAAAATGATTCAAAATGAACATGAAAAAAAATTTGTTAGGAGGAATCATGGCAATAATTCTAGGATTTGGGTGCCTGAATTTTCTTGGATAAGCTTCTTTTGATAGGAGTGTTAAACCAGGTACATGGAGATCATTAAAAATCGGGTTTCTAGTTCAAGCTCAAGGGTATTAGAAATCAAAATTTTAAACTGCTCCTATTAATAAATTTGTACAGTGTTTACTATACTAGACTTATTTGTATTGTATATAGTAATTTAACAGATGAGAATTCAGTTTACTAAAAGATAATTTTCAAAAATACAGAATTCCAAGAAAAAAGTGCATAAAAAGAAGATGGCAAATCTGAGAAATACCTTTTTTCCTACATAAAATGTTCACAGATGTTTGTGGCTCTGTGTATACCCAAATAATTCAACATTTTTTGATAGCTGATCCGCTTCTGTCAGGCTCTGCTCTTCTCACTGGGCAGTTCATCCAGCTGGATTCAATGTCAGTTCATTCAGCTGGATTATTGCAGTGTATTTTTATGATATTCATATGTGACTTCAGGTCCAGATCCCTGGATTCTGTGTCTCAACATTCCCACTGAGTACAGACCCTTCTCCTGGCTGGGTCTGGGAGCCCCATTTCTAATTTAAAAGGGGATATTGGAGCATTCAGTGAATTAACTTTGCTGAAAGGCTCAATTTATTTAATAGCAAAGACTAAGCACTGAAGACAGCCTTGAATCAAAGAAATTCCAGCCCTGCCAGATCCTTGGGATGTCTCTTCCTGTGGGATTTCAGTCTCCTGCACTGCTCTGCCCACACAGTGTCGGGAGGGCCTCTGAGCAGTGGCACAGTGAAATTAAGGAGTTTTTAAAAAGGTTTGAGTATTAATCCTACAGGGCTGAAATAAGTTTGAAAAGGAGCTCAACTTTAATGCAATTACGTTCAGCAAATACTGTCAGGAGACCAAAGTATATTTAGGTATTCCCAATCAGGCCACACTTCAGAAGTGATTAAATTAAAAGATTTAACAGCACAAGATCCCATTTTTGTTCATTTTTCTGTTGATTTTTGTTACCCAACACTGTCCTGTCAAACAGTAGAAGATTAGAAAATCCTCTCAGCTTCTGGAGAAAATGGCATGACTGGTGATTCCATCAATCCTTGTTCAGGAATATTGCTTGGAATACTGCTTGGAAAGGGGATTCTGTGCCAGGCTTTGGGATGGGTGTGGGGAGAATCTGTTTGTGAAAGGGAAAAACCTTCCACAGTATTTTTAATTATGGACTTCAGGCTCAAATTATCTTTGTCCTCACCCACTGGTGCTTACAAGGAGTGCAGGCATAAATTGTTAGTGTGATTCCCCTGGAGATAATTGAGAATGGACTTCTAAAGGTAATAAAGCATAATTGGCACCCAGAATTCCCAAGTAGGGTTTGGGAACCCCGGATTAATCTTCCTGCTGCACTGCAGCTGCCATACCTTTGGCATTACCCCCACCATGTTTTTCCCTTTATTGTGGGAGATAATTGCTGTCATCATTCTGTGATTCCATAGTTATTGCAAATAATCACAGTGCTGTGACTCTGGGGCATTTTCCTTACAAGAACACATTTGTGTAGATTACAGAAATTCCTAGAAATAGTTGTGTGGGATTTGGTCCTTGCATTTCAGTGTGACTGGCAGAGTGATCCTTTCGTAGGGTGCCTGTTCAGGAACGTGGGGTTCCCTGTGTGAAGTACACTCTGCTCTTTTCATATTGCTTAATTGTCTCATGTGTTAGCATAAAATTTAATTGAATTTGTAATTTGAGTTGGAAAATGCCTGAATATTCTGAATATCCCAGCAAGACCATTTGTGTTGTGGGTGAGACAGAGCACTATTACATTTGCAGGACCACATCAAGCTGCAGGTGGAATCTCTTTGGCATGATAAGACCCTGCAATGCTTGGGAATATATTAAATTATTGACATTTTTAATACTGGGACATTTCCATCCCTGAACCTACTGTGTGAGCAGCTTTTGAATAGCCTGTTCACTGAATACAGGTGGCTGGAAACCCAAGTAGAGAAAACAAACAGATGGAAGTGATAAGTCCAAGGAGCAGTTGGGAACAACAGCCTGTGCTGGGGTAGAAAAGGTTTTGTTGAGATTTATCTGAAGAAGTAAATGAAAATGATAATACAGAGATTGAATCAACTGAATTAAAACCCAAACCCAGCAAAATAGGTGGTTAAAAAACTGCAAGGGTGCAAAAGAGTAAACACACACTCCTGAGGAATGTTTATGCTCAGTATCTGGTTTGTTTTTTTTTTTTTAACTCCTTTTAATGCATTTTATCTGCCAGGGGAGTATTTTTAAGAAAATGCTTGTTTCTTGATTTTTATATTAAATCATATTAAAAAACAGTTTTAAGAAAATATTTTAAGGAAAATATTTATTAAGAAACATTGGGATTTGTTGTGAAATGCATTTTCATGTGCACATCTGTGTCAGTTTAAGGTTTCTCTCCCTTAGCCTGTGTTGTTGTAATATAGAAAAGATTTGGATTTATCCAAGCTTATGTCTGAGTCAGGGATGGTTCTCTTGTAGCATGAGAGTTCATATGGAGACCTCCTGGTAAATCTGGATGAAATTCTGTAAGGAAGAATTCCCAGAGGTGGTTCTTTGTGTGAGATTTGGTTTTGTAGGAGGTAAATATAATCAGCTCTGGCCTGTTCTCGAGCAAAGTGCATTTCTTTAACTTACCTTCCAAATCATGTTGAAATATCAAAATATTTGTTGAGCTGAGCAGCAAAATAATTTATTTTTGGGTAAGAAGAACTAAAAATTCCAGACAGAGCACACAGCCCACTGCTGTTCCTCAGACATTTTGTGACGATGACGATGGTCTTGTGGTCAGTAGAAGAATCCCTGAAGAGCAGAAATGGTGTCAAAGTGCTGAAGGATTTAAATGCACATTTTTCCACATGAAGGAAGCCAATTATTACTGGCATGAGCAGTGTAGAGCACTCTGTACTCTGCAGATGCAAAGATATCATCATGGTGACAGCTCTGCCACAAAGTCATTTTCCAAATGTTGGATTTAAGCCAGAACATTTTTTTTCTCCCCAAGAATAAGGAAGCACAAAAGCAAAGATGCAGTTTATTAAAAATTTATTTTGTCAAAAGTGGATTCCCCCTGGGATTTATTCCAGAGCTGTGCAAGAAAAAGCAGACTAGGTCCAGGAAGTCTTGGGAGATACTTTTGGGGAATGTATTTCTAGATATTCCTAGAGTCTGTTTTTATCTCTCAGGGTTTTTAAGCCTTACATGGTAGGATTTGAAGATCTGGCTTTCCATGCTTATGGCAGTCTCACATCAGGGTGTTCTCACTGAATTCAGTGGAATTGTCCTTTAACCCTGGAGTGTTAATTTAGTGCCAACTCCATCAGGTAACTCTCACTGTTGTCAGCCTTGTGGCAATTAAAGGAATTATAAAGGGCATTTCCTTCCACGCCTGTGTTCACCTACCAGACCCTCATCCTAAAATGTGACAGCTACAGGGCACTGCCATGAGATGGTGGAGGCAAATCTTGTTATTATCAATAATTTTGCTTATTCTTGTTTTAAAGGAACATTTTTCCAGCGTTGGGGGAGGGTAACAGGCATCTGTTGGTGGCTGTTCCATATTTTTGTGTGCTCAGAGGAGACTGCAGCACCCCAACAACAAAGGTTTTGTCAGTAAAAACAATGACCCTGGCGAAATTGTAAAGGAACAAAATGATGTGCAGAACAATCATCAAGTGACTAATGAGAGCAAACAAAGAACTTGCAAACAAGCCCCAAACTCCTGACAGCAGAAAACACAAAGCTCTGGGGTAAGGGAAAGTGCAGAGTGTGTTCATGGGCACCCAGCTGAAAGGAACTTGGGGCTCTTGTGGTCTTCCAGTGTCCATTGTTCTCCTGTTTGTCGTGGTGACAGAAGAGGAAACTCCAAGTTTCATCAAACCTTGTCGATTTAAAGAGGCACTTTCTATTCCTGTCATTATATTCTCTCCCTACCTCTTGGTCTGCTGGTTTTATTTCCAGTTTTTCCTGTGTCTCTGCTCTTCAGCTGCAATATCTTGTGCTTCCTTGTTGAGAGCTGGTTTGAGCAAATGCACCCCTGGATAGGACGTAGTCATGCAGGAGGGGGATTTGGGGAAAACAAAAAGAAACAGGAGAAATTAATTAGCCTGACAGCAACAGTTGTGTCAGTCAACTGACTGTCAGGAACAGCTGACAGTCCTGTGTCACAGGACAGTGACACAGTTATAAAAATTCCTTAAAATTACTTTCTGTGGAAGTTCAAGAAGGAGCAGAAGCCAGAGAGGATCTTTTTGTGGGGACTCTTAAACCCTTCTTCTCTCAGACCTGCTGGCATCCTCTGGGCCTGCTGTAACAGGTCCATGTCTCTCCTGTGCTAAAGACTCTGGATCTGGATGCAGTGCTCCAGGCACTGGATTTCAGATATTCCCAGACAGAACTAGGCAGTGATACTTCAAGAGTGAGTTGCATCTGGACCTCACTAAAGCAGACTCATCAATACAGCCTTTTTATGTGCAAGATGATCCTGAGATACAGATAATTTTACAGCCTTAGATTAGCCTTACTTTGCATTACTTTGGATGCAATTTCCTGAATTCACCTGAAATCCTGATTTTACAGAGCTAAAACATGGGTGCTCTCCCTGCAGGCTGAGGAAGTCCAGCTCTCACTCTTGATCCAGGGAAGAGAGTTGGGGTTTGCCCTCAGCTTTCCTTAGCAGCTTTCTCTACTTGCACAACTCAGCAGAAAACCAGGATTTTTCCCTAAGAGGGAGCCTGCAAAGGGCAGGCTGGGCAGCAGTTTCCTGTCATTTGGAAGTCAGGCTGCAGCCCTGAAATCCCTGATGGGCACGGACAGGGCGCAGTTGTTCCTGTGGGTTCTCTGGGAATGCTGGAGCCTGATGCCAGCAGCTCCAGTTGCTCCAGGCAGGTTGTTCAGGGACACTGCTGGGGCTTTGAGCTGGGCTTTGTTGGGAATTCAGACATAGATGTTGTGTTTTGTTGACAAACACAGCCCTGATTTATTTCTACATTGAGGGGGTCTTGATGGAGAGGAAGGGATTTCAGCAGAGACAAATGCTGCAGGGGTGGAAGAGTTAAAAAGGAAAAATAAGCATCTTTTCTTGTGTATTAGGAAAAATTGATGCCAGGAATCAGCATTTTTAAAGGAAAATGACTGTGGAATGGAGCTGTTACCCAGAAAAAATGAGTTTTCCTGACCTTCCTTCCTTCTTCTCCTCATGTCCTTGGGAAGTGCTGTTCCATTTCACGGCTCTGAAGAGTGCTGAGTGTGGCAAATCCAGCTGATCCAGCCTCTTGACTTTGTTCTGAGTTTTAGATGAGTTTTTAAAATGCTTTATCCTTCACTGTCATATAAAAGGAGATTTGTTGCTCTGTTTGGGCTAAAATACAGACACTTCTCTTCTCACCCTAGAAAAGATTGAAGTTCATGCCTTAATTCTAAGAATACCTGTTGACCAATTATTATTGTGTGTACCTCAACCTTTCCTTTTAATATTAATTTTATCTTTTCTGACACATAAAAATTAAAACCCTCAGTGGAGTCTCATTTACCAGAATCATTCAGCTGAAAATTCCCAGACTGTGCCATCCGTGAGATCGCTCTGTTTGTTTAGTGGATTGTAAGCAGGAGTTTCAAGCACAAGCACTCAAAAAGCTTCACCCATCGTGTTTGCTCTGCAATTCAGATTGTTGGGCTTTTAATTTTAAGTGAGGAAAAGTTTAGAGTAATATTACAGAAAATAAAGGATGAGAGCTCAAGTCCCTGTTCTTAATGGATTCTAAGTGGTTTTCAAAGCAAAGCAGATCAAGGATAGATAAAAGGGGGTTTAATGCAAATGAGAGTAGGGTGCTGAAAGAATTTAATTTTCATTTTTCATATAAATATAGTCACATACAAAATTATTTTAGTCTAACTATAAAATAGAGAGTGGAATCTATGACACAGATCTCCCTTTTGATTTGGGGGCTTGACTCCTGAACAGGAAAATAACTCACATTACCAGGATGCAGTCCCATTGCCTCCACAGAGAAGTTACCACTCCACAGACACAATGATTTTTGTTCAGTTCATTTCTTTCCCTTATCTTTCTGTTTTCAGGCTGCAGCCCAGGCAGGGGAGGGTCAGCTCTAATTTTGTGCTGTTCCCTCCACCCATGTAAGGAAATTCCTTGCCTTCCACATCAGTTCTATTGTTTCCGGCCAAGTGGTGGCAACTCAGGGAGCCTTTGCCAAGCATTTCAGTGGCAAAATCAGCCCTCAAAAACTGTTGGGTAGCATCAGCTCAGAGAAGGATGGATGTTTTGAAGTGAAAACTTAATCTCACAGAGCCAAAGAATGGTTTGAGTTGGAAGGAACCTTAAAGAAAATCATATTCCACCCCTTGTTCGAGGATGATGTTTCTTGTCACAAGCGTGGGGTGAGGGAGTTTAAAATGCATAAAAACATAAATGTGTGTTTGCAAATATCAAATTGTTTCTAGGCAGTGGTGATTCAGATGAGACTGGTGTGAATTAGTCAGCGAAACCCACATGGCTTTACAAGTGTGCCTTTAATTGAGGGTTTTTAACCTAGCACTGGTTTTGGTGCCTGGTGGTTAAATGAGAGGTTTCGTTTGAACACCTGAATTTAAAGTGTAAAATTATTACCCAGAGCTTCAGCACAGATTTTAGGATTTTCTGTGCATGACAAACATGAACAGAATACCAGGAATATTTCAGAAATAAATGGGATAACAGGGAAAACTCACCTTGGTGGCTTCATACAACTCTGCTCTGCATTGTATTGGGCAGAGAGTTTCCATTTTTAATTTCTGTTTGCTTTTAAAATAAAAAATCCAGAGTAGTTCAGCTTGTTCTCTGTCTTCTCCAAGATATTGAAATGGTAATTTTTAAGTGGAGTGTGGCTGAGACCTGTTAGTGTTTTAGTGAAGAGACCTCGAAGTCAGTCACATAAATGAAGATGAAAATTCTACACAGGGTCTTTTCTACATTGTATGTTACTTTAAATGAGTAACAACCTCCCAAAGGCAACCAAATGTCCTAATAATAGCTAAAATACTTCCATTTACATATTTGCTTTTGAGGGAATTTTCATAGAATGTAGAACGATTAAAGCTAAATTCCAAAAATGTTTTGTATCATCTCTTGAAACAAAAAAACCCTCCTGAAAATGATGATCTGAACTGGGACTGAAGTTTTGTTTCTGGGAAAAAATTCTCAAAGTTATACATGAAACTTGGATGTTGAAATCTTGTCCCATTCCCTCTGTATATAATTTTATTGGTTTGAGTTATTCTCTAGGGTTTCTTCTAAAATAGGCTTTAGTTTGGTTGTGTATCCACTGCATTTATTAACAACTTCAACTCTTCTCAGCCTTAGTTCCAGCCTTTAGCTTCTCAAGTTTGGACACAGGGGGAAGTAGTTTTGTACCTTTATTATGGCAATTCTTCTGTAAAGAAATGATTTCTGAAAAAACGGTGACTTTTTTCTATCCTTGGAAATTGTAATTTTGTGCTACTTAACTTTGTATTATCTTGGGTTTGATGCTAGATTTGTTTTTTTTTTTTTTTTAAAAACCCTTGATTTCCTTTTGAAGTTGACAAAAAGACAGGTTTTTCAGTGGGATTGTAATACAGTAAGTGATTTAGTGCTCTCTGGAGAGTCAGAAAGAGAACAAAAGCCATTGTAAGGAATAATGGGTGTTGGGTTTTTTGAATTTCTTTTTTTTTTCCAGTTTCCCCTTCAAGTTGTGTGATGAGAAATTTTGAAAAGACTTTTCCTTTCAAAACCTGTGATGTTCAGTGGTTTGGGTCAGAGCGTTTGTAAGTGAGTGAGATTCAGCTGATAAAACCCCACGTGAATGTTAATTTATATCCTACAGTTCAGCAAGTCAAGTCTTTTGTTTTAATATGAACACATCCAGCTCCATGTAACAATTACCATTTTATAGAAAGGCTAAATCCATTATTATTGCAAGTCTGGAACCAGCCAGCTCTCTGATGCTGTGGCTGATGGGATGTCACCTTTTCTGTGCTTTTTAGCCTGTGCTGGAGCTGCTTTCTCAGTCCTGCCTGTGTGATACTGCAGTGACTTTCAGAACTTCAGTTCTGGCTGCTCTCATCGGTATTTAAGAACTTCATCATATTGAAACTGCTTTTAATTAATGAAAGGAGCCAGGCTGTAATGCAGTTCTCACATGCTGACAGACCTGTGTGCTCCCTAATGTTTTGCCACACTTTGCTCTGATGTCCTTTCTTAAATATCTTTATTTATTTATATCACACTCTGGGGGTTTCTGGCATCTCAGCAGAGCTGTGGTCGTTGCAGGAAGAGGGGGGAAATAATGAAGTTAATATTTCTCCTTTTTTTTTTTTTTTTTTTTTTTTTTTTTTTTACTATTCCTCGAACTGCAGGCTGCAGCTGGACATGAATTAATCCCGAGTGCTGCATGGATGATAATTGGAGGGAATGAACACGTGTGGGGCTGGGCTGTGTGTGCCTGATGTGTCTTTGTGAGCTAATTGTGGGGGCACTATTTACGGTCAGTGAAGAGGAATAGGCCCTTGGCATCCTGCCTTTCAGCTGACCTATTTTAGCCATCTATCTTGGAGAGGGATCAATCACAGCACACAAGTACCAGCTTCTCTCCGCTGGCTCTGCAGAGCACCCAGAGTGTCAAAACCCAATGCAGAGCTCAGCATTTATGACTTAAATGTGATGACACGAGCCCTTCGTGTGGGGTTTGACACAAAAACAACATTTGGGTTTGATATGGAGCTGTGAAATTCTCTTTTATGGAATTGTGGGATGAAAAAAATCACAGCTGCTTTGCAAACTGAGCACTTAGAATTGCTTTGCCAAATTGGAATTATTTCTTCACATTTCTTAGCAGAGTTGCACTCCAGCCCTGGTGTTTGAGCTGAAAAGCTTTAGGAACAGATAAAAGTTGACAGTTTTGTTTTGGGGGAGTTTCAGGCTTCCCGTGGTCCCCCAGGCAGTCTTGGCAGTTTCACCCATCATTTGTATTCTCTGTGAGCACAGGCCTGAGCTGCTGTTGGGGCTGCCCATGTTGGATGTGAAATGAGTGCCCTTGGAATGGGGTGGTGACTCTGGCACTCCTGTGGCACCCAGGGCTCATCCCTTCAGGGCTAAAAGCACAGGGAATGTTCAAATCCTGTGAATCCCAGCAAAGCTGTGCCCACAGCAGCACAGGCAAGAACTGAACCTGTGTCTGTGTATGGCTGCCTGCTTTCTCTGGATTTGCTGCTGGGAATTTCCTGATGTTTTCTTCAGTTGGCTCTAAGCTGGTATTAGGTAACTCTTGAAATAATTTTTTTTTTAATTCTGTGTAACAGAGTGTTCGGTGGAGCTGACACCAGCCCAGCCTGAATGAACCCCTGAGTGAACCAGCTACAGTGAGGGGGCTTGGGAGGAATTCCCAGTTTGCCACTGCTTTGCCATAATGGCTTCCTGATGGCCGCAGAATTACTTAGTTTGAGGCAGGTTTAATGTGTAAGGCTGGAGGGAACAATCTGCCTCTGTTAAAAATTCCTTTACACTTGGGAGGTGGAGTATGAAGAAAATAGTGTAGTGTGAAATGGATTTGGGATATCAGAGTTCGGATGTGAGAATTCCAGTCCCACCATTTGATTATCTCCTCCAAGCATCCCCCACTGAAGCTGGCTGTGTACTGCTGGGAAAACTTTGCAGAAGGAAGATCTCTTCTGTTCTTCCTGTCTTCTGAGGGATTTCATAAAACCATGCACTGGTTTGGGTTGGAATGGACCTAAAAGCTCATCCAGTTCTACTCCTGTAATGGGCAGGGGCACCTTCCACTATCCCAGGTTGCTCTGAGCTCTGCCCAACACTTCAGGATTTGTGTCTGATTTATCGTGTCTGTTCACCTCACCTTAAACGTTGGGCTGGATTTTTCAGGGGCAGAAACTATTCCTTAAGTCTTGAACAATTTCACTCTTTTCTCCCCCCTCAAATTTGCAAAATTATTTAAATAATCAAATACAGTTTTCTAGAGAAGCACATTCTTGAGTTTGTTGAAATGGAGTGTACACAGTTTCCATGAATACACCGTTCAAATTGCTGTCTGGGAAATACAACCTATTTAAAAATTTATATCACATATATTTAAATACATCCTGAGTTAACTATTTAAATGACATTGTCAGTCACTTGCACAGTCATATTTAACACAGAACTTGTGTAACCTGCTCTGTGTGATGTGATTTTACAGCTCTGCTTACAACAGAGCTTTGGGGTTTAAACTTGGCTGTCACTGCTGCGTTTGGGATAAATTTGAGTTACTTATTTGGTATTTCTGTGCACAAAAGAAAGTGAAGTGGCAGCTATTACTCAGCTGTTTTTGATAAGCAAACAGCTGGGGACATGTCCCATCCAGGTGTTGAGTGTCCTAGCACCACTCCCTGAGGAGTACTCTGGTTGGCAGCACCCCGTGGCCTGGCACCTCTGGGTGTCTTCCTTGCCCTCAGTGACACCTCCCTGAACATCTTCCCTTCTCCAGAGCTGCTCTGCCCCTGGGAACAGCTGGATGGAAATGCTGGGATGTTGTTGCAGTGCTGTGTGCTGCCATCTAATGGGAACCCAGCACTGTCATTCCTTCTGCCAGGAGTGAGGGATTTTCCAGGTCCCTTCCCACCCAAACTAGTCTGGGGCTGTGATTGTATCAAAATGCAATTTAAGTTCCTTTTCACTTGTGATGTCTTACTCAAGACTTGTGCTTCTTGCACTTCTCTTTCTGTCCAGTCCTCACAGGTGTAAATCTGCTAAAAAAAATGGTGTGAGCATCTTGCAAGTCCCAGGGTGATAAATTGTATACAGAGCTACTTCCTGCTTTTCCTGATTTTCTTTATTTCTTTCCCTCGTGCAGGCTCTTGATGGAAATATATATGATCACCTTAAGGATTATTTAATGGCATTCAGCAGGACTGAACTAGAGACATGCCAAGCTGTACAAAACACTTTCCAGTTTTTATTGGAGACTTCCAGCAGGGTAAGTTTGAACTGAATGATGCTTTGTAACTGAATCCTTGCAGCATGGACAAATCCCCAGGCCTGAGATTTGCTTCCAAAATCATGACAGAATTGAAAGGTTGTTATTTTTGGTTACTCCTGAGTGGTGTTAAGTTAGAAGGCACCAGGCAGCTTTCTTGGGGAGAATTTTTCCTCCAGCACCGAGACTGCCTTCCCCTGAGTGCATTTGCATCCAGAGATGCTGCGTTCTCCTCACCCTGCACATTTGGGAGGGGAAATTGCAGCTGAGGGTTCTGCAGGGTGTAATCTGGAGCAAAGCCCCAGGAAACTGCTTGGATCATTCCTTCATAATTGTCTGTCAACTTAAAATCCAAGCTATTACGCTGTTTTCTCCCTGGAATTAAGAGTGGCAAACACAGCAAACAAATTAGAGCCCTGTCATAGACGTGGTTTGTTTGCTTTGTGGAGCAGCCAGACTGAGAGAGGCGTGATCGCTTCCAGGGTAATTTTGATACTTAAATAATTCATCTGCTGGGCTAAAAGAAGGAAAAAAAATTGCCATTGAGCTCAGAAAAGCTGCTTTGGTGCAGTCATAATATTCCTTTCTGCGTTTACCTTACCCACCCACCCAGAAACAGAGCTCATTCACACAGAGATCTGGAGCAAAAGCTTATTTAACACATTCCTTATTTACCTCCAAGCAAGTGATCTCACACCTTCAGAGATCTAAAGTGAGGGCATGAAAAATGGGCTTCACCCTCAGCTTTGAATTTACTTGGCAGCAACTGTAAAAATAATCAAAACGCCATTTTCTCTTCAGTTGTAGAAGGACTTTCAATAATTTACCTTGGGGTGTATTATTCAGGTCTGCTTCAAATACCTTCCCCAGAAATGCTGGCTTGGAATCTTTCAGCTAAACAGGCTTCAGTATAATGTCTGCATAATTAATTTTTCACTGTTGTATCAGATCCTTTGTGTTGAGAATACTCAGAGAGCTGCCTGGTTGGGACTTTGATCCAATTCTAAACTGCCATATCCAAACATTTCCTTGGAGCAGGAATTCTTTCCTCAGATATTTGTGTGTGCTGAGGTCGGGGTGGTTCAGAGAGCTCTAGGTCTGGCTGATTTTGCACAACCACAGAGCCAGGCTGTGTGTGTGAGTTGTGTTTGTGCTTTACTCCGTGGGCACAGTGCCTGGAGATGGGACAGAAGTGTGAATCCAGCTGGCAGGTCTGAACAGGGCTTTTACAACTGGTTTCTACGAGTCCATTTGCTTCTCTCCTTGTGCTTCAGGAATGTGGGGAAGAAAAATTTGTGTTGTTTTGCTGCTGAAGATGCATGCTTTACTCTGAATATATTGACTGGTGGATTTTTCCACAAGCTTTCCTTATCCTTTCTTTCCATAACAGGTTGAAGTAATCAGCCCAAAAAAAAAAAGAACACAGAAAAAAACCTTTTCTCTCCACCAAAACTCATCCATGTCTTTCAAAAGCAGCTTGAGTTGTTAAACATGTAATAAATTTGTTAGCAATTTAGAATAAACCTGTCATCAAAGCAAAGGTTTTAAATATTTATTGGGGGTTTTGAATGCTTCACCTGTTCTTTGTTAGTTTGCAGTACAAGCTTGGCAGGCTCTGCTTGGAAGAGACACTCTAGGTCATTGGGAGGAATATTTTTGCTCTTCCATCTGAGCTACATTTCTGTTTGAAGGATGGAATTAAATTGTATTTGCTTTAGGAGGACACAAGTTGCTTCCCACAAGTGCCAGGGATGGCTCCTTGGATGGGCAGGGCTGGCTGACACCTCATGTGATGCAGGTTGAGGGAAACAGCTGAAAACCAGATTCTGTATATAAAATGCAGGTTTTTCATAGTTTTATCATTATTGGTTGGAGCTTTGGAGATTTTATTACTTCTGGGTCAGGGTGGCCATTGTCATTCCTCTGACACTGGAATGGGAGCACTGACCCAAAGGGGGCAGAGATTGATGGGATTTTGGGATGGAATTGTTCCCTGGGAGGGTGGGCAGGCCCTGGCACAGGGTGCCCAGAGAAGCTGTGGCTGCCCCTGGATCCCTGGAAGTGACCAAGGCCAGGCTGGATGGGCTTGGAGCACCCTGGGAATAGTGGAAGGTGTCCCTGCCATGGCAGGGGGTGGAATGAGATGATTTTTAAGTCCCTTCCCACCCAAACCAGTCTGGGGCTGTGATTGTATCACAATGCAATTTAAGTTCTTTTCACTTGAACAGTCTTACTCAAGACTTGTACTTCTTGCACTTCTCTTTCGGAAAAAAAAAATCTGATTTTCTTGGGAACATTTTCTGAAATTCCATTTGCTGTTTTGAGTCACATTTCCGTCAGGTTTCTGGTAAGAGGGCAAATAATTTCCTTTATCTCATCTCTGACTGTGCCTTGTTTCTGCATATGGGATATATTTAATGTTTGATTTCAGGTCTGCTGTAACCTGTCAATTGACATTGACTTCAGAAAGAAGCTGTGTAAGAACATTGATTTAATTAGTGAATAACAGGAAACCTATTTGGAAAAGTTGCAGCTTAATCCCAAGGATACAGTGTTGCTTTGGAGTATTTTTATTCTCTTTTTATCAATTGTCCAATATTTTGTGCAAATGCAGGATTTCATGTGCTGGGCTTGCACATCCTCCCAGACCTCCTGTTCTGATAACAGTTGTTTTCATTTTTAACCACTTATTGTAGCTTTGAGGGCAATCTCCTAGGAGTGCTGCTGGAAAAATGACTTTTCTGCTTTGAACTGAGTTGCTTGGGAGTCAGATTTCTGTGGGGAAAGCACTTAAAAATATATGTGGAGGTTTTCACATCCTCAGTAACTTAATTTTGGGGTTTTTTTTTCCTAATTGAAGTTAAAATAGCTCCACATATTTGGCATGGCCCAGGGTTGTGTGCTATGGTCAGTGTTCACATGGATCTAAAGGACCATTCAATGGAATAGCTGCTTAAATTAAATTATTTTGATGCCAGATCAGTGCTGAGCATCCTCTGAAGCTACAGATGTTTCCTTCTTTAGTATTTTCTGAATTTCTATTTCTGGGAATTCATGATGCAAATCCCTGTCTGTTTTCTCCCCATTTGAGTGTGTTTATGTTCAACTGCTCAAATTGGAGCAGTAATTATGTACTTTTCTGGTTTAGATGAGTGTGTTATTGGCCCTGGAGGACTATTTACTTTCTTTAACTGGAGATTAATTTTTTTACAGTTCAGTATTTCAGCAACACAAGCATCAACATTTTGCTGCATTAGAGAACAAGTTTTATTTCCCATTGTCCATGCAGCAGAGTTCTTGGTCATGCACAATGCTGCTATTTCTGGATAAATACCATCTTTATTATCTCCTTTGTACATGTAAACCCCCAGTTTGGTAATAAATTGATATAATTTTGATGCATTTTCATCAATTGAGGTAGTGAATGCTCTCTAAGAGTTCTTCAACCAGTGATCCTATTTTTTCATCTTGCAATCACTGGGTATTTCTTTGTAAATCTGTGTAAATTGTGACATAAGAGGTTTGTTTAGGGATCTGTGTCATGCTGCCTGAAACGTATCATTAAGCAAATTTGGGAGCTGAAGGAGTTTTGCTTCAGCAAAATGCAAGCTTGGAGAGTTTTCTCTGAAAGCAATTTAATAAAGAGAGATGAAGTTTGTAACTGATTTTGGATGCATGATTCCAAATAAGTCTTTCCAGCTCCCACAATTAATAATTTCTGCCAAATTAAGACTTTTCATCTCAAGAAAGAGCAGTGCACAGGAAATTACCCACAAGAGGGGGGAAAAATACTTATGGCAATGACACCACAGGGTGTCTATTCAGTAGTTGGTGGTTTTTCCCTCATTTTGTAGGTAAATGGCAGGGATATTTTAGGTCCTTGTCACCCCCTGTGTGTCCTGCCAGTACCTCTGAACAACTCAGGTCCTCAATTCCCTGATGGTGCACCCAAGCTTCTGCTGCAGGTTTCATCTCAGTTGGAAACTGTGCTGGTTTTGCTCTCCAGCTGTTTTTCAGTTCGCAAAACAAGGAGTCTAAATAAAGCTTTTTCTTTCCTCAGGTGGTGCGGGATTACAATCTCCAGCTGTTCTTACAGGAGAACTCCGTGTTCCATAAACCTCAGCCTTTCCAGTTCCAGCCCAGCGAAAGTGACACTGTAAGAGCCCTGTGAATCCCTGCAGTTACTTGGTCTTGCTCTATTTTAAAGCAGATTGTTCTAAATGGGGAGGAGAATCATGGGTATCCCAGTCTGGTTTAACCTCGTGCTGGTTTTTTTGGGAAAGAAGGGGAGAGTGGCCTGGTTGCAGGAGGTGGGTGATGGTAAAAAAAGCATCAAGCAGGCTCTACATCATCCACAAAAGAGCAGAATCTTTTTTTGGCTTCCAGATTGTGACTAACAGTCCTCTGTTTCACTGCTTTCAACCTAATTCCTACTAAATTTCCTTGCCTTTTTATCCTGCTGGTGAGGTTCTCATAATTTTCAATAATACTGGGTTACAACTGCACCAAATAAAGTGCCCCTGCACACCTAATTGCTCAAAGAATACTTAGAGATACATATAGAGAGTTACTAAAAATAATACTGTTAAAACACTGCATTCCAAAATAATATCCAAAAATCTTATCTTGGTTTCTGTGTTGCTTCCAAAGCAATCATTAATGACATTAAAATTGGGTAAATCAGAGTATGTAAGTGCCTTTCCAAACAGCACCTTGATTAAAGTGGATTCTTGATGTCCCATTGACATTAGTGATGTTATTTTAAGAAACAGCTGTTTAAAATAAGTTTGGATCTTTAAAGCATATAAACTTTTTCTGACTTGAATTCTTTATTGAACTGACTTGGGCACTCCTGATCTGCATTCAAGTGATTCAGATCAAGACCTGCCATAAGAGTGATTTTCCCAGTCACCCTGACATCTCTGACTGGCTCTCCTTTGTATTTCCCTTTTAACAAACTGTGATTTTGATTTTTATTCCAGAAAGAGTCAGTTATTCCCATAAATAAATGTTTGGACAATGCTCTTGGGGGGGATTGTTGTGGTGTCTGTGCAGGACTGGCTAATGCTGATGGGTCCCTTCCAACTCAGGATATTCTGTGATAAATTTTAGGTTGTTCTTGATAACAGTGAGCAGAATCTTTCTGAGTCTTTGCTCTGCCTCTCTAACCTTTGCTGCTATGTTCTCATCCCTGTGCACTCCCTGCATCCAGAGTTTTAATGCAGTTCAGCTGGTGGAGATTGAGCCCTCACCTGTCAGTGCTATGAGAATGACCATAGCAGAGGTACCTGGGGGTGTTTCTGGTCTGCCCTGTGTTATCCCTGTGCATGTGGGATGCTGAATTTACACTCTGGACAGGTGGCAACAGAATGCACAATCTCTAGATATATAAAACAGAAAAGGTAAAAAAAAAATTTAAAAAATTTAAAAAAGCTTTTTTCACAATGAGGCTTCAAGGAGGAAAAATCAATTTAAGGGTGTTATTCGTGGGGGGCAGCTTCACACTTCTCCTGTGTTCTTGCACAAGGTTTGTAATTGATGTTCTAATCTGCTGGGGCATGAATTAAAACTTCCCAGCTCAAGACAGTGCTGTGTGTAATTGGTTGTTGCTCCTGTGTGAGAGGGAAAGGTCTGAGAGCTGCAGGCTCTGAGTATGCCCTGGTGAAATGCAGCCCCATTGCTGGTTTCATTTGGCTCTTTTTCCAGAAGGCCATCCCCATGGGCAGGAGAGCTGGAAGTCACTCCCAGTAAACTCTGCAGTGTGAGGAATGCCAGGATTCTGTGCCATGGCACTTGTGTGGGCTCACGGGGTCCATGTGTGCTGCTGGTGCTGCCTGACTCCAGGAATTTTTGGGAAGCAATGAATGGGTCCTTCATGTCTCAGTTCCTCACTCCTTTGCTTGGCTAACCCTCTTGGGCTGCAGAATTCCTGCATTTCCTCAGTGCACTGCAGCTCTTTAATCTGCAGCTGCTTAGGCTGTAACCAGTTTTGCCCAAAATAATTCAGTTATGCTTCTTTAGGATCCATGTAGCTCAGCTGACAGGATCCTACCTGGGCAATCCCGATTTTAATCAGTAAGTACAAGGGAATAAAAGCTCTTGCTCAGGCTTTGAATTGGTCAGAAACTGGGTGTTTTCTAATTGATGGAGCAACATTTTAATTGCAGGAGAACAATTACCAAGCATTCTTTTGCCACATGTTCTGTTTCTAGATGTTTTGCAGAGGTTTCTCAGTTGGCTTTTAATTTCTGTGGGTTGTGCATGATAATTTTCACAGCAAGGACTGTAAGAAAAAAGTAGAGTCATAAATACATCTCATCTAAAGTTTAATATGAACCTTTTCCAAGAACAAGTTGCGGGCTCTCTTCAGGCTGACCCACTGGGCTCAAAATTCAGAGTATTTAAGTGTTATTGGATTGGAGTTGTGAGGGCTGTAGGCAGGAAGAATGTTGTAAACAATATGGATATGGAGCTCTGAATGGAGAGATCTGAATTCTGGTGGAAATTCCACTTTTCCATGGTCCATCCCAAACTTCAGTTTTATTACCAGGATTTCTGTGCAATCCTTGAGTCAGGGACAGCTCAGTTTGCTTCCAAAAGGATCCCAGCGTGCACGGTCAGAGCCTGCAAAGGGGTCTCTTCCTAAGAAAGGAAGGAATGAAACAAGCTTCCATCAACTTCCAGGAGTTTTGATCCCAAAAATCCCAGTTGCTCTAGGTAAAATATACACTTTTGAGTGCCCACCAAGAGAAAACCACTTCAAAATGTTTTACATCAATCAGATATTTTCTTTTATCTAAAAAAAAAAATGTTTGAGCTGGAATTTAATCAGTGGTTCATGTTACTAAATTACTTAAATTATTTCATTGTCTTAGTTCATTTTGATGGACATAAATTCTTAATTTTAAAAAAGAAAGTTTTCCAAAAAATCCCTAAAATAAACCACTTACCCTTGAAGAAATGGTTTGTTTTAAAAATACTCAGAAAGAAATGATTGATCAGTTCCTAGCAAGCTTTAATCCTCTCCAGAAATGGATTCCCAACATGGATTTATAGGCAGCAAAGCAGAGAATGGAAAAGAATCTTTTAAAATACCTTTATCCTGCCAAGCAAATCCAGTCAGCACATCTTCCACGGAGGCTGCTGTGATACTCCAGTTTAATCATGCCCCATCCTCCCACGAGGACAGGGCAGCAGAGAAAGGAAATTGGCCAGCTTTTCTCTGTTTCCTGCTTGCAAAAGCTGCTTTTTCCTTGATCCCAGGGTTATCACGTGAGAAAAGGAGGCAGGTGACACAAAAGTGTCCCTGGAACGGGAGGAGAAGGGCCCTGAAAAGCTGACATTTTATTTCTGGGGTATTTTTCCTGTTTTTTATTCACTGTTTCCTCAGAGAACATGGGGACAAGCTGTGGCCCAGCTGATTTCTCCCACAGCTTCTTGACGTGAAAATAATCTTGCTTTCCCCCTCTTAATTTGCACAAAAACACCTCAGGTGCTTCAGTGGAAAGTTTTGCAGTTTCCCCCCATGTAAGTTGGCTGTTTTATGGGTAGATTGTGAAAATAAAGATGAATTTCCCTTCACTCTCAGAAGAACATCTTGGAATTTGTCAGCATCTTCTGTGAAGGAATTTTATATAAGTTGCATTAAAAGGGCCCATATTTCTATATTTACTGTGGTCTGTACATTTAATACCAGAACAGACTGGTTTTAAGTACGACTTTCTTGAAGTTAAACCTAAAAAAAATAATTAAAGTTATTTAATTTGATCAACTTTTTAATACTGGAACTGCTTTTAAGACTAGAACCTTTTAAGACTGGTTCTAAGTATAACCTTTTTACGGCTAAATACATATTACAAAGAAGTAATTATTTAATTTTATTCAGTTTTAGGGATTCTTTTTGAGGAGAATTACAGCCATTCAGGTAAAGAAATGATCAGTGGGTGTGAGTGGGCAAAGCTCTGCCTTCCTTCTGTGACTTGACCCATCTTGTGCCTGTCTAAAACTGAATTTATTTAATCCCCCTCTCCCCAGTTGTGCTCAAAATAAGATCTGAGATCTGATATTTATATTTGAGGTTGATACTGAAGAAAAAGGAAAGTTTAGGGTCTACTGGGTGTTTAACTTAGGTTGAATGTGAGGATCATTTCTGATTTTCTCTTAAGTATAATGAGCTGAAGTTGGCTCCCACCCTAATGGATTTTATTTTAATTTTCACCACCTAATTTTAATTTAGAGAGCACATAGAATTCTTTGGCTTTTAGCAGTCAGGAAACAAAATTAAAGCAAAGCTCTCAGTATTTTCTAACAATGAAAATCAGAGAGCAGAAGTTGCACTTGAAAGAAGTGGCCACTTCAGAACTGCAAATTTGTTTATATTGCATTGAAAATATCCACAAAATCAATTTTTCTGGGTCAAACTTGATTTTAAAAGTCTTTTTTTTTGCCTTTGTTTACCTAATGAGGGCAATTTTTCCATATTTCTGGTTCTAATAGATTTTTTGAAAAATAGGCTGGGAATGGAGCTGCTGTGAGGGCTGAGGCAAATGAGGATAATTATGAGGGTGAGAATAGAAGTAAATGAGCAAAAATACTCTGCACTCTAATTTCAAGATTAATTTCAGTGAGAACAATAAAAACCTTTAAAAATAAATAAGATTCGAATTCATTTTAATAAAAGGGTTGTGCTTTTCATGTCTTGTATGCAACAAAAGTTCTTAATACAGAAACATCAAGGCCTAAGAATAACAAAGCTTTGTTGATCGGTGATATTTAATAAAAATCAATACTTTTAAGATTCTAGACTTCCAAAACAAAAACAGAAAAACTGAAACAAACAAAAAAACCCCAAAACCCAAAACAAAACAAAAAAAATCCCTGCCCAGTCCAATGTTCCTTTTCTTCTGCAGCCCCCTCATCAATTTATTAGATTTATATAATATTGTCTAGTATTAATAATATATTATAAATTTGTTAGTTTAAAAAGCAGCATGTGGTTCTATAAAGCAGCAATAATAGGTTGATTTGGATTTAGCCTTATTGTAACATATATGTGATAATAATAATAGTGGATTTAAAGTTTTTTTTGTTATTCTGAGGGGGGAAGAAAAAAAACCTTTATGCAAAAAAATCTTACTTTTTAAAGATGAAGAGTGTCCGGTTGGAAATTTACTGAAATAATGAGTCAGCCCCAGCTCGCTCTTGGCTAAATTAAAATTAAATTAATTCAGCAATAAGAGACTGAAAGGAGCCCCAAAGTTGGCTCACGATTTTCTCAGAACTGCTGAGTTTAGCAGTGAGTTGTGTGAAAAATGTCATGTGTGTTCCTTCCTCCTCCCCAGAGTGTTGCTCTGCAGCATTGGCATGGAAACTTCTTGTTTTCACCTCCTTTTAGAAGAAATGCCTGGTTTTAAGCTGTGTTTTCTGTCAGTGCTTTGCATGCAATCAATGTTCCCTGCTTTTTGTCTTGCTAGAAGTGAACTTTTTTAGGCTTCAGCCACAAAAATAAGGAACTTTGAGGCTCAAAAGCTGGTTTTTTTTTTTGCTTTCAAGACAGCACTGTGCCATCTGCATCGGATATAACCAGATAGATAAGAATACAGGCTGAATTTGGCCTGTTGGGAGGCAAATCCTGCACCTGCACCAACATTTCAGACCAAAACAGAGAAGTGACATTTGGCTGCAGCCTGAATGCTTTTGTTAATTTAAGAAGCAGCACTGCTGCCCCTAAGCTTTTTAGCTGCCTGGAGCCATCCAGAACTTTGTGTTTGGTTTACTGATCGAATTTTTAGCACTAAACACTGTTTTTGTTGTAACCCAAGCCCTGAGGGAACAGCAGAATGTCCATCTATGTTTAGCTCAGGTTTTTTGGCTCTCCCTTCATTCCTTGGCCACGCAGAGTGGGTTTGGTTTCCCTCTCTTTTTGGAAGAGGTTAAATTGAGGCATTCCAGGCCTGAAAGCACTTCAGCTTCATGGAATAAATCAGGATCAGACCCTTCAGTTCCTCCACCTTCTTCCTTGCAATTTGGACTTTAATGTCCACAGCAGATAAATCTGGTTTAGCTCCTTTCTTCTCACCTATTTTTATGGCAGCTGGGTTTTCATTTTCTTGATGTTCCTGTCCAGTCTGTCTTTTCCAGAGGGTACAGAATTAAGGCTTTTCATTGCCACATTTTTATTTTGTTTTATTTTTTAGACCTTTAAGCAAGGGTGGGGTCTGCCTGGGTGCAACACTGCTTCATAAATAACTAATAAAAGTTTGATCCTACAAAATTCCTTTATTTTTAGTAGGCCTTAAAGAGTAGCCACAAACGGCACATTCATTTTTTCTGGTCAAGTGCTTTTGATAAATAGACTAAAACCCAAAATCACACTTGGGGTAATGGAGAAGATAATCAAGTGACTGAAAAGTCTGGATTCTTTCCATATGAAAATGAGCTGCTGAGTAGTAGCAAGAGCAGTAGGAACACTGAAAATATGTTATGGGCTGTTTTCACTCTCAGATGTGTGATAGGGAAGAGGAAATGTCAAAGATTCTGCTCAGGTTTAGGCTCAGGTGGAAGCTGTGGAAGAAGCTGTGTGATAAACTGGGAAAAAAACTGAGGTGAAATATTATCTTAAGGATTGGACGTACCTAAATAAATCCATGCGTTGTCTTCTCCAGGTTTATAATGGGATAGCTTAACAGAGGTAATCAAAGAAGTCAGTAATGAATGAATATGATTCTTTAAATCCACCTCAATAAAAGCCAATTTACTAATTAAATTGAGGGGATGGGTGAAGAGATCCTCACCTGAAGCTTCACCTTCCTACCTGATCATCCCAGAGCTGGCCCTGTGCCTGTACCTCTCCTCTTCCTCTTCTGGGCTGCTCCACACCTTACCTGACAATTCCCTGTGCTTGGAAAGTAACTCTGGCTGGCATTTCAGACACTGAGAATAGAGGCCAGGTTCAGTTTTGGCAAAGAACTTCTCTGAACCAATTTTGCTTCTTTTTCAATTATATCCCCTGATAGGCTGTCAACCAGTTAGTGGTTTTGTGTCTTCCATGAGGACAGTGTAATCTAAAGGCCAGAAAAATCTTGTTTTCAGAATGACTTCAGTTTGCCTTCTGGTGTCTCTTGGTTTTACCCCAGTTTGTGCCAAATGCTGGTGTAGATGAATAAACTCTCATCCTTCCTTGACACAAATCATTCCACTTTTCCTGCTAAAATGCCTGATAACAGCATCTCTTCTTCTGCAACAGCTGGAGGCTTCCCTGCTACCCTGAAAATAATTCCATGTCTTTCTCCTCTCTTACCCTTTCCTGATGGCTAACCTTGGATTTCTCCTGCCTAAACAACCTTTTCATCATTCTGGGCTTTTCCTCTAGTTTCAAACTCCACCTGATGAAGAAAAATGGTGTCATTTGAACCACACAGAGTGAGAAATTTGTGACACAGGCATTTCTTTCACACTTCAACAGCTCTGTGCGTATTCTCTCTTCTTGAGTCAGTTTATAAGGGATTTTTTTTGGTTGATCTCAAAGGCTGGGCAGCATTATGTCAGGACTTGTGATAAAAGGAATGCAGAGGGGTTGTGGATTGCAGCGACTGGATCAGGAAAAAAAAAATCATAGGGACTGGTTGAGGTTGGAAGGGATCTCTGGAGGTTGTCTGGCCCAGAGCTGGTTGTCCGGGACTGTATCCATGTGGCTTTTTGATATCTTCAAAGATGGAAGATGGTTCTTTGACTCTGTGACAAATGGAAATGATGGAAAGATTGGGAATGATTTCAGTCATTCCGTGCTGGGAAATGTTTCTGTTCAGTTCAGCCTGTAGACAGTGGAGAACTATTTCATCTTGCTTAACTGGAACTTCTTGAGGGGGACAGTTTTACTTTTTGCCGTTGACACAACTAAAGCAGGAGTACGATAGAACAATATCAAAAATGTGATTGGAAATTTCAGTCTCTGTTTTGCAGACAAACATTTTTGGACAGAAACTGCTGTGCTGTGCTAAAATATTTGATGGCTTAGTGGTTGGATCACAATTTACAAAGAATGAGCCCCTTGGTCACACTAAACCTTTCATCTTTAGGAAGAAATTGTTCCCCATGAGGGTGGGCAGGCCCTGGCACAGGGTGCCCAAGGAAGCAGTGGCTGCTCCATCTCTGGAAGTGTCCAAGGCCAGGTTGGACAGGGCTTGGAGCATCTTGGGACAGTGGAAGGTGCCCCTGCCCATGGCAGGGGTGGGGCTGGATGGGCTTTTGAAGTCCCTTCCATCCCAAACCATGATTCCATGATCTTTGCTTCCTATAATGCCTTTTTACTTTGGGAATTGAATTCTTGTGAACTTTTGGCTTTTGGAGTTGCCTTCCCACAACCTGGTCCCATCCCAAAGTTCACCAGGAGGTTCTTGTCACACCTTCCTTGTTTCATAAGAAGCAAGACCCCAGGCTGATAAATGTAACACAGAGTTACCCTGTAGGCAAACACAGAGGTAGCCCAGGGCCTGGGCCATCCTGACTCATCCCTTGTTGCCTGTTCCAGAGCCGACAGCTGGAATCAGAGACAGGAACGACCGAGGAGCACAGCCTGAACAAGGAGGCACGGAAATGGGCGACGCGGGTGGCCCGCGAGCACAAGAACATCGTCCACAGCCAGAGGGTAGGTCTGGGAAAAGCGTATCCCTTGGGACAGGAGCTGCTGCCAGCACCAGGGACTCACCTGGGGCCTGCCTTCACATGGGTTTGAAAAGTCTGTTCCACACCGGGTAAATCCGTGAGGAATTGGCTGTTAAATCTAATGCAAAGAGGCGAAGTTAGATGCGAATTGATAAATTTATTTCTGTGTCTGTGGCTGATCTTTGAAGAACCATGGGCTGTGTTTGGGCATCAGGCGGCTGGGTTTTGGAATGTGTTGAATGTGTCTCTTAGGAGGGAGAATAAAGACAAAAGTTCCTTGCTCTTCCCCCGAAATATCCAGGTATGAAAGAGTCTGCTGTGCTTTCACAACAGCCTGCCCAGTTTCCTGGTCATCCATACAATTCCAACCCCTGAGCACAGCATCAGCTGGAGAAAAACAACATCCAGAATGCTCGGACATCTCTGGGAAGGCTCCAGGGAGACCTCAGTGTCCCTTCCAGTGCCTAAAGGGGCTCCAAGACAGCTGGAGAGGGACCTGGGACAAGGGGTGGACACAGGGAATGGCCAGAGGGCTCAGCATTAGAGTGATCACCTTTTCTTTCCTGGGATGGACCTTTGTCACCCAACCCCAGCATCCAGACAGTAACTGATTGTCACAAATACCTGTCTTTGGCATCTGCTGCACCTGTGGTGTGTTTCCTTGTTCCTGGCAGACCCTGGAAGAGCTGGAGTGCCATGGGCCCGTGATGTCCGAGCAAACCCGAGCTGAACTGGAGCAGAAAATAGACGAAGCCAGGGAGAGCATTCGCAAGGCTGAGGTACAGAGGAAATTCTTTTGGCATTTTCATTTCCTTCCCACAGGTAGATCTTTGTTACAGCTTCATTTCTTGGTGGAAATAGTATTTTTAGCATCAAAACCCAGAGAATTTTAAGATTTTTTTCTTTTCTTCATTTGGTATTTGTCAAATCACTGACTGAACATTTTGAAAATCCAGATCAGAAGAGTGATATTAGAAACACTTAATGATGAAGAGTGAGTCCTCTTACTGCACTTTTCTCTGTCAAAGGTCAAGAATCTCTATATTTACGGGCCTTATCTGAAACAGATTGAAAAAAAATCTCATTGTTTTTTACTAATCTCCTTCTGCTTGAAGGAATTTATACCAGAAAATGGTAAATGGGATTTTATCTCTGTCTTCATATTTTTAGGTCCTAGAAGCAGCTGCCATGTGCTGTTGTGGTGGGTTTTGTTACACAAACTAAATCTGACTGTTGATGGGAAAACATTGGAAATGATCCTTGTATCTCTAATTTTACTGTGAGGTGCTATTAAAAGGTTTATGGAGGATTTGAGACCTGTTGTAGGTTAAGACTCAAGAAAAACATAACTTCTTATTTGGCTGCCAGTGTTGGGCTGGTCAGAGTGAGCTGTTTTCATGGCCACTGACTGAAAAACCCCACTGCAGGCAGCAGGATCTGATCTGCTGGGTTTGGGTGAGTGGGTTGCTTAATTAAAACTGTAGAAAAAACCTAATTGTTTCAGTGAAGTGCTTCTCATACCTCAGAGTACCTGATGTCATTAGGAATGTGATTTACAGGTGAAGGGGTTAGAAAATACAGAGCAAACTTATTCCTTCTCCTGGCAGGAGAACTATCAGGCTCCTTTTTTTTTTTTTTTTTTTTTTAAGCAAATGCAGGATATGTGTTTTTTAAAACCTAATTCTTACACAAAGTGGTTTAAAAACCTGTTTTGAGTAAATTATTTCCAACAGACCATACACCAAAATACTTGTGTATATACATGCATAGTTAATGATTAAACCTGCAAGGATAAAAGCAGCAGCAAGAAATCAAATCAGGATAAGAAGTTGCCAAAGAGAAAGTTCTTGCAGCAAAATATTATAAAAGGTACAGATTAAATCAGTCTGGAACTTATGTGACTTAGGAGAGAGGGAAAGTGCCAAGAAGTGGAAGTTTTATATATTATTTTCTCTAAGAGATGTATTTTAGGTAATTCAGACAAATAGTGTATTTTCCTGGTTTTCCAGTGTGTTGGAGTTAAACTATCCCTTACCTTCCTAACATTTAACACATGCCATGCTTTACAGGGAAATATGGTGCCAGTGCCAAGTACTTGAGGATGAAACTCAGTGACTGGGGGATTTTTGCCAACTTCTTTCTCTTCTGCTGCATATTTTAAAGACATGCAGTTATCCCTGAGCTTTTGGGATGGTGTGGAAACCGCTTTGTGGACTTT
The DNA here is from genome assembly GCF_031753505.1 of Anomalospiza imberbis. Taxonomy (NCBI): domain Eukaryota; kingdom Metazoa; phylum Chordata; class Aves; order Passeriformes; family Viduidae; genus Anomalospiza; species Anomalospiza imberbis. The sequence continues at coordinate 31,757,280 of NC_089682.1, forward strand.
TCTTTATTGCCACCAAAGCTGTTTATAGTGTAGCATTGTTTATTTTTTTCAGATAAACCAATAAGTGAATTTAGGGGGATTTTATTTCCACTTGGGAATGGCTTTTTCTTTTAGCCCTGTTGGTCCTCACTCCCCTGAGACTGAGCTCAAGACCACAAATCAGACACACACAAAATCCTAGAGAAGGGCAACCTAAGCTTTGAGCTAAAACCTGTTCTTTGGGAATGCAATTATAATTGCTTGCAGTGTGTGAAAACCAAACATTCCTGCATATTAAAGTGCACCTGATTGAGTTGGAATTACTGAGGGTTGGGTTGGGGAGTGGTATTTGTACAAAAAGTTATTTAGGCTGTAGGGAGGCTGTGGATTTTGTTCTGGTATCACATCTGAAGGTGTGTGAGGATGACACAGAGATTTGATTTTTATTTTATTTTTCTCTTGAAATGCTTGTGATTTTTATGGAAATTTTTATGCCTGTTCTATCCCATTTTGGTTTCTTGACTAGTTAATTTTCCTTTGCAAATCCACTTTCTCCCTTTTTTTCTGTCCTCATCATTCCTGAAGGGGAAGACAACTTCACAAACACATTGGGATTAATTCTTTCTGGTTTGGTTAGAGAGGATTTTATTGGTAAAGGTTTTTTGGTTTTTTTTTTTCCCAGGGTGTATTGGGCATAGAAGTGCTCATCTCATTGCCCTCTTCCTTGGAGACCCTGAATCCAGGGAAATCTAAGCCCTGGGAGGAGCTGAGGAGCTGTTCCATATGGATAACTGGATTTAACAAGTACAGGGATGTAGAAACAGGTGTAATTTGAAAGTACAGCAAAGGAATTGAGTAAAAGTGTGCTCAGGATCAGGAAATATTGGAGAATCCCAATTTTTTTTGTCTTCTGCAAGATGGATATAAAGCTTCACATTGGCACATCGACAGCTCAGTGGGCTGTCTCTGATCTTTTTCTTCCTGGGATAACAGCTGTTTTTCCTTGTGATGTTTTCAGGGAGCAAACTCCTTGATTAGAGTCAGGGAAAAATTAGGATTTCCAGCAGAGTGCTGCTGTGCAGGTGATACGTGGCAGATGTGACAGTAACTGATAATAAGAACACACATTTTTGTGTTAAAATTGGAAAATACGAGCTTTGTTAAAGGAGGGGGTTTTTTGTTTGTTTGTTTGATTGCTTCTTTTAAAAGGAAATGTTAAAATAATGTTAGATTTTTGAGTGATAATACCTCTGGCACTGGCAAAGAAGTAAAATTGACTGTAGTTAATGACACACTGTGGAGTTTAGATCCAGAGGGATTCTATTCTTATCCCAGCAGCATTGAACCACTTTGATAAAGACAAGCCCTGAGAGCACGAGGTGCTCCTTCAAATTGAAAGTGGCACAATTCAGGCATCAGCTGTAAAGGAGATCAATTAAAAGTTTGGGAATTGATACTGAAAACTGATTATTTGTGAAAATAAACCATTCTTGGAGCTCCTCTGTACTCACTCACCCAATTCAGTTAATTGAAGTAGAACTTCTGTGATTTCAGCTTTGATTTCTGTAACAGTAGGAAGGAAGGGAGGAATTGAGCTTTCCATTTTCCCACTGCCTGAATCCCTTTATCTTTCAATGACTGGAGACAGAAATTTACTGGCAGCAGAGCCCAACTCCCCCTGGCTGTCCCCTCCTGTCAGGGAGTTGTGCAGAGCCACAAGGTCCCCCCAAGCCTCCTTTTCTCCAGGCTGAGCCCCTTTCCAGCTCCCTCAGGAATTCTCCAGCCCATTCCCAGCTCTGTTCCCTTCCCTGCACACCCTCCAGCCCCTCTTCTCATCTCCCTTTTCCTCTCTCACACCAGAGGCTCCAGCGTGGCTCTCCCCAAGCAGTTCAGTTGTCCCAGGGCTGACAAGATTCTTCTCCAGGATGGTGGGAGATGTTTCCCATTTGCTCTCAGGTCTTTGGGCCTCCACAGCAATTAATCCTCTTCCCACTTAATTACAGGGGGATGTATTTTGTCTCCTCATCAGGATACCTACAGCTCTCCAGAGAGTGTTTGTACCTGATTAGATCTGGTTAAGGCTCACTGCAGTGCTGTTTGCTCTGTTTGATCAGCTCAGAGGTGTAGGGCCATTTTTAGTTGTACCTGGGGGGCTGATTTCTCCCTCTCCTTGTATTTGGCTGTGGATATTTATTGCTGGGTTGTGTCACAGTGGGAACAAAGCAAATTCCATATGCTTCAGGAAAATAAATAAAATGGAATCACAGAATCACAGCATGGTTTGGGTGGGAAGGAGACCTTCAAGATGATTTAGTCCCAACCCCTGCCATGGGCAGGGACACCTTCCACTATCCCAGGCTGCTCCAAGGTCTGTCCAACCTGGCCTGGAGCACTTCCAGGGAATAAGGCTCCTAATCCAAAAAGGAGAATTTGTAAAATGCCCCTCGCTGCCATCTCTGGTTGAGCTCAGGAGACAAAGGCTGGGTGAGCAGTGCAGGGAACCAGGTGCCTTCCCTGCAGGAGATGTGTTGGAGCTGTTGTTCTTTCCAGGTCAGCAGATTGAGGACTGGCCTGGAGAAATCCCAGTGACATCCACAGAGCAGGAATTTCAAACTATCTTGGTGAAAAGCAGTTTAGTGAGGGGTATAATGACTTTTTACATGGTGGGTAATACCAGGACACAGGGAATGGTTTCCCACTGCCAGAGGGCAGGGATAGGTGAGATATTGGGAAGGAATTCCTGGCTCTGAGAGTGGGCAGGCCCTGGCACAGGGTGCCCAGAGAAGCTGTGGCTGCCCCTGGATCCCTGGCAGTATCCAAGGCCAGGCTGGACAGGGCTTGGAGCAGCCTGGGATAGGGGAAGGTGTCCCTGCCATGGCAGGGGTGGGAATGGGATGATTTTCTAGGTGATGGGCTTTGGGGTGTCTAATCCAGCCTGTGCCTCATTCTTACTGACTGTTTTGGCTCTGAAATGTCCATTACATTTTTCACTCTATGAGGAACCAGTGTTCACCCCAGGACCGCAGAGAAACGTGATAATAAATGTTTGCATGCATACATTTTACAGACACTTACTTCCTTACAGAATTTGGGTGATGTCCATTCAAGCCCCGTTCCCAACAGCTTGAGAGCCATTTCTTAAACCCTACAGCTTCAATACTTAGGGATCTTTGATGCTTTATGTGCCAAAGCTTGCGAAAAACCCATCTGCCACTTGGGCTGGAGCTGTGCAAGTGGATTCTTCTCCAGGAATAGCTTCCCCTCTGTTTCCTTAACCTTGGAATTCCCTTGGGAGAGGTGTTATGTGTACCAGTGCCTCATTTCCTGCTTGCTTCATGTTGGATTTCAGATTATTTAGCATATAAATTAACTGCTGGAATAGCTGTACAAACATCCAGCCCAGCCTCCCACTTAGAACAGAAACTCACTCAGTGTAGTGGTGGAAAATGTAATTTATAAGCTAATTCCCCACCTGGTGCAGAAAAAGGATCCAGATTTTAGGTGAGTTGCGTTGGACAGGATTTATCTTTTTGGTTGGGGTGGTTTTGCCACAGTTTTGGGTTTTTCACCCCAGACCCCAGCAAGGCAGTGCAAGTGGAATTTTTTGGTTTATTTCCTCATACATCCCTACTTTAACACAGCAGGCTGTGATTTGAAACTGAACTGCATGGAATAAGACTCACTTTGAGTTTTGAGAACTTTAGGGCATTCCAAGACTTAATTATAAATCAGTTTGATTTATAATCATGCCTATTACTGTATCATAATTTCAGTGGCCCAAAACTTAAATTTTCCTGAAGAGAACGATTTCATTTTAATACTATTTCATTTTAATACCTTTTTCAATTAAAAAGCCTAGAATTTCAACAGAAGTGTTTCTAAGTGGGGACAGAAATAAAGGTAATGGCTTTCCAGAATATTTTGCCAGAATCTCTCCACATTGATTTCTTCCTGGCTAAAAGAATTTACCAAATGAGAGCGTCCAGCCACTTGGGGACATGGTCAGTGGTGGCCTTGGCAGTGCTGGGGGAGCAATTGGACTCCCATGGTCTTAGAGGGGTTTTCCACCCTCAATGGTTCCTGTATGATTTTTTTTTTCCTGCCACTGAAAAAATTTCTCACAGAAAATGGTTTGAGTCTCCTCATAATCCTAATTTAATTTGATTTTAGTATCTGACCAAGCTCCTAAGTGCAACTTCTGTGTAAAAGAAATAATCCTGAATTCTTCAGGAGAAAAAAAATCTGGGCATGGCACAGGGTTTGTTCTGCACCTTGAAAAGCCATGGCAGGTAAAGCAACTCTGCTTTCAGGAAAATCCATTTAAAACTGGCTTTAACAAAAACCTAAACCAGAATATTGAAGGGGCAACATTTGCTGCATTTCTCTGTGTTTTTTTTACCCCAACACCTTTATAAATGGCTTTGTAGGACTTGGATTCGAGGATTTGTGGGATGTGAAGGAACTCTGGGTTTCTTTCCACCCCTTTTCTCTCCTGGGAATGGGAACAGCTCTGTAATGTTCCTGCTGGCCTTCATTTCCATGCCTTGCAGAACAGTTGTGTATCTTCATCTTGAGTAAGCTGTGGGTCAAAAAACCATTGCTTAATTAAGACTGGAACAGTAAATAAACAAAACTATTGCATCTCCCATGTGGAGCAACGTCAGGTATGTGAGGAATAGATAACAGTGTTTATATTTTCTAAAACTTGGGTGGTTTTTCCTTTCATCATCTTAGATCCTCCCAGCAGAAAGAACAGTTTAGAGGAGCAGGAACCCCCCAGAAGAGTTTGTACATTTTGTGGGTGGCTGATGGTTTTTTAATCCGTGTAAGAATACCCCAGTCCTCAGCTATTAACCAGTAATTGGTGACTGTAAACAGCAATTTTGCTGTTACACAGGAAAATGTTTGTCCTGCAGTGAGATTTCCTAACAATGAAATTTGGGCAGCACCCAGATTTCAGAGCCAGTGCTGGATTCCAGCATTCCTGGGCTTTGGAAGCATAGCTGCCTTCCTGGAGATGCTCAGAGTTGCTGGGAGTGCCAGTGGGCACCTGATTGAAGATATTTTTGAGTCTGTCAGTGGAGGTCACTCAGTCAGGGGGCACAGCACGAGTGTCCCTGGGGACTCCAGTGGGAGGCAGGGAAAACCAGGGTTAAAGCCTTGTTTAGTTTTTAATGTGATGATCTTTCAAGGGAACAAGACTTTGAGAAAAGCTTGTGACACAATGTGGTGAAATCACCACTATTGCCCTGTTTCCTTCTTATTTAACATTTTATTCTGGCATAATGAAAGCATCAAACCCCAGCTCGTTCAGATGGAGTGATGCTTGAATGAAATGTTTGTATCTTTATAGAATCACAGAGTATTTGAGGTTGGAAGGGCACTCCAAGATCATCAAGTCCAACCCAGCACTGCCAAGGCCATCACTAAACCATTTTTAATGTGTATCTGTTCCTGTGTGAGAAGTAGAATAAAGTTCTACTCCTGAGTGGTATTTTATTTGTATTTTTCCTACAGGTAGGAAGCTGTTAATTCTGGTCTACCAGCATGATTATTTAGGTAAAAATATAATTTCAGCTTGTAAATAACTTTCAAGTGCAGGCCTGACCTAATGCTTCTGGTGCTTTTATGGCTTGTCTGCAATGGAATGAAACTCAAAACATTTGTGGTTTGGAACAAACATTTGTTGACTGTTAGGGCTCCTGGGTGTAAACAGGGAGGGGGAACTCCATTGGATTTGCTGGGTACATTGAATTAAAACCTCTTGTCAAGTACACTCAAGGATTTTGGAGCAGCTTGTTTATTTTAGCTCACAATTTGTACAAACAAACTACAGGAGAGGAAGGACTAACACCAACTGCAGATGTTTGTAGCAGTCTGGACCAATGTTTATTGCTGTAGCATAACTCAGCCTAATTGGAAACTGCATAATGAGGTAAACAGCAAAACAACTGGGCTGAGCAATCCCTTGGTGGAGGCACAGGGAAAGTTCTCATAAATGGGTGTCAGGATGTAAAGGCAAGTTAGGGGAGAGCTACTTCACTCCACAAATACACACATTTTTATATATATATATATATATATCTTCAAGGCCAGGCTGGACGGGGCTTGGAGCAGCCTGGGGTAGCAGAAGGTGTCCTTGCCCATGGCAGGGGGTGGCACTGGATGATTTTAAGGTCCTTCCAACCCAAAACATTCTGGGATTCTGTGAATAAGTTGCCTTTGACAAGGTTGTTCTCCCTGCCCTGTGCAGCTGCAAGGTTGGAGTGGGTTTGTTGAAAATCTTGGATGCTTAGGAACAGGAAATAAGGGATGCACATTAATGTATTGAATGTTTCCTCCTTTTCTCAGCTCTCTGAACACTATTTACTTTTAATCATTCACCTGGAGACCCCTTGCATGAAGAAGTGGCTCAGTGGCTTTGGCTTTTCCCATGGGAAAAAACCTCTCAAAGTTGTCCCATCCTCCTTTCTCCATCCCTGATTACAGTGCAGAGCATGTGCACACAGCTGTAGCCATGTGAAGTTTCATCTGACATCATAAATTTCCCTCTTACAACTGACCTACTCCTTAAAAATCACATTTCTTCTATGCAGAATTTAAAATGTCTCTCAAAAGTGGTTTGACTGAGATAGGTTTAAAGTCACCTTCACAAATTAAGTGAAAATTGAGACATTTTTCGGGGTTCAGCTTAATAAAGTTAGCAGTCATTTCTTTTCTGATTTATTTTCTTAGTAGAAAGAGATGATTCTCTGATTCTGTAAGTACAGCAGCATATCAAAAACTAAAAAAAAATACCTGTATCACTTCAGCTCAGCACAAAATTTTGTATGGAGTAAGGATTTGTGTAAGAGAGAAACACCTACCTGGCACCCATTGGCATTTGAATTCAATGTACACATATTCTGCATAGTCTGCTGTGCTTCAGCCCAGCACTACTGGATAGGGAATTTCCCTCTAATTTTTGCCTGAACTCACCTGGTTTTGCTGGTTTTGCTTGGATTCCCAGTGCTGCTGAGTGCTTGGTGTGTCAGGGATGCTGCAGTGAGGTGCTTCAGATCCCTGTGGGAAGGGCTGGAAGGGAGAGAAAGGAGATGAAACTTTGCCACTTGCTAAAAATGACCAGTGCTGTGAAAGGGAATGTGGGAAGAATTCCAGGCTGGTTCAGTGGGTTTCTGTTGCTGCCTCCATCAGTGACTCACTGAAGGATTTTTGAGAAGTCACTTGATTTTTGTTCCTCTGATGAGCAATGGCAGCAGGGGGTGTTGAGAGGGCTGGTCTGGACAAAAATACCCTCAGTTTTATCCCTGGGTTTGCCCTCCACTTCTTGATGCAGATCTGCTCTTGCTGAAATCCTGAATTTCTTCACACTGCTCTTCTCATTCCTCCTGTTTAGACTGTGAACTAATTTGGATCAGGGTGGTGCTTTGCCATGAATTTGTTAAATCCTTGGCTCCATCAGCCAGCCAGCGTGCCAGGATGCTGAAGTGAACCCAGCTGTCAGAAAACCTCCATTTTCATGCTGTTCTGAAGACAAAAATCCTGAAACTGTTTGTTGGAGTGCAATACTTACTTAATTTGGGGATTATTAACATATTGTGCTTCCATAACAAATGAGTTTCCTGTGATCTCTGGCACGTGCTGATGGAAAACAGCCTCGCTCGGGAGTTGGTGGGTTGGTGTGTGTGTGTATCCTGTCAGGTTTATTTGTGTTTCACATCCAGCTTAGTCACCACCTGGAAGGGTCTGCACTGTGGATATTCCTAATTTTAAAAACCTTGGGAAGCACTGGGGTCATTGGACTTCAAAGCTACACTGAACTACTTAAGGGTGTGAACTGGGAGTGGGCATAAACTCAAGGGTGCTGCTTTAAAAAACACCAACTGGTGAGACTGGCTGGGCCTCCAGAAAACCACTGCCTGTGTCTTGGCTCGCACCACATTCCTGCAGGCAAGGAAACGAGGAGTGGGGCTCATTTCCACAGGGAGCAGCTTCAGGAGCCCTCTGGATGGTCAGAAGATTCATGGGGCAAGGTGGGACCCTGAGGAACTCTGAGCTCTGTGCGTGTTTGTGTCCCCAGATCATCAAGCTGAAGGCAGAAGCGAGGCTGGAGCTGCTGAAGCAGATCGGGGTGTCCGTGGACACGTGGCTGAAGAGTGCCATGAACCAGGTGATGGAGGAGCTGGAGAATGAGCGCTGGGCCAACCTGCCCTCGGTCACCAACAACGGCTCCGCGCACCTGGTACGGATTCTGGGGGGAAACATCTCCCCAGGGCTGGGGGATCTCGGATTCCCTGGGGGAAACATCTCCCCAGGGTTGTAGGATCTCGGATTCCTGGGGGGAAACATCTCTCCAGGGCTGGGGGATCTCAGATTCCCAGGGGGAAACATCTCCCCAGGGCTGGGGGATCTCGGATTCCCTGGGGGAAACATCTTCCCAGGGTTGTAGGATCTCGGATTCCCGGGGGAAAACATCTCCCCAGGGTTGTAGGATCTCGGATTCCCGGGGGGAAACATCTCTCCAGGGCTGGGGGATCTCGGATTCCCAGGGGGAAACATCTCCACATGTTGTGGGATCTCAGATTCCCAGGAGGAAACATCTCCACAGGGCTGGGGGATCTCGGATTCCCAGGAGTAAACATCTCCCCAGGGTTGTGGGATCTCTCCAGGGGCCGCTCCTGACTTTGTGTGGGATACAGCAGGTCCAGAGGAGACCCCCGAGCTGCTCCAGGGCTGGAGCCAGGCTGGCAGAGCTGGGGTTGCTCATCTGGAGAGGAGAAGGCTCCAGGGAGAGCTCAGAGTCCCTTGCAGGGCCTGAGGGTGCTCCAGGAGAGCTGGAGAGGGACTGGGGACAAGCAAGGAGGGACAGGACACAGGGAATGACAGGGAATGACTTCCCACTGCCAGAGGGCAGGGATGGATGGGATATTGGGAATTAGGAATTCCTGGCTGGGAGGGTGGGGAGCCCTGGCACAGGGTGCCCAGAGAAGCTGTGGCTGCCCCTGGAGCCCTGGTAGTGTCCAAGGCCTGTGTTTCTTTGAAGTTTCATTAATAATGTTATCTTGAGCTCTTTGAGTGTGCAGATCCAAGTGTCAGCCCTCCAAAATCCCAAAGGAATTCCTGTGCTGAGTTTCACTTCAGATCCTCTCTGGTCACGATAGATGAGGATTTGTGGCTTAGCTGTGTTAAACAGTGATTCTATTCCATTCCTTTTTGTACTCCACCTCCTTCGACTTCCCTCTGTGCCTGTTGGGCTGCTCCCAATCCCCCATTCCCAGTGTCTCCAGACATGGCACAGTTAGCCCTGGGGCTGAGCCCCCCGTGCTGGTCCCAGGGTCATCTCTGCAGGCGATGCCACAGCCTGGGAGGTTCAGCTCTGAGTCTCATTTTCCCCTTTTACACTTACGTAGGCTCCTGTATTTAAAAAAGGCTCTGTTGACCTTGGCAGGCCGGACAGGGACAGCCCAGAGATGGAATTCTTAGAGCTGGGACCAAAATTATGCCAAAATTTAGAGGAATTAACTGCAGTTTGTAACAAGCAGCACTTTCACTCCAGCCTGGAGGAGTGGGCAGTGTTTAACAGAGCTGGGGAAGGGACTGGAGCACCTGGAGGGGCTGAAGGAGCTGGGAAGGGGCTCAGCCTGGAGAAAAGGAGGCTCAGGGGGGACCTTGTGACTCTGCACAACTCCTGACAGGAGGGGACAGCTGAGGAAGTTGGGCTCTGCTCCCAGGCATTAGGGACAGGACCCATCTGTGTATATGTGCAACAAAACAAGATAGATTTATATATAAATATAAATTTGTTTGTTTGTTTGTTTATATATATATGTCCACTGTTTTTTAAATTTATATAATCCACTTTTCTGATCACCTCCCTTGCATTTCTTCCTGCGTTTGCTGCCTGTCCCACACCTTTAGTGTCCTTCTGTCCCATACATTGATTCCTTGCTGATGCCATCCCCCATCCCAGACCCTGCAGAAGGATGAGCTGTGTCAACCAAACCTCTCAGTTTCCTGTTTTCCCTCTCCATGCCTGCTTCCCAAATGATTCCAGCCGAGGAGGTGAGAGCAGCCCACACGCTGAAAATGAAGGCGTGGTTCTCCTCCTCATGCTAGAAAAGCAGGAGCAGACGTTGCCCAGTCCTTCTGGACATGATTTGCTGATTTCCATGTCCCAGCTGGATGTCAGCCCTGGCTGCTGGGACCATGCACAGCAAAAGGCAGAGAAACAGGAGAGGAAACCTCAAATTTGCCACAATTTGTGGTTGGTTGCTGATCTCCCAAAGCATTGCCCAGCTGTGGGACAATGTTTTGGTTATCCCAACATCCTTGAACACGCCAAAGGATAGATGGAGGCAAACTGCTCTTGACTGAGAGTTAGTGAGGAAGAAAAAAAAAATCACCAGAACTGTAAGGATTTGGTTTGGAAATAGTAACATAAAAACTAATTAAGTTCGAATGTGATGAAACTTTATGCTCTTCTAGTCCAGGACTAGAAGAGCCAAGGTATCAGAGACCTGGTTTAGGGAAACTGCACTGGGAATTTGTAGGCTCAGCTTAACTTTTTTTTATTTTATCAGTCTCTCACTTTACTGAAGGGAGCACCAAATTCACTCCCACATTAACAGGAATAAACACAGGGAAGATGGCTCCACATAACAGTGTTGCCTTTGATTCACAGAGCTGTTTTCACAGAATCATTCATCATTTTTCACATGAGATAAAGTTATTTTTTCAAAACATAACCTGGGCACGAGGCCGAAGCACAGCTCCTGGCAGTCTTACCCCAACTTGTACTTTTCCAGCACAATGACTTCAGGTTTTATTTAAACTTTTATAGCAAGTTTTTACAAATCTTCCTGTCTCTTAAGAATTTTTGTAATAAACTGCAGCAAATCTGTTGTGTGGAATACACCAGCTAGAAGGTTGCTTTAGGGGTTTAGTTTTTCAAACTTTAAATACTTCCACTGCAGATTTATTTTATAACTCGTGGTCACAGGTACATTAATCTTTCAGTAGCATAAATTCCCTTTTTTCCAATAAACTGTTTTTTATGCCATTGCAATGGCATCTCCAAAGTATTTTAGTCAGAGATTATGTGAAAAATGGATTTTATAACTGTCCAGCAGTTGAGCTGGAGCTTCCAAAATCTTCTGCAGTACTTCTTAAAGTCCAGGTGCTTGTGCTTGAACAAAGCTGAGTTACTTTCAACAACAATAAGTCATAAAAAACACACACTGGAAAATATTGACCAGCTCCTTTTTATTGTTATTTTTTCACCACTTTTTAGCAGCTGCTGTAATGCCATCTGGAATTTGTTTTACCAGGTCAATGCTGATGCAGAAAAGGAGGAAGGTGAAGAGTTTGAAGACAGCATGGATGTTTTTGATGACAGCAGTTCTAGTCCTTCTGGTACTCTCAGAAATTACCCTCTCACCTGCAAAGTTGTTTATTCCTATAAGGTTAGTGATTTTTTTTTTGATTGATTGATTAGAAAAATCAATTATATAAGAACAAATAATAAATGTGCCTTTGGGAGCTTGAGGTTTGTTTTTTTGGTAGGGTGAGATTCAGGGAGGTTCTCAAGGAGAAGGGATTTTGTGAATGGCAGAACCTTCATTGGGATGTTTTAAATCGTGTTAAAGCTTTCAGTTTTTTAACAAACATCACTTCTAATGAAAGTCTAGATGAAAATGTTCTCTCCACTACCCATGCCTTGCCCTGAAAGACACTTTTCTTTTCCATCCTTCCTGTCCTACATTCCAGGCTTCTCAGCCAGATGAGCTGACCATAGAGGAACACGAGGTGTTGGAGGTCATTGAAGATGGAGATATGGAAGACTGGGTAAAGGTATCATTTTCTGGGCTTGTTTCCATGAACTCTTTCAGAATAGAAGCTGGGATGGGAAGGAATGCTGGGATTCTCTTCGGAGCAGTGCTCCCAAGCAGAGAATGCTCCTGTTGTTGGTTCACAGGCACGGAACAAGGCGGGACAGGTGGGATATGTGCCAGAGAAGTACCTGCAATTCCCAACCTCCAGCAGCCTCCTGAGCATGCTCCAGTCCCTGGCTGCGCTGGACTCGCGATCCCACACCTCCAACAACTCCACGGAGGCTGACCTGGTGCCAGGCAGCCTCAATGGAGACTCCAATGGTAAATCCCACTTAAAAATACCTAGGATATCGAGCTGGCTCTTGGAAACACTCTGGACATTGAGTCTGGGAGATTTTCCCAGACTTCTTGGAATCACAGAATCGTTAAGGGTAGAAAAGACGTCCAAGATCATGAAATCCAACTCTTGACCAAATCCCACCATATTGCAAAGTCTACTCATTTTTTAATCCTTCCAGGCATGGGAACTCCACCATTTCCCAGCCTGTTCCAATGTTTTAATCACTATTCCAGGGAAGATATTTTCCCTAACATCCAACCTGAGCATCCCTGAGTGCAATTTGAGGCCATTTTCTTGTGTCTTATCTCTGGTTTCCTGGGAGAAAAGGCCCCATCTGGCCACAACCTCCTTTCAGGGCATTGCAGAGAGAGACTGACCTGTATCTGAACACTGCCATTCCCAGTAATTATCTCAGTAATTACCTCTCTCATATTAAATCTGCATAATTCACCTCTTCAGCTCATACAGCTGAGATTAAAATTAAGGAGAACTGGAATAATCTGGCTCAGCAATAACAGAATCTTTAAAAGAACTTCAAAATCCCCAGCTCCAGCTATCAAACTTGGTGTATACTTACATTTTTTTCTTAGCTCATTGGGTTTCTCCTTTTCCATTTTGCAGTCTGTTTTGTAAAAGCACTTTATGATTATGAGGGGCAGACAGATGATGAGCTGTCCTTCCCAGAGGGAGCTATCATCCGCATCCTGAACAAGGAAAACCAGGATGATGATGGCTTTTGGGAAGGAGAATTCAACGGCCGCGTTGGGGTCTTCCCCTCAGTGTTGGTTGAAGAGCTCACGGCCTCAGAGAATGGAGAGACTCAGTGGATTGGGGATATCCAGGTATGGAAAGAGGTGTTGGCTTGGTTTATTATTTGCAAAGTTCTTTCACTTCTTGAGGGGAAAAAAAATTGAAACCAGTTTAAGAAAAAAAAAAAATCAGAAGCTATTTAAGTAAAAACAATCAGAAAAAATTTAAGAAAAATAACCAACCCAAGCCCTCAGTGCTTGCATTTTAGTTTCTTACCCAGCCTAATAACTATCAACTGATGTAGTTTTGCAAATTTGTGAATGAAGGCAGATATTTGGATAGAAAGCAATCAAAGGAGAAAATTTGCAGTTTGCTTCCTGTCATTAATTTATGAGATTGAGATGTCAGACACAACCTGACAAAAAGAGAATTACAAGCTCTTTCAGCCCTAATTTAGTGTTTTCATACTTAAATCTGTTCTGTATCCTTTCAATTTTGAGGGGCAGAATACTGCTAAGTTTTGGATTACAGTAATTTTTGCAGAAATCTCCTCATTTCTACAGCGTAGTTCTCTAATCCTTATATCGTATTAGAAAATCAGACACATTCCAATGTGGAGTTCGGAGATAGAAACTGCACTTCCATGTTTTCTACAGTGGGATTTTTCAGTATTTTTATTCCTTGATTTAGGAAGACCACTAAAATGAACATTTAAATGCATTTTGGGTAGGGATAAAGCTCATGATCCCAACACTTCTGTGTGAATCCCACTTGGCCGAGCGACCTTTTTGTTTCGAAAAACCTTCAAAAATCCTCTCTGAATTACCTGGGAGAGGCTGAAAATTTCTGTTCAGTGGCAACCTGTGATTTTAAAAAATTGAATCCCTGTTGGATACCTTGGCTTTCCTTCCCAAACTTTCCTGCCAGCTGCTTTTCCTCCGGAGGGAACTTGCTGGAGTAGGGATGGGTTGAAAAACTGGTGTGTGTGTTAAATGTGCCAATGAGGATTTGCTGCAGGATTTGCTCTCCCTCTTTTTGGCACAGGTATCCCCTACTCCAAAGGCCAACAACTCCCTGCCACCCCTGCCTCTGTACGACCAGCCTCCCACCAGTCCCTATCCCAGCCCGGATAAAAGAGGATCCCAGTTTTTCCCCAGGTCTCCGTCGACGAACGGTGAGAAATTTGCAAACGTTTTGTGTAAAGGCTTCATTTAGAAGCCTTTCAGAGGGAGGGCAGAAAAAGAAAAAAAGAGCATTTTTACAACATAAACTCAGCAATAGTGAGGGGCTTCTTTGTAATGGGGTGTTGCTTATTCCCTCAGAAAACAGTTTTGGTTCAGAGTCCCCTGGATTCTCCCAGCCTCCACGAATTCCTCTGGAAAGTTCCTATGGCAAACTGCGGCCTGTAAGTGACCAGCAAATCCTGTGGTTTTTATTGATGTTCAAAGGGTAACGGCCCCTAACCAGAGCTGAAAAAGAGGTGGGGGGTAAATGCCAGAAAAGGTTAGTCCTATGGTTTATGCAGTTCCTGCTTTCCAGCAGTTTCCAGCATATTTGGGATTCTGTTTACTTCCACCCCCTTTGGTATGAGGGGTTTGGATTCACGATTCCTAATGATGAGGGTTTTGTGTTGTCTTTACTGCCTAGAAAAAGGACATTTGTCAGAAAAGGAAGGGAAGAATTAAATCACTTAGAACTTGACAAAGTCCATCTCCTACGATTAATTTTGAAATCAAGTTTTGGGGTTTTCAAAGCCCTAAACGAAATCATGCTTAAACATAACATTTGTCTTTTCCTGGCCTTCTCAGTGAACGAGGTTGCAGAAAAAAGAGCATATTTGGATATTCAAATAATATATTCTGAATATTGAGGTAGTATTGGGCAGTTTGGGGCAGGATTGCTCCACAGTTCATGTTCTCCAGAGCAAGTCTGGTGTATTCTGAAATGATGTCCTAAAAACTCTGTTGGCACTAAAGGTGATCTCTGTCAGGAGCAAAAATGACTGATGTAGCAGAGTGTGAAAACAGATCACATTTTGGGTGTGTATTGTTGAGGTCACTGATTGATGAAGTATCAGTGAGTCAGGTGCAGCAAAACATCCTGGTAGTTCCCACTCCACAGAAAATTCCAGGCAAAATCACCATCAGCCTGTTTGTTTGCATCATCTGGAGGGGTGAGCCTGGAGCTCTGTGCAGGAAATGTCAGGGGTTTCTGGTGGAATTTGGCCACTTTGGGGTAGTCACAGGCTGGTTCTGAATGTTGCAGGTGCGAGCAGCTCCACCCCCCCCGACACAACACCACCGCCGGCCCACGGAGAAGATCGAGGACGTGGAAATCACTCTGGTGTAACGAGGGGACTGGCTAATTAGTAGTGCTACAATCAATGCCAAACACAGCTTTTGGTCAATCTCGTTTTTAGGCACCTTTGCATGATGAAGACTTGGACTAGAGCGAGCGATAGGGAGGATTTTATGTGGCAGTGACCTGGCGGATTCCTTCCCACAGTCATGAATATTTTGTGCCTTTTGTTATTTTTTGTTTGTTTGTTTGGATTTCTCTACATCATTCTTCTTCTCTTAGCACAAACCAAGACAGGCCAAGATTAGCTTTTTTTTCTTGGCTGGAGATGCTCCATTTTGATGTGGAGACAAAGAAAGAGCCCCATTCATGCAGCTTAGTCTTAGCATCCTTTGCTCCTGTGCATTAGTACAGTATATTACTGTTGCCATAGGAATGTGTTAAAGATTGTGGATCCTTCCAGTAGCATCACCTGCCTGACCAGGTATTCATCAGAAGAATGGAAAAGGGAACAGAAAAAGAAGTCTAAAGGAGAGGCTGGCTCCTCTTGAATCCCCCTGCAGAAAGGAAGAGACGGGAAAATGATCTCCTGGAGAGGCAGAAGCGTTCATTCCATGGGTGCTCCCCTTGTCAGTGATTCACAGCTGAACATTCTGCCTTTGGATTTTTGTGTTTACTCAGTGCATTTACTCATAGAGGATCTAACACAGAGGTGCTGAACTAGCAGCAATGTCTTGTTCCACAGCAGAAACCAACGGGTAGAAAAGCAAAAAAGCAAGTGAGATTTTTGTCTAGATCTGGAAATTGAGCTGCTTTTCCTTTTCTTTTTTTTTTTTTTTCTTAGCAGATTTTGGGGATTTTGGTTTTTTTGTTGGGTTTGTTTTATTTTTTTAAAGCATTTGGGTCACTCTTATCCCAGTTATTGCCGTGTACTTTATTATCCAACGTTAGCAGTGTATCTTTGTCATCAAACCACCTGAGTTCTAGAGTTAGCAGTTCCATTTAGAGTATTTACATGCATTTAGTTGTTGCATTGGATGGCCCTGTAGCCTTTTCCCACCCCAACCCCATTAACCAGCCAAAGCCAGGGAGCCGGGAGCAGCTCCAGGTTCTGCCTTCACACCGCCTTCGTGCCCAAGATGTGTCCAGTTCTCTTAGGGAAGAAACTGAAAGGAAAAAAGTTTCACATTTCCCTCAGAGATCTCTGAAAAGGGAGATTTCAGTTTTCTGAGAGAAAAGGGCAAAGAATATTCTGAAGTGGAATGTGGAGTAGAATGGTTGGAGGAGAGGGAAAAACTGGACGGAAGCAGGTTTTTCTTCGGGTACTGACTAAAATATTGTCAGTATTCTCCATCAGATGAAAACTTCGGATCAAAGGCATCCCAAGGTTGGGTTTGGAGCTGTTTGTGGGTTCTCTTTTGTCTTCATGGTTTTTTTCTCAAAGCCAGTAAGTTTTCAACCTTTACTTTACTAACAAGGGCTATTTTTTGAGGCTGCATTTACAACAAAAACCCAACGACTCATCTAACAAGATTTTATCATAAACTTTGCACATACTTGGAAATCCCAACCCAGGCTGGGTCTCCGAGATATCCAGTGTTTGCCAGTCTCCTTTCCCAGTGGGATCCTTAACCAAGAGTGGGGCTGTCTGAGGGCAACAATTCATGGATCAGTTATGGAATCATTGACTGTCCAATGAAGTCTTTTCATATTTTATTCCTTCTTTTGCACCTCTTGTCCTGTTGATCTGTTTGAGGTCTTTTTATGTGTTTATCAAACTTATTCTTAAGTTTAAAAAGAAAAGTTTAAAAAAAAAGATTTAACTGTTTGCAAATATTTTGAGATCTTTACAATGCAGAAGAAAACCAAGTTTTTGCCATAATGTTCATGTTCAATTCTTTTGGCCAGTTTGTCTGTGTCCTTGACAGTCGGACTTTCAAAAATCCAGAAAATTTTTATTTAAAAGTCTCTTTAGTTGTATTTTAAAATATTTTCTGTAAGAGCTGCTAATTTTATTTAAAAAACAAAAGTGAAAAAAGCAAAAAAAAAAAAAGAAAAAGGAAGAAAAGTTGTAAAAAGATGCCTCCTTTTTAACTATGATTTCTTCATACAGGGCATGTATCGGCCGTCGCATCGTGTACAGCTCAGTACACCCTGAAAGCATCAGTGCAAATGCTTTCTTTATATTGGCTGTAAAAAGTTTGTATTTATTATGTATAAAAAGTTGAATAATAAAAAAGTGGAACTAAATCCCTGGTGCCCTGGGAGATCTGGGTGGGGGGAGGTTTGAGGGAAAACCCAGGGATAAAAATCAGCATTTTCTTGAGAGAAACTTTGTGCTTTTACACAGAAATTTGAATCTTGTGCTATGGGAAAAGGACATCCTTGAAGTCAGCTTTAAACATCTTTTGGAGGGGGCATTTATACAAAGAACAAAACATTGCCAAAAAACGAAAAGCGGGCAAAAAAGCTCCAGTTATCAAAGTAATTGCTTAATAACCTTGATGCAATTAGGATAATCGCCTAAAGAAAGCGAGGGGAGTGATTGATAACAACCCTTCAGAGTGATTGTCCCTTAATAGGCTTGATTTGCCTAATTGTGCCAGGAGCATTCCCAGTGCAGCCCAAGCCTGTCCAGCTCTGGGATCCCTCTGTGGGCTGCGTTTCCACATTGGATTTTCTCACAGCACTCAGAAGCTGCCTGTCGGTGACCACCTCCTTGCTGGGCTAATCCCAGTTTCCTGCAGGTGGTAGGTGCCAAATGATCCATTATTTCCACGTGCTCTCTGGTTTTGGAGGCTCTTTTCCTCATGGAACACAGCACTTTGCTGTGGGGTTGGGTTGGATCTTTTGCACTTCCACTCTCCCCACTGAGCTGGTGCACAGACCTCCACTTTTTCCCCTGAGCTCCTGCAGCCTCTTCCTATGAGAAATCCCATATTTCCTGCTTTTTATATGGATTCATGGTGCTCCTCTAAAAATGATTGTCCTTGCTGCTTTGACAGCTCTGTCCTTTTCACTTCTTGCTTGTTGCTTGGGGTCCTTTTCACCTCCTCTACGACTTAAAAATTATTTTAATCCTCAAATCCACCAGCAGAGCCACTTTTCCATTCCAATGTTTACTCCCAAATTGTGCCAGGGTTTCTTTTTGTTTGTTTTATGGGAATATTAAAATGAACCAAAGCAAGTGGGCGAGTTCTCTTTCCCTTATAACACAAATGTCTCTCACTGCTGACAGTAATTAAAAAAGAAAACAAAAACTGCACCATCTTCTCTAAATAAAGCATCTTCTGCTTCTTGGAAGTCTGGCTGCTCTGCAGCTTGCACTGCTTTTCCAGCAAGGTCCCTATAATTAATAACTTGTAAATCCCAGCATGGCAGGGGCAGGATTAGCAGGGAATCTACTTCAATCAGCCTTTGGAGCCTCCCAGGAAGGAGGGGATGCCACTGCCAAGGGAAGAGGTCTGTCTCCCCACATTTTTTCCATTTGCAGATCTGTTGCCCCACATGAAAATCTTGGGAAAGATGGGAGTAAATGTGCTGTCCCCCTACAGCTGGACAGGTGTGTCCAAGAGTGGGGAGCTCAGGGATGTTGAGACCTCAGTTCAAGGCTGGAGAAAGGGATGAAAGGGAAGAAAACTTAACTGAAGTCAGGGATGCAGCAAAGAGACAATAAAAAAATGCAGCCAGGAAAATGCTGACGTGCTTGCCATGCCAAGTGGTTTCCTACTCCAGGCATTCCCCGGGGGGATTGAGGATTAGAGATCTGGCAGCAGGATCAGTGCAGCAAGTGAGCCTCTGCATTGCAGGTCATTTCAGCCAGAAAATGAAAGAGAGCTCTGCAGTGATACCAGAATGGAGAGGTGGGAAATCCCTTTGCTTGGTGGAGCAGCAGAAGGAGGAGGGGGAGAGTGGGTCTGACAGGTACCTGTGCATGTCCTGGGATGCTGGCACTCCTGGGAAGAGCTTGGCCCCATCCTCTTGGCTTCCTCCCTTTCACTGTTGCTGCACATTGAAGAGTTCCCCCCCAGCCTTCTCCTCACCAGGCTGGAAATGTGGAGAATCCTAGAATAGAATCAGAGGACAGGAGGAAATGGCCCCAAGTTGTGCCAGGGTAGGTTTAGATTGGATATGAGGGAAAAAATCTTCACTGAAAGGATTTTCAGGCATTGGCACAGCTACCCTGAGCAGTGGTGAGTCCCCATCCCTGGAGGGATTTAAAGCCTTGTGGATGTGGCACTTGGGGACATGGGTAGGTGGTGGCCCTGGCAGTGCTGGGGGAATTATTGGACTCCATGATCTGAAAGGATTTTCCTGAATGATTCTCTGGCAAGGAGAACCTCTGTGCTAAACAGTGTTGGGCTGAGGGCTGTGCAGTGGCCATGGAGACTCAGGAATGGGGTTCCAGGATTGAGGCTTAAGACTGAACCTCCTTAAGGATCCAGGGAGAAAAACAACATCCTGCCATGGCCTCGTGCCTGTTCCCAGGAATCCTTTGGCATGAAACACGTGCTGTAGCCAGTGGCAGCTTTGTGTGTTGGAAGTGGCTTTTACAATCCCCAGGGAATGAGGCTTGAGGATGTGTCTGCCACATCCATCCACAGCCCAGCCCCATTCCTCTTGCTCTTGCCACTTCAGGTTTACTCCCTGCAATCCATTTTCCAGCCTGTCTCTGTGTTAAGCAGAGATTAAAATTCACTTTTGCTGTCTGCTGGATTTCCCAGCTGGTATGCAAAGGGAACAGGAGGCAGGGACATGCAGCTCTGGGCATCAGGAATTGCCTCTCACAGAGCCTGTCACTGCCCCTTGCCAGCCTGGACCATGGCCAGGGATTAAATGGCCTTTACAGGAGGCTTTGGATTCTCTTCTGTCATTTCACCCAAAGGTGTGAGTATTCCTACAGTGTTCTGGGTCAGGCAGGGATGGCTGTGAGGTCCAGGAAACAGGGATAGCCTCACCTTTGGGGTGCTCTGTCTTCACCATGGAAGGAGAAGCTGTTCAGCCACGAGTGTGCAAGTTGAGCTGCACGAAGATCCCAGGATATTCTGAGTTGGAAGGGACCCCCAAGGATCATGGAGTCCAGCTCTTGGAGATCCAGCCCCAGAGCTTGGCATTGTTAACACCATGTTCCTGTTCTTCTGGCAGCTAAAAAACATCCCACCCGAAACTTACCTGGAGGTGAGGTGAACATAGAATGGTTCTATGTTCCTCCACTGAGGAGGAGCTGAGAGCTCATTTCTTCTCCCCACTGGCATCATTCCTGGACAAATTCCTGTGTCCTGTTTGCCAAGAATCACCTGAAGGTTTCTCCTTCCAAAAACCAGTCTGTGCCACGCTGAAGTGCCCCTTCTATTTCAAAATTACTATTTTTCCCCTCCTAGTTTTTCACCTTTTTTTGATGGAGTGGTTTTGGGGTTGGATTTTTCTTTTTGAATGCAGATTGAAGAGTGAGTGCTGTAAGCTATACTTCAGCTCTGCTGTAATTAGTTTTGTCTACTGTAATTGCTTCTCCTTTTTCCATTGTTTAGTGAAAGACGAATGAATTTCCAGGTCTGGTTGCATTGGGAATGCTGACAGCAGCTTTTTAAAATCCCACAGCACAGCTATTTGTCTTTTTTGTTCAGCTGAATCCTGCAGAGTGGGACAAATTCAGCTTCTCCTCTGTGTCCTGGGCAAATTACTGCACTAATTAATTTCTCTAAGACTGGGGCCTCTGCTTAGCAAAGGGAAGGGATGGAAGGAGGGCACTGTCTGGAAAACAGCAACAACCCTGGATTAACTCCTGGAATAAACTTGCATGAAGAGACTTGAGAAGCTGATGGTTCAAAAATAAGGTTTATAGGGTTAAAAAAAAAATGGATATTGTGGTATTAATCCCACTTCACAAGAACACCTTGGTTTCTGAGGAGGGAGCATCACCCCGTTCATGCTCCCAGGGTTTCCTGCTGCAGGGTTTGCTGTGGGGTTTTAAAGAGAATTGGCATTTTTCTTGGAAATTTGATGGCAGAAAGTATTGCTGCTCCTTGAAAACGAGGGAGGGATGCTTTGTGTGACAGCAAGAGGAGGGAGAAAGAGGGGACTGTGGCCAAAGGACTTGTGGGGTTCTGAGAACATCACTGATAGGATGCCAGGAGAGAAGGACCCTGCAGAGGGAAGCCCCTTTGGGCAGAGAGGGGAAGCGGTGAGTGCTTGGACTTGCCAGGAATTTCTGTGGAAGGATCTGAGCACTCATGGGGTTCTTGGGACATCTGAGCTGAGGCTGAGCCAGGAATGAAAGTGGCAGGAGGGAAAACCAAATTGTAATGTTCTTAAAAGGGTGGGGTTGGGTTTTTTTTGACAGAGAAACAGGTGATAGTTTTATTTTTGTCCAATTTTTTCTCTTCTTTTCAAACAGAAATTTAATTCCAAATATTAATCCAAATATTACATTCAATGAATATAAGTAATAATAAATGTAGCACTCCCAATTCCCTCATTGTTGAGGTCAGTGCAAATTATTCCCCAAGGACACTGTTGGAGTGGGATTGCTCTGAGAAAACGAGGGATCTCGTGTTAATTCAGCTGGCGGAGCTGTTCTGCCTAACAGTGGGGAAGTGCTGCTGCTGCTTTCAAAATTACCTGACCGAGCTAATCTGAGGGTGAGGGGACAATTTATTGATTTGGAGTCCTAGCCAGACGTAGATGGAGATAATTGTGGGATGTTAGTGGTATTATTCCTACAGAAAAGCAGGCTGGGTAAGAATTTCCAGGTTTTTATTAGCTCCTTCCAAACAACTGGGCTGCATTGCAGCTTGAATGTTTAATTTAAGATGTGGATGGCTGAGATACCAAAAATCAGAGCTCTCTGGGTGGTGGTCACTGAATATTTCTGCTGAAACTGCTCATTTTCTAAAGCCAGCAGCCCCTCACTCTGCTTTGAGCTCCCCCTCTAAAGCTATTTTTAACAGATAAAGGAAAAAAAAAAAAAAAAAAAGGTGTTAAGTTTGCAGGTCTGCTTTTGCATTCTGGTCAGGTGTCTTCTCACACTTCATGGCTCTCCTGCAAGCTGGCATCCGAGGGTTCTGCTTAATGTCCTAGAAAATAACCTTGTGCTTGGACCAGCAGCCAGTCTATCACTGCTGCTCTCTGGCTGTGTGTCTGGGGCAGAGAGGGGACAGGGAAAAGCAGGGAGGGCATGGAGCTGGGTATTGCCAGGCTGCTCCTGGACCAGCAGCTCCCTCCCTGCTGCCACAGCACCTGGGATGAGCTTGGCAAAGCAGTTCTGCTTCCCCTTGTCCAAGCAGGGAGCTGAAATCCTGGGAGTCTGGGATTGAGGGTCTGGGATTTGAGCCTTGCAGCCTTGGCAAGTTCTCTCGGTGGTACTTGCCTCCAGTGCTCTTCAGCTGTGTTGAAGGTGTCATCTTCCCACATGGATAGCTCCATGGATTTCTCTGGCAGTGGGAAGCCATCCCCCCTTGTCCCTCCAGGCCCATCCTCGAGTGTCATGTCAGCAGTTCCACCAGGAAGAGCAGGGAGTGGCCTTTGTCACCAGCCTTACCTCAGTGCACCTGTAAATCGTCACAAAATGTGGTGCTGGGGCAAAACAGCCCCTCCTGCCCTCAGCCTATTTCCTGGGGCTTGAAAACTGATTAAGAATCACTTGCTTAAGCTGCTGGGTCTCGGGTGACAGTGTCAGGGCAAGCTGCTCTCCTGGAAATGCCCATTAAAGTTTCAATTTCCATCCCTCACCCAGAGCCGTGGGGCCGGGTGTGAGCTGCTGGAATGACCTCTGCCAGCAGCCACTCGGTTCATTAAATAGTTATGAGCCAAGGATTCCCAGCTAAACAGAACACTGAGCATCCTTACCCCAGCTCCTGTTTTTAAAGGAAGTCTAAATTGTTTAATAATCTGCTTGAAGTCCTCAAAGTGAATATGGGCAGCAAAGCAAAATCCTGTTTAGCGGGGCAGATGCCCAAAGGAAAGTGTTGGAGTGATGGAGCTGTTTGGGAACAGCCACTGAAACACTGCCAACAATTTATCAGATATGTTGGAGGTGACAGGCTGGGATTACAATCGAGTTGGCTGCTGGGTCAAACATTGCTGAGTGCTGCAATTTCTGAATTAAATCCAGACCACGTCCAGTGCACAGCTTCTGGCGGTTGGTTCTCAAGCTTTGATGTGTCCTCAGAGGTGTGAATTCTGGAGGGTCACACACACCTTTCCAAAGCAGTTATTCGTCCTTAGCCTGGAGCTGAGCTGGTGCTGCCCGAGTTTCAATCCTGCTCTTCCAGCTGCAGGGAAGGAGATGGGATTGGGGCAGCTGAGAGCTGTCTCTGCCTGGAAACATGGTGCCTTCTTCCATCCTTGTCCTGCAGGATCCTGCCACCTTCCCCTGCCTCCAGAAGGTTTGCTGGACTTATTCCCCGTGTTCTTGCCAAGCTAAAACCAGCAAATCCTCTTAGGTGTGAAATGTTTACAGAAGGCCTGTGAATGTGGCCCCAACTCCCTGTCCTCCCAGCCCTGTTCCCTCCATCTCTCCCCACTCTGAAGGGCTGCTCCATGTGGGAAGGCAGAACACGTTTCTCAGGAAGATTTCCAGAGGTGCCAGGAAGTGGTGAGGAACTCAGTGAGGGGTTTATACAGCTTGGGCAGTAGCAGCTGCTCCAACTGCAGCAGTAAATTCTAATACAGCATCTCCTGCAGTAAAATTCCTGTCTGAGTTAGACTTTAAAAATGCTTTACAAGTGGTGCTTGCAATTCATCTTATCTCTGCTGGAGTTACCTCCCAGGACCCATCTCCATTCATTTATTGCAAACTATCTCATCTTGTCCATCTCTAGCCCGGGTTTCATTTTCTACAGCTATTCCCTGGGAAAATTCATGAGCTCTTCAGTGCCTCTGATGGTCGTAGGGAAGGTGGTTTGGAAGGATTTCTGTCCTAGGCTGCTGGTTTCGGCACTGAAATGCAGGGATGTAGGTTGGGGTCCAGCTGTCCAAATCCCCCTGGAGCACCAGGAAATCATAAGGAACAGGCTCCTGCAAGGGAGGTTCCTGAAATCCTCAGGCATATCCAGAGAGGCGTTGGGGCCTGGCGTGAGCGGGAACCCAGCGTGTCACCCCAAATCCTGCAGGTGTCTGAGCTGGAGGGACCTCAGCAGGAATGGCAGACCGTGTGCTTCTACCTGTACCAGTTTGTATTTTTGATGAGCCCAAGGCTGTTCCCTGATCCTCCTGCAAAGCCAGCACAGTCCCTGGCAGGATCTCCCTTATTTTGGGAGCAGCGATGGCAGCTGGGGACTTTCCCAGGCAGGACACTCTCTCCCAGTGCCACCTTTTGTCATTGCCCACAGAAAGCAGGGGGCACCCCAAAATCCAGCGTGCCATCAAGCTGGGAAAGCTGTGCTGGCCCTTTCTCTGCTAAGCCTGCCAGCCCCTCCTGCCTGCTCTGAACAGGAGCCAGCTTCCCGGGGAGCAGAGGCTGGGATGCTGCATTCATTGAGCCCGTGCAATGGCCCTCAGCTGCCATAAACCATGTTGCTGTCTGGGCAGTGAATGGAGCTGGGGGGAGGCCGGACAGCTCCCGATTCCCAAACCTGCTCTGAGCCACGTCCCCCACAGCGAGGAAACCTGGCACCACTTCCCAGCACCTGCCAGGCTCTCCCCACGGGCACGGGGGGCTCCTGCTGCCGCCGAGTGCCACATCTGGGGTGACATCCTTCCCGTGCAGCGCTGGCTCTGCTCCTGCACAATCCAAGAGGAGATCCAAGTGCTGCTGCCGGAGCAGGGGCTGCAGCCCAGGGTTTAGTGCCAGCTGGGATGTGCCCGGAGCCAGGGAGGGTCATGGCTGGAGCAACCCCAAAGTTTTTTCCATCCCCTGGGTGTCCTTTGGGGACAGAAGGAGCTCCTGTGCCAGTGGCGAGGCTCCACAAGGAAGTGGGGAATGGGGAACAGTAGGGGTGCGGTCCCCGAGGGTGGGGACCCAGCAACCTGAGTGTCCATTGCTCACCATGGGATTTAAGGGTAATCCCAGGCCTGCTGCAGATCCAAGCCACTGCTGGGCCTGGGAAGGCATTGGGACCTGCTGGACCACACCTGGGCTCTCTGTGGAGAGGGGTGCAGGCATGTCACAGCTTTTTTGGGATGTTGCCAGCCTCCATTTCAGCAGGGTTGGAGCAGGGGTGAATTCACAGAATCAGGGAATGGCTCAGGTTGGAAGGGACCTTTAAAGGTCATCTAATCCAACCCTCCTGTAGTGAGCAGGGACATCCCCAGCTAGCTCAGAATCCATTCCCAGCACCTGGGAGCTGGCTCTGGCTGCAGCCAGGGATGGCTGATGCTGAGGGAGGAATCCCACACTGCTATTTGGGGAAGGCACTGAAATGTCCCCGGCTCTGAAGGCCACGTCTGGGGGGACAGGGGACATTCCCTTGGTGCCGAGCACCACCCAGGCCCTCCTTTATGCCCGTGTCCAGCCCTGGGTGCTGCCCTTGAAATGCTGACACAACACATGGTTTGTCCTTAATAGGCCATGGAAGAGGGGACACGCGTCAGGGTTAGGCTTTTTGCTCGTGTTCTGCCTTTTGCTGTCTTTATATGATACAGAAATATATTGGGTGAGCCCCTCCTGGGTAAACTCAGCCTAAAAAAAGAGATGATCTTGGGCAGATATTTTCTGCTCTGATAGTAGGGTGGTGCCATGTTGGAAAACAGCAGAGTGGGGTTTGTGCAGCTTGGGAGGGTTTTCCCTGGAAAATTA
Source organism: Anomalospiza imberbis (assembly GCF_031753505.1). Lineage (NCBI taxonomy): Eukaryota > Metazoa > Chordata > Aves > Passeriformes > Viduidae > Anomalospiza > Anomalospiza imberbis. The sequence goes on from NC_089682.1 coordinate 31,783,213, forward strand.
TTTGAGACCCCAGTTCATAGGGCTCAAACCCCTGCACACGGACACCCCCAGCTGCTGGACACTTCTCCAGAGTCTGATGTTCTGTGGGACAGAGAATCTCGGCTCAGGGGGAGCAGGGGGAGCTGGCTCAGGGAAGGGCAGGATGGTTGGGCACACCAGAAGCGAGACAAAGGTGTCTGGTGACAGAGGGGACACGACTGCTCGCCGCCGCCGCCACCTGCCTTCGCCAAGCGCAGCGTGGGATGCTCCGCCATGCCTCCAGTTCTGGATAAATGAATCCCTGGGCAAGAGGCTTTTCCCAGCCTGAAATCCGCCTGCACTGACATCTAGTGGTAATCCAGGCTTTTCCCTGGCCGAGAGCAGAGTGGGATCCTCTGCTTTACTGCTCCTGCTGGTGTTCCTGCTGCGGCTGGGGGCATTTTCACAGCATCGCTTGGGCTGGAAAAGGTCCTTAAGAGCATCAGGTCCATCTGCAAAGCAGATTAACATCCTCCGCTTCATAGAGGCCGTGCATCAACTCTGCCCATTATTGTTGCTATTTCTGTAGTCCCCTACAATCCCTAAACCATTAAAAAACAATGTGTTGTGGCAGGGCAAGGGGGAATGGCTCCCCACTGCCAGAGGGCAGGGCTAGATGGGATTTTGGGAAGGAATTGTTCCCTGGGAGGGTGGGCAGCCTCTGGCACAGGGTGCCCAGAGCAGCTGTAGCTGCCCCTGGATCCCTGGAAGTGTCGAAGGCCAGGTTGGACATTGGGGCTTGGAGCAGTGGAAGGTGTCCCTGCCTATGGCAGGGGTGGATCGGGATTAGCTTTAAGGTCACTTGCCAACCCAGCCATGCTGTGATTCCTGGATAACAGCAGAGCACCCTCTGACAGCAACGCCTGGGCAGAGCAGGTGTCCAGGTATAAGCCCGGGGTGAATTATCCCGTATCTGTTTTATTTTACACACTGCCGACTCTCCTTATCCATTTACCGCCGCTCTGGGCCGTGCACATGGCTCAGCCCTCCCCAACATGGCGGCGTGGCGAAGACTACATCTCCCATCGGGCCCCGCTCGCCACCCGACGTGCCAGCGGCGAGCCAATGGGGCGCGGCGGAAGGCGGATATAGCACCGCCCTCGGGGCCCCTTCCTTCCTTTCCGCCGGGCCGCGGCTCATCATGGCGGTGCAGATCTCCAAGAAGCGCAAGGTGAGCGCGGCCGCACGGCTCCTCCGCGGCCGCAGGGCGCTGCCGCACCGCCCGCGGCGGCCCCAGCAGCCGGCAGGGCGAAGGCACGGCGGGCGGCGGCGGCGGACGGGGGAGGATGGCGGCGGATGCGGCGCGGGGCCCGGCGGGGAACATGGCGGCGGGATGGAGCGGGCGCTTTCCCGCGGCCGCGCGCGGAGGTGCGGAGCGGCACCGGGGGCCGGGAATTGCGGGGTTTTCCTTTTGCTTTCCCGTGGGAAGGGTTTGCGGCCGGTGGCCGCCCCGCTCTGTGGGCCGGGAGGGCACGGGGCGCTGCCTGTCCTGGGGAGTGAGGGAGGTTTGGGCTGTCAGGAGTCCCAGCAGCAGCTTCCCGTGGGGCTGGGAAAGGGATGGGACCCCGCTAATTATTTCCCTTAAATTGCTCCCGAATTGCAGCAGAGAGCCGCGATCCCAGCGTGAGCAGTGGCTGTAGGTTAGGCAGTGGTTGGTGTAGGCTCTTGCTAGGAGTGGATTATTCTGAGAAATTCAGGGAAGGGGGTCCTATTTTCCCCCACTGTTACACCCGGAGTTGGGCAGAGCACAGTGCTGGTCAAGTCAAGGTTGTGGGTTCAGTCCCTGGGCTGTTCATGTAAAAGTTGGACTTGGTGTTCCCTGTGGGTCCCTTCCAACTGAGAGTATTCTGTGATTTCTCTCAGAGGAGGAGAAAGTTGTCAGGAGAGACTGTCAGGCTGCAGGAGGAATTAAGGTGAATTGCACTCAGGTTCAGAATGTGACAAGACCTTGACTTCATCCATTTGTGTTTTAGTTTGTCGCTGATGGCATCTTCAAAGCGGAGCTGAACGAGTTCCTTACCCGGGAGCTGGCTGAAGATGGATACTCTGGAGTGGAGGTCCGGGTCACTCCGACCAGGACTGAGATTATCATCCTTGCCACCAGGTAACTCAGCCTTCCTGAGCTGGGATGCTCTGAAAGCTCTTTGGGATGGCTCCAGTCTCACTCCTGGAGACTCTTTTCTCACTTGTCCTGTGCTTATTTTCCTGCAGAACTCAGAATGTCCTGGGAGAGAAGGGACGCCGGATCCGGGAGCTGACAGCTGTGGTGCAGAAGAGGTTTGGATTCCCCGAGGGAAGCGTGGAGGTAAAACTGCCTCAGGAAATGGGTGGTGCAGATGGATTTGTGGTGGCAGGATGGTGTCAGCTGAAAGGTGGTTTCAGGATAAGTTGGACCTTCTGTTACTTGGCCTCAGAAATGCTCCTGCACTGAAATACAAAATAAATTACAAAGAAACTGCTCTGCTGCAGAAGGATCTTTGAGAAGCAGAAGGTAAAGTGACACACGAGTTATTTTTGATCCTTAATGATAGGGGCCTTCTCCCAGGGGAAGGTTGCACTGGGGTCCTTTAGAGGGTCCACGCACCCCAAAGGATTCTGTAGTTCTATTCAGTGAAACCTGCTCCTGTTACTTGTTCCTTGCTCTGAAACAAATCAGGGAGGGAGGGGGAATGTGTGTGCTGGGGGGGTGCTCATTTATTCCAGCTTGGCTGGTGCTGCTGGATCATGTTAGACAGGGAAGGGAATGTATGATAAAGCTGCTGCCTGTAAATGTGGGAGGATTAACTGGACTGAATGCAGGGAGTAGAGTAGAATGAAACTCCTGTGTTCTGCTGAAGTAAAAGTTAAGTTTACTGTGAGGCTGGTGAGGAAGTGCCACAGGGTGCCCAGAGAGGTTGTGGCTGCCTCTCCATCCCTGGAATTGTTCAAGGCCAGGTTGGAACAACCTGGTCTAGTGGAAAGTGTCCCTGCTTATGGCAGGGGTGGAACTGGATGAACCTTCCAAGCCACAGCGTGCTGTGGTTCTGTGATGGACTTGGAAAAGAGCCCTGTTGTGAGTGTGCCTCTGTGCCCTGCAGCTCTACGCCGAGAAGGTGGCCACGAGGGGTCTGTGTGCCATCGCCCAGGCCGAGTCCCTGCGCTACAAGCTCCTGGGAGGGCTGGCTGTGCGCAGGTGAGTACAGCAGCCTGCCTGTGGGGGAGGTGTGGGACTCCAGTACCATGCCCAAAAAACAGCTCCTCTGCAGTTTGAGGATTTAGCCTGGTAATGCTGCACTGAAACTTCTTTTCAGTCCACATTTACTTCTGGAGTGTTCTGTCTGGTTGCAGTTTGTCTGTGGGGCATAAAGCTGCATGTGCTGCTTTGGGAATAAATGGGTGGAAGAGTGAAGCAAACAGCATTTCAGGCCTTGTGGCTGTGCTGTGGCTCAGGTGGCAGTGGCCCTGCTCTCACATCCCCTCAGTGATGAGACGATGACGAGTCAGAAGCGGGTGGCTCTGGTGGCGGTGCCTCCGCGGTGTCACGTTCTGTGGTGCTGCGTGAGGTCCTCCGGCAGCAGCCTCCTGTCACCAGTGAATGATCTAGAGGCATTTGTCTGAGAAGGGATGGGAGCTGCACTGCTGACACATGAAACAGGTTGGGATTGTGGTAGAATTGCCCTGGAAGCCCTGTGGGTCTGGCAGAGTGGGCTCATGGCTTGGCTGTCCTCTCCCTGCAGAGCCTGCTACGGTGTCCTCCGCTTCATCATGGAGAGCGGGGCCAAGGGCTGTGAGGTCGTTGTGTCCGGCAAACTCCGAGGACAGCGGGCCAAATCCATGAAGTTTGTGGATGGCTTGATGATCCACAGTGGGGACCCAGTGAATTACTACGTGGACACAGCCGTGCGTCACGTCCTACTCCGACAGGGTGAGTGCCTGGCGTGCAGATCCCTTTGCAGCTTTGTCAGCTTCCGTCTCTAGAGCTGCAGAGAAAAAAAACAAAATCTCAGCTCCTGGCATCCCGTTCCTGCAGGTTGGAGATTTCTCACTGGCAGGACTGGCTTCCTTGGGTTGAAACTCACATGGTTTTGATGCACTTCTGATCTCAGAGTACTTCAGTTGTGCAGCTGTGGATGGTTCAGACTCTGAAAACCTTGTTTTCTTGGGCTTTTGCAACTTAACTCTCACTGTGGGATTTGAACATTACATCTAAAGCAGAAGTCATTTGGGAATGGAAAGCCAAGGGGCCTTGAGCAGCCAGTGTGGTTATACCATGTTGTTCACTTCTCTGCTGATGGGTTTTGAATGTTTCCAGTTGGGAATGTGGCTGTAGATTCTCCAGACACTCTCACTTGTGTCCTGGGGCCTCTGAGGCTGGTGGTAACTTCCAGATGAGGTGCCTGTTGCCTGGCTGTAGGAGCCCTTGGCAGTTGGGATTCTAGTTTTCCTGGCTCCTCAGGATGGGCAGAGAGAACAGGGGTGCTACAAGTGTCAGACAGTCTTCCCAGCTAAACCTGCTTCCACTTGTTCTCTGTCCTGGTAAAACACAAATTATTTGTGTGCCTTAACTGGCTTTGGGTTAATCAGTTGCAGAACTCCTGGTGTAGGAGTACCAACCCAGCCAGAGCTGTTCTCCACCTTCCCTTCGGTGATGATGCGATGACGAGTCAGAAGGGACGTCCTCGTGTCATTGCAGCCTGCTCTGTGCCACGTTCTGTGGTGCAGTGCTAAGGCTGCCTTGGCCAGGATGTCCTGCTCATTGGATGATTTAGAGGCATTTGTCTGAGAAGGGATGTAAAAAAAATTGGAATTTCTTGGAAAAATGAGCTGAGGAAGAGGACAGAGCTTAAAATCAGGCTTAGAATGAGTTGAGGGTAGAACTGCAGTCAGCCAAGGCAGTGAGTTGAATAACTTTGGATGTCCAACTTTAAGCTGCTTGAATATACAGCACTGATAAAAAGTCACAGTAATTAGATTTTTAAGCTGTAGCATGTGTGTTACAGTGTTGTCAGCAGATCTTCAGTGTGGAGAGAGATATTTTGTAGTGTTCGTGTTCATCCCTATGGACCTGTCCTTGATCTATTTTGTGTTTCCCTTGTCCTGTCACCCTCTGCAGGAGTACTGGGAATCAAAGTAAAGATTATGTTGCCTTGGGACCCCAGTGGAAAGATTGGCCCCAAAAAGCCTTTGCCAGACCACGTCAGCATCGTGGAACCCAAAGAAGAGATTTTGCCCACCACCCCCATTTCGGAGCAGAAAGGTGGCAAACCAGAACAGCCAGCAATGCCTCAGCCAGTGCCCACTGCCTGAGGGGTAAGTGCCTGGGAGCAGTGGAAGGGAGGTGTGCTGAGGATCCATGTAAAAAGGTTTCAGGCCACCAAAAATACAAAGCTGGGATTTTGGGAAGACAAGCTGCTGTATTGTGTACCAGGGTTGGGTCTGAGCATTGCACAGGGTGAATGGGACAGGGTTCAAGCAGCAAAGCAGCTCAGAACACTCCTGTGGAGATGAGATGATGGATCTGTCCACATGCCTTGTTCCATGTTGTGTTATATACAGCATGGATTTGGAGACCTTGGATTATTACAGTTGGAGTGACTTGGGTGCCTTGGATGTGTTGATGTAGTACCAGCTGCTACCAGTGTGCAACTGGCAGCACAGGGAATATATTCCTCATATATCCATCCTGTCCTGCCCCAGGATCCAGTTTGGGATAGTCTTAGAAGCCACGTGAGAACAATTTGTAGGCTGCTTTTGTAAGGAAGTCATACCAAGGTGTCTGGCAAGATCTTTCTCAGTGGGAAATAGGGGGATCACTGGCCAAGAAGCAGGAAATGAGAAATGCAGTTTAATTGGAAAGCTTGGTTTGTTCTTTCTTTGGGATAGGATGATGGTTATGGAAAACAGTTTGCCCCCAGCTCACTGAGTGTTTTGTTTCTTATTGTAGGGTTTGTAACATCTGCAACGAGAAGTTTGTCTGTCCTGAAAACATCTCTTAATAAAATCACAAAAGGCAGTGTTTGTGAAGGTGCCTTTTTTTTTTTTTTTTCCCCTCTATATTTTCTCAAGATGTACTCCAGGAAGACCTTGCTCCCACCTTTGGTGTGGAAGGAATTCTGTTGCTGTGCTTCCCTTCTGGAGTGAACTTCACCAGATCCTGATCCAAACAAAGTGGGAATAAAGCACCGATACCTGGGATAGATAGAGCTGGAGCAGCAATCCTGTGTTTAGAAGGTCATGAGTAACACACACTCCATGGAGTACTGGTGGCTGTTCCCTACATCGCAGTCCCTTATCCAGTGCTTCCAGAAGGGGGAGCATTTTTGGCAGTATCCAGGCCAGTGCAGCTCCTGTTAGGGTCAGGTAAATTTGGGTGTGGATTTGTGGGGTGAGAGCAAAAGTGACACTCAGGATGTCAATCTTCTGTCTTAACCTGTGAGGTGGGAGTATCTGGTGGAAGTCTGGTGCGGGAATGGAAAGAGACAGGCACATCATAGGAGATAATGTATGTGCAGGATCAAAGAGTTTAGATTTTGAGGAATTCAAAGGCTCTTTGTGGAATGCAAGATTTGCTGTTTAGGAATAGCTTTCACATCCATTTTTAGGAGGTTGCTCTGCAGGAGCTAGGCTGGTGGCTTAGGAAATGGAATTTCAAACTGATCTGTCTAGGGAGCCTTGGGCCTTGCTGTTCCCAGCTTGTCTGGTTGAGTATCAGAAGCTAGATGTGCCTTCTTAGAGTGTCAGTGAGTGATTTCAGGTTTCTGAGTGCACCATTCAATGCAAAGATTAAAATAGTTAATATAATATTAGACTAATGCCAACACTAATTTTTATATGAATTTGAATGTGGAAATAATCTGAAAATATAAAAGATGACAATGCAGCTCTGTCAGATCACAGGGGCAGGAAATGTGTGGAAGTGGGGAGATCTGAAGCAATAAAAGTCACACCCAGTTTTGCACGTTGTCTCTAAATTCTTTAACACACTGTGTGGTAGATGGTGATGGTCAGAAATGTCTCTTGCTGCCTCCCAGGGAGGGCTGGATTTCTGGGAGATAGTTCCACTTCTTCCTGATTAAAAGCTTTCCAACCTTGTCCATTACCCTGTTAAACTCACAGTGCTGATCACTGGTAGAGTCAAGAGCTGTGCAAGTAATGGGGAAGAGAAGGCTCCAGGGAGAGCTCAGAGCCCCTTGCAGGGCCTAAAAGGAGCTCCAGGAGAGCTGGAGAGGGACTGGGGACAAGGGGTAGAAGGACAGGACACAGGGAATGGCTTCCCACTGCCAGAGAGCAGGGCTGGATGGGATATTGGGAAGGAATTTTTCCCTGTGAGGGTGGTGAGGCCGTGGCACAGGGTGCGCAGAGAAGCTGTGGGTGCAAGTGTGAGCTGAACACCTTTTCTGTGTGTCTTGGTTGGAGTTACCACCACCCTGAGCTGTTAAAAGAAGCTCCAAAAGAGGAGAGTGCTCATTCAGTTCCCCATGTCTTTTGGATGCTTCCCTTGGACAAAAGCCTTGAAGATGAGCTGGGCGTAGGATACACTCAGGAACTCTGGAAAGCTTTTACCTTCGTTTCAGTATTGCTATTCCAGGTTGATGTGTTCCTGCTCTGGTTGGTGCTGCAGTTGGCTTCTGTAATTCCAATTTAAAGGAAGCACGTGGTGCTTTTCCAGTGTGGGAGGAGCTCCACAGGGATGTGTGTGCTGGCCCAGGGAAAAAGGGACATGTCTGTGCCTTTAGCTTGTGAGTAGCAGAAGGTTCATCATATGATGAACCTTCCAGCAGTGGGAGAACATGGATTAGCAGGGTCTGCCAGTGCTAGATTTTCCACCTGGGGAAGTTATCTTTAGCCTGCAGATTTTTCCTCCTCTGTTTCCCTGCTGGATCCCAGCTGGAGGAGCTTTGGCTTGGACAGTCAAGAGGGCTGGTCCCTGTGGCTGACAGCTCCGTTTTTATTCTGCTAAATGGCCCAGCAGGACAGGGCTGTTGGTCCTTTACCTGTGGAGCATTTAAGGTGTTGGATATTTGCAGTTTCAGGAGAAAACTGAAGGGGAAAGCTCCTAAGAGCATTCCTTAGTCATGAATGATTTGCTATAGGAGTTCATCTTGTGCATTGAGTGATTTTGTCCATAGTTGCCACTTAAGGGTGTTTTGGATTTAAGGATTGCAAGGAACCTCGCTAAGTTTATTCTGCTCTACAAAGGATTCCAGCTGCCAGGGATTCATTGAAAAAAAAGTTTTATTGCAAAATTACACAACTGTCACTGTGTGGTACAAGAACAGACAATAAAAGCCATCAGACACCTGCATCCACATGATGCAAATTATTCACAATATCCCACAGTGTGTTCTTGCCTTGCCCACCCCTTCCACCCCAGCCTCCAGACGTTCTGCGTGTGGGTTCAGTGCGCTGCATCACCGGGAAGTCTCCCACGTTTGGGGACATCCCTGGCATTGCCTCCTGCCTCCCAGCACCTGGGACTATGCAGTATTGGGCTTCTATGACATCAGGGAAAATTGGCAGGGAGATAAAGCAAAACCATTTAGGTGCTCCATGCTGGTTTCAGGGAACTGGCAATTCCATTGGGATGCGTGGATTTTCCTCATTTCCATAATCTCAGTGTTTGCCTTGTGGTTTCTCTCAGTGCGTGGCAAATGCTGCAATGCTCCTGGGATAACATCAGCTCCTTTAAATAGTACTGACCTGATGATATCCCTTGAAGAGAAGTTAGGAATAGCCTGGATCGGGCTGTGAACCTGCTAATTATCAGACATAAATATAACTATAAATACCTTTGTTTTTCAGGGTCCCCTTATCCAATCCAGGTCAGCAGACAGGGAGCTAAAGTACCATGGAGCTTCAGCAGAGCATAATTAGGAAGTCAGGTTATGGCAGCTTTAAAGCTTTGTGTTTTATTAAGCAAGAAAGTGGAGGTGAACCTGATCCCACCTCCCAGTGAGAAGCCAGTCAGGAGCGCCTTGGGTCAGCTCCGCAGGGAACCAGCTCTGGGAGAGCCCTGGCAGTGGGAATGGAGTCTTTCCCAGCCCTACAGGCTGATGCAGAGCACTTCCAAGAAAATGGAGTTCTTTGCCTGGTAAAACTGCCTGTTTAATTACAGGTGTTGGCCCCTCAGTGATCCCAAGGGGTGGAATGTTGAAGGGACTTCAGGTTACTCTTTCTAGAAACCCAAGCTGTTCTTTGGGCTCTCCCTGACATCCCAAAGCCCCTTCAGTTCTCCATGAAGTGTTGATCCAAGGTGCTCTTGGCTTTGATGCTCTCCCTAAGGAGCTCTTGTGGTCGAAGCATTGAGCACAGAGCACAGGGTTAGGCAGGACAGAAGGGCACAATGCCATACAATCTCCATTCTCCTGTGCTGCCTCCTGCTCTGCTCCAGGGCCCTGCAGGGGCTGGACTGCACAACTGGCCCTTGGAGCTCTGTTACACACCCCTGGAGAGAGAAGAGAGAAGCGGGGAACAGCTCTAGAGTGGCGTCAAAGGGTACCCAAGCAGGAGAAAAGCGGCAGTGCTAAGCATGCAGTGGGATGGAAGCATTTGGGATGGGAGGGAGGTGCCTTGGCAGGGCTGGTGGAGCAGCAAGGAACTGAGCAGGAGGCTTAACCAGTGCAGGGAGGAGCTCAGCTTCAAGGTGGCCACCTCAGCTGGCTCCCGGTGACCCTCTGGTGCCAGGCTCCCCTGCTCCTCTCTGGAGGTGGGTTTGTGCAATCTAGATTTTGGGGTGAGGTAAAGTGTACACTGGTTTCTCCTCACAATGCACCCTGGTCTGAATAGCACCCATGGTTTGAGAAGGATACAAAATAGTGTTTCCCATTTGTCAAAATGCCCCCCTAAAAACACACACACAAACCAAAGCCCTGGGAAAAAACAACCCAACCAAAACAAACCCAACTACAACTCATCACGCATCTTGTCGCCTTTGGGCCTCACGAGCCTGCCGATGAAGAGGATGGAGTTGGTTTTAGTGTCCTTGATCATGAAGATGAAGGGGTGGTCAGCGTAGAAGAGCTTGGGGTTCCTCATCTCCTCTCGGCCATAGATGTCGGCGTCGTAGGGGTTACCTTCCGTGTCCCATTCCAGAGCCGCAGCGTGGAACACGTTGGACAGGTAAAGGTCTTTCTTGCCGGAGATCTTGGACAAGTCAGCCTTGGTTTTGTCAATGGCTTCTGTCAGGCCCAGACCACCCAGGTGTTTCTAGGAGGAGACAAGAGGTCAGCAACCCTCCCAGAGATGACACAGTGCAAGAGGGAAGAGGGGCAGCAGGCATAGATAACCCACCATCCCACTGTCTTTCCTCCCATCCCAAAGAACTGTAAGGCCCAACTGTTTAAGGACCTCCTTTACCTGAAGGTCATGGCTGACTTCCAGGACGACTTTTGGCAGTGAGATGGCCACTGATCTCTTCTTCATCTTGCCAGTCCATGTCTTGAGCTGCTCTTTATTCAGCAGTTTCTCCACTCTCTCCAGAGGCTCCACGTGGTTTGGCATGATGAAGATCATGCTGGAGAGCTTGTGGGCCAGTGGCATCTCTACCACCTGGAGCTTCTCTGCCTCATCATCATAGTAATTGTAGAGACCTTGAAACCAGAAGCAGGAAACAGTGAGGTGTGGAGCAGAGACAAAGTGAATTCAGCCTGGACTTTCCCTGACCAGGAAGGGAAAGGAGTCTGGACACCCTTTTGGGAAGTGGCCCAGCATTACTGGAGTTGGCTGTGTCTCTCATTTGGATAATGAGCCAGGATTTGTTCCCAACAGCCAAGCACCTCATAGTAAATGTGGATTTTGTCTGCTCACAGGGAGACTGAATCAGTAGAACAAACACCCTGCTTTATTCTCTCTCATGAGGCAAAACAATCTTGGAAGCAGCTGGTGGAAATCTGGGTAACGGAGAGCAATGATCCTGACTCCAGCTGGTCTTGGTATGGGCCAGGGGGTTTCCCACTCACCTGTGCGGTGCATCATGGGCACACCCACGGTATAGGAGCGGGTCACCATGAAGCCACGGTTGTCCACCATCTTATGATGGAACTTCTCATCCCAGTGAGCTACAGGAGAGAGAGAAACACAGCTTGTAAGAAAAGGGAATGGGCGGTAAGTCCATGCAGAGTTCCCAACCACTGACAAAGAGCTGCCTCTAGTGGACCTAGGATTTGTCCACCTTCCCTTGGGGCTGTTGGATAATCTTTAAGGCCCCTCCCAACCCAAACCATTCCATGATGCTGTGTGTTGGCTCAGAGCAGGTTTTGGGTCACTTGTACCAAGAACTGAAGGTAGAACTTACGCTTGAAGAACATGGCGTTGACAATAAGGGCCCCATCAGTTTTCTCTACATCTTTGGTGACCTCCGGAAGTTTCCCATCCGTGGTCTGTGCTGCCCACTCGTTGATGGACTTGAGGGCACTCCTCTTGTCTCGGAAGTTGATCTTGGAGTGTTCATAGTTGTAGTGTTTCTTGCTGTTCTTCACGAAGTCCTCGGCGAAGGTGATGGAGGCGGGGCCGTAGAGGCGGTTGCCGATCTTCCAGGTGACGTTGCGGGCCGTGCTGTTGCTGACTTCGCTGAGGAGCTCGGACAGCCCGCTGTGCATGTAGTCATCGTTCAGCTTGTCCGCGCTCAGCACCGCCTTGGCCTGTGAAGCCGTCGTGGCCTTGCCCCCAAGGGACACGAGCCCCAGGGACGAGGCCACGACCACGGGGGACAGCAGGATGTTCTCCATGTCCTTGTCTTTGGCCATGGCATGGTAGAGGTTGAAGGCCAACGTGGTGCTGCGCTCAGCCAGTGTGGTGGCCTTGTCGCTCAGCTTCCTGTCCTCCGAGGGCACGGCCGCAGCAAGGCCCAGGAGGGCCAGCCCCACGATAATCCACATGGCTTCAGCAGCACCCAGCACCTCCCAGGACCTGCTGGGCAAGAAAATTCACCATCAGCATGAGCCAAAGCCTTCCTGGAGCATCCAGAGATCCCAGGGGCTCTTCCTGAGAAACCCACTCCTTGCTCCAGTGACAGTGACGTTGCCCCAACACTTCATGGGGGTGCAGCCATCCCAAGTCCACCCTGAGAAACAATCTTCAGGAGTGCAGGCAAGCAGAGCCTGTGCATTTGGAATGAAAGCTTCCTTCCTAAGCAGTTTCCCTATATTCCAATGTTAATGTACAGTGAATGGTTTAAGGAAGGGTCAGGGAATGTAAGCAACAGGTATTTCTCATGTGATCTTGACAGGGCAAGGGGGAGTGGCTTTAAAGTGAAAGAAGACAGGTTTAGATTGGACATGAGTAAGAAATTCTTCCCTGTGAGGGTGGTGAGGCCCTGGCACGGGATGCTGAGAGAAGCTGTGGCTGCCCCTGGATTCCTGGAAGAGTCCAAGGCTAGGTTGGATGGAGCTCGGAGCAGCCTGGGATAGGGGAAAGTGTCCCTGCTGCCCATGGCAAGTGGGGAAAAAAGTACTCTTTAAGGTCCCCCCCAACCCAGCCGTTCCATGATTCTGTCCCCAGAGCAGAAGAAACCTCTGCCCTGATCAGGAAATGCTGAAAAAATTTAGTGCTGCCCCTTGATCTAAGGGCTGTTGCAGGCACTGTGTGGCAAGGACCGTCCTCTCTGGGGACCCTGGCCTGGGCCCCAAATCCTCAGATTCCTTGGCACTAGATGGAGCACGTGAGCTTCCACCAAGCAAAGCCAGAGGCGGCCCTGGAGAAGATCCTGCACTGTCTGATCAGCTCTGTTCGGCTTTGGTTTGCTTGTCCAGCCCTGCCGGGGAGGTACTGGGGCAGAGGGAGGTGGGGGAGCCTCATTTTCCTCAGCAGAGCCTTCAGTTCATGCCTGAGGTGGGTGGACCTCATCCCAACATAGGTGAACTCACCCCAGCAAGGGCTCTGAGCCCCCAGCTCCGGTATGTGTGCAGACTGACCAGTCCTAAGTGCCTGGAAGCCCTTTGGGGCTCATCCCACCTGGCCCCACACCTCCCCTCCCTCCTGCCTTCACTCAGCAAACCTTCCTGCAGGCAGCTCCTCGGGCCTCAAATTCCCCCTCCAGCTTTTGGGGGACTTTTTCCTCCACAGGAACTGCATCACAACCCTGCAGTCTTGTTCCTTGGTGGTCCTCTCCTCCCACCCTGCTCCTGCCCAGCCTTAGGGGCTGTCCCTGGCATGGGGAGGCAGGGAAAGGCTGCAGCTGGGTTCAAGTATTCCGAGCAGGAAGCGAAGGGCCCGCTGGGATTACACATGGAAGGAAACACGCAGCACGTAGCCCCAGGCGAAGAGAGTGCGCAGTTCCACCAGGGACCCTTTGCCAGAGCGGGATTTATGTAGCCTCGGGAGAGGGAGGCGATTACAACCTAAAGTCCTTTATGGGAGCAAGGCTTCTGTTAAAGGGAAGAGCCATCCTGGCTACCTCAAGAGCAAAGGTTTGTGCAACAAGCTCAAAACTGCCCTCCACACTCTTTTTAGGGTGCAGCCAGGGTGACAAACATTGGAAGTCTGAGGAGGTTCCTTCTGGTTTTCTATTTCCCGTTTATTTCTAAGGATACCTTGAAACTGTTTCATAGTGAGGTCAACGTTTGCCTTTTTCTTTCTGAAAGAAAACAGATACATGGAGTAGTTCTCTTGTGAGCAGGGGGTGGCCTGCACTGCTTCATCCTCAGCTTAAAAAAAGGTTCATTACTTCAGGGCCGGGTGACAGATTTGGGCTCTGCTGAGTCACACAGCCCGAGATGGAGAAATTTTGCCCATTCTTGGATTATGGCAGCGATTATGGGTGAATTCAGAACCCGTGGTGAAAATGGAGGGAATGTAGGGAATGCACAGCCAGCGACATCCTCTCCTGTGCTCCCACAGCGAGGGGACGCCCAGTGCCAGCGTGGCATTCCTCAGCCTTCCCTGGGACTGCCGGGACCCTCTTTCCTGGTGGGATGTGATTTCCTCCGAGGGCTGTGTTTCTCCCAGGAGCAGGACAGAGCTGCAGGGCACAGGATTGCAGGCAAAAGGCCATTTCCGTGTCACCAGAGGGATGTGACACTTGGTTAAGGCAGCAGAAGGAGGGTCCGGCCGTACTGTAGCAGAAGGCTGCAGGGAGAGCTCTCATTCCTGCGCTGGGATGGTGCCCAGGGTCCTGCAGGCTCCCAGGCTGAGCCAGAGCAGGGCTGGAGGATTTCACTCACACCAAGCTAAAGCTTCCCTTATCCCCCTTTCCTTTTTCGTCATTCTCTGAAAGCTTTTCCCGCAGCTTCACTGTGACCACCTCTTGCAAACTGGAGGCAACTGGGGTATTTTTTAATGCCTTTCCTCTAAAACCCAGAGCCAGCTCGTGGGACAGACTGTACCCCTATCCCCAACTTCCACCCACCCCACTGCAGCCTACCCCCCCAGGCACCCCTTTCTCCCATGCCATAACCCTCCCCCCGATTTTTTTTTTTGCATAGCCAGGAGGCTGCAGGACCCCAAAATCCCCCCTCACCCTGCTGCAATCTCAGCTCAGTCTCCGCCCTGCCGGCCCAGGGTCCCCCGGGTCCCCCCCCTTACCTGCGGGGTCGGGACACGGCTTTGCTCGGCTCCCTGTGCACCTCCCGGTCCTGCGGAGGGGGTATATAAGGGGCCGGGGAGAAACTTCTGGAAACTTGGGAAAACCCTCTCAAAAATGCTTGGGAGGGAGAGGAAGGGGAGGATCCGTCCCAGCTCTCTCCCGGCCCGCCGCCAATGGCAGGGAATGCCGGCCCCGCGCCGCCGAAGGGGGGTCGGGATGGATGGGGGATGCGCGCTCGCTCCTCCTGCCCTGCCTGTCCCCTGCCTGAGCCCAGCCAGGCCTCCAGCAGGAACGTGGGGAACTATTCCCTGCCCAAACGGTGCTTTTGCCTTCTTACAGGGCTCTTATTTCGGTCCTCTCCCTGCCCCTGGCATCTCCTGCAGCTGGATGGTTTTTGGCACCAAAGGCAGGTAGTGATGTATTTATTTTTTTGTTTCTGGGCTGTCACCCTCCATGTGAAGTCAGGGGTGGTGCAAAGGGCTTCAGCCACGACTGGAGCAGTCACAGGCAGCCAGTGTTTAACACCTGCCCCATGCTGAAATGTGAATCTGAAATGTGCCCTGATTGGTGACCTCCAAGACAGAAGAGAAGGCTCCAGGGAGAGCTCAGAGACCCTTCCAGTGCCTAAAGGGGCTCCAGGAAACCTGGAAAGAGACTTGGGACAAGGGATGGAGGGACAGGACACAGGGAATGGCTTCCCACTGCCAGAGGGCAGGGCTGGATGGGATATTGGGAAGTATTCTTGGCTGGGAGGGTGGGCAGGCCCTGGCACAGGGTGCCCAGAGCAGCTGTGCCATGGAGAGGTTTCTGCTGAGTCACAAGTGTTGAAGCTCACATTCAACCCTGTCATGTTGTAGGACAGTACAGGATTGTTTTCGTGGTAATCTGGGACATAGGGATATTCGAGGTACCACCCCCCTCATGGATGGTTACATCAGCAGAAGGATGCTGCATCGTTGTGTTCTTTAACTGATGTCTGTGTCTCCCTTTTAATCATACTGTAATTTCATTTTTCTCCCTAATTTTGGCTCTGCCAAGTTTTTCTGCTTCACTCTGAAGACAGAAGTCTCAGGAGGTTTCAGCCTCCTGTTGCTGTAGCAAACAGGATCTGATTTTTCCTTCTGGCTTTGAATATTGTGCTTGTCTTGGAAGCATCTTGCTTTGGAATCACCATTGCATTCCCCTTCATAGTCCAGCTATTCTAGAAGGTAGCATCAAAAAGTGACATTTTTCTTCCATCTGACCTGTTCAGACAATGCCATGTGAGTAGATACTTCTCATCTCAAACAAGGGGAGATCTTTGAGCCCTACCTGTAGAAAATGTTTCCATCAGCTGCAACAAACCTGGTGCTCAGTGATATTTAGAGATCTGGCACCTTCAGGGAGGGATTCAGTGGGAAAAATAGCTTTGGAATACCTTAAGTAAGAGATTTTGGTACACTAGTGTATTTTGTTGCAGTTAGCTTTGCTTTATGTCTGCATAAATGATCAACAGCAGGGTCCCAGAGTTTTTATAGCACAATTTTGGCTTTATTAAAAATTAATTTGCTGATCTCAAACCATCAATACAGAGGTAAATGTTACTGGTCTGTACCAGCAACATGTGCTAGCTGAGAAATGAGAAAAGCTCCTTTAAACCTCCACCATCAGCTGCTTTTCTCTGCCAAATTCTGAATTGCTCCACCTTCAAACCCTGCTCTGTAATTACTTCCCATGTAAGATTCTTTCACCTTCTGAGTGAAATCTAAAATAAACTCTTAAACTTTTAATCTCGATTTCTTTCACTGCCTCCCAGCACCAAAGTCCTTTGACACTCTGGGTGCTCTGTGCTTCAGTCCTTTGAAATGGCTTTTCTCAATAACATGAATTGGAGTAGAATGAAAATAGTTGGGTTTGAGGGCTGGCAGACCAGCATAAAGATATTTCAGATTTTTGCTGATTTTAAGTGCATATTTCAACCTATTCCTGCTGTTTCTACAACACAACCTGGTAAGAGCCCCTGCAGAGTTTTGGGATGTGAATATGCAGAAAATGAGTCAGTTCTACCAAAATGTCAGCAAACAGCTTCATCTTGACAGTGAACAGTTTTGTCCAGGGTCTAAGTTGTGGAAATCAGGCTGATCTGCATTGCTGGGGAGGATTCTTGCTGCTCTCCAGTGATTTCCAAGCGGATCGGGCTGTGCAGAGGCGCTCCCAGCCCCCACAGTGCCACGTAGGAGCTCCTCCAGCGGTGGGATGAGGACTGGGAAGGGGGAGCCAAACTGGGAGTTGCCCTCTTCCGTCTCCCCTGCTCATGTAATGAGCGGTTCCAGCTGCCAGAGGTACACATCCACTCCTCCAGCCCAGCTCCTCCCCTCCAAACCGCACTTGCGCAGGGCAGAACGCGAGTTTCTTTTGTCTGAAGTTATTTCCAGCATGGGTTGACTTTGTGGGTTTAGGGCAGTGCAGATGCACTGAGCCTTAAATTAAAATCCACCCAAAGTTTTTGTGATGTGGGTGTGATCCTGCAGCCCCCACGACAAAGCAGAGGGAGATTTCCAGACTGTTTTTGCAATGCTTGGAAACGGGTGTGGAGGAGCTGCTGGGATGGAGAGCAGTGAAATCCAACAGTACCAGGAGTTCAGTTCTGTGGGAAACAGTCCATGCCCAGCCATGAAACATCCAGATTGGTGCTGTTCTGGTTGTTGGGCTTCTTGTTTCAAGCAGTGTTACTAATTCATTTGATTATCTATTGAAGAAGTGGTTTATTTCTATGAAAGCAGACACTGTGCGTTCTTTGGACAGGACTTTTAAAATATAAACTCCAGCAGCTTTGTGCTCTCACCTTACAGTGACCCAGGAGACTCATCCTGTTTTCCTGTGCTGGAGACAGTCTGTCATCTGTGCTGCCGTGAGGCAGTGCTGGTGCAGGATCTCTGCTTTCCAGGATCAGGGCTGAGGGGGGCAGGGATGCTGGACCCAGCACTGAGGAGCCTTAAAGTCACCTCATGGGCAGGGACACCTTCCACTGTCCCACTTTGCTCCAAGCCTCATCCAGTCTCGCCTTGGGCATTTCCATGGATCCAGGGGCAGCCACAGCTTCTCTGGGCACCCTGAGCCAGGGTGTCACCACTCACACAAGGAACAATTCCTTCCCAGTATCCCCTCTAACCCTGCCCCCTGGCAGTGGGAAGCCATTCCCCCCTGTCCTGTCACTTTCTGCCTCTCCCTTTTTTTCAGGAGCCCCCTTAAGGCAGTGAAAGGGGCTCTGAGCTTTCCCTGGATCCCTCTCTGCTCTAGAGCTAGTCAGGGCTTGCCTGCTCCTCCAGCTCCTCACATACAAAGATTTAGGGGGAATTCTGCTTCCGGGCTCAGCTCAAGGACAGGTTTGGGTTCAGCACTTTAATTTCCTCCCTGCACACCCTCCTTTGGCACTGTGAGCTCATTCATGCAGCCCCAGGCACCTTGGAGCCATGGCTTTGCTGGCAGCAGTGCCCTGCACTGGAGTGGGATCCCAGCCCTTCTCCCCCTCTCTGGCTCTCAGCCATGCCCAGCTCTGGCCTGGCCGGAGCTGGGAGGGCCCAGCTTTGTGTGAGCAGACAGCACACAAAGGATGGCAGTGGAGCTGAAAGGCTGCATCCTGTGGATCCGTGCCCTGGCCTGTCTGGAGTGCAGCAGTGAGAGCCAAACTCCTGTGCCAGCCTGCTGTGCCCAGAGCTGGCCATGCCAGCTCAAGGCTTTCGGGGAGCTCACTGGGTTTACATGTCCTAAAGGGACAAATTTGTGGATCCTCTGCAAAGCACTGATCTCCTTTTGCTTCCTCAGCAGGTGTGGTGAAGGAGGAAAAGGAAGAGGAAAAGACCTGATTGCTGTGGAGCAGATTCCCATCCATGGCATCATTCAGGTATGTCACAGTGCACAAACCAGGGAGGACAAGCTACAGAGGCTGCAGCTGCAGCTTTCCCACAGGGCACAGCAGAGAGATTCCCTTGATCCCAGTTTGTAATCCCTGTTTAATACTCCCAGAGAAAAGTTCAAAATCCACAGAGTTTCCTGCCAACACAGTGAGGCAGGGGGGTGGAATTCCTCTGGTGCTTTGGGGTAGAAAGAATGACATCTGTGTGGCCTCAGCAGAGGGCCAGCAAGGGTGGTGGCAGGTTGGATTGCAAGACCCTGCATCCCACACCTTCCTGGGAGTTGGGCTATGGCAGGAGGAGATGAAATCCTTGTGGATGTGGCAGCAGGCATTTGCAATCTCTTGGGAAGACCCACGGGGCTGTGGGGTCCTGACCTGTTCCTACACTGATCCAGGAGCGCTGGTTTGGGGTCATGGCAAGCCAAGAGGACTCCAGGATACCCTTTTCAGGCTAATATTTGGACTCAATGGTCCTAGAGGACTTTTCCAACCTTAAACTCTGTGATTCTAAGATGAGCACTGGTGATGTGCACTCCTTACCCTCTCCCTTCTGCCTCACAGTGACTGGGACTGGCTGGATCCTCCCAAAAAGCAGCCATAAGGAAAAGCAAATGCTTGGTTTGTCAGCCACATCAGCCCCACGGGCACAGGGGCCATCTCAAGGACAGGATGTGAGAGCACCAGGGCTTTGGGATGCTGCAGCATCATTTTCCTCACTGGAAACAGCAGCAAGGAATGCCCAGTTCCAGGTTTTCACCCTTTATTACAAAATACAAGCAGAGAAGGTCCAGGTGCTCGATCTGCTCTGCACAGAGTGGAACTGTGGTGGGGCACCTCTTGTGTTAAAAGCTGCAATGAGCTCTCCCTCGTCTCTTCCTGGACCATATGGGAATGTGAAAGGTCTGAGCTCTGCCTGCCCTTCACATTTGGTGGAAGCTGAGAGGAGGCTCAGCCCCACAAGCTCCCCCCTCAGGAAACAGGGATGTAAAAGGAAACCGTTTATTCTGGAGCCAGCTGAGGGAACAGAACCGCCCCTAAACCCGAGCCTGGCTTGAGGGATCCTCAGCTGGCCAATCCTCTGCTTCCAGCACAGCACTGCTCACGGCTGGGAGGCAGGGTGGGCCCAGCCTGTGCAGTGTGTGCAAGTGTGTCACACAACTGCCTGTCTCCCCAGTCCTACTGCTGTCCCTAAAAGTCTTTTCCTTGTTGGGAATCAGGTTCCCAACAAGCCAGGCCCTGAAACTGCCACTGTTGATGGCAGAGGAAGGAGGGAGCTGAGTGCAGGACAGGGCTGGGGCTGCTGGGTTTGCTGCCCTGGGGACTTTGGGGGGTTGGTGCAGCAGTTTGAAGGCAGGAAAGGAAGAGGGGAGGGATGAATCCCAGGAAGAATTCTGTCAGAGGGCCAGCAGGAACAAACAGTGTGCAATCCTCCTCAGCCAAGTGCTGAGAATATGTAAGCAAAGGGATGCTTAGGAAGGGCCTTGGCAGCCTCTTTGTCTATTCTGCTCCTGCAGAGGCAGCAGAAAAGCTGCCCAGAGAGATTCAACAGGAATCACAGGATCTCAGACTGGTTTGGGTTAAAAGTAATATTAAAGCACATCCAGTCCTACCCCTGCCATGGGCAGGGACACCTTCCACTATCCCAGCTTGCTCCAAGCCCTGTCCATTCTGACCTTGGACACTTTCAGGGGTCCAGGGGCAGCCACAGCTTCTCTGGGCACCCTGTGTCAGGGCCTCCCCACCCTCCCAGGGAACAATTCCTTCTCAAGATCTAATCTAAAATATCTGCTTTAGTATAAAACCAAACCGGAAAAGGGGTTTCATCCTTCCCTAGTTTCCAAGGACCACGGTTGCCCCAACCCTGGGGATGTTATACTGATCTGATGGGACCAAACCAGTTTGTGTCCAGATCTGAGCTGCTGCAGCTTTGCTTGGGATGACAAAATGCACCCACCTAGGAAGCAAATGTCCCTTGCCATAGGTCCAGATTTGGTCAGGGGGCTTAACCCATAACGTGGCAGTTTAGGATGTGTCTGCAAGAGGCCAGGATGTATTCCAGGATGTATCTCCAAGGTCAGAGACCCTTTGGAAACAAGTGACATCTTCCCTTTGTCCCCACAGGAAACCTCATTTAGCCTGAATACTCCTGCCTGCTTCAAATATGCCAGCATAAAACTGCAGTGTGTTTTTCCCAGTTACTGTATAGATTCTCCATGAAAATCTGGCAGGGAAGAAGTGGCAGATTTCTGGAAGATTCAAGGAGCCCACATGATGCAACCCCGCTGCATTCTTGCAGAGCGACACCTGCTCCTGGGAGCTTCAGAAGGAGCCACTCACGTTTTATTCCAGCTGCCACTGGGCTGCATCCACACATTAAAGACTTTTCCAGAGTCACATCCCTGTCCTGCCACAGCTCCTGGTGTTGCAGAGCCACATTCCTTCCTCGGGGATGTTAATTTTAGAAGCAAAACCAACTCTCTGTTTTCCGTTTTCCGTCTTTTGTAACTTGCAGGGAGAAAAGTTGTGGATGGTCCAGTGAACTTTTCTCTGTTTCCCATTTCAGAATGAAGCTAGAAAGGCTTTTTCCTGGTCTTCCCAAATGCATTTAGAAACTCACAGGCGTGTTTAGTTTTGGGAACAGTCATGCATTTGGCAGTAAGAACAGCAAATATGGATCCTGGAGCACGGGAAGCTCCGTGGCTGTTGGATGGGATCTGCCAGCTGAGTCACACAAGGCAGATCTGATTCATCACACCAGAGCTGCATCTGCAGATGTCCCAGGATTTTATAAAGTTGGGCAAGGCTGATTATCATCTGGAAAAGCTGTGGAGACTGAGGCATGGAAGGTGAGTTTGGGGCAGAATCAGAGCCAGGCTGGTTTGTGCTGCTTTTCTTCTCCACAAGGATGCTGAGGACTTGACAGGGAGTCCCAGAGGCATCTTCTCCCTCTCTGCACAGTCAGTCTGCTGAGGGCTGGGACCCCAGGATGTGGAGCTGCTCTGTGTGAGATTATCCCAGCTCCAATCTCATCCAGCAGAGATGGATCTCATGGCCAAGGGGTCCTCTGGATTTACAGAGCAGCCTCTGTATCCTTGTCTTCTCTCCCAGCTCCTGGTTACTCTGCTGTAAACCCCAGGCAGGAACAGGCTCTGCTTTGTGTTTTTGGAGGCTGTGGGACCATGATTGATGCCATTCTCCAACTTGGATGCCCAAACTGTGCTTCCCACAATGGGAAGGGATGCAGGAGCTGCCTCTCTCTGCACCTCCAGGCAGCACACTCCGAGCTCCTGGCCCAGCACTCAGCACACTGAACATCTCCTCCATGTCCCTGGGTCTGACAGGCTGTTCCCAACACTGGAGGAGGCATCAGAGCTGCTGAATTTGGCTTTGTACAGAAGGTCTCTTGTTCAGCTCAGGGCAGAGGTGCTTGGGAGAGGTGGGGTGGGAGGTTTAGATGAATGAGGATCGTTGTTTCACTCCCGATTCCCTTCAGGAAGGTGCTGGATGTTTCCCAGCTGTACACAAACAGCTTGGATTCAGTCTTTGAAATCATTTGTACTTCTGGACTCTGTTGGCTTTGACGTCAAGACCTGAATCCCCCTGGGATCACTCCTGGTTTGGGACCCAGGGGATGCTGTGGTTACAAAGACACGTGTGAATCAAAGCTTCTTATAGCTGCCCTCCTCCTCTCCTGCATGGATCTGGCTTAGCCCCATCCAGTTGGGAATTATTTCAAGCTCCTTTGCTGCCTGAACACAGAGAAGCAGCAGCAAAGAACTTAAGGCAGCTCCTGAGTTTTGAATACTTCAGGATGCAAGTCATGGCTGTAGTTCAGTGGGAAGGAAACACTCAAATCCTGAACTTCCAAGGGTTTCTGTTGGATGTGGAATACCCAGTTCTGGTTGTTGTAGTTTCCAATGACAAAGCTGTGTGCTGGACATGCAAAATAATGGAGAAAATGCAATTTGTACATTGTGGTGTCTTCATTTTCCAAATTTGCCCCCCCAAATCCCCAAATTCAGAAATATCTTCAGTGACTGTGATGGTGCTTGTCTTGATGAATTAACAATTTAACTATGATTTTCTCCCTAATTCCAGTTAATAGAATAATTGGATCTGCTAGAGGCAAGTTCATCAAATGTGGGATGCACAATGAATCCACTCTGGGCTCTGTCTCTGATTCACCATGTGACATGAATCCAGCAATTTGTCTCTGCCTGAAGTTTTCCTGACTTCCCTGGCATTTGCAAGAAGGTCCATGGTCACCCTGTGGAAGCAGGTATGAAGTGGGGCAGGGTGGGGGGACACCCAAAAAGCCCTGCAGGAATCTTGGGCACTGCAGGGCTGGTGTAGAGTCAGTGCAAACAAATCCTTGTGGGCATGAAGAAGCACTGGGCTCATGGCACCGTGCACTCCAGAGGTCCTTTAGGGCCTCATCACCTGTGTTGTCCCATTAGCTGGAAAATCCCAGTGCTCCGGCTTCAGCTAAACAGGTAATTGTGTACTTTGGTGCCATTCCTGGGGCAGCAGGACCGCTGTCCTTGAGGGTGAGATCAGGGTGAAAAACCTCCTCCAGCCTTGCCTGCCACCAGGGTTTCTGTCTCCGGTCCCAGCTCCAATCCCACGCCCTGAATACTGCACTGGGAATACACTTCTGGCTCTGTGTGGCTGTGGCCATGAGTTTCCCATGCTTCAGAAAGTGCCATGAACCCACAATAAACAGCACAGCCCCTGCACTGCTGTCCCTGAGCTCCCCTGGTCCCCAGTGCAGCTGGTCTTAAACACTTGGGAGAATGAGAGTATTTAGCATTTCTGGGCTGCAGAAGTGTCAGTGTGGAAAGGGCTGCACCAAAGCAGAGAGACCAGTGGAAATAGATGGATTTAAAAATAGTGGAGACAGAGAGGGGCTGGCTGGGATTCAGGAGCTACAGAGAGCACACAGATCCAAAAAGGGCTCTGCAGGACACATTTAGACCCTGCTCCCACCCACACCAGCCCAGGGCACAGCTTCCCCTGCAGAGACTCCCCCATGGCCCTGGCACTGCTCCCCCTTGGGGGCTTCCCCAGGGAGCAGTGCCCAGCCAGGATCCCACCCAGCTCCACGACATCCCCTCCGTGCCTCCCCAAACCCCCCTCCCCCCCCGAACCCCAGGGAATCCAGGGAATCTCTCCCCAGGCAGGCGGGGACATCCCCGTGTCCTGGTCTCACTGCTCCCCCCGCTGCCCGGCTCCGGCACCACCCCGGGCTGGCTCCAGCCTTCCCCAGCCACCAGTCCCGGGAGGAGGAGCAGGAAAGGCTCGTTCTCCACCGCACAGCCCCGGGATGTGCCCCAGCAGTGCGTCCTGGGAGCCCCCCTCTGCCAGGGGGAGTTGTCTCCCCTCCACTTGCCCTGGGAATGATGCTGTTCCAGGCCAGTCCTCCCTGCAGGAAGGAGAAAAGCAGAGCCAAGAGAAGTGAGGCTAGCAGGGGCCAGGAGGGGGAAAGGGAAGCAAAGATGGATGTAGAAACCTCTGGCATTTTTGCTTGTTTGTTGTTTTTTCTTGTTTTAGGTTAGAAAGGACCTTAAAGATCACCCAGTCCCACCCCTGCCATGGGCAGGGATGCCTTCCACTGTCCCACCTTGCTCCAAGCCCCCTCCAACCTGGCCTGGAAGGGAAACTTAACTTATTTCAGACTCTGCCCAATATAATTTTAATTGTGATTTATTAGACTTACCACTAGAAATAAGATGATAGTATAGATAACCCCAAACTGTGGGAGCATGGCATAGGAGCAGCATGACAGGAAATTCCTTATGTCTTTCCAGGTTTCAGTTTCAAAGTTGCTATTCTGCCTGGGAGCAGAGAGAGGGAGTCCTTCTCCTTCTCTTTGAGGGTCCTGCACGATCCTCTTCTCCTGAAGAGAGTTCCCCAGGCTGCCCAAATCCCAATTGCCATGAGGATTATCTGAACTGGTCTTCTCTTTCCCATGCCAGTATTCTTTCCCTGTCCAGGGAAGGACAGAGACAAGGATCTGCAGGAGAATCTTCTTGGCAGAAAGACTCTGGGGATGGGAGTGACTTAGAGCAACTCTCATATAAAATCACACAATCATTATGGTACAGAGTGGTTTGGGTCAGAAGGGACCTTAAAGCTCATTCAGTCCCACTCCCTGCCATGGCAGGGACACATTCCACTCTCCCTGGCTGCTCAAAGCCCTGTCCAAGCTGGCCTTGGACACTTCCTGGGATCCAGGGGCAGCCACAGTTTCTCTGATTCAGGGACATGCCCATGTGTCCCCAGGGCTGTGCCAGGATGCACAAGCAGCAGGCAATCCCTTTAGCAGGGAATGGGAAAGGCTGGCTTCCTACAAGACACAAGGCTGGAGCCCCCAGGGGGGGTTTGCAGTGATACCCTTCAGGTCTCCCACTCAGCTCTGGTCCAGAACGGTAGCCTCCCAGCAAACAACACCCAGAAAGGGGGTTTGGCTGGTAGGGAAGTGTTTTATTTCCTTTAATTAACTGGATCTGAGCTGGATGGAGCCCAAGCCTGTTCTCGGTCAGCAGCGAGCCCCGAGCTGTGCATGATCAGAGCTGACAGCCCCAGTGGTGCTGGTGCCAATGCCAGCAAACCCCACTGATCGACCTGAAAAACCCCTACAGGTCTGACACAAAACATTCATGCTCAGAGGATGGATATTTGAGATGAAACCTCAGCAGCAGGTCCTGCTCAGATCCTCTCATCTCCTGAATTTGCAGTTGCCAGCAGCAAGGAAAATCTCTGCAGTGTAACTCAGGGAGTGCTTAGAGCCCCTTGCATTGGGATAACCAAGTGAAGCAGCAAGTTTTACCCTGTATCTATCCAGGAGAGACAAATTAGAGCCTGTCAGGGTTCTTAGAGCCTGGCTGGGGTGATTTACCAGGCATCTGAGTGCCTGTGCACATAGCTCCAGATGCCTCCCGCTCACCTTCCTTCAGGACATACTGCCTCCCACAGGGAGCTGCTGGATGAAGGGGGAATTAAAGGCATTTGTTATTCCCTGACACAGTCCATCACCAGGCTGCCTTCCCAAGGAGCTGCAGCTCAGGGGCTTGCCTTGGAGGGAGGAGCTGCTTTATCATGGCATGGCAGCTCGCCCAGGGAAGAGCTGGGAGACAGCTGGGATTTAATCTAGAGCCAGAGTTCTGCTCCTGTGGGGAGGCCAGGGGTCGGAGAGATGAGCCAGGCTGCAGGAGGGAGGCAGGGAGTGGGTTTCACACTGCTGTAAGCACTCCAGCAGTGCCTCCCCAGCCCAGCCTGGCAGGCAGGTCTCAGCCCCAGTGCTCTCATCCCAGTTCCCAGAGCTCTGTGCCCTTCCCTGACCTTGGCTCATCAGGAGCACGGAGTTGGTGATGCTCCATCAGCTCCATCCCATGCCTCATCTGTGCTTGCTGCCCACCCTCCCTGCACCCCCACGTGTTTCCCTTGGGGAGTCCTGTTCTGTCTCCAAACCCCTTCTGCTTCCATAGGATTTGTTTCCACACTCCCAGCTCCCCTCTCCATCCTATAAATGGAAAGGCTTAGGCAGGCACTGCTGCACATTTAGAGCTGTGTGACCATGAGATTTGCTGCAGCCAGCCTAGTCAGCTGATCCAGCCACACTCACTCAAGGAATCATTTTCCACTGATGTCCAAGCTGTGGCTGCACAGAGTGGGGGGAAAAAAAGGAGACTTGGTATGTCTGGGATAACTGGTGAAGGAAAAACACACCTGAAGAGGGGGGCACATCTCTGCCCTTCCTATATCCTGAGCTGCTGCATCAGTCAGGGTAAGCAGTTGTAGGATGAGGTTGTGAACCAAAAGAGAGTGTATTTAGATGGGATATTTGGAAGGAATTCTTGGCTGTGAAGGTGGTGGGGCTCTGGCACAGGGTGCCCAGAGAAGCTGTGGCTGTCCCTGGATCCCTGGAAGTGTCCAAGGCCAGGCTGGACAGGGTTTGGAGCAACCTGGGATTGTGTAATGTGTCCCTGCCCATGAAACTGGATAAGCTTTAAGGTTCCTTCAGTCCAAACCAGTCTGTGATTCTCTATTATTTTCCTGAAAATCAGGCCCTCCTCTGGAGCCTTTTCTTCCATCTCCAGCTTTCCAAGGTCTCATTCCAGGTTCTGTACCTTGAGAAATTGAGGTGTGCCCCCAGAGCTCCCTGAGCCTGCTAAATCCCGCAGGGCTGGAACCATTGCTGTTGTGTGAATCCCACAGGGTAGCTCCTTGTGCTGTGGGCTGTGGGGCCAGGTTATGCCTGGTGGCCATGGCAAGAGGCACCTGCTGCCCCTGTGGCTTTGCCACTTGGCCTGGAGGAGAACTGGAGCTGGAAAGTGAGTGACTGCAGCTTCAGCAGATGGCTATCCCATGGGCTACCTGGCTGTGTAGTCATCCTGGATGGCTCCTGCTGGACCTGTTTGTGCACATGCAGCTGAGCTGAGGTTTCCTGGGAGGGCTGGGCTCCCTCATGTGCCCTGCCCAGCCCTGGTTGCACCTCGAGGCCACCACAGGGACGATTGGCACATGAGATGTGTCTCTTTGGATGCCCAGTCTCCCCACCCTCGTGATGGGGCAGCTCTGCCCAGTATTCCCGAATTCCCCTCCCCTCCTTCCCAAAACACACAGCTGGGAGGGAGTGGGGACCTCTTGGGACACGTCCCCAGCTGAATTCAGGGGATTCAGGGAAGGTCTCTGCTTCTTGGCTGATCTTAAGCTGCCCTCACCCCTTGTTGCTGAGGGGGAAAATCTCCAGGCGAAGAGAGGGGCAGGAGGGGATGGGTGAGAGGGAAATTCCTGCTGGGAATGAGTCACCCGCTCGTGCTATGCCTGGAAAAAGCAACTGCTCCCATCCTGCTGCGGTACTGGGGCAGAAGGGATCCTTCATTCCTTTGGGACCCCTTTAGGGACAGGCTTTGTATTTTCCTGCTTTAAGGTAAGTTAGGCTGGAGTTTCACCCAGTTTAGGGAGAAGCAGCAGAGCCAGGTATCAAATCCTAAATGACTTCCCAATTCCTGGCTGGTGAGGCACAAAGCATAGGGTGACTTTGTCTGGTTTACCCACATCCTTTGTGTCATTTTGAACTGAGGGGAGAGATTTTAGATTAGATACTGGCAAGAACTTCCTCCCTGTGAGTGAGGTGAGGCCCTGGCACAGGTTCCCAGAGAAACTGTGTCTGCCCCTGGATCCCTGGAAGTGTCCAAGGCCAGGCTGGATGGGGGTTGGAGCAGCCTGGGACAGTGGAAAGTGCTCCTGCCCATGGCAGGGGTGGAACTGGGTGGTCTCTGAGTTCTTTTCCTACCCAAAATAAGAAAAAGAAAAAACATTTATTTCTGCTCCCCACCCTGCTTAGCGTTAAATTTTCTGAAAGATTCTCCTGCACAGGAGCATCCTCCTGAGCAACGTGGAATTTGCAGGAAACATCGTTTGCTTGTGCAAAAAGCCAAAACTCTCCTGCCTAAGAAACTGTTTTTTATCAAGGAATACTGGAGATGGTCTAGGCAGAGAGGGAGCAGCACTAAACCAGCTTTGAGCGTGGCTTTGAGGCCTGGGATGGAGCTGCACAGCATAATCCAAACTTAACTTTGCTGGGGTGCAGGATTTGTGCTCTGGGAGAATAACAAACCACCCCCTCGGGCTGAATCTGGGGCTGATGGCTGGAATTTGAGGAAATCCTGTGTGTTTCTAATCTTAGGCTGCTTTTTCCCTGAGTAGTTTATTCCTTTAAATAGAAGGGCTTACATGGGATTGACTCCTACAATCCTTGTGGTCTGGCTGGGCTGTAATCTTTCATGGCCAGCGATGGGCAGGGATGTCACATCTCACATCCCTTCTGCTGTGAAGGGAAAACACCCAGGAGCCCTGACTTCCTCAGGTGTCACCTGGAGATCTGTCCCAGCTCCTTCCTGCCCCCTTGGAATGGCAGGGAAAGGACCCTGGTGTCTGACAGGGCCCCAGGGAAGGGCTGGAGCTGTGCCAGGGCAGGTTTAGGTTGGAGATCAGGGAAAGGTTCTTCCTCCAGGGGTGCTGGGCACTGCCCAGGCTCCCCGGGGAATGGACATGGCCCTGAGGCTGCCAGAGCTCCAGAAGCTCCCAGGGATGCCCAGGGTGGGATTGTTGGGGTGTCTCTGCAGGGCCAGGGGTTGGACTTGACCATTTCTCAGGACTGAGGGAGGAGAAATGCCAAATGTGGTGCTCTAGCTCACATACAAAACAGGTCAGGGAGCTTTGTCCCCACAATGTGCAATGGCATGAGGAAACAGCTTTTTTAGGATGGCCAAATATGTATCTGAATGTCCATTTAAATTTCAGATCTCCAGGAGAACCATCCACCTCATCCCTGGCGAGCAGATCGGGTTCCTCCACAGTTTTCCAGCAGGATTTGCAGTGGGTGGTTGCAGACTGGAGAGCTTGGCAGCTTTTTCAGTGGTGCTGTTTGCTGCAGAAACCACGTATTTTTACCCTTGTATGGAATAATCACATCCTGATGAAATCCAGGATTTGTGCAGCCAAGCTGACTTCGCAAGTGCCACTACCCTTTGCAGCTGCCAGGACACCAACCCTGGATTTCCCGATCCTCTTCCTCAGCTCTTCAAATCCTTCTTCCTAAACCAGTCCTGAGCCAGAAGAGCACATCCTGGAGGACAGCTCCCAGTCCATGTTTCCCATACTGGGCAGCAGCTCCCACACCAGCATCCCCTTATCTCTGTACATCCCTGTCCAGAGGCTCCTTGGCTGCCCCAGCCTGCCCTGACTGCTCCACCTTACTGATGCATCTGCAGCCCTCCCTCAGGGCACAGGGGAGGCCGAGTGGAGCCTTTCCCTTCTCCCACCACCCTGTCTTGGAGCGTGTGGGAAGCTCAGTGCTCCTGGGAGGTTGGGATGAGTCAGTGTTTGCACGTCCTGAGTCACTCCAGGGAGTTGCCAGAGAGGAGGGGGGATGCCTAGTCTCATCTGGGGATGTAAATATCCCAGGAAGTTCTGTCTGAGAGAAAATTCCCATTGAGAGGTTACCACCTTGTAGGGTTGCTTCCAGCAGGGCCACCACCACGGACCAGAAGTGTCACCCCATGAAAAAAAGTTATTTCCTGGCCCTGCTTCCATGTGAATCCTTTTAGATGGCCCACAGCTGGTTATTTGGGAGGGGTGCCACATCCCCAACCCATGTGTCCTTGGAAATTTCCTGGGATGTGCCTCTTAGCAGCTCCCTCAAAGCAAGTTTGTGGTACCAGGGCATCCAACATGCCAGGGAGGCCATGGAGGAATGCCAGGCAAGTTCTCAAAGCAGGGCTTTTGGGATGTCTTTTGAGTAGAATTAATTCCTAGTCCTCCCACTGATTGCATTTTTATCACTATTTTGGGGGGTTTTTGAGCTAGAGATGCTCCTGAGCTCCTGTGATGGCTTTGGGAGTGGATTGGCTCAGGAGTCCATCCCTGGTGCTCAAAGCAGGTTTAAGATTTAAAGGGGAGAGTGGACACCCTTGCTGACACCCACAGGCATCTTGTTGTCCTCTGTGCCTTGATGAACCCCCAGAGAACACCACAGGATACTTCAAATACACACCCAGGCTTTAGATTTTTACCTCCATTTCCAGCTTGAATGCAATAAATTCCCAGGTCAAGAAGAGCTTCAAGAAGCACCCCAGGATTTTCTGTTCTCAGAGTCCCTGCCTTTAACATGAACTAAATTTTCTGTGCTTGCTCAAAGCAGAGGCTGAACAAGGAGTGAGGCCAGAAAAACAGGGGGTCATGTCAGACTTTCTTTTTCTCTCCTCTTAACACTGAAATAAAAATACATCCCAAGCTTGTTTTGGGATTAACAAGAAAAAATTCCTCTTGATGGGAACCATCTGTGGCCGGGAGATGCTGGCTGCTCTCTGCCTCCCACCCTCACCCAGACGCTGTCATTTGGGGTGTGTTCCTCTCCCAAATATTATTCCTCTCATCCCTGTGCTAGTGGGAGGAATCCCAACTATTTAGGGAGGCTTTTCTCCCAGCATTTCAAAGCAGCAGCAGCTCGTGACACCTGTGGAGGATAATATTTTCTCTCCTCATTACAGCCCCAGTGGCCAGCACAGCTTGCTGGTGGCTGCTGGGCTCGGAGGGGAGACACTGCAAGTGTCTTGGGTGTGACCTTTCCACCCCAGATGTCACCTCAGGGTCAAAGCAAACATCTCGAGGCCTCTCTGGCCTGCCCCACAAACCAGGAGGGGAAATCTGCCCTGAGGAGTGGAGATTCCCTGGCTTTGCCTCTGCTGTGCTGCTGGAAATGAGGGGTTGGTGCTGGTCCCTTCATGGTGTTGAAGAAT
Source organism: Anomalospiza imberbis (assembly GCF_031753505.1). NCBI lineage: Eukaryota > Metazoa > Chordata > Aves > Passeriformes > Viduidae > Anomalospiza > Anomalospiza imberbis. Next base: position 31,813,931 of record NC_089682.1, read on the forward strand.
GAGGTGATTTCTGGGGTGGACCTTGGCCCCAGCTGAGGTTTTGGGGTGGGAAATGCAACTTCTGGGTTGGGTTGGCAACAGGAGGATGAAGAGGTGCATTTGCAGCATCAGAAAATCCAGAGAGATGTGGAGCAGGGAGAAGCCTCCAAGGCTAGGAAGAGGAGAGGAAGCTCAAGGTGAATCCAGCAGAACCCAGGGCAGGTCTGGCCCGGGAGGAGAGGCTGGAAGTGTTTCTCTGCTCTCTCCATGCAGTTGAGGAGGCTGCCTGGCTGAAATGTCTCCTCCTGGGATCAGCTCCTGGCAGGTTGAGCAGGAAGCTGGGAGCAAGACGAGCCCAACAGGTTCTGGGCTGTGAAACCTCCTGGATGGCAGTACATCCCTGGCCTGGGATCCAAGAGCTGAACTGAAAGGAGCCCAAATGAGCATTTGGGGGCTTTCCCAAACCTGGCTGGGTGAAGGATTTTTGTGTGAGCCTTGACATCTTCAGAGTGATCCAGGCTTGGCTTGGGAGGTGGTTTGGATTCATTTGGAAAAATGAGGGCAGGACATTCAGGCCTTGCTTACCCTGCTCTCCTGCTTGTCCCCCAATGTGGGACCCCCCCCAGTTCCTGAACAACTCTCCCAGGACTGAGTTAATCCTCACCTCTCCTCCATGGAGCCCAGCAGGAGCTGGTTGGAGTGAAGGATGCTGCTCCCTCCTTCCCACTGGGGCTGGTGCGAAGCATCACAGTGGCACTGGTGGATTTCACCCTCCAGTGGATGAAGGCAGAATGCTTTCCATCTTTGAGGCTGGAAAAATCCATCCCCCAGACACGGGCTTGTCCCTGCAGCTGGGGGCACAGCCCATGCTCCAATCCCAGGAATGTGGGATGTTCTGGTGCTGCTTTGCCCAGCCCTGCTCTGACCACAGGCTAGGAACAGGCCTGGCTGCTCTCAGAATATTCCATAGGTCCCTGAATCCATGGCTGCTGTAAGGTGCTCACCCAAAAGCTGGTGTTGTGCAAGGAGGACTCATCTTTCCAAGATCTTTTAACAAATCCCTCCTGGGCCAAATGCACCCCAAAATGCCACTCTGGTTTTAACAGATAAGGGTGTTTGTGCACAGTTACTGATGCTTGGAAAGCTGAATGCAGGTGCTATGCTTCACCCATCAAAAATCAATTTACAGATTAAATTTGTAAAAATTTTATATGAACTGCTGGAACAGCATCATGTAGAACAACATTATATTGTAACAGGAAGAAAATTTGCTGTTTAAAAAAACTATGTTTTATTAGAAATAGAGGGAAATGGATTCAGATAACATTGTCAGACAGTGAGGTTTTGAACTCTGGGGGTTTAATTTCAGCAGTGTTTGTGCACACATGCTCCATCTCAGGCAGGCTGAGCTGAGACTGGGATGGGTTTTTCATCCCCTGTGATGGGGTCAAACCCCACATCTCCATCCAAGAAAACTCTAGGATGGAAAGGATCAGAAAACTGATGCTCCCCCTGACCTGGCTGAATAACAGGGGCTTTGTTCAGGGATTTTTTCAGTACCTGCAAAGAAGCTATGAGGAGAGTGCAGCAGGTTCCTCCTGGCCTGGAGAAATGCAGAGATATCTCCAAAAGTGTTTAATATTAACTGGAGCAGGGCACATCCCTGAAGGGTTTGATTGTGAGCCTATCTGTGTTTGTATCCAAACATCACCTGCAAATCCATAGCGTGGCCAGAGCTGGAGCAGGTGAAAGTCCTCCTGGAGGGAGCTGGATCAGTAATGGGTTTGTCAATAAAGATCATCCCGTGCTGGCACCAGGAATGTGAACCACGAGCCTAGACCTTCCTGTGCAGGCACAGAACAAAGGCCTCAGCCAAAAGGCTCTGATTAATGTGTTGGTGAAGAGAAGAGGGCTGGGTGGGCAGGGAGCAGAGGGAACAAAGCAGCCCTGTGTGCACGGGGCAGCCAGGGAGAACGCTGGGATTTGCCTTCCAGGGTGGATGTGTTGGCAGCTCCTCCAGGAAAACCCACTGGGATTTTGATGCAGGCAAGGTTTGGCCTTCACACTCATCCTCTCTGACTCTTCTGGTCAGATGTTATCAGAAGCATTTTTTGATAAAGCTCCTTCTCACAGGGCAGGGAAGTCTTGCACCACATAATGACAAATAAATTTCCATCCTAGCTGTGTCAGCTGCATTTGTTTATTTAAGTGGACTGCACTAGAAAATACTGTTAAACAAAGTTTAATTTAAGACCAGTTTGTTCAGAGATGGCTTCACTTACATGCCCTGAAGTTCTCCCAATGTATCTGGAATCATGGAATCATTAAGGCTGGAAAAGACCTCCAAGATCATCAGGTTTAACCTTTGACCAAATTCCACCATACCCCTAAACCATATTGTGAAGTACCACACCAACATGATGTTTTACTATGGGTTTTTCTTTTTTCCACAGGAGACTTGTGTTTATCCTAAGCTTGGTACCGAGAGCAGGAGCTGGAGGTTATGGATGGCTTCATTCCTTCCAGCTGTGTATTTAATATGGGAAAAAATGCCAGCAAATGTCACAAGGTTGGGATACAGGATCGAGTCTTGTCACCAGCTCAGCTGGGGGACCCTTTGTGGCAGTGACTGTCCTTGTCAGAACACTGCCCACCTCCCCTCCATCCAGAGGGCTCTGGATGCACTGAACAGATCCATGTTTCTCCAGCCCTTTGAAGGGCTGTGAGGCCAGTCCAGGAGTTGTTTGCCCACAACAATAATATAGGGCAACATCCTTTAGGGCTTCAGAGGGACAGGAGTGCACAGGGTGCTCTTCATGCTGAAAAACATCGATGGAGACTGACATTCCTCACCTTGCCAGTGGGTCACCAGCACCACAAAAACTGCTCCTGGCTCCTCCAGATTCTCTCAATTTTATATTTATTGTGTTTATTTCATAATTATTTACCTGTTATGACTGAGCCATCCCTAGTTCCTCCCCCAAACTGCAAGAGTTCAGTGCAGTCATCAGGAGATGCTGAGGGTGACAGGGACCTGATTCACCTGCTCCAATAATCCCTGCCAGTGACTTTCCTCATGTTTATGTACATCCCTTTTATCTCCTGGAAGGGGTTGCTGGTTAACTCCCCCAGAGCAGGCAAACACAGCTATTGTGCAAACAGTGTTTCCTGACTTGGTGGACAAAAGATATCTTCATTTCCAGTTGCTGGGTAACATCAAATATTCCTATTTTCACCCTCAGCAATCTCTTCAGGGCTCACCAGTTCACCATGGCTTCTGCTGCAGGGATGGAGACTTTGCAAGGGCTTATTGGGGCAGCCTGAGGAGGCAAAAAAAAAGTGAAAGAGAAGTTGAAATACAGAGGATGTAACAGGAAAACGGCTCTGCAAGCCCTCCCTGTGAATGCTATTATGGCAAAATAATTATGCCTGAGGGGACGCTTACAATCAACACCCTCCTTGCACTTATTAGAGGCACAAAGGCCTTGCAGAAAGAGGTGGGGGAAAGGACCTTAATGAAAATACTGGCAGCACAAACACAGGAAAGCGCCGAGCTCCCTGCTGCTTGCCCTGCATTCCCCGAGAGCTGGAGGGGCAGAACAATGGTGTGTCCCTCCGCACGCTTCCTTCCCCTGCCCGGGCTGCTGGGATGCTCCGGGGCAGCCCCGGCCGGGGTTTGCCTCCCGGGCTGCTCTGCACGGCCACAGACACAGACATGGTTCTGCTCCACTCCTGCCAGGCATCCCCCAGTAAATCCAGCCTGGCTTCCTTCAGCCTTTATTTTCTGGCTGCAAAATGGAGATGTTGGAATCTCCCAGCCTTGCTTGGTGTCCACCATCCAGGTGTAGCAGACTGCACTGGCAACTTAGCAGGGGTTCCTTACTCTGCCCCAAAAAAAGCCATGGGGGAGTCTGCTGTGCTGTCACCAGACCCTGCCTTGTTTTGCCCATGAGTGCAGCAGCAAATGCAGAAAAGGGAACATGCAACGTGCTCTGACATCTCTGAGAAGGCTCCAGGGAGAGCTCATAGAACTTCCAGGGTATAAAGGGGCTCCAGGAGAGCTGAGGAGGTACTGGGGACAAGGGGTGGAGGGACAGGACACAGGGAATGGCTTCCCACTGCCAGAGGGCAGGGCTGGATGGGATATTGGGAAGGGATTTTTCCCTGGGAGGGTGCTGGGTGCCCAGAGCAGCTCAGGCTGCCCCTGGATCACTGGAAGTGTCCAAGGCCACGTCTGGGTGATCTGGACTGCTCAGGAAAGTGTTTCTCCAGCAAAGACTTCCCCCCCAGTGAGCCTGGGAGGAGGGAAAAGTGTGTTTTTCTGCCTTCAGAGGGGATAGAACAGCACTTTTTGTTGGAGGAGGCTGGTGCTGAGTTTAAGGATTAATCAACCCATTCCTCTTGATCCCACTCTTGTAGAGAACTGCAGCATCTCCCTCACCATCCATCCCAACCAAAGATCAGAGCAGTGGCTCCTCTGAGGATTTGCCTTGATGCCCTTCTGAGCTGCCAGCCTCGTATTTCCCTGACAGGAAACAGAAATGTCCCTTCTGGAGGAATTTTCCCTTCCATAAGCACGTAACAAAATGCTTTCAGGATGTGGTGTGAAATCCCAAAACTCAGCCCTGGTTTAGAGGTGAGCCAGGTCCTAAAGGAGCAGTTTAAAAAGGGAATCCCACACAGGGAGTGTCACCAGGGTCCAGGGGTTTTCAGGAGGGCTTTACAGCTGCGTCCTTTGGAAGTGAAGCTGTCTGGAAATGTGAGGAATGAGCACAGCAGAAATCCCTCCCATGCCAAAGGGAGACATTTAAAGTAGCTTTGAGCATTCAAGGCTCTCAGCACGGGACAGGAGCTTATAAATCTGAAACCAACCTTCCCTGTCCAAAACTGCATGGAAATTCAAGGTCAGCTTCCTTCAGTGACTTTTCTTTGAAACTGCATGGCCCTTAGCAGCGGAAGTGCTGCTTTCAGGGGGCAAAGATGGTCCTTCTGCTCATCTTTGCTGTCCTCACAGCTGCTTGTAGTGGCTGGAGAGTAAATCCTTCCCCAGCCCTGCATCCTGGCAGGATCCTGTGTTGGATTCAGCCGGCCAAGTCACAGAAATATTCTGAAAATGTGCAAACTCTGTATCTTTTCAGAGGCACTTTCCTCAGCAAATGGATGCTGTAAAGAACTGACTGGCTGGTGCTGGGAGCATCTGCAGGATTTCTGGAACCTCACGAGTTTGAAGAGTATTTCCTCTTGGTGCCAGAAAAAAAGATTTTTCCCTTGATCTCACAAAAGGCTGAACTCTTTCTGCTGAAGTTAAAAGGCAATCCTTAGGCACAAAACCAAGGATGTTTAAAGTTTGGCAAAGGCACCAGACTTTGTTACGTGCCTTGGAATATCTGCATCTGTCCTGTCCCCTTCTGCACATCCACCCCCAAGCCTGCATGAAAACACATCCTAAAGCTCTGCCGTGGACCCACAACCAGGCAGCAAATAAAATGCTCCCACAGGAGAGATTTTCATCAGGATTTAAGGTAATCACAACTCTCAGGCTTGTGATTCTGAAATGTCTCCTGTCAGCAGTGCTGGAAGGAGAAGCACTTTGCAAAGGGCTGCCAGGACAGCTGCCTGTACCTCAACCCTGCAGCTCCTCTGCTGTGCTTCTCATTGCTTGGATTAGACACTAAATTCTGATTTTTCACCTCCAGTCTTTCCCTACTGCTGGGTGCAGCAGGATTATTTCTGCTTCTCTGAGGAAAAGAGCTAGTTGCCAGCGACCTCTCAGCTTAGTCTGCCTCAGTAAAGAGGAGTCTGGCATTTGGCTTGTGCTTGCTTGTTATTTTGACAGCACATCCCTTCCTTTTGCTCTGCTTGGATCAGTCTCTACTTCAGGGCTGGGCCAAAAAAGTGGGAAATGGCCAATTTGCAGGAAAAAAAATGAATCTATTGCTGTCAGCCAAGTGTTTTGTCACCTTGCATTAAGAAGGGCAAAGGATTCGCAGCCAGGACACATCTGAGTTTTGGCCACAGTGCTGGGCAGGCTTGGGCATCCTTCTCATCCCAAATAACCTGTGCTGCTGCAGTGTGAGGAAAACCAGTCCTGAGCATGGTGTAGGTCCAACAAAACTCTCATCCTTCCCAAAAATGCTACAGCAGCGTGGCCTCAGTGTGGAGATCAGGTCCACCCGCACACTTTGGAGCTCCGGATCTAATGTAGAGCCAGGTGCAGGAGATAAAGGGGGGTAGAAAAAATGAAGGGTGAGTTGGAAAGGTGGGGAGAAATCAGGAGGCTGCAAAGCCCTGACCCTTTTTATCCACCTCTATCCACCCAGGTGGGAACACAACACATCCCTCCTACCCCGAGCTGTGCCTGCCCCATCCCTGGAAGTGTCCAACGCCAGGCTGGACGGGGCTTGGAACAACCTGAGACAGTGGAAAGGGGGGTTGGAATGCGACGGTCCTTAAGTTCCCTTCCACCCCAACCCATTCTGTGATTCCCAGGTGCTCGCTGCCCTTTAGGGGCTCAGCATTCCCAAACCCCCCTGGCACAGTGCCAACCCAGGTGTGCTCCCCCCCAAAACCAGAACCCTTGCGGGGTTCGCTCGCAGCCCAAAAGAGAAGAACTCTCCACGGCTGGGCGCAGCTTCCTTTTCTTCTTCTCCTCCTCCTCTCGTCCCTCCGCTCCTCCCGCGCCGCCCGGGGCGGAGCCGCCCGGCGCAGCGCCCGCCCCGCTCCCGAGCCGAGCCGAGCCGGGCTGCGGGGCCGGGGCCGCGGCCGTGCCAGCGCCGTCCCTGCGCCCTTCCCTGCCGGCCCTGGCACTGCCCTGCCGCCGGGGCCGGGCTGCCCTTCCGCGGGGCTCGGGAACCTGGCGGATTTCCCGGCGGCTGCAGGTAAAGGGAAGGGGCGGGCTGCGCTGGGCTGGGGGCTTCCCGCATCCCCCGGGCTGCGGGGTGATGCTGAGCTGCCGCGGGTGGGACAGCTCTGCCGGGCCGGTTTCACCCCCAGAAGGTGCTCCGGTGTCCGAAGCCGCGCTGCTTTGCCCCGAAAGGTGTTTCTTTTCCATGCCCCAAGGGTGTTTCCTTGCCCTGCCCTATGTGCCCCCTCCCCGCGGGCGGCTCACCTGGCCGCAGCATCCCGAGCGAAACTGGGGATGTGAGCGGCTGCTCCCGGTGCTGGGGGACGTGGGTGGGCACCCACCTGGGGAGAGGTCCCGGGGAGCCCCCTCTGCTCCCCGAGACCCTCAAAGTGTCCGGGTGTGGATCTGGGCACGGCTGTTCCCTGCTTGTTTAACAGGGAGCGCTTGGTTTTGGTATAAAATGATGGCATCTGCTGTGTCCCGCCGCTCCAGGGCTTCACACCGCTGTTGTCCGGAGCTGTAAAATCCTGAGGCAGCAGAATCCCAAGAGGGATTTATTTATTTATTGTTGCTGGTCCAGCTGGAGGAGCGCTCGGTGCCCATCCGGCTCCCTGAGGATGCTCAGGGATGTCCTGGATGGCTCCTGGCGACATTCCCCGGCATCAAAGCCTCTGTTAAAGACCCCAAATTTCCAGCGAGCACTGAGCAGAGAGGGTGAAAAAAGGTGGATATAAGAGGGTGTCACTTTCTCTTGATGCTTGGCAAATAAACTAATTCACAAAAAGAGTAATTCAGGGAAAAGAGAGGAGGGGAAATCGTCTCGTTGGTGTTTTATTGGAACCCTCATCCACGTCCTGTCTGTTCCCCGCCCGGAAAACTGGCTATGGAGGAGTTGCAGTCGGCATGTGAGCCTTGCTCTGGAAAAGGGCTGCTGGAGCAATTCCTGGTGTGGAAGCTGTGAAATTTCACCCCTGGCGAGATGGAAATGGAGATTCTCCAGCCAGGAAAAACCTGGCTGTGTTGAACTCGCCGTGCTTTGGGATTTTAGGGTTGGGTCCTTACAGCCACTCTTGTTGTGTGTAATCCTGTTGGTTTAAGGGTTATTTTGGGGCTGGAGAGGGATTAGGGATAGATGATGGGAACAGGCAGAGCCATGCTGCATGTGAAATTGAAAAGATAATGAATTATGGTTCTCCTTGCTGGCTCTTTGTCCTGTTGGGAAGGAGCCCATACAGATTTTTCTCCATTAGAAAGTTACACTATACACGGAGAACGTTAAATCCAGGGTGCTGGAGTCTCCTCAGGATGCTCCAGCTGCCAGGAAATTAGATTGCTGCTGATTAGCAAGTACAAGTCAGAGTGGTGCTGCTTCTTAAAGAGCTTTTTTGGGGTTTGGATCACCCAGCCCCATGCAGGATAACAGCCTTCTCCCTTCTTTCCCCCTTAGAGATTGCCAGCTTACGCTTGGCAGGTGTGGCTGGGGAAAAGCTGAGGTAAATGGATTTCCTGCCTCGCATTTTGTCTGGCATGTCCATTTTCCTCATCAGATTGCTATGGAAAATTGTCCATTAATTCATTAGCCAGCCTTTATCCACCTGAGCAGTGATGCATCCTGACTCCTTAAAGCCTGTTATTTTAACATGTCCTCCTCTGCCAAGCTTTGAAACATCTTCACGCTGATATCCCAGCAATGTGGAGCTGCAGAATATTTCTCTGTGGTTTAGGTGGTGCTTCTTCAGAGGCAAGCTCTGCTTTGAGGGCAGACTTAATTTTAGAGTGGGTGTCTCTGTCAAGCTGTACTTTTTTATTAAATGAGCATGTTCTGCTTGTTACACTTTTCCCTGTGATGAATCTGGCAAAGCACAGCTGGTGTTTGTCTTGGAAGGAAAATGAGTCTTGGTCGGATCGATTGATTTGGTGTCAGGTTGTAGATTCAGAAACTGCTGGCTCAGAATTAATGATAAAGGGTTTGGTTTTTAGCAAGGCAATAAACTGCTTTATAAACCAGGAGGGTTATAACAAGACACAGAACCAGCTGTGAAGGGACAACCCTTTGTAGTACTTTTACCCATTAACTGTGAAGCCAGGTGTATTTGATCTCAAGTAACTGCCTTAAAATCACCATGCCAAAATCGGTATATTTAGGGGTGTTTTTTGTGGGTTTTAAAATGGTTTTAACGTGTGGGTTGGAGTAGCTCACAGGTGCAAGTGCTGTTGTAGGTGGAGGTTAAAGATGCAGGGAGCAGGTGGCTCCTTCACCCTGATTTGTGTTAGAGGCACTTTGATGCTCACAGGTGGTGGAAGTTAGGTCTGGGTGCCCTTTAACCAGACACACCTGGGGGGAATATTGTCCTTTGACTCTCTCTGTGAGTCGTCTGGAGGGTGAAGATAAAAGGCAATGGTTGTACCTTTGAAATACGCCTGGTGCAGCTCTGGGCTTGTGTGGGAAGGTGGGGCTGGACGTGGAGGGGCACTTAGGGCTCCTCCTGAGAGCAGCTTTCCTACAAACACAGTGAGGTAGGAACGTGCTTCCCTTGGAGTCTGCAGTGCTGGTTTTAAAGTCCTTTTCCTTGAGGTGATGCACCTGCAGAGGTTGTGCTCCCATCCCTGCGATGCTTTGTGCCTTCACGCTGATATGTGTGGGGTGGTTTGGGTTGGAAGAGACCTTAAAGCTCCTCCAGTTCCAAGCCCTGGGATGAAGAGATGGGATCCACCTGGCAGCCACTTTGTTTCTTTAGGCTGCAGCTGCTGCTAATTAGGCTCCAACCAGCTCAAATAGGGGTATTTCATCTTGTCCTGAACCCCAGACGGTGCTGCTGGTGGAGGGGGGCTGTGGGCTCTGCTGGAGATGCTGTGGGGTGAGTGGTGTCTCACTTTCTCTACTTAATGGAGGATGTTTGCTCAGGGCTCCCCAGAATCCTTGTTCTGGGCTGGGTGTGAGGCTGAGCAGTCCCCTGTGCTCAGGAGAGGGCAGTGTCACACCAAGGAGCCCATTCCTTATCCATGCTGAGGAGCACACGGAGTTGCTACCTCCTCCAGAGGGGTTCTGCACCGGGGTGGGTTTAGGAGCCAGGCACCTCCTACCCTTCCCTTCTTCCCACACCAAATATTCCCCCTCTAGCTCTGCTCTAGGTGCCTAGCAGCCCTTTGCAGGAACATTCTGAGCATAATGCTGGGAAAAGGGATTTAAAAGACTTTATGGTAGTTGCTTTTGCCTGCCAGTCCCTCTATAAACAGTGATTAGATACAGCTACTTTAATGCATGTCTTAACTTTAAAAAAAAAAAATAGCTGCACGTTGGTGTTTGGCTTTGCTGCTTTTTCCTCTTTAGCAAACCACTGTGTTCTCCCCACTTCCTCCAGAAGTACCCACAGATACTGGCAGGACAACTGCCTGAATATTTGGTGCAGTAGTCTGTCATTGCTCAATAGCCTGACAAACAACAAAAAAATGTTTTATTTTTTATATGTAATTAAATATTTGTAGAAGATTTCTGGCAAGGAGTGGTTTCAAGGTACAGAGTGTTCCCCTGAAGGGTGACACTTGGGAAGTTTTTTGTGCCTGTGCCTCCATACATTTTGTTTCCACATTTAGAATCCGTTTTAGGTTGGGATTGAGCTCTCTCTTTTTTGTTCTCCTGGTCCTTGGGCAGGATTGGTCCTAATGATGAAAAATGAAGATGAAAAATGTTTATTTTTGTGACTATTTTTTATGTGTGTAACTCTTAATCTGGTTTAATTTCTTTTTTCCCCTGCTGGATGAAGGGTGAACTGGGGATAGGAGAGGGGGAAATTGCACCTTTCCTGGGGTGCTGCACAAGTCTGGGCACCAGCTCTGTCCCCACCTGTGCAGAGCCCTGCTGGTCGTTAATCTCTGCCTTGGAAAGAGCCTGGACTGGTTTTAGTGTAATTCCTTAGTCATGACAGACCTGAACCCTCCTGCCCCCTCTGCACCTCTCTGTTTGTGTTGGAGCCATGCTTTCCATGAGGAGCTTGGGGTCCAGGATCCTGGAGGTGATGGACTGTAAGTTTATTCTCTTCTTGGCTTGGAATGCTCAGAAGAATCTGTTTCGCTTTCAGAGTTTTGCCACGTGGTGCTGTGCCAAAGCAGCTTTTTCTCTCCCACTTTCTCCCTTAGATGTCAGCTTGCCTTTATTTATTTATTTTAAATCCTGCTGTTTCTCTTAAAATGCTGCTGCAACTTGTAAAACCTTTTCATAAATGTCTGGCCCCTGTGTTTTGCTTCCCTTTCCTCCTCGCTGAGGTGAAATGAAACTTGTCCCTCCCCCAGCCCGAGGTGAAATGCACAGGGCAGAAATATTCTGGTCCTTGGCTGTTTTTAGCTGTGCTGAGTTTCAGGCTCACGTTTGCCCAGGGAAAGCAGTTTGTATGTGACTGAAATAGTCCAAGGTGAAACCCAGAGTTTCCTCTAATAGGTATTTTTGGGTGTAGCCTTTAAAAAGATGTAATGGACTGGTTGTACCCTTCAACATCCACGTGTTCTCCTGAGCCACTCTAGAAGATTATATTTGGGCCACTTAGCTGGTATTGATGAATCTCTTGAGCTGACAGTCACCTAATCATAAATCAAGTTGAAAATCAAGTCAGCGTTCTGCAGAATTGCAGCAAAACAAGATGCATTAAATTTTCTGACTTGAAACAGTTGGGAATTGGCGCCTGACTTGACAGGGGATGCTCAGGGTGTTCCACAAGATTCTTGGGAAGCAGGGCTAATCCTGAACAGGGCACTTAAGAGCTTGGAGAGGATTTGAGGCTCAAGTCTGGCTTGCTGTCCTGTGAAATTGCCCTGGACCTTGCCAGAAGGGAGGGACCTGCCCCTTGAGGGGGATGTCCCTGTGTGTGACCCCATCTCAGCCCCCTGTGCAGTCTGTGCTGACTCAGACTAGTCTGAGTACAACCTTGGGGAATGGGGGTAAAACTGGGATCTAGATCCCCAGTGCTTCCCCAAGGGGCAGGATAGGGCTGGGGGCTTCCCAGGTTACAGCTTAAACCCAGCCCCTGGGATGGATAGAGAGGGCTTAGGTTTGTTTACAGGGATTTACCACCGTGCTGGGGGTACTCTGTGATATTTGGGTGGATTTTGTTGTCTGGATTGGCTTTTTTTTTTTTTTTTTTTTGCCAAGTGGTAATTAATACTTTCCTTGGGATTAAAATATTTCCTATTTCCTGCATGTCCCAGCTGTTGGTGTAGGAAAGAGTCATCCAACCCCTTGACCTTTCTCAGAGGAAGTAAAGGCTCTTTTGGAGAAGGTGGGAAGTGTTCAAATCCAGGGTGTCTCTCTCTTACCAACTACTTTGAGCAACCTGGGCTAGTGGAAGGTGTCCCTGCCCATAGAAAAAGATGATTTTTAAGACCCCTTCCAACCCAAACCTTTCTATGATGATTCTGTAATTCTCCTTTCTTGCATGAAGCAGCGCCATAAAGAAATCATTCCTCAAGGCTGTCAGGTAGGTGATGATTTTTAGCCAGTTTGCTGATTAGCAGTGATTGTTTGCAGGTATTGTGGGAATTTTGGTATCCATCTGCCTACTAATTAGTCAGGAATCTTGTCAGTGAGACTTGAAACTGTCAGTCAATCCTGTTGCAGTTTGAAACCCAGCAAAGAGGCAGCTCCTGGGTCCTGTTTTGGGTGTCCAGGAGTGATTTGCTCTGTTTCTCTCAAGCATTTTGGGCTTGGATTTCTCCATCCATGGTTGATCTTAGAGATCTGCACAGTAACAGTGCCTGACCAGTCCTTCAGATCTGTGCATTTGGGATATTTGGGAGCCCTGGAATTCATCAAGCCAAGAGGTGAGGTGAGACCTTCTCAAACACCTATTTTTAGATGTGTTCCTGTTCACGTGCGAATTACATGCATCTTCAAGGATTGCTCTGCACTTGGGACACTGGATTTGTAATCCCTGTTTTCCAGCTCTTGGATACCAAAATGCCTGTCAAAAATACAGATATTGCTGTCTCCTTTTTCCCTGTGCCCTGGAGCTGGGGACTGGGAGCTCCCACACCACTTGCTGTGCTGCATTTGATACTTTGTGAATACAGAGTGGTGGCAGGCTCTTGGTTTTGGGGTGATATCCCCTCCCTGCATGGGCTTTGGCATCACTTGGTGGTGGCTGACAGCTGGAAAGATCATCTCCTGCTTTCCTGCTCCTGCCTGGATCCTGGAGGCAGGATCTGCTCTCAGAATGAAGCAGCTCAGCTCCTCTTTAGCTGTGAGTTAATCACCCAAAGGCAGAGTGCTTGCAGCCCTCGTTAAAAGCCTGATTTAAAGTGCAAGGTTGACAGCTCGGCTGGAGATGCTTTCCCTTATCACAGCTGCTCCCTGATCCATCTCCTCTGCGTGTTTTGTTTTGGGGCTTTTTTGACTTGCATCTCCAGGCTCCTGCTCTGGCGGAGCTGTGAGTTAAAGGAATGTGGTGTGAGGCAGCTGTAGGTGTTCAGATGTCACTGTGGTGGGAGTAAGTTTGCTCTGGAGTGCCTGATGCTGGCAGGGACAGCCCTTTGTGCCTCACAAGGTCACTAGGCTACGCAAACCCTGCCAGGGCTCCTGGGACAGCTCTGCCATGCCAAGAGAAATAAAGCTGCATGTGGGATTAGAGGGATGCAGCTGCTGGCCCTGAAAGCACGGGCAGGAGCGGTGTGGGAGGGAATTGTCCTTCCCTGCCTGTGTACCTCGGCAGGTTCCAGCTCCAAACCTTGTCCTGTGCTTTGCTGAGCCTCAGGAGCTGCAGAGAATCATTCTGCAGTGGTTCTGTGAAGGGAATCTCTGCCTTAGTGATGCTGGTACCCTGTCCAGTGTCACCTGGGACAGGGGGATGGCTCCTTTGGGTGGTCCCTGCTGGTGAGAGGTGTGAGGAGGAAGGCTGGCTTGTTCATGGCGAGGTTGGATTGGACCTGGGAGCTCCTGCTGGGCTGGAAAGCCCTGCTGGGGCTGACCTGCTTGATGTGGTGAACAGCCCAGTGTTACAGTGGGAATGTGGCTCGGGAGGGAAGCCTGGGGGCTTGTTGGGAAGCTCTAACCCAGTGCCCAGACTTTCAGAGCTGCCCTGTAATGAGCAGGTACAGATCCACTTCTAACAGCACAATAAGCTTAAATTTTTAAGTCCTCGGTGTTTCTGAAAGGGTCAGCTCACTCTGTTGAACCCCTTCTGTCATGAGAGTCCTTAGATCCAAATTTCTGGGGTAATTGGTGATGTTGAGCTGTATTGGACCCGTGAGGAAATCGCTTTGCTCTCTTGGCTTCTTCTCTCCCAGCTCAGGGGAAATAATGGCTTTTTCCTTATTTCCCTGAACTTTGCAGCTCATCTGTGGGTTCCCTGGAGGGACAGCTCTGAAGGACTGGTTTGAAACCTGCTCTGCTCCTCTCCTGGAGCAGTTTTGGGGCTGGATGTGGAGCTGTAGCAGGAACAGGGGCAGATGAGGCCAAAGGAGTCAAAAACCTCAATGTGTCTGCTCCAGTTTCTGCACCTTCCCAGGCATTTTGTGCCTCCCCTTATCTGGGCTGATATTTGCAGTGCTGATAAGAGAGGGTCTGTAACAAGTGTGCTGTGCCACAGATAAAACCTGCAGTGCGTAAGAGCTGTTCCAGCTCAGGCTTATCAGCACTATTAAACCTGAATATCAGCAGGGCTTCAGGGATGAGGCTGCCCTGGCTCCCTTAGCACAGAACATCCAAGCAGGAATTGTGCTGGGAGTGCTAGTGCTGCTGCTCTGTAAGTCCCCCTCCAATGTGCCTTTTTTTTTTTTTTTTTTTTAATTTAAATTTTGGGATCAAGGTTTGTGGGTCTGAAAGGCAGCTGCCTGCTGGCTGTGTGCTCTTTGTGGGGGTAATGAGGTGGTGGCTGCTCTCAGCATGGATTAACAGGCTGGATGGAGGTGTTCCATCTCCAAAAAGAGGTGGAGATGTGGCACCTGGGGACACATCTGGACCCGGCAGAGTCAGGTTACTGGTTGGACTTGAAGATCTTAGAGGTGTTTTCCAAACTTATAGATGCTGTGAGTTAAATTTAGGGATTCTTGCATCTCTACAGGCTGCTCTTTGCTCAGAGAAAGAAATCCTGGTGTTTTTGTGCAGCCACTGAACACCAGTGCAGGGAGCACAGATTTCCTGCATCACCTTGGTGCTCCCTTAGGGCTCTGACCTCTGTAGGGCTGGGAAAACATTGGATTGAAGCTGCCAAAGGGTGAAGTGGTGGAGAATTGGTTGGTCTTGGACACTTCCAGGGATCCAGGGGCAGCCACAGCTGCTCTGGGCACCCTGTGCCAGGGCCTGCCCACCCTCCCAGGGAACAATTCATTCCCAAAATCCCATCCATCCCTGCCCTCTGGCAGTGGGGAGCCATTCCCTGTGTCCTGTCTCCCTTAAAGTCACGCTCCAAGCTTTGGGCTGGCTGAGCTGGGCTTAATCTGAGGAAAATCAGCCTGGCTGGAGCTGTTGGAGGAGATGGGTTTGGACAAGAGGGAGAGCAGGGGTTGCTGTTCCCTGCTGCTTTGCCCAAGGTCAACCTGACCATGGAGCTCCCAAATTGTTCCCAATTTTTCCAGCCAGCAGTTGCTGCTGCTCAGCTGTGTGAGCAGCTAATGGGGTTTATCAGCCTCTGGTGCTTCTGCCTGGGCTTTGTCAGAGCAACCTAATCCCAAAAAGCCAGAGCTGAAGGAAGTGGGAACAGGAGTTCCTGAGGCTATGCAATTCCAATGCCTGAGGTAGCAAAGCCGTCTGGTTTCTCCCAGACTTGATCTGCTGATTGTTATATCTGGGTTGACTGTAAATCTGGGGGGAAGGAGCATCCTTGGTGCTTCTTACTGCTCCAACCCCTCAGGCTTGAGGCACGGTCATGTTTCCCTGGTTTATAAACCACAGTCAGGGAACACAAAGCAGCCTTTGGAGGGAAGGGGTTGCAGGGACTTCAGATCTCCTTTTAACATGGAGAGCTGCAAACTGGATCCCTGACCCAATTCCTCCTTTTTAGAAGGGGTTTGCTGGAATCTTCAAGCTGGAAGTGAAGTACAAGTGTGGGGCAGCCTGGAGTCTGTCTTCTCCTGCTTACTTTTGTCTAGTCACCTTAAAACTTATTGCGGTGTGTCAGCATTGCCTGAAGCTTATGAGATATTCTGTTCCCAAATTGGCCACATTTAGTGACGGATCCCATATGTTTGATTCCAAAAGGCTGTTAATTTTTTTTCTTGTTTTTATGGTTTTTGGGTTTTGTTTTGTTTTTTTTTTTTTTGTTTTTTTTTTTTTGTTTTTTTTTTTCCTGTGAAGGAAAGGTATGAAATAAATACTGCCTAAAAGACTTGTGGCTGTCAGCTCTTGGACAGGGCTGTGAGGAAAACCCTGTTCTGTCTCATTAAACCCATCAGGTTTAATGCTTGCTAAATGGCAGAGCTGTCAAGAACAAGCTCTGGAGCTGATATTAAAAAAATAAATATTGCAAGTGGCTGAGCTTGAAAATAAATTGTGCTGTGAGTAGATATACAGGGACTGCCGAGGTCCCTGTATATCTATAATATACATATACATATCTATAATATCTATAATGTATATATAATCCAGGATTATATATACATTATATATTCCCCCCAGGACTCACTGCCAGGTGGGAGGCTTGGGAATTTGGGCAGGCAGCCTGTGGGGAAAGTCTTGTATCCCAGCTGTAATAAATCCTCTCCCTGCCATGCAACATGAGGGCTGTATTTAAATATTTGTCTTGCTCTAGAGCTGAAACCATTTGTAGAGTCTGATCTTTTCATTTTGCCCATAGTTTACAAATGTGACAAAAAGAGAAAAAAGGGTTTGCCACTTGTCAGGCTTTTAGAGAACTCTAAAATGATGAAAAATCAAATTAAGACCTGTCTGCCATGGTCACCCTGGAGCTCTGGGGGTTTTGCTCTTGCTTGTGCCATCTCCCTCCTGTTTCTCCATAGGAGCAGGGAAGGACTGAGCTTTTTATCCTACCTTTTAAATGGAGGAACACTGGAGCACCACAAAGAAATAGTGTGTTGGCTGTTTGTCCTCACTCAGATAATGTGACATAACTTAGGGTGATGCTCTGATGACTCTGCAAGGAAAAGTGTCAGATATTGAAAAGATTTGGGATCATCCCTCTTTTCCTTGTAGCCATCAGTGGTTTTGGCCAAGAAAATAGGTGTATTTTCTAGTGGCTTAAAAATAAAAATGAAGCACAAGGCATTGCCTCAGTGGGGCAAGATGAGGGTGTGAACACTGGGATACTGTAGAAAGGCAGACATGGGGATGGATTTCTTCCTTGGGGAGTGTTCCCATTATCCCCCCTTTGTGGGTGCTGCTCTTTGCCTTCTGACAGAACCTCTTTGATTGTCTGGTTTTTAGGGGGTGGTGCAGGTTGAGGTGGGAGAGAGGGTCTGGAAAATGCTGGGTGGGAGCCTTTGCCTGGCTCCAGCATTTTACTACAGAATTTTCTCACTGCTTTAATTGTAACCTCAGCTTAATGTCTCTCTTTGCCATGAGCAGTGACACAGGCCCTCTGAGGAAATGGAATGAGACAATGCAATCTGTGGTAGGTTTCCCCCTTCTCTCTTTCTTTCTAACAGTTTTTTCTCCAGTGCAAAAGCCAAAGGATGAGCCCTTGTTTTGTGATTATTTATTATTTATTTATTTTTTATTTCCCTGCCGTGATGGACGTTCAGCAGATACCAGAAATACCTTCAGCTTTGGGCACAACCTGCCCAAAATAGTTCTGGGAACTCTGCAGGGGGAGGTGTTTGGCACAGGGCTCTGCCTGGTTTAGCCTGAGCCAACAATCCCAGCTCACAGAGCATCTTTGGGACCACCAGGGTGTGAAGGTGGCAATGGGAAAATGCTGCTGCTGCTGCAGCAGTGACACAGGGAGTGCTTCACCACCTTGTGGGATGCTCACCTGGAGTGTTTTGCAACTAAAACCCATTCCCTGAGTGTTGTTTGTATTCATCCTGGTGGCTGAGTGCACTTTGGTGCCCTGGGAGGGTAACAGAGCTCTCCAAACCCACCAGCTCCCTGCTTGTAGTGTCTGAGGGGTGTGGAGGAGGCATTTATCCCATGGATAAATGGAATAGGAGTAAAATCCTGGGCTTATGGGGCTGCGTGGAGGTGTCTGAGCTATTTGTGGCCACTTTTCCCTGAGAGCCCTTGTGGAGGTGTCTGGCAGCTGCACCCGCTTCTGCTGCTCCCCCCAGCCCTGGTTCCCAAACTCTGGGGGTGGCTCTGTGAACGATTTGGGAGCAGGGGATGTGTTGGCTCCTGGCTTTCCCTCTGGAAGTGGCACTTTCCCTGATTGGGGGGGGAATGCTGAGCATGGGAGATCCGCTGGTTCCCAGGAATAACCTCCCTCTGGGGGTGGGACAGCACGGGGGTTGTTCCAATGGCATCACTCGGCTCTCTGAAATACTCTTGGCAAAAAATGTGCTTTTCCAGACTGAGCATGGGTCTCCTTAGGACAATCTATGAGCTGTTACTGGGGGGGAAAACCCCACAGAATAAAGTGAAAACTGGTTTGTCAGGAGAGAGTTTGAGGCTGCTCTGTGTGTGCTCTGGGTCCAGTCCCTGAGGGAATATCCAGTGTCCCCAAAGTATTCAGTCCATCCAGACTAAAAGGTGAGAATAAAGGGAATTTTCTCTTGAGATGTCATTTCTCAAAGGTCTTCCCTGTGGTGTGAGTTTATTTGCTGTCAGGCTGGGGACAGCAGTGACAGAACTCTGTGTCACTCAGGCTTACGTTGTTCTGGCAGTACAGGACCTTGCACTGCTGGTCCAGTGAGATCCTGACCTCAGCCCTGCCCTCCAGCAGTGTGAAGCCATTCCCTGTGTCCTGTCCCTCCATCTGCTGTCCTCAGTCCCTCTCCAGCTCTCCTGAAGCCCCTTTAGGCACTGGAAGGGGCTCTGAGCTCTCCTTGGATCTTTCTTCTCTCCAGGTGAGCACCCCCAGCTCTCCCAGCCCAGAGCAGAGGTGAGGCTTCTGCCCAGCCCACGGGCAGTGTGTGGATGGGTGGCTGCCCAAATGGGGCTGCTGACAGCACCTCCAGAAATGTCAGTGCTTATTTGGGCTCTGGAGGAGCTGAGGGTGCAGCAGAACTTCCCACACAGAGCGTGGCTGGGCTGAGGAAGGTGCTGTGCAGTGACAGTGGCACATCACCTCGGAGCTGTCACTCAGTGCAGTGACTCTGCAGGGAGCCCTTGACCTGCTGCTGCTTTTGGCCACGGGCAAGCTTGGCTTGCCTTGGCTGTCCTTGTTTATCCAGCACAAATGGATTTGTCACCCAAGCTCTTGATGGCTGCTGATTTGTATTGCTGGAGCAAATCCTGCTCCCAATTCCTTGCCTGCCCACCTGCTGTGCTACTGCTTGGCTTTCTCTGCTCCTCCAGCTCTCCATAAAGCCTCTCTGCTTTCAGAAATACACACAGTCCTTGAGTCTTTTTCATCCTGTTTCTTGTTGGGTGCAAAGATAAGTCTGCTGTGGCATTTGCTTTCTTATCGTGCTGTTGCACTTCTTCATAGGTTTGGCATTTTTTTAACAGTTTAATTTAAAACAAGCTCAGAATTAAATTGTGTGGTTGGGATGCTTCTCTGACTCTGCTGAGGCTTGTGGAACTTCCACATGGCAAAAAATGGCTTTGGAAAGAGCCATCTCCTGAGGTTTTCCTGTCATGGTTGTGCTTTTCTCCTTACTCCGGCCTCCCCACTCGCTGATGCTGTGCATAGAGCACTGGTCTGAGCACTTAAAAAGCACAAAGACACTGCCTTGCACCCAGCCCAGAATAAACCCTGAGCTGGGAGCTGTGGCAGCAATGTCGCAGGTGCTCAGCAGAGCAACCTCAGAGGAATCTTTTGCGTGGTGGAAGCAGATGGAGTTTGACTTGGTGTCAGTTCTGAGCTCAGAATAACTCCATTTTATGGCTGGGAAGTGGAAAGGTACAATGCTGCCACAGCCTGGATGCTGACAGGCAGGAATTGAGCTCTGTGGAGAGCCAGTCCCAGGCAGGGATTATTCCCACTCTTGGGAAGCCTGGCCATGAGTTAAAAAAAACCTCACTTGGATGTGTTTTGTCCAGGTTTTGTCTTGGGAGGGTGCTAAGCAAGGTGTGATAAAGCATCCTCTGGTGACCTGGTGCCAGATCCCACAGCTGGAGGCTTCTCTGGGAGGAGGGATGTCACAGCTCAGGTGTGGTTTGGGATCTGAGGGACAAGACCCTGGAGAGATTCCCTCTTCCCCATCATGTGCTCACTCTCCATGCACAACACTTGGCTTCAAAACTTGCCTCCCTCAAACCTGTCTCAAAGCCTCAATTCTGTTTATCAACTGGTTTGATTCCTTTTGGGCTGGCATTAAATCCAGCAGTGGCTGGCCTGAGCTGGGTGTGTCTCATTTGCAGCCCCTTTCTTTGGGGTCCGAGCTCTCCCTGGAGTGGGAGCAAACCTTGAACCACAGAATGGTTTGGCTTGGAAGAGACCTTAAAGATGAACTCAGCTCTTCATCCAGGGTGCTCCAAGCCCCATCCAGCCTGGCCTTGGACACTTCCAGGGATCCAGGAGCAGCCACAGCTGCTCTGGGCACCCTGTGCCAGGGCCTCCCCACGCTCCCAGCCAGGAATTCCTTCCCAGTCTCCCATCCAGCCCTGCCCTCTGGCAGTGGAAGCCATTCCCTGTGTCCTGTCCCTCCATGCCTTGTCCCCAGTCCCTCTCCAGCTCTCCTGCAGCCTGTTTATGCCCTGGGAGGGCTCTGAGGTCTGAAGAGCCTGTTAGAGCTTTGGTCTGGGGCTTCTTGTGCAGTAATTAAAGGTTAACCCCAGCAGTCCTTGCTAATGTTTGCCTTTTGCTTTAGAGGAAGGAAATGGGATCCTAATCTTCAGCTCAAATGCCATCTGTACTTCCACTGACAAAAGTAAATTCGTGATGTGCTTAATGAAGCCTAGAAAGATGTCTCAGATAATGGACAAAAATATCTGCCCTTTAAGGACTTCTGCTTCCCAAAGTTATTGCAGGGCTTCTTATTATGGTTAAGGAAGGGAGGCCTTGTTGTTTTGGGGATGGTTTTTGTTTGGTTGGTGCTTTTAACTGTGAGTTTTCAGAGGAGAAAGCCCCCTTGGAAAGCAGATAGCAGAGCTGAATCATGTGCTGCTTCCCTTAACATTTGGGTGGAAAATGCTCCCTGGAAACGGGGCTCTGCCTCTTTGGAGATGCTGCAGGGGGAGGAGTGGGGGAGAATTTCAGAAAAGGGATTTTGCTTTACAGGATCTGGCTGGCAGCCTCCCTAACCTGAGAGTGCAGAGGTGGGAGTCGAGCCGGGTGACATCTGTGCTTCAGGCACATCCCTGTCCTTGCTGGGCCAGGGCAGCCCAGATAAATCTGCTCGGTTGGTGCCTGTTGACATTTCTTTAGAGCATCTCTAAGAACTTGTGAGTAAGGAAGGAGTAGGGTGTGCCCGGGTAGTGCTGCTGAGCATTGAAACACGGAGTATTTGTAGGGAAAGATTTAGAGATAATGGGGCTGCTTGATGATAAGCAGGTGTGTCCACTTTGGTTTGGGAAGAGGTGCAAAGATTTGATGTTTCCAGCACTAAAACAAAGCAGGTGGAGAAGAACTTGGAGGCTCCTGCCGCATTTGAGATCTGTGAAAATCCTCTACTTTGAGGGACTGGGAATCATGGAATCACAGACTGGGAATCATGGAATCACAGTTTAGGTGGGAGGGACCTTGAAATCATCCAGTGCCACACCCTGCTCTGAGCAGGGACACCTTCCTCTAGTCCAGGCTACTCCAAGCCCTGTCCAGCCTGGCCTTGGACACCTCCAGGGATGGGACATGAGTGATCCGAGGTAGGGCAGGAGGATGGGACAAGGCTGAGCTGCAGCAGTGCAGGGCTGGGGCGCTTTGGGATTAGCACTAAATCCTGTGCACAGAAAGAAGCCTCGAGGCCTCAGATGTCTTGGATGTCTGGCACTTGAAGGACTTCTCTTCTGGTAAGGTTTTTGCTGAGCCTGCCAGTGAAAATCCCCAGAATGTCACAGTTACTGCATGAGACTTAGGCACTAATAGGATTTTATTTCTGCAGAGCTTATGGTGAGGGGAAGAAGTCCCTCAAAGGAGCACAGGTATTTTGGGAAAGGCTTAAGTGGAGTAAAATTTCAGCTGCAATCATGTTACAGCAGGAAAGTCTGGAGATGAGTGAGATGGAGCAAGGAGTTTTATCACTTCCACGTCGGATGTGCACAGCCCTGTGTCTCTCACCTGTCCCTTAGCTCTTCCCTGCTGGAAAGAAAGGGATTGTGTCGGTGAAAGGGGTGTGTTGGCTCTGCTTGCTTTCCCATGGAAGCTCTTGCGAGGCTTACGGAGGTCCTGCTGCCCCAGGATTTGAGTTCCTGGCCCACTGGGGAGCTGCAGCATTTTCCTTGCAGCGTCAGAGCTCCTGGGGAGCTGGAATAAGGAGCCAGGCTCAGCCTTTGCAGATTGGAGGGGAAGGGGAGGGGGGAAGGTTTCCTTCCTGGGGAAAAGGGCTGGTAATGCAGCTTGGGGGAAAAAAAATCAAACAGAGCAGCTTCTCTTCCCTTCTGGCTCCGAGAGGGGTGTGATGTCAAGGTGGAGCGGAGCCTTCCCAAAGGCTATGGGGATGTTTTTTCTTTCCTTTCTTTGAGGGATGGGGGATTGGTTTATATGCTTTTCTGTTAACTCTCTCAAACAATGCTGCTTCCCCTTCCTTGGAGCAATTGTTCCCCGTGGCTGACTCTCTTCCTTCCCCTTCCTCACCATCGTGGGAAGAGCTCTTCTGATGATGATGGATGGGCTCAGATTTAGTCTCTGCTTTACCTTCCTTTGTCCTGCTCAGCTCTCTTGTTTTTCTTTGTTATTTCTGCCCAGATCCTCATCACAGAGTAGCCAAAACCAGATGTTTTAGTGCTGATGGAGGGAATTAAGTGTCAGAGCAGCTTCTGCCTTCACCCTTGAACTTGGCAGGGCTGGGTTAATGACTCCATGATCCTGGAGGGCTTTTCCAGCCTCAGTGACTCCTGATTTGACATGTGACTGCAAAGTCTAACAAACTTTCCAGGTTTCATCCCTTGAGTCCATGTAGTCTCCTCCTGGGAGAGCCAATTTCTTCCTTAGGAGGAAAAATAAATTGTCTTTTTGTGGCCAGCCTAATTTCAAACCTTTTCAAATGCATCCATTTTGGGAGACAAGATTAATTTTTTTAATTGATTTTATTTTTCAATGCCCAAGAATCCCAAGACAGTGGTTGGGCCCTGGCAGAGGTTGCACAAAGAAGCTGTGGCTGCCCCATTCCTGGAAGTCATCAAGAGATAAAATTGGATTTGTCCTTCAGGAGCAATTTCAAGGAAAATCTGTTGTAAACCAGGCTTAGACAGAGCAGCATGGGAGAGATGCTGATCTTTCCACTTGGACTTCACTGTGGGCACGTGAATTTAAGTCAGAACTGAACAATTCTGTGTGCCACATGCAGGAATGATCAACCAGTGGATATTCCAGGCTTAAGAATGTAAGTAACCACCTGATTCTGTGCTAACTCCACTCTGACCTGTTTCTTTTGGAAAATATCCCCCAAAGTCCAGATAAGACCTCCCAGGTCCTTCCAGCTTTTATCAGAGGAGCTTCCTGCAGGGAGCTGTTGGTGATTTGTGCCAGGGAGGAAAGGGAAAGGCAGCTGGGAGAATATTCCATGACAGGCTTTGGAGGGCTCATGGAGTGAACTGGGAAAGGCAGCAGCAGCCTGGGGGGCTCTGCCCTCTCTGCTTGGGTGGAAATCATGTGGCCTGCTGAAACAACAGTTGATGAGTACCTGTTTGAAGGGATTGTATCATGCTTCAGCAGAGCCAGGACAGTCATCCTGTTGATAAGGCCAACACCCACTGTAAACACAGTAATTAACAGTCTGAACTCGTGAGAGGTGCTCTGATGGAAACCTGGGACTCCAGGATAAAATAGAAGCCTGTGGTGGATATTGAAAGCCTTGTTCCCTTGGGCAGTGGTAAAGGACCTTAGTGCATGGAAGTCTGAAAAAAAAAACAGCCTCCTTTCTGTGCCCTTTTCACAGCCTGTGGTTAGGAATCGCAGGTAACCCCCTGAAATGATTATTGACTGGAGAGCTGCCTGGAAGTGCTGCTGTTTGCTGACTTGACAGATGATAAAAGCCTAACCCAGTGGGATCTGAGCATCTGTCCTTGCTGCAGCCCAGCCACCGAGGCTTTACCTGCACCTGCTCCAAAGCCAGCTGTATTTTTAGGCAGTGTTTAAGTAGTGTCCAAACTGATGCTGTCCCAGGGGGACACGAGTGGTTGCACAAATGACTTTTTGCACTGAGAGCTCACTGAGGGAAGCACAGAAGTGATGGGGATGCTGTGGGGTCTGGGCTGGTGGTGGCTGCTGCAGCAGAAGTGTTGGGCTGTTCTCTGTGATTCCTTAGCGTTGTTTCTACTTCAGATAATTAATAAATTGCTTCTGGGAGCAGTTTTAAAGGAGGTCTGGGGGAAATGGTGAATCTCTCTTTAGTAGGAGGCCAAACACTGAAGTGTTGAGCTGGTGCTGGCCAAGCAGAGGATCTGGGGCTCTTGGTTGACTTCTGGGAAGCAGAGAGATTCCTCCTTCCCTCCTCTTGGAAGACCATAACTCCCACAGTGATGTTCCCCATGGCATTCCTTGCTGTAGGAAGATGGCAGAAATTTGGGACAAGTCCTGTGGAGTACTGGGCACTCTTCTAAGCACTGCACCTACACATCAGGTTTTGTCTAAGGAATAACAGCACTGGAAATGTCCAGAAATGGCAAATAAATCTGGAGCCTGCTTTGGATCAGCAATGCTCCACAGATCCAGCCGTGGCAGTGTTGATTTTCTGAAGCACTGATCCTCTTCCTTCTGTTCCAGTTCCTCAGAAGAAAACAAACCCATCAGTTCAGGTGCCAGAACTCACTGCTGACTCTGCAGAAGTTGTTTGCACTTCTCTTGTGTCCCTTTTATTTTCTTGCCCCAGAGTTTGGGTCGCAGGGAAGGGACTTTTGGAAAGTCTTCAATGCAGAGCTGATCCAGAGGCATAGGAAGGAGCAGAGGTACAGGGTTAACAGATAAACATCACCAGCCTCCAGTTGTTTGGAGACCTCTTGCTTTGGCTGTGTGATACTTGTGTCCCAAACATATCAAGTGACAGGATGGGAGGAAATGCTGGGGGAAGTTTAGGTTGGATGTGAGGAAAAATTTCTTCCCTAGTGGGAGTGCTCAGGCATTGGGACAGGCTGAATAGGGGAATGGTGGAATCACATCCCTGGAAGTGCTCAGAAGTTGTGTGGGATTTGTGGCACATGGGGGACAACACTGTGGTGTTGGTTAATAGTTGGAATTTGTTAGAATTCATTATCATTCAGTCTTAGAGGCCTTTTCCAACCTTAATGATTCTGTTTCAATACAACTTTTTTTCTTATTTTTGCAATGAATCTTAGTGGAATTTGCTCTTAAAAGTAGATACCCATTCAAAATCTAGGAAACTTGGTCTTTCCTAGTGTGGAATCCTTTAGGCTTTAAAAGATTCTTATAAAGATTTATGCCTTGAAGCTGTGTGCTGGCTGTGTTGGACCTGCTGCTCTTGGTGGACCCATGTGAGGACTCCAGGAGGCTCCTTGCCTCTGGTGGGGAGTTTTTGGCTGCTGTCCTATCCCTGGCTTGCTCCCAGACAGGCCATGGCCAGAGGTGCCAGCCGTAGCTGGGTGCTGCAGGAGCTTGTGGGGAGCCTTTGTGTCATATCCTTGGGATGGGGGCTGATTTCCATGGGTGGGGCAGTTCTGTGGGGCTGCAGGGACTGTGGTCCAGCTCCTGCTTGTTCAGGCTGCCCTTGGCCCTCTGGATAACCCCCTTTAATCCCTGGACTTACTCAAAATCAGTGTCACCAGAGTGTGTCTGAGCAGAGATTAGCCACAGCTGAATGTGGCTGCCTGCGAAAGCACCAAGGGAAAACTGAAATGTTTCTGTTGCTAAAAATGACTCCCAAACTCCCACTTTGTGTTTTGGTTTTAATTTTTTTTTTTTTTTTTGGCTTTGTGTTCTGAACCAGAGCTGCTCAAGGGCTCCTGCATGAGTGCCACAGGTACCTCATGCAAAGACTCCTTCGTCCTGAATCAGAAGCATCCCTGTCTTCTGCTGTCCCCTGCAGAGTGCTGGCATGAGCCAGGTGCCTTCGAGGTGACAGCTAGGGGTGGCCTGGCTGTGTGCTGCTTTGGCTGATCCACACTAATGCAGTGTTTGGAGAGTGGAGCCTAGCTTGCTAAGGACAGGCAGCTTTGAGGGAGATAAGCACCAGGCTGACCTTAGCTGTGCCCAGCTCGTTTGACCCGAGGGGAGCTTGGTAGCTCATGGTGCATTCTCTGGGGGAAATGAGGGGTAAAACAGTTTTAAAACTGAAGTTTAGGGAGGGGAGGGGTGCTTAAGAAGCCCACAGGTGTGCTGGTAGCCCCTCTGAAATGTTCACAGAATATCCTGAGTTGGGAGGGACCTGTCATCTGAGTTGAGCTCAGGCTTGGCTCTGATGGCTTGTGCTGGCACAAGCTGGATGGAGCTTGGAGCAATGTGGGACAGTGGAAGGTGTCCCTGCCCATGGCAGTGGTGGGACTGGATGGGCTTTGTGGTCCCTTCTAGCCCCAGCTATTCCATTATTCTAAGTAATTTTGCCCCTGAGACATTCCCACCCCTTTGGGATGGGTGACAGGGATGCCACAGGTGGAATACTCAACCCATCACCACCAGCTCTCCACACTTAAGCTCATCTGCTCTTCTAAGTGTTTGCAGCTCAAAAAGCAGCCTGGGAATCCTGACTCTGCCTCCTGGTTATGAATTTAACATGAAACAGGGCTTTTGACATGTTTCAAAAGCTGCCTACAGAGAGGCTGGGAGGAAAGCTAAATGAGGACAAACTTCCTGGGAGATGGGAGAAAGTTTGTTTGCTTTTCCTTTGGTGGAAGGCTCAGAGCGTGTTTGTAAAACTACACGTTGGTTTATTCACTACCAGAGTCGAGTACCCCCTGGACTGGTGGGATCTGCTCCCCTCTGAGGAATTTAGATGAAAAACCAAAAAGCAGTTTGGGAAGGTTACAGCAGGAAAAGGCGTTTAAGGAGTGTTTGTCAGGAATAACTTCTTGGCTGCCCTTGTCTCTGTGTTATCTCACTGTGCCTCTGGAGGAATGCTGCTCCTGGGGCAGCAGAAGGTCATGGTGACACAAGTTAGGCTGCCAGGGCTGGCTGCCTCGCTCACTGACTGGCAGCCCTTGTAGGTTGTTGCCTGAGGGCTCCTTTTTGTTAAATATCTCACTGACAGCAGTTGGGCTCCTGTGGCATGGGAAGCTTTGGAAGTGTTCAAGGATCTTGTGGTGAGTGAAGCAGCACCTTCTGTGGACTCTGTGGACTAGAATTGCTTCAGGGACCAGACAATAATAGACCACTTTGGGTTGGAGTGGGCCTTTAAACATCATCCAGTGATGATGGTGATCCACCCCTGCCATGGCAGGGACACCTTCCCCTATCCCAGGTTACTCCAAGCTCCATCCAACCTGGCCTGGAACACTTCCAGGGATGAAACAGCTACAGCTTCTCTGGGCACCCTGTGCCAGGGCTCCCCACCCTCCCAGCCAGGAATTCCTTCCTAATCTCCCATCCATCCCTGCACTCTGGCAGTGGGAAGCCATTCCCTGTGTCCTGTCCCTCCATCCCTTGTCCCGAGTCCCTCTCCAGCTCTCCTGGAACCCCTTTGGGCCCTGCAAAGGGCTCTGAGCTCTCCCTGGAGCCTTCTCCTCTCCAGGTGAGCACCCCCAGTTCTGCCAGCCTGGCTCCAGCCCTCAGAGCATCCCATGGCCGCCTCTGGGCTCTCTCCAGCAGCTCCAGGTGCTGCTGCTGTGTCCCCAGGGCTGGGGCAGCCCTGCAGGTGAGATCTCACCTGGGCACAGGGGCAGAATCCCCCCTCAGCCCAGGGCACGAGGGGTTCTGGGTAGGGCAGGGCTGTTCATCCAGCAGTACTCCCAGTTCCTGCCTTGCAGGGCTCTCCCAGTGTGTCCATCCCCCAGCAGCTTGGGAAGCACTGAGCTGAGTCCCTCCAGATATTCCTTTGGGCTGCCCCAGGGCTTTGATCCTGGCTTGATGTTTGTGGCAGGAGCCCTGCAAGCTCTCAGAGCTGAGAAGGTTTTTTCCCCTGCTGAGTGGAAGGAGCTGGGGTAGGGATGCAGAGTGCCAAGTGCAGGTGGTGCCATTCCCCATGTCCCTGCAGGGAGGGGACTGCAGTGGCTGTGCCAGACGTGGAACACACGCAACCACGAGGGCATGGCCTGACCTGGCTGTGGGTCAGCTGAGGGCACTGTTTACATCCTGTAATTAACATCATGAGTTAATCACCGGGGCTGGCATGCCCCCAGACGCTGGGTTGGAGTCACACTGTCTGTTGTTGCAGTTGGATCCCTGTCCCAGAGGTGACAGGAGGCCAGGAGCAAAGATGTGTCAGCTTGGGCTGTTGGTGCTAATTTATCCTCCTCCCCTGCCCAGCGTGTGTTTGCAGCACATAAATCACCATCTTTATAAATCGCAGCCTTAACTTCTTCCTCCTTTTGGCCTCTTGGAAAACCTGCTTTGTGCAACTCTGCAGTCGTGTTTTTTTTTTTTTTTTTTTGTTTTGTTTTGGGTTTTTTGTGTTTTTTTTTTTTTTTTTTTTTTTTTTTTTTTTTTTTTAGAACACATTGAAAGGTTTGGGTTTGGAGAGACCTTAAAGCTCATCCATTTCCATGGGCAGGGACACCTTCCACTGTCCCAGGCTGCTCCAAGCCCTGTTCAACCTGGCCTTGGACACTTCCAGGGACCCAGGGGCAGCCACAGCTTCTCTGGGAGCCTGTGCCAAGGCCACCCACCCTCACAGGGAACAATTTTTTCTGATTATGAACCTCTGGGGCTGAGATTAAGGAACACTTGGCAAAGAGAGAGCCTTGAACACAGCATTTCTGGTGCTTGGTGGGACACGGAGCTGCTCACAGAAGGCCAGCCTGAGACTTTGGTGGATTTCACACTATTTCATTGACTCTCGGAAACTTGGGTTTCCTAATTATTGTGCAGTGCAAGGGAAAATCTATTATTTGTCTGGTGGCTGTTCTGGAATATGCTAACAGGCTGCTGGAGGGATTAAGCTGCCAAAACAGGGGATGTTTGTGCTGTGTTGGTTCCCACTACCACTGTCTCTTGTTTGGTGAATGCTGCTCTCTATGGGGCTGCAAAGAAAGGTCATTGGTCTTCCTTGCTTTAGTGAAAGTTTCAGAGGGTGGAATTAGCCTGTCTCAGAAGGGTGCAGAAAGGGAAATGGGGATGGTGACTTAAAATCTCCTCTTCCATTGTGTCCATAGCACAGCATCTTGCTCTAAGCTGTGTGAAGAGACTTTGATTCGGAGTCTAACAAGGCTAAAAGTGGAGAGGAACAAAATCCAGCTTTCTTCGTAGATACAGAAGTGGCCTTCTTGTTAAAACCTGAGGCAGTTCCGACTCCTGAGACTGCCAGGTCTGTAGGAGACACATTGACAGTGTTTATTAACATTGAAGCAAATATGCTGGGGAGTTCATTTACATCCTTATCTCCCTCAAAATGTAGAAGAAGGGTTGACGTGCCTTTGTCTCCCAAGTGGTGAGGGAGGTCCATGTCTTCTCCCAGGTAACAAATAATAGAACAAGAGGAAACAGCCTCGAGTTGTTCCAGAGGAGATTTAGGTCGGAGATTAGAAAAAAAATTCTTCATGGAGAAGGTTGTCCAGTCCTGGCACAGGCAGTGGGGAGTCCCAAAGGTAGCCTGTGTGCATTAGTGCCTGAATTCAAATGCAGCAGTGCAGCAATAAAAATTCTTTGAAAAGGCCAGGAAGTGATCCCAGCTGAGTTGTGGGGAATTGGGAGAAAAGAAAAGATGATTATGAAGCCTTACTGCCCTGAGAACTGGTTACATTCCCTGGCTGAAAGAAATCTAGGATGATGTGGAAGAAGGGGCAAGTGTCCAGCCTTTTGAGGCACACTGTGATGGGCTTGTAGCTCTGATTTCCAACTCCATTTTTGAATTGGATGGGTGGCTGTTGGTATTCCTGAAATCCTCAGTCAGAGTTCCACAGCAGCTGGAGAACTCTGCCTTCAGTCAAAGCTTTGTCTTCAGTTATGGAGAGAAGCTTGAGGACACAACCCAGGACAGAATGACCCAAAGCTTCTGGCAGTGCTTCACCCAGCAGGCACAAAATTTCCTGCACAAAAATTGCTGTGTCTTCCCTGGAGCAATAATTGCCATGTTTTCATGGAGCAGGATCAGGGTGATCTTGGCTTTGCCTGCCTCCCTGGCTGTTTTGAGCTGTGCTGTTGTGCTCCTCTGTCAGGTGGAGGTGTTACAAGAAAAGAACTTTTTTGAGTGGCTGGGCTGTGATTGTCTCTACTTTTTCCTCAGTGGATCTTCCACCATCTCCTTAGAAATGGAGGCACTTAACTTTTAATGGAACACTTTTTTTCCTTCTCCCATTCTTTATACACATGCTGTGTGTCTCAAACTCTTCCAACCTAAAGAAAATCCATGTGGAGTTACATTTCTTCACTTCCCAAATGACTGGTGGAACAGATCTCCTTGGGAACTCTTGCAAGCATCCCCTTGTTTCTAACCCAAACAGGAGCTTAACGTGCTTGGGGACTCCAGCCTGGAGCTGAGAGCTCCCTTTCTCTTGGGTTGTGTTGGAAATCTGTTGGTAGATTTGGCAGGAAGTTCACCTGGGATGTGGGAGGAAGAAAACCAGTTTGAAAATATCTTCCACATCTCAGGTACTTATCTAAACCCTCAGGCTGCTTAGTCTGGTTTTGGTGGGAAAGGTGAGATGTTTTATTTAATATTCCAGCTCTTTTTTTCTGTAGGATGAGGGACACTTTTTTTTGTAATCTGCATCCCATAGAGCTGGAGAAAGTTTCCCTGCCTGCAGCTGTACAGAAAAGGGAGTACAAGGGAGTTTATTCGGGAGGTGTTGGAATGTTCCAAACCCTAGGGAGAGGCCAGAGGGAAGTGAGGAATCACCTGGCAGGGTGTGCCATAGGTGGTGATGAGCAGGATTTCTTGGATGTTTGGGAAGCTGGAAGAAACCCAAATGCTGTCTGTTCCTTGTTTATTTAAACATCAAAATTATACCACACGTGCTTCCAGAGCCCAGGGTATGGCAGCTGTGAATAGTGGAAGAGAGTTTTAAAGCCTTGTAGTAATTCACCTGCTCTCCTTTAGGATAAAACAAATCTTTCCTTAACCAATGCTGATAAACAGACTGCAAATTGAAATGATCTTATTCCTTATATTTTTTTTTATTGATTTTTTTTTTCCTTGCAGTACAATCCCAGAATAGCCTTTAAATCTGAGCCACATTTTTCTGCTCAGTGCTCCTGTGGTGCTGATAATTCTTCTCTCCTCGACATTCTTTCATCCCTGGGTATTTATGTGTGTACAAACAGAGAACAATTCTGACTTGCCATCCCAGGGCTCTGTGGCGATTTCAAACATAAACTCAGCTTACATCTCAGTTCTGTCTTTCCACATAATAAATTACCAGCATTTATTGGTCATTTGACATACAGCTCTCCTAAGGGAAAAGAAGGAGACTGGCTGAACAAAGCCTTCTCTATAATCTGAGTTTGCAGCAGGCTTTGGACTGAAATTGCACTTCCTGGCCAGTGCAGCAAGGATTTTAATGGCTCTATCTATAATTTCATTTATGCCAAGAGGAGGTTTGGGGGATGCTGGATCCTGTACCTGAGATGAATGTGTATGACATATTATAGGAATTGCATGCTAAGCACTGATGAAAACTCAGTGTTTTTATGGAAATCCATCACTGGAGACAGTTTTAGAGCCATGTACTAATTTGGGTTGGAAGGGACCTTAAAGACCATGTCATTCCATCTGTGGCATGGGCAGGGACACCTTCCACTAGCCCAGGCTGCTCCAAGATGGAGAAGACTGTGAAATGAGCTGCATCTCTGGTTGGGGTGACACTGATGGCTCCTCTTCTTGGCTGCTTTTATTCTTTGTCACCTTGTGCTGACAGGGCTCAGTGCTTTAATGAACACCTTTTGCAGTGACACATCTTGGACACTCTGACCTAAGCTGGGGGTTAACCTGGTCAGCTCCTGTCCTGTGTGGGTTCAGGTGGGTTTTTTTGACACCTGAAAGAAAATCCTGTACTGGGAGGAAGACTTCTCGTGCCTCCTGAAGATCCACTCTGGTTTTGGGAGTGCACAGAAAACTTGACCCTTCTGAGATGGAAAATACTGGGTGAATCTTGCCCCTAGTTCCAGCTGGGATCAGCAGCTGGGCTTCATCCTGCCGGGGTGAAGAGTAGCTGAGGACAGGATTTTCCTGCAGTGGCTCCTGAGCAGGCAGCTCATGAAGGTGTGGCTGAGAGTTGGGGTAATAAAACCAGGAATCCTCCTCTGCTGGAGGAGCTCCTGAGCCAAACTTCCTCCCCTCTGAATTCCCCTTGCCCTGGGACAGTGGATGGAGACCTTGGCTTTCCGTCTGTGTCCAGCTGGCACTGCATCAACCCAGTGTGGCCATGGCTTTGTCCCTGTCCCCTTCCCACCTTGGGGACTTGGTTTGGAGGGAAGGTTTGTTTTTGTGGGAAGGTTCCAGCCCTCCAAGCTTGTGGAGGATGGTGCTGCTGGGCTCTGGGGGTTGTGGCCTTGTTGTCTGGGCAGGAGGATGGTGGCCTTCACCTTCCAAAAGAAGCATGGCTGCAGCAGTTTTGGCAGGGCTCCTGCTCCTCTCTGTGCTTGCAGAGCAGCAGTAGCAGCTGCCTTGTGCCCTCTCCCAGTCAGGAGGGAGAAGTAGGTCAGAATTTGCATTCTTTGCCCAGATTCTCCGCATAACTTGAACACTTTTTCTTTTTTTTTTTTTCTCTTTTAAACCCCTTGTTCCTGTATGTGCATGTGTTCCTCGGGCTCCCCTGAATCAGAGGGTGAAGGCTCAAACTCAGTTGTATAATTGGTCTTTAATATCAGTCTTGCTTTCAAAAGCACTTCTGGGAGACTCCTCACATGCTGACAGACCAATCCCAGCATGTAAAATTCTAAAAGAAATGCTTGGGGCAGCGTCTTCATTTTTGGCTGCTGTGTTGTCTGGATCAGGAGTTGAATTTTCTCCTGTAGTTCTTATTTTGCATGACAAGAGCGAGTAATTGGGGTGAAATCATCAGTGCTGCAGACTGGGATGTTGAGATTTCAGTGATTCTCTGTATGGGGTGGTTTTTTTTTTTTTTTTTTTTTTTTGGGGGGGGGGGGGGATTTTTTTTCTGTTTTGCAATGTCCTGATTGGATGGGGGAGGAGAGATAGAGCACAGAAAGGATTGTGGCAACCTGAGAAACATCCAAGTGCTGCTGCAGGGCAGGCCAGGAAGATTTTGGTATGGTTTTGTGCAGTGTGAGAAAAAAGAGCTTTGCTGTGATGAGCCACGTGAGGTCTGATGTGATGGGACAGGAAAGCTGTGGCTGCCCCTGGATCCCTGGAAGTGTCCATGGCCAGGTTGGATACTGGGGCTTGGAGCAACCTGGGGTGGTGGAAGGTGTTCCTGGCCATGGCAGGGGTGGGGCTGGATGGGCTTTAAGAACTCTCCCAACCCAAACAATTCTGTGATGATTCATGTGTGATTCAGCATCTCTGGCAGATTTTTCAGTAATCTGGCAAAAAAACCCCCCAAAAAAAAAACCCTGAGTGTAACATCCTGAGATTGGGTGGTTTTCCAGAGGGTGATGGCAAGACAGACCTGCTGCATGACTCTGGTCTTTCTCCATCTGTGGAGGTGATTTTTCATTTGGGCTTTTGTGGTTAAATACTCCAGAGTCTTCATGTGCATTATTGTCAGTCTGGAATAAAGCAGATTGTGTGGTCTGAAGGTAGGTGGATGGGTAAAAGGAACAGAATTGCTGTGACACAATCATTATTTTAATGCATTTTCACTATATTTTTTAAGTCATATTTTAAAAGTGTTTTTAAATACTTCACTGAGATTTTGCTTTGTGTTTATTGTAACAAGTCCATGGTTTTAGCCAAAAACTCTCTTTTCCCAGGGAGATTTCAGGCTGTTTCTGCTGTGTCTGCTTCATGCTGGTGGAGCTGCCACCTGGAGCTGTCTGAGGCTTGTGCAAAGAGCAGGAATTGTCATGTCTGTTCCCACTGTGCCCCCTTGAGCTGCCAAAAAGTGTCAGCAGCTCTGAGAGGGCTCTGCACAGGGATGATCTTTTGGGAGTTGAGCTTTTCCCCATCCTGCCTTTGCTGTTTGATCTCTTTCCTTGGGGCTTTGGCATGTTCAAGCCTTGGCAGTCAGAAGGCTGAGTAGAAGTAAACAGAAGGTCAAGTCTTTTTCAAGTTAAATCCAAATTTTTGGCTTAACTTTTGAGTTAAACCCTACTTTTAAGTTGGATGAACTTTACTGGAGGGTAGATCTGGGAGTTGCAGTGAAATCAGTTTTGATTTCTTTGTTCCCTCCTGTACCTGCTGTTGGCATTAACCCCACGGGTGTCCTGCTGTTCCCCTTGGATTTTAGGCTGTCATATTCCTCCTCCACTGTGTATTCCTGTTCTCAGCGACCAAAAGGGGGAATTGAGTGTTGTTTTTGGAAATGTGGGATGTGGCTGGAATCCCTGGATCATGCTGTGGTGAGACCAGGATGCTGCAAAGCTCTTGTTATCTTTCACTCGACATTCCTGTCTCCATAAAGAGCTTTTCTTGGGATGTGCTGTGGCTGACCTGCTTTTCACCTCCTGGTGGGGTTTAAGTAAACCAGTTTATCCTCTGGCTTAAACTAAATCTAGACCTAAACTTGCATCCTCTGCCTGGAATCTCCTCTCTGTGGGTAACAACAGGCAGAAGGCTTGGGCTGCTGGGTGGTGAAGTCTTGGCTGCCTTGTGAGCAGAATTTCAAAGCCCCACAAGATGAAAATACACAATTAAGCCTTTTCTGTCTCTAGGACCTGATTTTAGCAGGAAATCGATGTGAACTTTGTCTTCCTTGTGCAATCTTGTCTTGTAAGTAAGGGGGTGATGAATGGCTTTCAGCTCAGCTCCTACCAGGCAGTAACTGGAGCTGGAGATCCTTTGGACCAATAAACTGCATTGTAACTTAAAGCAAAACTTCAGGCTTGTCAGAATACAAAAGTGGGGATGATCCTGAACACAATTTATGGATCCTGAAAATGACTCCTGGCTGCCAAGCTAAAAATAAAGAGCTCAGTAGTTAGAAACTCTTGGGGAGAGTTTTGCCCCATAAAGGAGGGGAAAAGCTGCTGACAGCTCTGGTTTGGGGAGTGCAGTGCTTCAGCCTCCACAGCTGGTACAAAGCATGACTGTGAATTGAAAAATGAAATGAAAAATTAAAATCAGCTGGGATTGGCTGGTTGGTGTTGGCACTGGCTCTGCTGGAGCTGATCCTGTACCTGCTCTTATTTTTTTGCTCTTTGAGGTGGTGAAATGGTTTAGTGTAGGGAGCATGGGACTCCAGGACGGTTTGGATGGATGAGAGATCTCTGAAGTCAGGTCTTAGAAGATGTGGTTTATTAAAAGGGGTGAAAGGCCCTGCTTGGAGTTGCCAGGCGCAACTTGTGGCAGGCCCGGGGAGAGAGAGGGAGCGAGGATTCCAGGTGAGCATCCCAGGGAAGATCCAAGAGAGCATCCAGTCCCTCGGGCACACATTATCACAGGGCTTCAAGGTGGGCTGGAACAGGACTTGGGCCAATGGGGTTACAGATAGCTGATACTTCAGGGGAGGGTCACAGGTGTGGGATGAACCATACATTGGGGGTGAGACAGAGCATTCCATGTGACCCTTGGACCTATCTGCAGGTAAAGGGCATTGTTTAATCAGAAGGGGGGATTGCTCTCAACCTGGCTATATACTATTGTTTTCTAGTTATTCAGTAGTCAAAGTTATTTCAAATCTAGTTCTCATCTCAATGTCTGTATTTTCCAAATCTTTTGCCAGGCAATCATATTTATAAAGTTTTCCTATTTCATCTTCCCCAACAGTTTAGGTTTTCTTTTGGGGCAAAAGAGATGGCGTGATTGGCTCTTGAACATGATATGAGACAGTAGTGAAACACTTTGGGTGATTTGTTGTCTCCTTTGTGCTCTGCTCCTTCCTCCAGTAATATCCCTGGGTTTTGGCAGAGGCTTGGAGCTGAAGCTCTGAGGTTGTTGCTGTTTGTGTATTTTGCTCATCCTAAAGTGATGTCAATAACAGGAGGAAGCTCTGAAAATTAGAGATACTCACTCTTTCAAGATGCTTAAGTTTGTAGCCACTTAGCTCACGCCTCTTAAAAATTGTAACAATTAAAAAATATAAATAAAAATAGGAATATAATCTTGGAGCTCCACTCTTCTCCCCTTATCTTGACAAAGAATCCCATTACTCTGTATCTGGTCCCGTTCCTGAAGTCTCTGACCAGGGAACAGGAACTGGGGAAGCTGAGGTGGAAGCTGGTGCCACAGGGTTGGAGTTTCCCAGCTGAGGGTCAGCTCAGCTCTTTTGATCTCACTACAGAAGAAATAAAAAATGTTTCCCTGGCATCGCACTGGCTGTTCCTGTCTGAAAGCTGAGCAGCCTTTTCTTTTTGGAAACCTTCCCAGAGATCAACCTGGAGCCTGTTGTTCATGGAGTGGAGAGACTAAAGCAGTGTTTGGAGGCTTTAAACATTTTTATGGAATAGTTTGGCTTGGAAGGGAGCTTTGAGATCATCCCGTCCACCCCTGCCATGTGCAGGGACACCTTCCACTATCCCAGGTTGCTCCAAGCCCCAATGTCCAACCTGGCCTTGGACACTGCCAGGGATCCAGGGGCAGCCACCGCTGCTTTGGGCACCCTGTGCCCGGGCTGCCCACCCTCCCAGGGAACAATTCCTAATTCCCAATATCCCATCCAGCCCTGCACTCTGGCAGTGGGAAGCCATTCCCTGTGTCCTGTCCCTCCATCCCTTGTCCCCAGTCCCTCTCCAGCTCTCCTGGAGCCCCTTTAGGCCCTGCAAGTGCTCTGAGCTCTCCCTGGAGCCTTCTCCTCTCCAGGTGAGCACCCCCAGCTCTCCCAGCCTGGCTCCAGCCCTTGGAGCATCTCCATGGCCCTCTCTGTTCCTCTTTCCTGGCATCCACCTCTGCTGGAGTTCTGGGCCTGTTGGGCTGGTTGAGCTTTCTCCAGCACGTGGCAGGCAGCTCCTTGTGCAGGGACTTCTTGATGTGACCTCCATAAGCTGTTCTGTGGTGTTGGCTGGATGTGGGGCTGGGATCAGCCACGTTAGCTGAGGAGAGAACATTCAGAAGCTCGTGTTTAAAGTGCCTCTGTTGAGCTGAAGGAGAGTTTTCAGAGGAATCATGCTCAAACCCCCACAAAACCTGAGCCACCTGTTGCAGGCAGAGACCTCTGGAGCTGGGGTGAGCTGTGGCTTCACACCTGGGGGCTGAACAGGTGTTGGGTGGCAAGGATGATCTGGTATGGGGGAGGAAATGTCCTTAAGCTGTGGAACAGCCTCTTGAGAGACAGAGTGAGACGAGACACGGAGCCGCCTCCGCGTCCTCGCGCCGCCGGGGCTCATGAAGCCCAACAGATTTGGGGACCCGAGAGTGGGTGGTGTGTGAGGAAAGCACTTGGGTAATGTCCCTGGAATAGAAACTCAGCCCTGTTGCTGGAAGCAGGTGGTGTCAGCTGTCTGCCAAAACAAAAAGGGGGAAGGTTTTTTTAGGGCTTTAGTCAGTCCATATGAGCTGGCACCAAAAAAAAAAAAAAAAAAAAAAAAGAGAGAGAGAGAAAACTTGAAGTTCTCAAGAGCTCAGCAGAAGGTTGAACAGCAAAAGCTCCATTTGAGAATATCTGGAATCCACTTGGATTTTACTAGAAGTACTGGGACAGTGTGTTTTTAGCTCAGTGAATATGCTCTCACCCACTTTTAAGTACTGCTGAGGATGAGCCAAGCTGGGGGTGGGGACTTGAACTGAAGTCTCAAGGGCTCTTCGGAAGAAAAATGAACCTTCTTGGAAAGCAGCATGCTGAAATATGTAAAATTCCTTAAGAAGCTGGAAGTGAATAGCCAGGATTAAATAGGGAGAAGATGATGACTTGCAGTAGTTTGGCCAATTGCTGGCTTGAGGGGTTTCTGCTGGAAAAAAGAGATTTCCAACCTGAGTAGCCTCGCTTTGTTGGCGTTTAGATACAACCTGTAAACCTCAGGTTGGTTGAAAACTTGAAAAAAGGCTTAGCTTTTCTGCTGGAAAGAGAGGGGTAAAATACAGAGTTCCTGCTTAGTCCTCTTTCCAGTCACTTCCTTACATTCCTTGAAGCAAGTGATTTCTGCTTACAGAAAATCACAGAATAAATAGTTCAGCTTGGGAGGGATCTCAGCACTCCAATCACCTGCTCAGGTCAGCTCTGGAATTATCTGAAGAGCAAGTTGATGGAATAACCTTGGCAGCTGGATCCTGTGGGTTACCAGAGCCTGCTGTGATGTTGAAGCATGTGCAGACTGACTCCAGAAGCACTGGATGGAGGATGAGCAGGAACCACCACAACCCCATTCTGTATCAAAAGTGTGAGCCAAGAGGTCTGAGTCTGTGGGGTTTTTTAAAATTTATTTTATTATTTTAATATTTAGGGTTTTTTCAGGTTTTTTTTAATTTTATTTTTACTGATAGGCAGTTTCCAACAGAATTCACAAAAATCCACAAAATTAAATCAAGAATTCATTGAGAAAGGTGTCTTCTTTAAAAGGTGTCTAGCAGTTGCATAGTTTTCTCTCCCTTAGAGATAAAAATAATAAAATCACTGGATTATTTTTATTAATTTCCAGCTTTTTATTGAGCTGGAAAGGATGGAGAGAACACAAAGCTTAATTCATGTCTCTCACCTGTGGGCTCAACCAGTTTAACTCAGTTGCCCTTAGCTGTTACAGAGAATAAATTTTTTTTTTCCATGAATGAGGCATCTTCTGTCTCATCCATCTTTAGAATTTATTGGTCTGGTTCTTGCTGCCTTGAGGATCCATGGATTTGTTTCTTCTCAGCTTTCTTGGCTGAAGAGCTGCACTGGGCAGAGGAAGACTCTGCCTCAGGTGGTGCTTCCACTCAGTGACTGTTCAGGAGAAACAATCACAGCCTGCCTATTTAAATGCTGAGACCTAATGCCTCAAATCCTGGGTTTGGAAGGTGAAGTGTTTGGTGTCTGTCTCTGAAATAAGGAGTTCCAGTAAGGCTGGGGCTGGTAAAGGTCTGGA
Source organism: Anomalospiza imberbis (assembly GCF_031753505.1). Taxonomy (NCBI): domain Eukaryota; kingdom Metazoa; phylum Chordata; class Aves; order Passeriformes; family Viduidae; genus Anomalospiza; species Anomalospiza imberbis. The sequence goes on from NC_089682.1 coordinate 31,853,048, forward strand.
AGAGGTGCTGATCATGCCAGGATTGAGGTCAGGGAGGAAGGTGCCTCCTTCCCCTTGTAACCCTGGAGCACTCTTAAATAACTGCTCTAAACCAGCTTAAGGGAGAGCTGGGATGGGGAGGGGAAATAAAAGAAACACACCAGTGAAATTGCTGATAAGCCCAGAGAACCCAAAAATAGGATCAGGCACCAGGGAATGAAGGAGAACATGCTGGAGGTAATGACCTGGAGACTGACAGAAATTCAAGGGACTCACATGAGCCCTGAGCCAGACAAAACCCTAATCTTGATGTGAGGATACCTAGGATGTTTATAAATTGTGTCCTGGCTGGGGAGGACAAAAAAAAAAAAAAACCACCTCCTCAAGTTCTGGCCATGCCTTACCTTGACCAGGATGCCCCCATGCCAAGGGATGCAGGGGAAATTGGAGGCCTGGCACTGGCTGCAGTGGTGAAGCAGAAGGAATGTTCAGATCCAGAGGATCATGGAATGGGGTGGGTTGGAAGAGACCTTAAAAACACCTTGTTCCAACCAGTTCCTTTTTTTGTACCTTCAGCTGGACCAGGCTACTCCAAGTCCATCTTGTCCCTGAAAACTTCCATGGATTCCTCTTTTCAGTTGAAAATGGTTCCTGAAACATGGACAAAGAGCTACACTGCCAGATTTGGGAACAAAAAAGGCTTGACTCTCCCCCCCTTCCCAATTATTTCCCTTTCTTTCCTCCCCTATGACAGATTCACCTGGTGATTTGTTGTGCCATTTCCTTCTGCTTTCATACAGCAAAACCAGATTCCTTCTATTTTCTGTGCCCAGTTATACTTTGCTAGTCTGGAAAGGAACACTTTTTCAGGGAAAAAAAAAAAACCCTCCACCTCTCTACCTTTCATCTTCTTTCTTTCCTGGCCAGCTCTTTTCCTGTGGAATTCTGGTTTATCCAGTCTGGACACTGGTGGCTTTAAACCCTGGTGTGCTCATCCAGGGAAGAGCAATTTTTGAAGTTGATTTTCCCTTGAGTTCCAGTAATGCGGGAGAACCATTCCAGCAAAAAGAAGGGTATTGCTGATGTTCTTTTTTTGTTTCCTTTGTGTTTGACTGATTTTTTGTTTGTTTGGGTTTTTTGGGGGGGTTGTTTTGTTTTTGTTGGTTACTGGGTTTTTTGTTTTTCTTTTTTTTTTTTTCTTTTTTTTTTTTATTTGCTTCTAATGCTTATAAAGCCTCATCCTGAAATTTCTTGCTGAAATTTCCCACTCGCAGCAATCATTTTTTGGGTGCTTTCTCTTAATTTGATGAACATCCCATTATTTTTCAGGGCCTTTTCACTCTGTTTAAAACAGTGGCAGGAACTGGCTTGGCCAGCAAATTATTGAGTGTGAAGTCAATTATTCAATGCTCTCGGTATTTTCCTACTTAACCAAAAAATACTGAAAAAGAGCAAGGATGGTCTGGTTTCTTTGGAACTTATTTCAAATCTTTAATCTTCCCATTTCCATCCTTTCCCCTCTCCAGCTGTACTTGCTGATTAGTCTTGACAGCAGGCTGGGCTAGTAAGCTGCTCTTCCTTTGGGGGGAGGTTTATTTGATCTTTTCCCACCCTGCAGTGACTCTTGGAGGGCATTCCAGCCGGGCTGGAAGAGGCTGGAGCTCCAGGGAATCGCTGCCTGGGGAGGGAAGGAAAGGTAGGAGAAAGCAAGAACCAGGAACAGAGACACTTGTGCAATCACCCTCTGTTTTGGTAGGAAAATAAGCTGGAAATGAAGGTATTTTGGCTCCTGGAAGGAATAGCTGCTTGTCTCCTGCCTTAACAGTAGCCTCTCAAAGCAGGATCTTAATCTGATGGGATGGAAACCCAGAGTGGCTTTCTGGAAGTGGGATAAGAGCCATTTAATCCTGGAAATGCTGTGTTTGTGTGCAGGTCCCACGGGCTAATTTTCCTGAGAACCTCTTAAATAAATGTGTAGGAGACTGATAATAATAATAGCTTTTCTGTGAGAGTTCTATGCTCTGGAAAGCTCTTCTCTGCTTCCCTGGAATGTGGCTGCTTTTTGGTCTGTGTTCCAGGTGGGAGATGCCTGACCCACCTGGGCAGGGGGTTCTGTCTTCAGAGCAAGTGTAGCCTTGAAAATTGCACTTTTCTCATGCTTGCCTAGGGCTGGCTCATCAAAAGATGTGCAGGAAGCCTTTTTATTGAATCCTTTGCTGGTGTGGTGCTTGAAGATCTGCCTTGAGCAATGTCCTGGTGCCATGGATGTGTTTTTAGGATGGACAGGGAAGGTCACTGTGGTGAATGGATGTGTCCTTGTGGTCAGTCTCACTGACTGAGGGATGTTTGCATGGCTGGTGTTGAGTGTGTGCTGCTGAGCACCCTGCCCTGCTCCAAATCCCTTGGATTTGTTTGTTTGTTTTTTGCTCCTCCAACGTCACAGAGCTACTTAAAAAAAAAAAAAAAAAAAAAAAAAAAAAAAACAAAAAAAAAAAAAACCAACAACAAAAAACCCTTCCAACTGGTCCTTTTTCCTAAGCCTTTTCCTAGAAAGCTTAGAGTGGTGCAGAGAAGGAGAGAGAAATGCTGGTACATCCTGGCCTCTGGGCTCCTGTGGGATTTAGCTGCTCCAGATGTTTGGATAAACTGCTCTGGGCTGGGAGCAATTCCCACCAAACTGCTGTGTGTTAACGGACCCTTGGGGGTCTTGCCTCGAGATCAGGCTCTCTGGGGCTGAGGGTCATAAATAAATGAGATTAGTGTTTTGAGGAATCCCAGATGGAGAGAGCTTTGTGCCAGCATCTCTGGTCCCCAGGCTCATCCCAACACCCCAAAGGTTTTGGATATCTTTGATATCAATCCCAGAATGGTTTGGGGGGCCTTAAAGCTCTCCCAGTGCCACCCCCTGCCATGGCCAGGGACACTTTCCACTGTCCCAGGTTGCTCCAAGCCCCATCCAAGCTTGAACAATTCCAAGATTGGGGCAGCCACAGCTTCTCTGGGCAGCCTGTGAGAGAACCTGACCGTCTTCCTTTGAAGACAGATGTCTGCAGGTGTCCCTGTTTCACTTTAGCCCTGATTATATTGAAAACATCATTGTGCTGATAATGTGCCAGTCTGGAAGAGTGTCACTGGTGCTGGGGAAAGGGCACCAGGACACAGGGAGTTAATGCTCAGAGAATCAATGCTCATCCTATTAAAAGTTCTCAAAAATGACTGAAAGCACTTGGACTAATAGGCCTTGGGCTTGCATCATTAAATGAGTTTGTGAATCCCTCATGACTGGGCCTTTCCATAAGGAAAACAAGCTAGGAGCTGATGTAACTGGCAGATGGAGCCTTGTTTTTGTGTTTTTATTAGAGCAGGAGCTGGAAATGTCTGTGAGCCTCCTTTGCTAACTCTGGGAGTGACCCTGTGGCTGCAGGGCTGGGTCCCTTCCTGACCTCACCCTCTGTCCCCATCCCTCCTCGTGTCAGGGTGACCTTAGCCCACATTTGGAGTTGCTTTTTGGAAAGCAAGGAGCGTTTAAGACTGATGCAACTCCTTGCCAGGTCAATTGAGAAAATTCCTTTCTCCTGAAAGATTAATGCTGCAGCAAACAAAGTAAAATCCTTTTGCCCTTATTCATGTCTTCCTAAAGATCATTACCAGCTTTTGGCAGGATACAGGAATCCCAGTCAAGACAGGCATTTACCTGGAGCTGAGTGACTCTGGAATGGGGTTGGGGTTGTAGCCTGTCTCTTGTTACCTATTTGTTTCCTTGGATGCAGTTTTCCCTCTTGACAGGGAAGCTCTCCTGCTCTGCATTGAGCAGAGACTGATCTGCAGAGAACTGGAAAAAAAAAAAACAGTAATAACTGGAAGGAGGCTTTATGAACATGAGACAATCCTCTGCTTCCTTGGAACAGAAGAGGGGCAAAGTGGATGTTAGCCTTCCTCTGGCAGAAATCAAATATCTTCTGTGCCACAGGGGCGTGGAGGAGGGGATGGGGGATGCATGCATCTCATTTTTCCCCAATATCATTTTTGTTTCCATGTTTTTCAAGCAGTCATAAAGCTGTAGTGGAGGTGATGAAAGGCTGACTTTACTTCTTGAACCTCTCCTGGACTTCATCAGTTACCTCATGGACCTCAAAGCCCACCCAGTTTCACCCCCTGCCATGGACAGGGACACCTTCCACTCTCCCGGGTTGCTCAGGAAGGCAAAGCAAGTTTTTCTTCTTTATTTATTTAGCTCCTCTGCTACTTGAGAACCCTTTTTTTTCGTGAGTAATGTCTCCTGCAGCCGTATGGAAGGAATCAATCATAAGAAATAAAGAGCTTGTAATCCATTTAACCAGGACTTTCCACCTCTCATTAAGCCAGAAACATTCATGCCTAATTCTCTGGGTAGCAGTTGCACAGCAGATGTGCAGGGTATCGATTGGAAAATGAGTCTTGCTGGTTTTTTCTTTTTTTTTCCCCCCCTCTCTTGCTGTTTCCATTCCAGTGCCTGCAGTGGGTGTGGAGGCACTTGGCTCCCTCTCAGAGCCTTCCTGGGGCTGTTGGTGCAGTTTTCTTTCCCTGCTGGCAGGAGCCAGGTTTTCAGCAGGGAATGTGTGGGACAGGCCCCTGCTCCGGCTGCTGGCACCATCCATGGGCAACTCTCCAGGGCTGTGTTTGGAGAGGGAAAACCAGGAGAGGGAGGAATGCCTGTCTGAAGAGGAAGCTGCTTGTCAGGGTGTGCCCGTTCTAACCCAGCTCTGTTTCCACCTAATTTCTCAGCAAAAACGTGCTGGTAATGGGTAAGGCTTGGTGCAGACTTCTGGTTTGCAGCTTGGTGAGGATGGCAAAGCTCCTGGAGTCTGTGGAGAGGAAAAATGTCCTGTAACCTTTTTAATTCTTTAAACACTTTTTAATTCCTTGTTGGTGCACAGGTTTTGCTTAGCATCCAGCTGTGCTTTTCTGCGTTTTCTTCTCATTCTTCCCTTTTCCTGTCCTTTTCTCACCTGGGCTGTCTCTGTTGATCCCTGCTGATGTGGTGTCATCACCCAGACCATACCAACATCACAGGACATTCTCTGTCAGAGGCTCTTCAGACAGCAGAGGCTGAACATGGGGTCTCTTCCTCAAGACACTCCCTGGCCATCCCTCTTCTCCCAGTTTGATGCTTTCCTGCCTGTCCCTTGGGGTTTGTGGCTCAGATTCCCTCCACTGCCCTGTCTTCTGCCAAGATCATCAGCGCTGTCAGGCTCCTGGTGATGTCTCACCTCACCTTAGCTGCTATTTTAGATTTTTAGCTCTTGAACTGCTGGCTTCTTGTGCTGCTCTCAATGTTTCTGGAATGTTGTCCCAAGGGGACTCCACCTTACATAGACCTGCAAAGGTGGAAAGGTTTGACTGTCTTTGCCAAAAATGTGATTTCACACACTTTGGTCTGCTTCATGTTTCTCTTTGCTGCTTCTAAAAGCCAAGAGCCTTATTAGAATTAAAAATATGAGAAATTCACGAGTTGTTGCCCATCTCTCCACCAGCCCCCAGAAGATGAAGCTCTTTTTATACTCAGGTTGTCAGAAATTCTTTGGCAGAGGGGACCTGAAGTGTCCCATGTTTTATCTCATGTCCCACCCGTGCTTTGCTGCTTGGAGTGACTTCAGAACCTGCTTGTGGACTCACCTGATATTTTTGGATCTGCAGCAGATTTTGTGTTTTCAGAACTGTGCCAACACCTTGACCTGTAGGGTTGTTGCAGAAAGAAGAGATTGTGTTTAATTATTGCTCTGCTAGAAGTTTATACAGGTTTTTCCGGTGCCCTGTTCCTCTTCTTCCATCCTTTGAGAGTTCCAGGCACCCATTCCTGCCTCACTTTGTGGAAAACATTAAGAGGCTCTGTTGCAGAGGGCGTTAGTCCGTCCTGTGCTTATTTATTTAGGCAGATTAAAGTCTAAGTTTTTCTTTTGTGATCCCTTTGAAGTATTTATCTTTTGAAGTCTGAATTTTCATTAACTGGAAGTGTACAATCCCCAAACTACACGCTGCCCTAGTTTCAAAGCTGTAAATTTTTTTTTTTTTTTGTAGAAAACATTTAAGAACAATAAACAACAGGTCAGACCCACAGGGGCTCCACGTCAGCCAGATCTTTTTTGGGATGTGTCTGTTTGGGGATGTCTGATGTGCCACTTTGGGGAATCCAAGTGGCTCTGCAGGCTCTCTCTGGGTTGGCATGTAGCCATGGATTTTTGGGATCTCAGGGAGACACGGATGTTCCCCTTCTGAGTGCCCTGCCAGACCAGCACATGGCCTGTAGACGTTTCTTTTTCAGTTTAAATTTGTTTTCCCCCCAACTCTTATTTTCTGTCATTGAGGCAGCAGCACTCAGCTTTAAGGACAAGGTTGTTGTGCTTTCCTGCCTCAGCTCTCATCCAAAATATTCCATATATCCATATGCACATGGCAGAGGAAACTTTCCTGCAGTTAATCTTTTTTGTTTGTTTGCCACAGGGGAAAAAAATAGATGCTGACTGGAGTTTTGAATATCTGCTGCTTTTGTTTGTGCAGTATTATCAGTGTAAAAATGAATGTTTTTAGCCTGGAAAAAGTGGGTGGGAGACCTCTGACCCAACCTGATCTCCAGAGTAGGGAATAAAAATGTATGGAGAAGAATAACCCTGCAGGGTCGTTGCCTGGGCATCCTCCACCCCCAAAATGAATCACCTGAGGCTGTTTTCTGGCTTTGGGGTGTCCCATTCCTGCCTTGAAATGAAATCTTGGCTCTTGCAAGCTGAGATGCTTTGGGTTTGTGCCAGCAAAATGTGGAAAATGGTGCTCAGTGTGTGTGTGTGTGTGCATCTCGATTTCCTCCTGTGGGAGTGGCTAGAGCAAACAGCCCTCAGTAATAGCTTGTTATTAAACAGATGGGGATATTGACCCTCTTCCATTTCCATTTTCCACGTCGGGGAAAATGAAATTGCATTACTTTGGCTTGGATGAGTTCAGTGTATTAATAAAAAAATGTGTATGAAAACCAATGGAGAGTGCATGCAAATCCCAAGAATTTAGGTAATAATTTCAGTCCTGGCAGGGCCATAGAGATTTCTCTTCTATTTTTCCTTTTTTTTTTGTGCACAGAACTGTAGAGTTTGCTCTGGAATAGCTTAATTTTTTAGAAAGTATTTAAGGAAAATCAGGATTTTCCAGTATAATTAGGGAAACGACTGACAAGCAGCCTTACAAGCATATCAATAGGGCTAATTGATTATCAGGCATGTTCTCACTTAATTGGCATAGGAAATTATTTGCTTAACAAGGTTTTAAGCACAATTAGATTGATGCAAGTTTTAGTAGAGATAAAGATGTTGAATTTACAGAGATTCTTGATAAACAGTGATCCCAGGAGTCACCAACAAGAGGAAAACCACTTATTTTAATATGGAAATCAGTAGAATCTGCCAAAGCTCTTTTTTTAAAAATGAGTTAACATTAAAAATTGACCTCAAATACCCCCCTATTTTTTATGTTTATTTGTATTGCAAGTGGGGTGAGTTTCCTTGGGCCTGAACTTTGGGAGATGAGAGCCTGTGTGCTCAGGGCTTGCTTTGGTTTTGAGTGTCCCACTGCCTCTCCAGGTATGGGGGAGCGCGTGCTTCTTCCCCTCGTTCTCCCCACAGTTTTGCCTCTCTGGAACCTTGTGGAAGGCCGAGGTTTTCCATTGGATGGGTCTTCCCAGCCGTGCCTTGGCAGGTGGAGATCCTGTAGGAGACCACATCTGCATGGGTGGTGGGCTTGTTGGAGAAAAAAGTGTGTCTGCCTCTTTCCAAATGCTTGTTTCTGCTCCGGCCTCTCCTGAGACTTCAGCATTCCATGGGCTGGCGTGGACCTGGCAGTGCTGGGTTGGTGGTTGGACCCCATGATCTTAGAGGGCTTCTCCAGCCTTAATGATTCCATGATTCATTATTTGTAAGCCTCCCTTGAAGCATCCCTGGCTGTGTTTTGGGTTTCCTTTTGGACGTGCTGATCCAAACCATCCTGAGCAATCTGTGGTGTGGCTGGAAGGGCAGCAAAGCTGCTTGGCTTTTAAAAACCACAGAATATCCTGAGCTGGAAGGGACCCACAGGGATCATCAATTCCAATCCCTGGCCCTGCACAGACAGTCCAGCAATTCCTCCCTGGGAGCTCCTGGAGCTCTGGCAGCCTCAAGGCCATGCCCATTCCCTGGGGAGCTTGGGCAGTGCCCAGCACCCCTGGGGGAAGAACCTTTCCCTGATCTCCAACCTAAACCTGCCCTGGCACAGCTCCAGCCCCTCCCTGGGTCCTGTCACTGTCCAAAGAGCAGAGATCAGTGCCTGCCCCTCCTCTTCCCCCATGGGGAAGATGTACCTGCAGTGAGTCTCCCCTCAGTCTCCTTGAAGGGGGATTAAAGGATAGGGCTTGGACTGCAGCAAGCCTTGGGAAAGGTCGTTAAACCTGCTCCTCTGGAGCTTCATCCCCACTGTTTACTCAGAGCACTTCAGGACTTGTGCTGTTGCTCTTCTCCTCACTAAAATGAGGGCACTGAGATGCTTTAGTGATTGGTCTTGATTGCTGCCTTCCCTCTCCAGTCCAGGTTTCTGCATTTTGCCCTGAGACTACTGGGATGGAGTAGTTACCTCAGACAAAAATCAAAATATTTAGGCCAGATCTCCACAGAGAGCTTAACTTTTAAATTTGCAACTCTAATTCTCCCTTTTTTTTTTTTTCCCTCCAAAGCTGTTTGGAAAGGAATAATGTGTAACCAATACCTCCACTTCAGTATCTCAGAAGTGCAGTGTGTGCTAATTAGGCATCCTGGAGCCTCTGGAAAATGCTCCCATTGTATTTCTAGGTGGAATCTACCCTGCTCCCCCTTTTTGGACAAGCGAGCTGGTTACTCAGCTCTGAGCAGCTCATAGCCATTGGCAGATGATGCATCTTGAAAGTCAAGGTTGAAAGCATGAGTGGGTTTGTGTTTTCTATTTTATTTCTTTCCCCCTCCCCTCCCTCCTGGTGCACGTTGCTGGATTTGAATAATTAATGCCTGTTGTCTTGCTTCCTGTTTTCATTTCTGTATGTAATGCTAACCAGCAGTGGGCTGAATCATTCATAGGCTGCTTTCTGCACCTCGACAGCTGGAGATGTCATGGGAACAGTGATTGGGAGGTGCTGCAGACTTTTTGCTGCTCCTCTGACTCCGTTTCTGGAAGCAGGAGCAGTAAGTATTGAGCCCATGCTCTTGGCCAAGCCAGGCTCTCTGGGCAGATGCTATCAGTGTGGTTTCTCTCCCCGGAGCTCCTGTTACTGCTCAGGTGTCCGTGTGTGTGGAGGGCAGGGTGGGTGCTGGGTTTTGTCCTTTCCCATCTGTTTTGGGGCTTTTATGGGTCTGTGTGATGCTCATGGAGAAGAGGGAGTGATTTTAGGCTTGTTGGTTGTGCCTCATGCAATTACACTGTATTTAGGAGTGGATTTTTAAAAACTCGTCTTAGATTTTTTTTTTTTTCCCTTCCTTGTCCTTTTCCTGAGTTTTTGCGGAGGGCAGCCTGGAATTCTGGGCTCCCACAGTGCCTGCCTTTACAGTGAGAGGAACCAGGGTGGGAGCTTCACTTGGTGTCTTACAGGGCCTTTTCATCTGTCTTTGCCTTTGGGCACTGCCAGGGACCCAGGGACAGCCACAGCTCCTCTGGGCAACCTGTGCCAGGGCCTGCCCACCCTCACAGGGAAGGATTTCTCTCCTGTCAAATTGACATAATTCCTGCAAGTGGTGAAATGAAATAGCCAGTGCAAGCTTTTGTGGATGGAGCTGGTTTATCTGCCCTCCTGCCTTGCATGACTAAAGCAGAAGAGGTGGAAACCAGGAGAGAAGCTGTCCTTTGGAGAAGAATTAGTACAGGATTACTTGGAACAACTGCAGCCTTTTTGGTTTTCAGGGTGGGAATAAGGGGTTTGGCTGGGGAGTTGTTAATAGGCTGTGAATGATTTTTACATCTTGCACAGATCCCTCAGCATCTTGTACAGATCCCTCAGCATCTTGTACATCACTCCACGCTTGGAATCTTCAGGGCAGAGAGGGTGGTTTAGCCCAAGACCTTTAAATAGCATCCAGTTTTGCACCTCCTCCGTGTCTCTGTCCCATTGTGACAGGTTTTGTGCCTGTGGTGGGAAGGCAGAGGGGGAGGCTCGTTTCCTGGGGATGCTCCTGAAGCTGAAGATGGGGAGGCACCATGAGCAGTGACTAATGCTGAGCTTTATAAATAGCAAGAGGAGAGGTGAACCGCGGGCACGGAGGTGACCTCGACACGAGGGCACGGAGGTGGTACAGCAGCACGGGGGGGGACATGAGCAGCAAACAGCTCTCATGTCAGGCTGGCTGTCCCTGTGTCTCTGTCCTGCTTGTCACCCCCCAGGGGACGAGCAGAGCCACGTGGGGAGCTGGGCTGGCCACACATGGATGTGTGGGTCATGCCCACCTCGTGTCAGCAGTGCAGGGAGCTCTGCCGAAAGCACAAAGCTGCCTCTGTGTCCGGGGGAGATGAAGGCACAGGGCTGTGGGGACAGCGTGGTGACAGGCTGCTGGGTCTGGAGCCACAACAGCCTCCTGCCTCTGGGATGCTGAGTCCTGATTAAAGTGTCAGGGCAAGGCTGTCCTGGGCTGTCAGCACGGAGCGTGAATGGACACAGACACACAGGAGCTGGGAGGAGTGAGCTGTCTGTGTCCCTGCTGACATTTCCAGACTCCAGCACAGTGTCTGCACTGCCTGCAGCATCGCCTGGTGCATCAGCTGGAGTGAAAACTACGGTCAGCCCTGCTTTTGGAGGCTTCCTTCCATGGGATGTGTCAAGGAAAAGCTTTTAGGCGGCTGGTTTATCTCCCTAAGCCCAGCCATGCTTTGCTGATGCCAGTGAGGATGTTGCTGCTCAGCTGTCACAGCTTTTCCCAAGACCTGAACCCTGGAAGTCCCACATGTAAGGAAGCAAAGCCATTCCCCTGGAGAGGGTGGGATTTGCACACCCTGCACTCTCGTGAAAGGTGGGCAAGCACTGTGCAAGCTGAGCTGCTGTCAAACTCCACTGCCAGCCCGCTGGTGATGCACACAGCAGCAGCGTGTGGGGCTGTGGCTGCACACCTGTGCTGCAGGCAGCTGTGGGAAACATGTGGTGGGGGATCAAGCACAGCACCCAGCTCTGCATCCCTGTGAGTGCTTGAGAGGTTTATAAAGGGAGAGGGTAATATCTATATTATATATTTTGTGTATGCACACACTGTATCCCATATTCTTGGGGTTGTCCTGTGCAGGGCCAGAAGTTTGGTCCTTGCTGGATCCCTTCCAGCTCAGGATTGTCCCTGATTCTGTGATGCCCCTTCTGCAGGAGGCATGGAAGTGTTTATTCCTCGTCTGGGACTGTTTTGCTGGCTCCGTGGGATGCTGACATTAAACTGCTTTAGCTTGGCTCAGCTTCAGCTTTGTGGAGGTCTCTGAATCGATTTCCAGGTGGTTCTTGCAGCAGCTCTGTCTCTCTACACTTCAGTCATTCATAAGAACCCAATCACCTGGGCTGCAGATCACCATCCTCCTGCTTTTGTCCTCACGTGGCTTTCCCTACCTGTAACTCCTTGCTTTTGGTGGTGTGGGAGAAAAGCTGCAGGAGGAAACAAAACTTGCAAACTAATTAAACTTCTTGGTCTTGTTGAGTAACGAGTGGGAGATGTTGGCAGGGCTGGGAATAGATCTGATTCTCATCCCTCCTCTCAGTAGCCAGAGGACACGGTTAATTATTAAATTGCTTGTTAATGTACTGAAATATCGCTCGGGATTTTAACTTCCTTTTTTTGTTGTTGTTGTTGTTTTCTCTGCTTGGCCTCAGGGCGTTCCCAGGAGCTGATGGATTTGTGGTAGCTGGCTCTGGAGGGGCTGGAAGGAGCATGGTTAAACACCAACCCCTGCAGTACTACGAGCCCCAGCTATGTCTGTCCTGTCTGACCGGGATCTACGGCTGCCGCTGGAAACGGTACCAGCGGTCACATGATGACACCACCAAGGTGAGCAGGTGACAGCAGCTGGCTGCCACCTCTTCCCTCTCATGCTGGCTTATAGCTCTCGGTTGAGAGCATGAAATGTTTGGGTTTTTTCCTTATTTATTGGCTTGGATGTTTGATGGGAGTTGTTGACTCTCTGGGTCTGTGTGTCGGGATGACCCCAAGAGTGTAAAAGTCCTTGTTCTCCCAGCCCGTGCAGCCAGAGGAGGAGTCTGAATGCATAGGGTCGGCTTCTCAAGGTTTATTTTTCCTTACCTATAACATTCTTTTTCTGACCTGCTGAACCAACCTAGCAGGTTGGCCATGGCATTCTGTCCATCCTCTGAGGTGTTGTTTACCTTTTATGCCAAAAACTACGTGTGCCATGTTTGCAATAATGTGCCAATATCTATAATTTATGTTAGACAGTGTGTCTCTACCTTAAACCAATAGAAAAGTGTCACCATCACAGCAAGACATGGAGGGTAAGGAGAAAAAGATCAGGAAGGTCTTGTCCCCTTGAACCCCATTCTAAAAACCCAAAACCCAAAATTCTACTTTTTCATCCAGTGTTAATTCAACTACCACACTACTCAAACCCTTGTGGCTTGTAATTCCTCATATAGAGCTGTCAGCTTTTTCCACGGGCTAAAATCGAAGCCACAGGTGTTTTTGACATCATGCCAAGGTCTCTGAGCCCCCTGCCAGGGTCTCAAGACAGCCAGGGCAGCCAGAGGGATGTCCTGGACTCCAACAGTTGACCATGGCAGGAGGTCCTCCCCATATGGCTTATGTGGAGATGGGCCCAGTTAGGTTGGTCATGGGGCTCCAGGGGATTGAATGTGCCCAAATCTGTGTATATTATGCTAAAGGGGAATATTTTCCTTGTGGTTTTTAACTCCTAGCTCTGTGTCCTGCTGGTGCTTGCAGCACCCTTGGCGGGATATGTAGGTCCTGTGTTTCTGCAGCATCTCTGCCTTCATGGTGTGGTTTCAGTGAGCATGGTGGTATTTGGTCCCAGAAGGGACTTGGTGATCTTGGAGGTATTTTCCAACCTTTATCATTCTGTTCTTACGTGTGGCAGCGAGTTTGTAGGTAGGGGAAAAAGGTGCCCAGAGCAGCTGTGGCTGCTCCTGGATCCCTGACAGTGTCCAAGGCCAGGCTGGGCAGGGCTTGGAGCAGCCTGGAATGGTGGAAGGTGCCCCTGCCCGTGGCAGGGGTGGCACTGGAGGATCTTTAAGGTCCCTTCCAACCCAAACCCTTCTGGGGTTTAATGAAAGGCAACAGAAGGTGAGAACAAGCTGGAGGTGAATGGGAAAGCTGTTGGAGGTGACTCTTCCCTCCCCTGGATAAATATAGATTGTAAGAGCTGTGGCAGAGGGAATCCAGGCAACCTCCCCTCTTGTTCTGGGCTGTGACATGAGGTCTTGTCATGCGTTGATAAGAGAAGTGTGAAAATACCGCTGTCAAAACCACCCTGTTGCATCATCTGGGTAAGGATATTGTTTAACTGTTCTCCTGTACTCCCATGTTGCCTGGGGTGGTTTTTTAAAGTGTGCTTGCAAGTTAAATTTGGGGTTTTTTTCCTTCTTTAAATCTTGTTTCATCTGTAAGTGTTCCCAGGGGACCCTTTGGCTGCCTTCTGAATGCTTAATTTTGCTCTCCTATCCCTTGGCTCCTCTGTTCTGTTTCTAAGCCTATAACCAGGAATCTTCTTGGCTCTGGAGCGCTTTTTCTCTTGGAAAAGCAGCTGTGAAGGAGCAAACAGGGCTGTGTGGCAGATCCCGTGCCAGAAAGACTCCTGGTTGTGAATTGCAGCCATTGTTGGTGGTGCAGCTTGGCTGGGAGCTCCCCTGTGACTTGGAAAGTCACGCCTTGAGTTTATGCAGCCTGAAACAAATTTCCTTTTGCAAAGCAGGAGTGTTGCTGCTGTTTTCCCTCTGCTTTCAGCTCGGTCTGGGTGACCACTTCAAGCCAGCAGAACATTGCAGTTCTTACCTAAAAATTTACAGAAAAGTTGCCATGAATTTTTCTGCGAAATCTGCCTCTGCTTGCCTTACCAGAAAATATCAGTGTCAGCTTTCCAAGTCTGCTTGGAATTTCCATTGGTCTTTGCTAGTGCTGGAAAGGAATCCTTTGTGTTTAAAGGTAGCTGATCCAGGCTTAAAAATATGTCCAGTCTGAGCTGATCTTTTTAAAGTCTTTCTGAGGCCTCAACTTCCACTTTGGTAAAAGAGAGATGGAGACAGCAGCAGGGGTAGGAGAAGAAAGCCTAAAATGAGGTGCAGGCTGTGTTATCTGCTTTCTTGTTAAAACATCAAACTCCCCAGAATAAGAGGCTTTCATCCAAATTTGAGTCACAGCCCCACCTTGCCTCCATGACATCTTCAGCTGATGCCTGTGAATGTTTGTTGTCTGAATTGTGCTGCACCTCAACCGCCAGAATTTTAATGATTCCTCTCTTTTTCCTTCAAATGTGTGTACATCAAGCTTCCTACTCTATGTTAAAAAATTACATGAAAATGAGAATTTTAATTGGACACCTGAGTTCTAGGGTTGAGAGGCAGCTTGCTGGAATTGTCATTATCCTTTGCTTTTCTCTGACCTTTGAGAATGAAGAAAGGGGCTGAAGGCACACAACCAATGTACTCTGATCTCCTTTTAAAATTTTGAACATTTGCAAAATTCCTTTTTTTCTATTGTGGGCCCTCAGCTTTAATGGCACAATCCCCTTTCTTTTTTCTTTTTTTTTTTTTAATGTTTTTTAAATAAAAGACATGTGAAGGAGGAGAAATGGTCTTGCTGAGATTCAGATGATTATAATCTCTGTAGCTGGTGTGAGGAAGGAATTTCTGATCTAACCACAGCTTGTTCATCGCATATTCAACCAAGGATATTATGAAGTCAGTGCATGGAAGCATTTTTTAATTGCTTCCAAACCCCTGTTGTTTGTACACAGCAAATATCCCACCCTGGAAATCATCCTGGGTGGGAGAGGGGACAAAGATTTCCTGCCAAAGGAAATAGCAATGATAATTGTTTAATCTGTCCAGTAAAAAGAAGAAGCCGCTTTTATTGACTGGCTGGGCTGAGCTATCAAACATGGTCTTTCTTTCCATCACAAATCTCCTAATCCTCTTCTTAATTGCACGTTGTCTGAACTCTGAGGATGTGGGAGGGGAAATACCCAATAAAGCCTCTCCCTGCCTTTATCTGCTGCTGCTCAAGTAGCTGCAGATCTAGAAATTATATATCAACCCCTTCCTGTGAATTGGGCAGTCCCTGTCAGGATTTATGCCCTTCAAGTGAAATGTGTGTGATTCCAGATAGTCCATTTGGTTAAATGCATCATATGACCTCCAACTGAGGCTTCTGATGGCTTTTTGGGGTCCTTTTGTGCAGAGATAAATGAGGAGCTGTGATCCATCAGCATAATGAATTGCAGTGCTGTGTCTGGGCTGGGTGTATTAATTCACTCTCTGGTGAAATGCTCTTGTAATTCCCGCTTGGCCAGAGCTGTGAAATGACCTGAACAGATGATCTAAGCCACAGGCTTTGGAGCTGGGACTTTGTCAGGGCTGATTCCCAAATGGCCAGAGGTCACTGGTCACAGAAATTGCTTGCTTTGCTGAAATCTGCTAGTAGAGGATGGGTTCATTTGCCCTTTTCCTTATGTTTTTCAATTTGTGAGGGTTTCAGACTGTAGACCTGAAGGCACAGGAGCTTTTGGGGGAAAGAGGCTCTTTCAAGGTTGTTTGATTTGAGGCTGGGCACTGAAGCATTGGATGTGATCAGTGACTCAGAGCTGAGTTCCCATGAATGGATGTGTCCTATCATGCTGGCTTTATGGGCTAAATGCAGGGAAATCCAGTCATTCCATTAAATATCAACGTGATTTTTTCCTGATTGCTCCTGAGGGTGCCCCCCTCATTAGAAGGCTCTGGGCTAGATAATCTTTAAAGGTCCTTTTCAACCCAAACTCTTCTAATTCTGAGATTCTATTTTTTTTCCCCATGATGCTTGGAAATGAAAGCAAAACCAGGCTGTGTTTAGGGTTTTACACATCACTTAAACATCTTGTAAAATTCAACTTTGAGCCCTTCACTTTACAGGGAGGCTGTGAGGTGGATGATTGTCCAGGGGAGCTGTTTGAAATCCATGTGACAGCTGAGCCAGGCAGGAATTGCGTTTGCTTTGTGTGGTGCCTTCAGACCAGACTTGGCAGAGTGTTACTGGTTTTAACTGGGAATAGCATATTTTGCTACCTCTCTTAGGGCAGGATCATGTGGAGGACTGGCAAGGAGCAGAGAGGTGTTCCAGCCTCAGGAACTTGGGATTAACCTGCCAGGAGCTTGCTTCTCTTTCCACACCCTCCTAGAAAAGTTGGGATGAACCAGCCGGTTCTGTGTCAAAAAGGTTCCCTATTTCAGCAAAGCTGCTTTGAAGGATGGGAAATCAAGTCCTGGAAACCCCAGGAAAGCCACAGGGTTAGAGCCTAATCTTGTGGTGCACCCTAAATATTGTCAGGGTGAGGCTGTTTGACTGATGCTGAATTTCTGGTGTGGTCCTGATATAGGCAGAATGCCTGTGGGGGAGAGTCTGCAAAACCCATTGATTGTGGGGCCTGGGCTGGGATTATGGGCTCAGACTGGGTGATTAATCCTGGGATTTGTACAGTTTTAGGGGTGTCAAAGGGTTTTCCTGCAGAGCATCTGCAAAACGTGGCTTTGGGCTCTGAACAGCCAGCACTGAACTCAGCTGCAGCTGGGGAAGGGGGGAAGAGAAGGGGGCAAGGAGGGGTTTTTGGGCCCTTAGAGCCAGCCATGTGTTTTTACAGGAATTTCTTCCCCCTGGACACCTGGGTACAACAATGCTCCTCCACTCTAAGGTGCAGCCACTCCCATAAAATCTTGACTGGTTTGAATATGCTCAATCAACTCCTGGTTTAACCCATATGGGAAAGCCTTTCCAGACTCTCCCTGTGAGTTCCCTGTACTGGTTTTGACTGGGATACAGTTAATTTTCTGCACAGCAGCTGCTATGGTGCCAGATTTTGGGCTTGTGAGTGAAACAATCTTACAGCTACTGCTGGAGATTGTTTATACAGCATCAAGGTACAATATTTTCTGATTTCCCTCCAAGAAGGGGAAAAAATTGAGGTGGTTTTTCTGCTTGTTTTCCTAAACAAATGTTCTTCCTCTCAGCTGTGTACTTGTTGTTATAGTTGGACTTTTACAATTGAATACTCCCTTTTCCAAAGAGGCAATGGGAACCTGTGATCCTGTTAGTCCCAGGTTAATTAATTGTGTCTGTCTTTACTCAGACATTTAGTCCTTCCCCATGTGTGGAGCCATGAGTGTGAATTTTGAGGAGAGAAAATGAGAAAAGTGAAATGGCACTGACATCATGGAAGTTTGACTTGTGGGAGTCTTGATGTCAGAAGTTCTCTCTCTGATCTTAACAGAATAGTGAAAAATTGTGGCCTTTTTCCAGAGGAGGCTTGATTTTCCTCACTCAGAGGGAAGTGAATGTGACCTTACTGCCCTTGAGTTGGACTCCAGTGATTTACTTTACATTTGGGGTTGAATTTGCCAGTCTCCTACTTCACCAACTCTGCTTTTCCAGCCTCTCTTGTGAATTCCCAGGTGTCCTGGAGTAGATCCAAGGACAGTTGGGCTGTGACAGAGCAGAAAATGTTGGAGAGCAACTGTGCAGCCTGTCCTCACTGGGTGGCTGGATGCACTGGGAGAGTGCAGGGGCCAATGGAAAAGGCTTTTTATCATCCTTTCTTTTTTTCCTATCCAAGATGAAGGTATTTTTTTCTGTCTCTCATAAAAGTAGACTTTGTGGAAGTGCCTCAAGGATGCTTGTGGCTCCAAAATTACCACAAAAATTAACTAGATAAGAAGAAAACCTGTCCCCAGTGGGAGTAAATGAATGAAATGGAACAAATAGGGAGGAGTAGGATTAGTTTGTAGTGATGATCCCTGAGAAGGGTGTGCAGAGGAAAAGGTGGAAGTTGGGGAAGGAACCAATCTGGGAGTATATCATAGAATGAGTTGGGTTGGGAAGGACCTTAAAGACCACCTAATTCCACCTTTCACTAACCCAGGTTCCTCCAAGCCCCATCCAACCTGGCCTTGCTCACTTCCAGGGATGCAGGGGCAGCCACAGCTGCTCTGGGCACCCTGTGCCAGGGCCTGCCCACTTTCCCAGGGAACAATTCCTTCCCAATATCCCATCCATCCCTGCCCTCTGGCAGTTTAAAGCCATTCTCCTCTGTCCTGTTCTTCCAGGCCCTTGCCAAATGCCCCTCTCTGAAATAATGGTCAGCAGGGCAGGGAAAAACTTGAAATACATGAGGTGTGGCTTTCCTGGCATTGGTCACAAGACATTTCAGTCATCTACCAGTTTGTTGTTTCAGAGAAAACTCTGCTGCCTGTGAGGTCTGGGTGGGGATCCAAAGTGCTTGGGTTCCAGGCATGCTTGTGGTTTTAGGGATTGGGAACTTCTGTGCTGCTGACACGTCTTGTTAACAAAACTGATTAGCAAAGCTGAAAACTGATGACACTTCTTTGTTGGCTGTGAAGCTGATCTGTGATTTTTGTTTACTGTCGCATGTGTTCATCTGGGCAACGTTTTGGGAGTGTTTGGTTGCAGATTTAAGCTTTTTCTCCAGGTTGTTCCCAGAAGAACTGTGTCCAGGCTCCAGAGTGGGATTTCACGTGTATAACCAGCAGCTGGAAATGTGCTTGTCCATGGCTGGAGGTTTTAATGACTCTTTGTACTCATCTCAACCTTGAAAATTATTCTATTTTTTTTTTCCTTTGTGCTGTGTCTACAGTGAGGTGTTAAATCAAAGCTGGTGAACTGGTCTGGACCCATAATTTCCTCTTGATGTGCAGTTTTGAGCCTTTATTTGGCAGATACTTATTTGCAGATGATGTCAGCGAGCACTTGAGAGTCAATTGACTTCAGTCAAGTCAAATGAAACCCTTTTCCAGGGAGGATTATGGAACAAAAAAATGAAACAATTGAGGCTTTGTTTGAAGTGTGCACTTGCAGCCTGTGACTCCTAGGAACTGAATCAGCTCCCTTGTGAGCTCTCCTGAAGCCAGCTGTGAAGTCAAGGTTGACTTTTGGGGTGACAAAAAGCAGCACCATTGACCAACAAGTAGAGTTTGGGTGGTTGTTCAGGTCATGCTGCCTGTGCCAAAGATGGCCCTCGGTCCAAGGAGAGCAGCTCTTTCCTCCCTGCCCATCAGCTGGGGGTCTGAGGCTGTTGGGCAGGCACCAGGCTCTTGATTTGAGGGTGCTGTGAACAGCAGAAGTTTGGAGACTTTAACATCCCCTTCATGCCAGAGTGTCCTTGCTGGACTCAAATTCCCAACCAAATTCCAGTGGGATCAGTCAGCTGGATGCTTAGCAAAAGGAGAGGAAAGAGACCCCAATCCTTGTCCCTTTTAGCAGAAACCAACCCTTCTCTTGATTGTAATCACA
Organism: Anomalospiza imberbis; assembly: GCF_031753505.1. Classification (NCBI taxonomy): domain Eukaryota; kingdom Metazoa; phylum Chordata; class Aves; order Passeriformes; family Viduidae; genus Anomalospiza; species Anomalospiza imberbis. The sequence goes on from NC_089682.1 coordinate 31,872,532, forward strand.
GAATAGTTTGGGTGGGAAGAGACCTCCAAGATGAGGGAATTACAACCTTCCACTGTCCCAGCTTGCTCCAATCCCCATCCAACCTGGCCTTGGACGCTTCCAGGGATCCAGGGACAGCCACAGCTTGTCTGGGCAATCAGGGCCTTACACCCTCCCAGGGAGGAATTCCTTCCCAAAATCCCATCTGATGATGGCTGGGGGGAGAGATGGGCGCGTTTGGTGTTGGTGATGTCGGCTCTTCGCTCCCCCAGACTGTTCCTTTCACCACAAAGCTCCTTCCTTCTCGCTCGCCGCCATCCCTTCACGTTTGACGTTTTCTGACGTGACTTTCTGTGGTCTTTCTGGAAAAACAGATCTGGTTCCTGTAATTCAGAGCTCGCTGTGGAGGTTTTGCTTGCCACGCCTGGTTTGTCACCGCTCAAACCACCCCACATCCTGGGCAAACCACCCCTCTGTGGCTGTGCCTCCTTGTCTGGGCCTTTTCCTTCCCCAAAACGCTCGAGAGCCTCAGGTTGTATCAGAAGTAGGGGTGTAGCTGAGCAGTATCTGGAAAGGATCTCTCATTTCTCTTCTTTTTTTTCCCCTTGAGGTTGATGCAGAGTTACCCTGTGTGTGTGTGCAGGATTTAGTAGCTGTGTGTTCAAGTCTGGCCAAATTATTTTGCTGCTGCCATCAGGGATTCCTGCTTCTCCAGCCAGAAGGGAGGGATAAACAGCACAAGGCGAAGTGGAACCTATGATGGACCAGTGTCTGTTATGTGCTGGGCTTGAAATATCAAAGTTTTTGTGTGAAGAGCCAACTCCAGCATTTAAATTTACTCCCAGGATGACTGATGGTTTATTTTCTTTCCCCAACACTTCACCCTTGAGATTTAAAAAACAGTAATGAATAAACAAGCCAAGCTTCTGCCTCCTCTCCAGAGGGATGCTGGCTTTGGACACTCAGCTGCTGCTTGTGACTTCATTTGATTTCCCTCTGGCAGTGCACTGAACCCATTTAAATCTGTCTTAGGGAAAAATAGGTAAATCCCTTCCATATGTCAAGTATTAGAAAAAGCCATGATTTCTTTGACTTGCACAAAGCATCCCCTTGTCTGGCAGATACAGGAACAAGTGCACCCTTGTTTCTGGGAAGACAAGCCCTAACCTCATGCTGGTAAATCTGACATGTCCACTGTTTCAGGCTGTCTCTGTTGATGTCAGCTGTGCCTGTGGAAGCTGGGGAAGACCCTGATTTTATCAATTTTCCCCTTGAAAGAGAGAGGCACTTCAGTTTTGCCTTACTCTAATTCTTTTTTTATTCTAGGCCTTCAGGTCACTGGGTTGGCACCAGCACTGGGGCAGAAAGCCTTTGGCACATTAACCCATTCAGTGGCTTTTGTCACCAGATGTGTCTTTGCCCTCTGGACCATCCTGTGGGATAAATAAGGCTGTGTTTTGATGGGGTAGCACTTAGTGGAGCAAAATGCGAGCACTCAGGATTTGCCAGCTGGGTCAGAGTTGAGGTCTGCTGCCCCACATCCTGTCTGTGCTGGGCTCAGGGATTTGGGAGGAGCAGGAGATCAGCCTGCTGTGCTCTGGGCTCCTTCCTGCTCCCTCCTGCCTTGTGGCCATCTGGGCTTGAATACAGATGGGATTTTGGGAGGGAATTGTTCCCTGGGAGAATGGAAAAGCCCTGGCACAGGTTTTCCAGAGAAGCTGTGGCTGCCCCTGGATCCCTGCAGTGCCCAAGGCCAGGCTGGATGGGGCTTGGAGCAGCCTGGGACGGTGGAAGGTGTCCCTGCCATGGCAGGGGTGGCACTGGGTGATCTTGAAGATCCCTTCCAACCCAACCCAGTGTGGGATTCTGTGAAAGAGGACTCTGGAAAAACATAAGACACAGCCTGGGGAAGAGGAAGGGAGGAAGAAGGGCAAAGAAATAAAGCAGTGCAGTGGTTGGATCCAATCTGATCCGATATTTGTCTGTTCTTCTTGATTTTAATTAACTGATGTCCATCAACTCATCTGAAAAGTGGCTGGAGAAACCTTTCCAGTTTAATAGATAAAAATTGACAAGTATCTTGACTGGAAGAAGAGATGTTTTCTAGTGAGAGTGCTTTGGGTGGACACATGGACTTCTTAGAGGGATAAAGGGGAATTACAGGTATTCCTGAGCACACTCCCTCTGAGAAATGGAGAATTGCAGGTGGTCACAGGGACCTCCTTCCATATATTGTATTTTTTTCATTTAGGATGTTGTTCAGCTGCTCTGAGTCTTTTGTAGGACTCAGGCAGAGCTTACATGCTTGGGAGTAGAAATGAATTCAAGATCATTACCTTTTGGCTGTTGTTGCTTAAAGATTTTTTGTTTGTTTGTTGATTGTTTTTGTTTATTTTGTGATGAACTGGCCCCAGGTGGATAAGTAAAAAATTGCTTTTCCTGCTTTCTTTGAGTTGGACAGCTTATGATTGTGGAATGTGGGAATTCATTTGAAAAAAAGTGGTTCTGAGGTTACAGTTAATTTTTACCAACAGCAGCTGTTGAAAACTGGGGTTGCCACTACTTCAAACTTTATTACTGGTCTTAGGGATGGGGCCAGTCTGCCCTCTGCAAATATATTAAACGGAATATACTGGGAGGTGTCTTGTTGTGTTGTATAAAAAGAAACTGAGAAATCAAATAAAAGGAATCCTTCTGCTCAGCCCGGGCTGAAATAGCAGGCAAAAAAATTTAAAGCAACCTCTGCTTTTATTTTGGCATTTTTGTACCAGTTTCACTGGGATGAGCCCACAGGGCTGAACAAAAGAATAGCTGGAAAATTAATTTCTTTGGGGTTATAGGCAAATTCTGCTCAGAGTTGTCTTTTAGTTACTCAGTGCAGCTGGAGTGAGCCTCTTGTTATGCTTCAGGGCTTTAATTGTCTTCAGTGGGAATAATTAATTAATTGGTGTGAGTGTGGTATTTACTTTCACAAGTTTCAGATTTGCAAGAGTTCTTAATTACAAATCAATATTTAAAGGGACTTTAAGAGAGCTGGAGAGGGACTTGGGACAAGGGATGGAGGGACAGGACACAGGGAATGGCTTCCCACTGCCAGAGGAAATAGATGGGGTTTTGGGAAGGAATTCTTGGCTGTGAGGGTGGGGTGCCCAGAATAGAAATTAGGATTAGAAATTCTGTAAGGAACTGCTATAGGAGCCAATCAATCACCTATAAAAAGGTCAGCCCTGCTCAGGGGCCACTTGGAATATTATCCAGAGCCTGGGTTTGACGCTCAAGCTGCAGAGAACACCCTGCAACCCCCAAATTAGCTGTGATTCCTGGTGGCATCAGCCCCAGTGCCACACAACTCACCTCCAAAGCCACGGGCAGTGGGTTGGTGCTGTCAGGAAGCCTCAGGTACCAGGGAGAAGGATGATCCCAGGGATTCAGAATTCCTTAGTGGTGACACCAGCAAGGTCTCATCCACCCCAGTCCATTCTGTGGTTCTATGAAATGCTAATCTCCAGGTGTTTGAGGGTTTTTTCCCTTTATATTTTCCCCTTGCTCTCATTTTGCCCCTCACCTCCTGTTCTGGTTCCATCTCAGAGCTGTTGCCAGAGCAGCCCAAAATGAGCTGCACTGGGAGGAACTGGCAGGAGTAGGAAGTGGGAGCTCATTTCTGGCCCTGGCTCTGTTGTAGATCCTTGCAGAAGCCCCTTCCTCAGTGGGGGATGTGCAGTCAGGGCTCTCAATCTCATTTCCAGCCAGAGCAGAACTGGTTCAGTGGGGTCAGAGGAGCTAATGAGGGGTGTTTCCCTTGGGATTCTGTGCCAGCACTCCATCCTTGGAGATGAATGCGTGCTGGGAAAAGGGGGTTGTAATTCAGCAGTGTGACATGGCAGCCTGGATGCCTCTTGATAGCATCATAATTCAAGGCAGCACAGCAGTCAGAGGTGCTTTGCCTTTCCTCTCCCCACTTCTGGAATGTGGGCAGAGCTGATGCAATGGATTTGTTGGGATTTCAACCCCCCCAAGTGCTGGTTTGAGTGTAGGATAATGCTCTTAATTCAACAACCCACACGCTGAACTGTCACCACTTCTTGGGTGATATAAACCCAAATGTTTGCATTTAGTGGTTCCTTTCAAACCAAGTTACTTGTTCAGTTTTCTGGATGGGTCTGGGATTTGCCACTGTGTGCTGGTTTTTTGTAATATTTGGTATTCCTCTGGGGTTTTTTTTTTTTTTTTAATAATTGTACTAAAAGCCCTGAATGATGGATATGATGAGATGTATTAAAAACAGGCTTGGTCTGGCCCTTACCTCACCAATCTTTGGCTTTAAAGGTGTCAATTTAATGTTTCTTTTTCATGTCAGTGAAGTGGCATTTGACACTTTCAGTCCCCTTCCAGTGCCGAAAGGAGCTCCAAAAGAGCTTCAGAGGGACTTTGGGCAAGGAATGGAGACACAGGACACAGGGAGTGGCTTCCCACTGCCAGAGGGCAGGGATGGATGGGATACTGGGGGGAATTCCTCCCTGGAAGGGTGGGCAGGCCCTGGCACAGGGTGCCCAGAGCAGCTGTGGCTGCCCCTGGATCCCTGGAAGTGAGCAAGGCCAGGTTAGACAGGGCTTGGTGCAACCTGGGATAGTGGAAGGTGTCCCTGCTCATTGCTGTGGAGGTTGGACTGAATGAGCTTAAAAGGTCCCTTCCAACCTCAAACTCTTGTATGATTCCATGATTCTCACTCCTTTTTCTAGAAAATCCTGCAACATTCAGGAAAACACTTTTTTTCTGCTCTTGGGAACAAAGCTTTCCAGGGCTGAACTAGTTCCTTCAAAGCAGCATCTGTGTGAGAGCATGAAAGCAGCTGGCGAAAAGTGATGGAGAAGTGACCCAGCCCACACAGAGCTGTCAGGATGGTTGAAGGTATTAAATCAGCTGGCAACTGCTGCTCAGCAATTATATTTTGCAACAGGGTTAAAGTTTAGCAGGGCTTTGCCCTCTGTGTCTGGGTGTCATTCATGACTTAATGCACTGCCTGTGCTCCCAAATTGTTTTCCTTATCAATTCCCACTTGTTCTCTAGGCTGTCATTCCATGGGAGCTGCCCACGGTGGCATCCCAAGGGAGTGCATTTGCCTCTGGGGCTGCCAGCAGTGATGGATGGGCTCACCTGGAGCCAGGTGCTGCCTGGAAATGCTCCTGTCACTCCCTTCAGGCACATCAAACCTGCTGGATGGGGCAGTCTGGCACTGCAGGGGGTGGCCTTTGCAGCAGCAAAATGCAAATAATGAGTGTATAAGGGTCATTCTAGCTGCACCAACAGTGCCACAAATACTCACTACTTGCAACAAACCAAGCACACCACAAAAATTCCTGACTTCCCCAAAATCCCGAATTTATCAAAAGATAAACTCGAAAGAGCCATTGAGGCTCAGACAAAAACTATTTAAAGAAAAACTCTTGCTGTTTTACAAGTAAAGCCAATTAAAAGGCCATGTTTAAACTATAAAAAAACCTAATCATTTAAAAAAAGAGGGTTATAAAGCAGTAAAAATGCAAAATTACATAATACTTATCCTCAATGCAAAAGAAACCCCAGAGCATTATACAAACCACTGTCACTGTGGAGGCTGGAGGGAATTTCTGGTTGCTTTTCTGAGCCCTTTTTGGGCTCATTTCTCTGCTGTGCTTGAGATGCTCTTGGATCTGTTTTATTCTCAAGCCTTGCACCCCTTCTAATTACTGAGGGCTTGCAAAGCACTGCAGGACAGCTTTGGAAATGAGGACTTGTCTTCTTCTCCTCCTTTCTGACTTATCTCCAAATGGGAATAGTCATTTTACCCCTAAGATGCTGCTCTTACCTGTGCTCTGTAAATGGATCCCAGCACCAAGCTGGATATTGCACCCCAGGGAGAATCTGGGGATCATCTGCTGCTGCTGGCACATTAAGTGGTTATGAGCACTAAAACAGCTTTATGAGAAGCCAGCACTCAGCTTCTTATTAGTCCAGTGCCTCTGTGGCTTGAAAACAAATTAAATTTGAGATTTTCGACACTTGCAACCAATGTTTAAAGCTATTGGAGAGGTAAAAAGCTGAAATGGCTTTAAAGCCTCCATTACAATTTTACCGCTGATTGAAGGGTTTTTCAGAGGTGGCAAGAATGATTTTTACAGCTGCTGCTGGGCTTGTCTTCTTTAGAAGCCTGCCGGGGAGGGGGGTGAATGTGGTCCAGGAGAAAGTTCTCCCAGCCCTGGTGGGATGCTCTGTGGGGATGGCCATGGGTGAGGGGACAGTGCCTTTGAAGCCTCCAGGGTGCCTGAGGGCAGAAAAAGCAACAGGAGGAAAGGAAACTCTCCAGTCTCTCCATTTCTGCATTGCTTCCACCAGCACAGGCTCGTTCAACAGCTGATCTTGCCCTGAGTGAACTTTTTTCTTCCTTTTCCCCCCCATTTCTTGGCAGTAAAATGATTCATGTCGCTTTGTGGTTTTTATTTAATTGGTGCCTCTTTCCCTCCCTTTTTAACCTGTTCTGTTTTTTCTTCCTCTTTCCATGGTCTCCTTTCTTCTATTTGCTTGAAAGGAGAGAAATGGCCAAAATCCTTTTCCTCAGAGCTGCAACTCCACCAGACTGCTCAAAGGCTTTAAACTCATGTATTTCATGTGCACCAGAGCTGGCTGAGGATAAGGAGTTCTTGTCCTCTTGTTCTTCTGCTGTTCATGGGGGTTTTTTTTTGGTTTTTTTTTGGGGGGGGGGGGGTTGGTTTTTTTTTTTTTTTGGTTGGTTGGTTTTTTTTCCAATTTTGCTTTTTCAGGACTGACTTCTTTAGAATCTGCTGGGTGTTCAAGTTGGGTGGGAACTCCTGGTGGAGAACAGAAAATTAAAATCTCAGATATCATTGTTACCTCTGGATGTGTTTCGTCCTCCTTGGAGCAAGTTAAAGCTTGAGGATGCTTGCAGAATCGTGAGATGCATTAAATGCCACCCAGTTACCTCTGTACAGTCATTTCCTAGGTGGAAATTTGATCTTTTCTGAATTCTGGTGCCTTTTTAATGGAAGTCTTGATCTTGGCAGTCTCCACCTTCTGCAAACACCTCAAAAGATCACAAGGAAAGGAGTTAGTAAGGGGAGAAAAAACAAATATGTGGACATACTTTGGGGAAAAACCATTCCATTCATGCACTGCACAATTTTTGGACTCTTGCCTTGCTTGTGGGGTTGGGATGAAATGCTTTTTGCACTGGTGGAAAAGAGGCTTTGAGTTTTATAATTCATGTATGGACATCTTGAGCTTTGTTTAAACACTTTTGTCTGTCATCACAGCGCTGGCTTGAAATGGGATTAAGGTTTGTTTTCCTTGGCTTCCCAAAATTTTGCTTAAGGAGGACTTCAGCTCTGTTATTAAGCCATGTTTACTGTGTAGGGACACTGACACTGGTGAGGAAAGCTTGTGAAATAAATAATGTGCTCCCTGTGTGTTTGGCTGCTGCTTTTTATTTGTTAGGACTTTCTGCAGTGGAAAAAAGTTTGCTTTCATATAATTTGGTGGGAGGAGAGTGATTTAAATATGAATTTAATTCTTTCCAGTGGTAGGAAAGGAGCCCTCTGTAGCTGTGTGCTGTCACCGCTGCCTGCAAAATTGCAACTATTTATCCTCCTCGGGGTCCTGTTGCAGGCAAATTCCAGATGTCAGAGTTTGCTGGGGTTTAAAAATGATTTTAATTTTCTCTGCGGTCTGGAGAGGGTGTCAGGATTGATTTGCTGTCTTTGAGCAGAGGCTTTGGTTGTGTGGCCTTTGAGCATGAAAGGCAAACTCAGGGTCACTGTTTTATCTCTTCAGAGGCTTTGTGAATATGGGAAACCAACTTGTCCATATCAGCGTCCTCTTGGAAATGCTGCTTTTCCTGAAGGGACAATGAGAAAGTTGATGGGGGAAATGGGGTGGGTTGGATTATCCTGATGGAATTGCTTTAGTCTATAACAAGTGCAGGACCCTGTGGTGGCATCAACCTGAGCAGGAAATATTTGTAATTGTTTTCAGGACTCATAAAGAGTGTTTTGCCTTTTACAGGCAGAGAGATGGCTGTGAACCCGTGAAAATTTGCAGATTTTCCCGTTTCTGAACTGCAGGGTAGGGGCAAAAATAAAATAGGGGTGCTTAGATGTTGTGTGAAGTTGATTGTAATGATTCCTTTGGAAAAGCTTTCTGGTAGTGACTTTTAGGGAAAATCCCAGTGTTTTACTGGCAGGCTAGATTTCACTCTGTGTCCAGGGATGTTCAATCCAGTTGTTTCCAAGATACTCCTATTACTTTTGGGCTGCTCCCTGAGCCTTGATAGAGATCTGCTGATTCCTGTGCCCTTCCTGTGACTTTCCCTTGTTGGGAGCATCTGGTGATTGTTCACCTTTGGGAAAGGTTGAGGAGTTTTCTTTGACTATGTTAAACTAAAAAAAAAAAACCAACAAAAAAAAAAAAAAAAAAAAAAAAACCACATTGAGAAGAGCAAAACTGGGCTAAAAGAGCAGGTACCTGAGGTGGTGGAGGATGGGGCACCTGAATTCCTGGTGGGAAAAGGTGGAGAGCTATGGACTAAACAAGTCCTGACCTGGGAGTGCTGGTCCTGTTGTTCTCAGCCAGCAGACAAAGATAATTTGGTTTAAAAAGATGCTGTTGGAGGGAAGATTCAGAAGCTGCAGGATTCTTTAAAAATTTAACCCTAAATCTTAAAAGTTAAAGCACAGCCTCAGTGTAATGAGGAATAAAAGAAGGGAGGTGCAGTGTGTCACTATTTATGGCGTTATGGTAATTCTGCTTCCAAAGCAGATCTTTAATTTGTACCCTGCTCGAGTTGTTGACTCTAATTTATAATCCAATAAACCTATAGGTTGTTGCTCAGAGCAGGCCAGGGATATTACATCAGGCCAGATCTAATAATTTAGGAGCAGTTTATTAAGCTTAATAGCATCTAAGGTGTAATTGCTTTTATGGGCTGGCTTATCCCATGTGGCACCACCTGGTTTGTTCCAAGGTGTGTCCTGAATCCATGGCTGCAGCCTTGTCTGGTTGCTCCTGATGGGGGAATTGTGTTGTCCAGTGGTGATAAGAGTTGGTTTCCAGCCCCTCTGCCCCATGGCAGGGGTATGGAGCTGGATTTTCCAATCCAAACAATTCTGTGATTCTCTTTGCAAACTGTGCTGATTCAGAGTGTGTGACTGCTGTTTGTTAAGTTTTGGTTTGTGGGGTTTTTAGGTTTCTGTGTGGTTGGTTTATTATTTTGTTTAGGGTGTGGGTTTTTTTTTTTTTTTTTGGTCTGGCTGTTTTTAGAAGCATTTTTTTGTGTGTGTGTGTGCACTACAGGCCATCGTTTTGACAAGGTACATTTGATAAGGTTTATTTGCTTTTTTAAAGTACCTGCCAGCAGGAAACAGAGTTCAGCCTTCTCTGAGCTACTGTTTGATTCTGTCAGATTTGTTTTCTATTCCTGCACGATCTCAGGCAGCTGCCACGTCTGTCTGGTGGTTTCCCACATGCATCAGCTCTGGGAGCTGGGGGCACTGCATGTTAATAACTCAGTTTTGCACTCAGCATGGAGCACAGTGAGAAGAAAAAGACTTGGCCACAGAAAGAAATCTTCCAGCTCCTCTGAAGTCCACATTTTCTGCTGGAGACCTTCTGATGCAGGGGGGTGTGAGAGGAGAAAACATTAGGCTGTTAATGGGAAGAGCCCAAACTTCTGGACAAGATTCTCCAGGCAAAACCCCCAGAGAGCCTAAAGGTCACCCCTGAGCCTCCTTTTCTCCAGGCTGAGCCCCTTTCCTAGCTCCCTCAGCCATTCCTGGGGCTCCAGCCCCTTCCCCAGCTCCATTCCCTTTCCTGGACATGCTCCAACTTTTAATTTTTTTTTTTTTTAATGGATCATGTAAGTGACCTCAAGCTCGATGTGCTCCTGTAAATGGTCCAGATCTGTTCTCTTGGCCAAACTGGATGGTTTTGTGCCTGCTTCTGGCAACCATTCTCCTGCTGGGAATGCCAACATCCATATGCACTTCTCCCTGTGGCTTCCTAATTTGAGGTTGAGGGCGGGGGCATATTCCACCTTTTTCCTGTCTCTTGCCTCCTGCAAGCTCAGCTGTAAATCAGGTTGGCTTGTGGCCACAGCCTGCTTCCAGGCTGCTGCCAGGAGATTTTTTGACACTACTTTCATTATTTTTTTAGGTTTTTTTCACTCTGGCATAGTGCAGTTGTTGCTTTAGGGAGAATGTTTTGGAGGGGTGGGCCTAGGCTGGAGAAAATCAGTTCTGATGTTGTTTCTTTGATGGAATGAACAATTGGTAGGAAGGCTTTGGTCATCAAAGATTTGTGTGGTGGGGGGGAAAAAAAAAGTAGTGTCAGCCCCCCCTGGTTTTGTCCTCTCCATCCTTTGTGTTGCTCCCATGCTCCCAGAGCTGCTGGCCACAGGTGGGAGATGCTTTGGGAAGCACCCCCTGTGATGAGACAGGTAAGGGACAAATCAGCCCTGTTTGGGTATTAAATGCAGCAAGAACATGTAAAAGATCACATCCCTCAGGGAGAATGCTCCTGCTTGGCTTTAGAGCTGTTGCTTTTCCTTTTCTCCTGGTTCTTCTGAAAGCTGCAGCCTGCTTGGGGCTGGAGGAAACCCAAGGCGAGGTTCCTCTGGAGCCTGTGGGCTGAAACAGCAGATGCACCTCCTCCCAATGAGCTGCCTGGGCTGCCTTTGGAGAGGAAAGAACAGAGAGTCCTTCTGCATCTTTGTGAAATACTCCTGCTATTCTCTTAGCAGATCTGTAGCAGTAATAGCTAGGCTGCTGAAGAGGCTATAAAAAAATGGGAAATATGGCTTAGCACGTGCTATATTTAGGAATTCCATCAGTCCCGCTGAAACGGGAGCGTGGATAATTCAGATATTTCCTGTGGCAAAGGATTGGATTTTTTGGGGTGGGTGTCCTGCAGGCAGTTGACATCCTCAAGTGGGTTTGTAAATTAGTTTTTTACTTTTCCTGTGCTTTGAGTAGGCAATGGTGGCTGTATTTTCATTTTGAAAAATAAACAGGTGTCTTATACCAAATATGCTGTGATATAATTAGTTGTAATTAAGAACCAGGACTGCTTTAGCTGTTGATTGAAAAACTGGGTATTTTTCTCACCAGCTGCTTCTCACTGAAGCAGTTTTGATGCTCTGAGATGCATGGAAAAAACCCAGCCCAGCCAAAGGCAGAACAAGTTCAAGGCCATTCCTCCCCAAAATTCCCTTTCTCAGTGGTACAAACCCCTGCTTAGGGATTGTGATGACAAAGCTCACAGAGGTGACAGATGACTTTGCAGTGACTCTGCAGATGAATTGGGTTTTGCTGCACAAGCAGTTTTGCTCTTGGCAGGAAGAAGGAGAGAAATGGGCTGGAAAGCTTTCTTTGCAGGGGAGGTAAAAATTAAATTACTGCAAAATTCAATTTTTTTTCTTTACTATGCATTTATCTTACCTTCCTTCAGGTCCAACATGTTTTGTCATGATCTGAGCAGTGTAGGAAGAGAAAAAATTGGTTCCGAGTATGGTCAGCAGCCTTTAGAGCATTTTGATGTCTGCCAAACTTCCCTTCCAAGCAGTAGATTGAAGAGCTGCTTTGCTCCTTGAGAAAGGTGGAGAAGGATCATGGAATGCAGGTGTTATACCTTGGTATCACACAGGCTGTGCCTCATTTTGAGCCATATTCTGTTCCATAAGCAGGAGAGAGGTTGTGTGGTTGGGTCAAAACCCAACCCTTTTGGGTTGGTGATGTTGACACTCTGGGCATGATCTATTCCTGTGCTTGGAAATATTTTTTTATTGGCATCTATCCCAGATGTGAAGCCAAAAGCCACGTTTTCCATTGTCTGTAAAAACCCAGGCTGCACACCAGTGGTGCTTTGGGAATTCTTTCCTGCATTCTTCCCCAGGCTGGGATCTGTCTGGTCCATCCCTCTCCTGGCCACCACAGGGGCTTTATCTCAACTTGCTGAATTCCACATTGGGTTGTGCAAAGAGATGAAAGTGTGAAAAGCAGTTTGCTCATCCAGATTGTCCACAGTCACGTGGGAGAGCTGCAGGATTAGCACTTTTTTCCTGGCATGTTACGCAATCAGTGAGAGATGGAGTAGGGAAAATCTTGAGCTTTGGGTTATTTTCAGTGCCAGCTGTTCTGAACTTCCAGAAAATGCCCTCTCCGGGTTGTCCTCTAGAAGGGGAGTGCAAAGTCAGGCTGGCTGTGCTGCTGCTTGGACAAGCTGTGGAGTGCAGGGAGCTGCAGGAGCAGCAGTTTGGCAGGTTTGTTATTTCTGTGCCACCTTCCATCGCAGGCGCTTTCATCAGCGCGCGGCTCTTGAGGAGAGCCATAATTATCCCCATTTCCATAGAGCTGAGAAGATGCGCCACATTAAAATGCCTCTTCTGGAGCTGCAAACGAGTTCGTGGTGAGGAAATGAAGCGAATTTTCTCTCCAAACAGTCCCTACCTGGGTGCTGCTTTGCTTCCAAGGGCACTCACGGGACATCCCAGCGTGGGCAGCAGGAAAAGGGGAATTCTGCCCCTGAGCCCAGGTGAGACCCCACCTGCAGGGCTATCCCAGGGCTGAAGCCAGGCTGGGAGAGCTGGGGGTGCTCACCTGGGGAGGAAAAGGCTCCAGGGAGAGCTCAGAGCCCTTGCAGGGTCTAAAGGGGTTCTAGGAGAGCTGGAAGAGGGACTGGGGACAAGGGATGGAGGGACAGGACACAGAGAATGGCTCCCCAGGGGGCAGGGACAGGTGGGATTTTGGGAAGGAATTCCTGGCTGGGAGGGTGGGGAGGCCCTGGCACAGGTTCCAGAGAAGCTGTGGCTGCCCCTGGATCCCTGGAAGTGTCCAAGGCCAGGCTGGACAGGGCTTGGAGCAACCTGGGATAGTGGAAGGTGTCCCTGCCCGTGGTGCATTCTATCCCAAACCATCCTGTGGTTCTATAAAATGTTACATTTGCTCTGGTTCTGGAAAGGTGACTCAGGAATTCCTCCCTTGGGAACTCCTCATCTCCCTGGCCATGCCTCTTGCTCAAAGCCTCCTTTGTGCTTTTGCTGCAGATGCTCCAACTTTAAATGAAGAGAAATAAACCAGATTTAATAGAGCAGGGTCCCTCTTTTGGGCTTGGCACCGTTCAGGGGCTGCCCTGACTCTGGAGAGAGCAGGGAGGGGATGGAGCAGTTCCAGGGCCTTTTTCAGCACAGGCACTGAGGCATTTCAGGTTTTCACCACTGACGCTCTTGCTCCTGCTTAAAACAGGATGGTAACAACTTGTTTCTCTTGCCTGTAAGTTGGCTGCTTGCCTTTCAGCCCTGCTGATGGGTACTGAGGGGAAATAGCTTCAGGGGAACCCCTGGCTCCTGTCCAGACACGCATGGCAGGGCTGTTGTTACATAATTCAACTTTGCCATGCCAGAGTTTATGAACATCACAGAAAATGCCCACTTGCAACAGCAGTGATGTGAGAGTGATGTGTCAGAGCTGCTGGGAAGTGAGAAGGGGACCTTGTGTAAGTCAAACCTTTCACTTCTTCGCTGCACTTTTTATTGGCCTATAAATTTTGCTTATTTTAGTCCTCGTTTTTGTGCCTCCCAGTGGTTTCTGAATAACACAAGCATTTAGACACCTACTGCTTTAGCATTTCCCTTGCTGCTGTCCTCAGCTGGAGACCAGCTGACCCTTCAGGCAGAATTGCTAGATGATCAACCCTTGCAAATGCTTTTTTTAATATGTCATTGCCTGTCACTTGTGCCACCGAAAGAGAGGAAAGAAGCTGTGTGGGTTTCCATGTGGGGAGATGTTTTGGTTTTTCTTTTGGTGTTGATGCTCCTGGTTTAGCTTTGTCCTTCTGCATGTGCTGCTGTAGAGGTTCCACAGGCTGGTGTTTGTTGGTCATACCAAGCAAGGTTTTCCTAGACCCAGACTGGGTCTAGTCTGGGGTCTAAGCCAGAAAAAGTGGATATTGGCACCAAGAATGGCACCCACTGCCTCTTTTCCTGTCAGGATTTTGTCTTCCAGCACTGGCTGGTGAGGCTCTTGCCCTTTCAACCAGCACAGAAATCCTTGGTTCATTTTTGTTTCTTTTGTGCCAAGCATCATGACAAAATAGTATTTTTGGAACTCACCTTGCAGACATTTGCTGCCAAGGGTGAGAGGCGAGGGAAAATTCGTCCAAGGAATAAATTAACTGTCTGTTTCTTCTCCCAGTCCAATCATTTGCCCTTGGATCTATTTGTCATCTATGTCAGATTATTTAGGATCTTTTACAGAATATTTTACAACAGAAATCCTGTAAACAATAAAGAAAGGCAGTAGTTCTCTTTAAATAGGGATAAATATGCAGGATTTTTCTCATCCACTGTTCTTCCTATAAAGCTGTGCTTATTAAACTCATAAACACTCAACAGGAGAGAGCTGGGAGCACATCTGAGCCTGAGCTGGACAAATGGCAAAAGCAGTTTGGGGCCAGGACAGAAATAGGATCAGTAAAGGCAAAAGTGGAGCTGTTTCCTCTGGCCCTGAGTGATCCACTGAGGTGCAGGGTGGTTGGGACACAGTTTTGATGGGGTTTTCAGAGTCTGCAATCTTTTCTAGCCTTGGTATAGGGTCCAAATGTCCTATTTCCACCTGGAGCCAGAAGATGGCCATTAAGGAAACGCCTTCCAAAATCCCCAGGATGTGTACAAAATGTTCCTCCTGCTGATAATAAATATTTTCTGAGATTACTTGAGTAAAATGTAATACCGAGGCCATTACATTTAACAGCCTTCATTGGCTGTTTTCTTAGGTAGATTATATAGTCTTTTTTTTTTTTTTTTTAATTGAGCCTGCTTTTATTAAAGCTGATTTTAATCCTAACCCCCTTGCCCCAGGATGCTGGTGCTTTAATTAAAGTGAACCATCAGCTGAATGCAAGTCGACAACATCATGTGCCTTTGCCAAGGACTATCAGGAGCCTGGGATGAGTTAGCAGGAATAACACCCTCAGGAGGCTCTGAGGATGAAATCCTCCTGCTGCTTGATGCTGATGAGAGCTCAGCAGGGATTCTGTGCCCAGCAAGGTGCCCCACTTCAGGCAAGCCTGGACCTCAGCCACTCTGAGAACTCATGGTTCTGCAAGAACCATGGGTTGTTTTTTTGCCTTTTTTTTTTTCTTTCTTCCCTAGATAAGGCTCATCAGTAAAGACTGAAAAAAGATCTGGACCTATTAATCAGGAAAAATTAGCTGTTTCCTCTTGGCCTTCAAGTATGAATGTGTTTGGTAAAAAAGGAGGTTATGGTGCTTTGTTAGCATCAGGATTGGGTTTGGAATACTTGGATCTTTCCATGAGTTTGCCCAGAAGCACTGGTTATGTTGGCTGGGCAAAATCCAGTAGGTTAAAAACTAATCAGGAGCTGTGGAAGTAGAGTAAATCATGCTGTGGGGGATAGACTGGAGATCCCCTCTCACTCTCTTCTGTTTCCTGGGGAATCAGAGGCTCCCTCAGGGATTTTTGCTTACCTCTGCCTTGAATGAAAAAGGGAGGACGTAATTGCAGGAGGCAGAGCTGGTCCAGGATGTGATTATTGCTGCTGAAAGTCCCCAGGGGCCTCCAATAGCCAGAGAGAGCCCTGGGTCCAGCTGTGCTCCGTGTCTGAGCAGCACAGGAATTCCCACCTCAGTGCTCCAGGCTTGCCAGTGCTTTTTGTGATGGATGCTGGGGATGCAGTGAAATGCTGCCTTCGTTGGGTGTGGACACCCAGAGAGAAACTGGTGCTCTGGCAGAGTCTGTGGGGAGGGAGGGGCAGGCAGGCTGGGTTATCCCTCAGCTTGCATCCCTTTATCCCTCTCCTTGCTGTTTAGGCAAGCAAAACTGTCCCACTGCTCCCAGCTTTGCAAGCCTGGAGGGAATCAGCCCTGCCCTTTCTGGTTGTGTTTTTGGAGGCTGGGAGGTGGAAGTGTTTTACAAAGTATAACAATGATATTTTTAGAGGCTTGGCTCTCTTTTAGCTGCATCTGTTGAGCTGCAGTTCAGCTCCAGCAGCCCCAGCAGGAGCACATATTTCAGGAATATGTTCTCCGCCACTTTCTGTGACCTGCTAAATGGAATTGTAAATGGAGCGTGTCACAGCTCAGGAATCTCATTCATGGCCTTTTCTAACAAGGTGTGCAGAGAGCTATTTAGCCTAGTCTTTGTAATAATCAAACAAGATGTGCCTGAGATGTGCAGTGACTTACTTTAGGAAGCATCTGGTTAAGTGTTGAAGCCTCAGCAGCCACAGCAGCAGGGCTTTATTTTCTTTGCTCCTTGCTTCAGACCCATTGTCTGTCAGACCCAATTTCTTCCTTTTTCTTCCCATTTCTATAATGATTGGCAGGTGCCTCTTATGCAAGATCACAGGGGTTACCATGGAGTAAAAAACCTTGGCAGTGTTTCTGAAGTGACCAGACTGGCTCCAATTAGTTGTGGTCCCAAATTTATCCTTCCAGTCACTCCTTCTCCTTCCTGGAGAGGGCTGTAGCAATTGGGGAAAGTCTCATTTCTTATGAAATTTGAAGTATTAAGCCAACACAGGGGGAAGGCAGAAAGTTGAGGACGAGGAGTAAAAAGCAAGAGGTGGAGGAGGAGTTCAAGCAGAGCTTTGCACCAGATGGTGGTGATTGCTAGATTGAGGGAAAACAAAACCTTTGGGCAGGTTACAAAGTCCTGTGGGACCTGCCTGATGCTCTGTGGGGTCTTTCAGGTTCCTCCTGCTCCCTTGGGTTCCTGAATCTTCAGTCCAAAAGAGGACTGAAAGCCTGGTCCCTCTGCAGCCTTAGGTGAAGGAATTTCAGCCCAGGTGCCTCAGTTCTCCTCCAGATGTGTGTGAGGTCTGTGAGGCAAACATTTGCTACTCAAGTATATTGATCTGCTCACTTAAATGCTTCAAATCCTTGGAGTGCAAGGTGCTTTCCATTAGTTCTGTCCCTCTGCAATGCCAGATGAAGCTGCTGGGTGTGCTTTTGGCAGTGAATGCTGATTGCGCCCTGGGCTGTAGCAGTGGCAGTGCTGGATGTGGGCTTTCCTCTCCAGGGACACTTGAGGGAACACATCTGAGCACAGAGGTCTCCCTATAACTGTAGAACAGACAGAAGTGAACCCACTGGGGCCACCAAACTGTTTGGAACGGGAGCCAGGAACAGAGGAGGAGGGGTGGAGAGCTGAGGTTGTGCAGCTGGAGGTGGGAAGAGAGGATTTTGCTGCTCCCAACAACTAAGGAGAGTCTGTTGAGAAGGTCACAGAATCATAATTTTTTGGTGTTGGAAGGGACCTTGAAGATCATCCTGTTCCAACCCCCTGCCATGGTAGGACCCCTTCCACTGGATCAGGTTGCTCCAAGCCCCGTCCAGCCTGGCCTGGAGAACTTGAGCCAAGATGGCTCAAGAGGCAGTAGGCACAACCTGCATTGGGGAAATTCCAGCTGGACAGAAGGGAGATTTCTCCCCATGAAGGTGGTAGTGAAACCCTGGAGCAGAAGCCAGAGGAGGGTGGGAATTCAGAACAAGCCACTGCTTTAAGGACTCTGCCTTCACATACTGAGAGTTAATAATGAAAGTTTGTAACTTCTCCTTAGGAACTAAAGTGTTCCCATTGACAAACTCCAGCTGATGCTTGTTCCTGGTGATCCTCAGTTTCTGGTTCTCTTGGGAGATTTGAGTCATCTTTCATCCTCAGAGATGACTGAATAAGTTGCTTGAAGATAATGTTTGGTTTGTTTGGACAAGGTCCGATTGGGTAATCCCGAAATGAGGAATTGGCTGTCAATTTCCCCTTTGTATTTGCTGGATAAATGTTAGCTCTCCTCCTTTCCTCTCCAAGCTAATACTGATAAATGCCTACAGCAAACTGATTCTTGAAAATGCCAGAAAACAGTGGAGTGCAGACTCCTTAATAAACTCTTTGTTGGATCCAGTAGTGAATTAAAACAGTCTGAAAACACACTTGAGTGATGGTGGTGGTGCTCCAGTCTGACTCCAGCTCTTGGATTTGCTCCTGAGGTAGAGAGTAATTCTTCAGGACTGTGTGGCCCTGAGCCCTCAAAAAACCAATTGATTTGCTAAAGGCAGGTGCCTGAGCTGGTGGATATTTATGGACACAAGGATGGTATGCACTGCAGGGAGATAAAACACCTTTTGACCTTGTTGTATTTGCAAGTTTGAAAGTGTGGTTATATTGGATATCTCTGAATGTTGTCTGCACATAAAACTTCCAGCAGGGAGATTTACAGTATGGAACTGGAAGAAGATTCCCACATTGGATTTTGTTGGTGTGGTGAGATCCACGTGCTGCTGTTTTCCATGTGCTTGTGCATGCCCTGCCCAATGTGCTGCCAGATTTGTGGGAGGGCTCAGGCTCCTTCCAGTTTCCTCTCAGCAGAAATTCCATCCTCAAGCCAAGATGCCCTTCAGCAAGAAATTGCTTTAAAATACTAGATTTTCTCTAAAAGGCTTCTGTTTTTCAAAACTGGAGGTTTTCTGATTTAAAAAAAAAGGAGGGGGGGGGAGAGGAGGGTTAAGACATTGTTAAAAAGCTTCTTCCTGTTCTAGTTAGATTTTTATTTAGTTATTTCATTATTTTAATGAATGAACAGGAGGTTCACTGTGCTCAGGAGACAGAGAATGGGTAGGGTCCTCCAGAGGGACTGAAAGCCATGAATTCCTAGAGGCACTTGGGCTTGAATAAGAGCCTTCTTCCTGGTGGATGACTGGCAGCTCCAGAAACAAGAGGGCTGGCTTCCTCCTTCCCCTCTCTCTCCCTTTTTTCTTTTTTTTTAGTTTTTTTTTTCAGTTTTTTCCCTTTTCCCCCTCTTTTTTTTTTTTCCTCTCTTTTTCCTCTTTTTTCCTTTTTTTTTTTTTTTATTTTTTAAATAAGAATGTGCTCCAATTGCTCCACTCATCTGACTTAAACTTCTACAAAAGTTTGGGTTGTTTCCTCTGCCCAGTCTTAGTGGTGGCTCCTTGTAGAGTTCACAGAACCACGGAATGGTTTGGATTGGAAGAGACTTCAGGGATCATCTTCTTCCAACTCTTGCCATGGGCAGGGACACCTTCCACCAGACCAGGTTGCTCCAAGCTGTTGATGTTCTCCAGTTCTCAGTCTTTTAAAGAAAATATCTTTTCTTGAGGAAGATCTGTCCGCTCTGAGGTGGATCTCCTCAATTCCCAAGCACCCACACAACCTTCTCCCTGTGTTTGAGGTGGGATCTTGATGTGGGCTCTGCTGTGGTTTCAGCTGCTCTGGGAGAGCTTTGGGCACAGCGGGTTTGTCGTGAGCCTGGTGCAATCCTCACACATGGATGTGAATCCAGGAGGGAAAATAAAATCCATCTGTTCCCATCTGGGCTGTGCTGGGGTGAACTGCAGCATGCTCCAGCAGTGGCATTTGGGTTCCTTCACAGGAAAACTCCTGAGGATGCACACATTGGAAGGGACCCAACTTCACCCACGTTGATGGAATGTGTGCTTTGAGCTCATCCCTGTGGGAATGGAGCCCTAATCCATCCAGCAGTGGCATTTCCTCAGATCCATTCCCAGTTCAAAGCAGGCTTCTCTCCTTCCACTTCCTTCTGAAGCTCTCTGTGGGTTCTGGGTGCCAGGGAGGATGCTGGAGGCATGGGTTTGATTAGGAAGGGTTCTGCTGTTTCATCCCAAGGCTGGGAGATGTAGGTGGATCTCAGGGATGCTTAGGATGAGCTGACAAGGACTCCAGCAAGCAGCACAGGTACAGGATGGCATTTTGGGACTGCTGTCAACTGGGGTGACTCCAGCAGCTTTGCTGGAGCAAAATCCTTCCGCTCTGTTGGCTCCGTGGGCTGTCACGGAATCAGCTGGCTCTGGCCTTGCATTTTCTTGGCTTTCGTGGAGCAGACCTTGAGCCAAGAGTGTTGTACTGCCCCTGCTTCCCAGCTGGGTCCAAAGGAAGCGTGAGGGGACAGCTGAAGCTCATGGTGCAGCATTTCAGCAACCCTGGGGAATGTATGTGGTAAAATAAGGAATTTAATACAGTCTCACATGTTGAACCCTCTGTTTTGCCTGCAGGCATCAGGCAGGGTTTGGGACAGACTTCTGATAGAGCCAGCTTAATAATGTAATTTAAATCAATGTTAATTATAAATATATTGAATTTATTTATATATCCTATCACTATATAAATATTAATTATATTACTCTTAATATATAATATGAGGAATATTAATTACATGGTTGAGCTTGATGATCTTAGAGTTCTTTTCCAGCCTTTCTGATTCTGTGATTAATAATCCTATTAAAATATTGAAACCTCAGGAAGAGGGGCACATGTAAATGCAGTGATAACCAGATCAATGCAGTCTCACCCTGGCCAGTCCTGATTTTTAAGATCTTAAGTGTTGATTATCTGTTCTAAGTTCAAATCACACTCTGAATCCTGATACAGTGCTGATCTGCTTTTTGGGAGGAAAATGGGCAATTTAGATAGCCTGGATTTCCTGGTCAAAGGGTTTCTTAAGTTCACAGGAATGGTACCATGCTGGGAGATGTCTCCTGGCATATGTGTGATCATCTGGAATGAAGTAGGTGAGAAATTCCTGTTTCTAATACAGAATTGAGAAAGTCCTTGTAGGAGGGGTTGGTGGGAGTGTGTGTATAGTTAAAGCTCATAACATCTCCTACAGATCCTACAATAAATAAAATAAACTTCCTGAGCCTCTCTGCTTTCCTTGTGCCGCTGCAGTAAATAATGCTTTGTCTGGCTTGGGGAGTTGCAGCAAAAGAGACTGACAGAACCTTCAGTTAACCAAAACTAATCCCTAAATTGGAAAATCTGTCCCCTGTGATATGAATTTCAGTGCTGTTTTAAACAAGATTAAATCTTCAAGCACAGGAGTGGGTAAAATCTGTGAGCCAGCATCACAGATGAATCAAACACTGGCTTTTCTGCAGCAGATTCCTTAATATGTGGATTGTTTTTTTTTTTTTTTTCCACAAAACCCCCTAACCTGGAGCTGGTTTTGCTCCCACCTGGCATGGGGTAGGGATTGGGGATGTGCAAAAGTGGTGGAGAATGTGTGTGAAACAGTGATTTTTATATTTATGTATTATTAAGAATTCTGTTATTTTAATGAAAATTTTAAAATCTGACAAACTACAACTTGGTAGAATGTCTCTGTCTTCATTAATTTCCTTTTGGGGCCCTTCTGATTGTGTCTGTTGATCACTGAATCAGAGAATGGTTGAAAGGGACCTTAAAGATCAAATATTCTGGGTTTTTTTTTCTGTAAGCCCACTGAGAAATGTGCCTGAACTCACTGAAGGATGCCTTGAGACAGAAGAATTTGCCTGGGTTTTCACAAAACCAGCAAGGCATGGCAAGGGCACCCTCAAGGACAAACCCAAAATAGCTTTTGGAGAGCTTGCCACAAGCTCTGCTGCTTGCATGTAAATAAGGGGGGGGGGGGGAATTATGTTTATATATATGGGGGGGAAAGCTCAAAGGTTTTTAAATGTTTTCCTTGGCTTGTTTATCAAATCAGTGTCATCCAGTGCATGAGTATCAGCAAAGCTCAGCCCAGAGTGACCTTTAGAGAGCTGGAGGGTAGGATTTTTATAGTAATGTTGGTCTTTGGCATAAAAGGTACCTAAAACCTCCCTTGCCTTGGAAAACCCCAAATATATGTGGGAATATAACCCATATTTAACTTTTATGTGGAAGGAGGTGTTAGACCCAAATGGAGAGGGGGAGAGAAAATCCCAGCAAACAGTGGGGAAATTGAGGTTTGAGATCCTGGGGATGTACAGACTGGAAGGCATCCAGAAAGAGGGGAATGGTTTGGGTTGGAGGGGACCTTAAAGCCATCCATTGCTACCCCACCATGGGCAGGGACACCTTCTACCATCCCAGGCTTCAAGCCCTGTCCAGCCTCTGGATCACTTCCAGAGTTCCAGGGGCAGCCATGGCTTCTCTGGGCAAAATTGGGTATCTTGATTTGGGTTATACAGCCATGGATTTGGAATTTCTAGCAGAAAACATCATTTTTGGCACAGCAAAAATGAAATAATTCCATCCCTTTTTACTGCTTTATTTTGGCTTCCTTTTTTTTTTTTTTTTTTTTTTTAATGATGAAGGATACAAGGAGGACCTCTATCACAGGATTAGTACCCAGGGTGATGCATAAGAAAAAATAGTCACAGTTAAAAATAATTATAAAATTAATTCTCAGTTAAGTAGGTAACTCCAGCCCTTAGCATGGAAAGGGAGGCAAAAACTAGTATTTTTTAATGTTTCTATTGTCACTCTCTTGGTTACCTTGTTTTGCATAATTAAAAAGCCAGGAGAGTTCACCAGAGAAAAGAACATTTCCCAAAAAGATCAATGTGTGCTCAGGGTCTGGAAGGGAATTATGGTGGTAGAGTTGCTCATAGTCTTTTCCAGTCTTCATCCTTCCTTGCTCACTGTGGGAAGAGAGGATTTGTTGGATTATTTTCTGTGCAGAATTTATTTCAATATTTTCCCTGTAGAAATGAAAACACGTATGAACTGTTTAAGGCCAAGGAGTAAAAACCAACCAGGAGCCCGTGGATGTGGTGCTGGTGAGAGGCAGTTTGAAGACATAGATTGATGTCCTTGTGGTTTGGGATTTTACCCATGGTATTGTAGCAGGGGCACTGAACAGATTTATTTGAGGGAATTATTTTGTGTGTGTTGAGTAGAATTTGAAATGCTCCTGCATACTGAATGTTGGTGCTGGTGTGGTCTGTTTGCAAAACACTTGAAATATGTGATGGTGGTGGGAGGAATAAATGGTGGGGATGGGTGGTTTGGCTCTGCAGGATCTGAGCACCTCAGGGGAAGGAATAAGGAGTAGGAACATCCCTAATCCACTATGTAATCTTCACCTTGTGATAACTACTCAGTCATTTAGGCTAAGCCCAAGGGAGGGGAAGATGCATGAGAATGGAAAAGTTAATTAAACAATTGCCTCAAAAAAATAAAAAATACCCACCTAAACAACCACCAACAAAAAACCCTCACCAAACAAAACCCCAGCTCCCTATCTGGAAATGAGCCCTCTGCCCAGACCTGGGGAAATTTGGAACATTTCCAAATCTGCCTTTGGAAATGCCTCTTTACTCCACTGAGTCTCCTCCACAGCTGGGACCAAATGGGATCCTGTTGACACCGACCTCTCTTTTCCTCTGCAGTGGGAGCGCCTCTGGTTCCTCATCCTCACCTCATCCTTCTTCCTCACCCTGGTCTGGTTTTACTTCTGGTGGGAAGTTCACAATGACTACAATGAAATCAACTGGTGAGTAGAGCTTCCCTCAGGAAATATGGTTGCCACTGTGCACCTGCTTGACACAGCTTTGGGTTCATCTGGATCCTTTGGATGGAACTGTAACGATGAGAAAGGGAAAATGGGGTGGGAAGTGGGACTCAAGGAGAGCTGCTTCTGCCTGATCTATGTGTAGATGTGACGTGGCCTCACGTCTCCACTTCGTGGCTGGGTTTTTGTTTGTTTATCTTGATGGTTGGCTGGATTTGAAAGTGACTGAGCCATTTGGCTGCAGCTATCCCACAAAATATCCATGGCAAAAATTCAGCCTGAAGCACATGGGTGTGGAAAATATTATACAAAGTTGGAAGGAGCTGAAAAGGAGCTTTGCAGTGGGATGTGCTGGAATTTAGGGTGTTGCCAGCTGCCTCCAGTGCTGGAAATTATCCTCCCTTTTATTATCGGCAGCATCTTAATACATTTTGACAGCACCTTGGGCTGTGTTATTACCAAACTGCTTTGACATCATCTTCTTGTCAAACATAAGATGCAAAGTGTGTTTTAAAACACAGTGGGGAGCTGATCCCTTAAGTAAATCATCTGCTTTAGATGCTGGAGCTGTGTGAGGGAGGGTGTTTACCAACATGGTGATGTGAGCTGGCTCCTCCCAGGAAAAAATGAGTTTTTTCTCTTTGCTCATCCCCACACTGTGAGAAGTGAAACCATCACCATGGCTCTGGATTATTTGTAACAGCAGCATGATAAAAATGCCTTTTTTAAAGTGGTATTTTGGAACCCCTCTCTTCTTCAGTTTGTACCCTCAGTAAAGGATGTGATTGCTCCAGTGCAAAACCAGCTCTGTCTGAACTCAAAGTTGTGAAGGGGCTAAAAACATTCCTTCAGAAATGAAGGAAAGCCCTGGGAATGCTGGGAATGGTCACTGCAGCTGCAGTGCTTCCAGGATTTGGGTCCCCAGTATTCTTGCAGGAATGGGGGGGAAATGTGCAGGTCTGCTCTGGATGCAAGAGGCATTTGGGATTTAACACAGCTGTCACCTGCAGCCCAAAGCCCTGTCCCTGCCATGCAGCCCAGGGTGCTGGAAGCACATCCACTGGGAAAGGGTTCCCTCTTGTGCAGCACAGGTCTGGAAGAGGCTCTCTGGATGCAAAGCAGCATTTCAGGCCATTCAGTGCTGAAAATGGGTCAGTGCTTTGTGTGTGCTGTAACCCCAGTTAGATCCCTGCTCCACACACCACCAGAGGTCGAGCAGGGTTTCTGGAAAGCAGCTGTGGAAAGGCTGGGTAGGAGGAGGAGAACACAGGGTGAGGTTTTAATTACAGCCATGCCCATTCCAGGCAAGGGGGCGAAATAATTTCCATTGGGTCCGTGCAGGCTGGCCCTCTTCCCTTCCAGCACAGCTGCATGGGCTCTGTGAAAACAGAGCAGATTTGGGCCAGGCAGGCTGTGAAGAACTTGAAAGCATCATTTTATTCCCAGCAGAGCTGTGAACCTGATGCTCATGAGGCACAGTGAGGTCCTGGTGTTTAGAAACCTCACTTTTGCAGTTCCTCTGTCGTTGTCGCTTCTGGGTCATGTTTTTGGACAAGGTTTCTTTGCTGCTTGTTCCTGCTCCTTCCTCTCTGCTCCACTAATTTGTTGGCAAGCTGGGAGCTCCCCCAGAGGAGAGGAAGGGCTCTTTGAGGCATGGCACACCAAGCTGCTGCCAGGGCCTTCCAGAGGAACTGGGAGAAAGAGTTGCTGTGATATTGGTGTGAGGAGCTGCTGACCTTCCTCCTGCCCTCCAGAGCTCATCCCTGGCAGCTCTCCTAGCTTCTGTCACCTTCAGCCTGTCCCACCAGCTGGAGAGGGGTTGGAGGTGTCTGTCCAAGCAGCCCACTGCCACCAGCAGGACTGGAGGAAGACTTCCCCCCCTCTCTGGGACTTGTTCCAGCCCTGCACTGTCCTCTAGGAGGAGATTTTTCAACCCAAATCTCTGAGGGCCTTGACTCTCTGCCATCCTTGAGGAGGTTTTTCATCTTTTTACCTGTGTGTCAGGCAGCTTGGGCAGCAGTTAGGTCATTTCAGCTTGTAAGGAACCAAAGGGCTGTTCTGGGATTGAAATGGGTTTTAGAAGGACAAGGCAAAATTGCCTTGCAAAGCCCAGCATGTATTGCTTCAGGCTTTTAACATTGAGGCCCTTGTTAATGAAGGTGCTTTGTGCCTCTTAAGTAAATTTTTTTTAATGTATTGCTTTTGGCACTTCCCTTTTTGGTGTCTACACTTGATTGCATTACAGTTCAGATCTGCACTGTCTGAGGTTTGTGCTGCACCAAAAGGCTTCACTCTAGCTCAGGCAGGCTGTGGGGGATGCTCTAATTTGTGAACCTGCCCATGCTCCCCCTGGAGCAGGACCATAAACACAAGTCTGTGTAGCAAATGTTTTCCTCCTTGGGTCTGGAGAAAGCTCATCTGCTTCGTAGCTACCACGGAC
Organism: Anomalospiza imberbis; assembly: GCF_031753505.1. Lineage (NCBI taxonomy): Eukaryota > Metazoa > Chordata > Aves > Passeriformes > Viduidae > Anomalospiza > Anomalospiza imberbis. The sequence goes on from NC_089682.1 coordinate 31,898,299, forward strand.
CCAGCATTTTAAAACAATCATTTGCGCAGCAAGTGGAGGCCTGGTGCTCTTAGAGGGGCATGGAAGGGACATCAGAGCAAAAACTTGAATGGACTGAGAGCTAAGGAAGCTCTGGGTGGTGGCATCAGCAAAGACTTCAGAGGAGCCCTCTTTCCTTTCTTCCCTCTTTTGTCCTAACAGCATGTCTGAGTCCCTGCAGATCCCTGGTTTTGTGCTCTTTGACTCCCTGAGCAGAACCTGGACATGGGCCATGCCTGTTAGAATCCAAGGATTTGCTTTCCAGATCCCACGGGGGAGCTTTACTCCTGGACAGAATTAGAATCAGAGAATATCCTGAATGGAGTGCATGGAGTGCATGGAGTGCAATTCCTGGCTCTGCACTGGAGAGCCCCAACAATCACCCCAGAGTTTGTCCAAACAGACCAGAGGTTCTGGCTGATGAATGATGCTGGATTTGAGTGGAGGAGATTGAGTCTTTGAACTGCATTTATATAATGCAGCATTTCTGTTTGTTGTAGACAAAAAAAGGCACCAAGAGGCAAAAAGGCAAAAAAAAAAAAAAAAGAACCTAGCCAGTTCCTTGAATGAGCTGCTTCCACCCCAGAACCATCCTGTCCTTGTGTGCCAAAGGGTTTGCATGGAAATAATGTCATCCCTAATCCAAGCCCATTTAGGGATTTTGGTTGTTTGGGGGTTTTGTTTTGTTTGTTTGTTTGGTGGGTTTTTTTTTTTCCTAAAAATCCAGAGGAATAATTTGAATCCAGGTCAGGTCTGAACTGTCAGAAGCTGCAGGAAGGGTTCTGGGGTTTCTCTGCCTCTCTCTATCCAGTTAACTTCCATAAGAGATTAAAGCACTGGATTGTCACTTCTGTTTTTTGCTGCCTATCTCTTTTTTTTTTTTTTTTTTGAAAGATCTGTTTACTAAAGTCTTGTCTAACCCCAGTGAAGCTGTTCTGGTGTTGAATCCCTTCTTAATCTGTCCTTCCCTCTTCTCCTCCAGGTTTTTATATAACCGAATGGGATATTGGAGTGACTGGTCCATTCCAATCCTTGTAACAACTGCTGCTGGCTTTACCTACATTACAATGTTACTGGTGAGTAGAATGAAATCCCATTTCTTAGAGCTTTGTGTGCTGGCTTTAAAAAGGCCACAAGCTTCTCAAGCCATCCACAAGTTGAGGAGTTTTCTCTTAGAAATGATTCCTCTCTCATTCTCTTTCTCTTAGCCTGAAGATGCATAAAATCAAAAGTGAGAAATTGACAGTCTTTGACCTCAGATGCTCAAAAGTAAAAGACAGACACCCTCAGAGGAGGAATACAGTTTTGTTGCCCATGGTATGGCCCAGTTTCCACTTCTGGGCACAAGTGGCAGTTGTTTCCCTTCGTCCCAGGGTGCTGGGACCTTCAGCGTGGTGTCCATGCAGGTGGCCACAGAATTCACAGGCACTGCTTCCTGCAGCCCCGCGAGCTGTGGGCCAGACTCTGAACTCCCTGCCCCTTGGAGGGCAAAGCTTTTTCCTCCACATCCTTGGGCTTTGGAGAGGATCTGCTGACTCACCCTGCCTCCACTCCTGCTGGCTGGTGTGGTTGTCCCCTCGGTTGGTGACATGTCCCTGCGTGCTCAAACACTTCAGGGTGGTGATGTGCCTCTGTCTGTCTCTCTGTTTGTCCCTCCCAGATCCTGGCACTGTGTCACATAGCTGTGGGACAGCAGATGAACCTGCACTGGCTGCACAAGGTAAATCTCAGCTCCAAGGGGAGCAGGATCTTGGGAATGCTGGAGCCTGAGGAGCAGGCAGGGGGTGGCATTTGCTGTCACTGTGTCCTTGGGAAGAGCATGAAATGTCTGTGGTGCATGTGTGGCCTCATGAGCAAACTGCTCAGGACAGCCCGTCAAAGCCTGGGGGCAGAGAATTCGCTGAAATGCTTTTGGCCCTTGCAGATAGAGGGGCCACCTGTGGAGATGAAGAAACACCAATGCTTAGAGCAGCCTGATTCAGTCCCAGCTCAGGTGCTCCAGGACTCTCCCTGGGGCTCCTTTGTGTGCTGGACCCAGCCCTGGAGAGGGGCTGAGCAGAGGTGAAGCTGTTCAGAGTGTGTTTGGAGGGACCAGCTGGGGAAGCCTTGGGAGAAGGTGTAGGTGTTGAAGCTGAGGGTGTGCAGGGTGAGGTTTGCTGGGCCCAAGGAGATTTGTGTGTAAAGCAGTTTGAGAAACACTGCTGTGAAACACAAGAAAAGATATTTGGAGCACAGAAAGGGAGGGGAAGGGTGTGCAGGGAGAGAAAATGGGTTGGCAGGATCCCATTGTAGCTGGCAGTCTGCTAACTGGAAATGAAGGGAGCAGTCCTGAATCTGCCATATCCAGCTCCTCCTGAAATTCTGCACATGATGAGGTCTTGTAGGATCAGAGCCTGAGTACCTCCCAGGACAGGGACAGCAGACACTTCCCCACCCTGCCTTCTTCTTTTCTTTTTTTTTCTTTTCCTTAGAGATGATAGAAATTATGCTTCCCCAGGGGAAGAGGATGCAATCAGAGAGGGGGCAGGGACTGTCTGCTGCTGCAAAATAAATTATCAGTTCTTGAGTCTGACATATGTTTCTTCATCAGGGAAGATGGTATTTTCAGACACGCTACTGGGCTTAGATGAGTAAGTCCAGAGGAGGGATGTGTTGGTGATCTGTTCTACCCTCTGGACTCCCACCCTTCCTCCCCTTCTTCCAAAGAAGCCCCCTTTTATCACAGCTCAGATGTGTGGCTTTGTCTCTTCCCTTCCCCACACCTCCCTCAGCTTCCTAAGGAGGTTGAGACACAAGACTGGAATAAGTTAATATTTTTCTCAGAACTATACTGAATTAACTTGAAATAAAGATTTAAGTGTGTGGGAAAGGCTGGCATGGGCAAACCACACAACTCCTTCCAATTTTCTCCTGTAATTCTGTGCAGAGGGTTATAAGCCAAGTCAAAGATGAGTGTGAGGAGAGGAGAAGAAGCAATAAATTGGGAGCTGATGGGAGGAGTGGAGATTTGTGTCCTGACACCTCTGTGCCACCCAGGATGGCCACACCAAGGGGAATTGGGGCTCTAGAAAGAGAAATCCTGTTTACATGTACCAAAGTGATTCTGTAAATGTTGGCAATGTGGGATTTTATTTGCTGGTCTGAGGTATTAAACCTGAAATTGGCCTGGAGGAGCCCTGTGCCTGATGTGATCCGTTCATTTCTGGGGATCAATTTTCTGTCAAGCCTCCCCTGCAGATTTTGGATCTGCAGCAGCATCCTTTGGCTCTGGCAGAACAGAGGCTGACTACCAGACACAGGCAGAGAGTGGGGAATTATTTTCAGACAGATAGCCCAGATTTTCAGTCTTTGCAGCTGGAGTTATATCTGTGGCACTTTTTGATGGTTTGAACTCTTTACCTCCATGTTTTCTTTTTGACTGCTTTGCTCAGAGCTCTGGGTGCTTCCACGTGAGAGGGAGGCTGGGGGAGGTCCTGGTGGGCTGAGGTCAGTCACCTCAGTGCCACCACTGTCCCATCCAGAGTCCCTTCCCCAGTCCCAGCATCCATTCGAACATGACAGCACATGAGCCCAACCTCCTTCCCCATGAGTCTTTTTTCAGACCTTTTATTACCGGCAAAGGCTTTCTCTCTCCATTTCCCGATCTACAATATAGATCCCAACCTAATTTCTATAATAACCACAGTCCCCAGCCTGTAAATACCCTCTGGTTTCTTGCAGATTGGCCTGGTGACAACCTTGATAACTACTGTGGTGACCATGTCATCGATAGCACAGCTTTGGAATGACGAGTGGGACATGGTATTTATTTCATTGCAGGTAAGTTGTCTGCAAGGATGCTTCCCTGGGGGAGGAGAGGGGCCAATGCAGCTGAGTTCCATGGGATTTATGTATTTCTGTAGGGTGAAACTCTGTCTTGATGGTTGTCACACCCCAAACTGAAATCTTGGCAATGAGAAAATTGTTTTAAGGAAGACATGTGGTGTCTTGTAGGGCTGGAGAAGTATGAAAGGAAAATACCTACAAACCTAATTTCTTACAGATCTGCTCTCTATTCCTTTTCCCCCTCTTTCTCAAAAAAAAAGTCCAAAAATATTTTGCCCATTTTGCTTAAGAGGTGATTGCTGACGTGTATTTGGGAGTATGCAAATCTGTGCAAATACAGGGGGTGGAAATGGCATTCACACAAGTGACTAACATTCCTCAGAAGTGCTTTATTTTATTGGGGTATTTTTAAGATTTAGGCAGGGAATTGGAGAGCAGACACACGACTCAGATGATACATCTCCAACTTTGTGTCATGGTGCTGCACCCTGCTGATACAGTCCAGTGTGTTCAGAGAATTCCAGAAGTCTGAGTGGGAAGGGACCTTAAACTCCATCCAGAGCCACCCCCTACCATGGGCAGGGACACCTTCCACTGTCCCAGGCTGCTCCAAGCCCTCTCCAGCCTGGCCTTGGATATTTCCAGGGATCCAGGGACAGCCACAGCTTCTCTGGGCACCCTGTGCCAGGGCCTGCCCACCCTCATCCTGATTTTTTTCCTTGTATTTAGTCTGAACCTAGACTATTCCAGTTTAAAACCATTCCCTCGTGTCCTACTGCAGCTGACCCTAATAAAGTCTGTCCACATTTTCTTACAGACCCCCTTTAAATCCTGAAAGGCCACAATAAGTTTTCCCTGGAGCCTTTTCCAGGTCAGCACCCCCAGCTCTCCCAGCCTTGCTCCAGAGCAGAGGGACTCCAGCCCTTGCAGCAGCTCTGTGGCCTCCTCTGGACTCCCTCCAGCAGCCCTTTTCCCAAATATCTGTGTTACTGGGGGAGAAGTTCCCCTAAAAGGAGGTTAGAGCTTTCCTCCTTTCCCTTCAGAGCAGCCTAAAAGCCAGAGACAATAGCAGGATTTGGAAGAAGTAATGGCCACAACTGAACCTGCAAAACCAACGAATTTTCGAGGTGCTGGGGGGTTTTTAATCACATTTTCCTCTCCTGTTCTTGTGCCCTGCAGGCCACAGCCCCTTTCTTGCATATAGGCGCCCTGGCAGCTGTCACAGCACTGTCGTGGTTGGTGGCAGGGCAGTTTGCACGGACAGAGAAAGCCAGTGAGTACATCCTGTGTCCATGCAGGGTGGGGAGTAGCTGCTCCTCTTGGGTCTCATTTTCCCCCTTGTTTCTCTCTTCCCCCCCTTGTTTCTCTCTTCCCCGCCTTGTTTCTCTTTTCCCCCCACCTTGTCTCTCTTTCCCCCCACTTGTTTCTCTATTTCCCCCCTTGTTTCTCTCCCCCCCACCCCGTTTCTCTATTTTCCCCCTTGTTTCTTCTTTTCCCCTTCTTGTTTCTCTTTTCCCCTTCTTGTTTCTCTTTTCCCCCCTTGTTTCTCTTTTTTCCTTTTCATTTCTTTAATTTTTATTTTTTAATAAGCCAGGAAAGAGCTTCTTTCTGTTCCTGGATTGTTTTTAAGAAAAAAACAGTGGTATCTCTTGATCTTAAGATTATTTCAGACTCATTTGACTTTTGGAATTTATCTTACCTGGAAGACTTTACAGGCTTTTTGGTGCAGACATGGTGGTGTTAGAAACAGAAGAAAAAAAATTCAAAATATCTGTGAGAACCTATAGTCACTTTTAATGGAAAATAGGATTCCAATCTTTTGGAAACATCAGGAGCAGCTGCAGGCCTTGGTGCAAGCCTATTCTTGCCATTTCTTTGTGGCATTTCAACTTTTTTTTTTTCTCTGAACAATTTTTTATGTTTTTTTTTTTTCTCTGGTTAAACTGAATTTTCAGAGCCTGGTTGGTGTGTGGGTGCTCCTGGGTGAGCAGGACCTGGCTCAGGATCACATTCTGTGTCTGCCAGGAGGTTTGGGTGTTGGTGACTCCTTTAAGGTGCAGGACACAGCATGAGGTCCCTTAGCAAGGTGCCACTGAGTTCCTGGAGTGCTCCCTGGGTGATTGACATCTCTGCCAGGGAGGAGGAAAAATCCCTGGCAGAGTTCCTAGAGTTACCTTCTACCTTGTGGGAACATGTGTGAATGAGCCTATTAGATGCTGGAAGCAAAAAGGAGCCTATTTATGAGTGAAACCAGATCAGCTGTGGCCAGGAGCAAAGCTGGGCCTAAAAATAAAAAAATCCACTACCTTCTCTATCTGGCATCCGTTGCAAATATTTGTTTTAAGGGCTTTGGTTTTGGGGGTTTTTTTTGAGGGGGGATTTTTTGGGTGGTTTTTTTTTGGTTTTTTTTTGGTGTTTTTTTTTTTTTTTTAGGTTATCCCTTGCGTTCCAAAGCCTTAATGAGTATGCAAAATAAATAATAATTTGAAACATTTTAAAAATCAAGTTTTCTGCTGTAATATCTGTGATTTCAAGTGGCTCCAGATATCTTAGGAGTTCAAAGATGCCTGTTGTTTTTTATAAGGAACACACATCTGTGGGGCACAGGGGTGGTTCTGTTGCTCCGTCAGCACCTTCCAGAGATTTCCAGGGAGTCTGGGCTTGGTGGGAAGTCCCTGATAGATGGAATTTGGGTGGCATGGGAGACAGTACTGCTCATCTGGCCCCATGCACTGCAGCTCTGTCACAGCCCAGGGATTTATTTAAACATCTCCAGCTTGCTCAGTAAAACATTATTGCATTTTTCTGCTGCAGATCTCAAGGCAGAACCAGCTGAAGTGGCTTTGCCCTGGCTGAAGTGGGTGGTGCTGGTGAACCACCAAGTTGAACTTTAAATGCACTGATGTGGTGGCATTGCCTGTTTTTGGCTATGTGTGACTGGTGAATTATTTCTCCTGTCAGGCAGGGCAAAATTTGGTGCTGTCCCACCCAAAGGGTGGAAATGCCAGCAGTGTTTTGAGCTACATTCCTGGGGGTTTAAGCAATTCACTTGACTTACTGTTTCCCCAATACAAAATTAAGTGAAAACCACTTTCAGGACCTGATTTTTTTTTTTTTAATGTTTTTCCCTAAACACAGAGCTCTGCTCTCTTGCTGGAGGCACTGACAGGAGATCAGTCTCTCCTCTGGAGATAGACAGAGGAGTCTTGCCTTTGCTCCTGTGATGTGAGGAGGTCAGGGCCAGCCTTTTCAGCATCTCTCTGTGTCTCTCTCCATCCCAGCCTCCCAGATGCTGATGTTCACTGCGTACCTGGCAGTTGTAGTTGCACTTTACCTCGTCCCCCTGGCCATCTCCTCCCCCTGCATCATGGAGAAGAAGGCCCTGGCACCCAAGCCAGCCATCCTGGGCCACCGTGGGGCACCCATGGTGAGTAGTGACCCTGTGCTGCTGGGCCTGGCAGTCTCCAGGGAACGGGTACAGCAAATGCAATTTGGAGGCTCTCCTTCTGCCTGGGATTGCTGTGGAAATAAAGCAGGGCTGGAACCCAGGGTCAAGTGACACCCCAGGTGTTTGAGGTACAAACAGAAGGGCGATTCAGGCTGGTTTGTGCCACTGCATTCTTTTGGCTGCTGGTTTTCATAGAACTGTGGAATCCTTCCCTTCATCTTCTCTTAGGTACCCAAACATTGCCACCATCTGTTTGGGGTGGCTTTTTCTCCTTCAGGCTTCTAAAGAGCTTTGGTTTGTGCTGCTTGTGCAGGTGAAATCAAGAAGCGCTTGCTTTGCTGCACAGCTTCTTTACATATTAAAAATAAGAGCAGTTAACCTGGCTGCTGGCCTGATAGATAGCAGCAAACCCTCACAATGAACATCTTCTGCCAGAGCAGGAGAAGGGCTTGTCTGGGAAATAAATCTGTGTCAGGTCAGGTCCTCTTTCATTAAATCAAGCTTCAGCTTTCTTGTGTGGGCAGTACAATAATGAGGTCTCATCTCCTGCATGTAGTTATTAAATCCCTAATGGCTTTTCCTTATGAGTTTATCCTCTTGTCCATTGTAGGGTTGGTGGTGGTTTTTTTTTTCTTTTCTGGTTTGTTTTGTGCTGTTTCACTTCCTTTCAGATTGAGGAGTTTACTGAAAATTTGGGTCACAGAATCCCAGAATGGTTTGGGTGGGAAGGAACCTTGAAGACCATGGAGCTGTGAGCCCCTGCCATGGGCAGAGTTAGTTAAAGATGCTCTCTAAAATACAGGGATTAAAGACATGTCTTATTTTATGTTTTAAGCAGAAGTCTTACTGCCTTGCCATGTTACTTACTTGGCATGATGGGACAGTAATGCTGAGCTCCAATGGCATGGCAGATCCCACACTAAGCCCCACACAGGGAACTTCCAAAGGGCATAGTTTTACACAAAAGAAAATTCCATTTCTTAGGTACCACTTTAATCCTGCCTTGTGGGTTTTTTTGGTCCAGTTCGTGACTCACAAGGAGATTAATACTGGAGAGATAAAGAGGAAAAAAGTAATTAAAAAAAAAAAAAAAAAAGAGATGGCCATATTTCCAATAGGGCAAGAAAATACCCTTAAATATTGTTGATGAAACAAAAGATCAGATCCTTTAGTGCTTAATCATAGAATCCCAGAATAGTTTGGGCTGAAAGGGACCTTCAAAACCACCTTGTTCCAACCCCTTGCCAAGGCCAGGGACACTTTCCCCTAGACGAGCCTGAGGTTTGCAGTGGCTGCAATTAGTTTGGAATAAAATTTGATTCTTCTGTCCAGGCTTCTTCATTAACCTCCCCACCAAATTCTGCCATGAGTTGCTTTTTTAAGGCCTGGCTAATTAAGGGAAAAACACAAATGTGGTGATGTCCAGCTGCAGCCAGGTTGTGCTGCTCTAACTCAGTTTCATAATCTTCTTTAAGGAAGGTCCCCAAAGCTCCTGTCTCTGTTTGAATGCATCTGCAGTGGATTTCTAAGCACAAAAATAACAAAAATGAGTTCATTTGTGGTGATTTTCTAGACATTACTTGCTGCAGCAGGAGGAAATGAATAGTAGCCTGATTTTTGCAGGGATTGAGTCTCTCAAACCAAGCACAGAGAAGAGGAAGAGCTTCTAGAAATCCTGAGCTGGGTCTGTCTGGCTCTCAATACCTGGGCATGGTTTATAAAAGAGAGGAGGTTTGGAAATCGTTGCTTTGTGCCCCAAGGTTTCTTTCCCTTAAGGAATCGGTTGTATCCCTTGTTACAGACCTGAATTTATGTTTTAGACATAGCATGCCTGAATATATTGTACCAAGCAGGTATCCCTTAAAAAAACCTGGAGGGATACAGAGAGAAATACAAGCAGAAAGATTGTGCTTTTTTTTTTTTTTTTTTAGTTACTGCAGTTTGGCTGTAAAGCCTTTTTAAAAAAATAACATTAATCTCAGCAATTAATTCCTGTAACAGCAGCTACCCCACTTGGATGCATCTTTGCCTTAAACATGCTTTATTTGGGGCTTCAGCTCCCTCCTTCTTGGAGGAATAGACAGGCTGGGAGGATGGAAATTCCTGTATCTCAGATTTTCCTTTCTCACAAAATCCCTCACATTTCAGGGTTTCTAAACCCCTGGTACAGAGCAATCCTGCCTCCAGAGTGGTGCCATCTCTGGGGATAGGTAGCCTCTCATCTTGATGGAAAAGGTTAAATTTGCTTTCCTGGCTTTCTGGTTGATCTTTGCTGAGTTACGCTGTGGGTGTCAGTGGTTTGTGCAGAGGTTCAGCAGCTGCAGGGGACAGGTTTGGATGGATTCACTGGGAGAGGCAATTATTTATGTCAGGGTGACAGACTGGGGACTCACCAGCTGCTCACAGGGAGCTCTGCCTTTGCCTGAAAGGTTCTAATCCCAGAATCACACGATGGTTTGGGTTGGAAGGGACCTTAAAGCTCATCTCATTCCTCTGCTCTGGAATGGGCAGGGACACCTTCCACTCTCCCAGGCTGCTCCAAGCCCTGTCCAGCCTGGCCTTGGGCACTTCCAGGGGTCCAGGGGCAGCCACAGCTGCTCTGGGCACCCTGTGCCAGGGCCTGCCCACCCTCACAGGGAGGAATTCCTTCCCAAAATCCCATCTAGCCCTGCCCTCTGGCAGTGGGAAGCCATTCCCTATCTCTTGTCTGTGTAAAATGTGCTCTCCTTTTTTCCAATCCCCCTTTTAAGTACTGCAAGGCTGCAATGAGGTTTCCTTGGAGCCCCTCCAGGCACTGGGAGGCTCTGAGATTTCCCCAGAGTCTCCTCCAGGCTGAGCACCCCCTGCTCTCCCAGCCTGATTTGGAGGGGAGGTTTTTCTAGGAGGGTGGGTGCAAAAGCAAGCATTGATGTGCAGGGAGAGGATCATTGCAGAAACCCGGGCTGCTTGGGAAGGGACACCCGAGCCGGTGACAGCAACCCGAGGCGATGGGAGCCAGCCTGGCTGGGATTCTCCAGCTCCTTGTGGCTGCTGCTCTCTGCTGACAGCTCTGGGAATGTGTGGAGAGCTCATCTTGGAGCTCAACCTTGGGTGACCCGGCTGGACGCTGCGGGTGTCGCCTCTGTCCTGCCCCAAACAAGTCTGGCTTTGACTGGGAGCTGGTTTAGGAAGATAATGTGGCTCTTTGTTGAGCAAACATAAAAATGAACTTGTACTGATGTGTGGCTGAGGAGCTCCGTGCTGAGATACCGGAGCTGGGTGAAGGTTGGTGCTGACATTTGCTCTGATTATTTTACCCCAAAGCTTTGCTGACCTGAGCCTGTGAAGTGATCAGAAAACAAATATCTCTTACAGCCACTCTAAGTGCTTAAGCAAGTTTTTATATTTATTTTCATTGTTTTATTATTATATCTTGCTTGCATGGGTGCAATTGGGCCTTTGCCCTTAATTATTCCCCTTTGCAGGATGTGAATGCTCATTGTGTCCTGATGGAACTGATCCTGGTGGTGGAAAAGGAGGGTTATTACAGGTGCTCTAAACCTGAAAAAAAGGGGGAAAAGTAATTTATTTTTCAAAAATAACCTTATTTTGATGTTATTCAGTGCAGAAAACCTGCCAGGTTTTCTTTCTGTAGTTGTCAGTATTTTTTCTTCTGGTCTGCCTATTTTTTTTTCTGGCCTGCCTGTTGTTGTTTCATGGGTGTTTTGGGAGTAGCTACACTGTACTGCTTTTGTAAAACAGCAAAGTATTTGTCTTCACACCATTTTTATTTTAAACAAACCCTAACTCTGTTACCATCTGCTCCATTCAACAGGGAGGAATTTCAAATAAAATCTGAGTCCTTCTCTGATGGCCACAGGGGTAAATTTTCTAGACTTAAGGCTATTTTTTTAATTGTTGGTAAAACTAACTAGAACATTTGTTAGTAGAGAAACTCTCTAATTTTTAGACTAATAGATGACTTTATGGAATGAGTAGAAGTGGGAGTAAAATGTATCAAGGTATCTTACAGAATGTGTAGTCTAGTTGTCCTCTGTGGTAAGGACGAGACAGGAATTTTTGGGCACAGATAGATGTGGAGTAATAACATTCTGGGTCCCTGATATCTCCCAACCCTTCTCCCATATTGCTTGCTGACACTGCTTCGTAAACTTCCCTCATGCTACTGATCTCTCATTGCTTTTTTTTTTTTTTTATGTTTTCCTGACAGCTGGCACCAGAGAACACTCTGATGTCCTTCCAGAAAGCAGTGGAGCAGAAGGTGTATGGAGTGCAGGCTGATGTGGTATTGAGGTGGGTCAGTGCTGACTGCCTGGGGATAATCCAAGCCAGGAATGGTCCAGCATATCCAGTGTCTGGTCACTGCAGCTTTTTCCCACAGGGAAGGGCTGTCCTGGAGAACTCCTGCAGTAACTCCTGTCTGTCTCTCTCAGGTGCTGCTGATTATTTCACTGAGGTGATGGTGAACGGTAGACTTGTCCAAATGAGGGAACCTGAATCTCTTTGTTGTATTCATTTGCAAGAGTGCTGTAGTTTATCCTAGAGCCTGTTTTATTCCAGTAAAACACAGCCAGAGCTGCTTAAATGTGACTTCTTCTGGGATACCCCAGGTGCAGACAGAGCAGAGATTCCAATTTGACTTTGTTGCACAGGAGAGTTTTCACCAACGTTGAAAAACCATCCCAAGAATACACCAGGAGGAAGCCCTTCTTTCTCCTCTTCCTCTGGCCTTAATCTTTAGGGAAAGAGGAACCTGATGACTGTCAGAAAGTCATTCCTTGCTGGCAAATGTTGAGCTGAGTGGACAAGAAAAATTAGAATTTAGAGGGGGTTATTTCCAGAGCTGTGCTTTGCTCCAGGAGTTTGATAGTTCCTTAATATTCCTTAATCTTCCTGCTCCCAGTTTGTCCCAGTGCCACTTACAAGAAAGACTCAAAGCAGGTATTTTATTTTTTTCCCTGACTGCTTTGGAGGTTTGTGTTGATGGACAGATACTTTTGCCTGGGAGAAGGAAGTTTTCTTTTTAATTGCTTTCTTTTTACTTTGTGTAATTTTTTTGGAGAGAAAATGATTTTAAAATGGAAGGAATTTCTTCCCACTGATGAGTGGAAGGTCACTGTGGAAGGATGGAGTATGAATTGGGATGTATGTTATACAATTCTTGTTTTTCCCAAAATGAGTTCATCAGCTGTTGCGAGGGCACAAGTACTTGAGTATCGAGCTCCCAGATGAGCACTTGGCTCACATGGCTGAATCCATTAACACTGGCCAAGGAGAATGGTGGGCTTTGGGAGGAGGAGAGCTGGAAAAGCTCCAAGATCCTTCCCTGTTGCCACTCATCAGCCATCCCAGAGGAGCACTCCAGGCTTAAACAATGCCCTTGATGGCCCAGTTTCCTGAGCCTTTTCCTAGAGACTCAAGTGCCTTCAGAAAAAGAGGATTCCATTGACTTTCAGACTGAGAAGTGGGATATTGGTGCAGCTGGCAGCACCCTCAGGGAGGGTTTGCAGCACAACACCCCTTGTTGTCCTTATTCATCAGGAAGATGCTCTTTGTACCTGTGACTGGATGGGTCCATCCCTCCTGGAATATTTCCAGGTTCTTCTAGACACGTACCAGCATGGGTGGGCAGCTTGGACACCACTCAGAGCCATCACATCCTGCTTCACACCCACCCCACATCCCAAACCAGTTGGAAAAACACAACCCAAGCCAGCCTTGCTCCAAGCAGCAGGAGCCCAGAATTGCTGCCTGTTCCTCTCTCTCTCTCCCCCACCCCCTTGCACATCTCTTCTTCCAAAGCTGTCTCTGAATTACTGCTTCAAACCTGGACCTGCCAAGACCCTGTGGTTAGCCCTGAGTGGTGCTGGGAGAGAAGGATTGGAAAGGAGGGAGCAAATGTCAAGTGGCCCATAGGATTTCTGCACTGTGGTTAAGGCTTAGCAGTGCTCTTCTATGAGATGTTAAACTTGAGCTCCTGGCACTTTTAAACACTTCACACTCTTCATTCTGCAGTTGCTTAGCGTTTTTTTTTAATTTTATTTTTAACTGTATTTATTAAACCCTTTGACTGCAGCAGCGTGGGATTGCCATGTCAGCAGGTTGCTTTGGGCTAGGGGAAGGAGTTGGCACAGCACAGGCCAGAAATAGCAAATAAAGATGCCAGTGACCTTTGTGAGAAGGGACTTCTGAGGGCAGTGACAAAGCTGAGGCAACATTTGCTCCATCCTCTAAAACTGGGTTTCATTTTCCCTCTGGGAAACAGCTCTGGGTTGTTTCCAAATTCAAATGGGATTTGTTATTTCACCCCATCCTCTTTTCAGACTTTTTCTGAGTCTCCTGTTAGGAACATGGGCTCCTTGCTTTGGAAAATGTCATTGCTACCAGGTTTGTCCTGATTCCTGGGTGCAGACAACTGTTCCCCTGCCTTTGATAAAAACTGTCACTATCCTTTGTGGTTTCACCACTGATCTGATCACAGAAAATGGACTGGAAGAAAGTTTAAAGAGTTTTCTATGCTTTCCAGAACCATTATTCTGTAATATCCAGATGACTTAAAAACCCAAGGGCATGCATTTGGCTGCTTTGTTTAATCTGAGAAGTGTGGGGTTTTTTTTTTTTTCCTTTTTTTAAGCATGAACTTAAGTCATGTGGGCATGAAACCAGTTTTCAATTGCAGAAGGCAATTTCAGAGCATTTTCGGTAGTTTGGAAGCCTTGCATCTTGCTGAAAGCCTGATGTTCACATGTAGAGTGAGAGGCTTTGAAAATTCCCCTCCTGATCTGCTGTGGAGAGTTTGTGTGTCCCTGCATCCAGGGAAACCTCTAATGTTTTTGGGAGCTGAAGAAGCTTTGAATGAGCATTCAGGGTGGGTGTTCTTGTCGAAGCCACTCGAGTTTTACATTTTTGAGGGGCTAATGGGGAGAAGCGGATGAGGCATGGACAGTGTTGTGTCAGTGTGGGAGTGACTGCCAACACCCAGCAGGTATCTAAGAGAGACTTCCCTCTTGAGGATGCTGGGGTTTTTTTTAGGCTGGTTGAGACCTTCCCAAGGATTTTGATGTGAGAGAGGCTGGAGTGGGATGGGGAATTTCCCTCCTCCACCTGTAACAGGGTCTGTGTTTGCAGCTATGATGGGGTGCCCTTTCTGATGCATGACAAGACTCTCAGGAGAACAACCAATGTGGAGGCGGTGTTTCCAGAGCGGGCCTACGAGCACTCCTCCATGTTCAACTGGACTGACCTGCAAAAGCTCAACGCTGGAGAGTGGTTCCTGCAGGTGGGTGCCATGGAGCCATGGGATCACAGCTCCTGCCCAGGTCCTCTTCGAGGGTGGAAGGTGTAGATCCATCTCCTTGGTGGTGTGGTGCAGCTGGACCAAGTGTGCATGGGACATGTTTAGTTCTATCTCTCCTAAACTTAGGCTTGGTCTAAGCCATGTTGTTTTTCTGTGCCCCTTCTGGAAAAAGGGGCCCCAAGCCTGGTTGACACCACAATGAACTTCAAGACCCCCCTGTTATAATCACTTTTTTTAATGTGATTATAAAAAAGACAGAAAAAACAGTGTGTTGTACACCGTTCCCCTTCTTTTGAATTTTATTTTGGGACAATCATCTCCACAAAGAAAAAGTAAGAAAGTCTTTGCACTGGGTGGGTCTGGGCTTTGTGGCAGTAATCCTGGGATTTGCTTTGCTTCCAGAATGACCCTTTCTGGACAGCGGGGTCTCTCTCAAGGGCTGACTACTTGGAGGCTGCCAACCAGTCAGTCTGCAAGCTGGAAGATATGCTGGAGGTGATCAAGGACAACACATCCCTCATCCTGAACTTCCAGGATTTGCCAGCAGCTCATCCCTACTACAGCACTTACATCAACATCACCCTGGAAACCATCCTGGCATCGGGGATTCGGCAGCAGGCTGTGAGTTCTGTGGGGTTGGAGATATCTCCAAAATAGGTTTCTTTATGGTTTCCCCTTGTGTGTCTCCAGTGGGGCATCACTGGAAATTGTGCTGGGCACAGAGGTTGGAATGGAGCACCTGGTACAGCTCAGCAGAGGTTCTTTCTCTCTGGGTATAAGGAAACTGGTTCTCCTTCTGTTTTTTTAAAGCCCCCACTAAGGCCACAACAGAGATGGAGGTGAAGAGCAAGAGAAAAGTCGTTCAAACGTAGATGTGGGGATGTGAAGAGGGATTTCTCCCTCAGGTCTTTGGTTCCCTGTTGAAAATGCACGTGGCTGCTTCTGTGCTGCTCTGATGCTTTGGTAGATGAGTGTGGGAATCCAGAGCATCCCTCTGGCTGCCCTGGAAGGTCTGGGACCCTGGCAGGGGGTCAGGAACCCCCCTGTACAGAGCCCTGAGAGACACTGTCTCTGATCTGTCCACGCAAAAGATTTTTAAATCTTACAGGATGAATTACAAGCTCTGAGTGTTTGATATAAGTAGTAATTAGTGTAGCACGGGTGCAAAAGTAGAATTTTAGGATTCTAGGTAAGGGGTTCAAAGGAGGCAAGATGGAGGAAACTGGGCGTTTTCCTTGTCCTTTTTCTTCTTCTTCATGCCCTCCATGTTTCACTGTGGTGTTGGCATTTTTCTATTGGTTTAGGCTGGGGACACACTGTTCAACATGGGTGATAGATATTGGCACATTATTGTAAATATAGCACACGTAGTTTTTGGTATCTAATGTTTGTAACATCCCACTGAGGGGCAGAGCCCTGCACACTGTCCTGCAAGACAGACCTGCTGCAGGTCAGAGAGAAAATATTTTAGATAAGAAGAAATAAATAACCTTGAAAACCAGCACAGATGAATTACGACCCCTTCTTTGGCAGCGGGGCTGAAAGACAGAGACTTTCTACAATCTCGGGAGCATCTTAATATCACAGATCCCGACAGATGAGTGTCACTGAGTTATGAAGACCAGGCTGGTTGGGGCTTGGAGCCAGAGAAAGGTGTTGGAATGGCAAGGGGTTGGAATGAGATGACTTTAAAGGTCCCTTTCTACCCAAACCACTCTGTGATTCAGTGACCCACTTGACCTCTTGCAGCTGAGCGTGAGCTGTTGATTTAATGCGCTTTGGAATCGCGGTGTGAGCTCAGGGAATTCCATGCCCGGGGCTGGCACATTCCCAGACTTGGGAGCCACGTTTGCCATACCCTGTGCCCCATCTCGCTCCCCCCACAGGTGATGTGGCTGCCAGACACGGAGAGGCAGCTGGTCAGGCGGGTTGCTCCTGGTTTCCAGCAGACTTCTGGCCTCAAGCTGGACGCAGAGCGCCTGAGGGAGAAGGGCATCGTGAAGCTCAACCTGCGGTACACCAAGGTCACCAACGAGGATGTCAGGTACTGCCCTCTGTCAGAGCCCTCAGCATCCCAGCCTCTCTGGCTGCACAGGGGGATCTTTCCAGATAGATTTGCTCTTGAAAGCTTGAGCTGTGCAAGCTTTTCCCTACCCATCGTGGGGAATCCAGGCTGTTTCTGGGAGTGCACAGCTGCCTCTGACAACTCTATGTGCTGTCTCAGGACATGATGAGCCTCTTTGAAATACAAATGTATGATTTGGCTGATTCTTATTGCACTCACAGTTGTGGGAAAAAGTGAAGGCCTTTCACACTGAGTTCCCTCTGAGTGCTGCTTCATCCTCATTAGCAGCTGCCCTTTGCTTCCCTTGGTCTGCTCCAGAGCTGCTAGCATGGAATTTTGATTAGCCCAACGTCTGGATGTGCTTTCAGAAATTTCTCTTTGCAGAAAGAGAAACTCCTGTCCTATATCATCTATTTAGATTGATCAGCTCTCCTCTGTAATGACCCTGGCACAGCAAGAGGTTCCTGTCCTGCCTGAGCCTGTATGTGAACTGTGTGGTGTTTTAGCTCCCAGCTTTGTCCCCTTTCCCAGGGAGGGCAGATTGTTTCTAGTTGGGCTTTTCTGGTTTTTAAAATTTAAATTAAACAGGTTTGCAGAAGAGAAATATCTCCAAAAGAGCTGTCTGGCTGCATGTTAGAGCTGAAGAAGGGGAGAGCTGAGCCTGCAGCTGTTTAAGAGTGTGGCCCTGTTTGGGGTGATCCAGCTGTGTCCTTCCATGGCTGCCAGCAGGCAGTCCAGCTCCTCACCCTTAACACCAAGGATGTGCTTTACCTGTTTATTTTTCCTCCTGTTTGCTCTGTCCCATGGAGAGGGCTCTGTGTCCACTCACTCATCTGTCCCAGTTCATCAGCCCCAATCTCCCATCGACCCCACCTGAGCTGTCTCCAAAATAAGAGCTGTCGCCTGAATGTTTCTTGAACCCTGTTGTGCCCAGTCAGATGTTGCTGCAGCCCTGGTTTAACACAGTTCTTTCAATTCTCCCCAAATCCAGCACCTGGATGCAACATTGCTGCAAGCACCCCTGCCCTTGAGAGCCCCTTTGGAGCACCTTGTTCCTGCTGTGAGCTGGGAGAAGTCCATGTCTTGCACTGTGTGACCTTCCATCTCAAAGTGTTTTGCCAGTATTAAATTGCAGGGATTAATCTGTGCTGCCTGTGTGAGGGGGATTGTTGATGCCTCTGCTTCACAGATGAGGAAATAGAGCAATTTATGTGAATTATCTGGGTCCCAGGTAATTGCCAGTGCTTGGTTTGCTGCTGGCAGCTCCTGGATCCCAGCTGGCAGTTTTAGCTGCTTGGAAATGACCTTGGGAGACTGGAAGCTGTAACTCTGCAATTGTCCCCAAAACAAGGGTGTGGAAGTTGTAGGAGGTGATGCTGGAGACAGGTCTGTCAGTGTTTAATTAGGCAGATTGCCCCCGAAATGTTCCAGGTGTCTGAGGCAGATGCTAATTTCATATCAGCGTGATGAGATGGTTGTTCCAGAAACACACCATGTCCATCATTGCTGGGGAAGCATCTGAGATGGTCTGTGGCCTGTGCCAGAAAGCAGCCAAGAGGTGAGGAAAGCTGTCAGGACCAAACCATTGGCCTGCAGTGCCCTTGCGTTGCTTACGCGGTGCCCATGCCCTGCTGAAACTTTTACTTCTCACAATTCCAACCAAATGAACCTAGCTGTGGCTGGTGGCAAGAAATGAGGTTTGGTGGGGTCCTGCATGTCACCCTGTGTGTGCCTTGGCAGGAACTACGCCATGGCCAACCTGAGTGTGAACCTGTACACGGTGAACGAGCCCTGGCTGTTCTCCATCCTCTGGTGCGCCGGCGTCCCCTCGGTCACCTCCGACAGCTCCCACCTCCTCCGCAAGGTGCCTTTCCCCATCTGGCTCATGGTAAGCACCACCCTGGGAGGGCTGGGAGCCTCTGGCAGGAGGAAATGCAGTGGGTGGGTGTGGAGGTGAGAGATAGTCCAGGGAGGTTTGGTTGGGCTTGATGGTTTTCCCTGCTCTGTCCAGCTGAGCCCTGAGATGGTAATGAATTGATACTCCTTTTGCACAATCCCATCGGTTTGGGTGGGATCCTTAAAGATTGCGTTGCATTCCCTGGAAGAACACCTTTGCAGACCTGCTGAGCAGCTGTTAAGAGTTGCAGCAGAAGCAGGCACACAGGTGAACCAGCAAAGCAGCCCTCTGTGTCTTGGCCAAGTTGTAAAATGAGGTTTTTGCCTGTTCTGAATCCCAAATTGAGGACAGGTTTTACCGCTGGCTACCCTGTTGCTGGACAAGAATAAGCAGAGACCCAGTGATGATGGTTCAGCTGAGCTGGGCTCAGCTCGTGTGATGACCACTTAGATTGGCAACTGGAACCAGACCTACCAGTGCCTGAAAGGACAGAAATCACATTTACAGCATGGGGCTGTGCCTAAAAGGTCCCATCTGCACTTAAAATGGACCCTACATGGATATATTTCCCTATTTTCCCCCAGACTTGGATTGCCAAACAGCATCTTGCCCTCACCCTGAGGTTCAGCTGAGATAGGAAACTTTCAGCTCAGAGAGCTCTGAGAAAATGTCAGCACACAAAAAGGAGGGAGAGTTTCAAATTGTTCCTGATTGCAGTTTTCCCTGATAGTTTTGGATGACAGCCTGGCATTAGGAAGGTCATAAATATTGTGATTTATACCTAACCCCTGCAGCTCTGTGCTTTTCTTGCTCCTCAGTGGTAACTGCAGCCATGTGTGGTCTCCCTGTGATTGCACAAACCCAAACGTTTAAGGTCTGCTCCTGTTTTCTGTCTTGCAGCCTCCAGACGAGTACCACCTAATCTGGATCACATCTGATCTCATTTCATTTCTTGTAATTGTAGGAGTTTTTATATTCCAGAAGTAAGTTTGTTACAGCTCTGCTCTTGTGTGTTTGTGACCTGTGTTTTTGTCCAGATTTTGGGTGGAGATGGGAGAAAGGAGTACCCTGAGCCTCAGTTCTTGGATTGCAATAGCAGGGGAAATATTCATTTAAAAAATCCTTGCAAACAATAATTCCTCTCCCAAGATGGGATGGAGAATTGGATGCAGTTTTAAGAATGAGAGATCACTAATTAGTAGTGTCAGATGCCTTGCTTTTGCTCCTGAAATATGTGGAAGAGAAACTGTAAATGCTTTAGGGAAATGGATGTTGAGAAAGACATTACAGTGCTTTAAAGGAGGAATAGGAGAGGGATTTTGAGATTCCACCACTGCAGTGTTCAAAAAGAACATGTTACAGTTTTCTTGAATCAGTTTGTTCCTGTTTGGATGTAGAAATATTACGTAATCATGGAATGGTTTGGGTTGGAGGGGACCTTAAAGATAATTTAGTTCCGACATCCCTGCCACAGGCAGGGAGTTACTGTGGGAAATGTTACGATACTGCAAATCAAATCAGCTGCTTAGTTAGAAAGGAGAAGGAGAAGCTCTACTCCGGAAGTTGGACTTTTCTGCAGCAAAGGACTTGCTCTTCCAGGACCCTTGTGCAGGACAGACCCCTTTCCCTGATGTTGCAGTTTCTCCACCACATGAAAGAGTTGCTGGCGGGGTTGAGGATATGTCAAAACCAAATCAGAGCAGAATTGCCCAACTACCACCTGCTGATGTAATTCAGCTCTGGGGAATGGGGCTTGGCATTTGGCCTTCAGTGTCGTGGTTGATTTTTTTGGTGTGTTTTTGGTTGGTTGGTTTTGGTTTGGTTGTTTTGGTTTTTTTCTCCAAGTCTTTTTTGGGGCAAACCAGAGCTGCTTCCTTCATGCAAGGAGGAGGGGGTGGGTGGGAGCAGAGGCACTGCTTCGATGTGCTCGTGCTCTGTCCTCTGCATGGCTTCTCTCTCCTCAGCCATGGTAGGGACTGCTCCTGCTCTTCTGCTCCAGCCCCAGTGACAGGATCATGGCAGCCTCTCCAGAGGGGAAATACCAAATGTGATGACTTCTAACTAACCTTTTTTTGCCTCTTTGCCTTGTTTATTTTCTTACTGCTCTGACTGTTGTGCATGTTCCTCCTCTTTCTCTCTCTGCTGCATTCTGGCATCTCACAGCTATCACATGATCAGGTAATTCTGGTGCTTTCCTCCTCTTTCTCTTTTTCATTCAATCTTCCTTTCTTTCTTTCTCCCTCTCTGCTATGGCTTCACTGCAGATGGTCAGGGCAGGATGCAGCTTTTCTGATGCTTTCCAACATCTGGCTTCGGGAGGGGACCGTGAGGGTGTGAACTTTGCATAGTTTTTAGCCATGAGCACCAGGGAAGTCTGATGCTGAAGCCAGTGGATGTTTTGAAGGCAGTGTGACCTTCTGTTGCAATGATCTAAGTCAGTGCCTTTTAAAACAGCCCAGTTCTGAGGTCCCAGGGCACACTGTAACTGGGGAGTAATTACACTGTAATTGTAATTCCCAGAGGATGTAATGCTTTCTCTGTGGAAATAAACCCATGCAAAATATCCCCTTCCTTCCTGTGTCTAGCAGAAATGTTTGAGACCAGCCTCTATCCCAAAGAAAATCATGGAATCTATTCAATTATATAAAGTAGCACTTCTCTAATTAATTCTCTGAATTAATGGGGCTGCTAACTGGAAAGGTTTGGCTCATCAATTGGGATCTTCCCGAGTTGCACCACTGTGGAACTGGAAATACAGTGTGAAAACAAAGAGCACTGCAGCAGGGGAGAGAACTGAGCCTGGGGCATTGGATTTGAAGCTCCATCAGTCAGAATCCCAGATTTCTCCTAGTTTTGGCCCTTCCCTCACCAGAGATTCCCACCCCTTTGGAGGGAAGCGCTGGCTCTTGTCTGCACTAAAGCCTTCGCCGCCTCCCCACTCGGACCGAACTCTTCACGTGTTCCCTTCTCCATTGCTCCTGCTCTGTGCCATGGGGTTGCATTCCTGAGGGTTTGCTTGCCCCCAACCCCTGCCTTGGGGTCGGGGTCAGCCCCTGCAGGTGTCCATGAGGTGCTTTGGTGTTCTGGCCTCATGACATCTCCCCAGAACAGGGCCTGGCTGCAGGGCTGGGCTGAGCCCTCCTGTGGGTGCAGGGAGGTTAGGGGGTCTCCTCGCCTCCCCCTTGCTCGTGGATGAGGAGAAGGCAGGCTTTAGGCAGGAGCCGGCACAGGAGGGGGACTCTGCAGCTGGCTTGGCTCTGTGCTTGCTCCATCTTACCACCTCAGTGCTGATCAAGCCCATTTTTTTCCTCGACCTGTCCCTGTGCCACCCCCTCTCCATGGCATTGAGCATCTCCCCTCCCGCCCCAGGGTCTGGCTGTGGCCCTAACCCGGTGTATGCTGTCTCTGTGTTGTTGTCCCAGTATTTTTTAGTCTGTTCCCACCCCGTGTCCGTCTGGTCTGCTCTGACGCCAGCCTCCCAGAACAGGACCTTCCTGCTGTCTCTCTGGCCTTTTTGCACGCTGCTGTCCCAAACCTGGTCCATCACAACAGAGTCCAAGGGGGTAGGAGAGGTGCTCTTTTCTATTCAACCATCTTTTTGGAGATCCAGAGGCTTCTGACCACAGCACAGAGTGTGTCACGTGGTGTTGGTTGGAGTTGCATCCTGGTTAAATGTGCTGGTGGCTCTTCTGAGAGGATATTTCAAAGCACCCCTGAGAGATGGGGTGACTCTCTCCCTGGTTTAGGGAGCAGTGCATCCCTGTGAGAGGAGAAGTCATCTCCTCATGTGTGTTTTCCCACCCTGGGTCTGCTCACAGCCATCACGGGAGGTGGAGAGCACAGAGCAGTGCTTGCTCCTCTTGGCAGGAGGAGAAAAGCCCTTGGTCCCTGCACATGTTTGAGGCTGGGCTCTCTGTGCCTCAGAATGACCTGTGTCCTCCCTGGGATAGCTGGGGTCTGTGGGTAAGAGGTCACTTCTGGCCACAGAGTGACTTGATGCTGAAAATCCTGGTGTGGTGGGCAAAGAAAAGACTTGTACCAATGTGTTTGGGACCTGATTTAGAGTTTAAGGAGGGTCTTATCCTGCGAGATCTTGCAATCACATTGGTCTTAGTCGGATCTGCCTGCAGGGGATACTAAAGCAAAAAATATGTTCTTCCAGGTCAGTTTAGATGATGATGATAGAAAAAAATATTGTTTTATACTTCAGTGTTTTTGCCTCCTTGTGCTTCCTCTGCATTGCTTCTGTCCATGGGTCTGTGAGTTGTGTCGTGTTGCCTTCCCACCCCTTCTTTTCTATGTAGCCTTCATCTGTACCCTGGTCAAAGCCTGATTCAGGTCACCCACTGTTGAGCACTGGGACTTGGGAAGGGGGTGGAAACCCTACAAAACTGACACCAGCTACATTTGCCTGGGAAAAAAATTGCAGAACCTCCTTTGTGGATGTTGATAGTGCTGATGCTGTAGACCCAGGCTGGAGATTGGTGGGCTCCTCAAATCTTCTGCTCCTGGGGCTGGCTAGGGGATTAGAAATTGAAGAGAAGGTGATTGTTTTGATCACCTTCTCTTGTGTGGGTAAGCCACTAGATGGTGCCAGCAGATCAGAAACCTCATAGGCCACCCTAAATCCCTGCTGTTTCTTTATCAACTAGTTGTAGGGCATCCCTGGCTCTGGCAGGGAGAGTGGGATTTACTAATGGCGCAGTGGGGTGTGGGCTATCGAAGCCTGGCCTAAAGGTCATCCCCTTGTGGTGGGATCTTGGGAACAGCTGCCTTGGCTGAGCCCACCAGGCCGTGTTTTCCCCTATTCCATCAACCCACCTTCCCCTCCTCATGAGGCTCTGCCACAGGGCTGCTCTCAGTGCCCCCAAGTGCCACATCCACGTGGCTGCTAAATCCCTCCAAAGATGGGCACTCCACCACTGCCCTGGGCAGCTGTGCCAGGGCTGGAGAGCCCTTTTGGGAAAGGAATATTGCCTATACCAAATCTAAACCTCCCCTGTCACAATCTGAGGCCATTTCCTTGCTGTGTCTCAGGTTAGAAACTTTAAATTCTCTCTGAGCTCTCTTCTCCCACAAGCCTGACCATGGCACTCGGTGAGGGAAAATTTGTAGTTTCTTTACTTGGCTGGTTCTCTTATTCTGTTCCCTCTAAAAGTTTAAACACCTCTGTCTCCTTTGTACAACTGGAGGGGGCTGTGAGACAGCTGCAGCCCTTGTGGAAATTAGTTCATGGATTTGTGAATCCATGGGTCTAATTCCCGGGTGCAATTAGGGCACTCAAGGTGCTTAAAGATGCCTGAGGTCACTCATCTCTGAACATCCTCCTACCACTTGGGGTTGTGCAAGGGAGCAAAGGGTCTCTTGCACTGAGGATGCTCCTGTGTCTGGAGTGTCTGGAGAGACCAGTCCCTGAAATCCTACTCCTGTCTTGCAGGTGGCGCCTGGGGAGCATCAGGACCTACAACCCAGAGCAGATCATGCTCAGCGCTGCTGTCCGCCGCTCCAGCCGGGACGTCAAGATCATGAAGGAGAAGCTGATCTTCTCAGGTAGGGATGGGGCTGCTGGGTGCCTCCCTCAGCTCTCACCCCACTGAGGGAGGAGCTGCTCCTGGTTCAAGGGTCTTTTCCTGCTGTGGGGCAGGGGACTGGACTGACCTTGCTGCACTGCGCTTGTGGGATATGGGCATGGCTCATGGGGGCTGTTGGTTGTGAGCCCTGGTTGTCAGGCTGGGGGGGTTTGTTTTTGTGAATGGGATGATCCTTAAGGTCCTTTCCAGCCCAAACTGTTCTGTGATTCTGTGGTCCATCCCAGCACTGATATCTCAGAAATCCTGCATTTAGCATCCCGGGTTATCCCATCTCGCATCTTCTGCACTCACCATTGTCAAAGGCCATAAAACCCACTAATAATGGCACATGTGACCACAAATATGGTGATGAGGTTGGGGTAGACCCGGAATTCAGTGGCATTAGAGGTTGTGGCATTCCTGATATCCTCGTGCTCCTCCCAGAGTTTATTTCTGTTGGAACACATTGGTAATGTGTCCATCACAAGCCACCTCTAAAAAAAAGATAGCAAAACTGTGAGCAAAGATGGAAATGTTTAGCTTTAAAAGGTTAAATGTGGTGCATGAAGCTGGAAAGCTCACCTTTGAAGGAATGTGAATATAATCCCCCCACCCCCTGAGCGTTGTTATGGGTTTTCTTTTTTTGTATTTAGGGTCTGGAGATGCCCAGCAGGGATCAGGGTTTAGTGCTCTGGGCACAGACAGAGCAAAAAGGCAACTTTGCTTACAGTGTGAAATGCCAGCCAGAGGTGGTGAAAATCAGGTATAAATCCAGGGAGTCCAGACAAGGAAAGCAGCTTGGCACAGCAGAATTAAGCTTCCCTAATATGTCCTAGACATAAAACATCCCAGACATAAAATCCCTTAGAGGTGGGGGGTGCAGATTGAAGTTTTGTGCCTCTGAAACAACTGTTCCTGCTGAGGGTGGGTGTGTCACCATTAAAACATTGGTGGGTGCAGGTTTTTCCCAGTGAAATCAGTGACTGGAGGAGCCAGTCCTTTCCCAGGATGGGTAAGGATTAGGTTCAGGTACTTTGCCACTCTCCCGCAGGTGGCTTGCCCAGCCTGTGACAATGGCATCAGGTGTAGGGGGAAGGGGAGGGGATGGCAGAGGGGATCCAGCTCTGCCTCTGGTGGTGCCCGGATTTTGTAGGGCTGAAATGTGGAGCTGAGCTCCAAACTGGAGGCAGATCGTGATCAGAACCGGTTGTAAATGAGAGCCGTGTTCCTAATTCCCTGTGGGATCAGAGGGATGCCATGCTGGGATTGCAGGGGGGAAGCTCCTGTGATGACCTCCCTGCCTCCTCTGCCCTTCCCAGAGATCAACAACGGTGTGGAGCCCGCAGAGGAGCTGTCCTTCTGCTCCGAGAACGGCTATGCCAACGAGATGGTGACGCCCACGGATCCCCGGGACACCAAACTCCGGCTCAGCTGAGGGCTCTGCTGCGGCCCCGCGCGCTCCGGCAGTGAGAGCCGTGCTCTCCTGCTTCCCGGGGCATGGGAACCTCTGAGGAACTGCTGCTCGGGCAGAAACCCGCTCCCACTCCCCACCACTGGCTGCTCCACCTCCCTGGTTGTGAGGCTGGGGGGCTTGTTTTTGTAAATATGTAGAAAATCTGAAATTTTTTTTGTCTTTTTTTTTTTTTTGAGTGTAATTTTTCCAGGGCATGAGTGGAAATACTGTGTTCATTAAATCCTCAACCTTACGGCTGAAGTTCTTTGAATCTTGATGTGAGAGCCTGAGTCCCCTTGGGGGGTTTTGGGAGCAACATGTTGGACCTGTGTCCCATTTCTCCCCCTCTCCCTAATCCAGTCCTTCCCCTGGTGCAGCGACTGTGTAGCTGAATGTTGTGATGTTCTTGTGAAGTGCTGATTTTGTTATGGTTTCTTTTGTTTTTCCCCCGTTCCCCTTTTCCTGGGCAATGAAATTGTAGCTCTGATGCAACAGGAGGCTGTTGGGAGAAGAGAAGCTTGCCTAGGAGAGGAATTCTCGCTGCCCTTCCCTACTGAAGTTCAGAGCCAGGGAAGGACTTGCACTGGCTCAGTCACTTGGGCACCTGCTCCTTGTCCCATCCTCCTTCCCCAGAGCCTGGATGCTCCATGGGGAATGGCCTTCTTGGAATGTCCTGCCAGAGTTTTGAAGACAAATCCTGAGCATTGGCTGTAGATTGGTCTCTGCTGGCAGCAGTTCTTGATTTCTATTTTTTTCCCTTTTTTTCTCTCTTCTCCTTCTCTCTTCTCTGCTGGGAGCCCAGGTGGCTTGTGACAGGCAATGCCATGGGCACCATCACTGCTGGGATCCGGCTGAAGTGCCTGCCACTCCAAGTGGCATTTGCAGTCACTCCTTGCTTCCCTTCTGGAAGAGGAGGTGGTGGTGCAGTGGGAGCTTCCCCCTCTCTGGGCCCAGGAGGTGCCCATGGGTGAAGAAGTTGTAAATAGTCTGGAAGGTGAAGCAGCCCTGGGATTTAATTTATTCCTGCAAGGAGACCTTTGCTTCTTGCTGTAAAAGCAGGATCTTTAAAAGCTGCACATTCGTGTCCTCCAAAGGAGTGATGGTCTTGCAGCAGATGCTGACGGGCTCTGAAGGCAGAGGCTCTCATCAGCAATTTTCCAATGCAAAAGGCTTTAACCTGAAATCTCAGAACAGAGGTTAAAAGTTAAAAAAAAAAAAAAAAAAAAAAATAGAGGAGGAGGCAGTCTTGGGGATGCTGATATACATCACATTCTACACCTAAAGCCACGAGAGAAACAGCCCTGAGCAGTTTCTTCTTGTTTTGGAACTGCTCTTTCCTTTTAAGCTGAAAGCCAGTGGCATTTGGAAACCCTGAAGTTTGGGCTTAGTGTCTAAGAGTTGGGGGCAAAAGTGGCCAACTTAACTATGTGAAAAAAACATGTCGCTAATGACAGTGTGAATTTTGATGCTTTAAAAAGCACCACCTAAAATCAAGACTTTATTCCTTTGCATCTCCCTGGGGTTTTTATGAGTGTAAGTGGAATAAGCCCCTCCTCTTACCTTCCCCAAATCCTGTCCTTCTCCATGATACTCTCAAGTCTGTGAAATACAGCTTGTCTTATTCTGCAGAACTGCAAGATTTTGGTGGATTTGAAGGTATTCTGAGAACTAAGTTACTTCTCCCTTTGATGTGGTGCTGTATTGAACCATTCCTGGTGGATTGTCATTGCCAAGTGAGAGATGTTGTTAAACCTCAGCATCTGTTGGTGATCACCTGCATGTTCTGTTTCTATCCTTGGAGAACGCTTTATTGAAAGGTTAAGTACTTAAAAGCTTGGAAGTGATAAAAGCAAACCAAGAAAGAGTTGTTTTCACAATTAATTTTTTTTTTTTAAAACAAGACCCAAATTTCATGCATAATGCACTGACTGTTATTGTCCTGAATATTTGCTACCTTTTTTTTGGAAAAAAAGCAGAGGATGATACTTTTTTGATGAAACTAGAGCTAGATCAAAATAAACTCTGCAATGCTCTGTGAAATAAATTGTCAGTATTCCCCTGCCAGTCTGTTGTTGTTTTGTGTTACGGCACTACACAGAGAGTTTTCCCATTATTTTCTGTCATGCTCAGCACCTGGCAGCTCATTTTAACCCCAAAGGATAAAAATCCCCAAGGGCAAATCACACAAAAACCAGGCTGGGAGAGAATATGAGCTGTTCAAGAGACTTACTTTTCCCAATGTGTTTTTAATTCAACGCAGAACCCCTCTCTGCCCCTCAGACCCCATATTTTTTAATTTGGGGTTTTCCTCAAAAATAATTCCCTGCCTAAGCTACAAAAAAAACCCTCCAAATTATTTCAGGGGCTTTGGGATGGGTTCAGTTTGTCACTTGGAGCCCTTGGCAGGAAATCCTTTATCTCTTGGCTTCACTGAGAGGCTCAACGTGAGCACGAATGAATAAATAATAATAAAAAACCAAACAACTTGGATTGATCCAAGCCCCAGTCGCGCTGTCCTCCCGCCGCTGCCCGCCGGAGGGCCCTGCTCTGCACCGCCGCGCTGTGTCCGCCAGGCGGCGCCCGCGGGGCTTGGCGGGTCCCGCTCCCGGCCGTGATCCCGGTCCCGGTCCCGGTCCCGATCCCGCAGGCTTGGGACCCGCACCCCGCCCAGCAGACAGCGGCAGGACCGGACCCGACCCCCCGGCCCCAGTCCCCGAGCGATGCTCCCGCGGCGCTGAACGGGAACTGCGGCTTTTTCAGTGTCAGACCTTCGACTTCCAGCAGCTCTTCCCGTGGAAAAGCTACTGAAACACAAATCCACCGCCCCCGTGTAAACCACAACCACGGCGCTGCGCTGGCTATTTCCCTTCTCAGCTACAGGTAGCAAAACATTCCCGGGATGGCGGAGTCTCAAGTTAAACCAGATCGTTTCCAGCTAAAACCCAGACGAGGAAAATGTGCCAGCACGGAAAGCTGTCACTGACCTTCCCCCTGCCAAGTGATAACTTGAAAAGTTTCCAGCTACATCTTGGAGAGATAAACGAGGACAAAACCTTTGCAAATACAACCCTTACATTTTCAAACCTGTATTCACCCCACAATCAAGTGACAATTTCTCTTTCTTGCACAGCCTGTAACCTGCCCAAGGTGCTCCGCACGGCCTTTCCAGCTATGCACCAGCACTGGGGATGCTCGCAGAGTCCGGCGCACTCCTCGCACACAAAATTGTGCCGGGACACGCACGCAGATGCTCCATTTCCCTTCTGCCCTGCAGCCTTCCACGGGCACACCACACCCCGGGGCTGTGCACCTCCTTCTCAGCTCTGTGCACCTCACTTTTTTTTCACTGTCGGATCCCAGTTTCCAGCCTTAAAACGTCCAGCAGGTGCTCCCAGTAAATTAAAATAATAATAATAATAATAATAATAATAATAATAATAATAATAATAATAATAATAATAATAGTAAATTATGATAATAATAATAATAATGTTGTAGAAGAAAAAAGCCAGCTTTGGCGTTCCCCTGCTGCCTATAAACGGCACCGACCAAACGCTGCTGTGCGCTTTGCCTCTCAGCTTCCTCATCACGCCTTTGCAATCAATCTGAACTGAAAGTTGCTGAGCTACAGCTGGCACAGATAAATGGCCAGGACAGAGAGCTCACTCCGACCTTGCCCAATGCGCTGGGGAACTTTGAATTTGCATCACAACCAAGTGACAGTCACCCTGTCCTTGCAGGTCCTGAACTGCTGTCCAGTCACGCTCTGGTGCTCAGCTAAATGTGCTAAATATCACCCAATTTCAGTCACCAAATCTGTGCCAGGACAGAAGCAACAGGAGGGCGATTCTTTCCCCTGGCACCACACCCCAGGGTTCTGCGCCTTCCTCCCCAGCTCGATTCCACCTCCAAAATTCAACACATCCCAGGATTGCTCCCACACGAAAGCCACTACCACCGACCTCAGAATTCAATATTTAAGGTCCCTTTTAATCCAAACCGTGCTGTGATTCTGTGATGATTCTATCAAGTATTTGTTGGGGGGGGGTTTGCTCACAGACATCAGGGAAAATGCAGTTCTACAATATGACATGTTTGGTTTCCTTTTGTGTATAATTTAGATCCTTAGCACCCAAGTAAGAGATAAAATAATTAGAAATTAGTTGAAATCAGAAGTGAGTGAAGAAACTGAGGTGGAGTCTGAAATGCAGCTGTACGAAAGGTACAGGAGTAAGAAAAAGAGTAAGAAATAAAAAATAATCCCAGCAGGAATAAAAAACGTAAGAAAAAAGACACAGAAAGTTGGGATAGATAAATCCAGACAGTACAGAAAATTAAATGCCCTCTTAATCCTTAAGTTTTTCCTTTCAGGTCAGCCTAGAAGAATCCCAGCAGGAAACTAATTAAACTTTGCACCTTTTCAGATTTCACTGAGGAAAGAAGCACCTGCATTATTTTGGCAACCTTTTTACACACCAAATTTACCAAAAAACACTTCCCCTGCCCACATAATTTGGGTTCCTACCTGCAGCTTCAGAGATGTGTGGATCTACCAGTCCTACGTGATCTGCCAGCTCCAAACTGCCCTTGCAAGGAGCAAAAAGCTGAACTGTGCTGAGGACTGGATATTTCAGCAACTGAAACCTGCCCCAGGTGTTGAGGGTGCACATTTTATCCAGGAGCCAGCTGCAGGCAATCAGGAGAATGAGGTGTCTTCAGCAGGTGATTCATTTAACTCATCAACTCTCTAGAAACCAGCCTGTAATGGGTGCTTTTTAATTTAGGAGCTGAGTCTCAGACAGCCTAAACAAAGCATATTATAAAAGAGATGTGTCAACACCTTCTAATTGCTATGAAGATCAGGAAATTTCATATTTGTCTGCCCCAAAGAAAATAGCAAGAAAAAATAGTAATAATAAAAAAGGCAGAATAAAAAAAGCCCAAGTAACAAAATCCCAGACCTTGAAAAATTAGATCCTAGCTCCTGTTCAGGTAATATTTTTTTTATAGGCAGCATTATTCTCTTTCTAGCAAAGTATTTAAGTCAGAGAACACCGATAGCATAGGCAACATGACTTACGTAGCTTTTATTTGTTTTCTTGTTTG
Organism: Anomalospiza imberbis; assembly: GCF_031753505.1. Lineage (NCBI taxonomy): Eukaryota > Metazoa > Chordata > Aves > Passeriformes > Viduidae > Anomalospiza > Anomalospiza imberbis. Next base: position 31,928,978 of record NC_089682.1, read on the forward strand.
CTCTCACGGCACCAGGGTAAGTTGCCCCTGACCAATGACGGTCATTTCAGTGGCTTTAAAAAACAAACAAACAACCAACCTAAAAAAACAAACAAGAAAAAACACCAACCCCCCCCCCCCCCAAAAAAAACCTCCCTAAAACCAAGGCTGCAAATTGACAGTAGCCTGAACCAAAGGCAGGAACCAGTTGTTCTGCTGCCAAGTATCAAATGATATTTTTGTTATGATGCATGCCTGCATACCTAAACCTCAAATTCTGTGGAGAATTTCAAGCAAAGAAATGAAAAAAAAAAATCTCTATTTGCTTGGTGTATAAATACACAGATAGATCGATAGACAGATATCAGAACAAGAGAAAGGGGGGAAAATGTTGTCTTACTTGCACTTGTGTACAGCGTGACTGCTAAGAAACACAGACTTTTAAAGAAATAGCTTCACATTCCCAGATGATCAAAAGAATGTTAAATGCTATCACCTAATGCAGTCAATGCCCAAATCTGAATGTACAGTAGTACTGATTAATGACATCAATTAATCACCGATTTTACATCAGCTAAGCTAAAAACAAACCACACAAAAGCAAACCAGACCAACCAAAAAAAACAACAACAAAAAACCCAACCAAAAACCCTACAAACAAACAAATAAACAAACAATCCAAACAAAATCAAGAAAACCACAAAACCCCACATTTTTTGCACAAGTTTCGGAAGGGCAGGAGGATTTTGACTCATTCTTTGGTGAATTTTTTTCCACCAAAATTTTTGTTGAATTTAAAGCGGAAAGGAGCACGCAGTCCCCTTGCTGCCCCCTGGCGGCCGCGGGCCGCACACGCACCCTCCGCGCCAGCGCTCCTCGCTAATTAAAATGTAATTAAAGTGCCATTAAAATGTCATTAAAGTGTAATTAAAGTTAAATTTAAATGTAAAAAAAATGTAATTAACCACTGGCTGTAGGAAAGAAGCCTGTGGTGGCCGTGAAGCCCATGCAGCGACCCTGAACTTTGCCCTGCAGTGATGCTGTACATGTGCTCTGGCATCGCTGGTCAAAAAAACAGATGGATTTTTAAACTAATTTAAATTTACGCTTAGTGTAAAAGTGTCTTCTGTGCGTGTTAATACTGTATTTATTCATTAAAGTTCATGAATGTTGCTGTGCTCAGGACAGGAGGGACAGGGGACTGCCAGAGCGGATCCAGCTGAGGGATGCAAGGATGCTGAAGGGATTGGAGCATCTCCATGCTGAGGAAAGGCTGAAGGAGCTGGGGCTGTCCAGCTGCTTATGCAGCCACTCAAGCAAACAATACAAATTTCAATGCACAGGAACTTCTTGCTTTATTTATAGCTCCACAAATCATGCAGGAGCTTTTATTTTTGATAAATGCCGGATGCTGATGCTAACCAAATATCCTGTATTTGGATTGTTTTGCTAAAAATAACTTCAGAGAAAGCAGGTCCAGCACTGGTAGTGATTATTCAGACAAATCCCTGGCTTGGCTATAGCAGAGGATCCTTTCTGAACCTGCAAACTTCTCCCAGCACGCTGTTATTATTAACTGCACCCACAGTGCTGCTCAATCAGGTGTTACACATTAACAGTTAACTTTCCTTTTCCCCACCTTTCTTTCTCAAAAAGAGAACAGGCTTGACTTTGGTTTTCTTTGATGTATAAGTATTTATAGTACAAAGTTAAGAACCCAGACCATCTGCTCCTACACTTGTCCTCTATATTTTCCCATTAAAAAAAACCCCAAACAAGCAAAACCTCACAAAACTTTCAGTGCTGTCTTAATGTCCTGTTCTGTCTCTTGATTCTCACATCCAAAATATTACATGTTGTTACACATGCAGGTAAGTAGCTGTAAAGAGTAATAAATGGCAATAAAATAATGGTTAATATGACTTTTATGTAGATAGAGAAACATAGTAATCTATAATGGCAGAAAGGCCTATTGAGAGATTATTATCTTTTACTAGAATAGAGACCTGAAAAAAAAAAAAAAAAAAAAAAAAAAAAACCACAAAAACACCACAAGCTTTTCTTCAGGTTTGAAATGTGTAAAAACCTTTGCAGCCCAGACTACAGTTGGCAAATTTTACCAGCAAACGCTGAGAAATGCAATTTCAGGGCAGACAAAACCCTTTGCCAAATCTGAATTATTCACCATCAGTTAGAGCCAAGAAGAGAAAGAGCTAGAATGTCAAAAGGATTTATCTTATTTCTTCTGAAATGGAAACAGTGACCGAAGTCATAAACAAAAGCCCTGACACAGACACATGCAAACAGTTCCCGTTCCATTCACAAACCAGCAGGCAGCACTCCAGGAGCTAAAGCAGGGCAGCTGCGAGCTTTGAGTGTCCTCCTCACTTTTGGGACAGCTCATTTTTCCATGCACAGCATCCTGACTGTCTTTGGGCAGCCCTGAGGTGCAGCTTGTCTGCTTGCACTGTTACATTGTGTTGTATTTTAACCTCACTAGTGAAGGGACTGAGTCAAGCTCAGATTTTGTGTGACGCATCCAAGGGCGGGGGGGGGGCGAAGAGGTAAAACACCCAAACTGATTGCATTTCCATGCCCCAGCTTTTAAAAAGATCATTTGGCTTTAAAAATAATATTAATCAAAAGTAAAATACTTTAAAAACTTCAACTCTTTACTCCCTTATGTTCAAAATACCTGTTTCAACATGATGTCCTAATCTATGTGCAGCCAAACACCCACATGCAGCTGCATTTCTTGTAGAATCTTGCAGAATTGAATAGAGGTCTTTGAAAATTGTCCATTTTCGAGCCATGATTTTGAGCATTTTTATATGACTGGAATCACCAGAGAGCCAAGGTGGACCAAGGAACAGTGTAAGCAAAATAGATGTTTACATGACATAATATATTAAATAAAACTGATTTACTGTTTGCTATTTATGAAAAAGGAAACAATCCCAACAACAGCATTGTAAATCTTGGTTTCTGATGTGTTTTTAACCTCAGGAGATAAATGCTATACAAAACAAACTCTTGAGCTCCTAATTCTTCTTGAGTGGATCATTGATGAGGTTTAGAAGGGTTAAATGCTCAGGAACACAGATTTTTCCTGGGCAAACAGCAGGAGAAAATGCCAGGGGTATTCTCCACAGCCCAGAGGGTGAAACTGGGAGCTTCTTGCTTGGCAAGGCCAGTGCCAGAGCCCTCAGGACAGGGCTCAGGACCTGACAGGTGTTTCCAAGACACACAGGAGCTGCAGCTGGGCCCTTCCCACCATCCCAGTCCTCAGCTTTTGGGATTTGTAGGGGGTCAGGTCAAATCCATCTCTTGAAGAATTATTATTGTGATGAGTTTGTGATGCTTGTTCTTTTCCTTCAGGTTAAACCCTCAAGTGACAAAAGGAGCACAGGATGGTATCAGTTAATAGAGGGGGGAGTTTTATCCCAGAATTTCTTTTTGGACTCCTAACAGCTCATTTTCAGAAGGGAGAGCAACGACCCAGCAGTGATGTATGCTGGTTCTCAACACCTCTAGCATACATCAGACAGGGAAATCAGCTTGCAACACACAGAAATATTTCCTGACTCAGATTCAGGCATTTAATGAACTTTGAGCCTCTTGCTGGCTGCAGAAATAAAATGCTGTGCTGAAAGTAAGAAACTCTGAGAGCTGTCAGAAGCAAAGGTCTCTGCCCTCCCACATTGTGTGCAGTTAAGGAAATTTACATGGGATTTCACAACAAAAATTAATGCATTTTTTCGGTCCTGAGAGCCTGTCCACTTGATTTGTTCCATTGTTTCTGCTGGGCAGTGGCTGCAAAACGTTACACAAGGAGTGTTTGCTGAGTGCTCCAACAGAAAGACACCTGAGCAGAGGAGTGGCATCCTCCCAAGTGACACGTCCTCCTGCAGGAGCTGCTCCAGGCACCTCAGCCTGCTCACCCCGTCAGCAAGGCAGGGCCTTCACACCCAGGGCACAGAAGTACCAAAGACCAAGAGGTGTTTGAAAGATGAAATTGAGGGGTTAATTAAATTAAAACAAGTCAGTGTTAAATAATCCCCATTCAAACCCAGACAATAGCACTCCGCAGACAGCAAAAATAGAAATGACCCTGGACTGTTGTACTTTATTTTGAAGCTAAGGAATACATTTAATTGTCCTGCATTTGAAAGTACCCTAATGTTTTCTAAGAACAGATGTCCAGTTTTTTGCATTTTTTGAAAAATGCAACGTGGTGCATTTTTGTCCCTATTCACTACCCATAACAAGAGGGTCTTTACAGATGGCTACAACATGAACACTTGAGCTGGAAATTGTATGGGAATGCCTTCAGAGATTATTCATTTATTTGTTTGTTGATAACGTGTCCTGTATTTATTCCTTCTAAACTGAAATGATTCCTTCCAAAATTCTGATGACAGTTCTGCTGTGTCACTCCACAGTCAGTGTCACAAGGCCATCTGGTGTGCTGAATTTTTCCTGTCAGTGCTAAAATAAAATGCACCCCTTTATCTTAGCCAACATGAATGATAAGGTTTGGTTTCCCACTTCCACATCCTGAATCCTTTTCCTTTTTCCTGTTGTGATCCCCTTGCTGCCCATCCCTGGGTGGCCCAAGCTCCCTCCTGTCCTGCGTGGGATGAGCCCACGCTCCCTGTCTGGCTGGGGGGAGCTGCCTCTGTCTGCCCTGCCATGGTTCCCAAAGGGAAAAAATAACCCACCTGAGCCAGGAGGGGCTCTAGAAGAGACCTGGGAGGCAGCAGGGTGAAAATTCCCCTTACTTTCCCTATGGCAGGGCTGTGTTTTTTAATAAATTCAGTAAAAAAGCCCCAAGGAACCAAAAATGCAGCAGGGGCTGAAAATGACCCAGCTGAAAGAGTATAATTGGATTTGGAGAGGGGAAGCCTGTTTCAAAAGAAAATTCTTGGGATGCTTGTTTTTAAAGGGGTAGCAGCAGCCTCCAGAAAACAACAAAGCAGCTGCTAGAAAACGAAGGGTAGAACGAGGTCTGACCTCAGGTTCTGCAAATCTCTCACATCCTTGGCGAGGATAACCCTCAGCTCAGCAGAAGCCAGGTGAACGGCTCCAGACACTGCTGAGAGCACGAGAGTCCCACTGAGGTAAAAAGGGCAAGTGGAGAACAGGACAGGGAGACAGCTTTCAGCCACCTAAGGCAGGCAACATTTCTGGGACAAAGTTTTTAATGTGATTTTTGTAGGTGCTTGTGACTTAAGCGAGTTCCAGTGCTCCGGGAAGCAGGTTGTTTGCAGTTGCAATGCACAGTTGAAGGAGCAGGGCTCAATTTATGCAACACTTCTGTAGAACCACCACAAATCCTAGAAAAAAAACTATGAATCTATACAAACAAGGCAGGCAAAAAAACTATTACCATTAATGCTTCGTCTTCTGAGCAAGAGACTGCAACAGAGCCTGCCTTGAATTGAAATTAAAAAGCTTCCAGGAGACTGCATAGTTTTGTTCAGCAAGAAATAGGGTGAGCCAAAATTAGAGGCAAATTAAGAGATGGCAAAGTGCTGAATGTCTCTATTACCCAAGCAATTTCTCCAGAGGGCCAAATTAATTCTGACCTCTGGGGGATTTTGGTCTGCTCTACAGTATCCATATTTTGTACAGGAAAGCCACGGTTAAAATCTGCCTCACTGAGGGGTTCAGTCAATGCTTCTGCAGAGCAGCCAGTTTTTTTCTGGAATTTGCCCTTTTTTATCAGTTGATTTGCTTTCAGATCACACATGGTAACTGCAGAAGGGTTTTTTACTGTAAGAACATACATGAAAGCACACAGAGGAAAAATTTCATTGCTATTTAGCCGGATAAATGTGGCGGAAAACTGATTTTCCTCGTGATATTTGTTCTCCATAGGCCATCACTTTCAAGTCAACTGTATCTGCTACAAACTGTGGTAATTCATAAAGGAATTCATAAATTCATCATGCAAATTAAAGAATTTCTGCACAACAGTTTTCTGCCTGGACACAAAGATACCCTGTGTTATATACAATTTCCTGGTGCCAGGGGACAGCAACGAAAGAAAAAAACAATAGATGGATATATTGCAATATACAGACATAATAAAAAAGAAAAGGCTGATAAAATCTTTTGATTCCAGCAGTTCCAGTATATGGTTTATGTTCACTTTTTACTACACCCTCTTCCTGTTTGCTTGAGAGCTTATCTTTGACGAAAAACATCATTGTTTAAGGTCTGACTAATACCCACAAAAACAAGGACAGGCTGAGAAGGACACGAGAACTTCAGATTTCTGTACAGCAATTGCATAAGTTAGACTTTTTTTTTTTTTTCCTAGAATAGGACCACTTTTTACACATGTAGATAAAATCTATCACCAATTATACAAAAGCAAACTGTTCCTATTGGGTTACTTGCAATGGTAAGTGTATCCCTAACTCTCTTTGGTGTGGATTTAGGCTCATGTATAAAACAGGCTTTTGCTTTTCTTTAAGACCTGAGGGACATTTAAAATCATGCATGTCAGCAAGCCTTTGTACTATGGATTTCAATATTGACTTTCCCTAAATAACCTCTTTAAAATTTTCTGTTTCTTCGCACTTCTCTGCAGGAAAAACAATTTGCTAATATCAAGCATTAAGGGAAATTTGCACAGGAAGAGGCAAATCAAATCTCTGATTTGTTCAAACAAGACACTCCCTTCCTCAATTTCCTACCTCCTTTCATTGAAGACTATTAAATTCAAATTACATCCTACAAATTGAATGAAACTGAATTCCTCTCTTACCGGTTCCAGCTTCATGAGTAACCTCACAGAGACACACACCCAATCATCGCAAAATTTATACCAAGGCTTAGCTTCAGCTATATTTGTCTTCAATGTATTTACTTGTGTCTAAATGCAAACGGGTCCCAAAGCACTTAAATAATCACAGATCTGAGCTGCCACAAGTGTTTCTTTTTCCTTTTCTTTGCTTTGGAATTCTTCCTATCCTCCCTGATTGTGTCTGAGCACGTTCTGCAGGGTCAAACACTGCCCTGCAAAATCACACTGAAATGTGATTTTTCTCTCTTTGCAGCCCCCCTGACAGGTTTGTCACAGGACACGTTGGGGAAGCACACAGGTACTTCATCGGGAGTGAAAAAGGGGTTTAAAAGAGTCTGATTAAGTGGACAATTCATCACCAAAATCTGTCTTTAGAGCATAATTAGTACTCGCCTCACACCTGATCATTGGTTATTTTACAGGGATTCATAAATTTACTCAAAAATACTACTGCTCTATATTTTTACAGTTTAGCTTCTGCACTCTAACATCTCTATTTTTTAATTTTTTTTTTCTATTACTCTGGATTTTTCCAACCTCTGACGTTGAATGGGGAGGAAAGCAGGACTCTGGTCCCCTGTAACTCATTTGCCAAGCTGTGCTCACTAATCCCTTTAAAGAATAACCTGGCTGGCCAAGGCTTTTCTGGAGCAAAGCAAGGATTTGGCAGCGCCAACCTCGTGGAGCATCCAGTCCCTGGAGTTCAAGGGGCCAGGGGTCACTGCTGAGCCTTCACCTCTGTGACAGCGGCAGCAGAACCAATTTCCTCTGGGCTTTATTTAGCAGGCATGTGGCCAGCAGGGGAAGCAGCCCTTCCCCCAGATGTGCAGCATAAAAAGAGTTATTTATCAGCGAGCTGCAGAGCCAGGCTGTGGTCAGAACAGAGCAGGCTTCTGTAGGACACAGCAGCTCTCCTGTTCCCTGAAACAATGCCTGACAGCAGCCACATTGGAGCTGAGCAGTGCCTGGAGCCTCTTTTCTGGCTTTGTTCTTTTAGAGGACACTGGTTTGCACCCATTTGTCACCAGGATTCCTGGAGGATGGGAGGGTTCCCAGGGAAAGTGGTGGCACTGTCCAAGGTGAGCAGCTGAAGGGACCTTGGGCAGACACCAGGAGTTCCTGACAACCCAGGCCCCATCTCTGCTGACCATTGCAGCAGTCCCTTAAAAACAAGCATTTTTTCTTCTATAAAACCTCCTAAAACGGTGGTCTTTTTGCTTTCATTGTTAAAAAACCCCAACAAAACATAAATAATTCTAAGTTCCTTTCCCAAAACAATTGGCTTTCTCCTCTCCCACTCTGCTAGGAGAAGTACCTCTGCACTTGTTTTGCATAGGAAAAAATACCTCAGATATAAACCATGAGATTCGTCTGGGACCACAGGTATTAATCCATGGTAAACTGTGGGATTGGACAAATTCTGTCCATTAGGCCTGTCTTAGTATTCTTAACTCTGTCCTTCCTTCTAAAGCCACCTGTGTCCTTTACAAAGAGCAAAAAAATCTCTCTTCTGGAGCCTTGCAACTGTAATAAATAGAACTAAATATTTACTGATTTACTGAACTGAGTGTAAAATCATCCTTCCAGCACTTGCAATTAGAAGAATAAAAAAAAAAAAAAAAAAAAAAATCTCTCTGGAGCAGGCATCAGTTAAAGCAGGACATTTCATGTCTGGGACTCTAACTGAGCCATCCTAAACCTGGGCACACTCAAAGCCTGGGTTTTAAAACAAATCCTTGCAGATGGCTTTGAGAAATTGATGTATTTTATCCTCATTTTACTAAATTCTAGAGTTTTTTTAAACTGTAGATAATTTCAAAGCATCTAGGCTTTGGTCTGAGTCAGAAAATTAGAGCTACAGAAATCTCAGTCTCCCACAGTCCCACCAGCTCCATCCTTTTTTGGGGACATCATGACACAATTATCTTGAGAATAGATGACTTTATTTTTTTCTTTTCTATTTTTTTCTTCATACATGTTCAGAAACCACACCAATAACTGTAAAATGAAACTGCAAGTATTCACTGACTGAGACAGAGGCCCACCACAAGAAATTTCAGAGCACTGAAAAATAATTTACCTCAGCAGGAGCAGGATTTTACAAGGGAAATTATTGGCCAGCTGTAACTCTTGGCAGCACTGCCAGCTCCACTTACAAGAAATTATGTGCCTATGCAAATCAGCCAGTTCTTGAAAATCCACAACCCCCAAATGCCGCACCTCAGTCATGCAGCCAAAAGGAAAGGTTATTCCTTCAATATTAGCCATATTTTGAGTAATTTCCAAAAGGACCCGTTTTGCCAACCTTTTACTTCTTTCACAGAGTAAGAATGAGGGAAGAGGGATCTTCACATCCTAATTCTGCTCTCAGACTTTCTGCAGTGCCATATTTCTCTCTCCCTTGCTTCTGAGGCCACACCTTTAAGGCCATCGGGGTGAGGTCCTGAGGTCCAGCGACATGGGGACGGGGAGTTTTGACACTTTGAGTACAGGGATCTGCAAAGCTGAACTTGGCTTATCTCACCTTGTCCCACCAAGTCACACCTGAGCAGTGTGACCCCAGGAAGAGAGAAGAGACAAGAGTGAGGGGAGGCAGAAGTTCTGATGGTCTGAATTTCTACAGCTCCCTCTCCTTCCAACACGCCCATCTTTCTCTCCTGAGGAAACTGGGAAGTGCAGTTTATGAAGAGAATCATTAAATACCTCCTGTGCAGCTTTTCTCCATTCCTGAAGTGCAGTGCTTGCCTTGCTCTCCATGCAGGAAGAGCTGAAGGATGCTTGTTTTAGCTTTTCCTCTGTCCCAAGGCCTTAATCTCTGAGAGTTTGGATTTGGATGCTGCTCTACATGGATCCTCTGCAGCAGAGAAGCACAAAGTAGTTCCGGCTTCCCTTCCAACCCCAGCCAGTCTGTGAGAAGAAGTCATCAAGATACACATTTAAAAATGAAAGCTTAATTCTTCTGCAGTGACAACAGCATCTCAATGATTTTAAAATTTAACTCATCCTTAATCTCACCGGGGAGTTTGAACTGTTGCTTCAAAACAGTTGTCACGTTATCTCACCTTAAATAAATCAATTTGCTCTCTCTCACCTTTTTGTTTAACACTCTTTGCCCAAGAAAAGTGCAAATTTCATGATGGGAGGAAGAAAAAGATAAAAAGAAAGCAAGCAGAAAAAGAATGGAGGAGAAAGAGAAGATCATATGGCTCAAATACCAAGGCAGACTAATGCTTTGTGCTCCTCTTCTTGAATAACACAAAGACATTTTGTTAGTGTAGAGCCCATCATATCTGAAAGGCCTACTCAGCCATGGAAAATGTGAAAAAATCATCTTCACCACTTTTAAACTAAAAGCCACAATAAAAGCAAAATGCTTCCTTATTTATACCACTTCCGAGATTAATTACACATTCAAAAAAACCGTAAGAAATAAATTATCTTTACCAGCCGTTAAAATACCCAGTATTTCTTTTAGCACCTGCTAACAGCTTTTAAGAACACCTAATGTTTGCAGCATTGCACAATATTTACATTTCAAACAAAACAGGAAAGCTTCCTGCTCTCAAAGCTGTAGTTTCTGATAAAACCACTTTAAATAATACTCTTGCCTCCTCATCTCAAACTCAACAGCATCATTTCACCACTTAGCACGCACTAAAAGAACAACAAAGGCAGTAAAGGTGAGTACCCAAAAGGCAGGAAATTTAGTAATCAAAGAGTGCATCACAAAAACACCTCAACCCCGTCACTTACAGCAAACACCGGCCTGGAACGAGCTCCTTTACCGCAGTGCTGCAGCACAAAGAACTTCACAGGGACAGGGAGAGAAAGTCCAGCTCCAAACCCAGCCAGCTGCTCCTAATCAGCCAGCCAGGCTTTTCTTCCAAGGCATATTCCGTATAGCTGCCACCTGGGTCACATTAAATAATCAGCAGGGAAGGTGCAGCAGCCTCCTGCCCTGGGATGCTCTGTGTTTTCCCTGCTTTTCCCTGCTGCTGTGCCAACCTTGCCCCGCATTTTCCTGCTTTGCCATCTATGCCATCCTTGCTCTACTTTTTTCGCCTGCTTTTCCCTGCTGCTGTGCCATTCTTGCTCTGGTTTTGGGTGTTTTTTGTTTTGTTTTGTTTTGTTTTGTTTTGGCTTTTTTTCTTTTTTTCTTCCCCCCCCCCCTGCTTTTCCCTGCTGCTGTGCCATCCTTGCTCTCCATACAACTGGAGCAGATTGGGGCATGTGGAATATTTCGAACTCCACTCGATAAAAGCTTCCAGTCATAATTTTGAGTTCAGTTTTCTGGGCTGAAATCTCCTCGCTGCTACTTAGCAAAGGGGAATGGGCTGATTTTCTTCCACTTATGAAGTGAATCCCAGTGACCTCAGGAAGCTTTGCTGTTATCAGCGTGTCCACAGGCCTGGACTCCTTAATCAAGACACTGATGACTGCATTTATTGTTACTCTGTAATACTACCACATGCATTTCACTCCCCAGTCTCTCCTCATCCGCCAGTGAGCAAAGTGTTGTGGAAAATCACTTCATCAGGAAGGAATCAAAGGCCCTTGCGAAATTTTCCTTGGAGTAATCCGATAATCTGGCAGTTTTCTGAAGGAGCCGTGCATCTGTGATGTGCAGACATCTCATTGCTAGGGAACAAAGCTCGCCCTTAGTTACTGCTTGATGTTTCATTTAAGCTCAAACAACACTGCTGTAACTGCTGCTCCTGCATGACACAGCCTTCGCATTTGTTTGACATTTAATTGTTTAAACCCAGCATTTATTGTTTCCCCAAACAATGCTGCCATTCTCAGATTTTAAAGTGCTGCTAAATGTGGTTTTTCTTCTTAGTTCTTCCTCAGCTTTTCCACTCCAGACCCTGCTGAGGAGCATGTGGGGTGGGTTTTTTATCTCCAGCCAGCTGCAGTGGCAAGTGAGGTGAAATTTTGACTCTACAGGGTGTTGGATGCTTATTTTTGAGAATCTATGTCCATTAAGGCAGAGGCATCAGCAAACCTCGTGTTCTACTTGGTTCCTGAAATGTTCTGAAATTTCTGACAGCCCAAACATTTAAAGGCAGTGGATATATGTTAGAGGTTTGTAACACCCGCCCTCCTGTGCAGCCCTCCTTTGTAGTTGACATGAGGAGGAAAAGCAGGATTTTTCCTTCCCAAGATGATTTCTGTTTTTTTTTTTAATCACATAAGAAAGAAGGCTATTTAATTTTCTGTATGCAAATGCCTTTGCCAACACGGCTTTAACCAGTGAAGCTATTCCCGTCCGTGCGAAAATGCAAATCTAATTCAGTTCAGCAAATTAAGCTGCCTTGTAGGTACAGCTTAGAATGCTCTGAGAATAGAATAAAGCACTTGGGCCAGTGTAAACGCATCTTCATTAGGATTTTTTGCTGTTACAGCTATAACAAATGGAGTTGTGCTTTGCTTTCCCGTGTTCTCAGTGACATGACTATGCCAGCAATGCTTTTAAGAGCAAGCCTGACTCGGGCAGGTCTTGTGTGAGTCTGTCAAACGGCCCCCAGCAAAAAAGGGAAACAAGCTGTCACGAGTGAAACAAGAAGAGAACCGGCTACAAAACACATCAGGCTCCACTGAAGGAAAACATGAAGGAGATTTAGGCCACTGGACCTTCAGGATACTCAGGCAAAACCCATGGTCATGTGAATTGTGTCAAAAAGCAGCTGAGCACCTCACCCCAAAGCTAAAGGTTCTCCTCTGAAGCCCCCAAAAACATATGTGCCAAATACTTTATCTTTTAGTAGCTCAGGTCTTGAGCAACAAATTATTTCCATCATTTGAAGCACTTTCCTGGCATTCAGCTGAAATTGAATGCGAACTGTAGGATCCATTTTTCCTGGCACTGAAAAAAATCCACCATCTTTTTGTTTTCCACCACAGAGCCCCACACCAGGCCAGGTCTTTGGGGGAGCATATTGGGACTGTCTGGAAAACACCAGGTCAAACCTCACTCCTCAACTTGGTTCTCCTAAAGGACCCTCCTTCATCAGTGATATTAAAAAAAACAAAAACAAAAACAGACAGATGAAAACTCCTGGACAAAAAAGGCATAGTTACTTTGTGAAGTTGCATTTTCTGCTCTCTGACAGTGTTCCCCTTCAGGTCAGGCCACTAAACCAGAACTCTGCTAAGTCTAAACTAAATCGTGTCCCCTCCTGATTTAGCAAGGTCCTTCACAAAGCTGTTTGAGCTCCATGACTGGGACCTGCTCTCTGTTCTTGCAAATTGTGCCCTAATCACCCATAAAATCAGCTTTTCTGCTCCACAAACAGACACCAGAACAACCCTGTCCAGCAGGAAGCTCTTTCCTGGATTCTCAAGGGAATGTAGTGTGCGAATCTGGGCTTCATTTTTTTTTTTAATTAATTTTTTTTTTTTAAACAAATAATCAGCGATTGAACACTCAGTTCTTGCAGTAGCTCTGAGCTCAGAGCAGGTTCATTGCAGGGCTGGGATGGCTTTTGATCCTTCCGTGGCTCAGGGACAGCATTTCCCTGCATTCCCAGGGAAATTCCTGGAGCTGAGAAGGGCTAGAGAGGCTCCTTTGCCATGCCCCAGAGTGATGTCAGTACTTGAAACCACCTGATGTTGCCAATATCTCCATCTCCTCCTTCAAGTCCTGACACATCCCTCTCAATACTCGAAAGTTTCTGTCCCTTATGCAAATGAAGAATTAGCTCTGAATTGCCTGGCTTTTGCTAGTTTAGACCAGGTTCTAAATTATTTTATGCAGGATTTTTTATGCAATATTTTATTTTATTTTATGCAATATTTTTTAATGCCTCTGACCCTTTTGTCTGCCAGGTAGCTGTTGCTCTGGGGGCTCTCCTTTCTGACATCAGCTATTATGCCTTTAAAAGTGCAAATAAATAAAATTATAAGTTAAAAGAGTGAAGAGGAAACATGTGGAGAGGGATTTTATGTATTTATTTATTCATCAAAGGCAGCTGAGCCCCCTCTATGCTTCCATGTTGTGCTTTGCATTTGTTCCAGTAGGAGGATAATGAGAAATGGAAAACACCAATGTTCATTATTTTAGCATATCTCCTAATGTGTGTGCTGGTTCACTGGGAGAGAAAAAGAAGATGGACTTTACACTGCATTTAATTTGCTACTAAATCTGCCCAGGCCTGATTCTGAAATCCAATCTCCACTATCTGTTTCAAAAGTTTCCACAGTTCAAAATTCCACAAAAGTCCTCTTCTCTCCCTCTCTCTTCCCTTTTCCTCACACAGTTTCTTCTCTATGAAAATATTCTCACCAAAGCCTGACTTCTGGGGTTAATTCAACATGTAATTAAGACTCAGATTAAACACAAGAAGGCAAGTTTTCCTTTGGTCTCAGGTTTAACCAGGGCTGTCCTGAGCCAGGATGGGTAAAGGTATTCAATTAGAAAAACAAATTAGAAAATATTCTAATATTTTAGAATCTTAAAACGAAGTTAAATTGTGCTGCTTGACCAAGAAATTTTTAATTAAAATGTTTGATTTTCAGTTGTCTTCTCATCCCTGATTTCATCCCCAGTTTTCTACATGAGAAATGACACAAAGTGGCAGCAGACATTTAAATTGTTTGGGACAGGCATATTGTCTTAGTTATACTGAAAAAAATATATTTGGTGCACAATTAAAATGGCCACTGCTCTCAGCATGCCTGATTATAATCTCAACCATATGACTCCCCTCTTGGAACATGCAGCTCCTTTTTGTGTGTTTGTAGGAAAATATCTTCTAGCTGAGAGCAGCTAATACTGGAGAAAAAACTAATTTCCACCTGGAATATCTGTGAAGGATCATAAGATAGGAGAAATTCAGACTTGCAGCACTATGACATGAGAGCAACATACTAAAGATTATGGATTTAGCAATTTAGGTTCTGGATATTTAAATTTAGGTGTTGTCCAGCTGAATGTCATCAGCTGCTGGTCCTGGGCTGCAGCAGGACCACGGATGATCCTTAATCCCACGGATGCTGTCAAGCATAGCTTCCAGGCAGAGGGTCTGTAGGAAACTGCACTTCTCTTGCCCAACATGAAATCCCTTTTGCACAAGCCCCTCTTGCTCTCTGTGGGCTGTAAAATGCATGTGCGAGTCCAAACAACACCGCTTTCATCTCCACAATAATCCCTCTGCTGCCCCAGGCTTTGGGGCACCAATGTTTGTTACAACACCCTATTCCAAGCACCACTGGTGAACCTGATAACTGTGTTTTGACTTCCCTTCTGTCCCTGTTTTGTGTTCTGAGGAGGAATGTCGGGCAGGAGTGAATGTTTGGAGCTGTTTTGCTAGGAAAGCATGAGATAGATCACCATGGGAGGGACATCCAGAGGATGCAATCTCCTCAATAAAGCTTCTCTTAATATTCACACAATATTCATCCCTTAATTGAGAGACCCAATCTTCTCATTCTTCATCTATGACACTTCTGTCCATGTTTTGTGTTCTGAGGGGGAATATGGGGCAGGAGTCAATGTTTGGAGCTGTTTTGCCAGGAAAGTATGGGATAGATCACCACGGGAGGGACATCCAGTGGGTGCAATTTCCTGGGTTGCTCTCCTGCCTCCACATGTTTTAACACAGAGCTCTGCTTCTGCAGAACGGGGCAAAAGGCAAATATTTCAGCTAAGTGCTCTCTTACACTCCTGATGTAGCCTGGACATGTCCGTGGGATCTGGATCCCTTTGCTGTATTTGGGTGACCTTTGCTAGGGATAAAACTTCACCTAATTACACCTCCTTTGCCTGGAGGGCTCAGCAGGCAATGGCCACATCCCACAGGACTGATCTCTGCTCCAAAAGGTGCTTGGCAGGCAGGTCAGCCCCTGCAGGGATTGAGGAGCCTTCCCAGCTGGATGAGCTGTGGGAGCAATTTCACAGGAGGGGATGAGCACAGCCCAGCCAGAACTCTGCCATTGTCTGCTGAGCAGCCCGGGTTATTCCTCTGAAGATGTCTTTCTGAATTTCTCCAGGAGTATTTACTCCATTCCTTACCTTAGATAGTGGGTGAAGATACTTTTTCTAAAATAACCCTATTTGTCCTAAAAAATTCAACTAATAACACCACTTTGCATCTGCTGACCCACTTCTGATGTTGAGATTATAAAAGGAAAAGTCTCACTTTTTCCTGAAACATCTCCACTGTTTGGAGATGTTGATTTTTGAGTGAGTTTTGAGGGGTTTTCCCATATACTGTTAGGACAATTTCAAGCAGTAAATAGCACTATTATTTTAATAGTGCCAGAGGAAAAGAGCTAATCCACATTTTCTAGTTACACCATTTAGAGTGCTCACCCAGCACGAATAGCACAATTTCACATCTCATCAGCCTGGCTGGTTCCAGGATAACTCTTCTCCTCTTCAAACTCCCAGTTATTTTCTAGCCTAGACGGTGAATAAAATACATATGCACATATACATCTATATATACAAATAAATAGTTATTTCTTGTATTTATAAAGAACTATTTATAAAACCAGAAAGGTTTTTTTGATAAACCTCCTGAATAATGTCAGGAATACAATATTCCCCAGCATTTCTGCACATCAAAGCAATGCCCAATGAAGTGTGATGTGATGAGAATTCTGTGAGATTCAGAGGGGCCAGGACTTTATCCACAGAATAAAACGGGGACTATTTCTGCAGAGACAGAGTCCAAACTTTGGCAAAGGAAGTTTTAATAGATTTTTACATGACACAAAGCCAAAAGCATCCAGAAATGACTGATGTCTCAAATTCCATGGCAAAAATCCGATGGAGCCCAACAGAAGATTTTCTCTTTACTGCAGTGGTGATGAGATAAGGTATGAGGGAGCAAAAATCGGCTTTTGATGCTTAGTATCCATTTAACATAATAAAACATGTTACCAACAGCATTAGAACAGCTCGTTCACACAGTGCTTCTTGGAAAAGCAGCATCAGGAGAAAATTAGAGAGGGAAATCCTCCAGGAGCTGGTGAGGGAAACCTCTGACTGGCTGTTCATGAATGGTTCTGGCTTTTGACTGCTCCTTTCCCACCAGAGTGAGGCAAAACTGCCGTTTTTGTACATATTTTGTTGGTTCTGAACACGACTGACAGCGCTGCTCCCTCCCCAAGCTGTTATTACAGCCAGTGGCATCAGTATGGTTGCACTCCATTTTCTGGAACAGATGAGTTAGTGGTTAAGTAATAAAATACAAAATTACCTCTTTTAAGGTGGTGTGTGACATTATAGAGAAAGTTTTCCAAATGTCTTCACTAACACAGGTAATTTGTTGCCTTTTGCTTAGTATTTTCCTCAGATTCCAAGCTCTTTCTGCTCCATGGACTAGTTTTAGTCCAGTGAAATAATGACACTCAATTTCCAAAATTTATAGGGTTCATTTATTACCTCTAGTAACATATTATACTGTATAAATACTCTATCCTTGTTATATGTCCTTTTAAAAAAGCGATAACTTAGAAGGTCACATTAGACAAGAAGTATAAAAATAAATATGCTCATTATATGCATTTATTACAAATTATAACCCTTCCCAGAAGGGACAGAAATATAAAATACTTATGAAGTACATAAAATCTATAGTAATATATTTTACTATATACATATGGAAAGCCATATTCTCTCATGGTCTATGGACTGGCATAATCTTCAATGATGTGAATGCTGGCGTTTTGCTGTGGATGGACCTGCTATCCCTCAGCTTTGCCTTCCCACCTGATCAGTGACTGAGCTCTAAAAACCCAGCAGAGGCCACAGAGGATGTTCCCATTCATAATGGGATTCTTTTTTTTTTTTTTTTCCCTTTTTAACTCAATATCCATTGGCTGGGGTAAGGCCAAAGGTTTGAGTGTGGAAGCACGACTGGAATGCTCACATACTCCATGAATCTGTTTGGCAGGAAGGCAGGACCAAGCTGGAATCAGAAAAGCCAGTGGAAGGTATGCAGAAGGCACAAAGAGCAACTACTCAGACTCAGATTTCTACTTTTCCAAGCCTCTGGATTACACATGTCACCACAATGGCACTGGAGTGGCTGAGAGAAATGGACAGGCACATTGGGATGACATAAAGGTACTTTAAAAAAAAAAAGACATTCTAGTGATTTGTGGAGTTGATATTTGTTCTTGATATTTCTTACTCTTGACAGGTAGAGAATATGGCTTTATTTTTATATAAAACTATTCTCTGAAACAATAGCAGCCATGAATGACATAGTTAAAGCTCCTTTTCCAATCTTGTTTTTTGCCCTTTGTGAGGTAGGTAAGCCCTGACCAATTATTTTAAGCTATCTTTTTCCCTCCCCTTCCTACACGTGGGGATTTAATCAGTACCACAAGATAAATCCAAAAGAAGGGAGAAATAATCAAACCCCAAAATGTTTGCTGAAATGTGTCTCACTGCTCACGTTTGGCTTAATTTATAACAGACTTTAAAAAGGCAATTCTGATGCCTTTGGGCCTTATCTGCTAAAGAGAAATGAATGACATGCTATCCCATCCAATTTTCAGTTGGCAGGGGATTTTTGGGATGCAAAGCCAACTCAAGCTGTTTGCACTGTCCCACCTCAACAGATCTTCTCCGTGAATTTTTTTTATGCAAAAACACAGGTGCTGTCTCTAGCCCTCTTTTGTGTTTTTCAGTGCACTGGTCTGAAGGAAAAAAATAAAATAAAATAATAATAATAAAAAAAGTTTTAGCTTTTCCCAAGCTGCCCTATCTAGCTGCAGTCTGTGGCGTTGCAGAAGTCTATCAGATGCTTGGGTTTCTTGGAGGGCTCACAGCTTTCTTGGGGCAGCACGCTGCCGTCAGAAGAGATACATTTCAACAACCTCTTCTTGAAGCCTTTCCCACACGTCTTGGAGCAGGGGGACCAGTCCCCCAGCTGCCACTGCGGGCAGGGCACGTCGGCACAGGGCCGCAGGTTGCTGGGCTTCAGCTCGCGGGCGCAGTCGGCGGCCGGCCGGCCCTGCGGGTCCCGGCACTCCACGGCGCGCCGCTGCCAGCCCGAGCCGCACGACTTGGAGCACTCGCCCCAGTCCTCGATCACCCACTCCGAGGAGATGATCTCCCTGATGGCGTTGAAGGATTCTTTCTTCCTGCCCGCTGCCTTGTCCGCGCTGGGCTGCGCCGGCTTCTTCACAAAGTAGGTGAACTTGATCTTGGGCTGCGGCAGGTCCCCCACCGTCAGAACCTGGATGGTCAGTGGCTCCTTCAGCGGGCTGAAGCTGCGGATGCGCTCCAGGGCGGCCGAGGAGCCGCTGTAGCGCAGCACACTGCCCTTGTAGGTGATGTCCTGCTCCAGCGTGGACAGCGTGTAGTCGCCGTTGAGGACGTAGGTGCCGTCGGCGGCTTTGATGGCCAGGAAGCTGCCATCGTGCCTCGCGCCCCGGTGGTTCCGCTGCTTCACCTCGATGTTGGTGGCCCCCGCCGGGATGGTGACCACGTCGTGGTAGCCAGGTCTGCCCCGGGAGAAAAGAGAAACACTGAGTCCTCTGCAGGGAAGGGGGAAGAGCCTTCTGACCCAAGACTAAACCTTGTCTGAAGTCAAGGCGTTTAGCTCGTTAATGGATGAATCCCATCCACAAGGACAAGGTGAGCCACAGCCCTGTCATTAATGGATGAATCCCACTCACAAGGACAAGGTGAGCTTCCACCCACAAGGACAAGGTGAGCAGCAGCCCCACACTCACTTGGCTCTAACGAGGGTGCCAGACACCTTCTTGCAGGTGGAGCCGTTGCCCCCGCAGATGCCGCACTTGTCGAACTTCTTGTTGGAGCCGATGGTGCGGTCGCAGCCGGCCTTCACGCACTGCCCCTGCACACACACGGACGTGGAGTCGGGGCTGCACGGGGTGCCATCCACCACCTTGGGGACACAAGGAGCCTCATTACAACATGCACAGTGCTCTGAAATTGCGTGACACAAAATACGGACGGGGGGAAAACCCGCAGCACCTGTCATTTTCAGGGCTTTGGAAACTAAAAACCAGAGCAGCCCACAGGTAGTCTTCTCACTTGCCAAAATGGTAAGAGAAGAAAACAATCTCACTTTTCATTAATACCTCCCCCTAAAAACCTACTGTTTACTGACTTCATACAAAAAAGCCCCATTGCTTTCTAGTGTCACTAGAAGGCAGCCATGTCCTCAAAGCACACTGCCAGTGTTGCTTTTAATGCTGATCAGCACATCTTTTATTTCTAGGAGTGCTGTTCCACAAAAACCCTCTATGTCATCGCCCTGGTAGTTCCTGGCTCTCACCATCTGATGACAGCGAATTCAAGTAGCTATGCAAGATGAACATTTTTCCTCGTGTTTATTTTAAGCTGTCAGCATATTAGTAACCAGTATGACACAGCGCCAATGTTCTGGCAAAGATCCCTCAGAGTTTTCCAAACCTATCTCAATGCAATCCGATTGGTGGATGGAGAGGGAAGGAAACCAGGGTGGAGCGGGTAGAGGAGGTGGAAGGATTGTGCCAAAACACTTAAAGCATGCTTGCAATGATCCTGCTGTACATGGAGGAATAATCCAGCTTAAATATGAGAAGGACTATTTCAGATTTCTACACTGCTTGACTCTTCACACAAAGAGAGAAAATAAAAATCCCCCTCATGATCAGCTGGAAGAGGTGCAGTTTTGAAATACCTTTGGCTGTAGAACAAAGAAGTATCCTGTTCCTTTGGCTCTGCAAACCAGCTTGCATCTGTCTTTTGGAGACACACCAGCAAACTTGGGTGTCCACTCCACTGCAGGTCCACTTCCAAAGGCAGACTTGGAAAACTCATTGTGCTTTTCACACTGTTCCTCCCTGAACGTTTTGCCTGCGGGTAGAGAAAAGACAGGTGGGCATGAGATCATCTCTGTCTGTGCTCTTCCTCCACAGCACACCAACCCTGGCTGTCAAAAAAGGGTAAAAATTACCATTGTTGTCGGGGCAGTCCTCGATGTTACAGGACCTGTACTGCACCCGCTTCCCTTCGCAGTACTTGCCCCCGTTCCTCGGGACGGGGTTGTCGCATTCCCGGAAGGAATACTGCACTCCCCCACCACAGCTCCGGGAGCACTCGCCCCACGCCCCCCAGGAGCCCCAGCCGCCGTGCACTGGCGTCTGGAACGACAACATCAGCATGACACAGGTTAAACACAGGTTAGACACAGGAAAACCCATACCAAACCACACCATAGAAGCCATCATCATGCTCATTTTCACCCACCCGATCTCATTAAAAACCCTGCCCTAAGTTTGCTCATTAGCATTGAATCAACCCCATCTAACAGATCTCTCCTTTTGCAGCATTTTCCTATTCGGCTCTGCAAAACCCAAAGCTGCACCCATTTCTTTTTCACTACTTACATCATAATGCTTCTTCTCAGTCTTATTGACACACTTGCCATTCATGCACCACTTCCCTTCCCCGCAGCTGGTGCCGTCTGCCCAGGGGAAGTGTTTGGTTTGGCACACCAGCAGCCCTCCGGAGGTGCCCGTGCACCATAGCGTCGTGCACGTACTGGCTGCGTCGGGGCAGTGCTTGGACTCATCTCCAAACGTGAACTGGCACTGCCTGTTGGCATCGTACAGCGTGCCAGGCAAGTCCGAAGGGAGCTGGATGGGTCTGTGGGGCTTGTCCAACAAGCACTCCCCTGAAAAAGTTGAGGAAAAAAAAGGAAAAAAAAAAAAAAAAGGAAGTCAGATGATGCCACAGGTTCAGTTTTAAAAGGGAACTTCATTTGCTTTTGTGCCAACGTTTTCATAAAAATAAGGTTCTTCTAAAATCACTGACAGCAAGTAAAAGGTTAAGTCTATTCTGAAGCAGAAACACTTTTAAAGAACAAAAAAGAAAAAAAAAAAGTGCAAAGCAGTAAAGCAGAAGAGCTCAAACGCCACATGAATGGAAAGCTTAATGACCTTACCATGACCGTTATCCAAAAATGTTGTAATCATGTAGGCACTGCATGGAGACCAGGGCTGGCTGCGGTCCAGGTTGGAGAGCATGGATGCCATCATGTGGAAATCCCGGCTCATTCCATTGATGCCAGCACACTGCTTTGCATCGTCATGAGGCATGTTAAACACGTGGCCTTGGAGAGAAGGAGAAAAGCAAAGTCTGTGACTTTAGGATGTCTGTCCTATGCATTACCAACAGTATTTTAAATATTGCTCTAGAACTGCTCATAGCCTGGTCTGTAATTAATAACCCGAAGCTGAACGCTCCCAGATTTCAAGCAGATGGCACTGGATCTTCTCTCTTTTTTTTTTTTTTTTTCCTTTTTTTTTCTGCAGGCACACACACAGCTCTTGCAGACAATGCTATGCAGGCCGGATTTGCTTTCCCGAGTCCAAGCCTGCTCCAAGACAGGGCTTTGCCTCCTCCCGACTGCTCTGGGGAGGTGCAGGCTGGGCTTTACGGCATCAAGCTGGCTTCAATTAATCCCAGGGAAAGGCTTTGCAAAGTTTCAAGTACCTAATTCGTGGGCTGTTGTGAAGGCAGCCTGCAAACCATCGTCTTCTATGATAGAGCAACTGCGGTTTAGATCACAAACTGTTCCCACATCAGCCATCCCAAGAGTATCACATGTCTTGGCACCGCACAGGTCCTGTAAAAAAAGGCAGTTTCATTATTAATCAGATCAGAGACTTAACCTTGGCAAGAGCCATCCAGCCCTGGCAGTTTGCCTTTACTTATGGAAAGAGCATAAATATTCAGCTCTTCAATGGGTATGATGGCAAAAATCTGTCTCTGGAACATAGGCGGGGGTTACACGTAGAAATGAAATGCATAATTTCCATCTGAAATCTGCTAAAAATATATGGGGCAGGAACACAGTGCACAATCTGTGAGTTTACAAAGACAGTGCACAAACTGTGAGCTTCACCAGACATGGTGAAACAGCAATTAGAAAAAAAAAAAAAAAAACAAGAAAAACCCAAAAAACCAAAAAGCAGCTCATCTATTTTTTAGCCTGCCTCACTGCAGCTGTGGTGACACACGGCTGTCTCTGGACACTTTTTCGGAGGTCTCCGGGCAGAGGGGATAGGGAACAGTGGGCGTGGAGCTGGATGTGACTCGGTGTCCCTCACCTGCCTGGTGAAGAGGATGGCCGTGTCGTAGTGCTCGGCGTGCCGGTCGCTGGGCGGGTTGTGCTGCTTCTGCCAGCTGCAGAAGTTCCTCAGAGTCAGGGCGGCGTTGGAGGAGATATCCGGGCCTTTGCGCTCCTCATAGATGACCATGATCTTCACCACCACGAGGCTGATGGAGTTGCGGATGCTGGGGTGCTTGTACAGCTTGGCGGCCACAGACAGCAGGGTCAGCAGGTAGTGCTTCAGCCCGCTGCCGTGGAACTCAGCCATGGACTGGTCGGCCACCAGCATGGTCTCCACGTAGCGGGGGCTGGACACGAACCTCTTCTTCCTCCTGCTTCTCGTTTCTGCGTCAAAAAAAGACAGAGAAGGAAAGCGCAGGTGAGCACAGCAGGAGAGCACCGTTTAGAAACTCAAACCCACGGGTACTCAAGATGCGCACCCAAGCTCTGTGCGACCCCCGCACCCAGGGGGGCACCTCGGGGTGGGATGAGGGGCAAGCAGCGGCCGGGCATCCCCGCCACACCCCCCGCCTTTGCCCTCCCCGTCCCCGCGGAGGCCGGCGCGGCGTCCCCACGGTACCTGCGGGCTCGGCGGGCTCGGGCGCCTCCGCCCCGGCCCCCGCCTCGGCCACAGCGCAGCGGGCGGCGGGGGCGGCCCGCGGGGCGCCGCGGAGGCGCAGGAGGTGCGGGCCGTGGCGGTGCGCGGTGCCGGGCGCGGGCTGGATGAGGTACTGCCGGCCCCGCAGCGAGAAGGCGCCGCGCAGCCCCGCGCACAGGCTGAGCGCGGCCGCCGAGCCGGGGTCCCGGTTCACGGTGCCGGAGTAGAAGCAGCGGGAGAGGTCGTCCTCGGGCGGCGGCGGCGGCCCGCCCAGGTACTGCAGGGTGAAGTCCGGGGCCAGGAAGCTGCTGTCGGGCTCCAGCTCCAGCGTCAGGCGCTCCCCGAAGGCCTCCAGGCGGAAGCGCTCTCGGGCGCCGGGCGCGCCCAGGCGCCGCGGCAGCACCAGCGCCCTGCGCTCGGCGCTGCACAGCCCCAGCAGCGCCGCCAGCACCGGCGCCAGCGCCGGCAGCCGCCCCCCGCTCCTCATCGCTTGGCGCAGCCCTTCTCCTCTCTTTATTTCACTTTATATAGGAATGGATATGGAAGATGTGGGTTTTTGCTTTCAGGTTTTGGGGGGTGTCTGAGTCTTTCTGCCGGCGGAGGACCGCGCGGGAGCCGCGTCCCGCGGTCACTGCAGAGGCGGCGTCGGCTTCCCCATGGCCGGGGCGCGGCGGCGATGCCGGGGAGCGCGGCTGTGCGAGGGCAGCGCTGCCCCTCGCTCCGTCCCTCTGTCTTCTGTCCTGCTCCGGCTGCCGCTTCTCCTGCCCGCCTCCTCCTCCTCAGCCTTCCCCGGCTGCAGCAGCGGCGGGCGGGGAGGACGCTCCGGCGAGTCTCCGGCAGCCCCGGGACGGTCCCGCCTGCACTTCCAGGGCGCCGAGGAGCCTCCCGTCCTTTGCGGAGCGGAGCGCCGCGGGCCCGTCCGCCTCCACCGTGCGGGGTGAGTGCGGGAGCGGGGCTCGCCGCCGCCCTTTATGGGGTCCGGCCGTGCCGCCCCCCGCCCGGCGCTGCCGCCGCGCCCGCGCCGCTGAGATCACTGCGTGCGTAACGCGCCCGCGGGCGGCCCCCGCCGCGCCGCCCTCCCGCCGCCCCCGACGGGGCGGGACGGCACCGACACGGTCCGGGGTCGGCCCCCGGCTGCCGCAGCGGGCTGGGCTGCGCCCCGTGCCAGCCCCGGTGGTGCTTTGTGCCGGGCTCCGAGCGCTGCGCGCCGCGGGGATCTCTCGTGGGAGCGCCTGGATGCGCTGCGGGTCCGTCCCCCGCCCCAGCAGCTCCGGACCGTCCACCTGCCGCTCCCCGAGCCCCGCGGGGCGCGGGAGGGGGGGGACACATCCCTGCTCGCCTTCGTGGCTTTTCCTTCTATTTTTCTTCCCACTTTTTTTTTTTTTTTTTTTTTTTTTTCCATTTTTAATCCCCCCTCCCCCCTTCCCAAGCTATTCCTGCCCTTTCTCGCCCTGATAGCTGCAGTCGGTCATGCACCTGTACTGAGAAATGGTTCCTTTCCAATCACTTAAACAGAGGCGTTTACGTAGGTGCAGCTAATGTTTTGCTTTGAAGCCATAACCCAAGCATGGTGGTGCTGCTAATCCCCTTAATTCTTTATATGCACAGCCCCACCTTTCTGCTTCTGAAGGACCTTTTGGAGGAGGAGGAGGGCAAAGAAGTGGTGAGTAAATGTGTGAATAAAAACAGACTGTGTACCTGTTGGTGACAACTCCTGGACTTCCCAGTTGAGCAAAGATGCTTCTGTGTCTGTCAACACATCATTTAATACAAGTATGAAACTCAGGGGCTGAAAACAGAAGGAGCAAAACCTTGGGATAGGGCAAATGTTTCTAAAATTTTAAGTACCCACTGTTTTCTTGGGATGGAGCGTCCCATTTATGCCACTAAATCTAATAACCCTAAGGCTTTTCTTCCTAATTTAAACCATGTCAGACAAACTTTGAACCACATGTGTGTGTCAATAGCCCAGTCTGACTGCCTGCTAAGTTCTGACAATGCATCCATTTCCCATGGCGTCCTGTAAATCTTGCACGTTCAGAATTGTGCATTGTTTGAAGCTGTGCAAAGAAACATAGGAAAAGATTAACCCAATTTCTCAGCTACTTGCTCAGCAAAAGTGCTCTTGTCCCACAGAATGATGAGCAAAATTAGAGGTAGGCCTCAAATGTGGGGTTTTCTTTGGAACACAGCAGGAAGTGCTGGATTGACTTCCAGAGGCTGCAACTGCTGCCCATGAATATATCAGCAGCAGAAAAATCCATTCAGTTATGATAATTTTTCACTTGAGTTGGAAATGTGTGTCAATCTCTACCCTTACCTTTGAGATCTGTGTGCACATCTCTGCTGTGCTTTTTCTAGGATAGAGCACAACAAAGGCACCGTTCATTGATGCTGTTAATTAATATGGTGTTGCACGTAATACCTAATTTAGGGAAATACCAGTTTAAAAGCCTGGAAATAGAAACGTAGAATTGAAAGGAAATCATCTTCGTAATTTCTTTTTGAACTTGCGTTTGCTCAAGAACGAGACTCTTGCAAATAGATATGCATTAAAAAGATTAAAATCTCTTTGTCAACATAATCAGTGTCACACATAGATCAGCAGGGACCAGAGCCAGGCCACCAAAGGTGTGTCCACCCAGCTGCTAGATGCACCTTTGGTTTTCCTGCTGTTTTTTGATGTTAATTCTCTGATTTGAAAAGATCCTGACCACCTTAAAACAGCTTTTTCAGGCTGATAAGTCTTTTCCATATTCCACCAGGTGGCACTCGCCTATAAAAAATTGTTCTGGGAAAGTTTCATGGTTCATCTCCCAGCTTTCCTGGAGGAAAGGCTTACATTTTAGCAGGGAGCTTTATAGTTCCCTGATAGGCCAGAAGTTTTCCTGGCCTTTATTTAACATCCAGGGAAGTGTTTTAGCAAAGAACTCAACTGTTCTGTTGCATTACCTGAACACCTGAAATTGTGTTGGAAAGGAACTTTTACAACAGGTTTGCTGCCTGGATCACCACCTGGATCACCATCTAGATCATCTTGTAAGTTCTTAAATTGCTTCCTGTGAAAAACCCACATGCGTTTAGCTGGATTATTCAGGGCACTGAAACCTTTGTGTATGGATTTTTAATCTATATTGTACCAAATCTGGGCCAGCTCCAAATCACAGTTTGTGTGAATCAAGACTTAGAAAGAAACACACTGACCTTTCTCAAAATTTCACTTAGTTAATGACGCAGAAAGGCATGGAATTGATCTTTTTAAAGAAATTTCTAGTGCTTGGAGGAAGACAGCACATCCTGTCAGGAGTACAACATAGTGTAATTCCAATTAAGCCACCAGATAGCGCCACCACCTCATCGATTTTGGGTCAGATCAGCGTCTTTTGCTCTGCAAGAACAGTTTTTATGGCTCAGACCCAAGTGCTGTCGGTCTCTGAGCAGGATTAACAATGCTGAAGCTTCCATTTCTTCATTACTGTCGGCAATAACGGCTGTTTCCAAAATTGAAGGGAAAAAAAAAAAGCAACACAACCACCCACCCCAACCTTATTTGTTTCAATGCTGCAGAATGATTGCTTCTTTCAAAAACGGTTATAATTAAAATTAAATTAGAATTAAAACAGCAGATGGCACATTAGGCCCATTGAATGGGGGATAAAAGACCTGATGCTGTAGAAAAAGTTCTCTGAAAAACACTTCCAAGATTATTTCTGGAGATTGTTTCTCTATGATGTCTTTGTGTTTTGTGTGATTAATTTATATATTTCCATTTATTGTTCATTTTGAGGTCATTAACCGTTGGGGTTTTTTAGTAAGATAAGAAGGTTAAGAGAGAAAACCTCTAATTTTGCCTGTTTTGATAATCAGCAGAAATGGGAAAAAGCAAAACAATATCCATCATCACTTTAATGAGAAGTACACATTTTTATTTTGGAGGAGAATCATGGGATTTAACATGGTGATGTGTTTCTCTGTAATTTCTACTTTTACATTACTGATTATCAAAGTTGCTTTAAAAAAATAGATGCAGAAATTTGGGCAGCCTCCACATTTTATTGCTAAATAACCCATATATGTAGGCATATATGCACTCAAAATGAGCTGCTCCCAATTATTTCTATTTTCCCTTATAAACTTTTGTCAAAATGGGATTCAGCAGGAACTTGGACTGACACTTCTGGCTGTGTGAGTCAATTATTTTGCTATTTAAAAAGAAGGAGGTTTGCATGAGGATGTGAATTCAGACCTGTCCATACCCCGCAGAAATCCACACTAAGTGGTTTAAAAGGCTGTTGAGGTCTGACTTTGTGTCTCACTTTCTGGTAGTGGAAGCATTCCTACTGAAGAATTTGCGCCACCATCTAAATTTCTTGTGAACAGCTGACCTAAATCTGAATTTTCATGGTCAAAACAACTGCCAGGGATCACATAAAAGCAATCAGGCAAAGCAAAATGCTGCATTATGGCATGTCTGCTTTAAAAGTGTTTCAGAAGTTAAATACAGCTTTAACAATGGCTCCAAAGTCCCTTGGCAAATGGCAAGGAGCACATTCATAGTGCCCTGAGCTCCACTGACATTTTGATATTTTTGTCGTACTAGGATTTCAACAGATCCCTCACTTTCTCCTGTGTGTGGACAGAGGATTTCATAAGCACTGCAAGCCATGATACAGTTCCCATGGAATTCCTCCTAATGAAAACTCATCGCTGCACCTATTAATAATTTTTTACCTTTGAGATTTCTGTGTGTGATGCCACACTCATTCCAAAGCCACTGTCCACTAAGATTTTCACGCTGTCTTGGATGTGCTGGTCTTTTTTTCTGACCAGAGATCATATAATGCTGATCAACCTTATAAAAAGTGTCAAGAAATTTGAACATTAGCAGCAAACATTTTCAGTGGAGTTAAATATCAGTTCCCTCATCCTGGCTCATCCCTTCTTCCCCCACCCTTCCTCCCTGTTATGCTGGATATTCAAAAGTTGATTGGCAGTAAGTGTATTTAACAAAGGGCACAAACCTTTAAGGAAAGTGATTAACCACTCTCCACTCTCCAAACAATTTATATACATGCTTAGACTCATCTAATCCATGCTTTGCTGAAAGCTTGGATGAGTTTTCCTCTTGGTTTGTAGGGATGGTGCTCACTCACTGCCAGTAATGAGTATCTCCTAAAATCCCCTGGAGAGCTTATCCTTCTTTAACAGGTAAAAACCTGAGGTAAAAGTGATTTAGCAATTTGGTAGCAATAAGGCAAAATACCTCCGTTACATCAATGCAATTCTTAGACATTTGCAGAACCTGCAGCTCTATCATAATTTTCAGGACAGGGCTCATGGTGTTGCTGAACAGTTCTTGCTTTTTGGCAAATTTTATGCACATTTTGAACAGGACATGGGATGGTTACCTCTTGGGTTTTTTCTGCTTTCAGTCCCCCTTGTTTCCTATTGTTAGGCTCTAATTTCAAACTGGTTTTTGCTTCTTTTTTAATGTTGGGGATGAAGTGAATGGGAAATCTTTGTTTGCCATCAGGTAGAAGGGCATGTAAGTCAGTAAGACTTGTTTAGGTGCCTTGGGATGGAACAAACTCCAAAAAGGTCTCCGTAAATCTACATAATTTCTCTACGTCAACACTAACACACAGTTTTAACTGAGGGCAAGACATCATGACATAATTTGGCTGATGCATTGGGATGCTTAATATTTCTATTTTATCCATGAAATGAGAGAAATAAAAGGTTGTTACACTGATCTTAGACAAAGAACTGAAGGCATCATGGTGGGCTGGATGTCAGGTGGCCCTTCATTCCTCCTCAGCAGAACAGGAGGATGAAAATAAGGTAGAAAAGCTTGTGAATTGAGATAAAGGCAGGAAGCTCAATTACCAATTACTGTCATAAACAAAGCAGAGTTAACTTGGGGAAAGTTAATTTAATTTATTGCCAGTTAGAGTGTGATGGTGAGGAGCAAAGACAAGATGTTGCCTGCTTGCCTTACTTTTTTCCTCCTTAATTCCTGAGTCCTCTGCCTTGCTCTCAAGTGGTGCAGGATGATGGGAAATGAAGGGCTGTGCTAAGCCCAGGAGAGCTCCTCTTTCACACTGATTTGCAAAAAAAAAATCTGCCACCAGGAGCTGACAAAATAGATCAGGCTGTTTCCATAGGGTTTGAGTTGGCGTTGCCCCTTCCTGGCTGTCCCTGGCTGACACGTCCCCAGGTAAGTGTGTGAGGTGAGGAAGCCTCTGGCTGCCCAGGTGGGTGCTGCGGGCAGAGGAGCTGAGCAGTGGCAGCCAGAGCCTCCCTTCTGTTTTCAGAAGTTTTGCCCTCTCTGTCTGTCCCAGTGCCCTGCAGAAGCCTGGTCGTGTCTCCCTGGCTGAGCTCAGGGAGCCCCTGTGGCACAAAACCTCTCTTGCACAACTGCAAATCCCAGCGAGAATACCTTCCCCCAGGAGCAGCCCCCTCTGCAGCGATGGGACACGGAGCTGGGACATGAAACGGGAACAAAGGGGACTCAGCAGACACATAGGCCCTGCTCCTGGGAATATTTATAGTCAGGCTTAACTCCCAGCATCGTGCTAGCCCCTCACAGGGTCTTCATAACAACTTGGCTGAAATGCTCTGTTTACAAATGGTATGGAGAGAAAGCATGTGCAGTGTCTTCTACAAGAAGTGAGGTTTTTCAAACAAAACACCCATCCATCCCCCAGGTAATTTTATCCCACGGACACAGCAGGAAATAAACAGACAATAGTAAACCAAGGCAAACCAAATCTGTATTTTCACTCTTGTTGCTCTTAGGTCTTCTGAAAGAAACATTGCTGCTGCGTAAGACCAAACACTGAAAGTCAGTTTACAAACTGTAACTTCCATTCAGCATCACTCAATTTCTCCTCTTGCTTTGGTGTGCAAACCCTTATGCAAAACCCTGAGAAGAGAGGGAAGGAGTAAAATAGGCATGGGGAAGGCTTTTCCCAGTATTATTCTATCTAATCTCAGTATTTTCACTCATTCTTCATAGTTGCTTTCCACCTTCGGTTTAGTCACAGGATTATAAGTTTTAATTCCAAATATATTTAGATATGCTGTTAAAATATTGCAGGTAGAAAGATGCAGCATTGTTTCACATGGGATTTTTTTTTTTTTAATCAGAGTAATTAATTTAATTGCCTGCACAAGCTCAGCCACCCTTAATGACCATAAGATGGACATGACTGCAAGGTGGACATCATGTCCCCTTCCCCGCTGGCATTGCCCTCTCCTGCTGGGAAAGAGGCCTGGTCTGGTGCCCACTTTGGGTCCGTGGGGAGCACAGCTGAGGCAACCCCAAATTCTTTGGGTTGCAGCTGGCTCTGGCTGCCTCAGCTGCACATCTGCATGTCCCTTGGGAAGTGCAAGTCGGGGAAGAGGACACAGAGCCCTCTTCGTGGCAGATCCGGGTGGTTTGGGCTCAGGGAGGTGCTGGTTGAGGTCATGTGGCTGCTGATGGGCTGATCCTCAGGGGTGCACTGGCAGGAGCAGAGCTGGTCCCCACTAAGTGTGGGATTCAATGAGGGAGATGAACTCTAGGAGACTTCTTGGACTTCTGAGGCTGACATTCCAATTATTCCAATTTTTCCAATAACTATTCTGCTTGTATGTTATGTGTCTTCAAAGCCATCCAGGGAAGCCCCTTCCCTGAGACCTCCAAGGTCCCAGAGTTGATCAGCAAAATTTCCAAGCTTCCCTCACCCACTTTTCCTTTCTTGGTTATTTAAAAAATCTCAGAAGCGGTTGCTCAATGCCATTTATGAACTGAGTGTGGTATAAAAATCCCAGCTCCAGTGCAAATATGCACAGCTGTCACATACAGCACAATTTTTAAAACCAAAGCATCATCAGGTATTTTAGCAAACAGGTAAAAATTTTCCACTTTATAAAAACATACATTTATATAATTCTAGCAATGCCAGCTGAGCTGGCTTTGCTTTATATGGTAAATACACCAGCTAAAATAGGTTGTGCAAAGAAATTGCTAATAAGGCAGAAAAGTGAACCCAAATTTAACTGAGAGGGCCCTGCCAGCTTTGCAATTTGGATTTCAAAGCTGTCCAAGAAAAATACTCTCTTTTTACCTCCTCAAAAGGATCCAAACTCAAACATGGTGTCAGAAACAAATTGAAAAGCTATAAACACTCCAGCTATGACATCAGGCACTCAGAAACTGCAAGAAGTGACAACATTAACTCGTGATTTTTGCTTCAGGGAGGGCACATGTGTAGATGTGTTTTCCAGCAGGAGGGATGGAGACAGAGAACTGTAAAATTGAATTTTATGAACTTCAGGGCTGAATTACGTGTATCTACCTCCTACCCCAGCAGAGGAAAGGATGCACTGGTGAAGGAAGCAGCTTCCACACCCATGTTCCTAAAATGCTGCAAACCACCCGTGCATAAACTCCCTGCCTGAGCTTGTTTCAACATCCAAACAAATTTGTGAGCAGTTTTGATTATCCAAGAGTAGGAGAATGCAAACCTTCTGACACTTCCAGAAAGCCTCCAACAAGTACTTGGAGCAGGAAGCAGTGCCTGGGGAACATTACCACACAGAGATAAGTTTCATTACAGACATCAGCATTTTGCTGGAGAGGCTGCCTTGTCCAAAATTTTGCTCTGTATGTCGTTTCAACCCTCACAGATAGCACAAAAAGGATCAGCTGGTGTTCTAGACTCCAGGGCCAAGTGCTGTAAATAAATGCTGCTCCACACATGAGTAATTCCTTTGGCTCTGCGTGTGCTGCCTCTAGGTCAGGGAACAGAGGACAAACCCTGACCTGCTCTTTGTGCTCCTAAGGGGCACCAAAGCCCAGCTACTTCCAAGCCCTGAGCTCTCCCCACCAGGTTAAATTAGGCTTTGCTGTGGGAAGTGTCTCATTTGTCCAGTAGTGGGGGTAGGAAGCTCTCTCATCCCATTAAGGCAAAAGGAAAGCATTACCTATTTCAGTACACTCAAATTCTTCTTGCCTAAGGTGGTATTAGTTGACCACCAATCTTTTCAAAGGGACATTGTAATCTAATCCTATTTAAAAGCCTATTAACACCATTGGTTTATGACTAGATTTTGTAATTATCATGTAGCAGGTACCATGAGAGCAATATTTTATATGCACTTTTAATTCTGCGTTTTCAGAGCAGGTGTTAAGTTGGAGTTTTGAATGCTTGGGTTTTGTCTGTTTTTGACATGGATCTACTTTTAGGGCTAGCAAGGAATATTGAATAAAGACATAAGAGAAACAATTACATTAGTGAGTTTATTGTCAGTCTTATGTTAAGAGGCAGGAGAAGGAAATTTGGTGCTATAGGGTGTGACTGCATACATGGATAATTATCTTATAAAATAGCATGAACATTAGCCAAAGCTGGAAAAAAGCAATGTTTCTAAACAGGAAAATATTTTGCTGCTGGGGATTTGGGGATTTGTGTGCTAAGAAGGCGCTGGAGGGGATGGTTCTTTATGCAGCATGGAAACACTCTTAGCAATTCCTGCTCCTGTTGAGTTTTTGTCATCCCCACACTCTCTGGAAACAAATAACACGTGGCTTCCTAGGCACAGAAATGGTGGCAAATCTGCAATTGCTTTGATTAAGCTGTTCTGTAGTATTAGGACCACCCAAAAGATGGCACTAAACAACCTTTAGTCCTACTCACAGGCACACACAAACACAAAATTTGCTAATAATATTCAGAAATAACTCACTAGCTTAATTCTATAATTTTGTGTGCAAAAGTAGGAATCATTTTAGATAATTGTATATTAGACCAACAGGAAAACTGGGGAGACTTTTATGTAAGCAGGTAAACTTTGCACTGCAAATATGACTTCCCTAGGCCCACATGAAAGCATTCATGTTTTTGTAAACATGACAATGTGACATTAGGTGAGCTGTGAAAATGGGTTAAAATTACCCAGGAGTTAGGCACTGTCCTTAAAATATTTGTTTCTTTAGAAGCTGTACATTGGCCTCTATAAATCTGTGGTTATTTGGCCCAAGGTATTTTTATTTATGTGGGTGCAATGTGGAGCCATCCCACCAAAGCCCGTGGAGCTACATGGAATGACAAGTGTTAGCAAGGGGCTGATTGTCACTCCCTTTTTTAATGGGTAGGACTGATTATTTTGATTTTTAAATTAGCTTATTTTCTGCAGTAGGAAGAAAAAGACATGTTTTTGCTAGTCACTTCTCATTTTATGATGTAATAGTTGAAGGAGGAAAAAAACCCACCCCTTTCATATTTATAACCTCTAAAATCTCAGAAGTGGCCTCTAATTTATGCCAAACCATAAAGATGAGAGTGTTCACAGAAAATGCTAGAGGAGGAATCCTCACATCCTGTGGGAGTAATTTTCTACAATTCAGTTTCATTATTTTAATCAAATACATGTTAATAATAAACGATACAAATGAAAGAACACTGAGCACCACCTTTGCTTGGAGCAGAAATCATTTGGGTAGCAAAAGAAGTTGAGAGATCCAACACCTTCCACAAATATTTGACTCCCCTTTTTATGAGGCTCCTCTTTTGAATGTGGTTGCCTGTAAAACTACAGCTGAAGTAGGAGGATAAAAAGAAGCTTCCCAGGAACCAGACACAAAAATTTGCACCAGTTGCTCCAAAGCTTGTCCCCTCTATGAGTTCAGTAATTCACTCACTTCTGCCTTTCTTACTGCCTGATTATTTGGTTATAATCAAAATAAGAAGCTTGGATGTTAGGGTTTTCTGCAGGGAATGAGCTGGAGTACATTCAAGAGAACTGAGTGCCACCTGCAGAAAAACTGCACAGACATGAAAGCAGCAGCTGGCTTGGTTACATTTATTCACCATGGAGTAAAGAAGGCAAAAGAGGAGAGATAGTGGAAGTACACACAGAGCAAATGAGTGAGAAGCTGGGTTCCCTTTGTGCTGGTAGCACAGCAACAGTTGTTCCTCACCGAGAGATTCTGCACAATGCAGAGCAGTCAAAGTGTCTCTGTGTTTCATGGCCACATTTTGGATCTCACAGTCCCAGCTCCTTGAAGCTAAAGTCATGCCAATATTGGATGTGCAATAGGGATACTGAGTTCTAATAACCACTGCAAATATGTAACTCGAGAATTTACTCTAAAAGCTGCAATTTTCTAAAAGTTGCAATTTTGATGTTGTATATCAAGGCCAAGTGAAGCAAATACTTGTGCATCTCTCCAAGGCCTTCCTAATTTGATTTTAAACAACTTCATATTTTAATTGAAAATAAGTCACAGCATAAAAATTAGGTCACCCTGAAGGAATATATTTTGGGCAGGGTAAGGTGAGCAAAGCATTTTTCTGACAATCATTGCAATCTTCACATTCTGAGGGGACTTGAATGGACTGCAGATATTTTCTATATCAGAGGAGAGGTACAGTTTCTTACTTTGGGCTCAAAGATAACTTTGCAGTGAAGTAAGAGCTGGAGGACATCAAGGGGAGGGATGATAGGGAGGGAGAGAGGCTGAATTGGAACATCATTACTAATTCTCACAATGGTAGCTCAGTGAAAAAAAATGCTGCAGAACAAACCTGCCTTCATCCAGTCAATTTTTGGAAAGAATTATGGCCATTTGGAACTGAGTTCTTACTTGAAAACTCTTTGGAAACAGGATGCTGCTCCCAAGCACTTTGAGTCCTTTGAGACCTGGAAGGAGATTCATCTCACGCAGCCTCAGACATCTGCACTGTGGCTGCCTCCATCTGAACCCTGTGTCCCTTTGTCACTGGAAAGGAACACACATTTGGGATGTGCAGTCCAGCTGACGCACTGCACATTCACTGCAGGCTGAAAAGAAGAGAAGTAAGTGAAGTTCCCATTCTCTCCCTGCTGAATCCAAAAGGCACCTATAAACACTGTTCAGAGGCACATCCAAAAGCCCTGGGAGGAATCCCTTCCAGTGTCAAAATATTTTTTTTTACATTCTTGAAAGTCCATTAAACAGTTGCAACAATTTTATATATTTAGGCTTTTAAAAATAAATAAATAAGAGGAGCAGTGTAATGCAGCCTTGGCAGACAGCATGCCGCTGGAATAAATTATGACAGCAGTGTTTGTCTTCCTAGATCTACTCCCAGAAAAGTCAGCCATTGTTCCATAATGCAGCTTGTAGAGCAGTCTGAGCCCAGGAATGGATTTGTCTGGTCAAAGGGAGATGCATTTTCCATCTATAAGCACCTGGGGAGAAGCAAGAGCGTGTGGGGCACTGTTCATTTGATCCTAAGGTCAGGGGCAAAAGCCACAAGCATTGTACCTCTTAGGTGCCTGCTTTTCAGTCCTGTTTGATATCTTCAGTGCTGTTTAATATCCATTGATGATCTGGATGAGGGGATTGAGTGCAGCCTCAGTCAGTTGCAGAAGAAACCAAGCTGGGCACTTCTGGGCCCTGCACTGCAAGAAGGACATGGAGGGGCTGGAGTGTGTCTAGGGCAGGGAATGGAGCTGGGGAAGGGGCTGGAGCCCCAGGAGAGGCTGAGGGAACTGGGAAAGGGGCTCAGCCTGGAGAAAAGGAGGCTCAAGGGGGACCTTGTGGTTCTGCACAACTCCTGACAGGAGGGGACAGCCAGGGGGGGTCAGGCTGGGAACAGGGAACAGGAACAGGAGGAGAGGGAATGGCCTCAGGCTGTGCCAGGTTGGACATCAGGAGGAATTTCCTCATGGAAAGGGTGGTCAGGCCTTGGCAGGGGCTGCCGGGGGAGGTTTGGAGTCCCCATCCCTGGAGGTGTCCAAGGAAGGCACTCAGTACTCTGGGCTGGTGACAAGGTGGGCATCAGACACAGCTTGGACTCGACAGCCTTGAAGGTCTTCTCCAACGTCATTGATTCTGGGATTCTCTGTCAATTAGCAAAGGTACCTGGTTTGACTAATTAGGGTGCTGTAGGCAGGGCCAGTGCTCCTGTCTGCAGTGTGGAGCTGCTTCTGTGGATGCAGCTGCAAGAGGTGCCTGGAATGAAAAAATAACAGTGAATATAAACCTGATGCTGAAAGCAGCTGTAAAAAAATCCTGGTAACAGTGGAACAGTTGTTTTATATCACTATTTTGGAGCCTAGAAGCCCACGGTACATTCCTGGCTGTGGTTCTGCTCACTGTGTGACTTAAACCAGGATAATTATGACTTTTATGTCTTCCAGTTGCTTCAGCAGGGAAACAGGGGGGAAGAATATCTTCTGGTGCTTATTTGTCACCACTTCATTTGACCTGTGCAAGCCTAGACAAATTCTGAAATCTTGCAGCTCAGCTTCACAGTTAAGGGGAACTTGGGGATATTTCATGAGGATTAGGCTTTGAATGGCAGCACTATCTTGTAGCTAGACTAGGCCTGGATCAACCCAGCATAACTTACTTGGGAGAAAATCCAAACAATGAATTAATCAGTCAATCCTTGGAAATGCAAACATCAATTTATTTCATGGCATCATATGGATGAGCTTTGCCTTCTCATTTCTTTTGGTTCTCCTGTTGCTGCAATGTGATGCTGAACTTGGAAGTAAAGCTGATAATATTGACCTCAAATTTTGGATTGGACCTGTGTCTCTGCTGTTGCCTTCCATTTCCCATGAATTACAACTTGTGTACTGTATGTGTGTTTGGGTGCCCACACTGTGCTTCTGCCATTTGTTTGCAAAATATCTCATCGGCTGAAGCTACTGTGGTGGAAATCATTAATGATCCCAATGCGTGCAATGCCTAATTAGACCTGGAACCCATGCCTTATCTTCTCACAGGCAGCCAAAAATCTCCAAGGGACTTGAATCATCATGGCTGCAGTGCATTTTGAGAAAACTTCCAAATTCAGTCCATATTAGAGAGTTCCTGCTTTATAAGCAGCTGCTCATTCTTGATTCCCTCAATTTTTGACATTCCTGTAAATTTAAATTCATTTGCTGCACAGGGGCTTGAAAGAACAGCACATTGAACTGTTTGCTCCAGTGCTCTGTTACAATGTTTTCCCATAATAAGAGGGCATGAAAACATCCAGCTATCTGCTGGAAAATGTACTAATTATTTTCTGAGTGGTGAAAGGGTCCAGCCAACAAAGCAAGGGAAAGACAAGCAAGTTCCATACAGCTCTGCATTGGAATTACACATAGGGGGAGAAAATAATAGTTATTAATACAGCCTAAAGAAGCAATTTTAAAGCTTTTCTAAAACCATGTTGTCAAATAAGAAGTTTAAGACTTTGTGTCAAGACCAGGAAGAACTGCCCACAGAAACAGATTTATGGGACTAGCAAAGAATAGGAACATTTTATTTTCAAATTCATACAGCAAACTTTGATCATTGTGCAGGAAATACCCCAGACTTGAGAAATCCTGCCACTGACCTCGAAGGTAGAATAAAACTAAGGGAAAAGGGGAAATAACTCACCAATTTTTTAATTAGTATTTTGCCAAGACTTTTAAGAGTTTGAATTCCAAACGTTTTCTAAGAAAGGAAAACATTTTCTTTCATTGAACAGCCCTGGGGGTTCATTACCCTTTTCTCCCCCTCAACCCTCCCTGAGAGGTGTACTTATTTCTTGTCTCTTGCATATATGTGTAAAAACACAAAGTCATTTGTAAGGAGTTCACTTAATTCCTCACTCTTAGCTCACATTTGTTACACATTTTGTTTGGCAGAAGGGAAGGGAAGAGTGTGCTCCAGCCAGGGAATGCTGCTGTCCACTGAAAAATGTGTTTGGATGGAGGAGCTCTTTTTCATGGATGGATTGTGGCTTTTGGCAGCAGAGGTGGCAGGAAGCAGTTGCCATAACTACTATACCATTAAAACAAGAAAAAAAAAAGGGCTTTAAGTAAAGAGCCTTTTTTGAAATGATGGTTTTACTACCAATCCTGGTAGAATCCATCAGTTCAATATGATGGGTGGTAGGCTCCTGAATGTGGTCTCCTGAGTGTATGCTCAGGATATGCTTTTAGGGCTAAATTCAGGCTTTGGCTTGTAAGGTACATAGGAGAGGAAAATACACAGACAGCCAGAGAGCTGAACATAATCTGCCTTGCGTGGGATTTCATGTTTTGGCTGGAGCCACATTCTGGTGTTAAATAGCAGAGTGAAAAAAAGAGTATGTTTTTCAAAAGCTTTAAGGATGGGATTTACAAATTCACTGGAATGATTTAGAAATAAAAGTTGCATTTTTAAGTGTAAATCTAATTGTAGACATAATTTAGTATTTATCTCTATTCAAGGGATGGATACTACCCAGATAAAAAGCCCAGATATAGTTGATAAACACTGCAAACAACTGGAGTAGAACCCAGGGATGGTTTATACTGGGTCAAACCCAGCTGAAGGCTTTTCATCCTCAGCATTACACCACACATTATTGTCACTGGCAAATTACTCTGGCACTATTTGCGTGCTCTTGGAATCTGAAAACATTTCACACTGCTAAAATAAGCTCTGTCTGTTGCCATATAGACACGAATGTAGTTTTTGTGGTCCTCCAGCTACTTCCCTGCAGTGCTTTGAGTTGTGTCCCAAATGATTTACTCACAGGACCAAGTCAGGTGAATTGACCTCACAGCCCTGCTCA
This sequence comes from Anomalospiza imberbis, assembly GCF_031753505.1. Classification (NCBI taxonomy): domain Eukaryota; kingdom Metazoa; phylum Chordata; class Aves; order Passeriformes; family Viduidae; genus Anomalospiza; species Anomalospiza imberbis. The sequence continues at coordinate 31,968,029 of NC_089682.1, forward strand.
AGGACTGGCTCCCAGGCAGGATTTATCCCTTCAAACTCACAAATTTCTGGGGTCAGCACAGAAATCATCCCTCAAGGAACCTTTGCAAACCATGGTCATGATGCACCTCCAGCAGGGAGCCTCACCCTGGTCCCAGGCTTTTTCTTTTAACTAAGAGCCATTGGGGTTTATCCTGTTAATCAAGCTGATGCCTAAATCCCATTTCTCTGAGGTCCATCATCCTGGCCTGAGCAGGTATACAAAGAAATTATATTTTTCGCTGCTAACCCTTTGCTCTGAAAGCCAGTGTTACATTGAGATGTACATCAGGAGCGACTCACTCCCACCCCTTCAGGAGTTGTAATGTATATAGCAGCTACCATTGCTTCCATGCAGTAGGAGCCTCCTGCAATATCTAATTAAATAAATGAACTAGGCTTTAAAAAGGCTTAAAATGTTAGACCTGTCTGGGCTGCAGTTTTTTAGTAACAATATCCACATTCTCATAAAAAATGAGCTATGAATTCTTCAGCTACTGCTGAATATATATATCCTTTTGGAATCAATTTTTTTTTCCTTATACTTATCTGTTACATTTAACCTTGTATGAAATTATCTTAAACCATCTGAGCTCCCTTCTCAGTTAATTTTCACTCCTTGCAGTATCTAATTGAAAATTAAAGTATTTTTTCCTCTATTGCTGCTCTAGTCTCTTATTTTAGCTGTTCTGCTTTATATTTTAAAGCTTAGCCCAAGATATTGATTTCTGTGAGATCTACATTAACTCCCTGAGTTTTCCAAAGTTTTTGGACACTGCCTGGTTATGGCTTTCATCCAGATTCAAGAGGGAAAAGATACAGTTCATAGATACTGTTGCTTCTTGGAGCTTTCCCCTTCTTTTTCTTTTTGTAGTTGTAAATGAGAAGTAACTACACCTCCTAATTTCTTTTTTTTTTTCTGATGTGGCTTTTCCCCCCTAATCTACTTGGTATTAGACATCCTCTTTTCCATATTTCTAGAAACCTGACCAGCTCTGAAAGCAAAACCAGGTGATGATTTAAATACACATTATGGATGCAGCCAAAGGAAATGGCTCCAGGGGTAGAAGATGTGGGCTCTGGGGAAGCGGAGCCTGAGACTGGAGCCATACTGGGAAAGCCTTGAGCAGGCTGAGGCAGGCAGAGATCTTCTGGAGTCAAAGCTGTTCCACAGCAACATCACAACTTGCCTTAGGTTCTGGCTTCATGTCTACCTGGCCTATTTTGGGGGAAAAAATAGCCAAAAATGCACAACAAACTCATCCCAAAATACAAAATGTTCTGATGGAGAGGGAACCAAAGCATTGTTTGGTTCTTTCTTCTGTTCTCTGAAGGGAAAGTTCTTCATATAGAATTCTTCAGAGTTTGATTTGATCTTGACAAAGGGATGGTGTCATGATGGAGAATTTTTGTTCCCTGTGTGCATGGAGAGGCTGAGGTTTCAACAGCCAGGTCCTGCTGCTTCCCTTCTCCCTTTGAAACCAAGCTGAGGAGCATTACAGTGTGCCTGTGCAGCCAAGTCTGCCTGTGTATTTTGGCATCTGAATGCCAGACTGGTTGGTAATTTCCCCTTAAATCCTTTCATAGCTCAAATTCCTGTTGAAACAACCTCTATCTCTTCTTGGCCACACGGAGCCCGTCTCGGCTCTGCCGCTCCCATCACCCCTCACAAGCAATGCCATTGCATGTTGCTTTCCTTCCTCCGTGTGCAGCGTGTATTTAAAATGAAATATTGGCCCCAAACCCCCCTCTGGATGTCTGTCAGATCTTAGCATGCCACATAAATATCAGTGAGAAAACATTCCTCCCAGCCCACACAGAATGCACCCAGCGCTGTTTGTTCTGGACTAAACCCGGCCTAGCGCAGCGGCCTTCGGCAAAGGCCTGCTTCCAGTGGGCAGGGCCCGGCCTCAAATTGACCACTTTAAAGTGCTCTTGGAAAGTTTCCAGTGTAATTTTTGTTCCCCTTTAGTTACAGACCACCTTTAGGAGGTAACTAGGCCTGTTTGTTGGGCAGCTGCCATCTCAGCCCTTGCATGGATGGCTTGCTGCCAGCTCTCAACTATTTCAAGATGTGAGTTCCCGATGCTCTGGGGCACGACAGGACCGTCCTGGTGATGCCTTGAGACGCTACCTGGAGCAGAGGCTAGACAGAGTTAAAGGAATAAAGTAGGGGTTTATTAAAAAGCCTTAAAGGATAACCTTGAGCAGTACAAGAGCCTGGTCGTGGCTCTACTCAAGATGGACCCAAGATGGGCCCTGAGTCACGAGTTTTCACACTTTTATAAGTTTTGGTCCATTTCCATATTGGGGTTCATTGTCCAATTCCAGCTCCAGGTTATGCAGTCCCATTCTCCCTGATTGCTCTCCTCAATTTGCCATTTTTCACACTTTTTGGCCTGAAGATGCAACGGTGTCCTTGGTTCTCAGGCTGGAAGAGGATTGTTTTGTCTGACTGAAGTGTGAGGAGAGCTTGCTAACACTTTATATGGAGTTCAGAGTGATATACGAATGCAGTACAGAATCTGGAAAATATGAAAGCTAAAACTTAAGGCATCACTGGTGCTCACTGTGATGTTCCTCTCTGGTACCTCCATGACTTTACAGGGCTGCTTCCCAATGGGCCTCTCTGCTGCATTGCCAGTCAGGTGCAATTTGCATGTTTTCCCCCCCTCCAAATGTAGTTTTTGTGCACTAACATGTGTGTATGGCCCTTTCGTGGTTACTAAGGCAGAATTCACATCTGCAACCCTCACCAGGGCATTTGGCCTTTGAACATAAGCAAAATGTTCCACAGGCATGGGAAGCATCCCACTGGGAGAGGGCACAGCACCTGCTACCCAGCAGCTTAAAGCTCAAAAGGAGCAAGGGCTTTTCACCCTTCTTTCTCCCACACCTACGTGTTCCAGAATTTCATCCAACTTCCTTGTCTCACTGTATTTCTTTAGCAACTCTTGGAGCAGTCACTACGGTGGCAATGGCCAAAATGGCTGTTTTAATAAGCTCAGCTTTAGATTGCTACAACAAAGCCTTCTTGAGCAGCTGCTTAAGAAAACATCTGTGACTTTTCACTTAGATGTGGGTTTTTTCCCCCAGAAAAATCAAGGGAAAGCAAAGAGATTGCCGCCCTGGCCCTCCAAGCGTGGAAAAGAGTATTTTTTCCTTGGCTTTTGTTAAATTATTTTTCCCATGCTCTAACTCTTCAACCCTGTCCTTGGGTCAGCTCAGAATGGTGAGTGGTCTAAGTATGATGGATTTATTGCTTTAAACTTCACAGAGCACTGGAGAATGAGGTAACAGCATAAGCAATGTGGAAAGACTCGTACATTTTTTAGTTTGATTACTGGAGGTAATTGGAGGTTTCCAAAACTGATTTTTTTTTTCCTTAAAAAATAAGAAAGGATTAGTTTGGCTAGAATACTGAAATTGGATCAAATCCATCTTGCATCCCCACCTAAAAATGAGATTTGGGTCTACAAGTTGAGAATCTTGGGAATAAAGATCTCCCTCCTCACGTGTAATTATAGATTTCTGAAGAGGTAAAATGTCACAATATGATGAGATGGAAAATGCATTAAGAGAGAATGAGTTCATCTTCCTGATACAGAACAGTCCCTGCACAGTAATGGGATTATGGCAGCGCTGGACATTTGGGAAAGTCTGTAATGCTGTGTCTGCTCCATTTGATTTGTACACCAATGGATTTCCCTTGCCAGTAATGGCTTTCTCTGAGCTACTGCAAACTCTGAAGTGGGAAATGAAAATGGAATTTTGGGAAGATAGGACCTGCCATGATCACAGTGACATTGCAGCTCGTTATGCAAAGCTGAGGAGGAGGCACTGATGTATCCTTGTGCTGATAAGACTATTTTGTAAAGAGCTTGGGCCCCTCTGTAGGTACTGACAGCTCGGTAAAGCTGCATTGCCATTGTTTAACAGCCTAGGAAGAAAAGCTGTTCCTAGGCATATATAAATAAATATTTCTGTAAATAAACCCCAATTTCATTCACAATTTGTAAAACACAAGAAAGCAAAACCTCCAAGTCAATAAAAGGCAAAATCCCAAATTCATAAAAATGCCAGCAATCAATTTAGGCACACACATGGGGTAAGATTTGGACAGGATGAGTTTGCTTTTACTTTTGGGAAGAGTATCTTTTTGGAAATCACCATTTTTGGGAATAAGAAAAGCTCCCAGCCTAGTGTTGTGGAATGTGAAAGGATAAGTGAGAAATCAGCATGAAAAATGAATGATAAGATTCTATTAAAAAGTAAATCTTTGTAATAGTGCCTCTGAAGAGCCACACTTTAGCTGGAGTATCTGCAGCTCTTCTCCCCAAAAAATCTGTCACATTTCTGTGCCACCACCTCAGCACACAGAGTGCACCAACACCATTCCTTCTGGCAGTCTACTGCTCTGAGATTGGTTTAGATGCATAATTATGAATCTTGTAACAAACACCACCTTCTGTACTTTCCTGCTGTTTCACAACTCCCCAGAACACTTTAGAACTCCACCCCACCACAACCAAAATGCAGTGTTCACATATAGAACAAATATTTATGGCTTAAATTTATGCTCAAGATCTTTATGCTCATCTGCCTGCAGTGGGGCACAAAGAGCAAACAGAGGCCCCCAGATATACCATATAAACAAATCTTTTGGACCTATGATACAGTTTGTATTTATTACTTTTACTGAAATCACAGAGTCAAGTGTTTTAAGATTACAACTGGTAAATTATACATATGTAATAGTTTACAAAATAAAATATTAACCTTCTGTGTGTCATTGTACAGTGTGGACCTTGCACATTTCAGTTCAAATTAATTTATATTTTGCGTAACAAATTTTTATGATGTAAACTGGCTGACACAGTGGTGCTCTAAAAATATTAACTCCCTCTGATTAGACAAAGACTAGGATGAAAAAGAGGTTTTGTGACACAACTTGGTTTCTGAAAGCGTACTGGTATTTCAGCCAGGTGACAAAGTGACTTCCCACAATATGCTGACACCGACAGTGCACAAAGAGGCACGTGAAGTAAACTAAGCAAACCAAACTTTGTGCTTTCCCCTTAGTCTTGCCTGCAATACCTTCTTCATTTTCTCTTATCTGATGCTAAGCAGATGACCTAGCAATAGAAGTTGAATTTATTGCTCTACAGAATTAGACCCTGTCTCCAACTTACTTAATTCAGCATATTTCCTGTATCTGATGGGACTTCAACAATGCCTGTCACTATGTTTCATAAGATAACCTATTTGCAGATTTCACAGTTCACATGATAAATTGTGTAAACCAGCTACTATAAATAAAGAAAAAGCTATGCTGTCACAGTGGTGTAAGTCTGAAGCACCTCCAGCAAAGCCAAATGATGCCATTAAGTAACTCTAAATTTATGTAGGTATTACTAAACCCAGTGTAACTTTTTTCCTCCTGTGAGTGGGAGTTATGGAGATCCAAGTACTCACATACACAAGCACACAGAAAAATATGCACCTGCACTTAGCCACGGGTGTCTGAACATGGTCTATGCCAGGCTGATGTCTGGGGAGAGGATTTTACTGTCCTGACACTGGCTCTGAGCCTCCAGACAACTTTCAGGGCAAAAGATGCTGTGAGTTTTGTCCTGTGACTCACAGAGTGCAGAGCAGTGGGATGGTGTTGGGATGTTGGGTGTGGTATGGGGAGGAGCTCTTACACCACTCACCTGTGTTTAGGGCTTTTCATATTTTATCACTGAAAACTTGTGCTTGTGGTTAAACCTTCTAAGCCCCAAAGCCCCTTTTGGGGTGCCAGCTGAGGACCCAATAATCTCTCTTACATTAAGAGACATTGCTGGTGAGTGTAATAAAACAGAAGTATCTGCATTTGCAATGTTGTTTGAAACAAGAATTGAACTAGCTTTACTATACAACTTAGTATAAGGGTATCCATAGGAAAAAAACCCTTGAAAATGTTGCACATGGCAAGTATGAATGCAATGAGGCACTCTGGCAGCTCTATAAAAATCAAATCATTTAATGAAAAAAGGAAAGAATTCTCCAAACCATGTTAACTTTTTTTTCCTGAAAATTCCAACCTATACCCAGAGAATTCAATTTTACCTCTTGCTATAGGCTCCACTTCCTCAGTGACAACAGCATGGCATGAGGAGAAACATTCACCTGAACTTACTGCTGAAAGCTCACAATTAATGATGAAAGCCTGTTCAAAGCCTGCCCTTAAAAGCATCAAAGGCCGGGCCTGTAATCCCTGGCATTTTGGATAGGGCCGTGAGAGAGGAAGCATCACCCACTGGCCATCCCTAATTTCTCTAAAGCCTCATGGCTGACTGGCTTTGGGCAGTGCCTGGGTGACAGAAGAGAGGCTGAGATGGAATTTAACTCAGGTGGGCACTGGGGAGCAAGGTGACTTCCAGCAGTGTGGAACTGTTTATGTGCAGGCTGTGGTACTGCCCTTGCAGAGCCACTTGTGTTGGTCAATGAACTGACTGCAGAAAAGCTGGAGGTTTGTCCACATCACATTTTTCCCCTCACACTGCACCCAATTCTAGTTCCCTTGAGGTCTTCATTGGTTGAACTGGAAGAAAAACAGGTATTATTCTCATGAAAACATGCTTTGCTGTTTTGTTGTTTTTTTTAATCTAACTTTGCCTGATGTGGTGCAAAGAGCTGAAATACAATTAAGTAAAACACTGCAAAGCCTTCCAAGTTGGCTTTAGACTTTTTATAGCCATATATACATATTTATATATGTATATAAACAGTGATAACATAGAAAAAATGGCTTTTTTAATGGTTCAGTCCTCATAAACCAAATAATTTATCAAGCTATTTTATAGAGACACCAAGGAGCTTTCTCTTTAGTGTTGTCACTTAAACATAAGAAGCTGCATGAGAGAAGAGTGCTGGCAACTCAGAAGAACTTCACTCCCATGGAGAGGACTCCCAGTTACTGAAATTCTGCTACAATTTAAGCAAGGGGTAGGATCAGCTTTCGGGGGTCAATCACTGAGGCCTCCAGCATGAATTGCACGTGCCTTTGAGACATCAATCTGTTTTCTGACTCCTTCAGGGGCCACTACAGGGCTTTTTTTGGTCCGCAGACCTTTGGGACTTCCTGGTTGAGAGCTTTTTGAAGTGTAACAAGGAGCTTGGAGCACCAAGTGTCATCAAATTAAAAAGCTACAACTTCTCAAAGGAAAAGGTGGCAGCAGAAAAAGAATATACATCTACACATATGTGTATACACATATACTCCTGTTCCATGCAGAAAGTCTTCTAAATAAAATCATACAAAAAATGACCAGTGCCATATATTATGTAAACTCACAAGGCGTACTTTCAACACAAACCCGAAGCATAAATTAAGAGAGCCAGAAAGAGAGACAGAGACGACAGCAAAACATTTTAAATATAGAATTTGCACAATTGGTATTTTGTTAAATAAGAATAAATAAATTCATTACATCCGTTCACATACCAGTTGTAAAAACAATAAATTATTTTATTTTTTTCAGTGCTATGTTGCTTTTTTTTTAAACAGTTGTTATTAATCCACAAGATTATTCCCTCTTCCCCTTGTGATAAAACTGTTTCCACAGGAGGGCAGCTAAACTTAATTTCTAGTACACAGTCAAACCAAAGATGCCAGGCTTTTGCCTAATGAGAATATCCTACTTGAAAAGCAGATGCTATAAACCCCACTGATGCTCAGGGGTCCAAATTCACCCACGGGCACTGGAAGTGTGTCTCAAAGTCAGAGTGAATTTAACACTGATATGGTTCCTGGCTGTGCCAAGAGCAGGATTCCAGGTGCATTTCATGAATCCAGCTGTGCAACATTGGGCAGAAATGTAAACAATGATGTCACAGTGTGAGTGACACGGGATTCAGCTGAGAACAGACTTTGCACCAATTCTTCATTCATCAGGTACATGGGACAGCCATGACTGCCACAGGCAAGGTTTGGAACTGGACTCTGATTTAGGAACACCTGAAAAAGCAAGTGTTGGCTTACCCTTTTATCTTACATTTTTCAGGTCCTGCTTTGGTCTGTCTCCTTTGCCCCCTCACATCTTTGCTTGTGTGAATTTGCTTCATTGCTGCACTGATGAAAATCACTGCAGTGGTTTGTTCTTGTATTCATTTCTAAGTAAACTCTTTCATTTTTAAAAGATACTCCTGGTCTAAGGAAGCTCTGAATTTATACCCGCATATGGCATGCCTAGATAGCATCCAAAAGCTTTACTCAGCCTGCTGAATATACAATAAATTATTACCATGATGCAAACACAAATACTTGAACATTCTGTCTCTATTATGACAGAACACAAACACCACTTAATGCAGCAGCTGTATGCTGAGACAAATGTTGTCTATGCTGAGACACGTTCAATCTCCTGATTTTTTTCCTCTCATTATGGTTTCTATTTGTTAGAAACTTTTTGGAGAGGTTCTAGGACATGTGTAATACATATATAAGCATCAGAATTAGATTACTTGGAAGGAAAAATAAGGCATTTCAAAGTGATCTTATTTTAACAGGCAGAGGAGGCATAAATGTTTACTTTCCAGCACTCTGCAAATCATCTTGAGCCTTGATCTCAGTTCTCAGATTGGGATCAAGAACAAATGGGGAGTATTCCTCAAGATCCACAGTTTTGCACAGGATCTACTCCTGAACAGAAGGCCACACCATTTTTGAAAGCTGATTAATAACATTTGTTGGCAGTCCATATAACAGAGGAGGAGGCCCTGCCCTTGGTACTGTTTATTTAAAACAGGGTAAAAAACCAGATCCTTCTCCAGATTTCACAGTTGTAGATGTAGCAACTCTATGCTGTTTTGAAATCATCACATGATTTTTGAGAGTTCACACAAACATGCCACAGTTGCAAAAACATGTTTGTGTCAGCCTGGAGTCAGACCTGCCCTTCTTGCTCCACACTCCAGAGAGTTTTCCCTGCTGATTTCATGCCTGGGATTTTCAGAAGGGCCTGAGGTGTTTCAGTGCTGAAGTACCACTGACTTACAGATGAGGCTTGTCTGAAAATCCCCCTGCAGTCTCCTGCTCTCCTGTGTGGATGAACAAAGGAGTGAAAGATGGGGTTCTACTTTCATCAGTGTTTTTTTTTACCATTTATTTTGGTACCTGTCACCTTAGGGTCTAATTCAAAGCCTGCTGATTCTAAAGAGAGCAATTTTACCAGGGCTGCTTTCAAGTCTCCACCTGCACAAGGTGAAATGCCCAGCCTCAGTCACAGAACCTTCACAAGACAATAACAGGATCCAGGAATTGATGCCAAGGAAAACTGTTACCAGCTACTGCCTGTGCTGTGGAAACAGTCTTATTGATATTGGACAAGTCCTCCACATCCTGATGTGGTTTGACTTCCTAGTGACCCCTCTTCCTCCCAAATGTGGTAGATATACAAAACATGAATGCCTTCTATAGCCTTAAAAAACCCCAAAACACACACAAAAACAATAAAAAAAAAAGACAAATAGTTACAAACTTTTGCTGGTAAGATGAATACCAGAGTTAGACACGATGGACAAAACAGTGATAAAATATTAACTGCTTGCTGTGTTTTTTTGACCTTGAGAGCCTCTTGAAAAGATGTAGGTACATTACACATTGTTAAATTCAAGGCGGAAGCCATAGAGAAAATACCAGAGAAAGCAGCTGAACACAGCCTTAGAACATCTGAGTCAGAAGACACTTGATTACCTCACCTGTAAGTTTTGGTTCTCTAACTAGTTTTCTACAAAGCACAGTATGCCATTGTTTCATGGAGAGGAGCAGCTCGAGCAGCTCTTGCTCAGTGACAACAAGGAGCCCAGGCTGTGACACAGCTGGAACCAGGAAGGTTCACAAGCACAGTGTACACAAGCTCCTCCTGCAGCCAGCTCCTCCTTCGGTGCTCGCCTAACACACACACACACACACACACACACACACACACAACGAGGAGGAGCTGCTGATGCTCCTGCTGTTGGAGCAATGGGGGGTGCCCTGCTCTGCAAGCTGATGCAAGGCTTAAGGCTCCTCCTGAGAATTTGACAGAATTTGTCAGACATTAATGATATACTGTCAGGAATTTCCTACTGTGAATACGTATTTCCTTTTGTCAAAACCAAAAGGTATCACTTTTAAAAACCAGCAGCAAGCTCTTCATTTTCCAGTAAAACATCTGTGGCCCTTTCTGAAGGATGGACCAAGTCCACAAGGGCTGCAGATATACTTTGGTCAATCATTTTGCTTATGTAGTTTGTCTTTTGATTTCTTTAATAGAAGGAAGTGATATAAAGTGATATACCAACTGAAAGATATTTACAAAACAGTATAAAATAAGCTACTGTGGGATCATGGGGACATGTGACATTTCCTAAGGACATACTGTAGTAGAGGTAGGTGAAGAAGGGGAGATGATTCTGTAACCTTCAAATATCCCAGGATCCTCCATTCACTAGTTTTTCTTCTTTTGCATTATTTTATTCTACATTTTTGCAGACACAGAGGGCTTATAACAACTTTAACGCTTACTTTCTTTGATGTATTAAGACCACCCTACTCTTATTTAAAGCAGTGCACATCTTCATTTGGTCCAAACAGGCAGATTCTGCCCATAATTGGAGACTGAACGCAAGTACTTTGAAGCCTTTGCTTCTGTCTGTGTGGGCAGACCTGACACCAGTACGCCAACAACGGCTTACTCAAACCTCTTTGAAAGCAGCTCACCACCACAGGTTAGCACTTTTTCAGCAAGCACTGTTTGAACGCTGAGGGTCTCTGGGAGAGCAGACATCCCTTGGCCAGTTTCCCGTGCCCATCCTTGCACTGCACAGTCCTGGTGTGCCAGCCCGTGTCGCACGTTCGAGAGCAGGAGAGCCATGGCCCTGTCACCCAGCGGGGCTGCGCGGCCTGCGCCGTCGCTTTGCCGCCACCGCCACTGCTGCTGGGGACAGAGTTTGCCAGCTGGCCCTGTTTCTTTGGCACGAAGAAGCTGTAGCGCACATCCACGGGCTGTGTGGGGTCGGTGGCCAGGATCTGCACAATCAGGATCTCCTTGGTGGCTGAGTGGCCCATGGCGTGCAGGAAGTCGTCCTTGTGGCTCCAGCCGCTGTAGTTCATGACGGTGCCGTTGATGTCGATGATGGTTTCCGAGGTGGAGATCATGTACTTCCCGTTGACCAGGTACTCCCCGTTCTTCTTCTTTAGGGCCAGGTAGGCCGTGAACCTTGTCTGGTCCTTGCTCTTGAACTGCCGCACTTTGATGTGGGTCGCCCCTTCCGGGATCTTCACCACGTCAGTGTAGCCCTTGCTGAAGGAAGGGAAAGAAGGAAGAGTCTCACTGCAAAGCCTCACAAAGTCACTGGCATGACACAGAATCACAGCATTAAGCAGGCTGGAACAGATCTTTGAGTCCAACCTATGGACAACAACATCTTGCTTCATTTCGATTCAGGCCACCTGGATTTTCCCTAAGATTAATTTAACCAGGTTGTACTCTTGGCCTGCTGTGTTGTTCTTCATGTTCCCCAAGAAGTTTCTACTGCACTTCTTGCAGATTGCTTAATCTTTAGCTTTAGGGACAGTTTGACGTGTGTCAGATACCAGAGGAATGAAAAACAACAGATAGCTTATAGATTTCAGCAAAGGGTGGGAGATATGAAATACGATGCACGCGCTGCCTGCCAAGGAAAAGATAATGAGATATGCATTGGTTACAGCTGTTTCTTGCTGTCTTTGCTATAATGATGATTAAGGAAGGCACGAACAGAGGAACAGCTGGGTAGAGGTACCTTGGGAACATTTAAAAATAGTCTTGATCACCAAGAAAAAATGTGTTTACTTTGAAATCTATAAAGCCAAAGATTAATCGTCAAGTGTCTAATAAGAGGGGCACCCAAAGGCTTCATTTGTACCACCATGGAATTCTCTACTAGTTATGAACTATCTTAACAGGGATTTAGAAAAGGAGATTAAACTCTTTTACCAAAAGTGACAAGCATTTAAAACTTGCAAGTGTGCTGGAATTTGTCACCATCTCAAGTATGTTATTTTAACTTTACTGATATATAGAAAACAATTTAAAGGCTTTACATAGCTGTAAGCTACCAGCTGGACATTGGAGATGTGTTTTCATTCCTAAACCCATGGCAAAGCCATCCTGAAAGTACCTCATATCTGAAAAGTTTCATGAGAAAATACATGAAAAATACGTAAAAGTGATGGCATCTCCTTTGGGATTGTATAAAGAACAGACTGCTAATTTTGAGAACTTTTAGCTGCACAAGTAGAGACTGCACATATTACAGATGAAACATTTGTGCTGATCCCCTGCTATTTCCAGCAGTTATGGGACAATGACTTAAGACTCCATTGATTTAGCAGCTCCATAAAGCTGGAGCAATATGGTGTGAATCCCAGGCTGGTGACTCTGCTCTACAGCACTGCACAAATATTTTTACACAACAGTTGCCAGAATAACTCAGTTCAAACATGTCATTAAAGTTACAAAATCATTTGTTCAAAACCTACAAGCAGTCCTGGAGAATTCAAGTTGTCTGCACAAAGAGCTGTAATGCTTCATGTGCACAGAGAAGCATGTGCAGATTAATTCCCCTCTTTCCCAAATTCTAATAATTTGGCTTTACAGCTTTTTAAACAAAAATCATAGGAAGCAAATTTCCCAGAAGATTATGTTTTGCCTGCTTTAAAAGAAAAACAAACAAACCAAATAAATGTTGCCATGGCAATTGTCTGAAATGTGAAATACTAGTTTTGCCTTGTACACTTAAATTTCCCTGTACATTTAGTGTACAAATTGTTAAAGTTTATAGTGGACAGCAACAAGGGAGCTTCCATTTTTCAGTGGAGGAAAGATAATTTTCCTACCAGCACTGCCCTTTCAAACAAAACTGTAAAAACAGTTCACAGACAATTAAGATTTCACTATTTTAATCAGGGGTTTATTTTAATGTCAATTATTCGCAGAGAAGAATTGCCCCAAACAACTTTTCCAGTAAAAATAAATCAACAGCCCCAACTCCAATCAAAATCATATTAGAACATAAATTTACCCTCTGGCCAGTCTCTTGACACTTGAAGGCATGATTTGAGGAGTAAGCTGGTAACTTCACAGGGATAATTATAATAAATCTCTCCATTTCCAAGTGTATCTATGGAACAAATCTGGCCTCCCTGAAATCCATGGAGCCCCTCTAACACTTTTCCTGAAGCTTGATTATTGCCAAATCATATGAAATACATCTCTCACTGTCAACATCACTTAGACATTCCCAGACATCCCAGTATTTACAAATTGGAAAAGATTTGGTTTATATAATTACTAATTTGGTTTGAAAGCCATTCTTTTTGGCAGAGGTGTTTTGGCATCGTTAGGTGAGCAATCATTGGTTTACCAAGAAGATTAGTTATGTTTATTTTTAGAATGAATTCACTCTCCAAGCCATTTTTGACTGCTATTAATCAGTCTGTTGAAATGTATAGAAATAAAAGATAATTTCAGGATTTAGATTTCAACTTCTGGTAGCTTTCAACATGCTATGTAAGAATTTGGAAGATATAAAATCAAGTTCATATATAAAAGATGCTTAACACAGTCACTGATTCCGAGTAAAAATTGTCAACTAAAAGTTTCTATGTGTGGATCAGTCCTTTGAGATCTTGGAATCTGTAAAAATGATGATTAAAAATCCCAATTTTTCTACGAAACTTAAGAATTGAAGAGGGGAAAAAAATTAGTTGACAGAAAGGACTTACTTGAGATTGTCTATCAGTATTGCCCCCAGTGTGGTAAGGGAAAATCATGGCAGAAGCTCCTTTTATTTTACTTGTATTAAGTTTTATTATTGTTAAAGGGTGAACTCTGACAGAAAAACGGCTTGTGGATAACTGCTGTAAATATTTTGACTTTAAAAGATCCATCTGGAGATTGATATTATGCCAGTGGACATGAAGGGATATGAAGAGATATACTCATGAGTAATCCTATGATACTTCTGATATCTCATCTGTTTACCTGAACTCCACACATACTCAGCAGTGGGAAAAGGGAAATTTGGGATATAATCTCTCTCAGCTATTAAAGAAGGTGTTTACAGCTGTCTGCTTCTTTGCACTTCAAATGCAAGGAATGTGTGTCACAAAATCAGGTGGGGTGTCCTCAGTGCCACTCAAAATAGATGAGATGAAAAAGCACTCTAAGGGTGTAACTTGCTAATGCAGCAACACAGCAACAAGTGGGAAATGTAAAATTTCAGAGAGATGCAGATAACTCTGATCCCAACAACTTTCTGATTCACCTCTCTCTTCCTTTTCCTCTGTCCTCTAGGAACCACAATCCATCTGATACACCAAGATTTGAAAGTGGCATGACTTGCTATTCCTGTTGGTGCTCACCTGCTTCACTAGCACTTCGAATCAGAAATTAGCTGGGTGCAGTTTTGCCAGCTGATGCTTTGCCAATTTCAGGATAATGCTAGGAGCCAGCTATGCACGTCTGGAAACTGCAATAAGCTACAGGCAGTGTGATTCTTCCCCCATGTGAAAGCAAATTGCATTTAGAGGCAGAAAGGAAGCAGCATGTGGCAGAGTAACTATTTGCACAACAATATGCACTTGCTGTTGAGATCTATACCTCTTTTTGGTGAAGGTTCCCATGACTTTTGTGCAGCTAGAGTTGTCTCCTCCACACACCCCACACTTGTCATACTGGAGCTTGGATCCGATGATGCCATCACAGCCCGTTCGGATGCACTTCCCTCGCACACAGACTGAGTTGCTGTAGGGTCGACACTCCGTGCCATCAGTGACCTGGGCAAGCAAATAAAACTTGCTTCAAACTGCCACAGAGATCTGTGGGTTTGGATCCACCTGGCAAAACCTAGCTCCTCATTTTAGTCACCAACTCAGAGCATGTTGCCTCCCCTGCCAGACCACATTGAGCTTCTCTAATATTAATGGTAGAAAAGCAGATAAAATTTAGCAAAAGGACAAAAGCAAGGACAGCTAACTTTCAGTTTGGACTGCATCTGATAGTACAAACTGACCAGAAGTCACATCTCTACCACTAATTATCCTATGCTAATTGGTTCTTTAGGAGTTACTCTGGACTCCTTAAACATAGTTCAGGGTTACACCTACTCTTTTCTCCTAATACTCTTTTTCCTCCAGAAAACCCCATAATGACAGAAAACTCTAGGCAGAAAGTCCTTTATCCAGGCAGAAAGTCCTTTATCCACTACTGAAAACAAACTGCTGCCAAGAGGTCTATAATTTTCATGCATTCACATACTGAGATATGGAAAAACTTATCTCATTTTCTGGTCCTAAGGTACAACCACTGGATCGAACCATTAAATCTGATCACACAGTTAATATTTGCATCATATGATTAACTTATTTTCCCTGGTTGTAGGGAAAGATTTCAAAAATATGGGACACTTCTAAGCTGGAGCAAGAAGCCCTGACTGGAGCTGCCATTACCTTCTGAGAAAACACCACATAATAACCGGTTCCTTTGGCTCGGCAGGTGAGCTTGCAGACGTCTCCAGGCAGTACTCCAGCATACTTGGGGACCCATTCCACAAAAGTCTTGACCCCTTTTGCATCAGACTGATAGCCATTCCTTGCTTCACACTGCTCTTGTCGGAAGGATTTAGCTGTGGAATTATTCACGTCATTAGTGGCTATTTCAGACCTTGCTGCAAATATCATTACGTCCGTCTATTATTCTAGTTTCTTTCCTACATAATTTTTAAGTTATGTCACACCACTTCTTTACTTAGAACTGGCCTTCCAATCCCTCTACTGTTTTAGCTTGGAAATCTCCCAATGGCATAATAAGAATTCAAGGCCTAAAGTTTGCATGATGTTTCATTTTAGAGGACTGACTTTTCGCTTTCTCTACAGCATCCAGGGCGAGGTGTGGCTGAAGAATTAGGATATTGTACTAATGCTGAACGTCTTGCCTTGATAAATACAATCTGGGGAGGCTACAGTGAGCCTTTGCTGTGTGGTTTCAGGGTGTTTAGTGTCTGTGAAGGGAGGGAGGGCTGGAGCAGGGGGGCACTCACCATTGGCGGGGCAGGGGGTGACGTTGCAGGAGCGGTAGATGGCCCGTTTGCCTGTGCAGTACCTCCCGTTGTTCCTGGGGGCTGGGTTGTTGCAGTGGCGATAGGCAAACTGAACTCCCCCGCCACAGGTACGGGAGCACTGTCCCCAGGGTCCCCAGGATCCCCAGTTGCCATGGCTCGAAGCCTGAAAAACACATGGAACAGCAGGAGGTGAGTTCGTCATCCAAGCATGAATGGAGCTGTTGCCTCAAAGTCACTGCTAATGTGAAGGTAATTCCTTCAGTTGGCTATTCAGGGATAACAGGTCTTAGGAACCTTCTTTCTCCCAGCAAAGTTAATTTCTATCTTTTATTTGCACGCTAATGATGACATCTCATTTGCACTGAGGGTGCAAAGCCACTGCTGGGCCTTGCTCCACACAGCCACCTCCAGCCTCTTCACAGAACACACCCATGGTTTCATGGATTGCTCTTTTATTTTTTGCTATTCCTACCAGAAAGGCCCCTTAAACTGGCTCCAAGGGGTTCAACTCCCAGAATAAACCCATACTTCTTATCTGAGATTAATTAAATCCAGCTATTCTGATGTGTAGGTATTGCTTGGAATTACTGCCAAGAGATGGAGTTGTCAACTCTGCTACATTGGCTGTAGTATTGCAATATCAGGTAGAAGTATTGAAATCCATTAAAAAGGGTGTTGGAATCCATTAAAAAAGTGTTAAAAAGGCTGTACCTTGATTTGAATGGCTCCCATAGTTTGCAAATATTTTTACAAAGCTCTTCAAGTCCACATCTCTTCGGTGGTTGTAACAGAAGGGGGCTACTGTCTACCCAGAGAATTTAGAAGTATCTGAACTGTGCAGCTGACAGCTCTCATGGGGATGGGGATACTTCAGATGTATAGATAGAGGTTGTCTCTCACTGGAAGCACAAATTTGTCTGATCCAGAAATTATATTCTGGATTAATTTCATCTGCCCTTTTCTTCATTAGAATTAGGGCCTTGGGGCCTTTCAGATGAGGGCTGTAAATTAAATGTGGAGATGAGATTTATCTTGCTTTCCACGCCAGGTCAGAAATTCATGTCCTGATAAGTGCCATTTACTGAATGGGCAAATCACTACCTCCAGTTTTCCAGGAACGAAGGCTTTCCTTAAAGAACAAAATACACTTCCTGAACCTCAGCATTTTTCCTACATCCCTCACCAACAACACCCCAATTATGTGCTTAAAAAAACCAAGGCAGCTTTCAATCTGACTCCCACAAAAACTAGCACCTCCGAGGGATCACCTTTTCAAATTCCCCTTGGGGTGACTTACAGAGTAGTATTTCTTCTTGGTTTTGTCCACACATTTCCCTTGGAGGCAGATTCTTCCTTTGCCACAGGGGGTTCCCTCGACGGCGGGCAGCTTCTTGGTGAGGCAGACCATCTGTCCCTGGCGCACCACGGCACACCAGAGGCGCGAGCACACGTCCATGCCAGGGCACACAGTGTACTCAGCGCCGAACGCCAGCTTGCACTGCCGGATGGCGTCGTACGTCTGCCCCGGCAGCTCCTCGGGGCCCACGATGTGCTTCCTGGGCTGGTCCAGCAGGCAGTTCCCTACAAGAGCAAGCCAAGGTGTTGTTCACTCAGTTATTTATTGTTATTTTCCCTGCAGTGCTGTGAAGCTGTTCGGGCGACAGCGAGCCTCCTTCAAGGCATGGTGATGTGAAGATTCTGAGGGGGCATCAGGTTTGGCACGAGGTCAAACCGCTGCCATTGTGTTCTGACCCCACTGCTGAGCTGCCTGTTCCCAGCCTTAGGTGTAAATGAGTTTACCCAGATCCTTTTGGCCTTTCAATCCTTTACACAAGACTAGGAACACATTCCATGCTATTTATCGGTTTATGATTTAAGAAGCGAGCTCGACTCATGTAGGCAAGACTCAAAGCAAGCATAGTTGTTGTCTGAGTTTTAAATCAGGATGTCAGAAATAGTAAAGCTAATAAGGCCAAAAAACCCAAACAAAAAAGATCAAAAAATCAAAATTTCTACTAGCCTAAAGGAAAAATATAAGCTATGTATCAAAACTAATGTTGCCACTAAAGCTGGACTGCACTTTTCTTTTAAGGAGTGATACTTGGCTGCTTATGGAACTAGTTTGAAAAGGGTTATCCATTTCATACAAAAACTCATAAATAACAGGAAGAAAAAAATGCATGAATGTAAAGATTTGTATATGTGTTTTAAGGTCTGCAGTGGTCAAGATTTGTCTGGCACACTCTAAAAATGAGAATTCACATTTATGTTCTAGGTATCTTCTGATAGTTGTTTTTTTTTACTATTGAAAACCTCATTTGTTGACATGGAGAACTATTTATTCAGTGTAACCTCTTTTACACTTCATGAAAGGGATATGTGGTCTGGGCAAGCTTCACTCATCCTCGGCCAAAATAACTCACCACAATTTACCTCACTTTGGAACCCACACCAGTGTTCTTCACTTGCATCATGGCTGAAAAAAGCCTATCTATAAAACCCTCACTATTTACACAAAATGGAATAGAATTTCAAGCCATGGCAGGGAGTTTAAGCAAATCAAATACCCCATTTCTCAATAGCTTGAGTTTTCCTTCCAAAACACACACTTACTGCAACTGTTCTGCTCTTCTAAAGACTAATGCCAATTAGCCAAATTAGCCAAAAATTCTTTCTGTGTGATGACTTGCAACCAAAAACTGTCTTGTTAAACCTCTTCCATTTGCTGACCTTGATTTACCCTAGCCTTCTGTTTAATCTGGATTATGCTGAAATTTTAATGCAAGCAAGGTGTGCCAATGCTAGCTGTCATGAGATGAAGAGAATTAAAAATACCCTGGGTTGTTGTAGTGTAAAATATTAGAGATGTGATGAGGAGTAAGGTTTTTCCTGGAGTTTCTGGACATAATTTGCATACGTTCTGGCAAAAATACACTTTGTAAAAGTAAACAGCAGTGGAAATCCTCCTTCATATACCTTGTGAGGAGGGAGAAAGCCACTGAAATGTGAGGGCAGTGATGGGAAGGCTGTAGCATGTCAATATTCAGTATTATACACTGCTTTTGTACCTATGCCTAAGTTTATCAAACTCCCAAGCATAGCTGTTTTTCAGTATTTTAAAACACCATACTAACACTGCATTTTGACTGGAAATAAAAATTTAGAGAAAAGGGAAAGAAAATTCTAATCCTTGCATATACTCATCTGTCAATCATTTCAGTTAAAATCCATTATATGTGAGTAACAAACAGGTTTCACAAGCTCACACAGCAAATACAGCATTTTTTCCCCTCCAGAACACAGGGAAATGAGATCCAAACTTCTCTTTAACTGAGGGAAGTTGTGCAATGTCTACAAAGCCAGGTGCTCCAGCTGATCTCACACAATAAATTCAAAACTGAAGATATGGAAGGCTCCTAAGGATTTCCCACAGGGGAAAAAAAAATCTTTATATGGGTGGACTGTAGCAGTGTCTGTGTTTGGACAGGGTGCAGTGAATTGCAGGTGTTTTTACCACCAGCTGGTCCAACCTCCTACTTGTCATGGCCCCTGGTGGGAGGGCAGAGAGGGCTTCAATTCTGCATTACATTTCAACATCCAAAGCATATACATACTGCTATTCCCATTTTTTTTTTTTGTCCTGGGCACCAAAGAACATCTTTGTACCCTGGAACAGAGCAACATTGTTGGCTGATGACAGTGCTAATTAAGCCATCTCATTATCTCTCTCAACGCCATGTGTAATATATCTTGGGAAAAAAAAAAGGCGGAACAAGATCTGTGCAGGAAGCAGATAAGCAGGATATAAATTAATTTAAATACAAACAGTCCTTGTTCCAGGTTGCACAGAGCACTGGGACTGAACACACTAAGTCCCAAGCAACCATCCCAAGCCTGGTGGTTGGCATGACAATAAAGGCAATTAGTACCTTTGGAAAGGCTTTGCTAAAAGCAGATGGATATAAATGTCACTCTCCTCTGGACACCAACCAAGCCTTTTCTTCCTAAATGTCAAACTGTTGTCTGGGGTCATCTCATGAGTGTAAAAAAAATGGTGATACCATGACAGAGCTATTTATTGTTCTCAGAACAGGCCCCAGGAGACAGGGAATCAGCACCTTGATCCTCCCCAGCCCCCTGGCTGACCTTGGACGAGACATTTCCGTCTGGATTTACTCAGCTGGCTTCATGTAATGCTGGTGTCTGCAGTGCACTCAGCTGTCAGGTGTTTCACTGCTGAGGAATATCAGTTTATGGTGTCATTCTGCACCACTCATGCCCCCAGTGCTGCTGAGGCCAGTGATTGTCAGATGAAGTTTTCATATCATTTGAAGTCAAATTATTGACTTCCATTTTGACTTAATAGATGGCATTTGTATTCTGATAGGACAGATCTGTGATTAAAAAGAAAACAACTGGGAAGTTATAAATTTCTACAGAAGATTGTTACTTAGAAAAGGTCTCTGAATCTCTGATCCATCAAGAAAAGAGATTCCTTATGCATTGGAAATCACACTAACAGCATCAGCAATAAAATGAATTCCCAGAGGACTACAGACCTACATGATGAGAGGTTCAAATTTTCCACGAATAATTTCATCATATCAATAACTCTTGAAGACCACACATCTAAATGATAGCTACTCACGAACTGAGGAGAAAACAGTTCCTTACACTCTCTGAGAGGTCATTCATGGATGGTGGGAGAGTTACCTCAGTAACTCAAAAGGGAAAGTTCTCTTCATTTGTGGAAATTAATTTGGTAATATTAAATCAATGCCAGAGCAAAAAGGATCATAAAACAGGATAGTACAGATTAATGGATCTAATAAAATTGAGAGAAAAAATTAAGTAATTCAGAGAAAAATATTTCAGAGAGCACTGAAACCAGCCAACAAAATATTTAAAAGCAAACCTTTACATTCAGCAGACACACCATACATTTATCCATAAGCATTTTGGTTACCATAACAACTTGATCCATTCACTCAATTATGTCATTTTTATCTCAGCCTTTTGGAATTTGAGTGATTTGTTTAATAACTGCAGTTGCTTTGGGAGCACAGTGAAGACTTTAAAATTCATTAAAGAGGGAAGTCAAGGACTTTTTATTTCTACTTTTTTTTCTACATTTTTTTATTTCTACATTTGGAAAACGAATTTGTTGTCCTTATTCCCCAAGGGGTAAATGTCATATTTAGCAAATAAGCTGCCATAAAATGTTCTTAATAAAAAACACAGATTGACAGTAAGAAGTATCATGTAGCTGACACAGGGAGTAATAACACATACCATGGCCATCATCAAAGAATTCTGTGATAGTTGCCGAGGTGCACTTGGACCAGGGTTTTGAAGCATCAATGCTGGTCAGAATAGAGGACATCAGGCGCTTGTCTTCCATGGAGCCAAAGTTCTCCTCACAAAACTTGGAGTCATCATGGGAAAGCCCAAGCAAGTGCCCTGTGGAAATCAAACAAATTAATTAAATTACATGACTATCCAGAGTTTACCAGCTGGAGCTCATAGTCATGTGAGGGAAGGGAACTGTGCTCATTTATATTTATCAACAATGGACTTCTTACCGTTTCTTCAAATCACCTTCAGCAAGAAAAACTTTTGTGAAAATGTTCTGCAACAATCTAGAAAGGTGCTACATCTTTTTAAAAAGCTAAAAATAAAAGTATTTAAGATGCAACTAAACAAAGGGTAGAAGAATGAATGGGAATAAAGCTGCAGAGAGCTGAAGCCTGAACTTAATGCTCCAAATGTTCAACCTAAGCCAGAAGTTGATTAATAAGATATGCAGGGCTAAACCAAGAGTGCTTTAACAATAAAGACAAGACCACCAATCAAAGCCACTGCAGAAAAAAAAAGCCTGATGCCCTGAAAGGGACACATTCTGCAGGATTTGGCCTTTCTTTTTTTCAGGTAAGTAAAACCATTTTTGTTTGGCAATACTTCCTATATAAGGCCAGATAATGCTGGTTTTATGCTGCACTAAGACACTGAATATCAGGAGGTACATGTCAAGTTTCAATCTGACACAGCACTACACACAAAGACTTGCTCTGAAGAGATGACAACAGCTTTGTTTCTTCCAGACAAATGCTGGTGTTGAGCAACACAATTCACTGCAAAGATTATTATTTCAAACTGACAGATTCTTCTGACAGAGTAACCAAATAATGAGTGCATCACTTCTAACCTACAGAGCAAATTCTTTGGAAGTGGGCTGAGTATTTAATACATTGTATTTACATTGTATTTACTGATCCAAGATTGCTCACAGTTGCAGAAATTACCTCACTGCAAAATGTTTGTGAAGTAAGGCAATGAGGGTCTCTCAGTGGAAAAGGAGTTTAATTTTTAAGTCTGTGCCTTGGAACTAAACAGCTCTGGGTGAAAAAAAAAGCTGGAGCATTGATCCAAAGAGTTTGGCTGAGTAACATCCCATGGCACTCAGCACTGGTTCAGCTTGGGATATGAATGATAGTTGGGTGCACACCAGCAACTCCAGGATGTAATTTTTCAGAGTGCTCAGCATTTTATAGCACCATTCAGAACTACCCAGAACTCTGTGACATGGAGCTTTCAGTCCTGCAGGGCAGAACTGCAGTTTGTCACAGCCTCTGGTACCACTCTGGAGCACTTCACCCACATAAGATGTAGTCTTGCCCTCCAGACAAATCCCTTTATTGCATAACTGTACTTCACTCTTCAGGACTGTTGATTTTCTGCTAAGGACATCCCATGTAAGTACATAATTAAACAATACAGTGCACATATTCACAGCCTGTTAATGCTCCTGCAGCTTGGGCTACTCTTGAGTTTCTCTGCTACCTATGACATCTTTCATTTTTTCTCCTTCATAGAGCCAAATAAAAAAATATCCTTTGGATATGAAGAAGCTTGTTGGTAAATTTCAAGCTCTTCACTTGGAGCCGAGAGACTTCATAACACTGTTGCAATTTAGCTACCCTCCTCAGAAAAAGGCTGGACAGCCTCTATGGAGAATTTCAGAGTAAATGAATAAAATGAAATGCTTCTCAGGCCACTGTTCAGCACAGAACATTGCATCCCAAATACTTTGGCAAAAGCAGAAGAATCTGAAACAGGGTCATCTCCTGGAAAGTGTCAGGCTACTGAATTCACCTTTAATTAGAGAGCAGCATAACTTCTCTCCTTTACAGTGATAAATGGGGTGAGCTGAGGACACACGTCATTAGCAGCATCTACTTTGTCATATTAAAGCAGGCCATTGTTCTAGTGCATGACAAGAACCAAGTCATTTACTTGGCAGACTTCAGCCTTTTAGAGGAGGAGAAGCTTCCAAAGTATTTGTGATTCTCCCTCGTTATGTTTAAAATTTTCAAAAATAATTTAAAAACCTCATCATGACAAGGAAAGAAGCAGTAAGTAGTGAATAATTTCCAAAATATGTAATTCTGACTGTCAAGTGTTTGGGCTTCTAAATTAGCCCCCCAGTGATATTAGTGAGGATAATAGCATTAAATATATGGATTTTAGCTCTCCATACTCATTTGCCAGTTAACTTTGTATGCATGTGTCCTGGGGTGACAGACACTTACATTCACTTACAAACACTGTGAATGCAACTCTCGGATTTTATGGAGCTGAAATTCCTAATCCTTACCACAACCTAAATTTCTCCCTGTTCTAACTTTGCCTTTTAAGGCACTCTGACCAGACTTAGAAGTGATTAAAGCATATGACAAACTCTCAGTGATGCTGCAATCTGGTTTTACATTTCATTAAAAATAATCAAAATTCAAAATATCACAGGGCTGTGTAATCTCTAAATACTGCCTGGCTAAGTTTGGCTCCTTTTAGCACAGAAGTGATAACAGCAAAGGCCCTTAACACCTGTACCCTTCATCCTTTTGCATCCAAAAATTAAGGGAGGGACACTTCCCTTCCTACTTCAAGGAGTCTCTCCCCACCACCCCTCACATGCATAAAACCCTGCTGATGTTATTACATGACATTAGGGTGGTTTCTAGCATTTTCTGGTGGGGTACTTCCCTTCCAAATTGGAAAGGTTGATCCTTAAGTGACCCTGCATGGAAGCAGAGCTCTGGAGAAAGCTCTGGACAGAAGTGAAGACTCGAGGAACACAAATCTTACAAAGAGAGCTTTTGAAAACAATGCCAATTTTAGCCCCACTCCATTTTGTACTAGTACAAACATCAAACTGGGCTATTGAAGAAAAAGAAAAGGCTCCCAGCAGCTGTGTAAAATGATGACTGATTGAGAATGGGTTTGTAGATTATCTGCTGTTTTCTACTTAATGAAGCATCTTACTGGTGCTGACAGTTCCCACTGAGTGAAAATGACATAATACAATTTTACCAGCAGGATGGTGTTTGGTTAAGTTATGTTGTAGGAATGCATGAAATGGTGAAGGAAACAGATGGAGGGGAGGCAGGGTTTGCCCTCTTGTAGCCAAGGAGGAGGTGGCTTGCTTGTAAATTCATCTCAAATTCCAAAAAGACCAACAACCCAAATGGAGTGACATCCTCTCCTCACAGCTTTCCCTGCTGAAGGCCAACACCTGCTACAACCCAACAGGAAATAATACCTGCAATGGGCTCAAAAATGATCCCTACAACTTGCAGGAATGGGGTGTATATCCCTAATACAAGGAGAGAATTCTTCAGAGAAATTATGACAAGTCAGTTAAAACTTTCATCCTCTCTAAGGATCAGGACACAAGAGCCCTGCAGGCAAAGCAGGAGTGCACCAGAGCTGAGCTGCATGTGTGGTGAAGCAGCTCTCTTTTTCCCAGGAACACTAAAGCAAACCAGAATCACAGAATATCCTGAGCTGGAGGGAACCCACAAGTATCATCCAAGTCCAGCTCCTGGCCCTGCACAGGACAGCCCCAAGAATCCCACCCTGTGCCTGAGAGCATCATCCAAATGCTTCTTGGAGTCTGGATATTTCTGGTTTTTCTTAATATACACTTCTAGACTATCTGCAGAAGTTCTCTGAGTGAACAGCATGCAAAATTACTGTACTGTCACACATTTTTCACTGGTGCTTCAGCCATTAGAAACAAGAAAACAAAACATCCACAACATACAGCAAGCCAACTCCAGGCTTTGCTAAAGTACAAACCAAGGTGGGTCTCCTGGAAAAAAGCCACCAATCCCTGCTTATGGACAAGAACTCGGACAGCAAGTCAAAGAGCTGTTCTTGTACTCCCTCTGACCACAGGAGGCATGCAAGGTGACACAGCAGGCTGAAAAATGCTGCAGGCATTGTAATTTGTTTTCTCAGAGGAGCTCAGCTCAGATGAAGCACGTGTTTGCCAGTGAGGTCATGCCTTCCACCTCATTTCCACTTGGGACAACTGGGGAGCAAAAGAAGGTCAAGAGATTTGCTCCAGGTTCCCTCATGAGTCAGTGGCTCTTGTGGGATCAGGGTTCAGGAAGCTCCTGGCTCAACATTCCTTGGGTTAATAATCACCAGCCTAGACCTTCTGCATCAGCCTCCTGCTCTCCCCTTGGCTAAACAAAGATTGCATGTGGGAACTCTGTCAAAATAAAACCATTTCTTCTGGCACAGGCTGTTTTTCTAACTCCTGTGAGTTTCTGACTCCTTCTTAAGGACTTCATGCTGGTATCACTCAGGAATCCTCTTGAAGTCATGATGGACCTAAGCAATAACAATTAATAAAGCTGGTGTTTTTTTTAATAAACAGAAGTTATTTGAATTACATGAGCTTACCAAAAAAATTGCATAGAATATAAAACTAGCCATACCTCTTTTTTTAATTCTTGAACTTTACTTCCACTTTTCTTTTCTTTGACTGCTATCAGCCACTTATGAAAGAAAAAGGATTTAAAAAAACCCACTCTCTCTTTTAAATCTCCAGCCCAGAGGCAGTTGTTAATATTTCTGGCTTAAAAGAGTTCTTCCGACTCAATGAAACAATAATCTGGAGAGCAGCTTCTTCTCAGGAGCAGACATTAAAAAAAATAAGCTCCAATCAGACATTCACCCACCAGTGCTGCAGACTTTACACAAAACAAACCTGTGCTGAGCTGGCTTGTTGTAACAGACTTGTGGGAGATCACAGACACATCACCCCTGTCAGACAGACCATTCCCAGGCAAGGTTCTGCCCAGGCAATGCTGAGACCACTGTGTCCACACAGACTTAAATAATCATTTAAAAGATGTGGCCTTGGAGGTCCACAGTGCACTAATTAATGGGGCATGTAGAAGAGAAATATTCATTTTAATGAAGAAGCAGGAGATGGTGACACCTATTTCACACCTGTTCAACTCAAAGGAGCTTGGAAAAAACATAATTCACAGCAGCTCACAGTGAATGAATGAATCTGTGGGAGTACACAGTGCAAGAATGTAAAAATTGCGTTGTCTGCTGCATGAGAAATCTCCCCCCACAGAAACTACATTATTGGATTGGTTTTATCTACCTGCCAAGGAGGAAAGGAATCCCTACTTCACCCTGCAGTCTGGAAGGCTGGAGGCCCTGGCTGAACACTGAACTTCTTTTAGGATCATAAAATTAGAGATCACTTAGGTTGGTTGGAAAAAACCATTGAGCACAACCATAAACCTAACACTGCCAAATCCACCACTAAACCATGACTGTAACATATTTTTTGATAATGACTGCTGTGAAATATTAGGCAAAACACAGAGTTTTACAGTTTGCTTTAAGCACCATGTCTGCTGCAGGTGGAGCGATGATATATTTTATATAACATTACAAGTTAATAAAAAAATTTCTGAGCAAGCCAAGAATTTTTATTCAAAATTTCAACCAGCAACCTTTTAGACAGCTGATGTTTGCTTTTTGAGGCATCAGCTTAATTTTCTGCCCCACCTTCAGCTCTTGTGAAGGCTTAGCTTTGTCTGCCCACCTTTTCTCTTAATCACAAGGGGTATGCTCATGAAGGCTTAATTTGAGAACTTTTGCAAGCAGAAGTTAAGATAGAACTTTGGAAAAAAAAAGGTTTAAAGAGGAGGAATCGAGCAATTTTCCTGATGTATGTCAGCAGAGAAGACTTGGATGAGTGTGCTCTCTGTTATTTTTTGTTGTTTTAAGAAAGCAAACCTGCCTAATTACAATTACCTGGATATTTGCCTAAACTTCATCTGTCATGAAGGAAACCTAATATGAGACTCACAACCTCCACTGTTTTTCTCATGTGGCTGTGAGACTCTGTGCCCTTGGCAATGTACCCCCCTTGAAATTAAAGGCTCCAGGAGATTTGTAGCTGTCAGGTCTGAAGCTTCTCTTTATCTGCTTTATCTTGACAGCCTTGAAATCAAAGGGCTGCATGTTCAGCAGAACATGGCAAAGGAAAGATTGCTGTCTTTAGTTACTTTTGAGTGTACACAAAATGAGCACATGTGGTAAAACAAGGAGTGGGAGGATTTTTTGTCTCTTCTATGGACATCAAAAGACTCCTTTAAGTATCACACGCATAGTTCCTCAGTTTCATTTGTTACTGAAGGAGTCAGAATCAGAGTTTGCTGTAAGTCAGACATGGTATTCCTTCCTCAGTGGCCTGCAGCTCAAACACAGCTCAGGCTCTGAATGAGCAGCTCCAATCCATCCAGAATTCATGTTATTCTGATTTACTTCAGTGAACCACCCAAGCAGAGATGCCAGGAGCAATACTTCACTTCTAAAATGGCTTTTTTACAGAAAATGATGCTCTCTAATACATTTTGCTAATGGTGCTCGTGACACTTTTGTCCTCAATGGTGACAGAGGCCACAGAATGATGCCATGCTGGAAAAGATTTAGTATCAAACTCATTACTTAAAATATGAAAATTCTTGGCTGTGAGAGCAGAGGCCCTGGCACAGAAAAGTTGCTCCTGCCCCATACCTGCAAGTGTCCAAGGCCAACTTGAAGCAACCTGGAGTAGTGGAAGGTATTCTTGCCCATGGCAGGGGGTGGGACTGGATCATTTTTGAGGCCCCTTCCAAGACAAACCATTCCATGATTTTCTAGTTCTAGTTTCTGTGCAACGCCTTAGTTTCAGGCATTACACAGCCCAGCTGTGGAGGATGTTGTGATAACTCATTACCACAGAAGATGATGCTGAGCAGAGACCTTGAAAAGGCATCCTGTGCATCCCTCTGCCCTGGGGTAGGATCAGCATCCCCTGAGCCACAGCTGCTTTAGCCAGATGGCTCCGGTGAACCTCCAGAATCAGAGCCTCCCCAAGCACTTCACTCCTGCCCTCAGCTGTCCTGCTCAGATGATTTTGGCTAATGCTTAAAGCAAATCTCCCCTGCTGCAATTTCAGGCCGTTACCCCTTGTGCTGTCCCAGGTGGACATGGGGAATGATTTATTATGCAAATTTTTGCAGCAATTTTTAAAATGTATTTGAAGGCTGCTTTTATCCCACCCTTTGGCCTTCCCTCCCCAAAAGTCACATGTCAAAGATAAAAGGAAACTAATGAACAAAGGTTTAATTAGTTCCACGCAGCAATGCTAAAGCTATAGCCTAAAAATAAAATACTTGGAAAGAACATCAGTAAACCATATTACTCAGGAGGACAGAAGGAGTAACTGCATGCCAGAGTGTTTGTGTAACAGAGGAGTAGGAACATTGCAAAAGGTCAAATGGACATTATCACTGAGAAAAAAAGGCTGCATTGCCTCTTTTTAAAAAAGTAAGTTTCTCAAGATTGATGAAAAGAACAAAGATAAATATAATTTATAATGTTAGACCCATGTAACTCCCACTGAGCTGAACTGGAGCTTTGCCTGCTTGAAGGCTGCAGGAAGGCTGCTTTTGTACTTGAGGACCAGATCAAAACTCAAGAGAATCTAGATCAAAACTCAGGTTTAATTCTTGGCTTTCCCTGGGATTCCCTTTGTGATTTGGGGAAATTTCCTATTGATAAAACAAGCAGTAGCTCCACTTAGATCCACTTGAACTCTTCTCATTTTGCTTTTGTAGATGGCAAACTGTTTAGGGTGTGGTATGGTTGTGCCAAAGCACAGTGGGACTCCAGCACAAACTTCTGACCATGACTGTACCTCAAAACACAACACCAAGCTGCAAAACATGGAAACATCCCATCACAAAATATGTCAAATGTAATTCCAGCTGACTGACTGTGCCTGTTGCTGATGCTGGATCATGCTGATCTTCACTTATTTATAATTCAGCACTGTCAGAGTAACAAATCTCTGATCCAAAAGTCCAAAGTATTAGAGTGCAAATCTCATTGGTTTTGCTTCCTGATGGTTATTTTAATAAGGAACACATGGAGAAGCAGTGTAGTGCTGCCCTATGAAAAATATTAAATAACTGTTGAGATTATGAGCAATCTCAGGTTCTTTAATGCTCTCCTCCACATGTCCCCAAAAGGCAGGGAAATGCATGAAGCAAGGAAATATCTTTTTTTGCAGACAATTGGCTGCTGATAACAAAGGCTTGGAGAATGCCTACATACTGTGCCTAAGTTCAGACAGCTCTGCAGAGCTGTGGAGGTTTATTGAAGGAGCTGCTAGAAATAAATAAAAAGCATCCATATGCTACATCAGGATGATGATTTCAGGCAAGAATCCACGGGGTTATTTTTGAGAAAATGAAACTACTACTGTCCCAACTGACAGCAGCATGTCCCCTGCTAGAAAATAACCAGATATGGTTTTACTGTTGGTGGCTAGATGTCTTGGAAGGCTGTGATTTCAAAGTAACATTTATGGTATTAACACTGCTCCCCTGTATTCTGAGGAGAAACTGGATTACCACATTCAAAGTTAGAAGGTTTCTTTCTGGGTTTTTGTTGCATTATCCTCGTTTTTTTTTTTCCATTTGACATTGGAGAAAAGCTATTACTGATTTTCCTATGTACAAGTAGGACAAGATTTAGGTCCTACCTTATCAAACTTTATCTCCCCCTCTTATTGCCAGCTAATAATTTATACCAAGAATTTGGTTGCATCTATTCCTTCCTGTGCTCTCCTTTACAGGCCTGTGGAGGCTTTGCCTGCTGCTGCTCATTCATTCTCTCCCCCTCAAAAACTACTGGTCAAAATCCATCTGTTTTATCTGGAAGAAATAAAACAAACATCTCCCACGTGATGTGGCAGAAACCCTGGCAACAGAAGCACCAGGTTTGTTCTGCAGCAAAGCTGCTTTTTTGGCTTCCTGTGCACCAATCCAACCTGAGTCCCCGGGCTGTGCATCCTCCTGTTGGGTTGAGCTGCAGTTCAATTTACTTTGGTTGCTTTCCAGAGAAAGAATCTGAGCCTGGAAAATGCTCTTGGATCCTTCAGGGGGGAAGCAAGAGCGCTCAGATCCCCTGAAAGTCACAGTGAGGACACTCTGAGGACCAAGTCCATGCTAAAGATGCTGCATCTGCTCCTCATGCACA
The DNA here is from genome assembly GCF_031753505.1 of Anomalospiza imberbis. Lineage (NCBI taxonomy): Eukaryota > Metazoa > Chordata > Aves > Passeriformes > Viduidae > Anomalospiza > Anomalospiza imberbis. The sequence continues at coordinate 31,998,583 of NC_089682.1, forward strand.
AAAATCACTGAGAGTGACTCTGCTTCAGCCAGTGGCTCACCTTGACCTTCCAACTGACAAAAAAGAACATCTCAGGCTAAGAGCATCCCCTCTGACTGAAGAACTGAGTCACTGTAAAATTAAAGCTACAGCCTGCCCACAGGACAGGGGGAACTTGGAGATTTCTGGACTGCAGGAAGAAATCTGGTCTCCAAATAAAATACAGCAAGGTTTTCCCCAAAGTGCTTAACTAAAGGGTATCCATGCCACACTTTTATTTTTCATCCTTTTTTGACCTTTGATTTAATTTAAATACTCAAGCAATTTTAGCTGTGTTTTCTTCTCAGCTTCTCTCACTTCAGGCCACACATACAAAGATCATTCTGTGACTTGACACCCTTCCTTTCTTAAAAACTTCTGGGGAGGAGGGAAAAAAAAAAAAAGAGGATGTTATTTTAAACAGCCTCAAACTAGAGGTTTTATGCCCATTAGGGTTCTTATTTATTCATTTCAATTCATGCCTTTTTTACATTGAAAATTATAGTTTTTAGAGATTCTTGTAAATGCCTAGGTATGAAAATGGCCTTTCTCCAAAATGTGTTTCTAGATCACTAAAAATAATTCACTTTTGCTTATATTTTCTCTGTGTGGAATTCAAGGTAACAATGTGAAAATTTGCTGCTCACCCCTATCTTTATTGATCTGTGTTCTTTCATTTTTAATCTACCTAAAAATGTATTTATTGCTGATAAAATGGCAGGAAAGACAATGCTCTCCTCTTCACACACCAGATCCATCTAGAAGAGGGCTCCTCACCCAACCCTGCCCACTGACCCTCAGCATCACTTCTGGATGCAAGGGACACAAGCAGTGTCCCCAGCACTCTGGCTTTGAATGACAGGTTAAGTTTGCCATTTAACACATCCCAGATTTGTCATGGCTCACTCACAGCATCCATGTCCACATCCCATGTGAATCTGTCTTTCTACACCGCTGTAGCACTCTCTAAATGCACTGAATTTGTGATTCCAGAGGACTTTTTCTTTTGTTGTGACATTATTGCTTTCTAAAACAAAATTTATGCTTTGGGGACTCATCCTGCCACAGTATTTCATGTTTTCATGCAATGCCTGATCCCTTCTCCAGCCACTACTGATGCAATTCCTTTGCAGAGCTCTAAGAGGAGCAGGGTTAGGACCACTTGCCACTGAAGAGTCAGGTCATTTTCCATCCTTGGTGACCTCTGTTTCCTCAGCCATATGTATAAGACACTCAGATCTTGGGCTCTACCTGCAAGCTCCTTGAAAATGGAACCACTGCAATGATACTCCCAAAGCAAACTTTACTTTGGTTTGGCACAAAGTACAAGGCGATTCAGCAGCTGGCTCTCTGTGAAAGTTCTCCTTTCCTTGTTATTTCCTTCCAAGAATATTTTTTTTAAAGAAACAAAAAAAGGAACACTCCACTTTCAAACTGCTGTTCACTCCCCAAAGCAAACAGCTCTTATAGCAAATGTATTTCCAGTGAACACAGTTCACAAAACATCAGTAAATTAAACATGATCAAGATGGCAGCATCTCTCTTGAAGGATTATATCGTGACATAATAAGTAATAACTAACATCCCAGAACACAAACTTTCTTCTGGCACTAATTCTATCTTAAACCCATCTGAAGGGTACATGCAAAGCTCCTAATTCCTGAGGTGGAAACTGAAACAAAGCTAAACAAGTTTTGTGACCAAACCTTTATCACCTAAATACTATTTCACTTATTACAGGACTTAAACCGAATTTCTGTACACTTACAAAGATACTAGAATTATGATGGGTTTGTGCCACAAAAACCCAACATTTTCTCTGCGGGTAATACAAGGAAAAAGATCTTCCTAACAGCAGTGCGTGCAACAAGTTGAAAAATGTGACTTATTTTCCAATAAACAAGTGCATGCAAATTACAACAGATGGGCCAAAAGCTTTCTCAGGAGGGCCATGCATTGACATCTCCGAGCAGTAGCAGCAGCCTTTGAATTTTCACTTCAACTGCTGCTTAGAAAGGCCACTGTCAGGGAGGAAACACCTACTGTGCGCCTTCCCCTGCCTTCTGATCCCTTATTAGTTAACCCTGAAGTGCATATGTACACAGCCCTAATCCCCAGGCGGGGCTCTGGGCCGGGGGAAATCTGGAATTAATTGCGGGGTATTTTGGTTCCTAATGCAGCTGTTGGGAGTGTTTGGCTTGGCAGAGGAACAGAAAAGGCACTGCATACCAATTTCGTGAGCCACCGTAAAAGCTGCGTGGAGGCCGTCGTCTTCAATCACCGCGCAGCTGCGCTCAGGGGAGCAGATGGTCCCAACGTCTGCCATTCCCAGGGTATCACAGGAATGATGCCCACATAAATCCTGCCCGGGAAGGGGAAAAGAAAAATCAAAAAAAAGAAAAAAAAAATCATTACAATGAATTTTTACACCCAGCGGTAACAACCGGTTAAAGGCGCTTTTGCCAACGGCAGGTCCTGGATGAAAATGTCAGTGTAAAGTTCCACCTAGAGATGTTAAAAGTACAGCAAGGCAATCCCTGGTAAGGTCAGTGGGAGTATTTCCATGGACTTTAACAGGTTTTGGATATGTTCTGCAGCTAATTTTTGTTAGTTGAATTTGTATTTCTGCGATGCTTACACCTGCATTGAGGGAGGTGCTGAAAATAAGCTGTGGAAGCATTTCCTCATTGACAATAAAACCAGAAAATTCTCTTTATTTACAGAAGGTAAACCAAGGCCCCGAGAAAGCTTCAGCTTCCTGATCAGTCCTTGAACCCAAGATCACCTTTCTGTTCTGAAACCAATTCTATATTCTCATTTAACAGAAATGAGATTGCTACATGTGAAGCCTCATTCCACATCTGCCAAGCAGTACAATTACTAGTGTGTTACCCAATAATATACCAAGTATTTTGCAATTCTCAGAGATTGCTGAGAGTCAGTGATAAGAGAGAGTGCAAAATCCCAACAACTTAACCACTTCTCCCACATGTAGATATGGGGTGTCTCTGAAAACCAGGCAGGTAGCATCAGGTTTTGTCTTTCAGCTTTGGTCAGACATTGTGTTTTTCTCACCAGCAGCAATTTCTTCATGCTTCTGTTGAAGCAGAAGGAAGAATATTAGTGTGCATGTATGCACATATATACACATTTTTTGGATGAGAAGGAAAAGTAGGGGCCATGCTATTTGGAACACTTCAACATTTCAATGTGGTTGAATGAAATTGTCATTTTCAAGGCATGACAAATGTTGTTACCAAAATGATCAAAGAGCACTTTTTTCCCTTCATTGTCAAGATTCTCTTCTTCCCTTCAGATCTCTTTCTACAAGGACTTCCTTTTGTGAAGCCTTTCACAATTAATCCACATGAATAACAGACACCTTATAGGAGGCTTCAGAGCAGCAGTATTCACTGATTATGACAGGTTAGGCAAACCTGGAAAAGCACAGGATTCAAATCCCACTGAAGTCAAAGAAAACCACACCTAGTGCACAGATACCGTGACAGAGCATCTCTTTACAAACATACACACACAAAAAAAAAAAAAAAAGGTGGGATTTTTTTTTTCCCTACAAAGAAATTTTTCAAGCTAAAAATACACAACAGTATTACATAGATGGAGAAGAAATTTCAAGGTTACTTCTGGCTTCCAGGAAAGTGTCAGTGGGACAAGACAACATTGTCTTAAGCACGATGTTTAGGTTGGACACTTAGGAAGAATTTCTTCACAGAGAGGGTGATTAGATATTGGAAGGGGCTGCCCAGCAAGGTGGTGGAGTCCCCATCCCTGGAGGTGTTTAAGGAAAGACCGGGTGTGGCACTCAGTGCCATGGTCTAGCACAAGGTGGTTGGACTCAGTGACCTCAGGTTATTTCCAACATGATTGATCCTGTCATTCTGTGATGGAGCAATGTAACCTGAATCCACACAAGCAGCTGAACTGAATTCTTACACAAGTACCAAAAAGCAGATAAATCAGACAGAAAGCAGCTTACTTAGGAGGGCTAGACAGGTTGAGAGTGCCAAAACAGTATAAACTGCATTAATTCAGGCTTTGTCTCTGCATGCAGATTCTATGTCAGTCTTTTCTTGTATTTGGTTGTCATTATTAATAGGTACTGACATCAATGCTGCTCCCAGCATGGCACAATGGCATCAGCACCCAGATGCCTCATGCCACTCAGGATTTACTCCCATATGCACACAAGAAGCAGCTACACTGGGAATTTACACCAACAGGCACAGCCAGACGTCACAATGATTCACCAGGTTTGATGACACAAATGTAACTAAAAGAATACAATTTTTCTAAGCAGGCAATATTGTAAACTACCACAGATCTAATTCTCATGGGATGTGTGGAGCACAGAACATTAGGGCAGAAATGTTACCATAATCTCACCTCAGCATTTCAAAAGCTGTGCACAGGACTGCATTACAATGTCTTCCCTAGATATCAGGGCTGGTCCTAGAAAATCCCACAGCAGGAAAGACAGGACTCTGCCAACTGCTGATATGCCAGATCACCGAGCTCCTCCAGTTCCCCACGGACAGGCAAACAGGTGTCCTCAGATGACGTGGGACCAGCCATCCCCAGAAAGGAGAAGAGTGCCCACCCTGGGGTCAGAAAGTGGTGGGCAGTGCTGCAGCAAAGCCCTGGTGCCTCAGTAGCCCCGTGGCCACCTCCCTGTGACCCCCCAGCAGCCAGTGTGGGAGTCCTGCGGCCACTGCCAAATCCCAGCTGGGAAGCAGCACAGGGGCTTGTAAAGGATTCTGGAAACAAGGTCTGGAAATATTTTCTGGCATCAGCTCCTTTGTCAGAAGCTGTTATGGGGATGTCTGTGGGTTGCCCATCTGTTGCTAGAGCAGGGCATGCTATGGCTGTGCTTTGAGCAGAGCATGGATTGAGCATCCTGGTTTTCCCTGCCAATTTCAGCCCTCAGTGGCTGCCTGAGGATGCTCATATGCAGCTAAGGCTGACATTACCAAGAATCATTTAGGCAGATTACTGAGGGCTCCTCTATGTTGTCATTGTCTCATTCACTGCTTTACTTCTCCTGCCTCATGATTTAAACTGGAATATATTTCTATTCACAGTACATACTAAAAACAGAACTGCAGCCTTTCAAGTGGCATCTCTGAGACAAATATTCTGAAAAGTTTCCTTTTGGGTCAATTCACCAATACCAGCTTCCAAACAGCTTGACTGCAAGTGATGTTAGTGAAAATCATGCCTGCTTAGCCATCAAACACTGGCTATGGATTATTCATTAGCAGAATCATAATAGTTACATTTGTTTTTTGCTTTCCTGGGCAGTCCTGGAAAGCAGTCTACTACTTTCATGAAGTAAACTTTCTGGGAGTACAGTAGAAGGTTTTATTTCCCTAGAAAATATTTTAACTTTTTGTTAAAAACAGGCTTCAATGTAATGATGCAATCTTAAAAAAATCTGTGTGGGTAGCCTCAACTTTTCATACTCCAGATAAAGCACGAGGAAGGAGGGGACTCGTGATACATAAAATCAGTTTCCAATGATTATTTCACTCTTGGTTTTTTTGATTCTACTAGAAAGGTAATCAGCTACTCAGATGTGGATGCTCAACTGCCTTGAAACAGTGGCAGAAGCATTAAAGAATGTTTTTGAACATTTCTAAAGAAGGAAAGAAGCCTGGCCCTTGATCTGCTTTACAGTAGTTTCAAAACAGAAGAATGACAAGGAAATGCATTTGTTGTGCAGGAGGAAAGAGATGTTAAGACTTAAACTTTGGCAAAGGAATGGCTTAGTAAAACTAAGTTGTACATCACAAGTCTAGTAGTTAATTAGACAGCTCATTAGAGGCTAAGTTTTCTTGGCATCCTAAATCCATCAGGAGCAGCTGGCTGGCTGCCATGTATACATGGCCTTGTTGTGAAGGGAGGTAACTGTCACCATGTCCTGGCTGGAGCAGGGAGTTCATTTCACCTGAAATGTGTTCTACAGTAGGTTTCAAAACAAGAATAAACTGTTTAGTGAAACCTGGTATTAGGTCAGAGCCCGCTGACCAGATCCAAAACACGATGTCAGCACCAACAAGGACATTTTGGTGGGATTTAAGGACAGAAGAACATGTCCCTCAGGTCTTTTGAATTACCTACCCCTCACCAGGCTTGCAGTTTGGGATCCTGTGGGCCCCAAAATGCCACAGTTCCACAGCCTGGAACAGCTGGGCACTCAGCTTATTGGGGTTCAGATGTTTCATTCAGATGTTTCACATGTTTCTCCACCTTTGGCCCTGAGGGAAGCTGAGCCTACAGAGTTTCTCAGACCAGAATGAGAGGAACCCACAGGATGAGGCTTTGTGCAGGCCAAGCTGCACATCACCTTCTTGTAAAACACAGCTAAAACCTTTACAGTTCTGTTCATTTGTTCTTCTGGTCCCTTTGCAACAGCTCATCAGCTCAAGCCTTTTCCCTGTAAGAATGTGATCCAGCTACAAATTCCTTCCAGGGATGAGGCCTGCTGGAAGCATCTTTTTAGGAGAGTACCTTACTATCTACACTAGGCTCCTGCCAAGCTCACAGGGTGCTCTGGCTCTTCCTGGAGCAGTCCCTGGGCTCAAGGTTTCCCTAGCCCAGGCTGCAGCTGAAGTGCAGTCAGTGAAGGGACCCAATTTTTGGTCCCTACTGTTCATCCCTCTTCTTTCCCACTGAACAGCCTGTGGCAAATCACAGACACAGTTCCTTTCCGTGCTTGAGGAACCCAGACCACCTTGCTCCAAGCACTGCGCTCCACTCAGCGGCTTCAGGTCACGATTCCTCTCCTTCTCACCATATGAATTACTCACTAAACAGTGACAGACCTTTGGTCAGAGGGGTGGAAAGTTTCCTTAACACCTGGAACAGCTTATGACCTCCTGGTTAAGGACCTCTCCTGGGAGGTGGGCGATACAGACCTAAAATGCCTCCAGCAGAGGAAGGAATTAAGCACGACTTTCCAACTTCCTGCAGCAGTGTTCCCACCGCAGGCCTGGGCAGGGAGGGTGGGGTGAGGTGGTGTTAGGAACACACACATCCACCCTGCTATGAGCTCCTCTGCAAAGTGGGTGAACTTTCATTGATGTCACAGCAACCTGGAATGGCACACGTGGTTCAAAATGTCATGTTCACATGAGCAGAAAGGATCCTGGGTGAGGAAAGGCTCATTGGGTTACTGCTCTGTCCTCCCCTGGCCACATTTTGAGAGGGTGGCCACAGCCTGGTTACCTTCTGAGGAAAACCACAATGGTGATACCTGCCAAAACAAAACCCAAATGTATTTCCCCAGCAGTTTAGCTTAAGAATTGAGGTGATTTGCTTTTGGGCTCTATATGATAAATATGAGACTGGGGCCTTCAGCATTTGGGGAAAAAAAAAACACAGAAGAGTTAGGCAAACTACGGGTTATTTAAAAATTCTGACAAAATGCACATAAAGCATTTGGAAGGAGGAGTTGCATGGGGAGGAGAAGTTTCAGTTATGAAACTGGTGACTGATGACCAAGTAAAAATGTGTGATTTAACCTGTCTAAGCCACAGTTCCTTTGTGGGAAAACTCCACACCATCTCTCCAGACGAGGGTGATTCAAACTTCTCCTCTATCAGTTATGTCCCACTTTGTTTTCCCTAGGGACATTATTTAAATGTATCTGATGTACAACAAAGTTGGTGAAAATACTATAAAACTGGTATACACATCACACTACAATTTCTTCAGAGTAATAATAATTAACAGTAATAACAGAAATAATAGATTTCATGCATGAAATCTATTCTATTGACCATTGGTCCTGTGACTTGTCTTACTGCTAGGGGATAATAATTGTTGGAATATGATAACAGAGAAAAGAAAAAAAAAAAACTGAGAAGGAAAGATGAATGAAGTAGAGCCAAAGAAAGCATGTGCTCCATGCAGTGAAATTATCATCTACAGAGCTTAGATAATACAAAGCTTGCTGTTAAATTTCAACAGCACTGCCAGATGGACAGTTAAACTGAATCAAACACACCAGCCTCATATAATTACTGTGTAGAAAAAGGCAGGACAGTGGCCTTTGGCTCTAGTATGAACCCTCTGCTCGAGTTAGGCATGATGGTACTATCACAGATGATGCTAACAAGCACTCAGGAAAGGATTTTTTTCTTGCTCCTAATGTCTGTATCTACTGTGAGAAACATCTATTTTAATCTTCAGATGATTCAGAACTGGGGGGAGAGGAAGAGAGCTGGATTTTGTCCAAATGCATTTAATAGTTCACTTGAAATTTAACTAAGGGCCACTAATGAAATAGACTGGATGGATTCTAGAGGATAATTGCAGAGCAGGCTGGACCTCAGAAAAAGAACAGTGTGAGTTCAACTGCAGTTTGCAAATCCCATCTAATCTGTTTTGCTACTGTGGCAAAGAATCTTGCAAGTGTTTTGTTTTGTTGCACCCATAAAAATCTGAAGATAATCTGCTTCCAGCTTCTGCAAACTGCTCACTATGAAAAAGGCTGAAACATAATAAACTCTAAATTTGCTGTTGACTTCACTGCCATGGACAACAAGTGATCTAATCTCCAGGGAAAGAGGGCTTTGCAAGCTGTTCCTCCTCCCCACCATACAGCCACTTCTCTACAGGGTGGAGGAGAGTCACCTGGCCACCAGAATTGCATCCTTGCACCACCATATTCCATAGAGGATGCTCTAGGATCCATGTGGCCCAAAGATTTACAGCTGCTGCCAAGGACTCAACCACAAAGTAGTCCAACAGCAGGGGACCCATGTAATCTCTAAGACTGTTATGGTCAAGCTGCCTTGAGGAAATTTAGAAATATCAGAAAATTATCACATTTGCTTACTGTCAAGTCAGACCTCTGCTATGCTTCATCCTGCTCCTCGTGGGTACAAAAGACAGATGGCAACCTCTGGGAAAATACACTTCTCAATATCAGATTTTAAAAATCACTGTGGAACCCAACTATATTTCTGCAATATTTAGTAACAGATGATTACTGTGTCCACTTAAGGTTTTCACAATGGCCAGACATGTAACTCTAGTGATCCTTGCATTTACAGAGTAAACAGAAGCCCCACTGCAGCTAATGGACCCTTGCCATCATTGATAAGCAACACAAAGCCTAAAAACAGCTCTAAGATGTTGCCTGTATCACCCCAAACTGAATTCATGTTCATATTGATTTAGTGTGATCTGCAGTATAATTGTTTTAAAGCCCTTATCCAATTAAATAGAGATTATGACCAGAAGTAAGCGGCTGTTTTAACTCAGAATCAGTGAATTTCCTTCTCACTTTTTTTACAGGAAGTACTTCCTAGTATGAATGATGATGACGATGACAAACATAATTTGAACTTATATAATATAATGTGAACCACTACTAATTTAATAATAAAGGAGAGCTGCCAATGCAGTCTCAGTCTATCAATGGTTACTAATATATTTTTAAAGAAGTAAAGGCAACCAAAGAGGATGAAGCAACACTGCTGAATTCTGTCGGGATTCTTCCTTCATATAAGAAGTCAAATAAAGCCCTCTTTTGGTGTAAAAAAATAACATCCAGTCAAATGCCAGTCTGGAACAAAGATAATTATTATATTAGGGATTTGTATGGCACCAGCCAGCACAATGTAGATTCTATCTACACAAAGCCAATTCCATACAACTGAGGCCACGCATTCAGCTGACAAACGATCTGCAAATATTCTGTTGCAGAAGCTCAAGGTGGACTCAGTTAGTAAACAAGATGGAAAATGTACCTCACACGTTTGCCCAATGCCTGAAACCCAAGGCACTCAGAAGGAGACATCTGGATGTTCAAAAATCAGCATGACGATATTCAGAGCCCGTCAAAACATGCAGCCACGGCTCGGCGTCTTGTAGCTTAGCAACCAACTTCATCCATCCAAAACAGAGTTGTAAAAGTGGTGCTCTCCTGCCAACTGCTGCCACTCTCATTGAAAAGCTAAACTGGAAAAAATCCTCTCCTGTAGTTCAAAGCAGGGCTGTTTTCTCCAGGAAACATCTCCACTGCTTTTTCATCCTTTAACCCTTTTCGTGTTTACATTCCACAGGGAGCAAATAGATTCATGTTGACATTTCAAGGGTAAGCATATAAAAATCGTGTGGGCTCACACACACTCTCTGCAAAGAACATCATGAACACATGTAGCAAGAAACTCTAGTCTGGTTCTTAATTCAGTCAAACGCTGCCAAACAATGTCCGTGTGCACACAGCAAAGTATTAAAGCAGATTAAGTTGTCCTGAACTGCATCGAGCAGCTAATCCCAGAGTTAAAGCTCTTAAAATGTAAACCAAGAAAACACAAGTCTGTGCTTTTTTTCCCATGAAACAGCCCTGAGCAGCAGTGCAAGCAACATTTGCATCTTAAGAGTGGAAGGAGACCACAGGAACCATGGTGATTTGTTTATTCTTTGCACTATTTACATCCTAGAGAGGTAATTCTATGCATTGCTCATGAGTCATTGAAAGTGGATTACTGATTAGCAGCACCCTCTTATTCTGGCAGGAGGGTGTCCATGCAAAGAATTACAGCTAAGCATCTGCAAAGCAACTGCACTTAAAGTCACATCCTATCTCAGTCCAAATTAGCTAAATAATTGATGTTAAGGTTCACAGTTGCCACCCTAGTTTCAGATTTGTCATATAGCCCAGGGAAATAAGTGGGAATACTGGCAGAGAGAAACACTCTTCAGAGAGAAGTGATGGATTCTGGCCCAGGCTGAATAAGCCATTAGAAAAGATGTTTACAGCAAACCCAAAAACATTCTGACCCAGTCTAGGTAGCCTGCTTTCATTCAGGTTATAGTGATCAAAAAATGAAAGCTTGCAAATTGCACTGATGGGCTTTAAACTGCTAAAAAGGGCTCCTGTTGTACAAGTGATGCCTGACACAGAACCTAATGTTTCAACTATTTACAGCCATAAAAGCAAGCCAGGCGCTTTTTTTCCCCCTTCTGGAGCAGCTCCTTCCACAAACCATCCAAAGCATCCTTTTTGGCAGGCTCCTACGATGTAGCAAAGCCGGAGAACTCAAATGAACGGAAAGTCATGCAGTTATTTTTTTCGTACTTGGGGAAAGGGAAAAAAAGAAAACACCAAACCCAAACCGCTGAAGGGATATTCTTACAGAACTTCATTGCATAAACTCGGCCACATGTCTACCAGAGCAATGTCCCTTAACGACCTCTGGCAATGTAATTAATCAACAACCCATCGTGCAGCAACGAGGCACAGCTCTGCATGGGCAGCACAGGCAGATCCAACCCACAGCTGATCAGGGCATCCACTCGGGGGACAGCACAGGGACTGCAGCCCCTTGCCACCAAGCAGCCCAAGTCACAGCTTGTGCAGCCCTGTTTGCCTGCGGTCTGCACTTACGTCCTACACCTGAGCCGCAAGCGCAGCTGGCTTCCAGCGCGGTGGAGCTATTCTCGCTGGAAATAGCGTCCCGATGTGCTCCACAAGCAAGACGTCTGTGCTCTTAAGGTGCTCTCCACCACTTTCCCTAAGCAGCTTTCTTTGGGGACTAATTTAGGCTAGGAAGTGCTATCAGCCCTTCCCGACTGGACCACCTCTGCAGAGCGAGAGGAGCCGGGTGTTAAACATCTCACAGGGACAGACAGGACAAAGTCTGAAGCAAAGTGACATCAGGCTGAGCTGCACGATCAAAGTTCCCACCTCTCCACCGGGCTGGGGTCCCAACACTGCACTGGTGAACCCACGGCGGGGGTGACAGCACAGGGCAGGGGACATACACAAATCTCAAGCCCTCTGCCATTCCCGGCACTGGGTGCCGGTCCCTGAGATGCTGCACTGCCCGATGGACGAGCCGGATCCATGAGCGGGGCGGCAACCACCGGGCAAAGCCGAGCAGGGCGGCCGGACGTCCGGCAGCCCGGCCACCCCAGGCTCGAGGGACACCTCGTCGCTGTCATGGCCATGCCCATAGCCAGGGCCATGCCTACCTCGCGGGTGAAGAGGATGGCGGCATCGTAGTGCTCCTCGTGGTCATCGTCGAGGCGGTTGTGCTGGTGCTGCCACTTGCAGAAGTTCTTGAGCGTGGTGGCGGCGTTCCTGTTGACCTCCAGCCCCTTCTCTTTGTCGCCCAGCGCCACCACCTTCACCACGGCCAGCCGCACGTGGTTCTCCAGGCTGGCGTGCGCGTAGAGCCGGGAGGCGATGGAGGCCAGGGTGAGCAGGTAGTGCTGCAGCCCCTTCCCGTACTTGCGCACCATGGAGGCGTCGGCCACCAGCAGCAGCTCCACCTGCCGGGCCCGGGACACGGAGCGCCGCCGCCGCCGCCGCCGCCCGTCGCCGCCCGCCGGCCTGGCGGGGTCTCGGGTCTCGCAGCTGGTGCGGGCCGGCACCGTCTCGAAGCTGAAGCTCTCCCTGCGGAAGACGTGAGGGGCGCGGGCCGGGCCCTCGCCGTAGATCCGCGCCGCGGCATCTCCGCGCGGAGCGCGGCGCGCCGGGCGCACGGTGTAGCGGGAGCGGCCCACGGCGAAGAAGCCGTCGAGGCCGCCGCAGAGGTTGAAGACGGCGAGCGAGCGCGGGCTGCCGTCCACCGTGCCGCGGTAGTGGCAGCGCGGCCCGTCGCGCTCCAGGTCGAGCAGGAAGCGCTGTCCCCCGGCGTACAGCACGTAGCCCGCCCTGCCGCCCCCCGCGTAGGTCGGGTCGAGGCGCCGCACGGCCCCGCGGGGCGGCCCGGGGGCGGGGGGCCGGGCGGGCGGCGCGCCGGGCTCGGCAGGTGCGGGAGGCGGCGGCGCGGCGCGGCCGGCACGGGTGGCCAGCAGCAGCCACAGCAGCGCCGGCAGCATCCTCGCCTCGGCGCGGGGCAGCGGGGCGGCGGTAATGGGAATTGTGGTGGTAATAATGATGGTAATAACGGGAGGCGGCCGGCGGAGTGGGGCAGCGTAGTTAAGGGATGGGAGGGAAAGGAGAGGTGCGAAGAAGGGGAAAAAAAAAAAAAAAAGACAACAAAAATAATAAAAATAAGGAAAAAAAAGTTCTCCCTCCCGAAGTCAAGTGTGAGTGGGAGAGAAAAAAATGTCAACAAAAGCCGCTCGCGTGTGAACTTTGTGTTTCTCTGCAGGGAAGAGCCGGGCGCACATGGAAGGGGGAAGAGAGAGAGAGAGAGAAAGAGGCAAAAAAAAAAAAAAAAAAAAAAAAAAAAAAAAAAAAAAAAAAAAAAATCCCAAATCACTGCTGCCGGGAAGGCAGAGCGAGGAGATAGGAAAAGGAGGAGAGACGGCTCGGAGCCGGCAAGTAGAGAAGTTTGAGCACTTCCCGCTCCTCTTCCACTTCTCTGCTGTAGTCACCGGATCATCACCAGCAGCAGCAGGGGCAGGTCTGCTGCGACTCGGCACTTTCTCGGGCTCCGGTGCGCTCCTTTCCTTCTTTTGCTCTCTTTTGTTTTGAAGAGAAGAAGGAGAAGGGGAAAGAAGAAATTCAGGCACCCAAAACCGCCTCGATCGTCTCCGGTGAGATGGTTAAAAAGGAAAAAAAAAAGGGAAAAAAAAAAAAAAAAAGCCCAAGAAGCGGAAAACGTCCTGGATTTCTGTAAAAGCCCCCTCCCTGTATCTTTCCTGTTGTTGTTGTTGTTATCCCCAGTCTGTCGATGTGAACAAGAGGAGAAGGGAGAGAAATGTGAAGATGAGAGGAGGTGGAACAATGAATTTATAGCGGAATGCCATCCTGCAATGGCAATTTCAACAATTCGTCACTGCAGGCTGCCTCTTAAAGGGAGAGCTTCAAAACCACCACTCCCACACTTCCTTCTCATTTAATCAGACAGAAGGAGAAACTTGAGGGGAGGCGGAAAGGGGGAGCGGGGGCGGCGGCTTCGGGGGGAGGAGAAAACCGGCGAGAGTGAGCGGGAGAGAGGGAAGCAGGAGAGGAGAAGAGCCGGAGGAAGCCGGGCCACGGCAGAGAGAGACCGGCAGGAGAGGGATGTTTTTGTGTGTGTGAAAAACGCGAGCGTTGCCCCGGATCGCTGGCAGCTGCAGAGCCGCGCGGGGCGCGGGATGTGCCCGCGGCCGGAGCCGCGCTTACCTCGCGTCCTGCCGGGGCTGCGGCTCGCAGAGCTCCGGGAGGACGAGGAAGAGGAGGAGGAGAGGTCTGTGCCTGGCTCCGAAGCCAGCGGGGGAGCGGCCGCGGCTCTGCCGGGCTGATGGAGCCCCCGGGTCCCGCCGTGTCCCCGCTCGGCCCCGGCCCCTGCCCCGGGCAGCGCCGAACTTCCCGTCTTTGTCTGCACCCAGGCTGTCATTAAGTGCCGCAAGCTGTCATCCACTGGGGCGGACCGCGCTTCCCCCGAGCCCGGCGGCAGAGTGGGCGGGGAAGAGGCAATGCTTGCTCTGACCTTCGGGAAGACTTCGGACCCTTAGATCATCCCCCCGCTGCCGCACAGAGCCGCTGACCCCGTCCCCTCGTCTGCCGCCCCCTGCTTGGGGCTCCAGCGGGGACAGGTGACCGCAGTCACCTTTGCACCTTAGCATTGCCAATGGAATGGGTGGAGATGGCAAATGGCTCGTTCCCTGCCGATGGCAAATGCCCCGTTCCCTGGGCTGGAGCGGCTCTGGGAAGGTGAGAGCAAGGGGTCCCCTGAGGATTCCTACTGATTTCCCCCTGCTGAGGTCCAGACCCCACAATGACAAACAAAAGTGCTTATTTATCCCATGTTTCCTCTCCAAGTCCCAGGACAGTGCCAGGAACAGGTGCTCCCTGGCTGCAGGACTGCACAGGGATGCAGGTCTCCAACCTCATCCCCATTCTTTCCTCTCCTCTCCAAGCAGCAAATAAACCTCTGACCTCTCTGGAAGAAAATGACGTGCACACCTCTAATGCTTGGCAGGGTCAGGTTGGGTGGTGGGATGCACAGACCTGCCCCTGTAGCTTCCAGGGGCTGCTTTGCAAGTCCACCATTTCTCTAAGGAGCAGCTTAACTGAAGGCACAAAAGCTTCAAAAATTAATATTCCTGTGTAAATGATTGCAGTAACATAACCCAGAGGTTGTGCTTATGAAATGCTTAACTCACCAAAGTTTTGCAAGTGTTCATTTTTCTTTTTCCATTTTTTCTGGAAATGGTGATGCCTGTGAACTACAGTTCACTTCTCCACCTCCTGGTATTTCTTTTTCTACATTTCAGTGTTTTATCATCCCCAAAAATTCTTGACTGGAGTCAGTAAGTTTCAAAATTATTAAGAGGTATGTATTAGGAAGGTCACATTAACTTTTTGGGCATTGGGCCAGGACTATTCAACATTTAAAAATTTAAACATTTTCTCAGTTACTTAAATCTGTTATAAAGTTAAAACAGCAGGAAAAAAATTAAAGAGAGAGAAGAGAGAGAGAGAAGACTTATTTTGATTGAAAAAATAACCTGTAATTTTCTTGGATGGGTTTTACTTTTCCTTTGAGCCTAATGCATGTTTGCTCAGCACCAATATTTTTATTGACTTCACTGGGACCTGATCGAGCCTTGGATTTGCAAATGTGTCTGGGTCCAAACTCCCAGATACCCCTGGGAGAGGTGCTAGAGATGAGATGTGGGATAAGGAATGTATTTTGGATAACAACCTCAGCACATCTCATTAAAGAAGTGTTAGTTTGTCAATGAAAGGGGATATGGTGCACAGGAGGCCAGTGTAATGTTCTCCCAGGCTACAGCCTAATTCCAACTGTCCAGCCATATAACCTTGGAAAAACAGGAATGCTTAGAAAGGCTGGTGATAATTAAATGGTGTCTCCCACTGCTCATCTCTGGAGTTATCTTTGATTTCCCAAGTGACAGAAGAAGTTGGCTGGGCTGCCCTGTTATACCAAGCAAGGATCCAGACTTTCCAGGAAGGTACAAATTATTTTGTGCAAATAACCCCACAGATTAGGAAATCTGTCCTGTTTACATCTCTAAACTGCAATAACTCAGCACAGCAGTGCAGTAATGGAAAGTTGGGTCAGTCATGCCTCGTGCAATGAGAGGGAACATCTTTTAATCTGAGAGCCTGGAAGTGTAAGGATAAATCACTGGAATGAATCATATCTTTCCTCACATCATCTTTTGCCCTCTTAGCCTCTTTTCACAGTTAGACCACTGCCTTTAAACAAGAAATCCTGTTAGCATGTCCCAAGTTGTGGATGACACTAAATCCTTGTCAAGCAGTTCTGACCTGGAAATTTCAAGGCTGACCTTTCCCAACTGAGAGACAGAGAGCCACAAATCCTTAATTAGCTTTGAAGCACAACACAGGTCTTGTACACTTTGGATCACATTCAATCCCGATGAAAGAAGATGCAATCCTCTGGAGTCTCTGGGAGCTACCAGCTGCTGTCATTAAAGTTATGTTTCACCCCCTGGGTTTGTCCATGAAACCCTTTAGGATCCTGCAGATTACAGCCTGGGTAGCAGGAGATTCCCGATCCTATAGTGTTTTAGTCACAGGAGGAACTTTGCTCTAAGCATTATAAACACTCACATGAAGGAGCAGCTTAAGAGATGTGGAGATACTGGAAAAGTTCTTAATGATTTTATCCAGATGTCCTCCCAGTTTTTTATAAAAAGGTCCTGTTTTACATCACCTCTTTTCCAATGCTCAGGCACATTAGAAGGGGTTAGAAAACCAGGAATCCAAGATCTGCCTACAGCCCCCTGACAAGCAGTCAGGGCCTAGCAGGGATGTTCCACCCAGCAGCACCTGTCTTTCACCATTAATTGAACTCCTCTTTCTTGGAAATTAAAATAATTCTGATCAGTTTTCATTGTTCTGGTGTTAGGACTGTCTGGCATTTCTAAGTCATTGCACAGGGAAGATGGTAATTAATGTGGGAAGTAACATTTGTTCTGTAAAATTACAAAGAGGCTGAATCAAACCCAAGAATTTTGCCTGCCCAACACGTTCTAAATACAGAAAAAAAAATCAGCATTTGATAGACTTGTGATCAACATAGGGCTGTAGCTGGGAGTGGACCTAGGTTTGGGTAAGATCCTATTCAAAAATCTACCTGTAGGAACACAATTCTTAACATGGGACAGCTTTGTCCCTCCTGAGGATCTCTCTTCTGTTAATTTTATAGGAAATTTTAATATGATGATGATCAGAGGGATGGAGCAGCTTTGCTAACAAGGGAAAGCTGAGAAAACTGGGATTGTTCAGCCTGGTGACAAAAGACTTTGGAGTGCCCTAATGTAGCCTTCCAGTCCCTGAAGGGAACTTAGAGGAAAGATAGAGCAAGATTATTTGTAAGAGCCTGTAATGACAGGACAAGGGGGAATGGCTTCAAATCAAAAGTGAGGATGTTTAGATTAGATATTAGGAAAAAATTTATATTCTGAGAGTGGTGGAGCACTTGAGCAGGCTGCCCAGAGAAACTGTGGGTGCCTCATCCCTGGAAGTGTCCAGGGCCATGGTTTGTTGGTCTTGTCAGAAGTTTTAACAATGCAAACACGATGATTACAGTGCTCAAGTCTGCTCATCTTAAACTTCCCTTCAGTGATGCATTAAAACCACTGAAGAAATTTATTTCTAAATGGCTCACTAGTAAATAAAAGACTCATTGTAAGTAATTTTGCAAAGAATTCTTAAAAATTAATATTTTAGGCTAGTCTTCTGGAAAGGACTAGGTATTCCAGCATTTGGCTTAAGTTATACAGCCTTTAACCCTCACCCTAGGATAGCAATGTAT
The DNA here is from genome assembly GCF_031753505.1 of Anomalospiza imberbis. Taxonomy (NCBI): domain Eukaryota; kingdom Metazoa; phylum Chordata; class Aves; order Passeriformes; family Viduidae; genus Anomalospiza; species Anomalospiza imberbis. Next base: position 32,016,321 of record NC_089682.1, read on the forward strand.
GCAGCATTGCCCCTTTTTTGGACCATGTGTCTTTCTGTGGCTTGGATGCTGTGAAAAACCACTCAGATGGAGACCTCCTGGCAGCTGTTTTGAGTGACTGTAGCTTGCTTGTTGATACTGAAATGGATTTGTGGTTGATAAATAGGAAAATACCACCATTATTGGTGCATCCTTCCTGCCAGTCTCACCAGATGTGTTGTGGGTGCTGCTGGAGACTGAGGTAACTTCTGCATCCTTGCCCTCTCCCATTTCCACAGCTGGCATTTCCAAGGAGTCCAGGACAAGGTTTTTGCAGGCCTTCAATTATTTATTTAAAGGCCAAGTAACACCTACCTCAGCAAAACAATCAGAAAGTATTTTCACAAGGAAGACACAGGCTGTTCCTTGCATGGCATTAGCCAGGTTCTACCTTTGTGCCCCTCACAAGCCACTCCTGCATTTGTCCACCACCCATAGCAGTTATAACTGGCCAGGCTTTTCAATTTAAACAAAATCATAAACTTAAAGCAGTCATATTTGGTCAGGAATGCAAGTGGTTGTGGTGTGAACAACTGTGGCTTTAAGGCAAAATGTTTTACTTGCTTCTTGATGAGATCTTCAAGGAGCAAAGGAGAAGCGTTTGCTTGGGGGTTGTGTTTTTATAAGTGGCATGTGCAAGCAGTGGATCAGGGCTATAACAGTTCCAGTAGGCTGAAAATTTTGCATTTAATATCAGTTTAATTTTTCTGTCAGGACTGAGGAGGCAGCCGTAAGGGGTGTGGAGTTAAAGTAGGTTGGGCACTTTTAAAATACTGTATTGTTTTACTGTAACAACACAAGAATATTGTGAATTTCTGGGTACCGTGTCAAATTAAAACAGGAAACAGTCTGAGGCCTGGCTAGAAATCAAATTGTTGAGGTATCATGGAGGAGGAAAAGAGATTTCTGCAAGATTAAACATAAATAATAATATCATGTAATATAAAATATCATGTAATACATGTCTTACAGGTATCCAGGGGAGGGGTGAGCTGATGGATCAAAAGAAGCAGTGGGATTGTCCATTCAGGAGGAGGAAGAGGTGCAAATGACAAATTGTATTTCTTACATTTTCAGGCATTAACCTGGAGAATAGGTTGGAATGGGGTCCTCACCTTCCAACAAGTGCTGCAAGAAATGGACAAACATAAGCCATAACACAAGTGAATAATTGTGACCATTGAACCTACCATGAATTTTGTTTAAAAACACGTGTTGGGTGGAGGCAGTGCTCTGCAGGAAGTATCACATGCTAGTAAAGTAAGCATCAGACCCTTCTCCTTTTTTATTTTCTGAACAGCAGCAAGATAATCAGAGGAAGGGTAAAATGTTAAACTTTCTGTGTAAAAAAAAGACACTTGTTATAAAAACACATTTTAAGGGTGCAAGAAGTGCATGTGATGTATTCTACAGCTGTTCCTTCAGAGGAATAGAAGGCCTGAAAAACTCTCAAGTGTAGTTTGTATGAGGAGCAGCAGACATTTAATTAATCTCAGTCTTAGAATTTTACAGCCAATATGTGGTCTCTGAACATCTCTGCTCTAGTTAGCAGAACATCTGTAGTAGAAAAACAGAGCTCAAATAAATCTGCATTCTCTTGCACCCCTCCAAACCTTGCCACTTTTTGTCATTATTTCTTTAAATATTTTTCCAAAGATGTGTATGTTCAGCTTCTCCCTGTCCTCCCAGCCATTCTTTTGCACATAGCCTGGATATAGCTAGATCTGAAATTCTGGGGCAATTATAATAAAATAAATGCCTCATTTTTTAAAAAAATTATTTTCTTTTTCAGTCAAGTTCTCAGTTGCTGCAAATTGGGATGGTTCCATGTGGGCAAATTGTTAGAGGCATAGCTTTATGAATTTGCACATCTATAAATGATATTCCAGGACTGGAGGTGGAATATCTTTTTCCATGTCATCTGAGGCATAAACCAGAAAATGTACTTCCCTAGACTTCAAAGTCAAAACTGTAAGAGTGATTAAAGAGAAATTTAAAACAAACATTCGCTCGCCAGATCTCACCTGGCATTAACACACACACTCCACCACTTCAGAGATCGAGTTCTGGTTGCTTTGTGCACGAATTTTTCCATCTCAGTCCTGGTTGCCCTGAAACTCGGGGAAGGAAGGACTTTGCAGGTCCTGTGAGGAAGGAGGGAATGCTCTCAGGTGGCACCACTGCCTGGCCCAGAGCTCCATCTGGCTTATCCTCACTCCAAAAAGAAATCTTTCCCATGAAAGGGAAAGGTGAAGAACCCAGAGCTTGCTCTCCCAGCATTAATCCCCAGGCAGGACCATTTTGGGAGCTCTTGCTGTCTAAGAGGGGGCTTGGAAGTGCTCCCAGGATGCTTCTAGGGTAGGGTCATGGTCTTGCTTTTGGAACGATTCTCCTGTCACTCCACTGGCTGTGCTTTGGTTTGCACCAGAGAGGAAGATCCCTTTGGGCTGAAACTCAACCAGAAATATGTTCCTGTGGGCACACAGGGAATAGACAGAGCTAGACCAAATAAATCCTCCCAAATGGGCACTGAGTGGGTGCCACGTCCTGAGCCAACTCTTCCACGTCCAGATCTCCCATCCAGCTGCACTCCTTCCTGGAGCAGCCAGTCCTGCTACTTCAGAGGAACAATGTCAGCTGAGCCCCACACAAGGTTCCTTTTCAAAGGTTTTAGACACTGTGCAGGTTGAGATGTTCCATCTGTAAGACAGGGATGCAGCTTTTGGGATATATTCTCCTGTCTCTAGCAGTGGAGAGCATCCATTCAATGATGAGCACAGGCATGTTAATGAGCAGCACATGCATTTTAAGGTTTAGCACATATCCTGCAGCAAACCCACTTCCCTCAGAAGGGCCGGGAGGTCTGTGTGACATTTAAATGCTATTTTAGTCTTATTTTAAGGGCTTAAATGGGTCTCAGGTGATGCATTAGGCTCAGGCTGGCCTCGGGCTTTAAGGGCGCGATTCACCCCGAAAGAAAAGCCCAAACACACAAGTCTCATCACAGCTGCAATATTCATTTCTGGAAGGCGCCCAGCAGGTCTTATCCAAGCCACTACAGACAGGCAGTTTGAGTTTTTCCAGTTCCTAATGATTACACAGTATCCTGGAGTCAGTTGGACAACTTCCACCGAGAGTGAAACTCTTTGTATTTAATATCCCCTGAAAATAAAAGTGGTATAAGAGAAGGGCCTCAGTCTTTTTCTTCTTTTATTGCTGCTGTTGAAAAGGTTTAGCCCACAGGGATTGGAGCACTGGGCAAAAATACAAAATATGCAGTACATCCTGTTACACCAAAGCAGGCAGATCCTCTCCCGTAACAACCAGAGCGGTACAATGGGAGACTTTGTCTGGTTTTCCTGACCATACAGCCTGCATGGGCTGTCATTAGGGTTTCCATTTCAGGAAGTTAAATGGTGGATATTGATAAATATCATGACTCCTTTTTCACCATTGTTCCGGGAGGGTGTGTGTTTGAAAGGGATGGGGGAGCTCTATTACCTGATACTGCAGTGGAAGTATTCCTGCACCAGGAAATTATTTCCCTCCTTACTGGACATCCAGAACATCATCAAATATGAGTCTTGGAAATCTTCAGCAGCCATGTTGCAAAGAAATTTAAAAATAAATAAATAAATGCAGTGTTTTACAGATTTAATATGTGGGCAGAGCACGGAACAGGTTGATCTTGAGTGGATGTGAAAAACAGGTCTTTCAAAATCCATCTATCCTGACCTTCAGGAGGAGAAAAACCTGAGGTCCACTAGACAAAAACATTTTTTTCACTCTACATCATGCTACAAAAATCTCTTGTGGCCTGAAATGGATTTACACAGGAGTATAAAAACACCCAGCCCACCTTTCAGGGCATTCAAACAAGGCAAGAAACTTCCCAACCAAATCAAACTTTTGCTCGCCTGCGTAGTCTGAGCTGCAGAGATTTCGTCATCGCCTTGAGGCTGTTTCCCAAATCACCTGTTCTCTCTCAGAACCCTTCTGCTTCTCAGCTCTCTTGCTTGCAGTATTTTCAGATTTTTTTTTCTCCCAGGGGAACATTTTGCAACATTCATGTCATGGTCTAGATCATAACCACACCAGGCAACCTTATTTCCTCCTGATGTTTACTGGGGTTTATGTGCTCCAATATGAACTGACAAATGTGTGTACTCAAGCCCTTGCCAGTGAACAGCACGACTTTCCATGGTTCATAAAAACTCACCCATCCCCAGTGCAGCAGAACCATTCTCCTCTGCTCAGAGCAGGACTTCACCACATCCAAACATGGAAACCATATGGTGACATGTTTTAAGAGAAAATATAACCAAGCAATGTCCCACCCATGACCTTTCCCAACAAAAACCTCCCCTTTCCATGCTGGAACTCCTTTCAGTACAGGCACCTGGTGTCCCACCTGGTGCCAGCTGCTGTTGTGTGAGGAAGATGAGTGTTACCACTATGTTTATGCCATGTGTTCACACCCTAACCACTCAGATTGATCCACTTGACTCATTAAAACTTGGTATTTTCAGGGAAGAAATGAGAGCTTTTGGAAAGGTGTTCCAATGCTTATTAACCTTAACTGGTAGAAAATGGCATCCATCTGAAATCTGTTAGCAGCAGTGCCCAGACATCACATCCCATTAAACATTTTCCTGCCAGTCTGAAGAGTCTGCTGCTTCTTTTTTCCTAGTTAGTCAAATTATAGATAATAGCTCATCACTCTGACCCTTTCCTTGCAAGGCTTAAGCACAGTAAGGGCCTTGTGCTTATGCAAAGAACAATTTTTCAATATTTCACTCTGTGTTTTGGCCTCCTTCAGCTAATCAAAAATATCTCTAAGCTGTGGATATTGCTGCTGGACAAAGCCAAGCTGCAGCTTGGCTTCTATAACTCTGTTGGGCAGAGACCACACCAGGAACTCATCACCTGAGGAACAGCAGCAGCTCCTCCCTTTGCTTTTGCACAGCCCCTTCTTCTCTGGAGAGAATGTTCCTCTTCTAGGGTCATGGTTTATTGCCTTTATTTCCAGAGGCACTGCTCTGCCCCAGACTTCATCATCAGGATCCTAAATTCTTCATGCCAGTGTCCAGCCCATTTTAAAGCTTAGACTGCCTCCTAAACTGATTTTCTGATTTATGTGACTGATTTTATACTTCAGTCACCAGTGGTGTCCCTCAGGGCTCTATATTGGGACAGATTAGATAAAAGGAAGGAATTCTGCCCTGTGAAGGTGGGAAGGCCCTGGCACAGGGTGCCCAGAGGAGCTGTGGCTGCTCCTGGATGTGTCCAAGGCCAGCTTGGATGAAACTCTGAGAAACATGGGAGAGTGGAAGCTGTCCCTATCCACAACAGTGGGGCTGGAACTAGATGATCTTTAAGGTCCCTTCCAACCAAGGTCATTTTATGACTCCATGATTCTGTGTCTATTTGCAGGCCACTGATAAAATGATTAAACTGTGTTGTGCTAAGAATTGTGTATTTTGCTATAGAGAAGGAAGGCCTTGCTTGATGCTGTCTCTCCACAATCACACATTGAGGTCTCTCAGTTTCCAATCCAGTCAACTTTTGCTGCCTATTTTCTACTCCTCAGCAAATCCACATGAACAACACTGAGCAACCACAGTGTAATGAGGGTGAATAATAGCTCTTGGTTGTACAGTCACTTCCTCCCTATCCCCTGTGAGCTGCAGCCTTTGCCTTCCAGGCCCAGGGCTGCTGTGTAGGATGTGGCTGTCGGGGTCCCTCAGAGTGAAGTCAGGTTTCCTGAGTGCCACTGACAAAGACATGACCTCACTGCAGCCCTGTTTTGGCTGCTTGGACATGTTTCTACTTACAGAGCTTAGGTAGCACCTCCCTCCTGGACTTCACAGAGACATAAAAACCCCCTATCCTTTCCTGTTTGCATCTTCTGAAGAGCTCATTTTGGTAAATTCTAATTGCAGGGGGTTTTTTTGGTCTGTCTGCAGTTTTGTGCAGATGAGGTCAGAGCAATTTTGTAGTGAAGAGCATTACAGCAGTCTCACATTCTTACTCCCCCATCAGCAGGATCAGGGACAGAATTGGAAGGGTAGAAGCTGGAAAACTCATGGGTTGAGATAAAGACAGTTCAATGGGGAAAGCAAAGGCTGCACACAAGCAGAGCAAAACAAGGAATTAATTCACTTTTTCCCATGGGCAGGTGCTCAGCATCCCCAGGAGAGCACGGATCCCCATCACACCTAACAGCAATTTGAGAGCACAAACCCCATCACTCCAAATGTCCCCTCTCCCTCCTTCTTCCCTACCCTTTATATCCTGAGCCCGATGTCACTGGGATATCCCTTTGGTCAGCTGGGGTCACCTGTCCCGGCTGTGTCCCCTGCACCCCCAACCTCCTCCCCGGGAGGACAAAAAGCAGGGAAGGCCTTGGCTCTGTGTGAGCCCTGCTCAGCAACAACAATAAAACCACCTCTGTATTATCAGACCCAAAACACAGCCCCACACCAGCCACTGGGAAAAAATTACCTCTACCCCAGCTGAAACCAGCATAAGGAGAAAACATTTAGTGCTTGAGGAAAATCTGCAAGTCCTTGACTAAAAGCCTCACTGCACATCACTGTGCACTAGCTGTACTTGTCCTTGGAAGCAAATGCCGAGTGTGGCTCACTATTTGGTTGGTTTTGGTGGTTTTTTGATCTGTGTGCTCATTTACAGTGATAAGGAGTAGTCCCCATTCCAAGTAACCAAGGAATGCTGCAGGAATGCATCGTGCATGCACATATGGAAATGAATGACTGCATGAAATGCAAGGCCCATCAGACTGTCTGCTGTCTGCAGTGTAACCCCTGTGGCCCTCTCTCCTCCCTCATTTGCCTAACCCTGTTTTAACAAGCACCTGGAATGCTTCAGCTGGGATGTTCCTGCTGATCCTGCATTACAGGCCCACAGGACTCCCTCACATTCTTCTCTTGACACAGTGACTCGCATGGGGCACAGGCAGAATTCCAAAACAAAGCCAGCAGATGCTGTGGGTCCTTAAAGCCACATGAAGCTGGTTTTCTGATGGTTTTCATTATGCTGTGGTGTGAGTGTCCTGCATTCACATCTTTACAGATTTTAGCAAGCTCTGCCCTTCGTTTGAGTTTCAGGCTTTTTCTGCAGATTTGAGGGCACTATGTGTGCCTGTAAGGGAGGGATTTCATTTTATTTTTTTACTTTTGGAAAGCAAAACACTCTCTTTCTCCAGCATCCTTACTTGCTGTGCTACCAGGAAAACACTGGGAGAGTTACTGGTCAATACCTCTTAAGAGTAAAAGTTAGTAATGTTTCCCAGTAATATATGTTGTGGCAAAGACATGAATTCCTTTCAAGTTCTGAATCGGATTCTTTTTTTTTCCCCTTGAAACCATCCCTCAGATCTGAGGCACTCTGAAAAGAAGGGTTTTCATACTGAACCCAGAAGTCTCTGTATTGTTAATGGGACTGTCAAGGTGCTGTTTTCACAAGATGTGATCCAGAGAGCTCAGCCACCCACACAGGCAACTGCAACCACAAGAGGCAACACTTCAGAGCATCCTATCTGAGAATCCATCTAGAGGACATTTCAGACAGACCTGAGGCTCCTCTGCTCCTGCTTGGAAGTGCCTGGACACCGGCCAGCTCTAATTTGGAAGTCCTACAGACATGTTAGCTCAGTTCTGTGCTTGAGCTAATATATCAAAGCCCTTGCAATCATCTGCCTTGAGATGATGCCTCAGTGCTCAGGTGATCCGGGGTTTTGTTCCCTGTGTGGATGTCAGAGGAATTTCACCTCAGAATAAAGGCACTCAGGGGAGGAGGGTTTTTTCTGCTTTCTGCTATGCCATACCCATTGATTTGGCCCAGCAGATTTTTCTACAGAGGCTACAGCTGGTTTCAGGGAACCTCTTTGGGTCCTGTCGAAGGTGAGGCAGGTTTTTAACAAACTCCACCAGCTCTCTCTGCCTTGCTTTGCACCCACTCAGGCCTGGCCAAAACCCAGCCTGTAGGACTCCTTCCCTAGTGCACATGCTTTGCAGATTAAAAAAAAAAAATCACTTGAATCAGAAGAAATCCAGGCAGAAACCCCCTGCCTGCAGTCACGTGTCACACCCAAAGCAAAATCAAGGGTTCTTGGCTCTCCATCCCAGCAGACAACAAGTTTGCACCTGAATCATTTGGAAGCAAAATCTTTTCAGGAAAAAGGCATCTGGCCCAAAATGTAGCATGGATTCCTTTGTTTAGTTTAGCTGAATCCCATGGTTTTGCATTTTCATCCCTCAATCCTCCCTACCCAAGGAACAAATCTCCGGTAATTTGAACACATGTATGCTCTGCGCTGGCTCCCGACTCGGGTAACTTGTTCCATATTCTCAGCACCATTTGCATTAAACAGTTCTGCCACGATTCCCCTGTGCAGAGAAACAGATGGGCAAACAAAGCAAAGAACGGCCCTGCCTCACTGCACCTGAGTTTTGGGCTGAAATCTAGGCAAACCTGGGGACTAATCAGGTCGTTTTAAAATAAGGGAAATTCCTGCAAAACGTTTTTGTTTTTTTTTTTTTCCCCCTACTTCTTCAAACAAAATGAAACGTGAAAGCGCTCAGATTACGGCATGTAAATGGATGTGGAGATAAGATAGGCTTTGTTTTGTTTGAGACTCAGAAAGATAACTTTATGTAAAACTCCTTGTTGTTGGCAGCCTACTTTCTTTGCTGGGATATGATTTAAAGTCATCATTTACCAGCTTTTTTTCACAACACTTTGATGGGAGTAGGAGGAAGGTGGTGGTGGGAAGTCTTTCCATGGGAGGTTTGCTGAATAGTTATGAAAATGTTGGATTTAAAGCCCTTTGCAGGAGAACCTATCTGCTTGTTTTTTTTTCTCTGAAAAATCAGACCCACGGTTGACCGTGTCTTTCTCATCATGTTGATACCGACTGTACCATTGAAAAAAAACACTAAAAAATGAAACCAGAAAGAATGAAACCTCTATTTTGTTAAAGGATCTTCTCCAAAAGGCTGTTAGGCAGAGTTTTAATCTGAGACAACTGGCATTTTACTGACTCAGGCAGCAATGCTTAATGATTGTTAACAGCATTTAGTGACTGTGAATGTTCAACCTGTATTTGCTTTGCTTTCTGTTTTGTCTCTGACTCCCTTCACTAAAGGCTGAAAAGCTCCTGAAGAGCTGGGAAGTAGTTTTGCAAAATTTTTGCTAAAGAGCTGAGAGATCTTTGTGATGCTGGGTGAGTTTGTTGTGCTCTGCCCTTTCCATCTTTTCTAACTCCACGAGCAAGAATTGCCGATTGTTGGAAAGCAGGAGACCAATTACTGACCAATAACGTCACAAAATAAATAAATTGCCTTCAACTTAGTGTCTACCGCCCTGATTTCTGGGTTTTTTTGTTGTTGTTGTTGTGTTTGGTTGGTTGGTTGGTTGGTGTTTTTTCAAAGGGCTGGTTCTTTTTCTTGCTTTTTAGCATGACAGCAATAAAAGTTTGTCAGTTAAAAATAAATACAGATTTGGTACCTGAAAAGGTTCACTGCCGCTTAGATAAACTTAGCAGAGTGAAACTCTTGATGAGAGATTTTCTGGAAAACCAGTCAAGTCTCCAAGCTGAAGTCACACAGCAAAGCAGTCTTGAAATGTCCAATGCCTCTTGTACATACAGAAAAATTTGTTTTTTGGGCTTATTCTGGATGAGCTGGATATGGCAGATCCTTATCCAAATGCCATAAGCATCCAAACTTGCAGGGAGCTGGAGCACCTACAAATGACCTACAGGTTTTGTGAAATGGCAGCAAAACCATCCCAGCAGGTTCCCACACTTGCATTTCAGAGAAGTGCCTGAGGGTGTCCTGGAAATCCTAAATGCCGTTGAAAGTCACTGACAAATGGCTGTGGAGTTTTGTAAAACCCCTAAATAATTTAGGAACAGGTTTAGTAATCCCTTGAAATGACATGCTTTGGAAAATCCCAGCAATGTGGATTTATCATTACAAATGAGAGAGACAACTGTGGAAAACCTGTGAAAAGGAGAGTCTGTTTTGTTGTCCTGGAAGACCTCAGCTATCACATTTTATCTTCTCCTGCATCTCTGCCTCAATTTGTTCCAAATATTGGAACAAAAGAACACTTTGATGACCGAGCCATTCAAGAACAGTTTTCTTACAGATCAAATGACATGTCTGAAAGCATCTTGAACCTATGAATAATATTGCTATGATACTGAAAAAGTTCTCTTTCATGCATTTGATATTAGGACAGTGCTGACAGATCTGCAGCCTCACCTTATAACAGTGCTTGAAGAAGTAAGATTTCACTAACCATTAATCCTACATGACACAATTTTATTTTTATCATTCTGTTTGCCTAAACAAAAGCAAACTTGCCTAGTTTTTCCTTTACTGCTGTTAGTTGTACAAATATTTACTGACTCACCTAAGTCGGGGTTTCCACTCAGTTTTTACACAGCTGAATGAGGTAATTTAAAAGGTCATTTACAATTTAAAAGAATTCTCACATACACTCACATGCATTAAAAAAAAAGAAAAAAAAAGAAAAAAAAAGAAAAAAAAAAGGTTTGACTTTTGGTGCAAGGGAGGGTAATCTGCTACAATCAGTCCTGAGCTAGGCTTTAATTTCTAATACAGTAAATGTTGCTACCCTTCAACTCCAACCAATTCAAATGACATTGGTGCGTGATCAAGGTTGTGTGATCAGGTTTATGAGGGTTTTCTGTGTTTTGCTGGAGGTGTGGAGCTGTATCCAGGTTCCCAAAGAGTGGAAAAATAGAATCCCCTCAGTCCAAAGATGCCACAGGGTGCAGCAGTCTTTGTGTGAACCAGGAGCAGCCAGGAACTGGAGGCACAGGAGGAAGGACTGAGGGAAGCATTCACTGTGCAGGTTGCCTGAGAGGCCATCAGCACAAGGGACCTCTTTTTGGAAGGATTCTTTCATCCTTTTCCCTAATTTCGGTTTTGGTTTAAAGAAATAAGATCAAAAGTTAGAATGCCATTAGCCCCAGCTTTGTTAGCCAGCACTAAATCTTGCTTCCTTCTAGGCTCTGCTTTCTAATTTGGCGATGTGAAGAATGGGATCTGAATATACATGGACCCATTATTTATCCTCATCTTCTTTCCTATTCTTCCTCCGAAGCATTTTTAGTTTAAATGCAGCCCTGATTTTCTGTTTCTAAGGCCTTGACAAATGGGAGCAGCCCACATCCTTAGCAAAGCCAGGAATGCTGCTGTGACATTTTCCAAGCCTACCCCAGGTAGGATATTCGCTGAACTGCAGTGGAGTCATCCAGCTGCCCTCAGTGGTTTGGAGCTCAGACCCAAGGTGTGGTGGAATGTGCAGGAGAGAGCTGGATCAAATTCCTCCTCAGTGTCTGTTTTATAGAGGAAGGAACTGCTTAGTGGGGCTTCCCAGCCCAGGTCTCAGTGCTCAACCATATCATCAGCCAAAAAGGGGAGAATTATGAAGAGACTCTGACTGCTGTTTTCAAAATAAATGCCTTTCTCAGACCTCTGCACTGGAAGCATCTGTTCTTATTTATGCAACTTTTCATATACAAGATAATATCATGCATCTTCATTCTGAAGAGATTATTCCTGATTGGAGGGGAAAAAAAAGAAAAACAAAACAAAAAAACCAAAAATAAAACCAAAAATAAAACCAAACCAACCAAACTTAAAAAAAAAAATCCACCAAAAAACCCAACCCCAACATTTGAAAGAAAAATAAAAATCTCATACCTTGAAAATATCTCCAAAGAAGGTGAGACTGGATCCTGGGTGAGATGTTTTCACCCAGGTTAGCCCTACTTCAGCAAAGCACTCAAGTGCATCCATAAGCTCTGTTCACTCCAGTGGGAAGCCTGGATTTTGTGCCAAGTAAACTCCTAGTGCATCCTGGTGCAGGGAGGAACCTGATTAAAGCTGTTGTAAGAGACCACTGGAGAAAGCCAAGTACTCTGCACAACAACAACTTTTATTGATCCCATAAAATTCAGGAGCACTCCTCTTAGCCAGCCACCTATTTTTGCCTGCTATTTACAAAAAATGAACCCTCCTATTAGTGTATCTAAAGCCAAAAATCACTTTTGCAATAAGTCCCAGCATTTAGAGCGCTCCATGAAAGAAACATCAGTGCTCTCCCCACTTGTGCAGCTACAGAAAACTCCTCTCTGCTTTGGAGCTATAGAAGAGTGATCCATGGTGATGGAGAGAGGAGAATTTACCCTGATGATTCAGGGAGCTCTGTGACCAATCCAGCTCCTTAATATCTGAGTGGGAAATGAGCAATTGAACCATGTGCCGTGGGATCCTGGGCTGCAGGAGGAAGACTGTGGCCAGCAGGCTGAGGGAGGTGATCCTCCCCTCTTCTCTAGGCAGTGCTGTGTCCGCTTCTGGCTCCCCAGTTCAAGAAAGAGAAGGAATTACCGGAGCAGGTCCAGCTAAAGTCCATGGAGATGCTGAAGGGCCTGGAGCATCTCCCTTAGGAGGGAAGGCAGAGAGAACTGGAGCTGCTCAGCCTCGAGAGGAGAAAATCAAGAGATCAGACTCTTCCCAGTGGTGCCCAGAGACAGAACAAGGGGCAAGAGGCACAAACTGAAACACAGAAAGTTTCATCTGAATATCAGGAAAATCTTCCTTACTGTGAGGGTGACAGAGCACTTGGAACAGGCTGCCCAGAGAAACTGGAGTCTGCTCCTCTGGAGATTTTCCAAACCTGCCTGGATCCTGCGTAAGCTGCTCTGGGTGAACCTGCAGGGGAGTTGGACTGGGTGACCTCCAGCACTCTGTCAGTCTGTGAATCCCTGCAAGTTCTAAAGCTGTGCTGCTATTTGGGGAGTGTTCAGACACGGGTGATTTTAAATTGGCACTATGAAGACAATCATGGCTTTAGCAGGGAGTGACACAGGATGGAGAGGAAAAGGAGGAAGCAGGGATGCCCCATTCTGGAATGCCACCCACTTAATCCATTATTATTGCCTGTATGCTTCTATTTATTCATGAGCTCAGCTCTCTTTCATTGCTCCTGTCCTGGTTGTCTTATTCCCTGTCCTGACAGGTTCCAACTTCAGCTGAAATCAGACCCCAGAGGAAATTAGTTTGGTTTATGCCTGTGTAGAAGGGTTGCTCAAGCAGGATATCTGTTTATTAAAGCACTGTCTGGCAATTCTCATAGGGTGTCCATAACTTGTAAACCTTCAATACAAAAGGAGATTCAAAACGCAATCAAGAATACAATGCAGTTTGCAAGTTCCTGCAGTTATCCCTCTCCAGTCCTATAATTCATCCTTCTGTGGTGACTTGCATGGTTCTAGCCTGATCCTACAGCCCTATTCACATGGAAATACAGATATGCACATTAATAACTGTTTCAAATCAATATATTTTATTACATGGTTTACACATTTCAGAATCAGACCTTCTGAGGAAAAGATGGTGTTGTTTGCAGACAAAAGAGAAAAGTGTTCCTTATGCTCAAATGACCTAATGGGAGATTAAATATTAATTTCTCTCTTGTGGGGAAAGCATATTTTCTATATTTTTTCTAAACTGAGAGGAAAAACCTCAAAAAAATTTTAGAGGCATAAAACAGAGCCTTGGAGAGGTGTGAAGTCAACATCTGGTCCATGTCTCTGTAGAGGACTGGCTTGAGAGGAGAAACAATGAGAGAAAAAACTTTGTCTGGTGTTAATTAATTATATTAATATAAAATACACTTTACTAGTTGGTGATTAGTTCTCACATTTTTTGGAGAAAAGGACAGGTCTGTCACTAGATGTTTGATAAAGAATGTCATCAGCATGTGATTTCTTTAAATATATTTTTAAAAAATATTTTTCCATTTCTGAACCAAAGATAATTCCTGTTAATTGGTTAGCCCAGTACAGAAAACTTAGTGTGGGTGAGCAATTGTATTTTCATTTATGTTTGATTGCTTCTCCTTATTTTATTAAAAAAGTTAGACTCCCTCACACAGCAATGTTATCAGCTCTTCTAAGCAGATAATTTATGAGCCAGCACAGATTACATTTGGGATGAAATAACCATAAATCTGTAGTATCTAATAACATAGCTTTGTTGAAGAAGCAGTAATTTGGAATTAGTAACCTTAAGCACAAATTTGTCTCTGATACGAATAAAACCCTCTCCCCTAGGAAGAGCTAATTCTGAGGCAATCAGCTTCTCTTCTGAGCCTGGAAAGAAAAACAGAGTCTCACTTCCACTAAAGTGAATACTGAAACTCAGGATTTTCACCTTCCCACCAGTGCTGATCCAGACTCTGGAATAAATTAAACCCTCAAAATTTTAACTGGGGAGGGCTCGCAGCGTCTGAGGCTGCTTGAAACAACAGATTCTTGGCACCAGACCTTCCTTGAGATGCTCTTTCCATTGTAAAAAGGATTAATAATAACCAAACATGGCTAGTTAATTTCTCCAGAGTCCTTAAAGGCTGGAAAACAGTGTGTAGGTAGAACCCCTCACTACTCTCAGCATTCAAAACCCTGCTGGGTATTCCTAGCCTTTGAGATGTCTGCTTTTAATTATGCAGGTTGCCTTTCTGCCAGGGAGCAGGTGGAACAGCTTTCAGCTCAACTGGGAGCCCACATCAGCTCCTCTCAGCAAAGCCTCTTCAAGAGAATTCTCTTTCTGTGTCAAGCTGAGACTTTAGGTATGCACAGGAGACTTGTCTCCTTCCAGTTAATTGTACAAGAAGTAATTGGGAAGTCAGTGGAACCTGCACTTCCCCTCTTGCTCTGTTATCTGCCCACCAGCCAGCTCTGTGGCTGTGCTGTGCTTGGGAGGGAAAAAACCTCTTTCTTTGTATCCAGCCTGGCATGGAACCATAAATTCATAGAATATCTCAAGTTGGAAGGGACCCATCACAAAACCCAACTCCTTTCTCCTCACAGGACTGCCTAAAACTAAACCATATGACTACCAAAAAAAAAAAAAAAAAAAAAAAAAAAAAAAAAAAAAAAAAAAAATTAAAGGAATGTTAACTGGGAATGTCCTGCAGAAAATTAAGAAAATGACACACTAGTTTTCTTTTTATAGCCACATCTCACAAGGTATTATATATCCAAGGTACACACATCTGTGTGCTTCACTTTGGGACTGTTCAGACTGGAGAAGAGAAGCTTTGGAGTGACTTAATTGTGGCCTTCCAGTGCCTGAAGGAGCTACAAGAAGGATGGAGAGAGAAAATTTACAAGGAAAGGAGTGGCAGGATGAGGAGAAATGGCTCCAAACTGAAAGAGAGTGGGTTTAGATGGGACGTTAGGAAGATATTCCTCTCTGTGAAGGTGGGGAGGCCCTGGCACAGGGTGCCCAGAGTTCTTGGATTCCCTGTCCCTGGAATTGTTTAAATCCAGCTTGGATAGAGCTCTGAGCACCCTGGGATAGTGGAAGGTGTTTCTGCCCATGGCACAGGCTTGGAACGGGAGGATCTTTAAGGTCCCTTCCAACCCAAATCATTCTGGGATTCCATGACAGAAATTCAAACAGTGAATTAATGAGAAATATCAACATCAAGCTTGACCCAGCAGTCACTGTTATCTCTCCCCTATTATTTTGTTACTCTTTATTCCAATGGCAAGAATAACTGTGCAGCTGAAGAAGACCTGCTGTTTGTTCTCATTTTTTTCTCAACTTAAATTGAATCTGTCAGGGAATCTTTTCCCCCTTTTATGGCCATTTTCCCCCAGGTTTTCCCTGCGTTGTTTATGGACAGAATGAACACAGCTGCATATGCAGGCATGACTGAAAGTCAGGCATCCAAGCTCCCTGCCTCGTTATGACTCTGCACGTGCCTAAGGGCTTTGGTGCACAAGCTGTTTGTTGACAGACATAAGAAGGTGGAGGTTTGAAAATTCTTGCAGATATTGTTACACTGTACCAGGAATATCTGTCAACAATCAGGAGAAATCCCACAGACCCAAGGTCTGCTCCTCAAAAATGATTCACAGAAACTTCACAGAAACTTTGGTAGTTTGGTTAAAGAAGACACAGCTATTCATGGACTGAAAGGATATTATATTTTTTAAGCTCTGATTTGAGAAACAGCCCTAAATGTAATTGCTTTCCTGAATAAGTATAAATGTAGATAAAACTCCAATCTACCAAAATGAAAACAATCCAATAGCCCCAACCTGCCCTAAGCCTCTCATCCCCTTTGGTTTCATCTACAACTCTTGGGGATGAGAGAGGAGCGATTGTGAAAAGACAGCATGGGATTGGCACAGACGCAGCTTTAAAAACTCTTGATATTTGTCTTGAAAATGGAAAGTATAGGCTACTGCCACTCAGTAGCTGGATTTTGCTGCAAAACTATAATCACCCATCCTACTTTTCTTCTGTTGGCTTCATTGCCAGGAGGCTCTCCAGTTCAAGGCTTTGGTTTTGCAAACAATGCAGGGACAACTCTCAAGGGCAGGACTATAAAAGGAGCAGATACTCCATGCCACAGACTCATTTTTCATCTGAGATGAAACTTTCCCCACAAGACACAAGACTTGTGGTGCTGTGAAGTGGTAATTAAGAAGAATGCAGACAGGAACTAATTATCTATGTAACATAAGCAGGAGAACAGCAAAATTAAGTGGAGGGAGGACTTGTAAAAGTAAGAGTGAAGGAGAGCATTTTCAGTGTCCTGAGGTTAGTACATTTGTAGCACAAACCTTTAAAAAAGCAGGTCCCTAATACACAGATATTAGCATTTCTCAGCTCAAGTGACCAGCTCCTGCACAGAGATATCACTGTCAGTTTTCATTAGCTGGAGATGCAGGCAAAAAAAATGTAAGTAGGGCTTAAGTTGGGTTTAAGATGGGTCTAAGCTCCTTGCAAACCTGAGGAACAGCTGGCATGCAATGTAAGCATTGTTCTTCCAGCATGGAACAGTCCTAGGTCTTCTCCCCTTACAGGAACTTCCTCCTGAAGAGCCTGGTAATCCCTGCTGGGGCACTCAGCACCAGGAGCAGCATGAGAACCATAAACAACATCACTGAAACATGCACTGGGCTGTGGAAATACCCACACGGGACAGTGAAACCTTGCAAACAGTAAAAGAACCCACTCAAAAATGTGGATTAGAATAGTAGGAGTGATCCTAATGCTCTTCAAGGTTCCCTCTGTCTTCAGCACTGTAATGGAATTCCATGTGTCCCTAAGACTCCTCTCAGAGCATGTTCCAATGCCCTGTTTTTTCACTTGTACCCATCCCATGCTTTTAATAATTAGAGGAAATAATTGCACATCTTTAATGTGCAAAACCCATTTGAGACTAACTATTTACACTTGAAACAGACCCCAGGAATTCCTCCCCTCCCTCACCCTCTTGTACCGAAATTGTGGCGTGTTGAGAATCATCTAAGAAAAACTCAGGCTACAAATAGTGATAAAATATCTGCTGCTTTCCTTTAATACTATTTTGGTCCTATCAAAGTGCAGCTTAAAATACCTCTTTTTTTTTTTTTTTCCCTCTCTTGGTTTAAGTCAGAAGTGCAATTG
This sequence comes from Anomalospiza imberbis, assembly GCF_031753505.1. Lineage (NCBI taxonomy): Eukaryota > Metazoa > Chordata > Aves > Passeriformes > Viduidae > Anomalospiza > Anomalospiza imberbis. The sequence continues at coordinate 32,033,864 of NC_089682.1, forward strand.
CATTTGAGCTCTTTTTTTCAAAGACTTGTAATTACCCAGATGATAAAGCTGGACGCTGTGGCAAAAGGCATAATGGAAGGAATGTGTTTCACTTCTCACCTGTCTTTCCCAAAACGTGCTGGCAGCCAAGGATGATATTTGAGACCCTTTCAAAAGAATGCTTCTCTTCTCTAATAAAAGGAAGCTTTATTCGGATACTCTTTTTAATTCCAAGGTCCAAAAGAGGCCACGCTCTCAACACCCTCAGAAGCTCAGCTGGATTGAAATGGAAATGTTGGAGCCAGCACATGTGTTGCTACTTCTTTTGACTCCATAATTTAAAAAGAAAAATAAAAAAAAAAATCACTATTACATCTGCTAAAGGGTTCAGTTTTGCCTGGTCCTCGGTGACCCGAAACTCCCAGAAGGCAATAAAGCGGAGTGCTCGGCCCCTTTCGGGATTCACCAGATGGTCCCTGCCAAGCACATGACTTCCTGACATCTGCTGAAGCAGCAGTACCTGCAAAGCCATGACACTGCTTGAGGTACTGGGACAGTGCTGGAATCCAGACCCTTACAGATGAACATCACAAATATCCCAGTATTTCAAGGAACTCCTGACATCTGCAGACAGGAGAACGTCTCCTGTCTGCTGTGTTGCAGCACTGGGTAGGAGCAAGCACAGAAATACTACCTAGAGGTAATACAAGCAAAGAAATAATAAAGCTTTACATTGAAATGGAAGCAGACATGGTGTTTATCTTGCTCAGCTTTACTCTCCAAATTTCCAGTCGCTTGCAAACAAATCTGTTGCCCTTGCAAGAGATTGTTCAAGACCAAAGAATAAGTCCTGGTATTTAATCTGACTTGGAAATTACCTCCTTAAGCTTTGTTTTGGGAGAAAAAATGTCACTAAATAATCTAATGTAGGCACCATGCTGTATAAGATAACATTTACATAGGTCACTGAGAAATGTCTCAAGATTTACCAGTGCATCTCTTTGTTTTTGGTTTCCCACACCTCCATCCCTTCAGAAAGTTGTGAGTTTTCACAGAAAACACCCAAACCCTGTGAACATGTGCTTGCCTTCTAAAAAAATAACAACAAAAAAAAGTTCTTAAAAACCCAAAATGCTTTCAGCTGAGAACTCATTTTTGCATGGTTTCCACAGATTTAAAGTGTCTATGTTTTCTTTATTGCTGCCAGCATCTCCCCTTTATTTCTTCTTCTTTTTTTTTTTTTTTTTCCCAGAAACCCAGCCTAGTTTTAGTTCAAATAAAATCCCTGTATCACCCACAATGTACATGTAGGGAGTGAGAAACCCTTCCTTTACAGAGCCAAACTACAGTAAAGTAGCCAGAAAGCATTAAAAATGTTTTAATGTTTTTAAAAAGCACTAAAACGTATTTGAAGAATTGGCCAAAGACTTTCTTCTCTGCTGGGGAGTTTAAGCTTTCAATTTAAACCCTTTAATAACAATGTCATGATCACTGTCATTAAAGCCCTGTTATTTTTATTTTAAGCTTGCTACTGAGCACTTATTACCCTATAAAGCAGTTTCTAAAATCTGAAACTTTCTAAAATCTAACTAAAATCCTTGTCAAGGGTACATTTTCCTGTGCATTATCTGTTTCCTTCCACTGCCTTCATTTCACCCCCACATTTTCCCAAGGCAGTTGTGTTGCACCAGGCATCCCATGGCTGAGAGGGAGCCTTTGCTCTGCTGTGTGCCTTCCAGAGGAGCCTGAGATTTGAATAATTTCTCTTCCTTTACCTCTCCACTTTTTTTTGCAAGTCTTTCCTCTTACCATCCCTTCCAGCTCCAAATGTTCTTGTCTTGTTATTCCTTCTTTTTCTCCACTGGATTTCTTTGCAGTTACCAAGGAATTAAAAATATAATGGCACTGTAGAGCTCCTAATGGTACTCTCTGTAGACAGAGAGTGGCCAACATCAACCACTGTCCTGGGGAAACAAGGTCATACTCCTTCTTCCAGAGTAGTGCATCCCCAAAAAAACACATAAACCTGGACAATAAAACACCTGGAGCTACATGCACATCACTGGTTTAATTCAAACACCAATTAATGACATTGAAAATGAAAAAAACCCTCAACTCTTTAGGAGTAACTGCACCTCTGTGCCACTGGAAATGCTTTGGGGTAGCTGGGATACCTCTGCAGGGTTGGCAGCACCAGCAAAGGTCCTTTGGGGAATTTGTGTCCTTTTGGATCAGCAGAGAGAGGCCAGGTGGGATCCCCAGGGCATCTCAGATGTCCCGAAACACCTGTGTTTTGGCACCTGAAGGGCAGCACTCGCATTCCAGAAGGCTGTTCCTGATTAAACCAACACTGATGCCACTCCTGATAGAGCTCAGCAGATAAGGACCAGTTTTTCAACTGCAGGCTGTAAAGAACTACTCTGAAATGTGAAAAAAAATCTCATCAGATTTCTAAATATATGCAGCAATTTCACTTCTGCTTTGAAATCATTATACTTTATAAAAGTCAACTCATAATCTTGTTCTAATTTCTTGAGTTTGTTTCTAATGTGTTAAGGCATTCTTGCAGTGTTCTCAAGCTTTTTACAATTCTGAATGCTTGGAAATTCTTCCTTGTTTACTGTTATTGTTCCAGGACATGCATGGTTTTGGGAGATAGAAGTTTAAAAAATAAAAATTGTAAAATTTCCAATATGAAACATTAAAAACCCCCACAAATCTTTGCAGCCCTGGAGCTGTCCTGATTGAACCTGACTTTGTACAGCTCAAGACTTAGAAGAACTGGATGTGTTAGAACATGATTTTCAGGAAAGCTTGCGTTTGTTATGGAGGTTACGTTAAAACTTTATTCCAGGTTTTATTGCTGATAAGCCAAATGCAAATAAATGACTGTTGGAGTGAAAGTGGGTCTAGTAAATAATCACTTGTAATTCTGATTATTTCAGATTATTTCTATTATTATTGAGGATACTTATGGAACTGGAAAGTCAGAACAACACAAACTTTTACGAGCATTACCAAAAGCTGAAAGAATTTTTTTTTTCAATTAATCAAAATTAAAAACAGGCTGCATGGAAACTGCCAAGGAGGCCCAAAAAACCCCCTAACTTTATAACTCCTGCCTTGCTGCCAGGGCTTGTATCAAGAAATCTTTTTATCAGACAGGTGGCCCTGACAAAGAAGGGGCATTTGATGGTAATCTAATCTCTGAGAGTGTTTTCAGTTGCAGAGAAAATGAGAATTATTCTAAAAAAACCCAACCCTTTGAGCAAGAAAATTAAGTAGGGACAAAAAAAATCTATTAAAAATTAATAATAAACAAAATAATGAGCATAAAATGCTGTGTGAAGTTGCACTGGAATCAGAGCTTTCTGTTTAAAAAATAACTTCCTTTAAAAGGAATTTCTCACATTGCCAGCATGCCTAACTCAGAGAAGAAATAAAGTTATCAAGATGGCATTGCTTTTGAGGGCAGCATTGTCAGCTTTTATATTACAAAAAAATTATTTTAAATTTGGATTGTGCTGGGGAACATGGTGGGCTGGGAAAGGAGTAGCTCTTACAACCACTGAATCATATTTCTGATCAAAATAGTTAAATCATATCTGCATGGCCTTATTCTTCATATATTTTTCACTTGCCTTCAGCATAGACAGAGCCTTAGGAGAATGGCTCTAACATCTAGAAAAATTATTAGAGCAACTTATTTTAAAGCTCTATTACTCACATTTTTGCCACTTAGCTACTGCCTCCCTCAGTTATTTGACACACACTTGATGTGAAACAGTTAAAACAAGAAGAAAATTATTACACAAATTGGCTCTAGAAGACAAGCTCAACTCTGTTCCCACATAATTGTGAATACAGGGATTTTTCTGTTGGCTGGGAGCAGCCTGAGCACTGATGTATGGCTTTTCCCTGATTTTCCTTCAGCTATGCTCAGCACAGATATTTTGTTTCAATCAGGTATCAAATTCATCTGTTTCTCAAAAGCTGCAGTTTTGGGCTTTCCACATGTAACAAAAACTGTCTCTAGCTCTGATTCAGGCATATGTTCAAAGCAGAAATCTGGGAGGATGGCAGCTTGGTTAAAGTGGAAAACCTGGAAAAGCCTGGAAGCATAATTCAGTCGTCTCAATTTCCTTCTTTCTCCTGCAAGTATCATTTGTTTTACAGCTGCTTTCATCCCAAATTCAGGTTCAGGTGCCCAGCAGAGCCCATGGTGACAGCTCTGGTCACCCATCCGAGCTCTCTCCTGTGCAGGAGAATGTTGGATTAAGTCTTTTTCTGACTTAGAGAGAGGAGATGCAGGAGAACATCTGGGTCACAGCTGCAGGGTGACTGCATCAGTTTCCTGGGAAAGGTCCTGCTTCCTTCCCAGCTTTTAATGGGACAATACCCAGCCTCTTGCTCAGGAACAGTGCTGGCATCTTCCAAGGAAGCAAAATCCTGTCGGACTCCCCAGGCACCTGCAAATGATTATTGTTCTTTATGAGAATATATGGTTTTGGTGTTTGTTTGATTTTTTAAAAAAAAATATTTGGTGACTTTCTTGCAGGTGCATTTGAGGGAAACACATTTTATTAGTCTTTAAAGGACATAACCTTAGTGGTGGACCTGGCAGTGTGACATTTTTGATAGAACTTGATGTTGGAGGCCTTTTCCAATCCTAATGATTCTGGTTCTTTGTGATTCTTTATCGTCCTGCCTCTTGAGGTCTGTGGGATTTGATGTGGGTGGGAATCCTGACCTGCTCTGGCACTGACAAGGGTGGCCAAGTCCCCTTACAGAGCCCCTGGAATGCTCTGCTCCTGCCCTGCTGGAAATTTCCAGGGAGCTGGAAATGAGGCAAGAGGATTTAGTGTGTTTATTTATAGTCAAAATGTATCTTACAGTTAAAAAAATAAATTAAATGCTCAGAAGTTAAATTAATCCACAGCAAATGAGAAAATAATATTGCAGTAGCAGCATCTCAGATGAGTTCACTGGACTTTGAATCATTGAAACCCATCTGTCCCGAGCCCCTTTTACTACTTTTTTAGAGTATGAAAATTTTGCTCTTTCTAAGAGTATTTTCCTTTTTTCATGACAGTCTCATGGAAATAAAAATAGGAAAACATTGCAGTTTTAGATTTTTCCTACAAGGTCTCTCTTTTACAATTCTATTCATACACCAGAACCTACAGACTCTTTTCTATTCTATTTCAGTCTTAGAAGAAATTACTGGAGACCCTTCTCCAGATGCTAAAGCAGCAACAGAAGAAACTGATATTTTATAAAAAATAGAGTCAAAGAATCAAACTAGAAATAACCTAAAAATATTTTCCCTCTCTTTTAGTTAGTGCAAACTTGCACATATCTCTTGAGAATATATACTTTGTTTCTAAAGTAGTGCTTCCTCTTTAAAGAAAATCACCTTCTAGCTTGTTCAGAAAATGCAAGATCATTTACATCTTGTTTTACATCATCTTTTAATGCTGTAAGATGAGAAGAAAATAGTGTCTTCTACACAGAGGTCTATGTGAGAGCCTCTGCATTTGTTCTCCTACAACAGTCACTGTAAAATGATCCCTCTGCTCATGGCTGGGAAGTTCTGAAAGCCTAATTTTCCTCCTCCTCAAGACCTCCTGCACTGTACATTCACTACAAAATCCAACTTGGAGTGATGTTGCTTTGTAAAAGTGCAAGGAAAGGATTTGGAGTAGGTTTTAGGTGATTTGCTTTGCATGCCCTGCTGTAGTTTATTGGAAGACTCCTCTCATTATCCTGAGTTTTATCACAGCTATTAACGTTTATCAGTGAGTACTTGATATAAAGATTGGTCCTGTGTAATGAGCAGGATGAAAGGCCCGTTTATGTCTTACTTTGGGGATCTCTTGCAAACCTTGATGAGAGCAGCTTGCAAACACAAAGCACTCCAAAAGCCCGGGCTCATATTTCTCAATTTGTATGAAAATGCATTCAAACCTTAGCCTTAAACGAACTCTGCTTTAATTTACACCTAAATACACACCAAGAATAACTTCTCCAGCTCCAGTGTTGCTTTGTTCAGCACTAGGGATCTTCCCAAACGGATGTAATTGGGAGGTTCAGGGCTTTATTTGTTACCTCAACATCAACATGTTCGTGAATCATCACTGTTAGAGCCCTAAAATTATACAAAACTAAGACTCATTTTCCTTCTCATCCTGATCCCCTGCTGCTGTGATCTGATGGATTCTGATCTAAGGGAGGAGCACTTTTAGACCAGAAATGTCATGGTGGCACTGAGCCAAGGCCCTTCCAATGCAAGGCGAAATACACGATGAACAGCTGACATTCATTGCTCCTTGAAGTAAGTCCAAAGCAATTTAACACAAGGCTGTGAGCATAAATTATGATAAAGTAACACTGCTGATTTAAAAATCCTTGCATCAAATCAAAGCTTGTAGTCTTTCAGGAATTTTGGATTTACAAAATAAACTGGAAAGGAAATAATTCCTAAAGTGTTCCAGGCTCTGAGCATCCTGGTCTAGTGAAAGGTATCCCTTGGCAGGGGGTTGCAAAATGGATCTTTAAAGGCCCTTCCAACCCCAATCTTTCTGTGATTCTATGATTCTAGGGAAAATTTCCTTTCTGAATGATTTTCCTTCCAGTGACATGGTTTTCTCCCTCAGGTGTTGCATCTCTCCCCTGTATAGTGAACTCCCTGTAGCAGAAACTACACAACAATACCACAGCTGAGTAAAAGGAAAACATTTTGAAAATAGAGATGTCAATTGTGCTGTGTAGCAACAGCAGAAAAGAGGACAGGAAAAGGTCCATGAGCAAAGGAATGATGTTGGTGTGAATTACTAGGGTCATTGTCTGAACTGTGTGAATGGCAATGACTTAAAAAATTGATGTGTTCTTCAAAGAGTAGCAAGTTATTTGATTAAAAGTCCATGTACTACCAGTACCATGGAGCTCCTATTTAGTCCCTTTAGAGGAGGACAAGAACATGGCTTTAGTACAGCAGCACAAAACCATTGTTCCTTATGTAGGAGCCCAGGAATTTAATGGCAGCAGGAGAGGAAGCTGAAAGGGTAGTTCCATGGCTGGCAAGGGGAGAATTTGTGGGAGCAGCACAGGAAGGAACAGCTGAGAGAGCTTCCTGGCATTCAGTGGGAGCTTCAAAAGATCAGAGAGTGAAGGGGAAGGCAGTGAAGGAAGGGTCTGAGCAGCTAGGTTTGCCAGGCAGAGCAAGCAGCTCAAGAGATGATTTTGGCAAAAAGTGCTTGTGCAGTCATGCATTCAAGAGGAGGGAGAGCTGTGATGGGAAGAGATGAGGGAAGAGAGAGAAAAGCTGTTTAGCCAGTGGAACAGGGTCTTGGAAATAGTTTGAAAGCAGAGTTGGATGGATGGGGTGATGGAGAAAGCAGTCACAGATTTTTTCTAATTCAGTAGAATGGAAGGGCAGTAATATTTCTAACAGTGATAAAGAGGTAGGAACACAAAGTGGGATAGAACTTTAGCCATGATATATCCAGGATAAACTCCTCAGGAGCAACTCTCAGGAATACAATGATAGGAAACAGTGAAAGGAGGCAGTTAAAAAAAATAATAGGGTTTGTCTTTTCTACTGTCCATGTTTGCTCCAATTCCAAGTGGATAAGCAAGGAATCTGTTCCTATTAGATCACAAAATCACAATGTTCTCTATAATTTACCTCAGAAAGGGGGACAAAGACAGAATGAACAGCTTTGTTACAAAGGTACTTCTGCTGTTGCCCTTGAATTAGTAGGATTATTGTACCTGTCCAGTGTATCCTGCACTGCACATTTCCACTTTCTTTTGTTCAGCTAGGCAGGATTTCATTAATTTTCACATTTTCATGCTTCAGGTCTGCAAGATACATGCCATGCTCCAGCATAAGAATTTCCTCCTAGCCATCAACCAAGAGCACACATGGCACTTCACAGAGCCTGTGTCAAAGCAAGTCAGAACTCGTTCCCATTAAAGGGTGGGCAGATACTGTTTTCTTTAGGCGCTCAATTAAAGGCAGGTGTCTGGCCCCTCATCAGTTCTAGGTGGTCTTTTCCTCTTGGGTTGTTTTCCTTTTCTTGGTGGTGACTCAAGTGCTTTCTTCACTTTTGAAATCTGTAAAACTCCCCACAATCATTTCATATTCTCTCCGGTTACATGTGCAAAAGTTTCCAAGGAACAGGCAGGACTTGGTAAGTAATTTTTCTTTCTTCTCCTGCTAGGTATAGTTTTATTCCAAATTCCTAGTGGTGGTTAGTGATCTCAAAAGAAATGGAATTACAGAAGCAGGAGGGTGGATGGCAGGACAGGCCATTTTCCATTGATGAGTTCAGAGGACACTGAATTATGTCTGCTGCTGAAAGACCCCAGAAATGCAACAGAGATGAGGACTCTTGATTTGTTTATCCTCTAATTCTGGGACGTGAAATTTAACTCCTCTTTCTGTCTCTTCCTCTCCACAGAAAAGCTGAGAAGGCACCACATGTTCAGATTTAGCTGCTTTTGGATGTAATTGCACGAAATTCACATTGACTCTGGGATCTCTGCCAGGGTACATGCTGACAGAAGACAGCACAGACCTTGGGTTGATAATGAACCTCTCTTCAGTCATCAATGTTTTACATTAAATAATCATAGAGTGAGGTCGAGAACTGCAGAGGGTAAAGGGACTTAGAGGGAAAGATCAAATATGCTCGTGAGACTATGTGAGTAGGATCATTTGGTGTGAGGAAAAAATTATTTTTAAATGGATTTTTTACCTGTACCAGTCTACTGGAGATAAGCTGCCATCCTTGAGAATACACTGCTCTTCAGGAAACAGCCACCTGCTTGTGGTGGAGCCACATCACCCTGGAATAAAAAGCACAAACACTTGCTTCAGCAAGTGTTTTAAGCAGTGGTGCAGAAGGAAGCTTTGCCCAGTCTTTGTGCAGCTGTGCTTTGCAGGAAGTGGAGGATGGAGCATAAGTGGTGTGCCAAGATCATGGGCTCTTCATTCTCTGGAAATGCAGAGCTCACTCCTCCAAAGATTCCTTGGAGCACAAAGGGAGAGAGCAGAGGGTGGGGGACAGAGGGACAAGGGTCTGGCCATGTGTCAGAGCATTCCAGATGGCTTGGATGTCCTGGTTTAAGGCAAATTTGGGAGAAAACCTCTAAAGGGATTCCTCTAGAAAGCAGATTCCAGCGGTTGCTCCCTCAACTGGTTCAGGAAAAGATTTCCTTGGAGAAAAGTGGGAAAAAACTGTTTATTTAACAGTCAAAGCATTCACCAGCACAAAAATTGAACAATATTAAACAGTATAACCTCTTGCTGCTCTAAAAGAGATGACAAATTCAGCAAGTCCCCTTAGTGGGCTGTTACTCAGTCTCTTATCAGTCCCTCCTGTGCTGGAAAATGCCACATCCTGGGCCCTGGTGGCCCACAGGTGTGAGCCCCTGGTATTCTTCTGGGTGTTCTGTCCAGAGAAGTTTGAACAGTTCCAAGAAAAAGAAAAGCCACAGTCCAGGGAGCTTCTCTGCCTCAGCTAGCTAAAAACTAACTTAAAGCAAAGGAGACCTCTGTCCTGCTGTCTGTCCATGCTGCAGACAACACAGGAATGTGGAGGAGCAGGTGCAGTTCCTGATAACAAACTCCACACTTCTTTTCCCCACCTTCGTTCTCAGAACCAGCCTTAAAGTGCAAAACTCATTTCTGGGCTAAACAGACAAATGGAGATACAACTCAGCATGATAAAGTCACCCCAGGACACTGGGGCACGCTGAGAGCAGGCTGCCTGGCACCCAGAAGTGCAGGACAGACAGACGGCTGCTGTGTGTGCCCAGCGTGCAGGCACACAGCAGAGCTGTCATGCATGTGCAGGCCATCTGTGAGGAAAATGCTCCACAGTCCCTCCTGAGCTGGGTGAGGAAGGGCTCTGCCCCTCTGGATTCCAGGCTGACAGCATTTCAAGGGTTTTTCCAGGGAGAACCGTTGGTACACAGCTGTGGAAGGAGATGGATGTTAAATTGTGCCCACAAAACGCGTCTGCTCTGAAAAGTGGGCAATTGCACATGCCAGCAGCTCATTTAGAGAAACTAAAGTAGCCATTCTCTGTCTCATTTTTTAATACAATGCCAGCTGCTGGCAGGGAAATATTCACATTTCTTGCTCTCCCACCATTACAGGGCACTGTTGGAGTGTAAGGAAAGCACAGCCAGTGGTCTAGTTGGGATTTAACCTGTACTTACTTCGGATGCTTCAGAACTGAGTTTAGTGAGATATTCCAGAATTAAAAAAAAAAAAAAAAAAAAAAAAAAAAGGGTTAGAAGTGGCTTCTGCAGGCTCTGTATTCCAAACAACTCCAGACTAATTACAGAGTTGACAGAGTCTTGTCCAGTTGAATTCTAAAAAATCTCTGAGGATGGAGAGACTTCACAGCCTCCCTGGGCACCTGTGCCAATGCTTGGCCACTCTCTGAATGAAGAAGTCTAATACCCCTTTAAAAAGGAAAGGAGGAACTTTAAATCCCATTTGGACCCTGCTAGGTTTTCTGCACTTAAAATCTTGTACTCTATTTGTTCATTCTTTCACCATCAGGGAATGCAGATTGCATTTAGCATTTTATATATAGGCCCATTTCTTCACCATATCACAGTAAGATTATTATCAGAAAATATGAAGTGAGAACTATGCCTAAATATTAGAAGAAAATATAGGTTTTAAACTTTTAAGCAATTACTTTTTCTTTTGAGGGGGGAATAATATCTGTATCATCTGAGCAAAACACTGCACTGCCTTTTCCTTCTTTCTTTTTTTTTGCATGGAATTTCACAGATGTATCCTTACTCTCACTTTTTATATTGGATTTATAGACAGAGAAATGGGGCATTCCTTTACATAGGATTTTTCCTACTTCACAGGGAATTCTTGAGTGTAAATGTCAGAATTTTTCTGTCCATAGCTCAGAGAAAAACGTGGCTTAAAAAAAGAACGTGTGCATTTTTTTTTACTAGTGTTCTACCATCCCAGAATCCAGTCAGGAAGATTTTGGAAGGGACACTGAAATACACTGGAATTTATACAACTACTCTTTGAAAAATCTTTTTTCCTTTTCTCACAATTCTTTGCTACCTCTAATTCAAATCAGCCCCCTCAGCTCTGTTTCAGGTTTCATGAGACGGCAATGCTGCATCATGATTCAAAGAGCCACAACACAAAAGTCTTGTCCTCTTGTTCCATCTGTTCAACATGATCTTAACCTGACATCAGAAAAGATAGAAATGGTTCCACATTAAACAAAGTTTTATCCTTTTAAACAACTGCAAAAAAATGCCTTGCAGCTTGAGTGAACACTTGTTTTTTGTCCCAAAAGCAACTTTTTACATGTGGCCTTTAATTATTAATCTTTTTAACACAGGTGTGGTACTCACAGCAAAAGGTGACACCCCTCAGGCTACTGGGAATGTCTGAAGTAGGAGCAGAAGCAGGAACCAGGTAAACAGAGACTATTTATACCCTGCTGGAGACAAGTCATAAGGCTGTAATGGACAGCTATAGACAGGCAATGACATAGTGACTAATGAAAAGAAATAGGAAAAAGCAATTGGAAAATTTTCTTACTTATTCCTTCTATGAAAAATAAGTAGGAAAAACACCCTGCTAACTGGGAAAAAATGCAAATCTGAGAGGTGTCTGATATCCTTCCTGTTATGTTGAAAGAAATGGGGAACTGGAAGCAAGTGAGAAGAGAAGAAAAAAACCCAAAGCAAATAATCAGCTTGTTTACGAGGAAGATCCCAGCAGCTGGATGAGCAGCAGGAATGGGATGGGATGGGATGGTTTGGCTCAGGCCCACACTCCCCACAGGCACAGCCTCCTCGAAGGAGTGACAGCATCCCCAGCCAGTGCCCTCTTAGCCAAAAACAGAACTTCACTCCTCCTGGGGCTGGGCAGCTCCTCAGGCTCAATTAACTGTGCTGGGCTTCCCTTCCCCTTTTGTCACCAGGTGTCCTGCTTCTGGTCATGCACTTAGGTCCTTCCCACACCATCCTGAGCTTGCTGGTTCCTAAATGAGCTGTGATAGATCCTGATGTCCCTTTCCCTGTGCCTCTGGCTGGGACCACACCTGCTGGAGGTGCTGCTGGAACAGCCTCCGGAGCAGCCTGGAAAACTCTCAGGCACTTCATGTACTCCAAAAAAATGTTCTGGGGTGATTTCCTTTGCTCCCTATAAATCCATTTCCCCTTGATTTTTCCTCTCAGTGCCTCTTTTTTCCTTTCTCCTTCCCAGTATCTCCTTGCTTGATCCATGCTCACTGTAGTGCTGCTGCCATGTATTTTCCTCTCTTCCCTTGATGTACTCCTTCCCACTTCCTCCTTTTATGTCCCTTTTGCTTTATTCATTCACTTTTCATGTGACGTCTCCTCAGTTACCCTCACCTCATTCCTGACAGGTGGTGCTTCTTTCTTTTTCCTAAGTTGCTCCATTTCTTTTCAAAATCACTTTTCATGGCTACACACACACAGAGCAAACCCCTTACATACTAGTTGAAGATCCAGAGGACATAAACCAGCTGAATTTGCTTTTCCTGAGAAGACTCTGTGTCACATCAGTCCTGTGATAACACAGTGTCATGGAAATGGAGGACATTTGGGCACAGGGACCTCCATCACTGCACTCCCATCTCCCTCTCATCTCCACTGTCCTCCCCTGCTGGCTGTGGTTGGGTGCTGAGGTGGTTAAAGTACAAAAACTCTGATTTTGGCTCACAGAACAAGGTGGCACCAGGGCAGTTCAGTGCTCAGATACTCAGCAGCTGAGTCAGGGAGGCAAAAGTTCAAAGAAGGGCAGCACATCTACAATCAGAAACATGTTTTGGGCCTGAGGACTAGAGGAGTTAAAAATAGGGACATGTGGGCTTAATTACAGAACAAAGGGAATAGGGGCTAGAAAAAGGAACAATTTTGGGAAATTAGGAACAGTTGATCAACCAGAGTATTGCAAACAACCTCAGACACTGCTCCTGCTTTCCCTACCAAAGAGATCCAAATCATGAGCCAGATGACCAGTGCACTGCATGGGCATAAAATACATGGAGGGGCTAAAACTTGAGATGTGCAGCTGACAAGATGATTCTTGCATGGTAAAAATAAGAGTTAACTCTGTCCTGTCAGAAACTGTGCAGCCACAAAAGCTCTAACAAAACCCACAAAATACAAAACCTGCCTGATGTCTCTTTGACCAGGCTAACTTATGCTTTCTTCCTCAGACCCTCAAACCTTGCTCCCCTGAAAACTGAGTGGATTCTCCTCTTCAATTTTCTCTTTAAATTTTTAAACTGAAATATATATTTGAGCAATACTCAAATATATCTCAGTACTCAAATACTCAATACTCACTCTGAAGACATTCAATTTCAACTGTATTGGCTCTCTTTGAATATTGTATTTCATTGGTTATGTATACAACTGTTTCTAGACATTCAAGCTCTAATCAGGGTAATAATAAGTTGGTGGCAGTTGTGCTACAAATTGCAAATGGCCTAATGGGGGTACACTGCAGCCAAACTTCATTTTGACTTGGGCTAAAACAGTGCATTAGCCCTCACATTTCTTGACCCAGTTCTGTTTGCCTGTTTTGAACAGGCTCTGTGCTTGTGCAGATGGCAGGAGATTGTCTCAGCTCTGAGGCAAAGAAGAAACCTACCACAGCAGAGCAGTGGCCAAAGCAAGCATGGAAATTACTGGATCAGTGTCTTTGACTACTGCTTTTCTTTCTTTGTGCTCTGATTCCAGCAGGGATGTTTAAACATGCCTGGCTGTGTGCACTGTCCAGTGTGAAATCCAGCTGGACTTGGATTTCACATTTGCCAGCAGCACTTGGGAGTAAGTGCAGTGGCTTCCTGGCTGGGGCTTATTTTGCAGTGTTGAAACACCATTTTCAAACATTAACTTTTTGTTCCAGCATTTATAGTTGAAGCTTCTGTAATACTGGACATAGATTAAGATGATGATTTTATGCAGAACTGTTTCTTTCCATGAAAATCTGCCCAACAAAAGCCAGAGAAATGCCCTGGTAAATTCAGAGGCTTCATACAGCACAGGGAGTCTTTATGGCAGAGATCTCACTGTGTCATGAAACTGATAAAGAAACAAAAATGTGGCTGGACTGTTTTGGTGATTGATTGTGGTGATTACACAGAAAAAAATGAATTGATTTTCCCTCCCAGCCCGTTTGATTAACGTAAGAACTTCCCCTCAGAACACAAAGAAATATCAGCCAACCTTGAGGACTTGCAGTCCTGAACAAACTCTGTTCCATACAGAATAAGAGCCTACACTTATTACCCAACCATGCAACAGTTTGTTGTGGGTTTTGTCAGAATTGTTCTTGGACACAGAGATTTCTCATCCAGTACTGATAATTTACAGTCATTTTAACACTGAGACCTGCTTGCTTTTCTGCTTTGAGCTGCTCAGATATGGCAGAGATCTGTACTCTGAAGGAATCTGAGGATATTTGTTTTGGATCATGTTTTCTTGGAAGACAGTAAAGAAAAAAAACCACTTTTTATTATTTTTTTTTAAAGCTCTCTGACTCAGCAGTCACAGAAATTATAAGAACCATTGACATCTATTGCAGAAACTTGCAATGGAGATTATTTTTAATCTACCTGAATTTTATATGATCATTGTCATCTGTATGTTATTCCTGACATCTAGAATGGGTGGAAGACAAAGAAAAAAAATATCTGTATTTGAACTAACAGAATAATGATCATCTTTCCTCTAAATAATATTTGCTCCAAAAACCAAACAAAGACATGAGAAAACATTCTTTTGGGTCCAAATGGTCTCCATAGGAAATCTGGCTTCCTTTTACACCCATCTGTATCTTGGATGCCACCAATGCCTATAAGAAAATTGCCCTTTCTCTCAAGATGCATCCATGGAGAACTCTAGATCTCTATGCTGCAGAAATTATTTCTGGTCACCAAAAAAGGGAGAACAATTTTAGCATATAAATTGTGTCTTGTGGACATCAGAGAATGGTAGGGAACAGCTTGAAAATAGCATTTTCTAATTTCCAAAGGAATATTTGAAATAAACTTTCCTCTTTCTCCCCTGAGGTATTACTGAAATGACAATTTATTTCCCTATTCAAGCAAAGTTTGTTTCCAGAAATATTTTCTTGCTTAACCCCAACATGCTGCTAAGACATAAAGTTATAAATGTTAATTTTCTGCAACTCCCCGAGTTTTATTTCTCCTTCTTTTATGTAGGCCTGCTTTGCAAAGCTTGATCTCCAGTGCCTAAATGTGGAAAGGCTGATAATTTACACTGGAACCAGCATTTCGGGAACTTGTATATCTGGAGAGCTGGTTTGAATAGAAATTGTAAAAATGCACTAAAGAGGAAAATTGACTGCAAAATTAGACTGGCACACTTCAGGATTTTAAAGGCCAAGCTTACTGCAGAATGGCCTGATTAGCTCTGTCTAAATTCATTACTGGAGTACAGTTAATGTTGGTGATCTTCAAAACTCTGAAAGACAAGCATGCAGCAAACATTTGAATGCATAGACTTCAGCTTTAGGGTATTCTTTTGGAATACAGAGTGTGTTAAGTGTTGTAAAGCACTGGACATGTTCAGACAATGCTCTGCTAGGAGGGTGGCTGAATATTCTCTTCAGTTTGACCTCAGGGCTCTGTTCTTGGTTGAAGCTTTTCTCTTCCCCCAGCAATTGTGGTGCTCAACTTTGCTTCAGTGGGAACATAGTTAGTAGCAAGCTGGGAATTTTCCTCCTTTGCTCCTCCTACAGATTTTGGAATTTCAGTTCAGTCCTTTATAACAAGGTTTCCAAGTACCAAAAGAAGGTTTGATGTCCAGGCACTTCAATCAAAATGCTGTTTCTGTTACTGCTTTGGAGGGATGGGAACTGGTGGTGAGGAAAGGCAAAGCTCAAGACCCCAGCCTGAATCCAGCAATTCACAGACTGGTAGGAGGTTGAGGCCTTCTGCTTCCTCAGGTATTATTTACAGGAGCAGGGAGTGACAGGACCGGGAGGGGGATGGCTTCAAGCTGACAGAAGACAAGTTTAGAAGGGATGTTGAGAAGGAATTGTTCCCTGTAAGGGAGGCGAGGCCCTGGCACAGGGTGCCCAGAGAAGCAGTGGCTGTCCCTGGAAGTGTCCAAGGCCAGACTGGACAGAGCTTGGAGCACCCTGGGATAGTGGAAGGTGTCCCTGCCCATGGGAGGGAGTGGGACTGGGTCATCTTGCAAGTCCCTTCCAGCCCAAACCTTTCTGGGATTCTGTGATTCTCCATCTGCCCCTCACCTCCATCTGAAAACCCCTGCCAACAACGGATGTCTGACTGTGCCTTTCAGGTGCACTGCTTAAAGCAAGGAGAGATTTGCATCTGCTAAAAGCCAGCTTATCCAGTTTTTACCCAAATTCTCCATTTGGCCTTTAATCACAAGATTTCCTGCACAAATCTACTCACAGGAGAAAATCCATAACATACAGTTTCAGCTTTCCCTCGTACAGTGTGTGGATGCATTCCTGCCTCTGCCAGAAAAAGAAACCCCTTTAAGTGAAAGAGGGCAGTAATAGAAATTCCACGCTGACACGTGCTAGGGTTTCATTTCAGTGACATCATTTATCAGTGTGACTTTGCCAAAGGGAAGAAGTTCACATTGGAGGATTCAAAAGCAGCATCTAGGATGAAATGGGTTAGAAAGGCTTCAGGTTTCAAAAAGAGATGCCAGACGTGGGCCTTGAATCTACTCATTCAAGTTCATTCCTGGAGATTTGCATTTGTAACCAAAACTTTCTTCATTTCAACCTTGAAAAGCACTTAGAAAATGAAAACACATTCCAGACAGTAAAAAAGGCTGTGTTAAAACAGTTCATATTATTTTTTGGAAAGACATGAAGAGAATTTAGGGGGATTTCATGCAGATTCTCTAGTGAAAAGGCATGCCAGATAAAAAGCTTAATCATGTTAACTCTCTGGAAGACAAAAGGACCGGCACACTTTGTGTATGTCGACTTACAGAAATCCTAAAACTCCTTAGAAGGGCTCCTGTAACTTAATACACATGGCAGCCTCTTTTTAGTTCCTGGGAGACACTTTCTAAGATTCATTTTCTTTTTTCACCTTGCTATGTATAACAAAAGCTGGACAAATGTCAGTGGCTCAAACACAGGTGACTAATCTAGCTAAGCCTTGGAAATAACTGTGTGAATAAAATATAAACCAGTTGAGCTAATCCAGGAATGAAGAGAAGGAGATCTCCAACCAGCAGAGATGAATTCTATTCCTGCTCCAAGCACTGAATGAATGAAAGGCAGGAAAGAAAATTGGCATGCGAGGATCTCCTTTTCCCTTCTGTTCTGAGCTGGTGTTACATTTCTTTCTGATTGTGTCCCTTATGGTTTTGTGCCCTTTTGTGCCCTCTCAGACAGTTTGTTCATGCACATGTGACAGCATGAAGAGCAAGTGAGCAGAGCAGAGGGTGGAAAGGAAAGCTGGTCAGAGAGTAGCAGATGGCACACTTCTGCTCAGGGCTGGTGTCCCTAAAAGGCTCATTTAGACACCAACCCAGAAACAAGGAATCCCATAGGATTCTCTGTTGATTGTGTCTAGAAATGATAAAAAATGTTGTTTTCTACTTTAAAGGGACTGTGTTAGAAAATTGAACATTGTGAAACCAGCTAACTCTAAGATTCAGTAAAGACGGGAAAAGGTCAGATTACTCCATCCAGACATTTTCCTCTCATGAAAAACAATTGTTTTCCTAGATCACTGCAAATCTTCCTGCAAAGCTCTTTCTTTTATTCTGACTAATATAGGAAGGACCATAATAATGGGTGTGGAGGGTTCCTTCCCCCCAGAACTCATTTTCAGCCTCTGGCAATTTGTAGGTCAGAAATATCCTAACACTCCATCAATGTTCTTGTGCTTAAAGACCTTCAGGATTTTACCCAGCTGCTTTCTGAGTCCATATAAACTCTCAGCATCCACAAAGAATTCCCCAGGTCAGCCAGGAAATATATGAAGAAATGTAACTTTTTTTTTTCCCTGTTTGTGTTTGAATCTTCCACCAGTTGGTTTAGGTCAGTTCTCCTACAACAGGTGCCTAAACCTGAGCAAGTAGAATTTTCCCCAGAAGGCCTCAAAAGGCAGCTCTGGGTCTTTCTAAAAGCAAGGTCCTCTTTCCCCACTTAAGGCATTGGGGAATTTCTAAGAATAACAGGATTAATTAATTTCTAATAATTAATAGGATTAGGGAGCAGTAACAGAATCCACAGGCAGAGATATTTGGGGCAAGACCTCAGAAAGGTGCACTTTTCTACTGGCAGCTTGATTTCAGGAGCACAGAGCAGTCATGTGTATACTTTACCTCTCTTTTTTGTACTTCTGTGAGGTTTTGGCAACTCTTGGACTCCACACAGACAAAAGGAGTCTTTTCCATACTGATGAAAACATAGAAGGGAAAATTGGTATAGTTCTTCTGATGGGAAAATGAAGATCAAGAATGCTGTTAAATTATAATATAGGCCTAGGATAAAATAGAGGATGATGGAAAATACTGACAGTCTAGCTGGCTTTTAATGAAGGATAACATTTTCCATTACAGGAAACATAAAGCACTGGAAAACATTTTGAAGAGCTATCATTTAAAGTTTTGGGTTTTAGTGAGAAATATCCCTGCTCAAATTGTATTCATGATATGGTCTCATAAATATGGGAACATAAGTTGCATTTAAAGTTTTGGCCTTTCTTCAGCATATATTTTTAAAAATCCTTTTATATTGTATAAACTTTTTGTTTGCTTTGAAGAAAAAAAAAAAAAAATGCTCCTCTCTGTTTCCATTCCCCTCCCAGTTTTCTTCTTTTAATGAGATGTTTGACTCAAATGTCATCCTTCATGTTACCCTCCTAAATTTTTATGTTCTCTCTGTTCTTGTTCCTGGCAACATCAGAGTCTGCCTTCTCCCTTTGTTAGAGCTAAATGGCTTTCTTAAACCCCAACATTTTGAAATCAACACCTAAACTGTTGCATCTGTTACCTCTTGGGCATAAATTCTTATTCATTTGTATCACCTTAGTTTTAATCAAGTCTTTCCTGATTGCCCAATTTCATTTAGGCTGTTCTTCTACTGTGTCCCTCCATAGATGAAAATATTAAAGTAACAAAATCCCATTGAGCAGTTTATCAATAAATCTGCTTAACAAAGAAATGTCCATTACAGAAAATGAAAATTGTTTGCATTTGTCCAAAGTGGATAAAGACAATTCAGATGCTCTGACCTAATTCCAATTCGGCTACCAAATGTAGGTGCCTTTTGTTAAATAAGTTTCTCTGTGATGAAATTAAGCTCTTCTGATTAAAGGGGATAATTTGTGTACCACTGAAGATGCATTTTGAGCTATATATTAACAGCTTCCAACACGGAGAAATTCAAATTCCTTTGTATACTGACAAAGTCATGATAAGAAGATAAGTAAAGATAATAACACAGACCACCAAAACAACTTAGTTTTCTGTGATTGTTGAAATTAAATTTACCATCCTTTTGCAAAAGCTGATCCTTAATTCCTCATTAGAAGGTGTAATTTACAATTATGTTATTTAAATCAAATTATTACCATTAAAACAGGTGAAGATTAACTGAATGGGGATGTAAAGTTCACAAAAAACACTGTGTATTTTAGTAATGAAAAATGAGGTGTTTTAGGGGTTTTTTGTGTGTGTGAAAGTCCTGAAAGCTCTGCAGCTTTACCAGCAAAGTGTTTTTCCCAGCTCTATCCAGTGGTATCTGAGATTCTGGATGACTTCTTCGTTCTGTTTTTCTTGAATTTCATTACTTGGGGAATATTTACTGTCTCACTGCAACATTTAGAGTTATTTACACAGCCCAGCAGACAACTATGCAAAGATCCTGGAGCTGGTGGGAAGCTGAGTCAGGAATGCCATGGGATCCAGTGAAAAGTCCAGTCCTGTGTGGCTTGGGTTAGCCTGACCACTGTTAAGAGGCAATTTGCCAGGGGCTGGCTCTGGAGCCCTCACAATAGCAATAATTATATTTCATTAGGCCTTTTGATCATGGAGAAATCGCACTGTCCCAGCACACCAGAGCTGTACAAGCCCCTCGTCAGAAGCTGTGCAGTAAATTTGATTTATTACAGGCAAACTCCAAAGCTTCCACACAAAATCTATGGATATGCCTCTATAGCTGGCCCTCCTCTCCCACCCACCCCAGCTCAAACATGACAAACACATGGCCCTGTTACCCCATATCTTGTCATAATTGTTGTCTTTTAAAAGATAAAACTTACATAACCTACATGGGCTCAGTAGGACCAAAAGTTCATTCTTGGCAGAGCAGAATTACCTGTAGGTGTTTCACAAGATGAAAAACAAACTTTCAATTGCCTGTCAGATTCAAAGGTATTTCAGATAAGACTCCAATTTGCCTGAAATTCGCTCACTAAAAATTGAGGAATGTTGTCACCCCACTTTGAGCACAGTTAAATCCTGATAAAAAGTCTTGGCTGAAAACTGAGCCATTACTGTATTTGGTCTGTATGGTGAGAAGAATTTCCACAAACATGAGGTTTAAAACTCCATTTAAAATGAAAATGAATTTTCAAATTGACAAAATCAAGTACTGTCGAAAGTTCTTGCTTCTTTTTCTTACAAGTCACCAAAGTGCTCAAGTATTTCAAACAGCTTGACATCTGTATTACATAAGCAGAAAGCAATTCAGCTGCTTGGAGAATACAAAAAACAACTTTGACCTTACACTGGAGTCATGCTTCAAAAGACTGATTATTCATATGATGAAAATTGCTCAAAAACAACTGCTTGGAAATATTCTCAGAAAGAAAATAGATTGATTGTTCTGAGGCAATAATATAATTATGGTATAACAAACTGCATTTTTATTTCATTTCACTCCTAAGGCTTTTTCTTTTTTCACAAAAAGTGCTTCATTTGCTAGTATTTGAAATATTTTATCTTTCAAAATGTTTCCCTTGTTTGCTCAGTGTATTTTTTAGCTTGCTTGAATGTAACTCTTCAAGAAGTTTGAGAGTTGCTGCTAATGGGAGAATTTCAGGCCATGTTGCCCCTCATTAATTCTGACCCCATTACGGCCATATCACTGTAGGGTTACAGATGTCTTATATTGGTAGAAAACACTGTAAAAGTGTCTATTACTATAAAAGTAAATTGTGATTCAGTAAAATTTCAATGTGTCCTTGATATAATACTAAATTACATAAATTCTGGATTTATTTTAGGGTAGTATTTCTTTTCAGGTAATATTTTCTCTCTGGAGGAGGAGGTACAGCCACCTGGCTGAGGGGCTGAGTGGAAGTTCAGGAAATCTGGGTTCAATTTCCAACTCTGCTCCCGGCTTCCCCCACCGTGCTGGGTGGAGAACTCAGGCCCCACTGCTGAAATCTCTCATGGAGATCCCCAACTCCACTGCTGTGAGCAGCTGAGGACTTCACCAGCTCAGATCAAAAGCTGGCTACATGTTAAATGCTGAGGCCATTTCTCCTCAGCTTTCCTCTGGAACCTGTGCATTTCAGGTCTTTTCACCCATGTCCCTCCTGCCCCTGGAGTTTGTTAAATACGTGGGTCCAAGACTGGGCTTCTCTATCCAGGCAAACTGAGGAGTCTGAGCCTTGCCAGTGCCCCTAGAGCAGCACATCTCCCACAGTGTGCTTGGTTCTCACAGCACATTAAAATAAACTGGGCTCAAGAACCTCCAGAAGAATCATCAAGTTTCGAAAACACCCCAAAGGTCATCGAGCCCAACCATTAACCCAACACTGCCAAGCCCACCACTAACCTATGGCCCTCAGCACCACATCAACATGTTTTTGGAACACTTCCAGGGATGGTGATTCCGCAACTCCCCTGGACAGCTCCTTCCAGTGCTTGACAATCCTTTCTGTGAGGGATTTTGTCCTAATCTCCACTCTAAACTTCCCCTGGTCCAGCCTGAGGCCGTTCCCTCTCCTCCTTTCCCTGTTCCCTGGAGCAGAGCCCGACCGCCCTGGCTGTCCCCTCCTGTCAGGAGTTGTGCAGAGCCACAAGGTCCCCCCTGAGCCTCCTCTTCTCCAGGCTGAGCCCCTTTCCAGCTCCTTCAGCCTCTCCTGGTGTTCCAGACTCTTCCCCATCTCTGTTCCCTGCCCTGGACATGCTCCAGCCCCTCCATGTCTCTCCTGGACACAGGATTTGTACAATCAGTCCCCTCACAGCAACTAATACAGTCCATAAGCAAATCTTGTCACTTGGATTACAGGATCTGGTTCATACCCAAATAATGGAGTTCATTTTTTCTTCAAATCCCCCTTTACAGTAGTCCAAAATCTCTCCCAGCAGTATTATTTTTACATAGGTTATTGAAGAAGTCAAATTAAAAAGTTTCTGTGTATTCCACATGAGAGGTTTCTGGAGAAAACCAGTGAGTTTTCTCCAAGTTATCTGTCATTCCCCTCAGTGAAACCATTTCAAACTAGGATTTCCCCTCAGAGATCTGGTCACAGAGCTCTTGACAGTAACATGACATGGCATTAAACCAATTTTAAGAGGTAATTCCTTTAGTGTTTCTGATGTGTATCCTAATTTTATCACTACAGAATCACAGTTCAGTGGGATGCTTCTAGTCAAGCTGGAGCTATTCTTCTTTCTACCTTACATTTTTCAAATAGTTCCTAAACCAAGGGAAGAAATTTCACACCACCAATCAAAATAAGCCACTCAGCAGAAAAGTTTCAATTTCCAGCCCTTAATAAATCACGCAGATTTAAATCAGATTCACAAATTCCACAGAAGTTATGCATTTATATTCTCAATTCCATAACAGAAGTTGCAACTCTGTGGGAAAATCTGCACTCTCTAATAGTTACCTGCTGAACTTAATTTTGGGCAGAACTCATTTTTTTATGTCTGCTGGCCCCTCACTGGAGAAATGTTAACCATGGTACAATATTAACATAAACTCCAGCTCATTCACTTTCGAGCTAAATAAGCAAAACAAACAATTTTCTTCTTTAAATCCAACATTGATTTCTATTTATTACACAGCATATCTTGGTGCTAACAGAGGCCAAGCAAGGACTAGAAAAAGATCAGATATATTAATTGACAGCAGAAGTGTGGGACTGTGAATCTCCTTGAAAACTTCCCTCCACCGAGACACTGCAGTGTCTGTAAGATGTGTGGCATGACCCCATCCTGTGCCAGAGATCATCAGCTCGTTTCCCAGTTTTGGTGCATTTCCTGCATTTTGGTGAGCACTGCTGCCATTTCTGCAGGCTGACACTGCTGGGGCCTTCTCCCCAGAGCCCAAAGGAAGCTGCTCCAAGAGGATTTTTTTTTGCCAGGGATGCTGCAAGCAAAGCCCCACCCTTCCCCTGTGCTGAGGAGGGGGCTGAGGAATGTGATGGATCCATTCCACAGCTGAGGGCTCCCATTTTGCAGGAGAATGTGCTGCGGTCATGTCCCCAAACTGGCTTCCTATCAGAATTTCAAATAAAGCACTGCACTTTTTATCCTCAACCTGGCCAGAAGGGACTTTTTCGTTTCAAAACATTAGAAAACATAAGTGTGTATGTGTGGGTAGAAATAATGGGGAAAAGAAATAACATCTGTGACCTGATACCTGCATGTCAGGAGTGATTGGTGACACTGAGGATGCAGAAACACATGGAGCAATTAATTCAGCGTCTTCCTGATCGCGAGCATCACATTTGCTTTTTCTTCTGTTGATTACAAATGCTGCGTGATTGCTTTTAATCCAAAAGTAATAAATTTGTCCTGACTGCTTAATCTCATCTGTAAATGGAGTTCTTTGGTTTCATCAGCCCCCGATTTATTGCATTTTTGAGATAAAACAGCCAATGTTTGATACTGTTTGGTTTTAGTGTGCTGCATCTTTTTCAATTTCTACTTTTACAATGTTTCTGTTTACTTAAATTCCTTCTGCAGATAGATTAAAACTAGGAAGATTTTTAGAGTTCCAAATCTATTTTTTGCTTTTTAATTTTTTTCTTTCCCCCCACCCCCTAGGTTTTCCACTTGAGGTACATACACAGTATCAAAGACATTTCAGATGGTGCAGCATTAGTTGAACCTCAAGATATGTTTAAACTCTCACTTTGCACTTCTATTGGCCAAATCCAACATTTTGCTCTGCCAGAAAATGCCAGGTGGTAACAGAATAATTTTAGGTACTTTTTTAGCTGTGCACCAGATGGTGATAACACAAGTAATAATACCAAACAAGTATTAGCTTGTTTCTAACCCCTGCCTCCTCATGCTACAGATGCAAAAGGTCATTTATATGAAGCACTCACCATGTGCTGTGCAAAATACAACAGAGATTCCAGCCAAACTGGTCCCTGGAGTGTCCAGGAAGCATCCTGGTGGAAATTCCCCAATGACTGTGGAAAATGCAAGAGAAAAAAAAAAAAAACTCAACAAAACTATTATCAATCTTTTGTGATTATGATTTGGGATGAACCATGTCAATCAACTCCTTTGTAGTGTTATGTCAGTGCATCACTCTTTCAAACAAATGGGACATGATTAAAACAATTAAAGGCTGTGTCTTTATTTAAGCCTTACCTGGCTAGAGGAATAGCTGGTGTGAAACAAAAACCCCCAAAACTATGCAAGTAATGATCTAAAATTAAAAACAAATTATTTCTTCCTCTACCTTCCATTAAAAGGAGTAGTTAGACCTTGCTACTTCCTGTGGAAATAGATAAAACAGAGGTGCCTTCTGTCTTAATTTCCCCATGCATATTTCCAGATCCTGACATTTTCTTTCCCTCAGAAAAATTAGACCTGAAATTATGGCATCTCCATGATGTATTACAAGTCTTAAGAAAGAATTCTGGACTTTCCCAGAAACTGCATTGGAATAAAGTCACCCAAATTGCAATGTCAGATTGCTTTGCTTTTAATTTGAATACAAGAGTGATCCATGAAAAATGCTCCAGAGAAATATTTCCTTGTTCAGCCCCCTCAGCTCCTCCTCCAGGCTTCCTCAGATAATTTCCAGTTTGCTTTTAATGGAAATTCCTTCTGACCCCAATCTTCTGCCTGATGAATTCAACCTATTGCATGTATCAATCATACAAGCCTTTAATCCAATTTGTGGGGGGCTGGGGAGAACAGGAAGAAGCAAATGTATGGAGATCATTGGAATCAGAGTAGTGTGCTTAAAACCCTCCCCCAAATGCTTGAAATTAAGCAGTCTTCTGACTCTGGGAGCTGAGAGGCTTTTTAATATCTTGCTGCTTCTTACCTGCATTGAAGACAGTGCTCAGGGCCTTTTAGACTCATCAAATTATGGGTTATTGCTCTGCTTCCAAGGAGTGCCTGGCAATTTCTCCTCAGTGATGGTGTAGTCAAGGTCTGAGAAGCAAAGAAAGGCCCCTGGCTGATCCCTCCCTGTGTATGCAGAATTTGCATGCCTGCCTGCAGGAGAAGTCCTCCTGCCTGACCTCTGTCCCAGCCAAGAAGGGGGCTAGCTGGCCAGCAACATCATCTTGGGGTGCTAGCACCTCCAAACCTCTCAGTGCTGTCATGGCACAAAAATGGGAAGAGAATAATCCTAAAAGTCACACCTTGAATGTGAAAGCTTTGACCTACAGAGCTGTTAATGCCCTGTCCCATGGCTTCTGTAAGTAATATCTCATATACTTCAAAATAATCAGAGGTTAATTATACTGATAATTGGAATTTCCACTCATAGTCATCTAAGCCCATTTATTTCTGCTGTCATCCTTTTATGGGTTGGGTAAGAAATTCTTACTCACAGAATCCCAGGATGGGTCAGGCTGGAAGGGAGCACAGAGGGTCACTGGTGCCACCTTGCTGCTCAGGCAGGGTCATCCCAGGGCACAGGGCTGTGTCCAGATGGCTCTGGAATATCCCAGGGAGGAGACCCCAGAGCCTCTCTGGGCTCTGCTCAGGGCTGGGCACTGCCCAGGGCAGAAGTTGTGCCTCCTGTGCAGGGGAATTGCTGGGCTCAGCCCCTGCCCGTGGCTCTGGGGCCACTGCTGGGCCCTGGAGCAGAGCCTGGACCCTGCTCTGAGCCTTCCCTTCAAAATCTTCCCCAAGAGTTCCACTGATTTCCTCACTCTTGATTTATTCTATCTCAAGGAGCTGATACTTCTCGAGAGAAGAAAAATACCTTTCAAGCTGATGACTGAGGCAAACTCCCACTTTTATGAGTTGCAACTGGAAAACCTGCCAGATTTCTTGTTAAAATGAAATACTTCCATTTTCCCTCTCTTCATCTGATCATAATCATTTGATTCTTTAAAATTGAAGTGGAAAGGATTTGTTTTCAAAGCAAGTAAAGTTGAACAGGAAAACTAACTGGGCTAACTGCAGCAGTGGCCTTCAGTAGTAGCTTCAGCACACCCCCATCCCCTGGGAACATGATATCTGGAATATTACTTTATTCCAGAATAATCAGTGTGCTTTCAAGGCAAAGTAATTCTTCTTGTGAGGAATAAGGGAGTGGGGGAGGGAGTCTAAGCCACTTTCACTCTGGGTTAGAATTCCTTACCAGCTGTTCCTTGCTGCTCCACACAGAAAAGAAGCCTGGACAAATTTTTTTTTTTTTCTGGGATTCTGAGTGGACAAGGTTTTACCATTAAAGAAGCTGGATAAGAAGTTAAAATTGAAAAGAGAGAAAACACCCAACCTCAACATACATTGCCCTCATACAAAGACTTGTTATCAACAGCAGCAGCTGTTGCCCAAAATTACCACTATTACTTTAGCAATAATCCTGAACCATAAAACCAACCCAAAAAAATCTTTGGAAAAGAAACACATGTATTATTTAAGGCTTAGAAAACACACACCAGTGCCTAGTTTGAGCCAATGTGAGTTTTTGAAGAGTGTGCAAAGCTAGAGGTGCTCACAAAATGTGCTAAAGAACTTTCCTTTCTGTTAGTTTGGAACTGAATCCATGACCACAGCTGTTTCAGAAAAAATTTTGTTTGACTTTAGTTAAAATTGCACACCAATATTTTAATAAATGTAATGGTGTGGAAAGTTTTCAGGAAAATTTATTCTCCCTGTTTTTTCTTCACACTAAAAGTTGCAGTGAAAATAACCCCAAAACCTCTAAACCTTTAAATGCGTGAGAAATGCTTCTGTGAAAATCCTTGGTGAATTTCATGAGGGAAGTAAAATGTACAGATATACTGCAAGAAACCTCGTTGCTGTGCAAGAACAAGGCTTGAAGGAAATGGTTCCTCAGATATAATTTCTCACCCTTCTTGATTCATTGGTGACTTTGAAACTCAAACCTGGTTTTGGCATTATCCTACCATGGAGACTGATTTTCATGGTTTCTCCTGGGAGTCCATTATTCATAGAGGTTCAATTTCAGTGAGTGGTAAAACAATCTCTCTCGTGACAGTCTGTCCTGTCCAAGAGCAAGGAGCCTGCTCAGACACTGAGATGTCCAGGGAAACACCACAGTTAATCAGCAGGACCAGGGAACTAATCGGGTTATGCTGTCTGATCCTATTTTCTAATCACAAGAAATTGTGATGGAAAGAGAACCAGAGCACATGTTCTAATTAATACACTCAGAATTTGCTCTGGAAGGCACTGCAGTAGGGCTAAACATGATGAGATACAAAAGAATCTAGAGTTCAAGGACATATATGAAATATAAGAAATGTATCAAGACTATATTGTGGAAACATCTGTAGCATTTTATTCCCAGAACCCTCCTTTTTTTTTATTGGATGGAAAAAGATGTTGGTTGTGATGATGGTGATGGTGGTGAGAGAGAAGGAAATGAAAAATGGAAGGAGAACCTTCTAAGGTTCTTGATATCTTACCCTGGTTTCAAACTCAGTGTTAACTGTGTAGAGCCATAAAGAGGAATGGGAGTCAAACAGCAAAAA
Source organism: Anomalospiza imberbis (assembly GCF_031753505.1). Classification (NCBI taxonomy): domain Eukaryota; kingdom Metazoa; phylum Chordata; class Aves; order Passeriformes; family Viduidae; genus Anomalospiza; species Anomalospiza imberbis. Next base: position 32,061,793 of record NC_089682.1, read on the forward strand.
ACAGCAAAAATAGGATTTTTGGAGACTGCTGCTAACGCAAAACCTACAGTACCTGGTGCCTCTTGGGGTGTTGCTGAATTTTATCTTGGACTGGTGAGTTGTGGTTTTTAGTTGCCTCTCTGCTTTTCTCTTCTCTGCTCAGCTTGTGCTTGGCTTTGCTGTGTCTTAGGAAAGAAAACATATGATGTCTCAAAGAGAGAACTCAATTCAGTAGCTGAAATAATCTGTAAGTCATTATTAGTAAATCTCTATTGAATATTACAATTGTGCCAGTGTTCACAGAGGTATTAATATGTGAAAATAAAAATAGTGCCTGTCATTCAGGAATCTACAGTTCAATTAAAAGGCAAAGGAGCTGGATTTTCACCTGGAGTTTTAAGTGGCACAGGTAGAAGAAGCAGCTGTAGAAGCACCAGGATCACCCTTGATTTTATAGGCTCCAAAAAGCTGAGGGCTGGTTCTTTTCTTCCCCTATTTAAATGTGGCACAACATTAATGGAATAGGAATTTACAGCCCTGTAACAGTTTACAGCTTCTAAATTGAACCTCCTGACTTTGCCTCAGCAAATGTCTGTCAGTGGCAGGATTTGAATTGCAAACTCTATTCCATTAATTTTTTTTTTCAGTGTAGAATGTGAAAGTGCTGTAAGTGACATTTTAGGGCATATTCCACCAGCTTAGCAAAGATTGAAGAAACAGAGACCGAATAATGTTGGGAGGAAAAGCCAGAGGAAATCCAGATGGACCTTTTACATCCTCAGTTTGGTATAAAAATTGTTGAGAGGAGGTGGGGGATTACACAGTGACACCTGTACAATATAATATGTAAGGTACTGATAAGTTATGAAAGAGCTGTTTTTGAATGACTTTCTTGAGTTTCCCCTTAAAGAGGTCTGTGTTTTGTTACTGCAAAGAGGAAGGTGGGGACAGCTTTATGTATGCTTTTGCCATGTGTATTCCCTGTTTAACTCTTTCTTGAAACACGGGCCAGATGCCAGAGCTTTTCAGGAAGCATTAGGTGAAATTTAATGTCTCCCGAGTTTTAGCACAGTGTGAATAGTTCCTAATGGGTTTCCAAAGAGGGACTATCAAACAATTCCTAAATAAACAAGCTTTGAGCACCGCAGAGCACCCACTGTAGGCAGCAGAGAAGATAACAAGCAGTATCTGCTCAAAGAGCCTGGGCCAGAGGAAAAAAGTGTTCCATTCAAGGGGGGAAGTGGAAATAGATTCTGTGCCACAGGTTGTTTTCCCCCTTCTTTCTGCTCCTTCTGCCTCATCCTTCAGTGCCCTTGTGGGAGCTTCTGGAGGAATATGAGTCCACCAAGTAGGTTAGAGAGAAGGGCTGGGAGAACTGGGATTGTTCAGCCTGGAGAAGAGAAGCTTTGGGGTGACCTAATTGTGGCATTGCAGTGCCTGAAGAAAACCTGCAAGAGAGATGGGGAGAGACTCTTTACAAGAGGCTGGAGGGACAGGACAAGGGGCAACGGCTTCAAACTGACAGAGAGTAGGTTTAGATTGGATATTAGAAGAAAATTCTGCCCGTGGGGGTGATGAGGTCCTGGCACAGGTTGCTCAGAGAAGCTTTGGCTGCCCCTGGATCCTTGGAAGTGCTTAGGGCCAGGCTGGATGTGGCTTTAAGCAACCTGGTTTAGAGAAAAGTGACCCTGCCCATTGCAAGAGGGCTGGAACTGCATTATCCTCACTCCCTTTCAACCTGAACACTTCTGTGATTCTCTGGTTCCTTGTACAAGCACGGAGCAGAACTCCCAGCTCTCTTCATGAGGAGCCCAATGGAACAGAAGCTCAGAAACCAACGGTGTGTTCATCACACAGCCTTAAACTCACCCAAGAGCTCCTGTCCCTGGGAGAACCCGGTTGACAAAGCAGCAATTCTGCACATTTGCAGTTCCTCAGGGATCAATTAAGAGACTATTATACTCTTTACTGCTGCTGCCAGATGAAAACAGCCAGCATCTCCAAGGGAACTTCTTGTAAACCCAAATTGAGCTTAATGAGAAAAGACTTTTGACAAAAGCTGTTAGATGTGAAATGCATTTAGCACTTATCAGGAGCTGTATTCCTGACTTAATGAATTTATAAGTTAAGTCATGCTCCAGTGTTGATGTGAAGGAGACTGAGATCAGTGGCTTTGACAAGATTTGAGGGCACTTGGTACATTGAGCAGGCCAAATTAATGGCATTCACATTAACCTTCATTAAATACATGAGGATGAACCGCCGTAGCCTGGGTTGAGTTGAATTTTAAAGCAGCTTTTTTCTGTTTAATAGATGAGAATACACAATTCTTTTGGAAAAGAGAAGAAAAGAAAAGAAAAGAAAAGAAAAGAAAAGAAAAGAAAAGAAAAGACCACCAAAAAAGGCAAAAACCCCCCAAAAAACAAAAAAAACCCCACCCCACCAAAGTATAGATAAAAGAGAACTGTGGACAAGCCTTAGAAGAATTAGAATTTCTCAGGAAGAATAAGCAGCAGTCAGGTTTGGTCATTCAGGGATACCTTTGTCACCAAGTGAGACAGTCTGTGATCCACCCTTGTGAATTCCAATATCAGTAAATTTTAAGGGCATTGTGTGAATTTGAAGGACATTCTGCAGTCACTAAATCAGAGTGCTGCCAGGTCTGTCTGAATTCTTCCCTTTTGAGCTCTGTTCAACCCAAAAAGGTGGGTAGGGAGAAGGAAGAAGTGACAACTATCTCACCCTACAGATGCAGTGGTCCTGGCTCTGAGTCAGTCTCAGAGACCTGTCAAGACCTTGCTGAAAGTGCTGTCAAGCTTTGTGATCTTCCAAAACAGAGGAGGTGCATTGTGCCCATACCCTCGTGCTGCCACATCTTTAGCACATTTGTAAGTGCAAGCAAAGAGCAGCTGCATTTTGAGAGATTTTAGGGGCAAGCGTTTAGTATAGCTGGAAAAGCCTTTACGCCTCTCCAATGCAGGCACGAGTAACAGGAGGTTGAATTAAAAATACCACACTATTTCTTCCACTGTATGGGAGAATTTTTCACTTCTAAAGCAAAAAGGGGTATCTGGAGATACCCCCAGATATTCTGTCTCCCGAACACCGTGCAATTCCCACAATCCCTGGTACAAAGAGGGCTCCTGCCCAGCCAGCTCCAAAACAGAGGCATTAAAAGATGCAGAGGCCTTAAAAAAGCTGCTGTGTCTGCACATTGAAAAGTTATATCCAAAGGTTCTTTTTTCCCCCCTCTGTTTTTCTCTGTGCTCAAATACACCCAGTTTCTCTCCCATCTCAGCAATCTCACATGTTTGTGTGCCCAACTTCCATGGCAGGCAGGACAAAGGGGGCTGTTATAAACCCAGTCCCAGGCAGCCCTTGCTCACAGGCCTCACACCTATATTTCTTCCATAAATTCCAGTCAAATCTCTATTCTAAGAGGCAACTGCTGAGTTGGCTGCTGGCCTGGAAACCACATTTTCAAATAAAATGCAATAGAGGAGAAAAGAAAACTACTTTTCTTCTTAAGAACAACAAAAGAAAGCTAACTACCGCTGAAAAAACAAAACAAAACAAAACAAAAAAGAAAGGGGGGGGGTGGGGGAGGATTTTAGGTAATGGGTTCAAATTTAAACCAGAGTGAGAAAATAATTCTCCAAAAAGGTTCTTATTTAAAGATCAATGGGACAAGAGCCTCACTAAAGTGGGAGAGCTCCTTAAAGGTAATGGATCCCTGACTATTTGTTCCAGAGGTGAATCAATGTCTCTCTTCAGAACAATTCTCTCTGTACCTGTGAGCTGTAGTGAGGTGGGAAAATCATTCCCCTGTAGCTTCCCCCTCCCAGCCTCGTGTTTTGATTGATTTAGCAGCCACCTGGCCTAAGTGGCAGAAATAGAAGGAGAAACATTTAATTAACATGACAGGAAATGCTCCAAGTGTGCTTGGAAATAGCAGGGATAACATTAACATGTCAGTAAATATTTCATAGATTTACAGTCCTTTCAATTTAGGCTTTTATTGACTTAACAAACAAGGTTATCCCTGTGCTGCCTTTAATCCATTTACAGGTAGTTGGTTTTTTTAATCAAAAATTTGGGTAAGGGTAACAGGAGGCCACTCATTTCACACATGGAGGTATGAGCTGCTCAGGGAACCAGCAAACCCTCACAAGTATTTTGTAAAATATTTCTTATCTAAGGCTGGAATGAATCCCTGATATTTAGATTCTACATCATAGAATCTAAATAAAGATTCTAAATAGAAGGTAATCTAAATCTGTATATTTCCATACATATTTCAATATAAATATTTTTTAAAATAATTTTTATATATCTGATGAACAGAAAAAAAACCAACAAAGGACATGTGAGGAAGTTTGAGTTCTCATTTAATTTTTTTTTTTTTAAAGAAGAGAAAAACCATCTTGTTCATATAAGAAATTTGTTCTTCTGAGTAATGAATCAGCAAATTGTTTTCAACTATTACAGATTTCAACAAAACCAAACCCAGCATTTTAACAGGAAAGAAAAAAGCCTAACACTGTGAACATCTCTTGCTTGGAAAGCCAAGCCTTTGCTGATTTGTATTTCCACCTAATTGCCAAGGCTTCTCTGCTAATCAGAAATATCAAAATTTGCAGTCAATATTTGTTACAAGACAAACACGGAATTTAGAGAAAGCCTAATTATTCAATAGCAGCAATCAAAAAAACAAAGATTGTGGCACATTTACAGAAGATGAAAACATTTCTTCTGGTGTATTAGATAAAAAATTGAGCCAACAACTCCACTGGATTATTTCAAGTATATAAAGTGCTGAGAAAAACCTCCCAGTGCTCCTTGCTGAGCAGGGACAAATTCTGTGGAGGGAAACAAATTTCTCTAGGTTACATCTGAAATGAATCTTAACTCTGTTCTTATCAGACCCTGGTGCCAGCAGGAACAGCTCTGAGGAAAAACACTTGGACACAGCATACCAACACCTCATTTTATGATGCCTTTTCCTGAGGAAAAGCTAAACCAGTTCACTCCATAAGGCCAGCTGAAAGGTACACAGATTATTTTTGTGCAGATGGGGTGCATGGGAAATGAAATATCCATTTGCCAGTGGAAGGGAAAAGTAGGCATGGTAGGATAGAACACTGGAATTACTCAGATTGCTTTCTGATACAACACACAGCCCTGCAAATAACCCATCTTTGGCCTCTGGAAAGGCTCCCTCCAGGAGGATTTGTGTTTATGTTAAAGCTGGCCACAATTATAATAGTAAATGTCTTGGAAGTACACAAGGGTCAGGCTTTACTGCTGATTGGGAAAATCTGTGTTTAGAAATTTGAGCTCTTCCTGAAGTGTTTCATGAAAGGAGTTGCTTTATTAATTGGTTTCTGGCATTTTAGCCACCAGTGTGCAGCAACAGGAGGAGTGGCTGCACAGGTATAGCAGGCACTGGATGCTGAAGTGGTTCAAAGGCTCTAACATGGAACTGGGATCTCCAGCTTCACACCCATGATCATAGCAGAAATCACACCTTCAGCCTCTATCAGCTGCAGAAGCAACAAAATCATATAAACCACGTTTGTTTCCTGAACAGACATTAGTGTTCTCTTAATTATAGAACAAGTTTGGTTTTTTTTTTTTTTGTTTTTTTTTTTTTTTTTTTTTTTTTGAGAAAGAGAGAACTATGAGCTCTGACCCACTGGCCTGGATCAGGAAGCTTTAAATACCTTTAAATGTTCTCTAGTTCTGCTGCCAAGGCCGTGGCCTCCTTTGCAAGGGCCAAATAAAAACTCAAAGTGGATAAATTCTCAAAGAACTGTAAGACTGAAGAAGCTGTTCCTTTTCCAGAAAGGGTAACAAAGGTATCTTTATATATCCTGCTCAAACAACAGGAGCTGTGGGAAGAGGAGGGGGAGCAGGAGCAGAACAAGAGATTTCAGATATTAAGTAGGCCTTTATATATATAGATATACATATATAGAGATATAGATTATATAGACATATATAGATATAAATGATATAGATATATACACACTGATTTGAGGAAGGAAGAAAATGTAGCTCATGAGGGGGAGTTCAAAACAGCAGCTGGTGTTGTCCAGGCTGTTCAAACAGTGCTTGAAGAAGCTCCCTGAAATTCTGATGACAGCTCTTTTTTTGCACCTCAAATCTAAGATATAGGTGACAAAAAACCCCAGGTAGATTTGAAGTATTTTAAAGCTGAAGAAACAGTTCCTGAACTGTTTCTGTGGCCTGTAGATAGCTACATGCCCCCAAAATCCTTGGTGAAAGACTTGTGAGAGGTTGCTGTTCAAAGATGAGGCTTTTTCCTTGTTTCCAAATGCAAAAAATCATTGGGCCTGAAAAATCCATGAAATACATGAAAATCCTCCCCAGTGCTGCAGTTCCGCTGGAGGTCACCCTTGAGGATGGGACCTGATCTTTAGTAGGAAGGGACTGGATACCTGATGGGAATTGAAGCAATCCCTGCATTAAACTGGTGTTTGTACTACAACAACCTGTTCTAAGCAGCATTCCAAGGAAAAAAATCCCTATAAACATTTGTTAGGTGATGGCTTATTTTTATTTTTTCCCTCTGTACTTATAATCACATGAAGCAACCAGAGCTGCAATCTTTTTGATGAACTCCAAATAAAATCTTTATCTTGCTCCTCTGAGTTCCAGCCTAATTTCTCTTCCATAAGGACACTTGCAAGGTCCTGTTTCCATCCCTCTCCATCTTTTAGGTCTTTCTGCCTAACAGCAGTCAGGGCTCCACTGACTCTTGCCAAACTTCCATTTTTTTCTTTTTTTTTTCAGGGAGAATCAAGGAATTTCCACCCTTATTGAGTAAAATCTTATTTCAAAGGGAAATACCAAGAAAATCCAGAACAAAAATATTTGTGAAGTGGTAAACCCACCCCATGCATTAATAGGAGAGTGTGTCCTTGTGTCAATATGTATAAATTGTTCTGAATAGGGGTATGGGGCTTATTTGCAGGATAATATATTTTCATTTTTCAGAGTGTGAAAACAATGAAATAATCACCTTTTGCAATGTAAGCAAGCACTGTGGATTTTGTTCTAACTTCATGTTTTAGCACTTTGCCCTGAAATGTTTAGGAATACATACAAAGTGTACAAATATGATTTTTTTTAACATTAAGGAGGCCTTTATTTATTTTTCAACATATATATATGTTTGTGTGTACGTATGTATATATATATATATATTAAAAAAATAGAAGATGAAGATATGATAACTTTTTTCTCCTAAAGAGTAACGATTTTCACAGTTACAACTTCAATAGTAATATATTTATTCCAAGGTATTCAGCAATAAAGAAGAGCATTTCTGGTCTGCTGTTATGTCCTTGATCTATTTTTTTCCCTAAAGTTTTTTTGATTTATGTTTTGATTAGCTATCCAGTATTCCCTGTTTCTAGCGATTCTTTCATGATTTGTTTTCTTTGTCTGTTGCTCACAAATAGCCTTTGAATTTTTCATTTTGCTTTCCCCCCCCCCTGCATCCAGCAGAATCTTTGCAGATATTGTGTCACAAATGGAGCTGGTAAAACATTCCTGCTCTGGAAGACTCAATTCCTACCTCACTAATTTAGAGGTGGAACTATTTCTGGGGGTGTTATGAGGCTGTGTGCTGAAGAACCTCTTTTCTGTGACTGCAAAGGCACCAACACTGACACAAATGGCCTGCGCAGAGAGGTCTTCCTTACATGGTGAGTTGGTTTTATTGAAATTCTCCCAAAAAATATGTATCTCATTAAGTTGGCCTGCTGATTTTGACATCCAGTTTTCAAATCAGTCAGTGAGGAGTACATACAACTGCTTTATCTTTTTACATCTCATTCAAGGATGTATAATTCCTGTTTCTTCAAGCCTGAAGGTAGGGTAAATGTTGGAGGACTTGGTCCATTTTTCTATCACTTGAAGTGTTTTAAGGAAAGAAGAGTGTGAAAAGTTTTGGAGTCTATGAAGCAAAATGTGCTATTTAAAAAAAAAAAAAAAAATTGTTTTGGTTTGGTTTTTTGTTTGCTTGTTTGTTTTTGTGGTTTTTTTGTTTGGTTTTTTGTGTGTTTGTTTGTTTCTCCAGGGTTGAAACAGAAGAGCATGATTTTAGAAACAAATTATGCTTCTGACCACTAAAAAGCAAATCCCAGGACACCTGAGCAAGTCACTTTCTCTGGTACTTAGGTACGAGGAAAGGAGGTAAAAATTGCACATAAAGAATTCCTATAGAAATGGATTTTGATTGCTGCTGTCAACTTGCTTTTTCTGTAGAAGGCTTTTCATCACTCTCCTCCTACTCTAATGTCGTTCATGGTGGCTGAGCAGAAGATAATTCAGTCAGAAAAAAAAGAAATATAAGCAGTCTTTGGGCAGTATTTCACCTTGTTTATGATAGGACCTACCTGAAAATGGAGATTCTTAGGAAAAAAATTCTAAACCCTTTCTAAAAGAGGGCTTAGAATTGTAAAGAAAATTCTAAACCCTTTCTAAATCTAAGTTATTTCTTTAAAGTTTTATATAATATAAGGGAAGGGACACAGTAATGTTGGTAAAAGAGCTATCATCAGCCCTACCTCCTCTCAGTTCTTGTCTGAGAGGAGTTTGAGATCTGGACCTTATCCTCTAAACCTTGGCTTTCCACATTTGAAATGAGGATTTAATGCCCTTGGAAGGTGTTAGGCTGATGGTGCAAGGAGCAGGGAAATAACCTCAAATAGTGCACGCATCACACCCTTCATAAAAATATCACAGCACGCTGTAAAATTAAATTAGACTCCTTGTTTTGCCCACAGATCAAATACACCACAAGGCAGAGGAATGCAGGGGATTTTTTCTCCACTGCCCTGCAAAAAGAACTTCAACACCAACTCCCAAGACTTCCTCAAAGGCGTGTGGTTAATCCCAGTTGGTCTCCAGACCTCTTTAATAAGCCTGAAAAAAAATTATGTGGTCATAGCCAGTACAAGTTAAGCTGGTGTTTTCTGTGGTGTGACCATCCAAGGGGAATTGGTTTGTACCAGTTTTTCCTCTCCAAGGTGAGAAATCATGAAATGGTGGCATAAAAACATGTGATTCAAAGGCTGATGGGTCCGAAGGAGTGACCTAAAAGGGGATAAGACACCGCAGTGCATAATCAGTAACTTAATCTCAAGAATCACAGCCACTTTGAGGAAAATATTTAGGCAATTGTAATTTTCTCCAGAGTTTCAGTCACAGGGGAAGAACACTAACACTGGCAAAAAAATGCTTTTTTGGGGTTGTTTTTCTATAAGAACATTTGAAAATTAACGCACAACACTTCACTTTACACTGAAAAACAGAAAAAGGCACTGGGTGCTAGGATAAACAGAATTAAAAAAATGAATCCATCATATTTCAGAGGCTGTCACTATGGGGAAGGAATTGGTTACTCCTTAGCAACTGCCTGTATTAAAACATTTATGCCAATAAACCATTTGCACTTCTATTTTTGTTTATAGACTTTAAATGTATTTTTGAATTTTTGTGCCCGCTCTACTCTGGCAATCCCCTGCTAGGGAGGTAAAGGAGGCAGGAACTGTGGTCTAGCCCTAAGCAGGAACTCTGCACACCGAAATCCCTGCCAACTCTCACCCCACATCTCACCCACCTTTCCTTGGAAGGAGCTTTTATATCTTCAAATTCCTTGGAGCCCAATCAGTCAGCCCACAGAGTGAGGCAGGGCATGGCAAGAGCAATCCTTGCTTTGGTCTGTGCTCTCCCCAGGGCAGAGAGACCAAAGTGATTTTTGGTGGTGTGACCTGGCCTCGTGCTGAGCCCTCCTTCTAGCCCTTGGCTCTTGGCTCATCTTGGGGAGGAGCAGGAAATCCACTGGGGGAACCTGGGGGCAGTTTTGGGAGCCAGAACATGAGAAAGGTGTAAAGGTGGGAGAAAGAGTCCAAGGAAGTGCCATGGGGATGGTGCAGGGGGAGGATTGTAAGGAGTGGATGAAGGCACTTGGTGTGTTCAGCCTGGAGGAGACTGAGGGGAGACCTCGTGGTGGTCTTCATCATCCTCCTGAGGGGCAGGCACTGATCTCTGCTCTCTGGGACAGTGACAGGACCCGGGGAATGGCCTGAAGTTGTGTCAGGGCAGGTTTAGGCTGGATTTAGGAAAAGGTTCTTCCCCCAAAGGTGCTGGGCACTGCCCAGGCTCCCCAGGGAATGGGCATGGCCCCGAGGCTGCCAGAGCTCCAGGAGCTCCCAGGGATGCCCAGGGTGGGATTTGGGGTGTCTGTGCTGGGCCAGGACTTGGAATTGATGATCCCTGAAGTTTCCTTCCACCTCAGCATATTCTAGAATCTCCCAGTTGGTCTCAGCAGGGAACTTGGAGAAGGTGCTGTGCATCCATTCCTACTTTTTTTTTTTTTTTTTTTTTTTTTTTTTTTTTTTTTAATTAGACCCAAAACGTGATGTTTACTCTGAATAAATATTAAAAGGTTGATTGGAAAGCAAAGCCTCAGCTTTCATTTCAGAAGGAATCCTTGTAATTTTCTCTTGGCTTCTTTTCACTGCAAGAAAGGAGGAAGAAACCAAGACAAAAAAAAGGATTTTTTTTTTTTTGAGTTCAACTGGATGTATATTATTTAGTTGTAGAAATGCCATAAAATAACAGAACGATAGAATCATAGAGTGACTTGGGTTGCAAAGGACCTTGAAGATCGTCCAGTGCCACCCCCTGCCATGGGCAGGGACACCTTCCACTGTGCCAGGTTTCTCCAAGCCCTGTCCAGCCTGGCCTTGGACACTTCCAGGGATCCAGGGGCAGCCACAGCTGCTCTGGGAGCCATAATATAAGAAATAATATTATATAATAAAATAATATAATATAATACCCTCTGCCAGGGCCTCCCCACCCTCACAGGGAGGAATTTCTGCCTGATATAAAAATTCTAAACTTACTTTTTTTCAGTTTGAAGCCATTTCACTTCATGTTCTTGCATCAAAAATACCTGCACTGAATGAAGCCCAGTCAGTGTGTCAAATGTTTGATTTCACAATAACTGATCTAGAGAAACAACTCTGTTGTCCAGTACAGCATCTGGGCAATAAAATGGCAGCAACTCCCCAGCAATTATTAAATCAACATATTGATGCCTTTCAGCCTTACTGCATCTTGTCTAATTAGGCAATATGCAGAAGATGATTATAAAATATGGAATCTATTATGTCATGGCCTGTTTAATCTGGTTCTTACCCAATGAACCAAAGTTTTGTGAAATCCATCCAGGATTCAAATGGCTTTTTCACATGAGCTCAGAGCTATTTTACTGTTGCAAGCAGGCCACTTAATTCCCAGGGAAGGGAGGGGTCTGGAAAGCAATATGGAAACGAGCCTTTCCCTTTTGGGGAGCCAGTGGTCATATTCCCTTAATAAAAAATAACCTATAGCTGTGGTGGAAAAGACATTTACTACGAGAAAGCTGCTTGAGTAAGAAAGTACAAGAAGTGTTGCTCAGCATGAGTTTTGATCTGGGAATTTCATACCAGTTTAGCACAAAAAGGACAATAGCTCTCTTTTTACCTCATGAAAAAAATTCACCATTAGCAAGTCAACTGCACCAAGTGGGCTGTTGTGTGTCAGCAAAAAGCTTCCATTGTGGCAAACACCACAGGTAAAAACACCTAAAGGGAGATAACAAGACCAGAGATATGGTCCATATTTCCAGGTGTCAGTCCTTCAAGGATATTCATATGAAATTTTTTTCTCATGTTTTGGACATTAGTTTCTTGTTGAAGAAACACCACTGATGTGAGAGGGATGGGTGTGGCTAAAATTAAAACACACATCAGAAATGTTGCTTCAATAAGGCTAAAATTATGCAGAAATCAAGAGAATAGAGTAGGAAAAACCCCTCATTTTGATTATAATGAATATTATACAAGAAACACAATCTACTAAATGGAAGTGTTGTCACTGTTGATGTCTGCCCAGTCATAAGGAAACACCTGATATTTCTCTCAACAAAGGGTTAAAAATGAATCAATATTAAAGGTAAAAAAAGTAGATAGGAAAGTTAAAAAAAATATTTTAAGAAAATACTAAATCACCACAAGAAAGAAAAGTACTGTGGGTACTATATTTTAACTGGTTCCTTTACAATCATTTAACCAGAGAAACAGATGTAAAATATCAGATCAGAACAGTTCAGTGCCCTGATTTCAGAAAAGTCAAGTAGAAGAACTAAAAACCTAACCCAGACCCTCGCTTTCTCATTTCAAATAAATCACATTAATGATTTTTTTTTTCAACTATGGATATGGTACTTTCGCTTTTCCCCTTTTCATTTGGAACAGCTGATTTAGCAAATTCTCATTTTTCTTTCTTAGGTTTGCAGGATTAATTTTAAGTATATACTAAAATATTTTGCTACATTAGGGTTACACATGGTAGTACTTTTAGCAAATTATTGAAGGAAAAACAAAGAAGGAGCTTCCAAGACACAGTTTGAGCAATCGCAATAAAGGCAGAGCTTGTTGCTGGAAAGCTGAAAGCTTAAATTTTTGGAGGGGAGGGACTCATAAAGGAAGAGCATCAGTGATAAGGAATTTGTCTCCTTGGAGAATTAATGTTAATAATTACATGTCCTGCCAATATGCAAACAGCCTGGTGGAATTTGTCAAGTTCTGTCCTAGCATCAGATGCAATCTCCTTCTAAAGATTACCACCACCTATTTATCATAAGTAGCTGAGCTATAAATCAGACAGCACAGAAGGGAAGTGCAGTAAATTGTTCAGGACCGAGTGATATTTTGGAGAAAATTCACTGTCTTGTCCCAGCAGTAGAAACACACTTTGGCAGGCCAGTGCTTTACACATTTATGTTTAGTCCCTGTCAGAATAAGATGCTTTTCCTTCCTACCTTAACCACTGGAATTACAAAAAAGGCTATTAAAATGAAATTTATTTATTATTTTTTCATTGTTTGACATTGTCCATAAAGAAGGAAGAGGTGACATTTGTGGTTTTTGGTTGGTGTTTTCTGATTGTTTTCCCAAGCCTGACTTTAGTGAACACGTCCCAGACCACGGGGCCAGTGAGGTGGATGAGTTCATCCCTGTACCTTCTGGCCCTATAAAAACCCCCAAAACACTCCCCAGCTCAGAAAAAGGCATTTTTCCAGGCAAGTCTAAAAGGTATTAAGCAAAGCTTTCCCTGCCTGTGAGTTGGACTCTGCTCTGCCAAGCACTGGAAAGGGAAATTCTCCTTTGCCCTGGGGCCGGGTCAGGTTGCTGGGCCAGCCTTGATGTTTCACTTTCCTTCAGGAGAGCCTGGGATGGCTGGGAGCTTCCAGGGGGATGGATCCCATCCCATCCCATCCCATCCCTGCTGTCCTCTCAGAGGGGAGGGAGGGGTGCTCTGCTCCAGGCTTTGCATACAAGGGCAGGGCTGAACAGGTTGGCAGGAGAGCAATTTCAATGTTCCTTTCAAAACCTTTTGGGTTTGCTTGCATAGAAAACTGTCCATAAAATATGTTCATGCGTCAGTTCACAATTAATTAAAAAAATCTGGGTTCACTGATCTTAATCTGGGTTTGGAGAACATTGAAAACAGAGTTTACAATTGTTTTGCATGGAGATAGGTAGCAGAGGAAGTACCTAATACTTCTTTCTGTCCATTTCAGTCTGTTGAAGGTAGGTAGCAGGCCCTGGCATTAAAATGATATACAAACCCATTTTCTTGCAGGGGATGTTCATCAGGGTAATTTCATAGAATCATGGAATGATTTGGGTTGGAAAGGACCTTAAATCATCCAGTTCCACCCCCTGCCATGGGCAGGGGTACCTTCCACTATCCCAGGCTGCTCCAAGCCCTGTCCAGCCTGGCCTTGGACACTTCCAGGGATGAGGCAGCCACAAAAATAATCCCTCCAACTTTATTTCTCTCACCCCACAATAAATTACAGTAGGATCCTGAAAGAGGTGTGAGAATCAAAGCTGTAACAGATAAAATGCCACAGAGCTGTGAGGCCCATCCTAATCCAGAGGATGTGTCAGGAAGTGGATGCATGTTCATGTGTAGACCTGGCTTTACTGAGAGGACTGGAATCACTGCACTGGCCATCCCAAAGCCTGGCTCAAGTTTCCCACAACTCATGTGGACACTCTGGATAAATCATCCTACACAATTCAGAGCCCTTCAGTGGTGCCCAAAGTCATGCACCAGCTTTTGCTCAGTATTTAAAGATTGTCAGAAGGGCATGGAGAAGGGATTTGGGGCACTGGAATGCATCTCCTTGATCTGCTAAGCTTGGTTGTATGCCAGCTGGGAAGGACTTGTTTAACCAGATCCTCATTATTTTATTGACTGCAGGGAGGAGAAAAAAAAAACTCCTTAATACCACCAGAAGTTAATTAGCAGGGTTTAAATCACTACTTGCCACCAGAAACTTCTGCATGGTTCCTGTCTCCAACTCTGCATCTCACCCAGCCTCACCACAAATACTGACTTTATTTCTGTAAATATTCCATGCTTTGTATGGGCTGGAGTGAAAGTAAACAACAGTTGAGTGAGAAGATGTGATGGAGCATCCAGAACCCGAATGTCTCAGGGTACCTCATTTAATGATAGACAATGAAGGATTCAAATATTTAAGTATTGTTTCCTGGTTATTTCAGCCTGGAAAATTAACCTGGTTATTTTTCTGCAGGGAAGAGTTCAGCAGCTGCAGCATCCCCCAGTCCATGACTGTTGTACAAGGAAAAGGAACACTCTCCATTTCCATCACTGATTTTTTTTTTTTTTTTCTGTAAAACCTTCCCTATCTTGACAGGTGGAGGTGGATATCTGTCAGTCACACTGAGTGTGCCTCAGGATCTCAGAAATCACCTTTTGAGATCAGGCTGAAACTTTTTGCAACCAGCTTTCATCTCAGAAGAGCTGCACCTTGCTCGCAAAATGGTGAAGATTCATTAGTTCCCTGCATTTCCCTATTCTCCTTGTCCTTTTATCCTTTCCTATTGGAACAGTTTATCTGACTGTTTATCTGCATTTATTTTTTAAATGTGTTCCTCAGGAATTTCACATAGCTTTGCAGCCACTAGAGGACTGAAGATTTTGGTCCTCCATATTATTTTATCAGCTTCCATGGTGGGTGAGGAAAAGTCCTCCTAAAGGTGCACAGGAGGAACTGCAAAGGCTGAAGAGCAACTTCCAGGTTTTATATCTGCAGGTTTATAATGAAATATTAATAAAGTGACTGGTCTGAAAAGCAAAAGAAGGGAAATGTTTTTTGGTGTGCCCCAGCCAAGCTGAGAACACTGAAATCACAACATATGTTTTCTCTCTTCTTAAAGACTGCAGATTATTACAGGCAGGCTTTATTGTGGTCTATAATTTTGGTCTTCTACCTCTGACTATGCCAAACAGCATTTTTTGTTTTGTTCAGGCAGCAATCAAGAATGGTATGTTATCAAGCCACAGCACTATGACCTTTGGATTTAAAGAGAATATTCCAGCTACTTGGAGCCAACACATATATTAAATTCTAAGGTTGGAGGAAAAGAGAAAACCAGAGAACATGTTTTTTAAGATGTCTTGCACCTTGGAGCTCAGTTCTTCATTTCTCTTCAAGATTTATCGATTTTGGTGCATGACTACAGATTTTACAAGGATGTTACACAAAGGGCATTCCATTTATTTTGGTCAGCAGCCAGACAGTTAAATTTCCAAACAGCTGTCTGGGACTGGATGAACACATGGACTCAAGATGTCTTCAAATAAAATGAAATAATGACTCGAATGCTGTTTCTTCCAGTATAGGTGTGGTATAAATAAACAATTAAAATATCCTTCATGTTCATGTACATGGGGAAAAAATAGAAAGTTTCTGAAAGAGAATATTAAGTCCTACCTTCAGGACAATTAAATGCACCAGGTTACTAATTAATTTCCTTCCTGGGAGAACACTGAACAAGGCTGAGAACTTTCATACAAAATGTTTGATCAGATTTTTGTAATAAACAACAACAAGAAAACCTCAACACTGTAAAACAATTCTTTGATTCTTACATATATTATAACCTTTCTGCTTTTTTCAACCTCTTTCTTTATTGCAATAAAAGACAAAATTGTCATCCATATTTCATTGTCTCTGAAAATACAGTGTATTAATTTAATTGCAGTGGTTAACTTAATTAATTTAATTAAGTGGTTATCTCATTAATTAAGGCATATGGAATTCTGTTTTTTGTTGTTGTCTTCATTGGGAGTAATGTAACAGGAAGTATTACTTGCATGAGTGTGTAGCCTCCCATTATTCATATCCTGACAGCATTAAAGGTGAATAAAGCACTGAAAATTATCAAGCTACCAGAAAACAATGAGAAATTGCAAAAGAATAGAGATCACTGCACATTTTTTACACTGAACAAATACCTGGTCTACAACAATGGCAGCCTGGAATGGGCTTTGACCCAGGCTGCGAGAGTTTTTGAACAAGGTTTTTGGTGAAAGGATGGATGTATACAGTCGATGTGTCTCTAACTTCTGCCATCTCTGTTGTGCCAGCGCAATAATTTTTTTTTTGTTTGGTTGGTTTTTTGGATTTTTTTGGAGCAGGAGGCAAGGAGGAGGTAGATTGGACTTTATTTCAGTCAGATTAGTCTCCCATTCCATCTCCCTGTGTACAAGTAGAAGTATTTGCTGCAGAATAATCAAAGGGATAATGCAGGAATGGATACATGGCTAGAAAAGAGAGAAATTACTTACACAGAACTCCAAGAACCATAAAACCAATCAGGTCAGTACAGGCTTTACAGAATCCAGTACCAATACTTCTAATTTGGACTAGAAAAGGAGCAGTGTTACAATTAAAACCCAACAAACCCCAAACCTCAAACCAAATCTAATCTGAGTATGGCTGAGTGCACATCTCTGTGCAGCTTGACAGCCCCCAGCTCTGTTACAATCAAGGAATATCATGAGGAATAAACCTGAAGAATAAATTCTGAGGTTTATTCTGAGGAATAAACCAATGCTTTCTTCTTTATAACAGCAGAACCAAAATGCCTCTGGTTCTTACTGTAGAGAATACAGGGAGAGGCACCTCCCCATGCTGGTTTTAAGGACCTAAGGCTGGTTTTAAGGACCTTGGAGCTGCCTATTAAAAGGTACACATTGAACAAGTTACATTCCACAGCTGCTCACAGAACTCAGCAGGCTTTAAGACTGGTTCTAAATTACACACGATGTTCAGACCAAACCAGGCTACAAATCCGTGATGAGAACAAAATGCCCTGAGGAACATTTATCATCCCTCTCCCTCCCCAAAAACAGCTCAGTGATTTCAACACTGCTCAAGACTGAGGGGCATGGGCCTGCCATGAGAGATAAGAAGAAGATAACCCAGTCAAGGTTATACAGATTTTTACAAGTATAGTAAAGTTTAGGCAGTTTTTTCATCCTTTCTGGCTTCAGCATATTTTTGAAGTACTCCTGCGTGGGTTGTAAAATCTGCTGTGTATCCCTGTGCTGGCTGCTGGGACGAGTCACTTGAAGAAAGGCTTCCCTTAGTGCCAGTTGTGAAAGGGCTTTGGGGAAATGTGATTATTAATGAGCATTTATAGGGTCTCTCTGTAGATTCCCTCCTAATGAGATCAGATTTTCAGATGTGAGGTGAGCTTTAGCCCGTATTCTTATCTGATCTGAATTTAAGACTGAGATCTGTGCATGTGAAACTTAAATGCTGGGAAATTAAAATACAGCTGCCTGTATTGTAATCACAGAACTGTACAGAGAAATGTTTTCATTAATTCCTGATCTGCCTGTTTTGACAGCAGCTTAGTTGTCTGATAACGGCAAGGAGACAAATTAAATCCTGCTGCAGGCAGTACACAGACCACATTACTCAAAAAGAGAAATTAAAAACTGTTGAACATCTGCTATTACTGTGAATTTAATCTGTAGAACAACTTCATTATTTTACTTCGCATATTTAACTTTATTATTGAGGAAAAAGAGAGTGTCTTTGTGGTTAGAACATTGTTTTCTGGAGTCAAAAAATTCTGTTCTTTAGTCTCCTATTTACCATTGATTCTAGAGTGACTTTCTACAAATAAATTAGTCTGTTTGTACCTTAGCTGTCCCATCAACAAAATGGGAATACTATTACTGCTCTCTTCATGAGGTGCTGGGAATATTAATTAGTTTCAAATATGTCCCATTGGGAAATGACAGAAACTCATTCCCAGTATAGAAAATACTTAGCCTCAGGTTGTAGCTGAGAATTAATAAAATTTTTCAGAAAATGAAACTATTAAAAAAAATGTGTTTCCAGAGATGCAAAGGAAAACAAGTAAGACATAGATATGAGCAAGAGATTACAAAAAAAGTAAAATTTTAAATTTTAATTGTGTGCAGTTGTTACATGAAGGGAAGTCTTCAGTCTTGATGGAGGGTACAAATCAGATGTGCATCTTCTAACTGGTTTCTGTTAGGATTGTCTTGACATGATTAAACCCAGCTATATTTCAGCTGTTATACATGGTATAGATAGAGTAAGTGCCAATAAATGGAAATCTGGATTGCAAGATGGGAAATGCTGATGACTTGCAGAAGTAAAGACCACAGCTTAATCAAAATTACAGGAAGCGGGTTTCAATAATAATCTGTCCAATAAAACGTGCAATGATGATACACACAATTTTATATATCATATAAAGAAAGCTATAAACAATATTGCAATATTGCAAAAATACACATATTGATGGATAAAACTACTCTCTAGAGGTTTCCTATGAATTTGCATTAATAGGTATATCCTGTCTTTCCCAAAATCCTGTGGAATATTATCTAGGAATTCCTAATGGCCATCAGCTGGAGAGCACAGCTGACAGCACTTTGGGAACAAACCATGGTCTGTAATGGATGGGCCAAGCATTGTGATGAGTCTCCTGTGTTTGTAGGTATAAATGCTGCTTTCAAGAGGAGCAGGATACCTACAATGAGCTCCTTGTTTGCCATGAATTGAGCACCCTCTCCCAGCCCTTCCTATTTGTCAAGATGTACACATGAATCAAACTCTGGAGGTGTAATAAAGAGCTGGTAACTCTTTCTTCCTTCCTCCCCCTGCCCCCAGGCTCCCCTTTCTTTTCTGAGATCCTCAGAACTCCAGTTAAAGAAGTTCTGTATGAACAGCTCATGTGACAGTAGATGATGATATGTCAAAAAGTGCTCCTTTATTCACCACCTCAGCCACTTGCAAGTAGACCTAAATCACATCCTCTGCCTCAGAAATGCCTGCATCCCTTCTGCTCCTGCCTGAGCATGGAATGAAATGAAATCAAATGAAATTAAATGCTTCCTGAACAGTGAAAAAAGAGCACATTTCAGCATTTTTAATGCACCTATAAGCACATTTACCGTCTGAACTACATGAGAATTTCCACCATGTCTCCCTAAATCTCTCTGCTCTCTGCGAGGTTGTTTGGCCACATCAAGTCGCAGTCATCGTCCCTTTTCAATAGCTGCACTCACTATTTTCCTGTTTATGAGATTTTAATGAGTTCGGCAATTATTTGTCCATTCACAAGAGTGATAGCTGATCTGAAGCAAAATAGGAGGGAAAAGACCAACCATTTCAGGAAGATTTAAAAGCTTTTTCAGCTTCATGCCTGATGCATTAGCTGATAAATTACCAAAACCTGCTACAGCACGAAGGCAGAGGTGTACAAAAGCATTATTTGTGCAATATGTGAAATTATTATTTTATAAATTATTATAATAAAAATAATAATTAAGTAATTATTATTTGTGCTACCTTTGTGAAAAGGATATCATCTTCTAGGATCTGGGTCAGTTATTCTGACACAAGCTGCCATTCTAGCAAATGATGGGGATGCCAAGCATGGGCCCTTTTTCTATTCACTGAAAAAGTGACTGTACACCTTAAAAACACAATGTTCATGCAGTTAAATAATTTTTATATTTAATTTCTCACTTTGGTTCTTTAGGAATTATAAACTGTAACCCTCCAGTGACCGATTTTGACCCTTAACCTTATGTTATACTGTTTTCACAACAAAAGTTTGTGTCTTCTTCACTGGTGCTTGTGTCCAGGTATGTTTTCAGCTGACCTCCAGCTATGACTGAAAACTTAGAAATATTTAACAAGGAATTAACCTTTTCCTTTACTTCTTAAAAGTAGTGTTTCACTAAAATGAAAATGCTATTTTTTATTCCCAAACAGTTTTTCTGCTTTTCATCACACCTTTTAGAGTAAATATTCATGGACTCATTTAATGGTTTGGGTTTAAAGTGGCTTTAAAATTATTAAGTCTCACCCCTGCCATGGCAGGGACACCTCCCACTGTCCCAGACTGTTCCAAGCCCCAGTGTCCAACCTGGCCTTGGGTTTGGCCAGGGATCCAGGGGTGGCCACAGCTTCTCTGGGCACCCTGTGCCAGGGCCTGCCCTCTCTCACAGGGAGGAATTCCTTCCCAAAATTCCATCTAAACTGTCTCTATTTAAATTTAAATATAATGAAAACTTCTCTGACCATCCATTTTGAGGTGCAAATGAATAAAGAAATATCAGCTAACTGATACTGTGAGCTAAACTTCAAATATCAGAGTCAGTTAATCCTTTTTATAGAAACTTTTGGTAAAACTGTCTGATAGAAAATTTAAGAAATTGGTGATGACAATACATTTCATCACATGGAAACAAAGAGAAAACAATAAAATTTCAATATGAATTCTTTCTAATGTAGGCCCCAGACATATATTTCCATCCAGTGGTTGCCACATGAAAGCTATAGAATCAGCTTTGCTTAAATAAAATTTCTTTGCAGATCTAGGAAATTGCCTCTTGCCTTCCTATAATGGAAGCATTTCACTCTCATCTTCCTTTTTGGAGGCATTTTCTGTGTGTTTGTCCAAGTTCTTTGTAGTTCTGATTAACAATTGTCACCTATTTCATGTCACAGCACATGATAAGATATTCCTCCCTCAGACTTTCTGCACACCCTCCTCTGAATCTAATAAATTTTAACACAATTAACTCCCAATGAGATTTAGCACACCAGCAAGTTATATAAAGGAGCAGTTGATTGTTCAAGATGACAGACAAGCCCTGATGCATGCACTTCTGAGCAGTGATTCTATATAAAAACCTGGTTAATTGGTTAATTACAATAAGATAGGGGTGTATCACCCATAGCTACCCATCAGTCAAAAAAGTTTTAGCTGTGGCATCAATTTCAAATTACAATGAACCCCATTTTCAACCCTGTGCAATAAAATCAGCATTCCAAATGAAACAGAAAAGGAGCATTTGGGCACTTCCAAAATACAAATAAATAATCCCAACTCAATATTCAAAGAATAGCCTCAGAGAAAAAAAAATCCCTTTTGCTGGAATCCTGCAGAATCCATCTTTAACGAGCCCTCAGACTAAGTGCACACCATCTGAGAAATATTTGGAGTTCCTCTGAGTGTTTCCAACTTGAGCCCAGTTAACTGCAGTTCACCTCTTGGAAAATAGCTGCTCTTTTGCCTCAGATGTCTTTGCCATGAATCACAGGTGGATACTCACAGCCACTATTTGTTTTGAAAGCAGAGAATGTTTCTCCACGGAGCTCTCTGTGAAACAGTTCAAATATTCCCTAACATGAGCTAAATGTAAGTTAATTTGCTACTGCAATCCTGACCTAAATTAACAAGGCCTTCAGAGCTGTAGGAAAACTTGTGCTCTTCAGGATTGGCCAAAGAAATCAGTTTAAACACATCAACTTGATGTTTTCCCTCCTTTTTCTCATTATGTGTTACAAAGTTAAAGCTCATTCACAGATTTGGATAGCCTGGATGCTTCCACTTAGCTTTTGTACTTAAAGGCTAAAGAGGATTCCTAGAATACCTTCAAATAAAAACATGAGGGGAGAAAAGTCTCTCTAGAGGAGACACGAATAAGAAGCAACATCACTGAAGTATTAGACAGAAAAAAAAACCCCAGACATCCCCAAGAATCGGCTGCTTTTCAATCCTGAAGGCAATGAATCCCTTAAAACAATTTTACTAAGGACAAACTTCATTTTGTGTTACTTGGAGTGTTAAGATCAAGATCAATTTCTGCAGGACTTGCTGTAACTCATCCAACAGTTATGGGCTGAACACACTGTAAATTTCACACGGAGATAATTTAATTTTTGGGTTTTTTAAATAAAAGGTAATTTTTTTGGCCTTCCTGGTCTTAATATTTATTTTTTTAAAAATTGTCTTTAAATGGCCACAAGTGTTCAAAGTAAAACTTTGGAGGTAATTTTATGAAAATTTCTTTGTTCTGCTTTCTGCAGAATACGCTTTCTGACAAAGCCCTTATAACCAAAAGGAAATTTGGATATGTTCTACAGTCCAGTTTACAATTTAGAAAGACTATTTGATTATTAAGAAACCAGAAGCCTCCATAACTGAACTGTTCGGGGGCATTTGGATCTCTTATAGTCATTGCTTATTAATCAGTGAAGAGGTTGTAGGTTTTGTGGTGGTGTTTTTCTTGTTGTTTTTTTGGAGTTTTTTAGTTGTTTTTTTAAGCCTTATGAAGGACAAGAAGTCTAAAACATGCAACTGCCCTAATCTTTCATCAAGTTTATTTGCATTTAAATCCCTTGCTTTTGCACTCCTGCCTATATACAGCCAAGCTTATTTACCTTCTTATCTCCTTGTTTTCCAGGAAGTTATCATGAAGAAATCTAAGAGGAGTAGAAGTTCTGGGACATTTGGATTCTGTTCCCAGAAAAGAAAAAAGGTAGCAACGTGTGTTGCCCATTTCTCAGTAGCTTTTTCCTTGTGAGATGTTTCAATCTCTGTCACAGTATTCATTTTTTTTCCCTCTGTCCTTCCAGAAATAAAAACAAATACACCTGGTATGGAAAAACTTGTGTATAAATACAGGAAAAAGGGATACCCCTTGGCAGTTCATGAGGAAGGTCAGACTGAGGCTAAATAAACAGGATACTTTTCTCTCCCACTCAAATAATGAATTCCTAAGTGTTTCATGCCTTAATCAAATTAAGGAATGAATTCTCCATTAGTCCCTGATCACCCTAATTCCAGAAAGTCTTATTTCTCCTGGGGTTCTCACCAGTTCATCCAGCTCATGCACCACAAATCAAACCACCCTTCTTGGAAGTTCTTTTCAGTGTTTTTACTCATGGCATTTAGGTTGCAAAATCTGACTGTTTCCTCAATTACCAAACCAATGTGAATCACAGCTTTTTGGTTTTGACTTTTTTTTAAAAAAGTAATCTTCTCATCCTCTTGGTTGAAGCAGGGAGGAAGAAACTTTTTATATGTGAGCTTTATCTTGACCCAGGGGGTTCTGGTTTTTGGCATTCCTGTTGTGTCCACCTTTCCACTGAGGGGCAGGAAATGAGGGAGAGAGCAGCTGCCTCCTCAAACATACTGACTCCAACCAAAATCTCCCTCTTGGGGATCTCAGTTCCCTTAAACCAGGCTGATTCAGGAGCAAAATTTGCACTGAGTCAAACTTTTCTCTTCCAATTGGCTGCAAAGTCACAGCTGTGCTGCTTTTTCAGGTGTGTCCTGCAGTGCAAGCCACCTCTTGTGATCCACACTCTTGCACTTTTCTTATTATTTCTTATTTCTTATTTCTTATTTCTTATTTCTTATTTCTTATTTCTTATTTCTTATTTCTTACTCCTTCTTTATTTTGTGTGCTCAGGGAAGCAGTGGAGTTCCAGCTCTGACAAGGCACAATTTTAATTAAGACTTCAGTCATATTCTCAGAACTACTCTGCACAAATTTTGGTCCATATCTTTAGCCAAATGTATCCATATTTTTTGCTTTTAGAATCATAAAATCATTAATGTTGGAAAAGACCTCTAAGATCCAACCTGAATCCAACTTGTTTTGAGAAACAGGAGACTACAATTAAACAACAAAGTTGTACTAAATGGCATCCCTGAAATTATTCACTGTCTTTGGCCCTGAATTTATAATGTTCTTTTAATACTTACATACAGAGAATGCTGCATTAGATGGTTTTATTTATTTTTTTACTGGATATTCAAAATCCACGTGTGCATATATAAAGGATATAAATATTAGTAATAGAAGAAAAGTCATACATAAGAAGGGAGAAAACAGATTTTAAGAAGATTTTTTTGTTTAATAATTTGTTCACTTTCCTCCTTTGACTGTGTTACATGCACAGACATCCTGCACTCCACTTTTTGGTTTGATGCATTCTAAACCTCGAGGTCCTGAGAGCCTGAAAACTGGAAATCCAAATGATTTACTGACATGATTTTAGCGTTCTTAGGTCAGTTCATTGTGTTCCTGGCTTTTCTCTGGCTTTTCTGCATAGAAGTGCAGAGTTCAAATCTGTGACAAGCTCCATTTAATAACTTGCATCTGTCTGCCTTTGCTAGACTAGAAAATGACTGCTCCAGTTTGGCTAATGACCTCGCTGTTCCAAACCACTCCAAACATCCTCAGTATTTTGTTTATCACAACAAAGAGCAGCAGCACACTTAGCATGGTGTGTTTTGAATTCTGGAGTCCACATTTCTGTCATGATCTATGTGAGGCCTGGCAACTTGCAAAAATTTGCTTAGAAAACTGCAAATCTCATATTGGAGTCCAGCTAAATTAACCTCCTTGGTCAAAGCCTCACCTTTCATTAATCATTAGCTCTATAAGCAGATTAAACTCTTGAAATGAGCAGCATGGGGGAAAGAATGACATTTGGAGATAGCAGGGGAAGATAGGAAGCACTGCTATCATATGCCTAATCATGGGGGATTTAGGAGAAAATATGGCAAGGAGATCACAGGCTGCACAATTGCAGGAAACAGAAATGCAAGGGGATCTTGCACGGTGATTAGAACAAATGGGACTCATCCATCACTGCATTGCCCCCCACTTTAAGGGCTTACACATGCAGAGCTGAAATTACCTGGGGGTATCTCAGATCCATTATCCTACCTAAGACATAAAATGATGTTTTAATAGTCATGACTTTGCTGTCTGTCTTGCTGGTCTGATAGAAAAAGTCCTGTGATCCAGGCAAAGATTGCAGAGGAACCACTACCTGAAAATGTGGCTGTTCCTCCTTCAGCTCCTCTGATTGCACTCTCAGGCTTTTTGGAACATGTTTGTTTTATTTCTCTGCTTTGCCTCCTAAATCAACACCCTGGAAGCAGACACTGTTTTCTTTTTATGACATCTTGTGTTTTCCATGTTTCAGAGATGGGCAAACAGCTCAGGGCTGCAGAGTGCTGACACACAGCAATTGCTCAACAGGGACACTTTTGATGTGGAGGGAATTGGCTTTTTAGGGCAGTGGGACAAAGACAGTGCAAATACCACTGCTGCTCGGTGGGATTTCTGCTGGTTGGACACCTCTTGGCCTGTGCTGACACCATCAAAGCTGCTGGGAGTCAGAGTCACCTCCCAGAGAAACACAGGCAGCTCCTGCCTCCCTTCACAGCAGCCTCATGAGATGGGGCTGAGCTCAGGAGAAGTTCCTAAAGGAAATGCTGGCCAGCCTCCTTATGCACATCAAAGTACCTTTGTGACACTGGAGGGGCCTTTTATTTTGTGGGAAGATGCTGAGATTCCTGGAGAATTAAAGCCAAAGACCATAAACCTTATATACCCACCAAAATCAGCAAGGCTATCATGTGACAATTCTCAAGAGTAAATATTTCCCAAATATTCCTGGGTTTGATGAGCTTTGTCAGTCCAAACTCCCTTGGCTTCAGCCACCACAAGCAGGCCCTGCTCTGTAATTACCATTGGTAAAAAAATTTAGCTACAGAGAAGAGACAAAATAATGCTGGGGAGATAGAAATCTAAAATTCTAATGGCTGTTTAGGAAGAAAAGCCAAACCCTCACATGCAGAAATCAAATAGAGGTCAGAGTTTAATAATGCAGGACACTTTTGCAGATAGTGTCAGACACAGGCTTTCAAAAGTACATTAATTTGATTTTCCCTGTCTGACAGAGCACTCTTGCCCTTCTCCCTCTACCAGCTGAGGAAACATCGAAATGAGGGAAACTCAAAATCTGCTGTAAACTGAAACACATCAGCAACTAATGTGACACTGAAATAGTTGCAAACATGGTCTCACATCTTTTGCAGATATAGTTTTAAATGATAATTTGTTCTGCCAGCTCCATTTACGAAAGGAATAGGATAAACCAGGTGAGGGACTGTGATTTAATGCATTGTTCTTACAGTATACTTAGGGAGAGATGAAAAAAAACAGAATTCTTCTGAATAATACTGTTCCAAAGATCAGAATGAAAATGAATGACATACGAATAAGTTAAAAAAATCAATTATAAATGCAGGTCAAATTGATTTGCATAATGGAAAGCTCATTAGTGATGTATACTTATCTTGAAACACCTCTTCTACTGCAATTATAAAAACTATCTCTTCTTTTTCTAATTGTGAAACCTGTAGGATTCCTTGATGTTTAACTTGGCCTCCTGAGTGTTCACACTGGGCTGTTGACTCAAACTCTTAAAATATTTGGAGTGGATTGTAAAAATAGGAATTAAAATTGTTCTTGGTAGGCCTCAGCTTCCTCCTGCACACTTCCACTGCCCCTCTGGCTTTGGCAGACTTGGAAGTTGTTAGCAGCAGGGAGGGATGTTCTGTATTTAGAAGGGGATCAATTGTTTGCATGCAGGGAGAGGCCAGTCTACAAAAGTGCTCATTAAATGGGAAAGGAAACCTTCACCTGCCAGGCAGAGGCAAAGGGATGGTGCTGGATTGCACCAAGAGCTTTCATTTTAAGTTGGTTTCCAGTTGCACATCTCAGAAATGCACATTTTCCTTCTACGATGTGCAAGGCTGTCAAATGTGCTTCTTGTGTGTTCTGAGAGCTGCAGGAATGGCTGAGCTCTGCATGAGCTTCCTGCAGGAACCCCCAGAGCTGTGGGGCAGGAAACCCTGGGGACTGGAGCTGCAGCATTTCACTTCTGCAGGAGTGAAATCATCACAGGATGGAATCATGATTTGGGCAGGAAGGGGCCTTACAGCTCATCTCATTCCACTCCTGCCAGGGTCAGACCTTCCACTGTCCCAGGCTGCTCCAATCCCCATCCAACCTGGCCTTGGACACTTGCAGGGATCCAGGGGCAGCCACAGATGCTCCGGGCACCCTGTCCCAGGGCTCACCACCCTCACAGCCACCTCAGAAGTTGGCAGGGCCATGCCTTGACTTTTCAGACTTAAAGCCCACGAGATGATGCTTCAACTAAAGAAAGACAACACCAACCCTGGGAGTTGTTCCTTCCATCTTTCATTTCTCCAGTAGTATCTGGCCTCCTGCCTTTAAAGACATCAAAATATCCCTAATATATCTTTTAAAAGGTTTCAAGATCAAAGGCAAGTCAAATCCAATGTGGTTTAGTGCTTGTGAAACTCTAGAACATCTTTAGGGTTCACAAAGCTTGTTTTAACTTGCAAAATATTTTCCCTTTAATTAAACCCCATATTTCCCAGCCAGGGTGATTCAGTTTTATATTCAGCTGAAGTGAGAGAGTGCTGTGTGTTCACATAATCTAAAACACACACAACAGAATGGGAACAGGAAACTGGATGCTAAAAGTCTTCAGACATAAACCAGCAAATTGCTCATAAGCAAACAAAGTAAAACAGCATCTAAAAAGGCAGAACAAGTCTTGACTACTCTTGCAGAAAAATCACGAAGCAGAAGTGTGATGTCATGAACTTGCTTTAATAAGCAGAGTTGCCATTTAGGGTGCTGATGTTCAACCAGAGGAAAATCTCATAGAATTTTATAGACCCATATAGGTTCACACCAGATGGAAGCCTCTCCTGAAAAACACTGGGTCCATTTCTGGAATCTTTTTTTTTTTTTTTTTTGGGAGGAGGCAAATGAAGAGATTTCAGAGGAAGAAAAAGAAAAAAAGAAAATTGAGGGATCAACTGCCAAAGATAAACAGGTAATGGCATACTTAACTTACACAGAACTGAACTACAGCAATGCGATAAATGAAGAAAAAGGGGAAATCTACTCAGAATATTCTTACACAGAGATGTGAGTAGCTGTGGCATCCTGTCCCGTGGTGCCCTCCAAGAACTGAAAGAGCAGCTGCTCGATGATATCCCAGCTGCACTTGAAAATTCCCACTTAGAGCATCATCCCATGGATCTCACACTTGACTCTGCTGACTTGATTGCCCTCCCTTTTTAGGAACAACAGAAATAGGATGTGACAGGCTCTAATACCATTCAAGGCTAACTCTAGAGATAGAGAAAATATTCTGGAGATGACAATTAAACTGCTTTTGGCAAGTAAGAAAAATGCACCTGCAGTGATAGATTACTCACTTGAAAAACTCAGCTTAAGAGAAGTGAAAATTCAAAGAGATGTCCAGTTAAAAAGTATGAACGGTAGAAACAACTGGGAAAGATTTGGAAGCATCCTATTCCTTTATACCTATACTGAAAAAGTATTCCAAATCATGGTTAGATATAGATTTCTATTCTTCAATAAGCTTCACCTAAGAGAAAGATAAAAACCTTTGGCCATTCTAGACCTGCTGCTACGCATTTAAACTGAAGCTGACCTTGAACCAGAGAAGGAAATAGAACCAGAACCAGACAGAAATCTGCCATTCTGAGTGAAGATTTACCTTGGACACTGCCCTGGGAAGTGTCATCAAGACTTTCCTGTTGTGTATTTTGGAGATTTAAAGCTTTTTGTTGGCTCACCAGACCCCTGCCAGCTTTTAGCATTTCTTGCAGACCACACTGTATTCTTAGCCTCACTCTGAAAACTGTGATTCTTTACTTTTTCATGGCTTTCAGAGAAGGGATTATCCTTAAAGATATGCAAAGTCCACCTGGACTGATGTTTGGAAACTTTTGCTTTGCTTCACCAGTATCTGTGGGAATTCTCCAAGGTGCTCCTTGCTAAACAAAAGGAGGAACCATAGAGAAGAGTGGCAATATCTCTTCTACTGGACTGAAGCAGTCTTTCCTCACCATCCTTCTGTCTGTTGCCAAATCACTGAGCTGTTCCTGTTTATTTTAAAAACTTATTTAGAAATCTGAATCTGGATGGGGATAGGAAAGTAAAGTCAACATGAGGTAAGGGAACAGCATTTCAGTTACTTAGCTTACACTAGATTCACCCTTATTTGTTATTGCTAACTTAACTCTGGGCTGGAAAGAAGAGGAAAGCTATAATCAGTTGCTTTTAACTCAGGCTTAAAAGTTGTGGTCAAAGTTTTTTAGTATTCTGGATTCCTTTGCCTAATTGCCATCCCACAGTGGCAAATGCACTTAGAGAAATACTAAGTTGTTTATAGGGCAAAACTTTCCTTCCATGGCAGTGAAAATTGAATCTTGAGAGAGATGGGGTTTTTTATTTTAGTTTGGTTGCTGGTTTAGTTTAGTTTAGTTTAGTTTTAGTTTTTGTTGCTGGTTGCTTGCTTGGTTGGTTGTGGGTTTTTGTTTTTTTGTGTGTTTTTTTTTTTTTTTTTTTTTTTTTTTTTACTATAACATATCTCATCTCTGAAGGCTCAGCTTCACTGAGCAGAGTTGTTATTTATGGTCAGTGCATAACATTTTGTCCCTTCTGAAAAGCTGACTTGGATTTGTCCAAATGCCCAGTAAATGCTGTTCCCTAAATGTTTGTGTTTCTTGGGACAGTAAAGGCCACAGACCCAGCACAGGCAACATGCATCTACATTTTCCTTTGACCTGCCATTCCAGTGGAGATACTAAGTGGCAGAACTTGCTGGACACAGCATAATTCATAATATTGCTCATATATTTTGCTTCACTTTGCTGCTAAGGAAGTTCACAGTGCAAAACTGATTCTTTTTTCCCTTAAAAAAATTCCCAAGTTTCTCATCAGCTGCACTGGTCAAGGATAATGTGGCAGCTCCATTTTTTTCCTGCTGGGATCTGATGCTGGCTGGATGCCCAAGTGCTTCTCTCTGGTTGTTTAACCATTCTCTCACAAAGCGGAAGCCTGATGGCATCAGGTCCAATTCAGGTACAAAGGTAAGGGCAACACAAAGTATTTTCTTGCCACCCCTTGCCTTGCCAAAGCCCCAAAGAGGATCCTATTCTTTTCTCTCCCTAGAAATGTTCCTCTGCTCCAATTTAACCCAAATCTTGCAGTGTGAGGAGCAGTGGGTGGAGGTTCAGCTGTGCCTCTCTACTGGCTGGTACTTTTAGGAGAGGCTGACCAGGTGCTTCAACATTTCAAAAGTGAATAGAAGCAGTGTCATTGTGAAGATGCCTGGAATTTTGGAAGTCATTTTCTCAGGAACAAGAATTCTTCACCTCCCCTTTCCTAGCACAGCCTAAGAGGGAAGTCCAAGGTGTAACTGGAAGTCCAAAGTGTAACTGGAAATCCAAGATTTAAGTCCAAACAGCCAAAAATTTGAGTGAAAACTCAGCGGCCTCACAAAACCATATTGCTTTTAATAGTGAAACACTTTAAAATTACTTTCTTGATGCTCTTGCTTACAGGTGAGCAACAAGACCCCCATGTCACAGGATAAAAAAGATATATTCTCCTGAATAAAAAGTATAAAAGGTATTTTAGGGGCTGTGTTTGCACACACAGTTAAGGATGGATGCAATCCTGATAGGAAATAGTTTCTCCAGGGAGCTGTTGTCCTTCCCTCTGGTAAATATGGATCCCTAAGAGAAGATTCCTTGCATGTGAGAACAACTGTTTGCAAATTTAGTTGAAAAAGTAGCTTTAAATCCATAGATGCAGAAAACACAAAGACTGTGCTCGTGTCAAGAATCTGTTGAATCCTGTGCTATCCATCTGCCCATGTGTAATTTAATCTGGCACCATTTCCAGTGATGTCATGCCTGGAACACCCAGCCCTGTGGAGAGAGGCTCCCCGGGATGGGGCTGCTGCATGAGGTGGAGAGATCAGCAAGATAATTCACTCCTGGAATGGAGTTCCTATCGAGTTGCATACTGGGGCAAAGGCAGTTTCTGCACTTTAATCCACACAGTTTTGGAGCAGGCACGTGTTCAAAAGACAGGCAGGTGAGCCAGGCAGTTCCACAGCCAGTTCTTCTGGCTGAATATTCCAGTTTTGAGGAGAAATGTTCCATTATGTCATTCCAGCTCGTGTCATTTCTAGGCAATTGGTTTGCAACTGCGGGACAAGGAGTGTCTGGCAAAAGCTGTTCCGTGTAGATAAAGTTCTGCTGCATGAGGAGTCTTCCCCCAGCCCAGCTGAGAAAAACTGAGCTCAGTTTTAGCCTTGTGTGTATCCAAGGAGACACAGCCACCACTCAAGTGATGATTTATTGGTTTCTCTCAAGTTTGTCCAGCAAAATTTCAAACATACCAGCATTATGCTGAGAAATCACAATGTAAGAGCACGAGATGTTCCAACACTGCTGTCCAGAAAAACCTGGTGATCACAAAGTTGTACCTGGAACTGAGAGAACTGTTTATCATTTTGGAAAAATGGACCAAAATATGGCAGTCAGAATTTCTTGGAAAATTTAATGTGAATTTTTTATAATGTCAGACATGTCATACGCCCTGCTGTCATAATGGAGATCATGTGGAGACAGGGAAGAATTAAATAAAATAAATTAAAATAAAATTCAAGGAGAGCTTGGTATAAGATTTAATTTATGCAACATTAAAGAAATTCCTGACAAGAGATTTTTTTCAATTCAAGCCATTAATATTAAACATAATAAAAAATATAATATGCTGTTACAAAATAATTTTTAAGACCTTTCTTAAAAGTTCTCCCATCAGGTAGATACCACAAATGGAAATTATTTCAGGGCAGCAGTGAGGGGCTATGGAAATACAGGTTTTTTCTTTTTAATGTAGCACAGATTAAGTGCTGCTTTCAGCAAGAAAAGAGCAAAAAGAAAGAGCTAGCCAATGCTTATGGCTGAGAACTCTTCTGGAATGCTACTTTTGATAAGAAAAGTGACAAACATGCCCTTGATATTTATAATTTTCATCTTTTATGTGGCAGCTTTAGACTTTGTGACATTTGAATCTGTTACTGTGAAATGGATTCAGATGTTGCAAAAATGCACCAGATTTTCCAGAGCATAAAATTAATTGTCTCTAGCACAGAAAGCTGTTATTTTTGTTGCACAAAATAAATCAAAAACAATGTTGGGCTAATATTAAATAAAGCTACAGTCATAAACAATCTGTTCCCTTTGTTAGGTTTTATGTCATGTTTTGCATGAGAAGTTCAAACAACAGCAAAAAGTTCTGAAAGCTCCTCTCATGTAAATGACTTTACTCAAGAGTGGAAAAAACCACGGGAATGAATCCTCAATGATCTCCTGCACTGAAACCTAATTCCTTAAAAAAAGGGCAAAATATTAAAATGAGACCCCCAAATATATTTGAGGCTTGTAAAAAATTCTTGTACAGAACAAGAAATTTTTTTTTCCACTAAGGGACTGACATTCTGTCCCATAAGCAAAGAAATTCCATTAAAAAAAGGATTTGTTCAGGCAAGTCGGTTTAGAGATTGAAAAAGTTCTGAGAAGTTGTTTCAGAGATTGAAAAAGTACAGCGAAGTTCATAAAGTGAAGAGCAAATAGGTTAATGATGCAAGAAATGAGACTGTAAGAAAGGAGAATTTATGTTTGGTTCAGAGCTGCTTGATGAGGTGCAAAGTTCTGATTAAAGGGACAGACTTTGATTACCAAGTGTTGAAAATGAGGAACCCAGGACTCAGTCATCAGACCACATCAGGAGTGCCATATCTTCAGGCTCCTACTGCCAGCCTCATGTCCCCTACTGGGGTCCCTTCCTTTGCTAGAAGCTCCCACCAAGAGCCAGGTTTGACACCAGAAGCAAACCCAGCCCTTTTCCAGTCAGCAACTTCACATTCCTCCTCTCTCAGTGATGCAGACATACAAGATTTACATGTTCCCCTTCCCAGAGGAGAAACCTCTTCCTCTTAGGAGTTTCTCCTCCAAGCACCAGACTGACAGGTCAACGCAAACTCACTACATATCAATTTCTACTTTGAATGGCAAGCTGACATGATACTTTCACATTTTTGCTTACCCTGAACCAGTGATATCCATGTATCTGTAATTTCATCAGTGACAAAATTAAACAAAGAATTTCTTTTGAGAATGTGAGATACATGAGCTTAGAGATGGTGTCAGCAACACAAGTATGTGGCTTTGATTTGCCTATAAAACCCTGCGTGTGCTGAACTTGCAGAGCTGTTTCTCTTAGGATCTT
Organism: Anomalospiza imberbis; assembly: GCF_031753505.1. Classification (NCBI taxonomy): domain Eukaryota; kingdom Metazoa; phylum Chordata; class Aves; order Passeriformes; family Viduidae; genus Anomalospiza; species Anomalospiza imberbis. Next base: position 32,095,042 of record NC_089682.1, read on the forward strand.
ACTCAAGCTGAATTCCTTTAACTTTTACATCATCAGAGGTGACTTTCCAATTGCCACTTCCAAGTTTCCAGCAGTGGCACCAGAAGCACTTAGGCTAATCCATGTGTTTGTAGGCCAATTCAGCATCTTGACACAAGCACCTCTGTCTGTCTGCTGAGAGTCTTTTTAAGTCCTTCTGGATGTGACATTGGGGTTTAGGGGTGAGGTGACTGTGGTGGTGCTGGGGGGAGGGTTGGATCAGAAAATCTTGAAGGTCTTTTTCAGTTGCACCTCTGTGTACAGTTTGCCAGCCCTAAATGCAGCTATTGCAGGACAAAGTCTTGACACAATGGTGGGGCTGCGAGGACTCAGTAGACAAAAATAATACAGCGCTAAAAACTCAATAGGCTGCACTGGCCTAAATCCCACCTTCCTGCTTCCATGCTTTTATCCCCACTTTTTTTTGGTACAAATTCATTAGAAGAAGATTAATTACATATACATTTAGTGGTGGCTGAAGGTGCAGTGGATGTAACTGTCTATAAGGAAAAAAGAAAAAAAAGCTGAAGGGGAAAATACTGATTACATTTCAAGCAGAGCACCTTTGATTCCAGCGAGATCTCTGCTGTTTCTCAAAGCTTTGGAAAGGTTTTCTGATGACAGCATGGATTGTTTTTCCTGTTGCACTTTCCTTCAGTCTGTCTACAAGCAGTTGTTGAAGTGGATTTAAATGTGCAAATGGTATTTTGAATAGAGTCTGGAAACTGTAACACATCAGAAATGACAAAGAAAAAACTCTTTAAACTGGGAAGGAATGCAAAACAGGACAAGCAACAGTGCCAGCCATGAGAGGAACTGAAAAGCTCCTTCTGGTGTTTGCTGTAGTGAGAATTTTGTTCTTTCTAGAACTTCAGGAGATATTTATGCTCAGTAGGAGCTGAATATCCAATAGAAATTGGAAACATGAATTCATTGACAATGGCACATACGCAGAAACTTTGTGTCTAAGTTCCACTGTAATTACTGGAAGTCAAGATTATTTCTCTTTTCCCATTTGGGTGAATATTAAGGCTGCCATCTCCTACGTACAGACCTAATAGCTTTGTGGAAGACGAAAAAATAATCAAATTTTCGTGCTTTTCCACAGAGAAAGCAAACAAGTAATCCTCATCCAAGTTCATTAAGGCTTCTAAGGAGACACTATCATGCACGCTTTGTGCTACATTTTTAAAAGCTATTAAATTATCACAAGTCTTAGACAATTAGGCTGAGAATGAATTTCTCAGAGACAGCAGGGAACTCTGAGACTGGCAGCTCTGCCTGCTTCAGTGAGAAGAGAAAAAGCTGAGAGTATCATCAAAGCAGCTTTCATGGGGCTCTGAGGTTTCTGTGACTGAGGCCCAGCTAAGTACTGACATTGCCCAATTTCCTCATGGAGGTATTTAACATCATGTACTGAAAATCAGAGCCTGGGAACAACAAAGGTTTGGAGAGACAACACTCAGTGTGCAAGGTTTGCCTGGAGAATAAAACTCCAGCCAGAATCTCGCTCCCTGGATCCTCACAAAGAGAATCCAGAGGGGAGAAAGTGAGGAGCTATGTGATGAAAATTAAAACCATCAGCATATTCAGAAGGAAACAAAGGCATAAGCAGTTCCCTCAGTAGCCCTGTCCTCACTGCAGATATGGTGTTAGCAAATTCCCCTCAGCCGCAGAAAGCAATTATATTGTCTCAATGTAATTGTATTTCCTTGCTGCTGTTCCTTGCTGATAAAGCAACCATCACATAAAAATTAACCAATGTTGATAATATTTGCCATGAACAGCTACACCAAGGACTCAGCTTGGACAGGGGGGCTGTCAAATGTTGCCCACTGATGGACTTGTTGTTCTGACTTCTCAAGAAGCTGCTCTGAAAATGCACAAAGAGCCCAACATGCTGGTTTTGGTAACTGCTAAAGTCAGGGTGTTCTTCATGTCCTTCTACACCTTTGTCTAAACAGCAAATGCATCCCCACCCCTCAAACCCAGGAAAAATAGCTGGACACCAATTTTTATCAGTTCTGTATTTCATAGAAGCCTGAAAATTCTTCTGCTCTGTCCTTAGTTTCTGAACTCTTGTCCTTTCACCAGCTTCAGCTATATCCGGCTTTGTTAATTTGACAAAGATGTAAGGCAAGAAGTGCCCCTATAAAAAGGGACGATCCAAATTAAAGTGGCCCTCTCACTCCTAAATATCTTAAAATGCTTGGCCCACGTGCTTATGAAACAGCTGAATAGGAGCAACCAAAAAAAGTTTCCAGGAGGCTGTCTTGAGTCAATTATACCACAAGTTACAGATCTGTTTCAAGGGTTCCCTCTCCTATTTGCAATTCTTCAGGAATGTTGGAAGCTTGGCAAAGAGCTTAGGCTGGAATTGCAGGTACCAACCTTATCCCTCAACAAATCTCCTTTACATTTAAAGGACAGGATGTATGAAAAGCAATTTGCCCCCACTGTTACTCAGGAAAGAGAAAAACCCATTCAACCAAGATCCCAGAAAACCCCAAACTAAACCGCAAGATTAATCAGATACATATCCTTGCTATCCTAAAAGGACTTCACTCAGAAGTCCATGGAAGAGGATGAAGAATGATGAACCCATGACATGTTTGTGATGGCTGTGACATGCTGCTTGTGACTAAATGTGTATAAATAAATAAATATGTATTAGGAAGAAATTCCTCCCTGTGAGGGTGGGGAGACCCTGAGGAGCTGTGGCTGCCCCTGGATCCCTGCAAGTGTCCATGGCCAGGCTGGTTATAAGAGTTTTTAAAGGACAGAAGAAGTAAAATTGAGTCATGTAGAAGCAGAAGGTGCCAGGTCTGAGGCTGCACATAACACATTGTTGATATGGCCAAGGTGGGGACAGATAGTTTTCAAAAATCACCAAAGAACAATCCGAATTCAATCACTGAAGACTAGAAAATGAAAGAACATGACTATGCTGCTTAAAATAAGTTCCAAATGATGCCACCTTAAGAAAAAAACCCCGATATTTGAAGACTTCAATGTTAACAGCTTGATTTTCCAAACAGTAATTAATAAAACTGATTTTACTCCAACCTACTTCAAATGAAATACCCTAGAGCTCTTTTCTTTAGCATTTCATACATTTATGCTGTTCTGCTCTTTAGCACTTCGTTTCCATAAGCACAAATTTGACATTAAAGATGTATAAACCGTGGGTACAAAAAACCACAGGAAATGAACAAACCCTCCCAAATCTGACAATTATTTGGATGTTATACTGAAGGTGAACAGTAATTAACATGCAGGAAGATGAGATGCTAATCAATAAACCAGACATCAACAAGGTACCTGTTAGCATTGCTAAAAATACAGAGTTGTAAAATTTCCAAGGATCAACCTTTTGAAGAACTTTTCATAAAAGATGGAAATGCTCTTGATAGGCGATTTGTATGGCTTACAAATCCAAAATTCCTAAGAAAATCCCACTAAGAAGGCTTTCTTTCCAAAGGTCTCTGAAAGCTCCATGTATCTTGAAACAATAAAAGATGTGCACCAGGACTTAATTTATTGCTTTGTTAAATGAATTGCTTCCATGCAACCTTCCCTCTATTAAGATGTAAATGCTGGAAATAGAAGGCCAAAGCTGAAAATATCACAGGAGAATTCATGCCTGAAGGAGGAATGTGAGCTGTGTCCTTACCACCTATGAGATATTAGCAGCAAGTTGTGAATAGATCTGATAAAATTACTATTAGTAGGATGATGCAGCTGTTGCAATGTAACTTTTGGCTTGCACCAGGCTTATTCATAATCTATTTTTATGGTTTTCAAAATCCAGCAAAATAAAAAAGGACCACTGGCTAATTGTTACCATACTGTTTATCCAAAGAGCTATTTGCAGTGCACTCCAGAAGAAATTCCCTCTCCTGTACTCCCCCTCTCCAGCCCTCGAGTGCTTCTTGTTATAGCATTTGATTTCTAAAATTAAACTTGGATCCACCTTAAAGCTCATAGCTTAGAGAATCTGGATAAATGAAATGCCATTTCAAACATCCCCATGCCATCCCTTTCCTGTGCTATTCCCTTCCCATACTCTACCAGACTCTAACTTCTTCATTTCCTAAATGTTTAAGGCGGCATTTACTTTAATGCTTTTCAAGTTTTTAAAATTTCAAATATTTGCCTTTTTGTTGTTGTTGATGTACTCCATATACAAGAAAACACAAGTGGATTTCACATACGACTATGGGTATTCAGTAGTGACTTAATTTCTAAGCTCCCTCCAACTCAAACCATCCTATGATCCTGTAAAACAAATAATAATGCTAAAGGTGAGAAATAGACCCATAACTTTGATAATTACCCCATTGTAATGTCAAAAAAACAGACAAATGGAATCCCTGTTTACACTACAAAAACTGAAAAGTCACAGGAGGTTCCAAGTGCATGGAATTTCTAAGCATTATTACATTGCCTCAAAGTAATTGCAGAATTCCCATTTATGCATTTAAGCATAAAAATGTGTATCTTTAATTCCACAAACAATTCAACTATTTTCTAATTCATGTTTGATTGACCTACTAACTCACAGCCAGGTAATATTACTGGCAAGGATGTTTTTGACTATTTTTAATTCATTTTGTAAGGGCCCTAAGAGGCACCTGGGCTCAAGAGGCACCCTAAAAGCAAAGCATAATCCAGGTATTTTGAAGGAATTCTTCAGCTGGCACCTGGGAGGGAGCTGAAATCTTTCTTGCAGTCTTAAAAGTCTCATGACAGAAACCTCCCAGAACCATGAAATTTCTTTTTATGTGGGAAACCACCTGAGTCTGATCTCTCCTGACCTGAGGAACAGGTACACACAGAGGTTCAGAAGAGAAAAAAAGACAAATCCTTCTTCATTCCAAGGCAGCCCTGCAGGGAATTTGCAAGCAAACACTGTAGTAGTTTCACTGTTTCCAAATGCTTATTCTAGACTATTTTTGTCTTACTAAAATACTTCATTTCCTCTCCATAGTCATCTGTAAAATTCTTTCTTGATCTCCTTGATCCCCTTTTTGGGTAATTTGTGTATTCCAATGTCTGTGTCCTATTTAGTGACTTGTATAGTGCATTGTTTTGCAGTTGCATTAACACTCACAGTCTAAAAATACCAAGTCTGTTCACCAGCTTTCTTGAGCCTTTGCCCAAACCCCTTTTTTCATATGACAGTAGGCAAACTTGCCACAAGAAAAGAAGAAGAAAAGATTTCTTTGTCCCATTTTTTGTCTCAGCAAAGGTAGACCAAAATTGCATGGGGGATCCTTCATAGAAATGGTAATTTAAGCCTTAATAAGCATTAGATAATTGAATGTGGTTGTGAAAATTAATTAGATTTAAATATACAGTGTGAATGTTTTCATAGCTTTGATCTTTTAGGAAGTATCAAAAAAATATTTTTGATATCTCCTGATTTTTCTTTTCTAGATGCTTCAGGCAATAAATGGATCTTTTGTATGCATTTCTTTCCAACAGACTAGGGTAAATGACCCCTTTTCCAATGAAACTTAGCACTTCACCTAAATTAAGCCTTTGAGCTCATTTCCAGCCAAAAATTTGTAGACCTGCTGCCTAATTCAAAAGTTAAAAATCTATTCCACAGGTATCATTTGGTAAGAAATGTTTCCAGTTGCATGGTGCATTTTACTATTGCAGACTTTGCAATGATCTTGTCTTATGGTCATGAAAAAAAATGGAAAAATAGTTCCATCTTGGTGATTTATTTACTAATAAAAGCACCTTCTATATTTACTCAAATAAGTGTTTATGTCAAAATACTGTTGAATTTCAGTGAATATGAAGAAAATGAACATTCTTTCTAATAATTGCTTAAAAGGGGACTCAGGTTCAATCAAAAACATTTCAAAAACCTAAACAAAACAACATGGAATTAATTTGAGGAATTCATCTGAGGAAATCACAACCTGCCCACAGGTAGTGAGTGAAGGAAAGAAGATTCTATGTGTCCAAAATACATTTTTCAATCCACAGGACTGATCATCCAGGCTTATTTTACCTCATTCTGCATTCTGGCTCTCTGCTTTCTGATGGTCCACCTGCAGATGGTTTTCCTAACAAGGAAGTGTTTATTTGGAAATAAGCACCTTTTATAAGTATTGCACTCTCACTTCCTCCAGCACTTGCCACATATGTTCATAATAAAAAGCAAGTCATGCATGCCGATTTTTTCATCCATTTAAAACAATTTTTGATTCATCCTACCTTTGCAGAAGGAAGCAGTGAGTTTAAAACCCCACTTCCTTGGTGTTTTAGTTATATGATGAGTGACTTTGCCTATTGACCTCTGTATTACCTTGCTTTCAATGAAATTTTTGGTTAAAATTAATATAAAAATCAAAAATTGTCCTGCCTGCTGGGTTTGGAATATTTTTTGCCATCTGATTTACAAAGAAAAAAAGCTATCAATGGGGATTAAAAAATCCACCAGAGGAGATCTGATGAGTCAGTGATAAATCTAATTAATATTTGCCACTGAGCAATTTCTGTTCTGACAAATTTAACAGCTGACAGTAAAGTGCTTTTTAATTTAATAAATTGGATAAAACAATCCCCAAAGGCTTCAGGCAAGCCCTGGTAAGAATCTCACATCTTCTTGAGATCATATAGCTCTTGATTTAACTCAAAGCAAACCTGACTGTAGTTTTTTAAAGTATATAAAGGTATCTGTCTCTACCCCTAGCAGGCTACTTTATTCTAGTTGATTATCAAGAAAACAACAGTTCAAATTACAATTTCTTTCACAGCTTCCTGTCACTATTCTAAGTGTAACAGCCACGTTTTATGGGCACACCAAAAACAGTGGCAAAGAATTTTTTTCCAAAGTTTGGAAAAAACCATTATGGTCACCCCAATGGGATTTTCAGGTTCCTTGTCAGACCTCTGTAGTGATCCTGGCATTATTGACCTAGACCACAACCACTTAGAACATCCCACAAATGGGGGAAATGCAAATGTCCACAAATGCCCACAAATGCCCATAAATGCCTTGAAACAACTGAATGTATGAATAAAAAAAATATTAAAAAAAAAAAAAAAGGTGTATAAGTAGAAGCATCCTGAAAGAGAAGAATATAAATTTGGGGGAGAATATAAATACCAATATCTTGTCAGTTTTAAAGCTATTGGATTGTTAATGACATCCTGGTTATAAGCATTTCATTTAGAGTAAACCTGTTACTGTCTCAGATGTGAGAACACCAATCTGTCCTCCCTCTATCTCTTCTTTCACCTTTTTACTTTCAGGCTCAGAATAATTTCAAAGCATGTTAAGAAAAACATGCACATCATTAAATTACTTTAATGACTGAGTTTGCTGCAGAAAGGGGAAACTCTTCTCCACCTCTCCCCACGGTGAGTTCCAAACTGGAGTAATGAGGGTAGCAGGAATTAATTAGGAGTATGGAGCATGACATAACATTCTAATTGGGCTCCTTCACCAAGATGATGGTGCCATGACTCTCATATAATCTGAAGATGTGCTTTTTAAGGTTTCCATCCTTAAGCTGGGGTTAGGAGGAAAAATCAGTCTTTCCTTTTAACTGAGCAATCCTGGGAAGTATTCTGAGATGCCTTCTCCTGGATAACCTCCAGGAAGCAAGTTTAAGGACATATGGAACTTACATAACACACAAATGCAGAAGAACTATTCTTAAAAGAAAAAAAATTGATGCAATTTTGTTTTCCAGAAAAAAATGTGGCCCGAATTTAATGTAACTTCCATCTGTATAATGAAAAAATGCCAGCATATGCCTCTTGGGAATGTGCAAGAAAGCAAAATAGAGTTTGAGTTATATGTAGGAAAGCTGTTCTATTTAATCAATAATCAAAATTAATGAGCAGAACAATTCAGCAACAGGCTTCCTCCATTTTAGCTGTTTAAACATAAATTTCAATCCTAGAGAGGCTCAGCACAAAACACTTCATTTGGAGTGTGGTATTTAACTTAAATTATTCCTTCAAGTGTCAGCTATCACTTCTGTGACATTCAATTTTCAGTACTGGTGGTATGAAGGGAAGCTCATAAAAGGTGGGAGAAAATCTTTTTAGCTGTACTAGAGATCAGTACAAAGTCCTTGAAGGGAATTTGATGCCACAGCCTGTTTCTGTCTGAAGAATGGCTGAAAGTCTTGAGTCTGTGAAGATTAAATCAGAGAACCAGGGGCCCTGAAGGGAATTTGGAGCTTGTTAGAGAATTCTATTTCCTTTAGGAGCTTCCTCTAAGAGCAACATGGAAGTGTGCAACAAGGCAGCCCTCCTGAAATCTGATTACTTTGTTTGCTGTGGGAGGAAGCTCTCGGGCAAGGAGCATCCTCAGGAGGAACTGCAGGGCTCAAAAGTCAACAGGACAAGAAATTGGATGGAATCTGCTGCTCCAAATGTGTCACTGACAGGGGGAACCCAACTCTAGAAAAGCAGGCTGCAGCCGGAGATGTTGATTCTGTCAGCAACTGGGAACATTTGTGTAGAAGTGTCTGTACACTGCGCTGCATTTCAGTGGCACTGCTCGTGTACAAACATTTCTTGTTAGGAGTTAATCACTTCTGGGGTTTATAATCACTGTGGATTCAACATTTTGCTGTGGCCTGGGACACATGTGGTGTCCTTATGTTTTTCCACCAGCACTGAAAATGTGTAATTTCTTGTTATTAGTACCACTTGAATTATCAAAGTGCTCATGAACCCCCGTTATGGGTCTGGGCCCCAATATACTTGGTGCTGTTAAATATGGAAAGGAAATCCAAAATGCTTTAAAATTTGGGAACAAGGTGATAGGCAGCCACTGCATACAAGCCAGGAAGACTGGTCAGCACACCTGACACTGCCTTAATCACCAATAGCCTGTTGGATTTAGCTGTCAGCATCAATAAATTTGTAATAGTTCATTAATAATAAAGATTATTTTTTAACTTCATCAGTCTTTGCTGTTGGCAATACTATTGCATCCAGAATGTAGACCTACATGGAATATACACAGTTCCTGACTTGCCACCCAGTGTTTCCAAATAAGAAGGTGCTTTAAAAAGTCTCAAAACTATCCAGGCAGCAAAAAAGGTATGTGATATGTGATCTCTGCTTCCCAGAAAATCTGAAGACTTACACATTTTACGTTTAAGCAAAGCAATCTTGATAAAAAATATAATCTATTGTCATATATCTATCAACCTGAACCTCCCCCAGCACAGCTTGAGGCTGTTTCCTCTTGCCTCATTGACAGTAACTTAAAAATTAACCTCAAAAATAAAAACCCCTCAGTGGCTAAAAGCCTTTGTTTCCTTTAGAGACTTTCACAGATTCAAGAAAAGCAAATGCAGAAAGGGTTGTTGGTACTTCTGGTTAATTAAATATCTGCCAAGTGTTTAGGGTGTCCATACAGGACATTTGTTTCTGCTGCCTTTGTGGCAGTGTGTGACACAGCTGGCTCTGCTGGCTGAGACCAAAAATTCAGGTTTCCCTCAGGGTTCAAAATCCTCAAAAGCCTGCTCCTGATATGACATAACCCTGGATGTGATAATCTGGGGAGTCTGGAAGAAGCAGTATTGCTCACTGAGGAGCAGAGCAGCACTGAACAGTGTGAGGACTCCGTGTGTGTTAAAACAAGGCTTAGAAAAACATTTGTGAATTAAAGTGAAATGCAATCCTTCTGCCTCCACAGCAGCATGAATACGTGTTGTACCAGCGTAACAGAAATTGCTAAATAAACTCTGAAGCAGCTTCTCTATTGAAAATGAATGGAATCCAGTAAAAGGAGTGTTTGGTACAGCTCCCAAACAAAACTCCCACTTGCCAGAAGGTGCCCCTGAGTCGGTTTGGTTCGGTTGGATGTATCCAAATGCCACAAAGGCATTTGTCTGCTCGAGCTCAGAGCTTCTTTCCAAAATCTGTGTACCAGGGTTGAGGGCATCAAACATCCTACACCTCACTCAAGGCAGCAAACTGGGCTGGGCAACAAATTGGAAATTATCTTAACTCTTTTGGAAAATTATCTTTGCAAAGATGCAATTGGAAATGGTGCTGCCAAGACTCAAAGGAATGACAATGATATTCATGAAAAGATCAGATCTTTGAGAGACTAAATCAGAGAGTATAATTCTCTAAATCAGGGACTATAAAGATAAAAATTCCAGACTATATCCCAGTCATTGTGTGCAAATGGAGCAACAAAATTCCATGTTTACACCTTGGAGAGTATAACCCATAGTGAGAGGTAAACAGAGGAATGCAGAAATATAGAAAATGGAGGAAAAGGCACTGATTCCCTATAACTTCTCTGTACCTTGGAGAATTTTCATTATAGATGGCACTTCCACTGCAGTAGCCCAGGGAAATACATTTTAAAAGTCCCTCAGATTGTATTCTAAGATCAACTGCAATTTTTGTAGATATTTCCAGTGATGTCTTTGTAGATATTTTCATGATGTCCTTGGTCCCATCCAAACTAGATTATCTGACACATATCATATTTCCTAAGGGGTTTGAGTCCCCCACAATTTGTTATGATTTTCAAGATCTAGACTGCTGTCAGATTTAGGCCTCTAAAAAAAATTATCTTTTTTTAATCCAGTTTTGTAACCCAGTCAGCATCAGTAATTCTTTGTGTGTATATAATGTATATGATATATAGACATTTTAACATGTTAAAAATGGAAGATGTGGAGAATTTGAATCAACAAAATTACCGACATTTCCACAGCCTCCTTCCCTTTGCTTTTGCCTTGAGATGCTAAACCATAGTAGCAAACTAATATTAAATAATAAATTTCCTTGTTTACTTTCATGAAAAATACAGAATGTGGAGTGCTGAGCCAAAAGGCTTCAGCATAGACAAGTCTAAAAAGTCTTCTGATTATCAGCTGAGATCACTTAAATACTGAAATTTCTAGAAGTACTGTACACCAATCTTTCCTCAAATCATCAGGATAACATTTATAAGATATTCTATTTTTCTTTTTTTTTTTTTTTTTTCTTTTTTTGCTCTGTTATTAATGTTGTTGCTCAACCTTACCTCCAGGAGAGCTTGCAAGGTAAATTACAAGCACAAGTGGAGGCAAGGCCAGGGGTTGCCTTGCAGGGCTGCCCTGCAGCACAGCTGGCAGCCCTTCTGCTCAGCCCTGTGATGTGGTTACTCCTTCCTCTCCTAAGCACAAGATTCCTGCTCCTGGAATGTGCCAAAACAAACAGCTGGGGTTTAAAAGGAATCCTTCTGTGAGAGTGCTTCATCAGATCTGAGCTGCTGGGGAGGAGGTGAGAGTCACCCAGGGGACACTGGGCAGAGAAAGCAGGAAACTATGGCAGGAATGATTTTTTCTCCCCCTGTATATATTTTTGTAGTGAATTGGTATTTATTAGATGTTCGTGTTGTATGTAATGTGAGGTGCTGTGGCAGGAAAGCCAATCAGAAAGGGACAAATCCTGAGAGAGGAACAAGTGGTCCAAAATGTAGAAGAATTGCAAATTGGGAGAAAAACCACAGAAATGTTAAAGGACAGAAATGTAAATCCATTACAGCTGAGCTGAAGTGCCAAAATAGGACAAATTAGGCCAAAAATACCAGGAGAACCCATACTTTTATGTATTTTGGCAATTCTGCCTCTCACCTGGCTCTAACTGGAAAATGTAAATGAATATGAATTTAATAATAAAAAAGAAGCAAACATTGCAATATAATTCCTCCTTGAAAGATTCATTTCATGCTTGCTATATAAAACACAGTTCAGGTGTATCTGAAATTATCCAGCTGTCACAAAATTTTGACAATTATGTTGATAGGATAATCCATATTAAAAAATCCCCTGAACTGCTGCCTAACTGCTTAACCTCCAATTGTAAAATTCTAGATACCTGGCACCAGAGAGAGTAAAAAGGGACAAAGTATTTTCCCTCTTGATACTAAATATTTTAAATCATGCAATGGCTTCCTGTCACTCATAACATTACATGCTTTATATTGGATTGAAAATTTATAATTGCATTATTGTAGTTATCATCAGTTATCAGTACTGTGCAGCTGAAACATAGTTAAGCCACAAGTAATTTCTATTTTTTTCCTCTTTTTGCTCCTTTTTAATACCCATGTTTGTTTTTTGTTTTTTTTTCTTTTAATTTTTTTTCATGGTCTCAGGCCAGAGATACTTTTATTTCTCTACGCAGGAGACAGAGAAGTCAGCTGAGTTGTGCCAAAAAGCTGGAAGACCTTAACTGGCTGGCAGTACAGGAAAACAAAAATATAAATCAGGTTTATCACTTGGAATTTTCATTATCATCACATAGAGTTTGATAGGCATATTACTGCTGCATAAAAGTGATAAATCTGAGGGGTTTTTCCTATGTTTCAAGCCAAGAGTTTCTAAATTTCCTCTTCATGCACCTTTAATTCTTTCAGTCATTCTTTTTCCTTTGATTGGACATCATGCATTATTTTCCCAGACATATTATTACTACTCTGGTTCTAGCCTATTTTATTTGTTGCCATAGTTTTGTCTATAAATATTTTCCTTATCTATTTTTTATTTATTTTTTTCCTCCCTGTTTCTATTTTTGTCCTCACTCCTTTCTTGTTCTTTCTGTGCTCTCTGCTCTGCTCCCCCTCTAACACCTGTCTGCTTAAACAATTCCCCCTTTCTGTCCTTTGGGCAGAGCCCTTAAACATCTGTACACTTCTCCATTTGGGGCAAGGAAGGGAATTCTCTTGACTACTTAGAACACATCAACTTATTAAAGATTTCCAGGAAAAATTCCCCACAGAAGCTGCATGTTTTCATCTGCTTATCTCCAAACTCACTGAGCAGCCTTTTTTTTTTTTTTTTTTTTTTGTAAAACTCTCTATTTGAGTGAGTTACAAGCAATATCCTGAACAAAATAATACTCCTGATGTCGGTTTCCTACCCAGCAGCTATGCAAACAATCCTTGCCCATTTGCAATTCAAGGGCAATGTCTGTAGAGTTAGGTATTTAAATGAGCATTTAGGTATTTAAATGCCTTTCCCAGGTCCCTGAAAATCCCCGACATGGAGGGATGTCTGTAGAAATGAGACAAAGGAGGAGGGTGGGTTTGAAAGAACTCATTTGTGGCGAGGAAGAGTTTCCTCCTGTGGCCAAGAGGACCAGATTCACCCCGCCATCCCTCTGGATGTGCTGTTCTGTGCCTTCTGGGGTCCTTGTCACCACTTCTGAGGCAGCAGCTGCTGGGTTCACACACTCCAAAGATCTGTGCTACTCCACAGGTGCTGCATGTCCATCTCTCCTGATTCCCTTCTATCCTGCAGGGACACTGCTTGGAATGCATTTACTCAGTTAGGATCAGAATTACAGAATATCCTGGGCTGGGAGGGAGATCACCAAGTCCAACTCCTGCCCCTGCACAGGACGCCCCAAGAATCACCTGTGGCCCTCAGAGCATTATCCAAAACTCACTAAGTTCAGTGATGATAATTCCAGCAGTTCCTCTTTAATTGCACTTCTCAAATGGGGTTGTTTTTTTCCCCCCAGCCTTTGGCAACATGAAAAAAGATAACACCTATTTACATAAACTTGTCTCCATGGGCAATTTCCCTGGCAAGCACAGGAGCTCATTAATGTATCCTGGAGAGGTGGCTGTGTGCTTTGATTTCTCATTCTTTTTAGGTACTCCACAATGCTCTCCAACTCATCCTTTCACCCAAATTATTTTGTCAGAGATATTTAGCCCAGCCACCTATTTGTTCTTGTAAATGCCATCTGTCCCACAGAGCAAGCCTAGTGACCCTTTGCAGTCCTTGCTGCTGGGAATTTGTTGCCTCCTGCACCTGCCTCAGGCAGGACTGCAGTCAACTCAGCTGACACAGCCCCCAGAATCTGTGCATCACAAACCTCAGGGAGAAAAACTAAACCTGAAAAGTTCCATTGCAGCTAAGATGATTTCCAACAACTTCTCCCTAATCCTAACCTCCCTGCTCTCTGGCAGGGGTTTTGCATGGAAATAAGAAGACCCCTGCCCTTTCCCTCCAGTAGCCACACTGAAACCAGTCCACTGCTTCAGAGCTCCTTCATAGCTGTGCTTGGCATCCTGTCATAAAAATCTTTCTGCAGACCTCCGAAATATTGCAGAAGATTCAAGGGATAAAGGCAATATAAAACTGGAAGTTGGCCAATGAGGAAAAACCTATTTGTTTCACTGGCCTGATGAACATTCATTTATTTAAGACCAGGCTGAAATAGGTCCCTGAAGGATGATCTAATAAACCTTTAAAAGTGTCACTTTGCAGTCAGCTTGCTTTATTGTCAGTAAGTCAACGATGGGACACAGAGCAGATCCTTAACAGCCAGCACAAGGATTTAAACTTCCATTTAAGAGAGGTTTAACTGGTGCTTGCCACCACTTCTACATGGGTGATATGTGTTATTTCTTGCATTTTTATGAGGTTACATAACATCAAGTTCATGTGGTTTACTTAATGCTGGTACAAAACACAGCTTAGGAGGATGCAGCAGAAAATCTGTTTCGCAGATGTTTGCTTTTCCTAGCTAGCCTGGGTTTTCTTACATGAGTGGAGGGTGGTGGTGGTGGTTTCAGAGATTCCTCTGCTGCTGATCACATTTACTGCAAATTACAGGGTAATAATTGCACCAGAGCCTTCTATGAAGGACAAATTATGATGAGAGACTCCAAAATTAAAACTTTCTTCTGACTAGTTGTAGGCGAAGCTACTGGCTTCTCTTCTTTTTAAGGTCACCTAATACCATCCAACTTTCACTAAAAAAATTTTACCAGACCATTTGAAAAGAGGTTTCCTTAGCATGTTTCCAAATGCCTTGGAACTTAAACGACATAATTCAAATTTTTCTGAGACATTCTTGTCAAAGATATATATGCTGCTAGCCCCTGATAATGTCCACATCATCAATGTTTGTTCATACTTAGGAAAAATTTCTTAGACTTGCTGGTCCATTTTGTGTCTGGGCACTGAATGACCACTGTTTCTGCTGAAAAAGAAATTCACAATATCTAATCATGTGATATTTGTGCAACACAATTTAAAGTTTCTATAGGTAATTGTTTCAATGCCCTGATTTTGCAGCAGTCCTGCAAACCTCGCCTCTGGTTTGGCCAGGGAAACAAAATCCTGGCTTCAGGAATCACCAGACTGCAAAGACATGAAAAGGCTCTGTGGGTGTCATACAAATCAGTTCCTAACAGATTAGCCCAAAGTCATTCCATCAGGTTAATAACCCACTGAAGTCAGGGAGCCTGGTTATATTTTAATGGTCAGATGTTAAACTTCAGGAAGCCACCTACAGTTCTGTGCTATTGGCATTAGTCACAACTTAATCCTCGAACTTTTCAGCAAAATTATGGGTCATATTTTCAAATTTTAATATTAAACCTGTTGGAACTGGTTCTGAGAATTTGAATGGTAAAATTGTTCTCATCCAATCGAGAAAGAGAAGCAGCAACAAGTGATTCATAGCCAGTTGTAAAGCTTCACATTTCTGAGGGTCATAATTGACCAAAATAAATTTTCACTAGGTATTTGACAAAGAATTTTTCAGTAATTAAGAGTATACAGACTGCAGAAACATAGTTCTGCACAAATTGGCCTTTGCAGTCAAAAACAGGTCTGAAATATCTTATAAAATTATGAGGTATTTTTTCTAATTCTTCCAGTTCTCCTGTATCTAAATGCAGTCAGATATTACAGCAATGAGCCCAAATACATATTATATTATGTATATACCTAGTCAGAATATTTTCTTTTAGTTATTAACATAATTTTTAAACAGTGTCTTCATTGGTGAATTACTGGCAAGAACAAGTTCCAAACACCATGGAGCTCCTGAATGCTGAGTAGCATTTTGGCTGCCTATATCCATTTTTACCATACATCTCAAACTACCACCAATTCAAACTGTATTTAATGTGAGCATTCTTACAACACTAAGCAAAAACAATGGGAAATCGAGGGCCAAATTTTTCTCCTCAGACCAGCAGAATAGAAAGAAACCCAATGTGTTCCTTCCTTAGTCTGATCTCTAAATGTAAGCTCTGTAGGCACTCAGATCAAGCCAAAACAGGTTATTCCTGGTTTGTGATTCTGCTGCAACTACGCCTCAACCTCCACACCCACTCACTGGATGCAGGGAGAGCTGGTAAAACATTAATAATTTTAGTTACATTTAGATTTTTCTTCTCCTGTAAAAGCTGCCAGTGTTTAGTGATAGTAGCACTCAGCACACCAACATTTAAAAACACCTCTTTTTAGCCACAGCAATTACCAAGAATGAAGATAAAGTTGCAGGAGACACTTGCTTTATTCCCACAGAAGCAGCACCTTGCCAATTTGAGGTCAAACACCAAGTTAGAGGCGTTGAATTAAAATTTAACCTCTGGTTCCAACCTGTCTCACGTGAGCACACAGGCCAGTCATGCACATCAACGTGGGAGCCACTTGGAGACACTGAAATAATTGACCTGTAACCTGGGAATGACTTTGCTGGTAAAACATTGCCTTTCCTGGTTAAAAAACCCCAGAGGACAGCGTTAGAGGGCAGGCAGGAGGGGAATGGTAATGTCATTTTCATATCTGTCAGGTGAGGGGCTGCACCTCTCTCAGCTTTGGGCATAAAGAACAAAATGTGCAGGAATAACTCAGCCAATGACCCCAGTGCAAACATCATTGAGCTGTCAGGATTCCAGAGGTTGTGTTGTGGCCCAGCTAGAAATGAAACTGCCTTTCTGCTCTTTCAGCTCTAACATTTGCACCTTGAGAAGCAGTGTTTTGTAATTTTGCTGTGACACCCAGAGCACAGATCTGGGCTGCAGATGCCATCCTGATATTCCATACTTCTTTTTCAAGGCCAGATAATTTCCCTTTATTGGGAAACCCTGTGTTTGTCAGACAGCAAGAGAACACTTGGCACCTGTACATCTTTTTCTTCTGTCTCCTCTCTTTTTGGTTGATTCATGACTTAGCTAATTCCATTTATATATATTAATAATTCGACCTCTATTTATTTCAGTGAAAATTGAGAGTTCAAGTCCATGTTTAATATTCCTTATTGTGACTCAAACTAGTTAATTAAATGACTACATTTCATTTTTGGCACATATTTGTTTCCTGGTTTCACCTGGGGAATTCCTGCAGATATTCCCTAAGTCATTCCCAAGAAACAAACAGCTCTGGCTGCATCACACATAAAAACACAAGCCTCATACAATGTTTTATGATATTAGTATTTGAAAATAAAATATTTCTAAGACCATGACATAATGATTCTTGGGGGAAAAAATCCACTTGTTTGCATCAGCAGTGCAAATTTCATGATTCCTGCCAGCAGCAGTCCATGAAGTTTTTGCTAGGTCTCTAAAAATTTGCTGCATCTTTTGCCTCATTGATTTCTAAATATAAAGTAATTGTATTATCTCCTGTAAGTATTAGTATTAATAAGTATTACCTATAATTTACCACATTTCTTTCTCTGTATATAAAATCTGTACACTTTTCATGTGAGTTTTGATATGGTTTATTTTCATACTTGCCCACAGGCCCATTCTGGGTCTCTCTATAACTAGGAAATATCAGCTAAAAGAACATACGACATCATGTCCAATCTGTTGTGAGCAGAAAATCAAGTATGTAGGCTAATACAGTCATTTCTCAGGGGGAAAAAGGAAGAAGATGGACATCAGTCTACAAACTGTCAGAAATGTGGCTTTTTAAAGCAGAGGACAGTTTGAAGGCAGCTGATGGATTGCTGCAGCCCTGTGATCAGAGTCATATTGGCACTGAACACACTGAACATCAGTTTGGCAGAAATTAGGCTGAGAAAATACTAAAGTTCCAGCCACCCCTTGGTTCTGTAAAAGCTCTTCCTGTTAAATATCAGTGCAATGAAGTGGTGGGACAAAGAGAAGGATGGCAGAGAGAAGGATGATGAAGTGTGTGTGTATAGGAGCTGTTTGTTTATCTGCCTGGCTTTCTTTAGAAATCAGTCTCCAGAAAGACTTCCCTGCAAAATCTCTTTAAAAACATAAGAAAGCGGCTCCCTTTCACTTTAACCATGCTCTTGGGGGAATTCAGTTGTTCCAGCAGCAGATCCTGGCCCACAAAAGCATCAGGAGCATTTCAGCTTTGGAGCGATGACACAGCTCCAGCACAGATCTGATAAAGCCCTGGCTCTGAGGTTCTCTGGGGAAAATGAGTGCTCTGCTACTTTATTTCACTAATTAAACCTGAAATGTCCCTGTCCTGGCTGCTGGGTGGGCTTCCAAGATTCAATGCTCTTCTTCTGTGTGTCCCTGACCTGCCATTAAAGTCAGCTGCCTCAAACAGCCAGCCAAAAAAATCATAGGGCAGGGGGGATCCTGCCAGACACACAGCGTCTTTCCTCTGTTTGCTGTTTGGAACAAGAGAAAAACAATCATTTAACTCCTCTATGTGTCTCCATCCTTTGCTGCTTTCATAAGATCAGTTCATGTGTCAAGTCTCCTACTTTATGTTCCTTTTTGTCCTTCTAGACAAGAGTTTTTCACAAGGTGGAACACCAGATTGACAGAATTTCCAGCAAGAATGGCAGGTTTTCTTTTTTTTCCTACAAAACCCTTAGGAATTATTTTTATTCCTCCAGCACCCACAGCACAACCAACCAAAGAAATCCAATACTCTGGAAAGGACAATGTTTGACATGAGCAGAAGTTCATATTGATAGATTCCCTATGGCCATTTTCCTTTTGCAGATAAATCACTCAAATCTCTACAGTCTCAGGAAAGGCTGAACTTGTGGAGAACATCTCCATCTCTTAAACAGACACAGTTATATGAAAATCTCTTCCTCTTCTAATGCAGATTTTGAATGGATTACCTGAGTTTTCCAATAAAAAAGGATCTAATTCAAAAGGTAATCAAGGTTTGGTTATATTGTGGAATTTATGTTTGGTACCTTTAATAAACCCATTTACTAATGCTTGGTCTGAGGACATGAAACTAAAAATGCCTTCCTTTGATGTCACTGATTTTTGAGAATGTATTATTCAAGGAACAAACACTCCTTTTTATGGAGATCCTATCCTAGTAAACACATCTGTAGCTTTTGATGAACAAAAAAAAAAAAAGAAAGAAAGAAAAAGGGAATAAAGAATTTTAATCCTTCAATTGCACAGATATCCTACATTTGGCAAGCAGTTTTAGGCTCCAGCCAAGTTCTGATGACTGAGAAAGATTTCTGTGTGAGCTTCATTAGTAAGAGGACTTAGTACTATAAATCCCCTGGATACTGACAGAAAATAAAATTATCCATGCCTGCTAAAAGGGATTGGAATGGAAATATCTGAATCTGAGATAAATATTGGAAAGGTAATTTGCCATCTCTTTGCTAAAAGCACAAATTATATGTTCTGTCTTTAGTCTTTCAAGCAAGGAGGGTGCATCCAACATTCCTGAACAAAATCCTTCCAACACACAGCAAGATTTGCCTGGAATTATGGATATTATTTGTGGATATAAGTAGTGAATATATTCCACTCTTGATGGCCATTGCACCTTCCTCTGACAGAATTTCCTGACTTTTTGGGTAGGTGTCCCAGATCTGGCAGAGATAATGAATTTTCTCCCTGGTAGCTGATCTGTTTTGAATTTAGGATGAGAATGGTGTTGATAATGATGCTTTAGTTGCTGTCAGGGTTAAACACTTGTCGCTTCTAAAGCTGTCACCACAGAACTTGTCACCTCCAAACTCGCTCCTCTCCCTTCCCCAGAGCTCTTCTCAGCAGCCCATGGCAAGGATCCCACAGAAGACACAGAAATAGGACATTTCTGGGGTTCTGCCAGGGTCCCAAATTTAGGATTTTTAACACATAGGACAAGCCAATGGCGCTTGTACTGGGCAGGCCTGCAGCAAATTTCACGTGTCCAGCCACAGCTCAGTCACCACCCCTGAGCACAGATTGCAGTTCTCAGGTGATTTTGACTCATTGGTTTATTCCACTGACCTGTTATTCTGCAGTGAAATTGTTCTGAAATACTAAATTTGTGAATCAGAGTGAACGTTCATTGGAGCATTTACAGCCCAGTGCCATGCCATGGGTTTTTTTTCCTGAAACAAACCCAGACAAAAGAAAAATTGAAAGAAAAAAAAAAAGAAAAAAACCATCAGAATGCAGTAAGTTTTCCTTATTTTCTCTCCAATTTTTACAGAGCAGAATCTTTTAGAGGAGTAGCCAAAGGGAATAAATGAATTAAAGACACAGCTTTCCATTGTTCCAGTTCTAACTGAAACAAAATGAAAAGTGATACAGAAAACATCCAAACTCCTTCCAGAGCAACTTTTGCTGCACCAACAGAGCTGATGTTTATTTAAATATTGAAGGGTGGATAACAGAATAAAATTACCTAAAGCATTTTGTTGCATGTTGACACAATCTTATTTAACTCAATATCAACAAAACTCAAACACACGAAGACAAAAGCAGTTTAAGAGAGACTTTAAATAGAAGGAATAATAAACAGCATTTATGTAAAGAAGATGAAGTAAATATTTTTAGGATTTAAATGTATTTAATGCCCTAAACAATGTTGGTTTATGTACAAATTCATTATAAATTCTAGGTATGGGGATTGTGTTGTTACATTGCGGGAACTTAAAAGGAAAAAAAGAGAAAAAATTGAAACTGGTGTGACTGTATCACCCATAAAGCTGTGCCATAAATGTACAATCCTAACATTCATGGCATCATAAATCAGAATTATATTGATATTGAATTAGGATGATGGAAAGTAACAGGGGTGAACTAGCATGGGTAGAATGAATTAGGCAAGATGGTAACAAAATAATGGAAAAGTAGGAACATGGAAAATATGATGCCTGCAATAGTTAGGTAATGTATTGAAAAGCAGAGCAGATGAAAATTGTGTATATACATACATTAAAAAATTCTCACAGTTGCTGCCAGGAACCTTAATTTTGCCCAGAGCCATGGATTATTAATAAAATAGCCCAATCTAAACACAAATAAATCCATTGTGTTTGGAAGATGAAAGAATTATAAATTGTTGTAAAATACCATTTCTCTGAATTGAGCAGCATCCAAGTCAACTTTATAAGCAACAGCTGTGAAAAAATTTGCATGGCAAAAAAGCAAAAAAAAAAAAGAAAAAAAAAGAAAAAAAGAATTCAGAAACAAAAGCAACCACACAGTTGGGGAATAGATGTTCTGGGCTGTTGCTCTCTTGGCTGCCGAAGCAAATATTTGGTGTCAACATGGACAAATAAATATTGTATGTCTGAGTCACCATTTCAAGCACAGAACTGCTCAGTCAATGGCAATGTGTATTAACAGGATTGCAATTCTTTCCCAGCATTTTCAATGTATAAGCAAGAGCCTTCAGGAAAAAGAAACAATAGAGGCTGTCCATGTGTAAAATGTGAGGGGAAGGTTTTGGACTGCCATCAGTGTTGCTAACTTTTACTATTTAGATGGGTACTACTTCTTAAGGTTTTTAAACAGGTGCCTCTGCTTGAATTAAGGTGCAAATGAAGTCAATAGTGTGGAATTTTTTTTAATAGTAAATGTGAAAGATTGAGATAAAGTGAGAAATAGAAAAAGAGGTGGTGAGTGGAGAGAAAGAGAGTGGCAGAAATGGAATAAATAGAAAATATCACCACTCCATGGATCCTAAGTAGCTGTTTTTCTCTTATTGTTGTTGTTGAGTTATAGTGGGCAAATGGCTTAAACAGTTGTACAGATTCCACAATGATTTTATTCTTTTTTTTTCCCCTCCCCAAGCCTTCATTACATCACTTGGTGCTCTCTGGTACCAGGCTGATGAAGGAATAAAAGTCATTGCTAAACTCTCCAGAATGCTGAGAATGCTTTCACTTTCCATTTTATGGCCAGTCTGCATTTATATTTGACAATTCTGGTTCAAGAAAACTGTCCATGTTGACTGGGTAAGCAATTATTTTCTGGTAAAATGAGTTCAGAATCAGTATAAATTCATAAATTCAATTGGGCTTCCTGAGTCTGCAAACTGACAAATCTCTATTTTTGGTGGTTTAATAATTTACAGACAGCAAGTAGATTTCATCTCAGAAAATCACAAGAAACAGGATTTTCATGCACATGACACAGCAAAACAACTTCACCAACAAATCAAGACCAAAACACTCTCACAGGGATAGTCCATCTTCATAAAACTAGGGGGTATCATTCTTAAACAGGAAAAAAGCAACATTTTTTCTCAATAAAAATTATGCTAGCACATTCTTTTAATCTCAGGAGATAATTCCTTTAGCCTCCTAGCAATTGTATGCCATCCTTTTTCTTGTACTTCTGCATAAGCTCATGAAACAAAACATTTTACATAGAAACCTGGACATCTGACACCAGAATAGTATCAACAAAGTTATGAATATAAAAGAGTTTGACAGAGGAAGCAAAGGGCAATTTCAGTAGCAGACAGCACTTCATTAGTTACATGGGTGTCTACAGCATCTTTGCAAAACAAGGAAGAAGAAGAAGGAGTGCAAGTCTAAATTTGAAGAAGTAAAGCTGTTCTGTTTTATTTTTGCTGTACAAAATCTCCAGTGTTTTCCTAAGTCCTGTGGGGCCCGGGACTGAGAAATCCATACTCAGATCCCCACACTCCTTAAAGACTGAAACTTAATGAAATATATTCCATAAATATAGTGGGGTTTTTTCTCCCAAGTTTTCCCCGAGTCCTTTGCAGATGATGCTCTCTAACAGTTGTGTCTTCCCAACCCCTTTCTAAACACTGAACAGGAATTATCCTGAATTTCCCTTACGTATTTTGAAGCCTATTCTGCAAGGAAATGAAGCTCTCCATCTATTCCCAGGATTTTCACAACTTTCCTACACAGTTCCCTGCTCAGGACATTTTGAGCAGCTCAGCCCAGCCTCGGATCTCAGGGTAACAGAGCTGCACATTTGTTTGCCATTCATGGAAAGCATAAACAGCTGAGGCTTTAGGAAGTCTATTCACAAGCACAAGAGCCTGACAATATTGGGTACATGTGGACATTTCTGAAACATCCAGCAGCTAATTCAGAGCTTTCTGGAGCCATCACAGAAGCTACACATTTTTACAAAATAATCTGTTCCTTTCCATTACCTCACACTCTGCTTGCTACAGGGATTTCAATCTGGGCTCATCCTTATTTGTGCAGGGGAAATTAAGAGGAGGAGTCAGGGGCTGCTTTTAGCACTTCTGCAGAATCCTAACCTTGCCATGAGAAGTTCTTTAAGACACTCTTTTGCCAGGTCTCTATAGCCTTTAAGTTTGTTTGAATACAGATGGGATACAGGAAGAGTTTCTAAGAAATCAGTGTCCCCCAGTTCACTCCACAGGGACAAAACCCCAGGGATATTTGTTCTGGTTTTACATAATTGCCTTTGATCTGTATTAGTCACAGTTCCTCTAAATGTTTTTACCTTAGACATCGCTAATTTCTTCTAATTCCAGACATTTCTGAGGGTTCTCAAAGTGTTACCCATAATTGGTAGAAACAGGAATGGAAAGCTGGGCAGCTCCTTTGCCATTGCCTCTGTGCTGGGTAGAAGGCCCATCCCTCATCCCACACAAAGCATTGAAACTCCTTTATTTCTGCCATTTTTTCAGGATTAGGAGATGGTGGAGTGCAAGGACGTTCTTACAGTCCTGTCCTTCTGCACTGATGTTAGGGATGATGTGCAGACTTGGAGCAGCCACCTTCTGAAACAACTCCTGGGGGAAAAACCTGTGTGCCTTACAGGACAATTCTTCATTCCTCTTTCAAAAACAAGGTGAGAATGGAAATTTTTATTATTGCTTGCAGCCATGATGAATGTGACAATTTCCCCTTTTTGGAATGTCAATGAAGAGGAAATAAACCTTTGTGGGGACCACAAACACCACATTAAGGGGCTCTGGCAAGGTCTCAGAGGGACTAGAAACATTAATATGTCAGATATTCACAGGGAAGTTTCTTTTGAGAGGAGCTGGCTGTCTCTAGCATGAACAGTTAGATTCAATAACAATGCCTGTTGCACCCTTTAGGGCAAAAAACTTCTCCTGGTGCTTTTGCTCTAAATGAATTTCAATCAGATACAAATATTCCTTCCTTATTGACGTACAACACTCTTTTTTGAATCTAAAATCCAATGCTTCACTCATAAAATTGTCACCTTATTTGGTTTAAAGAACACAGGTGTTTGATTTTGCTTAAAAGTTTTTAAAGTTGCTAAAGATTTTATGTAAACACACCTGTAACCTCAGGTGAAAAAAAGCCTCATCATATATCAAAGCATCCCAGAAAAAAAGATCAAATCACTGATATTTATGTTGAAACTGCAGATAGGCAAATGTTAGTCTTTTCTGTACAGGCAATTTAACATATAGGCACAAGAATGCACCTAACACTAAAATTTAAATTTAAACTCAGATTCCCTTTGAGTAAAAATTGAATTTTAGGAAATGAAATCCTGCTGCAGGTGGGAATGAGGTTTGTTGGCCACCACATAGGATGTAAAGTAGGTGCTGACATGTGACTCACAGACTTAAAGAGTGGTAACATTAAAACTCATTTTACATTTCTGAATATTCTGAACAGAAAGACATCTTGCATTGAAGCCTTCAAAGTACCTTTCTGATGAAAGAATGCACAGCTTCTTTAGAAAAGGGCTTTGTGTGATTTAAGGCCTGTTTTCTCTTTGATAGTCAATAAGACTGAACTGCTTCTGAAACATTTCCTCATTTCTTTTTAAGTGAAGGCAACTGGCTGGAGCCAACTCTTCATTTCTAAACAAGCCACTCTACAAAGATTCTTAAATGAACTTAGAGGATTCTTAAATGAATGTAGAATCCCAGAGGGAGGAAAAAGCAGGGAAGATTAGAGAGAGGGGTGTACTCTGAAGCACTACCTTTTCACACTGAAAAAGCTGGACTGAAGCTATAAATAACTATTTAACGCTAGTGAATTTTTGTATGAAATGATTTAAAAACTTTATATATGAAGCTGCACCAATTGCCAGAGTGCATTGAAAGAATTTTTTCCATTGTCTTCAGGTTTCACTCCATAGGCTCTGTGTGACCTCACATCTGTTTCCATACTGAGTTGCCATGGAGCTTCCTGGTGATGGAAATCTCGAACAGGCTGAGACAGAAAACATGTACGTGGATCA
The DNA here is from genome assembly GCF_031753505.1 of Anomalospiza imberbis. NCBI lineage: Eukaryota > Metazoa > Chordata > Aves > Passeriformes > Viduidae > Anomalospiza > Anomalospiza imberbis. The sequence goes on from NC_089682.1 coordinate 32,120,240, forward strand.
GTATCCTGGAAAATGTGACTGGATACCTTTTGACTTCCACCGGATAGAGCAGAATTAAAATGAAATCCAGCAAAAAGGTACATGCACGCTCACCTGATGTTGAAATTAAAGCAAGGGAAGGGGATATTTGCTGAATAAGAATATGGCACATGAAATTATACTCTTATTTATGTCAGTGGAAGGTCTAGCCCAAAAACAACACCTATTTGTTAAAGTAATTCACTCATAAGTGGCATAATTTCACACTACAGTTTTACAGAGCAAAGTCCCTCCTTTTTTCATTGTCTCTAATTGTGCAAAAACAATATTAATCATGACAGGAAAAAGTGCTCACAGTACATAAGCAATGAAAATGGCAATTCTGAGGTGGGCAACGGTGAGGCCTGAAATCAAAAGCCTATCTTTGAAAAATACTGAGGTGTTTTTGTTGTAGCAACAAGTCAAGAGAATAGGGAATAAGGAAGGAAAGTAATTTAATGTCTTATCTACATCCAGGATTCTATCTTCTATTTTGATATCCCTTATTAAATCCACAAACAGATGCAACCATTTTATCTGTTTCTCTGTTTTATCTGTTTCTTCTTTGTTCTAAACAAAGTTCAGTCAAAAGATGCCTGGGAGAAAGTGCATTTCCATTTCCATTTACCAGGGAGGATCAGACCACTGAGATTCCCTCCTTCATTCCTCCTCCTGCTGGAGACTGAAGGAGGAATGAAGGAAGCAGCAAGACCTAACACCACCTCCTAGGATCCTGCAAACTGCTCTTAACTGTATGCAAATTCTGCCTCATTCTGCCTCAGTACTGGTTTAATTACAGCCCTAAATGCTGGCCTTGCTTCAAAGGAGCTCTCCAAAGAGCTGGGCTGAGTTCTGAGTGTCCCACCTCGAAGAGCATCCCCACAAAGGATGAAGGATTTATGAGTCTGGATCTCACCCAAACCAAATTTGGAAGGCACCACTCAAATTTGCTTTGAATCCCCCATTCCATGCAAACCTGTTGAAAATCCAGGTGAATCAAAACCGTGCAAAAACCCGTTTCTGTATCCTCTTGTGAACCCACACTAATTCAGCATTTCAAATCCATATTAAATAAATTCACGTGGCTCTACAAGGGCAGGGACCTGGCCCTGCAAAGGCAGAGGCCTAACTTGGTCATTTTGGAAAGAAATTCAATAGGAAATAAAACTGCAATGTAACATCTTGTCTAACACCAAAACTGTGTTTAATCTCTATGTCTAAGGATAAGATTGTTTTCCTTTCCTTTTTTCTCTGATGCAGAATTGATATTTGAACAAGAGCCAACTGAAAATGAGAAGTTATGTGGTATGAATGTCATAATCTTTGATGAATGAAAACTTCAGTGGATGCAAATCATGCTTTTAAAGGTATTTGAAAGAAAAAAACAAACAAAAATCATCTTGATTAGGCATGGGCCTAAAAATGTAGAAGATTCATATAATTTGTTATAGCATTTTCCAGTAGGATGGCTCCTCCTTTATCCCTTTGCCACAAAATATTACTGGGAATCACTTTATATTTTTAAATGCAGGTTGTGACACTCTTTTCCTCCTCTTTCTTTTCTCTTTTCTCTGTCAGATGGAATCTCATCCTGCAAATCTTTATATTGCTTTAATATCGAATGGAGTGAGCTTTACTAAAGAAGAAGCAGATTGCTGGACTCTCTTTGGAGTAAGTTCCATTAGCACTTAATCCAGCTGCCATGCACTACATCATGATGTCACCCAGAATATAATAAGAAAGACTAAAATGTGAATATTTTTACACTCTATGTTTTTAAGGCTGCAGCCTTGATGGCTTTAGCAGACAGGGACTCATTATATTTATTACCTCTGATATTTCTTTAGCTGCCTAGAGCTGATTTAAATTCAATATTTGGAACCGTATTTTCTAATATTAGGAAATGTGCTAAAGCCTCTTTCTTTCCACATCACACTTTGTAACTTATTGCTTTATTTCCAGCCTGTCTGATATTGACAAATACTACACAAATTCTGAATCCAGGGACCCAAATATACTCTGTTATGTTGTCCAAAGAAGAAAAATTTGGCCTAATGCTGTTATTTTCATTTGCTGTATGAATGTTCTACTTAAAATATTTTAGGAGCAAAAAATTTTGTGCCTGCAGCTCTTCCAAATATCTTGATAAAATTGATGTCAAACTTGGTTTCTGCATGGTGGCATAGCTGGATCAGATCCCAGGGGATTATGAGGAAAGAAACTGCAGTGGGAGACATTTTAAAAGTTGATTCTCAGAGTAAAAGATATTTAAGAGTTCACCTGCACAGTGAACACAGCAAAACCCCAGGAAATGGCATCCACAGGTGCTGTGCTCCAAAACACCCCAAACAGAGAGGCACAGATTCCCTACAGGCATGGAATAAGTGTTGGCACCTCTTGCAGAAGTTTTTTTTTTTTTGGACATTCCAGCCCAGCAGATGCCACATAAAAGTTCCTTAAGAAAACAGTTAGATAAGATCTATTATGATGTTAAATCTGAATACAAAAACAGGTTGCCTAAGGCAATGGGAGGCAGATAATGAAAGACCGTGTGGGAGTGGCTGAAAATAGGTTTGTAGACTTAAAACAATAATTTAGAAATCTAGTTCTTTTTATAATAACACTAAAGGTGGAGGAAAAACAAAACAAACAACAATCCACTGGAACAATTGCTGTGTTCTCTAAAGTGGGGCAGGGAGTCATAGTTTTTATCAATACAAAATAATCCAAGATTCTGATTAAAAACTAAAACCATTCCCCAAAAGGATAGTAATGAAAATGTACCAGCTTGTCTCAAAGTGTGGTGGATTTGTCAAGAAATCTTGCTTTTAAATATCTTATCTTGCAAATGGTTTGCTTTCATTTCATTGGTGATTTTAGGGAATAGCTGTCATTTATGGCAAGGAAAATAAACTTGGTGTGTGAATGGTCTGATATTGAAAATTGAGGTTGCATTGTGGAAAGATCCATGCAGATGCTTTGCATTAACATTAACATCAGTATTCATTTAGTGAAAGCCAATGCATGTGTAGAACTCTGAGTAAATGACCCAGTATAGGCAAAAGATCAAATTAAATTTATGAGCTTTAGTGATGATAGAAAACCCTATTGTTTTGGTTTTTATTTTTAAATTTCATTTTTCAATGTCTTAAACTTGTTACCGTGTTTATTCCTAACCTAGAAGAGAGAAAGTGGCATAAAAAGATATTATAAAAATGTCCCAGATTCCCAGCAGATTAAACCTTTATCAGTGGCAGTGAGGAGACCACCCCAAGTGGTTTATGATGCAAACTGCTCGAGAAGAGAGGTTTAGGTTAAAATTTTGGCCTTGTCCATGTAATTAAACTTCTGTCCACCTCCTAAAACTGCACATTCTTTATGTTCAGTTCTTTAATTGCTTTGTGCTTGACCTCATGAAGATAGACCACATAAATCTGAGCCTCTGCATTGCTGAAATCAGCAGGTTTGTGGGATCAGGATCTTGCTTGGAGGGACCTGTTCCTTCCACAAGGAGAATTATCTCCATGTGGGAGATCTGAAGCAGGCTTGAGGTTGAAAACACCCTGGGCAAACCATATTCCCAAAGCTGTGCAGGCACCTTGGGCATCTTTGGGAGATCTCAAAGGTCCATTTAATCAATTAGGTTTTAATGACCCCGCTTGTTGGTCTAGAGGATATGGGATGGAATTTCTCACTGGATCAGAGAAGAATAATTAATAAACATTAATTCCCAGCTAGGGTTAAACCAATACAGCATGAAGTAGCTGCAAGGTTTATGAAGGATGAGAGAGTAAACCAGAAATTGCAGCAAGCTGCCCATGGGGAGAGGCACAACCAGCAACAAACTGCTCTGCTCACTTCCCTGGGTCTGCTTCATCAGTTACCACCAACTCCAAAGGATTTGTTCCTGTTTATGTTTTAATTGTGAAGGTTAATAATCTAATTTCTAGTTTAGAAAGACCTGCTCAATCACAAAAATCATAGAATGATTTGGGCTGGAAGGGACCTTAAGCTCAACCAGTCCAACCCCCTGCCATGGCAGGGACACCTCCCACTGTCCCAGGTTGCTCCAAGCCCTGTCCAGCCTGGCCTTGGGACACTTCCAAGGATCCAGGGGCAACCACATCTGCTCTGGGTACCTGTGCCAGGGCCTCACCACCCTCACAGGGAAGGATTCCTTCCTTTTATGTGATCCTAAACAAAGCTGAAGCCCCAGGTTTGACTTAGTGAAGTGTGTTCTTGAGGATGTCTGTAAGGGCAGCTTCTTCAAACCTTCCAGCTTTGTTACTCAGGGAAAGATCAAACAGCAGCAGCAACATCTTTAAGTACTACTGAACTTCTGGACTTTCCATTGCTGCACGAAAATCAATGCACACCAATGGTGTGAAATCAAATTAATCTATTTTCCACTGAGTTAAAAAACCTGAGGGGATACAACCCTAGGTGGGCATTTAGCAATGTATAATTACCTTAGAAGTGTTAATGCACTCCTGTGCAAACACAGGCCGCTAAATTGCAGCTTCATCTCTTGAAGGAGGCAAAACACCATTGCTTATTGTACTTTGGTGTTAGAAATAACCTCAGCTTTAACTGTTACCTTCTTGTTTTTGTGTCCTTTTTGCCTCTGAAAGCGAGAACACTCTTCATGCTCCACACCAGCATCCCTGCAGGACCTGCTCTGAGTGAGGCTGTGGGAAATCCAGACAGCTCACCACGGTGGAGAGGTGACCTCCCTCTAAAAGCAAACAGCCCCTTTTGCCAGCAAGGATTCCACTAAAATGGAACCCCACTGAAATGGAATCCCACCAAATCCTGGACGTGTGCTTTCCTTGGCTGCAGCATGGGCAGCCTGCCCTGCACTTGGGAAATTGTTACAGGAGCAATTTTCGCTGCTGTGAATCGCACTGGAAATGTTTTCTATGGTCTGGCACTTCATGTGATGGGCCCACAGATAAATGACCCACCTCTAAACCCAAGTCAATCCTTCCCTGCAATTATTCAGGAAAAGCCACACTTTTTCTACAGAAATCAGGTGAAATAATGTCAGTTCTGATTTCTTCTGTCTTCTGGATGTCCATTAAGGCCACTAATGACATAAACTACTTCTATGGTAATATGTATATAAACAGCATCCCTAATTTCTGTTTTCTCTGTGAAATCTGGATATAAATTGCTGTTAAATATAAATATCCCTTTAAATAAATTCAAAACTGGTGGACAGAGAACATTTTTCAGTTTCCTACAAAAGAAAGGACAATGAATGTAATGACAATGGACAATCATAGGTTGTCCTTTCTCTATGCAGTTTAGTGGGGAAAAAGATGTGCAAAGTATAAAGTTAAATATTTTTCTATAGCTATTGAAATAATTATTAAAAAACAAAATATGAACTAAATTAATAAAATCCATATTGCAACTTGCCAAGTCACTGCATCCACAGAAGAATTAAAAAACAAAACAAAACAAAACAAAACAAAACAACAAAAACCAAAAGCCAGAGGACAGCTGCTATGTTTGAAGTTTGGTGGGAAAACAGCACTTTGTGTATTTTCAGTGGCTGATGACTTATGTTAAAGACAGACTGAATTCAGGTGGGCTCAAGCTGCTGTGTGAAAACCAGTCAAGCAAAGTACAGAGACTTCCATAACTCCCTAATGAGATGACTTTTTCTCTCTCCTCAAAAACCCTAGAAAATAGCAAAGCTGCAAACACAGACAAACCAACCTACACACAAATAAATACAAGAGAAATGTCCCTTCCCAGACATTTTCCACTGCTCCAGTATTGTCCCTTGCTGTATCAAATCTCACATTGTAAGAAAACACGTCAAACCCAGTAGAAAATAAAGGCATTATCAGCATTGTTCCTGTAAAAGTGTCTTGCAATAGAGGAATTAATTTCTCTTACAAACTCACACGCTCACAGGAAACTCTCCTGGGATATGATCCCTTGCTTCAGCGCACTCCATAAAGGGGAGGAATGACAGCAGGTGGATAATTCCTGGAAGCTGCCCTGCCAAAATGAAGTTCCCCACATCCTGTGAGCCACGTGGGTATGAGGTTTTTTTCCCCCAGTGAGAAAGGCATACTGACTTCTGCAGATGAACTCCTTTTCCCCAGTGCTAAACCCACGTCAGCATCGCTCCTTTGCTCTTTTACACCTGCTGGAAGTCACGCTGAGCATCAGCAGGATTCCAGGCATGGACAGAGGATGGACAGACAAACTGCTGTTTAGAAACATTCAAACTGAACTCAGAAGCATGGGAGGGACAGAGAAATTGCTGGGTTTCAAAACCTTCAAATCGATCTCAGCCTTCTCCATCCCCTCCTGCTGTCGGACACCTGATGGCTCCAGCAAAACCTCACTGTCTGAATGCTCCCTGGAAGCAGGCATAGGATGTTTTGGGACCCTCATCTGAGTGTCTGGAGAACTTGTGCACCCTCTAATCTGCTTTTTTGGTTATCCTGATTGCCACATGCAAACCCAGCTGGCTCACACGGGGTGTTCCTTCCTCAGCCCTTTGCAGGGTTCCCTCACTGGGAGGCCACTTGCCAATCAAAATTAAATTCCAGCCTCGTTCTCCCAGTGACTCAGAGCTACCCACCAGAGACTCAAGGAAGGTCAAACAAGATTTATCCTTTACAGCTTAACTGAAAGTGTCTTTTCCTGCCAAATACCTCTGTTATGTCTATATGGCCCAGATCTCCATCCTCAGTTGTTTATTTACAGATACCAGCAGTGCCACAGGCAATTACCTTTAAACATCCTATAGCAATGCTTGATAAATAGAAAGATATTGTGTCTGTGGAGGCTTTCTTCTAACATTTTAAGTATTGCTTAAATGCTTTTAAAAGCTTTTTGCTCAATCAGGCCCCAAGAAAAAGATGAGATTGCTTCCAATTTGAATAAGGAAGTTCTGCAGTCGATTTAGGAAAGAAGTAAGGACTACCTGACCTTTGGGCAATGTAATCAATATCCTGTTCTGAAAATAACAACTCACCGTCCTGGAATAGAGGCCAAGTTAGGGCCTTTTGTCCCTTGATTCTATGAATATTTTAGTGAAGAACTCATAGCTAGTTTTTAATCTGTGAGACTTTCTTATATAGCTATGGGCTACTGATGTTTCTGGAATACCACAGAGAAAATAAAATTTTTAAAATTATGGGCGTTTTCCAAATGTCCCCTTTACTTTTGCTTTTAATTTCTAACAATAAAGTGTATTGACAGAAAAGCCTGAAGAAGATAACTTTGATACTGAAGAGTATTTACCAACTCAGAATGATGGATATTTAAAAAAATTCATAGTTGTCTGTCACAAATCTTAAAGATTTAATCCAAGCAATCATTTAGAGATTTATCTTTTATATACAAAGGGTAAAAGAGGAAAGAACCTTGATAAAGAGTTTATCCCTGCTGTCATTCAACCCAAAGAGAGTTTTCTGTTACTGAAAGCAGGGAAAAAAATAAACCTGGGTGAATAGTGCAGTGATCCAATAAGATTTTGGAGATTAGATGAGGATCTCACTGAGCTACTTGTATATTGAAGTTAGGCAACGTTGGGTAATGAATATTAAAGGTTATGTATTGATTTTTTATTATGTTTGATTTCAGAGGAAGTAATAATAAATCCAATGTTTGAAATCACACAGGGCCAGATACACTTGCAATTTTCTTTCAGAAATCAGATAAACTACGGCATGGAGGAATTATTTTCTTAACTGAAGGAAAAACTAAAAAAAATTAATAAAAATAAATCTTTCTCTGATTGTTGAGAAACTTAGGAAAGTTCCATTAATTCAGTTTGAGGTATTTAGGTATAAAGGGAAATGTAAAGACATAAAGAAACAAAGAACACCAGATATTCCCAACTGTTTAGCCGCTTAACAGATAATTAATTTTCTGTAATTCCAAAAAGTGATCAATGCAGTTCCTCACTATTTGTTGTTTTGTAATCCATAGAAAAACCTTACAGCTTAAAGGAAATTAGAACAGAGGGTGATCATGAACCCATGAATGAAAATTTGCTACAGAGAATTTGATCTTGAAGGCTTTTTTTCAGTTTGATTGTTAACATTTTTGCTCCATTGACCCATATCTTAAAATGTGTAGTTCTCTTTTATATATACACTTGATAAAGGAAAGACCTAGTGGAATATTTTATTTTTTTTAGTACATAACTTTGTTTGAAGGGGGACCTATCTGCTGTAAAGGTACTTTGAACCTAGAGGTCACAGAGCATGGAAATACTATAGCAAATTAGTTAATGATGCTGGTTCCTTGCCAGGAAATACTACTGTAAAATGAACAGGAAAAGGGCTGGATCCTGTACCTCTAGCCTTCCTAGAGTATTGTTTCTGAGGAATGCTAAAAGCAGCTTTTCAATAAATTTCAGGAACGGCAAGAGTGGCAAGACTTCATACTTGTGATTCTGAATTTTCAACTTTCACAATGGATATTTTTTAGGTTGCTTCAATTCACATCCTTATCTAAATATTAGTTTTAACAGTGAATTGCTTTTCTTCTTTTATATTATTTTTAGCTTTCTGTTCCTAAAGAAAGTATCTGAATGGAGGATTGTGGACCCCTTTTCAGGGAACACACTTTGGTATTATTTGCATCGGATTTATTCTTCATAGAAGAAAAAGAAATGCATAAGTGAATTTGTTTCTTTATCTCTCAACTGTAGGACTAGTTGTAAACAAAACCCCCAAAGCTTTCTATCCACTGCCATCCCTTCTTGAGCTCTTATGAGTCTAAATCCATTCTAATATGAAAAAGAAAGAACAAAATTACAGATTTGTTTTTGAGAGCAACATGAAAATCCATGTGTCCAAGAACGATGCCTTCCTAAGCTGCAATCTTTAAAGAAGACTTTAAACATTTCAAAATATTATTTTGGGAAGTTTCTCCATTTGTGGAAGTACTAAATGAAGGTAATAAGTCAGCAACTTTTCTGTTACTTGAGCATGACCCTACTCCTGCCCATTTACAATTCTTGTTTTACTGTGCTCTTACATTCAAGTAACCCTGGTCTTTTAATTTTTCCCCTCCATTTAATAATCTTTCTCTGACTGCAAAGACTTGGAACATCCCCCTACATGGTGATTCTGCTTTTCTTTGGCTTATGAACTCCTGCACCATGTAACACAAAAGACATTTACTTTCCAAGAGATTGATGAATTGTAGTGAGAATTTCCTTATGAAGCAAAGTGCATTCCAAACATTTTTCCCATGACAAAAATGCTGGATTTTCATGCATAGACTCTGTATACACAGCATATATACACAGAATAATCCCGAATAGATCTTTGCGGACATAAATTTCTCCCATGACCTGATCTCTCTCAGTGTTCAAAAATTTTATGGCAGCAAAAATCTTCAAACATATTGAGATTTCCAGTTAGCTACATAATTCTAAATGGAGACATTGCAGGCATAAAGGCATGTTATTTCTGATAAGAAGATATTAGGAATGATAGAACAGGAAACAATCCATCACCAAGACTCACTGAGCTCTTCCCTGCACTCTTATAATACACATGACACAGTTTTACATATAGCCCTTAAGACAGAATTTAGAGTATTTTTCCTTCAAAAATTAATAAAAATCCCTTCCCAAAAGGGATTTTGATCTCTCTATACTTTCCATCTAGCAATAATAATTAAATTTTATATTTTGCCCATTTTTAATGTTTAAAGTTGATTGAAAATTTCTCTGATAAAAAAATATTCTCTACACTTACTTCCTTGAGTTACTACATGATTTATCTTGCTGCTGCTCCTGTCTCTTTCTCTCAGTGTGACAAAATTCTGAAACTGAGCTGTTCCCTTGTAAAAAGCGAGTCGACATCAGGATCCCAAATCAGGGAGAGATTGAACCCTTATGGGAGATGGAAATCTTTGCCATCAGTCACTCCCTAACATGGTACTTGCAAAAAACTTGGACATGAGGATGGAAAGGAGGGGGAAAAAACAACCTCAAAACAAACAAAAATAAACTCCCTGAAAAAAACCCCCACAAATCAAAAACCAGATATAAAGGGAAAGCCATCTCTCTTCATCTTTAATTATTAGGTATAAGTCCTGAAAGGCCAATTCCAGATCCCACTGAGGTTTGGGAGGATGTCTGCTATCAACAGCAAACCATTATTTTTCTAGCTCTGGTTAACCAGAAAAATTAGAAAATAAAATGGCATCAGATTTATTTAAGGAAAATTGTGTCAAGGTCTTTGTTTTTAGGGTTCTACCCTTCCTTTATCACATTCCCTCTTCTTTTTGATGTTCTTGGTGATGGCTTTCTCATGTAGAAACTCAAGTATTTCCAACCAAATAAACAACTTCAGCAGGAATTATTTGAAGGGAATATTTGTATATACAATACAATAACATATATAACACAAACCACAAAGATATTGCAGGAAGGAATTTCAGGATGAAGAATAGTAGGAAAAAGAAGGGAAAAACCCAAGAAAGTTCTCTCCTTGCTCCTGCCCTTGAGATTGCCACAGCCACCTCCTTCCAGAAATAATTCCTTCAGCAACTCAGTTCTCAGTGCCTCAGGACATTGAACAACCTTTCTGGTTTGTGTGCTTGTACATATATTTAGATTGTTAATATTATTTTACATTTCTATTATTTCTATTTTTATTTATATTCACTGGGAAAAGCATGTTTGGCAGAGAAGGAGATGAGCAATGGAGCAGAGTGACGTGGAAAAGCAGATGGAAAACCAGTGACATCTGCCAGGATAACTGGGATTGAAAATATCCCAGATCCCACTTTGACAGAACTGACTGGCAACATGGATATTTCAGGGAACTACACTCTGTGGTATTTTTGCTGTTATGTACCTTGAATATGGCAGGTTGTTTGCACATTTCAAATTTTTGTTTTCACAGCCCTGGCTAGGAACATATGAAGAAGCTGAGAATGGCAGGACACAAAATATTTGGCCACAGAAATTCTGTATATGAGTATTTCTTCTTTTTCTTTTCATATATGTGCAGTCAGCTCCAGTGGCTCAGTTTATATTTTGGCTTCAAATGCCAAGTTTAACTTGGCTCTACAACCAAGGATTTTGGTTTACCAGAGGTTAATAGCAGCTTTTCATTAAAGTTGCCCATATAAAGACACTTGAATGAAAAGCTTAGGATGTTTGACATAGTTTTCTGATATTTCTTTTAGCTGCAAAATAGACAGCATTAATATTAATGCTCAAATGTTTGAGAAAACAAGAATGTAAAATACCAGACATGGTCCAGGTGTACACATAAATTTCAGACTGAGTTTCCTTTCCTTGCATCTCTGCTAGGAGGAAGAATTCATAAATCTCTGCTTGACACATCTGTAGAAGTCTGCTCACCCAAAAAGAGCGAGGCTTGCTAAGCAGACAATTTTAGGAGGTGACCTAAAAGCAATTTTTATAAAGAATTTATAATTTCAGGTCAAACCTTAATTATCATTCTGGTTCACCACTGTTCAGATGATCACACTTGTGCAGGATCTACATCTGCACTGTCCAATCAGAAATAAAAATGAACAAATGCACAGGACTGACGAGATTAATGAAAAAAAACATGTGGCAAATGCTATTACAACCCCTATTTCCCATCAGTAACAAATGACAGCCAGCTGGGGAGTTTTCTGAGGACTGGTGAAAAAGGAAGACATTCTTGAAGCCATTGGGAAACATAATTTTTCCACGCTCTTTGCCCACCTGAACTTTCCCAACTTTTTCACCTTTCTTTCCCAACTTAATTAAAGACAGAAGAATATGGATTATATCAGATATCCAGGCTTTAGTCTGATTCTTTCTAGTAGTAATCTTGTAGTGTTATCAAATAACATGCAAAGGTATTTTTTGTGGAACGATATTAAACTTTATTTAAAATACAGTTATCAGCTTAAGGAGCTCATGATATTAGAGGTAAAAGTTCAGCCAGAAGATAAGGATCACTGATGCCTGTGGATCACTGTTAGTAACACAAACTTTCTAATAGTCTCTGCTTTCCAAAAAAAAAAAAAGAAAAAAGTCAGCTCCATATTATTTCCTGCTGTTTTCAAAGTCAGTGTTTGGCATCACTTGACAGAGTGCCCTTAATCACATTAATAAAATGTTAATTAGTAATTTCTTTTTTATATTTATGATGCAAAAAATGAGAAAAGACATAAAGATAATCCATTCATTTTCCTTTCCTTTCTCCTTCCCTTCCCTTCCCCTCCCTTCCCTTTCCCCCTGAAGGAGGAGAAGTAAAGTAAGAAGGAAGAACTGAAATAATTGAAGTAATTTGAAGAAACAACTCAAAAGAAGGGGAAAAAATCACATGGGTTTCTCAACAGTTCAACATAAATTGACTTTTCCCTACTTAATCTCTGCTCTTTCATATTTTCTTGCATAACTTTTTTTCTGGTTTTGAAAGAAAGCAAACTCTTATCCAGAGACCAAGTTGTTCAGGCTGAAATCCTTGCTGGAATTATTATTCTATATTAATAGCACTGAGAGACCACAGCCATACAGTGCTGTCCAATTTTTCTCACTTTAATTCCTAAAAAAACCCATACCATTTTAACCCACGTGTAAAGATCTGCCCTAAATTGCATCCTGGAAAATATTTTGATTTTAGAAATTTTATGCTTCCATAAGTAATAGAAAATAGATGTTCAGGTGACTCAGCTACTTTTTCTCTCTGTGTTACTACATTAATTGTCCTATAATGAAATCAGTGAATAAATATAATTAAGTAAAATAAATATTATTATAATTAATAAATACAATTAATTAAATATTTGCTTAAAGTAATATTACTTAAAATATAAATAAAAATTGCAAGAGGAATGCACTGAGCTTATGCAGTAAGCAAGGAATTATGAGACATGTAGAAGATAAATCCAAATTGATTTTTGGGTACTAGGAAAGGAGGAAATTTGGGTCCGAATCACTAAAGCTCAGCAGATCTGGAGGAGGGGAATTTGCATAAGAGGACAATCCCCTCCCTTGTTCTGAACCAGGGATGGTGACCAGCAGTGACCATGACACGAGGACTGACGTCAGGGAAGGGACACAAGTGGCCCAACAGTGTCCACGTTGGTGCTCAGGAATATGGGACAGAGTGGGAGCTCTGGAAAGGGGGAACTGGCATTGTGAATTCAAAAGCCCTTCAATTAAAAAAAAAAAAAAAACTGAAAAAAAGATTATACAAGTGCCTGTGTGCAACATAAAAAGCCTGAACTAAAGTCTACTGAAAGCAGCTTTGGTCTTCCAATTAACTCCAGCAGGCATCTCATGGATCCTATTTGTGATCATTAGGAATGAACAACAGGAGTCTCATGATTGGTCCCTAATTACCCCAAATATTCATTTAATGAACTCCTGACTGAAGGGGAGTGGGTGAAGCTCTGCCACTGACTTGCAAGAAGCCAGGAGCCCTGCCAGGATTACACAAAACTCAATTAATTGAGGGACATTCTGCTCTTACCTTCAGCACAGGTAGCAAATCTGAATTTATTTATCACAAAAGCTGAGGCAATGACTGAGGAATAATCAAAACTATCCTCTTAAATATCCAGTTAGTTATAGATATCTAGTTTTTATTAATTTGGAAGAGCCAAAGTAAGCAACCTTAGGAAAATTGTCTTTATTCAGCACTTGAAGCCACCAGAATGTTTTCCCAAACTCGTTAGAAGTTCATGAGAATTAAAGACAGTGCAGGGTTTTTTTTTTTGTTTGTTTTTTTTTTTTTTTTTTTTTTTTTGTTGTTTTTTTTTTTTTTTTGTTCACAGCCTGAAAGCTAGTAGGAAAGATCAGTAGTTTAAAAATCACCTTTTGTTTTGCCAGTTACTACTGAAATTGTTACAAATTTGGCTGTGCTGCTTGCACAATGCAAACAAATAGAAATAAATAGAGATACAAATAAATAAATACATAAACCTGGGACTGTTTTCTGCTACAGACAAATCTCGAGGTACAAGGGCTTGGTTTGGGTATTGTGGTTCTGTGTCTGGTCACAAGCTTTGGCCTTGGAGAATCAAAACAAACAGCTGTACCCCACAACAGCCACTGTGGTATCTGAGGGTGCTTAAAGACAAAAAATGTCAGGATTTAGTCATGTAGGCATTTGAACACATTCACTGCAAGGTGAGGAGGCAGAAAATTTCATTATCAGAGCAAACTACAAGTCCCTCCCCAGCTGTTTCCTCACTGATAGGAGAACAGACCTGAACTGGATGTTTTCAAGTATTTTAGGTGAACAAATTTACAACTTTTCCTTAGGAAGTAAATCTTAACCTGAATTCCCTCTCATATTCCCAGATCAGCTGGAAAAAAAAAAAAAAAAGAGGCTAAATTTGTTCTTCATATTTTTAAAATAAAAAAATTCTAAATTTATAAAGCATTCTTGTGAAGATCCTTATAGAAGGTAGATTAGAAGCACAAGAAAAATTGAGAGTGGAACTTTGGGGAGTCAAACACTGCTTGGACATTTGAGGCAAATAATTTTATATGCTTTAGTTCCCTTAAAATAAAAAAAAATCTCTCAATTCACCCTCTACTTTTAAATAGGGAGAAATATTTTTGTGTCGGATACTTCACATTAAACAGACTTCTCACATCAGTGGTGCTCTCCTGGTTTTCAGAAAGGTTTAATAAAATTTAAAATCATTGCTTTTCATCTCAGATTAGTTTAGATCCATATGAAACAGCACAGCATTGGTTAATGTTACTGTAGAATCTTCCCAGATATTTTTGCCAGTTTCCTCTTGCTTTTCTGAAAATGCTGTCTGCAACAGGCATACATGAGATTTTAGAGACTGCCACAAAATTCATATAATGAAAAAATAGTAGAGGCAGGTATTTATGAAGTAAACTGTGCCTGGGCATATGCATTGATTTGAGGATTTCCTCAGTAAGCTACTTTTGCCAAATAATTCATTTTTCCATTTAGATTGTTTAAGCTCATGGACTATTTCTGACAACAATTTAGCAATAAATTATTCATACCTTCTCAGAAACACGAAGCATCATTATCTGCTTTATACTTCAATTAATTTTCTGATGTTGGCTTCTGTCTTATTTCATTTGTAACACTTTTTAAAATTCACAGCATATGGAATGAAAATGCTCTACCGTGCCTCTTCGAATTGCATGTTGGGAGGGAAGTACTTGTGCTTAACAAAAGCACAAGTAAATACAAAATATTTTCTTGTTTGCAGAATCTCTTTGTGCCATATTCTCTCAAACAAAGCCAATGGTATATTACATAAACTTGTTTCACGGGTAGAATTTTTGTTGTTCCACCCTGCTGGGAGTTAACAGTGAGGAAGTTTCCTGGAAGGCAGTGCCCGTTTGGGATCCCCTTTCAGGGAATGCACACTCAGGGGACACACACAGCTCATGACCTCATGCCATACTCAGACAAATTCTGATCATTCTGTCTTCATTTTGAAATAAATAAATTACTATCCTACAGTTACAGCACCCCAATCTGCCCTTTGTCATGCTTCCAGGCAGAGGAATACTTCTAATTTTTTTTTCAGCTAATGCAATCAACGCCAAGCAAAAATTCCTTGTGAGGCAAAGCAGTTTCTTGAGACCATGGGAAGGTCAGGCCATTTTCCCTGCCTAGGAAGATCCTTGTACTATGAATTTAAGCATAATCTCTACATTCCATCACATCACTGATGGCAAGTATTTGGGGTATACACACAGCAGAGGCACAGAAGGAGATAACCAGCTCCTCATATCTGCAAATTCCTCAGCCATGGCCTTGTTCCAGTTCTTTGTTATCTTGAAAGAATCCTGACTTGCCTATTGCTGTGGTGCCAAAGGTCATTTTCGTAGATCAAGCTGGTTTCCTTTGTGCTGGGATATCCTGCAGAGTGCTGTTTGTTAATTGATAATTATACTTCCTTTCAAATTTGTCAGGCACTGATACTTAGGTCTTACAGAGACATCAGGGTTAAAAAGAAATTAAACTAAGCAAAAATGCACTCAGTCAGTTACATTTAGATAAAATCAAAGTGTCTGAAGATTTGAAGAGGCCTTAGGCTCAGCACATTTGTTAAAAGAAGCTGTGTACGTTCACAGAAAGATTTAGGATTGTAAATATAATTTTAGATGGCCTGTAGGTGCTTTTTAGTATTTCCTGCTTTGTCTCATTTAATTAATTGATTAACTGATGAAAATTGCTACTGGAACTCCCTCATTGTTCAACTTTAACAAATATTTATTCACATAAAGTATTTTTTCTAGTTCTGATGACTTCAGGACAGACCTGACTTCATAATTTCTCACAATATTGAATAGAGAGGATTTAGAATATAGTCAGAGAAATATCACTGCACGGACAGAATGAAGAGGAGAAATCTCTAGAAATGAGGTTCCTCTAGGTCTGGCTGTGGGAAATGGCAGGAATGGCAGCAGGTATTATACCCACTTATAAATATCTGTATCTAGGGAATGGAACTGTCTCTTGGTCTTCCAATGCTTATTGCTCTGGATTTTTCTTATTTTCAGAGAGGAAAACTGAAGAGAGGAGTTGGTTTAGCTTTTAAAATGTTTCTTTTTAAAAAACATCCCTCAGAATTCCTCAAAAAGCCCAAGAACAAAGAGGAGACTGAAGAGAATTCCTTGTTATCCAAATATTACTATCAACAAATATATTCTTGGCACATTGTTAGTGATATTCTTGTTAAAAACCAAATTCTACATTATTTGATTCAAATTAAGATTCACCAACTTGTGCTGCTTCTGAGCCAGACATGAGAAAGCTGATGACAATACCAAGTTTTGGATCTCTGAACTCAAAGTTACTTCAAGTGACACTTCAGTATTGGACCACAATCTAGAGAAACCTTGTAGAGGTTGAATCTCATGGAGGATGGAACAGCTCTCAAATATTCCCTTTGTGTTACAGCTCTCTTATACAGCAAAAAAATTGTGATTATAGGGTGTAGATGGCTTATTTAGAATAGTATCTCTTTACCTTATGAGGATGTGGATGTTTAGAAAGACAAAAAAAAAAAATTCAGAATGTTCAATAATCAGAGAGAAATTACGGAATTCTTCTGGTACACTGAAAGAGAGGAATGCTTCAATTCTGTTAACAAGATTGAGAAACATCAAGGTGCCACTGACTGAACATCCTGAGCTGTGAACAACAGAGCTCACACTGCCTCAAAAAGATGTGGTTTTTCAGCAGAGGTTAACAACTTATTTTTTCATTATTAAAAAGCTGAAGGATTAAAAGATGAGTATCACACAATGGAGAAAAAAGAACTCCTGAGGCCTTTTGGAAACAATGTTCTTCAACTATGTAAATTTGTTTGTAAATATTTTCTTTCTAGGAGTGAAAAAGACCTTCCTGGCATCTATGAAAATATCATGACATGGTGAACGAAATAAACTGTTTGGAAAATGGTGATATCTGCAAGATCATTCTGCTCCCATTTCAAATTCAAGTTTTCCTTCCAGTTTCACTTCATACTTCACTAACAGCAGATCTAACTCTGCTATAATTATTTTTCTGTCTAAAGTTTTATTTTCTTTTTGTATTTCCCTGTGGGATGATCTCTTCCCTATCAATCTATGCCTGCAGCACTCGGAGCATTATATCCCTCTGCCCCGTGTGCGTGCTTTACTCTTCCCACTGCCAAAGCCTTGACAAAGAGCACTGGTTGGGAACATTTTGGAGCTGCTGTTTAATTGTAGCAGCCCTGCCAGCTCAGGATGCCAACAATAACATACAGTAGATGCTGTGTGTGGCTTTCCCCTCACTCTTGGGATAGTGTTTCTGTGACAAGGCTGGATAATGAAGTGGGATGCAGCAGAGAGCAACTTCTGCTAGACATGTGTACATGTTAGAAGCCATGAGGCTGAACATTCACACAGCCTTTAAAGGAAAAAAAAAAACAAACAAAAATTGTGCTGCTAAAATGCTCCCAGTGTCATTTTTAATGACAAAAGCCTTGACAATATGTGGTGGTTCATCCTTTTAACAAAGCACACAAGTTCCAGCCTTGAAAAACTTTGCTAAAGTCGCTGACTTTGGGGCCCACTTGTCATGTGCAGATTCAAGGGTTATGTAGCTTTAACATAGATCAAAATTTCGGTTTCCCCTCTTGTTCAACAAGGTCATGGAGAAACTACAGAATTCTTCAGGTAAACAGAAAGAGAGAAATGGCTCATTTCTGACAATAAGGATGGAAAACATCAAAAAGTGCCCCTGACCAGCATCAAGGACTGAGCGTCCTGAGCTGTGAACAACAGAGCGCTCATTGCCTCAAAAAGACGTGCTCTTTCAGCAGAGGTTAAAACCTTTTTAAAATTATTATTAAAAAAGATGAAGGATTAAAAGATGTGCATCATTTTGGTGCACATTTGGTTTGCATTTAAGAAAAATACTTGAAACTTTTGCCCTCATAAATGCAGAGTTGAGCCCAGCCTTCACACCATGTGACTGACCACCAGCCTCAGGAGCAAACACGAGGAATAAACACCCAGCTACTGATAAAATCTCTCATCTTATCTATTCACCTTCTGTTCTATCATCCCGAAAAGGTAATATTCAAGATATATACCTACAGTCCATGAAACCATGATTTTAGAAAAATTTAACTGGCAAAAGAAACCATTCACAACGAGGGTTTGTTGTTGTTTTGGCACGACAAACATAGCACTTGAGGTGTGCACAGCAGGCTTTTCCTTTCCCTGGCGACTTTATTTAGTCCCCTGTGCTCCTTTCCATGTTTCCAAAGATACTGGCCTTTAACTTGCCCTCTGCTCATGCACAGTGCTGAGCAAATAAACAGGGGCTGCAAAGGACAATTTCCTTCATCAGGACATCTCCATCTAGCTGCCTGCTGAATTTCAACAGCTCCTGAGGCAGCAGAGAAGTCACAAAGTTCATGATAATGACAAACCTTCTGAAGACAACCTTAGAACTGATGGCCCAGACTGAATGAAATGAGAGAAAGAAATTTTGGCGATATTTGTTAATATTATTCCAAACAGCTACAGCTGCAATCATGGTAGGACTTCACTGTGTTTGAGATCAGGATTAGCTCATGTTCAAGGACAAGTTAAAACCCTCTTTGAGGGGCATTTTTAATGCAGAGAACAGAATATTATCAAAATAATCCAAGCCCAACAAAGAGAATGACTTTCCAAAGGCAAAAATCTGTGGCTGCCCTCATACAAAGCAAAAAATACATTAATAAAATAAGAAAAGCACAACTTTCCAAAAACCTTGAAATTGGTGAACCAGATAGAGATAAATAAATGCTTTCAGTAAAGCAGGCCATTGAATACTTTTCATTAAACTGCTTTTCACTTTCCTGGCACTTTTAAAATACTTTTGGCATCCAAAACCATGGGAACACTACTTGAAACTGCTAAAATACAAGGCTCAACAGTGTGCTCTGGAGAATTTTTCACCAATTCCTCCTATCTGCCTGCTAAATTTTTAGATTACAATGCTTATCATTTAGCCCTCTGTTTATCTGTTTATTTTGGGCTTTTCCCCCCTCTTGAAGCTGGGAAAAGCAACAGCACATGCCACACTTAATTCTACAAATCTGCTCCCTCTTTTTGCTATTCCCCAGTGCCTCAGAAAACAATGCTTCAAAATATACTCTGTTTTTTTTAATTAAAATTAATATGGGTAAATTTTATATAAGTATGAATGATTTTTCTCCTGCCTTGGCATATGCCTACAATCAAATTTTGCTAGGACTAACACATTATTCTCTGGGTCCCTGGGTACAAACAGGCTGAGTCTTTCTCAAACCATCAGAGTGACCCATGGCCATGTTGATTCTGGATTTATCACTGTTATCAGAGGAACAGTTCAGCTCTTCAGTCTGCTTTTGCTGAGATATTTACAACTACCACACCAAACCTCTCTGTTCCAAGCATGTGAGATCTCTTTTTTCCCCTGCAATAACAGCAACAGCACAAAAAATGCTATTTCTCCCAGTGAGGGCATTGAAGGAGTTCAGCACCATTAATAAAAACTTATGAAGGAGATGTTATACAAAATCTGCTACATAAAAGGCAAAATTATTATCCTTCCTTATGGGGTAGCAGAGATTTAAAAATAACTTTTCTTAATGAAGAAGGAAACCCATCCTTTAACCATTCTGCTGACTTTTTATCCTGAAATGAAACCTGTATTTCCCTCACATCCTCTCCAGTCCAAAAAGCTATATGAGAGTCCTCTCTGTGAAGATGGATGATAAACATTTTGACATTCACAGCTCCTGTCTCACACAGAATTTTCCCAAAAAAAAAGGAGGAGAGTAGCTCAGAGCAGGACTATTAAATGCTTTCTTTTTTCTTGGCGGACCTGAATGCGTGAGATGGGAAAAAAGAAGTCACTGGCACTTGTAAGCTCAACTTCATGGGAAAAATAAAGATAGTGAAACCTGTGCCTAATGCTATAAAATTGTGACTGCTGGATGCTGTGACATTATTTACATCTCCGTGCTTCTGGGTCCTTTTGCATCTAAGTTCATCTGCAATTTTTAAATCTATGTAAAACATGATTAACGAAGCACTTGCAGAAGTGACTCATTAACGAACTGTGTTTGACAAGTGTAAAAAACAGCAAAAAACCTCCTACTTCAAAAGAAGCTGCTGCTGCGCTGTGCTTTATTGACAAATTCCTGGAATTAATCCCTTCATGGCACCAAAGAGGTGGTAATTTAACCTTAGTCTCCTCAGATAATGATCTTTCTGCAAAAAAAAAATACTTTTCAAAATGCACAGTCTTGTTTGCCACAGTGTCAAACCTCTTCCTTAATACATTTGTCTGGAATATATTCCTGAAAAATTAATCAGCTGGTGAGGAAGATGATTTGAATCCTGCTGATTTGTCACCTGGAAATGATTAAAAACAGGAACAAAATGCCAGGTATGAGATGGGACCAAAGGCCAGCACAGAGAAACCATACACAGAATGAGGTGAACCAAAGAAAACTCAGAATGCCATGACTGGAAAAATGCAGTAGGGTGATCTTTGAAAATTAGGAAACCAGAGGCTAAAATGTTTTAAATGTGGTGACTATCCAGGGAAACAAAACATCCAGGAGTAAACATGCCTTGGGAGAAGCTTTAGGAAGAGAATTTTCTGCAAGAAGAAAATAAGGTTTTACTTCATGGTGGCTGTTGGGTGTTGGAGAAGCACAACCAGCACCCCTAGAGATTTCTCCTTGCCAAACTCCCTGTGCCTTCTCCTTCCTAAACCACATTGAATTTTTTGTTGTTTATCAGCTTTATTTCAATTTGGATTCTGCAGTAAATACTTTCATTGAGCCATCTTTGTGCAATGGGAAAGGCAATATGAATTTTATAAAGAAAATACATTTCTGGTTCAATAAATTAATTTCTTTTTAGCCACTTATTACATTAGAGGAGTGGAATAATACTGAAGAAGGAGCAGTTTAAAGTTATTTTAAAAATAGTAATTCCCTACTACACTACTTTGAACCTCAGAGGATTTTAAGAATAAAACTTGGTAGTAAGTTCTTACAAATAAAAAGACGCCCTAAAGTAATTTCAAAAAGGCCTTTTCAAGGGGAAAAAATGAGCTGATGTCAAATGACTGTGGAGACTGAGAAGAAATTCAGACAATTCTTCATTATAATAGATCATGAGAATAGAATCTATTTTTATAATATGATACAAAGTTAACAAACTATATTTACTTATATGCATTACTCATTTTCTCAATAGTTGGTCAAGCAAATTGTTGGTGTATCTTTC
Source organism: Anomalospiza imberbis (assembly GCF_031753505.1). Classification (NCBI taxonomy): domain Eukaryota; kingdom Metazoa; phylum Chordata; class Aves; order Passeriformes; family Viduidae; genus Anomalospiza; species Anomalospiza imberbis. The sequence continues at coordinate 32,142,015 of NC_089682.1, forward strand.
CTCTCCAGTGAGACATAAAATCTGGTAACTAAACTACTCCCTGGATAAAAGAGTGATTTTCAGTAAGGTTCAGGAGATTGCCAAATGTTTTAATAAAAGCTACATTTTTGCTATTCAAAATTTTCTTGGAAAAATCAAGAAATTCACATGGAATTTTAAGTTTTTAATATGAAAATAAAAAATATTCTACTAAAAATTTTCCTCAAGACTTCTGCTACTTACCTTTTATTTTTATTTAATGTTTAGTCAGTGTTTTTTGGTTCTTTGTTGCCAGAAAATGAAAGTGTTGGAAACTGTCAACACTAAGCAGAGCTCCAAGATGCCATTGACTTCACATTGGATTGCAGAAACCCTCAAATTCATTTCCCAAATGTTCATTCAGAAGTTTAAAAACTTCACCCGTGTCTTCCCATTGCTACAAGGAAGACAAAGGAAGGATAAATTTGCTTTGGATGGTTTGGAACATAAGAGTAGAGGGGAAGGGAAATATTCAGTGAAAAAGTAAATTTTAGGGACCACATGCTTGCAACACAACCAGAGCACCCTCATTTAATCTTACAGGACCTCAATACCCATGTAAAGGTTGAAACCTTTATTCTATATTTCTGTCAAAGGTGTTGAAAGCTATAATGGCATTTTTGTAAAGATTTTACTCAACAGAATTTGTAAAACTGGGAGTAGTGATTTACAGTTGTGTGTGCTTCAGCTTTGAGATGTCTCCTTATCACTAAAAGAAAACCCCCAAGTCTCAAAATGTCCTCAACACAATCATACTTCCTAGAAAAATGAAAGAGAAAAAGAGAGGCATGTAGCTCAAATTATTTTAAGAGTTTTGAAAAGAAAAGCTTTGAAATGCAGTTTTCTTCCTTGTTGTGTTCCCAGAGTAAGGAAGTATTTGTCACAGCCTAACAAAACTCCAGCGCTCCTGAGAAACATGGCAGCCAAGAGGAATCTGTGGAGACGTGTTTCCAAAACTCATAAATGGGTTAAACCCTCAAAATTCCAAATTCCTTGAAACCAGGCCAAGGCAAATTAAAAATAAAATAAAATAAAGAAGAGGGGCAGAGGAGGAAGAAGAAAGCTTTCCCAACTGTTTGACACTTTCCAACATGCTACTGTGTGTTGGTTATTTGCATAGCAGTGCCCTGCCCTCACCAAAGGTATTGCTCCATAAGAGTAATGAAAATAAAATAAATTGTTAACTGTGGGTGTTATGGGCACATAAAAACTAACTACATCTTGTTCCATTTTGTTAAATTGCCATATGTTCAGATTCTGGGATTTGACACTTTGCATGTTAAGGGCCTTTATGTTTTGCTTTATTCTTCTGGATAGAGGGGAATAACCCAGAATTAATTCTGCTAATGCATGGCATGGTGACTTGTGACTGCTTATGGAAATTGCCTGACAATTCTGTTAGAAAAACCCATTTTCAGATCCTTAAACTTTACTGTCAGATGTAGGCTGGTATTTTTTATGCCACTCCAGGGTTGATTTATTGTTTTACATTCCAGCCATTTCTGAGAACAAGAGAGGAGAAAATGTGCTGTTTCACCCACATAAATTGCAACAATAATTACAATAATAATAATGATGATTGAAAGTAGGAAAAAAAGAAAACAAAACAGCTTAAAAGACCTGGCACTTTTGAAAAGCAATTTCACAATGATACTACTGAAGGCCAGATGTGCCTGTCCTGATCTTTCCCAGTAAGATGCAGCCAGATTAAAGCAAGTTTAAAGAATTACAAATACAGCTCAAAATGACTAGCATCAGATTCCTGCACAGGAAAAGACACTTTTCCTCTCAGCAAAAGAGCGCTTCAGACTCTGTGAACATCCAATCTGTCCTGCCTATGAAAAGCTTGGAATTGCAAAAAACTGAAAGATATTTGGGTTGTTGTGATCTGGAGCTGGACAAAGATGGGACAGGAATATCAAACAAGAATGCAGAGTGCTCAGGTGGCTGGAAGGGTGACCACATGCAAAAAAAAAGATTATGAGTCAGGAAGAGCAGGCACTACCTAAGCAGGCAGACTGAGGCAAGGAGGAGAAAATTAATGTTGAAGGAGTGAGTTGAGGGGTGAAAAAGCTGGGATAAATAAGTCAGGAAAAGAGAAAGGTCTATTGGAGACTGGGGAACACAGGTCAGGTGTGGGAGCAGGAAGTCCCAGTCTTGAAGGTCACATTTCCTTCCCAGAACTTGCATGACATCTTAAATTATAGATGTATTTAGATATCATTTCTATTTATATATAAAAATTGCTGTTCATCCAGCCAGGAAAAGTGTCCCCCTGTGGCCCTGGTCCCTGCAGAGCAGACATCTCCCTGCTCAAGGCTCCCTCCTCTGCCTCCAGAGTCATCAGCAGAGCTCTGAACTCTGGATCCTGCAGCTCCACGCTGCTCCCAGAGGTTTTCCTTCCTGCCATCAGATGCCCACGGACCAGAACCACTTGCACATCACTTTTGGAGGGCCTCCCTCGCTTGTTTTGTGGCTTTTTTCTCTCCCTCGTGCACACACATGCACACACACACACACAGAGGGTAAAATTAGATCTGACAAGGCATGCAGATGAAAGCTGGGAAATGTTGCAATTATCGTTTCCCACGTAATCTTAATTCAGGCTTTTGAGCACGGATTTTAGGGTACAGTTCTTAAAAGTGCTGTGTCATTTTCAACAAAGAATGGGCCCTCTCTGGGAAAGAATGAGAGTCATGACATGATGGCAGTGTTACCTACAGGGATGAAAAGGCAAATGAGGCAAAACCTCAGGAAAACTAGTTAGAAATGCCAGGATCAGTAAAGAAAAGTTCAGTTCCCTTGAAACCTGATAGTCTTCTTGGTTTTCTGCAGTTCTGATTTTTAAATAATTCACAATATTCTTCATTTGACAGAAGACAATGACAACTTCTTTGCCCTTTCTATTCAGGTAGATATTGTTCAAAGAGAATGGAAGATGTGTTGGGAAGCATTTTGCTACAAAAATAATTAATAAAAATTTCAAAAATGCTTAAATGCAAACACATCAAACAGTACTTGTTGCTAAATGCTGAAACTATTCCGTTTTCACCCCATGTTCTGAGCAGAGACTTTGGAGAAAATAAAGATAAAATCTTACGAAGCCTTTTGATTTCAAAAGTTTCTCCAAGTTCTGGTCTCATGACTTGTGCAGCTGAATCCTGCCTTGGGGAAAGGGATGAGACAATAACATGCTCCAGACTTTCAGAGTGGTGCTGGACAACTCCCTGAAGCTGAACTTTTCCTAGGTCAGCTGCTGATGGGCTGGTCTGCATTTTGTTTGTCTAGACTGGCATTCCTGGATGTGACCCACAAAACAATTGCACTCTCATGGTTGACAGCTGAAGGTGGTAGGGATTTTACTGGGAATGTTCCACATCTGTCAAAATATTTGGAAAAAAAATTAAAAAGAAATCCAGATCCTGCCTAGCTTAAATTTGGCACCAAAAATGAGTGGCTAGTCAATCTCTGTGTCTGTCCTGTGGTTTGCAATTTTCACTGTGGGAATGACTACAACACTGCACTGTGAAAATGAAATGTTTGTGAAGTGGTTCTTCTCCACTGACATATCCCTGAATAAATCTCAGGAGAAAACGGATAGCATTGTTTTCAGATGTGGCTTTGACCAGCAGGCAGTAAAAGGGCCACACAATGAGCAGAAGGAAGAATTATTGAGGAGTTGCTAATTAAACCAAGCGGAGCCATCCCAATCTGTCTGGTCAGTGCACAGAATGGTGCAGAAATCTTGTGAGGGGAAGAGAGGAAAACAATTCCCCTAGAGCCCATGCACAAGAGGTAGAAACTGGATTCATGTGGGAAATTCCAGCTTCTAGGTTTCCTACTTTTCAGGCTTTGACTTTACATTTTGTCCTTTTCCTATTATTTGCCAACAGCACCATTTTAGGGGAAGAGGCTTCCCACTGCTCATATTTAATGCTGGAATTGCAGCACATCATCTTCTATGGGCAGATGCAACCACTTCAGCACATCAACTTCTTCCTTTCAACAATGTTCTAGAAAATTTCTGTCCCCAGTCACACCAATTTTTGGCACCTGGGTGTAAAATACACAACAAGGATCTCTTAAAGCTCAGGATTTTTTTTATGTGGGCACTGTATTGATTTTGTTTATGTGTCCTGCATTAGAAGCAGGGCCAGTTGTCAAAGAAAGCCTTTGTAACTGGTTAAAAAAACAGAAAGAAGAAGCAGTTACAACCCTTCCTAAATTATCAGTCTGAGAAAATATTCTCCTAACACAACTGCTTCAAGGCCACCTTCTTGGTTCAACATACCTATTCCAATAGATCAACATTTTCTCCACAGTTCCTGCCTAGTTTCAGCCAAAAACTGAGGAACTTTGTTAAACTACCTTCTCAGCTTTGCTAAACTCCATTTTCCTACTTTAACATCTACGAACAAAGCAATGAACATGAAGAATTCTCCCACATCTGTTTTCTGGAGAGAAGAATGTATTCAAAATCAATTAGTCAATTAATCATAATTTAATTTCTCTGTAAAACACAACTCCTGCCATCAGGTAACAGCACATTTTCCTCCTAGGCCTGGAAAACAAGCAGTTCTGCAGATTTTCCCTGGCATTTTTTTTGTCTACAAGTTGGTATGAAAACAGAAACAGCTTCCATTAGCTGCAGTGGCTATTGGAAACCTCATGTAATTCAAGGGCCAGACAAAAATGAACAATGCTCAGTGACCTAAATTCCTCACATATTAACACAAAGCATATTTCTGTTATAAGCCAATATTCTTCGAAGTTGTTGGAAAAGGCTGGAAATCCAAAGGAACAGGGAAGGGAACAAAAGCTGATTTTACATAAAGACACCTATGACATTCCTTCTCTCCTTTTCTCCCCTCCACCAATGCACCAGAATTATTCTAGGGATAATTTCAAGATACTCATTACTTCAGTTGCATTATAAAGCACATGATGTCACTTACAAGTGTGAATTCTCTTTACAAATATTATTTTCAAAGCTACTCAGTGTGTGGAGATACTGAAGCCCCAGGGATCTCCCTCTCTGTGTCCAAAAAATGTGCAGCAAAACAAGATGTTCCTTAAAAATGTGTTTAACAAAGAGCCTGCAAGGAGTATTGTGAAGAGACAGCCTGTTTAATAAAAACTTGATTAAGATAGATAGATAGATGTTTCTGAACTAAGATTTTGCAGACTTTATGAATTAATTCTTCTATTCCTTATTTGATAGAAATAAAAATAGCTACTATGAAAATATTTATTTTGTACTTCCATTCATTTCATGAAAAGTATGTCAAATTCAACTGATGTTGAAAGTGGCTGAGAAAATTTGGGTATTTGATTTAGGCTCTTTGGTATAACTTTAGGAGTGAGAAACAAGGAAGGAAATTAAAATTTCAAAGCAATTTAGAGGAAAGTGGGTGAATTAGTAAAGAAAAGGGCAACATTGACATTGTAAAATAAGTCAAAGGAAGAGAGTATTAAAGTGGCAACTTCAGTTTCAAATGGCTGTACACAACTTCTTTGTTTCAAACCTAGAATGGGAAACCACTTCTCACTTAGAGAAAAAAAAAGATGCAAAACTAAAACAATCACAGTTATGAAATAATTTTCTGAAGTTTTTTTTTAGTTGTGCAAAACCACTAAGTTATCCTGATCCTACCAGATGGATCATTAGTTTAGAAGTACCCCAGCTGGGACATTTAGAAGTTACTGAATAGGATCACAGCTTTTAGGAAGATTTTCTCAGTTAATTAATTTACATTGGCTTGAAAATCTGACCCACAGAAAACAGACTTAGGTTTTGACAAAGTTTTTGATTTATGATGAATTGTCTAACTTTTTTTTTTTTTGTTGTTCTCAAACTGTTCATAATGCTTCTTTAAAAGAGGTCAGAGTAGACCATGTAGGATCTCTTGGAAAAATGCACAAAGATTGTGCCCTTTCTTGGGGAAATAAATGTGTCTCAAGAAAGGGGGCAGAGGGAACTCCAAGTTAAAGAAATATAAGGAAAAGTCTCAAATTCTGTTGATTACTGAAAGGAGAAGGAAGCACCCACTGGATTTTAGAGACTATGAGGAAGATGGTGAAAAGAACTCTGCTGGGAAGCAGAAAAGAGTGTGAGGATCTTACAGCAAGGTGAAAGACTTAAATGAAAATATCAATTAAAACTTGGAAGAAAAGAAGAGTCAGCAAGGAAATCTGGTAGGAAAAAAGCCAAGTATAACCTCTTTGTTTTATTATTCCTTCCCAGCTGACCCAGGGTCACTGAGGCAGAGTTTAGTGACATTTGTTCATCCTCAAAAGAAATAAAAGATCAAGGCATAAGACACCTGCCAAAGGATCTGACTGTCTGGAAGGGGAAAGAAAATATACCCACTTGTATCTTTAAAGGAAATCTGTAGCACTCAGGGTGTTCTGGATGAGGTTCCACCAACCTCCAGGAACTCAGATACTGCTGGTGGTCAGAAATCTCAGGAAGAGGTTTGCCAGGAAGGAGCATTTGCTCAGTTGTTGCTTTAAAGCAAGTCAGTTTATTCCTAAATAACCCAATAATCCAGTTATTGTGTCCTCAATTCACCAAGAGCGTGTTTTTAATACCAGGATCAGAATCAGCTGTACCTAATGATAATCCCTATTTGTGCTGTCTGTTTCAGAGACCATATCATGTCTAAATATTCCAATATACAGATTTCAGGCAGGAATTATTTATGTTTCTGATTCCATTCTCACTAAAGGGACCAGCACTTTTCCATCTTTAGCATTCGGCAGATTCAGACATACATACTGTTGTTGAGAAGATTAAATTAAGTCATATTTTGGTGTTTAATTTCTGCTGCAAATTAGCACTTAGATTTTGTTGAAAATTGCGGCAGATAGTACATTTAATCGTCAGCAAATTAGCATTGCTTCAAATTTCCTAATTAAGCTGGTTTTTCAGAATGCTTGTAAAAGCACGTTACAATCAAGGGTTACTGACTGAGCTGAAGCAAAATTTACTTCCAAAAAGTGTTTCCATTCAACAGTTATTTGTTACAGCTACAGCAGAAAACATCTGAATTAGTAGGAATTTTAGGTCTTGTTTCAAAAGAAAATATTATGAGAACTAATCTTTTTCTATTCCTCTGTAAATGTTTTCAATTCTGTAACATGTAGAAACAGAATATCTAATACAAGAAAACCTTTCCTATTCTGGAAAATGAATGACTTCTGAAGAGTCATGTTTTCATAGGAAATGTCAGTTTTTGCCAGAAGGAAAAGTATTTTTAGAGGTGCTATTTTGGTCAATTAGACAACAAACAAAAAATGTACCAGAAAACCATATTCTTTAAAAGAATTTAGGGCATTTATCTGCTCAATTCAACAAAAGAAAAAATAAGTAGAAACTTCCATAGTTCTAAATCTAACAGAGTGGAGGCTCATTGGATTGCTGTGGAGAAGTTTTGCCCTTCTTATCTAATTGGAAGAAAGATGGAGAGAGACAATTTACAATAGCTTGTGACAGGGAAGGAGGGAATGGCTTCAGACTGACAGAGAGGAGGTTTAGATGGGATTTTGGGAAAAAATTCTGCCCTGTGAGCGTGGGGAGGCCCTGGCACAGGGTGCCCAGAGAAGCTGGAAGTGTCCCAGGCCAGCTTGGACAGGGCTTGGAGCAGCCTGGGACAGTGGAAGGTGTCCCTGCCATGGCAGGGGTGGCACTGGATGGGTTTTAGGGACCTTTCCAGCCCAAGCCATGACTGTGTAAACCTTCAGCTGATTTCATCCTAAACTGTGAGACTCTGGATGGGTGGGTGCATTTATGTCAGGGTGTATGGCACAGACTTTCCCAAATGCTGCCTTAATGTTTAGGGATTTTAAGTGCAGAGCTGACATGTGAGCCCTGGTAATAATGCTGGTTTTGGGACAGATGGGGCAGGTCCCCCCTCTGGCACACTCAGCTCAGCAGTGACCCTGATCTTTTCAGTATTTGCTTCCTCTCCCTTTGACACATTAATCTGCTGCTGGAGGAGCCAGACATTCCCTCCCTCTCCCTTGGCTGCTGTCTTTAGCTCTGTCAGCTGAATTATGAAATTATACAGAGCTGTCAGCTGGATTCATGGGATAAACATACACCCTGCGAGTTATGGGCATCCAGCATTGTTCCACAGAAATGTCCTTGCCTCCAACATGTTATGAATGCATCCCTCTGACCAAACGTTTCATAAAAGCCTGGAAAAAAGTTGGCTTTTGGCCATCACGTGCTGTGAATTATTTCACCTTTCTGATGTTGAGCATTTGGAAAAAAATGACATTTCATATATGCTTTTAGAGTCCAGAAAGAAATAACACTATTCCATCAGAGCATCCTTGTTAGCATTGCTGTGTTCTGTAGTATAAAAAACCCTTCTGCAGCTGCAGGAAAGGAGGTAGGAAAAGTCATATTCTGTCTAGAAAAAGCATCCCAGGTGAAATTATGTCATAAAATGTCACTCACCAATTTTAACAGAAGTACAATCAATACAGGCCTTGCTTTTTAGAAGTGCTTTACAGAGAGGGGCAGGACTCCACATCTTGACTTTATTAATTCATTTTTCTCACCATGAAAAGTCAGCTGTTCCAACATCAGAAGTCCACAGTAAAAAAATTCTAGGAATACAGTAAAAAATTCTCCTCCACTGAAAGATAATAAACTGAAAATAACTGGAATATCTGAATTAAAATGGTCCTATTTTCCAAATGTCTCAGGGGTCTAAATCACACAGACTTGAAATTTCTTAATATCAAAGCTTGAACTTTAGCTATAATTCTATTTATAGGCAGACTGTTTTTAGTAGGTGAAAGCAGTGTAGGACTTGTGTACTTCCAACATTCTTTGTATAAAGTTCCCATGTCAAAGCTGTATTTTATTGTAGAAACATCAATTTTACTCTAAGTGGTAAAACACTGCAGCAAGGACAGGAAAATCTAGATCAGAATATTCTGGAAAAACAACTTATCTCTGGGTTTTTTCTTACAATTAACCCACCATGGAAATTCTAACTGAAACAATTTCAAGGCCTGGACTTAGAGATGGGAGGTGACATTCAACTTCCCCCTTTCCTATCTTGGCATAAATGATAAGAACAGTTTGGATTTTTTTGCTGAGAGTGAAAATATCTTGTTTTTTATCCCCTCCACATTCCCATTGTCAAGAAAGGCACAGAGATGATTAGGAAAAAGAGTCTGTGAAAGTGGCCAAAATCTCATATTTACCAAACACAGGCCTAGGTTAAAGATAAGATCAAGATTAGAGGCTTAGCAGTCTGACAGGGAGATCTGGAATTTACCATTTGCAGTGTTTTGGTCACATTGATGCACGAGTAGATCTGTTCTACAACTCAGCAGTCTCCAGGATTATAAATTATAAATCCCAGTGATCGTGGCTCCTGGAAGGGCTCCCAGGGGATGGCAGAATTTGGCCTCTCAGCCTCTTGTTTGCTCTGTGTGTTTGAAGATAGAGAAACTCAGACTCTGCAGCCTAGACCAGCCCTTTGGAGGCACGTTCCAGATGGGAAAAAAATCCTCTTGAATTCTGTGGGAGACCATATCCAGTGAAAATATCCCTCTGTCCTGCTCTGAGCTGACCAACACTAAAGCACCAGAGTCCAGGACAAATGAAGCTCTCACCGCATCAACCCTGGCTTGTGAACACAACAACTGAATAGGTCCAGGCAAACTTCCTTGGCTTCCAAAAGCTCTAGAGACACTCTGTTTTCATTTTTTAATGCAAGATTCACGCACCTCTGGAACACTTTGGCTCATCACATCAATAGATTGGTGCTGGGGTCCTGCCAGAAGGTTTTTGGTTGTTGGGAGTCCTGAGCTGAGGATAGGGGTGAGCAGAACAACATTTGCTTGCATTAGTTTGCATTTGTTTAACGAAAAGACAGCTGCAAGATTTATTTCACTGCAAGATAACTGGGGGAAATACAGCTAAACATGCAGAAATTCAAGGATGTTCTCTGTATCACTGGAACATCAATTTTCCTCACGTCTAGCAGTTCTCTGTGTGCTTACGTAAACCTGGGGTACATCCAAAATAAACACATTCTTGCCTATTTTGCCTTTTTTTCCCCCAGATTGTTCTACTGGAACTTGCCCAGTTCAATTCATCCTGGCTGACTTTGTAGCTTCTCCTCATGGTATTTCTTCTACAAAAACAGACTTATAAAAAAGATCAGGGTTTACTTGTCTTTTTTCTCCAATAGCTGCTTCCTTACCTTCATTTTCAATGGTAAATTAATAAATATGTTAGCTGGGGGAAAAAAAAATCCAATCATAGTGTTCCCTGACTGAAGTGACACATTATTGTAAATTCTTTTAAAAAATCAAGAAGCAATATGAAAATTCACTTGAATGCAGTTGAATTTACTTTGTTCCTCATTTCTACCATAGAACCAGTGTGAAAATAAGAACTGATATTTGGATTGCCAGTTCAAGCCATGATGCAGAGCCTTTGTATGAAAGAAGACCTCCCATATTCCCATTTTGAGAGTTTTGGTGGGAAGGACATTTCTGCATATTCCCTTGGCAGAGCTGAATTCAGAGGATGAGTGTGACTATGGCTATTCAGAGAGTAAACAATCCACTAGAAACACATTTACAATCATATTTAGAGACAGAAGAACTGGACTGTTTATAGTTCAGGTTTGTATTTTATTATTTAGTTTATAGATTTCTAAGTATTATACTAAATATTGCATAGTTATGAAGAGAAAATAGTGGGCAAGACAGTTTTAGTGGGCCTTACAGAATGGGGAAAAAGTAAGGGAAGTGCATCCCACTGATCTGACAAATATTATTGGCAGAAGTGGAATATTCTGACTTAGAAACTCTTCTAAGTTCTGTTCTCATCAGGCTGACAAGCTTGAAACCATGAGTTTGCTAACAAAACAATCACCAATAAGCTTTATGTCCACATATATTTGGCTTTTGTTTGTCTCAATATTGTCTCTGCAGCTCAGAGAGAATACAAAGGAAGGAGGAATTAATGGAGTGGAGTTATGATTTCCTTGCATAATTAAGGGTAAGAAACCAAAGAGATATAACTATGCCAGCAAATATTTCACAAATATAAAACCTTATTCTTATCTGCACCAAACCCTTAATCTACTGGATCGAATGAAGACTGTGACAGTCCAATGGAAAGTGTCTTAGTGTTAACCAGTTGTCTAGACCTAGATCAGGGAAAAAAAGTACATAACCTTGTCAACTGGACTAAGGTTTTATTATTTTATTACATTTTTTATTTGTCAAGAGTTTCATAGTAACCAAGCTAATGCGAAAATGAAGAGTTCACAATGCACAATGGAGTGTTCATTGCATACATGAAAGCAAACCACAATGTAGAGTGTTTTGTTTCTAACTCTAACCACAGGGTGATGTAACAGAAGAGTTTGATATCTTATCTGCCTATGGACCTGTAATCAGCAAGAGCTATCATATTTATTAGCTTTTGCTGGAGAACCACAAAACTGTAGAGAAGACTGAATTGCTGCTTTTTCTAGGATTAAAAATCCAGTGGAAGAGCAGCACAGCAGGCCTGAAGATCCTCACTTAAAAACACAGCACCTCCAGAAATAAAGAAACCACAAATAATTCACATGAGGGGAGGAAATCTTACAAAATATCTCACATAAAATATGTGTATTACTGCTGCTGGTGTTAAATTAAGGTGAAAGAAGTGAAGCCACCTTTTTTTCTTTTAAAAATTGATTGTAACTGAAAAATTAAATAGTATTAACAGGATTCATTGACCCTGGTAGGCCTTTGATGCTGATCCCATTGCTCCTGCCTTCAACTTTACCTTTGCCTGTTCTTTTCTCCAAAGAAAGGGAAGCTCACTGGAAATGATCCAGGTGAGACATTAAACAACAGATTTGTAACAATATGGCTCACAGTCTGTTCTCATTTACTTTCTTCCTTGGCCTTAATCCCATTGAAATCCCATTAATTGCTTTCAGTTACACCCTGAAAATGAAAACGAGAGTGAGACCTGTGGATTTTACAGACCAAACCACATTTGCAGTTAGAATTTTCTGGGTATGGGCACCGAAAATCATAAACCTCTTACAACAGAGAAGATTTTCACCAGTTTTGATCATCTTTTAATACTACATGTCCACCTTCACTATCCCAGGTATCTCAGAGCTCCATCCAGCCTGGCCTTGGACACTTCCCGGGATCCAACGGCAGCCACAGCTCCTCTGGGAAACCTGTGCCAGGGCCTCACCTCCCTCAAAGGTAGGAATTAAGAAAATTACAGGCAAACACAAGTTTAGAAGCCTAAATATCTGTATCACTCTCCAACTCACCTCAAACAGAGCTGTTCTTAAATAATCATTCATGCTCTTAGGTGGTAAAGCACTGTGAGGATGAAGCGCTATGGGTTTGTTCTCCTGGAGTCTGTGGTGTTTTAAACATTCCAGAAGACACCTCCTTTCTGGTAATGTGGGGAGGCAAAGCATGTGGAATTGAGAGTTTTACATGAAAGCTCCATTTCTGATTCCAGGATGATTCAGCAGATGAGGTGCAAGTTTTACACAGCCCAGGTGATGTCACTGCCCCACGTGTGAAGCTGTGGAAGGAGACCCTGGCAATGCAGGCAGGGTCTTTGCTGTACTCAGAGAAAGCCAAACACAGTTCAAGCAGTTGCACCACAGATCTCCCAACTGCAAGCCAAATGCACTTGCCAAAAAGTCCTCCTAAGACTTCATACATAATATGTGAGCTGTGATATTTGGGTATAAAAGAGCTGCAGTCAGCCTTTATGGCTGTGGATGAACACAACAAACGTTCAGGTGACTTACACAGCAACACTCCATAAATTCATCTTTGTGCTGGCAGGACCCACATAAAGGCTCCATGGTGTTATTTTTATTCTTATGGGTATGTGTGGAATGTCTGAGAGGAAGGGTCTTCATCATCCCCATATTTCACAAGGAGAAGTGCAGATGTAAATTAGGGGCAGTGAAGAGCAAACTCCAACACCTCAGGGAGAAGAGATTTTCTGGTGAGGATTGCACTTCCAAGGCAGGGAATTTTATGGTGCTTGTCTTAAGTGCAGATATTAAATATTTGATTGGAAAGCTCCCTTGCTGAATTAGTGTTTCCTATCCAGATAGCTGCTGTCTCCCTGGTTTCCAAAGCTGTGATAGAAGAGTGAGCACAACTGATGCTGTGCCAAGTAACAGGACAGAATTATCCTGTGTTTTCATTACTTTCCTTTCTGATGGAGCAAGAAACTGCTGTGCCATAGAAACCCACAGCAGTACTGGAGAATATTCTTTTTTTATGACTCAAAAATAAAATCTCTAAAGAGTTTTCTTAAATCCTTGTATTCTGAAGACCCAACTTAAATATGAGTTTTATTTTTCACAAGTTTTCCTTTGTATTTTTAAATTTATTTCATGCAAACTAAAGTTATGGTAAGCCCTAAAATGTGACCAGTCCATAAAATTCTGTTTAATTTCTTAATTTTTGAATGTGTCTTAAATATGAAGTGAGTTTGAAAAATCTGAGGTCAAGCATTCAAAACTAACTCTCTCTCTCAAAAGCAAGAGACAAGATACTTAATCCAGATCTTATTCAAATCTTTGCTTATCCACACAAGATCAGAGCTTTTCTTTCTAGCCACATAAGAAATTCTGCAGCAATTCAGAATATGAATATATCTCAGTATCTTAAATCTCCAGCAGAAAACAGAAAAAAACCAACCGACCAAACTTAAAATATTTTTATGATTACTTACTTTCCAGATGAACATTAACAAAAAAAGGAAAGATTGAAATATGTTAACTCAAATATGTTAATTTTCTTGTCTTTGACCATATAAAACAAAACTCCATGTCTGTACCAAGGGTTAAAAAATTGGGTGTCTGAAATAACCTTTTTTTTTTTGTAAACCATTCAATCTTTCAAATATATATTTTGTTCCATCTGAAAACAGGAAGACATTTCAAAGTATGAGTATGTCTTGAAAAATGAAATGAAAATAATTCTTGGCAGGTTTGCCAGAATTGGGCTTGTTTGCCTTGAAAGCAAAATTTATTGAATTACATGTGCCATGCTACTGCTATCACAGCCAAGGGTGACCTCTGCTTGAACAAACACATCTCTCATTGTTCAGTTTGGGCTGATATATTTGACTTATTCCCTGGGAGGACACTTCCAGAGGTTTCATCTGGACAAGAAGAAAAGTGAGAGGAGATATTCTAGAAGCAGCAAATAGAGGAGAAATTAGATTTCCTTGAACAATGTAAAAAGTATCAATTCTCAGAATCACAAATTTTTAGCCATTTCCAGCACAAATTCCTTAATGCTATCTTAGAAAGCAACTTTTTGTCCACTTCCACCTAACCTTGCCTCATTAATTGTGGACAGTCTCCTAGATGAATTATTAAGTACATTTGTGCAATGTTCAGCACATTGCTTTTATCCCTGTTTTGATGACAAAGTAACACAAAGGCAGATGTTTCCATCACAGAAAGACTCAACTTGAGTAATATTTAATATCTGGGATAAAAGCACCTTTGTACTTGTAAACTTGCAAAAGCGCGACAGACAGATGATGATGTAGAAAAAATCAGTGAGGCAGAGAAGTGTTATGCCAGCTGTTCCTCACAGAACAAATATCTGCTCTTCTTACAGGAAAAATGAATTTTATTTACCCCTGTCTATGGTTCTGGGAGTTTGTGGCCTAAACTGTGTTACATTTCTAACGAGCTCATGGAGAGTTCCTGAGCACAGCAGCAGCCTAGAAGTTGCATTTTTACTGCTTATGCACAAAGTGGGACAAACTGAACCCAAAATCTGCCTGTTAATAGAAATTCTGAGAGGATACTCGCTCTTAGCTCTGCCATCTAACAAAACCCACCATGAGATCTGTGGTTTTACATGGTTATCTCTGAAATACCTAAATATCTGCTGCTATAGCCCCAGCTTGGCTAAGCTGACCCAAGGCTGCATGAATTTACAGATCCCAAATTTCCTAAATGTTGTGCCAGACTTTGCATAATACAAGACATAAATCAGTTCCCCTGGATTTATCAACTATTGCTGTACATGAAAAAATATTCCAAGTTGCCTTTTGTTACCTGCCTAAAATCAGAGTTGTCTTTATCCAAGTGTTAGGTAGAGGGAAAGGAGAACTGTGCTTAATATTTTCTAGAGTAATCATTCTTATTCTTTTATCACCCTGAAATTCAGTCAACATATTAGAGAATTGTTTTCCATCCCTCATTTTCAGAAGCATCCATCTTTCCGAAATACAAATTTGTGGAAGTAAACTCTCCTGCCAGAGGAAATTCTGTCCCGCAGCTGCTGTGGAAGATGTTCAGCCTCAAAGAAGTGACAGCACAGGCTGTGATTTTCCCTGGCTATACCAGGAAGTCAATCAGATGCTCAGAATTCAGCCTGAGAATTCCAGAATTCTGGAAATTCTAGCCAGGTTTTTCTGTAGCTGCCTGCACACTTGGTTTGCTTGGAAAGAAAGGTGCTTTAAGGCAATGGGATGGGAAATGAAGCCCAACTTTCCCACAGGATTTTCCGTTCATTATGCATTCTTGTAAGTTCAAATGTATATAAAACACCAATTGAAATTTTACAGGAACAGGCAGCTTGTAGGAAGTCAATTCTGTATTGTCAAAGTGACATTAACATTTTAAGGAAATGCTTTCAAGGCTTAGTGGATTGAAATCAATCCCAAACCAGGCAAATGCCTGAGAAAGTAGTGCTTGATATCTTTTTGTAGCCTAAACCCTGAGCAAAGATGGCTTGCACTGGAAATGCAATTTGAACATGCTATCATGCATTTTTTACTCCCTTCCCCCATCCACTGTCAGCAGCAAGCTGCTTAGTTTTCTTGTCAGTAATTGTGATAGTTGTGCTTGCCCTTAAATTTTCAAGTTTACTTTTGGGGCATTCCCTGGAGGATGCCTTAACTGAACCAAGATTTGAATTCTATGGAAAAAAAAGAAATCCAGACAGAAAGAACTATTGTTCTCTTATTACTGAGCTGAGATGCCTGCTCATGTCACACAGATCTTGGTCAGCTTTCATGTACATAGCTGTAAACCTGAAGCATTCCATTAAATCAAAAGAATTCTCCCTATTCTTGTGTTACTTTTTTTTTTTTTGTTGTTGTTTTGTTTTGTTTTGTTTTTGAAGTGGGGCGGGAGACCACATTGTTTGGGGGGTTTTGCCTCTCTTTAACTCAGTTACCCCACTGAAAAGGCAAAACCAATCTGCTTTAAGACATGACAAAATGCTCTAGAAAGAACTGTGCCAGAATATCTCGATGCCAGCTAAGGCTGAAGGACAAGGAACAAGAGACAGTGGAGTCTTAAGCAGAGTTCAAGATTATATTTAACCTCTGGATTGCATCTGACCACTGAAGCCAGATTTTAAACTTCAGAATTGCTGAGGCAGTGGCTCAGTATCAATGAGCCAGTGGTCTGGGCTGATGTTCAAAAGGAATATAATCTGAGTTAAGGATTAGGGAATCAGCAAATTCATATGGTTTATACCACTACAGCATATGTATTTATTCATATTAATCATGCTGCAACACCCCCTTTGCTCCCCATGCAAATCCACACATTTTCCAGTTTAAGCACTTTATCCTGATGCTTGGGAAGAGTTTTGTCCCCTGAGGTTTCACTGCAGTTTACCAGCAGACAAATACTTCACCAGAATGGCAATGTCAAAAATGACACAGAAATTCAGGCAGACTCCTCTCATTTCACTTTTCCCAAACAAATGGTTACAAATATCACACAGTCAGGGGACTGTTTCCAATCCAGAGCCTCATTTCACTATCACTATTTCTTAAATAAAAGATTATATATTTATATGTTTGTCACCAGTTACTATTTGTGTCTCTTCAGAATTCCCTCTCCCTTTAGTCTGTGTTATCCACAACCCATGGCTCACTAACAGCATTAACAATTCTTCCAGCTTTTTCTCCAGTTAGTCTGACAGAATTCAAAGGGAGTCATCATCTTCTATCCCTCCAACAGAAAAAATGCTACTTTCTTTTATCTGTAGCTGTCCACCTTGATGAAAAAACAGCCCTACTTACACAGCTTTTTGGAGCTGTAATCTGCCAGAAAGCATAGCTTCATAAAACTGCCTGAAACAACAGTAAGGAGTCCTTGAAAAGGTATTGATGGATTTAAGCAACATCTATGAAAATGGTATTCAATTTAATTACTGATAACTTATATTCTGACAGGAAAACAAATTACAGCCTTAGCAACACAAACAATGTAAGTTTTCATAGCTCCATATATTCAATGTGGATGTGCAGCACTTCTGTACTACTCAAAACTTAATAAAATATTCACTTGTTCATCTAAAGAACCATCTGAGAGCTCCCACACTTGCAATCTCATACAGTTTTTTTTTAAAGGGATGATTGGCACTTTTTGCCAAAATTTGACCAAATTCAGTCAGATCATGTTTCACACACATTCCTCAATAAACTCATTCTCAAATCTAGACATGGGATATCTCAAATGACGTCAAAATCAACGATCACCTTCCTGAGCAGCTGCTGAACCTGGCCTGACCACTTCACTGTGGTTTCAAGGAAGATCTCCTGATAGTCAATGGTACAAAGATGGGTTTAACAGAGACCAAATACCAATGAAACCCTTCCCTGTGTTCTCAGCCCAAAAGAAGCATTTCTCTGCCTGGAAACCATGGAACAGAATTAGCTGGGCTTGAGATGGGCAAGAACAGGCCTAAAATTGCTATTTTCTTAAGCTCAGCAAGCCTCTGCATTATCTGCCATGTGTCTGCAGCAGAAGACACATTTATGTGTTGCACAGAATCCTGGAGGAAATGAATTATTTACTAGAATGCCAGATTATTTCAATGTTTTGATCACACATCCACATTGCTGGATAGTGTAAACTTGTT
Source organism: Anomalospiza imberbis (assembly GCF_031753505.1). Taxonomy (NCBI): domain Eukaryota; kingdom Metazoa; phylum Chordata; class Aves; order Passeriformes; family Viduidae; genus Anomalospiza; species Anomalospiza imberbis. The sequence goes on from NC_089682.1 coordinate 32,159,964, forward strand.
TGTTTATTCAGGCAAGAAATAACTGTACTTGAAAAGCCAACAATATTTGGACATGTCAACTTCTTTATTTCACTGAGATTTCCAGAAAGATAAAAAGAGAAAACAAGGAAATCAGAAGAATGTTGCTACAGAATTAAAGATGTTGGAGTGGTTGGATTTTATTATAACACTGTAATCCAAACAATTTTGTTTGGAGCTGAAGAAAGAAATTAATGATGAAAAAAATCAATATTAGAAAATGTTAAGGATGTTGTGCATGGCAGAGGGAGTGGAACAAATTTTTTGGATATTTCATGATTCATTCTTAGTTTCTGTTTTTATTTTTTTTTACAGTTAAGCTAAAACCAGAATAATTTCACAGCATTCCAAAGATGTTTTAAATGGCAGGAATAAATACACATAGCAAGGGAAGCTGGAGACATTTTTGCTTGCCCTGTGCTTAAAATATGTTTCACAATGAGAGTGGCAATCAAGTGTCACTACATTGTTATGCATGATGTTATCTCAGATGGGAAAATGAAATCACACAAAATGTTCTTGATTTTGAAGAAAACCAGTAAGTGACCAAATTTAATAAACACCATTTAAAGACACTGGAAAACATCTGCAGGGAATTTTCTCCTTTGGACTTCTGCTTGCACAAATTGATAAATAATCATGTTATCCGAGAACATTAAAATAGCATTGAAGTTGTTTGTCCATGTTTAAGTTTTGAAATGGAGAGGAACCTTACAATACTTTTGTGCTTTGTAGGTGTCACCCTTTTCTTTGAGCACAGACTGTTTCAAAAGTCTATTAATTTGATTTATGCCACTTTTCAGCCAGCAGAGCAGGAAAAAGGCAATTAAATCTATGACATGCCTGCAAAATTCTGAGTCAGTAGTTTCAACAGGAGCCATGGGAAAAGAAAGAAATTTAAATAATTCCTTTACCTCATGGAACTAAGAAAATATTTCTTGTAAAGGACTTGTCATGGATTGTCAAGTCATTATGAGCTGAAGAGTCCACTTATGTGCAGAAAAATAGCTTAAAACTTACAGAGCAACTCAGTTTTGGAAACTGATTCTTGCCAAATGGAATTTGATGTTCAATCACCCATCAATAAATAAGTTTTCTGTAACAGAAAACAAATTACATCTTTAAAAAAATCTGCCTTGGACAGCTGGAGTACCTCCTCCAAAGCCTGGATTACTCTGAATGTAGCCCCCTTTTTTTTTTCTCCTTGTTCTGGAAATAGACAATGAACTTCACCAGCTGGCAGAGAGTTCTGAAGTTATAGATTTTATGGCATTCATTGGTAAAGCTTCAAACTGGGAAGCTGCAGAATCCAGGCCTGGTTAGGCTGAAAAACCACTGTTTGCTTCTGATAATATTTTTTTAAAACCCAGATAAAAGCTAAAAAAACCCAAATAACATTGCTGCTCCTCTTCCTTTACAGAAGAAGTCTCTAACTGAGAGGTTAAGACAGAAATCAGCTTTGCAGAAGGGGATTGGGGTGCCCTTAAATTTAGAAAATTCAGGAATATGCTGGTCTGCTGAGGAAGGCCAACACCACACTATGGGCTGTATTAAAAGCCTACAACAATAATTTCAAAGGGTTTTCCTCATCAAAACTTGTCTTGCATTTTCTTGAGGGGAAAAGACGGAGGGGGAAAAGCTGCTTAATTAACATCTTAATTGTAATATGGCTTTCTGTTTTTATGATTTTATGAGGCAAGTAACTGTTGTTTTTTTCTTAGCTGCAAAACCTATATCAACTGTATAATCACCAATAAAGAAAGTTTTTATAGGGATGAACTAAAATTTAGAATATATTTTTTTTTACATTTATGTTTTGCTTTGTTTTGACTATTTGCTGAAAAATAATTTTTACATCTCTCCTCCATTTCACAGCAAGTTCCATTTCACAAGAAAAATCCTCTCTGTGCAATTAAGGATCCTATACCCAGTCTGCATTACAGCTGCATTACTGTTCATTAAAAAGAAAAAAAAAAGTTGAGTTTGTGGCTTTTTTGGGGGGGGAGGTGTTCTTTGTTTGTTTGTTTTGGGGTGGAGGCTGTTGTGGGTTTTATTTTAACCTGGTCACTTCAATTTACAGGTGCTCAGAAGAAAAAGTGTGTTTGAGTTTTCTTTACCTTAAGATTTACTGCATTCATGTTGCTCAAAACCACATGATTTTTCAGGTGAAATATTCTCTGGATGATCAGACAATTGTAGGTACCTCTCCTTGAAAATACTCCAATTGGAAAAGAGCTTTTAATATTTTATCTGAATGGAATTTTGTACAAGCGGGCCTCTAAAGCTCACTCTGGAAACCCTGTGATGTGAATTACAGGTAAATAAATGGGATTACAGTATGTGGATCCCCAAAGGTTTTACAGAAATCAAGAATGATTATTGGAGTAATGTTTCTGTACTGGCTAAACTTCTGGTTTGTTTATTTTGATCACAACTGGAACAAGATTTTTAAATGTTGATAGCTGAAGTGCTTTATTTTGGCTTGTACAAGAAGTACAAATCAAACATGGCATTTCTTTCAAATCACATTTCAGTCAGATTCATGCTTTTCACCCTTCTGAACCGATCCTTGAAAACAGAAGGTTAAAATGTTTTACATTTCCCCTGTGCCAACTGAAACAAACCCAAATCCGAGCCATTAGCAACTTGTGAGAGACCATCCAGAGAGATTTCACAAGGCTCCTGTCTGCAGGAAAATATTTTTTCTCCCTATTCTGTGTGTGATCACCAGGCTGTGGCAGACACTCCAACCAGATGTCCACAATTAACGACCTCCCAATTTCTGGTTAGAGGTTCTTGGTGCATTTATACTAATGTGCAGTTATTGCCCCAGGAGTGAATTTTAGGTCAAAATCCACCACTTTTTGTTGAGGAGTTGTTTGGGTAATCTAGCTGGTATTCCTGGGGAAAACCTATGCTTTTTCCAGAATATCTTCCTTGCTACCAGGTCTAAAAGCTTTCTTTTAGGCTGTTTTCCATTGTATTGGATCCATCCCTGGCAGACAAAACAGACTGGTCTGTCTCTTAGGCAGAGCTTAACTTCATGTGTCAAGATAATTTGGGCTTTGTTTTGCCTCCTGAGTGAAGGGAAACAATAAAATATTGGTAATGCCAAGAACTTAAGAGTCAGTCAGGTGTTGTTTTTGTGTAGAGAATCTGATTCATCACAGCCACGTGAAAAGCAGCTGAGCTAATGAGTTCAAAATTAGTTTCAGCAGCTTGGGAACAAATACTCTTAAGGCACCAAAATATCAGTGGTGTTGCTCAGAACCCTGAAGTAACAATTTGGTGGCATCTCATTGGTGTAATTTATGTTTGGGGGTTGAGGAGTTGGGGTTTTCCTGGTTTTGGGTAAGATATGAGACTATAAACACCTCATAAAACACACAAATTACTGTAATTCACAGAAATATACTCCTGCCAAGTTCCCCCTTCCCCTTTTATTTACACCTTTTTTCTGCTTCCTCATTTTCAGTCATTACATAAAAACATAGATAAACCAGATCTTATATACTCAAGACATATTAAGGGAAATTTCATTTGGAATTCTTGCTCATTTAACTCTGTGCCTTGACAACGCATCACCAGTGAATATACATTTAAGAAGTTCCCAACCATTGAGGAACACACCTTTAGAAACATGACTTCATGGGTTTTATCTCACTTTATCTTATCCCCACACTATCCTGGGTTCAGTTTCCTCTTTTGCTCCCCTCTGTGGTGAATGGGCTCTGGAAAATGCTGGGTGTGGAGAGACTTCCTTGCTCACTAGGGAAGAGAGGAGTTTTCCCATCCCAAGGACTGCTGCTTGTTATTGTTCCTCACGCCCTTCTGAATCACAGAAAGCAACTCCTGCTTCTCAATATCAGCCTTTTCAACACAGGGCAAGTTAAAAAAAAAAGGACTTAAAATCATGCCCTCTACCAAAAGCTCAATTTTCCAGACACATGGATGAACTCCACCCTGGATATCTGACCATAAATCTCTGATTTCTGTGAGAAATAATCAGGCATGTTATGTACAGGAGACATGAATAGCACAACTTTTGCCCCTCAGTGAGCTCAGGTAATTGTGAAACCTTCCAATTGCTTCTTCATGCTTTCAATTAAAACTTTGCACATTCATCCACTTAATTTGGAGTGACTCAGCTCAGGCAGATTGAATGAAAAGTGAACACAGAATTCATTCCATGAAACTGCCAAATGAGCCACCCACCATAAAAATAGGAGGGTACATTGTACATTTTCATGTGGACAGGGGGGACTCCACCTATTTCCATTTGGGATTTATCACCAGCATCTCACATGCATTGCAAAGATGTAAAAAAATTGGGTCATATGAAACTCCACAGGAGTTGCTGTTAAAATGGTTTGATGTTTTGTCTGCAGATCATGGAGTTGTCACCAACAAACTGGGAGCAATGCCAATGCAATATTCATCTGTGTAAAGCTAATATTTTTACAATATTAGAATCCAATTTTGAGAGTGAAAGTAGTGGTGATTTGAGCTGTACAGTAGACACGTGCTCTGGGCAAGTTTCATATTGTAGTCTTCCTATTTCTAGGAAGCAAGCCCCTGCCTTTCCTTCATTTGAACAGGATTTTCTTCTAAAAATTACTTCCTCTAGCTGTAATATTTTTAACAGAATGTGGAGAGTGTACAGAGGGTAAAGAAAACAATGTTGACGAAACCATTCCCCCCTTCTTTTTCTTCTCTCTATTGCTGTAATACCTGCAGGGTAGGGAGGGAATGGAAACTACATAAAAAGGCTTTTTTCTCCCCTCCGAATTTCTATCAGAGAAATCATTTCATACCTGTTCAGGAAGGGAAAGTATGATGTGAATATATTTTCTCTGAATTTCACCTCTGAGAGTGAAAAAAAAACAAACACCAAAACAAAAAACCAAAAAAACAAACAAACAAAAAAAAACCCTGAGGAGTTTATTAGAAGCTTACATTTTTTAAGTGGATAAATATTTGTCCTCAATTCCAGGACAAATATCTTTCTACAATATTTGAGCTATAGCATAGTTGCAATGAAAACATTACCCAAAGCCAGAATTTATATCATTGAAAATACAGCAAATTCTACATTTTAAAGATCATGAATATAATGTTGATAGAAATTTAAGTAAATTCTAGACTGGTATTTTGTAGTTTGCATTTAGTTCCTTACATCTTAGCCATTAGTCTGTACAGCTCACCAATATTTTCCTGCAAAATATACTTCATTCAAGACAGAGCGAAATCTTCTATGAGAAATTCAATACACTTAGTTTTTTAAACATGAATTCACCCACCCCCAACTACTATTATGAAAACTCAAGAGTAAATACTTTGCTGTATGAAAGAACTTGGATTTAAAAGTTGAAAGTGTGATAAAGCCTCAGAGAACTGATGGCAAGCTGTTATCAGGAATTGAGCAAATTGCAGAGAATTAGCATCCTAAACACTCACACATTAAACCACAGGATTACAGAATCACAGAAGATGGAAGAGACCTCTGAGATCAAGTCCAAGCTGTGTCTGATCCCCACCATTCCCTTCCCTGGACACACTCCAAACCCTCAGTGTGAATGACTGAGAACTGACCCCAAGCCTGTAAGATTTCCTTCTGACCTCTCCTAATTTCACTGGGATTATTTTGCATACATAGCGACCAAAAATGCTGTTTCATATAGACTGTGGTAGAACAGAATCCAAGCAGCAAAGGGGAAAATGATAATTAGACAATGAAACAGAGGCCCCAAAATAAATACAAAGTGTGATCTTATTCAAGCACAACAGTTCTGCTGTTGTTGTAAACAACAGACCTTGTTTAGGAAAAACAGCTACTGATTTATGCTGGGCAAATTCTAATATTTGGAAATATGGTTTTTAGTTGTGTTATACAAAGCTCTCCCACATGAGAGTTTACCATCTCTTCAAGCCCCCATTTAAAAATTACAAGTGATCTGCTTCTTTCCATTCTGTTCACATTTTTCCCATTTCTCCATCCTTAATATTCACTGAAGTTGTGGAAGATGAATGCTTTCATCACTCACTCAACTGGTTTGATCAACCAGCAGCGTTTTGGAGAGCCAACATGCAAAAAAGCAAGTGAAACCCACCCTTTGACCTTTAACACATACTGCTCTTGCACACTTTTATTTTCCCAGACTTCTGTAGGCCTTTCTGCTCTTACAAAAGCAGTGCTCCAGACCTGGGACTTCCTCTTATTATTCCAGAGGATGTGCCAGGACAAAGCTGGACATGGAAACTTCTGCTTTCATCAGGGGGAGAAGGGGAAAGGGGTGTTCTCTTTTTCTAAGGTGAGAAGTGGGTCTCAAACAATAAACTTGACATAGGAAAAATTATTCATCCCTGATGCTATTCCAGGCAGAGGGAGTGCAGTTAAAACTGCAGCTCTGACACACTGCCTGTCAAATGCTGATAAAAAGATCAGTTTTCTTCTTCTCAACCAAAGCCAGAGATGTGATAGCAGCGTTTAGACAGCATGATTTCATTTAAGATCAGGGCAAAAAAGGCTACCAGGAGAAAAAGGAGAATTGGTACCACAGTTTGATTTTTAATTGCTGTAAATTGCATTACTGTGAATGCTGTGATGGTAACTTTTGACAGGTTTTCATGGAAGACTTATTTTCCCTCAGCTGCAGATATTCTCATATCATTCAGCATCTAATATTCTGGCAGCAGCTGATGCACTGCCTTTCCTGATTTGCTTTTTGCAATATTTCACACCTGTAGAATGAGTTGATAAAAAACTACAAGCAAAGCCCTTATACCTCAGTGCAATGGGCAGCAATGATCAGAGGATCATTGAAAGATAAAGGTTTATCACCAAAAACCTGCCCCCCAGTGTGGAGGAAGGAGCCTGAACATTTCTGACCTGTGCCTGACAACAGCAGCCAGAAGAGGAGCAGCCAGCTGCAGGTAAGGGGTTGACACAGTTATAAAAACAGCCCAGTTTTTATCAACCCAGGCTAAAGCAGAGTGTGTGAGCAAGTCAGGTATCCAGGGAATAATCTGCTGGAGAGATCTGGCTTACTGATACCACCCCAGAGGCTTTCAAACAAGCAAGAACATGAAAAAATCCAGGCCACTCCACACATACAGTTAAATAACAGAGGGTACAGAAATGTACCGAAGATTTTCTGCCGACTAATAACTGACATATTATCCCAGATTGTGTTTCCCTGAGGACATTGGCACTTCATTTGTCAAAGGCAGTCCCATTTTACAACCAGAATATTGAATGTCCAACCTTTTCCACACACATAAATCCCAGAAAAGAAGAGTCTTCCTATTTTATCTTCCCATGCAGGCAAGCTCTCCCAAAGGAACAAACTAAAAGCTGAGATAAAACACAAGACTTCGGACTCTTAATTCATGAGTCAGATCATTTTAGATGTTAAAAGATTTGGGAAAAGATGCATTTTGAGTTAGATGTGGTTAAAGAAACAGAAACTAATACCTGGACCCGGAGAAATTCACTCTCGTATCTCAGCACCCAATGAGGGGAGGAGACAAACAGAACAGGAGAAGGTTTATGAGAGTAAGGAAACATAAATGTGAAAATTTGGAAGAGAAAAGACACCTAAAAAAAGGATTGTTAAAAATAAGTGATGATAGTGAAGGATATTACACAGTTTCTCCTCAAAGGCAAATTTTAAAAAAAGAAACAAAATATATAAAAGCAAACAATGAGATCTTCAGGAGACTGACCAGAAAGATGAGAGCCCCTTCAGGTAAAATGGCTGAAGGAATAGGAGCTAATGATAAAGTTCTATTTAATTGCATGGAAAGGTTGGGACTGTGAAAGAAATCATATGATGAGAGTAGAAAAAGAAGAGTGTGATCACATCATGTGTTTAAGAATAAAAATAAGGAAAATATTACAGCTATATAGGGGAGAAATAGCAATAGCCACAGTGTGAACATAAAGTTGACAGTCCTCAGAACTTCATCACCCTCGACAGAAACACCCAGCACATGCTGGTTATTTAGTTCTGCTTGTAAAGGTAAATACTGGGGTGGGATATTGGCATGGCAATCCTGGATAAGGCCTGCTAGGAAAGGTACTCAGAAAATTCAGAAACCCTAATTTTCCAGTGCCAGGATGTCCCTGTTGCAGCTCAGAAAAGGGAGGAAAGGGAAGCCTGGAAGCAATAAAACAAGTATCACTCTTACTTAAATGAATTTATGTGGAAGTAATTTGTGACAGCAGCAACTCGGAGCTTTACATGAGCCCACAGGATGTGACAGATCACGTGTGGGGTACAGTCAGGTGTGTTTGTGTGCTGAAAAAAATGAATATAAATTGTCCTTGTTTGGCTGTTCAACACCTCCTCACTGCTCATGCACAATTGCTGCCTCTCCCAGATGATGCTGAGCTCATCACAAGCATGTGCAACACTTTGCTGTTACTCAGGGTTGAAAATATGTAAGTTCAGACCTAATTTTGCTTCCTCCACAGCTGCAAGGATGATTTTTTCCATTTGCTTTCTGCCTCCCAGGCAAAGGTTTGAATCTTCTCACCACACTGTAAACACCCAGCTTACAAAACAGGAGCATGACTAAAATGGTGACAACAGACCTCAGCAACGAGAAGTACAGAAAAGTCTGAATCTGGAAGGACAGGATGAAAACATTGCTCATCCACAAAACCCAGAACGTTTAACTCAGCCAAGCTGAGAGATTTTAGCTATTAAGTGTGATTGTCTTTTTTGTTTCAGTGCTTTAATTTCAAGGAGGGGTTAAAGTGATTTTGTCTACATCACTTAACACACGGAGTGTTAGTTGAGTACCTGTTGTGTTTAGGAAAGACACTTCAAATTTATTTTTTAATATTTTAATAAATCCAAACTTAGAACAAAATCAAATGTCACCTTGTTTCTTGACAAAATTTTAGAATTTCAAACTTTAAGAAACAATGGTCTTCATACAGATCTTAAAAGCCAATTGATGACTAATTTTTCTTTCACAGCATAAAAATACCTGCACTAAAAAAAAAAAACCCTCAAAAAAGAACAGGTTTATTGAGCAAAAACTGCCTTCACACCTTTCTTACCACAAGCCAGAGCTTCTCCTCACTTACACCTTTGAAACAATTCCACACCAATGATTAAAAGTTCATCTCGGACAAGGATCAGAAACTGCTTCTGCCAGCTTGGGGCTTCTGTAAAAGCAGTGGGGATGTTTTGTAGGTCCAGAGCTGAAGTATGAGCCATGGCAGCTTGTTATTCAACTAGTCAGGGCAAAAAGCTTCCTTTTCTGGGTGAAAATCTGTTGTCAGCTGTGAAAAGACTCCAACATTTCTGAGGACAAGAATCCCCAAACGTTGTTTACAACAAGTGATGCAATATTTCTGCTCAGCTTCTCAAAACAACCTCGAGATGCTGTTCCAGCAGCTCTCTGAACCCTCACAGCCACAGCTGCCAAGCAGTTTGTGCTCATCCCGTGGCTGGAATTTTGGTTTCACACAGGGAAAATGTGGGTGAGGTAGGCAAGTTTCCATGGAAACCTGCCTAATTTCTGCCAGGAGAAGCTAGGAAAAAACCAACTTTTTCCCAGAGAATGTTTTGATGGTTTTGACTCAGCGTTTTCCCAACAGTTCTATTAATAAACTCCCAGGATTTGTAGCTGGGGGCTGCTGACAGAATAACACACTGATCTCAGAGTGAATGACTGCTCCTGACTTGATCAGCAGTTTATCTCAAAACCGTCATTTTTTCCACCTGGGCAAATCCCTGCCACTCTTCTGCTAATGCCTGGGAAAGTGAGTGTGTGTGTACACACACAAGTCCCAAAAAACCCATCTGAAAGAATAAACTTTCGGTTTCTTACTTCTAGCATTCATCTAGTTGTTTTAGAGGAAGAATTATTCTACTGACATGATTTCTCTCAGCTCTGCAATCTATGGATTATCTTTCACTGGATTTTATTTCCAGGCTGCATCTTGTTTGGGTTTTTTTTCCTCTTTGTGGGTGAGGTGATGGGAGGTAAAATTAGATTTTACCACCATGAAATTTACTCATTCTACACCTGAGAAGCCCCAGGGCTTCTCCTGTAACATGCTGCTACCTTTAGTTTAGATGGAGAAGGAGGTGCATGTATGGCCAGCAGTTCTTGTGCATTACTAATCATGAAAGAATGCAAGTTCACTTTAATATTAGGAATTATGTGTTTTAAGATTTTCTGCAAGTAAAATTTTGTAAAGTTTCCACTGACTCTGGATGAAACGGGAAGGATTTTGGTTTTGTCTGAATTGAGCAGTGTTTAAAAAAACTGATTTTGCTACCCTAAGAGCAAATTTTCTGGTAAAATGGTAAAAATTCCTTCAGGTACAGGAAAACCTCAATTAGGTCATTCTGGAGCTAGAACGGCTCCATATCAATTACATCCAATAAAGGCACAAGTGACACAGCAAGATAATGTAAATAAAAAAGCTGGACACGGTTGTGCTGCCAATAAGCCCTTGCATCATTCCAAAGTGTCATGGAAACTGCAACAGGAGATACAATTGTGCCAGAGTGTGTGCTTAAAGACTTGGCACTAGTTTAATTTCATTTCATTACTGCACTCAGTCACAGAAAAAGCATGCAGAATATCATGTCTATCATATTTGCCATCAGCAGCTTTAGACAGATAGAGAGCTATTTCTTGCTATCTCATCCCCCCAAGGTCTTTTGAGTTCAGAGCAAAGGATTATTTGGAGTATCAAACCCAACAAAAACTTGGTTAAGATTTGGATAGGTGCTGGAAATGAGGTTGTCAGTTTTTAGCCAGGGAATTGCAATTTTTTCCTATATAAAAACGAGGCTGGAAATTCAAAGAGGAAGTTACAAGATTGCTTTGGCACACAGGATTCCAAGCCTGTTTCTTCTCTTTCAGACTGAAGCACTGCAGCTTTGATTTGGGAATGTGAGTTGTGATAATCCCAAGTGACTTTTCTGCACCACCAATGTTTATCTTGCTATCTACCCTCTCTAAGTAAACAGTCTGTATAAAGACAAATCACTTAATGGCAATAAATTAAATTTTCAGGCTCATTCTATGGTTTGTTCTACTGTATTCCATCATCCAACAACAGAAAATAAGCTTCCCCACCAGTTCTTAAATCTTCCCATACAATTTTCTACTTGATATCTGTTAAATGAAGATTTTTCTTACAATTACTTTGCAAAGGTGTTTCTATACAGAGGATCTGGTTGGAACATTAAGTTGTTTCAATATTAACAAAATCTTCAGCATATTCCAGCAGGTTACAAAATAGCTGCTTCTGAAAAAAAAGACCAGGTGGCAGCAAGTGAAAAGAAGGAAAGAGAAAAGTAGAAGTACATTCCTTTAAAGCAATGTGAAAATTAAATACACCAGCTTATGTTACCATAAACGTTCTTCTACTTGGCCTTTTGCATCTCTTGTATTTGTTAACAGATTTTATTATTCCAAAATAATCAGTCAATAAGCACTTACACATCTTGCTAAACAGATGTTGTTTTGCTTGAGCACAAGTGAGATATTTATGCCCCAAGCATCCCCACCCAGTGCTACAAAATCAGTTTTACTCCTGGTTACTTTCAAAGCAGGCTCCCACACTGAATTTCTTATTTACCACTATAAAAACTTGGTTATGATTAACCTGCTCTTGCTTTGGTAATGACTCACAGACTGCCAAATATTTCAAGTGGGTCTTCAATAAAATGCTTTTTGAATATGGGATACACAACAGCTTTGCTTCCTGTTCACCTTCCAAGGCCCATGAGAGCAGGTTCCCCTTCCATCCCTGAGTGGGGGAAGGATGTGTTGACAAAGAGCCAGAAGATTTCATCTCTCAAGAGTAAAGCCTCATCTACACAGAATCCTGTCACATCATGTGTGTGGGATTATATTTTAATACCTCTCAGATTCCTCTGGGCTTCTTGTCTCACGGCCCTTTTTATTCTCCCCAAAGCATTGAATTAATTCAGTACCTTGTGATGGGAGTCACATATTAATTGTCTGAAAAAACACACCAATAATTCCTTCCACAGCTTTAGAGAACACAGATGATCCTGAGCTCTCTCCACTGGGCATGTCTGAACAAAAAAGCAGTGGAGATTGGAAGGGTATGGGGAGAAAATATCTAATACTGCCGTCTATAAACTTAAATTAAGGCTAAACAAAAAACAGAAATCTCAGGAAAATAATTTTCTTATTCAACTTAGCAAGATGCAAGAGCACCAGGAGGGGTTTAATGTTTCAGTTGGGTGCATTTCCACACTTTTCCATGACAAGCAGGAAGAAGGTGCTGTGGAAATGCCAAGAAATGTTTGCTGAAAGAAGAAAGGTACAAACATATAAATATTACTTTTCAAAATGAGAGATTTCCTTATCAAGCTGTGCCTGTTTAATATGTAGGTTTCGATTGGTGTTTCTGAATATGAAGAGTAACAGAAGGTATTTTTAATATTCAAAGACATACTTACGTCCTACATATTGTGGTGGTTTTAAAGCCCTAAACAAGCTCTTTCAAACTCAGAAATTACCTGGAATTTTTAGGAGCCAAAGTAGAAAACATTTTTTGACTTGGAGTTGAAAATTTGTTTCCGCCAATTGCAAAATCCTGGTTCTACCCCTGGGTAGAAAGCTATTATAGAACACAGTAAAAAAATAATTTTCTAAAATCTAATTGAAAAATCTCCTTTAGGTGTAGGTGTAATTACTAGCAGCTACAGCCCCTCTTCACTAATACAGAAAAGATACTTTTTAGTACAGTTCAATCTACTCTGTGCAGAAATTCAAGTAGTTATTTCACAAGTAAAAAATCTGAGGGAAGAATGTTTATTTCTTAAATAAAGGGTATGCAAATATTGTAGAACCTGTTTGGATTAGTTTACTTCTTGTCTCATCCATTAAATTATGCTTTGGTCAAAAAAGATATTAAGTTATAAATATATACATTGATGTAAGAGTAAACTAATTTTTTTTTTACCGACACCTCTAAAGAATTGAAATATTAAAAAAAAAAAACCAACCCAAAAACAACAAAACCAGAAGAAGCCAGTATGCAGAACTGGAAGATGCTATTTTTAAACTGTTAATGTATTTAATTAACCTGTAACTTCTACCAAAAAAACCTCACTCTAGAATTTCCTTTATTTATTTTCATGGCTGGAAATTCTGACTCCAATTCCATTCCTTTCTCCTCATAACCCCAGGCCTTGTTTCACTCTAGGAATGTTCTTGATAACTTCACTGAAACCCCCCAAAATGCCCCAAAAAGTTCATTTAAAATCTGGAAGTGTTTGCCTGAATTTACCTGAGCACTTATTGATTTCAACAGCTCTCCAGGTATGGTTAATTAATTCAAAGTGATTTTATTTTGCACTATTTTACATGGGGAAGACAAAAATTATCCACAGAGGATCAAAAGAGAAATGGTGAAATTTCTGCAAAATGACTTATGGAAAAAAAAAACAAAAAACAAACAAAAAACAAACAAACAAACACCCCCCCCCAAAAAAAAAAAAAAAAAAAAAAAAAGAGAGCCACACAAAATCTTGGCTTCGATCTCCTGCTTTCCAAGGTGAAAGCAACATGGAAATAATTAGCCAGCGATAAGATTTCATCCAGGATCTGAAATTGAAAGTGAGATTATTGATTGACTTCTGAGATGCTGAAATATTAGTGCCTCTGTACTGGAACTGGAGAAATAAGGGGAATAGTGAAGGAGATAAAGCTTCTTCCCTAATCTGAGGGAGTTTGGGGTTTGTGTTTAGTCAGAAACCCACATGAGCTGAGCGTATTCAGGATGTTAATGTTGGCTGGGCTGATGTTTTCTTTAATCCTAGTGATTTCATTTCAAGGAAATGTAATTAAGTACCAGTCACACTTTATCTCAGAGTTGCCCCCTGCCTTCATTTTTTCAATATTTAATAGGTGCTTAAAGAAGCCAGCAAGTACTCTAAAACACAGAGGGGAAAGGGGAGAAAAACTAAAATCCCTCACTCAAGTCCTCTTTATGGGCAGCCTTTTCTGGACCATCACTGCTGGAAGCAAGAGAAAAAGAATGGAAACAAAAAAATGCCAAAGAAACGAAAAAACCCCAACCAACCAAAAAGAAAACAACATCAAATGGTCTTTATTCCTCTTGGGAGTGGCTGTGTTTGCTCCCAGATTGGCAGCTGAAAACCACTCCCAGTACCTGTGCACTGTTTCCTGACCCAGTGACAGAAGCTGAGCTGCTCTATCAGCTCCCCACAGGACTCAAACCTCTATTGCAGGGCCTTCAACTGAAAAAAAAGCCCATTATTGTTAAAAAAAGAGAGCAAATATAATTCTGGGAAACAGGGCAATTATTCTCTCTGCCATCCCCAATGTGATGAAAATCTGTCCTAATAGGAAAGAATAGAATTCCTAACCAATGAGGGGATTTTGAGGGTGAAAAACAATTCACCAGACACTTAATGATAATAATTATCTATTAATTGTATTTGATTTAGTCTTGTCTCATATTTAGAACACATTCACACTATTTTAATATACTGGGAGAAGGAAGCTGATGCTAATCAGTTTGAATTATAGAATATCTCAAGTTGAAAGGCAACAATAATGATCACTGAGTCCAATTCTCTGCTCCTCTAAAACTACCCAAAACTAAATCACATGACTAGAGAAGGTCATGCAAATACTCCTTGAATTTATACATAAGTTTTGGACATGCTTTCTAAATAGAATATTACATCTAGATATAAAATACACTTCTTGTATTTGTAGCCTAAAACCCCCAAAAGACTAAAGGAAAAATTCTCAAGGTATGAGATTCATGACTGGGTTTTCTCAGCCAATGATCTTCAGAATGGAAGCACTGGCATGCAGAGGTTTCAAATATCTTCACTATTAAAAATTATGGAACAGTGAACTTCTTATCTCAGGAAAGAAGCTGACCTGTTTTCCTTCAAGTTGATTAAAGTTGGGAAAGACATTTCTTCAGGTCTAACCTTGCTCCTCCCCACAGAAGACAGCTGTCCCATGAATGGAAAGCTGTTCTCTGACAGAGTCAAAGAAAAAAACATCCAGGAAGCCTTTCTGGATGGTTTTCCAGCGTATAAATACTCACCAGACTACAGTGAAATGTGAAAAATGGATTTTTTTTGTTTGCACTAATGTCCTAAAGCAGCCCTACATTCCTAAAACTTACAGATTCATGTCCCCTTCCCCCACAAGCTCTCTTCCCACCTCTCACAATGGCCAGCAAATTTGGGAGAGTCTGTGACCTGCCTGGGAGCTGGAGCAGGGCTGCAGAGCTGGATATTTAGAAGGTGACAAGGAGCATTGCCACTGGATGGACCATGCCCTCTCTTTGGATACGAACACTTTGTTGGGATAAACTTGGGTTGTTTTTATCCAAGCTGAGCTCCTCTGTGCTTTTTGCCTCAGCCTATGAGTGGTACTTTTAAACTTACTCTGCTGCTTGTGCAGCAAGGAATCCTGAAAAACCCTGTCCCCAGGGACAGGATCTCTGTCCTGACTGAGCAGGAAAGGCAGTCAGTGTTTCTTAGGGACAGGATTCATTCACCTGGAGGCAGGGTCTCAACAGCTCCTGGCAGTCCTCTCCCTTCTAGGGAGAATGAATTCCACACTTATGCCCAGACTGATGGTGATTGATAATTCCCTGTTTCCCTGGCCCTTCAGCACTTGGGTGAAAATGCTCTGACATATTAAAGCTAGGCTGTAGAAAAAAAAAAAAAAAGAGTTTATCTCAGCTGGGAAACTGTAGAGTAACTAAATACAATAATTTTTTTCAGAGAGGAATTTATCCTCACTTGGGATGCCTGAATTGTGTTAGGTGAGTGCTAGTCCAAGTGTCTCCAGTGACATCTAACTGAACATTTATTTAGAGAGTTTCCCAAGTCTTGACATGGTTTCCTCTTCTGGGTTTTGTAATTTTGCTAGGAAGAGACAGATTGGGTTTCTGATTCTAAATCAGGTTACTTGCTTAGAAGGAGTGAGTCACACAAACTTCACAGGAAAAGCTAAGAAAACAATAATCCTCAAGAAAATCCCTGCAGCAGGTGGATTTATCTCACAGCTGTTTTGAGGAGTTTGTAGTTGCACAGTCCAGTTACATATTCAACCCTCCCAAGCATTGCTTCCTTAGTGGCAGATCGTAATTAAATAATACATTAAATAGAAGCTCTAAAAACACTTTGCAGGAATAAGCAGGATTAATAGCCATTTGTATAACAAAACACAACCTTATAATTCCTTAGAAATTATAGCCAAAAAAGCAAGTGATTAATAATTGATGGGTATTGAAATTAGAAGAGCTACCAGTTCTTGCTATCACTGAATGAGTATTAATGCTAACTAAAATAAATTCTTGATTAGAAAAAAATAATCTCAAAGATCATGCCAATTCTGGATATGCCGGTAATGCATGCAAGACAAGATTTTTGGCAAAAAAAATCAAATATATAAAAACAGGGGTACTACACAGCACCAAGAGCACCAGAGGGATGGCAAGGAGAGGAGAGAAGTCACTTTGGGACCTCCAGCTGCAGTGTCCAAGTGCAGATAAGGTACTCCCAGTACCCTGGAGCTCACATGGCCACCAGTCGGAGGCCCAGGAGGCCCTGAGAATGCTGTACCCACCCCATAAATCTCCCTGTGTGGACAGCAGCAGGCTCTGCCTTGTTGTGAGTGCACAGGTGCTAAAGCACCAGCAGATGTTTCCAATGTCAGGATTGCCTGAAAGCAGCAGCACTAAAAGCTCACCTTTAATTACCAGCTCATCAGTGCCAAACAAGCATGCAAAATGATGGATGCTCCTGCAGCCCCAAATCGTGGGAAACGGCATCCAGCTATAATTGCAATGTGAGTCTCACACATCCCCCAGATGGTGAGTGCTGGCTGCAGAAAGAAAGAGCAGGAAAACATTGCCCGGTTGTAAAAAGCACTCCTCTGGTTGTGCTGCATTGCCCTCTGCCCTCCAGACAGAGCTGCCTTTCAGAGCACAGCCCAGGGCACTGTGCCAGCCCCAGTCCTTTGGCCCGTGCAGGTTCCCAGTGTTTAATCCGTGCAGGGAGGGAGACAAGCAATTGGAGAGGCTGTGAAATGCTCAGGAAGATAAATGTGGGCTGTGGATTTATTAACTCGCTTTTCTTGCTGAGAGCTGCTGGCCTTTCATGATCAGCCAAAATATGAACCCTGAGAGCTCCACTACAGGGGAACTTGGAGCATGCTGGCATTTGTTCCACAGAGAGCAAGAGCTTACAGCATTCCATCCTCCCAAGTTTCTAGGGAGAAGGATATTGTTTAGGACTTGCTTCTCCCTGTTCCAAATTCCTATTGCCCATCAAATCATGCAGCAGCAGAATTGGAACCAAGTGCAGAAAGGACACAGCTACCTTGAGTTCACAACTGCAGAACTTTGTCTCTTTTGTTCTCTTCCCTGCAGAAAGAATTTCTACTTCTTGGAGTATTGCACATGTCCCACTGAGCCAAGCTTTATCAGTGGTTTATCATGTTGTTTATCACCTAGGCTCAGTATCAGATTTAACTGAAGAACTCTGTAATCTCAAAGTGAAGGTGGGAGGTCTCAAATCTGTATGACCTAATTTTTTTCATCGCCTCAAAACAAACTGAGAAGATTTTTATAAACACACCTAACCCACACATCTGAAAATTAATAAAACCTAGTATGAGATAATCAAACAGATGCAAAATGGGGAAGTTTCTTAGCCTTTTTGTTAAGAGTGGAGTTAGTATTTTAAATATAAAAATTCATCTGTGCTGAATTAGCACTTGATATACAGAGCCATTTGTGAGGGGAGGTGAGGGAGAATGAGCAGTGGTGTGAACATGACAGCTTTTCCCCAAAAAACTAAAAAAAGACTTGTTGTTTGGCAAAACAAAAGAAGTGATATTGTGGAATTATCACATGAATCACAAAATAATTGAATGCCTGGTTTTTAATTTGGCTGGAAAGACCAGGGATGGACATGAGTTCATGCACATCTTGTTCATGTGGTCTATCATCATCCCAAGCACGAATCACAGAATCACTGGGGAGATCACTGAGTCCAATCCATGCCCTAACACCTCAACTAAACCATGGCACATCGAGCTGGAGGAAAGCTTACTGTTGGAATTTTGTTGCTTGTTTTCAAAATCCAGTGCCAGCCAGGGGCATGTAGGCACAGAAGTGGTGCTGATGTGAAAAATGCAGAAGTAAAACGTCTACAAGAATTTGTGGTGCTGCTCTGTGCAGCAGCAATGAAAATGATGGGCCCAAATCCCACAAAAGCTTAATATAGTCTAGGAACTGAATAAAGAGAGATGAATTATCTTTTTCTTAATATCAGAGTAAAATGTATTTAAACACTGAATAAATTATCTTTTACAACAATATTCACCTAAGGAAATATTTTAGAATATTTATTTTTTTAAATATTTTTACCAGTGTAATCACTTTATATACTATTTCTCTCTGATTTGCAATGAGTATTATCCAAACACAAGGGCTTAAAAAATAATTTTTAACATCTACTGTAAACCTTTATACATATACACACACACACATATATATAAATGCTGTATGGAAAGGAAAATATTTTAACTGCTGAATGGGGTGGGAAATTTGTTTTTGAGAACTTTTCCACTATAACTGTTATTATCCAGGTGAACAGATCTTCATGTCGTTGATTTTTGTTGATGGGGGCAATGAAAAAGCAATAATCAGTTTGCAGGCAGCTTTCAGTGACTTCCTGGATTACCTTTCAAATCAACAAAGCAATCATGAGGCAAAAAGTCACCATTTGTCTCCATCCAGGCTCTTGACCTTTAGACTGCCCATTAAAGAGAGGAAGATCAGTTCCTATCCATGTTTTGTCAAGATGAAACATTTTCCTGTTCTAAATACACATTTATTCTGCAGAAGTTGCAGCCCAAGTGACGTCCATCTGATTTGGAGGTTTCCTTCCTCTTTACTGGAAAAGGAAGCACATATAATTATGGGCTAGCCCATTAATTGGTTTTGAGGGAATAGGTTGGAAGGGAGGAAAACATTCTGCATAGATAGAAATGCTGGACTCCAGATAACCACAGAGCAGAAAAGGTTGTGTTGCACCTTCATGGCTTTTGGTTGGGCACATCAGAGGCCAAAATGAATCCAAATCTAACAGAAGGAAGCTTTTGTGGCACTTTTCCTATATCTAGTAAAGAAATTACATGCTGGGGAAAAAAAGAAAGAAGAGCACACATCACTTGACCTTCCATAAGGTAGAGAAATGCATCTAAGACTACAGAGCCCACAGTTGCCAAGAAAATTAAACGCCAATTGTCTGATTGAAGTTTCCCAAGAGTAACTGCATGTGAAAGGCTCCAAAAGTGAGTAAATTTGGCAGTCAGGCCCAAATCCTGTGCAGCAGAGGGTTGCCAAAGGGAACAATGTGGAAATTTCTAGAGAAACTGGCCCAGAGGAAAAGGAAGGAGCTCCAGATAATTTTTTCTATGACCACTGGGCCATAGGCACATGCTTGGTTCAGTGCTAGTTAAATTCTTCATCTGCCCCATGTGCAAGTTTTGAGGCAAGGTCTAGAGGTGAGTAACATTACATCCTCCTTTTCCCTAGAACTGGCAGGTTTTTAATCAAGAAAAGTTCCTCATTGCAGGAAATAAGTGACACAAAATCTGTGTCACTGTTGTTGCAGTGAGTCAATAGAAACCACAGCTCTCCCAGCTTCCTCTTTCCCCTGATTTCCTTGAAGTGAATCCCACTTTAGATGAAATCCATGCAATTCAGTGCCAGAAGTTAAATTCTGTGCACCCTACACACATATATACATAGCCTATAAACTACGTAGGTGGCCCTCTTGGGTTTGGTTACACTTTGGACTGATAGTAAACCAAGAAAAGTTCTTTTAAAGCACAATTAAGTAGAAAAGAAAACTACAGAGGGCAGGAAGGCAGCTGGGACTCTATTAAACACATGTGGAAGTGAAAGGACCAACCCAAGTCTAAAGAAGTGCTGGAAAAACCAAAGTGGGAGAAACTGTGGCATAGGCCAGGCCACATGAGGAGTGGCTTTGCCATAGGAAGGAAAAATGAGTAGGAGGAAAGACCTGTCTGTGTACACAGTGTTTTCACAGAGCTTTGTTCCTGAATTTTAAGAGTTCTGGCTCTGTCTCTGGAAATGGGATGGAGGTTTGGGAACTCACACTTCTCAATGAAGGAGCACACTGGAGTTCCTGTGTACTTTCCCAACCCACCCGTGGCCCTCCCTATCCGGCCTTTGGATCAGAGATGGAGCTGACCCAACACAGGCCTTTCCCTGGGTTTGCTTTCAAAATGGTGTGAACACCTTGTTCTTCATGTTCTAAAGGAACAGACCACTCTGCTAAACATGTATTTGCAATTTTTTATTTGCAATTAAAACTGAAGAGAACAACTAACCCAGAAAACAGGGTCAGTATTGGGAACATTGTTGTTTTACTGTTTTCCTGGCTGCCACATATGCAAAATAAAATATGTACAGAGTGGCCTGTAAAGAAGTTACAAGAAGAAATGGACTATAAATTCTGTTTCTCATAATTATTGATGGGAAAGTCTGTGTATTTCTGTGCAAAACCAGCAACAGACTAAAAAATACATTGGCATGAAAAGAGCAACAACAAGGAAGGTGAGAAAAGACAACAGAGATGAGGAAGGTTGCTCAGAACTGATTTTCAAATGTCTAAAGTGACATTGCAAGGAGAAGGAGAATAAGGTACCCTTCATGCCTAGAAGTATTAGGATTTGGGGTGACAAACAAATTGTAGCAAGATATATTCAATATAGACCCAAGGGAAGGAAATGTAAAATGCCATAATTTTCACAGTGATTATTATGAAGCAATTCAACAGATTCTCTGGACAGGGTGTGAAGTTTGGTTTTTTTAAAGGATATCTTTAAACATAAACTAAATACCTCTTAACCCCACCTGTGCTCAAGGCAATGGGATGATCCAGAAGACACCTTGATAACCCTTCTTGTACTGGTATTTAATGATTTTCAGAACACGTGCTGATACTTCCCATTTTAAAATTTAAAAAAAGCATCTTCTACACATAGCTTTTAATTTATTTAATTTTTTCACTAATTAAACATCTCCCAGTGGCTGTTGCCCATCAGTTTCCCCTCAGACTGAATGAGGACCCAAATCCTGTACTCTGACATGGACATGCATCTCCACATTTTGATTCTGAATTCAGAGGCAAATTTCTGTCACATATTATAAAAGTATGCACAGGGTGGATCTTTGGAGATGCAAAATGAAAAATAAGTTAAAGATATAAATATAAAAAAAAATTTAAATGTACCCACATAAGCAAATTGTTTTTATATGGGAATACTTATTAATAATACTGTCCATTAAGCTTTTTGGGCATGTCACTGGATTAAGTTAAAACACTTTTCAATCACCATTCCAAAAACATATATATTTATGTAGGAATAGGAACTAAAGAAGAAATGAAAGAAAGAATTCAAAGCCAAGTATTTTTAGGCAAGGTGTAGGTGTCAGGATCTAAGGTTAGCTGTAAATTTTGTAGCCAACTCATGCACATTTACTGCTACATGCAAAACCTCACACCAGGCCATACTGAAATATTTAACAGGTTGTCCTATTTCAAGATAAAGGTTTGCCAAGGCCTAAAACCCCCAAATCTTAGTAACTTTAGGTTATAAAATAGTTGAAAGACTACATTCCATTCTAAAAGGTTGTGATTTAAGGCATCTAGGAATGTTGGATACTTTTGTTACCAAATTAACATTTAAAATTAAAGCTAAAATGCACAGTTTTTGCCCTTAGTAAACCCTTTCACTGGTTTTAAGAATTAGTCTGTGAGCAAAAGCTGTTTTTTAGTCCTTGACCTCTGGAAAGCATTTCTGCAGTTTACCACTGAAAACCAGATGAAGCACTCTTTCTCCCTACTCCTCCTCCTCACCGGACACAATTTCCTGAGGTTTAACAGCGATGCACTCACACGTCCCAGTGCAGAAACAGCACAGAATCTTCTCCCCCCTACTCTGTTCATATTTTTCTGATTGTACACTGATCCACTCCAGCAAAAGGAAATTGTGTCCTACATGTGACCTCCAAGTCCAGATAAATTATTTGCTTCCCTTTCTGTCAAAGGCTGAAACATCCATACAAATAGGAGCATCCTAAAGGCAGCTGCAATCTGTATTTAGGTGCTTATAGGTTTGGGCTGTCAGCTGTAACTGAGAGAATGATTGCAATCTATGGGATTTTGGGTCAGAACCTGATCTCTTTCCAGAATCTAGTTATGCTTGTAGAAGTGAAATCAGATTGGAGACTGATGCAATTTTATATAATATTAAAAGAAGCATTTATTTGCCTTACACAAACCACTGTAAGGAGATGTGCTGTGCACTCCTGGCTTGTTCATTAGTTCAAAAACATGACCCTGAGGATATTCTGGACAAGATTTTTGAGATCAGCCCTGTTACAAAGTGCACTACCCCACATGTGATCACAACACTGTTTTAACTCTCTTTGCCAAATTCTGAAATGGGAAAGGGGCTGTGGGATACAGCAAGGAGTCCTGGTTTATATTGGATTTCTGAATTTATGCTGCACCTACCCTGAACTACTAGAAAATAAAAGGCTGTGTGGAATCAAAAAATAAATAATAATTTTCACACTGCAGAACACAACTGTTTGTTATTTCAAGTGCAGTTTGGGAAGACTTGGGATGTTTGTTCCTTCCACATCTACATCTTCCTTTAAGAGACTCAACTGCCCTGCTTCTGCTTAGGTTAAAAGAGATGCCACTTAGGATTTCAAAGCAGTGAAGCTCAAGTTTCAGAGAAAATGTGGTGAATGCAAGAAGTAGTTTAGTCAAAATCCCAAAGGAATTTGGGAGAAGGTTTATATGTAGCCTGAGTAGAGTTTATCTGTGGAGAAGCTGGACAATGGTGCACATGCCATTATTGTCAGCTGAGTAAACAATTTGAAAGCTTCATGAAATTTTGTCTGTGTTGTCAAATACTGATGAAAACATCATTTTATGAGTAGTCTTATTCATTTTCTACTAGGGCTGCCTTATATAAAAAAATTAAATATTACATATTTTAGGTATGTTTAATACGCTTTGGAAGCTCCCTCATCCTAGGAAAACCAAAGAACTATGAAGACAATAGAAAACGTAGTCTTGACAGTTTATATCAAGTCAGGTTACCTCAAAATACCAGTTTCTACTAGAATTAGTATTGCTACAGAATATGTAAGGAACAACGTTTAGCTTTCCAAACACGTAAGAGCTTAGTTGCAAGGAAAAGTATTTTAATGTTGACAGACATTTTCTATTGTCAGAATAATTACCAACTTTGACATACCGTTTATTAATACTAAAAAAACCCCAACCGATTTTTAAACTCTTCCCTTTCTGAGGTATAGTGATCCAAACTTGAATAAACAAACTTGACAAGTTTACTCTTGGTTCAAAAGAACACAAAAATCTTAAATGATATTGTTATCATCGGAAGCCTCAGAAACAGAAAAATACAGTGTTTTTCAGTTCTCTGCAAAACAGTTCATAAGCTCAGCTGCTTTAGGTATAGCCTTTCTTTGATCCAGAATTTAAAGTTGAGATGCCCCCTGTACATCTACAAACTTTTTTTCACTGTCAATTTCTTTGTGGAATATTTTGTGTCTAAACCAAGCTCATCAAAAGTAAACTCTGCTTAACACCAGATCTTCTCAAAAATGTGGTCTTAAAAGTCTGTGTTTATTTCATCATAGGCTTGAAGTTCTCTAAGGAAAATAAACCAAAAAAGGTGTTCTGCAAGATGGAGTTCATCATCTGAGAGGGAGGAGGTGTCTGAACACACACTTTAAAGACTTCTAAACACAACTTCTCCCCCTTACCTCTAAAATGCTCACAAATATGCAACACTAAAAATAATCAGTCACTTTGAGGTACAAAGTCGGAGAAAGTTAGGATTTTATGGTTCAAACTACAGTAAAAATCTTTGTCATGGCATTTGCTTTATTTTTAAATTTTAAGTAAATCTTGAAACCACTTCTCTGAAAAAAAAAATAAAATCAAAGCATTTCTCATTTTCTGCTTCTTAAAGAAAACTCTCAGAAGGTAAAATAAAGACATTTAGTGCACAGAGTTGTTAAAATAGGCATCAAACCACTACTGTATATCTCAAAATTTACCAATCTTGGCACAGGCATTGTGGAGGAATAAAATAATGTCATTAGAGCACCTACAGAGCAGACAAAAGGATTTTAACATCTGGGTTTTAACTGTTCTACCATGGGAGGAAAGAAACTTTCCCCCTTGGTTTAAATTCACTCAGAATTAGTTCTACCTGCAAATTTTAATTATTTCTGGAGGTATAAAGTTCTAGTGTTTGAGTTTAATATACATTTTTAAATGTTAACACCTAATTTGTCAACTCTGCCACCTTTTATCTCCAGCTCAAAGAGCTCCAATCCCTATTCTGTTTATTACCAATGCCAGGTGAAGCCTTCTTAATGGAATGGATCTGTACAGCTTTAAGAGTGAGAATTTTTGTTGCCAGTGAAATGAAGAAGTCCAAAATAATCTCAAGATTTCACAGAGCTGTTAGGTAGCAATGATACTGATTGTTTAGAATAACCTGTGGCCCAGTTTCCCAAAGCTATCTGATTTTCACTCAGTTTAAAGATGTGGAGTTTTTCAAATTACTTTCAGCATATCAGGAAAAACCTCCTGATTTTACGGGAATCATTACCTCCTTTTTTTAACATGTCAATCTCTCTTCTTTGAAGGAAATAAAAGAAGAAAACTGTGGCTTTAAAAACACAAACACACAAACACAAATACTTTGAGGTTAAATATTGTCCAATTCTAGCAGCATCCTGTTTGTTACCTGTGACTCACAAAGCCCTAATGAGTCACAATCTTAAGGACACTTCTGGTGCAACTTCCACCCTGCCCAGAAAACAGAATTCTATAAATAATCCAGTCACAAGCAGCCAGATGCTTTTCTCCAGATGAAAGGGAGTAAAGCATACTCAAGAACTTAGATGAGGACAGTTTATCTACTACTATTTACCAGCCTCCACAAAGGCTTTAAGATTTTTCCAAGCTTTCATTCTAATACCAACTGTTCTCTTGTTTTCTGTCTTCACTGGGATTTAAGATCTCTCCTTTTTCTCCACACAGGGCTCTTTATTGGAAGCTTTTTATTAAGGCTCAGTGATTTCTTACTTCTTAAAATTGTAACTAAAATTATACACTTGAGGGAAGCTTAAGGATCAATTATATAATATACATGAGAAAACATAAAAATAGCATTTCAAACCTAATGATCCTTTTGGCTCCCTTCCAGCTCAGGATGTTCAATGACTCTAAATTTCAAACTAGCCAGTGGCTTTAGCAAATGCTGTAACAATTTACAAACTTTCAAAATTATCCTGAGCACCATGAACTTTTCCATTTTTAAATGAACCACAGTTCTTTTTTATTATGTTTCTCTGCTTTTGTGAAGTAGGCTCAAAATTCATAACAACAAATTTATAAAGCAGTGTATTACAGCAAAATGAGACCCCTCAATCACATAGTTCTTATATTTTTAAAGTGTGACTCTCCCACACAGAAATCAGGTCCTTTCCATATTTATGTTATAAACTGTCACACTTTTGGCAAAGAATTGGTTCTCACACACAACAAATACTGAAAGAAATGGAAAAACAGTTTCTTGCAATTCTTAGGGTACCAGCTAACATTAAGTCTATGTGATTTCAACTGTGATAAAAGCTACAACAAGAACTTCAATATCAGCCCAGCAAAACAAAGAAAAATTAAACTATCAGACAGAGCCAGTGTAAATGTTGTAAATAGAATTCTGGGACAAAAATTCAAAACAAAAAAAAAATCGTATGTGTTAAATAATTTAATTTTTATGGGGAGAAAAAAAGAAAAGAGATGCATTAAATTCTAATAATATACTGCAGTTTCCAGCTTGCCCATTTTATTGACCTAGATGAAAGGTGAATATTTGAGACTACTAAACCTCTGTTTTGATGAGGCTAATTAATTATTAGTATAGTCACTATCTTTGGTGAACTGCTTTTCTAGAAAGCTCACATTGAGAGTTTGTGCAGCAAAAGCTGCCAGAAATAAAGAAGACAAGGACAAAATGTTTCAGTCTCTTTTTTTTCAAATGCTCAATGAATGAATGACATGCGTTTCTTCTGCCTTAAATAGTAAGGAAGTGTTTTTTCTAGATTGCTCCTAAATACTCTGGATTCCCCTTAAAACATTTTATGGACTGTTTTTCATAATCTGATATTTGTAAATTCAAGATGAAAAATAAGATGCATACAGTGGTACCCTAAGAAAAATATCAGAACAATGCCCCAAAGTACCTGTGAAGAGTGTAGACCTTTTTCATGAACGTTTAATACTTTATTGGCTCAAGCATTGTGTGATTTTGCATATTTTAATTCCTTTTTAAAAATCCAGCAGCTCTCTTTCAGTCAATACAAAAGGCATTTAGTATCTGCATTTGTCAGGAATATTTGTAGCCCCGACCCCAGTCCTAAGTTGCCTTCCAAATTCAGTGTTCAAGAGTTTTCATTTTCTTGGATTCTTTCATTATTGTCACCCATTATGAGTGAGAAATAAGCCTTATTTGACTAAGAATAGAACTTCTTCACCTTGCTGAGAACAGCACCATCATTTTTGTTTAAATGAGTACAAGGATAAGAATTCTTTTACACTAATAACTGTGGTTTTTTTCCTGTGCAATGTCACAGCTCACCAGAGGAGAGTTCCACAAAATCTCAAGTGCTTCCTCTTAGCAACTGAATTTGGATGAATTATGCAGTTCTCAAAAAAAAGAAGGGGAGAAGAGGAGGAGAAAAAAAAATCAACAGAACTTTTAAGGAAGGCATCACTTTCCATGATGTGCTAATTGAATAATGAATTATTAAATATTTACAATGTACCTTTGCTCTTCACTGGAAATTGTACCATGAACATTTTTCTTCTATTTATAGGAGAAATCCTCTGAAAGTTCTAAAAGTGAAAGCTGCTTCGGGTATTCATTTGCAAGAATCAATACAAACAAAGATTTTGAGCTGTATTAAAAATATTACTTCCATCGTAATCATTCTTAGAAATACCAAGAGGGAATCATCACCCAACAGTGATGGTCCTAGACAAAAGAAAATACAGAAGACTTTTTCTAACCAATTCTCAGGCAGTGTCCTGGGTTTTAAATATGTGATAAAGTTCTGAGGGCATGCCAGCCACACTAAACACCAGATTTTTTGCCTTCTCAATGACTGGTCCAAACTAAAAGTCCATAGCCCTCCTCAAAACTAGACTCCAGTATCTGAACTCCAGTCACTGGAACTGCAGAACTCAATTGTCTCAAAATAGAAAAAGAAAGGTAATATTTTGAAATCTAGAGGATGAACATATCAGAACTGCCTTTATTTAGCCTGTGGAAGATACTGGTGCTTAATATGCTTGGTTTTAACCACTGTAAGAGCATCAGGGGCTTTTGCTTTAGATTTTTGTTGGCTTTCCCTCAGCAACATTTAGGCTGGAAAAGACCTCCAAGAGCATGGAGTCCAACCTCTGAGCAACCCCTACCAAAGCACTGAGTGCCACATCCAGTCATTTCTGGGGTGGGGACTGCACCACCTCCCTGAACAGCCCATTCCCATGGTTAACAACCCTCTCCATGAAGAAATTCCTCCATATGCCCAACCTGAAAACATAACCTTTTATTGAGTCAAACAGGAATACATTTAATAAGCCTGGCTTCCTTTTTAAAGTTCAAACACTTGGAAAACATGTCCATTATGTTTTTAATGGATAAAATTTAAGTTTTTACTCATCTGGGGAAAGCTGCTGGGGTTTTGTCTCTCAGCACTTGTGGGATTCCCAGTGCTGCAGCCATTCCCCTTGGTTTCCCAAAGCCACAGTGGCTCCAGGCTGCCCATCCCCAGCCCCACAAAGCCCTGGCAGTGCCAGCTGTCCCTGCCATGGAGCTCTGACACAGCTCTTGGAAAGGAGGCTGATGAGCCCAGCATTTCCAGACACTTGGTTAAGCACAAGACATCACAGGCGGCACTGTGGGATTTTCCTGGAGCTGGAACCAAATTTTAAATGTTTCCAGTTATGGAGTCGTGGGGGGTTTTTTTCGTCTCATTCACCTCCTGGTTTCACTCAGAGTTTTACTACTAAATTCAGTGGACCCACCCACTTTAATCTAAGGGTCTTATGATATTAATAATGATGAGCATTTTTTACTATCAGGGATTCTGCCTTGACAGGGGAGTTGGCTCAGATGATCTCCAAAGACCCCTTCCAACCCCAACAGTTCTGTGATTCTGTGGGATCAGTGAAATTTAACTTGGTTTAAATGTAATTAGAATCACACATCAGAATTATACATACTGATGAACTGGATGATACAGAAGTTCACATCAATCACCAAACTGAAACCACAACTGTTTTTTTACTTGCACCACCCACATGGATACCCAAACCCTGGAATTCTGAAGTGTATTACACAAGAAAGAAGACTGGCACAAGGACCTTACTGAGGCTAAAAAAACAAACTCCAAAATAATGAAGTTCAAATCTACATTAAACCTATGTGGTCAATAAATCATAATGTGAATTGCTCATCACTGAGAGCAAACTAATACACAAAAAATTCAAAATACACACCATGTATTCTAACTTCCTAGATGTAATAGCTGTATTTTGTTTGCTGCTCTGAGTTATACTTGGAGTATAAATTTGACAGAGTTAAATTTGTTATACTTGGATCCCAAACTCAGTATGACTTTCATCTTTTTAGAAGAATAAGAAACAAAACAAAGCAAAATATTACGTAATATTTCAAGAAAGTACTGGGAAATTTCAAGGTTTCTGAAGTTTTCTTGCTGAAAGACACTGTCCAGTAATTAATGCTGGCAGAATTTCTCATAAATGCCAAAATATAATTATATTAAGAATTGAAAATGTTACCTCAGAACTCAGCAAGGCTTAGAAACTTTTCCAAGTGAACTCCCCTTAGCTGCTGTAAAGCAAAGTGTGTTTTTAATTCATGACCACCATCACTACTACAAATAAAGGAAGTGATTTGGTTTGGGGTTTTGTTGTTTAAATGTATTTTTTTTTAATAAATGTGCTAGTTTTAACACAACAAAATTGGTGATTTTTTTTTCCTGGGAAACAGAATCCTTTGGTCAACTTGAATTCAAGTATCTCCAAATATATTTTCAAAAAACAAGAACACTGCATTGCTAGTATTTAAAGAAAACAGTTAATTTAGATTTTTAAAATATGTATCCTTTGAGCCTTAAAAACTAAACCAGTAAGAGATTAAAAACAAACCTGAGGCAGGCTCTGGAGAAGAAATACTAGGATGAGATGTGTACAAAATGAAAACAGTGAATAATGCAAATAGTCTGGGTTTTCATTGTTCTTCCATCAAACTGATAAACCTGTTCACAAGGCAGGATTTTGGCAGTCATGGCATTGCTTTCTCTAGATTTCACCATATTGATGGCAGTGTGCATTTGGCTATAGAAAACTTGGAAAAGGTTTCCATATTTTGCACACAGGATGATTAATTTCCTGAACTTGATTATTTTTCTGTCTACTGCAGTATCTCCTTCATTTAACTCAATTTCACAATCCAAGATCTAAAATGGACCAAGAAGGAATAAATGTGGATGTTCCACATTAAAAATTGCAGCAATAGCACACACTGCCAGTTCACTTAGAGCTGCCAGCTGTGTCATGAAGGTTAGAAGCTGAGCTGGAAAAGATAATTTTACTGCTTTCAGACTTAGCTTGCTACCTGAACATTTAGATGGGCTCAAACTGCTTGATTTGTAGTTGTGGGTTCATTTTGTGAGGGCCAGACTCAACCACTGCATCCCACACCTCTCCAGAGCAGTATCTGCCAGGTTTGCTGAGCTGCAGACTGAGGAGGAAATTCAGTGCATGCTCAGCCCCATTCTGAAGGGTGTGCTACCTTTTGTTACACCTATCCTTTCACTTAAAAAAAAAAAACCCAAAAGAACTTTTTGCTGCTTTGCCTGCCACAGCAGAACGGAATAAATGACACCAGGATGGAATTAGCTGGAGCCCCAGAGGTTGATTTCCCTACTGATGTCACTTTGAATTTGAATTTTGAATTTGAAATTTGAATTTCTCCAAATATTGCTGACTGAGGTGGCAGCAGGGGTGGCAGGTGGGACACCCTGAGCCAGAGCAGGCAGAGAGGAACAGAATGTTTTGGGTTTGGCTCAAGGACCCAGATGTACTGGAAACAAACCCTCCTCCTGACTGACAGTCATTGAAATGATATTTCAACACTTTTGCTTTCACTCTGGATCCAAACCATGAGATGCAGATGTGAATAAACAGGATTTGGTTTTCTTCGGTTTTTTTTGCAGCTAAGCTGAGGCAGTTATTTCTTTATTTTTCTCCTTTTTTTTTTTTCTGTTGTGTTAGAACATTATGAAAAAGCTAGAGCTTTATGAAAAAGGCCTTTGCAGCCTCACATCCTCAGATCCTAGGAAGCCTCTCCTGCAGATCACAGGTTGTGAATATCCTTTTAAGCCCATTTTTTTTTTTTTTTTTAAATCTTTTTCCAGATGAAGCAAAGCAAGGCGGATGCAGAGGAATATGCTAAAAATATGTCACATGCAGTTATTGACCCAAGAGTATGGTGAAACTCATCATAGACAATTAGAGCAAAACTTGTTTAAAATCTTAACACCACCATTAAGAGCCACACATTTTTAATTTATTTTGGCTTTGATAGCAGCTTCAGCCACAGATGTTATGCTGCTAATGAATGCCTGAGAATGATGCTGTTTAACACTGTGGTGTTGGAATACTCTCCTCAACATGTAATGATACAGATGGAGTCAACTTTATTTCATCCCACAGCTCGTTGCCATCACATTAATGCTATTTTTCCAAAGAAATATCTTTCAGAGTAAATATTCCTCACATGCAGCAAATGAATCATCACTGACTGCTAACTTACATATATACACAGAATTAAATTGAACTTTTCCAGGATTTGTTTAGTTAAAAAAAACCCAATATAATCAAAACTGCTCAATTAATTTCTTTCTTGCTGTTTTAGCTGGCTAATTAGAAATGCATTTCACAGCCAACTCTGACTTTTTATCTTTTCAGAGCTGCATGCTCTCTTAAGTGCTTCCTCCATCAGTTGTGACATGTGAGTAGGCTTCTGAAGGATAGTCTCAAAAATTTTTACTGTTTACATCAATTATTCTGCCCTTAGGCATTTAAGCCCAACCAACTCTTCTTTTATCTTTCCACAATGGCAAACCCAGAGCCTCTGTGCAAAATATCAAATGCAAAGGAATGTGGTGAAGGTGTTCAGAACAAGGAGTATAAAATACAATTGATACAACTTGTCCAGGAAAGTTCTATGTACTTGAAATTAGATTCCTTACAAGTTCTATTACTTACTACATAAATTACACTGCCACCCATCAGTTCTAGGATGTCTTGCCACTTGGTCCCATACTGTGATTCAGTCTGAATTTTACTGGACATTGCACATTTTGCTCATACACTCAAAAAAAAAAAAAATCCACCCAACATGGAAATCGATTGCCACAACATATCCTCACACACACTAAGACACACGTCTAAAACATCTGCTCTTTCAGTTTTAGTCCTGACCTATTTTCACAGCTGGTACCAGAAGTGATGCCTTCACATTTCATATCCTCTGTCCTGACAATAACGCATGAATGAAGAGGGATTACCTACTGCCTAGCAAAGCACACGTCATGGCTGGGATTAGATAAGGGCTGCAGAGCTGTTCCTGCCAGATAAGAGGATGGAACATTCAGTTCCTCACTAGTGCTGCCCTGGGATGAGCTTAAATCATGTCCAGTCCTACAATGAATTGCATTCAACCTGCCCTGGCTCCAGAGGGGACCCAGCAATGCTGCATCTGCCCCAAAATGAAATATTGGATGATGTCATGGCTGTGTGCAGCCTGCAGGATGTTTCACACCCATGCTGTGTCCAAGCTAAATACAGAGGAATTGTGTACAAATGGATCAGCTCACAGGGCCCAGAATGAGTGTGTACAAACTGTTCCAAATACTTTTGTATAAAAGAAAAATTCTCCTCACATACTAGCACATGCTGGGTTTATTTCCATTTGAACAAAGATGGTAAGTGAAGAATGGATAAATAAACGTAGCCTGTAACACAGGAGTGTTCCTGGAGTACATAAGGGTGTACGTGAGCTTCTTATTATCCACAAAAAAGTAGGAAAAATGGGAAGAAAACAAATTCCTGTGCTACCCATCAGTTCTGGGATGTCTGTCCACATGGTTCCATGCCGTGGCTCAGAGTCTAAATTTGACTGGACATTTCAACCCCTGAACAAGTTCATCACAAGGGCTGGAGGTTGAACAAAGCCTACGAGATGGTGTAAGCCATTATCCTGCTCATAAACATTTTTCTCAGCATTTCCTCCACTTTCCTTCAGGTCTGTTTAGGGAAGATTACAACAACTTCACTCCTGAGTCTGGGTGAGAGCATAGGCACAGTACACTCCTACTGCATTGGAGACGGTGCTTATCTCCATGGGAAAAATAGAAAAATGGATAATTGTTTTCAAATCCAGTCATTTGTGCCATCTTTTCTCCAACAACTGCTCAGAAAGGCTTGGATCACGCTCCTGAGTACCAATATTACACACTCATTTTGTTCATTTTCACTGCACTAGTCAATGAATAAATTGGGAAATAAAACCTCCATATTTTAAAGTTCTCCTGTTAGCTTTACCCCCCAAATTTTAACTCAGCATAAGTTCTACTCCACCCTCCAACCATTCTGGATCCCCAGTTCTTATTGAGACCCTCTCTTTAAATTATTGTAAAAACGGTACTGGAAGCATTGCTTGTTGCAGAACACCAGTAATTGGCCAAGGTGTTCTAAAAGTAATGATAACTTCAGTGTGAATTAGGCAATCTGCCACCAGCTGGTTGTCTTTCAGCATGTAATACAACTCTTACAGCACACAACATTTCCAGGATGCTTCGAACATTTTACATTCTGTACTTTTTTGCCACATGACAGAGAACAATATCATTTTGAGATTTAGCATCAATTCATCTTCTTGTGGACGAGACTTGAAAGTCTTTTGGCTTTGGGCTGACATATTTACAGTCCTGTTTCCTTTAATTATTTCTTTCAGTGCCTTCCTAAATATTATTTTAAGACTACAGATTATATTTACCGGGTCATCTGATACCCACAGCAATCCCATAAATATTTTAAAAGAAAATTTGTGCTAAGCCTGAAACAGAACACCAGATATGAGCACTCTTAAATATTTCCCTAAATCCCATTCCAGTTCCTGCATGCTATACTTATATTTTGCTGAAGTATACATTCATCTCAGCAAAAAAAGGAGACAAAAGCAGCAGATGTTCTTGCAAGACTTTCCATATTTTGTTGCAGCTGCCACAAGAAGCTTCTGATAGAACAACTGATGCTACAGCCTCCACAGGAAAGGATCTGCAGTTATACAGAAATAGCTTGCAGAAGGATATATTAAAAAAGCCCCTCTATGTCCTACCAGAAGGACACCCAATCACACATTTAGGAGGCTGTGTTTAGTTAAAGGTAGAGGCCAAGTTTTTAAATAATTCGTTCCTTTCTACTTTGCCAGTGATCTCAGTTTAGCTACAAAACTGTCTGCCAGAGTTGCAGAAAGCTGGGTCCTAAACAGGAGTTGGAAACCAGAACTGTTCACAATTCAGATATCTGAGGAGGTGATGAGAGACAAACACACACAAGCCAGTAAAGGATGCTGAACATTCTTCTTCAGTGATTCTTAACTTTGGAGGAGCTGGCATGGTTTTCAACCAGCAGATTGATACACAATATTCTGCACAGTTTTTAACAACATCCTAATTTACAAACTGCCAAGGACTGGGTGAGAGACTCCAGTGTTTCCTGACGTGATTTCTAAATCTGTCCTTGATTCCATTTTGTTTGCGAGATAACATTTTGAGAAGCTCACGTTCTCTGCTGAAGGGGTTTCTGCACATCCAAGTGTGAAAATATGCTCTAATGACAGCTCCTTATGTTGTGTTAGAGCATTCCACACCAACAGGATGCTCATTTAAAAATGGGTGGGAGATGCTGCTGCACACGTGAGTTACATAAGAATTACATCAGCCTTACAGGGTGTTTTGCATGCCACAGACAGAACAAAAGGAGCAAAAAACCCCATGAACTTTGAGAAGTTTTGCTTGGTTTTAAGTTGACTAAATGGTTCCAGATAAAAAACTTTCTGGAGGGAACAGCTCTAATATTGCCCACAGAATTAGTGCCCTGTATCCTCTCTTCACAAATAACTTTACAATCTTCAACTCCATCATGTGGAAATTAAGACAGGAAGGACAAAGTTCCTCATTCTGTGCTTGAATTTCTCACCCATTCCTAAGCTCACAGCAGAAAATATCCATTTCTGTGCAGTTCTTAAAGAAATTCCTCTCAGGGACAGCTGGAACAGTGCCCAGAGGCTGGTGACAAGCCCTGCCAAAACTCCAGGACTCTTACAGAGGTATTTTCTGATATTTCAAGGCTGACAGTGTTCAATGGAACTGTAATTTTTACAGTACTGCTTTTAAGCCTACAGCACATGAAGCACACAGAAACCATGTAATGTATGAATTCATAAATTCATTTCTTGGAACTAGATGGATTCTGTGAGTTATTTTTGCAAACAAAAGTGACAGGAACTCTAAATACAGTCAGTAACTGGAAGGACAAGTAGCTGTAGACAGTTCCTATGTTTGAAATGCTATCCCCCAGAGAAGCTTATAGGATTTTTTTCATTGATTTCCCTACTACCAATTCTTGCCTTTTCTGTGAAATATGAAGTTATTTCTGCCCCAAGCTCTCTGAACATGTTTGGAAACACCTAAAGCTTGAACTGCAATGTTATATCTGTCCTGGGGAAACATGGCTATAGCAGTAAAAACTGGGCAGACTCAATTCAATCACCCAATACTAGAATTTGGTAAAAAGATTAAGAAATACATCTTGCCACTTCTGTATGCTGGGTTACTACTCATATCAGAACTAGTGAAAAGAATATCTGTGCCATGCTGCTCTTCTTTTCCTCTTAAATAAATAATGTCAATTTTTGCCGTTACAGGAAAAATTATTTGAGTGTTCTGTGTGTACAACACCCTCAGTCAGTAAATATGAGTTTTTAAATGAATATATATGGTGTGGGGCATTCTAACATTGCTCCACACTTCACAAGTAGCTTCTGACCTACACTGAAGGA
Organism: Anomalospiza imberbis; assembly: GCF_031753505.1. Lineage (NCBI taxonomy): Eukaryota > Metazoa > Chordata > Aves > Passeriformes > Viduidae > Anomalospiza > Anomalospiza imberbis. The sequence continues at coordinate 32,195,367 of NC_089682.1, forward strand.
GCCTTTGGAGGAGAATTTTGAAAACCTCAGTACAATTTGACCTTAAAAACACTGTTTTTGTTTAAAAAGAAAAATAACCATTTAAATCTATGGCTGAATGAAAATGATATCACTGCAAAAAGGGCTGTTGCTTGTTGTTATCAAAAGGAGATCAAGTACAGTATCCATTAAGCACAGGAAATAAACAGAAACTACTTCAAGAGTAAATAAAACACAGGCAAAGATTTCTGTGGCTGCCAGCCCAGTTCAAGCCAAATATTTTTACAACTGACCTCACACTTCTTGGTCATGGATGATTCAGGGACGCCACACTAAATATACAAATGTGCAGAGTAGTATAGTCTAACCGAATAATACAATTAAATAAAATAGTTATTATATGAACAGGAAACACAAGGAAGATCTAAATATTTTCTGCTTCAAAATGAGAAGGGTCAAAAGGATCAGTGTCTTGCACAGCTATGCAACATTAACTGATTGCAAGCATAAGGAAAGAGCTTGTCAAGATTTCACTACAATTAAACCAATTTTTTTTTTTTTTTTCCTTTTTGGAGCCAAACTTGAAATTGCTGTATTTTAATGCTATTGCTGAGATCTAGAACCTGTGGACTGTACCAAAGAACTAATCAAAAGACAGAGAGGAACAATGAGGGATATGAAAATCTCTAGACTTTTCCATTTTAAAAAGGAGGGTAAACCACTTTCCTCTGTTTGAAAATAAAACACAGATTTGCTACCACACAAAGGAAACTTCAATGCTCAAATGTTACCTTAATTGAAATGTTACTTTAAAAACATTAGGATTAAATGGAAGAACATTCCCTGTCTTTTCAGGCACCATTCAGAAGAAGCCATGGGGATCTATTTGGCCAGAGAACCTGCAGGATCTGAAGCCATAACTGAACATGGAGGGTGCTTGTCCTCAGACCTTGTGATCCCACAAAATGGCCAAATTCCACACAACTATTCAGTACAAACGCAATCTAGAACCACCACTAACACAGAAAAGAAAGATGAAACAATATTTTAAAGAATTTTAGGCCTCTGAAGAGACATTCCCCAACCTGAAAGCAGAATCCTCCAAAAGACCAAACCAGAGACATCTTATAACTGCCCATGGCAGCTTCAGGTGCTTTTCAAAGACTGCACACCAGGAACAAATTGGCAGTGATTTGCCACAGGTGCAGCCCATCTCCTCACAGCTGTGCCAAACAGCCCTCACTGTCCCTAGAGCAAGGGGAAAAGTTAAAAAGTGTTTTATGTTTAAACCACCATATACAATATCTGAAAGGCTTTTTTTTTTCTTCTCTCACCTACCACTATGTAAGCAAAGTAAACTGCCAGAGCACCAGAATTAAATTATTTAAATCGGGACAAGAGCAAGAATAATGAGTTCTGGTGCATATGATTTGTTCTCCAATATAAGAAATATGCTTTTGTTAGGGTCATGATGATAGGAAGATTGAGTTTTTCATTTCAAGTGAGGGCCCACTCTGAGCAGGGAGCCTGCTTGATTCCTTGAGCATGGATTTAAATTCTTCACTTCTTTCAGAATTCATATTTCTGTTCTTAATTCATGCTTGAAGATTTGCCGCCTTGGGCAAAAAATCTGAGCTGGAAAAGATTCTTGATAATAAAGACAATGTAAAACTTATATTTCACTGAACACTTAGCATTTTGTCCCATTTGGAATATCAGTTTTCATGCTATTTCCAGCCAGTGCACATTTTTGCTTGAAATAAACTGTTTAGCCACATGTGCATGCCAGTTTAAACAGTGCTGCTTGGAGAACATTATTTTCACCTATATTGGACAAAAAGTATCATAGGAAGTTGTCTCCCCCTGGAAATTGAAACCAGTTGAAAATAAATTAGCTGGGATACAGCCAGGCCTGGAAAATGTAAACCAAAAATCTACTCAGCAGAGAGGTGCACATCTTAAGTGCTTCAATGGAGTTATCTTTTAAGAAGATGGAATTCTTTTTAGTGTCCACATCCCATGAAAATAGCTGGATATTGCAGGATTCATGTCATACCTCTGCATGCTCCCATAGATGCAACAGGATCCTGAAAGCATCTGATTTTAATGAGATAAAATATTTCCTATTAATGCATCTCGTACAGTCTGCAGCCACAACCAGTGTCCCACTACAACATATTTTGTGTATTGAGAAGATAAATGGGAATTCTGGCCTCATGGTTTGCAGGCTGCATACACAGACAGTGAGGAAAAGGTGTTTATCTCCATCCTTACTTTGTGCATTGACTGCAGAGGGTACTGGATAAAATTCTAGATGATTGCCTAACAACACCCAGAAAAAAGTCAGTAATTCAGGATATGTCTCCTGACTTCTAGGAGTATCTACATATTGCACATTCCAAAGAGATTTCCAAACAGCAGCAGCCATAAAAATCCCTGCAGAGTCTTAAGATCAGGTTGTAGAGAAAACACAGCCAACTTTAGAGGAATTTTACAAATTAAAAATAGCCCATAGGACGATTCCTCTGAAAGCTTGGAAAGACATGATTTTTCAGGAATGTGTCTTTTTTCAGCAATGTGGTTTTTTTCCGGAATGTGTTTCCTGAAAAAATCAAAAACATTTTCTTTATACATGATGGTGTGTACTTCACACCAAGCAACATTCTTTTCCATTTTTCATGCTTTTCAAATTTGAAGATGTGATTCAGTCACCCCAAGTGCTATGTTTTTAATACCTGTATTTATTTGATCATGCAACCTATGATAACATGCACAGTCTTCCTACTTGGAAGCAAATGCTTTCTGCTCTTTTTTAAATTTGTATTTAAATGTTTGACAGAATACTTGATTTTTCAGTTGTGCTGATAAATCAGAGGGTGTCATGAAATGGTCCCATCTCATTAATGTGGTTCCATTGTTAGAAGACACTTTAGATCCAGGTAGCCCTCTCATCCTAAATGCCAAAATTTCCCTCAGACATCCTGTGGCTGAAAAATTCCTAGGACTACATCCCTTTGGGGGGATATAAGTTACACTCTTACACTTAAAAAATTTGGGATATGTTCATCTCAGCTGTGTATTTCTTAGCTTAATTGGCTCAAAAGGTATTTCAGACTTTCACTGCTGCCATAATTTCTGCATCAACATCTTGTAAAACAATTCAGACCAGTGGGCAGTCATATCCCAGAGGAATCAGAGTGAATTAAATAAAGCTTGGCCTATTTCTCAGAATAAGTCACTGAAAACTGCTTTGAAAATTTGTAAGATAAAACTGTTAATGATATTCTGGATATCTTTACATCTCCGATCAATCACACAGACCTGTCAGCAAATTATTAACAAGTGAAATGCCAGCTGTGAGTGAGTCATTTGTGAAGCTGTGGGATTTTTTTCTTTCTTTCCTTCCTTTTTTTTTTTTATTTCCTGCCCAACATTTTATGGATTAAATTCTTGTGAGCTTAACTCTGGCAGCACACCTACATTTCAGGTGAGATTTTCTGCAGGAAGAAAAACCATGAGTCCTCCATTAACTTCTCCAGCCTGAGTCTTTCCCACAAATGCAGTACTTCATGAACTTCCAGAGAACCTCTGGGGTTCTGAAGGAAAGACTGAAATTAAAAGCTGAAATACACCAGCAAAGTGTTGTGACAAAGTTTCCATCATAAAATTCACGTCTCTGTAGCAAAAGAAATTATCAATGCCCAAATTACTTTTAATCGTATGACATTTTGAAGTGTTGTGGAAGAAACAACTGGGTCACCTATGATTTAAATTTTACTGTCTTAATTGCAACTGATTTTCTCTCAGTTTCTCAGTTTGTACCCACTAAGACTCAGCTAACTGAAGGTCTTGGCTTTACCCACCCCCAGTTTTTCTCTGTTACCACAGTAGAAACAATGAACAGATGACAAAAAAAAAAAAAAAATTCCTTTTCCCAACAGGTCACTCTCATATTGTACTCCAGAGGGCACCCATGAATGAATGGCAAATGGCCACTCGGAGAGTTGCCAAATGCCATTAATCAATGCACCAATGTGGCAACATTGAGCTTTGTGACAGGCATGATTAAATCTATTGTTTGGTAATCAACCTCATCTACAGACATTCTGTAGCTCTTACAAATCCAAGAGTTATTGTTGCTCTTTTGGAGCAGAGCACTTCCAGAATGTCTCACTTAATAATCACAAATTGCTCTTTTCTTCAGTCAAAGAGGTGAACATTCCATGATTGTTGGAGAGAACAGATTATGTCAGCTGGACCCAACAGTGTGGGCTTTGTCTCACTGAATCCTGCTGTACCCCAAGCAGCCCTCCCAAAGCTCCGTGCAGTCTCCACATTGGAAGTTGCTCCCTGGGAGCAGTGGATAATAATGTCATTCATCCAGTGCCTGATTGCCATTGAATCACTGGAATGACTTCCGCTGGTTATTGTTCCTCTGATTTACAACCTAGTACCATAAAGTACCCCAAAACCCCCAAACCTATCTCATCAGTATGCAATAGTTAGAGGATGACTTCATCCCTGACTTTATCTTCTGTATTAAGACAAATTATCCATTTGATGAAGGAAGGAGTGAATCATTTTGGCGGTTTCAGAATGTGCACACTCAAAAGTTTTCAGATATTTCGAATTTATACTCAGACATGATCTGGGGACAAAGCTATCATTTATAAAGTTTCAGATTGCAAAGCTGAAGCCTATAAAATTTACACTTTTAAAGACTAAAAAGGTAACTCCCAAAGAAAATGGATCAACTTATGGAGTCTCCCACACTGAAGATATTCCAGAACCCTCTGGACACAATCCTCTGCCCTGTATTCTGGGATGACCCTGCCTGATCAGTGCTTGGATCAGGTGAACAACTGTGGGCTCTTCCCAACTGACCCATTCTAGGATTCTGGGATTCTCTCTCTGCCTGAGATAAACCAGGGCTTCCAGATCACAGATTCATAGACAGAATGGCTTAGGTTGGAAGAGACCTTAAAACCCTTTTTATTCCACCCCTGCCATGGCAGGGACACCTTCCACTAGCCCAGATTGCTCCAAGCCCCATCCAACCTGGCCTTGGACACTCCCAGGGATCCAGGGGCAGCCACAGCTTCTCTGGGCACCCTGTGCCAGGGCCTCCCCACCCTCACAGTGATGAATTTCTTCCTAATATAAAATCTAAATTTCTGTCAGTGGGAAGCCATTTCACTCCAGGCCCTTGTAAAGTGTCTCTCTCCATCTTTCTTGTAGTTCCCTTCAGGTCCGGGAAGGCCACCATCAGGTCACCCTGAAGTTCCTGCTCTCCAGGCTGAACAATCCCAGTTCTCTCAGCTTTTCCTCACAGGAGATGTGCTCCAAGAGCAGGACAAGCAGCAAATCCCTGCCCTATGGAGCAGCAGAGAAGAGGCAGAAGGGCATGAAATGCCCATGAAAAAAAGCACACAGTGCTGGTAGACACTCCATCAGTGTCTAATGCAGACAGAATTAGAGCCAAGCTTTCTGAAGCAGACTCTTATTAGTGAAGCAAACAGAAAATAGGGGCTGGTTTGTGCTTTGAGCACAACACCAGCTGCAAGGAGGGATTGAAAAAGACAGAACTCAGCTTCTGAAATTAGACAGAAAAAGAGGTAGAGGGGTCATGAACTTTTTGTATCTAATTATCCTGATATGTTTTTCTTTACTAAGAATAGAATAGGTTGGCTTAGTTAAACATCCCCAGTGATGAACAATTCTGATTCAAATAAATGAATCAAATTACCTCTTTACGTCAGTTGTATCAGAATAACACAAAATCCAGTGGCAAAACCAATAACAGTACATGATCAAAAGAAAAGACACATTTGCTTTGAGGGGCCACACCATATTTCCTTTAGCAATCTGGTTTACTGAACCAAAATTATCAAACTTCAGCACAATTGCAGAACTGTGAGAAGGAAGCAGGTGCATCAGGAACATTAAAAACTCCTGGGTATTGTGTTATAATTAAATGGCTACAAATTCCAGTGTCATGGGAATTTAAGATTAATAATCCAGATGGATCTGCCAGGTCGAAACCTGGCAAAACAAGAATGAGTACTAACTCAGATAATTTAATTACATTTATGGTGACTTACAAGATCCATGGACTGTCCACAGGAACAGAGTATATCTGGTTTGACATCTATGTACATTTTTCTACTGATCTGTGTGTTTTTAACAATAAAATATATATGTTTGAGAAAGAGAAACACAATATGCAATAGGATAAATAGTTATAAAGGGAGTTATTTGTAATCCCTTCAGTATTACAGCCCGAGGATAATTTAGTGATGACTCAAATGGTCTCCAGTGTAAATCAGGAACCAAATGGCAGAAGAAGTGTTTTTTAAGGGCTGGAAAAGATGACATATTTGAGGAGTGCTTCAAGGCCTGAACGGTGTGAATAACGTTTAACTCGCAGCTGTTATGAAACCAGTTGGACTGGGGACACATTGAGGGCTGGAGCCACCACCCTCTTCCCTTCTGATGTAAATTCTTTAACATCTGATGGATTTCATCATAATGAGCCCCTCAAGGCCATTGTTTTGAATTAATCAAGTGAAAGCTGTGAGATATTTCTCAGTGGAGCCCAGTTGTACATTACCACCTATCTTGATGGCTTTGAGGCATTAGTGGAGTTCAAAAATTCCCATCACATTTCCATCCCAGACAGTTTGGGTCCAGACTTCTGCAAAATGTTAGAAGTAAAAGCTGTGCCTACAATCTTATTTTAAGGGCATCCAACACCTTCCATGTCATATTCTTCCAGCACAACAGGAAAAAGTAGGGCAGAAGTTCTGTTCTATTTGCTAAGTAAATATAATTCAAGATATTACACTGTGGAAACTGCAATGTCTCTAATTCCCCCAAATATATAGAGAAATAAGTGGATGTGGGCTTATGGTGGAATAGTGGGAAAGTCATACACAGAATTAAGAAGTTGTGGCTAATAAACCATAATGAAACACCCAAGTTTTTAGCTACTTTGCCTTATTGCAAATATTTAAATAATTCCCATTCTCCTTCAGTTATAACTGAAGACATTTTTTGACTGGTTTTAGGAAAAAAAACTACCTTAATTTAGTAGACATGGAAATTACTTTAGAGATTAGTGTTTTACAATCAATGGCCCTTACCTTCATACCATAACAGTCTTTTCACCATCTCCAGTTTTCAAATTGTGCAAAAGCTCCAATTGCTTCACTATTTAGAGGAAGCTCTTGGCGATGATCATGACACCACCACATATTCTCTCATTTTCACATATCCCAGGTGTTAGGACATTTTAAACATTTCTTCTCATGTAAGTAAAAACTAAGTTTTTGCTTGTTTTTTTTTTAAATCTAAGTGTTCTTTAGCTGAATAGCTTGGATTATTCCCCAGCTGTGTGAGATACTATAGAACCAGATATAAAACTCAGGGTACAAACAGCAATGTCCTCTGCTCCAGGAGCTTTCTTGTTTCTTTGTAGCCAGCTTAGCAAATAAGGAGGAGAAAATACAGGAGCCCAGCATTTATTAAAATGCATAACCTGCATTTACTTTGCTGGAAGGGGGGTTTTGAGGAAAGGGAAACCAGACTGGAAGTTCAAAAAGAAAAAGGAAGGAAACGTGAAACATACTGGGGCAATTAATTGTGGTTTTAGAGATTAATGAATTCTGAGTCTTGGAATTGGCACTCCTAATGTATGTAATCACATAATGGGTGTTAAAAAAACCAAAAAAAAAAAAAAACCACACATAGGGAAAGCTCCTGTTTAGTTATGGTTATTTTCTTAAAGAGTGTAATAATACTGATCAGAATATAGGCTCGGATTAGTTTTACTACTTCCAATTTTGTGAGATTTTTAGTACAAATCAGGAAAAAAATAAGTTTTTAAGTGTATGATGGTGATTATACTGTGATGAGCTTATGCACTATGTAATGCTAATTATTTTGTGTATTTAAATTAAAAATACTCTCAGTAGAAAGGGCAAATTTCACCTGAAAATAGAAATTAACTATTATAAATTATTATAAATATTATAACTATTATAATATATATAATATTATTATATATTATAAAAATTATTATAAATATTATAACTATTATACATTAACTATTAACTCTGTGAGATAAAGGTACTGCTTTTCCTGTCTCTGTTTTGCTGAAACATATCAGCACTCATAGTCACTGATCTTTCTTTAAATGGAATTCCTCCAGTGACTCTATGGGATCCAACATACCCTTTATTTTTTGTAATTCATCCTAAATTCAGGGTGAATATCTCAAATACTCTCAGTACTCCCCTTTTCCCCTAAATATCCTCTTTAATATTTCTAACTGTGACTCACAAGAGACACTGAAAGCTTGAGTAAGAAGTGCTGAATGAATTCCCCTTTCATTACAGGAACAAAGATAAGTACACAAGAGTACTTCCAAATATGTGAACATTAGGAAAAAAAGATTTCCCCTTTAGCAAGAAGATTTTGGGACATACAGTGAGTCAGGCTGCTTCTAGATCAGGGCCTATTCTTAGAGGAGGAAATGATCCTTAAATTAACTCTGACTTAATGAATTTTCCTTCATAATGACAAAATACACTTTATCCAGCTCTTTGCCATGATTTTCATTGCTGGGTCATGAAGAAAGGACTCACTTTTTGAGGTGCCAAGGACTTTTTTGAGCTCCATGGATAAATTGTCCTTCTTCCTATAAAAAATTTTCCAGTTTTTCTGCTGCTGTTCCAAATAAATCATGCATCTCTTCAAGTACTTTTGCTGTGGAGATTTCTTTGGTTTAAAACATTTGTTACCTAGATTCTCAGTGCTTCTCTTAAATCTTGTCCTTAGAGAAATAAAAATGTTTCATTTTTCATATTCTTTTATGGCACTCCTCACTGCCATACCCAAGATAAAAGATTTCATTCTGTTAAAGATGCTCAGCATCAGTGAACTCAGTCTAAAGATCTTTAATATATTTCTTGAAGAGCTCAGGTTCTTTTGGTAAGTTATGATTTTACAAATATACTGTTATATGTATTTAGAAATATTAATTCTACAATGAAAATGACTGAAATTCACCATCTTGGCCAGATAAAGAGGTAAACTGCAGAATAAATCACAAAAAAAACTTGATCCTGAGGCCACTGTCAATGAAAGCTGAATTAAACCATTTTGATAGAGCTCAAAGAATACAACTGAATATCTGTTTAGACTCAGAAAACCTGGCTGAGGTGTTTGAACAAAAATGCTGCAAATTTATACCAAATAAAATTTAGAATTTACATGTTGACATAATTTTTCTTCTGGGAAATCCAACTAGACCATCCAACTCATAGGGCAGATCCCATTCAGCACAAAAACTGTAGAGAAAAAGAATGATTTAGACAGAGGGCCTGAGAGATCACATTCAAAATCACAATAGTAAGATTTAGGAACAACAGCCCCCTTATTTCAGGGGGAAAACACTGCCAGAAACTTCAGTGCAAAGAAATGCCTTAAAATGAGATATTTATGAGTTTTCTATACACATTCTGATGTTTCATTCAGCACAATTAAAAGACTTTTCACGTGGTTTTGGAAAAAAAGATGGGGTCTGAGGTTTTGTAGAATTGCTGGTATCAGTTTGTTGTCCAAAATGTTAAATCAGTGAAGTTGTGTTAAAGATGATTCACATCTTCAGAGAAAACACTGAATGGGCCAAAGTCATGCTTGGTGCAACTCCAATGTATTTAATGGAGTTACATGAGGGATTGATTTTTGTTAATCTTGGATCAAACTGTTCAGTTACATTAAATTTTAGCTTAAAAAATAATAAACTGAGAAGGATCACATGAGGGTTTGGAGACTTGGGGCCCACAGGCCTCATTCCTCACAGACACCATGAGCTCATCTGCCGGGCTGTTCACAGATATTCAACAAATTGACTTCCACCTCCTCCCTTGGAAATGGGGCGGCAGTGGGACTCTCCTCTGTTTGTTCCTGTTTTCTCAGGGATGAGCAACTGGAGGGACTGGTCCCCACTGTGGGGAGGTGATCCAAAATAAACCTGGCTCTTTTGGGAAGGCAGCACAGTTATTGCAGGAAGTGGTGGAGCAGGACATGCAGATTTCTGAGTGCTCTGGGCTGTGCTGGGTGCCCATCAGCTGCTTGCACAGTGTCAAATGGAAACAAACCTTTGCTCTGATGGCAACAGATGAGAAACTTCAGCTGTTCACCACAGCAAACACTTTGAAAGTGGGCCATGAGAAATAATTTACTTTTTAGCCCTAAGGAAGACACATTGCACTTTATAGAAAATAAAGCTTTTCCTCCTGCAGCCACACTCCCAGGAATCCACCCAGTAGGATCAATCACTTCTTAGATGGTTCTCCCCAGGCTGTATGACAAAACACCTTGAAGATGCTCTACAGCCCTGATCAACACTGGCTACTTGAGGTCCAAAATCTCAACCCAAACGGGGCTGGAACCCAAAGAACCCAGTGCAGGGAAACTTCTTTCTAACTCCTTCTAACTTCTTTCTAACTGGAAATACCTCTCTGTTCAGAAATGGGAAGATTTGAAGCTGACATAATTTTTTGGTTCCCCTCCTCAGCCTCCACCTAAGGATAGCAGATGTTCAAATGATGTGCTTCGATAATAAAAGCTGTAAAGTTGCATACTTTTTGTTTTCTCTTCAAACTAGACACTGAGAGGATAAGTTTAAATGATTGCTTTTATATATTTGCTGTAAAAAAGGAGATAATGAGGGTGTTTTGTACAGCAAACCACGCTGCAGCCTTTCATGTACACTTTGATCAGCTCGTGGCAGGACAAACCCAAAACATTTGCAGCAGCCCTGGCATTTCAGGGTTTCTTTGGGTTGCTTCCCTCACTTAAGTGAAGCGGGGATTTTTTTAATCTTTGGTTTTGTTTTTTTTTTTTCTCACCATTCACAAGCCCACCCAGGCAGTGTGTAATTCATCCACACAGGAAATATTCCATTGTGTGGGCCAGGGTACTTGGAAATGATTCCCTTGTACCTGAGTTCAAAGCTTCTGGCATAGATCTATGGTACACTCTAGTCTGCAGAGTAGACTAGACTCAGACTTCTGTGTTCCATGCAAATCAGCTGCTAGAGCAAGGCTTATTGAAGTTCAGTGGCTTCAAACTATCCTGGATTTGAAAGTTCATCTGGGATTTATAAAAAGGAAACAGAGAATACATTTTCTAGGGGCGAAACCCTGCAGGAAAAGGCTGCACTTCATACAACTGCTAGCCCAGAAGACAGAGTTTATTCTACCCCTAGGCTGTAAAGTGATTTGACGTCCAGTATCTTAACTCACCCCACAATGATGTGTATATAAGATTACACCACTTTCCCAGCAATCTTCTTCCTGGTTTATTCAGTGCTACAGAGTGTGGTGGTTCAGCACAGGTGGAGGAAATATGATAAACACCACCTTCAGTGCTGGTCTGCTGTCTTCCTCTTAGTGCGTGCAGTGAAGGCATCTGAGAGAAATCCACATTATGCCTGGATACAAATAGGAAATTATTTTCTCATTGTGTGGAAATACTGGAGATTACTCTCTGTCTCTCCTATCACCTGATACATTTTGCATCATGTTCAGAAAAAAGATCCCTTGGAAGTGAAATGTAACAGAAAGGTAAGAACAGAAAAGGGTAAAAATCTGCATCCCTCAGTGACCCAAAACTTGTAATATTACAATTCTCCAAGAAGCAGCAAAGGCAAGACTCTCAACCCACAATTTCCCTCTGTTTCAGCGTTTTTCTGAATCACTAAACATATTATTGTTTGGACAGCACCCTCAGGCACAGGGTGGGATTTTTGGGATGTCCTGTGCAGGGCCAGGAGCTGGATGAACCTTGTGGGTCCCTTCCAAGTCAGGATGTTCTGCAGTTCTGTGTATTCAGATATAATATTTCAAACCCAATATATTAAGGAAAAGTCTACAGTCTTTGGCAGGCTCTGCACCAAAGCATCATCTGTAGCAAAGGTGCTTAGCTCTTATTAATTTCCTGATCTAGCCAGTTTATAGACCTACCTTCAGCAGCCTGAGCTGATGTACCCCACACAAGAGCTCTAAATACCTCCTTTCATCCATTTGGGGTGATTCAGAGCATTTTTTTAGTAACTCCAAAAAATGTCAGAAGAAAACCACTGGCAAAACAAGGTGCAGACTTTGCAGGATTGAATCATTCCAACCCTTTTATCTGGATCATTGAAATTCCATGAGTTCACACTAGAGATAAACACTAGAAGATTAGAATAAGCAAGTGGTGCAGAATTGCAGAGGACAAACATGCAGCATCCTTTATCCCTGTTCCAAATTTCCAGCATTATTTTGCAAGGCAGTTTCAAAGGAGCCGAGGTCAAGCTGAAATCAATTGCCCAGAGAAGCTGTGGCTGCCCCTGGATCCCTGGGAGTGTCCAAGGCCAGGTTGGATGGGGCTTGGAGCAATCTGGGCTAGTGGAAGGTGTCCCTGTCTGTGGCAGTGGTGGCACTGGATGAGCTTTAAGGTCCTTCCCAAACAAAGCCATTCTGTGATAATTCTGTGATTCTCTGAATGTGTCAGAAAACTTGAATGCAAAAATATGGATCAAATAACATGCTTGATGAGCAGAGGGCCGTTGGATCTGCCAATTCCAAAATTACTTGTTTTACTGTGGGAGAAGAAAAAGCACATATTTTCTACTGTTTCTTGAAAAGAAACCTACATATGAGGATCAGTAACCTAGCTAACTAAAGTTTTCAAAACAGCTGACCAGCATGTTCTAGAAACACATTCAGAAACCAAAATTGCTCTGACTAACAGGAAGTTCTTCATTAGAAATCACCCTCAATACAGTGAGAAATGTTTGTTACCAGCTGAGCCATGTAGTTCTGGAAGGAAAACACAGTGGGAAAATATCTCATATTGACAGCTCCAGGTGCACAAGATGTCAACCGCCAGAAGAATTTTCAATAGTCTGCTTCCTAAATCATTGCTTCTGCATCAGAATTCTGTATCCTGAGTTTGGAAGGTTACCATCTCTTTTGCTTCCCAGGTCTCTTTGTTTCCCCTCCTTGTTGTCACTGTGTAAATAATGTGAAACTTTTGACCTACTACTTTTGTCTGGTAGATTTGAACTTGTGCCTGTTTACTCACAGTGATTGTTTAGATACAACCAGGTAGAAAGGAGCAGCAGAAGTCAGAGGAGAGAAGATGAAGAGCTAAAAGACAAAACCCATCAATATTCCTTTTTCAAAGATTTTCTCTCAGGAATGAGGCTGGGTCAGGGCGATTTTTATTAAGTTTCTGCCTCATCAGGCAACCTCTTTTTTATGCTTTTGATAAGTGAATATAAACTCTGGGATTTTGCCAAGTGATCTGTAAAAAGGGAATCCTAATATTGATGGCCACTATTTCCTGTTAAAACATAAATAAAACAGCAGAAATATAGACCTAGTATTCAGGTCATAAGTCTCACACCAAAAGCTGAAAACACAATCCCTCCATGAGGAAAAGGAAAGTTTGGGCAGAAGGGAAGCACTTTCCCAAGGTCAGAAAGGCAGGAACAGTGAGATGCAGGGTTTGAGCTGGGTCACCATTCCCCAGCCTGAGGATTTGGTGGGGCAGGGTGGAGGCTGCACATTTGCACAACACAGCTGACAGTGGTAAAAGGGAAAGAAGGACTCAGGACCTCACCTCCAGGAGCTGGCATTGCAAAGTTTCCCCATAATGGATTCCTTGAATGGTTTGAAGCCCCACAGAAAGGATCTAGACTACTCAAATCTAAAGAAATAGTCAGAAACACTCTTACTCTCAGATGCTATTCCATGAAAGTGTTTCATCAGTTCAGAGTTTGAACCAAATGAAAAAATCCATTTGGCTAAACTTGCCAAATATTATCAAGGGATTATAAACATCCTACTTCAAAATTACAAGTCCAGCAGCTAGTTGGTAATTATAAATTTAAGCTTTTGTGCTGGTTTTGAAAAATATAATGTGGATAAATATGTCCTCCCAAAATTTGGTGTGGGTAGGAAACAGAAAGAGAGCATCACGAAAGCTTTTGCTGTCAGTTATCACAGAGAGTGAGAATTTTCCTTTGTTCCATAGTAGCTGGTAAAGTAAATATGGATCTCATGTATGAAAACTTAACAGTCTGATGGGAAAGTAAAGCTATTCCTTATGTTTGGAAAAGACAAGTGGGTACTAAAAACCAAAATGAAGAACACCTTGTATGGACCTCATTTTCCATCCAAAATATGTGAACACTGGCAAGAGTAAACAAAAAAAACAAAACAAAACAAAACAGTTCATTTTGATGTAACCATTTTATTCCTCTAATAAGCTCAATTACTTCTATTTTATCTATTACAGACTAAAGACATCTGAATTTACTGTAAGAAATCCACCTCAATATTTCCTTTCTGCATTCAGTTCCTCCTTTGGTTCATTTCTGATGACAAGCAGACTGATGGGAAGGAGAGAAACAAACAAAATAGTCTTTAAAACAGCCTGTTCTGATTATGGGTGTGCTTGTGACTAAGGCACTTGACTGAAACTCAATTTCTGGTTCAGATTTTGGCTCTTGCTTGGAACTGCACAGGTCACAGAATTTATCTCAGTTTCTTGAACTGAAAAATGGGGGTAGTTTTAATTTTATGGTGAGTTTGTCAGGACAGCTTCACTTATAGTTAAAGGTATCACACATATCTGGATGAAAAGCAGCATCCCATGTCTCATCACCATGTGGAATGAGACCATAGTGGAATGTGCTTACTATCAGCAATGTTTATGTTCAGTTTTTAAGGAATTGTTCTCAAATTCCTGAAAGCCTTGTGCTGATTATGGACATCCCATCTTTTATGGAAACTGAAGCAAACTGTTTGTTTTATGGCTTTTAATCAGACAGCAGGCAGCAACAACATATGGATATAAGCTAAAGAATCAGAATTCTTCTGGCAAATATCTGAAATAACCCTGCATTGAGGAAAGAGACCCATTTGTAACCAGATGGCAAAGAAAAACAGGAGAAAGACATCCTGTAATGAGTATTACCTCAGCAAAACCACCCTTATCTTCAGCAGAGAGCCAGCTGTGTTACATATAACTGCAGGAGATCTCAGGGCTGAGCTCCAGCTCAGGGATTATTGATGTTGGCCTGGGATAGGAAATACACTGCTAATAAGTGAAAGCTTCTGTGCTCTTCACTGATCTCTTCATTCTTTTGAAAGCCAATGGTTTGTAGGCATTGTCAGCCACTCAGGACCACTTCATGTGCTGCACAAAAGAGATTGAAGGGCTCTCACTGTGCTCTCAGAAACAAACCTAATTTCAGAGAAATTAAAATCCAGGGATAGAAAACAGTCAGGAGATTAATCAGGTCTAAATTAATGGCCCTCCAGTGGATGTTATGAATGGGTAGGGAAAACACCATGGTACTTTGCAGGAGTTTTATAGGCACAGTTCCCATGAGGGTCAGATTCTGCTGCCTAAAAAAGGTGTCCTGGCACCTCATCACTTAAGCACAGTAGGTTTGATACTGGCCAAAAATCTCATCATTTCTCTTCTAATTTTATGTGTGTACATAGAAATAAGTGTGCACAGCTAGCTTTCTTTTCTCTCCTCACATGAAGCAGCGTTTCAGAGCTGCACAGGCATTTTCATTTGTGGAACCACGCTGCACGTTTCAGTCCAGCACACCTGCAAGTTAACGGCTGCCTGGAGAGCCAGCCCTTGGACTGAATGGAATTTCATTTAAGACAACAATCCTGGAGTGCCCTGGCCTTCTCCTACCTCTAAAACACACATGCTGAGCTTGAAAAAACAGCTGTAAATGTGCTGAGAGGAAATTGTAGAGTGCTCTTTGCTTGGTGCCCTGCTCCATGGCAGGATGGAAAAGAGCAGGCTGGGAAATTCCTTGGAAAATGCTACCACATGAGGCTCTTTTTAAACCCTACACTGGCCATTCCAAGGCAAGGCCACTGAGGACTGGAGTGGAGAGAGAAAATTCCCAAATTATTGCAAGGGCCACTGGAGTTCATTCCTGAGATTTGACAGCAAGTGGTCCGTCAGCATTAGAAATGCTTGGCACTTTTTTTTTCTTTTTCTTTTTTTTTTTTTTTTTGGCATCAAAGGACTTAGGAATGGCAAGTGACACCTGATACCTGTCACAAAGTCTGTGGGATATCCAGGAATTTTCAATCACTTCACCTGGCCTAAAATTTCCCCAATTCTCTCCACAAAATTGGGAGAGACAAGAAACTCTATTTAGAGCCTTCACTGTAGGCATGAAGTTTGCTAAAATTCATAAACCTCAGCCAGGAATTCACTGTCCATTTTGGTTTAAAGTGCCATTTACACAATACTGTTTTCTCTTCCTTTTTAAGTAGCATTTCAATATTCTTAATAAGAAATTCAACCATTTAAATGTTTCAATACTGAAATAAAAATCTCCTTTGCTAAAGGTAAAAAACCCCATGCAGAACAGTGCTGTATATTGTGAAATCCTGCTTTTATACACTAAACACCAGATTTATATCTGTACCAGCCCTCTACCACTCCTGAATAATTTACCTTTCAAAAACATGAAATTAAGTAAAGTTTTCACTTTCAGTTTCTCATAATAGTGGCCAAAATTTCTTCTATCAAAATGAAAATCACAGTTCTTTTGCCCATTTTTTACTCTCATTTTAAAGCATTCTACAGCAGTTAAGCAAAATACAGAACATCTTTGAGACATTTAGTTTTTTCAAGATTAAATGCTACTGGAAGTATTCAACAAAGTATCCCATAAAATTTATGTTTTTTAGAAATCAGCTACTTTTGGAAATTTATATTAGAGATAATTTTAATATAGAGTTGAAGGGTGGAGTGATGTAAGGGAATACATTTTCTGTACAAAAAAATGTTATGGATTATTTGTTCTAGAGTGCTGCTCTGGTAAAAATAACCTAAAAGAACACTGGGGGTTACAACCTTGCCATTAGTAGGTACATATTTTGTCATATAACTCTAAAGCAGAGATTGCAGAAGAAACTGAAATATGATCCACACAGACAGTAAAATAAAAGATTTTTTGGTAAATTAGGGGAGTGTAATGTGTAGCAGAAAGAAAGATGCACAAGAGGAAGATAGATTTTTTTTTATCTTAAGTAATTTTGTTTCTTATTTAATTTTACTTTTTGCTTTGAAAAGAAATTGTCTTCAAGGTTCAGTTTATTTCATTTATAGAAAAGTGTTTTATTTAGCATTTCAAAGCAGAATAGCCTCTAAACCTATTTCTAAGAAAAAAAAGTATAAAGAAATATTATTACTACAAAAGCTTTAAAATGTTTTGTTTTTGTTTTTGTTTTTTTTTTTTTTCAGGAAATATTTCATGTGTATCAACCCCACAGACAAAACCAGAGGGAGAACATAAACAAACCAAGTGGAAAGTGCTCCTGGCAGCAGATGAGCACAGCAGAGACAACTCACTGTCATTGAAAGCAATTTTTGTTTTTACAACTACTTTATTTATTTTTCCTCAATAGAAAACTATTTCAGGAGTTATTAGGGGACTTCAGAACTTTATAGGAAATGGTGATCACAGGTCTCTGTTACAAATGGGACCATGGGGGTTGTAGCTCACATGAATTTAATGAAGATGAGGATTGACCTGACACTGGAGAGGATGGTAGAGATTCTGTGGGAATAAAAACATGGCCTGATCTCTCCCATAATGTATAAAAACTATAAATTGCCACCAAAATCTGCTTCAAGAGATGTAGAAACCTGCACATTTCTATAAAAGACGTCTCACGGAGAAACCAGTTTTACTACAAGCAGTCAATTCCATTTAATTTGTTTAGCATGTGACCTGTGTTTGGCCTCAGACCTGTGGCAAAGTTTGGAGTAAAACATTCAAACAAGAGCCTGTATTAACACAGAACAACTCCTTTTTACTCCCAACAAAGATGAAGGAAAATATATCCCGTCATCTTTCCAATTAAAAAAAAAATCTGAAAGCAAATTTGCACTGAAATATATTAAAATGTTTCACAAAATAACACCAAAAAAAACCACCTACTTCCCAAACAACACACTTGAACAGGAATGGGTATAAAAACCAGGAATGTAAAAGCCTTTTTTTTCCTTTTTCCCAATTTTAAAAGGATTATAATGCTATTTCCTTAATCCAAAAAAAAGGATATTAAATCGACTATTAATGTCTAATTGTCTTAAATCCTGTCAGATGCAAGTGTGGATTTGCAACTTTCCAAAAAAAGTACTGAACGGGATTTTAAAGCTGGCCTGGAGCTAAAAGGAGACTTACCACAGCACTGAATATCCACACATCTCTCTAATGAGACTTTTTTACTGCACAATAAATCTAAAAACAGTTTGTATATGCACTGCAATTGCAGTATGACTCTAGCAGCATTAATCAAGTGTTATGGTAACCTCATTTGAAAGCCCAGTCAAACATTTCTATCACTGTGCTTCATTTCTTCCCGAGTTCCTTTTAATAGGAAGGGTTTAAGGATGTCCCATGCATTGGCTTTCCTTATAAAAATGTCAGCCCTCAGAGCGTACCTACATACCCAGAATTCTTGCCTGTGTTTTCTGCTGTGTGCCAGGAGCTGACATCATTGCTGCTGTGTTTGAACAGCTGGTCTTCACCCAACTGCAGCAGTTCAGAGGTGCCAAGACCTCGCTCTCCGTAAAGAAACAGGGCATGAGGAAATAGGATGGATCTCCAAACATCCCTGTCCCTTCCCACGAGGGATTCACTTGTCCAGTTAAAAGCTGCCTGCTGCTTTGCCAGTGCAGATTTCACCCCACACCTCAGAACCCCAGGCTGATATCACAGTTTGATTTTCAATGGCTCAAGGATGTGATACTGTGGTTTTACCCAGCACGTAGCTCAGCACCCCAGTGGGAGGGGGGCAGAATTGGGGGAAAAATAGTAAAATTTCATTTGAGAACATCAGGTAGTGCTCACAGAGGGTTTCACCTGAGTTAGTCTTTGATTGTTCTGTTTTGGGGTTTTTCAGCCTTTCCAGCCCCAATGCTGACTGATAGCATGTTTTTTGTCATTGAAGTTTATAACATGGCTATAAACCAAAAAGCAATCATGCTGTCCTCATCCCAATCCTTAAATCCACTTCTCAATGAGGTGAAAAAGATGAAGACTGAAACACCCATTAAGGAAAGGAAATACTCCTTGGCTACAAGAGTCACATCTGTTAAGGGAAGAGTCCTGTACTCAGGCTTTCATAGACCTGAACCCTAAATCTTCTGCAGCCCTGGAGAACCACCATTTTCTGCTGCACTAGGTTTGCTTTGGAATTTGTTGGTTTCAGCTGCATTTTGTCAAATGACATCCCTATTTCTAAGATTGAATTCTGCTCACTTCAGAGTGGATCAGCAGAGCAGAGGCCTGAAGACAAACCAGACAAACCTGCAGAGATGTGCCCTGTCAGGATGCTGGGTTTCCTGCATGGAATTCTATGTACCCCTTCATCTTTTAGACTCTCCTTATCCAGTGAAATGAAATACACTCATGGAAACACATAACACAGCTTCCTTCTACTCCTATTTGATGATAATGAAGCTCAAAAAACCCAGATGAAGCAAAGGACCCTGCAATGGTGTTGTAGGGAATGAATTAAAATAAAAAGCATGGTGCAGATGAAGTATGCAATTCTTTTTCAGCTCATAAATCCTGATTTTAAAGTTAAAAGGATACACAGAGGATGTATAAAAATTTAGTGGCTACGGTCCTTCTAGTGTCAAAAACGTGCTTACATAGGAACACACATTTCTGGGGAAAAATGTGAAGCCATTAAATGGTAAGATGTTAGTAAATCAGCTTTGGGTCAACTCAGCCCCACTGTGCACCTGCACACGCATTTCACTGTGTTCCAACCCTCTCTGCCACACCACTCACTAAATCAATCCATGATTTACTGAGCCAAGGAGCTGGAGCAAGGAGTGAGTCACAATATTTATTTGAATTTCATTGACCCCTGGTGGGAATGAGGGAAGGGGTGGCACTGTCCAGTTCTGTGAGTGCAGTGTTTTCTTGTCCCGTGCCAAGAAACTTTATTTTTACCGGGACAACTTCTGAGCTGGAGACATAAGTAGCAAAACCAGTATTCCTGCTGGCCACCTCCTCACTCAAGTGAGCACTGGAGGGGGAGGAAGGAGATTTTGTTCAGCCTTGGCTGTCACCAGGCAACAAAAGAATAAACACAAGGGCACAGGGCCAATGCAGAATGAAATGATGTGTTCTATGTTTTTAAATTCTGTATTGATTATTATATATAATAAATATATTTGTTTCTGCATCTGAGTGTGTGTGTAAAATATAGTGAAGGTTTATATTTTTATATATATGTTTTAACATCATAGAAGATGATAAGATAGAAGAGCAGAGCTGAAGACCAAACCTTAATTATGTCTTTCCTCTAGCCCAGACATGACAAATATGATCAAGGTGCTGGAATTCCATCTCACAGCTCTTCCTGTTGGTGAAGATGAGCTTTTTATGTTCACAGAACTGCTCCTCTGAGGTCTGTCAGCTCTGTAAACCCACTTGGGATGTCCCATCACAGCCTCCAAAACTAGAGAGGGACTCCTGTTGCTAAGTTTATTCTATTTACGTTCCTCATAGATGAGGAAAGCAGCAAATTAAGTGAGTTATAGTAGGAAATGGGATGTATTTATTTTCCTTCAGGACAATCAGCAAAACAAATGTGGTGCTAATTACCTCTAAATATTCCTGCATAGCAAAAAAAAAACCAAAATAAAACAACATATCTGTTGACTGAGCTACAACATATCTTGGTGCAATGTTGACTTTTCAATTAGCTCTTAAAAGAGTAAATTAGGTTTTTTTTGATACATGGCCCATAATAGTACAGATCCTGTGCTGGCCTGGAAACCAAACTCAATGAGCTGCTTAAAATCTTGAATTTTAATTGAAAATCCCTGACCTTGGAACATCTGTCAGGATTTGCAGGGTCTGAATTGCTGCTTGGGTTGTTCCAGTTTTAGCACCTGTGTCCATTTGAGCACAGGAGGCCTTTGGGTTGTGTCATGCTGCTGCAATGTTTTGGTAAGTGATGTTGAAAACTTATCAAGATGAATTGCTCTTCTTTGGACACATTACCAACAAAATGGCCCAGCATTATGAGCAGCACTGCTGCATGGCCATGTGCAGAACTCTGCTCACTTGACAAATGGGCTTTAATAATTTTAACAAGAATGTAAAACTCCTCACAGCTGGGGCTGAGATGAGATCAGCACCTAACACACCTCAGGTGACAACTGGTCTCTGCTCCCTGCAGTAAAACCATCCAGGTTTCTAGGATGAGTGGGACCACAGAAACACAGAATATCCTGAGCTGGAAGGAACTCACAGGATGGCTGAATCCAACCCCTGGCCCTGCACAGACACCCCAACAATCCGTCCCTGGGAGCTCCTGGAGCTCTGGCAGCCTCAAGGCCATGCCCATTCCCTGGGGAGCCTGAGCAGTGCCAGCACCCCTGGGGGAAGAACCTTTCCCTGATGTCCAACCTAAACCTGCCCTGGCACAGCTCCAGCCCCTCCCTGGGTCCTGTCACTGTCCCAGAGAGCAGAGATCAGTGCCTGCCCCTCCTCTTCCTCTCACAAGAAAGATGTAGAGTATGGGGGCTGTTCTGTGAGAACTGTCAGTCAGGTGCTACTTTCCTGTGCATTGCAGCATCGACCAGGAAGCCTAGAAAGATCATGAAGAGGATTTCACTTGGCCTACTTCTTCAGATTTTTTGTGGGTTTGTTTTTTTTTTTTTTTTTTTTTTTTTTTTTTTTCAGATTTTAAAGTTCTTGAGATGGTTACAAAACAATTCCTGTTGTGTTCTGTGTGCTGCAGGTTTGGGAATTTGGAGGTTGGTTCTGCCCACTTGAGCAGCTGGAATCACTGGCCCTAGTCCTGAGCCAGTGATGTTATCAGAGTTCATATACACAGATTTTATTTCTCTCTTCCATCTAACCATAATAAGATTTGCAAGTCCACTCTCTAAGGCTCTTTTTCTGAACTCTTTCTGTGCAATATTTTCTAGTAGAGGTTTGAAGTTTTAAATTTTTAAGAGACATATACATCTGACTGCTAAATAAAAGTGCGGTGATTGAAAGTTTGTCTCATCCTTGCCTCATGTATTGATTTTATGAATCATGTGAGGGATGTCTATTGCCATTAACTCACAACTAAGCATGCTTGCTTTCAAAATTTAAAATCAAAAGCTAATATGGACTCTTGCAACAATTATTCAACTTCTTAATAAAAATTGGACATAGGGAAAGCACAGTAATAATTCAGTACCATAAAACAAGCAAATAATTAAAGGTTATTAATGATTTCTTCATGACCATCTCTGTTCCAGAACAGTTCAACTGCTGTCAGAGAAGGGAATAATGGCTGGAAGTTTCCTGTTCTGAATCAGGTCACAGCAACTGCAAGCCAAACTACACTTGCTGGGAACACCCTTCCAGACAGGAAGGATCTTGGCTAATGAATGCATCTGGGAGATATGGGTCTAATAAACTTGGCACATGTTTGCTGTATCTTGAAAAAAAAATAGAAGGAGTAGGGATCTGGAAAAGTGTAGTTAGGAAAAGCCTGTCAGTGCTATGCACTTAACAAGGTTTATGACTGTTACCACATTTTCTCTACTCTTATGGAACTGAATCTTATGACAAATTCTGCATATAAAAGTGTTTTACTTGGGAAAGAAATGAAAACTCAGGATTTGGTCACCAAAACAGATCTAGACTTTGATATCTAGATTCAACTATCTGCAAAACTTTGTTGCTATGAGCAGTGTTTGAGGGTGCAACTTAGAAACCAACCTGTCAGAAATTATTAATAACATTAAGCCACAGTATGTAACACAGAGTGAGAATGACAGAACTATTTAGGGAACCAATCACACGCAGAGCAGAAAATACAAACTAGACCCATGCATTTTTTTTTACCAGTGCATCCTGCACTAATCTTTTTCACAGGACATTGAATATCACATCCTTGAATGAGGAAAAAAGAGTTGAGACAGTAACAGTTCTCTGTTGGGTTTCAAAATTTCATTGTGGCCCCCAGAGTTGTGGGCATGTGTTATACAGAATTGCACTGCTGGAGACCAGTTCCTTTTCTTTTCCCAGCTGCTTTTCCATGGATGTATGTTTTTAGAGCCATGGATGATCCCTGGGATGATTCTACAGCAAGCAAAGAGAGGGAGAGGATGCTCATTTGAGCTGACTTCAAGTTCAGGAAAAACATCCTCACAAAGAGCAACAGCTCCACAGTGACCATTATAAAGTGAATTTAGGGAATGCACAGTATCCCACTCCTCTCCAGAGACTTTGACAGCCCAGGCCTGCTGTGAAAGTAGTAAATTAAAGTAGTAAAGAAATGCCTGGCCAGGTTGTTCCCTCCAAAACCCACCTGGGCCTGTACACCCTGATCCCTGAGCTCTGGAGGGAAATGTCTCACAGTTATCACACGTTTCCTCTCTGAGCCTGCATCTCCTATATTCTGATTTTCTACACTTGATCACACTTCCCAGTAGTTAATCCCCACACAAAACCAGAAGCTGTTGTCCCTCATGGTGTGATTTTCTAAAATACCATAAATATTTTCTATCAAAGCAGCCCCAGATTCTCGGGTGTTCTAAGATAGCTTTGGTTTATATGCCAAGAATCACGTTACCCCACACTTTCACATCCATCACAAACAGCTGTCAGTACAGCCTGAGCTGTGCTCTTCACTCACTGTTACTAAGTTTTAAAAGGAATGTGGGAAAAAAAAATTGATTTTTAAAACATGAGGGTGAAAATGGTACTGAGACTGCAATAAGGATGACAGTGTATCTCTAGGTGCTTTTTATTTTTTGGCAAGAAAGAAAACTAAAGAAACCCCTCCTTAAACTCATGTTGATAAGATGAACTTTTCTGGTTTACACAAGTGAACAAAAGCTGGAAAAATAATGAGAAAAAAAATAGAAAATTCTCACAATTATTTTGAAATCTAGTTTGACCCAGTATGTCCAGACACAGAAGCAGCCGTAGAGGCAGCAGAGGACGTCTCCTTGCTAAAAAAACAGATTGTCCTTTCAAATCCACTTGTAAGGTGAAGGTTTTCAAATGGTAATTGATAGTTGCCATTGTTAGAATCTGAAAAACATACTCTTATTCAGACCAGGCTGATGGGCAGATTTTAATTTGGTAATTGAGATCTTCTTTAGTTCAACTAAAACAAAAAACCTGTCAGTTCATCTACTTCTTTCAAAAAATAGAGAACATTTATATATATATATATATATGAACAATACTGATTTAAACTCAGGATAAACTAGATAAAATGTCTCACAAGTTGCTTTAGTGAAGAATTTTATGATTTCATAAAACTATGAGAGCTCACTGGAAGACATGTAGAATCCTTAAACACGCCAATATAACTTCAGCTGTTTTTTACATACATATTTTTATTTTATTTATTTATTTATTTATTTAAATATATATTTATATATATGAATGTATGTATATTAGGGATACATTATATCCATATATATGCATGAAACAACAGATCTGATTACACCTAATAATTTATAATCTTCCTCTAAATGACAAGTCCATTTAAACATCTAAACCCAGGAATAATGCAGTTTTTAAACAACTTTATATACTTTTTATGATGTAACAGCTTCCAATCAAAGGCAAGAGCTCCCTCTAGACAACAGCTTGGGAATTTTTTCTGCCTGTGTTTTAAGTGAACTTTGAAGAAAACAAAATAAAGGTAAGGGATGTGGGAAGCACACAAGAACAATTGTCACTCTTCTAAGAAACATGGTACTCTGCCCCTAGGAATTATGTTGTGAAAGAATCAATGGTTTGGGAAAGAAAAAAAAAATCAGCACATTTAGCATTTTGAAGTTATTTATATCATATTACATGGAATTATACAGGTCTTCTCCCAGAACTAAGAGGTCCTTATTCCATTTCTGTCAGATTTCAGCCCAGAATTTGAACTGCTCAGGTCCCTCCCCAGGAATTTTCTCTGCTTAGCACTGAAATGTTCAGGTTGGAAAACAGAGATGGGTTTGGGGTTGATGTGCCAGAATCTGCCCAGAGTGACAGAATCTGCCCTTCAAGAGGCAAATGGTAGAAATTGGCTATTTTTTTCTAAAGAGGCAGAGACTGGGAAGAAACAGGGCACAAAATTTAAATTACCCGGGCAGCAGTTTTGGAGAAACCTTAAATTGTTTCACCTGAATTTAAAGACTTCCAGCTATGCCAGGAATTGTCTGGATAAAGCTGCCTCAGTGCAAAGGAGTGGTTTTGGTGTCCCATCCCTCAGGACTCTCCTGTATTGGACCCCACACAAACTTCTTGGTGTCCACATCTCTGTAACAACATCACATCCTCCTGCAGGATAACCTAAAGGTTTCCTACAGTTTCCAGAATCTTTCTGAGGAAAAACTTGATTATTCCTTTCTCTGCACAGAAAGCAGTTTAGTTCTAATTAATTATTTTTTCTTCTCCATTTTTATAAATAGGCTCCATTTTTAAGGGACATTTTGAGCTCTTTATGTCACCCAGTGTGTTTGCACTTTTATTAGGAACATTGTCCATCAGCTGTTGGACTTCATTCTCTTTTTAAATACCTTCACTATTCTCCATAAAAAATAGGATTGGAGATGTGCCTGGAAATTCTAAAGAGGAAGATTACAAGGCTCAATCAAATTCAAATAAGCAGATCAGTGTTCTCCAACCTGTTCCTTCCCTTTTTGATAACTAAACCTTGCTCTGTACCAGTGATATTTACTTTATAAACAACCTCATTCCACTTCTGCTGAAGATATCAAATATGTCAAACCCTTAAAGATGTTTAGTACTTTATTTTGGACTGAATATCAAACTACTCCTTCTTGGGAATGTGGGAAGTATTTCCTATAACTACTCCACATCCAGAAATGCAATTTTTACATATGATATTGCTTATTATTTGCATTTTGGTTTGCAAAACTGGGAAAGTTCCAGTGAACTCTTCAGTGCTGACATATAAACCAGAGAAGAAATATCAACTTACAAGCTGGTTTGAGGGAATTCTAGACAACAATTAAAGCATCCATCAGTGATATGTTCACATAGTGATTTACATGTCTACATCAAAGCTGAGGGAATCAGTGATTTGAAGAAAATTTTCTCTTCAGTAAATTAGTTTGGTTCTGATCACTGAAAAGATTCAGCTTTTTCCAGTTAGGCTGCCTCTAAGCCATATATTTATGTGGCTCAATAATATGCAAAACACAAGCATCTCTCACCAACTTTACAGAGTACTTCTGCAGCTCCTTCTATCAAAAAGGAAACTCTAGGATAAGGATGAGATTTCTGCTCATGAGCAGAAAAAAATCTTCACTCTACCTGTTTTCTAAATATTGAAATCAAAATGGTTTTATATTGCTCCCAAAAATTTTGCCCACCATAATTTTACCCATTTTGTGTTAATGACTGTCAATATTTTTCCGTGTTTATGGCCTTAATTTACAGCAAAATATTTCTCTACCACCACCACCACCCTCCCTCCAGTTCAGCTACAGAGGAAGAGTTATGGCTGTAGAGGGTATTTGGGACCCTGTTTATGACCCCCAGAAGACCCTAAACTGTGAAACACTGCACTGGGAATGTTCACCGTGAGCACTTAGATGAGGAAGTAAAAATAAAGAGTTCAAGGGTATGCTCATAGAACTTTAGGGTATGATTTTCCAGCTGAAGTACAGGGAGCTGGGCATCTCTGCATTGCACAAGAGCAAACTGTACACAGAAATGAAACCCTTTTAGCTGGTGAAAAAAACTTAATTTGCTGAGCTCAGAGAAAGGATTGGCAAAAAACCTCAGAAGCACAAGGAGATGGTTCTGGTTAACAAACAGCAGGAGTGCACTGACATGCAAGCCAGCAATTACAACCCAAAATATCCACATGCCTGCCAAAAAATGATGTCAGGCTTTGGTGTTTGGTACATGCCAAAATACCCCTGCTACCAGAAACAGAGGCACGTATGTGTGAGCTGTAGATGAATTTCCCAACTTAATAGGGCCACACACCATGAAAATGAGTAAATTAACGGTCAGCATCACAGCATACATTTATGTGCAGGAAGATTCTGTTTAAAATGTTAAACATAGATTAGTTTGGCCTTTTGATTTGCTTTTACACACTTGGAAAAGATTAATAAGCATTTAGTTTCCATTTTGTGGGAAAAATAAAATCCTCCTACTTCAAGTAAAGCTTTTGTAACAGATTATGTAGAATATGGACTGCTTTTAACAATACAACTTTATGAATAAGACACATCTTCCTTGCTATGCAGAGAGTTTAAGGGGCAGGGGAATTCCCTCAGTATAAATAATGTGAGGAGGATAAAAGGAGTTAAAAATATGAGGAACCATGAAGACATTGTTTCTGAGAAACTATACTAAATTCAAACAGGGGTTTTAAAAATTCTCTGGGCATTTTTCCTCTTCCCAAGCAGGTTGTCAGCTCTCATTTGCTTTTTCCTAAATGTTCTGAGAAAGTCTGGCTCCAAATCCTCCTATCCTACGGCTCATGAATGGATATCAGAGCTTAAAACCCAGAAACTTCCCTAACAAACCCTAATGGTTTTGATAGCATAGGCCCAAACCAAGGCATGCTTTAATCTTTGAAATCTTTCTGTACATTTAAAAGGAATTTAAATGTACATTCACCCAGGTCTGATAAGCAAACCCAAGTAGTCTCTTCACAGGAAATTTCAGTTGCCTCGAAGGAGAGATAACAGAGTAGGGAGGTAGGAATCAGCTCATTCAAGAGACAATGGGCTGCAGACATAAGACAAACACTAATCCAAAGTGCAGCAACGTAGTGGAAAGTCATAATAGATCCTGAATAACTTCCTTTTCCTCCCACACATCCAGGAGCTGAGAAAATATTGAGGGAAAGATGAGAAAATCCATAGTCATTTCTCGAGTGTGGAGCCAAGCCTGTCGGCCCCTTGTCTCCCTCCTCCCAGTGGAAAAAAGCTCTGTGACCATCTCTTCTGCAGAGCTGGGGAGCATGAATCACTGTGTTGCTGAATAATTCCCATACCCAGACGTTTCTAAAGGGTTGCCAGCTTTGTGATTCTTTTACTGCCCTGCCTCCAGCGATTCCTGTACCTGTGAGAGAGAAGGAAACAACTGTGTTGCATCTGCAGGTGACTTATACAAGAGTCAGAGTTTGAGTGGGAAAATAAGGCAGCCCTTTCCTGCATGGTTTATGCAGTAATTGAGGATCTCAACCAGATATCTCTGCAGCCTCCTGCAGAAAAGGAAGCAGATTATCCCCCAGTCTGGCACAGACTGGATTTTACGGAGGGTAAACTCACAAACAAGGAAAGAAGAGGCTCTACTTTCCTTCACCACCTGTCCCTGTTTTGTTTGTACTCCTTGTTGAAACATTGCACCTCACAGTGTATTCACCACCTGGCTGTGTTGCAAGCCCCATAAAGTAATAAAAGAAGTGGTTTTCAGAAACAGGATAATGACTTTCAAACACAGGATGGTGACACAAATTGCAAAACCAGGACTGTCCCTTTTTCAAAGCCCTCGACTGAGCATCTTTTTCCTAAAAGGTTTTGTAGGCAGTGACTCTTTGGAGCTAAGAATGGAAATAGCCACAATAATGGTTACAGCTGTGCAAGTCCTTCCCAATCCTGTTCACACGGAAATCTGCTGCCTTTCTGGGGGATGAGCCTCATTCACACTCCCCAAGGCAAAAGTGAGTAAACAGGGACCTCTTGGTGAAGAGTCACCTCACCCTGAGAACTGCCATGACTTCCTTTATGCATGATTCTGCCAGGAAAAGAAAAGGAGGATTGGGGTTCAAACTAACTAGGGAAGGGAAAATTGGAGAAAACACCAAAGATTTTCGGTCAGCTCCTCAGAAAATGGTTGAGCAGCCTTTGAACTGTGGATTTGCATTGGGAATGTGCTCAAATACACCTCATTGGGACATGCTGCAATTCACAATACATCCGTATGAAATCTGAGCTTCTAAAAACCGGTGAAGGTCATGCAGATTTTCCCAGGGATCTTTTGTTCTATCTCAGGAAAAGGGACATCCTTTCCACCCTCAATGTGCTGTACCTACATCCGACATCCTCTCCTCATAAAAAAATCCCAGAGTGGGGAAAGGCTACACCTAGAGTAGGAAATTAAATCATGCCCAGGCATATTCCTGGGCACTATTGATGTGGTCATGGAATTAAACTGCAGGACCAGTCAGTGACTTTTTGGCCTTCACTCTCCCAAATGGCTCCTGATTTAGGCAGAGCACATTCAAAAGCTTGAAGAAATCCAATTTTTCCATTTCAGAAAAGTCATGGTGGAAAAAACTGTATGAAGCTGAAGTCTGAACAGCCACCTAAGAACTTTATTGCCCTGTGCAATTTCATGTGTAAGTCAAATATGCCCACAGTTGTAAATCCTGCATTATTATCTTTGCATGACAGGTGGGAAATTGATAATCTAGAAGACAGATTATCAGGGAACATTTCACTCTGAAATAGCCCTGTAAATCTAACAGGCTGGCCAAGGCTGGACAGGAAGGGAAGGGATGAAGCAGGTTATTGGACAAGGATGTCCTGAGTGCTTTACTGTCACTATGATCAATGGATTGTCCACCCTTCCCTTCACTGCCACTGCCTTTATGCTGTGCAAAAAGTTTAAATTATGCACAGACTCTGCAAACAAATGAAAATAGACAAATCTAGTAAGAATTGAAAATCAAGAGGTGTGCTTCAGAAAAATACATGCTTTTCTGTTAGATTATGCTAATTATAATGGGAATCAGAATGTAGGTTATTTAAACCCTTCACAGGAGTGACACCAAAGATATTTGTTTTAGTGCAGCTAAGGCAAATAACAATAATAATTGAAGAAATTCTTTGTGCACCTGCTGATCTCACATACCAGATGTCCTGCCTTTCATATAATAGAAAAAAATTGCAGATATAACATAGTGCCATATTTCTCAGTTTATCTCAAGTCTACAAAATACATAGGTTAATGATGGCTAAAAACTTGCAGCAGACTATTCTGAATTCCCAAAATTTCAGATAATGACAATTTATAGTGAGTTAGAAAGAATTAGAGAGCACAAGAAATTATTTCCTTAATGAAACACCAATCTCCTGGCTTGGAAGATCTGGATATCTCTCCACAGGGATTACTAGGAGAAGCAATAGGGAAAATATGAATTTGTTATCAAGTGCAGTTATCTAGGGAATTGCACAAAATCACATTTCCATGCAGCACCTATGAGGAGTGAACTTCCAGAAGAGCAAACTGAGTCTAACTCAGCTTTGGAACCACACAACAAGATTTTAAGTTTGGCAGTTTCTTTGGCAATTTAGGAATGTTAGGCCAAGATATCCTTTGAATAAGAATGTATAGGGCATATACACATCAGGATCCAGTGTATGCAATCCTAATTTTACATATATCAGGGAAAAATGCCTAGAAAATTTCCAGTATATACTAAAATTTCCTGGCAAATTGCTATGGAAAGTGCTGAGGAGCAAATTATAATTCAGTACAACAGAGGGGACAGAGACACTTGTTGAAAATTGTGCATAAGAATAGATATACAGCAGACATTTTGGGCTTTAATAAACTAATAGAGAGACCTGTCAAGTTTACCAGGCATGTGGGGTTTATTTCTGAACAGCAAAGACAGCTTAAATAATTTTGAAGCCTTTCTGAAGGACTGAAAATGCAAACTCATTAAGAAGTGAAGAACCAACAAGGCCACTTAAAACTTTGTTTGATCAAAAGGAATTAGTGCCAGCAAGTTCAACAGTCACAGAAAACATGCAAATCTCTCCCTTCATAACAAGGCAAAGTGAATTCTAGAAAGAGGGAGGCTAGAGAAGGGAGATACTTTGCTAAATTTGCCCTCTTGCTTTCCACACCCTGATTTTACCAGTGCCACCCTTTCCAATCCTGGCAGATATGTGCTCTGAGAGTCCCTCTGTGCCCCCTCCTCAATGCAAAAATATATCTTTAAACTGAGAATGAAATCTCTCTGAAATCAAGAGGGTTGCTTCCATTTAAGTTAACAGCTGGTGAGTAGCAGCATGGCTATCACATCTTGATCATGATAACCTAATTATTACTATGTGAGTCTCACAAATACAGTTACATTTTATGTTTTTTTACTTGATTAATCATCTGAACTTCTCATAATTTATCTTATTTTCTATCAGAGTACATTGTCCTAGCCTTTCTGATCCAAGTTTCTGCATTGCTCAAAACCTTCGTAGTCATATCACTACAAGACATTTATGGAATTTTACTCATTCAAAGCTGAATTCCCCTTACACTTCTGGTGCTCTGCTGCCTCATTTCACAATTCTCAACAGCCTGCATGTCTCCTGGTGGATTATTGATTTTGCTATTTCTGGGGAGAGTTTTGTTGGGAAGAGAGATTCCTCTAACTTAATATTTAAAATAACATTGATTATTTTTATGATCCTTCAACCAATTCTGGAGCATTGAACAAGTTAGTTTTAATAGCTCTTTCTAAAGTGCATTTTTCAGTACTCCTGCTGTCTTTCTTATATAGTATTATTATTCTAAGCAATATTTACTTAAACTCCTGCCATTAGATATCTTGTAAACATGGACAGAACATTTGTTATTCATCTCACATGAATTAAAAAATAAGGATTTATATAAAATAGCTATTTAAAAATATTTTATGAATCCAGGAACATCTTCCAAGTACTTTATGGACAAACAGATTTACAAGGTGAAAACTGGAGAGCACAATGCACCTCTTACAGCCAAAAATTCTATCTCAAACCAGATGGATGCAGGAACCTCATTCATAAGCCAATAATCTTTTTATTGCCATAGTTAAGACTTGTGTCTCCCTGGTTTTCTGTCGAGAGCTCTAGAGTTGCACTGCTCTATTTTGGTCCCCTCCCACTTCTTTTTGATTTTAGATGCTCTCATGGTTCCATCACTGCTGTTATATTCAGCTTTTTTGGACTATTATGTTGGTTTTTTGCTGTAGTTGTGACTTATTACTCCTGGCTGCAAGCCAGGAAGAGATGGAAGATGCAGAGGAGGCACTTTTTGATATTGCTGGTGTGGCTGAACAGACTTCCTGAGGGCCAAGCACAGACCTAGAAGCTGACTGAATTTTTAAAGAAAACTCTGTGTTAATATTATTCTCTTAAAGATTCTCTCTCTTATCATCCATACAATTTTTGACCTTTGAATATCTATATGGATATAATACATCTGTCACTATGTACCTTTAATATACTGAAGTTCTACTAAATACTAACTCTATATTATTCCTTATTCTTTCAAACTTCCACACAAATTCAAAGTCACCCCTGTAGATACTTATTTTTATTTCCAGTCTCTTAGTTTGATGGATAAACAGATCCCCCTCAACAGACAAACTAAATAACCATAAACCCCAAAAGACTGAATTTGAAGGTTGAAGAGCAATTGAATTGGACATTTGGACACTGACAGAATTTATGAAATGATTCATGGGTGTCTTCAAATGGGCAGATCATAAAATCAGAACCTTATGGTTTCACTCAGAGCTTTGGATTCAGATTAAGAGGTATTCATATTAATAGGTATTCACATTATATTTACAAAACTCTTATTGAAGTCCAGGTGGCACAGCCTTTCTGAAACCTCAGAGCACTAATCCAGGAACACGTTAAAAAAAAAAATTGACTTGGACTTCTCTTGGAGAATTCAGCTTTGGTTTATGCCTCTGATTCCTTTCCTTTTGAAGTGGTATTAGTAAACATACTGGACTCTTTTGAAGGATTTTTCAGTTTCTCTTCCTTTCTTTCACAGCATCTCAGACCTCAGGAGGAGGTTGAAAGGCACCTCTGGAGATCTTCTCCCACCAGAAATGATCTCCAGGCCTGTTCCCCTTTTGCCTTTTAGTACCTCCATGAATGCAAACTCCAGTAGCTCTCTGGGGACTCTCTTGGAGTGGATGTCCTCTCTTACAGTAAAATGGTGCTTGGCTGTGTTCAGAGGGAATTTCTGGGCTTTAATTTGCATCCATTTCCTCATTTATCCCTGTCTCTGGCAGGGCTGAGGTCTCACTCCCTCATGTTCATTCCCATGTTTATCCCCATGTAGAATGTAATTTTTGTGGTTCTTTTCTAGGCTCACTCCTGTAAGGCCACATGTACTGGGAGGACCAGAAGTGAACACTTGATTCCAGGTGACTCTTTTCACTGTGGCAATAATTCTGTTGGCAGCAGCTCCTGGTCCTGATAAGGCTATTTTAATTCTTTGTATTCCTGTGGAACCAACGGTCCTGACTGGATCACTGCTGCTCAAAGGGAGAAACACCCAAAGAATCTTAATTTAGTAGCTAGACATTTTTATTCTACATCAAGATCCCAGTGTTCAATTCCCAACTTGCAAGTGTAGGCAAAATATGCTTTTATCTATAGAAAAATAGGGTGTAGTCTGGAGAAGCTGAGTAATTCACTGATGATCAGTCTTGGCTACAGTGATGAATATTTATTGTTTTCCCCTAATAACTGTTTTTAAATAATCTCCTTCTTGCTTTTGATGATTTAGATCTAAAAAGAACTCAACTGCTTTCACTTCACTTATAAATGATGGACAATAATTGTTTCAAAAATTATTCTACTGCTTTACACAGTTCTGAGATTATGGACACCTTGTTCATACATCTCCAAAAAATTTCCTTTTTCTCAGTAGGAGTTTTCACATGGCTAAAATAAAACACTGGTGAATCAGAGCTCTTCTCTTCGGTCTGCACAGTTTTTGATATACTCAGTCTATACAGAAAACATTTTCATTATGAAGTTTAAGTCCTGCCTTTCCAGAATTCACTGCTGCACTTAGGTGCTTGTGTTTCTTAATATATAGTTGTTAAATTAATTTGTTTTCCATGGAGATAAAACAATTCCATATTTCCATCATGTTTAGATAATTGGAGTTTTCCACTAAGGGTCTATGAACTCTGCAGATTATTAGGGCTGGTTTTTACAGTCCTGTGCCCTTTTAAAATCCTCATCTAGACACAGTTCCCTCACAGAATCTGTATTCTAAAAGCAGAATTAAAACTGCTTTTTCCTATCTCACCTGATATCTCAGTTTCTTTTCCCTCTCAGTAAAAAGTTCAGGAGAGATAAATATCTCTCAAAAATATTCATGCAAAACAAGAAAAATCTCTGGCCATCAGATATCTCCACAATTTTCTTCTTTTATTTTCTGCCAAATAAAGGACATTATGTAAGGGCGTGTTTCAATACCTCAGCCTCTCCAGGAGAACTCTACAAGACGAATCAAAAACTTTGGAAACTTTTTGAGAGGCTTCCAAAAAAAAGGAGTCAGAGCAACAGTAGCATTCAGTTAGGTCTTGTATGCTCTCATACTTACCGTAAATATGATTAACACAGATACCAGTTCAATATCTTTTTTTAAAATTAAATATTTAGAAAGTTCACAACGGCTCTTTGGCTAGAGAACTTATTATCACTTAGTACTAATGAAGGAAGGCTTGTTTCAGTTTTAATTAGGGCTTGGTCTTTTTGTTGGGATTTTTTTTACACTAAGAAGACATGCACCTCCTAATTCTAAACACTTATTCAACGAGGCCCTTAAATATCTGCTTTGTTTTAAGTGGGTACTTAGAAGCTTTCTTAAAAAAGACCAATTCCTAAATGATTAAACACATGCCAAAATAAACTCAGAAATCTGTAAGCTGGAATCATGTATTTGGTTTAGCTTTTCAGCAGAGTGCATGGAATGAAGAGGTTTCTCCTTTTTTGGCTCCACTCAAGTTCCACTGCCCAGCACCTGAGGCCAGAGTTGCTTTACTTTTCCCATCAGTTTTCCCAAAGGATTTTTCTGGACACTCCTCATCTCCTACTTTGTTACCCCAGAACAGCTACAGCCAAAACTTCCTATGGAGAGATGCACTCCTTACCCCAAGTGTGGAATTTTCCTTCCACTGTGGAGGAAAGGCCTTGTTAGGCCTGGCTTTAGCTCCAAACCCAAAACTGTGGGTTTGAAGTGAGGAGAGGATGATGAAAGAGCCAGGTTTGGATAAAAGGGAATGCTGATTGTTATTTTCAACCTTCCTGGGCTGGTTTTTCCAGATTCCGAAGGGAGGAACGCCTGCCAGGGCTGATCAGACACTGTTAGGCTGACACTGGAGATCTCTGCAATTCCTTGCTACTTAAATCTCCTAAAAGATTTCAGAGCAGGAATTGAACAGCATGAAGGTTTCAATATCCATATATCTCTTACCTCTTTCTTTTCAGTTGTGGAAATTTCAGTTCTAGTGGCTGCTGT
The DNA here is from genome assembly GCF_031753505.1 of Anomalospiza imberbis. Lineage (NCBI taxonomy): Eukaryota > Metazoa > Chordata > Aves > Passeriformes > Viduidae > Anomalospiza > Anomalospiza imberbis. Next base: position 32,230,741 of record NC_089682.1, read on the forward strand.
GAAGACAACATTTTATTTGGGATTTTTAGAAAACTATAGGTCGAGTCAGTAAAATGCTTTCAGATCTACTTTTCCTAGTTTTGACTCATTGCAGCCCAAAAATACTTAAATATCTATAAAGCACATCAGCCTTAAAAGAAATAAAAATTGAGACAAGATGTAAAAATAAAAAGTAGAAAACCAAATCATACCAATGAAATTAAGCCTTAATATCTCACCAATTCTTTTATGAATATTAACCTCATGATTTCTCTTCAGACTGTCTTAATTCCAAATACAGGTAATTTATTTTACCAACATTTTAACGTTTTTTAAAAGTAGAAATCATTGTTTCTAGGAAGATGTAGTCTATGGTGTCCTTTAATTGCCACTAATAAAAAAAAGCTTGTAAAACCCCCACAGATTATTTGTAACATCTTCTTTCAAAGTATTTTTTAGAATATAATTTCAACACCAGAGGAAAAAAAATAATCCAAGCTAAAATGAGATTCTGCTTAAGTTTTCCATCTTCTTTCTCAGTCACCTTCTACTGAGTTAAGCCACATTCCTGGTGTGAATTTACATTCACTGGATCTTGCAAAGAAGACTTGAATGACTTGACGCAAGGCAATAAAAAAAGTAGATACAGTCCAGATAGCTTTATTTATTGGACATAAAGAGAAGGGAACTATATTTATAATTTTAAAAATAGGTTTAAATTCTCTCACAAGGCCATTACAGTTCATAAATGCTCCAAATTCTGTCCTGCTTCAATAAAATCTGTGGCTGTTCCACACACAAAATATCTACATGGAAAGTACGTCTCTTCATCATGTGGATTTCCACATGATCCACCCAAAAACTAGATTTAGAATCTTTTTAAAAAGGAAAAAAATTGAGGGAAAAAAAAAACAAATCACACTGTATAATTTTTTCCTGAAATGAAATTAAATTTCCATCCACAGTGCTTGGATTTGCATTCAAGCTTGAACAATTCAGAGATAGCCAGTAAGTAACATACAAATACCCACAGCAAACTGCCCTGATTTTTAATTTTCTGAGATCAGTTTTATTATTTCCTGATAATATATAAACTCATATTCCCTTCATTTTATAAATTCTAGTGGCTGAGTTCATAAGGCGGAGAAGTAGCACGCAAAAATGCACACTAGCAAGTTCTTCTTATCAAGGCACAATAAAATCTAGAAGATTATATATATAAAGCACTTTAAGAATTTGGAAACATCATTAGAATTACAGTTCCCTTTAAAGAAAAGTGATTTTCAGAACCAGAAGTCCAAAAACCCCCTGAATTCTGTTTAACTGAAAACTGCTCAATTCTAGAAGCAGCTAAATTCTGTCCTAATTTATAGGAACCAGAAGGAAATATTAATTCTGTTTCACAAAGTGATTTAGCAGTCTACATTTGCTTGCAAATTCTGCAACATTTCAAATATACTTCTAAAAAACAAAGAAGTACCAGCATTTCTAAGTCCAATTTATTTCATTTTAGGGCTTGGGTAAGGACCAGGTAGCAGAAATATTGGTGCTTTGCTTGGACTACCATCCCCAAGAAGACCAAAAGGACCTGAGAAAAAAAGGGGTGGCAAGTTCTGGGGAAAGATGATCATTGATTTAACTTCCAAAAGCTGTGGGAGCTCCCTCTTTCAGAGGAAGAAAACTCTGCCTAACTCCTCTCTCTTTTTAAAGAGCTGTTCAGGAAAATAACTATTCCCATTTGCAACAGAGTTTTAATGCAGCAAAACCAAAATAAACTAAACAGGAAAAAAGATTAACTTGATCAGAAGACGCAAAACACTGAAAGATATTTGTGATTGAAAAATTTTGGTTAGGACAATTTTTATGGAATTTCACTTGTGCTTTGGGGTAGTAAGCCCCTGCAGGCCCCAGACCTGATCATTAAGTAAGTACCATGTGTGCTGTGTGGACAGAGGATAATGGAAAGGGGTTAAGGGAAAAGGTTATTCATACTGCCAGTAGTCAGCCTTGGACTGGATCAAAAGATAATAGAAAATACTGTGGTAAAAGAGAAACGAACAACTGTATTCTGGGAAAAGCCTAAGGAACACAAACATCAGAAAAAGAGAAAAAAAAATTTAAAAAGAGAGATCTGGGAATCCTGTCAGTGTTATCTTGGAGGAAAGTGAAAATGTGGAAGTGGTGAAGCCACCATGAGGTTGCAAGTCTCTAGAAACATTCTGGTCTGCTTTGGTTTGGGTTTCCTTGTCAAGTGCCTTTTCCAGAGGGAGGGGAACTCCTCCCTGCTTCCAGTCTGCGGCTTTGGACAGACCCTTCCAAAGGAAACGCTCAGAGCTGCTGCTCTGGAACCCTGCAGGGAGGAGAGATCTGTGCCTCTGCTCTGCTGTGCTCATGGGATGAGGCTTCCCAGCCAGCAGCCACCCTCCTATCAAGTGCAAATTAAAGCAGTCTCAAAACAGAACTGGTTTATACTGGTTAAATGTTGCAGGAAACAGCTGGGGAACAACCCACTAAAGCTTTGTCTTGTTTCTGTTGCTGCCTGATTCTCCCTCCCTTAGAGAGAGACAGGAGTGCTTTTAGTCCCATTTGCTCTCTGGAGTCCAGTAATGATATTTACTTCTTCCAGGAATTACGTTAAAACTGTAAATGCTCCCCTTAGATAAGATAAAGAAACTTCAGTTATACAGAATTTCAGTTCTAAAGCTACTTGTAACCAGAAGAAAGTTTCATCTCCCACCTACCAGGCACCTTCTTGGAAGTTTCCTAAAATTCCAGCCAGAAGGAAAGCCATGTATAGGTTTTTTTTCAAAGTCTTATGGTTGCAGTTAGGGAAAAGCCATAGCAAAAGTAAGTGAATAAAAAGGAAAACAGGGACTATTTTTGCAAATAGATAATGTAAAGAAGTAAAAAGAGTATTTCACAAAACTAATTCCAAGTAATACAATTGTTCAGTATTTCAAAGAGGCAAACCACCATGGCTTTGGCTCTTTGATCATTAACTCTGCTCATTGTTTTATTAAGGCAAAGATCACAATTTCTGAAGGAGTTATTAATGCTTACAGTGAGAAAGGTATGATAGCTTTATCCAGAACAAGGTGAAAAGGGCTTTTAGCACATAAGGAGGCTCAGAGCTGTTTGTTAGACCTCTTCCATGGGAGCAGAGAGGAAACTTCATTTTATTTGGCTGCATCTGCACAGATCCCCACACAAACCATCTGTGTCACCCATTTTTCCAAATATCAGTATTTTTTAACTGGGAAGTGATTTTCTGAGGAATAATTGGTTAGATACCACTTGAAAATCTAAGCCCAAGGAATTAAAAACTGGGAATACTTTTGATTCAGATAGAAATACTTCCATTCAGAACTGCCAAAACTGCTCCCCACTGCTCACCCAAAGAATGACCCTTTGTTGCCATCACTTCCAGATTTTCTTTGTCACATAAAATTGTGGCAGACTGGACAGTTTCTCCTTCAGGAAGATTTTTAAAACCCCAAACAAGTAGATGTTGGTTGGTATGAGTAGTCCACATGATCTAAAACATTTGAGGATGGTTTTATCTGCCAGAGATTAAGATTCCTCTCTGACAGCTTGCCTGGACATAAAAAGAGGATAATGAATTATGCACATATATAAGTGCACCCAATGTCAAAGCCAATATTTCCACTGAAAAGGAATTGAGAAACTGGTAATAATGTAAAGGTTCACCAAATTAGAGTTATGTTACTGTTACCACACAAAAGGTAATGCTCCTAAAGTTTTTTTCCCCCCTTCACTTCCATGGTCATAGATAAGCCAGTGCATTCACATAAGAAATTAATTCAATTTTTAAAATAAATGGTGTACTCAGTGTAATTAACCTGCACGCCTGTGGTGGCCAAATATACAACAGCAAAAAATGTGGCTTTGATTCTAGTTACAGACACAGGATATTGTCTGTCTAGACCATCAAATAATGCACCTCTAAAGTGAAAGTTTTACATCTGAGATTGCATCTCTGAAATGAGAACTGCTGCAGGAATATTGGCCAGAGAAGGGAAAAACTAGATTCTTTTACACTGTCCTATTTTTTTACCTACCTACTCTTCCAGCCAGACCGTTGGAAACCTTAAAAGTGGGGTGTTTGCAGTCTATTGGATATGCCAGCTTTTCATAGAACATAAAAATCAGGTGCCACCTGCTTTCCTCTAACACCCTGGAAAAATGCAGATTTTTCATTTCATGACCAAATTCAAAGAAAGCAACACAGACAACAGAAAAAAAGTAGTGATGCAATATGAAGCTTTACAATCCATGACAAAGTTATTAACTTGAACACTTAAATTCATATAACATTTCAAATGACAATTTTTTTCTGATTTTTCTGTTATCTCTGCATGATTTTAACAAGCATTCATGGATCCAGATTCACTGTATCTTGGGCTGGGAAATGCCAGGAATTTAAGTTTAAGGACTCATTTTGTTTTCTCCATTTGTAGTGCAGGGTCATGAGGAAAACCTCTTGTCCCCAGCAGTGTAGGTGATGCCTAAAGGAAGCAAAATACACCCAAAGAATCAGAATTCAGGCAATAAAAACAGGTGATTCTCTTAAAACCCTGCATTCCCTTCAACATCCTTGTGTTTTATCTTCTGCATCAGGGAAATAACAGAGGATAGGCAGACTTGAGAAAGTGCTTATGCAAGTGGTGCCCTCACTGATCCTGTGGCCAAGACATCAACATCCAGAGATCTGTATGGCTACAAGAATTTTTAGTGCAGAACATATTAATTTGGGTCTACAATCAACATGCTCTCAATGCAAAGATCACCTGGATCATCACATTCATGTTCATTTATTGCCTGCCCATGGCAATAAATGAACATGAAAATCTCTCAGAGGATGTTTGGTGCGGCAAAGAGAGGTGAGGAAGGGGCTCAGCAAGGATCTAAAGCTCTTCTCAGGGAAAAGGGCCAGCACCTGCCTGTCACAGGCACATCTGGCCAGCAAAAAGAGCAAGAGAGGAGCAGGTTTGAGGCAGGAATTCTGAGGAGGGGCTGTTTAGGAGAAAGGGAGGTGAACAAGGGGCAGCCAGGCAGAGAACACATGAGTTCCTGTGTGTGTCCTGGCAGCAGAGCAGGGAACAACGAAGCTCTGCACACACCAAGCCAAGCCCACGAGCTGCCAAAGATCCTGGAGATGTGTCCAGCCTGCAGAGCTGTCTCTCACAGCCTGCGCTGGATTTGACAAAAAGGAAAAAAGGGAAGAGAAAAAAGGAAAAGAAAAGGAAGACAAAAGAGAAAAGGGAAGATAAACGGAAGAGAAAAGGAAGAAAAAATGAAAAAAAAAAAGGAAGAGAAAAGGGAGAAAAAAGCTGCAACTCACCACTTTCATGTTTTGCAGTTTTTATGCTTTAAACAATGTTGCTCTAAATTCACTGACCTTCAGCACCTTCAGAAGGGGTTTTTGGATATCCACATGGAGTACAAACACCTGATTTTCAGCAGCCTCTCTACCTCTAAACAGAAGACAACATGTATCCAGTGAAGGGGATATGTGCTCTCAATGCAAGACTATCCAACTCAAATTTGGGGAGAAAAGGAGAATATAAACACATTTCATGTCTCACACTGCCAAAAATAAGCTCTTTCATAAATGCACACCAATTATAAAATAGTTTTGACACAGCTGCCAGTATTATTAAGTAATTTAAAAGTAAAGTTTTTTTAATCCCCTTTTCTACTTTATTCTTTCTCACTGTCAAAATTCAGTTGTTTCAGGACCATGTTTGGGTGCGTTTTGTAGTAAATCAAAGAAATCAGGAGAAATAGCAAGAAATGGAAAGTTATTAAATAAATACTGATATTTCATGAGGGCAGAGGGTGAAATTTACTTCATCTTTAAATGATTTACAGAAACTATTTTCTGGCAAATGATTTTAGCTCAATTCCCCCAGTGGATATCAAGACTGGTAACAGACTGGATGTCTACCACAGGTCTTCAGGAGCTCAGTGAATTCCTCTTAAAATTTGGAGAAAAACCAAGGAAAGTATCCAAAGTAACAGCCCTTATTTTTTGGTTTTGATGCTTGGAAAATCTAGAGGCTCCTACTCAAGCAAACATTGGTTTGTGTTCCCTAAAAAAGTGCGTTTTCGCTAGGAGTATGTGCTTGGTTATAACCTTAATCACATGTTGGATCAATGGCCAAACTTTTACTTCTACCTAAGAGTCAAAATGTTTATTTTTCAGCAAATTCCAGCTGGTCACTGAGGATATTTGATGGATGAGGCCTTTGCCAGTTAATTGACAGAGCACTGCTGGAAAAGCAGTTTACACTTTGGAAAACGAAGTGATGCTTCCCAACATTAGTTGAGACTTCTGTTAAAATTGTTTTCAGCTTTTCCTGAGAGTGCAACTGGAAATGATTGCTGCTCTGATTTAGTGCTTATTTAGGGGGAGCTGAGGAGAAGATACTGGGTACTTGAGTAGAAAATAGGCAGAAAATCTGTACATGGCACCGATCATTAGAGCTGGGTAGAAAACAGGATTCCATAATTTCCTCTAGTCAGGATCTAGAAATTTAAACAGAGGTGCATTAAAGCAAATGTTTCTTTGGCACTGTTGTAGTAACGTGTGGGAAACAAAATTTGAGTCTAAGTTCAAACCAAGTGCAGTGAAACAGGCACTTAGAAGTACTCAAGGCTTAGGCCACCTGTGTAAATGACTGGAAATATCTCATTCCCCATTATATTTGCTTTCTCTTTCTACACCAACTCCCTCGACATCAAGTGGTGACTAATGGTGACAGTCATTAACAGGTTTCTCTGTGCAAATAAACTTGACTTTGTATTTCAGTTGTCCTACTTCCAAGTAAAGGAGAACACAGGATATCTGGTGGTATTAAGTTATCCATTCTGGAAACATTCAGGAAAGCAAGTTCTTTGATATTTAATATATATTATTGATGTAGAAATTCTAAACCCTTTGATTTATGAATAGGCTGTAAGGTTGTTTTTTCCCCCCCATCTTAAAAGAGGGAAAACTATTCACAAGGTACCAGACTGTGAGACAAGAAAGATCTTCAGATGTCATCCAGAGAAATCATTCGGGTTTGGAGCATCTCTGTTGCAGCACTAAACTAAGGAGCACCATTCCCAAATCAAGATAGCTGGCCATGGAGAACAGGGGAAAAAAGGAGGCACATAAAGGGAATAAAAAGCTGGAGGAGATTTCAGCAGCAAATCTCAACCTGTCTATGCGGTGCTGGATGGAAATGGTTTAAAAAGGTAAAAAAAAAAAAAAAACATAAAACTGCTCAGCTAATCAGAACTACAGCAAGAGCCAAAACATCCTTATTCATTTCACACTGATGACAGCTTAGGAGGACACAGCAGAGCAATCACCACCCTGCCCAAGTCTAACATTTACAGTCTGGCACATGAGGAACAGTCTCTGAACCAAGTGAAGCCATTCCTGGAAAAGTCCTATTACCTGGAATGTGGCAGAATTAAAGGCGTCTGCTACTGATTTTCAGTCATCCCAACAGAGAAAAGCTGCAATTTGTTTTCAGAATTTACGACTAAACCATGTGGAATATGTGTCAAGCTCAAGACAGAGCTTGTCTCCCTTGCTCCTCTTTCTATTATCCTCACAGTTTTTTAAGACTACATTTACCACCAGCAAGGGGCAGACATTAGTGACATCTGTAAGCCAAGAATAAAACCCCCACATTCTGAATTTCATGCCTGAAAGACAAACACCTTTGAATACAGAAAAAGTTGGAAAAATTTGTCACCTCCAGGCAAACCCTGAAGTAAAAAATTACTCACATGCTGTTTGGGGGCCTGGTGTGAAGAAAGCTGAAAGGGCTGTAAACTTTAGTTGATCAAATAGGACACCCACAAAGACAGATGTTTGTGACTCATGTGGCCACACTGGGTGCCCATTTCCCCTCTCATTCCATAAAAAAGGCAAAGCTAAGTCCATACAAACCATTTATAGAATCCCAGCAATCTGGTTAGAACTTCCAATTTTCGACAAGCACAGCACTGAAGTTGTGAAAATAAGATAAATGAATGGCAATGGGTAGGTTTCCTATTTCCTAAAACTTATTTTGTGCCTTCTAGAGGGGCATAATGCTACCCAAATAAAACATGAGCAAAAACATGACAGAAGAGTCACTAATTATGGATGTTTCTGTGGTCACTACCTTTTTACTTAGGTATTATCAAGGAATCACAGGATAGTTTGGGTTGGAAGGGGTCTTAAAGATTATCTAGTTCCACCCCCTGCCATGTGCAGGGACACCTTCCACTATCCCAGGCTGCTCCAAGCCCCATCCAGCCTGGCCTTGGACACTTCCAGGGATGGGACAGCCACATGGCTCCCCAAGTCAGTGTCTCACTAAGCTCACAGTGAAGAATTTCTTCCTGATATCTAATCTAAACCCATTTTTTTCCAGTTTGAAACCACTTTCCCTTGTCCATTGACTCTGGGAAGCTGTGACAGACACTGCTTCTGTTCTGGGTGCTCTAGGATGTCTCAATCCCCTCAGCCATGTGAAAGCTGCTGTCTATCCACACTCCAACAGTGGGACAAGGAGAGGCAGACACACAGGCACACACACCAAGCACAGGAGCTAGGTGAACACCAGCATGATTGCAGCTGTCCTCATTTTCCTAAATATAGCTCTTATCAGTGTCTGCATCTGATATTGCTGTGGGCTAATTGATAAGCTGGGTCTGTACCCATCCTGTTCCTTTCTAGGAGCACAACTCCACAGGCAGCCTCATCAATTCACACTGTGCCCATCTTTTATCCAGTGACTGCTCAGGTGGGTGCATGGAGGGAGAGAGGAATGTCACATCCCATTCCCCAGCAGATTACCTCACCAGATCACTGCCAGTCTGACTCACACAAAAACAAACCATAACCACACAAAAATACACTTTGTTTACAGCAAACTGCTCCTATACATCTCCTACTGCTGCCACACATTCCAGCATGATTAATCCTCGTCAGGTGAAAGATTCTCTGCTAATATGTGCATTTGGGAGCCAGCCAAACCCAACAAGGTTCATGCCATCAACATTCTCACTGACTTCACCTCACTGTTGGTGAGGACAAACTCCTCTGTGCTTGTCTTGCAACTGGGTGCTATGAGACAATGGATCTATTTATACTGTTTACAAAAAAGTTGCTAAGGCAGACATTGGATATTTCTCCACCCAGTAATCTCCTGGACCATTTTAACTTTCTTTTATAGTCAATTGTCAACTACCAACTCCCAAAAATGTGGGGAAATCTTCTCCTTATCTGGAAAAAATAAGTTGATAGCAACATAAGCAATACTCCTTTTCCTGTCTGGGCATTTAGGGTGCCAGAGATGGGAAGAAGTCATTGAGATGTACTCCAGATTTGCCCCTGTAAAACACACAGCAGCGTTTAATAGAAACTGAGATTATTTTTAAAAACTCTATGAAAAAGACAGCACCTATGAATTTTCCCTGGCTCCCAACTGAGCAGCCATCTACTCACCTCATGTAAAATCAAGTTCCATGTTGTACAGGTGACATTCTAATAATCATGGCTTAAAAAAAAATTCCTAATATTTTGCTGTTTGCCACAGCACAGGACTAGAAGTAGCCCTTGTCATCTATTCAGCTGCCATTTGGGGTTCTAATTTTTATTCCTCTTTGGACAATTTTCTGAGTCTGCTCTTAAAAGATATTTGAATAACGGTGCAGGGATTCTGCTTTTACTGTTTCACTTAAACATGAACTTCATGTGTTCTTCCTTAACTGAATTCCATGTGTTTGAAATTATTATTTACTTAAGAAAGGGCAAAAAGGGGCGTGTGCCCAAGCCAAATTCACACATCTACATGTTAATTTTTTTACTTTTAGATGAAGACAACAGTTCTGCTCAAGAATGTGCAGCAGTGTGGGAGACAGGCTGCAGAACAATTGCAGCTCGCCAAAGGAGCTGGATTCCCAGTCTGTGGGAAAATTAAGAGTTCTTGGAATTGGTTTCAGCCCAAATAGGACAAAAAATATGAAGAAAAAATAAACACAGCAAACCCCAAAATTCTCAAATGCTGGAAGCTCATTGGATCTTTTATCAATCCAATAAAATTACAAAAAGACAAGTTTCATTCAGCCACAGAGGTCACCCAGCGATGCTGGTCCCAGGGCAGATGTCACCAGGCCACCCATGACCAAGATCTCCCTAATTCCAGGGAGGACCTGCCAAACCCAGCCATGAGGCAACACTTCCTTTCTTCCTCAGAAAATTTCCAGTGAGCAGCAACAACTGTGCTTGCGAAAGCATGCCCTGGTCTTGGAGAGCAGAGATAATTTGAAAACAAGGAGTAATCAGAGCTTGCTGTCTCCACCAAGACTATCCAGAGAAGGGACTTCGTGCTGCACTAACATGCTAATTAATTAATTAACATTCAAATTTGATATCACTGTATAGAAATTAAAATTTTACTTATTTTCCTCAAAATTTTAAGCCTTTAAAAATGTGTTTTCACAAGCCTGTTAAGGGGACCAGATTTTTTACATTGGCTTGAGTGATTCAGACAAAATCCAGTTATTTTATGCCGTAAAATCCCATTGAATCTCCATTTGGAAGTCTAGTGGAAAACCCCACTGGATCATCATTTGACGTCAAATCTGGCACAACACAACCACAACCTGGAGATATCTGACTCATGGTGCTGGGAGAGACTTGGAAACTTCCAAGGAGCCTTTCCAGTATTTGAACCAATTTAATTCCCTGGGAAAGAACAAATTTGAAAACAAATTTGCCTTGAGAAATTCTTGAGTGATTCCATTCAGGAAGGGATTGACTTTCTCTTAAGGAACTGGCTGGGAATTCCCATTTAGGTTTTATGAAGGATGAAAAGATTTTGGAGTTTTTGGTAGCTTTAGTTGGTAGTTCCCTACAAATGGGAATTAATAATTTATACTATGAACTCTGGTTATTACCTGGGTGGTTTTTATGTTTTATTTTTTAAATAAAAAAGTAGAAAACTTACAGAATTAAAAAAATTCCTGCTATTTTCATTCATTATCATTAATATCCTGATATAGGGCACTGATTACTGGATCTAATTTATAAGTATATACATACACACACACAAATTGTATCTGGGTTTACCTGCAGATTCCCCAACAAAAAAACTATTTCTGCCAAAAACACAAGTTTCTCGATCCCAATTCACAGCCTGGTTCATTGTAAGAAAGTTTTGTCAGCAGTGGAAGAAATAATGGTCCTCCATTGTTAAAAGAATACAAAGTTGCTTTGAAAAAAAAAAATTGATTTAGACTTTTCACATAAATTGCAATATTCCTTGTCTATCAGTGCATGAGTGGGAAATGAGAAATGAAAGTAACACCAGCTCCTTACCATTATCAGACTGGGCAACTTATATACCTTCAGAAAGAACTACTTTGGTTAAGCAGTTATAGAAGGAACATGAATTTCAAAATTTAGTTTCTCGCTTTGGCATAACAAAAGCTGCTGTCAAAATGGTATTTCAAGCTCAGGTTTGGGGCTTTTTTTGCTAAATCTGTTCCAGACAATAAATAAATAAGATTATTTGGAATATGAATATTTAATTTATGTGTTTCACTGGTTTTAATCCATCAAATCTTCAAGTTTAAATCCTCTGATATCATTTGACAGAGCTGTTCATTGGGATTCGTTACCCAAATATAGGTTGAACACCCAGGAATGAGGACAAGGACTTGGCAAGATGGAAGTGATGATCCTGCTTCCTCAAGAACAAACAAGGACTTTCCCCTCTGCTTTCAGATAAAGCTTTTGTAGGGGCTGTGTCAAAAACTCATTAACTTTTTAAAATCAGAGTTTTCTTTGGCTTCATGAATAAACTCTTTATGCTCATGCAACAACTTTATCATCAACGAGATTTTTGTCAGTCTGAGGGAGACAGAGAAACCTGCCTGCCTGACTTCAAAGAGCAAATGACTGCCTGTGACCAGTGCCAAGTCATACCAGGCTGTCATCAATTTGCCCTGTAAAATCCTTTGCTTCCTTAATTTAAACATAGCAGTATGAATATTCCACCTGAAAGAGGAAATGTTCAAAGCCTTAAAATGTTGCCATAACTCCTTGTTCTTTCCAATTTTGGGTTTTTTTAAACACATTGACCATAGCTCAGTTGTATTCTGTAGCAAAATTCTCATTCTAATTAGCACCTAAAAGGTCAGTAGAAAGAATAAATTCCAAATATATGTTGATTCCCTGATGATTATAGTAACCATAATGACATTGGTTTGTGCACCTCTGAGTAAAGGCACAAAATTTTTATTACATATCTTGTATCGCCTTAAATAGTTTTGAAATTCAGTCTGAAACTGCAATAAAAGTCTTTAAGCTTAGATACAGCTACAGTTTTTTTTTCAGAAAGGTGAATCCTCCAATGAGTCATAAAAAAAATATGCATATCTCACCGTGGAAAAATATAGTTATGGACTGACTGAAGGGAGAAGGTGGAACTGAATTAATCCTGTCTGACTTTTTCCTTACATCAGGTGAGGGATGCACACTTTTGTTCATACATTCCACACTCAAAGCATGATTGGCTAGCCAGAATTGGCCTAAATAAGGTGCTTTGCATAGTCCAAGGAATTATAGCAAGCCCTTTTCTGTTCCTACACATGGGTAACACTCCTGGAAACGGCTGAGTGTTTCCACAAACAGCATTCCTTTTTGTCATCTTTGCAGAAGGAAAGCATCTAGAACCATTTCAGAAGCAAACAGCATTTCCTCCAACTTTATTTACAAAAGATTATTTGACTTCCCTAAAGCCAATTGTAATTAAAGTTCCATATGGTAGGCCCCTTTTAAAAAAAAACAAAAACAAACAAACCCTGAATTATCCTCTCTGTAGAGGATATCTCTCTGTAGAGTTATATCTCAATGTAAGGAAAAAGAAAAGCAGCTTCTTTCCCCAACACCCCAAAAATGTGCCAAGGTATATGTTTTAATCCTTGGCCCCGTTACATTTGGAAGCCTCATGGTCTCCCCTTGTTCTATAATAATATCTAAATTAAAACTAATTACTTGGCATCTTGATTGAACTTTTTATCCCTGGCACTACCACAAATAATTAGCTTAAAGCAAGTTTTGCTGAGTAGAGTTGTAGAATCATAGAATATCCTGAGTTGTGTTCTCAAGAAGAAATCATAAATAGGAATGATGGTGGCTCAGTTAGAGGGAGCTATTCAGAGGAGCAATTAATGAAAGGGAGAGAGGAGATGAACCAAAGAGAGGAAAAAAAAGGCACAAAGAAATGGAGTTAATGTTAGTTTGATATGTTGAGAGGAGAAATTTATCAGACACAGAATTTTATAATGAACATTTGAAGGCCAATGTTTAAAGGCAGGGCTTTTATACTGAAGAGGATTTTTTTTCTGTTTTTCATTTGTAATTTTCAAAATTTTGAACAAATAATAGGAAACCACTTCCTCAGAACATCTGCTCCTGGGTGGCATGACACCTAAGCCATGATGTCAGCTGTGGCCCCAAAAGATCTGCCCCTCCAAAGGCACCTCCAGCCCTCCCAGAGGAAAATGTGTGGATGATGCCAAGTGTTTCCAGCTTGAGTTGTATCAGTACCCAGTGGAGGAAAGCAAAGTGAGCCTTCTGCTCCAGCAGAGTTTCTGCAAGACTGGGGAAGCCTCACAGTCTCCCTTGCTGAACATTTTGCCATCCTAAGTTGTGAAGACACGAACAGAGCAAACCCCAGGTTTTATGTTACATCATTCATGATGCTGTTTGGGTTTCACAAACCATGTCCTGATTCAGAAGGTATTCTGCTGGGAAAATCTTAGGATTATACAAGAAGAAAATACTCTTCACAGTTTTCCTGAAAATGAAATTCCATTCTTTCCCAAAATTAGTCAGAGCAATCCACATCCTCTCACCAGTATGCCAGGATGTAATGCTAGAGGATGTTCTATTCCTAAAAACATGATGAAACTGCTTAGGGTGTTTCAATCCCTGGTCCAAATTTAAGCTTCACATCCTCAAATGCATTCAGAGATTATAATAATTCAATCATGAAACCAGATAAATCTCTGTATCCTGCATGCCAGTAAATTAGGTGTTTGCCAGAAACAAACTGCTTTGCCAGACACACAAATGTTTAATTACCATTGCTTCATGTAAACTCAACAAATCACAATGAATTGTTTGAAAACAAAAATCCCAATAGCTAATCCATCCTTGAAGAATAGAAGCACGTAGTTCCCATATTAATCCCAACAGCTGTCAGACTTAAATTAGCAGTCTGGGGATCTAATGCCATGGTGAAAAAATGTCATCCCCTATGCAAATCATGTTATGAAATATCCAGGAATAAAACCTCTTCCTTCTATTAACTACTGTAACAATACCGTGAAATCACTGCATGTAACATTTTCCATGGATCAGAATGAATAAATTAATAAAGAACATCTCCAGCTCACACCACACCTGTGGAATGAGATCTTTATGACTGTTCAGGTTTGACATCAGGAGCGTGGGCCAAGAATGTAAATACGTTGTGAGAAAGAATTCAAGAGTGAAGATGAAGACCCAAGTGATATTTTTATGTTGCCCACTCAAAACCTTTAAGAAAGAAGTCAAAAATAGGGAGAAAGGGGGAAAATTACCTCAGAGAAGCTGTGGTTATCCCAACACTGGGAGTGCTTAAGGCCAGGTTGGTGCAGCAGCTTGGTCTGGTGAAAGGTGCGTGGCAGGGGGTTGGAACCAGATACTATATAGGATTCTTTCCAACCCAAACCATTCCATGATTCAAGTTATGCATTTGTGTTAAGAATGGCACTGTTACAGTGAAACAACCTGGAAATATCAATTACTACAAACCAGTCACTGAGCATATTTGTACAAATCATTGATAAAGTGCATTCTTACACATTTAAAAGTACACAGTAGTGCACACTGAATTCCACATACCAAAATCTATTTTTTTTCATAAAGATAGATTTTTTAGGCCACCAACACACTGTGAGAAAGCTTAGAAACCCTAAAATAGCAGAAAGTACATTGGGGACTAATCTCCTTTCAAAATCTTTACTAACATCATCAAAACAGAACATAAAACTATCTGTGTAAAAATGAAGTTATTTCCATTGCAGGAGAAAACCAAACCCACAACAAAACAACACAAACAAACAAAATCCAAACAAGGTGAGGAGATGGATTAAGAAATATGGGAGTTGGATTAAGAGAGCCTGTGAATGATAAAGGATTATGCTGCAATTGGGGGAAAAGCTGTCCCCCTTAACTTCTCACTTCCAAAATGTATTTATATATTTCTTAAAACCAGTCAGAGGTATAGCATTCCTCCTCAGATTGGGGTTTGGGTATTTTTTTTTTTTCAAGGATAAGGGGGAGGTGGTTGGGCAAGATGGAGGCCTCTGAAACACACTTCCACTCTAATTGTTTTTCCACTCCATTGTTTGACTTGTTAATCTATGCACCATACCTAAGAATAAAGTGTTTAATACAGCTATTAAGGCAGCAGACAAGTTTTATGGGCGTATTTTATACTGCAAACACTGCTAGATAGGATAAATCCCATTTGTTTTGTTTCAAACACCAAATGTGTAACCCAGGAAAGGTAAATGTGTGTTAAGCTGAGTCCCAGCAGGTTTTAAAAGCCATTCTCACCTGGCTGGATGCAGCAAGACAGGAATTTCCACGGTCTGTGGGTGCCACCTGCTGCCCATCTCCAGTGCTGGATCTCTTCATTCCAGCGCCCTCCCTGAGCACGTTACAGAACTGGAATTTATTTCGAATAAATTCAACCAACACAGAACATTCACTGGAAAGTTCTCTGCTAATTAGTGCCAGGGGATAAAATTTATCCAGAATTCCCATCTCCTAAGGAAAATGATCAATACACTTCCCACTTAAGGAATTTTTAGCCCCAGGCCACTGTACGTCACTGCTGTCAGAGAAACATAACCTGAACTGCAGCGTTCATAGCACAGACAGCAAACAGCTCCTCATGCAAGGAGAGGCTCAGCATGAAAATACAAAAGTGCTCTCAGAATAAGACAATAAAACTCAAATAAGCCTGATAGAATTGCAGGGCTCCTCACTCCTGAGATCCAAGCCATATTAGCTGTAAGTTTACCTAGAAAAATCTCCACCATCTGTGCCAGTATTGATTTTCACAGGCAGAAAAGAATCCATTATTACTGCTACTGCTTCTGTTTACTGCCTGGGTAAGATTATTATCAGATTTACAGGGCTACATCAAAGTTTGACTGATGGATTTAACACAGGGTTATGGTTTTGGCCACTGGCACTGTCACAGTGTCCCTGTCCACCCTCTGAGGGCACTGTCTCTCTGGGATGCACATCCCAGGCAGAAGGATTGGGAGATGAGGGCTAAGGAATCTGAGGACTCTGGGAACATGCAAGAAATAATAAAAGCCATTATCTGCTTCCAGGAAACACAATGGGAAGGGAATATTGACTCAATCCCTTGTGCTAAACCTTGGAGAAATTAAAATTCATATTCTGTTCAGGCACCTACTCAGAAGCTGGCATTTGAGGAAGGTCAAATGAGGCCAGGATTTATCAGCTCTGGAAATCTTTAGAGCAAGGTTGTTTATCTTTAACAGGTGTGGCTTAAATAGTAAAATGCAAATTAAAACAATGCTGGGAGATTAACATGATGATAATTAGCAACAAACAGTATCACATTACAGTAGGCCTAAGAATTAGCTTTAAACAGGCATTTTCAATTTCTGATTTCTAGGAATATTCAGTGCTGTTTTCTATTCCACTGTTAATAGTACTCTCTGCTCTGAGTCAGCTCACTAATAAATGGACAAAGTAGCCAAAAGAAAAGAAAAAATAGACTTTTCATCTGTGTGCACTGAAATTCAGTTTTTTTGGGGAGTCTATTACATACCTATCTACAGACTAGATTCAAGAAGTAAATAGTAGCATTCAATTCCATTTTCCAGCTCCCTTTCTGGATCATTTCTCTAAGGACAAATACTCACTCTTCTCATTTCTGTCATTCATCCTGAACTCTGCCACCTTTCCCAGGAGTTATCCTGTGAAAGACGTTGTTGCATAAAGTCCATTAGGAAATGTTTTTGCAATTTATTAAACATTCAGCAAAGAATTTGAAACTAATGTTTTTGGAGGGTACCCTGCATGATGTCAGAACTCTGAAGTCAAGAGCAGGACCATAAACAACTTATGAAAAAAAAAAATAATAAACTGCCTTCCGCTTTCTCCAGGAGCAGCTGAAACAGGAGTGCTACTCTGGAGTTTTATTTCAGAATGCTATAGCACAAGGTTTTCATTTTTTTACTGTGAGAGAAAAGGTGAGAAGTGTTGAAATTATATGAAGAGGAGAATAAAATTCTCATAATATGGAAAGAGGAAAAAAAATAATCAGGAAGTGAAGGAAGATCCCATTAAGGCAGCAAGGAGAGGATAAAAAGTGGCAATGACTCAAGTTTCCTTTAAAAAAAAAAAAAAAAGAAACAGAACAGCTGAGAACAGATAGAGTGAGAAGGTTGTTAGGAAAACTGTCACACCAAGCAAGGGACACTGCTCAGATCCTAGAGCTTCCTTGTACATCCCAGATGCTCATGGGACCCATCCCATGTATCAGCAAATGGAGTTTTAAAACTCTGTGTCATGCTGCAGCTCAGAGAGGAGTGGGATACATTTTAATCCAGCATGATTTAATGTTATTTGAGTTGACCTATTTCCTTCAGTTATCCTTTTAAGGGAAGCTTGGATTCTGCAGAAAGCAAGAGGGCTCAGTTCCACATTCTGCCAGGAACCTGCTTTGTGTCTCTGATCTTATATCTATTTTTCTTTGCCTCTGTTTACCTTCTCATTCATTTTCTTGGCTTTATTCCGGGCCTCAAAGGGCTGGAAGAGAAATCAATGTCTTCAGTACCCAAGTGAGAAACACAGGGAGGAGAAGAAAGGGGAAATTACTCTGGATTACGTGCAAATTTCTCGTATTATTTTTTTTTCCCTAACCAGTAGAAAAAGCCAGGAAGAAAAATCACCTCAGATGATAAATCTGACTCAGCATAGGACACTAAGTTCAAGCATTGCAAGAAAAACATAGGAAATGAGCAGCAAGCCCTGAAGCTGATGAAACCCTGTGTTTCCCTTCACACTCACGGAGCAGAACTCTTCCCACAGGAGTACCAGAGTAACAACTGGGTGTCCCTCCTCAAAGTTGGCCATTTTGCCCCACTGAAACAGCCTGGAGAGGAGGGGTTGATGACCTTAAATATCAGCTGGACTGAAGGAAAGTGGTTCCCCAATTTCATGGTGAGGACATCCCACTTTCAGTCTCTACTTTGATGTGTTTGGAGAATGGAAAAACAGCTGTGATTGCAGTCAGCCTGGGAATGGGGCTGCTTCCCAGCAAAGTGTGGGAGAAGGGAAAATTCACCCACATTTCACACATTTTAGGTAAAGCACTTTCAAACAGCAGGTACTGAAATCCCTGAGTGCACCCTCCGTGCTGAAGAATAAATACGGGGGTAGAGAACAAGCATTTAGCTCAAGCACTGATGCTTCATTTAGGAATTATCATTAAAATCCAAATTCAGCACACAACCTTCACTTACAAAACCAACCAACCAACCAAACTGAACCAAAACAAAACTTCCCCCCACAAAAATCAAAATAACAACACAACACTGAGTGGAAGGGGACAACTAACACAAATATGAGCAAAACCATGCCACAACAGTTTCCTGCCCCATTGTTTTGGGAACAAGGCTGTATCCATAACCAAGAGCTTGCTCCTTTCCACTTCTGTCTTTCCTTTCCATTGTGGAAGTCTTTTGTGGTACTGAGAAGCTGCTAGTCCACAGTAAAATATATGGAAGAAAACCCTACAAGTGAACAGGTAACAAGTGCAATGGTATATTTACAGAAGGATATTTCTAACTCACTAACCCAAATCAGAATTAGCTATCAAGTCTGGCATAGCATCACTTAAAATATGAGACAAAACAAACTAAATGAATGTCCTTTTGTGCAAGCAGCCTTCACAAAAATATGTCTTTGACAGACAGAATCAGAGAAAAAGAGTAAACAAGCAAAAGGCCAGTCACCTGCCGTGATTTTCAGGCATGCATGATGTGTTGTCCAGGACAAAACTGTGTTTTATTCACACATCAATTAATGCAAAGCACTTCTTTATATTCTTTCTTTACATGCTTGCTGACTGAGCAAGTGCTGGTGGTGACAATGCCTTTATCTAAGGAAATATTTAATACCTGCTGAGCTTAATGCCCTCAGTCTCCAGTTATAAATGACTTGTGTGATCATCCTGTCCTGCAGCATGACAGGATCCAAAGGGAGAGGCCAAGCTTTTTTATGTTGGGTCATTTTTTCTCTCCTAACAATATTGCTGTTTTAATACAGAAATCTCAGAAAAGCAAAGTCTGCACTCTATTCTTTGAGACTCAGCAGATGTCTTTAAAACACTTAGTCTATTAAAGCTTATAAAGCATGATTAATGACCTGAGAGCTGCTGATCTGAGGTGAAAGACTCAGCAGAATTTGCCAATGGCTTTTGCAGATTTCTGTGCTCTACATTAGAAACTAGAACCATTAGTGTAATTATTTCACAGAGGCTCAGATTCAACTCTCAAAAAACCTCTCCAAAATACTAAAAAGCAACTCAACAAGCAAAGGTGAAGTGCTCTGTAGCTCTAAAGCCCCAGCTTCTGTTTGCTCCTTTTTTTTTCCTTCCATAGTAGTGCAGCCATAAATTCATTTATTTGTTTTTTTTTTTTTTTCATAAGACACCATTACAGTTTTACCCAATTTATACAACTTTTTATTCAGATCAAAAAGAAATCAATTTTCTACAGACTTTTTACTCTAGCCAAGGGCATGGGTTAGTAGCTTTCATGATAGACATTCCCCATTTAAAACCCAGTGCCCTGCAGTGCTAATTTGTGTGGTGAAGTACCACTTTGTTCTGCTTAAAGAACAAAAAATTAAAAAGAATTTTAAAAACAAAGTTTTGACCAAAAATTACATCCATTTTGTATTCCTTTCTAGATCAGTAACTAAGGGGTAGTAATTTTGAGATAAATAAATGCTTCTCAGCTAAACATCAAGCTCAAAATATTATATACAGATGGAAATATGATACGTGTTTGATTCATTGAAATGTTTTTCTCATCATTCTATTTTTGAAAAGGTTGTTGCTTTTTTACTATTTATCTTTGCTTATCTGGTGAATGATAAAAGTACTTAGAATTTTGAATTAGAGCATAACTTTTTGTTCTCAGGTTTCCAAAAGAAGCAGATGTGCAATGAGGGCTAACTCAGGATTTGTTTCAGGGTCTCAGTAGCCTTATTATTAAAAAAAAAAGGTCATCTCTTGTTCAGTCACTCCAAGCTTTAGTAAAAAATATCTCTCTCTCTGTAGATAAAAAAATTGGTGAAGTTATTAAACAATGCTGATCCCAATATGGACCCTTGGGGGACACAACTTGATACTGGTTTCCACTTGGACATTGAGCTGCTGACTGTTGAAGTCATTCATCCAGACAATTCCTTACCCATGTCACTCCCCACCCATCAAACCCATATGTTTCCAATTTAGCAGCAAGGGATGTTGGAGGTGACCTTACAGAAGTCCAGGTAGGTGAAAAAAATCACATTAATTAATAGATTAAAATGTCACGGCTTTCCAAACTGAACTGGGGAGTTCCCACCAGTTTTATTTACACTGCAGTTTTCCCAGGAACAGATTAATCAATAAGAATGGAGGTAAGACATAGATAAAGAAGAAAACAACTTCTTCTGTGGCAACCTCTTCCCCAGGGCCATATGAGTGCCCTTCCTAATGTCTCACTACAAAGAGTGATTAGGAAGCAATCTAAGCAATCCCTGGGCTCACCCCCCACCTTGATTCATTGATCCTGGCCCTTCTGAAGTGTTCCATGAGTTCATGAAATCTGGACAGGAAGGGTTCTGGGTTTTGCAGGGCTTGGTTTTTGGCAGCAGGGGTGCCATGAAGATGGCTCCCGTGCAAAGCTGCTGGAAGATTCCTCCGAGCCCAGCAGAGACAATGGCTGGTGGCTCTGAAGGTGGACATGCTGCTAGCCAAAACTGGGCCAGTGGGAGAGGCTGGCAACACCTCTGTGATGACACAGTTAAGAATTAAACCCAAACAAAGTCACACAGTTGCTTGTAGCAAGCCAAGAAGAGGAGGTGGGATCACCTAAGGGAAAACATGGAAACACCGAGGTCAATGGAGAAGGAGGGGCAGGAGGTGCTCCAGGTGCTGGAGCTGAGGTTCCTCTGCAGGCCCTGCTGAAGACCATGGTGAAGCATTTCTTATTTTTTTTCCCTCCCCTGCTCAGCTGTGGCAGGGCAGCGTGAGGGAGCGACTGTTGTGGGTGCCTGGCACTGGGTCAGAGACAGACCACAGCAGCTCCCAGCAGAGAAACAGGGAAATAAGTGAAATGGTGTAGGAAACAACCACAGGGCTTACCTCAGAATAAGAGGAAAAAGGAGAAAGATGAAGAATTATGAGACTTCTTTCAGATTACCTAAACTGTCCTAGGCAGTATTTAAACTTTCTCCATTACACCTGGTACCAGACTGGCACCATATGCCTAAATATGCAACAGTGACTAAAGTTACTCCTATATAAAAAGATCACTTTGCATTCAGTCTCCTAGTTTCAGGTCATACATATTCTTTGGCAAACACAACCAGCCATGTGAACTCCATTCATCTGTTAAAACCACCAGTATTTATGGACAAATCTTGTCAACTTTACTCCCTCGAGTCCATTCCTTTGAATACGGTTTGAGACTGAGCAAACCTCCAGGTTAGAAGTGGAGGGGCAATCTTGTCTTTACAAGACAGCTCGAAAGGAATTGGGAAACAGAGAGTACTTGGTGCCCTTGAATAGCTCTCAAAGCCTTTTGTGTTGAGGCAATTAAGCATCAGTGTAATGATCCCCCAGCCCCAGGCAGGGGCACAGAGCTTGTCCTCCTCCCACACAGTGCCCTCCTTTGCTGCTTCGAGCAGTGGCAGCAGCTTCCCCGACAAACAGCACAAGGTGGGGTTGATTTCTGGCACCACAAAGTTCCAGAGGCACTACCAGATGCTGAAGGGGAAACAGATTTCAATGTTTAGAAACTGATGGTCATCACTAGTCATGGTTGTCTTCTCCCTCCTGAACAGGGCACTCTCTGTTAGCAGACATTTCAGAAAAATCATGAAAAAGCTGTCACATGAGTTACTGTCACGACAAAAGCAGTTTGTGACGTTTCCAATCCCCTCCCCTCCAGCATCTGCTCATTCCTGCCCTCCTGAACTTTACCAGCCCCTCCTCACATCTGAGCTCATCCTGTCACCCCGATTGCTAAAATAATCCAGTTTTGAGGGGATGGAAAAAGCCCACACATTCACACACACCTACTTAAGAATAAAAAATAATTGGAAAACAGGGAGTGGGTGCTTTCTTTTTTCCAGTGCTCATTATTCCCCTGAATTTGTTTGTGCAAGCAAACGTGTGAGTGGTAAACTGTGCTGCAGGATGTGCCACAGGCAGCCAGGCAGCTGGGAAATCACATTCCTTTTTTTCAGGCAATGGGAACATTTCTAGGAGTGCCACACACCTACTTGTGGGGCCAGGGATTTGGGGATCTTTAGGATTACCTTCAGGAGGGCTCTCAGGAAGGCAAAGGAAGCTGTTAGAGAAATATTTTGGACACTTAGGATGACAAGAGCAGAGTCTATCTGGCTTGTCAAATTGGCAATGTCAAAATCATGATTAGGAATTATGATGGCAGCCTTGGATGTGGGAGTTGTGATGTTCTGAGATATAAACCATTCAAATATGTTACATAGGCAAAATAAAACATCCCTTGGAGTTCTGAGCAGCTACAAAATCCCAGAAAGAAAGACCATATTTTGCCAGAAATGCTGAAGTTTTCAAGCTTCCAAGTGCATGAAACTTCTTGCTAACTTTTTTCACCAGAGCCTTGCATGTCTGGTTTTAACTCCTTAACTTTTATTTCTTCATTAAGTCGGTCTGATCATAACACCTAAATCTGATTTAAACTCGCACAGATGTCCCAGGATAAAAACAGCCAGGCCACGTTGCTTCCATGGCCAGGGTAACAGCCTGGTGAGCTGTGAGGCCTCAGGTTTAGATCATACCACAGTGGGGCTGTGACCTCTTAAAACTTCCATTGCAAAATTGTCTATTCTTTGATCCCTGAGGCACGGACTCTTGAAGGCATTTGTCAGGAAAGGGATAACAGATCACTGTGGGCAGTGAAACCCTGCTCAGCCACCCGAGGAGACTGCCTCTTTTTGCCAAATTCCAGCTTTTTGGACACTCCTCAGCAGCTCAGGACATGCATAAGCACATATGGTGAGTGTTACAGGAGGTTTTCTTAACCCAGGCACTCTTTGAGCTGAATACAACTCGTGAAGGAGCTGCAGGCAAAACATGATGGATCACCTGCACGCTTTCCTTGCCATGCTGCTTTCGTCACTGTAGGATGTGCTCCACATCAGCTGCCCTCAAGTCTGCCTTTGGCTGAGAGCCTCTCCCCTGCTGCTGTTTTCTTCCTCTCAGCCTAACAGGACTCCCTGAGCAAGGAAACCACGTCCCTGTGGTTCTCTGTTGGGAGAGTTCCCATCCTCTGCTCTCTCCTCCTGTGCAGAGGAGCCTGCTGAAACTGCTTTTCCATCCCAGTGTCAGCCATCCTGCAAGGAACTGAGCACAACGGGGCATGAAATTTCATCTCCAGTAAATATGAGTGTAATTTAACCTGCTGGCTGTAAAAAAAATATTATAGATTAGAAGCTATGGGTAGGAAATTACAGCACAGAATCAATGTTTTCTACAAATACCAGTAGGATGACTCAGACTTGGGTACCTGTGCTCTTTGGAACACCTCTGAAAGGGAGACAGAAAGAGGCACTGACTTCACAGCTCTCAGAGGGGGAAGGATTGATCTCAGCCCTTTGCCATGCTCGATACCTACCTAGATTGAGATACAGATCTACAACAGGGCCTTTCCCATCCTTACCCCGTTTCCTCCATGAAAATCTTCACAGATGCAAATTTGTTTATAACAGCACTCTGTCCAGCTCTTTCTAGAGAGTTTTGGGTAATCAAAGGCTGCACGTTTCATATTCTACAATTATTGGAAAGTTGAAGAAATTCCATTTTGTTTCATTATCTCCCAGGTTATTCCTTCAATATTCCTTCAATTTCCTCATGAAAAGAGGCTGTAGCCAGGTGAGGGGTGGCCTCTGCTCCCAGGTGACGAGGGACAGGATGAGCGGGAAATGCCCCTTGGTAGAGGCTGCCCAGGGAGGTTTGGAGTCTCCATTCCTGAAGGTGTTCAAGGAAGGCCTGGACAAGGCACTCAGTGCTCTGGGCTGGTGACAAGAAAGGGATCAGTCACAGGTTGGATTCAGTGATCTTGAAGGCCTTTTCCAACTTTAACAATTCAATAACCCTGTCTGCCCAAGCTGGCTCCACTGGTATCACTCCCCTTGATATCCATTTATCCCAGGCAATTATGGCCAGGTTATGCATCCTTGAGCACCATTCCTGGTCATTTCCTGTGCACCTGAGGAGCTCCTGCCTGCTCTACAGCACACTAAATCCCTCTGCTGGGCTGCCTGCAGCAGGAAAAGACAAAGGAGTTGTTGAGTTGCTCGTGGATCCCTCTGGGCTGACAGGATTCTTTCTTGGCTGCTCAGGGTGGTGCCAGGGCAGCTTTGTGGCATGGGAAGGATATAATGTGCTATAATAATGCTCCTGATGGCCTGGCTTGAGGCATTGACCAGAAAAGTAGGTCAGAAAGGAAATTTTGCTGCTCCAAACAGGACAGTGGCAGCAGTCCATTGCACAGGCACAGGGTTTATGTAAGGCACTGGCTAAGGCTGCTGCACTTTGAGTTTCACAACCAACACAAAGCCCAGTGCTGAAAATGATTTGCTGCTCCATAAAAAGGGGGAACTAGCTTGTGCATGAATGTAGAAGGACAAACATATCCCCAGCACCACAGTTGTGTACTAATTTAAATATTCCAATACAGTTAAAGAACATTTCTGTCCCTCAGTCACAAAGGATAGACAAAAACAGTATCTTTGATGGCACAAGAAAAAGTTCAGTCAGTAGTTATTCCTATGGCATCCTGCTCTATTCCCAGTTATTCCAGGGATTCTACGTGCCATCCCAGGAGAGTAAAGAGACCTTAAAAGGATGTAATCAGCTCCCTGGCCTCTCTGAAAGAGATATAACTCATGGAAAGGGATGTCTCAGCAGTGCTCCCCAGCTCTCACAGAAATCGCTGTCAGCTCTGTATGCAGGGAAAGTTATGCTGTTTCCACATTTTCAGCCACCAAAGGCCAGTTAGAATGAGAGGCAGAGAGATACAGAAAGCATCAGTTATGTCACAGGAGGTCCCACTCTGGTGACACACTGGGAGTTGGTTGAGACTGAGCCAGGTCCCACGACTAAGCTGGGAAAAGTGGCTTAAAGCAACCTAGGTTTACCTCCATCATTTTCATCTTTACATCAGGGTGCTGGGAAAGGGGAGCTGGGGTCTTCTTCATGCTTCAAGCTGCTCCTGGACTCTCACAGATTAAATAAATAGATTTGGTTTAGAGACACGGCCTTATTCAGGGAACTAAATAATAAAATGGACACTTCTGTGCAGCGTAAATATTTGCTCATCAGTGGTTCTGCTGCTGGCCCTGCTGACTGTGCTCTTTTTGGATCCTTGTTTTTAATACGCTCCAGTTTCCAGAGCAAGCACCTGAGCTGATCCCCAAGGGCAGCAGCACATGCTTGGCAGTGGCAGGACCCAGAGGCTAAAATATCTTCTGGAGTAACAGGACCTTCAGCATATTGGGAAGCAACCAGTGTGGAAATCATTCTCTCACATTGAACAGCCTGCCTGAAAAGGGCTGATCAAACAAAACAAGCCTCTTTCTCTAGTAAACATACCAGGTAAATGTATTCAACTAAAGAAACCCTCTAGTGGATCATGTGCACATTGATTTTTACATGAAGAAAGGGGAATATTTCATCCTGAATGCTTTGGGCTGTGCATAAACTTACCCCAGGCCAGGAACAACAAGAGCAGAAAAATCAGCTGTGCCCTCCAGCCCCTGGAGCAGCCCATTCCCTGCTCCAGAGTTTGCTTAGCAGATTTTCCAACTCTCCTAGGCCTGACCTTTCACTTGTAGCCCTCTGTTGACTGTAAATGACCAGGCAGTGACTGTAAGATTTTAGTATCTCTCATTTATCACAATGGGCCATTAAAGCTAAAGCCTATAAACACACAGACCATGGGGTTACTGGGTCTGCTGCACAGTCTGAAGTTAACACATTCCCTGCTGTGCTATTAAAAAACAACTGCATTGCTTTAAATCTTATTCTGGAGCATTTTCATGGCTTGAAAAGTCAGAGTGATGGCCCCACAGAGCATTGAAGGAGCTGCATAAATAGACTTTTAGAAATGTGATGTCCTGTAAGGGATTAAAATAAACATTTCAGACTCTTCATGCGTGCAAGCATTAGATGGATATCAGAGACAAAAGTTTTAAGTAATGTGGAAAGAAAGATTTAGAGAAAACAGTGAATCAAAGAACTGTGTAGCTGCAATTTAATGAAGATGCTGTCACATTGGTGTCTGGCAAATGCTGACATCTCTTCAGACAAACAACTTCTGTAATTTCTTTTTATATTAATTTCTAGGAGCTAAACCTAACCAAACACTACAGCAGCTCCCTTGTTAGGTCCTCTCTAAAGTGAAGAGAAGCTTTCAAAGGCACTTTCAGTGGTACACTTCCTTTGAGTGTCTCTCAATCTTTAATTGAGATTCTTAATTATTTTATGTATAATTTTCAGATGTTACAAAGTACTTAACATTGGCATGATGGAACTCTGCTGAATATTTATAACTTTGTTTATAAACTTAAATATGGTGTTTAACAGCTTGGTCCCCTCTCATATTTAGTATCCAGAAGATTCAACAACAGTTAGGGCAGCATTTTAAATCTCTGGTCAGTGCAGATATAAGTCCAGTCGTTATTTATCAAAACAATTTTACACCCTGGAATCTAAGAAAAAAATGTTCACAGCAAGTCTTTTTGTGCATCAAAAATCTAGGAATGACCAACAAAATTACCAGCAAGAGATGGCATTGTGAATCCTGCCATAATATTTGAATTTTAGGAGCTTCCTTGTGCTCATGATGTTCACCAAAGAGCACTGTAATTATGTTCTATTCACAGAAAATGCCTGAAATATCTGATTTGGGAGAAAAAAAGTATCAATAACGTAAAAGCAAAAGGTTTTGTGCTGGCAGCAACAACGACAGATGAAAGAAATGAGCAGCAAGGGTAAGGCAACAACTGATCTCTCTTTGGACATGGACTGAGATCTCCACCAAAATATAAAGTCTTAGGAAAGAAGCCATCTAATCAATCAAGTAGTCTTGGTATACTTTCACATAATTTCATCAGAGTATTAAAAAAGCATTCATCCTTTTTCAATGGAAAATTTCAGCAGTTTTTGAGTCAGCAGAATCAGTACAGAGGCAGGGGAGCATGAAATAGCCCTGGTTAGCCCTGGCAGAGAGAATTCTGCTCTCTGAGCTCAAAAATTCCTCTCACACTGATCAGCAAAGTGTCATTTTCTGTCTGCAAGTAACTTCTCCTGTGCCAATGGACAAGGTGGTCACAATGTAGTCACACTTGGACTTGTAATCAGCAAATGTGGCCACAGCTCCCTCCTTACTGCTCCCTTTCATTCCAAAGATCCAGGAAAGAACAGGAAAACTGGGTGTCACCTCTGTGAAGGGACAGTTCCTCAGCTGGGTACAGCACAGAAGTGGGTGGTGGGTTTGCACACTCACAAAAGATACTTTAATTATCATAATCAGTGTAAAAATATCCCTGCTAATGGACAGCCAGACTTTTAATAAAGAATAAGGAGCCTACAGGAAAGATGGAAGGAGACAATTCACAGGAGCATGGAGTAACAAGACAAGGGAAAAGGCTTCAAACTGACAGAGAGGAGGTTTGGATGTTGGGAAGGAATTGCTCCTTTGTGAGGGTGGGGAGGCCCTGGCACAGGGTACCCAGAGAAGCTGTGGCTGTCCCATCCTTGGAAATGTCCAAGGACAGGTTGGACAGGGCTTGGAGCAGCCTGGGACAGTGGAAGGTGTCTTGCACATGGCAGGGGGGTGGAACCACCTGATCTTTAATATTCCTTCCAACACAAACCATTCTGTGATGATTCTGTGGTGATGATTATATGAATTTAGCTAAGAGCCCTCAAAGGGCTCCTGTCATATATCTCAGAACAAATCCCAGAGATCAGTAATTACAGGCTCAGTTTCTGCTCCCCTCCACGACACTTCACTTGTGGCAAACCACAAAACACATTTTTGCCTCCCATTCTGTTCAGAATAAACCATAAAAGGCTTCAGATTTCTTAAGACTGCAATACAGCTTCAGTGATTCTGAGGTCACGGGGTCCTTGATTTAGCAAGCCCTTCTTGCAAAATGAAGACCACAGAAACTCAGAATTTTTTAATGCTGAGAGCATGGAACTGTCTCCTTTAAGAGGTATTTAGGTAAGACAAGATGGTACACAAAAGAAAAAGAAGAAAAGTATTCATTTTCTTCTCAGCTAAAAAAGTTGCTTGAAAGAAATTCTGTTATCATCATTATGCAGCATAGGAAAAAATCACCTTGGAATCTGCTCTTTTTAGAACAGGTCTGGGTTTAATTCAAGATTGTCTTCACATTGAAAACACCTCTCTGCTTTTATTTTTCAGCTCAAAGCCTGTATTATGGAGAAGGAGCTACACAAAAGCCTTGCATAAGAATGTCTTGCTTTTGTAAATACAGTTGAAATAAAGGTGCAGTTTTTTTTGTGTTTGAGGAAAAGCTGCCAGTGAAAAATCGAGGTGAGATTCTGGGACTCCTTTCCTACTCTGTGAGCTGGAGCTTGCACAGGGACACAGCCAGGTAGAAAAAAAAAAAACAGAACAAACAGATGGAACACAGGCAGAGTTTTATGGAAAATCTTCCTTTTCTACAATATCTAAGAGCCTCTGCCATTAGGATTTCCAGGAAGAGGTCATCCTTCTGGGTCACTAAAATCTATTAACATCTTCAGTGGAAAAAAAAAAAAATATACTTCTTTTTTTTTTTTTTTTTTTTGCTGTGCTTTGGGTGGCAACCCTACAGATGGCAGGGGCAAGATAAAGGAGAGGATACTAAATTTTTCATTTATGTCAGCATACTCCTAGTCTGGTTTTTTCCCCTAAAAATTGTAGTAGGTAGAAGAGAGTGACCCTTCCATTACAGCATCTGAGGGCACCACAGTGATTAATTTTATCCTCCCTCTTGCCTTTGAAGTTGAGATAAATGAGTGGTCCAAGGTCACATGAAAGGCTGTGGTTGATTTGGGAACAAAAGTCAGATTTTTGGTGTCTGGACCTCTGCTTTATCTCCATAATAAACCTTGGTAGTAAGAGCAGACAAGGAAAAAGCTGTTTAGAGGCCAGTTGGTTACATTCAGAGAGAGAAAGCCGAGAGAACAGAGAAAGTAATTTCTCCATGTGAGATGTTTTTAAGGCCTGTTGCTGTGTGTTTTATATTTTATGTTTTATATTTTATTATTTCTTTTTATTTCTTTTTCTGCAGTGAAATCACCAAAGTGAGTGGGGAAGGGAACACTCCAGAGGGAAGAACCAAGTGCAGAAAGACCTGGCTAGGCTGGAAGAGCCTTATTCCCACATTCCAGGATTTAAAGGGTAGCTGCAAAGAGGGTGGAGCCTCCCTTTTGACAAGGACACCTGGAAAAGATGAGGGAGAATGTGCAAAAGTTACCCTGGGAGGTTCCAGTTGGTCACCAGGGGATAATTTTCCACAGTGGCAATCAGCCCCTGGAATAATCTCCCCAGGGAAGTGCTGGATTCCACACCACTGGGCAAATTTAAGATTTGGGTGCTGGGCTGTCTTGTCCAGACTGTGCTGTTGTCAGGAAAGGTTGGCCAGATGATCCTTGAGATCCCTTCCAACCTGGAATTCTAGGATTCTGTGATTTATTTTAATGCCTTGTTTTCTTCCCTAGATTTCTGAGATTTCAATCCAAAAGCTAATCAAGTGTTAATCAGAAAGAGTTGCTTGGTTTTAGTGCATTTTATATCAGACATAAAATCTTTTATTTCTAGATATTAGAAAAAAAATTCTATGCAAATGGTTCTATATACTACATATACTAGTCTAAGTAGGCATCAATATTAAGTAAAAAAAAATCATAACAACAACTGTATTTTGGGTGTAACAAATAGATTCCATTAAATCCTGAAACTTTATAAAGGTTGTTACTAACTTCATAATTTCAAATGTAATCTATTCATTCTAAATCATTAGAAAAATCTGAGACAATTAGTTGTGAATTTGGAATTGTAATTCTCAATTCTGATTTGCATATCTGTATAATTACTATTTGCTCTGAGTTGAACAAGTGTATTATGAAGTGAACTGGTTCCTATTTCAAAACCTTTCAGACTTGAATAGAAATGATTTATTGTATTGTCTTTTTTTACTTCTGAAAAAGCTGTGAAACAATATTATATGACAACTCCCTGTCCTAATCCAGGAATTTGCTTTTTCTCCAATCTCCAGACAGAAAAATCCAGATCAAACAGAAAGGATGAGCAGGGCTCAGTTTGTTTACAACACTGAGTAATTTATCTACTTCTTGATTGTTTTTAACAAATATTGTAACTTGGACAGTCCTCTCTCTTCATCCATCTTTTCATCACCAGAAAAAATTAAATTTATTATTGAGCCAGACTGTAATTTATTTAAAGTGAACATTTCATTGACATTTATTCTTTAAGATCCTCTCCGTATACACTCTTCTTTTTTTTTTCTTTTTTTTTTTTGATATCTATATGTCCTTTCAGGAATTGTAATCTGTTCTATGAGTGAGCCTCATCTCTTTAGTTTTACAAAATGAGAATATTAATCTTATTAAGAGTGGAAGCAAATGAGTCAATATGTTGGCCTTAAAGCTTTTTTTTTAAATCCATATATCAGCTACGTACACCAGTGTTTCTGCAGATGGAAAGGAAAGAATAATTTTTTTAAAGCGTGGAATAAAATATAAATAGCCTAAATCTAGTTGAGGCAAGCACAGATTATGCAGTTCATTTTTCAGACAGAGATGGCGTTTTTCTGTCCTCCCTGATAAAAAAACCAGAATAATTTATCTTTTCAGTGCTCAAAACATTATCAAATACCATGCATTACTACTTCAAATACCATGCATTACTACTTCAAGGAAATGGATTTATGAACACAAACATAAATAGCAATTTCTGTATAACTTTCAAAACCAAATCAGATCTCTGAGTAAGATAACTACAGTAAAAACCCTAGAGTGTAATAATATGGAGAAATGTCTC
This sequence comes from Anomalospiza imberbis, assembly GCF_031753505.1. Classification (NCBI taxonomy): domain Eukaryota; kingdom Metazoa; phylum Chordata; class Aves; order Passeriformes; family Viduidae; genus Anomalospiza; species Anomalospiza imberbis. The sequence continues at coordinate 32,262,235 of NC_089682.1, forward strand.
AGGGGCAGTAGGTTATTTTCTTTTTTAGCTTTACTTCAAATTTTTAAATGGCTCCATTTTCCAGGAGTTTAACAATGTACACCTGTGGAACAGTGCTATAAAATCTCCCTCCCAGGAAATCTCCCAACTCAAAGCATTTATTATTCTGTGACAGCACCAAATGCAAAGCAGAATTCTAATTCTAATTAATTCTAATTCTAATTTTAATTCTAATTCTAGTTCTAATCTTGCACACACCCCAGATGTACCCTAATGGAAATAACTGCCCTCAGCAGAGTAGCTGCTTCACAAAGAAAATACTTTAGCTGGCTTTGGATTTATTTTACTGCAAGTTTCTTGTGTATTTTAGATTATGTCATCATTTGTTCTCCATGTGTCAGATAAGCACAGGAGAATTTCTATCTGAATTATTGACTTTGGTGTTTAGGGTGAGAACTATTTAGCAATAACTAAACCACCAATGTGTAATCAGCATTATTCTCATATAAAGTCCAAAACACAGCACTGTGTCAGCTACCAGGAAGAAAATGAACTCAATTTCAGCTGAAACTAGGACTCAGGATCTCAGAAGGCACTGAAATAATTAATGTAATCTTTTTAAGATGGAAACTTTTAATGTATCAAAGTACTATGCATTTTCATTTTAGGTGAAATAAGACATTGTGCAAAATTTTTCAATTTTGAGTAGAAGATTGTTACCCTTGCTTTCTTTAGGATGGTGAGGCAGAAAATCTGTCAGACATCAAAAATAAGACTAAGGCTTGAAAAATCCATTCTGAAGATACCAGAATAAGTGATTTTTTAAAATTTACTTTTTCCCAGTATTGGCAATAGTGTCTGAACATGGGCCCAGGTGTGCAGAGGTGGGAAAGAAAGCCAAGGGCATCTGGGTTGTGGCAGCAATGGTGTGGCAGCAGGACCAGGGCTGGGCACTGGTGAGGCCACACCTTTAAACCTGGGGCCAGTTTCTGGATCCTGATGACAAAAAGGACATTGAGGGGCTGGATTGTGTCCAGGGAAGGTAACAGAGTTGGGGAAGGGGCTGGAGCACCAGGAGAGGCTGAAGGAGCTGGGAAAGTGGCTCAGCCTGGAGAAAAGGAGGCTTGGGGGGACCAGTATTTCCTGTCTTCCCCTCTTTTCCCCTCCAAGCCCCTGTACTCCCCCAGGCAGACACCGATCCCTTGGTGACATAGTGAACCCTGGTGTTTGTGCCTCCCTGGCTGGAATAGGACAGGTAAGAGGACCTGATAAGATGAGCTGTGCTGGGAAATGCTGATAGCTCCCTGTAGCCCCTCCAAGGACAGCAGCTTTATCTTGTCAGGAGACTGCTGAGCCATTGCAGTGGGGTTGTGAGAGGAGGAGAGAGGCCATGCCAAAACATCTCCAGCTTCTGACCACTCATCTGCAAAAAAAAAAAAAAAAAAAAGAACCCAGCAGATTTTGGTTATGATTGTTCCACACCAGGCACTCACAGTAGGTGAGCTCAAGCTGCATAGCAGAGGATACAAAATACTCTGAAAATACTGAAATATTGAAAAATACTCTTTGAAAATACTCTTTGCTGAAAAAAACCCAAGCTTAAAGCCAGGCCAATAGCTTAGGGAATGCCCTCCTGACTGCAGCTGCTCTAATTCATTTATGTCCTCTAACCTGCACAGGGGCAGAGCACTGTGAGGGCAAAAATCACAGCAGCTTCTCCACGAGTGGCCAAGGGAAGAAGGGAAGGCAGAGGAAATGCTGAGGGGTCACTTGGTTCCAGGGAAAGCTTGTGCCAAAGCCACTGGATTTCATATTTGGAGTTTTGCACCAACTGTGCACAGTGAGCCTATTTTAAAACCATGACATATTTACTGTTGCCCTCAGTTTCTTTCCTATTGTTTTACACTTAGTTCTTGTTTTCCTGTCTTTAATTAAGCTGTGAGTTGCTCAGGGTACCACCATGACTATTCCTATTTATACAATGCTTGGCACATGGATTTTGAGGCATTGCCAAATGTGGGGAGAGAAAAAAGGAAAAAAAGAAACACAAGACAGCAAAGTATTAGGAAGGAAGGTCTGACTTAGAAATCTATTTTTCTAGACTATGTAAACTTTGGTTTACATAGGAAACCTGGAAAAACCTCTGGAAAAACAAAAGCAGAGAAATTAGTGGAAAAACAATCAATAGGGAGAAAGATATAACAACATAGACACATGCCTAGGGAACTGGAAACATAAGCAGGGAGGAACAGCCTCTTTAGAGCCCAGCCTTGATCAGTAGGGCAGCACAATGTATGCAGGTGTCTTGCAACAGGAAGCCAAACAATTACTATGCCTTAGAATAAAACAAAAATAAACAGTCCTTATGACTGTTGCCCTGGATTCTGAGAGGAACAGGTTTTTATAGAGCTTAAGGAGCAGTCAGTGCCCTGCAGAGCATTTAAAATCTTCAGGTAGGGTATGGGACATAGATCAGTCGGTCTCTAACTTCTCAGAGGACACTCATGTCTTAAATGAAGATAAAATTCCACAGAGGAGATCAGGATCAACCCATGTAATTTCCCATGTTTTTTCTAGACTCCTTCCTCACTAGTATCATTCCAGTGTCATCTATCCTTAAGTACGTCTTGCAGCACAAAACCAAGCTTCCATATAATTTTCCATGATAGACTTTATTGAACTGTTTGATTTTTATTGAGGCAAATCAATTTATATAATAATGAAACAGATGAAAAAACCCCAGCAAACAAACTCACCTTTTATCTAGCTGAGCCTTCATTGCAGAAAAGGCTCTAACTGCAAGCTTCTCTCAAATCCTTTGTTTAAGCAAATGCCTTTGCTTCTACTCTAGCCACATCTTTATTGTGGTGTGTATCTGACAGAGACATCAGACTCTGATGTCAGACATGAGTCTCTGCACTGTCAGTTATTTAAAATTTATCTTTTGGCTGGTCTTGCAACTACATGAGGGTATCTGAAAAACCTGGTTGTACCAGTAAATTCACATGGAAGGCCAAAAGACTAAATGATGTCTCTCCCTTGGGGAGGGGAAAAAAAACAACAAAATATCCAACAGAATGGGGCTCAAATAGGTCACTGAAACCAAAGGATGAAGATAATTTGCAATATTCCTCTTCCTAACATTAAGACCTTTTGGTTCTAGAACACCTTAAAAATAAAGGAAAAAAAAAAAAAAAAAAAAAAAGAAGAAAAAAGAACACCTCAAAGCTCCAAATGCACAAGCCTCAAGCTGCATGTGACCATTCTGCACGTCTCCAGCGCTGCGCTTTGTTTTGGAAACTGTCCCTCCCCTTCCCGCAGCCGTGAGCTCATCACGGAGCCTCAGCAGCGGCAGCTGCCGGCCGGGGAGCGGCCCGGGGTGAAACGAGCGCTCGGCTGCGAGAGTACAGCAGGACGACATGCTCCAGAAAAAGCTTTTTCCTGGAGCAGAAGGGGATAGTTATGGCAAACAGATGGAGGGAATGGAGTCCAAAACACACTGTGTGACCTGTCTCCGATAGAGTCGCCCTGCGTTTTGTCCTGGCAGCGCTGGAGCGTCCCCGGTTCCAGCAGAATGTTCCTGAGATGAGGATCTTGTCAGCAGGCTCCAACCCTCCCCACATCAGGATTTAATGGACAACATAGCCCAGCAGTAAATATTGACTGGAGAGAGACTTATACAAAAAATAACATTACAGAAAAGCAAAACAAGAGTATTTTTTTCGAAGTCGAGGAAGCACATCTTTGCCTTCCAGCTATGTGACAGGCTTGGATTCACACTGGCCAGACCAAGGCTCTTAAAATCCACAGATAGGAAAGAAAATGAACTCTGAATAGAGCTATGCCCCATTGTTAATCTCCCTAAATCAAAGTGGGGAAACAGAGTTTTCTTTCTGTGTTTGACAACACCATGACAACATTCTAAGTGTAAAATGGAAAGTCCTGGAGCCCCACGGAGATTTGCTAACAGAGGCGTGGGTCAGGAAAAGCAGGTACCAAGACTACCAGCACAGCAGCTATCATCCAAAGGACCTAGTCCTGCACTTAGGAAGCCTTCAGTTATTTAATACCTGTTCTCTAGGAAAAAATCATCACCCTTTAGTGGCCTGCTAAAGCCAATGATAAAACCTGGGAGAGAAAACAGAAGAAAGGGAAAGAAAGCTACAAACAGCCAAATCCCCAACTGAAGACATCCTCTGTGGCCTGTCTTCTTTTGTGTGAGTCAGGAAGAGAAACCATCACACACAAAAATGTCATTGATATTAATAGAGAGCAGAGTAACACAAAACATTCCCAGTGCAGACATTTGAAATTTACGGTCCCTGCATGTGCCAGGAGCTGCTGCCCCTTTCGAGCTGCCATCTCTACTTCTTTTGGGGGCTTGCCCCAGCCTGTCCCAGCAAAATCAACCCTACCTCTCCTCTCATCCTACTGGACTAGTCTGGCTTTCTCCTGCTCGTTCATTCAGGGTATTTCTGAGCCTGTGGAAGAGCACAGGGTTCAGCACAGGGTGGTTTCTGTTTATTTCAGATAACCCTTTGTGACCTCTGCCAGGTGCCTGTCCTTTTCCAGGACTTATGGTGCTGCTTCAAAATTGAAAAGTCTTAGACATTCTAAGAGACTTGGATGCTGAGGTCCTCCTAAATCCTCCTTCAGTCCTAAATCCTTCTTTAGTCCCAGTAAAATGCTGTAAGTTTTTCTGTGCTGGGGACTGTTTCTGCCTCTGTTTTTACACCGCCAGAACAATGGGATTCAGATGTGGAGCAGGGCCTGTGGGGACTCCTGTAATACAAATAACACATTAGTAGGACATGCTGCTGGAAGTGTGAAAACCAGGGTATAAAATCCCAGCAGCTGCATTCCTCTGCTCTTCTGGCAAACAGAACTCGATGGCAAGCACAGAAAATGAATGTAGGAGCACCTGAAGCAAAACTGTCTGAGCCCAAGGGACGTGTAGTGGAAAGTGCTGGGCAGTGTGTGCCAAGTCCCTGTCCCCAGTGAGTGCTGAGCTGCCTTTCCCACATACCTCCCTTGGGCAACAAAGGAGCTGGATGCCAGGATTTTTGCTGGCTTGGCATTGCACAAAAGGCCTGTGGGGTGGGTACAATGGAATTTAGGCTGGGCACAGAGGCAGCATGGGTCTCCAACAAACAATAGCAACAGCAGGATCAAAACAGCAGGCAGAAAGTGTATGCACAATTACCAGAGCAAAACAGCTGAGGCTGCAAGGGCATTACAGCCCTAGCCCTGTCTCCAAGCAGGATCCCACCGTTGGTAACCTAACCACCAAGGGATCAGGCATGTATTCCACATGATGCAATGAATGTTATCCAAAAAGGAAGGTGAAAAGTAGAGGGATTAACCCACGGCCATAAATTCCATTCCGTTCCTCCAGGTTGACATGGTGTTAAACAAGCCAGTGTCCAGACTTCATCACGTAACAGAGGCACAGGCATGAATGTAGAGAGGTATCAGGACAGAAACTCAGCACAGGTGACAGAGTCTGGTACAGAAGAAAGCAGGGAAATAAACACAATCATATCTAAGTGCCCAAATGAGAAACACTGGAGAAGAAAAGTACTCTTATTTTTAAAGAAACCTGATAACTTAGTCCTCCCTTTTAGAGGGGAAGAGAGGAGAAGAGAATAAAAATTATTTCTGCTCTCTGTCTTTATTGAATAGACCATAAACATAATAGATAGTTGAAAACCACCTAATTTGTTTTAGGACGTTTTCAGGAAGAAAAAAATACATTGAAAAAAGTTCAGTTCCATATATGAACCCTTTCACTTCTTAATGTTCATGAGAGAAGCGTCTCCAGATTTAGAGCTTCTGAAAGGCACCTGCTCTGTATGAAGTCTGATGTTTGCCCCACCTTTTTTCATATTGGCATTGAGGAGAGAGGGAGAGATGAGGATAAAAATGATAATATGGGAAATAAAAATGGGAGATTTACTTTTTGATCCCAGCTCTATCAATGAATCAGAAAATCAGAATTTAGTACACCCAGGTAATAACTTGCAGAATTGACTCTGTCCTTGGAGATTTAGGCTGTGCTGGTGTTCCACATTACAACAAGAAGACAAGAAAAGGATGGAGAAGATTTATTACATTTTTATAACTAACCAAAATATTGTGCTAAAATCCTTTCTCCAGCATGATTCTTTGAGTCAGAGTTTTGTGCTACAGACAGAAAGAATAGGTTTGATGTTGTTGGTACCTTTCCATATTTGTCATATCTTTTAGAGTTACACCTCTCATTGTTGCTTCCTCAGGATATTTTCTTGCATGTGAGACATAAGCTCCTGGAGCTAGAAGTCAGCTAAAAACCCAACCTGAATACATGGAGCTGCTCAATAATTAGTCTTCAAGTACTACATGGAAGCTTGAATAGGGAATTGAATGGGATTTCATTCTGAGGAGGTCTGGAAAATGAAAAGGCCTTCAGTGTATAAGAAAAATAACACATGCAGCTACTTTAAAACCTTTCTCACTCCTCACAGTGGAGCAGTTCAGGTCTGCCAGCATGGCACTTCCCAGCTCAACAAGTGACAGAATAGCTCTCAGTCCACTCACAGAAAACTGTCAAGACAGAATGTTCTATACATTTGTGAAACAGCTTCCTGGTTTGATTTTTGGGTTTAGATAGCTAGAGGAGATTTCTAAGTCTGTTCATGTTACTATTAAGCAGGAATTTTTGGATGGAAATGGAAGGAGAGTTTTACAATCTTTTTGCAAGTGCCACCTTTATGATTATTACATGCTAATATCTCATTGTAACTGTTAAATTCTCATTTCAAGTGCAGAGGCCACAGTTCTTAAACACAACAGCCAGGACTTCCCACAGTTTTACCTGGCTTGCAAAGAGCTAAAATATGGATATCTAAAACAGTGCAGAAATTCCTGATGTGAGGTGAGTATCAGCTGCTGATTAGAGAGGAGCAAACCAGAGTCAGGGCATCAGTGTTCATCTCTTGTGTTTGAACATTTGGCCCTAACATGGAACCACCTTTCAGCAGGATCTGGTATAAAAGTGAACGTGCCAGATGGAGCAGCAGCTTGGTGCAAGGAGATGTGGCAGAGGCATGAGTAACAGTTGCTGATAAAAGCTAATCAGCAACTCCTCAAGGCCTACCTGGAACTTACTTCCTGAAATGACCCGCAAGTCTCATCTTGTCAAATATTTTTTCAAGTGCATTAGTGCCTGATTGCACAAAAAAAAAAAAAGATAAAGAAATTAAACTAAGAACTGAAATAGCCAAGAACACCAGTTTGTCTTGTGGCAGCTTTAATTTTGTTTGTTTGATGTTGATAGAAAATAAATTTTAAAAAAAGGGTTTTACTAACAGTTTCTGTGATATTCTGTGATGATAATTTTTATATCAGCAACTGCTGACAATGCTTCAAAATCTGTGGAACTGTTAAAACCTCTTTTTGATTAAGCATTGGGGTCAGCACTAACCTTGTTCATACACCAAGTGAAAAAAGCTCTTACTCAGATCTGATCTGCCATGTGACTCATCCACTCTTGACATTTTCCCAGCAGCTGAGAGGTAAAGTGAAGCAAAGGCTTGTTCTTGAAGAGAGAAGCTGAGCCAGGGCAGGTGGTTCTTTCCAGAGATTTTTGTGCTGGTTCTGTGCTCAGGTTTGTGAGGAGAGGGGGAGAGGAGCTGCAGAGTTAAACAGAGGGGAAGCAGGGCTCAGCTTCTCCCTGGAGCCAGGCTGATTGCTGAAAGCATTGGAGGAGTAGCCCTGGCAGCAGGCAGCTCTGCAGCCTCCAGGCAACCATAAAACAGGAGCTCCTTTTTTCCACAAGAAGAAAAGGGCAGTGTCTGTGCACAAGCTCTTTACCACATGGTGCTTTTGGTGGGGAGGGAAAGCCTGATGCTGCAGCTCAGCAAGCTTGGGACAATAAGGGAAACCTGCTCATTTCCAGTGCTCCTCTACAGCCCTCTTATTTGTAGGGTAGAAAACACAGGCAATGCAAACACAACAGATTCTTATAGCTGCTGTTTAGCTGCTTTTCTAAATTCTTTGCCACAGCTTTTCTGGCACCAAACCTGTGTAAGGACTCGCAGCATTACAATCCTACATTTTCCATCTCCAGGGCTTCAGGGATTTAGAACAGGTACCCTCAAGGGTGAGTTGGCTCTGGTCTCCACCTGTAACTCCCTGGTAACACCATCCTTCATTAACAATCTGCTAATGATAAACACCAAATATGCCTTACCTACAGGAAAGGGAGCAGGAAAACCTGGGATAGTCAATCCAAAGAGAAATGAAATTACTGAAGACATGCAGATACAGCAAGATGTCTAAACAGAATGACCTGTTATTAGGTACTGCCATCATAGAAAAATTACAACCTTTATTTACAGAAGTCAGATTTTTGTGACAACAAATTTCACAACTAGGGTGACAAGTAATGTTGCAGCTCAATATTTTATAAATAAAATTCCAGTGTAACTGGTAGATTTTTAACTAAAAAAAAAAAAAAACACAGGAGCTGCATTTATCGAGAACTAGGCATTTCAGAATTATTTTCCTCTATTTTCAAACTCCTAAAAGACACTGATTCTAGCTAAAGTGTTGCAGTGATTCTCCATCACAATTTGCTGACATAACTGGAAATAATGATATTGTAGCAGCAAACCACCTGAGCATTAAGTGTCTGCCAATGATTTCTGCCTTCTCACACTCCAGTCTTGCAAACTCTGCATGTGAAAGCATTATTATTTTTTCACTGACTTTATAAAATTGCTTTTTTCTTTTTTTTTCCTATCTACATGCTCTCAAGCTGACTTCATCAGCTTTAAATATGCAGTCTGGGAGCTGCACTGCTTCAAGTAAAGGTTTAGCTCAATACCTTAAGGAAAAGATTTGTACCTCAATAAACAATCATACCTCAAAAAGCCAAGTGACTGTAAAAGACCAGTTTGAGAAGTGCCTCCACCTGGTGTTTCCCCCTCTGTTGATATAACAGAGCTGATGTTAGAGAAGTCAGCTGTGATCACGATTTTTAGGGCCTTTACATCAGGAGCTGATGAGATTTGCTGGGCCCTGGCTGCTCTCAGAGTTTTGAAACTGAATTTGCAAAAGACTTATCTGGAAGAAATATTTTGAAATTCATATTTTCATTCATCTTCTTCAAAAACTGTGTTCAGTAATTTTTCAGTGGAGCCAGACAGGGTTTCAAGTTGGAGCAGCCAAAGCAGAGACATGTGGAGAATGTTTTCATCAGCATTTTGTACAGGTTTTGTTAGATGTTATCTCCTTTGTGCTGGTTGATTACTTGCTCTAACCCCTCCCACACATCTCTCAATTTATTCATTCCTCCTCACCCCAGGAAACACCAAAATAAAATTGCTATTGTTGTGCCCACATGTAAAATTTCTTCTCCTTGCTTTTTGTCCCATCTATTTAAAATCATAATCTGTTCAAGACGGAGGCTGTCTGGTTTTCTGTGTTTGTAAATTATGCGAGAGACGATACCCAAACTGAAGACTGGCCCTCAGGCATGAGCAAATGAACTTTGGCACTTCTTGATGAAGTGATTAATGCATCTCTCTCACATTTCTACCAGAGGTCACTGTCATCCTGCAGCAAAGGGAGATATAAGCTTGCTCTTCAGCTATCTCTCACTTCCCAGCTCAGGGTAAGAACAGGAACAGTTTCCAACTGTCTGTACAAGTTCCTGTGCCAGGCTGAGCATTGCAACAACCAAGAAAAAACAATCAAAATGTTCATCTATATCTTCCAAACTAATTTCCTCACCTGCAGACCTACATTCTTTAGAAAAAAAAATGTTATTTCTGTGCTGGCAGACTTGACACTTCAGAAGGATTTGTACAGAATGGATTGTACAGCTCCTTAGTAAACACTTTCCATCCTTCCCCATGAGTTTCAAGGGAGGTGCTGTAGGAACCATAGAAATTTCTGTAAAGCAACAAAAGAGCTTTTGTTGTGTCCCTGGTTCTACTGTCTCAAAGAGCAGAACAATTTAGTAATTAACAAATATTTAGAGGGATTTGTTCAGTGGCCTGAAGCACAATTAGGCAAACTCAACTCCTGTTGAGTTGGAGAGCTGGATTTCTAATTGCCCCTATGATACAATAAACCTCTCACTCCACAATATAACAAACACAACTTGTTTGCTGCACAAACAGGTAATAACACAATTATTTAGGGTTTAACAGTTAAATATTTCAGAACTGATCAGAAATAGGACTTAGGACACTTAGTGTAGTTTCATGGATTCCCTTCCCTGGCTGGCACAGTCCCTGTGCACAGGGGAGAGGAGTTTGGGCCACCAAAGGCTCCTGCTTCTTACACACAAAGCCCATTGTGGAAAAAAAGAAAAAAAAGAAGGAAGCAGGAGACAGAAAACGAGACCTTTTGGGATTTAACCAGCCCATAAAGATAACATCATAATTTCTTGTTTCCTTCTCTCCCAAAGATGTGTTGGCCAGACAGCTTCATTGCCCACAGATGAGGTAAAAGGAAATTAGGAGGGAAGTCCTGTGGCAGCAATTAGCAAAGAAATGGAGTTAGGGGCAAAAACCACCTGATCTTCAAGCCCTTTCCTTTCTACAGCACTGTTTTTATCCTTCCTCCAAGTTTACCAAGAGTTATCCTCCCTCCCTGACCTTACCCTTACCTCAGCAGCCTCCAGCCAGCCCTGAGGGGGACTCAAACCCAAAGCAGAGATTTGTGTCCTGCTGGGGGACAATCTTTTTAGTGTCCAGCTTTTACCCAGCAGCAATGTTTGCTGTGGGCACTGCCCAATGAAGCTCCCAGTTGAGATCTACACACAGCTCCAGGGCTGCATCTTCCCCAGTCCTGAAGCCAGAGGGGTTTCTGATTCACTGGGTATCAGTAGTTAGGTCCAGCCTGTGGACTACAAGCCCTGGATTTTACTGTCAAAAAGGATAAATTCATTCTTAAACACTTCACTTCTCTTTTTGTTATGGTTCAGAATACACCTTCCTAAGTTCCCTCTGTAAATGTGTAAGTGCATGGATCAGTGCACGTGGTTCCAAGGTTATGTAAGAACACGTCTGTTATCACAGAAAATATGGAAAGGGAGACTTATCTATTCCATATTCTTAATTTGTTCTGGGAAAGAGGATTCATTTAATCAACCCAGAACTTTCTGCTTGACTAATCTTTCTCTCTCAGCATTTCCCAATCCACATTCTTCTGGAAGGAGAAAGGGCCCTAAGCAATGACATGTTTGAAGTTTACCTGGCAAGGAAGGAGTTCTTGGACTGAAATGTGTGTCCACAGATAAGGTGGGAAATGAACGCTTTCATGTCTTACGAAATTTGCAATTTTTACTACAGGACAGCCAGACTGTGTTATTTCAAATATTGGCTGAACACTATTTACTGATTACTCTTAGATACAGCAAAAAAATGATGTCATGGTTTGGAGTTGCTTTTTGTTTGCTTTACAGCAGTGAAACCTCCTTCAACAAAAGTGTAGAATAGTTTCCTTTCTCTGCTATAAAATAGAAAGGCTTGAAAAACAGGTTATGAAGAGCTCTAGAAACAAAGGCAGAGTTAAAAAAAGGACTGTTGACTTTGTGTAAAACAAATTAGTTTTGGTTACTTCATCCAACACTTAAATAATGTATGAGGTACTCATTCTATGAGTGAAATAGTGGATTTATATCTCCTTGGAGAAAATCACAGCTCAATTTCAACTGTAGAAGATATATTTTGTGATGTGCATTTAAGAAAAAGAAATATGGCACCGGTTATCATTTACAACTAGAATAAAGTACATGAAATATTTTAAGAGTGAATATTTAAATAAAAATATTTTGAACAGGTCTGAAGTTTACTAAAATCTTTACCTTTCTTTGTACAAGCCTAGATAATAATACTGCCTCTTCTTTCAGGGTCTAGGTTATCTTCCATTTAAGGTTTCATCCTATCTCAGCAGACCTTTCCTGTCTCACTTTTTGGCTCAGGATGCTCCACTCCCTTTTGTTTGAGCAATAGGAAGTTCAGAGCTCCAACAGGAAGGCCGCACCTTCCCAAGACAAATCAGATGTTATTGCATGACTCACTTTTCAGGGACAGCCTTGATAATATGACATACAATTAATTTTTTAAAAAACTATATTAATAAAAAACTCCAAACCAAGAAAAAAGCCCCACAGGAGTTTCATCTGAGTTTTGCCTACTCCTTTTTCCTTCCCTTAAATTTTACATACATGGTGCCACATTTTCTCCTTTCTTTAATGCACATGAAGCTTCCATTTCTCACTGTTTATCTAAGAATGAAAAATTTGGCCTGTTTTCTCAGCCTCTGCATGCAATAAGTAATTGAAGGAAATTTCAGGTTTTTGTGCACTTAATAGTCAGTACAGCTTGATACCTGCTAGTCTAAATTAACACACAAATAACATAAACTATAACCTTGTTCAGATTTGGAGAGATCTGTGTTAAAATCTTGTGCCATTTCCATGAGGTGAGAGTAGAAAAATTTACCCTGTTAAAGAATTCACTTAGCAACACAAATTAACATGATGCAATTATTAGAAATAAAATGGAAACTCTAAAAGAGTAACATGTAATTTGGGAGCCTAAGTCCTGTTATGATTGCAGGTTTCTAGACATTCAATTTCTAGACATTCTAGAAAATTTTGTAGGGTTTGAGTCTAAATTATTGTAGCAAAAGCAGGGAACATTTGACGGCATTTTGTAACTGTCACTGTGATACCTGAGATGAGCAAAGATTCTCAGGGATCAAATGTTGAGCAAAACTATGTGTGTGAGGAAAAAACCACTAAAAAATACTGAGAAGTCCAGAAGCTTCATAATAATTTTAGAATTTTAATGGAAGAAGTGGATCATGGCTAAGATCAACTAAGGTCTGCTGCAGCATAAATTCTATTGTGTTAAAAATACGATTTGAGATTGTAAATTGTACTCAGGTACATCAAGGAAACATTTATTTGGAAAAGAAGTCAAAGAGGGCCACTGGTTATCTAAAGGATCTTGCCCTGGCAGGAGTGAGGTTTATCCCAATCCCTCATGCACCACAACAGGCTCATGCCAGCTTTTTGGATGGCTCAGCTGTGCTTCCACTTGCCTTGGCTCATCTTCTCAGTGTCCTGCCAGGGACTTCTGGCACTTCTTTTTATCCTGCCAGGGAAATTCCAGCTCCAGCTGTTAAGTAGGTGGCTGTGGCCCAAAAAGACGTGAAGCTCAGGATTATTGGTCTCATTTGAAACAGGGGAGAGCTGTCCCAGGTGATGCAGCTGTCTGGCAATGCAGAGGGGCTCTTTACCATATTTTCCCTGATGGTGAGGAGGATATTTGCTGTGGTGAAGTGGGGTTACAGCTCAGGGAGGGGCATGGCCTACTGCCCTGGGCCACTGATAAAAACCAATTTTCCTCTTCCAGCCTCAGACCTGGAGATTAGTTTGGCATTTCCTGTTTCAGCAGCCAGGACAGTGGCAAGGGAGAGATGTTGGGAGTTTTTGGCAGGAATCACCTGCCTCTTTTCCTCTCCAGTACCCACTGAGGCAATAGGGAATGGGCAGGACAAAGGCACAGGAGAAGGAGAAAAGTCCTCCTCCAGCCTCCAAAACTTTGTTCAGCCAAGTCATAAATCTGTCAGTTTTCATTACCCAACACCACATCTTCCCTATGAATCATTTCCAGGGATGAGTGAAAGAAGAAAGATACCTTTCTTTCCCATGTTTACCCCAGATGGGAGAGGAACATGGGAAAATGCGGAAAGAGGCATGAAGCACAATGGCCATGAGGTGTGGGGTGCTCAGAGACAGGTATTTTCTTCAGAGGGCAAAGAGAATGTACTTTTGGTGCTGTCCTGTGCAGAGGCAGGAATCGGACTCCTTGTGGATTCCTTCCACTTCAGGATATTCTGTGTTTCTAAATCTGAGTGGCTTGGTGTTCTCTGTGGTGCCTCATGAGGAGTAGGTGCTACTTTTTATGTTTGGTCGCAAAAAGCTGTTCTGATTGTACTGTGATGTGTGTGAAACATAGGACATTTAAAATCTCACACTGTCTCTCAAAACATTTTTATGGAACCCTAAGCTTGAGATTTCATCAATTTTCCCTCTCCTGGACTACTACTTCACCTTTGCCCTGAAATGATGAGATGATCTCTGCTCTCAGGGTGTGCAATGACACAAATTCATGGCATTTGATTTACTTTTCAGTTGTCCATTCCCATTTGCTCACGGGATGTACAGTTGCCCGACTTGTGCACACACAGCCACTGCCATGTAACCTCAGTCAGCATCCTGTTATCCTACACAGATCACACTGGGGCTGGAAGGAGGAATTCTCCATGTGGAAAACTAATCCTGTGACATTTTCAGTGTGACAAGAACCAGGACAGGCTGTAATTCTAACCAGACACTCTGTTATTGAAAGATACATGGTCCAATTTCTTGTCTAAAATGCAGATTTAATCGGGACCAGAGCTTTGGGGTGCTAATCCAAGCCAAATTAAACTTTGTGTACTTTGAGGCTTAACTATCCTTACCATATTGTGTAACTCTTTCATTACTTCTTGTTTGTCGTGTAATGTCTCCATTGTATTTTTTTATGAAAACCAATGCTAAATGATAGAAAAAAAGAAGTAGCTCTGTATGTTAGACATAACTAACACTGTAACACATTTAAATGAAATAGTTTCTTATTCTCATAGGATTCGTTCAGGAAATGAGAATCTTCTGTCTGAAATCTATGGAAGGAAAGCTTCAGATGGGGAGTTCAAGGGTGCCAAGAAGAAAGAGCATGGTGCTGGTGTCTGAAGATAAGGTCAGATGGCTTTCAGCCTTAATTTGCAGTGGTCTTTGGCAACCTTGGAGACACTTCTGTTAAAAAGAAAAAAAAAATCCATTCTGAAGTTATAAGTCATGGTCAATAGAAAACCAGAAATTTTACTGGAGGCATAATTGACCAATCTGTGTCCTCTGTGTTGGGCCAGAGACCCTTAAATTAGAGGGGAAAAAAAAAAAGAGGAAATCTATGCCAGTCTGCCTGAAAAGTTGCCATTGAGCCTCATATATTAAGCAGACCAAAGTCTCAGTAATGCTGTTTCCTAACTATCTCCATCTGGATCACTGAGTTCTGAACTACATAACAAAGCTCTTCCCATTTGGATCCTGATTTTGACCAGAGCATTATATATCCCAGAACCTCTGGGCCAAGGGAATTTGCGTCATTAAAATGTCCCAAGAATTGTGTTACCGAAGGTGTAAATCATAGGTTGCTGTTTACCACAAAATGCTATGGGTTATGCTGGCCAGGACCAAACCAAAATGAGGAATTACAACTGCTTTTGTACATTCTGCATCCTGAACTGACATGTATAGCAGCATTGTTTGTGGAGCAGAGGTCCCTTCTGGGAACATCTGAAAAAGTCAATGTCCTTTTAAGATGATCTCACTGACTGTAACAATTTGCATCCACGAAACACAAAAAGCCAGCAGAAAACCTGTTTGAGTGCTCTAAGTTGTTTGTTTCACTAAGAGTCCCAGAGCTCTGACAGGACCCTGACTGCCTCCAGGTTTTGGTTTCCTTGAGCTGAAAATTTGGAAGCAACCTTTCCTTGTGAGTCTGGGTGATGTTGGTGACCATGTATGGGAATGAGACCTAAAGCCATGAGGGACAATGTGGGATGTGGTGAAGGGATTTCTGTGGGATATGCCATGACATGCATAGGCATGGTGACACACTGAGGGTGAGAGGTTAGAAGCGGGAGGCTGGATGACTCTAACTGCTGCCTCGGCCAGGTAGCAGTGGGAGACATTTTAAACCCTCATGTTTCTCTTACATCTCTGCACAAGTCCCACATCCTCTGCAATCTCTCCCTTTGTAACTCTGACATCTCTCACTATATATAAAATGGCTGCCGCCACCATGACATCAACAGCAGAGTATTTGACTCCAGTCTCATTTCTACTTCCCTCCAAAGAAAAAATTGGCAATTGAAATCCTCAGTGTTGGAGAATGATAATTTGACCATCTTGCAGACAACTTGGCAGACTTGGTCCTCTCTCCTCCACAAATCAGGATCACCTCTTTGTTAGGATTTGTGCCTCCAACACTGTTGGAGTACCCAGGAACATTTGTACACAGTGCTACATAAGGATTTTGTAGAGGCAGTCCAGTTATCAGTGGCAAGATGGCAGAACCTAAACCCAGTTGCTTCAATAAATGCAAAATAAATCTAAACAAATCTAAAACTGTTGCACTCTTGGTGAATCTGCTTGTAAAAGTTACTGAAATCAACCAGACTTATGGAGTTGGGTTGGTAAAACACAGTTTTGGTGACACTGTGACCATGGATGAGACCTAAATTAGGGTGTAACCCACACTGTTGGTGCTTCTGGGACTTTACTGCATGTGACCCATAACCACATGGGTTATTACCAGAAATTCATCCCAGATGCAACCAGCCCTTTGATTTCTGAGGTGGAAAGCAAGGCGATTTCTTTCGGCCAAATTTCTGTACTCTGAATGCAGCAGTGTCTCTGTACATGACCCTGTTCTTGCTCCAGGAGCTTCCTGGCCAGGCCTGGGGTCTGTGACCAGGTCTTGTTGCTGTCCTGGGCCCATTCCAACCTGGCCTTTCTCCAGCCCTCAGTCCATGACAACCCCCTTTATCTTGGCATTGAGCAGATAAACTAAAAGGCTCTGAATAAAACAGTGTTGATTTAATCCCTCCTCTGAACAGTGCCACCGCATCCTGAGCAGCATTTTGCTCTAACTCTGGGAAATGGATTGCAAAGCTGTGCTTACCTGAGAACCACTGTCAGCCATGGTGGAGGTGCAAGCCCATAGGGCTGACTCACATTTTCCAGCAGAACCCAAGCACAATGGTGGAATGGGAAAGGGTTTAGAAGGAGTACCAGGCTGGCGCTTCTGGAAGCTCCACTCTTCAGTTTTTCCACAGACTCGGTTCAGCAGGGCCGGCGGCAATAAAGCCGTGTTCTCACTACCCGCCCTGCTGAAAAGTATGTTTTAAGCCACTACTAGAGAGGGTGGAAAGTTTAGCTCTGTCTCAGTGCCCGTTCTATGTTTGGCCTTTGGGCTGAGAGTGCCAGGAGCGGGTTGTGTAAGGTTACTTTACATTAAATGTATGTGATTTGATGTTCCCAGCTCCCATCCCAGGCCTGTCACATAGGCCTGTGTGTCCCCCAGCCCCTCAAACACACACAGCAGCCGCCACTGCCCTGCAATCACTACCAGCTTGGTCCAGATTTGGATAAATGTCTTGAACTCCATCCACTACAAATTCCTGAGTCACCCTGTTCTGCAATTAAAAAAAAAAAATTCCAAGCTGGAGGTCCAGTTCTTGTTTGCCCATATATTTTAGACTTGGACCTATAGATGAAAAATTAAACAAATAGAATGTTTTATGTGTCACAATGTTCTTTTAAGCCATGCACACTTGGTTTCAGCTGGAGTAGACTTAGTTTTTTTCCCAGTGGCTGGTGTGGGGCTGTGTTTTGGGTCTGATAATACAGAGGTGGTTTTATTGTTGTTGCTGAGCAGGGCTCACACAGAGCCAAGGCCTTCCCTGCTTTTTGTCCTCCCGGGGAGGAGGTTGGGGGTGCAGGGGACACAGCCGGGACAGGTGAACCCAGCTGACCAAAGGGATATCCCAGTGACATCGGGCTCAAGATATAAAAGGTAGGGAAGAAGGAGGAAGAGGGGACATTTGGAGTGATGGGGTTTGTGCTCTCAAATTGCTGTTAGGTGTGATGGGGATCCGTGCTCTCCTGGGGATGCTGAGCACCTGCCCATGGGAAAAAGTGAATTAATTCCTTGTTTTGCTCTGCTTGCGTGCAGCCTTTGCTTTCCCCATTGAACTATCTTTATCTCAACCCATGAGTTTTCCAGCTTCTACCCTTCCAATTCTCTCCCTGATCCTGCTAATTGGGAGAGTGAGTGAGGGGCTGTGTGAGGCTGGGCTGCTGGCTTGGATTAAACCATGACAACACTTCATAATGAATTTCATTTTGGCTCCTACAGGTATCAAGAAATTTCAGACTGAATTTATCTGCTTATCTAAATACATCTAAACTCATATTTATAGCTCAATTGCTCTTCATGAACATAAAAAACTTCCTAAAAGGGCCAATTTTTAAAACTAACTTAATTTTCCTATTTTTATGACATAGAACCTTATGTACAATAATTTCCTTTATGTACCTTATGTACAATAATTTCCAAGAAATACAATAGGTTTGTTATTGTCAAGTAAGAGACCACGAGATAGATATAGCACTACCAGAAACAACAAAACTTCCTGTTTAAACAAGCTATTATACAGGCATAAATAATCCCAAAGTACAATTTTATATTTACATCATATGGTGGGGTTTCTTATAATACATTCAACAGGTCACAATCTTTTTTATTATCTATTATTTTTCTGTTTGGCACCCAAGTAAAAAAATTCCACAGATGACACACAAAGTGACCTCTCTTCTCACTGGTTTCTGACAAGGAATTTAAGACAGTGATACCTGCCGTATATTTAATTTTTATGAAACCATCTCTCTTAATTTTCATGCTGTTTGAGAATCTAAGACATGTGTGTGCTTGGAACAACGTTGACATTAATACAAAGGTCAAATAAAAGTGCTTATAATGAGCCAACAAAGTTGGGATCTGAGCCAGACATTTATGGACTAGCTTTGGCATAAAAGGACACTTTCCACTCTTCTGAAAGCCAGATGGACTTGGTTGCTCTCCTCAGCAATGCAATCAGAATTCTTTGAGGATTCTAGAGCTAGCAAGTTGCTTTTTAACCAATTATTCAGTTCCTCCCTTACATCTCTACCAGGAATTGGAGCACTGTGGCCTTCTGTCCCAGGCTTTATCTCAGATTTGCATAGCTAACACTCTCGGCCACCTCTGGAAGAAGAATAAAGGAGGGGATAATACCATAGAAAGGCCTCGAGCCTCTGCACAGAAGCAGATGAGAAAATTACCAGCAACCCTCCTTGGTTTGGCACTCTAAAAGAGTTTGATGGGGCAAGTAAAGTCTAGGAGAGAATGAGACCAAATGCTGAGCAGACAGTGGAATTGGCACATTGACCTCAATATTAATGGAAATACTGCTGCATTAATTCTTCCTCTGTGGTTTAGACATTTTCTTGGACAAACCCTAGCATTAATCTCCCTACGTATTTTTTCCTCCCTAGCTGGTGTATTTTAGTGGGATACTACTACAGAGTAAGGTATTACTCACACTAAGCCACTGCTTTGGACCTGTTTGGGAGGAGCTAAACCTCAACTGAGCAGTGACAGGCAAGGGGAGATACATCAGAAACGTGGCATCCAGAAGAAGATAAAGAATGGAACTTCCCACCCCTGTGCCAAGATTCAGGAGCATTCTGATGAGGTGGTTCCCTCACCACGGACACCTCTGATAATAAAACCTAAAGGAATCCTTCTCAGTCCTCTCATCCCCCACATAAATTCACACCCCTGTTGCTGTTGGAATGCATTCCCTTTCCCTGAGAGATTTTCCAGGAGAAAGAACTGCTGTCCATAACTCAGGTTCTAAAGGAGCAAAGTGCTGTGTGCAGAAAATAGCTGGGGCTCTGTCAATCCCATCTTCCCTGGCTCTCCAGGGCCCAGCTGGCAACTGAACTGGAAGGAGGTGTCACAGGCATTTGCTGCCTTTGGGACAAAAACTGTGATTCTAAGAATGTGCTATTTTTCTGGAGTTTCTGTCCTCCTGACAGACAAGGAAACACTATTTTTTTTTCACATTTTAGGTCTGTTAGCCATAGACATTTAGACACTAGAGATAAAGGTAATATCTAAATATAATGTGAAAAAGTGTCTGCTTTACTTGCAAAAGATACCAAAAGTAGACTGGCAAAAATGCCCAGTCCTTGTGGTTTTTTTTTTCTGTAATGCTGTGGATTAGAGACTTTTTCAATGCATATAATAATAAAATTAATAATAATAATGATCCAGATTTAAGTTTACATGAGTGCAAAACTGAAGCTACTGTGTCACTGTTAGAGGAGCTGTATGATGTGGTCAATATATAAGGTGACCAATCTGCTTTAGAGATTATTTTAAATGAACTTTCATTATCTGAGGATATTAAACCTCACTGAAGGTGGAAAAACTGTTTAACATAAGTATTTCTTTGAAAAAAATATTACCTTTTTCCAACAATTAAGTATTACCATTATCCTAATAATACTGCTCAGACTTACTGGAATTGCCAGCACAGATATTTCCATCAACTTCAATCTCATTTTTTGCAGCCTTATCCAGTACTACTGAATATAGGCAATTTTCCTCTTATTTTGTAGAAATGAGAGAGTGTCTTGGAAAATTCTTTGGGAACTTTTAGGATAAAGAAGAACACACTTTCTCTAGAGTTTGGATTTGAATCAACCAGGGAGGAGGATGAGAATTTCCCTGTGAGCTCAGAAGACTTTGCTGTTTGGAGACCAACACTGAGGAACCTACTCAGAGGCTGGTATTTTCCCAACTTTCCCAAGTTTGCAGGTGATGGGCCTCCCAGTCTGGAGCTGCAAAGCTCCTGCCTTCACTGGAATTTTGGAAGTTCTAGGTTCTGGTGTCTGTGTCACACAGACTGATGAAGAGCTGGGAGCCACCAAGTTCAAACTTCTAGGTATGTGTCATACCAAACAAATATTTCCATTACTGGAAGATTTGAATTCTCCAGATTTACCCATTTGGCAGATTATACTCAACAAATGTTTTGGGAAAGAGTAAAATCCATTCTGGTAGCATGCCAGATTTTCCAAACAGAAATGCTCACAAGTCCAATAAAAAAAGACTCATCTCTGTCAATCCCTTAGCTGCCAGTAATCAGTTGGAATGCTGGTCAAGGGAAAACCCCTCAGAATCTACATCAGAAAATTAATTCCAAGGGAAGAAGCAGATCCAAAACTCAATCTGTCTAATGCTTTTGAAAAGCCCATGAATGAAACTCTTCAGTACTGGATGTATTTGGGTCTGGACTGACAAGATAAGAGATTAAATCTCTACTACAAAATTTAAATATCAGTAAATTCTTGTTTGGCAAATCCACATAACAGATTTCCCTTGGGATTCCTTTGAACTTGAAGTGATATTTAGGGTAGGATGCCTTAAAACTGCCTGAACCAAAGACACTTCCTTTTCCTTATGTGTGATAAAGAGCCTAAACTCACTTTAGTGGTGAGTGAGCCTTTATATATGACCTACAAAGCCCAGAAAGACAAAATGGAAATGCTGACATAACAGTATTTGAGTGTAACCGCTTCTTTTTTTGACAATTTGGCATCCTCATAAAAATCAGTTTTGTTATTTTTTTATGAACTCACACAAATTCTTGAAATGTCAGCCTGCAATAATTTTATTCTTGCCAGTTATTTTCCTGGTGTACAGGAATACAGTTCTTTTTATGTTAAGTTTTTCCTAGAGGTATTTTTTTAAATTGAATAAAATAACAAAATTTAAACAATAACGCTATGCCTATGTTTTATGCTCATGGACATGGATTTGAAGTTTAGATAACTTGGATACAAACCAATGGAAGCACAATTGCTGATTTGAATTATTTTCTGCAAAAAACAAATAAAAAAACTAACAAAATATCCAGTTCCATAATAATAATAATAAAAAAAAAATAGTTTCAAATTCTCTACATATTGTGAGACTCCAAAGATGAGAGAGGTGAAGTTGTGGAAGACTGAAATATTGAGATAGATACAAAATATATATATATACATATGTATATATATATATATATATATATATATATATATATATATAAACCAACCATTCAGGGTCGTTTCTCTAGTCTGTCCCAAGGGATTTACATTAACTGGGTCACCCTTGCCTTCCTCCTAAAAATCCATGTTTTATTTTCAGTCCTGAAATGGGAATCCTTTGGAAGGAGATTCCCTTCAAGCTGTGGCTACCAACACAAGAAAGTGCTGAAGGTGAAGTTATAATTTGAAAATAAACACAAAGGAAAGTAGGAAAAGATGTTTTCTGTTACAAAACTTGCAGTGGTTTGTATGTTGTTTGCTTGCTGGTGGATTTTTTCCCCTTAAAATAGAAAGTATTTTTGGTATGTTTAGATCCTTGTTTAGCAAACATTTTTGATTAAAGCAATGCTGTGTTTTGACCTCGTTCTTCTGGGTTTGCCTGTGTGGGAGATTTGCATGCATAATGTAGCCCCTGGTTCAAGAGCTGGGAAATACAAAATGTGTCCTCCCTTTTTCCAAATAACTGATGTTCATAGCAACATGTTGGTCCAGGGGTTTAATCTTTCAACATTTTAATTTAAAAATCAGTGTGTTATCATCCTCAAAACTAACAGGAATTAGTGATCAAGGAGAATCAAGCTAAGTGAGCTCACTGGACTAACAAAATAATTTTGTGAGGCTTCACTGTTTTCTGTAAAAGACACCAGGATATAATAACTTGCAATATGTAATGGTTAAATTGATGAGAACCAAACAGATCAACTCAGAGTGTGAATAAATCCTCCACATGCCAGAACAGTTCAGTGAAGACACACAGCATTATCACAGGCATAAAATGAAAGTAAAAATAAATCTTTGTAAAGTTTGCTTTTGCAAAATAAAATGTAATTGTCTTTCATTTTGACATCAAAGGCATAAATCATAATTTAAAATAATCACATTGCCTTTTGATGTCCTTATTAAAATCAGGCATTGTCCCAATGTGTATATCCTACTTCCGTAAGGAAATATTTTATTTTTGCTTCTAGCTATAAAAAGAATTCTTTCTGCTTTTTAGAAAAAAAAATTCTCTTGTTAAAGCTGACAGGTTAAAGGAGCTTGACATCAAAAGAAAATAGAAATGTTTTATTTCTGACTTATTCCAGTCAGTTTCCTTATTTGAAGCTTTCCTGGGTTTTGAATATGTCACTAGGCTGAGAAAGGTCGACCAGAAACCAAAAAATAAGAAAGATTTTAAAACTATAATTAAGACATAAAGATAAATACAAAAGTATGCAATAAGTGCAACAAAAATGGAGTTCACAAAAGAAGGTCTATAAATTAAAAGTTTGAGAATCAAAGAGGAAAAAAAAGGAGGGATTAGTAAAGAGGAAACATGCAAAAGATCTTCCCAAAATCTTTTAAATAAACTGCCTTGACAGCTTCTTTAAAAACCTGCTTTTGTGTCTGGCAGTTGTCTGCTTTTTCTGGCTCCCTGTGCTTCCAGAAATCTGGGAAGAGAAGAGCATTGTGTGCCTGAACAGGCAATGGGTGCCTGAGCTCAGCAAGGTGAACAGGAGCTTGGAGTGGGAGGCAGCAGCTCCCAGATCTTTCAGAATTCCTATGCCCACAAATCCCAAACAAACCAGGAGTTTGGCAAAAGGGCTGGAACGTGAACAAAAGAATTTGGAGGCAGGTATTTATTCTAGAAAATGTGGAGCAAAGAAATCTCTCACCCAAGGGAAACTCTTACTGGTCAGGAGGAGAACTTGGAATGCTCCACATCCACATGGGATCTTCTGTGGAACAAGTCACACAGAACCCAGCAGTCACTGCAGAGCTTTTACGGGACATCTGATATAACAACTGAAATTTGCATCTGGGGATGCTCCTCCCATCAGGCAGGCCAAAACCAGAGGTAAAATAACCCTGCTGACGTCAATGGGAGTCCTGCCACTGGCTGAGGCCAGGGCCAGGAGTTCATTCCAGGATTTTTTTTTCTCAGGTGATTTATCATAATTGCTTTTATCTGGCAGCTTCAAAAGGGAGAACCCACTCTGGCTTTTTCTATATGGCAATAGAATGTGTTCTTGTTGTTTAGAAACTGGAACATATGTCACAGCAAGACATTAAACACAGAGATGGGTGTTGAAATCACACCACTGTGCACTCTCTAATATGCGTTATTTACCCTTCTAATTGTGGTTGCTGCTGTTTACATGAGAGGGTGTCCTGTGGATTTGCTGGAGATTTGTCTGTTCCTTTTGTGGTTCCTGCTCATCACCAACACTGGAGTAAGAAATGCTCCCATTCACAGGGAAGTAGCTTTTGGAGCTGAGGATAAAGATATTTTTATTGTGTCCTAAAGGTAGAGTTGAATTGCTGGTTCTGAGAACAAAGACTCTGCTTGCCCTAGTTAAAATGAACTTCTTGATGTGCTCTCTAAATGTCATGAAACACAAATTCTCTCACTACTAATTAAGCAAATAACTTGTATAAATACTCTGCAGAAAGGAACCAAATTGCAAATTAAATGGTTTGTGAGTTCTTCCAAAATTTTTCTTTTTCCTCAAATTTTGCTTTCAACTGGAAAAGAAAGGTTGTGCAAACCAATTTAAGATGAAGGCAGCTGAACTGAAAATCCTCTTAGAATATTTATACCATTTTTCATCTTAATATATAAGAAAAAATGCACCATTTCCTATGACCCAATATATGCCATGTACATAATAGGAAAAGCCAAATTAAAAAAGGTTATTTTGGAACATATTGATTTGTATAGTAAAAAGTAATATTCCAACCTCATTGGGCACAAAAGGAAATAAAGCAGACTGAGCGTGACCTACTGTATTAATTTTCTTTCCAGCCAGAAAGGGGAGGGAAAGGAAATGCAAATAGAAGATGAAAACCACAAATTCTTCTGCTGGGTTAACAGTGTATTCACACCCGTGGTGTCCCTTCTAGGATGGGATTTTCAACCAGCCTTTAGGGCAGATGTCAGGATACCTCAGAAAGGGACATAATGTTGCTGAAATTGTCAGCAACTTACTAAGAGAAATTAAATATACAATGAAAAAGAGAGTAAGGTTAAGCATGAGGTGGCATTACTTTCATTCCATCAACAGATTTTTGAAATATATGTGGTGTTTATCTCAAAGACAGACAGGAAATATTTAAAGATTTTTTTTTTTTTTTTTTTTTTTTTTTTTTTGTAATGGATGTTTTCTCTCCTTCAGGTTCACTCCTACAATGGGGAATGGATGCACTTCCACGTGCACCCAATTAACAGGAATACAAAATCTACTGGAACACTTGCAGAAAAGCTCAGGTTGGGAGATTATAAGATTCAAACACAGGAATGCAAACACACAACATTTCCCTCCAAAAACACTAGAAGGCAGGAAAGGAGCCCGCAGAATGAAATGTAATTTATATATGTCTTTTTCTTGCAGATAAAAATACTTGAATGATTCACTGTGTTAGAACTGTACTGACCTATATTTCTAAAATAAAAAGCCAGATGGGTGGGTCAGGATCAGATTTCCAGATCTGAATTATTGTCAGTCACAAATAAGGAAGTTTAGCAAATAAGCTCAAACCAGAAGTCCTTTTCATTACTTCTGCTTTGGATTAGGCACACCAAAACCAAAGCTGCTTGACTCCCTGGGAGAAACACAGACAGATTTTCATCCCATTTCATGGTACAATGCTCAAAATATACCCTAAATTTAAACTCACAGTAATACAGAAAACACAGTACTGGAGAAAAGCAATTATTAGAATCTTTTTACTTATCATGAAGGGACACACCTAATGCTGAGATTTGTGTGTCAGCTCTTTTCTTATCACATATATTTGGTTTCCCCATAAAAAAAAAAAATATATATATAAACTAAACAAGTCCACTTCTATTCTAAATACATTATTTCAAGACAAAATTAAAAAAACCCGAAAACTACAGGAAAGCTGTTTTACAGCATGATGTATCATTACCAGCAGAGTCAGCAAAGAGATCCTTCTTTTATTTTGGTGAAATCTGCCTTTTTTTTTTTGGATTCAAACACATTTGGAAAATGAGAGAATGGCTGGGCAAAGCAGAATTACAATTAAAAGGGCACAAGCTGGTAACTGGCATCACAAATTTTTTTTTTTTTTTTTCAGAAATTGAATTTAAGGTCAGTTGCAATTTTTCCAATGCTTGCCTCTGTCTTCTGTTGATGTAATTTTAAAATTAAAATGAGGCCTAATACATTGACAAGGTGTATGCACTAAATAATTATTAAATGAATTCAACTGTTAAGTTTCCATCTTTTACAAAATATTATGCACTGCCATCTCCATACAGACTTGGATCTAGGCCTCAAAATGTCCTTGGCTCCAGAATGGCTCCCAATAAAGCCTGGAGCCAAAGAAGGCATTTTCTTGGCATTAGGTGGGACTGTCCCTGCCCATCCCAGAGAACAGGGCAATAAACAGCACTCAGTTTACAATTTTATACCAGAAATAATTTGACTATTTACTGAATCCTTTGCAAAAAGAAAAAGGGGTCTGATAGAAGAGGTAGAGAAGCCAGGTGGCTCTTTGAGAAAGAGGGTTCATGGATGAACACAGGCAGCGAATCTCATGTCTCCTTAAAATACTGAGATAATTCTATTGTATTGATATATAGAGCTGATGACTGATGACCTGTAGTCAGAGTCCAACATAAAGTGAGCTAGAATAGTTAAAACTAAAGATGTGTTATTCCTCCAGCTTAATTTATCCACAGAGTCCTGCACTAAGCATCACAAGTGTTTTCCTGCCATTTTGCAAATAAACAGAAAGCCTTGAGCCTTCTCAGTGGGTTCATTTTTTTTGTTCAGAAAGATATCAGTGCACGTATAAGGGAGTTTCAAATAATTGGCTTTTATCTAGGCCTTCACTTAAAATGAAGACCAGAAAAAAAACTCTTATTCAAACAGGCTGATTATATTAAAAATCTGCAGGGCGGTTGTACACCCAGTGAGTAAGGTACTGGATCAGTGACACAGTTAGCGCTGTTTATAAACAGCAAAGCTCTGTATGCATTTCCTGTTATAAAATCTTTAAACAGACTGGAACCATTTTCTGCAGGAATTAAAAAAAAAAAAAAAAGCAAGAAACAAAGGCAAAAATGTAACACTTCGAAGAATACTCAGCTTGGACTATTTCTGTAGTATTACCTCACTGCTGGGAAACCACTGCACTGTGGCCATTTACTGGAAAACGAAATGCATAGACTATGGGAGACATAAAAATTTAATAAACTGAAGGTAAAAGCAGGGAGCTATGCTAAAATCAAGTTTTGAAGGATTTCAGTTAAAGCCAAGTAGTTCATAAGCAGTAACCAAAAATGGTCTTGAGAATTTTCACTTTCTTGGCTTCCAAGAGCTATCACTTACATTTATTTGACTTGCTCAATCTTTCATTTAATGTCATTAACAGATGGTTAACCTCAAATGTATTTAACGCCAATTTTACAGCTTCAAGTAAATCTAGTGCTCCATCTGCGTTTGTTTCGAAGCCCAAACTGTGGGAGAAGAACTAGTTCCAGTGAATATTAAAATCAGTGACATTCTTCTGCTGACTGAAGACAAGGTTGACTCAAGCCACCCAATCTCAGGTGATGCAATTTAGCTCCTGTGCTTTGCAGAACCAGTGACTGGGATGCCTGGTACCTCCTCAGTTCCCTTCCCTAAAAACAGGGCAATTCCAGAATGGAGTTCAGCAGGAAGGCTGGACGGACACGAATAGCTAAATATTGAAGTTACAAATGACAGCTGAGTCATGAAATGCAGCAGAGCACGAGGAGGCCTCTCCTGACATCAACAACCACCAATTCCAAAAGTCCAATTAAGCTTCAAACCTCTCTTCCCTTCTCCCCAGATCTCATCTGATTGTGCGCATTCCAGCACTACAATAAATGTATTAGAAAAAAAAAAATCTTCAAGGAAATCAATGTTCTGTAGGAATAAGTCTTATAATTGGTCTCTGGAGCCTAATATTTCTCACATAACTTCAGCCCTGTCATTCATCTTCTCAGGAGGTGGGAGAGTGCTTAATGACATGTCTTCTGTCAGGTAATTGCTGTCATCCCACATTTAATTAACAAGTAAATAAGAGATGTAAGCACCTGCTTGAGCCTCTGATAGCTGCAAGAGCTTCCTTAGCAAAGATTTCAGCTGAGTGGTGATATGGAACCAGCAGTGCCATTGCAGTGGTGCGGAGAGGGTGACAGAGCAGGTGTGATGAGCCATAACTGAGGCTGCTGCTGGGAGACACTCCTAGAGACACAAATGGCTGTGTCCTATTTGCTACCAAATATTCAATATAAAGGATGACACTGAAAATCTAGGGATAAACAGGTGATGAATGCAATTTTATAAGCTCAAAATATTTCTGAAAATTAAATGGGTGTTCTTCCATTGTAGGGCTGAACAGGCTCATCCCTCTCATATTATCTCTTGTTTCCCACAGATGTGTAGCTTCCTTATACTTCATACCCTTTTTGGTCTGTAAAAGCTGACATTGCTTTTGGATGTGCCTATTATATGGCAACTCAAATTTTTGCTCAATATTAATTTTTTTTTTTCTTTAGCAGGTAAGAGTTCACAAACAGAAGGGAGCTCCTCTACAACCACATCCTTAGCCACCTGAATGGCTTCTTTCAATTCCTTCAGTCCCATGAGAGTATTCCAAGTACTTTTTTTTAGCTTCCGTTTCCTTCCACTTGTCTTCCACTTACACAGAAGACTATTTTTTCCCCACCGAAAATGTCAACATTTATTGCTTTGTTGGGCCAGCCCTGAAGAAACCAAAATTGACCCAAGGTGTCAAATCTGCTTTCTTCCTTTTCCTGCTCTCCCTCCCTTCCCCATAAATTAAAGCAAGGTTAAATAAAAACCTTGCTGTGAGTCCTAGAACAGGTAGATCTCTGTCAACATTTTCTTATGCCTTCTCATCCAATGTTTCAATACATACTGGAAAAGTTTGTTAAAATGTTCTCTTTTCACCAATTTTGCCAATTAACTTTTAGTGTCATTATAATTATTACATTTTATGTGGGTAGACTCTTCACCTGGGAAAGGATGAAAAAAAATGCATGGAAGAAAACAAAAATGAAAGAAACACTTGTGAAGGTTCAAGTTATAAAGTAAGTGCCAATGGATGTACCTGATACATTTTCCCAGTTTTGGGTTAAGACCATGGGAATGTAATTTCCATTTGCCCGCACTGATCAAATAGCTGAATAGTGCAGGTATTACAGCCTTGATTCTGCTTTCCTTCTACAACCTCATCCTATGCTGATATATCTGTCATAATAACACCTAAGTAACAAGGATATAACCACCATAGACACTGACTGTAGAAGTAACTGGATAAAAATGGAAGACCTAGGGTTTATTTCCTGTTATTGGGCAGGTATGTGCATTTAAAAAAAATAGATCAGATTTTTATAATCTTCTCTTTTGTATTACCAAGAACACTACATATTTTGTTGTAATTACTCTCTAACTACACATGACTGTCATAGAGATGAGGAAATCAGTGAAAATCAAGTGATTAACTTCAGTTGTAAGACTGTGGGAAAGGATCTTTTTCAACCTTAACCAGATGCTGCTTCTCGTGACAAATCCGTGGCCATGTGAGTTTTTACATGTATTATACCACCCAAAAACTAAGCAGCTCCTTATAGCTTTCCACTGATGCTTTGATGTGCATCTTCTGCACACCTTGGCCTGCTGGTGTCTGAAAAGGCTACTCACAGAGAGAGAGAGATGAGAATATTCTTTGCAGTGCACACCGGGAAGCACATGGGTTGTGTCATTCCTGAGATAGTTCAGCTTTTCGCTTCTCTACTGCTTTATTTTATTACTTCAGGCTCCCAGTTCACCAGCAAAGTGACTTGTGTGCAGCCTGCCCAGTTCAGGTGTCAGCTCCCAGACAGGTATTGAGCAGAGATTCCCAGCAGAGCCCTGTAAAACTGCCCAGAGCGCTCCCTCTCCATAGTAAGTTCTTTTCAGAGCACTTGGGAAGGCCTCCTCCCTGGTCAGCAAAGGTGGGGGAGTGTTTGGACTGGCAGTTCTCCCTGGGACAAAGACCTGCTGGCTGCAAAATGTGCTCTGAAAATGTTCAGACCAGGAGGCCCCAGTGGGCTTTGTGGGGCAGGATTTCAGCTGGAACTGCTGAAAAACTGGGGCCATCAGGCCAGGGCTGTGATGTCAGAGGGGTATCAGCCCCAATTAATCATTTTATCTCATGGAAACTCCCCTCCTACCTGAGATTGGCCTTACACCCAGGGCTGGTTCCCACAGGAACAGGTGTCACAGTGTGGGTCATCCATACACCTCTTCAAGGAAGCTGAGACTTAAAAAATTCCGTGGCTGAAAGCCTGCAAAAACAAAACAAAGCTCTCTGACCTAGCCTAATCTTGCCCTCATGCCATTTTATTTCAACACCCAGAAACCAAAGAAAGCTGTTGAGAAGAGAAATCCACTCAATGTCAGTAAATTTAACACCTTTTCTAACTGCCATCAAGAAAAACACTTTTCAGTGTTCATATTTTCAACTCCTGTATTTCAAGTTGCTTTATTCTTTAAGGCCATCTATCCACAGATTTTGTGAAACAGGGGAACAGATCTATTATGGCTTGGAAACCTGTATTTCATTCTCTTTTCTTTGGCTCAAAATTTCTGTCCCCATGCCTCCATCCTGCTGTAGGCTCAGTATAAACACTTTCTTGTTGCCCATTTAAAAATATCCTTATCCTGGAAGTTATATTCCCTTATATTTGCCACCCTTCAAGTGTTTTGACAATTATTTGACAAATGAAAGTTAAGCTGACTGAAACAGTTGAAAAAATACTTTATAACTAGAATTTCTAGATATGAGTATCTTCCTCTTTTCCTTTTTTTTTTCTGTTACTTCATAGTAACAAAGAAAAGGGAAGAAGGGATAAAAAAGAAAAATGAGGTGGAAATGGGAAAGGAGAAATATCTAGGACCTGGAAATAGTAATTTTTTAAAATTAGTTGGATATTTTTAATCAGCTTCATAGCTATCTCAGCCAGCAAAAAAGACTGAATCAACTCTCTTCATTATGCAAAACTTGATAAGAATTACTGCAGCTGTCTTCTGGTGTGTTTGTACTGAGTGTGGAATGGAGGAGAGAAAAGAGGAAATGAATAATGAGACTTGCTGTGTCTGATGTGCCATCCCAACGCACTGGGATCTTCTCTTATGTTTTCTCAGTTTGTTTTCATGAAAATTCATAAGTTCTGCATTTGAATTTGAGTTCTGGCTTAAATAAATCCCATGACTCGCAGCGAAGCGTAGCTAAGACTGCCAAAATTTCATGCAGCTGTAAATCAAGACTTCTCAGGATTCCTGCTATCACCACCTAAAACAATAGATTGGCCAGGTTCTCTTCAAATGTGACAAGTGTGTCCCAGAATTCAGTGTGAATACTCTGGCCCAAGCAGAAAATCAATAATACTCTAAAATTAAATGGAGTTTTGTCTAGACTGACTGTACAGTTCTGATGAAGGGAAGTAACTGCACAAGAGGAAACCAGGCAGTGCTGCTTTGCTCCCTACTCAGCATATTTTGCCCATTTATAATTTATCTTTGCATTATTATATAAAATAATTTTACAACCGAATTAGGCTATGAAAACCAACAAAAATCAGAGGTGTTTTCAAAGCCAGCATGGGCCCCACAAGTTGCTTAGAACTCTCTTTGAACACTAGTAGTTTCTCATGGATTTTTTTTTCCTTGCTCCTTGTTGTATTGAAGGAAATTTGTGATTTGCCATTAAATCATATTTTACCTGTGAAAAATATAATAGTAAGAAAAATATAAATACTAAAAGCAGAGAGATTTCCTGTGTATGTTCAGGTCACCACAATATTTCAGAGTCTTCCTGCAACCACAAAAAAGACACTGAGTAAATTCCATCAGCAGTAGTAAGAGAAGCAGTCAATATTTTTTCCTTTCCAGGAAAAAAATCTGTATATAATGGAATGACAGTTTATATATCTTGCCACAACAGGAAAAGAAGACTTCAACGTTTTCATTTTGTTCAATTTCTACATGAAATTGAGCAAAATTATGAACTAGTAGTAAGCTTCTTGAAAACTTCAGGATGTATCTATTACCCATATGAAAAAGTTGACTTTTCTTACCCATCTCAAGTGAAAAGGGAGTATGATGTATATTTTATTTAAAAATATGAACACCTTAATTGTTCTTTGGAAATTAATACACATGTAGAATTTGGGTTTGCACAGGGAGGGCTGAATGTGAAGTTCTATTTAGACAAAATTTGAAATTCAAGCATTCTGTAACTATAAGGAAAAATGTATCTGTTTAAAAGCAAGGGAACTTAATTTCAAAGAGAACTACCACTGTTTATGTATTAGCTTTCAAAATTCAAATTGTAAGTAAATAATTTTTACTGTACCAAAAAATTAGTTTAAGATCCCAGAGAGATTGCTTTTGTTATTTTTCTGTGAATTTTAAATTATGATTTAGAAAACTCCCTAAAATGACTATAAGTAAAGGATAGAGAGGAAGAATTATTGATTAAGGGTTCATTAATCAAAAATAAAGGAATTCAAGAACAACAGATTTAAAATGCTGGATAAACTGGACATTTTAAAGGGTTTGGGTAAAGATTTAGAAAAAAAAGACTGCAAATACAGGCAGCTTAGATACAAAATTTATATTCCTAAGTACAAATAAATCCAGTTTTAACTTGCAGTTTATGATCCCAGAGAGAACTGGACACACTCAATGGAATCTTCAAGTGAGAGCACCACAACCTTTACCTATTGAAACCAGGCCAGGAAGAAAAAAAAAACCAAAAAAAAACCCAACAAAACCACACAAAAACAAAACAAAACAAAAAAACAATCACCAACTACAACTTATTGAGTCTTCCTAGTGTGAAATCTACTTTATTCTAAAAAAGTGATTTAAAAATTACTCTGATTTTGTCAAAAAGTTGATTGTTTATAGCACATAATATTGCATATATTCTGCCACCCATAAGTCTGTTTTTCACCAAGACAAGGTAAATATACTGGGAAAAAGGCAAACTAATAAATTTTGAGGAGTTTGGCACAAGTCCCATATCTGACTCTTTGTTTTATAAGTTGATGAGTAGTTTAGGAGTGTTACAACCTCACAGAAGGAAACAAGTGGAATGCCACTGGAGAAGGACAATGTCTTGCTCCTTGGACTTTTGCCATCTTAATATATATATAAATAAGCCAAAAAAGAACACTCTGGTGTAGGTTGTATATATAATAAAACTTACTGCATATAAAAATAAAGTATGTATAAATAATAAATCATTTGTGATTTAAAGCTTTCAGGTATGAAGAGCTATTTTTTCAAGGTTGTGTTTTATAGCTCTGGATACTTTAAAGCAATTTTTAGGAGTGGCCTAACAACATCAGTCCTCCAT
This sequence comes from Anomalospiza imberbis, assembly GCF_031753505.1. Classification (NCBI taxonomy): domain Eukaryota; kingdom Metazoa; phylum Chordata; class Aves; order Passeriformes; family Viduidae; genus Anomalospiza; species Anomalospiza imberbis. The sequence goes on from NC_089682.1 coordinate 32,295,428, forward strand.
AAAAACAATAAGATACAGATGACAAGATATTAATTAAAAAATTTTCTCCAGATAAGCAGAGGAACAACTGTAAAAATGATAAAATAAATGCATTTCACTTTGTGCAAATTGACTGCTCCTACTCCATTAAAATTTAATTATCGTTATGAGAGGAAAACCCCATTATTGGCATCTCTAGAAGGTGAATTTCTCTGCAGTGGCAGCATGAAAGGCACTTTGGACATGCAAAAATTGTGGCTGAAACTGCAGTTAAGGCAGACAAGGACATGAAAAAAAATTAACAAACCCCTAGTTGTTCATTTGGGGTTTTTTTTAGATGCATACAAAGCCAAGTTTCAAACCTCAAAGTTAACAAAGCAAACATTGTCTCCCAGTGTCAGCCTGTAATAAGGTCACTAATATTTGGTGATGGATGCTGTGATTAACAAATATCAGGGTGGTGAGTCAGCACCAGCTTTCAAGATGCTTGGAGTGCAAAAATCAGGTTTCCCAGACACCAGCAAAGCATGGCAAATCACTGCCCTCAGTTTGGGCTTTCTTAATCTTTCACCTTTCTTCCTCTGGAATTTAATATTCTCAGTTCCCAGAGAAAACAGCTTTTTCTCTTTTTGTTTTGCCCTAACTAATTTGGAAATAGAAGGATATTCAATCAATTAACAGCTTAAAAAGTAAACAAAACTCACTTTTGAACTACAAATCAGTAATATGTAATTTGTAGATGCTGTAGGAAATACCATTACTTTAAAAATAATTCCTTGGATATTTTTATTGTAACTGTGAATATTTACCCTTTATGTTTCATGTGCTAAGTCCTCTTAGTTCCAGTAATTTACATTGACCTTACAGATTATCTACAACTGAAGATGTTTATTGTGGCCACTGATTTTATCTAGTCTGCAAATTGCTCTCTGAGCAAAAAATAAACATTTTATATCCAATTTTGCCTGCTTTATGTATCACAATAATACCAATAAATAATATTTTTTTAGTTTTAAATTGAAAAATTTTCATTCCATTTCCAGTGGAATACAGTCTGAATACTGTTATGCAGAACAAGGCAGTAACAAAAAAAATTATAACAATATATTAAAAATTACTACTTACAATCCATATTCAGACTTTCATGTTTATTCTGAAGACAAAAATAATCTGAGGGTAGTAGACTTTTAATTATAGGACAGCTAATAGCTAAATAAAAGGCTCAGGAAAGAAAAAAAAAAGAGATTTCCTAAGGATCCCTATTTTTGACATAAAATATGAAAAATATTTACTTTAAAACAGACAATCATATTTTTAACAGACCTACAATCGTATTTTTATTCACAGCCTCTACCCACAAAATTGAAGATATATTTTACCTTTTTCAAGAGAGGTGGAAGAAGGAAAAACTTCACTTAAACTGGTTCTGAAAACAGACGCTGCTGTGCATGTGATGCCATTATACTTTCTTTTCTATATATCAGATTATTCTGTGATAATGTGTCCAAAAGCCAGATTCACAGAGGATGACAGAAAATTAATTGTAATTGCCTTACAGAATTATTTTCCAGCATCCCATATATAAAGATTAAGAACAACAGCTTTTAGAAATTATACTTTTAAATGCTCTATTTTGTATATTGGAATAAATTAGTGCAAGTAGAGGAGTTTTTTAATCTTTTGCATTGCCTCACTAGTATAAAGTATTTAGATAAAGTCCCTGACTTTGGCATTTTAGAGATTTATGGATATAAAAGTACATCATGTAAGACACAGAAAATGCCCTTTAATGTTTGGACTCATTAATCCCAGGGCTTTTCTTCTTTTAGTAGAAATATCTTGAAATAATTCTGCTTAATGATAGGTTTATTTATTTCTAGCTTGTACTTGAAATCTGAAGGGGTGCATGTCTGCTTCCCATCTGCATTAGGTAATAGTTTTATACAGTCGGGATTTTCTGGGTGGTCATTCATCCTGCTCAGAAGGGTGAAGTCAAAATTCAAAGAGGAAGTGAAAACACATGTCAGAGAAATAAAAGAAAACCTTGCAAAAATATCAGTTTATTTTGATGAAAAGAAAATTTCTAACAGATTAAAGATTCTGTCTCCAAATGTGGTATTAAAAAATGCAGGCACAAAGAAGTCAAAAATAGAAGCTGCCACCTTAGGTTGGAAGAGTTGCAAGAATGGCACCAATTTCTCCTACACTGCTTCACATTCTTACAAAATAGTCCAAATTAGGGCTTTTGGTCACTGAGGAAATAATGGATCTCATGTAACTCTCCACAAGACAAGAATTACACTTAGAGCTTTGGAACTGACTTTAGGGAAGCCAGCATTTCAGCCTGGATCCCACAGTTTTCTGGGACAGCATGCAAAAATTACTCTTCCACATTATAGCAGCTCTGAGGCTTACACACAATTACCTATCATCCCTCTTTATTCTTTTTAATCTGTTTACTAATTTTTTTATAGAAGTACTGATGGGGGTGGATTATTTTAAAGATTTCAGCTGAGACTTTCCTGCTTCTCTCTGCCACAGCCACACTCACTTTGCAGTGAACTACTTGAAAAATAAACTGGTCCAGTCACTTTTTTTTTCCTGGTCATATCTAGTCCTTGATTTTAATGTAATAATTTATTATTGGGATGGAAAAGGTGTGACCAGGATTTTTAGACAGAATGGTAAAGATATGAGCATGAGAACCTGAAGAAGAGGCACAGTTAAAAAATTTATGTGATCTTATTTTACCTTTCTGCAGAATATAAGGATGAGTTCCGTGCTTTTAATGTTGTTATGGTCAGGGGCCTCTCTGTGCTTACCCAGTAAATGCCTCTTTCTTCCACCCACTTCTTTTTTATCATCTCCTTCTTTAAAAAGAAGGAGAATCTTCTTTCACAGAATCTTTAAAATGTCTCCTCTTGCTTCATTTAGCCATTAGTAGTTCCCAAAGCACATTTTCCATTTTATTTCCATTTTCAATTTTATACATTTCTGCTTCTGCCTTTGCATTGCTTGGACCCTGCTCACCACAGAGGCAGGAGGCTGTCCAGCTTTAAACACCCAGGATTGCTGAGCATAACACCAATGAAGTTAAACAAGAAATATTTACAGCATGAGAAGCCACCTTTTCTGATATGCAAATACATCAAGAAGTGACCCTGCATATTCTTCTACTTCCAAAGAAAAACTTTCTGGAATAATTCTTTAGGTGTTAATAATGTATCAGACACACAGATTTCAGTCAGGGTAGCTGGGAGATGTGTGCCTAGGTGGCCATGTGCAGTATTCTTCAATGATAATGTTAAGAAAAATAATGTTTATTAAAGTTCCACCATTTCTAAACTGTTTATTGGAATCTCATCTAAAGCTTCACCTTAAAGAAAATTTAGATCAAATAATTCCAGTCTCATTTCTATGTGGCAAGTCATGAATTGATCTTTTTTAAAGTTAGGAGCTCCTTTCCAGGTCTTCACAGAATCATCCAGCTTGGAAAAGACCTCCAAGATCATTGAGTCCAACCGAGTGTGACCGATCCCCACACTAAATGCCAAACCCAGTCTTTCCTTGGACACCTCCAGAGATGGGGACTCCAAACCTCCCCCGGCAGCCCCTTCCAATGCCTAAACCCTTTGGCCTAAACCCCTTTGCAATAAAGAAATTCTTCCTGATGGCCAACCTTTCAAACTGGTTTCAGTTTTCAGAACAAATTAGCCTAAATATTTCTGTCTTCAATTTATGAGTCTGTGAAGGTAATAAAGAGCATAAACAGCACCGCATTCAAAATATATGTATATATTAGCACAACCATCTCCTGAGATTTCCTTAGTACAACTTTATTAGGAGCTTATATTATGTCTGAAATCTCACAGATGACCCAGATGTGTTGCATCCCTATCATTAAAAATGCTTTCACTTGAAATGATGAAATCATTGTAGCTGTATGAAATGTTTAAAATATACATATTTGAGGTTTCTAAGTGTATTTCAATTGCAAATGTCGAAAACTTTGGAATTTAGGTTGAGCCTGGTTATACTATCCTTCCAGGATTGAAAATAACTAAATTGAACACTTTAATTTCTTATTAGGAGGCAGTTTATGAGGTACCTTAGGAATTGCATATTGATAAAGCAGATTACCTTGGCCCTAATCCCATCTCAGCCACATACTCCTCAGCCCATCCTTGAACTGAAAATTTAATTATGATTAATGAGTGTGGATTGAAATTATGCCTTGCAATGCAAGTCTAGGCCTCCCATGAAGTTCCAGGGAATCTGTGTGCTTATGTCAGAGGACAGAAATTAGCTCAATATATTTAATAAAAATCATCTCTTTTGCCCTCTGCCTGCAGGCAGATTCCCATTTGTAACCTTAGGACCATTCATGATTAATAATGCACATGTGTAAGAAATGAAAACTCTTTTTCTCCCTACCATGTCCTTGCACCCATTAATAAATATGTTTGTAATTAAAATCCCATCCCTTTGCCTCCTCCTTGCCAGTAGCAGACTCTCAACACTGATCCCAATTTTATGAGCCATGACAAATATATCTGAGGTTAAAATCATCTTTCTCCAGCTTGAGAAGCTCTTTGCCACCCAGGTTTCCTCTTGACTCCTTGAAAATATTTTGGCAGCAGCAATGACTCCTCTGCAATGCATCTCTCAGCCTGATTGCCACTTGATTTGAACAGGCTGCTTGAAAGCACAACAAACCGGGCTCAGGAGGTTCCTTCGCCATCTGCATCTTGATGCAAGAGCAATTTAACCAGGCTAATGGGAAAACTGGAAAAAAAATTGGGTGGGATCATAATTTTCATGCCAATCTATGTATTGGTAATTGAAAATTGATGTCATAAGCTCATGGCTTTGCAGCTGATGGATAGTTTTTCCTTGAAAGGTTCCCCTCTTCAAGGACATTTGGAACAGGTAAAATGTTGTCAGCGCTATTGTTTCCTAGAGAATCCTTGAATTTGCAAATAGTACTCCTAAAGGTCTGTAGTAAAAAATAAATATAGATAGGTATCACCATAAAAATACAGAAAATGTCACTATTTGGTTTGTGATTGCCCAGACACAAATGACAGTTGTACTGTGGCCTTCCTTCTGGAGAAAATCACAAACCACGATGTTTTGTGATTCTCCTGAGGCCCCCTGAGTTGCACAAATTTAAAACAAGGGTTTTGTAGGCACAGGGCCCTCCACGGGTATGAGAAGGAGGAATGCTGATTAATGGAACCCAGGGACCAATAAACAACTCTTCAATCTAACCCCCCTAGTAAATGAAGACAGTACACATAAATCAATAACAACATTTCCAATTCATCTCCCCCCAGAAATTCTCAACAGCCAATTTTTTATCAGTGAGTAAAAGTGGAGGTGGGAGGCTCTAATGTAATTCAGTTGCAGAAGCCCTCAAGAAGTGCATTCCAGAGCATTTAAAGAAAAAAAAAAAAAAAAAAGCCTTGTGTCAACACTCAGATCGTGCTGATAGTCAGCTGTGCTACTTTCGAGTTGCAACAGAAGTTCCCAGGGCCTCGTGTTTATCTCTAAAGTGTCTGGAGATCATGCAGTGACTTGGATTAGTTTGAAATCACATCACTATGCTACAACAGAGATGGTATTTATAAATGGAAACATTCACAAAAGGAAAACATTTATAAAGGTTAAAAAAATGACAGTGCTGTCTTACTATGGCATGGAAAAAAAAAAACCAAACCAAAAGCCACAAACCAAAGCAAACAAACAAAAACATGATACGGACACAAAATATACAAGATCCCTGGACAGGATAGCAAATGTCACTTGAAATACGGAACAGATCCATGGGCTTTAGGAAGCAGGAATCCCAGTTTCAAAGAAAGCAGTGTGTTCAATAATGACCTGTCAGAAATTTCTCAAAAGCAGAAGAGAATCCTCCTACAGAAACAGTCTAAGAAAGATTATGAAGCATGAGACAGAGACAGTAAGAGGTGCATTTATTTTTGAAGTGTGGGGTGTCTCCACAGGCTTCCAGGGATCCAAGAGGGACGAGCCTTGGAGAAATCTGGCTTGCTATTTACTGTTCCTCATAAGCCATATTTCGAATGAGTTACAGAATCATAGATTCAGATTGGAAATATCACAGAATTAGGTTGGGAAAGGCATTTAAAATCAAATCCAACCCTATGCTCTCTAATAAAGAGAATTTTGACCTCTAACCCCCAGTCTTCCACTCTGTTGGGAGAGAGAATTGTAGGATGTGAGCAGATGGCATGGGAAACTGGAATTCAAGCTGGGACTGGAAGTTAAGACCCAGCTTAAAAGCTGGAGAATTACACAAATCAGGTAATCACTTGTGCTCTGGGACGTGATGATGAGGAACACAAAAATTCACAGGTGCATTTTGCCTACACAAAAATAGTCCTATCTATACCTCCTAGTGAAAAAGCATATGCAGAAGCTGTAAGGGATTGATCACCCTTCTAGGATATTTCAAGTCCAGTTATAAATTAGAGATGCATCATTCTGTATAAGCTCTTTATTTCTAGGAGGACCTAAAGAATATACAGATTTTCTGAGTCCTTATTACATAGGATTCTGCAAACCTATCTACCACCCTAACTACCAGATATGGGTGGACTTTAAAAAGAAATTGTAAGATCCTAGGTCAGTAAAACAGCATTCATGGGCATTTTGGAGGTCTCAAAGGAATTTATTGGAGTTGAGATATGGCCTGGTATAGCAAGGCCAGTGTGTTTGGAAGAGTTCCTGCTAACTGTCACATACCATACTGCTGCTCTCAGCTGAAAGCTGACACTATTCAAATGCATTTTAGGTGCTTGAACTTGTAACGATTGACAACATTTTTAATAATTATCACATAAAGTAACAAGAAAAATTACTTCATTTAAAAAATGGAAGCCTATTCTATAAAGTTCCCTTTTTTTGTTTCCTAAGAAGAAAGTTACTTTTATGTTCTATTTAGTAACAATATTAAATATTCCAGTCATGTTTAGAGCAGAAACCAAAGATGACAAGCCCTATTTACTGTGCAAGCAACACAATCTTCAAGGAAAGAACCTTCTCACATTAAATGCAGTTTTTTTTTTGGGTTCCAGTGAGCTGAAATTTTATTACTGCATTCCTTAAAAACAACATGAGCCTTGTAACAATTATTAATTATTACAATCAAGGTAGGAATAGGTGACATTTCCCATGACCTGCCCTGAAATCTTAGGGTTTTCTTCCATATGCTTATCCCTGGACTTTGCATTTGTCAGAACAGACTTCAAGTTTTCATAGCAGAGGGGTTTCCTGGGGGGCATGATGTGAGCTTGTTATTTTGTTTACTTGGTTTTAATTAGATATTTTCCCTCTGTGCTCTGCTTGGGAAAGTACAATATCTTAAGGTGTGGGAAATACAAACCCATCATATGTTGTGGGCCACCAAACAGATATTTAACAAAATTGCATTGGTTGGAACTCTTGATCAGGTCTCAAACCATTAATAATTATTAGTATTAGCTTGGTCATCTAATTGTACTAAAGGAGCTTCTGACGAGAAGCCTCTACTTTAAAAAAAAATTGCAAATCCACACTTCAAGGATATTTTAAGCTTCAGAAATGTCTGTTTAATTTGAAGAGACCTGGGGATCTTTTATAACCTCACTCTCCATTCTGTCCTTTAGCAGCCACTCACCATTACCATCACCTGCTGGAAATGAAAATCAAGGACAAAAATAATCACTGGTGGTTTATGCAAATTATTGATTGCAGCTGCAGCAATTTAACACATATAGCCACCTAATTCCTACAGCAAATTCTCTTTATATTCAACACTTGCATCTGCAAGGTTATTCTTCTTGTTCTACTGCAAAGTTGTCTGATTTGGATTCTTTCTATTGGGGAAAGTCTTAGTCTGTTAGGTAAAGGGTTCTTGTTTCAAGTCCCAAAAAAGGCACTTCCTAATCACCACACTCACCTGTTTTCTGTAAGACTAACACCTAAAAACTTGCTTTTACATTTACCTCTAGATACAAGCAGAAAGGATTATTATTCCTCACACACTGCAAAATAAATTTTCAGGGGGAAAAAAGCAGGGGGAGATGTGCAGAGTGAAGAAGAACAGTCTCAAGGTGTGTGTAGATCCAAGGGAAAATGATTTCCAACATTTGGCCACTTGCCCTTAAATGATAAAAAAATAAGTAAGAGATCCACTGTCAAAGCCAATAATGTAGCAAACAAAGGACATTATTTAGTTGTTAATTAAACTATTTCATAAAGAGTTTACACATCCTAATTCTCTGCAGGTTTTTAATGCACACTGCACATTGCTGTTGATGCATTTTAGGATAATGACATCATAAAATCCTTATCATTCAAGCTTCAATTTAGTAAATATATACTTTTCTCAGTACTTGGAAATAACCTGAAATTCAAATCTGAGCTCAAGCTTAAGCACCACTGAGTTAACTCTGAGAAAATGAACAGAACACAGAAGGAGAAAGATAAATATCACAGGAATTAAAAAGTTTTTTATTATTTTTTAAACACTTCATACAAAGCTGATAGCTTTGTGAGAGCTCTTGATTCCCTTGCTTCTCCAGTGATGCTTTCATGATCAGGTGCAAGATCAGAAGGGAATACCATGGAAGTGGTAATTGATGATTGAAATGTTATGCCATAGAAGATAACACATTTACCAAGCTCATTGAAGTTTAGTTCATTGTGTCTTGAGTTAATGGAGCTCTCTGAGGTAAACAGAGAGAAAATAATGGGATTTATGGGTGCTGAGTGTTTTATAAAGGACAAGAAACTAAATCTAAAAAATATTCATTAATTACTCCCCAGTTTAGTGCTCCGCTAAGAGAATCTTCAAACCATGAGGTGCCCGTTCACTCCCACCCTCCTCCAACCACAGCAGCCATCACCTTCTGTTAATGACAGTGAATTCCGGAAGTATTGGGGTGTCCCGCCTTTTATATCTACCAAAGAAAGCTCAACCAAGCTCCAAGGGCTCAGGTTTAGGCCATGAATCAACCACAGCCATGGCTCTTCCACAGCTTCTTTTGGTGAATTTTTGTATCCATGTATTTATGTATTTCTAAATACGTATATACAAGACTTGTTACATGTGAGGGGAGAAGAGAAAAGGCTAAGAAAAAGCTTTATTTTAAGGGATCAGAAAAGCACCTTAGTAAACAGAGGTAAAAAGGCTTGGAAAAAATAAGGATTAAGGATTTCTTGCACCACCGTAAACAATACTTGCACACTAACTCAAAAGACATGGCTCTCATTAGTCCCAGCAAAACACATGATAAAAAGAAAGAAAAAATATTAAAACAGAGAGTGATTTTAACTAGTGACACTTAGTATGCACTGAGTCAGCACACCCCTAATGTAAGTGGAAATGTTTTAAGTGGCTGCTGTTGACACTAAATTTCCCTGCTGCTGGTGGTTTAGCTCTGCATGCCTGATGATGCAAAGGCTTTTAAAGTGTAAAACAGCTTAAAGTGTAAAACACTTTAAAATACTTTTATACAACTACATCATATTAAAATCCCTGAAGGTGCCTAAAAAGGTGTATCCCAAATCCCATTTTTCCCCCAGTTAATTTTGTGCTTATTTAACATGTTTCAATAAAAACTCTGAAAGGGAACAGTTCCTCTACACTGAGCAGATTCCCATTTACAAAGAGCACACCTGGAATATATCACTCACTGCTGCCTTTTCTGCTGTTGTGCAGGGCACTTAGATAACAAAGCCACAGTGGGAGAACCAGCTAAGATACAAACTTGAGCGCTACTTTAAATTGAACCTAGAAAAGAGACAATTGCTGGGAAGCATGAAAACCCTAAGAGAACCAAAATCAAAAAGGAGCTCAATGCTACACACAGGGAGCGTTTTTTTCCATCATTTTCTTAATATTTTTAAAAGCTGGAAGACAGCTCCACAATGGAAGTGGAATTATGTTACAGTTTCAGATGAGGTGTGTTCAGAGAGTAAGGGCTGATGCAGTTTGCAGCCTTGGAGTTTGCCTTCTTGCTTCAAAGCTCTGTGCCAGCATCAGGATCCATGGCTGAGGGAAAAGCAGGAGTGTTCCCAGTGTACGTGACCCCGTTTACGTGCAGCCCTCCAGGATCTGCAGCAGGCACTGGAAATGTGCTCAATCTCCACCAAACCCAGGCAGATTCCAGTGGCCAGATAGCAGCTCTGTTTATCAGCCTGTAAACAAAATTCACTGATAAAATTGGCCTTTTCTTCTTTTCCATAAATCTCCCCTCTGGATTTTTTTCTTTTTCCTAACAACTGTCACGATGCTGATGAAAAACAATCTCTTTGCCTTTTTGAACCTGGTATCTCTTACAACAGCAATCTTTTATAACACCAAAGAAAGCAGTAGAGCAGTGCTTTAGGGGATAGCTTGGGAGTTTCTTAGGTTTGGGTTTTTTTTAAAAAAACCCAGTAATTCCAGATGAAATAAGCAATGAAAAACTATTACACTTAATAGCTGAAACAGTTGCCTTATAAATTGGTTTGGAAGCAGCCTGAATTATTTCAGGGCAGTTAAGTGGACTGTACCCAGCTACAAGTTTAATATCCAAAATAATACTGCTGAGACGGGATTTTTAGATTCCCTTACTTAGTTTGTAAAAAGATGACATCGGCTGAAGACTTACTGGGATTTCTGGGTGTTGAAGGGTAGTTTATCTACATTTTTCAAATACAGTGAAACAGAGCATATTTCAGTGGGTATAGCAAAAGGCATGATTAACCAAGTCCTGATTGCTAATGTTGGAAATGTGATATTTTTTTTCTTCACAACATTTGAAAAGTTGGATTCACCTCCCTCCAGTTTCACTTTGAAAAAAATCCACTTTTAAAAGAACAGATAATAAAGCAAAAGCAAAGCAAACGTGGATCTGTGAGAGCTGCTTGTCATATTCATAATAATTCTTTTTTTGTGTTTTACCTGTCCTTTCTGTCACTCCCATTACATAGGCAATCATCAAAAACCCTGATTTAATGCTTCTTTAACACAGTGAAACAGAGGCAAATGCAGATATCCCTAGAGAGCTACTCAATGAGCACTGAAATGGACAGGGGGAAGGTGAAAAGGTATTTGAATTCCATTCCCAGCTAGAAGAGAGAATCTAATGAGTTCACACCAGCCGTCCTCCCACACCAAATTAACCTCCATTCTGGAGCACAGCCTATAAAGGGGCATAATTGTAGCCCATCACATCCAAATGATTTTTCCAATATCAGAACTCTCTGGATGCTTCACAAAAAAGGAGAAAGAAGTGACCAATCATAAAAATGCCTCAGGACATTACCAGAAAATAGTAAATGGTAGATAAATATACATTATGCACCTGCCCAAATTTTCACAGCAAAATCCATCCTCTGTAGTGTTTTCCTGCCTTGGAAAATGGTCTATTCAGAGGAATATTGAAAATGATAGAAAACAGTGTTAAATATGTTTTATTTACCCTTAATATGGCTGTAATAAGTCTCCATGTGCAGCATTCTTTCTCCATCAATGTGTATTCTAAGCTCACAAAGACAGACTTCATTAAGGGTTTGTCAGCCCATTCTCCTAAAAACATTCCCAAGGATAGCAGTGGGATAGGCAGTGATAAGGGTGTGACCAGATGTTACATCAGAAGAAAATTCTGGCAATAAAAACCAGTAGTAAATACAGTTTTGTTGGACCCTTTGACTTGAGTGATGACAAATGTGTGAATATTTTACCATGACCATTGGGTTTGGTGAATAACTGGTGAAAAAAATACCTGTACATAGAACAAAAAATTCACAGGAATCTCGAGAGCCGTATTTTCACTGAAATTACAGTGATTTGGGGAGATCTGATGACATCAGCCACAGCCAAACACATTTTTTCTAAGCAAAGGGCTAGTTCTACTTTAGTACAAGTGGTTTCATTTGGTTTCAAAAATCAGCAATAGTTCAAAAGGGACATTATTAAACAGCAATGAACACTAAGAGGAGAAGCACCTACCACAGAATCATTGAGGTAGAAAAAGACCTCCAAGATCATTGTGTCCAACCTTTGACCAGGCAGCACCACATCAACTGAACCAGAGCACTGACTGCCATACCCAGTGGTTCCTTACCTTCCAGGGATATGACTCCACCATGTCCCTGGACAGCCTCTTCCTATGCTTGACCACCCTTTCAGTTAAGAAAATCTCCCTCATGTCAAACCTGAACCTCCCTTGGTGCAGCTTGAGGGTATTTTGTAGTCAAAGGCTGCATTCACAGACATCAGAAGAGATTGAACAGAACATGAAAACCACATGACAGAATTCTGAATTTGACAGGTAACTAATCTAGTGTTTTATAGGTGAATTTGCTTGGCCAACCTACTCTTTTTTTTCTACACAAACTTCTAAATTCTCATTGCCTAGCATTGTACAATTTTTACAGTTGCGCAATTTTTAACAGTATTTTGCCATCATAATTTGTAGGACACACAGCAGAGTAGCTTTGTTTTCCTGCTGTTTAATTACCCTTGAACAATGGGGGAAAATTGCCCAGAAAAGTACATTTCAATAACAGGTGTGGTGGTCACTGAGAGGAAAAATGGAAGCACAGAAGCATTTCCAGTTCTGTAAATCAGCCTGAGAGAAGCACATGGAACCATGTCCTCCCTCTGATAAAACTATTATCTCCATGATCAGGGCATTTCAGGACAGCTGCTAGAACATCTGATGAGGTGTTTACAAGGAAAATTAGAGGCACCTTGCATTGCTGTGATGGCCCTGAGCACTTTGCCAGATCTAGGAGCATTTATTTGAGAGAAATTTTTCCATAACTGATAAAAGGGGAAAATCTGACCTTATCCCATGGTAGAGGCTCAGCAGATATCCAGGATAAAAGCTCAAATAATGATGGAATTTTTTTTCATGCACTTCTCTGTAAACTACACTGAAATAATGGAGAAGAGAGTTGACAGAGATCCTTGGAAAGCATCTGTCTGAAAAATGAAATTTGTAACTCATGCTTTCAGCTAGAAAGGGATCAAAACCACTGCTTGGCGGGGGGGGGAAGAGAATAGCTTGAAAAAATCCTTAAAAATTAAAATTAAGCTCCCTTTTTAGGAGATAATTCTGTAACTACACTTGGTCAAAGAGAAATAATTCTGAAAAATTTTAAACACCCCCTTGGAGAATGCAGGCACCAAAATACTTTCTTACTTTCCTACCCTAACCACTGTTTTTCTTTTGGTGAGAAAGAACTGGGGTGGGTAAACCCATTCAGTATCTTAACCTTGTACATCAGTCAAGGAAATGCAGGAGTCTGAAACGAAACTAATTAATTTTGCTCTATCTGCTTCCCTTTGCAATGCAAAACCAATATTTTTAATGGGTGCCAACTGGACATGGATACCCTGGCAAAAATTTGACCTAAAGGAGAAAGTCTGACCCAAACTCAAATTCAATTCCCAAAGAACATTAAAATTTTCATAAAGCAGAACGGAATGCACTTTAAAAGGCTCATGCAGTTCAGAAAAAAATGTGGGTGTTGAGTGGTGGGTGCTGCTGCTTATAATCTGCTCCCAACAAGCCAAGCAGGTTGGGTAAACATTCAGGTCACGCAGTCAGACCCTCACACAACACTCACCTCAGCTGGCTCAGTGAGAGAGGTAAGCAAGGCTCCTTTTGCAAGGTTTTATTCCAGTGAGGTATATCACATGAGGCTGAAAGGAACCCGGAGAGAAAGAGGACCACCACGTGGGGAAGGCAGCTAGAAAAGGGGAAGGGGTGGGGTGCAGAGCTAAGGGCTACGTAAAGGGGATCGGTCTCCAGGGGAAAGGGCGCAGCCACCAGGGGTACCCAGTCAATGAGGAAACAGGGGAAGGAGAAACCAGAGGAAGTCCATGCGGGAGTCTCGCTTTTCCCTCCAGGAGGACCACTCTGTGGTAGTTAGTCGTGGCTGTCGCCAGGGCAGAGGACTTGAGAATTGACTGAGAGCAGAGAGTTCATGGGACTTTTGTTGTTTCTTCTGTCCGATTTAAAAATAAAGAAGAGAAGAGAGGCCCAGAGCATGCAGATTTTCTAGATGCAAACCGGAACCTACTTGGATTTCTGTGCTGTAAGGCCAGCTCTGAACGGTGCTCATAAAGATTAATTAATTAATTAATTAAGATAGCTGAATATGTCAAAGATTTTAGAAGGCTTAAAAGTAAGAAAAAATTTCCGAAGCTTGAAAGAGTTAATGGGATTTTTCAGCACATCAGTGAAAAAACGTCTTCTTGTGGAGGAAATCAGAGGTGGGGCGCTCCTGCCCTTGGGTATCACTGAGTGACTCCACCTGAGGAAGCTTTATCTGGGCTGCTTTGGGCCATCCCACTTCCGAATGCTGCTTCCCCTGCAGTCTCCCATACTTTCCCTGCTGTTTTATGTGGAACTCAGCACCTCTGGCATTTTCTATGTTTAACTCTCCCTGCAGATACCAGCAGTGACTGAAGCAAACACTGTGCTCTTGTTTGCAGTGTGCAGGAAAGCCAGAAAAAGGCGCAAGTCCTGGCATCCTTCACGAAGGCTGTTCCATGTCAAGCTGGCAGCACAAAGACACTCCAGAAAATATGGCTTTGGTAGTGCCTGAAAGTTCCCTCATTTTGGGAGAGTTTCTAGCTATTAGAGCTCTGCTAAGGATCATCTCTCTTCAGCTTTACCCCTGCAGTTACCGGGTTTGCAGTTTGACAGCTAGTTTTAAGGTGAAAAAAATGGCCTGAAAGAGGGCTCTGGCACCTGGATGCAAACTGGAGCCGGCCTGAGCTTATACCTAAGTACCAAAGGGTGAAGGATGCCAGAATGCTGAAGACAGTATTCAGTTTTCTCCTCCCGCCTCACATTTTGCACCATATGGATTTTGACTGGATCTACCCAAACAATTTTATCAGCAGGTTGGAGCCCACTGCTCCTCAGACAAATTCTGACTAACCTCCACATGATATTGGTTTGGTTTTATACCAGTACTGCCACTCCTTACTTAGCTTGTAACATGGCATGAACTGAACACCAACTACAAACCTAAACATCAGCACAGAAAGGTCACAGGTATGTTAATTTCTTTTTGCCTTGTTTTGGGTCATATGCTCCTACAGGTGGCCTCTAGGATGAAGATGTGGTTTTTATAAGAAAAGTCTGGGAGTGTTATGGAATACACTTAAATTGGGAACACTCTTCTTTCATTGTATACTGCCAGGTGCTCTAATGCTTCTTCCTGCTTGTGTTATGACACTGAAATCTTGAGAAAATAAAGCAATTTCTGAAGCTAATGCAATTTTCTGAAGCAATAACATCGTTGTTTTCACGACGCACCCACAAATCATTCCCCAACAAAATCCATGTTTTAAATTGAAATTTAACATATGCAAGTGTTTGGGGCTGTGCTACCATTGAATTATGCTTCTGTGTCCACTGTTCTAAGAGGATTTTATTTATATCTGCTGTGCTATTTCAGACTACACACATGACAAGAGCAAATATCTCCATGTTTTGAAAATTTTCCAAAAAGAACTTTACTCTTGAGAAAATTATTGGGCAGTTCTTATTAAATCCTACTGAGATCTAATTGTACACTAAAGTTCTCTAATAATTCATTTGCCAAGTCAGACCTGAAAGGAAACTGTAAATCAAAAAAAGGTGGTGGTGGCCTGGTTTTCAACTCTAGGTCCACAATCAGGGAGGAAAAAACCTGTACCTATTCCAAGAGAAATCTTCCAAGTCCCTGGCACACCAAATGTTAAGAAGCCATCTTGCTATTCCACTGTGTTCTGCCCTAATTGTATAGTGGAAAACTTGCCATGCACTGATAGATGTGAAAAACAGCACTACTTCTTTTAATAATGCAGCACTGATGCTATGTGCACCACAACGAATAGATCATTCCAAAGATGACAAAAACCACAGGTATTTTGGTTTAGCACTTTTAATTTAGGCACAAAGACATGCATTGTTGGAAGAAACTGAGCATACCTTGTTTCTGACTTAAATGATCCAGGTTTGAAATATTATCAGAGCACTTCTGTGTTAAAAAAGAAATGGTGTTGACACAGTGCTGTGCCCTTCCAAACACAGTATCCAAAAAGAAAGGAAATTTATCTGTAAAGAGAGAGAAAGAAAGGGAGAGGGAAGACTTCTTTTGTTTGCAGCAGAGTGCACTTGTGCCTGCCTTTAAACAGCTTAACTTTGACCAAACCTAAAACCCCACTGCATTTGCTTTTCCAGTGTCTCTAGTACCAATCTTCAATTCTCTTCAGCAGTCGCACCTCGCCAGCGAGAGGAGGAGAGCTCAGCACAGTCTCAGCGCCTGAATTTAGGGACTCAGACCTTCACCTCAAAGACTTTGACCTTTTGGAAAAAAAAAACTACTGATTTTTGAACGGAGCATTTGTAACAGGATGAAAAACACAAGCAGGAGGAGGAAAGTCTTCTGCATTAATGAAACACAAGAAATTGAACCCACAAGATAAGAGAAATCAATGAGACAAAGTGCTACACAGTGAAACTACTCAGATATAATAATGTGGAAAAAAAAGCTGCTATCTGGATGCAGGATAAAAGAAAAGAAATAATGAGTAATTTTCAGCTTCCATTAAGTTTGAACAGCCTGAAACTTCCTCGCTCAGCAATTACAAACTGGACTTTTGTGCTTCAAATGTATATTTAGAAATGGGAAAATCCTCTACATATCCTGGCAAAAATGATATCTTCTCTCTTGCCCATGAACGTATCCTTCAGAAACTAGAAATGGTGAGTGGAAAGGCTGGAATAATCATTAAATGTTAATGGAAGAAAACAAAACAATGCCAGACAATTCTTTGGTTTGTTTTTTCTAGAGTGTTAGAATATTAGAAAAGCTCTAAGGGACCACCAATGAAAAACAAATGAAGAAAAAAAATCCTATTCTATGTAAATATTTCTGCCACAATTCTACTGACAAATTGCTAGTTATAAACACAGAGTGTATTCGTAAGCCAAAAATGAAAATCAAGTCACTCATGCAGATCTATCTTGTTCTGCAACAGTTTCTACCAATAGACGAGGACACATTCAGGCCTGAGGATGTCCAGCCGCCCAAAAGCCTCCAAGTTCAGCTTGACTCACCATCGCGACGTCCGACGCGGTCCCACGCCGTGCTGGGAGCCGGGCCCTCTGGGCAAATGAAGCTGGGCATGCAAAGCAGCGGCCAAGAGGCTGCGCCCCTGCTTACAGGGGGCTCAAGTCGCTGCCTGGACTGCAAAGTGCCCGGGGCCCCAGAGCCCTGGCCCCGACTTACAGGGCGGCTCTGGTCCCCAAGGCCTAAGGAGGCTCCTTCTCTCCAATTCCGGGCCGCTCCCCACTAACGGGGCGGGCGCCCCACGCAGGCTGCCAGCTGAAGGGAGCACAAAGGCTCCCAGACCCACAGCCTGCTTACAGGCCGGTCCACACCCAGGGAGCCACAGAGCTCGGCCTTCCCCCAAGGCAACAGGAACCAGACTCTAGAGTCAGGCAGTCGAGCTCACGGCCTAAGGCCAAGGGGCCCGAGGGGCCAGGGGCCGCGAGCCCAGCCCCGAGGACAGGGAGGGCACATGCCTGGCCCCATGACTCCTGGCCCCACGCCTCTGAAAGACCCGGGCCAGGGATACCCGCCTGATTACAGGGAGTCCCTCCAACCGCCCGCCGAGGCCAGGGGACGCACAGAACCCCACTTACAGGGCCGCCCCCTGCAGCCCGGCACCCCCAACAAGCACCACGGGGCACAGGCTCCGGCCTGCGCCCCGCTTAGGAACGGGCCGGACCCCAGCTGCGGCGCAGCACGGCACACTGTCGTCTGCAGGAGCCCCGGGAGCCTCCTCAACAAGGCCGCCAGGGAGGTGGCACCAACCCAAAGCAGCGCCAAAGTCGGGACCGCGCCCTGCGGCACGGCCCTTCTACCTGTCCCCTGGCAAGGGCCCGGGAGCGCTGGTTCCTGTCACCTGGCTAAAGGAGCCTCCCCAGCCCTGCTTACAGGGACCTGGGTGGGGCTGCTCCTGGGGACAAAGGGCGCTGCAAGGTGCCGACACGACACGTGCCCCGAGTGCAGGGCCGGCATGACCCAGGCCCTGGCTACAGGCGGGTCACAACGTCCCGCTGCCGTTAAGCGGCTTGGCGCCGTCCTCAGAAAGCAGGGGCAAGGCCGGACACTTTCTCCACACGTGCATTTTGGGCACCCTCCTGTGGCTGCACAGAACTCCTCTTGCCCTCCTGGGAAGTCTAGGCTACGCTGCTCTATTTCTAAAGGGGAGGCTAAAGCACAAACACACTTCCTCACTCACACCTAACAGCTACGGGGAAGACAGGGCAAGGGAAGACAGGGGAGGGCAAGACAGTCCCAGAAGAGGGAGCAAGTTCCGTGCAGCCAACCTGCTCGAGGGAGCCATTGCTAAAGCTGAGCGGGAGAGGAAAGCATCAGACCCTGCCCGTGCACTCCAAGGAGGCCGCAGGGGCCTCGACGCGCTGAGGCGCTTCAGGGCTGGCACAGGGACGTGGGCTGTGACGCGCCCCGAGTACAGGGGGTCACGCCTGCCAGGGGCCAGCAGCAGGCAGAAAGCTGCCGGGGCTGGGGAAAAGCCCTGCCCTGCTTGCAGGGTAGCTGGGCTGGGGGCCGGGAGAGCTCCGTTTCCCTCCCAGGTGCGGAGACAGGGGCTCTCACCCTCCTTACAGGGTTGCCCCTCCCTCCGGGCAGCCAAAGGAGCACGACGGCCAAAGGCCAGCCGCAGCAAAGACCCAGCCCTGCACACACATTTTATCTCCAAAATGTCCTTTTTTCCCTCCCTACTTATTCCTCTCAGATTTTCCCTCAGAAACTTTTCTTATTTGTCTCGTACTAATTACCTCAGATTTTGCCTCAAATATATTCATTTACACCCTTGCAGATGACCTGAGGTTTTACCTCAAAAATTTTCTTTCTGGCCTTTAAAAATTACCTCAGGTTTTTATCACAAAATCTTCTTTCCCTTCCTCCCCATGTTACCCCAGACTTTTCCCGCCTTTTCCCAAAACCAACTATCCCTGCTTGAGATCCCCTCAGATTTTCCCGCCAAAAATGTCTTCTATGTCCTGCACAAATTCCCACTGTCCAGTGGAAATAAAACTCCTCAACTTTACTCCCAAAATGTTGATTCTATGCCTTACAGGTGATGCCAAGGAACCCCATTCCTCCCCTCTGAAGGTCTTGCTGTCCCCTCTGAGTTACCTCAGCATTTCCCCTCACAAACTGAAACACCGTGCAGTCCTGTGACTGTGCAGGCCATTCAATTTTTTTACCATAAATTCCCTGTTGTTTGTTTTCCAATTGTCCACAACCATTTCTCCCCAGTGTGACATTTCTTACAGTTCTTTCATTCCCACCCCACAGGTTTCCAATCTCTGTTTTACATATCCATTTCAGCTGTGCATCACAGTTTTACTTCTCTTCCTACCATCTGTCTTCCTCATTATCCTGTCCTATTTTCTCCTCTTAGCATTCAAGTAACCTTCTTCCAGCTCGCTCTGCCATTCCCTATGAACATTCCCAAAGATACCCAAAACTTTACTTTCCCCTTCATGAAAATAAAGCACTTTACTCTTCTAGATGCTTTCTGGACAAACTCAGTTTGGGAACAAACTGGTAGCAGGGGCACTTTGACCCTCAGTCTGGGTGACAGCCTGTAGCCCTCACAGGTGACCCCAGAACCATAACCACACTGTTCTGCTGTTCCCAGGACTGGAGATCTCAGTCAGCATCTTCAGGACATGGCTGAATTAATTACAAATCCATTACAGATATGCTTTTTTTTTTTTTTTTTTTTTTTTTAAGGCTGTAAATGTAAACACTTTTTTAGAGTTTTGGTACATGAAGAGAAAGAGTGTTCATCTGAAAAAAAGGCTACCACCTTCTTCCCCTGATAACTTTTAGCCCTCACTCCAGACTTTAGGGAAGTTAGAGACAGGTTTACCACAGTGCTTTGAAGTCCTTTTTGTACCTTGAGAGCACTGTTTAACAGCCTCACCACCTCGCGGCTGCTCTTTACTTTTGTCTGCCCCGGTCAGTTCCCAAATGCCTGGCTTGGGTGTCTCAGCTTTTTGTCGGGGCCGGGGCTCGCCGCAGTCTCCGGGCGCTTTTGCTGTCGCGCTGCGGGGTGGGCTGTTGGCCGCGCTTTGCCGTCGGCGCGAGGGAAGAAACAAAGAGGCAGGGAATTCGTCCAAATCCGTCCGCGTGGTGGCTGGATGCTTTATTGGCTGCGAGATCTGCGATGGAAAGGCTGCAGCCGCTCCCAGCTTCGCACGGACGCAAATGGCCTCGAGCATGCCGAGGAGTGGGGTGATATAGGAAAGGGACAGGGCGGACAGGGAGCCCTCCTGCCCAATGGGTACAGACATCGCGGTGATGATGTGTACTACAGCGACCAATGGAAACATGGCAGGGGCGGACATGAGACTTTGGGGTGAGTGGGACCGCGAGAACGGGGAGACGGGCACGGAAACCACAGGAGTAGAGAAAAACTCGGGGGATGCACGAGGGTACAGAGAACTGGAAAACTAACAAAGAAAAAACCCATAATGTGAACCCAAACCTGGGATGCAACAATTCCCTGCTTTAAATAATATAAAAAAGACAGTTGTTTCTGTTTGGATTCTTGCGCAGTGGCCTCTTCTCTTCGAGGATGGCTCTCTGCCACAGAAACTGCCAGAGAGCCGAGCCCCGTGGAGACAAAGGCAAACTCTCACACAGCTTCAGAGCTGCTGGGAGAGGAGAATCTGATCCACTGACTTGTTCCCAAAATAACACCTGCTGGGAGGTGCCTGACTGGCCAATACCTGTGGTGTTTCCATCACCGATTGAGGTGAAGTGCGGTGCCAGGAGTCCTGGGGTGGTTTCCTTGACAACCAAAAGAAATGCACAACCGACGTGCACATGTCTTTTCAGGTGGTGTTTTAACTCTGAAACAATGAGCTGCACCATCAGAACTCAGGTAAATAACACCAAGGTGTACAGCCAAATGGTGAATGGCATTTATGTTCATGGACAAATTAGAGCTGAGCCTGAAATCTGCCATGAAACAAGCTCTCAAGAGAGCAAGCAGGCTGGAAGTCTTTCTCCTGTTCAATAAGACAGAGATCTTGCAAGATTATCTACTCTGTTATTTTATAGTCTTTAGATGAGAAATTTCAAGAGATGGAAGGTATTTCTATGAGATAAATAGATAAATCTAACATTGAATTAATTTGAATGTCCCAGCTAAATGCAAAGGTTTCAAATTTCAAAGCTGATTGCAGACTGTTCATCAGAAGCACTAGGGGCATTTATTGAAATCAGAATGTATTTTGAAATTATTTTAACAAAACAGTGTAAATTTTAAGCCAAAGCATACAACACCAATAGGAGTAACAGTATTTTGTTACTCATTGTTTGTATGTAGGCATGGCCACAAATTTTCTATGGACAGTAAATTCACTGAAAACTTCATATTTTTATGAATTCAAGTTACACTGCGAAGCATTTTAAGTCCTATTATGGCCAATATTTTTTCAAGGAAGAATTCCATTATAAAATATCAAAATACAGAATTTCAAAAGGAAATGTGCTTTTAGGTTTCATAGTTTCAGCATTTTGTTTTACAAATTACCTACTCTTTAAGGAAAAAAAAAAAGAACACCAAGAAGTATCATGTACAATAGATTGACAAGTAGTATTAAGACCGAAAATATATTTTTCTGGCTACTGTTTTTAGCCCTTTTAGATGAAGGACCAAAATATTGTTATTCCAGTTCAACAGATAGTTTTATTTTTCAGTTTAGTAACTAGTCATAAACATCCATTTCCCTGCTTTGTGCTTGGGAAGAATAAGCACATGTGAGGAAGCTAGGGAGAAATTAAAGGGATTGCCATGGATGAAATAAGGAAAACAGAGGGAGTAAAGAAAGGACTTATCAAAGGTGACAAGCCAGACAACAAATGTAAATGTTTTTGAACTCTCTGATGACATCAGGATACCTCATAATAATTTCATTTCAGACCTTTCTGATAACTCTGCTCTTTCATTAATTCCTTTTTACTGAGGTAATAGGGAGCTACTTTGTATGATGATTCTCTAAAGATCCAAGAAGGCTAAATATTCTAATAAAGCAACTTTATTTCACAAATAATATTGCATTCACCAATATAATTGAATTGTAGTGTTTTCTGCAGTAGGCCATGTCCCCAGCATTGGGGTATGCAACACCGTAATTCAGAGGCAATTTTGGAAAAATGAGTTTGTCCTTTCCCAGAGCTAGGTATCAGTCAGTGGAAAATCATCGGACAGACTGTTTACTCTGAGAGAATATTTAATAACCCAAGAAAACGAGAGAAGAATCATGATCACTGACTTCCTCTGGAGTAAAATTCCCCATGCTTGGGGTTTTGCAATAGTTGATATCCTGCTTTGATTGTAGGTTTAGCCTCAGGAAAGGAAAGTATTCTCAAATTGTCTTCCTCCTTATTAAAAGCTTCCCTTCTTCATGACCAAGAGATGCAGACTCTGAACCAGGGTGTCAAGAATGTCTTCTTCTTAAAAGACAGAACTCACTGACGCAGCATCAGAAAAATCTTGCAAATAACTTAATCAGCTGTTCTTTTACCTATACTACTTAACAACTATTTAAACATGTAATATAAAAGTGACCTTTAATTTGCTGACATTCAGGAGATGTTTTAGGGCAAAGTAAATTGTCTGCTTAGTCCAGTTTACAGCAGGTTACTGCAGCAGGCACTGACTCAAACCCTGACAAAGTGCACTGCCCCATAACATCCTGAAACAAGCACTGAGAGGTCCCACAAAACCCCTTCCATTTCTATTGCTGTGGATCCCAATGGTTTAGAGAGAAATTAATATGTGCTTTTCCCTCAGTGTTAGGGCCTTCTATTCATTTGCAGAATGAAAAGCTTTTAATGTAGGTCAGACTCAGCTCTTCACAGCATATTCAACCAAGATGCAGCTATTAAGCTTCCCTTTAAAGCATTCTCATTTCCCAAGCCAAGAGCCCTGGCTCACTGCTGTGATTATAAACTGCAATTTCCAAAATTAGCAAGTGGTAAAGGTGAAAAAGGATGGAAGCACAACACACCCACGATTCATTATTTGTTGAGTGAGGTCCAACATTGGATGGGAAAGCTAACAAGCATTTTGTGCTTTGAGCTGACTCAACAAAATAAAAATTTTCATCGAACGCACAGTGAGCAGAGCTCCCACTCCAAAGGCAAAGATGCTCATCTTGCATCAGTGTGGAACGCCAGTGGCTTCAGCAGATGAGGGACCTCTGCCAGATCTCTGCAGGGAGAGACACTGCAAGTGCAGGCATCAGGTGTTCAGGCAACTCAAGTGTCTGGCAGAGACCAAAGCAACGATTTCACAGAAACAATAAAACTTCTGTACACTGGAAACTGAAATGTTGTGGTATTTTTTCACTTAAGACAGCAGCTCTTTCATAGCAGAAGAGTTCAGGCAAAATACAACAATATATCCTGGGGAAAGCTGATGGATGTGATGGAGGCCTTTTCCTAATGGAGAAATGAGATTTCCTAATCTCCCCTTTCTTCTTCCACAATAAACTGGCATTGTTAAAACAAGGGAAATGCATTAATTTCATGTTTTCCTTTCTTGCTGCTTAACTGCATTCCTTTGCTTTTATCACGAGCAATAATTCCCCCTCACACACCCCCTGCTTCAGCCAGTGAGTTTCCACATTACTATCGTAGGGCTTGAGTGTTGTTTAGCATGGAAATAGCATCAGATTACCCAGCTTAAAATAATATTTTGCCAGGGTTCAATAATTGTACTCAAAGGATGCTTTATTTGTATTTCAGGTAGTAAAGTATTAATTTTTCCTCTTTATACTTGAGGGGAATTTTAAAAACCTGGGTTCAGAACAAGGTAAGCCTTTGTGTTCCTTGGGAAATCTGAAGTGTGTTTAAAAAAAAAATAAAAACAAAACAATAAAAAAAACCCCACAACAACCCAACATTAAAAATCTTCAAGGGTCCAAGTCATACCTGTCCTGTCAGAGCTGGGGCTCAGCATAGAGAGCAGGAGGCAGCCCATAAAGGAGCCATTGTGTGGGGAGCAGCAGGACACAGTCCTGCATTTATGGAGGATTGACTGTGCTCTCCGTTTTTTAATCAAGCTTTGTCTCAGAGCACCAAGGTCAAATATCCCAGCGGCACCTTTGCCTTTCAAGTGCATCCTTCACTTGATTGTCAACATAATCCATCCTTCTGTAAAGACACTCCAGGCTTTGTTTTATTAATGAGATCATCTTCTCTCCTCTCCACCCACCATCCTCACTGCCTTGACCTGGGCTGCTTTTTCAAGCTACCAGACTGGCTTCTAGTGCCAACTATTATAATACATTTTCTCTTTCTCAGCATAAGAACAATGACTAAATATAACTACATTTTTTAAAAGTTTAACTTCTGTGTCCTTACAAATTATCAGTTTGTGGAGACATCTTGGAACTTAAAAAACAAAATAAAAAAGGGGGGGGGAGTAATTGCTATTTTGCTTCTTTCTAAGCATTCTGTTTCATAAGCAAATTTTGGAGAAAAAAATGTGATGAGAAAGACCTGCTTTCCACAGGTGCTGAGTGTCAAGGTGCTTATTACCACAACTTTTAAAATTTGATTGTTTGAAACTGATTTTTCAATCCCTCTGCAAATATTCTGTGATTCATGGGCAAATTTTCTGTATATTTCTTGATGATGCTACCTACCTACTACCTGTATGAACAAACAGTCCCTGCGCAGTTAATGCAGTTCTGCTTATTCTGTCTTTAACTACAGACAGAAAAAGCAAAATTTCAGCCATCATTTTTTAGAGGGTCATGCCATGGTTTGGGAATGGTATTCTCCAATTTAGTTCTCCTAGTAAAACCACTCCGTCTTCCCTGGGGTGGGATGGAGAGGAGAACTGGAAGCACAAAAGGTAAAACTCTCAGGTTTTTGTCTTCAGCTTTGAACTTAAATTATGTTAAACATTATGCTTTTAGTTTCAGCATCAAGAAACCTTAATTAAAAGAACAATTTATATTATATTGTGAAGATACAAAATAGTTATGTGTAATTTCTTAACACGCCTGGGTTTAATTGATATTTTTCACAAAGTTTGCAATGGAATCATGAAATAATTCCAAAGAGTTCCTCTGCAGTGTGTTTATTGTGGGCCAACTTCCCTCTCTCATAAACAGGCTGTGCTTGGAAACTGGAATTACTCACTTAACATAGCTTTGTTTAAAAGCCTTTCCTTGGCACCTCCATCCCCACTGAACCTTCCAGCAGGGAGATGTTTTGGCCTCATTTCACTCAAGAATATGTGTAATTTCATCATAGTCAGCAAAATACTTAGGCACATGCTGTGCTTTATCTTTTATTTTCTTTTTAAAGTGGCCTCTTTAACTTTGTTAGCCCTTAACTCCTTTCTCAGAAAGTAGAGGGATTTACAAGTGGTTTTATATCCCTTAGAGTTCTGTTACAACAGAAATGAGGGTTTTACTTGTGTGAATCAATCCTGAAAGTGAAAAAAACCCAACCAAAATAAACAACATAAATACACTTTTTTTTTCTTTTTTCTTGAGGAGAAATATTTGCAGGAGATAACTGTGGCAAGCACATTCCGACATCTACAACAGGTAACAACTTTTCCTAGAGCAGCTGGCATAGCGGGAGGAAAAAAAAAAAACATGGACAAGCTTTCCAGACTGCAAACACTTCTTTAATTCAAAAACAGGAGTCCTGAAAAGCACAAGGAGTTTTTCAGTTGAGTTTTATTAAGTCAGACATTGAGACAGATCCTCTAGTACCTCAGGAGCCCCAGGGTGTTCCATGAACTTGGAGGTTTTGTGTGTGAAGTCTTTCTCTTCCACTTCTGGAGCAGGTTCTGCAGTTCCTTTTCTTTTATTTTCTTTTTTTCCCCTTTCCCTCCCTCACCCTGCCTTTTACTAGAAATACAGCTCTTATGCCTTCCCTTGAACATTTTATAATAATTTTACAAAGCTGTGCTTTGGGTCTCATTCCTCCTTACTCCCCTTGAAAAAATGAGTCATAAATGGGACATACCAGCACCTGGTTTCCCTGAGAGAACACAAATTTTAGGTAGCTGCTGCTAATTTCACATGTCCTAAAGTGCAACCCTTATCAGATTTAGCTGAAGTAAATCAAGGTGCAAACAGACAGTAGGAAATAGCCTTGTTTTGACAGGAACAGGAATAACCTGGAGTGTGTTTGTTCCTGAATAAAGCAAAGGCGGCTATTGATTGAGCCCAGCTCACTGGGATGATTCAAATTAAGCACCAGATTTACATCTTGCTGCTCAGATTTCAGTCATAGAAACTTTTCTGAGAGCTTGCATGCAAAGCTGCTTGTATCACTTGCAAGTATGCACTCTGGGCAGTTTTTCTGCTTGTCAGAAGACAGAAACAGCTCAGAAATAGCTCAAAGACACAAATAAAAGCTGTCAAAATTGTGTTTGAAAGACACAAATAGAGGATGTCAATTGTTTGTTTGTTTCCAAGAGGGCAAACAGGGACAATACAAGCCTGGGATAAGGGTTGGAGAGAAGAGTTGGGAGAAAAAGGCAATAAGAGGAAACCGAAAACAGGAAAGTTCAAAAGAACAGAATTTGTAACCTTAAAGGAGATATTCTTCAGAGCTGAAATAAATGCAGAACTCCTAAAACTCAGCAGGCCTTTACTGTCTCTATACATTTATTAGACCCAGCGAGAAAAGGCACAGCTCATTTCCCTTGAAGATCTGGGCTCGCATCTGTGCTGAGCAGTAAAAACAAAAACCAGAGATTCCTACTCCCAGTCTGGAGCTGCTAAAGAATTAGAACATCCTTATTAGCCAGCATGCCCTCAAGAAGCTTATCAAAAGTCAGAGAAAGAACATAACTTTTACTTCTGACTGTAAAGATGTTTATTTAAATAGATATCATTATTCGGGATTTTTTTTTCAATGGGACTAAGAAACATAATCAAACACACTGTAAATGGCATATTCTCTTAACATACTCTTGCAGTTGTTCCATGATCTGCTGTTCAAAATTCTCCAAATTTTAAAAAGGCTACAGCCTCTAGACCTCTATGACCAGCCTTTGTAAGAAAGTTTTGAAATATTGAATATTTTCAAATATATGATCTGCTTTTCCCACCTACATTTTTGCATTCATGGACTATAAATATCAAGGAACTATTGATACTTTTGCCTGTTTCTGACAAAGTTTCTGTGTGTGGGTGTGACACCCAAAATTAGGCAAAGGAAAGAAGATGCAATCCCTTTTCCCTCCTTGTCAGGGACTTTCCCTTCTCAGGAATATAAGAGCTATTTTCATTCTAGAAATGATTGACTTATCCCCTTCAAGTGGCAAGTATCAACTGGAAACAATTATCTTTGGAAAGAGGAAGTTTTCAATTTTAGGATGAGTGAGCACCATCTGTAATTTTGTGCCTTCAGGCTACCTTAACTAAAAAGTTCAATAAGTTAAAGCCAGGAAAAGGGAAGAGGGGGAAAAAAACCCAAACTGAGACAAAAAAAAACCCAAAAACAAACAAAAAACCCACCCAAACAAACAAAAAAACACACAAAAAAACCCACAAAAACCCCCCAAGACTTTAATTATTTCCAGCAAAATTAGTCATTTAGCCTTTTGTTTGCACAAAGATATTATGCTTGTGGAATGGTTTTAAGTTGTGCCTTTTTTTTTAGTGTTTTCTGAGTTTGTTTGAAGTGTCAGTGCTACAGCATTGTGAGGATGAAGTCCAGATGTCATCGTTTTGAAGTCCAGGGCAGATGATGGATGATCCTCAACACTGTTTATAAACAGAGGGCAAACACAGAGCCAGCATAACAGACTGGCTTGTCTTGCATTCTAGAAACATTAAAAAAAATACAACAGATACGGCTTCGTTCAGAAGAGAGTTCTAGAAATTCCATTTTTAAAAAAAATAATTTTACATAAGAAAAAAGCCCCAAATATTCACACAGAATTACTTGCCCCTCACACAAAGGAAACATTTCTATTTTTGATCTTCATACAAAACATTTCAGCAACTGGCAAAGTGCAAAACCTATCACTTCAGTTAGAACAAATAACTGAAAATGGGGGGTCTTCTCTGAATCTTATCCTAACCCCAGAATATAAACATACTGTTGGTCTGCAAAGAGGGCCTGGCAATATCACAAAACACAAAACCCCATTTTCTGAGATGGCTTTCAATCCCAGTGTTTAGGACAGGACTGGAATTACCATTTTCATACACAAAGCATGGTTTTGAAGTGTTTTAACCCTTCACATCACCAGAGTTAAAACAATTTTTATTTTCTTTTTAAATAGCTGCAAAGAAATTAGCTGAATTGTATGGAGTAAGGCAAAGGGGTTTGTTAATATTTTATATTATTATGTTATATTGTTACCTTATGATTGCCTATCTTATTCAGGCCTTATTTACAGCTTAGAATTGCTGATTTTATTCAGGCATCAGTGGTATTTTTCCCCCATCTATTGTTTGCTTGCTTTTTCTAAGAACGTTTTAAATTTCTGGATGTCTTATAAACCCCATTCATCCTCTACTTTCTCCAAATGCAATTCTTAGCTAAAGAACTGCATAAAATTGGTTAACATCAAGGTTTTGATGCTACATCCAAACATTCTTTATCTGATCATGCATTAAATTCAGCTAGTTTGGATTTTTGTTGGGTTTTTTTTTTTTTTTTTTTTGGTTTTGGGTGTTTTTAATTTGTTGTAGTGTTTTTCCTGTTTAATTCATCGTATTGTCTTGCTCCCAAGGGTTTTTTAGCACAGCCACAAAGTGGAGTTCCCAGCCCTCAGATATTCAAGGGTGGGGAGGATGAAACCAGAGGCAAATACAGAAGTGACGTGACCCAAGGGCTGCACAGCCCTGTTCTTTCCTGGGGAAGGGGAAGACCTTGATCCACAATTAGGTACAGAGACCTTATAACATGGCAAAGAAAACAAGGCCAGAAAAGATAAAGAACTAGGCAGGATTTCTTGGTTCCTTTTGTTTGCATGCCATTGTGGGGCCTGATATATTCCATTTTCTGCCACTACTTTTCTTCATCCTATTATCATTACCCTTTGAACTTAATGGTGTTCATCCCACAACAGCAGTGCCTCTAAAGGAACACCTCTGCACATCAAGACACGATTTGCTCTTTTGCTGATGGTAAAAGCCTCTTAAGGGAACCAGGAAGAAGCTTCTTAAAGCACATATGGAAAGATTAATGTGTCTGAATGAAAGGAAACACTCTGAAAATTTCAAAAGCTTAGTTCACATTTTAATCAGTTTTGGCTGTATAGTAGCTTACTTGTCATTAAAATAATGCAAGAAAGGCATCAAAAATATTTTTCAAGCTTTATCCTGCTTGCTTTCAGTGATAGCTGCTTTCTTAACTTCCAAGTCAGCTGTGAAAGAGTATAATGTTACCATCTGGATAATGCCTTGAGATTCAGCTCTCTAACTCCCTCTCTAACTTGAGATTCAGCTCTCCCAAAACCCCAGCAATGACTTTTGGGTCCTTCCCAAGGACCCCTTACCCTGTTCCCAGGAATGGTTTGGGGTGGTATAGAATAAACTCCAGGTCCTGGCCATGAGCCCTCGTGGCCACTGCAGAAATTAAACCTCTCCTGGCTGGAACAAGGACTTCCTGTTTTATAATTTTACATTTTCACACAACCCCAAGAAGGGTTAGGGACAGTCCTCCCAGACTCCCTGCCTCCCTCTGAGCCACTCTGTCACCATGCCCTTCCTCACCCATGAAAAGGCAAGACAACAAATTGGAAAAATTAATTGGGCTGAGATTAAGACAGGGAGATTACCAGTTACCATTACAGGCAAAACAACCTGGGAAAAATTAAATTTATTGCGAAATAAAATTCATTTAGACAGAGAGAAATCAAGACAAATTGAAACAGCAGCTTCCACCCACTCCATACCCACAGCTCCTTCAGGGATGTTCACCTGCTCCACCAGGGTCTTCAGGCAGCTGAGGCAAAGCTTTCAATGTATGAAAGCAGTGCTTGAGCTCAGCAGTGTGTTTTCATGCTTTTATCAGAAGCATCTGAGAACAGACTGCAGCATGAACACAGCCCCGTTAACACCACTTACCTCCCTGTCAAAGTGCAGGGAGAAGAACAAAATCAGGGAACTTTCCCTTACTTTTTACTCTCAGCATGCCTGGTTTACATTAATTCCTTTTTAAGAACCGAGTATCAGCTGAGACAGAAGATCTGACACTTCAGTCTGACCCAGCATTCAGTTCTTACGTAAGTTTTCATTTCTGTTTACACAATTTTCCTCTCCACCTCCTCTGCATCACTCATCCATATCCTTCTGCAATTCAATTTGATTTCAAGTTATGAAAAATGTTTTCATCACTCACTGCTATGAGCTATCATCTGAGTGTGCAATCCTGTTCCAGGCCACAGAGTCCCTGGAGAACACAAACCCTCAAGAGAAACGGGATTTCTTTGATGTCACTGCACCGGGAGGAAGAAAGTGGCCAAGGCATCCTTTGAAACCACCCCATTCAACCAGGATGCTTCATTTCCAAGTGTCCTATTTGCAGCCAGCTCACAAGGACATGAAGCAGTTCTGAAGCCCTGGGTATTTTCTTTTTAAGTACACCACATTTATTCAAACCAGCCAAATATTTTTCTCTTATTGATAAGTGCTGAAAAAATTAGAAAACTTGCTACAAATAAGGATGCAATGAACAGTCAGCAGACAATCCAAATTCCATGGAAATTTTAGTAGTAATAAGGACATTAATAATCCTCTCACAGAATTCTAAAAACAGTGAATTTATTGCATGTCCTGAGTAGCTAAGATTCCCAGGAAGCACAAGTTACTACATGAAAATAAACTGCGAGTGAAGATGAAGACATTAGACTAAAAGTTCAAAAATCTGTTCTCTGTGTTTTTCTTTTTTAAAGGATTAATTTGACAAGATCAGCTTTAACACAACGATCTTAAAGACATGGACACAGATCATGAACTCCAGAATCTCCTCACAGAAGCTACTCTGGGGATTTTATTCAGGAACAGAAAACATCTATTCAACACCTCCTTTTACCTGTTGCTAAAGTACAACCTCCTCCCCAGTGTGACAGCACAAAAAGCAGGAAAGGACCTGGCTCTGTATGAGCCCTGCTCAGCAATAACAAAAACATTTCTATATCATCAACGCTGTGCTCAGCACAAATGCAAAATGCAGCCCCACACCAGCCAGTGGGAAGAAAATTACCTCAGCCAAAACAAGCACACATGCAAAAAAGCTTCAGAGGATGAATAATACATGTACATAAACACATGCCCATATATATAAAAATATCTGGGATTTGTTGGCTCTTTTAAATGTTTTAACCTTAAAAAAGGCTTTCTGTTGTTTGGTGGGGTTTTTGTTTTTTTTTTTTTTTTTTTTTGTTTTTTTTTTTTTTGTTTTTTTTTTTTTTTTTTTGTTTTTGTTTTGTTTTGTTTTGTTTTGTTTTTTTTTTTGCATATGACAAAGGCTTGAAAAGGCTGGTCTGATTCATGCCCTCCTAAGAAAGAGCTGATGATATTATGAGGTCTGAGTGCCTCCTCGAGAGCTGGCAGAGATGCAGAGACCCAGCCAGGGATGCAATGTGTTGCTGCTCCAGCCCTGCTGTCCTGGCAGAGGATGCTCTCCTGCCCATTGTCCTGCTGGCAAGGAGCAGCTGTTCTCCCAGTTCGTGCTGGCCTCTCAGCTGGACACCAGCCCAGCCTGGACAAACCAAGTGAGATCCAGCCTCCCAACACATTTTACATTGTCAAAACTGATGAAGAGACCAAGTTTCTGCATTTCTACCTGGGCAGTTCACAGCTATTTCAGTAAAGCCTGGGCTCATTTGTGATGCAAATCACATACTTGGTGTTTTCAATTGGCACCCTTTACAGTGGAGGAGAATCAGCCTTTAGCAAAGGATAGTAGGGGCCAGAAGTAACTTCAGTAGGCACACTGAGAGTTATCTGGAGCAACAACTTCAAGAGGAATGAACTGTGCTATTACAGGAGAGAAGTTGCTAAATTGGGAGATATTGATTCCCTCCGAGGCAGACACACTTTGCAGAGAGACCCAGACAAATGAATCACAACTGGGCTAGGAATCACAGCTGTGATTTTAGGAAAAGTTTCTTCACTGACAGGGTGGTTAAGCACAGGGACAGGCTCCTCAGGGAATGGTCACAGCACCAATGTGACAGAGGTCAAGAAGTGTTTGGACAGCGCTCCCAGGGATGCACACGGTGGGATTGTTGGGGTGTCTGTGCAAGGCCAGGAGCTGGATTCAACGATCCTTGTGGGTTCCTTCCCACTCAGGATATTCTATGTTTCTATAATTCCATGATTCTCAGTTTTGGGAGCAGCCTCCCTGAAACTGAACCAGGAGGATTTCTTGTTGCTGTATGGAGTTTTGCATCATGAGATTGTTGTTATTGAGTGTTTATAGATTTGTTTATCCAAAAGAGAGGCCACTGCCCTTGGCACTGTCTTGATACTGGTTTGCCTGGAGCAGGATGTATGTGCACACCACTTGCAGAGAACCCACGTGCTCCCACCTGGCACAAAAGCAGAATGTTTAATCTGGGATCTTGCTTCACCCACCAAATTGCCATGTGGACAGGAATTATCTTGTTAGAGGAACAGGCAACAAAACCATAAATCTCGTCTTGCAGAGAGAACTCCATACCTGAGGAAGGCTGTGTGACCTCTCTTTCTGCCATGAAGGATCCCATGTTTGCGCAAAACATCTGCTTGGAATGGCTGCCTGCATGTCAGAGTCCTTTCCCCACCCTATTTCTTGAACATTTTGACAGGCTATTACTTTTTCCCTCATCCCATAAGATTTTATGGTTGGAAGAGGGGGAGAAGAGGTGATTATATGATTTTGTTTGAAATTTCAGAGCAGCTTTAATACTGATGAATTTGCCAAGAAAATTGTATGACAGCAAATATAACACAGCATTTCCCCCCAGATTTTATATGAATTAACATAATACACATTTCTATCCTGCTAATCCATGTCTGACTGCCATTCCCAGGTCTGAACAAGCAGGACACAGTGCTGTGGAATTCCAAAGTGCCGGATGTTTACAAGCAACCTGTGTATAACCTTTTGCACTGTAATTTTTCACAAGAAGAAAATGCATTTTCTTCTCAGCTGATAGTTCAGTGTTTGCAGAAGCATCTTTATTTCCCAATCTTTTAATCCAGTAAACCCCAGTAGAAGGTCGTTACCTTGTTGTTGCATACACACATCAGCTACTGTAAATTATAATATTTATAAATACTCAATGCTTTCCTTTACTCTCTCAAGTTTGAGTGATGAAAATCCAATGATGACTGCACACACAAGTAGATCAGCTGTCTAATAAGTCTGGAAATTGCAGGAAATTTATGACTTCACTTTCTCCTGTGCTTTTGGTGTTTTTATTCCCATTAACAAACTCTCTGTTTTCGTTAGTTACCACTCACTTCATATTTGCCACTGCAGACAAGAGGAAACTACAATTCCATCATCATCCATTAACCAAACTGCCTTTCTCCCTTGCAATGATTCTTAACACATTGTTCAAAAATAAAATATTACCAAAGATCTTCTCTAAAGCATGGTTTAACGTTGAAAAAATACCACTTTTTAGAATATTAACATTATTAAAGCATGGCTGAGCAAGGTCTGGTTTCCCAGGCAAGCTCCAATTTTGAACCACCTCATTTAAATCCACATAGGCCAAGAGATGCCAGTGGGAAAGAGACTAAGCACAAGAGTGGGGCTTTATGAATTCTGATCTGTGATTGAAGCTGTTATTGTAGCTGTTATTTTATGCATTGTGACCAAGTATTTTGAAAACTTAAAAGTTTTCAAAATACTTGGTCACAATGCATAAAACAAATCTGGCATTTAAAGTGCAGGGCCTTCCACACTGGGCAGATCTCCTGAGGCTGACATAAGAATACATTATTTCAAATCCAGCCTCTGTTTCAAGCCTCTTTTCCTTCCCTATTTCAATTCATTATTTGTATGTATTTTAATGCACTATTTAATTTTTAATGTGTAGACTCTACTGGTTACTACAATATGAGTTTCATTGTCCATACTGAATTAATTCTAATTAATTAATATAAAATGTGAGGAAAAAAAATATTGGGAAAAAATAAAAGCTGATGGTAAAATGGATGAGACAAACTAAATATCCATAGAAGACAGATTTAACCTTTATCTCCATGGCTGTGGTAGCAATACTGGCCATAAATCTCACTTATGCGATTACTAATAAGGGATATAATTTGTTGATGGTTTGAGCAAATTAATTAGGAGCAAGTGAACTGATGATGTGAATGGAGCACCTCTAAGCTACAGATCAATGACAGAATAACCATTTGAATTGCTGCTCCTCTCTGTATGATGAAGAGCAGCTGACCCTGCCAAGGATCACAAAAATAGACTGGTATCATTTTAAACAATGCCAAATGCTGCAACTCAGAGCAGGATGCATGGAAGGTGCTCCAACTGTAAAGAAGGAAGTTACAGAGCATTCTTTCCTCAAGGATGAAACATGGAATTCCATGAGAAGAAGATTTCCCATAAAGAATTATAGGAGAATTATATGGAGAAGGAGAACAGAGCAATTCTGGGCCTTTCTACCAGCAGGACCTGTGTCTGTCTCTTAGGCACTAATTCAGGCTCTCCAGAGGTTCTGAGAGTTATGGAATCAGAGGTGGCAATGGTCAGTGTTCTACATCCCCCCCCATCAATAATCAGTGTTCTCTATCCCCTCATCAACTTGCATCATTTGTACACTATGTATTTTCACCTGCACAGGTCAGTGGTTTCAGGAAACTGCTAACAGTCAGTAGGAACCTGTCAATAAAACATCACTATTACTCCTTTAGATCAACCTAATATATGTTTTCTTTCTCAGGAGAGAATGAAAAAAGTGTTTAAGGTTTTGCTTTAGATCAAGGGGGATAATTTAGATGTAAAGTACATAGGGATGGTGCCAATCTCCTCAGTTTTGATGTCTGACCTGAAATATTCTTATATACAATGACACCTTCATGATCCAGGGACATGTAAGCCTTAAGGGTGGCACTCCCTGAGACAGGAAATCATGTATCTATTCTATCTTCCAGGCTAAACATTTTTCAAAACTAGGGGGGAAAAAATCTTCTTTAACCTCTTCCTGTGCTCACAATTTAAATCTACCCAGTTTTATTTCTCTCTCCCTTAAAAGCACTTGAGCTCTGCCATCTTTGCTTAGGATGAAGTGCAGTTGACTTCATTAATAGTGCCAGTTATTTTCCATAGAGTGAAACACAAGTAAGACAGATTATATTGCCTGTCCTCAGCTGCACTTCGTACTGCAGCTTTTTCTTTTCCTCTTTTCAAATGCAAGGTGTGAATGCAAAACAATTGCTGAGTGGGCTGTTTTGTATCCTAACAAAATATAGCGAGTGACAAGGGAGTTTTATGGTATAAAAGGAAAATAAATAAAAGAAACATGCAGTACTTGGAATGGAAGGCGCTATAGAGCAGCAGAGAAAGGAAATTTATCCTTTAGGAATCTACTACGTGTACTGTTATGCTGTAAGTATTTAATAATATTTCTGGGGAGAAAGAAAATTACATTTTTCCAGTCATTTTGCTGGCATCTTATCTTTCCAATTATATTTTAATAACAAATGGAGTTCCTTCAATATGCTTCAGTTGATTCCATGGACACATGTCATTCCTGTTTTAAATTCAATGTCCTCTAATAAGACTTTTAATACATCTACTTATGGGAAATGGAGAGGAGCAAGAGTTCAGATCATAAATTTGAGTTAGTGTCTCATCATCAACTTCGACACAGTGACAATAATTAACATCACTGCTAGTTTTGTCCATGTTATTCATTGCTCCACTCTGTGTGGCTGGGAAAAGGGGATGTTTCCCGATTGACTAATAGCTTTAGTAGCCTCCCTTGCATATATACTTTTCAAGGTTTCCAGAAGTCTTCAGGTTCAGCTGCCAAAAACTGAAACCAAGCTGAAATTATAATCATCGCCTGTTCCAAGCCTAGCTCCATTTCAATATCTCCTTAGAAAAGAATAAATAAAACAGCAACAAACAGAGCTGGAGGGAGGAAGATGAAGGACCAGAATCAAGATAGCCAGCTGTGGGCACACACTGCAAAAATATTTAGACAAAAACTAGAGACTACCTCTCAGTTCCTCCAACCTGGTTAAAATTTTTCCTTTTGCCACTGACATATGAGACAGTCTGACAAATGATTGCTATTTTGATTTCCACTGTGTTATTTCTATGGCTGAATATTCAGTCATATCGAATAATTAATCAGTCATGGTAATACTGATGTGATCAAGTTCAAGCACATCTCTCTTTCCAAACATGTTCTTTGTGTAGCAACATTTGTGACTGATAATAAATAAAAATTATACCAATATATAAATATATCAGCAAAGCTTCTTCCTTTTTCATATACACTTTCTTCTAATAATTCACTGTCTATTTCAAGATAAATTCCTCTCCTCACAATGCTATTGATTTCCAATATTCTGAATTTTGACCATGTGGAAATGCTCCCTTGAGGTAGTTCAAGACATTTGTAGCAGTGGGGTGGGATGCTGTTATGGATTATAAGGTGATTAGGTTGTATGAAGAACAGAGGATAAAATGTTCTCTCCTCTGCCACACAGTTTAAAAATATTAAAGTTCCTTATAAGGGTTTTTAAGAGCATATTTTATACAGCATTTTGCAATACTGAAATAGCTGAGACAAATGTAAAATTAATGAATTTTCATGAGTCTGTGATTACTTGTAAAAAAGTGAAAGGAATTAAATATAATCAAAGAACGATGAAAAAAATTTTGAAGCCCAAAAATAAAAAACAAATAAAATTTGATGTCTCCTGTAATAAAAGGTAGGGGGTAACTGGATTTTGTAATGAAAGCAACTTTCATTACAAGTTGCTGAACTTGTAATGACAATTACAAGTCATTTAACCTGACAATTCTTTGGTTATAAGGATATTTCCAACAACACTGAAGGAAAATGCCAGCTTAAAATGAGCCAACAAATATATTCTAAGTATCAATTGTTAGTGCAACAAGTATCAGATGTCACTGTCATAACAATATCGTAACAGATTACACTTCTAATTGTGCTACAGGAGAAGACACAAATTCAATCAAAATATGAACTACAGTTACCAAATGACAATAACCTAAAAATCAGACAAAATTATTTGCAAGATACTGGCAGAAATATTGAACTGCAGATAAATAGTCTCATATCTTCTTAGCCAATCCCAAATTTAGAGGTTTGTGAATTGATACCATAACAAAAATTGTTTAAATTTCAATTATTAGTATTATGGACAGGAGATGTTCTAAATTATTGAAATTTGACAAAGCCAGGCACATGCTTATGTCGCCAATAAATATATTTCATCACTATGGTTGCAAAAACAAATAGTAACTAGCAAAATGTGGTTAAGTGAAATTAAATGATTGAGAAATGGAATGACACAGGGTCTGAATTGCATTAGCCTGCGGAGTGCTTGAGCAAAAGTGGATTTAACTGGATGAACTGGTGGAGTTTGCTGTCTTAACTGCTATAGCAAGATCTATTTTCTTCTAATTTAAACTGCAGGACCTGGCAGCAATTCCTACTTCTTTGTTCAGGGACTTCAGTCCTTACTGCCACATCAGAGTGAGATCTATTCTGAATCATCCCCCTCCTGTAAATTCATTTCCATTGAAAGAAAACCTAAACATCTGTGCATGAACTGAACCACAGCTTTATGAAATTCATCTGTCCTTCATTCTGCCCTTCCACTGCTCTTCATTTTCCCTCAGTAAGTCCTTTTAACACTTACAGAAAATAACTTACAGTCAACTATAAGTTATTCTATAATTAAACTGACAAACAGAAAGGCAACTTGTTTGGAAGTTGAATGTTTGGACACAGTGGAGTGTAGTCGAATTTTTTTTTTATTTATAGATCCCCTAAATTTTTCCATTGATGGAAAGGACACTATGCAATAAATCTGGTCTACTGACAATAAACTCTTGTTCCATATTCACTGGTGGGCCACAGGTGGAACAAAATCTCATTTTTGCCTAGCAGGTTCAGAGTAATTTACAATTAACCTGTGGAGCGCACTGGACCTCCAGTGCTTGACAGGAATTTTGCCATTGCCTGCAGTTTTATGGAGAGTCAGATGTTTTCTTTTGGGGGCAAATCATTCAGTAGGAGTGAAGGAAAGTTAAGTTTGAATAATATGTGTGTTTTGAGTCCGATCCAAAGCACACTGATTGTCAGAGGGAGCATTTGCCCACATATTCCTCTGCTAGCAACGATAACTTTTATAAGAAGCAATCATTTTAATGACTCAGAGTATAAATGGATAGCATGAGGTCATAAAGGTATTTCCTTTCCCTCCCCTTCAAATCTATGGCTCTTGCATGGCACAGCAGTTCATATTGAGAGCCAGACAGGCTGCTCACAGAGGTGCACTGCCATCCTCCATAACCTGCAGTGTCAGGATTCAGTTTTATGTGAGAAAAGATCTATTTAAAATTAGTAGATGTGTAATGAATCCAGCAGTGATCTTGAGGCCAGGAAACATCTCAGCAGTGACACAACTTCACAGGAGAGGTGATGGGTTCTCTGTCTTGTAGTGACATCACACCCAGGCTGGATTTCACTGTGCACCCAGAGTGATGTAAATGTGCACTTAAATTACAAGCAATGAAGTGAATTTAGAAACATCTTTCTGAAAATAAACCCAGAGTTTCTGCTTTCTGTAAAATGATGCGTTCAAACACTGGTGGGATTAATTGTTTAA
Organism: Anomalospiza imberbis; assembly: GCF_031753505.1. Classification (NCBI taxonomy): domain Eukaryota; kingdom Metazoa; phylum Chordata; class Aves; order Passeriformes; family Viduidae; genus Anomalospiza; species Anomalospiza imberbis. The sequence goes on from NC_089682.1 coordinate 32,334,343, forward strand.
ATTAAATTAAAGAACAAGTGGAGTGCACTGAAAAAAAAGTTCTTTCTGACTCTCTCAGTGCCTGTGCTAGTAAAGGATGAGAGAAGGAAAAGTTATGTAATTCCTTAATAAATGTAACTGAGCCTTTGCCAGCTCAGGGGTACCTGGATGCTGTGGATCTCAGTTTCCTCAGGGCATGTCAGTGTCCCAACCAAATTCCATCACCGTGCAGTAATGAATGGACAGGTTTTCAGCCTGTAGTATGAGATCACAGGTTTCTCCTAACTTAAAAATTGCTATAAATTACCCATGAGCACCACGGCTGTTTGTTTTTTCAGCCGATGTCTTCATCCCTAAAGAATGTCTAAGAGCTATAAATAACCCTTAACCACCTCATGATTGAGCTGGTGGAACCAGAGCCAGCAGTCAGAAGCCAAATGCTTTCACTATACACCATAAGTATTCTTCTCAGTAAAATAAACTCCACATACTTCAGGACTTAGGGCACAGAGGCTGAAAAAATCCAACGTGAGGACAGCCTGCTTTGGGAAATAATCACATTTTAGAAAAAAAACAGGATAAATTTCATGTTGGGCAAAAGTGTGTTGACCTTCACAGGCATTTTGTGTAAGCAGAGGAGTTACTCTTTGGGTGTCAGAGGGATCTAGACTTGAATCTCCTCAGGGGATGGAGCCACTGTCATTTTTGGCCTTTGCTGTCCCACCAGAAGATGGGAGCAATCCCTGCATTCCCAGAGCCCGCTGGAGTAGCAGCTTGTGGCAGCACTTATTGAACAGGTTTAGCTGAGCTTGGAAAAACCACTGATCTCATGTTTGAGGTCAGAGGAGCTGATTTGGACAACAATTACACAGAGCCCACTTTGGGAGTTTATCTGGCCTTCTCAAAGGCCCAACAAATGCAAGGAACAAATTTCGATCCCATCAAGTGCAAGGAACAAAAAGAATTCATGCCCATAAATCCAGTGTTTCAGGATGTTGTATCTAGGAGCATCTATTAGCAATTTAAAGAATCCAAGGTCCCAGATTAGAACTTTACTCCCATTTATCAGTGAATTACTTCACTGGGAGCTCTACTGACCCTCAAGAAAGCAGGGCCTGAAGTGAAGAGTTTATAATCTGAATTAAAACCAGAAGCACAACAGAGGCAGCCAGGAAAGCCAGGGAAGAAGAGATATAAGTTATTTACATAAATCAGCTCCGGAATGACTTAGCAAAAACCTAAAAGCAGAAATATTTTACACTCCTTGAAAACAACAGACAAAGCCAGGTCCAAGTGAAAGCAGAATTGACCTTTGTTCAGCACTTTGAGATATAACTGTGGGATCTAGATCTAGAATATGGAGCTTTTTTCTTTAGAAGAAATGAGTATCAACATCCACAATCAATACAAAAAATCCCTCAAGAAAAAACCCAAACACCACCAGGCTCCACCCACCCCAAGAGGTCTTTTTTTATAAGACAAATAAAACCGGATTGTTATTACCTTCACAAGTTGAGTTACACTTTGTAAACAGTTCTGGACTGCAGCAGACTTCTGAAGAAGGGACATCCCTCCCAGCAGAGCTCTGAGATGGGATTTGATGGATTCTATTGGTTACTTTTTCTGGGACAAGTCAATATAGGCTGATGTTCAATTTCATTATTTCATACCTTCTCATATAATTTTTAGGTAGAATAACTCTAATTGATTTATAAGTGCATATTTTTGTTATCTAATTTTCTATTTCTTTTAGGGGATCATGTAAATACGCTTCTTTCCCTAAAAATTAAAAAAAAGTCTTTGTGAAAAGAAGTGTGGCATTGTCACAGATCCTACATTCAGTCAGAAAGTATAAATATAATGGATACATTTTTAAAATTTTAAGAAGTTTTCATTTCCTAGGCGAGCTTTTATTCTTTTGCTTTAAATAGGGGAATTGTGAAAAATTTTCATCAGCTGGGCAATTTTTCTTATAGATAAAAAATTCTTCTCTGTGACGATGGTGAGGCCCTGGCACAGGGTGCCCAGAGAAGCTGTGGCTGCCCCTGGATCCCTGGAAGTGTCCAAGGCCAGGCTGGATGAGGCTTGGAGCCACCTGGGCTAGTGGAAGGTGTCCCTGTTTATGGCAGGGGTGGGATGGGATGATCCTTAAGGTCACTTCCAACCCAATTCATTCTGGGATTCTCTAAAACAATCTGAACCACGGCATGGTGACCACTGGGTCATAACCCAAGGGTTGCACACATCAAGTAAAGCTTTACAAACAAACACACAGAGAGCCAAACAGAGAGCACACATATAACCCCAAATTTATAGGGGCTGCATTTTCCATGGAAATACACCGTCTACCAAGATAAGCTGAGAGTTCTGCTTTCTTGTAAAAAATGTGTTGGAAACAGCTTTTTTTTGGGACCAACCGTCATGGAAAAAGGATCCAACTGAGGTGTTGCAGTTTGAATTTTGTTGCATTTCTTTTTTTGGCTTTCTGGAAGGAGGGAACAAGTTTAAATAAACATTTTGATTTGGGTTCTGCAGGGTTTTAGAAAGCTACACTGTGTGGACACTGACGTCTTTGGACTTTACGTAAAGATACTTTGCCATTTTTGAAGCCAGATCTAACCTTTGTATCAACAAATCGTACACAAAAACTTCAGTCTGAGCCTCAAGGTAAGAAAACATATACTTAAAGGGATTCTTTGTATTTGATTTTAAAAATACTCTCATTTACAAGCAGATTTTGAATGCCTGCCACCAACTTTCAAAATAACCTTTACATTTATTTTGAATGTTCTTAAAGATGGGTCTCTTCTAGCAATCTATAATGATCATATAGTATACAAAATAATGGACAATCACGTGTATTATAGGGTCTGAGTAAAATCCACAAGAGGATTTACAGTTAAGGGTGGACTTAATCTCCTTCAGAAGGACTTCATGGCATTTAGACTGTATTTTACGTAAAAATCAAATTTACAGCTGTTGCAAACAAGCTAAATAAGTGAATAGAATGTATTCAGTCACATGAGTTTATTTCAAGTTGACTTTTTGATGCCTATCAAAAAGGATATGGAAGGATTGAAGGGGAAGTGATTGGCACCCACTGCCGAGGCCACACCTCAATTTCTGTGTCCAGTTCTGGGCCCTGCACTGCAAGAAGGATCCTGAGAGGCTGGAGGATGTCCAGGGCAGGGAACAGAGCTGGGAAGGGGCTGAAGCCCCAGGAGAGGCTGAGGGAGCTGGAAAGGGGCTCAGCCTGGAGAAAAGGAGGCTCAGGGGGGGGACCTTGTGGCTCTGCACAACTCCTGACAGGAGGGGACAGTCGGAGGGGGGTCAGGCTCTGCTCCAGGGAACGGGGACAGGAGGAGAGGGAACGGCCTCAGGCTGGGCCAGGGGAGGCTCAGGTCGGACACCAGGAGGAATTTCTTCACAGAAAGGGTGCTTCAGGCCTTGGCAGGGGCTGCCCAGGGAGGTTTGGAGTGCCGATCCCTGGAGGTGTCCAAGGAAGGCACTCAGTGCTCTGGGCTGGGGACAAGGTGGTAACTGGTCAAAGGTCTCTGCAAAAATATTTTGGGAATATAAACAATCCTTTCAAGATCAAAGTGACAGATCTGGTCTATCAAACCTGATGCAAAAGTCTATCCTTAGTATTTAATAGTTTAATATTTTCAAGTGACTCAAAATCACAAAGGTTGATGAATAAAGTAGCATTAACAACACAGCATCCGTATCCTGCCCCTTAGATCAGTGGATTTTAGAGAGAAACATCAGCAAAGGCCTGATATTTACACCTGCTTTTCTCACCTGTGCTGTGCACCACTTTACCTGGAAAACCTGGACTTGGAAAAAGCTGCTAGGAAGGCAAGAATGAAAGAACACACATCTGAAGAAATGCTCCCAAAGCTGGGAACATAAACATGTTAATATTCCCTTCATCTAACGTCAGATGTGGTTTCACAGCTTCAATTCTGGATCCCATTTGTTTGTGGAAAAAATGGATGATTTCATTATTCCCAGATTTATATAACTTCTATTACCCCAAGGCAGTGGCAAGCCTGCATTTGAGACTCTTGTCAGCAACTATCAATTATTCTACAATTTATGAGATGCTTTTCTGTAGATACTCTCCAAAACCTAGAAAAATCCATGGAAAAAAAAAAATCCCATTCCATTTTAAAAGCTCCTCTTGACTGGATTCTTGTCCAGTATATTCTGTAATAAGAAGTAGTAAAAACTCACACTTGCTGAAAAACCAAAAAAATCTTCCCTGTGAGGGTGGGCAGGCCCTGGCACAGGGTACCCAGAGCAGCTGTGGCTGCCCCTGGATCCCTGGAAGTGTCCAAGGCCAGGCTGGATGGGGCTTGGAGCAGCCTGGGACAGTGGGAGTTGTCCATGCCCATGGTAGGGGTGGCACTGGATGAGCTTTACGGTCCCTTCCAACCCAAACCATTCTATGATTCCATGAAATTTTACCAAGGTGAGAATAAGAGTAGAGATTTCACTGTTAAAAACCCTCAAAATCTCTACCATAGTCATTACTGTCAGATTAAGATTTTAACATTTATTTTATTTTTTTATTAAGAATTTTTTTTTCAAATAAATGGAAAAGAATTTGTAATGATCTCTCATCCATGGAAGCTGGAAAACCTTAAAGTTATGCTTTAAAGCTATGCTAGGCCAAATAAGTGATTTCATGAAAATTGAAAGCATGAAAATATGTTCTGTTTTGTCTAAGTGTTACAGATGAATATAAAATATAGAAAATTCATGTAATTATTAAAGCGAAATACTTTAGTGAGTTTTACCTTGCTGAAAATAAAAAATCAAAGTTTCTTCAGTGCACAGCTCTTTCTATCAGAAAGTCTTTTCCAGCAAATAAAGTCTTGACTGACCAAAATGTTCCTGAGAACCACAAACCTCGAGGAAAACCTGGGATTAGTGCAGCTGGTCAGAGCATGGTGCTAATAACACCAAGGTCATGGGCTCCATCCTGGTCATTTTGGGCAGTGTTCCTTTAGACTGAAACCATTTTCCTCAACAAGTGATGATGTCACTGCATCAAACCACAGTGACATCAATCATTTGCAAGGCAAAGGATGTGGAAAGGCCAGAGCATTCCAAATCCTCTCTCAGAAAAAGTGGAATTTCTTGTCTTTTCTCCTTCAAGAAATTCTATTGTATGGCAAACACCATCCCAGAAGTGTGGAAACTTGTGCTTCAAACCCAGAGGGTAAAAAAAAAAAAGCCTAAAAAGAAAAAGATTATCACTATCAATTTACAAAATGAGACCTGAAGTTCTCTCATATGATTATGATTTCTGTTGTTGGCAACCATCCTGTGAGTGGTTAATAAAAAGCAGCTCTTTTTTTTCTTTTTTTGTGGCAGCCTTATTTAGTGCTCTGTTTATGCCCTGATATGACAGTTCATAGAGTACAAGTTAAGGAAATATATTTAAAATGCAGCTGTGGATTTCCTCAGTATTCCCCCTTCCAGCAGAGCAGGAATCCAGACCTTTAGCAGATATAAACAGCAGCAAGTGGCTGCACAAATTTCTGGCTGTCATATACTCTTAAGACCTAAACATTGTCTGGGGTCTCCTTTCTGCATGTTAAAAGAATCCCTGAGCTCATAACACAGCAACCCACAAAAAGACAAAGGAAAGGGATGCATGAATTGCAAACAAAACACAATTTTTAATGAAAAAACCCAAGCAAATTCCATCTTCTACATCAGTTTTCAGTCAATAAACTGATGTTTAAAGGGTGAGCAAGAAGCAGTTAGGATCCATCACACACAATACTTCATGCTTCAAGCCCAGATAAACACCTTGCACTCAGCCTGAGACCATCTATCAGGGCTCAGGACCCACTGGTGTGTTTGGGTTTTAAGGCAGGGATTATGAGAGTGAACAGAGCAGTGAACACATTCAGGGGGCTCTGCTTCTTCACCTGAGGAAGGCAAAATTCTTGCCATTGTCAAAGAAAATGTGCTGTGAGAGGATATCAGTAAGAAATGTCCAATTTCTTGGCATATCTTGATGGGTTTACTTTGGCAGGGGAGGATGGCACTCAAGGAACTTAAATCCCTTTGAATAAAAATGTATTTTTAGAATAAACAGAGCTGGGTGCAACGCTTGCCCAGATGGGTTTACAAGGTTAATACTGCTCCACATATGTTTCAAGTTTCATACTTCCAGACTACAAAGCAGTATGGGAGCATGACTAAGTGGTATCACCCTATTTTACTAATAAAGATAAAACTCCATGGTGATTACTGACACAAAACTAACAGAAACTCTTTAGCAATCTTTTTTTTTCTTTATGAGAAAGCGTGTGATGATCAAAAGATGCTGCAATATTAGTGAAGAAGGATGAAGGGAATGGACCAAGATTTTTACTTTCATTATTATTATTTTCACTCTGGTTTAAACATGCTGATCTGTGTTTTGTCCTGAAAAAAATAAAACAGTATTGGAGGGCACCCCTCTCTGAGCCTGCATTGGGATCAGCACTACATTTTAGGACAGGATTTCAGCTGCAGCAGGGTGAGACAACTGCTGATATTTTAGGGGAAAGGAGCTATTCTCAACCTTAAACCCTTCCTACTTTTTCCTAACACTGATTTTGATGAGTATCAGCCACAATGAAGTAGAAAGCAAACCTGCCTTCGGGATGTTTATTAGTTCTATTCAGCAACTAATAATTTCCATATCTAAATGGAGAATCTTAGCACTGGTGGTTTCTTCCAGCTCCATCTTTGTGAGAAAAGTGGGGGAGACTTGGGCTAGTTCATGTATGAAATTAATGGCAACGCTTCCTGAACGGATTTTCATAAAGAAGTTGTGAGTTGATGCTGATTAATCTCATTTTAGTTGATAGGAATAAAGAGGACTCAAGTTTACTGGCTTAAAGGGAGAGAGTCTAGTGGACTTCCAGTTGTATAACAATACAGAAGTACAACAACAACTAGAGGATATTTAAAATAATACAGACTTTTACACTTTTGAAAGAAGAAAGAACACATGCAATGCGCTGTTCAGGCCACAGTTTAGAGTTTCATGATATCACTGCTGTAGAATCAAACACTATTCAAGTAAATTTAATTTTAAATGCAGCAAGCTGATTGCTAATCTCTGCTGAAAAGGGCACTTTGAACGAGATAATATGGATTACTGTTAAATCTGAAAACATGCAGACATTGTTATTCAGCCTTTAAATGAGCATGAATGACTGCCCAGAGGAGTTAATGTACAAAGACCAGGGTCAAAAATGAGAAGTGTCCGCTAAAATGTGAATTTAAGGTATTCTGTGAACTCCCACACAGCTGACCAGCTCTGGATGTCATCTTGCCTTCTCCTTTTATTATTTTCCAGCCTGGTGAGTCGATCCATAAGTGAACACCAAGAAAAAAACACTTTTCAATAGGGCATCAATAATTTATTTCCTGATGGCTCCTGTGTGGTTCCCACATATGCTCTGTGACATGCTCAGTTACACTGAGCTGAGGCCAGAGCGCTGATATTGCTCTGTGGTTTGGTTATTTGGTTGGTTTTCTCCCATAAACAACCTTTTAAACAAATGTAACATGTTCTGAAGTCACGCTGGTGTTCAGGTACCTGAATGCCACCTGAATCACCACAAAGAATTCAGTGGCTCAGCTTCCCATGAAACCAACACCCTGAGGGTGGATACATATGTTCAAATAACAAAGGAAATAAGTGGGTTTAGCATCTTAATGCCAAACACTGGAAGGAATGTTTCAATTGCCTACCACTGAGAAAATTAGAGCTACAACTGGCATGTTAAAGTACCTAAAGTGCCCAGGCTTCTTATCCAGCACTTGGAGAAATTCAGTGAAAACCTTTCCCATTGTCTCTCCACCTGCAGGACTGACAAAAGAGTACAGCTGAGCATTGGATCCCTTCAGATCTCTGCAAAATACCTAATCAGGGAGAAGCAGCAGCCCCATTCTTGGTGAGAAGGCTATGGAAACAGTTCCAAGAGCCCAATTTCAGGTGGCATGGCAAGGCTAAATTTACCAAATCAGGCTTTAAGCAGACATTACCCACATTACACATGAACTGACCTGGGCAACTTGCATGCAGAACATCCTTTCTCCAGGAACAATCATGAAACCCATAATGAATGGGCCATTCTGTAACTGTAAAAAAGACTCACTATTCCCCAAAGAAAAGAATAAGAGGATTAAAAAGTTAAAAAAAAAAAAAGGCCCAAGAAAATAACCCTTCTGTGTGGAACTACTTGTCTGGGTGTTGTGATCTGCAGCTCATTCAGAGGATTTGCCCTCAGAGGCAAGCCTGCATTACTGGCCAAATATTCACTTAAAGAGAGTTATTTCAGCTGAAATAAATAATTGTACACATTGGCAGCAAATGAGCTTCAATTAAACCCTTAAAATGCAAAATACTCCAGCAGGTTATACTGAGATACACATAATAATTTGCATCTCATTCTTTACACATATAATAGCAAATTTCAGTGGCCATGGGAGAGTTCAGTGCAAAGACTGCTACTAGGAGACAGCTCTTCCTTATTTCCTTCTCCAAGCATAAAGATTATTTCTTTATCCTTCCTCCCTCCTCAACTGCAATTAGAGAAGCAGGAGCTTCATATCACAGTGGTTGAAGTAAACTACCACTAATCTTTTAATTGAAAGTAAATGATGGAGAGATAGCAAATAAGCAAGGGAAGCTGGAAAACACAGATTCCCTATGTCCCTTTCACTCCACACTTTATCAGCAAACAGAGAAGTATTAACTGCAGAGTCCCTAATCTGTTCCATTAAGGCAGGATGCTGAACCCCTGAAGAGAGCTTTAAAGTTTGACCCACACCACTGCCAAAAACTTTCTTCACTGAAAGGGTGGGAGAGGTTGAGAAATGTCTCTGAAAGGCCTGAAGTGCTCTGGAGTGAGAGGCAGAATCCAGGCAGGCAGAAAGTCTCTTCTCCCTGTCCTTTCCATCCTACACCAGCTCCAGCCCAAGCTGGTGGGCATTTTCTCCCTAAAACCATCCCAGGAGGTCACTTTGGACCAGCACCGTTGGCAGGGTGCTCTCAGGGGCAGAGCCACACTTCAAAGACAGTTTATCTTGGAAACTATCAGATTGCTTCCTAGGAGATAGTTTTTCTTTGTTCTGAAGTGATTTTTTGCGTGTATATACATTTATATATTTATATATTTATACTCATGTTTAATTTATATCAAACTGCATTTAAATCATCACTACTTCTATTAAAAAACAAAGTGTTATTTGAAGTCATTTTATTTGGATCACAATTTATTATTACCCAAATTTGATGGCATAATTTAAAATGTTCAGTTATACGGGGGGGAGGCTGTAAGAGCTATTTTGTTTTTTTGTTTAACATGCACTTTTAAAACTCAAGCCATTTTTTGACTCTCTTGAAGTTAGCTGGCTGTATTTCTGATCTCTTAAATTACTTGTATGTTTGTTCTCATTCCTTTTTACATTCACTAATCCCTTAGATTTAATTAAATTTTTGTTTAGTCTCTAACTAGACAAGGGCAGTAGTTTTTTCTATGCTGTTTGCTTTTGGGAAGCATGACATGTGCCACCTACACAAGAAGTTAAATTCTATGAAATAAAACACTGAAATTGCAAATATTAAACATTTGAAATAACTGTTGAAGCAAATACAGGCATAAATCATAAGGCCAGAACTGACCACTGTAGTAACTGAGGCTGATCTCCTGTACACCACATATCACAGGACATTCCCAAGTTAATTATTGTCTTTTATAAAATATTAGACTTTGATAGAAAATGCTGGTGGTGAAAAAGCCACCACAACTCCTGTGAGGGTAGTCCAGTGATGGATTATCTTGATTGTGAAAAACCACCACTCACTGCTGACTCATTTTTTTGCTACATTTTACCTCAGTATAAAATGGAGAATAAAAGTCTTAATTTCTGGAGGTCTAAAACAGCTTGAGGTGAGTCCTTCTCCAGAAACAAGGGGTTCTTCCTGGAAAAAAAAAAAAAAGTAAAATTTAATAGGATTCTCCAATCCAGCTTGGCAGGAACTGGACCAGGTCCAGCAAACACCCTACAGATAATCATTTTAAAGCTCCCAGGTGGGATTCCTATTCAAATTTCCCAAAAATACAATTCTGAGATGTTTGACCCTTTCTTTATTTCACTTTCACTGCTTTCTGAAGTCATAGTAGTCAAAATGGTGAGGCAATGTACAAAAATAATGAAGTATTACATTGTTATTGAGGAACTTTGAAGTGAATCATGCATTACATATGTGAAGAAACATTTGCCTGAAGTACCTATTTTTTACAAAAATATTAGATTTCTGGTCTGCAAATTCAACATATGTACTGGTTCTCTGCCACTGTACAAATCTAATTTGGGATGTGATCTGTTTATGTCTAATAAAATCAAGTTTGTAAAAGCAGAGTGGCTCCAGCTTATCTGTTCTCTTTAATGCTGAAAGGCATTCAGTTCATAGGCTTTTTGATCTGAACTATTTAAGAGCATGTTACACACAGAACACTCTCAGTACTAGATCCTGTTAAAACAGAAAAGTATTGCATGTTCCAACCACTATAAATGACAACAGACCAGTTAAGAGTCTTTTGTTTCATTGCTGAAATAAAAACTTCTTTAAAAAAAATTTGAGCATCACTGTTTCAAAATAACTGCAAGTCTTTTAATTAAATCAAGTGGTTTGTTTCACTAGGACACTTAAGAAGGTACAGGCTGAGGAGTTCAGCTTTAGAGTAAAGCAAAAATGCTCTTTTTGATTTGATTGATAATACAGGGAAAATAATGCTAATTATTGATTTTAGCTGCCCAGAGGTTTTGTCTTCGACCTCCAGACCTGCTGTTGCATTAATGACAATGCTGGAAACTTTGCAGCTCTTTTCCACCAGCACGGAGTAGGGGCAGGAGCTGTGACAATAGGGCCTCTAGTGGCACTCAGGGCAGGGAAAAAATGGAAATTCAGCAGTGCTCAGCTGTTATTTCCCCCTAATTTAGACATACAATTTAGGTTGTGTACACCTACAAATCACAATATTAAGAGGTTTTTGACACAGATTCAGTTAAATTAACCTTTGCTCCTTGCTCCACATCACAACTATGTAGCATGGTAAGTCTCAAATACCTGTGAATTTTACCATCCACTCTGGAAAGAGAAAGAACTTAGAGGGGGAATTCAGTATTCAATTTTGTATATGCAAAAGAGAACTTTTGGCATGAATCTTGTTTTCTTGTATTTATACTCTGAACAGGAGTCCAATGTATATTTTATTTGTATCGCCGAAATGTTTGCTGCAGATTTTTTTTTAATTCTAAGAAGTTACCATCAAAATAGGTTATTTTAAAGTAAGTATTTACATGGCTTAATTTTTCAAATTTGCCTTAAAGTCTGAGAAGAGTTTGAGCAAAGGTAGCAGTATCCTCCTGAACATGGCAGCATTATGGAGCAGCAAACCACAGTAATTTGACTATTTATCTTATTTTAGTGGTCAGAGGATTCTGCAGACTAAAGAGGTAGGACCAAACTGACTGAAACTCTCATTTTTTTGACAGCAGATGATTTTTGCAGTGCCATACAATTAATGTGCCTATTACATAACCCCAAATATTTGTGATACCTGCCCAGCTCCCAGGGGCCGCTTTTTTCCTGACAGGTGTCCAAAACTCTTCAGGTTTCTTCCAATGCTGTTACACCTTCAACATACTGAAAATTGGAATAAAATTCAACATATAACAAATGTGACATGTAAATACAGGAGCTATTATGTGCACTCACAATTACCCATTCCATTCAATTAAACTATTTTCAGCTGTCACTAAATTTTCAGCTCATGTCTCAGGTGAGATATTCATATCTACATCTTTGGAGTTCATTCTGCCAAAGAATCCAGAGTAGAATTTTCCCCCATTGGTGGAAGGAGGAAGAGCATTGAAAACAGATTTTTATTTTTTTAATGGTGTGGAACCCCCTAAATTCTCATACATTTGTAAGGGTATTTTCCTACAGGTGACCTTGCATGAGGACAGCACCTTTCAGGATTGGGACCTCCAGTCACATAACGTCTCATGCACAAGAAATATGAATACAGTAAAATGTAACAGCTTTGTACCTCATGATTACATTGGGAATAGTGGTTTTGCTCGAACAAGAAATAAAAAGAGAAACTATTTTTCTTTAATTTATTTCGTTCCCTGATAGTATGAATTAATTCAAGTAGAATAGTGACATGATTCAGGAAAAACTTACTGATCTGAGCTGCTTTTGTTAATTATTCTACACTCCTGGTGTGTATGTGAGTTGTATTCTCAAATTTGCCTTAGCCACCTTAAGTAAGGAACACCCACAGAGCCTGAGAGGAACTCATGTATATTTAATTACAAAAAACCACTTTGCGGTCTTTTACTGACACCCAGTGGTCAGACAGAGAGGGTTTGTGAGAAGCAGGAGAAAAGATAGAGCAGCCTGGAGACATCTCAGACGACGGCATTTATCTCACAGGATAAGCAGTTGTTTGATTGACTGGATAAAAGCACACATGGAACTTAAACTGGGACTTGCAAGATCAGCAGGTCAAGCTCTGTGCTTAGCTCCACTTGGGAAATATCTGGTGTACTCAATAGGAACCACAATATCTGGTGTACTCAATAGGAACCACATCCAAAGGATGGATCTGGCCCTACAAGAGGATGTGGGGCTTTTCAGGCTTGTTCCTTCTTTTCTTGGACCACAGCACCAGACATGAACAATCCATCCACTGGAAAGGACACCAGAAACCCTGAAAAGAAAAACAAAACAAAGAGACAATTTACAGCATGACTGTTGTTCAGGATTTCTGAGCAAACTTTATTTATGTATTGCAGAACCGCATTTCCATTAAAATGAAAGCCTTCTCTGGCCTTTTCCTGCACAGTAAACTGAGCTAGCTGATCAGCTAAGGCTCTGTCTTGTGCAAGCACTGCAGCTGTCTTTGATACTAAACAGAGCTGGATGCTAACAGGCAAATCAGACTTACTATGATTCCCAGCTCAATTCCAAGCCTCTGATAAACAAGCAGCTGAAAAATTCCCTCTGCACGCTCTTCCCTCAGCCATGGCCAGGCACAGGGGGCATTTGCTTTTCCTCTCAGTAGAGGCACCTGGCAGGCAGGACTGGGAACAGGTAACCAGCCAAATGGGGGAGGAATGGACAGGGAATAAAAACAATCCTTCCTGAAATCCCTGCTGTCTGCATGAAGGTACCACCACACAAAATACGGAGCTGCTCAGAGAACTACACCATAATTACATTTTCTGCACAGTGATGATGGCATCAGAGAGGTCATGGCTGTCACTCACAGCTCTGCCAGAATGCAAAGACAAAAGTGTGGATGCCATTTCCATGCCAAAACACATCTGCAATGAAACACTCTGGCAAATAGATAACAAGGAAAGCCTCCTGGCAGCACAGAAGAGCTGAAAACAGGTGTGGACAAACCATGTTGTTGAGTATAGATAAATAATTTTTCAAAAATCAAATGGAAAACCCCCAGAAACAAACTTTATTGTAAAACCTACCTGGAAGCTGGGGACCAGCAAACAGTTACAGCATCAGATGACCCACTAATGGCAAGTTGTTTTTTTTAATTTTTATTTTTTAATGAACTGTAGATCTGCAAAAACTGCTTTGTACTTCCCACATGATGTCCTCAGACACAGGAACACACCAATTTTCTTTGGACAAGGAAGTAACAAGAACATTAATTTATAATGCAAATACTGCAAACACTTTGCTCCCTTTCTAATGCATTATATTTCTTAAACTTACCTTTTACTTCAACTTTGTGTGCTTTTCCAGAATAAAGATCACAGAAATCAGCTTTCCTTGAACTCCAAATGGGGAATGCTGTAGGTGTTAAAAACCTACTATTGCATCAGAAATGGAAATAAAAGTGCTCCCAATGACATCAAACACTAATTCCTATGGAAAATCTCTGCTGAGATGTCTCTTCCTGCCTTTCTTGCCAAACTACAACATACAAATGAGTGGAAAGGCTGAGAAAATTTGGATTATTCAGCCTGGAGAAGGCTTCAGGGTGACCTCAAGCATCCTTCCAGTACCTGAAGGTAGTCTACAAAAAAGATGGAAAGGGCCTATTCACAAGGGCCTAGAGTGACAGGACAAGGGGGAATGGTTTTAAACTGAAAGCAGTCAGGTCTAGATTAGATAATTGTGAAGACATTCCTTTCTGTGAGGGTGGTGAGGCCCTGGCACAGGGTGCCCAGAGAAGCTGTGGCTGCCCCTGGATCTCTGGCAGTGTCCAAGGCCAGGCTGGGTGGGGCTTGGAGCACCCTGGCATAGTAGAAGGTGTCCCTGCCCATGGCATGGATTGAATGGAGATGAGCTTTTAGCTCCCTTACAGCCCAAACCATGCTGTGACACTATGAATCTATTAAAAGAATGACCAATGAACTGATATAAGATTTGATTTCCCACTTACACTTTTTCTTCAGCACTTGATGTATTCTAGGACTCAGAATCTCTGTTACAGTTTCACAGGCTTGCAAGAAATCAGACATGACATTTTTCAGCAAACTTTCCTCCAAAGGTATTAATGAACTTAAAGAATTCAACCCATCATTTTTTTTCTTCTTTTGCTCCTGCTCATCTTACAATCAGAAATCTTAAATGTTTTTTTCTTGTGTTTCTTAAAAATTCAGGTTTTCCAACTCAGTCTCAGAGCACAGAGAAACCCTTTTCCCACCAGTGAAATAAAGCCCTTTTTACTTCAGCCTTTCTCACTTGCTTGTCCCTCCCTTTCTAAAAGACTAAAGAAGTAACTGAGTGATGCAGTTTGGCTGCTGTTCAGCTGAACTCAGGGACACAGAGAGAGTGCAAATGTTCCCAAATGAAAGGAAGAGAAAGTACTTCTAGATTATACAAATAATCATCATTAGTTGTTGTTTCCTGTCAGGTGTTGGATCCAAAGGCTTCTGTCCTCAGGAAGATGAATGAAATTGTGGAAGAACGAGGCACCCTGACAGTTCTAACAAGCCAAATTTAATCTAAAATGATTTTGTTCTTATCTTCAAGAAAATGAGGCCCATAAGAGAGGTGCTGCTGTCCCATAGAATATCACATTCTAACTCCTCCCTATATCTGTCTGGAGAAAAATCTTCATCTGCAGTCTCAGAGCTGTGGCTGAGAGTCTGAGCTGGAACTACAATTTTCCTCACCTGCTTGTGAGGTTTGCACTCACAACCACAGCACACCATAAAAGCTGTAGATGTGCAAAGTCACTGAAGGAGCATTCCATATAAAGCCATGAGCTGTAAGAGAAAGCACAGACACATTTTGGCAAGCGAGTGTTCTGGCTAAGCAGGCCACATATAAAAAGATTATTTTGCATATTTACAGAGACCAAGTAGATATAAGCTAATAAGCCCCAAATTCTGAAGAAAAGCAAGACTGACCACACCAATTTGGAACCTGGCCAAAGCCCTAAATGTTGTGTTGCTCTCACGAGTCTGTAACCATCTGACCTTTATGAATGCTGGGGCAGCACAACCTTAGCAAGTCCATGGAGCTCTGCCAGTTCCTAACAGATCTGGCCCTTATATTACATTTTTTTTCTCACAACCACTGCAAAATTCAAGAACTACTCCATGCAATTTGGTAAGGGGTGGGGGGGGAGGAAAAAAAAAATCTGTATTCAAATGGTCAGAGCATCAAGTCACAGTGTGAGCATTCCAGAGAGAAATCCTACAAGACATGTGCTGGCTAAATCTTGGCTCTGCATGAGGTCGCAGTGAGGTCACACCAGAATGACTTGTGACAGAATTTTTAGTCCAATCATACTTAAGGAATGCTCATATGTTCCTGTGAATATTCCTGTGAAAATTCCTGTGAATTCCAGCCTGTTTTTTTAGCCAGATGAAGTGTTTAAATTTACCTCATCCCAGGGATATAGGACAGTAAGATGTTTAATGTTTGCCTCACACTACACACAGCTGAGTAGCAGGATAATGCACTTAAGTGTCTGCTTTGCTTTTCCCAATTAGACTGAATTTGAGGATGCTTGGAGGGAAACCTGCCCCTCTGCCACATTCCTGTTTTGGACAGGAGCAGGAGACCACCAAGAAAAGAGATGGGGTGCTGCAGGAAACAAGGTTTGTGACTGGATAGCTTGGCTCCCTCTCACTTTACTGGTGCCTCTCTCTCACATAAACCAGGCTCCATTCCAGTCCCATTTCGTGTTCCACTGCAAACTGTGCTGCAAAACAGGCTTCCAAATCCCAGTGTAGGTTTTATAAATCATGATAAGGCTGTGGAGTTAATTTTTATTTATATAACATTTCAGGCTCTCTACATAAACATTTGTAAGTTGTGTGGAGGAACACACTCTTCAGCTGCCCAGCAGACGAAATGCTGCAAAAAAATGTTGGGCCACAGGATGCCAGTCAGTGCAATAATCAGTGAGCTTGGTAGTTTGTTTCTGAGGGCTTTTATTATTCCAGTGTAGATAATACACTGGAATGTATTATCTACACTGGAACAAGTGGAATAAGTATGTTAGATATACTTCAGCTGCCACCTCTGAACTTTCAAAAAGAAGCAGTGAATTCCTGATACCATTTTAATTCAGCAACTTGAAATTCAATTTTGCTGATGGAAGGAGACATTCCCTTGCAGAGGGAGCACTTGAGACATAATCCTTGCTGTGCTAGCCTTTATCACAGAATCTGGGATAACTGCAGGTCACAGCCTACAGGACTGAAAATCTCAGCATTCTCTTCTAAGTAAGAAGAACAACAGAGCAAAAAGTGACTCCTAGGAGAAAAGCCAGGTTACAAACTATAGGTACTCAGGGAATCATCAAGCAAATTCTGCTAGGAGTTATAGGAACATTTAAATCTTGGAAGATCCACTAAGTTTTAACAGAGATACATGGGTCCCAGCATTTGGATAAACCTGGGAATATTTCTTTCCCCCTGGTTGAAGGCCAGTTACCAGTGGAATTCCAGCAGGATTTTGTCCTGGGATCTGTAGTTTCATAGAATCATCAAGGCTGGAAAACTCACCACAACTCAAAATATGTGGGTCTTCTATAACAGTGACTAAAATACTTCCAAACTCCCAAAGTAAACTCACAAAGTCTCCAAGTATTCAGATATTTTAGCACAAATTACAGGCAAATCTGTCTAAAACCTAAGTAATCATTTATGTGTGTAAATGCTGTATATGTGTGTATGCAGCATTTGCAGAGCTAGAATTTAATCAGTTATCAATGTTTTCCTTCCAACTGCAAAAATACGAGTTTTTCAAAGGGAGTGATTAAGCACTGCTGTGGGAGGAAAGATGATGGGGAGAGATGATCAGACATTTCCTGCATTTGACTGAACAAAATGAAATAGTGTGACTCTCTTAATATGAAACAAACATGGCAGGTCTCCACACAAAACATGTCTTATACGAAAGCATTAATTCAATGTGCTGGTCAATAGGTGTTTTTCATTAATAAAGGGGGAAAAAGGCCATTCCCCCCCATAATTTCAAAACACCAAAGAGAAGTCAGATATGGGCTTGGAGGACTCTTTTATCTGCTGAGAGATCAATAACAATAATTAGAGACTGGAAGGTACTGCAGGGTTTTTTGTAGCACAACTGAAACAAATGTTTCACAGCAACAGAAGAATCACAGATGGCCTGGAATGAAACAGAAATTCTGCAGGATTTAGAATGTAGCAGATGATCACAGAACTTTCACTGCTGACATTATCATTAAATAACTCTGATAAAAGAGATTTTTAAAACCTGCTCAAAACAGTGCCCACGTTAAAGGATGTAATCCAGTGAACCATTATCAGCTTTTTCCCACCACCTGTTGGAGGGCCAGTGCACCATGAATATAAACAAGCAGAAAACTGAGAGATTGCTACACCCAGAAATGATCTGGTGCTGTGACAAGGAGGTCAAATTTTAGGAGAAAGGCAGAAAGTCTGGCCCAATAAATGAGGATGGCAGTGAGGTACATCAGCGCTGCCAAGTTTCTGTGAGCAGAAGTGATTTAGGACAAAACTTTAACCTGATCTCTAAGAAATTACTGCACTTAAGGACAGTGTGTGTTCATGCATGGAGGAATCTTCTTCCTGACCTGATTTCAAGCAAGTAGGAAAGGTCTTAAGGGTCTTAAACAGAGATCTGAGAAAATTCTGATTTCCTACAAGCTGAGGAAAAGAGGACAAGGGAAGAGTTTACTAATGCCACTTCTGAGGCAAGTCTCACTAACTTTCCTTTTATGAGACAAAAATGTGGGAAGAAACCCTAAATGGGACCAGTATGTCTTACTGCTCACTGAATTTTTGTCCAAAAGTCAAAAGAAAGCCATAGACCTTGAGCACAGAACTTTCTGCCTTTCTTATTTCTGTTATTTGAAATACACAATACACAAATCTTCAAAAAACATTACTCCTTATTACCTACTTGATTATTTCTTAAATCTCTTTGTATATTTTTAGTCACTTGGGGGTTTTGCACATTATGAAGCAGAGCACAGGGTTTTCTGCTTAACAATTTGCAGGAGTTAATAGCCATTACACTATGAAAAAATACACATAAACACAGTTCAGATGCCTAGATGTATTTTTTCTTAATAACTTTTTTCCCCATTGTACATTATCTTTATGCAAGACTATGCTTTATTGAGAAGCTAAGAAACATATCAGGTGTCACATAAATCTGAAGTGAGAGTCAACAAAACAGAAGACTTAACACAAGGTTGCAGTTAATTTAAGATTGCTGTTCATTGCCAATTTTCCCCATTTATTGTGCTTTCTCTTCCAAATGTTCCTTGGGTTTTTTTTTTTATTCCCTCTATAGTAATTTCTGTGTTCATCTTTGCCAGAACACTCGAAATTCTGTCTACAGGCCAATATTTTTTGTTCTTCTGGGTCTCTACTTTGTTACTTTGAGGCTTCTCTCATTCTTTTTTGCTATATTAGTGCTAATTTAAGAGTTGCACTCCCTCTCTGGACAATCTGTTCAGGGCTCAGGCAGCGCCTAGGGAAGAAATTCTGCCTCCTGTGCTGAGGAAATTCCTGGGAATCAGTTCCTGCCTGTTCCTCTGGTGCCATTGCTGGTGCTCTGTTGAGAGAAACTCGACAGTGATTTCTATGTAGATATTTTGGTTTAGTATTAATTATACTTTGATTAATTTAATAGCAACTGCCACTGCAGCAAGGTTTGTGTTAGCAGTAAACCATATTCAGTCAGGGACTGGGCATCACCCTGCTAGACAAAAACCCAATCCCTGGTCAGCCATATTGCAGAGCTTCCATACAAAAATCCATCAGACCCCACAGAAATTGCCAAGTACAGAGCACCTGCAGCTTGAGTCGGGGGGCTGACATAACAGGACAGGTCCCACCATAATATTTTCAGTGAATTTACTGTTTCTTGCTGAAATTTCATCCAATTTATGCCACATCTCCATTTTCAGGCTCAGGCACAACAGCTCTAAAGCACACAGCTATGAACATGACCATATGCACAAACACATAGAAGCATGGAAAGCCAGTCCTTTCCCATCACTCAAATACTCTATATCCTATTTTTGTCCTGATTTTTTCTGCAACATTTTCCATAATTTCTGCCCCAAATCACCAGTGATTTTTAAAAAGGGACAAATCAACCCCAATCCCCTGCATCTTACTCTGAGGGGGAGAGGAACTCCAGTCTCAGGCCCAGAGCAGGCGCCACACTAGCACTCACTGCAGGAGCAGGATAAAGGTTTCCACTGTGAACACAATAAAAATCTAGGGCTCAAAGAATCCTATCAGGGTCCCTCCATCCAAACAAAACACCCAGTTGTGAAAATACTGCTCACACACAGCCTGAAACACCCCTTGGATGCACTAAGACCCAACAGACTGGACTTAACTGCAGGTACTAAAATTTATGTGTTGGATTTTATTAATAACTTTCAAGAAATACCATGAAAATAAAACTTGATTGTACAAGACCTTGCTCATAGCCAAGCATAAAAGAAAGAAGCCTCAACTTCACACAGGTGTTACTGACTGCAGTAGAAGTGCAGAATATATTTTCTAGTTCTTATCATCTGTTATAAACATTTCAGTTGTTTCCAAACATTGCATAACGAGGGCTGTTAATGTAACATTTTCCAAGGGAAAAAGGTTCATAAGTAGTTTTCAGGGACCTCAGTTAAAGCTGCCCATGTCCATGATTCCAGCAATATCTGAAGAGCCAACAAAAGGATGCATTTCAGGAAAGGCACACGTTCTCCAGAGTACTGAAACACTTCCAGCACGTTGGAAATGCCCATGACAGATAAGAGATTTCAACCCATTTGTTGAAAGCCTTTGGAAAAGACAGAGAATAGAGCTGTTAAAGGAAAGTGAGCGCTCTTTCACACCTCTTTCAGCACTGTGCCTTGGACAATGCAGCTATTTAGGAAAACAGGCTTGTATTTTCTTGTCCAGTGCTTGTTCCATTTGATCAATAGTGAATCAGGTGCAGCAAACATCTCATTTTACACCTGTGTTGCACAGAAACTTTGGCCTTGGAACACCTGTTAAGGCTGTTTCAAGATCTTTCCCCTGGACACCAACTCTCTCAGCTGCTAGTAATAAGAAACAAAGCAGAACTACCACATGGACACGGTCCCTGGGAGGGGGGAGTGCCAAAGAAAGCAGCACAAGTTTTACAAGGATGCATGTGGTATTTTTTTCCCTTGGCAGCACAACCTCAGGACACCAGGCTGGATGCCAAGTGCTCCAAGTGTCAAGGAAACAGGATTTGCTACAGGTTCTTCTAAGCTTTGATCATCTATTTCTGTAAAATAACTGAGTTTGTAAAAATGGTTACAGAGAAATTCTGTGGGAAAAGTAGTGTTACAAATTTTGATCAAGTGGGAGATGCCGGTTTTAAAAGTTTTTGACATCACAGACTTGCGTTAGCAATTATTTATTTACCATTGCCCTTGTAAGCTGTGTCATCTAGCTGGCCTTTATTTGTTCCTGTAAAATAGTTCAGAGAGCATTTTTAGATTATGAAATTTATGCATCTGTAGAGGATTATCTATTTCAGTAATGTCATCTGTGTGCAACCACAAGATTTACTGACTAGAGCACATTTTCTCTGGCAACATTTGGCCTTTCTTGCTAAGATTCAATCCAATTAGAATTGATTTCAATGGAAAAATATGATAATAACAGGAAAAGAGCCAATTAGTTATAAATCCACTACAGATAAAGGTTGAAAATTCTGTTCCTTAACAAATCAGTATGGCAAAACTATATAGAATGCATATATTAATATAGGATGGAGGTGTATTTAAATCATTTCCTGTCTGATGACTGAAGGAAGTGATGGGAGTGGTATCATTGCCTCTAGCACCTGGGAAAATGTGATTTTCTGAAAGGCCCAGTACTGTCAAGAAGCTGGGATTAATCTCACAGGACATGGTGGTGTGATTTTTTTGGTACCAGTTTTTAAGGTCCTGTTCACATCTGTAAAGATTTTAAGAATTCCTTGTTTTGGCTACTGTCACAGAGGGGGAATAGAGAGCAGGGAAAACCCCTAAAGGCAACTTGACTTAGTAAGGGGAAGTTAAACTGTTGCATGGAGAAGCCTCAAAATTTGATAACCTTATCACTTGTGCAGCAAATCCTACCACATCCACAAGCACACTGAATGCCATTCTAAAACAAGCTCGGGGAAAAGATGAAAGAGCTGACACATCCCCAAAGATTTAGCAGGTTTAGAGACAGAAACCAGCTTTCTACATGAGAGTAATATAAGCAAAGCATGTTATTTGTTTAATGGTTCTCTGATGGAAGGCAACAATCCCACCTGGCTAGCACTACATTAAAATGAATTTAATCATCCTAATGGAGGAGGTGGATGCTTTGGGAAAGAGAAAATCTATAATGATACTTTTAGAAGGGTACTTATTCTCTCTTTCCTAAGCAAAAAGACTCTGCCTAATTTTTTAAGCACATAAAAACAGAAAAGTTGTCCAGTATAGAATGGGAACTATGAATAATTCCAGGTTATGGAAAGAAAGGACAGAGGAGAGAAGATAGATAAAAACTTTCACTTCTGTATAGTCTGAGGTTTCAGTTTAATGTTAAAGTTGTTTGGGGTTTTTTACCCCAAAGTCAAGTTGTGCTTTGTCTGATCTCCACTTTTCAGCAAGTAGGAAAGTATTTTATGAAAACTCCATTCTAAATATTTTGAGGCAGAGTTCACATTATAAATTTTAGGGTCAAATGACCTTGCCTTTACCAGTTGCTTTGCTTTTGTTATCTGAAAAAAATTGCAGATCCAGTCAGATTACTCATAACAGTTTCAAATGAGAGGACTGCGGGAAATGTCCCCATTTCTTGTGGCTTTTTGTTACAACCATGGTCACATAGGTAGAGACAGTGTAGGAAAGGACAGAGGAGAGCTCTCAATGATGGACCTGATTTTCTGTGTCTTGTGGGTCAAGAGGAACAGAAGGCTCAAGTTCTACCAAAAGAATTGAGAAATGGGGTGATTTCCACAGCTTTGCTCTAAAATGCAGCAATATTTGCATTTCACAGCCACAATAAAAGCAGAAAGGCAAAGACCTACACTGCTGGCTGGCTCAGCTGAGTGCTGCTCCTTTCCACCTTCTTCCCCTTCTCCTATCTCATCCTAGAAATAGTTTTTGCACTCTGCTTTCTCCTGGCTGGTGGCCAGCGTGAAGGCCCCACATCTGGGGCAATGTCTCACACTGCCTCGCTTGCTCTCCTCAGCAAAATAGAAACACTGAGACCAACAAGGCTGGGGACCACCCTGCCTGAGATCTTCTCCTGCAAGTGTTTATTTCTTGGTTTTCTTTTTGCTTTAGTGCAATCCTGAATTCAGAAGCTTCTGCCTTCACGAAAGATGCTCAAAGTCCATAAACCTCCACTGGTTCATTGAACCAAAGCCACTCCACAGTCACTTGGAGTTTTAAAAACAGTTTATTACATTTATAATAAATCTTTGTTATTACTGCAGATTAGGTCTCATTGCACAAAGATAATAAATAAAAACATCTGAAGAGCAGATGATTCCCTCCAGCCCTGGTATATAAGGCAAGGACTCAATTCTGGCAATTGCACAGATCTCAACTTTGTCCCTCTCTGCTTGGCTACAGGGACTTCTGAAAATCATTAAGAAATTAAAAACCTGCCAAAGTGAGTTCAGAACCTCACGTTTTCTACACCAGATTTATTGTCCCAGCACAAGACTGCTCTGGATTCCAGCTCTGGGGACAACAAAAAGGCTCCTAATGACCTGGATAATGGATATGAGAAGGGACCAGGGAGGTTAGAAATAATCTTGCCCTCGGCCAGCTGCACAGCCAGCCCTCCCTTGGGACTCTGCAGGTGTTTGACTGAGCCCTTAGATTTGGGAGGGTTGCTTGGTTTGTTTGTTTCCTTCTAAAACTGCAAAAACTTTAACACTTACCAGCAATTTTGGAAGATGGTTTTGTCAAGCATTTGAGGTCATAGCTCTTAATTTCCGTGCAATAAGTGGGCTCTCTGAAATACACTTCACAACAAAATCCAAACAAGCATTTGTTCTAGATTTCTTCAATCAGCGTATCCTACAGTCTTGCTTCTATTATTTAGTGGTGTTCACAGTAAATGGAACAAATTACTAATGGAGTTGTTTTATGGAGTTTACAGTTGGACTCAATGGTCTAAAAGGTCTTTTCCAACCTAAATGATTTTATGATTTCTATCTCACATAGCATTTTCTCTTAAACACAGTAACATTCTGAGCCAGCATCCAGGCCCCAGTGATGACTGGGTGATATCTTACAAGTTGAGTACGATATCAGAATTAAATTATGTTGTTTATTATTCTCTTTTAATAAAATCAGCCAGATTTCTTGCCTGATGAAAATGGAAGGAACACGCAACCTTTTACATAGCTCTTAACATTTGTCTTTTCAGTCTGGCTCTAATAGTTAGGGCCTGAGTGGTGAGGCAGAATTTAGCCCTTGTCCTAGCCTTAAATTTCCCTCTCAGCTCTCCTGTAGGCTCCTTTCAGGTATTGGAAAATCCTGTAAGATTTCTCCAGGGTGAATAATCCTAACTCTCTCAGCCTGTCTTCACAGAAGACATCTTCTTTCAGAGAGTTTCTGTGCTTCTGTTCAGAATAATGGTTTCAATTTTTACTTCAATTGTTTAAATAATTTACCAAAGGAAAGAGAAAGCAAGAAAAAGACAAATCCTTTGGAAATGCACAACAGATGCACTGGTGCATGTTGGGACTGAGGCAGAACAGACTGGGAGCTGTCATCACCCCTCGGAGCCACATTCCTTCCCCAGCTCATGTGGCCCACACCTGGGACATGCTTGGGAGGCTCCCAGGTTCAAAGCAAATGCTTCTACCTTTGTTCTGCCTGCAAGTCTTTTTAATTTCAGCATTCTCCCTCATCATCACTGTGCTCTTTCACTAGGAGTGTCTCTGACCAAATACCAAGACATGTTGAGGTTTTTTTTGTTTTCTTATTTATTTGTTCGGGTTTTAGTATATAGGAAATAACTGGAGGTGTTTTGTTTGTGGGTTTTTTGTTTGTGAGGTTGGATTTTTTTTCTAGCCAAAGGAAATATTAGGAGCTAGAGCTAAAAGTTAGATGAAAGTCACATTAGAGAAAGTTCAGTAGGTGAAAGTTTGAGGACTCTTGGCAATCTCTGGGCATTTGTTACATTGCAGGATGACATTGCAAATTTTTCTTTAAGATGATGTAAAAATAGTAACAAATAATTGCACCAAAAATGTGTGGCATGAAGTGCAAATAGATTTTATATCTTTACTATTAAATTCCCAATCCAAGTGTGAGTAAGGACAAAACTGAGTCAAACATGATTCAGTTATCCTTGAATTTTATTATTTTATTAAATATTTATGGATATGACTAAACTCCCATCAAGCATGACACTGATGCAATACTAAAACTAATAAAAGACTTTGACCATTTTATCCTGATTAGTCTCTATAGACTTTTCTCACTAATGCACCATCAGAGCTGCAGAACTTCTCATGAGCTGCTGAATCACCAACAGCTGAAATATCTCCCACAGGCTGCTCTTGAGCAGCATAAATCTCTTTTTCCTTTTTGGATAAGACAAATTATGCAAAAATCTGAGATATGTCCTCGCATTAGGAGGACTTTAAAGTGACAACACAAATACTGAACAGTAACTAAACCATCAAGAGATGGGGTTAAAAAAGATTGAGGAAAGTCTGGTCCTGGCAGTGCTGAAGTGTACCCATCCAAAAAGTGCTGCCATTTGGGGTGGACAAAGTGTACTGCAAGATTTGTTTATATTTGAAGCAAACATGTCCTGGACCACATGGAAAGCTGCAAGGCTGACGTACAGAGATTATCCCTGCTGATAAAAGAAGCACTCAGGAACATCACTAATTATCCAAAGGAACAAAAAGGAGGATCAGCACAGCTGAAGGGGGAAATTCCAGCTGGAAAAATTGGCAGTGCTTTGCTTTTAGTTTTACTGTACGACAACTTAGTGCTGCTACAAATAAATGTCAGTTTTTGCTTTTTGGTCAAAAATAGGAAAATGATTTGGAAAATGCTTCTGATTGCTAAGGAGGTATCTAGACTTCAGATGAAACGTGTAATTAGCTCTAAAATAGCTTAAAATAAAAACAATAAAAAAATATAACCCAAGGTTTCAAATGAAAGTTGTCCACTATTTATCAATAAAAAAAGTTTAAAATAAGTAGAAAAGAAAAAAGAAATAAGTAGAGATATCTACAATTAAGGTGCACTTTAAACTTATGATTAACATTATTAAAATACAGTATCTTTCAAGTGCCATGGGAAAAGTTAAAAATTGAAGGACAGGAGAAGGAAAAAAAAAGAGAAAAGCCAAACAAAACTTGTAATGGGAAGAAAGGGAAAACAAATATTATGAAGTGAATAGAAACAATAAAGAAAATCCTGTCTGCTCCTTTTGGGCGGGACAGGGTTTTGGGTGTTCCAATGGGAACACTAAACTGGAGAATACCATTCCTAAATCTCAACAATCCCTCCACAGTACTTTAAAATATTGCCCTGGAGCTCAGGGAAGGGAAAAATGAGAATTAATCCATAATTGACAACAGTGATGCTGTTTGTGTAAAACAGAGGGTCAGACTATAGCCCACAAGGTCACTTTAATAGACTACATCATTGCTTTTAATGTAATATAAATTAATATTGCAGCAGGCATCACAGGCATGATCTATTTACACCCTGTTGCTGGTTAACAGTGACCACTGAAGCAAGACCAAAGGATGAAAAGCTCTTGCAGTCCTTCTGCTACAACCAAGACCAAGAGCCAAGGTAAGAATGCCACAGGAGGACTGCTCAAGTTAAATAGGATTGGGGTCAAGTACCTACAGTAGTACAGTGAATTTTTCTCCTGGTGCCTGAGAGAACATGGGACTGGTGTAGCCTAAAGCAACTGTGAGTGCTGCTAATGCCAGCAGATATCAGGCAGCTGAATTCCTAACACAAACACCAGGAAAAATGTCCTACAACATCACAGACATCTGCGCATGAGCCTCAACAGGATCCACACTGACTTTCATGCTCTATCTCAGTCCAGCAATGGGCAAATGCTCAGGGACCCAGGTTATTAAAAGCTCGAACCGGGCTAAATTAGGCAGATTTTCAATCTTTGCAATGTATGAGAGGGCAGAAAATAATCAACAATGCACCTCTGCCTGATTCTGCCCAGCCACCCACATCACACTGTTAGAATCCAAGACTTAGGTCAGCTTTGCCTCTCTTCATTGTAAACAATTTTTACACCTGACCAAATGAGAAGAGGTGCTGTACTCTAAAAAGGTGGAATTCAGTTCAAGTATAAACACACACATCTGACACCTAAATTTCCATTTCTAGTACCTGACTGCCAAAATGACTGTATTTGAACACCCAGTGTTCAACTTTGCCCTCACAGTGTTTCTCTCTGCTTACACAATAAAGTGGCCAAGAAATCTGGTCCTGACTTTTGTCTCTGTCCAGACCATATTCGAAACACATTCCCTCTACCTAGGTAGATGCTGTTAAATAGAAATACAAGAGAAGACAATGCATTCTCTACAGCTGCCTATCTGATGAGAAAACCATCCAAAAATGACAAAGCTACTACATATTTATGTTCACACAAGCAGGAAGTAGATTTAGAGCTTATCTTTGAATTTTGTAGCACTAAATTGCACTAGTAGCAAGCTTTGATTGCAACCAGACAGTGGTGTGGATGATTCACATCCCTAGAGTTTTTTTCTAAATCTCCATACCCCATTCCTTGTTCCCCAGGATAGGTAAACCCCTCACTTTATACACTTTATTTCTATATCTTACTTGCTAAATTCAGTAATAATCAACCTGTGCAACATTTATTCCGAAGTTAGTAATGAGGTTCATAGCAGTTTGAGTTTTGCCACAGAAGTGTTCCTTGAATGTCTTTATTATGAAAAAGGAGAAAGGCAGTGCTTTGGATTAAATGAGCCAGATCTTCAGCTGTGGAAGGATAATTTTGTTTCACTCCAGTGGGACAATGCTGTTTTAAAGCCAATTCCCCTGACCTAGAGAATCTTCCCTGATTTCATCTCTCCAGTTGGACTTTTCCAGCTTGTAATTAAGTATTCACTGGGTACCAGGGAAACAAAGAATAAAGAAAAAGGGGAAAAATAAGCCCTTTGTAGAGGTTCCAGTCCTCTGGTCCAAGAAATATTTAATTATTTCAGCGAAGTGGAAATGCTTTTCTGGAGAGGCTGAGAGAGTTCTCCAATGGTGGTTATGGAGACAAGAGAGAAAAAAAAAAATAGAAAACTGGACCTAGGAAACCCAAGGGATCTCTATAGGGAAAAGAGGTGCCTGCTTAACTCTTTCAAACAACATAAATAGTTATACTCACCATGTGAGTTTTCAAGGAAAAGTGTAGTTCAACAGAAAATTATTTTTTTTCATCTACATGTTTACTATTCCTTTAAAATTGTTGGTTTATCCTATCATTCAGGTATCAAGGAAGGAAAGCAATGTGAAATTCATCAGATTTAAGGTGCCCGCTTCTGTGATGAAGATGGGATATTTGCTGTGATGGTTTCTGCTAAATTATGCTGCACAAAGCTGCAAAACCGAGGGGGAGGTACCCTAAAAAGAAGGTGGTATTTGTGACACAGGGATATTTTAAAGCAGCAATGCATAAGCAGTGTTGCACACACTGTGTACCTCTTCCAGGAACAGGGGCTGGCTCCAGCTGCCAGCTCAGAGGCACAGGGAGGCTTTGCTGGGAGATGTCCGGGGCATCCCGCAGCAGCCACTGCCAGTGGCTCCATGTGCAGAACTTCTTCCCTGGCTCCATGTGCAGAACTCCTTCCCTGGCTCCACGTGCAGAACACCTTTTCTGGCTCCATGTGCAGAACTCCTTCCCTGGGTCCATGTGCAGAACACCTTCCTGAGCCTTCCCAGCGCTGGGCTCCCTGACTTCCAAGAACCCGGGGGCCTCTTCAAACAAGGCTGAAAGGAGAGAGGCTTTCGAGTCAGCTGGCAGCATCTGTGCATTTTTGAGCGAGTTTGGATACAGAGGAGGAGAGCTCGGTTTGTGCTGTGTGCCTGACCCCTCTCAGCCAAGTTCAGAGCAGTGTGAGCTATCAAATGTGACAGGCTGCTGGCAAGCAGCCTCAGGCTTTTGGCTGGAATCTCTTCCAGGCCCAGCTGGGTTTAATTAAACTCAGCAACAGTTCTTGCAATAACTAGTTCCTACCTCATTCTTCAGAAATTGCTTAGTGTTCAAATGTAAATACCTTCAGTTCATACCTTGCTCACCCTTCCCCCACTTTGGATAAACTGACACCAACAAATGCAAGATTTTTAGAATAAGCCCTTAAAAGCTGAATCAGGAAGGAACATGGCACGTGCAGACCTGCATTTTTGTCTCCTGGTTTGTCATCGTGAATTCCATCCTGCTAATCCAACATTCTAAATATGAATAAAAACCCCACCACACATTTATTTCTCTAGACTTTATGGTAAATGGAGGAGTTGTCCATAATTGACTGGCAGGCTGGTCCAGCCAAACTGTTATCAAATTCTGCCTAGAAAATTTGGAGTAATTGTCCAAAAGAAGCCTCAGTTGTGCCATAACTCAAAGTGTTTGCAGGACCAGGTAATGGCTACATTAGAGCAACGAGCATTTAAAATCAAGATAATCTTTTCCACACTATTCTACTACTGTACGGAGATTTGCTGTGAGAAACATGAATAATCCATCCCAACCTTTAAAAGATGCAAAATAGTGTAACTGGAACAAACACATGAATCTTTTTCAATGTGAATGAAAACAATAATTATTTTCCACTCAATTATTGAAAAAGAAAACCCAAAACACAAACTAATTTTCATAATCCAGTAATCTCCAGATCTTTCCTGAGAGGAGCCCAGGTTAAAATTACAAATTACAATAATGACTTTCTATGAAGCCAGATGACATTTGCACAGTTTTAAAGTCCCTGATCATCCTCTCATTTGCAGAGGAATACAGCTCTCTACCCAAATAAAAAGAAATATAATACTTTCTTTTTCTTTTTAATGAACTTCACGTAGTTTTGCTTGCTAGATTTCCAAACCCTAATGTAACACTTGTTCTGCTAAGCATTTGAAAGTAGTTGGATCATTCAGCTGCCTAAAGGCCCTTGTGAATGGAAGCCAAGATTTTTATGATCCTGCAAAATGTCCAGTATTACCCTGGAATACTGTACTGTTTTGTCATTGCATTCCTTAGGTAATGACTCTCCCCACCAAGAATTCTCCCCTTTTTTGAGGAGCTGGAATAATCTCCCTGGCCTGGGCTCTCTCCACCACATTGTGCTAACCTGACAATCCCCCTGAGGAGCCTGCAGGGCTTCTTCAGCAGTCACATTTTAAACACTGTTCCATTTTACAAGTAGAATTTCTGTAAATAATGTCTTACTTTAAGTAGTCAGTATGGATAGCAGAAAGGATGGAATGCCAGTTAACTTCAGAAATAATTCCTCAGAGAATGGCTGAAGGCACAATGCTGGTCAGTTAAGTCCCTCTCTCTAAAAATATCAATAAACATCACATTGCAAGGTCCTAAATTTATTGTTTTTACTCCCCTTTGGAAAAAAATTGCTCATTTCTCTAGAAATTTTTTATAGTTGCCAGTACAAAATGGTGCAACAAGAAACTTTATGGGTTGAAATCTAGAAAACCACTTCTGCTCACAAAAGGACTGAGAATTTGAGCTCAATCTCCAATATCAGCACATTTAGTGAT
Source organism: Anomalospiza imberbis (assembly GCF_031753505.1). Taxonomy (NCBI): domain Eukaryota; kingdom Metazoa; phylum Chordata; class Aves; order Passeriformes; family Viduidae; genus Anomalospiza; species Anomalospiza imberbis. The sequence goes on from NC_089682.1 coordinate 32,364,681, forward strand.
ACAGTTCCACCTACCATAGCCTGTCTGCTGGTCCAAGTATTTCTTTTAAAAACAAGTAAAAAAATCATCACATTCCTTTGTGAAGTTAATTCCTATTCCAGTAAACTTTCCATTGTAGGACATGCCTTGCAAAGTCACAGTTACCCTTCTAAGGGGAAACCTCTGCAGTGACTTTGTGGGATAATCTCCTGTCTACAAAACCTGACAGCAGCCAGGGAATTCAGCCCTGTGTTTGTCACCACAGAGGGAATAATCCTGGAAAGAACCTCCAGTTGTGGGCTGTGCACACCACACCACCTCTGCAGCATCACGTGGGATCTGCCCACCGGGCTGAGCTGAGCTGCTTTGTGTCCCCTGAGGAGGGCAGGTAAATCAGGAGAGGAGAATTCCAAAAGTGTGGAGGGCATGGAAAGGCTTTCAGTGTCGGGGAAAGAGTGAGAATGGCAGAGTTCAGCAAACAGAGCGAGACAAACAAGTGGACACACATGTGACAGGGGGAAAACAAAACCACATGGGCTTTGAGCACTGAAACACAGATCTGAGAGAGCCAAAACAGACTGCTTAGCTGTATAAAGCATTTAATAAGTTATTATTAGGGTAGAGCCAGGATCCACAGAGAGGGAAGGGATTAGATTCTGCTATAAATTACCAGAGATCACACAGCGTAACACACTCACTCCAGATTTTCAAAACCTGCGAGTGTGTGGGGATGGGGGACGAGGGACAGTGGTAGGAGGATGTGAGAGGAATCAATTCAGGAATGCAGAAAAATGCAACATGTCATCTGCAGTTCACAACCAAGACAGATGGACAAATGGAAAAGGCTGAACCAGTGTGGTAATACCCAATAAAGATGAGAAGAGAGAAATCCAAGGATGGCCCAAGCTACACCGGCTAGGGGAGGCTTTTGGGAGATAGGGTGAGGAGGAGGGGGCAGAAACAGCAGGGGAAAAACAGAGAACAATGAAAGGAGTAGGAACCTTTCAAACCACAGCAGAGCTTCCTTAGACCAAAGCCAAAGTAGAAAAGCTCTCAGGCCACTGGGCAATGTCAAGCCAAAGCTGTGCTTTACCTAAGGGAGGTATTGACAAGGAGGCTGGAAATTAGTTGGGAAGCTATGGAATATTGCATATCTCTGGAAAAAAAAGCTTAAAATATTATCTAATTAATGCCATCTGTATTGATCTATGTTCTACATTAACTCTTCTAATAAAAGCCCCATGTTTCACCCTCAATAAAAGCAGAGTCAGTAATCTCAGAGGGTGTTTTTATATATTTGCTTGTAAAATATTGTTTACAAAATCAAGAGTTTATCTGATTTTAATAATTATGCTCTTAAGGTGGAAAATACAATTCCTGAACAATGGTGTTTTATTTTAAACAGGAACCAGCCAACACAATGTCAAAATACCTTCCTGAATAGCTAAGTGTAGTGTAACTTAAAACACCAGAAACAGTCTGGTGGAAGGAGGCAGGTTCCATATGCATGAAAGGTATGTTCTGAAATTTCCTCCAAGCCTGTGAAGTGCAAGCTGTATTGAAAAAAAAAAAAGATTAGAAAATCAAACCAAGAATACATCCATATTTTAGATTAATTTCTTTTAAAAATAGATTTGCTTACGTAAAATATCTTCAGTGTTCCGAAAATGAGAGAATAGTCATCCATAATTAAAACAATCACTCTGCTGCACACGTATCCTTCCTTTAAGAGGACAGGTAATAACTACTAAAAAATCATTTGGGAAAGACTTAGGTACCACAGTGATGAGAACAGTGCACAAATGAGAGTAGAACAGAAGATGCATAAATTGGGTGGGAATGAAGGATTTGTTACTTCAGCCTTCAGCAATTTAAAGAATATTAAATATAAAAACTTGCAGCAGGAAAAATGTAAGACACTCCTGCTGCATCCCAGAAGGGAACACTCAGCAGAGTAACAAGAGACTTAAGCTGAAGCTCTGTGACAGCCTAAAAACCATCAGACAGTCTGAGTTCCTCTACCTTCCTCACAGATTGTTTCATACACTCTCTGTAAAATTCAATTCTACAGCAATTTATATTAATTATTAATGCCCTGGTGCTCCAGACAAATAATTTTCTAAGAAAGTTCATAGAGAACTATATCATTATCAGAATAAATCAGTTATTCTGGTATGCAAGATGTCTGAATGTTAAATAAGCCAAACTTTTAAAGCATATTCCAGTATTTGTCAATTGGAGTGCAATTGTGAAGTTTTTTCCCTCAAGTCCTGAGATGTAAATTCATCTTGGCGTCTATGGTGACAAAATGAACAGAGCTCTATTTAAATCTCTGTTTCTCAGTGCACAGTATAACTCTGTTCAGTGGTTTCTCATCCAGAGTAGGTGGACTCCCTGCAGCATTGCAAGAGAGAAAAATATGACACTGATAATATAAAGATGTGGGTGTTCTAGGAATAAAAAATGTGATTTTTTGCTAAACCTCATTATGGGAGTTGTGTACTTTCATCTGTTTCTTCTAGCTGATGAAAATAAATTAAAACTGACACTCACCATTTTACTCTATGAGTTTTATTCCAGAGATGTTCTTTTATTATTGATGATTATTACCTATGGAGGTTGTTTCACTAGTCTCGAGTAGGTTTCTCTTTTTCATTACAAAAACACAATAATATTCCTGCTCCGATGGCCTCCTGGAATCCCTGAACATTTCCAGAACACAAACCTGGCTATTGAAACATAGCCACAAAGTGCTCTTTAGTGAGCAATAAAATATTCCCAGCATCAGCACTGGATCCAAGCTTTTGTACACAATTACAGGATTAAATAGCTGCAAGGCACAAGATATTTTAAAGAGTGGCTGAGGCTACCTCTATCTGTGAACACCTACTGGAGATACACCTGGAAATAAGGAAACACAGGTAACTCCACAAATAAATAAGTAGAAATAAGCTGAAGACTTTGTGAAACCCAGAGCCAAGTCCTGTCAAAGCCATGAACAGCACTAAACAAGTATCTTCTTTCCTTTAGTTAATACCTAATTTTGTACTTCATTTTTTCAAAGTTCTACACTGGAAGTAAGTACTTACTCCTGGGAAGGCACTGAATTGTTTTATTGTCCTTAAAACACTCAGATTTCTTTTTTTTTTAAACTTGGTGAGTTTATTTCAGTTCTACTCCTTTAGAAAGTGAAGCAGTAAAGCTTATCAGTGGAAGGTATTTTTCAAGCAGCATCTTTAGCAAGTTTGTCTATCAAAGCACTAACTCTCAAATTAACTCTGAATTTCATGTCTTCATATTGCTGTTGGACACACCAAATCACCCCTAAATCCGTCAGGATGCTAAAAAACCATAGGGAGATAATGCAAAAGTAAAGAATCATTTTCCTCAGCTGAAATATTTCACCTTGGAATTCCCCAAAAGGTGTTTTTCACATTAATCTCAAACACACAATTCTATATTGTTTTCAAAGAAGTGATGCTTCTGTCCCACTCAACAGAGAGGATCGCCAGCAGAGTGAATTAAATCAGGAGTGGAATTACTTAAATAACAAAATTATCAGCACTGAGATGACAATGACACATGGACAGTTTCACTCTAAGAAATACAAGATCTTGATGGGGTTATTTGGAAATTAAATGATATCATAACTTTCGAGGTGTGAAAGTTTCCTACCCTTTTTCTCTTTAATAAACTGAAGATTTTAATAGAGATCTTTTAGCAACACATGCTATACTCTGAGGGTGTGAATATTTCCTGACTAGCCAAGTTTACATACAGCTCACACAAGAAACTCATAGGTTTCTTTAACCTGACAGTGAAGTTTAGCTAAAAGTGAGTAATATTAATAAAAAAAGCAAAACAAAACAAAAAAAAACCACCAAACTTTGGGACATCTGTTCTACACAGCAAAGGGTCATGCTTTAGGGGAAGAAAAAGAGTCTTTAATTCCTCATTTAAGATGAGCAATTCTTTCAAAGATCCTAAGTATCTACAAATCCCAAAAATGTCCTGGCCATCCCACATTCTGGTATGGCAAACCATTTCTTTTAGTAGCCATAATATAAAATGAAAACCTAATTTTAGGTTGCATTAAGAGCATTGTGAGAGTGATCATATTGGTATCAAAAGGGAAGCATTAGGAAAGACAAATGTAGGAAAAAAAAGAGCAGATTACATATATTGCAAATATATAATTTAAGAAAAAGCAGCATCAGGCTGCATTGGAGGTCCCGCCTGCAGCTGAGGGTTTGGCTCTGTATGGGTACAGACACCATCAGTGTCTTTCCTGCTGTACCACAAATCAAAAAAGAACAAATCTCAATCCAGGAAAATGTCCTGAAAAACTCAACTCAGGAAGGATGGATGAGGGGATGAAAAATTATAAATGTGTAATTTGAAAAATTTTCTTTTTTTCTTATTGCCTGAGGTGTTTTATATGCATAACCTATTTTCTCATAGCACTATTTCCCATCAGCACTATATTTCAATATTTTATAGAGTAATCAAGCTGGGATCTCTGAGTTATCAACAAAATGCCAGCTGAAACAAATCCATCAGCTATAAAATATGTTTTGTGTTTAGCTGGGCAAACTAAGTGGAAAATAAAAAAGAAAAAATAATTCAGTTTGCAATCATATCTGTGGGGCTCCTCTGATATCTCTGATAGGGTTATACTCACCACCATGCGCTTAGAAAAAAGGCATTTGCCTAAAGTCTCTCTGCAAAATATAATAGAAAAACTTGAGCTGAGCTGAGTGGCTTCTGTTGCTGTCCTACCAATCCAACATCAGCCATTTGTTTCATTCCACAGCTTTCTCTTGGGCTACCAAGCAATCATCCAGGTTTCATTTCCCAGTGAGGTTTCAAAGATGGTTCTAACCACCTTTGCTGTCCCTTAATATGGTGGGGGTGTGGTTTAATTTTCATATTTTGGTGCTGACATCAATTGGAGTCTCCCAAGGGGTGTCCTAAGGGTGGGAGACTGGTGCTACAATAAAGGACAGGCATAACACTTCACAACCCTGTCCCCCTCACATCCTCTTCCCCTTTTTGGCCCAAACCTGTGGGGAGGGAAGAGCCAGCTTGGAGCTTAAGAAGGAGGGCAGGGCTCACAACAGTGATCTTGGAGTGGAGGAAGTGGCATTTTGGTATTGTACTTCAGAACATTAAATCCCACTAAAACCCCACTGAAGGTGTTCAAATAATTTATTATAGCTGGTCCTACACCTAGCCTTGCTTACTTAGCAGTTCTCCTGCTACCTTTCCAAAAGGAAAAAGAGCCTTATTTGAAAAGAGAGCGATTTCAGATATTACCAGGAAAGGACTGGCTTTTCAAACACCTTAAAGGCAGCTGTGCAGTCCAAGCAGAGGCTTTGGCAGAAGCCTGATGCAGTGGTAATACTTCCCAATCCAGACTTTTTTTCTTTAATGGAAAATGATGGAAAGTCCTGCTTTAACAGGATTCAGACACTGGCTCTTGGAAACAGGATTTGGTAACCAAAATAAAAAATATCTCAGAAACTTTAATGGCCTCCTTCACTAAATCCTGGCCAAGTACTTGCATTTAATAATTGAAGCTATCAGTTTAGTTTTACATAGTAGATCTAAATCCTCTCTCAAAAACAGACACAAAATCCCCTTGGCTGCACTATCTGTAGCTAGAATTTGGGGCAATATATTTATAGAAATGAGATACAGTGATGGTAATCCAAATAATTTTGTTGTTATTTGTCATAATGGTTAGAAGAGGAGGTGACAGCTGATAATCCCCAGATCCTGGTGCCAGTGTGGTGTTTATAAATGTTTGTAGGTGTGAATTTAACCACCATGACCTCAGGTAACTGCTGGAGTCCCCTGAAAGAGCTGCACGGAAAGACCCTACATCAATCCCCAGCTGCTCCCATTAAATCCCCTGAGCTTCCTGAGACATAAGCTAGAACTTCACCTTAGACCAAACACATCCAACCAGTACAACTAAGATTTTGGCCCAGGAGAGTTTGGATCTTGATCCCCAGCCTTTTGGAGAACATCTCTACTGCTGTGCTATAAAATTAAAAATATTTGAATTTTCTAGCTCAAGGCAAATACATAAATTTTTGTTAGAACAGCTGTTTCCTATTAGTTCTAGAGAGAAACATTAAAACTCAGATGTGTTGCACTGACAACAGACTGGGTCAGTGGGTTGTATAAAAGGGTCTGGGTGAGAAGTAGTATGATGGACCTCACCTCCGGGAAGTTCTGGGTTAGGTAGAGTGGAGAAGGATACAGAAAGAGAAAATATTCACCCTGGAGGAGTGTGGAACTCCCCAGGCTGTCTTTATTCCACAAAAAGGCATTCTCTGCTTCTGGGACACAGCGCTCATTTTCTGCACAGCCTGGCAGGGTGATTTACTCACTGGAGCACCACAAAATCCAATGTGCAGTTTTGTGCTAAGTGTGTGGTAAATCCATGATGGATGCTCTGGAAGCCACAATTGCTACTGCACAGTAACTTGTGGTGTTGGTACAATATGAGATAATGGCAGGGGGCAAAGAGCTGCCTCAGGAGGAGGCTCTGCTGAAAATAAGGCTTCACATTTCAGCCCAGGCCCTTATCACTCTATCAGCTCCAGATCAATCCTTTTCCAGTCCTAGAAAGGAAAAGTAGGGCTATGAAATTTCAAAAATGGGAAAAATTACCCCTTGCTCAAAAAGCCATCATGAGCCAAGCAAAATTCTTACATCCCAACTTAAATCAGGGTTTTCCATGACATATCTGAGAATTGTAAAGTTTAAGAATGCAGCAAGGAGAATATATGTGTTTTCTACACAATGAGTACAGTTCATGTTCTGTCACCAAAGAATTGGGACTAGATTAACCAGCTAATGAGGAATTACAAAAAGAGAAAGAAAATAAGCATGGAAAAAGAAGAGAATCAGCAAAAACAATGGGGATCAGATATTTGTCCATTGTAAACCAACACTGACCTAAAGATTTGTATGAAGTTACATCACATCACCCTCACCAATCCACTCTGTTTAACCACTTTAATTTGGGAAGGTTATATTTATAGAAACCTGATGGATTAATCTGCTGATTAATCTGCAATTATCTTAAAGGTTTTCTTGTTCCTGTTAATAACTTCACTTTTAATAAAGGAAATAATGGGGTTATCTTTGCTGAACCACGGAAGTGGAAGTTATACAATATTATTATTCTACTTTAGGCCAGCAAGGACTTGGAAATATGTATCCATCACTAAAGTTAACACCAGATTTTCAGGAGGAGCTGTCCTGTAAAAAAGAAGGGAATTTCCACCCTGTAAAGGATTACATCATTTTGACAATCATTACTGCAGTGGAACAGCACAAGCTCATTTCCCACCCCTTTCTCCATCCCACTTTTCTCTGTGTTCAATGTAAATAGAAATTCTCTCAAATATTTTGACCATTAAAAAAAATGCAATGTTTTTTCCACAAGTTTGATGTGGAACTGCATCTTTTTGAAGTGGTATGACCCTTCCCTGGCTGAACCCTCCTGTCAAGGAGTTGTGGAGGGGGAGAAGGTCCCCACTGGGCCTCTTTTTCTCCAGGCCGAGCCCCACAGCTCCCTCAGCCTTGCAATGACCATAAAATAGGGGGATACTTTGTGGAGTACAAAGATTAAAGCAGCTATTCTTTTCTTTGGCTGGATTTATTGTCAAAAGACTGTTAAAAGGAATGATTAGTAGGAACAAATTGGAATGAATAAGAAGTCTCCATTTGTTAAACAACAGCCAAGGAATAGTTTGGATTGCATATTCCAATGCTGTGGGGAAAAATGAAGAATATGGTACAAACTAATTACTTGGCTTTGGAGGAATGGAGCTAACTGGGAGACAGGGTAGGAGAAAAAATGATTCAGGGGATACAGTGAGCATGAAAAATATCTATGCATGGAAGGAAATGGAAGCAGAGGGCAGAAGGGAGGAGAAACAGCCAGCCAGGCATTTTGTCATGGAAGATTATCAGGTTTGTCAAGCATGACATCCCTGAGGTGAATTCATGCTGACCATTCATTACTTTCCTGTCCTTCCCGTGCCTGCAAATGGCTTCCAGGATGAATTACTCCATTACCTTTCCAGGGACTGAAGTGCTGCTGTTGTTCCCTAGGTCCTTCTTGCCCTCAGTGAGGACAGGAGTGACACTGGTTCTGCTCCAGTTCCTCCAGTCACCAATAATTCAAATTCAATCATGCAAAGTTCATGATGACAGTTCATGATGGCAGTTTCATGATGACATCAGTGAGGTCTCCCAGTATTTATGGGTACATGCTGTCAGGACCCATGGATTTACATTTGTTCAGCTTCCTTAAGTGCTCCCTGACCTGGTCATCTTCCACCAGAGGTAGATTTTCCTTCCTGCAAACTATCCCCTGGTCTTTAGGACCTGGGACTGATGAATCCATGTCCTGTGTCTTCACATTCCCCACCTCACTCAGGATTAGAGATGCAGGGGCACATTTCTAAGGAGATAAATCATAACTTGAAAACATGTTTCAGTTGTGGGATAGAGTAATAAATATGCACGTTTTATTGTTCTGAGTGCATGATCTATAAAACCTTGAAAGACAACAAATCACAAATATTTCACACTGTTTTTAAAAAAGAGGTAGATTAAAAATCTAAACTCCCATTCCCGCATGGGGCAGTCAGCTTTTCATTCCAAACCAGAACAAATGGATAAGAGTTTTTTTTGTGCCTGAAACTTTTTTGACAATTTTAACACAGAAACCCCTTGCAGGACCTCACATCTCATGGCAACTGTACTTTGGGTGAATTATACCCAGACTTTTAGCAGCTTGGAAGTCCAATGTGCTGCTTGGTTCAACTCATATGTGTGATCTTGGCACAGCTTCACTGTGAAAATTGTGCTATGAGGACATATACAGAGCTGGGCAAGATAACCAGAGTGAAAGCCTACATAGAGGGCAGTTGTTGAAATCCTGATAGTTAGCAACTACCAGAGTCCAGAGGAGAAATGCTGGCATGAAAAGGTGTCAAAACTTACAGAAGAAAAATAAAAAAAAAGAACAGAAGACGGAATAGTCTGTATTATTTTGCCCACTCCTCAGGGGGAAATAGTAGAGACTTTTATTCTTAGCTATCATCATATGGTACAGCAGGTGATACAGATTGATATCAGAGTGAACCACTTCCAGTCCAAGCAGTCAATCCAAAATGTCCAGCTGTTTTTCAATTTTTCCACTGGAGAACAGGAAAAAAAAAAAAAATTGAAATTTTCACATATAAAAAGACAATGCCAGAGATGCCAGATGCTCAGTGAGGAAAAATGTATGGAAAATATCAGATTTGCTCTAGTTCCAGGGTGGGCAGGCCCTGGCACAGGGTGTCCAGAGAAGCTGTGGCTGCCCCTGGATCCCTGGCAGTGTCCAGGGCCAGGCTGGACAGGATTGGAGCCACCTGGGACAATGGCAGGTGTCCCTGCCCATGGCAGGGGGTGGAACTAAAGAATCTTTAAGGTCTCTTTCTATCCAGACCATTCTATGATTCTATGACTCCATGACCCAATTAAATACATTTATTTGCCTGCCTGACCCCAAGCTGGTCCTTCATCCACACAAGAACGAGGCTGCAGCAGCTCAGCTTCAGTCTCCATCACCAAGCCAGCTTCTCCTGCTTTCTCTTATGTAAAAGGCCAGCCTGGCAAAATCCTGCTGCAGAGCCACAACCAGCCTTCCCCAGCACTGTGGACTGCTGCCAGCAGGGACTTTTCCTGCCTGGGGCTCGCTGACATAACTGGACGAGGCAGCCTTGTGGAAAGTGCAGAAAAAGATGTTTTGTGAAGCTGAAATGAATGGCAAGCGAAAAAAATAGCTCATTGCTGAGACTGGTGTAAGGCATTTTATGAGTCATTACCTCAGAAAGATTTTATTTGGGTTCTGGGAAATGAGGAACTGGGGGCTCATCTGTCAGGATTTCAGAGCTGCAGGTGAAATGCTGCCTTTGATAAGTGGATTCCTGAAAGTCCTAACTGGAGGAGGACACACCAAAATATAACTTCTGGAAGTAGCAGATTACCCTTTATTTTGGTAAAGCAGTGCCCCAGGGAGATCTGAGTGTTCTTTCACGTTCTGTGAATGAATTACATGGTTCATGGTAATGTTAAAAATGTTAGTTAAACATTTTACTAAATGCAGCTTCCTGATCCTGTGCTTGTGAACAAAAGTCACTTGTTATAGTAAATACTGAAGACACATCAGTAACTTTTTTCTCCTTGTCTTAGGCTAAGTAATTTTAAATGTCAAACATTTCCCCATTAAAACTCTTTCATAATCTTAAGGGAAGGGGTGAAGAGGGCAGGAGATTAAAATCTCGTTGCACAAAGTGTGCTGCAGTCTCACTTTATTGATACTTATAGTACAGTCTGGGATGAATCAATTCACCACAGGACACTGAGTTGTGGTCACAGCAGAAACTAGAGAAGGAAGAAAAAGCCCCTTTCTCCGAGACAGTGCTCTACTGATAAAACAATGACTCTCTGGAGAATTCCTCGTCCATGAGCTATGACAGCTCAATTTCAATTGAATTTCTATTTTCAGAATTTTGAAGAGAAATTTCTTCCTATACGATTCAGCAAAAGGGAGTGATGGAAGTTGTCATTTCCCTGATGTCCCAGGACAAGGGGGCAAAGCATCATTCTTTGCACTCCAGCCCAAGAGGAAGCTCTGTGGAGGCTGAGTTTGATCAGTGCTGAGGCAACTGAACAAAATTATCAGTGAAGTTTTCTACAAGTTGTACTGCCTTACAGATGTGCACTGCCAAAGACTAAATTCAAAAGAATTTCCTTGAGAATTGCAAAAGACTTTTCAGTGTATCAGGTCTTCTCCCTGTCAAATTTGCAGGTCCTCCTCCGAACCACAGAGGTATGAGAGTGATCTCTGCACACTGGTGGACCAGCCTCAGTTTTTCTGACCTACAAATGGTTAAACCTTTGCCTTCAAAAGACTCAGCCTAAAGCAGAGAACAATCATGGAAAGTTTCAGCCCATTTCAACCCATTAATTTTTGGCAAAGCCATAACCAGCTTAAAACACAGGCCTGTAATTAGAGCAGGTCGGAACATTCTCAGCTAAATGAAATTTCATTGAAATAAGCTGCTTCATCCAAGCCAAAACAACATTTTTCAGAGACATATCTGCTTCCACAAAGTTTTTGTGGGGAGAGCTGTGAGGGAAAGTGTGCTCAAACACTACAGCCTGGTCACGGGTTTGGGATGTATGAGGATCTAGTTGAGGTCCTGGCTCAGAGAGCAACAGTAAAGGGACTACAAAATACCCAAATGCCAGAGCATCTCCCTGGCTATGTTATCCACGAAAAATTCCTTATCATGAGATACATGCCATGATTATGATGTTCAAGAGATATTATGTCTTCAAGCACCACATACAAAATCATATCTTTGAATGTTATAGGCTGACCTAAAAGGGAGCTGATTTCTTCCAGAAGTCTGTGCTTCTGACAGGAGTTATTCAATATTTAAACTTCAAACATTTCATTAGAAAGTGCAGTTCTTGGACAGATCAATAAATATTTGTTTGAAAAATTACAGGTCATAAAAAGGGGGAAGAAAACATTATTATTATCAGGTGGAAAATCTTTACTTTTTCATTCTTATGGTTTTCACATTTTATACAAGCAAATAAAGCAGGGAATAGTAGGAGAAAATAGTATGTTTGCAATTAAAATGTATTTCATACTGTGGTAGGTCCTCCCATCCATTACAGTGAGGTTTGAGGCCTACAAGTCTTGTCCTAATAAAGGACAGAATATAATTTTTCATTCCTGAAGGTTTAAACAGGAATTGAGCTGATGCAAACCTTTGCTTTCATGCACTATTACCTGTCTTCAGCTTGTGCAATTATTTTACTTCCCAAACATCAGGTTTGATGAACACCTGCTTTTTTGGAAGATTATCCAAAGGTTCTTTGACATAAATGTTTGGCTTATGGCATTCACTACTCTGTTATTGCACATGTTAGCACAAAGGAGCCATGTGACACAGAAGACTGGGATCATATTAAGCTAAATCAATGTAAAGAATAATTTAAACACATATTTTTCTAAAAGCAAATTTTCTCACTTAGAAGCACTGGGTTTTCTATGTTTTTCTTTAGTTCTTAGCATATAGTTCTCAAAAACATTTAATTCCTGTTATTAGTGCAATCTATTTAAAAACAGAAAACAAAACTAAAGATTTAACTTCAAAGAGACAAACAGAGGAAGTACTGAAAACTTGGGACTCCCTTCTCAAACCACTGAGACTTGTGGCAAAGTTTTCCTCCCTGAACATCAAAATTCTGAATTCAAGGAATCAGGGTCACTGCAGCTGAGGATTGGGTCTTCCAATAAAAAGTGCAACTTTTTCTTCAGTAACATTTGTAGAAATAAAATTCACTGCTTATCAACTGTAGACTTCATCTTTCTCTTTCAGTTAAACTTTTATTGGAAAAACTCTGAAAGTTACTGAGGTCACACCTTAAAATGCAGCAGCTGTGTGTTAATTATCAGATTTTGCTAGCTAGGAGGACTAGGATAGTAAATACTTGGTCAATATCTAAGTTAACCTATCAAGAATAATTGCATTAGTTTAAATGATGGGCCCCTCCAATTCTCCTCAAGGGATGCAAATTAAAATGTTTGAGGTGAAAAGCAGAGCAATGCTCAGATTCTAGAAAACAAATAATTCATTTAATATTAATAGCCTTTTACACTTCCTGCTGACCTCAAAGCAGGTTTTAATTTTTTTTTTAAGCCAGGCACCATCACAAAATTAAAACATAATAAAGAGGAATTCAAAATCCTAAAAGCTCTGTCAAACCACATGAAAAAAGAAAAAAAAAGAAATAAAGAAAAAAAGAAAAAAAGAAGCTTGCAAATTTTAACATGCTGAACCAGACTGGGGTGGTTTGCTTTCCATTACTGGCTGGCACTTCTCACAAGAAGTGAGGACAATGGATATAACCCAAATCCTGGTGTCAAGCTAATGATTTCCTTGGATTTTGTGGTGATTCCACTATCTCCAGCTGTACCTTAATGCAGCCATCCAAACACACATCCCTGCTGCTAGTGTTTTCCTGGCTTTCAAGTACTTCCCTTTGCAGTGGTAATGATTAATTTTAGCACAAACTATTGCCATTTAATAAATGCATTAATTGTAATATATTAATAAATTTTAAAGTATGTGAATGTCTACACAGTGACTAGAAATATAAAACTTATGTAAGTTCTACATATCAAACTTATAATGTTTCAACTATCCAAAGAGTTCTCACATGTTCCTGAAAAAAAAAAAATCTGAATTTACTGACTTAAATTTTCTACCAGACTCCTCTGACTTTGTATCAAAAAGAAGGTGAAAACTCCTTTCACATACTGAGCACATACATAAAAGAACATGTGTTATTTATTAACAGGAGAAAGCATTTATTAAAATCTAACCTGGCTTTTGCAAATAAGATGACTTCACGCACAGGAAAGAGCTGTATATGATAAGCTGTTATTTCAGGGCTGTTTTGAAAACATTCAAAAAGGGGGCTAAAACTATTTTAGATGCCACTTTTAATTAATCTAATTTCCAGCAGGAATTTGACCAGTCACAAAGAAAGCATAATCTTCGGGAAAACCCTAAGCCTCACTCATTTAAACCTCTTTATGGCATAGTAATGCTTCTAGTTCAGTATTTTATGAACTGCAGAGGTGTCAAAAGCTTTTTATGGTTTGCACTGGACATTTTGAAGGTCTATCTCAATTCTCATTGTAAAATGTCAATATTGTCTGGAGCAAAACCAGCAAAATATCTCTTACTACCTGATCTTAATCTTCCAGTCCATTCTGCCAAATGGTAAGAGAAGAATTTAAGAGTAATTCACAGTAGTCACAAACACTCAAGTCACTTCATCTTCCACTGCAAACTCACCTAAAGTGAGATATTATATCATATTTTCCCTACATTAATATCCTGCTCAGATCACCACCAGACTATTTCTAACTTGGCCATTTGAAATTTTTCCATTATATTCACCACCTCCCTCACCTAAATGATGGGTAGAGTAGGGATTTTCCTGAGGGAAAGCTGAACTCAGTAAAACCTTCCATGCTCCAAAATGTTGTGGAAAGCATAAATGGAAGTGCTTGAGCACAGTCAATGGACAAACCAGCGAGAATATTAAGGGTAAGTAAGAATGGGGTCAAAAACACAGCATGGATCAGAACAACTTGATGATTTGGACATGGGAAGAACAGGGTGTGACCAGTCACCTGAAAAGCAGCTGCATTCACTCCCTGCATAGCTCATATTCATCTCCCCATGTGCTGGTGACAATTAGTATCTCCTCTCTTCAGGATGGAGCTCCTGAAGGTGTTGTGTCACAAATGGTTCAGTTCAGTACAACCCCACTGAATATCTTTGAAAATGTCCAGGCTACAGAATGGCCCTTTTGGCTCTCCAGGCCATGAATTTTCAGTGAGCACATCTATTTTTCTCCTCCACCTATTTCATGGCAGGCAGAAAATTTCTGAAAGAAGAGGAAAGGGTTTTCACAGATGAGCACAGGATCAGTCTGGAGTCCATAACTGCAATTAAAGTCAGATATATAAGTAAATAGAAGATGACACAGGCGCTGGTTGGTTTTAATGCAAAAGTCCCAGGCTTTTGACACTGCCTATAAAAAAATCTATCATTAACTACCATCAGTACTATTGAAAGGTTTCATTTATCTATGATAAGCCAGAACTGAACAATCCTTATTCTAGCCGAACAAAAAATAAATTAACAAGGCCCTGATTCCAAGAAAAAAGACAAATATTTATATCAGCTCTTGCTTTTCATTGCCAAAAGGCACAATCACTACACTTTACTCTTCCTCTCAGTTTTCATTTGCACACTTAATCACAAAACCATTCTGCACTCCCATTGCCTTTATTTTATTTGGCTTTATTTTCTCAACCCCCCACTAGTACACAAAAGTCACTGGTCTGTAAAATCACCTGTGCACTGCAGAGAAACCAGGGAGCATTTCTCCAGCAAACAAGCTTGGTGAGGGAATTTTTAGGCTAAAACTGCAAAATACTCTTGTAATTTAGCATGGTGTTTCGTAGGCAGTGCATGGATATATTGTTAAATCCAACTTTTTACTGGTTGAAATGAAGTAAAATCAAGTGACACAGCAACCCCTCATGGCAGAGGGTTGGAATGAGATAATCTTTAAGGCCATTTTCAACCCAAACCATTCTATGATTCTATGATACCTTATTGTTAGGAAAACACAAATAAGAGATATTAAACTTTACAAGTCTCTTTCTGGAAATCATTAGCTTTTCCTCTGATTAAATTCAAGTGAACTGCAAATCAACATTTTAAATGAGTTGAAAGTCTTCATTACTCAGTATTATGATTCATTTCCAGTCAGAATATTGTTGAATTAGTAACGTTATAAGATCATGATGATATTACTTCACAGTTGAGAAGTTCTCCTCCAAAGACACACAAATTCTTGAAAATGATAAAACAAATTTGCAAATAATTAGATATCAAATTATTAACCAATGAATGTTTCAGAGAAGTGATGGAAGTGCAAGCTATGCAAAGAAAAAAAAATTTAAGAAACAAAGTACAAATTAAAACCAAGGGTCTACAGGAAATATCTTCTAAGACATTACTCAGTGTCTTGAAAAAAATTCTTCTATTCTGGCTCCTGAGATTGAACACTGCATTAAAAATGTGTTCTTCTATGTCTAGTCTGCAGAAAAAGGGAGTTTGGACCCCTCAGGCTGAGCTTCCTGCTGGTGCAAGCAGCACAGCTGGATTTTCTTCACCAATATTTGCTTCCATGTATTATTCTGTGAAATTCTTCAGATTTTCTAAAAAGAGCTGACAGATACCCAGGGTTTTCATCACACAGGAAATTCCATTATTGAAACACTTTGTCCTGATACCAAATCAGGACGAAAACTTAAAGTATCCCTTTGGGCTTTTTCACACAGGAAAAACATTCCCAGCTCTGTTTTTAAAAATGCCAACTGTTTGGAGCTGGTTTAGTGAGGAATGTTAACATTTTATGACAAACTCTCATGGGGTGAAAAAAAAAATCGATTTTCATTTCCCACATCTCCATTTTGACTTTCCTGTACAAATTTGGTTCCTAAAGTGCTGCAGAACTACTTTTCTTTGCCGACTGGATACTGAGCATGCTAACACAAAGAGGTGGATTTTGGTAAGGTGTTTGCTGTCCTGCAAATATTATCCTTGATTTTATTAGCAACCAAATAGAACTGGCTATAGAATTTGTGAAAACAGACACAAAATAGTTCAGTAGATTTCATTCTAAATACATAAATTAATTGCTGCTTATATCTCAACCTCAAATATATATTAGCTCTATAAGTACCAGTACTGCTTTCATGATAATGACATTTGTTTTAATTTAGGCAAGGATTGACCAATGAATCTACAAAATACTTCATTAATGATGATTTACAGATGTACTGTGCTTTTGGACTCTTCCTTTGCACCTCTCACCTGTAATTTTATTTATGATTCTCCTGACTCTCAGTTTAACTTTTAACTCTGCATGTATCTTGCACATGAAACTAAAGATATAAATAACTCCTTTTTGAATACAGTGTTGTGAATAGTTTACACTCCCAAAGTTTCAATAATTTCAATTATAAGATGTGGCAAAATTTACTTTACAGTCACTAGAGCTATGTTAGGCATAGATGTGCAGTAACTGATGTTTTTCCATTTAGCTGGGAAAAGTTTCATCTTGTGGAAGCATAATTATTTCATACAGCAATTTCATTTCTTGCCTTCCTAACTCTGGTGAGTTTAAAAGTTTTGCAGATCATTATAAAAACTGTTATTTTTAACACAATGTGTATTTTGGGAATAAAAATCATAGCATAAAAAGACCACAAAAATAATCTGATTTCCAATATTAAAAACCTTCCTGCTTAAATCTAATCCCTGTTAAGAACTATCAGGATTTTTACAAAAATCCTATTACCAAGAGAAGAATATCCCATTTGATTTTTATAGGATCAGATGCATGCTCATTGCATTTGACTGCTTTACAGAATTAATTATGGTCTTAACACTTCCCATAAAATACTGAAGGTGAAAGGCAAAGTGAGAAGTTATTGCTGTGCAATGTCACGGTTGCTGTGATGGGCAGAGGTGTTTGGAGAGGTGATTTACTTTGGCCTTAACATTTTATCCTTTCTCATTCTGCAGCCAGTGCTGTTAATCACAGAATCATGGAATGGTTTGGCTTGGAAGGGACCTTCAGATCATGCAGTGCCACCCCTGCCATGGTGCGAGGAGCTGATTTAGCTTTGTTTTGTCCCAGCAATGGCTGTCAGGGGCACACAGGGGAGGGGACAACCAGAATGAGCTTGGTCTCTGGGAGGACTCTGCCTGGGGACACCTCCCATGGGACAGGCACAGGGGACTGAGCTGCCCCCAGGGACTGCTCCCATCACATGGCCGAAGGTCGGACCTGGCCGATGTCCCCAGTGAGCAGGGCAGGCTGTGGGAGCAGCCAGGCGCACACAAAGAACACAAGCACAAGGCGGGGGCCGGTTTGGAGATTATGCTTTTGCCTCTTGTTGGCTCCTGCCTTGAGGCTTTAGTGACACAGTGCTTTTGCTTTCAAAGCCTGGTGATTCCAGGGATTTTTCAGAGTCGCTTTTCAAAACTTGATTTTGAGTGGGGGATTTTTGAGCCTTACGCTTTGGCGCCTTACCTTTGGGCTCTGCCGCCCTCGCTGGCTCTTGCTCGTTCTCGCGTCTGTCCTGCCTCCCTGCATCCCTGACCAGCGCCCTGCCGCCTTCCTCTCTGCGTCTCTGCCTGAGCCACCTGCGTCCACCCCTGTCCGGGCTCCTGGCCCTCCTGCCCGATCCCCCTGACATCGTGCCGGGCTGCTGTCCCCGCTGTCCTCAGGCCGGCAGCACAGGCCCGGCTTGGGGCACGGACGGCACACCCCGAGCTCCACTGGCAATGCCCTCTGAGTCTCTGCTCTCTCTCCCTGTAGCCCTCTTAAGTAGGGCAAATACTTCTTATTTGATGTTTTGTGGTTTTTTTTTTTTTTTTTTTTTTTTTTTGGGGGGGAGGTTCTTGTTTGTTTGTTTGTTTGTTTGTTTTCATTACCAATAAACTGCCCTCAGATACCATGTTTGTCTCATTTGACTTCATTCCGTTCCTGACCATGTAGTTTTAAAAGAGCTCTTGGCAGTTCCCCACAGTGGAACACGACACGTGGGCAGGGACGCCTTCCACTACCACAGGCTGCTCCAAGCCCTATCCAGCCTGGCCTTGGACACTGCCAGGGATGGGGCAGCTTCTCTGGGCACCCTGTGCCAGGGCCTCACCACTCTCACAGCCAAGAATTTCTACCCAATATCTAATTTAAACCCACTCTCAGTTTGAAGCCATTCTCCCTTTTCCCATCACTCCAGTTCCTGATGCAGAGTCCCTCTCCAGCTTCCCTGCAGCCCCTTCAGACACTGGAAGGTGCTGTGAGGTCTCCACACAACCTTCTCACCTCCAGGCTGAACAGCCCAAATTTTCTCAGCCTGTCTGCATAGGAAGAATGCTCCAGTCCCTTTATCACTTTTGTGGCCCTTCAGAATCCTCACATAGCTCCAATGTCCCACTGTATGGGACATCTTGAGTGTGGAAAGATGATTTCTACCTTGAACAGAGCAACTGGACATGAGATATTTCCTGAAATGTCACCTTCAGAAAAGCCGAAAACTATTCAGTGGGCAAGTCAGGATACAACTCCCTGTAAACAATCTGTAGTGGGAATAATCATTCCATCGTGTGCTTTGGAATCGCAGATTTCTGTGGAGTTGGTTCTCACCTGATCTCCTCCAATAGCCCAGCACAGGAGGACTCTAATCTTGCTTGGTGTCTTCCAAACAAGACTGCTGCCTGTTGCCAGCAAGAGCTGATTATTAATCTTTCCTAGCAGGATTTTGAATGACTATGAGAATATGCAATTTGGACTAACAGAGCAAAAATACTTTCTGTTTTATCTTTTGGTTGTTCTTTGCTACCATATGCTTAAATAATTCAAAACGTAAGAGCCTCCCCTTGTTTCTGCCTGCAAATGACATCTGTTCCTCATGAATTCACTGAATGCATGCATGACATTTGCTGTGCTTGGATCCTTTCCTTTGAAACATGCACTAACTAAAGATGAGCTTTTATTCTGAGACTAAACAACAGTTTTGTTCACTGAGCAAACAGGTCTGCATTGGGCAAGATTTTAAGTCAGAGTCTGGGCAAAATCTCTGGGGTTTTTAACTGAGAACGTTTATCTGAACGGAACAAGAGGAATAGGAGGATGCTTTACTGACTCATCAGCTCCAGTTCATCCAAGAACAAGGTAAAGCTGCTTTCTTTCCATGTTTTCCACAGCATTTTTTATATGTTACTCCTGTTATTGAGCTTTCCAAGCCAAAGACTCATAAAGAAAACAAAATATGTAGTCACAAAGCACAATTATTTCCCCCTCCCCCAAAACCAAAAAGTGTTTAGAAGTCATACATGGCTTATTCAGAGCTCAGAGAGGCTGTAATCAATAAGAATTACAAAACTGCACGGGCCAGGGCAGGAAGGATTTTCTAGCTCTCATGTCAGCCAGGCCAGGGTGGTCTCTTGTTGTCAGCTGAAGGTCTTGGATCCCTGGAATTCAAACCACCCCTGTGGGCAGTGACAGCAGTGTCCAAAGGGAAAGGTGGCACAACTGTGTCTTTTCTCCCTCAGAATACCCAGAAGAATTTGAGTGTCTTGCCTTGCATTCTCTCTTCCCCAAACTAGCAATCTATGGAATTTTTGCTGGCAAGCAGAGACTTTGCAAGTCTAGGCTTTTTTCTCCCCTTTTTTATTTTTTTGCCAGCGCAGAAGAGACAGAAGTGCATCTTACAAAAAACTCTACTTCTTCAGAAACCATTTATCCCAATGCCAATTAAATGGATTTCACCAGGTTCCTCTGTTCTCATTCTCACTTCCTCCATGGTGTCCTTCATCTACAAACAATTTTATATAACTTATAGTTTTTGTTACCACACTCTCTGAGTTGGTTCATAATGGCACCAGTGTTCATGAACCACCCATTAATGTCTCTGGGCACACTGGTTTGTTTTTAGAGTCCCACAGGCAAGAAATGCCTAAGAGTTATTAACTACTATTTCCAGAGCAGATGAAAAGTGTAATTTTGTCTGCAGCCACCTGCCAACTTAGAATTGTCAAAATTGCAACCAGCTTTTGATTTTTAAAACCCCACATTTTAATGATAGTCTCTTGCAATCTCTGTTTTCCTTTACAATTATTTAAAAGCCAATTTTCCACCATTCATTCTTCACTTGGCACTCTCTGTTCCAATGGCTGGCACAAAGAATTGAGGTCTTGTCATATAATTTCATTCCATGGGGCACTCCCAGCTTTATGTTTCATAGATTTATCTCTTCGTTTGCTTTTAAGCTGTTATAGCATTGTTGAAAAGAGGTAATATCCTAGAACAATTTTGCAATCCACTCATGATCTTTATGTTACTGAAATAGTAGCACAAAATTCCTCTGGGTCAAATTTCAGTGGAATTAACAGCAAATCTGAAAATAAAAGCAGGACTTTAAGAAACAGCTGAGCTGTAAGAGCAGAGTCTTTCTGACATTTCATTATCCAAGTCTGCAACTTTTATGACATGAAAAAACAATATAGCCTCATTCTCCCTTCTGAATCAGTCTGGTGGAGTAATGGAGTGCCCGGCCTTACTCATTTCAAGCTCATTAATTATATGATATCTAGTGACTAACTGCTACTTCTGGACAGGTTTAAATTTTCTAATATTCATCCAGGATATTCCAAATGCAACTACTTTTATTTACTTTCTTCCCTGGTACTTCAAAGTTGTGGAGAGGGTGTAACTTCATTGTGTCTGTGTCAAGGAAAATGTAATTTACATGACACTGACATATAGAACCCACGTTTTTTGGATGCCATTGAGCATCTGGAATCTTGGATATATATGGCTTTTGTAATGCTGGAAAATAGCTACTGGTTGCCCCTGTAATTGCAGTCATAACCACTGTGTTTTCTTCCTAGAGTCTCTTTGCTCTGTTGGCATAATTATTCTTCCCAAAATAAGTTTTCCTACAGTATTTTTGCTATAATCACAGCACCCTTCTCCTGGCAAAAGTCTAAGATGCCCACATGCACTGAGATTTGGTTTCTGTCTTTTCAGAGAGGAATTCCCTGCTTCATCAAGTCCAAGGGAGCTCAAGACTGTTATTCACCAGCAGCGCCTTTATAAAGCACTTTGCAGAATAATTATTATATCTATTATTGCCCTGCAAGGTGCAATTTGACCATGCAATAATACGAAAACATATTTCCAGGAACTCTTCTTACAGCTGTACATGTTCTACATAACCTTAGATGACACTGGGAAAGAGATTAAAAGTAAGAAAACAGAAACATTTTGCATGAGTGTCTTCACATCCCTCTGAAATTTCCAAGCATTTTATCCAGGTACCTTGAAAGGAATAAATACCTACTTGGGAGACAGGTGAGGAGAACTTTGCCTTTAGTTTATTGAGGATCTCACTGATGGTGGGTCACAAGTTTCCTCCTGGATTTGAACTTTAAATGGGAGTCTAAGCTCACAAAGCATCAGGAGCAATATTGCAGCAGCGATGCTGCTTCCTGATGTCTGGATGCAGCGTCCTGCAGACGCTCCCCACCCACTCAGCCTGCCTGTACCTGGTATTTGGCCCTGAGAGAAGTAGAGGCTGCTCTTTTGAATAGATATTTCCATGTCTGGCTGGGGACTGAGACAGGTTCTTTTTTCATCTTGTTTTTCACTGAGATGCGTGAGGAACAGGGTGTGATTCTGGAGCTGTCATTTTGCCTTAAAATGTGTCTCAAGCTGCAGAAAACGTGGAAGCAGTAGCTTCCCATTCATCATTTGCTACCCAGCCTGAATCCTTGCTGGCAGCCTCATGATCTACAGGGATTCCTAGGGAAATGGAAACTTCTGATGACACCAAAAGCTCTTTGTGGGTGTGAGAGACACCTGGGCCCTCACTGGAGTGCTTTGGAAAGGTTTTTAACATGACAATGCTGGCAAAGCCCCTTTGATATGTCCGTGTTTCACTGACTCTCAGTGAAGGACCTTTTGAGAATTACTCGTGAAGTGTTTTAAGTACCACAAAACAGCAAACTTTCAGACATCTGGAAGGCTGCAGTTCTGCTGCTCACACTTTCCACTGGGATAACTTAGCCCAGGGAAATCTGCCTTGAGGACTGATTTGCAAAGAAAATAAATATATGGCTTCTTTCACTACTAAAAAAAGATACCTAAAACCTGTCTTATTTCACCATGGTCTGTTTGTGGACTGTTTGCAGGGAAGCAGGTATGTCTGCTCTATAAAATGTTAACAGAAGTATTCTCTGGGTAAGGTGTCACCAAACGAAGTCCATACAAAAAAATGTCCCACAGAAATGTCACCGATCTATGACACTCAGCTCAGCTCCTGTAAACCACAAAACAATACTTTCAGATCAGTATTTTCTGCAGACACCTCTCACAAAAACTCCTGCTTGTTCAAAAGAGCACATTTCCTCCTAAAAGGCCATTTTAACTGGCCTCTTTATTAAGCCAAAGTTGCAAAGTTAAAAGATCAAAGACACAGAAAGGATTGGCAAGGGACAACTTGTAACATTTGCAGACAAAATGAGGCTTATTACCTTTCACCGACCCATCAACAGCATGGTTTAAATGTCTAACCACAGTTTCCCCGAAGTGTCTGGAAGGAATACAAGTCCCCTGGGACTGAACATCAGAAGTGACTCCACACAAAACTCAAGGCAAGGGACAAAAGGCTCAACCTAAAAATGAATTGCCTGCTACCAGGAGGCTCTGTGCCTACATGGCTCCTGTTGTGTGCTCATATTTCAGCAAACTCTACAGTAAAGTATTGTTCTGAGAATGTTTTTTCATGCAGGGAGATTATGTTGCTTAGAAATGATCAAAATTATTATAGGACAGGAAAAGAAAAAAGACAGTATTTCCATTATTCTTCAATACACAATTCAGAAGACCTTAAATTAGAAAACTAGGGCTATGAAGATATTATATTTATCTTTAAATAAAGTTAAGAACAATAATTTTTTGCAAATAGCAACTATTTTAGGCAAAATAAAAGCTATCCTTAATTTTTTTTCAAAAACATAGCTGCTTTAAAAAAAATTAGCAGATTTTGCTAATTAAATTTTTCAGAGCCAAATCTCCATGACAGACTTTTAAAATAGCTCTCATGATGCAGTTCGTGATGTCAGAATACTAACCTTATCTTTGGAATTATTTAATCTTAGAAAAAGCTGTAGCCACAAGATAAGAAAAAAACACACTCCTGGAAAAGAACAAAAGAACTTTACATATATATATTTCCTTTCTTTTCTTTCTGGAAGCAGCAGTGGCTGATAGTAATTTTTTGCAGAACTTTTGCAGGGATCTCCAGTTATTATTTTTTGCCATGGCTTTCAGATTACACTGCTTTCATACTTTTCCTACCTGTCAAAGGGTGAGCCTCTTTAATTTGTAACTCTTTGTGTAGCTTATCTCCTGATACTGAACTCACAGAAGTGCCTGTTCCTAATTTCCTCTGCAGTATCTCCCCTTTGTTTGCAGCTGTAAATGGTTCCAGGAGAAAACAGGGTAAATCTGCCCTGCTTTAAGTAAAAATAATCTGTTTATATGAGAAACAAGAAAGATGGAGAGACTATTTACAAGGGCCTGGAGTGACAGGACAAGGGGGAATGGCTTCAAATTGACAAAAGTTGAGCCAGAAATGCCACAAAAAACACCTCAGGTGGCTAAGCCATTGTTGTTGGGCTTTGCCTGCATCTAATCCAGCCCTGACAAAATATTTAGCAATATTCTCTGGACATTTCTGCCTTGACAGCCTAGAAAATACAAGCCAGAAGTTCAAAGGATGTAGCTGAGCAAGGGAATGTTGCTGAAGCACAAACCCCTGCATCAGCCAACAAAACAGACCTACAGATAGATTGCAGCCAGAGCTTCTAAGAGGAAAAGTATTCCCCTCTGTGGAAATTTTAAGAGGAATTCCAGGAAAGGGAGAAACTGGTCATAAGAGAAAAGCTTGTCCAGCTGGGCAGCTGCATGATACACACAGGAGCCTCAGGTCAGGTTAGTGGGGTTGACATGTAGGAGGAAGCACTAATTCAGGGATAATTAAGGCTCTCCTGCACTTTGTTACATCCCATACATGATTATGTGGAGCAAATATACATTGTAATTGTCACTGACCCCTGAAAAAACATAAAACTCTTCCAGTTGTACAAAAGGGACTCAGACAAATAAATTCACAGGTGATACAGTTCTCTCACAGAACAAGCCCCACACTGAAAAGTGACTCTAATTAATCCCTCTGTTTTTAATGTGGGCATCTCTCATAACATTAGATAAGGAAACCTTCACCTTTCATTGCTGAAATTGAGTATAAGAGAGGAAAGTGTGGACAAGTTTACCTTGGATTAATTTGCCACTAATTAACCACCGTGGGCCATGCTCTGAGCCCATCTGGAAAAGTTCTGGGCAGCTGATGGCCACACTTGCCATAATCATACTACAGCTGCAATCAAACCAATTAATTTTTTTAAAAAATGGCTCACAAGCGCCTTTATGATTACAGTAATACATCTACCAACTTAGACTCTGCATTCTGCTAAAAATAAATAATACTGCAGCTGCCATCTGGTTTGGCATGGAAACATCTGGCAAAGTGCTGTTATTTCACAGACACTATCCCCTCACCCTTATCTGTGTCCACTTAATCTACTGCTTTTTAAATTCCATTGACATTTCTAATAATTTTGATGTCAGTTTGACAGATATGATAGCTCATTCATTAACTAAAAATACAACAAGACTTATCCCAAATGCAGCTAATTCTAGTTTTATCACATCCAGAGCTGTCAGTTTGGTTTGGTACACTTATCTCTGGTGTTGGTTGAAGTCAATATTTAATTAACCAAAATGACTGTGGGAATGCACTTTTTTTGTCATATAACAAGCCATTTCCATCCTTTAATAGTTGGCTTGCATTTTGTGCAACTTTGCACTTTTAGAAATAGAAATTAAGTGATAGGTTTTGAAAGAGACACAGAATGGTACCTGAGGGCGATTGCTGAAGAAGGGCAAGAGATTTTTACTGAGGCTGTAATAGGCAAAAGCACTCAAGGCAGAGTTCTGACCCAAAGAGAAGCCTTCCCCTGTTCCTGTTAATTATTTCTATTAAGCTGTGTCAGCAAAATGCTGCTCTTAGATGGAGGATGAGGAGATGCAGTGCAGGACGAGGGGTTGCTTCTAAGGTTTGCCCCTCCAGAGCTCTGCATGCCTTCAGCACTGAGAAGAAATATCTTTTGTTTAAGATTATACTTGTTTAAGGTTCCAGGAATAGTCTTAATCCTGAGTCTAGGGAAGCACAGAATCATGGAAGCACAGAATGGTTTGGATTCAAAAAGACCTTGAAAATCTTCCAGCCCCTCTGCCATGGGCCACTTCCCACTAGACCAGGTTGATCCAAGCCCCATCCAGCCTGTCCCTGAAAACTTCCAGGGATCGACATCCCCGACAGTAAGGCAGCTGTGCATGGGATCCACTTGCAGCATCCCATAACTGGTGGCTATCCAGTCCCAGCCCTGCTCAGAGCCCAGGGCAAAGGGAGCCCTGCCCTCCCCGCTCTCAGGTCCATTCCCTCTCTCAAACAGACAATTCCAACATGTCCCCTGCCTGACATGCCCAGCCACCAGCACAGCCAGGGGTGCAATGGCCCCTTTCCCAGAGGAAATTTGATCTCCCCCAGGATATGCAGCCAGGCAGGACTGCCTTCCTGTCCAAATGCATGTAGCCCAGAGCTGGGAGTGAGTGCTCAAGCTGGAACTAGTTTCTTGGTGTGTGTAGTGTAAATCAACAGGGGATGGTCTACAACAATCTGTAGCACACAATTTGTGCTTTCACAGGCTTTTATCTTTCTAGGTCCCTAAGGTAATGGAGTAATTGCAGATAATTATTGCAGTGATTATTATCTAATTCATACTGGGAATCTACCTGACAGATATTATTCATATATTCACGAGCACGGCTAAATGTAATTCCTATCTGGTCTCAGTTCAGATTTCAAAATAAAATAGCGACTCCACAATTCTTTGTGCTACTGGCAATGTACTGAGAAAATTGATGTGGATAAAATGCCTGTGCTTAGCAAAAGTATGAACATGCTTTATTTAACTTGCTCTCCAAATGAACATTAAAACCTAATTAATATATTCACAGAGGTTTTAAAATTTTCAAGGATGAAACTGTATTTCATTTTTGACTCCTGAAGGCAGAAATAATATTTATCTGTATCTTTTCTATTTCTGTCGCAGGCATTTAGATAATTTTGGACACCTTCCTTACAATCTGTCTTTTTATTTTTTTCTCAAAAAGTACTTATTTTGTAAATGACATTTTTATCTTGAAGTGAAATCAAAAATTATGTTACAACAGTCATTTTGACTCTATATCTAAGATGATTGATTGGTTTGGCTTTTGAACCAATGAATTTATTAAATGTAAACAATAATTGAATCTATTTTAACAGCTGTGTAATTATTTATGTGAGAACTATTTTGGATGACTCAGAAATGTTTACTTAGAACTCTTAGGATGTGCTTGGCTTTTCTTTCTCTGATTAGAATTGGTTTATTGCAAAATAATTCTTTCCTTTCATGGGTATAAAGGCTACCCAAAATTTTCCTTTTGCATCTCAACTATGAAATTATGTTGGATTTAAAATTTCTCCTTCCTTTTCCTTTTCCTTTTCCTTTTCCTTTTCCTTTTCCTTTTCCTTTTCCTTTTCCTTTTCCTTTTCCTTTTCCTTTTCCTTTTCCTTTTCCTTTTCCTTTTCCTTTTCCTTTTCCTTTTCCTTTTCCTTTTCCTTTTCCTTTTCCTTTTCCTTTTCCTTTTCCTTTTCCTTTTCCTTTCCCTTCCCTTCCCTTCCCTTCCCTTCCCTTCCCTTCCCTTCCCTTCCCTTCCCTTCCCTTCCCTTCCCTTTTATTCCCCTTCCCCTTCCCCTTCCCCTTCCCCTTCCCCTTCCCCTTCCCCTTCCCCTTCCCCTTTCCCTTTTATATCCTCATTCAAATTATAATTTTGATTCAAATGACCAAGATTCCTGAAGCAACTGGGAGGCAATTCCAAATGACAGTTTTTGCAGCACTGATATGTGTTTGGGAGTACTACTGGAAACACGTTATTACTTACCCATTTTAACAATTAATAAATGAAATATTTAGTAAATAGTTACATAGGATATGACCTGGAAAAGCCACCTCAGTCTCTGCTATCTTTGTCACACAAGTTGCACAGCAGTGGAGTGGAGAGGACAAGTTGCACAGCAGTGGAGTTGACAGGCTTTACTCACTGAGTAGAACGTGGTGCTTTGCTGTCCCAGTTTACAAAACACCAAACAAAATCTCTGTTTGAGTGGATTAAGAAGTCAACACACTGCTCAGATGCAGTGGTTCACTAAACCCAGCATTTCCTGGCTCCCCACTGCACCGAGCTCGTCTTTCTGACACACACAAACGCGTGTGAGCCAACCCTCCTTCCCAGTCTCATCTCTTTGCCACAGTCAGCAAAATCTGACTCAAACTGTGGCTCCTTGGCACCTTTCCAGTTCCTTGGGGAATGTGTCGTGCTAGTGCAAGCTCCTTGTCATCCAGAAAAAGGAGCTCCAGCCCCAGAGGCTGCAAGTTTCAGCAAGCAATGTTCCATTTTGGGCTATTAAGGCCCAAAATTTACTGAACCTGTTCCTCTCAATAGCCAAGCATTCTGCAGCAGCACAGGCCTTGCTTCTGCATTGATTTATTTTTCTCTTTTCTCATGACTCTTCTTAGGGTATGTACCTCTTCACTTTTGTATTTGAAGGGAGTGGGGTTTCTTTGGCTACAATTTTTGCCAATTTCACATCCAAAGTTCGGTGAGCAAAACCTGCAAACCACATTGGTTTGTAAGAGTTTTAACAGAGAAATTCTTCTCTTCCCCTCAAGATTTGCACACTCAAGGCTGTGCTCTCTTTCCACCCACACCCATGCACTGAGGCATTGCCTTTTAAACCAATGCAATACCTATAAAAGCTATAGATAATCTATATAATATATGTACTGTGAAAACCTTGCATCAATAACAACCTCCATTATGAAGAGAGAGAGATTTAAAGTGGCTAGAGTGTTTAAAAAAATCTCATCTCTAAGCTCCTTTTATTGTCACTAGACAATAAAATACAATCCTATATAACCTCTACTTTTGAAGAAGCTTCTGTCTCCACTGACTGTAACCTCCCTTTCCCTCTTTAATACTGAAATATGGAAAGGGCTTTTTTTTTTTCTTTCCATTTTAGAATAAGCTGTGAATCTTCTAAATGCCTCACATCTGGTTTTTGGAGAAAGATGTGTTCTAGTGACAGGTCATGAGCATAGGAGCTGATCCAAAGGAAAAAGGATGTCTCCCTCCTATTCTGCCACTTTACATTTCAAAATTATGCATGATCAGCATCCCAAAGACAAAGCATCAGGCAAGAGAAGGGAGTGCCCAAATCCAGTGTAAAAACAACAGCGTGATGCACCTAAATTGCAACTCTCTATACCACTGTGTGTGTTAGAGGCAGATTAATGAAGATTTGGGTCAAGGGGAAAGCCAAACTTGTATTTTCCAAGGTTGATTTAGACATTTTAAAATGTGAAATGCAGTGACTTTTCGTCTTTTACTCACTTCTGTTTTTAACCTGACCTGATGATTTTTTCCAAGCTGACTTGCTTCCAAAAGTACCTGAGGTAATCTGGGCAAGTGCAAAAAGCTCCAGTCCCTCAGCACCTAGAAATTCAAAGAGCATGATTTCTGCTGAAGAGCTCAAAATATTCGGGGACTCCCAGCTGGGTGGTGACAATACAGCCCAGATTAGTCCTGTGAACATATGACCTACTCATTTCAACAGTGAAGTGGGGAAATGCTCAACTTTCACCACCTGCAATGGTAATTTATTGTCTTATTAATATCTGAGTTCCTGAAGTGCACGGTGCATGTGTGGGTGTGTCCATGCATGCCTAATTGGATAGATCTCTCTCTATAAATATACATAAACATAACAGACAGGAAAAATATACTGTGTATAGATACACACACAAATCTGTTGAATATTTTAGCAAAGAAAAAGTTTTTCTAGTCCTAGGTGACACCACTGATAAAGAACAGTCTGACACAGATTGTATTACACTGTATATAGGACAATGTTTTATAACTACTAGACCTGCTCTGGTTAAAATTTAGAGCCAGAAACAACCACTGGTTTTATTTTACACTGTTTTGCTTTTGATTGTAAGGATCTCTTTGGGACAGGAATGGTGCCATCTTCTATGTTTGATTTCAGTATAAACATCCCTGAGCACAAAGCCAGATTTTAAACAAATGCAGGGCTTCAACATTCCATGGAAAGCAGGACTTTGTAGCTGAGATTTGCACACAGGCAGGCAGTGGTATGAAAATTGAGCATTCCCTCTCCTTATGGGACCAGAATCCTGTTTAAGAAGACTAAAGTTTGATAAATGATCAGGTGAACAGCTCTTCTTTCTTCAGCTGCAAATGAAATCCAACATCTTATTCCACATGGAACAGGCAAAGGACAAGCACACGGTTGTTGATTTCCATGGCCTACCCAACAAGTACTAACTCAATAATTACTGCACCTCATCAGCTTGCACTGACTTTGGGAGTACAGGCTGTAATTTCAATTTAAATAATTGCTGGGAATGTGCAGACTTTTGGGTTTTTTTTTCCTTTTTTCTCTTTTCCAGTCAAGGAGCATCACTCTCCACAACTTCATCTGTCAAGGGCTCGCACATCAGAAAAATAAGATGGAAACAATGTAGAATATGATGCAGCCACGAGGGGTTCCAGATGTCTTCCTTCACAAGTTCAAAGCCTTTTAAGTGTGTTTTCTCAGATGCTGTATACAGATAAATCAGTGTATTGAACTATGATGATAAATTGCTTATTGAGTGGTACTGCTTGTTTTAAATGCAACAATAACACGAACTTGTAAGATATTCATTCATGCAGCAAGGTGCATGAGCAACTGCCTGTGCAACTGCATCATAAAGCATAGAATTTGGAAAAAAACCTTTTTTTGAGGGTGTTCATATTCATAGCACACTCTGTGCCAAAATGCTTCAGTTCTTCTTATGTAAAAGCTCTTGAAGAAGGCTGCACTTTGCTAAGATGACAGACATTTAAGGGAAGTGCAAATGATCAGAGTTTACCCCTTGTGTTGATGATTTTTTCAATGACTTAAAGACAGAAAAGCACTGAAATCAACATGAATCTTTCCCATGATCTACTTTGGAATAAATCAAACCAAATTTTCTCACTTTCAATGTATAAATAGTTATCGTTTTCTATTTGACTTATGCAATATACAGATCACTAAAACCACTTTCTAGTTGAGACCTAAATCCCAGTTTTAATCACCAGAGTTGAAAACATAAGGCTTCACAAACATCTGGTGACAGTGACGGGAAAGAAACGAGGAGGAAATGAAAAAGCCCATGAGACAGAGTTAACGGAAAACCTCCTGAATCACATTTCTTCTAAAATTTAATTTTGCTTTGCACTGAGAGAACCCAAGAGGTATTCTCAAACTGTAAACAACTGTGATTCCAATGCAGCAAAGATGTCCTGAATTTACTGTTTGTTTTCATCAGAAAGTCACATTGACAGAGCAGTTTCAGGCATTCTTACAGCCCTGTTGTGAAATTCCTGCCACACTTCACACGTGAGCATCACATTTACCTTGTTCACTCCAGTGGGAATGTGTTACCTCCTTTTCCACTAGATCACCCTCAGAAGTCCCCAGTGAAAGGAAAATATTGCATTCAATGCTTTAGGTTTTGTTGAATAAGGCAAATCACAGTCTGTCCCTTAAGATGATAAAAAAATTCTAGATATAAGACACATTTACAGCTTATTTGGGAAGTAGGTGAATTCCTTACAGTGAATTTGTTCTTGGGGATATCAAATTCTCCTTTTTTACTCTAAACTGCCACCAGCACACTGAAAAACAACAGATGATTACATTTTGGCAGCAAATCAGAGAATAAGGACCAGTATGTGCTTTGTAGCCTCAAAGGAGTGTTCATGGGATTGAAACCCGAAACTCTCTGCATTTCAGAATAATGTTGCAGCAAACAAAAAGCATTGCTTTAAAGCAGTGACAGAGACAAAAATGACTAATACAAAATTAACTCCAAAAAAAGTCAAGAGTCAACATCAGCAATTTCATTATCAGCAATTTAATTTGTTATCTCTTTTTTTAGAAAAACTGGAGGCCCCAAATCAGACTTTAGAGTTTTGCTGGTTATTGTACAGAGAAAGTTCAGTCTGGTGTGGTGACAGAGGGCAGGAAAAGCAGTAGCTTGCCCCTCTTTTATAAATGGGAATTGGTCCACAAGGAGACCAATTGTAATGTGGGAAAAACAGATTGCCCAGAGAAATTGAGGATGCCCCATCCCTGGAAGTGTCCAAGGCCAGGATGGAGCAAGCTGGTGTAGTGAAAGTTGTCCCTGCCCATGGCAGGGGTGGGACTGGATGAGCTTTACACTCCCTTCCAACTCAAAAGCACCATTCACTACTGTAGAGAAATTAATATCAATTTATGTCTTAGTTTTCACAAAGGACATACTTAGAAGGAACTATTTTTCTCTACTGCATATTTATTCCCTGCAAAAAAAAAATAAAAAAATAAAAAAAAAAAAAAAATCAAACTTCTATTGTCTTTTTGGCTTATCTAAAGCTATTTAAAAAATATTTTTCCTCCTACTTATGAAAAAAAAAAATATGCTGTTGTCGGTCAGAATATTCGTTGGCAAGATACATGCTCACATCATCAAGGAATATATGACTGGTAAGTTATATGTTAGTGGAAGAAGATATGGTGCTGAAGTATAAAATTTAACTCTTGAGTGCTGCAAGAAATAATCAGATCATGATACTATTTTAAATTAAAGGAGTTTAGGATCACTGACTAGGTTTCTACTGTTATATTGGCATTACGGCCACATTCCTTTTACATTCCTTTGTTTAACCCGCAGAAAAATCACAGAAAAAATTATTATCAAGAAGTGTTTGTTTATAAGACATTGGCAGCATTTCTATTGCTGATCGTCATCATTTCACTGATAAAGCGTATTCCTAAACTGGATCCTGCTGTCAACTAAAACACACACCAGGGGAAGCAGAATATCAACCAACAAAGAGAAAGCAAACAGCTCAAACACAGCTTTTTCTCTCTCTCTAAGACACTGTTGCCCACTTTCAGAACCACTGTACATCACCAGAAACACACATTTTGTTATGCTGACTTACACAACCTGTCATTCTTTCTAGTCTAGCTTTGTTCATGCAAAGCTGCCAGAAATTTAACAAAACAAGAATTCATTTGAACTCTGTGTTCCTCCAGCCTTTGTTGGACAAAAAACCACAGCCAATACTACATGTTCCAGCTGCAGGGATTTTTATTCTCCAAATATATGGGAGGATGACTAAAGGGTTAGCAAAGACTGGGCAAAGGGGATTTAATATTCTCTGCATTTAATAAAACAAGACAGCACTGATAATTTATGGCAGGTGTGAATTGTAAGCACAATACATTGCAAGGTAAGGCTATCCAAAAGTACCAGCCACTTCCCACATCCTCTCCCCTCCTTCTTATTTCCAACAGATTCAGGTCTTTCTGTGCATCCTGGTTCCCTTCACACCTTCAACTTGCTGGTCCTCAGATTGCAACAGCCCTTCAGCACATCCTGAATATTAGTCAATAATATTCATCATTAGTTCACAAGCCCATCAGTACAAAATATTTGCTTAAATATGTGCTTGTCTCATTTATTAATGAAATAAATGCAGGCTTTAGAATATACATAGGTGCTTTCTGAATAAAGGCCTGAGATTGTCACCGCAGGGAAGAAGAGTTTTCTTTCTTCCATTCAAGTTAAATGAATGATGAGAAAAGAATTCTGAGAAAAAGGACTTCAAGGTATGGCACAGGAGTTCTCTGAAAAATTTGGTTTATTTGGCAAGCAATAAAATTCATGTGATGCACAAGGTCTCACTGCACCATAGTGGTGCCTGCAGAACACTATTGAAGACCTGTGAAGTTCCAGTAGCTATTTAGGGTTTTTTACATTTTTAATGTTATGCATTTTGCTTCTACGCAATAACAGCTGCACAAGGTTTTTATTGCACCTCCAGTTTATTGCACATCATTACTTTTGACACACTTACTCCTTGGAGAGGTCTGGGACTTTGTGGGCAGTGCAGCTCCCTGCCTAGAACACTCTCTGGCAGAGTGGCTGGCACATAATCTCTCCTTAAATGAGAAAGATGACAAATGGAAGGAGAGCCACAAAAGCAAGAGGGAGATGCATGTTGTAAATGTGCAGTAAAAAGGCTGGGATAGCTCTAGGTGATTATTGTACTTCCTAAGCTAATGGATAAGCAGCTGACTGGAAAGAACTGGGCATAATGAGCGGAACAAACGACCACAGTTTCCAAGTCTCCTCCTGCTGCCGGGCTGCCAGCAGCAGCACTGCTTTCTTCAGTTCAGAAAGACCTGGGAGCTGCACTTTCCCTCCCACCTCTGGGCTCCTGCTTCTCCAGGAACAGCACCAAGGAGACATTCAAAGGCCAGGATGGAGATTTGCTGGGTTTGGTGACTCACAATGATCACTGAATTCTCACTTTGGACTCTGTGCAAGCGTTTAGCACAGGGACAATGTCAGACAGTGTTTCAAGGACATCTAAGTGTCACTCAGGCTCTGTGCCCTTCCCATTAAAAATGGGATAAGCTGGCCACTGCCAAGTTGTGAATTTAACTGCTCTCTGTCAAAAATGAGCCACCTTTTTCCTACCTGACTTTCCTCTCATCTTATGCTCTAGCAAACATTACAGCTGAGCCATGACAGGCAGGAAGAAGAACAAATTCTCCAAGTTATGCTCCAGGGATAAAAGCTTAAAGTTTGTCCTTCTCTGCCTGATCCTATTCTGACACAAGAGCTTTCACCCCAAAGACACGTGGTTGCAATGTAATGACACATTCAGCAATATAGGGTAAAACAGAAAGAAAAAGAGTTCTTCAGAGCCTAAGAACAATATCCTGCTTGCACACTGCAAACCAGTGAAGCTCCAAAGAGAGGAAAAGATTTTAATCAACTTTGAACATCTGACTCCTTCCAGCATTATGGAAATAAAGTTGTCATCCCCTCTACAGTCCCTATCACAGCCAAGTCTATCCAGCACTGGAAAAAACTCTCTAGAATGGTATAAAATGAAAGCAATTATATTTCCAGTTGTCACAATACTTTCCCAAAATTTTCTCCCTGACAAGCAAAAGAGATTTCTTTCATACAGAACTGCTTCCAAAAGGGCAGAGAAGCCAATGCTATTAAGTCAAATCGTAGTACAGGTAAATTTAATGTTAAAAGTAGCTCCCACACTCTAAAAGTGGTCAGGTTTATTGGTTGGCTTGTTTATTTCTGTTTTGTTTTGTTTTAAAAACTAATTATAACATGATATAGATGATTATATCCCAAATAGTGACTGGAACACCATTTCATTGGACTAACAGCTGTGTGTTGCTTAACACTGCACTGATCACAAGGCACTAACCTGGGCCTGGTCACACAATTTTCAGGAACTCCAACTTCTCAGCAATTCTGGTGAAACATTTTCTGACTCAGATAATTCTGATTTTTATCACAATGCAAGACGCAAAAAATGAAACCCCCACAAGCCAAGAGCCTGGAAGGGCTCTCCAAACTGGGGGAGGATCTACAGTAAATGGATATTGCTTTTAAGAACTGAAGATAAATTGCTGTGAGTGAGGCTCTCTGCAGGAAACCCTACAAGTTCCATCACGGCTGGTGATGCAGCAGAGACCTGAGGCCATTTGTCACTGTCCCCTTCAGCCATACCTGCAGATTCCCTGCCTTCCACAGAAACCAGACTGCTTCCCACAGGTGCCTCGTGCACCAGCACAGTTTTGGATGGATTTTCCAGTCACACAGTCCTGTTGGGAGTGCCACCCTTCAAACTGCTCACAAGCCACACAGAAACCACAGGTGGCCACTGGTTTAAATAAATTATTCCTAATAACATTGAAACGCTCGAAGGGAATGTGATTCCTTCAGGGAATTGCTTGGAAGGATAGCAGTGGGTAATGAGAGCACAATGAGAATCACCTATTTCACACTTCCTATGTGCCTCTAGGTGGAAAATCTCTGAGCACACAGTTAAAACCTGTCACAACTGTACCAAAAAAAATGAAGGACAATGGAAACCACTAAATATTTTTATAAAAGTAAAACTTCTTTCTGGTTGTTTTCATGTCGTGTGTTTCACATGTGTCCTGGCCAGGGTAGTATTTAATAAACGAGACAAAAATTGTGATACACAGTAACTCCACCACTTTCCTAGGCAGCCTGTAAGAATTTGGATGATAACACCAAGCAAGAACTGAACAAAAAGCAAAGAATGACAACTCATTAGTCTAAGCAGTAGGTTTGCTTTATTAAGCTGCCCTGAGCTGTTAACAGCTGAAGAAAGCTAAACAAGGATGAGCAGGAATAACACACTGTGGAATACAGCGTTAACTACTTCAGCCTGTTCCATTCAACCAAAATTTTAAACTCTGTTTTATGCTTCCCTAAGCTGCCAAATCATTTTCATCCCTGAGTACAAAGGCATTGTAATTTCCAGTATACACCTGCAGACTACTACTGCAGAATTTCCAGTATACACCTGGACTAAATTTCCAGTATACACCTGCAGAAGTCTAGAAACCCACAAGCCTATCCAAGATTTCATCTCTACCATGAAAATACATCAGTCTTTATAGATAGATTGAAAAACTAAACAAAACAGAAAAGGAGGACACTCCCCTGATGTGCAGTCTCACATATACTGAAACAACAGCCAGGAAAATGAGTGTAACACCTTGTTTTGCAGGTTTCTCTTCCACATACTTTTGTGTCCTAATTGACTTTTTCCAGTTTTTTGCTTTCTGCAAATAAACAAATCAATTACTGCCAGTGACCATAGCTTTACACTCAGAAAATGTAATTCTGTCACCCCTAGGATTTAATCCTAATGATGAACATAACATATTTGAATCTCTGTATGCTTTTCAACACATGAAGCTTGCCTGGAAAAACACATAAAACAAGAAGAAATATGTGCATTGCATATACCAAGCATACATCAGCAATAAAGGCAGCTTTCAGTGAAGAAATGTAGACATTTAAATAGATAATTATTTGTAGTATTGTATGATTTTTCAGTGAGGTAAATAAATACCTGCATCAAAA
Organism: Anomalospiza imberbis; assembly: GCF_031753505.1. Classification (NCBI taxonomy): domain Eukaryota; kingdom Metazoa; phylum Chordata; class Aves; order Passeriformes; family Viduidae; genus Anomalospiza; species Anomalospiza imberbis. The sequence goes on from NC_089682.1 coordinate 32,401,184, forward strand.
AAACAGCAAAACAGACAGAAAGGCAGAAAATCAACCTAGAATAGGAGAGGGCATAAATGTAAATAATTCACCCATAACTTCAGATGAATTGTATCCTTGCAGTTGTGTCCAGAATCTGCTGTTATGAATTTCCTAAATATTTTTTCATTTTTGAGAAAAACTGAGAAAGCAGCTCTGGAAATGTCTTAAGTCCTTTAAAAGTGTTTAAAATTGATAGACCTCAGTGGAGAAAAGGGAAGGACAAGTGATAAGGAATACAGTTGAATATTCTCAAGGATTTTTATCAACAAAGTGTTTTGTACTTGAGCTGGTGGAAAAGCCAGGGGGACCTGGTAGGTGTTGTCTGGTCAGTGGCTGTTGTTATTATCGAGCTTGCCCAGGGAGCTGTGGCCCGCACCATGGAATTTCAGTTTAGCTGGGATTTGCTGCTTGCTCTGGATGCTTCTGTTGGTCTAAACTGCCTCTTGCTTGGCCCTCTGCGTGCTCCCTTCTAGAGGAGTCCATCACACCTCGTGCTGCTCTCCAGATGTTGCTGCTGGGCAGCCATCCAGGCCCCTCTGCAGCATCTCCAGAGGTGACTCATCTCCCACAGCAGATATTTATCTTCCGACGACGGGATGGGCTGACCTGGCATTGGCACGTGAGTCTCTGAAGGGCCTGGAGCCTCTCTGTGCCCAGGAAAGGCTGAGGGAGCTGGGGCTGCTAAGCCTGGAGAGGAGCTCCAGCTGAGAGGGGCCCTCCGCCCTGGGTGTCCCTGGGTGTCCCTGGGTGTCCCTGTGTGCAGGAGGAGCCGAGCAGGACCAAGTTCTGCTCCAGCAGTGGTACCAGAGCCACGGGCAGGGACTGATCCCAGCAATTCCCCAGCACAGGAGGCAGACCTTCTGCCCTGGGCAGTGCCCAGCCCTGAGCAGAGACCAGAGACACTCTGGGGTCTCCTCCCTGGGGATGTTCTAGAACATCTGGGCACACTCCTGTGCCCTGGGATGACCCTGCCTGCACAGATGCCCCACTGTGGTCCTTTCCACCCTGACTCATTCTGGGACTCTGTGATTGGTGAATTTCTTTCCCTTCAATATGTTGATACTGATGTGTAATATGTTGCAGAAATAATTTTTAAGGTTTTTTTTTTTTTTGTACCTTTACAAAATGCCTAATACAGTCTAGACTTCTGGAGGGGGTTACTCTCTAAGACACATTTCAGAGGTGGTATTAACACATGACTTCTAAATTTCATTAGAGAGAGCTCCTTTGGTTTCCCACATTTCTCTTCTAGATGTCTAATCCAAGGTACCTTTTAAATAGAAAATGGAAGTTTTTGTTCTTCTTCCAGCTCTCAATGCTTTCAGAAGTTGACCACCTGCTGTGGGACATTTGCTTTGATTTAGTAGCTTAAATTTACTCCACCTGCTTATTTATTTATTTATTTATTTGTTTATTACAAATCGACAAAGCCCAAAAATTTTTGCAAATTGTCTAGAAACCCCCTAGGGAACAATGGAACATATTTCTGTAACTCTTCCTTTCCTTCTCCTGCAATTTTCTTGACTCCCATGAAGGGAATTACATAATTGTTTTCATTACGATCATTGTGTCAAAGATACTGAGATGGTCACCATAAGAACAGATCTTTTTTTATATAAATGATACAAAAACAAAGTAATAATGATGAAAAAATTCTAGAATTTATGGCACTGCATGAGTAAATGCAAATTTTACTATTTCCAGAACTATTGCCATATCAAAAACATGTTTTTTTCATTTGAATGAAAAAAGATTTTGTGATTTGTGGATTCTGCCAATTCTCTTCTGTCAAGGAGCAGAGTTATTCTGTTCTTACTTTCATCCTCCTGGTTGCTGTACAACCTCTGCTCTCACATATTTCACCTTCTCTTTCACTCACTCACTGACAAGTCCAAAGAATTTCTAAGGTCTGCCAGACATGAACTTTCTAAGTTCAAAGAATTTTTACTTCTAACACCATAACACAATAAAAATCTGCATGACTATTTTCTGATTAAAACATGATAAATAATTCAATTAAATCTCAACAGACATATCTACAGAATATAAAAATCAATAGGTAAATTTAGGTATGCCAAAAGAATGAAAGGAATAATAAGGTTATAGAAGAATTTTCCTCAATGCTAGGAACTTCTAGGCATTATTTCAAACTTCCCTGCTGTTTGAAGAAGTCACTTGCTAATACATATATGTCCTTTTATGGCTGAATCCTTTTTATGAACTTTGCTATGATTTCTGGCTTCATTCTGTTTGCCTTCCAAAAAAAAGAAAGTGTGTTTTCAAAGGAAGCATTATTACTAATTGAAATAGGTTTCCATGTTTTTCTGGGAAATAGTTGTCTTTCCTTCACAACATGATTTTATTTTTCTTTCCCTTTCTCAAAATCCTTGAGGACATAAAGTGCTTATGACCCATTTTACATCTAAAGCATTTTTCCTTGCTCTGTTAGTAAGCTAAATGACATTAGGCCATGAGCTATAGGTAAATTAGATGGCAATTGAATTGGAAGAGCTGTTTTTCCTGCAGTATGAAGGGATTCTGTATCTGTTGCACGCATTTAAACCTACATGGGACAGGATTTTTCTTCTCTGAACTTCCAAACCAGCAGCTTATTTCGAGAGAGATCACTCAGCAACGCAGCTACAGGACTGAATGAAAAATCCATTAAAAATAAAATTGAAAAATCCAGTCCCTCTTATTTCTGAAGAGTAATTGAAATCTCTTTAGGGTCTCTTTAGGTCTCTCAGGTCTATTTAAACTGAAAATGCCAATTAGCAGGAAAATGCCCTGATGATGCACGACAGATTGAAAGCAGAGCAGGCCTAGTGAGACATCCATGTAAGCACACACATGCAAAGCAGAGAGAACTCATAAAATTTGTCTATATTTGATTTTTAAATTCCAGCATCACGAGAACACCTTGGAAAAGAAGCTGTGAGCATAAAAATGCTGTGGAAGCCACGAAAATTTGAGGCAGAAGCAGAGCCAGACGCTGATAGCTGGGGATTTTACCTCCCTTATCTCGAGATGCAAGGTGGCTTTGTACAGTGCTAACACATGCAAGCAAAACCTTAGAGGAGTGCAAAAGCTCACACCTCCAGCCCTGGAGTTGGGCTGGGTGCCAGAGATCTATTAATAGAGCTCTCAAAGCACAGCAAAGGGCTCTGCACTGTCTAAGGCGCTGCTCCCAGAGCTGACAAGGTCAGCTCAAATTCCCGTGAGAATGCAGCGACTGCAACCGCAAGGGCCACATTCCTCCAGGCACATCTGAGGTACCCTGGCATGAGAAAGTGATAAAAGAGCCACAAAACTCATCTTATCTCCTTCAAACCTGAAAACAACCTTTGAAAGCTTTTTTTTTTTTCCCCTTCACGTTCCCTTCCATTTGACCCTCAGCCAAATCACTCCATAATCTCCACAGCTCCCATGAGGGGTAAGTGGATTTACGTCACTGCTTTCCCCAGAGGAAACCAGATCCCAGCAGGTTGCTCGCGTGCTTTCTAGAGCTGATGATCAGGTCACAGACAACAAAAAAACCTCCAGATTTTATTCAGATTTCCCCCTTTCCTCCTTTAAAATCTCTACTAAGTTTACAGTGTTTTCTTTCGGTAATAGTGAACATCTGTGACAGTGGAGGAGCCAAAATAAACCCAGTCAAGGAAATTCTATGTAGTTATGCTAAACAAGTTTTATTCACAGGTTTAAGTTGCGTACTGAAAGGGGTACAATGTCTTCCCACTCTGGCTTCATGTATGATTAAACACATTACTGAGAGAAACGTGTGCAATACCAAAGGATTGCCATGTTCTTAAGATGATTTTTCAGTCCTATGCTCCTGGAATAAAAAGCAGTTGTGCAGCTTTCAAGTCACAACAAGGGGCTCAATGGTTATTGTGTGAAATGTTTTCCTTTATCATCATGATGAAAACCAGCCCGTGCTGGGAGGGAACCCACTCTAAGCAATTCAAGCATCGACCATTATCTAGGGCAAGTGTTGACCTGGCCTCAGACAAAATCCTTATTGTTCCCTTTGTTGTTCCCCTCCTCTCCCTCCCTATGTTTAGTTAGGATATGCAAATTGCACATGGAAAGAAAAATCCCAGGTAATTCACTCCTTTTCCAGCTTCAACAGCTGGAGCTGGCACCAGGTCCTCAAGAAGGGATGTTGAGCTTAAGGCCTTTTTTATCTTGCAGCTTTTGCAATGCAATATGGATTTAAGAAGGGATCAGTGGTTTGTACACCTGTGTAATTTCTTCAGAAGTATCAACATGCTTTCCTTTTTTAATGCTTTTAAATGCTTCAGTGCTTTTTGCCCATGACAACCACTTTAGATTTTTAATACAACCCTAAAAACTTATTTCTCATGTACTGTGTTGCAATACCCAAGCAAAAGAGTCCCAGGCATTTCTGAGGACATTTTAACAAGAGTCAGTGCAGCATCTAACAAACCATTTATTATTATTCCTATTTATTGCCAATAAATCGACTTGATGCTATCTCATTATAACAAAAATAGAAAAACAAACAACAATATGAGGCAACAAAATTCTCCTGTAGTATCACCTTTCTAAATGCTTTTCAGAAGTGCTTCACCATGAAAATGTCATCTATGCTTTTGAGATCTCACTCCCTGATAAATGTAACCTTTCCATGCACTGTCTCATCTAGACAGAGCTCTCTCCTCTTGCTTTGCCCTCAGTTTTTTGCCAATCTTTTGCTCACCAAGGAAATCTGCTATCAAATGTGATTCAGACAAGAGGGGTGTTTGTTTGCTTTTCCTCCTTACTTTTAAAGAGCTCTTCTTTTTATTCTAGAGTTCAATGTATCCACAGAGACTTCTTGCCTCTGATGTGAGGTCTTTGGCAGTTGATAATGAGAGACCACTGAGACAGCAAAGCAGAAGAGTCCATTCCTAAAAAAAATGTGGGGTTTTGTCTAACTGATGCCAATCCACGAAAAGGAAGAATTGTTTTTTAAAGATCTTAGAGGAAAAAAAGAGAAGGCTTTATTTTTTTTTTTTTTGTGTTAAATGCTATAGAATGTGTTGCTTCAAATTGCTCTCAAATTCTGTGGGAGTACTTGAACAAAATAATTGTTTTGAAAAATATATACTAGTGAGTTTATGTACTAATCTACACTCATATTAAGAGATTGCTCAGATAAATTTATGGGAAGATATAGGATAAGACACTTTCTGCCCTAGAGAACCTAAAATATATATTGAAAAGAGAAATTAGGAACTTGAATTTATGGATAATAATCTAGAACAAGCATTCCAAATTACTCAACTTCTAACAGTAACCCTGCCATGAATTGTCTTGGGGTGCTTTACTTTATACAAATGACATAAATGGGTTACTCCTAAAGACTGTTTTACCTTGGTTTTGTGGAGGGTTTTTTTTGTTTGTTTTTTTTTTTTTTTTTTGGTTTTTTTTTTTTGTTTTGTTTTTGTTTTTTTTTTTTTTTTTTTAAGATTACTTTCTCCTGTTAAAGAAAAAAAATATCTTGGGATGAATAGAAAAGTTCTCCTGGCACAACGCCAGCAGTGACTGCTCACTGAAGTTAATAAAATTGTGATTACATTAGATGGAAACAAAGCTGAGTCCTCCGACTCTATTCCAGCACTGGTTAGTTTTGAAATGAACAAATTAAAAGGTATCATTCTACCCTGTTCTCACAGGAGAATTGTGTGGATTATGCAAACCATAAAATCCACATGTTCCAGAATATCAGCCAACATGTCCTAAATGGAGGGAGACAACATCTCTCTTTGAGGGAAGGAGAAAATGAGGACTTTAAAGTCTTTTAAGATGAATGCTGAGATAAGGAAGAGAAAACAAGCATGCTTCCCACCCCCAGAGCTGACTACTGATGGACAATTAGGTGCAAGGAAGAGCTGCATCATTATCCATAACAACCAAACCCTGCTTTTTAAAACTGTCTTCCAGTTCACATCCACAAAAGTAAAGATCTTTGTAATATGAGAGACAAAGTGTCATATCTGCTGCCATACAATTTGACTGAATCAATTCTAGGGATCTGCCATGAAACGAAAGAAATAAATGTAGCCCTCCCATCTTCAATTTTACCTTTGATGTATGAAGTAAACGATTAAACTAAAAAAGTTAATTGTTATGGCTAGCTCAGTTCACCATTAAAAGAAAACCTAATTAAAACCAGGCTGACTTCTCAGTTAGTTCCTATCTAGAAAAGGATTTAACATTAAGAAGATACTACACACATTGCTTATGAAGGCTTTTGTCCTAAACCCCAACCCAACAAAAACAAACAAAAGCATTTTATACTCATCTTAATTTTACCTAGCTGGAGTCTAATGTCAAATGGAATAATCTTTTACAGGGATGTATAGAAGTTCCACATATTTGACCTTTGGCTTCCTCGAATGTCATGTTTTCTCGGCCTCCAGTATTGAAAGAAACAGATGTAACCTTTTCTTCAATAGAAAGAGCAACTGATATACTTGTATAACAAAGCTTTACCAAGGAAGTCCTGTAAAGTTGTTCTAGCCACATTTCCCAAAAGAGCTCCTTCATCTAGGAACTCTTAGTTTGTGATTTTGAGAATTAAATAGCAAAGCAAGTATCAGCTTGCAAGGTGCTCTCAGTTATTACTCTGTGGGGACTCCAGCAAATTTCAGGGAAAGGGGGCAAGTTTCCCAACAAATTCATGAGGTTCTCACAATGTTCCAGCAGGATGTACAGGCTGTAAATGCTAATGTTTCATAGTGGAACAGGAGATGATGTCATTTGAGGGGACTGGAAATGAAATAGGTTTCATGAAATATGTCAAACACCACGCAGGGTGCATCCCTGGGGTTCATGGAATTCTGTGGTTTTCCTTGCAGTTTGCTTTTCAATAAGGTTAAATTAGAACCATGGCTCCTCTAGGGAAATTTGGCATGACAAGATATATAATCAAAGTTATATTATGTTCTTTAAACTCTCTATAGAGGTTAGGCTTTTAATTTTTGACAATGGGCTCGATGTTCATTAGCAGGGCACTGGGTATTTTTCTTGGGCAGTTCTTCTGAATTAGAATGTGTGTGGAGATTTTTACTAGAAAATTAGAGAAGTGTTTGAATAATGGTTCTTCAAATATGTTGAAGTCATTGCATAGCCCCACACACTCACCCAAGAGCAGCATGACCCTGTGGTTATAGCATTAGTTTGGGGATCTTGGAATTTTTTTATGATCTTCTTGTGCATATGGGAAGAAACCATTTATGCTCTGGGCTCTCCTTCCCACCAGGAGCAATATTTCCTTCTCCCAGCTGTTCCATTTTGATTATCCACATGCTTCCAAAGAATTATAGTCTAAAAATATTAGGATTCCTTGGTAGCCAGTGCTGTTTAGGCCTACAGAAATATCCCTATGCTAGACTGCAAAGGAAGATGAATTTTCAGGGGCATTTTCAAGGGGAGGAACTAAGACAGGAACCAATCTTCAGGTCAAATCTTCAGTTTTGCAGTACAACCATGCTAATAAAAATAATTTATTTGATGAAAGTTAGTGGCATTTAAGCAGCAGCCCAGAAGCAGCAATCCACTCCTAGGGGTTTAGAGCCACAGAAAGGAAGAACAGATCTGAGCTAGGGTTAAATGTCTAAAAGTTCTAAAAGATTGGTTTTCATTTTCATATGCCACGGAGTTCCCTGCTGCTGAATGGCAATAACAGTTGAAGTGATGAAATATTACAGGAAAAGCCACTCTTTCAGTATGTCTGGCCTGCGTAAAACCCAAAAGAACCAGAAGAGTCAACATTTCTTTTTCTTCCAGATTAGTGACTCTGCAAATCCAACACATGTGTGTAAGCATCAGGGTCCAAGTTCTGAGAAGTGCTAAGCACACACAAACCTCCCCTGAGCTAATGGGAGTCACAGGTGCTCCCAGCAGTGGCAACACTGAGGTATCAGCACAAGGATTTTAGGCTCAGGATTTTGTCCAAGTCAGACTGAATCTTTAAATTCCTCACAACAATCTCGTTGCTATGTTAAACTCAAATTTTTCCTGTGCTTTTATCCCTCTCTGTTAGAGCTTCTGCTGCCTAGCAACACAACTGGTGATTCAGGGAGCAAATGATCCCCTTTTCCACATTTCAGTGCTCTGGAAAGCACTGCAAGCTCAGCACTGAGCTTTGCCACAACACCTCCTAAAGCCTGTGGAAACGCTGCCACTGGCTTCCAGAGGGTCACATTAAGTCACTGGGCTGGCAGATTTTTATGGTCTAGATCCTGAGCTGCTGAAAATTCACATCCACAACTTGAGCAGAGCCTGCCAGCCAGGAGCACCATTTGCATTGCCTCCACACACTACTTAAGAACAACCCCTTGCCTGTTAATCATAAAAGATTTTCAAAAAAAGCACCTTTGCCTTGAGCTTCTCTATCTCTATGAGCAATAGAGCTCTGCTCTGCTTTCCCTCTTTCCAATCCTTCAGATCTTTAAAACTTCAATCCCTGCCAGTTTCTTGTTCCCCTAATTCAAAAGAAGGTTTTCATTGGTAGTTCATGGAGACTCTTCTGCTTCAGATAGAAAAAACAAAAGTAAAAATGTACAATAATAATGCACAAAGTGAAATGTGCATTACCACAGTGTGAATTTACCAAATTATTCCACTATGGTACAATAGAATTGAAAGTTACTTATACTCACTGAGACAACCAGAAAACAACTTGGTAATGAGTGGCAGACCTCTCCTAAACAACTGTTCATGTGTTCCCTGCACACATTATTTTGGCTTTTTCTTTGTGACAGCAGAACCTCAAAAAAATTCGTCAATATTGTGCAAGCATCCATAACCTGAAGGATGTGGTTTTGTGTGTTTTATTTGATGGTTTTTCCTGCATGGCTGAACAGTCTTGGTGAAGGATTTGGCCTAGGAGGAGAATCATGTTTTTCATAATTTCTCAGTGGTTGCTCATTTCTAACGTGTTAGCACAGGAAGGACAGTAATACTGCAAGAAATATAATCTTGGCAGTATTTTCAGCACATCCCAACTCATTAGGAATTTCTCAAACACAACAAATACTTATATTGAATAAATACTAACGGTGCATAATATTAATATAATCTGATCATGCTATGTTGACTTGAAGTTTGCATTTCTACTTATACATTTTGTTGTGATTCAGCCTTTTATCACAAGGGGCCTGAGATTTCTCTGTGCTTTGTAAAACACTGTGTCCAGTGTTGAACAGTATACCTGGTTTTCAGTATTCATAGGCACCTTGCTTTCTAGTGTGACAGATTCAGAACAGTATATGTAAATAAAATAGAAATATTTAAATATAAATTAGTGAGGCAGAACATGGAGAAGAGCCCAGGCCTTAAATTAAAGCATTGAAAAGGAACTTGCACAAATTGAATTTCATAATCTTTAGAAAATATTCTGAAGAGTAGCTATGGACCTTTTGAGGTTTTTTTATGCTTATGAAGGAAACTTTTAATTCAAAATTGTTAACTCTGATGGGATAAGAAGACATTTAAAACAAGGGTCTTGTTAAGTGGTCCCAGTTCTTTAAATTAGCCAGAGTAAGTAAAAATGTACATATTAAGATGTAAACTGTACTTCTAGTGCTGTTAAATTCAAGTATCCACAAAAACAACAGGAGAGTTTATGTATCACTTAAGTTTTAAGGACTTTAATATAACTTATGAACATAACTGAAAAAAATTGGCAATCTGGGGCAAAAATCTCACTCATCACAAGAAGGTTTGAAACAGATCTGACCATCAAAATTATATTGGTCATTCCAATGTTAAAATTGATGTTGGTATGTAAGCCAAACTTAGAAGTCTAGATTAGAAACATTTTCATACTAATGGGAGGACAGACTGGGTAACCAGAGCAGATTTAGAAAGCCCAGCTGGAACAACGGGCTCTTAAACACAATAGTATTAAAATAAAACAAAACAAATAGAAACTATGGCAAGGTAAAGTTACTGCTTTTGCTGAGAACGGAAGTATGCATACATGAATGTTATATAAAAATTAAATACATTTTCTTTGATCTGTTAACAAGGAAACGAAACAAGCTGGTGGATATTCTCCAAATAACTTCTCATTATTAGAATTATTTTTGATGTCTGAATTCCTTCCCAAAAAGAACAAAGATGGGTCCTCTGGGAGAGGAGACCTGAAAGCCAGAAAAAAGCACTGTCTATGCATCCTATTGTTAGATGGTGCCCAATGTTAACAGTTCTGTATGACTTAAGACAAAGACCATTTCCCTCAAATGACTTCACATGAACAGCAATAGGACTGTGGCGTAAGCAGGTAAATACTATCCTCTTTGGGTTTGGGAATTTGGATTGACTTTTTTACACTTCTGGACTACTGTCCTTCATTCTTCATTTAAAATTCCAGGTTTCAAGAAACCTGATTAAGCCTTTGTGTTGTACCCATCATCAGTCAGAAATGAGTACAATTCACTGGTCTCAACATATTTTAGAGCTGAGAGCTCTAAGAAAGCACTTAAACAATAAGCAGAAAAAAAGTTAATGTCTACAGATCAGGGAATCTTTACTGTAAATGGTGGGTTCTACATATTTATTTCCTTCTCCCCATCTCAGTCTCCACCAAGAGGACAGGCGAGCTCCATAGACAGGAATTTCATGGACCAGGTAATGGCAAGGGAAGTGGCCATCTTCTCCTGGAACTTCAAATTAACTGCCCAGGTTTGATACTTCAGAGTTCCCCTGAGGAAGTCTCAATCTTGGAGAGCTGATCATTCAGTGCTGGTGGCTCACTGAGACCCTTGGCAGAGAAAAATATTCCAAAACACTTTCAGTAGATGGAAGCTGTCACTTTACAGTCTGGAGTGCCAAACAATATATTGAAAAAAACTTTGTATGCAACTAATTTTCAATGGAGCAATGTAAGATTAGGGAAAGAGGTGTTGGAGTGCAATAATGAGTACAGAAAAGGCAGCATTTATTTCAATACAAAAAATGAACCCACCAAAGGTTCAATTCTGCAAGTGTGGTTCTAGGAGTCTTAAACTCACACCTAATTAAAAAAAATGCTGTACATAATTCCATTTGGAAATTCTGTTATTATAAACAGAAAAAAAAAAATGTAATATGTTCTAAAATATTAAAACTAAAATCACAGTTGTGTATAAAAAGGATACTTCCATAACCTGTGTCTTCCTTCAAACATTTCCTATCTGCTGCCAGTTTTAGGAATGCTTTGACAATTGTAGAAATCTTATTTGATGGAAAGGCAATGAAACTGAAAAAGAAACTGTCTTTATAAAAATCCTCATCATTTTACTCAAAACTTAAGTTACAATTTTAAATAAAAGCCTTAGTTTTACCTATTTAAAAAATACTGAGAATTGCAGTAAAGATAATGAGGATTTATAATTTAGCCTCATTTTATATAATCAAGTCAAAAGCATAAATTATCCATCAAGTGAAGAAAAGTTACATTTGACTCAAAATGACATTCGAGTCAAAATAAACACATTGTGATTCATAGTTTTTAAAAATATATCTGAAAACTATCATAACAACTTAAATAATACCACTACCATTAAATAAAAAACGTTTAAAGCTTTTCAAGTCATATTAAAGATTATTAAAGTCTTTAAAAACTCTCTGTGAAATCCTGCAATCTTTTCCAGTATTTTTTTGTGAATTTACAATACAACAGCGACAACAAAAATAACAAAGCCAAATCCTTGAGGCCTTTGGTTTTTCCCTCCTAGGATGATTCTTGTTTTAACTGTTGTCTTATCCCAGCAGAGTTAAAAAACTGAAATAAAAAGTTTGCTTCATAAACAATGGAAAGTTGAATGACATTTTTTATCAGACATTTTTATTCAGGCTAAAAGGGGTTAATTTTTCTAGAACCTATCCCAAAAAAAGGCATCATCCATTTTCTTTGGGCCAAGATATGATCATGATCAAAAGCCTGGGGCATGGTGGGAAAGAAGCCAATCTTAACATAAATGAGCTTGAAATACCATCTCAACCACAAAATCAGCATTACTAAATCCTGGGGAAGTATCAAGCCGGACAACTAAAAATCACATTCAGATTAATTAAACCAATCTTGTTCAGGCTTCTCTTATGTTCATGCTTTAAAGCTTATAATTAGCTGGAAACAAAAAAATCAGAGGATTTTCTATTTTTCTTCAGTGACTTTTTCATGAACCTTAAATTGCCAGAATAACTATGCTCAACACAATAAAAAAATGAGTTCTGTGGTCATCTTGAGATCATCTGCAGCATTTTAATGTGGCTAAATCTGTATCCCCTTGCTGCTTGGGTCTAAATTTAGCACATTGTTTTGGTGTTAAAAATAAGTTGTTTTGTTGCTCACGTACTCGGCGCGATGGCGACACGGTGTCTGTTCTCCTGCACATAAAGTGTCGTGTCTTCTAGCAACCAGCAGATTTGGGGAGAAAATAAACCTGAGGTAACTATTTACAGTGACTGGCAGCAAGCACTCCGTGCTTCTTGTTTATTTGCACGTTGGGAAGAGTATTCCCTCTGCTCCGTGTACAAAGGGATTCCTCAGAAGTGATAAAACTCTGGCACTGGATAACGTGCCACTGGAAATACAATGTACAATTGGTGACCACTGCCAGAATCTCAGCTGCTGTCACTCTCCAGAGCCAGGGGAATGATGCCAATATGCAATTTTTAGGGATATGGCCCCAGGGTGTAAAATGCTAGAGGATAAAATAAGATCTGATATTGTTGATTTCTTTTTTTTTTGATGTATAATAAACAGTAACTTTTCCAGAAGTTCTTATCCACTTCTCCCTAGAAATATGGAAGTAGTGTATTGCTCACAGCACTAAATTACAAGTTGGTCTCTCATTTACATATAAACATTTTCAGAGAGGCAGCAGAATCCCATGTCAGAGTTCAAAAATTTCAAAAAATTGAAATGCCTAGAGCTGTGATCAGAACAGGTATCTTTTTACAAAGTTTGATTGCCTGCTTTTGTAAAATCATGTCACCAATACCCTGTGATCCTAAATCAAAAATTAGAAAGAATATTCCTAACAAGGAAAAATAATCTGCCTTCAGCTTTTACTGCACAGAAATGACAAACATTTACATTACTATTAGCCTGGAGACAGAGTTTTTGGTAATAAAATTAAATAGTAAATCAGAAACTTAATGCAATAATAGGGAAGATGTCCTTTGTTTTTCGCAGTCCACACTACAGCACTGACTATAAAAAAAATAGATGACAGCAAGTCCAAGCCCACTAATCCAACATTTAATAACATTTGCCTGCAAATTAGGAACACTTTGCTGTAACTGATGCTGAGACAAAGCAAACCTTTCTTGAAGTTTCCAGCACAGACCATTCGGATTTTTTGCCATCCCAAAGTAAGTTTGCTTGACAGAACAGCCATTTTGCTCTAGATTATGCAGGAAGTTTTAATTTAAACACAGTATCACCAGCAGATATTAAACCAGTGAAACTGCCTCTACTTAGTGTGTATAAAAGGAAAATTACGTGGAAAACATCCAGGAGCTGTAAACTTCTAAACTCTCTTTTCCCCATTTATTACCAATCATTAATCTGGGAGATGTCACCCAACAGGTTGTTTACTTAGCTCTTGATCTTTAGTTAAGTGTCATAGTTTTATCGATGATTTTAAATTTCTATTTGGGTAGTGTTTATAGAGTTACTGAAGTAAATGCTTTAATGGCTTTTAGGCCTAAGAAATCTTTTTCCTGCAAGCAATTTTATTTGTGTAAAAACAGCTGCAGGACTGGAGACGTGGAGATTTTGCCTGTGTTCTTTCCCAAGAAAGCTAGCCCCAAAAGAAAACATGCTATCTCCAGAGAAATGTGGGCTTATTCTTGATCAGGTTGTTGTGCTTAATGGTAAGTAATACTCAAATTCTTGATTTTACCCTTAAAGACATGGAACAGAAAAAAAGATTATATTGAATACAAGAAATCCTGTGTTAAATATAGCTAAGCACAAGGAAGTCAATAAACATATTATGGGCACCTGTGTTTTCTAGTATAGTGTATAAAAAATTTAACCTAATATTGCAGTAAGTGGGTGCAATATATAGGCTAAAATGGGAATATCATTGATCCATTAGAAGATTTTGTTTAGTAAAGCAGCAGAGGTGGGAATAAATGCTGCAAATTTTGGTTTTGCCCTTTGGTGCTGTGTTGTGGCAGGGCCAAGCTCCCTCTGTGCCAGGGCCTACTTGGAAAGGAAAGATGGTGACAACCACAAAGCACTTGGATTTTCCAACCTGAGCCAGGGCCTTCTGCCAGGGCACTGCAAAGGAAGAAAGGGGGAGGAAGCTGGAGGAGGAACGAGGATATTTACACAGAATCAGAGAATATCCTGAGCTGGAAGTGATGCACAAAAATCATCTGATCCAGCTCCTGGCCCTGAACAGGGCACCCTGGGAATCCCACCCTGATCCTCAGAGCGTTGTCCAAACCCTTCTTGCACAAGGCAAATGTTCTTTTGGTGGAACCACTCTTGGAGTCCTGGACTAGTGAAACCTTGGGATAGAGAGAGCTGCTGCTACCTCATGGGAGAAAAACTGCCTACATTTTATAGGAGAGGGAAATCCACACCTGGGTAACAGTCGGCCTTCCTGCAGGACACAGGTGGCTCAGCAGCTCCCAAATGTAGGAACTGTGGCTGCATGAACTTGTCCATTTCCCCACCTAACCCCAATTTAGTACCAATTTTTCAATTCACACTAAGGTGAAGCCATGTTGCTGAATCTTTGCCTGTTCAGTGAGCGGGTGCACAAGCAGGAGTACATTGTCCACACAGCCAGCCAGCATTACATCACTGTCCTAAAGCATTTGCAGCTTCATGAAAAGGAAGAAAGGCAATAACTCTTCATTTGCAGCAGGAAGCCAACTCCTCAGTGGTTGTTTTTCCCAAGAATCCCTGACCATCATGCAGAGCAAGCAATTCCTAATCAAGTAAATCCTTTGGACACAGGCAGATCTATAAGCCTCATCATGCATGCCCTGATTCTCTCATTCTTTCCTCCATCCCCCTGTAAACGCTTGTTCTGCCTCTTTGCCACCACAGGTTGCTCTGTTTTTCCATGGTAAAAACAAAGGGCATGTGCATAGGGAAGGAGGGTTGGCCACTGTTGGGATAAGGAAGGAATAAATAGTTTCTTTTCTTGGAATCTACAAACCTTACTTCTTTAATAAGTTTCCCACAAATCCAAAGTTTATTCAAAATGCACAAACTGACCAACAATGACTCTTCTAAGCACATTTAGTTGTCCTTATTTGGTGGGAACTATGACTGCCCCTCAGTTTAGTCCCTAACATGTCCCTCTGCCCTTGATGCAGGGAACAGCCTCTTCCATAACTCTAATGATACATTTCCTGCTCATTGCTTTAGTTTGCCTGTCCTTGCTGTGGGTTTTTCTTGGCAAAACACTTAAGAAATGCATAAATCTCCTTTATACACAAATATTGTGGGAATTTTATGGCCTTACTAGGCCAGATTTATCTCAGGCATAGCTCTTTGTGTTCACACAATAAAAGGTTACTGGTATTCAACCAATTTGCGTGATGAAACGTGAATTACTGGGTCAGAGGACACTGTGGCTACAAAGAAGATGTACAAAGTAATTCTGAAAGCTGCAGCATAGAGCCTAATTTGATAATGACTGGGGAGGATAATGTTCCTAATGAATTTAGGCCAATCTGGGAGTTTACTTTGACATAAATACTCCCACAAACCATTGAAAGGAACATGGTGTGGCTCTAAACATGGTGTGGGACCACACGGAGGAGACAAAGCAGACAAAGCAAAAAGAACAGGCATTCCTTAATGTCCAAAGGGAATTCAGAATTCCCATTAGCTGTTGCCACATGCCTTAAGGAAGAAAAGAGGGTGAAAAACTCGGGAAAATCATCCTTTCCCTGTTCTCCCCACAGACTGGGTACAATTATTAATATATAGAACATCTCAACACATGCCAGGAAAAAAAAAGAAAACCCAGACAAAGCTTCTACATCTACTGCCACTACAACAGAATGGAGAAATTAAAAAAGATTTACAGCTTAGTAAAAGAAAAAGCTTCAAAACATCAAAAGCTAAATTTTGTGCCATCTTCCAAACTGAAGGTTATTACTATGAATTAACAACTAGGAATCAATAATTACTACTAGAAATTAATAACGAGAAATTACTAACATGTGGTGTTACAGTGAGGCCTATGCGACACTCTGTGAGTTACAAAGAACATAGAATCATCAAAACACAGAAAATTTGAGTGAGAAGAGACCT
The DNA here is from genome assembly GCF_031753505.1 of Anomalospiza imberbis. Lineage (NCBI taxonomy): Eukaryota > Metazoa > Chordata > Aves > Passeriformes > Viduidae > Anomalospiza > Anomalospiza imberbis. The sequence goes on from NC_089682.1 coordinate 32,417,493, forward strand.
TTTAAAGGCTGTCTAGTTAAATATCTTTGCTATGAGTGAGAACATATTCAGCTAGACCAGGTTGCTAAAAACCCCATCCAACCTGGCCTTGGACACTTCCAGGATGGGGCAGCCACAGCACATCTGGGAAACCTGTGCCACAGGTTTCTTCCCCCTCACAGGGAAGAATTTAATCTACGTATGAAACCTCAATTTCCCCTTTTCAGCTTGAAGCCCTTGTCCTGTCACTACAGTTCTGATGAAGAGCCTCTCCAGCTTCCCTGTAGCCCATTCAGACACTGGAAGGTGCTGTGAGGTCTCCACACAACCTTCTCACCTCCAGGCTGAAGAGCCCCACCTTTCTAGTCTTGTTTTTCTAGTTGGGATGCCCACAGGAAACTAAACAAATGAGGCTTGGCTGTTGAGGTACTGCCCTTTTGAGCCGAGTCCCTATTGCCACAAACTCTGTCTGTATAAAGATCTCACTGGAATTTAGTGAGATTTCTTACTGACCTGGGGATATGCCTGGTTAGGGTAGTTTTTTTCCTGCTAGATCAGGACTCTTATGTCAGTTAATACTTATTCCTGTGTGTGTAGGAGTCCACCTTTCATAATCCAGCTCGTTAAATGACATTTTAGCCTATGCAATAACCCAAAGTGCTCTTTTCAGCAGGAAATACTTTATAAGGTCTACATCCTGCCATCAGCCTAGGCACTGATCTCCCACTTGAAAACAGTGGAGAGGTCTGTATAAAATATCACTGTCAGGATATGGGTAATCACTGATCTTTTTCTGGCTTGCAGTAGGAGTAGAAATATGCTGTTTTTCTCATATTTAGCAGTTATTTGGTCTGAACTCATTATTTACCTGTATGTTATTAAGGGTATTTGAAAAGGCTTGTTTTCTTCAAATCCCTAAAGGGGAAGAGATCCACGCCAAGTTCTACCCACACATAATTATATATTTCTACAGCAGAACTGTTTGAAAAAAAGTCCCTTGTTTCAATCCAGGGATGGAGAAAAATCTCTTTGCCAATTCCAGGAACCTGAAAAAAATTAATAATTTTTGCTAACTTGAGTTCTAAAAAATGTTGCTATCAAAATTCTGTATTCATTTACTGACTTCTTCCAAGAGGTGAGAATAAAGTACTGTTTCCTTAGACTTGAGACTCTAGTAATAAATAAATTTTAATGGAAACATTGAAAAGATAGGGTATGGGGTTATCAAGGCTTTTATGGAAATATATTTATCTAAAGGCATTCTTAGGTTATCCTTGTCCACTGTTGGTTTGTTTGAAATCACTTTGTGAAAGCAACTGGAGAGGCCCAAAGACAATGATCAGTATCTAATCACAGTGTGTGATCTACATTGAAAAAAAACAATCAAATACTGCTTAAAGTCAGAAAAGGTAAAAGAGCAGAGAGAGGGAAAATCTCCCAAGCCTTAATTTCAAGTCTATAGCACAAAATTATGGTGTGATATTAAACTGTGCTTAATATCACTTAATTATCACTGCTTATTATTATGATCTTAACAGCAGGAAAGGAAATGTATGGAGCTGGAGGAGTGGAAAGACTTCTGTTCCTTTTCTCAAGGCATATGCTTTACTTGAGAATATCACCTTTCATTTTTAAGAAGTTACCAAACCTCAGAATTACAGAAAACCCTTGGAAGTACATCTTCACTACAAAGAAGGAAAAATTGAAGGCATCCCCATGTTTAAAAACTGATTTTTACTGGAGGAAAGTAGGTGGAGTAGCTGACAGATGTTTACAGGGCTGAGGTTAACAGTGCAGGATTTACACTCAGCTCTCTCCATCTGCAAAATCACCCTTCTGAAAGCAGACTTCATAAAGGAGAAGGGGAGAAGGTAAAAATTGAAGGAAACCTTACTCTTATATTCAAGAATAAAATCACAGAATCATTTAGAAGGGAAAAGACTTATAAAATCGCCACGTAAACCATCACATGGAAACAGTGGTATTTTCTGTTCTGTCTTTCCCTGACAGGACACCCTATCCTAAAGCTGGCCCAAATAATTTGGTGAACCAGGGTGGCAAAAGCAGTGCAGCTCATGCAAAATAATCCAAACCAAACCAACAAAAACAAAACAAACAAAAGCCAAAACAAAACCCAAACAAACAACCCCAAACAAACCAACAAACGTATCTATACCTATATCTATCTCTATCTTTTAGGCATGACCAGTCAAGAGAACCAGTTTCCTGCTGCATATGGACTTTTACTCAAGCAAATATGACCTAGACACAAACCCCCAACATGTGTTTTACCTTACAGTCACCTTACTGAAAAACATCGACTAAAACCTGTGGAAAACAGGGAAGGAAAGATGGAAGTGCTTACATCACATCATCCACTTGTGCCTCATAGTAGAGTCCAAATACTGAATTAATTTCTCTTCCTATATACCTTCTCCTGGCTTTTCAGCTGATTCAGGGAACAGAAGTGGCTCACTCAAGGTAGGAAAAGCAAACAGGAGATGTGAGACAGGTCCATATTCCAGCATCTCTGTTAATTTAGCCTGATTGAAAAGCCACTTCTCCCACTATGCAGGAACCATTCCCCTAAACCCCTTGGGCTGTGTAAGTTTGAATCTGTGCCTTTCCTAAGTAACCTTGAGCAGCCCAAATTTAAGCCATTAAATGGACATTTGAGGTAAGGAAATCTGGCCAGTTTGTACTCCCCTCACCTTGCAACACTGCTAGAAAAGACATTTTTTTAAATCAGAGGACAAACACTTCAAAAGTGATGTCATTTTGAACTAACTTACAGGTTTATTGTATCGAGGTTGCAACTGGTGTTTGCCCAGAAAACAAATAATATTGTTCTTTCCCATTAACTAATGAAGGTATTGCAAGTCTCACAGATTTGAGATAAGGGCCATGTTCTGTTTATTAATTTTCCAGGCTCCCTTCCCAAAACTCGTATGGTTTGCAGAAAGACCTTTGACCCCATTCATCTCTGGCTCAATTCTGAGCCTCTCAGTCCTACCACTGCCCCTGAAATAATCTGCAAAACTATGACCACCTTCCTTTATCCATTTAATTGAGACAGAACAATCCCAGCCTGCTATGTGAACTCCCAGGTTTTGCTTTAGTGTTTTGAATTAACTAGATTTCAAATCCAAGTCATTAAAAATTAACTTTTCAGCTGATTAAGTTTTACAATTCTAAAAACCAACCAACCAACCAAAAAACAACCAAACCCCACAAACACTGAAGTTACTGTTGGCACAAAAGTATCACCATGACATATCTGTGGTATAAGTAATACACAAAAAGGAACCAACACAGTTATTTGGAGTAGTCAAACCAGTTATATGATGCAAGAACTTCCATGGAGCCTCCAAAAGAACCTAAAATGTCATTTATATCTGCAAGTTGTTCTGAAGCACCAGGCCTAACAAAGCTCACCTTATTCCTGGTTTATGTTTTATGCTGGATTGGCTTCAATGCAGTGAAGTTTCTGACCCATCCCTGCTTCCTTGAGGTCTTTCCCCACAACTCAACGTTTAATATTTAGGGGGTATATGTGTGGACTTGTCAGTGCTTGAGTGAAGAATTTGATTAATTTAAACCAACATCAGGAGTGGAAAATGCAGGCCCAGCTTTCTCTTGTGCTGGTACAAACATCCATGGCAAAACACAATGAAAATGGTCTAAAATTAACCTTTTTTTCCTCATTGTTTTGTGGGTTATAGTGTTTTTGAAGCAAAGAAAAAGTGAGCCCAACTGTGACTTGGACATATAAAATTAATAAGCCTAGAGTTAATCAGATTTAAACAAAAACTGATTTAAATAGATGGCAATCACTATGAAATACATCAATTTTCTTGTTTCCTTGCAGAAGTATTTGGAGCATGTGAAAATAGCAGGCATGTGAGATTAGAGATAAACCTGCACAGTCACACACATTAGGCTGAAGGCCATTTTCCAGTCTTAAGAAAAAGATATTTAATCATTAAAATAAACTTGCCAGGGCATTACATGCACATAATTAGAATTAGCACAAGATCTAAAATGCCATGGTTGGATTTGTGTAAGATGCAAAGGCCGGGGCTATAGTGGGCAGATTTGTCCTCTCCAGGAGGTCACCAGCAGGATTGCTTTTGGTGAGAATTTAAATGGCTTGTGGCCTATACATAGTACTGCAGATACCTTTTAAGCACTCTCATGCACCATTGTCACCTCTCAAAATCAATAAATTCGTGATCAAAATTGCTAAACTCCATAATAAAAAGGGAGAATAAACTAATGTTGTTATTATTATTGTTGTCATAAATGACAATTCCTTTTCGTGACCTGAATCATTATCCTGCTTTATCTAGCAAAATTCAGAATAGAAAACATGAAATCATCCTGTGTGTATATTCATTAATAATCAGAAAGAAGCACTTTCCAGTAGATGGAAATTATGGAACTTTTTTCTCCTGGCAGGCAATAGATAGGAAAAACTTAACTGCGCCAAAGCAAAAATGTCAAACTGTTGTTATCAGAATAATAAAAATGTTATGGAAAGATGTTTTTCATTGATTTATGATGAGGAATGAGATTTTTTTGTTGCTTTTTTTTTTTTTTTTTTTTTTTTTTTTTTTTTTTTTTTTTTTTTTTGTTGCTTTGGAAGTTGCAGTGTCAGGAAAGGATCTCCACATGAGTCTATGAATCTCCCCTCCTTCTTCTTATACAACTTTCAGCTTTTGCATTTGATGTAGCTTAAAAAAAGTCCTCCAGCACAACTTGGAAAATTCATTGCCTGAAACTCTCTGAATTCATGGCTGTCAGTAAATGCTCTGGGAAGGCTTGAGCTTGGCTTTAATCTACATGCCAATCAGGTTCTTTGGCCTCAGCACAGAATTTAATTGGATTCACTCTCAGGACAGAATGACCTTTCCACTCACAGCCCTGAAAATTCCTCCATCCTTCATACACAGTTTTGCATTCATATATTTTTTTGTTTTTGTTGAAACAAGTTACTCATGTATGTGGCAAAACCAGAATTAGGACTACTCATTGCTCATCCGGTGGATGAACTTTCATCAGGAGTATTTTGTCTCTGTAATCCAATTTCCCTATCCATAACATACCTTTTCTTCAAGACCTCTAACTTCAAAGGTACATTATTTCATTCTTCCAGCAAATTTAGTTCTCTGCGGCACACAAAGCTTCCTACAGCCATTTGAGTTTCCACATTGATGTGAAAAATCATGCATTTCTCTTTCCAAATTTGAGATTAATTCTAGAGAGGTCTATTTGTTCAATCCCAGCACAAATTTGGAAGGGAAAAAAAGGACAAATTAAGACCAGGGCTGTGTTCCATACCTTTCAAGCACCAGCTCCAGAAAGATTTAATGATATTGAATACTGAGCAATATTGCATATTTTACAACATATTTTTCAGAAAAACAAAAGCAAAGGAGCTCTCCCTTCCTCTAGCCCTTATTTCAGTGCATTAAATACCTAATTCTTTCAAGATCTCTAGCTAGAAGTACAAATTTTGCTTTCCAAATTGTCTGGAATTCTCATTTTTTGAATGATGGGATTGCAGGTAAAGCCATTGCAGTGTGAAGAGATTATGTTGTGTATCTTAGATTACACTCATTCTGGGTTTTTAGGATAACCATAAAAATAGCAATTTGCCTAATTATTCAGTTGTATGAATCAAATGCCATCACTTCTGCCTGTTTGGCCACATTAAGTATAATTCAATACCCAACTTCATAGCAAAGTAACATTAGGTGTGCAACACCTTGATGGAAGTGATGAACTTGGGAGGATTCATTGAGAAAATGCTTTAGGTTTATACTGAAATGCAGTAAGTTTATCAACTTTGTTTGATCCTTGGTTGGTCAAAAATAATTGTATTTACATATGGCTGGATTTATCCAGTAAGCTGGGAATGGCTCAATGTACTTGGCAAGAAGTGAAGCTTTTGGCAAAGAAAGATTGCATCTGCATTTGTAGATCTTATGGGGAAAGGTTGTGTCATCAGGGCAATGTAATATGACACATTTCAATGTTTCATTAGCACCAATACAAACACATGCAGGGCAAAGTTGCTTTTTTTCACTTTAGGCTTTTACAACTCTCTTTTTAAAATTTCCTTTTCTTTTCAAGTAAGTGTTGATTCAAATCCATTTGTCATGTGTCTCAAATCACTTTGTGACTTGGATTCCAACAAAGAAATGTTAGTAGTCACACACACAGGGCTGGTACTCAAGACGAATATATTTTTTTTTCTTGTAGATCCTGCAGAAATTAAACAACACATCCCTGGAAATGTCCAAGGCCAGGCTGGACAGGGCTTGGAGCACCCTGGGATAGTGGAAGGTCCCTGCAGTGGTATCGGAACAAGGTAACCTTTAAGGCGCCTTCCAACCCAAACCATTCCATGATTCCAATTTTTTCTTTCCAGAACAGTACATTATTCACATAGACAACATGAAAATACAAGGAGTGGGTTAAAATTCAAATAAGGAAGTGTAGGATATAAAAAAGCTTATTAATGTAGAAGTCTCCAGTGCTTGTAACAAGGTCCTTTGCCAAGATGTCCCATGTGTAAACCACATGAGCAAGGATAAACACATGGGACAAGAGGCTGTGTCACATTAATTTTAAGTGTTTTTTTCTGGTCTCTAGTGATATTTTTAAAAATATCTTTAAATATAGTTAATTTAGAGTAATTGTGAGGATGTCTACTGCAAAGACTTAAAATAAGAAGGTAAAGGAATTTAGGAAATAGGTGACATGATAGAGTCATTTGAGTGGGAAAGAGAATGGGAAATAATCAGAGTTATAGTATCACTATACAAAAACATGTAGGGATATTCTCAAGTATACTTATGAAAAAGATTTTAAATTAATCTCTCCTTACCTCCTTCCCATATAACTTTACAATGATTTTTCTGGAGATCCCCAGCAGCGACAATCTCACAGTCTCTCAGGGAAATCCATTGCAGCACTTAAGCACTTTCATTAAGGAAAGCCAATATTTGTAGCAGGTAATTTGTTTTGATTACATGATCCAACAGGAGAGCTTATCTGTTCTCAAAAAATCCTTCTCTAGTATAGACTAACAGCAACATAGGACCCAAAAAATTGCCACTGGAGTGAGATTTACTGATTTAATCTAATTTTAGGCTCATGGTCACATTATCTCATTGCCTGCTTCCCCATGTTTTACACTGGGTGTGCACAGAGGGCAGCACACACAACATAGCAAAGGGGAAAAAAAGCTGGAGGTTAAAGAGGTTGGAGCTAAGTGATCCTTAAGGTCCCTTCCAACCCAGGCCATGTTCAAAATTAATACTAATTAGTAGCAACTAGGTAATACCACAGGGCATCCCTCACAATTATATTGACAATCCATTGCTGGAGCTCAGCCTGTGAGGTGCTAGAGGATTTTTCACCTTTATTTGAGTAGCATGAACAAAGTGCTGGCCATTTTCCCACTCACCCAGCATGTACAAAACTTTAATGACTATAAATTCTTACTTCCCACCCACACAGAGATCCCTCTCTGATTTCAGATGGATCTGCAGGGAGAGTCATCATTTGTGCTCAGTGTCAACAAATGAACCTTTTCATCTCTCCTTCAGTTGTGATTTCTCCTCCCCAAAGCAAAGTTCTCAAAACAGTCACTGATTATCTCCATGCCCTTCCCAGGAGGTGAGTGGGTTGATGGCTTCCCCTCTGTTTCCGTTTCTCCTTGCTGTGCTTTGCCTTGCAGGACCCTCAGCTGCTTTTCCCATCTTCCAAAGGGCCACCAAGAAATCTCCTTCGTGCCTTGTCCTCGCTCTCCCAGAAAACTGGGATTCTGTCCTGCCTTCCTTCCCTCAGGCCTCATGGGATGCAAAAGAGGAAGGCTGATGGAGTCATCTGGTAAAGATCTGCCCACCTTACTGCTGCTCAAAACAGCATGGAGTCAAGGTTGCATAAAGCGTATTTTAAGCAGCAACTAATTTAATTCAAATGGACTAATTTATGTTTCCCATGGGAAAAAAAGAAAAAAGAAAAGGAAGAAAGGGCAATGGCTCAGCTTTACCCAGACTAAAGTGAAATTAAATGGTATTTCTGCTGTGATTTCAAGGTGTTACACTTCCAGCATCTCATAAATTGAGTATCACATCAAACCCTAAGTGAAAAAAAAAAAATTACATAAAAATAGCACACATCCACTGCAAAATGAGGCTGGAATCCAAATCCCATTATCTGCCATTTTTCAGACATAAGTTTTGATTTCTCCTTCTCTCCAATGTATTTTTAGTGGATTTAGTCTTTATTCCAGAAGTCTTGAGCTAATCACTACACGTTGAGTAGGTCATCCTTATGAAAACATATTGATAGAAGAGCTGGGAGCCCCTTTTGGGGGGCTCCAAATGTATACATATTTTATCTATATATATTGATATACATCAGCATTTCAAGTGATCCTATGAAACTGGATTCAGTGTCACTCCTTATAAATTAGAACTCCTAAGATTTCCTTCAGCCCTTCACTCTGCATGCTCAGTATCTCAGCTTGATGTTGCTTTATTGAATACTCCAAAATGGCCATAATGCAGGTGCTGGAACTCGTGGATATATTATGGGACACTGTGGAGTCCAGACAAGAAACACTGCAGGTCATCCTGCCCTGATTAAGAGATCATAAACATCCCCAGCTGGGATGCACTAAGGACACAAACTTTCTCTTAAATGAGAGTATTTCTGATGCAAATGAACACAATGAATCTGTTCTAGAACTACAGGTAATTTCTGCACAGAAAGTGCTTAAGGGATACCCTCTCCTTTGAGCAGAGCTCCTGTAAAAATCTCATCCTAATTTCCCTTTTTAAATTTTACTATTATCTCTAAAATGGATTTTGAGGTTCACTAAATATCATTGAAGAGCAGACAGTTCCTGACATTTCAGTGAAGGATGCTTCAGAACAGAGAAGGAATCATTACGCCTCTTTTTTTTGGTACATGACAAAAAAATGGAAAAAAAAAGGCTTAAAAAAAAGACTCTCTTGGTTATGCAAGACTGGTTCTTGGCCAGCTTTGGATCATGATCTCTATTATTTCAAAATATTTTGCTGGAAATTCTGCTGGAATATTACTAAACAAATGGCTGCACTATTGGACTGCAACTTCCCTGCTTCTGAGTGCAACCTTCTCCATCATATCGGGGACTAGGTTTCATCAGAGTATTCACCAGTATTTTTATGAAAACCCTGAAAGGAAAAAAAGGTACTACTGTAAACAGAAAAAAATAGAAAAACAAACAGGTTTAAATTTAAGGACTCTGTATTGTGTAGACAGTTCAAACTTTCTACAAAGACTTTTTCAATCTTAACTAGTTTTTCTTTCTGAATTCTGTAGAGAAGCTCTATATAAAACAACTTGGCAGCAAAACAAAAACAGACTAAAGGTTCAGGTCTGCAAAATTCTCTCTCCTGTGAGATCATCAGACATGACTGTAGCAGAGAGCAGCATGTTAATCTGGAATGACAGGAAATTTCAAGTGTTTGCCATATAAAACCCAGTAAAGCACTTTTATTGAGATAATTCATGGTGTTGGGACCACTTCAAAGTACAGTCTTGGTGAATAAAAATCATTATCTAATTTTGAACACAAATGCATGCAGGACACAGCATTGCTCTAACACTGCTGTCCACAGGCTTCGGTGAGAAAAAGGTTTGCACTCCATTCAAGACAAGATTTATACAGGGTTCTTTGGGCTATCATATATCTGTCTAATGTGGTTGAAAAAAATTAAATTACATTATGTGCTATTACTTTTTAAACAGCCACTCTTTAACACTGAAAATAAAACATTTTTATTCTGTACATTGAAATTCAGAAAGCTGCCATTTACCATCAGCCAAGCAAATGCTATTTGGCCATCAGAAGGGTCAGTATCATCAAAAGAAGTGTTTTCTTCTGACAAACCTTTGTCTTCCTTTTCAAATTGCACATTTTTACCTGATTGCTTCCTCATGAACAACCTCCCGGTCAAGTTGGTTGCAAACAGCACAAATACCCCAGAAGTGAATCACAACTCAGAGAAAAAAGCAAACAAACATACAATTGAAAACAAACCTGTTTCTTGCCTTGTTTTTTTTTTTCACTCTCAGAAGATGGAAGCATTGTGACACAAACACATACCATTAGTTTCTTGAGGTGCACAGAGCCTAATAGTAATTTATTCTAAGCCATATTCACTGCACAAAGGGCCTAAACTGAGTGCAACACTGGGGATAAGAATTATCATGTCCACTTCAGGTCAAAATTTAGCTCCCCAAAGCACTGTTATCTGAGGACACTCTCTCACATCCTCAATGGACAAATTTGCTTTAAAGCAATTCATGCAGCCCAAAAGGCACTGGCACAGGGTGCCCAGAGAAGCTGTGGCTGCCCCTGGATCCCTTGAAGTGTCCAAGGCCAGGTTGGGTGGGGCTTGGAGCAACCTGGGATGGTGGAAGGTGTCCCTGCCATGGCAGGGGTGGGAATGGATGGGCTTTAAGTTCCAACCCAAACCATTCCATGAGCCAATGAACACGCAGATACAGGATCATCTAAATAAGTGTTCATGTATAAGTGTCCTCCACAGCCATGTTCACTGTGGATGAAAACTTTGAGTTTCAGGAAATACCCATGCACAAGCAGCACACATTCAGACTTCCAGCACAGCTGCTCCAGACAGTGCTGCTGTAACACAGAAGATGATCTTGGCTGTGCAGGAGAATTTTTCTTCTGTGCATAAGGACTGTATGTGCCTGAGTCTAAAAATGCACGTAATACTCCTGATAAAGTCAGCATGCTGGGCTCCCTTCCAAATGAGTTGTTTAAAACACACAGTATTGATGGATTGAGGATGCATGAACTGAGAACTATTTGGACTCCAACACATCTAATAATTTTTTTTGCTTGTAACAACATGTCTAAAGCAAAACTCTTTTGACATCACTGAGTGTGCATTCTAGAATGTGGCTGTGCAATGAAATCTGATAAAAGATGAAGACAGATATGCAAAAAAAAAAAAAAAAAGGTTACTGCTGTTTCTGCTCTGAAATTGAAAAAATGTGTTCCAGAGAAAGGCATTCTGGCTGATGAGCCAGTGGACACTTCCAATCCAAGAACAGTACTGAAACTGGAGCTAAACCACAATAAAGATTTTATAAGAACACAAACTCACATGATTATTGATGTGGACTTTGCAAAACATTAGAAAAAACAAACTTGCCGTGGAAAGTTGTGCTGCTTCTTAAATCTCTTGCAAGCAAGAGTTGCAGGAGATTTGATGACTGGTGTCTATTCAGACTCTCTGTGTTTTAACCCTTTTCCTAAGTGCTTAAAAAATACCTGCTCTACAAGTTTCAACATACAATCTGAAAATCCAACTATGTTTGCATTTCTTCGTGAGCCAAAAGTGCAAATATGTGAAATAAAGAGCATTCCCAGTAATGCCTACCTAGAGCCCCAGACTCCCTGGGCTCATTATCTGATCCTGGTATCAATCAATTAATTTTTATCAATTATTTTGCTTGTGGAATATTTTTGTAGTTGATAATGTGAAGAACCTCAGGTGAACTTTTCTGTGTCAGGAGGAAGACACAAGGCTGTTCTTGTAAATTAAGTTGTGGTTGTAAAATAGCCAAATTGGACATAACACTGGGTTACAGGGGCTGAGGGAACACTAGGAAGAAAAGGAAATTCCAGTGTCTCTTTTTTTGTTAGTGGATAAAAGGTACCTTTTCTGAAAAGAAACATTTTATCTACAAGTCACTTGTCAAATTACATACCTTTTCTGACACTATCTTTTACCCTGTTCTCAAGTTCTTTTTCACAGAGGTCCTCTCAATCCCTTCATTCCTTAGTCTGTACAGACATTTTGCTCTATTTTCATGGAATCACATCATCTGCTGAGTTGGAAGGGACCCATCAGGGTCATCGAGTCCAACTCTTGACCCTGCACAGACACCCCAAGAGTCACACCCTGTACCTGAGAGCACTGTCCAAACATTTTTTGACCTCTGTCAGGCTGGTTTGTGCCCATTCCCTGGGGAGTCTGTTCAGTGCCTGACCTCCTCCTGGGGGAAGAACCTTCTCCTGATACCCAGCATAAACTTCTCCTGGCACAGCTCCAGCCCTTCCCTGGGGCCTGTCACTGTCCCAGAGAGCAGAGATCAGTGCCTGCCCCTCATGAGGATGTTGAAGACCACAACAAGGTCTCCCCACAGTCTCCTCCAGGCTGAACAAGTCAAGTGACCTCAGCTGCTCCTCACAATCCTTCCTCTCCATACCCTTCACACTTTTTGCTTGCCTTGTTCTAAAACATCACTCTACCAGGGCAGTCATGCTTTATATTGAAGGAGTCCCCGATCCCTTACTGACCTTCCTGCAGACCTAAGTGGGTTGCAGAAATCCTCAATATAAGTCACAGAAACATGGAATGGCTTGGTTTGGGAGGGACTTCAAAGCTCATCCAGTTCCACCCCTGCCATGGTCAGGGACACATTCCACTGCCCCAGATTTCTCCAAGCCCCATCCAACCTGGCCTTGGACACTTCCAGGGATCCAGGGGCAGCCACAGCTTCTCTGGGCACCCTGTGCCAGGGCCTCACCACCCTCACAGGCAAGAATTTCTTCCTAATATCCAATCTAAACCTGCTGGTCTCGCTTCTGTGAAGCTTGAAATCTTCCCCGAGTGACAATACTGAAAAGTCAAACTTGGCTAAACTGTTTCTCCCATTAAATGGACTTTGTTTTTGACACATTTGGCTGCAGCAAAGCCTCATCCCGTTACTGGTCATGACCTGGTACAGAGCTCACAGGGTACATGGAGCTCAACATCTGCCTGGAGATGGAAGGAGGTGCTATAATCCAGCTCTCCATCCCCTGTGTTGTGTGCTCGCTCCCAGTTTGTACAGTATGTACACAAAGCACAGTTGGCCTCAGGTAGGGCTTGTGCTGCACAGCTGCATTTTCCCTGACTTCATGTTTTTCCAGAACGTGTTCCATATGCTTTAGCAATGAGCTTATTGCAACTGCCCTCTTCTGGTGTGTCAGGGGCAGGCATTACAGACACATAGGGAGAGAAACATCCCCAGCAGGGCAAGATGAAAAGCAGGGGAAGAAAGGGAAAAACAAAAAAATCAAAATATCTGAAATGAACCCGATATTAGCTACTATTGAAATTTTAATTCGGAGCATCCTTCTACTCGAGGAAAAAAGTTGAACAAATAGGTTCAAATAACATGAAAATATCAGGATTTAGGTGCCTCATCCGTCTCAAACAGGAAAGCAAAAGCCAAAAGTTTGGAAGCTGGGTGAAATCAGTTGTGTTTTGTTAAACATTTGCAGTGCCAAAAACAGGTTATTGGCACAAGATCCAGGAGAAGTATGATTATGTGGTTGCCTTTACTGAAACTGCAATCTCAATTGATTAAAAAAATTAAAATACGGCACTCTAGCTGTGCAAATTAAATAGTCAGGGGTCAGTACCAGACAAGATCATTCCATCATTTTAATATAAAAGTCACACTGAAGTCACAAATGAAGTTTTCTTGCCAGAAAATGTGGTGGGGGAGAAGAAGAGGTGAAAGAATACTCCAATCTCATTTAATTTTGTTTTTTAATGTCTGATTCAAAAGATACTGTGACAGGTGTTTTATAGAAAAAAAATAATGCTTCTATTAATTAAAGAAAAACAAGATTCTAGGAGGAGAACAGTGGAACAACACTCTAGATTTTCTCTACCAAAACTTTTTTTCTTAAAAACTGAACAAGGCCTCTTGTAATCCCCACAGCAACTTAGCTCAGGGTAAGGAATCCCTCATACTTTTAAGACCACTAAGATTTTTATTAAACAGTCAAGAGTCTGTTTTAAATGTATCCCAAAGGCATACCCCTCAAAGTGAACAAAATTACAAGATAAGGTGCTGACAGGTGACAAATTAGCAATGGTGCATCCCAGCTTAATTCTGAATTTTGTTACAGCCGTATCTGGTGATATCATGCTTTTAGAGAGGGAAGGCATTGGGAGCCACCTTGCTACCTGTGATGATCAAGAACACACAAAATGGACTTTTCTCACCCAAGTGTCAGCCTAGGTATAGAAGAATGGTCCACAGAAATAGGAGCTCTCAACTACTGCAGGAAGAAGGGACTGAACACGCCAGGATCCAGCTGTGGATCCAGGGCTTTCACAAATTCCCATGTTCAGGCTCTGATCTCATCCCTGCCCTATCACAGTGAGAGAAAGTTGCTCACCCGGTCCACTGCCTGAGGAGGAAACCTGAGCAAGCAACCTGGGAGGAAGCTGTAGGACACAGTGGCCAGGCTCCTGGAGTTTTAGCCCAAGGGAACAAGCCACAGGGTGGGAAATGAGTCATGCCATGGATTTCTTGAAAGGAAAAGAAAAATCGTGAGGGAAGGCAGAGAAAACATTTATACAGCTTTTCTCCCTTGGCCAAAAATAAAGTTCTAGATGGAAAGTAGCGTTTATAGGGAAACAAAGGAGTCACAGGATTTGGGTAAGCCTTAGAAATCTTGGAGAAACTGTCTTAGCATTGGAAAGTCCACTGATAGGAGTTCTCCTACAGAGGCCCCAGGACAGTTCATCTTCAATTTGTCCAACTGGGAAAAATGGCTTTTATTACTGTCAGCAAATCCCCAATAGTTCTGTACTTCATGCTGCTAAGGATTATTGCACTACCTTGCCAGCTAGGTTTTACTACAAGAAAGCTGTCAGAATACTTGAAAAGGCTAATCAATTTATAAAATATTTCCCATTATCCTTTTATGCTGGTTTTGCCTGGGGTAGAGTTAATGTTTTGGATTGGTGCTCAAGTGCTGAATTTGTGGCTTTGTTTCCTTGAGTGCACAGATTTTGTTTTGGCTATTAAGCTCTTCCCTCCCTGAACTACACTTTCATAGGGATAACAGAATCAGGGATTGGCTGAGGTTCAAAGGGACCTCTGGAGTCATTCTTTCTGTCCTGCTCAAGCAGAGTCACCTAGAGCACCATGACCACATCCAGACAGCTTTTTAATATGAGGAGGGAGACTCCACCGTGTCCTTCAGCAGCCTGTGGCAATGCTGGGCCAACCTCACAATAAAAATTTGTTTTCTGATATTCTCTCTGTATAGAACCTAAGAGAAAATTGCTGTGTGTTTGGACACTATTAGAAATACACAAAGCACACTAGAGACATATCTACTTCTATTAACCATGTGATAGATTCAGGTCTGATTTAAAGGAAAAATCTGGCTGTTTTTAATTGAGTTTTCAGGGATCATAGCTGTGCCTTGAAAAAACCCACACAGTATTCATTTAGAAAGAAAATCTTCGCTGTGAGTCTGGAAATGCCCTGACACAGGCTGCCCAGAGAAGTTGTGGATCCCTGGAAATGTCCAAGGTCAGGCTGGACAGGGCTTGGAACAACCTGGGATAGTGGAAGGTGTCCCTGCCCGTGGCAGGGGGATGGAATAAATTTCTAAGGTCCCTTCAAACACAAACCATTGTGGAATTCTATTCTATGATTCCTACAACAGGAAGGACTTGAATCACAGAAACTAGAGAGACTTCAACATGGCTTTGCTCAAATGAAGAGAGGAGGTTATCAGACACGGCTTAGTCCTAGAATGCATTAGAGCAGCCCTGAAACATCACTCTGACATAGCTAAATTCAGTTTCTACTGAAAATAAACTATGTTGCTTCAATTAACTTCCAAATGGAAAGTTGGAAGTTGGGGAGTTTCAACAAATGCCAAAATATTCCATGGTAAGGGAAAAAGGAAAATAAAGCCAGACCAAACAATGTAAGACCAATTTGATCACTTGACACCATCAGATATTAAACCATTCCACAACTGAGATCTGTACAACACTTAGATGTAATTTTGCCTTATAAACCTACTGCAATGACTTTAAAAAACTGATGAAGTCTTATTTGATGGTAAACCTAGTGACAAACAGAATATCAGTATCAGTTTACCAGTCAGGCTACAGGCTTAATTCCCTAATAATTTATACCAGAGCTGGGTACAGAAACATGATTCCAGTCACAGGATTAGAGTCTGACTTTAATAACATGAAGTCACTGTCTCTGTAGTAGTCACAGTGACTACTACAGTCACAGATGACTGAGCTCTAGAACACATTTGACATTTAGGCCTGATTTTACAGTCCTGTTCTTACAAAAATAACCTGTACTCAGGTAAATGTTCTTATTTTATGTATGTTTGACCATTACTTGCAGCTGAAGTCTATGTTTACCTGTGTGTGCTGCCACAAGACAATAAGGCCTTGAAAAAACCCTACAGCAGAAATTGAGTCATTATGCACACAAAATAAACGCTCCCAAGATCATATAGAATCAGTTCATCTTATGTTTTAACCTAAAGGAGTTATGATTCCCCTCACATTTTCCCTCCGAATATTTGGAGGAACCACACTTGCCATGGAAATCAAACTCAGAAGCCTGGTTGCTATCTATCCCTGTTTCCATAGCCTTCTGCCATCACCATCCCAGGCACATCTCCTTGTGCTCCAGCAGGAGAATAACTATTCTCTGCAGGACAGGGATGGTTCACCTCCCAACCTCTTGTCAGAGTACATCCCCTCCATAACTGTGCAATAAAATCTGATCGATACATACAGCAACTCCCATAGTGTCCTCTTTCAAAGCAACCAATTCAGCCTCCATCCATCTTGAGACTTGGATCTTGCATTGATTTCCTACCCCCTTGGCACTTCTCAGCTCTTTTGAACTCCCCCTTTTGTTAGTTTAGGCAGATGTGCAGCTTGCCAGTGCCTGGGGCTGAGATCAGGGTCCAAAATTATAACTTAACACCAGTCTCCAGCTGGAGAATCCCCTCACACCTGGGGGAGTTGCCTACCCCCAAGCTATCAACCAGCTCTTTTTTCTATTCCCAACTGTGCCAAAATCTTTTTCTTTTGTTTGAGTTCTCCTTTTCCACCACTGCTTTCCTTCCAAGTTTGGAAACCAATGGTAGAGGGTGCCATGACTGCCTGAGCCCCATCACTTGGGGATTAGGCAAGCCAGGCCCACTGCAGAACCCAGATTCTTTTTCAGGGTCAACTTGCTCAAAAGAGTCACTTTTCTGGATTAAGAACTCTGTGAGGTGGATGCTCATCCACTAATACCTGAACTGAGACTGCCTTGTTCACCAGTGATAAAATCATGCAAGATCTAAATTCTTGTTTCAGTGGGGTCAGGTTCACCCACCACCTTGGCAAAACTACTGCTCCTCCTGAATGCTCTAAATCACAAGAAAAAGACACATCAGGGGCCTAATCCTGAAGATTAATGTAGATATAAAGTAGGAGCAATGCTGTGCTCCTACTTTATATCTGAATGCTCTAAATCACAAGAAAAAGACACATCACGGGCCTAATCCTGAAGATTAATGTAGATATAAAGTAGGAGCAATGCTGTGCTCAGCTGTTAGGTAAGCAGGAGGGAAGAAAGTACAGTGCTCCTTCTGTTCCAGGCAGCCCCTTCATAAACATAATATTTTAATTATCTGACTATTTAGGCTATCTGAATTTTCATTACTGATAGCATTCTGCCCTTTAGAGTGCTGTCATTGTCCCAGTTTTCCACTAAGGTGTTTAGGAAGTGCAATGCTGCCATCTAGCATCCAGGGAAAATAATGGAAACCTCCTTTCACCCAAAGTCCCAGGCTGGTTTTACAGGGTTTTTGGTGACCAGAGGTTATCACAAGGATTCCAGTGGCCTGGAAACACCAGGAGAAACACACACATACAGACAGCACATCTATATGTTGTATATATAGCATAATGTGTAAGTATATATGCTGTAGAGACAAAACATCTGGATCTATGGTTCCATTTCATTTTGCCTCAGTTCAGATGTATATAATCTACCATTTATGGCTAAACAACCTGTCTAGACTCCTCAGTGGAGAAAAATAAGCATAATTTCAGATGTCTACATTAGGGTGAAATGAATCATGACCTAGAGGTGTTTATTCATTTCCCAAGTTATAAAGGAATCCTGGAAAGCCATCTTCAGCATGGAATTCCACAGTGTTGATGTTGAGATGAGAGTAAACTAATCCTGGGGATTAGATTATTAAATCCAAGGACACTGTGAGCTCAGCATGTCCAATGCTTGTTTAACACAACTCAAGCATTCCTCAAGCACTACCTGGTTTAAGCTTGATATCTTCTTTATCTTCTTTTCTGCATAACTTTTTTTTCTTTTTTCTTTTTCTTTTTTTTTATTTTTTCTTTTTTTTTTTTTTTTTACAGAATGGCAGCTGGCCTAGAGTCAAAGACCACAGTCAAGAGACAATTCAGTTTTTCTGAACAATTTGTTCCAGTGGTTTATGGCCATCCCTGAAATGACGTAACATGGTAAATAGACACGTTATCAGTTCTGGTTTTACTTTAGATTTTGTCTTTGATTCTGGCAAATATGTGGTATACTGAAAAATCATGTAAAAATGTACAGATTGCATAGCAGTTAAGTGCTTAATTAGTATTTCATTAAGTACTCCCCTACAGAGTTAATTTATTGAACTTCTAAGATACCTGTCATTCACCAACAGCAGGCTCAGGCAACAGCAGCCCAATTACTTTTTGCTTTTGGTACTGAAAGGACAGAAATGAAATGCCTAAATACAATATTCATTAATTATGTACTTGCTGGGAAAATTTTTTTTCATCGTGTTTGTGGTGGGATTTTCTTTGGGGATTTTTTTCCTTGGTTACAGAGTTAATTATAAGCAAAGCTATATTAGTAAACCTAAAAATCCCAAGCCTGTTCTAAAAATATATAAATAATTCTACAAAACTCAATTGCTTTTATGTTCTTCTGCCTTAATGGTAGTGGATTTACATAGAACTTGAAACTGATAAAAATCAATTTTTTTGCGGAAGTTTCAAAAACATAGAGCTTCATTTCTAATTAGGACATGTACCCTGAACCCTGACTATAACCATTTGCAAGCTTCTTCCAGAGACTTATGACTGATGTGATCTAAACTTATTAAGAACTCCACATTTTAGGAAAAAACACTTTGTTTTCCGTAGTTATAACTAATTTTGTGTGACCTCAGATCTTACTCATCCACTTATCTCTTTGTGGCTGACTTGAAAATATTTATTGAGATACAATAACATGAAAAATAAATGTCAAAGTCTGTCAAAAAGTTTAAAAGCCAACGTTCAACAGGCTCATGTTCCTCCTGCCCTAAGAACTGCCTATTCAAGGCATGTGGTGACATTGACAGTTGCTGTTAAATTTGTCTTTCAAGTGATGAATTCAAGTCACAAAATCATGTCTACAGTCCATGGCAGACTTCAAAACTGCCACTCAATTAGAATCCCCCACAGGGGAGCAGGAAGAAATACTCCTGTTAGTATTTTTACCAAAGGAAACAAAATGTAAAGAAATTATCCTTTTCTCCCTCTTGCCCCCAAACTCTAATATTTATATAATTTTGATGGCGCAGTGGAAATGTGATTCATCCTAGGTATAAATCCATAAAAGAGACTGGATATTGTTTGGGATGAGTTATTGCACTGAGTACAAATTATTTGGCATCTGTACCAATTTATTATGATTAGCACACATACAGAAATCTAGCAGAAGTTGAAATGAGGCTGAACTGCCACAGAAGTCACCTTAGGCTCCAGAATGTAACACACAGATATTGCTTCTCTTCTGGGAGATGCCAACAAATTAAACAGGGAGAGAAAATGAGTGTGAGGGAGAAGAAAGTAAAAGCATTGAATTAAAACAAAAAAATTCCATATTGAGAGAAAAAGTCTCAGTTTTTAGGCTACTAATTTCATCACTCATTCAGCCTTTCTGGGTGCTTTTCCATAGTTTTGGAAGAGATTCCTTGCTTTTTTTTTTTTTTTTTTGGCAGTGACCTTTTGTTATGGAGGGGTGGGCTGGCTCCCAGATTTATATGAGGAATACAGAAACATCAAGACTTTATTCATAATGCACTCCAGAACTCACTCTTGCTTTCTGGGAATGGACAACCACACACCCCTGTTGTAGGTGATCAATCTGTTAATATGGAAGATTAATTTCTCTTTATATACAGTTAGAAATAAACCCCAACTTCAGTAATAAGGAAGAAAGCAGAGAGGGGAAAAGAGAGATTTCTATTTGCTGCTGTTAATACAAGTTCATATTAACAGGCCACAGAAGGTGAAACAATGGTTCTATGAGCCATTTGGGAAAAACCACAGACATCTTTTTAATCTGGCTCTAGTTTCACCCTCCCAGAAACCATTCTGCATGCAGAGATGGCTTTAAACTACCCTTAAAATACTCTAGTTAATCTTACCCAGGATAATGCACAGTAGATCTAGGCCTACTGCAATTCATCCTTCCTTTCTAGCAAAATCATGCTCAGACAGCCACAAAATAATTTAAAAATATTCAGAAAAATAGGAATGGCTGAAGACAACATAGGTTTTTGTTTAAAATGTTGCCCTTTAAACAGGGGGAGAAAAAAAGTGGAGAAATTTGGAGCAATGTTTCCAGCTAGATCTGTTCTAGTCAAAAAAAGCACAGTGTTTTAACAGTGTTTTAAAAGGGCAAGAACATGTTGAAGGGACTTGGTAGAGAGCTAATTATATATTTTAAGAGAACCACAAAAAAGGAAGAATTTATCAGTGTAGGTAGTTTGTAACTGGTAGGTACTTTGTAACTAGCTACAAGCTCATTTGGAAAATGTTTATTTCCTTAAATTAAGCACAGGCTTAGTGTTTAATTAATTTATTAATCTCCATCTTAAGTGATTAAATGGAAAGTGCTTTCCTCACAAAGTTGCTCCCTGATGAGGCACTCTACCATAGTGCATCTCCAATTCTTTTCTGTAGTGTAATATAGTTTAATATAATCCTATATATATTGATTCTATAAGTTAGCACTAGATGCTGCTTGAAAGTGAAAATTCTATATACTGATTCCAAATCCATTAGAAATAAAAAATTAGATAGATGCACACACACACCTATCTTTGCTATACTACCAATGTGTGGGGTTTATGCAGGAATATTTTCATACAACTTCTGTTTTAGGCATCCACCACAAGATGTAAATACATAATATATTTAGGGTTTTTATTATTAATCAACAAATAAGGTCAAAAAGTAGGACTTAGGTAAGGAGCTTTTGAAGACCTTTATACACATTTTGTATACCTTAAAGCTACAGCTTGAACTCTGCCTGCAGGCCATTTGCTGCTAATGAAATAAGAATGTTCTGCCTCATTTGTTTGAATCAATGTAGAATCTGAACAACCACAAGAGAGCAATAGCAACTGAGAAGAAGGCATTGCACGTAGCTCTCAAACATGCCAGAGAGCCCGGAGTCCTGCCTGCAGATCCCTTACTGTTATTGATAGGGATATGGCTAATTTAAGGTAAAGTGTTCCAAAGTAAAATTCCATTACTGAAAATTTTCTGGCTCTTAAAGACTTTGAATGACTGCCAATAATCTGCAGAAATTGTCGTGAGGTGCAGTAGCTTCCAATGAAAACCTAATTTTTCTTTTACTTAAAGGATATTCTCATATTTCTGACTCCCTCTATGCTTTCCATCTTGATTAATTAATGTAGCTCAGCTCTGAGGTGATTTGACTTCCAAACTGAGACTTGTATTCAAATACCCTGCTGAACTGAAGCCCAGGGTGCAACATGTGTGCTCATAAAGGAAAGCTAAATTAGTATGAATTGTTAACAGAACAGGAAATGTTCTTGTATCATATGTTCTATAAATAGCACAGTAAATAGGAAACTAATAGAAAACCAAAACAAAAACCAGCTGTGGTGGCAAATGAGCTTCTACATAGCTTGAGATCCCCCAGAGCATGGAAATACGGAGTGGTAAACCATACAGTGCAAATAACACACAGTCATTGCAGCCATTCCACAGATAACTTTGATTTGCCTTACTTCTCACAAACACAATTCATTGCTGAGTTCTGACACAGGAATTAATAAATAGCTTAATTACACATACACAAATCAAACAGTAATAGGCAGTGAAATCAGTGAAGCAACAGGGAAAATTTGAGACTTCTTTTTGGCTCAAAAGGTCAAAACACAAAAAAAAACCCCTCATTCTGATGCTAATTGGAATGAAAGGTACTTTGAAAACTCTCATTACTTACATTTCAGCCACACAATGCTCTTGGAATTAAATCTACCAGTACTGACTGATCTGAATCTGCTCCTGAGTCAGACCTCTTGAAGGACATGTGTGTTTATTCTTAAAATTAGATTCTTTATTCTACATTTTAAGACCTAAGAGACTTAAGATGTATAATGATGGGAAGACCTATATAAATCAAAATATCAGTTGGGTCAGCACATCAAAAACTGCTGCATACCTTAAAACCTACTTAAGGCCCCAAGTCTGAAAGTGTGGGCTATTATAGTAATAAAATACAGAATTTGCCAGTTTGGCAGGAAATGCTTTGGTTTGTTTAAGTAAACATATTTATAAAGGAACAATTACAACAAAAAAAGCAAACCCTCCAATAACCATAAATCAAACTGTTCTCCTGCACAAAGGCAAGCCACATATACCTTAAGTATGGCTTTAGTTACCCATGTCAATGATTTTTCATTGGTATAGGGTAGAAAACACAAAATACTACTTCTTGCTTGCACAGAAGTCCAGTATCTGCCATGATTTTTACAGATTATTCATAGAAATGGGTATACTCTTCTTAATAAGAGAAAAAGCATGAGAAAGTGATCCAAAAATACAGCAATAACACAACAAGGATTTGTGGGATTTATTGCTCAAACTCAGTAATTATGTCTCTATCGGTCTGTTTCTATCACCAGGTATGTAGCCTGATTAAAAGACGGAAACAGAACAAAATATTTGCCTCCTTATCTTTTTAATCATGCATATACACTTATCAATGCACTTCAATATGAATAATTCTGAAACAAACATGAAACCATGTTTCCCTGAAAATGACTCAATGATTAAATAACTAATAGAAATTTAGATTTTTTTTCTAAAAGCATAAGAGATTGAACCATTCCCACATGTCCTGTCACAGGGTGCCTTCCTTTTTACCCACTCATACCACTCCTGCTGGGCCTAAATATTTTCAAAGGTAGCATTGATTAAGTTACCCATGGAAAGCAGTTTCTGGTGAAAAATCTCAACTGTGATCATCACATCAATCTTTGGTATGTTTTCCATCTTTGCAGTACTTTATATGACATAATAATAGTAATGCACACTGTCACTCCTCCACTAAAACACAGTCAAACCCCAAGGTAAACCACACAGAGGGGTTTAAGTCTGAAATCCAAGGGAATGTCTTCTCTTGTCCTAGAAACACAAACCAACTCTTCTGTGGGCTGTCTACAGGATATTGCCCTGTTAGAGCATGCAGACTGGAGAGCTGCAAAGTGACAAGACAAGAACAACTGCTGTCCTGTGGAATCTGGGATTAGGCAAGATCTGAAAATATTTTTAAAAATCCTTGTCAGCTTCCCTTTTTCATGTGGCCCCTTTCAGCTATGTACATATGGTTAAAATTTCCCTGAATAGCAATTTTTAAAACCTTTCCTGATGTGGGCACCCTGTGAATAATGCACTGTTCAACCAAATCTCTTTCTTTGCCTGTTGCCATATGACCTCTCTCAGACCTTTTTGAGAAGGCTTGTAGCTCCATGTTCTTGAGCTAAGAGCTAAAGATGAGTTGCAGAAGAGAGGGGAGTTTATTTTCTCACATGCCTTTTGTAGATCATTATTTGTTTTGCAGATACCTGTGCTATACCTTTCTGGATGCTCAAGATTTTGAGTTTCTGTCTCAGTTTACCCTTGTATTTTATAAAAATAACGAGGAAACAGATTCTTTTACAAAGACTTAACAATCTCCTCTGAAATCTTCTCCAAAAAAAGCCTGTATAAAGTACCCAGGTTAGTGGTTTTAGTCATGATACCCAATCGTAAGTCAGTTAAGAGTGAATTATTTAATACTCTATTCAACAAGAAGAAACATGCTTTAAGTGGAATACCTTAGGAGTTTAAGCTATTCTCCTTTGTTTTACAAAGCATAACTGGAAACCCGACAAAGATTTTTTTTTCCCCACAAAATATTTTAAAAATGATGGAAATCAGGACTTTGCATCAAAGTACTTCCTCAGCCTCAACCTAAAGCCTAATCAGCTGGTATAAAGTATGTTTGTGTTGGCTGAGTTCATTGCCTATTGAGGAGGCAAAAATGTGCATACAAAAGTAGGAAGAGGTGGAAATGCCACAGAGTACCAGTGCCTTTGTGGGAAAGTGAGAAGCTGTGAAGTGATATACAAGTTCAAAGACTAATTATGTAATCACTCACTGAAAGGTCAAAGTCAGCAAAGTACAGAGATAAGCCTTAAAATACTCACTAATAAAAAAGGGGGCACAAATTTCAGGAAGAAAAAAAGCATTCAGATACGTTCTGCCCTTTAAATGTGAGCTTTCCGAGAACACAGGTCAAGGCTACATGGGCTTAGATCCAAGAAGCAAAGTGAAGAGATCTCCTCTTACCTGCCTGCTGGACTGACTTCTCCACATGGTGAAGTCAGAGAGCCACAGAATTCCAGATGAGTCAGGCTGGAAGGGAGCACAGAGGGTCACTGGTGCCATCTTGCTGCTCAGGCAGGGTCATCCCAGGGCACAGGAGTGTGCCCAGATCTTCTAGAACATCCCCAGGGAGGAGACCCCAGAGCCTCTCTGGTCTCTGCTCAGGGCTGGGCACTGCCCAGGGCAGAAGGTCTGCCTCCTGTGCTGGGGAATTGCTGGGATCAGTCCCTGCCCGTTCCTCTGGTGCCACTGCTGGGCCCTGGAGCAGAACTTGGCCCTGCTCTGCCCCTCCTGCACACAGGGACACCCAGGGCTGAGGGCTCCTCTCCAGGCTGAGCAGCCCCAGCTCCCTCAGCCTTTCCTGGGCACAGAAATGCTCCAGGCCCTTCCTCAGCTCTGCAGCCTCTACAGGCCCTGCTCCAGGAGCTCCCTGCTCCTGCTGAGGATCCAGAGCTGGACACAAGCACTCCATAGGATCCCTCCTTGACCTGCTAGGAATGCTGTTCCCAGTGCAGCCCAGGATCCCATTGGCCTCCTTGCCCCCAGGGCACTGCTGGCTCAGGGACAGCTCATTGTCCCCCAGGTCTTTCAGCTGTTCCTACAGGTTATCCCCAGCCTGGGCTGGTGCCTGGGGTTGTTCTTACCCAGTTGAGACAGCCATGATAGGCAGAGCATCCTCACACAACTTCTGAAGGCTTCAACCCATACAGAGTAACAGCATACATCAGCAGAAAGCTTTAAGCATCCACCCTTCTTGCTCTCCAGCCTAACCTTTTATACCCCTCATGTTCAGGCATTGCACCTCTGTGCCCTCTGTTCCCTCTGTGGTTGGTCAGTGCACCTGAGCACTCCATGGCTCATTGCTTTCACTGCTGTTCACCTGCTTTTGACAGCTGTACCCACTGGGGATGAGGCTGGGCCACAGCCCCACTCCCAATTACCACAAACTGTGTGCCTACATTTGTCTTTGTTGAACTTCAGACAGTCCCACTGTGCCCATCTTTCCAGCCTGGCCAGGTCTCTCTGAAGGGCTGCCCAGCTCTCAGGGGTTTCAGCCACTGCTCCCAGATTTGCGTCCTCAGTGAACTTCTGAGGAGGCATTTGTGCCTTCAGCCAACAGTGCTGAACCCTGGGGACAACACCATGACAGGCATGCAGCTAGGCCTGGTCCGTTGTGTTTAGAGATGGTTTTATTACAGTTCAGCTGAGTTTAAGTGTGTTGTTTGATCTGGGACTGCGTGGACACTGCCTCTAAGCCTTGGTGCAAATGTCAGGACTCACTCACCACCTCACTTCATGCAGGACAGACACCTGCAGCCTGTTTATATCCCACAGAAAGGGTCTCCATAGCTGAAAATAGTGTGAAGGTGTCACCTCTTCTGTTATCCTCATTTATTTCCTGATTCCCCCTGCAAGAGGCAGGAACAGTCACGTTGCTGTTGTGTTTAAGATACAAATGTCACTGCTGGCTTTCACCTTGCTTGGTTTGGTATAGTCAGGGTATAAGCCCAAGCAGAAATCCAGATATCCATGGACAGTGCAGATTCTGGAATGAGTATGGGGACTTTGGGAGGGTGAGAAAACCCTGCCTGTTTTGACATATGACATTTTTTAAAACAGTAAGGAGCAGTGTTTGATCTTCCTGAGGAATGGTAGAATCTTCTTCCCTTGTCTTCCTGACTGATGCATGGAAGAGCAACAGAGAGAAGGCAAAAATGTTCTGTCTTTAATACAGGCATACTCTTATACTGATGGAAATTATTGCCTTACTTGATCTTCATTCAGTGCAAGGAGTGGTGAAATTTCAGTGCTTGGGCAATGAGATAGGAAGATGGCACAGATGACACAGGCCAGAAATACTCGTTTATGCAAGTCCATTGCTGACAATTCTTGACAGCATTGCCTGAGTTTCCTCCTAGGGCTGGTACCAGAGTTCAGAATTTACATTTTGCTTATATTACTATATTATTACTTGTTTTGCAGACCACTGCCCACGCTGGCCAGTTTAAAACAGAAATACAGCCCCTGCCTTGGCAAGGGCAATGTTATCTGTGAAAATCACTCTGATACTTACTTCACTTATGTGACTTCCTGGGGCTTGTGGGTGTTAGATTTGGATTTCAGTTGCTTAGTTCCCCACTGGGTTTGCATGGCTGAATCTGCAGAAAAGGTTACAGCTTACACAGTGCCCTGTGTGTATTTGCCAGTTCCACAAAGCACAAGGTAACTTGATTAAGGCAGGCACTTTTGACTTCCTAATGGTTTTTCAGTCCAGCACTCCAGAATTTTTATAAACGTTTTATAAAAGAGGAAATATGGGATATTTTTGTCTGTTGTGGACATTGTTATGTCAAATGGAAATACAAGAGAAGAGGAGTTATTTTATGTTAGGTGCCTAATACCATCAGAAGTAAAACAAAGACATTTTTAAAATAGAAACACTAAGGATTGAATTTTTACTTTCTATAAGACTGTCATTTTATTAGACTTCTGTTTTATAATTTTAATGAAAAATACCACTGTATTTCACTGAATCATACAATAATTTAATTTCACAAAAGGCAATGCAAAAGGACCCTCACACACTCAACAAGCTTAGGCTTGTTTTCAGGACTGTGCTCTGCACCTAAATTCTTTTCCTATCTATTAATTGATTACTTCTCAATAATGTTCCATCATGGTATCTATTGTAATTCTGTTGAACAGGGAGCCTATTACTCAGTGGGATGAACAAACTTCCATGCGTGGGAAAGAGAACATTAAACTGAGACCAAATTATTTGAGGCAATCCTACTTCTCAGCCACCTACATTCTGCAGGAACACAGAGACAGGTTTGTAGTGGTGTAAATTTCTAGTGTGAAAAATCTGCTCATTGAAAAAAAATCTGCTGGTCCAAGGATATCCTGTACATAGTAGGCAAACTCACAATTTCTCTTCTGAAAACCAACACCCCTCTAGTTTTAGTCTTCCCATCTCTGAGGGCAGGAAAAGCCCTTTGCTGAAAAATTAAGCAAACATAGGCATATATGGAAATATTTACTACAAAATGAAAATGAAAATGAAAATATTTGATGACTGTGGCATGTGACAAGTGAAAATGTTCTCACTATCAGGAGAAGAAGCTTCTTGTTTACCAGAAAGAAGTGATCCTACCTGTGCATTTAAAGGAAACTTCCCCACAAAGCCTGATTTCTGTGATTAAAAGGATATCACAGCCCATGGTTTAGCTTTAAGAGAGCTGAACTACCTAAAGTTTTTATAAGCACAGAAAGCTCAAACCTTGAGCTATTTATGTCAGTTTGACCTTGCCAGTCATTACTCCCTGTGATAACTCCATCTGAATTCCTCAAGGAACCATTTTGTGGCTGCTGTGAACATAAACATCTATAGATTACTTTGCTTTCACCACATTCCAACAATTCTCAGCTTTTCCCATGACCCCATTTCCACTTGCATTTCCAAGATCATGACCTCCACTTTGGAAACGGCATTTACTCCAGGATACACTCTGCCAACCAATGCACGACCCAACGAAAAAATGAGCACTGTATTGAGCATGACCAGGAAGAAAGGTTCTGAAATAACACTTACAGTTCCAAACCCTTCCCTCATGGGGAAATGACCTGTGAAAAATCCAATCTCTGTTCTGTCAGCTTTCTCAGCAGCCCATACTTTATGCCATAAAGCTGTGGGCTGATATCCCTTATGGGACACCCTCAAGTCTGAGCCTGCTACTTTGTGATGATGAACTCAAGACCAGCTGTCTACATCAGAAGGTATGATAAAAATTGGTGGTGAAAGTTAGCCAGTGTCCTTCTCATTTCCTCAAATAACATATGCAACAGTATTGCTGGTTTTAATTATATTTAGCCCATGAGGTAATGTTATTTCCCTAAAAAGTGTGATTTATCATGTCCATCATTACTCTGAGCACTTCAAGTGAAGCTGTTATACCAAAAAGCTTTTTATTTTTCCTCTGCAGTAAATTTCCCCTATATTTGCAAAGTCTAGAATCAAACTATTTTCTTGTGATTTCAAAAATTAAAAGTTTTCAAAACTGTCTGAGCCATTCAAACATATAAGGTAAGAGGGAATTCAGTGACAGACCTTTGTTTCCCAGTATATCTGTCAGAAATTTGTTCTGAGGAGGCCCAAGTACTCCCCAACTCTAGTTATGCTCATTAAAACTGGAGTAGCTCCATTCATGCCAACTCAACAGAAATCAAAACCTGGCTTGAAGCCTTGGATCTTCATATTTCAGCTGCTCACAGCAGAAGAGGCCCTTGGAAATTAGTACTCTCATCATGTGGTCTGGATGCAGTAATTTTACCTCCAAAGGAATAACAGACAAGAAAATGCTTGCTTTGAGCTGAAGTCAATGAGTTGAGCTGGCATTGTAACCAAAGCCATGGGCAGGGACAATTTTCACTGTCCCAGGTTGCTCCAAGCCCTGTCCAATCTCGCCTTGGACACTTTCAGGGATCCAGGGGCAGCCAGAGCTTCTCTGGGCACCCTGTGCCAAGAATTCAACCTCACAGTAAAAAATTTCATCCTAATACCTCATCTAAACCTTAATTGCATATCAATAAGTGATTACCCCAGTGCTAAAGAAGCCCTTGACCTAGAGCAGGAACAGAAGGGAGAATGAGCATTTTGATCCAAGCCAGCAAAACCAGCTACTGTGGCAGGCAGTCTTTATTTTCTCACAGCATCTATTCCTAGTTTTGAGATGGACAAAGTGCCATTGAAATAACAGTTACTGGCCTACTCTTCCCTGCAGACCCGGGAGATACATCTACAGAAAAGTCAGGCAAAAAGTGATAAAACACACAGCTGTTTGCAGCTGTCCCAGCCCAGATTGGAAGGGCTACATAAATCAGGACTCATGACAGAAAGGATGCACAATCTGTCTGAGCAGGCATCTGGCAACACCACCACCCAGTTTTTACATTTTTACAAGCAGCTTTGTAAATCATTGTCTTCAGCAATTACTTGGTCCTGTGAGTAGCAGTGAAGTCATTTTACAACCAAAACAGCACAATCTTCTGAAATGGGAAGGGAGGCAACTATCCATGAATTTAGAGAAAAATGTCTGTGGAAGTCATGCGCTATCAACACCAGTAGGGGATTGAGATGTTCATTGGGCCAGACACGGAGACTTTTACTTCTCCCACAGGTTGTTGCTATTAGTGAGGCAGGGAAACTCTCAAGCCAAATCAATCAATATTTCCTTTTAATTTTTAACCCCAAAGTAGTTTTCAGGTAGGACAGGCTTTTTGTGTGTCTTGTCACTGGTCCTGGAGACCTCAGACTAGATCTGAGCTCAAATATACACTCCCTGTTATTAGAATGGGGGCCCTAGTTTAAAAAACCATGAGTGGCAAGAATTAGCATCTTTTGCTTAAATCAGAAGAGAATTTGTCTCTATGCACCCAACAAATATCTCTTGAGAAAGATTTCCAGCTCTCCATATGAATTTCTGGACTCCTAAATAGGAGCTGCTGAGTTCAGATTGTCAGTGGGTGCTTGAGTTGGTTGTCAAACGCTCAGTTGGGCACTCTGGAGCTTTGCCTTCTTCCCTCCTGATCTTCTGAGGAGCCCTGGAGGAAGGGGGAATCCAAAAAGTGGCACAGAGTCACATCAGTTTTCCACAGGGAAGGAAAGCCAGTCAGGAACCCACTACAGCAGAGAGAGCACTGAGGACACTCAGCTTTCTCTCCCTGTCCTGATCCCTGTTGAAGAGTCTCAATTTTAGAATTTTTTATGTTTCCATCCCGTTTTCCTGTTTCATTGTCAGCATTACACCAAGACTACTTCTGGTTCTGATGGTAAAAAATGAAAAGAATCAAATCTCCTACCATACCTCATTTCTAACAGTGCATAGACTTCACAGAGACCCAAACTTGTATTAGCTTTTTGATTGTTTATATTAACCTTAGACTCGACTTTAAATTTCCTGCCTTTCCAGTATTTTGTACCAGACAAAACTTCAGCTAAAATACTGAGTGTTTTATATATATACACACATATATATGTAATGTATAAAATAAAAATATGAAGATTTCGACAAACTCCTTGCAAGTTTTCTTATTGGAAAATAAAGGAAGGAAAATAAGAAAAATTAGATCAGATACTTTTTAATTAGCAACAGCAGATGGTTCTTCTTAGCCAGATGAATTAACATGGGAAAAATCTAGATAATGTCAATATATTACATCTCCTTTCAATTGTTATTCCCCCAAACTTCCTAAGAAATCAGTGAAATATCCTCTGAAATCAACTGGAATCTTTTTTTGGTACGTTTCTTAACAGCATGTCTATGTATATAAACAACAACAAAATTATTCACTGGAAAAGCTTAAAAGACACAGAAATATCAGATATTAGTAACTTATATATATATATATATATATATATATATATATATAATTATGGAGGCCAGAAGCTTATAAATAAGCATTGGAAGAGAGAGGTGATCTTCACAAGATGTATTTTACACATACTTTTATGTGACCATAAGTGAATTTCAACAGA
Source organism: Anomalospiza imberbis (assembly GCF_031753505.1). Lineage (NCBI taxonomy): Eukaryota > Metazoa > Chordata > Aves > Passeriformes > Viduidae > Anomalospiza > Anomalospiza imberbis. The sequence continues at coordinate 32,448,624 of NC_089682.1, forward strand.
AATGCTGCTCTGGCTGCTCAGGCAGACCTAGACTTAAAATCTGGCTGGTTTCAGGGTGTTGAAGGTGGGCAAATAAAAATGAAGGCTTCTACAGGCACCAGCACTTCTGCTCACACTCAGGACTCACAAAACCTCTGTCACAGGGCTCTGCACACACCATCATCTCCTGGGGATGTTGTGTAAAAGCAGAGAGCTAAGGATGACATAAATTAGAAACACAGCTTAACAAAGTGGTTATGCAGGAGAGTAACTCAGGTTTTCCTACTTCCTTGGCAATATCTGGAGGCTGTAATGTTAACTGCTTGGACATCTGCATCCTCAGAACAATTTATTCCTTTAGTAACCAGCGTAAACAGTTGTGTGCTGCTAGGAACCAGAATATATCACTACTCAACAAAGGCAACTGAATGCAAGGAAAGAACTCAATCTACTTTTGACTTTAATAATCTTGATTTTAATGCCTGGGAGAGAGTGACTATTTTTTTCTTACTTTCTTTACATGAAACTGAGAAGGACATTTTTAAGGTCAGGCATTTCCTGAGCTTTGCCCACGGTGGGTGTTTAGACGTCTATTATATGCAGGCTTCCCCAGTGCCCCTATTTTTTATTCTTCTTAACCTCAAGCACAGCACCTGATAAAGGTTAAACCCTGTAGGCTGTAGCACGGTGCCAGCAGTGACACAGAGCCCACACCCCAGATGTCATATCCCCCTCAGAGGACACGGAGAAAGGAAGGAAAGGAAGGTGCCAAACTGCCTACATGATTCTGTTTCAATTAGCAAGACTCCTTGCCAGCTGCGTGGAACTGGAACAAGCAAAGCATGAGGAATATGCTTTGCCTGTAACTCTGAGCCACGCTCCAATTGCTGTGACAAGTGAATAAAGCTGAATGAACTGAAGAATTTTTTTTCTTTTTCCAGCTAAGAAAGAGAAAGGAGAACAGTAATTTAAATATTTAAACATTTAGAAGTCCTCCTGCTTCATGCTGCAAAAGTAACTACATATATCATAAATTAGTTTGTGGTGCTCTGTGTGAGCCATGTGCTCTGGTACTAAGCAGTATTCCCATCAGAAATGTGGGGATGGGATAGAGAAATTATTCTAGGTGTTATCCTCTCTTAAATCCTGGCCACTCATCTTCTGAAAGGCACCTCTCATTCATAAGGGAAATGTTGGGATGCTAGGAAAAAAACCCCAATCAGTTCTGATACCATGATTTCTTGTTTGTACCAGCAGCAATGTCCCCCAGATGCCAAGGGAGCGAGAGATTCTGGGTTGGATAATACAACAGGCCTGTTTTGCCAGAGAAATGTGTGGCCAGTTTTTCAGGAATTAATACACTAAGGACTCTTGTAAACTTTTTGTCATTTTTTCACTCATATGAAAGCAGGCTCCTCTTGGCTGGGCAGCTGTGCCTTGCTAGGGAAGTGCAACTCAAATATTCCATAGCACTACCAAAAAATGGAAAAACAGTTAATGGTTTTCTCATTTATTGTATTCATGTGCTTCTTTCTATTTTATTCACCTGTGTCCTCTGAAGTACATTTTGTGCTACACAGCCTGGAGAACGTAATAACAGTGGGGCTGTGCCATAAGTTCCGGCATGCTGGGGACACAGTGCTTCTCTGACCTTAACAACACAGTGCCATGTTGGTAAATTGCCACTGAGAATAAAACAATGAGGAAATCTGAGGATAGGATTCACCTTTTTCAGTTTAAAGGCAAACCATTGTTGCTGGAGAAGGGGTTGTATAAAACCCAGTGATCAGTCCTTTATTGTTCATGAGCTGCTCACAAAAAATAGTGGGAAGAACAAGCCCAGGGGAGATGTGTGAGGGGAACCACTAAGTAAATAATTTGTTGGGAGTGCTGCATGATTGCAGACCCCATCCTGGCTGTGTTTGTTCCAGTCTGAAGCCACAGTAACTCCTTTGTAATTTATGGGGTAACAGCAGCAGTCGAGTGTTCCCATCACTGGTCCAAGTGCCAAGAGCATACATAAAGACTCTTTAATGGCTCAGGTCTCACTTTCTAAGCTTCACTATCCTGAACTATGGAATAATAGAAACCTAAAACCAAACAGTAACAGGGCAAGGTTTGGCCATGAACTTCTCAAAGCAGTTTTAAGGAAAACACATTAAAAGCACCACTAGTTCACAGATCAGCTGTGCAATGGTTTTTATTTCCAATCTGTGAAAGTGGATATTTTCCTTGTAAGTAGGATTAATTTTCCATAACCAATTTTTTTTAGTGCCACCTGTTCTGGAGAAGCATCTGACATTTTAAAATGAAACCAAGGCTGGCAAGACACATTTGAGTTTACTATAAATTTGTTCCTGACAGGTTTTTCAGAGGCCTCTGGCCAAAGTAGCCCTGACTTCTCTGCAATGTTATTTAAAATTAGCAAACACTATCTGATATGTGCAACCTTTATTTCACAGTATTTTTCACATACATACTTGAGCTCTTATGTACACTTCAGGTCAAGAAGAAGTTAGACATAATCATAATTCATTTCCAGTTTGAGAATCTTTTACCCCACTAAATAGCTTAATAAGGCCTCATTTTCACAAGAATTAGGCCTGAGGTTTTCTAACTTTTGTAGTATACTCAGTGTACTTATGTGTGAAAAAATATACATAAATTGATTTGATTTACTGTCTGTTCTCAAAACTATTTACAGTGGTATCCTTTAGCTGCTACTTTGCTCACCATATTAATCCATTCCATTTTTTGAGTAACTTCTGTGAGCTGCACACAGAAGTCTGATTTCACTCGTATCTCTAAGGGAAGGCAAATATTTTCAGAGCTAGATCTCTATTTTACTCCTTTAGCTCTTTATCCTTTTATTTTCAGTTTTAATTTTTTTGCTACCATGCTTTATCTGATAGTAGTGCTAAGCAGCAAACCATGTTGCCTTGGAAAAAACTTTCCCTTAAGAGTGTGAAGCAATGCCAAAATAGGGAGAGAGTAAAACCCATGGTGAGATAGTCCCAAAGGAAACAGGCAGAATTCCTTTGTTCTCTTTGAAGATGAATCCACTAACAAAGAAAAGTTTAATTGGTATTCACATATTTTAGGGAAATTAGAAATTATACATCATTATAAAGTATAATTTCAGCTCAAGCTGTCTGATTGAGCTGTTAAATTCTTCCAGAATAATACACGTGAAATGTTCTACATCACAACACACCAATATTCTGCTGAGAGGTTTTAAAAGGACTTGCAAACCATGGGAAACCAGGGATGGCAGTAACACAAAACATGAGCTGCCAATGCAAGTTTCTGTGGGGTCTCCTGTGGTGCCAAGGAACTGTCATCAGTGCACCAGACCTGACTGGGGACGTGTTACAGCTGATACCTCTGTGGTTCATGCTGTATGTGGGCCAGAAATTATTTTTCCAGAGCTATCAGTGAAAAATAAAGATGAGCTGAAGCAGGAAAAAAACTTATGCCTGTCCACCTTCCTCCTCCACGTTGTTCCTGTTTGCCTTTGACAGTCATGAGGGTGGCTGGGACAAGGACAAGCTGGTGGCTGCAGCAGACAATAACCCTTGGAGAGACCTCCCTTTACAGAGCTTGCTCAGCTCTCCTGACATCTTCATCCTTGTATCCATCTCCATTTCATCCTTTCTGCTCCGTCTCTTTTCTGCTCAGAAAAAACACAGACTGATTGCAGCAGTTAATGGGCCCGTGGGAGAGGGACAGGCAGGGACACCCAAATCCATCACTGTCATTCCATCTTTGAAATATTTATTCTCACATTGCTCTGTCTTTTCCACAGCCCAATGGACCCCACTGAAAGCCAAAAAGTGCATCCCACGTGGCCCATAGCTAAAGATAAGATTTCCTCTCATATGTCTATTTCAAAACTCTCATAGTGCCATTAAAATCTATGCGAAGTGGCTTTAAAAGGGGAAGGGGGGGAAATAAGAATCCTTTTTTACACAGCATCATTGTAATGGAATTGATCAAATGAGATGTCGATCATATGTGCAACCTCCATGAGGAGAATGTGTTTGAAAAAAGAGCTGGCTGTAGGCAAATGAGCAACAGGAAAGAAAACCATAATCTGATTATTTTAAGATATAAGATTTGAAGGATCATTTACAATCCCACATACTTTTTTCTTTTGTTTGTTTAGTTCTGCCAGAGTTTTTTTTTTTTTTTTCCTGTAAATTGACTGGCAATGACATCACTTAAAAATCCTGTACATTCTCACATGCAATGTCATGTAACACTGTCATGTGGCTTCCTTAACCAGGCAGGTTAAACCTCATATAAATTCATATAAAATCAATATAAATTCAGGCAAGTAAATTAGTTAGAAATATTTTTTTTTACAATTTTGAATTATGTAGAACAACAGAATATTTTTTCCCCAGAATGAGAACAAAAAAACACTTGGAAATGTGCTCTAATGAAATAAAGATTATTTTGTGCACTGCATAACCTGGAAGCCACTGATTGAGGGACATTTCTATTGAAGCAGGGCTTTTGAAGAGCTGGATTGGAATGCTTGGAAAACAGTAATAAATAGTATTGCAAGTCATTCAGACTATGTTAAAATGGGACACTAAAGCCTCATGCTTAAATTTTACCTACAAGGGAACCCAGAAAGCAAGTTTTCTCCAAATCACACTGCATTATTAAATAAGTAGACAGCTGGTCTGATCTAAAGCCCGCTGCTGCTAATGAAGCACTTTGCATTTATTTTCCTGAGCTCTGGCTCAAGCCTGTCACAGTCAGAGAGCTGCTCATCTTCCTTTCAGATCCATGGAAAATTTTCATTGCTGGAAGCAACGAGGCAGACACCAGCACAGTTTCATCTGCAATTAGGCTAGAAAAGGAAAATGCAAACTATTCTTTCAAACTCAACCCCTGTGAAGTTCCCAGCCACTGCAGATGTTCAAAGTATGAGCACACATTTGTGATCCCTGAGCTTCTTGGCTGCTGAATGCAGAGTAGACTCTGCTGATTTATTTAGGGATCCTTTCCTCTCCTTAAAGATTGGCTTCCTGAGCCTGGCTCCACGTGAAAAAGAGAGCTCAGATATTTTTTAAGCTCTTGCTAAGCTTTAATTGAGAGGATGGGCTGGAGGGAAATGGCGAGTTCTCTTACCAGAGGTGCCAAAACTATTGTTCATCCTTTCTCAAGCCGGTTGTCTTCTCCATCTGCAGATTGTGGGAGGTCATGGATTCATCTGGGTGTTGCAGAGGAGATCAAAGAAGACGCCAAAGCTTCAATATCAGTACTGGCAGATGTGATACTCCTGCAGATTCTCCCACTTCCCGCTTAAAATATAAGATCATAAATGAGGTTTGTGAGCTGGGTTTTTTTCCTTTGTCTCTGCATAAAATGCCCAATAGCCAATACATATTTCCAATCATCTGGGAACCTCTGAGTGGGAACAATTATCATTAAAAAAGCCTTGCAAAATCTTCCATCACCCTTCTGCACTGTTCCAGTGCAAATAAAGGAAGAGCAGAAAAGGGATATTCCTTATTTCAGTGTGATCAAAATTGTTGAATGCCTTTCCAAGACTATACAAATTACTTCCATTTTATATTTTGAAACTGTCACAAGTCAAACCTAGTCACTGAATGAATTAATGATGCCTGTAAGAATGACTCCTCCTTCATCTTTTTTATTATACTTTGCCATGTGCCTTCCTGGGAACTTTCAAGGGGAGCAAATAGCTCAGTTGTGCTTTTACTTCAAACTTAGGAAATGCAGAGTGAATTGAAACTGAGTGGCCTCCAAAGCACAAGTCCTCAAGTTAAATTAAACTGAAATATTTCAGCATAGCAGCTGGGGTTTCACATTGGTCATTGCTGCTCTTTGGGACAAGAAAGTGTCTCTCTCTCACCAGTCCTTTGATTATTTTGGGATATAAATTGGGTGCCAAATGTTCCTTTCAAGTTTTCTGTTAATGCATAGTCTGCGTCACACTTAATGATTTTTTACGTCAAGTGTATTTGGTTCTCGGGAATCACTTGAGAAGCTGTCCATTTTGGGGAAAACAGTAGGACAGATTTATGTGGGTAAAACCAAATGTTAATAATGTCCTATATTTTGTGTCAATATTTACAGAAATGTCTTATTAATGTAAAAGAAAGAAACAACAGTGATTGAAAAAGCAGTTTCTACCCATTAATATTCACTACAAAGTTTTCCAGCTAATTGTAGAGGAGTCTGTACATGATCTAGCATGGTTTAAATTATTTATTCATAGATGTAAGCATTTACATGCTTATTGCTTATTGCTTATAAGCATAAGCATGCTTATTTAGAAATTAGCAATCTCTTATAGGCAATGCAATTTGTTTTATATAACTTTGCATTTTTCAAGGCTCTAACATTTTCCCTAAATCTTTGTTCCTGTCTGAGGAGTAGAAGAGAAGCACCAGGGTTTAAAAGTGGCCCATGATGGATCGGCAACATGAGCAGCCCCAGCACTGGTGAGGGCTGTGAGGCCATGACTCCACTGCTGCTTCATGTGATGCCTGCAAGCTCCAGAGAACAAATCAACCAATTAAAAAAAATGTTTCAGTTTGCAGCCACAGAACAAGCCAAAGCTTGCAAGAAGGATGCTGAGAAACAAATGGTCAGCAGTTTCCTGCTAGACAGGGACACAGCCACCTGCAGCTACCTGAAAGGACACAGTGGTGTTGTTTTCTGCCAGACTCACAAGTTGTTTCCCCCATTATTTTCTCAATTTAACAGCATTAGCAAGGACTGAATTATCTCTTGGGTTGTTTTTCCTTATTAAAGCAAAAGTGTCTCATGAAAGGGACTTATTCACTTCAGGGTAGGAGCCTTCTTGGAGATAGCAGAGAAAATCTGGTTTCAGTTGCACCAGCATAACTTTGGGGTGTGCTCACACCCAGAGGCAAGCAGGAAACATTTGAGTCTGTGGGGATCTGTGGGGATCTGCGGGGATCTGCAGGGACTGGGGAACAGAATTTTACAGGGCTTGCAGCAGAGCTGTCCCTCCATGGAAGGTGTCACCCTGGGGAGATGCTCACAGCCCAGAGGGATGGGTGATCATGGGTGAGACCTGGCCACAATTTTCATTTTATCCTGAACTGACAGGCTGACATGAGGCAGCTGAAAAAGAAGTTGAGAGATCTGAAAGATAAAGGGAACAGGAGTGATGTGAGAAACCAAAAGAAGAGCCAGTTAGCAAGTATTTTCCAACTTATATTTTACCTTCTCTGTTCATACAATAAAGCAACACCATTATAGAGAAAAGGGTTAAAAGTGACAATAATCCTCCTTTCGTGCCAGACTGTAAACAACCACTTCCTTTGGAAACGAACCAGGAAAACAAGATAGAACTACTCTAAGCCACTGTCTATACAATGACCTGCTCATGAGCTAAGAGGGCCTGCCATCTGATGGAACTTCGTCAGAGTAAAAATTACATCCTAATGCTTGATTTAAAGTACATTGTCCATTTATTTGCGTTGGTTTAGTTTTGCTTGTTTTGCTTTGTTTTTTTTTTTTTTTTTACAAGTGTGTACAGATATTATTTCGTGTCTCTTTCCTTGTGTACACATGCTTGTCAGAGAAACACATCAGCTCTAAGAAGCAAAGAGCAACTTAAGAACAATTTAATTTGTGAATTTAAGGTAATTACAGTTTACATCTTAACTTAATATATAGGTGGCAGTTCAAATGGAAAGATCCCTGTGAGTTACTGGAACATCAAAGGTCAGCAACACTTGAAAATAAACCTGTGGCTTTCCCTTAGCTCCTTCACTGATATCAGCAGTACTACAGATAATAGTGGGTACTGAAATACTATGCTCAGTAACAACTGCTTCATAACTATCCCAGGTTAGTGTGTCCCCCCTTGGAAAGGGTTAAAGGACTGAGAAAACTCTGTGTGACTTCAGTCCCTGACATGAGAGCGACTCAACTCAGCTCTCACAAGAACTACAAGTCATGGCTTTGAAAACAGGGCAGTCAAGCAGAGACCAAAAAAACAGAGGTTTACTCTTTCAACAGACTAAACCTTGCCCTGAGTAACACGAAAATGATGTCTCCAATTAAATAAAAAACTTTAGAATTTGGCCTGAGGGTTTTATTTGCTCTTTACAGGAAGTCCAGGGACCACAGTGTTAGTCAGAGAAGAATAAATGACCATTTCTTGTTAAACACAGAGACCTTTAAAGTATAAGTGGAAAAAACCAAGTTTACTGCTGTTCCTCTAAAAAGGACACATACTTAGAAGGAAAAAAAGAGTCCAATGGTATGCAATAAAAACAACTTACAGAGAACAACAAATACCAAGGTGCTGCTTGGTCAGTAGTGTTTTCATTCCCCTGCCTGTGTTCTGCCATGCTCACTAATAAACTGAGGTGAAACAAAATCAGTGTATGAGTGCATTACAGGGGTGTCCATAATCCTCTGTTGAAAACAGAGTTTATGTACATGTTTAAAAACAATATCCATGCAAAGATATTGCTGCACAAATTGGTGCACTAAGATTTTTCTTCCCTGAGGTCAAACTTGTTTTAACTTATAAATTTCTGCCCTTTAGCCAGAATTAGTGGGCATGGCAGTTATGCAAAATGAGAGCACATTTTTACTCTTTCCCTGGTCCTGCATGGCTCAGGATCCTGATCTTTCTCTGTAGGCACCCTAAACTCTGCTTCAGTGTCACAACCTCACTTGTTACAGGGGACTTTTCAAAAGGCACTCTTATTTTGTTGGTGACACAGGTGAAGACCAAAGGCTTAACAAGTTCATATTGAAGCAATAATATTTGGCTATCACCCAAATCACACAGCAGCATTTCCAGATTTCTTACTTCCAGATGAGATCAGTAAATTCAGCAAATAATGTTATTTTATTTTTAGTTCACTCTCACTGCCCTGTTCAGCAGGTTTAGAGGGAAGGTAGTTTGATTCATTCTGACTTCACCCAGTCAATGGAATATAGGCCACTACACATCTCATCCTGTAGTAAACATTCAGAATAGGTCAGGGAAATCCTAAAATATCCTCATGTTCTCCTCTGACAGTTAAATGAGCCTGGGGTTCCTGGTTAGGATGTTGACTCTACTTGATAAACAGCCAAGGTCAAATGAGATAAATCTTGACCCTTCTGGGACCAGGAAAAAAGAATTTCCTGAATTCTGTGCATAGATTTCAATTTTCCTGATTTCTGAAGTCACATTGAGACTTTACTAATTCTACCACTCACAACTTGTAGTCAGAGAAAAATATTCCTTTATCTCCTTTTTCTATCTCAAAGTGTGGACTATGAGAGCTTAAAAATTTACAGTACCAACTGCAACAAACTTCTTAAATGCAAAACATTCTTCTTTTTCTTTTATGAGAGCTGAACAATTGACAGAATTTCTTACCACATTACACAACCTGTCAGGGACCACTCCCCCATCTCCAAAACTGACTTGAGATGGTGCAAAATAACATCCAGGTCATGGCTATGCCCCCTCCAGACTGTTGGAAAAATCAACCCTGTTTCTCTACTACTTGTTGGAGTTCCCAGTTAAAATCCAGCTTTGCAAAATTCTTGCTGCCCACCCTTTTAAAAGCTAATTTTCATAAGTTAAACATAAAGAAGAGAAGAAAACACCTAGATCAACAACCCAATGGGCAAGAACCTAAAATAAGACAATTTAACCACATTTCCAGGAAGCCTTGCTGAGCCAGGAAGAATATTGATACATTAATTTCTATTATAACACAGGACTGGATTTGAAAACAGTGACTCAGAGGCATTTGAACATGGGGATTATCACTCAATTTTCCCATGGGAACAAGCTATCCTGCTGCCTAACTTCCACTCTGGTTGAACAGGAGTCAAAGTTCCTTACCTTTCTTTCAAAATTCTAGCCCACAGTCACAGAATTATGAGTAAATAGTGACTTATGAACACATTTTCCCGGTTATTTGTAAGCAGAACTTCTCAGAGTATTAAAGAAAAGAGTTTTATTCAAAATTAGATATTATGGCCTTCCTGAGTTGGTTTATGCCTCTCTGTGAAAACTGACTTGGAGACAGTTCCCAAAATTTACTAGATTTTGATATCTTTAGTGTAATAAGTCTTCATGTTAGACAAAAATGTTAAATAACTGATGCTAACATAATTTATATATATAGAAAATGACAACAATACTTTGATCTCAAGCTGTGATGAAATCCCAGCTATCACATGTGCTCACAGCAGCTATTGGAGCACAGAAATTGTCAGTAATCCACTTTTCATCCCTAAACATTTGAATTTTGCTTTGCATGCTTGCCTAGAAAATGAAAATATTTCATAAACAGGTACCAGACACTTGGATAACAACAGAACTGCACAAGCAGGTTGCATCAACTTTCCTAAAAATGAGATTTGTTCCTTACACTTAATACATAAAATTCACCACTCTTCCTTCAGTGGCAACATGGAAAAAATATATAAGATTTGGGTATTTTCCCCTTGGGAAAGGAAGGGTTGGATATATTGCTGTGAACTGTATTTGTTTAATTAATGAATGATTTGTTTCTCTATTAAAGAGCTGCTAAGGATCATCCATGTAAGCAGCAGGCTGAATTCTCCATGCAAAGGAGCAGCTTTTTTCCCAATTCCATGTCAAAGCAGCACACAGGTACAGGCTTTTTCCAGCTGAACACCCTCAGAACCAGGAGTATTTTCTCTCTGAGCTCTGGAGTCCAATGGAATCACATTTCAGAGTCAGAAGAGTGGGATTTCCTCTGCTCAGAAGTGAAGCCTGCAAACCATCACAGCTTTGTCACTGTCAATGTTTGGGCTGAGTCAGAGGCACATGCCTGGGCAAATCCAAGCAATTTACTGCTAGCACTCTTACAATGGGGATTTTACACCTGCTAGCACAGAAAAACACATTTTCACCATATGTAATTAAATGCCCATGCACAGATCTCATTACAGAAAGGACAAAAGGTTGGCATCACACCAGCACAGCCTCAGTGAGCCGTGGCAGAGAGAAATTTGGTTACAGCCACACCAAGGACCAGCCTCATGATGCTTCAGAGATGGTGCTCCTCCTACTTCAAGCTAAGAGAATGGATTTAAAGGCAAATAGCAACACAAGGACAAAGTCATTAGAGATCTCTTTCTCTTCGGTCTTCATTAATTCTCCACCAGGAAGAATTTTTTCTGAGGCTCTTGCAGGACCTTCTTCTCTTACCCCCATGTGCTGAGGCCACACCTGGAGTGCTGTGTCCAGTTTTGGGTCCTGAACTTCAGGAAGGACATGGAGGGACTGGAACGTGTCCAGGGCAGGGAATGGAGCTGGGAATGGGCTGGAGAAATCCTGAGGGTGCTGGGAAAGGGGCTCAGCCTGGAGAAAAGGAAGCTCAGGTGGGACCCTGTGGCTCTGCACAACTCCTGTCAGGAGGGGACAGCCAGGGGGGTTGGGCTGGGAAGAGGGAACAGGAACAGGAGGAGAGGGAACGGCCTCAGGCTGTGGCTGAGTTTTACTATTTTGCCATTTTTATTTCTGTGTGATCTTATTAACTCCTAAGTTTGTTTCTGTTTCAGGTATGTATCCAGTGTTTGAAAATCCAAAGCTCTGACACGTGTACTCGATTCGCTGGCAGTTCTCAGCAAACAGAAAGAAAATACTTTTCATTTGGACCAGCATCAGAGTTTTCAAATTTTCTAAGCAAAGGAATATTTTAGTACTTTTGGATTGAAAAAAAAAACACAGTTAATTTTCATCCTGGCAATTTTAAAATTGGCATTTTGTTAAATCAAACTTATAGGTATTTTGTAATGAAACAATTGCTTCAAAAGAAAAATAAAGAGACTTCAAGAAGTCTCTGATATGCTACAGCCTTTGCCTTGGCAGCCAGCCCCTGGATACCTGGCCTTGGACAGCTTTTACATTTATTTGCCAGAGTCCATGTAAATTATTTCACCTCCCCTCCACCCCCCAAATATAATCGGAACACACAGGAGCTCTGCTTGAGTGCCTATCATGGCCAGAGAACCTACAAAAATACTCATGAAAATGGGATTCAGATCTTTCCCAGCCGATTTAGCCTCTGAGGAGGATGAGAACAAATCTGCAGGAGGACCTGTTTTTGTCATCCTGAAGCTGGAAAGAGAATTTCACATTCTCCACACACCTCCTCAGGAGACTGAACTAGTGAGACCTTCACTTTAACCTGCAGTGAACTAATAAAAGTCAAAGCAAAACCCACAGATTTGCCTCACAGACCCCAACGGTCAGCTTGAAAGGCCAAAATGTAGAGTAGAAATCCCTTAACACCTTCATTTTGTGCTCTCACTGATGCTCTTTTGGGCCACATGCACAAATCCTACAAAGTGGTGCTCGGTGGGGAGGTGGCTCTAAAATCCTGTGTTCAGAAACCCCTTCCAGACACTGACTCAGGCATGGAGGCACTGGCCTTGCAGGAGGCTGAAGCAGCTTCTACAATATGAGAGGGATGTTTTGCAGCCCAAGAAACACCTCTGAGTGCATCCATCCATCCATCCATCCATCCATCCATCCGTCCGTCCGTCCGTCCATCCTTTTATATATACACCTGCCCATAAATATAGGGAGATATAGTAGGTGGCTGGATTTAGTAAAATTCCAGATAATGGGTTCCCGGATTAGTCAAGCCATAGAAATACCATTTGTTTTGCATCTGAAGGTCTATTTCCAAAGGTACCCAGCACTCAGCAAACTTGTGGACCTGCTAAACTCAACTCCAAAACTTTTGACAATATGTCCAAGAAAATTCATGTACTGCATTTGTCCTGCATTCATCTTGTTTTTTCTGCAGTTTCTGAGAACCCTGAGTTTATCCCATTCCCCTGTTGATTTTCACTGCCTTTTAAATATAGTTTTATTGCTTCCTCAACAGTGGCATCCTACCATTTTCTTCTATTTCCATGTGTAAAGTACCATGTGTGGTTTCCCTGCACATATTTTGCAAGGAGGAATGTTCTTTGTTCAAAGTCTTTTAGATTTCTGAGTCAGCACCTTTTAAAGGAAATGCTGAATCTGCTGAGGGCTCATGACTTTACTCAGCAAATCAGCATTTCCAGGCACAGTCAGCAGAATTCTCAAACATTTATGTAAAACTTCAGGCTAATAACCAGTTCCCTATAAGATTCTGCAGTTTCTGTATGTCAAGAACTCACTCAAAACTCTGAAAACTGACTCTGTGGACTTGTTTTTTCATGAGCTCAATAAATTTGGATTGAATGTTGCCATTCCTGAAATTATGAGTCATTAGTTTTTACTATAGTGAATTTTTCCTTCGCACAACTGTACATGGATTTATGGCACCACCTACTGAAATATTAGATATTAAAAATGTTAAAATTATGCAAACCAGCTTAAGAACTACTTGAAATAACCTTGCTGTTTCACATGTATAGTTTCAACGCATAGGTTGTGGCAAATTTTATAAGCAAATGTTGATATTTAATTTTGAGCTTCAACATTTTGTTCTGTCCAGTAATTATAAAAACTTCCTTTAGTTTTCATTCCTCAGATGAAGAATTCTTCAAAATGAAAAAAACATCCATCTTTGAATTTTTATATGCTGGCCTTCATATGCAACACCTTTCTGCAGAGAGAAGTGATTAAAAATCACCTCAAAACCACTGGCAAATGCATCCCAAATTTACTGCAATTATTTGTAAAAAATATCTGTTTATTAAAGAAAGACATGGTGAACATTAAACATTATTTTAAAATTCAATTGTCTTGATAAGGTCTGTTAGTTCCTAGCCAATTAACAATTCTAAAGGAAAGCCTCCTAAAACTGTGATGTGTACATTCAGTAGATTTAAGGAGAATATTAGTATGAATAAAAAACCTTAAGAATTATCTAAAAGAAAAATTTCTAAAGGTGTTTGATTTCTTTGCTCTCCATTTTATTTACACGCAGCAAGGCAATGATGAATTTTGCTGAAGGTCCAATGATCACTGAATTTAATCCCAAAAAACCATTGTACATTGTGACACTGCTTTTTGTCATATTTTATTTTTAATGAATGTTTAAATCAAGGCTTATTTTTGCTTTCTGCCAGTCTTTTTGATTTGCTCTGGCAGCACAATTTCCTATAGAAATGCTTAGATGTTAAAATGTACAGGCATAAATCTAAAATACTCTTTTGGTGGTTTTGGTTTTTTATGTAAGGCCTGCAGGCTCCAATCAATATCATGGCATTGATGACCTATAACTATATTTCGATATTTACAGTAGTACCCCATATAGTAAACTGATTTTTTAGTCCATCTGGTCCCTTGGATACCCTTTTAACATGATTGCTGTCATGCAGGAAATTTTGTTTGCCATTATAGGTAAATCATTTGGGATTTCAGAAAGTTATAAACCTGGTAAGAGTGAGGAAATGCTTCTCAACCAGAATTGTGCAGGTGTTTAAATTAATTTCAGTGAAAAGTGACCTAGGACAGATGCAGAGCTCAGGCAGACATAGGTGAAGACACTGTACTTGTTTCCCTCACATTCACACAGAGAAGCTTTTTGCATGGTGGGTGAATACAGGTACAAACCACATCACACATCCATTATATTTAGGAAATGCAACCCCAATATTTGCATAAAACATGGGTTAAAAATGCTACTTTCTTTGATGTGTGAATATACATGTCTGGGTGCTGTTGACAAAGGAAATGTCCCAATTCTGTCTTCAAAACCCCACATGAAATTCCAAAGGAATTGTTTGGCCGCCTCACTGGAGCACAGCTGAGTGAAAAATAATCCTGTAACACAAACTCATGTAATGACACTTCTTAAAGGAAAGTCTGTGTGTACAGCAGAGGGAAAATCTAATGAGAAGCAGATGCACATGGAGAGGATTTTGAGTGAAATGGTGTGTGTGGTTTCACTTTGGGCACGTGTTTGTCTAGCACGTGGGGAGAGGGAGTATATATAGCTATGCAAAGGAAAATATTAGCTGTTGAAAAATGTATATGCTGTGGGGGGAAAAGGAGCATTAAAGGGGAAAGTATCCAGATGAAAAAGCAAATGCTGGAAGTCTCAGGAGAACTCAGAATGCTTAAACTACAAGTAATTAATTTTTTAAAATTTTTTTTTTCATTTTGGGAGGCCAAAACAAATGCCAACAATTCCTTTCAGTACCCACAAGACAGAGCTGCAGTTGTGCCAGCTGTGAGCATCTCTGCTTCTTGGTGCAGCACCCAACTGGCAGCAGCAACACCCAAAATCCAACATCCTTGGATACCACCACTGCCCCAGCTCACCCTCCCTTACCCCTGGCATCCAGCACAAAGCTCCACATGCCCAGTCTGTACAGTTTTTACAAACCCAACCATAGCACCAACATCCATGGAGTTTTCCTGGGTGGAAAACCAGGTGAAAACTTCTTCCTCCCTGTAGGAAAGGAAGGATTTTGCTTTTGTGAACAAAATACAACACTGTGTGTTTAAGTAGTGTGGTAAGGCAGGAATCATTTTTATGGGATACTACTGAAGTGACTAGAGTAGTGAAATAAAATTATCATGGCCATGTAAAGGGAAAAACAAATTTTTTGTAAAAAAAAAAAAAAATTGTCAAAAGGGCCTTTAGGTTATAAATATTTTATTCCCACTGCTGTAGAACTGTACAATATAAAAAGCCTACAGAACTGCAAGGCCAAGGTAGCTTTGGGTGGGCTTTTTTTTTCAATTCCCCTCAGAAATGCTCTAATTGCACTAAAAGTTAATTCTGGGAAAGCTTCTGTTCCTTCAGTACACTGTCTCAGCCTGTGGACAGTTGGTGTCTGTCATCCAACACATTAAGAGTCTTCCTCCACTGTGAAGATTCACATTACCATGAGATTAAAATAAGATTTTCCATAGGATGCTTCATCCACATATTCTATAAACCAGTTCTCTTCCTCTAAAAAGAACTTGTAGGCCAAGACCAAACAGAAAAAAAGTGAGGAAAAGGTGGAACTAAAGGAAAAACAAAAAAAACCAAAAAAACAAAAACAAAAACAAAAAAAAAAAAACCAACAAAAAAAACCCAAAAAAAACACACACAAAAAAAGAAAAAAAACCTACTTTTTTTTTTTTTTTTTTTTAAAGTGGTCTTTTCTGCAGAGGAACTGCTTCCATGGACTCTAATGAGGCTCTTAGAGCACAATAAAGAGTTCAGCTTTTCCTGAACTGGTGTCATAAAAGCCAACAAATGGGCTGGGCTGCTCTGGGAAATTCATTCTGAATATCAGTATGAGAAATCATTGTTTCAGAGCTGCAAATGTCAGTGGGGTCACAGCAAGAAGTCAATGAATCATTTAACACGTGTGCATCAGCATCACTGCCTGTGTTCTGCAGTAGCTTAATTGATTTAATTAAATCCTTTTCTGCTGCTTAAAAAGGTCCTTCTTCTTTTAATACTTTGCTATCCCTGGATGCAAAAATTTGGCAGGCAGGGCTGCCAGATCCTCTCCTGGAGCTGCAGGACCAGGATCATTTCCAGGCAGGGAAAGAGGTGCACTGCCCATCTGCCTGGTGAAAAAGGTACAGCCCATCTGCAAAGGGACAGAAGATTTGAAACCCTCCTGAAAACCACCAGCACCAAGAAAACACAATTGCAGTCTCTATTTTCCATGTGTGCTCCACATCAAGGTCCTCAAAAATAGACTGGGACTGCACCCCTGGCTTCTTTACTTAGCACCTGAGTTGTACTTTGGAGCAGTTAAAAGAGAAAAAAAAAATTGCCTTGCACAAACTTGGGCAAAAGCATCAGGGATAGATGGCTGTTTTTGTGAGACTTAATCCAAAAATTAGATGCTGCACAATAGAGAATAGAAGTTAAAAATATATTTCTGCAAAAGAAAAATAAGGGAAAAAGTTTTCTTTTGAAAAGTACTTCCAATAGTCTCAGCCTACGTCTCATTCTATAGAAACACTGAGACATTTTGGTCATTTTCCCCAGTATTATATGAAAAATAAAATCCCTGAAAGTTCTCCAATTGTTTTAAAAGCTTTAGAATCGGGCTGTTGGAAAACAGAAAAGCACAAAGGAGGCCTATTGTCTGAAGCAATTAAACAAATCAATCCAGAGTATCTGATTCCCCTCTTATTCTTTGCCTAACTGTTCTTGTAAAAAACATATTTTATCTTAACTTGCATATTGAAGGCAGGATTTTGCCAGTCTAAACTTTTTCTTCTCTATCTTTCATCCAGTGGCAATTCAGCACATAAACACTGCTGCTGCTGCAAGGGCTGGCACAAAACCCTCAGGCAGTTTTCAGCTGGGGAAGCTGAACATTGTTCCTACACATCCTGTGACTGGGAATGTGGAGCTTTTGGAAAGGACTGATCAGGAGTGGGCAAAGAAATGCAACGATTTCCAATTCCCTCCTCCAAAAATCTGAGCTTAATGCTTGTCTTCAAATTCAGAACAGGGGCTAAAACACTGAGCTGTTGAATAATCCCAGTGACTTTGTCAAAAGCCTTTTGCTGTTTTTTCCCTTTTGTTGCAGATATGTAGAGAAAGGGGAATAAGTATTTGTAAGGATCAATATTAATATTTTAAAATCATGCTGGTTATTCCATTCACTGCTGTGGGTATTGCTATCTCCTCCCCAAAAATTCTGTTTATGCCTTCAGGGAAATCTGAAGGCTTCAGCTGATAGAAGTGCAGTCTCTCAGATTTTTCACAGGCAGGGTGTGGGTGGGTGTCTTTGCTTCCCAGTGACTTAATTTTCCTGCTGGAATTAGAGAGACTGTGGGAGGGGTGCGTGTCAGAACGTCCCATTAACCAGAATGTACAACTATCAGGTAACAGAGCCCAGGCTGAACGGCTTGTTGGGTTATAATTAAAATATCTGGCATGCCCTGAGCTCCTGGGCCAGCCAGGTCAGAGATGAACGTGCTGTGTGCTCCTGGTTGGGCTGGATTTCCTTCCCACCCCTCTCCTTAGGATGTTGTCTTCCCATAAAACACAAATGTTTCTATTCTCACATCTACGTCAATGGCCAGGGATCCGTTCTCAAAACCTGCCCCGTTTCCTCAATGACTCAGCTGCTCAGAATTTCACTGTTTGTGTCAGGAGAGGAGTCCCTGGAGTAAAG
Organism: Anomalospiza imberbis; assembly: GCF_031753505.1. NCBI lineage: Eukaryota > Metazoa > Chordata > Aves > Passeriformes > Viduidae > Anomalospiza > Anomalospiza imberbis. The sequence continues at coordinate 32,466,693 of NC_089682.1, forward strand.
ACACCCCCTACGTGTAGTGCCTACCGAATTTATGTCATTAAAGGTCATGTGAAATCACTTACTTCCCTATATACTCCTTTGTGCTGTCCCCTGTGTGTGCTACATCCTTTTGTAAAGTGTAGTTTGTGGCACTTGGCAGTGGAACACGACAGCAGTGGAGAGAGATACATTTGAGCATGGCTTTGAAAAGAGACTTCTACTGATATTCAGATGCACCTGACACTACTCAGTATAGAGAGGGAGAAAGAGAAAGATAAAGAAGTGATTTTTAGAATATTATTTTGATGTACACCCTCACTTTATGTTGTAAAAATGCACTCTCTGTACTACATGTTCTTTTATTTATTTGGTCTCTTTTTAAATTGATTTTCTCATCTTTACCACACCTCTCCATATCTCAGCAAGCTACTTTTTTTCATACCAGCTGCAAAACTATAGATTAATTGATTTTCCTGATTAATTGGTCAAGAAATATCCCCATTTCATCCAAAACCCTCCTTCGCTGGCATTTCCCAACCAGTCCCAGCCTAAGGATACCTGTGCATTAATTTAAACCCGAAAAATTTTGTTACTGAGTCACAACATGACTTTTCCAACTTCTCCCAGGCTTCCTTTCTGAAATTGCAGGGATTAATAATGTTGATTGTGGAAAACAAAAGGGAATCATAAACAGGGATGTAGTTTTATTTTCCCCTGAAATATTATGTTGGAAAGGAAAAAAAAGTCCTGGCCTTCAGCTATCTCCTGGAGATAACTGCTGACAGCTTAATAAGAAGGACAGAGGGAAAGAAAAGAACAAAGGTATGTGCTAAGCAAGTCCTCAAGTAAATGAGACCCAGGAGTCCTAATAAATCTCAATGCTGCCAAAAGATAATTCAGTCCCAAAAAATCTGAACCACCAACACCAGTCCTTCTTTGGTCACATCAGTTGAATTTAAAGGATAAACAAGAATCCTCAGTTTACAGAGAGCAATTCCAATGTGTACTGTCATTTCTGTAAGGTATAATGGGCTTTAGAATTGACACACACTGAGGGTTTCCAGCAGTTCCTGGTTTATTTAAAGCTTTATTACATTTTCCTCACTTTGGTTATCAAAATATCTCCTGCCTTGTAGGACTTAAGAGGTGCTTTTGTACAGACTGCAAAATGTTTTTATCCAATACCAACTTTGCTGCTCAGAAGGAGTAGTTAAAAGTGTCTGAGGCCTGGCATAGTTCAGAGACTGAGAGGCTGGGCAGTGGGTTAAATAAATCACAAAATCCCAAAGGGATGAGGCCAGGCAACTGGCAATTGACTCCAACTACACTGTGCAGAAACATGAAAAATATAACCCCCCTTTCTCCCTGCTAATCTTTGGGATCTTAGCTAAACATTGACATCTTCTAACATCTTAGCAATCCAGCATTCAGTGAAAATATGGCAATAAACAGTGGCCTTTCTTCATTCCCATGTTCAGAGACAAAGACAAGCATAAATATAGTCCCAGTCTTAGTCAATGCAGCCAATTTTTCTGACTCTGCGTGATTTTCAACTGATCAAGCCAAAAATCAAATAATTTAGGTTCTTTCTTCAGAGACAATATGCTCACTTTATACTATAGGCTATGACTGGTGATGTTCTTTGTCTTTTACCTTGAACACAAGCACTTCTTACACTGAGAGAAGATGTGGTTTTTATGGTGAAAAGGAGAGTTGGATCTATTTTTAAGAGCAGCTGCAAAATACATAATTTTTCTTTGTGGCAATGAATGTTTTCACAAATATCACAGCACTCATTGGCACTTACAATCGATAGTTTGAAATGATCCTCAATAATTTTTGATTAATTATTAATTAATTAATTACGTCTGATAATTGCTGATAAGGGACCTTGCATATCCCTCTGAAACACTTTAAGAAAAGCCTTTTTTCTTCTGAAAATCAAGGGCCTCCAGTGTTTGTCAGACAGGGCATAAAAAATCAAAATATTGCAACCAGATTTTCCAAGTGTTTGCATGTTCCAATCAAGTGGAATATATTCTAGTCCATATGTTCAAGTCAGTAACCAACTAAAAGGCTGAGCATTCTGTAGAAAGTGATAAATTACTGACATCCCTGCCCACATTTGGATGTTGGCATCTGAGAAATATTTCCCTCAAAAATGCTGACCCTTAAGGCAGCCTCTAACCCCGAAAAAGCTTATAGGTTTTTATAACACCCACATTGTAGAAAAGCATAGGCAAACATTAAAGTGTGGGAGGTGGTTCATAAAATAAGAAAGAAAAGAAAAATTGGTTTATCCAGGACTGGAGTACAATAGTGAGGGGATGTTTCCCAGAAACCAGGGATAAAGTTCTTCCAGTACAAATAATTTCTTCTTTTCCCATATCCCTTTGAATCTAAAAACCCATTAAAGTTTAATTTCACAAATTGTAACTGAAGCCAAAGTTGTTAAAATATCTCTGGTAGATCAGCAAATATGGCCTCTACCATTCATCATTCTTTTCGAAATGATGAATTTAAATTGAGAGAACATAAAGCCAAACTCCATGAGGAGAACATTTCATATCCAATTCTAATATAATCCATCACTTTTTTGTTTGTAAAATAGAAATACCTAAAATGCTTAAAGGAAAAATCTTAAAAATGTGATTTTACTTGAATTTAGAACAATACTTACCACATGCTGCTGATGTTACTTGTGATGATTGTGCTGAAACTTCAGTAGTGCTGAGATCCAAAACCAAAATGGGATTATGTGAGCAAGAGGCTATGTCAGAAAGATCTTAATGTGTTATTCAAGGAACGAACTAGGAATGAAGGGAATAATTTAAGGAAGGGGAAAAATAATCTGTTCATGATTCATTTTTTTGTATCATGTTCTTTGGACAACAAGAATCCTGGGATGCAAGACCAGAATGTGTCCGTGCATGAACAGATCATCTGCATGAACAGATCAATACAGAAACACTAGATCTTGGACAAACAATTAATTACACATTAAATTAAGGTGGCAAACTCAGGTGCCCCCCCCTTGGACAAAATATCTCCCAGAAGATATCACAAGAATATCTCATATCATAAAAATTCTCTTTTTGTTTTCTTCTGCAAGTTAGTAAGAAACTCTGTGACTTAAATACATAGACAAAGTTTGTTCTGTGCTTAATCTTACTACAGAAAAGTTCTTTTTAATTAATTAATATAACGTGAAAACTGGATATACAAAGAAAATTACAGCAGTCATAAAACCCTTTACTGGATGCAAAAAGTTTGTTGTTTGACAAAGACCCTTATGTCTATCCTCCAATTATAATTATCCCAAAAGATCAATATAATGGACTCTGAATTTTAAAAATATGTCTAGAATTGGGTTCCTGTACCCAACACACAAAAGTTAACTTTGATAAGCTCTCTGTAGTGCCACTGTTGTCAATAAGAGCTGAAGGACTTAATATCTCTGGAAAATCTCTTTCCTTAAGCTGCACCAATATCTCCATAAAAATAAATTAAGATCTATAAGGAAATGAAGGCTCCAGAATTTGCCCTTACTATGTGAAGCCTGCAGAAAAAGCATAATTAATGAACTTGTCCAACCTCAAATGTACTGATAGTAAACACAGCCAATTAACTTTACATTTCAAAAGCACATAAAGGGCAGAATGAACATTTTCTTCAAGTGTATTTTTTGTTCTACAGCACTACAAAATGGGAAATAAAAGGAAAAATGTGACAGCTGCAATAGATGTGAATTATCCATGGCAGCCATCAAACAATGTGTGGAGGACACAGGCGGGCTGCACTTCAAACTAAAATTCCACAAAGCACCACAGTCTGCACTATATCTGCATCCCAAACCCCTCCAAAGCTAACACATGACATTAATCATCCTTGGCCATCCACTATAACCTGATGAATTTGCAGAGTTTGTATTCTGGTGCACTGGAGACTTAAATATAATAAAAATAAAAAATAGGCTGGAGCAGCAGAAATACCAGAGGCCAAAAGAATAAATAAAGCACAGTGACTCCACAGCCCAGAACAAAAAAAAAAAAAACAAACCCTGACTGCTAAATGAGCCAAGTAGTGGCCTCTACTATATGTACATGTATTTTTCATTATAAACTCATTAAAATTGAGTTCACATAAGTTTTCTGTACAAGACAGTGGGGTTAAAGTAGAACAGATGAACATCCCATAAAAATATCTCAAAGCACTTAATGAACACGGCTTGTTACAAGCAGCTTACTTGCAAGGGACATAATTGATAATTTACATATAGATGTTGAAAATAGGATGCCTCATTAAGCTTTAAGCCTAAAAGTTTGGGGTACTCTTGATGTTTGATGAAATTTGGTGTGAGCAGTCTCATTAGTGTAATGCTTAATTACAATATCTGTCAAAATCAGAAAGGTATAATGTATACCAGAAGAATTAACCTTAAATTACACAAGAAACAAGCTGGTATTTAAATTAAAAAAAAAAAAACCCAACAACAACCTTCTTTATATGTGAGACCATCTTAACTGTTCAAAAAGGCCATCATGAGTATCACACAAATCCTCAAAATTGTACATTTTTAATAATCTACATGGACTGGGGTTGAAACAGCAACAATATTTTCCTTTTTTTTTTTCTCTCAGTTCTCAGTACTTTACAGGAAAAATAGGCCAAAATACTGCAAAGACTATAAAAATATTATTTGCATTTTTATGTACTTGGCTGTAGCAGACTGCAAGTGGAACACAAGGATTCAGCCCATTAAACACTTTGATCAATACTCAGTCTCAGGCACAAAATACCAACTCGTGGCAAAATTCACTGGGCAAACAAAAAATCTATTGAAAAATTCCCTGTCCACAATGTGAATTTCAGCAGAATTTAGGCAGCATGACAGGCCTTAGGTGAGCCCCTTGCACAGAGCTGGAATCTGCTTACAATAGGAAGAAAAAATTTCCTTTAAGGAATGTGGAAATGTGAGACAGAGGTGGAAATGGACCTGGAGCTGAAAAGAGGTTTTCACTGTCTTATCTTTGCACATTTGGCAGAGGGATTAAATATATGCATCAAAATTTGCCTTTGCTTGCCTAAAATAGACCCACTTTTCTTCATGCTGGTTTCTGTTTCAAGGTGGAAAAGGTAATTTACTCCTTTTTGCAAAGCAAGGGAACTTCAGTTATATTAAAAAAAAAAATCATGAAGAATCTGGTTTATAGATTAGAAAGGAGATTGGATTTTCTTAAAACAGTAGAAATTATTACACATAGGGCTTTGCTTCAGATCCTTCTTTCTGGGAATTATAATGGCTGCTGCCAAAACCAAATCTGTTTAACTGGTTAAGCTAACAACCTAAATCAGTGCAAATGAGATCAGTTTATCAGGGTTTAATAGCTATAACACAGGCAGAGAAATAAAGAAATAAAAACAAACCCATTCTCTTGAAACACAATCTTCCTCCCACCTTCATTCAGATACATAGCCAAAATACTTTTCATTTTTTAACTCAGGAAATGTTGTGGGCCTCATGTTAAATGGGCAGTGCTTCTTCCAGATCCCTTTCTATGAAGTCCATGAGGAGCTCTGGTCCAAACTGGGTTACTTCCCCACATTGTTATGGCTGCTCCTCAGAATGTTGAGGAAAGGTCAAATCCTGGAAGATGTGCTTTGGAATTCGAATCCCATTTGCTTGTCAGCGAAAAACTGCATTTTTAAGCAATATTGGGTGAAATTTAATTTCTCAAAATACTGTAGGTGACCCTGACTTGGGAAGGGGGCTGGACCAAAAGATTTGCAGAGGTGTTTTCCAGCCTATACAATTCAGTAATTTAGTGATTCTGAGTGTGCCACAAAACCACTCCCTGACAACTTGAAAAGGGCTGGAGACAGCCAAAATTTGGATGCTACTGGGAAAAGGAACAGACAAATCTGTTCCTAGGGGTTTTCTGTGCCCTCACCAGAGGGAAAAGGAACATTTGGGGCAGGTCTGGATGAGGGCATGGGCAGAAGCTGAGAGTGAAACACACTCCATGAATGGGTAAAAAGAAATGGTGGGGAGATCAAGAACAGAGGAATAAAAGGGAGTCAAGGTATAAACGAAGGACTGAAAAGGAAGGCAAGACAAGAACAATCCTATCTGTACCATGAAGTGCAGAACTTGAAAAAGGGATGAAGAGAAAGGGGATATAAAGGAGAAAGCACACTGCTGTTAAAGGGGTTGGTTGGAAAATTGCTCCTTTATGCCCATTTCACTGTTTGGAAAGGCTTCAATTGCTGTGCATGTTTGTCTGATACAAATTGTTGCTTTTAGCACTCACTGTTACCTTTTCTTCTAATCTTCCTAGAAAAAAAAAAAAAAACTAAAACAAACAAACAAACAAACAAACAAAACCAACAACAACAACAAAAAAACACACACACCACAAAAACCCACCAACAAAACCCAAAACTTGGAGGAGGGAGTTGTTTATTTTCAGTCAGAGCACAAGGCAAAGTGGTGCTGGCAATATCACATCTCACACCATCAGTACAGCCCAGTGAGAGGACAGCCACTGGCTGAATCCACTCTGGGACTCGTTTCCTTACAATTTCCTTGTCCAAGGCAGGTTGGCTGGATGGAGAAATACTTGGATACACTTTGGGATCACATTCCAATGCCTCATAACTCAAAGTATATGGTATATTTTCAATGTGAAAGCCATACACAAACCAGGGGGTTTGCACACACTGGGTCTGAACACCACCAAATGAGACAGCAATTGATGCCTCTGATTTTTTTTTCTCCAAGCTCTCAGTGCTGTTTTGTTTTTCTAATGGTGATGACTCATAAGGCCACACTTGAAGATGAGGAAGAAATCCGTGGAAAAGTGCAGCTTTCCATTGGCAGGGAATTTTGCCTTCCAGCCCCTAGTTTTGGAGAACACCCTGCACTAAGACAGAGCCCTTGCAGTGCACAGGCAGGGCAGCAAAGGTGCTTTCAAGCAAAGGTGGTGTTGCTCTCTCAGAAACTTAAGCACTTAAGACTTTTAGCAAGCCAGGCCTTCAGTGACTGTTGTGCTTATGGTAAAATCTATATGATTTTTTGTTAAATTTACTTAAGCTATCAATTCAGTGATGATAAACTTTTAAGCCCAAACCATTTTTGAAGTCCAGTGCTCAGTTTGGCAAGGGGGTTAATTCTGAATGTTGTGACTGAACTAGAGCATCTTCCTTTTTCCTTTTCATCTTTACCCTTTCATATCTCCACCCCTTTCCCATCTCCACCCCTTTCCCCCAACAGCCTCCACACAGATAATTTTGGGTTTGGATTTTTTGATTTTAGATTTTAGTTTGCTTTTCCTTCTGTGTCTTAACCACATTGTAAGTGGTAGAGTGAACCTTGCCAACAAACTCTGTCACACTTTCACGTTTATATTAAACCTGCTTTTTCTGATACCTTTTCTGGTGATTCAACCCAAAAATAGACAAAAAACAAAGAAACAAGCAGTGCTCAAAATGCTTGCCAGGTTAAGAGAAATGACTTGTAAGAAATATTTGACTTTTGAAAAGAAAAGCTACAAGGTAAGGCTTTAGAATCTTCTTTTTTCTATCTTCCAAGGTAACAAGGTAGGCACTTCAGACTAACAGTTAAGGAGTGGTCTGTACTTGTTGCCACAATTTTAACACCCCCCCCAAAAAAAAAAAAGTTAGTATTAATAGGAAAAAAAATATATTGATGAAAGATGTGAAGGTGAGGGAAAATGTCAAATCTTTTCTTTTGTAAGATATATTTCCTTCTTGCTTCATCTCAAGTTTAGGCAAATAAAAATTTAGTCATTTTGACTTCACCAAAAATACATTCAGTATTTTCTTCCCAAATAAAGGAATTCAACAGGTCTGAGGCACATGATTTCTGGCAAAATTTTTTGCTTCAGGCAAAATTTGCATTGCTGTTGTAGGAAAAATATGTTCTTCAAAAGATTATTAATTTTTCTCATTACCCTGATTCAACTGCTCCAGCTTTCAAAACAGGAATCTGGAATTAAGTGAAAGTGTGAGTTGATTTTAGTCAGTATTAATGCCTCAATGTGTTTGTAATTTCAAACACACAGAATATCTTCCCTGGCTGATTTTAAGCATGAAGATCTTTTATAATGTTATTCATATTAAATTAAGAAATTTAAGCTGAATATTTATCCAGATTCTCTTTTCAGTTACACACCCGTTGAGAAATTCAGCCATCCAATCTACCAAATAATTCCCAAGAGAAACTTGCATCCACACAGCAGCTGTTTAACACTTCTTAATAGCAATTCTTTTGTGCTTTAAGGAAGGAGTTCAAAGCCGTCCTCCCCAGAGCAGAACTATTAACAACATGTCAAACATTCACTTCAATCATTAAGCCAGGAAAGGTAGTAAATTTAAGCCTCATAAGTGTCTACCTCCTGTCAGTGCTTCCCCTGGATGACTCTGTAAGTGAAAGCATTTTGGTGTCATCCTTTTGGTTTCTGTCACTTTGAACCTTTTTTAAAAAATGTATTTTATGCAGGTAAAATACTATATTTTCTTTGAAAAGAACAGTTATTTACGTGCAATTAAGTACAGATATTCCAAGGTAATATTTGACAAGGACATAAGTAAATGTACTTGAGTGAGCCAATCAAAATTTTGGCTGCTTATGCATTTCAGAACTGCAAACAAATAACATAAATAACACCTGGTTTGTGGCAAATCTGAAAAGATGAATAGGTAAAAAAGATAAATCTATGAATGAAGAGATTTTGAATTACACGTTCTAAAAAATCAGCTACTAAAAGCATTAAGGAAAAAAAACAGTATTGATTTTTGAGGATGACTTTATTGCACAAGCTCAAATCCAAACCCAAATTACTCCACGTGTTTTTAGGGAAGATGTTAATTGAGGTTTGTGTCTATTCACAGATACAATTAGCTCAGCTCAGCTCCCCTGACAGACGCACTGGGTGTCATTTGAGACGTCCAGAGGATCTAAGATGTTACCAAGAGGGTGGCAGATGTGAGACAAGACCTCCAGAAGACCCTTTTGATCTGGCAGCTGGAGCCAGGTGGGTCCCCAGAGCCTCTCAAGTGGCATCAGACATTTGGGAACTGGATTGTGCCAATGAATTCTGAAATTTCGCTTTGATAAAGATTACAGGAAAGATAAAGCTCCCTCTTTGGGTATTGCTACAATAGGAAAAAAAAGCCAACAAACCTCATGAGAATGTCAATTGAAACAGTTCAAAATTTTGTTTGAAGTCTACTCCTTTGAAGTCCTTGGGGTTGGGATTGCCAACCAAAGATCCACTTTTAACCTTACAGGGTAGGCAAGGTTATCCCAAGAAAAATAGAATTCAATGGATGTTCAGGAATCCATGGGATTTTTATCAGGTATCTCCCGGGGTGGAGGGGGGGGGGCAGGGGGGAAAGTTTTACCCTGGTGGAAGGCCTCAGGAAAAGGTCTGGGAAGGTGTTTTGGGGGTCTTTGATCATTTCTGTTGCTTCTTCCCACAGTTTTCTACGATGTGCCCAGCCTTTTGGTGATGTTAGCAATGTTTGTGCCATTAACTATTTCAGCATCTCACGGTTATTAAGGGAAATTTCCACATAACTGAGCCAGAGATAGCTGTTCCCAGCACTCCTGCAGTGGCCATATCTCCTCAACATGTCCCATACCCTTGGCATGAGCAAACAGAATCCATATGTGAAAATTATGTCATTTAGGCTGTCATTTCTACAGGCATCAGGCCTGTGACTTCATCCTTCCCCTCTGACATTGGCAGGGCACCAGAAACCCAAAATATGAAACACTCCTCTGAAATAAAATACCACTGAAATGGTCTCTTTATGGCTTAAAAGAAAAAACAGAGTATGCAAAGCAGAAACAAATGGGACATTCATACTTCTGTCCAATGGCAGAGCTCCTTTATTCACCAAGCTTATTAGGAATCTTGTCCAGTTCTGCAAATATTATGAATATTGAATTCCAGATCAGCCAGGTAAGAACTTTTTTGTATTAAAAATAAATGTGCACTTGTATGTCATTTGGACATCTCTGACAGGTACAAATGAGGCATTAATAAAGTGCTTCTCATGCTCAGTTTTAAGCAATGACATTTACAGGTGTAAGAATTCAAAGTTTTGACATGAAAAAGCACATTGTTAACATGAAGGAAAAGTGCATCCACACATGAATCTCAGCAAGATTTTCTGCACTAATGACCTAAACACACTAATATTAGCACAAGTGATGTAGTGTTAGGTTTCCATCAGGATAAACGTGACAGAATGGGCAAAGCCTTACTTAATGCCACAAGTGCATTGCTCAAATCATGTTTCTAATCTGTGAGAACATTACATCATGAGTCACTCAAGGGAAAGGGCAGAGTTTCCTACCAAATCCATTACAAGAAGAAAGTGACATTTAGAAGGCAGTATATGTTAATTGTATCTCACAGGTAGAGTTCTTTCTGTTCTCATTAAAATTCCTTCCTTTAAATAAAGAAAAAAATCCAGAATTCTGTCCCACTAGCTGAAAATTATTAAGCTTGTTTCTTAAAGGTGTGGGGCATCTAAATGGAAGTATCACTGACAAAATGTTATCTCCTCATAGGTAATTCATGGACGAGAGTTTTTCTGTTGTTTGTTGGTTTGTTTTTTTTTTAAGCTGTTGTTTAAATACAACTTGTACCCTTCAGTGCATCTGAACAGCAAAACCTATTACAGTGTGAAAAATGTTGTAAGGATGATGCCAGGCCAGCACTGGAAAGAATCCCCATTGATCACCTTTTATTTACATGGACTGAACACTTCTGGTGTCACTGAGAGACAAATGGAAGTTGGACCTTGTAAGGATGATAAAAAATGGGTGTCCTGTTCTAAGCATTTAAGCACTTACAGGATTTTATAAACACAGTGAGTTGGGGTTTTTAAAACACTATTCCACATCAGCACATGACTTCCCATCTCCTCTCCAAATCTCGGTCATATTTTTGCACTTTCAGCCTGCCCCTGGCTAAGTCTACCATCATGGAATTACAAAAAACACCAAACTAATTGCAGAGGATGGAGACAATCATGATCATGTCAATTTTGTTGTGGCTTTAAATGCTGGAACCAAGAACTGTAGAGAAGAGAATCAAAAGTTTATTGAAACCCAGAGCATCCTTTCTTGTGCATTTATTGCCCATATCCTGCTCTATGGTGTTGGGAGATGAACAGAATGCCAAAAGCAGGATGAGAACTTCAGTGCTGAGCATGGGGATCAAAAATTCACCTGACTCCTGTCTGTCAAACAAGGATTTAAGGGATCAAGACAGCAGCAATCTGATACCTACAGAGCACCAGGCATTCCCTTCCCTATAGAGAATATCCATCTATTTGAAAAGTGACTCCACAGAACAAGTTATGGGCCCTTAGATCTCAAGGGTCAACCAGACATCCCTAGTTTGGCTTTGGCTCACAGCAGCTGGGAGATTTATCTGAGATTTAACACCGTGGTGCTTACCGTAACAACTTTTCTACTAAAAATTTCATTTAGACATCTTGGAACAATGAAAAATAACAGCCCATCCACTCCTACCCCACTGCTCAGCGATGTTTTTGTGCCAAACCTTAGTTTAGTTTTGCCTCAATGCCTTCCCAAGCTGTCAGGACTCATTGGGGTAGGAATAAAGAACCAACTAATTGGGGAGGGTGGCTTCCCTGCACGCCAGCAACACCACAGAGATGTATCAAGCTGTACAACAAACAAGGATGGCAGAGGGACTTTGTTCCCACTTGGAATTTCATCATTTCCTGAATTTTGGTTTGGGATGCAGACAATTTAAACAGCCCTGGCTTCCCTGCACCCCAGGAGCAGGCGCCAGCCCCACGGCCTCCCTGGGACTGGGGCTGGGGACAGGGAGTGGCTGCATGAGGGGCAATCCAAGGGTGATGCTTGAGAAGGCTGAGCTAGAGCAGAGGCTGGACAGAGTTAAAGAATAAAGTAGGGATTTATTAGAAGGCCTCAATGGATCCACCTTGGGCAGCACAAGAGCCCAGCCAGGGCTGCACCCAAGAGGGACCAAAATGGTCCCAAAATGCACGACCGCTCATGGGGGCTCTCACTTTGATCAGTTCTGCTCCATTTGCACATTGGAGTTCATTGTCCAATTCCAGCTTTAGCCCATGCAGTCCCATCCTTGTTTTTCTCTCTCCAGCTCACGTTCTTTGTGCTCTTGGGCCTAAGATTTGGATCATTTGTCCTTAGTCTCTAGCTAGCGAAGGAATTGTTTTGTCTCCCTACTGTGTGAAGAGAGCTCACCATCCCCTAATATGAAGCCCAGACCCACACATTAGAGCAGTACAGAATCTGAAAAATAGAAAAGCTAAAACTTGAGGCATCAAGGGAAGGGATGAAGGAGGAGCTTTGGTTTATATGGCCTTGCTAGAGCTCTCCCAGTCTACATCATTTGGCCATAACCAGAGTTTTTCTATGGCAGATGCTTAAATTGAGGGCTTTATTGCGAGGAGGATCTCTGTGATGCTCCCAGGCACAAAGCTGAGGCTGACAGCTCAGTAGTTCCTGGAGTCTCCTCCTTTCCATCCTTTTAAAAGATGTTTCCTTTTGCCCAGTCACCTGGGGGTTTGCCTGACTGACAGGACTTTTCAAATATCATGAGCCTACAAGAAAGGTGAAGAGGGACTTTTTGCAAGGGACAGAACAAGGGGGAATGGTTCAAGAAATGAAAGAGTAGGTTTAGGTGAGATAGTAGCAGGAAATTCCTCCCTGTGAGGGTGGTGAGGCCCTGGCACAGGTTGCCCAGAGAAGCTGTGGCTGCCCCACCCCTGGAAGTGTTTAAATCCAGGGTGGATGATGTGTTGAGCAACCTGGGATAGTGGAAAGTGGGACCGGATGAGCTTTAAGGTCCTTTTCAACCCAAACCATTCTGTGATTCTATGATTCAAGACAAGAGAAAGAGAGAAGAAAGGTCCAGCAGCCTGTGGGCTTGCTTTGAGCAGACTGCCCTCTGAAGCTGGCAGGAGGCATTTCTTCAATTCATAACCAGGATTTATGATAATAAAAGGCAAAACTGACAATTCGTGCTGAGTAGAGAATTCTTTGGGGCTAAGATCTGGAGGAGAATACAACCTGTGGAAAATAGATTCAGAGGGAGAAGTACCACACTACAGCACGCATCTTCCTTCCATAAATTATTTTTTAAACCCTTTTGAACTCCTGTGCACATCATCATCATCCCAGGATAATTCCTTGCTCACAAAGAGCCTACTGAGACTGTGTGTGCAATTACTTTTCAATGCTTTGCAAAATTAAAATCCTAGAAAGGATCTGGCTGTTGAATTTGTTAAATGCACCAATACAAAACCACACAGCCTCATTTTCTGTCCCACACATGTCCGTATATGGTTAGAAATGGGATTAGATTTTGCCAGATGACTCAGTTTAACAACTTCCAGGACAAAAGCAAACCAGCATTAGATTATAATGCTGATTTCCTGAATCTAATCATGAGAAGGAACTGGTTCATACAAATCAACTCCCTACTGGAAATTACAGAATAACGCTCCTGAGGAGCTGGGGGAGGTTAAAGCAAGGGTGGAACACTGAAACCGTACAATTTGTATGATCCTGGGAGGAAGGAAATGCAGCATTTCTGGAGTTTTGTTTAGGATTGGGAGGGATTAATTCTTCCTGTCAACTCCCTCGCCCCCTTTTAAAGCTCATTAATACCTTTGCCAGTAAAGCAGGGTTCTTAAATACTTTCAGCTCTGACACAGTCATCCTGTCTTGTATCTCACGTGGAGCTTGAAAAGAACAAGGCTCCAGATCTGCTTTTAAACACAGAGCACATTCCCTCTCCCCCCATACCCAAAGATAATGAAGTACTTTAACATGGAAAAGGCAGAACAAAGGAAGAAATCCACAAGAATTATGTCACTACTTTTTTTTTAAGCTTCAAAAATCAGAATATCCAGGAAGATGCCTGTATGAAAATATACACATTAAGCAGCCATGACTCAGTAATGAATTAGAATTGCAAACTCTTGTAAGAAAAAAACTCTTCAAACTTATCTTAAACCATGTGAAAATGAAAAGTGGATTCTTCTTAAAAAACCAGAACCTCTAGATTCCATACTGTGCATTTTTACACAGACAAATTAAGAGAAATTCAATAAAAGGGCCCACTGAGTAGAAAAGACCATGTTTAAGTCAGCATTAGTGTCCTTCCCTGGCCTTGTCTCTCTCCCAAAATCTGAATGAGTATTGAGGAGTTACAACCACACAAATACAGACTTGGGCTGCCAGCAGGAAGCACTTTTGCTTTCATGGCATTCACATTCCCATCAGTGAAATTACAGAGCTGTGTAATCTGCTCTCCCCGTGGTTATTTTTTGTTATTATTATTTTGGAATGGGTTCAAGGGGAAAGTAGGTCAAGACTTTTGAAGAGTGATTGGCCTGCATTTTGTACATTTAGCAAATTTGGTTTCCTAAAAAAATCACTGTCAGCAAAATGTTCTGGTTGCAAGGTCATCCTTACAAAGCTGCAGCAGCTCACTTTTAATGCAAGTGCAGTGGATTTGCCATATAACATAAGAAAATATGGTTCAATTTGCAGCAATCCCTTTCCTCTAGCGCTGTCATACAGGGAGTTAAAAAAAAAAAAAAAAAAAAAAAAAAGAGGAAATGAATTAGAGAAACCTTTGGAATTGGAGGGGATGCTATTTATCATGGCCCAGCCATGAGCTCTGGGAGCCCAGAACTCCCCTGGGCTGATCCCCCAGCGTGGGCTGCAGGGGAGGGGGGATTCTGCCCCTCTGCCCCTGTGCTTAGGTGAGATCCCACCTGAAGAGCTGCTCCAGCCCTGGGACACAGCACAAGAAGGAGCTGCAGCTGCTGAAGAGAGTCCAGAGGAGGCAGCAGGATGATAAGAGGGATGGAGAAGCTCTGCTGGGAGGAAAGGCTGGGAGAGCTGGGATTGTTCACCTTGGAGAGAGAAGGCTTCCAGTACCTAAGGAGAGATGGAGAGACACTATTTACAAGTGCCTGGAGGGACAGGGCAAGGGACAGTGTCTTCAGATTGAAAGAGGGAACGATTAAATGAGATACTGGGAGGAAATTCTTCCCTGTGAGGGTGGAGAGGCCCTGGCACAGCGTGCCCAGAGAAGCTGGGCTGCCCCATCCCTGGGAATGTTCCAGGTCAGGTTGGATGGGGCTTGAAACAGCCTGGGATAGTGGAAGGTGTTCCTGCCCATGACAGGATGTTGGAACTGGATGAATTTAAGGTCCCTTCCAATGTAAGCCATTCTATGCTAGAATTTAGGCTTGTGACTCTCTAATGATTTCTCCTGCTGACCAAAAGGTACAGGATATTACCCAACAATCTGAAAATGGAAGACAATTGATCTCAATAATTCAAGTTCAGCTGACACAAAAGCAAAGACAAATATTCCAAACACACATCCACAAAGCCACCAACAACAAACCAGCCTCACATGTGCCAAACAATGCAAACACCAAGTGGGGAGGGAATTATAAGAATTTTTTTTTTCTTTTGGACAGGTACACATGTGCTGGCCATTTGCCAAGGAAGTCCCTGAAAGGAAGAAAACAGACAATGAGAATGCTTGGATGAACACACAACAGCACAGAGAACAAAAAAATCCTGTGAAAATGATGGTACTTAAATCTGTGCTTTCTGATTTCTTGTGACCTCAAGCTGTGCTGTATCACAGAGTGTTGATGTTTTAATATCTCTAAATCCACATTAACAGCAAAGCATTTTAATAGACATTTGTCACAGCATTCCAGCATTTCAGGCAAAACAGCAACTGAATAGTTTCATTCAGCTACACATGGGCCCCATGTGTAACTTTATGAGCACATCACCCAAAATGGGCATGGAATGATGATGAATTTCTGCTGGGTTGCCTTGCTATGCTGTGTGAAATCTTGTCAAAACCTTGAATTATGTCCATTACTGTTTCCTGTAAAAGTATAGCTCTTGGCAAATACTGACATCATCAGTGCCACATCTCCAGCTAGACCAAACAAGGTTAAACTGCAGAAAAAACAACAAATCATCACCAGCCCCAAACTTAGGTGAAAGCCTACAAACAAACTTACTCGTGGCTCTGCTTTTCATGGAATTTCAGCAGCACATCTTGCTGGTGACAGGTTGTTTCATTAACTGCTGATTAAAAAAAAGCTTTCAGAAAATGGATACACAGCCTGTGTTTAAATTTAGTTCTTGCTTTTACATGTGGGGAAAAGTAATTACATGTATCAGGTAAGCATTGTCTGATACTGAAATGAAACACCCCCAGGACAATTGGATAATGTAAACTCTCTGTCAGTAGGAGAAATGTGAAGGCTGATTTGTTAGCACTCAAAAAAATTGCTGTCTTTACTTTGGGGCTGAAACAAATATTCTCAAGCGTCGCCAGGCTGGAGGAGAGATGGAGAAAAGAGAAACACAGAGAAGTGCCAGCAGGAAATAATTTTTTGGGGAAGTCATGCTGAAGTTGAGATGTGTAGATGGAAGAACATGACAAAACCTGCTGGTTCTTTGCTGGGAATGAGGACATTTGGCCAGTGATTTGCTCTGGCATGAGGTGAAACTGGAAGCAAAGATAATGCCCTCAGCAGCATGATTCCCAGTGTACCAGATTCCATGGGTAGGAAGTTTTGAATGAGTTGAAACAGTACACAAAGGCTGCAGAGTCAAGCAGCCATCCTACAGCAGGCTCTGTGTCCATTAGAGAGGTAGAACTCTCCAAGTTCCTGAGGTGGGGAAGTGAAGAGGAAGGTTCTGGGCTCTTCTCCCTGGCATCCAGTGGCAGGAATGTGGGAATGGTTCGAAGCTGTGCCAGTGCAGGTTCACACTGGACGTTGGGAAGCATTCCTTTACTTCCATTCCATTTCAACTCATACTGTAATACACTACCATAGCACACACCTCCCAAGGAACGGATCAGATCTTGTGCATGGCCAGGGAATTTTTCTGGAGCACCAGAACAGCCCCTCCTTCTCAAGCAACTATGGAGTCACTTTCACTTTGCTGCGGAGTCCTCACTGTGGCAAGACCATGATTTCATGGAGAGGTGCACATAAAGAAGCCATTTGGATAAATACTTGTAAGATAAGATAAGTTTCCTTTGATTTCTATGCTTTCCCTTACTACTATGCTTTATCCTACAGAGAGGCGGTCATTTCTGTCATTGGTTGATGCTTAGCTACCATTTTCCTTTCCATGAGCTCTTTGTGTCTTTTGGATGATAAATCATGGAAACTTCTGTAAACATGACATGTGTTCAGCATGAGCTCCTGCTGCTCTGTGGAAAAACACCATTCTAGACACAGCTACACAATATTTATATTTACCATGTTAGCAACATCCAACAGCATTGCCTGCTGTGGCTACAAAAACTGATTCACACAGAACTGGGGGTAGCATTGAGGCAACAACCTACCTTGTCTCATGGCTGTTTATAGGCAACCTCTCATGATGTTCTTTGCCAGAAACCCAAGACCTTGCAGCAGAAAGTCCCATTCCTGAGCAAATTTTAGAGGAAAATACCCCTCAACAGGTACAACCACAGCCCCAAGCAACTCCCTGTAGAGTTGCCAGCTTGTTCCTCACACCTTCCCACTGACTCCCTGCTGCTGTCACTCTCCAAACCCTCTCATTCAAATCTAGAGGCAGAGAAAGTAGAAATCACATTGTTGGAAGTGTTTCACTACTTTGCTGGACACACTTGTCCAACCTTTCTGTAGAGGGCCTTGTGCCCCACTGTGATATTTTGAAACCACCCACAGACAGTGCCTGTGACAGTGCAGGAATTAAGTTCCCACGTTCAGAAATGAGGGTCTATATCTGATTTACCTACCACTAAATGCTCTTAATTACCTCAAAGACCCCAAACACTGCAGGGTTTTGGGGTGGTTTTTTTGCATACTCTTACAATAGTTTGACACATTTATCAAACGGGTTAGTTCACCCACGTTAAGCTCGCTGTCTTTAACAGAAGATAAAGAGCAAAGCAAAGAGTTCAGGGGAATTTATTTCTTCAGAAATCAAATCACACTGATTTCATCCACAGAAAATGCTTGTGCAGCCCCCAGATTCTTTAAACACAAAGTACACACGTTGCACATGATGTGTTCCCCTTATAGAATCCACAGCCCTCACAAATTACAAATTACAGTGGCACTGACTGGGCTTCTGGAAGGGTTCCAAGGAGCAATTCCTCACATTTCACCCACACTCAGAGCCTGGATGCTTGCTTCATTCCTGAGGCTGTGCTGCTACAAGTTCCTTGGAACAGGTCACCTCCAGCCTCCCTCCAAGAGCCACAGCATCCAAGCTCTGCATCACTTTGAGTGACACTGCACAGGGCACTCGCTGCACAGTTTGCTTTGCAAAAAAAAAACCAAAAAACACAGCTACCCTGAAAATCTCCAAGGCAAGAGCCCAAATTATTTTAAGAAACCTGAGACTGAGTGAAGAATGTGGCTTGCACAGCTGAAAATGAAGTTTTTCTATTTTGAAATGTAACTTATGTAAATAAAATGTTTGGCTTCCTTAAATTTTTCTACTGAAATTCCTGCAAGAGTCAGTGAATTCAGATGATTGCTGGTAGAAAGTCCAATTTCTTCTAATTGTCTTCCAAAACTAAGCCTCAGTTTGACAAAAAAAAAAACAAAACAAAACAAAACAAAAAAAAAACCAAAAATGTACCAAAAAACCCCAACAAAACCAAAACCATAACAAACCAAACCAAAAAACCAAACAAAAAAAAAAGATCAAACCAAAGAAAGACAGAAAACCAAAACCCCAAAAAACAAAACAAAAAACCAAAAAATCACCCCAAAATCCTCACAAACAAACAAACAAAAAAAGATAAAAAGGAAAAAAATAAAATCAAATGTCTTCCTCATTTGCCTAAAGACTTATTACATGTGATTAATTTTAAATAAACTTCACTGCTTTCCTAGATAATGTTAATAATATTTGAGCTTTAAGCTGCAGTAACTGTGGAAAATGGAATAAAAATTTAAATATATTCTTGAAATAGTCATCCTGGACATCTAAATGTGAAGATGGCAAAAACAGTGTCAATTACACTGAGATTTTATTTACATAGATATTCACATTGTAGCTAAGTATCTCGATTCATTAATTTGTGTTTCCAATCTTTAGCTCTCAAAACAATGTAAAAAGGGCTCTAAACAGCATTAAAAAAAACATTTCCAGAGTTACTGGTAGCATAATATTTAAGTCATGGCTGAATTATGGCACTGGAAATGAAAAATCATAAATAGCTTGGAGCCACTTAACATGTGGAAGTTTTTTTTTCTCTGTACAATCATATGCTAAAATTATATTACCATTTTCTTACCACAACTGAACACAATGAAATCACGTCTCTCACTTGTTCACATCACAACCTGTCTGGATGATTTGCAGGAAAAACTCCTTTTTTTCTGCTGTGATTTCAGAATCAATATTCATTATCATGCACAGAAGCAACAAACAGAAAGATACCTCTTTTAAATATATTTTTGCTTCTTTCCACGTTTATCAGGCACTGAAATGCACAGCAGATATTTTGAGACATAGCTCAGGAGGGAAGGAAGAAAAGTTATTGTCTTTTAGATCCTTTCAGATTTAAACAATGAGATCAAATATTCCCATTCCACCTCAAGAGAGACAAACGGGAATGAACCCAAAGGTTATTAACCAAACCCACAAATTTGAATTCTCCTGACAAATCTAGTAGGATATTAGAATAGATTTTAAAAACTGTTTTACACAGCACACAGTGAACCTCTGGGAATTACTGCCTCAGGAAACTGAATTATTATCAGCAGGTTCAAAGAGGAGTTGGACAAATTCATGAGCATTTGTCCAGATACAGAAACTAAGGGGACTGAAAAGCAAGAAACCTTGTCCAGTTCCTTGGCAGGGACCTGAACTGGCACTGGAGAGGACAGGAATCCCAGTTCAAAGGGAATTTCAGTTAAAAGGTCATGCAAGTCCATTAAATGGAAAAAAACAAACTTGTAATTGTGCCTCTAAATGAAACAAGCTGCTGATAGCAGTGCCCAAAGCTGAATATATAAAGCAGGTGTTGCCAGCTCATGTTTGATCTCCAGAGGTGTGTAAAATGGGGACAAAGACATCCATTCAGCAGAGCAGGATATCTTAATAAGTGAAAGATACTACATCTGGATTGGAGCAATCCCCAGGCTGGGGATGAACATATCCAGAGCAGCCCCGAGGAGAAGGATTTGGGGGTGCTGGTGGGTGAAAGCTGGACAAGCCCCAGCCCAAAATCCCCCCTGCGCTGCACCCAAAGCCCTGTGGGCAGCAGGGATGGGGGGATTCTGCCCCTCTGCCCTTCTCAGGTGAGACCACACGTATTTATCTGGGTCTGTCTGCTATGTTTGGACAGTAAATTTGTGCAGATATCATTTATACTTAACATAAAGTGTTGAAATAATAAAAAACAAAACCTGTCATTTATTAAAATAAATAAAACCTGTCATTTATTAAAATAAATAAATATTTTCAGTCAAAAATATATCAACAACATAATTCTCTCTTTTTTAAACAGACAAACTCATAGAAGGGAAATTTAATTCAGGGACTGGACTGGGATAATTAAATTCAGTTTTATCCTGGCAGCAGATTTTGTAAATACTTGAACAAGTCTTCCAGTGCTTCAGTTCCTCACCTGCAAAACGCCATTGAAAATCGCCGTCTCACAGCCAAGACAGAAATTCCCTTAAAGTTCTGCAAAGCAAAGGTAACACAGGGCTGGGAAATTGTCGAGTCAATGGGACTGGGTTCAGTCAGACTGAACAAACAAGATCTGCCACTGGAGTGTTCCCACTTCCAAACTGTGTGTCATATACTGAGTTTATCTTCACAGCCAGGAAACTCCTTAGGTTTTCAGCTGCAGAGGTTCTGCAGCCAGTGCCATAGAAATCAAGGTTAAAACATTCTGTTAAAAGGGCACTAAATGTCAGTGCAAGGCCATTGGTTCAGCCAAGCACTGCAACAAGCAGACATTTTTCAGGCGGTTCCTTCAGATACAAGAAGCAGATTTTAAATCCACAGAGGACTGGTGAGAGCCAGGATCTCAAAGGACGTCTGCACCTTCAAAGTCTCCCTCTGGATGACTCCTTTAGGGGATGGGGGATGAGGTAATGGCCCAGGGACTCAGCCATAACCTTGGGATGGATGTGCTTCGACCTTGCTTTTATAAGGAGCTCCTCCAAGAAACCCAAACACTTTAAAACTCAAAATAGCCAAGAAAACTGGAATACTTAAGTTTTTAAACAGAGAAAATTCAAAGTGTCTGTGGGAAATGGAATAGAAATTAGAAGGATTTATAAACAGCTTTTCCTCTTCCATTGCTGGTATTTTGCTTCCAGGTAGTATATCAGCAGATTTCTGATTTGCATCACTCTCTACCCTCTGCTTCCAGGAAAGTTTGCATGTTCCCTTTTAAGGCCACCTGGCAGCCTCCAAGATGCCTCAGAAACCTGTCCACCATTGCACCAGCTCCATGGTCCCTTAAAAGAACCTGACATGTTTATGAATAAAAAGGCAGGTAAAAAAAACAAAAAAACAAAACAACAAAAAACAAAAAACAAAACAAAAAAAAAACCAAAACAAAACAACCACCCCAAATCCTCATATACATACATATATATATATATATATATATATATATATATATATAATTTAACCAGCAAAAAAAGCATAGTGTTATTTTCTTTACCTGTGAGATCCTATTATTGAATTTAATGCTATCATACATTTGGCTTTTTCCAAATATGTCCTTATTTTTTCACTCAAGGATGGTGAGTTGACACTTGGGACTGGTTCACATTAAATCCAACCCATCCTGAAAGTTTTGGGATAAAATTAAAAAAAAACAAAAACCACACCAAACCAAAACAAAAAAAAAAAAAAAACCAAAAAAACCCACAAAAAACCAAACCAAACCAAACCAAACCAAACCAAAAAACAACACCCAAAAAAACACTTAAGAGGTGTGGGTTTTCTATACACAAAATCACCCCTCACTGCCTGTTTTGGATTGCCACATCCCTCAGGAAATAATCCAATACAGCAGCCTCTAAGAGAGCCATGGGTAATGCAAGACCTTAAATATTACAACACCAACAACTACAATGGGTGAGTTAATGAGTCCGAAATTCAGTGAGGTGAGCCAGACAACAAATTTCTTATGAAGCTTCCCCTTTTCACCTGGAATTACTTATTTATGACATTGCTAATTCCTGATACGTTTTGGCAAAAAACTCTGAATAACCTTATATATCAAAAATTTGTATTGATACCCTCGTTAGCTAAGCAAATCAATTAATCAACTGTCAGCAATCCCATATGTTGCTGTCCCAGTACTTCTCTGTGTCATGTACATATTTTTTCTAGGGTTGTATTTCAGTATAATGGATATACATTGAATAATGTAAAATGTTATTCTTCCAGTAGAGTTTGTTCATATATTGTGAGCTTTTATCAAGAACTTAATCAGATTTGTTTAATTAATTTATATTATTTGCATTAGTAAAAAAGATATGATGTATAAAAATACAGGGACTTTTCCCATGCTTTATCTCATAACATTAAGTTTTAGGACAACATTGCTTTATGATGGTGAATAAACTGAATTAATTTAGTTATCATGCAGCTATAGAACACAAAGCTAGTGTCAGATCCTGTGATATTAATGAGAGCAGCCAGAAGCCACCACAGAGCGGGTGACCTCAGGGAAAACTACAACCAAAATGACTTGAAAATGTGGGAAGCAGGTAATAATCCCAAAAAGGATGAAGCAGATCCTAACCTGAGGTGAATCCTCAGCCTTAGCCTGAGGGATGAGGCTGGCTTATTGCATCCCAGGCTGTAGGCAGGCAGCTGAGGGACACCCAGGGGCACCCCTGACCCAGGGGCTGTGTCTTGGCCAAGGAACTTGGGAGGAGAACTGGGAGCTGTGGCACAGCAACATGAGAGCTGAGCTACTCTTTTTCATCCAATACCTGCAGAAACCTTGGATGTTGAAGTGAATTACTGAGCTGAGTGGACAGAGCCTGGGAAAAAATGCAGAGGAGGTGGCTCCTTCACATCTTGTGTCCCACAGCTTTCCCAAAATGAGCTGTCCCAGCAGCTCGTGTGTCAGAAAATTGCAGTGATCATGGGAGTATCGTGGTGCTCTGAATTCATCCCTGTGGATTGTGCCCAGGAGTCAGAGAAGCAAAAGAGGAACAAAAGAGCCCTTGGGATCTGTACATCTTTTATTGAAGGGTACAAAGAGCTCCTCATGCAGCAAGATCCCCTGGGAGGGTCAGGTGTTCTCTATGCCTTCTGATGGGCTCACAAACTGGTGGCCTGGTGTAAATGAAGCAAGGAAGCCCTTTCCTGGGGAGACAACAGCCCCAGGCAGAGGAGAGTGAAGGAACTGCCCAGCAATCCTCTGCTGGGATCAGTCTGCCACTGCTTCCCACAGCTGGCATTTCTGTTTTAGGGAATAAGCCAAAGGCCAGCCAAGCCTAAGACCAAATGATTCACAGAGCAGGACAAAATTCAGGTGTTCTCTAGGTCCACAGTCTAACACCAAGCTCAGTCAAACCATCACGCTCTGGCTGCAAATCACTTTCCTTGTCAACAGTACTCCTGTTCATGTTAATTATTGCCAGGATTCGAAATAGGCATTCAGTAATTAAGTGCACATCACATTAATCAGCAGCCTGTTAGCAAACTTTTCAAAAGCTGAAGGAAAGCTCAAGTGGCATTGACAGATACAGTTTGCACTTGCAAAGTAGTACTACCTCCTCCTGGTGCTTACACAGAGCCTGGCAAGTTTGCATAGTTATAAATTTATCAAATCTGTCCCCTACCAAAATTCCCAGTTGAATGGACCAGTAAAGGTCTTGTTGAAGGAAATTCATGCTAGCATGAAGAGTTTCGATAGCTACATATATACTACATATATATATATATATGTATATTATTTCAATTTATGTTGCTAGGTTAGATTAGGCATATTGTTATGTTTATGGATAACCATTCTCAGATCTTATCACCTATCCTCTATTCTTATCATCTCCTTCTTATCACCTATTCCTATCGCTCAATTCTTATCACCTATTTCTAGATTGTAACCTGGTTGTGAACCAGAGAATCTCTGAACTACTTCTGCCGTTTTGTAAGCTCACAATCATACTTTTCTAGGTGCCAGTTCCAGCACTAAAGGTTGTTCTGTATTTTGCACTGAAAACACCTAATTAATAATTACCTGTAGTGTCAATAAACACTGATTTACACGAATGAAAATGTCACATTCTATGACCCAGTTTTGGAAAATACAGCAGTGGTTCTGAGGGATGGGTAGATATTTGCCCTTTAATTCATAATCAATTAAAACTCACACAGAATAAAGGTAAAATCCTGAAGGAATGAGTTGGAATTACAGAAGAAGCAAATATTAGGTAGAGCATGAGAAAAACACCCTCATGATGCTATCAGTCATCATTCCCCACTGCCCATGGCAGGGAGGCAGCAGAGGAGTTTTATCTCTGGGCCCAAATTATGTTGAATGGTGTCATGAGCAATTTTGCAGCTCTAAGAGACTGCTGGATGCAGAGAAAAGCCACCAGAAGTGCCAGTAGCAGCAAAATATTCTAAATAAACCATGAGCCAAGGACCTGACTGCTCTCTTGATTTCTTTTGCACTTTCCCAGCTGGAGCATGACCTGGGATTCAGTTTTGTTCCTTCTCCCTGAGCGTCTGCCCCAAGGTGTCCAGCTGAAGACACCAGATAATCCTCCCTGTTAAATTATCTCCATGGTGAACACCAAACATTGCCCTGGGCTGGAAAATGTCATGGCCTTCGCAAGGCCTATGTTTCTATCTTGGTTGTTTTCAGGGGCCTAATCTTCAAACTATCTTTTTTTTCTCCCCTTAATTTCTATTTGGGGTAATGCAAGTCCCAGAATACTCTTACTTTTTTACTTTCCTTTTCCTTTTCCTTTTCCTTTTCCTTTTCCTTTTCCTTTTCCTTTTCCTTTTCCTTTTTTTCCATCCCATTAACAGTCAGGATATTGTCACTGGCTTTGAAATACTGGGGAGAAAAACCCCAAAAACTCAGCCACCCTTTTCTATGTATCTGCTTGTCTCTCATATGCAAAAATGCCTTTTTTTCAGACCATTAACACATATCAAACTGAACTTGAAAGCAAACATCAAAACATTATTCAGAATATAACTTTTCACAGTGCTATAATACGTCTTGATGAAATACCCCAAGATTTATAGATATCTGGGAAAAAAGCAGAAAGCTTAAAAATTAAGGAGTTTAAAGCCTGAAGTACATCTGATGGATTTAGGTAGTTATGTCTGAAAATTAAGCCTCAGTATTCTCTAAGTCCCATAACTAAAGCTGCTTTGTATTTCAGTCCTACAAAGAACTAAATAACTCACTGGCTACTGTCCTGCAAAGTCATTTCCTCTCTTTGTTTTCCATACTCGAATTTTCATATCTTTTCCAACCTTTTGTGCTTAGAATGAGTCAAGTCTGGCAATTTTTCCCAGAATGGCCCTTTTTTTTTTCCATAGATACAGTCTTTATTATCCTCCTTGACTCCATCTAACACAGATTCTTGTCAGTGCTCTCATAGATTATTCTTTTTCTCAGTTTTAGAACTGGTGACAAAAATGGATTCAATGAGAAAATTTGTGCTAAATTAACAGGTACTGCAGAGGAATAGCAGCATCTATTTCAAATTTTGAATGAAGTTCTGTATGGAAAACAGGAAAAAACACTTGTTAATCAGTTTTAATTATCCTACAGATAAGAGAAATTCAGCATATAATAAATCTCTTATAATTGGTCCTCTCAGCAGAGAATACTACAGCTAATTTTAAAGTTAATTTTGCTTCAGGACCCTTCTGTTCCTACCCTTGCTATTTTTTGTTTATCGACCTGATAAAAGGGAGAGGAAATAATCCAGCAGCAGGTCCCAGACATTCTGTTTGGAAAGAACTATTCCCAGATTAGCTCTGCAAGAAAAATGACTGGAAATACTGTGATTTGTTGATTACATCTCCAATAGGCCAAGTCAGGGGTAAAGGATGAGCAATTCAAAATACAGAGAGCACGGCCAGTGTGCAAGCAAAGGTTTCTATTTTCAGGAAAACACATTTTTAATGCAGACCAAAAGAGTCAGGACCAGAGAAAGAAACAATCTGTTCATGTCAAAACAGAGGGACTTTGTGACTGCCCAAATGAAAAGTTCAGGCAAGAGGAGAAAGGATAAAAATTATTATCTATCACTTCATTGTTTATATTATGCAAAAAGCAGAGAAAGAGGGGTTTGACATTCTGTGGGGCTGGGACAGGAAACCAGCACTTGCCCATTTCTAGGATACTTCAGACAAGTTCCATGCCAGCTGCCCTCTGCAGAGATGGGAAATTCCCTGCTTAATAAGGTCGCTGGTTTTCATCCCAAAGTTCCTCCTGTCCCAAGGTTCTCCACTCAGAACATTACAGCCTTGTCTGTCCCACAGCATCTCTGTCAGCAAGTTCCAGGGACATCACAAACAGCCTGACACCACCTGAGAGCATTCCAGATACACCAAACCCCATGGGAATTCTGTCACTTCTTCTAGCAGGGTCTAGAAATTATCCTGAAATTTCTTAGTCCCAGACGTTTTCGTAAATGTCCAGGAGTGATAAACACATCCTTGTACCTAATGCTGTTCCTTCCCCACAGATAAATAATATGGATAAACAGGAGTTTTGGGGCTATTAATGTTATTGCCCTGAAAGATGCTGTTCCAGTTTTGGGAGCTCTGACATTCTGCTGCTGTAATTAGATTCCCAGAAGTGCTCTCTACTGATGGTGGCAAGTGCCTGCTGCCAGTTAGGCTAAATTCAGACCCATTATAAGCATGTGCAATGCCCTTAGAGAGGCAACCACTGAATTTTTCCCAGGCAAATTAATCCCAAATTAAAATACAGTGAAATAGTCTTCTGACCCCTCCTCATCTTTTCTGATCATAGTTCTTACCCAAAGTAAGTTTTTTAACACAAAAATGTGTCAGGGACACATTGGTACCAGGGACACTGGTACCAAAGCTCTGTGCCACAATGGCTGAATGCACTTTGCTCCACTGGGGCTTGGGCCATCTGGAAAGGAATCAAAAACCCTTTAGAAAGGGAATAAAATACATGGTCACACATGTCAGACTGGGCAGGTGAAATGGCCACCAGGGTGCCAGTGAGGTGGGACACTGGGCACAAAATCTAGTGTCAAAAAAATGGCAGCAGTAGAAGTCAAAAACAGATTTTAATTCTATTTTGAGAGTCTCTCTCACTTCTGGGTAAAGCCTGCTGTTCCACTTTGATTTAATTTTCAGTTAAGGTGAAATTCCTGCAGAATCCTCTG
Source organism: Anomalospiza imberbis (assembly GCF_031753505.1). Taxonomy (NCBI): domain Eukaryota; kingdom Metazoa; phylum Chordata; class Aves; order Passeriformes; family Viduidae; genus Anomalospiza; species Anomalospiza imberbis. The sequence goes on from NC_089682.1 coordinate 32,494,149, forward strand.
CCACTTTAAAAGAATTGATTACATAACCTACAGTTATGCAATGTTTCATACTAGATAAATTCTCCTATAGAACTTTGTAATTCTCCTTTGGAAAATATGAATATAATGATTGCTGCTGAAAATCCGTGATGTTTCCATGAAGAATCCAAGAGGTGGACACTTGTGTCCTTTGAGTTCCTTATTACAAATCTGTATATGGAAGCATATTTTAGAGCAGAGATGACAAGTCCTGTGGTTAAGCTTTTCTCCTTCAGCTCTGCCATTCAGGCCCTTCTCCTACCACTTTGGCTTAGTGGTCAAAAATCTAGAGATCTGTGCCCTTTCTCCATGTCTCAGCATTATTTTAAATTCAATTGCTGAAGTGCAGCAATTGCTTATGGAAGTGGGAGGTTGCTCTGCAACTGCCCTTTAAGAAACCATTTAGTCCTTACTTCATTTCCAATTGTTTCTCCAGTAGGATGTTTTTATTGCTGTCTCTATGAGAGTATAAAGAGAAAGCATTTTGTGCCATAGGAACTGTATTTATTGTCAAAAAGACAAGCTCATACTCAGCCACATCCAAGTAACACTGCAGTGTTCAATAATGTTGTCCTGCTGGGCAAAATTTCACCAATCTTTCCAAATTTCTCCCTTCACTTATTTTCTGTCACAGTCTCCAAATGCCCCCTTTAATTTGGCTTCTAATTTTGACCCCTTTTTAAAGGCAACAGATCCAAAAATGTTGAATTAAATGTTTAATGGAAAATGCTTTTTTAATAGCATAATTTTTAATTTTATGTGAAAACCTTCTTTTCACAATTGAAAGATTATAAAGATATCTGATTTAAGACAGCCCACTTCATTTGGAACAAGATAAAATAACAAAAACCTCCAGATGTTTCAGACACTTTGGAACAGCAGAAAGAAACCCCTTACATTTTCTTTAGTTATTCAAAATCAGTTATTTAGTTATTCAAAAATTCAGGTCTTCATATTTAGAAATTGTTCATACTTTAGGTTTCTCTCTCTTTTTTCTTCCTTCCTCCATATCCAGATAAAATTCTGTCAATTCTTTGTCTTCTTGTGTGAAATTATTCCTCCCTCCCCTCTCTACTGTGTAAAACCCAGTAAAAACAGATGTCCCCTGTACAAGCCAGGTGCTTCCCTGTCTCCTTCTCTTCTTGCATCACCACACTGCACTTGGTTCTTCTCATTTCCCATTAAAAACAATTAACTCTGCCCCAGCCAAATCCAGCACAACAATTAAACCTGAATGATAACTGCAGACACAGACATTTATACCTGGAGATTTTAACATATAAATACATATATTACTCTATTAGCTCTGAGCGTGAGTTAGGTTTTCCTGGTTAAGCAAATTAAGAAAAATACTAGAAACTGTAATAAAACAACAGGATTCAGTTCTGCTCCTGGGTTCAGCAGCCAGTCCCTGGTCCGTTTAGGATGTCTCAAAGGGCACTGGAGCCAGGCCATAAATATTTTAGGAGATCATCATGACAATGATGGTGACACTGGGTCACAGAGCTCAGCAAGGAGTCAGGCTGCCCTGAAGGAAAGCCACAGAAACAGAGCAACTGTGATTGACCTCTATAAGGAGAAAACATCAGAGCAGTGGGCTCAGATCAGCATTGTTACATCACCCAGGCAAGGAGTTTTCAATTGTGGTCACTGGCGCTTGTGCAAGAGCATGCAGTGAGAAAATGAATCTTTGTTTTAAACACACCAACCACTTATTCCCTTTCAGCCTCAGGACACTGCTTTTTAAAATTTTTTTTTCTGATGGCTCCCTGTTACACTGCTACATGGATTAGCTTTTGTTTGTATAAAACATAATCATTTTTTAAAATTACACACCACAAATGCATACATGCATAGAAAGAAGAATGTGGCTTATGGCCGAGCCTTAGTGGCCTCCAGCCTTCCCAGGATGGTTTTGCTGACCAACAGTGAAACAAAGAGGGATAGGAAAAAGAATTAACAATGTCAAGCATATGGACAAATCCTGATTCTGCCCTGAACTAGATACAGATTTTTTTGCCTCCAAATACGGGGATAAAACTATATTGCTGTGTTTTGGTTCTCTCTTTAAATGGGACTAAAAAAAAAGAAATAAATGGGTATAACAGGGATGGAATTTAAAGGGGTACAATTTGAATGGGCTCTGAATAACCTCAAAACAAAGTTCATTTCATTCCACCCCTGCCATGGGCAGGGACACCTTCCACTATCCCAGGTTGCTCCAAGCCCTGTCCAGCCTGGCTTTGGGCACTTCCAGGGATCCAGGGGCAGCCACAGCTGCTCTGGGCTACCTGTGCCAGGGCCTGACCACCCTCACAGGGAACAATTCCTTCCCAATATCCCATCTAAACTTACTCTATTTCAGTTTAAATAACATGTAATAACAACACAGAGGCTTTGGAATTCATTCCTACTCAATAGGTGTTATTTTGGTCTCCCTCTAGTTGCTTCTGCCAAAATATTCAAGCAAAAAATCCATAGAAATGACATGCAATATGCTAACTGTTACATATATTTTTCCTGAACCATTAATTTCTGTGTACTAAATTGCATACTTTGGCAGAATTTTTAAGTGTGCACAATTTAGAAATTGCAGTATAATATGATCTGGCCACGTGAAGTAGCAACATTTGGGATACTAATCAGACAAAATCAGTAAATGGTTTAAAATAGGTAGTTCCAGTTTTAAATATAATACAGAACATCAACCGTATAAAATTAGTCCTAGCAGGTTAACAAAAGAATTCTTTATCCTCTGTATATGCACACAAACACACTCATCCACAACTGTTTCCATAAAATAAACTATATTAAAACTAAACCTCTCCTTGAGTGGCAGTGGGATCTTAAAAAGATTTTGCTGAGTCAGAAAACAGTCCTTTAAAGTAAAAACAACATATGGATAGAAGCATTGAAAACAAAAAGTCTCAGTTAAGATTTTATTTTAATATTTAAGATCCAGTGTGCAGAGCTCAAGAAATCATTATTCTGGAATAATAAGTGGTATTTATTATAAATGGATAAGGTAGATATGTCTACATTTTCATGCATTTATATAATGTGAGCTGCTGCATGTCCACATTATAATGACATGGATACTCAGTTATAGAGCTGTACATACCAAAGGGAAAAAAGGCGCATTACTGCAGCTACACGTTTTTCAGAATAGGGAGAAGTTTTTGTTCAGACTCCAGTATTTCTGGTGGAAATACTGTGCAAGGCAGGCATGTTTTCCATTAACCTAAATTCTGTTAGCCCCCCCACAGAACACACTGATGACAAATGACTTCATCCTGCACCCTTCAAACCCATCACCCTACCTATCTGCTCAGGGACCTGGGTATTGTAACCGGCTAATGTTGAAATACCAGCCTAATTACCCTGTAAAGTTATTTGTTTGTTCTGGAAAACTAATCCATGGATTCATGTTAAATCACAGAGAGCAAGTCTGAGATCCACATGACAGGCTTGAGCCAGAGCACATTAAAGTCAAAGAAAGTTCATTGACGTCAAAGGATTTCAGATCAGAAGCTAAAATAAGGTATTACAACTCAGCAGTGAATAACACTTTTGTTAGGCCTTAGTTCTTCTTGGTGGATGAGGGGAGGGTTTGTCTTTTTTATCTTTCCCTTTCTTCTTACTCTCCTTTTTTTTTTGTTTTTCCTTCCTTCTTCTTTCCTTCCTTCCTGTTTGTTCTCTCTTTTTCTCAGCAGACTGGTATGAGCACATTGTTTTCACTGATATGGAGTGCAGTTGTGTTATGGACATCACAGAAGTAGAAACAGCTCAAATATGGCCAGCTACTGAGCATCCATATGGAATAATCCAAATTCCAAGTTGTGCTACCCTTAAACAAACACCCTCAGCTGATTGGAATTTCTCACAGGCTGCAAAGCAGAAAAGCTCAGACACTAAGGGCTGAATTTCCCTGCAGCCACATGTCTACAGAGATATTTTGTATATTTAAAGCAAATCCATAGGCCTCGTGAAATCCTCACCAATTCCAAGGAAAACACAGGAGTTTATGCAATCCTGACATTATACTCAATTATACAGCCCAAACAGGAGCCAAAAATATCTGAAATAGTGCAAATATGAGCTGTGAGATCCAGAGGGCACCTTGCAGACTTTGTTCAGATGTTTGTAGTGTACCTCGAATGATTTCTAGATCCAGAAAGGTTTCTCAACACAGATTTGGCACAGCTCAGCCCTTTCCTGATACGATCCTGCAAAAAAATTGCTGACTGTAAAAGAAGAATATTATTCTGTCCTTTTGTATTCATCTTACAATTGCTAAAATTACCCTTGGTTTTCAAAGGAGTCTCTTTTCTTTGAACATGAGAGTAATACATTGTCTTTTCTATACTCTTCCAGAGGTTCAGCTGTCTGACAATCCTGATATTGAAAAACTAAACCACTGTGTTCCAAAACTCACCCATTTAGGGTTTTTTTAGTAACTGCCTCTGTGAAGAAACAAATATTGTCCTAATCATCTCTTGGGATGCATTGAGATCCGGCTGTGATTTTCATGTGATGTCTAACATGAGAGCTTTTTTTGAACTGTGTTTGTCCACATGTGATTAAAACCATAAATTTTTGCTCCTATAATTGCATTTAACTTCAGAAACAGTATTTTCAGAGTTGCCTCCAAAAGATGAATAAGAAATATTAAATATCTTAAACTGGACCCCCTGCATGTATCAAATACAGTGTCCTGCTTTTTTTTTTTTTTTTTTTTTTCCCATTTATTCTCTATAATAATGCCTAATTGCATCTATTAATTTTGCAAACCTCCCAAAACCTTGCATATAAATATCTCCCATTTGTGTGAAAAGAAGTTACTCATATCCTGCAGTAGAAAATGCCTCCTACTTACATTTTCCTGTAGGTTTTTCCTCAAAAACTCAAGATTGTTTGCTCTTCTTTAACATAAAACCAAGAAAATCTCCATTTAGCTTTTGGGGCAAACTTTTTTCTGATCTGGCCTTTGACTTGGAGTACAGCCATGTAAAGGTGGTGTGAAAGAGGAGAAATAAGAAAAAAATAATGTTTAACAACACAAAGCCAGCTTCTTATGTGGTTTCTCTGCTCATTTGGGGAAGCATCTCACTGCACAATTACATCTACTAATGGCAATAAGTGATGATTTTCAATCTGTTCTCAATAAAAAATAGACTTCAGCTGAGTGACTAAAATAAATATTACGTATACAAATACATTCGTACATGATTAAAGGCATATGTATTACTTGCCTGTTTAGTTTGCTAAAATATCCCATTACTGTTCTCTATCTTTATTCTGGAATTCTATGACTTCCTGAAGAGTTGGCAATAACAGGTTTTGAATTTTATTGAGTGGGCAATTTCTTCTGAGTTTTAATTCTCTCTTGATTAAATCTTTCTGGCGGTTAGATTTGCATGCAGGGGGATGGAAACCAATTTCAAAGACAGGTGTCCCCTTTCTTTCATCCCCCATGCAGCTCTTCCATATGGAGAATGTCAGTCAGAAGCCTGGCCACCATTTAAAAGTCACTGGATCTTATGAAGCAGGGGCAGAGCCATATTCAAGTAGTGTCCAGAGTCACCTCTGGCTCTTTCCAAGGGAATAATTTCACTGATCAATCTTTATGCATCTTGCTTCACTGATAAATTAGTGCTCAGTATGAATTCTTTTATTACCTACCAGGAACAGGTAATACTGCTGAGTGAGGAGTTTTCAGCATCTTTGGACTGGAATTACAGTGGTTTCCCCACGTGGATGTAAAATACATAGCAAGTTTAAGAAGCTTCTTACATTATCTTTCAAATTCTCCCAGGCTCAATATAAAAATTTATTTGAGTGATTTCAAATAGCTTAAAAGAGAGATCCAGCTTCCTACTTCTTACCTGTGCTAAAATCATCATCCACCATGTTTAGGAAATTAATATTTTGCAAGAGGATATTTTCTTCGAATGGATTAAAAAATATGTTTTCTCGCTGGGATAATAAAGCTTAATAAGGAGGAATTTTTTTTTCTTGATCAGTACTTATCTTGATTCTTATTTTAAATTCAAACTGCAAGATACCCTTTAATTTAATAGCCTTTAATTTACCTTTAATTCAATGATGCTGGATCAAACCTGTGAGAAGTCTTTACATCAACAGTCCTAACTCCCTAAACAAAACACTATCTCAGTCATGTGCTCACACATATCTGGGAGATCAATTATGGGGATTGATTTTTCTACTCAAATCTTCTCTCTGCCTGCCTTGCAGTTCTGCAAGTGATGGTGAAGTGTGAAAGTAATTCAAGGTTGCTCAAAGGCTGCCTTTACTTTATAACTTGGTGTTGGCTCTTTGCTGAGAGCCACTTATGGATAAGTTTAGCTTTGCTTGTTTAGCTCCTGCTGACATCAGAGGATAACCCAAAGCTTATTAAATTATTCAATGCATGGCATGACAGCTTTCTATACCTCATCTTGGTAGAGCCTGAACTCTGAGTGAAAAGAGGTGACTTTCACCAACTTGAAAAATACACTGCTGCTTTTGTCCCACAAAATGCAGGTCACTGCTGTGCCCATGAGCGATGCTACCAAACTCCAATATCGGGAAGTGACTGAAATGCTGAGCAAAAAAAAATCCATCAAACCACTGCTTTCGTGTCTTAGGTGTCCAGTCCTTGGATCTGCTGCAAATATTCCCCACCAAAAGAAGCACTTGACTGCATCAGCCCCTAGCTAAAATTGTCCAGATCAGACAAAGTGTGCTCTTGACCAAAAAAAAAAAACCCAAAACAAACCCACACCCACATAAATTACTGTTAAAAATCAGCAGTTTGTGGTAAGGACCTGAGAGCAAGGTTTCACCCTTGGAAGCTGTAAGCAAGTAATAATTAGATTTGCAGGCCTTGCTGTGAGTCTTTACGGGTTTTTCAGTCTCAAGGAGTGTAACCAACCCGTAAATGATCTGCTGCGGCCTCGGGAAGCAAACTGAACCGACGTGTAGGGGACTTAGACCATTTCCAAATATACTGAAAAACAAAAATAATGGGTGTTTTCAAACAGGCCTCAAGTGAAAAAAAAAAAAAAGAAAAAAAAAAGAAATAAATTTTGAGGGCCTGTGCAATCTCTGCAGATGATATCTTCTCCATATGTGCCTGAACCGCACTCCAGCCAAGGAGCTCTCGGAGAGCTTGAGCAGCTCTGACGGAATCTCACAATGTGCCTCTAGACTGGGATGGAGAGAGCACAGCTAAAATTCCTGGCTAGAAATACATCACTTATAAACAAACCTACTCCAGGAAAAAAGTCATGGAAAGCGCTGAAAGCAGTCACATGGCAATGCAAGATGTCAGCAAATGTCTTTCTTTTAACACCAAAAAAAGCTGAAAGTCAGCATGATTGAATGTCTCATGCCTGCTTCCTTATTAAGAATATTTTTGCTGGCCATTTATCTGAAAAAGTACCATATAAGATTAGAAAAAAAAAGGAAAATAAAAAACAAGCCTACTCTCACTGGGCTAAATCACTAAATCAACTAATCAACTGCAAACAGCATTGACTGCAGTCTCAAGGCAGGACCTGGTAGGATCTGATTATTAAAAGATGCCTCTGCCCAAATTAAGTTGCAAATGAAACCATAGGCCAAAGTAAATAATATGTATTTAATATGCATATAAATAATATGCAAATATGATGTGGAGAGAGGCAGAGGGGAGAGAACGAGAAAGAGACAGAATGAGTAGAGAGACACTACCATGTGGGTTCCTGCAGCATCCCTGCAGTGTCCCTGAGATTTCTTGATCATTTTACTTGATTTGTCTTCATAAAGTTCTCAGACATGTTTAGAATTTACAGCTCCAAATGGAATATGTTCTTGAAGATTCCATTTTTTTTACGGTGTACTGAAAAAGCTTTTTAAAACCCTGTACAAAATTAAATAAGAAAGTGGTAAAGGTCTGGAGCAAGAATGAGCTTGGTTAACATCAGATAATTTTAATCCACTGTTCCTGTGTCATTATGAAATTAGATTTCTTGTTCTCCCAGCTGAAAAATACCCTCTGAACAAAAACAATGAGAAGTTTCACAGGATGATTCAGATGCAGAATATCTCAGAACAGCTTGGAAATTCAAAGCTAAAGCATGTAGCATTATATACTCCACTCTTCATCTTTAACATTTATCATTCCAAAAAGCAGCCTGTGCCTCTCTGTGGATGCTCACACTATTAGGCACAACAAACATCCAAAGTAGCAGCTGGAAAAGGGCAAAAAGAACTCAGAACTAAGTCTGTAAGACCTGAGCCAAAGAGGGCAGCAGCTGTTATTTGGTTATTTGTGTTAGCTAAGTTGTATAAGTGGCAGATCATTTTCCACCCTAACACAATTATGTACTTGCAGAAGTTGTTGTTGCTTTAAATTGTCTGAGGATGGTTTGCTATTAGCAGGATATCTCCAGTCTTTAAAAAGGAAATTAAGATTGTGAAATGCTACATGATTGTGGGAGTGAATATATTGTTGTTCCACTACTGGATTTCACAGAAATTAGTTCAACAGTGAATGCTGCTATATTATACTTAAATTCTCAGTGGAAAAAACAAGCATGCCAGTGGAGGTGTCTTGATTTACATCAGACAGTCATGTGACTCTAAAACTTCTTAGAGCTATAAAATACTCTGATATTTAGGATCTTTTCAAATCTTCATGACAGAGCTCAGATTGACCATTATAATGTTGTGAATTTCTACAGATCATATTTTAATCACCATACATATTTCAGAGTATTCCAAAAGAAAGTCATTATCATTTGTTCTCATTTAACAGTGATTTAGGATGTAAGTTCAATAAAGTTATCACTACTGGAAAGGCATTTCATTATTTTAAATCCAGTATACAGGCTAAAACTGGCATTGGTAGTGGAGACATCAAGATCTGAGCTGTCTGTTCTTAATGCAGCAGATCCCTTGTTTGAATTACAGTTTTGAAGGTCATGACTGAGCAGGACAACTTTAATACAAGTTCCCAGCAAGTTCTGCCTGTTTCCTTCACTCAGCTGCCAGACTCCACATGTAGCTCACATCCACCAGCCTCAGGTCAAGCAGGTCAGGTATTTTATAGTTCTTTCCTAAAAGTTATTAAATCAGCCCAGCTTCTTCAACAAATCAGCTGAAAGAGGTCCTGTCATTAAAGCTGCTGTAGTATCATAATGAGATAGAAGAAGGTGTGTTGTTCATGGCCATCAAAGTTTCAAAAAACGTTTACAATGACAATTCAAAGAAAAAATTAAACAAGTTCCTTACACAAGAAAGGAAAATGTTTTGGGAAAAGTGAATAGGGAATTTTCAAACACACAATGTGCCCTTACAGAGAAGATTACATGAGGTGTTTAATGAAGTGTAGTTTTGAATACTCCAAATTTTCCAAGACATGGGTGGAACTGGAAAACTGTTCAGTTCAAAACTTTACAGGCAGAGGGGAGAGAAGAACACTTTTTACCAATTAATAGCTTTTTCCAGTTGCAGTTAATAATTATAGTGAGTTTGTAGAGTTCAAGAAAATCAAAGGCCTCTGCAATCTGTCCAGACAAATATTTTTCTTGGTGTGCTCTATCACTTGGACAATCTGCTTGTAGTTCATCTATTACTTTCATGTACTACATCATTTATATATAAGATTATTTTCCAAATTCCATCTGTATATTTTGACTGTAAACTCCTTCCTATATACACACCATCAATATCTTGCCAACCACAATTTCACGAGATGTTTCTTAAACAAAACAAAACAAAACAAAACAAATAAACAAACAAAACCAAAACAAAACCCAAACCAAACCAACAAAAAATGCCTATTTCATTGAATCACAGAATGATTTGGGTTAGAAGGAACCTTAAAGACCATCCAGTTCCAATCCCCTGCCAAGGGCAGGGACACCTTCCACTGTCCCAGGTTGCTCCAAATCCCATCCAAGCTGGCCTTGGACACTTCCAGTCCAGTAGCTATTTAGAAATCCATATGCCATGAATTAATGGCCACATGCCAGGCCCTGGACCGGTATTGCTCACCAGTGGTCCCCAAAGGACAAAGAGATGGCACATGGCTGAGGAGACATCAGGAATTGTTCAAGTGCAGGACCTGCTCTGTAGATAAACAGAGGAGTTTTCCCTCACAGCCTTGAAGTTTGGGCCGTCTCACATCCAGGGATTTGTTCAGAGGTGGTAGCCTGTGTCAGTATTTGAATTTTTATGGCTGTCTACCCAGCCATTTCAGCTCTCCCCATTATCTCACATAGGATCAGGGTGAATTTAAAAGCACACCCATGACCCCCTCACAGTACAGTCTCCAGTGCTGAGTGTAGCTCCAACTTGGCTTCTGATTTAGATTAAAATAACCAACCAGGCACACAGCTTAACCTATTCCCATCCTAAGGATACAAGGAACTTGACTCCCTAGGGAATTTAGTTGTGCAGATGTCAACCAAGAAACATCTCAGAGGTCTGGGGGTGAAGCCACCACTGTAACAACTGCACTGAAACTGGCCTGATGACAACTTTCTCCTTCTTCCTCTGCTCTCCTCCCAGGATCTGGTTCTTGGATCTTCACCTGGGCTCCACTCCCATGCCCCAGGGTCACAGAGGAGCAAGTGGAAGAGCAAGGGACATAATCCTGACTCTCCTAAACCCCAGGCTGATGTCCCTCCTACTCACAGCTGTCAGAAGCAGTTGAGAAACCTACTGATCTGCTGCTAATCTCCGAAGAGCCTCTTCCAAACCACACGATCCTGGCTCTGACTTCACAAAAATCTCCCAGTCCAACAAAAGTGAGGCTTCTCCAAGCACCAGTCACAGTCACAAATTGTGGTTTCTTGTAGGTGGAGGCACCGTCAAAGGCTTGGCTGGGCCCAGTGCCTTCCTGGCCTTCCCAACACCCACGGGAAGCACTTGGGGAAAGGGAAAGCACCAGAGATGTCACTGCACTGGCTGAGGGGGACACACACAGAGCACCAAACCTTTCACAGGGTGTGGGGGGGTTCTTCCCTGCAGCTTTTCATACTTTTGGGTCAAATGTGGCAGCTACGAGGCCTCTCCCTGCTTGCAGCAGCACAACATCAAAGGTCACACACACGGATCCTTGGGCAGAAAGGGAATTTATCTCTCACTGCCAGTCCTTTTAGAATCAAATAATCAGTATTGCAAATAATCAGTATTCCAAATAAATAATCAGTATTCCAGGCTGCAGGGACTGTCTCCAAGAGGCCTTGCTTTCTGTTACACCTCAGTGCCCTGCTCAAAGGTCACAGGAGGAACTCTGTGAAAGAGCTGGAATTCAAATCCAGGTCTCTTAAACACCAGTTTTACTATGAGTCTATAATTAATTTATCCTATGCAAGAAAAATGCTATGCATCTTATTTTATTATCTGGAAGCAGGGCCTTCTGGTTTTTATATTCCAGTTCCATAAATACTTTCTGCATGTGACTGATCCTACGCAGGGTCTGAAGTCAGACTGCTAAAACACATGGCTGCAAGATCGAGGCCTAGATTTGTTCTCAGTCATTCTTATGAGACGTTTTTTATCTTCTGAGCCCCCAAGCCACATCTCAGAAGATTTTCAGGAGGAAACCTACAGGTGTGCCAAAGCCTGGGCAGATATCTGCCCTGTCTTCTTTTCAGTCTCCCAGCAAGCTCTTTTAAAGCAACAGCTTGTTACCCCCCGGAAAATGACTGCAAATAGTCAGAAATATGAATGTATGGATCAGTGGTACCCCTAATGAAAAATATGTAAATTCCTTTTTACATCCTTTACTAAAGTGTATTGCTCTTTTCAGCTGTTATCATTTGTTACTCTTGCTTGGAAGGAAAACTGTCCCACAAAGGAAAATCACCTGCAAGCCCCTCAAGAGTGAACAACACCAGCAGCAAGCCTGGATTACAGTAGGGTTTCATCATATTAACAAAGAGTGAGTAAGTTTAGCTACAAAACTGGACCAGACCTAACCCCTGAGAGCTGCCATCTCTCCATCCACAGTCCTGCACTGCCATCTGCAGCAGCCTGACAATATCTGGATTTCTCCACGAGCAGGCTCATATCAACATTGGCAGCAGCATCCTCCCTGTAAACACTAGGAGTGTTCAGTGGCAGGCAGACTTTTTTCCCCCTAATATTATCATGTTAAAATAACCAAAATATTCCTCTTTTTCAAGATTGTGTTTGTTCTTTCTCCAGCTTTTTTTTCTTTAACTTTCTGCTTTATCTCACTACTCCACTCTCTTTGCCAATTGAAATTGAATGTCATATACTAAATGAAACATATTTATTAACCTAGAAGATTTGTAATACACTGAGAAATAAGACCCTTTTAGAAGTTGTGCAGGATGTCTAAACTACAAATGGAAATTGTTTTAAATTCCTTTAACTACAGTTACAGCATTAAAACTGGGGTTTAATTGAATATATCCCCTAACATCTATCACCAGAGAAATATAAATAGGTTTGGTAGGATTTGGTCTGAAATAAAGAAGGAGCCAGAAAAAATCCACAATCCCAAGAAATTTATTCAGGGTGATTGTCATGTTCTGAAAGATTTCTATCTCATTAGCAGCACATGGGCCAGGTCCTGCCTTCAGCCACCCTGGTACAGCCCCATGATGCAGAGGGGGAATGGCTTTACCTTAAGGGACAAAGGCTTGTCCCAGTGCATGGTCAAGTCACAGTGCTTAGGAACAGACCTAGGAGTCTCTTAGGAGTCAGGAGTTGGGCCAGAGGCAAATCTTACACAGGCACATGGCCAGGAAAAATGTCACATGGAGGAAATCAGCAAGAAGGATTTCGAAATTGAGATCTAGCCTCATAGCTGATCAAGTTGGGCACCCTGAAATGAGCACTTGCAGTTCCTCAGATATCAATGACCCACACCCCTCCCAAAAAAAAAAAAAAAAAAAAAAAAAAAAAAAAAAAAAAAAAAAAAAGAGTTTTTGTTGGATAGGACCTTAGAGATCATTTAGTTACAACCCTCTGTCATCCATGGGACAACTTGCACTACCCAGGGTTTCTCCAAGCCCCATCCAGCCTGGCTGGCTTTGGACACTTCCAGGGATCCAGGGACAGCCACAGCTTCTGTGGCGAACCTTTGCCAGGACCTCACCATCCTCACAGGGAAACATTTCTTCCTAATATTCAACTTAAACCTACTCTCTTTAAGTTTAGACCCATTCCCTGTGTCCTGTCCCTCCATCCCTTGTCCCAAGTCCCTCTCCAGCTCTCCTGGAGTCCCTTTAGGCCCTGGAAGGGGCCCTGGAGCCTTCTCTTCTCCAGGACGAACAGCCCTAACTCTGTCTCAGGTGATTTTCATTGGAGAAATGCTCCAGTCCTTGGATCATCTTTATGGCCTCCCCTGGACTTGCTCCATTTAATTTTCAGAGCAAAGGTCTGAGGGAATGCATATGAAAATTTAAACTGTAGCCCAGGGATCAGACAAATAGGGAAACATGGAGAAAAAGTGACCCATGAGTTGTTTAATACCCAAACTGCTTTCTGCACAAAGTGCTTCAAGGAAATGGTTTGTAAGAGTACAACTAATCCCACCTGCCAGTGTGTGTCCTTGCAAGTGTTAGCACAGCAAAACCAGAGCCAGAACATAAAGATCAAGGACACTTCAGTATGAAAAACTATTTTTAACAAGAGGTAAATTACATTCCCTGACATAATTTTTTATCTTAAATATTTTGCCCTATGTGAAAGAGTCACTGCAAAGAAAAAGAAGATTTATGGCTATGTGGCAGGACAAATTGTAGTGGTATAGGAAGAGATTGTGTTACCAGAGATATTAGAGTTTAAAATACTGTATAAGCCTGGGCAGGACTGTACTTGAATTTTTATGTAGCTAGACTGACATCTTGTGGTTTGTGCAGGACATCTGAGCGTGCATCTGAGGGGAATTAACTTTGTTAGGGCATTGTGAAGTTACACACGTTTCTTTCAGCAGGACAGTTTGTGACTCCTCACTGCATCCAAAGGTTGCAGCCAGGAATTTGAAATTGTAGAATCACACAATGCCTGGATTTGGAAGGGACCATCAAGGACCACTGAGTCCAAGTCCTGGCTGTGCACAGACACCCCAAGAGTCGCACCCTGTGCCTGAGGGCACTGAATGTCTCCTGCACCTGCAGTGTGAATTCTTACAGAAACGGAGAAAAACTGGGGCTCCTCTTATTATCAGGTCACAGTTGCTAATGCCATAAATGCTGTGCATGCTTCCAAAGAACAATTCAAAGCAAGAGCACACCTAAAGCTGAGAAGTGTCCTAATTCAACATATCTCCCTTTCTCCGTGGAGGATGAAGGAGTGAGGCCTGTCTCCTAGCCTAGGACACTTGGGCTGACCCAAACTAAGGGGCAAATGTCCCAACAATCCTTGCAAGACCTTGCACTCCTGATGCCTGGGCAGATGTTTGTGCTCAGGCCTCCCACAGCCAAGTGCTGGGAGCTCAGTGTGGGTGTAGTCCCCCGGAGGACAAGTGGCACAAGCAGAGCACTCTGCTAATAAAAGCTGGATTTCTTTTCTCCTTATTTTTAACACAAGAGAATAGAAGGGGAGGAATTAAGGTCACCATGCTAAGAGAGGTGTTTCTGAGGGCAGACTGGAGCCACATGCCCAAGCACATCAAATGACTCCGGCTGAAGTTACAGGAATCAGCAGCTCGAGCTGGCCTGGAACAATAAACTCAGCCAAGAGTCTCCCACACAGCTCCACTCTTGCACCTCCAACACAGCTTGGATGAAATGTCCTTGCTGTCCCAGCTGGAATCTGCTCTTCATCAACACCTGACATTCACACCAAATTGTAGTTTAATGTCTGTCCCTAAATACATAAAGCTTGCTGATAAAAAGTGGCTGGGAACTGTTTGGTTACAGTTCCTGAGTCAGCCATAGGCAGGGCTTGGTGTTCACATCTCCAGGTTGCACCCATCCTTCCAACTCTGCTCCCAAGCCATTTCTCAGCTTCTTTGTACTTTGAACAAACTCTGTCTTACAAAACATCCAGTCCTCGCACAGGAAGGGTAAAGGGGGGGGGGAACATGTCCCTCAACATGATTCCCTTCTTTTTTCCACAAGATAATTCAAAATTCTGGCCCCGAAAGGGGGAAAATATTTAAAAGCAGAGTATTTAAAGCAGAACTGGATGGCTGTGTGGGTTGAGCATGAGCTCTCCCAGCTCTGCCCTCTGTTCCCAAAGCACTTCTTTTCACACAGCCATGAATAAAAGAGAACAGTAGCTCATTCCATTTCTGACTTCCCATTCATCTTTAAAACAAGCCCTTAAAACACAAGCATTTCCTAAAGACTAAGAGATTCACCTATCACTATTGTGAGGTAGTGAGCAGTGTTTGGAGACCTCTGAACCTTCTCAAAACCCAGAGCATCCACCCCAGCCACAGCTGGCTGAACAGGCACTTGCTAAAGCCAAGACAAGGTCAAGCTCACAGCACTTCATACCAGGGTTTGAAACTGCATAGGCCAGATTTAAACAGGAAAAACACTCCTGGAAGCATTACTGAAGCTGCTGGGAACTACAGATGCAAGCATAGCAAGGTTTTCAGGGTGAGACAACACCTTACATTAGACCCACTGACAAAAGTGGAATGAACAGGCACAAAGTTGAAAGCCTTCTTACCCAAAGGGGTTTGTGTGTCCTAAATCTTGTCTGATCTCTCCCATGTGTATGAACTAGCCCAACAGAGGATCATATTTCTCCCTAAAAACCTTCCCTCAGTCAAGAGAGACCATCACAACTGAAGGATAACTGCTGCTGGCACCAACATAGCTCAAGGCCTGCTCCAGGTCTGAAGAACCAGACAAGGCAGCAGCCATGTATCTGCAGCTCTTTTTCAGAAAGATGACTACAAATAAGGCCTCTGTCCTTCTTCCTCTTGCAGTGTTTTCAGTTGCTGTTTCAGGGAACAGAACCTCTCACCACAGGCACCATCTTGCCTCATTAGGGGAGTCTGTGGTAAAGCTTTGTCTTCTTCAGCTCCCTTGTTAATTGTTACAGCACCATGTGGTAGAGATCATCATTCTTCACTGTCCAAACCCATTCTATAATTATCTGCAGGAAGTCAATGCTATTGAGAACTGGCCTCATCAGCAGAGTCAGGGCCTACACCTTCTCCAGGAAGGAAAACAGTCCAAGGAGGAGGACAAAGGCTGGTAGGTGTGGGCTTTGCTGGCTCTCAGGGCTTCAGGAAGGGATTTAGACAAGGCTTTGCTGGCTTTGAGATGTAAGATGTAAGCTCAGAGCTGCTGTGTCCTGTACTGGTGTGCAGCACTGCCCAAGTGAATTTTCTGTTTCTTTTGAGCTACCATGAGCTGTATCAGACAGCCAGGTGACAGAACACTGGATTTTTAACCAATGGCTCATCCAAACAGATGAGGTTCTCCTCTTTCTTGTCCTATAAACATGCGTGGATTTTTCCTCAGGTGAACTCGCAGAACTTAATATCACATTGAGCCTGGACAAGTGAAGAGGCAAAATAAGGATCTTCAGCTTCATCCAGCACCAAAAGACTTTGTGTTCTTGGAGAGATCCACCAGCAGTCAGCAGCTCTGTGCAGCTGAGGGAAATCCTTTCAGGGCTGAATTGTTTACAAGCAAAGCCTCAGGGGTCAGACCCAGCCTCCTCTACACTTCCAAGGTAAGTGCTGCTGGTATCTATTTTAGTTGGTTTCTAGCAGCATTCCTCTGGAGTTAATTATACAGCCCACACTGCTGTTAATTACAGTCAAACCAAATCCTCCACATGCAGCACACCCAAAGCATTACCCGATGAAACTGCAGCTTTGCAGTTATTGCACTTTATTTTATGCAGTTTCCCTTATGCTGCCCTGAATGCATTTTCATTCTCTGCTCAGGAGCATTCCAATCCCTCCAGTAGCAAACAATAAATGAATCTTAGGAGGCTCTAGTGTACTTAGGAGGCTCTGGTGAACCTATGAAGAGGCAATTTATTTTTGAACTTGGCACTAGGCACAGCATGCCTTGTAAATGTCAATTTGTGTATGTGTGAGCATCTGACACTACTCAGCAGCACATGGCTGGGGCCAAGAATTTGACTGACTCTGGCTGATTTGAAAGCCTAAAAATATTCTTTTTTATCAATATCCACCTTTTTGTGCTGATTTGTAGCAAAACCCTAAGCAGGTGGTGGTTTCCTGGGAGTGTTGGATTGCCTGCCATAAACAGTGTGATGACACAGTTTGCACCACTGCATACTTGGATTTGTCACTGTTTGTTCGAAATCTGCTGGAATCAGAGACATTAAAAATCTCTTTTATTGTTTTGTCTTCATTTACATGCAGTGCCCAAAGGGCTGCTGGCAAGCAGAGATACAGCTAAATAAGTCAAATGCATTGTTTTTACTACCGTAGTTCCTACTGGGGACCCAATTCTCCTCCCATTGACGTCAACAGTAAATCTTCCAATGGATTTAGTGAGAGCCAAAAATCTCTGGTCACACTCTGTTATGTTTTATACCAGCAGTACTCTGGGCTCCAGCTTCAAATTCTAGATCTTATTCCAATATGGGAAATGCAGGAGACTTTAAAAGAGGGTTTGATGATAAATGTGTGCATTTACATGTCAAGATGCTTCATTTGTCATTGGAGAGTGACAAAGGTTGAGTGCCAAAAGAAAATCTTCAGAAATACCAAGCAAAAAATTCCAAGTTTGTAACTTTTCTTAGAACAATATGATAATAATGCACTATGATAAACCAGTAGAATGCTTAAATGGCACCCTAAGTGTGCAGCTTGGATATGCCAATTTTTCTGTCTCATCAGCCCTTTCCAGCTTGGTGACTCTCAGTGCTGCCTTATCACTTTCAGCTTCATCCACTGAAATGGAATTAATTAACTCTTAATTTCTCTCTTTAGTGTTCCTGTTGCTCCCTTTTCCTAGTTCTGTCACCCTTTTTCCTTCATTCCTTATACTCTTTTCTGCTCACTGCTTTCTTTCTGTGTTTGTTGCCTCTCAAAGACCTCTCTGTTATGAATTCTATTCTTTTTAAGTCCAAAATTACATACAGCTTTCAGGACTGCTCCTTCTCCCTCCACTTCCTAGATTCAGCTTTGCTTCCCCTTCCTTAGCACTTTGATATGCCCTCCATAAATTAAATGGCTTTCACTGACACCTTCTCCAACAGGAGAGTTCAGCCTGCCTTGTCTGGCAGACTCTGCAGAATCTTCCCTGTCTCCATTATTAAGCCAGGCTGCAAACCAGTGAAAAGGGAAATTGCATGAATTTTACACAGTGATACCTCAATACAGTCACACTTCAAACTCCTCACCTTCAAGGGATGATTCCAACAAGTAAACCAAGCCTACAAAAATGTTGGTCATATGAAGAGATTTCAGATGTTGAGCAATGAGGAGTAAGATGATGTCACATTTTTTGTGGGGCTGCAAACTGTAGGGGACAGTCAGCAAGGTGACACTCAGCACATCCCACACCCCATTTTCCTGACAGACTACTCTGTGACACAGAGGAAAAATTATGTCCCTCGATGAAAAGCTGCAGAATCCACCTTCACATGGGTTAAATATTCCTGCAAATGCTGGCACGAGGATTAAGGGCATCATTAGTGGAAGTCAGCAGTCAGTGAAGGCAGACTCCTTCAGCAGGGAGGCTGGATTAGATGCCTTTCAAAAGTCTTTTCCTGCCTGACCCATTCTGTGATCCTGGGACTTGTAAAATCCTGAGGATGCAGAAAACATACACTTAAAATGCTGTGCAATGTCCCTTGCCTTCAATGAACCAGCAAGGGAAACCTCCTGTACACAAACGAGAATAATCTCTGGCTTTTGAGGAGCAACATCCTGCAGATCAAGAAAAATCCCAATTACACACAGACCAACCTGCTGCCTGGAAGGAAACACTTCCAGGAAAACCACCTTTGAAACACGAATTTTGCAATTTCTGCATGATCATCATCGTGCTTTTAACAGGTCCTCTGGGAAATGCAACAGAATAAAGGTTATTTGGCATTATAGAAGTGTATCATGAGATGAGCAAACTTAGTTATTGTGATCCCATTTTTTGGACCACCCCACCTTAGCCTCTAAATTACATGTGATTGCGACTCTAACATGTAACAAGAGCTGCACTTGTGCTCTGGCAAGCAGATCTGTAAAAACCATATATTCCTGCTGAAATTAAGAGTAGTAATACTTTTTTCTTCCTGAAGTGTATATTTATTCTTATTTCTGCCCCTTCTGAGTATTGCAAAGCCACATCCATTAAGGAACAATGAGTTCTTCTCTGCATCATGTTTCCATATGTTCTGCTGCTCTGCATTGTGAGTTAATGGATTTCTGTTCTGCATCACGTATCAATATGTTCCAAATCCAAGGCCATAATCCTGTCTCTCCAGACAGCCTCTGCAAGACAAGGAATGAGAAAGATTAACCAGAAACAGAATCTGAAGAATGTGTGCTTGCATAAATGCAAAACAAGACACGGTTTGGCTGATGGGAAGTTATCGTGACAGCAAGAAGTTGAGGGGAATGCAGCTTGAATTTCAAGATCAGAAGCCTTGCAGAGCTGGAATATGGACAAATGTGCATTGTGGAATCAACAAAATGCCATAAAAGCTGCTGTTATATAGCCATGAAACTATATCATGCCATACTTTCTGTGCTTTTGTTCAGAGTATGAGCCAGTAACGTGGAGGGCCTTTCAGCACGTTTTCCCTTCTGGTAAAAAAATGTCCAGAGAACAGAGTAAATAAAAATTCTGATTGTGCATCTAATTTTTTAAATTGCTCTTTCAATGTCTGGAATAAATTCACACTTTCACAGTTGCAGGTTTTGGGGCAGAGATTTTTGTTCTGTGTGGCTGAGCTTTTAGGACAGCAACACATCTGAAAACACGCTGCAGATGGATACCAGCAGTGGGCAGAGCTGGAAAACTGCATTTGAATGGGTGATGTATAGCCTTAGTACTGGCACAACATCAGTCCCATGAGGAAGTCAGAAAAATAAACCAGAGTGTTAATAAAAGATGCCAAAATCACAGAAGAGAGTTCAAGCATTATCTCAAATGCTGTACTGACCTTGAATCCAGCTCCTCCATTAGGGACACTTAGTTTTATTTCAGTGAGGGCAGGGGATGGGTGGAAGAAATAAATATTTATTTGTATTATTTACATCCCTTTCTTTCTTTATGAAAACAGTAGGAAACCAGAATAGGCATCCTTCATCTTATGGTAACTGCAAGCAGACTATAAATGGCAATAAACATTGAGTTAGGGGCTTAGTCAGGAGATTTTAAGGCAGATGCTCAGAGCAAGAGACACTTCAAATCCTTCACAGTTATGGACACATGGAGTTCCCAGCTCCCACCCTGAGAGTAAAGATTTGCTGTTTTTTACAAGATCATCAAACCATGGTAATATTTTATAAAGATAGCACAGCAATAGGGTAAATTATTTGGAGGTTTTCTTCTGCAAGTAACCACAAATTGCTACATGCTACGAGTAACCACAAATTTTAAGTGCCATTTGCAAGTACTTACAGTACCAAGAGTTCCTTAGACTAAAATCATCTTTTGCAAAAAAGGAAAAGTAGTTTTTGGACTCAGCCTACAGACACTTAATGTTTTATTATACTTTAATCAAAGCCCAATTAGTCATAAGATAAATTTAAACAGACTTCAGCAATAAAATGTCTGTCTCGGGCTTGTCTTACGCAACTCGAGAGCAAAAGAATAAGGGTTTTTTAATGGAAAACAGTTTTGTTTGAGTTAAAGAACATTTATAAAATCAGCTGCCAAATCACATTCTTTGCAAAGGAAAAATATTTTAATTGGCTTTTGAATTTTTCCTGATGAGGCATATTTGTTATCTTTTCCATCTGTGCACCTGAAAGCATCCTCTGGCTAGAAGGACTGGCATAGTCCTTCAGGTACTATGTTAGTGCTGTCATTATTATTCTTAGCATAATATCTGGACTATTGTGGTAGGTCTGTAAAATGTTTTCCTGATGGCACACAAATCTTGTCAGCAAATGCACTCCAGTCTGCTCTCAGCTGGTGCGTAGTAAAGATAAATAACTAAAGAATTCTCCATGTGACTTCACGCAATATCCTTGGTAAACTATTTATTATGTCTGGGGCTATACAATGCCCTGTCTCCCACTCTCCACTTTGCACAATTTAGTGATTAATGGTTAAAAAAGGCAAAGCCCCTGCTAGTTTGAACAAAAAGTCCTGGGGACTTGATACAGCTGGGCACGGTTCCAAATTGGAGGAGGCGCCAGCAAACCAGTGTAGAACGTTACTGATCTGCTCCAGCCATGAGAGATCAGGATTTCAGCTTGGACAAACTCCACAGAGTCAAACACGGTCAGCAGCCAGCTCAGGAGTCCTCAGGATGTCCCTGGATGTTGATGATCCAGGTCTGGTCCAGTGTCACAGCTCACTTCGAGAAGTCCTGTCATGGTAGGGAGGATATTGTACTCACAGGGGACCTCAGCCCTGGGTGTCCCTGGGTGTCCCTTCTGTCCCTAGGTGTCCATGTGTGCAGGGAGGGCTCAGAGCAGGGTCCAGGTTCTGCTCCAGGGCCCAGCAGTGGCACCAGAGGAATGGGCAGGGACTGATTCCAGTAATTACCCCAGCACAGGAGAAAGAACTTCTGCCCTGGGCAGTGCCCAGCCCTGAGCAGAGACCAGAGAGGCTCTGGGGTCTCCTCCCTGGGGATGTTCCAGAACATCTGGACACACTCCTGTGCCCTGTGCTCTGGGATGGCCCTGCTGGAGCAGGGAGGTGGCACTAGATGCCCCTTCCAGCCTGAGCCATCCTGGGAGTCTGTAGGCAACATTTGCCAGGGCCCCAGTTCAGTAAAAAGTCTTTTAAATGTGGTTAATATGAGTTTGCTGAAGGTTCCTCTGTGCAAACTAAGGCAAAGCTGCTCAGCTGGGATAGGGAATAAACTCTCTCTTCAGCAGGAGACATTTAATAAACTGCAGGCAAGGTCCAGAACTGTACATCTGCAGAGTTTTCTTCAACCAGTGTGAGATGAACACTTAATTTGCAAAAACAAATGTTCTTCTTTCACACATATATGTGAAATATGAAACTTCTCTGCAGTGTTTCACATGTAAATGAGATGTGGGCCAGAATTCTTACAGAACAGAATCATAATTCAGAGGTATTGAGATTGGCCAGGAAATCTTATGACTGGTACTTCCTAAACCAGGTGCTTAATTTTGCAACTTGATGTCCTAGAATTTTTATAAATACCAGGAATTGCTTTAGGGAGCTTGTTCCGTTGATTTGGACTGTTTGCTATTTTCATAAGAAACGTGAAATATAAACTGCTTTCTTGTATCTCTGCAGAAATTCCTGCCTGAATTCTAGACCCACCTGAAACCATCCTGCTTTCAAATTTGTTTCTCTCACCAATCCTGAAACCAAGCTTGGCCGAGAAAATCCAATGCAACTTTGTGTTTTGTTATGAAGTGTCCCACTCCAGCTCATCACAGTGCAGAGATATCACAGCACTCTGAGAAAGCAGTGCAATGTACAGGGAGAAACAGGGAGAAAAGCAGTGTTGGAATGATGAGAAGAGCAGGCAGCTCTCCAAAGACAGGAAAAGGAATAACTGAAAAACACAAATGCAAATACAGTCTTTCCCACAAGACAGAGTTCAAAACCAGAACAAGTAAAGGCACTTTATGTTGGAAAGTCCTATTCTGCCAATTCTGTTGTGATTTTATGATCTGCTGTTCACGCGTTGTCCATCTCTTGTCTTGGTAGCGTGACAAAAACAAAGGGATGAAGTAGAAAGGGAAGAGCAGGGATAAAAAATTAGAAGAAAGGTGACTCCCAGGAACTGGGTGTGCAGGTGGGACTGCAGAAATCAGCCAGCAAAGCAGCACAGGAGGCACAAATCACAGCCACTGATGCCGAGGCCCCCATCAGTGCCTGGATGAAAGGGAGGTGACACCAGCACTGCCAACAAGTCCATCTCCATAAGTTCTACAAGATGACTCCTTTTTTTCCTTGATTCCTACTAGAGGTGATCCAGGTAAAAACACTGTGCCACAATTCTGCTGAAATTTCCACAGAACACCTTCTGGGGCTTGTTTAGGTTGGAGAACAAATCACAGAACTTCATGTTCAACCAACTCAAGCCATGTTGGCTTCTGAGTTTTTACATTTTTACTGAACTGGACACTCCAGTACAATCCCTTTAACCATGGAATGAACCTCGTAATAAAAAAACAGCTCTCCTCCTTGTGAAGCCTCTCAGGAGGCAAATTCACACTGCACCTGAAACAAGCAGCATCAGTGCTCCCTCCTTGCTTCAGGAGACTGTAATTTGCCTCCTGTACATCTGTCTGCACACAAACATGTGTGGTTTGGCCCTGATCAAGGTCTGGAGAGAACCTTTTCCCTCAGCAAAAACCCAGATCAGCTCTACTTAGAAATA
Organism: Anomalospiza imberbis; assembly: GCF_031753505.1. Lineage (NCBI taxonomy): Eukaryota > Metazoa > Chordata > Aves > Passeriformes > Viduidae > Anomalospiza > Anomalospiza imberbis. The sequence goes on from NC_089682.1 coordinate 32,517,624, forward strand.
TGTGGAAATATGTGGATGAAGCATTCTAAAGGCTGAATAAACAAAAATATTATTGTAGATTTGAGACAGGATGACTTGGCAACAGGTTTTTGGAGGAATTTAAATCTTCAGTTACTCCTGGAATTCCTACAGCACTACCAATTAAATCTACAAGTCAATAAATAGCAAACTGCATATATTAATTAAATACTACACATCACTCTGTTGGTATCCTCACTCTAAAGGGTTGCACAAAACTTTTTTGCTTTGGATATTTTTTGCTTGTTTTCCAAGATAAGCAACCAACAGTTAACAAACAGCATTTTAAAATACAATTCAAGAAAAGCAAAGATACTATTTTGTTAAAAATAAAATAATGCTCAGTCATGGAGAAGACAGTCCCTACTTTAAATAAATGCAGTAATTAAAATGTAATCATGGGGTTCTTGCTCCCAAAGCACAGAGCCAGGGCATATTCAGCCTCCCATCCACCTGCAGATATTTTGAAGTCACCCATTTTAAAACAGACAGAACCCTCCCTTTATTTTAAATTAACATTGTTACTTTAGCTTCTCTTAAATTCTTGGGGGTTTTCTCCTGAGTTTAATGAGCCTAGCAGTGCTTTTACAGAGTAAGTGTTTAACATGTGCTGACCATACAACTAGCAGGATAATTTCCACTGGAGAAAATTGTTTCAAGCTCCATAAATCAGAAGTGAATTTACAATGTTCTCCTCTAATTGCTGGGAATAGTTTGAATGCAAGAGGAGAACAAAAATATATTAAAATTAAAAGCATGTTTTAACATATTGCAAACAAAAGAATCTACTGTATCATTGTAGTGACATCAATTCACTCTCTACTGAGTACCAGGGGAGCTCTAAATTCAGATGTCACATGTGGTAATTACTGAGAGCTCACTGAGCCAATTGGGTAGAAAGGAATAGGAAAATAAAGGAGAGCCTCTTACAGCACACTTGCACAACCCAAATGTCCAGATCAGAAATAAAATTATCAGACTTCTAGCAGCCTGTCAGGAATTCTTTCCTCTAAGAATGTATGTAAAAGCCCCATAAAGGTGAAGGCTGCTGGGATTTCAAGAGATTAATGAAGAATGTTTCCTGTAAGGCCAAGGCAAACTATGAAATAAATGTATGCATGAGAATTAAAAATCTGCTGAAGCAGCACAGCATCACTGGAATAGGTACAACCACCCATCTTAAAACAGTAATTGCATCTGGAAACTGAATCAGAAGTTAAACATTAAACCCCAGATAAGCCTGATTGTAATATGAGCAAAATAAATCTTCAGGCCAGGAGTGTGGTGGAGAAATAAATCTCAATTTCTTACAGGTGTTAAAAATCAAAATAACATTGAGCATCCAAGGCTTTTGTTTGGAAATCCATCATGGGCCAAAGCTCCACATTTTTATGGATTCATTTTGCAATCACTTGCTGCACACCACATGCAGTGTTCTGTGAAATCAGCTAACTAATTACAAAGTGCTGAACTGAACATGTCCAGACCCAGCACAAAAGAAAATTCCTACTGCTCTGGTCATTTGAAAGTCAAATTTGGAAAACAGAAAGGAGAGGCAGCAAACCTGCATTTCTGGGAGACATCAGGGGACTTTCAAGCACAAACCTAGAGCTTCCAGATGTGAAGATGCAAAGCATGCCTGTTTTTTGGGATATATTAATGATGTCATCAATGCCTCAGAGGTCCCACTGCAAAAACACTGCCTGGTAGAGCATGGCTGGCAGGCTGTGTTTATAAGGAAGTGGAATATGAGATCGAAGAGAGTGCTGAACATCAGGATCCATGACATAAATGCGTGTGGGGGTTGCACAACGCTTGCTTTCTCCTGGCTCCTGTCTGCCTCTGATCGGTGCAGTTACATCTGCTCATAGAAAACATCATGTGTGGCTCAATAAGGCCAGTGAATCTGCTGCTAGGACAGGATGCACTAGAACCACACTGGTTTCCCAGGCACCTGGATGATGAAAATAAAATTTTCAGGAATAGGAGGAGGATGCTGGAAGCACAAGACCCAAGGTCAGCTGGCAAAGGTGACAGCGAGCAGTGTGCCTCTAGGGAATGCAGCATCACGAAGTAGCTGCATCGAAATGTCTGTATCAGACAGAGCTGAGAGGAGCAAGAACTTCAGCAAAATGCCTTGTGACTTGGCAACTGCAATTCATAACATTTGTGCTCAAAACTGTCTGCCCATTTGCCAAAAATCCATCTAAGAAAAAACCCAGCCTGTCTCTTTTGCCTTGATGGCAATCCTCTGATGGGATGTGGGGAGGGAGGTGGCTGGGGGAATGTCAGAGCCATTAAAGGAGTGAATTGTGTGAGGAATACACATGGGAAAAAGCAAATGGAAACTGCTGAGAGCATGGGGACACACTTGCCCCTACTGGCCCTTTCTCTGAGGCAGCAGAAGCAGTGCCATGTCAGGGCAGTGCATCATTTCCATAAATTCATGACACTTTAAGCATCAACGTAATCTAGTGGAAGGCATCCCTGCCCACGGCGGGGGGGGGAGGGGAGGGTTGGAACCTGATTATATTTAAGGTTTTTTCCAGCCCAAACAATCCTGTGATTTTATCATTGCATGATAACTTCAACTTCTAGAAGATATAATTGCAGTGACTCAGGCTTGTAACGAGTGTGGCTGTCTTTTAGGTGACAGGGATAATTCTCTGGGTGAATCCATAATTTTTACCTGTAATATATTCTCTGTTCAAATGTTCTGCTAAACAAAGCATCAAGCTGTCTGGTAGTACAGTCTGAGGGTGTGTGGGTTACTGTGCCAGTTTAAAAGCCAAAACTATTACAGGGATAATCTCTATATATTGTGCAGAAGAACAGGACAGCTCATTTAGGGAAATACCTGTTGAATCTGGAATTCTGTGCCTTGCAATGTACCAATTTCTGCTTCTGACACAACCAACTAGGTATGTGATCATGTAATTCTATATTGCTTCTTCTTTTTTTTAGATTTTTTTAATGGAAACCTGCTGGCACAACTTTTCATTATCATCACTAATGAGCACAACTGCAGTGGGCTGTAAATAAGGAATCACATTTAAGACATAAAAGGAAACAAACTTATTCTTGTGACTTCAAAACATCAGTTTCCTTTTTTTCTTCTAATCATTAAAAAGTTCTTACATATTAATCCATACGTGTGATGCTTGAGGCTTCTTAAAGCATGTGCCCCGTTGGTTTGTCTGGCTATTAATATTGTCATTAATCAGGAAATACAACTGTAAAATATACCCGATAATTCTTCCTTTAAATTTCAGGAAAAATCTTACTAGCACTTACTCTTCTTCAGACTGGGAATCACAATGAACTTAAAAAAATCCATAGAGAGGACTTATTTAAAGAATAATTCTAGTAGTATTGGTTTACTGATACTAAGATGTGAGTGAAAACACAGTCATTTCCAGGGCATAGTAAGAATTACAATATGTCTTCCTCTAGCAAGTAACAGCTACTCCAGCAAGTAACTTTTAAGTCTTGAAGGGGCAAATTGAAATTCATCCATTCATCCATCTAAAGAGAAATGTTAACATTTTTTTCAAATGTTCCAGGTAAGTTAACCTGTGTTACTTATCTGTTTCCCTTCCACAGACCTCATTCTGTGAGTGCTGAGATCCATGTCCCAACAATGGGAACCAGAACCATCAGCAGCTGTCCACTCACAAGATCCTTTTTCACAATTTCATGCTCTGTTTTACCTGGACATTTGAAAGGGCTTGGAAAGTGCTAGATCTCTTGTAGGTGCAATGCTCAGATAAAAACAGAGAGGATGTTAAAACAGCTGAAAAACTGTTGAGTTTTCTCCCATTCACCATTAACAGCTGCTCAGGAAAAAGCTCAGCTCCTTTTCCTGAAGACTGAAGGAACAGGATTCCCAATATCTGACACTGTGAAGCAGTTTAAATTGTTTCACACTCCCCTGTCCTAATTGTTATGCAGATAAACCATATTTTGTAGAAATTAACTTTTCCAATCTATTTAAATAGGGAAATATTCTGCACCATCAGAGCTGTCAGATCTTCCAGGGTTGTGGGATAATCCAGGTGCTGTAAAGAGAGGGAACAAAAGCAACAGGAAAATCCCTATACCATGAAGGAATTCCCTCTCATTCTATTTCAGTGTGGCTAAAGCTAGCCTTGCTTGATTAAAAACAATCAGGTTGTGCAATACTTTGACTCCATGGCTTTTGGAACTCGGGATGCATGAGAGGCAGGAAGATTCTGAGCTGGTCAAATCAAGCACTGTTTGCTGTTACAAGAGCACCTTCTACTGCCTGTGCTGTGGCATTGTGTTAGGAATGCTGAAGCTTAACACAGCTCCCTCTGAACTCATCAGTGCCCTCCTAAAAAATGTTAAAGCATGATCTCATGTATAGCCTGGCAAAGGAAATTATGCAGATTCCAGACTACTTGTGTTTTTAAAGCGATTATTTGAGCTTCAATTGAAAAATCTCATATATTTTCATGCTTATACTCTGTGACCCATGCAGATGCTTTCCCTGCTTTTTCCCTGCACTTATGTTGAATTTCTAGGTTTTATTTCAGTTCAGGCATAACTGTTCGGACTATTTGCAATTTTGCTGGAGTGGAGGATCACATAGCTCACAAACCAGCCATTAATAAAGCAGCAGTCTTAATTACAGTGTGTTTCCAACATTGAGGCATTTGAATTCCACATTCCCAAGGAGCAACAGCATCCTGCCAAATTATACACTACAGGAACTATAAACATTGTTTAGCAAAATGCTACTACAACCATCAGACACAATTAGTCATAACAGATCTATCTGCCAAGGAATACTGGAACTTTTCCTTCCTTTATTCCTTCTGCTTTTTTTTCCCTCTTGGTCATGTATTCTTGATAAATCTGCCCAAATTAAATTGAGTGTCCTCACTTAAATATCTATTTCAGGGGGAAAACAGCCATTCATTAGTTTCTTGTTAACTATTACATGAATCAATTCAGTTGCAATATGACACCAGAAAGAAGCTCTGACCTTAACAAACCTTATGGACAATAAAAGGGATGACTCAGCAATTGAATGGAGAGAAATAGAAATTATCCATTAAATCATTTAGTGGTGACAATCTTTTTTGTCTTAGTAACCTAGTTCTCCACTAATGGAACAAATGGAACCATGGCCACCAAAAAACCCAGTGTATTGTGGGTTCAGATCTCCTTCTCTGCCAGTTTAATTGTGAAGAGCCTACTTTTATTTTTTTTTTTTTAAGGATAAATCTAAACAATCCTGAAAAATCCAACCCAGTACTCTGTTCCAAACAGTTCCTATTTCAGGCACGCTATGCACAAAACCAGCCTCCACAAAAACTCAGAGCTTAAAAACTAGTATGAGTGGCCACATGCAAACAAAAAGAGATTTTTGTTCTCTCAGAAGACCCCCTTGGGACTGGCACTGCAGTACATCTGAATGATTGTGGGTTTATTCTGTCATCTCACAAGATAAGGCTTCCATGAGTTTGCACTCATGGAAGTGCATAAGAGCTTGGAATTTATCCTGTTGTTCAGCTAGGATGCAAGATGTGCATACACTGCTGTCATCCCCTTGCTTAGCAGGGTCCCACTCTACATGAGAAGGCTAAAAAATTAGCTTTCAGAGATGAATACTCAGCAAAAATCTTAGCATATCATTTTTGCATATTTTCCCTAGCAAAAATTCAGCCTAGTTTAGCTTTTCTCCTTTTTCTAAGAGCATCTGGATTACATCAAGTGCTGTCAGTTAGGCTAATTCTGTTCTTGTGTGAGTGGATCCATTTTGACATCATGCTAGACTTGGCCTCCGTTTTGGGTACATACCAGTGAGGACAGGTGGAATTTCTATAATAACCCTTGTCTCCTTGGCTGTGTTATAAAGCTAACCTGTGGAATCCAGGCAGACGAAACAAAAGTGTGTTGAGGTAATTTGTATTTTATTTTGTACAATTTATATTTATAGTGAACATTTTAATTATTGAGTATATAGCTTAAATCTTATAGACAACACTAGTTTTACCACTTTTCATGAATAGATGACAAAATGGTGATCTGCTTTTAGAACATTTATTTTTTGTACCATTTTCTAAAATTAAGTTGTGGGAGCTCAGTCTGTTTTTGCCCCTGTGTGTTTGGGCATTGTGAGTTGATAACTGTAGCATGTTTGTACTACAAACCATGCTCTGAACAAGGGCTTAAATCTGTTCAAGTTTCTTCATGTGAAAGGAATGTTGGCAGGGCTAGAGAGAAAAAATAAACCCTTTGAAAAAAAATGGTCCTGCACGAAGAAAAGGAACTTTTTCTGCGCAGTAAATGTGATGTGACTAGAGAGAAGGACTCATTGTTTTCCTCTTGTTCTGGCACATTCAGAGTGAATCAGGTGTGATTGTGTTTAATCTTGATCTATCCAAACAGGTTGATGCTGCTACTGTGCATTTCCTCGCCCCACTGCTGTTTGCTTTCAGTAAATTATCTCAACTCTCAGTCTCTGCCTTTGTCCCTCTCTGGCTGGAGGAAGCTTATTTGGAGTTGAATTTCCAGGTGGTGTTCAACACCACAGTGTCCAAAGTGGCAGTCATGACAACAAATCTTTCACTGCAAGGAGTTATCTTATTTCCTTGGTGGAAACAAGCAGTCCCGGGCTTGAACTGAAAAGAGAGCTGTTTGTGACAGGCATTTTGAAAAGTCCTTTCAAATTTTAAGAAAATTATCAATGTGTAATAGAGTGCCTAGGAAACTCTGGAGCCTGTGTCATGGATATCTTTAAGGACATGTCAGGAATGACCGCAGTGGCTTTTTTTGGTTCTTACTTGCATGGGGGAAAGGACAGTCTAAACCCCTCAGGTGGGTGGAAGTGGATGTAATAGTAGATTTGAGCATTTTCTCTATCTCCTCACAAGAAAACAAGTCAGAGAAAGCCCCTCTGGAGGCCTGTCCAAGACTCAGCTGTGCTAGGTGCTCTGTGTAGCTTTGAATCAGGCCAGCAGTGTGTGCAGCCTGTCCTCACCCCTTCCCCCACCCCCCATGGTCCCCAAATTTGCAGGCTGTGAACGAGAGGAAACCAAAATCTGTCCTTCCTTGTGCCACAGCAGTGACAGAGCTGCTCTCCCACCACCAGGAAGAGAGGCTGAAGTATCTGCCCTGGATGGATGTTGCTTGGTAATTTTGGGAGATGAGTAAATAAAACACTTCCTTCCATGCCTCATACATACTGTAAGACAAAGGACTGTAATGGGAATATCCTCCCACTCCTGCCCTGTTCTGATGTTCTTGTCCTGTTCTGGTGCTCTTGTCCTCATTGTCAATAGCTCTCCATTTCTCAAAATCTTTTCAAGCTGGCTGTTGTTAATCAGTAACTAAATATTTGAGGAGTCTTGCCTCACTATGGGATATTGGAGCTGGAATAGTGTTGAGTGATGAGCCATCCATCATTTTTAACTCATAGTTAAATCATTAATTTTTATTATCTGCACTGCTATTTCTAAAAATATCACTCATATCCCAATGTCAGTGTGATACTAGAACAAATATTTGGAAATTAAATAAACTTCATGTTAGTGAAATGCCATAAGGTCAAAAGAGATTTGAGAACAAAACACTTCAGTTAATGTCAGGGATTGACCGAAACAATAAAGTTCTGTTATTTTCATATTAAGTTCTTTCAATCTCCCTGAAAATCTTCCTTCTTCCTCCACCTCTCTGCAAGATACTAAATTTACACTAAAACTAGAGTTTTTAACAACTGCTGAACTTCTCATTTTATCTCAGTAAAATCCTCTTAGAACTAGAGAAAGGCCAAATTGTTTGTACTTTTGTGTTATCAAAATGTAGCAGGGGAAACTATCCATAAAATGTTCACTTTGTAAAGACTTCACTGGATTTTTGGATGCAGCTTATGTTACATGCAAAGAGCTCTGATGGAAAGTGTAAAAAGTTATATATAGTGTGGGAAGAAAGATGACTCTACTTATTGTCACTAAAAATGTCCAACAGTCTTCATGAAGTCCTTAAAAAGCATTTTGATTCATTTTATTCTCTAGGGAAAACCACTCTTTCACTTGCTCCATCCACATCTGCACAGTCAGAAATTGCCCTGGAAAGAAAACATTTCGGATGAGTTTTATTCCTGCTCCTCAGGTATTTTCCCTCTCAGACTGGCAGATGTGGGAATGCTGGGAAGACATTGTGATGAATTGTTTGTGGGGGAAATAAATTCCTGACATTTTTTATGGGTTATCTGCACAATTGGTTAAAATACAGCACTTTCAAGGTTTCACTTTACTATTTCCCTTAGCCAGAATGCTGCTGGGAGGCAATGCATAGCCTAGGGTGGTAAAGAACTAGGACAAGAAAGCCACAAAAATGGAAGAAGATTGATCTGCCAAGGCCTTTAAAACCATTCATTTTCAAGGAAAAGTGTCTTTGCAGGCATTAACTGACGTGACTAAAGTATTCTAGGATGTCTTCCTACTCAAACTTCTTGTTTGTTCATTTTCAGAAGGAAGAAGACATTTAGTTAGATCCAAATTTAACAGTAAGACCTCTGATACAGTGAAGTATTTATGTCTGATTTCAGCCATGGGGTTTGTGTAATTTTTTTCCCCCGGGACTGCCAGTTCACACAACTGTAGAAAGGAGGATCATATCACATTTTTCTTCCTATTTGTTTCTGTATCTGGAGATCTGATGAAATTTTTGGTGCTAGAAAAGGTAACTGTGGTTTGTACACCATCATCAGTTATATAAACATCACATCCTTAGCACAGAGAAGAAAAAAAGTCTTCTGGAATGAACACCAACATCATTATTAATAAGAAACATCTCATTTTCAAATTATAGCTCTATATATGGATTTTGTAAGGTCTTGTGCAATTCCTCTGCCTCATCATCTCCCTTAGCTGTAGCTAAGAGTAAGAATTAATTATGTGACCTGTGGGTAGTGAAAAAGGTTTGATGAGCCAAAACCTTCCCATTCATTTCATACCTTCATAAAAGCATTGTTCTGATTTGCACCATTTCCAGCAAAAGGAGGATGGATGGTACTTGGAAGAATTGCATCAAGGCAAAATATTGTATTTGGCATTTAAATTCAAAGTTGATAGCAGTTTCAGAAATGCTTGACCCTAATAATCAGTGCCAAGGGCTATATTTTTTGTATTCTGTAATACTCCTCAATAATTGCTCCAAGACTCATACAGGGAGAACAATGCACAGCAAAGACTGTTACTAATTCTTTGCTCAAAATCAGATGATTTGCCTTTCTGATTTTTCAGAGATTCCAAGCTGTTCTTGCTTTGGTTTTTGCTGTAGGAGTTCTTGATGCAACGTACAACTTACATGTTTGCCCCAGATCCTGAGGCTTGTACACGTGTGAGCATTAGCAATCAAGGTGCAGTAAATTTCCTGAGGATTAATGTCTGGCTGGGAGGGGATGAAAGTCAGCAGCACAGCCAGGGATCATTAACCCAAACTGGTCATTAATCTCAAGAAATTATTTCATGCCAAGGTCAGTATTGTTAGTTTAAGCTGGCAATGAAAAAATACATGGCTGTAGGAATTTTTAATTGATAGGTTTCATGGTAACATCTAGCATATTTTTTTTAAAAATTACTTTTACTTGGGAGAATTACATTAATTAAACAGACCACCAGCCTATCTCCCAGTGATTGATTAGTTTTGCTTTCTTTAGCATATGTAACATCAGAAAGGATTTATAACAATTTTTTTTTCTATGTGCAATTGCTGTGGACCTAATAAAGAGTGACCTGATTTGTGTATCTGTTTACAGGTTTCTATTCCCTTCCCAAATTCTAACTCCTAGAGCTTACTTATATCTCTCTCTAAATCTTTGTTTGACTGAACATCTGCTCAGGGTATTACATTTCAAAGTGATGTTTCAAAAGGCTGTTCTTTGCATAGTGAGGATACTACAGCTTTACTCCCTTTAGAAGCAGTACTCCACCTTAGTACTCCCTTCCCTGAAGTAAGTCTGCAAAACCCTCTAGATGCTGGCAGCCCTGTGTTTAGGCACCAAAGATGCCAAGGAGCTCAAATATCCCCCAGGTCTTCTGGCATATTCCAAAGTACCACTGATACAGGTGACAGCTGATGAAAACCTTTACAGACTCAGAAAAGGGGGAAAAAAATGCAATTCGTCTTACACAATTAGAGAAATGTTGAGATCTTTCTAAAAAGAATTTTGTTCTTGTTTTCTTTGTTTGTTCTGTGTTTCTTCTTGCTAGGAAATTTCTCCCTGTGAGTTGCTCCTCAGCTTCTCAGCCTTTGTAATTTAAATACCTCTTGGTGGGAATTTGCTGCTGAAAGGGACAAAAATCTTTTGAGTTCAGCCCTCCAAGTTTACATGCAGCAGATGCAGGTCTCCAGAGCTTTGTCTCAACTCACCACCACATCACAAAGTATTTTCCAACATTTCTTACAAACTTCAGCCCCACACTAAGAGACCAAAGTTGGAGGGAAGGAGTGACAAGGATCCATCGCAGCAATTTTCCTGGATCCAGCTGAGGTCAACCTATAGTGCTTTGGAGCATGGCTCACCAACCAGGCACCTTGAAAGTTTTAATTCTAAATCACCTCATTCATTCTTCCTGACATATGTTATGTCTCTACTTGTAACATATTTTTAGTATTTCCTTTAAAATATATTAACAGGTGTGAGTGTGAAGAACAGACAACTTAAGGAGGTTGTTGTTACTGGACAAAGACTCCGTTTGGGTGTAGTCCAATGAAAATGTTGCAAGCCAAAAATAAAAAAGTTTCACAAATCTTACATTCTGATTGTAGATCATGCTAACTCAGCCAGGAATATGCTAATCTTCAGGTTCCTTCCCACAATATATTCAGTTTCTTCTTTCAGTCATGCTTTTTCGTGTATTTTCTTTTACTCTTCCTTTAAAAAAGCTAAGAAAAGTAATTAAAGAATTGATATAAAGTTATGGAAAGCCATAGAAAACATGGCCTCTCATTCATAGTCCCTTGCACTCAGATCGTGTTAGTGGCAGTTTGCTCCTCTCTTGTACTGCCAAAATCCCTCATTATGGGACAAATTTTGCTATTTATTTTTGACTGAACAATGTATGGTTTCAAAATGTTATTTTTGAACAACATTTCAAGGGTTGTTTTGAAGCAAAAACCCTTTTAAATATCTCTTTGTTAGGTTTTCACACTAAAATACAGCCAGGAAAAACTTTTCTTGTCTTCAATTTTCTGAGTTCCCAAGAATTGACCCATAGTTTCAAATTCTTCCTTTCATATGATGTAGTTTTTAGCATTCAGTATTTTAAAAGCTCCAATCACATTTTATTCTTATTCTTCCATTGTCTCCCATCCTAATATATTCTCCACAAAGTCTGAGTCTTTTCCTGGCTTCAACAGCTTTCCATCGCCCATTTATGAGCTTCTTTACAGAACCAGGACACAAAAAATATGATATAAAAATATATACATCATCAGGTAACATATATTACATAAATACCGGTTTTTAAATTGCCATTATAAATATATGTATGCTTATATATCTCAGCATCAATATACATAATAGTACAATAATATTTCCAATTTTATTTCCTCTCCTTTTAACCTAAGGTACACCTATTTTATATCAAACAGATTTTCCCTGATTTTCCATGATGCTGATTTATTTTCTGATAGATGACAATAAATTTATCATGAAATGTATAAGGACAATTATAACTGTGTTTTCTAGATTTTCCATCTTATGTTTATGAACACTAGAGTGGTTACGGCTCTGACAAAGTCAATAAAATGGTAAATTAAAATAGGCAAAGACCTGGTGTGCTGCATTTAAACCCACTCAGAGGCCTATGATGAGACCAAATAGGTGTTAATTATTGTTTTCTCTAGCACTGACTGATTGGAATAACCAAGTGACTGTGGTGTTGCTGCTTCTCTGTACAGGCCTGTATAGGACCTAATTTCTTGTGAGTTCCTGGGGAAATCAGACATCATTCCTGCTCACTGAAGGAGGAAATGTTGGTAACCAGTTATAAAAGAAAGCTCCACTACAACTCTGCTGCTTTAGGTGCTGTGGCTTAAAATGCAAATAAAAACCAAAGGACTTGGTCATTGGTGACTTAAAAACCCCAGTTTCATTTTTGTCATTAGCAGCAGGTTTTTCCCAGGTTTCTGGCCTAAATCCAGTTAAAACAACTATATATGACTTCTTACTAAATGTTCCCTTTCTGCTCAGTTGATTATGGCATTATTCACTTTCTCTCCTGAAGTGCTGAAATACTTCTCTGCACTGTTAAAAATTCCCTGCCTTTCCCCTGGGGCAGCTGCATTTCAGTGTTGGAGTGATGTAATAATTCCTTCAAGAGCATGCAATTGGTTTTCAAAGCTTAACATGCACTCCAGGATCTTTTCAGGAAGGGCTGTAAACAAGCATCCAGCATTTCTGCTCTCTAATATGTCATCCCAGGACCATTCCTTAGCAGGTCTAAAAATCCCACAGCCGTGCCACGATGTACTGCAGAATGATGCAAGTGCAAGGATTTTCATCAGTCAGGAGGGAAGTGATAAGAGATTTGAGCTGTTCACCTTAGAAATACAGCAGAACTATGTGTAAACCCAGATTTGACTCATCTGACAGTACCTGTGGAGATTGGGAAGTTTTATTGGAGCATAAACACCAAGGTTTGTTGTTTGGTAGGTTGGGGAACTCAGGTATGATTAGAAAGGGTCCTTGGGAAATGTGACACTTGGAAAAAGAATGAATTATCCAGAGATTAGAAATGAGTAACATCCAAGTGGTTTTCACAGCAGCAGTAGTTCTTTAAATAATAGCCAGGAAAGCAGTAAAAAGATGATACTATTTTAGCCTTGGTTAAGCGATGAGCATGTTATTGAGGGATGCCAAGGTCAGAATGAGATGAACACATTTGATTGAGCTAAGAGATGGAATGAATGAGAGCAGGAATAGTCTTGAAAGCTTATTGGTTAAACAACCATCTAAATCATGAGATAGTGCCAAAAAAAAAAAAAAAAAAAAAAAAGAGGGTAAAAGACTGATCACTAATAAAGCTATGTCTTAGAAGCTAAAATAAATAATGTAAAATAAGAATTATTAAAATTTGAAGCATTCAAGGCCAGGTTTGACAGATGTTGGAGTAACCTGGTCTCATGAAAGATGTCCCTGCCCATGGCAGGGTGCTGGAATGTGGTGATCTTTAAATTCCCTTCTAACCCAAACCATTTTATGATTCTATATTTCTACTGAAGATATTAAATACTAGAGCAAAAACGTTTGGACATGTGTCCAAGAGGACAAGAAGGAATATAGCAGGACCTCTGTACCACTGACCTGGGATAACAATTAGAAATAACAGCTGAGTGATGATTTTGGCCATGGGGCAGAGGCAGGACACCTTGCTACTTTACTGCAGAGTCTGTCTCCATTTTTAAACACCAAAATTGAATCTGCTTAGGCTCCCATGCAGCTTAAGATGTGATGTTATATGGAAAAGTATGAACTAAGCTGGAATTGACAGCAGGAGCATGAAGTGAACAAGAAACGGAATATAAGTTAGTCATATACTATACTGAAAAGTAATAGTGATGGATTCAGTCACTGCTGGTGACTCCTGAAATTTCAGTCCTGGGGCTGATTGTGCTTAGTGTTTTTATCAGGATCCTTGGCATCACTGTGATGCCAACAAGAAATCAGGAGACATCAATTTAAAATGAAATTATCAGACTGTGAGCAATAGGCATGTAAAAAGGGAACTATTAAAACCAATAAAATGCTACTGAATTCTCACTTTATGGTCAGTTATTTGGAAATTATTAAGGAAAACTTAGGAAAGCCAGCTGATCACAAAAGGGCAAAAAACATTTCTGCAAAGCAAATGCAACTATGAGCCTGGCATGAACCATGAAAGTTCCTCGAGAGATAATGAAGCTTGTAAATGATTCAAAGCATCCATAAGGTATTAACTATAATATTTTGTGCCACTCACATTCAGGGTGAAGTCAGACTTGAATCCATATGCAGAAAGTCTAGAAGTGTGGTAAGAGAAATGAAAATAATGTCTTGTGACAGGAAAATTTTAAGAGCGTGTTTTATTTAGTCAAGCAGAACAAGGGCTGATGAGAACTTCTCTTTGCCTACAAATCCACCAAGCAAAACTGTGAAAATAATTGCTTAAGTTTACATACTTGCCAGAAGACTGAGTGTAAAACCTATCCCCTCTGTATTTATGCCAGCATCTACAAGGTTTTTATTTATTAGGGCACTAAAGTGTTATCTTTTAATTTGAAATTCTGATGGCAAGAAAATTATCTACTTTTAGGAAGATACTTTCTCAGTTGAAGAAAGAAATTATGAGGTTTCTTCCAGCCTTCTCTTAGCAGTTCTGTCTTTGCAGTTATCCTGATGGCTCTACTTCCTCAAATGCAGCAAAACAGGAGAATTCCCAGGTCCAGCACAGGCCTAGGGCTCTTCCACAAGATGCATCTGTGAAATGTTTGCGAATTTTACAGAGGAAGCCTTTGAGAGCTGACAGGAAATAATGGGTTAAGGATTCTGCATGAGAGGCATGGCACTGAATTCCAGATGGGATGAAGCCATACAACTTAGTGTAAACAAATGGTTATGATTCCTGTCAAGATCAATTTTTCATCTCCATAAAACCCAATTTAATAACATGGCACAGGCACCGCTGAAAAACGGGAATATCAGCTTTCCAACAATTTCCCAAAATTGAAATAGAATCTGTTTTGGCAAAAACAGTACAGTTGTCTACCAAGAAAAACATTTTAGGTAGGTAGTTATATAAGCAGTAAAAAGAAATGTTTTATAAAATGCACCCACAAGGACTTAGAAGTATTTAAAAAAGCCCCCCAAAAAGAATTAACCAGATTTCATGAAGTATGAAACAGCCAAAAATAATAAGTAGTACAGCTGAAGGAGGTGAAGTCATTTCTTGTACTGCACTCCAAAGCTTGACCACCTGGAGAGATTAAAAAAATATATCCAAAGAATTAATTTTCCTAATATGGGCACAGTGCAAAATTCTGTCTCTTAACATGACTTCATTTGGCCAAAGGAATGGAATTTTATGGAAGCTTAATATGTTTTACAAGTACTTATTTCTCTGGCACAGCAGCAAATCTTTGGGAAAGCAGATGAAATGAAGGCACATCTACTAGATTTCCTTTGGAGTCAAAAAAAGCTGGTATTGTCTCCTGAAGAGAAAGTAACATCTTAAATTAAGAGGTAATATTAGTACAAGATCAGGTCCATGAATAAATTTACTCTGGAAACTGAAATTTTCTGAACTTTTGAATTTCTATAATTGCGTTTTTTAGATAGTGGAGCAAGAAGCCTATTTTAAGATAAAGCTTGGTGGTTTCATTTCCATGTTAGGACAAAACCAATCCTTGAGTCAAAACCTCATCTTGGGATCTGTAAATATTAATCTCTGGAGATCTGATTGCACAGACTTTGTTAACATCACCTTTTTTCTTCATTGACCTAGACAGTCATTCAGAATTTGAGTGTTCAGGGCATTAATAATCCAACACAGAGATTTAATGGGAATTAGAGTCTGTTCAGCTCTTTCTTCTGCTCCTGATCAGAATGTCTTAGGGTCTCGCTGAGTAGAGAAAATTATTAACCCGATCTGTGGCCTGAAATCTTTCCTCAATTCTTAAATTGTGCAGAACCTCATTTCTCTTAGAGTACTGTCTCCAGCTCTGGGATCCCAGCACGGGAAGGACCTGGAGCTGCTGGAGAGAGTGCAGGGGAGGCACCAGGATGATCAGAGGGATGGAGCAGCTCTGCTGGGAGTAAAGGCTGAGAGAATTGGCATTGTTCAGCCTGGAAAAGGCTTCACGATAACCTAATTACAGCCTTCCAGTATCTGAAAGGAGCCTGCAAGGAAGATGGAGAGAGACTTTAAAAGGGGCTGCAGTGACAGCACAGTCAGGAATGGCTTCAAACTGATAGAGAGTAGCTTTAGAGTGAATATTAGGAAGAAATTATTTTTCTGAGTTAGGGTGGGTGGCCCTGGCACAGGGTGCCCAGAGAAGCTGTGGCTGCCCCTGGATCCCTGGAAGTGTCCAAGGCCAGGTTGGAAGGAGCTTGGAGCAACCTGGGATAGTCGAAGGTGTCCCTGCCATTGCAGGGGTGGAATGAGATAAGCTTTAAGGTCCCTCCCAAGCCCAACCAATCTGTGTTTCTGTGACGCTGAAGTTAAGATTGGTACATAAGGACGCTGTCTAGTGTTGCTGGCTAACAATCACAGAAATACAGTCCTTTAACTATTAGAAAACAGAGCTTTTTTGGATATCAATATCAGCGTTTCAGAAACTTCCTCAGCAGCTCCTTCCTTCGGGTTTGTGCTGACTCCCTGTGGTCGTTTTCGTGATGGAAACACAGTTTGTGAAGCCGACACCGAAATCAGGAGCAGGAGCAGCACCGCCCCTCTCTCCCAGCCCTCGGGGGCACCGGCGGCGGGGATCGCACCTAAACACACCGCGGGTGTTTAATGTTGGACCGAGGCCATCAGGTGCCACCGCACCCGCTGCGACTCCGGCCGAGCACATCCCAGCGTCACCGAGCGAGGCCGACGGGCTACGGGTGCGCCCCGCCCCGTTCCCGCCCTTGTTCCTCCCCTTCCCCCGGATGCCGGCCGGGATGGCGCTGCCCACCCCGCGGTACGAGCACCTGGGCCCGCGGGGGCCCTTTCGGGACGTGTACGAGCCGGCCGAGGACACCTTCCTGCTGCTCGATGCGCTGGAGCGGGACGCGGGAAGCCTGCGGGAGGCTCGGTGCGGCAGGGCGGCCAGGGGAGCCGGGAGGAGCGAGCTGAGGGGGGATTGCTGGCACAGGGGTGTCGAAGCCATTGGAGAGCTCCAGAGGGGCTGCGGAGATGGGGAAGGGCCGGGAGGAGCGAGCTGAGGGGGGATTGCTGGCACAGGGATGTCGAAGCCATTGGAGAGCTCCAGAGGGGCTGCGGAGATGGGGAAGGGCCGGGAGGAGCGAGCTGAGGGGGGATTGCTGGCACAGGGGTGTCGAAGCCATTGGAGAGCTCCAGAGGGGCTGCGGAGATGGGGAAGGGCCGGGAGGAGCGAGCTGAGGGGGGATTGCTGGCACAGGGGTGTCGAAGCCATTGGAGAGCTCCAGAGGGGCTGCGGAGATGGGGAAGGGCCGGGAGGAGCGAGCTGAGGGGGGATTGCTGGCACAGGGATGTCGAAGCCATTGGAGAGCTCCAGAGGGGCTGCGGAGATGGGGAAGGGCCGGGAGGAGCGAGCTGAGGGGGGATTGCTGGCACAGGGATGTCGAAGCCATTGGAGAGCTCCAGAGGGGCTGCGGAGATGGGGAAGGGCCGGGAGGAGCGAGCTGAGGGGGGATTGCTGGCACAGGGATGTCGAAGCCATTGGAGAGCTCCAGAGGGGCTGCGGAGATGGGGAAGGGCCGGGAGGAGCGAGCTGAGGGGGGATTGCTGGCACAGGGGTGTCAAAGCTGTGAGGGAGCGGCCGAGGGGCTGCGGAGATGGGGAAGGGCCGGGAGGAGCGAGCTGAGGGCGCTTGGCTTCTTCAGCCTGGTCGCTCTCTGCAGCTTTCTTTTCTCATGAGAGGCAGCGGAGGGGCCAGCACTGGTCCTGCTCTCTGTGACCTGAGGGAATGGCCTGGATTTGTGTCTGGAAGGGTTAGGGTGGATATCAGGGAAAGGTTCTCCCAGAGGCTGGTGGGGTGCTGGAAAAGGCTCCCCAGGGAATGGTCACAGCACCGTCCTGACGGAGCTCAGAAAGGCTTTGGCCAGCGCTCCCAGGGATGCACAGGGTGGGGTTGTTGGGGTGTCTGTGCAGGGCCAGGGGTTGAACTGGATGATCCTTGGGGGTCCCTTCCAGCTCAGGATA
Source organism: Anomalospiza imberbis (assembly GCF_031753505.1). Lineage (NCBI taxonomy): Eukaryota > Metazoa > Chordata > Aves > Passeriformes > Viduidae > Anomalospiza > Anomalospiza imberbis. Next base: position 32,535,545 of record NC_089682.1, read on the forward strand.
TTCTGTGATTCTGTAATTCCATGTGTTTGGGAGGACAGCATTCTGTCTTGACCAATTTTGTGTCTGTTACAAACAAATGTCATCCAGAGTGTTCTCTTTTTAGAGTTGAGATCTGCCTTGAAATAGGATCTGGATCTGGTGTGGTTTCAACATTTCTGGCTTCTTCCATCCTTGGACCCATTGCACTGTACATGTAAGTATAACATCACCTAAACTGTTGCATGCAATAATAAAGGATGCTTAGCCCAGGATGCTTAGCCCTCTCATACATATTTATCATTTTCACATTTTAAAAACTATTCTTTTCTCAATTCTATAGACACATAAGTCAAAGCATAGAGAGCCTGTTGAGCATTTCTGAGCTTGTGGTGCGGCCTGAATTATTTACTTCAGGTTCTGTAACACATGAGTAGTGCTGTGACCAGAAATCCATTTTCCCATTTCCCAGACAAATTACTAAGCCTGCACTTGTGTTTGCTGGGTTTAATCCTTGTTGGTCCCTTTTAACTCAGAATATTCTGTGATTCTATAAGCTAGCTTGTGGTTCATAGGGTTAAACTTCCAGGTACAGTAGCCTATAACTTACATTTTGTAAAATTTCCCTTTTAGATGCACAGATATCAACCCCATGGCAGCTTACTGTACCCAAGAGACAGCTCTCCTTAACAATGTTCACCTGCAGCCTGTCATCACTGACTTGGTAAGAGGGAGGTTTCAATAGTATCTCCTTCATAGTTTGTGTAATTTTTTCATACTTACTGCAGATCTTGCAGTCACACAATAGTTAGTGTTGGAAGGGACCTCTGGACATCACCCACTGCCAAAAAAACTCCAACCAACTATTCAAGCTCTAAAATTCAAAATTAAGCTCTAAGAATTCATTGTATTAATTAAATAAACATGTAGATACAGTTTGGAATGTGCTGGACAAGGAATTCTGTAGTGGCCTGACATTATCATAGCCCTTTGTCTAAAGTTATGCAGTTCCTGGTTCTCAGCCTTTTCTGATTTAATTAGAACTTTTGTCTGTTGTTACCTTTATTTTCTTACAAAATTTGATATGGAGAAAAGCTAATTTTCCTCATCCCTTTAACCCTCTTATATGTTTATAAAACATGATGTAGCTAGGCCACAATAAATGGGATTTAAAATGGCTGAACAACTGCACTATGTAACTGTATTTTTACAAAACATTTGCATTATTCATGTTCCCAAAACGAAACCCCACACAATCATCAACTTCACCTACAGGTCAAAGGATTATCCCCAAGATTAAATGGAAAGGTTGATCTACTGCTGTTTAACCCACCATATGTGGTAACACCTTCTGAAGAGGTAGGAAAATTTTGAAAAACACAGTAAAAACAGTATTGCTACTGCCTGTTGTTGTGACAATTCTGTCATTCTGTATTATGACAATCTTTGCTTTCCTTCTTCCTAGGTGAAAAGCTGTGGAATAGAGGCATCCTGGGCTGGGGGCAAACAGGGCAGAGAAGTAATGGATAGGGTTTTCCCATTAGTACCAGACCTGCTTTCACCAGGAGGATTATTCTACTTGGTCACAATTAAAGAAAATAATCCAGGTGATCACTGTCCTTGAATATTCCAATGGGCAAACCAGGTTTAGTATGGTATAAGTCAAAATGCTGATCACAGCTAGACCAAAAATGCAAGCAAATTTATCAAAACTAAGAACTCCCCAGGCTAGTTTGGAAAGTGAAAGTGTGTAGGACCCCAGCAGCTCTGCAGGAGTTCAGTTCCAAGTCTGAAAGGTGGATTAATTAAGTCTGAATTAATTAATGATGCCAGGCCAGTTCTTTCTTGTGGAAGTGAATGGTGGTATTGACCAAAAAGGCATAGTGGGAAATGTGATGTCTTTCATTTTACAGGTGTAGAAAAAGGATTTGGACTTGTTCCTTCTGATCTAATGCTTAATGGCCAAAAATGATCATGTAATGTCAAGATTATTTTTCACACCTGATTTATTAGGCAGCTTTTGTGAGAAGGTGCTACAAATTTCACTTCCTCCTACAGTTCATACAGAATTCTAGAAAAATACTGAACCTCAGTTTGTAAGTTGTGAGCTTTTATTTGTGCTTGCTGGGAGATGATTTTGCATAAAAGTTTCTGTCTGAAAGAGTAGGAGGACAGTTTTTAAACTTTGCTTTACAGCTTGACAGATATTTTATAACTATCTTCTATAACAATTTCAACTAATTTTTAAACTCTGTATTTTCCGTTGCAGATGAAATTCTGGAAACAATGAAGAAAAGTGGCTTAAAAGGCACACGAGTACTGTCCAGGCAAGCAGGACAAGAGATGCTGACAATCCTCAGATTTAGGAAATCTTGATAACTTCTCTTCACCTGACAGGTAGTAGGCATGAAGAAAATTGAACACAGAGTTGTCAGTTGGTAAACACTGAAGTGAATGCAATCTGCCCTCTGTTAATGGCAGGAACTTACTCATACAAGCCAAACATCAAGAAAGAAATGAACCCAAAAACTGAACTAGGGAACATAATATCAATGGGTTCATAATGATCTAATATCCTTTGACATAACCAATGCCACACACCAGAGAGTCTCACTTCTACAAGCCATGCACACATATCACTTTTAATTTGTAGTCTGCAGTTGTCATTGGTCAGAACCAGGATCATTTTACACCATCAGCACTCACAACAAACTGCAAGTTTACAAGCACCAGTGTTAAGGTATTCTTCTGTTGGCTTAAAAAGTTCTTTCCTCTCCCAGGATCAGCGTTCTCAGCACGGATCACTTTGGCCTTGATTAAGGACCAGAGTCTTCCATGTCCCTCTGACCTCCAGAGAAGAAGAAAGAGCCTGGTTAAAATACACAGATGCTCAGAGTTCACCGCAAAAGCATTTGGAGGAAGTTTGGATCAGTGCACAGATGGATATACAGTGGCACTTTATACAATGCAAAATGTGAAGGCAGAGTTAGGAGTTGTTTCACTTGTTCTCACATAGCTGTCAAATATTTTGCTGCTGTGCTACTCAGGGTACTGAGCTTCTCATCTCTTCCAACATATGAAGATGTTCCAGCAGCAGATAAGGAAGATTCTCCAATTCTTCAGTCCCTTGTAATGAGCACAACAGTTCTGCAGCTCATTAAACACCTTCCATGAGCTTTAGAGATGGCTTCTCAAGGAATGATGGAAAATTTCATTTTAGTAATTTTATATATTTGTATTGCCATTGGGATTTTTTGAGGAATGCAATTTTGCAAATAGAAATTGAATTTTAGTAGTTTTCACTTTTTTCCCCCCATTATAAGAAACACTAGTGTATTTTTTCTGGTGTATACTGGAGGGCTTTCTGAGGCTGTCATTGTCTTGTCTGTGGATACAAAGCTTAAATAAGTTGGCTTCAACTCCCAGCTTACTTCTGACCAAAATAAAAATTAATCAAGTTTAGAAGGGGTAAGTTGGAAGTGCATTAAAAAAAAATTATTTCCGTCATGGTTCTGTAGAGACTGAATTGCAAGACTTTCGTTTGTGTAATGCTCCTATAAACATGATTTTGATATTTGTAGTAATTTGTGTGATTTTAGCAGGGCTTTATCACAGGAGGATAGTGCGCACGGTGTAGTCCTCACATCAGTCCAGATTAGCAGAGCCTCTTACCCAAAAACTGTGGCCATTCGAAGTTGAAAGTGGGATGGTAATTAGATGTGGTTAAGCTAAATAATTGCAGATACACTGTCAAATGAAAGATAATTTGACTGCAGACTGGACCTAGAGCTTGTAGGATTTCCAGATTTCAAGCTCAGGGTTGAATGCTACCAAAAACTTTGGCCATGGTTCAAGAGCAGTTTGTCCTCAGGTGCTGGAGTTCTTATCTAGTCAGTTACTGAATAATTCTCAGTTATTATCATTATCATCCTCTTCAGTTAAATTAGGAGGCTCTGCTATGGTAATAAAATAAGACCCATTATCTCCAGGGTGCACTGAGCACTGCTTTGGTTTCTCTTCTCCACCTGTAATGTTTAATAGCTACAGACAGGTTTAATTATGAGGCCACATCGTATTGTAAACTTGCTAATTGCTCTGAGCCAGCGTTACCAGAAGAATCTACAGGAATATTCTTTTTATCATCATAACTGGAGAAATCTTTATTGTCTGGGCATTGGAAAGAGAAAGTGATCCTGAGGGTTTAAAAAACATCTCCCCTTCTCTGGCTCCTGGCTCCCCTCATAGAGTAATGAACAAAGCTGCAGATTTTTTTGTTTTTTGAAAGATGCTCCTGCACGTGAGGTTTTGATGTTACAAGAAGCATGATGGCAGAGAGGTGGGATGCAAAGCAGGATTTTAAACATATTCAGTACTTCTGCATGACTCTAATTCAATGTTAATCAATTAAGAAGTTGAAAAAATTCACTGTTCACACAACAATCTGCACTGTAAGGGATGATTGTTTCTGCTGCTGGTTCTCAGCATCTTCATAAGGACAAGTAATTTGGATTTTGTGTGTTTCTTTCTCAGCATGTCTTTAAGATTTTTTCCTAAGTATTTTTAAGACACTGAAGCACTTAGCTGAACCTTCCCAAAACTTTTGCCTGTGCAAAGTTTCTTCATAAAGTTAGAATCAAATTGAAGGCAAACAGGAATTTTGTATATAGCAATTCTCACCTCTGCTTATGATGTAAATGCTTACCAAAGCCTAAATTACCAGGATTTTTTTCCCAGAGTAATATTTTGGAGAAAATAATGGAACAACTTTCTGAAGTGTTATGCTTGGATTTCTTTTTTCTATCAAAAATTGTTTGGTTGGAGTGTGTGATGATCAGGAGAATCTGACTGATGTTTGTGAGGAACTGAAAAAGCCTGACAAAAAATCCAATCCAGCCTAAATGGAAAATAATTGTGGAAGAAAATTCCTTGAGTGTAACTGCACACACAGCAGGGCTCCACTTAAGCCAAAACACTCCTACCACAAATTGCATTTTTATGCACTGAAGACACCTGGTGGTTGCATCCATAGCCAGCTCTGAGAGAAAAATTGGTTATTCAGGGAAGTTTTTCTCTTGCTAAGACTTAATTACCACCTTGAGCCATTCTATTTTTATGATATTATTAAGATATAAATGAGATATTTTCGATCTCCAAATGGTAATTCAGATTTTTTAATTTTGTTTTTTAACTCAGTCCATGGATTTGAGACACTGCAAGAGTATCGTTTTGCTGTAAAAGCATGTTTCAAGGGATAGTAAATGCTAAATAAATATAAAATAAGTATTTGTCACAGTAAGGAATGAGAGTCCTAATCCTAAACTTTATAATTAAGAAAGGGAGATGGCAGAAAAAGATGTCACCAGATGAGCACTAATTTGCACTGTCTCTAGTAACTCAATAACTTTGCTGAATCCTAAGAGATGTCAGGTTTTAAAAAATTTTAAAACTCTCATTCAGTGCAATTGAATTCAAATAACTTAATCAATTTAAACACGACTAGCACAGTTCTCTATATTAGATACAATTATTTTGGAGGAAAAGGCTCCAAAAACATGGGGTGAAATTGAGACCTGAGGATTGCTATAAATAGAAACTTTCTCTACCTGATTCAGTCCCCTTTGTCACTGCTTTTGCTACTTTACTGAATGCAAGTGAAAATTAAAACCCAACCATAATCTATGCAATGTTCTTTCTGTCCCACCTCAGTTTTTCTTCTCACAAGACCAACGTTCTATTTCGGGGCTGCATTTTTCCTGTTTGCAGGAAACCACAGAGTGACACACAACGTTCTGAGAGTGGGCTCCAGGAAGTCTGCTGAAAATTACCTTTTAGCACTGTGTGAAGGAGGTTTTAGTGCCTTAAAGAAACAGCAGTGTTCCAGTGTCCCATCAGCTCCTTGCCTGTCACTGGTGATCACAGAGCTCGGGATTTGCCGCTGTACCAGCCAAAGTGGGCCCTGCAGCTTTACTCCTATAATTCCCTGTCAGAGGAGGGGTCAGCTCCTTCATTTTAATGGAACTCCTTCACAACATGAGATTCTTTGCATCTCCCCACTTTTCCCTCAGCAGTTTCAGTTTCAGGAGATGAGCTAAACCTTGTTAAACTAAAGCACACATCCTGAGCCAGGTTCTGAATTGTTGGCTGAGCTTGGGTGCTCTCACAAGGGGCCTCAGTTCATTGTTCAGAGCTGGTTAAAGCTCCACTTGGGGGTTTGTTGTCTGTTGGATTTGTCTTCAGGTAATGACAGGCTTCAGAAATAAGGGGAGGGAGGAAGTAATTTAGAGCTAATTATAGAAGAATTAAGGTGAGAAGGTGTCAGTTACTGCAGTGAAATCAAATGCTGAATTGGAGCTATTTTGTACACTGGAGGACAGATTAAAAAAAACACTTGAGGCAAACCAATATACAAACCCCTCCCAAGAACATTTGAAGTCCCTGAATACTTTTCTTACAGCTCTGAACATAACTACTGAACAGTATTTTCAGCTGAGCTGCAGTAGCTCTCTGCATTCCAACTCTCATCCTGCACTTTCTGCTTCTACCTGAGATGTGCTTGTAGATATGAAAGAGGTGGCCACACAAGCCACAAATTCCAAACCCCTTGTAAAAAAAGTGGTGGGATGAGGAAAAAAAAAGCAGAACTGTCAGAGATTGTCTCTCCTTCAGCCTATGCAAATAACAAATGTCAGACCTAATTAGCAGTATCACTGTGGCCTGAAAGCTGTGTGTACTTGATCCTACTGCATCCTGGATATGGATTGAACTGGCTTGATTTAGTTAAAAAGGTAAAATGTCACCATCAGAATTTAGCATGGCCTAATTACTGAACTTTAAATATTTGCTTCACCTGGTTCTGCATCAGCTTCCACAGAAATCCTCACTGATACATTGATTTTGCAAGTGTGTATGTGCTGTTTCATACACGAATTGTCCACACAAGAAAATTTTACAAAGGGTATGTTTATTTCTATTCTGCTTTTCCATTTCACAATAAAAAGCACTTGATCTTAATGTGCTGTGACCTGGAAACGACTGAAAATGAGAAAATAATGGTTCATAAATTCATCAGTCAAATTCATCATTGATCCATCCTGAGATGTCAAGACAGGTCAGAATTCAGGAAAAGAAATGTGTAAACAATCAAACCCACGCTTGATGATAATTTTGATGGGTTGATGTTATTTGCTCAATTTTCATGAAGTCCCCAAGGGAGAGGGATCAAACTGACCTTTTTGGATTCTTCCACATTGCAGAAGCCCTTCCTGAAAAGATCTGAGGCCTTGGGTAGCTGCAAGATCCTGTACCTACAAATGGTTAACTGCAGTGTCAAAATGCACAACAATCATTCCACCTGGTATTCACTTGGAGCAGAAGGCATCATTAGGGAATTTCTCTCACCATGAAGAAAAGCAGGAATTGACAGGAAGCAGAGGTTTTGTATAACCAGTCCTGAAACAGACTTCAGTGTCATTGCACAGGTAAATCAACCAAATGCTTCAATATCTGATGTAACCTTAAGCTACAGCAGCAGCTTCTTAAATTTTCCTGTCCCCATCCATTTCTTACACCACTCTATGGTAACTACCACAGGTTCTTAATCCACTTGATTGGTAAAATAAGAGATTATGCATAAATTCTATAAAAAAGGAATACCTTTATTTTTTTTTTAAGAGACCGTTTTTTCATTACCAAGTGAAAACTTTACAATGTAAAGTATTTCTCTTCAGTATTGTTTTAATATAAAAACTTAAATCACTTACTCTTGTCTTACTGTTCCTACAGGAAGTCTTGTGGCACTGCAGGACCCAGGTATCTTCAGCCTCACTCTAGTATCTAATCATAAGTTCATGACTTATTTTTTTAAATAAAACCATTTCTGTGACCACTCATCATCAACAAAACATCCCTACCACCAAAACAAAAATAAAGCATCTTCATTAGACCAAAAGAGACTAACAGCACTATTACAGTGAGACACTTTGTTAAAATAAAAATATTTTGAAAGTTAGACACGACTTTAAAATTGTACAAAGACAACAAGCACTCAAATTACACAGAGTAAGTAGCAGTGAGTACAATGTGAATGCAACAACAGTGAGCCTTGCTTCTTTTTTATGTAAATATAAATAGAGATTATCCTAGCCAAACTTCCAGCTTTTTTTTTTTTCCTTTTTCCTGGAAATCAGCTCATTCTGCTGCAAAACATAACAGGGAGCATCTCACTCTTCAGTTCAACAGAATTACTAAAATGGGCTCTGGCTAAAACCAGCCTTTCTATCATGAGAATATCCCATACTGGGCAGAACAAGTTTCTCTCTCCATTGAAAAACAATTCCCTTTTCATTATGCTGAATGCTTCACCTTCTCATGGGACCTGCCAAATTACAGGCTTCAAAATGATTAAAAATCTTGACGTTTGCTCCTGTTTTTTCAAGAACATGCAAGCTGAAACTAGCATGGTGTGTCCATGTAAGGAGTCACACAACAGGGAATGCTCCTGTTTGTATTTCACTCTTTGCAAGTGTTGTTTCAAGAAAAACGCTTGGGAGTAATTTTAGCTAATCTGGCTAAATTAGTTTAAGTACTGGTCAGGGAAGAAAATATTTCTTATTTTATTTTTTTTTTCTATTACATTTAGAGTTCAAATATATTCCTAAAACCACATGGCAGAAAGTATCCCTTAGAGCTTGTCCCTACATTTGGATGTAATGTGAAAAGCTGACACTGTTACCACCCTCCCTTTACTTCTGAGAATTTTCTTCTTTACAGGAAATACATTCCTGCACAAGAAATTAATCCCCCATAGTGACGGTTCAAACAATTCCATCACAGCCTCAAAACTAGGATTTAGTTATTCTTTAGGTTTAGACAGATAAGAAAACTTCTGCTGTAAATCTTCCCTGAGATCAACAGCAATTAAAAGAAAGTAATGTTTTATCCAACTGCAGCCATCCTGGCAAAATTATGTTATGAATTTGAGTGTTTGCAGGACTCTGTTTCATGACAGAATGCAACCACTTACTCATATTTTCTTTAAAAATGTCTTGATGATTTGGGTTAAGTTAATGATTTTAAACTTATTAATTCTTTCTAGATTACCTGGAAGTGCTTTATTTTTCACAGCTTTACTCCATTACTAATGTTTGTTGCAATGGACCAACGTCCTGATTTTCAAAAAAGCTTGAAAAGTACTGGGGCTTTATTTTTCAATGAAAATATCCTATTATAAAGACAGAAATGTCCTGCAAATTGAGTTCATTACACTTGAACATTGTTTCATTTTAATGTAAAACTGTAAATTTGAAAGCAATTTAATTTTTTTTCTTTTTTTTTTTCAGTTATTCAGAAGCCTCTTTAATGTTCCCGTGAAGCATTTCAAAATGTCTGTCAGTCAAGGGAAGAACGCACAGCATCTAATCCTATATAAAATTGTTATGGGGTGCAGCCTGGAAAATCCCATGTTAGCAAAAGCTGACTGAACTAGCCCAAATTCCTACCTTTTGACCATCCCACCTCTCTAGCTGCTTCTGTTTTCTCAATATCCCATTATTCTCCATTTGTTTCTATTCTAAGCTAGCATTGCTGAGGTTTCAATAAAGATTAAAAACTAAAGCAAGGATGTTGTTTCACTGCAAGGAAACAGCAGCCGTGAGAAAATACTTTCAGTTCTTGTCAGGACAGAAAAGGCTATTGGCAGTTTACCTTTCACTTGGCTTCAGAAGATTTATTAAACAGTTCTAGCCCAAGGCAGTTAAGGATTTTAAGCTAAACCCAAGCTTGTGCAATAAAAAATTATATTTAGGAAGGCATATCTTGATCTCTAGGATTAGATTAAAAAGTTGCTACTGTTATTTCTGTCTGAAGTCCTAGACCAGCAGTGGGCTGAGCACCCCTGGATTGATGCACATGGCTAAGAAACCTTCTGGTTTTTAGCTTTGTCTATTTATTCCAGGTTTCATAGCAGGATATGGAACACAAGTGCATTTCTGCAGATTAATTGCACAAAAAAATAGTTGTTACTAAGTATGTAAGTCTCTCTCAGCCCAGCAAAGGAGACTGCTCTAGATACAGCTGGGGAAATAGCTCTAAACCCAAAATAATCTGGTTATTTTGTGTCTTTTCAGCAATTCCTTGGTATTGCTGTAAATAAACTGCTGCAAAACTCTGCTGGGGAAAGGAAGCTGGACAACTGACTCCACTCTCAGGAGTTAAAACATCCTTATACCATTGTACCTATGAAGAGGGAGGATTCCTGTGCCCCCAGGAGATGCTTGGCACCTATCTGAACACAGAGCATCTCCAGGAGATCTAGAGCAGGCAGAGGTCAGTTTATTCCAGCATTTTGCACAGTACTCCCTCATTTTATTCCAAACCTTTATGGAACATTTGTGTAAGAAGAACTATTTGGTATCATCATTTGGAATAGCTTAGTAACTGTTTACTAGATTTTGGAGAGAGTATTACTGAAATTCTTCAATTTCCCATTTTGCTTTTTGCCAGTCCAATAGATATGGCCATGACACAGAGTAAGAAATACAGCCCAGGTCTGTAATTCCATTATAAGTTCAAAGTGTATTTGCCTTCCTACTTGTGTTTACAAGTACTGAATAGTCTTTGCAGTAACTGATTTAAAAACTATTTTAATCACTTCACCTCCCTTGACTGAAATGCTGTGACAAGGCCAGAGGTGTAAAGGACCTTCAGGGAAAGATGGAGCAGCCTCTTCTCCTGTGCACAATGAAAAAACCTTCCCAACTCCTCAATTTAGTGCCTCTGCCATCCTCAATTTAGATTTAGCTTAGTCCTGCTAGTAGGAAAAAGGCATTAATCTTCTCTGCTAAGAACTTGGTCCCAGCATAAGTTTCACTTGACAGCAGCTGCACTGCAAACCACAATCAGTTACTGGTTTGTCTACTCAGCTTTCAAATATTGGCACTGAAATGGAAGGGGGCATATGAAACCAAGACAAAGGAACAGTGATTTTAGAAAAGCAGACATGGCAAACCTGCAGAACTCCCAGCCTTATGAGAATAGTGGAGTTCAGAGGTCAGTACAAGTGACTGGCTGGTTAAGCTGGATAATGAATACATCCACAGTTGCACCAAACAGCATAAGAGAGTTCTAGAAGAAAAAAGTTTCCTGTTTCAAAACGTAAACCAAGCTTGAATAGAAAGTTGCAATAGTCCTCCCCCAACAGAGCAGTGATATTTTAACTAACCATCCTAGAGCTTCTTGCATTTTAAAGGTGCAGCACCTCTTGGTCACTCAGGGACAGGATACTGGACACAGCAATCCACTGCCACGAGTAGCAATCCCTACCACATCGTCTTCTCAGATGCGCTGTGAAGCGGGGTCCATTCAAGTGCCTTTTTCTCAGCCTCAGTTACAGCTGGACAGAACAGAGATCAGGTGTATGCCAGGGATGCTCCCTACATTCCTCATGAGCTCTACATCAATGTAGCTCTGAAGTCCACAGCAGGGTTAGCAACAATCTGCGGCACACCGCTAAATTCAGAAGTAGATTGTCATTTCTACAAGAATACAAAATAGCCTGTAAAATCAATATGTAACACTGTATATATGCATGAATATAAAAATAAACCACACCATCAATATGTAAAACTTCACAACGAGGATGAAAACAGTTCTCTTCTCAACGGTCTTCAGTGTTGATGAGCTGGTTCTCATTGTCATAGCCATCAGGCAGATAGGCTTTCCTTAGCTGCTCCGACTTGGGTATGGAGCTGCCGTTCTTGACGTAGCGGGACAGGAAGGCTCGCACAGAGGGGTGATCGGCCTTCTCCAGGGGGATATTGGCTTCCAGGCACATTTTCACAAAGTCCTGGATCACGCTGCTTTTCTCTGTCTGGGCAGTGCTATTGCACTGCAGGGAGGCAGTCAGAGTCCTTTGCTTCTTCCTGATGTTCTGCTCCTCGAACTCCGCCTTCCTCTTGGTGTGCGTTTTGGACTTGAGGTGGTCGTTGATGGCAGACTTGCGGACATGGTTCAGCACCACGTTGCAGGAGGTGCAGAAGAGCTTCCCGCCGTCCTCGTGCAGCTCGCTGCCGAACTCCGTCACGCGGTCCTGGGGGGTCACGTACAGAGCGGTCTTGGAGCGGTTCCGCGACGGCGCTGACTTCACCCCGAACCGCTCCATCGTTGCCTCCGGCCCGGCAAAGCTGGGAAACAGAACAAGAGCTCATTCAACACCCAGCCTAGCACCTGCTGACACCTAGAATACCATTGGTTACACGTAAGACACGTTTGTGACACTGCTACTGAAAGGCTTTTCATCTGGAAGTCCAGTTAATTGGGAGAATGAAGTTCCTTGTGGGTCACAGTAAAACACTTTTTTGGTTCAGGTTTTAGGTTTATTATGAGGAGTGCGTTTTGTTATTTGGGTTGTTGTAAGAGTCTATTTGGACTTTTAGTATAAGACTTTGTTAATGTAGTGAGAGGGTTTTTTCTGTTTGATTTTTTAATAGTATGTATTGTGAATCTGTTAAGACTGTGGTGGATATATATGTGTAGCTATAAGGTATTAGATTGTAAGTATAGAAAGTGTTTTTTAATAATTGTTTGAAGTTATCCTCACACTACTAATACTGTGGTGACTCAACAGAACCCTCAGAACTCAATCTGGTAATCACTTACACAAAAATACTTTTTGCTTTTCCTGAAGACCCTTTTTTATCCTTTATACTTTAGGGCAAAGGGTAATTTCTTCTTAGAATTTTCAACATATTTGACAGTTTCTTAATTGTTGAGTCAGTGTTTTTTCTGTGTATTATAGCAAGCAAGAAAACCAGTACTGTCACTTTTAAAAGGCAATAACTCCCAACAAAAAACAACCCCAAACCAAAACCAAACTAAAGCTTTGCCAACACTTGTTTGGAAACAGCCCTGGTTTTTAAACCATAGCTATTAGATTGAACCTGGAGCTTAGAGCAAATAATTTTGTCACTGCAATTACTGCTGGAACAGCCTAATGTCAACATAGAATTGCTTCTTTTGCAGTGCAAAATAAGAAACTGTATTTTCAAAGAGGTCTAAGCATCACTCTAAACCAGACCACGTCACCAAAGCAGCCAATAACCCAGTTAAGTGCTCTGAAATCAAACAGGACTCGTGTCCTTTTGTTGTTGAGGTATGGAGTAGCTAATGCAAATCTCAACTAAAGATAATTTAACTCCTTTTTAAAGTAAAGTTGAAGTCAAGTAATAGCTCTGTTCAGGTTTGAGGTTTTCTGAGCAAAATTAATGGTCATCACATTAGCCACCTATTTCCTTAAAAAAAAAAAAACTCAAACAAAAAAACCCTAAAAGGCAAGAATGTTTCTTCTAAGTATCCAGATACCTCGGATGTACTTCTCCGTATTTATTTTTTTCTGTAACCCAGTTTGCTGTTGCAACATTGAAAAAAAAAAAAAAAAAAGGTTGAATACAGTTTCTGCTGTCCAGAATGGTTTTTGCCCGCCCTGGAACTAAAGAAGTAGAGAATTTTGTCTGCAACACTGTCTTTTTTTCTTAAGCCGTTGCTACATTAAGAGATTACAAGCCTCTGCAAAAATATGGAAACAAAGATCTTGGTATTAGCTACTTTCCTAATGAATTTTTTTTGCCCTCACTGCTCTTTGCAGACCTGTAAGTCTTAGGCTGATACAAAGACAAACAATCTTTATCCAGCATCGATATAACCTTCTTCATTCTTTTTCTTGCTTTATATATGAGTTTCCTAAGCAACCATTTCCTGAAATCAAGCAGAAAACAAGTCCTAACCCAACACAAACTTGTTGCTTTGGCTTCTGAAAGGCCAAAAAAATACTCTCCCGCCAAACCAGGTATTTGTAGTGCTACTGCAGCAGAATCTCTCGGGATTCTGAGAGCAGCAGAACACAGGATTTTCGGTAGGCCTATTTTTTTGGCGGGGAGAAGGTGGCAAATTTTGGCGTGGTTTCTTTGCAGAGGGCTGCTGCCTCCCCACCTCGGGGTGCCCACGGATCCGCTCTCCGGGACGCTCCGGGCGAGGCGGCGGCCCCGGGGCTTCGGCTGTGACCGCTGTCACCGCACCGGAGCCGCTGCCAGCCCCGGAGCCGCTGGGTGAGGAGCACAGCGAGTCTGCATCTCCACGAACCGGGCGCGCTCCGCCCGCGGACCGGCACCAGAACTCGATGCGTTCCTTGCCCGTCCGTGCCTGGGCTGCCGGCGCCGTGTGCCCCGCGCGGGTTAAACGCGCACAGCCCGGCCCGGCACAGCCCAGGCCCCGCGGCTGCGGCCCTTCCCCGCAGCGCGGGTGTTTCCCCGCGAGGCCCCGCAGCCTCCTCCCCACGCGCGGATCCGCGCAGGCCCCGCGCCAGCCACCATTACCCGCAGCGGCCGCGCCGCCCGCCCGGGGCCGCCCCGGGGCTCCTCCGCCGCCGCCGCCGCTCCGCGCTGGGCCCCGCCGGGCCGGGCCGGACGCGCCGCTCCGCCACAGCCGCACGGCCCCGCCCCCGCCGCCAGAAGCCACTCGCGGATTGGTTCGCCGCGGAGATGGGCGAGGCTTGCGCCCAATTAAGAGTGGGGGGCGGGCGTGAGAGCGCTGATAGAGGCGGGCGCCGGCCAATCAGAGCACGGGCGGCGGCGCTCAGCGGACGGGGCATCGGGCAGGAGGCTGCGGAGGGGGGCGTGACAGACGGGGCGAGCAGCCAGTGGGAAGGCGGGACCGAAGTAACGACGAGACTTTTCCACCAATCGCAGCGCGCTCCTGCGAAGGGGCGGAGGCAGCGGACAGCGGCGAGTTGATGGGCAGGACTGGCGGGCCAATGGAAGCGCGGCGCGGCGGGGGCGTGGCCGGACGCTTGGCGGCGCGGCGGGGGCGGCTCTTCCGGCGCGGCGGGGCGGGGCGGGGGCGCTCGGTACGCGCGGGGCGGCGGGGCCGCCATGGCGGAAGACGAGAGCGACCAGGAGTCGGAGCGGCTCAGCGAGGAGCTGGAGGCGCTGGCGGCGCCGGGGCTCCCGGCCGGGCTGCCCGCTCTGCTCCGCAGCCAGTACTACTGCCGCCGCTTCTGCCAGGTGAGCGCCGCGGCGCGGGGGGCAGCGCCGGGGGCAGCGGCGGAGGTAGCCGGGCCGGGCCCGCCGCGCCGCCGGGCCGAGGAGCGGGTGCGGGGCGCGGCCCGGGGGAGCGGGGGCCAGGCCGGGCGGGCAGGGAGGCTCCCGGGGGGAAGGGAAGGAAGGCGAGGCGGGTCCCGGCCGGGGCCGGAGTGGGAGCGGGCAGGGAGAGCCGGGGGCGGCTGCGGGGACACGCGTGGTGCTGCCGCTGCTGCGGGCAGAGCCATTCCGGGTGGCCTCGCCTGCGTGGCGGAGGGAGGCAGAGAGCAAGAAGGGCCTCGGGAGCAGTTCTGTTCTCGCTGACCGGATTAGACCAGGGTGTTTTATGATTTTTAGGGTTTTGTCCTTTGAAAAGCGGCGTTTTCTCGATGCGGGCCCGGAATTCTTGTGCTCCTCGCAAGCCCTTTAGGTGTGCCTTACAAAGTGACAAGCACCAACAGGTTGCTTTTCCTGGTTGCTTTCATCAGCAGCTGTGGAGGGGAACATTAGTTACCTTTGGTGTGTTCCAGCCACGCCACTTCCTGCTGCCCAAAACACAGCCCAGAGGTTATTTTATATAGAGCTGCTTCATTTGACCAACTTTTTGACTTACCTCACCACTACAGCTGTCCTCTGCCATCTACAGAAACGCGATGCCAGGTTCTCACTTTGTTCATATTTCATCGTTCAGTGAAACGTCCTGTTTGAAGTATTATTTACTGTTAAACGTGCTTACGATAATCTCGGGGGGCATTCTGCTCACTAAGCCCATAGGTTGCTTTTTGGGGCTGTTTGATCCTGTCATGTTTTCTTCTGTTTCATGATCTCTCAAAAATTGTGGAGCCAGTAAAAGAAGAAGCAAGTGTTTTTGGAAGTCTGGCATTTTCTACAACTCTAAGGAATGACAACCATGTTTGATTATGTTGGCTGGTTGGAAAGACATTTACTTTTGCTCAACCCTGGGGTTTTTATCTTAAATTGTTGTCTCTGTGCTTACTGTATTCTGAATTTATTGTGTTGATTAAATACAGACAAGGTGATAGCTTCATGTACCAATGCCAGTCCCAAGGGAAGGTATGAATTAGTAGGAAACAGAAGAGGACGAGAGCAGAGGAAGAATTTTCCTGTGAAATAGTTGTATCATAAGTGTTTTATGTGTTATGTATCTAGTGTTGACTTCTGCAGATTTTTTGTTTTTTTGTGTAGGGAGAGTGCCAAAACCTCTCCCCTACTTTGAGCTGATGAACCCTCCAGAAAAGCAGCCAATGTTCTGAGGACGGAAAGGGCTCTGCTCCTTTTCTCTTAAACTTTCTTTTCAACAATGCATAGTTTAAATAATCCTGATGAGAGTAAGTTAACATATTAACAGTTTGTCCCCAGGGTTTCTTTTTTTAACTTGTTTTGTGTAAATTTGGCCTGGTGTGAACAGCAGACATGTGCTCAAGGTAATCAGTGTTTTGTTTAAGCATGTGTTTTAGCAATGGTTTTTTTTTCTGCTGATTTAACTCTGCAAACACAAGATCATAAGGGTTGTGCTGGTTTGAATAGCCTGTAGCTCTGTGACATTTATGGGTTGACAACAAATGAAGTTGTGTGTGCTCCACATGAGCTCATTTTTCCTCCTGGGAGTGACACTGTGTAATTATACATGTAATATATAGCTGTACTTTTCTATCCAGATCTCCTGAAGGACATATTTGGCTGCTGTGCAGACTGAGCCTTCCCACCTCACTCCACTTTGCACTGCTAACACAGTTTTGCTTGTCTTTGTACTCCTTTGGCCTTTCTGAAGGGTCCTAGTTTGCCTCCTGTGCTCCTTGTTTTGTGTCCTAAGTAGAATAGCAGTTGTAGAAATAGTTGCTTAGCGATGGTGCAGTGAATTTGGACTCCCCAAAAGAAACATTGTTATTTTTCAGAATAACAACCTATCAAAACACTTGGCTGTGCTTCAGACATGGTGTGGAGCTTGCTGTCACCTGAAAATAATATTGTTTAGATTGCTTCTAGTTAAGCTGATGAAGTCTGTGAGCATCTCTCAGTAAGAAGTACAGGAGAAATGAAGCAAGGTGTAAATAAAGCCTTTTTCAGTCTGCAAATCTGTTTTCTGTACACAGAAAATCCTACTGATCTTTAAGAGAGTGGCTTAGAGCTTGAAATCCATTAGTGTGCACATATTTTATCTTTAAGTGATGTTAGAAAGGTAAAAAACCTGCTGTAAACAGGCAGATTCAGTTCTCTTGAGGCCTGGAGTATTGTAGCTTATCTTGACTTTTGGATCAATTAAGTACCAGTTAAAAAAGATGAGGTGTCAGGATTATGACAGCATTTTCCATAAATTTCTGGGTAATCACAGTTTAGGGATACAGGAATGCAGCTGGAATGTGGCATCTTGAAGCCCATTTATAGTTTTGGGATCTGTGTCTTATAGGTGTTTGTGGTCATAGAGAGTCATTACAGCCTGAATCCTTCAAGGCAATATGTAATAAAATGTTTTCTTGGAATTATTTGAGATTGATGACATGGGCAGAGCAGAAATCAAGCTTTCTGTGGCTGGAGGGGAAAAAAGACAGTTGGAAGATGAGTTAAGTGCCCCGCTTATGCATCTCACCAGCTGTTTCTGTGTTACTTTCTTCAATTTGCTGATGTGGCTTTTCTTCTTATTTGTGGAGTTACAAGCCCACTTGGATGTTGGGAAAAGCAAATCTGCTGTTCCCAGCTTTGGCAGGCAAAATAACAATGCATCTGTAACTACTTTGTAAGTTAAAGACATTTGAAAGGTGGTACCTAGAAGAAACTCCCTCAGCCTAAACGTTTGGAGGAGTTTCAGCTTGTGTTTGTATGCAGAATTTGAATTTCTTTCATGAGGTTTCTCAGCCATTGAGAGGTTCCTGTGAGACAGAAACACAAATGGTGAAGGGCAGTGAAAACAGCATACATGGTGACTTTTTAAGTATGAGGGTTAAAGGGAATATTTTGTAACTGGAAGGACAAATTTCCAATTTTATTTGGCTTAAAAACAAACTTTAATGGCAAGCTGGAAAATGGATGTAGCTTCTTTCATTGCAATGGAAGTGGGTACAGTTTTATTAACTATAAAAAGAAATCAATTTCTTTTTTGGGATATTTTTCTCATTACTTTAAATACTATCAAAATATTACAAGCTGCTTGCAGCATTTCTGTAGTTGTCCTCAGGGCTGCATAACTGTACTAGATGTTTTTTTCTGTTGTTGGTACTGACTGGAATAAACACCAGGTGAGTTCATCTCAAGTAACAAGGTGATGCTGTGAGGGGTAAACACTCCTTGATCTGTTCTTCCTGTGGCATCAGGTTACAGCCTTCCAGCATGATCCCACTTCTGAAAGAAAGATTACCTCCTTTGCTTACATTAATTGGTGGAAAAACAATTCTTGGGCTTATAAAAAAGTTAAGTAGTAAAATATAGTAACACAGCAGAGAAGATAGTGTTTCCTGGATTTATTTTAGCAGGCAAAAAAGGGCATGGAGGGGTGTGTGACTCAACTGTTGTTGGTCTTGCTTTGTGGTGATGGAAGTAAAAAAAATATACAACTTTATATGTTTGTTCTTCTGACTTTGAGGTTAATGTAGTTGCACACTTTCTGTACCTAAATTTGAAAGTATTTGCTTTTGTCTCTTACTCTGGACTTTAGCTCGTTAGTGGTTAAGTTGTTTTTATTTTAAAAATCAAAACAAGTGCAAAGAAAACCTCCCCAAACCTTTAGGTTATGCCAGACTTTTTTTCTTTTATCAAAATTTGGACCTTTGGGATCCATATTTGCTCTACATACACCATTTTAAGGCTCAGCTACACAAGTCTTGCTCACATGAATACTTCTAGTGAAAAATGATTTCTTCAACATCCTTGAAGCTTATGTCTCTGAAAAGGCACAATCTATAGTTTTTCACCTCCTATTTACTTGTGTATTGATTTGTGGTGTTGATGTTTTGGGGTTTTTGTACTTTCCTGAACAAATATGCTTTATCCTTGTTAATGGCTCAAATTTTAAGAGCACCATTGTAAGTAATATTTAACTTTTTCAGGGTTTTGAATGTTGGTATTGCTTGTTACATGAATGCTTGCAATGGGCCTATTATATATTCCAGGAACTAAATTTCAAAGAGTACCATAACTACTTGAAACAATTTAAATTTAAAAATCAACATGTCATGGTGTTTTTTACATTTGGGACTGGTGGAAAACAGTATGTTCAGTGTACTTATTGGTAGTTTAGTATTGTGTTGCTTGAGTTTGAAATGAATTCATGTTCAAAAGGAAATCCTTATGAAATAGATGTGGCAAAACCACGTGGTTTTTGATGCCACGGTGAGCTTCCAGTTGTGGTGAGGATTTACCTGTGTGTGCAGAAGGCTGTGCTTAGTCTGGGATAGGTAGTGTCACTCCTCCTTCCTCTGACACTTGATGGGAAAACTGATAAGGGTTTGTCATGCAGAACTGGGCTCTGGTGGGTGAAGTGCACTTGACTCCTCAGTCAGTTCATGAGAATTCACAATAGCAGTTGATTTGCAACCTCTTTATCTGAAGATTACTCCTCCAGGCTTCTAGTCTTCAGTGCTCTTGTCATTAACATCATAAAATCTTTTCTTATTCACATACTCAGGGTAGTTCTCATCACCTTTTGTGCCTGCTGTCCTTTCAGCTTTACCCTGGGAAATGATCTCCCTGTTTTACAAGTAGGATTAAGGGGTTACTATTTTCCAAAAGAAACATTTGTGCAATACATTGTAGGCTTTTCTTGATCTTTGTAACATCTTACTTTTCTGAAACTTTCGTCTTTGACTCTTTCAAACTTCTTGGTATTGCTACTTCTCCAGGTTGTAATGCCTTTCATTAAGCATAGCTTTTGTATGGAAAAGGCTTCCCCAGGTTTTAATGCCTTTTCGTTAAGTATAGCTTTTGTATGCTCATTGTTTTTCCTTGGAAAAATGCGTCAGGATTATAACTTAGAAAGGAGTTACAGGTTTTTATACCTAAGGGGAGGATCTCCATTGAGTAATGCTTCTGTCTGATGGCTTTGCTACTTGGGCTTCTTCAAGTTAGAGAAGGCACACTTAGTGGAGGAAGTAATGCAAAAATCCAAAAGTTCTGTCCTTTTATTTAGATGAGGAAAAGAAGTAATTGTCCTTTTTCACTGATACACCTAATGAATTGTATTTTACTGGTTACCAGTGATGTGGATGTGAGCATTTGTGTGTTGACAAGATTGGCAGCTCTTGCTCATACGTGAGCAAAACAATTCCTGTAATTAGTTGACTTTCATTTGGGGGGCAAGGTGCTAATCAAAAGATGAGGATGAATATTTCTACTTTTCAGTATAGATGTTTATCTCTCATCTGTAAATCAGTGCTCCAATCAGCCCAAACTGCTTTTCTAGAGTTGATGTATAATTTTCAGTGTTGTGCAAGTGACAGACTGTAAACACACATGACTTTTTGGCTGGCTAAATGTAATGGGCATATGGTAGCCAATCTTGGGAATTGTTCTTGCCTCAAGCAGGCTGAGGAGATGGATGAGATTTTGGTGATTAGAGTAGGGGGGGAAGCATTTAGTTTTAAGGGTAGAAACTTGTCTCATGGATGTGTCATGCTGTTGCTGGGTGATGTATTTTCTTTTGCCAGAAGTATGATTATGTTTGGTTACTCCTTATGTAATATTCACATGTGAATTGCAGTAAAGCCATTGCTTACATATTTTAGTATAAAGCAATTTTCTACTTTTACATGTCAAGTAATATTTCATAATACCCTAAAATCATAAGGCTTTTCCTACTCTTTATTTGGATAGTAAAATCCTTATTTGTAAGGACATGGTTGGCTTGTTTGTATTTAGAAACAAAACAAAATGCTCTTCATCCACTGAACAGGTTCAAAAGACAGTTAAAAAGCTGTGATTGTTTCTTGTGATGTTTCCAGGAAGAGTAAATGTAGTATTACTCAAGTTCTAGAGCTGAACTTTGGTATCTGAGCTGCTCTGGTATTTCTGCTGATGAGGCAGCTGTGGTGGGTGCTTTTAATTACGGATTTTAATTTTCAGGAAACTTTCATTTTTCTGAGCTTGCCCTTTTTGGGTTTGTCCTCTCATGTGACAACCCTTACATATGTTGATTATAATGAATGACAACCATTATATTTGCCAAGAAGCTTTCTATGTGAAAACTATAAAGAGAAAAACTCAGAATTGTTGTGTGTTTAATTCTGTGGACTTTACTGTTAAATCTCACAAGACGCTATGGGAGTAACCTTGTTTGAAATCTTAGTTATGATAAACTTTTAAAATTGGTGGGGTTTGTAGTTTCTTTTTGTTATTGTTGTTGTGTGGAGGAATAGGAAAAGCTGTAGCAACTTCCAGCCTAGCACTGCATAAAACATTTGGGGTTTGTGTCCTGTGTATTTGCAAATCTAATTATTTGCAATGCTGTTTCTCTAAAGTCTTTGAAATACAGCCAAATAACTTTATATGTGCATATTTAATCACCTAAAATATATGTATAGAATTAATCAGTTATAACTTTATATGTGCATATATAATCACTTAAAATATATGTGTATAATTAATCAGTTAAGCATAATAATCCAAGAAAAGCTATTGTTTTCACTGCTGTAGTCCAGGCTTTTAATTACTGCCTTGTTATTTTTGGGGTTAGCTGCCTTAGCTGTGTGCTCAGAAATTTTTGATCAGTCTAGTCTTGATTTTTTTAATGGGACACATCTGAGTCTTGGATTGTCCTCTGAGTTATTAAAAGCTATTAAAGGAGGGGAAGCAGTGTATTGGGTGGGAGAAAGGTGGAGCTGAATGGGGGGTTTGGTGTCAGGAAGGTGCTTTAGCCTTCTTTCAGTGCTTTGATCTGCTCTGAATGAGAGAGGGAAAACAAAAAGGCCCAGTCCCTTCATGGTTATTAGCAATAGCAGGTACAGACAGACTGGAGGGTGATGCTTTAAGGATATTAAAAATTACACCCTACCAGAGACTTTGAAAGCACCTGTTGCAGAAATTCACATAAAAAGGGTTGCTTCCCTTCTGATTTTCTTTCCTGTGTATTGAACAAGGCCACTGTGCTTTGACAATGTTCTTCATTGTATTGAAATTGGTGTGCCTGTTCAAAATGTGCTGATTAACTTTTATTTATGTTTTGCTTTGCAGTCCTGTTTCAAAGCATGGCATCTGGAGTATTTTGTACAAAAAAAGAGAGCTTGGTTTCTATTACATAAAAAGTTATGCCATGAGATTACTTAAAAACAGACATTAAGTATACATTATTCCCTGCCCCTTCTTCTGTATAGAATGTGTGTGAAGTGTGGTTTGGAATTTATTATTTTATACTTAGTTTAGCTTTTTGTCCACACACTCTCCAAAACGCCATCTTTTCCTGATTGTTTCAAGTCTTCTGAGAATTCACCAGTTAGATTTCTTTTTTCCTGTGACTGATGAATTCATGATTTCAGGTTATCTACATTCAGGAAAAATTTGCTAAAATCCTGAGCAGTTTGGGATGGGGGGGACTGTTGCTGTGAATGTGTTTTGGTACATTTGAGTTGCAGACCAACTGCCAGGCCAAGGTGGTGTCGCTGCTGTGTTCCTTTCTCTGCTGGCTCTGCTATTTGTGTGGCAGAGGAGCTGGTGCAGACTGGGACTCATGGCTTTTTTTTGGGGAAAGGCTGTTCCTTGCCCATTAATTCCTAATTGAGCTTACATTACTTCAGATGAGTGCTGGAGGTGCAGTGAGGGCTGTACAGTAGGACACAAAAGGTTGTTTTATTGCTTGAAATAATTTATGAACATATCTATACTGTGCCCATCGGGTGCAAGCATTGTGAAACATCCTGGTGGGAAGTGATGCTTTATTTCCACCTTTGTTTGACCTTTTGGAGGCTCACACCTCTAAAGGATGTTTTTTCTTTCTGTCTGCTTTGTTTTTCTAAGGCTCTTGTGGTTTTCTATAAAAGGGATTTGGCTAAAACTATTTCAGGGAATTCTTAATAGATCTGTGAGGCAGAACTGTCTTAAAAAATGTTTAGTCTTCTTAAGAGGAAGAGTATTTATCTGCAAGTCTGCTAATTCTTCTTCAGTTGACTTAGATATTTGCTGCACTAAGCTAACAGTTTTTCAAACAAATTACTGAAGTAAGTTTGGAAAACTTAGAATCTACATACAAGTATGGATCCATCTCAGCTTCCATTGCCTTAGATCCAACCTAGGTCTAAATAAAGCCAAAATTACTCCTTTGATCAGATAAGGAAGAGTGGCTGGAATGTTTGTGACTGTTGACATAAAGGCTGGAAGACTGCAGGGTACTCTTTCCCCTCTTGGAAAGTTTTTAGACTAGAACGTTTGGATGTTGTTACAGACTCTCTAATTTGCATCCCCTTGCAAAATAAAAACTTGTGTTTAAATGCAGAGAGCAATATCTACTGTGGCACAGCATAAGAAGAAGGTATATCCTGTCTTATAGTCTGAAAAGAATAGCTGAAGGTCCCTTGTGCTATTCCTTTCATGATATAGGTCATAAACCAGAAAACAGTCACATCTTTTAGGTTACAAACTCTGCTCCTGAGGGAGGAGGCGAGAAGGTAAAGCAGGTATAGCATTAACTGCTTCCTCTTTCTGACCAAGGGGAATGTTTTGCATAATAATCTGTATTTCCATGGTTTCCTAGGTTGTTGAAGACTATGCTGGGAGATGGCAGGTCCCTTTGCCTCAGCTGCAGGTGCTGCAGACGGCGCTGTGCTGCTTCACGTCTGCCTGTGTGTCCTTCCCAGCCGAATGTGAGCACGTGCAGTATGTACTGAGTAGCCTTGCGTTGTGAGTACTTCTTCTTTTTTGTTATTCCTTCCTTTACAGTAGCATAGCAAAAGGGTTTCAGATCCTCAGAGCTCCCCAGAGGGCTTTTACAGAACCAAGAACTGATGACTAGAATTTAGTTTTGTGCTTTTTGTGTCCTTGTTTAATATTCAAGTTGTCTATGACAGTGTTTTGTCATAAGGGATGTCTGGTAAAATGAATAATCTAAGAAATAAGTGATCATCATAACCTTATTTTGGAGTATTTGAAGACCAGCCTTTACCAGTAGGTAATTTAAAATAGTTTATCTCAAATTTTCACTTCTGTACTTCTAGTGATGTAATAAGCAGAGTACTTCTTAAGATAAATTTCTTAAGAAAGAAGTCAATTACTTTAAAATTGTATGGATTTTTATGTTTGAGTCATCAAAATGCATGTGGGAATTACTTGTCATGCAGTTAACTGTCCCAAAGTCACATTCAGCTTCAAGAATTGCGGGATGTTCTGTATAAGTTTTGCTCTAATTTCAAGTTTCTTGATGCAGTGATCATTTTCCCACATGAAGACGGGAGGTGTCAGGGTAATAAGTGCATAAGGAAAAAGAAATGCTGTTTTGAAATGCTGGTGAAGCTTCACTGTGGACATTTCCTGTTTTGTGTGTGTGAAACTGTTTGACAGAGGACTATTTATGGCATCATAAGACCACAATTTTCAAAGTTACATCAAAACATGGTGACATCTGTTGCAGTGGGTTTTTTCACTAGTTTTAAGGAAAAAAACCTACAAAGTTCAATCCATGTTTATATGTACTTTTAAATAGCAAAGCTTGGGAGGTAAAAAGGTGGAAATTCAGGTATTTTTTTGGATGGATACATTCTGATAATCAAGAAGTAAATTGGTCACTCAGTTCCTGTCACCCTTGTCTATTTTGATTTTTGAGACCGGGTTTACTCCATGAGATTTGCTTCCATTCTAGGATGTCACATTATTTATTCTGCTGTCTGGCTGGCACAGTTTTGCATGTGATGTGATATAAAGGGATCCCAGGGCTTAGCAGCTGCAGTTACCTGGGCAACCTTGCTCGAGTCTCTTTTGAAAATTCACTGTATATTAGGTCCTAGTTCTTGGAGAGCAAAACTCTGCCTGACTGTATTGTCATCTTTGAGATTTCCTTGGTAACCAGACAATGAAGTGTTAACAGGAGCAACTGGTTTATTTCCTATATTTAATAACCTTGCTATTCATATCAAATGAAGCAGCATCTGCATTAATATCAGGGGTTCTATAATGGTGCCACACTGGTGGTTTTAGGCAATCTTCTGATGTCAAAGCAGTGATGTGATCAATCTGGATGGATGTGAATGTGGATATGCAGTGCTGCAGACAGTTTTGAAACAAACAGTGTTGGAACCGACTGTAGTAATTTTAACTGGAGACTGGTGATGAGGAAATAAAAATATTTTGATGGCTTCCATTATTAGACCATGAGCAAGTGCCTTGATAAAGCAGAAAATTGTAGTTTAGACTTCTTCACTATTGATTTCCAGATTTTTTTTTTGCAAGATCCTCTTCTTAAATCAGTCAAAGCAAATTTAAATGCAAGCATGCATCATTTACTCTAACTAGTTTTGTCTTATTATTTAAGTTCCAGTTTGGTTGCTTGCCAGATCATGATGTGACTCATGGCTGACCTTTCCTTAGAGTCAAGTATGCTGCAAAATTTTGTTTAACATGAAATGAGCTCATGTTCTTTCAGAACCATGTACATATTTGGGTAGGGATTGTTTTTTCATTGCTTTTTTGAATTGAGTTTCACAGACTTAGTCTTGAGAGAAATTCTGTCACTGAACATATTAAGTTTGTATCTATTTCTCTAAGCCTGTTTTTGGCATAGTTAATCATTAGTTAGAAAAAAAATTACTTCAGCATAGTCTATTGAAATCTAATTTTATGGTATTTTTCCATTATTCCTATGGAAAACTTAATTTTGTCTGTGGGTATTAAGACTTTTTTTAATGCACAGTATTCCTGAAAATGTTACTGAGGAGAAAAAAAATGCCTTTAATTTGCACAATATTTTTTGAAGTCCTGCCTGTCTCTCGGAGAGTTGCTCAGTTCTTGTCTGCTGCTCTTGACTTTCTCAATCAGCAATAGCAGCTCATTAGTGTAGTGCCTGCCTGGTATTTTTTCCAAGTAGAAATGAAATTTCTCAGAATCTTCAGGCAGAACAGTAACAGTTGCACTGCAGATCCATGACTGCCAAGTTTTTGATTGAATTCACTCAACTGCATTATCTGGAAGGAAGCTTTTATAAACAAAAACCTGAATTGAATGGAGATCTGGAAAGCTGCTTTTTACCAACCTCTCTGATTCTGTAACAGGATTTAAAAGAAATAAAATGCTAGACCAGTATTATAAGATGATAAAAACCATGGAGGCCACAAATCAGTTTGAATCTAAGCAGCTGTTGAAAGTATTAGTCCTTTCTTCACCCATTTCTGCCACCTCTTTTTGGGGTAACACTTGTAAATTCATCTTGCTGGACAGAGACCTGATCTGCTTAAAAACTTGGTGGTGGTAAAATTTGAGTTGTATGAATTTGAATGCCACATAGAAGGTGAAGGTAGTTTTGTTTGCATATTTGCACAAAAGCTGCCCTTTTCTAAATAATCTTAAAAAACTTTTTTTGAAAATTAAAAAAAATTATTACCTTTAAACCAACATCTTAATAGAGAGTCTTCAGTTATGGCATGACAGGCTGAAATGAAAGAAATTGTGTTTGTAGAAAGTGCCTGAAAACAGGAATTGTTGTCCACCAAAAACCTTTGAGTGACTCCACATGGCACAAGTCTAGAATTCACAGAATTTCTAGTTTTTGGTTTGAGTGCTGCTAAAAGTAAGAGACTTAGTGTAGCTTCATTTTTTCAATTAATGTATTTAGTTTGACTTGTCACTACTTCTGTTTTTTAGGAGTTTTTTTGAATTGCTGCTGTTCTTTGGAAAGGATGAGTTCTATGAAGATCCTTTGAAAGATATTTTAGGTTCAATCCAGGTAGTGTTGCCTATTTTCATATAAATGTTTAATATTATTTTAGTAGATGTAAAGCTAGTTTTTGTGAATATGTGATCTGGAGGAAATGTGCCATTATAGTGAAAGAAACTCTGCTTGTTTATGTCATTTTAGAGCTTCATGTCATTCAGTTAATGACATGAAATCTCATGTTTCCCCTCTGGTTTTAAATACTAAATTTGAAACTGAAGCTTCATCTCAATGAAGACTTCAAATCAGCATAAAAATGGATAGTTTAATTTGTTCTATTCTCGGGTAGATTGGGACAGAGTTTTCTATGTCTATGTACAACTGCATTCTATTAATGACCCTGAATTAGAATCTGGTTTTGCCAGGTAAGTGTGTGATTTGGTTTGTTTAGGTTTTTTTTGTTTTGTTTTGTTTTTTGTTTTTTTTTTAATACCCGAAGGGATTTTTAGGGTTGTGCCACCATGAGAGGAAACTTTGTAGGGAAAGGAAGGATGAAAGCCCGGGTTGTCTCTATTAATACTGCTCATGGAACTGCAGTTTGAGAAAAAGCTCTTCTTTTGCTGTTTTTATGTTGATACCTGTCTATTACTGCTTCTCCAAATTAATGTGCCAGTAACTGTTTCTGCATCAGTTGTGTAATCAAACTGGCAGTGAAATGCAGGTAATTGTATGTGGATGGAAGCCATTCTTCTGCTGCATTTTTTTGTTTCAATATTAGAGAACTCTCTCATTCTTAAAATTTTCTTTGATTAATGGTGTTGTTGACACTTTTACGGCAAGTAATTCTTGGGGATGAGAGGGAACTTGACATGTGGAAATCATGGCTGTCTAAAGCATTCCATGCTATTACAGGCAAATATAATTCCTGTTATGTAGAGATCTGGAGAAAAATGGTTGCTTGAGGGCTGGTGACTCGTGGCTTAATTCAGTTTTTTCCCTCAGAAATCACAAATCCAGCTCAACATGTCTAAATCTGTGCAGGTTGCCATGAGGTGAAAGCTTGTCTCAGTGTGTGCCAGTAATATCTCCAATCCAAGTTGGTTTTGCATTGTTATACAAATGGAAGGCTCTTTCTGAGGGCTGTAGAAGCCATGAATTTGACCTTGAACAGTTCTCTATTGCTGTTTGTAGATAAGATCAGTTGTTGCTTTAGGGCTTTCTGTATGATCAATGAAAGACTTGGTAGCTCAAATTATTGAGTGAGGAAATACTCAGCCATGCATGGGTTTCTTGGTTTGTATCTTCGGGATAGCCTTACTGTTTTTAGACAACATGTTTTTATTCTTTCTAATTGTTTCTGTTTTTACCCTTAGGAATGTCAGAACCTTCTAAATAAATACAGGAATCTGAACCTGGAACTAGTGACTCGAATCATTCGAGATGGTGGACCATGGGAGGATCCAGTATTACAAGCAATTCTTAAAGCAAAGCCTGTGTCACAAGAATTAGGTATTTCATTTATCACAGTAGTTTTCTAGAGTACAGAGAAATGTGTTCACTTATGCCTTTTTAAAATATATAGGGTCAGGTGTTATCTGCTGGCATTGCGCAGTGTTTTAACTATTTTTCTGTAGTAAAATGTGCTGGTCCCTCTTTTGTTTGAAAGAAAGCTGAATTTCTTTGCTAATTTAAGTCTGCTCTTATAATGTAGAGATCAGATTGGTCAGACACAGGCAACTATGGAGTAGTTCATAAAATTCACAGGGTGGATTTCCCAAATATAAGTGTACATTTAAAGCATGGAGACCAACTTGACTTCAGTTAGACTCCTGAAATAACATGTTTGGAGAGGATCTGATGTGTATTTGTCTCCTGGCACTCTGACTCATTTAATTTTTCTCTTCAGTTGTAAATAGTTGTGGCTTTTCTTGGTTCTGTTTCCAATAATGCCCATGGCTACATGTGACAGCTGCTTTCTTTTTATGGATATGTAATTCCTGGAGCTGGGAAAGGTGCAGTGCATGGGAATAAAATCACTGGAATGTTAACGAAAGTTCCTAAGAGGAAAAATACCCAAGCTACAGTAAAGTCTATACTAACATGTTAAGCAACAGTGTTCACAGGGGACCTCTTAAATTTTTTTTTAGTTTGATAGTGATGGGAAATGCCAGCTCTTCTCTAGTTATTATGATGTAGTGCCTGATAGAAACTCATCACTGTTTGTGACAGTGTGTTCACTGAGAGAAAGGAAGAACATGAAAGTCAGAACAACTCAGTGAGCTGCCTTCTTAACCAGAACAAGGGTTTTGATAGCAAATTAACATCATTATGCCTTTGTTGTTCTGTCTCTTTTGTGAAACAACTGCTTGAGCAACAGATTTACTCATGATTTTTATTAGATATCTCATAAAGATCTAGTCAAATACCTACAGAAACAAAATGAAAACCAAGATGAACCTTGTTTTGTTCTGCATTACATGGTTTTGGTGATGATGGGAAATTAGGTCTTGATCTCCCTCTCTCCAGCAAAGAATTAGTTTAGTCCTTTGCTGTAATGATTCTCTTGGTCATCATGAATCCTCTCTATGATGGATAATAGTTTGAGGATGTTTGTTTTTAACCTGGCAGAGCAAGAATGAGACGTGTTGTCACTAGATGAGCACTTTGTTCCCTTTTGTTTCAGGCTGCATCTCCTTCCCCTCTGCTGAGAGATTTTCTCTCCTTTTACCTTGATATCCTCACACACACCCTTGCCACATCTCATCTGTGCTGACAAAAGTTTTATTTTAGATAATTTATATTTTGAAAGCCTGTTCTTTCTTCCTCTTGCTTCCTCTAAAATTTGATTCTTGTGAAGTCTTACACAAAGCAAACATCCTCTGCTGCTTTATAGGCTAGCAGTGTTTAGTGTGTATTTTGAAACTTGGCCATGTAGCTCCCTCAGGGGTTATTTAAATAGGAAAAACAGCCTATTATTGCTGAATCACCAACCATTCCTTGCAAAAATCAGTTTGTGTGAACTACATAATCCTGTCTGGATTCAATAACTCCATGGACAAGCTTAGGCCAAGACAAACCTCCCTGTGTCTGTCTTTCCAGGAGTTGTAGTAAACTTTCACATGTCACAATCTCTTTGGAGATGGCTGGAAACAAAGCAGTCATTGAGTTGAAAGAAAAATAGTAGGGTTGAAATATAGGAACAATCAACTTATAATGGACTAGGAAGAATGAGGTGGGCATCTAGAAGAGAACATGACAGAGTGCAGTCAGATGGAGCAGTTAATGATTTTCTGAGGTGCTGGTTGATGTCTGTTGCTCTAAAGCAAAGCATCACTGCCTGGGTAAGAATAAATGGTGTTTCTTAGTGTCTCTAGGCTTGGCCAAACACTACTATAGCTGGCAGTTGTCATAGGTTTGGGGGGGTTAGAAGAGCTCTGTGTGCTGCCCTGGGAAAATAGGACATTCCAGGACAGGGAGGGAGCAGTGCCCTGCCAGCAGCATCAGTGAAACTTTGAAAACAGAGGAGGCTGTAGGAACCCCCATCCTTGGAGAGCTCCTGCTGGCAGTGGTGTAGGGTGTGGAGGTGCCCTTTCCTGAGAGAGGAGGCTGTCAGAGTCTCATTTCTGGAGCAGAAGGGACCTGAGAGTTCCCCACACCAGATGGGAATGGTAGAACAGGGTGAGCTGTGCTGTGCAGTGCAGTTCTCCTTCGTTCAAGGGAAAAGGATGTTACAGCCACCTGTTAGATGGGCAGCTTTTTCTTACCATTAGCACTTACCAAAGCTGAGTATTTCCAGCCTTATTTTTCAGTAACGCTTGCATACAAAACAGAGGATGTAGTTCATTATCCTAAGGGTGGTAATTGAGAAAAGGAGAGGCCTTTACTTGGCTCTAAGGACTTTTCCATATAATGACTTTTTCTTGCAGTTCATTGCCCCCATTGGACACTGGCTTGCCTTTTAGTCCTCTTGTTTTCTGAGCTTGTTCTCAAAAGTGCTAATGGGAATGAGATGTTTCTTTCTTACAGTGCATCTGTTAACAAATCAAACTGAAACCTGACACGTTGAATTATACTGCTTAAATGTTCATTAGCATGGAACACTGCTAGCTTGCATAAAAATAAAGATGCTAGAGAAATCGTGGGTTTGAGGGTAAGGAATGATTGCAATCCTAAAAAAAAAAAAAGCTTTAATTGAAAGCTTATTGTACAAGTAATCTCTTCATTTTGGGGGAAAAAATTCTTTGTTCTGTTTGTGGATTTTAGTAACCATTTTTAAGTATCACTTCAAGTTGCTTGTAATTAATACAGATTGCTTCTGTATGAACTTTCAACTTTCACTGACTTTAAATTGACAGTCTTATTCTTTCTTTCTTTAAAACATGAGACACTAAAGTTGTAGCCTTGTAGCTAGTGATATTTTAAGTTTTAATCCACAGAGATACCACTATCTGTATGATCGTTTATAATAAAGATGCAAGACATGTCTTTTAGGTATTTCTGAATTTCCAGTTATTTCAATGTTGAGTATTTTCAGTATCTCACTTGAAATTATTTAATTCCAATATTAGTGTTAATATTATCTTTTAGAGCTGAAAAAAAAAAAATCCAGAAATTAGGAGCCAGAATTTAAAGGTATTTAGATAGGAATTTTGTCCAGTAGCACTTACAGAGGACGATATGTTTTCCAAGCAAGCAAAATCAAGGCATTCAAAGCTTCTTAAGGCACTAGCATGTGAATTGTAGTTAACTTTTTTCACCACTTTGAGGTCTTACATTTTAATGGATAATGAGTCTCTTGAGGTTTTTTCAAGTACTTATAATTATAGCTTTGGAGGTGATGTCAATCTTACACTTCTGACAGTCACATGGATTCTACTGCTGAGAAAGGAGGGAATTTTCTTTCTTTAAAATGCTCACATCTGCTTCTATATAATATAAATTTGACCAATACTTTGCAGCACCTTGTGTTAACTTGTTCAAACAAAATACTGAATTAGATTACTGGTTTAAGAAAAATAACAATTTCTGTTTCCAAGCAGAAGGACAGATTTCTTAAGGTATTTAATTTAATATTTGATAGACTTTTTTAGCAGAGCCTTTATTTTTTTCTTGATATTATTTGTTATTAAAAACAACATTACATTTAGATATATTTGTTGTTTGGACTTCATATTCTAATTGCCTTTAAATCTTTCTTTTCTGTGCAGTTAACAAATATTTAAGCTCTGAAAATCCACTGTTCTTTGAACTCCGTGCCAGATACCTTATTGCCTGTGAACGCATCCCTGAGGCAATGGCTCTTATCAAATCTTGCATAAATCATCCAGATATCAGTAAAGATCTGTATTTCCATCAAGCTCTTTTCACCTGTCTTTATATGTCACCATTAGAAGATCAGCTATTCCAGGAGGTATTGTTTGTCAGTATACATTTCTTTTTTACAATGAAGTGGTGCTTTATACTTGCTGTGTACGAGTTGTCAAGAGGAGCATGTGGAGCTCTGATTTTGTGGAATCAAATGTCATAAAATCAGGCAGCCACACTGGTGTTGCTCAACTTAGTGCTGGCTTAAGCTTGGAAAAGTTGAATGTGAAGTGCCTACAAATCTTGTTGACCTAAATGCAATTTTTTGGTCAAGTATTCTTGTAGATGTAGTTCCTAAATATTTTGTGACTGCAGTGTATTGACTATTTCATTATTGACAATTTTAGTAAAAGCACTTGAGCCTAATTGATGTTAATCATACATTATATAGCTTTGTTAAAGTTTTTTAATGATGCCCCAATATGTAAAATGACACTTGAGCTGAATGTGGCCCTATTTTATCACTGATAGCATTTGGTAAATAAAAGTGCTTTTCTTAACCTTGTTTTATGAAAAGTGGCAAGAACAAGCAAAGAAGTGCTTTTGTGTTGTATTTTAATTTCTCAGGCAATTATTCTGCTGGTCATTAGTCTAAGAAATATGAAAGAGCTCAAATACTTCCAAATTCTTTACTTGTAGATGTACACAAAAGCCATTCCAAAGACATCCAATGTTAATAGCAATTCCTGAAGTTTTTAGTAGAGCAAGGTCTGATTGGTTTTGATTTCATGTCAGCAAATTGATCTAAATCGATTTTATTTTAATTGTATAGCACTTGTTGAGGACTGATTGCAAGAGTGGAATTGAGATCATCTGCAACACTGAAAAAGAAGGGAAGACTACCTTAGCCTTACAGCTTTGTGAATCCTTCCTAGTCCCACAGCTCCAAAATGGGGACATGTATTGTATATGGTAAATACTTTATTTCTGGGGGAGCAGCTGAGCAGAAAATACATGCTTATTGCCAAAATGAAACTCACCTAACTTAAAAATACCAGATAAAAATGATTTTTAAATGTTCCTGGTGCTTCTGTTGTGCCTGTTTGCCCTTTTACACACAGTTGTAGACAGGGTAGCCTAGTAGTTCATAACTTGTTATTTACTGTTTCCAAGTAAAAAAAAAATGAACCTTTACATACCTTACCTAGAAATGTGGCATTTATTGTTAGCAGAATGCAGTCTGTAGGCTTAACCATGTAGATATCTTGCTCTGTAACTGTAGTGTGTCACCAGTGTGCCTAAAAAGAGAATGTGTGGTGCTGGAAATGTGCTGTTAATTATGGAAACTTGGATGTCATGAACAGAGGTATCACCTCGATGGTGTTCTCTAGAAGACATTGAAGATGTCTTCACACACATTCAATTATCTTGATACCTGGACTTCTTTTTAGGGCTAAGAAGTGTTTTCTAGAGTGTTGCCAACTAATTTCATCATTCTGAGGACTGAAAGATGGCTAAGGAATATAATGCTTCTGTTGAGCCTGTATAATTTCTGTACCTAAATGAACATCTGCATTACTTGATAAAATGTGCTTTATGTAGTTAAAGCAAAATATCCTAGCAAGGATTTGATAGAGATCAAATTGTCAATCTATTTAACTAATATTTATATTGAGTTCAGGAGCTACCTTGGATTTATTTGTTTAGATTCCAGGAAATCAAAAAGCTTTGTTGTCTTGAGAAACTAATGAAAGTTAGATAAGATAATGTTTACTTTGGTATTAATATTTTTCCTTAACTACTGGACTGTAGGAGGAGTAATTGCTCAATCAAAACCATTGGGATTATGATAATGACATCCATTTACAGTACAATGTGTTGGTAACAGCTACTGACTCTTTTCATCCAGTCTGTCTACGAAAAGATGGACAGGACTCTCCCCATAGGAAAGATGAAGTTGAATCAAAAAGGTAGAGTTGGTGTGAGCTCAGTGGGAATTGAATCCATCTTTGCAGATTCCTGCCCAAAAGCTGCATCTCCCTATTTCTTACTAGGAAATTACAGATGTAACCTCCATGGATTAATGCTTTCTCTTTGGGGGAGTCAGTTTTTGAAGAAGTGCATTTTCAGTACTGTAATTAAAACTCCCTTTTGCTGTAATAACATGTTGACCTTGCTCTTGCCCAGCTGATTGAGTTTTGCATCATCCATTTTTGAAATTGCTGTTCAAAGCAAGATGTATCTCTTTGTTCTGGCAAATCAGATGTCAAAGATGAAATTCCAGTAGAGGCTTGAGTACTGTATGATACCTGGTTTTCAGGGAAATAATCTTGGCATCTCTCAGTACTTTAATTTATTCAGAATGTAGAACTTGGGGATCTTTGGAAGAGAGTTCAGAGCAGTTCTGTCTGTGCAGCTCAAACAGATGTATCATTCTTCACAGATGCTGAGCCTTTACAATTGTGTTCCCAACAAGAACTCTGTGTAATACTTAATAGCTCATGGAGACTGCAGCAAAACTTGTGAAGGCATGACTATACTGTAGTCCAATTTTTTTAAGAAGTAGGAGCCAGGTTAAATTAACCTACAGAGTCAGTTTTTCCCCGGGGAAGATTTTAGTGTCTCTAGCACAGTATAAGTCATCTCACCTTGTCTGGAACTGAGGTCCTTGCAGATCTAACAGAGATCTAGCTGGTAACACTACAAGCAAAGATAAAACAACAAAACAGATTAGAAAGCTGTAAATAGTAGATATTTGCTACAGCCTAAATGAAATCTTCAAGCTAAAACCATTAGCTGTCATCTTGGAGGATGATGAACTTTAAGGAGCTTGGTCACAAAACTCAAATTTTCACTGATGTTAAGAATAAATTCTAGATTCAGATGAACAAATATTTTTTCTGAAGTGAAATCATCAAGCAAGCTGTGCTTGGTCATAATAAAAATATTTTTGTGTGAAGTAATGGTAATAAATCAATTCATAATACTTTTTATTAAAGTGTTGTCTTTTCAGGAAGACACACAATATTTTGATGGAGCAGGCATAGATGGCCTTCCTTCTCTGACAGAAGATTTTAAAATGCTATTTTGGCTGTTTTCAGGTGATTCCTATGCAGTAAATTCAGCAAGTAAAAGAATTTTTACCACAGGTTTGATCAGTCTTTTGGTAAAGCATGTTCCCTGCTTATTAAGAGTAGCAAAGGGTTTAGATCCAGCTAAATTAGCGAGGGTTTAGCCATCATTTCATGTTGCTGGTGGAGGCACACAGTGGTTTTGGTATTTTGTAGGTAGTTAAGAGGCTGGAATGCATGATTGCCTCTGGTAAAGAGGTGTTGTGTTGTGTGATCTCCCAGTAACAATTTAAGTTGTCCCAACAAAGTCAGAAGTGGACTTGAAAAAGAGAAGCCATTGTATTGACATAGAAAAATAAAACTAAAAGACTAAAATACTCTTTCATGTCAGGGTCGAAGTAAATGGTGGGTAACACCTTGTTCTTCAGCCATGCAGCTCTTCCTTCTACTTCCGGTTTTCTGCTTTCCTTTTACAACTCCTTCCTTGTGCCAGCCTAGTCTGAACACACAGCAAGCCCCTTTAACCACTAATCTCTCAAGAAAAATTTGATTTTTCTCACATTCTTTGGGATTAGTATTGAAATGGCTTGCTCTGAAATGGTGTGAGGCAAAGCAGAGAATGAGATGCATTATTGAATTGTAACATATAACAGCAACACTACTCAGTTCTTACTTCTGTACTTCAGGTTGAGACTTCTACTGAGTTGTTAAGAATGGTTTAGTGCATGAAGACACTAATTTCAAACTTGCATATGAAGTTTGCAAATATGTAGGATTCAGGTTTCCAGCCTGGTAAAGGCAGAGGTGAGCAGTTTGTATCTTTAGAAAACCAGGAAGACTTTGTGTGTAGAGCTGCTTATAGGTCTCCCTTTTCAGTTTCCCCCATAAGCTTGATCATTCTTTCAACTTTAGTTCTCTTGGGTTCTGACTGAAAGAAAACAATCAATGTCTCAGTGTCAAGCAGAATTCCAGAGCTGTTCTGAACTTAAAAGTGGAGTTGGTTTTGTCATAGGCAGTTCTGTCATTTCCCTTCCTTCAGGCTCGGAGCTCACTAAGAGAAGCTTAACCTCAAAAGGTTTGTCTGACTCTGGAAATCAGCCAAATATTTTGCCAGTAACCAGGTTTGTTTTCTGAGGGAGGAGCCTGCTGGAGTAGAAAAGTGTCTTTCTTCAGAAAATGAAAGTCAGTGGCTCCTGCTTTCATTGTAATGCTGTGGTGGGATTTCTCCGGAGTCCTAGCTAGACCTAGCCTTTGTGTGAGATCTTAGTGCTGGCAAAAATCTTCTTGTGACTAAAAGGTAGCCCAATTGCCTTCCTAAGTCTCTGAATTAAAGTGCACAGAACTCTGATGCTCTAAGCTTCAATTAGCTCTGTTTTATAGGCTGGCACATCACTTGAGCAGAGTTCAGCAGTAATCTGTTCTTACATTTCCTTTTCTCAGACAGGAATGTTATTTAACTGCAGGTCATAGAGATGTAGCATAGCTGTAGAGCCTAAAAGTTTGGTGTAAATGCTCTAGGCAGAAAATTGTACTGTAATAAGTGGAGAACATCACTATTTCTTGCCACATCAGAAGCTTCCTGTTCTGCTTCCATTTTTCACATTAAAAAGCTTCTTTTCCTGGAGGACTCTTCATCCTTGTATTGGAAGTGCTTAATCCCAAGAGCATACAGATATTTATTGCCTGTGATGTTGAGGGCTAGGTGCTGTTCCATCTGATTTTATTGTGCACTTCTCTGAAACTGAGCTGAATACATGAATGTTTTGTTGAATATTTAATTGGTTGGTGATAGGAGATACCCTGAATGCTTTAACAAAGTAATTAAGTTGCGTTTTCCGTTGTGCACGTTGTGTGCAGTCGTGGTGTTAATTAGGTCAGTATTACACCCTCAAATATGATTTTAATCACAGAATATGCAAACAATTGGATTTAGTAATGCATTGTGCTTAGTGAGAGAGTTCTAAAACTCAATGTAACTGGAATATTTTATTCTCTACCTAACAGGGACCTGATCTTCATTTGGAGTAAACTGCAGCTCAAATCTAATCCATCCAAACAAGTATTTGTGGACCAGTGCTACCAGCTTCTAAGAATTGCTACAAATGTCAGAGTAATTTTCCCTTTCATGAAAGTCATTAAGGATGAAGTAAGTTGTTGTGTTTGTTTTCACCTTATCCACCATTCTTTTGGTAACCAATTAAAGTAAAAAGAAGTGATGTTTATATTGTGTAATGACTACTTTTGGTGGAAAGTTATAAAAGAGAGGTTAGGGAAGGACACAGTATTATCTTTAAAATTTTGTCAGGTTCCAGAATGGGCTTCAATATTATGATTGCTTGTGTGGTTTTATGGTTTATTTTTTTAAACTGAATTCTGAGTTTTTCTGTTTCTGCAGCAAGTTTGAGGAATAAGTCCATGGAATAAATGTGAATGATTTATTGGTTGGGTTTTTTTTTTCAGCCTGACCTCTTGGAAATAGGATCTGTGTAATTGTATGTACCCTTCATCCTTGTTAAATTCTGAATCTTTTTACCAATTCTAATCAAATCTGGAAAAAATTGCTTAATATAACATAAAGGAAAAGGCAGAATAATACAGGTGAAGACATTATTTTGCTTCAGAAAATTGTGCTGTATTTCATGCTTCATATCTCAGTCTTATTCTGCCCCATCTGCAAAAGATGTCACATGCAATGCTTTGCACACAGGCCTGAGACTTGTCTCCCAACAAATGTTATTTGTCACTGACCTGACTTAACAGAGCTCCTTCATATTTTATGCCCTAAATGAATTCTAAATTTTGTCAGATCTCAATGCATTAATTTGTTGCTGTTCAAGGGTATGTATTCTAAAATGCTTGTGGTGATATTAATAATTGTATTTGCATCTGAATAGTCTCATTATTATAATAATCCCCTACTTATGGAGCATTGTCTATATTTCTTAGAACCCAAATACAGGAAGTATTAATTATTTCTGAATTTCCTGTACCTCTTTTGACTTTAATCTGGTGCCTGTTGGGTAGTGTATTTCTGATTGTTCCTCTGAGTTCCATGTTCAAGACAGGGCCCCCAGCTTGAAGTGTGGAACAGGAGATCTGCTCATTGGAAGGATGGGTCATCAATTTTGGAAAATAAAGCCTTTTAGACTTCTTGGTCATGGGTTGTTCAAAACTGTGAGCAATATTACCATGGTTTTTATGTAATTCAAGCTAAAAAAGTTACAAGGCCAAAATACAGAGGAACTGTCCAATTATAGTGCGAAGCAGCCTAGGTAATGAAGAGGCAGGCTGATATGATCTCTTGCACTCTGGTTTATATCCCCAAATAATTGTCTTTAAATAGAGAGCTGCATGGGGCAGAGCTGAAGCTTTGTAGCTGTGCAGCTTTCAGTGCAAACCATTTTTGTATCTGTATTTATAGCCTTGTCTGAGAAATATTTTAAAACGTTCATGCCCTTGGGGCAAGGTCAGTAGCAGGATGCTTTTCTGCTTTGCAATAGATGAATATAAATATGTGGGATGTTTGGGAATTGTTGATGTACGCTGTGATTTCCTTCCTGCAGGTTGGTGAAGATGGCCTTCAGATCTGTGTTGAGATATGTGGATGTGCCCTACAGCTGGACCTCCGTGAAGATCCCAACATGAAAAGTCTTATTTATAAAGCAATCGCTCACTTTCTGCCAAATGACTTGGAGATCCTCAGAATTTGTGCTCTCTCCATCTTTTTCCTGGAGCGCACCTTGGAATCGTACTACACTGTTGAGCACTTGTACAAATGTGCAGATGAAGAATACAATGAGTGCACTAGTTCTGTTCAGAACCGTGTGCGGTTCGAGCTGCTGCCCATCTTGAAGAAAGGATTGTTTTTTGATCCCGAGTTCTGGAATTTCTTGATGATCAAGCAGAATTGTTTAGCCTTGTTGGGGGATAAAGCCTTGGATGGCTTGAGTGAAAGTACACTGGAAAACTCTCCTGCAAACACAGAGAAAACAGCAGAGTACAGGGCTCTGGGTGAGGAACGTGGCTGTTTAGCAGATGTCAGCAATGGGGAGCTTGACCCTGGAAACTGCTCCAGAGCCCGCTCCAAAGGGAATGCCAGGAAGAACCACCAAGCTCTTGAGGCATCCAAAACGTTGGATCAGACTGAACCAAGGCACCGCTGTGTGATCTGCAACAAGGAGTTCCTTGGGGATCACATAGTGAAACACGCACAAGCTCATCAAAAAAAGGGCAGCTTCTCCTGTGTGCTTTGCACCAGGAAGTTCAGGCAGAAAGGACTCATGCTGAAGCACTTAAGGAATCATGTCAGGAAGATAGAAAGGCAACATCTTGCTGCAGCTCTTGAGGCTGGTCAGGAGGCTCCTGCTCTTCATGAAGTGCAGTGTTCAGGTGTTTCTATGTCTCTTGAAAATGGGAATTCTGAGGGTTCCAAAGATACTGAACCAGAGGCTACAGTAGCTACAGTAGCTCCAAGTTCTGATCAGGTCCAAGAGGAGGCTGAGACTGCAGAACAGGTTTTTGAGGCAGTGGAAAACCATCTAAGTGACCAGGATGATGCTACTGAAAACAGTAGTGACAGCTGTTTTAATAATGTTCCTGATGCTTTAAGTACAGAGAGTTTGCCTGAGGATGATGAGAGCTCCAGTAAAGAGTCACCCATTCTGCATAAAGTGAATGGAGTGTTTTGCCCTCAAAAAGATATTGATGCTTTGGACGAGGAAGGAACCTTTAAGTGCCCTGCTAATGGTTGTGCTAGAATGTTTAAAAAAATAAGATTCCTCAACAAACACGCCAGAAAAAGTCACCCAACTGATCTGAAGGTGCAGCAGCATATAATGAAATGGAATAAAGGAAAATGCCGCTTCTGCCAGAGGAAATTTGCTGATTCCCAACATTTTATAGACCACCTGAAGAGACATGTGTATCCAAATGTTTACTTTTGTTTACACTTTAATTGTAATCAGAGATTTAAGCTGTCAACTGAGCTTGCAGAACATATGAAAAGTCACAGTGTGTTTAAAGCTCAGTGCAATTTCTCAAACTGCTGTGAGCTATTTGAGGAGCTCCCTTTGCTGTATGAACACGAGGCTCAGCATTATTTAAATAAAACCCCAGAATGTTCAGAAGATGCAAGTGAAAAAGATTCTTCAGATGAACCTTCAGAACTTTGTAGTTACCAAGATGATGATGAATCTGTTAATGACAAAGAAAGTGTAGATTTACCAATTCCAACATGGAAGTCAAGGAAGGATTCTGCAGAACCAAAGACATATATTCAAAGTGTGGAGAAGAAAGCAAATAATGTAATTCACAACGGAAATGAAAGCTCATCTGAGGGTAGTGCTCCAGTTTTAAGTTTGATAGACCAAAAGACACCTGTGTTACAGCCCAATCCTGAAAACTGTAATGTTGTTAGTGACCAACTGGTCAATGGGCACAGTGACCCAGATCAGACATCATCCAAGGCAGCCCAGATACCTTTGGACAGAGTAGCAGATGAAACACGGACAGAAAATGGGTCAGTGTTACCAGTTTTACAGAATTGTCACGATGCACCACAAAATAATGCTCCTGCAGCCTCACAAGTACCTTCTAAACCAAATCAGACAACAGAGACTACTTCATATGGTGTCATCCTAACAAAACCCTACGTCAGACCATTGCCTCCCAGTTACCTTGATGAACGTTATATTAGCATGCCAAAACGGAGAAAAATTTTGGCTGATGAAGTAGATGCTTACTCTGAACAAGACAAAATTTGTAGCAAATCAACAGAAAGATTTAGATGTGGCAACTGCTTGACCATCTACTGTAATTCAGAAGCACTTGAGGCTCATCTTGCACAAAAGAAGTGTCAGACGCTCTTTGGATTCGATTCAGATGATGAAAGTAAGTCCTGCAGTCCTTCCATGCTGGTTTCTTTGGCAGTCAATAGCAATCAGAAAATGGTCTTTGAAAACAGGAATAGATAAGACACACACTAACTAAATCACAGTACTCTGCTAAATTGGAATTTAAATAAATTCAATAAATTGGAAGTTGAAATTGGACATGCTGTTCAGAATAAGAAAAGAGGTGTGAGAATTTGTAGGCAAACTAATGGAAAAGACTTCTGATAAAACAGAACGGGGTGGTTCAATCTGTCTTTCCTTGCATGTTTGAAACTAAATATGGTGAAAAACATAAGCAGTGTTCTAGATTAAGGAATGATTTACATTCTGATATTTTGTCTTTTACAGGTGCCTGATTCAATGTTGTGGAAAAGTATCAGATGAGGAGTGGTGTAAGGAAACACTATGTGAAGCAGCATCAGTTTGTTTCCCAGTTGGCCTTAATCATGAAGCAGTCTCAAATTCCTATAGAAAAACATGACCTTGATAAAGAGAAAGCACATTTTCTAGATGAAACTCACAAAGAAGTAATAGGAGCTCTGCAGGTCTTGAGTCCAGAAAAGTTGCTACAAAACCCCCAAAGTACCAGTTATCCAAAAAAGCCATGTTAATTCCAAATGTATGATTGAAGCTTAGTGGCACAGCTTTTCTATCATGAAGGTTGAAAGACAATGAGGCATAGAGGTGAGCAGGCAGAGGAAGCAGAGGTGTTCATTGCCTTGTGGAAATCCAGCCAGCCAGTTATGAAAGCTGCTTCAGTGGTTAATAGGTATCTGTCCACACAGCTGAGAAGGAATCATTCAAGGAGGTGTTGCATTCTTACCTTGTGGATAAAGGCATAAAGAAACCATGCAGTCTTTTTTTTTTTTTTTAAGTCTGAGTGTGTGAGTCCATTATCTGCTCAAAAGCATGGAGCTTGTTTCATAAACTTCTACTCAGAATCCAAAGAGGAATGTGGAGGGAAATCTTGAGCTAGATGGGATGCTGGAATAGCCAAAAACTTGAAATACAGAGCAAACAGGAAAAAGTGAGTTGATGTACTATTTTGTGAGACTTCTACACAGTGGAAATCAGATGCGTGCAAGAGAAGCCCTTTGCAAGGCTGAGGTAAAAGTGACTCCTGTAAAACATCTGCTGTAGGTGTGGGAAGACCAACACAAGTGATAGAATGTGTGGGTATTAACAGCAGCTGATGGAAGCAAATCTGGAATGTTGGGAGGGTTATGCTTGCAGAGTTAAACTAATATTCTGCAAGCACACAAGTCCCTCAGCTGTTGGTAGGACAGACAAAAGTGTGAGAAGGCAAATAAGCAGAGCACATCAGGTTGGGGTGAACAAAAAAGGTCAGGAAGAACCTGTTTCACATCTGTTTTGTTGCTTAATGGTGATAAGCCACAACTCAGTACTGTCACTAATTATTCATTGTCTAGACGGGAGAAAACAGGGATCCTCTCAATCCTGAAGACACATTGCAATCCTATTTAGTTGCATCCCTTGCAAGGACAACCTTTCCCAGAGTCTGGTGAAGGAGTTACTTAAATGTTAAGCACTTTATTCACAATTCACTGTTCATAGAAACAATCACAATGTGAAGACATGAAATAAGAGTTCTTCAGTTCTATATGGAAAACTGAAATACAGAAGATTTTTGAAACCAAAAAGATGTTGTTGTAGATTTTGGTCTTCCTACCCTAAGGCAGAGGTGTGGCAAACATGCACGTTGTCCAATTACTGTGCTAATTTATCCTCTAATTTATCTGACACTGTCTTGCCACGTGATGTTTTTTTATTTGGGATCCTGTTCTATGAAAATTGTAGTGGGATTGCAGGCAGGGGAGGCACAGGTCTGAGAACTGATGTTCAGAGTCATTCCAGAAATGTAGGGCAGCACAGAGCAGTTGTTCCTGCTCAGCTGTCACTGAAAAGTTTGTCACAGTGTGTGCAGGGCTTAAATCAACAGGTGGGTGAAAATTAATGAAAAAATCAGGGGGTGCATAAACGCCCCGTTCATTGTAGCAATGGCTCACTCTTGCAAACCCAAGGGTTTCTCTGTAGCATTGGCTGTGAAGTAGTTCTGGAACATAAACTCAGTAGTTCAGTAATGCCTCTGCTAATAAACCTCTGGAAGTAAACAGATATTTGCATTAATTCTGCTTTCTTTCCCCTTCCTGCAAGGTAAAAAGAGTGCTAATTCAAAATCATGTTCTTGAGCTCTAGAAGAGTTTTGCCTTAACTTTGAGTTGGATTAACATATAAAAGGTTATAAAATTATGATCACAGGTATGTGTGCATTACATGAATCCCAGTTATGGCCCACTTCCAGAGATTTGTATGATGTCTGAGGCACCAAAGAATTTTTTTTTGCAGTTGCAAAAAACCTAATTTAATGCATCTTTCATTATATATGCATATATACACACTATATATATATTTACATGTATAAATACATAAAAAGTTTTAAACATGAAGTTAATGGGGTCCTTATCAGACAAATGCACTTTGACTTTTTTACTTTCAAGATACCAACTAATTTTTAAGGACCCGGGTACTGTGTTGAATGTTCCCAGTCTTTCCCTTCTTGCTTGACATTGCTTAAATATATTTGGGGGAAAAAAGGTTCATTTTAAAGTATTATAGTTCTTAAAATCTAAAAAGTGAGTCAACAAAGATACAACAAAGATGCTTGTGTCAAATCTTTTTAATGTACTTTTTAATCTTTGGTGCTTTTTTGCTTTTTCCCTGGAGCTCCATATGTCTGAAGATGCTTTAAAAACATGATTAAAACTTGTATTATCTTTGGTTTAAATGTATAGATAAATGCATCTGTGTACATGCATAAACTGTGACCATAATTTTTTGTACCTGCATTAAATTCATTTTTGTTCCAAGATGGTTTTCTGGGACACCACCATTTGTTTCTCTCATGTATTCAGTGTGTACACTCTGGAGAACAGGAAAATATGAACTTTTACGTAGGTGAAGATGAGCATCGTCTAACAATTATCAGGAATCTGTTAAATTGACTTAAAGTAGCAAGTGGGTGGTAATGTTTTAAAATAATTATTTCCCCTTCAAAAGACATTGCATTTTCTTTAAGCCATTCTCTGATACCTGTTGGTATTCTCAGATAATTGCAGTATTAAGCAACTTTAATCAGAGGCAAAAAGATACTTGGATCATGTGTGGAGTAATTCTAATCATGTGTGGAATAATTCTTCATGCTTTTTAAGGATTCTTTTATTTTGAGTAAGCCTGCAACTTCTAAGGCTGAAAACAGATTACAAGTCTTGAAAGTTGGAGGCTTTTCAGTTGATTTTTTTTCCCCAGGCATTAAGCATTGTGTGATATAATTGGAAATCCTTGAAGATATATCACTTAGATTCAATAAAACCTGAAGTACATGTGTAATGTAAGCCTCCAGCTACCCTAAAGCTGCCTGAAGTTATCCATGAGCTTAGGAGCCTTGTTGCATCAAAGTTGGTGCAATTCAGTGCTCATAATTGTATTTAATTACATTCCTCCAGCTGGATTAAGACTTTCCTTTTAAGAGTGTCTCCTCTAACCCCATCCTGTTTCACTGTAAAGGTCATGTAA
This sequence comes from Anomalospiza imberbis, assembly GCF_031753505.1. Lineage (NCBI taxonomy): Eukaryota > Metazoa > Chordata > Aves > Passeriformes > Viduidae > Anomalospiza > Anomalospiza imberbis. Next base: position 32,580,246 of record NC_089682.1, read on the forward strand.
TTTCTAATTCCAAAAAGCTGCTGCTTGGTGTAGGCACCTTTTCACAAAAAAAAGGAATACTGAAAGTAGGTTGCAAGTGGTCATATCTGTGGGACAAGGTCACTGGTACTTTGGTTATTTAGCCATATTCATAAAAATTATATTAATTGTATAGTTTGGATAATTTATAACATTAAACTTTGTGATTTTTATATCACATGGAAGGTTCAGCTGTACTCATTTCTTTTATTGTGTAACACCAGTGCTATGGACAAAAGACCCAACGGGGGTGGTAGTGTTACTATTTTCTTAATTTATTTGGTACTGTATAACACCTTTCTGATTAAATGCAGTGTATGCATTTTGGGACTCTTAATTTGTAAAAGCTGTTACAGGTTCAGCAAGAAAGGAAATTTGTGCTTCCTTGTTGAATGTTAAATTATTTTACTTTGCATTTTATATAAGAGTACAAATTAAAACTGAGCCATCAAACTGCAATAAATCTACAGTAGTGTTTCATTTTAAAGACCTTTTGTACTGTACATAGATTTGTTCAATAAAACATTGTCTTTGTTGTTGATAGAAACTGATCTTGTCTTTTGGAGAATCACTCTGGAAATGCTGCTATGATGTTCAGAGCTACTGTGTTATGTTTGGTACGTGATGGTTGTGTGGCACCTGTGTGAAGATGCCAGGTCTTGATGTTCCAGGTGTGTTGATATTTGCTTATGAACAGACCAGGCTTCAAAATGGGGGAAGCAGTTAATTCCTAGGGCTCAAAATCCAAATTCGGAGCCACAGACAATTCTGGGTGCAGCTGTTTGAAGATACCTCTGCTTCTGGTTGGTTGTTGGGTTCAGACAGAAAGACAGTGTAGCTGCTTTTTTCTTTTGCTTCAGAAAGTTCAGTACTGCCACCTGAAATTACTGGATAATTTAAATGTATTATTCACAGCCCTGTAAATTCCTAGGGTTTTTTTGACTGCAGATTTTTGACTGTCTTCTGGAAAATTGTGGATGGTGACTTTTTTTTGTATGTGTAACTTCTGACTTACCTTTGTTTTCTACTGTGGATAATTTTGACAAGGTCCTTGCCCTGAGGAAGTTAAGTGTGGGTATAAGGGTGAGGGGCCTCAGTACATTTTGCCAGCAAAAATATTTATCAAAATGGCAATGTGTACATAAGTCATTTAATAAATTTAATGTTAAATATATTAATACCAAATATAAACTTCTTTGCCCCTTCTCAGATGGACAGGAGACAGAAAATACAACAAAAGCCCTTGTAGTAACTCCTTGAATTATGACAGCAATTTATTGTTACAAGAGTACTGTTCACCTTTTGGTTATAATTTTCCTATTTCTTCCCCTTTGGGAATGCTAGTTCCTGCTCAATGCTCAAGTCAATTAAAAGTTTGAATAAAAACTCTAAAGGGAATTTTGAGTTATGAGACAGAGAGAAAAAAATGAAACCTACTGAGATTATCCCCTTTCCACCCCCATCACCTCCAAAGGGGAAGGACTTACAAAGTAAAATAATATATAAATATATTAGAAATAAATATAAATAATCCTACTGAAAGGGCTGGTCTTGGTTTGGAACAGAAAAGGGGCTGTGGGGAGACATCTGTCCTGAATACTGAAAGTCTCTCCAATCTCTGGTGCCAGTGCACTTTTCCTCTCTAAGGATTAATGGGAATGAGACTATTCCAAGGCAACCTTGCCCTGCTTTCCCCTCCCACCCCCTGATTTCTTACTGAAAACACAGCAAGCATCTCAATCTAATTTTTAAAATGGCATCTTGATGGTTGTTATTTTTTTCCCCTGAATTCCAGATGATTTGGATAGGTATTGCTCCTTGAAGGCTGCAAATCTAAATAAAGGTTTATTGAAAGATAAGCAAAATGAAGCACAGGTAACTTATATTTCTCAGATGCATTGTCTAATTTGTAGTTTGCAGGATTGATACTAATCAAGAATATTAAATCATGGTGCACGTGAGGGGAAGTTTGGCACAGCAGACAATAAGCATTATTATGTTAAAGCTTTCCAGATGCTTCCAGACTGAATTTTTATCTGAATGTTAAAATTAGTGGGCAAATTTTGTTCAGCTGTTTCTGGCTGTTGTGGAATTCATTGTTGCAGCTCAAGAGAACAGCTCTTACTCAGCTGAATGTGTGTTGGTTTTCCTTCTGATCAACCTGGGCCATCTGCATGGACATTTTTTAGATCTCAAAGAAGAAATAATCATCCAAAATACAGGGGTAAGGAAGGTGTCCTCTGTTCTCATCAGTGTTCTGTTGCAGTTTACCAGATCTTGAGGGCAGGCATTCCTTACTACAGCTCTGAACAGAGCCCACTGTAATGGTGAGTTCAGTTGCTTGTGCAAAAGTATTATCAGTAATTCAAACGTGTTTTTTTTGTGTATCTTTAGAGGATCTGGGTGTTCCTGGGTTTGAAAGCACAGGCAGCTTTAGTACAAAAAGGTGGTCTCCTTATACATCCCTATTAAAGCATGTGGTGGAGGAGAGTGTTGGCTTTTTCTGCCACAGAGAGGTCAAGCACTCTTGCACCTTTATTTTTCTCGGCATGTAGCTTATGATGCTTAGCTCAGTGGAAGCTTCTGCTGTCTTCTATTCCCTTTTTTGTTCTTCTTTCTTCTTTTCTCTTTTATGAAGTGTCCATCACTGGTGTGCTCTGCCCCTGACAAAGAAAATAGTGCCAAGTGGAAGAGCAACGCAAGGTTGAGAGCTTGCATTAAGTAAAACAAACAAACAAAAACCTCCAAAACAAACAAACAAAACCCACAAAACAAAAACCCAATATCTTTAGCTTATAGGACTTTGTTTCCTTAAACAGGTGCTGTGCTGTTGGATTTCCCAGTCCTGGGGAGATGCGTCACTTGGGTACATGCCTCAGTCACAAGTGGATGACTCTGGTCATGAGTGACCAGTGGTAGGAATCACAGAATGACATCAGAGAGTATCCTGATCTGGATGGGACCCCCAGGATCACCGGGTCCAACTCCTGGCCCTGCACAGGACCCCGAGAGTCACACCCTGTGCTAAGAGCATTTGTTGTCAAGATGCTGCTTGAACTCTACCAGGCTGGTGCTGGGGAGAAGATTTTTCTAACTTCCAGCCTAAACCTTCCCTGACACTTCAGGTCATTCCCTTGGGTCCTGTCACTGTCACCACAGAGAGATTAGTGTCTGTCCCTCCTCTTCCCCTCATGAGGATGTTGTAACTGCACTGAGGCCTCCTCTTGTCCAGCTGAAGAGACCAAGCCCTCCTCCTATGGCTTCTCAAGCCCCTTCCCCATCTTTTTTGCCCTTCCTTGGACACTCTAATGGCATTATAACCTTCTTATAGCATGGTGCCTCGAGCTGCCCCAGGACTGGAGGTGAAGCTGCCCCAGCCCAGAGCACAGTGGGACAATCCCCTAGCTCTCCTGGCTGGCCATGCTGTCCCTGATGTCCCCACGACAATCCCCTGCTGGCCATGCTGTCCCTGATGTCCCCAGGACAGGGATGTCGCCCATGGCTCCAGGGCCGGCTCCCATCCACTGGCCATGGACCAGTAGCCACACATCCCTTTCCGCGCTGCTGCTCTCCAGCGCGTCCCCAGAGCTCAGCACGCCCTCAGGGCGGGCTGGGAGGGAAGGAGACACTCAGCTATAAGCCCTCCATGTGTATAACACACACTCCATCTCTCCAAGCCCGCCTCCCTGCAGCTTTGCTCCCCCCCCGGCCGTTTCTCCGCGCGGAACCTCGGTGCCGGCCGCTCTTTCCAGCCGGCGCCCGGCGCTGCGCATTGCGCGGCCGGCAGGGACGGCCATGGCGGGCCCGGGGCTGAGCGAGCGGGAGCGGGCGGGGTGCCGGGACCTGCTGCAGCTCCTGCACACCGACGAGCTGCTGGCGCTCACCGACACCGTCACCAACCGCCTGGTGCACCCGGAGAACCGCCAAGGTGCGCGGGAGGCGCCGGCGCCGCCGGTCCGGGGCCTGCCGAGCGGGGCCGGGCCCCGCCTGCGCTTCCCCGGGCCCGGCGGCTGCGGCTGCCCCCGGGGGCCGGGGCTCGCAGGGCTCAGGGTCGCTGCCGGGAGCCTTCTCCTGCATAGCCCTGCAGCTCCGGGGCTTGGCTGCTCGGAGCTTGGGGTTGTTCAGGCCGAGGAAGTTGCCGTGGCGACGGGCTCGTAGCAAACCTGCCGCTCTGCCCGCATCTCTTCCCTCTCAGAGCCCTGCAGTGAGCTGCGAGCACGGCTGGGCCCTTAGTGCTTAAAACTATTGGAAGCTCAAGAGTCTCTCGCTGTTGGCGTCAGTCACATTTGCTTTCAGGTTTTGAAAGGGTAAAATAGGAATCTACATCGAACTTACTTTTTTTGCAGGACGCCTCCGGTTGTGAGCATCCTCCATCACTTTGTTGAGATTTGTTTCATAAGAATTCATTTTATACGTGAGTTACCTGAGGCCACTGGGTTTGTTGACTAGTGGCCTCAGGTATACATATATACTCATATATATGTACACCTGATAAGTGTATATATAGATATATACTCATCCTAAAGCCTTGAGTATGTTTTATGTGATGTAACTAAAACCTGTAAGATTTGACCAACACATTTCTTTAAAAGGTCTTTTGCCTGTAGTTTTTTTTTTCCTTACCTTTTTTCCCCTACTTTTTGCAGTGGTTGTATGTTAAATTAAAATATTTTTGTGTTTTACTTTAGCTAATTCTTTCTGGTTAGATTTAGGGTTTTTATAGGTCCCCTGTTAAGTGCTAGCTTCAGTTCAGGTGGGGATTGTATGTTGCAACTGTTTTAAAAGTGAATTTAAGTTTGTCATGTTTCCTTGTTCTGCCACAGAGCCTTTTAGCTGAATTTTGTTTATTGTTGCCATTCAATGCACTGTTGTTGTGCTAGGATGCATTTTCTTATGAACATGGGAGTTGTAATCACATTAGTGTGGAAAAAACAGATTTAGTTCCATTTCCAGGAGGCTTCAGGAAGGAGGTGGAACCTCACTTTCTCAAAGTACTGTGCATTGCTGAAGCACTTCACAGGAACTCTTGTCCAAGAAGCATATTTGTAAGCCTTTGGGTGTATTATGTGTGATATGATGAGGCCAGATTTCAGTTTCCAGACAAACTTTCAGTCTCTTCATGTCCTGCCACCTTTTCTTGTACCACGTTTGGAGGTCAGGAGTTTAAGAAATGGCTTAGGTTTGGGGTTTCATTGTGAAAGAAGGTAACTGACTTCAGTTTCTTTCTTTGTAGAGGCCATTCATGCCATTCTGATGTACAGTCAAAACGTGGAAGAACTTCTCAGGCGCAGGAAAGTCTGCAGGGAAATCATCTTCAAGTATTTGGCAGCACAGGGAGTCACAGTGCCTCCCTCCTCGGAGAAACAAGTTCTGATTGAGCGTGTGAGGCAGCTCTGGAGCGGGCAGCTCACAGGTCGAATCCCGGAGCCCGGGTCCAGGAAACCTGCGCAGGTGAGTGCTGCTGCTGAGGAAATCCTCAGGCTGCTCAGCTCTGCCTCCACAGGATGACCGGTGCAAATGTGGCTCTGCGCCTGTAGGAAGGTCCCAAACCTTTTAAACTCTTGGTCGGTTTGGTTTTAGTTGGGTTGGTTGGGTTGGTTTTTACATTACAACATCTGAAGGTGTCTGCTTTGTTTTCCACAGTATTTAAACTCTAATGTGCAGGGTCTTCTCCATGCTTTGAATTTTTAAATTGTCCTATAGGCTAAAATAGAAGATATTCACAGATAGTTTTGGGTTCAGGGACAGCTGAAAACAGTATGAATGGCACAGAAATCCTGCAGAGGCCCTCGTGATTTTAGTGAGTTTATATATTGATAAAATGTGCAGTTTCCAGCAGTGACAGGTGAGTGCCATTTGTTTTCCCTTTTTTCCCAAAAACAGAACTCATCATAATGGTGGGCTCTGTTCAGAGCTGCAGTAACGAATGCCTGCCCCCAAGATCTGGTAATCCTGCAACAGAACACTGATGAGAACAGAGGACACATTCCTTATCCCTGTAGTTTAGATGATTGTTTCCTCTTTGAGATCTAAAAAATGTCCGTGCACATCTCCCAGGTTGATGAGAAGGAAAACTGGCACACATTCAGCTAAGAGCTGTTCTCTTGAGCTGCAGCAATGAATTCCATGTAAGCCAGAAACAGCTGAACAAAAGTTGCCCATGAGTTTGTAACACTTAATACGGCATAAGGAAATGTGTTTTTGCAATAATAAGTTATTTTGAAGTTAAAATCTTTGCCATTTAGCAAATCCTCGTGTTGTAATGAACTTGAAGGGGTTTATTTGTCATTCTAATTGGCCTCCTTGCTGTAGTTCAGAGCACTCATAGGCAGCAGCCCCACCTCCTGGGCTGTGAGAGCTCTGTCCCTGTTGAGAACCTATTGCACAGAGCTTTCACTCAGGGATTAGCTGATGGCAGTTAGCATTTAGCTGAGAATTGTTTTCAAAACAATTTTCTGTGTGCATAATTCGACAAAAGAAAAAAGGTTTCTCTTAGTAAAGTTCTGTGGTTGATGGTACATTAATGAAGTACTTAAAACACATTCATAAATTTCAAAGAAAGTCAGTTGATTTTTTAATCACATACATCATTCTTTGATTTGTTTTCTCTTAATTCTCATCTCTTCTTTATTCACCACTTTGAAGAAATTGGAAACTTGAACCTATGTAACAGAATTGGAAATTAATTTCAACTTGTGGTGAAGCAAATACAGCATTTCTATACAGAATTCTCCAGACTTTTCATGCTTAATTGCTTAATGCTTATAACACAATTTAATACATAGCAGACTTTGGTGTTAGCAAACTTGATAATTGATTTACTTCTAAAAAAAGTCTTGCTGTCAAGTCATAAATACCGAGAAGTTCTACAAAGTAACTGTTCCAAAAAATGTCAGTTTACATCCTTCCCCTGCCCTTTTTCAGTAGAACCAGGATTTTCCTCTTTGTTTGTAAAGAGCCCAAGACACTGAAGCACTTTCTAGGTGTAATTCAAAGAACCTGTCCTGGTTCTCTACATTAGATAATCATTTTAGTAAAAATAAATGAGCTTTTACTTTGGTGTTTCTCTTCAGGCACTCTCACTCAGAACACTTAAAAAGGTTTAATATAAGTATGTGCATGATTTGACGTTTTTCTAAGTGATAATCTTGCTGAACAGTTCTGAGAAAAAAATTTGCTTGACTGCAGGGTCATGGAAACAGACAGAAGTCAGCACAAGATGACATTGGTGGTCTAGGAGGAGAATTCTGCCAGTGGTACTTTGAACTCCTGAACTCTCAGCACCCTTTGGGAGTAAAATCTGAAGCGATGTGGGGACCACAGCATTTTTGGGACGATGCCAAACTGAAGTTCTGTTACAACACTTTGGAAAAAAACGTGGAACAATATGTGGGTGCAGACATGGTGAGCCTGCGCCTGCTGTCCTTGGTTAAAGAAGAATGTCTCCTCTTCAACCCAAATTTGCGTTCCAGTGGCCTGAAATGTGCCATGTCCCCTCATGGATTGGTGCTGGTGGCAGTGGCTGGCACAGTGCACAGGGACAACACTTGTTTAGGTGTCTTTGAGCAAATCTTTGGGCTCATCAGCTGCCCCGTGAGGAATAACACCTGGAAAATAAAACTGGTGAACCTTAAAATAGTAGGGCAGAATGCTCTGGAGCCTGGGATGCGAATGGAAGAACCTTCCATAAAATATGAGTCAAGCCAACTGAGAGAGTTCTACGATGGAAATGAACTGACCGTGTTTGAACCTCAGAAATTCTGAGCATTTTGTCACAGCGAGTGAGGGGCTGGGTTGTTGCTGCCATGCAGTTTCCCTTCTCTGAGTAAGAGCTGCTGAGTGGCAAGCTGAGATACAGGGTATTAACACAGATGATGCTTGTGGGCACTTTCCAGGAGCTAACAAATATTGTATGGGTATTCCTTCAGCTTTTGCACTGTCATTAGAGTGGAGTTTGGTGTTTCATGGTTGCACTTAAATATGGATTGGCAGCCATGTGTAATGAGAGGTTCACAAACTGCAAATTCTCTTCAGGACACCAGTTGAAACTCTTAGCTGAGCTATAGCAGGAAGTCATTGCATCTGGCTTTTGAAACTGAGGAGGTCTTAAGTGTCTAAATGGACATCTGAGTCCCAAGGAAACCAATAGAAAACCCAAACCAAAACACTGTGATGGGAGACAGCTTCTTTGGGTGTTCTAAATGTGCTTTAATGGGACAGAGCAGGGAACTTGGCATTGTTGAAGTCTTTTTTTTTTTTAACTTCTTTGCATTGATTGCTTCCTGTCCTTTTACCTTATGGTTCCAATTTTGTCGTGAATACACACAAACTGTGCTATCTGTCCCCAAGCAGACAAGCTTGAGATGGTTGCCCATTTCTGGCACTGACTGTCTTGGATCAAGACCTTGATTTCAAAACTTGCAGTAACACTGTATGAAACAAATGCTCTGATAGTTATTTTGGATATAATTACAACAGAGTTCTTAATAAAATAGTTGTGATTTTTGTATGTTTTCTCAAAATAAGTATTTTATTTACTCTGAGCTGCTTTATTACAGGTACTGAAAGTCCATTTATTACCACTGGGTGGTTACAATGATAGGTCATGCTAAGAAAAGTATCCAGTTACTACTGAATGATTGAAATTATTGCCAGTGTAAAACTTGGGGTTTTTTTTAACTCTGTTTATTTATAGGGGATTAGAGGTTGGATCATTTGGGAGTTTTGTTTTAATTTTGTGGCTTCACTATTTAATGTTCTGAAAACATAAACATTCCCCATAACTTAGCAGAACCAGAAGAACTGTTCCCAGGTTTGTCTTGGTAAAGTATGGCTGGGTGAGAGGAAACAGGAAGGTTCAGGTGTGCACAGAACTGATTTTTGTGAACAGTCTGAATTTTGCTTTCTTCTTAAAGTAATTTCTTTTCTAAGCAAAAGTTCAGATACTGTGTTGGGATGTTCTTTCTCAATAAACAGCTGAGTTGTGGCTTCTATTTTTTCTGTTGTTTAGCATAAATATCTGTCGTGGTTTGACATGGAAGTGAATTTTTTCAGGAAGTTGGGTCAAACCAATCAGTGGTCAGGTTTGGATATTGGAACCTGGAGTGACCACTGAAGGTATAGACACGCCTCTGAGAACACAGGGGGTTAAAAGCAAGAACTCCCAAGAGCTCGCTCTCTTTTGGTTCCGGTCAAGGTGCTGTGCAGATCTCCCCTGCCCAGCCTGTGGGCTGGGTGGGGGAGGGGAAGCCATGAGGCCTGGTCGAGGTGAGCCGAGGGGTAGAAGGACTGGAACTGAGCCAGCTCCTGTGGACAAAAGGGTGGAGAGAAGCGGAGATGCCTTTGTCGTCCCATCCCAAGAGGGAAGAGACAGAGAGTCCGGATGGCACCTGTAACTTTGCCGGCGGAGGAGAAGGAAGGGGGGGAAAAGGTGCCCAGCCTTGGCCTTGGGAATCGGCTGCTGGGCAGAGATTTCAGCTGTCCGGGGAGTTGGAACTTTTAACTCTTTCCTGAGAAATGAAGGCTTTGTAAAATATTACTCCTCTTTGATTTGAAGTAGAAGAGAGATAGTCTGGGATCCAAGATGATGGAAGAGAAAATTTTTGAGTGGGAGGAGATGATGGAGTGGCTTGTGGCTGGACTTTTCTTGTTAGCCACAGACTGAACCAAATTCTCCTGCGACAGAGACTGCATTTAGGGTGATGCGGTGGTGGGCCAAGAGACCTGTTTCAGTGATTACCAACAGAGGAATGGAGAGAACAGAGGAAAGTTGAAGAGGGTGTGGAGAGGCCCTCTGTCTTCAGAGAAGAAGAAGATCGCTGTTCTTGGACCCTCGGCCCCAGGGGAAAATGGGGGGTACTGTTGTCCCAAAAAGGAGAAGCTGTTGGACCCTCGGCCCCAGGGGGAAATGGGGGGGACTGTAGTCCCGAGATGAGAAACTGATTGTTTTTCTTTGGTCCGTGGCAAAGCATCCTTAAAGGAGCCCTATGAGCAGTCTGTCCATGCACGGTGGTGAGAGCACTGTGATATGGAAAGGAGAGTGTCACACTGGCAGATTTTCTCCGGGCAGTTGCCATGTGTGACATGGAAACACAAGGGTGGCAATTGTGTTTCCTGGGGGTCTGTGGCACAGGAGAGACTCCTGTCTCCCTTGATGGACTGAGTATTGATTATCTGAAGGGTGGCAACTTGATCAGGATCCTGGGTGGTGTCTCACTGTGGTTTCATTTGGAAATTAGGTGGGAGGAGGAGGAGTGTTTTGGAAGGTTTTCATCCTGGATTTAGTGTTTGTGTGTTTATAGTAGTAGTAGTTTAATAAAGTTTTTTTCTTTGTTATTAAGCTTGGGCCTGCTCTGCTCTGTTCCTGATCACATCTCACAGCAATTAGTTGGGAAGGTGCATTTTCATGGGGGCGCTGGCATTGCGCCAGTGTCAAACTATGACAATATCCTTACTGAGAGTTCCAAATTTGATTTTTAAAACATTGACACAGATTTTTTTAAGAGTAAAGCATTGACTGTGTGGCAAATGTGAGAAGGTACTTTTAGGTTAACCTTGACTTCAAGGGAAAAGTTAGGACTTGTTTTAATGGAGCTGAAATTGTTTCTGGACTTGTTTAAATGGAGCTGGACAAGTTTCAAAAAGCTGAAATATTTACAGGAGTGATTTCATCCCTCTTTTTAGATGCTGCTCTTCAGAGCTGAAGTAGTTAATTGTTGATTTACCCTTGGAAGTAACGGACATTTTACTTGTATTTAGGAGGCTGAAAATATTAAGTAAAATTTCTTCAAAACTGTTAGCATCCATTTTCCTCTGTTTCTTATAATGACAAATATTTTCAATAACAGTTTCTTATGTCTAGAAATGACAAAAATACACTGAAGCTGCAATGCTAAATTTTTGCTTTCTGTATCTCTCTCTGGTAAATAATCTGATGAGAAGCAAAATTCTGATCTATAGGAAAGCATGTGGAACTTTCTGAATGTTAAGCGGTGGAAATCATGTCCCTCTGTGCTTTCTTTGGATGCTCCCTATGAAATGAAATTTTTAAGTGTATTCCCAAATTTGTAAAAGGTGTCTAAGAGTCTTCATCTGGTTAGACTTTATATTTTTTTTTTATTCTGCTGGTTCTTTCCTGTTATAATTGTCTTTATTATGATAGGAAATCTTTTGTGTTCCCTTGTCACAAGTTGCTTCTGCTTCTTTCTGCATTGGTTGCTGTTTTCTTGCAATTCATTATCTGTCTTAGTTGCTTGTTCTTTTTCCCCTACGAGCTGGATAAGGGTAAACTCTGCAAGGTGGTAAAATGAGAAGTACAGGCCTCCAGTAAAGATTATCAACAACAACATTTTTCTTTTAGCTCTTGCAGTGTACTTCAGCTTTCAATGCATTTTGAAGACATACTGCAGCTTGAAAGTTTTGTTTCTTTTTTAAGGGCACAAAGTAGAAACCCGAAGTTAAATGTGGGTGTAACTGCAGGAGTGATGAGAGTGCTGTGACCATCCCTGCTGCCTGCAGGAAATCCAGGGGCTTGCTGGAGTTTCAGCAGGTGACAGGAGTGGCCTCTGGGTGACATCTGGTGGCGGATTCATCACTTGCCCGGAGCTGCAGTCCCGAGGAGACTGTGCAGAACAGGCTGCTTTATCCCACTCCTTGCTGGCAGTAAGATGCCCTTAGATTGCCAGGTTCCCCCTTGCTTTGATCTAAAGGAAAGCTTGAAGAGAATCTCTCATCAGAGTGAAAACTAAGAAAGCTCTTATATTTCTGGGATAAATTTAAAGAAATTACTAAAACACATTTATTGGGCTTGTTGCCAGTAGTAGTTGGCCTTATAGAAACTCTTTAGAGATGTGGGTTGGAACAAAGCAGAGATTTTTGTCAAAGTGGTGTTTGTGCAGAGAGGCATCTGCTGGAAAGAGTAGGGGATGTGTAATTCCTGCACAGCCGCCTCTTCTCTGCCCTCTGAGAGCATAATTTGCAAGGGAAATAACATCATATTGTACATGCTGCCATAAATCACTAGTTTTATAACCAGTAAAAGCCTGAGCTGCTCATCTAGATGAGGTTTGGGTGCCTTGCCAGAATTTTCCCACTTAAGACTATTGAAAGAAGTTGTGATTTTTAATAACTTGACTGTGATTTGATGAAACAGGCTCCTCTTTGATGCCTGAACTTTCTTCCTCCTCTGATATTGAAGTCTATTGTCCCAAATAATGGACAGGAGCAACTTTCAGGTAAGGAATGAGTGAATAATCTGGGGATCTTCCACCAGGAGAGGTGGCAGCACCTCCTTTCCTGTAAGAACTATGGGATTGAGTAAAACTTGCAGGTGCCACATCCACACCTTGCTGGACACTTCCTGGGCTGGTGATTCCATCACTTCCCTGAGCAGCCTGTTCCAGTATCTGACCACCCTTGCAGTGAGGAAATTGTTCATAATATCTAATCTAAGCCTCCCCTGGCACAACTTGAGACCATTTCCTCTCTTCCTGTATTATTCTCTGGGAAAAGAGAACCTCACTACATCCTCCTTTAAGGTAGGAGTAGAGAGTGATAATGTCCCCCTAAGCCTTCTTCTGGCTAAACAAGCCCAGATCCCTCAGCTGGTCCACGTCAGACTTGTGCCCCAGTCCCTTCCTCAGCTTTGTTCCCTTCTCTGGACACACCTCAGCCCCTCAATGTCTTCCTTCTGTTTCAGGAGCCTTTAGAAAATCACTGCAAGTGTCCTCTGAAGCACCCTTTATAATTCCAAGTGTGCTGTTTGAATACCATGTTATAATTCCAAAATACCAAACCAAATGTTTTGATCTTTCCTCTTGGCAAATTGCTGAACCTCCCAAGCACAAGGAGAGACATGTCCTTGGGTTCTGTCTTGACAAGCTCTCACAGCCCTTACTGAAAAGGCTATTTTAGATACCCCTGATTGTCACTGGGTCATTTTGGTCGTGTGTGTGACTGTTGCACTCTGCTGTGCCAGCTCTTTTGTCCTAGTGTGAGCTCTTTACAGTGCCCTGAGTGCTTCTGCTGCAGGAAACATTTCAGTGCCAGTCAGGAGGCTGCTTTTGAGGAAAACGCTGTGTTTGCTGCCACACCCACAATCGCTGTGGTCTGATTCACATTACAGAGCATTCACCCTGGAGTTCCCTTGGGACAAAATGCACCAGGGAGATCCTGCAGCCCTGTGGCCTGGGTACCCTGCTCTCTGTGAGGCACTCAGGCTGCAGGACCACCCTGGAGCTGGCTGGCAGCAAACCCCCAACACATTTAGAGATGCTGTGCTAGCAGCATCTCAGCAACAGCTGTTCATGCTCCTGTTGCACAGCACTGTTTGCTAATGTAAACGCAGCTTAAGGGTGATGAAAATGGTAATAAGGCCTCCTTAGGATGAAATTAAATTAGTTTTCATCCTAATGCTTTCTTAAAATGTGTGTATATATATGTACATAGTTATTTTTAACAAGTCTTTCACTCACTTTCTAGCATTTCCCTTGCAGGATTTATATTTCAAATGGAGTACTTGTCATCTCCTCTTTAACAGCAATAAGCATAAGACATCATGTCAGTACTTGTTCATCTATTCCTTTTTCTCAGTTCATTAGTGTTATTTATTGCCTGGCTGGATTTTGAGTATTAATGAATTCTCCTCAAAGTTTGCATTTTTTATTGAAATAAATTGATCCATTTAATATCTCTTCAGTAATTATGTGTTTAGATATATTTGCACAGTGCCCCAGCACTAACAAGATTAGTGGCAGGAAAATCCCATTCTGCAGATTAGCATGATTTATAGAGTTGAACTTTAGGATTTTCCTCTGGTGCTTCATTATGAAGGTTTATTACAGAAAAACACTTTGTCTTCAATTACTTGCTGGCTGACGTGCATCTGAAAGGCTCAGATGAGCAGTCTTTCTTTTTTCTCTGAAATTAGAAACATCATCTTACGAGACACAAACTCTTTAAATGCTGCCATTAGAAATACATCTCATGACACTAAAAGGATCTCAGTATTTTCAGTTAACAATTCAATTTTCCATTCTGTCACATCTGTGGCATCCTGACAGTGACCAAACTGTGAGCTCCCAGCAATGTCTCCTGCATCTTCCAGGGGGTTGCCAGCCCCTTGCAGCTGCCCCTCTCTTGAAACATGGCTGGGCTGGGTGCTGTGGGTTCCCTTAGCTCCCTGCAGACTCATTTCTACATTAAAATCTGTGTTGGTGACAGAAACCGCTAAACATCTGAGTGCTGCCATGGCACAGATGACTTTGCAGCTCCTGTAATAATCATAAAAGTCTCCTTCCAGCTGTCTCCAGCAGCTGCTTTCCCCAGATATAACAGGCAAGGACTCTGCTTGAGGCAGGAGGACATTACACAATTTACTTTGGGCTCAGTGAGGGGTTAACAGCAAGGATAAAAGCTTTCAGAGCAACAGAAGGGCAAATTCTTCCCCAAGTGAGCTGAATTTCAGTGCTGATTGGACTTCCATGTTATTGACCCAGACTGAGGTTGTGTTGTGGATCTGCCAGGTTTTGTAGAAGCCCAGCCCAGGATGCCACCCCTTTACAGCTGGCTGGGAAGCATGAGCAGTGTCAGTGGTGACAATAAAACCATTGGATCATAAAATGAACATGTTAAAAACATTCATTCTAAATCAAACAATGTTAAGAGTTTTTGCATCTGGGAGAAAACCACCCACAAGAAATTTTGTGCTGCGGGTGCAAACTCTGCCTTTGCCCTAAAGCTTTTACATATGGAACAGAGGGCTTGGATTCCACCTTCAATAAGTTGGATGCTTCCAGGCTATAGCTGACAAACTTTGGCAGCAGGCTGACACTGCTAAGCATGATGGATAGGATTTTTTTAGACCCTGCCATGGAAAACGTCTGGTTGTTGGCTCCTTGGGGAGAAGCTGGTGTATGGATGAGCCCTTCCAGTGGTCCTGTGACACAAGGAGACAGCTCTGCAGCCCTTTGGAAAACACCACCCACCCTGTCCTCCACAGGACCTGGGAAGAGGTAAAAGTGTCTGCTTATCCTAAAATGTGTTTCTGGGGCTTGTGACTCCACATGTGGGAAGTTGCTGAGCACAAGTGTCCTACCTCTTGCCAGCATGATGCCAGCTGTGATTTCTCATGTCCTGGGAGCCATAAGCATTCTATAAATGTGTAGGTTTAATTAGTAACTATGCCATGTTTCAATTGCATGGAGGTGCAGTTACCTGGGACAGTTCCTTATGTCTAATTCACTTGGAGTGCCCTAAATCTGGACTTTTCATCAGAAGGTATGTGTTCTACCTCCCTTTGTGCTTCCCCTGGCCTCCTGCATGCTGGGCAGGGCTGGAGAGAATCAGAGGCTTTGTATTTCCATATCTGCTCACAGTAACTAGAGCGTTACAAATTAGGGAATGGGCTTATAATTAGCTTTACTTCTTTTATCTTTTAGTTTTCACCCTTTTCACTTTGAAATTCTGAGCTCCTCACTTCACTTCCAGATTCCTTCTGCTCTCAGTGTCTCCACAAGATAGTAACACATGTTGGAAAATCCCTAACAATTTCAGTGTGCAAAAGGAGAATGGTGCTGCTGGAAGGTTGTTCCCTTCCCCCAGTCCCAGTGGTTGTTTGAACAAAAAAGTTTAATCAAAACACCTTCAATGTCTATTTTTAACCTGGGAAATCCTGGACCTACTGTCTGTAGATAGGCTTTTTGTAGTATTCCAGTTTTTAAACTGAAGTAAAATTGAGCCAGTAAAGTATGGCTGCAGATCCCAGGTCAAAAGTGAAGGGCTGCTGGTTGGATTTCTATTTGTAACTACTTTTTTGTGATGTAGCTTGATCTCTGCAGATAAAAGTTACTTGAGTAATTGTGTGCTCCTGAAGGGTATTCAGGATGTTTTCATTTCAAATTCTTGCATTCTTTGAGTGTGTATGTGGCCTATGTGCTTTCCTATGTCTTTTCTGTCTTCTTGTCTCTCTTTCTTCTTCTTAAAATTCTCCCTTCTTAGAGCATTTTAAGTAACTTAACATCAAATGGGCTTAAAGTTTGCTAGATTGAATGGGCCAAGTTAATTCTCTGAGAAGCGTTTTATGTAGACTGGATGTTATAAACCCTTTGCCCAACTCCCTTAATTTTTCTGAAGTGCCTGTAAAGCTGTTTTGACCTCTTGAGAGAATATCAGTATTTTCTCAACTACTGAGTGCACACTAGGAAATATCCTCAAGGAACAATGCTGGGTTGAATATTGCAAGCTCATTAGGGTCCTTCTTTCCATCTTTTTTTCCTCTTTTTTCCCCATTTTAAATCCTGTTGTGTGTCCCAAAACCTGAGGTGAATAGAAGGGGAGGGAAGTTATCTCTTGCTGGGATGTCTCAGTGCTGGGGATGGCTGTCTTGCTTGTGGCAAATGGTGCACCTGTATGCATTTGTTCTCCTACTTAATATAGAGAGAAGTGTCCCTTTTCCTTCTTAGCTGAAAAAACATTTCACATTGATCAAGTCACTTTCTTTTTCTAATTTTGTGCTGTCCCCAAAGAGTTATTTACAAAACTTTGTCTGGGGGCTCTGACAGCACCATTAGCTCTGTATTTCCTTGAAGGAAGGATTTGAGATGGAACAAGAAGCTCTGTTCCTGAGCAGAAAAAGGGATGTTTTCTGTTTGCACTCAGGGCAGGTTGCTCGTTCAGTGTGTTGGTCACTCTGAATGTCCCAAAGGAAACAAAGTGGCAGAATAATTGTGAGGGGACAGTGACCCACCTGAGGGTGAGGGGATGTCCCCTCTGCTCTGAGCAGAGGAAATGCAGGGGCCAGGGAGTTTGGTCTGCTGGTGACAGACACATGAGGAGAACATGCAATCATACAAAAAACTCCAGCAAGCACTTGGGACCTTGATTTTGAGAAATAAGGGAAAAGAATATTTTCCAGCTCTTCCCTCCCTGTGGCTTTTTTTCATACTTTTAAATTGACATGTGAGCCAGGGTTTGAAATCCGTAACATGTGGGGGGAATGTGGTAGGATTTTTTTCTTCTTCTTCTTTATTTCTTCTTTTTTCACTTTTTTGAAGCTTTGTTTTGTGTCAGGACATTGTGCAGTCTGCAGAGACACAACTCAGACCTGGCGTAGTCGTGCTGATGCCTTTGGCTGGTGTTAGCTCCAGGGGAAGCATGGGAAGGGGATGAACTGTTTGCTGAGGAAACACATTTTTCAGGCAAAGTCCTGTAGGAAGAGCTGTGAGTTAGGAACGCTGAGCTAAAATGTTTTATTCTATTTTTATTGGCAAAGTCCAAACAGGGAGAGGTGATAGCTTCCAGCAGTGTTGATGTGTAGGAGCAGAGGAGAAATAGTGTCCTTCTCCACCACCTCTACCACCAGGAAAAATGGGGTCAGAGGGTGCACACTGGCCTGTTCTGCTGTGCTCCAGCCTCTCTCTGTTCATGGGTGTGTAGATGAAAATAAAAAGGTTTTCATTTGTTGTTGAACTGTAGATCCAAACTTGCAACACTGTTCTGTTAAGATGAAAGTGGCTTTTGTTGTGAGGAAAGCTTTTATAAAAACCTCACATCTGAGAAATGGCACTTGGAAAATCAAACTGCAATGTAATGCAGGCAAAACTATAATGTAGCTATAACTCATTATGAAAAATACAAAATAAATCAATAGGGTCATCAGCTGATACTAAACCATGTCTCAGAACTGGGCAGATTTCTGTGTTGCATTTGCCTGGTAATACAGGTGACTGAATTCTGATGTGATCAAAGACCTTGCTCAAAATTTACACTGCAAATTGCTGTACAGCACAGACCCTCCTCAAGTCTGCTTCCTTTGTCAGGAGGTGGTGATGGTGACAAAGGATTAAAAAAATAGAAATAAATGAGTCATTTACTAGGCTTTTTTCTGCTCCTTGACATTTTCAATGACATTCAGTGGCACTGAATGTGGCTCTTGGGGACACAGTAATGGCAATACAGAAGCAAAAGCAGCTGGGAGTTGGTGCTGAGGAATTGAGGCAATTAGGAAAAGGTGGTGCTAGAGCTGGGTTGAGTCAGATGTGAAAAAATGGCACCCTGAAATGTGATGGTATCAGTGTTCACAGGCAGAATAGATGGTTTTCTCAAACTGGGCAGCTTCCAAAAGATGGGAAGATATTCAGAGGTAAAAATCAGAATTCCAGCCGGCATTCAGCTACATATCTATTCAGAGCTGAACTTCACAACAGCTGCACTTATAATGCTGTATTGCAGATCTAACACTTGAAAGATGTGGAAAATAAAAATCAGGATGAATTTTAAGAACGCAACAGGAATAACCAGTGTGGCAGATGTAGATTTAGGGTATTCTGCACTTTCTGAAGGATTTGTTTTTAATGTGAAGCATGTACCTTCACACTCTGGAACATGTGCTCTGATTCCCTGACAGATTCGTTCTGCACAGTCCTGCTGGAATATTGGCACTCACACCATCTATAAACAGACAGTCAAGGTTTGTGTCTGTCAGGACTGGACTTCATTTTATTTACTGCATGGTCTTTGGGGGTGGGAAGAAAGGGAATTAATCAAAAGAAGCACGCAATTCTCCCTTCCTCCTTCCCTTTATTTATTTATTTTTGGAACTTAAAAGCTCTCAGAACTCCTCACTATTCCCAGGGTTCATTTTTTACTCTTTTTTTCCCAGTAGGAAAGCAGCTGATCTCAGCAGGTGAGGGGCAGGGCAGATGAGCTGTTGGGAGACAAAAGGCATTTCCAGAGATCATCACAGAGATAAGGGGTCCTCTGGTGATTACCGGGGCTGAAGGGGTGAAGGGGACAGGGTGCAGAGGAACTGGGGGGCTGGGAGAGGAGGGTGGAGGTAGACGGTGCAGAGCAGGAATAGGCACAGGGAATGGTCTTCCAGGGGTCACGGTGGGGAAATTTACCTTTCTGCACGGAATGTGTTATCCCTGAGTGCTGTGCTGTATTTGTGGGATTGCCTCCTGCCTGGCAGATTCAATGCCAGTGGAAACCCCCGTGTGTGTGATGTACTAGTGGTGTTTCCATGTGGGGTACTCTGTGTGCTCCAGCCTGTCAGTAGGGAAAAACCCTACAAGCAGGAGGCCCTTAGTATGAAGTGGTAGTGTTGGAAATGATGCCGAGTTGAAAATATTTTTATATCACTTTAGTCAGGGGTTTTGTTTGCCTTTGCCCCGGGGGAATGGAACTTGAAGTCTCTTTTCAAAGGACTGTTTCAGCACTCAAGGCCTGATATTTCAACAGACTGGGAGTAGCACAGAAATACACAAAGGATAACAACCATCGACAACCAAACAACATGCCTGGCATGGTCAGAGAAACCTGGTCTGAAAAAACTTGATAATAGAATCAGGGAATGAGAACCTAATTAACATCAAAGGCGAAGAGATTGATAACCAATAGGAAACCACATACTGAGAACTGTGTAACTCGGGGCCAATGATCACTGAACCAATGAATTTCTATGGGTTTTGACTCTGTAACTATGTGAAAAATCTAGTAAAATTGATGTGTGATGGAATGATTTCCTCTGTACAACCTGGGCCCTTGTGTGGATGAAATTATTTCTGTTGCATGTCCTGGCCAGAACAGCATCCTGGCCAGCAAAAAGTAATGCCTTGATTCTCCAACACTAAAAATGCTGTTGGAGAGTTTTTGTTTTCCCTGCAGTTATTGGAGACAGCAGGGAGTCAGCTCAAAATTACACATATTACAGACAACTGAGAAACTCCTTCAGGGCCAGCGCACTGCCACATTATAGTTCATGACCACCAGTGCAGAACAATGACACACATTCACTTCGAGGACAGGAAGAGTAACAGCCCGCAGAACGCTTGTGACAATCATTTCTTTTACAGGCAGGACTCTGTAGAGTAGAGTCTTCTAGTTCAACTGAAGTAAAACAAGCAGGATTACAACACTTGGCAGCGTTAAAGCTGGGATAAGAAACTTCAGCGGGAATGAGAAAGCGAGGGGTGCCTCGGAGAGAGCGGGATGGAGAAGGGAGTGGTGCCCTCCGCTCAGGATGGTGCTCACCCGGGATTTAGGTACCTGAGCCATGAACGTGGCGGGGAGGGCTCGGGAGGAGCCCCCAGCCCCGCTCCATCCGCAGTGCGCGCAGCGGCCGCGTCGCGGAGCTGTTGCCCCGCGGTGGCGGCGCGGCCGCCGCGCTCCCGTCCCGCGGCCGGGAAACAGGCAGCGAAGGCTCCGCACGGGAAAAAGGCAGCGAAGGCAGGAAAGAGAGCCAGCCCGTGCCACGGCAAGAGGGGACGAGCTCCGCCGGCAAGTGCCACGGGATCAAGTGGATACCGCGCTCTCCTCCGCCCGCACGGGGGGGATCCCGGCGCAGCATCCCGTGCGCTCTGTGAGCATCTCCCGTGCGGGTGCCAGCCCCTGGCCCGGCCAGCTGGCACCTGGCGCTGTGTGCCCTGTCCCCGGGGCTCTGCAGCTGCGCCGGGCTGGTTTAGCACCGCGGAGCTGCGGGAGCGGGAGGCCACTGCCCTCCTCTCTTGCCTCGCTTCACGTAAGGAGAGGGTGGCTGCAGCAGTGAGATTTACTGACTAAAGCCCCACCGTTTTGGCCCGGAGTCTGGGGGCAAACTCCTGGATGGGATTTCCCTGGGGTACAGCTGTCGTTCCTCGAGCAGCCGGTGTCGGGCACACTGAGGAGGCGGCAGGAAAGCTGATGGTGGCATGCCGCGATGAAAGCCAGGAGGGGAGTTTTGATGCTGAGGTGACTGGGAAGGGCTTGGCATCGCCAGTAAAGCTGCGGCGTGAGGACATTCCCGACACCAGTGCCCGCTTCCCCTCCTGAGGGACGCTGCGGGCAAGACCAAATCCAGCTTGTGGCTCGAGTTGGAAGAGCAGCAGTGCCAGTATGGGCCATTTCATTCTCGCTGAAGCCCTGGCTCTACAAAGCTTCATTCTTTGGCAGTGCTCGCTCCGTGCAAGGGTGTTTGCAGCTCAACAAGTCTCGCTCAGGTCTACAATAACTTGTGATGCAGGCACCCTAATCTTGATCTGAAAAATGTAAACAAAACCTAAACCGCCCAGCTTCACCCCCTGGAAGTTCATTCCAGGGGGTAGCTGTTAAAAATGTGTACTGTGCTTCTCATTTCCAGTGACCTGGATTTAGCTGTCAGCCCCTGCCTGGGGTTATTCCTCTCCCTGCTAGGTCCAGTCACCCTTCCTAGAGCAATAGAACTGAGGGCTGTTTGCATTAGGGATGTGTTGCTGGCCAAAACCTCGGGCTCAAGTTTGTTTCCTTTGTGAAGAAACAATGTCTGTGCTGTTGGCTATCCCCATCCCACTGAAAAACCCTCTTCCTACTCCTGCTGTGACGATGACAGGCTCCAGCCTGGGACAAATCCATGGGAACAGTGGTTTGGAGGGCAGTGGCCCAATGCTTTCACACTGGAAAAGCAGCATTTGCTGGAGAGAGTGAGGAGCTTTTACCTTGGCTCTGGCCCACAGGCTTTCTTCAAAATATCCCTTTCACATGGAAATTGCTGCCAAGTGAAGATTGCTGGCTCTGGCTGGCATGTCAGACACAGCAAGAGATACAAAGGTTCTGTATCAGTGGAAATACGTGACACAAAGGAAGGGGAAGGGGTTTGTTTTGTGCTGGATGCTGTCATCGGCCAGCAGCGTCTTTGTGGCAGGGCTGGGAGAAGGGGGAGTGGGTATAGGAAAAGAGAGCTAGATTTATTAACATTAATTCCAAATAATCAGTTTTCTGCTGAAGGCAGCACCGCTGGTCTCAAATTTCCCTGCCTCAGAGTCACTTCTTGAGTCCCTTGCCTTCTCCATGGCCAAGAAAGCACACCTGCATTAACTCTGCTACACGTAATTTATTGAGCCATTTTACCACAATGCTCTTTTTGTTCCCCATCACCAGCAAAACAAGAGAAACTCCTAGCATGGCCATCCTACATGTTGGTTTTTAATCAGCATTGCACTGTGCAAACAAGGCGGGTGTGCTCTGAGGTACAGTTCCTGTCTGCATTTTGACTGTCTTTGGAGATAGCCCTATGGCAAATTCCCAGATTTTCCTAGGAAATCAAATCATACTTTTGTGAAAGAAAGTTAAAGACAGAAAAGCACCACTTGGTCTCACCTTCCTTATTCCAAACCAGACAATCAGGCACAGAGTACCAACAGCATATTGCAAATTCCCACCTGAGGTGTCTGATGTCTGCAACATCTCACAGGAGCCTTGACATTTCCTTGGAAAAGGCAAGTTATGTCTCAAGGGAAGAAATCCAGTCTGTGGTGGACTCTCATAGTGCACCTGACAGTGCAGAACTATTGCAGCATGAGCAAGGGTGAAACTAAGAGTGATTCACCCCTTCTGAACCTGCTCACCTCCAGAGATTCTGGGGATCTGGCATCACCAGCTGAACTTTTTTTTTTCTCTATGGATCTCTGTATTTTGTTGTACAGCCATTTCCATCAGGTTATCAGGCTGGAGCTGTTGGAGGACAGTTTCCTCATCATCTTGCTTGATGTTTTGAGAACTCCTGTTTTCTTAGCAACTTTCAAATGGCTGCTTTAAAATTTATTCATGAATTAGTGAAGGTGATTAAAAAGTGCAAGGTGCTGCACCTGAGCTTTGGAAATTGCAGACATGAGGACCTCAGAGCCCCTTGCAGTGCCTGAAGAGGGCTAATATAAAAAAAGGAGATTGACTTTTGCATGGACAGACAGTGATAGGACAAGGGAAAATGGTTTTAAACTAAAATAAGAGAGTTTTAGTTGGGATATTAGAAAGAAATTCTTGACTGTGAGGGTGGTGAGGCCCTGGCACAAGGTGCCCAGAGAAGCTGTGGCTGCCCCTGGATCCCTGGACAGGGCTTGGAGCAATCTGGGATAGTGGAAGGTGTCCCTGCCCTGGCAGGGGTTGAAACTAGCTGAACTTCAAGGTCCACCCAAACCATTCCATGATTCCATGAAGTTATTACAATGTGATTTTGCGCACACATTGACTTCAACTGAAATTACTTAGTCTCTCCTTGAATTTTTTATTGTAATTTTATTTTTTTCTAAGTCATCCTGAGCAGAAAGAAGAAGACTTATTTTGAAGCTTTGGTATTTATTGTATAATTTTCCTTTTTTCTTTCTGGAATACAAAGTGAATTTTATTCACATCTCACTTCAATTCTGTGGATATCTGGAAATTTATGGGGAATGAAACCAGAGCTATTGAATTTCAGTGCATTTTAAATATCTGTCAGCATCAGCTTCTGCTCTTTCCTACAGGCTTACATGGTGCTGTGTCTCCACGGGCAGTTTGCAACAAGAGAACTCACCACACCTGAAACCTTCTTGATAAGGAAAGACAAATGCTAATGGGCTTGGTTCTTTCCCTCTTTTCTGCTTATTCTCTGCTTTTTGGAGCTCTCTGCTATTCTCATTTTTAGGCAAACATGTCTTACCCTATTTCTGTCACTCATATTTCCTTCCCTCTGTGCTGCTCACCTCCTTGTGAAGCCTTAAATATCTCTTTTGCTCCATCTCACTGTTCATTAGGATATTTAGGCATCTTCCAGCTGCTCCATCTGGGGTTTTTAATTGGAACAAGGATGCCTGAGGGTGAAAAGAGGAAAAGAGAAGATGAGGAAGCAAGTAAGGTGTGGGTAGGGTAGAATACAGATTTTTCACAGCTAGGAGAGGAAGGAGCTTCCCTGCAAGGAAGCAAGAGGAGGGGAAAGAGATAGGAGGGAGCCAGGTAAAAGCCAGGTGAAGGGAGTTTTGGAAACCCTGAGTAGGTAATGTTTGTAAAGTGCTGCTGCGGTGGCAAAGTCAGCTATGTATGCTAATCTACTAATCTGTGTTTTGTGGAGTGTCCTAGTTCATGAATTTTGGCTGATTAATCACAGCTGACTTGTCAATGGCAAGGGCTGATGGGAGTGTAATATAAAAATTAGGCAGCAAGGAAGGTTAGGGTTTTCCTCTTTTCTGGAGCAGAAGGGGATTTTACTTTGAGGAACTTTTGGAAGATTCCCTCTTTGAGTGGGATGAGCCCTTCCCTCCAGCAGAAGGACCCCCTGGTTGACCCTGGTGTGCCCCCTGCCCTGGTGCAGAGAAGGTTGGTGAAAGCTCCTCTCTCATTTCTGTAGTGTTTTATAGCAATATCAGATGGAATAACAAAGAAAAATAGCATTGCAAGAACCCTCAAACAACCCTGTCTCACTTCAGGTGGTATAAAAATCTTACCCCACATGGTTTGTGGGAATTGAATACAGAGATTGGGGAAAAGCAGAAGGTGATGAGAACTTTTTTGTGTGGCTCAATGGCCACCCCACAGTCTGTGTGAGCTGGGCCTGGTATCCAGGACTGACATGATAATAGCAGTGATGGCCAGGGAGAGAGAGATTATTGCTAGAAGGAGCCTGTTTGGTCATATTTAGAACTAGAGTTTGTTTGTGCTGGGGTATGGAAGCAGAAATTAAAAGCTGGTGATGGTGTTGGATGGAGTTAGTCCTTGCAGGCTTGGTCTTCATGGTCACAGTGAAAGTTCTCTGAGAAGGGACCTGGCAATCAACAGCTGTAGTAGCTTTTGTTCTCCCTGTGTCTGTGTCAGGTTCGTGGGCCTGAGCTAAGGTATTCTGAAATTATTTAGTGTTGGTGAGTGTGAGGCCTTTTTTTGGTTATCTGCCTTTTTTGGAAATGAATATAGCCTCTGTTTGTATTAGTGCTTTAGGACAGGTGGTGACCCTTCTGAAAAACCTCAATGCTTCATGTCTGGTCTCTGATAAGTGTCCTCAAAAAGTCCTGGTGCTCTCTTCTCTCTGCTTCTCCCATACCTTGGTTTATCTACTCTCTGTGTAACTGTAATTACAGGTGGTTTTGCTCAAGAGCAAACCCATCTCCTTTTTAAACACAGGCAGAACAGAGAATCACTTCTTGTTTTAAAAGAGAAATCAGAGTTGAAACTTGCATGCTAACAGGGCAGTTAGAACTATGCTGACCTTTACCTGCTACTTTAATGTTTAAAGCACAAGACTGATGTGCAACTTCATCTCTTCAGTGGCAACGAGGGGAGAAAATCTCAACCTTTGCTCCTGTCTGTGACTTTCTGTTCAGTTTTCTTTCATGCCTGTGAAGCCAGCAGAGCTGCTACCTTGTCTGATTCCAAGGAGCTGTGAAAGGAAAGATGTGTGTTTGGGATATCCTGGTGATTGAGGTTCTCCCCCTGCCCCCGAAAAAAACTTGGTTCTCTGGGGGAAAATCTTAAATATGTCAAAGCAAAGCAATGAACTGTAGATGACATGGTTTTCAGAAGGGATGTGGCAGAGCTGTTTTTCTTTTGGGTGTGTAAAGGTGAAGGGTTGATGTAATTTTCAGTGAGTGGAGAGAGAGAATAAATATTCCTTTTTGGAAATAACAGATGTAGGACTCCTGAGTGGTGACCAGAACAAGGATTTTGGGAACCTCCTTGCTAGGGAACAGCCCCCAGGTCTCTGTGTCCACTGGCAAAGGAGGGCACGTGAGGAGCCCCAAAAGCCTGAGATGTCCTGTCATGGCAGAAAAGCGTTTCCCTGCTGCAGCTCCTGCTTGGCAAATAAAGAGCGCCTGCAGAGAAACACCCAGTGCTGTCCTGCTAAGCTGCTCAGTTGGGCACTGCAGAGGGGAGCCCTCAGCTGAGAGTTTGGCAAATAAACATCAGCGGATTGATCTTCATTTTATTTGGCTGTGAGATAAATCTGGGAAGTGTCCAATGGGTTTCTCTATCTGTGGTGCAGTGGAAATGCTCATGGATGGTTTTGTGCCCTCAAAGTGCTGATGTTGTAAAATGCAACATAAAATACTCTTCTGTTATACAGTGACACAAGGCTCTGTGGCTTTAGCAGTAGTGTTTTGAGCTTTATTTTTTCAAGGAACTAAATAATAATACAAGACCCCTGTTCTAGCTACTGTTGATGGGAATGTCACTGGGTCAGCTGTTGTTTCTATGTCTGATATCCAAGCCTGAGTGAGTAATTTTCAGTTTCTGTGCCTTCTCCTGTTATCATCTTTGGAAACCACTATTTCCTTTTCCCTCCATACCAAAGACAATATAGGGCAAGGACAAAAGCAAGGATTCTGGGCTGGTGGGAAGCAGGGAGCATTTGAACACTGATGCCCAAACATGAACATTAAGATGAGTTGGGGTGCACAAACTTAACCTAAGCAATCTATCAGAGAAACCTTTGGGATGGGCTGGCTGCTGGAAAAATGAGTTGCTGCATGTAGACTGTGTAGTGGCACCTCTGGTGTCCCACAAGTTGCCTGCCCTACATAGTCTGACCTATATAGTAAAAGCTAAACCAGGTTTTACACAGAACACACTTTTCCCTATCATTTGGGAAAACAGATTCTTCACTGAGTTCTGTTTGTCTGGAAAACCTGAATTGTTTGTGTTCTGTTTGTGTCTGTGGCATCCTGGAGCTGGAATCCACCTGGATCCTGACATTCAGCAGATCCTATAGTACTTTCCTAGATGGGAGTTAACTGAGATATTTTAATATTATGTGTTTGCAAATATGTGCTGAAAAATGTGCAGCTCATTCTCACTGACCATCCCCCTATCCTTTCTCCCACTCTTTTATGTGTGGAAGCAAAATACTGCTAAAATAGTAACATCTGTAGGATTTGACTTGGAAGGTGGTTTGGATGCTGTGCTTGGGAATAACACCTTTAGACTTGTGTTTTACCTGCCATCTTCTAGAAAATTATTCTTACCTCAAAATATGTATTTATTAATAGAAATACTCATCCTGATTAATTTCTAAAATGGAAATAAATGTCACCAGAGTTTTTCCACATCAAATTATTCACACAGGCACTTCTAAATGTTGCTTTATATATTCATGCTATTTTGGGGGAAATACTATTTTAATTGAGTATGGGTTTGAGGTTTTTTTTTTCTTTTGGGGAGGGCTGTTTTACAGGAATGCTTCAGGAATATTTTTTTCTTTGAACCTTTTTAATGTTTAGTTGCATAAAAATGGAGGGAGCAATATATTAAAACAGAAGAGGCACATCTATAGACTTCTTGAAGGTTTCCCCACTGTCTTAATAAAGGACCAGGATTTAATCTCAAATAAGTGTTGTGGGTTTTGTCCTATCCTCACAGAATCTTCTCTATATTTAAAAACAGTTATTGAATCTCCTCTTGGATCTGTATATTCTTCCTTTCTCCTTGTCATATATCACTGAGGGAGGAAGGGAGCAGAATTTTAGGACTTAAAAAAAATTTGCATGGACATCAGTAATCTGTTTTTTTTTCTCTCCAGTATTTCACAGGGCAATATCCCTGGAATGAGTTTGTCTCTGAAAAAAATAATTTAAGCCTAAGTCAAACTTCTTTTGTAGCATCTGTAAGGGATCCAAGGAGCTGATTATTGTCTTAATTCAGCTTAATTTCTTTTTTTTTTTTCACAGTGAATTTCATGTACTTATTCTGGATTTGGCATTAGCAGGGTCTGAAGCTGGCCTCTACTTGGGTTTTAAAGGATGATGCAGCCTCACACCTCTTTCAAAGACTTGTTGCAGGATCAGGGCTGTTTGATTTTGCAGTAGGAACTCTTTGGTTTTTTAATTTGATATACATAGATGGATTTCTGGGACCAACAAACCAAGCTAAGAGAAAAATGTCTAGGCAAATTCAGGAACTTGAAATGTATTTTAACAGCCCCTGGACATGAATGTTCAGCTGCTCATCAGTAGTTTTGCAGGACTTAGGACCCATAATGTCTTTAACTCTTTGCTTCTGTATATAATTCTTTTGTAAACCACTCCTGATGTGCCATCTTGTATGTTTAGCTATTTTTTAATTCTGGCTGTATTGCATGGACAGCTCCTGTGTAATTTAGTGTCTGTCTTAATCTTCAGACACAATCAGTGTAGTAGGGCACAAAAAGAAATGCTGCCCCATCTTCACTTTCACAGTGATAAAGCTTTTGGACCTTCCTAGTGTTTAACTTCTGTATTTTCCCTCAGATTCAGTGTGAAAGCTATTTTTTCTGGGAGTGAATAAGGAGGGAGGGGCATCTTGGAATTAAGACCAATCCCCCATTCTAAACCTGTGTACCAAATGCTAAAACAACAGTGGATTAATTGCTTTAAGATAAAATCGGTGTTTGACTCAAAACATGTTAATCATACAGTGCTTAAGTCACAGATCATAATTTATTGATGGGAAGTGATGAAAGACAAGGTTAGTCAGTGCAGGCTTGAACATGAAATTGCAATTTTATTAATGGATGCAGAACCTTATTATTGTTTTCCAGAAGAAGAAAAAGAGGCAGGGTATCTGTGGCTGTGAGTGATGGATAGCTCACTAAGCTTTCATGTAATTTGCTTAATTTCAGTGGGATTTGTACAGTAAAATGCAATGTTTTACAGGTATGTGAGCCTCTTAGCTTTGTACTTGGAGAACAATAATAGATTTATTGGCAATTCCTCTTTGGGAAAGGCAAAAAAATGTGTATCAGGAATTCCACAAAAATGCCAGTAACTTGGAAAAGCATAGGCATTTTGTGACTTTTGAGCTACAAAATAATGTCACCTCTAAAGCCTTAAGTCCCAAAGCATAATATTAAAAACAAAGGGGATTTGCCTAATGGGAATAAAAAAAAAAATAAAATTCTTTCTCTGCCATAGATTGGACCAGAGGCAAATCCTGGAGAGGGAGTTCATAATTATTCTCTCTTCTAAAAGAGGAGAAAATTGAGGGACAGCAGCCTTGATCTTATGGAGAAGAAGATTGAAGCGAAAGACAAGGTTGGTTGTTCTCACTTCAGAAGGGTCTGAAAGCTAAATTGCAAAATCAATTTACTGTGGTTACGGTAACAATTAAACTGACGTGATGAAAAGATGGAGGAGGAGGAGGATGGATCAGAGAATCCACCCCCACAAAGTATCTGTGTGTGCAGGTGGCAAGTGTTGGAACTGCCAAGGGCAGAGCTGCCATGACTGCCTTTCCTCTAATGTGACAGGCGGCCATCTCCTCCCCTTTTCCATCTCCTCCCAAGGTCTGTGCTGCTTTCCCTGCTCATATTTCCCTCCTCTGGCGTTTTTTGCGGGATTTAACCCCCTAGTTCTGATTTTTGGGTGTCACTCACATAGGGTGAGTGACACATTCAGGTGTGTCTTTTCTCTGTCTCTTCCAATGGTCCATGCTGTTTTATCTGCTCAGCTTCCCCTGCTCTGGCAATTTTTAGGGTTTTAACCCCCGGTCCTCTTTATTTGGGTGTCTCTCAAACAGGTGTCTGTCTCCTCCCATTTTCCATCTCCTCCTGAGGTCCATGTTGCTTTCCCTGCTCAGATATCCCTCTTGTGGTAATTTGTGGGGGTTTTCAACCCTAGTTCTGTCTTTTTTTGGTGTCCCACAAACAGGCAGCATCTCCTCCCCAGGTCTGTGCTGCTTTCCCTGCTCGGGAAAACCTTGTGGGCGTCTTCACCCCCAAATCCTGTTGTTTTGGGTGTCTCAGACCTGTGCATCCTCCCTGTCTCATCCTGCTGGTGTTTGCACAGCACAAGGAGACATCTGCTGCCCACCAGGTCCCGCGTGTGCCCCGGCGGAGCGCCGCAGTTGACTGCTCTCCCATTTATATTAATTGAACATGCTGTATTCTGCATACACCACTGATTACCCTCATTTATTTGGGCTCCTGAAGACCTGAGGATTTCTGTTGCTGCGCCCTCCCTGCATTGTTTCACTCATTTGGCTCCAATTAGCCTCGGCTAATGAAAATACATTGTACCGAACCTCTCGTTACCCCGTTGCAGTTTCTAATGACATAATTTGTGAGTTTTGAGCCTTCTCAAGTAGAGACATTAGGAATTGCATTACAGTTTCCTCGGTGGAGTGGAGAAATATTAATTGCAGGCATCTGGGCTCCTTCCTTTAAAGAAAGGTTGGTGATTTTTACTTAACTAATAAATGTTGACATAATCAGGGAGCTATCAGCACCATATGTTGGCCTTTTGTGAGATGCAGATCTTATCCCTGCCCGGCTGGGTAAGGAAATGCTTCAGTGTTAGCACCGTGTCTTGGTATATTTTTAAAGCATCACTCAGCACAGGCAGATTTCTCTGAGAGAAGAGATGAAACCTATCTTTAAGGAGCAGGTGGGCTGTCGCCCCAGCCATCCAGGTGAGGTTATCTTTAATGATAAACAGTTGCCAAAAGCTGCGTGAGTGCTACCGTGCTTATCTCGCGCGGTATTTGCAGAGCCCCCTTTTGTTAGCAGAGCTTTGCCCTGAGGACTCTGAAGGAGAGGGTGGAAGGGAGCCAGATGGAGCAGTCAGCCGTCTGTTCGTGCGGGGTGCGCTCATCTCCTCTCCCTCCCTTCTCCGTTTGGGAACGTCGCGCACAAACATCGGGCCCTAAGGATGCTGCAGCAATTGATGAGATTTGAGGGTCGAACCTGAAGGAGAGGTGTGCTCCTGCCCTTCACGGAGGGATTGGTGCTACTCTCCTGCCTCACCATGCCACGAAATTAATTCAGGGGGAGAAATGTATCAAGATTGAAAAACAAAAATAATTCACTGATGTGATGCGTACTGCCAAAAGGCAACGATAATTCTTCATTGTGTCTAGTCCAAGCTGGGTTTTGACAGAGCACACTTCAGCCCTGAAAGCTCTGCACATCCTCCCTCCTGTTCCTTCCCTACCTGTTGGCTCTCTCGACAAAGAAGCTTCACAAAATGTCCCTCCATCTGTCTCTATTATTTGGAAGAGTTTCCTTGGCCTGGTCTCCTCTGGATTTTTCTGAAAACTCCTCATGGCCTTGTTTCTGAGAGAAAGTGGGACGTGATCCGGGGGCAGCTGGCTGGATAAGGCTGCCGTACCTCAGGGATGTTTTTCCGCTGTCAGTCTTCAAAACGTGTAGAAAAAGAGGTTGTTTAGCACATAAGTAGCTGTTAAAAAGGATGGGGGGAAGTATGGGGAGCCATTATAAGCTGTGGCATGATTTGAGTGGCTGCTTGGTAGCATTCCACATAGCCCTCTTTGTCTGAGGCAGCAGTTGGCTGTGTGGCAAGGGCTGGGAGGATCAGTTCTTCTCCATTAATCACTCTCTCCTCAGCATCACCTCCCCTGCCAGCGAGCAGGATCGGTTTCTCCCAGCACGAAGTGTTCCATTTCCCCATGAATGGGATCAATCAGGCCTCCCCAGCCCCATGGAGTGGCCGTGGCTGGCTGGGTCTCCTCCAGCTTAGCACGGGCTCAGTGGCAGGGCCTCGTCCTTGCCCGAGGAGCTGCAGTTGGCACAGCTTCCAGGGGGATGAGCACTTCTGCGCAGGACAAGCGCTCCTGCTGGAGCAACAGCCAGGTTCAGGAAGCGTCACCTTGTTGTCACGACCCTTGGTTTCAGGTGTTTGTGTAGTCTTGCTGAATTTTTTCACCATGGGTTTTAAGGAACAGAGCAGTCCAGTACTTTGCTCCTGACTCCCTTTCAATCCCTGTGCATGCCCTGAAGAGGTGAGATGGGCTGCTGCTGTATTTATCCTTCTTTTGGTTTGGCACCAGCAAAAGTGAGAATTACTTAGGAAACTCATTATCAGGTTGCACTCCGAAAGCAGCACACAAAATGTGTTTACTTGATTTGTTGGTTAATATCCTTTATTTCTTGCCTGAAGGCAACATGGGAGTTGATATGTCAAGAAGATGAGCTGAGAAGAACTTAATTTATTTATTTATTAATGAAATAAATGGTGCCCCCTCCAGTAGTTTGTCCCATTTCAGCATTAACTGCAGGTACTTCCTCCACACACATCAGCAATCCAGGCAAATGCAAGCCTATAGTGTCCCTGGAGGTAACAAAATAATGTTTTCCAGAAAATGAGAAATAAGGGTTAGACTTAGGACTGTTCCCAAACCAGCCAGGTAGCATGTGCCATCTTCCCAAAAAGAACTGCCAGAGAGAGTCGAGTGACATAAAAACTATATTTTTACCTCAAGAAGCTTTTAGGATGAAGAACCTAGCTCTAATGGGCAAACTTGTCTTTTCCTGAGGATGAGAGGGATGGAGGGGCATTGCTCACCCCTTCTGGGCTGTTGGTTTAAAGAGGAACACTGAATTTTATTGTCTTTTGTGATTGTCCCTGGCTGAGTGGATTAGGGTCTCATAGCAGGGGTCTTGGTGGCCTGTGTGAAGGTGGGGATGTGCTGGGGTCTCAATGCCAGCTCTGGCTTTGGAGCTGGGGATACTTTTTGCTTTGCTGACTCTTCTGGTGGATTTGTAGAGCAGGGAGAGGCTGGAGCTGTGTGAGGGAGAAAAGGAGAAGGTGTCTGAGGTGCCACTGGAGGAGATTTGGCATGTGGAGGGGGCAGGGAGCCAGAAGGACTTGTTTTCCTCTGCTGGCAGGGTGACTCTGAGCACACAAAGTGGGGAAAATCTATTTGAAAAATGAATTTTCAGATGAGAAGTGTCATTTAAGTAAGAAAGCCGAATGTGACTGCTCTTCTCTATTCAGATGTGACGCAAAGACATACAAACACACTTTGGGGTGTCCAGAACACCATGACCCAGTTTCTTCTTGATTCCCTTCCCTGCTCCTTGGTGTTGTTTTTTTTTTTTTTGTTTTTTTCATCGGGCAGTCTTCAGTTAAAAAGACTTTTATCCTTTAAATAAATCCACTCTGCCACAGAGTGGAAAGCTAAGTGGGGCAAGAGGAAAAGAGCCCCTGAGAGGACAGGCTTATTGATCCCTGTAATGGATAGTCTTGTGTTAATCTTGCTGAGGCAGCATCTCAAGACTTACGGCATTTGGCTGGAGGTAAAAAATGTGTGTGTGTGTAAATTCATGTCTCCATGAAGTGTTCCAGCCATGTTTTGAAGTGCTGGCTGAAATATTATGACCAGGCTAAACCAAAGCTGGCTGCTTTGGTTTGCCTGCTCAAATCCTGCCTCCACCTGTTTTGGAGGACAACAGGAGATTGTTGTGAGGGATGTGAGGGATGTGAGATTCTCCCTAACAACAGGAGGGTGTGGACCATGATTATGCTTAACTCTGTTTGAATAAGGTGGCTGAAGAAACATTTTTAGGTGTTTAACCTGAATAAAAGGCTTATAAGCCATCATTGGTATACCCTGGTACATTTTGGTGACAGCCTGTGTGTGCATCTGGGCCAAGACCTGATCTCTGTGCAGTGTCCCACATTACAGATGCTGATCCCAACTGCAAAGCTAAAACTTTGCCCTCTCTGCCCTTTATTAAGGATATTGACAGAATATTGCATTTATTAACTAACCAAACCCATGCTCACTGTAACTGGAGGTAAATCCAGTAATTTTGTGGAGTTGATTTGTTTATTCAAGGTTAAAATCTGGCCTAGTGGCCTTTATTGGAATGGGGATTGAGTAATGTCACCAACAAGTTTAAGTACAAATTTGGGGTCATCTCCTTGTTTTGATGTTGCATTACCCCTCACTATTTTTAATTGAGGTTCATTCTGTCTGGGCCCACTTTACATTCTTCAGTATAAGAATAAAAAGTTTTGAAGAGTTTATTTTTCAGAGGTTCAGTGTCACTGTTCTTGCTGGGTTGATAAGCTTAATGGGTTATGTTTGGAATGGTTCCAAATTCTAATTTTGGAAATTGAATTGTTTTAGTGATTAAACAAAGTAACTGAGGGCATCACCCTATTAAATATTTCATGCATATGATTAATTGTAATCTCAATGTAAATCGTTTTGATTTAGAGATTAATGTTGATTCTTTGCTTCAAATTTACTGTCCATTTGTTTTCTTAATTAAAATTAAAGGTAGAAGACAGATAGCAGCAGAGCCTCTTCAGGATGTTCATGTTCACTTTGTTAAATAGAAGATTTTTTCATTAGGAGGCTCAGAAGTAATAGGCTTGGTATAACTATATTAACCCTCAGACAATAGTGGATAGATTGTATGGGTTTTCTATTGCTGGCTAAGCTTGTCATGCTTTAGATCACTTAAAAAATATTGGTAGCTGATTTTCTGGCTTGAATGCAGTCTCTTTCAAAATTAAAAGGTAGCCTTTGAAAAATAGCTTCCTGCTTTTTAGAGAGGAAATTTCTCCACCACGCTACTTGAAGAGTGTATTTAAAAGTATATCATGTTCCCAAGTCAAAATAAGAGTGTGTGGGGGTAGAGGGAAAGTCTCCTGTTCCCCATCACACAAAGCATCTATGCCTGGTCCTGGTCCAAATGGCTCCAGCATCACATCAACTTGTATAAATGGTTGTCTTCTCATTGCTCAGCTGTTAAACTAAATCCAGTGGGGTGTGTTAATGCACTGTGTTATCTCTGGGTATGGCAGCCAGGAGCAGTACAAGGGCAGTATTGACACAACACTTGTGCTTCCAATATCTGCTGAGCAAAATGTACATAAAATACTTTATGATAGAGAAGCCATGGAAAGGATTTATTGAGTTCATGCAGTACAATGGTAACAACATTAAAAGATTTTTAGTGCAAGAATGTTGGGCTTTGGGGGAAAATGAATATCACTGATAAAGCTGCAAAGCTGCTTTGTATTAATGGGGTATGTTATGATACAACATGATGATCTTAATTCATCTTAATAAGAATGCAAATTATTGCCACAACAAAGCAGTATTGAAAATCATTGGAGATCAAATAATGACAGTAAATTCCCCCACATCACCACTCTGGTGCCTGATTGTGATTCACAGCAGCAGCATCTCATGCTTCATTTCTAGATCTTGAGATAAGATTGATCAGACTACAAAGCCAGAGGAAGCTTGGAAGAAAAAGTAGTGTACCAGAGACCCATCACGTATGCTGAAATAATTAGTGATGGATGTCTGACTGATCTGATCCTTGGCTGCTGCTTGATTTTCTGTGCTGTTCCTTCCTAAGATGTGTTTTTATGGCTTTTGATGCAAATGAAAGCTTCTCTGCCCTTTAATGTGTGGACCACCTGCCCTATAGCAAGGTAGAAATCATCTGGCTTGTGTCTACAGCCTCTTTCATTGAGCCAAAGTCCTCTCCTTGCATAAGTACTTCTGGTCAGATTATATTAATCCATTTTCAGTTGTAAGCTTTTGGAGTTTGGGTTTGTGAGATACAGCTCTGATGGAGTAGCTTTTTTCCCCACAGAATGGAAAATTCATTCAATGTGAGGGCTATAGCTGCCATTTCAGTAGCAACAATTTAAAATGTAACATTTATTAAATTGTGAATGGTTGAAAACTTGGTTCTTGTGCATTCCTGGAATTTCTCATGCAGTAAGCACTGTTAAGCATTCTGAAAACATAAACTCAATCTAGTATCTCCTGGTGTACTTCTCCTATGAAAATTGATTTAAGCCAGTGCTAATACAGGGAAATCCTCCATCAGTTTAATTTTCCAAAGTGTTCGTTTGTTTAAAATTTAAGGAAAATTTTCAGAAATCCTCCTATAATGTATGTAGTATCAACACAACAGTGTATCAACACATCAGTGAGATACAAGACTAAAAGCAGCTTCTGCTGCCTCAAAATGTGCTTTCTCACATGTCCTACAGGACCGGCTTGTTTTCAAGATCTGTCACTGTTTGCACTGTAGTTCCCAGGACTGTTTAAAATTTCCTTCTTTTCCAGATGTGTGTTTCCTTCTTTTCTAAGGCAAGCAGGGTTTGGGCTGTGTCCTTGTCAGTTGTGGAAACACAGCTGGATTGGAGAGGACAGTTCAATGTTCCCTCTGTTATTTGGTTTCCCAGAGAAATCAAAGATAATGACAGGGGAATGCTGCCCTAATTTAGGCTTTATTGGAGACAACCTACCACTTGGTAACCACTACAGACAGAGCTGTGTGCTCCCACTGATCCTAGCAGTGTGCAATTCCCTAATTATCCCCTATCAATGGAGAACTTCCCATGGAGATCAAGGAGGCACTGAAGAACTGCAGAGAAGTACCTGTCTATTTATCTTTTCAGAGACCTTCTAAGGGAGGAAAGGAAGCCCTTTGGCTGCTCTCCCATTGGTTACCCCAGGAGGATGGGGACACCTCCCCTTTTGGTGAACTCCTTAGCACAAGGGAGAAAATGTATCATCTTCTCTTTAGGAGCATGGTCTTACTTTCCTTTGTTTCCTCTTGTTATATGTGAGCCAATTTGTTCCTGATGCATTTTGTCCCTTTCTAGTTAGTTTTGTGTCTTGTCTTTAATGCACTGTGATTAATGCTGCTTCTTTTGTATTCCTCAGCCATGTAAACTTGTTTTTGACATATGATTTATGTTTCTTTCTGTTTTCAAGTGCCTCTTTCTGGCACAGCCGTGATGGTCTTGCTATGCATTCTGTTCCTCTCTATCAGAAGAAAAGCTGTTTTGCTTAAAATAATTATATATGTATATACACTTGCTTTTTTTGACTGCTTTAATCCACAGTGTTATTTATTACTCCCATATGTCAAATTCTCAATTGCTGCTCTTCTATTCTCCTGTTAGTCAGGACTGGAGCAGAAATAACTTCCCTCTAGTACCTTCTCTAAATTTTTTTTGGTATTTTGAGGTGGTTAGGGGAGCTCATCCAGAGATTATCCCAGTGAATTCCAAGTGGTCAGTGTGGCTCTGTGCTGCTTTATCAACATCCCTAGATGAAGTTCTCTGCCCTAAGCATCAGTGGCTTCTTTTCTAGGCTGCTTTAGATCTGGTGATTGTAATTACTGACATCACCCTTGGGGTTTTATTTTTCCTTTTCTTTTGTGTTTTTTTTTCCTCATTTTGCATTGAATTGTACTTGGATTTTAATGTAATAAAATTCCTGTGCTCTTCCTACAGAGTGAGTGGTGCTCAGCTGTAGAGTTTGCTCAGGGAAGCCTCTTCTAGTGCTGGTTCAAGTAGTAGAGCTCCCATTTGTTGCTCCCTCTCTCCCCTGCTCCTAGGGCTGCTGAACAGACATCCAAGTGAATTTCCCTGAGTGTCAGGCTGCTGCTCCTTCTGATAGACTCTATTACAGCTTCTTATCACTTCCCCAGATTTCAGCCCCCTGGGCCAGATTGTTGCTTTTGGAACACTCGAATTTTTTTATCCTCTGCTGTTCAATCTGCCTCCAGATCTCTCCCACTTGATAGGCAAGCTGATATTTCCCCCCTGCTCCTCTTATCTCTGCTCAGAGACACTTCTTGGTGGGATAACATTCCCTAGTTGGAGGAGCCAGAGATGCCTTGCTGGTGCCATCTGCACAGCTACAGAGAGGCATCTGTCTCTGTCACTGCCAGCCCACGGGCTTTGTGCCTGGGCTCCAGCCTGGCCCCCACCCAGCCCCATCAGTCACAGGTGAGCCTGGTGCCCTCCAACTCCTCTACAAAATCAGGGACCTGCTCTGAAAGAGATGAGGAAGGGGAGAGGGAAAACATCCAACAAAAGCTTGCTTTAAATGTGGCTTCTGTTCTGTATCAAAATTTGGAAATGGTGATGGTTTCATATTAACACAATGGAATTACAAAAGGCTTATCGATCCAAATGTTAAATTGTAAAGGAAATTAAACTCTTTGAAACTGCCTTGCTGTGGAGTGCCTAATCACTTCAGGGGATAGTGCTTAATCTGAAACCTTTCCTGATGCTGCTTTCCTTGCATGAGTGGGAGATCACCCAGAATAGGAAAGCAGGTTTTTCAATCAATTTAGCACAGTATATTTACTTTACTTATATGCATATATATTTTATTCCTTATGTCACTGCTTATTAAACTGAAATCCATCATCATAATTTTTCAATGACTTAAAATTTAACCTTTTGCTCTACATAAATATTCAGTTCTCCTTATAGCAATCAGTAGAAAGCCTGGTGAACCTAATAATGCAGGATTTAATACAAAATATTTGCAGGAGATAATTGGTGAAATGACCTTTCGTTTGTGGCAATAACTTCATACTCCTGATTCAGAATTATTCCCCTGCCTTCTACCTCTTTAGGCTTGTTGTTTTGAATAATGACATCTCTCAACTGGCAGATAGCAGATCTGAAGGAAGGAATTTTGAGGAGGTGAGTTATACCCTGTGGACCCATTTCTGCCTAGGGTGGAAATGTCTGAGAACCTGTCAGTAAATGAACCTGGGCTGCTGTGGGCATTCTTGGAATTGCCCAGGCTGGCATTTCACACTGAGCATGCCCCAGGACCCTGTCTAAACATTTTTTAGCTTTTAAATATTTGTAATGAGAGGACCCAAAGGTGCTTATGGTGTTTCAAGGATTGCCAAGTGCTGCTTGAATCAAGGTTTTTCAGGGCTGTCAGTGAAGGAACCATGACGAGTTAAATCCCAAGTGTGGAGCCTGCCTCACGGGCACAATCTGCGGATCAGGGGACAGACAGTGACTGTGAGCTGGGAGAGAAGGAGCACGCTGGAAGTGGCTTCCAGGACCCAAAACTTGAGGCTTTAGCCTGTCATGGGAGTCCTCCTTCACAGGAGCCACCTCTTGCCAGCTGCTTTGTCCCATAATTGTGCTTGTGTGGCAGGAAGTGAACATTCCTCTCCATTTCTGTCAGTGTGGAGGGGGTACAGCTGTCTAGGAGTCAGCATCAGAGGGCAAGGGTTTGTTTCTTGTTTCTGCAGAGGAAAAGGAACCCCCTCACCTCCTTGGTGTGCTTGGCACCATCAGCTGGAGTCACTGTGGTGAGAAATGGCAGCTCATGAGGCAATTTGATGTTTCAGTGCTGGATGAGAAATGTGCATGCCCAAATTCTCCATATCCCTGGTTTTATATGGAGAAAACTCCTGTCATTATTTCCCAAGAGCCAACTGTGACCATGGACAGCACTCCCTACAGTCCATCCTGCTGTTGGAGGGCATGGATGCTGTTTAACATCAGAATATTTTCAGTTAGGAGGGACCTACAAGGTTTGGCTCATCCAGCGGCACCATATTCCAGTTCCCCAGCACTTGGACACTGCAGCTCAAGGAGTGTGAGCTTGTTTGTTCATTGTTACCTGAATATCTCTGATTGGAAAACATGTTTATGAATGGCTGTAGGAAGCTGAATTTTATAAACATTCCAGAAAAAATAGTCTGAGTACAAATGCTATCAGAACTCAAATAACAATTACTTGTAAGATGAGAAATGTGATTGACCTAATAGAAAATATCCCAGATTCTCCAGCTGGCTTTTATGCCAACACTATTTTTTTTTTTTATTAAGATGAAAGGTAAAAATGTGTGTGTTTTCAGTACATTAATTTTAGTGCCACTGTATCAACAGTAGCCTATTTTTTTTCCCTTAACTTTCTATTCCCATATATTTAAAAATAACTTATTTGCTAAAGGGGCAATTTAAAATTCATTTCACAGTGGACAGAGGAGACTAGAAATCTTCCTTAAAATACTTCTCTTTATTTTACATCTTGATTGCTCCTGAACACGATGAATGCCCATTTTCCTGTCACAAGCAGCCAAGAATTGAGGCCAAGTGCCAGCAACAGTGGATGGTGCTGCAGAAATGTCCATCCTCTGCCTGCTCAGCCCCAGAGGAGCTTTATGTGAGGAAAGGCATCTTAACTTACACTATTTAAAATGCTTTGGAGCTGAGAATTGTTTACTTTTCCTTGTGAGGCATTGCTCATTGAAGGAAACCATCCATTTCCATCCAAATATTTGGTGGAAGGGTTTCTCCTTGGTTTGGTCTAACATACATGAAATTGTGGGAACTGACAGAGACAATATCTCAATTGTTTGTCTCTTGGCAGCTCTGAGCACCCCTTGTTGCAGGAGCAGTCACTGCCCATGCTACAAAGGCCATGTGCCTTAGAAAAAGTTTTGAACCCATGCATCACTTTGGTAAAAACTGACCTTCAGAGCATAGTTTTTAAGCCATGTAGGTGTCCTGTGTAGAAAAATGATATGTGTCTTCTGTCTCTATGGAAAAGAAAAGGGGGAGGTCCTATGGCACAACAGTTGAATGATTTCTATATCACTTACTTTATTTTAATAAATTGTATCTGTCTAGCCTGAGATCTATTTTACTTTCCACAGCATTTGGGATCTTTAAAGCTGTATTCCACACAATTTTTCCAGTGAGAAAATTTTGTCATTAGGAGCCCAAACAGATTTGGAAGGGTGTGATGAACATGAAACTGGCCATGTGGTCTTGGAATATGAATTTTGAGTGCCATTTACCTTTGACTTCTGAACAGAGAAGCTAGAGGTATTTGCTTGTGGGCAATTAATTTTCCAGGAGAGTGTTAGCAGAGTATTGCTATGCTTCAAAACAAATGAAGTTCCCATAATAGCTATAATTTCCATAAAAATGTGTATTAACTACCCACAGATTAACAGCAGGGGAGAAATACATGGGAAAAATCCTTACCACAAAGATTTCTATGGGAAGTTGCCCAAAGGAAAAGGAGCTGGGGTTGCTGGTGGCCAAGAAGGCCAGGGGCAGTGAGCCTGTATCAGGAACAGTGTGGCCAGCAAGACCAGGGCAGTGATTGTCACCTGTGTTGAACACTGATGAGGCCACACCTCAAATCCTGTGTCCAGTTCTGTGCCCCTCACAGCAAAACAGACATTGAGGGGCTGGAATGTGTCCAGGGAAGGATCTTCTAGGTCTTTTCCAACCTATATTTTTTGATATATTTTTTGAGGCCAACTCTTTGAAAAGAGACAAATGTTTGTGGAGGCAGGGAAGGGTGAAAGCCTACTGCTGGGAATGCTTTAGGAGGGACTTTATTCATACAGCATTTATTGTACATTTCAGAGAGTTGTTGGTACCATAATGAGCATGTGGGGGAAGGACTTGGGGTTATTTGACAGAGAAAAATGGGAAACTAAAGTGTTCAGGTGAGCAGGCAGGATTCTTACCTCATGACTAGTGGCTGTCTCATAACCCAAATTTGCAAGTTGTGTTCCCGTCTTGTGTTCTCTCCCTGTGCTGTGTCCCCTCAGGAAAGGACTTTGCAGGAATGTGAAAACTATTGTCCAGGATGGAAAGAGATTGGTGAATGTGGAGTGATGCCAAATAGCAATTGGTCTTGCACCAGAGACTTCAGCAGCACCTCTCTCTGCTGATATAACAGGGACCTGATCTGGCTGGCTGGGGGCAGGAGGAAAATTACTTTAAAGTAGCTTCCATACACATTTGTTCTGTTGAAATGATGTTGTACCCACTGTTTTCCTCCTCCCCACATCCCCAAAGTGTATGGATGCCACTTCATGTACCAAAAGGAAGAATATTTTGCTATAATATTTGTAGTTGTTCTTGGCATTTCTTTGCTAGCAAGATGTGTGGCTGGAAAGTTTAAGGTCACTGCTATAAAAATGTCATCCTTTATTTGAAAAAAAGAAAAAAAAAAGTGATACATGGCTATATGATAATGAAGCACTTTGATTAAAAGCATCCAACAGCCTGTGATGTATGGGAGCTTGCTGGAAGACCATTGGAGTGTAATTAATTATTAGCTGTTCTTTTTGAGGTCTGGTTGCTCTTGCAGAATTGATTGTGAATGATGACAGAGAAGCAGGCTCTTGTCTGGAGTGCTGCACAGTGAATATCTGGATGCTGGCAGGAGCACGGGGTGTGAGATGGGTGATGCAGAGCAGAGCCTTCCCCCTGCAGCCACGTGCTCAGGCTGAAGTCAGACAAGTTGTTGAGGCCATGGAGCTGCTGCTGATGGACTGGTTGGGAGCCAGCACAGCTCCTGCCTGGTGGGTGTGGAGCTGTGTCCTAAAAATTGCGGTGGAGCACAGCAGGACTCTGCTTGGGCTCTCCGCTTTGCCTCAAGGGCTGGACACACACTCTGCCACAAGGTTTTGGTGCTGGTCTCCATGGCCTCTCCTCTGCTCTGGTGTTAAATCAAGGAGTTAACATATTTTCCCCCCTTTTATGGCAGCTATATGTGCTTTAAATTGAGCTTTTCAGAGGGGAATAGTGCTAATTCACTTCAAGAGATGTCATCTGAGAAGTTGCTAGTACTGCGAAGGATTTTTGTAGTCAGTCATTCAATAATTTGAGTCAATGAAACTGAAGTGAAATAATAAAAAATGCTTCCCCTTATTCTCCCCTCTACAATGCAAAAATATTTGTTTCCTGTTAATGTTGCCCTCTGTCACAGAGTAAAACATTTTAGGCTATCACTGCATCTGGAAGCATAAAAAAATTTAAAACAGTTTTTTGCATAGCTAAAATCCTCAGAAGAAG
The DNA here is from genome assembly GCF_031753505.1 of Anomalospiza imberbis. Lineage (NCBI taxonomy): Eukaryota > Metazoa > Chordata > Aves > Passeriformes > Viduidae > Anomalospiza > Anomalospiza imberbis. The sequence continues at coordinate 32,622,356 of NC_089682.1, forward strand.
TTAAAAGTTTGTCTTACTGTGGTTGTTGGGCTAATTTGGCAGCCTGAAGTCTTGGGAGAAAGAGCCTGAGATATTTCCAAGATCTTGTTTCAAGTGCAGATGAGAAAATTAATTTGCTGGTTTTATTATTAGCATATTAATTCATTGGAAGTTGTCAAAGGATTTTTCAGGTGTACTTTTCTGAATGGAACTTGAAGAAAAAAATCTGATGCTGGAAATGTATATACCCTGCTGCTGAATTTCATGAAAAGCAAAAAATAAGAAACCCCCAAAGCAACAAAACAACCCCAATCCTAAAAGCATTTAGTGATAATTGGAAAAGCAAACAGAAAACTTTGAATTAGGATGGATCCTGGGAAGCATGAGACAATCAATCCATGTTGAGTGTAGGGTTATCCCATGAAGAAAGAGGTTAAATTTGGAAATGTTGAAACTCTGTCCCAGCACTTTGTACCCTTACTGAAGGGTAAAACTATTCTATTTTTGCTAAAATCTGTTCTTATATTATGCTCTGGTCTACATAAAAATAATACAGCAATTAGGCTTAAACATTGTCCTGTGTTTTTTTGGATTAGAAACTTTATATTAGAACAGTTTTCTTTTAAGGGTCGTGTTTGCTGGAGCAATCAAGAAAATCATGGGTGGTATTTTCCCAACCAGTCCTTTGCACAACAAATAATGAAATAATGGAGAGCAGCGGATGGCAGTCAAGGTTGGGATTTTTTTTCTTCCCTTTTTCTGGAAACATCTATTTGGGGCAGCTGCAAGGAAAAGAGTCTGGAGAGGAGCAAGGCAAGCGTGGCTGAGAATATTTTTTATTAAATACGTGAAGGAATGAAAGGCCAACACTAACTGCCTGCAAGGCTCCAGTCTGCCCTGACGACGTGAGAGTGAGGGAAGTTTCCAGGGCTCTGTGAACCAGCCCAGGGCTGCAGCTCTGCGTGTGGCTTTCCTGGATGTGGTCAGGAGTTCCCAGTCCTCGAGCTGAAACCTGGAAGCACTTGGGCTGCACATCCCCAGCAGAGGTTCCTGTAGGTCCAGCCTTGGGAAGGGATGATGTTGGGAGGTGAGGGTTTCTCTGCCTCCCTCTGGATGGGAAAGGTGATCTGTGCTTGGAGGGGGGTCTCTTTCTTACTGTTCAGCTGGGAGGATCCAGCTATGGTCATACTCAATGTCTTTTCTTCCTGAAATGTCTTTTTTTTTTTTTTTTTTTTTTAGCGCAGTCCCACTGCCTCTCACTCTGTAGCTTATTTCATATGTGAAAATAATAGTTTATAAATTACATTTGTGGTTAACTTTTGCTTATACATCATAAAGAGAAACATCCTATAATTATTATGGTCCCCTAGTAAATGCACTGTTATTACCTAGTTATTTTGGCCATATGGATTACACCATATTTAAGGTCCCAGTTCAATAAAAGTACATCTGGTTCCTGTGCTGCAAAAACCTATTAAAGATTGAGGAAACCATGCAAATAGATTTATACGGTCTTTTGTTGCATTTTACAGTGTTTAATTGGCCTTTCTATTGAGAGTAACCATGACAAACTTGAAATTCTGGGAGTAGCTACTTTGAGCAATATTCCTGTAGTTCCTACAAAGTTAATATCTGCCATTCTCTTGCTGGGACATGTTTTAAGGGTCTCACTTGTTAAAGTCTCCTCCACTTCCTTTGGGAGAATATCCCACAGCCCCATAGATCTCCATGTCAGGAAGTCTTTGACCACAATTTATGTAACTGCATATGTTTCCTATGGATTTCTCCTTGGCCTGTGCAAAATAGGACACAGGGCTTTAGCAGGGATTAAAAAAAAAAAAAGACTTGAACATGAATAGCATTACTTTCTATGTAGTCTATAAAGCTGGTTCATTATACAAAGCTGAAAATGGGCTGAGGGGAAGTTTTTGGGGGAGGGATTCCACATCTGCAATTAGCAGCATTTCAGCCCATGGAAACAAATTTAACAGGAGCGAAGTAGCAGCTGAAATATTTTTGCTTTCTCTCCACTGACAGGCTCTTAGCCAAGCAGACTCTGTAGTTTTCTGATGTTCTTGTGCTTCAAACAACCATTACTTGCAGATTTCAGACTTCCCCCACCCCCCCATTTTAATTTACATATTCCCCCACCTTCAGAACTTTTAAAGCATGTCTAAATTTGTAGTGCATATTTAAAGCAAATTTAAGACTTGCTCCTGATTTAGGTCAGGATATTGAGTTCTTGTCCCCCACCAGAATTTTTTAGGCTCAGGTAAAGTCCTGATAATGCCTGTGGAATTGTGTGTGGTCTTTTGTCAGCTGTGAAATCCAAGTTCAGAAACAGCACTTCTGTGTTATAGATGGGAGAGAAGGCTGATGTTCCTTAGGCTTTAATCTGCTGCTGGAAGTTTCTTTGAAAAATTGCTGCAACATTTTGCCTTGGTTCTTTGCTTCCCTGCCTTCCTCCTGAGTAAATCTTTAATGAGGATCTGAGTAATTTAGTGTATCTCTGTTTCTGAAGCAAGAGGGCAAAAGTTTTGCTTTCCTTATTAAGATATGTGTTTAAGATGGTTCTGGATCATTTTCTTGTTGGCATGATGACGACTTTTTTAGCTTTAGGCTCATGCTCTCAGCTGTTATTAAAGTGTGAAGTGATAAACTCCTTTTATCTGAAAAGATGTTGGAAACTTAATCACAAAACATACCCAGATAACATTAATTTCTGCTAACCCACTTTAAGGGAGTGAAAGTTGAAACTTTTTATGACATTCTTCATCTTTCTGTAAGGAAAAATAACTTTGGAGGAAACTTTATCTGGTAATCCTTACAGGAATTTAAATTACAGTGCATGAATGATACCTGGTGTACCAGAACAGAGTTCCTGTGCAGTCAGCTGACTTAAAATGGGGGCAAAATAGGATTAATGTCCATAGGATTCACTGTATCTCTCTTTGGGACCATGCATTTCCTTGGGCCTGCCTCCCAGGGACATGGGCTATGCTGTACACTCAGGGGAAAAAAAACCCTTCTCTTCTTTTCTCCAAAACCAAAGCTTCAGACCACATATATCCAACATTTGGTTGTGCTAGAGCCCAAAGCATAGATTCTGTGTACAGAGGGCCGTGACATATTTTTAACCTGAAAACATCTTTATTTTATCATATATAATATAATATAATATAATATATATGATATTATCTATAATATATAATCATCTAATCATCTGGACTTTTTTGAGTGGGAGGTAGTGAACAGAGGCTGGTTTTGCTGTGTGAGGGCACATTCCACTTACAGCTTCAGAGGGGTGTGAGTGGGAAAGGGGCAAGAGAGGAGCTGCAGTCAGAGACTTAAAGAGAATGGGAGGAAAAGTTTTGTAGGAAATCCATCTTCCTAGGAAGAGAGACAGAGGACAGGGCTCCAGCAGCAGGTTGCTCAAAATCCAGGTTTGAGTGAAGGGCTGTGAGGAAGGGAGAGGAGCAGGAGAAGAAGTCCCCATTTGGGAATGATGCCACCAGGAGCAGCTGCTCACCTCACTCCTGCTCCAGAATTTGTAAGGGCAGATCCCTGCCAGGGAAGGGGGAGCATCCAACATCTGCCACATTCCTGGTTTCAGTGCCTGCCTCAAGCTGCCTTTCGAGGGAACACACCAAGGCTCCCTCCCCTCTGTGTGGTGTCGTGGCAGGGATGATGGGAAATGACAATACTGAACCAAAAAAATCCCATCCAAACATGTTATTTGGCTAAAATGTAAATAAAGGTCCTGCAAAACCAGTGACCTATTTCCTGCCCTCTGGCTCTCCAGATATGTCTGGAGCTAAATGTTTAAGTATGAATGGTTTTGCAAATCAAACCCTTTATTTGGGTGAAAGTAGGCGATACAAATAAGTAGAATGAAATTCCCCATTCAAATGAGCATGTAAAATTTGTCTTTGTGGCAGTGTTGTCATTGTCTTTACTATCAAAACACCAACTTTGAAGCATCCAACTTCAGCTAAAGTCTGATCTCCTTAGAGTTACCTGCTGTTTCATGCACAAGAAAAAAAAAGCCAGATTTAAATTTTTTTTTTTTTTTTTTTTTTTTTTTTTTTTTTGTTACTTTGGGTGAAATTTACGGGTATGCTTGACAGACTGACACAAAAAATGATGCTTAGGAAGGCAATATGCTCAGGGTCAGAACATCTGTCTTTAATGTAAATTGGACCCTCTTCAGGCATTTTCTCATGTGCTGTGTTTGCATGTTTTTGTTTATTATTGTCAGATGAGTTGCCTTTATGAAAGGGACATGATCTATTAACTATTTACATACACACATCTGTCTTGTAGGGAAATCTACTGGCACAGGAGAATGTGTCATGGCTTGTAAGGGTGCAGGTTCAGCAGATTGCTGCTCCTGTGATCTGCACAAGCTCTCACAAGCAATGTTTGTGCAGCTTTGCAGCTGTCTTAGCCTCACACATGCATCCTTCTGGGCTGTAACTGTAGTTTTCACTCCTTCCAGGAGAACGTTTACATTAAGATGCTCAAAAAATGAAGTAGAATAAAATTTAAAAGTGAAATAAATCCTGAGCAGATGTAAGCAAGAAGTCTGGTTCAGCAATTCTGGATTTGGAGGGCAGGAGTTACAAGAGACTCTTGCATTTCTGTCTATCCTTTGAGTAGGTTTCTAGCACTGTTCCAGATTGTTTTTCAGCTTTTTCCCTGGAACGACACAAGCAAGATAAATTAAAAAGCAAAGAAATTGCATTTTCAATTGAGTGCAGAATTTCAGGTAGGACAACATGGTGCTTCATTGGGGTTTGACAACAGTGTGGAGGGTGAACTGCAGAATATGAAAATCAACATTAGATGATTGCTGCTACATGCTAGACATCATGAATGCATTGGCTGGGCAAGAAAAATTCTGTTTGTGGTGGAGTAGCAACGAGGAGAGCAGAGTGCAAGGGTCTCACTGCCATACCGAGTTAAAGGAACACCAGCAGCATGTCCTTGTGGTGAAAACATGACAAAGATCGAGGCAAGAGGTCTCCAAGTTGAGTCTCCCCCCTCAGCACCATGGAGCCAGAGCTGCCAAGATTCATCTTCCCTTCATATTTAAAAACTACAGACAGAGGTTTGCTGAGATGTTGCATTGTCACACTTTGTTCTTTTTACTGATCTCTGCACAAAGAGATGTAGCTGTGACTTCTGAAAATCCTGAACAGAAAACTTGTCTGTTTTTTCCCCTGTGATTTTTTTTATTTTCTTGCAAAGTTTTTATCTGTGCCTCCCCTTTCTTGTAATCGTGTTCTAGCAAGCTACTTGGATTTTCCTTGTTTCTCTGTGACTTACTTAAGAGACAAACCAAAATTATACATGGGCAGCTATTTTTTGTGGGTTCCCTCCCAAACTTTCCTTATAGTGGTTCTGGTAGGAAATATTTTACTCGTACACTAACACTAAAAAGTACAGAGAGCTGATATTATTTGAACACAGAATTTTCTGTGAAGGGAATTCAGCTTGGGTTTTAAATTCAGAACTCACATGGAATACTCTCAGGGAAAAATGTGTTCCAGCATCTTCAGTCTCTGCTCTGGACTTGTGTGCTGTCTGGTTATGGAACAGCATTAAATCTTTGTGTGACCATCTTATGTCTTTATTTTTTTTTCCCATGTGGGTGTGAGGTGGGGGTTTTTGTGTGTAGTTAGTTTTTTAGGTTTAGTTGGGTTTTTTTTTTTGTGTGTGTGTGTACATTTTAAATTCAAGTTTAGATTTTTATAATAGTGTATGGGGTGGTTTTTTCCCTTCCACTGTTCCTACCTAGATGATATCTCAGCTTTGAAAGCTTTTTATGAATTGAAATTTGGCACATATCTTCATCCAAAGCAAATTTGAAGCAAATGTTGTTGTAAAACCTGCTTATGTTTTCAAGCAGATGTTCCAATACAGCGTGACCTACTTACCTGGTCAGTACATGACCAAAAATGTCCCATTTTAGATGAGTGGGTTTTTCCTGAAGTTGTTCACATCTGGTGATGTTTTCATTTTGAATTACAGTGTGGAACCTTTAAAATGAGAGCCCATATTGGTGAAGATGTGCTGGTTGTGCCAGGTCAGGGTTATCACTCTTTACAGCTGATGTCAGGAATGTTTATGGGATGGGACTTGAATCCCTGGGATTAACCAGTGTGGGTGAGTCATATTTTGACTGCACTCACACCTAGGCTGATGAGTTAGGCTCTTCTGGCTGGTGCATGTAGCAAAAAGCCAGGTGTGATATGTGCAGCACATTGGCTCGAAAACATTTTTTTTTGTTTTTGAATTGTAAAGTTCCAGGGCCACACAAATGTGCATTTTTTAACTGGGGGAAAAAGAGGGTGAAAAAAGATCTATTTTCATTACAATTAGGCTTTTTCACCATCCCGTGCCATTTTTGGTTAATGGTTATTTATTTTATAATGGTTTGGGTTGGAAAGGAGCTTGGAGAACATCTCATTCCAACCAAAGTCCCATGCACTGTGTGGTAGAATCAAATCCTGTGCTGAGTGTAGGATACTTCCATAGGTTTGGAGCAGCCTGCACAGCCCCACCTACCCCCATTCCTGGAATTGCCAGCCCTAATTTCTTGTCCTTGCCACTACCAGTAAATAAAACACTGCCCCCAAGAAATTCTGCCTTCTTAATACCCAGTCTTTCCTTGTTTGTTGGTAGCTTGAAAGCAAAATTCAGATAACAATATATTGATTTCTGTGTCAGGCTATCAATTCACTGTTTCCTATTAAAAACCCAAATATACGATATTTAATTATGTGATACACTTTGGAAGGAAGATTAAAAATACTTTTAAAAAATCAATTGAATTTAAATCTGTATATTTTTGAAATGTGGATTGAATGCAGCTGTCTCTGGCTGTGCTTTTTTGGCTTGCTATCACCCTTTAGAATGTCGCTGTTTTAAAGCTGAATAAATATCTAACAACCAAGAGATCATAAAAATGTTATTTAGTGCTCTGTTCCCTGTGGCTTAGGAAAGGTTACAAACCCTGATATCTGGTTAGTGGTCCTAAGGGTTTTCCAGCAAGCTATTTAACTATTCATTTATTAATTTAATTTATAGTAGTTAATGAGAGCTAAAATGCAGGCACAGGATTCAGGATCCCAGAAAAGCAGACTTAAATTATGAATAAGTTTAAAGAGCATGACGTATCAAGTGATCATCCTGGTAAACCTCCAGGACTTTGGTGTCCGTACCACAGACATTTGTGGTAATCCAGTTCTCCCTTCTAGGACAGAGCTTTCTTTTAGTCTTCATTGCTGCTGTGCCAGCTCCCACTCAGCTCGTCTCCAAGACAGGGAAACATTTCAAAGCTGGCATTGAGAGGAACATATGAAATGCACTTCAAAATGCAGTGGATGTTTGCAAATGGGTGGGGTAATTCTGTATGGCATTCTTACTGTCTGGTATAGAACTGCAGGCACCTCTATGTGGTGTCTGGAAAATTAAAAAAAAAACCCAAAAACAACAACACAAAAACTTTGTTGTATTCTATTCACCTAGATCAAAGCTAGTTCACAAATTCTTAGTGTTATGGAACATCTTTCTTAAATATAAATAAAATTCTGTCCACTCTTTGCCAGGTTTTAAGGTCCAGATGGCTCAGGCTTGTATTTATGCTAAAGGAAAGGACTCTAATCTGTCTTAATATTCTTGTAGTAATCACCAAAAATGTTGTAGTGTCTTGGGGCTGGTTCCTTTGAAAACTTAGATGTGATAATAGGTGTTTGTCAAAGTGAGGTCCTTGTGGATTCAGACCCTCAAAAAGGTGGTTGAGTCAGTGTTTATTTTTCAAGGCATACAGGGATGCAGAGGTTTATATAAGATTATGTATATAGAAGTTAGTGGTGTAGAATTATGGGCTATTTGATTAAATGGGTGCTGAAGTGTTCAACTCCTTAAAGAGCAGTTTAGCCTGGGTATTTGAAAACAAGAACCCTTAATCTAAGTCATTACAGTTTTGGTATTGTAACCAAATATAACTATGCTCATAGCAGTCGTGGAATAAAATGGAAAGTGAAAATTAAACAGGGGAAGATTTACTGCTGTTTCAATCATGCTGAGTTATTGTAGTCATGTAAGAACACTTAGAAAAGCATGAAGCACTTAGAATGCCAAGTTTCTATAATATTATCTGGCAAGCAAAATGGTGCAGCATTATGTAAGTTAATATTTCTTGACACATGCTGACATTTTAGTTAAAGCTTCTAAATTATTTTAGACTTTAAGGAGAATGTGCATATTTTTTCTGCATTCCTGGCAAACTTTTCAAGTTGATTGGTGTGGAGCTTGCTCGATTCTGATCTGCCCTGTACACTTGTAACTTAGAAATTTTAAATTTAACTTGGGCAGTTGTTGATTCTGTTCAGAGGTTGAGTGGGAAGTTCTCTGCTCTAGAGCATGTGCCCCCCCAGTTTTAATATTTTATTGTGTGAAGGTGTTTGGAGGTTACATTTTGTGACATGATCACAGTTCCTTTAAATTGTGGGAATAGCACTGTAGGGAGGGATTATGCTGAGCTCTGGAGGAAATATAGAAGCTGTTTCAGGAAGTACAATTAGGTGCAAGATGTCAGTGATGTGCTTGGATCTTAGAGGAACTGCAAGCTGGTTATCTTGGTGCTGTCTTGCTTAAACCTGACTTTAGCAGGGTGTTGGAAAGGTACTTGGAGCATCCCAATGGAATACCAATAATAGGTGCACTAAATGCAGGGTGTATGGAACAGAGACTCTGCATGGACTACAGAGAAATAAAGTCAGTAAAGTCTGTGTGGCTACAGCTGGGCTGATTCCTCCTTGATGCACCTCAGACATTTCTGTGCACACATTCCTGGTATCCAGAATGCAGCCAGGCAGGGGACAGCCCTCATGTCATCTCTCCTGGGTCTTCAGAGGGTAAGAAAGGAGAGAGAGACTCCCCAGCTAGCTCTGGATGGGCTACTTCACTCAAAGTGGGATGTGATAAGTCAGTTCTTTCCCTTGTTTATTACAGAGAAAAAGAACCAAGATAACCAGATTTAATCCAAAGCAGAGAAAGTGGGCAAACACCCAAGAGAGCATCCAAGGAGTGCTTTTTCCCTCTTAGCTTTCTGAAGAGCTTCCACCTCGATGCAGTGAGGGTGAGACATGACCCCTGGACAGATGAAAGTGTTGCTGCTTTGTGATGTGCAGGGTGTGAGCACTGACATGCAGAATGCACTTCCTTGTGACAGAAATGTACCCATGGCAGCTTCCTGGAACCTGGATCCTGTGCTACCCAAACAGGGAATCTGTGGAGATTAATTTTAGAGGATGTGCTACTTTCCAGGATTTGAGGCGGGAAGGGAGGGTTGAATTAAGTGTGAAGGAAATAAACTGAGTCAAGTACCGTGTAATTTTTTCATTATGGTTACCACTCGCTGTCTGGTGGATCAACTCAAGCACCTTCATAAATGTTGGGGCTGCAGTACACTGAACTTGATGTAGCAAAAATTGGAGAAATAGTAGCTACACCTCACAGAAACATTCAAATCATGTACCAGAGGCTGCATTTCACAGTTCCAGCTGCTGCCCTATGGGTCACTGTAGCTTTACTGTACTTGCTCTGAATTCTAAATATTGTCCTGTAAGCTCTTGCATTTGGTCTATTGGTGCTTCATGAGAAGCTCTACTAAAATATTTTAATATATCTGATAGGATAAACCTTGGAAGATGATAATAGGACTTCAAATCTTTGTAGTGTCATGTACATGATTTAGCTGCTTTGGTTATGTGAGATAATAAGTATTAAAACTAATTATTTACATCCATTTGAGTTCCTCCAGTCGCAGTGCAGGAAGAGAGCAAAGAGAGAGGTTTTTTTGGAAGAATTTCTGTGTCAGGCTGCATTGTTTCCTAAGCCATAAAACGAGCTGAGCCACACACAGTTGCTGCTGTGAGGTCTCTGCTCTCGTGCTGCTGCTTTGCTGAACACCCGCATGTGACCACCTGCTCTCACTCAGCCCAAAACATCCAAGAAAGAAATTCAAACCACAATAAATGCCCCAGAAACAACTGCCCTGTCCCACCCAACCACGCAGTCACGCTCAAGATGTTCTCTAAAATAGGCCTGGCAGTGAATAATACGGAAGGGCAGGTGAGTAGGAGGCCAAACAGCCTGGAGATCTTTCTTCCTTATAAATCAGTGCTGGAAAAATTATCTTTTATTCAAAGTCAGTCTGCATTCTCACCTATTTCTAGTTATATTACAAATGTTTTCTGCTGGAAAACTTCATGGTTTCAGATGTGATTGCATCTGAAGTTATCCTCTACTTATTTGACCTTGCTTTGCTAGGGAAAAAATTGTCTTTATTCTCATTAGGAGACCTTTTTCCAATACTGTGAAGTGAAGCCTTGCTTTTTTTGTGCTTACTTTTTTAGTAAAGTTAATTAACTATTTTCTGAAACATGTGTAAAATACAATTAGTAATATATTTCACTGTGTTATTTTTGACAACAGGCAGATAATTACCTTCAAAAAATAACAGATTTTAATCTATATAAGTATCTAAATTATAGTCGTTGAGCTGTGAAGAAAAACAAATCCAGCTAATCCTTATTTGCATGTGCCAATTAGTTAAGTGTTAATCAATCTCCTATATAAATGAAAATGAGAAGACTCAGCTCTCTGGTAAGATAATGTTTCCCATTAACAACAAGTAAAACCTCCTATTGCTATTACAGGAGAAAAAAATCCACTTCTCTTCCTGTTTAAAATGCCAGTAAAACACAGCGATAAACTACATTTTCTTTTAAAAAAATCAAATTTTGCATACATGTTTGTTGGGAAACTTTTGATCCAAATGTTATGGTGGCTTTTATGATTAGTGAACACCAAAAAGAATGCAGGAATGGTTAAACAGGCAATCAGTTGCAGTTTTGTTCTCTGCCTTCTTTTCCCAGTGCTGCCTCCTAGTTCTGAAAAATATACCTTAGTACAGGTATCATTGCCTTGGAAGTGTGAGCCCAGTAAAGAAATTCCCACATGGGGAATTGTCATGTTGAGAGTACAGTGTTTTCTTTCATGGGGAAGCAAGGAACAAGCGTGTTTTTTTTTTTTTTTTTTTTTTTTTTCTTAGAAATCATGTATAGGAATGTGAAAATAACTATGTTTGTGCACTGCAAAGAAGTTGTGTGTGCCAGTGTTTGTCCAAGATTTATCTTTCATAAGCAATGGGATGATAATTCCCTTGAAAGTTAAAAAAATCCTCTGTTGATCCCACTCTGTGCAAGGGCAAGAGATGCAAACCAGGACTCAATAACAGCTCTGTGAGGATAAATGCCAGCTTACTCTGGTAATCTCTGGATATTTCAGAGACACCACTGCAAGGAAAACAGGACTCTGTCTAGCAGCCATGAGGAATTTCTGCACATGCCAGAAATTGTCTCTGTAAGCAGAGCCATGTCAGACTTCCCATGATGGAAGCACTGCCTGTTTTGTCAAACCACTTCAAGGAACAGGATTGTGGAAGCATGTGAATATCCCCAGGACTGCTTAAATAAATAACATTTCCATGCTAACATCTATATCTCTATCTTCTTCACACTGACTTTGATATAAGGTTTTTGGTTGGTTACTTGGTTTGTTTGGTTTTTTTTTTTTTTGTTTGTTTGTTTTTGTTTTTTGGTGAGGGAGACTTTTTTGTGGTTTGGTTGTTGGTTTACCTGAGAAAAATCAACTTTTAGATGTGTGTGTCCTTTCAAAGCTGAAAAAGGAAACCGCAGGCTCGTGCTGTGAAAAGTGAGCTTTTTCAGAAAGGTGTGCAGGGATCACCACAAGGTGATCACTGGAAGGATATTTATGTATGGTTGCTTGATGATTTCAGGCAGGGTGCGATTTCATCTGTATTTTCAAGTGTTGTAAAAGACAAAACTGAAATATTTAAATTTGCTTTTTATTGTCTATATCAATATATATTTTTGCAAGGATTATACATACACTTAGCATAAATGTTAGTGTTTTAAATATAATTGTAATTTGTACATTTAATTACAGTTCCATGCAGAGAAGGTGAACAGTGAAGCCCATAATGTTGGTAGGCAAAGGGTAAATTTTGTGTGATACCTCTGTGATAAGTGCAAATATCTTTGGCTAAAAATGAATTTTATTTCAAAAACAATCAACAACTTTCTAGCCTATTTGAAATTTCAGGTTCTTCAAGGGTCAGCTCTAACATGCACAGGTATTCTCTGGAAAGGTTAGCCTGAAAGTTTGTTAGTAGGTGTCAGGATTTTGAGAAGTAAATGTATGCTCATGTAGGGTTTTAAAATTCAGGTGTCTATTGTAGTAAGCTATTCACAAACAACAAAAAGAAAAAGACAGTCCCCCAAAAAAAAGAAAAACTACACACTCTGTCCCTCCCCTTTGCAAGTGGACAAGGGAAAGAAAATGTTACAAAATATAACTTTGTGGGTTAAGGACAAAGAGATAGCAAACACAATCACAGCAAAACAGACTCAACCTGATGATATTAGTTGAATTTACCACTAAAAAAATCAGAGTAGGATAATGAGAAGTGAAGTAAATCTTAAAGACAATGCTATGCAATAAAAGCTTTGTCAATAACTGTATTTAAATCCTCAGGCTAGACAGCATTTTCTTAATTTTTTTTTTTTTTTTTAATTCTAAAATGTGAAATGCTGGAGTTTCTGCTAAAAATAACTGCACAGCCATTTCTCCCCAAGAGAAAATGACAAAATTTCAGCAAGGACCCCTAAACAACACTGGCAAACAGGTGTTACTTTGAGACTTCAATTTTCCTACTGGTATTTTATGTGGAAAGAAGGAGTGAACCTAAGCCAAGCTTTAAATGCTGATAATAAACCACTCCCTCTCCTCCTGTGCCATTCTTCCTTGGAAATAAAAGGCTTCATAAAAACTTTCTCCTAGGTTTCATTTGTTCTTGAACTCGATATTGATCTCACACCAATTTTGACTCAGTCCATTTGACTAACTTGAACAGAATTGCTCTTGACTGAGGGCAGTGGAGAGCTGGAGACCAGAGTTATCACCAATGAGTTAAGGGTAATTACTCACTGGGCTGCAGTTAATGCCCAAGTTAATCTGCTACATGGCATGCCTATTATTTTTACTTTTTTTTTCCTTTTACTTTCTGTGTTTTGAGATGAGTTAAAGCAGTAAAATAATTTCCTCATGCATCTCATAGTAAAGATAGATGTGGCCATTTTAGCCAATTTGTTATGAAGGGTTCTTCGGACACTGAAATAAGACACTCTTCAAGTACATATGTATTTTCTGGTATAGGGATGGAGTCCCAGTTAATGCTGAATGAAGCCATTCTTTGAGTTGATTGTTGTGCTTACATGCGTCTTTGTTTACCAGCCTAATTTGTTTTATTGCTGTACAGTGTGATGTGTGAGTAGGTGATAATTCAGCAGTCGTAACTGCCTTCTGACCAGTCAAGTATTCTTTGTTTGCTGTTGTTAGAGAGGTGAAAATGTGGATCAGCCTTGGGAAGATTTTCCAGTGCTGAACTCTGTGAACATCTTTCCACACTTCTTGGAGGCTTGGGTTTCCATTAATTATTTTTCCAGACAGCAAGTTGCATTCAGAAGTATTCATGAGGGAAAACTTTCATTTTTAGAATAATATAGAAGAAAATGTGTGGAATTTCAGCAAGTCCCCACATATAAAATGCTTGGATATGGAAAAGTGTGATCTATTTTTCAAGTTCATGTGGAATGTCAATGACTGAATTGCAAATATAACCCCACTAATGAACAAACCCCACATATTTTGTTTGGGTTGCTTCAAACATTGCCTTGTGTTTACTTGTGAAGTAAACACAAAGAAAAGCAGTGAGATAGCTCTTTACCCATGCCACTTAAATTAAAAGTGAATAACCAACTTCTTCAGCCCCCAAAACACCCTCTTGTTTTCCTTTAAACCTGACAAGGCCATTGATTTTGAGCCTTCTTCTTGCAGTTGCCATCAGCCTTGTACATGTTTGTGTCTCAGAAATTATTTGATGTGTGGAGGTGATGTGTTCTGGAGTCTGTGAAACACAGTGTCTTTCTTTTCAAGGGATAGAGATTTACAAAACTTAATTTTCCCAGATATCATTCCATACTATGTGGATTTCTTGGTGTAAGTATAAAGCCTCTGCTTCCCACCATGTAGTGCAGTTTGATATTTGCAGTGATTGGGAGTTAATGAGAAGGGAGCTGAAATTCAAGATTCACTCTTGTTCTGTGATTGGCTGTCTTGGAGCTGCTGGTTAATTGAGAGGTCCTGATTTGTATTAAATGTCACAGCTAGGAAGAGGGAGCACAATAAATATCATAAGTTCATCTAATAGTGGGAATAGAAAGTGATCTAACAGTATTTAAAATGTCTTGCACACTCATATTCAAAACAGCATGAATAAATTATTGTCACATCCATGTGCTGTTGGGGAGAGAGATGAACTTTTAGTTGTTGTATCGCAAGAATAAATTAGAAAAGAATCGTTTATTCTTCATAGATAGGGAACTGCCATGGTGGGCATGTATTTGAATTCTTTTTAGTGCTGAATCTCTGTTAGATTTGCATTTGTGGTGCAGGGCTCCCTTCAGCTGACCCATGAGCATGCAGATTTAAACTGTGATAGTAACCAGAGCTTCAAAAGCCTTTTTGTGCCCTGGAAACATACTGCTTGGTTTTGTAAATAACTTTAATTCTTTAGATATTTCTCAAATTTTATAAAGCTCTGGTAAATTTATGTGAGGCATTAATTTTTCCTCACTGGAATTCTCTTACCTTTCTTTTTTTGAAATTTCCTGTTGATCCTGGTTCACTGGCAGCAGCAGAACTGCCAATATAGACAGGGAATTTCTTGTCCTTGCATGTTCTGTGAGCGGAAGGCAGTGGATGACACAGATGCTAAAGCTTTGCACCTTTATGTTGACCGTTGTGTACAATTAGAAATGGATTTGTAGGGACCAAATCTTGTTTGGATGTGTGGGTAAAATTATGACAGACAACACTGCTTGTGCCAGGGCATGGGAATGACAAAGGCTGAGGGAAGTAATTTATCACCAGGAGTGTTTGGCCTCATAGGGAGGAAATGCAGAAAGTACAAGAGTTCCCATTCCAGCTAATGCAGATTTTTCCATCAATTCCTCACACACAGTGCAAGTTATTTTTTTCAAGCTTTCATATAGCCATGGTGATACTAAATTATTTTTGTCACCATCATGAATCCACAATGGATAGGTGGGCTCCATAGCTGCATTTCATGTCTCATTTAGACAAAAACATTTGATGTGTGTAATATATTTCACAATGCCAAAACAAGGTGCTGCTTATGTGGTGTCCTTTGATGCCAAGTAGGCTCAGAAAAATCTTAAGACTATCTGGAAGCAAATTGTGGTCAGGTGTATGTTGGTCTCTTCTCGAAATTAGCAAACAGGACAAGTGGGAACGGCCTCAAGATTGCTCTGGGGGATGCTTAGATTGGTGATGAGAGAAAACTTCTCCACTGAAAAGCTTGCCAAAACCTGGGAAGGGCTGCCTAGGAACTGCCCTGAGTCCCCATGCTGGAGGGATTGAAAAGAATTTTGGATGTGGTGCTCAGGGAATGGTTCAGTGCTGGCCTGGTCAGCGTGAGGTGAATGGTTGCACTAGATGATCTCAGGAGTC
The DNA here is from genome assembly GCF_031753505.1 of Anomalospiza imberbis. Lineage (NCBI taxonomy): Eukaryota > Metazoa > Chordata > Aves > Passeriformes > Viduidae > Anomalospiza > Anomalospiza imberbis. The sequence continues at coordinate 32,638,022 of NC_089682.1, forward strand.
TTTTCAAACCTAAACGATTCTATGACTCTGTGAAATTAAGTGAATTAAACTTTCATATGGAAGGCTCAATTTATGGAGGGCTGGAAAAATGAAAGCTTAGCAAGACCAAAGCTTTCAACCAAGATCAAGCCTTGTGCCTCCACTAGAAGGATGGCTGTTCAAAAATGGTGATATAAAATTGTCGTTTTATGAACCTTTAATATCTTAATATTGAGGGTGTACCTGAGCTAGATTTTACATATTTTCTTTTAAAAAAGGGTAGCTAGAAATGCAATAAATAAATAAACAGATAAACCAGTCATCTGATTATTTTATTTATTTTTAACTCCCAAGATCAGGGAATTAAAATAAACCTCTATTCTGATGTTATGTGTCAGCAACAATGGGCATAAAATCTAAAAGTGAAGGAATGTTTTTCTTTTGCTTATGCACAGTGAGATTGAGTTATATTTGAATATTGTTTGTTAGGAGAGCTGAATCTTTCCTCCAAATATTTATATTCACAGATTTAATTATGCAGTATTCTAGTTGGAGACCTGGTCCTAATTGGAAATAGCATTTAACAAGTTTGCTATTGAATATCAACCCCATTTTTGGTCAAGATATAACATGTGAATTTTATACCTATTAAATAAAGTTGCTGATTTCTGCCCAAACTCCAGTTTTTTTGCATCTGGATGTATAGCCAGGAAAGAACTATTTCTGTCATTTGGGCAAAATGGTGATAAAAATTTTCCTTAGGTAAGAAGTGGTTAAGACCATGAAGTGTTATATTTTCCATTACTATTTAGTTTTGCAGCTAAATATTGAAGTAAAACTCACTGGGCTACCCTCAAAGCATATTAAAAGGGCCGACAAATAAAAGAGAAGGCAATGTAATATTTTGTCAAAGGAATTTAATCCAGCAGCATTTCTGTATTATGCCATCCTTGTACTTGCATTCAGCAAATCTTTTTTTAAAGGCTGAACAGCATGAGACAGCTTTTACTCCAGAGGAACACTAATTGGTGATTTGAGAGAAATGTTAAGTATTTCCTCGATTCCTTAGTTCTATTTTTCTGCTTCTGCAGTAAAAGCTTAAGGAGGGGATACCTGACAAAGGAGGAACCCACAGTTAGTAAACGCTTCACTGCTGGTATGTCTGTCAGGAAATTAGATCAATGAAAATTAATTCACTCCTATAAGAGCAATCTCCTCACTTAATGTCTTCATCTAACATGAGGGTGCCTTCTCCCCTGCCTGCTTTGAGAGCAGTAAATCAGTTGAGCTCTCTATTCCAGACAGTGCTACAGAGGTCCTTAAATTCTCAGAATGATATGGTAACATTTTCCTTTCCTTGTTGGTATCTTTTCTGGGGCTGAAAGGATCTCATGTGCTCAGGAAGGAGTTGTGATTCTGTGGCCATCTTGGTGCAGAGAGCACGTTGAAGATTTTTCAAATTAACTGCTGCTGTTTGAGCCAAAAGAGGCTGTTTCTTCATTTTTTTTTCTGCCATAAGCTGTGCTTTAAGTCACCCCATGGTTCTCCCCTTTTACCCCATGTGGCACAGCAGGGTTGTTTAACAAGACTTGTCCCCTTTTGTGAACATAAAAGTAATGAGAGGGGAGAGGGAATATTTCATGCTGTGCTTCGCTTTCTGAGCAACATTAGGACAAATGTGTTAGTTACTGTGATTGCCTTTCTTCTCCAGCCACTGCTTTCTCTTGGATGGGATGCAAACAACATCCTGGGGCTGGAATTGTGGTTTTATCACCTGCTCAGTGGGACAGCTCTTCTTTCTGAAATCTGTGTGGGTGCAAGGCCTTTTCCTTTTGTACAAAACTAGGGGACAATGATATGCCAATATCTAAGGCTTGATCTAAAGTAATGAACAGTATTCATATGGCCTCCAGCCATATTTTTCTTAAGCTCTCCACCATTTTCTTAAGGACTTTCAAGAACTGTTTTTTGCTGTTATTAAAGCCTGAAGAAACTGAGAGGATTCAGGGAAGTAACTCTTTGCTGCACAAGTTTCCCATGCGCAATAATTAGTTCTGTAACTGCTGCAGTCGGAAGGCTGGGAAAAGCAGATTGCCCAGGAAAATGGAACATCCAGATCACTTCCAAACACAGTGGGTACTGTTTTGCAAGAACTGTTTGGGAACTGGGCATCAGATGTTTTCTTCCAACCCAGTAAAAATGGTAGGGATTATGATTAAGTGTTGACATTTCTGCTCCTCAATTACTGTTTTCTCCTAAGCTATCTTGGTGTTATTTGGCTATGCTGACCTATAGGGCTTTCTTAACCTTTCTGTAAACTCAACTGCCAGTCACAGGCTGGATATAATTACTCTTTGGTGCTGAAACAGACCTTTTCTCCAACTTTGAAGGCTGAAATATTGCCTCAGGTATTTAGTTAACTGGCTGAACTTTTTTAATTGGTATAAACTGTCTGTAAAAACTTCTGTTTGCTCGCCACGCAACAGCTTTGCTATTGTAAGTTTATACACTCATTCTGATTATATTCACTGATACAGGATATCAGTATATGATCAATGAAGCATGGCAAGATTCTGAAACATCCCTGGGGGCCATCAAGCCAGAATTAAACACTAATAAGTAAATTGGTATCAGTTAATCTAAAATTTATAAGATAGATTGGCTGAGTTAATGCTTAAAATTGGATTATCTTTTAAATGCTGTTGTAAAGTTTATTTCCCCTTACTAGTTCACATGAAAACTGCATTAAGGAATTCTCTATTAGTTTTGGGGCTACGTGATAAAACTGAAAAAAGGAAATGTAACTAAGGTTTGTATGAGGTACAAAATAATAACACTGTTTTCCTTAAATAATGTGTGTGCTTATATAACAAACTTATTTCAATTTGATGGCATTCTGCCCCCCCAAAAAAAAAAAAAAAACAGTCAACATTTGTTGATCAGTTCAAATGAACAGAATCCAGAAATTTTAGAGGTTAGGAACTTTGTCCAGCTTGATAAAGACTCAACAAATGCTTATGAAAAATAAAAGGAAGGCAAAGCCATACCAGTGCCCATCACAAGGGGAGCTTTAGATGTCTAAAACATTATTTTGTTGTATCTGCTTTGAATTGAATACCACCATACTTTCTCAGAAAACTTATTTTGCTTTTCTAAACAGTTAAATTCTCATTAGGAAGGATCTAATCATATGGCTCTGGTATTCAGAACTAACCTAATCCATAGAAATGTCTGAGTTATGCTTCTGTTCAGAAAATCTATCATTCTCCTTAAGAGGAATTCTGGCTGTCTCAATAAGAGAATGGCCTGTGGCTTACAGGATTGAACATGTGATTTAATTCACAGGTCATTGATAGACAAGTTCTGCTGATGGGGCAGGCCCTTAAGTGCTCCTTACTTTCATTTAATTTCCTTTCTGTAAGGTGGATTTGTGCACTCTGCTCTCTTCCCCCATCTTTATTTTGTCCATTTAGGTCCAAACTGATCATGTGTTTACTGGCTGTCTTTCCTGTCCCAAAGACAGACTGGTTGAAGAATTATTCTGGAATGGGCTGAAATCTGGGTGGAAGGAGTCAAGGGGCTGGCCATCACTATGTCAGTCTGTCATTGCAGCCCTCATGCAGGAACTTGAACAGCTCTGGGTTTCCTCTCTGTGAGGGCACTCATCCCATGGCTGAGGCAATGCTTCCAAATGTCCCAAATCTCCAGGTTTTTTGTGTAGTTAAAACTATTGTGATGGGCTGGCAAGGCAGTGTATTCCTGGCTTCACATCTCAGTGTTCCTGCATATCAACTCCTCTCTGCATGTCCTTACAGTGAGTGGCAGCTCTGGAGCACTTTTTCCTCACACAAGCAGTTACTTTTTCATTCAAAATGTCTGAAAGCTCAACTTTTTGCAACCAGAAAGTGCAGACCCTTTAGGACTATGTGATGTACTCAGGATCTGAGAGCAGACTATGTTAAACCCCAGCTACCAAGACTAAGGGCAACATTTAGTTTTGACTTTCAAGTTAATAATGAGATATTTTTATATTTTGTATACCTACACATATATTTATATCTATAGTGTGTGTACACACACCAACACACAGATGTTTACTTTGCAATCTTTTTGCTGCAAGTAAATATTACTGTTTTTGTGAAAGGTGTCATGGACTGACTGACTCCTGTTTTCCCCTGAGAAGCAGTGGAGTAGTTTCAGGTGCCGAATTACCTTCAGAAGCAGTACATGAATTTCAAGAGGATTAAAACCTCAATCATAAGAGACAGTTAGGCAAGCACTTGACAAGACTTGTAGGAAAAAAATCCCAACAGAAACTGCTGTAAGATTTCTATCAAACTAATATTTATCACAAAAAGCTTTCTTTCACTGGATATTTTGGCTAGCCTTACATATTCAAGTTAATGTAAGTGTTTTAATACTTTGATCCATTTACAGCTCTAAGGCAGCTTGACATGACTGGGCTATTTTTTTATTCCTCACATTATAAAGTGCATTTGTATAGAAAATTTATGGGTTGCTGGTTATACACCTGCATACGTTTTTTTCCTTCAGTAGATGTAGCAAAAAGGAATAAAAATAGTCAGAAAAAGATATGGTTGAGAGAATGAAAGCAAGACTTCAATGAAAGCTTACATACAGAAAGCAGAAGAAACAAATATGATTACAAAAATGGTTTATGTGTTGATGATAGCCTAGAGAAATTAAACTACTGCAGGACAGAATGGTTACAGGAACTGAGAGTGCTTTTAATCTGCTAAACTCTAGATCACTGGCTCTGGCTCACCTTGGGCTGTAATAGTAGAAAGTATTTAATGGATGACTAATGAAGTGTCAGTGGTACCAGCCCATTCCTCACAGGGAGTGCAGGAGGAGGGGTTTATGGCTGCAGCCACTGCATTTGGCTTTCTAGACAATGCAGAATGGTTTGTGTCTTGACTTTTTAATTTTTATTATTATTTGATTTGTTTGTACTGTGAGTATTCCTAGGGCACTAGCATGATTTTGCTCTTCATCCAATGCACGCTGCCCATCCATGGGACCAAAACTCTGCAGATTTTGCTGTGCTGTCAGAGGTGACACGCAGGTGAAAACATGTCAGGGAGCAGCAGTGGCAGGTGAACATGGCCAGGCGGCAGGCAGGGGCAGTGCTGTCACTGGGCACAGACCTGCAGGACACCAATGAGGTGATGGCAGGGCTGCAGTGGCACTGAGCTGCTTTGGGCAGTGGGTGTGTTCCTTCCAGATCATCCCCAAAAATGCAGTGGATGCAGCGAGTCAGGATCAGAAAGGCACAAGACCTGCTTAGGCACAGACTTGCCCATGGTGCAGCTCAGGCAAAGATCAAGGCTCACTCACTGGGAATGCAAGGAAAGGGGAATGAGGAAGGCTGGGAGTATCTCCAAATGCTGCTTGAGGAAGGTTTTGAAATGTGGGAGAGCAAAGCCTCCGGGTCTTTTTGTAAAGGCAATTTTAGTAGCCCACAAATATGAGGCACCCACGCAGGCTGAACTTCTCCCATCAATCCAGAGTTCATCCTTTGATATTAAGTGCTAACAGAAGCATTAAAATCCAGAGGTTTTCACTGGGAGCAACATGTGGGCACTCCCAGTGACCTAAACAAGTCCCATAGCCCAACAGCTCTGTGGTTACTGAATGCCCCATGGTTCCTCTGCTGTCAGCAGCTCCTCACTTCAGCTACTTGCTATCTCCTTGAAAATTCAGGATGAGATCTCCGTGGTAGGAGGAAGGGATTTATTTTCATCACCTGCTTTTTATATTTTGGTCTCCACGCTTCATTCCCTGCCAAGTCCCTCATGCTCGAGTGGAGCTCTTCCTAGCAATTCACAGAGCCACTTCATTACTGTCCTTTGAAAAGGTCTTTATAACTCCTATGCTGCATGACAGTTGTTGGGCAGCACTTTGAGAGCAGCTCTGATGAAGTGCTGAGAGCAGGGTCTGTCATGCTGACCAGCCCTGCCTGTCACCCAGCCGTGTCCCCAAGCCCTGGCAGACGGACAGGGCCGTTCCCGCATGGCTCCGCGTGCTCGCGCTCCCTCGCGTCGCCGTCAACACCCGTGACCGCTTTTGCCACCTCATAATTGAGCTTTCACTGGGTTTTCTTGCTGTGCTGAGGCTTTTTTGGCCAAGTGCCACATCTTTCTTGGCAGTACCGCTGACCAGACAAAGCGCATGTTGGGCCATGAGTGCCTGTACATATTTTTTTTTCCTTTTGTGGCCGCTCTGAGGTTGTTTTTTCTCCTGGATGAACAATGAGGATGTTGTGTGACTGCCTGTTGGGTGTTGTCAGTGCAGCAGAAGGATGAATGCCCCTGATCCAAACTGTGCCTGGGAAGCCCATGTGCTGGATCTGGCCTCGCCGGGAGGCTCTGGCCCTCCCAGCTCATCTCCTGTGAGCTGCCAGGTGGCTGTGCTGGTGCTGAGCGGTGCCTGCAGCAATGAGGGGATGAGGGAAATGTGGCTGGTCCAGGATGCACCAGGAGAACCACTCTGCTCTGTTCCAGCCAGCCCCCGCTGCCTGACTGTGTTCTCACCTGATCTTTGCAAAAGGGAGCCTGCCTCTTCTTTTAAACGGATACATGGCTGAAATAAATAGTAAATTGTGAGACTAATTCTTCCCCAGCTGTTGGGAAGCTGAGCACGGGCATTGGCCATTGCTGTTCACAAAGGATATAGTAAACCCAACCTCCTGTAAAGCTCTGGGCAGCATGAATTACCTAGGGCATTGCTTACCAAGGCCCTTGGCAAATTTCTTCCCCTCTGGTTAGCAGGAGGCAGCTTATGGGCACTTCTTGTTCCCCTGAAGAAATAGAGGGTATCAGGGATCTGCAACCGCACCAGATGGATCCAGTGAAAATAAGAAGGCTTGTCTGGGAGTTGCAAAGGAGAGTTGAAAGTGATGCACAGGACAAAGATATATTTCCATTCAGAAGTATCAGATAACAGTGCTCCCAGCGGTTTCTCCAGAGCACTTGGATGAGCTCCAAAAACTTTCCCCAGTTTTCTGTAAATTAATTTCTGGGGCAAAAATCTCCCTCCACTTAAAATTAGGTGTTAAAGCTGGGTAAGCATTGCTTTTGCTGTCTGAGGCTGTTCTGGTGCTACAGAGGATGGCAACACTGTTCCCCTGGGGAAGGAGGGACATCCTTCTGAGCTGGCAGGGAGGCACCTGGAAAAGGGATCCAGCTGCTGGCAGCAGGGACACGCAGGATCCCTGCTGAGCACCCCTGCATTTCAGATTGCAGAGGAAAATGGCAGATTTCACCCCAAAGCCCAACTCTATAAGGTTCTCTATAAGAACTGCCTGGTTCAGAGTGAGGTACCTCAACTCTGTGAGCCAAAGTACACCTGATGCCTTAGAGCTGGGGGAACAGGCTGTTCCTGTAGCAAACCAGAGTGGGGAAAGAGGCTCTGAAAGGTTTGAGATGTTAAACAGTACCTGTGACTTGGCTGGCCTGGGAAAAGCAGCCCCAGCTCAGGGTTTCTTAGGCTGTTCAGTCCTAGGTGGCAAGTGGTTAATTAACAACACAGCCCCAGGCACTCTGGGTTGGCTCTTCTCAAAGGAAGGCATGGTCCTGCCTCAGAAATTTCCATTTCCAGAGCCCGGCCAGTTTCTGCACAGGCCACCAGAGGCCAGTGTTAGTTGTCCCAACTCTGAGTATCCGTGTGTGTCTCCTTTATTTTGTGTTTCTCTAATGCCGAGGATGAAGAGGTCCTGCCTTGCAAAGGTGCATCAGTATAAAATCAGATGTAGAGCAATCCAGTTCTAGTCCTTTATGCTCTGAGAGACCTCAAGGATGTAAGGAGACTAGCAGGGCAACAATTCCCACAAAAACCCCCTTTTAACAGTATGTATAAATTCAGATCTCAGCAATATGAGGTGGCAGTAGCAGTGGGTTTCTCTGAGGTGTATTGTGTATCTGCCTAATGAATGCTTTTCTTTGTGAGCAGTGATCTTTTTCTCCCTTTATCCTCACTATTCCCTGTTGGATGTGATAAGAGGTATTAAAAATAAGTGAGGATGATGTAGCCTTTTTCCATTTTAAGAAGGCTAATTGCTTCCTGATAATTTGATTCCAAGTGAACTGAATAAAAGCTTCTAGATTTTGGAGACATAGATATGAAAGCAGGAAAGGATCACTTTCAGCTGTTTTACTTCATCTTGACCTAAAATTCAGCTGGATTTAATAACTTTTTTTATCAAGCCCAGTGAACAATGACTGTAGGACAGCACCTCTTTTAGGGAGAAAGTTAAATCTTGCAGTCTTGATTAAGAATTTTCTGTTGAAGAATAATTTTTATCTCTCTTGAACAATGTCTGTATAATTACTGTTTTTGAAATACAGGAAAGCTTAATCCTTTTCCAAAAATGTTTAGAAGCATGCTATTTGTCTATTTCTTTTTCAATTACCAAAAATCTCTTTCTGATATTTCTTTGATCTCTTTGATTCTCTTTATTTAGGTTGGGGCTGGTTAAAGCAATGTATGATTATCTCCAGATATAGAAGATGTGTCAAGACATCTCAATATTAGAGCTCTATTTAGGACATGTAATGAAGCAGCACTCGAGATCCTATAAAACTGAGTGATTCAGCAAAGTGACTTCTGTCACAGCTGTGGTTTCAAGGCTGTTTTGGGGTGGTGGGGTCTGCAGCATGATTCTTGCTCCTCCCTGTGTGCTCCAGTCCCTTCCCAGAGGCAAATATGGGTCTTTGGATACAGGCAGAGCTGGGAGCAGGGAGAGATCTCCCCAGACTGAATGGAGCTGTGGGATTTCCCCTCAGATCTCTGTGTGTGCTTGGTCCTTCCTGGGTCAGGTCCTGTGTGCCAGCCCTGTAACCCTGCCCCTGTCCCAGCTTAGCCTTGCATGAATCAGAAAATAAAGAAAGAAAGGGTGGCCCCCAAAGCTTATGCATACAAAGAGAGAGGAGAAAATTTGATTTAAAAAAAAGCATAAATTCCCAGAAAACTGACATTAATTTTAGAGTAGCTCATTGCTCATATTCATTACATTAAAATATTGATGCCATCACTGAGATCACCTCCAGTCTGTGCATCATATTTTCTCAGGGTATTGACAGGGAAACCTAATTGAGCAAGCATTAGAGGTAGGAATTGAGAGTGGGAGAAAGAGGAGCTCAGCTGAATGCGGCATGATTCACAAGGACTCCTCCCCAGCCATTAATCTGTGGTGTGTCTCCAATAGTGTATCCATAATTAAATGTGGAAGGGATGAGTTAGTGCCAAAGGGATGTTACAGGCAGGGAAGGAGCCCCAAAATAATCATTGTTGCAGTAGTGCTTGCTTTCTTTTAATATTTAGATGCCACCTTAAGAGAAGTAAATCTTGAAGCTATCTTGATAAATCTCAAATGGTGTTATTGCACTCACCTGGTGTGAAAGTACTTGAATTCTCAGCTTCAGGGATAAACCCACAGTTTTTCTCACACTTGATCTGTAACAAGTTAAACGGTTTTGTGCCAAGTGTTTCTGCAAAAGTTGCTCAAACTGGTGGGTTGAAAATGAGCGTACTGGGACTCATAATGAATTTTAATCAGTGTTTTTATCTTTGTTCTAAAGCATTTGAAAGTCTCCTTATACTGTTTCCTCAAGGTTCAGTTGCACAGATTTTTTTTTGTGAAATTTGAGCAGATGGTGATGGATTGTCAAAGGTTTCCTGTCCTACACCTTCCACTTTTCTTGTCATTGTCATCTTTGATTTTGATTGCAAACAGGACATCTTTACTTTGCCAAATGAATGACTATGTTTGGGCAGACAAATGTTTCAATGTTAGATTGGGGTGTGCATTTCTTTTCTTCCTCTCTTAAATTTCTTGGAAAAAATTTAACAGACCATAATGTTTAGTTTAATTTTAAAAATAAAAAGCAAACAAATCCAAACGATGGTTTTTAGAAGAGTGCCAACAAAGATGATCCCTAAAAATCCCTAATACAGAAAACCCCCAACTCCTTAAAAGACCAGAATCCAAAAGCAAAACCTGCAAAGCAACTTGTGCTTGTTAACTACACACAGTGCTCTATCTGAAGGTAGCTATAAATGAAGTAGAACTAAAACCTGTTTCAACATGCTTGTCAAGGAACAGTCACCTCAGTTGTGAAAATGCAATTTCTCACTTGTTAGTTTCTTCAGAAATAGGACACACTTTTATAAACCATTCTTCAAGTCTTTTGTCTTCCTCTAGGTAAATTCTTTTATTATGCTGTGCATTTTAATGAGTGTCTGCTGTGAGGTTTTCTGTGTGGTCATCATTTAGAAATACTGCTTTCCTTTACAGGACAGCAAAGCTTCAGGTGGCTTTGCCTGAATTCTCTGGGGTCAGGGGCAGAAAAAACCTAAATTGAAATTTTCTGGTTGCTCTGGTGCCTTTTTGGAGGGAAGTGGGCATGATTTCAAGGCTGGACCCTCCTTGGGCAGTAAGCAGCAAGCTCCCAGAAAAGCCCTTTCCCCAGCACTGTGCCCCAGCCTAGGGGCTTCCCCTGGCTGACGGATTCCTCCCTTCCAGCTGCCATCAAAAGTCTGTGGCACTCAAGATGCCTCAGCTCATTTTCTGAGCTTGAGTGAGCCTCCTTGCATTAGTGTGAGCTGTCCAGAAGCCTGACAAGCCTCTTTCCCTGCAGCTTAGTGAAGGAAAAGGGGGACATTAGCATACAGTTGTCCTTTGTGAGTGGAAAAACATAATAATCCTTTTTTCAGACCCGGCGCTGCTCAAACGCTCGGAGCGAGGGGTTTATGCTGTCATTTCTTTGCCTGAATAATTGCTATTGCTAATAATGGAAATAACATACTAGGTGACTGGGTTACCACGCTGATCATATGGGATTTGGGCAAACTGTTCCTATGGCTCATTTAGTTTGCAAGATTTCACACTCTGTGAATCTTCTCACACTCAGTAGGAACTGGCACGGCTCTGCAAAACCATATTAGAGGGAAATCAGGAGTGATGCAGACACATGAATTGGGGATATCTGCCTGACACAGGGCCCCAGTCTCTCGGGGAACAGAGCTGGTGTCAGTGTGGACACTTGACATGATGCCAGTACAATTTCACCTGATTTTTCTGCTTTTTGGGTTCAATATAGTTACTTTTATGGCTGTGTTATGTTAGTATTATCAATGCAAGCTATATTGTCTCTTTAGACAAACAAGTCTACACTGACAAGAATATGCTTTGAAGCTTCTTTCCACGAAGATATTTTCCCTAAAAATTTCTATTTTGGCAACAAACTCAGACTGCTGACAGATTTTGGAGCTGTCCAGCTGATGAAAGCATTCTCTTTGTCTTATTATTTTTTGAGGTTGGGACAGAAATGTTTTGTTTTAAAAGCAAGTGTGCAGACATCCTCTGGATTATTTGATTGTGCATCTGCTCTTTTCAGTTTCTGCAAATATTTATACAAATCTTCATGGTTTCCTGTTCACTGTAAAATTTTACTGGGTTGATAATCTTGATTGTATCTCAATCACCCCTTTAAATCTTCCAATTCAGGACACAAAAAAAAATGGGGAAGGCAAACACTGTGTATTTCACATAGAATTTTTATTCTGTTTTATCTTCAGTGAAAGAAAATGATTGCCTAATATTTACTAGTTTTAACTAGAAACTGATTAGAGGTATTTGGATCAAAAGGACTTGTTAAATATTTTTATTTCTGTGTTATATTAACCTTGGCCTATGTCAGAAGTGTGCTGGTGGCAGCTCAGCCAGGTTTTTCTAGCTAAGAATTGTTCATTGTAGTGCTCAAGCTCCTCCACAATGAACAGTCTTCAGAGTATTTTGATGGCTGTGTGCAAGTGAAGTTGCAGAAATGTGCACTCCCCTCTGGCCCTTGCAGTTAAAGGCCCTTGTTCTCATAATTTTAAAAAGTGTGAAGTAACCCAGTGCTTTGAGCAGGCATTTACAATGGTGATTAAAGCAAATACTTCTTCAGATAAAGTGCTTCTCAATAATCTCTTCCCCAAAGAAATCCCTCAGAGTGCCTTCGTATCTGTTCCAGCTCCCTGAACTCATTAAGTCACATGGATACTGTTCTTAAAATCAGAGATCATATCTCTTTTCCCAGGATGGAGAGGTCCAAACACCACAACCTTATGAAATTCTCTTTAAGAGTAAGCTTATTTTTTTTAAACAAAAGGAAAGCTTCAGGATTTAAATGCAAGTGACTTTTATGAAATTCTGTTCAAAAGAGTTTGGAATGAGTCAGTCCTGTATGTTGATGCCACTACTCACATGTGAATTAAATCCTGTCAGTGCCTCGAAACAGAATACAGAGGTTTTGCTCTGTTCCTGCTCAGGCACCAGATAGATGGGTAAAGCCTGTGTCAAGAATGAGTATTAACTTCAGGAAAATTGGGTGATCAAGTGGGTGAGAAGCTCCAGCTCAAGACAAGCTGTTTGGTGGCCTGCCAGATAAGGACTGTAGCTCAGACAGGGACACAGGAGCAGTGACTGAAGGTGTCCCATGTCCCTCTTGCTGCCTTAAAATGAGTGGAGCTTAAAAAGGGGCACCAGTGGAACTTAAAAACAGCACCAGTGGAGCTGTTACACAATGATCTGTGAGATGGTGGGCAGTGAGTGGAGCTGAGTATGTGCCCTGATTTGATAATGGAAACTTATTTCCTAAGAATCTTAAGTGCAAGTGTAGATCCAGGAAAATAGGGGTAAAAAGGGCAAAAAAAAAAAAAACCAAAAACACAGTAGCAGGAATCAGAGAGGATCAGGACCTTGCTGGTCCAAAGTCCTATTTTCTCCTGGCTGGATATGGGGTCTTGAGCTGTTTTTGATGAATTCCCAGCACCTGCAGCAGAACCAAAGAGAAGCAATGGCTTAATTTCTTGTTTCTGCTCCAGAATGTATTGACCAGGTGCAAGCTGCATCCTCAGATCTGCAGGGGAACCTCTCTGCTGTGTGGCCCAGTCCTGCTTCTGCACCATCATCTGCAAAGCCACACGAGGCCTGTGGAGTGTGGAGGACTTTGGTTTATGCCAACAGTCCTGGTGGGATTGTATTTCTGTATTTTCCATTCTTCTCTCATGGCAGAAATCTGTGCTGTATCTCTCTACCAGCTGTGTCCGGTCTGTGCCTGCTAAACACCTCAATGGTTTTACTCTTAGAAACACCCGAATACCTCCTGCAGCTTCTGTTGTCCTCAAAGGACAACCCCCCCTGTCCTGACAAACACAGAAAAGCTGTGAGCCAGAAATTATGATGCATTGGGTGAGCCAGGTGAACTCAGTGCACATTCTGACCTCACAAGAGATACATTTAGAGGAAGGTTAGTCTGCAATCCAGAGCAGGATTGATAAAATTTCAACTCTCTCAATTTGCTGCTGAGGCTCAGTGGGTGCTCTGGACCTTTGCTGCATGTTTAGATCTAATTTAGAATGTGTTATTAAAGCTTCATTGCCTAGCAATGAATTTCTTTCTTGGAATTCAGAGAGACTTCCAGGTTCTTGGGCTGGCTTGGTTGGTTTTTATTTTGGTTTATTCTTGGCACAGCTGATATAGTGTGTGGGAAATGGGAAAGTGAATGTCTGCTGGTTTCGGTTTTAACTGAGTGCTCCAGAGTGTTTGCATCTTAGAAGATAGGAGAAAATGTTCAATTGAGTGATTATGCAAGAGTAAACATATTTTTATACATGCTTGATGATCTTATACTTTATTCATATAATTATCCTGTATACCAAGACTTTTCTATCCAAATTCCTTTGGCCGAGTTTAAAAAAGAGCAACTGGAAAATTTCTCAGATCTCAAAGTCCAAGTTTATTGCCTAAAATCCTCTATTTTACAATTAATATTTGCACAAGGGCTGTTTGCTTTGTTGTACTTTCTAGAAATAATTCAAATTTCAGAATCTATATTTTCAGTAATATTTCTGCTGCTTTTATTTTTTAATAATTTTATATTAGTAAACATGCACGTACATCATTGTGGCCAGCAGGACTGTGTGACTTTTACACTGCTCATTTTAACAGAATTCTTGGAAGACAGGAGCATGCTTGACATGTTCTGACTTGGCCAAGTTTTATTTGGGAGTAATATTTCAAACAGGAGCAAAAAGAAAAAAAAAATAAAAGTGGAGTAGGCACCTGCTTGAGGAGTCCTGATTGTATTATTACACTTTTAGGATCTATTGTTTGTGTGATTCTTATGGAAAGAAGGAGCCAGTTGTGACACGAGATGACAAAGTGCCACTGAATTCAGAAGCATGTGACAACATAAACAAGCAGAGGACTGATCTGTTGTTTTTCAATGGTGCTACAGCTGACAAGCAATCCCAGAGCTTTCCCTAGGGAAGCCTGTCCTTTTTGTGAGATGCAATTGATTTAATCCTTGAATGCACCTCTATCTTCTGGCAAACATCTCAGGTCACGTACGTTCCCAGTGTGCGCATCCGCTTTTCTGGGCATCGTTTGTTCCTGGAAAAAGGGTGCTGGCAAAGGACATCATACACTGCCCTGAGACCTATCTCCTCCTGATAAATATGGTATGATTTAGCACTGGAGGATGAAAAATCCCAGATCTTTACTGCTTTTCCATCTCAATTCTTACAGTCATTCCTCTCTTCCCTTAAAACTGATACTTTGCACAAGAAGCTTTACTGTAACTCTAAAAACAATTCAAACTCTTCTTTTAGGCAGGAGTCTCAAACACCTGAATGCACACACAGCTACACAGTGATACACAGATACATAAAATCCTGAAAATAAAGAAATCTGGATGATTTTAAGGCAGTGTCATGATTTCAAATTGCTCTTTCTTTCTAAATGCACTGCTTTAAATAGGCAGCTTTCCTCTTCTGCATGGTTTCTCACTGAAGCAATGTCTGGTTGTACCAATTATGTGACAGAATTCTTTCAAGCTGCTGTTAATATGAAAGTTTTATTAGTAGGTTAGTCATTTTGCTTTCAAAGCTCAGTTATGAAAGATGTGTAAATATCATTTTTCTGCAACACCTTTTATTGGTCTTCTGCAGAATTCAAGGGTAGCAGAAGAAAATGTTGTGTGTGATTCAAGCTAATGAGAGGTGAATCCATCCTAATACCCTGAGGAGATCAAGTGGGTGTAACAGGGACAGGCACAAAAAGGTTTCATTTCCATTTAAAGGAAAAAAATTAAAGAGCAAATAAACTATCACAACAAATATGTTTTACAATATTCTCTAAAATAACCTTAAGTGTTCCTGAAATGCAGGTCCTTTCATTTCACCAGATCTTTTGCATTTTGCATGGTGCTGTAGCTGAAAAACATTCCTTTGTTAATGTAACCTCAGTGCTGAAGTAAACCATTCCACAAAGCCCTTAGTTTTCCTGTAGCTCAGGCAACAAACCCAGAACACACTAGCACTGATTTACCATGGTTCTAATCAGCATTTCGCACATGGAAAACTCACCATGTGTTTCAGAACCCTTTGACACTCATCTCTTTCTAATACAAGTGCCTGTTTCTCCCTCTGCTGGTTTCAGAATAAACGCCTTGTCAAAAAGAGAATTAGATTTTGACAGCTTTTTTCCTATGGTTAATTGAGGTGATAGATACACTTGACATTTATCTCGGCGCAGAAAAGAAGATTAAGACATATTTTTCTCCGTGCATTCTCTGTATTAAAGGAGGTCACTTTCCAGGGTCTTTTTAATATGCCTGTGCAATTAATAGTGGTGATAATTCCGCTCCATATCACAACCTCTTTAAAGTTCTCTTTCAAACTGACAGATAAAACTCTCTCTTCTGTACACAGGACTTGAATTAGACTAATCTTTTTCAAGTTTGCCCCGCAGGCCTTCCCCCTTCACAGTCGTGAAAATTAATACTGTCTGAAAAACACAAAGGGTATCGTGCTAACTCACTTAGCTCAAAGCAAATGAAAAAGAGTCATATTTCAGTTTCCTTTAATTATTCCCACTGAATTTTTGAGGGCATCCCCCTGAATTGTTACTTCTGTAGTAATGCGATTTGAACGTTCCACTTGTTAAGTGTCCAAGCCTATTGTGCAGGGCTTTCTGCTCCTTGTCATGCAGAGCAGCTCTCAAGATTTCCACAGAAGCCACCAGATGAATGCAAAGTTTGGATGCCCTGGCTTATGTAATGCAGTTATATAATAATAATAATTTCCAGAGTGGAATTAATTAATGCTGTTTAGAAGCCCCAACAATTAATTCATACAGTTAAACCCTCTTAAGCAGAGTTATTAAAAGATCAAAGCCCACATATCACCCTTTCATATCCACAAAAGGAGTGCAAGTGTTCAAAGTCTACAGTTCACACATGCAGAGCTTTGGATTAAAGGCTGCTTCTCGTGTAACATTATTTTAAAGGCTGGCATATAGCAGAAATAAAGTGATAAAATAATTATTTTCAAATATTTTCCCAGGTTTGTTGACATTTTTTATCTGTATTAATTACTTGGATTTGACATCAATAATTTTCTAACATCCCTTTTCCTGTTTAAAACACCATGTTCTGTGTGCTAATAGGTTCAGAGAACATGTCAAGTGGGCTCCTTCTTCCAAACATGTTGCCTTTGGATGAGGCTTGAAGCTACTAAAATTTTGCATATTCAGTTACAGAGTGTATAAATATGGAAATATTAATAAGGAATGTGTGGACTTTGGGAGAGTTTTATAAATGCCAAGTGTTCCTGCTGCTTTCCCCACAAAACTCTTGCTAACACTTGAGACTGTTGGTGGTTCCAACATTTGCATGAGTGGTGTTTGAAGGATGAAACATCCAGCATGGATATATGTCACTCCATGTTTTAGGCTTAATTTTTGGAAAATATCTTCATTTCTCTCCTGCTAATTGTTGTCTTGGCCCAGCAATTTGGCAAAGTATTGAGTTGTGTTTATTGGTCCCTACTGAGACAAACAGTTGTGTTGAAGGTCCTTTTGATATGGAAAGGGTTTCAGTATTTATCAAAGGATTTTTTTTTACACTTTTGGTTGACACCTGTTTAGCTCCCAGTTCTGATCCTGTCAGCAATCTCACAGGTACCCAAAATGTATACAAATGCAACAGTCCACACTTGGAAACTGGAGTTTTTAGATTCTTATCAAACATTGCTGTTCTGCATTGTAGATCTGTGCAAAATAATGTTGGATAAGCACTTCTTAACTAACCTTTTGTCTCCAGATTCTCATTCCCCAAAAAAGTGTGCTTGGGTGGAGTTTAGTTTAATCCAGAAATTAGTTTGGACTTTTCCATAGATATTTCTCAAAAGAAAGGGTATCAAAACCTGACGTTAGTAAAAGTATTTGCATTCCCATTGTCACTCCTTTTTAATCTGTGTTTCCAGCAGATGCTTATCCATTTCATGCTCATGAAAAAATTATCAGGATTTTGACACAGAGTTGCTTGCTGCTGTTTCCATGGAAACAAAAACTTTGGATTAAAGTTACTACAGAAGCATTATGTATGTGTATAATAAGTGCATCCACATGTATGGTGTGAGAAAAGGTTTCTTCTATGGAGTGTAAAGGGAAAAACTGGCACAGGTCTTTTGACCTTTGACGGATAAATGAGGGACTGTCAGCAGAAAACACCAGATCTCTCCTTTCAAGAATGTGTTTGCTACCTGCCTGTTGTAACCTCAAATTGGAAGTTAAATTATAAAACTAAGGATTTACTCATGTTTGGTAGACAGGTCAATGCAAAATGCATTTTTCTATCCACAGAAAAATGTGTTTGTCATAGTTATCTCTCTTGTATATTAGAGTTATGTTGTGGATCTGAGCTTCTGTAGGGCTGAAAATAGCTGTGACTTTCTTTCTTGCCCTACATGGGTAGGCTTTTTTGGGGAGCTGAGTTTTTGTTTTATTCTATATGTTTTGAATCACAACTTATTTTTGTGTTTTTTTGCAGGGTTGGAATTTTTTTTAATGTAAGACTGGTTGGTGTTCTGGTTTCATTCTGCCTGGGGTTATCTTTTTGTTTTGCACTTTTTTTCCCATCCGTTTGCAATGTTTTGTTGGTTATTGGCTGTTAATTCATGGTCTTACCATTTTAGCAACCAAACTGCTTGGGAGTGACACAATCTCCTGTGCCATCCTTAGAACAAGACCTAAGGGAAAGAGCCTTAAAATTCTTTTGGGTAAAGCTCAATGCAGTATTTATATATATATATATATATATATATATATATATATATATACACACACACATAAAGGATATTTTAGAATTTACACCTTAACTCTAGTTAATCAATATGATTCAGCAGGATGCATTTGATTAAATGACTACAGAAAAATTTCTGAAATATCTTGGTGTCACAAAACTGGTCAATGCAGGTGGCTCTATTTTCTAGGAACGTGTTGTGCTGTTTTTATTTTTATTTTTTTCTTTTGTTGCCATGCCTCATTTTAATAGATAATTATCTCCCAAACCTGCCATTTATTTTTCCCCTAGTGATTTCCAGGTTTTAAAAATGCAGCACTCTGTGTTAGATTTTGAATGCAGGTGCCAAATCACTATTAAATTACATCAGCCTATGGGTACCTGATGCACAGGGCCCTGTGTGTAATTTTATTGCAGTTCTCAATTCTTAAGAGTGAGATGTTGAAAAAAAAAAAAAGGTGCTTTTCAGTGGTGTTTTTTGAGGTTGATACCTACTCTGAACATGTTCAACTCCTTTCTACCTCATTAGTAGATCTTTCCTTCACCTTTTGTCTCCAGCTGGCAGGCAAAAAGACACACTCCTAATTTCCTGTGTTTCCACTGTCTAAGGAATGCTGAAATGGATGGTCCTTGCACTTGTTTTCACTGTGGGATTGGTTTATTGGATCAAAGAAAGGCACTTGGCACTTAGTGATTTAGCATCAGCTTTCAAATTTTTTGATGATGGTTCATGTCCTGCCTCCAAGAAATTCAGTTGCTTCTTCTGACGGATTTGAAGGCTACAAAGGGATATGACTCATTTTAAAAAGGGAAGACAAGCTTCAATTATTTTTGGAGAGGTCAATATCTGTCTCTTAAAACTCTGGAGAGGCTGAAATTCTGAATGTTTATCATTGAGTGCCAGTTCCTTTGGTCACAGCTGCAAGGAAACAATTTTTACGTGTAGGCCATGGCACAGGAAAGTGTGCCAAACAGCAATGAAAAGATATCTGTGTCCTTTCTCTTCTCTTCAAATAATTAAATGTGCCAGGGGAGGTTTAGGTTGGGTAACAGGAAGAGATTCTTCCCCCAGAGGGAGGTCAGGCACTGAACAGGCTCCCCAGGGAATGGGCACAGCACCAGCCTGAGAGAGCTCAAAAAGTGCTTGGACAATGCCCTCATGCATCTCCTGGTGTGATTTTTGGGTTGTCCCATGCAAGGTCAGGAGTTGGACTCAATTCTTGTAGGTCCCTTCCAACTCAGGATATTCTCTGATTCCACCTGCCCTTATACCTTAACAAACAATAATTATGCAGCTACAGTGGAATTGATGTTGTGAGTGTTTAAGCAGCACGTACAACATTTATTGGCTTCTGTTTCTCGATGAAAACATGCTAATGCTATCTGTTTTTCCAAGTAAAACAAAATGAATTGTGTTTGTAAGAGAAGGATTGTCATAGGATGCCTGAAACCACAACTCCAAACTCTTCTCTTTAATTACTCTACATGCCTCTGCCCAGGTAATTTCAGTCCTTTATTCTCCAATTTACATCAACAACTGAGGTAATATTGCTTGGCAGAGGTGTCATAGGTTAAAGCATTTTTAAACTCTAAGATAGAAGGAACTGTGCAAGAATTAAGTGTTGCAAATTCTCTCACAAAACCAGGTGCATGATTTTGACACCTCTGTGACATTTTGAAGGCATGAATCAAGTCCTAGCAGTACCTGTAGGGAGTATCTTTAACTTGGTAAAACAGTAAAGCAGATGACAATAAAAGTAATTTTATTTCAGCTCCTTTTGGGATTAAATACCCCTGAGATTCCAGGTATCATATATCAGGATCTGGAAAAGCCTAACAGATGTGGGGAGATGCTGTTACCATTTATCTTCTGGGTTATATTTAAAATCTGGTTGTTCCTCTTTTTGACCAAGCAGGCATCCCATCATGTCCTCAGGCACTGAGTCACCTCTGCAGCCTGGCAGGGAGCAAACAGCTGTATTGCCTTGGTTGTACCTCATCAGAGGGGTTTAAGCCTTGGGAGGGAAGAGGAAAGTAAATTTTTGTCCTTTTTGTTATGCTGGTAAAGTTGTGTGGTTCAGAGTGCCCAGTCCAAAGAACTTTACAGGGCAGACAAAAGTGACCCTGTGGCTTCCTGGCTCCTGCCTCTGTGTCACCCCCAGGCATGCAGTAGGAGCTTTCCTTAATTTCATGTGGACCTGCCATGTCCAAATGATGGCATGGGGCTGAGTTTTACTAAGTTGAAGCAAATAATGTAGAAAATTCTTTTTCTAGCTGCTGCTTTTCTGGAACAGGGCATCAGAGGAAGGAGGGAGGAAAAAGAAAGTAAAATGAAATGTGAAAAACAAAAACAGATTAAAGAAGATGCTTCTCCAAGTGCCTCTCCCCCCAGTCTTACCAGAAATCTGGTCGGTGTGTGTTTGTTTGAGATGAAAAGTCCTGTTTTGGCAAATATTGGCCAAAGTCTCCCTGTTGTTAGTCTGACTTCATGAAAAAACAGATGTCAAGATCTCAAGCTAGCAGATGTTCCTCTGTGCATTAAAATTCCTGCTGGTGGAATAATAACAAGGAAAGAACACATAGTGTGACGTACCCCGCATGCAGTTCTGGGTAATGTGTTAACTTGGAGATGAACACAACGTGTTCCAGTTTTGATACAGACACTCCCAAGGACCTGGCCTGTTTATTTTCTACCATGTAGTTTATTGCTGAGTGGGAAAATAGACAAACCCTTTTTTTTTTACCTAATTCAAGAAATATTTTTTTAAAAGAACTCCTATCTTTGCGAACAAATGTTTGGGTTTTTTTAACTGTATTTTGCTTTTCAAAATGGACTGAAACTGAAGGCTTAAGCATCAAAAAACATTGTTTCAGATGAAGCAAAGTATTCTGAGTAAAGTTGTTGCTGTTGAGGTTAGCTCATCACTGGAAAAATATTTACCTTGGTCTACTTGGGACTATTTCAGAACAGCATAAAATTTGAATTATCTTTACACAAAGAAGTTTAGATGCTTTAAATGTGAGATTCCAAAACTGTAGTCCCTACCTCCTTAAGGACTTTTTTGGGATTCTAGCCAATAATCTGTCCATCATAGTTAAAGTTGTCACAATTTTGGATGCCCTATTCACACCATCAAATTCTGCTTGAAAAGTTCAATGCTAGAGGTTATGCTTCCAAAATCAACTACTTAAATTCCTCCCTGCCATCTTGAGAAAATTTGTCAATGTGCTCTGAGATGAAATCCCAAGATAATTTTGCCAATAGGGGCAATGCTGACAATTCTCACTTCTAGACTCAGTCTTTTCAGCCAAAAATCGAGTTTATTCAGCTCCTTGTTTTTAAGTGCTTTCACATCTCAGCTTTTGTCTCTTGGCTGATTTCAGTCTGCTTCCTTCACTTGTCAGAGCTGTATATAATTTTTAGAGAGCCTCCAGTGTACCAGGAATGATATCATCTTGTTGTAGCAGAGCAACATCAAAGGGTTTTTAAAATATTCTGCAGTCATTGCTTATCTTACAAGGAGATCATTATCATTGCTCCTGTTCTACACATGCTTAAGTGGATGCAGCAATTTGGTTAAAAGACTGGGGCATATTTATATCTTATTTTAAAGTAGGTTTGATCTGGAGCTTGGTGTACAAGCCTTTATTTAGCTCCAGGCTTTTGATGAATTTATGGGTGGTGGTTTAATGTGATGTATTTCCTACAAGCAGTGCTGGGTGTTGGGGTGCCTGTTCCTTCTCAGGCCATGTCTGTCATCAAAGATGTGCCCAAAATTTGTCCCAGGCTGCCCAAAAAGGCTGCTGCCACGTGTGGCAGGATGGCATGTTCAGTAATTGTTCTCAGCCTCAGGTATTAACCCTGGGAGGACCTTCCCTAAAAGCAGCTCTGTGCCATATTGCACCCCTAGGGATATGAGGCAGAGGATGGTGAATAATGCCTCAAGTCAACCTTTTCATGGTTACTTATAACCCAGTAACCTTAATTTATTCCTGTGTTTGGGAAAGCATCAGCACCAGCAGTGCCCTCTTCATTCAGGGCTGGTGGCTGATAAATTTTGCACTTGGCACTGCAGGTACCGTTTCTCTTGTTGATAAAGGCATCGTAGCATTTAATGTAATGGAAGTCATAAAATCATTATTGAAAAGCTCTGTAATTTGATCAGAGGGAGAATCACCTCTGAATACCCACTGCTGAGCCTGGGCTCATACCACACAATTATTTCAGGGCACTTAGTTTGCTAAATGACAATATATTTTCTTCAATCACGGACAGGTTTACCTTGTATTTTATTGGAAGGCTCGTGTACTGTGTCATGGGATTATTGGTCTCAGACTGTGCCACATCTCTCAGCAAAGACAAGTGTTGCAGTCACTGCTACAGAATTAATGCTATTGATCAGTAATTGCTGGGTTTTCATAGGGCATAAAGGCAATGCTGAGACCCAGTTTGATTTCCTGATGTAATTTAGGTGATGAAACTTCACCTAGGAATTCCTGCATTGATGCTCTTAACTTGCAGCTAAACAAGGTCATCTGTTTCAGGAGTTTTCACAGCTGTCTTGCTGGTGGCTGTGTGGTCAGGTTTAGCCATTAACATGAGCTCATAGTTTGTAGAATAACTTCTGTCTTGCACAGCTTTAATTTTTCTTATTACTGAAAGTGGGTACAGACTGTTACCAGACAGAATTATGTGGACTTTCCCAGCCTCTTCTTCTCCAGTTTTGCAATGATTTCTGGTTCATCTTCACAGCATAGTCTTCTCCCCAGATATTTATTCCTGTAGGAGCTTCAGAATGTTTCTGAAAATAAAGAGCATCCAGGGTCCCAAGGGACTACAGCCTGCATATGCTCCAAATTATTGGTGCTATGAGAAGAGTGAGGAATTTATTTTTTTTGGCTGCTCCTGACTAGCAGGATCAATTTTTTTGGTGGTCTCAATATTGCCTAGAGCTTTCTTGCTCTTCTGTAACTTGGAGAACATCTGAAGTCTGTGTTCTCTTGTATGCTCTGTGCAGTGCCCTGGCAGAAATCTACAGCCTGAAATCTCATGGCCTGACTGTGTGATAATGGAAGCAATAAACCAAATAATTCTCCCAGCTAGAGGAGAATATTGTTTGAGTGGTTTGAGAAAGCGTCAGCTAGAGATGGAGGAAGCAAATAAAGAGCTGCCAGTCTCGTGCTGGAACAGACTCAGAAAGTTATATTGTGGATTAAAAGTGATTTTTGCTGATTTTACCTTGATTTTCTATTGGTTAATAATGTCTTCTAGCATTAATCATTCATTCTCCCTAGCCTGTGTACCTATAAGCTTTGTAAATATTTCAGAATTATGCTTTGTGCATGCTGCCTGCATACCCAGGGACTGTGGGCATATCACTGGCCCTTCACCAGCCAAACAGCTGTGTTCAAACATTGTTCTAAGGGTAAAATTATTGGGGTTTTCAAAGCACTGAGTGTGGATTTTGGGAAGATTATATTATTGAGTTATTTGCATGCAATGTTTGAGTGATATTAATCCCTATTTAGGAAGCAGGAATTGATCTAAATCCTGTGCAGTTAAGGAGATATGTAAAATACAGTTTCAGTGCTTTGAAACCGGGCTCTTCATAGTAGTACACACTGGGAGGATGAGATAGATACAGCAGGCAGAAATGGAAATAAACCGCCTTGGATTGGATATAAGAAGAATTTTTTCCCCCTTTGGCACACTGACACAGTGAAGCAGTTTCTCAGAGGAGTCTCCAGCCCTGGAGGGTTTCAGGACCCAGTGGCCCCTTCCAGCCCAGTTATGTCACAATATTAATCAAGACACCACAATGACAGATTCCACCCCACACACCCAGCTCTGTAACAAGCTATGATGGAAATTCATTGTTACAAAATTAATAAGCTGCTGCTCTGTGGTGGTTTCCTACCTCAAATTTACCATTGTATTGCTTTTTCCTGGGGTAATTAAACAAGAGTCTGCTATGGATGAATTACTGCAAAATGCCCAATGTTAATTAATTCTAACTTTTCAAATATGTTCTTGCCCAGGAAAAATACTCTGGTGGCTTCCTTAGAATGGGGGTGGTAGGGCAATTAAAAATATATCTTTCTCTACCAAACTGAGATACCCAGAGAAACCTTCAGGTAATGATAAACCACTTTTTCTCTTATTCTCACAAAGTTGTGTGGGTTGAAATGGTATTCTAGATATTTCAAAAAACTATCTGAGATGGAAAAGATATCTCTAGACAATATTTCACTCTTATGTACACTCTTCACGGAGATTGCCCAAAGGGAAAGAAGTTTTGACTCAATCACTTCCCTGGGCAGTCTGTTCCAGAGGTTGACCACCTTTTTCATGAAATGGCTTTTTTTTTTCCTAATATGCAATGTAAACCTCCCCTGTCACAACGTGAGGATATTTCCTAATATCTTGTTGGTTTTTACCTGGGAGAAGACACCAACCTCCTTCCAGGGATCAACCCAGCTCCCTCAGTCACTCCTCAGGGTGCTGATCTTTCTCTCCATCCCCTGCTCTCACTCTCTGGAAAGCAGAATGTAAAAGTTTTAATTCTTGACTCAGCACTTGTAGAGTAAAGACAGTTTTCAGTGATACTGTAGGTGTTGAAGGACTCCTGGGAATAACTATTTACACTGGTGTCAGTTTCTGCAATAAAGATGAGCTGAGAACTTTTGGAAAGACTTTCTGAGACCTCAGTCTGAGTTTTAATGATTATTGAGTTTCTGTTTGGAGTACCTTGGATATCTTGCACTTACCCAAAAATTCATGTTTATCTTTTCTTCTCAAAAAGGATGTCAAAGAAATGTGTAGATTTCACTGTTTCTGGACCTTCTGCCCTCTTGAAATCAGCATATGAAATTCACCAAGAAGTTTGCTGATCTACTCAGTGACAGGACATGACTTTTCAGGGTGTTCTGTGGATTTAACTAATACTGTCATTCAAAACCTCTTCCATAAGAACACTTCATTATTTTGTGCTGAATTGATGTCCTACAGGTTTATCCTCTTCATTTCATGGAGAGGATCTTCTTGGGTTCTTTATCTGACCTTTTATGAATGTTCTATCCTCCCAATAGACCTGGAATGATAGTCGCAGGTAACAATGTTGAAACTCAAGGCTTAGTTCTCTTACCAGAAAGCAAAACAGCCCTTGCAAAATATTTTCCTTGTCATGAGGTCTGGGAGGAGATTGAATTGGGTGATGGCCTCCCTGTGATGTTTTTCTTCTTAGAAATGAATCCATGTTTACTTATACTTTCTCTTAATTGGATGGCTGAATTTAACTTCTGGTGTGCATTAAGTTATGTAATTACGGGTTGATTAAAGCTGTGGTTTCAGTTTAGAACTCAGCCTGAAGAAACACGGTCTTTTAATAAAACTCATCGTTTTGCTCTATTTGTTTCCAATTTTTTTATTTTCCGAAGGCTGCCTTAAATTATTTCACTTTTGTGTTTTGGTAAGGCTGCATCGAATTAAAAATCCTGGGTGTAACTTTGCTAATGTTTGGGACTGAAAAGTTAGAGACTTCCTGTTCAAGCATATTATATTCCTGACCCCTGGTTGTGCAGTTGGAGAAACAGATGAGCAAATTGGTCATATGGAAAATGGATCAAGTGTCTTGGAAGGGTCATTAATGACTGTGCAAACAGAATTAAAAAAAAAAAAGCCATAAAGGGAGCAGAATATTTTATTGCAAAGATTGAAGAAGGAATGTGTGCTGCAAACGCTTTTCAAACATGGAGGTAGGTCAGGCTCTGGCAGACTCTGAAGTTATTCAGCAGAAGCTTTAACAGATCATATTAGAAATTTTCATTGAAGACCAATGGCCCATAAAAGCAGAAAACTCCATTCTCTGTGGGCTTATGCTGTTCCCTGCTTAGGTAAGTCCTGATCTGGAGGAGAGTCTGTAAAAGAACAGTAACACTGGAGAAAAGACTAGAGGAGGATTGCTTGGAAATTCTGAAAGTGAGTTCTGAAAGCTGAAGACTCAAATAACAACAACAAAAAAAAAAACAAACAATGAAAACCTGAGAGGGATGGATACTTTTTAGATCTTATACTGAAACTACTCAAAGTTTGAAAAGATCAGGCCAGAACAGCGGAAAAACCAGAAAATAAAAAAATGTTATGAGTACCCATTTTCTCAGGGGATTTCTGAGGGACTGGGCTTGGACATTTCTTTGCTTTTCTATGTCCCTGAGCCAGAACAGCAATTTGCATGCAGCACTCCTAAAAATCAAAGTATCTTTAATTTCTTTAGAAGCAACTTCCACAGCCAATGGAACACAAAATAACATGAAGATGTGTGCACACATTAGTTCTGTGTATCTAAAAGAGCTACTTCCAAAAAAAACCCTGAACAACCAAACAATTACTTTTAAAAAAAAATTGCTCCTGTCCTCAAATTTTAGTGTTCAAAGTTAATGTTATGTGCTTCTCTTTAAGGGTAAATACTGTTTCCATGTCTTTGGCTTCTGCTTAATAGGGAGCACATGCAGATTACACATACTCTGGGTTTCCCAGTGCACTCTGCTTAAAGCTATTCCTGAACATCCCTTGCTCATGACAAAAAAATTAGATAACTTCTAGCAAGGTTCACCTGGAAGATCCCTTCCAAATGAAATTTCTCATTTTAGCTATCTGGATACTGGAACTCAGCTGTGATTATTGTTTGTTTGTTTATTTTGGGTTTTTTGGCATTTTGTGTGTGTGTTTTCGTTTGGTTTTTTTTTGTGTTTTTTTTTTTTTTTTTTTTTTTGTATGGAAAGGGCATCTACTTTTAGCCTGATTCATATGTTGTACATGCTCAAAAGTGTACTATGTATAAATCAGCACTTGATTTGAAAGCTGTGTAATGAAAGTTTTCAATCCTTTTTTTTTTCCTCACCCACAAAAACAGTTTCTATAGAACAGAAAATGTTATTTTGTCAACTTTCAGTAGGTGAAAATGCTGAGGGATGCACTCACAAGGCAGTTATTTCATGTGCCTGCATGCCAGGAGATCTTGACATGTTTTCCAGCTCTTAGAAACTCTACCCAGTTAGATTTTTACATTCTTTAGGATGGCAGTGATTAAAATGTTATACATGTATTTTCATTGACGAAGTAATAAAAAAAAAATTTCCTTGACATCTAAACAATGTGTTTTTGTGATGCTCTTCAAATTTGGGCAGCATGATGTACTTTTTCCTGAGTGCCTGTACCTTCTTGAAGGGTTAAGTTACAGGAAATATTTACTAGAAATACCTTTTAGCCAAATGTTTAATTTGCATTTAAAAGCAGAACAAAAAATCACAAAGCACTTTTGCTGCTTAGTAATTAAACAGGAGCTCTGAAGTGTGAATCTGGACTTTTGGTATGAGGAACCATACCAGTCTTGTGCTGCTGTGGAACCATACAACTCCTTTGGATCCTTAGAAAATGAAATTATTTAATGTTCTGGGCTCAAGCGTTGTCCTTTCAGTTTCTTAAAACTCTTGGGAAGTATTCCTTCTCAGAACAAAATTTATTATTAAGTAATATTTCAACTCCCAAAATGAAGTGTTGCAAACAACCGTTGTGAAAATCCACATTTCTTTCTCATGGAGCTGATTGATTAAGAGCTGGACTGGAAATGAACAAATAACTCATTATTTTGTCTAAAACTGCATCAGACTCTCTGACTTCCCATTGGCAAAACTTGCTGGAAAGAAATTGAGTATGGCTTTAGAGTTAGCACTTCTTCCACAGTTCTAATCATTAAGTGCTGGTAGTTTTAGTAACTTCAGATCAGGTTTATTACTGATAATTTATTACTAATATTACTTCAGTTGAAGTTTGAAGAATGATTTAAAAATATTGACTAAACCTGGTAAAATTAAGGATATGTTTATTGAAAATCAAAGGCATGTGGTCACTTTTTTCAGGGATTATTTTTTAATTAAAATAAATATTTTGGCAACATAGATATACATTTTTCTCCACAAATTTAGTCTTTTTATTCCAATGTTACTATAAATACTATTGAGAGGGATAAAATTTTTTTTTATGTAAGAACCAACATGACTAATTTCTGAAACTTTTTTTTTTTTGTAGTGGAACACTTATTTTCATGCTTTCTAATTTGAAAATATAACATTTGTTTTCATACTCTTCCTATATCCATGTATATCTCTCAACAAAGGATTAAAAATATAAAGAAATAAAGATATTTTTATTCTTTCAGTGAAAAATCTCTTCAGAATGGTCACGTTCCTGACAACTGTTTCATTTATATGAAGAGCTCATGTTTTTAAAATAGACAACTGTTTTATTTTTTTTTTCAGAAGATATTCAACCTGCTCTTCTACCAGACACAAATTCAATATTTTGAGAAAAATAGTCCTCTGGGAAGTAAACTATAACAGTGAACTGTTCAAGTAATTTGAAGCATGTGGGTACTTTGCTGCCCCCAGCATTTAAAAACTAAACCTTGCTCTTCTATGTGCTTTTCCTGGATGTAGCAAAGTTTCCACATACCTTTAATTTCCTTGTGATACTATGAAAATTATCCTCCTGTAGCTTAATTTATGGCAATATTTATGCTGCATGCACTTGCATATCCTACAGAAAATCAATATAATCATGCCATGAGACTGCATCATAATAGATTTAATAGATTACTACCATTTAATATCACAACATTTTTCTTTAGTGCTGTCTGATTTTTTTCCCCTCCATGGTATAGAAAGGGAAAACTAAAAAAGGAAAGAAATACTAACCAGAAGAGTTATGGATTTTAGTCAATTTGGGAAGAAGTGAGGTATTTTGATCTGTAGAAGATAGGTGAATTTCAATCACTTGAATTTACCGGACGGACTGCTGAAATTAATGACTCCATGAAAACATTTCAGGCTGTCAAAATGAATGCTTACATTAAGGAGTGTGAATCTGATGCTTTTTTTTTTTTTTTCAACAAAGGTGTTATTTAAAAAGACAAGGAGTCAAATTCAGCTCCTTTGATTTCAGAAAGAATTTTGCTTACATCTGAATTTGACATTGCACTTAAATCTGTAGGTAGACTGAAAAGTGACGTTTTTTTTCTTCTACTGACATAAATGGAATTTGTTGGTTGTATTTCCTGCTTTTTTAGATGTAATTCCTAATTTAATTATTTTGGATATAACCCATATAATCTGTGCACAGTTTCTACAACTGCTTTTTATGTGCTGTATGGACAAAGACATAAAGGCAGCAAAACATAAATATTCTGCATCCAAAGAGCTGTTCTTTGCTGGAGCGTTAGAACAACCTTCTTTTCCTAGTGCCATCTAGGGGAGGCACTTTTTTTATTTTTCCTAGCCTTTAAAAGCTCAGGAAACACCCAGGAGAAGCTGCAGTGATGCTCTTCCAGCCCAGGGATTTGAGCCACCTCCCTGCTCGCTGGGGCACTCCCCAATGTTTTGATGTTTTGGTGGTTTTGTGATTGCCACCAATTTCCTGCAGCCAAAACATGAATTTGTCATAACTCCGAGCCCGTGAACAGCTAATTGAAATAAATCGGCCGTGACCACTTAGGGCCAATTGTGATGCTGGGAAAAGGGGTAATGGAACATCATAATTAGGGGCTGTTTCACGGTGCTCACCTGAAATTTTTGCACAGATTGGGGCCTGCTGGGCTGCTTAAGTAAGTATTTGCACGCTAACTATAGGGATATTTGATCCACCTCAGTGTCAAGAGCTTCCATAAGTTTAAAAATTGAAGAGGCGGGGAGTCTCCGCTGGGTCGCAGTCGGCAGTTTGATTCAGGTTTTATTATCAGCAATGGCTCTATAATAAGCAGGACCTGTCCTCTCGGATTAGCTCTGCCTCAGCAGCTGCCCACTCTGCCTCTCCCTCCTCCCCTGCCTCTTGGAAATGGAAGAGGCCATCTGCAGGTTTTAACTTGCTTTTCAGGCTTGGATTGTGCGGTGGAAAAAGGGCAATAAACGTGCTTGTCTTCCCGCAAAATGATCTTGATTTCAGACCTGGAAAAAAAAATCTTTCTCTGCCCTCCTACCCTTTATTTTTCACTCTGCATGCCCTGAATGGATGGATTGCAGAATGGTAAATGTGAAACTAAATAGACAAACATGAAATTTAGCCTAATGATTGGGCTTTTCTCAGTTGAGAACCAGTGGGATTTATCTCCTCTGTAAAGAGATGAGTGCATTGTAATGATAAAGCTTTTCTAGATACAAACACAGTTGTTAAACACCTGCACATCCTTGTTTATTTTGCAGGAATTGAACTTGATTTGCTCTTTCATCTCCCTTGCAATTTAGCGATTTATGACTATGCTGATGAACATGAAGTGTATAAAATATTTAAATACAATAATGAAAAGGCTTTGCCTTTGTTTTGGTGCGTTCTACAATGCTAATATATTAATTACCACAATTATTAATCTTTGCTGGCCTCTCCTTGGTAGAGTTTGGAGCTCATTATTAATTTTTATTATTGGCCTCTTGTTATGAGTTGTTGTGAGTTTGTTGCATTGCTCAGAGAGTCTTCTGGAAGAGCTCAAGTAGAGACTGACAAAAGCCCCTACTTCAACAGACAGGAGATTAAGTTCCCTGAGGTCACCATCCCGTGGAATGAGAGGACACTTAAGCCATTGAAGCAATGAACTCTTTCCAGACTGATTAAAAAAATTAAACCTGTCAGGGAAAATGAAATTTGGAAACAAATTTATCCATGAGGATGTTCTGGTTTGAAGTGATATCTGGGCATTCAATGCATTTTATGGTTTGCAATGAAACATAACTTGCATTAGGAATTCTCGTGACAAACAAGGGTGGTGACAGATAGAACAACTTGCTTTAGCTCAGGCGAGAGATCATAAGGATTGATTTTAATTTTTACTTTTTTACATGAGTGCAGTCCAAGTAAAAAACATCTCCTTTAGATCCTGAGGCTGGTGATGAATGCAAAGTTGTAGACTTCCAATATATATATATATATTTTATCTTTAACGCCAGTGTTTATAAAAAGAAAGATGGAATATAAATATGCTGACATGATTTTTTGGTAGGAAATAAGCAATATTTTGCTTTTTATTCAGTACTAAATAATACAATTTAAAGACTCTAGCCCATTTATTATGTGAATAGTTGGGTCTTTTTGAGGGAATAAACCCCAAAATCTTAACAATAAATTTAAGGCAACTGCAAGGCCATACTAGTTTCAGTAAACCGCATTTTATTCTTGGACAGAAAAATGGACAGTCTGAAAAGAAAACCTATAATCAATGGTGTTAATTCAACAAACTAAGCACTGAGTCATAATTTGGAGGATACAAAAGTACTCAAAACCTAGACTTATATAATTTACCTTTTAACTTCCAAAGATTTTAAGCCCTAATTATCACTCAAGTGTTTAAAGATCAGGCCTTGGTGTATGGCTCACCAAAATATTTAAGAAATGTGACAATAGAAGGAAGAAATTGAGATCTTCTTAATAAAGTTACATAATATTCTAAACATTTTTCTATAGATAGGGCTCTTCCTGCTGCTCTTACTCAGAAAAATAACATCTCTTGAAAGGTGGGTTGGAGATGCCAAAACAGGAAAACAACTTGGATTTGAGGAAGGAGTAAAAGGTACATTAAATGCTTTTAAAAAAGCCACAAAACAAAGTAAATTGCCCTGGAAGTTGATCTATTGCTCATGTATATTGTGGCTGCTTAAAGAATGAAAAGGCAGGAACCCCTTAATACCCTGTGAAAGCTTTGGACTTGGCTTGATGCAATTATTGGTGTTCTAAAATGTATTTGCTTTCAGGATACCCCATACAGCAGGCTGGAGAACCATCAGTCATTTATTACCACACTAATGCTCTGCTGTGACTTTGTTTCTATGGCTTCTGGACCAACTTGGAATGATACGGAGGCTGATATAAATCCTGTTCCTTTCATTTTGATTTTGTTCTTGTAGCCCCTTTTCTATATTTTTTAAAATCAAAAATACATGACATGGAAAATTGATGCTGTAGTCTCTGAACTAATCCAGATGCTTTGTTTAATTTCCTAATTAGTGTTTCTATTTATTTTTTTTATATTGCGTGTGCTAATGGTGTTTAAAGGTGGGGGTTTATTTGGAAAAGCAAGGCAAATAATGTAGAGTGCCATGCCTGCCTTGCTGAACTCTCCCTGGTTTACTGCATTATTAAATATTGCATAAATTATTCAATGTCCTTTATATCAAACAAATATTTTTTTGCAAGCTGGATTGTGTGAACAAACGGGTGTTAAGCAAAACCCCCAGACAGAAGTGAAATGGTGCTTCCTTTTCATTCATTGTAAAAATCAATGCCCTCCTCCTCCTTTTATTTTTTGTTTTGTTTGTTTTTGTCACATCACTCAGACAGTGGGAAGAAAAAACAGTGACAATTATGTGAACTGCTCACTTTTTGTGTGATATTAAAATATTCCCTTTCTGAGGCAGCCAAAATGTGGTACAGAATGTGACATTCAGTGTAAAGGGAAAGGCAAATGCAGCACATGGTCTGGACTGCCCTCAGTGGCAGCTGAGTTTCTCTTACACTGCTGCTTTTGGTGTTTTGGAAGCCACTTAGGAGTGAAGCCTGATGGAATGGCAGCAAAATCTGCTGCAGAGGAGAGAAGGCTTGCTGGGAGAAGTAGATAACACAACACACAAAGTGGATGGATTCAATGGATCCAACCACAAGCATCTAAAAGTCAAAGACCACTTCATTAAAAAAAAAAAAAGCTTTTTAATGTCTTTGTGAAGGGCACCTCAGGCACCTTTCATGTGTGAAAAGTCCTGTTATATCCAGGAAGATGACAATTTTGGGGTGTTACTTGTATGTGCAAAAATACCAGTGGGTTCAGGCCCCCCAAATGAAGCTCTTGTGGAGGCAAATGGTGATGGGGGTAGAGGGGAGGAAAAAGCCACAGTATGGAAAAAAAAATTGCTTTTAATGCACAGTCGAGGTGGCTGGGAGGGGGAAGGGTTTTCTGGTTTGTTTTGCTTTTTTTAAACAAAGGGGAAGGTTCCCTGTACGAGCACTTGTTCTGAAGGTTGCTGGTCAGATTAGCCATGCTGCTCTGAGCAGTTTAAGGAGGTCTGGGAACTCAGAATTCCCTTCCTCTGCCTCCCCACCCACAGCAACAGCCAGGAGCTGAGCTAAATAGCAGACCTAAAGTGTGGACCCAGGCAGGAATAAAGACCCCTAACTGTAGGATGAGGAGTTGGGAATGCATTGCTGAGGTTTGTGTATCTTTCCCTTTGGAATATCTGGAAATGTGTAGGAAGGGGAAAGTGGGCTGGAGAGTGAGAGGTCAGGGAGAAGGGAAGCTCCAGGCTTCATTCCTCGATTTTGTTCTTCAGCTTCTCACAAATAAAGGGGTCAGTGGAGGGAATTCCCGTGCTTGCTCTCTGGAGAGGTGGGAAGGAAGCAAGGATTTATTGAGTGTCTCTTTCTGTCACTTACCTTTTCTTAACAGAGATGTTTGTGTTACAAAGGGCAAACCTCTGACATCTGGAAAGCAATTTACAGATTCACTGCTCGCTACAGAGACAATCTGATTTTTATTTTGGTTTATTTTTTTGGGTGGGGGGGATTTGACTCGAGCAAATGAAGGAAAAAAGAAGGAAAGGAGGACTCTTAAAATTGTATACTACTGATACAGAATCTGGTTCTCCAAATATTGTTTGGTTTGGACAGCGACATGACAACGGGAAAATACATTAGAAATGAATTTGCCCTGTTTCCTTGTGCCTGTATCCATTTTGCCCTGCTTTTGCCTTGGAGATGCCCGGATTCAGTTTGTTTTTAGTCTGTGAAAACACATGGAGTGGGTTCTGTCACTTGGCCTCAGCCTGCCCTGCCCTGCATGCGATATTATGGAAACCTTGGAGAGCAGCATCTCTTTTAGTGGTGCCCAAAGGTGAGAGTGAAGCGGGGCTGACACATCAGAGGCTGCTCCCTCCTCCGCAGTTTTTCCAATTGCATCTTGGAAAAATAAATACTCCAGTGCCACGCACTATTTGATTTCTGAGCAAGGGGTGGCTGGAGTTGCTGTTATCAACAAAGTCAGGCTGTACAAAGGGAAGTGTTTATAATTATTTACTCTGCTGCAGCAGCATCCACAGGGTGTGAGCAGGAAGGGGCACCCTCTGTGCTTTGAGTTGTGCAAACAGAGGAAATCATACTTCTGGCTACTGGGAAGTTTAATGTTTTAAACCCTGTTTTTTTTCTTTAATCCTAAATCTAAGCAATAATCAGCCTTTTCTCCAGAAGAGGCTTTTTCTTTTCATGAAAACTTGCATTGCATCAGTCAGTCAAGTTTTAAAATATTGGGTTCCTCTTTGTAGGATATGAGATAATGTGGGAAAACATGAAAGGGTGCAGAATGAAGGGATCGGGGGCGGGATTTTAAAACATCATGAAAAGATGCTGTTTAGGAACTTAACAATGTTTCATTGTCATGGACATTTTTCAACACATAAAAAATGAAATATTTTGTGTTAGATTGCCAACTGGGCAACGTTTGACCTCCACTGTGGGAAATGTACTTAAAGAATTATTTTATTTGTGTGTTTGACTGTTCTGAAATCACTCTTGCTCTGGTCCTAAAATTCCCTTTTTCCTGGTGGTCTCCAGTAGAACCTTATTTGATATCTAAGAGGAAGAGAATCATATTAAAGGCTACATAGATGAGCAGAATTTTTTTTTCTAATTTTATTTTTTTTAAATTATGAAGTCTACTATTTCTGGACGATTGACACTGCAAGTTGTAATTAATTTTTTTTGAGCTAGATGCAATCTTAGGTTTTTTTCCTTTATGGATTAACTACCACAGTTACTTTTTAATTTTCTCATAGATGATACTTATTTCAAAGAATACACTGGTTTAGGACTATATTTTAAAATATATAGTTGAGATGTATTATAAAAGTTTTGGTATCTAGTATTGGTATTGATATATGCTGCGGAATTTTTTTTTTAATCTCACTGAGTGCACTTTTCATATTGAAGTCTTATTATAGGTTTCCTTTCTAAATACACTATGTTAAACTTCCATAGTAACAATAAATATTTCCTCTTTTTTGAATATTTTTCTTTTATCTGTATCTTTAATTTGTGCATTTGCTAGACTTTGTTATTTGAGAGTGTGCAACTTCAGTGTCCAATTGTTTTCCCAGTGTTTTAAAATGAATACATCCTAAAGGAGATCATATCTCACGTGGGGGGTTTTGTGTTATACAAAAAGAAGGAAAGGAGGACTCTTAAAATTGTCAACTACTGATACAGAATCTGGTTCTTCAAATGTTCTTTGGTTTGGGCAGTGACATGAAAATGGGAAAATACATTAGAAATGAATTTGTCTTTATCATATAGCACATTTCTTTTAATATTTTTTATTCTTCCTTGTTGCTGCTTATTATTCAATATGTAACCTATTTTTTATCATTTTCTGGAATGCTTTTCTTTATACAAATTCAGTGTATTTTAGATTTGTCCCGAAGACCAAGGGGGAATAAGAAATTATCTTCAGGAATTTGTTATAATTACATTATATCCACATGAGCACCAAAAGAATTTAGCATGATTAATGCTATTATAAGGTATAGAAGGGTCAGGAACAATAGTTTGCTCCTGTTCTAAAAAGAATTAAGCTCTTGCAAAAGAAGAAATCAAATAATTTAAACTATTTTAAAAAATATATATATAGTTGAGAAAATAGAAATAGTAACTGTTTTATTAACTACTTGGGAGAAACTTAACTAAATCACACTTGTCGGTATTTTCTATTTTGTTGTGGATGTAAGCTGATCAGTGGAATAAACTTGCAGAGAATTAAAGGAAGCATTTTCTTCTCTGTTTTTAATGTTAAATAAAGTGACTCAACACTTACTCCACTTTCTTATATCAGAACTTATCAGCCCACACTAAAATAATGTTACTTGTGTTTCAAATAATATCTTTTTTGGTAATCTCCTGGATTTATCCTGTCTCTGGGAAGGCGAAATGGAGTCTGTTGCTATGCATTTTTAAAGCCTTTGTATGCAAATAGAGGGATGATTAGTTCTAAAATAAGAACTTGTGTTAGAAACCCCCAAGCAGCAGCAATCTCACAAAATTTATGTGCAGCAATGCCAAGCTGTGATGAAAGCCTCAGCAGGGTTTAGGACAAAGTGAACAAAGTTGCAATTTTCCTTGTGAAATTCTGGTTCTAGCCCTGATTTTTACCCCTCTAAGAGAGGTTGCCATGGTCAAAGCTATGTTAAGCACTAGTCTGAGTATTCTCTTGATGTGTTGGTCCTGATTAGGAGCAACACATCAGGATAATTTGTTTTAGGAGGGTTTGGAGTTTGTCCCCTGGTACATTTCTTCTGCAGCTTTGTGTGCAAATGTTGAAGGAAAACAAATGTTATTCTGTGATGCTGTGGAGGGAAATACCGTGTATTTCCCATGTATGTCTGTAGTTTTCATTAAGATTTTTTTTGTTGGTAGTTCTTATATTTTTAATATATAAAATGTTTAAATAGGTATTTATTTTTCACCGTTAACACACTGAAGTAGGTTCATTCTTTCCCTGGTTGGAAGGCGGGCAGGTAGAAGAAGAGTGAATTTCATTATATTTAACTATTCACTTAAGTGTGATTTCATCTAATTGCTGGGGTGATTAGTATACCTGGCTTTGATAACACCATAAAATGAAATATTGTGACTCAGACTGTATTTTTAACTCTGGTTTATTCGCTTCACTAACAATTAGAAGCTGAGCTCTTTGTAGCTCATTTAGCTTTACTGCTAGCTAAGGAACTGAGAGGAATTTTCTTTGCAGTAGCTGTGAAACGTAGCTAGGATTATTTCCTTGTGTGATGGGAAATCTCTTTACAGGTCATTTTTAGTTAATGGTAGCCAAACCATTGTGAAAATCATTAATTGAATTTTGCTATGATTGTGATGCAGCATAACCTTGTTTATATTTTATGCAGGTATTTATTTTTCATTTTGTACAATCTTAATGCTGTTTGTTGATGATATTTGCTTCCCCTATTGTCTAATAGCTCTTGTATACACACTTGCAGTTTTCTCCATCACAATATATTATTAAAAATTCCTTCCTTTTTAAAAAATTAAGTTTAAGTATCTGGCATGGACATGGCAGGGTCTGGGGGGGATGGATTGGATTTGACCTGGGATTCCAGCAGGGCATGGGGAGAAGAGAAGGGAATCTGGGGGACACCGTTTAGGAATTTGGAGAGTATTCAGTCATGTTTTTAACCTGCTCCCTTGAGAAATCCAGCAGGAGAAAGTCATCTTTTGATGCTTATTGCTTAGCAAAATACGTGCATATTTTTGGTTCTGCAGGTGGAAGCCAGGCTGATTTTTTTTCTATTTCAAGAGGCTGTGCAGGGAGGTTGCTGTTGGAATGGTGCAGGAGAGTGCTGGTTTTCCTACATTTGAAACTGTTTTTCAGCCCAGTGTGCTGAACTCTGAATGATCATGTGAGTTTGGTAAATACTGCTTTCTATTCCATGCATTTTGCAGAGTGCATCTCCTTCTGAGAACACACTTGGGGTTTATATTTAAGTGAGGAATTTATTTCTTTACGAGTTTCGTTAGCTGGATGTAACAATAATGTAGTTGGTGCAGTATATGCATTCAATGAAGTGTGCCTGGCAGTTTGAAAAACATTGGTTTAGTACAGAAGAGCCAAATAATTATAATTTTCTCTTTTTTGCCTCACCAGGGTGGTAGGTGCAGACAGAGGACATGAGCACGTACCTGATGGTCTTTGCAAGTCACCTGCTCATTAGACAAATATGAAAAGTGACAGCTTTGTTATGGCCACAAATCATACATCAACTTTGCTCAGCTGTCCCTGACCCTTTAATTTGCTGAATTTGTTGCTTGTAGCAAAGGAGCTGGAGGCTGTCTGAGGGTGAGGGGGTTTGCTGTCTGTCGCCTGCACACCTCCAGGTTGGATGGTGCATTTGCTGCGTGCCTGAGGCTCCTGCATATTTAAAGGCTGGGTATTCAGGGATTATGTGTCGTGCTTTTCCTTGCTGCTCTCATCACGCAACCACAGCAGAGTAGCCCACACAACCAGAGAAGGCTGGGGCTCTCTTGCCTTTGTATTTCATTTTTTTTCCCCTTCACCAGAGCTTCGCTGTTGTCACATGTTTGGGAGGAGGAAAAGTTGCCAGGCTGAGTGTGCAATTTTATAAATCAGGAGTCTGTGGCGTATTTGCCTGTTAACACGCACAAGGAGTTGGTTTTAAAGGCACAATGATCCTTTTCACTCCAGGAAAGGGTGAAGGCAGGCACATGAAAGTCAGAACAGTGCTGAGAACCACTGCCAGGAGCAGGCAAAGAAAAAAAAACAACCTAGAATTAATATTCAAGCAAAACCTCAATTACCAAGTGACTTCTGAGGCATCAGTTGATTAAAACTTTCTGCTTATATTTGACAAAATGAAAAGCTGTATTTATTTTCCTAGGAAAGCTGGGAAAAATGACAGTGACGCCGAGTGGTATGTGGCATCACTTAATTAGCTCTTCATTGTACATTTGTTGCTCTGCTCCTTAAGTTGTGCTTCAAACTCTTATATAATTAATGAAAAATGTGCTGTACCTATTTTGTTTCATAACCATGGTAGCTCCCATCTTCTTTCACCAGAGAATAGGAGCAGCTTTAGTGGCAGAATAAGAGAATAAAGGAGTAGCTGAATGTGTCAGGAAACAGAAATATTCTGCTGCACAACTCAGGTTGGATAAAGAAAGAGATTCCCCCTTCTGATGACTCTGGCCCTTGTTTTCAGTTTAGATAAACTTAATTCTATTTTTCAAACGAATGTAACTGAATTAAAAGGAAAAAAGTGTCTTTGGTCCTTTTTTTTCTTCTGAGTGTGAAATCCTTAATCCCATTTTAAATACCAGCATCATTAATGGCAGTTAATAGCATGTGTACTTTGATACAGGAAAAAACCCAGACATTTAGGGATTGGTATCACACTCGTGGTGTTCTGTGTTGTAAATTATTTGCAGATGAGGTTAATTGAGCCATCTCAGTCCACAGCTTTAATTCTGACACGAAGGTCACAAATTGAGTCATAAACCTGTGCAGTAATAATCAGCACATATCCTTTAAAGGATATCCCTGGTGAAACTCGGTGTGAAATTAACAGTTGCATTTCTCAAAGCCTGCTCTACACCACAGTGTATTTTTTAGTATTAAAAATACTGTTTTAGTAGAAATACATACATACTTTCATGTATTAATGAATATTTTAATTTATATTTTTTTATTTAATGTTTCTTTTTAGAAGAAAAAAGTTGGATTATTATAGAATTTTCTCAGATGTAATTGCTAATTTCAAAATGATATGAAAACCAAGTGTAGAGAATTAAAAGAGGGACTTTTTAAAATTTTCCCTGATTTGCTAAAAAAAAAAAAAAAATAAAGTCATAGTAGTTGCAGCAATGGTAAAGCAATGGAAGTAAATGAAGATGATTTTGATAGTTTCCCATATGAAACTGGTTTTAATGTCACTCTCCCAGAATTGCACCCACCATGAAAATTTGAGTGACGTATTTGTGGCTTTGAAAGAATGAGAAATGTGTGTCCTACAATTCAAAATAGGAAACAAAAGAAGTCGAGAGTAAGGGAAGCAATTCGTAACTCTTTCCAAATATGTTTCACTTTAGAAATACTTTGTGGGTCCCTCACAATATTCAAGTTGATCTAATTTGAACTATAAAATATTTAGAGTTTCTGAGATTTGCGGGGGAAATATGTATCTCCTAAGTCAAATTATCTCATCTTATTGAATTATGGAGAATAGAATATAAGAAGTACAGGCTGAACAGTGAGAAGACCCAGAACAAAGAATCAGGAATTTGTGATCTTGTAATATCTGTTTTGCATAAAAACATTTTGTAAGTGCTTTGAAATCCATACAAGCATCATGATTTAAAGAAATGAAGTTTATAGACAAAATTTAAACTCTGAATATAGCTCACAAATATAGGAAATTCCCAGTGTTACTCTCTAGCCCAGTAAACATCTGTGGAGAAAAGTGTTTTTAATTGTGTTTTACTTGTGGAAAAACCCAAATCCTTGAATTTGTGGCCTTTTTCAGTGCAAGGTTAGAGAAATTAAAAGCAATGGATGACGCTTTTCATTATAAAAGCATGAAATATGTGGTCATGTAGCACAAAGGATGTTATTCTGCATTTAAACATGGGTTTAAATGAGATTAATAATCCAGACTGTGCAAGAGATTTCCAAGTCCAGAGGTCAGAAAACATGCTGATGAGATAACAGGAAGTATTCACAAAAGCTTGCCTGCAGTGGAAATTCACTTTTCAAAGAAATCCTCCCAACCAAAATACTTTTGGCCATGTGGCTTTGACCTGTAATGCCCGAATTTTATCAGGCTACCTGGTAATTTGGAAATAATCCAAATCTCTTAAGGAAAAATATGAATAAATTGTAAATTTGTGAAGTGATTTAAATAGGAAATTGTTGCGATTTTTGGTGGGGATGGGCATGTTTTATTTAAGTCTAATTCCACTCTTTAGGACACAGTGTAAAGCAGAACAAGTCTGATTCCTGTAGGGTCTTGGTGATACAGAAATATATGGAGAGAGTTCATCTGTTTAGCACACTGAACATTATTCTACAATATTTTTCTGGTTTTATGCCACGTCACTTGAAATTTAAAAATTATGGTTTGAAATTGCTAATTATTTCATTCCAAAGTAGCAACTTAAAAATTTCAACTGAAAATCATACATGATTTTAAATCAGCCTAACAACCTCAATTTCTTTTTGGTTTGTGATTTAGGTTGGATTTCTTTGACAAGTCTATTAATAAGTCCTGTTAAGTGTGGAATAAATCTATAGGATGTCCTACAATGTGGCAAAAAAGCAGCTCTGATATCCATAATAACAGGAATTTCAGAGCTATGCATGTGTAGCAATAGCTATAGTAGATGGTCAGGCACTCTCTCCCAGCCAGGGAGAAAGAGTCATGAATACCATGGAAGAGAAAAATGTAATTTTTTCACTTTTTGGCTATCACTTTTTCTGAAGATGAAATATTAGTTTTATGTATACATCTCCAGATACCATGTTAAAGGAATTTAAAGGATTTTTTTTTCCTAAAAGTTATTCTGTGAAAATTTCTGCTTCAGTTAAGAACAAAATTATCTGTGAAAAACAGTTTCCACCAGTGTGGTATGGCTTTTTTCTTTTTATTTTTTTAATTCAGCTTAGAGGTTTTGTGGTTAAAAATCAGACCAAACAAGAGGTCTGACAGAACAATATACCACATACAGGGTGAACACAGATAAATAAAGGATAAATTCAGATCTGTGAGGAAGAGTAATTACTCCGAGAAATGTCCAATTGTTGCTGACCAGACGTTATCAAAATTAACACAAAAATGGTGTTGATGGCTTTGGCTTCCTCCTGGATGAGAAGCAGAGCTTGTCACACTCCTGAGCCCTTCTGTGGGAGTGGGTGAATCCATGGGAGCTCCAAGGGGTTTTGTGGGAAGGATCTCCCCTGTTGGGAGTTTTGGACAGCTGCCTCCAGCGGTCGTGGCAGTGGTGGGATGTAGGAGCAACGCAAACTGGGATATTTCCCAAAGCAAACCTCCCTTCCCCCCAGATTTGCCTTGGCAATGAGATGTCATTCATAGCTGAGTCTGCACCAATTGTGCTTTTATGAGCAATTAAATAATTAACAATGTTGACATCTAAATTATATTTGCTTGGCATCTGAGTTAACCCCTTACTGAGACCTCTGGGAAAATTCCGCACCTCGGAGCCAATCCTTTCGACTTGGGCAGACATTTCTGCTGCAGTTCTGTGGTTTCACATCCATGTTTGCTTTCCTGCTGTTACACCTGGAGATTTAGGGGTTGATTCTGCAATGAATTTAGCACTTTGATGCAATCCAGTGAGATGCTTTAATATCAAAGTCAATGACACCGTTTTTGCACTTGAAGGGAAATGTGTCCTTAAGCAAAATACTAACTGGATCAGCTTCCTCACTGGCTTTTTGTTCCTTTCTTCCTGAGTAAAATCAAATTAGATTTTCCACAAGAGTCAGTATCTGTTTGAGAAATGTACTTAAGCTATTTGTTTGACTCCAGTTAATATCAGAAAGTTTTGGGTTTGGGGAAGTTTGTCTGTTTGTGGTGGGTTTAATTATTTTTTTTCTAGTTTTTAACCAGAAAAATGGAAGTTGGATTTATTTAATATACAGCAAGCACACCATTTCTCTGTATTTCAGAGGGCCCTCATTCATTCAGATTTTGTAATAGCAAAAACTTCAGAGCTCAGGAATCAAGTGATGGTTGTGTATCAGCTCACTTGCTTTTTGCATCTTCTTAACTGATGAAAGTAATGTAATCTCCGTTGTTTCAAGGCATCTTAAACATTAAAAATAATGTTGTGATCAAATCTAATCATAGTTTGCCCCTCAATAGGAGTTTAAAGAAGAGAAATCTTTCCCTAAGCTTTTCCTTGGCATTTATCTCAGCAGTGCAGGCTCTAATCAGGAAATAAACTCACATCCAATTAGCTTTATCACTTAATTAGATATATATTCTTGGATTTATGCTTTACTGACCTCACTGCCATTGAAATGAAATTATTTAACTTCTGGGAAAAATATGTCTGCCAATTCACACCTCTCCATTCATCAAAGAGTTCTCTTTGATGCCAGGCAACCAGTTGCTTGTTTGACTGCAGAAATAACAATATTATAACCATGCTTGGGCAGATGCTGCTTTAGTCACCTCCAGGGATTCAGTTCTTCATTTTCTGTCTGTTTTCCTGCCTCTCAAATTCATATCTGTGGACATTTTCTCTCTTCCCTTGAATTCTGACCAATTAAAATAACTCAGAAAGCTCAAAATACTTTGAGAAAGCACAGGTAAAACCACAGGGAGCTTTGGAGAGTCTTGCCTCTATTTGAAGACTGAATAACTATGCTATGGTGGATTTTGTTGGGGTGTTGTGGGGTTCCGTCCCCCTCCCCCCCTGCCCCGTTTTTTTTTTTTTTTTTTTTTTTTTTTTTTTTTTCTTGTGACTCTCAAAATACTTTTAAAAATAACTAGATTTTTAGTTCTTAGGTTCAGTTTGTTTCCTAAGCTGTTGCTGCCTGCTGCAGAGCTCAAACTCTAACCTTGTGTTCTAAAGCCAGCTTCCCAAGAGGTGCTTTTTTAGGCTTGTGCCCTAAGGAAACAAAATTTGATTAGTTTGTTTTCTTAGTCTCATCCTCTCTCCCTCTTCTTCCCTCCCAAACTATTTTGAAATTCATTCCCCTGCTTTAAAATAACTTGAAAATGAAACTGAAGTCTCAAAGATTATCAAAGTTCAGTAAGCTTCCCAAGAGATGTCCAGGGATAAGAGAAAATACCCCAAATTATGCTCCAGTTGAGGAAGAATGGACTGAACACAGAATAGAGGTGATCTGATTGTTTTATCTTAGGGAGAGCTTGTATTTGTCAAGGCCAGTGAGGAAAAGAGGCCACGAAAAGGTAAAAAAAAACTTCAGGAAAAACAACTTAGTGATTTATGTTTGGGGAATTAACCAGCCATGCTCCTGTCCCAACTGTTTTGTTCTCAGAATGGTGTAATCAGTGTGGAAAAGCTCCTCATACTGGATTGGGCTCCCTCCATGAGATTACAGGTTTTTGGAGGTATTCATTTGCTTTCATGTGTTGTGTTTGATATAAAACCCTTACTGTCTATTGGTGGGTGGAGGAAAACAACTTGAATACAGTGTGAGGGTGATCCCTCCAGAACAGGCAGCAAAGAATCTGCATTTTAGGGGAAAAAATGCTGGGATTTTCCACTTATAAAAGTGTTTCATTGACATCAGTGCACCAGCAGGAGATAACAGCTCCATGTCTTGCCTTGCCTTGCCTTGCCTTGCCTTGCCTTGCCTTGCCTTGCCTTGCCTTGCCTTCCCTCCCCTCCCCTCCCCTCCCCTCCCCTCCCCTCCCCTCCCCTTCCCATTTAATTCCATAATTTAAATTTTGTGAACTTTTTCCCCTTCAGAATTTCTCATTGTTGTTAATTTCTCTATCAATTTCCTCTTTCATTTATCTTTTATGCAGGACTTTATGACTCTGGGATTTTAACTGTGTACTCACAGTATTATTTCTCCAAACATTGGCAGAAAACTTATAGGGAACATGTTATTTGTGTGTTGGTTGGATTTTTGGGATGTCCTTTTTTGTGTTTGATTTGCTTGTTCTTGTTTGTTTTTTGTTTTTGTTTTTTTTTTTTTTTTTCATCTGGCAGTACAAAAGTTTGTTCAAAATTTGTTGAGCTCAATTGTTTTTTAAATCCATCTGTATAGTCATCACCCCTCCTAGGTGGGATGTTATTTATGTTTTAGTTTTACTGTGAGGTTTTTGCTAAAGGTTTTTTGTGTGTCCCTCATTATTAGGGGAGGCAGAGCA
The DNA here is from genome assembly GCF_031753505.1 of Anomalospiza imberbis. Classification (NCBI taxonomy): domain Eukaryota; kingdom Metazoa; phylum Chordata; class Aves; order Passeriformes; family Viduidae; genus Anomalospiza; species Anomalospiza imberbis. Next base: position 32,682,622 of record NC_089682.1, read on the forward strand.
AAGTAAAAAGAAAAAAAAAAAAGAAAGCTGTGCACAATTCTTTGCTTACAAACTGCTTCTGCATTCATAATTATTCTGGAATCATGGATGTACTCCAGGGTAGATTAGCATCTGCTAGTGAGGGTTTAGGAGCATTAACCTTGTCGTGATTGATTATGGAGCAGTCTCTCAAATTCAATCACATTTGACCACCAGTTTTTTGTTTGTTATCGAAGCTGTGATTTTTAAGCTTGGATTGAGATCCTGCAGTGCCTGGCTGTTAATCCAGGCTGTCCTGCTCCCCAGGCTTGACCTCCTGCTCCTTCCCATTGTCCTCCTTTCCTCCTCCTTGGCACACAAGTGACACTACTTACCTTTCCTGACATGTGGTGCTGTGGTCAATTAAGATTTGTAACCTCTCTGAAATATTTCACTGACAGGATCTGGGGAAGCAGAGCTGCTGTTTTTTCCAGCCTTGCATGTACAAACTCTGCTGTTTAAAAACCAGCATATACCCAGCATTTAATTGAGTATTTCTTGCATCTTTTAGACTGGTTCAAACAGCTCAGATCCTTGATTTCAGTATTCTGACTGGATATTATGTTAGACTTTGAGTGCTACAAAGAAGGTAACTTCAAATGCCATTTATTTTGCTGAATTCAGTGGGAGAAGAGCTGTGGTACTACATGATTTGTATGTTTTAAAGGACTATATTGTACAATAAAAGAAAGTGTTTATCCCAGTTAAATTTAGGGCCAGTGCTGTGTCAGCTTGTGCTTTACTGCTGATCCGTCCTCCTTTTGTCTTTCATCACAAATACTTGAACAATTTCAGTACTTCTCCAGCATTATAACAGGTCCAGCTTTCCCCTGCAGGATATTTATTAATTGCACTTGTGCCCTGATTATTACAATGTGTTCACTCATCCTTCAGGACTTCAAAGTGTTTCTCTGCCTTGTCTTCCAGGTGTTGTAGCCAACCATCAGAAGAGTCCGTCCTTGACCCTCTGGAAATTGGAGCAAACGTTTTGATTTCGTTCCTGTTGGTGCTTTAGGGGAAGGTGTTGAACGTAAATTCAGTGCAAAATAGGTGTGAGAGGACTGAGGGAGGGAGGAGCAGGCTGGCGTGAATAATTCACTGAGCAATTAAAAGAATCTGAGGGCTGAAAGATGAGTCAACACCGTGAGCTGTTTTCCTTAGGCTTGGAGAGAAGCACCTGTGAGCCCTGGCGCCGTTCCTGACCAGGTCATGTTTGTCCTGCTGCTGCACCATCCAGCTTGCAGTTATTTAATCCAGTTTAGAGAAAGGAAGTGAAATGTTTTAGCTGGTTTCCTAAGGAAATGAGGCTTAAGCAGTCACTCCATGTGCCAAATTTGACAGAATTTTGTGGAAGTCAGCATCTGGGATCAGAAGGGAGAATAGGTTAATGTTGGTGCTGGGCAGAAGCAAAGCAATGGTCATCAGGATGCACAGAGCTGGACTGGTCACAGCATGTTCTGTTCCTTGCCAAGGGAGTCAACAAAACCAAAATTTTATGCAGTAGTGGAAATAAAGCTGAGTATCGAAAAGGAAAACCAGGAGGGAAGGAGCTGGGGTTGTGGCAATCACAGAAAGGATGAGATGGGGCAGAAAACCATAGGGTTAGGCTAGGAGATAATTAAAAGGTGTAAAGGTATTGTGGTGGGGGTGACAGGAGACCCGAGGAAACAGAACTCCATTGAAAACAAATTTTCTACAACTCCACATTCTACAGCAATGTTTTTAAATCCTGAGACGACATGAAAGAACAGGGGAATGAATCAATATTAGCTGATAATGTTCCTGCATTTACAGGGGAACTGAGAGGAAAACTTTTTTTCTTGGTGATGCTAAGGCCAGTTACTTGTAGGGCCATGGGTTCAAGATGCTTGAGGTCTGTTTCCAAGTTACTCTGGCATCTGATTCAAACAACTCCTTCATAACTGGAAAACTTAATCACCTTCAATTTAGATTGGTCCATTTTATTTGTGAACTTTATCTCTCTTCTCCCAAGCACCATGCTGATGTACACCTCACTGCATTTCAGGGAGATGAGGAATTCGGCATGAGGCAGTGAGAGAGAGGAGACTGAAAAAAGAATGCAGGAGTGCATAGGGGACCACATACAGGTCATGTGTGATAAAATAATGCTGCCCTGGTAAATAGAGATGGCTTAAAGAAGTGAGAAGTCAGAGCTTCAAACAGCAGAAATAGTCCATGTGAGGGAGGGGAAGGAAAGATGAGGGTTTCTTGGATGGAGAGGGAGCAGGAGAGGGAATTCTGGCAGCACAGGCAGGCTTGAGTGGGTAATTGAAATGCGCTGCTGAGCACACAGAACCAGGCAGGGGATGAGGCTGAGCTCTCTGTTCTTCTGTTTTCTTGTGAGGTGACAGAAACAAATCTATTGAAGTCAGTGAACATGTTTAAGTGCCTTTTGAATATTTTTCTGTTAATGACTCTCCTGGCAGTCCTTCAGAATCCATAAGCTTGTTGATTTAAAGAGCTTTTTTATTAACACACTCTCCTTAATCACTTTCTGTTGTTCTCCTTCATGATGGGGGAAAGAAAAGGTAAAAAGGTATGAATAAAAACCCCCTGGTCTTTCTAAGGGGAAGAGGATTTGCTGTCTGTGCAGGTGACAGATTAATTTGGAATATGATCTCTCAGCTGTATGGCAATGCTGAACACCTTGATAGGACCCAACCATTTTACATATTCCTACTGTTACAGAAAAGTAATTATTTTTTTCAGCTTCACGTGTTTGAAACTACAGCTTAAGCAGCTCACCATAAAAGCAAGAAAGTATTTTAAAAAGAGATGTCTTGTTGAATAAAAAAAGAATTAATAAACTGGAGGTGAAGTCCATGTGCAACCTATTAAATTATCTCCCATTTAGACTGTGTTCTCAAGTTTTACACAGCAAAATGCCTAACCTTAGACATGCAATGTAATCAGCAGGTCCCCAAACGTGTAATAATGTTCTTCATAGGGTTCTTCTTCTTGTTTGCACAGCTGCCAGATGGTGTGTGCCATATCCCATTTCACCACATTATTATTATTTCTGTCTCAGGGCTGGTGCAAGCTGCAGGCCGGATGGGATATTTCACACTCAGAGCTGCTCTCTGAGTTTCATCCATGTATTAACAAAGACTGCATCTCTGCAAAGCCCCAGCTTGGGCAAGAACTTGGGCTGTGGAAAGTGTAAGTTCTTTGGGGCAGATGGTCTTAATGCCTGTCCTTAAACCTCCCAATAAGCTCAGCCCAGAGCCTACCTCCCTCATCCTTGTGCACATCCTAACAAACTTCTTCTAGTCAAGTTCCTTTTCCCAGTAAAAGTCCACTCTGTCAAAATCTGTTATGGAATCACAGGATAGCTTGGGTTGGAAGGGATTTTTTGAGGGTGGAACCCCTCCTTGCAGTAAGCAGCTTGCAACCAGCTCAGGTTGCTCAGAGCCCCATCCAACAACAGTAAATTTAAAGTTGATCTTGATATTTCCATCTCTTAAAACTATCCACTTCCTTCCTCACCTCTGAATTCCTTAATGACCTCTCCGCGTGTGCTGTCTGTAGCTCCTGCCCTTCAGGTTCCCTTCATATTCTCTCCAACCATCCTTTCCTACGTACTTCCCTGAAATTTTCTTCTTTCCACCCCTGCAGGTTTCCTCAGTGCAGGTTTTAAGATGGCACCTTCATCTTGCCACCCTTTCCTGCTAGAGGTCACCTCTCAGTGACTGAGACACGTGGCTTGCATGTCATCTTTGACTATGCAGAAATGGTCTCCAGACCTTGCTCCTAGGATCCTAAATCCAAGCAGTTACATCTTCCAATCTTTTCCTTGGTCTTGATTGCTGCCACTGTGCTTGGCTGGTTTGAAGTGCTAAAATAATCCTGCATCACATTGGTTGCATTAACTCCCTTTCTTTGTATTATTGCTTCTCCTTTCGTTAGGATTTCAGCTTGTAGCATATGGATGTTTTCTGAAAAAAGTCCTTTTTCATATCCCACATGTGTGGAGACACTCACAACAGCAAATATGTGCTGAACCAGAGGCAGAATCCACAAGGAGTTAAATCCAAATTTCCCAGGAACAGGGAGGGAATGAATGAATGGATGATGTGGAAATCAGAGTATGGATTTTCTTGCCTTCCATTCCTGTCTGTGTTTCAGCTGCTCTTTAGGATCTAAGGGAATTAATTTTCCACCTCTGTGCATGGTTTTTCTCCTGCACTATGAGTTGCTTCCACAGCCTACTCCTAATCATAACAGAACATTCCAGAAGAAGGAATGAGCAATGTTTACAGCTTTCCAGAGATGATTTTCTCAGCCTCTCCCTGGTGTGTCTGTCTGTGCATCTCTCTGTGTGTGTTTGCTTTCACAGTCAAAAGCATTCTTGGCAAATGTAATCTCCAAGTGAAGAGAATGCTCCAGCTGTTTATCTATTATGCCTTTTGGCACCATGGAGCCAAAAGTTGGACTCCACAATAAAGCAATCAGTTGCACAGAATTTGGCCAGCTCTAATGGGAAAGGAAGGCAGCATCTATTTTAAAATATCCATTCAGTAGATTAAAAAAAAAAAAGTTTGATAAAGTACATATCTTATTTTTTTGCATGAGCGGGATTTGTCTAACAGCTTAGGAAAACAACTTATTGAAAGAGTTAGACAGTAGATAATAAAGATACTTTAGCCTAAGTGATTTTTTTTTTCAAGTAAACAATGGCAAAAAAAAAAAAAAGGCAAAAAGAGGATTTGGTATTGGTATGGGCTGAGACTCATCTGAAAGTATGTAAGGCTGATTTAACCCATCATCAATTTCTTGTACAGATGCTTGTCACAGCCAGTGTTGAGCTGAGAGCATCTCACTTCATCTGCTTGATGTCATCAGATTTCAATAATTCTCCTTTGCATCCCCTGGGACAAAAAGAGCACATGCTTCCTTGCACCTTAAGTGGTAATTCTGTTAACAGCTTGGATGCTGACAGTGAAATGGGACCAATATTTAATATGCCTTGGATGTAGTGTTAAAGTTTAGGCTCATTTTTCATCTGGTGCCAGTTTTTCTCTCTTCAAAGCCATTCCAGTAATTCTCACAGGATTGGTCTTTAGCTTCACATGTTGCATCCTCTTTTGTGTTTATACAAGTGACAGGATCGTGCAGCCCAAGTCTCTTGAGATGAAATAGAATTTAATAATCATAACTGTTGCCTTTTCCTCCTTCCCAGTACTTTCCATAAATTCTTAAACACAGTTGCCTAGATAATTGGGAAAAATTATTTAAACATAGTGCCATAATCTGGTCCATAATTATAGCCCTCCAAAAGGGCTAAAATTCAAGTTTTCAGGACAATAAGAGGCTCTGCATCAGTACAGAAACTTCTCTTGGCAGTTGTTCTATGAGCAGATGTGTGTGTTCAGTTTCAGGCACTTTTACAGTTGTAAGCATCCTGGACAAGGCTAGGGGACAATTGAATGTGTAGAAGAGAAGGTGGCATTAAACAGTGAAAAAAAAAAAAAGCCTGAAAGAAGCAGGGATGGAAAAAAACTTTTCAATTTCCTTTATTTATTCCTTGGTCTCTTGTTAATGCCAAATCTTCTCGTGAAATTACCATTGCAAGTTGTTCAAATTGCCAAGTGTTAATGAGAATTTGCAGTCAGGTGGGACTCAAGGAGACAGCTTTACTTTTAGACCTGAGGTGTAGCTGCAGGATAAGTCTGAAAAATCAACTTCTTCCTTCTATTTCCTTGCTGATTTTCCTAATTTTGGTTCACAGGGTCACATCTAGACATCTAGACTTGTGATAGTGGGCATATGTGAAAAGGTTCTGGGGAAAGACTTCTGTGAAGAGAAGCCAGGGTCTGCCCTGTGCCAGATTTGGAAACCAAATCAGTAAATATATAAAAAAATTATTGGGTTACACTTGTCTGCTGTGCTGTGAATTGAAATAAAAATAAAACCTGACCCCTGGACTGTGCCAACCCCCCCCCCCCCCCCCCCAAATTAAAAGCACAAATTATCCCCAGGTGCTGCTTAGGCTTATCCTGTACAGCATTAGCATTGAAATTTACAGTCAGAACAGGCACAAATTGATTCATACTGTGTTTTATTTTTCAATAAGGGTTGCATTAATTAAAGAACTATTATGATATATGGATATTTATTTATACATTTATATATATGTATAAAGTAGCTTTTAGCTACTTTGCATCAAGTCTGTTCACTCGGGGTAAAGATCCAAGATTTAACTCCTGAGCAGAGGAATTAAAGAAGTTATTTTTGATGGATCTTGAAAAGGAATATCTGCTTGAGCCCTTTTCAAGGCAAAATTCATAGACATAGGAGGGTTATTGATGATTTTTTTATCACAAAAGAACTCGGAGCTCTGAATGGGCCAAAGAGTGTGTGCAGGGCCACCTACCTGGCTGGTTTTCCCTTACTTAAAGTTGAATTATAATCCTAATTTCAGTGTTTGTAGCTGTAGCTCTTTAGAAATAGTTACTGAACTTGAAATGACTGCTTTGTTCCTGTCTATTTTGCAGTTAATGTTTGTTTATGTTAGAAAAATGCTCTGTCAGGGAATCCAGGTGCTCTACTGGAATGCAGAGCTCACAGCACAAAACTTGTGCTTTCCCTCTCCAGTGACTTATATTTAAATTAATTGACATTTTTTTTCTTACCTTATTCAACAATACTGCAATCCTTAGCAGTATCATGATATTTTTTTAATTAAATGGAAGATGTAAATTATTACTTATCATTAAAATAAAACTAAATATTCTATACCATGGGAATGTCCTTGGAGGTTCTGGGAAAGATGGCAAATGACCTTAATATGTGCAGGTGTTGTGTGGTTATCCCTCCACCTGTAAGGATGGAGAATTGAAGTTTTGAGGTTTTTTTCTAATTGAAACTATTTTTAGTCTCAATTTCATCCAGAAAAAATTGATAATACAACATGGACTGGTGATTTTCACAGTAAAATAAGAAATAAGAAAAAATGCTTATAGAGGTTTTTCTAATAATTTGGTTTTATTGGCAGATCTGTTTCTGATCCCTCACTTTCACATGGAGGTTCAAGTGTGACTTGCATGAATTGAGTCTACACATATTTAAACCAAAAGCTCTTTTTTCCATCATTAATAGGTTGATTTTGTCATTTTGAAGTAGCCTGCCCTGAAACCAAGCCTGGAACTGTAATTTCATTTTCTGAAATCACTCAAAATGTCAGTAAATCCTACTAGTCTGAAACAAAATAAAATGGCAGTGTATTTTAATTTGTAAGTGACATAAATACAATTTATCACTTTTTAAGTAACAGCTCATACTTAATGTTTATGCCTTTAAACAGAGAAGCTGTTTTACTTAAAAACTGTGCAATTCATATAGCCACTGCATATCTTTTTAAAGAAAAAAAAGAGAAAATCTTGCTATTTTGAGGGAAATATATTTAATTTGAACCATTATTTCACAGTTGAAAAATCTGATTTTTAGGAGCTTTTTTTTAGTATTATTTCATCATAAGAGATATTTCTAATTGGTATAGTAAGTACAAATAGTTCAAACATGACTTTACAACATGTAGTTATTGAGAATTATTATAATGGAATACAGGACTAAGCCCTGAGGATGAGCACTGTAGAAAATGGTAAGAAGAACTCTGAAAAAAATGGGTTTTCAAGAGGGTGTCAGTATGTGTTTTTGTGCATGGGTTTGAAAATATGAGAGTCCTAGAATCTCACTGGATGGAGCATTTTGTCTTCTAACTGTGAAATTCTCAGAGCTTGTTTGTTGCTCTGCCTGTTGTGGCAGTGTTATATTTCCCTTTTCAGAGATTTATGAGCATTGCTTTCCCTTCGTCCTTTCCCCCTTTTCCATGCCATAAAAAAAAATTCCCAAAGGAACTGACTACAACAGAGCGAACATTTTGTAAAGCAGTCCCTTAAATAGAAAATCTGCCAAAATAGGCATTTTGCTGTAATCCCTTGCCCTTGGTATGTACATCACAGTAATCAGTGACCAATTTCTTGTTTTAAGTGTTTAATACAACTCTTGTTTTCTTGTATTATGCAGCCTTGATAACAAAAAGGAGAAAACCCTGGCTAGGGTGAAGGTGAATTTACTCAAAAAAACCCCAAACAAACCAGAAATCACTGCTCCCTTTAAAAAGCACACAAAGTCTGTAAATGCTCTCCTAAAAGTTGAAAACTGTTTATTTGATGAGAATCCACGGCACAACTGCCTGATTCACTTCCCAATTCTTCACTGACCTTTTGACTTCCTTACTGCTGCATGACACAAATTGTGTGATCCTGTCTGTGTGCTGTTTCTTTTTGTCATTAGCCATGATTCATCTGCTCTGTGACTTGTCAAACTTGAGTTATTTTTAATCCTTTGCTGGGCCTCCCTAAAGGCATTATATCATATCTCCTGACACTGCACATGATCTCTCAATCCCTATTGTCCTACCCTATTCAGATTCCTCGTGTTTATTTCCTACCCCTGATAGGGTTCCATCTATTATTGCTCTTTTTAATAAATCTGCAGTTTTTGACAAGCTACAGCCACTTTCATTTCTCCAAACAATTTGTATGAACCCGTTAAACAGAATCAGCCACAGTAACAAATCCTTCAGGGCCTCTGTTGCTATATTCTCATTTGGCAGGAGATTGTTCCAGGACACAATTTTATGGCAAAATATATTTCAGACAGTTTAGTTTCACCTCTCACTTCATTAGCCAGAGTAATATCTGGAAAAGTTTGCTACTCTTCTTGCTGTTTTGATTATTTCTGCCCTTTTAAAATGTGGGTTGTGCTGAGCTGAGGTTTTTTTAATTATTTACTGACTATATCAAAGGACATTTCCTTCTCTTCTGCTGTGCCTGCAGTGAGAAGATGTGAGGAAATGGCCTAAAGGTGAGATAGGGGAAAATCTGATCAGAGATGAGACATTTTTTTTCCCTGTGCAGGTGTTATGGGGCTACAGGGGCAGTGCTGGGGGGACAGTTGGACTGGATGATCTCAAAGGTCTCTTCCAATCTTGATGGTTCTGTGATTCTATTGATTCTCACTTGCAATATTTAGGTGGAAAGAAAATCAAATCTATTTACCTTTGTTCCAGAAGCAAAGCTGGAATTAAGCTTACAGTTTGTCTTGTTTTGGTTTTATTGATAATTAATTGTTAAACCTTTGCTGCTAAAAACTGCAAGAATTTTGGCAATTCTACTAAAAGTACTTTTCATAAACCTCAGGAATTTAAGACATAATCTCATCTTTAAGAGAACCAAAATACATTGAAAAACAGGAAAAGCACAGTTTAAACATCCAAGCAATTGTAATTCTGCTGTGTCATGACATTTCAGTCCTGCTTCCACGTAAATTACTGTTTTCAGGATGTAGAAAATTATATACAAGCAGTAGAGTTGCTGACATTCTTGCCTGGGTTTCAAAAGTCACTTGCAGTGACACTTAGGATCTGCTTAACTTGCTTGGGAAGCAGAAAATGGAACTAAAAAATAGAAGTCACTTTGCTGCTTCTATAGCTTCTGCTCAGAAAAACTGTATTGTTGTTAGTGTTGTATTTGATTTAGGAAATCTAAATGAGAACTAGTAAATTATTGATTAAAATAGGGATTAGTGTTTACAAAACTATGGAATATATGTGCTGTCCAGTGGAAGCTGTGTGGCTCTGAAGGAAAGCATACTTTCCACGTAGCCATATAAAATTACATGGAATATGTTTGGATGTGGGGCTGAACCAAAGTGTTTAACTGTCATGATAACATTTTTGTTGTTTTTCATTATAATTCCTTGTAATCTATACAAGACTGGATCAAATATATCCAACAAAGATTTTGGTTTTTTCAAGAACGTGAATTAAAAATTCTTTGTTATCGAATAACAGTGAAATATAAACTCAGGAAAAATCATGCTGAGGATGAGGCAGGCTTTCAGTTTTGAAATTAATTTTGCAATGCCATGGGTTATTCATAGTTACAGAGAGACTTCAACTTATGCACATCTTTAAGTTAAACGGGGAATTTGATTTCTCATTTCACCTAAGATGGGGAACAGTGAGCAGTGCTGGTGCCTGGTACTCCACAGTGCCTGACAGCTCTCTTTTACTACAAACAAAATAAATATTCTCTCTCACTGATTCCTAGAGTGATGCTGGCCACTCTGACGGGGAGTTCAGAAACCTGGGGGCTGCATGGCCCCATATCCAACCCAAGGGCTCAGTCTCAGTCCTGGGAAGTTCCTTGTCCTCCTCAACTGGATATGGATGTGAATTGTCATGACTTTCAGTACCTGTGTGCTTCTGTCCGAGGGTAAATATCCAGCTCTAAAATATAGTGCTAAAATCTTCTTTTTCTAAGTTGATTTCCAATGTCAAACAGTTTGACAAATACATCAGATTCAAAGTATATCTCTCTGCTTTTTATGAGAAAGTGATTGTTGAAGGAAAGCTTGAAAAGCTGTTTTGGAGGGCAACGTTTTTGTTGTTGATGGAATTGAAATCTCAGGTCTTTGAGTTTCATGTGTGTTCATCCAATATCCTGCCCATTTCTCTGGTTCATCTAGTTAGTGGTTTATTTCAATATCTACTACATTACATAGAGTGAAGTGAGTTATTTTACTTCATAAAGCTAATTATATGCTTTGAAAATATGAATTATTAGATTTCCAAAATACAAATTAAAAAAAAAAAAAAAAAACTATGAAATTTAAAAAAAAGAAAAAAATAAAAATAATAAAAAAACCCAGTGATATTTACAAGCACCATAAGCAGGAGGGACAGGTAGATTGTGCTGGGTTTCATGTTATTTTTTTCCAGGCTGATGTGTGGACTATTCCATCAGTCTTTGCCTGTTACAGGAGTGGGAGCTGATGCAGCAAAAGAAAGGCTGAACATTTATGGGCTTGGGTGCATTTACCTCTCATTCTAAAGCAGCTGAATTAGAAGGAAATGAATGTAAAAAGTCTGATGATTAAACACTTCCCAAACTGGTGGAAAATGCTCACATAAACTTCTCTGAAAGAATTAATAAAAGGATTTCCAGCTCCCAGCCAAGCAAGAGGCAGCAGTAAGTTTCTTTGCTATTAGTAAGTGGCTGCTGGGCAGAACATGATCTTAATTTTTTGGAGTGTATCTCAATCATATGAATTTATAGAGGAATACGTCTTTGTGTTTCTTGTTCACATGCCCTATCAGGAGTGGCTCATGTGTCTCAGAGCTTAATAAATATTCAGCTGGCCTTATCTGATCATTTCCTGCACTCTTTTGGAAAGCTTGTTGAATTTTATTCTGCACCTTTCCTGGTTTAGAGCTGATAAATACTCGATGCTGAAATCATGTAAACAATGTCAGTGTTTTTAAGGTTTTTCAGAGCTAAAATGCCCCATCTGATCACATTTCACCCTTTTTAGAAAATAAACAGGATGCAATACATTTTTATTATCTTCTGTTCCAAAACTATGTCAGATTAGCTGCAAAATAACTTTTGTTTGACAATGTTGTATAAATAATTTTTACTTGAATGGTAGTGATACCAAAAGATTTAAACCCAAGAGCTTTGAAGTATTGTCCAATTGTCTCAGTGTATACAGCATTAAGAAATGTTTTAACTTTTGTAGCTTTGAAGGGTGTCTTAATATTAAGCAAAAGCTGGTGTGCTTCTGCACCACATGGAAATGAGGAAATATTCAAAAGCACTTTTCCTTTTTGATAGTCCTTTATTGGGTGATGCTGAGTGACCACTTCAAAGATGAACCCCCTGCATTTGTGTGTTTGCACAGATCTTAACTCCAGCCCAACTGGGGCCTAAGGAACTGATGCAGTACAAAAGTGACTTGCTGGAGTTTTTGGGGAATAGAGACACGTTTTAAATCACACTTTCATGAAATAGGAATTTTAGTCCCTTATTGTGAGAAATGATGGATTGTATGAGTTGCTTTTTATAAAATAGCAGGAAAGATTATTTCAGAAAAGAAAGCAGAGACAATTCAGAAAAGGGAAGACCAAAATGTATCTTGATATCATTATTTAATTTGGTAGCAGAAAGAAGAAAAAAAAAAGAGAAAGAAAACTAGATGTAAAAAAAAACCCAAAAGACATCAATGAGTCTTTGAAAAAAAGTCTGAAAGCTGTGTGAATTTGCAGCTTAAAAAGAAAATTTTAAAAATATCCTTTGAGTTAAACCCCATTGGCTGATCCCACCAGCATAAGGAGCTTTAATAAGACCATCAGGTTTCAAATCCACTGTCAGTTCATCAGGTTTCCTACTGGTGTCAGTGCAGTGGTGGTGTTGCACTGTATTAAAATTCTTGCAATATTCCCATTCCAGCAGTTTACATTTATTCCTGCATTTGCAGGGGTAGGAACAGATTCAGGATGGGTCTTCAGCCCATAAAAAGCACTTCAAAGGAAAATCAGTTAGAATGAACCATCCTTTTAATTTTGTCACTTTTTGCAACACGGGAACTTTGGAAAAGAAGCCTGAGGGTGAAAGCAGCAAATAAAGTTGTGATAAAAGCCTTGAGATATTCATCTGCCTTTCAATCACTGTGTGCTCCATGGCCATTGTCTTCTCACCTCGAGATACCACTCATCTCTGGGAATTTTTACCTCAAACCTTATGAAAATGGAACAAAAAAGTTGAAGGTTTTGAGTAGTATTTGGAAGTATTATTATAAGAGAATATTGAATTTGATAAAAAGGATTTTTTTTCTTTTGAGTAATTGAAATATGATTAAATTTTTTAGAATGGTCAGTAATAAGTGAAAAGTTCACATTTTAAAAGTTTAATATATTTTCTCTTAGTCTCTTAACTCAAAGGGAAAATAAAAAAAACTATTAGGAACTTTTAATAGTGTGGGATAATAGATAAGCTCATGATGGGTAAAAATGACAAACAGAACAAGCAGGAACAAAAGTACTTTTGTGCTTAAGAATGTTGGATGAAGTTTAAAAGAAGTCATATAATTCCTGGATTATAAGCATTCAGTAACATGAAAGAATACGTGCTTAGCATATGGATACATATATTCAATAGAATTAATTTTTTCTCTTCCCCACTCCTCAAATATTTTTTTTTTAATTGTTGAACTTGTATTTAATTCTATGAAGTTTCTTTTTTTTTTTTCCGTAGTGCTTGTGAAATTTATGCCAAATGGAGGCATTATTGTTGATTTAATATTACAGTACAAAAATATCTATGCAGCACGGTAGCAAGTGCCAATGATCCAGAAGTGCTCAACTCCATTAATCACACATTAAAGGTATAGATAATTTCCTACACAGATAAAAACATCAGGCAATATAAACTCAGAGCAGTCTTACCAGAAACAGAGATTTTGCATGGTATTTGATTCCTCTATGCTCATTTTTGCATCCTTCCCAAACACCACATGAGTGGTATCAGATTTTGTGGCAGTACATAGAAACCAGTGGAAAAAAAATTCCAAAGGGAATTTTTGTTTGATTTTCTGGATATTTATTCTGTGCAGGATTTCCCAGGGGCTTTTTTTTTAAGTGAAGCTGGCTGGCCTGGTTGAAGGGTACAGATGTCCTGTCCCTGTCTCTGTAAGTTTGGCATCACAACAACCCTGGTGCTTTCAAAGACAGAGAGAGAGCGAGCCCAAAGAGACTCAGCCCCTGCATCCCAGCTGTGCTTCTGACTGGCTTTTTAGGGAAAAGAAAATGAAGGAGGCCTGAAAAAGAGGGGCTCTTGTGGAAGAGAGGAAGGGAACATGAGGGGAATATTTCAAAATTATGGATCTCCTCCCATGCCTGCCCATGGGTGCCATCAGTAATTTCCATCCCACCATGGTAGAGTGGAAATGCAAGACAAGACCCTTGCTCTCTGCCTGGGGCCAGGAGACATGCCTGAAGAAATCTGTCCCCAGGCACTGAATTTTATTTACTTTTAATCTGGTTTCTAGGCCAGCATCAGCTGCATGTCCTGCCTGGCCTGTCCTTTTTCCTCACAATTAATATTTGGATGAGACCCAAAGGCAAAGCACTGTAGATAATCCCTCAGGAGAGGAGTATGAGAGTGCCTTTGCCAGTGTCGTGCTTTTTGGGTGCTCTTCTCTCAGGTGGGCACTGCGCATAGAAAACTAATTTGGCTTCTAGCTCATTTCTAATTTCTAACTCTGAATTGAGATGTTGAATTTCCTGCATGACAGGCCTATCACTTTGTCCTGGATTCCTCACTTAACTTGTCTGGAACACACACGGTCTCTCTCTTCACTGGCTTTTGAAGTTTCACTCAATTTTATTTATTTTTTTTCCCTGAAAAAAGGGAGAGCATTCCCTTTGATTTTCCTGCCCTTGGATGCTTCAAGCAGCTCTGAGTGAGAACATTTGAAATGATGTATTGACATTTCAGATGGATCTCTGGCAGCCTTTCATGGCCACTGGTGCCAAGCTGGGGTTTGACAGCATGGGCTCCACTGAGTTGCTTTGCAAAAAACATGTTGTGTGAGGTGTTCTCCTAATATTTCATATTTTAAGCCAAAATAACTATTCAGGGAGAAGTAATTGAAGGTGATTTGTGTGCACTGAGGTTAGGAAAGGTGGGCCTGCAGGTGGAGGGGGGTGATTTGTCTGTGGAGAGTGTCCTGCTGCTTTAGGGGAGCAGCTCCCTGCCCCACACCATGACTCACCCAGGTGTCCCCAGCCATGAGCTCCTCTCACTCTGGGCAGGGTGGGAGCTGATTTTCAGTGCTCAGCAGGTTGTGTGTCCCATGGGCTGAACTGCTGATCTTGTTGCCTCCTGTTTCTGACCTAATTTTGGCCAGGATAAGGTGCTGGCCAAAATCCCTTATATATGGAACCCAAACGTGCCACTTCCTTGGACCTCATTGTTGGGTTCAGACTTTTTAATATTAGCAGGGATTTCAAGTCCTAAGGTGAAAAGACAGTTTTGATGTTACTGTGAAAAGTGATGTCTGAAGACAGTTTTTAAGTAGCCAAAGTTGGAAAAAGATTAAATTACAAAGCCGTTGAACGGCTTTATAAAACTACGTATTTTGCAACTTTCCTTTTGGAGAGGATCGCTCCATCACAAAATCTATTTTTTTTAAATTTCTTTTGCCATTTTTAGGCACCTGCCCATTGTACATGAGATGCAGCTGACAGGGGAGAAGGAAATGAATCAGGGGAGAGGTAGGTTGTGTTTCTTTCTGGTATCACCTTGTTTTATGGAATAATTTTGTACCCTCCAACTTTTTTTTCTTCTCCTGGAAGCTGCAGGTCCACATCAACCAAATCTCTTGGGAACAGCAAGTCCCAAAAGGACTCCTGTGTCACCAGGGAATGAGGGGGGTGGCAGGAGGGGACCCTTGCTCAATGGCAGGGAAAGAGAGTCCCAGGGCATTTTTTGTTTGTTTATTTATATTTGCATTTCACACGGAATAACTGTTTTGGTTTTTAATGATGTGTGAGGAGTGTTGCCAAAAATAGAAAACATTCATTTGAATTTTCAATGAAGCTGATTGTACCTCTCTTCTATTTAATTTCCATGAATATTCTAAGTACCATAAAGGGAATATTCACTGGAGCAATAAATGTTATGCTAATTCTGTGGGACCAAAATGGGAAGGGAGTTTCAAATTCCAAATATTCATAGTGATAACCTATTTTATGCAGTACCCATTCAAAACCAGGCTTAATTTGCATTGAAGTCAGAGACTTGAGGGTGTCTCTAGACTTCAGTGTATTTGTACACCTTCTGCAGAATCAGTGAATCTAAAATGCATCAAGTAAAATTGTGCCTAATGAAAGCATTGCAAATTTCAGGAAAAAAAGAGAAAAATATTCAAAATTTTTTTCTTAAACCCATTTGGACAAGGGGGAAAATTTTCCATAAGCTTTTGCAGTCTTTGTGGATTCCTCCAAACAGAATGAGGAGTGTGGCAAAAAGTTTTGTGAGTTTGGTGCTGAGAGTTTGCCTCTTTCTGACATTTTCCTGCTACTACTGAATATTCCATAAAAGCCAAAATCTGTTTGCATAATTGTATTGACAAACAGTTATATTTCTACTAGAGAACACACCATTAAGCTGTTATTATAATATGCTTTTGTTTTGCTTTTTTCTGAAGTTTCCTTTTGATAAAGAAATTTAAATAAGCAGAATTTTAATAATGCTGATTTTTGGTATATTTCCAATATTTATTTTAGAGTTATTTTAACCCGTAGTTAAAATAACCAAATTCACCAAATAATTTCCTCTGAGGATTTTTCTGCCTGAAAGGCCTCCTTCAGTGCAGACAGGTATTTTGACTCTGTGTTAGCATGGGGTGCATTTAATTTTAAATTGATACTATCTTTTTTTTTTTCAATTTACTTTAAGCCTTTTGTAAGTGCCACAATAGAAAATGACCAGGCACTCTGAAATCTGGAGTGAGTGTGCAGGGAGGGTCATTTCAGAATCTGTAACACATGCTTTGTTGTGCTGAATTTTTTTTCCTTTTGTAGAAAGGAGAAAGCCTAATATTTATGGGCTGCAAGATTTTATTTATAGTGTCAATAAAGCCTCCATGTATTATCTGTACATGAGACAAATGCTTTGAAATTTCCCCACCAAACCAGTTTGATTGGCTTCTTTTCCTCCCTTTCAATGAAAATATAAATCGATAA
Source organism: Anomalospiza imberbis (assembly GCF_031753505.1). Classification (NCBI taxonomy): domain Eukaryota; kingdom Metazoa; phylum Chordata; class Aves; order Passeriformes; family Viduidae; genus Anomalospiza; species Anomalospiza imberbis. The sequence continues at coordinate 32,699,255 of NC_089682.1, forward strand.
ATAGTATTTCATTATCCTGTGTCCAGAATCTGATTTGGCAATTAATTGTGTTGGATGTGAGCTCTGTGGCTGAGGGGGTGCTTACAAGGAGCAGGTGATGGATGCATTCACACCTTTGGAGACCTCACTTTAATCCTGCCATAGGTCACATTGGGAATGAGTTTCTATGGGCATGTTTTACCCTTTAGAGCTTGTCAGTCCATATCATAAACCCATCAGGCCACACGATGTAGCTAACAGTAAATGCCACAGAAAAGCTGCTAACCACATCAGCAGGCAGCATTGGGAAGGGGAATTCTTGTCCCTCAGCAGAACTGTGATTGGGAGCAGCCAAGTTCAGTTTATCCTGAAGTTTAGGCCCATTTGAAAAGCATTTTTTCCCCAGAGACCTTCCTGAGACTCCTTTAAGGCCCCAAATGCAACTGTAGAATTGAGCATTTTAATATATTCGAGAAACACCCATTTGACAACAACTCTTGTTTATTTATTTGATCTTTTGAGTTGCGGTGACAAAATAAATCAATTCATCCGAATAAAGAGATGTTCTCGGGGGTGATTTGAATTCCAGTCTAACCTGTGCTCCCCAGGCAGCAAGAGATATTGTCAGAGGTGATTTTAATCCCAATGTGTCCTGTGTTCCCCAGGCAGCCCGGTGACCCCATCCCAGGCTGGGGAAGAATCCTTGAGCCAGAGCTTGGTGCTGCATCCAGAGCCTCACAACAGGAGCTGTGCCTCGAGTGGAGGTGAGAGGTTTATTATTTCACACAGTCTGTGTGTGCCTTCATCATGCACACCCCCTATTTCTCATAAACTCCCTGCCTGCTGAGCAGGAAAAAGGAAAAGCCGAGTGGGAAGCGGGAGGGATCCGTCTGTGAGAGGCACTTGTGCCACTCACACACGCAGGTGCGACGGCCTCATCAGCTGCAGTGCCCCTGCTTCACACCGAGCCTGCATGAATAAGCATTCCCAGATTAGCTGGTAGGCCTTTCATTTCAAGGTATGACTGTGTTTCTGGCATGTGGTGTAATCACAGGGAAGAGTTTTGATGGATAGCAGAGGAGGAGAGGGAGAGAGATGCTCACTGAGGCCAGCTGATGCATACAGGGTCATTTATGTCTTGTCCATAAACTTATGAAGTACAAGAAGAGACCCCTGGGAGGCCAGTGACACTAATGGAAAAGTTAAGTGTGAGACTGTACAGCTGGACTTGATGGCTTTTATTCAGAGTTGTTATTAATTTAGACAAAAGCAATCTAAAGCTGTCAGGAGTGCAACCTCTGCATTCACTTCTGTAAATCATCGTTGTGCCCATCACCTCAATAACAAGAGCTCAGGTGTGTGTTTTTGTCTTAGAGGTGAATCTCAACCTGCTGGATTAACTGGTGATTTGGAAGGAAAAAATTAACTTTCATTCTCTAATAAGCTGTGGGGTTTTTTTTAAGATTGCTTTTTAATATGCTTTGTTTCACTTTGTTAGTAGCTGATCTGCTTGAAAGTCGTACAAAGTGAAAGTGTGAGCCCATAGCAAATGCAACAAGTTGTGTAGCAGGCATTACCCTTTATCTAACTAGTCTGTGGATGGCCATGATAAGCTATTAGTTCCCAAATTCCAAATATTCACAGGTATTTCTGATATTGTGAGGAAAGCTGGTGCCATCAGCGGTGAACTTTTGTTCTCATTTCCAGTTACACTTGAGTACCAGCTGTACCATGTAATAGTTGTAACATTTTTTTCCTTTCAAAGAGTGCATCCCTCACCCTGATGAGAATTGCAGCCTGAAAAGATCATTCTGATTCAGTGGTCTCCACTGTCACCTCTCTGACCTCACAAAATAGACTTTTCTGCTTTTGTGTATCATCTCCTGCTTTCCCTGGGCACGGTGCAGTCTCATCACCTCCTCCTCCAGGCTGACATTTGATTCATTGAGCTGCATTCTGATAGAGAAATCCCACATTAGCCCCTCTTCTTGGGAGACTGACAAAACCTTTGTGATGGATAAGTGTTCTTCTGAAGTTTGAGACAGCCTAGTGTATACCTGGCTTTTTTTTTTTTTTTTTTTTTTTTTTTTTTTTTTTTTTTTTTTTTTGTGTGTGATTCTGCACCTATGGAGTAGGGCATCCTCAGAACCAGGACGTCTGTTACATGATATTTTTAAACTCTAGCCGTGGAGAACCACAAATGATTTCATGTAATGTTAAACACCAGCTAGGTTCTCTTTCCTTTTCCTTATCTAAGGAAACATAACTCACTCTGTGCCTGTGTCCCTAATTAGTAACACTTGCAAGCCTTGACAGAGAGCTCAGCTCAGCCTCATCTGTAGAGAATTGCCCCTATGATGTAGCTGTGCATAATAATAAAAACAATTTAAAACGCATTAAAATGTTAAAAAAAAAAAACCCCGCCAACACCCAAACCACTTAAAAGCTTAGACCCAGACTTCTCCACATTTATTCATGTTGAGCAGTAATTTGCTCTGGTAATAGTCCCAATGAGGCAGTTTTAAGATACTGTGGACTGAAAGTAAGAGCATTGTTTAATAAATAAGCAGTTGTGTCCTTCTTTGTTCGTTTATGGCTTAATGGTCTTTGTGTCCAGCTTATGATTTGTTTCCAGGACCAGCCTACTTTCAACACTTTGCTCCTTTGCCTTATTTTGCCTGATTATTTCTCATAATCTGGACGGAAAAAAAAAAAGGTTGGTAAAGCACCAGCTGGAGTGCAGTGATTTTGTCCAGACTGCTGTCATTTTTAGGGATGACTGAAAATGTTTATTTACCAAGTGACAGTAGGACTTTTTTTCTTTTTTATGCCACAACTATATATTGCCAGGCCTCAATTTCTTATTCCAGATCATAGAAGTGTCCTCTTCCTGAAATAATTTTAAAATTTAACTAGCTCTTTTTCACAAACATTGATTTAATATACATATCTGTCTAGTTCAGGAAATAAAAAAAGACAAAGCCAGACTCCAAAACCAGGACATTGTCTGAAGAAAAATATGCCATATGCCATTTTTTCTCTCTTGTCAGAGCACTTGTCCAGGGATTTCCATGGGTTTTTACACCTGATTACTTTAAACTGGACTTTTCCCTTTGTATCAATCACTGGAGACACAAATGATGAGTGCTTACAGCATAAGAGCTGCTAATGGTTTTACCTTAAATCTAACTTGTACAGGCTCACAGATTTTCTTATTTTCACTTTATCTCATGGAGAAAATAATGGCTTTCAGTTTTATGTGGAGAAGAAATTGTGCTAAGCCTCAGTACCAAGAGGGCTTACCATACATTGGATTCCTTTTCTAATTGGGATGAATTATGTTAAAAAAAAAATCCTCACCTTGAAGGGTTTCATACATTAGAGAAGAAAGTTTCTGCTTTTAAAAAAAGAGGGTTTACTGTTACGTCAGCAAAATTGGGAACAAAATCTTTTCCCTTTTCTTTTGTGAAGCCAGTAACAGTGGCTGCCCCTTGTCAGACAAAATAAGATCAAAATTTGTCTGCTCTTATGCATTTACTCGTGTCTCCTCTTTGCAATAGAGATGCCAAATCTATCCAGGTGATATTGCAATGCCCAGCAGCTTGTGAGAAATACTCCCCTGACCGTGTGTAGGGGCTGAATAGTCACTCAAGCCAAGGCAGGTCTTGCTGTGAGTCCCAGGGACGTTGTGTGGTGGTTACCACAGGGCTTGGATTTGGAGAATTGTGTTTTTCCAAGACAAAAAGAGGGAGTACGAGCCTGATTCAAGGAGTTCATTCCCTCCTAGGTGATAGTGCCCATCAAGTTTGACCTTTTTATACAAACACATATTATACACTGCAGATTATCCTTTCATAGGCTTCCCCCCCCCCCAAATATTTCTGGTTTATAATGTTGAAAATTATGAATATTGCTCTGTTTGATCTAGTATGTGGGGATGTTTCTCTTCAGCTCCCCCCACTTTAATTCTAAAGAAAGAATACATTCTTTTGGTAATTTATTTGCTTTCAGCCAAGTGCTGTTAACCTCCAGTTTAGAACATTTGGCATTTTAAAATTCATATTTGGAGGGACTGAAAAGAATAGTGTGTCTACATTCACATTCCAGACTTCTGCAGCTGCGATGAAAACAAGATTAAAGAAGAAATCATTGGCAATGCAGTGCTTCAAGGACTGAACTGCTGACTTTTTTCAGTAGCATTTTAGCAAAATGGGCTAAATTTTTTTCTCTATTGTATTCCAAATTTCAAGAGGTACATATAAAGAAAAATGCTGCCCTGCTACTTAGTGTTCATTTTTTGCATTTTTCTATTAATGCAGGCTTTTTTTTTCTGTTGCACATGTACCTTACACATTTGTAAGGGCCTTTTCGTGCAGCTGCCATGCAAATAACTGTGTATTTTAGATGGCTGAGATCATACCTAACTCATCTCCCTTAAAAGCTACCATTTCAACTCCTCCTCCCCCTGCTACTTGACCCAGTCTCTGTCTGAGCTGCTCAGCTGTGGAAACAACTGCAAAGGAAACAGATAATGATGGTAAACTGGGGTGTCATGCTTCTCTTTGTGTATGGCCAATGTAATACAGATCCAGCAGGCCAACAATGACTCATCAGTGGCACCAAGCCTGCAATTTTGCTGTGTTTGCAATTTCAGAGGAGAAAAGCAGCTCACAATTACACGTATTAAACTTTCAGATGATGCAGAAATGATGACGTACATCACTTCTATTATCAGTCAAACTCCAGGGAGAGGGCTTCAGATCTTTATGCAGCCCAGGTGCACATTTTTTTATAATTTAATCAGCTCAAAGCACCCTTGTTTCACCAGAGAACTCTAATTCATGCCTTGAAAACAACACCATGCCCTCTGTCTCCCCCCTGCCACCAGCAGTAAATTACAGCTCACCATTCATAACCCTTACCTGCATTTAATCCAGCGCCCTCTTCGAGGAGCTCAGCCAAATCTGCTCCACAAGCTGAAAAAGCTGGACAAAAAATGCCATGAGTTATCTTCATGGGGATTATGAATAGCAAAAGGGACTGCTTAAAAAAAAAACAAAAAAACAAACCAACAGCTCAACAAGCAGCTGATAATCTGATAATTTGGTTTAGGCAAATACATGTGAGAACTGTGCTCACATGTATTTGCCTAATGATGCAAATACTGAGGAATCTCTGAGAATGATGTCCCTCAGCAAGGATGGATTGGTTGTGGGAGAGAACCAGATCCCTGTCTGATTTTTCTCTTTTCTGCTCCTTTTCCTTTCCCAGCGTTGTCACAGGTCAGGGAATAGGCTGGCAGGCTGAGGAAGCAGCAGTCCTGGTGGGGAAACTCAGCTCACCTCTTGGCTAGATCGAAGTCAAATTTAGAAACCCCGTTAGGTATGATCTCAGCTACCCAAAATTTACAGTTATTTGCATGACAGCTGCAAGAGAAGGCACTTCCAAAAGTTTAAGGTGCATGTGCAGCAGCAAAAGATCCAACATTAATAGATTAATTCAGAAAACAGAGCACATTAAGTAGCAGGGCATCACTTTTCTCTATATGTACCTATTGAAACTTAAAATAAAATACAGAAGGGAGGGGTAGGGTTAGAGGGATGACCTAAGGAAATGCCATGGAAAGTGGGATGCATTTCCAGAGGGTAGAAACCTGATTCAGGGTTGGGAGGAGGTTTTGGAGGGGGTATGTGTGGGTTTGTGTTGCCTACCATGAGCTTGCTGTCAGTATGGGTATTCCTAATTCCCAGTTGGGGAATTGGGAATTCCCCCAGTGCTGGGGGAATCCGTACAAGGGTGAGGGGCCCTCCATCAGAGCAGGGGCTCAGGGACAGTCCCAGCTCTGGTTTGTGCCTCTCCCCCTCTGCTTGCCCCACCCGGGAGAGCTCCTCATGGCCCTGAGTGCTGGAATTGGCCACCTTTGTGTCCCCCAAAAAGCTTAATGAAAGAAGCTGGAGGTGCTGTTTTGAAAGCTGTCCAAAGAGGATTTGGATGCTCTGCTCTCATTAAAAAACTGGTGGGAAAACAGGTGCCAAAATCATGCTCTTGACCTCGTAAATCTGCCTGCACCAAAAATCTCCAGAGAGAGTTGAGAAAGACAAATGCCTCTTCAGCTGACTGGCACTGGCTGATGTCATACCAGTTTCGAAGTATCTTTTTTTCCTTATGTCTTTTTGTCTTTGCCCACTCCAAAATGAATGGTGGGGATGTAGAGAAGAAACACACCTAAGAATTTTTTAAAATGTTTTTCATTTTGGAATGATATTCTTCTCTTATTTAAATTTCCTTTTAAAGGGAATTTTTAAAAAATCCAACTAGTCAACCAAAATATTAATTTTCTTAATGTTCTGGTTAAAACTATTTCTGGGTACAGAACTTGCCAGTCTTTGTAGGTATTAGCATGAAATAGGAGAAAATATTGAAAATTAAGAAATGTACTTTATTTTTCATCACCAAAACAGTATTTTTACATTCAAAGAGTGGGTGAAGAAAAGATAGTCAAAGCTTAATCTCCACTTAACAAAAACATTTCCATACGTTTTACTCATATTAATAATTCACAAGAAATGAGTCACAACTGAGGAGTGAAAAAAACTTCCATAGACATGAAGAAAAATATTAACAATGATTACTACTTATAACATCTTGCTTTAAAGGAGCACTCAAAAATAAAGATGCTATAGAGGTTAGAGAGGCCCAATATGCTTAATTTCTGTTAGCTGAGCTTTGCCATTTGGTAGTCAAGGTAAATAGTGCAGGTTTTATGAAAAGAAAATAAGGTATCTTAAAAATTCATGATTCCTGCTTAACATATCTGAACTTTTATAAATCTAAAAGACACAAAACATCTAAAGAAATCATATTGGTTCATTTAGAGAAGCGTTAAGCACAATAATTTAAGTCCATCCATGGGATTGTAGGGAAGTTTCTGATAATCTGATACATTTCCTCTGGTGATTAAAACATTTTGCATGATGAGCTGAGACACTGGAGTATATTTCAGGTTTATAGATTTGTCAGTGTCATCACAGTTAAAGATTAACAGGGCTCCCAGTGCTTGTTCTTGGAATTTAACAATTAATAGCAGAATAAATTAATCCAGATCCTCTTTCCAGAAAAGATCTGCTGCCCATCAGTACCATGTGTCCCAGACAAAGGTAATCCTGATGTCTTTTTCTCTGATATTCTTGATGGTGCTGAAGTTAAACATGCTTCAGGTCCATACAGAATTACTGAACTATTCCTTTTTCCCTTCCTATTTTTGATAATTATTCATTGTTAGCCTCTCCATAGAGGAAAGTCTGTTGCTGCATGAGCAGTGGTGTTCAGTATTTTGGAATTTCAACTCTGCAAAGACTGTGCAGTTCAGTTTGTTGTCTTGGGAGTGGAGGTGGATGTGATGGAGCAACAGGTTGAGGTTGCACAATGACACACAGATATCAGAACAGGGAGTAAATCCGTGGAAACCCTCAAAAAAGCTGTAAACAGATCTGAAAATAAGTCTGAATGCCTGTCATTGTGAGGGTGACACACATCTCTCTGCAGGTTTGAGCAGCTGAAGGTTGTGTGTAGTTACAGAGGTGACATCACAGGATGTATCCATGTGTGCAGGTTGTGGATCTGCCCAGGATTTATGGGACACAAAATTTGCTTTGTCTGATATTCTGTGTGAGTGATGAACGCTTTAAATTTCAAGTAGCTTCAAGCCCACAAGATTTGTCAGCACCATAGAAAGATGAAAAGTTGCTGCAAACCATTTTCCCTCAAAGTCTTTACTGAAACACTTCCCCTTACTTATTTTAAAAGCAGTAAGTATTTCCCCAGTGGATTTCTTGGCTTTCTAGCTGTTTTGCTGGTGCCAGATATCAGTGCCAGGGGTTTTTGTTGTGGTTCCAGTGCTTCTTGTGCAGGAATTGTCTGGAGGCCACAGAATGATTTGGCTGCAGGCAGCAGATGAGGCTGATATGGCACTGACTCCTGGTGTGGTTCAGATTATAATTATTGACCCAGGGGTGAAAGGCTCTGGATCCCATTACTAACTCCCTGAGTCATCCTGTTCCTTACAGCAGGGCTTGGAACAGCTGATGCAGGATGCTGCTGCTCAATAGCATCTGCAGTAAGAGCACTTACTCAGATTTATTGGCCAGCAAAACTTCCAGGTTTTGTTTATTGAGCAGCAAATAGGTATTTTTATGGAGCTGCACTCATGAAATCCTCAAGTCCTTATGCATCTAAACTTTTTGCTGAAGACAGATATCTTGAATAAGAATTAAGGACAAGGCAGTCTGAAGTTATTTTACAATCCTAGCATACTCTGATTCATAAGAATTTACTGGATATATTAAAAGCTCTGAATTCAGGAAATCCCCTGGTGTGACATTTTTCTGATTTGAATGCTGTGTCAGTCCTTTTAATTTGTGGTTGGGACTTAGGACCCATTCTCATTATTGCTATCTGAAAAGCTGCACATCTTTGCATTTCAGCCCTATTGTTTAGTGGGTGTCTCTGAATGGAGGAGAACTGAGGTAAAAGGGACCCAGAGTTAGGGAGGGGAATCCTTCTTGCTCTTGGATGCAGGTGAAAATCTGGACCGTCACCACCCTGTCATGTTTACCAGCTGGTTTTTTCTTTCTTTTTTTTCACATCTCTCTAAACAATAGATGCTTTGTGCCATTCTGTCTGTATTATCCTCTAACCAGCTTTTGGTTGAATGATACAACAAAAATGAAGCTGCTAGGCACCAAATATCTCAAAATTTTCCCTACTTCCTTATATTTTTACATAAAAATTGTGTGGTCAGATGCATTGAGACAATCACAGCACCAGAATTTGGTAGGGAAGAACTTCAAGTTTTTTGCTTCAACAAAATTTAGTCTCTATGGTCTGATTTTTTTTTTCTCCTCTCACTTGCTCTGAAATACCTCCACTTAAAAGTGCTGCACCATCCAAAAGTTAGTGTCAAATAGATCATTTGGTCTAATAGAAACAAAACTTACTGGCATAAACCCCAAATAATCTTTTGCAGAGTTGTTCTCATATAAGTGTATAGAAAAGAGATTTATACAGTAAGTGCTAAAGCTTAGAGTGGTCAGTGTTAGATTCATGTTGAACTTCTTTTCTCCAAACACACTTAAACTGTGGAATTGTTTTCCTGATCTTCAAGGCAGTGTATTTATTTTAGATATAAAATTTATAAGTTACTAACATTCCTTAGGCATCTATAACTGGTAATTTCCCACACTGTCATGTGGTTGTACTGTTTTTTTTTTTTTGGTTTTTTTTTTTTTAATTTGTGCAATGCTAAAATTGTCATAGATTGTCAAGGCAACAAAGAACTTGCTTATTTATATCCTCAATGCATTTGGTTAAGAATTAATTATGCATTATGAAAAGTGATTTTGGGGCACTGGTGAAAATATATGAAAATAAAAATATTGGATATAGGAACAGCGGTGATAAATATCTGCTTTTATATGGAAATATAGCAAAAACAAGAACAGAAACTGTCTTTTAAAGCATATTTTCTTTAAAAATATCACTAGAAATTATTTATACCATTGATTGCACATCAAATTGAGGAGCAGATTTCTTAGTTTTGAATATTTCTGATCCTCTTGTTCTTCCAGGCACCTTAAAGCCTGTAAATAGAAATGACAAATCACTTAGGAAAAACAGTTTGGACACTCTTAGTCAAGAACGGCCAGGATTTCAAATGAGAAATGGAAAAAAAAAAAAAGAGCAATCTGAAGATTTTATAGGTTTTATTGTCATTAGCTGGAAAGAGGAGCAGTCTGGAAGGAAGTGGGCACATTAAATATAACTAATTCTGCCACATTTCCATCTGCTTTTATGTATCCAAACCAGAAAGGAGCCACCTGCTAATCAGGAATGCCATGTCTCATTTATGAATGCAATTAGTCTTTTTTAGTTAATTGTCTTAATTTGTTTGGAAAACTTTAAACATACGGGCAAACAGCAGAAGATCAAAAGATAACAGTGCTGCAAATGGAAGTTGTAAAAATATGATGAGTAATCAAAGGAGTTCAGGGAAAAATGATGAAAATTGCAGCATAAACAAGGTTGTGGTAAAAATAATAATTAAAACCCCCAGTCAATTTAAGCCAAACATTATCTGCACAAAACATTATCTAAACAAAACATGGATTAGAAATGGGAGAGGGAGAAAAGCTGTGAAAATTGTCCCCCCAATGCCTTGGTATCTTCCTCATCTCCAAAAATCCCATGATATAAACACAGACTGAGGAAAAGGCAAATAAAAACAGCTCAGTTCACCATATTTAAGTATTCAGCTTAAGTACACAGACCTACTTTGTCTAGGCTTTAGCTGGTTCTTTTTATAACATTTTTGCTTCTTCAGTTATTTTCATGTAAAACCCTACATAAGTAGGTTATTTACATACCACATACTGCCATTAAAGGCAACAGTAAGTGAATTTCTAGATTTTCTCATGACTTTTACTCACTTTTTTTTTCTTTTTTTTTTTTTTGTTGCTACAGCTGTGGGTACAGCCAAATGCATCCATGGAATCTGTACAAAAAAGATAGTGCAGCTTTCACTGAGGAGCAGAGCACCTCTGCCTTTGGAAGCAGAATATTGGGGTTGGGTCAGTATTGGGTTAATTCTTTGGCATTGGTTTTGGCCTGCCAATTGTTAATTTTGGTTTAGTTCTGGCCAGTGATATTCCAGGCCTCTGGGGTAAATTCCATGCCTTAAGCAACTTCAGTGACGTCCCTGGACAAGCACTGATTCTTTAGGAAGTTTGCATTGTTATGAAGTATCCAGGTAAAAGTCCATTCCCATTCATTATTCTCTTTAATATCCCTGGAATTTCTCTTCCATTTCACCCCTTCCTTCTGCAAATATGCACTTCCACGGTCAAACCATCCCAGGGCCAAGAACTAGAGGATGTCTACCTGATATTTTGGAGCCTGCTGGAAGCATCTTATGCTGCTTGGCATGGCAGGGGGCACTCCTACCCTTCAGCCCTTTCCAGCTGGAATGTCCGTGCTGGAGCAGTACTTTGGCTGAAATTTCACTCTGAAATGTGCTGCATCCTTTCCATGCAGCAGAGCAACGATGTCATTTTGGCACAAATGTGTTTGTTTAGTTGCATTCAGGAGGTGTCTGGGATGTGCAACCTTGTTTTTTATGAAAGAGAGCACCCAGGTAGCCTGTGAGACATCTGGAATGATTGAGTCAGGGAATGATTGGCTTGTAGCACGAAACAGACTTTTGGGATAAAGATGAGAAAGAGTGAGCTTTAATTAAAAATCCTCTCAGCTTATCTTCTCACTCAGGGGAACATGATTTTTCAACCATTAAAAGCAACTGGAGCATTACAGTATTCAAAAAAAAAGTTTCTGGAAGGAGAAATAGCTCCTAATAGAGTGAGGCTTGCACTGTGCAATTCAGAAAATTCACATGGGCCCCATTTGCTCTGCTGTGTAGAGGATGCAGTTTCTCCACTCACACTGAACACCCATCACGCTGAACAGGGAGTTAATCATCAGCTGAATTAAACAAAATCCAGGGAATTGCAGGGAGACTCTGGAAAAAGACCTCATCTTGAAAAGAAATGACAGAGCCGTATGAAGACTGGATGTTTCTGAGCACAAATTAACTTTTCTCAATTGCCCAAAATACTGGTTTCACCTGCTCTGTTGTTGGAATTGATCTGACTAGACAGATAAAATATTTCCAGTTATTTGCAAGTTGTCAATAAATCAATAACTGATGTAAAACCACTTGAATTGAGCAGTTTTTTCCACCTATGGTGCTGCTGAGCAGCAAGATCAGTCTGTTGTGAGAAGCTAGAAAATGAAAATACTGAACTGCAGAGAACTTTTAGTTCTTTTGTGATATTTGTGATGTTGCTCAGAGATATTATATCGTCTCCATGCCTTGAATAGTATGTGTGTTGTACTGATATTATTGTTTCTGTTCTTTGTAGTTACAAAAAAAATTCAGGGCCTATATCAGACAGCAAGTTAACTTTTTTCTTCTATGTACAATGCTTATTTTGTAGTAGATGACAGTGAAAAAAAAAGTAAATAATCCCACAGCTCTCTCCTTTACTTCAATTACTAAAGAAAAAGTGAATAAGAGCAGGTGTTTGAAAAACCCTGTCATCTAAAGATTTCCACTTTCCTTGGAAAGCAAGAATATTGAAGGGAACCTACAATTCCTGGTTTTCTCTAGAAACAGTAACAGTGACCTTCCTCTAATCCTTTTGACCTACTATTGTAAGGCTGCTTACAAACAGAAATAGAAACCACATGCTGTCAGTCAGGGCATCCTTAATTTCTCATCCTGAGTAAAATAAAACTAAATCCTTTGTGAAAGAGCTCATAATTCTTCTCCTTTCTTGCAGCTGAGAAGGATCATAATGGAAAGCAACACTGAAAAATCACAGGTGGGCAAGAGTTGTGGCAACACCTTTTAGAGCTGAAAAATATCCATCCAAGAGAGAAAAGGATGTGGGTTTGATGGCTTTTTGTTTGTATGTTTGGGGTTGGTTGGGTTGGCTTGGCTGTTTTTTGGTGTGTGAGTGTGCTCCTACAAACAGTCTCTTTATTATAACTACCTACCTTTAAAGGGGAAATTAACTGCTCATTAGAAATTAGTGTAATTGTCTTTTTAAACCATCTCAGAGCCATGGGAACAGTGGGGATGTTCAGGCAGGCAGACTGTAGGCCAAAGGAAAACCCCTAAAATGCCTTCAGCATAGATATGAGGACCTCAGAAACGTTGGTTGGCACAAGAAAATTGTGAGAAGCCAGTTTAATTTTGATTCAGCTGTTTTAGTTTGTCTCAACCCTGGTTGTCAAAAAATCTTTCCCTTTTAGGCAGTTCAACTTGTAAAGGTAGATGGACACTAAATAAATTCCAGTTTGTAGGACTGGGTATCTTCATAAATTCCTTTTAATTACATATGGAGATATCAACAAAAAAAAAAAAAAAAAAAAAAAAAGGGAAGTATTAAGGAGAAGAGCAATTTTTAGAGAAGTCCTGGTTGGTTTAGATGTCTTGAAAGACACTGTCCAAGTAGGAACAAGATCAGAATTCCAGTTGCATGTATTAATAAATAATTGATTAGAAGGGGTCATGTGCCTCTAGAAGATAATGTGATTCTAGGAAAAAAAAAAATTGTGACTATTGCATTTTAAGAGCTAATTGGTGTTGTTGCCACTTTCTTAACCTTTTAGTCCCTTTGTTTATTTATAAAAGTCGCTGTGTCTTGGTTCCTCATTTATGCTAAGGCAGTTTTGATTATGTAAAAGACTGGGTTGCACAAACATCTCTCTGGTTGGGGTTAGGTATTAATGAACCTGCTCTTGGCTAGGGGACTGCAATAAGTCACCTTTATTGATTCTGTAGGGCTCAATATATATTTTTAAATTATTTTAAATTATTATTTTTTTTTTTTTTACATTTTTTAATAACGTATCTTCCTTTAGTGAGCTATAGTAAGATATTATCTGGTATGCTGTGTATCAAGCAGCCTGGATAATGGATTGCCATCCCAAATATCAAGCAATTTAAGTGATGTATTTTCATCCCATGACAAGTCAGGACCAATTGCTCTCAGGGTCAGAAGAGAGCTGGTGGTGCAGCCATAGTTCAGAACAGCACAGAGATATGAAGCCTTCTGTTTCAATGAAGTTCCTCATTTGCTCACAAAGTTCCTGATTTATAGTAAATGCATGTGTCTGGATATTTCCCAATATTTGAGTGTTTAAAAAAATCAGTGAAAATCTGATATGACTGAGTTACTGAATTTTTTTTTCTGAGATACTTGGAAGCACATGGATAGTGAGGTGACTGCTCCTTAATTGTTTGTGGAGTAACAGATAACAGCAACTGAACAGGGATCTATTGCTTGTCAGAATGGGTTTGGTTAGCAGGAAACGCATCTCAACTCCAAGACCAGGTTTCCCCTAAAAGAAAAGTACAACCAGTTGGGTGTCTCTAGAAGATGCTGGGTATCTTAGCTGTTCAAACACCAGAGAGCAGATATTCAGGTGCAAACTTGTGTCTCTGTGTGGTGGTTCCACTGGAGACTCAAGACTGGGTCTCCCCTACCTCAAGTTAGTGTGAATGTTTGTGTTTTCTTATATAAACTGCAACGTTATCTCTAAGAATGATTAAGACATTCACTGTGGCTGGGAAATAACCTAAAGAAAGTATTTTGAGAGATCCTGATTAGATTTCCCCAAAACCACCTTTTGTACAGAGAAATTGCATATTAAAAACAAATTGCCAACTGTTGCAAATTTTTGAGCTTAAAATGTAATTACAGTAATTCTATTGTTTTCTTCATCAGGTTGTGTTTTAAAGTCATGAGATGCCATCAGTTTTGGGGAGAAATCTCTATCAAGGTCGTTCTGTTTGCTGCATCAGTTGCTCACTTACAATCAGGGGGACCGTGCAGCGCACGGCGGTGCCTTGAGATGCCAATTACTCTGATTTGGAATTTTGTGTACAGTAATTAAAGAGCCAGGTAGCAGCAGACATGTGTTACCCTGAGATAACATGCTCCTTGGAAGTATCATGAGGCAGGAGGTGGAGTGAGTGCCTCCAGTGACCTGGGAAACTCATTTATCTCAGCACTGCACAGGCCTGGGGAGGCATTGCCACTGTGCACCAGCTATCAGCACTATCAGCTGTGCTGCGATTGATTGCAGCATGTCAAACAGATGTTTAAAACATGTTCAGCCTTGTGCATCATGTGATGATTATGTCTGACTCTGAAGGACCATGTATCAGGTGTGAGGAGATAGGAGCATGAAGTGTTTGGGTTTGTTTTTTTTGTTTTCACTGGGATGTGCATGACTGGCAAAAGTTATCTTGAAAGGGACTTTGAGCTCCAGAGTGCCACAGCTTCAGCAAACCCAACATCCATAATGCAGGAGAGTGTTCACATGGAATTGGCTCAAGTGGAGCATTCAGAGCTGGTGTGTATTATTCCTTTTTTTTTTCACAAATGTAGGTGTGCATGAGTGTGTACTTGCACACCCAGAGCGATCTCCGCAGTGTTTATTTTTAACCCATGATTATTTTTGCCCCCTTCCCAGAGTTGTGCGTTGTTTCATTTTTCAGGTGACTGACAGGGAACATTTTTCCAGCAGCACAGAGCAGCCTGGCACTGTCCCTGGGATGAGGGTTGGCTGCTCAGCACAGCCCTGGCAGACAAAGGGCTTTGTGCTGCCTGCTCTGCCCACAGGCACCATATCACACCCAGGAGAAAGGTCTATCTTTAATCTGAGCTGCTCAGGAAATCAAAGTGGGGGGATTAAAACAAGAGCAGTGACTGATTTCCGCAGGAGAATGCTTTCCTGTTTCATTTGATAGAATGAACAAGAGAATCAAAGCAAGGTTAGATTCTCTTTTTTTGTACCTTTTTTTTTTTTCCCCAGCAGTTTTTGTGATGTCAGTTCACAAGGTATCATAATAATGGAACACATGTGCGATAATGATTTTAGAAATTTTCCTTATTTTTTTACCTTAGAATAATTTACATATAGCTGCTCTGGCAAGGTGTGAGCCTTCTGAGTCATCAGGCTTGTAGTTAAACACGTTAAAGCTGATTAAATATGCAGCTCTTTGTTTCTTTGCATTCTTTTGATCTCTGCTAAAAATAGTGCCTTCATAAGGACTAAATTTCAAAGGTATGGTGGGATGTTGCTTCAACATTGGATTTGAACAGCCCATAATGAACAGCAAAAATTTGGTCTGTGCTCAGAGGAAAGAGCAGTGAGAGGAAGGCAGGAGCTGTGGAAGAGTGCCCAAGCTTGGCTGGGCTGCCAGATGCTTTAACAAGGAGGGAAATATTGTGCCCTTTACTGGCACGGCCTCCCTACAAGTGAAATGTGCTTCTCTCGTGTTTTAGACAGGCTGGTGATTTTTTTTTCCCCTTTTCTTCTGTAAAATGAGGTTAAGGTGGCAGTGCAGGATCTTGGCCTATTCTGTGCTGGCTTTCTTTGCACTTCAGTGGAATCCACATGGGATGGTGATATCCAGCTTTGCATTGCTGCTATTTCTCACTTTAATGACCCTGGTAAATCTTTAATGATTGCCATCACTGTCAGAAGGGCACAAAGGGCCCTCATCTGTCTTGATGCAACCTCAGAAAATATGCACAGAGATGTCACTTAAAATAATGGCATTGGTGGTAGGTCACTTGGATTTTTATGGGTACCCACCTCTTCTTGCAAAATGCAGCACAGAAATCCTACTCTTAATCATTATAATCACTTAAAAAACCTAAATGTCCATGTCTTAGTTTTTTTTTTTTTTTAATTAACTAAGGCAGCACATTCCAGACAAAAAGAATTGAGACAGGCACTTCACAGGAATGGGCCTCCTCATTTCTGTATTCCAGAGCAGCTGAGATATAAGACCTTATTTTAAATTAGGTATTTCAAAGTGTGAGATTTTCATCCAAAATTTGATTGAAAGTCCATGTTAAAATAATCCATTCCACATTAGAACAAAGCTTTTTCCACCACGCAAGCATTGTTTCATCACGAGTGATTTCCCTATGATAGCTTAGCCTTTAAGACATAATTCTCTCAAATTATGGGGTGTGCTAGCAACCCCAAGAGTCAGAAACTGGATATACACATCTCCTGCTCTCATTAATAGCACTTGCCTGCCTAATTCACTGAGCAGCACAGAGAAAATGGAGCCCCATGGGTTAACATCAATGGATTCAATGAGGTCTTCACCTTCTAAAAATGTCATTAGTGGGAGTAAGAGCTGGCTGTGGGCCCTGGTGTTTGCCACAGCCCTCTGGAGAGCATAAATCTGACACAGAGGTGCTCAGGCTTGCCTGGGGAAGTTCCCACCCATTGTTCCATTGCCTACCACTCTTGTTCATTCCATTTCTCCTGTGTCACAAGCTCATCCGTGTGTAGGGACAGACACTGAGCCCTTGCTACCTGTCTCCACCCTTCCTAAAATTAAATGTTCATGCTAAGGCAGCTCACGTCTTTAAACAAGTTCAGCTCCCACCAGAAGTTGTTCCTACACAGTTTTTCATGCCTGGTTCAGTTGCAAGGCTCAAGCTGAGTTTGCAGATAGAGCTGGACAAGGGGAAGGTTTTTCTGGTCATCTAAAACAGGGACTTGGTGTCATTTCTGTTTACTGGTGATGAAATGTAGGATCAGATTAATCTGTCTCCTGGAGCTGGGCATTTTTGTTTTTCTTATTATAATGTACTCAACTACATAGTAAATTGATTTTTTTCTTGCTTTCCACAGAAATTTCAAGGCACTCTATCTCTGACCCTGATCAGTAAAATGTGGGTTTATTTAAGAACCCTCCTTCTTGGGCTGTTGGTCAAAACAGAAAAACCTTGAGAACTTTTCTGCTGTATTTTGTAGTTGATATTTGAATCCTTTTAACATCCAGAGCATGAGATTAGAAAAGGGTGGATGACCTAGAAAACCACAGTGTGATCTTATTAAAAAAACTAAAGAAGTATTCAAGCTCTAATAAATCATTATTTTATTCATAAACCATATATTCATAGCAGATTTTTATTACACTTCTATGCTCACCTAACTTTGTAGTCTCTTTTGATTTTGTTTTTGTCTGCAGTTATTTTCCACTTCTAAGACATTTGATCTGTGTTTTCCTTTAGACCTCTGCCTCTTTGTATAGATTACTAGAAAGGAGCTCAATTACAATTTTGTCTCTGATGTGGATATTTCTTTATTGAAGGTTGTACAAAGGCATCCTTCCTCAAGCTCCATTTCAAACAGGATTTCAAATATAAACTATAAAAAAAAAATAAATAGCTAATCTGAGCAGGCCAAGACATGCTTAATTTCAGCTTTCATGGCTGTGTGCTTGGTACAGTGTCAACAGCAAGTGTTCACAATCTTCTGTGCTGCACAGTTTGAGCAGTCTCAGGCCTTCCAATATTCTATTTGAGGATTTTGTGTACAACTCCTTGAAAAAATATAGGTTCTTGAAGAGTGTATCATAGTACTGGGTTCAGCTGTAATTTGAGGATGCAGAATTCCTCTGTTAAATATGCATTTTTCCCCCTTGGATGTGGGATTTCCTGTTGGCATTTTGTGTTTTCCTCCTGCAAATAAACACAGCACAGAACTTTACAGTCTATGATGAGGCAATGTGAGAGTATTCTTCTGGGAATACATTTTTACATGTGTTAATATAAACGATGCAATAGTTCCCCAGTTAAAATTTTCACTTAAATGTATTTTACCCCACTTTGGCAGGTATGGATTTATAGAAAGATTGTTCACCCTACACTTACAGCACTTACTGTGATTGCTGGGTGAGTTCTGTGAGAATTTATGAGCAACGATATTAATTAGCTGAGTTATACATTTTATTAGGTACAATTTTCCAGCCATATAATTCTTGGAATCTGAAAGACAAAAATTGACATACTTGGGGTTTATTACACAGTCAAGGCTAGAGATTTTTAGTCTTTCTCTGTAGGCATATTTTAAAGTAATGATGTCATAATTTGTATCCATTTCTATGTTGTGATGTAATATTTTCTTGATGTTATTTTGTCTTCAAACATCTCTGAGATGCAAATTCAATTGATTTAGTGCTGCTTGTTTAGGAAGAGAGGGATTTTTCCCTGATGTTTTCCCTGCTGATCGGTATATAAAGACCAGATAAGAATATTTTTTGTTAAAGAAGGCTTGAATTTCAAGTTGATAAACATAAAAATCTCTCAAGGTATTTGAACACTGATGGACTTGATGTTAAGGAGCTATTTCAGAGACAGCTGGTATTTGTGTTCAAAGTTATGTCCTGACTGCTCTGCAGGGTACAGGACTGTTCTGTATGGACTTCTAACCTCAAAGGAACAATCTTCCTGCTAATACTTCTTGTCTGAGATGGATGGAGAGCAAAACAGAAAACAATGTGTCCTCCCAGCCTCTGAATGGCAAGGGATGATGGAAGCTGAGCTGCGCTTGCACTTGATGGGAACAGGAATTGCCACACTTGGCAGGAAATTTCACCATTTCTCAAAGGATAAAAACCCAGATCTGGCTGACAAACTGAACATGCTAAATGGTTGTTGGGTGTTGGGGAGAGAAATCTACAGAAAAGGATTGAAAAGGAACCCAATCTCATTTGTAAGCTGTGGGCTGAAGGTGCCTGGTGAGCCTGAAATCCCCCACACTCTGAGACCTCCAGGAGGCTCAGGAAAGGACGCAGATGCTGCAGCCACCTCCCCAGCTGCCATCTCATGCCCATGATTCCCCTGTTAATTATATTTCTTGATGTATCTTAGCTGTGTCATTTGAACTGAAGATAGTGAGGATTGTGCCCACGTGCACAGGAGATGTATTTGGTTTTTCTGCTCATCTCTAAAAAGCAGGGACTTGGTGGCACTTCTGCTTAGCAGGAGCATCTTAATAAGCATTAGGTCTGAAGAGAAGAGTGGAATTATCCTAATTACAGTCTTTATTATTTGGTTTATGAGGTTCTAAATCAAGGAATATGTTAAGTCTTTCCTGTTTTCCCCCAGGTCTTCTTAATGTCTGGTTTTTGTGCTTCCCAGAGGAAAATTGTTGTCGTTGTGGCTCTTTTTTGTTAAAACAAGAAAAACTTTTCAGCATATCACCTTTAGGACAGCTTGGGGAATTTTTTGCTTTTGATCTTCATTCATTTTTTTGCCCTTATGTAAACTTGAATTTCTACTTCCTCTCTTACTGGCAATCTGCCATGTCCTTCTGAGTTCTCATTTATTTGTCTCTCTTGCCCTGCTATCTTCTGGTTCCTTTCTCAGTAATATTAACAAGCTCTTGCTTACACCACAATTCCGAATTTGATCCACTGACTGATCCAAATATGCTGCTTGTTTCTGCATGTTCTTTGTGTCTGGAGTGAATTCTGCTTTAGCACTGCAATTACCATTACAGCTGATTAGAAACTCATTTTTTTTTCATTTGGAATGTTTCACAAAAAGCAAGTTTCTAAAAATGCTTCCATTGAACATTATAGGAATGTTCTTATTTTCTCTGTGAAAGACTGCAAGCAAATGTTGGGAGTTTTTTTAGCATTTTGTTGAGACTGGCACAAATGAAAAAAACTACACTGGTTGAATATTTTTAATTACAGAAGTCATATGAATGTGGTCTCATACACTGAAATACCTTGTTTGTATATGTATTTTATGGTGCTGAAAGAAGTTAGTGCAATTTAGAAGTCAGTATTATATTATATGATATCACAATGAGTAAGAATAGCGTGTCTTGCTTACCCCAGACTGATTTTGATTTTCCTAAAGAAATATGTCACAGAAACTCATGTAGATAATGTCCTGCTCCTGTACATCTGCTTTTAACAGTGTCTTATTGGCCCTGCCAGACCTTACATTGTACATCCCAAATAAAGAGCAATCTTTGAAAATACTGTATTGAAAAACTGTTATGAAATATAAAATCAGAAAGGATTTTGTTAGTCTTGATCCCTGCAGTGGTATCAATGAAATAATGGAAATCATCTGGTGATCTGGCAGAGGGAGGAGGAATTCCAAGGAGGAATTTGGTGTCCATCCTTGTTGGTGGTGTCAGAGCAGAGTCACGCCACACATTGCTCCAGTGACAAAAATAGCAGTGCTGCTATCCCTGAGTCACTTTGGTGTGTTCACTGTGTGCAGAAGATAATGAAGTGTTATTATTTCCCCAGCTGATGGAAAGGGAGCATTCCTGGGCCTGTGTTTGCTGAGTGTTCTGGCTCTAAGGGCACCACTGCAGGCTGAGCAGAGAGTTCTAAGCCAGAGCACATTGCACCTGAGCCTGATCTAAGCCTGGGGGATGAAAGCACTGATTTGATCATGAACCAGCACTGGCACAGAGATACACTCTGAAGAAAAAAAACCAAACCTAGCAGCCTTGTACACTCTTCCTTTCTCCCTCTGATTCTAGCACTGAATCAAGCACATTTATGTACACATTATGCAACTGTCAGTGTAGCCTTACTGGTGCTGTTACTGAAACCACTGTTTGCTGTTTCCATAAAATTTAATACACGTGGGAGTCATCATAACACAAATCCTGCCATGGTCAGCCTTCAGATGATGTTTTGTCTCTTCCTGACCTTTGTTACATTCAGAAATCTTTGCAAATATCCATCGGTTCGCACAGCAGAGGGAGGAATTTCTGGCCTCTTTCACAGATGGGAAAATGAGGCAGGGTGGGAAAGGACCTGCTGAAGGTCATGTGCCCAGCAGTGTCAGAAACTGCATCAGAGCTCATGGCTCTTAAATGCCATCTGGGTTTTGGGCTTTGTTTTTGTTTTGTTCTGTTTTTCTCCTTCAAAATCAGAGTGGTTTTGGATGAGGTAGGTTGAAGTGGCTGAGTTATTTTCAAAATAAAGAACTGGGCAATCTGCTGTGCACTGCTCAGTATCAATTCATATTGGGTCATCCTGCTCCTTAATTTTTTTCCAGTAGCCCAATATTGTGTATTTAGCCTTAATGCTGCAGTAGGACTTTGTAATTAAACACTGCAGTGGTTGTCCATGTCCTGGAACAGTGCAGCTCCATTTGCAGCTCCAAAAAGATCCCATGATAACTCCAGACATTCCAGTTTGGAACTGGAGAGCCCTGGGTGCTGCTTTCAGCTTTCCCTCAGATGTCCTATGTGACCTCAGGGAAGTAATTTATTGCCCCCTGTCTTGTTTCCCCATATCTAAAAATGGGCAATAATGATTCTCTCCTTTTGAGGGCCTGGGTGAGGGTCTCAGATGCTTTGATCAAGAGGAGAGTAACTCAAAAAATTCATTTAGAGTTCTTCAAGGAAAATAAGCCAGGAAATTAAGAATGTACTGCACAATATAATGAGAGTACCTGTCTATGTCTGCTATTTTTTCCTCACTTTTATGTCACCCCACAGAGAATTGTGAAGACTTACCTCTACTTTATCGCCATCCAGGATGTTCTGGACCTCTGCTTGCATCCTACTGGTATATGGCCCTTTAATGTTGAAGGTTTGAATTAAATACCTTCTCTTTTTTTGTGGTGGTGTTTTGTTTTTTTTTTTTTTTTAATGCAGTTCAGACTGCTGAAATCTGCTTCTGTAGTTCAGCAACAAAAGTAAGATCTGCCAAATTATTCAAAAATAATTAGAACAGATGGCCAAATATGGCATCTCAAACCTCCCAGAAACATTTAACATCCTGATTACATCTTACAGAATAAATGTTGACTGAGATAAGTGTAGTAAGGCACGTTTTATAAGTGCATTGACAGTTTTTGTTTCCCATAGACAGAATTATGGTTTCGTTGCATTAGTAAAGACACTGTGATGTAAATTTAAGGCAAATCTCACAAACTAAGATAACACAAATGGTAGCACATGTATTCTTTATTTTCTAATTGTTTGCATGACCACCAAGAGAGAAGTAATCTGTCACAAGTGAATTTGTTCTTTTGTGTGGTTTTTTTTGGTGGTTTTTTTTTGGTTGTTTTTCCCTGCTGAAATGAACTTTAGTTCTTTCAGTCCAAAAACCTGATGGAAGTGTCTGGCCCAGTGAGTCTACCTGTAATGAGAAGACTTGTGATTAGCTGAATCACACCCTGCAATCTGAAGGAGCTCTTTGGTCCCTTTTCAGACCTTTCCAACCTCCTGCTGTGAGGTGAAAGTTGATCAGTGCCTGTGAAGGGGCTCTCCATCACTGTATGGCCAGAAATGTCCTTTTTCATCCCAATTTGGAGGGCATTTCAGCTTGCCAGGGGTTTAAAGCTATAAAATAGTAAGAGGAAGGGAAGGAAAAGGTGTTTTTTTTTTTTTCCTGTCATTTTAATGGCTTTAAAGCTCACTTCTGTAACATTTTCAGGCTTACAGGGTGAGGTAGTGGTAGAAATTCCCAGGGTGAGTGGTAAGTGAAAATGAGAAAGAGGAAGGTGAGGTTTTTACTTCATTGCTAACTTTTAGGAACTTCATTTTTAGGGAAACTAAATGACCCAAGATCCACCACAAAGGGTGTTGGTTCTGTCAGCAATAGACAGATTCCATTTGTTCCAGTACACTTTCAATCAGGTAGTGCAGAAGAAAGCCTGCTTTATTTGTGGGATAGATGCAGGTGAAAAGATAAATTCTGCTTACTGCTGACTCCTGTTTTTAGAGTTGAAGAAATCAGGCCATCACCAACATTTCAACCTCAGAGATGGATTTTAGTTATGAAATCCCAGAGGCAAAGAAGGAAAAAAAAAAAAGAGAAATCCACAGTTCAAAAATTATTAGGAAATCTCTGGTATTTTGAAGAGATGGGCTGTAGAAAGCTGACACATGGTGTATGGCAAAAACCTCTACTTCCTTCTCATGATGGGAATACTGAAAGTGGAGATTATGGCACTTTTTTCTTTTTTTAAGGTTTCAGGAATCTTGAGTATTGTTGATAAGTTGAATTCTGTAAGCTGAATAAGTAGTTTCATTTCTCATTCTTGATGCAAATAGCTAACATGAGCCAAAGGGCTCATGTGAACATTATCAACCTAAAGTTCAGACATTGAGTGATGGAAAAGGTGGCTGTAGTCACATTTATGCAGAAGGGGAGAAGAAGAAAATTTTAAGTAATTTCAAGTTCTTCTCTTATTCTGCTGGCACTTTGGCAATTTTGGGCTGATTCCTGAGGTGGTGTGCTGCTCCAGAGCTCCCCTTCCCTGGAGAAAAGCCATTTGGAAATGAAAAGTTGTCCAAAGGAATTTACTGCAGGAATCTGTCATTTTGGGTGATATTTTCAGCCAGAAAATGTAGTTAATTTTGGCCTGGAAATGAACATGGGGTGAAATGGGAACAAGGGAGAGTTAAATTTTCCATAGGGGAGTTTTAAGGTGCTGCTTTGGACTCCTGCACCTCACCAGGAATTGCAGAGTATGCACGTGGTAAATACAGTGCTAAATGCAGAAGAGTTGCTTACAGGAATGGAGCAGCTAAGCTGATTTTGGCAGGGCAGAAAATTTTGGGATGTCAGAGGCCCCTGTGCTCCCTGTTTGCTCCGAATCCAGAACAGCTGTAAGCATAGCCCAGATCCTCCACGTTGCACACAGGTGCTTTATCACCAGAAAATCAAAAGCTGCTCTGTTGCTGTGAGGTGACCCTGCAGTCAAGTGTCAAAACTTTGAAATATTTTCTTTAGATGGCATCTTTCTTTTCAGATATTCTGGAAGATGTGGAGGCCAAAAAGAATTGCTTGAGGCTGATTGTTTCTTTGATTGACAGTCTGTGAAGGCACCTTTGGTGTCCACCTGTACAACCACACACCTGGGAGGCAGCACAGGAGCTTTCAAAGCTCTCTGCTCCCCTGTCAGCAAAACCAGAGGGGTAAAGATGGAAGCCTGGTCTCAAACTGGAACACACTGAGTAACCCAAGTAATGAACTGATTTCAGAAGAAAATACTTTAATGGAGAATATATAATAGCACCTGAGACTGATTTCTAAACTCTTGATTAGGAGGAGATTAGGAAATCTCTTGTGTTTTGAAGAACTGGGTTGTAGGAAACTGACACCATGGATAGAACCACAGCTAATTCCTTCTCATGATGTGAACACTGAAAGGGGAGATTTTTTTTTTTAAGGTTTCAGGGGCCTTAAATGTTGTTGGTAAAATGAATTCTATAAGCTTAATTAATAGTCAATATAAAATCTAGGGCTGGTTCTCTGAGGGACTGAGAGGCACAAAGGGAGAAACTGCACACCCTCAGGGCTGCAGCAGGATGAACCTGACTGCATTTCATTTCCCTATTTATCTTTAGGTGAGTAAATTGATGCTGAAATAGTACAATATGTGCGACAGGAAAGCTGACACCACTAACTGCACTTAAGTTAGTGCACAGTGTAACAGCTTGGTGATGCTGAGCTTGGTCCCAGTGGTGAGTTTCAGACTCTGGAGACATCATGGTTTGCTGTATACACAAAGAATGCTGTCAGGTTGGGTTATTATTGTTTTATGGTGCTTAATTATTGTGTTATCATGAAAACTACTCAAATTATTTCCTAGAGCGAGTCAAGACAGCTGCCAAAGTAACATCACTTTTACATTTCACCAAGTCACCACAATAAAACTGCCTTGCCCTTAATACCTTTAAAGAGCAGAGAAAGGAAATTTAACTTCCAGAGGAGAGAGTAAGTGCAGGTTCCAAGCAGGACAGAATTTTGTGCTGCTAAGTGGATTATACCTCTCTCAGGGTACTCCAGATTTTACAGACTCAAATCTGAATTTCACATATGGCCTCAGCCCTAGGCCAGGGTCCTACTTGAATTATTCCAGGCTTGTACATAGAAAGCTGTTCTCCAAACATGAATCCAATTACCAGCTGCAGTCAGGCAATTGAATGGCTACAGAAAAAAAATAATCTGAGACACTGGGGGGTGGGAGGGAAGGAAAGCAGGGGGAGGAGCAGGGAGAGGACTATGATTTGTGTGGTAATCAAGAGGAGAAGGTCAATTGTAATAGAACAGGCTGGTTTAGGAGACAAAGATAATGCAGGATGCCTTCCACTCTGTTGAGGGATGCTATCAATAGATCTGCTGCTTTCATTACAAAAAATGTCACTGACTGACAAGATGAATATAGGCAGGGGAAGAAGGGCTTCTGATGGATCAGGTGATTAAAACCTAGACTGCAGACGGGCAATTAGCAAACGCCAAGCTGATGACCTGTACAGGAACTCAAGCACACGAAGGGAGGAGTGGAGAAGGTGCAGCAGTGCACACACACAGGCAGCTGCTTCTCACTGATGACACTGAGTGGGCTTTTCTGCCTCTTTTCTCCTCCTGTGACCCCTGAATGGGAACCCCAAAATGCCTGCTGTCCCCAGAGACCACAGGGGCTTGTTAACAGCTTGACTGCAGTTTAAGCAGCCAGCACTCTGCTTTTCTGGAGGCAGCAGGACTAGAAAGGACACCTATTGCAGCCTTTGTAGGGTGGCTGTGGCTGCTCAGAGCCTGGTTTGAAGTGTCTGCTGTGTCAGTGCACCCATGCACCCATTAAACATTTCCCTGCTCATTTGCTGGCAGCAGCCCGGACAGCTGACACCCACATTCCTCGAAAATTGCTTTACTTTTTTATCCCTTCTGCATCTCACAAGATGAGGGCTTTTGAAAAATCTGAGGGTATGTTTTCTGCTAGGATTGCAAAATAGCAGCTAAGCCTTCAAGTGCATTCCCCTATCCTACAGGTCAGCCTATAAATCAGAGCGAAAAAGGGTTTGGATACTTATGTTTGTTTTACTGCTGTTTGCATAATATCATATGTTATTCTCAAGATATGGCAAATCAGCTAATGCTTTCATCAGTTTAAAATACTGGCACTTATCAATTACATGAATTGATTGTCACAAAGCTTGTAGAATACTGAATTTATGATTGAGAGAAATGCTATGGATTTCTTCAACTGTTTCTGAGGTTTTAATAGTGTCTTTCATAACTAAAGGTGCTGAGATGCAGCTCTTGGGGAGAACACAGAAAAACCTACAGGCTTTGTTGGAAACATCTACGATTTCATTTAAAAAAAAAAAAAAAAAAAAAACAGATTTTGAAAAATTGGGGCATCAGAAATTATGATGAGATGTCAGGAGCTATTTATTCCATAAAAGCTTATGGTGTTAATGTATCCATCAGTGCTGATAAATCCATCATGGCTTAATCTGTTGTGCTCAGTGTGGTAACAGGACAAGGAGCAGCCATCTGCTTACCGTATTTGATTGCTGTTTCTTTGCACAAATACAGTCCTGCTTCCAGCACTTAAGAGTGATTAGCTCTAACTTATGGAGCTTGCTGTGACATTCCCACTGAGTAATTACTGGGGAAAGCAATCGACAGAGCATCTGAACACGGGGGCAAATGGTTAGCAACTACATTTGTGACAAGTTTAAGGTCTAACAAATCTCCCCCCACACGTGTCCCCATAAGGGAAAGGAAAAAGGGCAGAGCACAATCTGTAAAGGACGATATTTGCTACAGATATTTTCCAAAGCCTACACTGCAGAAGCTTGAAAAGCCTGATTTCCCATCCCTCCAAGCCCCTGAGGCAAAACAGTCCTTGATTAAAAAAGGGGGAAAATTTTAATTGCTCTTTCTCTCACATTCCTAGCTTGGTAATTTGTTTTTCCAGTAGTTGCACAGGATCAGGGATGGGGGCTTTGTGCTCAGACTCCCCTCATCAGGAGGTGGTGGGGGCTAAGGCACAGGCATGACAAAAGCTTCTGTCCCCCTGATTAATAGTTTATTTCATTTACTGTGTTAGAAGGGGCTAGCTCTCCAAAGCCTGTCTTGAAATTACTGGTTTGGAGAGATTTGCTCCCAAAACTGAACCTTCCTGCATCCCTACCCTGTCCTTGAACTTCACTCACCCAAATGTTTGTTTATAGAGGGGCAGATTAAATGTGCACTGAAAGAGAGTTGATTTAGCTGCACAGACTAAGATATTCCAGTTTTGTCCTATTTTAAGTTCTTAAGGGGGATTTGAGGTTTTCTTAGAACTACTTATGGTATTTTGAGCAATTTTCTTTTGATGAGCTGCAGCTATTACCTTTCTCCTTTTGTAGGATTTTATTACCTTCTTTCCCTTAACCAAAGACCCCACCTCTACCCTTTTCCCCCACATCCTCTCACTCTGAGGGGGAATTAAAATGAAACTTCTTATTGTCTCCACTGGGCTTTCCACCAAAAAGAAAAGGCTTGACTGTGACTTTAGATTTGCATTGGCCTGACACAAAAATTAATTTATCTAAAGTTATGTAGCTCTTTGAAGTGCTTGGGGACATGGGAGAGATTCAGCATGTCCTGCAACTAAAGTGAGTGGTTTTTATCTGCCCTAATAATGGCCAGTTGTACCTCAAGATTGTGCTCTCAGCAGTCACTTACAGAGACTTCTCCTTCTGGAGAAGGAGTAACATCAACCAAAATTCAGAGCTCTTAAAGCTGCAGCTGTTTTCAAGGGGCTTTTTGGCTTTTGGAGAAGAAAAACCATTCATTGTGCAGCTCTCCCCATGCAAAGTGAACTTGAACATGGTGGTGAAGATTTTCCCTGGTGCACTTGGGCTGTGTGCCAGAGCACCCTTTGCCAAATCTGGGTGACTGGCTGAGAAATGAAAGATCTTTTTGTATAGCTGTGGACTAAGATTTTTTTTTTTTTTTTTGTGTAATCAGATAAAAATGCAAGTTTTTCCTCTGAAAATTCCAGAGCATAGCCTGCATAAGGTCCTCCTTAACAACAGAAAATACTGCCCAAAGCACCTCACCATGTACTGAACCCTGAGCATCCCTAATCCAAAAAATCTCATTATTTGCCCTGACTAGGGCAGGGACTGAGGGGTTTGGGGGCCAGGCAGCAGATCCCAGAAAGGTGTGAGAAAGGCAGCACGAGCTCAGACTGGGAAAAAAGGCAAGATGAATGTTGCAGTGAATTTTGCCATGAGAAAATAAATGAAGTTTTTCAAAATAGAGGAAACACTTGTGCAAGAAATCTTCCCTTCCTTACTTTGTCTTCTCCTGGAATGGTTTGTGATCCCTGTTCTCATTCCGCCTTCTAGTCAGCTCTTTTCATTCTGAGTCAAAATGTGATGGGACAATTTTCCTTCCATGCCATAACTTGTTGCAGCACTAATTACATCTTTGCTTTAAGAGCTGGAGTCACCAGTAGAGAGTGATTGGGTTGCTCCTTACCTTGAATGAGAAGTGGTGACTTTTGTTTGCTGCTGCTGCTGACTGGATTTGTGCCAGAGTCATACAGCAAATTAAATATTATATATCTTCCATATAACCCTGGCTAATTTAGATCCAAAGTAATTGCTTCTGGAGTAATTGATTTACATCTATAGCCAATATTTCTGCGTGTCTTTTGTTGTTTTAATTATCTAATGATCTGATTGTGTAAGCAATACAGGATAAAGTCTTCCTGTTTATTTCATTTTGCATTGCAGAAAGTCAACAATTTGAAAAGCAGAGGATTGCAGTCCAAATTGCCCAGGATCTTTTAACCTGGACATCTCTTTGACCTGCACAATTCGACGATAATGATATTTTTATGTACAAATATTACATGTAAGAAACAACCTGCATTGTGTTGCAAGTAAATACTTCATTCCCCCATTCTGTATGTGATCATAGGATTTGCTTTTTGTCAAGGAATAAATTTGTAGCTTACTTTATTAAGCAAGATTGAGAAAATAATGCCTGGGGTTTTTAGTTGGGTTATTATATTAGAGGATTTTTTTTCTCTTTTCCCAAGTATTACAATGGTTTGATGTTTGTGCCTGCTTTTGAAGGCTGATTACAGCATTTGAGGTCATAGTATGCAATCAGTCCTTAGCTAATTGCTTTAGCTAGTTTGTTATTAATTTGTAATGCAACCTCTTCCAATCTAGCAAGTCACTGTCTATGCCATGACAGTGACAGTGAAAAATGAAGCAGAAAGGGTTTAGGAGCTCTGGAAGGATAGGAGATGATGTTAAAGTTTTATTCCACCATTGCTGGCTGAGGATCTGTCTGGGGAAAGTTTTCTGCTTGCCATCATAGAGGGACTGGAGGGTGGGAATCCAACTGCAGGTCACTTACCAGAAAGGGTGTCAATCTGAAGATGAGAGGAAAAAATATTGATGAGCTTTTATAGAAACCAGTCAGAATGAAAACCAGAAATCAACAGCATGGAGGAATAGAAGATATGAAAGAAGAGAGTTGGGATGAGAGAAGGGTGGTGCTGATAACAAAAAACTTGTATGAAATGCATGAGCAGAAAGCAAACTGCTGTGCCATCAGAAGTTTTGCAGAGAGTATGTACCCTCAAACACCTCGTCAGTAACCTTATCTGAAATAATCTAAGTTCTCACTGTGTCAGGATTCACTGGAATCAAACATTTCTGGAAGGAATTGGTGAAGCATTTTCTCCTGCCAATATCCTAAATAATCCTTCTTATGTTGCTGCAAGGGGAGAATGAGAATAAAATGGTGAGAATTCTGCACTATTAGAGGATGTATGCAGGAAAAATTAAGCATGAGGTTGTCAGAGTCACTGAATTTCATCAGATTCCTTCAGATCATGATTTTGTTAAATAAGAGATTTGATATTATTTCACCCCTTTGTGCCCTTCTCCTTCTCTCTCCCATGCTGCAGGGTTTTTTGCTGTTTGCACTAATATTGGACTTTTCAAAATGGCCCAGTGCAGGTTACTCAGAGATGCTCCATAGCCTTGCTGCTGTCTAATTTCTTTGGTTTTTTAAGCAGGTGCTTTTAAGTTACTTTACTACCAGCAGAACTTCCCTCTTTATCAATACAGTTCATCTGCCTGGAGATTACAACCATATTGTCACCTGTTTTATTGATGTTGAATTAACCATAGTTTTTAGTGATGATTATTATTATTATTTTGGCAAACACTAAGTTTTTGTGCTGTTTTCTATTGTTCTATATTGTTCACATTTTTTATAACCTTTACAAACTCTGCTTCCTGGGCTGTAAAATCCATGAAATGTGGAGTTTGAAATAGAGTCATGTAGTGCTTGAAAAAAAAGTTATTCTCATTTTATAGCCATTTGTTAGGTAATCAATTTAAAGGTCTTCTATACTGCCCTTTAAATGTGTAGGTGTAATTCCTATAAGCATTAATAGGATTTACATTTCCTGTTCACTGGAGCCCATATTCTTTAATTTGCTTCTCTTTCTTTTTATACACAGAGAAAAAAATAATCACGTAGATGAAATACTGCAGCGTATTTACAAGTATTTTCAATATTTGATTTTAACAGTTTTGTCTTCAAATTTGTTTTGATCAGAGAGGAATGAAAGCATAATAGCATTGTTCTTATTGCACCTCTTTCCTGATAATACAGCAATGGTTATTTCATAGCTAGTACATTTAGAGGGACATAAATCTGACTCCCAGTATTGATCACCCTCCTCAACTAAATAGACTCAGTGGATTAAAATTCTGAAGTGGGAACTCAGGGTCACCCCTGAGGGAGGTGCTGTCAGAGCACCCACCCAGATAAATTAGAGGGTGGCAAATAAGGAGGAAAGGTGAGGCAGGAGGCATCCAGAGAATGGTGGGCAAGGAAAGAACAGCAAACTAAACTCAGACACCTGTGGGCATACTGGAAACAAAACCCCACAAGTTTCAAGAAGAAAAAAAAATTGGAACACATTCTTAAAAATCCTGGACTAAAGAGAATTACTTCCCCCCTCCAGCAAGTGGGCATGCTGGACATGTCTCTGCTGTCTTGCATTTGTGCTGAAATTGGCCCTGACATTTGGAGGCAACTGCAATATCTAAAATTCAGAATAAAAAAAAAAATTCAAAAAGGGACAAGTCATGTTTTAGTCATGTTTTTCTGTAGTGGGAAAAATCTTTTGTGTTTGAGCTGCATAGGCAGGGGTTTCCCAAGGCAGATGGAACTTTGGCAGATATTTGGGATAGTGTGTGTGGCAGTAAAGAACATAGCGAGCTTAGGTGGTATTAAAATTGTACAGAGACAATGTTCAGTCTTCAGCAGCTTCATCACAAATGAAATGTAACGACTGCAGGGATTGCCACAGACTCAATTTAGTAAAATACACTTGCAATGTTCATCAGAATTTAGAACACAAATTTAGTGCAAACCATAATAGTTTTGTAATGTAATAATTCCACTGTTATTTTCAAGCAAATTTGCTTGAAAATGATTATTTAATATAATAATTTTTATTATATAATCATTAATAAATTATTATCTAAAAGTAGCTTTTCTTTTAGTGCACAGCAAAAAAAAAGAATGCATTTTCTAACTGGCTTTCCATTCTTGCCTCAGAGCTTGACTGATCATTTCTTTCATCAGAGGTCATCTGTGCTTCTAAAAATGAAACCTGTGTGGCCACTGTTTGTTCAGTTGTTGCATATTAGCTCCTCAGTGGTTAAAAAGATCTGAACAAATAAGAGGGCTTACCCTACATTATATTACCCATTATTAGTAGGAAATTGAAGTCTAGAGATTATTATTAAGCCTCAGCCACTGAAGCCTACCCAGGCTCGGAGAAAGGCCACTGGAGCTGACCCTTGATCAAACTGCATTAGGAGGGTTTTACCCTGGTTGCTAATTAAATAAACAGTGCTGATGGTATTATTCCTCCTCAGAGGCATTCCATGACATCAGCTCTCCGTGGCACCCAGGGACAAAGGGAATCAGGTTCCTTTTGGTGACTTCAGGGTCTGGCATGGGCCATCCTGCCCTGTTGTGTTTAACCACGGCTGGATCGTGTGTCAGAGGGCTTCTCATTGAAGCTTGGGCAGAACAGGGACAAGGTTTCTATTAAAATAGAAACTTTTGTGGGTTTTTGCTTTCCAAGAGGAAGAGAGGCAATTTAATTTGTGCCTTGGTGTGCCAGGAAATACAGAAGGAAACAGCTTGATGAGTCTGAGAAGCACAGACATCTAAAGAGAGGGTGTTTGGGTAACTTTGGTGCCTTTCCAGTACTTAACTCCGATTTTTACTAAGAATGTGTCTTTGCAGCACATTGCTTCACTTCAAGGCAGGAATAAGGTTAAGGTAAAAGACTCTTTAATTTTTCTAGTGTTTCATATGGAAATTTCAATTGAAGGGCAAAATCTCTCTGCCAATATCACCTAAAAGTAAATAAATTCCAAGCAGAATATTTATTCTTTTCTGGGTGTCTTTTCAGTCATCTCTTCTTTAAACAGAGTTCACTGGAAACAAAACAGAGATGGAACTGGGGTTTATTTTGTTTTTCTGAATTTGTCTGTGTGAAGGAAGTCTTGAGGTTTACAGAGCTGTGGTGAGATCAAAAGGTCCAACCTGGATAACAGAAATTCTTGTCACTCAGGATGACATAAAGGATCCCCTCATCCCTGTACTATGGACTGCACTGCCTCCCAGTCCTGCGTGTTGAAAACATATGAGCAGGAGCCAGAAAAATCAAAATAAATACTTAGCTTTTCTTTCCAACAGAATTTGGGGGGTTATATCTTTGGTACAGTGTGCTCTTGGGGAAAACAAATGGGCCAGGGCCTTGGTTCTCCAGCTCCAAGAGGAGAGAAAGGCAAAGTGAAAAAAAAATACTAATTTAGCTAATTAAGAAGATGCCATTACTTGTTTTTTTTTGGTTGTTTCACAAATCAAGTATCTTATGACTTAAATGAATCTTGTTTGAATCAAAATATTTTCAAATTAAAAAATTATTCAGTTCAAATGGGAAAATTTTTAACAATGAAAAAATCTGCTTCTAGTTTTTTGGGGCAATTTGTTCTGGTTGCAAATTATCATCACCATTAAAGAAATTGTTGCAGCTTTTCTTTCCCTATCCATTAATTTTTTTTTTTTTTTTTTTTTTTTTTTGTGATAGCCTTCACTAATTATTTTTCTTACACTTTTTAAGTAATTAGTTAATGAACATCCTGATCAGCAGGGCACCATCCTGCACCAGGCTCACAGGGAAATGCCACCATGCCCCTTCAGGATGTCACTCAAGGATTTTGACCCAACACTGTCCCAGTTGTTTGTCTGCCCTGTCTTTTCCTCTTTCCCATTTTTGTGAGACCCATCCCAACATTTTTTTTGCAATAATCCATGCTTAGAGAGAGGGCAGAAGCTCCCTGCCTGCTCTTCCTCTCACAGAATCTGTATTTTATTGGCCTTTAAATTTAAAGGATCACAAAATGTGTTTTTCAAAGCAGCTGGCATGGCTTAGAAGTCTCACCATTTCAAACTTCTCTGTGAAAGATGGATTTGTTGGAAAATTACTAACAATCTGTAAATCTTTGCAAAACCAAGATCAATTCTGAAGTAACACTGTTTATTTTATTGCTCAGCTGTGTCATGGTGGCTCTTGATGACACAGAAACCCGAAGTACAAGACAAATACTGTTCGTCAAACCCCATAAATTCCAAGCAGTACTTGATATTTTTTTTTATTTGAAGTGTCTTCTACTAAGAAATTAAATATTGTGAAAAGCAAAGCATTTTGCAGAAAATTTAACTAAGATAAATTTTCTTTTCTTACTAAAAGCAGTAAGCGTCAAGATTTTTTTTATTTCTGTAGTACTTTTTTTCTTCATTTTTTTTACTGTCTTTATGGTATGTAGCTTTATTAAGGGCTAAAAATTTCATAAGGAAGCTTTAATTCCATAACAGCTAAAGTTTTATTTATTCTAAGTGGACTTCTAATTGTTTGGCAATTTTTTTTCATTTTGCAACAGAAAGTTCTAACAACTGCATAAAATGCTGTTCTTGGAAGCCTGTATTCACTTGCATTGCTGACACCTAGACTTGCTTGGAGACAAAATTAACTATTTTCAATTTTCATTTGGTCTTTCATCTTTTTTTTTTCTTCTTGTTCTTCCAGGCTAATGATTTCCACAGAAAAATCAGCTTTCATTCACTAATAATGACCAAAACGTAGTATCAGAGATAGAATTGTGATGGTTTTTCTGAATGCAAGCTGCCCTTTGAACAGCAACTGTCAGAATTAATGATAAAAGTGCTACAAGGCAGGAAATACCTTCTCCAGGGGCATCACATCCAAACAAGGATCAGCAGTGTCTATTTTTCCCAGCTTAAAACCAAGCTCATAGATTATGTCAGACGAGGACATAAATTCTTGCTGTGTGCCATGGAGTGTCACAGAATAATGTCACGCAGTTTATACTGACATCACATAAATGTCAGACTCTGTCACAGTGGAGAAAACAAGTGGCCTTGTCCCAGGACAGCCTGGATTTTTAATTTTTTCCCCCCTCTTTGTTAGAGAAGCAGCCCCCCTGCTCCTGATGACCTTGCAGCACGAGTGGAATGTGCATGGGGGGCACATCCTGCATTCTGGTGCTGAGAAATTTGGTGCCCTCTGTGCAAATCTCTGCTTGAAATGCAGCTGCACCCTGAGCTGATATGACTGATGGAATGTTGGGAAGGCAGAATGAATCATAACAAGGCAGTTATGAGGGATGGGAGAGTGTAAATAAATCAAAGCAGAGATATTAAAGCAATCCTTTAACAGTAGCATTTCAGGGAAAGCGGAGGAGGTGGGGAGCTCTACTGGAATGGTATTTCTGAGTTTTCTGCATGTCAGCTGTTAAGCTGTGCCCCAAGAAATCCTCAGGTGTTAGCATGTGCTCT
The DNA here is from genome assembly GCF_031753505.1 of Anomalospiza imberbis. Lineage (NCBI taxonomy): Eukaryota > Metazoa > Chordata > Aves > Passeriformes > Viduidae > Anomalospiza > Anomalospiza imberbis. The sequence continues at coordinate 32,734,359 of NC_089682.1, forward strand.
TTGAAAGCGCTCAGCAGTGCCATGTTCACACATTCAGCACAAAGCAACATGTTGCTGTGCATCTTAGGAGTGGGAGAAATCTCTTTTCTTAAGATTTTCTCATAGGAGCAGCACCTAAAGGAAAGAGGAATTAAATGGTTACGTATAAGTAGAGAGATTTTATTTAGTGGGAATAGGTTGTTTGGGTCTGCATGTGGATCCTTCAATTTGAAGCCATCTCTGATTCAGGAGAAATCTCACTGCAACTCTTCAGAAGTCTTTGATTTACAGTTTCGTGGTGCTTTAGGTTAAGAACTCGTCCTGTTTAAGTGCTGTACTTGAGAAAGCACAAGGGGTGGAAAAATGGGTAAGCACAAAACTCCACATTTATAGCAGTTACCTGAATGCATTTTTTTATATGATTGCATATCTCAAAAGCAACAACAATTCTCACAATATCCTGCATTCTCATGCTGTGTTAGAACAATAAATGTCTTACATTTCCTTTTCCATTTTAGCTGGTTTGAGAACCTATATTCAAATGTGACAGACTTAAAACTATGGGACTTGGCTATAAAACTAGGTGTCTCTTGGTTTATTTATAAAATACAGATCTGCAGATATTTCTTTGGGCTGCATGCAGTAGGTGGTTGGCAGGGGCATTTCAATATCTTCATTTATGTTTTCTCCTTATACTTCACATACTGGACTTCTGCTTTTATCTGTTTTGTCCTGTAATGAGATTGGCTTTTGCCATCTGTTAGTCTGAGTCTGTTCCCAGCTAAATCATTTGGGGAAAGAATTTGGGTTTCCTCACCTTAGACTGTAGGAGAAATTCAAAGAGAAAAACTGCATTAGTTGCAATGCTGTGTCTTTCTCTGCAGGGCTGTCCTTACGATTTCGTCTTTATAGGAAATTTTCAGTGATTATAATTTTTGACCTCTTTAGTACAATCATGAAAAAAAATTATAAATACAAGTGAAAGACTTTCCAGAGAAGATGATTTAGGTTTCCTTTCCAAGATCAAATGTTGACTTTAGCCCAAGGGGCTTAAAAAGGCCTGTGGATTTTATGTGACATTTTCAGGTGGGATGATTACCGAGATACTCAAATAACAGGAGAGAGGAAAGGCCTTGGTGTATACACACTACACAGAAACTAAGAGTGACTTTATGATCATGAGGAAACCCATATGTTTTGAGTTACTTTAGTTGCCCGTAACAGTTTGTACATTATTGGCTTCATTTTTTTATTGTGTTGGCCTCGGTGCATTAATACTTCATAGACCTGTAGAGTAAGTGATGATTGACAGATGTTTTAAGGCCCTGATTCAAGAACGTTTTTTGGCTCATGTTGATGCCTATTCAAGTGAAAGTCAAGTGAGTTAAAGCCCTACCTTGGATGGAGTGAAGCATGTGCTTAAATGCCTCCATGAATCATGATCTGCATAATATTCCCTCAAGGTAAACCAAACACATTCCTTATTTTCTATTTTTTTTTTTTTTAGTGAAAAATGTACCTCCCCAGACCTTGTCAGTCTGTTTCTGAGTGACTTCTTTGACTTGTACCAAAAAAAAAAACCCTTTCCTGCAAATTACCACCACTGGAAAGAGGAGTGAGTAGGAATTTGTGAACAAAAGAAGCAGGAGAATTAAAATGAATGACTTCCTAATGAAGTTGCTATGGAAATGTCAATAAGCAGGGATGCAAATTAAATGATCTCGCTGGCACTTTTTGTTTCTGTTGTTCTTTCCTCGCTGGCTATGGGAAGGAAGCACATTCAGGATGTCTTAATGTCACATCAGTGACTGTCACTTGGCTGTCTTATAAATGGCAATTAGATCAGTAGGTCTGCCACAGAATGGGCAATTTTCTCCCATTCTTAAAATGAGAGATGGGGACACAGTGGTTCCCATTCAGGAGATAAACCACAGAGGGAATCATGCAGTGCTCTGGGTTGGCACTTTCCAGGCCGGGCCCCACCATGGTAGCAGCCAGCCTTTCTTTTGGCCTGCCAGCCATGCCCAGCCTGGGGTGTTTTAATTGCTGGCAGTGGCTGCCCCTTTGTTTTTGTGTATTCCCTCTCTCAGCATGCCTCCCACTATGGGTTGTTGGCAGCTCTGAGAAAACTGGGGGTTTCCAGCAGGGATTGCTTTCACCAGAGTCATGAGAGAGTGCACCTTTAATATCATCTACACTGAGGAGAGCAGGAGTTATCCTTGGCAGAGAGCCAGGGAGCACAAAGTGTCATTTCTAATGGCCACTACTGGAATTAAAAGGGAGGCTTGAATGAAAGGCTGGGGTAGGAAAAGCCCAGCTCGAGTTTGTTGTTGACAAGCAAACACACCTGGTGGGATGGGGACAGAGCGAATGGCAGGTCATGGTGGGAATAAGGAGCTGCTACATGAGAAGTGCAGCTCTCCCAGGGTCACATCAGTCACTCCTTGCCTGTGGAGATGCAGATTTTGAAGTGCCACCAGCAGTGGCTGGGGGTTCTTTGGCCAGGAAAGAAATTTCTGCTGCTTCGTGTGTGGAAAACAGCCTCTTGCAGCTCATTTCCAGATGTTAGCAAAATCAAAAGGAAAATGTGCAAATGCACAGAGAGCAGAGTTGAAAGACAGATAAAATCAATCTGGCATGCTACCTTCACTGAAAAGGTAAAAAAAATTATAAAAAATCAGTCTTAAAATTCTAGTTAATGCTTTTACACAATTCATAGCACTTGCTGCTGAATGCTAAAAGAAATTTCTGGAAAAATATTTGTGTAAAAAGTTTAAGGGATCATATGGGCATTTTAACAAAACTGAGTTCTAGTCCCTGTGAAGTGAGTGGGGTTTCAAGTGTTGGCCTCAGTGTGACCATTAATTGAATCAAATGGAGTCCTCAGTAAAATAGCTCTGCATTCAGCAATATCTTAGCTAGCACAGTCAGCTTTAAATGCAGCTATTTTTACAGACATTGAATAAGATTTGATTTTGAGAAAGGTAATATAATATCAATACTTTTTTAAAAGGTTATTACCCTTCTGCATTTATTTTTCAGAATTCTGTTTTTTTTTTTTTTTTTTTTTTTTTTTTAATTTTAATGCTTGCATTTATATGCAATCAGAGATCACTGTTAAAATAGCAAGAAATACAGGTAGGATTTTCAATACAAAGTTTCCAATGCACAGATCCAAGCTGTATCTGCAAATGTATTTCCCAAATATTAGGAATGAAGATTAGGTGTGTTCTGGCATTTATGAATGCTAAAGCAAATACCAATCACAATATTTTCCAGTTTCCTGAAACCTTTTAGGGAGTTGTGAGTTCAAAATTGACCTGCCTGTGAATATTTTGGTGAGTGAAAGGTAGATTAAATATATTGAGAATCTCCTGTTCACACTAAGAGAATAGTTTTAGATACACAGCTCTGTTGTTCCTTGGTGGGGTGGATTAAACCAGGTATTAGATTCAGCAGTGATGTTTTTGTTGGCATAAGGTTGGTACTTCCTTTGTGGAGCTGCAAGACCAGCAGATGTTGAGCTGTTGGGGTTCTGTGAGGTCCTAAAAAAATTGCTGAGAGAAAACCCATTCCCATAACATCGTAAGAATCCTGCATGGTTATATTCACCATTGGCTTATGCTTTGAATTTTAATCAGTGTCAACTTCAGGAAGCCACAAAAAACAAACAAAGAAACAAACAAACAAACAAACAAAAACCAAAAAAACCCCTCCTGAAACACAGCTATTGCTAATAGAAATTATGGTTTTGAGACAAGGAATGAAAGAAATCACAGGTATGTTCTTATTTTCAAGCAGCTTCATTCTTGCTAGTGAATTATTTAGGATAGTATTGTTTGTTGTGATTGAAAAGAGCTCAAATTCAGGAGCCAGGAAGGCTCCAGGAAGCCAGGAGGCCAACAAAAAATCAGAAACTGCTGCTTCAGGATTAGAGACTGTGGTGGGTTCTTATCCTATCTCTTCCCTTTGCTTGTGAAACTTATGAGCATGTCTGGCACTCAGAAAGGCATTGATGAGAGTGACGATTTTAGTTTTTTGACCTTATGGCTGGCTCCTTTTGGAAAGGCCAGATGCTGAGACTGGGAGTCCCTGTCTGATGTTTATCTGAGGCACTGAGAGAAAATCCCTTCTTGATTTCCTTGTTCCCTGCAGAAGCAGGGGAACTGAATTCAGCTTGGTCCCAGATGGGGAAGGGGAACAATGCCAAATTCCAGCATAATTTCTGAGCCATCTCCCTGCCAATGGCAAAGAAATGGCAGAAGATTCCACCCCCAGGGTGCTGAAAAGGGGAAAAGGATCTCTGCCTTTGGGAAGGGAAGGCTGTAAGAGAAGATTTAGGTATACATTTGTGGGGGAAGCAAAATGGGATGGAGAAACTCATTTCCAGCTGGTGCTTGGGGCAAGATGAATCAGCAAAGGCTGATTTCACTCCTGGAAAATTTCATCCCTGGGTTATCACCTTATCTTAATTGTGACTGTAACAAAGTTTGAAAGGCATCCTTAACAAGGATAAGCTGCTCTTGCTGGTGCCTGGACTAAGATTCACACAATCCAGCTGTAGGATAAGTTTGAGGCTCAGGGTTCAAGTCATGATGCAGAGCAAAGCTCCATGGTACAAAATTTTGCCTCTGCCACACCTCAACTGTTGGATTATTTTCAAATGCAGATTGATTTCTGGGACTACTTTCTAATTACTTGACATTTTTACGAGTGAACTGAAATATTTAACTCAGGCTTAAGGCAAGCATGATTCTTCCTGATGCATGCCTTGGGAATTGGGAGCTCTGTAGGGTGAGATGCCATTAATCCACAGTACTTCAGGAAATACAGAGGCTGATAATCTGTATGAAGCTATTTTCACTGGTAGAAAAACAGACTTGTATTTACTGAAAAATGGCAATTTACACTGCAAATTGCCAAAGGTATGCACATGTACCCACCCTCTCAGGAGTAGCACAACTATTCCAGCTGAAATTTGTAATGGATTAGGTAAATTTCTTAAGGATACAGAAATTCAAAGGCAATGAAAATGCTGTGAAAAGCTGGCAGATTGAAAACTCTTAGGAGACAGATTGTTGAAATTGGGCTCTATGTAACTCACAGCACCAGAAGACATAAATTTGTTTTCAGGCAAACCAGGTAGAAGTTGCCTTCCTTTGCCATGACAGCAGAGATCCTTTCTCAGTATACACAGCAAATTGAAGGTTTGCATGCTTACTTACAGGCTGAAAAGACTTCTGTTTATGTTCTAAGTCTATGAAGTGCTTGAATGTCTGTGAGTAGAAGGGAAACAGGAGAATAATTACCTGGGAAAAGTAACTTGAACCACCTAGTCAGAGCACTTGAATTGCATTTCCTGTATTTTCCAGATGCGTGTCTTTCCTTGTGTGTGTTCACTTCTTCCTAAATCAGAAGTAATTTCATTCAGTGAGAGTGTGGGGGTTTTTTGATGACCAAACCCATACTTAAAACAAGAAGAAAAAAAAAAACCCACAAACCACCCTCTCTGAAAACAAAACTTTAAGTAATTCCAGCTCATAAGGGAAGTGGAAATATTATCTGGATTAACTCAGGGCAGCACAAGAAGCTGAACTCATGGCTTCCTAGCAACATCTAGGAGCTGCAGGAACAGAGTCAATAGGAACATTCTGTCTTGGAAAAGCACCTCATGATTCCAAAAGCTAGGAAGGACCCAAGACAGCCAAACCTGTTCATATTTGTAGGACAGGGAAGGTGTGAAGACACTTTCTCTCAGCCCATGTCCATCTGCAGAGCAGATCCTGGTTTCAGAAGAAGGCTGTGAGGAGCAGGGATCTGGTGATTCAGGAAATGACACCACGGAGAGCTGATAGCTCCCAAGGAGATCTGAGAGCTCCTGTGGGTGTCTGATTCTTTGTGAAAACAGTGGCAAAGTCTGAGAAGGCCTGTGGCAAGGGGGTGACATGCTGGTGTAAAATGATCAGCACAAAATTAGCTGTTACAGAACAAATGTCAGTGAAAACTGCCAAACAAATTTCTCCTCATTTGGGATTCCTCGGTGTCTTGGATTCACGTGGAGTTTTTCTGGAAGGAGAGCCAAGGAGAATGTCAGTCACAGCCTTATTAGCATGAACCCCTTAAACTAAGGCTTCATCTTTGACAAGTGCGATATAAACTTGTTCTTCCAAGAGTAACCAGAGGACAGGTACCTATAGATGTCATCCATCACCTTCAGATCTACTGACTTCGTTGCAGCCTGCCTTCGTAGACTCACTTTTTATTCCTTGACCTTGGCTGGAATTGTTTTTTAGAGTTTGAACTCTGCTGGACAAGTTCTGGCCTGAATACAAATTTTGTTCTCTTTACAGGAAGCTGTGGAGACCTAATAATTGAAATGAAAGCTTCAGCCAGATGTGTAGCTTGTGTAAATTAAAAAAAAAAAAGGCAATAAAAATTTAGTGCTGATAATTTTTTCCATGCTTTGACTAAGGTAGCAGCTTCCCATGAAAGCTGACCAGAGCTAAACTGAGAATGCAGGAAGGAAAATGATTCTGAAAGCAAGGAGGTTTGTGAAATAGCAAGCTGGGCATCTCACAATGTAACTATTTCTCCTTGGGACAATACATTTCATAAAAGTTTGGAGACAGCCTCCTTTATCCGCAGTCTGAATAAATATCTGATGGTAATCTTGCCTTGGGATAGGATTTTGCTGTCATGTTTGCAGATGGGAAACATCCAGTGTTGTAAAAGCCTGATTTGTGGGGTTTGCCTGGTGTTCACCCACTTGGGTTTTGTTCTGGACTGCATTACTTAAGTCTTTAGTTTAAGAGCACCAGGAGCTTCTGAAGTTCTGGCAATCCTCACATGATCTAATCCATTAAAATTCAGGGCACCCCAGAACAGTGAGGCTGTGGAAATTTGAGCTTGATTAATCTAAACCTCCAGACTGGGTAGGACCCAGAAACAGGATTGCAGTTCTGGGATTTCATGTTTTCTCTGTTCAGGGCCTTGTTCTAACCAAAGTGATGAGTGGAAAAATTTGTGCCTCTTTTGTGGATGGCTGAGACATGTTGCTGCAATGCTGAAAACACAACACAGCTCTCAGCACCCTGCTCTCCAAAATTGCCTGCTAGCATAAATTCTCTGGCATTAAATCCAAACTCATAACATTATTCATTCTTTCAGCATTTCCCCAAGTTATTTTGTGACACAGAGGTGTGACAGAGGGATGCTGCCAGGGTGGGGATTTGACCTGCTTCCCGTTCCAAACCCATCCAGCAGTTGGTGTGATTGGTGTTCTGTCCAACTGTATGTGCTCATCTGAATTTCATAAATTCTTTATCCCATCGACAAAATAAAAGTGCAGTCAAAATTAAAATTATTTATTAACAGGGGGAGCTGAAGTGCCCTGCACTGGGCCATGGTGAAATCCAAGCTCTGTCAGCTGCTCAGGTGACTGAATCCTACAGACTTTCCCTGGGTGTGTAAATAGGACTGGGCAGTTTTGATTTCTTTTTGAACTGCAAATTTCTGCCTTTGTAAATGTTTCTTTCACATACACACCATGTAATTCTTCCCAAGACCCCGCCCTTTTTAGTTTGCTTCACCTCTCAGCCCCTCTTCTACTTTAAACACTGCCAGAGGTAGTCTGGATAGGAAAGGAAAAATTAGTTGGAAAAGGAAAACAAGCATCTGTACACAATCATATACTCCATCAGTGTGAATACAAGGCACCCGAGCCTTATACAAAGCTGTGAACATTATGTGCCAAATGTGTTGCAGATGTAGGCAGAAGCAACAAAATATTGAAAAACACAGAAAAGTCAGTTAAAACAGGCATACCAAGTTTTATGAAGAAAATAATTATTATGAGCATCTTCCTTAATATTAAATTTGACACAGCTTTTTTTTTTTTTTTTTTTTTTTTTTTTGGTCTGCTTATGAAGTATTTTGCAGCCAATATTTAAGAGAAAAGTAACATAACAAGAAGTAGCTCAGATGCCTCCAATGATACAGGTTTAATCCAGATGGAATTTAAAAAAAATGGATCTCTGCAGACATGAAAAGTCCTGTGGGCTCATTTTTAGAGAAGTGAGTTTTTCAGCATGTTCCAGTTTGCTGTGAGTAGTGAGAGTGGTCAGCTTTGATTTTCTTTCTGTGATTAACGTGAGCTTGTTGTGTTATTTTACCAAACAACCTATGCTAGATACAATTTCTGTACATTAAAAAATGCCTTTGGGGATCTGCTGACTTTAATGAAGAGAAGATTTAATATTAGTGTCTGCAGATTTCCTAAATTACTATTTATTTTTTTAACCTAATTTTATTTGTAAATTACTTTTACATGGACCTTAACTCAATGAAAACAAAACAGAAAAACAAGAGGTTTCCCTCCACCTTTTTTAAAAATTAGATATTTCTTATTTTAATGAAGACATTATTAGGGAGAGTTGGATAACAACCAGTGGTGAGGAATTAGAGTTTAACTATAAGGTCCTGCTCCTCTGGTTGACTTTTTTGTAACAGATTTGGACATGGAATCTCATGGAATCTGAAGGATGCAAACTCTAGAAGAGCTTAAAATGAAACACCATTCATATGTACAAATGGCAAAAAGTACTTTCAATCATTTTTATCTTTAACAGAGATATTGGCTAACACTTCCTTTTTTCCACCAAACAAAACCAAACAGTTTTGGGAGAGAAGAGAAATCTGCTTTTCCCATGAGAAAAGTTAAATATTTTGCCTAACATGGTATGGCCTGTGTCCAAAAACATGTAAATTTTTTAGTGCATGATGGAATATGTATTTTGGTACTTCATGAATTCATCTTCCTCTCTTCATCAGGCTTCTCATGTCATTAACATAGCTCAAGAAGGGAGGTGATCTTAGTGCAGCCTGGGGAATGCTGTCTGACTCAGAATTCCAATATTTAAGGAAAAAAAACAAAACCTTTAGTCCCTGAATTCTCCAAATTTCCATGCCAGTGTTCATTAAACCAAGTCTGAGAACGGATTGGTTCTGTCAAAATACCAACATTGGAACATGGGGTCCTAATTTTTAGATATTTATGTGGGATTTTTTTGGGTTATATGGCTATAAGATAGAAAAAATTATGGGATGGCAAGAATCGCAGGTAGGCTTTGCCTTTCAGTTTGGAGCTTGTAAAATTGACCAAAACAAGTTCTAGAAAGATCCATAAATATATTTAGTGGTGCAACCTGTGTCAGTTGAGCCAGGTACAATTTGAGGAACTTGCACTTTTTCTCTTGACAAAATTCCAGTGGTCTGAAACCTGAGTTAAATCTGTTAAATCAGATTTAATTGAGTTAATGTTAACATGAGTTGATTCCATTTAACTAATGGAATTCTCATTCTGATCCAGAAAGTGATAAAGGGAAAGAGTGGGATTGGCAGGTCTATCCTCAATATATTTAGTGCAAAGTCCACATAAAAATACAGAGCACGTTAGCAAAATATTCATTGTGGTTGTTGTGGCTTTGGAAGAGCAGATATTTCATATTTCCTCCCTTATATCAAACTCACCAAAGTTGGAGTCACTTCAAGTTTTGGAACCTTCAAACAGTAATTCAAATAATCATGGGAAAAAATTCATTAGTGCTGGGGCTTTGAAGCTTAGAACTTTATGCAGGATGCAGATCACATGTTGGAAAAACAGCTTCCAGTGGAAGCTCAGTATTTCAGAGTATTTTCACATTAAATACAGAAATTCAGCACATGAAGAATACAGGAAAAAAAATCATCATTTGTGCAAGGTGAAGCAAGGATTTCAGCTGGTGCACTTTATTCTCCTCCAACACCCATTATCAGCTTTCCATTTCAATTCCCTTACAATTAATGGCATTGACTACATTAGAAATGACAAAAAATACTAATTTACTGTTCTCTTAATTTCAGTAGGTTTGAACTTGCATTTCCAATTAATTATTTTATTTTTTCCCCCCATATCTTACTTTCAAGGTTTTTTAATATTTCTGTTCCCATGTGGGCAGCTAGGGGAGTGGTTGGGAACTTCTCTGTGAGGGGGAGAGGGTGTGGCCTCTTTTTGGGCATTTCACTTGAGTTCTGTGACAGGAACATGACTCAGTCTTGAGTTGAAACTCAGGATTTTGGAGCTGCAGCTGGCAGCTCCATGTGAAAATAATTCAGTGTACGTCTGCATATGCAGAACATGTGTAATTATATACATGCAAACACATATATATTCTCATTCATTCTCATAAATGCTTTAATTCAAGGACAGATACTCTTTTCTTGTTCTGTATTTCAATGTTTCCACGCTCAAGAGTGTCATAATATGGGAAAAAAAAAAAAAAAGTGATTCTCAAAGCTCTGCTGCAGTAATGGTTTTGTAGGAACTAAATAAAAACATCAGGCCTCTCTGTTCCAAATAATTTTACTGCAGTTAACCACTCAGCAAGCTGTCAAGTGTGTTGTCACCAAGGCCCTCTGTCTCCCAGTGAATAATGACACCAGTGAGTGTTGGATTTTTGGAGCATCTCAAACATATAGGCACTGTCTTACAGCTGCACAGAAGTTTTTCTCTACCACTTTGGAAGGGATGTTAGCCTAAAAAAAATCACCTCTGTTATTTTGTGCAAAAGCTATTTAGTGATGATAAGGTTTCACAAGCTTCAAATTAGTTTACCTACATCAATTTGCATGAAAATTATGTAAAAAGCACTCCCTGGACATTGTCTGGAATAGGCTTTATTTTTCTAATAGCTGATATTTTTCTCATTTTTCATAGTTGTGAGTTCCTTCCAGGAATCATTTCTGGCCTTGACCTCTCCAGTGCCTGCTCCATTCCTTGTGTTTGCATGGCTGTCTTACCAGGAATGACCTCCTTAATGTAAATACTTCCTTAATGTATGGAGAATTTATAGGGACTTTTATTTGCTTCATGTATAATTCTTAAATTTATAAACTTGACATTTGTAGTGTTTCAGTTATTTCTTTTTTCCTTTTAAAAGTTGATTGCAATTTATCCACTTGTAAATCTCTGCTTGAACTGTAATGCATTTTTATTGCCCCTTTTTCAAGGATTTGCTATAGAAATGTTCTCTGTGCATCAGCTGAATGAGGAAAAGGTATTCAGTAATGTGCTGAAGTTGAGCTCTACATTTTTTTTTTAAACCCAGTATTTCAGGAATAAGTTCTACATCTAAAAAACATAAAACTGGGAATTGTGACAGGAGTAACACAAAGAACTTTGTTACAAACTAATCCCCAAATTTTATCCTCTTACTTATGATATCAAATAGTAGGTTGGTTCTGTGGAAATTTACCTTTAAGAAACACAACTGGATGTGATTCATTGTGGCTTCAGGGAAGCAGGGATAGAAATGGTGAGTTTTAAAAAATTTATTCTCTCTGATAATTTTTTTTCCTTTATTTTTCCCTCTGTCTCCCAAGACATATTCAGTGCATGGTAAATTCTATTTTTTTCAGAGAATAGATATGATAATTAAGAACTGAAATAATTTTCAAAAATTAATTAAAAAATAGATGTCAAGGTGGCCATGAAATGTCTACCCTTATACTTTTCAACCCATGATATAATATTACTTTGTTATAAATATATATATATAAATATCCTCAAGTTTCACCCATATAGCTCTATTATTGCTTTCTGCACTAACTGATCAAATGGTATGAGCACGAAGATTATTTTGATGGGCAAAAGAAGTGTAAATCAAGTATAATAAGTTTTTGTGTGGTTGCTATAAGGTTTTCGTTGCCTGTACCATAGGCAGTGCTTTAGTTAAGGAAAATTAGGGCTTACAACTCAATTTCTTAGGTGAGGAGTGATTTATGATTGCAAACATACATTCAAAATAATAAACATTTGGTAAATTTGCACATTCCTTCCTTTGTTATATATAATTATTTCCTGTGTGTAGCGTTAGTATCTTGTGAGTAAAAAACCTCTCATAACATGTCCTCCTGCAGCATTGCTAAGCTCAACTATTGAATGAAATTTTTTGTGTGCCATTAGGTAAAAAAAAAAAAAAAAAAAAGAAAAAGTTCTTTATCTAAAAGGCTTTATGGTCTTTCTACTATAGGCAGGGGAATTTACAAGTTGCCATTGTTTTTCAGTGCAGTAAAAATATGTTGAGAATTACCAGCATACGTAGAATGCATTCAACATAAACAGATCCACAGAAAGCAGCTCCCCAGCTTGCTCTTGGTGAATTAAAGATTACTTGAACATACAGTTATGCTGTTTTTTAGGTGTTTTCAGGTTTAGGAAGATGATGCTTTAGACACGGAGTTCTTTACAAGAGTTTCTACTCAGCTTTTTGTGGTGACGATCAAGTTCTCTGTAGATGATGTAAAGTAGTTAGAGTAACTCACAGTACAATACAGCATTAATGATGTGCTTTGCTTCTCAATCTAAAAAAAAAGATTTTTAAAGAAGAAACAATAGTAATAATAGTAATAGTAATAAAAATTATATATATATATATATATATATATGTAGTAACTCCACCAGAGCTCAGAGTGAGCACTAGTAAAAAACTCTAGAAAAGAAAAACAAATCCTTGTTTTGGTGCTCTAGGAGGATTCCTAAAATCTTTATTCCTTATATTGTTGCCTTGGTAAGACCAAAAGTCAGATGTACAAAAAAACTTGACAAGTATTAGGAGTCTCAGTTTCTGGTGGTTTAATATTCAGAGTTTGTCATGAAAACAGTCACCAAGCAAGAGAAGAGAGATCCTAACAGCATGTATGAATATACAATGATTACAAATAATTTATTGTTTTACAAGATGGCAAAATTTAATAGGGCACCACACTGTTCTGTTCTAAGAAATTGTCCTTTATATTAATGTGAGTTTTGCAAAACAGGATAAAACAGAAGTGTCCAAATTTTCAGTTAGAAGAACAGTTACTTTCTTACTTTCATATATTGAGATTAAGTAAAATTCACTACTGGGAAGTGCAAAATAAAGCATTTGGTAGAAGAATCTCCTGAGCTAGATGACCCATATCTATCCAGAGAATCACTGGGGGTCACTTTAGTTTATGAACTTTTCACTTCCCCAAATGCTTTTAAAGGGCAAAAAGAACCTGGGATGGTGGAATGGAGAGGAGTTGGAAGCAAATATCGTGAAAAGGTGAATGCAAACCCGAAGTTTCTTGTTCAGGCTGTGGATAAAGAGTGGATTATGTCTTTAAATGAGAGATCACTGCTGCAGTGTTGGTATCCTGGCTGTTCACCTCTTGATCCTCCAGGCCAGGAGTTGCAGGGGGTTTCCCAGATTTTTCCTGTTCTCACAAACCCACAGTGTCTCTCCATTCTGAGACTGCTTTGTGCTCGTGGAGTGAACCTGCTTTCCTGCTGAATCTCTCCTCAGGCCACCTGCAACTCCTTTGGCTTCTAATTCAACACCACCTCAGGTTCTTTTGCCAGCAAAAACACTGAGTTCAGCTGCAGCTGCATCAATTAGCTCCTCAAGCCTGCAAGTAGTAACACCAGTGACACTTTTTTGGGTGAATGATGGACTTACTGGTGAGTCCATAAATGCAATGATCAATCCTCCCTTTAATGTTACTGGGTTTAAACATTCTTGAGCTTTGAAGGTGGCAATCCCCTGCCCTTCACTCATAAAAACCACACAAATATTTTGCATCTGTCACAACCGAGCTTCACAGATGTGCAGCAGCACAGATGCTGATTAAGTGAAGAAAAAACTGTGTGTATATATATATATATATTTATATATATTTATATATTTATATTTATATATTTCTGTTGCTCACAGATAATTTTGCTTTTGTTGCTCACAGATAATTTTGCTTTTGTGGCCCCTCAGGGCAAGACAGACATTGAGGTGCTGGAAGGAGTCTTGTGAGGAGCAGCTGAGTTGGGGTTGTTTAGCCTGGAGAAAAGGAGGTTCAAGGGAGACCTTATCACCCTCTCCTTTAAGAGCAGGTTGTAGTGAGGTGGGGATCAAACTCTTCTCTCAGGTAACAAGGGTTTCCTCTCATCTCAGGATGAGAGGAAACATCCTCAAGATGCACTAGTGGAGGTTAGGATGGGATATTAAGTTAAAATTTCCTCACCAAGAGAGTTGTCAAGCATTCGAACAGGCTTCCCTGCCAGGAAAACACCACTGGAGCTGTTTAAAAAGCAGTAGATGAAGTGCTTGCCGCCATGACTTAGTGGTGAACCTGGAAATATTAAGTTTAGGGTCAGACTTGATGATCTTGAAGGTCCATTCCAACCTAAAATATTATCTGATCCTGTGGGATGGGTATCTCTTGGTCACTGAATGTAACTGTGTTGTTGTGATCCTGTGCTTGTCCCAGATAATGTCTCTCATGCTGTATCAAGTATGTGAGCTCTCCTGGGGGGCTCTCTTCATCCTCCCTGGATATGGGTTATGCCTCAGGTTTTAGCTTTTATATTTTTCAGATTCTGTGCTGCTTTAGTGTGTTGGTCTGAGCTTCATATTAGGGGATGGTGAGCTCTCTTCACAGAGCAGGGAGACAAAACAATTCCTTCTCTAGCTGGGGACCAAGGACAAATGGTCCAAATCTCAGGCCCAAGAGCATAAACAACATGAGCTGAAAAGAGAAAAAGAAGAAGGATGGGACTTCGTGGGCTAAAGCTGGAATTGGACAATTCACTCCAATATGTAAATGGGCCAGAATTTATAAAACTGTGATACCCCATGACCGGCCGTGCATTTTGTGACCATTTTGGCTCATCTTGGGTATAGCCCTGGCTGGGCTCTTGTGCTGCCCAAGGTGGATCCACTGAGGCCTTCTAATAAATCCCTACTTTATTCTTTAACTCTATCTAGCCTCTGCTCTAGCTCAGCCTTCACAAGGCATCATGGGCAGGACCTGCTTTTATTTGGAGTATTTTGCTGATAGTACCTTCTAAAATATCAAAATCTGCTCTGTTGATTCTTCTGGCTGTACACCAGTCTTATTCTGAAAGTGGAAGTGCATTTTTGATTTCAGGGTTTAAGACTCCTGCTAATTTGCAATTTACCCAGGCCAGGCTTGTCTTTCCACTGAGACAAAATAGTTTTAACCCTCTTTGGAATGATGAAACCCTCTGCCTGTGTTGTTGGGGTTTTTTTGTTTGTTTGTTTGTTTTTGATTTTTATAAAGCCAAATACAGATCTACTAGGATATGCTTGGTAAAAGAATTATAAATTAATAGTCTCTTTTGAACAAACTACTGAAGCTACTTGAACTCTTCCAGCAAAAATTAGGGTTTCATTCAGGTGCTGCAGTGAGCAGTTGAGGATAACTGCTGAGAGGGACTCAAGGACTTTAGGGGATTGTTGGGATGGTGGGGAGCACACCCATCAGCCAGATGAGGAAAAATGGACCTCTGGAGCCCAGAGAAATGGGATTCATTTCAGGGACTGATCAGATGGATTAGAGCTGCAGCAGCAGCAAACACCAGAGGTTTATTACTGACCTCATGGGCCACTCACTGGGGCAGGGATGACAGGTGGGAAGCAGTACCTGTTTTCAGTGGTTTCCAGGGGTTTGGTGTGGCTTTTTCCAGGTTGATAACAAAATAAAACAAATTAAATAAAGCAAAATTTTTTAGTGTTTTTTTCTCCAGCTCTGGGAGGCATAAGAGTCCACATCAGGT
The DNA here is from genome assembly GCF_031753505.1 of Anomalospiza imberbis. Lineage (NCBI taxonomy): Eukaryota > Metazoa > Chordata > Aves > Passeriformes > Viduidae > Anomalospiza > Anomalospiza imberbis. Next base: position 32,749,966 of record NC_089682.1, read on the forward strand.
ACCTACTTTATCTTGCTGATTTCAGGCAATAACTTGTGCTGGAAGAAGTGCACACCTTAAGTCCTGCTCAGCTTGACTCAGAAAAGAGTTCAGAGTCAAGTTCAGATCACTTTTGGGCAGAACTGGTGCTTGACATTGTCATTAAAAGTAACCACATGCAGCACTACTTGCTGCAGGAGTTGCAAACCCCTTATTTTATTTTATTCTCTTTTATTTTATTTTCAGGGGGAGATGCAGGCCTTCAAAGTGCCTAAATGCAGAGGAATGGTGCATGCCAGTGTGTGTACATGTGTATCCACTTGCCTCTCCATACATTTAGGAGTCATAATGGGAAATATACCCTGAAGTGGAAACACCAGGTCACAAATACCTTTATTTGTGACCCTGCAGTGATGCAACTCTATCAGTGTCATGGAGATGGTGCTGACTTATACCAGAGAGGGGTCAGAGAGCAGAGCCCCTCAGTACCCAGAGCAGCAGGGATGGTAAAAAATCAGCCTGAGGCTTTTCTCCTTTGCTGCTTTGCTTTTTCAGGTCTCTGCCATGAATGACTTCTGCCTCTTCTTCCAGCAGGACATGGATGTGGCAGTGGGAAGGGTAAACAGCTCTGTGGAGGGCCTGTGCTGACAGAAAACACATCTAATGCAACACAAATCAGGATGGATCCCTTCCCACAAAGTCCTTTCTCTCATGAAACCTGACAGAAAAGCGCAACAAGGCAGCTGGGTTTGCTGCTAATCTCTTGCCTTTCACCTGAGTTTGTGTTTCCTCTGTCCTAATGTCTCCTGACAGTTTTTGTTGTGTCCATCCTTCCTTTTTTGCTGAGCCTCTACCATCAGGCAAAAGAGGGATCTACTTTAGGGGACAGCCATCAACAGAATATCAGTTTGGCAGCATGTCACGAGCATGCTTCAGTATGCTGTGTAATTTATAAGGCAATGCATCCATTTTTAAGGCCAGCCCTGAGTCCCAGTATATCAAAAAGCAAAAGAATAGATTGCTGCTGCCACTTATAATAATGTGTCCAAGAATACATTGTGTGAGAGGCCTTGTATCTATCAATGAGAGTGTTTTAATTCTCCTTTTAGTGGCTATGTGCCGTGTACTTAGTAGAAGTTATGGCTAGGATTACTTCATTGATAAAGCTCTATTTCATGTAGCACAAAGGGAGAACAAAAGATGTAATAATCTCTGGTGTATCCTGTGGATTCCCATTGTGTGGCATTGACTTCAGGGGACTGAAATTTCTCTAATTAGAGTTTTTTATCTGTCCTGAGTTCCTGGAAAAAACAGAGTTCAAAACTCAAGAATACAGCCTGACAGGGGTTGAACATGTTTGATAAAATTGAAGGGATGGAGAAGTTCTGGAGATAGATTTTTAAATGCACCTATTGCTTTCACTGATATTTTATAGGGGAGATTCTTCACTCTGGGCAGAGCAAAGAAGGAGGTGGACAGGGATTTTTTCTCTGGCCATGGGGAGGGGTAGGAAGGTGACCTATGCATTTCCACTCTTTCCTGTTCTAGTATGATGGCAAGTACTGAAGGGCAGGGAATGAGATTAATCCAGTTGCTATAAAAAACCATGGCTTTGTTAATTAATTAATTAATTGTTTATCTATTCAGTGTTTATCTAGTTATTTATTTGATATTCTGAACTGATGAACTACACCTACAACTGAGGATTGTATTGCTTGATGGGCCTGATCTTGAAGCCAGGCTTAATTTGATTTGGGTATTCATAACCTGAGTGGAGAAAAAAGAGTTTAAAACAAGAAAAAGCATACATTGTGGAGACTCACAAAAAAACCTAAGAATGTGATGAGCCATCTCATTCACTGCAAAGCAGGTGGCAGAAACCTGCCATCTCCAGAAGCCACAGGAGGGGTTTTCAGGGCAGGAACTAAACATGGTATCAGACCTGGGACCTGCATGCCAGGCTGGAGGACCAGTGTCAAGGTCAGCTCAGAGCTGTTGTACTGGTGGGCTACTGGTGGAGTTTGGGCCCTGACACCAGTAAACTGCATGGAAACCAGAAAAATCTGCAGATATTCAGAGAGTTATTTTCTAGGAGCTTTAACCTGAACTGGTCCTGCTTCCTCAGACAGTGCCAGTGAAGCTTTTCCATAAGGGAGGGTTTGATGAACTCCGGGGTCCTATCAGCCTCCTCAGGACCAGCACACAGATGCAACCCCTGAAGTACAGCTGTGAGGACGGGTCACTTGTGGTGTTCATCTTCTTTTCCAGCAGCTCTTGGGGACTTCTGGGAAGCCAGGGCTCTGTCTCCAGGGGGAGAACAAGTCAGATACAGAGTCTGTGGGTATTGACTTCCTCGCTTTCAGCAGGACGTTGCTGTGTTTGCCATATGACATTGCTGCAGAGGCAGGCAGTGCAGGGCCAGTGAGGGATGGAGGAGTATCTGGCAGACAATGATTCCTTTGGGATTGTATTGTCTAGAAGATGGAAGAGGGCCAGGGAAGATCAAAGGAACAGTGTCTGCTAAAAACCAGTGATTACAGCTGTGTGCATGTATGGTGTGGGGGGTACCCTGTTTTCTCTTTTGATTTCACTATTAATGTGTTAGGAAATATCATTTCAGTTCAATTTCAAAGCAGACTTCTTTTTTGTGAATTAAAAAATGTTGCAGATTTTTTTTTCTCAGAAATAAGCATGTGCATGTATGTAGTTGCAGCTTCACAGGCTGTCATCGTGGCATTGTAAAAGTAAGCTCAGTTTCTTGTGCAGTTACATTATAAAATTGTGCGTAAAACTGAAATGGTTCACTGAAAAGGAAACCATAAAATTGTATAAAGATTCATGATCCCTTGCTGGTCTTATTTTAACAAGAAACTATAAAAGGAAACATTTATTTTCCATGCTAAAAGTAAAGGTCACTCAGTAGCTTTCAGTTTTCTTTCCTTCTTTCCCCCTTCTTGGCACTCATGTTGGTTTCTGAAAATATTTCATTCTTTTCTTCTTTCATTTCTCCCCTTTCAAGCTCACCATCTTTCACTCTAACAGCTTCTTTCTTCTCTATCCTTATTTCCCAGCAAACCAATATCCTTAGGGGTTCTCCTGACTTTTATTACAAAGAGTTCATCTCATCCGGCCCTGTGAACTGCAGGGCAGATAAGGAACTATTTTCAGCACTGTAATGTTCTAGAGGTAGTCTGCAAACCACTTCAAAAAGACTCATTCTTTAGTAATTCTTGAACTTTCTTGTCCACAGAGCCTCTGTAGTATTTCAGAACAATGTTAGAGAACCAGTGGTCATTTGTAAAAAGTGCCAAGGAAACATTGAAAATTGTGTGCCAGACTCCAAACACAGGAGTTACTGACATTTTACTCCTGTGTGGAGACACAGGGTCAGGCAATTCTTATTTTAAGAAGTCAGATACTCTGATTATTGAATATTTAGAGACTTTATGGACTAGAGCTATACTTTCTCTTATCCCTGGGGTCTCTCCTGGGTCTGAACACTCCGGGAGTATAGCATGAAATGTTCACATTCAAAGAGTGGCTTCTGCTCCTTGGCCAAATTCTATTCAGTCAGTTCCTGGATTTACCAAATAATTTTGACTTTTAATGTACCAAATTTCTGATGGATGTAGGTCATGGCACCTGCAGAGTCCTTCCATGGGCTTTATTGCACATGTCTGTCTAAAGCTCTTTATATTTTCAAGATGTTCTGGGACATTCTGTAGCATAGAAGTCCTCATGGGCTTTTCACCACTAAGATTTTTACTTTTCCATGGGCTTAAGTAATCAGTGAACTATTGACTAATTAGGCATTACAGTAATCTTGAAACTCTACCAGTAGCACAAGGTTTTTGTTTCCTTCCTCTCTTAAGGTATACTTGTTTTTAACTGGCTTTCTATTTGTCTTCCTATTTATTTTTCCTAAATAACCTCTATAAATAAAACAGTTTTTCTTCGATTTCCCAGTCTGGTGAAATTTTTTCCCCCGTTTATTTTTTTTGGCAAGAAATCTTTAATTTAAGGCAACACCATATTGTTTTTTCTAATTTTCCTTCCCTGCTCTAGTAACTCTAGGCGAGTTCTAATGGCAGCTAATTCAGAAATCAGTCTTGTGGCAGCTTCATAGATTTTACTCAGTAATTTATGTTATGCATTGTAAAGCTGCAGACCACTGAGCTACTGCAGGTGCATGTTCTTTTTTTCTTTCTCTATTTGGAATTGAAAAGCTCTTCCTTATTTTTAGTTAATTTTTGTTAATTTTATTCAAGCTCCCTCTAGTTAATATTCTTAGCATCTTTTTCTGTTTGTAAGTGCCCAAGAATAAAAAAAAAAATCTTCTATTTATTCCACTGTTTACTTTTCTTGAATCACTTACTTCCATAAGAGAAATGTTTGGCTGGTAATATAGAAAAAAGGAAAGTATTTTTCCCCACTGAAAGGACTGTAATACATTTCAGGATTATTTTAAAATTAGATATTTCAACCATCTCTAGAAAACCTTGAAATAGTGTCATTTATTTCCCTTTAATTTGCTTAAATGTTATGTTTAAAAATGTGACATGAGATAGAAATGAAATTCCAGCAGAATTCGATCTAGGGCAACGTAGCAGCTGATAATTCTCAATTTCCAGGCAGATTTTCTCCAGAGTGCTTGCAGAGCAGCTGCTGGACGTTTTTCAGTGGGAGCTATGTGTTACCAGTGTAACACAAAGACTGGGACATTTTAAAATGTGTTTTGCCTGTGGAAGGTGATCTGCAGGGTTTGGCAGGGCATGGAGCACTCCCCTGGCACTGCCCAGCCCATTCCCCTTCTCCCAGACACACTCACAGAGGATGCTTTGGAAGGAGGAACCTTGGCACTGGCAGGGTTCTGGGGTTGCCCTTTTGAGTACAAAAGGGGAATGTCACAGCTTGTACACATTGGGGATGTCAGTATTTTGGGCCTAGCTTCTGCGCTGAAGAGAAAATTGCATTTGCTCCCAGAGCTCATGAGATTCAGGGTGACTGTGCACACTGAAGGAACACTCCATTGAATTATTATAAAAGGAAAGTTATCTCAGTGCAATCATCCCATTATTTGTTTGACAGGAGAGCCTGTTCTGTGCACAAAACTCGAAGTAATGCAGAGGTTAGATCTGAATCTAAGGCTAAGTTTGCAGGAAAGGTTGAGCCCCTGCGTGGCAATGGATGATTTCTCCAGGTGGGGAGTGTGGGGTGCTCCAAGAGGAGGGTCAGGCTCACAGACTCTTTTCATGCTGCTCTTTCTGCTCTTCCTGCACTGGATGGGGCATTGATGTGATCTGTTGCATGTAAGCCACTCCTCAAAGGCTCCAATCTTAGTTTCAAGACTAGTTAAACATTTGCAAAAAGTTATGAAAGACCAGACTTACTATAATATAGCTTAGTGCAGAGTACTAAATACAGTGCTTTTTATAGATCACACCTTTATAATTCTTCCAAAGAGGCCCAGAAATCTAAGATGTGAGCAACAGCAATGCAAGGAATATGCTCCTCAGTATACATATGGAGTAAATCCAGGAGAGCTGCAGCTCCAAACACATGAGGAAATTGGGTAGGTGTGCTGAAGCAGAAAGCACTGACAATTTTGGCAACTCCTAAAATGCCACTGAGTGCAGCAGAAGAGAGCAGAGCAGCTTTCTTTCCAGCCAGCATGTCTTCTGTCTTTCTTTCTCACAGCTGCCTTTGTCTACTGCCTATGCAAATACCTACACTACATGCCTCATGAGTTCTCTGCCCTTTTGTGTTTTTCCCAGATACCTCATTATTCCAGGGAGCTTGTGGAAGTGTTTGTGTCTGTTTGTGTGCACAGTGAACAATGCCATGGACTATTCACTGGAGTGATAAATTGTGCTCACTCCCATGTCAGGTACCTCTCATTGACTTCAGTTCTTTTCCTATTGGATGTGTCTTAGATTAACCAGGCATTAGGCATTAATCAAGGAGGTATCTACAAATAAATTTTTCATCATAATGAGCTCTGCAGCTGAATTAATAGTATTTGCACTCTCATTATTTGTCATGATGTATGGGTGTGGTACCAGTGCAGTGCACCCAGCTTGGCTGTTGGTGTTGCTGTGATCTCAACATATAACGCATCAACAAATAAAATACTCATGTAGTTATAGGTCAGGACATTTTTTTTCTGCCTGCAGAGTGTATTTCTAGCGTTTTAGACACAGCATGAGAGTTTTTTCATAGTAGACAAATATTTTTTAGGTAATTTCTTGTCTAGCATTGATAATAAAGTGGTAGGTCAAGGCACCAAGAGAACAAAAAATAAGGTTTTGAAACTTGATATGATATAGATCTTGCATAACGTCTCTTAGCAATAAGTGCAGATATTGTATTACACACATGCAGATTTAAAATTTCACTGAATTATGACACTGCAAATTCTAATTCTAACTAGGAATAAAAAAAAACCCTTTTTGTTGAAATTTAGTTTTAAAACTTAGAGTGGCTTTTGAGAGTAACTGGTTCAAGATGTTTTGTATTTGTATTTTTTCTGCCTAAGAACAGGTAACAGAACTGATGTTCTTCCTAAGATGACTACTAATGTCTTTTGCAAGAGAATGTAATTTCCCTTATGACTGACTAAATTCTGGAAAAGAAGGATTTGGGTAAAGAACTGGGAAATACAGTCCAAAAAATAGTTTTGTTGTGGATAGAAGCATTTTATATATGTTTAAAATTAATTTTAATAATATGTACGCTACTATTGAAAACAAAATTACTGCAAAAACTAACCTGGATATTTAGATCTGTTTGCTCTCAGCATGTTGTCATAGATGTACTAGAAATTTTTATTATTTTTCATACTATTTTCATTGAAGCCTCATAGGTAGTAAAAGGTAACCTCTGAAAAGGGATTTGCATTGAATCCTAGAATGGTTTGGATTGGAAGGGACCTTTAAAGGTAATCTAGCTCCAAACCCTCTGCAGTGAGCAGGGACACCTTCCACTAGACTGGGCTGCTCAAAAAATCCTGGACTGGAATGTGTCTGGCAAAGTTTTTTCTGCCAGCATTGAGAGTGGAGATATTTGGAAAAGTGAATCCTAATTTCAGAGATGCAGCCTGTTCCAGTTACCTCCAAAATAATGAATAATAAATGACAGCGTATGACAAAACTGTCCTGTTTGTAAAAATAAAGGAAAGACAATAACAAAACCACCAAAGCAAAGCCCAAGCAACCATGGAGAGCTCTCCCATGTGCAGGAAGGGGGAGAAAAAGAAACAGGTGCAGAACAGATTAGGTGCAACCACTTTTCCCAGTCTTTGTGTTGCATTATTGGATGCAAGGCAAAAACTGTGGCTCTCTGTCCCTGTGGAGTTGTGTGGCCTCATGAGCCATTTCAGAGTTTGAACATGTGCAGCAGCCTGACAACACCGACCGTCTTCATCCTCCTCAGAAATTGCATTTATCCCAGTACAGTCACCGTGGATGTCTTTGTGGACATAAAGAAGAGCAATGTGATTGAGGAGACCTCATCCCAGGGCACATTTATGGTAGGATTTCAGTCCCATCACGGCAGTGAAAGATCACTCAGCTGTTGCAGATGAAGCAGGAATTCCTAGTGTGAGGTGCGGCCGTTTGAGGTGTTCTTTGAAAAACATCCAGGCTCTGGATGCATTCAGCAGAAACTGATGCTGACCTGTGGCACAGGAGGAGATTAGTTTGCATTTCTAATTAGTTCCTGTATATCCTGAAGCAGCTGGGCTTCCCAAAGTAATGTATAGGCTTTGCAGGATATCACCAAGTTGAAGTTCTCTCCACGGATGTGTAAAGATTAAATGCATAGAAAAGTGCTGTGTGATTAAGTTAGCTCAGCAAACACAGCTAGATACTTTGGGATGTAAATTAATCTCAACTTTCAGAGAGGATAATATGGCCCCTTAAAATTCACTGAATTAATTATCTGACAAATCTTTAACTAAACACACAGAATGTACTATGCAGAACAGAGATCCCCCTTTCTCCTTGATTACAGCTCCAAGTGGGAATGCAATATCTGTGATTCTTCTGCAGTCATTCTCTAAGATTCATAGCTGGTAATTTGTTTTGTAGAACTTGGCAATTGATGGCACTGGTGGTGTTGAAGCCTCACTGCTCATGATGTGTTTTTATTCTGTGTGTGCTTGGGCTCTTTTCCTGGTGTGCTGCAGCTCCCGTACTCTCCTGCAGCAGAAATCCTGATTTTGACCTGCCAGATGTGCTTGATGTGGAATGTAGAGCTCTGGAGCAGCAGGTATGTTCCTGGAATTCTGCTTGCAGCAGTAAAACTACAGTTCGGCAGAAGGAATAATAGTCACAATTGTCACTGAAGTGTTTTGACACTTGTTCCTAAAGCTCCTTTAGAACGTACACAGAGCAGATCATTTATTTTAATGAAATTCTGTCTAACACAGGCTATTACTCACTCTCCCTTCTCTGATTTCTGTGAAGTGCCAGCTCAGAGGATGCTCTTAATGATGAGCCTGAAGAGGCTTCCTGGGATTTGCAGCTATGAGCTTCTCCAAGCACGTTTGTGTTTTGAGAGAGAGATATTACTGAAGTGGCAGAAATTCAGAGTGTGGAAGTTCACCAGCAGAGTGAAGCTCTCCCAAGGACATCCTCGTATTTTAGTTTGTTTTTTTGTTTGTTATTTTTTTTTCCCAAGGAAAAACTGAAAAAGAGAGGTTTGTGTAATATGTACATCAAGTATGGGTTGGAGAAAGAATGTGGAGAAGTCATTCTGCATCCTTTGAATCCCCTTGGCTTTGGGACAGAGCAGTGCCTGTATCTCTGTGCTCAGCTCTGATCTGCAAAGTATGAGCCAGCCTAAGTATGATAAATACCTTTATGGCTCAGTCACCACAGCAGCCTGCAGACTTTTATCCACACAAGAACTCCTGCCCTAACAAAAGCTGGTCATTCACACCAAGCAATCCCTCTGTCCATGGATAATAAATATTTGACTATGCTGGAAAAATCCTGAGTGCAATAAGCATGTCCTCCTTCTTTTGTAAGGGCATCTTCTCCCTGAAAAAAATGTCACCTTGCTGAACAGCATTTAAATCAAAGTGAAGTTTAGATTCCAGCTCTGATTCAGATATTTATAAACCTGTCATCTGTATTTCTGTGGAAGGAATGGCTTGACTAATAGCCAAATTGCTCCAGGAAATGCAGAGGAAGACCATTTGGAGGTCACATAATGTTTAATCAGGAAACTTTTCAGCACATCTTTGATGTTCCTATTAATTTTATCTTTTGCCTGATTCATAAATAATATCCATCTGGAGAAACTTAGATGCATTTAGTTATGTTTTATTAAGCAGGAAGTAATCCACTGGTCACACATTTGTAGGAAACCACACTCTTCTCTTTCCGTGGAGAGTAGAATACACATATGGCAAAATCCCCTCCCAGCAATGTCTCTGCTACAACCACAGAATTTTCTTGTATTTCTTTCTTGTTGGATCACCTGAGAATAAACCCAAGCACCAACAAAATTTTCTGTTTACCCTGGATGTCTTGAAATACCATGGCTCTCAGGAATTACTTTGTTGTTTTATTTAAAGGGTATGTACTACAATTGATTCCAGCACATCATGACATTTACGAAAGTGCTTTTTGCAAGAAGCCTACTAATCTAGGTAAGGAAAGAGAGCATCCAGAATTTAAGGTGATCCTTGCTGTTCTGCAGGAAATCTGTGTGTGCCAAAGTGGGGAGATATGGAAGGCACAGGGGAGAGGCAGGGCAGACAGCCCATGGTGGTCAAGCTCATGACCTCCCCTTTGGGACAGATGGACACACAGGTCCCAGAGGTGACCCAATGCCACCCATCCAAGGGGGTGGCTTAGGTCAAAGCTGTTTCTCACCTCTGTTCCCCGCCATGATATCCTGCCTGCCACATGCACAGTGGGAGGGCTCTGGGCACCCTCTGGAGTGTTGCTTTGTGTGGGCAATGGCATGGGGTGATTGAGTTATTCTGCCACATGCTATGGAATGTCATTGTCACAGGGAATCAACATTTTTCTTCCCTCACCAGAGTTCCTACGGGAAATGATGCTGTGATGTCTCATCATAGCTGAATTTATAAGTTATTCCAGACTCTGTAGTTGTTCATTGAGTACTTTGCTAAGATATTCAAACCTAAAATGGTAGGAAGCAAATGAAGAGAAGCTGTGATAAGTCTCAAAATAAATCTGAATAGAGATTTTGGGCTTTGGTCTGACACCTTATGCAAGGCATTCTCCTCTTTCTGGTTGGTAGCAGAGGGAAGAGAGAAGAGAGCTTTTTAGCTTTTACATAAATGTCACTCAGCAATCCATAGCCTAAGGCTGAAATGAGCTACTTTTGAAACAAGAATGATCCACTAAATCAAATAACCTGAAGTTTTCTTTTTTTGTCTTTCCAGCTTAACTATTGTCGATGAAAGATAATTTTCAGATATGTTTCTAAAGTCTTTTGCCATCCCCAGGCATACTTTTTACTTTGTACAATTACAAATTCTGTTGCAATTTCAAACCAGTAGGCCTTTAAAAATTCCTATATTGTAAAAATTCTGTGCAAGTGATATTGGGATACTTATATGTGTGATTTTTAAAAATAACTTTCACAGTGTGTAGATCAGGACCTGTACAATTGTCCCCTACTGAATACTTGTGAAAGTACTGCCCTTTTTTAGATTGCTTTGTTAAAACAGCAAGATTTATCTTCATTGAATTTGTGATCCTCTTCTTCCTTCTGCCCTCCTCTACCTAAAATCTACAACACCTCTGACCAGTTTCTGGTCTGATATTACAAGAGGTGTGTCCAGGTTATTATATTTATTTCTGGGAGAAATAACTGAACAAAGGGAGAGACCCTATTAATGTCCCAGCAAGCAGCATGAACTCAACCTTTACAAAGTCCACAAAGGAGTTCACAGTGAGAACTACAGGTACTGTAAAAACACAGAAAAGTATAATCATTTAGACAAATTGCAATTATGTTGGAACAGTACAAATTTAAATATAAGTGGTTTGTGGGGTTAGAGCCACTGTATGCTGTGAGTGCACACAGTGCTTTAAATTTACTGATGAATAGCAAACAGAGCTCTTTGGGAAAACTGCTCTGTAAAATTGAAATTTAAATGATGGGTTTTTTTTCACTGAAGCACATTTTTCAATTTTTTTTTTTTAAGAGGAGGTGGTTTGCCTGTATTCCCTTCCAGCTTTTCCAGATGATAATTCCCTGCTTCCACCTGGCTCTAGGAGTCATTAGTGGGTGACAGCTCTCTGAGGCATCCATAGAGCTCCTCTGCCCTGCCTGTTTGAACTGCCATGTTTCAGATGTGTTATCAAGACATTGCTATTGTGCAGATACAGATTAGTTCTTGAGACTGATTTTTCTGCTTCACCAGTTCTTTTGTAGCTGCCAGAACTAATTGCTTACATTACATTACCAGTCTGGGCCTCTATCACTCTCTGGATGATGCCATCCATTGGAATACAGCTGCATTCTTAAATGCACTTTTAACTATATTTTACCATTTCTGCCCATGTTTACAACTGACAGAATTGTCCCTGATTTTTTTTTTCTCTGACCCCCACTACGTGCCAGAAATTGTATAACAGCTGAACTGATTCACTTGCTATTTCTACCTCCAGAATTCCCAGAGTTTTCTGATTTAATGGGAGTTTAACAAAGCTACATATAAATTCTGTGTACAAATAATTTTTCCTTTCTGAGAAAGGGTAAAGTTGTTCAGAGCAACATTCTAGGGACCACTGATACTTGGAAAACTTAAAGCTTCAGGAAGGCAGAACAAAAATCTGGAAATGTATCAAAGCCTATCCTTATTACATAACAAAAGGGTTTTTTTTTAATTGTCCAGCTGTATTGCATCTTCATTCCAAGGCATAAAAACCTCTATATCCACTAACTGTGCTGTGCTGTGATACCAACACTGGCTGTCAAAATAAATTCCTGGATGATGCCTGCACATTCAAATACTCATGGTAATTTTAGGTAAAACTTTTCATATAACTCAAGAGATATATTTTGTATAATCCTTACCATTCCTTCCTAATATGCATATAGAAGGAAAATTGTGGTTTTGCTGAGCAGAAGTAAATGAATGTGTGTACGTATATATGAATTTGACAAAAAACAATCCAAAATTTTAATATATCTTTGTAGTTTTACAGGGTGAAGACATTAATTTTTATCTGTTCTTTATATCACTGTTTCTTAAATGTTGAATATTAGCTGTTATTAATATTGTTAATAATAATAGTTATGATGCACTCTGACACCATGTGAATAAAGCAAAGGTTTATAAATGGCTTAAGAGTAAGATCGTGCTGTGTTTGGTAACTGGAGTTTTAAACCCTTCATATTCAAACCAAAATAAAGACGTGTAACAGATGGGAAGATTCTCCCAAGATTTGTAGCAACTCTTTGAATATTGTTCATTTTTTGAGGGATAACATGTTTCACCCCAAGCAGAACAAATTTTTTTTCCATTAAAATTGATACAGAATAGCTTTTAAATGTTAAATGTGACATTTCTTAATAAGCAAAGTTTTCATCATTGCAGGTTGTGTGGACATCAGCTGACCTTTTATTTTGAAGAGAGAATTTCACTGCTCTACATGCTAACCAATACTTGTTAAACAACCTTAAAAGGCACTCAGGGTGATTTGTTCTAGCACTGGCTTCCTTCAGACACATGATGCAGAACAATTAGTGACTGGGGACACACAGCTGAAGGCATTTCACTGCTTTATTTGCTCTGCCTCTGAATTATCAGACTTGTAAGCATGTGTCTGCCATGTGGAACTGAATTTGTATTTGAGTAAGGGTTGAGTCCAAAGTGACAATTTTGGGTAACCCCCTTTTGTTCTTGATATTTTCAGTTCCAAAGGCTTTCAACTTTCCTCATCACTCCTTCAGCTTCTTCTCACTTACCCCTTTCCTTATTTTGGTTTGTTAGTTGCTATTAAATGAAACCTGATGCTTGTCCTAAATGGTATTACATTTCTCCAAGCTGAAAAACCTTTAGAGAGTTGTGAGGTGAGGCACATCCTAAACTTCTCAGAATGTTTTGCTGCCTGGTTCTACATCTCAGCTCACAGGAGGAGCATTCCCAGACCTGCACAACTTCAAGAGTGGGATGTTGGAAACAAGTCCAACATAAAAGGGGAGATTGGAAGTTTTATCTCTGCCACAGAGAATATGGGACAAATGCAGAGGAGGAGAGGGGCTGAGGAGCAGGAAAGCAGCTGAAGTCATGAACCAAAATAAGCATCACAAGCAAGTTGTACTGTGATTTCCTGCAGAATGTATCTCCTCTCAGATCATTGCAGCTATTTCCTTGTGGGAGAGGGGCAGCAGAATTTATTCCAGTGGTTTCAGAATTAGATTTCTCAAAGGGAGAAAGGAGTGGGGAGGAACACAAACCACTGTGTCTGTATGAGATGCTGATTTAATTTACATTTGTGGTGATTGGATTGCAGTAATTTCCCTGGAGGGCAGCTTCTGAGATAATAATTTCCAAAGACAAGCTTAGCCATGGTGAGCTGAGGACTTCCTGAAACAGGATGGCCTACTGAGAAAAATGTTTTTTTAAACTCATGTGGGTTCAGCCAAATTTAATAGGAATTCAAAGGATAGGAAAGCACAGAGAGACTGTCTTGCAGGCACAGTAAGTTCATTTGTGGGAAAAATTCTGTGTTGGTAAAATTGTTTGCTATAAAATGATCTTTCAGGCATTTGCATTCAATATTCTTAAAAAATATCTCTGGGGAGTTTGGGAGAGATTATTAAAAAGCCTGGTATATTTTCAGTTCTCCATGACAAATATTAAAAAATCTGCACACGCATAAAATACTTAGAGCACAAGAGTGGACAGGATTTAACCATAATCACGTGGTGTAATAGGAGAAAAATCTCAAGTTTTGACTGTTTTTGGGTTCTGTCCCACTTTTGTGCCAATGTTGTCACCTGTCTCCCTACAGAGAAGGAGTTTCAGTCCTCTTCTTTTCCTGGAGGGCTTCAGTCCAGCCCACCATGGTCCACCTCAAGAGATAGTAGTCATTTTTTATGAGTAAAAAGAGGGAAAGAGCAAAAACAATGAGTTCTGATTATATGCTAGGATAAACAAAGAGTGAAGGCAAAACAAAACAAGAAAACCTTTTATTATCTGTCTCTGAGCACGTTAAGTTAGAGCATTTATGGGCCAGGCTTGGGGTATATTTGGGCTGCTTTTCCTGGTTGCTTAACACAAGAGAGCTGCAGACTTGGAAGGCCCAGCATAGTGGGGATGCTGGCTCTGTTGCAAAATCACCTTTGGTGTCTCTATTAATTAGGCAGCAGGGCTGTCATGCTGCCTTAGCTATGATCCATTTGTTAAACTCACTCTGATGCTAAAAATAGTCCCCTCTTGTTAGCTTTGGCTTCCATAGGACAGCTCTTGCTTGATTTGTGATGCTGTGTGAACAGGCAGAAAGGAGCTACTGGACAGTCTGATACAAAACCAAGCCAGAAGTACTTGTAGCAAGGAAGGTGGGGGAAATTTGTGTCACACAAGAGAAAACCCTCAGGGAGACCTTGCTTCACCCCTTCCAATCTGTTTGCTTCTCCTGCATCCACTGCAGAATGATTGCTATCATCTCACATCAACACTTGTCATACCCTTAGCCATCAAAAAAACCTCTAATTCACTCTGTACAAAAAAAGAATTTTTGATACTGATTACAAATAAAGAGTTTAATTTCAATCATGTCCATTTTAAAAGTGCCCCTTGGAATGAAAAACATCAGAAGAAATCCCTTCTATTTGCATTCTTATGGAACTTTTTTTTAAAAGAATGAATAATAATAAAAAAAAGAACCTATAAAATATTTCTGTGCTGTTGAATACATTCTTTTCAAACTCATACCCCAAAGCAAAACAAATGAAAGTCTTCATATATAAAATTTCCCAGAACACTGTGAGTGAGACCTCATGAGTTCACAGGTCATGGTGCAGAAAAGTGAGCATCCTGGAAAGATTGTTAGATCAGCCATCGTCCAGAACTGGGCTTTCTTCTGACCCTTGGTGTAAGCCTTTAAAACTCAAGCTGATATTGCCTTAATGAAAATAAGGAAGAAATTATTAGAAACTTCTAGAAAGGTTGGAAGGAGGCTGTTTGACAAGTGAAGATAGTTTCAAGGCTTTAAAATTTTCAAAAATGCTTTTGAATCCTTTGGTAACTCAGACCAGAGAAGGACAAATATTGTCCTTCATCCCAGCCTGGACTAGGACAGAGTTTCTCAATGTGGCAAAGCCTCAGCTTTCCCTAAACACAACCCAGTGATCCCAAACAAGGACCAGGCCACCACTGTATTTTTGCTCTTGAAGTGTGGAGTTTGAACCAGGCTGATTTTTAAGATGGATTTCAAGCACAGACTGCACTGGTATGTGGTGAGAAGAGGACTGATCTTTACAGCATTTTCAGATTGTTTTGTTCAGGAGACCACAGCTGTGTGCAGTCCTCAAAAACCTGTAAGAAAAAATAATGATTTGGTTGCTGGTGAAGTCAGGTGCTTTGTTAAGTGATGACAATTTACCCAGTTTTGCTGTCACAAAGGCAAAGCCAAGATTAACTGGTAGCTCTCCTGAAGGAACCTCATGATAGTGCCAAGCACAGGTGACAGTGGGATCTTCAACAAGACCAAGAGCACTGACCATGGGGGCAGAGTTTGAAGAGATTTCTCCTCCAGAGCAGCTCTCTGGATGACCAGGCCATGTAAAAGGCCTGGTGTGATTTAAGTGTTGCAGCAGATGGAACTGAAGCCTAGAGAACAGATTCATCTCTTTGGTTTTGCTTGCAGGATCTATGAGCAAATCAATTTGGAGAGATCACAGTAATGACATTTCCAGTGTTACTTTTCTGATGGCTGGGAAAAATACTGACACTGGGGTGAGAAAAAAGACAGGCAAAAAAAGGGAAGAAAAGTGTTAGCTTTAAAATGTGATACAATCACTGTTCTACTTTAGTGTAAATTTCTCAGAATTTTTTCCAACCTCAATTCTAACCTTTGGGAAGAGTCCTCTCAATTTCACCTGGCTGCTAAAAGGATTTTTTACCATGAAAAACAAAATTTTGCTTTAACTAACCTCTGTTTTGTCATCACATGTGTTATGAGGTGTTTGCTGGCCTCAGCATACATAGCATGGAAATGATATATATAATTGAAAGGATTTATTTCATCAAAGCTTCATTTGTCTTATTTATGTAGGTGCACCTAGACAGTCTGGTCTGTCTAGGTTGTTGGAGAGTGATGCTTAGCAATTTAAAAAACCTGGCTATAAAGAAAAAAAACACATGCAATCAATCTCTCTTTGCCATCCTGCTGTCTTTTATGCTCTTGCTGTCACTTAAAAATCTTAAGATGGAGGTGTGACCCTTACTAATACATTCCCATACGTGTCTAACACTTCTTCTTAACAGCCCCAGACTTCCTCATGCACAGCCGTGCCTGGAAGTGTGGATTTATTCTTTTATGAAATCTTAGAAAAAGGTGCAAACTGAAGTGTAAATAACATTCATCTCACCAAATCAATTGGAATGAGACTGCTGCTTTTAAGGTGGATTAGAGCTTAGGGGAAAGTTAAAATTTTCTCACTAATGTTATGTAAGGGAATGCTGAAGTACATGGGCCCCATGTTAGCAGAGACTGATTTGTCTCAGCTTTTTCTGGTGTGCGGTGAATATTATTTGAAATACTTGGCTGTGTGCAAGAATATTTCATATTATAGATGGAAAGTGTGCTACTTTTGTGACCCTGTTGCTTTTTTGTTACTAATCAATTGTCATAGACACAAAAGGAAAGCCATTTGGTGAGAGATGGGCTAGAAACACAAAACACTAAAATGAGAAACTCACTCTGACAGCTCAGAGATAATTTCCTGACATGGCAGAGAATGAAGCAATGGTATCTCTTTGCCACAGTGGCCTATCAGACTCTGAATTTATTTTCAGATGGTTTCAGAGCATCTCTCTAGCTGTCAACACATCAAGCCTGTTCCAGAGCCCATTGATGTCAATATGAGCCTTTCCATTCACTCTTCTCAGCTTTAATCATACCCTTGAAAAGTTCAAACCTCCTAAGTGCTCTTGGGAATCTTTTCATGTGTGGGGCTGGATCACTTCTAGTTCCATGTTTATTAATGCTGTGCCGTGGAGATCTATCTAGAAATATATATCTTATTATAAGGGGGTTAAATAGAAAAATATTTGGTATCCATTGAAACTTAGGCTCAGCGCACCCAGAGCTGTTGAAGTTTTTGCCAGAAATTATGACATAGTCCTAAACACCTCCCTGTAATTTGTCACTCCAGAATGATATGCCACTGACTAAAAACGAACTCGGTGTAAAAATCTGTTGATTGGCAATTTCCAATAGGAAATGTGAAACCCCTGTGACACTGTCTGAGTGATCTGCTGTGGAGAGATGCATCCCACGCTGCAGGCATGTTCAGCTGAATGGGAAATAGGCCAGTATTTATAGAAACTGAGCCTTCCTTTACGGCACTGAGAGTCTGCCTTCTCTTCCGCATGAAGACGCTTGGCCATTTCGTTTTTGAAAATGGAATTTCCAAGCTGTTGAATAGCAGAGACCCAGGCAATTACAAGTAAATCTGGGGGAAATTCAGAAGTCCAAAGCAATTTCAGATAAAAGTTAGAACACAGTAATTGGACTTCAGACAGTTCTAAAAATGGGGTAAAAAAAAAATCATCTGTATAGCAAATCAGATTATCTTCACGAGCAAGATGCATTCTCTGATTTTATTACTGAGCTGTGGAACACATTTTTGCTGGACTTTCTGCCCTCCTGACCCTTATTTTACAAATATAGACACCTGAACTGTGTGCAAACATTGTTTCAGCCTAGCAACACTCTTTGCTGACTGCTCCAACCTGGAGTCATAACCTCACCCTGTTAATGAGGATGATAATTGAAATCGTTGTCAGCAACTTAGTTTTAAGTCAGTTAATTATTCCACTCAGGGCCCTTTTCATTTAAAAATCCAAATCCCCTCTTTCAGTGCTTAATGAGGATAATTTGGAGATAGGTCCTCATGTATACACATACATAAATTATTGGCATTTTTCAGATTAAAAAACTGTTTAAGGAGTTTGTTTAGAAAGATACAACATATTTAGTGGGTTTGGCCTTTCTGACAGGCAGAAACATTTTTGACTGTGGACAGCATAAATGTATTATTTAAAGTTGTAACAGTAGCAAAACCAGGTCATACTAAGATTAGAAAGCATAGTAAAAAGTCTCGGTGTGGACCTAAATCAAGGTTTAATTAGAATTTGTCAACTGGAGGTGACAGGGAAGGAAAGAGACCAAAAGTGTGTTGGCTGATCTGATCATTTGGAGCTGCAGAATGGAGCTGCAAAATTCCAAGGAGAAATCATGTGCTTCAGGAAATATAAATGCAATTGTAGAATATATAGGAAAATATTGAAAGAAATCAGAATACAGATAGTTCTGGTCATGGTTTCTGAAGAACAAAAAATGAAAGGAAAACAGATACAGAAGAAAACTTCCTGGGATGATGAAAGGAATGGATTATCTCTCTTATGAAAAGAGAACTTGGTTATGAAAATAGCCAGAGGAAAGCTGAGTGAACAGATGTTGGTAAATGCATCTAGGGCTGAGGGATAATTATCACTAAGAAGGGGAGACAGTTAAATAATAACTATTTATCATGGAGGAATGAATAAATTTAGACTCAAAATTAGAAGGTTGCTAATAATCAGAAGAAAGAAGTTTCTGTTTAGAAGAATATGAGCCATTTTGAGCTGGAGTTCTTGAGACTGGGAGAAGAAATTCTGTTGTTGAAAGGATTTGAAACTGTTGGGCATGCTTTTTTTTGGTAATGTCTCATCTTCCATGGCTTCCATCAGTTTCCTCCCTCATTGCTCCTCCCTCCCTCACATCCTTGGAACATTTCTCTCCCTATTCCCCTCTAATCCCTTGGAAAATACTACAGAGAGATGATAAAAGGATGGAGCTTTCCAGTACTCCCAAAACCCTAACATTTCTGTTCTTTTTTACCCAGTTCACACCATCTAACTGTCAAATTTGGGGCTGGAGAAGAGTTCTTCCTTCAGACTGGTAGCATTTAAATTTTGCTCATTTTTGGCTTCTTTCTGTGGTATGGACACAGTAGCCTGCTTAGATTTAGCTGGGGCTTCTATTGAATTTTTTCCTGCTATGTGAGGAAAGTGGCTTTTTGGTTTCTTGGCAATAATTCTAGTTTTGGAGATTTTTATTGTAGTTTTTAGGTTTGTTAAGGAAGTTAGGAAAGTTTTATGGCTTCTGTCAAGTGAAATAGATGTTATAAAGTGTTCTACAACTAAACATCTATGGCTTAGTAGCCAAGGACAGAAACAAGACTAGATTTTTTCTGCTGAAATAAATTGAATTGGAGGATTTTAGGGAAAAAAACAAACAAAAAACCCTTTTATTTTCATCCAGACCACCTAATATCTCCCTCTTTCACTATTCCTTTTATCTGTAGAGATCTGAGCTGGACCACTTCCAGATTTCTTGGAATTATTCTTTCTGATACAAAGATTTTCTACATGGCTCCATTCCAATCTCCAGTACATGTCTGACAAACTGATTTGAAGATCTACATTTGGTGATAAAGGTCACAAACCAAAAAAGAAAAAAAATAGTGAGAGGTAAGAATTTTTCAGTTTTGTTTTGTTATGACAAAGCTTTGTTTCCTGTTCTCTGTGGCACTTGTGATACTTGTTAAGGACAGTGAAATTTCTTGTTGCTAAGGGTTCTTTTATACTAATAGGTGCAAGAAATCTAAAAATGGAAAGAAAGGAATAAGGTCAAAGTGTGAAGATTTTTGGGGTTAAATAAAAACAATTATTTCAATATCAATTATCTCAATATAACAATTATCTCAACAATTCCCTCAATATTTTCTGGGGATAGGATGTGAGATTTTCCATCACTTAAGATGGGAATGCAGGTGCAAGACTCAAATTTGGGTGGAAGCAGTGGAGGTCTCAGGGCAGGAGATTCACACATTTGTGCTGCATAGAAAGCTGCCTATAAAACTTGTGAATAGAGTTGCTGGAATGATAACAATTTTCTTTGGGGAAATACTAAAATTTTTAACCTGTAACTTCTACAGTAGGATTTTTCTCTTCTTTGCTGAAGGACAAGGAGGAAGAATGTCGTGACTTGAAAAGATTACTTGTCATTCCAGCAAGCAGGACACAGATTGGGGCTACCAGGAATAACAAAACAGCCTCTTCCTTTGACATTATTATTGTTAGATTAATATGGGAAAGTAGTTTGAGAGTTTGGTACTGATGTCAAGCAAAATAAATGAATTTTCAATCCAAAGCCAATGAAAGTGGTAGGCCCTGCAGTAGATCCTACAGAGTACCCTTGAATTCTTTTTTAGGAAAACAAGCTGTATGCTTTGGTGTGTGCTAGCTCTGGGTGGGATGCAGTAAAATACAGAAAACACTTCTCAAACATGTGTTATATTGAACCAGTTCAGCCAGGAGGTAACAGAACCACGAATTACCAAGGTGAGATCACCACCCTGGTTATTTGAGTTGCACTAGAAAGCACCACCATGAGGTGTTTCTCTTGAAAGCTTTGACCAGAAAAGATTCCAACAGCTGAGCTGACCAACAGTGCTGTGAACTTCACAAAACTTCTGATCTGGCTGCATTCAGCTCCTCCTCACCAGTGGGAAATGAATTTGTAGGGAATTTTCAAAGCCTGACAGAAGGCTCACATAGTGTGCATCTGTATGCAAACCTTGAAATATGAAATGCTGACTTAGAAATGCCATGGAGTAGGACAGACATTGTGGAGACAGAAATGGAACTAGAATCAAGTTTCAAAGGATGGCCTTGCAGATAAAACTAGATACTTCAGAGAAATAGAGCCATAAAAGATTCATTGTAGTAAGACCCACGAGGGGTAATTTTAGATAATTGATGTTTTCAGTATGGTGTGGCAAAAGCTGATAGGCTTATAGTGTATTGTAATTAAGAAATAGTTCACTTCTGATTGTGATGGTGTGAATCATAACATCTGTATTGTCTCTCCCTTCACATGAGACTGAAAATGGAATAAAATTTTTTCGAACACCTCTCAGTTGCTCCATCTCTAGGTCAGAAAAAGACTTAATCCAACACTCACCCAAGGACTTGGTGTGTATTTGTGCTTATATTTGTTGGGTGTATTGATATTTTCTGACAGGATACCACACCTAAATGGCTCAAGGAAATAAAATAGATATTTTCTTCTTCCAGAGCTGTAGTAAAATGTGGAAAGCTGCATCTTTTGAGGAAGAAACCACATTTTTCTCCGTTCTGTGAGACAGCAGCAAGTTGTGCTCAGCAGAGTGTTGGAGAAGTCCAGGAGAAGAGGAAAGCACAGCTCTTTTCTTCATTATCACAAAGAATATTTCTTTTTCAAATCCATATCCTGGTCTAAATCCATATTATGCCTAAACCAGAAGTTTACCAATTCGATGTATTTGTCAGTATTTTCTGTGGGTTTCCTTCAGGAAAGAGATTTTGGATATAGTGGCAGTGTTTGGCTGGGACTGCTGCATCCAGGCCAGGCTTTCAGATCCAGCCAGAGCAGCTGTATTTAGAAGATGAAAGGAAGAATCCTTCTGCCAATGCGGATCTGGCACTTAGCATTTGTCATTTTCTACAAGCAAGAGAGACTTTCACAAGCCTAATAGAGGGAGTCCATTAAAATAACTGAAATTTATTGCTGAGTGAATGTACCAAATGTTTGAATGCAGGAATTCATCTTGACCTACTGAATTTATTCATTTTTTTGACCATTTTTTCTTCTCTTTAATTTTGAAATTTCTTTTTTGGGAATATTTAGCTGCTGCTTTTAATAACAATACAATTTTAATAACATTTATTTCAGCAGTTTTATTTATTTCTATTTGAAGATATTTGGTTTTATTTAAAAAATGAACTTTTGGTGTATGCTACATACTTCAAGGGAAAAAAGGTGTACATATAAAGTTGCTTGGAAAATTATTGATTGATCAGAAGAACAATTGATCTTTTAACATTTTGGAGAAATTTCATGGTGTTGGTTTCCTGGTTTGGATTTTTTAAAAGCTTTAAAGGAATTATCTTTCTAAACTTCAGCTACGTTCTGTTCACTTTAGAGGTTGCTAACAGGGAAACTAAAATAATATAATGTTACTTCAGAGGTTAAAAATCTTATTTCTTAAAGGATCAACTAGTTAAAAGCATTGTGTCATTAATATCACAGAAAGATGTCTCCTTAAGATATTTGGCAGACATTAAGAGTAAAATCAGGTTTGACTTAGGGTTCTTTTAGATTAAGAAGGCACAATATAAACAGTAATGATCAAATCAACAGCTCGATGTCCTGGACAACTATGTACTTTGACTGATCCACAACAGTAGAACATAACCTAATGTTGTATTGTTGTGGTTACATTTACATTTCTCAATAAAGGAATTATTTCAGCTAAAATCAGCCGTTATCTGCTCAGCTCTCAATGTGTGTGGCTCAGCTATAAAATCTCCACAGAGGGTTGCATTTTCTTGGACAGGAGACCACAAACTCATTTCAGTCAGACCTCTAAATTGCTGAGGAAACAGATTCCCACCCCCATGGCCTGGATAGCGTGCGAACAGCCAAAATTGATGAGCAGCCTACAAAACATTTCTGTGTCTCTCCCATGCTGCACTCAGCAACTGCCCTAAAACATGGTTTTTAAGGAAGAAAAGAGGTGCAAAGAAGACAAAATAGTTGTGTCTCCACAAAATGAACCCCAACTGTCCACCTCAGGAATAATCAGGCTTTTTACTCAGGCTGACTTTTCCCCCCCCACCCCTAGCTGGAGATATTAATTTATTGTATTAATCTGTGTAAACAAGTATTAATCTCACAGAACATGGCTGGAACAAAGACTAAGACAGAGACAACACCCAGTCAGGATAGGTTTCCTTTAGAAAAGCTCTAATTAATAGTCTCATTACTTTTCAATCTGGGCTTCTCTGCCTCTCTGAGGGGGAGCAGTGAAGAAGGGAAGATCTCAGACAAACAAATGCTGAAAAGGAGAGGTTTGGCTGTCATGTGTGTTAGTGATGCATCAGTGTGCCTCGAAATTGATGTTGATGTAGCTAGGAACAGAACCAAAGCCTGGTGCCAGAGGTGGCATATTTATAATGAGACTAAATGAAGGGGCTCATTAGTCTCACAAACGGTGAAGAGCTGCCTGTTCCCTCTCTGATTATCTCTCCTCCATCACAATTAGGAGTGTGTGCATGCAAAGGGGCGGGGAAGAAAAGCCAACGTTCTCAGGTTCAGGCTCTGAACGTTCTGCATAGCCCCACTGGGAATTAATGAACGTCCTGGAGTCTCCTTCTTCAGGCTCCCCCCACCCCAGATAAATGCAGAATTCCATTCCAAACATAATGGAAATGAAATATTATGAATTAAACCTTTATGTTTGCCTTTGATTGGGAAAAAATTAGGAAACAACCCCCAAAATATGTAAGAGCTCTGTGGGGGAAAAAAAGAGAATAAATAAAAGGCACTATGGAGTTTGTGCTGTTAAATTCAAATGTTTGATGACCTGTGGATGTGGGTCAGGTCATAACATGCAACAAAGCCATCCTGGGTATGATATACCAAAGCAGAAATTAGTTTTGACCCACAGTGACTGGAAGACTGTGCAAATGACCCTTGGATACAACAGGATGGCACTCAATAAGTAATTGCAAACTTTGGGGGTTTTTTTGGGTTTTTTTTTTTTTTTTTTTTTTTTTTTTTCTTTTTCTTTTACAGTTTTTGTTCGGAGATAAGTCAGGCAAATACTCCATCCTAATCCCAACACTGAACAAATAGTAAAAGCAGCCTTTGCTGCTGGTGCTGGGAGAAAACATTCAATTAAGTTGCTGCAGTGGCTTAGTGACAGCAGCCTTTCACCTTTGGAAACCCAGCCTCTGGTTATCTGTCTCGGGTCACTAAAGAAAATGAGTTGATGTTCTCAGGCTAAGCCCCAGGGCACATTTTGCTCAGAATCACCAAACCACAGGGTAATTTGGAGCTTTTGTCCCTGTGTACTTAGGAAAGGTCTAGGCCTGGAAAAAAAGAAGCTGAAATTCAAGATTAGAATGTGTTGAGAAGCAAGCAACTTCCCAGAAAATTAAAATGCTGACATTTCCAGCAGTTTAATTGACATTAGATAACCAACATGTCAAAACCTAAAGAAAACTACAGGCAACACAATGATGTATGAATTTGAAACCCAGATGCTGGAAACAGAGGGAGGGTTCATAAATAGCAGAAAATCAGGTGGAGAGGGATTTTAAGCAGCTAGAGGAGCAAAGTTTGACTGCCCTCAGGACCAGAGTGGTGATGTTTGCAGTACCTGCACTGGAATCACTACATCAGCCTGTATGATACAGGGACACACCTTAATCATCCAATTATTCATGCCTGAGTGCAGAAAAGCATCAAATGCAGGAATGGGAGGGATAGAAGAGTTGCATTCATCAGTCATCAACATTATCCCCATGCCTCAGTCCCTTCCAGATTGAGACAAGGGATTGATGGGCTGCAGGGATGGCATCCCCAGGCTGCCACTGTTCACGGGGAGCAGCTGGGACTGCTGATGCAAATACCCAGTGAATTTTGAGAAGTGTTTATGATTCCCTCAAGTCCTGGTTGGGTGTCTTTTCTTCAAAGTGAGTTCATCAAGAGTGATCAGCCACTTTTTAGCTTTAAAGTAATTTTAGAGCACACGAAAGTATGGAACTGGAACAAGGAAACCTTCTTCATAGAGCAGGAGCTCAGAGATGTGGGGTGAGGCAGAGCCAGCTGGACAGCAAATATTCCCAAATTCCTGGGGCATTTCTTCCCTCCATGCTCCCTTTTTGCCTTAGCAGCTTTCAGCACCATTCTGAGCTGCACAAACACTTGCATTAATCCTGTGGGTCTCAATAAAAGCCACCTTGCTTTGTCACCTCTGACTTTTACCTCTCTACCTGCTCCCTGCCACTGACCAGTCCTCACCAGGCTCTCCCAATTTTGTTGCACCTGGCCCCAGCACCCTACACCTGCCAGGAATTTCAGCAGGTGTTACATTTAAATGGAGGTGAGGAGAAAAAATCCTTTTTTTCTCCACAGGGTTGCACCTGATCCAAACAGCAGCCAGACCTTTTCCAGCTTGCAGCCTTTGTTTCTCCTACCTATTTCTTCCTATGCCAGTAAGTGCTCAGTGGGCAGGGGGAGTTGCAGACCATGGTTTTGTCTGCATCCAAAGCTGACCAAGGTTCCTCTAACTCATCCTGGTTCCAATCCTGTGTTTAATTTTTTCTGCTATGATTTGAGACCCAGAATGTTCTCGTTTTCTAGACTGACAAGCCACAGAGAGGCAGCCAGGTAGAGTCAGAAGACTGTTAAAATGATGTGACTGTGTCCCTTGGCTCAATTTATTCACAGGATTGAATTTTAGCAGGCTTTTCTCACTGTAGAATGTCCTTCAAGAGTCTCTGTTTCATTTATTTGATTTTTCAATAGTAGAAGAAAAATCAGTTTATATGTTGGTATATTACAGTGTGCAGATATAAGCTGGAAAGCAATATAAAACAATCTTGGGATTGCTTGTTATGGTATTAAGATTCCCAAATCTTTGTAATTCAATTTTTTCCCCATGATGTCTGAAAATGTTCTGGTGTTTCCCTTTCCTTGGGGAGCCCAGCCCTCCCTCCCCATACTATATACTGCTTTTATTGAAATTAGAGGCCACAGCAGCTTATTACTCTTAGGGGTGAATTTGAGTGGAATTTTGAAATGAGACACCAGTGTTTTCCAGCCACTCTAATGGTTGAATTTACCCTTTCCTCTGAATGGGAGGTGTGGGAGAAACAGGCTATTAATGCAGTTTCTCGTTAAGCAATTGTAATGGCAAGCTTTTAAAACTTGCCAGCTCCACTCACATCACACCCTGCTTCCCAATGACCTGGTTTTGATGTGCAGCAATTTGTGCAGAGGAAGCACTTTGGCAGAACCTGGCACTGTAGGAAGGAGGGGACCTGACTGGAGCATGATTATCATCTTCTCTTACGTTTTGACCACAGGTTGTCAGCAAATAGCCTTTAGAGTTTAATTATATGATGGAGTTTGCCGAGAAGTGTGAAAGACAAAAGAACAAATAAGTGATGGAAAGCAATTTTCCCCCCCTCTGCTTTACTCTGGGGCTGCCATAATTAAACTTAAAGTGCTGTTGCTTTGCTGGAAACGAAGTTAGGGAGGTGAATTGTAATTGCAAACACTGTTTGCTCAGTCACTCTTGGCAACAGCACCATGCTAACTCCGCCTTTGTGTCTCCTGTGAGTCCTCCAGATTGACAAAAACATCTTTTCTTATCCAATTTGTTATCACTGACTTCAGAAAGTCATTAAAGAATATCAGTGGAGCAGATTGGGATCTGGATTAAGAAATCAATTATTGCCAGGAAGTACCTTTGCAGGCACTAATTATGTCTCGACTGACATTTACGGGATCCTTTCAATGGGATGTGTGGTCAGTTTTTAAAGGCACAGGGCAGACATCAGTGCTATGTGTGACACCCACTGCTTTTCTGCTGTCTGTGTGCCACCCCATGCTGGAGCAGATGTGTGCTGCCATGACCATAAAAAATGAAATATCTACACATTCTGTGTTTTCATATATTGAAAAATAGTCATTGGCCTGTTGGTTTAGCCAGGAATGAAATGTTATCCTGGCTCCAGATAGGCAGCACAGGCTACATTTAGCAGGATGACTCCTGTCTCTCATGGCTGTTGTGCAGATTGACAGAGACAGATAGATTAGGTCTCCCCAGGAAGGAGCTGATAGAAATCCGAGAGGTGTATATGGGTTTAGACATCTGTGAAAGAGAGAAAGGCCACAGGATAAGTAATCCTGCTCTGAGAGATGGGAGCTGCTCCAGAGATCTGTGACAGAAGCAGCCTAGACAAGGATAATTTAATAGGGAATGGGGCAGTGTCAGGGGACTGTCTCAGGCAAGGTGGGGACAGGGCTTGTTGGCACTTCTTGCTTTATCTCTGATTGATAAACACTGTCAGTGCGATTGTCTGTGGAGACAAACAATGGATCTTTCTGCTTCATGTGGCCTCAGCTGGGAACATTATTAAATCTTAAGTTAAACTGCATCCCATTCCTAACCTCCCCTCTGTCAAATCTTGCTCAGGGAAATATTTGATGGGTATATTTGTGTTTTATGAGCCCTTCCCACATCTAAAATGCATAATAGCTTAATAACTGCCTTTACTGTAGGCAAAACCTCTTTGAAGAGAATGCTCAGCAGCTCCCCTGCCCCATGCAAACCCCCCCCACAAAAACACCACCCCAAACCAACAAAACATCCAAACACCCAAAGCCAAGATTGTGAAATAATGGTAAAAAATGTAAGAAACTGAAGAGAAAAGCTCAGTGAAGAAAGATATAAAGGAATTGTGGATTATGTCAGGGTAGATGCAATCAGTATAATTTGTGTAAGAACTAAGGAATTCCAGCACTCATTTATGTGGCCAATATCAAAATGACCTACAATAATTGTTTGGGAGACTTGTACAGAAAAATTTAAGTCAATAATTTCTATCTCTTTAGGACTCAAATCTCAAGGTTTTGCATTTGCTTTAGTTGCATTGCTGGTAGTTAACTGTAGAAGCATTTATGGCATAAATCACAGACAGATTTATGTTTCTTATGGTACATGTAAACCATCCTGAAAAGTCATGTCATACTTTTTATTTATTTGGCCGAATTTCTAACACTGTGCACTGAAATGCACTTTTAGTTGTTGATGACTAAAAATCAGGCTCTCAAGTAATCAACGTAGAGACAGAAATGCTGCTTAGAGCAATTTAGAATACTGAATTTAAAGTCCATCTCTATTAATAAGACATGGACCTGAAATTTAGCTGTCTGAAGATAGATTATCCATCATATAGGTGCCAAATAAAAGGGAAAATACCTCATTTTAGTTCTGCAAAAAATTGAAATGAATAAAACACCTGTGAATAGTTTCCTCTATGTAGTGACTCCCCTAACCTAGCATGGCGAGTGCTGCTTAATAAAAATTCCCAACTTTCTCAGCCTTTGTAGGGAAGTTCTATGTCCATGCTTTCCAGCAATGATTCAAGATTTAACTGTGGAGGGGCTCCTCAAACTTCCTTATCTCCAGTAAGTTATGATCAGTTTTACATACCCTTCATGTAGCCTAATATAGATAAATATTCCTCCTGGATTTGTAAATGAAAATTGTCCTCAAGTTCTGAATGAAATCATATTAACTTGTGAATGTTTCTAATCTATCAGCATAAATTGTATTTTTCCTTGAAACCACGAGTAAAAATCAGGGATACAGGACCATTCCTCATCAATTCTCAACCTCATGAAATCCAGCATCTTACCTTTGGGATAAATTTTTAGTTCAGTGCCTACTCTTGATTGTATGATTCTGAGACCTGTAATGTATGGATGGAACACATTACCTCAGAAATGTGCTGCAAAACTCACAGTGCAAATCTACATAGATATAAATGTACCTTTAAAAAGATATTTGAGAAAGAATTGTGAAGTCAAAAGGAGAAAATAAGTCCCAGCCTGTGTGTCCAACTCAGAGCAGTAGCAAAAGCTGAAATTGCCAGAATTATAAGATGCAAGATTAATGCAGGGTTTGTTTCTCAAGATCTAATGATCTCATTGAAATGGAGTCACATGGATTAATAGCAAGTTAAGAATTCTGGGGAAAATGGGAATTTGGATAGTTTTTTTCTCTTCAGGGTGTTTTTAGCTTATCTTGTCACATCTTGCAGGATGCTTGGTGGTGCAAAGGCACAGCTTTGCACCAGGCACCAGCTCCTCAGATACTGCAAGTGGGCATGCAGAAACCAAATGTTTGAGACTTTCAGCAGCAAACTCTGCATTACTGCCACATCTCAAAACATAAGAAATTTCTGTGGAAGGTGTGATGAGGGGAGAGGACAAATATCCATCTTCCTGAGAGAGGAAAAGTATAGCTGTAATTACTGTTCCAATGGTAACCATAGCTGTTGCAACTGTGATTAAGTGGTTGTGGCAGAGCAGAGGAGCAGAGTGATTAAAGATGCTTGTGGGCTCTGCAGGGATGTCAAGGTAAGGCTGCTGAGATGGATCCAGGTTCCTTCCTGTGCCAGCAGAGAGGAAGTGAATGAGGGGAATGTCTGCGGCTTCCTGAACTCTAATAGGTTCCGTCTCTTGAGAGATGTTTTTCATGGGTAAAAAAATGTCTGGGGCTCTGTTACTATTTGAGCAGATACAATTTTCCAAGAGAAACCAACAAAAGGAGCAGTTCTAAAGAGGTAAAGTATTTCCACTGGCTCCACAAGAACTTGAGAATAACAGGTATAGAAATTTCCAGTGTCAGGAAAATCCAGAAATGCCAGAGGCTTATGTACAAAAAGAAGACAGAGGAGTCCTGCAACTTTATTGGAATAAAAAGAGAGAGTTGACCATGGCACAAACCTGTCTGGGCTCTGCAACAAACCTGCTGCTTGAAGTTAGCAGAAACACCAAGACCTATTTCAAGGATGCTAACACCCATACCTTCACCCATCGAATTATTTGTAAACACATGAGATTTCTTCTCAATCCCTCCTCTTCTTATTTCTCACTTTGTCTTTACAAGCCTAGTTATGAACTGAAGTATTTTTAACAACCTGCAATACTTGAAACACCCACTCCTGACTTTTCCACCTCTGGTCCCTGCAAGAGGTGTGGCAAGTAAATCCAGAGAATAAAGCAGACACTGATAGGTCATATTAGCCCATTAATCACTAGAGGTCCTTGCCCATGGCTACTGAGGTTTCCCATCTTTTTCCTCCTGCTGAGAAGTCCAAATCTCCAGGGTTTTGACCTGAGTGTGGAATGTCCACCCGTGTCCAGCTGTCCTGGCTGGATGTTACAGACAGCAAAGTCCAGAGGCCGCATCCCTGCAGACTAGGCTTCCTGTTCAAGCCATCCCAAACTAACGCAAGTTAACATTTCTTTAAAAAAAGTTAAATTATAAAATAAATTTTTAAATACTCAAATGACCTCAAATAACCCCTGTGACCTAAAATAACCCCGATCAGGGCCTCAAATGAACTCAAATGACCCCAATGACTTGAAGTAACCCGGAATTTGACCTCAAACGACCCCTATGACCTGAAGTAACCCTGAATTTGACCTCAAACGACCCCTATGACCTGAAGTAACCCCAAATTTGACCTCAAATGACCCCAAGTAGGGTCTCAAATGACCTAAAGTAACCCCTGGAGAAGCAAAAAATTCTCAAATGACCTAAAGTAACCCCTGTGACCTCAAATGACCCCAATGACCTGAAGTAACCCGGAATTTGACCTCAAACGACCCCTATGACCTGAAGTAACCCTGAATTTGACCTCAAACGACCCCTATGACCTGAAGTAACCCCAAATTTGACCTCAAATGACCCCAAGTAGGGTCTCAAATGACCTAAAGTAACCCCTGGAGAAGCAAAAAATTCTCAAATGGCCTAAAGTAACCCCTGTGACCTCAAATGACCCCAATGACCTGAAGTAACCTGGAATTTGACCTCAAACGACCCCTATGACCTGAAGTAACCCTGAATTTGACCTCAAACGACCCCTATGACCTGAAGTAACCCCAAATTTGACCTCAAATGACCCCAAGTAGGGTCTCAAATGACCTAAAGTAACCCCTGGAGAAGCCAAAAATTCTCAAATGACCTAAAGTAACCCCTGTGACCTCAAATGACCCCAATGACCTGAAGTAACCTGGAATTTGACCTCAAACGACCCCTATGACCTGAAGTAACCCCGAATTTGACCTCAAACGACCCCTATGACCTGAAGTATCCCCGAATTCGACCTCAAATGACCTGAAGTGACCTGTACCAGTCTGAAAATAACCCAGAATGTCTGGTCCAGCAGCCCTCAGTGGTGTCATGACTTCATTCAGGCCATGGCACCCCATGGACTCAGGCACTGGCCATCTGGGGCTGTTAGAGGGTGAACAAGCCCTGCTGGCCACCCCTTGGCTCCCCAGTTCCCAAATCAGCTCTTGGGAATGGGAATCACAGAGACACGTTGAGACAAGGCTGATTAAGGTTTTTATTTTGTTTGAATTAAAAAAAAGGAGGGTGAAATAAAAGCACTTGGCTCTTGTTAAGATGTTCTACAGCAGATTTATATGATGATGATGAATTGCTGCTGGTGCCCTGCTGCTGTGGTGATTGGTTCTTCTTGTCTCCGTTCTCTGATGTTTTCTGTCCTACAGCAGCAATCCCGAACCCAACGCTGTCCTTTGGGGCCTCTGGAATACCCATTCCTGGGATGGTCTGTGCTGAGCATGCAGGGGTTGCTGGGCCAGCCACGATGGGGTGTTTGTCCACTCGTTCCCAGTTAAATTCACTTCAGCTGCTGGGATCCTCCTGCAAGTGTGTTCCTGAGGTCCT
The DNA here is from genome assembly GCF_031753505.1 of Anomalospiza imberbis. Lineage (NCBI taxonomy): Eukaryota > Metazoa > Chordata > Aves > Passeriformes > Viduidae > Anomalospiza > Anomalospiza imberbis. The sequence goes on from NC_089682.1 coordinate 32,781,532, forward strand.
GCAGAGAACCAGTCATGTCATCATTCCCATGCCATCCGGAGTTCTGTCCACGAGAGCCCGGAGCAGTGCTGACAATAGATAAGCATCTCGTGGTAGGTGTTCCCCCTCTCACTTCAGGTACCCAGGCTGCTAAAGAGGAGGGGGTTTCTATCCCATGTTCCTGAAAGAAAAAACAGAGGTTACCTCGTGGAGTGTATCCTCTCTCCCTGGCTGGGGGACATGTGCTCCTAAAGGCAGAGACTTGCTGGTTCTGGTGAGATGTGGTAAATCCCTTCCTGAAGCTCCTTTCTCAGTTTCTGGTGGCCTTCTTCAGTCAAGCTCCAGACGTGCTCAGGCAGCTTTGTTTCCATGGACAAGACATGGGTGCACAGCAGGGCAGTGACAGCATGCTTGTAAATTCTCAGCTTGCTGACCAGGGCTCCCACCTTGTCCTCTCCTTCCCTCCACTGCAGCATCTCCAGGTAACAGGAGGATCTCTCTGGTCCAAGGTGTGCAAATCTCAACCACTTCTCTGACATGCACTGTACACCCTTGGGGCTCTTAGGGAAAAATGATCTCCTTGTTCCACTGTGCTGCATTTCCCCTGGTGCACCTGGAGGTCTTCTTTACAAAGGCATCATCCCTTACCCTCACCAGCAGTCACCACCAGAGGCTGAGAGTTTCCTGGGTTTTCCTGATCCCCTGGGCATTGACCACATCCCAGGACAGGGATCCCAGCTGCCTGGCCTCACTCCTGTCCACAGGGGTGTCACTGGCTGTGGGGTCCCAGAGGCGGAGCAGCCAGGCCAGGACGGACTTGTTGCTCTGGGGGGTCTGGCAGCCCACCCAGGGACAGAGAGAGAGTGAGGCAGGCTGTGTATACATGGTGCCTGCTGACTTTCTCCTTCTCTCCTCCTCCTCAAGAAGATGTTGTGCCACACCAGGTCATGTTGTGCTCCCAGGCAGGGTGTACACGATGCAGGCTGTACAGAGAAGACAAAGCAGAACTAACAAGAAGATTATGCCATCTCTGACACCCAGAGAGAGCTCAATATTTTCAAAAACTGCTGTGTCAGGTCTGAAAGGCTGGAAGAAACCATTCTCTACTCTTACCCCCAAGTGCTGGGTGTGATTTTTGAGGAAGACCCAGATATAGCAGCCCAGACTAGGACAAACAAACAAAACTGAATGTATATTATGAATGATCACTGCCTCAGAGGTTATCATGCAATAGACATAATAAACCAATAAAGCAATTTTCATACCATTCCCTGGTCTCAACACGAGCATTACTGCAGGCAGGTAGTTCCCCTGTGCAGAAAAATAGAGAGCAAGGTATAAGACCCATGTAAGCATGTTGAACATCATGGTGAATTGGTGTTTGAAACAGGGACCAAAAATAAAAAGGTGGCTGGACAGGAACAAACGCAGATCCAAACCAATGTGGTTAATCCGATGTTCTCCCTTTATTGTTTACAGACAGTAGTTTTTATACACTTCTAGATAGTTTACAATCGTGAGCACACTCTCATTGGCAAGCAAACATTGTTTGTTCCTGTTTTAAGGTGGCTAAAGTTTCACACTACAGGCCGATAGTAATTCACACCTAGATAGCTCAGTACATTCGGTTATGCCTTAACATAATTTCTGACTGCGCCCCAAACTTATTCTTAACTGCGCCACAGGGTCCAAGGCCTCTGAGGCCCACATCTGAGGCCTAGGCTGGGGTAGCTCAACCTTCACTTTAAACATATAAATCACGCACATCCAGATCGTGACCCATTTCTCTCAGAAATTGCTCTACAGTGTTCTTTTGTAATACAAAATTGTAAATCTGACTTCTCTCAGGATTGGCCCCACACCGGGTGCCAAAGTATGTACTAGTCTGAAAATAAACCATTGGGAGATTCCAAGTCAGAACTACAATTTAATAGGGAAATTAAAAGAAATACAATAATACAGAAACACTGACAGAGTCAGGATACATACAACCTGGCACCCTGGGGGTCAGAGTGGTGGTAGCAGTCCTATTGAATGGTGGCTGCAGTCCTCCTGGAGTGACAGATGTGGTTCTGTTGAAGCAGTGATCCTGTGGAAGGGTCTGGTCTCCTTCTGAAGGTCCAGTGGTGTTTTTGTAGCTCTTGTCCCCTGGGAATCCTGCAGAAAAGGCTGCTCTGGTGTTCCAAAAGCCCCGTTATATCCAGGTAGGTGTTTGGCTCCTCCCCCTGGGCAGAGCATCTCACAATGGGATGATGGAATTTATGAGGCATGCAGTGAGACTTGGTAGTCCATTAACAGAGAGAGATAGCCTCCCAGGGACTGCAATGACCTCAAGAAACCTCAAATGACCTCAAGAAACCCCTACCAGAGCTTCCAATGACCTCAAGAAATCCCAAATGACCTCAAGAAACCCCTGTGACCTCAGGCAACCCCTGGGGTTCTGCACCCTCAGCTCCCGGGGAGGAGCAGCCTGCAGCAGCCCAGGTACCAGAACCAGAACCAGGTCCCAGAACCAGACTGGCAGGGGCAGGGAGGCAAGGCAGACTCTTCCACAGCTTCCTTCCCTGCCTAGTCCCTCCATGCATCTACCTGAGGAGCTGGCTCCTCAGCAGCAGGATCTGAGCAAGCCAGAGAACTCACCAGGCTCATGGTAGCCCTTCAGGTTTGCCACACACAGTCAGTACAGAGCCTTAAACTGGGTTAAAAAAAACCAAAGTGATTAATATAGTTCCACAGAGAAAAACATGTAAAACAACTCAGTGGACACAAGACTGCTCATGTCTCGTCCTTCCTGGCCTCTCCCAGCCCTTTAGCACGTGTTTGAAGGGAATGGGCAGAGGCAGCATGGATATAACACGCAGAGTGCTCATTCCCATCCACACACATTCACCAATAGTGCTGGAACCAAATGCACCTGCTCATCCTGCCCACTTAGCAAAGGAACAGCTGAACAACTGTTCCCCCTTTGGCATAAGATTCCCATGAGAGAGAGAAGTTCCTGTGTCTACCAGGAAACACTTCTTGGTCCAGCAAGGGCTCCGGTGTGGTGAGCCCGGGTACAAGAGCAGATCCTGACACCCTTAACAATCCACTTCTAATGTTCTTTCTTACAAATGGCACACTGACTCCTTCCCAGTCACTGTCCTGGTGGCTGCCCCCTTCCCTTTGGTCCTGGGGCTCCCTGCAGTTTTTCCAGTTGGGTACTGTAAAAACTGTGCCATTATCTTTGCCTGTACCCTTACCTTTTCCTCATCCCTTCTTCCTCATCTTTCATATACCTGAGATCCCTTTTCAACGAATTCCTGGGAGACTCAGCCTCCTCCCCACCCCCTGCATGTGGGCTCTCACCCTCCCACAGCCACCAAACTCTGTAAAACCACTCAAACTCCCCAGTGACCCACACAAAATCCCTTCGTGTATCAGGCCAGGCTTTGGTGACACATTGTCACTTACATGGCACACCAAAGGTGGTCCCTGTACCTCACACCACAGCCTGTCCCTGTCCCTCACAGGGCACACCAAATCCAGTCCCTGCCCAGCTGCAGTGCCCAGAAACCCCAACACCCCCCTCAGACCCATCCAGCCCCGGGCCTCCCTGCCAGCACCACAAGCTCTGTGCAGCACCACAAGCTCTGTGCAGCACCAAAAGCTCTGTGCAGCACCAGGTGCCTCCACCGTGGTACCAAAATGTCCCAGGGACTGCCGGGGCTGTCGGAGCAATACCTCCCTGCTTTCCCTCTCCTGGAAGCCGGCGGTACAAACGACTTGCAGCTGGCCTCTATTAGCCTGCAGGTTTTGAAGGCAGAGAACTTCCCAGTCCTCGCTGTTCTTTCCTTACCACACCGCCTCCCGCTGCTCTTTGCTTGAACCATGTTTCCCCACACTCCCCTCGGACAAATGCTTCCCCAAACCATCACCTCACGGCCCGCTCTGGGCGTGGGCAGCCGCGGCATTTTCTCTTATCGCCCCCTCTCGGTACCCACCGGCTGAGACACCGGGGAGGCGCAGCCTTCCCCGGCCGCCTGCCTTCAATAATTCCCCCTCGAACCTACTATTTTACCCCAAAGTTCAGAAGTTCAGGTTTGTGCAGACCCACTTCTCTGTTTCAGGAGCCGAGCTGTCTGGGCTCGGCAGCAAACCTGCTGCTTGGAGCTAGTAGAGACATTAAGATCCATTTCAAAGATGTTAGCGCCCATATCTTCACCCATCAAATAATTTTTACAGACGTCAGCTTTCCTCTCACCAGCAAGCAGCTCCTGGAGTTTTCTTGTGGAACCACTTATTTATTTGTGGGCTTATTACAATGTGAGTGGGCTGGAAAGTTAAATGGCAATCAGTCCTTCAACCAAATACATTTATCTGCACAGCATGAGTCTCCTTATCCTTTTGGTTTTATTTATTTATGTATTTATTTTGTGTTTAATGCTTCTCCAGTCCCCCAGGTGCAGAGCTGAGGCAGCGCAGGAGCGGTCCCGACTGTTCTGCGTGTCTCTAAAGAATACATTAGAGCTGCCCCGCACAAAAGGGGGCACCCCCCGAGACAGCAGCCCCGTTAATTACCCCGCCGCTTTCCCTGCCATTCATCCCCCGGCGTGTGAGGAAGACCAGGAGCAATGACAGATGGGCGAGCACAAAAGCTGTGAAAAGTCAGAGATGCTCAGAGGTTTTTGCAAGTGTGATAATGACCTGGAGATGATCTGATTTTTGTAAAGAGAGGCTTGTTCTGCAATTGTCATCACCACAGTCTCACGTCAGAAAAGGCTGGCTTTTTAAATTTATGCATCTCCTCTGCCTTTCTTGTGTTCTGCCAGTCACTTTTCCCATACTTCTACACAACGCAGAGTACAAACACTAATTCTAATTCCCAGTGTGTCCAACAATCAGAGCAGGATGAGTTGGGAACAAGTTTTAGTCCAGATTTTTTCTGCTGACTGTATGAAATTTAATTCCTATTTCTTCTTCTGTAAAACAGGAAAGATTCATCATTGCAGATTATTTTTAAATGAATGGTGATGTACAGGTTGGCAGTAGAAATAATATTTGTTTATCATGAAAGCTGAAGTTTGATCGTACTTTGGTGTTTTGCCTTTTATTATGAATGCCACGATTTTGTATGCTTAGAAAGCTCTCAAAAACCCATCCTTTTTTCATGCAAATTTATTTAATACATTTGAGTCAGTGCAGAATACATTTAAGAAAGCTTTTAGTCTTCCAGTTTAATTGTTTTTGGTCTGGAAAATAATTTAAAAACTACTATTATCTTGCATTTTGTGTTCATTTTATTTGAAAACAAACAAGCTTTAAACAAATATGTAAACCAAAAAAAACAGTTCAAGTAACTGAATAAGCCACCAACAACCGTTTTAACATCTGCTGCCAGTTTTAGTTGTTTATTTAGCAGTTGAGATGAACATGGAGGAAATATTTGGTGTAAGGAGTTACCTGTGGTTTCACTTAGACAGAGCCTCTACTGCATTTCAGATTGAGCTCCTTTTCTTTATCCCAGGCACATTAGACCAGGGTCTTAAAATTTTCCTACTGGGGTCCACATTAATTGTGTGCTGTTTTACTTCCCAGCTTAATACCCGTAATTTCACTCAAAGACTAACAAACTCATCTGAAGCTGAAAAATATCTTAGAAACCATGTTAGGCTTTCATTTTCTTCTATCATCTTGATTTATGGATACTGAATAGAGTTCAGAATATGAAATACTCGTATCAATAGAGTAGTAAGAAAAAAAAGTAAAAAGGAAAAAAAAAAAACCCATACCTGTGTTCTGTCACAAAGATTTGCAGTTTTTTTAGTTATATCAATAAATTACCTTCCCTGAATAATTGAAGCCTTATCTCCCAACATATTGCAGTTAGTGTGGATGTTTAATTTATGTAAAGTGAACACAAGCACCCTTTTCTTCTGCTCTAGGAGGGATTTTTCATGGCACTGTCAGCATTAGAGCAGTGAAGATCACAGAATCCCAGAGTGGGTCAGGTTGGAAGGGACCACTGTGGATCATCTGCTCCAACAGGGCCATCCCAGAGCACATGGCACAGGATTATGTCCAGAAAGTTCTGGAATATCTCCCGTGAAGGAGAATCTTCACCTCTCTGGGCAACCTGTCCCAGTGCTCAGTCACTGCACAACTAAGTCCTTCCTCATATTCAGGTGGAATCTCCTGTGCATCAGTTTCTGCCTTTTCCTCTTGTCCTTGCTTGGCTCCTGACATCCTCCTGACAGCCTCCCCTCTGATCCTGGTGGACATTGAAGTCCCCCTCTCAGTCACCTTGATGTCCCGAGCTCTGAGCAGAACTTCCAGTCCTAGCTGCTTGCATCATCACACCAGGATGTATGCTCTATACATCAGGGAATAATCCAACACACTGCGTGTAAAAGTACACGGTCTTGGCCACTTTCACTGGCCTTAGGGTTATGCTGTCATTTCATACAGAAGGTTGGAAATGGTATTTAGCAGTCAGAGCTTCCAAAAATCATTAAAATTTAATTTGCTTTTGGGGAGGGAGGCGTAAAGCACAGGAGATTATGTTCAGTTTATGAGCCCTGACCTTTCCTGCTTAGCCATTTCTCCAGTTTAATTTTGGTTCATGAAGTGCATATTTCATATGGCTCTGGTTATTATTACCTACTTCTTATTTTATTATTACTTGAATGTATATGGGAGGCTATCATTTCCTTTATTGCTGTGGGAGACAGCATCCTGCATCAGGCAGGAAGTGCATGGGGGAAACAGTTAAATGTTCTCCGTGCTGAGACTGCAGCCAGCTTCAGGAGAGGGAGCTGAACAGATGCTCTGCACCTCCAGACGTGTTCCTGCCATCAGTGCTGAGAGGACATCAAGGTTTTTAATAGCAAAATGTCTGGGCTCCCTCAAGCCCTGCTGATTTCCCAACCATCTGAGCGGATGTCCAGACCAGTCACTTAAAGACTCTATTGCAGCTGAGTGATGTTTCCCTTTTTCCCAGTGCTTTTGTAGCTGCTTAGTAATGATCATCATGGGTCACTGTTTATTATCCCAGCTTCACAGCAATGTTGTTTTTCACAGCCCCCCACATGACTGTTTTCATTCCATTCTCTCTTTCCTTTTTGGCTTTGAACTCTTCTTAATCCAGGACAGAGAAAAAGTGCCAAACAATCAAAAAATGCAATGTCCCCAGCCAAAATAATGTGCCTGGCTAGTAGTCAGATCCCTAAAACTGAGTAGAAAAATGTGGCCCTATCTCTTAATGTATCCAATTTCTTCCAAACTCTCTCCCCCAGCTGCCCCTAAGCAGAACTGAGCAAGCAGGCAAAGATAAACCACCCGATTAAAGGGACTTTAAGCTGTGAAGTCCTTGTACCTGCACCCATGGTCAAATCTCCCAAGATAAAAGGAGCCAGAGAGGGCTCAAGACTAACGAGCAGGTCTAAAACATGCAGCTGGAAGAACACTGAGTAAATGTATCATGGTGTCGAATAAAATGTAGATAATGGCACGGCTGCTCTGTTCATTGTGCAGTGTGTGTATGTGCGGGAAGGTCTCCTTTAAGGAGAAAAGTAGAGGGGAAGAGTATCAGAACCAGCAGTGCTTGCAAAAAAATCTGTTCTTTAGCCAACAGGCTTCCATCTTACCATTTAGCATTTCCCAGCAAATTAATGATGGGGGAAAGGTGAAAGGAACTCAGTAAATAAGTCTGAAATCAACTCTTGCAGTGCCTCATGGAGCTGCAGGCAGGTGATTAAAGGCCTCCTTTCATCAATATTTGATTTACACCAGGGGTTCTTCATTTTAAGTAATTTCTCCCTGTGTCTTGACAGGTGGGTTGGCTGCACAGCAGCCATCAGCACACAACCCTTCACTGCTGGAATTGTGATTGGCAAACTGCACACGGATTTGTGCTGGGTTTGACCACCTGCACTCACAACAGAACACACAAGGCTCTTCAAAGCAGCAGCACCTATAGAGGTGCAGATATTTGGAGTTACAACAGGACAAAGTGCACCAAAATCCCTTGGAAATCACTTTTCTTTGGGAACTGCTGTTATGATGTTGTAAGATCAGCCAAAACCCATCTTTAGTCAATTTATGTGTGCCTCACCTGGCCAAGAATGGTAAGAGTACAGAGCTTACATAGCTTGGTTGAAAGGATTTTAATCAGCAATAAGCATAGCAGACAAATAGTTGGTGCTCTGTGAGGTCTGCAGCCTCTTGTATCTGAATTACTTTTTGTTAAAATCTCCCTGTTTCAAATGTGTCAGGAATTCATTCTCTCTCAGAAAAATAATTAAGTGTAAAATTGAGGTGGTTTATAATTCATAAGCAAATGTCTGAATTGGGAGCTGACAGTGGAAAATTTGTGAGGAGCTAGAAGGCTTTGCTTTTCTAATCTAGTTTAGTAAATTCCATGTCACATTATAACAATGTTTGTGGACATTTTATTGACATCTAGCTGCTGTGCAGGGCTTGGGATGATGAAGCTTGAAGCAGCAGTGCCTTATTAACAAGGAGCTCTTTTGGAGAAACTCAGAAATTGGAGAGCTACACAGGACTTTGAATTAGCCACTGATCACCATTTATTTGTGAGAACGTTACAGGTGAACCCTAAGGAGGTTTTTCCCCCACTGCTTTTGGCTGAGGCTGTCTTGGAGTAGGAGGAGAGCATGAACTTGTTTAATTCACTCAGTGTTGTTTGGTTTGAGCTGAGAGACTCCGTGAGGGGCACGGGACAGAGAACAAAGCCTTCCTCTTTCCGTAACTCTGAGAATGTGCTGCTTCCCTCTGCAGCCAAGTTCAACTTCAGCACAGATGTCCTCTGTAAATATAACCAAGTGTCCTTCTGCCTCTTACTCCCTGAGCATCTATGTCAACTGTGCTCACCAGTTCTCATGTAGAAATCTCTTTGTTTAAGCAAGTAGTGGGAATAAATGTCTAGGAAGTTAGCAGAGTCCCCATCAGTGAAATTCTGCAGGTAAGTTCAAACAAACTTCTGTGAGGAATGGCACAGCTCAGTCTGATTTTGCAGATTTCTCTGATTTCACGGAAAGGATTATTTCTATGATGCAACTGAGTAAGCAGGCAGTGTCAAAACTTGTGATTGCCATAACCATCAGGGAGTAAACAACCCAGATATTTAGGATTTAAAATTGCCCTTAACTCTATTAACTGCAGAAGCATTGACAAAGCAGTCCAACACTTCTAAAAGTAAGAAAACAAACAAAACCTGGAAATTGTCTTGATTTAAGCTGAATTTTTAACATTGCTTTCCAAAGTTGTTCTCATCCTCCACTACCAGTGTGCTATGCAGCCTCAGAGACTGGGTCAATGAAGGGGCACATTGTGCATCTTCAAAAGAGATCAATTGCAATCCCCTGAAGACTGGGCTGCATTACCATTACACAGGATCACTAATCAGCAACAACTTGCTATCCTGCATTGGACATGTGTTACTTATCTCCCTGCATTAGCCCCTCTTTCAAAAATCCCACCAATCTCCAGCTACCTATGGGGAGGATTGAATCAGATTATGTTTTTACCCTGCTGAACCTGGGGTAAAGCGTGACTCCGACATTGGGGGATGCTGGAGTCTGAAATAAGCAGGAATTTCTCTCTTTTTTTCTCATTTTGCAAGGGAAATAGAAGTAGTGAGAACTAAACTAGCTTTTATTAGGTGCAGAAATTTGAGTGATAAAATTTATCCACATTCAAGGTGTCCTTCATAGTAACATTAGGCAACATTTTCAGGAAGCTGACAACTGTAACTGTGTACTTATGTGACTTTTAGTTTAGTTATTAGATGCCCACTTGTGGTGACATTTTGCTACCTGCTCGCTAAATATATTTACATTCAGCCATTTCTTTTTTAAACAAGAGGAGAGAAAAATGGGAGGAGTACAAAACACATTGACCTTTCAAGATTGCTGGGATTAAAATACAAACTTTATTAATCACATGATTTGTTGCAGTCACCACAGGGACAACTGCACTTCCAGCTCATTGCCGGCATCCTCTGGAATAAATAACCCCCAAAATCTACCACCCTTCAGCTGACTCACACTCTGTTCCCACCACGCACAGGCTGGGCTTCCCTGTGATTTATCACTGCTGCCTTAGCAGCCCTGGGCTCATTGTGTCTAGCCCTAGAAAAAATATTCATGATAACTAACTACTAAATTACCTCCGTGAAGTAAAACTTGGATGTAGAAGGGAACCACAAAGAAGCAGATACAATTCCAACGAAGGAATGGTCTGTATCCATGCCAGCTTCCTTCCCCCTCTGGTTTGCCACTTCTTTTTAATTTCTCCTTGTCTCTTGTCCCTGTGGTTTGCCTTCTTAGTCAGGCTGCAAAAACTGCTGCCTGTGTCCACCTGGAGAGCCCACAAGCTTGAACCCATCCCTTTCCCACGGCCTCACCTCCCCACCTCCCCTCTGAGACAGCTTTTAATTAATCTAGGGAGCCTTTCCATCCCTGAGCTACCACTCTGATAAAACAGGGAAACCCTGGAAGCACGTTCCCCTGACAGCAGCATGGAAACAAGATCCCCTGCACTACCAGACCACATATTCATAAAATAGTTACACCGAAATGCTGCAGTGAACCATAGATCAATAATGTTTCTCTTAGCAGACTCCTTGATCAAAAGAATAAATGGTTGCAGGTATGGCACTGATTCAAAATTCTATTTTCATCTGTGTACTTGGATACATGTATTGTATTCTACAGTGGATAAATGCAGTGTTGAACTGCTGGGACCAGCAGAAATATTGTTTGTCTGTCATGATGATGATACCAGCAAATATTAAGTGGTTAGCAGTATGCAAAGTCCATAAGTACTAATCTGTCATCTTGCAGCAAATGGGGCCTCAATACCATATGTAAAGATTGTATCATAATAATTTCCTCAGTTTTCCCAGGTGTATGAGTGATTTTAATACCACTTGTTCTAAAAGTTAGGGAATTTGCTAATAAAAAGTAATCTTTATGAATTTATTCATAAGTCAGATACGGCACAGGAATTTAAGTTCTGTAAGAAAAAAGTGTTTCTAGAAAAAAGATAATAATGAATAAAAGAAATCCACAGTTATATAATTTTCTTAGTGAGGAAGGTGTGTTTGAAAGTCAAAAGCTTGCTTCTGCAAGTTGGAAATTGAAGTCAATTCTCTTCCTACCTCCATTGCCCTTAGGCTGGGGAAAGTCTTATCCTGCTTAAAGTAGATGACTTTGAGAAAAGGTTTGGTCAGCCTCCTTAAGAGCCAGTTGATCTTCTGGGCTGAAGTTTATGAGTTAAGGAATGGATGTAGTGATCTCTTTTCGACAAAGTCAAGGTGTTCTGTCTTGGGTAGAGTGTATTTTTCCTTTTTAAATTTTATTTTAAGTATAGAACCCGTTTTTAAACTCAGTCTGTAAGATAATTTTGATAAAGTCAATGTTCTGGGTTTTTTTCATCCTGCCCTGGTAGCCACTGTTCATTGCACAGAGAACTTTCTGCAGTGCACAGCTGGAAATTGTGTCCTGTTTCTTCATCCTGTCCCACTTTGCTCTGTCTTGTTGAAACGAGGGGTTTGTATTTTGTTACTACATATGGAAAATAAGAATTCAAATTGATTTTCAATTAGAATGGGACCAGGGAAGCTATAAATACATTAATGTCCACCAATTAATTTTCACAAACATGTTCCAATATCCCACATAGCACAGGCTCACAGCTGCACTGCTGTTTCCATGGTGGTTAAACAACGAGGCTGTGCTGTACCTGATGTGGTCAGAGCAGTTTTGGTGTGCAGTGTCTGCACAAATGGAAGGCCCAAAGCAGCCATAAAACAGGTTTAAAGCTCGGTAACATCTGAACACTGCTTCCTGCCTCTAGTTCTCATTTTTATATTTGGCATGAGCTGCCATGACCTCTGCTGCTGTCCTTTAACGGGATAACTTTACAGCAGTGTGGCTGATTTGGCCTCAGATGTCTCAAACTTCTACTGAATTCCACGTGCACCATATGTGCCTGTAATTGTGCATATTGATTTAGTGCTGTGGGCTCTAATCCCACTCTCTCCACCTTCCCATCCCAAAAGAGCTCACGGAGTTCACTTGCACTACTTAATTAAAGACTTTATTACACATAGCTGGCTGTAACCAGGGTTGTTAGAGCCTCTCTCCCTTCCCCCTCACCCTGATTTTTCTACCAGTAAATGTCCATAAGTTTCTATTGCAAGTGCCTAGAATAATTAATCCTAGCTTGAGCATTCCAGACTGAAGAAATGTATATCTTAAAATCAGGTACGTAGCTTTAGAGACATGTAGACTTCTCCTAGTAGCAAGTCACTTGGAAAATCAGTCATATTTTAATGGGCTTAGTACACAGAAGTGCCTTTTTCCATGGAAAAATTATTAGGGATATGCAAGTTTTATAACTTGAAAGCCCCCGAATTAAAGGCAGGTTCTGCAAGAAGAGTACAAAGAAATATTTTGTTCCTCTGTTCTTCTGTTTGAGATGGTGATGGACCTCTCCTTCCCCACTTAATTCCTACATTTCTGTAAAAACAGACCCTGATTCTAAAAATTTCATTTTAAAACAAATAATTTTGTCAGGTAAAAAAAATTCATTACTCATCTTCATATTTAACTTGTTTGAGGTGCACACAAATATTCCCTTTCCTTGTAGTGAAGAGGAAAAATGTTACTTCTACATTTGGTATTTTGGCACCTTCAAAACACACTCATCAGAACTAATATCTGTATAATTACCAGTTGCATTTAAAGCTCCAGAAAAGTCTTGTCACTACAAATTCTGCAATACAAAATTTATTGTATTTATTATTCACTTTGTCAAGGAATGGTTGGAGCCCAGCTTTCCGTACCAAACAAAACGAACCAGATGACTGTAAAAACAGTTTATTTCTTTGTTTTTTCACTATTTATTGCTCATTGCCTCTTTTGCTGCCTTAACCATCAATCCATTTCTGAACTTTCACTGTCATAGGAGCATCATTAATGCTGAGACATAATAACCATAATAACCAGTGAGGTTTTTTTCCCTGAAACAAAAAAAGAAATGCTGTTCAGTCTACAAGATGCAGCTTTGCATTCATCCTTTGCCATAAATAAAAATAAAAAAAAGAAAATATTTTAACCACTGGCTGTGCTGAATCTTTTAGTTGTATACATATTCAGTTGTTGACATACTCTTGAGGCACATCATCAATTATGGCTTTCTGTGTTAAAAAGATGGGACAGTGACATGTTTTCTGTAGGTAAACACCTTCCATAGATTAACAGGGGAGTCTATAGAGAAAAAGCATCTACTGGTTTATAAAAGAAAGGGTTAAACATGGAGAAATTTGGTTTATTCTCTAATGCTACATGTGGTCTCTGAAAATCAAAGCAGGAAGCATCATGGAGCTTGGAAAATGATGAAACCACAAGTCATTTTTAACTAATTCCTCTATGCCCTGTCACTGAATTTTACAAGATACAGCAGAAAAAACCCACCATGTGGTTTCATTTAAACATCTGCTGGCTCTCCTAGGGGAACCCCATGAAGCAAATGAGTGCAAGGAGGACAGGATTTGGAGTCTTGCTTGGTACTGATGTATCCCATGATCCTTACTGTGCTGGAACCCAAAATCCAGTAGTTCAGGGGGATCCACAGAGGCGGCAGGGAAGTGGAAATGTAATTCCATGCCAATGAAAATATGGAGGAAGAATCGGTGTTCTCTTCACTTTCTTGCCCCTACAGTTACCTCTGGCTGTTGTCAAGACCTAGATCTAGGTTAAAAGGTACCCTGGAGGTCTTGGCTAATATTTTTTTTTCCTCTGTTAAATTAAAATATCTGCTTTGCCACATTTCTGTTTCATATCTCTGTGATGAAAATATGAACTTGTTCAGAGCACTTATCACATAGATAAGCAGGTAATTTATATCAAGATCATGACAGCTTCTGAAGGTGTTTGTGTACAGAGCCTTTTGCAGGGGGGTCCACATTTCTGGGTGGGCCTTTGTGTGTGGTAATGATTTTGAAAGCTGCAGAACAACTCTGAATTAGGGGATTTTTTTTTGTTTTTATTTTTTTTGGGGGGGGGTATATGTCCATTTTAGTTTGACTGGCTCTTGAAATAATCAGGATTTGAGTATTTTTTTCAGTTACTTGTCCAGCATTTTGTTAGTATAAACCTTGAGTAAATAAGATCATGAACCTTCTAAATTTCTGAGGAAAAAAGTTGGCTAGCAGGCAACATTTAGTTTAGGCTCTTGAAATAATCAGGATTTGAGTATTTTTTTCAGTTACTTGTCCAGAATTTTGTTAGTATAAACCTTGAGTAAATAAGATCATGAACCTTCTAAATTTCTGAGGAAAAAAGTTGGCTAGCAGGCAACATTTTAACAGTCATTTGTGAATAAAAATAGAGCTGATAGATTATGAATTAGAAATTGCTATTTTCCATAATATACATAATCCTATTACTTTTTATGCCATTATTTTTTCCCAATAAATTAACAAAACAATCTAAGAACAGTTATGAGAACTTAAGAAACTGTGTTCTTGAGAATGATGCAAATGTTAATGACAACAATAAAGTCCTACATTGGTTCTTATAGATCACTGATAACATTTTCCTTCTGCTTGTTTTGAATTACCTTGCAGAATTATGGCACGGGCATCCAGCTATGCTGCTGAGGAAAAAAAACATGTTTCCTTTTTAAAATTACTGATTCAAAGATACTGAAAAGATCACTGAAGTTAGTTAAAAAATCTGTAACAAGATTTAGGCAGTTGGTCCCCTTCTAGAAGAATTGTTTCAGTTGTGTCTATAGGACTATGGTACAGACACTTCCAAATATGTTCAGTCCGAAAGTCTTACAATATTAATTTAGAAATAATGCAATTGCCTTTTCGTCGGCAACATTTGTAAGATTTTTGCAGTGAAATATTTTATAAGGGAAGTATTTACCTAAACTTCATTTGTTACTTTGAAGCTTTAGAGATTCAAGTCTTTTTTTTTTTACTCTTAAAATAGCACAAAATATGAATAAGTTTGTCAATATGAATAGTTCTGAATGTAACAAACAGGACTTCCAGAACAGCAAAAGCCACTTGCAGCCTTCCCTGTCATAAATGAGGGGGAACAAATGTTGCTCAGGTCCAGTTTAAATGATGTAGGACTCATGCACTCTGAGCACCCTCTAACAGCAAGGATTAAACTGTGGTACAGCAAGGATTAAACTGTGGTACAGCAAGTCTGTCAGGGCAAAAAAGGACGGAGCACACCCTGACAAATGCATGCCCTGCTTAATTTCCAATAATTCCAGAGGCTGATGAATTCTATTGCCAAGGGATTTCACTATGTAAATCTCCCTGGCTAAAGCTTTGCTGAATTTTATAAGAACAGAGCGTTGTCTTTGTGTTGCTAAACACAATAGTTAGTGGGTCTTGCGACCTCACTCTCCAGGGATTGGATCTTTAAAAAAAAAAAAAAAACAAAAAACAACCCACACCACGAGGAAGAAAAGCTCCATAAATGCACTGTGGAGCATAAATGACGCCCTAGAAATCCCCTAAACCAACCTAGGAGTTGACAATAAAAAGTTACAAATGCAAGAGGAATTTTGTCAGGGCGTGAATAGCTGCTGCCTGGCTGTGGGGATAAAAGGAGCAGGGTGCTGGAGGTGACAGCTCAGCAGCCGCTCGCTGTCCTACAGGAGAGTGCCTGGCCCTTAATAGAGTAGTCAGAGGACAGCAAGAGCTGAGGGCTTAAAGGAGTTAATGCACCAAAAGGGTGAGGTCACCCAGGCACGCTGTGGGGTGATTTCTAAAGCAAGATACAGAATGAATCACCAATTTCTTTGTGCAGCTCTTCCTCTCAGCCTCATAGCTGGAGCATGGTCATTCCTGAGCAAGTATGGTGGTTTTGGTGTGAATTAATCTCCCTGTGGCTGCTCAATCACTGGCCATGCCTCATCTTCTGGGTTTCCCTTTCCTGACAGCAGCAAGTCCAAGTCTTGGTGGCTGCAGAGATCAAATCTTGAAAGTTGAGCCTTTAAATTTGAAAGCTAAAGCTGGCTCACTTTGTAAAAATTCAGAAAAAAATGTCAAAAAAATGCAATTACTATAAGCTAAAATTTCAGCTATTTCTTGATTAACTCCAAAAAACTTGTATTGCTTTGCAGAATAATTGCAGAATAAAGATTGTCTATCTTATTTCTTTGTTTGTTTGTTTGTTGTTTTTCCTTTTTCCCTTTTTCCCTACATGTCTTTCTAGCTAGAGGAATGTGAGAGATTGGCAGAGCTGGTGAACTCTTTGATAGGAGAAGGGAAAGTCCTAGACAGAGGTAGAAGGAGATGCTGCTGGAGAATCTATTTGCAGACAATTTTTAACTCACAGTTTGAGAGGTATCTGCTTCTGTTCACTCCTGTCTCAGTTCTTAGAAATGCTGAATTCAAAAGGCTGAAAAACAGCACTTTTTTTCCTGCAGTTTAGGACAGAAGAAGTAGTGGCTTAAACTCCTTTCCAGCCCTTTACTTTCAAATCAGTATTAGGTTAAATATAAATCATATTACTCATAAATAGCACACATTTGCATAAAACAAATGTACATTCTCTGAAAGTATTGCAAAATCTAATGGATTTGGGTTTTTTTTTCTTTTTTTTGCTCTTAAAAGTCTGTCATTGTCCCAATAGAAGTAGAAGAAAGAGAATTTTCAGTCTAGAAGGTTGTCTCCCAAATAAAAAGAGATGAAAAATTGCTTTACAATTTTGTTCCTGTAAAGAATGAGAATATCAGGAGCTCAGATGTTCCAGCAAAAAAATAATAAAAAGCCTTATAAAAAAAATCCCTAAAACAAAACCAAACCCCTTTGTTTATTTTCATTTCTTTGATTTTTTTTTCCCCATGAAAAAAAACCCAGGAATATCGTGTAAGATGGTTTATATGATAATTTCAAAAAAGTTGAAGAGAGCTTTCTGAATTCACAGGGACATTCAACTCATCCTGGGTCTCCTCAGCCCATTTTTTTTCTAAAGTTTCAGCCCTTTTTTCTGAAGTCTTCAGCTAAATGTACAGAACTGATTTGCCTTGTATTTTTATCCCCATTTATAGCAATGTTTGCTGAAGAGGCATTAGTATTTATCATGACAGGTTCAGTCATCAGAGTAAATATCTGCTGGGTGCCTCATTCTGGTTTCAACTTGATTTATGATGTTGTGGAAACACTAATATTAGTCTTTTAAAGATTAAAACAATGCTTAGACAGAATGGACAGTAATCACTTTTGAAAAGGCTGAACACTGTGATTTATAGGATTCCTTGAATATAAAGATTTAATCTTTCAATGTTTTTATCTAGATGCCATGTCTTATGAATGGCCAAAAGTAAGTTGACAATGTTAGCATATGACTGGCATTGCAAAGAAGTTAAATATAATACATATAGAGATACATTAAGTTGTCCTGAATGTGAATATATTAGAGGAACAGGTTTATTCTTCACAGCACCTCTATAATTTTATTCATCAAAGAAATTGTACAGAGTCCTTCTTTTCCTTTATTGCAGTGTGAATTTAGCATTGATGAGTCTTGCCAGATTAACACAAAAATAGCTTCTCACTGCCCATTCTGCAAAAATCCTGCATAATTTATTGCAGAAGAAACCAATATGGCCATATATACATTTATCAATGCAATTTTTTCTATAAATTTTATGAGCCAGTGTGTGTAATTCAGCACTTTTCAGTGCTGGAATGAAGGCTTTTATCTATCTAGTTCATTGAAAATTTTCTTGAGAGGGCCCACACCTAACCCAGGGAGTCCTTCTGAAAATGGGCAATAAATTGCTGCCTGAAGTTATTGTGATAACTAATCTGTGTTTGGTGTTCCCCATGATGTACCAATCCCTGCAATTGTCATGGTGACTTTACGGGACAGACGAATTTGGCCAGATCCTTTTGGCTGCTCATAACCTGAACAAAGCCAAAAAGGTTCATGGTTCAGTACAGCTCTGCTCCCATAGTTGTGGCTTCCCACGCTTGTGATTATGAACTGGGATTGAAGTCTTTTTTAGTAGCCTGATAAAACTCTATCAGAAGCTAACAATTTTCAGTCTTGCATTTGCAATGGCCTTAACTTTACTCTTTGATTCGACAACTACTGTTTAAACTGACATTTTGTGAAGAGTTTCTCTGTGGTGTGAAGGGCTTCATCTGTTATCCCTGTCCTATTCCTGTATTAGTTACTTGCTAGTCCTGGAACAGTTATTTCTACTATTAATTATCTGTATCACAATGGTATCTAAAGGCCCTGGTGAGGACTGAGCCTGTGCTGCACTAAATGCAGTGCAAATGCAAGCAAGGTCTCTAGCCTTGCCCTGGAGATAATAGCTCTAATTTATTATTGTATCTGAGATGTTATCAGCCCGTTATCTGAACAAATGTTTATCTCTCGGCACCTCTGTGAAGGGTGGGATATAATCCCCAAGTCAGAGATAAGGAACTGAAAGATTGTGACTTGTCCAAGGTCAAATGAAAAAAATCTGTGGCAGAGCTAAGAGAACGTAAATGTCTGATCCTGGCTCTCGTGTTAAGTACATGGCTTCTCTCTGGTTTCAATGAAAAAGAGATCATCCCATATTTGTTTTAAATTAGGAAATCTTTAAATTGCAGAGCAGCAAATAAAGTGACCTGGGCGTTTGTCTATTACAATTAGCTACTAATTTCTACTTTGCTTGGATGCCTGAATCCTTTCCCTTGTCTTGATAGCTACTTTCCTTCCCACCACATTTTTAGCTGGTTTCAATTAGTGTAACTCCACCCATCTCAGGATCTTCCCTTTGAGTTTCACTTTTCTTAGCCCTCAGAAACAACCCAAAGTTTACCAAATCCACTCACCTTGAATTGTGACTCGCTTTACCTCCAGTGTCTCGCTTTTATTATATGTATATGGGCCAGATATTCTTGGAAGAATTCAACATTGTTAATTTGTTTGAGATTTTTTTTGTTGGTTTTGTTTTTTGTTTTTTTTTTTTTCTTTACAACAGAGTGTCTGTTTTCATTGGACATAAAGCAGAGACCTTATTTTTGGTTTTGTTTTTGTTTTTTAATTGAACTGCTCTTGCATCACTATTTTTTATATATATCATGCAGCAGTCCTGGCAATACTTTTCAACTGAGTTTTTTAAGCAGTAATAAGGCTTGATAAGCACAGAGTAATGGCACGTGGGGCACACTGTGTCATTGACAGATTTTTATTGTCAAAATGAGAATTTCCATTGAAAGCCATGAGTTTGAACTGAAGAGAAGCACGAAGGTGCCCATGGACATATCTGAGAGAAAAGGTGTAGAAAGCTCTGCCATTGAGGCAGTACAGTGTGGGAGGCAAAGAGGGAGGTTAAAGGCTCAAAGAGCAGGATGCTATTCCTGCTGCTATGCCTGACCTGGCCTGTGACATTAGAAAAGTCACTTTTCTTTGCTCCTGTTCAGCTTTGATGTGTTCTCTGTTCAGCTGCAAATTTTGGACAACATAATCCACATTCATAGCATGATAAATTTCTTGATCATCCTTTAGGCAATTACACAGGAAGTCCACCAGACTGAAGCACACAGACACAAAAAATTCAGTTTTCAATTTAATAGCAAATAAACCCAGCAAATTCTGGGTCACTTTTATTAGAAAGAACCTTTGCTACAATTATAGACTGTAGAGAAAGGATCCTACTGTGGAGAGACAGATTTCTTTTATCATTTCAAGAATATGTTTTCAAATTATTTTGGCTTATATTTGTCTCTAGGGACAGGCATGCTTGGAACAGCATTGTTATTACCTTGTCTTTTCTTAACATCTGCCCCCTAAATAACATTTCCAATATATGGATATATATTTTATGGGATTAACTTTAACTCAGGACTATTGAATTTTCCTGCAGATGATTATGTTCTACTTTTTGGGTTTTTCCTGCAAAATACTACATTCTCTCTGTAAATCATAACATTTATGCTGTGGAAAATTTTTAGGCATTTTTCAGCAGAATACTTAATATATTAATCAGAATCCAAGTGGTAGTTTGAGGAAACAGGATTATGTCAAAGTAAGAATTGAACAGGTGTAATTTTATGTTATTTGCCTCAACTGCTAATGTATCCAAGTGACCCATCTCCTCTGGAACTTCTCTTTAGCTGTGTTGCAGTCAGGAGCAATTTTATTAATTTTTCTACTTTTTTATTAATTTTTCCACTTCTACCATAAATACAGCAGTCATCTTTTCCAATGCTCATTTGCTCTTTGCCTCACAGCCATTAGAAAGCTCCTGTAGGCAGAGTTTTTGGGATTGGCTTTGTAAAAATGTAAATATTCTTCCCTGTTTTTTTTTTTTAAGTTACAATTTCTGCCTCGTGCAACTTTCTATTTAGGTTTGGGGTTTGCACCTTTAATAGGAATTTTCTCACAGCAGTAAACCCAGACTTGCATCCTTTTACTTTTGATTTCTTCAAAATTAAAAACATTGTCTTGTTTTCTCACATCAAACAGCATGAAAAATATGCTGTAGCACACGCCACTTCTCCCAGAAATTCCTCTGGGCTGATTCTGTTGTTCTCATTCCCTTTGTTTTCCTTTGCAAGCTCTTCTAAAGTATTGTTATCATTGAAATTCTTACATCTTATTCAAAATGTTGGCATTGGCTTGGTTTCCAGTGATTCCTGTGACATTTGCTGTTCCCTGTAATATAACTTATTCTTTCCAACTTGGGCCATCACAGATTTTTTTTTTTTAAATCCCAATTCTTTCTGGAAGTAATTAAAGTTCTCTGCCACATCACAGTGCTGGAGTAGCATGAGCATCCTTTGTTTAGATAAGTCAATATGAATATGTTGAAACAAAATTTTCCTGTTTCAGCAGAGTTTGAGTGTTTTCTCTGTTTCTTTAAATCCTTGCTGTTTTCTTCTTAACAGTTAACCTCTAAAAATTGCTTTCATCCTTAGACTGGTCCGTAAATTTTCCACTTTACCTTCTGTTCATAGAAATGTGTATGTTTTATATTCAATGCCACATGTTAATCACTACCAAAGAGACTGACAGAGCTGCCTTTTATTTGGCGTCTGAGATTTAAAGGGGTTGCTATTCTGCAAAATGAGGTTTATGGCTCATACCAAAGTCTATTTCTCCTCAGTATTATAAAAGTGGCTCCTTGTCATCCTTTCTTTTTCTCTCCACGAGCCTTTTCTCTCAACTACTGGCTGACACTGCAATGGAAAAGAAAAAAAGAATTAACATCTTCTGCTGTGCTGTAATATAGAATAATAAAAAGAAGCCTAACATCTGACAGCACCTGCTCTGCCTAGAAATTGTATCCCAATCCACAGGTGCTTGGTTACAAGGCTTTGTAATCTGAATCTGTAATTTTGTGTTTCCCAGAAGAACACAAACCCAGTACCTTTCACTTGTACTTTTATTTTGTGTTTGTCAACTTTGAGAATAGATGTGATCTGTTGTTGTTACAGAATCTTTCCTTTTACTTCATTTTTTTAAAGAGTGCTATCCCATTTCGTCTTGATTTCTCTGCTCATTTGATGCTGACCTTGCCAATTTATTTCATCCTGTGTGTCAGTTACCCTTTGTGTACTGAAAAACACATTCCACCTAAATTGCTTATAGGTTAATCCCTTCCTTATAACTTCAGTCACTGACACCTTGCTTTTGAATTAGTTACTATCATTTTCTTGACCTTATCAATCTCAACAGTGTCCTTCCTTCTTCTAAACCAGCAGCCAAAACTAAATGCTCCAGCCTCACTATAATCTCAAATGCACCTCAAAAACTAATGATAATAATTCCATTTTCTCTCCAGACTCCAAAATAAATGTTTGTGATGCTTTAGGCTTTCTTACTGGGCTGCAGAGCAAGCTGCATACGCCAATTAATTAATCATGGATACTTGAGAGGTTTTGAGAGGCAGGAGCAAAGGGTTTGTAAGTCAGGTATGTCTTGGTTATGCTATTAAAGGTCCACCCTCCTATTGCAGAGCCACCGAATATAAGAGAGAACAATTTCCAGGTCTCAGACACCTCTTTACTGGGCTTTGGAGGTCTGTGAATGTTATACAAGCAGTTCACTTAGCCTTTGGGAGTGGGATTGTCTTCTGGTGTTTTACAGTGCATGATTTCATGAGCAGAATTTATTTATAGGATCTGAAAAAGCAATTTCATCTTCAGCCCGTGATAGGGGGTTCAAAAGTAAAAAAAAAAAAAAGAAGATCTCTCCAGATCCCGAGAGGGTTGTCAGAGATAAGGCACAGACCTTTCTTACTAGAAGTCAAAATAAAGCATGTTTCAGCTCATGCCTATCACTTTTGCACGGATCTCTCGATATTACCAAACCCCAGCCCTGGCTTCCTGTCTTCAGATTTGTCTTGCTGTTTTAATTTTTTTTTTTAATTAAAAAAACCCTAAAAGTTGGCATATAGTTGTAGAGAATAAATTCTATTGCTAGAAGACAATTTTATTTTCAAAGTCTCCACATAGTTAACTCCCCTCCCTGTCACAAACCCCATTTAATTGAGAGTGGCCCATCTCAGACATTTACATTAATGTGTAGTTAGCAGCTGATAGTACTGCAACTTATCTTACTGTCTGGGTTCATAGCTACCAAAATCAGTGTGACAACTGTGACCCTTCTCCCACAGGAATAGCACTGATCTGAAAATTTCAGCCCAGTGATGGCTGTCTCCCAAATTTTAACGCCTGCAAAGCCATGAAGGTGTGACAGTAACAGTCCCAGTGCTACCTGATGATTATCAGGGGCATTATAAGGGAGGTGTTGGCAGAATTTCAAAGCAACAGTGAAAGCAGCCCTTTTCACAAGATGTAGTTGTATGTGTTCATAAAATAAGACTGATAAAATCCTAAATTATAAAGGAGGCAGAAGAGGACAGGGACTAGAACTTAAATTCTTCTTCCAAATACTCCTAAATTCCACTGTTACATCCATGCACTCTCAATAACATTTCTATCATCTTATGGTAATGAATGCTATTACAAGATTTCAAATATAAGAGTCACAGTTTACATGCAAATTTTAAGGGATTTTCACTGAATTATTCTGAGTTGAAAATCTGGAAGCATTCAATAATTTTTCTAGCAGATTATAATTACTCTTTGATGAAATTATAATACTGCATGAAATAAATGGTAAAGAGAAAAACAATGCAATGGGTCAAACCCTTCTATATTTGCAGACTTCAGCAGTCCTCTGTAAAAAACACTTTTTCTATCCATGCTGCTCTCTCTTTAGACAAAGGGGAGTAATAACTCCTTTCCCACGTGAGGTATGTTGCAATGATGAAACTTTTTATAATATGTGATGCTGATTGTGATAGGGATTGAAGAATAGATAGATAGATAAATAGATATATATGCATGGGGAAAAGGTGCACTAGTTAAAATAGTATACATTTATTCTTTTAGCAATTTGTTCATTGCAATGAGAAAGAAGCTGAAGTTGGTACTAGTTCAACTGTATGGAGATGATGAGGCGTTGACAGATGCAAATTAAAAAAAAAATACAAAAGGACACTTTAAGTTTCATACTGAAAAGTGTGCTTGCCAATGGCCTAGCTTGACATTGAAATAGTTTTTTGGTGAATAGAGAGGGACAGGATTTTTCCACCAGTTACAGCAAACAACAAGATTCTATCACATTTGCTCTAGTTCTTCCCAGAAAAGTCCGGTACTCCAGATACTTCCTTCTCCAAATCAGATGTCCCTTCCAATGACAAGTGTGAGAAAATATCTTTTCAGTGCACGACTACGGCCTCCTTCCCAGTATGACAAGATAAAAGGATATTCTCAGATATTATAATATATCTCACATGACAAATGTTTAATTCTGGAGAATTACATCTTATGTGAAGAATCATATGTGAAGAACTCTGGAAAATCTACTAACATAGGGATATCAACATGAGAGATTCCTTAGAAGCTGGTAAGGGACAGGAAACCCAGAGTCCATCCAGCAAAAATAATGTTTTGCAAGAGTCTCTGGCTATGTGACCCTATCCCTGGCAAAGCTGTAAAAAATGAGCCTCCTAATATACTTAAGTTATTGTTTTCAGACAGCTTTAAATGAATAATTGCCTCATGGCACAAACCTACTTAGCAAATTTTGCAGCATCCTGCGTATCAGTTCAGTGGGCCCCACTGTGTGCTCAGCTCATCAAGGACTCGCTCACCTTTCACCACAGTTGCTTTGGGATAATGACAGAACATCATCAACACGGCTTCCTGGAGGCAGAGATAAGGATGCTGGAAAAGTGCTAACATGATGGATACAGAGTACATGAGATCCTGCTGGAGATTGTTTTGTTCACAGGACAAAATACCACTCAGCAGGCAGACACAGGCTGAACTCTGACCTTAACATCTGACACTGGGGGGCTGGCAAAGCACACAGTGGGGCTGAAAGTGTGAGCATCAATGAACTCTGTCTGCATTGTGGCTGGAATCTTGAAAAGTAGTAGAATGCCACAAAATCTATGCCACGAGGATTAAATGATAGCTGCACGATATTTCCCTCAGGATGAGAAACAAAAAAGCTCAGGGGTTAACATTTATGTTACTGGTTTTGCACTGGAGAGACTGTTTTGAACAAAGTCAGATGTAAGCCACTAGGAAGTTTTACAAATTTTGGCCACACATCTCATTTGGGAAATTTAGCACCAAAAAAATGCAGGACTTGAGAGCAAATTCCGCTGTTGGACAGCAAGGAACAGAAAAGCTGGATTTTTGGGGACTATTTGTTTTGGAAAATTAATTCTATATCAGTTTATAATACTTGATAAATTACCTAAAAGAGAGAAGACTGGAAAGAAGAAAAGGCAGGCATTAATAGTGTTAACAGATTTTTCCAAATGAAATGCTCCAGAACAAGATGTTCTAATCCAAGCTGAAAGTTTGATACAATTAGAGGTATAACAGTTGTCCAATATTGGAAACAAACAATATTTTCTACTTAACTGGACAAGGAGTGGCCATGGTTTTGTTCACAAGCTATAGATTTCAGCCTTGTAGGATGAAGCTGCCTTGTAGGTAGCAGCCAGAGTAGGATGCCAGCCAGCAGAACGGGCAAGGCACAGACCAAGACTCAACTGTAGGAAAAGTCAAGATATCTGATTTTCATTGGTGATGCCCTAGGTTATAATGTGAAAAGGTAATAAGTGAAAATCTCCATGGTGTAGCCATGTAAACTCCAGAATAACCCAACAATTTCTTTATTTTTCACCCGTTTGCTGCCTTCTTGACTGTAATAGCTTTGACACTTTGCTCCACACACAGTGAAAGAAAACCTTTGGAATCTGATGATCAATGTGCCGTTTGTGTCTGGGATGAGAATTCCACTGGGCTGAGCACACACCAAATTTCTATGGAGTGGTAACCCTGCTCCTTAAATTGCTGAGACTTTCTGCCTCATAGTCTGCCCCCACGCATCTTGTGTTTTTAAACAGATTTAAATGACTCCTACAGACTCCTACAGACTTAACCTACAGAGAAAATAAATCTCATGCCTTGAGCATGATACCTTTGCATTCTACAGAGCTAAAATCTGTGGGGAGTTACTTTTTTAGTAAAACAGAAGGTTTTAGGAACAACTTTGGAGCTGCTGTCTGGGACTATAATTCTTCCCTTGACATCCTTTTGCCTCAGTAACCTTGTGTCTCTTAATCGCTGCATTTTTTAACTTGATATCCTCTTCTTTATTTGTTTTCCAATTGACTCACTTTGTCTAGCAGAATAATCTCTAGCCACACATAGTCCACAGAATTTAAGAGCCCGGGCAAAACTAATTGGAAAGATAATATAAACACTGTGCTCAGAAGGGGAGACATGACACATAAATTACCAGATCCCTGTGAGCTTGTGCCATTCTCAGTCACTGTTTCTTTTCCCTCTCTGTAATTGCTGCTGGGGGATGGATGTAAAGCTGACAAGACAGAGGTAGTTTACAAATAACTGTGCATAAACATGGAAATCCTCTGTTAGGAAAGACCATGGAGTTCATTGTTTTAATATTTTTTCTGACAAGACTGTTCCTGAACTTTTTTGTAAATACTGAAACCTTAAGCAATTAGGGAATAAGCAACAATTCAGCTAAAAAGATCTGTATGAAGTGATTTCCTGATGTTTTTCTATTAAAAGAAAAATCTTCATGGTTTTATTTGACAAAGGAGATTAAGACCATGTAAGATGGGCAACCAGTATCCAATGTAGCAAACTTTGCAAATATAACTGAATACACCTTTGACTTAGTCTCTTTGTTAATAAAGGTGTTATAAGGGATTAAAAAGTTATTTAAAAATGCTACAGACATTATAAACTTTGACTTGACTCTCACAATGATAATTTTTTTGCCAAGTTGTCTGATAAATTATTAATAGAATCTTCAGTATGAAATCAGGATTTATCCATGAACAACAAAAATGGACTGCATTTGTTAGCCACAAATATGAAAACCTGGGCAAATTGTGCATATTACTGTGAATATTTTGGGGGCCCAAAGTGGATCTCACCCTAGAGCTGTCAATCAAATGAAATAATTTAGTGGGCTCAGACATTCTGTGGTTGCAAAGGGAAGGGTTAATTCATAAAGATCAGCAATTGCAAGTTCTTTGTTTGATCAGAGAGGGAGAATTAATTGTGGATTAAAAGTCACCTCAGGTGTAGGGGAGGAAATTGCAGCTGGATTGTTTGTTTGGTCTTTATTTCTTGAAGGAAAGGTAAAATGGTAGAGAGGTGCTTTTTTTCCAAGCACCTTGAGAAATTGTTTCAATTTGGTCTCCACAAAGTATCACTTTTTTACACTTTTGAAAGAACTCTTGCTTAAAAATTATATTGGTGGGGGTTCCCTTTCCTGTTAAAAGAAGAGAACCCAAACTGTGGGTGGATATTTTCATTTATTTGAACGAGACATGGCTTGGTCTGCCTCCAAATTCATGGAGCAGAAGGGTAACTTAAGCAAGAGATCCACGGGGAAAATAACTCCTTGCACTCTTGTAGCACTTAGGTAATGGGAAAAAGTTTTATAACTCCTGATGTCTCATTGAAAAGCCAAGAGAAGCAAAGGAAGATGCAACAGTTGTGTTTATTTAGCTGTCATGTTACTCAGGTTTTACTACTGATTCCTTAGATACTGCTAAAAATATCTAAGTTCATCATACATGTTACCTGTTAGTTGACTGCTAAAAGTGCTGTCACCAGTCAGAAACAGTGATTATTTGATTATCTCATGTTAAATTACTGTCTGCTGCATTTGTAGCAAAACCATGAAGTCTTACTGTCAACTGCAACTTGATTTATTTAGTGTTAAACAAACCAGGCTGAGCCGTCTGTAAACTGTTGGTTTTGCGAAGGGTTTTTCTGTGGTTTTGGGTTTTTTAAAGATTTATTTATTTCACTGTTCTTCTCCCCTCTCTGTGCCTTCTATTGACACCATGACACAAGTCAGGGGTTTACAGCATATCTGAAACAGTGTCACCATGATGAAGTGGTGTCATCAGGCCAGGCTTCAGTTCTTTGTTTTGACAAATACTTCATTGAAAATAAGAAGTAAGCTGACATTTGCATGTGGAAAACTACTTTCATTAAACCTTTTCTTTCTAATTTAAGACCCTGTCACTAATAAATGAAGGTGGCAGGAAATATCTCTGTGTATTGTAGTACAGTGAGGTGCAATTTGAAAGTGACACAGATGAAAAATTGTTCCTGTAATAAACTATTGATTTTGTTCATGATCAGGACTGAAAGAACAGGATATGTAAGAATAAGTGTCTCTGATTCTGAGCAACAGTAAACACAGGGTTTAGTACTTCAGTCATTATATACATTACAGAAAACACAGAAAAGGGGACGGGCGAGGTTGGAAAAAATACAGATGGCTTTTAGAAGGAAAAAAAAATTGGAAGAATGTCTTCCAGTCCTTGAAATGCATTCACTCCTAGATTAGTAAACAGGGCTGAACATCTGCTACAAGCAAATCACCTCTGGAGCAACGAGGTGTCACTGTGACAAAAGTGCATTTTCAAAGCATTACAGTTAACTTGACTGAAGTAAATGGACCAACTGGTTTTAAGTACTAGACAGAACAGTTTGTCATAAAACATGTGAGATCTTGCGCATACAGCAACATTTTAAAACTGTATGGGCAGCAGTTCTTCACCAAATAATAGGTTTTAGAAGAGCACTGCTCAGACCCTCCATCAGGCCCTGTTACACTGAAATGCAAATAAATTCTCAATGGATACCTATTTATAAAGTTATTTCATCTGTGTTCCTAGAGGTTCTTAGAGCAAAACATTAAGAGGATTATCTCTTTTCCTTTGAATGAGCTTGCTGTCTTAAGGGGCAAAATAAATAATTAGTTTACATGTTGTTGAGAGTCCCCACTCTTAAGCTTCCAATATCTGCTGAAATTCAAAACCAAACTTTTAGAGACTGCCTGGAAAAAAAGGCATGTAACTTGTACAAGACAATTTTTGGGGTTTGTGGATGATTTTTGGTTTTGTGTGTATCTGTGACCTTTACTGAAAGGTA
Organism: Anomalospiza imberbis; assembly: GCF_031753505.1. NCBI lineage: Eukaryota > Metazoa > Chordata > Aves > Passeriformes > Viduidae > Anomalospiza > Anomalospiza imberbis. The sequence continues at coordinate 32,810,069 of NC_089682.1, forward strand.
AATGCTCAACATGTACACTTTAGGTTGTCCTAAATCTAACTTCACCCCTTAATCTGACTTCACCCCATCTCTATTCTCAAAAACCCCTCCCAAAGCACGGATAAATTTAAATCAATGTAAAATGGAGGAAAGTCACACACACCCTACAGTCAGCTGTACTCCCACTGTTGCCATTTATTTTAAATTAAAAGCTCAATATCAGCAGCCTGTATCTTTCAGGCTCCTTCAGGTGGTGAACTGTATGTGGAAGTATAAGGCAAAAGATTGGGCAGAACAGATAAGGGAAAGAAAATTCTGGAGTAAGGGCATTTTGAGCTGGATATCTACCTTTGGAGGAAGGAGCTGTTCCTGCCACAAGGGACTGAGCATAGCTGAGACCTCTCAAGGAGGTTTAAGTTTTCATGCTGGATCTGGAAGTGCTCCTACCACTGCATTTTTCACCTTGAATAGCATCTGAGAAATGGAATATTCTGGACAATGACTCTTTAAGATAGAATAAATAACAGGAACTTCTTCCAAATATTGAGGGAACCAGGAATAGAAATGGAGATCTGAGGATTACTCATTTTCTTAAGAGACAACAGGATCCATCAGGAGCTAACATTGTGTGGTAACAAACCATTCAAAACCTGAGTTCTCTGAGGAATAGGAATTGAGAACTGATTAATAACTAAATAATGAAAATGTGCAGAAGTGTAAAGGTTCACATCTGCTGAACTGTCCATCCCCCAGATTGATCCCACCTATAATTCTTTATCCTCCTAGGACAAGGAAGGCAGATCCCTGACTCATTACAGAATCTCAGCAGAAGTTTTGTTTATACATGTGTTTTTAGAAGGAAGTGCCTTAATGTTTCTAAGTGACAAAAATGTGGTCTGCACTTTGTTTTGTTTCACTTTTCCAGGTTTTTTTAATATAGTTTTTTTCTTGTTCTCCAGTTGTATGGTGTCTTGTGATACTTAAAACAATGCATCCCGTGATTGTGAGCAAATGGAGGTTAAAAGTTTGGAAAAGTGTTCTAATCATTCAAAGAATGAGTGAAAGCATGGATGTGTTTTCCAGGTGGGCAGTGCTGATGGGAAACCAAAGTTATTTAAGGTAGCAGTTGATAGCCTGTAAGAGTAGATTGTACAATAAACTAGGAGAAGTTTCAGAGACAAAGCTTTTTTTGTCCAAAGTGCTGATATGGTTAAGGGGATCTGTTTCCTAGTGTTATAACTATATTCTGTTGATCTCCATGATTTATTAAAAAAGGGTTTTTGTCATCCCTCCCTGCCCCTTGATGCATATTTTGTCATTGTGCGTGTGTGTGTGTGTGTGTGTGGCTGTCACTTCGCTCTGAATCTCTGGAAAAGGGCTGCATCGTAAGAAAAGCTGTTGTGGTATTCAGAGGGAAATTAAGTTCTCTTGGCTTTGGTTTGTGTAGCACTGACATCCCAAAGATTACAAATTGATAACCAAGCATCAAGGGTGAGCAGCTGAAAACCACCAGAAAACACACAGAAAAATCCTAAATGAGCACCCATGAATGAGGATCTCCATGGTATTAGCCCAAAAAAACCGTGGCCTATTAAGGACACTTCCTATCTGCCTTGGAGATGACTGTTCATGTTGAGCAAGAGCAGAAGAGGGCCCTTCTGAGAGAGAGCCAGAAAGAGAGTCCTGAAATCTGGTGGAAAAAAAAGAAAGCAAAGCTTTGTTTATTTATAGTAAATTTATATTTTTATAAATTATATATTATGTAAAGATATTATATTATGTAAATATACAATGTATATATATTATAAATTATATAGATTATATGAATATATATAGTTTTTAGTTTAGCACTGGAAGTACAAAAGATTGAGCTGGATTGTCAGAGTAGCTGTTAATACTGGAATAAACTGTTAATACAGTTAATACTATTTTGCTCAGTTTTTCTTTACTTCACCTTTCTTCCTTCACAACCCAGAAGCGTCAGGTCTCCGGTCACAGAAAGAAAATCTAGGTCAGAATTTGAGAGCCTGCGTTTGACACATCTAGATACACCTATAGGCTTGGCAGGTTATTGAACAAGTTCTTCTCTCATTAAATACTTTCAGTTTACCAAACTGTATATTGCCAAAGTGTTCTGGTTTGCTGGGGATTTTTTTTTTTTTTTTTGTTCAATGGACTTTCCTGTAATTCAGTCTTTCCTTTCTGTAAGGAACAGACAACTGGCCTTTTGACAAAATTTAAAAAAAATAGTAATTGTGTATGAGACAACTTTTGCTTTGTCTTCAAGGGACACAAAAGAGTGCAAACTTTAGTTCTAATATATATTTTGGAAATTGGAAAAATCTGGATTCCAGATTCCTTGGAGAATGTGCTGTGAGTTTGTCAAAGCCTGCAATGCTGGAGATAGTGTTAACAGAGAACATTTTGGAACAGGGAGGAGAAAAAGGAAGCATAGGAGTGGGGTGATAATAGTAGCTGTAAAAATGGGCTAAGGAGGGAGGAGTAGCTATTTTATGGGGGGAGGGTCTACATAATCATGATTTGGGAGCTTCACCAGGGTTTCAGGAATATGCTAGGAAGAAAATGTAGCCTGAATTAGACTACCTGGAAGAAGTATGTCTCATATTTAGAAATTAAACTGTCAGAGGTAATTAGGTAAATTAGTTTTCAGTGAGTATGTTCTGTTAAGAATGTGAAACAAGCTGACTGTTGACTTTCTTGGCGATAGATGTTGTTTAACAGCTTATGACTAGACCAGAGAAATATTTATGGCACAATGGAGTAATAAACTCTGATTAGAATACCTATTTACCTAAATAAATAAACATAAAAGTACTCTGAAAATTATTTGTGACTGTTTCAGAAAGAGCACGTCCAGGATTAACCTCTTTGAAAAGTGTGACAGAGTTTGTTTGTGAGCTTCTTTGCCAGGTAGGTCTGCCAGTAAGATGGGAAATGAACCAAGCTGGCTTCTCTAACTCACAGTTGTAGGGGATGGGACAGGTGGGTGGATGTTTTTTGTTTTAATTCAATTATGGTTGACTGATGCCTGTTCTCAAAAAAAAAAACCCACCATGAAGGTTTTGCATTGTTAATGCAAAACAAAATGGAGCATTAATGAATAACAACTGCCTGAACCAGTCCTGTTCTATGTAAAGAATTATCCAGCTTCTCAGTTTATCTTTGCCAAAGCTGGATGTAAAACCATTTTAAAAAGGTTTTGGTAGGAGCTGCTACTTTCAAGTTTGTATATTCCATATAGTTCAGAAAAAAAAAATGAACATGGCAAAGAGAACTGCTTGAACAATTTCAATTTATTTTTCAGTGTAGTTTTTGAATTTTCACTGCCTACTGCATGTAATAACATTAGAGAAACTGGAGTGACTAAAAGATGATCGGGAGAAGGCTGATGACTTATTTAATGGATGTTAAGCCACCTTGCCTTGTTAGTCTTGCTTGTACTTCAGTAGCCACCTTTGATATCTGCCTGCTGTAAATAAATCCTCTCAGTCATGTTCTTTGAATTCCAAGTGTAAAGAGGAGCTGTATGTGTCTGCAAAGTGTGCAATACTGACATGAATTAATCAATAGGTATCGGATCCAAAAATCCAGATTTCATGGTGAAGGATCTCTTGAAAAGGAATAAGTGCAGAATGAATGCCTGACCTTGTAAGTAACTGCCAAAGGGTTCTGGATTTTCTGCTAATGGTTTTTGTGGTAGGAATGGTCCTTCTAATATAAGGCTGCTACTTGTTAAGGAAAATATTGAAGTAGTACTCCTGCTGGAGTCTATGTTGCATGGATTTCTGACCCTCACAGAGATAAATAACAACATTCCAGCATTTATACAAGCATATCCATGAAAACAGCTCATTGTGCCTATCACCTGATTCTTCCAAACCTGATTCCCTACTGTCTACAGCAAGTCCTGTACTAGTGCAATAACACTTCAAATGGATGTCTTTGCTTTCTAGGTAGCTCTTAGCAATGGTCATTCACATTTCAGAATTCTGCCATTTTGTTTTGCTCAGAGAAATGTACACACCTGTTTCTGTAATGGATCAAGTAATCAAGTAATCTGATTTCACAGAATCATAGAATGGGTTGGGTTGGAAGGTACCTTAAAGATCATCTCATTCCAAGCCCTCTGCCATGGGCAGGGAACCTTCCACTACACCAGGTTACCCAGAGACCCATTCCAGGAATGCACAGTCCACAACAAGGCATCCTGTTCCAGTGCCTCACCATTCTTAAAGAATCTCTTCCTAATATCTAATCTAAACCTGTAATCCTTCAGCTAAGGCCATTCTCCCTTGTCCTGTCACTCCATGCCCTTGAGAAAAGTCTCTGTCCAGTTTTTGTAGCCCCCGTTAGGCACTGGGGCTCTGCTATAATGTTTCTCCAGGGTCTTTTCTTCTTGGACTGAACAATTCTCAGCCTATCTTCATAGGAGAGGTGTTTCAGCCCTGTGATCAACTCCTCTGGACTCATTCCAACAGATGATTACTCTCTTTCAGGTGTTTGTTCTGTTTAATCTATCTGCTTATTACGAGATGTTGATGGCAGAAATAAACAGCAGTTCTGCTCTTTGGAAATATTAATTTCTAATATAAAGAAATACTCATGGTTAAGAAATTGTATAAAAGCTGCTTTAAAATCTCATTGGTTTGGCCTTTGCTATTGAATTTTTGCTCCCACATCTATTCACTGTTCTTCAGTTTGGGGTACTTTGCATGATAGGAAGGGAAAGCTTATATGTCTGATTTTGGAGGGTAAGATTTAGCCCTACCCAGTTTGGAAAAGAATTGCATCTCATGTATATTTTTTGTTTTGATTTAATGTCAATATAAATTTTCTTCTGATTTGAAAACTTTGAAATTACTGCTTACTATTTCTACTGTTACCTCCACCATTTTACAGACTTATTTACTTATCTCTTCATATTGCATCGTTTTAGTGCCAATTACAAAAAATATGATCCATATGTGGATTGTGGTTCACATTTGTAAACTATGTAAACACTGTCAAGATCTATGAGTTTAAACAGCAGAGTTTACTTCTGCTAAGAAGTATCCTTAAGTCCATTATAAACAACACAGATGTAGAATGATAGCGATTTTTGCAGACAAACTAAAAAAAAAAAATCTTGAAGATAGTATTTCAAATGCTGATAGAAGGTACAGAAATAGGAACACAGTTTTTTGGCTTTGGGATGTGAAGTAAGTTTTGAAAAAAGAATAACACTTAAGCCTATAAGGAGGCTTTAAATCTGCAGAAGATGTTGAGTGGAATTAGGCCGATTTGAGTCGTGCAGTTTCACATTGAGCACCGCCATTTCCTTAGAAGTGTGCTGCACAGCATGTCAGGACCTGGAAATATGCTGCCTGTGTAATGTCAGGACCTGACTTAATCAGCAGTTTATCTTTTGGCCAAGAACAGTAGGATCAAAACATCAGGGTAGTGCGCCCTGGCACCTTTAAAGATGTTTCAAAGCAAGCTGCTATTGAGTAAGCTAAATCTCCTGTGCCCTTCTTTCTCCTGGCTACAGAGCACAGCCTGACATGGCAGTTCCACGGGGTCTGGGTCCATCCACCTCTGCCTATCTCTTTAATACCATGGAAGGATGGATGCAGTGGGAGAATCAGCACAATTTGTCCCCATCTTGTATTAAGCTGTCAGCGAATATCTAAATCACTTCCTTTCCTGTCACTTCATCCCTTGGCTACATCCTTCGAGACACAACACCATTCAGCAAGAACCACCAGAAATACCCTCTGAAATGATATGTAAATCCGGCAATTCATCATGCTCTGTGTAGTACAGGTTTAATTCTTCCTGCTAGGCCTCAATCTGCTGAAACATTACTCTGATATACAGTACAAAAGCAGTAACAAAGATGTTCATATCGGCCCATTGTGAGCTGGTGGCAGGGAGAGAAATCAATGAAGCCATGGGGACAATGGCTGGGGTTTAAACAGGCTGCAGAAATTTGCTAAGGCGAGGACAAAAGCCCGGGCGCTGAAAAGCGGGCTGCCCAGGAATTCCTCAGGCTCCATTATCCCGCCAAACAATCCTCACTCAGAGAGTGGATTTGCATCTCTAATAGGGTTCAGGGTCTGTTTGTGAAGGGCTTTGGCTGGGGCTGACCCCATCTCTCAAGATCACATTGATACCCGGGCCTGGGCGCTGCCCCGGCCGGCTGCGGGCAGGGCAGTATCATGGGAAAATGCACCCGCTTAAAAGGGAGCGGAGGAAGGCAAAAAAAATTAAAGGCTTGAGGCAGTTTTGGTGGTACTTAGCAGGGAAAATTACTCTGGCAAATAATAGAACCTACTGCTGGTAATTACTGCTAACAAGCTTCCCCCAACCCAAATGTGACACTTGGACTGATGTGAGAAAAGCTGATATAGGCCAAGCTTATTAAGCCTGAAAGAAAGGAGGCTCTTCCCTATGAAAATACAGCACTTGGAACCTGCAAATCCTGTAAGCCAGTGTTACCAATTATCCATTAAAATCGAAAATAGAGCTGTAATATTTTAGGTCCTTTCTAGTGTATGTAGTGCCAGATGCTCTAATCTGAAGTGATTTTAAATAGAAAAATATTTTGTGTCATTCACATGCTCCTGTTTAAACCAAGCTTGGCTTTACTTACTCTGTCTTCTTTTGGAGATAAGTTACAATCTGTCTTTTAATACTGCTATGGTAATTTTATTGTTCTAAGTTTTGTGAAAACACAACTGTCTTTACTCTTCGAAAAAATACTTTGAGTCAATTGAAACCCTCTTCAAACCTTCCTAGGTGTAGATTTCATATGTGGATCTCCCTGTTCTCTTCAAGTTCATTGCTTTGTTTGTGTAAAATAATTTCTGTTAAAAAAAAAAATTAGAACCGCATGAATATCCTCTGCAATTTATCTAGAGTATAAATAAAACAAAAAAAATTCCCAAATTCAAGGGAAAAGTTTCCAGGCTGGCTATGTATTTAAAGAAGACTATTTAGAAATAGGACTTAATTCCTGCTTAACCTCATTTCTTAACAACAGTGGCATGTAAGTATTTTTCCCCATGCTCATGGTACAAGCATCTTTGCACTAAGATCAGCTCATCTGCATTATTTCTGTTTTTTTCTAGAGGTCCTCTTCTACTGTGCTGCTTACATTGAGTGGGGTTCAGTTAATTTCAGCAACAGTTTAAAAAAAATACAGTAGTAAAGGAGGTGATGTATGAGGTGCAAGGCAAAACTACAAGGAACAACAGTTACAGACTGTCACAAGGGAAACTCCAGCTGAGAAAAAAAAGGAGAAAATGATTCTTTGCTATGAGCAAGGTGAAGCCCTGAAATAAGCTCAGATAGGCTGAAGAATCTGCATCCTTGTAGAAGTCAGTAGCTTGGTTACATTGGACACTGGGCTTCCTGACTTAACTTTGAAGTTGGCCCTGCTTGAGCAGGAGGAGGGGCTTGGAGTCCTCCAGCTAACCTTTCTGTACACCCATGAGGTTTATCTTTGTCATTTGCTCATTATTCCCAACTTCTCTCCTGTTGTGACAATCTCTGATCAGGGAGTGACATCTTTAAATACCTGTTACATCTTTGGGTACAACAAAACAGTATCAATAACTGAGAAGTCACATTGTGAAAATTTACAGCTCAAACTTGCTGAAAACAACCTTGAGTTTGCAGTAACCCACTGAATAAATTATTGCCACCAAAAAAAATATACCGAATGATTTAAGGATGGGTGTGTTTGTTTCCTTGTTTGTATTTAAAGATTGTTAGTAGTCTGTCATTTGTAGGCTTAAATTTCAGGAACTTTGAGGCTCTGGCATCATAGGATTGCACATCTAGACTCCTTCTGGATCAAAAAGTGAGCAAACTGAATATTCAGGATTTTTTTTTTTTTTTTTTTTTTGCTGTGCTGCAAAACCATATGGAAACTTTCAGTCCATGTGGTCTTTATGAATTTTTGAAGCTGTACTCCCTTAATCAGCAAGCACCTTGGATGAATTCAGGCCCCCTTGTCTATCTTTACAAAGTTTGACATTGATTAGATTGCAGGGTCTTTGCTTAAATAAAAAGGCAAATTATGCTGTTTGAGGATTTCAACAAAATAATGGGTGTACAAATTATTAGCCTGCAGAAGAAATAGAATATTTGTATTTATATGGCATTTGGACAGGTTTCTAAATCTTATAGTACATACAGCAACATTAACTGTTATTTTCTAGAATGTTTTCTTCTAAGGATTAGATTTGCAGATCTGCTCTTTTCCTTTGTGTTTGGGGAAGCTGTTATAGCTACAAGATGGAATCTCATTACTGTGTATAATTGTAATTATGTAAATCAGGTTATTTCTGCCTGTCTTATGTTTAAAAAGCCAAAGGAAATTGTTGATGATCTAGTTAGTGTGATACATTCAAAGCGATTGTGGATACAGCTGATGAACTTTTCCATAACATTTCCAAAAACCTCCCTTTTCTAAAAGTGTGACTAAAGCTCATCCTCACCAGCTGCAATTTCTGAATTTATTCACCTCAAACTTTAGGAGAAGAGGAATCGGTTTTGTCATCTAATTAAATTTAGATTTACAGTCTGTAAATTTAGTCTGTAAATTTAGTTGCTTCCATGAGGAAATTTCATTCCAGCTGAGTTATGTCACCTGGGTACAGACATTAAATTGGTTTCCAATAATGCTTTGATCTCCCAGTACGTTGGGAAGTGGAGTTGGAGTTGTTGTTTGCTTATGCAGATGAGGAGCCAGATGCACAGAGAGGAGAACACACTTCTCAAGGTCATTTGAATGAAGCTGTGGTTGGGTTTAGGTATAAACTCTTCTAACTCTTCACTCAATATCTATCTCTACATTCATATTGCTATTTTATTTGTGTCCCTGCCTAAGAAGTTAATAAGGTTATTAACTTATTTTCTCCTGTGTATTTTCTTCTGTGGCCCTAAGCCCACAAAACCGTCTTCCTTAGAATTTTATGTGGAAAAGAAATAAATCAAGTTTACTTGAACTAAAGCAACATTTTCTCTGGTGCTAATTGAAGGGAGGAGTAATAGGGCTGCATCTTCTTTTTGGTACAGCAGTAGATGAAGCTATCCTTGCTGATATCTCGAGTCCAGGGAATGCCTATGTGTTCATTGGGGGCTGGTGCAGCATACAAGGTGGAGGTTGATGCTTGTTTTAATGCTCTGAGCTAACCCTGGGACAAATCACACATTTTTAACAAAAACTCTTTCTTTTATGTCCAAGCCATGAGCAGCCAGTTGCTTTAGGAGGATGCTGTGGGAGACATGTCAAAAGATTTACTGAAGTCTATCTGGACAACATCCATGGCTATTCCTTTCTGGGAGAGCAGACTGGGGAAGTTTAGGAACGGGGCTGCATCAAGCCTCATCCCTAATGGGGTACAGCTGTATAAGGCAGGTGACCAGCATTGAAGGAGAAGTCTGGAATGCTGATGTGTATTGACCAATCACAGAAGAGTAGAAGGGCATACAGGTGTTAGGCATGGCAGAGAAAAGGTTTAAAGAGTTAGGAAGAGAGAGCTGTTGGAGTTAGGTGGAGCTGTTGGAACTAGCAGGTCCTGCTATGAGAGGAAGGAGGTTGTGTTGTGTTGTGTTGTGTTGTGTTGTGTTGTGTTGTGTTGTGTTGTGTTGTGTTGTGTTGTGTTGTGTTGTGTTGGCTGTGGGATTGCAACAGAGAGGAGGTATGAAGGCTTTAATAAATTGCTGATGCCTGCTGCCATCTTCAGCATCAGCTTTTTGAGCCCCCTGTCAATCAGGGGAAGGGTGTGAGAGTTTTTAGATAAGAGGCCGATGCTTGTGTTAGTCAGGAGTCCACTGCCAGTTCAATTGGTGTCTTGTGTGAGGTGTGACATACTCTTTTGTTTTCTCCATGCAAAAGCTAATTAAGCTCTTTTCCTCCTATATACCCTAATGTGCAGGTTTACAATAGCTGGTTACTTGCTGACTACATGAATTTTTAATTTTTTTTTTTTTTAATGAGGTATTTAGAGTTGTCTGGGACAACATAAATGTGAATGGCCTAGAATCAGTGTAGAGCTGCCTGGCAACAGCAATTAGTATTTAATTCTGCGGTGGAGGTAGTTACTTAACCCTCATTCTAACACAGAGATAGTTCTGCCATAGATAAACACATTATTCAGATGCCCTTTAAATTAATTCAGTGAAGCCTCATGTATCCTTAGGAACAAGCTAAGGGTGAGAGAATTATCTCTTGGAACTCTTCCCACATGAGCACCTTGAAGAAAAAATTGGGCTCAGATATTATTCTAGCTAATGGGTTTGGTTTTGGCTTTCATTAAAGGTATTAAGATCTGGAGTTGGGTTAGCTTGTCTGGTGGACACTGAAGTCTGAGATGGGGGATTTTCTGATAAGTCTGAACTTCTGATAGTATAAGTGTCTTGTTTTCATCCTCTCCTTTGCAGTGCTTTTAATCTTCAGTATGCTAACTTCAGTGTGTTTGGGTTTTCTTGTCTGCTTTTTTATAATCATGATGAACACCAACTGGTGATGGCTCCTAGAGGTACAGCTAGAAGTTTTGCTCTCATAACTGGGATCAAATATGTAATGACTTTAATCATTCTTGGCTATGAAAATTGCTAATCTTTTTAGTGAAAAAAGCAACATAAAAGGTGTGCAGTGTAGTTTTGTGTGGAGTGTTCATCAACTTTTTAATGGAGCTGGTGTAAACCAAATAATCTAGTAACACATCAGTGACGTTACCTGCAAAGTTAGTCTTCAGCAGGGCTCTAGTTTTGGTGAGAGAAAATAATGATGGTTGTTTTAATGGAGTATTATTAGTACTTATTATATATTAGTATTTAATGTATAACGTGACTAATGTATACTGTGCCTAACTGGTACCTATTAATTATAGATCCATATGTGAGTTATATAATTGGAGGACTTAAAGTAAAAGGAAAGAAACTGTCTTCTGAAGGAGAGGTCTGTCACATCTGTCTCTTCCTCTTGCTTTTATTAAGTTGCTGTGGAAGATTGCAAACACCAAACTAGTGAAAGTGTGCTTTGGGTATTGTGATTGATAGCCTACTGTGAAACTGCTGAATTAAGGGATATCTCTGTTCTCTTTCACTTCAAATTGGAGAATCTTGAAATGACTGAACTCAAATAGCTCCTGTGTTTCTGAATTTGACTCAGTTCTTGAGCTTGCAGTCTCTTTGCAGATCCTGACTTCACAGCCCAGTTGATGCTCATTATATTAGCTCAGGCATTCTCAGGAGTGCTGCCTGCAGTCACTGGGACTCTGGTAAGCAAAGAGCTTCATCAGAAAAGGCATGTTTGGGTTTAGGTTAGTTGTGTGCAAAAATTTTTTGACAGGAGGTGGAATACAGCAGGTAAAGCTACTTTTGAGAGTTTTTTTGCCTAACTGGCAGTTCTGTGATGTTCACTGAATATTGCCAACTTCAAAGGGGGTTCTCTCCTCTGGCATCTTTGGCACAATGCTAAAAGTCACCCTGAGCCCAAATTTCTTCTGCCTTGTTCCCCAGGTTGGTTCCGTGTCAGCGAAGTAACCCTCAGCCATCAGCTGGCGAGAGCTGTGGGGACACAAGGGATTCCAGCTCTCAGCCAGTATCTGTGACAACAACCTGGAGCTCAGTGTGTAACCCTGCTTTAGTAGCCTTGGGCTTTTTTGCATTCATAGGAGCAAACAATAAAACCTTCAGCTAAGCAGACTTCTGGAGCTGTTTTTCTGGCCTTGGTAAGGTCAAGGCTCGCTTATTAGTTGCTGACCCTATGTACCTGTTGTTAAAACTTGCAGGGACAAGCTATATAGTTTTAAGTCTGGCTAATAATTGCTTAGGAATAGAAGTTTTGATTCAGGGTTCATAACCAAAATGGACTTGTCCTGGTTACTAAAAAGACTTGTTTTGTTAGATGGAATCAGGATAGCTTATGCAGAGGAAAAAAAGAACATTTCCCTTTGTGCTCATCATCTCTAGAGGTACATAGAGATGTCATTATCAGTAAGGGCTGCTGGGGTTTGAGTAGTTCGAGGAATAGATTGTTGGGATGGGTAATATTGAGTAGCTGACAGCTTACTACTCCATGAAATGCCCTTAGCCCACCTCCTGGATTCCTCTTCCTCCAGCTCTTGTCCCTTTGCCCTTTTTAGTTCATCTTGTCAGAAATGAGGAATGGCTGCACTTGGTTTAGTTTGTGGCAAACAAGAAAGGCTGTCTACATCTGAACTTGAATTTTAGGTCATCATAACATTTCTTCACTTTGAGGATTTTCTGTTTTATGAACTGGACCCCTTTGTTGAAGGGAATAAAGGGACAGGCTTCACACCGAGGAGGGACTGATATCATTGGAGAACAATGCTCACTGCAAACCACACATTGTACAGGCGCGCACACAATGAGCTTTCATGCAGGGTTCTGTCAGTGCCACTCAGCCATGCCTGAATGGACAGAGCTCTTGTGATTTATCTTCCATTCATCAGTCAATACCCAGAATTTTTTCAGCTGTGATGGATAAGATCTCTTGCTAAATATATTGCTGCTACCTGCTGAGTATTGTTGAGCCTGAGAACTGAATGGGAAGGAGAAGCTTAATCTATCTCACACACAGAGCTTCAGGTTAGGAGAGTTACAGGAGGGTTTCTGAGCAGCTTAGAAAAGCACCTGATTAATTCTGTATTTTTCAGTTGGGGGGAATATAACTCTCCTATTATTTTTGTGTTGTTACATACTTGTGTTTTAGCTGGTGTCTGTGCAAGAAGGATGTATCTGGGTTTCAAAGCTGTTCTGACTTCCCATACCCTTCCAAAGCTGCTGTATTTGCAGGATATCCAACATATATAGTGTAGCCCTCTATATTTTCATGTTTTGAGATATTGACATTTTTTAAAACATTTTAAGTACTTTATGTGTAAAGAGAGACAGATGTGTTTTATAGCAGTGCCTATTCCCCCAGCACAGGGATGCTCAGCAAACCACTCAGGCTTCACTCCTTTACATCACCTGGCTTCTGAAATACAGCATCCTGTGCTTTTAAACTCAAGCCACAAAACAAAGGCCTCCACCTTTTCAGAGCAACCAATTTATCTCACATACTTGTGGCCTCTGGAGTGCAATATAGGGGAAGTAGAAATACCTGTGGGCAGAAACTTTTTCCTCTCCTTTTAAAGGAGGCTCTATACTCATATTTTTGGGGTGAGCTCACATATCTTTACATGACAGTAGGATTATGATCAAACCAAGAATGTTCTGAGCAACACAAATGACATTTTAGATGTAAGGCTGGACATGCAAATGGAAAAATAAGTGTCAGAGGGTTGAGTAAAATGCACAAAAAATACTTTCTGGCTCAGCTCTGGTGCCTCTTATTAGCACCTTGAGCAATAGTGGCTCTTTTAATTATTTAAATAGAGGGACTAATCGTTCTATGGAGGAAAACAGCATTTCAGTTTGAAAAAAAAAATAAGGAATTTAATAGGTGTATCCTCTGTTGAGGCACTTGATAGCCAAAGGGTGCAAAGGGAAAGCAGCATCCCTACAGAAACCTCACTTTGCCCTGATTGTCAGTGCCCCTGAAACTTCATCTTTCCCAAACAACCTATGATTTTATTCCTCAATTGTGTACCTAAGTCGATTTTGCTGTTCATAAATAATGCCAACATTTAAGCACTGCCCCATCACCAAAAACTGTGGGCAGGAGCTGGTGAATTTAGAGCTGACTGCTTGTTCCACATCAGTTAATGTATTTAAGAGCAAAAGCCCATACAGGCGAAATTCCCAGTCAGTGTGGGTAAAGAAATCAAGCTGTGTTGTGGGTGAATCTCTCCCTCGGCTTTTTTTTTTTTTTTTTTTTTATTCCAGGAAACTTGAACAACAGTGTCAGCAGTCTGCTAAGAATTTCAAGGTAGTCAGTAGAATGTGCTTTGAACACAATTTTTTAAGCTACATAAATGATCTGAGAAACCCAGATTCATGGGCTATAGGTATTTATTGCCAATTTTAAGAGTTCATTTCCAGCATTTTATCACAGGACATAGGACACTGAAGTAACTCTAATAACCTCTTGTAAGGAAAAGAAGGGAGAAAGGTTAAAAAAAAATCTGCTGACGGTAATGTCTATTTCAGATACTTAAATATAATGATGCCAGTAGGTGCTGCTTTAATATTGCCAGCTATAGTCATTTTGGAAGATGTTCTTTTGTTTCAGGAAGATCATAAGTATGGTGACATGTGATATATTTAGTGCAAATGAGTACTTAAAGAAGCAGCTGTTAAAAGATTAAACAGTCATATAAAAACTTCTTATGGTTTTATAGAAATTAAAGCTGTCTCCAGGTAATCTAATTCTATATGCACTTCTTGTTCCATTTTTTTAAGATTTTTTTTTTTTTACCTTGAAAATTCAGCCAGAAATGTTTAATGGTAAAAAAAGAGGTTTCTTGCCAGAATAATAAGGCTTTCTGCTGCAGGTCTTTTCTTGTCTCTGGCTTGGTGGAAGACAGCCAAAACCCACATTCCGTTTGGTCTTTCTCCTGGGCTTAGGGTAGACTGTGATCTCTTCATCAGCTCTTTATATGGATAAGAGGGTGGCCTCAGATAAGAGAGAGCCACTGGTGGCACTGTCAGGATTGTCTTTAATGCATGCTTTTGTCTAAATTGTGTTGTAGAGAAATGACACGTGTAATAATCTCCTGCTCCAGCCAATTTATCTTGAGAGTCTGTCTGATGAGTAGTGAAATAGCCTGAGTTTTCTAAGTCTGAACATCTTGGGGTGAACTTCCAGTACCCTCTTCCAGGACAAAAATTCCCCGAGTCTTTCTGAATTTCTACCATTTGTCAGGACCTCCACAGTGTGGGAATTTCCAGGTGGGCAGGAGGGACTTCGCAGTGCTTTCAGGACTTCTCCTGCTTACTCATATTCACCATCTTGAGGGTAAATTTCATCTGAAAAATTCAGAATTTTGATTCAGTGTGGAAAGTGGATGAGGTGTATTAGTAAGGCATATCACGGCTCCCAAATGGAATTTTAAGTTATTGGCTATGTTTCAATGTTTTGTTTGGAACTGGGGAGCCACATTTCTAAAACAAAAAAAGAGAAAAAAAGATGATGAATATTTTTAACTGCTTCCTTGAGAGCTAATGTTGTAATCTGCAAGGGGCATTTTCACTGAAGCTGGGACTATCACCTACATTCCTTCATATGCAGGGCAGTTTAGTGGATAGCTGACTTTCATGGGCTTAATATTCCAATCTAAAATGTGCTTTATGTAGTATATACTTATGCTTTTCCTTCATGGATGCAGCAAAGGGGTTCTAGCTTTTTTCTGGTTGAGGGTTTGGTTTTTTTTTCACTCTGGATTATCCATCTGCTTAATTGGATGAGGGTTGTGCATGTTGTTTCAGTGAGTTAATTTCTGGAGCATTAATTATTAGATAAGCTCTAATGAGGATTTAGGCTTGAAGACTCCCATAAATTTGAATATTAAAAGTTTAATAAAATAAATCCAAAAAGTTAGCTTTTCTCTTTTTTTGACAGCTTTGGCAAGAAAGTGGGTAATTAAGGGGAAAGCACTCCATGCCATTTGCATGAGAATGGAGTAGACAGAAAGAAGGATGACATATTTGTCCTCTTCCTTCAGAAATTAAAATCTCAGGGAAAGCAGATTGCATGGCTATTGAAGCCACCTCTTGGATCTGATTTCCCAAATTACCTCAGTGTAAATGAGAGGACAAATCTGCTCTAATATCCTGGGCCTCTTGGGTGCTGCCCACCTCATCTTTTGAATTGCTCCAATCCCAGCCATATTCCTGGCAGGCTTGTGCTGAGGCTGGCCAGAAACCTGCACAGGGCTAAATAAATATCCACATCCCAACTCATTTCAGAGTGTTTCAAGATGAATATCTGCACCTTTATTTTTTGTGGCCTTGGTCCTGCTGGAATCTTTGTCAGGATTTCCATGAATGTACTTTAAACTGAGATGACAAAGACTTGGGTAGGAGATTTATTCCCTTTAGGTCTCCTGTAGGCAGAAGTTTGCAGACTGTTTGCAATCATTTCCCTTTGAAGTTCTGGGCTCTCTTTGCTGAAATGGGGAGAAAAAAACAATTGCAGGACTGAATGTTGCTGTAATGAACTCTGCCAAATATTCTAGAGAAATTGTGCCAAAACCTGAAAGTTTAAGGAAGGTTCAGTTTTGCAGCAGTGTGAGTTTGTAAATAAAGTTTTATTTCCTGGTGTTTTCCTGTTTAGATAAATGTTAACAGTTTCAAGGCTCCTTGGAATGAACAGCTGTGTTGGAACCATTCCACCAATTGAGCTCTTCAGAGTAGCTCCTATGCCTTGATATTGAAATGGTTTTATTTGGAATATGGCACTAGGCTATGATTATTTAGTGGCACAGAAGTTCTATGCTTTAATTTGAAGTAAATACCTGCCACTCAGATGGTACATTTTCAGCTATGACGATTAATGAATTAACAGAGTGTTCCAGGTTTCCTCATATTCCTTTTATTATGTTGTATTTTCACGTGGGTCACCATCCCAATTAAATATAGAGTGGCTTAGAAGAAATAGGTGATAACACTGAATTTTTGCAGATAGATATATCTGATGAGACAACCCATTTATTTCTCTTTCCTGGCAATTGATGGATAACTTTACAAAACCAGACCAGTATTAATTAGAAAGGTACTGCCATGATTTTTTTTTTTTGTCCAAAAGAGAGCTTTATAGAGCCATGAGTTTCAGTCTTTGTTAATTCTTCATTTATTGCAGTTTGTCTTGAGCATTTAATATTTGCTATTGATGATTTACAAAGTGCACAGGTTTATCCTTAAACATCCAAACTCTCAAAAATGGGTAAAAAGGAGAGGAAATGAAGGAATTCTTGCTTCTCTGAGACATAGGTTGTCTTTGCATTGCTTTTATCTTTTTATGTGATGAAAATTGAATTTGGCCTCAATGAAAATAGTTATCCTGCAAGTATTTCTGGGTTTGGATATTACCTTACAGATTAAAAGTAGCACCCTCTCTGTTAATTATTTTTCACCTATTCTGATGGTTTTGTTTTTATCTTTTCTGAGTTTCTAATTGATCCAAAGAAACTCTTAGAATTAGATCATGAAGTAAGCAGTGTTTACCAACCCCTTACATTATAGAAATGGCATGAAGTAGTCATGCAGAGTAGTAATAAGAAAAGAGTTACTCTGTCTTTTCCAATGCAGATGCTGAAACTTTGAGTGCTCTAACTTAACAACTTAAGGATATTTTTTTTTTAAATGAGGATTCTTCCTAGTAGAAGAACAATGCAAATCTACTTCTGTCCAAAGATGATTCTGAAAAGTTTCATTACAGAAAGGCCTGAGACATCCTTTCAGGGGATGTGCACTTGCTGACCTGGTTTCTCTTGCTGTTCTGGCTGTAAGATTTGGAAGAGATGATCACAGACATATGGAAAATGAACTTGACATGCAAGTGTCTCCAGTGTTTATTGGGTGTATCTGTCTATAATCTTTTCACTTTTAAGGTTTATGTTGCTCAGAGAAAAAAATCACAATTGGTTCAATAGCAATTGTACATTTGGAGCACTGTACAACTCTGCTTTTAATCATGAAGTAATTGCAAGAAATAAACATTTAGAAGTAAGCTTGGAGTAATTTCTCTTTCATTGATATGCCTTTTGATGTATCTGACCTTCCTTATGAAGAAAATATCTGAGTCTCCCTTGTTATGTTCCATCTATTATGACTAATTTCTGCTGTTTGAGTTCAGCATCCATGCTGCTTATTCAAAAGCTTTGGTGTTTTGGCAGCAAAATCTGAACTATCTCTGCAGGTTCAAATCTCGGCCACCAACCCACCAGCCTAAACTACATGGGATTCTGTGCAATGTTAAATTTTCAATAGGAACAAGACTTCAAACTCGGTTTTCCTTCCCCTCACAGATTTCTGGAGGGTCTGATAACCACTTCTCAAATTTCAGGCTTTAGTTTAAACTTGCCTCTAGCTGCTGTTCTTGTGAAACAGTGGAAGTCAGGAGAAGATTCTGAAATTTAATTTAAAACATAATATTTCAATACCTATGTGCTTGTACACACCATATCAATCTCTAATCATTCAGGTTTTTACAAATACTAATATTTCTAATCAGTTTGTGGTTCCAGCTCATTAAAACTTTCTCTTCTTTCTTTATTTAAACATCATCTACTGATGCCACCACATACTTTTACCTATTTTCTTAGAGTTAGATGTAAAGAAGACAAAATTTCTTTTCAGTGCAAGGAATATGAGGCAATCAAAAGTCTTAACCTCCTCCTTATGTGCAGGGATTCTGAAGGGAGGAAAGTCTTGTTTTGAGGGAACAGTATTGTCAGTAGTCAAGATTTGGCTTTATCTGCTTGTGTAGCTTCATTACACAGTCAAGGAAGTGTTGTACTTTCCTTTTAAATGTTAATTTAAAAGGGTAATAAGAGCCTTTCACAAATATCACTTTTATTCCCTTGAAGTTCACCATCAAATATAAATATTTTTGGAAAAAAATTTCCATGAAAAGAAAGTCTCTACCTTAAACATTTTTTAAAAATCATAAATTTCAATTTCCTCCAAATAGATTTAACTTTAATAGTTATATTTGGGTCAAGTACATGGTGGCAGAATTCTCCAGAGACAGCTACTGGTTCTCTAATCAGTACTTGCTCTGATTTTCAGGGAGAATTTGATCCAAGTCATTCATGGGTGTATTGTTTTCTCTGCTGTGCTCTGTTCTGCAAGTACAGTTTCCCTCACTCCATTGATAACCATGAAGTATGTGAAAGGAAAGGCCTGTGGAGTAGAAAAGATTTCATTAATCATGAATCATTACATTTGTCAGTTGGCAAAGGGAGACTTCCTCATTTATCCCTTGAATGAAATTAGGTCTGGCCTAGCTGCAGTTAGAAATTCAAAATTACCTTGGCATCTCTGTTGCTGTTTATATGTGCACCATAAAATGGCAGATGGCATTTTATTAATAGCAGATGAGCTGAGCTTTTCAAGCTACCTTTTTTTCTGAGATTTAGTTTCTTTGGATTTGAAATGATACCTACCTACATAATTTTGTGGTGCTTCTGTATAATTTCCCTATTTAATAAAAAAAAAAAAGCTTAATGTGGTTTTAACTGCACATGCCACTCTCCTCTCACATCTGAGGTGGCTAATAAAAATCTTAATCAAGATGAAGCTTGAAGAATTCATAGTTTTTACTTCCTGCATAATTTCTTTTTGTTCTGGAGGTAGCTGAAAACAGGAAGAAACTGGCTTGATGCACAAATTCCAATTTTTATTATAGATCTAAGTTTAAACACTACCTTGATAAAAACATTGCAAAATATTACTGATGTTTCCAGGTTGTTCTCTTTGGAAAACCTGAATGTCAACCAAATTAAATACATGGAAGGAATCTTACATCCATAGTATTTTCTTTCTTTCTTTTTTTTTTTTTTTTTTAATCTCTCTTGCTTAATATGCACACAGCAGACACTTCTAAAGGAACAGGCCATGCATACAAAAATATAAACATTAGTTTTGAGTGACAACCACTTAGGATTTACTCACTGGAGGGACTACCACTAGTCATAAACAGTTACACCCACTAGATGAAGTCAAACCTGTCCCTGTGATAGCCACGTCAAATTCTGTATAAGACAAATTCCCCCTCCTACAGGCAGGTTATTGACACTAGAAGCTGTAGTGTCCTTTTTTTCCATAGCATGGATTTGGAGCGATGATAAGTGAAAATCATATTTTTCCCTAGGCCTGCTATAGATGTTCTCAATTCTACCCATAGCTGGAAGGTTCCTATGTTGCATGAGTGAGGAAATGATTTTGTGTTGATTTTTTCCCCCAAATTTCTAGTTTCATACTGCTTTGAAAAGTGAAGCGGAATTCTGTATTATCTTTATTTCCCCCTTGCTATTCCTATAGCAGCTCAGATAGAACTTGTCTATTGCAGGAATCAAAAATCAGGAATTATCTCTCTTTGAAATGAAGTGCTCTGTGTTATCCTAAGTCCTGAAAAGAAAAAAAACCCCAATCCTTAGGAGAAATTTATGAAGAGATTCTTGAAAATGGGTGAATTTGAAAAGAAAAATAATTACAGTATTTGGGTCAGCATATTAGACCATAGTGTGTATTTATTAAGGCAGATGAGTTCAGGGCAAAATACATGTGAAAATCAACTATTGCATTTGTCTGAGTCAAAATTGAGTGTGCGAAGTAACCAGCACACACTGGAAATGCTACTTTCATATCTGGTAATAGTTCCTAAAAATAGAAGGCATTTCGAGTCAGTAGAATCAAAGACTCCTAGGACTTTATTGCACTGAAGGAAAGCAAACCAATTTTATTTATCATGAAATGGAGAAAAGACCCCAAAGAGCCATCACCTTTCAGAATGTTGAATGTTTGAGAATGTGAGATTTGCCTAATAAAACTCTTTTCTTCATTATCAATACTTTCTAGATTTTTCTACCATAGAAAGAGGCAGGCCAGCCCCTTCTGATGAGTTTTGGATGATAAAATAATAACTAGTTAGGATGCTGTAAGATATTTTCTTGTCTAATGGAAATCTTACATTTATAAACAAATAGCTTGACTGTGCTGATCTTCCCTTCTAATATTGTTGGATTAACTAGTATTATATCATTGTTTTTCTGTTTTTATTATCACCATCATCTCATTTTCCTCTTGTGGGTGCAATCTATTCCTATTAAGTGGCCCGTTATTTTGAATTAATATTTTATTGTCTACACACTGCTTTCAGGCTGTCTGCCAAACCTATAAGGTACCATCCTATATCCTAAAGTGCTTTAAATCATTGATTTTTTTCGGGTCATTAACAAACTAATAAGCAGACTATTTAACATTGATGCTAAATGTGAATTGTCAATGACAGCAGCCAGTGGTATCCTGCTGACAAGTGATAATGTCATTTCAACGTGTCCTCGGAGCATGGTAATTACCGCTCTATTCATGAATGTGTATGGCTTGATGTTTACCTGATTTGAATATGAAAGGCTTCCTGAAAACTTCATACGTGGTCTCTGCATGCTGAATGCACTGGATGAAACAGATTAGGTCCAACAATCTGCAGAAAACAATTAATTCAGATCCCTGAACTGACCTGAAGCTGCCTATTGTGGTGTCCAGACAGCATCAGCATTGGTCTGCATTGTTAAAATGTTGCTCTGGATTCTGTGTCTCCAAGATGAAATTGCTATTGAGCAGGAATGGCAAAAGAAATTAGGCAGTACTTAGATGGCAAAGTGACCAATAACCCTTTGTTATTTCCCTCACACTGCATAGAAACATGTCCCACACAACTGATGGTCAAAAATCTGTTTTAAAAAACTATTTCAAAATATGCACATGAAAGTCAGCATTTCTCATTTTGGTGCTAGATAATTACTAGTTCTGTACCTTTCAAATGGTTTTTAAACAAGAACAGAATTAACAGAGCTGGCAAATCTTGCATTTAAATTTTAGGAGACAGGGGATGGGAGGACTCTGAGGCCTTGGGATCTGAAGGAATGAAACATGGATGCAGTAGGATGGTAAGAGTTTACTTTTTTATCGTTCTGGATTTGTTTTTGCTTCATTCTGGAGTGCTGGAATTTCTTGTAGCTTCTCTCTGTGGCAGCTATTAGCAATGCTTCAAGCTGTACAAATGCATCTTTTACTAGCTATGCTCAATTTCTGATGAAGACCTGATGGAGAGACAATAAAAACATGTTATCCAAAATATATGTGACTGACTTTAAGATAAACTCCCAAAACACTCAAAGCCTTTCCAATGTTGAAATAATCAGAACTTTCCTAAGCAAACAAGGAAACAACAGAAATTAAATCAATTACAGTCTGTATACTATTTTTGCCTCACCAGGAAAAAAAAAAAAGGCCTGAGGAAGCAGATTAAAATCTAGTAAACATCAATTTATTTTTTAATTGCATTCAGAAAGGATGCCTTAGAAACAGATTTAATTTGCTTCCTTGGAAAGCTGTTCAAAGCTCATTACCTTGTGCTTATATACCTTCTTTTAATTTCTGTTTTGAATATGCTCATGACATCCTTTGTTCTTGTGTTGGCTTTGTCCTTTTACACCCTGGCTTTATGGTACTCCTTAATCTGCTCTTATTATACGCAGAGAAAGAAGTCCCATTCCCTCTCAGCTTTTCACAGAGCTGAACAAACCAGCTGGTTTCACCTCTTCACATAAAAATCATCTCAGCCTTTCCCTTCAGCTTTTGCCCTCCCTGTGCATGGCTGGCTGTGATTTATCTCTCACTGGGCCCTAGGATTGCTTTCAATTCCTCCTCAGACTTGTCACGCTCCTGGTTCATAATGCCATGTGATTGAGGAGCATGCACAGCCTTGTCTTCATTGTTCTGTGCTGATGGCCAAATTTGTTGGTCCCCAAAGGCACAGCCCTTCACTTTGTTTTATGCAGTTTCTTTTATTCTCTTCCTTAAGACCATGCAGTGCTTCCTGCAGGCCCCTGGTAGATAGCATTTCCAAATGTGGAGATGCTTGGTTAACATGTAATTAATGATCTCAGCAAAATTTGTCCCCAGATTGCTCCATGAGGCTGCAGCACTCAGCTCCCCTCCAGTCAGTAGCTCTTCCCTTTATCTTTATGAGGGGCACAATCCTCCTCTTGTTCTCTTAAATCCCAGCCTAAGAAGCAACTTTGATGTGCCAATAAGTCAAGATGCTTTGCTAAATCCCAATAGAGGATCCCTTTGTTCTCTGCTCCTTCTAGGAAGCCAGGTATGCTATGAAAGAAAATACACAAGGTCAGTTAGGATCCAACTCTTTCTTTTGCATTTGGCTGTACTCTACCCTTTCTCCTTTAGGGCCTGAGCCAGAGTTTTATTTTATTAAAGTTATTAAAACTTCAGCCATCAAAGTATTTCCTTTCCAAAGTTGCTGCATTTGCAGATTACTAATTACAGGCAACTGCATGCATTGTAATAGATTACTTAAACATCCTTGCTACTGTACATACAACTTCATGTGCAGCTTGTTCCAATCTTCTAGACTGGATATTTTCCAGTCCCTCTGGCTCACATCAAGCAATGCTGTTACCAGTTTGTATCTCTGTTTCCTCTTGATATTCTACTTCATGCAGTCCGGCACTGATACTGGCTCTTCTTGCTTTGTTACTTGTCTTGATGTCCAAGGCAGCTTTGTGGAACTCTTTTCTTCCATTCTGTGTAGGGCCTCAGTTTGTTCCCAGTTTTCTTCTTGAGATTTGGAATCTTTGCCATCTTTCCTCAGTCCTTCCTCACTTCATAAATTCCTCATAACTGTAGCATCTTTACCTAAAGAGAACCAAATCCTTCTGGATATTCATGTACCTCAACTACTCCAGCCTGGATTCAGCTGAATTCAGAGCTTGGTTAATTTTTAGTCTTCTCTTTTCAGGACCACACCAAAAAAAGTCTAATCTGATCATTTTTCTATTTAGGATGAATTAATTTGCAAGAGCTCCATTCAGGGTTATTCTATAAACCCTTAGAGGAAGTGCTCAGCTACTTATCAAGACAAGATGTCATCTCTTCACACTTCTTTTTGGCAGAATATTTCCCAGCTGAGCTCTGCTTTTGTGGGCATGCATCTGGGGGAGCTGAAAATTTCCTTTTGTGAGGCAGAACTTGGTGCTGTTCCTCTCTGCCACAACCTGTCCGTATCCAAACCTGGCTCTGGCACAATTTGTTCCAGGTCTACCACAATGACACCACCATTATCCAAGTGCCCTTAATCTAAATGGATTATTTTATTCATTTTATTACAAATGAATAAACTAGTAGGAAACTCAAGCTTAAACAAGAATGAGCTTTAAAAATTTTTTTTCTTATTATTTTTTCTGGACTTCATTTTAACTTCTGTAATTCTGTTTTACATGACTGCATTTTTCAGCAGTGTTCTGAATTGAAAGTGATATGGGTCTCTTCTAGATCGCTGCATCATTTTCAGGAAAAAAAGTTCATTTGCTTTTTATTTTTTTTGTTTTTATTTCCATACAATATTTGTTGTTGCCAAAACAAGTTATTGTGAAAACAGAAGTTACCATTTCCTTCTCTACTTCTCTCTTCCTTTCTTCCTTCAGAACTCAAATCTGGACTCTGAGGAAATTAAATGCTTCTTTGTACTCTATTTTTAGGTGGATGTGTAGCCCATTATAATCTGATCCTATATGATCAGCCCATCTTCTGAGAGACTCTGTTTATTCCAGATGTCAGCTAATATTTTGTCCTGGCTCTTACTTAAGTCTCTGTCATTCTTCCTGTTATAGCAAGCCCAGTCACATATTTAAACACCAAATCTGCTGAGAGGAGCATCTCAGATGCAGTGGGATGTGCTGGCACACTCCAGTTATTTAAACAGAACTGTAAAGGCCTCTTTCCTCTCAAAAACTGTTTAGTGGATCCAAATAATTAGGGACTGTGTTTTTTTGGTTTTTTTTTTTTTTTTTTTTTTTTTGTAGTTTTGTTTTAAATTAAGTAATGGAGAAAGGGACGCTGAAAAAGTCTGCAAATTAAGATGTGATTTCCATAGTCAAGAGAGGGGAGAGAAAGAAGGAATGGACAAAAAAAAATTGAAGAACAGTGCACCAAAGTTTATTCATGAACATTTGCTTAAACAGTGAGAAATGCCTGGATTCCAGGTGTCATTATTACTGGCCCCTTTTCCAGATACCACTCCTAAGAGTCAGAGCTTACTTTTGGGGGCAGGAGAGAAAAAAAAACCCATCTCCTAAGGTTCTATCTGGCAAATAGTTTTATAATCCTGTTCCTGGTGAAACACAGATGGCCTTTCAGCAGCAATCCAGATGCTCCTGCAGGAAGCTCAGGCTCTCTGTGGAGCCATTTGGAGGGTATCCGTGGGTGCTGCTGCCTTGGAACAATGCAGCATTTCTTCTCTGAGAGATGAGCTGAAAAAAGCAGGAATCCATTCCTGTATGGATGGGGAATTAACTTCTGACATGGGAAATAAATTCTGTTCACACCTGGAGCAGTGGTTGGCGCCACCTATGCAAGAGCAGGATGATGCACGTGGATTTTGGGGTATATCCTTTGGTGTTGCAGGCACCCAACAGCCAAAATAATGCATTAAAATGTGGATTTTAGCCTGGTACTGTATCAGTTTGCGCAGAGTATGGAGCAGAATGCTGCACAAAAAGCATCAGTTTATACTAAATACAGTAAGTTACAGCCTATTGAAGAAAGCAGGGCTTAAATTTACAACAAGGATAGCTAAAGGCATCTCTTGGAAAACACATGTAGGAAATATGCCCATTTTGCCCTGGATGCTGAAACACAGAAGGGAGTAAAAGAGCAAAGTAGGCAGATAATAGAATTCAGGATCTTTGCTTCAATGAGACTACTAATAAGCATGAAATTGAACATCTGCTTAAGTGCATGTCTGGGTTATAGCATAAAGATAACTCTCATAATTGTACCCTGATATTTCCATAGCAGAGATTGGACTGGATGATAACCAGCATAATGCAAATATAAATGTTATACTCTGGAAGAAACTGTACAATTATTGTACCTGTGATTGACAGGAATGAAAAAAAAATCAAGGGTCCTGTAGTTTACTTTTTTTGAAGAAAACCCTTTGAAATATATTAAATATTTGGTGGAAATGCTATCATGACCTGAACACTAAAATTATGTCAAAAAAATATTTTCCAGTCCCATAGAGACTTGTGGTGGTGGTTGTTCTCCATTTTTTTTCCATGAAAGAAATCTTATTCTGCCAGTTTAGTGTCCATGCTGTAGAAAATGTCTTCTACAACAAGGGAAAAAATAATAATGATAATATATCCAAATATTGTACAATGATGATTGTTTTTGCAATCATAAATTAAATAAACTTCCCTAAGAAATCTTTCAGATGAGCTAAGATGTCAGGTAAGCTTCTGGTCATATAGGAAAGACCTGAATTGAAAAATCAAAATGTTCTGGCAGAAAGAGACTTTGTTGCTGGGAAAATGAAATGTCAGTGACATGAAGCAAGTCTGTAGGTAGATTTAAATAATTTTTGCCTTAATATACTGGTTTTCTATTAATCTATAGAGATTGTGATGCTTTATAATTTGAATTTCAGGTTCTGAGCTTCACATAAATGAAGTATTCTGTACCTTTTTGAAACAACTTTGCTTGAAATTCCTTAGACTTGGTGACTACACCGAGTAGATAATGCAAGATTGGGTCTTTTATTTGTTTTCTCTCAGTAGAATGCTGCTAAAAAGGGCTGTGTCTGTGTGAGACCTCATTGTCATTCTGCCATGTATTGCTTTGGGGCAGCTGCTCTATTATAAGCCCACATAGTTATGAGTGAGAGACTGCAAATTTATTCTTCTAAGGAAGATGCATTGTTTCTGACAGATACAATTAATAACTCTGGCTTTTGAGATGGGATTTTTTTGTCTGTCTGGTATGGGGGTTGTTTGTGTTTTCTTTTGTTTTAATTGAAAGTTTAAGGTCTATGAAAATATTGTGTATTTTTATAGAAGGATATATGAGTTTTATCATGCAGTAGCCCTCAAACTTCTCAGAATGCTATGGATAAATTTAGGAATGACATTTCAGTTAAGAGAGTTTCTTGTAGTTAGAATATTCAAAACTAATCAAAATTAATCAAAATTAGTGGTTTGGCATTGCTCTTAACAACACACCATCTTCAATATACTTTTCTCCTCTAATTTTTATTTTTTAATGAAATTGTTCTAAGATAGTATTTGATGGCACGGTAATCACTGGACACAATCAAAAGGGAAAGCTACAATGTACAAATTAACATGCTCTGCTTGGGAAAACAATGTCTGCTAAATAACTATCCACAGGACCCAACAGAAGTGAATATTTCATTCACTAAGTGCAGATAGAATATTAGTTTGCACAGAAAAATAACTTAAGCTCTGTTTACCACAGGTCTTGGCTACTAGTACGTGGAAATGAATATTCAAAGTGCTTCCAGGTAAAAAAAAAAAAAAGTAAAAATCACATGCTTGTATTTTAAGGAAAAATTACTTTGAAGACTGAGTTGCCTCGTTTTTTGAGAGAAATAAATTCAAGAAATACAGGGTTAGGATCACCTGAGCTGAGTTTATTGTAGTGTGGAAATAAACTTATATGTTTTAATGCAGTTGTCATCAGATTAATTTCTTTGGCTCTTCTCTGGGTTTTCCTGACCTTCATCCAAAATCCAATTGCTTCTTTATCTCCTTGTGGTGGGACTACCCTCAGGGCATGGAACAAAATGTGTGAAATTGTATCCAGAGAGACTCTTTTCATGGTGACCATCCTCTGTAAACTCAGATTATGATTTTATGATAGCTGTTAAAGGAGGACCCCAGATGCTCTCTGACCCTCTTAGGTGGCTTATGGGGTTTTAATAGGACAGCTGAGAATTAACTCCCCAGCAATCATCACAGGGACATTATGGAGTCAGAATCATGCAGGATTAGACCTTAGGTCACCTCACTATTGGTAATATTTTCCTTTAAGTGTCAGAGAAGTGATGGGAATAACGCTTGGGCATGCTTCAGAGAGAGGCTGCAGCTGTTCTCAGAAAGCTCTTTGTCATCACTGAAATCACCTCCAAAAGCTGAATGCTCCCCCAGGCTGAACCCAGTTCCTCTCAGGACTGTGATTTATCTGGGTTTTATCCAGGTTAAGTCTAATAATTAGCTATGTGTGGTGTATTGGCTCTCTCTGGGCACCAAGTGCCCACCAAAGCCATGCTACCACTTCCCTCTTCAGATGGACAGTGGGAGAAAACATCACAAAATGCTTGTAGGTCATGTATAAGGACCATGAGAGATCCCTCACCAGCTGCCATCATGGGCAAAACAGCCTTGCTTTGGGGAAATGAGTTAATTTTTTATCAATCAAAGCAGAGTAAGGTAATGAGAAACAAAATCTTATAAACCTCTTCACTTCTCCCTCCTTCACTGACTGAGAAGTGAGAAATTTCATTATGAAATCTGGATCTTCTATGTGTTTACCAGATTTGACTTTGCAGCTTTACAAATGGAAGAACATTCAAGTTTTCTCACAGCTGGCTGAAATGCTGCTCCCTAATGCAGCTGAGCAGGTCTGCTTGATCTCTGCTTCTGTCCTGAAGTTACTGAGATTAGCAGTGTTTAGAAGAGATGTATGTTACAAATTTATCTCACTACTGTGACAACAGATTTTTTTGTGGCTTTACAAAGCCAATTAAAGGATTTGCAAGTCTTTTTTGCATTAAAACTTTGCTTTGCCTTGGCTTTCAGCTAGAAAAGCAGAAGGAAACCATGGGGGTTTTCCCATAGCTACTTCTAGATTAGACAGCCATGTAATTCAGTCTCTGTGGTTTACCTTGGAGTGCTCAAATCTCCTAAAAAGTTCCAAAAAGCAGCAGCTTTTCATGGGAAATATTTCAAATCCATACCAGCCCTGTGGTCCAAAATCTTCATTGCATTGCTGGAGAGAAAAAGGGAGAAGGGGATGAAGAAAAATCTTCAGGGCCATTCTGAGTCTTCCTTGAGTAAAGCTCTGACTGCAGCCTGTCCACCTCTAGGGGTTTGTGTTGTGTGGAATAAACATCTCCTAAACCTCAATATTTGCAAAGACCTCATGATCTTACTTGCAATAAATTGCATTCCTCCTTCTTACACTTTCCCTCCCCATTCAGAGTACGAGCTGAAGTCTGGTTAATGTTTAAAATAAATAACACAATTGGGACTACAGGCAGTGTCCTGACACTGTTCAGGTAAAACTGGGTAGTCTGGAGATGGACTGAGGATTTTCTGACATGACTTAAAATATGTAAGAAGGAGAATTCACAATCAGAAAGGCCCTGCTTCCTTTTGTCCCCTTTGGAAAAGGTCATGGATCTCATGATGGCCTAAAAGGCACTAAAATTATTCTATTTAGCAGAAATCCTCTTAAAATGCACCCTAACTCACATTTTCTCCAGTGTATGGAAAAGGGAATAGCATAGACAAAGCATGGCTAACCTTGCCCACATTTGAGCAAAGTGAATTTCTATCTCTCACATTATCAGCCTTCAACAACATCACAATGTATGAAGAGGTTATTAATTTACCTTTTTGAAATGCTTTGTGTTTTCAAAAACTTTTAAAAAGTCTCCTTTATCCACTGTATTATACCACCACCCCCCCACCTTATATATTTTTTCCCAACTAAATTTCTGCATGTGTTCTCAGGTAGAGTGCCTATTTAAATTCCCAGGGAAAATCTGCAGTCTTGTGTTCATGGATGTGTGGAAAGCATACATTTATCACAATCAAAGGAGAGAGGGGAGGATGGGAGGATGTTGTCACTTTATTTTTTCTTCACCATTAACCTCTTAAGTCTTTAGTAAATTGGCTGTCCTTTAATCATGTCCTTAACAACCCCTGATGAGCTACTAATTGTATGTGCACTTGATCACTTGCAAAATCCCCCTGTACTCTTTTAGCTTCCTTTCTCTCAGATTATAACAGCAAGAATTTATCTGGAAATACTTCAATATTTCACTAGTTCTCATTAGGAGTCCAAAGGTCATATCCCCAGACCAATATGAACTTGATTTTTCTATTTAGCCAAGGCAACTTCACTTAACTTAGCACCTGGCCTCCCAAAGATGGCAATTTGTTCCATTTCCTATCTATTCTTTGTGTTCCCAGAAGTTTTTATTTTTAAGATAATAGCTGGCAAAGATTCGTGTTTTTCTTTGGGTCTTCGTATTCTATTTATGGAAATTTTATTTTACTTTTTTTTTTTTTCCACTAAGAAAGAAAAACACCTTATTACTTGCGTCTGGTTTGCCTAACCTTATGGAGATGATGGTAATTCCTCAAAGTTCATGTCAGTAGAAACCACTGCTTAAAACAGCAGCTTTCTGCCTGCTCAGCTTTGTTCCAAAGGCTCAATTTTTTTTAATTGGCAATTTAATAATAGCCAGAAAAAAATTTCTATCAATTTGCATGGCCAACTGTTACCTCCATATTTAATTGCTATCTAATATTTAATCAATTTCTGGTTTTCTCCTTTTACTTCCTCAGGACTAAAATGGAACAAATCCAGTTCATTCCCTCTTTGAGCAGCTCCTGTACTGCATTTTCAGTGCTGTAGAAAACAATGGTTTTATATAATTATTTTTTTATCTTCTGCTTTGCTAAATATATTATTTGACTTTTATCTACAATGAATTTATCCAGACCTTTTTCAGTACAGAAATTTGTAGTATTTGTAAAAACCAGCCTGTGGTGCTGGTAGTTTGTGTTGTTCTGTTTTCTAGATTCTCCTGAAAAATCTACAAAAGAAGCAAAAGGAAAACCATGCTGATTTAGTGAGAGACAGCCAGAAATGGTTTGACATGAAAATTCATTTGATCTACATCAAAACCCTGTCTGGATGAAAAGGACGTACTTTGTACCCCACTGAAAGTAAGTTCCTTGTAGGATGTATTATTGCCTGCTGTGCCCATCAAATTGAATTAACACTCAGTGATCTGGTGAAAAATGGGGCCTGGATCAATTGTTTTGAGGCTGGCTGAAGGAAAGTGATGTGCATTCCACCCACCTCCCAAAAAATCAATGACACGTAGCTGACTGTGCATGTGTGTTGTCATCAAAGCAGCTCAAATTCAGATTTGTGTTTGGTGTGCACAGAGGAATCAGCACCTACAGGACAATAACAGCTATTTTTAGCCAAGATTAGATGGTTCCATACCTGCTTCAGCCATGCAATCAGATCACCTGCTGCACAGTGTCCTCTGGAAAATAAATTCATAAATTATTGTTAAATATTTTGTAATTAGGAGTTTGTGTGAGTGATGTTCCATGAGTTTTGGCAGGAAGCTCATTCTCACAAGTACCATTTGTCATACTCCAAGCTGTAAAATAGTCTTGAAACCTCTCAAGAAATGAAAAAGGGGGAAATGAAGCAAAAACACAAGACACAATTTGCAAAGAAATAGCAAATGCTTAAAAATTGAAAGTCAGATCTATCCATAACCTCAATGAAACTCTGAAACTATGACAACATTATTTAACATTTCAGCCTCAAAACCTGCTGGAAAAAACTCAAACCATCCCATCATCCTATATATGAGAAAGGCTTTCTTCAAAATCTCTGCATAAACAAGGTATTTACCATAATTTAGAGAGACAGAAAAGTATTCCAGAAAAATGGGTTCCTCTTAAATTAGGCTGGGAATTTCCAAATTTTTTAATCTTCCTTTAAGCAACGGGAATTAATGTTCTCTACCTGCATCAGGAAAGTTTTCTTGTGTGTTCTTTCTTGAGTTTTCTCTGCAAGGTCTTGTACAAAGACATCATTTTGATATAGAGTTGTACAATTACATTTAAGGGGTAAGCGTTCAAAAATTTTATACTATAGAAATAGTATAAATATATAATAGATATTATATAATATATAAAGCTCTGGAGCAGACCTGCCATATTTTTTAAAGGTGTAGGAGTTACTGCAGATCAGATTGGTTTTGTAGGAGGAATAATGTCTTATTAGCCAATTAAACAAATGACTGATATTGAGTACACAAGGTACAAGCTCTCCTTTTTCACTGATGAGGGAAATACTTTATCACCCAATTGATTGGGACTGAATGGATGAGTTTGTGCATTGAGCAACTGCAATAAGAAGGAAAGATGATTACACCACTTGAACCAGGCTCCATTTGCAAAAATCAATTCTACCACGAGGAAAAAAATATTTGTTGTTTTTTATCCTGGTGAAGGATTGATACTTAATATTGCAGAAAGCACCCAGCCCCTGGCTGGCACTCAGAAAATATGCTACATTTGCTTCAGCTGTTGTGCCATTCCAATATTGCATGTAAACAGAAAGAAATTATGCACATTAATTTCTTAGAGGTGAGAAATTATAACACAGGGTGATGATTACTCTGCTAATGTGTATTTATTTATTAGACATGTCAGAACGTACTTGTAAGTGATATCAGCAGGTAAAAATATTTTGTGTACCTCAAATCCAAGGCTGCTAAACCAGGCAGTGCATCTCCCTGTTTAAGCTGGTTTTAGAGTCTACTACAAGAAAATTTTCCTCAGTTATACAACCTGTGGGCACAAATGGTAGCCTTGCTTGCTAAGATTTCAGAGATTTCTCTGTTCTAGTGTTACACTCACTTTCAGTATTTTATCCTGCAGTAAATGCAAGGTAACTTAAATATATTTTTGTTACAGTTAAGGGGTAGGGTGTTAAAATATACTTCTAGCATGATGATTGAAAATTCAGTTAATTAGGGGAGTCTGAACTCCTGTGCTTTAAAACCACTTGTTACTGACTAAAGTGTAATCAAATCAAAATTTTCAAGCCTCTCCATGCTATTAAGTGACCAAACACTGCAGAGAATGCAGGACCCCTCCCTGTGCTTTTGCTCATTCACCTCTCAGATAACAAGAAGAGTCATCACACCTTTCCAGGCTCTTCAAAACAAGCAAACAGATCCCTCTCAGGCAGAAAACACACAGAACATTTTCCCTTTCTGGCTGAGCACTGAGCAGTGTCTTCTTCACAGACACCTTGAAACAGAAGGGGAGTTTCTGGTGTGTTAAAAGGCAGTAGAAGAGGCAGACCCAGCTTAGGACTGGTTCAACTTATTCCCTTTCAAATAGTTTTGATCCACCTCTGACCTCACCCCTGCACACAGGAGTGTGGATATCTCTGAACTCTCCTCCTCCAGATGTAACAACCAGCCTGGTTTTTCCTTCCCCCCAAAATAAAACCCAGCCTGTTCTCCTAAGTACCAGCAGAAATAACGGTCCCTTCTTCCACCTCTGGAGCTTAGAGCAACAAATAGGAGAGACAGAAAACCAAGAAAGGTCAGGAATACCTGAGGTGAGAAGATTTTTTTTTTTTTATTTCTTACAGGGAAAAGCAGTGTTTTTCTATTTTCAGTTAGATGTATTTATTGTGAAGCACTTTAATAGTTATGTGTGCTTAGTGTATTTGAACTGGAAACTGCTATTATACTTGGCCATAATATAAAAGTAAATTCTAACTTTTTTTTAATTCAGTAAAGCAGCTTGAGTTATTAATATTGGTCTTTACGGACCCCAGCAGAGGTGTGGAAATCTCATTAGGAATGTAAATGTCAGGTAAGACACTTAAAAACCTCATTATGGAGAAGAACCCAAGTACCAAAAGTGACATAAATTACTGCCCAACCTGAATATTGCAGAAGAGCAATCCTGCAGAGCTCTGTTATGGGGTTTGATTGGAAGGACAATTACTACCAGCTTTATCTTGATATAATGAAGATGAAATGTACATTTAACTAGATTTGTGCTTGAACTGACTGACTAAAATGAAAGTAAGGTAGAGAAACGTAATAAGTCTCTTTAAATATTGAATAAATCTCTTAGGGCAATAAAATACTTTTGTAGGAGTTTTGTGTACTTTAATGGTTTATCTGTTCATAGTAATGCTTCAGATTGACATGTGGTAGAAAAATGACATAGATATGTCTATTTCAAATCTGAAATTTAGCATTACTCAGCAATAGCTCCTTTCCTAATATAAAGTTAGGTATTTTCTGTTGGTCTCTATATTTTTGGTTATCCAACACTTCCCTTGGATAGAGAAGATGGGCTCTGCCTGGCAAGAGCATGAGCCATTATCAGGTGAGAGTCACAATGTCTTTTCACTGTGCAGAGGGTTGGGCTGGGTCCATCACACATCTTTAAGTGATTTCAAAGCCAAATGGGAAGAAATAAATGTTGGTGTTGGATGATGAACACTCATGGCCTGCTGCTGTAGTGATGAATCTTGGATGGTTTGGCAGGAGGAAAGATAAAATTAGGAATTCACAGGGGGTATGAGTTCAACAAAACTGCTTTTGGTTGCTCTGTACCTTTCAGCTGTGTGCTTGCTCTGTCTTTCTCTCTTTTCACACCTTTCCCCATTACCAAGGAACCTCTGGAGTACAGAAGGATTGGCTCTTTGCTTTGATGTAAACAAAATTAGGCAGGCCTGCTTGTGGATGATCAGTTTTGATTATTTTGATTTCTCTTTATTTAAAACACCCCCAGAAGTCTGATCATGTCAGAGGCCAATCAGAACACGGGGGTTTATTTACTCCACCATATCAAGATTAGCCACAAAGTGATAAAGAAGAACCTACCCAGGTTCAAGATTTCTGCCTAACAGAGACATAAATATCCAGGAAGCATCCTTGCACCTTCAGCAGCTGAGCTGTTCTGTACAACCAAAGGCATGCATTTATTTTCTTTGTTTTTAACTCAGTGACAGAAAATCTGTCCAAACAAGACATAGTAAGTATGTTTGGGAGAGTTTATGGGGGTTTTTTGAGTTTGTTTCTTTTAGTATCTATGTGTTGTTGGTTTATGTGGGGTATTTTTAGGAAAGAAAGCAGAACCAACAGGAGATGTAAGTAATGAAGGTACTGGGTTGAGTTTTTTATACCCATAAAGCATAAATTACTCTGGATTTAGCTTTAAATATTCACTGGATTTGCTCATTCACTGCTGTCCATAAAAACCCATCGCATTGTTTAGCACAATTAGGCTTGATTGTTTAAACAGTCTGGACTGAAATAGCATTAATTAGCTATGTCATGCTATTATTCACTGTCCATAAACTTGCTGTTACCATTCAGATCATGCTTGGATTTACTGGCAGAGCAGAACCTGGAAAAACATAACAGACAGTAGACTTTATAAAGCTGTTTTATTTTTTGCTGATTCAGTTTTCTGAGGGAGGACATAGTGCAACGTTAGGAAAAGATCTTTAAATTTAAAATTGAGAGAGAGATGGAGATGGGACCTAGTTTTATTTCTTTTTGCTAACATATAGCTTCATAATCAGGAAGCCTTTCTATTTTTCCTTTTTTAGTAGTCCGTATTAAAATTTCAAACTTGAATTTCTGCGTGCACAGAGTTGGTCTTTGCCTTTTCCAAAGATCCCATAACAGCAATTCACAGGCAAAAGACTTACCTTCCTTCTCACAGATGTTTTACTCTGCCTTGCTTTTACATTCGCTTTTCCTTTTTAGCACTTACAATGAGCACATATACTCAGGCAACACAAAATATCTTAAATAAAGATTTGACCAGTTCATTGAAAGCAACACAAAGTCAAACACAGAGGAAGAAGTGTGCCATGCTGTGATTCAAGTCACTTTAGAAAAACCAAAGACGAACAAAAATGCAAACATTTATGTTTATTTACACAAACAGGTGTCTGTGTACAGTATGTTGGTTTTCTTAAACATTTAAATAAAAGGTAGTTTTCTAGTTGTAAACCCCAGGAATTATCAGATCCTTACCCTCATCTAATGGCAATATCTCTTTTAATGCTTGGATGGAGCACCAGCTCGCTCCTTTGGTGTGAGCAATTACTGTCATAAGCCATAAATCTGCCTCAAGAAGTGACAGTTTAAGCTCAGGATTCTTAATGCTGGCTCTTTTATAATAATGGTTGCTTAACATAACACTTGGAGCATTACCCATGTGGATCAAAAAGAGGGTTTTGAGTGAAAAAAAATTGTTCTGTCTTCCAGATGAGACTTTAGCATTATGCTGCATATAAACTGCAGTTATTCCACTCAATACTGAAACTTCTACTGAGCTCATATCAAGACTTCATTTAAAGACACCAAGAAGACAAGAAAGAAGGTATGTTTGTAGTTTAGGGCAGTCTTCTCTTCTCTCAAAATGTTTTTATATATAAAGAAACCAAACAGTGGAGAGGCATAACTGTTAACAGCAAACT
Organism: Anomalospiza imberbis; assembly: GCF_031753505.1. Lineage (NCBI taxonomy): Eukaryota > Metazoa > Chordata > Aves > Passeriformes > Viduidae > Anomalospiza > Anomalospiza imberbis. Next base: position 32,845,865 of record NC_089682.1, read on the forward strand.
CTTCCTTTAAGAAATGAGCCTTCTGTATTTGCTGGGAAAGTTTTCTTGTCTTGATACATTTAAAGAATACATTAATTTCTGCTGGATTTCTCTAGTATTTCTGAAAAAAAAATCAGAGGAGGCCAGTTAAAAAGCAGGCATAATTGAGAAACTTCATCAGTCCTTATGTAGATGATACAGTGAGGGCAGACAGAGTGTTTATTGCTTTGGTTTTTCATCAGGACTCTGGGACATGCAGATTTTTGTATAACTGTCATTATTGAATCCTGTGGAAATTTCCAGCTGACATAGTCCTCAAATTCTAGCCCCAGTTTTTTTTTTTTTTTTACTTTCTGATCAGCTTGGCAACCTTCACTGTCCTTCCCTAATCACAAAGGAGAAATATTGGCCTCTTGAGCCGCCGATGGAATTAATGCCTGATGATTTCACGATTAATGTAATCTTTATGCAGCAATTTCCACTGTTGTCCAATATCCACGATGAATCTCTTCACAGCAGCCATGAAATATGTTAGAGAAATTGTAACTTAGTGGAGAACACGAGATACACATCTAATCAGAACTTTCTGAATGTAAATCATATTCATGCAAGGCAGGCAGATTTTATTGGTAGGAGAAGTCAATAACACTAACGAGGAAAAATTCATTCTGTTGAACTTGTAGTACTTTTAATGTGCCCAATTTTTGCTGGGTGCTCTTAGGCTGCCTTTTTAATTTAGATTTCCAGACACTTCTGAACCACATCCTGGATGCAAACCCTACCACAGCCATATGTAATTTTAAATCAGAAAAATCCCTCACAACCATAAAGGGCTACAAGGAGATCTTTCTTTCATTTCCTTTCAATACTATTGACATCCAAGTAAGTCTCAGCAAATGTGGTTTAGTCAATAATTCCTCCTGGCATTCCTGGTATGATTTAGAAGGGAGAGTGAGTCACCTACCCGACATAATAACTGTGCTAGGAAGGATGCTATTTGTCACACTGGGCTTTGCCTGACTGCACAGCAGGAGATGAGAAGGCAGCTTGCCTGATTTTGGGATTTCCCTCCCCTCACCTTTCTCTGATTTCTCTAAATCTAGTTCTACTGAAGGCAGTAGAAACACTCTGCTCTTCACTCAGTCTTCACCTTTCACAATTGTCTGTTTTATTTCTGTATCTAAATCTTCTCTTCATTCAGGAATCTCAGAAAATATTGCAAAATCCCTGGAATTCGAAGTAATTTTTAAAGGAAATCCTCCAGCATCTCAAAAGCCTTCAAAGCCTGTAATTAGTATCTGAATAACATGAAGCAAACATCTCAGAAGGAGATTTTTGAAAACCTGGATCAGGACAAGGCTCAAAAAATTGTAAGCTTTTGTTAGGGCTGATAGGAACAATGTGTTATTTCCTCCTCTCCACGGTGGTCCCTGCAGGTTTGGAGTGGATTAGCTTCTGCAGGCTGGCATATAAACCCACAGCTTCACCTCATTGAGAGTTAATTTTTTTTATCTCTAGAATAATTTTAAATTAGAATTCTGAACTCTGTGCTCAAAGTCTTTTCCCCTGTTTGTGCTTTAATATTCCAAATCAACCACAAACTCTTTGCTTTGGTGAATCATCTTTATCACCTTGATGCTGGAATATAGGATGGGATGAGATAAACAATGGATGAGCTGCCACGTTTCTACAGCTGAACATCAGTAAGATGGAGAATTTCCTGCCTCAAGGTCTCAGCATTAGCTAAAAAAGAAATTTCCTTTAAAGTCACAGAGGAGTTAGAGCAGTATAAACAGTGGGGCTGCCAATTCATTGCTCTAGACTTCTGTCAGGAATCTGAGTGAGCTTGGTACTTGATTTTGACGTGCGTGTTTATTTTACACCACAAGGTTTGCTTTTTCCAATCATACTTCTCCTCAGGGTTTATTTAGTTTTGCCAATACTAACAAAACTATTTGTGTGGTACCTGCTGAAATATTATTGAAGACATCTAGCAAGTCATTCTACACCCTCTTCTTAACATATTTTTAACTCTACTGCATAAACAGTTAACTTATTCCTGAAGGAACTGCCTTCCAAATCCCAAGCCACTTAAGCATTTCTGATTATGTATTTGCTGGATGTCACTTGTTAAATTCTGTTTTCTCAACATTATTTGAGCAAAACGCTCTGGCTATCAGAACATAATAGGGGTGTTTCATGTACTGCAGTCATCCAACACTTGTCTGGGCCTTTCATCCTTCTGGCACTGCTTTTCCTTGTCAAAATGTTGGTTGAAGGCAGTCATTTGCTAAACATTTCATTTGGTAATTGCTTTTTTGGGGTGGGTGTGTGAGGGGATTGGTAATTGGCCACTAACTTTAAAACTGAGGACTCTTGAGATGGACAAGCAGGATGTTGTTCAGTTTGATAAAGCAGAAATACCAGTTCAGTGCAGAGTGTCTCTGCATGCTCTTTCTGCTTTAGGGTACTCTAAATTTACCAGATCTGCAAATTAATCTAATTTTGAGCTTAATATTCTTAACAGTTTATACTCCCTCTGCTTTCTGTTGTTCTGGCTATCACTGATCAGTGCTTAAAATTCCTGTAGACCCTTGTGTGCTTCAGCATTTTTTTTTCTGCCACAACTGTTATTATGCATTGTTTTCCAGGGACAGATTTCACACGGGATTGGTGAATCAATGTTTTCTGCCAAATTTCATGAGTGTCTGGCAAAATGACAGTATTAATTGAAAAAACCTGCTGGTAGTTCAAGCCTGTTTATGTAAACAGGGGCACTTTTTCTTTCCAGCCATGTATCCCAGTCATTTTGTGGTGGGATTTTAGTTCCTGGCCACTTGAAAGCTCTCATTCTGAATGTCAGGTAAGTCTTTCTTCAGGAAGAATATTAGTTTTATTCCAGGTGAAAACACTAATCTGAAAGAGGCCAGCAGAAGTTATCCCCCTTCTCAAAAAGACTCCTTTTGAGTTTTTTGGGTTTTTTTGGTTTTTTTTTTTTTTTTTTGTTTTGTTTTGTTTTGTTTTGTTTTGTTTTGTTTTTTATTTGGGAGGAATCTTAGAGAAAGGAGTTTTTCCCTCGAGGCAAAATATTCCCAGGAAAATGAAATAGGTGAGGAGATGGATAATTTTTAATCACCAGTCTTATACAGGGATTCCCAAATCTTTGTATTTGCATTCCAGGATCATCTGCTTAGAGGACAAGTACAGATCTATAAAACATTTCGGGCTTAAGTGATTTATGAGCTGTATGATACAAAACTCTGGGTGAAATTCACTTTATTGAGTGAAAGTGGTGTCTGTCTTTAAGCTCATAAACAGACCTCTGCTGTAAAGATGTGCTGTTTTTTTCCTTTTTTATATTGGATAAAATATTTAAATTCAGGTTTGAAAAGATCAGAAGACCATTTATTGTGAGGTGCCCTGACCTTCGCACAAGAGTATTTAATTGAGAACCTGTGCAAACACTGCTCTGTCTCCTCCTCATCTGTTTGCTGGGACACGTGCAGCTCCAATGGGTTTTTTCTGTCCTCTGCAGAGAAGGAATCACATTTGGGATGAGCCCAGAATATCTTTTTTTTACCTGCTTTGGCTCTGATAACCTAAGGCCCTGATGCTTGGACTCTGCCCTCCAGCTGAGTTGATTTCCTTGCTGTGAGCTGCAGCATTTAAATCCAAGCCACCTGGTCAGAATATTTTAATATTTAGCCCTGAAAAGCTATTTCTAGTTCAGGCCAGGCTTCTAATTTAGAGTAGCCCTGCTGGTTTTGATGGGATGTGGCAAACATTGAGGTCCTGCATCAATCCAGTCAGTCCAGTTATCAACAAGGAGGTTCCAGCCAGAAGTCAGAATAATTATTTGTGTATTTATGTGGTGGTGGTTTGTTTTATTTCCTTTTCTCTTGCCAATACCTGAGCTCAATATCTTCAATTTATCCATGTAAGAGCACATTTGCTGCAGTCATGCTGCTGACTGTGGTGTAGATGTAGCCTGGGTCTCGTTTTGCACAGGAAATAAGCAAGTCTTCCTGGCATAAATAGGATAAAAACTAATGGCTACATCTACTTTTCTTCATTATCTTCATCATTTTGCTGCTGCTCTCAGGCAACATGTCAGCATTTAGTCATAAACATCTCTGTAAGAAGTGTGTGCTGACAAACATCACATTATATTGCAAGTTCATCAGATTTCTGAGTGGGCTTTTATTTTATTTTTTCTATGGCTGCAGGATTTTTTTCTGTGGGTGACATTACTTACTGATCTCTGTCCTTTTTTTTTTTTTTTTTTTTTTTTTAATTAATTTGCCCTTGCTTTAGGAGCAAATCAATCTGCACAGATTTGTTTTGGGTATAAATAGTGGGAGTGTCTGGTAAAGAAAGTTTCTGTTTGTGAACTCACGTGCTCAAAAGGAAAGAAACACAGAGCTGATGTTCTGGCAGTTTTATTTGATGGAAGTAAATGTGAATACAAGTTTTACTAAGAAAAAAGGAGGACCACAAGACTTGTCCTATTTGTATGAAATCCCTATTTGTGGAAAAATTTTCAAAAATTTGATCCTTTTTAATTAAGCTGCAACTTGGCGAGTGAAGGGGGAAAAATTATTTGGACTAAATTGATTAAAAACATAGAAAGGGCTCTTATGGAATTTTCCCTGAATTTAAACTCTTGATGTATTTGAGTCAAGTCATTATGTGCCACATTCACAATTTGTACCAGCTGACTTTAAGGGTACTTCATTAGTGCAATGCCAGTGAGAATTTTCCACTTAGTGAAAACCTAATGAATGCAGAAGATTTAACAGCCTTTGAAGTTCCATTAATCTAAAACATGAAGAATCAAAAATAACAATGAATTTTTCACTTATAATACAATTTATCATGTGAGTGAACACACAGGCTAGAATCATTACATCTTTTTTTGGTGTCTTGAAAAGAGTTGATGAAGAAAATTCATATGTAAGTAAGTAACCATTAGTAATTGCACAACTACTGGAATGGATCCTAAAAACAACAGCAAATTTATCTAAAATAAAATCTAGTTCTTCAATGCCTCTGTCCTTCAGATGAGTTTTTCATGAGCTTGAATAAAATTTTGATTTATAGAGGCCGGGTGTCTTTCTCATACAATGCTTGTAGTAAGTTGTTGTTCTGCAAAATGTGAATGGATCAGAGTTTTTTGCTGGCTCTAGTCATGAATTGTTTGTTAATGGGAGCAGTTGGAAGACTTCTCAATCTGAAATTCTTGAGCTGGAAATTTCTTTTTAACATTCCTAGGTAAATGATCTGATTCTAGTCTCCTACTTTTTTATCCTTGAGTAACTCCAATGCTGCTACTTTGGTTTTTATACTGTCAAAAGTCATGACTTGGCTCAATGGGAAACCAAAGACCTAAAGTTTAAATAATTAGCACTAGTTGAGCATTATTTGGGGATCTGTAATATTTCAATATTTTTAATCTTCATATCCAATTAATTAAATTCTATTAGGAACCACCATGACTGCAGGAGTTGTACTAATACTGTTATGCTATGGGTGTGCACCCAGCTTTAAAGCCAAGTTTAAAATCAATTCCTGTCTGCAACTTTTTTAGCAGTCAGACTGAGTTAAGATGGTTTAATAAACCCACCAATGTCAGTAAGTAATGACAGCTTACCATAATTTCTTAAAGAAATCCTAATGTTGCCAATAAAGAAAGTCACATGCTGTGGACACAGAAATCACAGAAATTTGTGTACTCTTCTAAAAGCCTCTAAAGTTTCTGTGCAGCTCTCACACTACAGTGCCATGAATATGTAATCAAGTTTTTCATTAACATAAATCTTTATGTATTATGATGTCAAATGAGTGAAGGTTCCAGCACAAAAAATTTAAGCATTTTGGAGGGAGAGTGATTTAAAAAGAGATGACAGAGACGAGAATCTCAGCCTCCAGTCTATGTTCCATTAATTTTAGGCAGTAAAATAATATAAATATAGTGATAGGGAGAGCCAAATTTGGATTTCAGTTCCATGAAGGAATATTGAGAATGTTTTCTGTCATAAGCTAGGCTAAAATATTGAAAATTTTGAGTCTCAACTATGTTTGTTGAATATTGTATTGTTGCCAATTTGTTACATTACTGATTTTATAAGTATATATACGCACACACTTGTAAACCAAGTAGATTTTAGGGTGTTATTCAGCTGCCAAACCACACTGATCTGACATTTCTTTAGCAGTATTCAGGTGCTGCTCTGGAAGTGTGGAGCCCTCAGCCAGGTGTGCTGTCCCAATATACATGTTGAACATCTTGGGAGGATCTAAACAAGAATTAAATTCATATATTTAGGCAGCTGAATACCACTGTAATTGTATGTATGTACCATTGTAATCATATGCATAACATACTTATAATTTCTATTGCTTTCTCTTTGTATCTTGTGGAAAGAATAAATTTTCAAGTTGTAAAATTAATTCTATGAAGAACTTAATGAAGTAGAGCATTTAATTATTTAACTCAGTTACTTTCACTTTGTTTAGCTATATAAAATTTCTTAATTTTTAGTAGCTCTTTGTAGGTATTTCCAATGGCAGAAAGGATATCACGTTAGGGGGTTTAAATTGCTGGGAATGTTAATACAAGCAGTAGTTCAAGAAATTAAATTCAGACACATGGAGAAAAACTCATGCTAAACTGCTTTCAGATATAATTTTTAGTGCTGTAAAAATGGTACTCTGCACTGAGCAGGTAAGACATACACAGGCATTTAGTTTCAAATAGGCAGGAAAATGAGGATGCTTGTGAAGAAAACTAACACTGAAAATTAGTAAAAATTATTAAAATGCAATAAGTGAAAAAGATCTAGCAGAGCTGTGGTCCTACAAAGAAGGAAGTGCAGTAAACCATGAGGAAACGCAAGGAAGAAGAAAATCAGAACTGGTTCTCCCTTGCAAGGAAGAGAAATATTCACAGAAGGTGTGACTGCATGGCTGAGTCAGCAGTTATCAGCCAGGAATCAAAGTATTTTCCTTAATATTTTGGGCACTAGATTCCCCAGTTTCCATAGTTAAAGCATTAAAACTAGAATGGAGTAAATGCAGAGAAGGTAATTGTATGGGTTTGTGTAATTGCTGTATTTTCTCTTTCACATGGAGAACACATTGTGGCAATATTCTTGTTGAGCATTACTGACAGAAGCTGAGGCAGACAAAGCCAATAAATTTAACAGGCAAATGGAGGCTCTCATGAGTCAGCCCAGTGTCCTGTTTGCCACTGTAGGGGAAATCCAGTATGGGAGACACAGGAAATCAATGCAACTGCAACACCTTAAACACTCTGAGATTCTAAAGATCAGACCAGTCTAGCTTTTCTGCATTCAGTACAGTCCTTCCTGATGAGGTTGTCTTAAAAAAATAGAAAATTCCTTAAACTTATATGATTTTAATTTTTTAATGCTGCAACTCAAAAATAACTTTTATTTAGAAATGAGTGATGAGATTATTATCATAAAGAGAAATCTTAGCATGGGCAAGAATATTTAGAAAGGAAAATCATGCTGCTCTAGAAAAAAGAGCATAAGAAATGTGATGTTAGCTTCCAGTTCACATATGAGACTGGTTCCATCATGGAAAATCACAGAAACATTGGCTGGAAGGGACCTGTGGAGGTCCAACCATACGCTCAGAGCAGGACTGTCACCAATGGGCAGATTAGCTTAGCTGTGGCTTTGTCTGGCTGAGCCTCAAAAACATCTGAGGTGGTTCCAACATCTTTCTGGACAGAAAAATGAAGAAAAAAGTTTGCCCATAAATTAAGCTGAAGCCAGGTTATGAGCTGCTCCTCATCAGCCATTTCTTTGTGCAGAGCTGAGAGAATACAGACAGTTAAAAACCGATAATTTGTTTCTTCTGCTTAATTTTCACAGATATGCAGATCCATATTATGTTGCTGAAGAGTGGCATTATTCCAACACAACCCCACCTCTTCACTGGCAGATTTATACACAGCATCAAAAGGCACTGTCAATAAGCTACAGGTACAATTTGGATGAGTAGGGGAAATTTTGGTAGATAGTAATCCTTTATCCACTAAACTGCTATTTTTCAAAAGGGATTATTTTCATACACAGCTGCCCAGAGGAGATGTCAATATATAGAAGAGAAATAGTCCCATTTCCTTAACAAATGAGATTTTACTTGTACTTTTCATCTGGACAGCAGACCTGAAGGAGCTGAGTACAGCAGGGTATGCTCCATATTGCAGCACTGCTGGATCACTTCTCTCTTTCTCAGTTATCTGGGTGGGTAAACACGTGCTGAGAGTGTAGCACCAAGGTTTTAGTGATTGATGCTGCTGGCAAAAAGCAAAATGTGTCAGTTTTTTCCACACCCTCTGCAAAATACATGCAGCATGAGTGCCTCTATGCAAATTGCTTGAGGGCTTCAAAAATGGGGTTGTGAGGGATAGAATAGGAATGTAGATGCTGTAATGTCACATAGCAGATATTTTTCAATCATATGATTGTTTTTCTCTCTTGGCTTGTACAAGTCAAGCACTTGCATAAACAAGCACTTGCTTGTTTCTATTTGCTGTTTCTGAATGCTGTGGGATTTTGTTGCAGAACAAGAGAGAGTTCATTTAAATGGTGGTTAATATTTCTAAATAGTTGACTACAGGTTTTAAGAGCTACATGGATGCTGATTTCACATCATTCCTATGAGATGTGTGCAGTGAAAAAGTGAAGCAACGTGTTTTCATGAGAGTAAAGCAGAATTATTGAAGTAAAAACATAAATCTGAGGTTTCCTCTTATGTATACTATGTCTTGCTTTACTTTTGTGAAATTGGAAAAATTCTTAGCCAGGTGTGGATTCTGATGTTCACTAGAACAGAAACCATCTAATTTCCATAGGATTAGGATGATACACAATGCAGAAAGAGACCAAATTATCACCAAAGAATTCAAATTCCCTACTTGTGGCTTCTGTACCATCACATCTTGCAAACACTACGAAGAGAACCACAGTAGCATTTAGTAACCAGTCTTGCTAAAATCTGGGTAAAATAATCACCATGAAGCTATTTGTAAGTTTTCTCACATTTCTAAGTTTGTCAATACTCCCAGGACAGTTGTAAGAGGCCAGGAGTATTACTGAGTTATTGATGCTATGAACAGTAACAAACACCAAAATAAACAATTTAAAAAACCTTCCATGTCCATGGAGGATAAAAAAAAAAAAAAATTCTGCTTTTTTTACCATTTTTGTAATGTTTTGGAGTATCACAGGACATAAAAAATGAGAATGCTCTACCTTGTGGTAGTCAAGCCATCCTCAGCCCAGGGATGGAAAAAGTACAGAAGCTGCAATTTTGAACTATATTTGGTTTTTTTTTCAATAGCAAACACTCAATAAGTGTATTTTGGAATTCCCCTTTCAGTATTTCTGGAGTTGTCTATTTACAGTCCAAGTTATCCCTTGCTGCTTGCAAAAGGAAGGGAAATTATGTGAATGTGAGGGAATTCTCACATCCCTGACTGCTTACTGACTGAAGTATTTTTTAAAAAAATGTATTTTTATGCAGTTAAAGCCAGTGTCATTTTTTCAGAATTGCTACTCTAGACTGCTTTGAAAGTTGTAATCTATCACTGGAGTGATATTCCCAAGTTGCTTCATATTTGTCTTCGTTAATAGGATTTTATGGAAGTGAATACTTAGAGCCCAGCCCTGTGTTTGCTTCAGGTTGGACTAAAAGTCTCACATGAAAAGAACTGGATCTTCTCATGTTTTTTTGGGAAAAAGGAATGCATGTTTATGCTTCATCTGGTTGCACTTAAGTTCATTAAGCTGAAAATGAAATCTGTCAAAGAGAGACATGTGTAGCTTTGTTTGTTTATTTGTCTTTTTCCCAAAAATGCCTGTAGCAGGAGTTTGTATTCATCTGCAACCCTCTCCAAACTGGGGTTTCTCTACAAAAGTGTGCAGAAGTTGTGTTTTTTTCTTAGTTTTAGTTCTTAAGATTTTGCAGCATTCTCTCTGAATAGCTGAATAGCAAAGCAGAAAGTCAGCCCTTTATAGCATGTAATCAAGATTTTTATATGCTGAGCATTTTTCATTAGTATAGGGGAAAAATTTTTGCTTCCATTTTGTGGTGTTTTGACAGTAAATACAGTGAATACATTTCTTTGATTACTCTAGGTAGATTTTTGGGAAACCAACGCTTTAAACAGAGATTTGCCTTTCTTTGCAAAGGATATGGATGAGGTATAACAGAAAATTAGAGGTGATCTCTGATGCAAGAGACGTAAAACAGATCATATTTTCATTGCACATCCTTGCAGAAGTCTGTGTGTGACAATTTCTGACAATCAGTGCAAACCAAGCACCGTGCACCACGCTGAGCCTGGAATCAGCATTCACCGCAAAACCCTCAGGAGAGAAATAGGTGGTGATGGTGGGGATGGAAACTGATGTGGATGCAAACTCTGAAAAGTAGAAAAATAGATCCCCTGATGACAAAATCACACCTGGTGTTAAAGCCTAGGCTCTCATTAAGTAATGATTATTGCCTGCTGTGTATAAAAATAGCCAACACAAATAGCAGAGCTTAGCAGTGCTAATTTAATAGTTGACTGTGCTTACGGGTGTTCAGTGGAGCAGAGAGAATAATCTGCTGAGGGTTGCATATTGAGTGATTTCAGTCCCTCTTTTCTACTTCTGGAATAACCACAAACAGATCACAATTTCCAGGAGTTCATCTCTTCAAATATCTTTTATTAACAACTTTTGCCAGATACAATTGGCTGGGTTGATTGATCATGAATATTCTCAGCTCAAACCGCTGTGTGTGCTTGTGGTTAATCAGATAAGTCACATTTTATCATTTTTGTTGACTGCCTGGGTAAATTCACAGCAGCTTTCAGGGAGCTGAACCCAGCCATGTGTTAAAGGAAGCAAATGTGTAAAAAGCCACATACATGTAAAGTATATTTACCAAAACACATTTGCATTATTTATATTCAAATTTGATAGAAAAGGGTCTTCACAGTGTGTGTTAACTAAGAGTTGAATGGGACCTGCAACTTTGCACTTCATGAAAAGTTACATTTTGCTATTGCTGATGTGTATTCTAGTGTGTGATGTGTATGCTATATTTCCTTCTCAATTGAAGGTGAAATAAGACTCATCCACTGCCTTTTCAGTGTTGGAAGGAAATGTCATGCTGGAAAGGCATAGGAGACCTAAATTTGTATCTTTAAAATGTTAAATGGTAACCAGCTGATGCCACCAAAATATAGCACAGTTTTGGGATTTTACAGATCACTCTAATGCCCTCATGCGACTTATGTGTGGTCTGTACCACAGAGGAGCAAGCCTTTCTAATATTTATTTTTCAGTTCCTGGGCCAATGGAGAAGCCTGGGAGGTGTTATCCTGTTGCAGATCCAAGGTAGCTCAATTATATTTAACTTGCCTATAATCAGTACTGAATTTTATCTCTTGTAGCTGCTACTTCAGAACTCATCAGATTCTGTGATTCTGTAGGTTATCTTGTGCTCATGCATTTGTTTGTGGCTGCTGGAAGAAAACAAAGATGAAATAAGAAGTGAAAATAATATTGGAACATAACTGGTATTGATTGTCTCATTTAGTGTTTTTCCAAATCTTTTTACACCTGGAAGTTGCTGGTGATATTTCCTTACAAAAATAAACAGGAGTCAAATTAGCAATAGTTTGGGAAAAAAAATTAAAAGGATTCTTGAAAAAAGAAAATATCAGAATTTAAATACTAATTTGTAAAACTGGAAATACTCATTCTGAAATGAAGCTAAACACCTTTCTCTGGGAGCAATTTTTTATTGATAGTGTTTACTTATGCTTTTCTCCATTTGCTTTCCCTTCCTTCTTTTAAAAAGAAAAAAAAATAGATAAAATATTGCAAAAGAGCAGATGCATTTGCTCATCCATTTTGCTGAGGAGGTATCTGTCAGCCCAGCAGGAAAGAACAAGCAGGAGGGGATTCTTCTACTGGCTTAGAGTTGTTCATCAGTCTTTCTCCAAAATCCATGAAACCACAGCTCTACACCTCTGACATGAGGTAGCATAAGAAAGAGCACCATCAAATGAGTAATTGGGACAAAAATTGAATTTTTATACCCAGAGTTGCTAAGCATTTTCATCACTTAGTGATTCACTGAAAGTATCTTCATTCCACGCTGCCTAATCCCAAGCTGCTTTTATTTGCATGTTTAAACTTGAACATAACATTTATTTGGCTGCAGAACTAAAAATTTACCCCAAAATAGATCTTCAGTTCCAATTGTGGCAATTGTGTCTTTAAAACACATCTAATCATGTCCTTCATTGCTTGGAGATTTAGTACATCAGCTTTATCTTGTTTATTTAGGCAACTGATATGGTTTTCAAAATATGAATAATGAGGCATGGACACAGCTCACTGTGCTGTGACAGAAATGAAGGAATCTTCAGATTTTTTCTCTGTGTCAAAGGTACTGTTTGATATAATAATTTTCTGAGTTAAATAACAGTCTGAGTTACAGTATGGTCTAAAATATAACCAGAGGTGTGAGAAAGCCTCTGTCTCAGTGAGCTCAGTTATATTCATGCACAATCTTTTTTTTCAGATGTCCTTCAGTAGTTCCCAGCTGGGTCTCCTTCAGCCAAAGCAGCTGGGAGCTTGAGGAGTGAACTGAAAAATGTTCTTTTCACTCCTATCCACCTTAACTGGAAATGATTCAAACCTGTTTTATTCAGCACAACTTGCTCTCTCCTTTACCCCTAGGAGGAGCATGTTTTCTAAGGATGGGTGTTGGATGACATCACTTATTTCCTAGGTTTGGAGAGACCTTTACTTTGTTTACATGGCTTTCCTTTAAAGCAGAAACACCTCCAGGGCTAGGTAGGTGCCTTTCTGAGTGACTTCTGCAGAGGCAGATATTTGATACAACTGGTCCTGACTGGGTTTTTTCCCCCTTGCTTCTCTTTCCCTCTCCTTTATACACTCCTAAAATGTCCTTTACTTCACAGGTACTAAATAACTTTACTCAGTAAAATCCCAGCTTGTATCTGTCTCCACTTTGTCTTGGCTCTTTTGACTCACATTTATCTCTGAATCTGCTGTGTTTATTAAAGACCAGAACAAACCTGCCTGATTTTCTGAACTGCACCTGTTGGCTTTATAAAGATTTGACTTCTATCTTCAAATCTGTTGAAGCAGTGGATTTATCCAGCATAATTTGTGTCTTATTCATGTACTCTTCTTCTTCAGGAAGATAGCATCAAGGTTAAAGAGACATCGTTAAGACTTAATTTCAAGTATCAGGAGGAAGACAGAGCGATCCTGCCTTGCATCTTGCCAAGCCATAGGTAAGCTGTGATATATGACAAATATTGAAGCCAGAGATGACTCACAGTTCACTGAGGAAGATTTAAACACTGTAGGGTGATGTAAACACAAATGACTGTTTTCTAGAACCACAGGGGTGATTTATGAGGTCTATGATTTCTAAATAAACAAATGAGAGTATTTCATGGGAAGCTGTCTTCCCTCCTCTAATTGAGTGACAAATGGAACAAACCAGAGAGGTCTCCTGTCACCACAGGTATGGGCTTGCCTGAACTTTTGCTCTGTGGACATTTAAAAAAATTCCCAAACCCCTTCAATAGTCTCTTAGAGTGCTTTATGTTACACTAGTTATATCACTACTATTTAATTTTCCTGAGCTGAGAGCTCAATGGTGAAGTTTTAAACCAGTGCTTCATTATATTTTCTAATTATCTATGTAGATAGCTGTTGTTATTTGGCTAAAAATGAATTTCAGTACATGTTGAAGAAAAACAGCAAAAAAAAAGGGGTTTTTAAAGTTATAAAATTTTTAGATTGGCTCAAGTGAATAAGGAAAAAAAAATCTGAAAATAGAGCTTTGACTCATTTTACTTGATCTGAAACCATCAGTTTATCCTGCTAGCTGGACTTTTTATAATTTGACCTTGAGTGAAAGAGCTTTCATTCCTGATAGAAACTAATTGTATGTATGGTGTTCAAACCATCGTGTTGAAATTAAATTAGTACTGCACAGGAGGGGATCATACAAGGAAAAACACACTGTCTTAATGGGCTATAAACCTGAGTGAAGCACTGTTTTCAAACCAATGAAATAGCTATAAAGTCATCTTTGCTCTTTATGATTCAAATATACCCCTGAAAGTTATCATTTATACCTTAAATACATAAACCTTAGAGAGTGAAAAACTGCATGTTTCAGTTACATGACAATAAGCCCTCAGTTGAGTTGAGTTTTTTACCAAATATTTATGCTGAGAGTTGAAATGACAAGTTTTCTGGATGATCTTTGAAGGGAAGTCAGGTTTCATTATATTAGCACAAGCCTTTGAGCTGTGCTTCTCTTTTATAGGAGCACGTGTTTTAAATTAATGCAGTTTCCATCTCCCTTTTTTTGCAGCACACTTCACTTTCACAGTGCACACAGAGATCTGATCTCAGCTTGTTTGCTCTGAAGACAATGTAAGTTTTGCCAGTGACTTTGACAAAGAAAAGCACTTTGCCCAGTAATTGCTTGTAATATGCAGATATAACTAGCTATAATAGCACGTGCTGTATTTCAAAAACGGAAGGAAGAAGAAATGTAAAGCCATAATACTGAAGAATTCTGGGCCTTCACTACATCCCCCCTTTTATACTGGTGAGCTCTGGAAATGTACTCTTGAAATGGTGTAATTATGAATTTGAGTCATTTCAAGGTTGCTTTACACAGTGTTAAGAAGCCTTTGCATACCAGGGGAATGGTGTTTGGGTATTGTCTTCAAACTCTCTTCTGTAAAGAGCAGTATGGTATTGAAGACTGCTCCAGGAGAAGAAACACAGCACAGAAGTGCAGTGGCAGTGAGTCTGTTCTTGCATCTGGCTGTGGTGGTGAGCAGTGAGCACCATCATCACATCCCACTGTGTTTGAGCTGGACATCATCCTGGACAGTGCTCAAAGTCAGCTGGAAACAAACACTGGCTGAGATGTTCATAAACAACAGGCTGGAGTTTGTAAACTGAAATTATTGTTTGTTAAAACCCATCAAAGAGTATGAAAGCCTTCCCTAGTCTAGATTTGGGACTAAGAACCTAAACTGATATGCTCTTTGCCTTCTCCTTCCTCTGTTTCGGAATTATTCTTCAGCAGAAGGTGATGAAATTTCAGCACTGAAAGGTGATGAAGCTTGTGGTGCTTCTGGAAACAAATTTATCTGTGCAGGGTGAAGGCAGCTTTCTAGAAATGTTGAAATTCACTCATTTCTGCTATCCTGCCTCCAAAGACATTTAGAAAGACACAAGAATTACACCTGCTGCCACTCCTGGGATCCACATTTAGTGGGAATTCACACCCCATACACCCATTTAAAGCCACATAGCTGAGTCTACTTGTTAAGCGGAAAAGTCTCAGCTTTTATTTAACTAAACTTCTGTCTTCAGAGATAAGACTTGTAAGTGTAAAATCAAACTGAAGGGAAGAAAAACAAAATTCCTGTCTTGGCCTTTTGTGTAGTTTAGTGAAGGAGGGAATCTGCTCACCACTGAATAGTTTGGATGGCCATTTTTACTTTAATCAGGTAAAATGCATTTGTTTTCTGAGAGTAAGAAAGAACACAAAATAAATGAAAACACTTATGGCAAGACTTAAGGATATCCATGTTCACTTACAGCCACTTTTTAAAATCAATAAAGCAAATCAGGATCCTCTTCTGCTCTGTAGTGGAATTTTGATGTTGCAAATATATCTAAGAAAGAGCTTTGAATAAGCTTTGCTTATAAAAAAAGTCCTGATCCTGCAAGTTCTTGTAAATGAGCTATCACCTGATCACAAACCTTTTGGATTTCTTACGGCTGAGTAAACTGAGTGAAAAAGACTGAGCCCGCCTTAAAAAATTCTGGTTTTTAACTGTGTACATTCCCATTCCTTTGGTTTTTATAGGTGAGTGGATTTGTAGAAAGATTTTGATGAAAACTGTAAAATATGTACTATTAACATCCAGCATCTAACAGAAGAAATGTTACTGAAGTACAAACACTACCAGTTCACACCTCTGGACTCCCATTTCTCATTTATTTCTTGTCAACAGAATAAAATGGATTTGGCATCTTTGTTTAATGTTCACACCTCTGAAACTGCTGCTGTGGCTCGTTCCAGCAGGCACTGGAGTTATGCTCCAGTGAAATTAAAGGAATTTCATTTGCTTCTATCTTTGGCACCTGAAAAGGGAGTTGATAAGATAAAGTTTTTGCCAGTTGTATCCCAGCTCAGCAGTGACACGAGATAGTGTCTGTGAGGTGCAGCTGTGAATCAGGAAATGATTGAATAGATTATATCTGTCTACCTTAGAGAAAAAACAAACTACAATTTTTCAAAAATTTCATAAAATTATACAGGACCTACTGGAAAAAAATTCAATTCCATTTCTGTGTTGTTACTGTCAGTTTACAGTGGAAGGGCTGCTTTTTAGCAATGACTAATAACGATACAAGACAAATTCGGCAAACATAATGATATTGGCTTTCTCTGTTATTTCTCTAAAAGCAAGGCCTATTTTTTTAACTTACAGATGCAAAAGCATCTCTGTCAGTAACAAAATCATCAATATCAAAAGCCACATTTTGAAGGGCCAGAAAAATCAAGCATTCTTTGTCTCAGACTGAAGGTTTTCTTAACTTTCACAGTCCTGTAAACTGTTGTTAACTCCAGTGGGATCTGAACGTATATTTTTGCTGTTGGTTCCTGCTTCAGAGTGTTTGAAGTGAACTGTGATCAGTGTTCATGTTGAGAGGAAAGTTGGCTGGAAGCAAGGATGTGACTGAACCACTGTATTTTCAGACAAAGTTGGGTTTTTTCCATGGAAAGTACTGGAAGTATGTACTATTTAATTACACGTAAGAAATATTTTCACTTTTTCATCAGATAAGGACTACTGTGGAACCATTTAGGGGCTTGAAAAATAATATTGGCAATTTACAAAAAATATCTTTCAAGAAGCATTTGGCAAAGCCCCAGTCCTATTCCTTAAAAAAACAAATGAACCATAAATACTGGGTTTGATGCAAATTGACAAATCACTTCAGCCGATCTGAGCACGAATATTGGTGTGGACAAACAGCTTGGCTGGATAAAAATGAAAATGTGCATATTTTCAATTTATAATGAGATCTAGAGAATACAGATACCCTCCAGACTGAAGTGCACAAGATGAAATTTGAAACACATTTATGGAAAAATGCAAATATTTTGCGCATGAATTATAATGTGGCTGCAACCCCGTTGTTTATAGCTGAGAAGGAAGATACATGATATACCCAAAGTGAAAACACTTGTGAGTTAATGGCAAGTTTTTCTTCATTATGCAAAAATATTACATAGATCCTGACAGTCCTTGAGTTTCCAATCCATGCCCAGAGCCATTGGTCCCATTTAGGTTTCACTGATCTGTTTTACCCTGAGCAAGGGCCATGCAACAAGTCTTTTCCAACAAAGGTTTCCATTGTATGGCTTCAGCCCAAGGGTAATAAATTGCAGGACCAAAACTGGTGATGATTTTAGGAGGATCAAATCAATTGTACTTGAATTTAAAGGTAGGATTGATGTAGCAGAGAACTTGAGCCCTGTTATTTTACACAGTTAATCTGGAATTAGTTGAAACCTAAGGGTGGTAGGACTTTCTCAGAGACCCACAAATAGCAATGCACAAAGAGAGGTTTTCTCCTTTTTGTTCAAACAGTGCTCTTGGCTAGAAATCTTAAAAAGAACAGCTCTTTTAACACTGTATTATGAATTTTTTTTTTTTTTGGTTATGATCTGAGGGTAATCTGACATCTAGATTGGCTTCACACTTTTCTACAGGCAATGTGTGACAAGAGAGGAAACTGAGGAGATGGGAGCATTATCTAAATGATATGAGAAAAAGCCCTAAGACATCCTAATAAACCACATTTATCCACATCAGAGCAGTAGCAATTATAATTGGCATAATGTTAACTTGGTTTCAGAGTGTAACTCAGCACATATTTTGTCTCTTTTCTAGAAGGAACAGAAAATCCTCACCAGTATTAAATTAGTTATAGCACATTATGAACTTTTAGGCAGGGAAACATGTCCAGAACTTGGTGAGAGTCCTCAAAAGGGAAGTATTCATGACAGTTCCAATTCTTTTTTTATATAATCCTATTATGTGAAAGTGAGAGATTGCTGGAAACATTTTCCCTTAAAGAGGAAAAAATTGTAGTCGCTTTCCCTTGCAGATGAGAGGTATCAGGGAAGCAGCTTTAACCATGGAAAGGGAATAGTTTTGCTGCAAGGAATAATATAAATCAGATGCATCTTCAAAATTAATTACACTGCAATTTTTTTTTTTTTGCCACTAGTTTCAGAATCAAGGGAAAATAACACATAAATAAATGAAAATGTGGCTGTTTTCTACCTTAGGGATATAGAATGGATTAATTTAATTTAATTAGATGAATGTGCTGCTTAAGTGGAAAGCATTTCCTTGGTGGAGTAAACACACAAGAAGGCTGAACTTCTGAAACTTTGGTAAAAAGCTCCCTCAAATAAGTTTCCCTTTGATTCCTTTAGAAAGAAGAAAAAAAAAACCAAAAAACAAAAAACAAAACATATTATTCATTATTAGAAATGAAGGGTTTTTTCCTAATTGTATAGAGCTGTTTCCCTGTTACATCTTTTTGTTTTCAAGTTCAGATTGGATCCAATTTTAGAATTGATTTTTTTCCCCCATCATAGTCACATCAACTGTTTACTGTCCTTCTTTGCAGTAAAAACATGCAAGATGGTGTTGAATGTCAATATTTGCCATGACTTCAAGTCTCTCAGACAGGAGAAAATGCTATCACAATGTCTGTTGTGCCCAGGTCATAAAATGAGTAGTTTTTCACAAAAGCAGATGGGGAGAAATGTGAATTTATCAACAAAGACATTGCTTTCAGTATGTATGGAACCTTCCTCTTTGCAAAACCTAATTATTTCTTATTTCTGAAGTTAAGGCAGCATTGAGACTAAGAGTCCCAGATTGGCTGTAACTGTGTGTAATTGTGATTTAAAATTTCATGTTCTTTTGGTACTAATGAAAAACAAATGACAAAACAAGTTTTGTTCTCACACACACAAACAAAAAGATTTTATCTCTGCAAGAAGAATTAGGGTGATTTTCATTCTCTTACCTACTTTACATGTTTGGTTTGTTTATGTAGTTGATTTTGGCTGCTCGAACTAGCTCTAAAAGAAACTTACTGTGTTCTGCCTTCCCTGTTAAATCTGGCACAGGGGATGGAATCAGTGCTGGGAAAGATTATTTTTTGCAGGAATAATGAAGCAATAGGAACATTGCTGTCCTTTTTTTTCCTCCCCTCTTAAAGTAGATTTGGATATACCCAGTGGTTTGAAAAAAATTATACTCTGCAATGTCCCATGAGGAATTACATGCCTATTCCTGGATTTATTTGTAAATGAAAGCTCAAGTTCTTAAATTCAGTCTGTGGATAAGAAATCTCATCAAAGAGCAATTCCACTCAGGGCAGCAGGAACTGTCCATACCTGACTCACTGCAGGCATCAGGAGTTATAAAAGAAAAAAGACAGACAGAGATTCAAACTTATAATTTAGGGGTATTGATGGTGCTGTCTGCTCGGGAAGTTTTGAAACCTTTCTCTGAGAATAATTTCAGCTTATTCACTGTATTAGTCACAGTCTCACTCCTCTTCCTGTGTCCATTATTTAATTTCTCTTTCCCCTTTTTTTTCTTTCTCTGGTTCTCTGAGCAAGTGTCTCTTGGACTTCACTGTTCTAGTGAGAGTTAATTTATATTCACAATAATTATATTGTTTTACAAGTTTATTTTAAATCACACCTGACAAATCCCTACCACTCATGGCAGGGCTTACAATTACCTGGATCTGCCTGAGGCTTTGCAGACCTTCACCCAAGACCTCATTGTGTAACTAAAAGTTACTTTTAAATTGATTATCACAGAACAGAAAGCATTGTCACTGTGCAGCTCATCTGTTCTTCTGACCAAAGTGTCTTAACATGGGCACAAATTGTAAATCTAAAATCAGTTATTGACCAGCTCTGGGTGACTTAAACTTGCTGCCCTGTGAACCCTTCACCAGAGTTGTTAGATCATCATTATTCTAAGCTATATGACTTGTGTGTGATAGGATTTCTGTGGTATCAGAAATAGTAATTAAATAATATTATAAAAGGTGATAACCTTTGCAAATGGGCTCATTTGGATTCATAGAGCAAATAGCACCACTGCAGACTATGTTTGCATCTCACATGGCTGGTGCTTTTCTGGCTGAACTACACAGATTATCAAAATTTACTGTTTATCATACTTTCCTCAAGAATTCCAAGTAGTTTTTTGTATTTTTTCAAGTTTAAATTCTTGAAGTGAATTTATATTTTAAAAAAATTATTGCTGGGAAAAAGTCTGTAAACTCATGTTTGTATTTCCAGATGTGAAAAAAACCCAGAGAGAGGTGTGTAGGAAGCTTCCACTTTTATAAATGAAAATTTGAAAATTAGCTAAGGAGAATGTAGAACTTTTGGAAGGTGTCACTGTGGCTTAGTGAGGAACAAACCTTGCAGTTGCCCAAGGCAGACAAGAAATGTTGCAAATTTGCTTCAAAAAACCCGTGGCTGTACCACATAAAAAATGTTTGATTTCTGTCTCAGAACAAACTGACATTTTTGATCCTTCACAGTCTTTCTTGTTGCTATTATTTGGGTTAAGAACATTTTAGGACAAGAAAGTTCCTTAGCTACTCTGTTCCTGCTCTGCATGGTGTGAAGAAGTCAGAGCTAATAACAAAGGTGGTGGCTCTCTGGCAGACTTGAGGTGCAACACGTAAAATATGTGACATAATTATCTATATATCTCCTAATCATATGTGTTTTCTAATTTCTCTCTTGGCAGTTGCTGATGCAATTTTGAGCCATGGTGGAAGGAGTATAATCACCTTGGGGTCAGAGAAAATGTGCAATTGAGTGACTAAATGCCCCCATCGGATCAGGACTTTATTCGGCTGATCTATCCCAAGGTGCAGAAAGGCAAATGAGGAGCATTGTCAGTCAGGTGGGAGATGTTCAGTCCTGGTGGGAGGTGCTTGGCAAGGGCTCTAAGGGCATGTTTGGCTTCACTGGGATGGCCGCAAGGCTGGTGGAACCCTGGGAACCAACCTGGTTTTGCAGGTGCTCTGTCCATCTGTGTGAGGCAGCAAAGCACTCTTGTGAGGAGCCAATTTAGCTTTGTTTTGTCCCAGCAATGGCTGTCAGGGGCACACAGGGGAGGGGACAACCAGAATGAGCTTGGTCTCTGGGAGGACTCTGCCTGGTGACACCGCCCATGGTACAGGCACAGGGGACACTGAGCTGCCCCCAGGGACTGCTCCCATCAGATGGCCGAAGGTTGGACCTGTCAGCAGAGCAGGCTTTGGGAGGAGCCAGGGGCAGAAAAAGGCCTGTGGGCATTTTGGTCTTTTGCCTACTGGGGGCTTTTGGACCTTATGCTTTTTGTCTGGCTTAATTTTGTTCCTGACCCATCTATTTTTAAAAAGACTTTGCAGTTCCCCACAGTGGAACGTGACGTTCTGTTGTGTTGCTGATGAGCAGTGACAAAACAAACCTCAGCTCCCTTGGGGACTCTTGGTGCATCTGAGATTTCACCTCCTTGAAAAGGCTTAGGAGGACACGTCATATGGATCTTCTTCTACACCTGGCTGTTGTCCCTCACAGACCACGTCTGTATCCCAGTACGCAGATGTGATAACTTGAGCTGCAGCTGATGGGAATTGCCTCAGAGGCACTAAAGACAGTTACGGGCCCAAGGCTCCAATTTCAAGAGTGAATCCTGACTTCACTGAACATACAGTAACATATCCCTGGTTATCATTACATCTGCATCCAGACACAAGAGATGCAAATTTATGGCTTCATTTCAGAACATGAGAATTCCTTTTTTCCCTTGGAGGAGATGTAGAGGAAAGAGGAGATCCCAGACCAGATGCTGCCTTGGAACTGGCCTGGCACAGCACCCCAGGTTCATATTTCAGAGTGTGAATCAGCCTCCATCACCTGGCTGCTCACAGTCACATCCTTTAAAGCTGGGGCAGTCTCTGCAAAGCTTGGCAAGCACCTCCTGGAGCTCGGGAGAAGCTGGGAGCCCTGATGGCCTTGTGCAGCTGGGCTTGCTGAGAATATCTGGGATCTGTGGAAGGTGAGCTGTGCAGCTTTGTCACCTCACTGAGCTGGTTCTTTGCCCATGTATGCACATTTTCACCTCACACCCTGCTAAGGAGCTGGGCATTGCAGTAACAGTGAATTGGGACTGCCAAGCTCTGTCATTGCTTAAGGCAGGTAACTCCTTCACCTTACAAAGATTTTTATTGCAATCAGATGGGACAGGGAATTAAGTGGCCAAGCAGTTTGTCAGCAAGTCAGGATAAATATGACAACTCTGCCTGATTACATGGAGGTTAGAACTGCTCAGAATTGCTGTTGTACTGAGCAGCAGATCAGAAGAATAAGTGCAGCTGGGGGTTTGATACCTGCCTGCGCTGTCTGGGAAATGTCATAGCTGCAAAGAAGCATGGCAGGGACACTGCAGGAGCACGAAGGAGAGGCAGAAGAAGCAGAGGACCTGATAACTGGAAACTAAAGAGCCTGGCAACTGCAGATAAGCAGATGCTTATTACTTAATCTGTGAAGAAGTATCATGAGACAGGCAGTGAGGCTGACATGCTACAGAATTTATTTAATGTGTTCTTTTTTGTTTTGCTTCTCATTCCTCTTTGGAGCTTAGGGTTGTGCTTTTCCTGTTGGTACAGGAATGCACTGATTTAAGTGCACTGGTCTTACAAAGCTTCCAGACTTTGCAGGCTCTGTAATATCTGCAAATCAAACTGAAGGCACAAATGTTGGTTTTTTGGATGCTGAGGTACGTGCTGAGCCACAACTCATGGTCCTTGTTGAACAGATCTCAAGGATGAAATTCCACTCATTTCTGCAAACCTGACTTTTTTCAGGACAGCTGCAATGTGAGCTGAAATAGAAATATTTGTGCCATAGAGCTGGAATATAATGTTTAAAAAAAAAACAGTCTCTTACAAAGTCTGCTGCTCTTTAATAAACATAATGATAACAATAAAAAAACTTGATGTAATTATACTTGATTCTGTTCAAAACTTCTTTCTGTTGACAGAAACATGAAGAACTTGGTAGCTGTAAGAATGCAGAGGTTTAGAAGAGAAAGATTCAAAGGCTGCAAAGGGAAAGAAATAAGTGAATGAAAAGGAGGACACATTACGGATTTTAACCACAGAAGACACACTGGAATATTCAGCCCCAGGAAATTCAAAGAAGGGGGTATTTGCTGCAAATTTAAGAACAATGTGGTTACACTGTAGTTTATAACTTGTGGCATTCAAGAAAAGTGGTTAGAAATTGTGTATTCTGTGTTTGATGAGAAAAAAGGTTTTGCTTTGTGCTTTGTAATGTTGAAAGCATTAGGATCCATAAACAACAGCATAGTTTAATCAAGTTTTACCATTAACTCCTAGAATTATTTCAGAAGTTCCCAGCATTCTGGCAAAGTTTTCCCTCGGTCATCTGCACCCATAATCTTCACTTCTCATCTGATGCTCGTAAGGAGTCACCACAGAGGTTGTAATTTCCCTGATCACAGTTCTGCACGGTGAAACTGCTTTTTAGTATGAACCAGTCTCAGCTACAACATTTGATAGCATCATCATTGTCCTAAAGTAGATCTGGGATGGTGTCTTTTGAACTTCTTGTAATCTTGACAATATCTGTGTTTCTGCCTTTTATGTTTTAATTGTAAAGCCAATTTGTTTCCATATAGAAACATGAAACATTTTATTCCAGTAGACTGATTCTCAAAATACCCACATTCTGCGGTTTGCAGTTCAGTTTAATCATGCTTTCATTTGTTCAGTTGTCTTTATCATGCAGCATCTCTAGGGAGTACCTTTTCTGGAACCTCCTCAGGTAATTTAGAAACTATGTCTGCATTATCATCAAAAGTACTGATGTTAAAGAAATGCCATTTCACCAGTGAAGTGCTGATAACTGCCCAAGATATTGATTATAGTCTGTATTTTACCTTTTTTTTTTTTTTGGAGGTGAGAAAAATGTCCATTTATAAATAAGGAATAAGAATGCTGGGGAGCTCACTGTCAGACTTTGACTTGCAGCATTTCCTGGAACACCACAGTATGAAGGTTTGAAAAAAGTGAGTTCTGAATTCTTTATCAAAGTTCTGACAGTCCATGTAAAATGCTTTGCATCTCTTTCTCAGCTGCATGATTTGTATTTTACATTTACACATAAAACACATTTTTCTAGTGTTAAACTTTCCTAAAGAATCTGTCTATCAAAACAAACATTGTGGGAAAAAAAAAGTGTGTATTTCCAGTATAAAGGATTTTTTTTTTCCCTCAGTGTTTGCTCTATATCATCTCTGGTCTAGAGCAGGTGTTGTGAGAGGGTTTAATTCTTTGCTGAATGAGGATAGTAGTTATTATCTGCCCAACCATAGCTTTAATTTTGCTGTGAGCACTGTAGTTAAATACTTCTTAAATGTTTTCATTCAGAGAGCAGTTTAAATATTACTGTTAACAATTAGCAATTGCTTTATGTTCTAAAAAGTATTATTCTTTGTATTCCTATTTTTGAAGCAGTGAATATCAGAAGATGATTTTGGACCTGGCCAAGAACTTGTATTTTATACACAAGGTCAGGATAAGTTGGCTTTTGTGTTAATTCTGGGATAGTTGCTTGGCTGGAGATATGAAAATAAATATGATATTAAGATATAGGATCAAAGGTTTCTAAATCAGATTACTTTAGCACATGTGTTCTTTTAATATAAATTGGAAGCTATCTGAAAATGCCATTATCCAAAATACACAGAGACAGTTTGGATGCCTTCATTGCATCAAGTCCTTATATCTATGTCAGTGCATCCATTAACTCCTTTCTTCCCACATAAGCTTTCAGGCATTGGAACAAAACAGCAAAGCCTTCCTCTCATCTTTCTTCTTGCCCCCACTGTTTTTAATAATGTCTGTCTGACATGCCAACAATCAGGCACATGCTCTGCTGCTGCTGTCTCCTCTCAGCTCCCTGAGAGGGATGAGGAGTGGAATTGCACATCAAGGATCTCTTTTGTTGGTGGAGCAACCAGGAGAGCGTTTCCAATTTGCAGTTTGGCACCGGCGCTTCAGAAGCACCACAGATGTTTGATACCCACTTGGTTGCCTGCCACCAAACCTGGGGATCAATCACTGTGATGTGACAGGATGCAGAAGGAAAAAGAAAAATCCCCAAAGCACACATGCACATAAAACAAAAAACAAAGAAAACCAACAAAACAAAAAAAAAAAAGGAAAAAAAAGCAGGAGAAACCTGTTTTTTGTTTTGAAAATAGTAGGACATGTTATAGATTGAGAATTTTATTGCAAAATGTGGAGGAGGAGCAAGTGTGTCTGTGAGTGTGAACATACAAGTCTGTATTTCTCTTTCATAACATCTCACAGACAAAATATTTCATAATTTGATTCCACTGACAGTATTTGAGTTAAACCAGGGATTGCACCGAGCTATTCTTAGGCAACCACTTCCAAGTTAGTCCAGGACTTCTTGTGGCAGATCTGCATTCTTCTTAATCACTTGCAGTCAATCAGATTTTAATTTGTCTTTGTCTTCAGCCCTGCAAAGTTTGGGCCTGAAATTTTTTCTGCTTCAAGGATCAAAGAGTGTTTCCCCTGTGTGTGTCAGGCACACTTATGGAATGCTCTCATATGTTTATTTAGCTCCATAATTATTCCATATTAACAAAAGCAGATTGTTTCAGGAATGTTTTTCAGAAGAGCCTGTTTGAAATCAGGCTTTGTTGGAATTATAGCACCTCGAATTCTGCAATTTTCCTTTTGAAATACGTTGTAGGAATTCACTAGAAAATCTATAACAACCCTATTCAGGGATGAATGGCTTATTCTGCTTCTTATCTTGTTAATCAATATTGTTAACTAGCTGTGATGGACATAATTAATGGAATGACCCTAGCCCCTCTTAATTAAGAGATAATTGCCTTGTTCAGTCACATTCACTCTCCAAAATATAAGTGTGTGAGCATAAATGTCATAAATTTTTAGATTCTGCCATGATCATTATGTATTCTGTTTTCTTGTTAGCAACTCATTTTAATTCTTGCTCACCCAACAAAGTTGAAAGACATGAAAGGGCCCTCTTACCTCTCTGAGCTGGATGGCCAAATAACACATTATTATATTGCACACTTACAGTCTGGAGGGTAAAACCAGAATTCCACTGCTCGGCTCTGGCTTCCATCCATTGCCCAACAGCTTCTCAAGATGAGAGACATCTTAGCTTGAAGTTAAATGGTGCTTGCATCAGAAAAAAAAAACTGGGTTTTGGTATGCATTTCATGTGTCCTTTTATCAGCTTTATTATTTGTTATGCTTTTGCTGAGCTTCCTTGAAGAAGAACAAAAGGGTACACTTATTATGCAGCTATTTCATGAGAGCTATTTAAAATAACATTTGAGGAGGAAAAAACAAATCAAAATGAATAAAAGCCTGGCTAACACACGATGAAACAGAATGAATATCAGAGCTATTAAATTAATAAGCTTGCAAAGCATTATTTATGGTATCTCAGTGGAAGTTTAGAAATTGATAGTGACTTCTCCAAATTAATTGAGTACCTTTGTTGCATTTCTGGAATACAAATTTAAACTCACTGTGCCCGTTCCTTGTGGGGAAAATGGTTCCACCTGCCAAAAAACCTCAGGAGTTTAATCTGATTTTCATCTTCTCAAGGTAAACAGTGGAGGTATTGACTCAGGATGGCATTCGTTCAGCAAAGCTGTGCAGTCTCAGATTGTCTGCACACAGTTGTCCTTGCTGTCACAAGCTGCCCACTAAAAGAGTGTTTGAAGCAACAGCCTGAAGCAGATTTGACCTCTCCATGGCCAGATCTGCACAAGTGCAGATGCAGGATTTGGTTTTAAGGACTGACACGCTCAGGATGGGCTCAAACCTCCTGCCAGAGGAGTTACTCCTGTGAGGATCATCTCACATGCTGGGGCAGGGGGACATCCCTCAGCTGTGTCCCCAGAGCCGTGCAGAGAAGCACAGGACCAGGCACATCTGCACACCAGTTGGTAGGACTGGAGGGGCAGAGGATGGAATGAAGTACAGATTTTTTGGATATTACCTTTGCTGTGTTGACTAATATTCACTGGTGCAAATCAGATGGAGGTACAGGTGTCCACTTCTCCAAAAAAAAGGGTGTCAGCAGACCAGAGCTGCCGGCTCAGAATTAGCTGGCTGCTTCCTGATGGCTGAATTGTGGTGAGTGGCTGAAATTCCAGTCCTTTTGCTGTGGCTGGGAAATCTCCCTGAGTGCCCACATTTCACCATTAAAAGCACATCTGATAATTCTTCTAGGATAAACTATTTCTGTATGACAGTAGTTTGCTCCAGATTTACTAAATTTGGTTATTTCTGTTGTAGCTCTCATGCAGGAATGACAGCTGTAGAGACCCACTGGGAAGTGAACATGAAAGATGGAGGAGCACTAACAGAAATCATTGTTTCACTTTGATATTCCATTTCTCTTCCTTTATTTTTGCTTCCCCTTTTCCCTGATCAAGTTTTTCCTGGAGTTCAATTTTTTTTTGGTGAGAGCTCTTTTCTTTTTCAGAACAGTTCTCCTGTGTTAAAAAAAATTGTCTAAGCGATGTTTTCCAAGACCCTAACAGCTCAAATTTTTCAGTAAAATAAAAATCCCACGCATAATGTGGTGAAGGTTTTAATTTGGTAGTGTTTGGCTATAAGGGTCCTTCTCTTGTAGTGTTCAGCTTGCAACTGGTGTGATTTTGCAGAGAACCAGGTCCCCCCAATGTGAGCTTTAAACAAGATATTGGATGAGAGCTCATGATTTCCAGAAAACATTCAGTGATATGTAAAAGAAGCACTAGATTGGACTGAATAATAGCACAGCCACAAGCAGTTCTGTATTAAGTCTTTCTTGCAAATCTACTTCTGAAGATAGATTTTCAATTCTGCCAATTGCTGCAAATGTTGTTTGCCAGTGCCATGCACCAGTTCATGGTAAGCAGTAAAAGTCTTGTTTATCAAGCTGGGTTTTTTCCCTCTCATTGTCCCACTTAGAGTACTGATATCTTACCAAGAAGCAGTAAAATTTCCAACCAGACTTTCAAAGCTTTGTTTCTCTGGCTGGCAGTCATCACCTGGCAGGTGTTACACACCACACAATGAGCAAGGCCATCCCCCCATGTCCTCCCTGCTCAACTGCAGAACCTTGTGGGACCCTGCTCTAGATAAGTACCAAAGCTTTGGGCCTCATTCCTTTCTTCTGAGGTGTTATCAAAGCACTATTTTCTCTTTTCATATTGTACATCTTGGCATTTTTGTTTCCATTGAAATGTTCCTACCTTGAGCTTCTGAGATGAGCAAGTGTTTCATCTGCTTAGGGTTGTTTTCAGTAAGTGCGAAAGACCCAGTAATATTTTGGGCTGAAAGAGGCAGAGAAGGGATTTTTCCTGCTCTAGTTTCTATCTGTACATTAGGTTTTGTTTCTCTTGACTTCCTTGCATATCTTATTGGGTTAATAGGACTTCGTGGCTTAGGACTATATTCTCACAGAGCTTTAAGGGACATTGTTCTTGGCTGGCATTTCCAGACACTGCTATAAAGCAAAAATAAAAACAAAAAAGAAAAGAAAAAAGGATAAGATTATATGTGCTGTTTATATTCATGTTTGTACCTGTAGGGATGTGTTGATGGGGAGGTGTGGTGAAATGATAAAAAGGTTATGAAAGGCAGTTATTCCTTCCTGTGAAATCTAGAACTCCTAAAGGCACCAATTTAATTCTGAGAGTGAAGTGAAAAGGACCAGGACAATGTAAAGGTAGCACAAAAAAAGGAATTGGAAAATTATAATGGAAAAATCTATATTTCAAGCACTGGCAGGAATATATTTATGCATGGAGAGTATTCTTGATTGATCTGCAATAAAACTGAGTGAGACACAGAAAAAACACAGAGATGTTTGTGTCACTCTGCAACCTCCACTGGAGATAAATATGAAATACACCCATATTTCTTGGGAGATCTATTTTAAGGCTTCCTCCTTCCAATGTGTTCTTAACTCCAGTAGTGGATTTGCAACAAATTCCTTGCTTCTGATGGAGTCATGTTTATCTTTTTGACCTATGAAATGCCTTCAGAGTTCTGTCCTCAATATTTAAATGGTTACCTTAAACCAAAAAGCCTACAGTTCCCAAAATACATGATGAGAGACAAAAGTCCTGATTTCTCTCAGTCAAATCTCTTTATCCCCTATTTTCTGTTACACAAAGAAAACCATCTGTCATGTTGTCATTAAACTTATTTTTTCTATTAACCACAAAGTAGAAAAATGCCTGATAAATTGAAGTTTCCTCAGTCTTTCACTGGGTTTATTATTTTTTTAAATAATTGGACTTGTTGATGTTAAAGTTACTTTCCAACCTTAATGATTCTGTGAGTGCTGGTGGAGAGGGGGTGGAGAGGATTTATATTTTCTCATTATTAATATACTTTGATTTGAATGCAAGAAGAATTGACTGGAAAGAAGTACTGGAAAATATATTAAGCAAAACCACAAGGTTTCTGAAATGCAGAAACCAACAGCCAAAACTACCACAGTGCCTCCTGAGTTTGAAACACCAAAGTCACAGTCCTGGCATCAAATTTTACATCACCTACCTTGAATTTGACATTCTATGTTACTTTAGGGAACTCTTTAAAACTCTTTTAAATAGGGAATTCTTCTTGATACAGACTTGAACTCTATATTATTTAGTTACAGTTGTTCTGATTTGCTGTAAAAAAAATTTAAAAATAATTTGAAGATATTATTTTGCTAAATTGGATTATCTGTTCAGGCTAAGGTGGATAAGGTCCAGAAATAAGACACAGGACAATGATAACTTTGTATCTCTTAATTTTCAGTGCCTTACAGAATTCTTTAGTGGGAAGGATAATTTAGGATAATTTTCAGCACATGGAAGGCAGAGGAGATTAAAAATCAGAAAAAAGTCTTTCCCTCCCACCTTTTGTGGATGTCTCATATATCCATAGTTCAGTAATACCAGAATTTTCTTTTTCATTTCAAAGCCTATAAAAAATTAATTAAAACAAAACAGAAGTGGCCAGGTGAGTTCAAGTGAGACTTGATATTTACACTCAAGATTGAAAGTCCAAAATGAAGAGCTGTGTAAGGTAGTAAATGGTATCCATGATTCATTGCCCAAAATAACACCTTGCAAAGGAGATGATGTCTGAAATCCCCCAGAGATAAAAGGAAAATCTTCTGTGATATGATTGACCTCTGTCTCAAGAAACCAGCATGATTTATAAAGTATTTTTTTGCATTAAGGCAAGTGATAGAAGAATCCGGTGAAACAGTGGCAGGGCTTTATGATAGAAATCTTATTTTCTGTCCTGGCTTTTAAGATTAAGCCTCAAATTTTGCAACACTTGTGTTACAGCACCACACAAAAACTTTCAGAGGAAACTGAATATTTGGCAATGCAGAAGGCAAACTGAATTCCCTTCTGAGAATATGCAGAAGTCATTGGGGTGTCTGTAGGCTGATAGACACAGTGAGGAGAGTCTCCAGAATGAAGAATTAGTTTAAAGCCTTACATTTATTGCATCATATTCTCTAAGATTCATGGATTTGTTCAGCAGTTGGAGGAAAAAAAATCACAAATGAGATAATTGTCCTGCAATTATTGACAGAATGGGATGCTCAGCAGTAGGAAAACTAATCTGGAATTCAAGTCAGGGTAAGGGAAAGTCATTAGCTATGCTGTGTAAAGCAGACATATACAATCAATGTGTGAATGTCACGTTTGTCAGGCCAAAGTGATGGGAAAAGACTTCTACTAAAAGAGAGAAAATTGAACACATCTATAACAGTGCAGGATAGTTCATATCCTGTTGTAATTGCAGTGCACTTCAAGCAGAATGAGAATAGCAAGGCGGGGAAAAAAAACCCTCTCCTGAGCTTTACAGCAGCACTAGAATGTGTGACAAAGGTAAAGGCTTGGAAGGTGATGTTGGGAAGAAACCTGAGGCCAAGCAAAGAAGATCAGGAAGATGATGTGGGGGAAAAAAAGAAAAAAAAGAAAAAAAAAAGGCAAAAAACCAAAGCTGAATTGAGCTTTAGGCAGCCAGGGAGAAAGTATTTGTAAAAGAACCCCAGATGGTGCCAGAAAGAACTGATGGTTCTGTTCCTTCTGTCTGTTAAAATGTGTAAGTGTGCAAGATCAAAGTGCACATGGTGATTTGATGGCAAACAGAGACATGTTAAAAAGTGAAGCTATTGTGGGAGTTTGGATATGCATTATTGATAGATGTTTATTGGGTAAGATATTTAAATATTGCATATTCAGTACTGCTGCTTGGTCTGGTGGTGTGAGGTGACTGATACGCCACCAAGGGCAATCCTTCATGGAGGAAAAAGCTGAAAAAAAGCCAAAACTGAAAATGGAACTATTATTACCTCATTTCCAAGCCAGGAATCCCAGATTTATTTCAGGCTGTGTCAGGTAAAAAGTCTGAAAACTTCTGAGGGTGCACAGAAGAAGGAAAGGTTTAAGGTGGGAAATAGCTCTTGATTGAATTCCTGAGGTATTCTAGGTGCTCAGTCATTGTCAAAGATCCCATTGTACAGTAATAATAACGATGATAAGTAAAAACTGTGAAATAAAACTCCAAAGCACTAGACCATTGCATACAAAGCAAGGGAAATAACAGGTACAGACCTGCCAGCTCTGTGCAGGACTTTGTGAGGGGACAGAGGTGGGGACAGTTTGCTCCCGTGCCACATTTCAGGCTGCTGCTCCCCCCATCCCTGCTGCTGCTGTGGGTTAATCTGAGTGCTACAGGAGCTGAGAAGAGGTGCCAGAGAGAAGAGAATTCTGTATTCCTGCAGTCAGTTTGGGAAAACCTCTCCTCCCATCTCACAGGGTACTCCAGAAACACAAGCAGCAGCAGCTTCTCTGTGTTAAAGGGATTGAAACAGTAAATTTTACAGCACAATTCATCAGTGGTGTCACTCAGATTTAAGAGAGAGAGAGCAGGTTTTAGCAAAGCTGCACAGATTGGTGTAGCTGAGGTCAACAGCAAGCTCCTGGTGCTTTTAAAAATTGATTTTACTGAAATCTTACTCAATTTTCTTAGTAATAAAGGCCTCCAAGGATTTAAACTGCTGTAAGCAAGAGCAATATTTGGCCCTGCTCTCCAAGTAGGTGTGGCTTAGCTCCATTACAACTCCAACTCAAATAATAACATCCTTTAAAAGTGCAGTGCCCTTCCTAACATTTTGGTGAGCAATTTTTTGTTTTCTCTTGTAAAAACTGGGAGGTCATAAGCTTAAACTCCTAAAGTCTCCAAGAAACCTATTTACCTCCTTTGCAAAAAGGCTAACGTGAAATCAGACAACATATGTGGAAGGAATATAAATATATCTGCTTATCTGACAAACATAGTGCAGATTGCTCAATAAAAAAAAAAATAAAAATGAACAAAAAAAAACTTGGCAAAATCAGCACGGCTTGGTTATTTAATTCTAGACAAAACATTTGAGACTGTATAAAATAATAGAAAATGCTGTCTTTATTATTCTAGAGCTCACAACAATCATTTGCAGTCTTAAGGAAAACTAAAGGGCAGGTGGCCCAGCACATATAGGTCTGAAATTAACATAAAAGTAAATTCTTTAGAAGTAGGTGATTTGGATTTTAATTTTAAAAAAAATTAAAAACAGAAACAAAAATTTTAAAACCCCATCCAAATAAACAAACAACACTCCCAACCAACCCAACAATCAGGACCCATAATATAAAATATCTGACCCTTTTTTCTGCCTTCTCTGGGTCACAGGGTTCAGGCCTTTGCACTTTGCTGGAGGTGTTTGCAAGGCTCTCCATCCTTAAGCAGAGATGGGTTCCTCCTTCCACCTCCTGTGATTTATCTCAAGGGTTCTTACTTCTCTGTATGCTGCAGTTTTTGTACTCTCCTGGGCAATGGTAATAATTCATTCAGCTGCCACCTTAAAGCAAGGTATTATTTAAAACAAAGTCCCATTAAAGGCGGCACATCCATAAACCCAGCAGAGTACACTGGGTTTGCACAGCTTGGGTTTCAGCAAAACCTTCCCCTCCACACATCTGACAAGTCCCTGAATTTCTTTCACAGATCCACTGCAAGGCATCTCCTTTTTGCCACTTTTTGTCATTGTATGTAAAGCTCTAATTTTATGTACCTTTTGATGAGTGTCCTCTTTTCTCAAGAAATGCACTTTGGTTCTACTGGGTTTTGGATTTTTATTTTTGCAGCTTGGCATTGCCAGTAATGTAAGTTCATCTTAGGAACTGAATGGGGACTATTTTCTGCTCATTGTCTCCAGCTTTTTCAATAGTTTGGGGGATTTTTTGGTTTTATTCTATTATGGTTCTTTTTTTCTATGCATTTTCTACAGCTGCCTTTTGAGCTAGAACCTTGCATTCATCTTGGAAAATCCTGCAACTCTTTGTAATAAATTTCCCCCACCATACTGTACAAATTATTTGTTACTTCTTTCTTTTAACCCTGCTGCTACTTCCCAGTTCCAAAGCTGATGCATCCAAAGGAAATGATTGAGTACTCACTGGTTTATTTCTCTCATTAAAATCTCCAGAGAGATGACTAATTTCAATGCTGGTAAACCTTTTCCAGCAACTTCAGTTTGGTAACACAACTGACAGAGGCTTTCTTCATTTCTGGCATAAAAAAAGTAACTCACACATTCTTCTAGGTTTTGGTGACAGCTCAAAGAAATGAGGGAATTTCTTTAAGCAAATGTTAAAGTCAACATTTAAGTCATGATCTGTCTGTCTCATGAAAAATAACCCTGATGAATAAAGAGGTTTTAAAGATTGAAAATTTAGTTCAGATAAACCAAATCTGATATTGCAGTGGGAAAAGCTTTTTTTCATGTTCAAGAGGACAAGAAATCTTTGTAATACGTTCTACTGACATAGGCAGCACATGTCCAGCTCACAATAAGAAATGTTTGCATTTCCAACCCTTTTTGGTGAGTTAGAAAGTTTAAGGAGCTCCATCATTCACAACAGAGCTGCAGCTGGCTGCAGGACTGGGGAGGAAAGCCTAAAATATCATAAAATATCCCATTTAATGGATAAGGGCTGCTTGACCCAAGGTTGACAGACTGTCCTGCTATGGGTCAGCTGGGCTGGGAGAATACTAATGAGGTATAATTATTTATTGCATGTGTTGTCTAATAATTATAAAGAATAATATTTAGATACTGTTAGCTTAGCCTTCTGCAGAAACTGCAATTCTTCATTGCCCAAGTGGCCAAGGAGATTAATAAAAAAGCTACTTTGTGCTTTCTGGCAAAGTAATTAACTCATTATAATCAAGAAGAAAACACTGGAAGACTTGAGAGTTTCTCAGCACGCACAGGGTGAGCTGGGGTGATGGGTCAGCAGGATGGGGACGTTTCACAGAAGCTGAGCTCATCCAGCAGCACAGGTGTGACTGCTGAGAACGTGTTCTGCACCCAGCTAGCTGCTGGGGCTGTAATTAGGGGCTACCTCAGCCTTTCTGGTGTATTTTTACTGTATTGTGTTTGGAGGCTGAGAAATGTTGGTACAAGCTAGGCATGTGAGGAACTTGTCTGTGGAGGAACTTCTGAAGGACCTGTGTACCCTGACAAATTCTGAGCCTATATAGCTAATAGCTAATTATTATATAGCTAATAGCTAATTATATAGCTATTATATAGCTAATAGCTAATTATAGCTAATTATTGCATATGATGCTGTCCTCAGTTTCCAACCTCTCCCCAAAGTCCTGAAGGAAGCAGCTTTTGAAGCAAACAGGAACTCTGTGTCTCTGTGCAGGCATTAGAATTGGGAACAAGCCTTTGGAACATGGTTGTCCCCTTTTGGAATCTGATTCTGCCCTGGGGTGGTAGCATTCAGTTGGGAATTAATAACCACATGTACAACGTGCAATCAAATATCCACCTTTCCGTTATGAGCAATGATTATGAGTGCAATATGCATAATATTAGTATGACATGATTTCATGCTTTGGTGCTGGATGTGAAGTTGAGGGTGCTAAGGTTGAGGGTTCTAAGATAATTCCGCTTTATGGTCTTTTCCCCATCTTATTCTATCCCCTGATGCTTCCTTGGATGTGGACAGAAGTTGTGCTGCCAGTTCCATGGGATAGAAGAGGAGAAAACTTTGACTACCAGGAAGCAATTGAAGTGATTCGAGAAAAAAAACAGCAAATGAACAGAAAATATAAAAGTAGCTCAATAATTTGCAAAATCTCAGGTATCATATCAGGTATCAGGCAAAAAAAAAAAAAAAAAAAAAAAAAAGCAAAAAAAGCAAAAAGTTCCCTGTGGAAATGAAACTGTTAAGGAGTTCTGTGTTCACATGTTGTGAACACAGACTCTTCAGAGTGTTTGAATTCTGCTGTTTAAAATTGCATTTGGCAATGAGTGTTTCTCTCTGTTTTTTAGCTGGCAAAAATAGACGACCTATTTTGCTGTCAGTGTGCAAGCCTGGCTCTGCAAAGACAAGGGAATTCTTCCAATCCAGCTCAGCCAGATTACAGAATTTTGCCCGTGTGCTCTCCAAGTGCATTCCCCAGATTGGATGTTGATCCCTGGTATTAGATGTACTGTCATATTTATTTTAAAATGTGTCTGCCTATTTTTTGTCAAACACTGCCTTGCACTTTCTTCTGGAAAAAATACATAATAATAATAATAAATAATAATAATAAATAATTTCTTTTTTGTTGTTGTTTTGTTGTTGTTGTTGTTGTTTTGTTGTGTTTTTTTTTTTTTTTGGCCTTACAACAGAAATTTCCGAACATTCTTTGTGACTTGCAAGAAGAAAAACAAACTGATCAAACTTATCATTATGCACCTTATTGGAGGTCTGCCAGTGTCTCCATAATACAGTCTGGTTTTACAGGATTCATGGATTTCTACTGTAAGTGCTCCATCCTAAAGCTCAATTTTGGCAAGCTCTTTCATGGTAGCAATACTCTCTCCTGCACATAAATGCTGCTTTTCTCTGAAAACTGGCAGTAACGCTGGTGAAGCTTTTCTTTTACTGCTTCTATAGATTTTTGTTTACAGATAGGTAAATTCAGTCTAAGTGCTTGGATTGTCACCTTTTTATTGCATATTTAACAAACGATTCAGATTTTATGGGGAAAACTTGCAGCTAAACTGCATTTGCATTTTGCTTTTCTAACCCTTTTCCATCTCCATACTTTTCTTCATTATGGGATTGGTGTGCAGTTGTTTCATAATTACAAGTTCAGCTTTGTCGCTGATCAAAGCTGAGTTTTTTATGCGTTCTTTTTAATCCATTTGTCTGGATTTTCACATAATTATTATGTAAGTATTGATTGGAAATGGCTATAGCTTAGCTTTACATGACTTATTTAAAGTAACTTTTCACACTTCATTATCATTTGTTTTTATTGCATCCTGCCTTTTACTCTTCCACATCCTGCATTTCCTCATCTGCTTGCATTTTCAGGGCGACACTGTGCATTAGGAGACCTTTGAGTTATGCTGTAAAACCTCTCCCAAAGAATATTTAACCCAAGTAAATCTACTTGGTGGCTCGTGGGAGGATTTTTCCTCCTGGGTCACCATCTCCAAGAGTGGCTTATGTCAGATTTAGGATGAACTCAAGCAGCAATGCTTCCATCTATAATATTTTTTACCTTAACACTAAATACTTAATATTAAAACAGATGTGCATATATATATATAATATAGATACTGAGGTGGTTATTTGGAAACCTAACTGATTACTGAATGATTTAAAAAAGCTGTCCTTGTTATGATTTATGTGGAAAAGTTCTGTCACTGCATGTCTGTGTGAAGGGAGGTGTATCCACATCACAAACAAGAACCTGCATAAATAAATCCCAGAAATTGAGGGGGAAATGTTCTCACGCCTCCCAACAATCCCATGGGAGCACAGGTGAGGCATCACTTGGGGAACATTGTTCTGCCTCCTCCATGAATAAATGGGTGATTGTCCAACCACCTTTCTTTATGAGTAGTGAACCTGTCATTAATTCTTTTTGTTTGTTTTTAAGGAAAATACTTTAAATCTCTAAGATTAGAAGTTTTGTGTCATTCAATTAATTAAACGATGCCACCCAAGAGCCATAAACATTAAAAAGCTTCTTGGAAGCAGGCTGTGGCCCAATCCACTGGATAAATTGATTGATTACTTCTGTGGCTATTCCTAATAATCTGTAGCATTTTTTCATTAGGCAGAAAGTTGTTTTCCTATTTAGTATGCAAACGTGGGATCCAGAGCATTCTGCCCATGTGTTATGATTTCTTTTTCCCATTATACAATCACAGAATGTGTCACCTCCTTGTTTACAAAAGAAAAATGTAAGAGATAAAATTTGTGTTTAGTAAGGATTTTGATCTTCAATATATTAAAGAAATTAAAGCCCAGGCTTGGCAGAATATCATAAATCATAGTTATGTGTTTCTCCAGAAGGATTTTATGGATGCTAAGGCAAAGATATTACCATGTGCACTCTGGTTATGTAGAAATGCCACTAGAGGCTATTTTCTTTCTTCAAAGGTGCCCTTTAAGCTCACAGAAAATTACTCTTAATAGAGTAAACATGCAATTTGCACAAAACTAACACAACGTGCGTCACAGAGAAAAAAGCCTAGTGAGAAATTTGTAATGTATTTAATCTTTCCTTCATGCTAAGAATTTTCCCAGGTTTGTGTTTTTTTTTTTTTTTTTTTTTTTTTTTTAAGTGAAGTTTTTTAAAAACATGTTCTTTGTTTCAAAATTTTCCAAGTATTTCTGCTATTCATTCTTTCACTTAAGAAGTTTCCTTTCTGGAAAGTTTGATATTAAAATTTGCATTATGTGGATTGTGTTGATAATTATACTTTTTTTCCTATAAAAGATGAGTTCACTGATGCTGAGATACTTACAAATTTGGAAAGTGATTGCTATGAGTAACCTCAAAAACTCCCTTATTTGGAAATATTTTTTTTCACTAACTGAAAACAGAAGTTTATTGGGTTTTGGGTTGATTGTCATCTTTGTTCTTTCCCACTCCCCACCCCCCAGATTTGTTCTTTCTTTACCCTTTTTTCTTTCACCTTTTTCTCACATCTTAAAAAAATTGCCTGAAATCATGAAAGAAAGATGCAGCTTCAGAGAGATCAGAACTAGTAGTCTTAAGAACTTAGTAGGGTTTTAAAGATGTATCTCTGTTGTATGACATAACTCAATGAAAACAGTTGTGTGTTCTTAAAAAGCTGAGGAAAATATTGGCAAAAAAAAAAAAAGCCCTTAAAGTAAAGCAAAATAGTTTTTATTACTAGGGAAAGTTATATTTTGAGGAGTGTGAATTTCTGGCCTTTTTGCTGTGGAGAAGCATCTTTGTCCAATGAATGGGAAGGTGTGGTGAAATGAGAAGGACAAAGGAGGACAGGAGATGTTTTTCTCTGGGCCATACATGGTTAACTTTGTGACCAGACCACCCTGCTCCTCCCTCTGCCCTTGCAGGTTTCCTGCTCAAGAGCTCTGGGCATTTTTTCCATCTTTTGGAAGTTTGACCACAGAGGAAATGGGGTAAATGGTAAAAATGAGTGAAAGGGAGGTTTGGAGACATGAAACAAATGGTATTAAATTTGATGACTCTTTAATTTGGTTGATTGAATAATCAAGCCTGGAAACAGGAAAGGAGATTATATAATGTTAATTTTTAGTGCTCTGTGCTCTCCTGAACCAGGAACCTATTTGAGATGACTTCCCAGAGCCTTGTCTCTGCTTTGCTTGGGTTTCCACACATTTCCAACCTCTTCAGTGCAGTGCAGAGTTAAACCGATGTTTAGGGGATGTCAATACTGTCAGGAGAGACCTTGGCAAGGGTCCTGGCTTGCAACCAGTCCAGCACCTCCTCTTCTGCTGCAGGGTAGCTGCATCACTGCTGAAGCAAGCTGGTGATTCTGTGTTGTTTGATGAACCTGGAGCTCAGGTGCTGCAGGCAGCAGTTCCCAGCTGTCCTGCTGGCACTGGAGACCGTGAGGACACAAGGACACACAGGACAATGAAGAAGGAACTTGTTCAGATGTTTACCACACTGGTTTGAGAAACACTGGGGATTCATTTCTCTGCTGTCAAAGATTTTTGATGCTAATTCTGAGACGTAGTTCCACATCTGTTGCCAGAGGCTCCTCTCCTCCCATCCTGTTGCTTGCTGTGTGCGCAGACAGCACATACATTCAGAGCTAGCCTCTGTACGATGAGGATGCACAGCTTTGGTTTGGAGTGAAATATTTATTTGACCTCAGTATTATTCAGATATTTTCCCATTTTCCACAGAACCACGCTGGGTGGCTCTGGAGACCTGAGACAAGTCACTTGGGAAGGAAGTTGTCCATATTCTGAAAAAACGATCTGCAGAAGGGGAAGCTTGGGAAGCTCTGCAGTGATTCCCCCTGAGGGCAGTGGAATAGCAGCTCTGTTTCTCTGCTCTGTGCTCTGACAGGTACTCTGGGGCCTCTGACGGGCTGCAAGGACTGAAGGAAAGGTGCAAGCACGAAGAAAAAAACCACTCATTTTACACGGCAACTTCTAGAGTAGAGCTACACACTCCTACAGAGAGCAGCTCTCGGGTGGAGCCCCTGCTCCAGTTTGCTTTAGTGATGGCAAAGCCAGCCTGCCCTCGGGGCCGGAGTTGTGGCCCCGCGTGGTGCAGGCTGTCACCGCGGGCAGCCAAGGGACGAACGATGTAACTGGCGTTTGTTTCTCCGGCAAGCCGGCCACGGCTGCAGCCTGAAACTCCCGAGCTTTTACCGCTACTTTGCCGCTGCATTCCTCCCGGGAGAGCCCGGTAATTGGACACGACCGGATGGTAGCTGGCTGCAACACCCACCGGGGCTCCCGAGTTACGTGACTCGTGTCACCCAGCCCTATTGCCGAGCCCCCGCTCCGTGTGACGGGGCACCTCCCGGGGCTGGGCCGGGCTCGGGGGCACCTCCCGGGGCTGGGGGCGGGCTCCACGGTTATC
The DNA here is from genome assembly GCF_031753505.1 of Anomalospiza imberbis. Taxonomy (NCBI): domain Eukaryota; kingdom Metazoa; phylum Chordata; class Aves; order Passeriformes; family Viduidae; genus Anomalospiza; species Anomalospiza imberbis. The sequence continues at coordinate 32,886,136 of NC_089682.1, forward strand.
TCCCGGGGCTGGGGGCAGGTCCAGGGTTATCTCCCGGGACTTGTGGCGGACTCCGGGGCATCTCCGCGGACCGCGGGCGGGGTCGGGCTCATCGCCCGGGGCTGGCGGGGCATCTCAGCGGGCCGCGGGCAGGCTCCGCGCTCCGCCGCCGGGGCGGCGCGGTGGGCGGGGCGCGGAGCGGGGCGGGGGCTGCGCGGCGGCGGCGGCGGGGCCGGGCGGGGGCGGCCCCTCCCGGGCGCAGCGCGGAGGCGGGCGCGGGGCATGGTCCCGGCGCCGGGGCCGGTGGCGGCGGCGCGGAGCGGGCGCGGAGCGGTGGCATGCGGCGCGGAGACATGCGGCTGTGCCTGCGCTCTGCCCCGCCGACATGGACCGCCGCCTGCCGCCACCGCCGCCGCCGCTGCTGCTGCTCCTCCTGCTGCTGCTGCTCCGCGCCGCGCTCGGCGCTGCCGGCCGTCTGAGCGCCCGCCCCGGCAACGAAGGTGAGCCGCGGCACGGCCGGGTGACCCGTTTATTCCTCGTTCTTCTTTTCCGCTATTCCCCGCGTTCTCTATTTATTTTTCTTCCTTTAAAAAAAATTTTTTTCCTCCCCCCGTTATTCCACCCCGCTGCTCCCCGTTAAGGTGGTCCCGTGCGGCAGCGGCTCCTCGCCCCGGGAGCGCGGGGCTTGCCCTGTCACAGCGCGGCCGTGCGGGGGAGGGATGCATGGATGGATGGATGGATGGATGGATGGATGGATGGATGGATGCACAGGCAGCCGCCCTACCCTCCCCCGAGCAAAGTTGGCGAGGGCAGCGCAGCCTGTGCCACCCCGGCCCTCCGGCAGTGACGGGGAGCTGCAGCCCCGGGTCGAGGTGGCCCCGGCGGGGCAGGGAAGGGGCAGTGGCCGGGGACCCGCAGCCCCGGCCCCGGCAGGTGTCCGGAGCGAGCCGCCTCTGCCCCAGCCCCCGATGCCACCATCGCTCTCAGCCCGGTGATAACTCCGAGCCCTTTCTCATCTGCAGGGGTGGTGGTTGCGCTCGGCGTCCTGCCTTTCAAAACTTTTAATTAATACGCAAAAGGAGCTTGTTGCCCTGTAAAACCTCCTCCTGGCTCCCTAGCGGGTTTGTGTCAGGTCGTGTTGTTTTTATCGGATGTGTATCAATGTGTTAAAGTTGTGTTTGTGTGTATGGGAATATGTGTAATTTTCCGGAAAAAGAAAGAGTGAGTGGTTTATTTTCTTTTGCTGTGTTAATTTCTTAGATGACATTTGCTGAAAACTCGTGCTAGGTTTCAGGGAAAGAAATAAATAGTGACACCCAGACACTGTGAAAGTGATTGAAATACTTGGGAAAAAACGTCTCAAAGACCCCTGTCCTTTCTCTATTAAGAAAAATAAAAAAAAAAAAAAATGGAGCTTTTGCTTGCTTGCAGTGAAAGCACTCGGCATGACCAGGATGTCCAGTGTAATTATCTTTTGGGATAAAATCTGGAGGGCAAAGGTTGTGAAGAACTTCTAGCACCCAACAACCATGTAAAACTCACACCTGCTTGAGTTGGTTGGATGGTTAGAAAAGCTCTGAAACCTGTCAGAGCAATTATTTATTTCTCCCTTATAATTAATGCTGATGTACTTACTGATATTCTGGGTTCTTGTGTGATAAGGCAGTGAGATAACAACTTGGCATGATTTCTGGAAGGAAAAAGAAATATAGAAAAAAAAAATAAATAAGGAAAGATGCAAACTTCACAAGTCCTGGGTAATCTTTAATCAGTTGGTTTCATTGCTGGGAAATAATTATAGTACCGTTATACAAGAGGAGCAGTATGTCATCTATTTGTATGTTTTATGTAAATTTGTTTTGTATGCACTGCTGTACAGATTTATTTTGAATGAGTGTGCTTTCAACAGTCACTTTTAAACCTCCGGATAGAAGCTATTTTGTAAATATTGTCATTTCTCAAAAATCATTTTCAGGAATGAAAGCAAGAGTCTGAGTAGGGGTTACTGCTGTCTCATAACCTTTCCTCTTAGGGAAGGGCTGTGGTTCTGTCAGTCAGTGGAGCAGCTCTGCCTCCGTGGCAATGGAGACACATTCTGCAAACTGAGAGTGACTATGCCAGAAAGATATTGAAGTGCTCCAGTTTGCAAAAAAAACCCCACTTTTTGTGTCTTTGTTTCGAGTCACTGGTGCTGAGAATTGAGAAAGGAAGGAAAATATGGGTATCATACGGAATGCATGTTAAGTACACTTGTCCAAGTCAGCTTTCAGCAAATGCTGCCTCCCTTCTCTCTTCTCAGCTTCAAGGGCTTGTACAAGATAAGCAATATTTGCAAAATGGGTAGTGAAAGCAACAGTAAAAATGCAGTTACAGGAGAATAACCTGCTTTTGAGTGGCTTTTTTTCTTTTAAAGTATATGTTTTGCTATGCTTTTAAAAAACAGAAATACTGTCTGTTTTCTTTTAAGAAAGGAGATCAACTTTTAAGGGCTTTTACTTTTATTTTTTTTAAACCCCATTTAGGAAAGCTTGGTAATCCTTTTATTAATTTACACTATATGGATTGATCATGTGAGTTTAGAAATCTTAGTTCTTATAATTTGCTGACCCACTAATTGGATGAACAAGTGTTAGCGTGCAGCTTTAAATCATGTCAGAAGATGATGTTTTTCTTTATTAAATAATCTTTTTCTAACCACTTCATTTACATTTCTGGTGTTGTTCCTGTAAATTTCCTCCTAAAGCTAGAGATAGATGTTTCTATATTTCTCTGGAGTATTTAGAAAAGTTTCCTTTTTCCACCACTGAGAATAAAAAAAGATGTATTTTGGACAGCATTTGTTAATGTAGGCACGTACATAAAAATGTCTACCTTTTTCCTTACATTTTATATTAAAGCTACTGTTGAAATTATCCACATAAATTGTTTTAACAGATGATGGAACTAATTTTTGGTGTGTTTGTGCAGCTTAGTCTAACTTCTACGGGATGTAAATGTTGCAGTGGGCACGTAACAAGAGTGTTGCCAGAGCTATCGGAGAAATAACTCCTGAATTTATTTGACTTGAAATAATATTTTTTTTTTAATCCAACTTCACTTAACATTTGTAATTAATATTAAAACTGATGACTGTTGGTGGTAATACTACAGGGGAAGTGAATGGGATGAAGGGAGAAAAAGGTGAAAAGAGTGGCTGAAGACAAACTGCTGTCTTGCTGCACTTCGTGGTGCTCAGTGCTTTCCTTTTTTGTCTTTTTCTTGGAGAGCTTGAGATTTTCTTAATTTGCTTCATCCCAGATAAATTTTATTTAGGCTTTTTTCTGGATAAAAAGTAAAACTTTCCCCGAGTTTATTTTCAAACTCTGCCGTGCTTGTGAGAAATTTTCCCTACACAATCATAGGAGCTCAAGGAGGTTCTCTGAAGCTCAGCTTTATCTGTGTTTACTGGTAGAAGGTGCGTGCTGTTTTCTGCGGGGCAGGACAATGTCAGGAAGATTTAACATCCAACTTTTCCAGTTTGGAGTTTGCAGACTGAGCCCCGTAGGTGCACAGAAACCACAGGTTCTCCTGTTCCACTCTGCTGGATATTATCTGCTTGCTGAGGATTGTGTTTCTTTTTTCTTAGAAGGGTGCAGTGCAGTTCTCTTTCTGAATAATTCCTGTTGTATCAAAAAATCGAGTGAATTCTGTCATTTTTTAATTTAATATTTTCTCCTCAGTCTCTTCTGTAACTATATTGCCTGCCTGAGGGTACCAGCCACCTTAATTTCACTGTTTTATAACCCACAACAGTTAACACTTGACCTAGGTCATTAACAGGATTATCAGCAAATTTGTTTAAGCTTTTACTGACAACCTGAATTGCTTCAATAATATTTTGACTGTGCAGACAGGAAACTTCTTGTAACCTCTCAATCTAGCATAAAATTAATTTCTTGTGAGCACAGCTACCAAAAGATCAATATGGGAAATCTGCTTACAGTACTTGGCTTCAAACAGTGCCTGTTTTGGGTTTACAGTAAGAAGGTTCCAATCAGCCTCTCTTTTCAGTCTATATTGGATTTTGAGCTGCAGTTTCATCTTTTGAGCATTGATTACAATCTCAGAACTTTGCAGAACCCCACAATTAAATGGACCATTTTTATCTGAGCTGGTCTCTGTTAACACTTAAAATTGCTAAAGACAATTTACTGTGCCTTTGTAGTAGTGACAGCTCTTGGTGTGGTTTTGAAAAATGTGCTTTTTGCACATGGAACAAAATTCTTGCCCAGGTCTTGCATGTGATTTTGGGAATGACTGACAATACTGGGAACTTCTCAATAGAATCAGAAGGGGGAAATGCTTTTTCCAAACCTTACTTAGCTCTATGTCATGTATCATTAGGTCAGTCTAAGTCTTCATTTCTCATGACACTATTCCTGCTGCTGCCCCTGGCTTGCAATTGACCGTTTTTCTGCAGAAGAAGTTAAAAGTAGATTCAGAAATCTGAATGTGGTACCTTTAAAAATTTAGTTTCAGAAAGCTCAGAGTCATGGGGGGCTAGAGGACTGTTTTTCATACAGCTGTGTCATATTCAAAGCTCCTGTGCTTAATCCTAGAATGTATGATTAGACAAATAATAAACTTGTTTTAAAATTCACACCATGGAGTGATGGTTTTAAAACTAGGGGAAATTGGGTAAATGCATAATTTTGTGACAACATTTTTGATAGTAGACTGTAGCATATGGAATAACTTATTTTCTTTACTGTTTGTTACTGGGCTTTTTTCTTGACTTACTGCTATTTCAGCATAGTGTATTAAAATGAAAAAATCTCTCCATTGGCTATAGCAAACTTAAAGCAGGTGTTGGAAACACAGAGATGTGCAAATTGGACATAGCAATTAATTCTTATTGCAGTTAATTTGGACACAACATGCTGCCCAGCGAAGCACTCAGGGCAGAGAAATGGGTCAGAACTCTTCTGTACTCTCAGCTTCAGCAAAAAGGCACCACCAGATGGGCAAGCATGAAACAAATAATAGGCACACCAAGTTTAACAGTTGTTTACACAAAAGCTTTGCAAATCAGGAATACGTTCCGACTGAACTTAAATTTTTCATTCCCAGCTGGGAGGATGTACAAATTAGTTTCAATTTTTTTTAAATTATTCTCTGCTGGAGTTAGGTAAATTGCTATTAGTATACTTACTTTTTGATTCTGTTGGAGAACTTGGGAGTTTTCCTCTAGGAAAATGTCTATAATTGCTCTTGTTCTTGTAATCCCCACTTGATGAAAGTTTAGAAATACAGATGCAGGTGTTCATTTTCTCGTTTTCAGAGCTCTGGATTTTATCACCAGTGAGGGTCACTACAGAGCTGTTACCAAATACCACAGTCCTGTTTGTGGAGTTTTATACAGAGCCTGAGTTAGTGCCATAAGATACCTGTAACTCATGTAGCTTTGTAGCTGCTCTTTGATTTTTCTGTGAAGGAAAATAAAAACAAATAAGTAAGTGCTGCAATAATCATGCCTTTACTTATGGTGAAGTTTAAAGATCTGCCCAGTGGAGCTGGTTTTGAAACCCAGAAGGTAATTTTGCTACCCTAAGGTGCAAAATCGGATGTTTCCAGATTTGTTAGATAAATCTCCAGAGGTGGGGCAGAGGGTTTTCCCTAACCTTGCCTTTCTAAAGCATAATTCCAGCATCCAAAGAGTGCTTCTTCTGGAATGGAACATTTCCTTTCTTTTGCATTGTTAGATTTGTTGAAGCATTGCTGAAAATATATTTGTGAGGAGGAAAAGACTCTCCATAAGAAATGACAGAATGAAAAAGAAGACTTTTTTATTTACAAAAGCATCTGACTTCTGTTAAATGATTGTATTTCCTAAAAATCCACCACAGTGGGGTAACCCTTATTTCTGTAAGTGCTTTAGAGCAGTAGCTTTTTTTAAAAAAAATATATTTAAACTTGTTCTAAACAAGAACTAAAACTTTTAAACAAAAATAGGTTAATTCAGAAGACTAGATATGAGCTCCCAGGAGTGTAATTTTGGAAAAATAGTGTGGTAGCAATTTGTGGACTCAGGACTGTATTCCCCAGCAGAAATTTTGTGTTTTTTAGTTTCTTAGGCGCTTGCTAAATCCAGGCGCAAGTTCTCATTTTGCAGTGTGAAACAGATGCAAGATTAAAATTCAGTCCCTTAAACTGAAAGTTCCTTTCAAATTTCTGTAGTGAATGAATGAAAGAAATAAAGATGTAGAAATAAAGATAATCCTGCCTGAAAGAAACCTTGGGATGGTGACAGAAAAGTTCCAGTCTGCGAGAGTGATGGGGAACCCGCACATAAAGCCTTAAATTTGCAGAGATGTTATTAAATCAGACACATTGTAAGCAGAAACATTTGTACCACTCTCCTTTTTCTTTTCTTTTTTTTTTTTTTTTTTTGTTCATTTAACTACCGTGTCCTGCTGTTTCAGGCAAAATATGGAGGAAAATCCCATTAATCTACTGGAAAAATATTGATGAAAGAAGAATAGCAGAGCAAACGAACAGTGGTTGAAACTTGCTAGCAATTAAGAGAACAATAGGTTGAATGTTAAGGTTGAGTCAGGGCAGTTTAGTGTAATATGGTGTGGGAATGGGGCTTTTTCTTTTTTTTCTTTTTTTTTTTTTTATTTCCAGCTGGTTTCTCATAGTGTTTTTATGTCTGTATTTGGATAGAAAGATTTGCATTGCATTGGTTTTTTTTAAACAATAATTAAACCTGCTAAAGTATAGCTGATTCACACAAGAGGACAGCCATTAAAATCTGAAACTTTTAAATTGGTGCCTAGGAATGGAGGGGTTTGTAGAAAATCTAGAGTGACAAGTTACTCTTTAAATAAATTACAATTAAAGCACAAAAATATATTTTGGTCCGTGGTGGGCTTTCCACAAACTTTGTGCAGTAACAAATAACAACAAGTGACATGGGATTGCTTAATTTAGTTGCTGAGAAGTTAGAAGGCAGCTAGAGGGGGTTTGTTCTTGATCTTTTATTTTTTTTAGAGGGAAGACTTTTTGAGAGATCCATTTTAAGGGGGGAGAGAAGGATTAAAGGAAGAGAAAAAGTAGGCAGAGATGAAGAAAATTGGATCTGAATATTTAAAAAAATCCAAACTTCCTCTGATTACCGACAAAGTTAGGGACCCAGAATTCAGTCCTGACAGGGATCTGAACAGTGAGCAAAGCACAAATTAAGAAATTCCTTGCCTCCCTGAAAGTCTGAGCTTTGTTTACATTAGTAAGCTTCGTGACTCTGATTTACCAGTGGTGAATTTCAACAGAGGCTGCAGTTAAGAAAGGGTAGAGGCATTTTCACCATTCTATTTACTCTTGCTCTGACAGGGCTTTCTTTAAAAAAAAAGAAAAGCAAGGCAAGTTATGTCTGCCCAGCCTTAATGTTCATGGAGAAAACTGACTTGAGGCCTTTATCTTGAGACAGGTTCTGAGATGGCGAGGGCTTTACCCTGCAAAAGCTTTTCTCCCATGATTTAGCCCAGAGAACAAATGTCCTGGCAATGTCTGAGTGCTCAGCGTTCCTGGAGTACGTGGCTCCAGCTGTGGGGAATGTTCTGTGCTCACCCAAACTCTCCAAAGAAAACCCAGCTGTAGGGAAAACTCATCAGGTTCCTTATTCTCAGCCCACCTGCTCACCCCTCCTCTCATGCTTGTGCCATTTTTTCTGTCCCTTCCCTTCCAGAAATCAGCCAGAAAGAGTAAAAGCCAAAAATAATTTTTTTCTGACTTTGAGGGCTGTGTGCCCACTCCTCTTTTTACTAAAAGCTGTTTACCAGAGGGGGGGATGCTTTGACACTGAAGATGCCCAGAAGAAAAGACAAAAGAGAAGAATTAAATGTTTAATGGCATTGCTTTTCCTGAAAGATGGGCTAGAGATAGACAGAGGGTGTTCAAGGAATTAAAACAGAAGTTTTCCAGGCAAACCAAGGAAAGAAGCACTGGAGAAGAGGCGTGAGGAACATGCTTAATTTATGGAATAGGATGGAAACCCGAGCCCTTTGTGGTAAGGTGGTGGAAGCAGAAGAATAAGCAGAAGACAGGGGTCTGAAAGTGTCTTGTGGGTAGATGGGAATAGAGCAGTCATTTACCTTTGTTATAAATATTTGTGTTTCTCACATATGGAAGTAGTGAAAAAAGATGTTAGTGGAGTTTTGGTTGCACAGGCAGCAAATGAAGTCGGGGCAATTCCATTTTTCATAGGGATAGCTCAGCACACATGTTCTGCATTAATTACCTCCATAAATTCTGTTAACCTGGCAAACAATGAAAATATCATGTTGGTGACATCACTGTATTGGAAAATAAGAATGGGTTCAGCATCTTGATTTTCTCAGCGTGACATTTGAGGAGATTTCTTATACTATTGGCATTTTGCTCCTGCAGTTTGCACCATGGTGTTGAGTCATTTGCTCTGTGGGTTTATTTTATCCGTGGGGCAGCCATGTAAGGGCCCCAGCATTCCATGCAAGCTGCAGATCTTTATTCATGGAGGTAGAGAAGAAAAATTTGACAAAATTATCAGGGCACACTTGAGTATGTGGCTTTCCAAATATAGTGCTTCAGGATTCTCAGAATTGTTTTACAATTCTTGACTTCTGTGCTTTAGGCTTAGGAAAACAAAACTCAACCAAGTCCTACCCAACTCTATTTTTGTTTTTCTGTGCCCTATGTAAGGAGTGCCATAAAAGCAAAGCTTTTTTCTGAGTTGTGGCATGCTGCCAGTTGATTCACTAGGGGGATATCACAGCCTTTTAAACAAATGAATACTCATTTCCTGGGCTAATGCTCTGGTCCCTGTCTCAAAACTTTCTGTCCTTCAAAGGGGTATTGATCACTTGCTGTGGATTTTCTTGATTACTGGACCTTGAATATGTTTGAACTGCAGTAAAATTTGTGGGAACCTTGGAACTTTTGGTTGTGGGTGTTGTGTGTGCCCAAGAGTCTTTCTGTGGTCTCTTCTGGTGTCTAGAATTCTAGAAACTGAGCGTGTCATAGTAGGTTTGGACTTCTCAGCTTAAGAGAACTTGGACACTGACTCAACATTTATTTTCCCCTTTAAGCTGCTAAAACTCTTCCCAAGGGGGATCTTTGTCACACTCCAAATCTACCAGAGCTTCAGAGAGCTCAGTTCTGTAAAACTAGTGAATACTGGAAATTACTTTTTTATTCCAAGGGAATGTAGAAGTAAAAGAGTTAGATGTGCAGTGTGATTAAACCTTTCTGAGAAGTGCTTTAGGACTTACTGAAATGATTTGAGTAATGTTTGCTGTTGAGTTTTGGCTAGACATAACATGTGGTGCCATTTTATGTGCCTCAGGGTTTGGGCACCCGGTGGGGCTGACAAATATGACACATCCTACAAGAGACCCACTTCTATTCTGGGCTGATAAAAGGCAGGAATTGGCAGGGTTTAGGTAACTCAATCTCATCCATAGTATCTGGGTTTTTTTTTTTTTTTCCCTCTGTGAGGGGGAAAATAACTTGGGTTTTAAAGGGAATTTAAACTCCCTTTCAACACAGTAGCCCCCAGTTTGCATTTGCATATTTAACATGGTGCCTCAGTGGTATCAGATTTAATGCCAGAGTGCTGGAATGGAATGAGATCTGTAGGATTTGTATCTGAATGCGAGTTCAGCTAAACTAATTCAGGTATCCTGAAGCTTTCTGCCTCTTGCTTTTTGTAGGAGGTACTGGAACAGGACCAATTGGAACTGTTTAAAAATAATGCAAAGAAGCCAAGGTGACAGTAATTTGGAACCCATTAGGTTAATCCATTTTTAATTTTTATATCCTTGTCTTAATGAAAAGAACTGGCACATATCAACTTACAGGAAATAGCCTAATAAAACTTAAACCTTATTAGGCCCCTTTGATAAACAGTGCATTCCAGCCCACCACCAGTCATATGTTTTTGCATACTTGGAAATTGAGCTTTGTGCCACTTGAACAATATCAAGAGAACACTCATGTTTCAAAGTAATAAAAAAGAAATAAAAATCTGTTTTGCCTGTGTTCATCACTGAGAATGGGTGGATGGTTTTTCCCTTTTCCACAGGCAGGCACCATACTTAGCAAAATGAGGAAGACCACTGGAGGGCTTCCACTTAGCATGGAGTGCAGGTGATGTTTTTATTTATAGGCATTCCTGAATTGCTGATTGCTGTCCTGCATTCCCTCCTTCATGGCAGCCTTTTGAGAGAAACCTGCAGTGAGGGATTGCTGCTTTGGCTGCTTCTGCTTCTTTTTCAGCTGTAGAAAAAGCTGAGGTATCTAAATCTGGCCTCAGACACTCGTGGGGAATGTGTTTGATAAGAAAAGTAAAATCTGGGAGGAGGAAAATTAAATTCTTCCTATTCAAAAACTGCGGGAGGCTGCCATAAAATTAGAATTTGCCAAATCATCCAAATTGATGGTGGAAGCTTTTATGTTCTGCAGAAGCAATAATCTCTAGGGTAATTTGACATAATTCACTAGTTTTTTGTCTTTACATCTGATATTTATAACAAAATCTTTTAATTTTGGAAAGTTTTTCTGAACATTTAAATGAAAAGAATAGAGGCTTGGTCTTTCCAGTCTTTTCTGAAGATTCCTGTGTTCAGAATTGCAGCAATTATATTTTAATTCATTTTGGTTTTTGTTTGCATGTTCATCCCTTGCCCCCAGCCTGGTGGAGTCCTTCAGTCAGCAGTCTGACCACAGATTGAACATGACAGTTGCCAAATTTGGAATGTTCTGCACAAAATCACATTTGTGATGTGTCACAGCAGTGTCACAGCTCAGGCAAGGAGGGTTGGAAGTGCAGACCCCACAGGGCTGTGCCTCTCTCAGGACTGTGGCCTGGCTGTGGGCTCAGCAGAAATCTCAGCTTTAGCAAAGAGTTTTTTAGTAAATTGCATGTGGGTTGGCTAAGTGCTGCAGAGTTCTACTGGCTGTTTTTAAATTATTTTCTTATGAGCAGTGCTAACATCTTCAGTAAAACATTTGAGAGGAAATGCAGGACCATAAAATCACAGGAGACTTGACTTTTATTATTAAGCAAGCAGCAAATCAGACTACTTAAAATCAGTCTTCACTGTTGGACACCCTTTTTTATTTGTTGTCCCTTCCCAAAGGTTTCTTGGTCTGCCTTAGCTGGTTTCATGGCAACATCAGCGTGATAGCTGATCCTAGCTGGAAATTAAAATTGCACTGAGGTGCAACTTTGGCCTTGCCTGAGTTCTGCCTGCCCGTCTATAAATGTTGGTTCCAGCCCCACAATAATCCAAGACACAGAAGTCATGTGCTGCCACTGCTGGGGCAATAGAGAGTTGAGAAGACTCAGATCTGTGTTCATAGGTGGATGAAAATACAGGTGCAAGCCCCCTCTGCTGGGAAAGGTCCACCATTCCAAAAATGTACATCAGGCTTTGTGCTGACTCCGCTCTGTCCCACCCCAAAACCAACTTCTTGCTGACTTTCTGCCACAGAGTATTTTCTTTGCTGCTGGGGATTATATGGCACATTTCAATTAGACATTCACCATTTTTTAGGGTTTTTCTTTTGTTGTTGCATAGAAAATTTAATTTTTCCTATTTGTTGGCATTTTTAAATAACTAGGCAGGATATTTCTAAACTCAAAGTTTGTTGCCAAACAAGGGAAGACAAAATGGTGGTGTGAGTAGTTTTTATGCACTTTTTAATATTAATGAAAAATGTTAATTATAAAAACATTTAATTATAAATTATAAATGTTAATAATTATAAATGTTAATTATAAAAATATTTAATTATAAAATATTAATTATAAAAATATTTTAGTATCTCTTGACATTGGCTATTGCTTTGTATTTTCTTTGTAAAGAAGAAAATTTGGAAATGCTTTCCACTGGTGAAATTGTTTGTAGGTGGTTCTGTACATATTGCAAGTTGTAGGATAGTGTCCCCTAGCAGGCTTTCCTCATTTCTTCAGCAGTGAGGGGAATCTCAGAGCGATTCTACCTGGCACAAGATTTGTTTGTTAATTTTCATTCTTCTGGGAGGTATTTCTGCTGTATTCAGTTCGTTGTGGCAGTTCTTACTCCACGTCTTTCTGGAAATGCTGCAGCTTTCAGACTGTGTTCAGGAATCACTTTAGTCTTAGGGTTCTTTTCATTCCCTGACATCCCTCCTGATGAAACATGCTGTTAGTGAGCCCTGGACCATCACTCCCAAATCTGGAAGCAGTTTCTGGTAGCATGAGTGTCATATTCCACCCAAGCCTCCATTCATCTGCTGCTGATGCTGTGAGAGGGAGGGTGAGGGAGCTTTGTGTTTCACATCCACATCCCTACTCCAGTTCTGGAGAGAGATTCAATTTACCCCCTGGAAATCCACATGGAGGGAGCTGATAATGCTTTCTCCTGTGGCTGTGCATGGGGAAGGCCAAGGGAATCAGGCAGGAGAGACAGAACATGTTCTTAATTGGAATTTTAGGGGTGTGCTGCATTGGCAGAAATACTGCATTGTAGTGTGGAGAGCAGGGCTGTTGTACAGGAGGACCAAATCACTGATTTCCAGAGTCAGAAGTCATGGCTGCTCATCTTAATACCAGTAAATTCTCCTTTAGAATTACCAGTAGCTTTAAATTAAGGTAATTACATGTTGGGAACCAATGCAGGACACTGAGCTAGTTAGACAACACTTTATCTATTTACTTAAAGTTGCTTTATGAGTGCTCCTCTGTGTCTCCTCAGCACAACCAGGAATCTTTTCCAAGGCATTCTGTTGGAAAGAATTGTCTCTAACAACAAAACTATTCAGCTTTTTTTAAGAGCTGGTTAACCTCAGGGATTTTTGTAGGAACCAGCTGAGTGATGGTCACACTGTTTTGCAGGAGGAGTTGGTAGAAGGAGGGCAGATGAGTTGTGTGAGCTGCTCATAAACTTCTTTCATCTAGGAAATACGTGGCTGTAGGCATTTTTAGGATATTTAAGTAATGGCTTTCATTTAACTTTAACTGTATACGTGGAAAAACAAATGGGGATCACACTGAAAAATGCCTGCCGGTGAGGATCTGACTGAGTACATCTTCATTAAACACTTCATGAATTGGTTCACAAAATAGACCTGACCAAGTGTTTTATTTTGTTACACTAAAGGATCTATCAGGATTAAAAGAAGTTGTAATGAGTTAATGTAGGGATCAAGTGCTTCCGTGAAGTTTTCCATTTTTACTTTTTACCTAATCATCCAAATCCATGAAGAAAAATAAATCAGACAATGAATTTCTAACCCATTCTTCATGTATTTATTCTGTCTTAGTGTAGGGAAATGCTATCTTCTCCTCCAGTTTCCAGATATACCATGACAAAATGAACCATTGCTTCTCCCAGTCATTTTTGTCTAGAGACCAGGATTGCGTCTTCTAAGTTCTGCATTATTGTTTCCTTTCTATCAAGGTGTGCAACTCTCTGTAAGTCACAGGGAAAATGAGTGTCCTAGAAGCTTTTATCAGAAGGAAGAGGAAGGTGTTTTTTTTTTTTTGAAGTTACTACTTGAAAGGAAATATGTTTTTTGCATTTTAGATACTATTAAGGAACACCACAACACACATCTGGACCAGAAGCCTTCTGTAGCCAGTGTGAAAACCTCTCTTGCAAGGACTTCTAAAATGTAGTGAAACAGGTTTGAGCATGGAAAAGTAGTGGTTCCAGTCTGAAGGAGATGAGGAAAGTGGAATGAAGGAGAGAGCTGAAAAAATATTCTTAACTTGATAGATTTGATCCTGATGATATTAGATTGCCCCATGGCTGAGGCACCTGCCTGTTGTGGGGAACACTGAACATTCAATTGCCATCCATGTCCTGTTGTGATGCCTGTGAGGGCAAGCTGGACCTGCAGGGCAGATCTAGAGAGGGGAAACTACCACCAAGCTGTGGGTCCATTGCCTGGTTGTGTTTTGCAGACGAAACTGATGAGTTTGAACTGAATTCATCGATTTCAGAATGGTTGCAATCATGTTTTCAAGGAGTTTGTCCTGAAAGAATAAATAATATATAATTAATATAATAATATATTAATATATATTATTTATTATATAAAAAATATATTACCTAAGTTTGTTCCTGAGTGATTTGTCTCAGCCACTTCTTGCCAAGTGATTTTCTTCAGGAGTCACACTTCCTTCAACACTGTGCAGTGCAGATGCATGGCAAACAGATCTGTCGCATCCCGGGACATCCAGAATCTGTGGGAATTTCTACTAACAAAAAATGAGAAGTGCACGTCTCCTTTTGAATTTTTATTGCTTTTTCCTTTTTATGGATGCAAACCTTGCTGCAGAGTAGCCTGCCTAGGGCTGTGTGCACTCAATAAAGGACTGACTGCTTTCTCTTTGTGAACGTGATTGAGGACTTGATTCAGAGCTAAGAAATATGTAGCACTGGATTATGTTCTTTCTGTAATATTAGTAAAGATATTTTGTTTATTGATGTAGATAAAACATTGCTATTGTTTTCTTTTAAAGGGGAGAATAACTGCAGGGGGAAACATTTTTCTCACGTAGATGGCAGAGCAGCTCAGTCATAGAATAGCAGTGCACATATATGCATACAAAACACAAATATGTGTGCACACAAATGTAGAAAATGTGTTTATTTATGGTTCTTTATAGCACAGTCTTATTTCTAATACTGTACTCCTGCATCTCCTTCTGCACATCCTAATTAACCGAAAAAAGAATGCCTTCAGAGCCCTTTTTTTTTTAAGTGGTGTCCAAAATTAAATAGCAGTTAAAAGGAGAATGATGTAATAATACAAATAGCTTAACTCAGCTGATTTGTAGATATTGTCCTTCATTTTTTGTTTCCTGCTCTCCTGTTTACTTGGAACGCCAATGCTCAAGGCCATCTGGTTCTGGGGACAGTGACAACCCTTCAGGTTAACAAATATAAGATGAAGATGACGAAATATAAGATGATGCTACAGTGGCTACCTCTAATAGATTGTCATTGTCAGGTGTTAAAATGTCCTAGCATATGCTGAGATTTATTTAATTTCTTGTTATCATTATTTTCCATACTGAAGGGGAAAAAAAATAAAGGGGGCGTGGGGGGTTGGTGAGCATACCCAACAAAAGTAAGCCCAGATTGCAGATAATAAATATTACAGTGTTGCCATGAAGTATTAATACTTCATTAGTTGCTATTTATATAGAGGCTATTTTCTTTCATACAGTGTTTTGTATAAATTCACCTGTTCTGCTTCATGCTGATAAAGTAGTTACTTAGGGAAGTGTGTGACCAAGCACTTGGAGGCTGTATGGCCAAGATGAGGAAAATAATTTATTTTTGTGCTTGTAGGAAACAAATAAATGCTAAAAGAAAAATATCCTTTAATTTGGATGTATATTTTTATTTAAAATACCCATTGTGTCTAAAAATAGGTATAAACCCACTGAGATTTGATTGACTGGAAGATGCCTGTCAGACTGTTTACATATAAAATCTTCCTTTTCACACTGAAAATTAATGCATGGCTCAAAAAAAAAAAAAAAACAGCAAGATTAGCAATCAATTGATGGCCCTCTTTAAAAGCAGGTTTGTCTGTACTTGTAATGTTGTAAATAATTACTTTTGTATCTAATGTGTTACACGTGACATTTAGGAAACACTACTGCAAGACAATTTGAGAACAAATTAGATCAGAAGCAAGAAAGAACTGCAGGAAGCACTTTAATCAGCTTGCATTATTTATTCCTATATTCTGAGAAGATTATAGATGCCAAATAGATGCCTTTAATCAAATAATGATTTAAATATTCAGATCTCACCATTTCAGTCAAATGCAGTGACCCAAATTTCAGGCATCCGAGGGGAAAACGCTGTGGTTCGTGCAGCTGATAGAAGAGTTCTGTTCCCACCCCCTGCTGCAATTAATTTAGCCATGATCCATTGTTTGTTTTTTGTCACTTTTCTGGTTTTCAGAAGTTGCCCTGTTTGCTGTTCATAGTGTTTTAAGCTAAACAAGATGATCCTTTTCATTTGTCTTTTTTCTTCTGTGCAGCTTCACCGCCAGGCCACCTGAACAAATCAACTGCTCACAAATAAACACAGCTCTGGGTGTGGGTAACTGAGGTTAACTGGGCAGAGGCAAAGGAAACTCACTTCTCTTCCTTGTGTCTTCTTTTGTAGTTAATCTGCTGGATTCAAAAACAATTCAAGGGGAGCTGGGCTGGATCTCCTACCCATCACATGGGGTGAGTTCACTGGAGTGTGAAATGGGAAAGTGCTGCTGCAGACCAATGTGCTATTTAACCATTGTTTCCTCTTCAGAAGACACCGTGCAATAAGGCTGGGGCTTTGGAGGTGCAAAAATAATCTGCTCTGAACTTGCAAAATATGATTTACATAGCTGTGGGGCCTTCTCTTTAGAACACCCATCCCACTGCAGCTAAACCCCTGGAAGGGCTCGTTCCTTGGGGAGAAACATGAAAGCAGGAGGTGCACTGAACAACAGCAGCAAAAAGTTCTCTTTAGGTCCTGCTCCTTCTCTGTCATACAGCGTGTTTCTAAAAGAGATCATGGCTCTGCTTCATGGTGTTACTTGCTAATTTGTTCAGATGGAAGTAGTGGAAGGTGAAAGCTGTGTGGAGTAAGTGGCTGATGTAAGTACTTCTTTGTAACTTTTGTGCTGAATGATACTAAACTGTTCAAGGTATGAGTTGGAGTATTACCACAGAAATGTCTAAATAATGTTCTGGAGGTGGTTGGTGGTTGTTTTGTTTACCTTGTATCCAGATCTACTTAAACTAGGTATTCTGGAAGATTTAGAAGTGCAGTCTTAAAGCACCTGTGCTTTCCAGTTTACTAACTCCATCATTTCTATATAGTTTTTGCTAGCAGACTCTTTAAAAAAAATTATTGATAACACCATATTGATGACTAAATGTTGTATATCTGTCTGGTGATGCTGATATGTGTTCACTCTCCACCTCCATATCTCTGTATGTTTGTGTGTAGGAACATCCCATCCCTCTCTTTCTGCATTACGTCATGCAGATATGCAGGATGACTCCTGCATTCCTGCATTCTGTTTCCCCCAAACACAAAAAACCCCAATTTTCAGTTGAACCCCCCTAGTTTTCAGAGCTACCCTTGCTCTCAGAGAAGGCTGAGCCATCAAGTCTTTGCTGAAAGAAAGCACCTGTGAGACTTCCTTTTGCTGTTCTTTCTTTCTTTTCTTTTTTTAAGCTTTGGGCAAGTTGTTGATTCACCTTTATCACTTTTACAGAAACAGTATTAATAGGGCCTTTGCATCTCTGCCTCATGGGATTCCTTTGCTAATATTTAAGTTGTGCCTTCCTGATATTAGGCATTAAGCAGGTGTGTAGCAGTATTTAAGGATGAAGGTTTGGTTCATTTTTTGAGTTTATGCATGGATCTCTCTCTGTGTCTCTGGATAAAATTGTTCCATTCTCATGGGAAAGAAGTGGGAAGAGGGTTCAGGTTTCCTCCTAGTGGCTTTTTCTGCTGACTTTTCCCAACAAGAAACTTCTCTAAACAGGATGTCCAAGAGGGAACTCTCCAGCAATTTCTAGTCCATCAGTGTGTTTTTATTTCACTTGCATTTTTTTAAGCCTTTCTCTCCCAGCTCCCACTGCTCCTCTGCTTTGCTCTCCTGCTCTGTTCAGCTCCTTGCAGCTGTGCAGATCTGCTGCTCTGCTCCCTGCAGCTGTGTCTCTCCTGCCTTGGATGCCTAAAGCAGTTGGTAGGGAATGATGCAGGGTATCATGGGGGCTATAAGGAAAACAGATGTGCTGCATTACCCAACCAAAAAGGGCCCCTGGATCTGTCAAGGTCAATTTTACTGGCTTTTGCAAGTTTTTGTCAGGTAAATCCAGCCCAAGTTGTTGTTTGCGTGTGTTTGTACATGCTGTTCCTATTTACTGCCATATCCTCGGATATCGATGCCAAAGTAAATCATGGAATTTCACTGATGTTCTTACAAGTTAATGAAATTCTTCATTAAAAATTGCGTGGCAGTAAATGAATGTAGATCATATGCTGTGAGGCTCTAGACTGTAGTCTTCAAAATACCTTGAAATTTTAAGCTTACATTTTGAAATATAAATGTAAAGTATAGAAATAACAATGTTTATCCTATCCCAGTTGGCATTTTGCTTTAAAATGGTGACAACTTGAGCATCTTGTGACAGAGACACTCTCTTCTTACAGCCTTTTATTTATAGTCAATTAATTAAACCTGGTAAATATAGCTGTGTCTGTCTCTGAGCTAAAATATGAACTTAAACTTCAGTGGAAAAACGTTGTAATAAAGATGTCACATCATATTAAAAGATTGCTAATAGCAGAGCAGTGATTTAGAAGGTAAAGCTGATAGAGCTGCATGGAGGCTGTGACTCACAAATGAGAATATTGGTGTCGTGCCAGTTCCTCTCAAGCGCGCAGCAGTGTTCACATAAATGTCAGGACACCAAAGCTGGTGACGTACAGGGTTTTAAAAAATAATTTAGCTGAAGTGTTTAACAAACCTCTTACTAGGTTAATAATTTTATCCTGTTGATACATGATATTGATTGATTTTTGGCAAAATGACCCAAATTGATTGGTTCTTCTTTATTCCTTTAAGTTGCCTTCGACTTAAGCATATATAGTAATAGCTTTCCAGAAATTCCTGAATATTCATGTTAAGGTTTGTAGCTCATTGGTATTCAGGGGTTTGTGTGTCCAACATGAGCACATGGTAATGGCAGTGGTTGAGACTCTAGTGAGTAATATCACCCTGGAAGAATGTGATCTCTCCTTGAACCATCCCACACAGCCACAGCCTTGGCTCCAGGAACACTGATCTGGTCAAGCTCATTAAAACCCCGTCAGCACAAAGCATTGGCCTCTCCAGATAGCAAGGCACAAGAATTAAAAAATATATAATAGCAGGTTTTGCTGATGCTTGAGCATGATTGGCAGCAGCCACAAGGCCCTGTCCTCTGCCACCATCCCCAGCACCTGCCCAGGCAACCTTTTTGTGATGCCAATCAGTCAAACCCCAGCTCCATTTCTATAGGTTTCATTAAAAGGGAAAGAAACAAGAGCTACTTACTCTGTGCAGAGTATATTATTGATATGCTGATTAAGCATAATGCAAATGATCATTAACCGTAATTCACATAAATTACAGCAGCACAGATGTGGGGGTTGGGAGGATAAAGCAAGTCACTTTAATAATATACAATAGAAATGTGATGGATAATTCATACAGGACAAAAGCAGTACAGTCTAAACCCCGCTCTGCATATTCATGGAAGGAATTTTATTGGTTTCAGCATCATTTTTTAGGGAGAAAGATGTATCTGACTCCTGTGCCATGGTTTTTTTTTTGGTGAAGTTTGAAAAAAAACACCCAAATATTTGTGACATAATCCATCATTCTGCAGTCATGCAGCTTGTGACTCGATGACTCAATCTTTACGTATTTATTAGTCAAATTTATGGACTTAAAATGTTTGGTCACGTTTTTTCATGTAGTCAGTAGAAAAGTAACAGAGAAATCACTCTTATCTTGTTTTGTTTGTAGCTAGAGAAAGGAATGCTGTGGCATTTTTTTACTGTCATGTAAAAGATAATTGTTAAAAAAAGTAACCTAACCAAGTCAGGAAAAACAAACCACAAGAGAAGCAGCTCTAACAAAAAAAAAAAAAAAAACCCAACCTCACTGAGTTCTGTACATGGCTAAAATTAGTAAAATGCAGACAAAATGTAAAAGACTGATTGGAAAAATAACGATTTCTGTCTTTGATCTTGACAGCTTTCTAAATCCCTGAGTTTCTTCAGAAACATTAGATTTCTTTGAGAGCTGGCCATACTCAGTACCTTAAACTTTTGGCCACCTAGTTCAAAATCTGGTGTGGATAACTTGGCTTTTTCTTAGTGGTCACTCTGATGGTTATTTGAACAAATCGAGCTGATCATGTCGGTAATGGAAAGTGGTTAATGAGTATTTGAGGAGAGAAGGGTAACATTCTCTGCTCCCCTGGTGTTGTGCCAGGCAGGCTAGAGCCTGCGTGACTGAGATTAATGAGAGTTTTTCCATCAACCAAAAATTGGGTTAGAATTAAAAAAAAAAAAAAAAAAATCCAAGCAAAAGTGAGGAAAATGCCTCCTTTCTTATATTTCAAAAGCCAGACAGTAGTTTGTCACGTTAGCCTGCATTGCTGCCTACCCAGGCTGCTGGCAGCCTACTTAGTTTCATTTGTTATGCTTTCAATAGTTGCCTAATGTGTGGCACTATAAAAACTTTTCGGTCTTTTCTTTTTGGGGGATATCATGGACAGAGTGACTGCAGGAGAGCCTGACTTATTTGCCTTGCATTTGGATGTCCCTTGTGACTAGGTGAAGGTAGAGGAGAATTTGTGCCGGGTACATCCTGGCTCTCATGAAGATGCTCTCAAATAAATGTCATTCAAAAACCAGTTTCTCAGCCCACTGTGACTGGAAAGTTTCTCTGTTAATGCAAAGACATTTTGAAGAGGAATAAGTATTTCCACGGGGTTTGCTTTCCTGCAGCTTTGTGTCTTGATATTAATTGCATCCTGTTCTGTGAAAGGTTTGGATTTGTTTGTTTCTTTTAGTAGGTCCTTAGTGCCAGTGGTTTTCCTTGTGCCTTTCCTTCAGCTGGGCACACGCAAAGTTTTTCTTCCTTGCACAAGTCTCACATTTTCATACCACTGCAGAATCTCAGGGCAGCAGAGCTGCCAAAAAACCTCAAAACTGGCCAACAAAAATGCAGAAATTTATCAAACGCCTCATTTTAGGTTTTTTTTGATGCTGATCGACGTCTTAGCCCGTGTTCATTTTTTTGTCTGACACCAAACTTGACAACTTCTAAGCAGTACTGAATATAAAATGAGATGTGTTGCTGAAATCACTAAGTGGTCATGAAAATGAATTTCAAAGTGAACCCAGTGGTATCAAATAATTGGTATGAGACAAAAGACTGAAACTTAAAGATCTCTTTGTAAAATAAAAAATTAGGTCCTTGTTTTAAAAATGAAAGCAATCATGTTATGCTGTATACTTTCTTTTCTCTAACCATCAGCAATGGAGTTTCCTTAGTACTTCTTAAAACAATGTGTTCTGGTAAAATCAAGATTTATCTGTTTTGCCTGAGCTCTGGTCTCCTTACAACCTCATACTGTTAGCCTGCCTTCCACGATTTGTGTATCATGTCTGAAATGCAGGCAGACTGTTGTGACGCTTGCAAGTCAAAGGAACCACTTGGGATTCTGGTTTTGTGATTCACAGACTTTGTTTCATCTTACACTGAGCGGCTGATTGGGGAAATAATTTTTTTTTGTTAATGTGCTCATTTTTTCACTTCAGTATGTGCTTCTGGGGTGCACTGAAAGTGTATTTGTTTCACTTGGTTCTCCATTTTTAAAAATAGTGAAAACTTTAAAAAAATAAGAGTTTTCATAAAAGTTTTTCTTTTTACCTTCAGTTTTCTGTAATCAAGCATGTTCTGTTTCTCAATTTTAGACTTCTTGTTTTCTTCCTGCTGGAATAAATCTCCCTGAGTGTTCTGCTGTAAAATGAATGATTTTGCTTTGG
The DNA here is from genome assembly GCF_031753505.1 of Anomalospiza imberbis. NCBI lineage: Eukaryota > Metazoa > Chordata > Aves > Passeriformes > Viduidae > Anomalospiza > Anomalospiza imberbis. The sequence continues at coordinate 32,907,744 of NC_089682.1, forward strand.
AGAGGGACAATTAGAAATCTGCCCGATTTCTGAAGTTTTTCAAGTCTCTTCATTCACTCAGCCTTGAATCAGAATGCAGTTGTGGTTTCTTCAGTTTGTGGATGCTGCTTTTACACAAAATCTGAATTAGTATAAAGAAAATTTTTTGTATTTTACTTTTTTCCCCTTTCTGATAGATCTTTCTTGTAGCAACATAAAGCTATGAGATAGGCCAGATAAATATGTTAATTCTCTGAATATTGTTATATTCATGACTGATTTTGAATAAATGTGAGTTTTGTTGATATTTTCAGAAACAGTGTGAAAGTAGTCAATGACAGTGTATTTTAACTTGTTTTGACTAGTGTTTCTTCTGTACACTATCTTCTGCTGCTTGCATTAAGCATGCATTTAAAAGGGAAGTTTAAATTGAAAAACCTAAGTGGAGTTGACTAAAGAAATAAGAGAAATGCTTTGGGGAAAAAGAAAGAGATTAAACATATTACTTCAGAATTTTATGCATCCCTGGTCTTGTTAGCAACTGTTACCAGAGAGAAATGCCTTCCTTTTTAAAATGCGGAGCACTGGAATATTCTTAAGATGTGAGGTTTTCTTTAATAATTGTAGTCTGCATTGCATTAATTTGAAAAATTCAATGTGATCATAATGGTGCTGTGTTTTGGTACATTTTTAGATCAGCTTTCAAGTTGATCTAAAGTAGAAATGGTGCTAGTTTCAGTGATTATTATTAAGGGAGGGAGACTTTTCTTTTTTTCTACTTTTTTACTATGTTACTTCAAATTATGTGATTTCTATTAAACATAATTGTAGCAACAAGATGAAAAAGTACAATAAGGGCACTGTCCTTAGAGCATGTTTTATAATGAAAAATATGGACAACCTCCCGTATTTCATTAGCCTCATCAGTCCTTTTATTTACTGGTAATAAGGTTGCTGAAGGTTGGAGATCAGTTTTCTGTGGTTTCAAATAAAAAAGGAAAAAAAAAAAAAAAGAGCAAGTTTTGGCTTTTGCTCCAAGAGTTAAATAAAGATCTTATTTAAAACTGGAAATGGAGATGCTTCAGCTTCCAATTTTCCCTTTTAACTTTCAAAGCTTAGAAGCAACGTCATTCTCCTCATGGGCAGAATTTTATTTCTGTCAGCATAAATCCAGGCCATTTGTGAGAAGTTCTCTCAAATGGTCTCATCACCACGAGATATTTTTCATTTTGTGAAGAAACACTTACTTCATAATTTTATACTTTTGTGTTGAATTTGTTTGCATAAACCAGAACAGAACAAAGTAAATACAGGAACTGTCATGAAATGCAGTATTATTTATCATAGGGGCACACTGCAGTCGGTTTTAAGACTGTTTTAATAACATCAAGTCCACAAGACAAGAAACTCCTGTCTTCAGTTAAAAATGTCCATAAATGTTTTTCTCCTGATAGCTTTGCTATGATTATATTTATGGTCTCAATAGTTTGGGTAGGTAGTTTATTCTGGATTTTCTTTCTTTTTTCCCCAAATACCTGTAAGCATTCGGTGTGAGATGCCTGTAGTTCTAGAAGTGCTTTTAGAAGGTATAAAGTGCTTTTAGGAGGAAATGGGAAGTGGGCGCGAAGGGCACTGATGGGTGCAGGGTGAATGAGCGAGACTCGCAGGATGTTTCAAGGCGGGAGATACGCGTTGCTTGATTTCCCTCTTCCCCCAGTCTTTCCGAGTTGTTTGTGAAAATAGCCTGAGCGTTGTGGTAATTAATTTCCTGATTTCACCCGCTTTGTCTTGCCCGGAGCGGCTCGCAAGCCTGGCTGAGGAGCGCGGGCAGCGCCCAGCGCCGGCCGGGCGGGCGGTGTCGGGAGCGCTTCGCGGCCCCAAAAACATCGCCTGCCCTTCCTTCCCCTCCCTGCTCCGGGCACCCTCAGCCCGGCCTGGGCCATCGCCAGCCCTGGGGACGCTGCGGCACACACAGGGACGGCTGCGGCTCGGGCAGAGCAGTGTGCGATGATGATGATGATGATGATGATGATGATGATGGAGGAGGAGGAGTGTGGTGGGAGCGTGCACCGCCTCGCTGTTCCCCTCCCAGCCCCCCGGCATCCCGCTGGAGGAGGGTGACGGGCTTGGTGGGTTGCTAGGACAGCGTCCCCATAAGGCTGTGCCCAGCGGGGATGTTGGTGTTGGCGTCCCGCACCAGCGGGGAGCGGCGGGGGCTCCGTCCGCACGGCACAGCCCGGCTCGCTCCGAGCGCAGCATCCCCGCTCCCCGCTCCCCGCTCCCCAGCCCGCTCCCCGCTCCCCAGCCCGCTCCCCGGGCTCCCATCTCGCCTCCCGTCCCCGCTCTGTGTCCCGGCAGGTGGCAATGTCCCTGCGGCGGGGACCGGGATGCTGTCCCGCACCTCCCGCCCGGACAGGCTCGCCACGCTTTAGGCAGCTGCTCTGTGTCCCTTGGGATAAAGCATCCAGCTGCAGACCTCAGCCAGCAGCCGCTGTTTTGGTTCTTGGTGCTCTTGTTTTGGTGTTTGGAGTGGAAGGTGTTACGGTGGAACTCATGTTTTGTGCTGATACTCTGCTTTTAATCAGCGGTGGAGGCTGTGAGCTGCTGAGGGCTCTCTGCACCGGGTGGAGATACCATCTTACACATAATAAGGTGATGAAATCTCAGAGTTTCGCTCCGTGACATCTGGCCATTTCATCTGCGGGTTGGTCCCTCCTGCCTAAATGCGATTACTCCAACTTTATTTCCAGCTGTTGGGTTTCCAGAGGCCCCAAAGGGCAGCTGAGACACACAGAGTGATTTGATTGCTGGCTGTTAGCAGAGGATGAGGGGATGAGAGCTGTGCTGCGATGTGGTTTGTGTGCTCTTGCAGTAGGCAAGGAGGGGCAGTCAACACCATCCTTCCTCAAGAGCCTGACAATTGATTTTAGTTGGACTCTGGGGGGAAAAAAATTGAGTTGCTCTGTGTTCGTGTTTTTAAACAAAATAAAAGCCTAACCCCAAAGTGAGTCTCTTAAATCTAGAGGAAAGTTTCTGATTGCAGTAGCTGAAACTTAGCTTTTAAATTGGATGTCAAGGTTTATATGCTGCACTTTTTGAGTAGAAAGGTAGGAATTAGTATCCTATATAAATTGTTTATGTTGGAATGTTAAAAGTAGGTTTTGACCACTAATCCTTTAATTAGTGCCTGTTCAGACTTCATTGATATCAACAAAAACATTATAGTCAATTAAGTTGGTTTCAGTTAATTCACTCAAAAGTTATGACTGATGGGAGAGGGTGATAGTGTTGGTTATGAGTCAGGCTGCAGAATGGCATAAATCAGAATCTACTTTTCACTTGGAATCTCCCTTAAAGTGTTGTACTGAAATGTGTCTAATTTTCAGAGATGTAGATGACCAGAGATAAATTAAAATGTTGTTTAGGAGAGTTGCCAGGAGGCCACGCAGTCTCCTGCTCGGTGCAGGATAATTGCTAAGGTTCTATCAGGTCAGCAGCTCTGGTTTTGGATAGTGGAGTCTGAGGTTGGAGATGTAACAACCCCTCCAGGCAGCCTGTTTCAGTGCTTCTGGTGGGCAGAATTCTGCCAGATACCTAACCTGAATCTCAAGACACATTTTGTGGCTGTTTTCTCTTCTTACACCATCTGCTGTTACTGAGGAGAGTTTGTGTTAACTCCTTTTCAAGTTGCAGTCTGTAATGACATCATTCCTTAGATTTTTTTCTTTTTACAAGACTGAAAAATCCCTGTGTCTTTGCAACATATTTGTCCTTTAACTTGGTATTGAACAGTCCTATTAGGTGTGATGCCATACGCACTGCTGTCCTGGCTTCCTTAATGGGGAGGTTAATGTGGAAAACCTCTAGTAGGATGGTGGAAAAATATCCAAGAATGGGATGAAGTAAGGATGTAGGTGCTTTATCTGTGTAACTGATTGAGTGTTTCAGTCTAGAAACACCTCACAGCAACGCTGCAGTTTCGTTTACATTCCTTTTACAACCCAGGGATTTAACAAGTATAAGCTAAATGTGTTCTGGAAGGATTTCTTGAAAAGAAAGATAACAGCATAGTGTGGCTTATTTCTTCACAGCTCCTAAAAATAAAAAGTCTGGCCTTAAACTAACTTGTGATCACAAAGCTCTTATAAGAGGAGACGTTTGGCTAAAATCTGAATGTTTTCAAGACCTTTTTCAATCTTAATAGTCCTTTCCATGATAGCAAAAAATCCTATGATGGTATTTTCTACTCAGAGGGGAGATTTTGTCTGTTTAGATTCAGTAACAGAAGTGCTTTTTGGAAACTGAGTGTTTTTGGGGTTTATTTGTTTGTTTGGGTTGGAATGGGTTCGTTTGTTTGGATTTTTGTTTGTAAGGGTTTTGTTTGTTTAAAAAACCCAAACATTTTCTGTGGGTAAACAGGATAAAAAAAAAAAAAAAAAAAAAAAACAGCTGAGGAAATAATGGCAGCTGAACTGAAGGTGAGAGCTTTGGGTATAGTGACATTAAACATTCAGCTCTGTGTGGAGAGATGTCAGTTGTGAGGGTGAGTGAAGAATCCAAGAGTGGAGTGAGATCTCCAGAAGGCAGCCTGGATTGACATTGGTTAGGGAGCTCTTTCTGCTGCCTTCCATCTGGAAGGCTTGGAGCTCCTTTGCCATATGACAGTAGGGAATAAAGATGGCACAACAACCTTCATGTTCCAGAGAAAAGCCTTGTGGCTTCTTTGAGAGGGAGAGAGCTTGGGTTCACTTTTGGTTTCCCTGAGACTCTGACTTCAGAGATTGATTCAGTGATATTTGTGCCTGTTACCTGTTGAAAACTCTGCCTTTGTGCACCTCTGCAAACACTCACTCAGAGAACAAACCAACAGGATTCTCCACTTTTCACAAGAATTAAAATCCCAACCAGAGCTTCAGAAGTTAATTTTCTTCCTGCCTGTGTAGTTTGATACATCATGTTCAGTGCATTCCATCAGACTTATGGGATGTGTAACCTGGCAAAGCAAACACTGCTACTGGAACTTGAGCGTTTATGTTCCCTGATATCCTTGTGTTACCTGTTTAACTTTCACTAATATTTCTGTGACACTTTATTAATAAACATAATGTACCCGTGATGGTAATTTAATTTTACTTTGAAACCTGGTAATAAATGTTTGAACTGCAGAGCATTTCTGTAGATGTGTTTTAGCCTGGAGAAATGTTTAGAGGAGAAGCCGAGCTGCACTTCTGCTGATGGCACCGTAATTCAGTGGTTTGTATTTAGAAGTAAATGGTTTTCAGATTAGAACATCCTCTTACAATGAAAACATCCAGGGGGTGAATGTTAATCAGATCTTGTAGAAAAGTGCTCTGTGGATGAAGGACAGGCAGAGGTGGTGAGGTAATGCACAAAATAAATGTGCAGCCCGGGTGGAAATTTTGCCTTTACCACGGGGTTGATTTGCCAGAACCACAGCAGTCCTGAATTGTTACGCCTGTAGACTGGAAACAAACTGGAGTGTCTAAAAAATACTAAAGGCAGGTGTTGGTTTTGAAGCACAGAGGGTGGGATGGGATGGGCAGAGCTGGGAACAAACCCTGTACTGAACATCAGCGCTGTCACATTTTTAATTCAAATAGTGTTTTAAGAGAAAGTTGTGCATTGTCTGTCTTGTGCTGCAGCAAGCAGAGGGTGCATTGTGGGCTGCACCACTGACTTCCTGAAGAGTTTGGGATTTTTGTATTGAAATACTGATAAAGGAAATGGAAACAGAAGCGGAGAGAATGGAAAACGTTTTGAAAACAGTAAATGTTCTTAAGATTTTTAGGAAAATTGACATATACTTCATGCTACATTTTGAAAATTCAGTTGTTGCATGTGATTGCACTATTGCAATGTCTTGATTTAGAAGGTGGAGGGCAGCATTAAACCCACAGACCTAATTTAATGGGGTAAACCACTATTAATAGAGACACAAAGTGAAAGGTCTGCAATCTGTGTTATATTGGCTGAAATGTGGTGACTTTGAAGATGGACCAAAGAAAATACAAAATGTTTTACTTGACTCAGAGTTGTTGTTTAATTTGAAGAATGGCAAGTTCCTATATAGAAGGTGAAAAAGAGCAATATAATCTGTTATTAACTATATCATTTACATTAAATATGTAGTTTGTGTTTTTGTCCCTTGAAAAATAAAGAGGATTCAACAGTGGAGCAAGGAAGTGTTTGAACTGAAGGCTCATGGGTTCTTGTAAGGCTGATGTGCAAACATTTTGCAGGGTTCTATCTGCCACCCTATTTTATATTTAACATAAAATATATATTTAATTGCCTCTGAAATGTTTGGAAATGAACTTTTTAAAACCATATGCCTTTTAACTGGTGCATGGTAGAGGTGTTTACGAACACTGGCCAAATGTGGTGTTGGTTTGTTTAACCTGATTCCCTAGTTGAGTTCAAGGCAGTGCTGTGACCAGATGTAAACAGGTTTTGTCATGGCCACTTGCAATGTGTTGTATTTAGGAATCAAGTTCATTTAGTAACTTATGGCAGGGTTTTATTCCTCTTTGTCCATGCCTTGTTCAAATTCAAATAGGAATAGTGCTGAATTTCCATTGTGGCTAAGAGTAAAATATGACTTTGTGTAGGTAATGCTCTTGCACTGAACATAACAAAGAGATGAGTTAATGTAAAGGTTTTGTGGTTTGGGTTTTTTCTCTAAATATGAGTAATGTTTTGTAAATGCATGAACCAAAATGACTATAAATAACATTTTGGCATCATGTTCTGTGCCAGACATTGTGGAACAAAGTCATGGCTGGAAAGGACAGAGGTGGAGTGAGTGTCTGAAGAGGAATCATTGGTTCAATGTGACTGTAAATGCCTTTGTTGTGAAGAGAGAATGAATGTGGAATTGTATTAAGTGACCACTGATAGCTGGTGTGAGCAATGGATATGGTATTCTGGGCAACTAGAAAGGTTATGGAATGGCTAATGGCATTATTAAAATTATAATAAAGTAAGAATGTCAAGAGGTCAAAATAAATACTAAAGATATATTGTATTATCTGAGAGAGAATGGGCAAATAAAAAGAAGAAAAAGTGAAGAATCTTAGAAGTAAGAATAATTTGATTAATGTGGCGTTTGCATAAAACCAAAATTAGGTTAAAAATATTGTTTCAGCGTCCACAAATATCTAAAAATGTGTAAACAAAGAATAATGCAAGAAAGATGGTATTGGAGTAACTGACAGAGAATAATTTAGAATTAGTGTTTTTGGTGCCACTTGACATTTTGTGCACTGAAATAAACAGGGATATAGGGGGAAATAGGAGATCGCAATATAATAGATTTTAAAAAGGAGCAAAAGAAGGTGAAACTGAGGGAGGGACCAAGAGGAAATTCAGGAAGAAGGAGAAAAAGAGAAAACTGAAGGATGCAATCTTTAAACTACATAATCATGTAGGAACTACCTGCAAACTGAGAAAGAGCCATGCATGGGTTATAGGTTATTTTTTTTTGCCTCTTGTTTATTAAACCAGGAGGAGAATCCATGTTTGCTTCCTGCTCTTGGGTCTGTAGGGCAGCATGGTCCTTTCTCTCCAGAGGGCTGCATGTTCCTGAAGCAGTGACTCCTTCCATAGCAGCATTTCTCCATTTTTTTCTTTTCTTTTTTTCTTTTTAAGTCTCTTTTTCCATGGTTCAGCAGATACCTTAGTGGGTAAAATAAATACAGAGTCCTGCTCAAGATATTATAGTATAAAGCAAAATTCTAATAGTTCTTTTACTACAATTTTAGGGACATAGTATAAGTTCTTTGTGGTCTTTCTTTTTCTTTGAATGCAAATATCTTTATAGCTAGGCACACACTCAACTTGCCTGATAAAGAAGTTGAAAATGAAAAAGCTGTACAAATTTATATACATTTAATATTGTATGCAGTGCATAAAAACATATTTCATAGCCTATCTGTGAGTTGCATTAGGTCCTGACTGTTCAAGGTTTTTTATCAGTCCTGCTGTACAAATCTTGTCTTTTCTTTATGCAAACAAGTTGGTATTTTTTAGTGTTTGCATGATAATTTCAAAAGACTCATCCAAAATAAACTTACATTTATTAAACTAGAACTTCTGCTGCTGGTGTATCAGAGCAGCCAAATGCAATGTATGTGAACACTTGTGGAAATCAGATTTTTATTCTACTGTAAGTTAAAGAAACCCCAACCACCCACAAATCAAAGAAGACTTGCCATTCCCAAAGAAAGCAGACAGTATTAAAAGAATTCACTTTAATTCAAATGAGGGCTATAGACCAGATCATTGTATTGATATCAAGTTCCTTGTGATTGATGCTACAAGAGTGAATAAGAAATTAATTTGATAGACATTGATTTTTGTACTGCAGTGTATTGACATCGTGCAATGTGATATCTGCTTTACAGAACTTGACTACTTTCTTATTGCTCTTAAAGGTTATTCTTTATTCCTCTACTTCCTACCTTTTTATTAATATGAAGAAATTAACATTCCAACCTTTCTGTTTTGAGCAACTCATTTGGTTTCAATGGCACGGGGCGATTTGGCCTAGACAACTTCCGTCCTTTCGAGAAATTAAGTCTTCATTAAATCTCCTCCTTTCAAAGTTTTCATAACAGAATAAGATTTAATGGATGGCTACACGTACAAAAGTTTTTACTGGGTATGCAGGATTAAAGTCTAGGTGATAATTTCCTCTACCTTCTACCATTTAATTTTTTCCTATGTTTTCTTGAAACTCTACTGCCTTTACTCCACACCTCTGAATAGTTTCAAAGAGTTTCTTTGAAAAGTCATCAAACCACATAAATGCAGTTCATTGCATAAACTTTGGAACTTGGAAAGCATTTGGACATTAATATTGAGGGCAGTCTCAGTTTTTGATATTAATTCTGGCTTTTTTTGCTCATAGGCATAGGAAATTTAAGAGGATATTGGACCTACAGTTGCAGAAGAGTTTTGTGTAAGAAATGTCATTAGACCTCTCTGAAGGTGTGTTAAAAGGCTAACTTGCAGCAAAAAAATCCACATATCTAAGTTTTTGTGACAAACTGGGGTCATTAGCCTACTTTACATAAGAGTGTGCCATAGATTTTGCACAGAGTGGAATACTGGGACAGGTGGAAGCTGGGTACATGAAAAATAAGTTGCAATTTTCAAAAGGCAGCATGCTACTTTAGCAGCTGGAATTGTAGCTGGAATTGACCCAAACCAGAGGTTCAGTTTAACAAATACAGTTGTTAGAGTTTGATGGAATTATCTGAGGAAAGAGATGGAAAAAGGAGCAAAAATTAAACATTTCAGTCAGTGAGCTGAATCATTTTAGAAAGAACTGCATTTTAACATGGAGGATTACTGTGCTTTTTAAAATGCTATTATGTAACACCTCAGCAAAACCCAATTTAAGTTTCATTTTTATCTGTGGCATAGAATCAATAGGACATGCACATGTTGTGTTTATTGCTGATATATTTTTCAGCTGTAACAATGTCACATCACATTTTTCAGTTTTAGCATTTTAATTACACATATTTGACTTGAATTGCTTATGCACCTCATTTAATGATTAAGTCAATGTTTATCAAAAATCAGAAGAAATCAGACAAAGAATCATCTTTGTTGTTGTGTCTTTTATGCCTTAGAGTTTGAGACTAAAGTAATATTATTCTGTTTTTAAATTTGCATGACCCAGATGTTACTTCTGTGTCAAGAACAAGAGTGAACCTCCCTAGAATATTCTTGTCAGAACAAAATAGTGACTGTTGTATTTCAATCATTTCCATAGCTGGTGAATTGAAAAATTTATGGACAATATATTACAGGGGAGGACTGCAGCGTGATAAGAGAGCACAGGATATTAAAAGAGATTATGCATCCCCAAAAAAGGAGAGATTTACTGTACTCAGGAACTTCAGCGTGGACAGGGAAAAATAAAAATGGAAAATTTGCTCGCAGATAAAAACCCCCAAACAGTTGAAGGTCAAACCCTGACAAATTCTGCACTGGAGTGGGGCTTTGTCTCTTTGCCCAGTGTTCTCCTGGCCCTGTGTTTCCTGTACTGGATAAACTCCCCAGACCCCTCCTGGGCACTCTGGTACCTCGGGCCGTGGTTCATGGAGGCAGCAGAGCCCTGCAGGATGGGAATACCCCAGAAAAGAGAATCTCAGTCTGCTGTGCTGCTATGAAATAAAACAGCCGGGTGGGGTGAGGGGGTAGCCTGCTTATTTGTTTCTTTTCACCCTGAGTTATGTGTGTTTCACTGTGTGTAATTGACACCACGGTTCACAGCATCTCTGAATTTGTTCCACTTTGTCATAAATACCTGATACTTCATTGTCCTGTGGTTTTTATCCTCTTTCCAGTGAATAGGATTTAATCCTTTTTTATTTTATTTTTTTTCTAGATGCTCATTTGCTCAAAGCAGATGTTTTATGACAAGTAATTTGAGGGTATAACATGGAAGAGATATGAAATAAAGCTGCTTGAGTGCAGCATTGTCTGGAAAAAAAAGTAGAGCCATGTGGAAGAAAATAATACAACAGCATCACTGCGATTGTAGGTGGAAAAATGAGTGTGTTTATTTTGATGAAACCTACTGAGAGATGTTTATTTAAGATAACTATGATGTTATAGTACAGTTTGTAGTATAATCCATTATACTGATTTGTTTTATGGTAAGATTTCATTAGTTTCTAAGCGATATCTGGATGTTGTTTACCTATTAGTTTTAGTTGTTGTGAAAACTTTGCTCATAACAAAGCTTTTGAGTTGTTCATAAAATTGTTCATAAATTGTTCAAAATATTTCTGCTTTGAGGAGCATTTAGTAGTCTATACCTCATATAGAAGGGGTATGTGATGGACAGAAAAGAGCTGAAAGATGAGTTTATGCCTTTGTTTTCTCCTTGTGGAAAACAGAAGTTGAAGAGGTCACTTGAATTCCAGAACTTAGTCCTCCATGGTAGAATTAATTCAGTCTTGAAGGACCTGGAGATACCTATTCTGGGGATATCTATTCTGGAGATATCTGTTCTGGAAATAACTATTCTACAAATTGCAAAGCACTTCCTTACTCCTTAAAACAAACACGAGCAGATGGGTAAATAACAAATTTCAGTGCTAGAGGGTCCATAACAGTGAACTGACCACAAGGAAGTTGGACTCAGAATTGAGATGAGACATTGCTGTCATCTTTTCTCCTCCTGTTTAGGAAACTTGGTAAACACCAGTTTAGGACATGTTAGCTTCCTTTGTCTTCTGCCAGAAGTCTGGTGCTAGTGCAGAATTGTGTGTGTCAGCTTTAGAGCTGATCACCTGTGTGTAATTCATTAATATTGTAAGAACATCTAATTTTAATAGCAGACCTATTTTGAGAAGCTTTAAGATAGCTTTAAGAAGCTATCCAGAAGACAGCTTGACTTCATCTTTTCCTGTGTGTGTTTTCTTTTTAATAAAATCTTACATTTTAACTTAACTTTTTTTTTTCTTAATCTCTGATATTTTTTATTGTCTTGCATAAGGAAAGTCACAAAAGATCACATAAACATGTCTTTAGCTCCACCCTGAGAGGTCTGATGTTTGGGTGCCTGAATGGAGGAATTTGTAGGTGATTTTTCATTATTTTAAATTGTAAATAATGTCATTGTAGATAGGAAAAGTTATAATTTTTTATTAATATCTCTGGCTTCTGTTACACAATTTCTGTTGTCTCAAAATGCAGCATGTGCTGTGTTCCCAAACTGCAGAGTGCTTAGGAATTATCAGTGGTACATGCACTTTTTTTTTTTTTATGAGATACATATTTCTTCCATTGGAAATATTAGGGTGGATTTTTCCTTTTTTTTCAGCTGTTTCTATTTCAAACCTGCAATTTCAATAGTTAAAGCAGCATGGGAGGTACATTCATTACAATGAAAGTAACAAGGCTCTGGTTCTGCAAAAGCATCTACATTTTGGATCCCATTGGAATTAATGAGTTTGCTATCTGTGAAATTTAACTGACATTTCTGAATTTGGGGGAGCAAGGGTTTTATCAATTTCTTTTGGTTTTTAGAAATGTTAGTGTTGTCAAAGTTCTCGTCTTGCCTTACGAAGGAGTCAGAACTGTAACAGGGAAAGTTTTAGGGACTGAAAAAGCTTTAGTTTTGGAGCATCAGGATTTACTTTGAGGTTGAGGAATTGTGCTTTTCTAAGAACCTTTTCCAGCAGTCTCTTAAAGTGAGGTTGCTGACCTTGTCTCTGAAGTTTTTCCTGTTAGCAACCTTGTTGTCAGGCTGTGAAATACAAAGGCATGGTTAAAAAAGAAGGAACCTTGTTGACATTTTATTGTGAGTTTTTAAAGCATCAGAAAACTTTTAATAGGTAGGTTAAATGTGGGCATTGTATTGGGAAAAAAAAGTAATCTTGAACTAATTTAAAGTCCACAATTAGTTGGGATCACAGGTGGCAAGAAGAAGTTTTAATGATAGCCTGGCCCAGGCCTTGAGGTAAATGATGCATAATTATTCATAACTGCTATTTTTGGCTTGCTTGCATTTGTCCTAGACCTCTGCCTGAGGAAACAATTTGAAATAATTAGTGTGTGAGTGCACTGACAATGATGAATGAATCAATTGCATCTGGTGCCAAACACGGATCTTGATAAGAAGCAGATAACTTTGGCAACTGTGGATTTTTTGTTTTTAGATTTCTGAGACTGGGAACAGTTTGTTCTTGTTGGTTTTTGTGGTGTTTTTTTTTTTTTTTTTTTTTTTTTTTTTAACTGACATGTTCAACATAGAAAATTACCACTCACTGGGCCATGATCAAAGTGCAGCGAGGAATTCCAGCACTGCGAACACGAAACAGGTCTGCACGCTGTGTGTGCAGCTATTGAGGGCTGAGAAAATGAAGGGGGTATTAAGGTGGAACATTTTGAAAACTCCGGTCAACAGAGCCAAAAGTTAATGTTAAACCAGCAAGATGCATTGCTTATCTCACACAGGCTGCAGGCACGTTTTCCGTCAATATTCAGCAGCGTAAATACAGCTGTGTATCATTACCAGAGAAAAGCTAAAGCAGAAACAGAAAGATTGAGTTCAGATTCCTGCATTGTAGCTTAGTTAATGTTTCTGAGGTCCGCAGAGGTGTTTTCTTTCTCTGGCTTGAATACTCATTTCTATCTATATAATTCACTTTGTATGGTTTTAGGTGTAGGTGGATGTGAGGCTCTTTTGAAATTAGAGGTGTTTAATGAAGAGGGAAAAAGTTAATTTTAATATTTCCTTATTTTCTGGACTTCTACACATTTTTATCTTGTTGGGCTAGTGAACAAATGTTTAGTAGTTTTGAATTTGTTCCTAATAAATTGATTTAAACAGGGTGCAAGGTAGTGCTCAGGTCAGTGACTCCATAACTGAGCTGTGAGCAGCAGTCTCTCAATCCAGACATTATTTGGCTTTTACTCACAACCTTGAAATTACAGCATTGTGAGTAAAGTTCTCTGTGACAAATGTGGCTCTAAAGAAAGATTTTTCAGACTGAAATGCGAGGTATAAATTTAGGAGAGAGCTGACAGCCTGAGAGCTCGTCTGTTTATTCACTTTTGCATGTGTAAAATTGTTACAATGAGGATTTAAAATTTTGAGCTTGTCAACTGCTGCTGCATGTGTTGTGTTTTAAAGGAGTTTCTTGGTGGCAGGCATTTCATGCATTTAATTGGACCTTAAACTCTGTGCAAACTTCAATAGAATGCCTATAATAAAGTTTTCCAACTTCTAGCTAGTCTTTAACCTTCTGCTTGTACATGTAATTAATGTTTTTCTAGTGATTTTTTCCAATGCCAGTCCTAATATTGTGCCAGAAACTTACACCTCTTTGGGCAGTGAGCTCTATTATGTTGAGGATGCCTTGGCAGGATATCGATCTAGAGGAAATTTTAGCCTATCCAAGCAATATTTCTGTTCCTAAGAGAAGTTCTGCTATAATAAATAAGTTTGAATGATCAGATATTTTTTCTTGTAAACATCTCAGAGTGCTGTGTCCAAATCACCTAAAATCTGAAGGTTTTTGTTTGTTCATTCATCTCAGTGGTCTCTGGATTTGCTGCTTGGAATTGGTGTGGGATGAGACTGGGAAAAGAAAACATGGGGAATAACAGTATGTTCAGAGCCTCTAGTCCAGAAACTTAAATAAAAGTAAATTCAAGTATTTAATTCTGTCTCACTGCCTATGCACCTTGCAGGTTGTTCACTCAGGCAAAATATTTAACTTGCATGGGTTATTTTTATCTTAAATGGCAAAGATGCCAGAAGTAAAAGGTGAAATGAATGAAAACCTGAGCAATTCAGAGTCTCTTGAATTGCTGTCACAGTCAGACTGCTCAGAACCTCTCTTGTTGTCTTCTTCATTCTGGATTCTGCCTTTTCCTATGACTTCTGATCTCCTGCAGCTGACCCAGGTGTTCTCTCTGCAGAACAGCTGTCCTAAGAGAGATCTAAAGGGATGCTGCATTCCACTCCACAAAATCAAGGGCACCCTTGACCTGTGGCCAGAATCTGGAGTACAATTTTCAAACTCTCTCTCTCTCCAGAAGTATCAGAATCCAGAGCCAATCTTGCCATTCATCAGGATTTCCCACTTTTCCAGAACTCGAGGGTCCTGTGGGAAAGAAGATGCAGCATCACCGAATTAGGTGGTATCACCATGTGTGTGCACCCTGGAGCAGAGGTGGATTTCCACACCTCAAAGACCATGCAGTTTTTTGACATTTCAGTGGCTTTGTGGCAAATTATGTTATTTTCTTGACTCCCTTTTTTTTTTTTTTTTTTTTTTTTTTGAGACTCTGACAGGGATGATTTCTTTCAGTCGGTGCTCCAAACTTTTCAGTGAAGAGTTTGCAGCTCTGGAATCAGCCTAATATTTGTTTTCCACACTGTCAAGAGCTTTTGGCCTGTAGGATAAACCCAGCCTCTTGACTTGTCCCTTCTTCCCATTTCTGCTGGATGTTCCACAGGAGATGGGGCGAGGACAGTGTTTCCTGGTAGCTGAAGGTGTTTGCTGATAGTACAGTAATTTTTAAATGATGATGATTTTTGGAGCACTGGAGGGAATGCCCCTTTTCCAAACTGAAAGGAATAAGATAACTTAAAAAATAGGTTGTGAGCTCTTGTAAGTTGTTCAAGATGCACAGAATCACAAAGCTTGTTCCAGAAGTGGCAGAAATAAGTGATTTTTATTTTCCCTAGATTAACATCCTAACTATAGGTTGCCCACAAATGTCCTGTGGCTTCTTGCCTTCAAAGCAGTGCCATCAGTCTAGAGTCTGTTCTGTTAAAATAAGGTTTGTTCTGTTAGCTTTGGGTTTATAGCAGTTAAATTCTGCTGTTCTTTGTCCCAGCCCATAAAAAAGAAATATTTAAGAGATTTTTCATCACAGTCAAGTTCCTCTGAACATGTGTTCATAGCAGGCTCACTTGCCACCCAGAGGGGTGAGTCTTGGTGAATACTGCGCTTACATAACTGAGGTTTCATTCCTAGAGTATTCTTCCTTTGGTTTTTGCAGTTTTTTCCCCTCGTGGAAGCAGTTATGCTGCAATGATTTCAGAGCTTAGAGCTCTATAGACCTAACTTGATTTCTGGAGAAAAGAACTGAATCCTGAGCTTAGAGGAGAGAACTATTTCTCTTTTGCAGCCATTACGGAACAATGTAGAATTTTCAATGTAATGAAATGGGAAGCTTATCAGACTTAAATAGGTAAATAATGTAGCCTGGAAAGACTCTTCAGTGGTCCTAAAACTAACTGGATTTTTAGGTGGTCATAGGAACAAGAGTAATTTACTCTGTACCTGTATAATTACTCCTCACAAATCACTTCAAAATATTTGTTGTGGGTATTTGATGTGGATTTTTTTTGTGATATAAACTAATCAGGGTGAATGATGTTTTCTGAGGGAAAGAAGTGAGTGCTCTTACGCTGAGTAAGAAGAGGAAGAATGTTTATTTGGCGTTTTTTTGTATGTTTTTTGAACAGTAATTCACATGGGTTTTTCTTTGCTATGGGAGAATACTTGGTAGATTTTCATGTAACTTGGAGTTACTGCTTTTTTTATTTTATTTTTTTTTGCAGTGTATGCCTTTCCCATAAAAAACAAACTGAAAATGATAATTTCTCTGAGGCAACATGATTGAACAATGTACTGTTTTTTCCCAGATGGAAGCAGAGTGCAATAGGCTTTTTTGAGGAGATGAACACATTCTTTGAAGCAGATAAACTTATTTATTTTTAGTATCTGAATCTGTCACAGTCAGTCTATGGACTGAGCATGATAATAGCTGCCTCAGAGGTTATGTTTTGTGCATTCCAACATTTGTATAGAGTGTGGGGTGTGTGGGGAGGGTTAGGTAATAGATTTTGGTTTGGTTTGACTTTTTTGTTTTCTGGGTTGGATTTTTTTCTGTTTGGTTTTAGGTTTTTTGTTTGTTTTGTTTTTGGGGTGGTTTTTTTTTTTTCCTTTGTTTTTGGGGGGGGCTTTTGGGCTGAGGTTTTTTTGGTGTTTTTTAATAATTTTATTAATATGGCGTTAAGCAGAATAAACAGGTCGTTCATCCTGTCCCACTCCTGTTCAGTGCTGTGCCAGGAGCTCCTTCTGGGGTTACCCATCCTCAGCTGTTTTGAGTTTCCAAGGCAAAGTTTCCTACTGGGCAGGAGGGGACACTGTCAGAGGTATTCAGGTGCCATTGACACCCAGGGAAATCAAATCAAATTATTTAATCTAACTCAGTGCTGGTCCTCAAGCCTGGACAACAAAAATCACTCCCCAGTCCTTCCCAAAGCTTCATTAACAGAGCAGAGAATGCTACTTTGACACATTAATTGGTTGCCATGCTTTCTTTTTCTCCAAGTCAACCTTTCCTTTGGTCACTTGATTGAAATTACTGATAATTGCCGGGCTGTTAGGGGTCTGTTTGTGCAGAGTGGGCTTCAAGGGGCTTTGCTGTCCAAGGGAGCAGGCAAATGGTTCCTATCACCTGAGAGCTGCTGAGTTGTGCTTGTCCTGCACTCCTCCCCTTAAAAAAAAGGGCAACCAAGCAGAAAAAAAGCAAAGATAAACCCAACAGAATACCACAAGAAGTTACTTTTAAGGAAACCTTCTTCCTCATTGGAAAAGAAATGGGAGAGTGAGAGTGCGCTGACACAAAATTAGCATAGGGAATATTTCTTTGCCTATTTCCTGCATTATGTAACAATGTGTTGTACTCAGCACTTACCAACTTTCAGGAAGATCAATAAGTTTTTAAATTTTTTAAAATGAATAATGAATAATGTATTGTATTCCTGCAGGAAAAGAGTAAGATTTTGGATTGTTTGAAACTTTCTGGCTAAATGAAACAAAAAAAAAATGCACAGGGTAATTTAAACTGGTATAGCTTCCTTGATCTCAGGGGTTTTTGTATAGATGTTTAACATTTTGCCATATTTAATATTTTCCTTTCCAGGTGTAAGACAAAGAACCAAATGAATTTTTTTCCTAACAGACTTCTTTGGTTTTTTGTTTCTTAGCCAATGAAAGCCAACAATGCTTTCCACTAAATGTTCTTATGACACTTTGTTTCAACTTTTCTCCACTACTTCATTCAAAGGCTGGAATTTCTGTATAGTTTTGATTGCCCTTTTCTTAGCTAAGGTCTCTATTTTCAGAAAATAATGTCATTAAAGGATGACTCATTCAATTTGTGTGCTCAGACATTTGTATTTGAGTGTTACAGAAAAGTCCACTTGAATTTTCTGGTTTGTAGTTATTTTAAAACAGGACATTACAGATATTGTTTAGTTTGATGAAACATGAACTTCTGTTTTGAGAAATGTTCTATTCTTTCTGCTGTGATAATTCACTGTGGAGAGGCATGGGGCCCTCTCTCTCAAATCTGTGCTATAAAATAGCATCTACCATTCAAACAAAATGTCTTATGGACAGAGATGAGTCATTCTTACATATTTCTATAATGCCTTTCACAGTGGAATTGGTCCTTCTCAGTACTACCACTTTTCAAGTAATAAGGGTAGCAGTAAAAATACTTTTCTGAACTTGGCTGCTACAAAAAAGTGCCATTACCTCACTTTCAGGAACATTAAACTTTTTTTTTTCTTCAGGTGACCTACTTTGTAGGGTAGATATTTGAGATATCTTCCTTTTTCCACAGCTAATCTACCTTTATTGTGCAAATCTCAGTTTATTTGTAATTTAGTGCATCCTAAATACTTTTAATTCCAGCTAAACCTTGAATTTTAAGTTAGTGCTCTATTTTGTGATCAGAAACTAGAAACACTTGCATGGATTTTAGGTTATTTCTGTAACATAGGTTTGTTTGATTCCCTCCTTGGATCACACATGTGCAGTCACCCCAGAACTGCTGTTGATGCCTCAGGTTTTAGCTTTTATATTTTTCAGATTCTGTGCTGCTTTAGTGTGCAGTTCTGAGCCTCATATTAGGAGATAGTAAGCTCTCTTCACAGGGCAGGGATACAAAACTACTCCTTCTCCAGCTGGGGACCAAGGACAAATGATCCAAATCTCAGGTCCAAGAGCAGAAACAAGGTGGGCTGAAGAGAGAAAAACAAGGAGGATGGGACTTCATGGGCTAAAGCTGGAATTGGACAATGAACTCCAATGTGCAAATGGAGCAGAACTGATCAAAGTGAGAGCCCCCGTGAGCAGTCGTGCATTTTGTGACCATTTTGGTTCATCTTGGGTGCAGCCCTGGCTGGGCTCTTGTGCTGCCCATTGAGGCCTTCTAATAAATCCCTTCTTTATTTTTTACCTCTATCTAGTCTATATCCTAGGTCAGCCTTCGCAAGGCATCATTGTCATGATTGAATTAACATTATTTAAATAAGTGGCTGCTAAGTGTAGCCTGGAAATAGTTGACAGGGATGGTGTTCCTGCTGTGGCGTGAGGATACCTCCCTTGCTGGTGGAGGATACAGGGCCCTTGGGGTACAGGCTCCAGGAGCAGAAAAAATGCTTTGGGGCTGAGGAATCACAGAAGGTGTCTGGGAAAGTGCTTTTATGTAGGAACAAAAGGCCTTGCACAGGTATTCAGGGCACACTCTGCTTCCTCATGCTTGGCTGGAATGGGAGTCCTCTCATCATCATTTAAAGAGGCAACTCTATGACCCGTGTGCATGCAGAGGTGCTGAGTTACTTATTTGACCTTAAATCACCTGCAGGGCTGGACTGTTTCACTGATGTTTGTGCTGTGCTTGCTGTGTTTTGCTGCTGCTGGGATGGACAATTTCACCTGCATGGTCACATGGTTTGCGCCACACTCAGGGTGCTCTCCTGAGAATCACCATCAGGATCATGATGTGATCCTGATCACATGATCCATGTGATCAGGATCACATCATCAATCATGTGATCCTGAGAATCACATCATGATTCTCATGAGAATCACCTCGTCACCATGAGGTGGCTGTGAATTATGCAGGGAAGCAGCAGTGCTGGATCCTTGCTGCAGTGTATTGAGTGATACCATCCTGGCAGGGTGTCCTGGTTTAGGGCAAATTTGGGAGAAAACCTCTAAAGGGGTTCCTCTAGAAAGCAGATTCCAGCGGCCGCTCACCCAGCTGGTTCAGGAAAAGATTTCCTTGGAGAAAAGTGAAAAAACTGTTTATTTAACAAGCACAGTATTCACAGGCATAAAACCTGAACAACATTAAACAATAAAACATCTCACTGTTCTGAAGAGACGGCAAATTCAGAAAGTCCTTTTTGTGGGGTGTAGCTTGGCTTGCTCATTCTCTTATCAGTCCCCCCTGCACTGGAAAATGCCACATCCTGGGCCCTGGTGGCCCACAGGTGTGAGCCCCTCGTGTTTTTCTGGGTTTTCAGTCCAGAGCAGGTTTGGACAGTTCCAAGGAAATGAAAAGCCACAGTCCAGGGAGCTTCTCTGCTTCAGCTAGCTGAAAACTAACTGAAAGCAAAGGAGACCTCTGTCCTGCTGTCTGTCCATGCTGCAGACAACACAGGAATGTGGAGGAGCGGGTGCAATTCCTGATCACAAACTCCGTATTTCTTCCCCCCTCTTAGCTCTCAGAACCAGCCTTAAAGGTGCAAAACTCATTTCTGGGCTGAGCAGACAAATGGAGATACAACTCAGCATTATAAAGTCATGCCAGGGAAACAGTCTAGAAAGCAATTATGTGGCTCTAGATGTCTCTTTACCAAAGTGGTAATTTTTTGTTAGGGTCATGGTGAGCTGATGATGTGGCACAGGAATCCAGTTATGCCACTTAGAAGTTCTGGGTATGTTCCTCCGACATTTCAGGACTTGGCACTTCCCATGCTGAAGCTTTTGCAGTTCCTCTGAGCCCATCTCTCCAGCCTGTCAAGGTCCCCCTGAGTAGCAGCACGACCCTCTGGCCTTTTGGCCACTCTTCCCAGTTTTGTGTCACCAGCAAACTGCTGAGGGTGCTCTCATCCCCACCACCCAGACCATTGATGAAGATGTTGAACAGGATTGGACTCTTGGGGTGCCTCCAGCCAGAGTTTGTGATCACAGCCTCCTGAACTATTCAGTTTCAGTTCACTTCCCTACCTACTCAACTGTGTTTTATCAGATTCTCTGTCAGCTTGTTATGGGAGAAAGTGGTAAAACTATGCTGAGTCTTCCTGATGGTTTCCTTGTCCTTTGTGTGCTTGGAAGTGATTCCCAGGATTACTTTTTCAATTATCTTCACAGGAATGGAGGCTGTGATTCCTCAGGATTTCCCAACTCCCCATCCCTCTCTTCCTGTCCCTGCCTAGGAAATGGCATTAACACTTTGTGATTGTTGATCAGGGCTGCCAATTCTGTGTCTTTCCTAAGGCTGTTACTTTGGTTTGTTTGTTTCCCTTTGCTCTATTTTTGGTGTGTTTTTGCCAGGTTGACACGAAGATTGATTTTTTCTCATATCAGCTCCCATAACGGGCTCTTTAGGAGTAGGACAGAGCAGATTCAGCAGTTAAGCTGTGTAGGGCCATGACTTCCTTTACTGTGCAAGTTGTTTTCCATGTGGTGCTTAGAGGTCAGATTCACATTTCTGTACTCTTCACAAGAAAAAGACATCAGAGGGAGAGAGTATTTTATTTAGCCAGGTATTTTTTGTGCTGTTTTCATCTGCCTTACCCAGACAGTGATTATTTCTTAAGGGCAGTAAATTTTAATTTATGCTTTAGAACATTTTGTTAGACCATCTTGAGAAATATAAGCTCATATCCAAAATATCCCAGACAGAGCAATAGAAACAATTTATAATTGTTTATAGAAGTCAAAAATGCTTTAATTAAAGACAGAAATTACAACACAAAATAAGTATATATGGTATATAGTGTATGGCCTTTATAATAAAAAGTTATGCCTTATTATTTTTAAAAAAGAGTTCTTATATTTTTAACCTCTTAGACTCTCTGCCCACATAAGTATGTTTAGCAGAAGTTCCAAGACTAAGCAATTTCTTCTAAAACTATGGTATCACTAGGCATATAAATAGTATTTTATTATTTTCTTTCCAAAATCTCTGTTTATAGTGAATGACATGTTAAATATGTTTAAATTATATTTAGGCATGTGAAACATGATTTTTCATGTTTTTCACTGACATTTTGTATTCAATTTAAGTAAATAATTGCTGTCTTATCAATTATGGCAACAAAATGATTTTCTGTTGGAAGTGTTCTTATTTATGGAGTGAAATAGGTGCAGTGTAATTACAGTAGACATAATTTCTCATTTAGCAGGAAATAATATTGCATCTAAAATTAGAAGATTGGAATATTCCAGAATGTTTAATGCATAAATTATAAAACTCCTTAGCAAAAGTTTTGTATTTACCATTGTCTGCATAAAATACTCCTGTGAGTTCAAAGGTATGTATTTTTTGTTTGTTTGTTTGTTTATTTTTTTCCTTGAAAATTGAAATGGATAAACAAATTTGCATTTTTGGTATGTTTGGGGCACAAGTTGCTGTTTTCACGACAAAAATGTCAGTCTTTACACTTGGAATTTTGGTATATGGAATATGAGGCTTGGTGTAGTGAAAGATAAAGTTCATTCAATGGTTTATTTGTTTGCCTGACTCCTTTGCTTTTGGATGCAGCACCACTGAGGTTCATCAGCAATAATTTAATTCAGTATCACTTCAAAAACAGAACTTCTCCTGTTATGGTAATCAGGTTCCTATGTTCTTCATGTCTTTTTCTGCTGCTGTAAATGGCATGTGGGTTCAATGAAGCTGGAGCTCTCATTTCCCAAAACATTCCCAGTTGGGATGTTGGCTCTGGGACATGTGAATATGAGACAACTCTGAAATGCACTTCTGGACTTCATTGCCTATCAGTTAGTTTGTGTTACTGCCTGTATTTCATGGGTTATAAATTAGCAGTGATACTTGATTTTTCCTGTTTCCTGTGGCTTGAAGCACATTCCAAGTGTTTTCATGTCCTGGGTTTCTCACTAGAGAAACCATCCATCTTCTAGGGGAGAATTCTGATGCCAGCAATGGAAAGGATTTCTGACATCTCAGGGTCTTTGTGGGCTTTGAATTTCACTCTCACAACATGTTCAGTTGGGCCCTGGGAAGCAAGGGACTGAAGCTGAAGATCTGAAAGAGTGTTGCGTACACGTGGTAGCTTGTCTAACCAAGTATATTAAAATGTAATTTTAATCTCTGATTTATGGGACTTCAAAGACTTAACTCACCCAGAAAGGCTGTGATGGCCTTATCTCAGAGCCTTGAGATTGAGCCTTTATCAGAAACATAAATAATTTGACACAGGCCCTGACCTTGGGGCAGGAAAAGACCAGAGATAGGGGGAAGGTTGGTTAGTCTGTCCTCCTTTGGGTTGTGATTCACCCATTTCTGTGGAGGTCAGAACATCCTGGAAGATCATATGGTTACTTCTGCACAGGTACCTGGATGGCAAATACAGGGGCTCATTGTATTCTGGTTCTGTGTAAATTTTCACCTCTGGAGCACAATCCAGCAAAATAAATAAAACACTGAAATCCTTGTCTGATTTTTTTTTTCCGCTCTGCAGTCCCAAACACAGAGAACCAAGTCAAACACATATTTATTGATGCACAATCCCGCCAAGCTTCCATTTATATTTAGTGTGTTTTGTGTTAAAAAATAACAAGCCTCTCTCCTGTGCAGTTGTTTTCATTTTGAGCTTTCATGTACATATAATCAGTGTCTTACTGAGAGCAGTGCAAGCTTAACTTTCTTTTCGGACCACAGGACCTAGAAGTGAGGCAATTTTGAGTGTTTGAATACCAAACTTGAAGTACAGTACTATTGAGTGTGTTCCTATCCAACATTATGACAAAGAAATGAAGCTTGAGGAAATAAAAGTAATATATGGAAGTATTTTTGGCATTACAGCTAATGAACACTCTTTATCTTTAGGGTAATTTTCTGAACCATGTCTAATCTCTGCAGTAAGGTATTGGTGCCACTGAGAATAATTAGTGTAGTGGGTTTCTGGAGGCACTCGGTGCTCCACTGTACCATAGTAAGCTAGACAATAAAATTTAAGCCTCATATTTACATGCAAGGCCTATTGGAGGAGTTTGCTGAGTAGGATTATAGGTCAGGAGTTTCTGCTGCTGTTAATGTCTCTCGACCTTCCACAGAGCAAGTACACAAATATACCTATTTAATGAGATTTGAATTTGAGGTTCTTTGTGAGCCTTCTCTAAAATATGACAATACCTTTTAGTATTGGATGTGTCCTGTTCCAAGAGCCATTTGGCTCTTCCTTGGGCTTTCAGTGCCCTGTTACCAGATTTTTTTTTTCTCAAGTGTTTGTGTGTTTGTCAGCTGTTTCATCTAATGAGTTTCTGTTTGCCCAAGGCTGGAATTGAATGAACCTGAAAGCTCTGAAAGTATGATTAACTCTTTGGGGGTTTTTATGGTTGGTTGATTTTTGGTTTTGTTTGTTTGTTTGTTTCTACAGGTAAAACTACATATTTTTTGTGGCATGCTTTTTTTTAGTTCCCAGTGTGTACAATTTATCAAGTAACAAACAGAATTTTTAGAAAGCTATGTATCTCAAGTTTACTGCTACACTACAGAACTGTGAAGATCATCTAATGCCATTGCTCCTCAAGAATTTTTGGTTAAAATCCTGGTTGAGTTACTTCTGTTTATTTATCTCATATTAAATTAGGCATGAGTTCTTCTTTCATCCCTAGGCTGACACAGGAAAAGTAATTGTTTAATAATGTTTTAGAGCCTTGAGAAATCAAGAGTGTCTCAGCCAGAGGTTGAGAAGATATCTGGACTATCTCCAGAAGTCCCAGTCTCATTACTTTCTTCTTGTTCAACTGAAACAAATTTATCTTTAGAAAATATGAAATGTCAATGAAATATGAGTTCCTGTATTAAACATATTTTTCAATTAGAATAACTGGAAATATGTGCACAGAACTAACTTTTCCTAATTGTATGGTGAGAAAATTAATTTCCATAGAGTTACAGTAAAAATATAATAATTACCATCTCTCTTTTGACTCAGCAGTTGACAAAAGAATAATTACCTTTTTGGAGGTATTTTTAACTTAGCCTTTTAAGTATAATGACTCTTGTCTGATTTTAGCATGTGTTTAATTTTTAAGACCTTATATGATAGCTATATTTAAAAAGTAGTACGTGTGCTATTTTTATTTATTGCCTTTTTTGCAGTACTTCCTAAGCAAGAGATTGAAGGAAACAATATGAATATCATACTTTTCAGGTATATTCATAACTATTTTTGGCTTGTCCTCATTAAAGGGGCTGTATGATGGCTGAGACAGGATTTCAGATGCTGTTTTCTTTAAGGTGTATTGCCTTCTACAGGAGTAAAGAGTCAACCTCAGAAGGAAAAATGTATTTTACTGACAACTTAGAGGAATGTCAAAGTATAATTTAAATACCTCTACTGAAGAATTCAGTTTTCAATGAAAGCATGAATTGATGAATGAATAGGAAGTCTCTTAAAGTTGTTACTAAGAAAAGATTCTAAAGATGGAAACATGGAGATATGTGAGTGTGTAACTGCCCAGCTAAAAAGATATAAATAGAAATAAAGAGAACATATATAAAGGATAAGGATAATATATCCTTTATAAAGGTTATAAAAAGAGAACATTGCCATATGAACAAAGTTAAAATCAAAACAATCCAAATACCTTTAAATTATGGTAATTACTCTGAGCAGCCTTTTATGGGATTGATTGTGGGCTCCAGCTGTCATGGAAGTTGTTTGAGTTTTCAAATTAAATTGTTGCCTCACATGGAGCTGTGAAGCATTAGCTATGTGTCACTCACCCAAATTAAAGGTTTCCATTTCTAGATTAGCTCCCCATCTGGGTTGTGCCAGGGAGTTGAAGATTTCTGTGGAATCAAGGTCTTTCAGAAGGGGCAGAGTCACAGTTCTTGCCTTTATGTGCAGGGTTACACCCAGTGTTGAGATTGTAAAGGTTTTATTGTGTTGGAAGCCAGATATCTAGAACTTTTCCTCTGAGAAAAACTCTTTTCCTCAGTTTTTCTGTGAAGGTGACTGTGCAAAAGCCCATCTCCTTGGAATTGGAGATCCTCTGGGGCTGGAGGGAGACTGCTCCACTCAGCAGGAACCTGCTGCAGTGTCACTTTGGCGTGACACCATGCTGGGGTGGCTTTGCCATCATCAAATGGCAATGGCAATGCTGCAAAACTGGAAATAGGGACACAAACATTTACAGCATACAACTCTTACATTTCCATTCTCAGCTGCAGTGGGCTCACCTCCTGCTCAGTATGGGGTTAATCTGCTCCTGCAAGAGGGGTAAAATTGTCCTGCACAAAATTGGGAATAAGTCTCACCTCTGGAATGGCTGGTGTGGTGTGACTGTTCTCTGGATCCAACATTGCTGTTTCTACCTTGCCAATTTATCTTTATTCATGGCCTGTGCGAGGCACTGGTTGAAGGACATGTTGCTCCAGGAGCAGCTGGAGTAAGGATGTCTGGTTTGCTTTTTTTTTCTGTTCAGTTTTGCACTTAGAAAACAAGCAGATATTGTTTGGATTAAAGGGAAAGAAAAAAAAAAAAAACAGAGTCTGCTATGTAAAATTTGCTCAGAACTCTGTATCCCTCTTCGGTTTAATCATCTAAGAACAAATGAGATTTTCTGTTGGGAAGTAGTTTTATATGTATTTGTGTTCCTTGCCCTTGTGCAGTAGTACTGCCAATTATATTTATTAGCCCTAAATATTAAACAGCTGGAAGGATTCCATTGTATATAAATAAGACATTTGAGACCTGGGAGGTTGCCATTTCTAATACAGCCAGCTGGTGCTTTTTACAGTTACATTCAGCACAACACTACTGAATTTCACTTCCATTGAGTGTTGTGTTAATGACAATAGGAGAACGTGGGGTGGTTTGGGATTTCTCTAGGAAATGCCATTGTGTAAAAATACATTGTTCTGAAAGACTGGCTAGCAGGGAAATCCTATATTATGCACCTGTTTTGTGCATTTTGACGTAAATATTTTTTTTATTTATGTGTTTTGCTGGCAAATCCAAAACAACAAACTGCAGGGGCTTTTCAAATGTGAATTTTTAAGTGTTCTTGTGCCACAGATGTTTTTCACTTTCTCTGTTGTGGTGCTGTTTTCCCATTTAAGTAATGGTTTCATCTTTAAATATTCTGCTTGCTGATGCTTCTGAAAGCATTTGGCCATCCTTTTATTATTGTTTTTTTAATGCAGGCATCATTGTTATGGTACAAGAAATAGCTAAAATAGTAACAAAAATATTGCCCCACTATTAATTTGTTCCTAATTTATTTGTTAGAAAACTGAGACATAAATGTGGGTGAGGGATATCTTCCTGTTTAGGTAGCCAGCAAACAGTTTGGAGAAGTGGATTCTTCCCACTTTTGATTGACTGTGTCCTGATTATTTCTTTGTGATCACTGCCTGTGGGGGTGGCTACATCCAGTTACATCCAGTGCTAGGCAGTGCTTTAGGTGAAGCAGAGGATGGTGCTGGACAACCTGATACTTCTTATTTGTGTTATTACTGAACATTTACAGGAGCTGATTGTTATGAGCTGAATGTCCTGTCTAACATTGGGTGAAATAATTCCTTGAAGACACATTTTTTTTCACCAGATTGCCACATCCACATCTTTGTGTGAGATCTATCTTGGATAAATTTCCATCTCTGAAACAGCTACACTTAGAGGCTGAATCTTATCTAGTTTATTCAATGCTTGTGTAGAAAACTACTTTTGTAAGAATTATTGCTCAGTACAGATTTCAGCCATGGGGACTGTTGTGGTGAGAACTTCCCAGAAAATCTTCTTGACCTGTGAGATAAATAAGATTGAAACCTGCTTCTTCAGGAGATACATAGCTTAGGACTAAAAAAAGCAGCTGTAAATGCTTTTCTTGTCCAAGCTCTGGAGGGGTGTCTGAATGCTGGATTCAGATATCTGTTAGGAAGTAGATGTTTTCCTCCTTGACCTTTGTACCTCACTGTGATGAAGAGGCTTTTGCTTGCTGAAGGGTGAGAATCAGCTGTCCTTACAAATTTGATGATGAAGTACTCATCTGCCAATTAGAGATGGGGGAGAAAAGATGGCTTTCCTCATCTTTCTGCAATTTGGTTTGATTATTAGTTGAGTATTCCTATGATAAGCTATGCACTCTTGCTTTCTTGGTATTGTTTATGTGTGCTTAGCTTCTATAAGACATTTATTACAATATTTATTTTGTTTTATTTGACAGTTCTTTAAAAGCTCAGAAGCATAACTGCATGGAACACAGATCTGTCTGGTTTGGATAATTTGGGATAAATTTGGGGCTAGTTATATGGTAAAATTCTAGACCTCACTTTTTCTTGGGGAAGTTTAGTATCTGGATACTCTAAATGTTTCTCATCTCACCTAAACACTCAGCAGACAAGATATTAATATTTTGTCTTGGCTGTAATTCTGAAACTCTTTTATTTAGCTATGAAGAAGCCCAAGTTTTAGATTGAAGGTATGAGTGTACCAGAGTTTGTGTCTTATGAAGGTTTATGTGAAAGAAATGATAATTTCACTGTATGTATAACTTAATCAGAAAACTCTTGCAATGTGATTTATTCTTTCATTTACAACTTAGAAAAAACTGAAAACCTCTGGCTAGCATCAGTGGCCTGAGGTAATTTTATTGGTTTTTTGAATGTCAAATGTAGGAAAAAAAATTCCAGGTACTTTAAAAGTTTCTTAAAATCCCAAATCAGATCATTCTCTGTCCTCTGATCTCAGCTGGTTGGTACTTATGGGCCTTGAATCAGCATCTTTGGTGATGTTATAAGGAAATTTTCCATCCTGATGATCTGCTCTGGTATGCATTCTTCTATAATATGGTCATTATAGGATTTTTGTTAATAGCAACCTTTAAGAGCTCTTGCATCTTGCTACTATTTTGTTAAGCTTTTAAACAGCATGTGGGGAAGTTATTTTTTTTATCTAGACTTGAATTATTTTAATGCTCATTTCAAATTGGAGTTTTATACTTTGTAGTTTAAGAGTTTTATAGCAATGTGATGCTGACAGAAAAAATGTTTTTTTTTTGCAGTCACACAGTTGCATATATGTTGTATTGTAAATCAAAAAATATCCCTTTGCTTCTTATTTTAATTC
The DNA here is from genome assembly GCF_031753505.1 of Anomalospiza imberbis. NCBI lineage: Eukaryota > Metazoa > Chordata > Aves > Passeriformes > Viduidae > Anomalospiza > Anomalospiza imberbis. The sequence continues at coordinate 32,936,416 of NC_089682.1, forward strand.
AATTTTTTTTTTTATTATGATGGAGAAAAAGACACAAAAAGTGATGTCACAGGCAGGATGAAAGAATTGAGATCACTCATGTCCTAGATTCCCACATTGAGAGGGAACTTTTCATTCAGACAGCTCATGACAGCCTAGAAACGTCCTACATTCCTCTGTACATTTCCTTTTGTAAAGAAATTGCATTTCCTTTTGTAAAGAAATTGCAAGAAATAAACCAAAGCCGTAAGTCCAGCACAGTGCCAGATCTTGGAGAAGAAAATCCTTTTAGGCCCAACTTTGTCACTCAGACACATGAGTTAGACCCTCTCACTGGGGATCTGGAGGTTTTTCTACACCGCTGAAAGCAATCTCTTGTTTCCTGTCATTAACAGTATCCAAAGAAGATTTTAAAAAGTGAAAAGCAAACAAAAGAACATTTTCCAAAAGCCAAATTACACGCTGGGAAAGGAGTGGTGCTATGGCACTTCTGGAAATGCTTCAAAAGTATTGAAAGGCATCAGGGGGAAATTGATCATTCCTATTGGACTTGGAGGAGGATAGTCCTGTCATTTCATCATTCTAGAATTTAGGACTTGCCTATTAATTTCCTCTCTAACAATAGGCGAGACTCATAAATATCCATTTGTTTTGTACAGTATTGAAAGAAATTCCAGCTGGGACACCTCTGAAGTGTAATGCTCTGTGGACCAGAGCTACTTGAGATTTAGTTTTTATTTGTCACTACCTTGATCTCATTTGATTGATAATAAATTAGGCCAATGTCCCCAGGTTGGGTCTGTTTTGTCCGTGGCAGTAGCAGGTGAGTGATCTCTCCCTCTACTTATCCTGACCCACAAGTCTTTTGTTGTATTTTCTCTGCCCTGTCCATCTATTTTGTTTGTTTTCTTTTTTTTTCCTGCTTAATTCCATCCCTGGAATAAGAATTCCTCTCTATTTATTATTTTAAAATATTTTTAAAAGAAATTTTGTAATGATTGTAAATTTGCAGAGCAAGTTGAACACATGAATTGCAAGTACCAGAATAAAAATTAAAACAAGTACGAAGGCAAGGTTTGAGAAACCTTACTTAATGGAAAAAGCTCAATGTTCTTGATTATCTGTTTACCATTAAGATCCCTTTGAAATGGCAGTCCAGAGGCTTACTGGCAAGAGTTGCAATGTATGAGCAATGCAAAGGTACTGCTTGCTTTTTACTTTGATCAATGATAGTTATTGAATTCCCAAATGTACTTGAATTTGGTACATGTTGTGATTTGAATGCTCTTTCTGTCGTTTTGATGAGTTATTTTATCTTCTTATAATGAAATAGCTACAGTATCCACAGCTTTATAACTGTTAAAGTATTTTAGTCAATTTAGCACTGAGAGAGTGGCCCTTCCCTTCAGCAATGCTTTAGCATTAAATGATAGATCTACAGTTTTGTTGTTTATGTAAGTGAGAAACTTCTGGCAAAAAAAAGTTATCGTGAGACTTGTTCAGAAAACTAACATCTTGCTGTGGAGATGTTTTAAACTGTTCCAGTTCCTGGTTTTGTCTCTATGTCCCACTGGACATTTAAAATAGAACTGATTAGAAATTATATGGAAATGATAACCATTGAATTACATTCTGAATCAGCACGAGCTGCTTAAAATGCCTGTAAAATTTGGTTTCATTATATGATCCTATCTAGTTTCGTCCAGGTGTTGTTACTCAGTATTTATTTGTCCAGGTAAGAGCTGCAGACAAATCAGTGCATCCAGCTTCACTGGAGGCAATTATGGCTCTTTGAGGCAGGGTTGGATTGTTGGCTCAGGGCCTGTGCTTGTGCAAGGACATCTGTCAGAGGAGGGTCCTTCACTCAGTTTTGGGGAGCTGGCAAAGGCTGGGAACCAGGGTCCAGCTGCCTCTTCTGCAGGCAGTAGCTCATCCTTCTGTGGCTGGTGCCAAGGTCTCAAGTGGCCATGGGCTCCAGTGTGGTAATTTTGACTCAAAAAGTCCCTGCACTGCCGGCTCTTTTTGGAAATAGATTCTGTTATGGCATGCTGCAGCATATCAGCTGCTGTAGACACATCCAAGATTGTGTTTTAAACTCTGTTGAGCTAGTCAGGAAGAGATAAAACTTGTGTATAGTCAGGTCTGTAAAGTGAATTGCAATAAACTTGGTTTCAATTAAAGGAAAGAGTATTTACACTGCTTTTATCTGCTGGTTTAATAACATGGTTTAAAATCACATCTTCATTGCTGTGTGGACAATTTCATTGTGCAGACCAGCTCTTAGTCAGATCAAAACTTCCTTAAATTAGTGGGTTGAGACTGAGAACTCTCAGATGCTACTGTGATATGTCCATGGGTTTTTTAACTTTCTTTGTATATGTGTGTGATATACATGCATTGTAAACCCAAGAAACTGTAAGCACTTCTGCACCATGATTTTTGTCTTTATAGTGGGAATAGTTCTTTCCTCTCCTACTGTCTGCACTAACGTCCTGTAGCAAAAGGTGCTTATGTAAAACAAGTAATTATTAGACTGAGATCTTAAATAGGAAGTTGATATAACTTGATTTTTGAGCGAAGATGTTTTTCTGGTAGAAATTCTTCTTTGTCTCCCTTCCTCAGGACTGGCAGTGACTTCTAACAATATACTTGATTCTCCAGTTTTTGTTGTGGGTTTTTTTCTTATTTTTCCTATGATTGGATAAATATTCCTCTTTGGTGAGTGTGACTTTGGAAACCAGGTAGGACTGCCATGTGAGTAATTCTCAAGTAGGAAGTACCTTCCGTTTTGGGTCAAGAGAATTTGTCAGCTGATGACTGCTGTAAAAACAAGTCATGACCCTGTGTTCTTCAAAAACCATTCCCGTGTCACAGTCTATATAGTCCACAGAAGAACCAACTAATCAAAATGTGGTAAATTGGTAGTAATTCATAGTCCAGCTCAACCCAGTTTCCGAAATGATTGTTTGTCTGGGGTATATATATCCCAAGGAAAATCGATTGTCATGCTTTGAATAAATATAAAAATGTAGCATTTTATTGCAACTGTATGGAATTTCAGTTGGAGCCATTGACTTTTGTTTAATCTTAGAAATAAAGCTGGTTCTAACAGTGCAAATGTGTGTTGTCCTTGAGGATCTCCTCCATTTGAGGTGAGTGTAGTTGTAAAGCCATGGAATTGTGGGTGAAAGGACAGCATTGCTAATTGTTTAGGAAATCACAGGTTTTTAATAATGCAAAACAGCTGTAGCATCTCTTTCATTCACTTTGAAGTAAACTGGTAAAAACTGACTTATTAATGGAAAATTCTGTGATCATTTAAGATGTTTTTAATTTTTATTAAGAAAAAAGTAAGAGGAGGTTCAACCGGACATTATTGTTTATTTTTTAGTGATGCCCAAACAAAGTTATTTTTGCATTTTCACAGCTTTTGGTCTAAATTTTTTTTTTTTTTTTTGTTGGTATAATAATGAACCTTAAAACATTTTCTTTTCTTCTTTTTTTTTATTTTTTTAATCCAGTGGGAAGAGATCAGTGGTGTTGACGAGCATTACACTCCGATCAGAACTTACCAAGTGTGCAATGTCATGGATCACAGCCAGAACAATTGGCTGCGGACGAACTGGATCCCGCGCAACTCGGCTCAGAAGATCTATGTGGAGCTCAAGTTCACCCTGAGGGACTGCAACAGCATCCCCCTGGTGCTGGGCACCTGCAAAGAGACCTTCAACCTCTACTACATGGAGTCTGACGATGACCACTCGGTCAAGTTCAAGGAGCACCAGTTCACAAAGATCGACACCATCGCGGCCGACGAGAGCTTCACACAGATGGACCTCGGCGACCGAATCCTCAAGCTGAACACGGAAATCCGTGAGGTGGGGCCCATCAGCAGGAAGGGCTTCTACCTGGCTTTCCAAGATGTGGGCGCCTGCGTTGCCTTAGTGTCGGTGCGGGTGTACTTCAAGAAGTGCCCTTTCACCGTCAAGAACCTGGCCATGTTCCCAGACACAGTGCCCATGGACTCTCAGTCACTGGTGGAGGTGAGGGGCTCCTGTGTCAACCACTCCAAGGAGGAGGAGCCCCCCAAGATGTACTGCAGCACGGAGGGAGAGTGGCTGGTGCCCATTGGGAAGTGCTTGTGCAACCCTGGCTACGAGGAGAGAGGCTTTGCGTGCCAAGGTAACGACGCCCTGCGTGCCCGTAGCTCTGCTCTGAGCTGGGGCTTCCCCTGCTCCCTGTGTTGGGTGGTGCTCCTTTTCTCCAGGTTCTGGATCTCTGCAGAAATATCAGTCAGTTAGGTGGTAAAATTGCTGTGCAAATGGGGGTTGTTCAAGCTGTGTTAATAACGTAATTTGCTAAAAATATTTGGCAAGAGTCAACAGGTGATTTTTAGTAACACATTGTGTAGTAAATCTAGCCTCTCCTACCACTCTTGGACTTTCTTCCAGTTTACAAAGGTTTTCTTAAATGTTTGTGTCAAAAAAGTGATTTTTTTTGGTGTCTGTCTTTTAAACCTTGTGTCTCAATATATGGCATTTGCCACTGAGCTGTGTTGATTAATTGGGATTGGTTGGTAAAAAATATGTGGTATTGCTCCTGTAGCAAAACTACTAAATGCAGATACATGTGGAAGATTAACAATTGAAGTTTATTCATAAATACTAATGTATTTTAACTCCATCTTCTTCAAACTTTTGATTTCTGCAAACTGGGGTTATGTGAATGCTCCCTACAACAAGAGTACACTGGGGATTTGGATTTTTTACAGAAATGGTTATTCAAATCTTAGAGGAATGCATGTTGTATTTACTAATTTTGGTATCAACCAAGATGATAGCAGCTAACATTTTTATGCTTTTTATAAAATTACATTTTGAAGTTTTGTGCTGATTCAGTCTTTTCACAGCGTGCCTTGAAGGGTGTTGGCTGTGGCAAAGGGTCTTCTGTTAAATACATAAGTAAAAATTAAACAGTAATGTCTTGAAATCCCATAGTTGGAAGCAGAATAGCTGAGATGTTTACTGTGGGGTGTGTGTATGTGTAGAACAGAAATTTAAAGTCTTCTGAACTTGGTTGGGATAGTGCCTACTCCTTTTTAATCAGCCCTGCAGCAATACTTATGTCAAACAAGTAAGTCCTGGGGAGTTACTGAGAACCCAACAAATCATAGCCATGACTTTTTCTCAGAAAATGTCAGGTAACCATCTGGGGAAAGGGGTGAGAGTGTTCTTGCTTTGATTTTTCTTTTAAGTAGATTTTAAATAATCTTTTGCCCTTGAATACATTGAGTAGCCAGGTCTGAGGATGCTTTTCTGGGGTAACATACTGCCATTTATAAAAAAACAAAGTAAGCTCTTCTGTTAAGAGCTGAATTCAGGGGAGGATATTTTATTGTTCAGAAATGCTTTATCATGAGCCTCCTATAGCTACACTTAGAAATGCTAAAACGTGGGTGAATCTTTTATCCCCTGTATATATTCTTGCATGCTACAAAGCCTGTGTTCCTGTAAATGGTTGGAAGCTGTTGGTTTAGAGTTTCAGTCACAGGTGAGCACAGAGACTACAACTGAGCAAAAGTAAAGCTAAATAAATTAAACTAAACTTTTATTAAAAACAAGTTCCCAAATGCTTGAGGCAGGCAAGGCAGCTCCTACTGAGTTCTGCAGAGAAAATCAGACCATAGAATGAATATATTTTTCTGGTTTGGTTTTTTTGCTTCCTCATTGACTGTTGATCAAGGGGGTTATGTATGATGAAGCCATTAACAATAGCAACAGGTCCTTCTGGCTTATTCTGGTTTAACATAGAATGTTCTGCTAACTCTTATTGGAAGTGATATTAATCAGATCCTTTCAGTGTGTGTGATTGAAGTGGCTCTTTAAAAGCAGGAACTCAAAACCTCATATTTGTTGGCGTTGGTGGTGCAGCAGGCATTGGAAAACTCAGAAAACCAGTTCAGCTTTGACCTCAGGATCAAGGCTGCTGCTGCATCTTTCCTTTTCTTTTTCCTCTCCTTTTGCTACATCTTTTAGGGTGTTTAAGGATTTTTGCATTTGTTTTTTTGGGTTTTTTTGTCATCAAAAGGGCAGTAGGATCAGGATTGTGGCAATGTAACCCCAAAATGCTGTTACAAGCATGAGCTGGAATGAAGGCATAATTTAGGGAAAATAAGTTTCAGGTGAAGTCTGAAGGAGTAATTAGTAGCAGAGGTTATTGTCTTCCCAGTGGTTGAAAACATTTAAGAGCTTCTCAAGATCTTAAGAGATCACTACTTGGTCCTGTGTTCAGACTGTTTCTGATTTTGTTTGTTTCCATAATGCTGTTTTCATAAACAGTGTCATTTTGCATTAGCATGAGATTATAACTGAGGATTAAAATGAAGGACTTTAATGTTGTAAGATCAGCCTATTTAAATTCCATTCAGAACACTCTTCTTTGTACTTGGAAAACTAGGCACAGTCATGGCCTCCCAAATAGCACAAATGTCACTGATTTCTTGACTGCTTTCTTTTCTCTGCATAACCAGGAAAAGTCAACATAAACTCAGACCATTTTTTGTCATTGGTGCATGCTTTTTATAACACTTTGTATCTAAGCTTGTATGTATGATGGGCTCTTTCTGGGTGGAATATTGTTCTGTTCTGTATCCTGTTGACTGATTTTTTTCCTGTATAGCACCAATATCCCTGCCTATCAGTCAGCAAAAGAATTTCACTGTGGCCATCCTTGTCCTCCTTATTGGGTGTTTGTGGAGCAAAGATTTCCCAAAAATGATACACTTGAGGTTAATAGCTTAAGATTTAATTCCTTGTCTAGCAAAGGCTTGTTTTGCTCAGTGTTTTGGAGGGATTAGAGTTTGTCTGAAGCAAGATGTGTTGGAGAGCAAGTTGGAAAAACCACCCTTTCGTACCCATTTTTCACTTTAATTAATACATATATTAGTTAATTTAAAAGGTATATATCATACACTGTAAGCTGTTTGTTATTACAGCTTTTTTTTTAGCATCACAGTGATCCTGTCTACTTAATCTTATTTTAATATTTCATGGTAGAACAGGTCTTCTTCCTCACGACGTCTTTTATAAATTATATTTTCCTGTCACTCTGTCCAAACTACATATTCCTGGCATCTTCTCTCTTAGAATTAGTGTTTTAATTAGGGGAAAAATCCCCCCATTGACTGGAACTACATACTAAACTTAATACTTTCTAATAATCTCCATCCTGCTCCTCAGTCAACAAGGGAAAAATCATCTTTTCAAGTTGTTCCCCATCAAACAGGCAGAATAATCAGGTTAGATCTGTCTTAATATTCTTTCTCTGACAGTGACTAATGGCATCCTCCTAAGGAAACTAAGGGACAGTTTAAGAAACTAAATAAAAGTGCTGCTTTCCTGGGTGAAGCTTCTGCCAGTCTACTGCCGACTTTTTAAGATTTAGGACACGTTTTTCAAGAAAGACTGTGTACCTTAGGAGTCAGTGACCAGTTTTATTTTGAGCACTATAGAAGAACTAGATCTCACTCTCTGAAGGTTGGTTAGTTGGGGTGTTGATACCAAAATAAATGGGAAAATGTAAGATAAATGGCAGAAAAACTATCTGTAGTTCTGTAATGATCTGAACGTCTCCTCAGGGAAATAATGGAAACCTCATTTCAGGAGTTGTTTTTTAAAGAATTGCAGTAACCAGATGATAAAGGAAATCCTGCACTGGCAGGTTTGGACTAATAAATCTTTTCCATCCTGAATGTGTCTATTCTGTTGGTTATTTCATGCACTTGAGGAAGACCAGTTGGACATGAAAAAGGTTATTTTTCATTACAATATACTTAATTAGCAAGCCTGCAGTGGGAAATTGTTTATCCATGTGGGACCATGAGTGAGCTTGAAGGCTTCCAACAGGTGACCCTCTAGACCAAAACCAAATTTTCTGGCTGTGGTTATCAAATTAAAAATTTAAATTGGTGGGCCTGAACAGAATGACCCAAAAAGCACAGAATAACATATTCTGCATGGTGGTGTTTCAAGGTATAGTTCTAAATTTTAGTTGGTGGACTTGAGGAAGTCTGAACTGTAAATTTCCTATGTAATGCTGTGTAATAAAGTTGTAAGTTTTAATCATGAGTGACTGATACATTTTCTATAACAAAGCCAGAAGGAAAAAGAATGTAACCCAACAGTTCTTCCTTATGTGTTTAACTTTTAGCTATTAATCAGGTGGATTGAATGGGAGGAAAGGGAGTGAGGGGTAAAGGAGGGAGAGGATAAGTTCACCCACTGTGCCTGGTTATTGCAAAAACGACTTCACAAAATTTCCCCTAACACTAAATTTTTCAGTACTTCCAGTTGTGCAGTGAGCATCTCCTAAATCATATTTCTCTGTCTGAGTTTCTGGAGATATGAAAGGAATGCCATCTGTGGCTGCTATATCTGAACCATCACATCCATTGCTTAATTCTTTGAGTGGAATGACTGCTGCACTTGAGGTAAAAATATGTAAAACATCATTAATACCAAGGAAGCAAAGCATTTCTCCAGACTTCTTTTTTTTCTTCTATGCTTTAAATAACCATTTTTTCTCTGCATAAATAAATCTAATTTCTACGTTTCTAGATCAGTAGGAAAAAATATGACTTTACATGTAAAGAGAAAGAGATACTGTGGGGAACGACTCAATTTTGTGCAAGTGAAAACAGAAAGAAGGCACAAATGCTTTTTGGAGATGCAAAGTTTCCCTTGGAATTAACTGAGTGGCTTGGATGTGTTACACTGCAAAAATGTGTGGCCTTAACTCTTAGACTCTGCACAGGAACAATTATATATAATAAAATATAGGCAATGATCATATGGAGATCATACAATATAATAATGGAACAATCAAAAAAGTTTCCTTTTACATGAAATCTGAAAAAGCTGGTCTGAGGTGTGTTTTTTTAAGCAGAGGTCTGAGGTGTGTTTTTTTTATTCCTTTGGTTTGTGTTGTTTCGATTTTAAAAAGCGGGAGAGATGCTTTTTAAAAGGACTCCTAATCTTTCAAGCTGGTAAACTAAAATGACAGCAGCTATAAATTATGAATCACTTTATTTGTAAAATATTCATTGTTTTGATCCACTTTATATTCTGTAAGTACATAAACAGAGCACAACAGTGAAGGATTTACCTTCCTGCTTAGAATTTATTTAACTCTTACAATAGTTATGTCGAAGATGTCCAGATGATTTTTATGGGACAATAATTATGTTGCATTCAATACTTCCTAAAGATCCCAGCCAGCTTTTTATTTAACATTTTCTGACTGTTACAAATTTGGAAAAGATTCTCCAATTTGTTCATCATAAGCAGTAGATATAAAAATGCAAGTTTTTAAGGCAAAATTTATTGGGCACAAAGTTGTGATTTTTTGACCGCATTTCTCACACATCCTGAAGAAAAAACCCAAAATTCTGAAATTATTGGAAAAGAGATTATTTTTTGATACAATACTATGCATATTCTTTCATACATATAAGAAAAGTGTTCTTTTGGCCCTTTTTAGTTTCTTGAAAAACCCTTTGCTAAATTTTTTGGAGATTGTGATAGAAGTATTTAAAAACATTATTATAAATATTACTATAAAGTTTTTAACACTCAGTGATGAGGAGCTTGAATGTAACATTACTGTTGAGTGTTCTTAGATACAATATAGTGTCAATATATAGCAGTACTAGATAATTTAAAATTGAATTTTTGTCTTTAAAACCAGGTGGGAAATAGAAAGGTTCACTCAGAAAAAATGGAAATATTTGCAAAAGTGTTAATTACTCACAAAATGGAAATTAATACTATTGTATGTTTGTTTAACCCAGATATGTTACCACTTTATAAGTGTTTGTTCTGCCACTTTGTGGGTGTGTTGGCAGTTTTTTCCTTGTCTCCCTTACCTACTTTTCAAGCAACAAAATGACCACCCCACTCCAAACCCTGACAAAGGAAACTCCTCAAACACCCCACTGGAACCTAGGCTCTCTCCAATTTAGCAACTTTGTGAAAAATTTACTTGCTCTTCACAACACCGAAATATTTGTCTTAATTCTCTGACACCTGTTCAAGAGCACTACCACTGAATTTGTGTGCAGGATTTACTGCAGGAATCTCCCAGATGTCTGTCACTGAGAATCCTAAAGGATCTTGCTGGCATTTCCTTAACCTTTTCACTGGAATGGGTTCCCTTCTTTGGAGGTTTTCAAAAGATTAAAGACTAAATAATGAGGATCATCCTCAGCGTGTTTTGCTCACCGTGCCCTGGGTGGTTTTTCAGGCTTGGAGTTGCACGAAAGTTGCATTGTCAGTGGGAATTTAGGGAACTTTTTCCATTGGTTTCCCTGCCACTGGCAGAGTTTATGGAGCCATTTGACAATCCCTTATTAGTTCCAGAGTGGAACTTTTAAAGGCTGATAGGGCTGCATTATCCCGGCAGCTGGCACTAGGCTTTAAATAGAGAGCAATGGCAGCAAGAGCTGTGAGTTTTGATAACACACAGCTCTGAAAATGCTGTCAGAGTAAGGACCATCTTGAAAAATTAGTACAAGACGAGGAGAATCTTCTCTGAGTCTGCTGCTCCTCGGTGTGAAGCACAAGATGTTGTCAAAACACGCTGTTGGCAGACATCTAAATAACCAGCAATTGATAGCAGACTTTATTGAAACACTCAGACTGCGGGAGAAGTAGCAACATTTGCTGTTTCTTGCATGACAAACTCAATAACATTCAGTTCATTTGTAGTGCCTCATCCTCCTTACGTTTGAAATTCTGCTATTCTGTCTGAAATTCAGTGTTCTTTATGGCGTGCCAGGAAAATAATAACTTGGACTTCACACAGCCTTTTTGGGAGAGAAAATACAAAGTTCACTGCCTAGAATTTGTTTGTGGCTTCAGTTTTAAGTATCAGATACCCTGGCAATTAGTGTATTTGTTGTTCTAAGGCAGGGATAGCCCTAAATGATGACAAATCCTTCCCAGGTCAAGGAGGTGAACTATTTCACCGTCATGGCTCTGTGGGTTCAGTGCTTGTCTACTGTAAGGTTAAAATTTGATGTGATAATTTAGAACAGCTGCTCTTTGACAGGAAGATTCACTTTCAGCAAGGGAAGAAAAAGCCATATGGTAAAAGCTGATGCTGTGCCAGGCCTGAATAGCTGCAGAAGTGATACAGGACAGTTCTCTTCAACAATAGGCTTGAAATAAGGCATTTTACTTGCCATTGGTGTTTCCAATGTGTGTGCTTTTTTGAATTGTAACTTAACTTTTTAAACTTTTTACAAGTACTTTTTTCTAGCTATTCTTATATAATACTTTTTATTAACAATCATGGTTAATTGACAGAAAAGGGTGGGGAGCTTTAACAGTACACAGTTCATTCATGGCCATATCCAGACCACTTTTTGTACTCTAAAAGCATATCAAAGTTTTATAGAATGATTGCTTCAAAATTTTTAAGTAAATTACCATGTATTTTTAGAGGCTGTGTGTCCCACACTTGACTTCAGATGCTTTTAGCAGAGTAATTCACTTAAGTGACGCTGCTTTTGTTCACATACTTAAATTTCAGTAAATTGAGCATGTGAAATAGCATGAAACCTCATGAAATTAGTAATTCCCTGTGCTCGTCCTAAACAGTAGTGATCAGTCGGAATAAGGTGGTCATCAGGAGTTCAGAATCTTATGGAGAATTTATCTGTCCTCCAATTTGGAGGAGGGGAATAATTTGTCACAATAATTAGTTCTATGTAAAAAAATCCACGGATTCTTTTTGATGTGGCAGAGATTTTTAAGGTGAGAATAACAGAATAAATTACTTAGAGTGCCCAGCTCTTACCTTTAAAAATGCCACTAAACAAGTGACCAAAAATCTTCCACCAGCAGTGCACTCCCATCTAGAAATACAACTTTTTTTGGTGTGTCCCATTCCCCTGTCTGCCCCCATAATGAGGATGGGACAAAAGCCTGTTGTTTAAAGAAGAAAAAAATTGTCTTCCCTTTTCCTAGGGAAAAAAAAAAGAAAAGATAAAATCTCTGAGGTGATTATAGTAAAGCAGTAAAATATGTTGAAATGGTCATCTGTTACCCAGCTGAGCTAAGAAAAGACCTAAAATGTGGCAAACATATTAAAGTAAAATATTAAACATGTTCTTTGATGTTTTGAAACCCTCTACAGAGGTCACTTAGGCAGAATTTGACCTAACCTGACCAGCCCCTTTATCTCTGTAAGAGGTAATTCTGAGATTTAGGTATGCACATATAGAATTGTTTATTTATAAATGTCATCTGTAGCAATTTTAAAATGCTACATTAATATTAGGATGATGTAGAATCCAGTAAGTAAAAATTCCTCCTTTGTTTTCCTAATGGAAGGGCATAATGTAGTCCTTATTGTTATTATAAAAAGAAATACAAGCACATTATTCAACAATATGTAGTTCAGATTTAACAGGAGCACCTCCAGCTGCTGTAATGTGCCTCTTTAGATGCCAGAACAACTTGAACTCTTTGAAGGTCTAACAGGATTTTTTTTCCTGATTTTGGTAATGTGATCCTAATACTAAGATGACAGCTCTGGGCAGTTTATTTTAAGAAGCTACTCTTCAAATCTGTTCTAGGAATTTTCAGGTTTTGCTCCCAAAAGGATAAAATGGAAAACTGAAACAGGGCTGAGGGACTGTGACTTGAAGTGAAGTCAAGGTGTATTAACCATGAGCATGAGATCACTGCTGCAGCTGCAAAAGTGGAGTTATCCTGGGGAGGAGGAGGAGGAGGCTGGGTGGGCAGCAGGACATTTTAACTGAAGTAGCAGCTGGTTAGAAATGTCAGGTAACCACAGCTAATGAACCTTCATCTTCATTAATTAATCTACCATTCCTTCAGCTGCTACTTTTATGCAGTGTATAATATCTCTGGCTTTTTTGACTGAGTGTCCAGAGCCTTCACCTCGATCAATAGGAATATTTGTAAATGCAGAGGATGGAATTAAGAAGACATGAAATTTTTATGTGTGAGTGGCATTTAACAAGCAATGTCAGTCTTGTTTCTCACACTGTGTGAGGGGATGAATTGTCAGTGAAATTAACAGTGAAAGGGGAATCAGCTTCTGTGTCTTTTCTCTGCCCACACCAACCACAGCAGATGGTGGAAGAAAGCTAAAAGCATTTTTATAAGAGGGTCAGAATAAGAAAGAGAATGAGAGGGAAGAGACTAGAGAGAAAAAAATCACCATAATAAATAAAATACACTTATTTCACTGAAACCTAAATGCTGAAATTAGTATTCTTAAAAAATACTTACGAAGTAAGAGGCTCTCCTGAGAAAAGAAGGAATACTGATTTTTAGTTCAGACGGGAGTATGAGTCAATGGTGTCTTTAAAGGAGAATGTAAATCTCTCTGTAGGTTTAGTCTGTGCCCAACTGCTAAAGATATTCATGTTTCTGGGAAAAAAATGTGGTGACTGCGTCAGGTCCTTGTTTGGGTAGGTCTCTGTCACAGTGTCACATGGAATTGGTCTGCAAATAATAATACTAGAATTTTCATAATGGTAGTGTAACACAGAGAGATTGAAAGCTGATGTGAGGTGCAGTACACAGTGACACATCTCCTGTGTTTCAGGGAGCCCTGTCTAAATGAAGCTGAACTAGAAAAGGTTTGTTATTTTTTCAAGAGTCTTCCTGTCTCTCTGAATTTTAATTGACCAGCATTTTAATAATGTTTCCCTGATTTTTTCCTTGTATCACTGAATTTACAAGGGCTCTGGGTGTGTACCTAGCAGCTTCTCAGAAATGATGGAAATTACTTGGGGGGTGGACTGGAAGATCTCCAGAGGTTCCTTCCAACCCTGACAATTCTATGATTCTGTGAACTTGAAAGCGAAAAGACTGCACCTTGTACTGAGCTCAGTGGACTGTTTTTTTTTTTTTTTTTGAGCTTTTCTGTCCAGTGGATTTATCCCTGCTCTGCAGCATCCTTAGTAGAGGAACATGAAATAAAGCACTTGTCAGTGATGTGGCATAGAAACTATGATCACATCCATGGTTTCCCTTTGTAGGGATGACTCAGAGGCGCAGTTTGTCATCCTCATCCTTTGGGAACAGCTGCTTCATGCCATATTCATGGGCAAGCAGCTGCTGTGGCCAGGGAGGAGCTGTGTGTGTGCAGCAGAGCTCAGAGTCCTCCTCTCCGGCTTTCTTTGGCCACTTGTAGAAGGTGAGAGGAGGTATCAGGTGATAGATCCCTCAGAGGCTTGGAGGAAGAGGGTAGCAGAGCTTGTTGGGCTGGGCAAAAGTTAATCCTTGTTTGCCCTCACGCTGCAGCCAGGCTCCTGATCTGTTCTAATCCACAGCAAATCTGAAATGTGATTGCAATAACACAGCTCACAGGAGTTTTCACTCAATTGGATTTTGGATTTTGCCTCTGATCCACAGCTGCAGTGTGATAACAACCTAACCTTTTAATTTTTAATCTCTTCCCTGAGCAAGTAGGCCCTGCTTCTCCCCAAAAGTTAAATACTAGTCTTTAATTGAAAAATACACAAAGCAATGCCAAATCCTGTGGTAAAAGCAGGTGTTCAGGCACAAGTCTGTTTAGTAAAGAGCTTATTTAAACATGGATTAAAGGCTTCTTTGGAAGTGAATGCATTGTTTTTTTTCTGTGCAATAATTACTTTCCAGAGCCTGTGTGTTTAAAAGAGTGCCTTAAAACCTAGCGTGTCCTCTATCCCAAAATCTCTAATAATTAGGGATTATTTTATAGCTTGTCAGTTATCCATCTGCTGGGAAGCTTCCTTGTCTGACATCCACAGATTGTTGTCATTCAACCTACAGATGTTTTCTTGGTTTTGTATGGTGTGGAGGAAAGAAGGCTCAGGGGAGACCTTTACCTGAAAAGAGGCTGTGGCAAGAAGTGGCCTTTTTTTTCCCAGAGAACTGCAGGACTGGAGGGGACAGCCCCAGGAAGGTTCAGGCTGGCCAGCAGGAAGAGTGGTTTTTCATGAAAGGTTGAGCAGGCATTGGACTGGACTGCCCAGGAAGGCGGTGGAGTCCTCATTCCTGGCAGTGTTCCAGAAACACCTGGACATGTTAGTGCCATGGTTTGGTTGGGCTGGATGGTGTTTGGTCAAAGGTTGGACTGGATGATGTTGGAGGTCTTCTCCAACGTTGGTGATTTTGTGATTCTGTGCTCCCCTGAGTCATTTTTCTTGGGTTCTGTGTTGTGCTCCTGCCTCCTGCATTCATCTTTTTGCTAGATTGGAGGTTTGAAGGCAGGGAGGGGATTTTATCCTGGATCAGTTTGGTCAAGTCTATCAGATTCCCAACCCCCCTGCCCAAACACAAGGTTATGCATTCATAACCTTTCTGTGGGATTCAGCTGATTTTGTGGGATCATGTGGGAGACAGTGAAAAAAGTTTCTGGGAGTTAGGACTTAAGAAATTCTCTTGACATCTTAGAGGTGACGTGTTTTGATGCAGTTAAGAATTTTGGTCTTTCCTTGCAGATTGTAAATCTGCTTTGGGCATTTCACTTTGTTTTGTGATGTTTGGTGATGTATTTGTTGACTTTCTATAGACTGTTTCCATTACTTGAAAGTCTGTCTGTGTCCAAAGGTTGACTTAAAAACAACAGGAGGAATTTACAGTGTTATAAATTCTCTCTGCAAACAATTTAGAAACACTAACTGGTTTTGGATAACAATCACATCCTGCAGTAATTTGAGAAGGTTTCTAGCTGAGGAAAAAAAGAAAATATATCATTTTTCCCTTCCACCAGTAATTGTGAAGACTTTTGGAGTGAGATGTACTTGACTGTTATGTACTGGAGACTGTTGGATGTGAGCAGAATCATTCACACCAGGTCCCATTAGGAGTTCCCTTTATGTCAAGTTGAACGTGTGAAGAGATGTGACAACTGTGATTTTGTGTAAAGATTGAACAAAAAAAATATTTATGAAGACAAATATTGATAGAGGTATTAAACATTCCCATTGGAGAGTCATCAAAGGCGTGCCTGTGAGGCTTTCACTGCGAGGCAGGGAAATGTTTCCTAACAAATGAAGGCTTGTTCATTCTGGGGGAAATGAAATGAAGAGAAATGAGTAGAAATCACCAGTGGCACTGGGAGTGCTTTTGCCTGAGGAGCAGGAGCACCCTCTGCATCAGAACCCATCCATAGGGTCAGAGCTTTCATTCCTCCCTTCGTGGCTGTTAACATACTTCCACTTCGCCTTCTCACGCTGGGATGGACCCGAAGAGCTCTGCCCAGGCTGCTTTTCCTGCCTGTGTGCTGTGTTCCTGTTTTGGTAAGAGGCAGTGGATAGTGGGGAATGCAGCTCTCCCACCTCAGAGCTGGCAAGCCCTTGGGCTCAGGATTGATGCTCGTGGCTGGCTCGCAGTGGGAGCCACTGGAAGCAGTGACAGAGACGGATGATGGCGAGCTGGAGCCTGCCAGCTGGAATTGGCAGGGGCCCGAATGAGCAGGAATGCTTTCCTCATCAGCAAAGCTTGAGTTTTGCCTCCTGTGAAGGTGGGACATTGGGGAATGGCTGCCTGGTGGAGGATGTATTTTCTTTTGTCTTTGCATTTTAGATGTGAAGTCTCTAACCACATGTCAGTGACATGCTTGAAATCAGTTGTGAAGTTCCCATTGATTTAATGGGAAGAAGTCAAGAATTTCAAACAGTTAGCTCTTGGATGGATGAGAATGTGTGGCTTTTTGATAAAATGCTGTTCCTCTTAAACAACATACCTCTCTGCAGTCAGGAATGCAGTGCATTACATTAGTGAATACATTTTTGTATTTGTGAAATACAAAATCAAAATACAAATGAGATAATTGAATTTGCAAAATTCTGAATTAATCGTTCAGCTAATTTACCAAGAGAAGATATTTAGCTTTGTCAGTGACTCAAAATCACTTCTTTGTATTTTGTGATTTAAAGTACAAGACAGTTGGTATGCTAAAAATATTAATCAAGTGGGATTCTTTTAGATTCCAGCCTCTATAACTTACATCAACATGGCCTTTGAAGTATTTCAGTGAATTATGTACCATTTGTGTGCTATTAATTCTAGTGAATGTTATACAATTAGAAAACAAAAGCATTTGGCTGTGTGACTTTACTAATAGATGGAGTCCAACTTTCAAATTATCAATTGAATAAACAAATATGTAATTAAAGAGATTCTTTAGCATGTATTTAATCTAAAAATACTATCTCCCAAAACAATAAAAAGGCAGCAGCTGAGCTTCACCAGCAAGTATTTGCAATAATTTTCTGTGTTCAAATGTAATTTTGTCCAGCTGAAACTTAGGTTAGACTGTAGAAAGCTATGTACACCCTGGTGTTTTTACAGCTCTCATTATTCAGGATACAGCCCTGCCATTGAGAAACTTAATGCAATATTTGTACATCAAGGCTTTATAAAAAAATAAATAAATGTTTTTTATCAGTTACAAAAAATATTCACCAGTGGCCCACACATGTTTTGTTACAGAAGAATAATGATAACCTGAAGGCTTTGTTTTTATAGCTTTTGGGTTTGTATTTTACAGAGTCTTCGTGGTCCCAGTTTCATTACAGCTAAATGCATGAAAAATGCTCCAATTAGCAATATATGGAAATGGTTTGCAAATGGTTTGCTCGTTCCCTGTAATTTAGGGGTTTGCATAAATTACTGCATTCATACAACTGAACTTCCAGCATGCCTGAGGGCTTTGGGTCTAGGCTTCTGGTTCAAATCAGTCTGTGCAATACCTTAAGAGAAAACCTGTCTTTTTCTGCCTTGTTTTTTGGTCTTGATGTATATTTTCTTTCTGTCATACCTGTATCTCTGTACATATATATATAGAGAGAGAGAAGAGAGAGAGAGAACTGGAAGTCTGTTCTCTTTGCATGCCTTGAGAGAGCAATTTGCAAAGCACAGAACAGGGAGATTTATTTGAAAACATATGGAAACCATGGGGGTGAAGCCTGAAGAGGCCACGTGGCCCAGCATGGGATGCTCCACCTCAACCTGAACAGGAGCTGCTGCATCAGGCTGAGTGACCCCATGCTGGGGCTGGCAGCCTGCAGGAGCTCAGCTTAGTGACCAGGGAAATCTGGTTCCCAGTCCACTGTCCACAAAGACAAGACTTGCCAAAACATAGAATAATTTTGCTAATTGCAAGTTGTGTAATCTATAAAAAAAAAGAGACACAAAAAGCAATGAATAACACTACACGTTTCATCTAAAAAAGCATAGTATTGACAAAAAAAGGCATGTACGTGAATTTAATTGAATGGATAAATTGAGTTGTTGGCGTAAATAATAATTGATGCTTTTAAATGTAGGAGGTCTGTTTTAAAACTCTGTTTTAAAGAACAAGCTACCAAGGCATGTGCAGTGAAAAGAAAGATTGGTGCATAAATAAAGTATTAGAATTATGTAAAACCCCTGGAAGCTCTCGTGTCTGTAGCCAAAAAATAGTTTGTTTGCTGGGCTCAAGCAGAACTGTGATTGGAATACTTAAATTTTAGCTTTTCTTAGGCTTGTTTTCCATGAGTAAAGCTTATAGCTCATTTAGAGCTTAAAAGTAATTATTCAAATAATGCAGTAAATTATTATGATCTGAATGGGGTTTTTTAAAAAATACTTTATAGTTTGTGTCATCTCAGCTTAGTTCATAAGTGTTATGTATTTTTTATGAGAGCTGAAATATTCTCTTTTTAAGTGGCAGTCTCTTGCTCACTGTTTAATTTTGAATTAAGAGTTATTTTAATCAGATGCCAGTTCCTGGCAGATTTGTTGAGCTGAGATGCTCAGTGTTGTCCTGTGCAGTTGTGTTTGTAGCTGTCTCCCTCCAGTCCCCATCTCTTTATTCTTTTTTAGTGTCCAGTGGTAGCACAGCTCACCCATACTCCTATTTTTTCTTCCCCCTTGATACAATTTTTTCTTATCAGCTGAATTCAGCTGAGTTCAGGACCTGTCTGGGTGCAGCTCAGGCTCCTCACTCAGGACCAGCACTGCATCTAGAATTTCTGTTAAATACCCCTCAGGGCTTTTCTAGGGGAAGGTGACTCTCTAAGACTAGTACTGATTATTACTTCCTGACCTTTTTCAACCTATTCCTGATTTAAGTGAGTAGAAAGGATCACTGCTACAGATTCAGCCAGTCTCCTGAGTTTCAGACCTGATAGCTGCAGACGAGAGAAGTCATTTCCTAGTTTTGGGAGCTCTTTTTTGATGTGCTGCCCTCCTGCCCTGTGTGAGTTGAGCTTGCCTTAGTCCCAGGCATGCTGGAGTCTGGGCTGGGGACAGTGGTGACACAAATGTGACCATGGGACAGGGCAGGCAGCACTAGCATTGCACAGGTGCTGCTAAAGCAGAGCCACCTGTGAGCTCAAAGGATTTGTTCCATTTCCTATTGAATAGCTCATTTTACTTGGTACAAAGTGTCTAAAGATAAACACAGAATGGTTAAAGACAAAAATTACAGAAACAAAAGACAGCTGATACTGCTGAAGGAAAACACAGATATGTGAACATCATGGTTTCAGTATCTGGCTACTCAAGGGATGGGCACAGTGCACCCCAAAAGGGTTAAAAAGGTTAAGTTCCTGTAAGGGGTCAAGGTATTTCTATGTCTTCTCTTTTGTTTCTCTATTTTGTAAAATTTGCCTGCCAGATAAGGTCCACAGAATCTGGTGGTAGTTGTAGAAAATGTATTTTTAGTGAAGATGGACCAAGCTTTGTGTTATGGAAATACTTTAGCCTTGTTAAATGAGAGATTTCCTGCTTCCCCTGCATCTCAGTGGAGAGTGTCTCATTCATATTTCATCGTGCTGATGATTATGTTTGCAAAGAAGTCTCTTTGTTTAATGATCAATCAGGGAATTTAATTCATTAATCTGAAAGCACTCTGAAGCACAATAAAACATCATCTACATTTTACAAATACAGTAATAAAATAGGAAAAGATGCAGTTGCTTGGTCACATAAATCTGTGAGCAGCAGAACTCGGATTTCTTGAGTCTCATCTCTCTGCTTGCTTCATGAACCGTGGCCACCTCATCACTGTTTGGGAATGATAAATGCCTCCCATTTATAGGCACATATGCATGTTCTGGCCATGCAGTAAACAAAGGGGCCTTTCAGTATTAATGAAAGTATTCACAAGAGGCCAAGCCTGTGGTCCTCGTGAAGACAAAACTCTTGTGGGCTTATGTCAGAATTCTGCTTTGAATGATTGCTAGACCAAGCTCATAATGTGTGTTTAAACCTTCTCAGGGGAGGAAAAGAGCTAGCATGAAACAAAGCAGAAGTGAGGGTTTGGTTTGGTTTTTTCTTTCAGAATGAAAAAGAATAAATGTAGCATCACTATGGATGAGATCATATGAGAAAGCCCCTTGCAAGAGAAGTAAGATGACTTTTGCTGTTCCTAAAATGGTATTCCTTTAGGTCACTGAATAAGTTTTAGCTTTCATAATTCATCTGCCCAGTGGCTTGCAGAAGACACATTGCTTTTATTTGCTCAAATATTGATGTAATAATATAATGGCTGCTATTTCTTATGATTATCCTTAAGATCAAAGTTTAGTGAAGGCTCTCTCATTCTGTGTTTCTGCAGACACATTATTTGTGCTTTAGTTTTGAAATTTAAGTTTCAAATCAAATTTCTCAAAGATCTTTTCCAACCTAAATGATTCTATGTTGCTGTGATTAATTCAGGTGCTGTGTTCTCCAGGACACTTAAAACAAAAAAAGGACTGTGGACAGTTTGAAAAAAAACCCACAAAAAACTCCCAGGCTTTACCAGGAAATTATTCTGGAGGTGAAGGTACCTCAGATTGCTTTGATAATAGCGAATTTAAAAATAATTATGTCCATCTCACCTCTTCCATCATTCCAGCAGACATTGCATTCTGAGGTGAAATAATCTCTTCCTCTCTTCCTAAAGGCAGGGTTCATAGCTCCTTGAAAGAAACCATAGTGTTCACATATCTTTTCCTTTGGCAATATCAGCTCTTTTATTTCTGTAATCTTTGTCTTTAACCATTCTGTGTTTATCTTTAGACACTTTGTACAAAGTAGAATGAGCTATTAAAGAGGAAATAGAATAAAATAAAATAAATTTAAAAAAAATTAGGCCATGTACTTTCAAAGAGAATATAGGGAGAGTTTATTCCTTATCTCTAGATTTTGGGTTTAGTTTGATTTGATGGTTAGTTGTTCGGTTGGGGTTTTTTGGTAATTGAAACACACTCCAAAAAATTAGCATTTCTGAAATACCAGGTGGTAAGCTTCCAATAACCTGATTTTTTAGGATGGCATTTTTGGACTTGTATGCTCCAGCATAGGTGGTTCATTGACTCTCTCAGTCACCCAAATATTTATGCACATGCACACATCCTGTCAGTTTTGAGGAGGGATTTCAGTCTTGATGGACAAGTATTTTTGAGCAGAAAATTGTTTGGTGAAGGATTTTCCAGTCAGCTCTAGTCTTGCATATCTGAGTAGCTTTGGAGCCACTCTGGTTTTGGAAAAGAAATACCTGTCCTGTTTAAATTTAGAATGCTCCTACTGAAACCATCTCTGTCCAAAAAGGAATGGGAGCCAAATTCAACCGGGGATGATTTTCCTGTTCCTAAAGGTATCATAGTTTTAAATTGGCATCACTGGTCCCACTAGTAAAGGTGTCAAATTAACTACTAGTGCTTACAAAGTTTGAAGTAAGAGTTTTATTTCCTGGGAAAGAGAAAATTCCCACCTTTCCATTCCCAGTTCTGTTTCTATCCTAAGAGTACCAGAATTAAGGATATCTTCCTTCAACTTCGTACACAATCAACTCATGTAAATCATCCACAGTATGTTAGGGTGTGAGATAATGGTTTTATCCTCACATTTCTAGAGGACGTCTGTAGTTATTTCCTTACTTAAACCTTTTTAATTATTGTCTAATTGCACTTTAAGCTGTAGTACTGGTAGCCTTGAGACACTGGGGATGCTGAAAATGCTGTCAAACATTATTAAATACAGAGGCACCTTCTCTGGCTCAAGAAGTCCCTTTACCACAAATACCTGGAGTGTAGGGAAATATTCTGAGGAAACATCAAAACCCATTTGTCTTCTTGCTGTACTCTTTTAAGGCAGAGGCAGTTACAAAAATAGTCTCAAGTAACAATAGAATCTCTGTGGATGTCTGGTCTTTTTTATGAAATACTTTTTGTAGTAGTTCTTACACTTGTAAAGGTATTGCCTATGAAATATTATCCCTAAAGAAGAAAAATAGCTTTGCTTCAAAGTGACATTGAGAGTAAGCAGATGTAAATGCAAAATGGATGTTGAGTAGAGAAAGAAAAGTAGCACCAGAGGTGTCAAGTCCCAGTAAATTAACTGGTATTTTACGTGATCAGGGCCGTGTTTCTTATGCTATCCACTGGTGGTGCCCAATATAAGAATATTACTAGGGTAATATTGAACCAGCTCAGGTTTATGATCTGAGTTACTCTTCCATTTACACCATTGGGGTCAAACCCAGGTGTGCATTCATACTTCCAATATAGTAAATCTGAACTTCAAAAAGATCAAATCTGAACTGGAGACCAAGGGGTCTCCTCCCATCCCCATCTTTTTGGATGACAGAAGCTTGTGGATCTCGCATGAGACTTGATTTTGGTGGAACTGCAACCTACTCCTGTTGTATAAATGTGTTTGAGAAATTACTTTCATGCTAATCAAGCACCAGGAGGCAGGAGGGAGGATATCAAGTGAGTCTTTATCAAACCTGCCAATATCTCAGAGTGAGATTATTTGCTTTTCCCTGGAGCTATAGCAGAGATGTCTGAGGACAGTGAGAGAAACATCTATGAGGGGCCTAGATATTGCTTTCATAGGTACAGATATGGTAATATTGTATATTATTTTTCATTGTTTTATTGTGTAAAATGAGTTTTACTCCTTCATTTGTAAACAAACAAGCAAAAAATCCAAAATGGTTAAATTAAATAAGAGCTGGATTTTTCAGATGACCAAACCATTCAACTAGCTGGAATACCAGATCCAGTCTTACAGAGCTCAGTAATGGTATAACATCTTTTTCTTTTTGCGCCCTTTCTGAAACAGCATGATTAATCAAGGCATTATCTTCTAATAATTTCTGTGCAAAGTAATTTGCTTTGTTCTTGTCTCTCAAGTGACAGATTGCTGAAGTTGAACCTCTACTCAGACACCTCTTCCACAGACAGTTTCATATTTCAGTGAACATTTCCCTGGCCT
This sequence comes from Anomalospiza imberbis, assembly GCF_031753505.1. Taxonomy (NCBI): domain Eukaryota; kingdom Metazoa; phylum Chordata; class Aves; order Passeriformes; family Viduidae; genus Anomalospiza; species Anomalospiza imberbis. The sequence goes on from NC_089682.1 coordinate 32,959,671, forward strand.
GGTTTACTTGATTTATAATAGCTGAGGTTAGTGGGAAATTAAAAATTAATTAATTTCAATGAATGTGTAATCAAGCAGAGTGGCCTGAGCTGTGGAGATGCTAATAGGTCTCTCCTGGCTGTCCCCCTCCAACCAGCTGAGCCTTTAGGGTGTGGAACATCCCAACCTGGGCAGAGGGTCAGGGTTTTGGGGCTGGGTCTCCTCCAGGTGCTGCAGGTTAAGGAAGGAAGTTTGACAGCTTTTTAGACACATTAAGTGGGACAGGGACATCTCAGTGGGTTATTTGAGTTCAGTTATCAGAGGTCCATCTGATTTTGGTCTCTGGGATGCTGTGGAGTGCTCACTTCTATCCCATGCAAGCTATAACCTCTTTCATGGGAAAAAAGTTAGAAGCAGCTCATTCAACAGTTCAAGGACCCCTAAATGCTCAGGGATCTGAAGTATTTACAGAGGAATTAATCATAAATTTGAATCCATTATCTAAAAAATAGAAGTCCCCTTCATATCAATTTTTATATGGTAGGGAGATCATTTTCTGTAAACTGCTCCTTTCAAATGGGAACATGGGAGAAATTAAACACTCATTCTTCTCTCTGCTTTTCCTGTGATAGAAGAAGAAATGGATAGAAACAATAACTTCAGTGCATTACTGTTGATATGAGAATAACTTTAACCCTTTCCCAACCTTAATAACACAATGGTTCAGCGATTCTAGCAGCACAGAGTTCCAGAGTGTATTTAGGATCCAAATTGAAGTGGGAAGAGTAGCTCTCACTCAGAGTGATGCTGGGCTTTCATTATTGGAGCTGTGGCTGGTGGGAATCCAACCACAGCCCCACCTGATCAGCTTTGAAGGTCATTGAGCCTTTGAAGGCTCTGAACAAATGGATGCATTATTAAATATCTCTTCTGTCCTCACACTACACTGCATTTGGTTATTTATTTAAGAATCTGGACAGAGTTAGAAAAGCAGAGGAGTAGTCTCATGTACCATCCCTTCAAAATTCTCTTTAGTTGCCAAAATATGATTTTTGTGTGCGTGTGTGTGTGACTGCACATATGTAAATATTTATATGTATGCACACATAAAATTTCTCAAAAACAGTTGAGGGATTTTCTTTCTGTTGAAGGAAGATAGGTTAGTTGGAGCAAAGCTATGAACAAAGATATTTTACCTTTTCCAGAGCTGTTGCATAAAAACCATAAATAGCATTTTTTAGAATATCACTGGGAAGTATTTTCTAGCATGTTGAACACTGATTCAGCTATAATAAAACATGGCAAATATAAATCTGTGCATTTGAAATTTTACTGGAACTAAATACTCAATATGTAAATTTTTCAGAGTATCTTAGAAGTAGTCCAAGAACTATAGTTTGAAAACAAGATGCATAAAGAACATAATACTTTTTTTTTATTTTGGACTCTTTTTTCCAAAGGTTGATGGCTGACACTTAGATTGTGACTCCCTTCGATTTTGACTGGATATTTGTCATATATTCTTAAAAACAGAAATGTATTATTTTTTAAATAAGATGTGCTAAGGAGTAAGAGGAATTTAAATAACAAGGATTTTTGGAATGATTTCTCTATATATGGTCACTAGTGAAATATTTAGTCCATATTAATTGCAATACAATGGTTGTTAACTGTAGGGCAGGGACAACTTTATCTCTTATTCCATTTCAGGGATGTTCTGAACATAAAATGAGTATATTTAACATGAACCTGAATGTAATGGTTTGGATAAAACTCTCAAATTCATCTCTTTTGAGGAGATGTGTGAGTCTTTAGGGTGTTTCTTCATCTCCAATGCCGTTCCCAGGTGTCATTCAGTTATTCCCAGCGATAATGAAAGATTTATGCATCGACAAGTGTGGAGGTGAAATTGTGGTTAAAGCAGTGCTGCAAGTGATACTCCTGATCCCAGCAGGAGCTGCTGCCATGCTTGCATTTTTTGGAAGGTTTTGCAAAGTTTCCCCTTGTGAATAACCATAAATTATTGCAGTGAGGCTTTTCTTGTGGAAGCTAATGTCACCTCTTCTGGCCTGGAGATTTCTGAGCTGCATAATAGAAGTTAATCCAGTACATTTTTTGCTCAGAGGATCTTAAAGGCTTTTATTATATGGAAAAAAAGAGGATTTGCAGGCTTGTGAAATAAGAACAATTACCATCAATTAATAGTTTAAGTGCTTTTTATTCCTTTCTCCCACAACTTTTTTAACAAAGAAAGGAATGAAAAAATCCTTCCCAAACAAAGAAAGAGGGGCAAAAAAAAAAAAAACCTAAAACTTTTCAGGAGTCAAAGTAAGCCTTAGTTGCTGTGATTGTACTGTAACAGCAGTTAATCTCTTGAGAGCTGTAACATGGATTGAATTCATCAAAAAGAGAATGTGTGTCAGAAATGACCCCGTGTATAATGGGCAGAGATCAGGTCCTGGTTTCATGGTGTATTAAAAACTTAAGACCCACAGTTTCAGGTCCCACATATAAAGAAAAGAGGGGAGATTACTGAGTCAAGCAGGGATGTTATAAATAAGCACTTGCCTTGATTAGCCCAGTACAGGCTGCACTTCCAAATATTTGGGGCTTCAAAAGCCTTTGCGGATAGATTCTCAGAAGGAAAAAACCCAAAACACAAAGTACAGCTCATAAAAGTTTGGTCTGTCTTTGCAGGGAATGAGGATATAGTGGTAGCTGTAAGAAATAGTTGAATTTCAGCTGTTTTTTTCAGTAGCACTTAAAAAGCAATGGCTAGATCCTACCCTGCATCTCAGTTGTTTCCAAATCAAGACTATCCTCAGAGTGTCTGCACACAGTGCATGTATCTTTGGTTTTAACAGGCGGTGAAATTGAATTTATGATCATCTGAACTGAATGGGGACTTTCATCCACAGATTACTTTGACAAACACAAACAAACAAAACCCCAAAAAGAAACAACCCAAAAAAAAACCCCAAAACAAACAAACAAACAAAAAAACCCCAAACCCAAACAAAAAACACTAAAAAAAGGAGGAAATTTGTTGATTGTATGCAAGGGTGGTTAAGATGCATTCAGAATACCTCTGAGGTATCAAAGTAGTTTGTAAATGTGATTGTAAGTAAGATTTTTATTTTTTCTAAACCTGTCACTTAACCTGTATACAAAGCTATACACACAGTACTTCTCCTGCTACAGAACAGAAATAAGAACAAGAGATAGGTCAGTCAATATTTGTTCTTCTGTCAGTCTTTCTGGGGAAATGTTGTGTCCAATCCTAACTTACTGTTGGCTGTTTCTTCTTTGGAGACGTGAAGGGCACAGCAGAGGACACAGTTTGTAAAAAGCAGACAAATTAACAAATGGAGGTGCTTCTTTTGGGGATCATCCTAAGAGGAATGTCAGTCAGCCTCCCACATTGTATTGTGATTTGTTTTACACTAATTTTATCTCATGGGGATTCAAGAGGTCACAGGTGAAAGAAATTGAGCAGAGAATGAAAGATGCCTACTCCAGAGCATTCTGGTTACTGGTGGAGTCCCTCAGGGTGCTGGACCATGAGGAGCTTCCCCAGGTCATCCTCATTTCCTCCTAAGATGAACTGCAGAATGAATGAAAGGTGAAAAGGGAGAGAGGATGAGATGGATATTAAATCTTTAAATTCTTTAATATCCTTCACTTAACCTATTTGCTTTCCTGCTGCCTGTGAGTTAGGTTTACTGGTGTGGAGGCAAAGGCTGTCAGAGGAAATTGTGGAAGAGAGACAAGGAGTGGAATGATAATTGTGGGTTCCCTGTTAACTGCAGTCATTAACAGCTCAAGGTCAGCACTATGAATGTTTCCCCAAGGTTGGAATGAAAATTGCTCCAACCACTAAAATGCTTCTCTATGGCCACAAGCAGGGCCTGGGCACACATGGTTGGAGATGGAAGAATGACTTGAATGAAGTTTGAGTCTTCTGGGGTCACCAGGTAATGCCTTCACTGAGCACAGCCTGCTGAAATCACAGGGCACAGGTAGGGTTTGCTGATTTGCCTCATTTTGCAGTTGTCCTGTTGTACCTTTGAGAGGAAAAGTTGCCTCTTTCAAGAAAGATGGGGGTACCTTTGGCAGACAAAAATATACTGTGGCTTTGGTATTCCTGATGTATGGGGTGGGGGGAGACTGTATGTGGAGCAGCAACACAAACATGAGAAAAACTTGTGTGCTTTTTGTGATCTGGAGTGTAAATAGCAAGTGCAGAAAAGAAGGAGGTGAAGTATGATAATTTCTGACCTTGTAATTTGTCAAACTCCCCCATCCATAACATTTTTGCATGGCTTTACTACCTTGTGGAGATTATATTTTGTTCAGATACCGAGATCTTCCTGCTCAACCTTTAAAGTCCTTCAAGAGTAGTTGACCTTTAAAAAATATTTAAAACAAAATGCCAGATGAGAGTTCTGTTAAGTTAAACTCTTGCCTACATCCTTTTCCTCAGATATTATTCATTGCTTAGACATAGTTTATGCTCTCTTGCTATTACAACACATCCAGGTTTGTTGGAAGAAGCTGAGGAGAAGAGTGGAAAAAAAATATAATCCAGACCCCAAGACTGCTCTTTTTTCTGTGGTAACTAAATTGTAAATGGAACTGAGTAAAACATGTAGCAGAAAATTAGTAGAAATCAAACTGGATCAGTAGGAAAAAGTAACCTTATCCTCAGAATGCCAAATTCTGAGTTACAGAAAATGTTTCAAGGCCTCCAGAAGTAATTTAAGGAGCTGGTGAGCAGCATTATTGTTTGCTTTGTAAATGAATTCAGTTGGCTGTTTGCTGGTGTGGGAGCTGGAGTTCTGGGTAGGCAGTGTGCTGTGCATGGACTGAAAACGTGTAATTAATTATCTGCGCTGATTTCATGCAGGGGATAAATCAGAAGGGAAGAAATACATTGGAGGAAACAATCACAAACTGGACAAATGGGGAGGGAAGGAGGGAGGGGAAGCAAAGGCCCGGATGACCTAAGTCTTTTCCATCTCCAGCTTCTATGAATCAGGAAACAGGCTTACTGGGGCCTTGGGATATTCACATTACAAAAAGAGGACTCAGCAAATCCTCCATGAGCAACCACACCTGCAATTCCCAATGGAAATCCTGGAGGAGGAATGGTAAGAAAGGAAATAAATGTCAGGAGCTGCTGGGCTCAGGCCTTGGCATGCCAGTCACAGGGAGGGCATCAGCAGGACACTTTCAAATGTTTCTGTGACAAATAATGGGAAAATACACTGCATTTTTAATATGGTGCCACAGCCTGAAGATCTGTTTTGGGACTGACTTTTGTGTCCAGCAAAAATATCCTGGTCTGTTTGGCTCTGCCTGTTTTTATGGGCTCTGGTTCATTTTTAGGCAGCTTTGGTGAAACTTTCCTTGCTGTTACCTGCGGCCTTACATGAGGCTTTTTTTAGTACCTGTTTTAGCTTCTTAGATCTGACCTGTGACGTGGGTTTTGTTCCCATTTCTGAGCAGGGAATGCTCTAAAATAGAGGAAAGCAAAGCAGGTACCACACTGTGCTGGGGTGTTTGTTGTCCTTTCTGTCCCTTTTGCTTCAGCCTTGGCTGCCTTTGGTCTCCCTCAGTTTTCTGAGACACAGAGCCATCCCTAACCCTTTTTCTATCCCTCTGGGGCCTCCTGGCTGAAGGGAGAAGGAAGCATCCTGCCTGTCCAGAGGCAGCCTGCAGGCTACCTGTTGGACTGTGGCGCCTATGGATGAGGAAGGAGGGACTTAAGTGCAAGACCCAGGGGTTTTCTAGCTGCCAGCTGGTTTCTTTTTACAGATAAACTGGATTGCCCAAAGCCTCATCAGTCAGGAATGTGAAAAATCAAAGTGTTCAGGTTTCACTGCTTGTACACATTGATTCTGCACCTCTTCTTAGTCTTCAGTGGTTTGCAGGAGTGTTGGTGTGAATGTAGGGCATAATTCTGGTATGAAGTCATTGATTACACCAGTTTCAAGATATTTTATAAGGCTGATCCAAATCCTTGAATAAAACCAGAAATGAGGTTGGAGAAAATCTCTGATGGCTTGAGAGTTATGTGGTCTGCATTTTGACAGAAGAATTTCACCCTCCCTTGTTTCTCACAGCTACTCAGGGCTGAATCCACACCCTCCAAATATCAGCCTGTCTTTGTCAAAATAGGTGAGGAATGTTCTTCAAGTGGATTTATTTATTTTACTCTGCAAAGAATTTTTTAAAGAACCATTCTCAATATTTTATTTCGGTTATATGCATTTGTAGAGACTGTTTAGACATTTTACTGATTTCCTATATTGAATGAAGCTATGAAGTCCATTCAAAAGCAGACCAGCATGCTTATAGCATTATTTAATTTCAATTGCCTCATAGTCATTCTAATAATTAAAAAAAAAAAAAAAGTAAGGAAATGAATAGCAAAAATTTCTAATGACAAATTTAGAAATGTCTAAGCTAGAGATGAAGTAAGGCCTATTTGTTTTGTCTTTCTCAGTGTTTATTGCTCCTACTTCCAGTGAGTTCTGGTGTAATTCCTACACCTGAGGCTGGAATGGGGCAGCTTTAAGGCAGGAAGTTGTCTTGCTGCCTTTCTCTGCATCTAGAGCTTGGCAAAAATGCCAACATTTCTGCCAGCAGAATCACTGGAAGGAAAACACTTGAATCCCTTCCCACTGCTGGTATTAACTAGGCTGAGTCAGAAAAAGCCCTGCCAAACCCTGCTCTCTTTCACTCCCAGAATGGCACGGAATTACGAGTTTTTTGCTTGTGCTGAAATGCTAATGGCCAAGCTGCTGTTGTGTCAAAAGAAAAGTGCTTTATTGTCAAGGGTTTGAGCAACTCTACCAAATCCCCTTCCCATATTCTACAGATGGTTTTGGTGACTTTTTTTTGGCCCTCGGTATTCCATCCCCACAAAGGAGCTAATGTTCCCCATTGTGGTGAGAGCACTGCAGTTTGCAATTTAGTTTCTTGTTGTGATGCCCAAAAACACTATGGGCTCACATAGGGGTAGAAAGAGGAAGGAGCTCTATCAGGCCACTCAGCAAGGATGCTGTGCCTTGCATGATAACTTTTCCTGGTCCCTTTTGCAGCTGTTTCCTCTCTGGTTCATAGAACGTCTGTCTGCTGCTCCTTTTCCCTTTTTCCCATACAAATATTTAGGTTTTAATCATATCTGTAAGTTAATAATGACTGAGACAACAGAAGAAAGCTGTGTAATGTTCCTGGGCCTTGAATTCAAGAGAGGAAACCTATTTTTAATATTTTTGCAGGTGACCCCTTTAACTGTAACAAGTGCACCTTCCCCTGGAAGAAGAGTTACTTTGCTAAAATTATGTTTTTCAAAAGGATCCACAAAGCTCATGGATAGGCTTTGGCTGTGGTTGTGGGTAGCAACTTACTGATATTTTCTTTGTTCACACAGCCGCATTTTCTATTCCTAAAAACACTGTAATCTGTCTTGGGGGGGTGTGTGAGCAGGGGAAAAGTGTGGAATAAATAATCAGGATCCTTCTTTGGGAACATGATATTCTAAAGTAAAAGTTTTGCAGTCATTGATACTGAACAATGAAAGCTTTGGCTCTGTCCAAGGTTTTCGGGAAACTTCTTTTTTGAGTGAGAAGAAAAAAAAAAAACATAAACAAATTAATTGCATTGTCTTTTTTGGTTTTCTCCACAGTTTTCATAGAGCAATCCTTGATAGTACTGAGTGAAATGAGAATATGAAAATAGTGGAATATGACAATTCTTCTAGATAGCTTTAGCCTTTACACAGTGATTCTTGCATTTAACTTCAAAATCTGCTGTTTGAAGTCCCAACAGGGCTTCTCAAGGGCTAGTAGGATACTTTCACTATAGTAAATGGGATATAGTCTTACATGTAGTCACATGGCAATTCCCTTGAGGACCACTGGAGGTGGGAAGAAATGTCTCTTTTTTCTTTCTTTTCACCCCTCTCTCTTTGTTCTGGGTATTGTTCATAATGAGTTCTAGATTACCTTTTTATTGAAGGGACTTGAGAAGCACAGCAAGACTACAAACTCTGCTTCGTGCCTCATTTAGGGAGGATTAAATGTAGCGCTGGAAGTTTGTTCTTGTGCATCTCTTGCAGCACTGAGCTGTGTTCAGGAGGCTGGCATTGGCTCATGGGCTCTCATTGTTTTGAGTGAAATCAGTTTGAACCCTGTGAAAGGAAAAGAGTTCCTGATGCTCTCACACGTTTTCTCCACTTGCACTGCAGTGTGCTTTTGAATTGTTGAGCAGCACTCTCAGCTGGCTGCCATAAATTTCTTTCCTAATCCAGCCTCACTCCTGCAAATTCAAAGTCGAGATCTGGCCACTTGTTCGAACTACAAGTGAGGAACAATGGGGTTTTGTGATGGAAATGCTGACCCCACCCGACCTACAGCCATGAGCATCCTGTGCTGCTGGAAGGGCTCTTGGACAAAGTTCAGCTGAGCCACGTGCCACCCATCCTTCCTGGATTATTGCTCAATTATTGATCATCCTACCTGCCCCAAGCTGGTGCTTACAGGGAGGGCAAAAGGGGAATGAATGGAAGAGTTTGGGTTTTTTTAATGGTTGCCTGCCAGTGCTGTTGTATGTCTTTTATATCATGTGATTAAAGCCTGAATAGCAACACATGCAATGGTAACTTGTGCTCTTCTATTTTTGATGCAGTGGTTTCACATGTAAATTTAAAGGGGGAAAAAAAAAAAAAAGCATGAGCTGAAAGCAGCAGTGAAGAGTAGAGACCTAGCTGAACTGCTTGGATGTTGTTTTAAAAAACGCCTTATTTTATAAGTTTGATTAAGTAAGAGTGAATTTTCCTGAGCCTTCTGTGTTTGGTAGGAAGATTTATGAGAATAAGCTAAACGGTGCTCTCAGGAAGCCAAAGTTCCCACAGAATTCAGGAAATCATGTATTTTTTTCTGCGACACTAAAAAGAGCATTCTGCATTAAAAGGCATATCTGTAGGTCACTGATGTTCTGAGGGAGTGCAGCTGTGGTACTAATCCAGACCACTGTAATTTTACTCCCTGTTAGAAAAATAAAATAACCAAAGATAGATTTACATATATCTGGGAAATACTTTGCAATATTTTTATTTATTTTAAACTGAAGAGTCAATCAAGACAATTATTTTTTATCTGTAATCTTTAAATACTCCTGTTGCTTCCCCACATGTTGTTTCCCAAATAAGTGTTACAGTTCACATCCACTATGAATATTTCAAAAGCCTTGTTGTTCTTCTCTCCTGTCATCTGACATGTCTTTGTTTCTTTTTTTTTTTTTTTTTTTTTTTTTTTTTTAAGTCTGAATTAAAGTATTTGGTCTGAAATTTATTTCTTTCCTCAAGCAATTAGAGCTGAGTTTTTACTGGGTGCGCTTGTGATGTTGCTGCAGTTAATGGCCACGCTCTGTCCCTGACATTTAACAAAGTGCAAGCACTTAAGTGAAATGGAAACTCTGATTTAAGATACATTATTTCAAGCTTGTTTTCATAGTTACTGTTTAATTTGCAAAATGTGAACAAGGGTTGCTACAGGGATTCCAGGAGATCATGTTTTGGCTAAAGCTGTAACAGCAGCTTTTTTCCCATTATGTGCTTTCTCTGCTTATATTTAGTGAGCATTGCTTTGGAAGATTAAACTTGCAGCTTTTAAGGCAGTAACATTCTTTAACTGATTGTCCTATGAACTGACCTTTCTTCCTTTGGAGTTTTATAGGCTGGGATTCGTTGTACAGCAGGATATCAGTGGGCTTGGCAGCTGAGGGTCATCCCTTCCTGGGAAAAGCAGCCCCTTGTGTTGAAGGGAAAGTCCCACTGTGGATTTTCTAGCTGAGGTATTTTTGTCATTGAATGGGAGGATAAAAATTGAAATAATCTCTTAAGAAAATGGATAGAAGAAAATCAAGGGTTAGTTCATGAGCCACAGACTTGGGCTGTGTTTCATCCCAGACAGCTATGAAAGTAATGTTTGTACACAAAAAAAAACCAAAAAAAAACCCAAAAAACCAAACTTTCCAAAGCTTCAGGTTGCTTATTTTTGAGCAAACAAGCAACACTGGTTTAATTTAGAAAGACATGGAAATTAACATCTTTAAAATATGCAGACTCATCATTTGTAGATGAGTGTCCTTTACTTCAGCAGGAAGGACAGGAGGAGCTGTTTAAAGTGGCATTGAACTCACATCAGAGGACCAAAGCACTCGTCTGGGGGTTTGTATTTTCCTTAGCAGTGAGGTAATGATTAGATGATGAAATAAGAATATGAGCCAACAATTTCTCAAAGCAAGTGTTTGCATTAATGTGCCTGTCAGGGTTCAAAGACGGTGGTTACATCTCAGAAAGTGATAATATTGCTGGCAAATAGTTGCATTTAAAATGATCACCTTCTCCTGACTCTTTTTAAATTATGGAAGCATTTCCACATACCTTGTTGATTTTCACACCGAGCTTTTTACAGTTTTGCAGTAATGAGCTGTCAGCTTTTTACAATTTCTTACCACTTCACATTTCAAATATGGATCCTTATTTCTCTACATTCTAAGGGCCTAAAATCTAAAGAGGCTTCCTTTTTAATTTTATTCCTTTAACAGCAACAGTTCAGTCCTGTTTGCCTTTTTCTTCCAACTGTGTAAGACCAGAAATTAAATACCTGTTTAGTTCATCTACATTTAATACTAATTTGCAGTAGCAACATGATAAAAGACAGAAGTTTTTGAGCAGCAGGGGGTTTAGAATTGTCTTGATCCCATCTGAATAAAGCCTAAATTAGTGGGATTAACACAATTGGATCTGTGTTTTACCTGGTAAAGACCCTCCAGGGAATAAAAATGGCAGAGAGGAGGGAAAAATACATTCATCTAGAATAGCACTCAAATATATGCCTTGCCCCTTAGGATATATGTACGTGCTTAAATTAAAATATATTTTAAACACACTTCCTGAATCAGAGCTGCAGAGAGCAAGAGCTCCTGGAGTACATAAATAAAGGTTGAAAAACAAGGAGACAATGAAGTCAGGCAAGAACAAGAGGAGAATTCAGAATTTTTTAAAACTATGAATAGTATCTGTTATAGAAAGAACAACCAGTCACGCCAGTTCATATTTTCAGAGCTTTGATCTAATTTCAGAGCAGGACACTTCTGTGTCCTTTTCTAATAGGGAAGAAGGTGACTTGTCAGTGAAAAATGGTTTTGCTAGCCAAATACAATTGATGTTCAAACATTGATATTCTGGAACTTTCAGCTCAGTTCACAAAGTTTTTAATCTTTTAATCTGTGAAGTGTAGCACCACATTAATTTTCCAAGTAGGTGTTTATGCTTCACTGTAGAAACAGCAGCAACAAAAATATTCACAAAGGGTACTTGGTTTTGCTTTTAGAAGCTTCATGCTGGGCTTATACCATTTATAGTGTGTCTTTGTAATAGCACCCTTTAATTCCCCTGAAAGCTTTTAAACTGGACTCTGTCAGCTTTGCTGCTGCATGAAGATCACCCTGAAGACAGATTTGTGGTAACTTTTCTTGGCCACCTTTCCCTTTTTCAAGGTGTGTTTCTAATCCCAAGCACAATGGAGCATGATTCAAGACATATTGCCTGATTTTATTCCAGTGCTCTGCTGGTTCCCCAGCAGTATCCAGGCATGCCATATCTCTGGAAAAAAGGCAGCAGTGAGCATGTGGTGGGCTCTGTAGGTGGTTTCAGGTTGAAGAAGCCGCCTTCCTTCAGGTGGGAAGTCAGCCTGTCAGGCTGAATTATGGGAACATGATTAGTGTACCAAGTTTGTTAAAAGAAAACTTTTGCAGCTCTATGTTCCCATTGCTCCCTGATTGTTCCAGTGAAACAATCCAGTTTTTCATTCACTGAGTGGATTACCATGTGTAGGCCCAGCAGGAGGACATTCCAGATTCCCCATTGATTTCCTCTGCCAGAAAGTTGTTTTTTGATTCTGGTTGGTGTCATGTATAGAACCTGTATTATCTGTTGTCTTTTGCCATGGTGGATATGAGCAAACTTGTGTTTGGATAAAATGTGGAAGAACAGCATGTAATGACATGGGTATCTCATGTAATAACATGGATATCTCAACCAAACTATAACAGTTGCCCTGAAAATATTCTGCTCAGTACATTTAAATATGGTATGTTTGCAACCCAGAAGGTTAAGCCCCATCATGTAAGCTTTTAACACAGAATATGATTAAGATTTGATAAAGAAGGGATGCCCTATCTTCAGATGTTGCTGTCATTTGCTATTTTGAGCAGCTCAGGAGCTTCCCAGGTGAGACACAGAGGTAAATTTCCCTTTCTGTCAGCCAGGAGCTGAATATTGGTACCTTTATCATTGCTGTTTCCTGCTCTCATTCATAAACAAATCTTTCCTCAGTGATTGCAGTCACTTAGAGATTGAAAGGGCTGCAGGACCTGGCATCAGCCTTTGTGGGGCTCTGTGATGCAGAGAACATGGTCTGAGAGGTCATTTCTCCCACAAGTGCTGTCTTGTGTAGTTTTCAGATTTCCTTTTTTTTTTAATAAGCACTTTTATTAAAACTAAAACCAAAGGTAGGAAAACTATTTATGCAGGCTTTGAAGGGCACTTTGAAGATGTTTATCTGGTATCAATATTCATTAGGAGTGAGTTGCCTTCAGTCCATTTTGTGCCTCTTAAAAGTCAAAGCCTAAAAGGTTTTTGACAAGGGGCAAGATGCTTTCTGTTGTTATTTATTTATATGTTTGTAACTGGGAAGAGTGACCTTCTTCCTAATGAAATGTATCCTTTTCTGTTAAGATAAAAGTGGCCATTTCTGACTAAAGAGCAGACTGTTACCAGTCAGGTATAGATTCTTCTCCAAGCAGTGAGCAATATCCTTAAAAGGTTGTGTACACCTGTCTGCTACAACAGCTACACTCTGCTTGTCTTTCAGGGACAAGATGGAAAAGGTCAATGAAGTACAATAGCTGTACTCTAATATTTACAGATAATGTACCAGATATGCCTAATTTAGAAAAGAAACATTGTGAACTTTCCATCATTAATTCATTTTGTACTCTCCTTTTAAGCAGATCTCCATAGATGATTGGTGGAGGGCTTAGAGATTAGTTTAATAAATGCCTAGGCTAAATGGAGCTGAAAATTCAGAGGAATGGCTCAATTTGCTCTCTGTTCAGTGAAATAAGCTGGTGTGTCAGCCAGTTGTACACATAGGATTTTTGCTAATTGATCACAAGTCACATCCCGCTGTTTCTTAAATGAGGGCATTCATCTTCACGAGTGTCCTGCAAGAGTGCAGAGTTTTATTTGCAAAAAGAACCTCCTCTACAGCACACCTGAGGGGTGTTTCATGCCTTTTAGGTGTTACTGGCTGTTCTCATTCATTTTTAGCTTGAGCTACATTTAAAGCCTTTTAAAACCAGATAAGATGCCCACACATGAGTACTGAGTAGAAATTAAGAGAAATCCAAAAGGTCTCCCGATCTGTAAATTCATGAAGTGGCATTAAATGCATCACTGAATAGCATTACTTATGCTATTTATTATTCAGTCTCTGAAAATGCTTTTGGAATTCTTTCAGTACAACATTATATTTTTATATTATAGAAAGTTGAGACCTAAGTAGAGTGGTGAGTGTTGCATTAGACAGCAGGTCTGCATCCTCACAACAGCAGTGCAGGGAGAGCTGCTCAGATTTAATTCCAGATCAATAAGAAGGCTGCCAGGGTCTGGTGAAGCAGACCAGGGACACATTGTCATCTTGTCTCTGCTGCCTGTTGTACAGCTCACACAAATCAAAGCACTTCAGCAGAGACAAGCAATGTTTCTATTGATCAGCTCAGGGAGCTGTCCTGGAGGCAGTGATGTTTTCCAGAGTGTCAGGTGTCTTTGATTTGGTTTCAGATGGATTCTGAGCCCCATCAGGGCAGCTGTTAGAAATGGCTGGAGTTCACCTCCCTACCTTGCAGGAGTGAAAGTGGTGGAATGCTCGCGGTGTGGTTTTGATCCTTTTGTTCAACAATCTGAAAGAGGAATCAAGTAAAATTATGTAGGAATTGTTGGAAACCACAGTGTCAGAGAACCTGAGCCCTTGGTTCTTCTTCATACTGTGGGCATCCAGCAGAACCAAATTTTAGAGTTTAGCTTCAAAAGCAGCACATGCAAGCTGAGGACAAAAATTAAAGTTGGGAAACAGTGAAGCTGTGTTGGTTTTGGAAATAGTGTGCTGGCTGGTCATTCCATCACACACTGCTTTTTCAGCAAAGGTTTTCTGACTTATCATGGTCTTCCACACCAGTTAAAAGACTCTTTCAGATCTTAAATAAGTGAGTACACCTCTTCCAGAACTTCTGCCAGAAGGAGGATGAACTGCAGCCTCCAGAGATAAGCTGTTTCGGGAATTTAGGCAGAACTCTTTCTTTTCTCCAACTATGAAATAGCAAACCTAACCAAACATCACTTCAGATGATATTTCTCTCAATAAAAATTGAATTGAAACAGCTTGAGTAAAGGGGAGGTTAAACAAAAACTGATTCAAAACCTTATTGGAACAGTTATTTGTTTTCAGCACTCCAAAGCAGTTGATTTTTATTTGGATTCAGATTTTAGTGTTGGAAATCTTCAGCACACAATAAAGGCAGCTAGGCCTTCACCTTGAGTTTCATCTGTGAGTTTCTTACTCACACAATAAAAGAAGTCTATAATTGAATATTTACCTGCTATCTTAATATTTTTTATGTTCCAATTACTACCTGCTATGTTGATGTACAGTTTCTGGTGCTCTCACTAAGAAAAGTATTGAGTGTTGTAATGTGCTGGTAAGGTAAAAGGGAAAAAAAAATTATTATGAACCTACAGAGATCCAGGTGGCACTGTGATATTCACATGCTATGCATTTTATATCATGATAAACCCCAGGAAGGAGAGAGAGAGAAGGGTGTGACACTGGTAATATTTTATAAGCTGCTTTGCATTCATTTTGCACTGTTTTCAATAGCTACGTGTCAAAGAGCACTAGAAATCAAGCTGAGACGCCAGGAGCATGAGGCAGGAATCCTGCAGCATGGAGTTTGGGAAGTGATCTCTAGGAAACTGATATTCATATGCTGTGCGAGTTTTACAATAGCTGAAAGGGAGGGTTTGATTGACACTGTTTCTTCTTCACTCCTTATCGTTGGAATTGCATGTAGGAACTGTTGGATTTTGAAGTGTTTGAGGACATCTGTCATGGTAAATTTATTTTTGAACAAAGCCTCTGTGCCAAAACTATACAAAAATCTGTCAAAGTAGACTTCTCATAAGTTATGTGGTCTCTACCATTAATAATGATTATTTTGATGGGCACATGTTGCCTTCAGGACACAAACACCAACGTTGTCATTGTTTTTTGGGGGGTTTTTTTGTTTGGTTTGGTTTGATGTTTTTTTGTTGTTTGGGTTTTTTTTGTTTGTTTGGGGTTTTTTGTACTGCCTTCTAAGGTCATTGTGTTACAATTCCAGCCAGAATGAAGAGCCATTCCTTTTTTGATTTACTAATTTACTGATTTTCTGCAAGCACTTAAATTCTCCTGGAGTCTGGCATTAAATCTTCCTTGGGTATTTCCTGTTCGCAGCCAGCTGATTTTTGTGAGCTATTCAAACAACTGAAGCTAAGCTGCTGGCAGTGGTTAGTGCAGCCAGCTTCGAGTGCCTCTAGAAATCCAGTTTTAGCTCTAGCATGCAAAAGTGATAAAAAGGAGGAGGTGGTGAAAAGAGAAGCTGCAGCTGGCAAGTGGCAATGGAGGCTTCTTGGATCCTTGGCTCCATCTTTGACTGAATGCATAACCTTAAAAGCATTTTTCATCCATGAGGTGTCTCAGCTGCCACAGATACACAACAAAGCAATGCCCACTTGCACAAATGTCTGAAAGAGTGACAGAAAATGCAAAGTGGCTTTGTTGTAGGTTTTAAAGCCTCGTTCCCAGCCCCAGAGTTCTCAGCATCCAAGCAGTCTGCTGCTGCTTTGGTGAGCAGATTGTCTTTGGTGCTGAAGTGTTTATGAAGGGCTTGCTCTTCTCAACTCACAAGGAACAAAAAATATCCCCTCTCCACTGATGGTCTGCAATATCAACTCCAGTAATTCTATCTCAGCCCTCCATGTACATTTATTTCCCTTCAGATGTCTGCGGAGGCAGTGGAGCTACTGTTTTTTCAAATGCTGAAGATAAAAATGACTCTGTTGGACACTGATTTGAGAGGGACAGGCATTTGGATTTTACAGCATGTCCTGCATGGCACAAACCCAGAGTGCTTTAGAGGGAGCAGTGGGGATTCCATGGAGTTGGAGATGCCCAGGGCTGCTGCTGGAGGTGTTCAAACCTTGTCTCCTGGGTGTTGCCACAGTCCCAAGGGTCTGAACATCACTCTCTGGCAGGTATTCATAACCACGTGTCACAGGTGCTGACAAGGTGATATTTAGGCACTGAAATACACTGTTTAATCTTTCCTAAACAAAGAGAAGAGCATTAAAAACTTCTTTAAAGTGTAGGTGACACTGAAACAGGTTGCCCAAAGAGGCTGTGGAGAGTCCCTCACTGGGGATATTCCAGAACCCTCTGGACACAATCCTATAGCCATGTGCTCTGGCATGGCCCTGCCTGAGCAGGAAGGCTGGACCCCATGACCAACTGTGGTGCCCTCCAACCTGACCCACTCTAGGGTTAATTTAGTTATAAATGGAGCTCCTAAAATGATTGCACTTAAAAAAAAAATTAACAGAAAATATCTACTCCAATATTATACATGAAATCCAGTACTCCTATGAGTTATTTATTTAAAGCTTTTTCCAAATTTATTTCTTAGTTATGTAATAAGATGCATTAGGATTTCAATATCCTAATAAATTTTTCACTAATGTCTTGTGAAGAAGAAATTAGACTGACAAGTAATTGATGCTTCATTTTAAAATTAGAAGCTTACAAAGCTTAATTTGAGGACAATTTCCATTTTTGTATCCAATATACCATTTTGAGAGAGAAGTTTCTAGATGGAGTGTCAGTCTGACTTTGGGGGTTTTTTTTTGCCTCTTATAAAGAGCAAGGTTGCAGTGGCTGGTGTTGTCTTGCATCAGAGTTGTTCTGCCTTAGAGGAAGTTTTGATGACTGTGAAAACTCGGGGGAAAGAGAGAGAGGGAACAGAATTGTTGCTTTTTATTGTTGGCTCATAACTTGCTGTGCCAAGTTTAGTATTACTTTTGTGTTCTATTTTCCAGATTACCAATAAAAGAGAAGTTTCTTGTTCCTAAATCTCTAATTAGGCTCAGTTTCACAGATTATGTTCTTTAGATAAAAGCTGTGAGATGACTCATGTGGGCATGAGAAGAATTGTTATGGACACGAGATAATCCACAGTCTATTCCTCAGGAATTTCTGATTACCCAGTGTATCTCCTTTATAGATATTCCTTCCAGCACCTTCTCCAGTGATGTTCAGCAGGCTGTGATGGTTCAAAATTAAAAAATTAATTGACATAAATGCTATTAAAATGTTTTTTAAAGTTACAACTATATTTTTAAACAAGAACAGCTAAAACTCGTTTGGAAATTCTAAACTCTAGTTCTTGGGAAGCTTTCCTGTTATCAGTGAGTCACAACATTGATAAAATACTGCAAAAGAGCAAAGAATGGTGTTTATTTTTCTGATCAAGTCCTGGTTTTAGTTTTGTAATGGCTAAACCACTGGAATTGCAAATAACTTCAGTTGAGCAATAATAATTATTAATTGTATGGAAAGCCTCAATATAGTTTCTTTTCAACATGCATCCCAGAGTCTTCTCAATTTAGTTCCCAGGTTATCCTGCAGGAGGAGAGTAAAAGAGAAGGCTTAGCAGAAAGTAGTTTTTTGCTGCTGTCTAATTGTAAACTTCTTAAAGCATTTCTTGATATGTGGGAAATTTTTTTACCATCTTCCTAGGCATTTTTATGATCAATTTAAATATTTGGTTCTGGCATCCTGCTTGATGAACATTCTTTGTAACTTAATATGATCGAGATGAGTATCTTCCACTCATCAAAGAGTAAAATCTTTTGTGTTGTGTTTTTCTGAAGTGGGGAGTGTAAGATTCTAATGTGAAGTGTGTCATAAGTGATGTTCTGGGGGAAAAATTTATATTTTTATTATGAATAGGTCTAGGTTATCAGTTTTATAAAGACTTTATGGTATTTTTCTTTTTTCCCTTTATTTTATTCTTCCTTTAAAATATGAGAAGTAATAGTCTCATGGATAAATCCTTTGTGTGGTTGAGTTCCTGGCTCCCTGGGATCCTTTGGAGTGCTGAATCCCTCTGGCTCTTCCCCAGTTCCATGACTGTGGTTCCAAGCTCTTATGTGGCTGGATAGCAATGGCTTGGACATTGATAATGGTGTGACTGAATGCCATTTCATGTGATCTGTACTGATGAGTTGTTCCTTTTCTCTATTTCTGGGTTTTTTTTGTAAATGTTTTTTTTATTTTATTTTATTTTTTGGTGTGGGAGCATATTCTTAGCACAAGTAATTTGTATGAAATGCAAAT
Source organism: Anomalospiza imberbis (assembly GCF_031753505.1). Lineage (NCBI taxonomy): Eukaryota > Metazoa > Chordata > Aves > Passeriformes > Viduidae > Anomalospiza > Anomalospiza imberbis. The sequence continues at coordinate 32,978,213 of NC_089682.1, forward strand.
GTGCCAGTTGTCCTGGCACTGGTTACCTTACATAACTCCACCACATGGCCATGATTCAAGAAAAAGCTCTGTTTGTGCAGGTGCTAAGTGCATTTTCAGAAGCCAAAATGTGAAAGTGTTTGTTGTACTGTCAAAAAATCATCCTTTTCACTCGCTACTGCGATGAATTATAGATTTCCAAACTATGCTTGTGCTATTTGTGATGCACCACCTGCATTCTTCAGAGCAACTTTGGCATGACCCTGGTACTGGTTAACAGAGGTTAAAAGGTTCTACCTGTGGTAGCTGGGCTTCACACAGGATAATTTCTGTATGCTTTGCAAGATGTCAGGATCTTGAATTGACAGCTTCCATGCTTTCGCTCTGACAGGAGCAGCTAAGCAGTTTTTTTTTTTTATTCCTGGACCCAATAAATATGAGTAGAAGACATGAGATTACAGGTGAGGGAGTGACCCCTCAGGTGAAATAATTTGGTGTGGACCTAGTTTTAACAAGCAGGGGGGAGCAGGGTTTATGGCTTGCTGGAGAGATCCAGCTGAAACCGTGCAGAGTTCATGCTCTGTGACACCAGGAAAGCACATCTTTGTCAAACCTTGACCAGAAACCAGAGTGGGGCATGCCAGGGTCCTTCCCTTTGCTCCCTGAACTAAGAAACAGCAGAGAATCTCTGGGCTTCAAGGGGCAAAACCCCTAATATTGATGTGGTTTTGTAGATTCCCATCCTTAGGAAAGAGACAATACTCAAGAGCTGGCCAAAGATCCCAGATTTTCCCTGATCAAACAGCTTTCTAAGCCTTTTCTAACCATAAATATGATGATAACCACTGCAGCATGCTCATATGCTTGCATGAATGCAAAGAGGCTTACAAAAGCAGTATTTAGCAGCAACGTGTGGGACATTATTTCATTATTGTGATACTGGAGCTCTGTTCCACTCTGCCACTGCAACTGCACCAAGTGCAAGGTTTTGTTTGTCTCCCAGTTCCTTGCAGAATAAATATTGCTGGTGCAGGCATTCAAGAATATAATCCTGAAAAAAAATGGTGCTCTGCATACAAAGATCACTGTGTTTTCCTGCTCTGTACATTACATTTCATATTTTCTCTTCAGGTTTTTAAGGTGGCCCTCTGAGGAAAGGTCTCTAAATGCCAACAGGGCACAGCACCACAGTGCCTCATTGCTGTCACAGAAGGCATTTTATCAGTTAAATATTGAACATACCCAGAATTGTGTTTGGCATCCGTTTACGCAGATGTTTAGAATGAAAAGCATGTTATGAATGAGATGCCTCTCACTCCATGACTGGCTATGAAAAATGTGTTTTATTAATGGAGGAAAAATGCTATTTTTTTATAAATCTCACAACGTTAGGATGATGTTTTGGGATTAGGGTATGTACATGTCACTGTGTGTGTGCATGGTATAATTTAGGAGCTGTGGCAGTGCAGTGGTAATAGAGACCTGAGGGGAAAAAAGAAAAAAAAAAGAAAAAAATTTGGGTGGTCTTTTTCTTTTAATATATATTTTGTCATTCCTTTCAGCATTAAAGCCTTTTTTCTTTTCCCTCATTGTCAGAGGCTGAAACCTCACTCCACTGTTTGATTTAATGGATTGGCAGCCTGGCTGCTGTCACAGGTACAGGAGTAACAGTGCAGGGCATTTATCTGCTCACTGGACTACATCAATATGGAATGGATGTCTCCAGGTTTTCAGTTTAGTATGATTCCCTCAGAGTGGTCTAACTGGGTGAAAACTCTGTTCATTAGCTATTAGCTGAGAATTACTTGGAAACATTGATGTGTTTTCCATGAGGTTGTCACCATGCACCTTTTCCCAGGAAGATGATTTTTATGAAGAAAATTAAGTTCCAAAAAGCAGCATGCCATGCAATAGGTGATTTTTAAAGCAATCTTTCTGCAGCTGACTTGTTGTTCTGGTCTCTCTGTGGATGCTTAAAATACCCCACAACCACACACAGGAGTGGTGTCACAGCCCAAGAAAAAACTGTGAATATTTCTTCTCTCAGAAATGAAACTGTGATGTTCCAGAAGCCTTTGAATGTGTGTTTTACGTGGCCTTGCTCCAGCTGACCCATCAGAGAGCCACGAGGTCTTTCTGGTGTAAATACTTGGTGGAAAATTAAGACCTCAGCTTAAACATCGGAAACCTTGTCATTATGTCAGATGTAAAATATGTGGTGTCAAGAGGTCTGCAGGAGGTTCTACCAATGGCTATGAACTGGGGAAAGGCTTTTAACCTCCTCTTTTATTTTAAACCATTTACAAAAATGCGGTGACAGCTCACAGCTATCATCTTAGGAAGGTCCTTAGAAAGAATTTTAAGGGTTTAGATCAGTTCTTTTTGTAAAGACATTAAAAAATAAAAAGTTGTGCCTGTGCTGAACTGTGAATCTTGTTGAGTTTGCTGGTAAAGGTTTGTATTTTAATACAGGAAAGCTCTGCCTTATCCCCAAGCAAAGCTGAATTCAGGAGTTGAATTAACTGATCCTGTCATTTTTGAAGTTATTTCTTGGGGGAATGGGTGTTAGGTTTTCTCTTTTGTACTCGAGTATAATTTACATAATTTGATCTGTAATTTTTTTTAAAGACATTTCAGCATATTTTTGGATTATGTGTATTGAGTGGGTTTCAATAGAATTATTTTTATAAAAGGATAAATGACTTCTCTCCAAGTTCAGCTGCTGTCCACATGAAGTTCATCATGCTTTTGGTGCAGGGAGCAAACCAACTCCTTAGGTGCTGTGTTGTGAGGAGACACCTTTAGCAGTTTATCTCTAATGTTCAACTGTTGGCACTTGTCATTTCTGGAACTCTAATCCTCACCTTTCCCTGAGGAGAGAACATTTACAAACATCCCAGTTCCACAACAAACTGTTTCCTTTAGCATCCCTCAGGCACTCGAGGGATGCCTGGTTTGGAGGAAAATCAGGATTTTCTAAACCCACAGAGCTAATTATGCAGAACAGTTTGGTGCATATTCAGAGATGGTAATAAAGGCACTTTTAGCCCTGAACAAAAGCCCAAGCCTGGAGGAAAGGGGAGGAAACAATGGAATTTTTCACAGAATATTTGAATAATGAGATCAGTACGAGATTGCACGTGTAAGACACCTTTTAGGCAATTTAGGTACTTAGGCTGAAGAGCTATTATTAAACCACTGAGGACCTAGAAGTGCAATGTTGCATGAGATTATGTGCAAGGATCATTTCCTGCACTTCATAACTCTGGCACCCACTGGCAGCAAAGAGAAAGGAACTTTGTTGTGCATGACAAAAAGTTTTGGGCTGATTTATGTGACGTGGGTGCCCAGCTGGCATGATAGATGAAAATATCTCTTCTCCTGATGAACTTCTTATTGTTTCACCAGGGCTTTGATGTATTTTGAGCAGGTTTACAACCTGCCCTGTGACAGTTTCAGTGCCCAATCAGTGGAGATGATTTGGAGATGGCTGGCAGTGAATTCTTAAGAAATGTGCTGACATGCCAGCTGAACCACAGACATATGATTTGATCGATTTTGTTTTGTGTAGGTTTTTTTTGTTGTTTTTGAGGGTTTTTGTCGGCTATTCTTTTTGTTCCTTGGTGGGTGTAGAGAGTGTTGTCCCTTGAGGTCCCTCTGCTCCTTTAGTCTCAGGAGATGGGGGTTTTTAATTGATGTATGCAGAAATAAATCAGAGTCCCTTTTTCACTCAGCACGAATGCTTCTGTTACAAAGTTTGCTGTTTTTCTCTTGCTGGGCAGCTCTTTTGGTGTGGTGTGATCTCAGATGCTGGAATATGCAGTCAGCACTTTCTCATTTGTCTTTCTCTGGTGTTAATTACAAAGCCTTTGCAGGCTGCACCATTGCTTCTTTTCAACTGTGTTTAGTCAGGCTTATTTCTGAAACTAAATAAAGGAGAAGGAACTGAAGAATTAATACTGGCACCTGCCAGTGCTTGAGTTAATGAGCTATATGAAGGAAAGCCTTGAGAAATTTCCTTTTTTTCTTTTTTTTTTTTTTTTTTCTGTTTTAATTACTCTGGTTGTCCTATAGCAGCAGTCAGCACTCCAAGTAGTGTTAATTTCTTTGCCACAAGAAATCCCATAGAAAGAGCTACTTCCCTGTTTAGTTTTAACCCTTATATTTATCATAACCTCTGATGCAAAGAAGAAAGCCTAAGCATTTCTGCTTCTTGGAAATGCAGGGTTTCACCATGAGATGTTCCTCCACTGCATGCTGAGCATGAAGGCACCAACTCACCCTTCACTTTTTAACTAAATTTTGCAATTCAAAGAGTTTTTCTTTGGTTTTTGTAATTTAGTTTTAAAAGATATATGACTTATATCTGAAGTAGAAGAATGGATAAATGACACACAGCAAGTTGAGCTGCATTCCTGTCTTGCTAATCACTCACACTGAGTTTTTGTGCAGGTTGGACAGTAATAGGCAGCAACTCATTCCTGCTGCATGCAAGTGTCTCCCTTCAAAACATCTTTTGCCTGGTACATGGAAGCAGCTTTTTGAAAGGCAGAGACCAGCACTGTAACTGTGAAACCTTTGATCTTAGATTAAAATAATGCTCAGCGTGGGAGGGTGCAACTCAGAATGGTGGTCGGAGTTTGGGAAAGGTGACATGGGAAACAAGAAATATCAAAAGAGTATTTGGGCCAGATACTCATCAAATAGTGGCTTCATCAACCCAAAAGCCACAAAGAGAGTGGAACAGCAGTCACAAGAGGATACTACTTAGGAGAAAAAACACCGAATTAATGGAAGATATCAGTGGATCAGAGTGCCAAAATGGTTGTTTATCTGAATTGCCAGCGGGTCCCTGCTAAATCTTCATAAATGTAAAAAAACTCCCTTCCCATTGTAGAATATTTGCCCAATATTCCCTTTATAGAGGCAGAAAGTACAGCTTCCAGACTCCCTGTTTCTAAAGGTTTAGTATAACTATGGTGTGAGTACAATAAGATGCTCCTTTCCCCATGCCTAAAAAGTAAAACACCTCAAATTTTTGGAACATTTTTTAGTGTCACAAAAAACCCACACTGCATAATTTCATAGGAGAAAAGGTTTTTTAACACTTCGTTTTACATTAATGGTTCAAAAGTATATCTAATTCAGTAGTGTCATCATAGCAGCCTCTTTTTAAAGTACAGTGGCAATGTAATAAGGAATTACTGCATCAAAAGAGAAATTAATTTTTCCTTGTGTTTACTGAGAGTGGTTAATTAAAAGGAAGGTATTTAACTGGTAAAGATTGCATTGTTTGTGATACAGCTCTAAATAAAGGGTTTGGGCTTTCCTGTGCTGCTATCTTGACAGCTTACTTTAGGATAACCAAACACACACAAAATAAATAATCTTAGGAGAGAACTCCTGAGTTCTATCTGATTTAATCTATCCACAGCCAGATTATAATTCACCTGACTCTCACAGCATTTACTTGTTTTGTTCTTGTTACTTTTTTTTTCCTCTTGTTTTCCTCTAATTTAATATTGGTAGTTAAGACTGAAGCATCTCGCTGTCCTCTCTGAAAATAAGAATAGTGGATTGTAGATAAAGCATTGGTCAATCTGAAATTTACCTTTAAAATATTTCTCTTTTTTTCACTTTAACTTTTTTTCGCTTTTTTTTTTTCACAAGGATCCAAAGTATCTTATTTATGACAATATTAGGATTAAGGGACATAATTAAAGGAAATTATCTGTCAGTGGAGTTGCATCACTTGGACAAAAGGAGGCCTTATCTCTGTGTGGATGCATGAATAGCACCAGTTCAGCATCTGCCATGTCTATTTAAAATAATAATGAATTTAGTCCTTTGGAAAGCAGAAGATTAAAAACAACAACAGCAGCAGCTCTTGCCAGGATTAGAGTAGGGAAGTGCTGCAGCAGCACTTCTCAGCCACTCTGCCAAGTCACTTGAGTTTTAGCTGGTGAGAACAAAGCTGTTTGAGCCATTTAAATCCCAGTTTGCCAGAGGAGCCTCCCATGTCCCAGAACACGTGTGCTCAAGATGTGGGTCCTCACCATGGCTCACTGCTTGGTGCTCACACCCATGGCTGACAGGCAGCAAAGCCTTCCTGCTTCTTTGTTTGTAATAAATTCACGTTGTGGCAAGGGTTGAAAGTGAGATTCGGAGATATTAAAGGCTTAAAAAGAGCTTCTGGAGTAATTTTGCACTTAGGTTTGTGTTACTGTATGAAAGTGCTGCTGGTTTGCCACAGTGGTTCTTTGTCACATCCAACCCTGAGCCCTCTGCTTGAAATGACCTCAGAATCTCCTCTGCCAAATCATTACCTTATTTGTTTTTAGTAGTTTCCTTTTCATCTTTTAAGATGTTAGCTTTAATTTCTTGACTACAGGAATTTTTCTCTTGCACTTGCCTCATTTTTTTTATGAACATTTCTTAGGCTCTTACAAATGATGCTAAATTTCAGCAGTGTTTGCCCTTTGGGTAGCTGTTGAGACCACTTTTAAAAATTGGGACTTTCTACACAGATCATTTTGTTTAGTGGCATTTTCTGGCGGCTGTTCTGGAAGAGTTGGTGGCATTTTTAATAAAAACACTGTACACATGCACTTCACCACCAGGTGCTGGGTAGGTGGACCAAATTCTCCCACTGGATGAAAGATTGGACATGTCTGACAACAATTTCTGTGATTTCCTAAAGACTTATTAACCATATATATATATATACACACACATACATGTATATGTGTGTATATATATATATGTATATATATGGAGAAATGTATAAAAACTAATAAATAAAATAATAAAACTAATCTTCAACTCAAAACCAGAAATGCCACCACCCTCTCCCTAAGACAATGGTCTTTTTTAAGGTTTGGAATGTAAGATGATCTGGTTGTAGCTTCACTATTTCTGTTTCATGAAACAATTTATAACTTTGTTGTAACTGATCATCTTTCTTGCTCTTGTCCCTCTCTTTTTTAAAATTATTTTCTAAAAATTCTCTTATCCATTATCAATCCCGAAGTTCAACAGCAAAATAAACCAGAGAATGTTGTAACTGTCTTTCTTCTGTGCTGAGTCTTAATATTGGAGGCAGAAAATTAGTGGTAAAGATAATGAAGGGATTTCATTGCTTCTTTAGCTTGATTAAACATCAGATAGCTAAAGGAAATGAACAGACTAATGCTGAAAAAGATTGTGTTAACTTTCTCATAGTTTTAGGATTATAAAACAGTAAATAATGGAATATGTGCGTTTTTCTCCTGAATAAATTCCCACAACTAGTGGGAATTAATCCATTAATGTTTTTTTAATACATTTTAATTCTATACTTTTTATACATTTAAATTATACCATTTTTAATTAGTGCATTAATTTATTATTTTTATACATTTCTCCATATATATATATACACATATATACATGTGTGTATATCTATATACACACATATATATGTGTATATATATATACACACACATATAGAGAGAGATATATATATTTTATATATATATATATATATATATATATATATATATATATATATATATATATATATATATGTGGTCAATAAGTCCTTAGGAAAACACAAAAATTTGTTCTGGAAATATAATTGCACAGGTAAAAGCAAAAGAGGCGCATGATGAGAACACAAATGTGATTTTTTTTTTTGTGTGTTTATTCTGCTCTCTGAGGTACCCAGCTAGGAGAGATCAAACATGGAGAAACTGTCACAGGAGAAGAGCACTCAATGCTCAGCTAAGAAAGCAAAGTGAAAAGATTGAGAACTCCTGGGCCTTCTGTGGAAGGACAATGAGAATGGAAAAATGGGACAAGATGGGACTCAACAGTGCTGTCGTAAAATTCAGAAGCTAAATAATCAAACTACTTCTGTAGAGTTTGTATGGTTTTGGCCTCTCTCCAGGGTGTGTTGGGAAATGTTAGAAATGCCAGAATCAGTCATTTTGCAATACAGATTTTTATCTGTGTTTATCAGGAAATCCTGTTGGCTCATGTCAGTTTTTCCCTTAGATCTGCTGCTGTCCCTATTAGTGAGAACAGCTTTATTAGATAATTGCAAACACATATGGGGATATTATTCTGATTTAAAAAACTCTTGCTTGGATTCAGTGCTTATATTCTTGTTCAGCACATCAGCAAGCTGTCTAGCTTCAGATGAGGTTGTTGTTTGGTATTGATTTATTTAAGTTTCTGCTACTCTTGTATAGATCCTGGCTTAATTTCAGGCTAATTTGGTTTTAACTGAAATTGATGAAGCAGCTGTTTAATATAAGCTGATAGAAATGACTGCTAAGCTAGAGATGTGCAAACGTCCAAAAACCCAAGAAAAATCTCAAAAAGCTTCTTATTATGTGTGCATTTGAAGTAATCTTTTGAGCTGCTGCAAAGGGTGGGTGCTTTTTTCATATTGTCAACTATAAAAATACAGAGCTTCAGATAAAATTGTGAAGATATAGCTAAGAAAAATATCAATGCACAAAGATTTTTTTTGCTGAAAGATAAAAATAGACCTTAACTAGTTATATTGGTGTGATTCTGTGAAATGTAGGGACTCCTACAGATGGGGGATCCTGCCAGGGGTAGGATGGGGACAAGTGGTTTTCTACTCCTGTGTTCTCTTTCTCACAGTGAAGAATCCCAAGTGCTTGTTGTTTCTGGTCTGCTTTTCTATTTATGAATATTTAATATTTCAAAATAATTTTTATGGGCTTTAAAGGCCCATCCAAGAAACTCCTGGCCCCTGAGGTGGTCCTTAAGGAAGGGCCTTACTGTAGAACTCCTAGAGTGGGCAGGGGGAGGTCTGGAGGGAACTCCCACTCTCTCCCCAGAGGCAAGATCAACTTTTAACTATTTTTCTCATGCTGCCTGGTTATGTTTTTCTCATTTATTATTTGATGATGCTCCCTTTCACCCCTGGAAAGAACCCTTTAAATGTTTCAGAGGAGATAGTTTTTATTTCCCCCACTTCTTCTTTTGTGTTTTCTCTTCTCTTTACCCCTGACTTAGTTACTGCTTCAGTAGCTGAGGGTCTCTTGGAGTCAGATTTGAATCCTGTTTTCCATATGTGGGTAACAAAAATGGCCTGTACAGCAACTTTTTAATAACTTTTTCCATTATTCTGTATACTAATTTTACCAGTCTCAAATATATAATGAGAGAGATAAAGTCTACAGATAAAGCCAAGCCCCTACTAATCTCTTTTCACCACTCAAAATTCCTGCAGTCAAAAGCAGGCTACATAGAAGCAAAACCAATTCCAATTTATTTTAATGGGAATTCAGGATTTTCAGATTGTGGCTGATTAGAACTGCTCCTGATACCAATTCGTTGTAAATTATTCTTGTTTTGCATAACCCCCAAACATATTAATTTGCTACTTAAAACTGCTGCTGCCTGCTGCTAACAATTAGATAACCAGGCTGTCAGTCCAAGTTTTTCCCCACTGAACTTGGCAGGGTTTAAGTGGCCCTTTTCTGCCTCACCTCTGGGAGTCCATCCCCAAAGAGCCAATATTAAATTTAGCAAAAATGAGGACTGAATAATCACATGGATTCTGAACTGCTCATCCAGGCCAACTCTGCTCCTGCCTAAGTTGGAACCGTTTCAGGAGCACTTATGAAACTGAGTTATTTTAGTAGGCTGGAATATTTGGCTGTGAAAATAACAGAGTAATTTTTTCTTGTATGTTGGGAGGGACATCACTTAGGTATTGCACACAGCTTCTACTTTTTACTTGGACTGTTGTATCTTAGTGCAAATGAATGTTGAGGTAGTAGACTTATTTGAAAAGAAAAGAAATTAGATGACAAAATGCTAAATAACAATTTTTAGACTCTCCTCCTAATGTTATTTCATGATTGTTTTCTACTGTTTTCTTTATATCCTTAAATATTTCATTCCCTCTGTTGATGATCCTGTAGCTAATTCAATTTGGTATTTGTTTACAGGCTTAATTTTCAAATTGTTGTGGTTGTACAAAACTTTTCTGGGGCAGAAATTACCTAATCAAAAGTAGCCCTTGGAAGGGCTATGAGTGTCTGTTTTAGACCTTTTTTCAGCGAAAGTTCTCTGTAAAAACACCCGAAGAAGTTAAGGGGTAGAAAAAAAATGGAGAGGGAACTCCACTGCATCCTTTCCCACATGTTTCAGATGCAGGGGGAAAATGGGTTGGGTTTATTTGGTGATTGCTGCCATTACAGTTTCCTTAAAATGGTTGGTTATTAACTATACATGAGGAATCCACCATGGATAGGCATTCCTAATTTCTAAGGGATTTTTTTTCCTTCCTTTGCTACTTTGGAGATTTTGTGATGCAGGTGCAGAGGATTGGGATAGTTGCCTTAAGCTTGTGAGGTGATTCCTTTGATAACCAGGAGTTTTAGAAGAAAGGAGGATTTTTTAATAGAAAGAAGTTGTTTGTTTGTTTTTTTTAATAGAACACAGTCCTTTATTACTAGATGAGCTCTAACCCTTATGCTGATTTTGTTGTGCCATAGATATAAAATATGTAGAAATTATATAAAATTATGTAGAATGAGTATTTTACTGGAGGCTTTTGGAGAGTGCATGGAGCAGGGGGCAGGAAGAGATTTTCAGTATTAAATGCCAATCTAGGATTTTATAATGTGATATAAAAACCTGATATTTTCAAGAGGGTTGAAAGAAATGCTGACAGCAGTTTCAGTTATTGAAGAAGTCATGTCTGTAAAACCAACTTTCTTTTCAGGGCTGACAGTACTGTAGGTATACAAAGACTGACAGGTACAAATCATCCTAAAAGCCACAGGTCTGGAATTTTTGCCCCTGGCTGCTAAGCAGCTTAATGTGAAAGGTGAATTTATATAATTATTTTGCCCCCTGCAGATTCAGAGATTCAGAGTGAGAGAATTGTAGGGTGCATAGGAAGTGCTCCACGTGTCCTTCCTCCTTCATGCCTGTAATCATCCACTGAGTTTAGAATTTGCTGTATCTGTCAGGTATTGTTAATAAATAACTAAATATTTGAGGATTCTTGCCTCAGGTATGGGATATTGAGATAGAGCTGGAAAAGTGTTGAGTGATGAGCCATCCATAATTTTTAACTCATAGTTAAATCATTGATGTTTATTACCTGCACTTCTAGTTCTAAAAATATCACTCATATCCCAATGTCAGTGTGATACTAGAACAAATATTTGGAAATTAGATAAACTTCATGTTAGTGAAATGCTGTAAGGTCAAAAGATATTTGGAGAACAAAACATTTCAGTTAATGCCAGGGATTGACCGAAACAATAAAGTTCTTTTATTTTCATATTAAGTTCTTTCAATCTCCCTGAAAATCTTCCTTCTTCCTCCACTTCTCTGCAAGATACTAAATTTACACTAAAACTAGAGTTTTTAAAAACTGCTGAACTTCTCATTTTATTGCAGTAAAAGCCTCTTAGAGCTAAAGAAAGGCCAAATTGTTAGTACTTTTGTGTTATCAAAATGTAGCAGGGGAAACTATCCATAAAATGTTCACTTTGTAAAGACTTCACTGGATTTTTGGATGCAGCTTATGTTACACGCCAAGAGCTCTGATGGAAGGTGTACAAAGTTATATATAGTGTGGGAAGAAAGATGACTCTACTTACTGTTGTTAAAAAATGCCCAACAGATAAAGCACAAGGAGAGTGCTACCAAGCAGGCAGGGCAGAAATATTCCCCACTTGGAGGGTAACAGGGAGGACTAATCTGATTCAAGCCAAATTTACAAGCATTGCCTCACTCTTTTCTAAACTGGGGCTGTTGGCAGCTGTTAAATCAATTGTAAGCATTACAGCTCTTAAGTTACATTATTCATCAAGAATAACAAGCCTGCTTGCTGCTTGCCTCTTTCAAATGCTTGCTGCACACATATTTAACCCAATCTTCACTGCAGCCAAGAGAAGAAGTGGTAAAAGGGCAAAATATTCTTTAAGAGTGAATCTTAATGCAGGAGAAAAGTTTTCCTTGTTAGGGAACTGTTAGAAAGTGCAAATAAGTGTCCCAGTTCACAGCTGGGCCTGAACACAGCAGCTCAGAATTCCTGTCCCAAGGGGCACAGAGCAGCAGGGAAGATGGTGATGGTGCTGGGGCAAGCTCCCTGTCCCTTGCACTGCTGGCCATGCCTTGCCCAGATAGGGCTGTTCAGTATTTATTTAGCAGTGCTGAAGGAGGGTCACTGTACAGTTAATCTATAAGGGGGGAGCAAGATAAAGTAAAGGGCTGTGTGTGCCATGTCCTTGGCACCAGGTGGGGATGTGAGGGCTTGATGTGAGGTGCTGGATCTGCAGTGCCAGGTTTGTAAGTGTGGGAAGCTGTCACAGCCTCACTTTGTGGTGTCAGGGCAGCAGAACACAGCACTGATGGCATTCGTGTTAGTGGGAGATCATTTCAGATTACTTGGGCTATAATGGGACATTTTGCTAATGCATTTTGACAGTACCTTCAGAATACAGTTACACTTGCCTATCATAATCACTCCTTGTATGTTTCTAATCTGACACACAGGACAAGCAGCAAAGAGAGGAGGAAGGAAAAAAATTTAAAAATGCTTTAGTGACTTACATGGACATTATTACTATTACATTTTAACTGGATTCCTGTCTGAAGCGCAGAGCCTTTTATAGAAGAAAAACTGTCCATAGGATGCTCACAGCTGACATACACCCTTATTCTGTGGGTTTGGTGGGGAAATGAGGGCTCATGAGCTGCTGAACCATGGCTTTGCAGAAAAACACAGTTTAAGGAACAACTTCTAGGGTTATCTGCTAGTCCAGGGTTATCCCAAGCTGAATCCTTGTCTGCCTGTGGTAGGCATTTCATCCCAGCACAAGGCTGGGAGCTCCAGCTGTGGCTGGAAAGCTTATATGGGATCTCACCAGTCTGCAAAGCTTTTGTGTCAGGTGTAGAGATTAATGCATCAGCTCTGGGCTCTCAAAAATGCACCTGGTTAGTAGTGAATGTGAGATGTGTAACTGCTTAGTCAAGGACAAACCTTTTTCCTGTTCTCCTCTCTGTATTGGCTTTTAAAATGTAGTATTTAGTGAAAAAAGTCTCGATGTGTGTGCTACAAACCAGTTGTCCCAGTCAAAGTTCTATCAATAAGCAGGAAATTATTTCTGTTATAACTTCAGTTTTCAAGAACAGATTTTCTTGACTTGATTGCTTAAAATTATTTGGGTTTATGTGCTGTTTTGTACCATTTGCATCAGTTTAATGTGTACAGCATTCTTTTTATCTGGATTCTTTCTAGAAACTTATCCTAGAAAGAAGAAAGACTTTTTTATTGTCTTGAGATTTGTTCAGAAAAAGTAAAATAGATCTTTTGGAAACAGACTTGTGATCTGAGTTTTGCTAAGCAAAGTAACCAGATGGAATTTGACTTCCCCATTTCCAGGATAAAGCACAAAAGTTATTTCAGCTCCGCTGCAGAGTGCACAGCTCAAACCTCTTAGTAAACTCCAAAGAATTCTAGTGGGAGTAGTTGGGAATATTCCTAGTAGGGAAAAAACCCTACCCTATTCTGCATCAGTTGGTCCTGATAGATACAGAATGTCAAATCTCATGGTGGATTCCCTAAATGCTTCCATCTTTTGAGGTTTTGGGTGTCCTTTCAGCCTCCTTGGTTTCTGCTTTTGAATGTTAAAGTAAAAAGTGGGAAAAAAATTAATACAAAACCAATGTTGTAGTTAAATCCATGGTGTTTGCAATATTATTCCTTCACTCAGAAAATGGCATGATGTCTATATAGTAAAACCTTTCACATAAAAGCACAGAGTCATGAAAGGCATTGTAATGCTGGTTTGTGATTCTTTTCCCCATAAAGTCCAATGGAATTGCAAACTGGACATTTGGCATTGGATATCAGCACACAGTATTATTTGTTAGAAAAAGCACAGAGCAGAACAATGCAAACTTAGTTTCCTGTCCCTTCTGATGAATTTGTTGCATTGAGAAGTGAATGCTGTTGGAGAATATTGAGTTCTTGCTTCTGTTACTGATTGTAAGGAAGGATTTCATTCTGTAGCAAATACCCTGTAAAATGCAATACATCAGATTCTTTGTTTTCTAAACTGCTGAGATTCTGCCCCCCTTGGATTCACACAGGTAGCAGGCAAGTGACTAAAAATGCTGAACTGTGGGATTTTTTTAAAAATTACATTTAATTGGGTTTTTGTTCACCAGATAACTGCTTACCCTGCAAACCCAGACATTATTTATACATGCACACAAAATGCATGTCAGGTAATTAAGAAATTTATTTTTAAAAGGAAAAATACCAAGGTAGAAGAGGCAAAAGCTAAAGCACACGATGCAGAAATGCATTTGAGTGTTCAGATAGTTTTGCAAAAGCCTTTCTTTTCAGCTGTGAGAAGATTGTCAGCTCACAGATGTCCCCAGGGGCTGGAGCTGTTTAATTTTCAGGCTTTCTGCTGGAAAGATGAAAATGCAGTCAGTGAAAAAGGCACATGAAGAGAAGAGGATGTTCTGACAATGATGAAGCTGTAATGTTTTGGGTCTTCTGTTTAAAGTTTTTCTTTGGCAATCACTGAAACCTCTCTGCACATGACAATATCTGTTTATATGTTTAATGGCTTTAGATAAAATCACCCTCCTTTTGCCAGATTCTGACAGCATGAAGATATTTGGAGGCTGGTGCTCATGGCTTAGGTCTGCATTAGCAAGGAGTGTGGCCAAATAGGAGCATTCAGCAGTTGGAATTAAGGACTCTGTGCCAATAGCATGACAATTTAAACATTTAAGTTTCACTTCAGAAAATCTCTATCAGGTCCTACAGACTTCCTGTAGCAGGGAGAACATCTTACAGTATACCTGGAATATATATATTTGTATGGTCTGGACACAATTTATGTTGCAAATCATATGACAAGAGGGGGAGAAATGAGATTTTTCTTTAAAAGTGTGGCTACAATATTTATATGGATGCAACCATTAAGTGGCATTAACAGCATCACTAGCAAAGCAATGGCTGTTTGCTGTACACTGCTACAAATTACAGCCATTTTTGATACCCTAAATTATATCCCAGATTTAATGACAGTGGCTTAAACCTTAGGAATTTTTTCCTACCGGTTTAAGTGCCTGCCATTGCAGCAGCATTTCTCTTCTTAAAAGCTTCCCTCTCCCAGCACCAGCTCTCAGTGAATTCAAGAAGTCATAAGTCAGTGGTTGGCAGTGAAAGTAGCACTGAATAAGGCATAGGCACACAATTTCAGCTTCAATTTTAGCTTTACAGCTCCTGTTCATATCAGTGCTTAAAAATGTGAACTTTGGTTTTGTTTTGGGTGGGTTTTTTTTTGGTTGGTTGGTTGTGTTTTGGAAGGGAGGACAGTAACATATCTCCAGTGTTTGCTTCCTAAAATTTATGTGCCACTGGCCATGTCTTGCCTCCAGTGGTTGAATTCAAAAATGTGTTGAAATTGGGAAAAATAAATAACTTTGAGGTATGAAAATTTGTGAGGAATTAATGTATAGACATTCTAGTCACTGGCCATTAACAGCCATTTTATTTTTATTTTACCAGAATCTGGTATATTTAGTGTTGTGACATTGTCATATTTAAGCCAGGCTGACAACTAAGCCACTCACTCCCTCTCCCTTCATGGGATGTGGAAGGGAATCAAAGGAGCAAAGTGAGGAAACTTGTGAGCTGAGAGAAAGGCAGATTGGTAGGGAAAACAAAAGCCAGGCACAAGGAAAAGAAAACAAGGAATTGATTCCCCACTCTCCATCAGCAGGCGGGTGTTCAGGAAGGGTGGGATGGAATATTCCTTTGCCCAGACTGGGTCATCTCTCCCAGATGTGTCCCCTCCCAAATCTTTGTGCACCCCCAGCTTGCTCAGAAAAGACCTTGACACTGTGCAAGTGCTGCTCAGCAGTAAAAATACAAAATTATAAAATCTTGGTTGAATTATCAATACTGTTTCAGCACAAATCCAAAACACAGCCCCACAGCAGCTACTATGAAGAAGATTAATCCAACCCCAGCCAAAAGCAGCATTAGAAATAGATTGTCTTTTTTATGTCAGTGGGCTGCTTTTGACAGGTATCAAATTAATAGCTCAAAAATCCAAAGTCCTCTTTTTTACCAACAAAATAAGTTCAGCAAGGGTGTAAGGAACACAAGCTTCCCCCACACTGCTCGACAAATGTGCCTCAACCCTGACCTGAGAGCAAGCCTCTGAGGGAAAAGGCTTTTGTTAAATTTCTTTTCCAATTAATTTGACAGCTCTGCCGAGACTCCTAACAAAAGTACTAATTCATGCAAATTGCAGTAGTGGACCTGTGTCATCGGGGAGCTGGGCTGGGCGCTCTGAAACATCACACAAGCCACCAAGGCAGCATTTTGATTAGAAGGTGACACTGGTTTTGGAGCCTATTCTGCATTAATTTTCTCCCAGGGACAGCAAAAGATTCCTGTATGTGCTAACAGAGGTGGGAAGCTGCAAAAGAATATTCAATCTCAGTAAATGCATCATCATCTTCCCTCAATCCCTGAGAGAAAATTTATACCTTTTATATGACTGAATTAACTGTTTTTAACTTGGGATCTGTGCATTGGCACACTGGGAGAGATGTTCCATGGATTGCTCAAAATAAAAAACAAAACCCAAAACAAAACAAAGAGAGCAAGATGTAATCTGTAGCCCAATATATAAATCAATTTTTTGCCATGGAAAAAATAAGAACATTTTCCACTGTATAAATGACAGTGTAGAAACAGATGGGTATGATCAAAGGATCAGAAGGTACTCCTGTAAAAGCTGATTGAAAAGTTTCTGTTTGTTCATCACAGAGAAGATAAGCTCATGGTAGATCTTTGTAAGATGAGGAATGGCTTTGAGAGGACATATCAACAGCAGCTGGTCTTCCTGTCACATAATAAAAACCAAGGGTACGTTGATTTGGTAAAAAAAGGAACAAATTTGAAGGTAAATGGAAGGAAACATGAATTTTTGTATTTTACATCAACTACCTAAACTGGAGCAGAATGCATTGCGACCAATAATTTGCAAAAAACCCCAGATATTGGATAGTCTGCATGAAGGACAGTACAATGATGATTAAAATCATTGTCTTTGTTAAAAAATAAATTAACAGATATCTCTGACCCTATATTTCCAGGTTTTTGAAATAGTATTTGGGTTGTAGGTGTGAGGTTGAAATAATTGGGGACTGCAAATGGTGATGCTCTCTTGGCATTCCTCTTGCACTTCCATGTGGTGCTAACATTAGATGTGAGATGGGCATTGGGTAAGGATCTGCATAGAAATTAATTTCTTCTTCTTTATTTATAGCATCTTTCCTGTTCTGAACCTGTTCATCTGGCCTGCTTTGGGCACAGGGAAATTACATAAACAGCCCCAAGCCAGGACAGTTGGTTTTTTTACTCATTAGCTAAATCTAGCTGCAGGGATTGCCAGGCACTATCTTGATTTTTCTGCTGGGCTGGAGGGGAAACACCTTATCGCAAGCTGGTGGCCTGTGGGACAGGAGCTGCCAGCTCTGTTTGCTTTACTCTGGGGGGGATCGGTTGTTCTTATTTTGATTTTTTTAGAGTTTTGACATAGAGGGTGGAGGTTGAGTAATGAGTAAACCTGAGCATTGCCACAGATTTCCCTTTGTGGCTCTCTCAACCTAAATTAATTTTTATTTAAAATTTACTGTTTGAAGCCATCACAGTACTATGTCTGGTTTCCCTTTGAGGAGATCCTAGTGTAAGTTCAGCTCAGGGAAAAAGCATTTCTTTGCTTTTTATCCTTGCCAGCTGATAATTTAACATTCTTTATGTGTGTATTTATACAACCTTTTCTCTTTTACTTTTCAAGTTGGTTCTGGTGGGTTTTCCTCTGGTATTTCTTTAATTTAGATTTGAAATTACAGTTCTTCTTGAATTAGCAAGTTCTTTTTCATCTCTCTGCAGATTAAGAGTTTTTATTTAGAAAACAAAACATGAAATTGCTTAGTTTGTTGAAATGCTAACTTCATATATCTCAGTGTGTCCAGGCTTTGAGTTAGGAAAACCTCTTGTTAAGGGAAAGCAAAAGCTAGTGCTTATAAAGATGAATTTTTGTACTTCACATCAACTACCTAAACTGGAGCAGAATGCATTGTGACCAGTAATTAAAAAAAAAAAAAAAAAAAAAAAATATATTGGATAGTCTGCATGAAGGACAGTACAATGATGATTAAAATCATTGTCTTTGTTAAAAAATAAATTAACAGATATCTCTGACCCTATATTTCCAGGTTTTTGAAATAGTATTTGGGTTGTAGGTGTGAGGGTGAAATAATTTATATGGCAATTTATAAACATGGGTTTATTAAATTCCTGTTTAAGGAATACCTGTTTAAGTGATGCCTGTTTTAAAGGTTTAAATACCTGCTTAAATGATCCACTAAGATTTCTTTTCCCCAAAACTGCAGAGAAGCCTCAATGGCTCACACATTTTGAAACCAGGTGCTTGCATGCCCACAACCTCTTTGCTGTAAAGCTGTTTTAGGTCTGCAGTCTTTGACATTGCACTTTTAACAAGACTGCTGGCAGCAATCCTGGCTGAAATGCACCGCACAAAAAGAGACACAGAAGCCCTGCAAGGCACAACATGCAGCTATTACAGACTTTGGTTTTTTGGTGGTTGAAAGGTACAGTGTTGATCCCTGGGGACAACGCTATCTCTTATGTACATATAATTAATATGTCTGCCAGTAACAGTTATTAAACAAAGAACAGGAATTGTTTCTGCTGAATAGCTTGACCTGGGAGTAGAGCCAATTTAAGAAGCATCTGATTAAAATATGTTAAGGTCACAGATCACTATAAAATATGAAGCAGGAGGAAAAAGGCAGAAATTAACTCATGAGGAAGATTAAATACTACTGTGTTGTGGGTATTTATTTTTGGTTTTTTTTTTGTTTTGTTTTGTTTTGGGGTTTTTTTTTTGTGGTTTTTTTTTTTTGTGCTAGCAGCTTTCAGGTGTAAAAATGAAAAATGCTCATTCTGAGGAGCGTTTTTCTAGAGACATTTCAGTGTCACATTGCACTGAATCCTTGCCCCATGCATATCTCACGGATGACGTAAGAATACAAATACTAAGAACATTTGTAAGTTTTTTTTTCTTCAACAGACAGAATGGAATCCTACAGGCAAGGAGAGAAAGTATATCTTTATATCCTTACCTCTTTCTGGGGATATTCTTACAGAAGTGCTAATGGGGTCCAATCATAACAAAAGCTTTTATCCCTCATTAGAGCATTTCTCAATCTTATTTCCCTCTTCCCTCAGGTGCCAGCAGCACAGCCCATCACAGAGAAAGTCTGTTCTGCATGTACAGCAATAGCCTTTAGTTTTGGGAGCTGCTCACTTGAATGGTGTCTTTTTATTCAGGTCTGCTGACAAAAAGTGTGGCTGAAATTCAGTGGAAATATGAATTAAAAATACAGTCTAATTTTTAGAAGCCTTTTTGGGCTGAGTTGGTATTCAAAAAGTTCCATAGAGGCTCAGGAGAGAGAGAGGGTGCTACAGACATATAGAATGCTATAGAATTTATGGCTTTTCAAATACTAATGAACAACCAGAGCTGCTGAAGGTAGTTTCATTGCTCTGAAGGATTTTGGAGGAAATCTACATTATAAAATTTGCTGGTGAATGGGGTGCCATAGTGAAAAAAAGGGGAAAAGCTGTGTAAACACTTTCAAAAGGAACTGGAGTACAGTTCAAAGATGCAAGGCTGTGTGTGGCATTGAGGTGAGTCAGTAGCATTTTAAGGAAAGACTGGACACAGCCCAGTGCCGTGGTCTCATTGACATGGTGGTGGTAGGCGATAAGTTGGACTTGATGGTCTCAGAGGTCTTTTCCAACGTAACTGAATGTGTGATTCCTTTCTCAACACACCTGCCCAGCCAAAGGTCATCCTGTGATGACCAGGTCCAGCTTCAGGACTTTGTACCTTTTAAAACACAAGCAGATCTATGTCCCCACAAGGACTGGAGGATCTTCTCAAAATCCTGGAAATGAAGAATGGCTCCTGATATGAGAAATAAAAAACTGATTAGTTCAATTAGCTCACCTGCTGCTGCTCAGGTGACAGTGGGAATAGTTTGCTAAGCCCCTTCTAAGAGTGGCCACGTCCATGGGGAATGCTTCCCTGTCCTGGGCACAGGAGGTTTGTCCTGAGTTGCTCCCATCTGTCTCGTTAGTGCACACTCTGAGGATGTGTCATCTGTGCTCTGTACAGGTTTGTGGTTGATTTCCCTTCTTTTTAGATGCTGTGCCATAATGCCTCGGTGACATTTCACTCCTGGGCTGTTTTAATGAGGAGCAGAGGAACAAAGAGAGGAAACAATCAATGGGTGGGTGCTGACCAGCCATGCCATCCACCTCCAGCATGTTGTGATGCTCCAGCCTCGCCTAAAAAGCACAAAAAGCAGAGCTCCTGCAGGGCTGGGCAGTGCCAGGCAATTTTTGAATGAAGTTTCCCTGACCTTGTGCAGGAGATGGGCCCTGTCAAGCCTGGAATGCTGGGGCTGGGACATCCCCAGTGCAGGATCCACATGTTCCTTGGTATTTACAGCTGGGAATTGCTGAGATTGCTCTGTGTGTGGGGGGCTGCAGGACCTGAATGCTAAAATGCTCCTATTTGCTAACAGATTTATATTTTAATTTAAAATTAATTCCAGTTTAAATTAATAATTTAACCCTTAATTAGGAGCATGTTTGCATCCCAAGCAGATTAGTCAAGCTGAGGCAAAATTCACTTTGTTGTAGAAAAGACAATCACATTCCTTTAATCAGTAGCTACCACAGAGTGTTACATGCATTTGTTATCCTGTCACTGAATTAACTTTCTCTGCTCTCTGTCTCTGAGACAGATTCATCAGTTAGAGCTTAAATAAGTTCATTTTCACACAGTAACAAGGACAACCAGTCCTGAAAGTCTGACTAACAGGTGACTCAATGAAGTCATCCTGGCATCACACCCAAATAAAAGAGACTGAAATCAGAATAAATGCAGTTTTAAAATGCTGCAGTTGGAAGTTACCACAGGAGTCACCAGAGCCAACAGGCTTGAGGAGATCTTCCTAAAAAAGCAAAACCAGATAGCCTTGCTGTACAGTTTCTATCACGTATGTAGAAACTCCCAAAGTTTTCCTTGAGTCACTTTTAGTGTGCTAACAGCTTTTTCTTCCTGGCTCATTACATCTGCCTCCTCCTGCATTGTTCCCCATTGTGAGGGAAAGAAAAAATTCTTAGTTTTTGCAAGAAATCGTTGAGTAAAAGCAACTGCTGTTCACAGCTGGTTTCCATGCTAAAATTAGAGATTCTGTGAAGACTTCCTATGCTAATTCCTATGATTTTTTTTCAACTTAACTGAAACCAAAGCCATGGTACTTGCCTCAAAAAGCTATCAGTACATGTAATCCAATTTGCCTGACAGAGAAATTAATGCCTTTTAGAGTAACAACTTTATTTTTTCTCTCTTATATATCAGAATTAAAAAAAAATTATTAGGAAAGGAATAATTATAGTAAGTACATCGACAATATTTTTCATTGACTCCTCCAGTTCTGAGCTTCAGTTTCAAGTGTAAATGCATTTTTTTTTTCTCCTTTGGGCTACAGTTGTGTGTAATCTGAAATAGGTCTGGCAGACAAAGACAGAAAGTGCAAGACAGCCTGAGGGGAAGACATGAGATTGGGATGCCCTTGCTAGGGCACACTGGGACAGCAGGAATCTGGTTCATCCCCTCACTCTGACCATCACCACCTTTTCTTAAATGAGGTCCATGAGTTTTCCCCTGAGGGATGAAAGAGACATTGATTAATGGAGCAATTTCTCTTTACGCCTCTGAATCTGTCTACTTCTAATGCAAGCTTGCTTACTTATGTTAAATTCATTACTTTTATTAAAATACTGGTGGTAGGGTCTTTCTTTTTGGTCATTGCATTAAACTAGCATATATATAATTATTAAAAAATTCTACCGTATAGAATCATAAATACATCATTGCCTCATGTGTGACTGCCCATAAATGTATAAGTGTCCCTTCAAGCTGCTTAAGCAAAACCATCAGAGTTTAATATCTGGTAGCAAGTTTCCATGAGGAGTTTTGATGGAAGTTCTCTGTATTATTGAAGCAGATGAAGTGCAATATTTATTCCTTACTGTGTTTGCTTAGTTATTATTGCTGGTAAGAAGGGGATTGGCATCTTTTCTGCCTGGCTTGTTGTCTCAGGGCTGGGAACAGAGGCAGTAAAGTCACTGGAGGTTTCTCTGTCAGCCAGAGGGCCACCAGATGGGCTTGCTCGAGGTACCTCATGGGGCAGCACGTGGGAGGGAATGGCATTTGAGTCGTGAAAGGCTGCAAAAATAACAGCTACCCAAAAAAAAAACCCCAAACCCAGTTGTTTCCTGCTGCATTTCCTCCTAGTGGAGGGGTGTAAGAAGGACTTAGGCTTCCTTTATTTCCTCCAGTGAAATGGGAATCCCCAAACCCCCTGGCAGCCTTTGAGGAGAGGGGAACACCAGAAGTGCCAGCTGGATGGGCTGTGCAAGGTCGGGCAGATCCACGCTGCTCACACAAGGTCACTTTTAGCAATTCTGCTGTAGCAGACTGTCTGGTGGGGCCGTGCCTCAGAGGCTCAGACTCTGTGTTGTTTCCTCAAGGCTTGCAGGAGAGAATTTGGAGGAGGAGCTGTCTTTGCCAGCTGCTTTGCTGTAGCCTGGAAGTCGGAGGGAGCAGCTGCAGCCAAGCACTGCCATTTGCCAGGGCTGGGGAGTGCTGAAGGGTGGCTGAGATTGGCACTTCCCTGTGAAACCCTTTGTGCTACTCCTGCTGTCCCTTATTGGAGGAGGCTGTCCCCTTTTAGGATGTTTCAGAGAAGAGCAGAGTAGTTGTTCTCTCACCATTCACCAGAGCATTTCACTCAGGTGTTTGGCATTGGGAGCTAACCATCAAACCTGCCTTGCCCAGGTGTTTAGGTTTTGGTGATAGGCAATAACAATACCTCCCTCCTCCATCACTTACAAAGATGCTGGGATATCTGTTCAGACCTTTTTCCCACCTCAGTCTTCCATCTAAAGACTTTAACCCAAAAAAAATCTTTCTTATACCGGTCATGCAAATTCCTGATAGTATCAGGAACAGCTCATTGACATGATCATTCAAAAATGGAAGAGATCTTTCTCTGTTCAGGTTATTTTCCTGATTTTGGCTTGCTTGCTCCTGACCTGATGAACTGAAGAGATGTAGTTTACAATCAGTGTGCCCTTGTAAGAAAATGTTAGCAGCAGACAGAGGATAAAGTTAATTTCTTATGCAGGGTAGGGCCAATGTTTTGGTAAATTAAGCAGAAGAGAAGGATTTTTTATTTAAATTTATTTAATAATTATTATTTAATAATTAATATTATTATAATTAATAAATAAAATTTACCAAAGTTTTGGTAAATTAAGCAGAAGAGAAGGAAAAGGAGTGAAGTTCTCAAAATGAAGCCTAAAAAATGTTTCTTCTTAGTGGTGCAATACACTGTTTTGTTTTCCAGGGGAAATTAATTGCAAATCCAAGCTGATGCATAAACTCCATTCTACCAAGACATTTTATTTCTGTCAGCTCTGATTATGACAAAAATCTATAATTTTAGACCACAAATGTCTGCAAACTGTGATCCACATATGGGTAGGTTCCAGGGCAGTAATCACATGTTAGAATCAAGATGTCCATGGAATTTAAAACTCTATCCCTGTTGCTTTGCAGCCTGTCGAGCTGGGTTCTACAAAGCCTCTGCTGGCAATGTGAAGTGTGCCAAATGCCCCCCTCACAGCTCCACTTATGAAGATGCATCTCTGAACTGCAGGTGTGAAAAGAATTACTTTCGCTCTGAGAAAGACCCTCCATCCATGGCTTGCACCAGTGAGTAGCTCATTCTGCTCGGGGCTGTCATTCTTGCTGCTCCATCTGTCCCTCCACAACAGCTCGCCTGCTTGCTTCCTCTCATGTCCCACTGCAGTCAGCCATCCACTCCCTCTCGTGTCTTCTTGAGTGTTGGACAGGCTGCTGGAAATTGGTGGGCTGGGTTTCTGTCTTTTCTGATTTAATTTTCTCCTTCTTGTACCCTGTCAGACTCGAGAAGGAGAAATAGGATTTTTTTACTGCTACCAGTACTCAGCCCTCAATCCTGAACTGCACCCTGAGGGGACTCTCTATTTATAAGAAAACATGGTTCTTGTTAGCCTAGGTCTGTAATCTAGTGAAATATTGCAGGAGTCTCCACAGGAAATAACCAGAAGAGTTTGGTTATTAATGTTTTTTACTTTTATATTTCTGTGCCCTTGTTACTCCCATTTTTGAGCATCCTAAGGGAGAAAATCTCACTCCCTGATTTCCCTTTCCCAGGACCACCATCCGCCCCAAGAAATGTCATCTCCAACATCAACGAGACCTCCGTTATCCTGGACTGGAGCTGGCCCCTGGACACAGGGGGCAGGAAGGACGTCACCTTCAACATCGTCTGCAAGAAGTGCAGCGGCGGCGGCAGGCTGTGCGAGCCCTGCAGCGACAACGTGCGCTTCCTGCCGCGGCAGAGCGGCCTCACCAACACCACGGTGACCGTGGTGGACCTGCTGGCACACACCAACTACACCTTCGAGATCGACGCGCTCAACGGCGTCTCCGACCTCAGCACCCTCTCCAGGCAGTTTGCTGCTGTCAGCATCACGACTAACCAGGCTGGTGAGTGCCTCTCTGCTCACCTTTGCTTTGTTCCGGGCTTTGTGCGCCTTCCTTTCCTCTCCCTGATTTACAGCATTTGCTCTGTGCCAGGGTAGCTAATTGACTTGGATATTCCCATAAAAGTAAAAGCAGAAACAAGCCCGGTGTGTGTTTCTGTCAAAGAACCTGGCAGCATGACTGTTATGATTAACTCCCAGTTCCCAGTTAATAGTCTCTAATAGCAGGCTCACATGATTCCTTAGCCAGAATGTGTTTTATTAATAAAACCAGATTTTAATAAAACACTCATTTCAATAATCTCCAACCTAAATTACTGTAGTAATCTTAGTGATTAATTTTGATTAAATAGAAGTGAAAAATGGCTTTGATGTTAGATGCATAAAAAGCTAACATTAAATTAGAGAGGTTAAAAACACAGATTTTTTTTTTTTTTACTCCTTTACAAGTTGTCTCACCAACTCTGAATTACTGCCAACATGATGGGGGTGTGGAGCTGAATACTGAATTAGATCGTGGTGTCACAGTTGATGGGGTACAAAAGGGCTGCTCTCCTTCTGTGGAGACTTATTAAAGCCTTTGAGGCCCTGCATGAGCACGGCAGTGTGCCCTGGCTGTTGGATCAGAGCCTTTGTCATCGCTGCACTGTTCTGCCATTTGCTTCTCATTTGACATGGCTCCATATATCTGAAAGTTGGGAACAATCTAGACTCTTCCCTGGCATGTGGTTGGGTGTGAAATTTTTAGGAGCAATGTGTGCCAGTGAAGAGAGACACTAGATGCTGAAATTTCTGTGGTTGTGCTCCATCAGGAGGCTTTGTACAGAAAACATGCATGTGTTCTGTAAGCTTCCTCCCACGTCCTCCCATCCCACACCATGTCCCCAAAATACTTCCAGTTCTGTCCTCCTGAAACCACAGACAAGTTAACACTGTTCTAAGTAGGCATCCTCCTGGTGGGCTGTGTTATTGCAATGTTTTTCACTGTAGAGGGTGTGTTTTCTCCTTAAATCACAGATCAGCTGTAGTGGGAGGCATAAAAATGTGAGAACAGGCTATTTCCTGATCCAGTCACTACATTTCCCAGTGCTCTGGGAGGCTGTCTAGCTGTGCAGTAAGTAGGCAGAGGTGAATCTACCCAATTCAGCCCTGGAACTGGAATTTTCTGTCCATTTAATTTGTTACTGTTATAGCTCACTGTTTTGGATTTTCAGATCAGTGACTTGGAGCATCCTTGTTGAGTTGCCCTCTTTTCTCCTGTTTCTTTGATCAAAGGTGTTGTCTTTCAGCCTGTTCATCACCACAGCAGTTAGAAATCAGCTGAGGACAGTCCACAAAAAATAAACTGTTCAGGATCAGGGAAGTTCTTTCTCTGCAGAGACCTCCTGCTTTGCAGCTGCTTCCCTAGGGCCCAGAGCTGCTGCCTTTGCACTGCAAGGTAGATTTTGATTTTGTTGTGGAACACACAGTACCTGGGATGTGGCAAAGTCAAAAGCATTTCTGGCAATAGCAGCTCTGCTTACTGTAGCCCACAGGCTGCTTAAGGTGTTTATTTTCTGCTTTTATGCATGGTTCATTTATTCTTTAATCACATTTAGGTGATGTGGGTTAGTACAGGCTTAATTGTGCTATCTCTTATCATGCCACTTGGTTTACTGTATTAGAATTCCCCTAGAAACTCTGCAAGTTGATAAAATTAGACCTTCAGTATGTATAAAAGCAGTCTCTTATAGTCTAATTATAAAAATATAATTTTTCTTGCATTCCCTCACTGGTCAGATCAAAAAAGGGATATATCAGAAGCACATTTTTAGGTCTGTAAGGTCTAAAATGCTGTACTGAGAGAGCTTTTCTGCAGCTTTATCCTTAATTTCTGTGTACCATATCCAAATGGGCCGTGACGGGTCACAAATCCAGGTTAGAGCAAGGGGGCCATGGGACAGAGCAAGCAGAAGGAGCAAAATGAAAACCCTGTAGAAGGTAGATGGGAACAAGAGGGTCAAGTCCATGACCCTCCTTTTGCAACAGCATTTTCCTGGCAGCTGCTCCACATCAATTTGAATATCCTGTCTCAAAACACCAACTTTGCATGTGCATCTTCCTGAACTCTTATCCCTTCCATTATTTAGTGATGATTCAGTGTTCATGCTTCCAGCAAAATTATTATTACCATCAAAGTTTTGTGGAAAAAAAAAAAAATTCTGTATTTTCCCAACCTACTCATGCCAATCCCCAAATATTTTCCTTTTTTCCCCCAATACCTCAGTTCTTGATTACATTGATGATAAAATAGATTGTTTTCTTTTGATCACTAAAAGCACACTGTAACAGCTTTAAATGGAGCTTAGTTCTTAAGGACTTAAGGCCCTTTAACACAAGGTCTCAGCAGTGCAACTGCAAAAGGTGGTTGCAACTAAATTCAGCTACAATCAGGCAATGTCAGCACTAAACCAATTCCAAGGAGTTTTGTGCTGTCACATCTCCTGGCATCAGCAGAGGAACAAAGGGGACGTGTTGTAACAAGAGACTCCTTCAAATTCTGTCCTAAGCTCACCACAGCTCTTCCACACAATTTAGGCAGGATGCAGATAGGTGCCAAAAGTAAATAAATTGGAGAATAAAGAGGAATCACTGCAGAGGAAACACAGAAGGTTTTTTGTGGGCTAAATTTCATCTAGAAATGTCATTTTCCTGTAGAAAGTGATGATGCTTCTCAGTTGAGAGACTAAAATTGCCTAACCCTGAGTTTTGGCCTCTCCACAGGTCAGTTGTGCACCTGCAAAAATTTGATTCCTTTCTCTGTCAGAGACTTTTCCTAGAGGAAGCTTAGAGATCAACCACCCCTGCATCCAAAGTGAGGCATCCTATGCAAAGCTACATTATAAATAACAGCAAAACCCCAGATCTACCTTATATCACCTCAAGCTTCCCTGGGCAAGCAGTAGTTTGATTATCTGGAGTCTCCTCCTTTTATCTTTTATACTTCTAAAAGCCAGGAGGCAGAACAAGCCGTGTAACTTGTATAATCATCTCGCTTAACCATTGAACTCGGGCATGAAAAGCCATAGGAAATCAGTTTGTTTAAGGAGAAGGTTACTAGTAAGACACTACAGAGTTTTTACAAGAGGCCAGGCTGAAAATTATTTTTAAAATTAGCTTTTGAACAAAAGCAAGGTAGAGATAGAGAAATTAGGATAATTAGGAGTGTTGAAGAGTTTGCAGTATCTTGATTTCCCTGTGCCATTGAAAATTCCAAGCCGTATGTTAATTTTAGCTTCGAGGGATAAACATTTCCAATGGAGAAAGAACCAGTCAATTTTTCAGTCCTGTTTTAAGTAGAGACTTCTGTGGCTCCTTGGAAGGTTTGTTAAAACCTCCTCAGAAACAGAATTTTATTTGCCTGAAATCTCTGGCTTCAAGGGAATAAGTTCAGCCCCAAGCTTTCTTTCAGTGTATGTATTTGATTATTTGCAGGTACTTTGATGCTATTTATGTGCTCAGCCTGCACTGCACTGTCTTCAGCAGCTCACAAATGATGTGTGATGCTCCCTGTTTAAATAAAATCCATATTTAGAGAGGGTTGTGTGCACTTTACAACCTATATCCCAAGGCAAGTCCCTTAAGTAGATCTGTCTTCTAAGAGAGACAATTTGAGAGAGGCACAGATGTTTGGGGGATGATATATTTCTTTCTTTCCCTATGGCCCTTATAAAAAGGACAAGAAGATAGACTTATTAAAAGTGAGCTAATGACATGATGTAGGGAGTCTCTGGTTCACTGACTGTTATTACAGCTGTGCCCCATTACGTACTGAATACCTAGGACATGCTTGTTTTCCTGAATGACATTTATCTTTTGAGTTTCAAACATTCCTGGCATAAATAAAGATTTTACGCTCTTCAAATGTGTTTTACAGTTCAGCCCAGAGGCTATTCGAGGATCATTTTAACTCAATAAAACTCCTTTAGGGATATAAAAGAGAAGTGTTTTAACAATGTCACTCCATGCATAGCCTGTTATTAGCTGGAGATGTTCTGCCTGCAAAGTCTTTGATCCCTTTTCCCCCTGAATGTCAAGGAAGCTCTGCCAAGGCTTCAAAGTCTGTGACACACACTGGGCTCTTCAGTCCTCTTGTGAATGCTCCTGACCTGACAGAAAGTTCACAGGTGAAGTTTGTGGCTCAGAGAGTTTTTCCTATTTCAGAGCTTTTAGTTGGTTTTTCCACAGATCACAGTGAGATTTTATTCAGCGCTCAGTGGATAATGGTTTTCTTTGCTTGCTTCTGTTAGTCTTCCTCATTTAGTATCTTAGTTTGGTGCAAGAGTAAAAATTAAGAAATGCAGGAAAGGAGGATGCTTAGTCCTCTGTTAAATAATAAACCTTAGACTTCTGTCTCTCACTGTTATCTGTGCTGTCATTCTCAGTAATCACTGAGGGAAATTGTGTTCCTCTTGATTGTAAACACAGCTATCAATTTGCTTTCTGAGGCAATTCCCTCTAGGCAATTTGCAAGCTGAGGAGAGATGGGAAAAATTGTTTCTTTGGGTTTAGGGACTATTCCTGCAATATGAACATATAAGTGTCAGCTTCTACAGCAAAAAGAGTCTTCTTTTTAGTAAACTTTATCTCTGTGTATATTAAAAATGCTTTAAATCAAACAAAAATATTAAATCATCTCCAAATCCAAAAGCATGTCAAAGATGTCAGCACCTTTCAAGTATTTTCTGTTAGAGGTTCTTTCCTGATGAACCTCCACAAAAGCAGCTGTTCCAAATGACAGGGCAAGAAGTTTGAGAAATGTTGTTTCTTTTCTTATTGGAGCAGGTGGAAAATACTTACTGACAAACCAGTTCAGGAGCTCTTGGTGATTACTTAAAAGCAGAGAAAATATTTTGTCTCATAAATTATTTTTTTGAGGGCAATTGTCTTCTCCAGTTTTGGATAATGACTTTTTCAGAGATAGTTCTTAAGTATATGCATAGGGTTTCTCTGGTTGAGGAAATAATCAAATTATCACAGAAAGGGAAAGCCTGCTCAGCACTTGATTGTTGATGTTGTGAGCGTGGTGAATAAATTCTTTCTGAACACTTCAGGAAATGTGAGGCTCTAAAATCCTCTAAGGTAATGTAACAAAGGGGTAGTGAAGGCAAAGAAAAACAGCATATTTAAACTGATAAGGTCTTAACACATTCAGTGAAAAATATGAACTATTGCAAAGTTCCCACCCTCACCACCTCAACAGAGAGCAGAAAGAATAACATTTGTGTTGTGAGTACCTTTGGGATGAATCCTTATGAAAGCACATCCAGCATTTGTCTCCTCTCTGAAATAACAGCTGGGAATGCCACAGCACCATAATTTCCAGTTTCTGAAGCGAGTGCCTTGTGCAGCCTGATCCTCCCCAAATGGACATGGCATTTCCATGACTTATTATACATGTGTTTAACATATGAGCAAATCAAACGTTTTGTTTGCTCTGGGGAAGGCATTTGCTATCTCTTTTAATAAAAAGAGGGAGAAGCAAGAACATGATTGTGCTACACTTAATGGTGTTTTCTTTTAATTTAGAATTTATTTGTAAAAGTGAGACATGATCTCTGATAATCACTTGTCCAGTGACAGCTGCTGCCCAGAAGGTTGCCTTTCTCTGCACTTGAGAGGGAAATCAAGCAGCTGCCTTTTGGTGTAATTCCTGCTGAAGCTGCTTGTTCCCCCCTTTCCAGTTCCCTGCAGTCTTTCTTCCTCAGCACCTGTGAAATGCCTGCAGCCACTCTGGAGTCTGTAGCCACAGGCTGGAGCCTTTCACAGATGCATTTGGGCACTTCTGCCATAATGCAGGCAGTCATCCATCAGAACAGCCATGAACAAACCAGTTTTTAATTTTTTTTTCTGTTTCTGGGGGAAATGTGCCCGGCTTTGTTTCGTCCAATGGCGACCTGCTTGAGTTTGCCTTTGAAGTTTTGTCCTGTTTCTTTCCTTCCACGTTTTGACGTGTGTAAATATGATCTTGGTAACCCTTCTCCCATAAACTGTAAGCCTTTTCACCCCCTTCCTTATGATGGAATCCTACCAGGATCCAGCCTGGGGCTGGTGTGAGGGGCTTTTTGCTGATATGGGATGAGTGAACTCCCTGATGCCTCATGGAAGGCACGATGGACACCCAGTGATGTTACAGAATCAGGTGACATTTTACAGCCCAGGTCATAAAAACAGATTGAGCCTGCTCCAGCTCAAGGAAAAGGTGCAGGAGGATAAACACAGGCACAGTGCTGGTTTAACTACATGTCCTGGAGATTAAAGAGCAAAGGGCTGTGCCTGCACGTGCCTTGAAATGGTGGGGAATTGTATCTGGAGGAGCAGTGGGTAGGGTTTAGCAGGTTTCCAATGAGTTGTTAAAGAGGAACTGTAAAGTGACTCCTGCCTCCTGGGAGGCACCTGGGGACCTTCTTGGAAGGTCCCCATGGGATGGAGCTTGCTTGCTTCAGCAGTGCTTAACAGAGAAAGTGAATAGGAGTGCTGCCAGAAGAGGCTGAAAACAGGACACATCCTGCTTTCTGTGAGCAGGCTTCTGTCATAAACCCCTTTTACACTAATTCACAGAATAGATGCTGGAGATGTTAAAGATTCCAAGTAAAAACACAGGTGTTCACAGACTTCATGTTAGTATGATCATGTCATAGAGGTGTGACATCATTACACGGATGTCAAGTCAGCGCTTGGGACTCTTACAAATTGAGTAGTGGAATTGATGGATAAACCCAAAGATAAAAAGTTGGTTCTCAACAAAAACCAGGTGCTGGGTGGTTTTGCATGAATCCAAATGTGTGTGTGGAGCATTCTGAACAGTGCCAGACCCAGCACCATGGTGAGTTCTCTCCTTTCCTGACTCTGGATGTGGCTTCAGTGTCCTGGAGAAACTGTCTCCAAAGGAGAGATCAGTTTGTTCATTCAAACACTGGTATTTCTACTTGGGATTGCATGATAGTTTTGTGGTTTGTATGCTGGTCGTTAAGACTGGCAGATTTAGGTTTGAGTCCCTGTGGATCCTACTTTGGATCAGAGAATGCAGATTTTATTTTCAAGTTATGATCTTTATTTACCGCTGTTGTTCCACATTACCTCCTGGGGGCATCATAGACATTAAAGAAAATTTATAGGTTATATCAGATTACAGTATTATGATTAGATAATAAAAGCATCAATTTTCTAAAGACAGAAAAAGGAACAAGCTTTCCATTTGTTCAACAGGGCAGAAGTTGAAAATTGAGTAGACCAGTCAATTCTGCTTGGTCACCATCTTTCAGCATAGTTTGGAATATCCTAGGCAAAGCATATTTTACTCTTGTTTGCAAGCAAAAGCTGGAAGTGAGCTGTGAGTCATTTTAGAATTAAATCCTTTCCTAAAATTTAATTTGTGACCTAGAAACCTAAGCCAGAAACAATAGGACTCTAAATGTTTCAGCAGTTGTACACATGTGCCTTCCCAGAGTTAATACTGAGTTCTCCCTGTCACAGGACAGGGAATTTTCTTTCAGTGCATTTATACATCTGTAAGCCAGTCACATATGAAAACAATAACCAAGGAATAAGGAAAAAGTCAATAAGGAAATTTATATATAGCTGCTATTAAACTGGAGGAAAACAAATCATCTGTTGGGGTCAGTTTCAGTGGGAAATCAATTTGAGCAGAGTTTTATTGTCGTCTTTGCAGATCCTTCATGTTATTTGCTTGCACCTTTAATAGTCATGACTGAGGAGGTTTTTACACTTGAGCCTGAGCTCCCTGAATCATTGTGTTTGTTACCTTTTCAACATCCACATTCCCAGTTGTCACAAATGCTACCTAACAACAGTGAGCGCTCAAAGTACATTTCCCCTCTTAGCTCCAGGGAGTTTTCAAGGTTCCTGTTAAGTGCTCAAAGCAGTTAGGCTGCAGTGCCAGACAAATTCGAACCATGTGAAGTGTAAAAATGCCTCTCTGTGCATTGCATGGGACTGCTGAGACTAAAACTCTTCATATATGTCCATACAAGCCAGCTCTTGTTCAAGTGAAGAAGTTGACTGCTAATACATTAATCAAAATATCGATAAAAATTTAAATACCTGGCAGTGCACGAGACATGAGATTCATTAAAAAATCACTGAAACATCTTCTTAGTCTAAGAAAGTACTCCCCTTAAGCTTTACCTTGAGGTGCAAGTTTTCTAAATGGTGAACTAATTTAACCTTTGCATTCCTGTTGATACCTCCATATAGTTTTTAAATTTTCAATTAATCCTAAAAAGCTTCATAATGTCTCATTTTTTGCTAACCCAGAGCGCAAACTTTGTTTTGTCAGTGGGAGTTGCAGATTTAAGATAGAAATTTCATTTTAAATTTTCAATTTAAGATAGAAAAATAATGGAAATTTGATGAAAAATGGCTTTTATAAATATGTATTTCTCTTCCTTTTTGTAGCCTGATATTGAATTTGATCTCATTCTATTGTGGTTATTTAATTCTCTTTAGGAAACTCTTGATTCTCTCTTCCTCATATGGAAGACTAAAGTCTAAGCATTGTTGCACATGGTGATGCCTTCACCTTTTCATGGTTTATAATGTTAACTGCCTTTACTTTGATTTTTCTCTTTGCTGCATTTTCAGACACTTCCAGTTAAATAGTGAAATACAGTAACTGAGCTGCTCCAATGTTACAAAATGGAAATTAAGGCTGACTTCTGTTAAAACAGTATTTAGTACAGAGCTTATTAAGTTTTACATTGTGTTCAGGGCATGTGTACAACAAGAAATTAATTAAATGGTCCAAATGTCAAGTTATTTCTCTGAACTATACCCCAGTCCTGGGCTGGGGCCATATTCATGTTACCTTAACTCTTACTGTATCTTAAATTCATTGATTGCAGTAGATTTAAGCATAAACTTGTAAGTTATCTGAACAAGGTATTTTCTTTAATTGTGTTCAAGTCTTCTAGCACTTTTCAAACCCACCTATCTAACAGGTATAGCAAAAAAAAAAAAAAACCAAAAAGAATGCATTAAAATTTAAAAGTGTGACAGTCCAGCTTGTCACTGAGAAGCAAAGAAAGGTTTTGTGCTGGGAATTTTTTCTATTTTATCTCACCTTGGTGTGGGATTAATGGTGGCTGAAACATGATGTTCCCCTGATTATTTATCTCCCATCCCTGAGCTCATGCAGTGGGATGCTGGTTCTTTCAGACACTCTGGATGTCTCATTTCTGAGCAGCTTTGGGAACCCTAGGGATTAGGGAAGTTACATGAATGTTTTATAATGTTATTGATAACTGCAGAGCAGATGTTTTCTAATAAACTGCTGTGAGATAAGTTACTGGTAGCATCTGCAGAGATGTGTGCAAATGAGCTCAAAATAATTAATACTGTGTTAGGAGAAAGCTTGTTTTTTTAAGTTTGTCTGTATTGGAGCATGCAAGATTGTTTCAGCCTGCCCTGAGAATCTTTTAGAGCAAAATTACCATAATTTATTAGGGGAAAAGCCATTTCTGTTAATCATATATTAATTATTCATAAAATTAGTATTAATTTTACCTTAATGGGAAGTGTTACCAGCTGGGTACTAGGGTTGACAATCTATTCACATTTAAAAAAAAAAAAAAAGAGAGATAAATAGCTTGACTTAAAAAGAAGACATAAAAATGACTTAGGAGAGCATAAAAGCAGCAAGTATGGATATATGAGTTCCCATGGAGCTGGCTACAGCAGGGAAGTTCAGCCTGCTAAGCACTTTATGTTTGGGCTCTGGCACTGGTTAGTGGGATTCAAGTGGAATTGCTGAAGGGTGTTTGTTGCACACGAATTCTCTCTGCTTCTCCCAAATTGATTTTAGGAATTTAAATTCTGGGTAAATTCCTCCTGCTGGAAGAAAAAAAAAATAGCCACTTTACCACTTTATAATCTTTTGTGAACTGTGTGAAATGTGAAAATGCTGTTCAGAGGACATGTTCAGCCTGGAATGAACATGAAAAAGTGGATCCTCCACTCTGTTAAAAGAGGATTTCAATACTTAGATTATGACTCAAGACTAGAAAGTATATTTTGCTGGAAGTTTAGGAAAATCAAAAGCAGAATGAAATTTCAAAAATGTATTTTAATTAAAACCTTTCTTTTGCCTTCATTTTCTTCTTTTTTGTTTTTCTCTTGATTTTTGAAAGTTCTTTTGCAAAAATGAAAACCCAGATAAGAAAGGGCATTGGCTGAAGCATGCAAATACGTAATGTCTGTAAAGTGCAGCTAGTTTTATATGAACAATAAAAGCTTCAGAAGATTCAGCTCATACTAAATTGTTGAGATCAACTCTAGAGACTTTTTATTAGGATAGCAAATGTTGAACTTATAAACAGATTTTATTTAAATGTTAAGATAAAAGGCTGTTTATTAGTAAAAGTTTTTTTTTTGAAATGACAGTTACAACCTTCTGTGTGTGATCTGTAAAATATAATCTGATGAATTTTTGGCCAAAGCCATGGAAGAGAAGCATTTGGAGTGGGAAGTCAACCCAAAAGAAACGAAACTAAATAATTTTTAGAAATTGCACGGCTTTCAGTGAGTCCAGGAAACCCAGACCGGGTCTTGGAAAAACTTATGGATCTGGGTGGTCTAAAACTGAATCAACGTTCAAGAATCTTAAGTAATTATGACTTTTTATGTGTGTGTTTAACATTGATACTATTTCCAAGTTGTGGGTCGTGGGTGAACCTATGGTATGCAATCAGTTGTCATGCCCAACCCTGATCAATGCTCATTAAAAAATTATGTTATTTTGCAGTTTAGATTTTCCTTTTTTATTGATTTTCATTTTCAAAGACATGTGGTGAAAAGAGAAGTGTGTATGGGAGCAATTTTCATCTGGAGAACTTATCAAATAATGATGCCAAAGAGGCTGAATTGTGCTGATGGTTATTCCCAGCCATGAGTACCGGGAGCTTCTTGTACTTAATGTGTCCCAGCACCCTTTTAGACTTTCTTATCAAAAGGCTGGGAAAGGCTAACGCCAGAGTTCTGCAGAGTCTGGTAATGATAATACCTCAGCATTATAACAAACAGGTACTGCTGCTATTTTGCTCTGTATTTTCACCCGCTGAATATATTTCATTGCTTACACTGTAGTAGCAGATCAAAACCATCTGCTGCCTTGCCACCAGTCCTCCTCCAGTGGAGGAGAAAATCTCAGCTCGTTTTCCATGAGGGCAGGGTGCTCCAAGGCAGGAGTACCACGGCTGCAATCCAGCTGCTGCTGTCGGTGCGGGCCAGACCTTTGCTGGGAATGGATGAAATGGAAACCGCACTCTTTGCCAAGAGCTGGAACAGAGATAAACTCGGTTTGCTTCTCTCCCTCCCCTCCTCCCCCTGCCCCCTCTGCAGCTCCATCCCCCATCACAGTCATAAGGAAGGACAGGACGTCCAGGAACAGCGTGTCCCTCTCCTGGCAGGAGCCCGAGCATCCCAACGGGATCATCTTGGACTACGAGGTCAAATACTATGAAAAGGTGGGAAGATCAAAGGGGAGGGGTTTGCTCAGCACTGCTGCGATGAAATCATTGCATCTTGCCTGTGTTAAGGATTCAGAAACACTCAGGTTCATTCAGTCTGCCTCAACAGCACTGAGTGTTGGAACTGCTCAATTTTTGGTGATGAGAACATCAGGAAATACAAAATGACATCCTTGTGATGTCTGCCAAGTTCACAGAATCACAGAATCACTGGGTTGGAAGAGACCTTCAAGATCTCTTGATCCTTGACTCTTGATCTTTTCAAGACCATTGAGTCCAATCCAGCCCCAACACTTCAACTAAACCCTGGCACCCAGTGCCACATCCAGTCTTTTTTTAAACACATCCAGGGATGGTGACTCCACCACCTCCCCAGGCAGACCATTGCAGAACTTTATGACTCGTTCGGTGAAAAATGTTTTCCTAATATCCAACCTGTATTTCCCTTGATGCAGCTTGAGGCTGTGTCCTGTGGTTCTGTCAGTGCTGCCTGGAGAAAGCGACCAACCCCACCTGAGCACAGCCACCTTTCAGGGAGCTGTAGAGAGTGATGAGGTCACCTCTGAGTCTCCTTTTCTCCAAGCAAAACACCCCCAGTTCCCTCAGTCATTCCTCACAGGGAATCCCCAAGCGCATCAAACAAACACAAAGTAATTCAATCAACATTAAATTGCTTTTTTTTTCTTATTTTCTCAACTAAAATTTTGTTTTTGTGCTCTTCTGTCATGCTGTCAGTACCCAAACATTTACTCACGTGCTAGTGTCTCTTCCCTGTGGCACGAGCATCTTTTACATGAAAATTATTTGGAAAATGTTGGCTGGCCTACTGGGCTGGTTTGCACTGTGAAAGTTGTTTCTGTGAATAACTGAATTATTCATAAATTGAAGCAAATTACTAAAGTGAAAAAAACCCTACCTTCTGCTTTTTATAGACATTTTCTTTTATTTACTACTGTTTATTTAGGCATCCTGTAGAGATCTATATTTACAAAAAAAGTCTTTGTAATGGAATGTTTTAAGGAGGTCTTAGTGGTAGAATTGAAAAGACCATAAATTGCCATGGAGATTGAGAAGTGTAGTATTAGCCATTTTTTGATAGATCTGTTGATAGTTCTATTTGGTATATTGCTCCTGGAATTAACAAACTTCGAAAAAAATGCCAGAATTCTGGTTTAATTGAGCATTTGCTAACAGTCTTCATATCTAATAATCAGGCTTATATTTCTTACATACCAGAGAAAATGTAGTGAAAATATCCTCTAAAAAATGCTGTTAAAAATACTCCATGAGTATTCAGTTCATCTTTAGAAATTTTTTTTTCATTGAGCTTTGGAGTGGGACAGTGTGCTGTTGGTAGTTCATGCCTGATCTTCAGATGAAGAAAGAGGATCAGAAGGCTGGATGCTGAAAAGATTTCTCCCAAATTTATGTAATCTGATTTTGGAAATGGTTTTTTTGGTGAGCAGTGGAACCTTCAAAGACCTTGGTAAAAATCTAAACACACTTCGTGGTTATAATGGGAGAAAAAGAAATCCTCCAAAACAGAAAAGGAGAGGTGTAAGAGGCCTTACCACTGCAACCACTGCTCAGCAATAACAAAAATATTTCTGTATTATCAAACCTGTCTGTTTTCATTGCAATTCCCAAGGCCACAGCTAGACACTGTGAAGAAAATTAATTCCACCCCAGCCAAAAACAGCACAGGTGATCTCTTGGGTTTTACTTGCCCCAAAGGGAGAGATTTTTTCCCCTGCTGTGCACATTCAGTCAATTTTAATTAAATCACCAATAAGTTTTATTTGTGTTGGTTTGGGATATTTTGATCATCTTTGTACACCGAAATTGGGATTTTCTGTTCAAGAAAATTGCCATCCAGTGCTGTTTTATGCACAGACAGAGCATGCAGCTCCTATTCCCACCGGGTGTATCCACTCTCAGGGAGCACTTGGTTGTCATAAGACAGCTTTATAAGACAACCCACCAGTCTTAGGAGGCTGATCTTGCACATGTGTTTCTCCCCTTTGAAGTCTGTGATCAAGAGTTCATATGCACCAGACAGTTTTCTTAAACCAGGGAGCCAAGTGCTTGACAATGGGAGCCAGACCATTTAGAGCAAAAGACTTTTAAAAAGTCAACCTTTCTGGCACCAGCGTTTTTAATGTGTGTTCTGCAGGCCCTTGGGGAGTCAGAAGCCTATTGCTCAGGGTTTATGATGGGAAAAAAAATTAAAAAGCAAATCTGTTGTCAGGAGACTTGAATCTATGTATTTTTAAGCTTTGCAAATAGGTTCAAAACTAATTCTCTGATAAACTTACCTGGGGCCAGAGCAGCTCATGCAGAATTGTTACTCTTCATTCCTACACCAAACACCCTTGGAAGATACTGCTTTTCAGTCTGGGATCTCTGAGCATGCTTCCTTCCCTCCTCTTTTAAAAGGAGAGGTTTATTTTCAAACTAGTTCAGTCCATTTGATTTTCTGCTTCAGAAATCATCTTGGTTGTGCTCATCAGAAAATCCACTGCTGTTAAGTGGAAATAAACCCTTCAGAGTTAGCAAATCTGGGTATTTCTCCTACCAGTCATAACTTATCTCCAGACAAGTCATACCTGGTAGATGGTTTATGTTGAGCCATCCTTTTTCATCCTGCTTGTTTTTGATATGTCTTGTCTTCTCTTAGAAATTAAAAAATAGAGCATTAATAGAGCAATGCAGGTCAGCCCAATTCTGTCATACATCTTGTTTGTGGCATTATTTTGCTAAGCTGGTC
This sequence comes from Anomalospiza imberbis, assembly GCF_031753505.1. Classification (NCBI taxonomy): domain Eukaryota; kingdom Metazoa; phylum Chordata; class Aves; order Passeriformes; family Viduidae; genus Anomalospiza; species Anomalospiza imberbis. The sequence goes on from NC_089682.1 coordinate 33,017,262, forward strand.
TTATTTAGGATATTACAAGAGATTTGGAATAAAAATGCAATTTCATTTCTATAAATTATAATGTCTTGTAGTTTTTTCTTATGGATTATTGTCGTAAAATATGTGAAACATATTCAGTTTCTCAAGGACAGTTAATTAACCTGCTTATTTGGGGTTTTTTCACCAGTTATTGCCTTTGTGTAGCCAAAAGAGTAGAGCTTTATATGTGTCTAAAGAAATTATTAGCTACAGCTTTAGGAAACTATTTCAACCTTTGGAATTAATCAGAATGGCCTGGGTTGGAAGGCACCTTTAAGTTCATCCATTTACAACCCCTGCTATAGGCAGGGATAATTTCCACTATCCTAGGTTGTCCAAAGCCCCATCCAACGAGGCTTTGAACACTTCATAGCATGATGAACTGAGTGGCAGTTTTTCAAAAGCAGTGTTTGGAATAGAATTGTATTTTTTCGTAAAAGATTTTAGAGCTTTATTATGAAGCCCCAGTCAACACAAAATCTTCTTTCAGAGGGAGACCATATGGAATTTTTAGGCATTTATGTTACGGTAAGGCATAACATTTTATGTTAAGTTGGTGGAACTAAATGACACCTCAGTTTAGTTCATTCATATAATTCTGTGCTGAATTTTAAGTGTCTCAGCCATCAAAGTGCATAAACAGCAAAGCCATGTTTTTCCCTTGCACAAGCCCTATTCTTTGTTTCCTTCTTGTCCTTGTTCATATAATCATGTTCTCTTGAAGGAGTATATTGTCATGTGAAGGTACAGAAAAAAGCCATCTCTTAAATACCACTCATAAACTATTAATTGTTTCAACTAAATATGTGGCTTACAATTAAATCACGTACACTTTATTAAGATGCAGTCTTCTGCATACAATGAATGAAATTGAGCTGCAGGCTCAGGTTGCTAAAATAGATTTGCTTTTGCCATCGTAGGAATTCTGTGATCAGTGGTTACAGCCAACACAGAATTCTGCACTTTGAGGCTGAAAAAGTGCATTATATTCAAATGCACTTTGTTGCTTTTAAACTCTTAAGGTTCTGGCGTTAAGTGCAGGTGGGCCATGAGTACTCCACAAGACTTGTGGGAAATGTCATATCCATGCAGAGCTCACTTCTGGCAATAAGGGAAGCAGTATCAGGACTGTGGCCTGCTCCCAGGAATGTGTACTCAGGTTTTGGCCTCTCAAGTGCACATGAAGCTGACGGAAAAAATATTTTTCCTTCTATAATATAAGCACTTTCTGTTCTTATCTGGAAAAGGGCAAACCATTCACCCTTCCTGGGACCGCCACTATCAATTTAAAATGTCTCCAATATACGGTTTTTGTAAAAAAACAAAGTGTAAAATTATAAAATGTCACTTGCAAATGAGACACTAACAGTAGTAGAATTTACTTCCCAGCAAAGGTTGTGTCTGGTAAACTATGCAGAAATATTCAGGAAGAAATTGCTTTGTGCATCCAAGTTCTAACTTATCCTCAGAGTGTTTGGTTGAAGTTCTGCTTGGCAAGGACTGACTCTGCTTTTTGTGTATTCCTTCTGCTTATGGCAGCTATACTGCTATATCTCTGAAGTTTTGCTTTATTCCCAAGAAAGATAAACTTGGGCTTTTATGTGGTGTTGCGCTGATTTGATTACTAGTAACATAAAAAATTACTTACAAAATATGTGTGTAAAAAGCTTCCCATAAACTGAGATACCATGACATCCTCCATACCATTGTTTTAAAGGTTTATTTTCCAAGTTCCAGTGTGGATTATTAACAGACAGGGCCATGACTGTGTTTTCCCTTGCACGTATGTATCTGCACCAGAAGGAAATGTTTGCATTTCATAAAAGCAGCCTGAAGCGAGATCAAAATGAATGTCCAGTCATAGCATACACAAAAGATGTTGTGTTTTAAAGACAAGATTATTATGCCTTTGAAATTAAAGTAGTTGCCTACATCCAACTGAATGATGAGATAAGGAAAGCCTGCAAATTACAATACTAGGCCTTTGTTAGTTCAAAAATAAATAATTTTACACAAGCCTGTTAGCTCTTTACAGTGTCTTCCTGTAAATTTGCTTCCCTGAATTTAAAACAGAGAACCTTTTAGAGAAGTATTGGGCAACTCTGAGGAGGTCCAATGCTGATTTCCTTTTTATTTTTACTGTGCAAAGAAAATGGGCCATGGTCAACATTTTTATAGTCATTCTTTGAAGAGTGGGTCCAGCTCACCCTATATGAGGTTTGGACGCTGGATGGTAACTTTTAGGCACAGGCCTAGCTGCTTTTTCTGTTTTCTTGATTTTTTCCTTTCTTTTTTCCTTTTACTGTGATTTCTCATGAGTACAATGTTGAATACTACATGGAGATTCTGGCAATTTTCCTAACTATAGTGTAAATGTTTCTGTTTCTCTTTATCAAAGTACTGCCAAGAACAGGGCATTTAGGCTTCTTTAGCGCCAAAGTGAGCAGTTTCTGATGTTCACCTACTAACCTAGAATATCCTGACTCTATTCCTGCAGACAGCAGAGCAAACACACTAAAACAACTCCAGCCGCTTGAACTTTACACGTGAAGGTGAAATGGCAATGAGTGTGTTGGGTATTTTCCAGCCCCAGAGCTCGTGCATTGGCACTGCACTGTTGTCAGAGTGAAAATGTCAGCCCCTCACCAGCTAATGCAATGCCATAAAACATGATGAGGATTAGGTGAGATCCTCTGCATCCGACGTGCCTTCGCTGGGCTCCTGCTTTCAGCCCGGCAGAATTCAATGGCTGCAGTGTTCTGCACGGTGTTCAAAGTAAAAGGACATCACATGAAATCCCCACCACCTCCAGAATAAAAAAAAAATAAAAAAAAGTTCATGGTGGGGAACCTAAACAATTGAGATTCTCACAGTTTCCCACATGTGTGGCTGCTGGCCAAGAGGTTTTTTGTTTTGTTTTGTTTTGTTTTGTTTTTTTTCCCTGAGACAGTTCCAGCTGCCATATTTAGGAAGCCAAAAATGCTCTTTTGGTACAAGATGGCTTTAGTAAAATAAGCAGTACCTCAGGCCCCAAATGCGTGCTTAGATGTTAAGATTATGTGCTTACAGTGGGACTGAGACATACTTTTATCAGGATTAGCTTTTTACACAGTGTGAGGTGTATCCAAACTTACCAAATTACAAACCAGTCCTCCTTTTATATAAAAAACATTATGTCAGACATAGGTGACTCTTAAGCAGAGAGCTGTTATGAACATAGTCCAGGATTGAGTTCAGTGTGGTTTTGTCCAAATGAGGATGGACACAACTATCTCATAGTTTTTATAGAATAATAGAAAACCAGCCAAATCTGCCTTTTTGCTGAGCTGGGGAGCCCGAATGGGGTTTCCCTTTTGACTGTTATAGAGGTAACCACTGTCTTGTAAAATGTGAGGCAGTAAAAACTGCATCCTGCAACATCTCTGCAGGGCCCTAAAATGTCTAAGTTGGCCTGTTACAACTTCCAGTTCAGTGCAGTAGGCAAATCTGATTTATGTTTTTTTAAATTATCTTTTAATAATTTTCTTGTTGTATTGCAGACCATGGACAAAATGAAGCAAAACCACTTAATGAAATGTCATAAACTCACCATGTCTAGTACTCGATTTACAGCACAATTCCATAGCAAATCTCATGATTTAAGATATCTTGTTAAAAGATGATTGAAAATGAATGTTTGCACAAGCATTTCTTAGGCTACAAATATTCAAAAAATACACCAGTCATCTCCTGGATGTTTGTAGGGTTTTTTTTGTTTTGTTTTGTTTTTTTTTTAGGGTGTGGTTTTAATCTCATAATGTCTTTTTCCAAAAGCAGGAACAAGAGACAAGCTATACTATTCTGAGAGCCAGGGGCACCAACGTGACCATCAGTGGCCTCAAGCCTGACACCACCTATGTCTTCCAAATCCGAGCTCGGACTGCAGCTGGATACGGGACCAGCAGCCGCAAGTTCGAGTTTGAGACCAGCCCAGACTGTATGTATTTGTTCAAATGGTTTTCGCTGACATCCTGCCCAGCTCCTGACTGATCTCAATGGCTGCTTTCACTCCTTCTCTAGCTGAGGAAATGTGTCTCATAACTATTTATGATGTGTCTTTCTTGGTAGCATTGCTGGATAACTTTATGTTTTATCATTAAACTTGAAACGGGCTATAAAGAGTATCCCAGAATTATCACAGGTGGTGTTTTCTTCCATTCCCGACCCTACTTCTACCTCAGGCCAGAATTGATGCCTTGCTAGACCTTGGCTCTTCTGAGGGAGGAAGTGTGATAGAAAAACAAAGAGTAATGTCAAGCCAAATCTTTCACCCTGATTCTGTGTATATTTGCAATATGTTCTGTATTTCATCCCTACTTTTTCCTTCTCCACCCCAGCTCTTATTCTGAAAGGCAAACAAGCTTCATGTTTAAAAAAAAAGTTACAAATTGCTGTTATGGTGACCTGCAGCTTTGGTGTTCTAGTTGAAACTAGAGCTGAAGTCAGGACAATTACAGCAAGGAGAAAAAACTCAGTTCAGAGATAAAAAAGCTAACAGTTTAGAGGTTAATGAGTTTTCTCTGCAAAGTAATGTTAACAACAGAAGGGGAAATGGGAAGAATAGAAATGTGGAAGGAGACAGTGGTGCACATCTCAAAAATAAGTACAGAAGTTACCCAGATGATCAACAAATGGCATAAGTTTGTTCCTGTGTTACCCAATTATCATAACTGGGTGCAGCTCTGGTGTGTAATAGGCACAGATGGGAATGGTGTGATCCTAAAGAGAGGCTCTCTAATCTGTGTGGGCCAGGAATGTTAGCTGGAGACTGGTCCTCACACCAAAGTTCTAAAGCCATCCTGTCATTTAGTGGCAGTCTAAAGGTCCATGCTCAGGGACCACAGGGAGATACCCAAAATAAGGCAGAAAATAGCCCTTATTTTCCCTGTGGACATCTGTGCCTGCATGCCCTGACTTTCCACAACCTTCATGTGGATATTGTCAGGCTTAACTGGAAACTTAGCTCCTAAAAGCACTTTCCATCATACAGAAGGGGAAGTGAAGGTGATGATTATGGGATTTCTTGCCAGAGAAATGTTCCTTACTGAGCATGACATAGAGTATGTATGGCATACATGACATGTATATTTGTGTTTATGTATACGTTTGTATATTAGCATCAGTCTGCTAGCAGTACCTACAATTAGCAAGAAAAATTGAGAGTAGCAGTTACAACTTTAGTAAATTGGCAAAGCTGGCTGGAGTCTTAAGTTTTCTTCCCTTGTATTTATTTGTTTGATGAAAAATTATGTCCTGGATCAAATATCTGCCAGGAGACCAAATGCTGTATAATGATGCCTGTCTCCTATATGCCTGTAAATTCTGATGTCACCAATGAGATGTGAGTGTGTGAGGTTATTTACCTGTTTTTGTGATGCCTTTGCAGCTTTCTCCATCTCCAGTGAGAACAGCCAGGTGGTGCTGATTGCCATTTCAGCAGCAGTGGCCATCATTCTGCTCACAGTGGTGGTCTATGTCTTGATTGGGAGGTGAGTCTGGTGTTTGATTTGCACATTTTCTCCTGTTGCCATGTCCCAGGGGGGCCTTGGTGACAGTGGCACATGGGGTGTCGTGGTGTGGCTGCTTGTTAATCCTCTGTCTGCTGCCCAGGAGCTCCAAACACTTGTCACAGTCAGTAATGAGCCCGCTCACGTTAGCAGTCCAAATCATGCAGCAGTTGTTAAAAAATGCTATAAACACATTCTCAGGCAATTGTAAAATTAAACTGTAGGGGTCAAAAATCAACAAATCCTCTCATTAGCCAATTTCCTCAAATTCCCTGAGAACCTCACATGCCTCTATAGGGCACAGAGAATGTAAATATCATTAAACTTTCAAACAGGCATTTAATTGTGCAGGGAGAACATTCTATTCTGTTTCCACCTGCAGTTAACACATAAAATTCTCCGTATTAATTTTTTTTTCTCTTTGCTTGTAGATTCTGTGGATACAAGAAGTCTAAGCATGGCACTGATGAGAAAAGGCTGCATTTTGGGAATGGCCATTGTAAGTTACTGAAGCCTTTTAATGCTTCCAGATCTGTTGAATTCCTCCCCTAGGTAACTGATATTTTTCAATTAAAAAAAAAAAAAAAGAGCCATACCTCACATAAGGTGAAATTAGGTAGAGAATTATCCCTTCTCTTGTGGGTAAGGAGATTTTCCCCAAACAATTATTCTTTGTTTCAACTTCTTTCATCTGTGTTCAGGTTAGTAATGAGCCAAACATGTCTGTGTTCAAACAATGTATGTGGTTGGAATTGTGTTACTGATTCTGCTGTGCAGCACTGAAATCCAGACTACAACTGCAACTTCCTTGTTATATAAAGTCTAAGAAACATATTTTCCTTTCCCAAAGCAAAATATAAATACATATCTTGATGAACACTAAAGCTACTGTGAAAATTGCTTGCTTGACAAAGTTCACCTACAAATAATAGTGATAATTCGATTCTGGATCCTCTTTGCAATGTCCATAACTTTGTTCCACCTTTGCACAGCAGAGCTGTGGATCCTGAAGGTTGGCTCACAGGCAAAACTCCATTCGTACAACCTCTAAAACACTAAGAAAATAGTTTTGGAGCAGGAGAAGCTGATGGGAAAAGAAGGTGATAGCCTAATTCCTGATCAGGAATGGGAAGATTACTTACTTAGTTTTTCATTTAATCACTGTACTTTGGATTTTTATATCCTTACAGGCAAAGATAATGCCCCTCATAGACACCAAGACAAGAAAATCTTTTTTTTCACCCACATATTTCTTGATGTCTAATGAGTTTTTGTTTAATAAGAAGCAGTAGTTCATCTTTGAAACTGTTTCAGCTCCAGATGAGTGTCCTGCTACACCATGTAAACCATGGTTGAACCATGTATTTCTGTTTTTTTAGCATGTTGTAACATTATTATCTGCGGGCGTTTTTGCACACAACAGTGGCACTTGCTATTTGCAAGAAAATAAATACATTATGCTGGTACCATAATCAGGAGGCCCCTCCCCAAATATAAGTGAATTAACATTTTAATGAGGGATTTACCTGCAGTAGCTGGAAATTAGAGCTTCTTCCCAATCCTTGTGACAATGGAATAAGTGTTCTCTGACTGTTCAAATTATTAAAGTTTCCTGCCCCTCCTTATCTCCAGAGAGCCAAGAGCAGGAATATCCATGACTTCTATCTCGTTCCCCAGCACTGTCAGGGGATACACAAGCTGCAGCCCAACAACTGCTAACCAACTATTCTCAAAAAAATCTCTTAAGGTTACATGTGGCCCATAGAATTAATGCTTCATCATCCAAATTTAATGAGGTTATAAAATAAAAACAGCCAGTAAAATAAGTGTCACAGACAAATAACAGGTCAGAATTTGCTCTCCTTACTCCCACACAATGGAAAGTTGCAATCACTATTCTTAAACACGGCAGTGCTGTTAAATTCCTGTGGATTAAATTGCTTTTAATTTGGCTTTAGATATTTATGTACTGTTTTCTGAGTAGTGCCATGCTGATTCACTATGCAGTAAGAACAGAGCCAATCATGGGCCTGGTATGTCTGTTAGAAGTTATTGAAAATTATTTGTTAGAGATTTTGCAGATATTTATCTGTTAGAATTTGTAAGTATGCATGTGTGTGGCTGTTGAAATTTTCAATATACCAAATTACAGTCATTCCCAAAGAATAAGAAAATTGATTCTATGAAGTAAAAAAAGGACAAAGTAACTTCTATGGCTGTCGTAAACTTTCAGCATCTTATATACAGCAGCTGGTTTATTTCAGTCAGTTTACTCTGAATTACTTTTAAAAAGGCTCCAGCCATGAGCTATTCCCTGCAGCCTTATTACAAATCCTATAATATTACTTCAAAGAAACAAAAATGTTTCACCTCCTCAGATCCTCTCCCTTTGCCTTCTCTGGCTGGGCCTTTTTATTTTTTTTGCTACCTTTAGGGCAATTTGTGCTGTTCAAATGAAAATGTAAATTATTATGTTTGCACAGAATGAGCTGTAAAGTAGTGCAGCTTAACACATGTGCACGTGTTTATTATCTGTATTTCATGACAGAACCCAGTTACTGCACAGGCTGCCCTTAATTATTGGTGTGAAGGGATTATTCTCCTTGCAGCCACCATCACCTGATCTTGGTAACCTCTGGGGTCAACATTAAAAATCCCAAGCCAAAAACCCCACAGTGCAGAAGCTTTTAATTGTTATTTTTATTGGGGATGTGAGGGGGCCTGTAATGTACATTCAGCATGGACGGGAAGGAGCATTTACAGGATTTTTAACCAACAGCAATATACAGCCAATTACTTTTTGTTTTACTTGCAGGTAATTCTGTAATCATCGGGCTCTTGAAGGAAACACAGTTGGCTTTTAATGCTGTGCACACGCGGCCCTTGTGTTGGGAGCATGGCTCTTACTTTGCATTGTTTTCAAGGCAATTAGCTTGGGAACACAGTTTTATCATTTTTTCTCAATTCTGAGGCCAATAAATCCCCATAAAATTGATTTTTTTTTTCCTTTTTTTTCTTTTTTTTTTTTTCTTTTTTTTTTTACATACGCTTTTGCATAGTTTGATAAAACAATGTTGTGCTCTCATGGTCCAAAGGTTTTTTTCCCCCATCTTTGCAACCCCAGCAAAAAAAGGTTTAACTATTTTAGCAGGGAAAGTATTGCTGCAGTATAATAATGCTAAGCTGGAAAGGATATTACTGAGTAGGGTAGAGCAGTGTTTGTTGAAGGAGTTAATATCTTTTACAAGACCAACTGGTACAGTTAGGGAAAGCTGGAATACATGTCTGGGAATGTAGGGTTTGTGTCAGAAGCAGAAAACTTCAAGCTGAGTATTTCACTTTTTGTTAATAAAACATATTCCTGTTGTAAAATGAGTACAACAGAGGCAGGCACAGAAGGAACTGGGTGCAAACACAAGCAAGGCTTTGAGCTGGGCAGGGTGAATGAGGCTGTGCTTTGCTTTCAGCTTTTTTTGTTGGAGGCAAAGGTTGGCAATGATCTCTTCCAGCAATCCCTAGCCAAGAAACTCTAGAGGGGGCCAAAATAATAACATGGATGTATGGGGAGCAGAGCTCTAGAACCAGCCTTTATTCAGAACAAATATCTGCCATCCTTGAATGTTCTGGCAGAGAGATTGATGCACGGTGTTTTTTTTAATGTATAAGTTTCTTATTATGCATCTTGTTGATCGACTTAGGAAAAAAAAAGCTGGAGTTAATCTGATTTCTTAGTATATTCCTAAGAACTTTTCAGGTTAACTGTAGCAACACATTTTGTTCCTTGCCCCTCTTTTGTTACTTTGGAAGGGTCAATTTAAGGCAGCATCTAAATGTAGCAGCTTGGGGGGAGGTAAGTGGTATTTTAGTATTGGAAAAGCAGTTAAATAATGCAAGTGCAGACATTTGAAATGGGTTGTCACACTTCTCTGTAGGACATTAGGGTCTGGTTTCATTCTGTACAAAGATTCTGAAGACCCACAAAAACCAGTTTGATTTGAAGAATTTCCTTCCTCAAAGGAAATTCTTTCCTTCCTCTTCCTTCTATTGATTTGGTTTCCATTGTCTCAGGAGCTTTATTTCAAGTCAAAGTAATATTTTCTCTCTGAATTTGTTTTTACACAGTAAAGCTCCCAGGTCTGCGAACTTATGTAGATCCGCACACATATGAGGATCCCAACCAAGCCGTGCATGAATTTGCCAAGGAACTGGATGCTTCCAATATATCCATTGATAAAGTAGTTGGAGCAGGTAATGACCACCAGATATATTGAAGTAAAGATGGATTTTTGCTGTGTATATACTGTTTTATGTCTTTAGGGTCATAGTTGTGACTGAAAAGAAAATGTTCTAGAAAGTCTTCAAATTAGCAGGTCACATTTACAGCTGATTTCAGTGCAAAGTTAAGGACACACAACTTTCTATTTTTTTTTTTTTTTTTTTTTTTTTTTTTCTGAAAGAAAGGAGACAGCAAGACAGCTTTTCAAAGGACACCAAGCCCATACTTGAGTGCACCACTGTTGGAAGGGAAAAGATCATTTGGCCTCACTTCTATGTTTCTCTTTAAAATCTGTCAGCACAACTCAGAAAATGTTATCAACTGTGAAGATGTTTTCTTTTTTTTTTTCTCTTTCCCCATAAAAGGACTCTTGACTATTATGCCTTGAGTGAAACCACAAACTCATTTCATACCAGTCACCACGCATCCATCAGGCTGCAGTGACCTTTGGTCGTTGGATTGATTTTGGTCACTGCTTTGGATTTGAATTATTGATTTAGGAGGAAGGGGTTGTTTGTCCAATAACTGGTTGTCTAAACCATAAAGATGCCACAGGTTGTTGGATTTACAGGAAACAAGTTGGTGAAGTGATCAGATTTTGTAACAAGGAGCCAGATTACAGAAATTCTCATTACACTGAGTGTTGCAATGGAGCATGTAGCTCCTGATGAAATGTGTGCTTCCTCCTTGAAGTGAAGTGGCAGATTGTCTCATTGAGCCAGAAGATCAGTGAGTGTTACCTTTCCTCCTATATTAAAGCATTTATGAGGAGTACTATTGATTTTAAATCCATTGAAAAATACTTATTCCTTTATTAATTATTTTTTTGGTTTCTCTTTAAGTATATGGTTTGAATTAAAGCCATGAGATGTAAGAGACAGACTCCAAGTGCACAGGAAAAGGTTTTCAGCTGGAAAAAGTGTAGAACCCAAGGTACTGTACTCAGTGCATCTCCTGAATCACCCAGCAAAAAAAAAGAGCAGTTTTCATCCTTTCCTTCTGAAGCTACTCAAATGTTGTTGGTTTGAAGTTACTTTATGGAAAGGTAGAATCCGTGTTCCTTGCTGGTTTTAATGTTGCCCCACAAGAGTGCACTGTTCTCCATCATCTTCAGTCAAGGCAGCAAAGATCTGCTTGCTGCACATAGCAGGGAATTTGTGTGGGGATGGAGAAGGAGGAATACTCTAAATTGAAGTCCAGGAGCAGTATGTTTCCTTGTAAGACTTTCAGGAGCCTCACAAATACAAGCTTTCTAAATTTGGGCTGTATGCAGTATATGAATCTAGAAAAGGAATTCCTAAAGACCATGCAATATTATACAGCTTGGTTATTCTTGCCTATTTTTAGTCAAGATGCACAGCAGAATAAGAAGTAAACCAAAATTTTTCAAATACAGCCTCTGGAAACAGAGGAAAAAATTTTGAAAGGCTTCAAAAAAGGACTTTGTCCTAAAGGAGTCAGGTGTTTTAAAAGTCTCCCTGTTCCTCTGCAGTGACAATCACAGGTTATTATGGGTTGGAAGGACCCCCAAGGATTGTGGAGTCCAACTCTCAAATGAATGGCTCCCACAGGGATAGAACCTGGCCCTTGGCATTACCAGCCCCCTGCTCAAACCAACTGAGCTAAGTGGCAGAGGGTTCCTGCAAGCTTTCTACATTAAAACTTGCACTCGAGCTGTGATAACACCTTTTTTGGGCACCATAACTCAATTCACAGTCTAGAGTACATAAGGCATTATAGTTAACACTTATTCTTAGCAGTTGCTTGAGATGCCATCAGGAAGAGCCAGGAAGGGAGGAACAGATGGAAATCAGGCCATAGAGGGCTGGGAGCTTCCAAAATGAGTTTGTGGCATCACTTTACACAGCCATCACCCTCAGCACGTGGTAGCTTTCACATTCAGAGTTCTCTGAGGCAACTTCTTCAGGAACACTTCTCCCCAAAACCAGAAAGGCATTTCCTGCCTCTTACTGAGTCAATTACTTGTTTGAGTGAATGACTTGGTCTCTTCCTGCCCTTGTCCTTTGCAAGGCAAGTGTGAATGAAATTATGAATAAAAGGACAGGGGTTTGAGAAGAAGGGATTCATTTAACTGCCCTGAAGTGTGACGTAAGTAATGAGACCTTCAAGTCAGGCAAGCAGTCTCGACATTCTGAAGTGCTCCAAGCAGTTTTTCACAGCTTTAGCCAGAAGCCTCTGAGAAGAGAGGGCTTTCAGAGCTTACATAGCTTTGAAAACATACACAAATGCAACAAGGAAATATTCTTATCCAAGAGAACCTCAAGAAAAACACAAGGGATTTTAGTGGGAGGCTAAGCATAAGAAAATTGAGGTCAGAAGCCACTTTTTCGATTTTTCTTTGCAGTAATTTTTTCTTTTAAAATAACTCACTTATTTTTATGGATTCAGTTCAACAAACTGCTTCAGATGTTTAAATCCAACGGGGCAGTAGGAGACTACTAAAGAAAGTACTTTCTTGATTCGGAGTGGATTTAACTATGTGCTTTGCTGAACAAGAAAGCAAGCATTTGCTTTTCTTCCAAAGAAGAAATATACTTGTAACACATCTTGTTTATCAAAGTGTTCACAAAATTCAGGGGCTACCTGTCTCTGAACTTACTGTGAAGGTTTGCAGTGTCCCAGTGAACATGGCTGATATTTCCAAGGTTTATGAAATGTTGAACTTTGGTGCCTCTCCAAATCCGAGGGAGTTCTCTGCACCAAATTAAAATGCAGTAAAGTGAAGGGAGTAGCTGATTTCACAGAATCTTCATTTACTCTTCTCCTGAGTCCAAATGCACAGCAAACACCATCCCCTGATGTACTAAATAAACTCTTTAAAAAGAAATTGGGATATCCTGAAGAGAGATCTTTGTGCCATGAACAGCCCTCCTAAATAATCCCTATCAGCTTCCCACCTGTAAATAGACACACCAGTCAGCAGAGCAGGTTTTTCAGTCGTTATGTGTGTGGTGTAATTAAAAATAAATGCCTCAGGAAGGCTTTGTATGAAAAGCCACCATCCTCATATCTTACATTCGGTGCCATGTTTCCCACTCAAACACAAGCCCTTGTTCCTCCTAAACAGTGTCTGGTGAGACCCAGTCCATTTCTTACTGGGATCATATAGTAATAATTTGCAGGAAAAATTGTGGTGTAACTGCATGGGTCACTATGGGTGTTGACCAGATAAATGTATTTAGCATCCCTGCTGCCCTGGATGTAAAAAAAAAATTGTAGGTTAATGTAGTTGGGCTGCCTGGGGAGCTCTTTCCAATGAAATCATTTTCCAAGAAAGTGAACCTGCTTTATATCCATAGACAACAGCAAACTTCATTGCTAGAAAGAGCCCATCTTTTATTCTCTTGCAGTATCTGCTGGCCTTGAGGTACTTTTGGAATCTGATTAATCACTCAAGCTCTGGATTGTTCAGCCATGGCTAAATGGGACTGTGTTGATGGACATTACCCATAACCTTTTCCTTCCCAGAAGTTAAACAAATATCAGATACACAATTCCAGCTTTAAAATGAAGGATTGATTGCTGGGCTGCTGGCTGAAATCATAGCTAAAGTCTCCATTGACAGTAACTGTAAAATAGTTCTAAGAGCTTAGCTTGTTATAGCTTTTTGGACCATTAAAACATCAAGAAAATGGAGTTGGAAGCTGGGTGCTGCAAGATTTATTTCAATAATTTTTTTCCCTTTCCCTCTGTTTTCAAGATGTGCTTTGGTCTTCCTATTTTGTGGTGCTCTGACAGTATTGAGCTGGGGCTGGTGTTTGAACTCCTGGTAAAGTATAATGGCCATTTGGGCTTGCAGAAGTTGAATGCTTTTAATTAGGTCTGAAAAGAGCTCAACTCCCATTACTTACTAGTAGCAGCTTTTAAATTTTTTTTTCTGAGCTGCTGCCTGTCTTGGCAGCCTGAAATACAAACAGTGTTAGAATTAAAGGATGTAATGTCAGTGCTTTTTAGCATTATGTATGCACATAAAAATATATCTTCCTGTTAGTGGTTATTGCCTTGATAGTACAGTTCTGTGCCTCGAGGATGAAGCAGCTGGTGGTAAGATATGGTGATAATAATTTCTATGTTGTTGACTCAAATCTAGCCTGGGTTTGCAACAGAGAAAGGTCATTACCCTGACACACATTTATTCAGGCCTTTTTTGATTAACTTGGCTGTCTTAAAAAAAAATATTCAGAAAAGAAAAGCTGAAAAGGGACACTGAAATAATTTGCTGCTCAAATAATAATATATTGAAACTTCCTTATGTGATTTGTGTAAAAATTAGTTAACTGAAAAAATTTTCAGCAGAGGTGTCTTCCAACAGTTTTCTATATATTTAATACTTTCTCTTTTGAATGCTAAGATGTTTTTCCTTGTGGTCTGCTCTTCCATATTGCAAAAGGATAAACCAGTATACACCACATTCCAGGGGCTTTTTTGAGTGCTGATTCTTCTTCCTTGAGTCCCTATGTAATAACCACATTTCATCTTTTGTCACTTTTCCACTCTCCTTTTTAGGAGAATTTGGAGAAGTGTGCAGTGGACGCCTCAAGCTGCCTTCTAAAAAGGAGATTTCAGTGGCCATCAAAACCCTGAAAGTTGGCTACACAGAAAAGCAGAGGAGGGACTTCCTGGGAGAAGCCAGCATCATGGGCCAGTTTGACCACCCCAACATCATCCGATTGGAGGGAGTTGTCACTAAAAGTAAGAAATTCCAGGCTAAATAATTCTCTGATTTGTTGATCAATCAAAGGAGAGTAGAAGTGAATTATAAATGAAGTAATCCAGGTCTATGCTCTGCAAAAAGCTCAATAATAAAATAGGCAGATTTAATAAACTCCAGAGTTAGGAATTGCTTCAAAAGGGCCAAGAGGCACTGGGTGATGATCTGGTAAGGAGTCGTGGAGACTGATGAGCTGAGGCTTCTTAATTGCACTGAACTTCACTGTGTTCTGCTTTCAGCTAAGTCATTAGATTTGTCATTAGCACTAATTAATGAGCAGCCGACCTGGTACAGCAACCAGTTCTAGTGAATCGTTAAATAAGGCCAAACTTTTTTCCTAGATGGTTTTCATGCAGGGGAAGTACTCCATGGTATATTCAATATGTACCAGCACGAGGCATGTTAAAGCTCTAGAATTCCAGAATTCAAACATCTTGGTAAAAATCTCAAAAAAAAAATTTGAGGATTTATTCTGTCAGCAGTAAAATTAATTTTATCTCTGTCCTTATATATATATTTACCTAAATGCCTTTTCTAAATCTGCTTTTGGGTGCTTATGTTATGGGTTTGGTTGGTTTCCTTTTGTTGCTTTTTTTTTTTTTTTTTTGGTTAAAGCATATTCTTGGTCTTTGCTTATGATAACAAATAACCTTCTCTTTTTGAGACCAAAATATTTAACTGAAACCTCCATGTACATGTGGCACCTTCTTGGAAAAATAATATATTTCAACAACCCTCTTCAGCCACACTTTCTATATTTCCACTGCAGAATGAAGTGATACATTTAGCAATCAAATTTATCTACCTACATTAGTTAATAAGTGGGAGATCAATAAGATTTTATATGAGGCAATCTTAAAAAAAAAAAGGACTGCGCCAAGATTTTTCAGGGGACCAGAAAAAATTGGTAGGATATATTGGTAGGATATTTTCTTGTTCATCCTAGAGGACCCTGCTGGCAAAGCAGCTCTTTGCCATTTCAGTGATCAGCTTGGAATTTGCTGAGGATGTTTCTAGTTTAACTGGATAAAAACATACCAAACACTTTGGGTTTAAGTAGATGGTTTTATTAGTTTGAAGAAAATTTTGGTTTTTAATTGTGTCATTCAAAGTTTCACAAGGATATACATGAATAAATTTCATAGCATACTGATGGAAAGTATAAGAAATGAAAACCCCACCAGAATATGTCTAAAAGTCACTAGTGAAAGGCATGTAAAACACTATGTTATGAAGAGCCATAATTATAATAATAATGCCTTCTCTATGTGTGATTCATGAAAGTCTATTGTGCTGATTTCAATAACAAAGAAATTATTGTTTATCTTAGGTCTCACAGTCCTATTAGGAAAGGTCTGCCTGCATAAATTGAGGTTTATCTCCTGCTTTGTAGTGACACACATTTTCTACAGTCAGAATAAGATTTGCAGTCACAAAATCACTTGAAACGCCAGCACCAGTCTGCACAGAGCTGAGCTAAAATCTCTTTTGTTGCATTTTGCCTTCCTGGAGCACTTGAGACAATAATTTAATTGCTGTACAGGCAGGAATTTGTGCATTGCTGTTGAATGTGCATTACTAATTCTCTCTGTACTCTGTGTAAGTGACTTTTAGTGAGTTTGCTACTCAGGTGCATTCACAGCACTACTGTCTGCTTTGGGGGACTGGGGGAGGAGGTCAGGAGTGCCAGCTGCCCATCACATAGCTGTGTGAGAGAGCAAACTCTGAATATTCCCAGCTGAAGCCAATAAAACCTCAAGGGTACAACACCGTCTCCAGATAGCTCCAGAACAGGAGCTGAGAAACCTGCTCTGGAACTACTTGTCTCCATTTTACTGGGTAATAGTATGTGGCACAAACTAAACATAATAATAAATATAATCATTTGTTTTATTAAACATTCTGCAGGGTGATAGAAGGACAAGAAGCTTGGGAGTTTGGAGGTGTTTTTTGTTTGTTTTTTTTAACAAATCAATCACCACATCAGGCTTCCAGCCTCGACTCCAGCACAGAATTGTTCCTCTGTCCTTGTGGATTTCTGCATTTCCCAGCTGCTGCCCTGCACTCCTGGGCACATTGTAGGCAGCAGTCTTAATAACCATCACACATGTTCTGCTTAGTTTACTAATAATTTACAGCAATTTGTAGCCTGCTATTATAAGAAACCGGGGCAGTGCTGTTGACACAACTCGTTATCATTTATAAATGGCTGAGCTTTGATAAATGGACACAGAGGGTTCTTTTAAAACTTCAGAGCATGTGATTCTTATTATGGGCACATTTCCAACTGAATGAGGGTGAAACCCTGCACTTAAGGCTTTTGGAGTGTGGGTGAACAAGGCAGGAAGATGCTCCTGAAATAATTTGGGAGACATATTTCTTACTCTAATTTAAGTTCTTCTGATAAAGTCTCATAAAATTGCCTGAGTTTTTACAGAAACCAGGCACCTGTCTCCTGGCTTCAAAGTGCAGGGCAAAGTAAATCAATTTATCATAGAAAATTTTGGATAGCCCTGTACTTGAAAGGTCCAGCAGCGTATTCTGGCCGTTACCAGAAATCCCTTTGAATTCATGTTACACACAGAGTGCAAGTTAAGTACTTTTTCTTTAACTATGTATTTCTGGCTAGCAAGACTAAGTATAAATAGATCTTTTGTTTGAGCTTTTACATTGTTAGATCTCGTATCTGTATCATCTCTTATATCATTCAAGATTAATATTTTGCATACAGTATTTCCTACTGGTGAATGGATGCCAGTCAATTAATTAGTCATTAGTGTGACTCCCACAGTATAACACATCATTTGTACCACAGGAAGAAGATATTTGAACCCATTAATTCATAATATACTTCTCATATTAAACTCATTCTTTGAAATTACTATTTCTCTTCTAAGATACCTATTTGGTGGAAGCTGTATTTTTTTAAAAGAAAACAGAAAAAAGTTGTTACCATTGACTTGACTTTTTTAATGGCTTCCTTGTTCTTAATTAAGCTGGATGCCTTTTTCAAGCCTCATGCTGTTCAATTTTAAAAGCTAAAATTTCACCATGCCCACTATACAATATGCAGGCCTTAGTCCTACTTTTATGGTCAGATGCCTTCCTGTATTTTATGTGCAATAATAATTCATCTCCTTAAATAACTTCATGGTCTTACCCACTTTTCTCTCTACCACAAAGAGAAAATAAGCAAAGCATTAGTAAGTATTATGAAATAATAAAATCTATATCATAGTAAAATATTAACAGGGCAATGACCTTGGTCTGAAAACTTCCCTGTTATCACATGAATTTTTGCATTACTTTCTCTCCAGCTTGTCAGAGCTGCATAGAAAATCTTGGCTGTGTCACAAAATGCCCTAGGGTGGAAGGAATGGTTTCAAAAACTGGTCTGAATATATCTGGATGAGTTTTGGGGGGAAAAAAAGGCTTTTCAAGGGCTGTTTCCTTAGAGTTTGCCAGTGCCCATGAGTGCAGCATGTTCAGATCCCAGCTGTGTTCAAGTTTGTGCTGTCAGGGATCCCAGCACAGAGGGAAGCAGTGTCTGGAAGAAGGGAATGTCCATCTTAAAGCTCTGCTTCTCTTTCCTGTGCCCTGTGTTTTACTGTGCACTTTCCTTCCCATCTGTATCTGCACCCAGCCTCAGTTTGCCCATGCATCTTTTGCTTCCTTTCTAAATGTAAAGGAATAATGTAAGAATTATCCTTGGGGTTAGGAAGATCTGGACACATTCCTGAAATGCTTGGGTTTGCTGATTGTGTTCCAATGTGTTCCTTTGAAAAGCCTGACCCCTGTGCTCTGTTTTCAGGTAAACCAGTTATGATTGTTACTGAATATATGGAAAATGGTTCCTTGGACAGCTTCCTACGAGTAAGTGCAACAGGAAACTAAATGGGGCAAAAGTGGCTCTTGTTCTGGACTTGTTAGGGGTCTACTGCCACTCTGCACTGATTCATCAGCAGCTCTTGTTGCTTGATGTTTCTTTATTTTCATTTGGGTTTGTGAGTCTCATGATGTGCTCAGAAAGCCACTTAGGGATCTGCTGGTCCATTTGCAGTAAGCATCGTTCCAAAATAAAGACAATTTTGGTTGCATTAGTATGTCACTTCTATTAAAAATGTACAAAACAAAGCAGCATTCTGGCACACAAAAATGAGAACTGTTTTTCTGGAGGCTGAATTATGACTGTAATGCAGTTATGATTATTGGTTGGCAGTCTCTATGTCTAAGCAAGAGATTTTCAAAATGAATGGATTTATGGAAATTTTATCAGTAATGAAAAGTTAAGAGAATAGCTCCATACCTGAGGATGTTAAAAATGTTTAGCTAGCAAAGTTTACTGGCCTGTTTTCTTTTTCCAACCTTTTACACACTAATGATGTGGCTGATTTATCTTTGTTTTCTGTCAAAGTTGGTAGTGAGCCTAAAAAAATTCGAACGCTCCCTGTGTCACCAAGATTTACTTGTGGCAAAACAAGGAGTGTAGGAGAAATGAAATCCCATCTGAGGGGAAACACTGGTTTAATTTTAATTTGTTAGAGCAAACTCAGCTTTGGCTGGGAGACTGCTTTGGTTCTGCCACGGTTGAATAACATTATCCCCCAAATTCATAACATTGAACTAGACATTTAACCCCAAAAGGGGATAGATTGTCAACCTTAGTTTCTCTATGTACTATATATGTTATGGTGTCCACTGGAGCATGTAAAATGCATATAAATAATGTGTCAGTATAGCTGAATGAAATATCTCTGCACTGAACTATATATATATTGTTTAGACTTGAAATCCTCTAAGAGAGCCCTGAGGAAGGGAGAATAATTTCTGCCTGCACAGAACAGTTGTTCAGCTTGTTCTTTCATTTTACTGTGATTTTTTTTTTTTACTAGTTTTATGTGGAAACATAGATAAGAACCTTGTGACTCATTAATATCACAGGCAACTCAGGCCCTATAACCTTTTTATAAATGCCTTTTGGAACTATTTAATTTGCTTTCCTCATTGCCATTGAAAGGCTCTCTGAGCATCTGATTCTGTTCATGGTTAGAAACCTTCTGGTTTTTAGCTAAATCTTTTCCAGAGTTTATATAAAATTCTCTTGTGTTGGCTCTAATAAAAATGGGACAGACAACTGCTAATAATCTTTTAAAATATTAATTTCTTCATGAAGGGGAATTTTGAGAGATTCTTTAAGCATCCACTGTGTCATATATTTGTCTAATGTTTCCAGTGCTAATATCACCCCCAAGTACACTAACCAAAAATGAAAAATGGATGTAATCAGTCTGGCAGACTGATTCATGTCAGATCACCTCACATGACAGAGCCAGCTCCCTTGTATTTAATAAAATTCCAGAAGCAGAAGCACGAAGATCTGGAGAGCTGCCCATGAGGATACATTTACAGCACTGGGGAATTCATCATTTGTTGAGCTGCACTACAACAAATGCTCTCCTATTGTCTATATATCCATATATCAATATCAAAAGTAGATCTTAGCAAACAGGATTAGTAAGAGTTGGGAGATTTAAATTATGCCCAGAAGTAGATGATTAGAAATATATCCAACTAATGGTTTCTAGGCTAAGTCATAATGTGTTTAAGTAATTTTTGTGCTCCTGAAGTTGAGGAAATTTTTAAGAAATTAGTTTAAAACTAACAAAATTTGAAAGCCGCTGCCTCAGATCAGCATTTGCTTTTGTTAAATGAATTTCTTGTGTAATAGAAAACTTTCATTAGGCCATTGGGGAAGGCTTGGATTTTCAGTAAAAAATCCTGTGGCCTTGCAGGGAAGTTGGACATCTGTTTATGTAATGTTCTCACACTCCAGTCTCAGCAGCACACACAACTTAGATTTATGTGCTGCTTTCACACATGTCCCATCTAGGAAATTAAAACTCTGATGACAGCAAGAAGGGGAAAAATGAATTTTTATCTGAATTGCAAATCTGTTCCCTTCCCTCAGCTGATTGGGAGACCCATGTGGTTCCACATGTAGCATTTAAATCACAATGCCTGACTCACGAGCTCTTCATTTGAGGAGCTTCCAGAGTATTTATGAAAAAATCTGTGCAAGAAGGAGCATGAGCAATCCCTGAGATGATAATTCCAATGTTTTCCAGAAGCATGATGCCCAGTTCACAGTCATCCAGCTGGTGGGCATGCTTCGAGGGATCGCATCTGGCATGAAGTACCTTTCGGACATGGGTTACGTCCATCGGGATTTAGCTGCTCGTAACATCCTCATCAACAGCAACCTGGTGTGCAAAGTCTCAGATTTTGGTCTCTCTCGTGTACTGGAGGATGACCCAGAAGCTGCTTACACCACAAGGGTGAGTTCCTGTGCTCCTTTACCTTTTTTAAATTCTTGTTGGTTGTGGCAAAGACTGAAATCTGATGGAAATCTGAAATCTGAGGCTGTGGGAGGGCAGTCAGTCCTGTATGCCCAGAGATGTTCAATAAACCAGAAGCTCATCACAGTTATTTTTAAATTCATGTCTTGGAGAAAATAGAAAATGTACATACAAAAGGTATGGTTTGTGTTGGTAGAATACTTTCCTTAGACTATGCAAAATTCTTGGCTCCGTTTCTTTGTCCTGGATGTGTAAAGGAGTGAATATTACAATAAAGCCTGAGTTCTTTTGCCACACAATAATTTAAGCCTTCATGTGTGCTTTGAGAAGTTTTAGTTACACTGCTGATTTAGCTCCCACACAGTAAAAAGAAAATCCTACCCATCGAATTTTTGTGTGTTTCCTAGCATGATAAGACATATGTCTGACTGAAGCATACTGCAATCAGTGTTCTTCAAGGGTGTGTCATTATACCTGCTCTTGTACCTCTACCCGAGTGAAAAATTGATTAAAACAAAAAAATGCACATCTGATTATCACCCTGAATAACACTTCCATTCTTTTGTGGAAGCCTTTAGCTTTATGTATATATGTGTATTACACTTGGATATCTGGTTGTTCATTTTAATGCTATTTAAAGTGGACTTTGTTAGCTTTCCAAAAAGTGACATTAACATCCAGTGTCTTAGTCAAGTCAAGTGTAATTTGCATTGCTCACAGTAATCACCTCATCTTCACTGTACAAACCAGATTATAATGTATCAGCATAACCTTAATGTGGGTTTTCTAAGGTTTCCTTCATTCCTGAACACTGACAGGAGCAATCAATAATTTTAGTAGTTTACATGCTGCCTTCTTCATGATTGAAATAAAATAACATGTGAGAAATGAGTAAAGAAATGACAGATTTATTACACATTGTATACACTTGCTCTAATAGATAGATATTTATCAATCATACCTTCATAACTTCCCAGGCATAAAGACTCTGTTCTTTACTTGACCTTTCAGTGTTTTCTTTGCCCTCTGATAAACTTTGTCATGGAGTTAGAAATATGCAATATATACCACTTTAGAAAACTGTCTGCAGAGATCTGGCATGGTTATTATAAAGAGACATTAGTAGGAGAAAGCAGTGTTCATTCTCAGTAGTGTTACTGCATTAATAAATAAATATTCCTGGAATGCAAGAGTTCCTCAATAGAGAATGGCCTGTGATGTAGCCAGAGGTGCATTGCTGTGTCAGATACTTGTTTGTTCTCTTAAAATCAAGCTGAAAATGAAGCATTGGATGAAGCTGTCACATCAGTGACACGTCTGTGGGTGGCTTGGACAAGTCAGGGTGCACAGGGTGTCAGTGTTTTCAGCCAGTGTTCCATCTGAATTTCCTCCTCCTCTCCCCCTGCCACCTATTTTCTGAGGCTACCTGCCTATTTGCAATTAGGTAGTGAAATCAGATGGAAAGAAACTATTTTGTGAAGTGTAATCATCTGTGTTCAGTAAACTCCATCTGGCATTTGTGGTGTCTGTGCAAACTGCTGCAGGAAGATGCTCAGACAATTAAAACCTTCCAATGCAACTTAGGACAAATCTAATTTTTTTCCAAGAGTTCTTCCTGTGAATATACCTGTGCCACATGTTGGCTCTGAGAGAAGAACAAGGCTATTTGATATTCATCCTTTTTGCTCACATTTCCCTTTGAAGTGAGTCTTATGTAGATGTCAGGAGAGTGTTTCCAGGTGGGATGTTTGATCCTCAGCAGAAAAAAATGGGGACCACAGATGTGAAACAGAGCTTCACTCCACTGGTAGAGAGATGAACAGTTCGTGTTCCTGCTGCTTGGATATTTCACTAAACACAGGACCATTTCCTTGGCTTAGCACATTTTGCAACCACTAATTATAGGACAAAAATAGTGCCACTTTTTAAAAATCATGGCATCGTTTCAAACTGTTTAATGCCTAATAATGGCATTGTCCCAAAGTCTTTCATGTCTTTAAAACTAAAGGGTGACAACAAGATATTGAAAAAAAACAACAAAAAATCTAAATTATAACTCAAATTTCAAACATTACAGAGTGTGTATTATATTGATGTCCTCCTGTCCTCCAGCTCTTCCTACTCCCAGTTGTCCATCAGTGGTACTAGGAAATTTATAGAGTTATCTGCAAAGACGGATGCTTTATCTATTTAGGCTCCTTATCTACCCATATTTTCCACCTGTAAATGTCAAAGCCTGAGAATTATTTCACTGCTTTAATTCATAATTGCAAGTCAGGATTGATCTACCCCCAAGAAGCCCAGCCCGGCTTTCAATACTCACCAGTGCCTGGGTGAAATTTTATGTTGTGCTGTTCTCAGAAGCCATGTATGAAGCTTTGCATAAAGGCTATGAACATGTATCCTTTTATACATCAATAATTTATGTACTCCTTTATCTATCAATGCATAATCTGTGATATTCATGCTATTGTACCAGAAGCCTGAAGGACAGTGCAAAGATCCACAAATGCACGTGTGAAATACAGGGAATCAGGAGTTGTAAGGAACTTTCCGACCTGACAGGGTCATTTTTTTTACCTCCTGAATTATCACTGCCTTGATACCACAAAAGGCCTTTGGCAGCCTGGGGTCTGCCTGCTTACAGAAGAAGGAGCCAGCATGTGAATCAGGCTGACTGACTCTTTGGATTTTTAAATTTTTTCACAGAGTTTTTGTGCCTGAGGGGATGTTCTGTAATTATCTACATTCTCCATATCTATTCACTTTTAATTGAAACACCGAGATTGTGTTAAAATTGTCATTTTCAAATGGATCCAGTTTTTCCTTATTATTTTTCAGATGTCTGTATGACAAGTGGGTGGACTAATACACAGTATGAAGTGGAAGTGGATTTAAGCAATCACAGTTGTAGAGGGATTGTAATTATGTCTCTCAAAGACAATATTTGGGTAATCAGTAGGGGAACTTTGACTATTTAAGCACATAGATACATCACCAGTATTCATGGCATTTTAATGTAAATGCAGCCTGGACAGAAATCGGTTGTATTTTCCCTATATATGCAAACTCACAGTGATACAGTCTGAATATATTGAAGGGTGTGGTGAAAAAGGAACCAAAACCCCATAAATTCTCTTGCCCCAAAGCACAGAGGAGAGGAGCAGTGCTCTGTCATCACTGACTACTCAAGGAGGAGATGATTTCAATATAAAAGATTCATTAGTAAGGCATAATAGTGACAAGCATAATAATGTCAGGTGTGTAAAAAGGTAAAACTGGCTCATCTCACTCACATGAATCTCTCTTGTTCTGTACCATTAAGATACCTCCTGGCCTCTCCTAAGTCCTGGTATAATAAATGAATGTCAGGCTTTTACTTTCAGCTTTTTCTTGCAAACTCCTTCTAGTAATTCAGTTAGAATCCGTTTTTCTTGATTCACTCCTCCCCAGGCCTGTGGCTTAGGTGCCTGTGGCTGTCACCCTGTAACAGATTATAAATCAGAATATTGGAATGGGTTCTGAAGTCCTGGAAACAGCTGCCTTGTGCTGGAGTGCCAGACGTGCTCGAAATAAATTGAGGGCTTCATTGACTGGAGATGAATTATGTTGGAGAGACAGATACTGCAGGAATAGCAGCTCCATCTACAGAAGATAAAACTTCTGGTTACTGCTGGCTCACTGATTCCCAACCCTGAGAGAGGTTCTCTGACCCAGGGTGCCTGGGATTTTGAGCTGCAATAACAAACTCCTACAATTTCTAACACCAAAGCTGTCTTTCTACTCAAGTCCCTGGAGCTTGGCTTTCTGATGAGCATGCCCTTAAAGGGAGACCATGATAAAAACATATAAAAACTGTATTTATCATCAGAAAATAATTAGTAAATATATTGCTGTTCTTGTTCTTAAGCTATTCCAAAAAAAGAGTCAGCAAAATCACTTTTTAAAAATAATTATGACATTTTTATGACAAATTGGGGAGCAGAAGAGCAAAACTACAGTTTTAGACTCTGTTCAGTGGCAGCTGATTTCTTTTTTAAACTATATTTTAATTAATATTTTTGAGTTACTTATGGTAATGCTGTGTGTATATGCAGGTTTGTATAGGATTACAGCTGAGCCTTAGCAAAGAGAATTTGAAAGCCACTGACTCACACTCATTGTAATAAGGATCTGGGGTTGTTGCACCTTCCTTTTTCAGTAAAGCAAAGCCAGAAATTGTTTCACTGAGTTTCTGATCTTTCTGCAATGAAGCAGTCCCAAAATGTGAGGAGACTAATAAATTTTTTTTTTTTTTGTAAATGTGTTTCTCCGATTGTATAAATGACTTTTTACATAAAATTATAAAGACTTTCTATCCAATATGAAATTCCTGCCCTGGTCTAGTGGGAGATGTCTGATTCTCTTCATGGTAGTGGGGTCTTTGTTGTTGTAAATTTAGGATGTGGCTTTCCCCCAGGATTCATGTTCCTTGTTGAAAACCAGGGCTCACTTCTAGCATAGAAAACAGAGAGATTGATTTCTTTATCAGCCTCACATCTAAAACTGTAAGTGGATTTCTTGTGAAAACACGAGGCTACAGGAGAGCTTTCCTTGTTTCTTGGCTGGGCCTTGGACTCGCTGATGCCCCTGGACACTTGTAAAGGGAGCTTATTAATTGAGTATAAGAAAAACAAAGTAATTTTTATGTTCTTGGTACGGTTCTGGAGCAGCATTGGGAATTGTGAAAAAAGTTATAATGCATAGAAAATACAATGTACTTTTTGTGACTAAAGAACATCATCCAATAGACTAAATTTCCAAGAGAGAGAGAAAGAGATCAGGCTCTTCATCTGGCTTCAGCATAAAACAGTGGTTTCAAACACTCCAGTTTATTTTCGGTGTCCTATTTGCTGGTCTGCAAGTGATGTGGAAATTTGGTGTTCACCTGATTTTAAGGGTTGTGTGTGAAATGAAGGTTTGTCTTTTGGGAGGGAGCTCTGCTAAACAGAATGGGATCCATGAAAATCATATGCCAAGATAATTCCCTCCTGACTTTTGCCAAACCTCTAAGACTTACCTAGTGACATCTTGGAGGCCTAAATTGTAGTCTGAGTCAGGACTGCCTGTGTTGTTTATACTTAATTTAATTTACGCAATATTAGCCATGAAAATGAAGATGCTTCAGTGTATTTAGGCTGTATTTAGCTTTCTAATTAACACTAATGCCTGCATTTCTATTGTTAATCAAGCCAGTGAGTCTAAAGCTGGTGATTGTACAGCTACCCTCAGAGTAGGTACAGTTTATGGGAGTGTAGGCAAAGCAGTAAATTTTTTTTTTTTTTTTTTTTTTTTGCTGGTTACTCAGTGAAAGTCAGAGCACTCTCTCCCCACAGAGGTGGTTGTGAGGGAGAGGTGTGTGACTGGAGTATGATGGAGGTGTCAGAAGCACTGCAAAGAGCTGGTCTGGTGTGAAGTCTTCAGAATATATTCTATACATGTGCATAACTGGAAATAACTTTAAACTCTCACAGTTTTCCATACTAAAACACATGCACTCCAGAATTGCCTTCAGGAAAAGGTTTTGCACTGCTATCTTTTCGAACTCTATTTTCTCATGTGTGACTCTCAAAAAACTCTGTCAAAGCTGGCATCACCAGGAATTGTCTCTGTCCTCTAATTCTCACATTTTGGAAACTCAGCCTGAGGTTCCTTGTGTGGATTTTATTAACTTGACCTACAGCACCAAGTAGTGGCCATGACCAGAGAGAGCTGTTCCCCTACGTACCATGTTAATTGTATTGGTAGCTTCAATTCTCTTTGGCATTTAATGATGGCTTACTTCTCTTATGACTGTAAAAAATGTCCAAAGTCACTCTCCCAGCTGACATTTTTTCACTCTTCCCTCTGCACAGGTGACCCCATCCAAATCTGACTTTCTGTGTCAGCTGCAGGCTTGGTTTTAGTGAAGTGCAGCAACATCATGGCCCCTTATTTTCCTTGAATGTCCTAGAAAACCTGGTGAAGCCATGCAGGGAATTCACTTCTTTGCCTTAAAATCAGCCAAATCCAGCCCTCCTGTGCTCTGCGAAAGGACCTGGGTTATCAGTAGGGACCTTGGACTGGGTTTTTCACCTTTAACGGCTGTTGTGGCAGTTTTCAAACATTTCATAACTGAAAATTGACCAGACTTGATTTACCATTTACCACTGTGATCTGTGTAAATTACGCTACACACACACACACACACACAAATATGTATATAATATAATATAGGTGTGTGTGTGTGTCTGTAAAGCGTGTATGCTGTACTGTACTATATATCTGTATTGTAGATAGATAAATCTATGGTAAATCTACTAGATATCAGTAGATTTTGCACTGAAATGTATTTTACTCTCTCTTTTGCTCTTATGACAAACAGCAGCCGTGTTTCCCTGCTATTTTGTCTTTTTTACACCAATATCACAATTACTGAGAATCTCAGAGATAAAATAATCAACCACAGGAAATCATATTTGTTGCAGAGCAGTCAAATGGATTCTTTGGTTTTGTTTTCTCCCAGGGGGGCAAGATTCCCATCCGATGGACGTCTCCAGAAGCTATTGCCTATCGGAAGTTCACGTCCGCCAGCGACGCCTGGAGCTATGGGATTGTCCTCTGGGAGGTGATGTCTTATGGGGAGAGACCCTACTGGGAGATGTCCAACCAGGATGTGAGTAAATTGTTGTCTGAGTTATGTTCTCAGATAAGGGATCAAGCTGTGAAAGAAGGCCAAGAGCAGGTGGCTCTGAGTTTTTGATGGTGACATTCAGTAAGGCGTGGAGATGAAAACCGATGGATTTCCCTGGTCAAGTCAAAGTTCATTGGAACTTGAAAAACCCACCAACTTTATAGCAGAGTGTTTTGGACCTCTGAAGGAACAGAGCAGAGAAATTTATCCCATTGGTGGTTTTCTGTAAGATGATGCAAATAATTCCACTGCAATGAGGTCATTGCCTTTTACATTCCTTAGCTCATTGTTAGAAAACCCTCCTAAATTTCTGTTGATCCCCTTTGGTTCCACTTGTATAATATTCTATAGAAGTTTTCTGTAAATGTCAAATGCACAGAATAAATTGCTCTTGGCACTTGTGAAAAAGAGAAGCAAAGCATTTCTCCTAAGAGTTTAATGAAACCAAAATGCTTCTGGAAGTAATCAATGGATAAAATAGAGAAGGAGAGTGATCTGATTAGACTTCCAATACAGGTTTCTTTGTAACATTAGTAAACTGTCCAAGCCTGCAATCCAAATGATTAATGGAGCTCTCCCAGTATTTTTTAAAGAAGCATAACATTTCCCCAAAGAAGATTTTTATTATATCTATTTTGAGTTATTTTTCTGTTGTTTATTAATTTTAGATTTATTCTACAGGAGTTTCTTATGGACCAAATTTTATACAGTGCAGTCCCTCACACAAACAGATTTTCCAAGAAGATTATATATATTGTTACTAGTTCTAAATTAAAATAAGTCAGTAACATAGTTGTAGTCAAACATTTTTCTGTACTACTTTATGTTAAACAAGGAAAAAGATAAAAAAACTTCTATTTAAATGGGTACCTCTGCAGCCCAAGTCTCTGTAGAAAACTATACCTTTCTTTTAATTGGTAATGAATGTTTTTGTGGAGATTAATGTATCCTGTTGTGCAGACTGATATATTACTGGAATGTCTTTAATAATATCCCATTAAAATCAGAAATGGAAGGATTAACCTATTTATGTACCACTCCTTTATGGCTGCTTAAACCATTCACTGTTCTCTTGTCCTTGTTCTGATTCAGAATAGTTTGTTCTGCTTTTCAATTCATTGATCCAGATGAAGAGGAAAGATTAATAGAATATGGCTTTATCATTTTCTACATTGAATATATTGGGGTTTTTTAGTCATGGGGCAACAGATGCTGTAGGCCTGATCAAGAGGTATAGGATTCTAGTGAAAAGTCTGGATTAAAAAGCTTCTGGACAGCATAAATTCTAAAGTAATCTTGGTGTTGTGTGTGTCAATCTGGAAAAATTACAAAAAATCTAGACAAATTTTATCAGTCTAGGCAAATTATAAACCATTTGGCTTGCACTGCCAAGTAGAAAGTGTATAATTATCCATGAGGTAAGTTTTAAAAACATTTTGTGGCCTTGTGACATCATCCACAAGACCTTTTGTCTGTTGGTTCAAGATGGCCCGTGAGGGGGCAGGTTGAATTTTCGGCAGGGTAGGCTGTTTTCCCTGTTGGTGTTTTGAGTTTTGCATCCACTGGAGGATGTGGAAAGGTTGTTTTTTCTGCTGTTGTTTTGGAGTTCAGTGTCCACTGGAGGATGTGGAAAGCATACGTTGCTAAGGGTAATCAGAGGAGAGATATCCAAGACCTTTTGAAGTTTGGCATACTTCAGCTTGCTAACTGTGGCTTTTGTTTATGGATTTATTTCAACTGAGTGTGAGTTTTTGAGATCCTTTCCACACACTCACCTTCTTCAAAGTCACCCACTGTATCTTGACTCCCCTTTCTGCATGCCTAATCTACTGCCTGGTTTACTTTGCAGATAAAGGAGAGACAATTAGTGAATAAACAAGTTTGTTTAAACACAAAATGTCCATGGTAACATTCTCACAGCTGATAAAAACCCAAGTTGCTGTACAGTGCCTTTAAGCTTGCACAAACTTTTCTCCTTGTGCAGGTGATTAAGGCTGTGGATGAAGGATACCGCTTGCCACCTCCCATGGACTGCCCAGCTGCCTTGTATCAGCTGATGCTGGACTGCTGGCAGAAGGACAGAAACAACAGACCCAAGTTTGAGCAGATTGTCAGCATCCTGGATAAGCTGATCCGTAATCCCAGCAGTCTGAAAATAATCACCAACGCGGCGGCAAGGTGACATACTAGATCTTACATTGCTCATGAACCTCTTTGATTCCTTCTTCTCCTGTAATTTGGATTTGTTTGCACTCTTTACTGCCTCTTCACCTTTTAACTGTAGCTGTTTGTAGAGAGAAGGATTTAATATTATTATTTTTATTATTGCCATGGTTATTTTATTAGTTATTTGCTATTATTTATCCAATTTGTGAAAGATTTTTATGCTAAGGGTATGAAACCTGCTGTAAGACTGAGTAGAGGTTTTTGAGAAAAGCACAGCAGGCAGATTTGGCCATCATGGGATTTTCCTTTTGCTTCTGCCCTTTGGTGTTTTAAGTGCTTAGTGTTTCATAGGTTACAGCCAGCCATGTTCTAAGTATCTTTCTGAATTGGGTCCAAATACACTTAGGCTCTTCTCTGACAAGTCAGGTTAACTTTAATCATCTGAATAATCTTCTTTTTTTTTTTTCCTTTCAGTAGTGCTCACAGACCTAAAAATGCACTTTCTCTCCCTCTTAGATCAATGTGTGAACTAGGAATTAATTTTCAACCTGTGCAACTTTCCTAATTACATTAAAAACATTCATTTTTAATCCCGGGTTTTCAACACACTCTGGAACATCATCACTACGATGAGATAAGAATTATCTCATTGAGAGAGAGCAGCTGAAGAGTGTGTTGACACCTAAGGGCATAATGAAGATGTGGTGAAAGGAGAGCTTTAGTTAAGTAGTGTTAAAGAGACTCGGTTTGTACAATGCACAAAAAGTCGTACTCTTTCTGAAGGAGTGTAAAAGTATTTTTAGCATGAATGGTAGTGCCAGATTCTCTGTCAGCAAAGCAGGCAGAGTGAGGGAGAAAAGCACTCTGCTCCTCTGCTGTTTCAGACCCTGGAGGGTGTTCTGCATGTCACTGGGCAAGAGACCAGAGCCTGATACGAGGCAGGTTTCAAAAGGGAACACAGAAAACCTTCCTGTCAGACCTCTCTTTGTGATGCAGCACACTTCCCACCACAGCAATTGGATGGGAAAGCTGAGGGAAATGGAGCAAAGGCAGTGGGAAGAGCTGCATTGATCCTGCAGCCTGCTGTGCAACTGCCATGGACCTTGCCTCCTCCTTCCTGGCCCTGGCTTTGTGCTGCATCCTCAGCCAGAGACTGGCCACTCTAATTACCTCCTGCTGCCATGCCAGAGGGCAGAAAAAGAAAGAAGAGAAGGGAGGAGAAAGGCAGTCATACTAATGGGCTCTGCTTTTAAATTTATATATTGAGAGAAGATGGCTCGCACAAAATTATGTTTGAATGATTTTGCTTGGTGAGTCTTTAACACATAGGAAACCAACATGCTTACAGAAGCAATTATATCTAGGAGGTGACAGAAAAAAAAAACCCCAACAAACTAAAAAAAAAAAAAAAAAAAAAAACAAACAAAAAAATAACACATTTTTGGGAAAAACACCAAACTGTTTAAGCACCATTTTCTCAGTCAAGTACATTTCTTCCAAACACCTTGCACCACTATGTGGCAAACCATTGGTGCAAAGAATTGCTTTCTAGGGATATGCTGCAGCAATCGATGACTAGGGGAGCTGGAAATCATAACTGTCTTTTTTGGGTTTGGAGACCTGATTGCAGAAACCAGGGCTGCACGTTTTTCATTCCAAACAGAAGCAAAATGTTTGTGGTCTTGTTTGTGGTCCTTCCAGTTACAGATTTGAACTGCAGCAGGCATAAAGACAATATGGAACCATAATTTCCAGTTACCTGTTCATAGCCAGTGGAAGCTGATATCCTCTAGTGGAGACCAAATTCAGTCTGAGCATAGTTTCCACCTGCTGGGTTCTGTGCAGGAGCTCCCCAGGGGGATATTTATTGTTGTCTTCTGCCTCTCTCGTGCTCTCTTTTCTCCTGTTCCATTCTGTGCTTGTGGCACAGAGGGTGGCAGAGGCTGCATGTCCCTAGCACAGTGCCACGCTCTCAGCTCATGGGGAGGCAGGGAGGGAAGGAGGGAGACTGCCTGCATGGTAGGGAACCTCTCACAGCTGCTTTAGGTGAGCTCTCAGTGAAATGCTCCTCCTCCTGCTGCTTGGCTTTGATACCGAGCACATTTCTGAGGAGGGCAGCATCAAAGGTGATTTTATTCCTTCCTTCCTTCCTTCCCAGTTAACCCTCCACTGCCACATCCCTGCACATTCCTAGGCAGTGCAGTGTCTCTCCCTCACTGCCTGGTGACACACAGGGCACTGTGGGGTCCCAGCACAGGAGTTCCCTCTGTGAAGGAGCTTCTTGCAGCTCAGGGAATGTGTGACCCGTGATCTCTCCATCTCCTCTGTCAGTGTCTGCAGGCCAGCCCAGGCTATCCTGAAACACAACCACAAATAGACACAAGTGAGGGGTGCTGGGCAACCCTGGGCCATGAAATCATTGTCAAAGCAGACTAATCTCAACCCTTGGACTAATCTCAAACCTTAGACACGGCTGAAAATCTGCAGCCAGCTCCACAGCCCTGTGGTGTCCTGCAGAGAGGCACTGGTGGCACGTAACAGCCCCTGGTGCTGGTGGCCAGGGACCGAGCCTGGAGGTTCAGCAGCACTTCTTGACAGGCTGGCAGAGAAAAATGAGACAGCAAAGTGAGAAATGAGGTTTAAAATGGGGTGGGGCCTTGCCCTAGCCTTGTGTGCAGGAATGTGTGACTGATACTGAAGGGCTGTGGGTCAGGGCAGCTCCTGGAGAAGGGGACACAGTGGGATCCCAGAGAGGGACAGATATCAGAGCAGGGGGAAAACACTCAGGGACTCAGCCCCGAGGGCTCTGGGGAGTGCTTTGGCTCAAGTGGCTGCTCTCAGTTGTTATTTGAGGCTGCAGCACTCCCACACCGCCCTCCTCCTACCCTTAATATGCAATTAATCTAAGTTACAGAGGTCCCAGCTCTCTTCTAGCTGTGTCTGTGGTGCTACTGAAGGAATGCTGAAGCTTGATGCCCACCATATGCTTCTAGGTGTTCAGAATATACTCGGTCAGGGAAAAAAGCGTTTAACCTGACAACGTCTGGTGCAGATGCAAAACCTGCCTCTCCTTACAGATTTTAGGGCTGATGTTTGTTTAAAATAGTCACAGCACCATTGTATCCTACTTAAAAAACATATTTCGGAAGGTGCATAGGATATCCCTGTCCTCTGGGTGCTGGTTGCTGTTAACTGACCTCCACTGAAGGATGTGCTTGGCTGAACATCTGATTCCAGGCCACAGCCCAGGCACGTTTTACACTAAAACCTCACAGAAGAGGAGTCAAAGCCTTCAATTCCCTCTTTCCTTTAAAGTTTTCTATTCCTCCAGGCCACTTCATGGAATCTAATAATTTCTTGATACTAGAGGGGATGTTTTTATCTTTATTGATCATGACTTTGCAGACCATTCTACGTGCCTTTGAACCTTACACTGACAAAAGGTTTTTGTAGCCTCAGCACAGCAAACGTTTCATAATACCTTTCCTGGTGTTGTGTTTCATCTCAGATTCATGTACAAATTCCATTTCTATTCCTTGAAAAGTACAGAGTATGGCTGATTTCTTTCTTACTTGACTAAATTCACTCTTTAATCAGGTGAACCACCTGATTAAAAACCACCCTGAGCACTTGCTAATAAGACCTGCACTGGATCTGGACACATGGGGTTTTGTGTCCCTTAGGCTGCCTGGAGTTAACCAGCTCTGTAAGGGGCTGTAGGAACTGAACTCAGTGCAAGCCATGTGGTTTTCTGAAGCACAGTCTCATGATATTTTTATTTGATTTATGTCTTGCTGTTCTTTCCTGTTTTCTGAACACGATGTTCATTTTTCTAACAGAGTCCTGAGGTTGTTTGGATATCTTTAGGGTGGGAGTGAGTTCATCGTTCTTCCAGTTTTGATCAATTTCATTATTTTTCCTTTTGAGCTTATTGTTTTTTCAGTCCACTGTATATTACTTCACATTTGTGAACATTTCATACAGATACAAAGCAGATGGAAACTTTTCTTAGCTTGGGTTGGGGAGTCAGAATCACTTCACCCACCTGCAAGCAAGTTGGTGAGGCTGAAATGGCTCTCTAGCTGCTGTTTCATTTGTGTGGGGAAAAAACTGTAGCTTGAGTCATGCAACTGGAAGTACTTCGTGTACACTGTAAAACTGAAATGGACTCATAAATTTTTTTTTGATCCATTTAATTTTTTTCACTGATTTATATTTGTCATTTTTTGGATTTGTGGGGTTTTTTTAATTCTTAATTTTCTGATTCTGCATTTATATATATATGTATATATTTACAATGTATATTACCATCTTATGTATATGAATCTTATTCTTACATGGCCATTTGAAAAAATGTATTTAAAACATAGTGTGTAATTTAATAAATTTAAAGCATTTATGTGTCCCAAAGCTGTCATAATATAGTGTGATCTTGATGTATAAGGGTTGTGACACAGTATTCAGGCAGCTCAAATGTTGTGGCAGCTTTCCCATATCTGCTGTGTGTGTTCACATCTCTGATGCAGGGGGGACTGAAGTCATTTAGTCTTCATGAACCTATGGAATGGGAATAGCTGAGTTAATGCATAGCCTCATTTGAAAGAAAATTGAAATTTGTTTCTAATTCCAACATAGGACTTTTAGAAAATTGAAATTTGTTTCTAATTCCAACATATGACTTTTAGAAATTCTGGATTTCTGCCAGGCCTCTGACTGATTGCAAAACTGACACAGAATCTGCACAAAAAAATCCCAACCTGCTTCTGTGTTTGCTTTTGGTAGTGTGAAAGTGTCAGGTATTGCTGTTGTTGTTTTTCTATACTGCAAGCACATATTTAGGAGAAGAGGAAATAATTGTCTTGCAAGGAAGTGGAGAAAAACACCTGAAAATTCAGGATATTTCAGAAAAATCATAGCTGAAATTCTTTTCCTATATCCCAGAAAATGTAGGGGGTCAGGGTCAGTTGTTCTTCCTAATGAAAAATGTGTATAAATAATTAATTCCTCATACATTCCTTTATGTGTTAGCAAGTTGTTTGCAGCCCTGCCTTGATTTGCTAAAATTTGATGTGTTGTTTGAAACACTGGCTTGTGTAATTTCCTTGAGCAGTCTTTGGAAGGGCTATTACTTGTGAGTAATTATTTGCAAGGATTCACTGCTAAACATGTTCAGATTTGTTGTCTCCTATTGTGGTGCTCTCACTGCTGTCATTTTCAGACATCCAGTGGCAGCACTTCCAATATATTTGAATTTAAAACTTTGCTCCTCATGAAGTTCATTTCCACTTAAAATCTGGTAATTTGGTGGAAACACTCCACATTCTACCTTGGTAGGATTTTTATGAAAATCAGACTCAAAAAGAACATTGCAAATAAAAAATTCAGACTTGCTCCTTTTTGCAGCATAATTTAAGCCCTGTTTTTACAAAAATATTTGCAATGAAATTATTGTTTAGACTGGCTGAATACTTTGTTGAGAAGTCCCTTTTTTTTGCCGTTCAGGTCAGAAGGCTTCAGATGCTTGACATATAGTGCAGACCTGCTGTAATATTGTTTGTTTGCTTCTCCCTGTTAGGAACTCCTAGGATGGAAGAGAGGAGGAGATTTCAGTTTTCCTTGGATGTTGTCATCAGGGTCCTAACAACGGGGTTTGAGTTTGGCCAAAAGGGCAAGATTCTCTGTGGACTTTAAGCTTCTTTTAAAATCTAGCAACAACCTAATCTGTGTCCTAAACCCAGACTGTTCACTCTAAAAGAATTCAAGTAATGTAAACTTAAAACTCCATCTCTCTCTCTGAAGCCTGCTCAACATAAAATTGTGAATTTATGGGAGGAGGGGGAAAAAAGAAACTTAACTACAAATCACAAAATGGAATGCTTTAAGTCCTACTCCTCGGTGTCTAAGCACAGTTTGGATTGAGGGGTTAGACTGAGGAGGTTTTTAGGGACTTCACTGAGCTAGAGCCAGAAAAACCCTGTTTCCACCTGATTTTCCCAGTGGTCATTATTTTTGAGGCTGGGGCAGGCACGACTCAGCCATTGTCCCTTCAAAGTGGGTGGTTGGGAGTGAGCAGGGACTCGCTGTTAACAGGGACAGCAAAGCATCTATTTGCACTTTCACACCTCTAATTCGGTGAAACTCGGGCAGGAATTTACAGTGGATTGGCGTTGGGTGCTGTAGAATTTAAATAGAAATGAAGCTGGATCAGCATGCAGCTGGCCTGATGGGGAGGGGAGGTTTTGCTGTTTATTGTGATTTCCGAGGTGTTGGTGGAGCCCTCGTTAGTGGTGGTGGCAATTCCACCACTGGTATGCTGGAAAGAGGTGACAGAAGTAGAAATGCACAGTGATGCCTAAGCTTTTGATATATTTCTCATATATTTGTACCTTGGTAGATTGCTAATGCATAGCTGTAGTACTTTTCATGCCCTTTCCCCCCAGATTTTGGAACACATCCCTGAAATATTGTTTAGATTAATAAATAATCTTTATTCCAAGTAGGGGACCTACAATAAGAACTGGGGCAGAGAATCCCTTGGACCAACTCCGAGGGGCTGACCCAGGGGTGGGTTACTGGGGCAGTTGAATCTCCTATTGGATGTAGCTGTTAAATATCCTAATTAATTAACCTTATAAAATCACAGAAATCTGATTCTGGATGTGTCCATCACCACTGGAACACCTGGAAGCTTCCAGATAAAGATCTGCTTTTTACTTTACTATTCTAACACTAATGCAAGGGGTTTTTCTCTTTTGATTATAGGCAGCAGCAGTGCAGCCAAAAGTGAGATATAAAGGGAAGCTCTCCACAGCAAATGGTAGATTTTAAGCATTTCAAGAGCTTTATAAAGGATTTTTCTCTGCCTGTTCGGAGGAGCTTACAGACTGTCCTAACAATAATGAGTGGCTGGCATTGAGGGTATGTCAGCCAGCTACATATCCCAGGAAATGGCCATGTGCCTGTATTTCCTTAAAAGCACAGCTTAGGCTGAATTATGAGGGGGAAAAAACCCAAAATTTAGCAACATGCTGGGGTTTTTTTTTTGCCTTTAGTGGTTTGGTGTTGGGAAAAAGTAAATGAAGGAGCATTGACACACACAGGCATGTGATTTATTATCCCACTAAGATGCTGAAAAATATAAGCACATTGAATATCACATTCTGAGGGGCAGCTAAAGGAGTAGGAAAGACTGGAGGATTGACCTTTGGGGCAGTTGAAATTTTATTTACTTATTATCCTAGAGGAAGCTGTGGCAAGTTAAGTTGTTCTTTGTGGTTTTTTTTTGGTTTGCCTTTTTTTTTTTCTTTGTTTGGTTTGGTTTTTTTTGCCAACAATTGAGCTAGAAAACAAAAAATATTGACATTTAGAGAGGTGTACCATTTTTGCAGCCTCAGCTGCATTGTTTTTCCCCTTTGGTTATTTGTGTTGCCCCGCTTGATTTCTCCAGTTCTCCTTTCACTCCAAGGAGCAGCCCACAACATGATTATTTGGAGAGTATGAGAACAACACATGAAGGCCCTTGGGAAAAGCACATGTGCTCCCTTTAAGAGGTGAATTGTACTTTAGGGACTAAATTACCAATTCTGCTAAGAGCATGTTAAAAATGGGCATGAAGAGATGGAGCTCCAAAGATTTTTATCTTTAAGGTCCAGGGATAACCAAGTAAACAGAATAACTCTACTTCTCCTTGGCATGTCGTTTATTTACTAGTTTCCTGTTGATACACATGTATGCCTATGACTCTGATTGCTACAGAAGATAAAATTGAAACTTGCTTTCTGTGCCACTTGTTGGTTTTGGGGTTATTTTTCTCTTGAAATAAAATTTATGTTAGACCCAAACTATGTGCTTCAGCACGCCAAAATCATAAAGCCCATAGGATCTGAGTTCCAACCAGGCTCATAGGGAGCAATTTCATTTTACAAAATCAGCTTTTAATTACCTAAAATTTGCCACAGGATATTACTTTATGTTTTTGGGGATTCTTTTTTTAAATGCTTTCCTATTTAAAAGAAATTGACTGTGGAAAGGAAAGTCCAGATTTAAAAAACTGAAGGTTGATTTTGCTGTTTGGAGGAATGGATGGAAAGAGAGAGAGGCTCCTACAGTACAAAGTCTGGCATTGTGTGTGCACAGCTCCTCTGTGTATTTGCAGAAGAAGTGGCAGGACATTTTCATTTTCTTTGTCTCAATTCCTGGTATTTACAAGTTAGTTTGTCTCTTTTTCTCCCCAGACAGCAAACAACCAGAGATGAGATTTTCATGCTGTATTGGGAAGGGTTCTAATGATGTTTTCTGTGTTTTTTCTTGCTAGTGCAGCAAAATTTTCCCTGTGTTGTGACAAAAAGCTGTGCTAATGACAATACACCATAATTTTCCTCACTGCAGATGGCTCAAAGGTTAATTCCAACTGTTAAAGTAATGGACACATCCAAAGAAAGCTTCCAGCCACGGGATGTTTTGTAACTGGCATCTCACTGTTCAGTTTGTCTCTCCAAACTGAGTCTTGCTGTTTGGTTTTTTTTTCAGGGCACCACATGTCAGTAAATACAACTTTGTAGGTGTAGTAGTTACAATAACAGTCAGGGTGAACAGCATAGAAAATCTTGCCATGACTGTCAAAAGATTATATGAGAGGGTGTATCATAGTTAGTCAAATCAACAAGCTAAAAAGAGATAAAAAAAAGAAGAAGAAAGTAAAAAGGAGGGGAGAGAAGAAAAGATGGAGAGAAATGTTCTATTTCACTTCCCCTGAGCAAACATGTAATTTCCATGATTTCTTTTTAATGACTCTCTCCTGAAGCTGGTAGGTACTGATTTATGAAAAGCTGTAAAGGATCAGGTGGAGCCCTGCAGGACGTCGTTTACAGCTGCACGGACTGCAGCCCGTCTAATTTGTCTGCTAAAGTGTGAGCTCATGGCACACATCACCCAGACCATAAATTCCCTGTTCAGCCCTTCTGTCTAGTGGCTGGGGCAGGGGGAAAGAAACCTGCCAGGGTGTGCAGATGCTCTGCAAGCCCAGCTTTCCCCTGGTGCATGCGAGGAGACAGCACAGACTCTTCGCAGCGAGGCGAATTCCTGCTCATTGATAAACAGTCCAGATGTCCTCTCTGAGGAGGAAAGTAACTAAAATCCTGCAAGAAGAAAAATGATACTTTACAGTGCTGGTTACTCTGAGGTCACTCGCATTAAAATTAGGTCATATTTTTTGTCATGATGATACTTTGATCCAAGTAATAAACATAAAGGCTCTTTTGGGCCACTCTAATTCCTAATCCTAGAGACCTGTTCTATTTCAACTTGTTTATACTTTTTTTTTTTTTTTCATTAGTGATTCTTGAGTCAGACCTGGTTTTATTAGACTTAAGTTAAAAAGGCGTAATAGGCTGGGGGGAAAAAATTGGTGCTTTATCACTATGAACACTTCATAAATACTCTTAATTAATATCTTGGGAATCCAGACACTGTACCCAGAAAACTATAAATAAAAAAACATTGGCTCTTCACAGGACAAACAGTAGTCAGTGAAATTCAGGCCTTACACCTACTGATTAAAACTATCTTGGGCCTGATTATGAAACTTTAAACCTGGGTGTCATGTAGATGTCTAAGATTTGGTTTGACCATGGCACCAGCACATGAAGTGAGTTGCTCTTTTGGGGACAGAGCAGGTTTCTGGTGTCTTCTGTTACCTTTCTTTCCATGGGTGGCTGTTCCCAGCATGTGATGTCCAGAGTTGGTGTCAGTGGTCACAGTCCTTCTGGGCTCTGGAAGGAAGGTAGCCAGGCAAAAGCTGTCCCCATCAGGGACATCTCAGCTCTGGGACTTGGTAAAAACTGATTCTGTGTATTTGAAGTTAAGATTTTCAAGCATGCAATTAGTTCTTTAATTATGCCCTGCATTCCCAGAAGGAGAAAAATGCTATATTAACCTTCTGAGCCTGAGAGAAATCAGCTGATTCATGACAATCAGGAAAACATCAGAGTAAAAGGAGCTGTTTAAGAAGTGGCCAATACTAAAAATCATTGTTCTTTTCTTCAAAAGTGAAAGGTAAAAGCCTTAATGTAACTAATGTTACTTATGTAACTGATGTGGTATCCCCTAACTCCAGGGCAAGTCAGGTGTACTGCAAGGATGTGATGTTGTAGTGCTGCTGATTTTGGTGAAATTTAAGGCATACTGGAATTGAGAAGGATTTGGATTTTCTAGGCTTCTTATGAAGTTAAAATCACTATGTTTAAATATGTGGTTCTCTTGGTGCCTTTAAAATCTCCTCCTGTTTGTATTTGTTCCTGTGATGAACAGAGATTACTTGGGTTTGGAGTGAAGAGAGTGTTTTACAACCCAGATCAGTTCTCCAGTTCCAGTAGCTGTCACCTACCTGTTACACTGTGTAATCACTGCCTTTAAATTATGCTGTCAGTCCAGCCACCTCTCATTTTTCACTGCTTTCAGGGACAAAAGTCACTTCAAATGAGTTCAGCAGCAGTAGTCAGACTCCTGTGCAGGTTACTAGAGGGAAAAAGAATTCTGGGGCAGAAAATAGACTGTGAAGTTGCAAAGATAACTGCTTTGAACATTCTCTAGTTCAGTCTCAGGAGCAGCACAGCTAAGCACATGCTTGGCTTTAAGTCTGCAGTAAAACAATAAAAATAAAGTACTTTGCTTACAGTTGCAGCTTCTAACCTAGTAGCAACATTTAGGATTTGTCAGTGGGCCACTATATTCTGAACATTTGATATGACCAAATTTCTACCAACATACTCAGCTTGGAGCCTGGAGTGTGCATCATCTGTGTGATGTTTGGGACTAGGTGAATCACATAAATATAACCAAATTTAGTCTTTGTTAACATTAAATTGTGAGGTACCAATGCACTTTGTGAATGCTGCAGTGATTTAAACACAGGCATGGGAAGCTGGTGCTCTTCAGCAGGATGATTAGACAGCATTTGTCAGAGCTGCCAGCAGCAGTCCCGTGGCGGCCTCAGCAGCTGAGAACTCCCACAGACAAACAGCAAAGCCACATCCAGCCTGGATGCTCCTGCCACTGCTGAGTTCAGACACAAAATAAATCTTTGTTTTTCCCTGTTCCCTAAATTCTATTGCATTATTCTTTCATTTCAGGCCATCAAATCTCCTCCTGGACCAAAGCAGCGTTGACATTTCAGCCTTCCGCACCACAGGTGATTGGCTCAATGGATTTCGGACAGGGCAGTGCAAGGACATCTTCACAGGGGTGGAGTACAGCTCCTGTGACACCATAGCCAAGATTTCCACTGAGTAAGTTGCAATCTGCTGGGGGTTTTCATCATAGCTACAAGTTCAACCATAAGTACAAAGGTAGCACTTTTATACTTCTAATCCTTGGCTAACATTTTCTTGCATTTAAAGAGACAAATGGGAATTATTTGTTGCAGTTGAAATAGCCATGAAGGAAATCTGTGTCTCGTGACTGTGTGAAGGCCATGGTCCCACGGCTTTTTCTCACTAAATACAAGAAAATTCCCAATTTTTTTCCAATACAATAGCACCATGCATCATCTGGTACACTAGCATCACTTCCTTTCACTGAAGTTTCCTGTTGATTCTTTAAATTCTGTATTTTGCATGGAAGTTTCTCTACAGCTGGCACATTGCTAATCTTTCCCTTTATTGGCCATCCCATATTCCACCAAACCAGGTGAGGGGGCAAATGCTTTGTAGCTGTTTTCCTCCTCCATGCTAATAATTACTCAGGGGCTGAACTCCCTCCTGCTATGCTTGGAAGTGAGCAAATGGCAAGTTTATTACATTCTAAATGCAATCCATCTTTGTTCCAGTGACAAGTAGGAGTAGGGTAATGTTCTTTCTGCACCTGAAAAGGCATCAAGTACAGTTAAAAATTTAATTCCAAAGGAAACCTTAATTCCCAATTCGGCTGGCTGGATACATGACAAGTTATGGAGGAGTATGCAGCAGCTGTGCTACCAACAATTAAACACATCAATGCCATTAATTAGTGTATTACTGCATCTATAAAAAGGGTGCTAATGGCTTTTTGTAACAATTACCCTTTGGGGACAGTGTAGAAATCCTCTAGGAATGCCCAATTTCCTGTGAGCCCCTAGTTAATTAGCCCTTCACAGGCGTTAAAGCACCTCTGTGTTGCACAAGGAACAATGAGACTGGAGACCCTGGACAAACACGAGGGGAAAACCAGGGGAGACACTGGAAGCTTGGCCATGGACTCCTTCACCTCAGTGCTGATAGCACAGTTCAGAGGACCTTTCACAGGCCAGTGATGTGTCAGCACTGCCCAGGAAAAGCCAGCAGATTGGTGGGGGATGGAGGTGTTAGAAAGACTAAGCTGATCCAGCAGTGACCCCCTTGCCCCAAAACCCCCGTGCTTGCATCACTGGAGAACGATTTCATTGCCTTTTCTTCCAGGTAAGCAAACACAACGAGGCTAAATGAGCTTTCACTCTATTTTTTGCAGCCCCCTTGTGTTTTCAGACAGTTGCTCTCTGTTTTTTTGCAGCAGGGCTTGTGTTTCAGCATTGTCCCCGTACCTG
This sequence comes from Anomalospiza imberbis, assembly GCF_031753505.1. Lineage (NCBI taxonomy): Eukaryota > Metazoa > Chordata > Aves > Passeriformes > Viduidae > Anomalospiza > Anomalospiza imberbis. The sequence goes on from NC_089682.1 coordinate 33,059,624, forward strand.
GGGGCTCCTGCAGTGCAGCAGTGTGAGATGGGCAAGTTCATTGCTGTTTGCTGGGATCAGTGCTGTGAAATTCAGTGTCCTCACTCACACACCTCCTCTTTTTTCCAGTGACATGAAGAAAGTTGGCGTTACAGTGGTGGGCCCTCAAAAGAAGATTGTCAGCAGTATCAAAGCTCTAGAAACTCATACAAAGAACAGCCCTGTTCCTGTGTAAGGTACCAAAATGATGTTGCTCAGGAGAGGGAGAAAAAAAAGGAGAAAAGTTGCATCGCAGGTGAAAAGTGATGGCTGACAAACGGCAGAATTTAAAGGAGTTCTCTGCAACAGCTTTGGAAACACAATGGTTGAGATTTCAAACCCACAAGACACTCAAATACTGAGTATAAATGCCTTAAAAATAGGAGCAAACTTGTTTTCTATCTGTTAATCCTAAAGGGTGGGTGCTCTTGACTGACTGTTAATGCAGATAGTAAATATCAAAAGAAAAAAAAAACACGTGAAAAATCCTTCCAAGTAAAAACCAGTGTTACTAAAACCTAGAGCCATTTGAATATTAAGTGACTGAATAACACAAAAAAAACATGGACATAAAAGCTGTGTATTTGATCTATACAGCAAACAAGAAGAAAGAAAGACTTGCCGTATTTTTATACAGAAGAGAACTGTAACAGGTATTTTATTTCTTTAAAAGCAAGGAAAATAGAGGACTATACCTCACAACCTGTCTGGCCATATTTACTATTATGTCATTGTAACATGCTATTTCAGCTTCAGGAAGGAACACAGAAATAAAGTTTATAGTAACTTTGAGTTAGTTGACAAAAGATTTTCAACATTATGTTAGCTTCCCTAACTGTGTTCATTTAATTAGAAACAAGTCTTAATTTTTAAAAGGCTTATTTATTTTCTTGGTTTGTTTTTTTTTTTCCATTATTGTTTATATTTATGCTTAAATATCTTAACCTGGCTGTATTATTGCCAAGTGCCAAATGTTATCCAAACGTCATTGGTTCAATCTGAGAAATTGTCTGAGGGTTAGTTACTAGATAATTTTATACTCATAGCATCATGCATGGAATACAGAAGGAAAGAAAGGTGGTCTTTTTCCAGCATTGACACTATGAAAAGCATCTGGACTTTTTTTTTGCAAATGAGATTTCTTCCATTTGCTGTGAGTGGTATTTTCAGCCAGGCTGGGGTTTTGACAGTGGTGTGTGCATTGATCTTTAGATCAGGATCTGCCCCAAACAGCACATCCCATTTCCTTCCTCAGGGCTGCTTTCATGTCACAATAAGGAGCCCTGTTCTTGGGTGGTGCTCAGGTGAGAGATCTGCCAAGAAAATATAAAAGAGGGCCAGGGTTTGTTGCATCCTGCTTTAACTGATGATGCTTTTTGAGTTCCCTGGGAAGTGACCCTTGTTTAAAAGGATGACTTAAGCTGTGAAGGGAGGCTTTGGTGTGGAAGTTTTACACATGCCTGAGCTAGAAACCCCCCTGTAAGGGCACTGCCATCCTGTAGGGGACCTGAATTTTTTGCACAGCTTCAGTGGGTACCCGTTCCTTGAAAGAAAGCAGAGGGGAGCCCAAGTCTAGGAGAACATTCACATCTCCCACCGGAAGAAAGGAGACTTGAAGGTGGTTTTTGGGGGCCCTCCACCATTTTTATTGTCTTCCAAAGAGCTTCCCAACTCCTAAGTTTTTGTTCTGGAGCACATCAGTCCCAGTTCTGAGCAGACACCACTCTTTGCTCTGAAAATGAGTGGTTTAAAACACAGTGTGAGCCACTTCTTGTGCTTCTTAACGCTCTAGATGTGATGCCAGGCACACAGAGAGCAGACCTTGGTCACCAGGGGAAACCATTCTGCTTCCCAACTTGACATTCTGGAATCCAGACCTGATTCTGATGATGAATCCCTGAAAATCCAAGACTCTGTGATGCAAAAGGAGGTGACCACTTGTGCTTCCTTCTGTTGGCTTGGGTTTTGAAGGTCCTTGGTATATAAGTGAGGAAAGAATCAGTTTCTAGGGTTTGAGGGGCTGAAACTGTTCTGCATGAATCCAGGACTTACAGAATGTCCAGGCACAACATTTATTACACATTGCTAAAGAGAAGAAGTGTTAGAGGCTTTTTGATGAGTGCTGGTAGTAAGCATGCTGTAAAGGAGTGGGTTTGAAACATACTCACAGCCATAATTATTAGTAATTCTCTCTGAAAGAGAAGTGAATGGGTTTTAAAATTGAAATAAAAAAAAGAAGAATGGTAAAATAAAGCACTTAAGCTCTAAAGAACACTTCCACTTATCTGCCCCAATCTATCATGAAATGCAGCAAGCTGGATACAAAAGCTGTTTTGTGTTGCTTAGTTCATTCAGAATCAATCTTTACTTTGGGTTGAGATTGCTCTAAATCAGACACTGTTAGTGAATTTAAGCCACCAAAACCCAGTGGCAAACACTGTCTGTGTGGGGACAGCTTTTTGTAACATTTCTCCTCAGCTTCATTCTGCTGCTGGAGTGTGGGGGCAAGGGGCTGGGGTGGGGGGGCTGACCTCTGGGAAATGCTTCTGGAGACAGACCCAAGTTCTTAGAGTTTTAGACACTTGAAAACTTTAAAACTTTGCACCAACCACCCTCAATTTCCTCCTGCCATGTATCCTGTCGTGTTCCTTGCCCATTGTTCAGGCATGCTCAGCATGAAAGATTCAATCTCACCGAGGGGAAAAAAACCGAAGCACCTGGGTTTTGCTTTTCTGTGCTGTTAGGAGTTGAGAGTTCTTAAAACCCATTTGGTTTTCTCTCCCTGTCAGAAGTTGATTTGTACTGCAAGTGGCCTCTGTTGCAAGCATCCTGTACTCCCTGTCCCCCTGTACATATGTAAACATAGCAGTGTACAATTCTTCAGTGTGGAGTAGAGAAATAGAGGTCGTGTGGCCATCTGCCTGTACAGGTTATGGACATCAAGCAAAATGCAAACTGCTCATAAAATGACATGCCATGTTATTGGGTTTGTACCTTTCAATATAGTTTCCATTTTATTTATTTCTGTTAACATAATCTAGTTTTTGTGCTGTAACTTAGCATCCAATAATCAATGTATAGATGTGATTTGATTGGCAATATGTATTTACTTTAACTTGTATTTCAAAAGCATTACTTACTCATTTAGATTATATATTGTGCAATTGTAGATGGCCTCTTACTAATGTAAAATGATTTGTAGTGGAAACATTTATATTTTTATAATAAACATAATGAAAGTATTTTTTACATACTGAAATACTGAGGTGATTGCTTGGAGGACAAAGTAAATTTATTTGATTAGTGTGATAAAATTGTAATTAAATATGGATAAATTCTGAGTGTTAAAGCATGGGTCTGGAGTGAAAGCTAGATATTACCTATATTATCTATTAATAGAAACAAGCAGTGCAGGTTTTAACTAAACAGACCAGCATTTGTGCAAAACTGACTTACATCAGTCAAAGACTTTACTTTCTCCATGGATACTGGAAAACTTCATCTTCTACAGCTTGCCTGTGGGATATTGAGAAAAGCTGTCATTTATTTTAGTTGTGTCAAATATTTCCAAACTTTTGCTTTTTTTCCTCCCTCGCCAGTGAACCTATTTTCATCTTCTTAATATGTTGAATCCAGTCAAAGATGTACTTTTCAACAAAATAAAATAGCCCACCACGTTCTGTAATTTCACCCCATCATCATTTCTTGCCTCCGAGTATCTGTATTAGATAATATTTTGCCCCTGTTTTGTTATGTCCCTGCCATGTTGTTTCTGTGTGCATCACCCAAGTACAGGGTCTTTGAAAATGCCAATATACACAACTCAGGAATCCTCTTCCTAGGAGAATAGGAATGGTTTTGATGCTTGCCAGTTTCTTGAATTTTACAGGTTCTTTTCTGTACCATAACTGATTTTGCATGCTTTTGTATACTACTCTGCTTACTGGTGCAAAACAATGAATGATATACCTGTCCTGGAGTCTGTAAGTTGATAAACTTTATGAATGTGGATGTAGCATACTTCTTTTTTGGAGTGGGGGTGGCATTCTGTCTTGGTGTGTTCAACAGAAAGGGGAATCACAGAAAAAAAGTCACCCAGAGCTGGACTTGTCCTTAAATGACCACAGCTGGACTGGAAGCCCCTTGTCCTTCCTGCCACCAGGATGCTTCATGCTGTGGTGGATAAATGGTGTCATTTTAGCTTCCAAACAGGGGGGTTTGATGCTGTGCTTGAGCACCAGGGCTCTGGTGGGATCTAACCCATGCAGATAATGGTGCAAACCATTTTCTCTGTGAACAGGTTTCACCTCAGCAGTTGTGTTACCCCAGCTTGTGTCTATCCCTTTGGCATTGCTGGTACATTTTATTTGCTCTAGATCCTAGAGGGCATGATGGCTATTGGTGTTTTTATTGATTTTACTGTAAAATGGTATTAATTTAATTAATGTAGCCAGCCCTGGAAGGGCAGCTGGATGCACTCACTTAACAACAGCAGGACAAGGAATTGCCTGGCAGCCCCCACCATCACAGAATCCCAGAATGTGCTGATTTGGAAGGGGCCCATCAGGATCATCGAGTCTGGAGAGGTAAATTGCTGATAATCACTTCCATAAATTCAGTATGCCTGTCGGGGTTTTTTAGTGCTGCCCAAGTGGCGTTTTTCCACTCTGCATTTCTTCCCAAGGATGATGCCCAGACCCAGATACCTGCACCATTGAAAGCCCAAGCAGTGCCAAGTGAAATCAGAGCATTATTTCTGCTGTCTCACACGTGCCACCCCTGTTAATTCATATGGATATCCATGCTATTGACTTCCTTAGATTTTATGAGCTGCTCTGATTCCTCAGAGCCTTTCCAAGCTATCACTGCCTGGTCTGTAATTCTCCATTTAATAACACTTAGTTCCCTTTTCAGTCCTTGGTCCAGTCCTTTGGGATTTCGTAATGAATTTTACTTTCCCAATTTAAAAAACATTTATTTTGAAGATCTTTCCCTCAGCTTTGATTCATTCCCATATACAAACAGGCACATGGTGTTCATAAAGGTTACTCATGCAAAGGTGAACAGCACAAAACACAAAGAACAGCTTTCCCTTGGCTTCCTCATGATCCTTTTCAGATGGCCAGAGAATCTCTGGTACATGAAGAGTACTCAGTACTTGAGATTTTTCAGCTCACTCTGCTTTCACATTAAAATTATTTCATAATAGCCCATATTTCCCCAGTTAGCTCATGAGAATGTCATGGGGGAGAGCACCAGAAGTCTTAGTAAAGACAAGATAAATCACATCAACTACTTTTTAGATTATCCTGACACAGAAATAAATTAGATGAGGTTGACAGGATTTTTTTATTCTTGACAAATCTGAGTTAGTTCTTATGACCTTGTAATTCTCCAGCTGGTATATATACATACACACACACGCGCGCGCACACACACACACACACACACACACACATATATATATATATATATATATGTAAGATCTTTCTGGGTATTTGAGGTTAGCATACCTGCTCTAGAATTGCCTGTCTCTGCTTTACTCCTCTCTTTAAAACTCAAGATGATCTTTGTTCCTCTTCAGTCGCCTGGGCTCCAGGACTTCTCCAAGAGAATAGCTAGTACTTGGACCAGTCCCTTGTTGCTAGAATCTATGTTATAAATAAATAATAAATATAAATATATAAATATAATATATAAATATATAATAAATGCTGTAAATCCCACAGACTTTGAAAGCCTGAATGCATCAATCACTTTTGACTGTTAAGATGCCTAATTATGAAACAGAAATAAAATGCACCCAGACAAATATTTTAGTGCATGACCAGGTTCTGCTTTGAATTTTTGCCATCAAGCAATGACTTAGAGTCATCATTAAGGGAACATTTGGTTAGCAAATTTCATTATTAGTTTTTAATTAGATTTAGCAACTAAGGTTCATCACTGTTACATCACTTTGAAGGTAGTTGAGCTTTATTAGCAATCCTTCAATTCACACTATTGCTCTCCACGTTGGGGAGAAATATCCTTTATCTCCACTTCTCTTTTATCCAGTAGCCTTAGAAAGCTCAGTTTTTAAGTTTCTTCAGTAAAGTGAGTGTCTACTCACCATGAATTTGTAATATTGAGTTTAGCTTCCAGCCCTTTAAAGAAGTGTATGTTTGTAAGAGAGTGTGAAATAACCAGAGCTTTTTATTCTTAATTTTTGGGGATTTAGGGAAGCAGGCTTTTGGCTTCTTCTCCTGCCTCAAGCCCTGTAAGGACAAAAAAAAGAGTGTTTAGTCTCAATGTGTTCATGGGAGCATAGAGTAAAACATTTTATTTTAAAGGCACTGAGATGAAATGAAGCCAGTAAAACACCATAAATGCTACACCCTATTTGTTTAAATGAAAAAAAAAAAAGAAACCAAGCCAACCAAAAAACAAAATTGGAGGTCTGGTAGTTTTGCACCATAGTCTGGCCAGGGATTCAAATAAACATCTCTGATGTCAGTTTTCCTGTCATTCCCCCTCTCCACCCAGCAGGAAACTGTCCTTAGGTATAGTTTACATTTTTATTTGAAGCATTTTATTTTCACGGGGTGGTTCACTCTTTTCACTTTCATTACTCTCAGAGCTCGTGTTGTTCAGCAGAGGCTAAAACTGGGCTCAAACCAGAGAAGTTTTGTGTGGCAGAGCCCCCTCCTCCTGCAGGCTTTCCCTGGTACCTGCTGTCCCCTGCTGTCCCCACCAAGCATCGTCCTGACCCCTCCTCCCCATCTGCTGTTTTACAGCCCAACCTCCCAGAAATCCCCCCCAAAAAGGATGGGAGATGATTGAGGAGATATTTTAGAGTCAAAGCAGTATGTCAGTCGTTGCACTATTAATTGCTTGCCTTGCTACACTTTCCCTTTCTGTGCCATCCAAGTTTAACTCTGTGAATCCCATTTTGATTTGCCTGGGATTCTTTCCCCCATAAATCACCTTCAGTGTGATTGAGACATTTTGTCCCCATCTTTTCTGCAGTATCTGGGTGTCGTTTTGCAGATCCAGGCTGGATATTTGCTGCCAGGTTTTTGACCTGCAGCTTCCCCTCAGGCTGGCTGTCAGCTAATTACCAATAATTATTCCAATTTTCAGTATGCCCCTTTAAAGCTGCATCACCTTTCATTATTTAGCTATTTTTAATCTCTTTCTTTCACTCTCATAAAGCTTTTTTTAGGGCTTTAGTTTAGAGGACTAAGTCACAATTCCCACTTGGATATACTTCATAAAAAAATTGTGCTTCATTTAACTGAGTTAATAGTTGCCTAATTGTAATAGCAAAGCAATAAAATTCAATCCCTACAACAATGTGATGCTGTAACTTCCTTTCCACTCACTGATGGAGCAATGGGCTACCTGCCAAGGAAGTCAAATTAAAATAGGAAACAATATGAACAAATAAAATCTGTTTCTGAGATTTGGATATAGATATTTTCTTGAGTTTTTTTGCTTGGTTTTTGTTCGGGGTTTTTTTATTTAATATTCAGTTATTACTTGGTTCAATTTTTTACTTTCTGTTCCCAACTTCTCTCATCATGCATGTGGGTTTTTGGAGACAAAGCAAGAGTTGGCCCACAGAGAAATTTATTTTCTGCCTCTTCCTCATATATAAGCTGTCCTCTCCATAAAAGGTTCGAGAAGGTTTTTGTGATAAAACGAATAATCTGTAAGGGAACACCTCCCCAGCATGGACTCTATAAATAACTAATTAAGCCATTCTATTCCTTCAAACAAATATAAAATAAAGATTAAATTGAAGTAAACTTCTGTCCCTGGCACCAGCCAGCCTTCAGAACTGTAACTCAGCTTTATCAATTTCCTGCTGCATGGTAAAAGATCTCATCAAAAGAAGAACAGAAGGCAGACACTGAAGCACAGGGCTAAAGAAATCAGAAACCTTTGCTACTCTTAACACCCAAAACTAAGTGCATTCTTTCTCCCTTCTGTTGCAATTTCTATTCAATATATCCTCTGCTGAACCACTACATTAACCAGCTAAATTATGCATTTAGACTGTAAAAAGAAGTTATTTAATAGCACCCACACACTAAGCAGCTCCCCCATGGTTAAGATAATGTTGGGTGATTGTGATCCAGCTATCTGCAGTGTGTAGACCAGGCTCCATCATCTCAACATGTGTTTTGAGGCATAATCTATATAAATTTATATTATTATAAATATCATGAAGACAAGCAGCTCTTTGGCCCATTCTTTCTGGCTGCCAAAACACCTCTTGCTGGTTTGGGTTTCAAGCACTCAGTCTGAGCTGTATTTTTGTGTATCTAGTCTGTTTTTAACCATGACGGGCACAGCACCAAAAGAACCCTTTCCCCCCAGTAAGCCTGCTTCAATGTTTTCACTGGGATCTGTTGGGTGCCTTTTCAGAGGAACCTCTTCCACAGGATTTCTTCCCCAGCCCAAGTCTTTACCTTTAGTACAGGTAATCACTGGCTGTTCAATGGCCTCCCAAAGAGTCCTTGCAATTATTTTGGCTGTGGCCTTTGTTGCTAAGTGCCTGCTAGAAGGATGCTAAAATTACAGATTAAATAATTTGCTGCTCTCAACAGGAAGATCCTGTGGATCACAGTAGATAGTGCTCCTGGAGAAGACAGAACAAAAGTTTTCCATCTTGTGTGAAACCAATGGAACAACTTGGCTATTTTGCTCCTAATCCTTTGGAATTTACAATCTGAAATTTAGATCACGCCATTTTTTCATCCATATCCTCAGTGTCTGTGCACTGTCTGACTGAAAAGGCACAGAGCCAAGTCAACCAATGGTTAAAAATGTCTCTGTGGCTTCCCAAAAGGGAAACTTTCAAACTTATCTGCTACTATTCTATCGTTTTATCAATAGGACTTCTTTCTCAAGTAACTATTCTTGTCACACTGTAAAACATTGAGTTTGCAGTGACAGGTCTGGCTGTGTGTAGTTACTGTGATACTGAAGCTATAAAACTTTTTAAATATTCTTGAAATATTTTTAAAACATTTAATGATTAAAAGTTTTATGGGCTTGGATCACCAGGTATATGAAATCTGCTTGATGTTTTAGGCTAAATGTTAGTCCTGTATCTTGAGGGACTGGTTGCCATTACTATGCGGAGAAAGACTATATCTTCCAGTACAAAGGAATCTGAAAAAGCTCAGAAGGGTTGTAAGAAATTTCACCTACAGTTTGTGAAAAGCTGATTAATTTTCCAGTGGGAGAGTGAGAGGGAAAAAAAAAAAAAAAGATCTGGTTTAGTCCCTGAAATACCAAGCTCAGTAATATCAGAGGCAGGAGCAGAGGACTCAGGGGAAGCATTCCTGTTTCCTTCATTTAGCCTTAGCAGGGTTTGGACACAGGGCTAAAGTTACCCCTCTCTCCAGAGATGCTGTGCAGGGGCTTGGATGTGGAATGGGAGCAGTGCATTATAAATCTCTTTGCAGAACATAAGAGTGTAAGGTTCTTGGAAGAAAAAAACATCGGCTCTTGTGTCATCGGAGGGTTGTGGCACTCCCAACCTCTCAATAATTGCCTAGCTCTTTGCATTTGTGAGAAAGCAGAATGAGATGCTTTAAAAGGGGGTTCTGCATATTGTAAAAGTCCAACTGCAACTCAGAGAAGCACCCCTGAGACTTATTGCTACCATTAGAAGCTTAGAGTAATGTGCACATATTTTTCTTTTTAGGCCATGCACACTTTATCTGACTCTCAGAGGTAAAAGAAAAAAAAAAAGCAAAAAAGAGAAAAGGAAAGAAAAATGAAAAAATCGTTCTGTTATGTATGGGGTGTTTTTTTTTTCCTTTGCTTTGATCTTGCCACCATATCCCTGGCTTCACACCCTGTGGTCCCAGAGTCCCTGGGGATCTCCTGAAAGCCACAATTTCCCTGTGGTTCTGTGATTTCCAGCACTGCTTCTCAGCTGCAGAAGGGTGTGAAGCAGCAGCTATGGGGGGAGGCAGGAAGGGAGGGGATTTCATTCAGGCTGGAGACCCCAAAACTCAGCTCCAGGCTTCCCTGTGGGATACCAGCACCTGGTACAGCCACTGCCCAGCCCTTGGTGGTGGAATACTTCATTAAGGAAAATGCTCATAATTGGAAACTTACTGCATTTCATTCTCTGTGTGTATCTGTTCTGCTTCAGCAACAGGGGAGAGCCAAGGTAGAAGCCTGACTTTATTAAGTGCCTCATTGTCTTTGGTTCTTGTTGGGTTTTTCATTGCATTTTAGAAAATCTCAGGTCTACTTTGTAACCTTAAAACTTGGAATTTTCTCCTTTCTGCTGAGACTTCTTAATGTGCCTTGTACACATTATAAATGTATATTATGTATTATACACATATATCCTTTATAAGAGTATAAAATATTTTATACTCTTGCTGGCAGTAGTCATATTCCTCTTCTTAGGATATAATTCTTATACAAAACAGTGAGAATTATTAAATCATAGCAAACAGGAAAACAAATACAATGAGAGGTGTAGCTGTGAAATAATTCAGATGTTTTCACTTGGACACTAGCTATGCTCCAAAATCAGCAGCAAAAGCAGGTTTGAAACCTTTGTCAGCAAAGGCTTTCAAGGAAATAATAGTCTGGTGTCTCACAGAAATCATTTGGAATGGCCTGAGGTAGAGAAACCTCTCAGTCTTTTTGGCTTCAGAGCTCATGATTCACATGGACTCACACAGTTTTTACCATCCCTATGATGCCTCGGGTTTTAGTTTTTATATTTTTCAGATTCTGTGCTGCTTTAGTGTGTGGGTCTGGGCTTCATATTAGGGGAAGATGAACTCTCTTCACAGAGCAGGGAGACAAAACAATTCCTTCTCCAGCTGGGGACCAAGGACAAATGATCCGAATCTCAGGCCCAAGAGCACAAACAACGTGGGCTGAAGAGAGAAAAACAAGAAGGATGGGACTTCATGGGCTAAAGCTGGAATTGGACAATGAACTCCAATGTGCAAATGGAGCAGAACTGATCAAAGTGAGAGCACCCGGGAGCGGTCGTGCATTTTGGGACCGTTTTGGGTGCAGCCCTGGCTGGGCTCTTGTGCTGCTCAAGGTGGATCCATTGAGGCCCTCTAATAAATCCCTACTTTATTCTTTAACTCTGTCCAGCCTCTGCTCTAGCTCAGCCTTCCCAAGGCATCACCTACACCTGAAAAATCTTTGTCCTAAAAGACATATCCCATTTTCTCCTCTCCTGGTTGTGCCGGGCACAGAGAGATGACAACACTGTCTGTGTCTGAGGCTGCTGCCTGCATCAGGGCTGTCCCCACCCAGCATGGTCCCTCTGCCCTGCCTGTTCATTGTCACACAACCCTGACACACCGTGAGAACCACAAAATGGGGGGGAAAACCCCAAACTGCCACGGCTCCCTTGCTGCTCATCACGCCATGGCTTTTCCTTAACTCTGTGCCGCTCCTCTACCCTCAGCACTCATGAACAAGAGAACAACCTGTGCAGTCTGTTCCATGGGAGAACAGCTCACACAAGGACAATTTCCTCCCCTCTATTGTTGGATATGACCTCCCCTGGGTAGGTGGGGATTTTGGCAGCCTGTACAAAGGCTAACAGAGACTGCAGCAGGAGCTGGAATAGAGCTGTTATGGCTTGACAGCCCTGTTTTGTAATGCACCGGGGGGGTTTGTTACAAGTCAATTGTAGCTTCAAGAAATTTTAGAATATGGCATCAGCTTGTATGATTTTTGGGTTTTTTTAATGTTTAATACATGAAACTGAAGTAGATTTTAACATTGAGGCTATGGCTGTAGCAGGCCCAGATGACTTAATAAAAACTAAAATCAATCAAACAACTTGATTTTGTTGGCGAGTTTTTGCTCTGTAAGTGGAAATAAATGTTTTTGCAACCCTGATAATTTCATTCTCATTTCTTCAGGCAGTGGCAAAACACTGGGTTTATATTGTTTGCTGAGTGATTTTTTTCTTTTTTCTGAATTTGTGTTTCAAGTCCACTCTGTTAAAGATCATTTAATGTAACCTTTGTCACTACAGTGTCTATCAATGATGACCAAAAGCATGAAGGAGTCCTGTGGCTTGAGAAAAGACTTTTCACCTCCCCACTCTCTGTAACCTTTATTTTGCTTGAATAAACTAATGGACATGATCAAGGCAATTAATGCTTCAGATTACGGATTCCATGTGGTCACAGTAGAGCTTATTTTTATTGTAAGACAATGATTCACAGTGAGGGAAGGAAAAGGGGTAAGATTTTGTACAAAAAGCTGCAAGGAAGGGATTTTAATTTGATTTTAGTGGGAGAATGGTGAATAAAATTACAGAAATTATATAAAGCTACATGGTGTTTACTCCTTGGTAGACCAATGGGAGGTAATCAATGACCTATAATTGGAAGAATATTTTGGTTTGCTTTTACTCTCAGCCCTTCCCTGGGCTGAAAAACCCCATCCTTCAAAACTAAGTAGTTAAAATACCCATTATAATCTCATTTTAGTGCTGCATGTTGAGCTCTGTGCTCCCACAGAATTTAGCTCAGTCCCCAAGCCTGGCTTAGTACCTATGTGCTCATAGAACTTCTGATAATTTTCATTATCCTCTTCTGAAAAAAATGTCTGTGTGTGCATTTGGGCACTCAGAGTAGATTTTAATATAATTCAGAGATCAAAACAGTGACATAAATGTAAAAAATAAACCATGTGGGGTTTTTTCTCGTGTTTTGGGTTTTTTTGCCACAGTTAGAAATAAGACCTCTTTAGCAGACACAACCTTATAAAATATTTTATACTCTTTCTGGCAGCAGTCATATTCCTCTTCTTAGGATATGATTCTTAACCACCATTTTAGAGAACTTCTTGAAGCAGCTGTCCAAAACACATGAAAATTAGAGGCGGTGGCATCTCCAAAACCTGAAAGTTGCCATCCAGATAAATTAAACTGGAAGAAGGCCACGTGTCCTATTGCTGGGGGTGGAAAAAAGATGCCAAGGAGGAACCTTGCACAGCTGGAAGGCACAACCACCTCACCAAGGGTGCTGTTGAAGCCAAAGGGAGGTGAAATCCCAGCCTCTTATCTTTTTTCCATTCTTCAATGAATGGTTACATCTAGCTGTGGATTCCACAGCACTACCCCTGGAGGATTTTTTTGGACAATCCTGATTCTCAAGGCTTTGGGGGTTTTCTGGTCCATGGAGCATAAAATCCTGAGGAGGCCAGAAAAAAAACAGGATTTACAACCCTGCTGAAGATTTGAAAAGACCCTCTGGGATGGCTGCCTCCACACACGACTCCCAGAAGCCCAAAAGAGGAGAGTCTGGATATTCATGCCCACCTGCCAAGAAATGGGAAATTTCTAGGCTCAAGCCAGATGTGTAGCTGGAGTTTATATGACTTCCTGTGCTCTCAAATCCGTGGCTTTCTGCTCTGAGACAGTCCTCACAGCAGAAAAACTGAGCTCAGCACATCTGTAGACTTATTAGCTGCTTATCAGGTTGCTTTGGGGATAAATATTTTTAGATTTTTCATAGAATAATTGGAATTTCCACAAATGAGCATTTTTTCTACCTATAAAGTGTTCTCTTAATGCCAGCAATCCTGAGCAGTGCAGGTGCAGCCAGTAGAGAACTGATATTTTTTAAGAACTTTTTGATGGATCAGCTAACAAATTCAACAAAACCAATCCATTTTTCTAGGTGGGCATCTTAGGGAGGATTTTGTTCTCTCCTGGGTGCAGTGTGCAGAAAAAGATTGGTCTTGTTAAAGCTTCTTGCTGGACAGAAGGGCATGAAGGTTTTATGTCACCTGTGTAAGCTTTGATGTCATGCCCTGACCCTTTTTGTCCAAACAAGGAATTTCACGAGCTACTAAAATTATAAAACATATCCGGAGGCAAAACATTTCTCATATAGCCTTGAACTCCTTTCCTCCTCATGAGTTTTTTTGACAAAGAGACCACAAAACCTTTACAGCACAGTAGCCCTTGGGTGTAGGGTGGCCTCCGAGGCTGAAGCAGAAATACCATCAGTGGTGTGCTCACACTGCAGGTGTTTCTCTGCAGGTCTTGTGAAATCCCAGTTTTGCATCTCTGTGGTCTGGATTGCACCCCAGTTCTACCTCAGCTGCCGTTTCTCAGGGAAAATCATTATCGTGTTCGTTACCTGTGAGGGGCTGGTGCACTGCTCAGCCACGGGGATGCTGAGAGCATGAGCTTCTATTTATTAACTGAGTGATACCACATGTGCAGCCCCTGGATGTTTACAGAACTGCCTGGGTGGGTTGATCAAAAAAGCAGGGCTTTTCCTTTGGTTTAATTCCTGTTAACTGATGAGAGTGAAAAAAGCCCCAACAAATCAGATCAAAACTAACTAGGCTGCATCCAAACAAACAAACGAACAAAAAAAAAAGAGGAAAGATGATCAAATTGTATTGTGCTTTTATCTTGTTTTTTGAGGCTTGAATAGAGAGATGTTTGTCCTCTTTCTTGCTATTCCAAGTCTGGAAGGAGCAGTGCCTTGCAACCTGGCACAGCTGGAGCCCCGTGTCCCCTTGAGACACCTAATGACTTGGGGATTTATTCCAAGGCAGTTAAGGGATTTACCTCCTTCCAGAAACTGCTGAGGAAATGACCATTTGATACTGAAGTTTCATGTAATGACATGCAAGAGAGAAATATGTCATATCCTCAGGGGCTCAAAATGCATCTCCCAGTCATCCAGATGGATATTCCCTGGTGTAGGATGTGCTCTTCTCCTGGACCCTGTGGCCATCAGGGAGCAACACTGGAAACTCAGGCAACCAGAAACTTGTCCTACTGTCACAGAAACCTCTCTTTTTGTTGTAAGAGCTTAACATTTGGCCTGTGCAGCTTCAACTTTTTCCTTTTAGCATGCACAGATCTTTAGGGGAAACTGTGTGGCTCAGTTTTTAAATGGGATCAGTAGCAACTACCTGCACCTGCATCCATCTGCAGTGAGTTAATAAAGACAGCTTGCATTCAGATATAAAAGTGTGTATTTTCCCATGCTGTAACTTGATTGTCTTCCACAGAGTTACACAAGGGACAGATTTGGATAAAAGTAAATCCAGTCCAACCTTTTACTCAGGGCAAAACTTATATTGGGATTAATAGGCTATTCTGGTGTTCTGTCCTGCAGAATCAATTAAAAACATTTAGAAAGGAAAAAACAGACCACCCCTGGGGTTAGTGCACCTATTTTTTATGGCCTTTTATCATGCACAGTCCTCAGCACCTGTTTAAAATGCTGTGTAATCTGAAGAGAGCTTCATTGCTTGGGTGTAAATGAAGGTTCCCCTGTCACAGCTGTGCATACTTAAAGCAGTGCTTAAAGCAACTCAGGGCAAGTGTGTCTGGCTCTTTCTGATGACCAAACACGCCAGGATTTCCTGTGGGCTGCAGTCTGCTGGCTGGCAAAAGGTAAAATAACCCCTGATGTTGTTGATTTTTGTGCTCTCAAATGTGAGGTAAACCTAGCGCTGTCTTGGGTTGGTTTGCAGCTCAAACCAACTATCACAGGTTAAAATCTGGCTTGGAAGAGTTTTCTGTGGCAGCTGAGAGGGGATTCTTGGTGTGGCTGCTCTGCTACATGTGACCTGCAAGGCCCTGAGAGAGGGAAGGAATTTATTTCTATGGAGAGCCTTTGGTGTGGATGCCTGGCCTTGTGACCTTGGGATGCTGCATGGGCTGGGAGCTCTACTGTGCCTTGGCCTTGCCTTGGGGTGATGCAGAGATTTTTTTTGTGGCTTGAGAAGTGAAAGTTGGTGGAGTGAAACCAGGAATGGTGATAGCCTTGGTTTGTGCCCCTGCTCTTGTGTGTTCTGATCACTGGGAAAGATATGCGCTAAGATAGATGCTTGGCTCTTCTCTAGTGTTAGCAAGACCCAAGGGCTTCTGCTTTTATGAAATGCATAAGAATTTCAGGTGTGGTGGCATGAGTGCTTTTAAAGGAGTGATAAAAGTCCTTGTATTTCCACCTGCCTGGTGGAAATAGAGCTGCCTTCTCTCCTTCAATTCCAGGCTTCCTCTTACCACCCATTTCTGGGCAGATGGATACTGGGCTAATTTACCATGAAGAAGTTTCCTAAATTAAAGGTTTATATGATGGGAGGGAAATAAGTTTATGCTTAGGGACAGGTTAGGTTTTAGAGGCATCTGAGGGATTAAACTGAGCTTGGAAAGTGACAGTCTCAGCCTATTTTGCACCCCTTGAGCTGCAAATCTTTTGCTGAATTAGAAGTTTTTGATATAGATTGATTTACTTTTATTTTATTTTGGTTTTTTACTCGGGATTGGGGAAAGGTGATTGTGGTGGAAAAGAAGTGGTGGCCTTTGCTCAGCTGAAGCAGCACTTTACCCAAACCACAGCTGCAAGCAGGGAGCTCATCCGCTTTATGCTGTGTGTGTCAGAGCTGTGGCTGCCAGACCCAGGGCTCAGCGGAGAGCTCCCACAGTTAATGGTGCTGGCAGACAGAAGGAGCAGCTCCGTGGTGCTCAGCCACAGGAGGCATTCCCTGGGGAGCTGGTGTGGGATAACCGCGCTGAGGATCGCTTTCCCCGCGGGCCGAGGGCACCGCCACTGCCTCTTGGCAGGACACTGGAAGGAGAATTCCATCCCAGGCCTGAAACTCAACCTCCCACCTTGACAAATTGGCTGTGAGCTGAACATGATTTGAGGCACTCCAGTGCAGCTTGGCTCGGCGTCACCCCTTGGTGCCCTGTTAATAGGACGTGTGAGCATCAGACAGCTTGGCTAAAGGGTAAATACTGCAGAGCACATGGCCAGATTGTCTCCTTGGTGGTAAATAGATGGTGAATAATTGATTAATGCTGTAATAGTGGAGGAAGAGCTGCCTAACATAAGGCACAAATTATGCTTCTCTCTCTCCCTGCCCCAGCTCAAATGTTTCAGAATCCTTTTTCTTTGCCATAATTGGACATAATCAGTAACACAGGCAGTGACTAAAGGCTGTCTGGTATCAATTCCCGTATTCAGCAACCACAACATCTAGATTTTGAGCGAGTTAATGTTCTCTATTAGTTGATTAGTTCAGTTAATTTGTTGTGTCCCATGGTGATTGTAAAGTAAATACAAAAGGGAACTCTGTTTCAAATGTCTTCCTGCAGCTCTGTGTGTGTTATGTATGTGTGATATATGCATGTGTGTATATCTGCTTGCAGGTGGGGAGAAATGCAGTTTTCCCTGGCTTCAGAGGAAGCTTCTGGCTGAGCATCTCCTAAAGAAAAGTTGTCCAAAAATATTTCCTCTGGTCCAAAGGGAAAGACTTGTTCAGAAAGAGAAGTGTGTGTGACTTAGAGAAATTTATCTCAGTTTTACTTCTAGATATAGCCTGTATGTCTTGCCTTGTTTTCTAATGGAAATTCTTTGGGCAGGACTCCTCTTCCTCAGGAATGTGACCTTGTGATTAATTAATAATCTTAATACAAATCCTTCTTCCCCTTCTCCCCAGATAAAGCTCATTTCTGCTACTGCAGATGCAAATGTGACTTCTTTAAAGTATAAACCATGGGTAGACAATTAGTTGTGTGTTTTCCTGTGACCTAGTGGATTAGTTATGGATATCTGAAGTGGTTCTTTAAGTCCATCCATGAAAGACACTGCATCTCACTGCACAAATGCGTCTGTTACCTCTGACAAACTGGTGATGCTGAAAAAAAGCACAGAGTTTTTGCAGTGGGAAACTCTATGGATGTGGCAGGTAGAAAGGTATCCTGTGGACAAACAGTTTCCTAGGGCAACATTTTCTTTTTCTGAGGATTCGGAGTGAACTAGAGAGAGAACTTTGAACCACTTTGGTTTTGTACCTTGGAGATCCATATGCCAGCAGCTCTGCATCTTCAGAGCAAGCTGAAACCCTCATGTGGGGAGGTTGCTTGGATACCTGTGCTCCAGGACCATTTGCTTCCTCCTCTGTCCTGGTAGGCACCAGCAACTTCCCTTGGCTTCTATATTAATCTTCATTCCTGAAAACAGGCTGAGATGGCATTTCCCACTCTGTGACAGCTGTGATGAGGCTCATGATGATGGGCCCAAGTGCAGAAGAAGCTTTCAGCTTGGTAGGGAACAGCAGCTTGTAACAGTGCCATGATTAAAGTGTCAGGTTACTGCTCTTTAGTATATTAGCTGCAGACTGCAAAAGATTAATGCAGGGTGATTTATCTTCTCTTGGATTTGCTTGACAGTCAATGAGACTGTTACAAATTTGCCTGGAGCAGAGGAGCTCAGAGTAAACCCTGAAGGTTTGGGGAGGGGGGCTGGACTGGACAGCCCTCTGTGCCCTTCCTTGTCTTGGGGAAGTCACTTATGGAAACCTTGAGCACTATGTGGTCACTTGAACTCTTGAACCTGAGTATTTTGAAGCTTCAAATCACCTTTTCCACAAAGCAGAATCTCCCCAGACTGGACTTCAGTTTGCCCACACTCCTACAACTCCCCTGTTGCCTGCATTTTTTATCACTGAAAGATTTCTGAATTAAAAAAATATTTTCATTTTTTTTTTCTATTTGTGGTTTTTTTTTTTTTTTTTGGTCCTTGGTCTAAAATTTGCCCTTAATCCTAAGAGGTGTGGAGTGTCATGGGAATTTTTCTCCTTCTGGGCACTTGCAGTCTCTAGCAGTGCTGGAGGAGACATCCTAAACCTGGCTGGTGAGCAGGCTGTGAGCACTGCTGCCTGCCTGCTGAGCGTGTTTTGTACTCCTGGTTGTTAAATTGGGATGTACAAATGCAGCTGCTGAGTGGGGAAGCACTGCTGATTGGCAGCCAGCATTAGCCCAAAGGTCAGTGCTAATTGCTCTGCCTCCTTTGCATGAGAAGCTTTGAAAGGTGGAGAAGAAAGTGTCTGTGGCATTTTCTGCCAAGGAATGACTCTGCTGACAGGAGGATGTCAGTGCTCATCAGTGCTGATAAACCAAGAGGTGGTACTTGTGCAATTAAACAGGGTAGAAATATTGTCTTGGAGAGTTAACTTTCCGGGAGTAATTACTGTAGGTGTCAAGACATGATCCTGAAAAGGAAGAGGATGTATTTACTAAATATGTGAATCCAGATTATGAATGATTAGTCAGTTGTTTGAGATGATCACCTCTGTCTCCAGCCTGTCCTTTCTTCCTCTTGTTTTGGCATGTTTTTACTGCCAATTACACCAGGGAAGGATAGAGGGCCACATCTACACTGATTAGGCTCTGCTGATCAGAGTTTTGACTGTTTCTCATCTAATTGAACCTTGTAAGGTTTAGTGTGAAAGAATAAGGTGTTTTTTGAGCCTTGCTGTACAGACATACCCTGCAGTTCTGGTAAAGAACTGAGCAGAGCTGAGGTTGAAGCAACTGAAACAGTAGCACAAGGGATGTCTGGAGGAGCTAAAGGAAAATCTGACTTTTGGAAGAAATATGAAGGCAGGAGGCCCTTAATTAACAAGATCAGTGGCTTTGAATGACCTGGGTTCTGCATGTCAAATTTCCATTACCAGAATTTCAGTGGGGGCAAGGAAACTGGGCAGTGGAAACAAAATCCCTTAGGAGCGTCTGTTGATTACCTGACGGTGAAGTCGATCAGGACCAATTTTAGGATGTAAAAACATTACTTCAGATGAAAGCTTTTATTCAATGGCATTGGTAGCATGATGGGGCTTGGCTCCAGCAATTAAAATATTGCCAGAGATACGTCCTAGAACATGCCAGGTCTGGTCTATGTCTGTGTCACCTCTGTGTATCTGTGACTCTGGGAAACACTGCTGAGCTTTTGCTGTTGAAGAGCCAGCATTTCCTTTGGTGTGAATTGGGCAAATTGAGTTATTTAAATGTATATGCTCTTTTTATTTTCCCTGAATAAATCAAAGCAGAAAATAGCAGTAGCTCCTTGAATTTGTCAGTTGAGCTGACATATTTTTTCCAACTCTGTCCCTCGCTTTTCTCTGTTATTGTTACACATTTAAGCTGGCTTCAAACAGCTTGCCTACCTAGTTATTAAGTTACAGAGACTTCAAGTTCTGCAGAAGCCAAGTGCCCAAGCTCTGCTGTCACTGAGTGAGAGATGAGCACGAGTCCTTTATGCTCCTTTGAACTTCACCACCTTCGTGCTTGTCCCATGCAGAGGACACCAACACCAAGTCTAAAACACACAACAAAACCCCTCTCACAAAGTAGAGCAGTGGCTGTAGCCTCACATAAATCAGGGCTCTGACTTACCCTTTGCATAACAGAAAAATACCCAGAGACAAAGGGCTGCATGTCATCCTCTCAGACAGAATGATTTGTCACGCCCTAGGCTCCTGTGTGTGGCCAAAGGCAATGCTCAATGGAGCAGGCTGATAAAAACCCTTCCTGCTGTCCTCCTGGGGCACCTGTGTGCCCATGGATGGGGATTGCTCTGTGGGTTTTTATCTTCTTCTGGGTGTGATGGGGCAGGTGTGGCATCTCCTCCAGAGAAGTTTCGGGGACATCACATGAGAAGGGTTTGCTGCACCTCAGACCCTGCACCTTTTCTCTGGCACAGCAGCAGCACTGTCCCATGTCACCAAACCCAACAGAAGCCAAGGTACACCACTTGCTTCTTTGCAGGAAGTTTCACAGCTGACTTAAATCCTGTTTCAATGCCTGGATAAGCTGCCTTCCGAGAGGAGCGAGGCAAAAGTTGCTGTCCCCTGCAAACCATCCTTTGCTTGGTTGCATAAATTTTGTTGAATGTTTTGTTTCATAGTTGTGACATATCAGACACTACTTGTGTTTAGAGACTGAATTCATACAAGGTTTGAATTGTAGGACAATGGGGTGGTCTGAATGGTTAATTCAAAGTAAAAAAATCTTCAGATGGTGGAGGGTAAGTAATGGGAGACTTCAGATGAATGCTTGGAGCTGGGTCAGAAGTAGGAGGGCACAGTTATTGTCCCCAGACTGAGATGATAAACTGTGAGTAAATAAAATGGCAGAAAGAGGAGACTGAGGACAACTCTTGAAATAAGCACTAGGGTTAGAGAGGAATACCTTGATGGAAGATTTTGCACCTTAGTTTACACAGCATTTTGGACTTTGACTATGCTAAAGCTTGCTAAAGACTTCCAAAAATCCCCTGTTTAGGCTTTTATGTTTGGTTTTCTGATAAACATAAAGGTGAAAGAGAGAAGTTTACAGCAAGAGATAATTTCCAGATGGAAAACCTTCCTAACTCAACCGCCTGAGAGGTCTGTGAGGTTTTAGTTCAAGGCCCTCCATAAACTAAAAGGTGCTGCTTACTATATGCTTATTTTCATATTTGATTAGTAAGCACAGTAAAAATGTAGCAAAGAGCAGGACTCTGCAGGGAGGCCATTTCTCTCCACGCCGTGCTATCATTTGTCACTCAGTGCTGCTAAATTAAAAGCAGCATTGCTGCAGCTCAGCTATTACCTACAGCCGCTTAAAGGCCAGCAGTTTCAATTTTAAGATGTTTTACATTTCTGTGAGTCTCAGTAACACATCTTCATCCATGACTGCTCAGCTTTTTATTGACTCTGAATGAAAGGGAAATGTGAAACCATTTTTGCTGTGTGCCTTGAAGTGCTCCCAGGAAAAGGGAATGTGCCAGTGTGTCAGGTCTATGTCTGGTTTTTTAGGGCTGGGGGGGATTGATGTTTTTTCCTTCTTTTTCTTTGGAGTTGAAGTGGGGATGCAGTAGTGCCTTGAGTACACAGGAAATTGTTTCCTGGTGGAAATGTGGTGCTGGAAGGTGCCTGAAGTGTCTGCTACAGCTGCTTGTGTTATCATGAAGCCACTTTGATTTCTTTGCCTCTGTAAATGGAGTGATACTTTTGGTTACCTGAACTAAGAAAACTAGGGTGCTGGTAGGGACAGAAAAAGTTTCATGAAAGGGAGATCTATAGAAGGTAGATATCATTTTTTATATTACCTTTTTTTTTCAGGTTATGTAATAATTCTTTGTTAATTCTAAACAGTAACAGCTGATAGGGTCTGTGAGTGGGAAGTTGTCTGCCCAAAACCTTGGTTACCTGTATTCAATGAGGGCTAGAGAGGGGGAAAAAGATGAAAATCCTGCTGGGTTACCTTTTCCCATTGCTCCATATGTCCTTAGTGTCTCTTATGGTTCCTACTGAACAACCACAAACAGAATAATTATTTATTGAGCAGAAACAATTGCATTAGAAATGTCTCATGGCATGGCCTATTTTAATGTGCCACAATGAAACTTATGAAGAGCCCATTACACTGGCAGCTGAGGGGATGCATCAAGGAAATATTTGATATTTACATACTTGAGGACAGAAAGCAGTTTGCAGACACATGACTTAAAAAAGCTGATACTCCTGGACAAGGAGATTCCCCGAGTTTTACACTTTCAGTGACTGGGAGACCTTGCAAGGTAAATAATTTTCATAAATTATCAAATCTCACTGCATTGTAATACCAACAGACATAAAACTCAGCTGAGGGAAGAATAATCCATCTGGCCTTCAGATGATTGTGCAGTGATGTATAACTTTTCTATTAAGAGCAAATAAGCCTTCAAGGTAAGGGTTACTGGTGGAATTGGGGAAAGTAGAAGGAGGATAAAATCTCAAACACGGTTTGATAGAAACAGTTGTGCAGCCCAATTTCCTGATATAAGACTTTAATATATTTTTTTTCCTGAGGTGTATTTTATGAGAACAAGAAAGGTGGTCTAAGCCACCCCCCCCCCACCTCACATTAAGGCAGTCATCTGGGGATGGATGTGAATTACTTTGTTTATCTAACCAGTAAAGGAGTGCCTGAGAGCTGCTACTATGTTCAACTTCAAGAGCTTGCAGGTCTGCTCTGTAAAGAAAAATTCTTTGCTGTTTCTCATGTGCTTTGCTCTGTTTGAAAGATGATCCAGTTGATCTTTGAATCTGACCACTGGCTGGTTGCAAGGAGAACTGATCCTGGGGGTGGAGAAAACCTGAGGACAGTAAAGGTCTTTAGAAATTTAGACAGATGTCTCTACATTAATGTTTACATCTCCCCCTGCCAGGAATATGTCTCTGTAGGAGGCTGTTGCCATCCTGTACCACTGATTTGATCCTTACTAAAATATTAGGAGAACACCATCCATCCTGACAGGGAAAGGGGAGCTTGAGGGTAACTTCATAACTCAGCAAATGCCATCAGAGACAAAAATTAATGTTATGTATTAAATTATTAATTAACCAGGCATTGGAGAAAAGGCCTATCAAGATGTTGATGTTGTATTCACTGACAACAGACATCTGACAGCTGAAATGCTGGAAGACACATTTCCAAACTCCTTTGATTCATTTATACTGTGCTGGCATCCTCTGGTTAGCTGCAGAGCTCCCAGCCTTCTGAGAGGGTTTCTGCAGGGTTGTGACATCTTCTGGAGTTAATATTGGCTTTCTGGTGCTGCTGCCTGCCCAGCCTGGAGCCACTTCTTCAGACAGAGAGCTAGAAATAGGAATTGTGAAAGTGTAAAAGCGCCAATTTGTGTTTGAATGTGGAAAAAGCTTAATATAATTGTGAGACTGGTTTAGCACAACCTTAGACATTTTATAGCTATGCTGCTCTCAGTTAAGAAGGGCTTCTGCATTGTAAAATAGTAAAAATGAAAATCAAAGGCTACTTTCATTTTATTTGGTTTTGATTTTTCTTTTAGTTGATTGGTTGTTTGTGTTGATTTTTTTAAATTTGTGGTTGTTTTTTTGAACTGAAATGTCAGTGATGTGGAAGCAAATCAGTAAAATAAATCTAGGGAAACTAAAAGGGCTTATTGTCCCTCCTTGCTATGAAAGGGCTCTCCCTACCACGGCCCCAGGAGTTCTAACCTGAGAGCAGAGCCTCTCAAACGAGATACAAGGCACTGAATTTCCTTTAAAATACGCATTTCATGGTCCAAAGTGTGTGTTTGAGGGAGAGGAAGCAGTGAGCAGCACCCCTGCTTTGAGAGAGAATTCATGTTGTTTTCATAAACCACTGGGCTTACAAATCTGAAATGGTTGCAGAGATTCCTGAATTGCCTTTAAATTGGAATTTAATGTCACTATGTTCAAAACAAACAGCTTTTTTTTTTTTCTTTTGTTTTCCCCAGCCTCAGAGTTTGATTTCCTGAATGTTTTTTGTATCAGTTTGAGTTGTTGTGCTTTTGGCTTCACTGCCTCTGAGGCTGCAGAAATCTCTCTCACTGTGGGGAACAAAAAGCCCTGAGTACTGTGGTGGGTTAGAGTTGCCTCTGCTGCCTCAGACCTTGTGATAAAAAAAAAAAAAAAAACACAAAACTAATGTGAAATTATCTTATTTTGTGAGAAGTGGTATACATCTGCTTTCTTTAAATGAATATATAAGTAGTTCAGAAGCCAAAGTTAGTGGAGGGTTGATGACGATTGTGGAAGGAGCCTCTGAAAGCACATTCTGCTTTCTCACATCACCTTCCCCCAAGGAAACCACATAAAAAAATCTTTTTCAGTGCTTCTTCCTTCTGTGAAAATTATTTTTGCTGACCTTGTTTCTATTGGATCATTCAGGCTAAAGCTCCACCACTCACTAATGTTTCGAAGTGTATTCAAACCTCTAGTTAGCTGGAAAAAAAGGAAGATATTTAGCTCATTATCCTGTTTCAAAATTCTAATGGAATGGCACTGCTGATACTGTGATTCATTCCATATTCAGAGAAAAAGTGAATGTCTGAGACATGAGAAATGTAACATCCTGTCACCCTTTGGAGGGCAAGATTCTGATGTTAACACATCTTTGATGGAGAAACCAAAGGGGGAAAAATTATTTTGGCTGCTCTGCAGTGATATGAGTGCTTTTACTTCTTTAAGCCTGATATTATTAAACCCTACAATATTCAGGAAAAAAAACCCCATAGCCCAATAAAACCCCCCCAAAAACCCAGAAAACCCCATCCTAAACATCATTAGTAAAAAAATTATTAGTTTTATATTCCATTTAAATATACATATACATACACACAGGGAGAATGTGGGCAGGGAGCTTTAATTTAATTTCATACTAAAATCATGTGTCCTTGTGATTACTTCAAAGACCCGTACTCCATTTTTAAAACTTTTTGCAAGGCCTGTTAGGAACATGCCTCTAAAACAGGCACACTGCAACTTAAAACTGCTTTTTTATATATGGGGAGGGGCAAAAGAGACAGAGTGATAATCCTGCTGTTACAAAAGCAGGTAGGGTGGGAATGCATGTGTTTAATCTTAGAGGAGTGCAAGTGTTTTTTGGTGCTTTGGCTTTTGGAAAAGCTGAGCTAGAATCCAAATGGCGACATTTTGAGTTATGTGATGAAAAACACAAAGCAGAGATTAAGAATAGTGAATATTTACAACACTGATGCCCTCAGTATAGCTGCAGGCAGTTATTAAATAGCAGATCTTCTTTCTCAAAGTAAAAAAAAAAAAAAAAGGTTGTTTTCATCTATGTGATAATACTGTAAGCAATGGATTTTAGCCTACACGATGTCAGTGTTTAATGCAACGTTTTCATTGAGTTTAATAAAATGTGTTTGAGTCCTATGTGTGACTGACAGCATTTAGGGAGATAAACAAAGAAATCTCACATTGTCACATCCCCACATGACATTCAGGTGGGGATGCTGGAGGAGCCTGAACAATTAGATCCAATATCCAGAGGCCTCAATACACCTTGAAAGGATATTGGAACAACCTATGGATTTTGTGTCCTCTTGATGTGCAGTCACACTTTGGTTCTTTGGGAACAGAGTGGGAAGTGTTTTAATTCTCTGCAAAGCCAAAACCAACAGAAAAGGTTATGGAATTATATGATCCATCTACAGTGACTTCCTCCAGGCATAATTTTGGTGTCACTCACCTGGAAAAGGTTATGCCAGCATTAAGTCTTTCCCAAGGACAAGGTCTTGATCCCAGTGGTGGAAATCAAGAGTTCCATTGACTGAAGCAGGAGTCTGTGATTAAATCAGTCAGCTATCAGCAATCTCTTCCTGATGAGTTCACCACCACCTTAATTGTGCATTTTTAGACACATGTGTTTGATAAATATAGACCTTTATAAAATAAATGAGCTTTTTGATCAGGTTACACATCAGCATAATGCAAATACAAGCCCTGAAAGAGCAGCATTTAAACATTTCAGTTTTGAAGGATGAGAGTATGTAAGTACCCTCCCTGAAGATTTTTTCCTTTTTTTTTTGCCCCATGATTAATTCTCTTTCATTTTCTTTAATCTGTTGCCATGTGCAGCAAAAAGACAAATTGTGTTTACATTACCTTGGTCCTTCCCTTCATTTCCAAAACAACTGCTTTTATGCACTTCATGCAGCTCAAATCAGGCCTAATTACCAAGCCCTACATCTGCTTTCAATCTGTGGGCTAACACACAAAGTTTCTCTTGTTTTGAGGCTTGCACGGTGGTTCTACTTGTTTATGTTTTGCTTCAGAAATGTATATCTATAAACATCCACAAGGACAGCAACATCCTAATATTTGACATCCATCATGCAACAGTAAGGGAGGATTTCTCCTTGGGTGCTTTGCTGTCTCCTCAGGGCAGGCACAATGCTCTAGACCAACCAAGCTCACTGAGTCCATATTGAGGGTCATTATTATTCTCTTTTTGTTCCTTTTCCATCAGCTGCCTTTGGTTAACAAGCTTCTTAAAGACTTTAATAAAAATTTCCATCTCCACCATTTGGGTTGTTTCCCTCCACGATAGAAAAAGTTTTGCTGAAATTAAAGGTACCTTCTAAAGACCATAGGGAGGAAAGAGATCCATTTTGCTTTGTGTTGCATTCATCTCAATTTTCCTTGGAGTGGTTGTGCATGAAACAGTAGAAAGATGGTTCTGAGAAATTCTATATTGAAATTTAGAGTAAGTGAATGGCACAATAAGCTTGAAAAGGCAACAGTTACTTAGAAAGTAATTCTTGCTACAGGCAACAGTATGTGAGTCCATGATAAGTTCACTTTGTGCATGAGAGCGAATATAAAATTTATTTAATAGAAAACCAGGATTATGTGGTATATATTGTATAGCAGGCAGTGGTGGGAAAGCCCAGGAAAATACCAAAAATAAGAACCAACAAAATCTCAAATTTCACATATGATCCAGACCATAACATGGAACTACTGTTGATTTTTTGATAAACTATTTTCTTTTCTGGGGCGCCAGAAATGATGTGGGATTAATCTGGGTTGAACTACTTCAATATCTTCTCTCTTACATGTAGAGGAGAAAGAAGCAAGCAGCAAGCCCAAGGTGGGATTTCTGCCATAAAATGTTGTCAGGATTTTGTTTTATTCTGCCAACATCCAAACCAGTTGTATGCCTAATGAAATACATATACATTGCATGCAGGTGCCCTCTCAAACTCTAAATGAACCACCACTTATGTGTTAAATGTTCTAATATTTTTTTCTCTTTACCCCTGAAGGTGAAAAGCCTTTTAGGGCATTTGAGTGTTTGGTTTGATCTCATTTGATTCTTTGATGTATTTGTGAGCAACAGTGCCAATATTCCTTCACCTTATTGAGCCATTTGTGTTTGTTTGTTTGTTTTTTAAGTGCATATAATTATTGATGATACTATTACAGAGTGCATCGGTTATAGAATAGCACTTCTATATCAGTTTTTATTGTGTATTATCTTTTACTATGTAATAAGACTGAATAAAATTGAGAAGGCTCCTTTGCTCCATTTGAATTACTCTCTGTCTTGACATCACATTCTTCATTTCCTTCATTTCCTCAATGACTTAATAAGTACTTAAATTAAACAAGAAAGGCGTTCTAACAGAGGTGAGGAAATCCAGAGTTAAAGCTGCTACTCTGCTCTTAATTCACCCAGTGGTGCAGAGGCACTCTATTAAGAAAGCCACAGAACAGCAGGTGAGCTTTTATCTCCTGCTTCTGCAATGTATATTCCATATGTGCTGCACAGGTCACTGCATATGCTGTGCATGGTCACCCACTGCTCTGGACCCCTGCTGCACCAGCCTACAGCCAGGTGATGTAAGAGGATGAGGAATGACTGCCTGATTAATAGATCCCTGTTTTGCTTGATGATCTCTGCCCACTGCACATTCTTTTGGTGGAATGGGACCCAAAACCATCTTTTCTCTGCTGTCTCTGTAGCCTCCTGTTCTTTCTTTCACTGCTCGGCTTGTGTCATGTATGGAACCTCTTGTTGTGGTCTTCAGCTTATTAGAAACAGAGGCCCTTTCCTCGAGTGATAAAAGCTCAGGAGTCTTTTTTGGTTTCCTAGATTACTTTTATGAGTCAAGAAGTGAGTCCTGGTGTGTGCCAGCTTTCATGTTGCAGAATGTTCCTGCAATGGCATGGACAGGGAATGTCCAGAGCTGTCTCACTTGTTCTCTACCAAGTGCATTTTACACTCTGGGTGAAGCTGATGTTTTCCATGCAATACCTTCTGTAAGTTGTTTCACACCTAATGCTTAGTTGTTGGTTAATGTAATTCTTTCTGAGGGAGCTTGACAGGATGCAGGGCCTTAATCTTCAGTAATGCCTTCTTAACACTCTTATTGAGACCACAATTACTCTGTGGGAGGCTGTTTTAGTCTGATTCTCCAGCCTTGACTCCTCATGAGCCTGGACCAGTCAGGAGCAGCTGAGCAAGTGTGTTCTCTCTCCTGCTGCTCCATCCCCAGGCTGCAAAATGCCAGGAGGCACACGAGGCAAGGCTGGCTCTCTGCTGCGTGCAGGGCACCAGCAAAGCTGTTGAGCATCTGTGGTGCTCCGCGTTGCTCATTCCTAAGTCCCTGACTGTCTTCTGAGACAGCAAAAGCCAAAGGGAGAGGAGGGTGAAGTCAGAGAAATTCCTGTGCCTGCACACTTTGGGAGCTGGCTGTGAAATGTGTGTAGACACCCTGCAAGCTGCAGCTCCCCTCGTTGTGGAAATGCACTGATCAAAGGCACTCTGTCAGTATCTGATTAAGAGCCATGTAAGAGTGCTGAAGACATTTCCTTCTGGCTAACAGCTCTGATTACAGGGGGCTCCTGGAGTGAATTTCCCTGCTAGCAGACAGCCTTGTCTCCAAGCTCCACCTGACGCTCTAGGGTTTCTCAATGCCATGGCTTCCTGTTGTTGAAGGCTACTATTCATTCACAGCTTGTAAATCAGTGGCTTGTAAATCAATGGATGAAAAAAACTACTGTTAGAGAAATGTTCCTCAGCAAATTCCTCTCCCTCCCCCAGGTATTTGTTTTCCTAGGGTGTACAGTCCATGATCATGGAAAAATATTTTAAAATTCAACATCTGTAACCAATGATAGAGGTGGAAATGAAGGACCATACCTTCTTCATTACCTAGGTAATTTGCTGTAACTACTTTAATGTGATTTTTATTTTATATTTTTTTTTTATTTGGGATTGGGTTTATATTATAGCAGAGCCAAATTAACTTTTTTATTGACAACAAGCAATAGACTCATCTTTAAAGTAACCTTCAGAATGGCTGAAAGCTTAATGTAAGCAAGAAGCAGAGGAGAGATTTGGGGTTGCTTAGCACTGATTTTCCTGCAAAAATGATTGAAATAATGTTAAGGAGTTCTACCCTGATGAATGCAGCCAGGTGAACACCAGCAGCTGCTACTACTGCAAAGAGAACAATACATCCAGTGAGGATCTCTCTCAGGGGTGGAGAACTCCAGGAAGCAATGATAATTAGAGGATAACATTTGGTAGCCAAACCTCAAGAAACACACACCCTTGGAAATAGAACAGGCTCAAACTGAATTGCTGCCAGACATGCTGCTTATCTGGTGTAACACTGAGAAATGTGCTGTGCATGTCATTTTTTAGTGTTAGCTCCTTTCTGTGTCAGCAGGCAGAGTTGCCTGTGTGGCTGGTGGTCTGCCTGCAGACATTTTACTGGGGCAGATTTGAGGAGATCTCAGTATTTAATCCAAACTACAAAGCTGAGTTTAGGGCCTCCCTGCCCCTCAGCCCAATGTGCTCCTTTCCTTACCCCAATCAAAGCTTCTCAGGAGGAGAACCTGGACCTCTGTGCTGTGCTCACCTCAGGCACAGTGCAGATGCAATCCTCTGCAGGTTTTGAATAAACTCTGCAGCTGGTGTTGCCAGCTTCCCTTTGCTTTTTAGCCAGAGTGGCCTATTCCAGCCACAGGAAAAGAGTAGTTTTCATTCTAAGCTCATTTAACATGTACCAGATGGGGTTTTTTTTGGTACTGAGCCTTAGAACAAGGCAATGACTGGAGGAGGGCCATGAGAGAGAGATAAAGAGAGAACTGCTGCAGCCACAGCTCTGAAAGAATCCATGGGATTTTGTAGGGGGAAGATGGGATAAAAATGGCACAGAGATCTAGTGAAGGAGCTGAGGCAAGATTTGAGGGAACATATGAAAAGTAGTAAGAACTGATGTAAGAAAAGAGAAGAGTTTGAAAATAAATAAAATTTCTCATTCACTGAAAACCTAAAGTATGACTTACCTTCCTAAAGGGCAGGGGAGCAAACTCCTTTTCCTGTCAAAGTAGATGATATACCAGCCAAAGAAACATCTGAAAATGTGTAGGGCAGGGGTAAGAAAGTTATGGTCAAGAGATTAAAATTAAAAAAAAAATTAATTCTGCTTTTATTTTGACTCTAATTATCACACCATTAATTCTGAATTTAGAAAATATTTGCTGTGTTATTACTCTTGATGACTTGGTTAGCTGGTTATGCATGTCATATTACTTGTTGCCACGAGAAAAATCTGGGAGTGTGCTTTGAAGTAAGAGCTGAGATGCAAGAAAATGTGTTTCCTAAAATGTACTGACAGCTTGCAGAAGAGACTGGGCTAGCAAGCCAATCTCAGCTATGGAAAGAATAATGTGCTTAATTTTACAGTTCCTGGAAGTGTTATCTCTGAAAGAACTTTGTCTGTGCACAAGGGTAACTTATATATGGGGAGAGCATAAATCTCTTTGGATTCATGTTCCTAATAAAAATGGGTCAAAATTATTTTCTTAAGTGAAATCAGAATTGAACTTGACGTATAAATTAGATGCATGAGGTTTTTCCGTTCTCTGTAACTCCTATTTTTTATGTTCATTTCCATTCTTGGTTTTAATGGAGAATAAATACAGAAATGCTGGAATGTCTTAAATTAAGGGTTGCATTTGCAGTATTTCCATTAGAAAAAATAGAAATATGGAGGCCTCTCCAGCTCTGGGTAACCAAGAGGGTACCTCAGCTTCTGGGTCTCCACACATAGGAAAATCCCAGACTCTGAGGTTTTCCAACCACTACAAATTGGTAGAGATGTCTTGTTTTTTAGTTTTCTCCCCTTAGCTTCTCAAAACTTCTGAAAACAGTTCCTTTTATTGCTTTCACATTTAGTAGTAAAACTTCCTTAAGTTAGGTATTTAAAAATGCAGCTGCAGAGGAGTTAACCAGAAGCTCTGTGCAATGCTGCCCAGGCGAGCTCAGACTGCAGGCTCTGTGACATCTGACTCCTCAAAGTCTGCGGATTCACCTGAAAATGCTGACTTGGAAGCAAGCGCCTTTTTTCTGTGTCTTGCTGTCCCAGTGAAATGCTTTGCTCTTCTCAGGAATGCTGCAACTTCTACCTGAAGCTTCTGCTGCTTTTCAAAATGGAACCTCTGGACATAAATTCACGTAGAAGTAATTTATTATGAAGCCATTTTAATAGGTTTAGTACTAATTAGTTTCGATTTCTTGATTTCTGTCTTTAATCATTTTGTGGCTGGTCACTTGACCCTAATGACTCAATCTTTCTAATTTGATTAGGAAACTATGGGCACTGCTAGGATGAGTTGCCTGGATATAAACTGTTTCTGGAAGAACCTTTAGCAGAAATGTCAAAAGAATAGCTGCTCAGATCCATCATTTCCCTCTTATTCATGCTTGGTTCTTTCCTAATTTTGTAACCAAGGGCTTGTAGGAGACCTGATGGATGCTCCTTCCTTTTTGATGTTGTCTGGTCATGGCTGGAACTTCATCACTGAGAAGCAGACCTGCCTGTAATTACTGGGCCTGTCCTTGTGATGAAATTGTCCCTAGAAAAGGACCTTAAAACAATAAGGCAAGCTTAATATCAGTGACCAACTCTGGTATGTCCATTCTATTCTGAGAATCATGATGCAAACTTCATTCTGCTCTGTGTGATTGGGGAACAATTTAATTTTCCCCTGGTTCCTGCTGCATCTCTTATTTGTGTAAATAAAAGGCACAAAAAAAGCCCAGTATGTAACTTTTTTTTTATCAAGTGAATTGGTTTTTCATTTGTGTTTCCTCCAAAATTTTTAGGTTTCTTCTTGTATGTGTGTCTTTAGCTTTCTCATGCCTCTGCTTTTTCTTTCTGTCAAGCACCAGATTTTTGATTTGTGTCACATTTCCTTTTCCCTCCTTTCCTGCCCTCTGAAGTCTTCACTGCTTTTAACCAGGGTCTTGTTTAATCATTGCATTAGTCTCTGCTAAAGCCTGCATCAGCAGAGATGATCTGTAACATTAATGGCAAACAAATCCTGTGATGTATCCCACTTTCCTTTTCTTTTGCTATTGGAGCTTGGATGTGCAAGGGTTAGAAAGCATTTACCCCAGAACATCTTGTGCTGACCTTGCAGAAGTTTGATGAACTTAAATGTATTAGGAAGTACTTAAATCCAGGCAAAGCTGTGGAATCTAAGCCCTTGTTAGAGACACAAAGAGTGCTAAAGCCTTAAAGCCTTTAATAAATTGCTGGGGTATTTTTTTAATATTATCTCTGGAATGTGTTTGATTAGAGTCTCAATAATAATTTAATAAGTCATTTCAAAGCCATAAGTGGCTGAAGATTTTTTTCAGGAGTACCAATTGCCTTAACTTGGGTCCAAATCTCTGTTTAAAATGTTAGTGAAGAACCTGAAAGCTGCACATGGAGACATTTGATTTCTTTGCTTCTAGTGGTGTGGAGGCAGTAATCTCTGAAAGCAGGGTTGAGGAACTATTCCACACTATAGCTAAGCTTAACATCTCCCCAGTTCTATAAGGACAGAAAGAGATACAACCATTAATTGACTAGTGGTCTCTGTGGTGTGATAGCCAAGATGAAAAACCGATTATAACTGCAAGTTGGTGTTGGGAGGTATAAAACACATCACATGTTTTCCAGGCTGCACAAGGATGTTTGGGCAAGGTGTGTGTGAATATCTATTTATCCATAGATTTCCCCCTTTATCTTTTTTTCTGTCTAAAGCTAAATCAGAAATGGTGATGAGAATGTGAAGAAGAAAATTGATCAGTGTTCATGGAACAGAGTTCAGACCCTTGGGACTCTGGGCACTGGGTTTTAGTTTTGGTAAAATGCAACACCAGTTGGAACAGGCTTGTTGGTCCTGTAGGAAGCTTTAGGAAAAGCTTTTATAGGGAAATGCTTGCTAAGTAATTGGTCTATGATAATGGATGTCTCTAAAAATCTCTGCTGTGCACTAGAGAGAAAACCTCTGAGGGGAGGAGGGATATTTCAGTCACCTTGGATGTGTGAAATATTAATGCCTGATATATAAAGAATGCCATCAATGTTGATAAGAATTCATGAAGGCAATAAGTTTTCCTTTTCTATCCTATCTAGATAAATGAAAAAATATTGTCACACTGACAACAGTGTTTCCTCTATAGGTTCCTCATGCTCTTTTCAGTGCAGAATGTTTATCTCTGCAGTTGCTTCAGGAATAATCTCTTGGCTGCATCAGGCAGGGTTCTCCCCTCTCTGGAACCTGCAAGTCCCTGAACAGCAATATTTGTTCTTCAGGTGCACTCCTTTCATACCCTTTCTTCCTGTCCCCAAAGACATCTTGGCCTTTTTTTTTCCTCACCTGCTCCCCTATATCCCCTCATGAGCTGTGTATACCTTCCAATAGTTGATTGATTATTTTTTTTAAGTGGGAACAAAACTCTTATTCAACATATTTCTAAATTAGGTCATTGAGGGAGGAGGAGCAGGAATTTCCAGCTACCTATTCGCAACTGAAGTGCCTTTTTTTTTAATGTGTGTGCATGTGTAAATTTAAATGTCATTTATCTGCAGGGAATTACAAGAAAGGGAGGGCAGCTCCACTTCTATGGATTAAAACAAAGATTTAAAGTATTTTCTATACTTTTTTTGCATAACTTATATTTGTTCTGCATTTTATTAATCGATTGAAGATGTTATAATGAGACAGCGAACAAATAAATTGAGTTAGGTCTTGGGTATGTGAAGTTTCCTGGCTTGACTATAGCCTGTTGTGTGGCTTCTCACAATTTGTTTTGCTTCCTTGTGCATGTTAAAAATCATTATTTCACAGTCTTATAAGGTTTCTCTCTGAAAGTAGTATAGAACCTGCATGTTGTTAGAGAGGGAGTGGCAATGCTGAAAAAGACCTTCAGTGTTGGGAGCAATGTGGGCCAGCATCCTCTTTTCATAGAAGGATGGGGCAGCTATTTGTATAAATTTTTTGGTTTGATTTTTTTTTCTGTGTATGCATGTCGTCCATTCTATATTGCCAAATTTAAAATTTACCATCAGCCTTGTTTCTGAATGCACTGATAGCAGTGCTTTCAGTTGTGGTTTGTTTGTTTGACTTGTGGGTGAAACAACAGGGAGCCCACAGATGGCATCTAATATTTAGGCAGGAAGAAGTCAACACCAATGTCACAGAGGAAAGTGTTATAAATAGAAAATGTGCCTGCAGAAGAGCTAATTAATTTACAGTGAAGACACTAAGCAAGATAACGGGTGCCAAATTCACTCAGGAATATTTTAAACTGACATTTTTCTCAGCCTTCAGAATAACTTCCATGCTGCTCCAGCATGAGGGAGTGTAAAGAAGCTGTGGGAAGCCTGGTGGTGTTTCCAGCTTTTCTGAACACAAATTCTGCCAAGTGAAACTATACCTCGGTGGTACAGCCTGTGCTGGCAAGGGACAGAACCTGTTCAGCTATCTCATAGCTTTTGGTGGCAGAAAGCATCCCCCTCACTCTTGGGAAAGTGCAGGGATGCAGTCCTGGTGAGAAGTTGCAGCACACTGTAATTCCTTCAGTGCTGAGGTGGGGCTGTAATCGAGTTAACCAGCAACAACAGATGGGTTTGTTCACTTGTTGGTTGGCTTTTTGTATTTTTTTTTTTTCCCTTGGCATGCTTTAAGACCTGGACTTAACATCTCTGGTTAAATGATACTTCACCTTCCCTCCCACATCTGGCCCTTCCCTTTTGTGCCCTGGGTGCAAATGAATGGCTTGTCTGTTCCCTGTGCCTCGCCTTGAGCCTGAGATCTGTGGCATAATTTGGCTCCAGTTTGATAAGACGCAGACATGAATTCAATCTGCTGTAACTAAACCTCACCATTTATAAATCTCTTGATGATACTGAGGCTTTGAGCAATTTTCCCTCTCTCTCTGATAGATGGGGCAGAGGCAGATCTGGTGTGAATGCCAGCTAAACTGTGTGAATGCAGCACAATGCTTGGGTTGGGTCCTTGGTCAGTTATTTTTTTATGTTTAAGTTGTAGCAACAAAAATTTCTTTCACTTTGCCAGTACTCTACATTTTTATGCAGTAATGGGAGGCTCTCAATACTTATTCAAGGTATGGGTTACATGATTTTGGAATATCTGGGGAAACTTTCCAGAGCAATAAATCTCTTTCTGCTTGGAATAAATTCACTTATGGTGTATTGTCCTGGGTCTTGCAACCACACAGTCTGGTAGCTCTTGAAAAATAGCTGTGTGAAATATGCAAATAAAGAGACTAAAAGACCTTGAAATACAATCTTCCCAATTCGGCCTTTAAGGATTTTTTTATCGTTTAATTTGCTTCGTCACCTGACTTCTCCAGCCACTCTAGTGAGCAAGGCAAATGCAGTACCAGTCCTACTCTCTCTCTTTTAGCCCTTGACAAAGTTGTTGTCTGTTGGATTTATCTCTAGAAATATCATTCAGGCCACCTTATGCAATAGTCTTGCTTAAATATACAATTTTTTTCTCATAGTTTCTATCCTCACTGAAATTTTCCCCCTTCTTCCCCCTCCTTTGCCTCTTCCCCACCTCCAGCCCCAGTCTAAAGCCATATGGACTCCTTCACTCTGAGCACTAACCTTTGATGAATATGCCCTTTATTGCTGCTCACTCCCGGAGTCTGCAAGGAGCAAGACTGATTTTGCAACTGGTTTATTTCATATCCTAAAATCATCCTGGCTAAGGAAGGATCACAGAAGTTCTGCATCTGAAAGTTGTTTTTCACCCGATGAACAAGTTCAGCAGAGTTAATCTCTTCATAAAGCCCAAACCATTCCTCACTAATGAGAACCACATGCACATCAAATAGCACAGGTCCTGGAGAAAAATACTTTGATGCTCCAAATACAGAACATCTTCAGGTTAAATGTTCCAGGAGACCCAGGGTGGCAGGAGAAAGTGGAGGTGCAGAATGGAAATGGGGTTTTGGGGATCAGCATCAAAGTTGTGTGCGGGGAGACAGGAGCAGGTGACAGCTCAGGGGCTTTGTGCTGAATACAGCCCCAAGATATCACCAGAGCAAAGATCTGTAGAACTCATGTGAAGTGTATCTTTTCTTGGCTATCACGTTGCAATTGGAGGCCAGGAAAAATACCAGGGGTTTGGGGAATTGTTGAAGAAATGTTTCATACATAATCTAAGTTTTGAGGCACTATTAAAGCTGATGTCATCACTTGTGGTGTCACTCAGCTCTATTTTCCATTCAGATTGTAAACCAGAAACAAACTTGCCCTCCAACTGGAATGATTGTTTGGAGGAGTTCAACCACCTATCTGTGTTTGAGGGGGACTGGCCAGGGATGGGGGGAAGGATGGAACACAGGAGGGGAAATCACCAAAGCAAGCAGACCACGTGCTGGGGCTGGTGGGTAAATGTGCAGGCTTTTTGTGCATTTCTAACCAAGACTAATTACATCTGCTCTATTACTCTCTGTAGCATTGCAATGAGCTTTACAAGTTCACCATTTGTGCATCTGTGTGTTTACGTGAAATGCTTCAGCTTTATTTCTTGCAATAATTATTCTTTCATTTCTAAGGACAGCTCTGACACTTCTGTCTGTGTAGAAAGATGCACTCCCATTTTCTTGCACTTCTAATAGTTAGACCAGTAGCTAATCTGTATCAAATAGTTCCCTGCAAATGGATCACTTTTCTGCTTGTGTCCTTGGCTTTGCATGGGGTGACTTCTGGAGTTCCTGTCCTCACATATCAAAGACAAAAATAACTGTGTGGGTGAAAATGAAGTATTAGGGCTGAATCCTCAGGTACATTAAAACAGAAGATTTACATAGGATTTTAAAGGTGCCTTTCCACTCTTGCAGGTACTGAGAAGCCATTAGACCCCTGCATAAATGTTGCTGGTGGTTTTGTTTCTGAAAGGCTGTGTCCAGCAGACGAGGGTTACCAGCACACAACCTGTCTGGCTCAGCTGTGCCTCGTTCTGCAGAGGGGGATGAGGGTGTGGATGTGGGGAATATGTGCAGTGCTCGTTTTTTTGGAGTACATTCAGCTTGGAGTCACATTTTTTTTGCTGCAAGGTTGCAATGTGTAGTTAGCCCAGGTCAGGGCATGGCTGATGCTGTTCCTGTGAGTCCCTTCCACCTTCCTGTCTCCCTACCTCCTGCCACTATCAGTCCACCTAAGGGAAAGAATTCTGCTAGCTGCAGGATCCCAATCAGAGCCTGCCCTTCTGCCATGTTGTAGCTCTTATTTTTAACTGTGCATCTGTAACTTTTTTTTTGTTGTTGTTGTTTTAATCAATACTCGAGAGGTCTTGTCTACTGATGCTTTGCTGTGTCCCCTCCTGGGCTGGAGAGACTTCAGGTTCCAGAAGCTCCACCTGGGAACCATCCTGCTGCTGTTCCCCCGCCTGCCCTGCGGGGAGTGATAGCCTAATAGTTTACACGTGTATTTCAATTATCTCTTCCCTGCTTTCCAGCTCTGGTACCTTCCCTGCATCCATCACTGTGCAACGGCAGCTTTGGGTGTAGCACCCAGGCTGCATTAAAGCCCTGCTTGATGGATTCCTTATAAAGATTAAGGTTGCTGACATTTTTGTGCCCCAGCTCAGAGCATGCTGGCTTTGATTATTTTCTGTTCCACCCCAATATAAATCTGGGTCAGTGGAGTTATGCAGATGCAAGGGGAAAATCAGATGTGCTGCCCAGGCCTTTTGATGTCACCAGCTGCCTGCTCTGATTTGCATCCATTGCTGCAGAAGCAAAACAGGAGCTCACCTTGTAAGCAGTTGCCCCAAATTCAATAATTAATCTAAGAGTGCACAGTCTCTGTCATAGCTGGAATTATTGTGCCACGTTTCATCACTCTGCCTTCCTTTGTATCTCCCTGGTAACTGGCTGTGACACGGGAAACAATCAGTTGGTTTTCTTAACCAAAATGTTAAAATGGGAAACACATTAAGCTTTAGGTGCTAAAAGGGTTGTTTCTGGGGTGAGATGGGGAGGAGGAAGGGTGTGGAAGCCTTGAGCCAGTGATGCTCACTTTGACAACATTGTTTTTATGCAAGCAAAGCCCTCCCAAAGTAATTTAATACTTTTGTCTTCCTGCTACTACAAATAATCAATTTCTTTTTCTGTCACTGCCCTGTGCTATATAGAAGGGCTTGTTCTCCAGCTGCAAGAAAACAAAGCATGTTTTAATGAGCTCCTCAGTTCAAACCTCTGCAGGGCTGGCCCAAATGCCACTCTGGCTGTGGATCCCAGGCAGAATACTCCTATTGGTATTTTCCCCACAAAACATAAAGGAGGTCACCTTGCTTTCCTTTCATGGCCCATGGAAGAGCTTAAGGAACCAAAGAAGCTGAGGGTTTGAGCCACAGGGAAGCCTGGGCACTGTGCCACTGACAGTCCTGGTTTGAGCTCTGGTGTGGCTGTCATGTCTCCTGGGGACTTGCAGAGAGGCTTAAAATGACTCTGTGGTCTGAAGAGGAACAATACTGTTGGAAGTTTGGAGAGAAGAGGTGAAGGTCTGGCCTGGGACCCAGTGTTTTTGGTCCACTCCAGTTGATTTAATATTTTCACTTTTAAATTAAAAAAAAAAAAAAAGAAATCTATATCTATCGATATCTATTTAGCTTGGGGTGGTGGGTTTTTGGTAGTTTTTGCTGGGCTTTTTGGTAATTTTTGTTTTGTTTTATTTTCTTTCAATAAAGAAGTAGCAAGGAACTAACTTCTGTAAAGACTGGGACATCTGTGTGTGTGTCCAAAGGTATAAACATAAGTCTCTATAGGATTTTTCACTCTAAAACCAGAAAAGGCTGGGGAACTGAAACTCTTGTTGCTTGAGCCACAGATAACTATGAAATTTTAGGCCCCCAAGTAAAGTTTGGTTTGTGGGCATTTAGACTATGACTTAGTTTGAAACCTGGGTCCTGAGAGTTGCAGGAACTTGTGATATTATGACTGGTAAGTGATCAGAGGAAAGTCTGTCTGTTTGCTCAACTCTCCATCATCATGTACCTTTCTCCTGTCTTTTCTGATTCATGTTTCAGACCACAAATCATACAGAAAGATGCCCTCTGTAGGTCACTTTATAGAGTAGTGATTTACTTGCAGATGCTGCCCCAGGTATTTTTCTGTCAGTGTATCTTAAATCTCATGTCTGTAGGAGCTGCAGGCTTGCAGCTCACCAGTTCCCTGCCATGGGCATGTCTGTGGCTGCTGATTATAAACCTGCATTACCATCCTCTGTGTAATAGTTGCTTTTCATTATCTCTTTGCAATTTTCCAGCCCTCTACCCACCAAGAGAAAAAGAAAAAAATCAGGTCTTCATAAATTGTGAATAAGCTCCTGTCACTTGTGATCCATTGGTTTGTAGAAAACCATTAATTGTGATTCCTCCTCATTAATTTTGGCTATGAAGATCATGCAGAGCCCAGTGTTGCATTAAGCTTTTTATTGTTGAGAGACAGCAGTAAGCCATGACCTTATAAAGCCTAGCAGGCAGTATTTTTATTAGTATATAAGATATGATGCATTACACCTGCCATTTCTGTGATTTTCATGGATGGTTCATAGCTCTTAGGAACTCGGTACTTGACATTTAAGATGGATACAGCACCAATTAATTTAAAAACACAAACTTCCTGGCTATTCTCATTATTGAATTAGCACAGTATTGTGAACAAATTGCCTTCTGTGTGTGAGAACAAGTCATGAGCAGGACATCAATGTCAATGCTGTTTTAACCTTTGCTGGTTTGCTTAGGGATGGAACACTTGATGAGGTGCTTACATCTTCTAGAAAAAGTGCTCATTTCAGCCAGCTAAATTGACCTGCTTACTGGTATAGAGATGGGGAAAATGTGCTTTGGGTACAGGTTGTAACCTGAACATTCTGGGATTCAGACTTGCTTGGAAAAAGCAGGAACCTGGTAGCAGGAATGGGGTCAGGGTAAAATCTACCCCTAGCCCCAGCAGCTGGAGGTTAGTGTCAACTAAAAGAATTATCCTGTTGCTTAGAGAGCATACTTGGAAATGTGATTAAAACTCTCAGCTGAGCTGGCAAAGCCTAGCCATTTTTAAAAAATCTTTTTTTCCAATTTTGCCCCAAATTCTGCAGGAACCTGCTATTGTTCCCACTCTTGCCTGGATACAAAAAGTTCTTAGTACTGAATTATGTCCCCTCAGAGAGGACAAGCAGCTGCATAAGATACCAAACAGCCAAGAAGTTTTACCTCTGTGTACTGTGCAAGAGAGAAAACAGCTTTGACATACAATAGATAAGAGAGAGATCTGTTATTTTAGTGTTTATCTTTGAAGCTGTATCAGCAGCCCAAGAAAAGTTGACTCTGCTCTCAGAGTGAGCCCTGCAGCTGCAGGCTTCATCCTTGGAAACCATTATGGGCTTTACCTTCTCTGTAGCTGCTTGTTTGAACTTCCTAGAAATGTTTGAAGATATTGGAGGGGGGATCTGGAGCAGAATTTCACAAACTGACCACAGTATCTGGAAAGCTGTCTGGAACTGGAGGAGGAGCAGCAGCAAAATTTTCAGACCTATGTTTAATTGTGTTTACTTTGTAGTATCTTTATCAAGAATGAGACCCATTTTGAAGAATGAAGCTCCCTTATCCATTATTTGGATAAAGTTTTCAGCATCAGTGATCTGCATGCTGAAATGAAGTGGTTCAGATTTGGAGATCAAGAGCACAAACTGCTGTGGAAATTGTCAGGTTTAAACTGATCAGGATACAAACACTGTTAGTTTGAAAACTTAAATAAAGGTTAAAAAAGTGCATGCTAAGCCACCAAGCAGGAATAACAATCATAAAGTGGTACTCAAATAGCTCTGCTGGGGGAAACTGCTAATTGTTCCTCTTGGGTAAATAGGTAAAAGAAGACAGCAGCCTCAGGCTAAAAAATTACAGCCTTAAGCCAGACAGAGAGAGACCTTCTGGGTGTCTCAGCAGCTGCTGTAAATTTGGGTTCAGCAGTGCCAAAAGGACAGGAAGGTGAAGGTAGATGCCTTGAGGAGAAGCACTCTGGGCAAGAGACAATTCTGATGTCCTTAAACTACACATAGCTTGAGAGATCCTGCTCCTTGACAGCAGGCTGCTCCTTAAAATTGGCAAATAAATTTAGTTAACTTTATCAGGTGAAAATATAAGGTTTCTGTCATCTTTTGGTGTCTCAAAACCCTTTTTGCTGTTATTTTAAAAGGGAGACAAGGGAAGAAAACTGCTAAGAGAGTTAGCGCTGTCTGTGCTGAGCAATGTAAAAGTGCAAGATCTATTATATCAACACTGGAAGTTTGGCCTGCTATGTCTCTGCCTGAAAATTCAGTCTAATCTGGTGTGATGTATTCCCTAGGTGCCATATGAAAAATGAAGAATTTGCCTCTTTAGAAACTGCTTCAGTCCTAAGCCAAAATATCCATAAAGCAGCAGCTACTGTTTATCCATTTGCACAGAAACCTCCATGATGTTTTACACTTTTTGGATCCAGTTACAACAAATGTCACAAGCTGAATAGCAAACCTTATTACCAGAGATGTGCCTCCGTTATTGATGGTGCCTTTAACAAACAGGAAAACAAGTAAAGAGGGTGGGAGTTTGACCTGCACTTTGATCTCCATGTGCAATGAGAAAGCATCAGCCAAGCAGAGGGATGGATGGAGGAGGACATTGTCAGGACAGCTTCTAACCTTGTGTCCAAACACTGCCAAAACTCCACAGGTTTTTTTGTTGTTGATAAATGAAATAGCTTTTAAATACACTGCTATTGCCATTTATTCCCCTTGCTGTTGCCTCATACCAGAATTGTGGCAGCTTCCAGGTGATTTCTCTCAAGCAGTGGAGGAGGACTCTCTGCTGACGAGGAAATCTCTGCACTGATTCATTCACTGTAGTATTCATACCCTTCTGATCCTCAGGACTTAAATGGACCTTTGCTGGCTCTTCAG
Source organism: Anomalospiza imberbis (assembly GCF_031753505.1). Classification (NCBI taxonomy): domain Eukaryota; kingdom Metazoa; phylum Chordata; class Aves; order Passeriformes; family Viduidae; genus Anomalospiza; species Anomalospiza imberbis. The sequence continues at coordinate 33,102,058 of NC_089682.1, forward strand.
CCACAGAATATTGTGTTAATCTATCAATCTAATTAGTATTTTATATGGAGATTCTGTTTGGGAGCAAGGAATGGAGCTGGGAGGTGAAGTGGGAGTTGGACACAGAGCTCATTCAAACAGCAGAATACCAAACTTTGTCTGTTCAGGGAATGTCCCGAAACACCCCAAGATATATATATGTGGGACTTGGTTCATATCAGACAACAAAACTGTTCTGGCTTGGAGAGCAGCAGGTGCAGGGATTGCTATTCCTGGAAAACTTGATGAAAATGTAGGTTATCCTGATTTCATCTGAGAAGCTGATGCCTGAACCTGTGAAGGTTGGTCTGTAGATCCATTTCTTTGCTCTCCTAGGAGGTTTCTACTGTAAAGGTGTGGGGTTGGCTTAGCACTGTGTGCTCTTAACCTTCTGGGCCGTCTCTATTTAATACTTGAACCTTTTGGGTTGGGAAATGTTGCAAAAGCCATACAGATATTTATGGCCACGGTGAGCTGATGATTTGTCTCTTCTGTTTCAACTAGAGCTGTCTCCCTGGTGCTTACCCAGACTATTGGAACATAAAAGAGTTGTGTCTTCTATTTGTTGCAGCAACAGGCAATTGAAAGACTAAAATAAATGTAATATTCTCAAAATAAATCTAGGGAAAACCAACAGCCTATCTTCAGCATTCTGGCAGCCAGTGTTGTATTTGTTTTTCTTTGCTCTGAGTCAAACTGTGACTTCTCTCAGCAGAAGGAAGCCAAAAGCATATATTGGGATGGTTCTGTGAATAGCTGAAGCATTGATGGCCTTCAAAATAAGCATGTTTTGCCCAGCTGTTTAGGGGAATATGCTGCATAATTGGTGTACCATAAACAAAGTGATTATTGGAGAGCACAGTTGTCATTTCTATTGTCAGGCTTGATGGAGGATCTGGGAGTCACATGTTATGAAAATCTGCTGGGTCTGTTTTGTCATTTGTAATTTGTAGGCTTCCAGAAGAATCTAGAAGATTTCTCAAACATAATGTGCTTGTATTTTGTGCAGGAAAAGCTGTTATCACTTTCCTCGTTGAGCTACAGAACTGTTTCTTTGTGGGTGCAAAGGGAAGTCATCAAAGCAAAGTTAATCAGGGCTTTTGAATGTGGGCTGGGGATTTTTGTGGGGTTTTCTGGGGTTTTTTTGTTGGTTTATTTGTTTTAAATGAGGATATAAAGTAATTTTTAAAACAAGCAAGTAGCTTAAAAAAATCATATTCAGTAATCACATTTTGAAAACTTAATGTGCTGAAAGGACCAGAAATAACTTAATAACTTTTTGGTCAGAAATAACTTCATTGTCAGATATGAGCTACTTTGCTGAAGCTGTGAAATAATAAGAAACTGGCTCAAGGTAGGAATCTGTCCAGTTGCAGGAGCTCTCTAAACAGATATGTTGTAGAAATCATAATGGACTGCTTCTGCTGGTGTTGTGATCTTCCAGCCAGTGAAAAAAGAGAGAATTTCTTGACAGATAAACATTTCATCAAGGGATGGGTGGAGGAGAACTGACTGTCAATGGTATGAGGCTCTTCTGTCTTCAATAAAGTCATGTACCACTAACACATCTGGCCTCTTCAAGAGTCTCCCAATTAGACAAGTTTAATTTTTGGGTAAGTGTACCTTGAGCTCTGTTAGCTGGATGTGCTCAGGTACTCTCCTGCTGTGAACTCCCCAGGGAAAAATAAAAACTTCCTAAAGGAAGAGGAAAAGATAAGGCTTAACACTTTGTAATTCCTTACCAGGGTCACTTTGTGTCCAGCTGAGACCTCTGCTGGCCCCAAAACTACAAGTAAATGACATGGGGAAAGGGGAAAGACTCTTCTCCCTAGGTTTCTGTCTAGGGAGGGAATGTCTCTGTATTATAAGGACCATGTAACAGAAATAGGAGCAGAACACCAGACACTGTCCAGTACAGTAAGAAAACCCAAATGAGGATTGTCTTCAGCTTGGGAAGATGGCTGGGGGGCTTTTTGTTGGATTTTTGTGAAGATTTTTAAATCAAGGACTAGAAGAACTTGTAATATGAAGCTAAGCTATGACTTTTTGTTAAGAAAAAGAAAACAAAAAAAAACCCCACATACACCCCCAAACCTTCTGAAAATTTGGAATGGGACTGTGAAGAATTTTAATGTATTAGACTTCCCCTGAAAGCCCACAGGCAGCATCCTAGGTAGCTGTGGAGGAGACCTGATGAGAAACACGTGAGGTGAAGCTCTTTGAATAATGATGCCATCTGCAGGAGTTTCCCAGCCATCAGCCCTTGTCCCAGAAGACCATTTGTACTTCACAGCATTAATATTCATTAGGTGTAACACCATATGTTGCACAGCAGGATGCATTGCCAGCAGACTGTTTGTCATAAAGCCAGATTTAATAAAGCATTGTAAAACAAACATTATGATGATAAATACAAAATGACAGGCTAATTAAGAGAATCTTAATTGCCATTTTTCCATAATAACATTTGTTTAGTGTGTCTCTGTCTTGTGCCGGTACCTTCCTTGTACAGCTTTTCACTTTGTATTAGCTCCGTAAGGTAATCTGTGCCCTGGATGTTTTAAGGCACTTAATGTTCTGTTGCAAGAAATAAATTCAAGATTAATTAATTGTTGCTAGACTATAGATGTGCATAACCATCGACCTCCAATCTTGATGAGTGCAAAGAAATCCAGCCCTGAAATGTAGATTTCAGAGGGGTGTGAGTTTGCTGGGGACAACTTAATGCCCTCTCTTGAGGGAATCACTTGGCAATGCGGCAGTTGCATTTCTCTAGACAGGCACCATGCAATCCTTTTACAGGAGGAGTGCTTTTCAGGGAACAGCTTAGGTGTCCATGGCAATTTTCACATTTCATTGTGCAGACTGAAAGGCCTCTTTTTTGCCTCCTTCACTAGAGTAGAATTTCATTATTGCTCCTGTGCCCTACACTGGCGACTTCATGGGAGAGGAAGGGATTTAAAGGATGTGAAATGATATTGTGAATTAATGCAGGGAAGCTACACCTATTTTTCTTCCTGTTATTACCTTTTTATCATAGCAGTTGCTGCCGGAGTGTCAGGAAATTAATATATCCATCTTCAAACCTGTCAAGGTGGAGAGTTAGAAAACTTTCAGAAACTCTTGGAAAAGGAAGATGGAGAAATAAAATTTGTACCATACAATATGTATATTCAGACAGTTGCCTGATTCTGTTACATGATGAAGAAAAAAAATCATGACTTGAGAAGGCCACAGCAAAACTCATATGGGAGGTTTGCCCATCGTAGTTGGGCTTGTAATTGGATTTTAGTGTTCATCCTAATGGGGTCTTCTCTTCAATGGATGTAATTTTTACTGTAATGTAGATTTGGGGTTTTGCCTCTGTGTACAACTTTGTTGTTGCCATAACCAAAAACTGAAAGGTACAAAACTGAAAGCTAGGGAAAAAAAATCCCAACTCTTTGATTATAGTGACATACTTGGTATTTTACCACTACATCTTTCTGCATGGATACCTTAAACCTGTTACTCATTTCACAAAGCAAACTATCCTTAGGGAAAAAAAAGAATGAAAACTGTTCAAAATATTATAAATCATTAATTAGAAATATTTACCTTGCTATTGTACCTCAGATGGAATTTTTAATGTACCTTGACTTGTAGATTTTGAAGCAGTAATATTTCAGAAGCTGGATGGTGCTTGCTTTTTTTGTTTGAGGTTTGGTTTGGACTGGTTTTGCCTGTGCTATTAACATTTTTTTTTTCTATTTAATTTCTGTTAAAACTGCAACTGAAGCACAGAATAAGTGTCAGAAGTCTTGAGTAATAAAAGAGGTTTTTTTGTTGTTGTTTGTTTTTGGGCTTGTTTTTTTTTTTGTGGTTGGTTGGTTTGGAGGTTTTCTTCAATAAGAATAGGTGAAAAGGATTTTATTCCTTCTGTGAGCACTTCCTGGATGGTAATTTACAGTCCTTTCCAGTCTCCCACCTGGATCATCTCCCAGCAGCACCTTATATAGTGCATTACTCTTGGTTTTCTCACTGAGTACTGCTTCTTTCTGTGCCCTTGGGTTTTGACTACACTGCTCAGGTTTCATTGTTCTCCCCTTAGCACACATAAATTATCAGTAATTTATATGCTAAATTTATATGGTATATGCTAAATTATCAGTGAAGGATTTTCTAGCTTTATTCTGGTTTTTTTGGGGGGGTTAACTACTTTCACTCAAGGTTTTAATCTTATTACAACTATTACTCCTTCTCTTTGCTTGCTGTGCTATCCTCAGGTGGCTGTTGGGTGTTTGACATTCCCTGTGATGACCAATCCACTTTACATCTTCCAGAGTATGATGTGAGCAAAATGTCCACTTCCACCTTGTGTAGTCTCAATAGAATTCATCACAACAGAAGAAAAAGGCTCAAAAAATTATTAAAAAAAAATCCCACTGGATGTCCAATTTCTACCACTAGGAAAAAAAATGTACATAGGCTGTACTTGAAGCTCTTCTGCAAGAGGTATTGAATGGCAAAGAAGCAAATCATGGTATTTAAATCATCCTGGGGCTGTGGGGAGAAGTGGGATGGCCAGGACAAATTAATAATTGAGTGCTTTCCCTTCCTCCAAAGGATGGCCAGGACAGTCATACTCTGGAGCAGGGAAGATGAGGCGACAGCAGTGAGATGCTGAAGCAGAGGGATTTTTAGGAAACTGGAGATGGAATCTCAAGGCACATAATGAGCCATCTGATAGCCTCAGAAATGGTGAATGCTGTGCTTAAAATATGCATCCTCACCTGACAGCTGTAAAGATTTAAAAATATTTGTGTTGTGATGCTTTTATAAACATATTTTATTCTTTATAACATGAAAATTTTCATGGCTGGGGGCAAAGTGATCGATTCAAAGACTCTGGTTTAGAAAAGTGGTTCAGCACCTTGGGAGTTGAGTGGTGAATAAATATACTGAGTTCCTCATGTTTTTTCTGCAGTTCTCCTAGTCTAATTTATTCCAAGTAACAACCATACTTTTTTCTGTCCTCACACTTTCCTCTAGTGATGTGATCAAAAATTGAGAGGCAGATGTTGGATTTAAGGTGCTGTTCTGGCCCTTCTGACATCAGTGGGAGTTTTATTAGAGGAGGGAATGTGTACTCATATATTGTGGGCTGGAAACTTGTTTGTGGTTGTGGCCCATTTGTGTTTTGTGTGTGTTTTTAGTAGTTGCATATTGAGAAATCCCAGTGTGAGTTTCCTCTACACAAAAGATTATCTGTGAGTGAGTTACCAAAATCTTCTCAGTTCTGACCCTGCTCAGTAATCTCAGTAATACCACATTAAGAAGAGACGTGTGTTATATGCTAAGAATGCATTCCTGAGAACTTTTAGACAAAACAATTTCAGTAGATCAGTGTTTCTTGTTTGTTTTGACACTTTTGTCATCTTAATCTCTTGAATAAGTAATAGAAAGTACAGCTGATTTTTTCATACTTGAACAAACCAAAGCTTTCAAAACAGTGATGACAAAAGAAAAAAAATAGTTGTTTGCTTTTCCATAATAGGCAAGTAAAGTTGTGCTCCATTGCTGAATCTGTCTTTGGCAAAAAGATTTTTGACAGAGTGACTGAGAATAATTTAAAAATTAACAACTGGATACATGCAAGCATAAAGGGCCTGGACAATAAATAGCCATAAAGAAATAAGGGAGAACCACAGCAGCAGTGAACCTGTTCTTTGGTTTGTGGCCTCAAAGTTCAATAGATGTGATTCAAAAAGAGACACAAAACCCAGACAAATAAAAGCCTAGATAAAGATAAGAGCTGGATACTATTGGAGTGCTGTGCATGTCTTTAAAAAGAGTTGACCTTATTTCCCTCATAATACTAATGTGTGTTGTGATCTGGGCAGCTCTGAAGAGCACACAAATGTCTCCTCTCTTCCCCTTTGCTGCTGCAACGTCTGTGACATCCAGGCTTCACACCAGCACAGGCTTCACTTCCAGAGAATGTGGAAGTCTTCATTTGTTAAAAGGCATCCAGGAAAATCAATATAAAATGCAATTTATTAAGTCAGGCTCAGAAAGTCTGGGTTGCAAACAGGTGGAAGCTACAGGAATTATTGGGGAGACAGGAGTGATGCTGGATCCTTATTTTGACTTGGTGCTGCTGCTCTGACACAGATTAATGGCATTGGAGAGCTGTTAGATGGCCATGGCTGGCTGAGCTGATGGTTCAAAAGCTCATTTTCCTCCTAACTGGACTTTTTGAATGGAGTCCTCGCTGAGCAACCCCTCAGGGGTCACAAGGAGCGATGCCCTGACCTCTGGGCAGGCCTTGTTGGTCAGAGGGGAGTCTCTTCACCTTTCACTGCCAGCTTTTGTCTCAGCACAGCTTCTAAAACACCTGGCAGCACAAGCAGGCAGTGAACAGTTCTCCAGATTGCTATTTCCAAGGGCTCAAAATATAAATCACCTTTGCCAAATGAGATTGAAGTGAAACACGATGAGATGGAGAGGTATCTGAAAAGATTTTATAAAGATCTTTGGGTTATTTATTTTCAGGCCAGCTGAGGAGGCTGAGAATAAAGCATCCAGCTGGGAAGGCTAAGAGAATAAAGCATCCAGAAGTCAGATTTAGGGTTCATAAACATGTTCTGCTGTTATGAGTTTAATCCTAAAAAAATTACCTTGAACATTAGCAAGGGATTTGCATTCAGAGAAGTAGTGCTGTAAGAAAGCTTTTCTGAGTTACACTAAACACTTCATACCATCAGGAACAAATGCCATCAGTTTGTGACTAGTTTTCTAAATTATTCAGGAACAGTCATGGGGATTTGGATTAAGGTTTATACACAATGATATTCTGTGCTAAGTTTCCATCTTGGAGGGATTGATGCTAGGATCAAGCACTGTGTCATGTGATTATAGGACATGAAGATGTGTGCTAGAAATGGAATGAGCAGAAAGATAAAAATCATTATTAACTTTAGGAAGCAACTGTGAGCTTCAGTGTCTACATGCAAGAAATTAAGTGAGGAAGGCACTAAGAGAGGCATAAAATGGTTAGATGTAATTATAAGTTAATGTTAAATGAAAACATTTAGGATGTCAAATGGTACCAGTGAGATCCGGGCTATCCTATTTCCTCACTCTAAAATTATTTATACTTTATACACATAGCAGGCGCTTGCTTCATTTGGAATTTCATCTGATCGGGTAACATTCTGTAGCAAGAAAACAGCAAGTGTGTACTCTAAGCAGATCAGTAAACAATAAATTCATTACAAACAAAAACTCAGCTTAGAATAAAATAGCCTAAATCCTAAATGGACATTATTCTTAAATTTATCTGTGATTACTTATGCTCTCAGCATCCTCTTGTGCATTTGTTGGAGAATGTCTGGCTAGGTGTTTTCACATCTGTCAGCAGAGCCAGCCCCTAAATGTAGACTGCAGCACTTGGGAACACTTTGCAATGATCCCCAGAGGACCTTTGGCCTGCAAAAAGCAAAGAAAGGATTAGATGGACCCATACATGCATTATTTTATTTTCATCTGCAAGAGGAATAGCATTGCTCCATCTTGGTCCCACGTGCTCCATCACTTTGGACAATGATCTTGCCAGACTGTAACTACTGCTGTGTTTGAGAGGTAAAAGTGTTATATTTAGAAATCCTCAAGGCAAAGTCAGAACTTGAAGGATATATTGTGAATTACTTTAGTAAATATTTTTCTTCTCTTGTAATAAATGGAAAAAAAACTCAACCAAACAACAATAAAAATCCTTTATTAAATGGCTTGGAAGAAAAATCAAAAAATGCACTGCAGAAAGGAGAGACACATTAGCATGGGTGGTGCTGCAAAGGATAGAGAGAGGTTTAGCAAAACTGAACAGGCAAGGAGACCTCTGGAAAACAACACCCCAAAATAATCATTGTATAATTTTATATGTGGGAACTTTTAGGAGTAATTTCTAATAATTTTCTTAATGCCTATATCTGCTGTGATGCTGCATGAGAGAAGAGTTCCTTACAGTGGGATAGTTTTCACTGTTAAAAATACGAAGTGGCTTAGAACAGAGTCAGATCCTCAGTAGGTAATTAAGTCTTTCTGCATTGAAATATGGTAATGAAAATTAAGAAGCCTCCAGACTTCACTATGAGTTGAAGATTGGTTCTCCTTTTTTTCCCCACTCTGGGTGACTTCAGAGGCTTCCAGATAAAGGTTCAGTGTCTTGTCTAGACAATTGTTTCTTAAACAAGTTATTGATGTTGCTTTGTTTTGGAAACTGCTGGAACTCTGATGCACATGTGTGATTTTAACCAGAAAAGTTAGCAAATATGTACTTAGTGTGATGGCAATAACTGGGGGAAGCTTTTGACTTGCTGAGCGACAATACCTGTTCTTTATTTATTCATTCATATAAATATTTTGTTTAGTGTCTACTTTGAAAACACTGAGTTAGTCTGAAACAAAGTTGAAATATTTTTAATGCCTGTGTAGATCTCCATAGTCAAAAGAAAAAGTTTTGGGGTTGATTTTTAATGGGAGGAAGGGGAATCTTCAGAAACTCCCCCACATTTACTTGCTGAGTTCCTGGGAGACCTGAGATTTTAGGGCACTTGGTCACATGAATAGGGGGAACACTTGGCTGGCTGATGGCTTTTCTGTCAACTCTGGCCTAATTGCTCTCATTAGCTATTTAGTTGTGAATTCTTCATCTATTTGTTGCCACTAAAGCCAATTGTCTTTTTATGAAGGCATGAGAGCACCTTTTCAACTAAAAAGAGAAAATTCTGAACTTGCCTATTTTTTTTTTTTTTTAAATTTTCTGGGGGGTTGTTTGGGATTTTTCATTGCATGTTTTGTGTGTGTGTGTAAGATTTGTTTGGTTGTTTGGGGATTCTTTTCTCCTTCTTTTGTCTGTATTACTGAAAAATTACACCACTTAAAAGCACCCCTGGTAATTATAAATTTCAGCCTTTTTCTTCCTGTAGCAGACAAGAATGAAATACAAGTCCACAGGTAACAAAACATGCCAGTAACTTGTCGGTGCACAGCACTTAAAGAGCTTTCATTGGATATCCATCTTCAAAGTGCCTTGTAAACAGTGACAGGTAGAATGGTTGAATGAATCCATCACTGCTGAGAAGCATTGGCTTGATTAGATAATCATCTAGTTTCTTTTATGCTACAGGGCATTTCACCTTTAGTCTTCAGCTGTTGGCTTCTGGAGAGAAGTATAAATTACTGGACTGTGGTTTTTCCCACATGCATTCATTGTGCTCCCTGATAAATTTTCTGAACCTCCTTAACTCCATATCTGGCCTCAGGTATGCTTCTTTCCCATGAAAATCTTCAACGATATCTTTTTTGTTTGTTTGTTTGTTTGTTTGTTTTTTCCTTTGTGGAAAGGAGAGGGAGAGGCAGAATATGAGCAGCAGTGCTGCAGCATCACCTTCTCACCTTCCCTGCCAGGTGTGTCCTGCAGGTCCCAGCTGGCAGAGGCACCAATGAAGCCTGGGCACAGCATTTGTCCCTTGTTCCCAAGGTGCCTCTGCACCACCTGATACTGAGATTTATTGCTCAAAGGGTGGACTCTGGTCCAGGGGCTCAGCTTGGAGAGTTACTTATCCAGGAATAAGTATCTTATCCCAGTGCATGGGGAGTAGCGGAGGGAGCTGGGTTGTTTTCCCAAGCTTGCCCCTTTTGACCACAAAGCCAGACCCAAGGGAGATTTGTTGCTCTCATATCTTGTACTAAGACTCTGGAAAGTTTGCCAGAAAAAAGAGGTTATAATTTTTTTTTTTTTTTTCTGTGAGAGCTGCCTGAAGACATTGCTCTTTATTTCTGCTCTGCACCCCTCTAAGCAAAGCAAATCAGTGTAGTATTTTGGGAGGAAGAGACTTCTGCTGCTCAAAGCCTTCCAGCTCCTGGCCTTATCCCTTGGCTGATTCCCAGGAAAAGAGCCAAGGAGTGTAATCCCACATCTGCAGTGGGGACAGTGACTTGGAACCCCTTTACAAGAGATGCTGCTGCTACAGAGGGTAGAGCCCTAGGGAAAGAGTGGTTTCCAGAAAATACTAGTTTTGGAACCAAGTGCCACTCTGTCCCTGGCTTCCTAGAGGCTGCCAGATCATCTCTTGCCATCCATGTGGGCTCTGTTTTCCAGCAGCAGAAATTACAATTCCTCTAAGTTTGCTCTTTGGAATTGCTTTGCCATCAAAAGGTTTCCTCTAGAATTCTCCCAGTTGCAGACTGAGACTTGTCTATCTCTCCTCCTGTCTGCAGTGAGTTTGGCAAATGAACTCTGTGCCTCCAGTTTCCAGTAAAACCTGATGTGGCAATAAATAATGATCCGTCCCTGAAGTCAGTTAAAATAAATACATCTTAAAATGTCTAATTAAAAATCGATCCAACAGCTCATACCTGCATTTATTTCTTTCCAATAGGTCCAGATTTAATCTCTAGAGCATAAATAATCTTTCCTCTGATGATATTTAGAGTAGGGCATTATGTATATTTTCTCTGAACTATGTTTCAAATATCAATGCCCACCCCCCATATCCAAATACTGTGTGGTTGTATCACCAGCAAAGGTAGCAGCAAGCAAAGTTTATATATTTAAGGAAGTAATTTTAGGGTTTTTTTTCCCTCTAAATGTAATTCGCATTGTCCAATATTACTAAAACAAATGGGCTATAACTCCTCACAGAGGGGCATGTTTTTAGCATTTGGCTTTCAGGGAGGTTCCCAATCGCTTTCACATGAAGTCAGCATCTCACTCTCAGCTTTTACAGATGGAAAAGCTGGGATCCAGAATGGGAAGTGGCTGGCCTAAGGTTTCTCCAAAACCTTTGGAAAGCCCCTCAGTTCCCCTCCAGCCCATTAATTTCAGGCAGCTGCCAAGCACCAGATCCTTATTTGTGTTGCAGCAGCACTTAGCAACCTGGGCTGGGGTCGGGGCTATGGTGCAGCCCCAGCCAGCAGTGGCCATCCCTATTTGTGTGCCTTGAACCCAAACAGCTGCAGCCAGGAGCCAAGGGAGGATGGAAAAGTGTTGAAGTGACATGTCTAAAACCAGACCTCAGGGCAACTCGAGCAGGAAGTCCTTGAATTTCAGCCACTGGATGATGATTTCTGCTTTGGTGTTAAGAAAATATCCCTCAGCTCCCAGGGGCTGAGCCTGCAGCTCTCAGGGAGCTGGGGGAGGCAGAACAAACTCAGGGCGTGCTGCTGGCAAGAGGGTGCTTGTTCTGGTCATGAATTGCCTCAGGAATTGGGTGTCATGTTCCAGTTTATCACAGCATATTGAGGTATTTTGCTTTCTTTCAATGGTCCACGTGTATTGTATGTGCTAAGATAAGATTTTTTTCCTTGGAAGAAATGTAGTGATGGTTCAACACAACAGACACCAAATGTTGTCTGGAAAAGAGAAACTCCCTGATTTTTTCCATCTCACCATTTCTAGCAGCTGTTTTCTTTTCTTTCTACTGTCATAAGACAGTAACTTATTTACCCTGGAAATATATGTCAGCTCAGTGGTACAATCCTTTCCTTGCAATTTTTGAAAAGCAACTGATCCAGTTTGATAAAAATTCCCCATGTTCTAATGAGTCAAAAATAGTCCACTCATCAGACTTGTATTTTTGGATAGCTCTAACCATGACTGACTTGGTCAGATGCCTAACTGCTAATTTAAATAGAACCATGTCCTTTCAACATCCGAAGTGCAGTAAGTCACTAAAAGGAAAAAAAGAACTTGTCTTGAGTGCTTTGCAGTAAAAATAAAAATTTGGAAAATTTAAGAGCCTTCCATTCCCTCATGGAGTCAGACAGCAAAATCCTCTGCCCCAGCCTTTGATAAGTTTTTTTTTCCTTCATTTGTATACATTTTCTTAAAATCAGCTGTATTTGTGTTCTCCCCTGGACTGGTGACCATCACTTGAAGCTAACAAGAAAACAGACACGTTGGACAGGTTTTATTTGACTCTGATGTGGAAGTTTGCAGATGAATTGAAATAATGAAAACTCTGCTCAGGCATGATTCCACCATTTGATGACAGGTCTTACTTTACTGCTTTGTCAGGTTGCTTTTACACAGCAAGGAGGGGTTGGCAGGAGCAGAATGGTGTTTGCCAGGTGAGGTTCAAGCTGGACATTCCCCTTCTGGCAAGGTGCAATCACCACTCTGGTGCCTATTTGTACCACCAGGAAGGGCAGGTCAGGCAGCAGGAGTTGTCAGAAGGAAGAAAAAGGTTCTTTACCAGCTCTGTGACTGAGGACAACCTGTCCTTTACAGATCTCTCTCTCCCCACCTGCATTCCCCCACAGCACTCAATTACCCATTAAGGTTTTTAAGAGAAACAGAATGACAATTAAGCCCAGTACAGCAGTGAGAAAGCAGTGGAAGCTGTAGGCTTGCTGAGAAATCTATCCATAAATGAGTTAACTGCACAAATAATTCCAGCTAATTAGAGGTGTGCATTCCCCAAATAACTTGATTCTTTCATTTACTTAATTGAGTTGATGGCTGCTCTGGGATGGAACAGCAAACTGTGCAGTGGCTATTAAAGTAAGTATCACTTTGACTAAATCTGTTCTAACAGTCCAGAATTTTTCTGTTAACTTGGAATTTGCAGCAGAATCAGGAAAACTGCTGCTTTGGATTTGTTTGTTGTTGTTTTTGGTTTTTTTTAATTACATTATTGTGTTCAATATTTTAGAAGATGAAGATAAGGTAAATTCCATTTGCAATTCCCAAGTTTAGATGAAAAGTAGGGGCTTTATATAAGGATTGTTGATCAGAGAAGTGAATCTTTGTTTCACACTTCAGAGAAATGCTGACAAGACTGACAGCTTTCCAAATGATGACACAGATCAAACTGCCTTGCTTGGATAACAAATCCAGGTATTGTCTAGGGTCCAAGCACCTTCTTTGAGATTTAGATAATTTAAGATCTTTCCCTAGATGGAAAAATGGAAGAGAACCAGCAAGCTTTACTGGTGAGATGATTTCTCCTTAAATGATGTGAGAGAAGCTTCCAACAGCCTCAGATTTTTCAGCTTGTTTGACTTTGTCCCTCCTCTTTTTTAAATGACCACTCAGTCTCAGCATCCAATTTTTGTTCCATGTTCTAACAACTTGAAAAGGGCCACACCAACCACTGGGCATCAGTAAAACATCTTTCTTTTCTGTTTGTTTCTTTACCTTTCTTAATTATATAAAAGAATAAGCATAAAATCACTGCTGGTACTGAAAGCATCCCTTTTCAAGGAGAATAAATTTCAATTCCTGCTTTGGAATTGAAAGTGAGAGGAGACTTGACCAAGATTTTTGTTCTCTAGTGTAATGTTTGCTGGTCAAGGATTTCCATTTTGGCACTCAAGGATTTGAGATGTTAATGAACACTTTTTAAAAAGGGGAGAAATTAAAATATGAGTAGCAAACCTGAAAAAAAATCAGTAGACACCTTTTCCTTTAGGAGAAGTTAAGTTGGAAACATGCTCCTGTTCTCTATTTTCTTGGAATCATTAAGTGCACTGGTCTTTTGCTAAGGAAATAATTTAAGTACAAGGAAATAGCCACAGTGCTGTTTGTCATTAGCTTGTACTTGCTAATAAACAGGGAAATCCATCTGTAATGGAGTCACCTTCCTAATGGACCTTCAAAGACGTGCTCCACATGTCAGCGTTCACAGGGAAAATAAGGAGATTGCCAGGCCACCCAAGCCCTTTACAGACAGAAGATTTGTTCAAGGAAACCTCAAAAAGGCCCAACACAATTTCTTTCTATTGTGTTATTACTTCACCAGCAAAACCTTTCCTCTGTTATTTTGATTCTCACCCTCTCCCAGCCTTATAGCCTCATGGAAATTCCATTTCTTCTCAGTCCTGCACTTATTTTTCTTCCCCTTGTTGTTCTTCCGCTGTTTATTTTTCTTTTCACTGTTGTATTTCCTACTGGCACTGGTGATGTAAATCAGTGGGTAGGTTTGAGGCAGGGCCATTTTGAATTCTCATGGACATGGGAACATTTCTCTTCAAGCAGAAGAGCAGCGTCACTAATTTGGCACACTGCTGAGACTTTAGTTAGTTTCTAGATTTTTTTTTAATTGGATTTGAGATTCAGCAGATGTTGGAAAGCAAATAAACCATATGCAATAGTTGTTAGACATTACTCATGGTGTAATCCCTTTATCCAAATACAAAAGTTAGACATATGAAACCATATCCTTAGATAACTGCACAAGTTCAGTTCATACTCAGCCACCACCACGTAATTCCCTTTATTACTTGGTGCAGCACATCCTCTCTGAAGGAAGGTGGGCAGACGGGGAAGATGGATTCATGACTGTGCTTTAAAATAAATGTCAGCTAACCACAAAGGGTCAAATTCATTGCTGATGTAACACTGCTGACTTCAGTGGATTTACACTGGGGATTAATGTAGTCCTTTCTCTAACATATATGTTCAGGGGGGAGGAAGAGGGTTTTTATATAGATTCAGCACAAGATCTGCTGGCATAAAAACAACCCAAACAGAATTGTTCCCTTCTCAAACATCTGTTAGCATGAATGTCCAAATCCTGTGTATCTGCCACAGGTTGTTATAATCGAGCTGCATTACATTAACAAAAATACAATAACCATTTGGTCTCTACTTTAAACAAGAGCTTATGAAAATGGCTTTCAGGTGGAGGGAGTGGTGATTTGGCAGCCTTCTCTTGGCAGGGCTGTGGATTGCACATGAGGGAAAGTTGTTTGGTGGTAGAGCAGACAAATTGCTTAACAATTAATAAAAATAATGCCTTGTGTTTCTGCACGACAAGGTGCTGTGTAGGAATTCTCCTCTCCCCAGCTGCTCTCCACTAATAAAACATAGCTCTGTAGGTTTTTAAATCACACACTATGAAGTGGAACAGTGCTTTAAAATGGGGTAACACTGGATATTTGCACAAGCAAAACTGGATTTGTAACATGGGTTACAAATCTAATTTCTCTAGACTGCCCTGCTTTCAAAACTCTTTGCAGCCCCACATCAGTCAGAACAGTTGCTTTTGGGTTTTTTCTGTTTTATTTAAATATCTAAGAGTGCTCTCCTAAGTAATTAACCAACATAATAGAGTGTGTGGAAAATTATTGCAAAAATCAGCTGCATCCTTTTAGGAATTGTATGGGTGTGTTTTCATCAGAATCAGAGCAAATTTAATATCTTAAATCTTATTTCACAAGGCAACTGAGACTTCACAAGCCAAAGTGTGATGCAAAATGATAAAAGGCTCAAGAATATCTTGTTAAAATCAGAGGTATATTTGAAAATGGTCTTTTTGTTCTGAACATATGATAGGATCTTAATTTTGAGGCTTCTTATGGAAGAGACAAACTTTGTCAGCCAGGCTGAAAATCAGATGGGGAAAATTTTGCCTTGTTTTCTGTAAAGCAGCATTTGGGTTTATTTTGCTGAAAGTTCCACAACTAAATCTCCTTCTGGGAGAATGTCACATCAGCTGCTCTGGGGTTGTTTGCTCTTCATGCTCTTGGCTCCACTGGGCCTCTACAATGTCCTCTCTGAAGTACAACAAACCAATTTTATTCTCTTACCAAGAACACTTTCTATGTTTTCCTGAGTTCTGGAGGTTTTCCTTCCTGATCAGTTTTTTTTGCACCCCAGTTTGAAAGTAGAGATTGTTTTCCCTGGGAGAAAACAGGAATTTCTTGGAATTGCTGCACTGTTGGCAGATGTTAACTTTTTAGAACAGAAATCCAGATTCCTGGATGTAATTTTCCTTCTTAGTGTTGTCTGTGTGGTTCTCATAGCACTGATGATGTTTTATCAATGGTAATTAGAAGCAAGATACTGTGTGAGGATTTCCTCTTTTTGGGAAGATATAATTGAATATTTGTACAATACACACAGCTTTTTCCTGGAATTAATCCCCAGTGCTTCACACTTGAAATTATCTTCTTCTAACAGCTACTTTAAACACATAGGTTTGGGGCAATATCTGTTGCTTTGCTCAGAGTCCAAAATCATTTCAGACTAAAGCTCTAGAAATGTGCTGGAAATCTGAGACTGGACTTGGCATAGAATAGAAGCTGATGAGACATTTGGTTTGGGCAAGGATTTTGTCTTTTGTAGCACTTGAAATCAGTAGGACTGGGATAAATTCTCCTATTGCTGCATAAATAAAAAATAATTACTTTTGGTTCTACCTTTCTCATATTCTTATTGGTTGTCTTGAATAAAATTTTTGCCTTGAGTTTGATAAATTAAATAATTTTAATCATTACTTTAAGAGATGCCTTATCTGTACCTATATCAGCAAAGACTGAATACTTCAATTTGGAGTTTACAGAACCTCCTAACTGCAGCATTTTTTCTAGTTGTAGAGAAAGCATGGTCAGGTAGATCTTGGATGATGATCTAGTAAAGCTCACATAAATTATTGCTGAAAAACTATGAAGGAAAATAAACAATAAAAACAACTTCTAGGATGTGGATTAATGTAGGAATTAATATGTCTCCAATTAGTTAACAGATTTTTTATCCAGAAAGGATGAATTACATCTTGCTAAAGTGATTTTTAAATATATGTATATATGTTGATTTTGGAGAAGTTTTTATGTTTTAATGCAATATTAATAAACACAAGTTTGCTTGTAAGGATACAGACAGTCAGAAGTTGTCAATGTGGTCTTGATTTCCTGCTGCTGGGTTCAACATGGTGTGCTCAGGTGATGTGTTAAAGAAACCTGTGTGATTTGATTTGTTTTTTTCTAAATTAAATTAAAGTTTTATTCTCCTCAAATGCTTCCTTATTAAGATTCTTGTAAATAAAAACATTTAGGTGCCTACTAGTCCCCAATAGCAGCCAATATATTTCTCAATTAATCAAGTAAAGCCTGTTAAATGCAGTTTAAGGACCATTTTATGGGGATTCTCAGTGACGCCTCTGCAAATGTACTTGAGTAAACTTTATTTGAGACCTTACCAGGGCTCTTGGGCAAACAAAGCTTTACTCCTCCAACTAATAACTGCCAGCATTGAGGGCTGTGCAGCATTCAGAAGCAGTGAACCTGTAAACCTATTGAATTTACTCTGTTCAGCAGCATAGAATATCCTTGCCTTCAGTGGTTTCGTAACTGGTCATAGGAAAACGCAGAGGTCGAGTAGAGGGGCACTACTACCAATCCCCATTCCTAAATATCTGTAGAGATACTCAGATCAAAAGGGGGGTACAATTTATTTTAGCTAATTCTTCTTTAATGCAGTTTTCAACCAAAATAATTATGTTGCTGAGCATAGCAGAGACTTAAATAAAGTCCATCTTTCACAAGGATGACATTTCCCAGTTCTGTGGACCAGAGGTATTCCCATAAGATACTCTCTGTGCAGTCAGTGTCTATTCTTTTCTGGGGGCTATAAATCCTCTCAAGTATTTTTAATGGTGTATTAGCTGTGAATTATGGAGGGGACCTGGGTTTCATTTGCCTAGGAGCTTTCATTACAGGTGCCTTTGGAAGGTTGATGGCTGGAGATACAATCAAAAATAGAGGTGAAAAGAAGTTATTACTTGTCAGAGACCCTTATTTTCCCTGCTACTCTGCAGGGCTCTGTGAAATGGCCCAGATTACAGATCGATGGAGTGCTTGCACTCAGCTAAAACCAAAACCCCATAAACTTTAAAACACAGAATCAGTGCTGGGCTGGGAGCTTGCTGAGAACTGAGCTTTACTGCTTGGCTTATCCAGCTGAGATCTGGGGAATATTTATCTTCTCAGTGGTATCAGTAGAGGCTGAGCTGGCTGCTCTGACAGTCCTGCCATTCTTCTGCAGTGACATCAGTTAAAATGTTCCAAAAGACTCTGCAAATGCACTGCCTTCCTACCAACTGCTGGAGCTGCTGAAGGATTGAACAGTGTCTTCCAAGGGAATAATAGCACCTCAGAAAATGTGCTTCTCTGTAATGCCTGCCTTACCTTTTTGAACTCTGCAGAGGACACATTTTCTTGTTGGTGGCATTAGCACCGTGTCTGGACAACAGTGCACATCTATTTTTTTTTAATTCTGCTTTTACTTGAGTGGCCCTAAGTGCAGCAGATGTTTCAGGTTCTGATACACAGCTTTAGGGGGTGGGTTCTGAGGAGTGTGTGTGTGGTAGTTCTTTTAGAGATGCTGTGATATTCTCCTTATTGTTCTCCCTTTGCACTGTTTAGGAAACCCATGAGGCAGCACAAGCCAGAAACTGGAGTGCCCCAGCACAGTGTGTGCCCTCCCCAGCCTGGATGAGTGCTGGGTGGGCAGAGGGGGGTGATGGGGATGGGGTCCACCAACAGCTCCTGGTGCAGTAAATTAAGACTTGCAGGTGTCCCAGAGGCACAAAATGCTACCTAACATAGAAATCTTGTCTTGTACCCCCCTTTCTGCAATATTTATTCTTTTTTATCATAGCTTTACATGCTACTGTGGCTGCTGTACTTTCTCTGTATTTATTAGGCTTAATTGAATAATATTCTATAAATAATACCTTTTCTTAGCCCTTTTTAAGTGCTCCCTTTTTCCTGTCTTTCATTGTCCCTGCAGGTGTATTAACACAGCATTTGTACCTTGATATTTTCTCGCTGCAAGGTGTGTGTGAAAATCTCACAAGATAGCTGATGATCTCTTTTGCATTGCTAAGCGGTGACAGCAGGACTTCAGGAACACAGGGGAACAAGCAGGAGTCCACTGGAATATTTATAATGATCTCTTAAAAGCTGTGTAGAGCTTGAAAAACTCATGAGAGAAACACCTGTGGGGCAAACATGAATTTTCATGGGATCAGAGGGCAACTGGGTTTGCAAGGGAGCTTGAGAAGCCTCTAATCTAACTTCCTGCTCAGAGTAGGGTCAGCCACAGGTTCAGCCCAGGCTGCTCAGGGCTTGATCCAGCCAGGGTGTAAAAAATATTGAGGCTGGGGACTGCACTGGGCAGGAGCTGCTCCACTGCCTCACTGATCTTATGGGGGAAAATATTTTCTGTATTTCCAGTATGAATTGCTGGTTTCAGCTTCTGCCATCATACTGCTGTGCACCCCTGGGAAGGGCCTGCCCCTGTTTTGTGATGTCCTCCCTGTAGGCAGCGGGGGCAGCTGCTGGGTCACCTCAAAGCCACCCATTGTCCAGACTGAAGGAGCCCCAGCCCCTCAGCCTTTCCTCCTAGACCTTGTCCTTCAGCCCCCTTCTCATCCTTGTTCCTGTAGTATGACCTTTATCAAAGTCTTGCTGTGTCTCAGGCACTGAGGAGGTGGGGATGGGATGCAGTGTTCCAGACTCAACCTCACAAGTGTTGAATGTGAGGGATTCCTTCACCACCTTCCTCCACTTTATTCCTGCTGCTCTTGGCCCTTTCCTGCTTCACACTTTTCCTTTCAAATTTCAATGCACCTAGACTAGAAGAGAGTCCCTTGCCTTCATTCTTTGAAAGATTTTCACCTCTTCTAAGGTTTATTTCCACTCACAACAGATTAAAAACTGTCTGGGAGTTGTTCACTTTCACCAGATAGTCCCAAAATCATAGAGTGTCTGGAGAACCACAGAGCATTTGCAGCACATCTCCAGGTTGGAGCTGGATAAACCTGAAGAAAGAAAAAAATAAGACTGAAAAATCAAAGCTCAGTGAAATTCTGGGCATAAGATTCAGGAAAATTCTTTACTGGTAAAAAGGATTTACTCTGTCAAAATAAGAATTGTTAGATAAAGTCCTATTTTACTTTTAAAAAATACATATATTAGTTCTGCTCTAAAAAAGATTGCTAGAGAGAATTCCTATCAGAGAGTAACTGCTTCCAGCTTCGGTGTTTTTAAAAGTTGGAAGTTTATTTTTGGGCAGAGGAACGCTCCATAAACATCATATCCACTGCTAGGCTAAAAATTAGGCAGCTGTGAACCCACAAAAATAGATGGGTCTTCATCAGTCATCTGAGCTATTTTGATTCATTTTGCTGTAGATTCAAGGTTTAAGGGGATCTTTGCGGTGTGAACACAAAGTGGGTGAGGTGTGTTTATGAAGGGATGAGGTGCTAATCCTTCCAAACTGATAACACCCGTGTATTTAGGACCATGTAATACCTTGGCATTACTTTTTTATGTACAGAGGATTTCTGAAAATGGAAGCAACTGGAAATAGTTATCATATTTCAGGTCTCCCAAGCGAGAGTTAAAGCTGCAGGTGATGTTTCAATAGCTCTGAATTAGAGAGTTGCATTTAATTCATTTCAGGTCGTGATGAACTCGTAGCCTTTGGTAAGAAGACTTGAGCCAGCCAGAAAAAGATTGAATTACTTGTCTCATGGGAGGTTGTTCTCTGTTGCTGGAGACTTCAGGCACTTGAGGGTCAATGTGGAACAGCTTGGACAATGTCCTCTTGGCTGAGTCCCAAACCATCAAACCCTTCACACTGTTTTTCTTTGCCAGCACTCGCTTCACCTTCACCAGTCCCAAGACATGCAAAGCCAAATAACAAAAAATAAAAAAAGAGTCCAGATGGGAAAAGATGACCAGATGTTTTGGTGAGGTTGGGATGATCCATTACAAAAGAATTCTGTTTGGTTGCCACAAACTTCAAGACTGTTCTTGTGCATTGAAATACAGAGCTTTCATTATCCCAGGCCTTTGTTCTTCCCTTTCAGACAGATATTTCTGCATCTGCACTCTACTCGCCTTTGCATCATGGGTGTAATGGAAAAGAAATGGCTTTTTCACCTGCCTGTAGCAATCATTTCTAGAAAATACTTTCCTTAGGAGCAGCAAGCCTTGCTGCAGTGTTCCTCTGAAAGGACTTATCCACTGTAGGGCTGCTCCCAGATGATCTGAACTGCAATTCTTACAGAACTCCTGACCTCAGCACGCATGTTCACACATTGTCAGCAAATGTTTGTGTAAACTATGGTTTCTTTCTGATAGAATAACACCTGTAAATAAGCTGGAGAATCCATAACCCTTGGGCATTAGTGGTTTTAACTCAGTTAATGTGAGGTATTGCTGTGGTGTTTAGTGAGAATGGGAGTCTCAGACTATGAAAATATGTAAAGAAGCTCCTGGGGAAAAAATAAGCTTTCTTAGGTATCGTAACCTTCAATATCACTTTTGTTAATAAATGATAATTCAGCCTGACATAGAAAGAAAAGTGTGTAATTTGTAGTCTTTTATTCTGAACTTTCAGGCCCCCAAAATAGAAAGTTAAGAATGTACCAAATAATTCAAGAACAACAGGCAGGCTCTGTTTGCATCTAGAGTACCCAAATGTGCTTGAAGAGCAAAATTGACACAAACAAGGCTTCAGTTAAGTCATAATTAATTAATAAATAATTAAAGGTAAAGAGACTAAATAATTAAAGGTGAAGAGACTAATTTGTAAAATAAATAAATTGGCTTCCCTGGGACTACTTTCTGATTCCATTGATCTTTTGAGGAATCTTTCCTGAATTGCATTGGCTGTACACATTTAAAAGCAATGTGAGGAAAAAGCAGGTTCTTGAAATAGGTGACTGACTGAAATTGTGCCTTGACACTCTCAGCTTCACTGTGTTCTTCCCCACAGGTTAAAGACCCCATGTGTGGTTTGTGTACTTTTGTTTTTGTGAATGCTCGTGTAAATACACCAAATTGGGGTTTTGGTTACAATTTCAATCTCACCTACAATGTTAAGCCTTTAATTGTTACTTTAACAAAAGCTTTGCCTATCTGTCATCAGAACCTTATTATTTCCACGAGGTTTTGAATACTTCCATAAATAATTGCATATTCTCATACCTGCCCTGCTGCCAGAGCAATGTGGACGGCTCCAAGCTCAGATCACCAGGGTTTCACAGAGTCTGGGGTGTGCTCCAGCTCTCAGATTTACAGGTCTGGGAGTTCTAAAAGGCTCATGCTCAGAGGAAAAATGCTATTCTCATGATTAAAACTTGCTGTGAATCTCCAGGAAAAGTGTGAGTTGAGTGTGTTTCATTGAATTACTTAAATATTGAGTGAGTGCGATTTCAGTTTTTTTTAACCATCCCACACCGAAAGAAAGTGTAATAAACCACATTGTTCATATTTATGATGAGTTGGAACAGGAGCCTAGTGGCTTCTTAATGCATCCATCCATCTATAGGGCCAAAAAAAAATCCATCCTGTAGATCAAGGGTGTAGCAGATGTGCTCAGTCTTTTGCCTTCAAGGATTGTTCTCGGAATTCTTGTAGTGGTTTTATCTCAAATTGAACAGCTCAGTTTCTCCTTGAAATAATTAATTACTCAGATAAAATACTCTATTAAGTTTGCTGTAGAGAGGTCTACAAGCAGGGTGTCTGCAGAAATGGTAATGTTCAAGCTGCTCATAATCCTTATGAGTGATATTCAAAAACTGGCGTTATTTCCACAAACAGACATCTTTGTGCATCATCAAGGCAGGAAAAATTACAAACAGAAAATTCAAATACAAGTAGATAAAGTATATATCTCTTCTCTTAGACTGTTTAATTTATTTAAAGTAACTAGAATTTTAAAAACTAAGTGAAATTTTGGGTTGGTGACAAGCTTGGCACAGTTCATTTTAACATCTAATTTAAACAAAGAATTGGCTGATTAAGACTTTTAGGCTGCCTGTGTTTTGAAGGCAGCTAAAACATCATAATCTCAGTGTGATAAGGTAAAGCAGCAGATTTGTGTAGGAAAATGTTCCTTGTTCACTTCTGGAATGACTTTTTTTAAAAATACCTTGCTATTTTATGCTTGTCTGAAGAAGTTTTAGAGAAATTATATATTATATGTTGAAATGGAGAGAAGATTCCTCTCCCCCCCCAACCCCGCTTATGCAGACAGGGATGTTTGAGTTACACAGGTGCAACTCCCTTTCTTTTTTTTTTTTTTTTTTTTTTTTTTTTTTTTTTTTTTTTTTTTTTTTTCTCTTCAATGGCAGAGTTTGGCCCCTTACACCCTTCCAAAAAATCCAACAGCAGCTTTTCCCTCCTGGTTTGGAAGGCTGAATAAAGTTATATATTTCCCATTTCTTGACTGTTTTGGCATTCCTCCCTGAAAGGGAGGAAAAGCCTTACAAAGTTTCCTTTGGCCCAAACCCCAAAACATCTGCTGCAGCTGGGGGAAGCCAGGTCTGGCTGTGGTGGTGCCCACAGTGGGGGCTGGGGGTTGGCCAGCAGCCCCAAGAGCCCTTCCTGGGGAGGGAAGATGCTAAGCTACTGAGGGGGGGATGGCTAGGTGGCACTTTGAAGCTGCTAAAATTAGGAATGCTTAGGGCACAGAAGCAATAATGTGGAATTATGGCATGGTTTGGGTTGGAAGGGACTCTAAAGTTCATCTGACCTGGACACTAGGAGCTGAGTCTACACTCCCCTTGTGCCTTTGAAGGTTTTGTGAATTTATCCTGACTTCAGTTGTGTTTTTTTTTTTCTGAAAAAGCAGCCTGTTGAGCAAGCTAAAAGGCCCCAAAAGATTTTAAAGGCTTATGGGAACTTGAGAGGGGCCTGGCTTTTCAAAAACCAAATTGCACTGCCGTGTTCAGGTTGCATTGAACAGCCAAACTTCTGTGCTCGTCCTCTTTCAAAGCTCTAACGCCCAAGCTCCAGTGGTCCCATCATCTGTCCATATGCATGCTTGTGAAAAGCAAAGCATTCACTTTCAAACCCACAAGAAAGGGGATTATTTTAATCAACATTAGCTGATATTTTGATATTTGCTGAGGCTGTGCACACAGACACTGGCGGCTGACTTGGGGAAATTTGCTAAGGTATGAATGCAGGAAGCTGAGTTGAGAACCTCAGGCACACACGCAGGGCACTGCTTGCCAGCTGCCCTGGAGCTCATGGAATGAAATCCATGAAGAGAGGAGGGCAGTTTGGAAGCACAAGACTCTCTCAGGCTGACACAGGAGTGGGGGTTTATGCCCTCTTGTTTTCCTTTTCTCTATTCCATGTCCTATAAAATTGAGGGTGATAAATGCCAGTTTTTATTTCACTTGGAGTGTCTGGGGAATAAATGCTTTGAGGGCTGAATGCCTAATGACTATAAAGAGTAAGAATAAGCCACCAAAACCAGGTACCTTAAAAAACTTTGTAAGCTTAACCAGGCTCCTTCCCTATCTATTGCTGGGTATCTGGCTTCCTGTAAAACTCCTCTTCAGGTAAGAGAGACACTTGTGTTGTCTGGCAGCTTGGCAGGAGCAGCATTCAGGCTCATATCAGCAGGATGAGGATTTTAATTGACAATAAAGCCACTCAAGTTCATTAAGCTGGTCTTAATTCGTAGCTTAGAGGTAGCTAGTTTCCATTAAAAGCCAGATGTAAATTTATGCACACAGTGTGACCTGATGCATGCCTTGGGTTTTGCTGTCCATCACAGAGCTTCCCGGGGGCTAATCACCCTCCCAAGGGAGCAAACAAAGGGGTGAGAAAAAAAGATGGAATTCCCACTGCAGAGTTTTAGTAGAGCCCTTGGTCTGGGGAAAGATTTTTCTTTCCTTCCAAAGGAAAAGACAAAGCTCTGATGCCCCAGAGCCCTTCAGCTTGGGCCAAGCCATGTGAACAGCTTCAGTGAAAGGAAAATATTTTGGTGAGCTTTAGGTCTCTTCCTTGTTCTCCTGTTCTCTCTCTGTTGTTATAGTGCTGTTTTCAAAATATCTTTACCTCTCTTCTACAACCTTAGGAAATTAATAAGAAAAAGTGTCTGTTGCTACACTGAGAGCAACTTGGGCTTTTCTTCTAAGTGTTTGTGGAGAAAACATTTCTATCCAGCTGGGAGCTTATCTAAATTAAAGCAGCGGACACTGAGGTGAGCAGTGTGACTGCCAGGTGATTCACTGAGGATACTCTGCTCTGTGGCCCAGGATTTATTGGCAGCTTCTTTTTTCCTTTAACATCCTCAGTTTCTTGCAAGGAGACAAGATAGATGTATTTTTCCAACTGGTGTTAAAAATTCTTCTTTTACTGAAGGCCAGTAGTGATGTTTCTTCTTCTTTTGCACCAAAAGCAGTTCTTGAGGTGTGTATTTAAACATGAAGTACATAGATGGGAGTTTTGTCTAGTGCATGCTATGAAAAATGGTCCTTAAGTCTTCTGTTTAGTTCATGTGTAGTGCAGCTGCAAAATATGGTGGAAGAAAGCTTTTATGCATTTTTTGGAGCATACTGTGTAACAGAATCAGTCTTTGGACATTCCCCTCATCTCCACCTCTCTTTCTCCTCACTATTCTCTGCCCCCAGGATCATCTCTGGGCCAGAAAAATGTGTGATTGCAAAGCAGGTAAAAAACGCCCTTGAAAGGCAAAATAAGGACGCAGCTGAAGGATAGGTTTGATAAGACTGCTAAAGCAATTATAAATAGATTTTGTGACAATTTTTGGAGGAAATAATTATGTGTATAGTTACAGGTCAGAGTAAATTCAAGAAAGTTATAAATTTCAGATTTGAATGTTCAAACTGTCTGATATTTTTCTTATTCTTACTTCACCTGGTTATGATATAATCATGCTTCAAAACTGAGAAATAAGGATGAAGCCTGTTCAGATGTATACCTACACAACCTTAATATTAATATGTATATTTACTGTTAGTAGCTGCTATTCTGAAGGCACTTGTTGCCAATACTGCTTTTAGAAAACTTAATGTTTGTTCACTCTCCCTCTACAAAATAAAATCTAAGTGAAAGAAACACACTTTCATCACTGATGTTTGTGGTGTTCACACAGTTCTATCTAACCTGGTCTGTGCTGATAGTTTCAAACATTTCTCAGTACACTGCATTTTCAACCTGTTAAAATTATGGTTTGTGCAGTTAGGTGTACAATCTTGTAATTCGATGCTTATCTCAAACCCACCCCACCAAAAAAACCCCCAGACCAACACCTCCCCACCCACCCACATAATATCTATATGTATATATAATTATTATATATAATATAATATAATATAATATAATATAATATAATATAATATAATATAATATAATATAATATAATATAATATAATATAATATAATATAATATAATATAATATACTAAATATATATATTTATAATAAATAATGGTAAAATATATTTATATGTTTTTGAGATATATATAAAATATTGGTGTATAAAATATATTTGTTTTATATATAAAATATATTAATAATATTTATTATTTATATAGAATATAGATATCATTAAATATAATGTTTTAATCTATTAATATTAATAATGATATGTATATATGAAATAATAGTAAAAAAGAGAGACAGTTTAAGGACACTGGATTTATAATTCCCCAGATGTTGGTGCCATGTAGGTGAAAGGGAGGAGGCAGAGAATTGAAAACAGGCATCGACCTACAGTCAGGGAAACTACAGCCAAATATTATGATGACATCTCTGTCCTTCAGTCAGCATGTGTTAAATTAAAATAACAGTTGATGATGTCCTCCAGAAAGGACATCTTTTCATTCCCTAAGGCTGTAAGATACCTGACACCACCAGTGATGAATTCCAGGGGCCACAGGAGAACAGACTGCCCTTGAATCCCCTCTTCTCCAGTGTCCCAGTGTCTGAGGACACCTCTTGGTTTTCTTTAGGAACTTAAATGGCAAAAGGAACATACAGCAACTCCCCAGCTCCAGATGTGGATCTCTATTAGACAGAGCAGATGCTGGCATGTAGGACTGTGCCTAGAATGGCACAGCTTCACCCATTTATCAAGGAAAGCTATTTGATCAAATAAAAATCCCAACAGATCCTGACAACCACCTGGTGGTGTGTGTGCCACAGCCAAAACTATCAACACATCAAGTGGAAGAGCTGATCACAGCTACAGTCTGAATCCTGCACAGAATGAGGAGCTGTCTGCTCACATCCCATTTTGAAAGGTTTGCTTTTTACTGCTAAACAGCAGAATTACACAATTCAGGCTACAGTTACAGCTGTGCACTGCCTGACTGCATTCCTGGTTATGGCATTCATGGACATCTTCCATGCAAAACAGAAATACATTCCCAGTCGTGGTGTGAATGGAGGAATCTAGAAAGATGTTTTAGTTCAGAGGATGGTACCTTTTATCAAGTATTTCTGCCTCAGTTTAAGCTGAGTTCTCTAGGGCCTTCATATATCCGGAGTTCCACCCATGCCATCAGTAGTGGTAAAGCAAACACAAAATATTCAATTATTCTGTTCAGTGACAGCTTCTGGAAATGCTGGACCTCACCCAAAATTCTTTGCTGTAAAAAGTAAGTGAAAACATAGGTTGTATAAATGAATTGTTTCAATATTTCCAATAATTACCAAGCTGCAAATGGATTTTAAGTTTAAGTCAAAATTTTAACAGCAGAAAGATCCAGTCCAGGTTCTTTGTTTGTTTCGTTCTGTGGCTTGGTTACATTGTTTTATTTGAAATGGCTTATCTGCCTGAAAGTTGTTTCATTGCAGATTATTATTTCAAATGTATTTTTCCTTCAAGTTGTTTTTTTTTTCCTGTGGCAGTTTTAACTTCCTTCAGCAGAGATGTGCATAGTCTCTCTTAGATTCAGTGTATGAATATATATATATATATATATATATATATTTCATGTCCAAGACTAATTCCAAATGTGATTTTATTTTTAAGTGACCACTTATGCTTTATTTGAACAAATTCATGATTCTTCAGGACTATGTTAGGAATATATATCAAAAACTATTATCTGAAATACATTCCTACAAAGACATAAAGCAGGAGCAAGTTCCATCTTTGCTTAAAAACATCAGGTTTGACTACTAGAGAGGTTTAAAATGAAAATTCTTTTGCTTTTAACCAGTTTTCTCTAATACATAATGAGCCCAGAGTAAGTAATTTAGTGCTTGCAGAAGTCTGGGCTGAGGCCCAGGTATCCAAGTCCTTTCCGATAATCAGCCTGTCTTCTCTCGCTCTCCAACATCAGCTCTGCAGGGCCATGATGTAATATGGGAGATTTTGGTGTCTGGGGGAGAAGTCCTCTGGAAATCAAAGCAGCAGTTACCTCTGCTCAGTCTGGAGTCGGCACTGGGCCCTTTTTCCCCTCCCTGCTGGAACCATTAGGCAGTCTAGACTTGTCTTTGTGTTCTCCCATATTTTCATGGGGAAAATGGGGAAGGGGAAGATGGAGGGGAGCAGCAGAGAGAAAATCCACCTCAGGTTGTGCCTCCCATGGCTGTGTCTGACTGAATTTTATCCTGGGCTGTCAACCCTGCCATCACTGAAGGCTTCTGGTGTCTGACCCAGCACAGACCAGCTTGTTTTGGTGAGGATTTCACATCTGACACTTCCAATTCCAAGAAAAAGCACCCCTTCAGCTTTTGAATGCTAAGCTTTTTCTCCAGAGGAGTGTAGTGAAGCAGCCCATGTGATCTTCAATTTCCCCAGACTCACAAAGGTGCTAGAGGGTATGGAAGGGATTTCTGTCACTGGATCCATCTAGAGGCAAAAATAAATCGTTAGAAATTTTTAAATGATTACGCTTATAGTGAAACAAGAGAAAATAAAAAAGGCAGACTCAATCAGGGATCTTTATTTGCGAACTAAACCACAACCAGATCTCCATGACTCTTTTGGACTGATATGTCAGGACTATGGGGGTATTAGAGAGTCTTTTTTCTTAGTCAGTGTTACTGTGTGGATCATGTGAGATGCTTGTTACCCACAAAACCAAGATGGGTGGTCAGGCAGTGCTTTGACCCCAGGGGAAAGTGGAATCTCAACACTCCACAAATTTATTTCCTCAATTTATAAAATAGTGTTGCAGAAGACACTTCTGCAAAAGCAAATCTTTGGGACTTCTGTCTGAAGCACCTATAAAAATTCTCCAATATCCAAGAAGTCTAAGATGTAACGTTCCAGGGGATATTGCCACAGAATGGTAGAAATATATTTGTGGAAGAGAGAAAGAAATATATTCCTTGAGAAAGGAAAACTCAAAATGCTTTTCCTCCACCTGTGGGTCACAAAGAGTTGTGATGGTTGCTCACGTTGTGGCTCTGTGCAAAGGCTGAAATAGATGCTGTGAAATAAAGAAAATGAGATTATAAAATGAAATACAGAATATTTCATGTGCTACGAAATAATGAAAATGTCCTGAGCAGCACAGCGAGCCAGAGCAGTGGTCCTGGCATGGTGGCTTAGGGGCAAAGTGTGGGAAGCTGCCACTGATTTAGTTCAGGTTTGCAGGAAAAGGTGTGATGCTCACAGGGTGTTATTTGCTAGTATTGCTGCTGGGAACACTGGGCTGCTCTCTGTCACTCCTGCTGCTGATGAAATTTCAGAATAAGTTTGATAAAATTCCGGAAAATGCTCTGTGAGGAACCCTTTTGACCAGGAATGGGGAAAAACATTAAGCAGTAGGAATCTCAGCCAAATACTCCCATCTCATTTTATTTGATCATTTTAATGATTTACCATTTCCTTGACTGACTTTGATGACAACTTTGTCTTGGGTGTTAAAGTGGTTTTTCATTTATTTTTTAAAATAATTTTTACATGTGGCACGATTTCCTTTTCAGATGGGTTCTGCGTAGGGGTGGCTTTTCCTTATGCTCACTCACAGATCAGCAGAGACAATTGAGCAAAGGAAGTTTCCTGTGATAACTTATGATAATTTAATTTATTATAATATTACTTTTATAATTTAGAATAATCTTCCTGAGCAAGCCAACGAAGGAAAGCATGATGTAATTCATTGCAGCTCCAAAGTACTTCTGAAAATCATGGAGATAATAAAGGGTGATCATGTCTTAAAATCCCAAAAATTGGAGCTGGGCTTTCTGGTTGGCCTTATCATCTTTACCAGACTTCTCAAGGGGTTTTACTATTACTGTACCTTTTTATTTGTTTTTAATGTCAATACTTTGATAACAAACATATACGAGAGGCTCCCTGTATGTTTTGGGAGATGTCAGAATTTGTACTTTTTGCCTGCCCAGCTAACAGGACGTAGAAGTCAAAACTGGAGGCTGCATTCAGGATGTTGTGACTGTTGTTTTTGTCTGCTTGTCTGTAAAATGAGGATTATTTTCTGATTATTTTGTA
This sequence comes from Anomalospiza imberbis, assembly GCF_031753505.1. NCBI lineage: Eukaryota > Metazoa > Chordata > Aves > Passeriformes > Viduidae > Anomalospiza > Anomalospiza imberbis. Next base: position 33,132,088 of record NC_089682.1, read on the forward strand.
ACCAAATTTTATGGCTCTGTGTAAAAGACTTGAGGACATGGTTAGAATATTTTTGTGTTCAACACACAAAAATTTTTTCTGCCCATAGCGTCGCAGGCTGACAGTGGAAAAAAACATCTAAGACAGAGGTTTAGGAAATAATTTTATGAAATTTAAGATTAAAATTTATTTGAAATTTTATCCAACTTTTGTCTTGGAAGTTACAGAGAGAAAAGGGTGGTTTTAATAATTTTTTTTTAATATTCTGAGTGCCTCATTGGGGAGAAATCAAAGGCAACTATAAAAGGTCAGTACTTAAAAAAAAAAAATTCTTCAAGATCAGCTATCCAAATTTATTGTTTAAAAAGGGCACTTTTCAATTTTGGTTTATAGATTTTGCCCAACAATTCAGGTAAGCAAAATAAATAGATACATATTAAAAAAATTGAGAACTGGGCTTTTTTTCATTATAGGAGAGTAACACTGGTCACCCTGAGGAGGAAATCAGTAAAGGTTAGGAGATGTATCAAGTGGAGAGTCAGAAATGAGTGATGGGAGCAGAATTTCAAAGCAGGGAATTTATTTTGAGTATGAAGAACAAGCAGGCAGCAAAACAACAGACTCTCAAAAAAAAAAATACCCCAAAAAACCCACAAAACCCAGCCCACAAACAAACGAACACACCCTCCAAAAAAAAAAAAAAAAAAAAAAAAAAAAAAAAAAAAAAATCAAGGATGGAAGAAAGACAAAAGACCTCAAACAGCAATGAGAAAACTTTGAATTTTTCCTGTTTCCATGAAAGCTCTGCCAGCAGCTGAGGAGCAGAGGCTGAAAGCAGCAGGTGCAAACTGAAATCTAACCAACATGGGTGCTCTTTATCAGGAGGGCTTTGTTCCAATTCTCTTCTGTGGCCCTCCTGGTTTGAAGGGCTGTTCCAAAGTTGCCTTCCTAATGCAGAATCTGGGCTGGGAGGAGTCTGGCTTGCATCACTGTTTATTCCATGTGTTGACAGGTTGCCATGTGCCCTGAGGATTTTTTCTCCCATCTCTTCTTTTCTCTCTCAGTTGAAGATTTTTTTTTTTACTTATACCTCTATGTGAGAAATCCCTGTGCTCACCACCAATATGAATACTGTGTCAGGGAAGTGAAGAAAATGGGTGGCAGGTTTGTGAAGAGAACACATTTCTAATTTTAATGTAGGATTAAGATCTTTTCTGTAGTGTAGCTACTCTGTTTGTCCTTATTTCTGCATCCCATCTGATCAGTTATTCACCTGATAAAATCTTTATGGTGTTTATATATTTGTTTTACAGCAATAACTTGCTCAGGACAGACCTCTTGGTGTGTGGTGGAAAAACACATTGTTGACTTTTAATTGGGTGACAGTAGATTTTAGACTACTTAATTCCAAAGGGATGGACAAAAGTGGAGGAAAACAACAGGCATGGAGACACAAGAGGACACTGGTGAAAATGTAGAGGGAAAAGAATACACATTTTTAACTTAAAATGGTGACAGATTTTGTGCCAAGTAGGCAAACACAGAAACCAGAGCAGCTGCTGAGACTGTAAACCAAAGAATTTCTGGAGAAGAAATTGATTATTCCACTCAGCAGGACTATCTGGATGCTTTATCCAGAGGTGAACTTGACAACGCAGCTGATAGCCATGAAGGGATATGTTCTCTTTTCTGACAACACTTAGCTCATCCCTGGGAATTAATGTCTGAGCAAAGTCTCTTCCAACAGAAAATTGAAGCACCCCTTAAAGAATCACTCATAGAAAGATAAAAGATATATTAGAGCTGTAAGGTTTTCTAGCAACAAAAGTCTTTATTTAGTGGTTGAATTGTAAATCTACAATAATTTGGATGGCTTGTCAAGTGTGATTTCTTCTTTGCAACTCAGTTAAAAACTGCAAACCCCCATGTGATACACGAAAATTTCTTTCTTTGGCAAGCAAAGGATGCTTTGATTGCTGATTCTGTTCATTTTCAAAAATTAATGTTTTGGAAAGAAGACAAGAAATTTTATTTTCACTGAGAAAGATAAAGAATGACTTTGCTTATTACTCTGATCTCTGTAAAATTCATAGCCCAAAACATAGCTGATCCTAAATCATATAAACTACAGCACTGCTGTTGGCACATGGGAAAAAAATTACTCAGAAAAGTTTATTATTTTATAAACAAAATAATCAGCAGCACAATAGACAGAAGAACACTTGAATGCACGTGAATGCAGAACAAATTATTCTTCTTCCTCAAAACTAAGTCAGAAATAAGAAGATTAAATAGAAAATTACTGCCAAAAATGTATGTGTATGTAGCTACTCATGCGTTGGACCCTGTCCCTAAATCACTGCCTGTGGGTCCTACGTGGCCTCAGCAAAGGTAATTGACACCAAATTATTCAATATAACATTTACTTGACTTTTAGGTTTTTTAGTAACTGGTCTTAGACACCTGGATTTCTTTTCCCATTTCTTCTCTTTTTTTTTTTTGGGTTTTTTTTTTTTGTTTTGTTTTTTTTTTGTTTTTGGTTTTGTTTCCATTTTGTCTCTGAAGCCTTGTATTATTTTAGATTAGGTCAGAATGAATGATGCTTGTTTACAATATAAAGTTACATCCTTTGCTTGCAATATCAGTAATTTTCCAACCCAAGAGCAATTTACACAAAGTTTTGCAGTTTTATTGGTCTCCAATGGCAGGATATAATTTCAGAAACAGAGAAGCCCTCAAGAAAACATGGATTTTCATATGCCTCACTCTTTAGGACTAAGTAGTCAGTTGGGGAAGGAGGAAGGAAAGGAGGAAGTAAGCAGTTGATATTAATCCAAGCAGATGATTTTTCCAAAACTACCCATGAGACAGCAGTGACTTTTTCTTGAGAGATGAATCAATCTTTCTTTGTGATATTTCAACAACTTTTTTTTTTTTTTTTTTTTTTTTTTTTTTTTTTTTTTTTTGCAAAGGAAATGCTTTTCAAAGTCTAAAGGGCTTGATAGCCCTGACAATAATGCAATAATGCGTCCCAATTCCTAAAAGGTAGGCAGTGGAGTATAGGGAAAAATCAGTGTGTCACTTCTTTTCAAGCAAGAGCTGCAGGGCTATTAATTCACAAATATTTCAAGGTAAACTCCTAACTTGAAGAAAATGGGTGCTGTTTGCCCTGTTTTTGGAGTGTGTATTAGGCAGCATTGCAGAAAGGAAGGTAATTTGTTAAGGTGAGAAAATTAAAACAAGAATGAAAGATTTTGTTGTCTGCACTAAAAGGGGATAATTGGCTCTCTTAAGAGTGGAGTGAAAATAACTGGGAATTTGATGAATCTGAGAGGAAAATACTCCAATACTGTATGTTTTGTGACAGCAGCAACAGAGTGGAAAAGCTTGGCCTTTTTCAAAGATGTTGGAAAGAGGAAAAACGTGGTGGATAAGCCGTGCTGAGAGTCATCACCAGGAGACAGCAGAAAAACCTGTGAGCAGTAAGATTCCATCACCTACAGTCATGTAAACAGCAGGGGGGCTGGCAAAAAATATGGGAACTTTGACTGCTGCAGGATGAAGAGGTGGGAAAACACCAGAACTCGTGATGCAAGGGTGTACCAAGGGGAAAATAAACATGATTCAGGAGTAAGGTTCCTTGAGAGTGTTTTGACAGGATCATTTTAGAGCTCTTGCTTCTAATGGAAGTTTTCAGTATGGACAAACTATCATCAGGAAAGTATTCTTTTGGCCAAAATTAGAGCAACTCTAGGGACCAGTCCCAAGATATCTTGCATGATTCCACAAGAAATGCTGACTGGAGATGGGTGAGGATAACAGAACAGGAAAACTGTGTGATATTCACTTTTCCACATGTATGAACCCTAAATTTAGTGTGAAAACATGAAAAAAAATGTGCCCAGTGAGTAGTTCTGAAAGCACAAAAACACTGAAGATAAGAATACTTCTGTCTTGTTGCCTCCTTATTTGGTGCTCCAAATAATCTTGTGACTCTTTGTGTTTTTTGTTTCATTTTTATAGGTTTCTTCACAGAGATTTATGTAGTACTCTTAGACTTTTCAGGCTTCATGTTTCTTATTTACCCTGCTAAAAAATCAATTTCTAAACATCCTTTTTTAAATCACAAACTAAATGTGCAATTGAACCTGAGATAAAACTGCTCTCCTGGCAAGATACTTGTTATCACTCTGGGAAAAAAAAAACACAAAGAGGTGTAAAACACTGATTATTAAATTTAGTATTTGAAGAGCATTTAGTAAGTTTTAGGGTTTTTGAACCATCTGTCTGACCCAGTTTATAATTTCAAATGTCCAGAGTGCTAAGAATGATAGTTGAAACACATAGATTTTTAAAAGGGTTTTTTTGTTATTTTAAGTTCATTATATGTTGTACTATTTCTTTATTAGAATATCTGTTTCACCTGTGTATAGATGCTGGGGAAGTAATTATTATTTTAAAAGAGGTGTATTTTTTCCACCCAAAAAACCTTAAGTGACTCCACCTTACTCTCACTGACCAAATTTAATGGAAATAACTGAAAGGTGGAGGATAATTCTGTAAATGGTTTCACCTCTCTGTTCTCATGACCACAGCAGAGTTGATTCTTCCAGAGCCAAAGAGCAAAAGGAGGAAAGACAGCAGCTGGTTTCAGTAAATAGATATTGCTGAACTTCAGTCATATGAACCCAAGAGCAAGATTAGCTTTGTCCAAAAATAAATTGATATACCTTAAATGTTACACGAATAATTGATTATTAACTTAGCTTCAGCAAGGTAGGTGTTAACCATCAGAAAGAAACTCCCCAAACTTGTCAGGATTGAGAAGAGTAAGCTCCTGATGTACTTTTATCACATTAAATATACAAGTTTACAGCCTGTTCCAAAGATTAGATGGATGTTCCACTCCAACTCATGGATTAGAAAGGAACGTGGGCATTAATGGAGGAAAAGAAGGGGTTAGACAGCTGTGGTGCCTGCTACCTTGAATATCAAATGCTGTATTATATTGTTTCTATTCCAGCCAGACCCAGTTTCCAGTAGATAATGGTTGATATAATGGCAGAGCTGAGGCAGAATGTAGCACAGCAATACTCTGAGGCCATAGGTTTAATTCTTCCCCTCACTCCTTCCAAACAGCACACGAACATCAAACCCTTGGTACTGCACCAGGTACCTGAGCTCGTTTGTTTTCAGTTCTCTGGGGCCACTGTTTCACTGCAGGCACTGCTGACTAAATTTAAAGATCAGCCAGATGTGGCTGTGATTTTATTTCTGACTCCACCAGCCAAATTGTGTGAGCCACCCCCTGCTGATGGGGTTCGTGCAGCTTGCTGGAAGAATCTTTCAGGCAAAAATTGTCAGCCTGTTGTGATCTTCTTCCTACCTCTCCCCCGTGATTCCATTTAAATGCATCCTGCTTTACAGAGGAAATCAAAGTTGCTAACTCTAATGAATTCCATAGATTCTGCAATAAACTGCAATCAGCTTAGATAGACTGAAGGAAGAATTCATTTTCCTGCCTTGCAAATAGTAAAGGCTTTAAATGGAGCCTGTACCCATTTATTTTGAGTTTTTCCCACACAATATTCAGAATTCCCACTCAGGATATCTTGTCATAGCCTGTGCCATCTCTGCCTTTTCTGTGTGTGTATGACTTGACACAAGGTCTGTGTAACAGTTCTGCCTCAGAAATTCTCAACCAAAATATCAAAAGAAAGACAAGGAGCTACAGGAGAGGTTCCAGCAGACCAAAACCCAGCCACAAAAATGGTGAGGGAGCACCTCTCTCTTGAGGAGAGACTGAGAGGAGCTGGGTTTATTCAGGCCAGAGAAGGGAAGACTTCCCTACTGAATTTAAATATCTCAAAGGCAATGTCAAGAGGATGGTGATCAGTGACAGGATGAGGAGCAAGGGCCATAAATTAAACCACAACAAAGTGAGGAAGAACTTCTTCACTCTGAGGGTGGCAGAGCACTGGAAGAGCTGCCCAGGGAGGTTGTGGAGTCTCCCTCCCTGGAGACATTCAAACTCCACCTGAGTGTGTTCCTGTGTCACCTGCTCCAGGTGACCCTGCCTTGGGTGGCCTCCAGAGAACCCTTCCGACCCTAAGGATTCTGTGGTTCTGTGATACTGCATTCCCAGTTAGCAGGGAAAGAAGAAACAAATTATTTTGCACTCACTGAAGGTAAAGTTTAAAGCAGCTACAACACTGTATTTAAAAATGCAGAACTGTTCAAACAGTTCATCTAAATCTTATATCTTTGGTTTGTGTTGCATATACAATACTTTTTTAGCCTTAATGACCTGATCACTCTATATTTTATTCTTATTATTAATAATACTTTCAGTCCCTTTTCCAGTTAGCTCCATGACAGACCCACCAAGTGTTAGAAGGTGAGTACAAATCAATTTCTTTAAGGTAACAGATGTGCTTCCTGTGGCTCTCCACCAGTGATTCTTCTAGATCCACACCCTTGTCTCCTTTCCTTGCCACTTGAGGATACAAGTTGAGCTTGAGCTGATCCTGGCATTTTGTTGTTTTTTAATTTTTTCCTTCTCTCTAATCTTTTCTTTTCCCAGCCAAGAGCAGAGTTTGAGGGTAATAAAGAGTGCTGTGCTTATTTGAAGAAAGCCCCAATGCACTTTTTTAGGCTCCTTGCTCTGTTTGGGGCCCCTAAAATGTGATGAACCCCAGCAGGCCATGCTGAGCCTTTCAGAGCTGCCTCTGGGCCTCGTGCTGTTGCTGTGCTGAAGCTCAGCTCAGACAATTCACCCTTTTACCTGTTAGAAAATCTCCTTTTCTCCCTCCACCTGGATATCTTCAGTTTTGGTGCTTCAAAACACCCCATGAAGTGCTGGACAGCACACTGACCCCAGCAAGATTGATATCAGGATGCCAAATAACAGATGCAGGGCTGGGGTTTTGCCCCTTCTGGGCAATGAATAGAATTTGGACATCAGGTAAGCAAGAAAGGGAAATCTCATCATTTTCTCCAGCACTTGTAAGTGGATTCACACTACGTTGTAAGGCTTTTGAGAAAATGGCTCATCACCCATTTTCAGTTGGAAATTATCACACTGATGCAAGTGCTCAAAGGATTTTATTTTTCAATGCGAGATAAACAGTATTTTGCAAACTAGGCCACGTCTCTTTATCTAGAAAAAAAAAAAATCCAAATTTTACCATGATTTTGATTTCATAAAACTCTAATTTCACTGTGCTATGATTTAGACAAATTTCATTCTTAGATTGTATATAGCTTAAAAATGTGATGATCAGGATGTCTTTGGGTTGTCTTATATTAATGAACTCATTCTCCATGCAGAGCAAATGAAAATATAACTTTATGGGGTGACCAGTAACTCCTGCCTGCACTGGGCAGGTCAAAACCTCTGTACATCCACAGCACTGAGGTATTGTTACTTTCTTCCTCTCCTGCTGCAGACAAAGGGGAATGAGAACATGTTTCTGGAAAATGAACATTTCCTCTATTTAATATCTGTTTTTTACTTTTTAATGAGTGATCAGCAAAAGAGAATTGAAAAGCTTCATTCTTAATGAATCATATGTATTTTTCTATATCGAGGAACTTCCTGAAGTGGGAGTTTCTAGGCAGAGAGAAGAAAAGCAGTACCTTGGAACACCTTAATAATCAAGACCCAACAAAAACCATCTTGGACCTTTCTGCTGTCTGAGAGAGAGGGAATCTCTGGCCAAATGAGTCCTCCCCTGTACCTACCACCATATGGAAGTGCTTTTCAAGAAACTGTTCCTTGAGGGGTTGGAAAGCAGAGGAAATGATTTTCATGATTGTTTTAGGACTTCATAAGGATGGAGATAAATTCTCTGCCTCACCCACAACTGACAGCTAGTGCAAGAGCCCATGCCGACAGGAAATTCAAATTTTCTGCTGGATATCAACGTCATCCCTACTTAACTCGGGAAAGTGGGGTTAAAGGACGAGCTGTGGTTACAGTCTAAGGAAACTAAAAGCATTGTTGCCTGAGATGCTGTTGTGAAGAGCTGAGGTTTTCTAGGCACAGAGCCAGCATTTCTTCCCCCTTATTTAACAAACTGGACTCCAGAGATATTAATAATTTCAAGTGGCAGATTACAGTATGCAGCGGTGGTGAGGCTGTTAGGTGGGTTTATTTTAAGTAGTTGGAGAGGGTGTTCTTTTCTTCCTAACATTTTTCAGGCCCAGATTTGATTTCCCAGGGTTTTAATGCAAAAGGGACTGTTACATCAATTTGATGGAACTCCTGTTTTCCACAGGCTGTTACACTTCACACAGTTAACAGCATGTTGAGTCTAGAAACTTGTGTTGGCATAACACTCAAATTGTAGGAGGGTAAAAACTTGAAGATATCGCACCATGTCCCTCAGGGGTGTGTTCTAGTTGTTTATGTGATGAGCTTTTGAATGAGTTAATCAAGCTGTTATTTGTTTTAACTGAAATTAGTTTAATTGCCAGCTATTTTCTCTCTTGAGCCTTTGTTAATTGATTTAAATAATCCTTAATGTTAAGTTTCTTTACCCAAGTACTTTTAAGTTTTGAGAGAGATAAGCAAGCTGACATCTCTAAGTATCTTGCTGTATGACTTGGCCAACTGCTCTAAAGTAATTTTGTAGATCTCAGTTTTTATCCTAAGATTTCAACATATCTTTCCCTTTGTAATTCTTCAAAGGACTTTATCAATGATCCAGATCAACCACAAAAATATTATCAGCCATGGTCGCATTTAAATTGAAGTTGAATAAATAGTTGCCTAGAAATGATCTAAAAAAATTCCTAATTAAACAAGTTTTCACAATTGACTATCTGCTGATCTTCTTTTCCTATTTGATATGCAGAGAAGTCTGAATCCATATAACATATGCTTTGTAGAACAAGATCAAAAATCTCACAAAAGTCTAATTTTAATATATCTGTTACTTTTATTGTCTAAACTTGTTACCTTATTAAAGATGACATTGTAATTATTGGGCACCACCTGTCTTTCATAGGATTATATTCCTTAAAACTTGGCTTTTGAATCCCTACTCAATTTTTCTTTATTTTTTTTTTTTAACATTGATTTGCCTCCCCTACTATTATATGTATTTTCTTGTGAACTTTAACAAAAATATACCTGGTTTTGCAATTTTTTAGAAGTAATAGCGAGCCAGAGATCTCTTCAAAACTTCTTGAGTCATGAACAAAAGTTATCATCACTCCTGGAGTTAAACTTTTTTTAATGACTAATTCTCTAATGGATATTGTCTAATGACACCCTTCTCCCTTGCTAATGGACTGGAAAGTACCTCATTGCCTTCAAAGGATGTGATTATGTCATCCTAAGTCTGTCTAAATAGAGAACTGTAATATCTGTTAAATGTCTCTGCCCTCGTGCTTGTTGGAACTGAAGAGATGTCGTGTAAGATGGAGCTGATCTGCCAGTTTTGAGCTAATTCTGCACTTTTCTAATTTTCAGGTGCCTCCTAGTCTAGGATTGCCATTAATGGGTCGTTTTACAAGAGCTGTTTGACCTGCACAGCATTTGCCCATTTTAAGGATGTATTTCTCCCATCACCTTTCCACGTCTTACAGCCAAACCCGCCGTGGCTCCCAACACAAAATTACTGACACGTCCTTTTCAGACAGGCTCTTCAGCCAAAGAATTTTCAGTGTATTGTGCAGAAGAGGCACATTCTTAGAAGTTTTCTTTAGAAGAGTAAAGAAACTTCTCCGGTGAGTTTTCTGCATTCCTTGAGTACCACATCCCTGCTCTCAGGCTGTGCATTCTCAGCCACGTAGGTCGAGGAGCCACGTCCAGGTGAGCACTGCTTCTGTCTCACAGGAATTATTTGTTAGCTGGTGCGATGAGCCTGCTCTTTACATGTAGGGAATAATCCTAGCAGTGCAAAGTCAGGGAATCCCATTTCCCTCTTATTTTCACAGCAGAGAGCTTAGTTAACAATCATCTGAGCTGATTTATTGTCCATTCGTTTCAAACAGAAAATGGCAGTTAAAAATTCAGGGTGTGGAGCTCTCCAGAGTGGAATCAGTTTGGGGTCTGCCACCCCTGGCTCTTTATTTGTGCAGACCCCTGGACCAGTGGAGCGTGCAGAGCCAAATCCACATCCAGGGGCAGAACAGGAGTTTCTTCTGGAGATGAAATGGGCACTCTGTCTATGAAACATCTGCTTGGAATGATACCACAGCAGCTGTGATGATCTAAGAGCAAACAAAGTACTTCAGAATTCAATTGTACAAAAGGGCCTTTGAGGATGATGATAAATGACCTAAATTAAGCCACAATTTTTAAGTACCTCATTTCAGCCTTGCCCATAATGAATACTTTCCTCAAGATTTCTTGCACCTGTTGCTGTTGGAAAACAACTGGCATTCACCTTGCTGTTTAAAGTTGTGTTCTCAGCACATTATTTGTCAGACAGCATCTGAAGTGTTGGCATAAGAAATTACTATGTTGGCTTTTTGGTTCCCTTTTGGCATGTCACTTCCTTGTACTCGCCTGGCAGGAACTCAGAGAATAACTTGTGTCTGGGGGCAAAAAAAGTCTGTCTTTGTCCAGAGTTGCTTTGATAAAAAATGTTTTCTATATTGATGTCTCTAAAGTTATTTTGGGGTTCTCCAAATCTCAAAATAGCAAGGAATAATTAACCACTTGTCAAGATGATGAACCTAGAAGGCAGTTGATTTTTGAATCAATTTTTTAGGTGCAGTTTTTATAACAGAAGTGCTTTTAACTGCTGGATTATTCTAACATGCTTTGTGCTTGAAACTAAAGCATCATGAAAATGTCATTTGCTCTGTCATCTTGTATTTACTACTCTGCTTCTTGGTAAACATCATTGTCACCTATTCTATTGCTGAAATCCCTTTCAGGACTTAAATAGATCTGGTTTACAGATATCAGACTTGAAGACTGGCAGTGCTCTAGACTTTGGAGCTGTGTTATTACTTCATAATCTAATTTAAGGTGTTGCATTTTCTTTTTGGTTGAATGGAGGTGGTTTAAGTGCTAGTGAATAGGTTGTGCTTGAATTGAGCTTGAAAATGTGGCTACTAAAACCTTAAACCCGAGCAAAGTTAGAAGCCAGAACCATAACTTTTGAAAATCAATTTTCCTAGAATTATTTTTAAGTATTTTCTTCCATTACCTCATTAATATCTGTATCTTCCCACTGTTCTTTTTTCCTACATACCATTTCAGTGAAGTAAAAGATTATGTTTGTGGGCAATAAAAGAAAAAATATGGGGTTATGAAACGAATTTAATTTTTCAGGCTCTTTTTACCAAGTGACATTGTGAGGCCCCACTGGCTGCTCAGTGCTCCAGGCTCCCCAAGCACTGGGGTTGCTTGCAGACATCCCACCTCGGGGATGGCTGCAATGCTGGGGCTATGAAAATGACTAAAAGGTGAAGATTAAAATGAAGCATGGGACTACTTTCTGCTTTTTCCCGAGGCTCTAAATCTCACAGAGGTTTTCAGTGGCTCTGTAGTTCCATCTTGAAACGGGGGGAAAAATTTGTAGAGCAAAATTTTGTCGTTTTGATTCCAGGAGGTAAAATGTCAAATGTTGTAAGCTCACTGCACTGACTTTAATTCTTGCCAGAAGTCCAAAAAAATCGTGCCATTTTGAAAATCAAAGTGACCTGGAGCAGGATGTAAGTTTGGGCAAAGCAAATGCCAAACTTGTATGCTGCAGTATTCATGATCCACAGTTTTGGATTACCAAACAAAGTTTTTGAGCCAAGCGTCCTTAAGTATCAGCCTGATGGAGACCAGAAACACTGCTATTTACTTTTCCAGCTAATGTGCACTAATCAATACTCCTTCAGGAGTGAATATTTGAAGGAAGTAATTCACACTTTGTTTGCAATGTTGAAGAATTAATTGAACAGTTTTTGGTATTGAAGACATTATAGGAAATTGCAGCCTGATTACAGAGCAGGTAAAGAAGCAAAATGCAGTGGCCACCTTTACCTTCATGAATTAGTTTCTCTGTATAACAAATTATTTTTCTAGGGGTCAGATACAGGTAGGTTACTACACAGAATTGTCATTAACCCTCACACACAGCAGCTTTATAATACCCTTAATTCTTGGGAGGTATTTGGAGAGGGCATGAAGAAGTTGCCAGTAGTTAAAATCCCTTAATTAATTTGTCACATGCTTTTCTTTTAACACTCTAAATGTACCCTTTTCCAAAATAAACTCTGATACCTCCAGATTTCTGGAGATTTGATATTTTTTTTAATAAGAATAGTGCCACTGTCCTTCCTTCTTCCATCTCCTCCTGCCTTCACTTTTTAATCTCTTTTAACCTCTGCAAGCAGTGCCAAGCCCATGCAAAGTTTCACCACTGAGTTTTTGGTGTTTTCTCACACTGAACTTTGTTTATTAAAGACAAATTGACATGATCCATTTTTTTAAGTTCACAGAAATAATTCACACATTCACTTTTTTTGACTGGCAAGACCTTGCAGAAGCATCTTCCTCTGGGCAACTCTCCTATTGCTGTGATTTAATCACGTGGCACCAAAATTTCTTCTTTGGAGGGGCCATCATGAACTGTTTTCCTCCACAGGCATGTGGATTCCTGAAGGGTTCTCTATGATTTCCCTGCCTCCCATTCAGGAGCTCCCTCTCCCTTGTTATGTGGAAGCTGTGGCAGGAGAAGTGACTGGGGAATTATCCACAGGTTGCACTATAGCGCACAAACACTGCTGATAAAAAGCCTTCAAAGCTCATGGATCAGCTTTAGCAGTCAATGGTTTTTAAATGTGAGTTTCATTTTATTTCTTAGCTGCACTGGAATAATTTACAGTAATTTTTTGGAATCTTTCTCGAGCAGCAACAGAGCTGGAGAGCCCCAGCAAGAGCTCATGCCTGGGATACTCGAGGCTGTGGGAGACTTTTCCATGGCCAGAAGAGTTGGAGGTCTGTGAGATATCCTGGGCTCTGCATTGCCAGTTAGAGCACTGGAAACTCCATAAATTAACCAGAACATCTCTACAGAGGGGAGGCATTTTTTTGTCCTCAGCCCATAGCCCAGACACAGCTTCCACTGATTTTGTTTTGAGTTATTTCCTCAGGACGTTTCAGACTTGATACTCAAAAGGCAGGGAAGTTATGTCATGAATGGATTTACTTCTTCTTGCTTACAATGCAACAGAGAGCCCTTCCAGATGAAGTATATATTCAGGTTCCCATAACATATGTAATTACAACACTTCTAAAAGTTTATTTCAAATGTAATTAGCAAAATAATCACTTTACTGTTACTTTCATTTTGGGTAGGCAGAAAACAGTGCAGGTTTGTCTTTTTTAGATGACTTTGCAGACAGCAGAATTCAAATTCCTCTAAGGTGGTTAATATTGTCCTTACAGATAATAAATTAACCACATTTTAGGAAGAAAAAGGATTTTTCTATAATTTTTACATTGTGAAATTTCAATCGTTTGCATTATAAAAATAACACAATTGCAAATGTCTGTTTTGTGTATTTTTATTTAATTCATCATCTAAAATGTATTATTTCTGTATAAAATTCCCATTATGACACTAACTTTAATAATATTAATTCCCTTCAATGGTATTTTAAGTATGTTAGTTGTTTCGCTGATAAAAATGACTAAAAAGTAAGAGGGGAAAAAAGTCCAAATACTAATTTGATGGCTTTTTAATTTGCAGTAATTTTTCAAAACCTGCCAGAAAATGAAATCTGGGAGAAGCGTGACCCAGGCCCACCATTAGAGAACTTACTGAAACTTTGCTCTTTATGAATGAAAACATCCTGACTGCTCTTATTTCAACTGTAGCACATGGGTAGAAAATGGACACAATAATTTCATAATCAGAACAGTGGCTATAGTACCAGTATAGGCTGGTTTTATACCCTGTAAGGGTATCTGCCCTGGCAGTTGGAATAATCTGTAAATTTAGGATACCTCTTTAATGCCTTTTAACATTGTTGGAGCCAAATGGTTGCCAGATGAATGATCTGCAATATAAGAATTTTTATAAGCCTATAGGAAAAATAGCATTGTATAAGAAAGTATTTTTCTGTAACTCCTTCCTCCTTCCCATAAGAATATTCTCAACCCAGGCTAATTTGTTCATGCCAAATATCTTAAATTGAAATGGTAATCATCAAATAAGCACTTTTACTCAGAACACATCTGCATCCTACAACTCTGCAGACAAGGATGCTGGTCCATATGAAAAGGGATTTACTTTTGGGAGCTTTCCCAAGCAGACTTGGAGTTTGAAATAGCAATTAAAAAAAAAAAAAAAAAAAAGAAGGAAAGAAACCAAAAGGCCAGAGAGGCTTTACTTCAGTGTTTATTTCCAGTGAATTCATATACAGGAAATTGAGGAAGACTGTCTTGCAATGGGCTAATTGGAAGGTGTAGGAAAATCAGAATAGTGTACTAGGGCTGAGTAGAACAGTTTCCTTCTCAGATGCTCACACAGAAATTCACAGGCATCCAGCAGATTGCAATGTAACCTCCAGGATTTGTGGTGAACCCTGATACATTTGACCTGTGAACCAACTAAACATTTCAAATAAAATATTTTCATTTCTGTTCAGATTGCCATTAACTCCAGTCTTTTCACGTTCCTGCAGTGCCACCCCTCTGCGGGCAAAAATGTAATGGGAAATCATCCCATTTGTGCTCTCACAGGGCTCCAGAGGTGGATGGCCATGAAATTATCCCTTGCTCTGTTCTTTCTGCACTGCCTGGGCATGATGAGATGTCTGGCCCGGCCTGGGATAAGAAGCCAAGGGACCTAAAGCCCCAGGGCAGCTTTGTCACTCATGTACAGAAAAAAGGGTGTCTAGGGGCCTTAAATAAGGGAAAATGGCACCTGAAGCCCATAGTAAAGGGAAAGCCTTAATAACAGCAAAGACATGAGCTGAAACTTAACTTTTTTATGTTTTAGCCTGACAAGCCCAAATGGCAAACCTGCATAAGCACAGCCTGCCTGTGTGAAGGCATCAAGGGGAGAATTAAGTGTAACACTCCCTCTGAAACTTGTCCTTCTTCCTTTGAATAAATCTTGCTCTCTGCCAGATGAGCTTAGATATTCCCTAAAACAAAGTGAAGCTATTCTTGAGTCTTACATACAAAAGATTCCAACATAAGTTGTTCAGAGTATGCAATATTCATGAAAATGGATGTAAGATGTCATCCACCTGATATTATTTTAGCAGTAAGTTAAAGCTAATGACCTTTAACAAAATTATAAAGATGGTTAGATTACCAGGGAAGGAGTTCAGCCCAATTCCAGCATGTGAAACTGCAAAATGGATCTTATTGGCTCCATTAAGAGGTTCAACAATTGTAACAGGGGTCTCCAGATTTCTATTAAAATAGTATACACAGTATGATTACAATGCATTATATCTCTATATAATATTTATTCATTTCCCTAGTCTTTTGAACTTCATGAGCCTTTGATCAATTATTTTCAGAGAAGGAAATTGAAATTTCTTACATGGCAACTTTGACGAATGTGCAGCATATATATTGTATAGCATTCTCATGGGGGAACTTCAGAAATAAAATTAGGTCCACCAACATGCCACGAGTTCATTGGCTTGGGCCTTCCCGAACCCTTTGTCACAGAATGTGCAAAGGATTTATTCCTTTTTAAAAACATTGTCTAAGATCATTGTTATTACTCTTCCTAATTACCTTTCCCAGCACTTTACCCTTCTTTTCTCAATAGGAGTTTAATAACAAGGTATAATTTCCCCATGGAAAAATAAGTGCTGAAATATATATCTGTATATATATATATAAATATATATATGCATGTCTGTGTGTATATAAGTGCACGCACACACATATATACATAATTTAGTGGAAAAATTACTGTCTCAGCCGGCAATATATGCCTTCCATTTAGGAGCAGGCCAAAGATGATGATAAAATCATTAATTCTGTCAATATAAATGCTAAATAGAAATGGGAAATTGGTTCTCTGCCTTGTGTCACATTTTCTCCGGTAGGAAATTACAGCAGAGAAATTCAATCTGAAGAACTTTTTGTGTTTATAGCCCCCTCATCAAAGCTACAGCATGTGATTGGCAATAAATAGTGTGACACCTCTTAATTAAACAGTGCTATTGTTTAGCCCAAAAATAAATGCATTTTTTTGCTTGGCTAGTGAGCAAACTGCAAGCTCCCACAGGAATCATAACGTAAAGAGGCCATAAAAGGTAACCAAAATCAAATTGACAAGCCTGCACTAATTATCTCTGGCATTACAGCACTGCAAAGGTGGCTATAGGTTGAGAGATAATAGAAGCAAGCCCATTAATAGTAAACACTGAGTGTTTTAATGTTTGTGAAGAGAGCATTTTTTACCTTTATTCTGGCTATTTTAGGCTTTATACAATTTTCTAAATTACCATCTTAGGTACGTTTGCAAGCTGAGTTTATAAAAGGACTATTTTTGGTGGAAAACAGCTACATTGTAGCTGGGCAAGGCTATTATAGACAGATGTAAACTTTGATTTTCACACTGGAGAATAGCAAGGGCTTGTAGAAAAGTAGTGAAAAGAAAGAAAGGGAAAATTTGCAATAAATAATTGAATCTGTTTCTACAGTATGAGTTCAGACACAAGAAGATTATTCAAAATTTTCCATGTATATCTGTGATTTACTTTTCCAAACACACAAAATACTTCTTGTTAGTTGTGGGTGTGAATTCAGTTTAAATCAAAGGTTGTGAATAATGAAGCACCTTTTCAACCTTTTCTTCTGTGATCTCTTTAATTATTTTAATGCATTTATCTTCCTAGTAAGAAGGAAAGCATAAAAAAAAATGGAAGGCCAGAGTATTAAGAAGGATTTCTGAATGCAATTAATTACTTTTTTAAGCATAGACATTTTATAGAAGAGGGAATTATTTTGTTCATGCTTTACCTGTAATTTCCCTAAAAGCTCAGTCAAGACTTGCAAGAAAGAGAAGTGCTGCTCTTCCATGTAAGACATTTGACCCATGGGGGACTTTGCTTGCTTTAGACACAACCACTGTATTTTGCAAGGAACAAATCAGTAAATGGAATTATTCCTTCTGCTCTCACCCACGGAGTGAGTAAATAAAATCAAAACTCAGAACAGGGAGGAGAAACTTAGCTCACCTCGTTGTTGGGTTGTGGAAGTAAAAGCCAGGGTTGTCCTACAGCTGAAAAATGCACAGGGCCCCCACCATAAGCTCAGGGAACAGGGATTTAGGATTCCATTGGAAAGAGTTCATATTGAAGACCCAATCTTGGTATTTTATGTAACTTTGAACAGATGAATTTCCTGTTACTACATGTCCAAGTTGCCTTCATATGAAAAGATAGCTGATGCTTGGCTTTACAGGCAGAAATCTGGATTAAAAATCATCCTAAAAGCAGTTGCTTCCTGTAACTCCAAAGTAATACTAATAGGTATTGTTGAACTCCCAGATGCACAGAGGCATTTGAAATGATGCATGTTTCTTTTACCAGCTAACCTTTACTGATCTCTCAAGGCATGTTATCTTTAGGAATCAATAGTCCACCAGCAAAAGGAATTATGAAAACATGGGAAGTGCTCAAAGATCTGTGACTTTGAGTGCAAATGATGGAAAACCCTCTACTCAAATTACTCCTTGAAATGTAGTTACTCATAAGGGCAAACAAGCCTTTTGCTTTGCCCATTAACCTGAGCAGGAGCAACATTAAAAACAGCCCAGCTGAACCCTGAGCGCACTGAGGATGGAGTGTTTGTTATTGCTGCGTTCCTGTGCTGTACTCCCGAGTGCACTGGGGCTGTGTGGCTGGAATACACAACCAGCCTGATCACTAGCACAAAAACAGGTTCTGTAGCCACCCTTCTGTCAGAGATGGATTTTACTGAGCTTTCTAAACCAGGGGATTGTTCCAAAACCCAGCATGCTGCATGGAATGCAAAGGCGGTGCTCTTTTATTTGACTAAAGTTGTGAATTGTTTGTGCTCTTTACTGTGTGAAGCAGAGTATAACTTGTATAGAAAGGCAAAACAGTATGTGCATGGTAAATTTAAGTTCAAAATTAGACAGAAAAAGAAATGACAATAAGAGTTTTTGTGTTTTTGGTTTTTTTTTTTTTTTTTCCCCAAAGGCCATGGCAAATTCTCCCTCTCCAAATCTTTAATCCAGTTTGGGTGGCATGTAAAATCACAGCCAGTGTAAAGGATGGTTACCAGAGGGTTTGGTCAGCTTGTGGAAAACTTGTCAAGTTTTGGGTTTTCCTTCAGAAGTTCTGGGCCAGGGTGAGGATTGTCCCAGCAGACAGCCCACCACCATTTTCTCAAGATCTTCATGAGAGCAGTAGCCCACACCTTCATGGCAGCTGGACCTTCTCTATCCACAGCTTTTATTGGTTCCAGATTTATATTTTTCTTGTATCAGCAACCCTTAAAAACCAGAGTATTTTTCATATATTTGTCCAGTTCTCTGAGGTAGCTCCAGAAACAGTTCCCAACCAGTTATACTTTTGAGGGTTATCTGCTGCAAAGAAGTCTGAAAATACGGAAAATCAGGAAAAAAAACTTGGGCATACCCCACCTCACCAAGTATGATAAGTATTTTTATATCAGTTTAATCTATTAACTGTAGCATTTCTCTCTGTCTTTACAGGAACTAAGAAAATGTCTCTAAATTCCACATACCACATCCCTACACTTGGAAACCTTGGGAATTTTTGAAATCTTTCAGCAAAGAGGTAGAGCAAGACCATATGAGCAAAACCTTGTAGCTTTGGAGGGCAGGAGAGAAGTAAAACTTTTGAACTTGTAATCAGACTTAACGGGGAATGTTCAGATATGATTTCCTTTTTGTTTGCCTACTAAATTTAGCACAGACTGACATTCTCATCTTTTTTGGTGTGATTCCACTGAGAGCAACAAAATTGAGCTGCTTTTTGTAATATCTTAAACCATAATTTTTCTATTTATTTTTGGTGGTGGCTCAGTTTAAAGCCAATCTGCAGAAATATAACATTTTGCAAACTGATACCAAATACATAGGTTAATGTAGGGTCAAAAGGTAATGTGACATATTTAATACTGGAAATTGTTATTGTAAAGGAAATATGCTTTTTTTTTTTTTGATGCTATCTTTTATTTATGAAAATGGAAATTTTTACATTTCAGCTGAATAGATGTATTTGTGCACACTGATAATGTTTTCCTTTTGTATTTCTATTCATAAAACTTATAAATTCTCCCTCTATGTTAATTAATTTTTTTAGCTCTTTGGTATTTAAGCTTCTGGGAATGTTTCTGTCCAGAAATTTTCCTTCAATGTATAAGATAGAAAAATGAAGCTCCATTTTCTCAAAGAAGTAGAACTAAAGGAAAACCCTGTTACTCCCAATAACAATATAACTGTATTTCCTTTGTCCTTTGTTTCTTATGAAGTGTTTGAAATTATTTTGCAACTTGTAGAAACTTAAAAAATTCTGTGAAATCATCTGTATTATATAAACATAAAGCAAGCCTGGAAATTCACTAGGAGAGACCCGGTGTGAGTGTCATCTTGTGTGGGAGGCATTTTGCCCAAGCACTTGCTTGTTTTGTGTTAAAAATACCTTTGGATCCTTCACGCTCGTGCCAAACAGAAAGTGCAAAGAAATTCAGGCCCACCAGGAGACCACCTCTAGACTGAGAGGAAACATATGCTCCAGAAGCAGTGCTCTTTTTCATTCAGCCAGCCTGGCATAATCCTCACATTCCCAGACTGACTCTTGTCAGCATTTAAAAAATGTGCGTGGGGGCAGCTGGAGTAGTTTCTGTTCCACTTTATTTAAGCTGTGCCTCTTCTCCTGCCACAGCCTTGGCAGACAAATGCCAGCCTTCTTCAGCTCTTGCTGGAGGTGACTACACCAAAGCCCTGGTATTGATTTTAGGATGATTTAGTACCCCATGTCAGGAAGATGTCCATGGATTCTTTTATTCACGCTGTTACAGGAATGGTTTAAATTGGCAAGAATTCCCAGTTCAGACTCCGTCTCTAATCCATGTTAAGAGAATAGCATTGCTTTTCATTAGCTGTTAAAGAATGATTTGGTGTGGGCTGTGTGCTTTCTCAGTGGCCTCAGACCATCACCATGTGTTAATGGCCTCACATGTTTTCTCTCTGAGATTTTTCTGACTCGTTTGTTCTGAAGAAAGTTTAACATACCCTTCCATTGAGTTTCTTTATGCACTATATATATATATATATATATATATATACACATATATGTGTATTATTTCAATATACATATGTTTATTTCAACTTATTCCTCTCTACGAACAAAATTTCACAGACCTCTGTATAAAGTGAGATACACTTTGTGAAACGTAAACTTTCTGAAATAGCATGCAAATGCCTGAAGGAGAAGGAAAAGCCAAGTACCATACATTCAGGGCATGGCAAAACTGAGATCAACATGGGAAAAAGGGCCAACAGTTAAAATCAGACTTAATGCAGATAATCTGTGCATAATGTTTTGGGGGTTCTTTTTCACATTCTTTGGATGCTTATGTGTGCAAAGTCAGGACAAGATACACTCAGTAAAATCTTAACAAATGCATGAAAGAATAGTAGTTTAACTGAAGTGAATGTTGGAGGCAAAAACCAACATAAACCCTCATATTTTATCAGGATTGAGAAATTATATTGCTACTTATGGCTGTGTTGGACACAACAAAACCGAAATGTCTGTAATAGGAAGTGTGGTCTTGGGTTCATGCTAGGCTTGAATGCATGGAACAAGACAAATATAAACCCAAATTTGATTTCTATTTCATTGTATTTGTGTTTGTGAACTCTAAATACATCTAAGATCACATGTGTGGAGTTGAAAATCCACTGGTCAGTGAACCCATAATTAAGTAATATTAAGCAGAGTAATTTCTTTTATAACAAAATTGCATGCAGAGATGATATTGGAGTTTAGGACAGAGAGAATGGGAATGCCTTCCAGTTTCTAAGGGCCAGCTGGGTGTTGAATTTCTGTATCATCCCTGATAACAACCAATCAACGCTAAGTACAACTCAGCTTTACCATGTGCAACAGCAGTAAAAACAAACATGCCAGCCAACCCCAAGACAGGTTAGTCAAAACTTTATCTATTTTTATGCCATGTCAAACATTCAAGAGGGAAAACAAATTTTCTGACAATCCTTGACATTTTTCCCTCCTTCTCTTCCTTGTTTTCTCTTTTCCATATATTGAAATGCTGCAATGAAAAAATGACTGTTTCATTTTTTACAGCTAATGATTAAAGTAATCAGACAGCACCAGGAAACTATCAGAAGATCCTACTTGAAAAAATAAAAGGAAGGGTTATACCTCCTTTCACCTTCCCTCAGGTAAAAAGCTTGTTTGAGAGTTCTTGGTGAACAAATCACAACTGCCTTATTTATCCCACATCCTTTTATGGTGAAAAATGCCAAAATGTTTTCTTCCACAGTAAAACTGCAGAGCTGGTATTTCATCTGTCTCACGTTTTAGGAACTTGTAAATCTATTTGCATGCTTGTTTCACTAGCTGGTGAACCTAGAGGACTTTAGGGGCTCTAACTTGAGTGGAGTTCATGTTTTCCCTGAAAATTCTGACCACAGCAGCAGGAGAAACACAACACTTGAAGTATTACCAGACGTGGTAATAAAAGGAGATTATATTCACATTTAGGCTGGAGAAGGTTTTTGCTGGTGCCACGTGGAGACTGCTGAGCTCTCCCAGTGACCACTCCAAGCGAGGAGGGAGGGAGAGCCCTGGATTTGCCCCAGCTGTGCTGGATGATTTTCTTCCCAAGGGAGAAAGAGCTCAAAAGGCACCTGTGACTTACAGCCTTGTGTAAGGGTGGGCTCTCCACATTCCCTCCCTCCCTCCATGCCTCACTCCTTGGGCAAGGCTCTTGGATACAGTCTTTAAAAATATTTTAATAACGGCAGAAAATGAATGTGATGTACTGCCAGCAAAAATCTATTAATCAATTTAAGAGTAATAAAAAGTCATTAAATTCATGGAGAGTGTAGGTTTGGAAAGCTGAAGGGGTGCAGGTTTGCCAGCTCCACTTCCTTTATTGGTGCTACTACTGAGGCACAAGAGTATTTGACTGATCCAGAGATGGGTGGGTTCAGGCCCCTTAAGCATGCAAAAAAACCCAGAAATGAGCACTCTTTGTGATAAATCAAGCACAGCTGGAGAGGTTTAGGGGGTTTTGGTGTTGGTAAAAATGAAGATATAAGGAAAAAAATTATGCCCTTAGAACCTAAACATAAAAATTTTATTAAATAAAATCCATAATTTTACCTTGGTTTAGCCTAAAATTTTCCTGTTAACTCCAAAGATATTTGCTTTTATATTCTGTTTTTCCTATAAACATCGGCTTCTAAATGAGAAATGACCCTTCAAAATTATTTAAATGCAGTCCCTCTCTCCCAAAATTGAAAAGGAAATATTTTAGCATTTCCAAAAATATTTCCCACCCATTTCTTTCAACCAACACTATATGTTGAATCTGCTTTCAGTTTTTCAATGGTTTTGGTTTTGGCACAATCCAGTTTTCCACTGATTTCTCCAATCTTTTCAAAAGAATACCTGACTTTGCTCATGTGTCCCCTCATAAGAAACAGGTGTGTCTGTCTGGGAACAGCTAATACCAAAAATAAGAGACTGCAAGTGTTTCAATAAAATTCTTGATGAATTAGGATGCTCAGGAGGGAAGGGAGATTTTAAGCTGAGGCTTACTCTTAAATTTTATGTCCCTGTGATTTCTGAAATTATCTGGAAATCTTGACAGGGTATTTCACAGGAATACATTCTATGATATATAGAGTGGAGAGACTTCTATTGTTATGAATATTGTGATTTTTGTTTTCCTGGTGTATCTTGCCTGCAGATAGGGTGTAGAGTCTTGAAGTCTTTTTCCCTGTACCAGAGCTCTGTAGGATTTAAAGATCTTTAAAGTCAGATTTTCCAGAGGGAATTGCAAAACTAAGTACAATTCCTGATGCCTCCTGAGGTTCAGTATCTGCCTTTAGGAAATCCACATCTCCTCACTTTTTAATTCTTGGATTTGGACCTCAGAAGTGTTAATCATAACCAAAAAAAAAAGCTAGTGAATATTTAATATAATACATATCCTCAACATAATAGAAAACCATGGAGAAGTGGGAGGAAAACTGAAGAGCTGTTTTCATAATGACCATGATTAATATTGTGTTATTTTAGAGCATCATGTTATATTTCAAATGGTGACTTAGCACAAAAATACCATTACTGTGGGGTTGAAATTATTACTTATGAAGCTTTCTTCTGGTGGAGTGAGAATAAGGTTGGCCATATTAATGCATGAAGAAAAATGTTATTCCATTTAGGGCCACAGAGTGCTCTCCATAATGAGGCCCAGCACTGAGGACTGTAGTTTTAACATGAAAGCACCATGAAAAGTTAATCATACCTGAAAATTCTGCTATGAGATGGTGCTTTGATGAAGGGATTCTTTATGTGCAAATGGGGGCAATTGACTCTCTCTGCACCTCTGAAGAGGTATTGATCTTCCACTTGTGCTGTGGATGCAGAGTTCTTAATTGGGCTATTTGATTTTTTTGTTAAGTCTAATTTTGTCTGGTTTTTATTTTAGAAGGAAGGGCTCCCATTTATTGACGATTCTACAGCAGTTAACGAGCTTGTCATTTAAGATAATTCTGTTTGTTTCACTGGTAGAAAGGTTGCAAAACTGCCTTATTGATTTTGCTTATAATAAAATGCTGTTTAAAACATCTGTGGCAGCTGCAAGAATGGGGATTCCATTTCAACCTTAGAAAAAATACAAGATCTGAAGTAGCAGAACAAAATCATGCGAAGGAGGAGCTTCTTTACTTTAAGGGTAAATGACTGGAGGAAACAGAGTGGGGTTGAAATGAGGGGAGAATAGGGGAATATGTTTGATAGCTGAGTGTGTAATGACATTTCTTTCCTTGCTGTTGAAGAAGCTCAGTGGGAGGACAGCAAACTCTGGGTCTGCAGACTCTGAAAGCTCGGCAGAGGTGAGAGCTGACTGACTATTCTCTGATGACAGCTGCCTCTATGGCCTCCTTGGCAGACCCTCCTTGGAAACCTTCCACTGGAGGCTGGAAGCTCTCTCTGCTGGACAGCCAGAGAGCTTTCATGTTTTGTGAACTGTGAAAGCTGAACTTTCTTCAAGAACAGATCCTCTGTCCCAGCAAATTATTTCCAATGCTCTGTCCTTCACAGTCCTTAGATGCATTTTGATTAAACCCTGCCAGGTTTGTTTGCCCTGTGGAATAACTTGATCCCTGACATATAAGATAACGTTAATGAATATAGAATTGCTATTCAAATAACATCCAGGACCAGTATCCTCTATGCAACCTAGTCAGGCTTAATATTGCTTGACATTAGAGAAGAATGTGTTGCAGTTAAGGGATGTCATCTGAGGTGCCTATGAAAGGGAAGGCAATGAGACATTTTTAGGAAAATTAGTTACACTGACCCAAGGAAGTTTGCTGTAGTACCCTGTGCTGTGGGGAGCTGCCTTTGACACGTGATCCAAGAAGGAACTGTGCTTTCTACTGTGGGAGTTCCTATTTTCCTGCAGGGCCTTCCTGTTTCCTCAAGTATTGACACATGTTCTCCTGCAGCAGCCAGGTGAAAACGGTGATACAGTGCAGGCAGTGCTTGAATTTCCATGCAAAGGCCTTTCAGCTTGAATCCAGGACACGAAGCTGGAACTCTGCTGGCTCTCTCTGCTCCGCTTGCAGCTGCTTGTCCCACATTAGCAAAGGCTGGCCTGCCTTTCTGAGTGCGAAAGCAGAAATGTTTCTCTTGTCAGGTCCAAGCAGATGTCTTCTGAGAACAGAGATAAAGGGAAAGGTCATTATAGATCCATTTTGTGCCTGGAGTAAAGCTTGGGACAGAATTTTGTCCTTGCTTATTAAAAGACCAACAGACCAACTGGTGCTTCAGTAAAAGTAAACAGGACAAAAGTAGTGTCAGCTTTGCCATTTCATCCCTGCAGTGGTGGGCCTAGACCAGCTGAACAACACAATCTCCCAAACTTTTTTTATTCTCTGGGGACATTAAAAATCATCTTTCTTTATTATCAGCAATTAGGATTACTGGGCATCCTTCTCTTTGGCATTCTAGGATCAATTCCTTGGGCGCTCTAAGCTAGTCTAAACTTAAATTGTGGTTAAATTGTCAGAAGAGGGTGAGTGACATTTTTCCTTTTGCCATCTTACCCTCCTTGCTCTTCTCTCTATCCACCTTCTCAGGTAAGGCAGAATTTAACCTGAACCTCCAGTTCCATTATTATTTTGGCTGTGTGGTTGCAAAGTTGCCTGTGTCAGCATGACAGCAGAGAGTGGTGAGGCTGCAGTGTTGCCTTAGGTTACAGCTCCTGTGAAAATCCTGCTGTAGCAAACTGGTTTGCTGTGTCAGCTAAGCCCAAGTAAATGATCCAGGGCTACAAACAACTACCCTGTGTCACCCATCTCCCTTCCCTCTCCTCATATCACATGTGATTAGTTTAAGCTTTCCATGCTTCAGACATTTTTCCTGCCCTACGTTTAACCACAATATCCTGTTCCTGCAGGTGCACATCCTTCTTTGCAGCCAGGCTGGTGTCCATCCTGGGGAATATTTTCCAGAAGCTGGTGGATGTACTGGCTGGAAGTTGTCTCCCACGTGCACAGTAACTGCTCACAGCTCACCACTGCTGCATGCTTTTCTTTTCCAGCTCTTTCTAGGTCCTCTCCAGAACATTAGGACTTAAATTTTCCTTCTGTTGTAATGATGGTGCCTACTCTGTTAGAATATTTCTTCCTGAGCAATTCATCAGCCCAGTACTTTTAGCAAAACAACATCCCTTGTATATGCTAACCAGAATCAAAAACCAGGTGGAATCAAGAGCAGTGGAGTGTGAAACAATAGAGCGAGTCAACACATTGCAGACAATTCCTTTCATAGGTTTAAATTTTGATGTTTGAGAAGTTACCAGCTCTTCCTCTTTTTACAATCTCTAGAAAGTTGAAAAGTTGAGTCATAAAGGAAGTCAAGCCTTTCTGCTTCAACATTCTAAAAAACAGTGGGTTAATGAACGTTCCAAGCATGCGTTCAGCCTTTTGCTCTGCAGAAAGTCGTACATTTTTTTAGGCAGACTCTTTCATATTCTTTTCATATGATTGACTTGGGCTCCTTGTTTTGGTTTTTAAAAAGTGTCTGAGGAATGTCTACTGTGCTGCTTGGTTTTCTGCCCCAGTCCTGCCAAAATAATGTTGTCAGAACCAATTGTGCTTTCCAAATATTTTTTAAAAAATCACTTTTTTTCTGAAAGGGATAAACAAGTTTTGAATCAGATTCCATACACCCAGCTTCCAACTAAACCAGGCATGGCAGGCACAAGGCCAGGAGAGATGTAGAAAAACTGACAGAACAGAGATCTTTCATGTAAGGTAACAATGCAGGTCAAGAAAAGCCACAAAGCAAAAGGAAAAGGGATTAAAGATGTCCGATGACCAGTAGTGAAGGCAAAACCTTTCAGAAAGAAATAGTTTCTGCTGGAGGCTTTTTACAATGGTTATGCCAATCTAGACTTCATATTGCTTTGAGGACCTATTGGAATGAATGAGAAATGCTGTGAAAATGCAATTTGTAGTACCAGAATCCACATCTAAGACTTACAGCCAGGAGCACTACTCAGCCATGGTTTCTTTTCTGACTGTACATTTTAATGTTACAAAAGTAAAACAAGTTTTTTAGGTTTTGAAATTCATATTTTTAGAAAAAAAAATTCCTGAAAACACTAACAATTTACTATCTGTCTCAGATTTTTTTTTTGCTCAGTTTAAAGATTTTTTTTTCTTCTCAGTTTATTTGCCCTATCTAGAATGAGATTAAATCATGCCTTCAAGATTTAATCCTCTCTATTCAAATTAAATATTTTCATTCAGGCTGAGAAGTTTCTGTCTCAAAATTGCATACAACCTTATAAAAGAGAAGGGATTAAATTCAAAATAGGGATTTTCCCTCTTGAAACCCAGTTTTCAGGCAATGGAAGTGTATTTTATTTCACATGATAGTAGCTGTGCTGTGTTGAAGAGAGGTGCAGGAGTTGAAGTGCAAAGGTGCAGTAAGAAAGAAGAAAATATCCGGATGCACTTTTAGCACACATTATTAGACCACAGTCCCTTTCACTATGTAGATAATTCAGGTAATTCATCTCATAGAGATAATTCATATTTAGCCCTCCCTAGGTGGGGCTCACAGATTGGTACAGCAGTGGTAAAACTTTATCATATAAACAGGCAAATTGGGAAA
Organism: Anomalospiza imberbis; assembly: GCF_031753505.1. Classification (NCBI taxonomy): domain Eukaryota; kingdom Metazoa; phylum Chordata; class Aves; order Passeriformes; family Viduidae; genus Anomalospiza; species Anomalospiza imberbis. The sequence goes on from NC_089682.1 coordinate 33,159,439, forward strand.
AAAAAAAAGAGGCACAACAGGGAGGTGTTTTCACACCCAAATTAATTTAATGATTTCTAAAGAGCCATCTTCCCCGGGGCTTGTCTTGTTATTGGTCAAACCTAAAATCCAGAGCTCTTTTGGAGCTTTCTTCTCACTTGAGAAGCCCAGAGAACCTGGTGATTGCTCAGTGCCATTAGCCAGGTTTCTCAAGGCCACAGACCCTTCAGAAATCAGTGCCTAGAGCAGCATTACCCAACGTGAAACTAAGTTGTACAAGATTTCCCCGAGGCTCAGAATAAGTATTCTACATCCAGCCTATATTCTTTCAAAGGCATGTAATGCTTTAAAAATATGGAGGCAGGCCATGATTTTTAACCTTATCTAAAAGCAGTTTGATACACTAAAAAAAATCCCACAAATGCAAACATCATGTTGATATATTTGCTCTTATCTGATAATACAGAGAACATATATTCCAAAGCAGCTCTCAAAGGACAGAGACACTACAACAGATCCCAGACTGTACCCTTTTAAAGCTTGGGGGCCTAAAAAGGTTGTGACAGGGCAGGAGTTTGCAGCAGCAAGGTCTGAGAGGAGGTGATAAAAGGGTTTTATGTATTTTTCTCTCCTGCCCTTGCCCCAGCACAAGCCAAAAGGAGACTTGCTGGCCTGTAGCAGAGCTGTTGAGTGCTTCTGTGCAGTCTGAAGTTTTTTTTCTTACCTCTCTAAAAATATTACATGAGTTTGCAGCATCTTGTCAGAAGAACCGATGGTTTAAAATTGCCTCCTGCCAGCTGAGTTATTGCCTGTCTTAAATCATTATTCCAACAAAACCACCAGGGCCCTGAGGCCACTAAAGGGTCTTGACCCCCTTCCCCAGGGCTGCTCCAGCCTGCCCAGAGTCCAGAACCCCTCTGGGACTGTCAGCCCTGCCCCAGATGCCACAGCCCCACAGAGCCCAGCCTCTCCCCTGTCCCCAGGGAGGTGCCCGGGGCTGGGGCTGCCCCAGTGCCCCTTCCCCAGGAAGGCTGAACCCCAAGGTGAAAACTTGGCTTGTTTTTCTTGGTTTTTTTTTTTTTTTTTTTTTTTGGAATCTGTGATGTGTTTTGGCTTATTTGTCATCTCCTGTCACCCTACTCACAAAGGCACAGTTGTGTTGAAAAAAAATTAGAAATAAAAGAATTAAGACACTGCCATTTGCAGCCTGTGTTTGGATGTAAAGGAGAGGGAAAAGCTTCAAATTTCTGGCAAACAAGGGCAGACTTTTTTCTGATGAAACCTGTGATGATACACAAATCATCCCTCCAGAAGGGTCACTCCAGATGAGGCTCAGCTTTTTAGTTTTCCGTGGTGCTGCATGAGGGTGCAAACCCCACACCTGAATCTCTGTTACCCTGAAACAGATTTTTGATTCTTCCAGTTCCCTGTTGCTGATTTGGAACTTTTACAACTGGGGTGTAATTTGTGCTGGGAGAGCTTCTGCCCTGATCCCAGTGCTGCCAGTAAAGGAGAGGACCTTGCTTATCCCCACTAGATTAGTCTGAAAAGGAAACCCTAGAAAACAAATATTATGACTGCCATTTGCTCTCAGCTCCTATTTACTCATTTGTTTTCAGCATGGAAAAAGTATCTAAGCATCTTTCTAATGGATGGAACCCATTCTTTCTATTCTGTAGAAGCTCTGCTTTAAAGAGGACTTGCTGCAAACAGAGAGAGGAATCTGACAGATTTTCTAAATACGTGGGCAAATTCTCTCTAAGTTCTTTTTTTAGGTTTGGACAGTTTGGGTTTTTATTTTTAAATCCTTAGTTGCTTTAATGGTGTCCTTACTTCCTATTCAGTCTCTCACAAGTATCAACACACAATTATCTGGGTGCCAGAACAATCCAACCCCTTGTTAACATGACTAGACATTAAAAATTAAAAGTTCCTGTAGTAGATTAATGAAATTCAATTTTTAAAACAGCTACAGCCCAGAGTACATGGAAACACTGCACCAGTCAAAACTAATGGAAGAAGCCTTAAAATGGAAATGGAGCTGTGCTTAAATGGACCTAATGCTACACAAGCATGTGCTTTCTAGTATTGACTTCAAATAATTTTGGACATTTTAAAAGGTGATAATTTAAATTTTAAGTTACTTTGACAGATGAACAATTATATACTTCTGAAGTTCAATTAGCTTAGGAAACGTGATTTTTTTTTAACTGACAAAGCAACGTTTATCTGCAAGGATAAGCATTAAAACCCTGTAAGAAGCAGATCTTAAGTCCCTGAATATTAATTTACATAATGTTCTTCCTTTGGATCAGTGGGGAAGGAGGAAATTGTGAGGAAAAATTGCAGAATGTTTTCGTATAAGGAGAGAATTTTACATTTAAGTCCAAATCATCTCTTGTGAACAAGATTTTTGTCATCTTTTGAAATGTCTAACAAAACAAGGAGCATTAAGTTTATCCTTTAATTAAATTTTCAAATCTTCAGTTTTGAAAACATTCTCCAATAGTCTATTTTCTGGTTTTATCTGCACCCATGAAACAATAGCAGATTTTCCAGTAACTTGTGTCTTCTTTAAGGACATCTACTGTGAATTTACATATTCTTACAGTATGGAGTTGATTTTACAATAACCAGGTTTTGGAGACTTTCTCTTAGGTGCTCCCACAGGGATGTGCTTACCCCCTTGAACTCATTGCTCTCAGGGCTCTGTGCACTTCATTTCTCTTTCAGATGCAGAACTATATTCTCAAACAGAGATTTCCAAGTGGAGGGAAGAAATTACGGTGAACGTGAGGAAAATTACCTGAAGAACACCCAGAAAAGCAAAATTTACTGATTTACAAAATTTACAGCATCGCATTTAAACACCTCTGTGGGGGTGTGATATTTGGAGAAGAGTTTCTATAGTTATAGATTTCCAAAATCAAGACATTCTTCAGATTTGTGATAGGTGATGTTGAGATATTCACAGAGACAACCTCAACTCCAGATGTTGTTCCATCGCCTTGGTCCCAGATGTGGTTGCTCTGCCAAGGTAAGGGTCTTTGGTGAGCCAGCTGGAAGTATTGATCCTTCAGCTAATGATCCTGGGAGATGAGGAAACCATCCAAAAAGCTTTGCCCTGTGTCAGCAGAAATACTGGGTGGTTTTGAAATGCAGTGTTTAAAAATAGTGCCTTGTGAAGAACACTGGCAAGATGGTTGCTCCTCTGAGGGACAAGCTGATTTCAGGGTCATGCAAAATGTATGGGGTGATTCACAATATAGTTTTACTAACAAAAAAAAAAAAAAAAAAAAAAACAAACAAACAAAAAAAACAAACAAAAAAAACGCACACCAAACAACAAACAAAAATAAACACACAAAAAAAAAAAAAAAAAAACCACAAAACCCCATTGTTTTTTCCTAGGACCTTTTAATATTGGAAAGGTCATATTTGTTTTAAAAACAAAGTAAATATGAGGGCAAGGCCAAGGCTTGAGCTGTGCAGGGTTTTCCTGACTGGTTGAAACTCTGAAGATTAGAAAGGTGATCCTTGAAATGTAAAGACACAGATTCTACTGATTGGTAATGGGATCCACTTCTCTCCACCCACACCACCCCCAGTGCAGTGATTGCAGGACTCAGCACAGGAAAGTGCCTGATCTCTCAGTTTTTCCAGCCAGTTTGGCAGAAGTTTGGGAAGTCACAGACGAACCAAGTGAAACTCCTCAAGAGTGTAAAGAAATCTGGTTCTTTTAGTCATTTCACAAGTGGCTGGTTCTACAAGAGGACTCTATGTGCAATTAAATTAGTGTAATAACCGCCTTCTCTGGAGCTAATGGAATGATGTGAGAGTAAGCACAATGCAGGAGCACAGTCTGGTCAAGCAGTCACCCTAAGAGAGTGAATGATGTCCTCTGCAAAGAGGATATCAGATGCTTCTTTAATTTACAGAGGGAAACTTCTCCCTTTAGTGCTTGCTGCAGTTCTGAAAGATGCCAAGAGCCTGCACTGGTTCTGTGCTGCTCCCAGTGGGCTGTAATTACAGTTATAAATGAGCTTTCCCTTCTGAGGGTTAGCTCTGTCCTCCCCGAGCAACTGAAGGGAAATAGAAGCTGGAGCCAGGACTAGGCAAGGGACAAGTGCAAAGCTGTGGGTGAGGGAAGAGCAGGGCAGGGAATGGATGAAAAGACCTTTTCAAGGCAGCCCTGTTAATTCCTCATTTTTTACTATAAGCAGAACAAACAAAATAGCTGCTCCAGTGAGTTATTTACATCAGTGTGCTTCAGAGCAGATGGAGGGGTTTACATCCCATTATGAAAGGCATGCAAGTTACAGTGACATGAGTCCTAATTATGAACAACTTAAACTGCACCATCTGCATTTTACAAAGCTCCATATGCAGGGGGATGAGTGAGCTTGGCTGCCTGCATTTCTTAGCAACACGTGCAAAATAGACACCGACAGCAAGGATCTGAGGATGCTCAGGCAGGCTCTGTGAGAGGAACTGGAACTGTTTGTGGTTTTCCTTCTGCCCTCATTGACCAAATGGAAAACTGGGGCAACAAGCACCCCAGAGTAGAATTACCGCCTCCTGTTAGGAGGGGTATTTGTACACAGGTTTGCCAGTTTCAGCCTATTGGCCATCCTGTCTTAGCTAACACCTGCTTTTAAAATTTTTTTAAATTTTTTTTTTTTTTTTGGCAGAAAATTTTGCATCATCTTCCCCATGGCAGTCTCAGTGTGTAATTTTAGATGCTCAGATTGAAAGCCCAATTCTTTTGCCACTGACAGTGCTCTGTCATGCAAATTTCAGCATAAGGGATCTGTTGATTTCGGTTTAATGGAGAATAAGAAAATTGATCTTTCTTTGGAAAAGGAAATTTCATTGAGGCAAACAGCCCTAGTTACCCAAAACACAAATTAGTATCCAAAAGTTTGACTTGAAAGGGGATCCTTCTATGCTCTGCAGTAGGAGGAATTGTTTTTCTGCTTCTTTAAAGAGTATAAAACACAGTCTGTAACTGAGAGGAGATTTACCAGGGTAGTGCTTATTTTCCTTCTGACATTAGTAGTTAGTTCCACTGGAGAAAATTTTAAGACCAGAGCCACACTTAGCTGGTTCTTCCCCATAATTATGAGCACTTGAAATACAAGGCAATTCTAGACAGGGTGCAGAACTCTTTGGCTGAAAAGATAAAATTTCAAGTGAACACAAAATGATTTTTTTCTGCACACCTGCATGTGGAAAAAAGGGGTGAAGGAGGTCAGATACATATGTGTCTCTGCTTATCATAGTTGATCTGCACTGCACCTCCTCTGACTCTCTCTTCAGAGCTCCAAAGGCACAACCTAGCAAGAGCAGACTCCTAAATTCTGGCCTCTCATGGCCCTGCCCTCAACCACCCCTTTCCTACCCGGCTCAGAAAGGCTTTGATCTGCAGCAATCTGAAGCAGAGTGAATAGCTGGTGAGCTCTTGAGATGACAAACATCTCTCCCTAGGAGGGTTGTGTGAATCATCTTTTAGTGAGAGATGGCAGGAGCTGAGGTAGCTGTTATTATACTGGGTTCAGCTCTTCCTCAGGCTGGACTCTGTATCTCTGTGAGATAAAAGCAAAATACTGAATTAGGAACAAAAAAAAAAAAAAAAAAGTTAAGTCTTTATAAGCAAAAGTAATTGGGTGAACACAGCATGATGGAAAAGTGAGAGGGCATCATTAATGTCTGTTTTCCCAGAAATCTGGATGTAAGGGATTAAGCTGACTGTAATAGATTCCTCCCACCTCTGTTTCCCCTCTTTCCATTCTGCTGCCTCTGATATGGAGATTTACACTGACCTCTGGGCTTCTAAATCTTGCAATTTGCCAGCTCTTTGATAGAGGCACATTCTCACTGGCCACTTAATTCCTTTCTGATCAGTATTACGTGACACCAGCAATCAGAGGGGTTTTGGTTCACCAGGACAAAAGGGAGAATGGAAATATACTTTTCCCCCCTAACACAGCACTGCCATAGTCCCATGAGCCATCTGTAATTCTGGTTTCATTTTTTTCTTTCCTGTTTTTTAGTGATTTAGAAGCCCAGCTTTGAGCTAAGCAAGAACAAGATAAGACAAGTTCTTTTACCATTTGAATACTGAGGGAATAAATCTTTTTATCTCTCCCTGGCTCCAGGAGTAGGAAGTAAAAAACCTTTTCTGTATGAACACTGAATAGGACTGGTCCATTTTACCTTCCCTGCAGCATTAGCTGCATTTCTAAAATGAGACCTATTTAACCACATAAAACAGCAGGAAGCATGAGGACAAAATTGAACTATTTTCAAGAAGACAACACTGAAGACTCAGATATAGCAGGCACAGGCAGTAAAACCACCCTCCATTAAAGTTGTGACTGGAGGTTTCTAGAGAAACTCCTTTAAATATTATTTCATGAGTCTCAGGCCAATGTTTTCTTTATCAGCACGAGTATTTAAATACAAAATATGTAAATAATAAGGGTAAAAAATAAAAAGAAAACTGAGTTTAGATGTAAGGTGAAAAGTTGTCTTTGTTTCCTATCTTATATCCAATTCTGCTCCACTTTCTGTGTGTATATGGTGTATATACACTCCTTTCCTGGGGATATCCACAATAAAGTGTTGATGTTTAATCAGTTTTTGAAGTCTTGCTTGCACCTTGTTTACCAAAAAAATGCTGTAACTTCCTATAAAACCAGAAAAGCCCCATCCATCCATACTATAAAAAAAAAAGCCACATTATTCAAAATAATGCCATAGATTCATTCATATAGCTTTACATATGTGGTACATTAAAGTGGTTTTAAATTAGAAAAAAGGGGGAAAATACCTTGGGTTGAGAGTTCAAATAAGTGTGAAAGCATCAGGCATCATTGACATGAGAAGATTTCTCAAGCTGAAGAATCTTCAGTCATTTTGAACTTACTGATGTTGAGAAATTTTAGGCAGGTTTGGAACACTATCAAATAGATAAACTGTACTCACATTATCCTATTTAATTATATTCCAAACATTCCTTAGTTGTTTGATCAAAACTGTTGTTGGCCTTGTAATTTTTGGAGTGAAGGATTCTCTCTGATTTTTACAGGCAAGAATTCCACACAATAAATAGGCAGAACAGATAAAAACCAATGCTTTCAATTTGATATAAGTTATTTTGACAAAATTGTACCTCAAGAAAACTTTATAACATTTTTGATTTTTATAAAAGAGAAACAGGATTCTAACCTCATAATCTAAGTATATGTACTGGGAATGTGCATTTTTAGTTTAAATTTCTGTTTTTATCAAATGATTAATTTAGCCACAATAGTCACTTTGTATATTACTAATTCACCAGTTCTAAAAAAGCCTTGTCTAGACACAGATTTGGTGCTTCAAGCGGTAAATGCTGAGCTGCTCTTCTAAGAGGAGCTACCAGGTCAGCTGTGACCCAGGCCAAAGCTGGGAAATTAAGGAATCATTGCATCTATAAAAACTACATTTGCAGCTCCAGTTGCAATTAGAGATGCTGGAGGGACTGCCTGCACACAGAGAGATTGTTCTTATGGGAGAAGAAATCCTTGGAGGAGCTGAAGGGAATAACATGGGAATGGCTGAAACTCTTTAGTTATGAAGTGAGGACAAGATTGTCAGGATCATAGCAATGAAAGTCATGTAAAAAAAAAAAAAAAAGTAATTATTTGAACACTTGAAATGGTGTGAATTACTTGCTTGTCTCTCCTGGCTTATGTCAGCAGCCATCCTCCACCCTTGTCCTGTGGTCCCCTGTGGAATGTGGAGCATCTGTGCACGGCAGCCTCCAGGCTGGGTGGTCTCACACCACAAACATCACCTCACACTCCATTCTCAGGCTTGTGACTCTGTTCATGTCTGGAAGCAGAAACAAAAATTCACAAAAATTGCACGGAGGGCTGTCGTACTTGAGATGGAGACAATACAAAGCAACACACTCCATTTTCAGAAGGCTTCAAAACCTGTTTTTATTATAGCATGCATGCTTTTTAGACATTCTTACAAAACTCGTAAATTTACACTTTACTCATTGGTCACGAGAGACAAGCAAAGTGCTTATTGGAATAGAGTGTTGAAGTTTCTCTTATTTGTCCTTCTTTCTTTCTTGGTTTCTGTGTCAACAACCTTGGTAGAAAATTCTTTCAGGGGCAAACATGAATCATCTTATCAAACTTCTATCTGGCTGACAACTTGCTGTAAAACCACTTCCACAGAAGGCTCTCTTGGAGCTTCTGGCCCCAGGAACCAGACACATCATTCTCCAGGATAATACTGAGGAGCTGACTTTAAAATTCTTGATATTTACTTTCAATTGCAAGGAAAGAGCCATATCCAAACCCACTAAAATGTGATGCCCTTACTCTCTCTTATTTTCTGGCTTTTAAACCATATAGCATGTAATTTTATTTCGTTATTCCTTTCTATCATTCCCTCTCCATGATGAAAAACAGAGAGCCCATTTTAGTTTAGCTAATAGAATTTGTTAATAAGCATTAGTGAATTTAGGATTTTAGAAACAAATTTATTAATATCCAGCATGAATATGTACAACTGAGAGGAAAATACATGTTTAAGGTTGCTAACAGAGGATTAGGAAGCTATGAGTCAAAGTGCCAAGATAAAGAGAAACCACTTAAATCATCAGTCTTTATTTTATCCATAGGAGTCTGAGGGCTAAATTAAAATTCTGCATAGTGTTAGGGAGAGTAAAAACCATTATTGTCTTTAATATTGTGGTAATTTGTGAAAAGGATTCAATAACACATAATGAGGATGTAGATCCCCAGGGCATCCCTTCCAGTTTTGTGCCCCTATAGTTCATATTTAAAAGGCAAAGCCGTAATGGGGGTGAGTGGGTTTTTTCAGCTACACAGAAGGAAAAAAAACACTTCACTTTGTAAACTGAATGCCCTTGCTAGCTCTGCTGAGGTATCTATAAAAGGTGGCTACTGACAGTGGAAGTTCCTTACCCTGGCAGTGAATCATCCATCATTGAATGTTGGCTTTAATTCGTGAAGGCAAGAGGGATTTCCCAATGTCCTCTAAGCTGGTAAGACTCAAACATCTTGGATTTGACAAACAATCCTGTACCCCTTCCTTGACCTTGGCTATGAAATTCTGGTCAATCAGATGGAACACAGAATATTAAATTTTTTTTTTTTTTAAGTATTGCTTTCTCATCTTAGTTTTTGAACCCATCATTGGTTATTGAAGACAGATCCAAACTAAAAATGTTCAATTCACAGGAAATGAACAATCTCTGCATGGGATTTTATAAACCTCCTATTTTTCACAAATAAAAAGTTTGGAAAATATTTTTGATAACTTGAATTACTGTACTCAAGCAAAGCAAATGTTTTGTCTTTTAATTTTTATTGATGAGACAAATATCAAACATTTTGATGAAGTTTAAAACAAACAAAAAAAAAACCATAAACAAAAAACAACCTATTTGAAATTAATAGGAAGCTGTGATTATAAAAAAGATTAGCATTTTCCCAGAAATGCATTCTGATGGGCAATATTTGACTGTTTCAGTTGTTATTAAGTAAAATAAAACTCTTTTGATGAATGGTTGGACATGGAGAGAGAATGGGTTTGTTTTCATTTTGGTGGCTCAGGTACCATGTAGTGCCTGAGTACAAGTTAAGTAAACTGGGTTTCTGTGATGATCAAACTGTATAAAATGAAAACAGTTACTTATGTTTTCTTGGTTTTTGATCTTCTGTTCCTGTATGAAACATGAAATCCTGTGATGAAAATTATTTTAGAACAGTTATCTATAGCATGAAGATACTGTGAAATATGTAAACAAATCAAATATTAATTAGGAAAGGTTAATTTCCATCCTGTTAACTCCCCTTTGATTCATGAGCAGTAGCTAATCATGGGCAGAGTTTATAAAAAGAGTTGAGCCTGAAGCTGTTGTACCTAGGTTGTTTAAAAGCCACTTTTTGGTGCTGTTCTTTCTGTTATTAATTTCTGTATGATTTGAAAGTGCAAGTGGCAGAAACAGGTGGCTTGTGGGAGCAGGTCCCTGCTGAGTCCCACCTTAACAAGAGAAGCACCAAAAATCTGCTTCTTTTTGAGGGCAGTGATGAAGTTCCCTGTGCAGTTTAGGGGTCACGGCCTCTGATGGGGAAATCCAATGTAAGGAATCACTGCTTTGTTTCTGGAGAGATAAGACTGCAAAAAGCCCACGAGATCTTCACTTGGTAGAAATCATTTGCCAAAGACACTGAAGCAGCACTCATTTGCACCAGCTGAGGCCAGGGGATGGGCCAAGGTGGGGGCAGAACAACAGAAAGTACAAATGAGCTCTTGGAAGAAAAACCTTTTTTTCCACTGATGTAGAACTACATTTAATTTGCCAGCATGGATTGAGAGCAGTCATCAAGTTTATTTATAACCTTCAGGATAGAAATTCATCAAGGAGAGCTTTCCTCATAGTCTCTTACTTTGTATCTGCAGCAGAAGTAAAAAATAACCAAAGTGAAATTTCCTTGATGCAGCACTGGAAATTCCATGTTTAACATGTCATAAAATAACAAACACACAGGCATTAATTGTCTAGGATGATAATAACATGCCATCTATGAATTTATAACTTGTTAATTGCCAGGAAAAAAAAAAAGCAGCAATCTTTATAGCATCTGTATCTCCAGGCAGCAAACAGCCTAATCTTCTGATACACCATTCAGCTCTGTTGAAATTAGAAAAGTGTGATCTGACTTTTTCTGAGAGTCATCTCCTCATTTCCTTTGACCCATTACAGGAAATGCTGTATTTTCTGCTGCAGTGGGACTGCCAGTGACATCTGGATGGATACCTCATGGTGGTCACCTTCAAAGTGAGCAACAGGACCACCTTGCTGAGCCTCAAATGCCCTCATCCTTCAGAGCTGTGACAGTTGTGCCTTTTATAGTGTTTTGCAGTAGGGTTTCTTAGTTTGAGAGGAATCCCTAGGCAAACAACTCACTGGCTGAAGCAATGTCAGCAGAACTTTTGGGTTTGTGGGTTTTTTGGGTTTTTGTTTGTTTGTTTGTTTTTTGTTTTTTTTATTTTCAGGGAAGATTAAGATGACTTTTTAAAAAGGAGGCTCCTCACACCTGCCCCATCCTAGGTGGAGGACAGCAACTGAACTCAGGTTTTCTGCATCTCTCCTGAGTGGATGAACCTGTGCCAAGGAGGACTCAGGTGCTGCTCAGGCAGACATTATTTATTTAATTAAGGCAAGTTTACCAGGAATTACTGAGATGAATGCTCTGCAAGCAGCAGTTTCTTTGGGATCTGTATCAGTGGTGGTCTTCCTGCAAGGACTGTAAGTGACATCTTGTGTGGTTTTTTTTTCCCTTACTCTTGTTTGCTGAATTCAGGCTAACTTCAGGAAAATGGCTGAAAATCTGCACCCCAAATAATGTAGAGGAAAGATGATTTGAAGCTTTTCTTCTTTTACGTTTTCCCTTCTGGCATTTTTTTGGTAGCAATGAAATAACTGCATGTCTCAAGTTCATCATTTGCAAAAATTGCTTAACTTTTTTTCTGGTGTGACAACATAAAATAAGCAAGTTCTGATATGTCAACAATATTATTAGGACAAGAAAAATAATCTCTATGAAATAACTTCATCTGTTCCAACATTTTTGCATTTTTTGCTCCTCTCTAATTATATGTACATATGTGTGTAGATGCCAACTTTTATAAAAGGGGGAGGATGAACGGAGACTTAAAAAGTCTATTTTTATCTTTCACTCTTGAAATCGTTGTCAACTGAGATTATGCAAATATCACAGGCAATGAAGCAAGTTTCTGTAGTGATTAAGAAGGTCTTAAAAATAACACCTGGTAGATCTGCCCTGAGAGCACTTTTTTCTTGGATAGAGTTGGTTGAGTTTCATTTGTTTCCTTTGGGGCTTGTTGGTTTGTTTGTTTACTTGGTCAATTTTTGTTTGGTTTTAGAAATGGATGGCAGAAGACACTGAATTGTATTTTAGGAGTAAAATGTAATTGCGTTAACTTGCTGAGACTTGAGGTTGTGGTTTAAATTTACCCCTCTCCAACTTCTTGTGATAATCTGGCTTTTCTGTACTCAGTAAGAGGAACAATGCATTGTGCATTTACAAGACATGACACCACCGAACTTCCCAAAATTCATTTGCATTTTATCCTTATTGCCCTCTCTAAAACATGCTAAGGGTGCCATGTCTTGTAAATACAATATTTTTGGTGTTGGAAAAGTTTATATTTCTTTTCTTTCCCTACTGTTCATGTTGGATATTTGAGGAGATGAAAAGTTTCTGTCTGCAGTTTGTTCAGGGGGGTTTGTTAATTTATTAGTGCTTCCCAAACATTAGTGAATTTATTTTCATATCAGACAGTTTCCTTACACAGACAGAAAAATGAGTGCTATAAAGAAAAATGTGAAAATAGCTGTGTCAAAATCTGTGACTGAGGAAAAAGGGTGGTATTGGATAAACAACTCTCTGGGCCAATTTACGTATCCAAAATAATTCATATTTTTAGCTGTTATGATTCTGTTGGACTAGAAAATGATACAGCAAAAGTAATGTGTACTTTTTTGGTAGGTCTAGTTAAACCACCTCGAGGTCGTTGCTCACCATTTGGTGCAAACTTTATATTAAAACAGCTGCCTGCAAACTGTTTTCCAGTGTTAAATCCTCACCTCTAACCACTGGCATGCCTTCCATATGGACTAGAGATTCTGTATCCTATTTCAACTTGCAAGTTTTCAGCTGGACAGTTTCTGTTACTTTTGCACTTTCTAATCCATGTGATTTTTTTTTTTTTTTTTTTTGTCTAATCTTTGTGTATTGCCATGTGGCCAAATGCTGTCACCGATTGTTTTCTATGACCCTTATTGAGTTTACATGACTTTCCAAAATAAAATATCCACTTTTTCTCAGATCATTCATATGTTCCACATAAATGGATGAACACTGTGATACTGTAGCAGCTGATAATATTTGGCATCATTTGTATAAATTCTAGGAACCACTGGTGTTGGCATGTTATTGACTGTGCTCACTGAAACTCATGTTTTGCAGACAGGAAATGATTTGTTTCTCCAAAGGACCTGTGTGTTCCTGTTCATTGGTGTGAGTGTTGTATGTTTTGGACAGTGATGCTCAGGAATTCCTTTATTTCTGTATTTCTTCCTTCAGGAAACACAAGTTTTTGATGAAACTGGAAAGTGAGGGCTTTATTCCTTGTAGTCAGGCAACTGCACTAAGCTTATATGGTGTTTATTTCCCATCTGCCTGGGTTAAAGCTAGCTCAGAAATGTTTGCAGTGTAATAATAGCTGCAGAGTTAGCTCTGTGTGGAGCAGACACAGAGAAATAACCTCTGCAGTCTAGACAGTTTGAAGGAAAACGTGGGGGTTCCCTAAATTAGAACAATGCTGTGCTCTCAGGATAAAATGTGTTCAGCTCTTGCTCCTCCCTTGTGTTAGAGACTCTTGGCCCAGCTCTACATGGGAATCCTGAGCTGAATTCAGGTAAAAAAAAAAAAAAAAGGAGAGAAAAAAAAAATCCCATCTCCTTTGCTCAGACTATTTTTGTGTCTGTATTACACGGTGCAGTCCCAGAAATACCGTTCCAGTGGCAGGGAACCTGAATTCACATCCTCTGTGTGGAGGTGAGCAACTCAGCCTGGGGAGCACATGCAGACAAGAGAAGGTGGAGACTTCCTGGGTGCTCCAGGCAAATGCTCTTCTATACCCTAAAGTAGCATTTTGGTTTTTAAAACAGGTACTTCAGCCCAAGCCATGCCTGTCTTGTGTCAGTAAGGCTTTAGCTGCCTGCTGGTGTCTGGTTTGAGGTAGGTGGGTATGAGATCTGCTCAGCCCACAGCAACTGCCTCAGAAGACCAGAGTTTGTGAGATTTCTCCCCCTTTTTGTGAGGAGTTTCCAGGATCCAAAGCAAAGCCCAAAGGCTGCAGGATTGGGATTTTTTTGGTTTTTTTTTCAGCCTTGTTGCTCCAAAGACAAGGCAAAGGGCCCAGAAAGTGCATCTCCCCTAAGACCAGATATCAAGGAAAATCTGATTCCTCTACATTCTAAGCTGTTTGTGCTGCCTATTCTCAGGGCTTGCCCCTTTTGAAAAACATTCCCTACTGCTTGTCTTATTCACAGGAAGTTCAGAGCTTTCCAATTAGACTGGTCTTTGCATCAAGAAATTTTACATTTCCCACAGCAAGTTTACACTTTCAGAGAAGAACCCCAGCTCTTCATCTGGGGCTCTTTTTTTAAGTGGAGATATATGACACTGCATCCCCATCATATCACTTAGTGCTTTTGCCTTGCTTGGGACTGATCTGGCATTTTTCTAGGCCAAGGTAGCAAAATATTTTTATTTACTCTGAGTATATCTTGCTCCCCAACATTTTGATTTTTCTGATGAGCTTTGTGGTTCTGAATTTTTAAATTTTATCCCTAACTGTATGGATATTTGGAGATAGCTGCTGGATTAATTTTGTTCTAGTGCAGCTGTAGGGAATAAGTGCACAAATCCAGGCTTCTGTGCTTAACATGCCATTGCCAGAACTTCATACCACTGTTTGTGTTCAGTTCCACACCGAGGGAAGCATCTTTGGTGGAAAACACTTTATGTGTATGGATGGTGAGCTGCAGGCAAAATTAGGAGTTGGTATCTGCTGGCTTCTTGAGAGTGAAATATGTTAGTGAAAATATTCTTTCTGGAAGAAATTCTGACTAGCATGTTTTTTAAAAATTCTTTTTCAGCTTGTGTAGTAAGTCCTACTACACCCCTGTTCTGTTTCTTCTCCTCTGCAAACACCCTTTTAATGTTAGCCCTCTCTTCATACACCGCACAATCCCCTCTGGATTGCACTCTATTAAATATTGCAGCAGCATACTTTCTTGACTTTGCTGATGTTAAAAAAGAAAGAGTTTGTTCTAGTTTGGCTTTTTTTTTCCTGTTTATTTCTGTGAGTGTTCTGCTTTAAGCATACTTTGTAGAGCTTCTGCCTGGAGCCTGCCTACAACTGAAGCAGGTATTTCAGGGGTCAGCTGTCAGCTGGCTGGTTGCAAAGGTGGTGAGGTCTGAAGGAAGCTCCAGCAAGCAGGAGAAGAAAGAAGTGGTGTCTTGCTGATGTGCATAACAGCACTGAGGGACACACTTTCCCAAAATCAAATTCTGTGGGGGCACTGTGGTCTGCTGTCAAAAATGTTTACAGAATTAATTTGACTGTCTCGTGGGGGGCAAGGAGGGAACCCTTCCACATCTCCACTTTCCCCCGTGCTCATTCTCCTGATGCAGCTCCCCTGATGTGGCACATTTGTTTATTGCAATAGTGCTGAAGGAAGCCAGGTCACAGGGGCTCTGGGATTGTACAGACACAACACAAAACCTTTCCCAAAGGTTTTATTCATTAAGCAAGCATTAGTCTCTTTCTCATCTTCTCTCAGCTTTTGGGGCCGTTGGCATTTTGGCAAGCCTGCAGCTCTCTGAACATGCTTGCTGTCAGTCCTCTTTAAAATATTTGTACTACAGTTTCATTTGAAAATTCTATATGGAAAATGACTGAGTTTTTAATTTATATATACAAGAGGATAACTTCTGAGATAGTTTTAATGAGAGAAGTCTTTGCTCAGAACGCAGTTTGGAATGGGGTCATAGGTGTAATCCTTTGTAAAAGGAAAATGAGGAATGGTCTGTTTGTGACATGCTCACAGCACAAGTGGAGATTGTTATCTCGTTTGGATCATGTTGATGGGGAGCAGGGGGCTGGGGAGAAGTGAAATTTAGCCACTGAATAAAGATGGCCTTGGTCTGCAAGAAGCACTTTTGCTAACAAGTTTGTGAGTGCTCACAGTTTCCATTTTCATACCTTCTGCACTTATTTCTATGCCACGCCCCTAAACTGATCAATGCTTTGTGTCAGACAGGCTGAGAGTCCATCAGGATCTGTTTCAATCCCTCAGGTAAATCCTGAGGAGGACTTTTGTTCCCCAACACCCCTCCTAGGCCAGATGAAATTAGGGAACATAATCTGTCTGTTTCTCTGGACGCTATCATCAGCTGCCCTGGTATTTTTGTAGCTTCAAGTGTTTGGCTGGGGGTTTGCAAGGTTTTGGTGGGTTTTTTTTTCATTATTAAACACCACTGGGGTTTTTCTTGCTGGCACACAAAGGTTGATGCTCAGCTGACTGTGGGGAGAAGCTGCTTAAAAATCAATTAACTTTTGTACCACTGTTGAAATCAATAGGGCAGTCTCAGCCTGCAGCACAGGGAAGTTTTCCTTATGGTTAAAAAAAGGTAGGGAGTAATAATTATTTCAAAATAAATCAGTTTCTGTTTCCAGCTAACAAAGGTGGCTTTTTAAAAAAGCATTCCTTGTACTGCTCTGAACTGGTGACTGTGATACTAAATAGAAACATTTATTTAAATGTTATTTAAATAATAATTGCTAAAACTCTTTCTATCTCTATCTCATTTCTGCAAATAAAACATCTTCATTTTTAATGAAATGCTGTCTACACACACCAATTTACAGCCAAATATTCCTTATTTTTCACAGTTATTAAGACAAAGGAGTACATTTGTGACATTATTAAAGCATCATCAACAAATTAGTTACCTTATCTGTTCTCTATCTGCATAATCCCCATACCCCTGTCACCATGTTTACAAATCCAAATGAATATTATGCAGCCCAGATCTAATTAATTTTGGATTAGTCTTCCAGACACATGTAGTCCTGATCAAAATAATCTGTATTCTCTCTTTTTTTGATCCCTGGAGTGTTCTGTTTGTCAGGGGAGGTGCTGGAGCACGAATATCAACAAGCAGGTTAATCCTTGGGCTGTCACTTTCTCACAGATCTGCAGCATCCTGTGTTTTGTTGCTGGAAACCTCAGAGATCCAGGGGATGTCAGAGAGCAAATGAGTGTTATGTGGGGCTTAGGGCAGATTGAGATCTGACTAGACATTTAAGCAATCCAGCATGGTGTGTAATGAAAATAGTCTGCTGCAATGGGTTTTCAAAAAGATCTGGTATCCTGTCGTGCTCTTCTTTAAGGGAAAGAGCCAACTGGAAGATATATTTGAAAGGAAAGCTGGGCTGCTATAGATTTCAAAGTGGGTAATGATAAATTTAGGTGATAGTGATTGGGTGTTTTATTTGGTTTTATGCATCCTTTGACAGGGCAGCTGTCTGGGACTTCTGTTCCATGCTCATGGCACAATCAAAAAGGTTTAAATGGAAAAATAAGCTTCTCCCATCCAAGCTTTCATGGTAACTGAAGGGAAAAAAGTGAAAATATCATGCATTCAAATAATTAAATGCATTCATTAAATCTAGTAATTAATTTACTATAGCATCAGTTCATCTCCCAAAATAGATGGTCTGCAAAGAACTTCCCTTGGAAAGCTTTTATTCGAAACAGAAACTCAATTCCTTTTTCCTTTTCCCAGAAATGGTTGTAACCAAAGGTGGGGAGAGAATGGCTCGAGAATTACTGTTTTTCAGTGAATGCAGGTAAAGTCTGGTTGGGTTTTTCTTTCTGTTTTCCCCTCAAACCAGGCTCATTGTCACCTCACCATGCTCCCTCAGAGTGCAGAGCTCTTCCTCTTTGACTTGGGGTCACCCAGTGGGTCACAGCTTCTGGCATGAGCTTGGTGCCAGCTCATAGAGAGCCAATGTCAGTGATTAAATGGCTTTTCCCTCCTCTGTGCCCCGAGGTGCCAAGTTCCTAGATCAATGTCAGGCTTTAAACCATTGTCCCAGTAACACAGAATTTGCTATGACAAGGAAGCTTTATTTATGTATCACTGCAAACACCATTGAGCTGCCTTTTCTTCCGTGCCTCTTTTTAATGAGTTATTCTCCAAGGCTGGAGACTGACTGATTAAGCTGGTGTTACAGAGAGCTTTGATTGGAGATATGCCAGAGCTTGTGTCAAGTGAGTCACTGCAGATCTTTCTCTCTGTGTTTCAGTTAAGCTCAACTTTTGTTAAATATATAGAAGCACCTAGTAGCTGAGAAGTTTTACCATCCTAAAATAAAAATCCTATACTTTTCCTACAAGGAGAGTTAGAGTAGCTGCAGCAATTTTTGGTAAATGCATATAAATCTGCATCTACTTATAGGCTGCCAAAAATGAGGAAGGACCAGAGATGCTGAAATAAATTTTTGGTGAAAATTTGGCTCTAAGGCTCAGCTGCTGCAAGTACTTAAGCACGGGTTTAATTCAGTGTGTGTGATCAGCAGTACTGTGAGTTTAACAGAGGTGTTAGCATAAGGTGAAATAAAAATTGTGTAAATTCTGCTGAGAGAGGGGTTTATTTGTGAGCCTCAGCATAAATAGGATAAATCTGGTAATATACAAAAGAAGGTGTGCCTCAGAGTTGTTACATGATGAAGCTGGGTTTAGATTATTTTCTTCCTTTGAGTGAAATCTACAATCAGTCTCTGAACTGCAACAGTTAGAAAGGACAGGGGCAAACAAGGCTTCAAAGTCAGTCTAGAAAAAAAAAGGTGCCAAAAATAATGAATATTAGATATAATATATATTGTATATATTATATAATATATAGTATTATATATTATATAATACTATGTTATATATTAAATAGATATTATACCATATGTATATTATAATAATATATTATAATTATATATTATAAATAATATATTAAACTGATGTCTTTAGTGCTTATTTCTTATTCTGCCTGCCTCATCAGTTATCATTGGATACAATGGCTGAAAAAATTGTTTGGGACTGTAATAGTTTTATGTATTGCCTTCTGCTCCTCCCTGATGTCAAATGTTCAAAACCAGCCATTTCTTAGGGCCTTTGCACAACAAGGTGTGCAGATATTTGAATTAATGTGATGATACTTGGACTTCCTGGTGTTCAGATTATCTTGGTGGTCTTTAACAACAACTTGTCAAGAGTCAGATCTGTTGTGCTAGACACCATATGGTTACTTTCCTCTGTGATTTTCAATTTCTCACTAAAGAACTGTGAAAAACATATTTTACCCCTTTAAACTGACTGTATCAATGCGGCTATCTGATTAAAGCTTAATTTTAGGCAAAAAAATAACAAAAACACGAAGGAAATTAATGAGAGGCATTAACATTAAGTGTTAACTGGCAAATATGCACAAAAGGCAGAACAGGAAGGAAAAAAAGGCAGCAGATATTGATGTTATGACAATTCCTCTTTTAGATTGAAAAAACAACCCCTGGAAAAGATTAATTACCTTGTTAAGTAGTGCAACTTTTAGTAGCTAAAAAACCCAGAGGGCTCAATTCATCTTTGTATTTTGTCTTCAGAAGTGAGTGTCAAATGATGATGCAAGATAGGAAACACTGATGGATGGGAATGAGTCCTATTTCTGAATTATTATGGTGCTCTAAATCTGTACTGTTCTTCTGACCTTGGAGTAACATCAGCTGGTGGCAGCTGAGGATTTGGTCCCTTGTTGAAGATGAACTTATACAACCTTTCTCAAGAGAACAATCAGCATTATTTTGTGTAAGAAAATGAAGAAAAATCTGAAATCCAGACAGGGAGGTAAATTAAATCTCTTGTGTAGAGAACAGAAAGATAAACTAATGTTTCCTGATGGGAAGGAACATGTGCTGCTTCATGTAAAAAAAGAGGAGTCACATTCCCCCACATAACAGAATATGTATTTAACCAATCTTTTGACAGACATTAACAGCAGAATTTGCCTAATTTGGCTTAGGTTTTTTTACAGGAATGCAGATGACTCCGGGTCAAATACTGCTTGAGTCAGGGAAAACCCAAGTGGTGGTGATGGACATTGTGTAGCTTTATTTCTGAGTGGGTAGGAGGCCTGTACCCTCAGAAAGAAGGACATTCTGAATTTACAAAAACTTCCACAGCCCCACATGTGGCACAGAGCCTGACTGGTCATGATTTAATCACAATTAAATAATCAGCTAATCTCTGTTATAATTGAATGCCATGTACCACGATTGAGCTTCATGAAGAATGTCCAAAACAGAAGTGGAGGGATGCTTGGGAGAAGGCTTCTTTCATATTCTTCCATAACACATAAACTTAAACAACACTTTTTAATATTATAGGGAGCTCAAGCAGCCGTTCAGCACAAGGGAGGACAAGTCTTTTTGAGTGGTCCTGTGAGAGTGTAACTTGCTCTTCCTGTCTAACCAGGGAAGGATGAAAAGACAGTAACATCAAAATATCCCAGTCCCTGATGAATCTCTGTCATTGGTTATACTGGACAGATATGCACTTTTTTTATTTTGCAGTAATAATAAAATGTGCTGGGATTGCAGAAGGCTTACAGCTGCTGCTCTCATGAGCAACTTCGGGCTCCTTTGAAGCAGTTCATCGCCACACCAGAGGAGGTTCCTCCTCCCCTGCACTGCTGCATTCCTGTCACAATGTTCTACAAAGACTGTCTCTCTCCCCTTCCTCTGAACTGCACAGGGACATTAGCATGAAAACGAGGACTTTGTTCCTTAAGTGTTCATCCATTCCTCCAGCTTATCCTCCCACCTGAAGTTCTCATCTGTGCCATCAATGAGTTTCCCTGGAAATTGGTTTGATGAGGCTGCTGAAGTGCAATCCACTTATGTATTATATGCAATAATCTCTCCATAATTATAGACCTCCCTTTACTATTATGACATCTTTTAACACTTTTGAAGTTCCCTCAGTCTCATAATTCAGCTTCATTGACCAGAAAACAAAGAAACCCACCAGCTGCAGAGTTAAAATCATGATGCTGTTGGCTTTAATCTCTCTTTAATCATTAAAATATAAATTAGCACTTGTACTTATTACTTCCCAAGCAGATTTCTCTTCTGGATTTCTTTCATACTCTGCTCACAACTGCCACCTGCTTTTTCTGGTGGCCTGCCTTGCACCAGGGAGGAGATTCCTTCCCAGGGTTTGTCAAGAACAAGGCTCAGGGGCCTTAACAGCAAAAAATCATAGTACAGGAGAGGAGCTGAGCAAGTGCAGAAGAGAAGGTCAAGGCTGTGGACATCTCTGCCATAAGGACACCCCTTTAGTACATCCATTTTTAGCTTCTAACCCTCGAGATAAGAAGTTTCTGAAGCCTCTTTGGGGCAGTGCTGAAGTTTTTAGCCAAAACTGGATGCATGGTACACACCACTTCTGCTAAACTTCCTTGCATATCATCTGATGGGGCTCAAGATTGTTTTGGTTTTATAGAAGTTTTATCTAAGTGAAAATCTGCTTTATTTTTAATGCAGTGAAGTGTGTAAACACATGCTGCTTGTCCACAGTTAGTCTTTGCCTGAGGTCCTACACCAGTAGTAGATTTTCTGCTCACAGCTGCATCTCCATCCCAGCCAAGAGCAACTCTGGAGGAAAGGATGTGTTATCTTCTAATGGGATGGGACATTTCAAACATCAGGGTTTGGTACACAGCTCTTAAGGCTCGCAACTGCGTGTGTGGAAGAGTTTTAGTGTCACATACACAGCTCTGGGTAAAAAGAATGATTTGCTGAGCTGTGAGAAAGGCTGAAGCAATAGAAAAATCATGCAGCACACCCAACTTAATTGTGTCCCTTATGGAATACATAAATGATGTGCAAAGGGATGATCCTAATTAAGAAAGGCTCAACCTGTTGGTAAAATCTTAGAAAATTTCTGTTCTTCCTTATTATCTGAGCTTCTTTCTTTGTTTCCTAAATGTACAAGATGAAATATAAAGCTTAAATCAGGGAAAGAGATACTGTGTCTGGGTTTTGTGTATTCATGATATTTTCCACAAACTTTGAACATGATATGGTTTGGTCCATGGCCAGTTCTTAAAACAAAGCCCTTTTTATTATTATTGTTTTTTAAAAAAGAAGTCTATCATCTCTACTATTGCTCAGGCTATATGAATTAGACATGTGAAGCTGTGGCTCCATTGAAAACAGATTTTTTTCTACAATAAATGCTGGGGAAGCAGTTTTGTTCTCTGCCAGAATGAGATAGTTATAACATCTCTGAAAATAATCTTCCTAATTCTGACAATACTACAAAAATCCTGGTTTGTTTTACCACTCATAAAAACTGGCTATACATAATTTGTGATGTCTTAAAAGGATATCCAGGGCTCTATTTATCTTTCACTTCAATAAGCAGAGAATTGGAAAAGAACAACAGAAAGAAGCAACAGATGTGCTTGGGTATTTGAGCATAACCCCATTAGGGAAGACTCAGTGTGGTTTATTGGAATTTCAGTCCTGTAAAGCCAAGCACATGTGACTTTGTGGGGAACCCCAGATTTGTCTGATACAACAGGAACATCATTCAAAGTGGCACAGCTCTGTGCCTGGCAGCAAAATGATCTGCTAAAGGCAAGCAAAAAATACAAGGAGTAGGTGGAGGCAGAAGGTCCCTGAGCAACAACCACAGAATTGTAGGATTGTGCTTGGAGTTCCACACGACTGAGAAAGGCCCAGCTCCATTTTATTTGCACCCTCCTGTAAGACATTTATTCATATTGATACTCTTCTGTGCTTAGCAATCCTCCCCAATAATCAAAATTTGGGGTCTCAAGCAGAAAGTAATGTTGCCATCATCAGCCCTACTGTCGTTCCTGCTCTCAGCCCACCCTCCCTTAAAGGGAGTTCATGCCATACAAGAAAAATTGTTCTGCAAGAGCAGCACACCTGCTTAGTTCTACTTGGAGGATACTTTTCCTTTCTTTTCTTAAGGCACTGCAGGTATTGTTTCAGACACTGGGATGTTGGAATACTTCCCAGTAACATCTAAAAATATTGAATTGCCAAGACTGTGGTGGTGCCTTTGAAAGAAGCAAGTGGAAATGGGCTTGACCATTGCCAAGGGTTTAAGTGACATTTGATGAGGTGTGGATTCTTCTGTTCCAGACAGCTTTTGTGTAGATATTTCAAATAACTAATCATAAAAAGTCCCCCAAAAAACCACAAATAAACAAAAAGCAAGCTAACCAAAAAAAAAAAAAAAAAAAAAGTAAATGCAGAGACTTCCTTGTACACAGGCTTGTATTTCAGTTTAAATTAATTTTATTTCACACTTTATATTCTTTTGTTTTCAATGTTAATTTTTCTTTGTCCTTTAAGTAGCTTATTTGTCTGTAAATACTAAATAAGAGGGATGCTGCATGCTGCCAGGTAGGACAGTTTCACAGTTACTTGAGTCATATATACCATTTTTGTACTGCATATATTGAGAATAAATGAGGTGTCACTGAGGTTTATGTTCTATATGTTTAGTAAAAGCTACATAATGCAAAAAGGTCAGTCTCTAAGAAATGGTCAATAAATAGGATATTATTATTTGAAAATACCAGGGCATGTTTTGAATTTGAAGCTTAACTTGAATGGCTTTCAATGTGTTATGAAATTGTTGGTTACATAGGCTGTTTAATAACTTAATTCAGTTAATTCACTGAATAGTGAGCCATTGGTGAATAATTCTGTGTTCAGTCAGTTTTCCACAGTAAAATGAGGATGCAACAGAGGAAATTAAGCACTGACAGCAGGTGGGTGGATATCATTCCCTGAATTCAACATTGACTCCTACATAGGAAGGGATGTTCCTATCTAACTCCAAGGATTAAAATGTTCCCATTCAGCTCTAATCAGCTTTGACAAGTGTCTGTAAACCCTTTTACTTCCACAGAAGTATGGAGGAGAGAGTTTTTAAACAACTGACAACCAATCTTTTCAATCTGAGAGGAGCTATCAAGTGGGTGTATTTGTTGTGTGTGAATGTGTGATTTATACCTAAAATATGAATCAAAACACACAGGCTTGGGTAAGATGGAGGGACTTTTCAAAGCATTTTGTGGGGATTTCTTGGTTAACAAGAAATTAATTTACCATTCTGCATTTCTTGCAGCTGTCTGTAGTAAGTGATTTATAAGAAAGGATTGTTAAGGTTTGATTTAGAGCAAAGCCAGGTGCTGAAGTAAATTAACTTTATAACAGATATTTCTGTTAGCATTGAAGAGAACTCTGCAATAACATAACTCCATGCCCACCTAGATCTGTTAGAACCTACTTAAAGACTCTCAAGCAAAATCCTAGGCTCTGATTCCCTTTTGTGTTCTCCCTTCCCAGCCATGCAAGAGGGAAAATTAGGTACAAGAGGGAGCAGGTGGTGCAGCAAATTAACCATACACTTGTGGAGAACAATGTAGGGAGAAGCAATTAATTCCATATATTGAAGAGTATTATTCCTTCCACTAATCTTCTCAGGTCTCACTATGAATAAGAAAAGAAGGATGATGGGCAGATATTTCTAATGTCATGAAAATATACACCTGGTTTACAATTTAAATTGTCTTGTCATAAAGGCTAAAGCCATCTAAATTCCAGGTTTAGGAAAGCATTAACTGTTCCTCCTTAGAAAGTACATTAATGTATAATAATATATATAATATATCCCTCATTAGAGGTCTTGGGGACTGGCTCTGGATTTGATTATCAATTCAAGGCTATATCACATCCATGATCTTTTTTTTTTTTTTCCTTTTTTCTACCCTTTGAGCTCTGTGACTAAATTGTGGTAAAATAAGGATTCCTACTATTTATTTCACTAATTTTTATGTCCATCATAATGGTTATAGCAGTTGTTAAATCAGAGATTGAAACAGGGAGGCTTTAGAGCATAATTTTCCTCTGTTATATTACTTAAATGGGGACCAGTTTTGCTGTCTGTTTATTATGGGAGCAGAGAGATGAAGTTTTTATTTGCGTACAGGATTGGCAGAATCCTTTTTTGTCAGTGCTGTGTCCTTACCAGAGCTCACCTCAATTTTCTGAAGCAGGCCTGGAAGCTAAGGGGTCCCCTTACGAATCTAAAAAAAAAAAAAAAAATCACCCTGGTGATGAATAAGCAGTGGTGAAATGTATATTTTTTGGAGTATTTTAGACCATGTTTGGGTGTCCTCTGAGAGAACAGGGGAAGGAGAGTGACTCCTAATTCAATTGTGAGTTTATGGACTGTGAGCAGAAACTGCTGTGTGGAACGGCGTGCTTTGTATTCCAGAGGGGTGGGATTACTCAGGGATCATTTTCAGTCCTCGAGGCTCTTAAAAATCACTGGAAGACTTTCTGTAACGAGGGAGCATTTCACCCAGGAGTGAGTGAGAGGGGAGTGAGGTCACTCAGAGTCATGTAGCTCACCAAAAGGCCAGGAGACAAAGCTCCAAATCTCTATGGAGAAACGAGTGTGTGCTTGCCTCAAGTGTTTATGTGGAAATCCTTTGCCTTGGATCAAATGTTTCTCTTGGAGCCACTGGACCCCCAGAGGCAGCCTCCAAGAAATAAGGTTGGAAGGGTTACATCCACTTGGCCTGCCAAAGCTGCTTGAGTCAGACATTTGGGTTTGTCACTTCCCTCTCTTATGTAAAGTCTGGGCTGCTCAGTGGGGTTTGCTGGTCAGACTGAGGAGGTTGGTGGTGCTGAGCTCCCTTTCCTGGCTGCTCTGGAGGGGATCTGGTGCTCAGGGTAAGTACAGCAGACTCCAGCTCCCAGACAATGAGCTGGAACCCCAGAGGCAGCTGGAAGGAGAATGGATAATGTCTCCAGAAGATGCTGATGTTGAATGACGGAATACGCAATAAATTTGTAGACCAAGCCCAACAGGGAAAAAAAGATGAAATTAATAATTTCAAACTTTGCCAGGCCACTCTAGTTCCCACCAGAGTTTTATCTTGGTTTTTGTTTTTTATGTTCTTTATTCATTACCTCACGTAACATAATACAATAAGCTTTTCCACCAAAGGCTGGATTACCCATTTTGTCCAAACAATAGCCCAGGTGTTACCAAAAAAAGAAGCAACATGATAATAATCCAGGAAAAGTTGAAATTACTAAATATGAATCAAATTGGGACTTTTACCCATTTTGTATATTGTATATTTTTTATCTCTTACATCAGATTGTCTCATGGTATTTTCCACCCTCTTCAAAGTTCTTGCTGTACTTAACCTGTCTTGAGGAAGGTGTTTTTCTAATTAAAAAGGCTTTTGTAAAGTACAGAACACAGTTACAGTTCTGATTGTTCTTCAAGATAAATATATTCATTTAGCCCAGCCTTTTTGGAAAACAACAGATGTAAACTTCCATAGGTGACCCAACTAACCCCAGCACCGGCCAGACAGGTATTTCAAAATCATCCATGATATTTAAACACTAGATTATTTGATGTCCTGGAAAATGTTGATACTTATTTTCTTGCCTTTCTCTGAATCTTTTGGACTCATTTGGGCATGAAAGCTGAAATTGTAATATTTTCAAAAAGCCTTATTCTAATCGTTGCCCACCAGAAAGGGAGGGCTTTCAAATAACGTTGGACATGGAAACATTGTTAGCCAAGGTGATGGGTGACAAAGCAGCTGCCACAACTTGTCTAATTAAAGGGCATTTTCCTAGCTCTGCTCACATCTTTGGGATTAAGCATGACTGAAGTTGGCTTTGGAAACCACCCTCCTTGCCTGCACAATGGGGAGGCACCCAGGACCTCCCGGAGCTGAGTGCACTGACAGCATGGCACAGGGCAGGGATAAATCCCTCCTGTTTATGTCTGGCCATTAAACCTGAGTCTAAGGTCATGTGCAGCAGGAGAGTTACCTCATTTCCCCTCCTGAGAGGATACAGTTGTGGAGATTTGCATGGCTGTTTCTTAAGCTTTAGCCTTCACGTGGGTGGGTTGTAGGGTCAGCTGAGGCCCTCGGCTGAATGTCACTGTCTGTGTGGGTTCTGTCCCTTCTCTGCACAAGAGAGAAGCCCCTGACAATTTAGGGAGTGAGGGATGTAGCAGGAGCCAAGGCCACGGCAGTGATCTGTGCAGCTCAACATCGGCTTTCACCCCTTCCCTCTCTCATCTACCGTAATAACAATTTATGGCTACCCATGTTGGGCATTAGCTTCAGTTATCAAATTAGTTATCAAAATAATGCAATTCAGCCAAAGTGGGAACTGAGACAGCCCTCACTGCCACTCTTATGCTGTAAAATTCCAAGCTCACTGCCAGCTGCCTGGCAAGTCAGGCCAACAGGTCCATCCCAGCCTGGAGCTAATTTTGCACATATGCAGGAGGGTGCTCGTGCACAGGAACAGTGCAGCTCTGCCCAGAACCACCCAGAGAGGCTGAGACAGTGGAGCCTCAGCATTGTAATAGCTCTGTGTGCTGTTAGACCTCAACATGTTGTTATACCCAGGAGAAGGCAACTTTAATTTTCATATTGAATAGCAATGCTCGAAGCTCAACATATTGCTTTGAATCAAAGCAGCCCAAACTTGAAAGCATTTATAAAGTGGAAACAGGTGTAGTCAGCTGTTTAAATACTTTGCAAGTTGTTTGACACATTACCACAGTAGTTTGATTCACATTTGAAAGTTAGGCATTTGCATAAGCAGAGTGAGATCATAAATCATTTTGGACAGCGTATTATTATTGTGTTAGTTCCTGGGGATTGATGGAAACAAGTAGCTGGAACAAAGCAATGCAAGCCTATTCTGAACATATATATACATGTTTATGATTAGCATTAAAACAAAGAAAGTAATAGAAAATAATTTTTCATAAATAATAAAAATCAGATGAGGTTTATTTTCAGCTGCATTTTTTCTATTCCTCCTTTTAGTAAGATTGGAGTTGTTGAGTGGAAATAGCTCAAATGACTGTTTAAATAAAATGTCAATCAGGCACCTAAATTCCATGTAAAAGGGAGCTCAGGCACTGTATTTGCAGGATTGAATTCCAGATGCTTCTGAGGACTCTAGATCGTGTGTTATCTGCTCTTCCTTCTGTCTTCTGAATAATTGTTGCATGCCATGGCCCATGATCTTTGTTTCCCTAGAAATTCATACTACTCCATATTTTATGACATGTTGTAAAATGGATGAAAATATTAATCTTCTAAAAAAGAAGTTAATTTAATAGAGGAAGAAGGGAGAGAGCCAGGCTTTATGTTACACTTGTTTGATGAATGTTCTATATTTCATCCTCATGCACTGGAGCCAAGAGAGAGTAACTTGTCTCTTTGCATAAACATATGGTGGCTTTGTTTGGAGGCAGATTTGTGACAGCAGTGAGTGAGTGACTTCCCAGGCTCAGACAGTTGTCATATTCCTGGGTAGCAGAGCTGCCAAAGAGCATGAATATTAACATAGCAATTCAAATTCCCTGTAACACCAGAGCACTGGATTTACAAACTGCTTCTCCTAAGTTGAGTGTCACTACACTTATTTGCTATTGGGGGGGGGGGGTCCTGTTCATTTGTTTGGGGCTTTTTGCTTGTTATTTTTACAGTTTTTGGTAGTCTTTATTTTGAAGCCAACATATACAATAGAAACTGATTGCCTTTGATCCAAAGTAGTCAAAGATACTGGATTTCAGCAACTGCAGTCTCTTTCTGGGGAATAGATCTGTTTATGTAGTTTGTTGATGGGAAGTGACGTGTATTTCCTCAATAGATAATAAATATGGGATGCTGTGAAATAGAAAGCAAAAGGAACATCATCTCTGTCTTCCCCTTGACAAAATCCATCAGACAGATCCACTCTTGCTTCCTGAAAGTAGGCAAGAGAGGGAAAATACTGAACAAGACAGTCCTGAACTATGAGTTCATACTAAGGATTTTATGGAGAAGGCAGATTGTAGATAAGAGTCTAAAAAGACCATGGCGTGCTGAGAAACATTTGTTGAAACACATTAAAGGAAAACCAGAATGTTTTGTTATTAAACAAAACATTCGTGTTTTGTAGCCAATAAAACAATCGGGCAATTGAGGTCAGATCTAAAGAAAGCCAACTCCTCCATTTCTTGAAAACCAGCAAAAATTTACAAGGAAAACACCATCAGGATCAGAACAGCTTTATTATACTGAAAAGGAAGAGGGGAAAGGGCACACCGATAAAAATTGGTCTTTCTGTGCTCAGTTGAGTTCTCTGCTTGGCATTGGAGGTGCCAAGAGCCACCACCCAGAGAGACACAGCAGATCAAACTTGATTATTACTCTCAAACTTGCTAGTTAGATTTAAAAATAGAGGATTTCCCAGGAAAGTTGAGAGTAAAACAAAGAACGCCAACTCAACAGATAACTCTTATGTGTGTTAACTATTTGTAAGTGTTATTTGCTGAAATTTTGGTGCTGTCTACTCCAAATCCCATTTTTTTTCCACAGGACTTTACAATTGGATGTGAGGGGCAAAATTCTCTGCTTCTAACCTCCATGCATCAAATCTTATTTAAATGCAAATAGTAACCTTAAATTCTTTCTCCCAATTTAGTTTTGCAACCTGAGAATACCAAAAGGTCTCGCTGAAGTGATTTTTTTTCTATCAGTCTGACATTTGTAGAACCATATCCAAATCAACATGTGTAATAAATAATAAACTGAGCATTTTTTGGTAATATAAATATCGTTGAACATATAAATTAGCAAGCTGGTAGAGAAGACAAATGTGATAGCAAAAGATGGCAAAAAGCTCTGTTGTCATATTTCAGATTATTTTGCTCCCAATGTGATGAGGTTATTGTAACCCAAAGCTGACAATGAAGCTGTCCAAGCAAAGCATAAAAAGATCATGATTTGTGTTATATAAATACGTAGATGCTGAGTCAAAAGTAGAAGGATCAGTCAGTGACAAAGTTTTCATTTCTGGATGTACTTCCACAAACTCTTCAAGTCCTTGATGTATTTAGAAAGCAGCCAACTGTTAATACAGGGAGAAAGTGCCCTGTGGAAAACAAAGCAAAAATATAATTCTTATTTTTGATACACCAAGCCACTTAAGCACGTGTTCCATCTCATAATCTGGTTAGCAAAGCGTTGAGGCATTTATTTCAGCGTTCCCTATGGTACTACTTAAAAATTAATTCAACAAGCTGTTGAGCAATCTTGCTTCATCCAGTAAAACACTCAAGCATGAGCAAAGTAAAATTCTGTTACAGATTTTTATTGTCCCAGTCATTTTTTCCTAGCCCATTTTTATGCATACATTTGCTCTTTGCTTGGGATCAGAGGATGGATTTGCTTTTGTATTAATTGCAGACTTTATCCTGAAATATGGAGTAAAGTGATCATAAAGAATCACATGTGAATGAGCAATAGCAGCAGAAGGGAAGTTTTTATTTAAGGTAAAATTTGGACTGGTATTCAGACTGACATGAGATCAGCTCTGCAGTTCTTAGCTTTCTTCTTAATACAACGATGTAAAGAATATTGCTCTTGTTTCTTGAGTTTTTACTTTTCCTATAGTCCATATTTTTGATATAGTATTCATTTTTTTTGATGAGGATTTGGGGTTGAATATAAGGACATACACTAAATTATGGGAGTAGAGTGCTTTGGATAGCACTGGATACCTCCAGTATCACTAAACAAAAGTAACATTGCTGAATGGAAATTCACTTCATCTTATCAGGATGTTTTGGAGGCCAACAACATAAATAAGATCAAAAAAGGATTAGGCAAACCCACAAAGGAGTCATGAGCTATTAAACACAACCAGGTCATTGAGAGGCATTCCTAATCTGCTTCTCAAGGATGAGAAAGGAACACTGCATTTGCTTTGATTATTCAATATTTCCCTTAAATATTCACTGATGATCATTGTGACAAGGAAGATGGGTTTCTGTGCTGCATCTCTTCTCCTCATACACTCCGATGCCTTCACAGGAAAACCTGGCAGATCTCCCCAATGGAAAAGCAATTTATTTTCTTAACACTTGTGATTGTGGAGGAATAATTTGCCAGAGGTAAGAGGATAGAGAAGTCTCCTTGAAGAATCCAGAGAAGACATAGAAATGTTCTCTAGAGCGTGTTCTGATCCTGTTCTCCTCATCCAAAACATTTTACTTAAACTTTTGCCTCTACTACTTTTGATTTTCTCAGCCAGTTCCCCCAGCTGTCCGCTCCAATAGTTACACCTCCACAGGTGATACCTAAAAAGGGTAATGTGCATGTCAGTCTGTTGTTTCTTCTGGAGGAAACTGTCCTGTACTTGCCTATAGGCAAATATATCCCTTATTTTAATTAATAATTTCCCAAACAATTGAACAAAATAGAGATCCAGGAATAAATAAAAAAGTCTGGTTTAGATGTTTTTTCCTCTTAGCCAATGATCAAATGTGTTTATGATCTTGGGGCCAATGATAAGTCCTAGGTATTATTGATCATTGTGAATTTCACATTAGAAAATAACTTCTAGTTTTATCTCTAAACAAAAAGAGAATGAAGGTGTCCTTCTTCTACAGCCACAGCCAGGCAACACAGTCATTAATATCTTCTTTTGACCATTAAAAAAAATGACCTTTTTTTTTCCCTACAAATCTATCTTATAGTGAAAAATAGAGATAGATTCAGCTGAAACCTTACAGGTTTTCATTTACAATATGGATACTGGCAGTCTGTGATTTGATTCAGGTTGCATGTGTTGACTGACCCTTACACAGACAGTAATTACAATCATTGGGCAGTAACTCCCTGGCAATTATTTCCTGTGCTGTGTGAGCTGACTTGTGTCATCTGAGACAGAATATCCACAGAATTTGTAGTGAAGGTTCTGCTTTCCACAGCAGCCATCAGGCAGGTCGTGGGCATGAACAACACTGATTTGAGATGTTGTAGGCACTCGGCACTGGGAGCTTAAACACTTGGGGATCTGGTGGAAAAAATAGCTCTTTAAACATCTTAAATTTGATTGACCCTCTACAAAGGACTGTCTTGCTATCACAAAAGTTAGCCACAGCTCTTTGAGGGCCAGAGGAGAAGGTTGGTCTCTCTAAAGCAATGCTTGTAATCATCTCTAGTTTGTGGGATGAGTCTTGCCTGTTCCTTTGAGAAGTTCAATTATGTGAAGATTACAGAAGTAGCTGTTGGATTTATTCCCAAGTGTCTTTGGTAATAATTTAAGGAGGAATGAGTGAAAAAATAATTTGAAGTCTGACATTAATCTTTGAATTTGTAGAAGAGCAATCGTTAGAAAATGCCCTACTGGTTTATTTTCCCAGTTCAATTCAGAATAGTTTTGAACAGGAGGTTATTCAGCACAGAGTTAGTACTTTCTTTTCTGTACAGCTGGCGTAAAATATTGCTGTCAAGAGTCAATTTGGGTTGGTAAATATTTTTCTCCTGGAGTCTTCCAGTATGTTTTTAAATTCGACAGAGCAGGCTGAAAAGCTGAATCTTGGAAAAAGAACTATTCCATGGACTTTGATTAACATCACTTGGTTGATGGATCAAAACCAGAATCTAAAATCAAACTTTTTTTTTCTTTAATACAGTGAAGCTAAGAGCTAAGTCTGTTTATAATGGTTTTTTACATTAAAATGAAAATGTTATATTCCATCTGTGTTTGCTAAAAGCCTTATGAAAGGAACTCAGTTTACAACAAGTTTATTCACATCAATATCATCAAATTCCATCTGTATGGTCTGATCTCGTCAAAATTATCCTATTTTAGGTTACTGTCTGTGTGACAATGGCATTCAGATCTAGTGCTCATGAACCTGACTCAAAACTAACCTATATCCTTAGGCAATCTCAGATCATGAGCATTAAATCTTTCCTAACTGCAAATTGTATTTCCTCCATTAATTTCCAGAATTTCCCAAGTTATCAATTACACAAAGCCAAACGTTCAATGCTGGAAAAGCCCAGTAGATTTAGATTTTAATTTCTCTTTGCTCTTTATCATTGTTCAGAGATAGTGCATGTGATTTACAGATGCTTAAAAATCCCAGGAAACTCTCAGGATACTGGGAATCACTCCTCCACAGTTTGCATGAAAGGCAAGGTGAGCACAAGGCTGGAACAAATCTGTGCTTTACTCTAACCGAGACAAGCAAGCAGCAACAGCTCAGGATAATACAAGTGTATTTTCCTCTGCTTTTCCAGATTAGAGGAGTCTGTGTGTACGAGCTGGGACAAAGAGGTTCTTTAGCTCAGCTGCTTTTAATGTGATGCAGTTGCCATACTGTGGTGTGCAGCAATGGGGAAAACCAGATTTGTATTTCCAATTACAAAACACGAGGCAAAAGGGCAGGCACACACAAAGCCTGGCTAGGACACACAGCAGAATATCACATGCCTTGCTCTTAAACCCTTGTTCCTAACAAGGGTTCCCATCAGAACCAAGATCTCTTTGAAGACTTGGAAAATTTCCTGTTAGGTTTGATGAAAAACAGAGCTTTGCATGAGTTATTTTCACAAGCAGAGCACAGGGCATGAGTCAAATTATTGGGCTCCCCTGGGCATGCTGAGACAATTGGGTTGCTGGATTCAGGGTGTCCTGAAGTGTGTGGGGAGGGCTCAGGCTGAGTTTGCTGATGCCACTGTCCTGTCCCCTTGGAGCTTTTGGCTTTTTTCCCCCTGGAGGGTAAGTGAAGGGGACAATAATAAATCTCAGTATGTTTGCTACTTAACTTTTGAGCATGAAAATCTAAACAGAAAGGCAGAGTTACTGCTACCTTTGTCTTGGCAAAATGTTTGAAGTCCACTTAGTTCATACAGAGGGTGCAAATGCCTGTGGTGTCCTTTTTGTACCTTCAGCCTTTAGATCGGGACTTTTTTAGTATTGGGAAGGTGTTCTTAGCTCGTGAAAGGAGGCACTCTTTGTACCTGTGTGGCTAAATGGAAACAAAGCCCGCACAATGGCTTTCAGGATGCTCTGCCTTAACGTTTTTCCATTGTTTTCTGGTAACTGCTTTTAATTACTCCCCCTTTGGGATGCACAGTGTGCTTAGCACAAGTGGTTTCCATTAGAAGGCATTTTACCAGGAGTGCCCACACAGGTGCTTTTTAATAACAGATAAGGGATCTTTGCAGACAACCCTGCAGACCTTCAAACTTGCCAGAGCATTATGGCAACAAATACTGGGAATCTAAATAAAAGGTTTTGTCACATTAGGGGAAAAAGAAGGGATTTATTCTGGAGTCTTGAGCAAAGTTCAGATGTTCATTTCCATGGTTTTACTGGGGGTAGAAGGATCAGGTTTGCTTTTTACCTAGTGTTTGCTTTTTACCTAGTGCTTGCAACCACTTGTATACAAATAACCAGCAATATTTCCAAAATCATTTCTATATGTATTTATGAATATTATTTTCATGGTGAAATGACACAGAATAGCCTCTGATCTACTCATGCTAAGTAACATTTTACTTGACAAATAGTCCTACTGAACTGTGAGGGAAAAAGTTGATTGAATACTAAGGTTTTGGAATCTGACCATAAATAAATGGTGACTTTTTTTTATTGCTTCCAATTTCTTATCTCTAAAGTTTCCTGGGGTAGATTCAAGATGTCCAGAATTAAGATCACTGCTCCTCAGTGTAAATTAAAAGTAAAATTAATTATGTCTGAATTTATTTCCCACAGCTTTAATGCTTTCAAGATGGTTTGCTCCACCTCACCCTCAGCTTCACCAAAGTCAGTGGAAAGAGGCCAGTGGTAAATATTGTCTAAGATTCCAAGAGGGAAACTTCCTGCACAGAAGATGACTGCTGCAGTTTTTAATTTAAGCTGCAGTTTTTCAAGACAGAGAGATATTTAGAGAGTCAAAGGCACATCTGGGAATATTTTATAAACCGTAGTATTCTCCCAATGAAAATGTAAAGCTTGTCTTATGTTATATCCAAAATTTTATCTTAATTAGGGTTTGCATTCCCCACATGCAGCTATATTTTACATTTGTTTTGACATCAGAGACATACCATTAATTAAATGCCAGAAAAAAGTAAAGGTGGTGGAGAACAAGAATGACATAAAATATGTACATATGAAAATATGTATATGTATGTGTGTGCATGTGAAGCTAAATAGTTTGTTTTGCTCTAAGAGTCAGCATCGAGGTCATTCCTGAAATTTTATTCCTTTCTAGACTTCACTGGGGAAAAAATACCTTCGGAGTTTAATGGAAGGGCAAATGAGATGAAATGATGAGAAGTTGTTTTTTTTTTTTTTTTTTTTTGTGCTCAGCCTCTGGAAAGCAACTTTTCAGTTTTCATTCTGAAGGTGCACTCTGATCACTCCTTCTGTTTGTAGTATAAAGGCCTACTGGGATGTCTTCATGCTTGTTTGGTTTGAGGTTTTGTTTTGTTTTTTTTTTTTTTTTTTTTTTGCAGTTTTTATTTATTTGTTATTAGCTTCAGTTATCCTTAACCCAACTGTCAGAAACATGAGAACAAGCTGCAGCAGCCGTGACTTGAGTTCTTGCGGTTTTAGATAAGTGTGGTCTGATGTTCACAGATCCAGCCACTCCAAGCTTCTCAGCTACTGCTAAATCTGAGTTACAAGTCAGGAATGGGAGCAATTATTGGCTCTTTTTAACCATACACTGAGTATGGTTTATAATAATGAAGTGACAGGACACAGAGTCACCAACTCTGCAAATGTTTATCAGATTCTTGGTGATGTCTTCACTTCCTTACATAAAATGTTGCCTGTGCACTGAAGCCCATGTGGAAATTGTGTGTGTTAGTCCTGAAGGCTCTTCTGGATCTCTCCTGTCCTGCAAGGATCACAGAGTGGGAGCCAAACTTGTTTCCAGAGTCCTCAGCCAGAAGACACTTGATCCACTGGAGTTTCTCGCACTTTTCCATGTATGGCTTGTTTTTTATCCTTTTATTGCCAATATATTGGCCGAAGTTATGCCCCAAAGTGTGAAGAGGATTATTTTCCATGGCCTCTGGCATTACAGACTCCTCTGTCAGCAAATCTACTCCTCCCCCCAATACATACTTGTTTTCTTATACCAGCTTGCAGATTAGAGGGAGTAATAATTCCCTCTTGGAGAGGGAAAACAGTATCCCACTTGTCCAGCCATGTTATGGTCTGCTGAGTTATTTAATACTCCACACATTTATTTTATGCCATTAATCACTGAATCTGGATGACACACAGGTTTTTAAGGTGGGGAAAACATCCTGCCAGAATCAAACCATAAGATTTTTATAGAAGGGTTTTTTTTTGCCTGTGTCTGTATCCTGAGAAGGGAGACAGGCAAGTTCACTGCCTATGAAGTATTTCAAATAATCTGATCTTCAGAATGCAAAAATCACATAATATCCAGCACCAGATAAAATCTGAGTGAAAAATTAAATTTAGGAACGAGGTCCTGTTCCAAACCCTTCTGGAGGCTGCTCCTGGATACCTGAGGAGCTGCTTCCCTCTACAGGAACGTGCCTGACCATGACAGCTGTGGAATAACAGAAAGATTGGAGGAATTATTTTTTACAGCTACTGCAATGGAAGAATACGTATTGTACTCAAATTATATTGGTCTTTTGCAACTCTCTTCTTTAGGTGACTCTCCTGGAGTAAATCTCTGTGTAACAATCTGTGGTACTCCTTTGAGAAACTTGCTTGTAGTTTTCAAAACTTGTCCCCTCAAGGAAAATTTGCTCAGCTCCTCATGCTTTTTTGCTTGCCTGTAGGTGTAATTAAACTGTTAGAGAATTGTATTCAGAGCAGGATATGAAGAGCTTTTCGGAAAGAACGGTATCTTCAGTTTAAAAATGGGGATCATCTTGATGTCATTGGGGTCTGAAAAAAGCTCTTTTGCCTGTAAACTTCATAGAGCTTTGCCATACAGTAATGAGGCTAATAAAAGATTTGGGTGTATAAAATGACTTTGGATTAAGTGATGGATGGTTAACTCTTGCTTAGTTGAAATTTCAGAAGTTAAACAGCAGAGTACCCTTTTGAGAAAGGCAAACTTTGAACTTTAAATGATGTGACGTTTGGATTAATATTTGACATTCTGATATTGGATGAGCCAGAATGTCTCTAATTATGCCAGAGTTGTGATCCACATGAGATTGTGGGGCTTCAAGAAGAATTTCATCTCCATAATCTTACCTCCAAAATCAATATGTGTAAAGAAATAGTTGCTGAAGTCTAACTCAGAATTTGTGTATTAAAATAGGCAAGAAAAGGCTTTTCAGCTACATAAATAAAGAAGTAAGAGGAGATACTTCTAAGCTCCACTGTCAGCATGGGTGTTGCTTTTAAATAAATCCCAAAAGAAAACAAAAAAACCCACAACATTTTGTCTTGACTTTCCCTCACTCCCAAAATATAAAAGAGCTATTTTAAAGGAACAGAGAAAAATGACCCATGCATTTATATATATTGATAGCACTGAAGGATCAAAAAAAAAAAATTGAAGTAAGCATGAAACACATTGGAATAAATAGAAAATGTCTTTTGTTATAGCACAACTGTAGATCAAATGAGATTTGTCACTGATAAATTCATACAGACATACATCCTTTGTCTAGCACAGTGCATCAGCTTGATATTCACACAATTTCAGTCATGAAAATGAGTAAAAAATTGGAAAAGGCACATTTAATATGAGAATTGCAAGATTTTAATGTAAATTAACAAAAACCAGATGATATAATGTCAGGCACTGATGAAAAGTGGATTACAGTGCAGATTAGAGATGAACTCTGGATTAATTTGGGGATGAATCTTGTTTGCTGTTTTGACAGGAGCTATTCTGGCTGTCTATTATTTAATTTGCTTTGAAACCATGAGGGAAAAAGCCTCTGTAGGGTGAAAGATCAATGCACTAAAAGGAATAGACAAAAACTGTCCGTAATTATATTTTGACTGAAAACTATGAAAGCAGTGAAATTATGCAGTACCTTCCAGCAGAAGTACTGAGACAAAAGCAGAGATGTATTACTGCTAAAATAAATAAATGTCTGCATCAATAGACTTGCTCTTTTAATCTCTAATTGGTTTTAATGAAGGACAGAGGTTTTTTTTTTTAAATATAAATAGACTGAAAGAAGAATTCAAACTGCATGCAATGAAAGCAATGCAGGACTATGTTTGAAACAGCAAGGATACAAGAAAATATCAAATATTCAATCCTCAAAGGCACCTTCGGCCTGTGCAATCATATGGGTGGTACCCTATTAGGGGAGAAAATTGAGTGTATAATTACAGACTGTATCATAATGCAAATATTGAGGGGGGGGGGGTGAGTCAACATTTCAAAGGGCAGCTGTAATTCAGATATTTCGCTTTTAGTTTTAATGCTGTAATGGTAGGTTTGGTTTTTAGGATTTTTTTTTTTTTATATGTCTGCATGTACAATTCCTATCTGCACTAAGACACAACACCTAGCAGTGCTTTGATAAAGCACTAAATAATTCCTACAGGTTGAAATTCTAGGATTATCCACCCAAAACAGTAGAATTGATATAAATTCCACCTTTTGTTTTTCTTTTTTTTATTTTCTTTTTTTTTTCCTTTTTTTTTTCCCCAAGCTGGCAAATATTAGCTTTCTAAGTCAAAAATCACCAAGCAAGTTTCCAAGCATTCCTCAATCTGTCCACACTCACCGAGTTCCAGGAAACAGAGAAAGGCTGATACAGCTGCTCGTAGCACTTGAAAAATATTGAACTCTCTTTCAGTAGCAGAAAAAGGATCTTGGACCAGAAGTTTTCCACAGAAAAAAATGTTATCAGTGCAGAAGTTCCAACTCTCTTTAAAGGCCAAAGTGGCAGAAGAAGTTTTTAGGTCCTTAAGAAGGACATAGAAAACATAGTTATTTATAAATTTTAAAATGCATGCTTTTATGTAATAGATGTTAAAGAACAGCTAGACAAGAAATGCTCTGCAGTGAAAGGATTAACATTAATTTCTGTCATTTATCCTAGTAGAGATTTTTATGATTATGGAGCCTGTTGCTGGCCGAATCTCTGCAGCAAAGTCATCTTCAGTAAATTTCAAACAGGATAAATAATCAGGAAGCTTTTGTCCCCCATTAAGCCACTAAAAATAAATTAGAGAATATATGAGCTTCAGAATTCATAATTGTAATGCATCTCTCATGTTTTCTCATATATATTTGGTAATAGGTATTATGGGGTTGTTTGGTTTTTTTCAATTCTGCTCTCAAAAAATTCCTACAGATACAGAAAGTATTTGCGGATTACAGCCACCAGTGGTCCTACTGGTTTCCAATTTGGAAATTGTCACTTAACCACCCTAATTTCACTTGGACTTGAAAAACTGCTCATAATCTTCTCTGTCAAACACTCCCCAAGAGACCTCTTCCAATTAAAAACAGAATAATATTGCACCTTTCAGTTAAAAATTTGAATTTATGTTGTTTTCTTGTTGGGAAACCAGCAAAACAAACAAATCTCAGAAGGGAGCTCTTCATACGTGCTGGAAATAATTGAAATCAGGCTGTGGCTACTACAGAAACAGAAATGTACTTTGTTTGATGAATGACAACTTCACAAAATCATCAGCTTCTCAGTAAATCTCTGAGGGACTTAATTTTATGCTGAAATCTGTACAACAGTAACAAACAAACAGTTTTGTGCTCCTTGCTTGGTCCCCCTGCTGTCCCTAGGGTTTGTACATCATAAAAATTAATTTAGCAATGCCTCCTCTGTTTTGCCAAAAATTACAGTTTTATTGCATTGCGAGCTTGGCTCACAACTCTCCTAATTAAAAAGTGGAAAAAATAGCATTCCTAGTTCTTAATTTTTAATCCCAACATAGGTCCACTAGCCCAGACCATAAGGAAACAAATGTTTCCTGTCAGAATTGATCTTCCTAAAGATAACAAGGAAATTGCCTTGGTCTATCTAAGAGAATATGATCAGTTCAGGGTATGTTTTCTGAGGCAGGCCCTTTCATTTTCACTTTGCATGCTCTTAATTTATCAGCTTCCTTGCTGAAGCCCCCAGATACTAATTTTGCCTGCTTTAAGAGATTCGTTTGCCAGACACCCAGAAAGGGTGCATGAGAGGTCTCCCTAAATTTAAAGGGTGACTTTGCCACATGCAAGAGTCAAAAATGTGCAAAACTTTTTTTATATAGGAGCTCAGTGTAAAATAGGTCCTTGAAAGAGTTCCAATTAAAATATAATTACACCGTCATAATTAGGAAATAAATTCTTGGATGAGTGCAAGACTGAGCTAAATATTTTTATTTAGTTCAAGATTTCTAAAAAAAAAGCAAACAGGATTAAAAGGGTATCATGAGGAGATTTTTTTTTCATAAGTACTTGTAAACTCTTAAAAAAAATGCTGGAACACCATGATATTGTATATTGTATCCTTCATTTATCCACAAAACTAGGTGAGCCTCAGAGGTCTCGAGTCCAGCTATGGATAGGAGAAAGAAGATATAGTGGTTTTAAAAGAAATTAAATGTGGAGTAATTCACACAAGCTGGGAATGCCTTAGGGAGGTGGATGTGTCACAGGAGTGGGACATTTTCCATGGGAATGTTCTTTGCTGAAGAAGCTGGCTCATGGATTTCAGATGCAGTGGTACACTTTGCTGACTCTTAAACTGTGTCAGGACCTGAGATGTGCTCTTCTGGAGTGCTAGAGCTGGAAATATCCCTCTTTGGAAAAGTCCTGCTGAACTGTTGGGATAGGAGAGACCATTGCTTAAAGTGTTGTCAATGGATAAAAAAACAGAATAGGTGGGGAGAAAAGGCACAAAAATCCTCAAAGCTTCAAGTGGTGCATTCAGATGATGGCAAGCTTAGAGATAAGAAATAAGCAAGCCAGAAGCAGTTTATATTTCCCCATCAAGAAAATCAGTGCAGATTTCCCACCCCATCAATGCAGAGTAATTAATGGGAAGGAATTCTTTACTGTGAGGGTGTTGAGTCTCTGGAACATCCCTGGAAGTGTTCAAGACCAGATTGGATTGGGCTTGGAGCAAGCTGAGTAAGAGGAAGATGTCCCTGCCTGTGATAGTGGGGTTGGAACTAAATCTTTAAAGTGCCTTCCAGCCAAAATTTTTTAGGGTTGTATCTATTCTTCTGATGAGTGTGCTAATAAATCTTCTATCTATCTATTTAATTAAATTTACTACTGTATTATGCACTTTTGGCATTGCCTTTAGGTTTTTCCCTGTATCCCTGGCACAGCTTGATGGAACTGTCTGGTGGATGCTAAAAGCACTGAACAAATACTCAGCTTAAAACAAACCATACAGCAGAGGAAATTTAACATGATTTAGTCATGGGATGAGCCTTGGCTGAAACTCACAATGAGTTCTTAAGCCTTATAACCAGAGGAATTTTAGGTTACAGACAGAAAAGTTTATGAATAGCATTGGCTATCAAAGGGACTTGGTTAAAAACATCTTTAGTTCATCAGAAACAGAAAAAAACCAAGAGGTTAAACTTTGTTTAAAAAAAAAATCAAAATTGGAAATAAATCAGCTTTGGGGGAGTTTTTTCTCTGCTTCTTGCTTTTCAGTGCATCCAGAAACAGCAGAGCAAGAAGTGCCACAGTTTCTGGCATATTTTGCTGTTTCCAAATTCCTCTCTTCCACCATTACTATCCTTCCTTTCTCCCACAAGTAACTTTTAGAAGCCTCCAACCCTGTTCCTTGAGCCTGGTACCTCTGGGCATGGATTCCTTGGGCTGTGTTGGTGGAAAATCATTTTCATCCTGTAGAGGAAGCCTGGGGAAGATGATGCCTTGCAGGAGCTGTGGCACAGGATGCTGTGCTGAGTTTTAGACAGTAGGTAGGAACTGTCCACCCTGTAAAGGTCTTACAGCACTTTTAGCTAAGAAAATTCATGAATACAGTCCTCCAGCCCAGTTCTTTGCAGTAATGTTTCTTTTTTCAAAGCTGGATGAATTAAATTAGTAATTCCTGAGAGAATCCTGTAATATTTTCCATGTATGATTAGAAATGTAAACATGTTAGGAAGGGGTTTGAGGGACCAAGATTTGAAGGTGTGAGGGATATATTTAAGCCTGTTCATAAATCTGAAAAAAAATTTTAAAAAACCCTAAATAAACTAGATGTAGGTATAACTGCTTGGTTTGGGATTTTTATTTTAGGTTTTTTTTACTGTTTGCAGAAACTGCTGGTACTTCCAGCCTCCTTCTGGAAGAGCAAGGCAGAACAGCAAACTCCTTCCATCAGGCAGCAGATGGCAACTTTGGACAGCCTCCGACCAGGCTGGCTCGAATCAGAGATAAGTCCCATCCCCTTCCAAGTGAGCACAATGCTGGGCTGAGCTGGGAATTGGATCATGTCTAAACATTGTGTCTGGACTCAGGATGCAGCAGAGTTTTGCTGTAGCTGATCCAAGGGCTCGGCTCCAGCCAAGTTCTAATTAGGGCTCCTACCTTAACAGAGAAATGCCCTGCGTGCTGCCAGCAGCAGCTCTGTGTTACCTGTCTTCTCTGCTGAGGTTTTCGGTTTTTTATAAACTGTCTCCAGGGCACAGCTGGTCTCTGAGGGCTGCTCAAAGAAGTCTGGTTTAACGCCTGAAAAGGAAAAAAAAAAAAAAAAAAAAAAAAAAAAAAAAAAAAAAAAAACCACCAAACAGCTCGTTATCTGATTTGATAACTTGTTTTCCTTACAGCCAGCTGGATTTAGGAGAAACATCTATGAATACTCTGCTAAAACATGGAGGTCAGGTAACCTCTGAAGTAATCAGCAGCTTTTAAAGAGTTGTTTGCAAATCAGGAGCAACTTGAACTTTCCCAACATAGTGTCTAGATGAGAAGACGCAATAACTTGAAAATTAACTTCAGAACAGCAAAAGGCAAGGCCTGAGAAACAATTTGGAGGTCAGTTGTTATTAATGTGGATGACAAAAACCAGAGGAGCCTCTCTAATTGGTTTTCTGAGTCCCTCATTCTCAGGCTAGCTGGTTGGAGTTGTGCTGCCTAATGCTACTTTCCACTCTGTAATCCCTTGCTGTGCAGAGAAGGGGAGAAAGTGCTGTGGGACTGCAGCAAAAGCAGCCCTGTTTTCTCCTCCCTGACAGTCCATGTGCTCTTGTGGTAATAGCTCAGGTTTATAAAATGGGTCTGGTGTCTGCATCCCCTTGTGCAATCCTTCTTCATGTGGCTCATTGCTGTGGAGCTGAGCTCAGCTGCAAAAGGATCTCAGCACCTCACTGTTTTTTGAGCTCACCCTGCCAAAGCCCTGCACCAGGAACAGAGGTGAGGTTCTCCCTGGCCAGCAGCATGGAAAGAGGCACAGAAAGGCTGAGTCTGTGCAGTACGCTCAGGGTAACATGAATCTACCCTTATGTATGTGTTGTCTCCCTCTCCTTTTTTTTTTTCCCCTCTAGAAACTATTGTTTCACAGAAAAAAAAAAAAAATTATTCTGTGCCTAGGATCATAACTTATATTACAAGCTGAGAGGATGTGGACATATGGTGCTGTGGATTGTTTTATGATAAGTGCCTTTGGATTTGTTTGTACAAGGGGCAGGGCTCAGCCATGCTCTGCCCCAGAGCTGTGCTCCCCAACCTGCCCTGGGGAGGGAATTCTGTCTGTCCCAATTCCCTGTGCTGGGGAAATCATTCTGGGGGAAGCTGAAGGACAGAATCAAAGCTTCCTCATCCCCATAATATCCAGAGGGAAGCCAAACCCCACAAGGCCTGTGGGTCCTGACTTTGTGCTCATGAGGCCAAAGGAACAATCTCACATTTACTGCAAATTTAGGGGTTAATATCTTGAAAGTCTGGCATAGCAAAGGCCATGCAATACTTCAGGCTGCTTTAGCATGCTCATTTTGTTAACATGCCAACCTAATTCCACTCTTTTGCTTCACAGACAAGCACCACTTTATTAGCCACAAATCCATTATCTTCTCATTTGAAAGGCTCTGAATAGCTTATGGCAACATTCTGCTTTTGTAATACAACAAGTCTTTTCACGTCTGTTAAAAATACTTTAAGAAATGAAAAATAAAAATTCAACAGTGACAGACATTCCAGTCGTGCCTTTCATCCTCCCTGTGTGAGCCAGCAGGTGCAACTTGACATTCTTTAAACAAACCTTCCCCCTGCTTTGTGGCTGAATAAAGGCTTTGACAAATGCTTATCCTTTGATATGATGTGTACTTGACAAAATTCACAGGGAGATCTGAACTGCTGCTTTGAAGCAAATACTTATTAGAACACTGGAGCACTAAAGTGCACTGTGATTTGGCTCAGTTGCTAGTAAGACATCAAGTAAAATGTGCCCATTATGTCAATTCAAAGCCAAATCTAA
Organism: Anomalospiza imberbis; assembly: GCF_031753505.1. Classification (NCBI taxonomy): domain Eukaryota; kingdom Metazoa; phylum Chordata; class Aves; order Passeriformes; family Viduidae; genus Anomalospiza; species Anomalospiza imberbis. The sequence goes on from NC_089682.1 coordinate 33,203,460, forward strand.
ACACTGACTTCTGAGAAATCTGAAGAGAATTTGGGGCTGTGCAGCTCTCCTGCTTTATTGCTTATCTAATTTGCATTTCCTTCTCTATCTGTCAGCTCCCCTCTGCATTTTGAGCCGAGCAGTTGGTGAATCATCTGTAATTCATTAAATATTTTCCATTACTTTATTTTGCTTTCCACTTTCAAGCCTTCCCCCCCTCTCCCCCAAAATGCAATGCACTTCTAGCTGAACAGGAAAGGGTATGGAGACTTTTCTCCCTTTCACAGCTTCAGGGCTGTTCCAGATTTGTGTTTCATCTATGCAGGTATTCAGTGTGGAATATTTGGTATAGATTATTTGGAAAGGTGCCATGAAGAATGGACCAGCAGAGGGTCAAAAAAAGACTCAAGTTGTAGGCCAAGAAAGATTTGTAGGTGAAATAAAATTAATTAATCTATTTCTGCCCAGAAAAAAAAAAAAAAAAAAAGACTTCTAGAACACCTTATATCCTTTCTCTCTATTAATGTCTTGAACATTGCTGTGAAATGTCACAGTTCATTGCAAAATCTTCTTTCTTTGTTGCCTGTTAGTAACCTCTAGCCTGCTTTTAGCTGTCTGGGCACTAGCAGACAGCTTCAGACATGATTCCTCGGGTCTAAAGAGCACTCAAAAAATGCCTGACCTGCCTTTTCTACAACAGATGGCAGATAATGGCATCCTAGTAGAGGATCTCTCCTCTGATCCTAACAAGCTGTCTCATTTAGCAGAGGTATTTCAAGATGCAGTTTCAGAGAGCTTAGGAAATTCAGGTTCAAATTTGAAATTTGGTGTAATTTTTAAATACTGATTATAAGCAACTACCAGGACAGCCTCACTGGATGTGTAATTTACTCACTTTACCTTGACATATTTATGGCAAGCCTTGATAACTTTTTAACAGATTTTCTGTAGTCTAATAACCTCAAGCAGAAAGCTTTTGTCACAATTTGGGCTGAATAAATAAATACATCAAATAGCAGCAAGCAAGCAAGAAGAAAGGTGTTCCAGGTTTTTGTTTCCCCTGCTGTCACAGAAAAAGTGCTTGGAATTCTTGATTTGTGGATGTGTTCAAGTGGGAAATGACACTTGTTTCTTTTTCTGAAAACTACCATGTAAACACAACAAATTTTATGTTTTGCTTTGAGTATACGGGTCACATCCTAAATATTACACCTTACAGTACATGTAAACACAGGTATAAATACACAGCAAAAAAAATAATCTACTTGCAAGGCTTTCTGCCCTGGGGAATGGTTTTGGAGGATGTGGGTGAGGAGTCCAGAGTACTTTCCATGGCTTGATGAGGGTTGGGCCATTCAGACATGGCACTGGACTGGCCTCAGGAGTGCTGGGGTCATCCTGCTCAGCCTCAAGTGGAACTAATTTTAGGAGAGAGTTGTAGGTAATTTCAGGTAATGCTGTTGCAGACAGTGCAGTGCAGGCTGAGGTTCTCACACGGGGTTTGTTTCTATTTTTCTACCTAGACAAGCTTGAGGGCTGAATCCCTTAGAAGCAGTGAGGGCTGAAAACACAGCAGCTGCCAGCAAGCCTGGCCCTCTGACACTGGGGAGGGCAGGTGCCACTCGTGGCAAGGTTTGCTCACCTCCTGCCATCCACTGGCAAGGTTTGCTCACCTCCTGCCATCCACTGTCAAGGTTTGCTCGCCTCCTGCCATCCACTGTCAAGGTTTGCTCACCTCCTGCCATGCACACACTCAGCTACACGTGTTCAGCAAGAAGCCAGGAGCTTTGCCTGAGCTCAGCAGGACCAGAGTGCTGAGCCAGGCAGCTGGGCAGGGCTTTTTTCAGTCCTGGTTCTGGCACTGGGCTAATGAGGCAGGCTTGCTGATGCTGCTGCTCTCGGATTTTGGCTCCTGGACACGGGGCCAGAGCTCTGGAGATGCCAAGGCTGTGGTATCACAGCACCTAAAGGCTTGGCATCACCTCCTGCAGCCAGAGCTGCCCTGCTCATCACCACGGGGCTCAGCAGAGGAGCTGTTAATTAGTGGTGCTAAGCTGGAGCCCTGCAAAATTCACATCGCTGTCAGCCCTGAGGGAGCTTTGCCTCTGTGAAAGAGATTAATAGGCAATGCAGAAAGTGAAAACCTTCTGCATCTCTGCTCTGGCTGCACCCCTCAGTCCTTCATGTGACAGTGTAAGAGCTGTCATCCCTCTGTCAAAGGCTAGAGAAGTCTGCTTTGCCCTTTTTGTACATAGATTTTTTTTTTTCCAGAGAGCCTCTTCTTGCATCTGAAATAGATGCAGCTCCTGAATTCATGTGAGACATGGGGCATAGCAGAGCATCCAGGGGAAAAGAGTGCATGAGGCTAAATCTAGAAGCCCTCAGAGAAATTCACTGTCAGGTTGGAGTAAAGGGGGGGAAAAAAGAGGAGCTATTCTTTCCATGTTTGAGTAGTTTTTTTTAATGTATGCCAGCGAAACTCTCCCATTTTCTTCCATGGGAAATACTGGAAAAAAACAAACTGAAATATGATTATATTCCTCAAACTAGCTATTTGTAAGTAAAATATACTTCATCTTCTTCAATAGAAATCAGAGGAGTAGCTAAGGTGATTTCTTTTCCTGCCATTTTCCACAAGTTTCAGTCTCTTCCCACGTCTGGTAAATGTTTCCATGAGCCTGTAAAAAGACGACAGGGAGGCTCCCTATATCCAATTAGCATTTAGTACTACACTCTTCTCTTTGCAAATTAAAAACTATGCGGTTCCCATAGCAACCTAAACAAGATAAGAATCTGAGTGAAGACAAGCTGATTTAAGTGAAGATAAACAGACAGCAATGTAGATATTTTAAATGACTATGGGAGATTCTTGATTGGCTGTGGTTTTTGTTTGTTTCTGAGGGGTTTTGTTGGTTGTTTTTGTGGGTTTTTTTGGTGGTTTTTTCTTTCCTTATCTCAAGGCATATTTGGAATAATAAACTGTAATCCTTACTTGAAAGATCTCTGGCAATGACTGGGCAGCAAGAGACACTGGTTTTGCAACAGAAAATACATCCAGCACAAAACCATGTGTTTTCACAAAGTTCCTCGAGCTCTGCTTTTAAAACTGGTTTTGTTTATACAACAAGAAGTAGGTGTAGCCATCTCCTTGTTTTGTTTGTTGTTGGGTTTTATTTTAATTAGGGCTGAAACTTGGTGTGGACAAGGAGTGCTGAGTTTTGTTAGGTAAGCAGGTGGGTTTATGCAATGTGACATTTAAATTGCAGTCTAATGTGTGCACAGTGCTCGGATCAATGGATGTCCCTTTGGACACGGGCAGATCATGATTAACATTTGGTTGTTGGTGCAGATGGAGCTTCAGAGATACAAAAGCACATGTCCTGTATTAATTCTGTGAAGATCAACCATGGGTATGAACCTGAACTTAGAGAAATTTCCCCCAAAATGCTGGCACTCTGCTCCCCTTTGTCAGGGTGGTGAATGGGACATTTCTAAGCCACAGAAAAAAACCTGAACAGTCCATAGAAATCCTCTGGCCTTTAAGAACAGTATTTCTCAAGGTTTCTAAGGCATTCTGTTTTAAAATGAGGGTGAGGAGAAGGAACTAATTCCAAGCTCCCATCCTTCCAGAGTGCAGGGTTTGCCTGCAGTGTGCTCTTCCACATGACCCTGTGGTTAAAGCTGAACCTTTAGGATCTGAGCACTGCCTCTTCTCTGCCAACCATCCTTCTCCCTGTTGCTGTTTACTGGCAATTTAACCATGTGTTTGGAGCCCCTCATCAAGATTTTGGCCCCAGTAAGCCAAGTCAGGGCATGTGCAGCTCCTCACTGAATTTACCCAGAGCTCGGGAAAACATCACTTATGCTCAGCTCCTGTCAGTGCAGCACAAATGCACCTGTAAGAGGTGAATCTCTGCCCTGCATCAAGTTGATTGAGGCAATTTTTTGTTGCTGTGATGACAAAAATGGAGGCAAAATACATTGCAGTGGTTTATACATATTTGTGTTATCCTGATACCTCTGTGACAGCGTTCTGTGTGAGATTCTATACGGTGTGGATAGTAAGACAAATTAGGTATTCCAGCTGCAAAAACACAGTGTGCAGGGAATGATGTGCAGTTCAGCTGCAAAAATACAGCATTTTTGTGACATTATGTTCAACCCTCTTCCCCTGAGACATCTCCTTCCAGGTCAGTGTGGACAAGGCAGCCACTGCCAGCACGATGGAGTCCATTTGCTTGGCAAGCAGGAAATTTGCCTTTCTGCCAGTGTTGTGCTTCTAGCAAGTATCAAAGTCAAATGAAGAAAATTGGATTGTCAAAATCTCTGTTAGAAGAGATAAACACAGTTTGATGGGGGTGGGAAGAATTTTGTTAGAGAGAGAGTAAATATATATATATATATTTCGAACATATTTAGTTTCCATTAAAGAGGCAATTTCACAGCCTAGAACATTTCAATAAGGGTCTTTCTATGTGTGTCCCTTTCAAATTAAAGTATATCTTCTATTTGGCTTTATTTATTTCCATTATTGTCATCACCATCTCCACCTTTCATCTTGTTAGATTCACTGAATGGTCCCTGTCAGAGAACTTCCTTGATCCAACCCTAATTTTTCAGGTGTGTGTATATAAAACTGTGCATTACACACTTGCACCTCTTAGGGGTGAGCAGCATCTCAAAATTCCTGTGGGAACCACCTCTTGGATTTCCTTTTCTTGTCCTGTTCCTGTCCTGGTAACATATGTGGCTGGATGCTTTAACAACTGTTTAAAAATGGGAGCTCATAAGTGACAGGAAAATCCATGAATTGCCTAAATTCTGTGTTCAGTCAAGGTTTATGGTATTTTAAATTCTTCTTTAATAATTATAAAAATAGCTTTAAGGATGCACACTCAATCTCAGGTAGTAGTATTAGGGGGGAAAAGTCCTTTTGCAGCAAATCTACTGAAAGAAACAACTGAGATTTTGTGTAGTCTAAGTTTTCCCTAATCCAGTATATCCTGTATTCCATTCAAAGCATTACTTCACAGTGTGGCTCTCAGCTAGTGTGCATAATTCATTTACTAATGCAAATTGAATGGCCCAGGAAATAGCTCTTCTTTAAGAAAAAAAAAAAAATTAAAAAAAAGAAGAAAGGAAGAAAAAATCCTCTTGTAGGAAAATGAAAATTTCTTTGCTGAACAGTGAAACTCAGAGCTTTGTACTTTCTGTACTTGGTTTTCTTACATGCACATCTCAGCCTACTGCAGACCCCTTAGTGGTATTTTATAGCCTAAGGTTGAGGTGATTAGGGAAAATCCCAAACTGGAAGAGCTGCAAACTGGATTTGCTAACAGGTCCCTCCAGAGCCGATTTTGGTTATGGACTACATGCCAGTGGGACAGGCAGAGTGCAGAAGGCTGTGCTCTCTTCAGAAATTCAGATTTTCGAGAGTTGCAGATCACAGTGATTTGATACTGAGACTTGGAGGGATGAGGGAAGTTGGTGTATCTGCCAGCTGTAAACATTTGAGGCAAAACCCATGTTTTAAAGAGGTTGAAAAATGGTGTGAATTGTGCCATCCTTAATGCTGGATGTGGCAGCTTGATGCAGCATCGATGAGATTTATGTTTGTTTTTTGGTTTGGTTTGTTTTGTTTTCATTTCCCCCCTTACAGTGGGTCTGTTGCAGCTGCAATAGTTAATGAAGTGCTGAAAATGGAGTTGTTATCCAGCACAGGGGGAAAAGCCTTGCCTCTGCTGGCTCCCCGCAGGCTGCAGGGAGGACTTGGCCGTGAGCTCAGGCAGCAGAGCTGGGGAGTTTGACAAACAAACATCTGGGCAGCTGCATCCCACCCAGGCTGGGGATGGGAGGATGAACTGCGAGGTGTGGCTGGAGCTCTCCTGAGCTCCTGCCTTTCCTCTGCAGCAAGTGGGGCTGCAAGAATTCTCCTGCAGGCAAAAAAAAAAAAAAAAAGGACTTTCAGTTTAGGATAAAGCCCTTTGTTTTGTGTTTGTCAACCGAGGTGTTGACATTTGTCTTCTTTTGGTTTATTTCACGTAAGGCTCAGCCACAGACATTCTCACAAATAAACAGACATGTAAGACTTTTGCTAGCATATTTACTTTGCCAGTGTGAAACTAATGAGTGACATATTTCTTTAGCAGCTGCCTTGGTTGTGCAGCCCCTTCCTGCAAAGATCATGCCCTGAGAATGAGGAAAAAATTTAAAAAAGAAAGGGTTCAAAACCTGGTAGAATGATAGCAAACATATAACTGAACAATTAATTGAAATAATAAATGACTCACTTCAGCAAGACCCTGAGTGAATCCCAATCCTGGACTTCCTGTGCTATGTGAAGAGCCCTGATGGTGTTTATTTAAACGGGAAACATTCTCTGCAAGGAAATGGGTAAATAGGGACCTCAGAAGTTCAAAGCGGAGGTCCTGCAGAAGCAATACCAAAGCTCAGGGCCATGCCCTTAATTTGTGTACACCATTGGTCGCAATTAATATCAATCAAAGATCTGTCTCTCAGTGCTTGTTCTCATTATTTGGTCTTATTGAGCTTGCCAAAATTGATCTTGTTTGATTTTAGTCTATAGGAGCTTCTGTCTCTTCAACCTTTAATGACCAATGAAGGTAACATCAGATTTGCTTGATTTGGACAGTGGCTGACTGGTTTTGGTTCTAGCAAGTATCAAAGTCAAATGAAGAAAATCGGACTGTCAGATTGACTTGGCTCAAAAAAAGGAGATGGATGTATCTAAGCATAGAAGAAATTATCAAAGCAATTAAAGATACACATATTTAATACTGCTTGTCTCATGTTCTGGAAGGCTCTGGAGAAACAATTATCCAGAGACATTTTCTGGCTGCAGCAATCAGTGCAGGTCAACCCTTTTATTTGCCAATACCTTCTGCATTGTTTATGTGAGTTAAGTAACAATAATTTTCTTCAACATGGATGTTTCCAGCACATGTGAGACAATTTTTGCCAAATAGATGAAAGAAGAAATCTTCAAAATGTGCGAGGCACAACATCACTCTTAACAGCAGGGACAGCTTGTCAATAGAATTGTTTCTCTCTCAGCAGTGTCTGCAGACAAGAAAATCCCAAAGTGTCAGAGGTGCCTAAAATAACGATAAAGTTATTTTCAAGTTCTTTTCTAAGGAGGTATCTCCTTCTGCCATGGCCTGACAATAAAGCTGTCAGAGATTTGAGCAGGCAGCTGGACCCAGAGCAGAGTGCATCAGATCTGAGTGTTTGCATAAGTCAGACCCAGGAGCTGTAGCACAAGTATCTCTGAGAACACTACAGCTGAGGTGGTCTGCTGTGTTCATCACAGACTGAGTGATAGAGGAAGTACTAAACCCAGTGATAAATTCAACTTTCTATTGAAATTTCCAACTTGATCATTGCTTGGACCACCCCCTGTAGGATACCTGGACCCCACAACACACTGGGATGTCTCTAGAGCTGCTGTGGAAGGGTGTGACATGGTCTGTGCTTAAGGGCCATCCATTAAAATGCTTGGCTTTAACTCTGCATGAGTGTGGATAACTTCAGAGGGCATTGCATTATTAATTTATTTCTGTTAGAAGTGGGGTGAGCCCAGGAAGACCCCTTAGACCTGTGAGTGCAACTCAGTTTCTCTCCTGTCAGTTCACGCTTGGTACATCTCTTTCAGAATCATGTAATTCCAGAATGTAGCAGCAAGCAGTCTGGGTAAGTGTGGGGGTTTTATTCTGGGGGAAGTGTGTACGTGTGTGGTTTTTGTTGTTGTTCTTTTATAGGGCTGTTTGGGTTTTTTTATTTCTTGTTTTGTTGTTTGGCTTTTTTTTTCTCTATTTTTAACAGGAGAGATACTTTTCATCCTCTATTTGTGGAAGTGTCTGGGGAAATAGACCACCACACAGACATGGCAAAATGGCTTCAATTTAGTGATAATTCAGAACCAGATTCTGGCTGTTTATAACAATTCCCAAGGAGTTTTCAGTCCTACTTTCCCCTGGTTTAAATCCAGCCCCTGTTAACCATGTCAATGGGATGACATCGGTGTCCATCAGGAAGTTGCATAACCTGCACTGGTTTTACAGTGCATGTTTAAAGTTCTCGGTTGGGTATTGTTTGACAGGACAAAATATGCATTAAAAATAAAAAAGAGGGAGGCAAAAGCCTGTGAAAAATAATTTGCTGCTTACACCAGCATGAAAGTTACTCACAGTGCACTTCTGCACTGCTGAGACGATTTTAGCCCTTGACAAATTTAGAGCCTTGAAAGGGACACAGAAATGTTAAGCATAAAAGTGCCTCCAGGGCATTGATTTTAAACACCTTAGCTTCATTTTTGTTTTCCATTTTTAGGCAGGAAGTTTGTTAGAAAGGAAAAATAGATACTGCAGGAAAGGAGAGGCCACTGGTAGTTTCCAAGTCAGCATTTACGTGACTCAGGTTCATTTGGAGGAGAATAATTTATGGTGGTGTGAATAAATAATAGCTGTGAGTTCTAACTGTCCAAACATGATGCATAATACCCTGGGAAAGCTTCCTTTGCTGTGTGCTAATGACTGATTGTTGGCTTTATATTATGAGTGACTGTGGCAAGTAAATCATTGGAAAATATCTGACGTGCTCAGGTTTGCTTAAGCAGCACTTGTCAAACTGCATCTTCAAGCCAACTGAGACATGAGTTCAGCTCACTGCTGCAATCACTGTGGTCTCTTTGCCTGCATTTGTTAGCAACCATGCAAGATCAGCTGCTAAGCTTAAAATATCAATGGTTTGGTGTGGTTTGCTTTGCACAAAATTGCTGTTGTATCAGCATCCCTTCTTGTGGAAGTAAATTTATCGAGACATCAGGTAAGTGACCATCTCATCTGAGGAGATAATCTGTCAACTAATCCTAAAAGCAACACAAAAATATAATCTCTCATGTGTGCATTTGGTGTGTGGAGAAGCATTTTCAAGCTGTTGTTAATCTCACCATGTTGGCTGCTCCTCTATCAGCATCCACAGCGGGAAACGCTTCCTTTTTTTCTTATTGCAGCTTTACTGAAATGGCTCTCTTTCCATTATTTTTTTTAAATCATCAAAGAGAAGAGTGTTGCAGGCTTTTCTCCCTGCCTGACACTACTTCTTGACAGAGAACCTTGAAACTTTGTCATGAAAGGAAACTATCTAAAATGTTGCTTTGATTTTCAGTTGCATCTCTTTGTTGTTTCTATTAAAACAAGCTTTTTTTTCTCTCTTGCAGAGGAAGTAATATTTTTGGGTAACGAGATAACTGGATGATTCCAGTTGTTTTTCCCTGCATGTTGAAGCCTACATTTATTGTGCTTTCTGCATAAGCAGTTTTCTGAGTTATTTCCAGGGAGAGAAAAAAATAAACAAAAAAAAATAGTGCAAAGAGTAGTCCCACACCATACAGGAGCAATAAAAATTTCTGTTATCCCAGGTGGCAACACATTCATGGAATTTCTCCTTGGCTGTCCTCCGTGTAATATCCAGGCACTGAGGTTTGCTATTGGAGCTGTGTAGGAAGGAAGTCTTGGCCTTCTTTTAATCTCAGCTTCTGACAAGGACACAATTGCTTTCCATGTCACAAATGAGATTTAGGTTTTTTCATGTCTTCCAGCCCTCTGAGAGTGCAGGTTTGGGTTTTTAACTGCTTGATGTGAACAACAGTTCTTAATTGGATTAGGAACATAAAGGCAGGAGGATACCAAAACCTCATCCATGCATTGTGATGGCTGTGGGTCGCCAAGGGTGGTGACATGGATTTCAGAGCTTTCATCTCTTACTTAGAGTTCATTGAGCCTGCCAGTTCCACTGCTCAGCAGTCATCTTAGTCAAATCAGCTCTTCTGACCATTTTTTTTCTCTTTTTCTCTCTTTTGCATGTATTCATGGCAAGATAAACCTGCACACTGAATGCTAGAGTGAAACTACCCCACTGATAGTGAATATCAGTGGTTGTACCACTAAACATGGTTTTAACTGCTTTAATTTCTCAAAAAATATATGTATTATTTTTAACAGGTTTTGTACTGGGGGAAGGTTGTTCCCTGCCTGCATTTGTGCTCAGTTCTGTTTACTTTGGATCCAGTGCACTCATCTGAATTTAGCATTCAATGAGCAATTCTCTGTGGCAGTCATATGCATAACTTCTCACCATCTGGCATCACTATGGCTACTACTGGCCCAATGCAGTTGCCATGGTAGTCAATGGAAATTTCTGAGGGTGACTTCACAAATCCAACACAGGAAAGAAAACCTGTTAATCCAGAAAAGAGCTCAGCACTGAGGCATATGCTTATCTTTTTCCTTTGCCTTATTTTTGTTGTGTGGAAAGTGTAATCCCCATCTGACAGGTGGGGACCACTGTCTCCAGATTCATCCAGTATTTCTAAAGGGCTGAAGGATTGTAAAAACTGGTCCAAGAATTCTAAAAATAGGTCTTCCAAGCACCAGGTGAGCAGCCTAACTCTGGTGCCATCCTTGAGAAAACAGCTGTGGCATGAAAGCATAAAGGTAGGGGGGGAAATCAGCTATCACAGCATTGCATTCACAGATCTGGAAACAGATCTTTGCTGTTACCAAGAAAAAAAGAAGAAGAAAAAAAATCCCTCTAAATCCTTCTATGGATTAAGTTTGTTTTAACAAAGGTATGAGTGTGTTTGGCATCTGATGAATGCAAGTCCTCCATTGTTGCTCTGGCTTATTCAGGAATTAGAGAATTAAAAGGTTACTTTAAACACGGTTCTTCAATTAGTTGAATGACTGTAATCAAGGGCAGGATTTGGCCTGGTATCTTGGTTTTATTGATGTCATCTACTTCATGTGTCTCTAGTACAATGGAAATACGAGAGTAGTTTCTGTCCCTGTGACCCTCTTGTGAGTGAGACCAGAAACTCACTAGGAAAAAGAGAGCTACAATATTTCAGAGTTATTTTCGTGCAGACTTCTTACTATTATCTTTTCTCCTCTCTTCAGTGTATTCTTTTTCTATGTATTATAAACCACTTTCCCTCCTCTGGAGAGATTTTCCCTATCCCATGCCCTCTCTACTCCCAGCTTCCTTGACCCTCTTTTTACCTTTCTTTTCACACGATACACAGTTTGGGTTGTTTTCAAACAAATGTGAACTTTTGCTTTGTTCTGATTTTATTTGTGGCCTGAAAAACAAAGCACATTAACTTGAAACAGACACTGAATTGCCTATGGGGGTAACTTGCAAAGTACTGATGCTTGGAAAGCTCCCAAAAGAAAACAAAGCCCAGCAGTCTTGCCTTGTTTGTAGAGCTGATGGAGATCATTGACTCCTAAACCTTTGCCATCTCCTTCCAACCAGCCCCCTAAAATAACAAATACATGGGTTATGTCAAACAGTTATGGTCTTCTGAACCCTGAGCCAGACACGAGAGTGACATGGAGACTGTTCCTGCTCATAAACATGAGTAGCTCATGCTGGGGGCAGCTCTGTCACGCACAGCCAGGCTGAGCTGTTTGCTCCCACTGGGAATCTGGCCTGATACCCCTGATATCCATCCAAGGGATGGATGCAGAACACAAAGCTCCCTGCACGTGGCTCCACAGGGTTTTGGGCTGTAGTGTCCCCATGATGTGCTCGGTGCTCTGCAAGCACAGAAGTCGGTGCTGGATGCCCCAAATCTAACTTAGAAAGCAAAGCTGACAGGGGATGTTCCAGAAAGGGAAACCCAAAACCAAATTAAAGTGGGATTTTGTGGCTGTGGTCTGCCCATACCTCAGTGGCTCAGAGCATGTGGGATGTGAATCAGCTTGTGGGGCAAATGCAGGCCAGTCATGACACATCAGCATTCATTCAGCTGAGTTAAATATTTTTCTGTGCCTGTGTAAAAATAAGAGAATTAACACAGATGGGTGCTGTAGTGTAAGTGTTATTGAAGAAAGCTCACTCAAAATTAAAAATTTGATAGCAAAATTTCACTTCATTGCTAAAGAAGTTTAGCATTTTACACATATCATAGAAAAGTGCCATTCTTTATTGATGTCATGCTGTTCATGTAGTTCCAAAGCTTAAACAAGAGAAACTTTGCAGCCTTAAGGGTGAACCCCAGCTAGAGCTTGAACACAGAAACAGAGAACGAAGAGGACACCTCTAAACACAACTTATTGTTCAAAGGCACAAAGGTAGGAGTTATTCTCCCGCTCAGATGGGAACAAAAAATGGGCTTCTATAAGAAATGCCATTTGTTTCTGCTTCTGCTTTGGAAACAGCAGTAGTGTTTGCAAAGCTGCTGCTGGTAAAATGCAGAGGCACAGCTTCTGCCTTTGCAGGGTCTCCCAAAGCAAAAAAACCCCCAAAAACCACAAAAAAATAGAAAGAATGATAGTATGGATTCTTGCTGTTTTCAGTAGGATTTGCCACAGGCTAAATGTCTGTTTGACTCCTGCTTATCACAGAGCTCTGCAGCCAGAGTGTGCTGTGCCCCCAGTGCTGAGCCCTCAAATGGCAAAGGTTCCCCTGCATAGGCTGCCATGTGTTTGAAGGGCTGCATGCCAGACTTACAGGGCACATTAATGTAATCAGTCCTATGAATTAATGGGGCTATTGATCACAGAATACTTTTCTTATTGATTTCCCCCCTCATATTTTCCTAAGATATGTTTCCTCTTTTTGCTTGGCTTTCCTTATCCTTCTTTCTTTCCCCATCCCTTTTACTTTCCTGTGTTTTGGACACGATAAGCTCAACTATATAAACACCCATCCAACAAAACCAGCATGTGATAGACAGGCATACTAAAAGAAGAATTGGGTTATTTTCTCTCACTCTTTGTACACAATGGATGACTTTGGTAAGGAGTGGGGCGCTGAAAACCTCATTTCTCTCTCTCATGGTTCTCTGGAGTGACTCCAGAGCAGGCAATGGAGCCACCCTCCTGTAAACACTGATGGGAGACACCAGCCCTGAGAATTCCCTCTCACAGCACTCTCTTCCACTGCATTATGCAAATATATCACTTGTGTTCACTGCTCTCAGCATTTCTTTTTCAGGCCCCATTTAGGCAGAATTACTGAAGTCATCTAGATAATAATGTGAAAGAAAATAGACTTATTCAATGACATTTTGAAATTATAATTGGCCCTTGAAAAAGTGGGTAAAATCAGGGACAGGTAACAGATGGTGGTGGTGGTGACTAATCTTTCAGCCTATTATTTTACCACATGGGGGTCTGAGCCACAGATTTTCATGCTGAAAATAAAGGAGAAATTAATCACTGTATGACAATGGTTAAATAGTGCAGTGATATTTGCCTCCATCCAGAAACCATATGCAAGGAAATAGGTTCCAAAACAAGAGTTAGGCTGGTTTTTGTGGTGACAGACATCACATGACTTCAGAGGAAAAAGAGCTCCACCATCTAGTTTACACAGAGAAAATGAATTTTCTGGCTATGCTAAGGAGTCTGTGAAAGGAAACCTACATGCAAACACCCCATGGGCTCTAATAGGAAATGATAGCTTCTCTGCAGAATTGAACTGGGAATTACATCACATGCATAGGACTCTATAGGATGGTTAAAACCAGAAATTATTTCATTCTGTGTTATTTGACAGTCTCTTAGCTGGCCTTTCATTGCTGAAGGTAGAAGTGTTTTGGTTACTGCAGGCCTGTATAAGTAAATTCTATTCAACTAAAGTAAACTTCTACAAATATATGTATTATATGCTTATTACACTTTGTAAGGTTTTTCTACAAAAGAAACACACAAAGAGCACTTCTGTCTATTCTGTTTGTCTATAAATGCCTCCTTAAAATGCTATCAAGGTGAGATCATTTTTTCCACTGGTCATCCAGACTAAGGTACAAAAATTCCAGTTAACTTTCCTGCTACCTTCACTGTTGTTAACTGTGGTAAGGATAAGGACCAGCTCCAAAACACTCTTGTCTCTATCTGACTATCAGAATGTCTTCCAGAACCCACTTTAGATAAAGAAGACTTGATGTTAGAAACAGATGTTGGGAAGTACAAGTTCATGACTAGAGAGAATGTGGAATACAGCTTGAGCCTGCAGCAAATCCCACAGCCCTGCCCATGCATTGGCATGCAGAGAAAAACTCTGAGAGGAAGTCAGGACTTGGTCCAGGGCACTATAAATATAAATAATTTTCATTAGTGGTTTTTTGGAGGTGCATGCCTATGTATGGGAGTAGGAGCAATAAGAAAGTTGGAGGTCAAAAGACAGCCATGGAATTTTGAGAGGCTAAAGAAAAGCAGAGGTAAAAGCTGCATCTCTGAAAAACATGTTCCCTTTGTAGCTCTGATTCCATTTGTGCAGAAAGGGCCTTTTCCTCTGTGTGTGTGTGTGTGTGTATAGCAGGAAATAAATATGCACAAGTTGGTGATGTATTTCACACGTGAAGTGCTGACAGAATTATTGGAAGTATCTATGACAATTTACAGTGCTGCACCATGCCTTAGTGAACAAGTCCCCTAGAACTTCTTATGTGTCTCTACATTCAAAGAACAAAAATCACCACTAAAAAAAGAAAATAAAATTAGTCAATCTGTATGAAATTGTTGCTCAGATTAGCCTGATTTTGTGGTTAGTGGTGCAAACAATCCTGGTTATACCTTCTTTTCATTTAACTTCCTTTTAATACTGACCCCAGTGTAACCCAGGGTGTTTGATCAGATTTTTTGTTACTAATGAAGTTGTAGAGCAGCCTCTGACACTGTCTTTCAAACCAAGGGGTGCAAGTGATTTGAACCTTAAAATTACTTCAATTTAAATAGTTTGTAACAGAAATCCTAAGATTAATTTGAAGAGTTTTTTAGTGTTTCTTTTGTTTTTTCTGGCATCCTCCAGATTAATGTTTTCCTCATTTGTCATTTTTTGAACTTCTCTGTTACCTCTAGTCCTTTTCAAACATCAGTAGAAACTTAAATCTGTGAATTGAGGTAGTGAGGTAAGTATTTAGTATATTTTAATGCTAGAGAAGCCCCAGTCTTGACAAAGAAACATGAAATACAAGCTTTAGTTTCAATAAAAATTGTACCTACAAGACAACTTCTTTTCAGTAGTCATCAATCAGATTTTATGGACAGTTAACTGCTTCAGTGAAAACAGAGAGTCTGATCTGCTAATCACACTGGTGATGTCTTTCCCAGTGGAACACTCACAAGGTAATGTGAATAATTTCCCAGGATTTTTTGAAGGGCTCGATTGTACAAACTTGAGAAAGTGTCCACACCAAACCTTCCCCCTGGTTTCTAGAGAGCAGGAAGGAAGGAAGTAATGTGTTCCCTCAACAGAAGAGTCATATTTTGCTCACATTTCAGTTTGAGCCTGCCTATTGTGTTTGTGAAACACACTGAGGAGGCAAAAGCTGAAATTACAGTTTATCATCCAGCCAGACTGATTCATGGTTTATCTGTAGCTAATTGCTTACTACTTAACCTACTTTTAGCAGCATCCCCATATGCAGCCTTTTTCAGTCTTTAAATGCCTTCAAGTCAGTTGAGGAATATTAATTTGTTCCTCAGCCCAGAAGGGTTCCCAACTGTTGGGTCAGCTGTTAAGAAAGGGAAAATAGTCATTAGCACCAGGCAGCTTGCTTTTCTTCCATTTGATCAGATTACAGATGATTAAATCAGAACTAAAGACTTCCTACAAGCAGGTGGTTCCAAGTTTGAGGAGAGTCCACACTGTCCAACTCGAGGCATGTCTTTTGTGAGGCATCATTTGCCATTATTTTGTATAATTTATCCAGTAGCAGCCCCTGGGTGAATTAACTTATACTCTGCTGTAACTGGTACTGTCAGAGCGTGTCGTTCAAACAGGAACACACAGCCCCTGTGTTATTTAGGTAAGGAAAGTTTATTACTTCACCTTTATAGAGCCTTGGTTCTCCTGTGCCTTATAATCACAGAGCTCCTTTACTAGCACAACCAGGAAATGAACTCACATCCATTTCTTCTAAAGAAATTCAGACTTACAGATGGAACATGAAATCACAGCTTCTGCAGCTCTATGAGAATATATTGTGACTTTCATCCTGTTGCTCTACAGTGTGTTTTAAAGCTGTTTTGGACAGTTTGGTGGCTGTTAGAAACTAATGTATCACTCTGAAAGCCAAATGAGCTTCACTTGTTCACAGAGTGCACTGAGGACTTGGCCTCTTCCAGTTCCTGCAGAGCAAGAAATTCAATGTGCTCCATGGTTTTGGAGCTGCCTAAGGTGGCAAATGTATTCCTGTGTTTCTCAGTCTATTTGACACTCTCAAGTCCTGAATCAAAAATAGATAAAGGAAATTAATGAGCCGGGTTGTGCTTATTTTTATCATGGCCAAAGTAGAATAATCACATTGCCAATTTTGGATGGACCATAGTGACATTTAGAGGACAGGCCCTTACAGGTGACTTGGTTGCTCTCTAAAGAATCTCTGTGCTTGGAAACTCAAGTTTTCCTTCTCCAGTGTTTCAGGAAGTCTGCTTCCCATCAGCGAGGCACCTCCATCTTGATGGAGTCCCTTGATTGCAGCTCTCTGGGTTAGTTAAAAGTTCAAATACCTCTTAAGAATTTGACCTGGGCAGGCAATATGCAAATTTTCTCTCATGGGGGCAAAGGTTTAAGGAGTATTTGCTTGCCTGCATCCTCCTCCTCAGTTATTGTGCATGGGTACAATCAGCACTTGTTTCTAATGAGGCTGGAGCTGGGCTGGAGAGAGGAATCCTACTGGGTGCAAAGCCCAGTATCAGCACTCCCACCGAGCCCTGGAGCTGCCTTTGCACATCTCCACCCTCCAAAGAGTGTGTTTTAAAAACCCCCAGTCCTTCAGGGGTTCTGAAGCCAGGCAGTGTGAAAAGAAAAGATTAATTTTCTAAGCAGAGGATTGCCCTCAGAGGAGCAGGAGGGGCAGTTCCACAGTGCTGTGTGCAGCTACTCCAGTAAATCAAAATTATTTCCAAGGGTTTCCATCTGTGTTACATCTCTGCTGCTGCTGCTCCTGCAATGCAACCACAGGGCTGTGATCACACCAGGGCAACTCACACCAGGGCTGTGATCCTGTAAATGCTGCAGCTCAGAATGCACCTACATGGAAGCATTTTTTGAGGGAGAGAACTTTGGTTTCTACATCAGTAATCAAAATCTCCAGCTCTCTCTGGGCTGGCTTTACCTGATGTAGAAGATGGGAAGAATGAAGGCTTCACTGCAGGCTGGTCTGGTTTCTAAGAAGAAATTCTGGCTGGCCACACAGCTCTGGTTCTCATCCACACATTGTGTCACATTGCCACAGCTGAGTGGCTTCATGAATTTCACAACATGGACTGAAATCTGCTTTTCACCTGAGTTTTTGTTGGAAAAGAATTTTTGCCCCCCATGGATTTGGAAATACGTGAATTTTATAAACTATGAGTGCGGGTGGGCAAATTAAAAAAATCTAAGCATTTATTGATTTTAGGTTTACTTTTTAGCATATCTCAGGAATTTTGAGGCTGGGCATATAGCTGAGGGTTTTTAAAATGCTTTGAGGTGATGGTGGCACATCTTTGGAACTCTTGATACATCACTGAGGAAAAAGCAAGACATGATCCTGCCCTTTGCATGTGTTCTTTGTTGTCTGGAGCCATACTGTGGAAGTGAAAGGGATTGCTTCTGCTAAACAGGAGGTGTTCTGGCCTCTGGGTATGGGAGAGGGTTTCTAAACTCAAATTTCCTTTCTGTTAGCTCACGTAACCATAATTACCAGGCACTGGTCCCTCTTATCCCAGTTCCCTGTCTGACATCTGTGCAGAACTCTGAAATCCCAGACATATTGGTGTGGATCTGTGTGAGTACTCTGGTTGTGGGAATTTTTTTTTTTTTTTTTTTTTTAATTTGAGGGATTTATTTCTCCTTTTCTGATCAGGTGCACAACACACTCCTGGTTCCCACACCAGAGAGGAAGCAGCTTCTTGCTGTACACTCTCCTGGGCAGTAATTACAATTTCTCAGGAACGAAGTTTAGTTTGTAATTCAACATTTCCCCATAGCACAGTTGTGTAGCACCTATACAAATATTTGTTCCTGTTAAATGCTTGGGGAAAAAAAAACCCAGCATTATAGCAGAACTCAGAATAGGTGTAAGGTAGTCACAGGAACAAAACCTTTTATTTCCCTGCCCTTGAATCTTGTACAACATTCATTAAAATTGTCATAATACTTCCATTGACTTCTGTAAGAATAATTTCTAAATATTTGTAGCTCTTGGTGGATTCTAGATTGATATCCCTTAATCTATTTATGTATTCAGTTGGCATTATAGAGGCACAACAAAGCTGTCATCCTTGCCCAGGTATAAATCTTAAGGAGCAGCAGCTGAGCATTCCTGTGCTTCTCCAGTCCTGGAGGATTACAAGTCTGATAAATGAATGAAAGTAATTTTTTTCTGATTAACTTTGTGCTCAATCTTCTTCTGGTGTCAGCCTAGTACAGGTTATACCATCTTTTATTCTGTGTCAAACAGTCACAGAGCAGAAGATGACATGACAGATAAAGCCATGGTGGCTACCACTTTCTGGTCTTTTTTTAAGTTCTTAAGGATGAGCATTTAGACCAGAACAAAAGCTGTGAGATCTGGAGGTTGCCACCCAGGATTTCTTGTTATTATTAAATAGTTTTAGTATTTTGCAAGTCCACAGCAAAAGAGAGAGAAAATGGGAATGTAGAGCAAGAAACTATGACTTTTCCCACATTTTTCTTTTAATTTCATATGGAAGGAAAAAAGGCCAGGATAAAAATTATTTTAGGAAATTTATTATTTTATTGAATATTCATAGCCTGCTGGTGAGAAATGCTGGGATTATTAAAATATGTCTTTCTCTCATGTGGAAATAAGGCCATCAGATATCTGTCCCCTTCACAAAGAAATGCAATTGAAATGACTGTCAAAGTATTTACACAGTGATGGCTCTTATTTAAGCTATCACCCTTAACACTCTGCAGCAGTACCCCCCTCTGCCTGCATCATGGTGCCCCCAAACAGGCAGAGGTGTAGACTCAGAAAGATTTTTAAAAAAGCAAACTTTCATGTGGGCTGTGGAATTTTTGCCTATGTTCGGGTTGGACTGTATGAACTGTTTGAAACGTTGCATTTTGGTAAATTTTGGTGAGTGATGTTTCAATATAATCTATTTGAGTGGGGGAAAAAATCCCTCAGTGTTTTTTTTTTTTTGTTTGTTTGGTTGGTTTTTTTTGTTTGGGTTTTTTTTTTTTGTTCTTTTTTTAGCATCTACTCATTTGTATGACATTTTTATTTTTTAAGAGGGTCTCCTTTTTATTTTTCCCATGTGGAGTGGGAGGCCACGTTAGCTATCCAGATGAAGTAATCAAATTGTCTTATCTCATCGTGTAGAATGACAAGGGGCTCAAGAGCAATGAATTCATGATCACAAAGTCATAGAATGGCTTTGGTTGGAAGGGACCTTAAAGGCCATCCAGTCTCCCTTGCCATGGTCAGACACCTTCCACTATCCCAGGCTACTCCAAGTCCCAGTGTCCAACCTGGTCTTGGACACTGCCAGGGATCCAGGGGCAGCCACAGCTTCTCTGTGCCAGGGCTTCACCACCCTCACAGACAAGAATTTCTTCCTAAAATCCAAACTAGACCCATTTTCTTTCCATTTGAAGCCATCCCCCTTGTCCTGTCACTATGTGATCCTTTCTCTGGTTGACTTCTGAACCAAAGATTGTCCACAGGGTTCCAAGTAAAACAAAAATTGAGATTAATTTTGGCTTTTTACAATGCAGCTGCAACTTTATGCTTTTGTGTCCAAAGAGGCCTTAAAGGTAATGGCATGTGAAATTGTTCCTCTGCAGCACTTTGGGTCCATGAGAGATGAAGCCACGATCCTTTATCTGTGTCTGCACACACAGAGCTTGCAGCAAGAAGGAGAAATTTGATCTAGAAAGCTAAGTTTTGGTTAACCTTAACTGGAAAAAAAAGTAGCTAAAAATACCATTCTCAAGTGCTCAAAAAATTAGTCACGAAAAGTTAGGAAATCAAAGCCAAATGAGAAGTCTTAATGAAATAAAAAGAAGTGCTCTCAATTTGAATTCCAGTGCTAAGCTATTAAGCAGCACATTTCCAAGTATTGCAACAACCCTGAGGGTGATATGGCAAATATATATTTTACTGTGCTCTGATAGTAATTTTATTTCTGCAAAAGAGATTTGTTCCAGGTTATCTGTTGAAATCCAGCCAGGTCTTTGGTGGAAAAACCCTGCCTTTTGTCTATATTTCACTTCTGCATCATCAGCCAGACTGTTTCCATATAAAAAACATGACTGGAATTTGCAGGTATGTCAGTTATTGGTGATTTCACACCTGCTGAGAAGCCAGACCTTTGACAGCTATAAACAGATGCCGCTGTAACACATTTGGTTCTGCTCAGAAAGTGGAAATGTTGTTTTAGTCTCTATTAAAATAATAATAGTGGAACCATAGCTTTACCTCGAGCAGTAAAACTTATGCATTCACAGTCAGGAAAAAAACTCTTCATGATAAAACTGTTCATATATTCATTCAGAAGAAATATTTTTTGCCTAAATTAATTTTAGCTACACTTTATCTGGTGCAGATATTGAGCAGAAGTGAAGTTGGACTCAGGATGTTAAATCTGTGATTATTCATCAAGCATGATATTCACCTGGAGTTTCAGGGCCAAATCCAGTGGGTCTGCAGGAAAATATTGCATTACCTGAGAAATATTGTTTTTCCACCCTCTAGGTGTGAAAAAGAGGTCAGATATTCCATATAAAAATCCCTGGTTAGAAAATTTTAGCTTCTGAAAATTGTTGTGCTGTAGCAATCCAGAATATACACACAGATGAGCTTCCAAATTGAAAATGACCCTGACATAGCCCATGAGGCCTCAGTTAACTGCAATCTTAATTAAAGCTTGACTGTGGGCAGAAAAATGAAACAATAAAGTTCTTAAAAAATGCTTAGAGGTTGTTACAGTGGTTAGTAATGCTTTGCAATAGTGTGTGTGCCTTTTCAGTAATAAGTGGATTGCATAAATGATAGATGTAGAAGCTCCCATAACCTGATGGGTTCATTATGGAATTAGATCTTTAACTCACGTGCAAGAATAATGATAGAGGAAGAATGTTCATGCTGAAGCTGGTTGAATAGAATGGTAACTTAAAAGGCTTTAGAAGACATCAAAAATCTTTAAAAATCAAGTTACACAGGCAACAAGACCAGAATGTGCAGAGAAATCTAAGTTTTGATTTATTTTTTTTAATTAGCAAGTGCTCTATGTAGTGCAGTGAAACAAACCGTGTTTGCCAGTGTTTCCCCACTTAATGTACTTTGTGAGAAAAGTCCACGTCCTGAAACATTTAAATCTAATTGCCTCTGACATGCCTATGTCTATTTTTATATTTTTTAATTCTATTTTATGTATTTCTCTTCTTGGTATCCACTTCTTCCTCAGTCTCTGCTCTCCCTCACTTTCATGTGACCTTTCTCACTGTTTTCATCTTCCTTTTCCTTTCATCAATGGGGATTTCAATAGGGGGGCATTAAAACCTACAAAGCCTCCTTTGGTGGGATGTTATGGTGTGCTGTCATTTTGAGGATGCCATGTTTTGATCAGGAACCTGAGAGCGGGAAGACATTGCTGGAGGAAAAAGCCAAATCCTCTGCTCTCTGCTGCACAGGTGTCTGTACACCTTCAGGCTGGGGTTCTTTTGACACCCTGTGCAAAACCTGCAGCAGCTTCCCCTCTCTTCCACTCTCTGTGCTGGGAGAGCTTTTGGTTGTGAGCTGGAGTCACACTTCACGTGAGCGTGGAGATTAATTAAGTGAGGGATGGATACCCAAGACATTTATAATTAACGCCTTAAGTAAGTCGTAAACCAGGACTCCAAAGATGAAAGCTCCCTGCTTGACTGATTTACTAAATCACACATTCCCTCTTGACCACTGTTTGAAGGGTCTGCACAGCCTTTGCCAGCTCCATGCATGTGCTTTGAGAATTATTCACTTCAGAGCTTCCTGCACTATCAACAGCTCAGTATTTTTTCCAAGGAATGTTAAATCCTTTCAACCTGCATGGCTTCATAAGACCTGATTAAACCTTTTAGACCTGCTAGTGGGTATTTTGCATATTGAAGCACTTAATCTCATCCTTAAATCTTACATCCTTAAATCTTGTTCCCCACATGAAAACTGTTCTCCCTCAGCTTTGCAGATGCTCCTATTTTCATCCTGGAAAACTGGGATGACTCTAAGAGGGAGCAAGTTACTTTGAACCTTATTTTCTGCTACAGTGTGGGCATACTTTTCAGTTTCACTGAAAAATCACTATAAAAAGTAAACAATAATTCTGGCCTCTTTCAAGGGAGTTGTGTAGTTTTTCTTTTCAGAGAGCGTGTTTGGAGTCTAGTCTGTCACTCCTGATGTCTAAGAGAACCAGGGACATGAAGAGAAGCCAGTATGGCTAAAAGCAAACTAAGGAGGTTATTAGAAATATAAAAGATACCCTTCAATAAGTGGAGTCCAAATGGAGATTGCAGAAAAGATAATAGGCCTTCTGGCAAGCTAAATGTGAAGCAATAATAAAGCTGGCCAAAAATGATTTTGAGGAGGAAGAGTTCAAAATTTAACAATAATTTTTTTTTTTTTTTGATACATCAAAAGCAGGAAGTTTGCCAGCAAGTTGATGTGGACAATATATTACTGAATGTAGAAAGATCATTCTACCAGGACAAGTCCATAATAGAAAAGTTGGAAAGTATCACAAGGGTGAATGCTCATTAAGGAGGAATTCCCTGTTGGAGCTGATTGCTGGGGATTATCCTGAGGAGCTGCTGATCCTGGGACAGTTTGATAGTAAAGTGGATTTGAATAAATCAACACAGCAAAAGCGGTAAGCGCCATTTTGTACTGGTTCAATTTGTGCAAAATCTCTAAAGAAACTGGAGCAGTCACCTCTTATGGCTCCTTACCCGTTCAGTCAGCCTTGGTTAAGAGATTTGTGATATTCTGTGTCTGACTCTGCTTTTCCAGAAGACTTCAGGACAACCAGGCAATGACAGATGTGTGTCTGGCTTTCATATTTCCAAAATGATCTAATATTCCTTTGTTACAGTCAAAACAGCAACAAAAAAAATCCCAACCCAAACCCATGCTCATTGCAGAGCAAAACGGCTCACATTTCCAGCCTCAGTTCTTTTGCATGAATAATTGTTCCAAATCCAGTTGGAAGGTAATATTGGGGTTTTATCTTTGCTTGATTTTGACAGGAGACCACTTTCTGTCCCAGCTTGAAGTCCTACCAGCTCCTTCAGTCTGATTCAGATTCATGCACTGCCCAACTGGAGTGGAGAGGAAGAAACAACTCCACCTAAAAATCAAACAGTGTCTGAGAGACATTTGGTGGTTCATACTTATAGGAGAAAAGCTGGTGTTCCCACTTCCATGTGTATCAGTGTTGCTGGTTTGAAGGGCTGGCCTCAGCTCTGTTCCCTGTCCCCAGGGCTCAGGGGGAAAATAAGGATTAAGTGATCTTTTTGGTTAAGACATACAAGAGCCACCTGGTCCCTGCCTGATCACCAGCATAGTCAGAACAGCCAGTTCATATCCAATTTCCTCTGGTCCCTCTGGAGCTCTGGAAAGCAAGGAAAAAGCCTAGAGCTCTGCACTTCATCTCTTTCCTTCAGCACTCCCATTCCTTGGTACAAAAGCTGCCATCTGCCTGGAGGACTGAAGTACATATGAGCTTAAAAATCCATTTTGCCCATCTTGTACCTAAGCTTCTGCTCAGAAAATTACTTCATCTGGCTCCTTTTTGCCCTCTATTTTTACAGTCAGTGCCACAAACAGGCTGTACACAAACATTCGTAGGTGTTGTGAGCAGGTAATGTCTGTGTGGTAGGGCTGTGCTCAATAACAGCACAAAGCTTCCACTTCTGTGCAGTAAAACTCTTCCTGCCTGTGTGGTATGGGGCTGGGACATTTCGTGTGTAGAGATGAACCCCCAATGCCTGTTGATATAAACCAGATGGGCTCATTCCATCCCAGTGCTTCCTAAATACAGGGAATGTTGGTGGTGGTGATGTGTGGGCTTGCTACTTTGAGTTTAGGTCAAGATTTCATTTTGCTTTCCAGTTTTCCTTCTGAAAAGCAGAGTGGTTGTTCCTAGTTGGAAATCTTTGACCAACTTATATGAACAAAAAGATGAGCTTTACCAAAACGAGGGAATTGGAACCCAGTTTAAGAGGATCTTAAACACTGATTTCTAATCCCTAAACACATCTCAC
Source organism: Anomalospiza imberbis (assembly GCF_031753505.1). Taxonomy (NCBI): domain Eukaryota; kingdom Metazoa; phylum Chordata; class Aves; order Passeriformes; family Viduidae; genus Anomalospiza; species Anomalospiza imberbis. The sequence goes on from NC_089682.1 coordinate 33,227,721, forward strand.
TTGTTGGCTTGTTTGTTTTATCTGAGGTTTTGTTTTGGTTTTCCTCTTGCCATGAATGGCACATGGAGACAGTAACTGCCAATGAGCATCTCCAGGTGGTTGTTGCATTTGTTGTACTTTGAGCTCCTGTTTTAGGTCCTCTTTACTGTCAGACACAAAACCTTTTGGGTGATGTGGTGCTGAAATTGCCTGCAAAACCTTCAGGAATGAGCAAGCCTTTCAGAGACACTGGAACACGTAACTGGAAAGGATCACCTGCTTACCTGAGAATGTCCTCAGAGTATATTGCTGATACTTTTTTGTGAAATATTTTGGGCTTGCTAAAAGAGAAAGTAAGTAGTTACTCTCTAATATACTGCAATTACATGCTTTTTTATGTATCATGATCGTGGCTGTCTGCACTAATGATTTTTTGATTTTATCTTTGTTTGCAATTCATAGGGTGAGGTTTTTTCCCAATTTTTTGAAACCTGCATAATTAGAAATTTTGTAGTATTTCAAACTGAGACAGAACCATCTTAATTTCCTTTAATTCACAGACTGTGAAAGGGAGGATAAATTTATGGAGACTTACTTCAGATGGACTACAATTACTTCATTAAATCTTCAGGTGTCATTTCAGATGTTCATCTAAACTAAATCTCTACCTTTTACATTGGTGGGGGAAAATCCTCTTTGCCCATCAACTGAAATAAAATAAAAAAGTTATGTCTGTGTTTGCAGAACTTCACAAGTCTGCAAATAGCAGGACCTGGTTCATTTGTACCACAGCTATTCCCGAGGATCACTTTGTGCTCGGTTTCTCTAGGAGTGTTTCTGCCAAAAAAAATCTTTAAAAAAGCAGAAATTACCATTTTTGCACTGGTCGTTTTCTTGCTTAAAACACCACGGGGTTGTAGCTACCCTGGGGGCTGCAGGAGAGGAGGATGAGGATGAGGATGAGGACAAAGGTGGGGAGGAGGAGGAATGTGAGAAAGAGGAGGAGAGTGAGGGTGAAGATGAAGATAAGGATGAGGATGCAGATGCAGATGAAGATGAGGGTGCAGATGAAGAAAAGGATGAGAATGCAGATGAAGATAAGGATGAGGTTGAGGGTGGGGAGGAGGAGGAGGATGAGAATGAAGATGAGGATGCAGATGAGGATGCAGACGAAGATGAGAATCAGCATACAGATGAAGATGATGATAAGGAAGAGGATGAGGAAGAGGAAGAGGATGAGGATGCAGATGAGGATGAGGATGCAGACGAAGATGAGAATCAGCATACAGATGAAGATGATGATGAGGAAGAGGAAGAGGATGAGGATGCGGCGCTCTCCCGGTGCCGCAGCGCCACCGCGTGTCCCCTCCGGTCCCCGCACTGCTCCCGCATCCCCGGGAGCATCCCCTGGAGCATCCCCGGGAGCTCGGCCTTGCCGACCCGCGGGGAGCAGGGACACAAACACTTCAGAACGCCTGAAGAGCCTCGGAGGGCTGTTGGAGCTGGGTTTGACACCAGTTTTGAGCAGCTCTCAGATACAGAAGCTGCGCTCTCTCCCCCGCTGCCCGCCCCGCTGATGGGCTGGTCCCTTCCCTCCTCCAGCTGGAGCTGGCTAAGGATATCCGGGGGAAAAAAAATGTGAATCATCACTGGGAAGCATGAGAAAAGATCACCAAACTCCAAGCTGATGTTACTGGACTGATAACATTATTAGGAAATATTTTACATAAGCCTGGTTTGTGTGTTTCCAGGTGACTGTGCTGAGTTTAACAGCTCCTATAAACATAAGGTCTGGTGTATCACATTATATCAAAGCACTGAGCGAGAAACTGGCAATTGCTCATCCAAAATAATGCAGTTTGACATGAAAGGATTTTTGCCAGCCAAGGTAGAAATTCTCCACTGGGGGGATGCTGTGTTTTGTCCCTAAAATATGGGATTTTCCACAAACACAGGCTCCTCTTCAGTAGTCAGCCATGTGAGAAACATCCCTTTCTCGTTGGTTTTGGTATCTTAATTAAGCACATTTACCCAGGGAGGAGAGGTAGAGTATCTGAGTGGTCACCTCATCGTGGCTGATGTCAGCAGACACATGACACACACGCCATCCCCTTTTGTCCTGTGAGCAGGAGCTCCCCTGTCCCACAGTTCAGAGTGCTTTGTATGGGGTTTCTTCTTTGTGCTGTCTCAAACATCGAGTGTTTGTGTTCCTTTTCGGATGAACTTTGGTTCTGACCCTGCTGAGGGTGCAGTGCTTGTTTTGGAAACACTTGCAATACCCCTGGACTGTTTGTTTTCCACCTCAATATGCTGCTACATTCCTGCAAGCTTTCTCTGGTTGTAATGCAATGTTTGGCCGGGAAACAGAGAATTCAAATGAAAAACAGTGCCCCAGTCTTAGGGAAATGTAGTGAAACTGCTACAGAAAGTGTTTTATTGGAAACAAGACAAAGATTTCCAGAGAATTAATAAACAAGCAGCTGCTCAGCGTCTCTGCAAGACCATCAACTCCAGATGTGTATTTCCTGGAAGGATCAGAGTATTTTGTTTAAATCTCTTCCTCTGCCCTCAGCAGGTAGGAGAAACAGAGGTCAGGTCTGGTGCTTATGTTCCAAAGGAGATAATTAGGTATTTAATAAGTGTAGCAACAATACAATTTGCATTACCAGCTAAGCATCTGCAGATTTTTTTCCAGTAATAGATCCAAACCATGGAGTTTCTCCAGGTATTTGTTGAAGACCAGCACTTAACAGCACATAAAGATGAGTCAGGCTCCAGAGGGGCAGCACCAGGAGAGCACTTCTCCCCTGCAGAGCTGAGCAGGATCTGTCTAATGTCAATGTTGGGTCTCTTTTGCCAGGGCAGTAGAGTTTGGAAGGCTCAACACCTGTCTTTTCTGAAACAAGGGCCCAACTCCTCCAGAAAGAAATAGCAGTTTCAAAAACCCTGATGGAGAACATGAAAGCAGACCCTGGTCCTCAGGAAGTCACAGCACCATCAGCTTCTTGCACTGGGAGAGATGGAAGTTCAGCTCCTGGGGTGAGGCCAGGTACTGAATTCAACAGCAGCTGGTTAGGTCACCTCAGAGGGCTAGAGAGGAGTTCTGCTGCCCTGTCTCCACCCTGACAGTGATAAAATGTTAGCTAAACCCCTTTCCCTTCAAAACTACAGCCCAGAAGGATACAACATCTCAGTACAACCCTAGAAGTGGACATTCCCAGTGGAGAGACCACTGGCCCAGGGGAGCAGCAAGGGACTCTGTTCTCCCAGAAGTACAACTTGAAGAGCCATTGAACCAAAGTATTAAGACCAAAATCTTGTTGGGTGTCATCAGATGCTTTGAGTCCCAACAACAGAAGCAGAAAAATAAGTGTGAGGCAAATTAGAGAAGGAGGCTTAGGTAGGCACTGCTGCATCCAGAAGCATGAGACTTGGAGATCTTGGAGCTGAGAAAAACTGAGTGAAAGAGACGAGATTTTACAAAAGTTGAGAAACAGGTCAAGTCCTAAATGACCAACCCAGTTTCTTTCCTGGTTTTTGAACCAGCAAGGGAATTGATAACTAAATACCAGTGGTGGGCTCTGCAGTACAGATGTGGCTGAGCCTGGAAGAACCCGGCCTGACTTTTCCACTGCAAGCAAAGCTGTTTTATTGCTAAGCTAAGCAGGTCAGGCACAGACACTCACAGGCATCCAAAATGCTTCCTTTGCACTCAGGTGAATTTCTGTGTGAGCACTCAGTGAGCAGCAGGACATCCAGGAACCTGCTTTCTCTGGAGTAGATGATGAGTGGGTCATCTCACACATGAAAGGAAGGGACTAACAGAGAGAATTTCCCTCAAGACAGTGTTTGGACAAACCTTTTCTTACAAAGTGAGAGTCAGGAGGCAGGATTGCCCTGTGAGGTAGGGTAACAGAACTGGCTCAGTGAAAAAGTGAACCTTGTGGCCAGCTGCACAAAGGCTTCGAGCAAACAAAGCATTGCAGGTAATGTGAATTTCTGTAAATACATTTGCAGAAGATCACATGAACGTTGCAGTGTCTGTGGAGAGGAAGGACAGGGACAGGACAGCTCCAGAGCTACGTGGGCCTTCTCTCCCTGTAACAAAGCAGCACAAATGGGCTTGCAGTGGCAGATAAACCCAGCTGCAGTTTGCAAAAGCATTGGTGTCATTGCAACTTCCTTCATCCTTAGGAACTGAAAGTCTGGATAGAAAGTTCCTAGTGGGAGATTAAACTTGGTATTGCTGCAGAAAGCCAGCATGGCTTATATTCAATACTTTAAAAGGTTTTATGCTGTGCATTTATATATATAAAAATGTACAGCAGACATGGGAAGTCATCAGATTTCTGGCTTGTCTGGAAAGTTGCTTTCTCACTCTCTGTGTACACCATGCAGCAGGGTGTAAAGCTGGTGTACCTGTGTAGGACTGCCACAAACATGTTTTATTTTTGTTTGAAGTCAGTGAATCTTTGGACCTACTGCCTTCCTCCTCTGACTGCAAACATAAACCTCTGCAATTGCATCCAGGCAGATCGTTGTTCTGGTGAAGAACAGCAGATAACCTATATTTTGGCTTTGAGATCCTCAGTGTAATAAGACAGAATTCCAGAGGCATGAAGGGTGAGGAGGCGGTTGACTTTCAACAGCAAGGGGATGTCTAAATTCCTTCTGTGCCCTTGCCTAGAAAAACAGATTCTGTAATTTAGGAGTTAAACTCAGCATTATCAGCAGAAAAATCAGTGCACATAAGGAAGAAAACCCATTTGGTTCTGGGCAGAGGCACAAAGAGCTTTGGGGCTCTGTTTAATATTCACTGTGCAAACTTCTGAGAAATTAATGTCCACTTTTTAAGTTTCACTGGTTGCTTTTTGGTTGGTTGGTTGGTTTTTGGGTGGGGAGGAGGGATGGAGTATTCTTTTTATATCAAGACCTACAACAGGTTGTAGAGTAAAACTGATTAAATCCATTTCATCCTTCATTAGCAATGATCTCTCCAGGCTTCTGGTAGTAACTCGACATTTCAAATATTGACAAAGTTTGTTCTTACTTTCTTGTAGATGAGCTAAACTACATCTTCACCCCTTGAGATCACAAATAGCAGCTCTGCTTCACCAGCTTCAGCTAAGGATATCACTGACACCCAAAACAGAGCAAGGAACAGCTAAATGCATCCACTGCTAATACTGTTAGTGGTGAGGAACCTGGGACTCCTGGGATCTCCACCTTTTGATGTAAGTCCAAAGCCAATTGAGAAGAAAGGTTGCTACAGAGTGAAAAAGGTGAGAGAGTAACCTTTGTTAGTCCTGTTACCTGCTTTACAGTAGCTCTAAAAAACATTTTATTTTCTGTGGGAACAAAATATGGAAAGGTGACTCATATCATTCACATCAGTGGTTGGGCTTTTCAGTGACATGTAAAGAACCCACCAATCCTTCCTACCCCAAATGATTGTGATTAGATTCTGTTCACTTGTCTGAAAAAAAAAAAAATCAGCCTGTATTTCAAATTCTTGTCAGGCTCTTTGTTGAAAGTCTTTTGTGTGTAAATGAAGTCCAGGAAATAATAGTGCAAGGCTTAAAAATAGACTGGCAGTGTGCTTGCCTTCTGTGAAGTGTTTGTTTTTATAGGCTGTGTTTTTAAAGAGGAAGACTTTTTTAAAACAGAGCATGCTTGGAAATGCTGTTCATTTATCTTTGTCTGAAATGCTGAGTGGTTGCAAGAGCAGCTCAAGAGGTTTGCCTTCTGTGGGGACAGGACACCAGTCCCTCTCTGGACTGTTTGACCCAGACTGATTTCATTCCCCCTGCAGGGAGGGGCACCCCAAGCCCTGGGTTTGAACCCACCCCAGCAGATGCAAGGGCAGTTTGGGGCAGACCCTGGTGTCAGCTTGGTTTCCATCTGGGGGAAACAGCAAATGCAGCAAAATGACTTCACTGGGAGCATTTTGTGAAGCTGCCAATGAACTACTTAGGAAATTTTGGAAGACTGTGAGAATTTAAACCTCCAGCAAGACAAACTCCAGCTCATCTATACAGCTTGGGTAATGCCTCTATTGCCCCTGGTACTTGTATAAAGTCAAGAATTACAAGGTGATGGGGTTTGCCTGCTCCGAGAAAATGTGGGTTTGGTAAACCCACATGCCCTCCTGTCCCAAAAAAAAAAAAAAAAAAAAAAAAAAAAAAACCTTTAAGCAAAAGGCTGGACTTTACCCACCCAGGTTTAGGAGAGCAGATTGCTTTTCCATGGGCTGAGTTTGCAGGAGTCTGTTACCAGCTGGTGGCAATGATCAGGCACTCTGTGATAGGCTAGGGGACAGTAAGCCTTACTTTAATGACAGCTGTGGTTGGGTGAGGTGTTTTATGAGCTGAGTTCTGGTCGATGGAAACCAAGAAGGCAAAAAAAAAAAAAAAAAAAAGAAAACGTTGCTGGAAAGGTAAGATTTTGCTGAGTGGTAGTCAGAAATACTGTTTTATAGATAAACTGCTCTTTCTTGTGGCATGTTTTAAGCAAAGCCATTTTTATTTGGTATTGTAAGTTACTCAAAACTTAAAACAATTAGCATGTAGCTTAGCATGTATCTTATGTCCTGCTAATGAAGATTTTTAATATTTTAAATAATAAAATATTTAAATATGATGAATTCTAGATGATGAATCTGATGAATTCTGGAAATGTTCCTCCCCAGTTCTGTAGCACTCACATCTGCTCAGTTTCCTCATGCAGGGTGGAAGTGTTGCTGGTGTTTTTTTTTGTGTGTGTTTTGGGTTGGGGGGAGGCTGTTTCAAGTTTAGTGTTATTTTTGAATGGTCTTTTTGGTTCCTTGTGTGTGTCCCTCCCCCCAGTGCTCAGCTAGAATGGACAGGAACCAGTGCACTGAGGTAGGTTGAGTTTCTGACTTTTTTTCCTTATTTGCTGAAGATAGTAGAAATTCCTGAAAAAAACCACAAAACCTGAATTTTTTTTAAAGTCATGTAATTAAGTGCTGAGTTGCATCAATTTGCACCTGCTCAGTTGATCCAAGTGCCTGTAAGCAACACATCAGCTCCCTTACAGTTTAGCTGCTTAATCTCATATTCCTACTGAAATTTAGCTGCCCCTTGAGCAGAAGGATGTGCCCAGTGTAATAAGGAGGTTACACCTATTTTGTGGACTGAAAGCATTTTTCAAAAGCATGAAGATCTTGGTACCTTGGTTCTTACCCTGAAAGTGGTGCCTTACTTATCCTTGGTTATCCTTGTTTTTTTTTTTTTTTTTTTTTTTTTTTTTCCTTGGGGGTTGGGGTACATAACTTCTATTTCTGGCAGATGAAATGCAAAATTGTGCCCAAATCATGGCGGTAATTTGGATATAAAAAGGTTTCTGAGGCAATAAAATACTAAGTGTGTACATATGATGAATGACATTAAAGGACCAATATCACCAGTGAGTGACAGGCAGGACTAAAATGACAAAAATGAGCATGGCCTCCCTTTCTTTGAAGATGACCTAGAGCCAGTCTTGAGCACCAAGAGGCCTCAATCCACCAGAACACATGCAGGCATTAAAGCATGTAAACTAAACTGCTGTAGTATAATTGAGAACCCATTTCAGGACTGGGTTTCACTTTCAGGGAAATTGGGACATGTGGAGTTGTAGCACAAGTGCACAGGAGCTGAAAATGCAGAGCAGCTCCAGCTGTTCTGAATAAACCCTGAATGGCCCTTGCTGAAATGATTATGCCTTAAAATACAATGAAATACATCTGATGAAGGAGAAAACACAGGAATTGGTTACTTGCCCTGATTTTCTTTGTTTCAACATGTAGTTTTAAGCAAAGTCTAATTTCCTCAGATACTATTAAACAATTAATTAACTTAATTATCTAGAGATTATGGATGCCTATTTAGAAGGCATATTAATTGGAGCCAGTTCTTTTCTTTGATGCTGAAGATGATCACAATCTCCTGAGTAAGGCATTAGACCACTAGAACAAGCCTTGCACAGCAAATATGAGCAAAAATATGCAAATACAACTTAAAATGAAAAGAAACTTGCAAATGCTGCTTTATTTAATTCTTATAACAGGGAGGCACTTTTACATTAAAAAAGAAGTGCAGAGGTTTTATTATTGACTACAAAACCCTAAAATATTATTCCATAAAAACAAAGAGAAATAGTGTCTGTGTGACAAAGTGATTGGTTTTTCCTTTCATTTCTATACAATTCATTACATTTAAACAAACAAAACCTAAACATATCTCTAGAAAAGAACAGCAAAAAAATCTTTTCTTCTGTTCCTGCAGGCCAGAAGCACTTAGCAGATTGATGACACTTCGCTTTGTGTTCTCATCTCTTATTTTCTGTGCTTGTTGTATGAGGCACTCTGACCCAGGGGCTTTCCAAGATTAATGGGTGCCACAGAGATATATCATAAATAAAGTGATCACGGGTTTATTTGATGTCAAAAGTCTCAATTCAGCTCTGCCTCGCATGCAAAACCTGCTTGTTTCAGTCAAGTTATTCTCCAACTGAGACCTGCAGGCAGAGTGTGTGTGCTGGTATGGTGGAAAAGCAAGGAAGGGTGACTGCAGGAAAGGATTTCCCCTCCATGGAGTCAAAATTCCAAGCTTATTTTCCATGCCATCTTAGAAAAGTGACCTTGTATTAAAGGCAATGAGCCCCTGGTTGTCAGCTTCTTGCTGGGCTGTACTGGGTGAAAGCTGGGAGCAAATCCTGTATTGCACTACCCAAGTGGGAAGTGAAGTTACCAGTAAATTCAGCCAAAGCAATAATAACACTGAGAGATAGGCTCAGATTCTGCACTAACCCTTGCATTTAACACTGGAAGAAACCTCCTGATGTCACTCAGAATATCTCTGGAGAAAGGCAGTCCTCCAAATGAATATTGTCACAATCCATCCTTCTGGACATCCACTTCCACTTCAGTGTCGCAAGTGAAGACAGCAGAGCTGGGGTCAGCAATGCTGGCAGATCAATGTCTCTGTGCTTGATGGATGAGAGGATATATTTATACCTCACAGCAATTCTCTTGCTATTTATTTGGTTTGGGGTTAACAAAACCACCAGGTGAGCTGCACAGGGAGGCTTCTGGTGGTGTGAAAATGAGCTTGGAAGTGGAAAGAACACTCAAAGGATGCTAAAGAAATATTGGAAATGCTCGAAATCGGCACACCTGAGGAAAGCAATACTTTTCTAATTACCTGTTGGTTTATTATAGTTGGCTGAGCAGAATATGGCTTTACATTTTGAGGTTACTGGCAAAATTCAAGCTTTCAGTGGCAGCAGGGCTCACAAATAAATCTGTTCTGGAGCTCTCTGAAGGCAAGGTTACCCTAAATAAAGGGAATATGATGGATCATCAGACTGCGCTTATGTTGAGCAGTGCTAGATTTCATGGAAGAAGTATTTGCTGCAATTCCTTGGTTTCACTCAGCAAATTCCAGTTTGATGTCCTGTGATGCAGGGCTCCTTCCTTCAGGCCATTTCCTCTGTTTTTCAAAATTGCCTGGGGTGTATTTTAGCCCACTTTGAAAGTAAATGACCTGACCTGATCCAGAACTCTTTTCAAACTCTAAAGCTGAGTTCTAGAGACAGACAAATTAAAGCTGGTCCAAATATATAACCAAAACTGTTTTCAAAAACTGAGCTACTTAAAGAAACACTTCCATTCTGAAGTTGCTATACCACCATAGATACAACCTGTAAACATATTCACAGAGAGCTTGGGCTGTAGATTCCAGGGTATTTTTTCCTTTACCAAAAGCACATATTACAAAACCTGTAGAGATTTTTCTTTGCATGTTATGCTTGAAAAATTTAGTAGGTCTCGTTTCATTTAGATTATAATACATTAAAATTATTTGCAACTTGTAATTTTGTGTTGATATATGAAATAGAAGATGTAAAATTTTTTCTAAACAGAAATTCCTAAACTTTCTCTCCAAGCTAAATATGTCAAAGGACATAGCATGAACATGAGAGATAAATCTAGCTTTAAGATTTCCCACTGATATATAAAAGAATGTTTTACAAAATTTTGACCTTGATTGTCTCTTTCCAGCTGAACAGAGAGGGTTTTTTTCCTCCATTCTATCTTAAAAGGGAGAAAACCTTGCTGCTGCTTATTTCCCTGGCACATCTTGCATGAAATAATGCAAGCTCCATTATGGCATGAGACTAATTATGCAAATTACATCCAAAAGAAAAAAAGTTAAGATCTGAACAGTTACTGCACGATCCGTGGGCATGAGTGAGATCTGATGTCGTTGTGTTTGGAAATGGCTTCATCCAGATCCAGCTGTATGCTGTTGACCTTCACCTCCATGCAGCCATTATAAAAAGCAGTCACTGGTGTAGCACCCAGAGGAACATCTGCACAGAAACACATTCAGTTCATTAGGCCAAGGCATGCAAATTCCTATGGATTTTTCAGATCAGTCAAAACATGGGGAATACTCCACTCCCCATCCATTATTTAGTCATGGGAGAAAAGGAGCAATTTGGCAGGAAACACTTGAGTTCTTCTCCCTTTTTTTTTTTTTTTTTGTAATCAAGATCACGTCAGCAAAGCTGAGAAAGGGCAGTAAAATGTTAAATATGCGTTAGAAGGCTGTTCCCATCCAGAAATTGAACTTCGGGAATGTTTTCCACAGTGGCTTTTCCTGTATTAACAACAAGAGTTTGTTTCCTGAAGCCCACTGTTCTTGTCCTGAGCTACAAACAGCTGTTTCTGGGCTTAAAGGTCACACAAAAAACTGTCTTGCTTTTGCCAGGAAGCTACTCTAGATTTAAATCTGCAGCTTCTCACTTGGGGCACCCCTGGGAACTTTGCACATTTTCCTGCTTGCTCACTGCTGCTTCCAAGTGAATTCTCTGTGAAAGACCCACTTTATCTGCTCCTCGTTTAGGTATTGTTTGGCTTAGGGCAGCAGCAGATCATGGATATGCTCCCAGGAAACAATATATTAAGCACAAAATCAAGCAGGCATTGCTCTCAAGTCTTAGGGTCCAACTGGCTTCTTACAAGGTAGACCTAAGGGATGCAAGAACCTTTGGCAATTAGAATGAGGGTGATGAGGAGCTGATCTCAAAAGCACCCTCTCTTTTTTCAGGTGTTAATCACCCTATCTCTCCTTAGAAGATAGATTTGGTTATCTTAGGAATCAAAAATGCTGTTTTCTCGTTTTTTTATTTTGCTGTAAGCTGAGGTATTGCACAGAGTCCTGTATAATTGTTCCCTTCTGTTTTTTTCTCCCAGTGAAGAAAACACTGCTGTCACAGAACCATGGAAGTTTCATTTAACCTGCACTGGTAGTGCTGAAATAACAGGGGAATACTCCCACCACTGTTATCAGTTTGTAGAAAGGGGTATCAAAAATGGGGACTTTATGGTCTTCATGAAATGCATGGGGGTTTTGAATATAGAGGCTTGTTTTTTTTGGTGGGGGTTGTTTATTTGTTTTATTGTGTTAATTTCCATGCTTAAGATAGTTTTTGAAACTTAAAAACAGAGATGACAGAAAACTGAGATTAAGGAGCAGCAAGTAACTAATACCTGCTTCTTATCTCTTTGGGATGCCTGAATAATACAAAGCTCTTTATTCTCAATATGTTGATTTCTCTGTGGCTGGCAGTGTACTAAAAGAGAATCATTGAAGCATCACAAAGATTTAAGAGGCCCAAGAAATTACTGCAATCTTAGTTACTGTGGCTCTGTTAAACTGCTGACTCACCTCTACTAAGTAAATATTGACTCATTCCTTGTCAATTCAAGACATGTCAGTCAAATTTATAGCATTTTCTTAGGAATTGTGATTCATTCTCCATAAAATAATAACAGGATACAGAAAAGCTCTAAAAGTAGCAACACTGTAACCATGGCACCTTAACCTCTAGCAATTTTCAAGTTTTAATTCAGGTTTTCACTATTTCTCACCTGGGGCAATGCTATTTTTCCTCTTGATTCAGCCTGAAGTCAAACTATTTACACAGAAGTATGTGCACAATTCCTGGACAAAATAATCCTTGTGATAAGGGTAATACTGACATTATGTCTCAATAATGTTAACTTGAAGCTTGCTTTGAACGAAATATTTGCTGTTTCAACACATTCTCTGTCTCATAAAGATTGCCAGTCATCTCTTGCTCAGAGTTTCATTGTTGAAACCATATTCCTGACTTCCCCTTCTGCACTTCTGATGCTTGGATTATTTACAAATACCTGCTTTTCTTCTATTTTTGATGCAATTCCTCAGTGGTGCCAGGTGGTGGCATTTCAGAAACGTGCAATGCTCACCCAACTCAAGACATTTTCCAAATTTAAACCTCTAGAGAGCCATTAGATAGCCATGTCTTAATGTCCAAATAATGCTACTGTTAAAAAGCTGGCTGCCTCCAAAGCTGAAATGACTGGAGGAAACAAGAGGCACTTGATGGGAAAAATCTATTTTTCTTTTTTTTAAATAATTGTAGGCTTTTCCTAGCATGGGTAAGGCTGAATACAATCAGGCTTGTAGAGATAATGAAATTAATGAAAAGAAACAGGCCTCACCTGGCAGGCCACCCAGGTAGGTGACAACATTTGCCATCATTGCTTGATGCAGGGTTGAGAGTTGCTCAGAATTGCTTCTGTCTGTGTGTGAATCAACAGCCAGTTCAAGCTCCTGTTTGGTCACTAGAAGTCCAACCTGCACTTTTCTGGGGGTGCATAACTTCTTTGATTCCAGCTGTGCAACAGTGATGTACCCAATGGTCACAATGATTTTCTAGATGGAAGAATGGTAGATCACCAAAGATGTCACATGCAACTTTAATAAATCATTATACTTCATTCTGGTGCACTTTTTATTTGCAAGTAGAAGAAAATATTAAATACTGGTACCTTCAGCTGGAAAAGCTGATGTGTAACCATCACTTGTGATGATGAATGCCATTCTTAAATTTGTAAGTGAGAATGTTTTACAGAAAACAATTTTGGCTACAGTTCTGAGGTGAAATCCTGTTTCACCTACAGTTTTAAAGGTACCCAAGTGTTCACTACAGGTTATTTTGGGAAAAAGCCTGGAGTAGCCATGGTGTATAATTATGCTCTAGATTGGGATGGCTGATGTAGAGGGATGTAAATGGAAACTTAAGGACTTAACAAAATCTGTTACTAATTTGGAACTAACATGATGCCCTTACTGTATACACTGCTGTCATAGTTCCCCTTCTGCTCTGTGCATTTGGAAGGAAATGTTAAAGAAAACATGATGGAATGGATCTGAGCTCAGACTACACAATGTAATCTCCCCAGCATGAGTGATTAGTGCTTAGTCACTGCTGCAGCAATCATTAATAGACAGGTATTTTCTGCACATTATTATCTGATCTAATTTTCAAAATATTGAGGCTACCAGCTCTACTGCAAGTGTGTGAGTAACTTTTCTTTAGTTTGATTTTTCACCTGGCAGCTGCTAGGAGAATTGTAAGATCACCTGTGAGTCAGAGGAGTTAGAGCCCACTATGGACAATGCAAGAGGCACTGTTTCATTAGAAACCAAGGCAAACATAACACCAGTGTCTGTGGATGGCCGAATAGTCAGAGTCACATTTATTAGCCAATCTTCAGCACTGTCAAGATTATCTGTTTTAAAGAGAATAATTGAAATTAGTAAATCCACCTGCTGATGAAAAATTAATATGGGGTTAAAAATTTGTGCTAATTTTTGAACTTATAGAAAGAACTATAATTCTAAAGAAACCCAAGCAAGTAAAACAAACAAACAAAGAAAAAATCCCAACTAACTTTTAATCCTGGATCTTCAATAGTGGCCAACCTTTGCAAATAAACTTCTGAATGTAAAACACTCCAGAAACTGAACAGATGATACTACTGTGATCAGAATCCTCATTCAAGCAGATTCCTATCAGAAGTTAAGGGAATCACTGGTGGATGCAGAAGTGCATAGCTTAGTTTGCGTGCCTTTATTTTCTTTCTTTTAAAATTTCATCAATTCCATCACCAGTCCAACAAAAAACACAGGGATAGAAAAATACTTACTATAGTTTATCTGGAATGCTGCCATTCCAGCGCCAGGGTAGAAGGATCCTCTCTCCACCTCTACTAAACAGTGTTTGCTTTCTTTTTCTTGAATAACTTCATTTACTCCTGAATGTCCCTGGTTCATCAAGTTCCAGGCTCGGATACAGCCATCCAGACGAGGGTTAATCTACAGCAGAATGACAGCATTGGGGGTTTGAGTCCAAAGTTCGTTTTAAAATGTTAATAATGAGGCATTATTTTCCATATCAGCTTATTTCTATGTAGGCAATACCAGTCTTATCAATGCTATAGGTAACAGCAGTGATGCTGGGAGAAAACCAAGTGGCAGGCATTTGGTACCTCAGACTTGAAGAGGTATTTATGGTTTAGCATTTCCCAATTTGCTGCCAGGGATCTGGACAAAATAATATTGCTTCCACTTTTAAAGCTTGTGTTTTGACCTAGACAAAAGGACAGCAGATTTTCTGTAGCTGAAAGAAAGTGATCACTAGCAATGCTCTTTGTTCAAAATTTTATCTTTATACCAAAGTAAAAAGAACTTTCTGGAATTGTTTTCTATTGGATAAAGGGATGTTATTGTATTGTTCCATTTTTTTCCTCTGCTTTGCTTTTGAGCAAAATTGATTATTAAAAATTTATTTCAAAAGAAATCTAAACTCTCTGTTGCGATTGCCAATTAGTTTGAAGGCTCCTGGACTCTAAAGAAGACAGTTGCAACAACTTGACTGTAGCCATTCTTGAGGCTAGGAGACTGAAAGAATCGGGGCCTTGTCCAGCCTGGGCTGTTGTAAAACCTTGTAAAAGCGAAAGCTCACTGTGCTGCCTGCACAGCAAACACTGCACTTACTCAGAGCTTAGCAAAAGCCAGGACCAGGACATGAATCACCCTGAAATGCACTCTCAGCAGCAGCAGTAGTGGTGATTTAGGGAATCTTAAAGCCATAATAGGAAACGGGCTACAGAATCCTCAAAGATTAGACCAGAAGTGCTGCGTTTTTACAAGTGAAGCTTTACTGAAGGCAGACTGAAAACCTTCACACATGTTTATTTTCAAAATGGTGATTTATTAACCACATTTTCATTTTCTAAATGGGTTTCATGCCAGGCTTGCTTCTTCTGTGACTCCCAGGAGTACAAAACTGAACAGAGCATGATCAATCAATACAAGTCTTATTATTATTAAATTACCTGTTTAACAAGAGCCCACTCTTGTTTACCACCCACTCTGCGAGGTAATCCTGCAATGTACACCTTGGTTTCCAAGAAACCCTGGGATTGTTTAAACAGAGTTCCTGGGCTGTTAATACTCATCACAGCCTCTTTAGCTATTTTTACACTGATGCTGTGTTCTAATTCTTCAACTGATACCTGGAATAAAATGCAAATAATTACATATACACACATACAAAAATGTAGACTATATTAAATACTTATTACATAAGCCCTATGAAGCATGACTAATGTTTCTTAAAATATCTACCTTGTAAAAGAGTTTTAGTGCAGTCACTACTAAATTGTATTTAAACTCGATGCAGGACAGGTGCCCATACCTAGGGACATTCACAGGATTAAAAATTTGGTGTGCTCTATAGACTGTGTAAGTGAGAAAGGCTTTTCATCTCAGGTATGAAGGCTTGAAAAGCAAGATGAATTTTTGGTCTAGCAGATGTAAAGCATGCTCTAAACACTAAGTATCCAATAACTGTGCACTTCACCATGCAATCACAGTTTTGAATATCCTGCCACTTTCCTTTTCATGTTTAAAATTAATAATTGCTATGTTGATAGCTAGAGGTAATTATCTTTTCCTTGATTGTTAAAAGGTAGCAGAATTTCCTGATGCAAGGCATTCCTGTGCATTTCTTGGTTGGTTTTTACATCTGGCATTTGAGTGCATCATTTAAAGCCTTTTAGTATTTTAGTTTAGCTCAGTTTCTCCCTACTTTATTTATCAGCATCTTCTCACAGTGAGTAAAAGGAAGGGAATGGGAGAAGGAAGTCCAACTTACTATATGCCACAGTCCATCATTAATGGCCTTGCCTCCACTGGTGACTTTTGTTCCAAACTCATTCTTGAATTGAATCTCAATCTTTCCATCCCTAAGAGCAAGCAAGATCCATGCTGAGTTGTCCAGAGATTCTGCATACAGGATCAACCCTTCTGCATCGTATGTCCGGAAATCAAACTCTGCTGTAAATCTGAGTTGTGAAGAAGGAATCTTAATAAGAACACAGGGAAAGTGAAATATGGTACAGCCTAGGATAACTCATTAGCAGGTCAGCAAAAGGTTCATAGACAATAACTTTTGGTGTCTCTCTATCTGAGCAGTTGTGCTTTTTTTGCACGGTTAGTCAAAAGCAGAATGAACGTACATAAGCCTTGTTCACTCATATCCAGTGGGAAGTTTTCAGGTTAACACCCTGACCTGGGATTTGAAAGAACCTTGGTGCAGTTCCCAAATTCACTCTGAGCTTTGCTTGTTAAGGATATCCCAGTCCCCTGAGTAAGAAGAGAGATGTAATATTCCTGTTGCATTTTGTAGTGATGCAATGCAGACAAAATAGAAGATCTATTATGTGCTTCAGTACAGCTGGGTTGCCAAATGTTGTCCTGAAAGAATTATAACCTAGAAATTCACTCTGCCTTTTGTATGCCATTCTCTCATTTGAGGATTTGTTGGCTGGATCTAGGTTGAGTGTGTGTATGTAGCAAAATTAGGATTTACTGTGCAGTAGAAGTAGAGTAAAAAAAAGTCTTTGGGACTAGACAAAACAGAGTAAGGTTGAAAGGAGAAAGCAAAGCGTTTAGAAGCTGGTGTTTGCCAAGGCAGCTGTAACTCAGAGCTGTGTTGCTGTCCCCCGCAGTGCTGCTCTGTGTCCCCTAGATGGGGCTGTCCCTCGCCAGACGCACCCAAAACAGCTCTGTGATCACACCAGGCTTCGACCATTTATTATCTCTGAAAGCTCTTCCAGGACAGCGTTAGTGCCCGGTCACCTTGGAACAGCGGCAGAGGGCAGAGTTCTCAGTATTTACGTCCATCTGTGCGGTTCTGAGGCTCTGGGGATCACTGGGGATCACCAGCTCCACAGCTGCTGCTGCTGTTACCTTCCAGTGGTTTGGTCACTAAGTCAGGGAATGCTGCAATTTCAGCTGCTGCAGCAAAGAGGTCCAAGAGCGATAAAGGGATCAGTGCCACGGGCAATCGCTCTGACAGCTGTAAAGAAAATCATCCAGCTGGTGCCCTAGACAAGGTACTGTGCTCTGTGGGTGTCCTTGGGACACTGTATGAAAGGAAGCCCAGGGAGGGGCACAGGGGCAATGGCCTGATTTTGTTGCTCAGCAGGATGAGCAGAGTATTTCCCAGCAGCAACGTCCAAGCTAAAGCCATTCCCATGTATAACAGGAAGCTATACTGTAACTATTTTCATATAACTTCTGAATTTTATGTTGATAATTCTAAAGGCTTTCATGTTTATTCATTTGTTTATCATGTAAAGGTATCTTACCCAAGGGGGAGATGGTGATAAAATTTAGGCATGCAATGTGTTCTTCCTAAAAGAAGAATTTCTTCCCTCAGAAAATTGAGGGAAACAAATGTCTGTCATTCCAATGCATACTTTTATCAATACCAAATGCTTACCTTGTGACATTTGGCAGTTTGAACTTTAGGTGGAGAACAGGAGTTCCTATAAATTGCTCTGCCAGGTAAAGCAGTTGATAATTCTTTTCAACATTCAGTCGGATACACTCAGTAACAGACTGAAAATGGTAGAGAAAAAAAGCTGTTAATGTATTGTGATAGCTTATGAAGCAACTCCTGCTGTTGCCTGCTAGCCTTTTCTTTTTTAAAGTAATGGATTACCTCTGGGTTTTTTTGGTTTTTTAAACTTGAATACCTGTGTACAAATGAAATGGTGGGGTTTTGCTTTTGCTTGAAACATCCATTATTTAAACTGATGGAGAATAATCCAGGTTGACACACAGTTCTGGTGGATTGAAACTGATATTTAAATATTTAGTTTTTCAATTAAGAATTCCAATCTTCCATCAGGCACTTTTCTTTCACCAGGGATATATGACACACACCTTCTAGGGAACTACCAGGCTCCATTATTAAAGTTCTGCAGAATCTAAACCTGCTCAGGTGTTAGAAGGGAACAGACCAGAGCTGTGCCTTGGGACGACTGTGTTAAAGAGAAATTAAAGAAACACAGTGCTTATGGACAAGTAGAAGCCTCAAAGTCTCTTTGATCAAATTTGAATCCCTCCAAACATTCTGTGACTGTCTTCTACTCTGACTTTGCTATTCCTGATGCAGCAGTTCCAGTAAATGTACAGGTGCTCTTCTTGAATTTTATGGCTACTGGGGTCACTAGTCTTTAGATTGAATGGATTTTCAGCTGACTGAACTTTTTTACCCCAATTAAAAGCATGAAACTAACTTCCAGATAGAGAATTAATCACTGTTGAGCAACAATACTGAAAGTAAGAGCATCTTCCAGCCTCATTACATCTCACCATTTCAAGGATGAGCAAAATAAAATAGAATGACTGCCAAGTGCTGTTCATTAAATTTCAGAAAGTACAAACAAGAGCTAAAATACAGATCCTGGAACTTGTGTCAGATCTTGGTCCTGCAGTTTAAGCCAAATTTTATTATACTCTGTTAGAAGTGTTTTATTGTTGTTAGAAGTGTTTTATTGTTGGCAGTTATCTGAGCTCACTTCACATGACATCTCAGACTGCTTGAGCTTTTCAAAGTATACAGATAACCACATACAAAAAAATCCTTGGACTTCAATCCCTGAATCCCAGTTCTCTGGGGTTTCAAACTTTCTGCTCCTAAGAAGTGTAGATTTTTCAAACTGATCAAGAGCATTTTGGCTGCAAGATATTCTCCAACTGGCAAGTATTACTGAGTGCTTTTCCTTAAGGTATGGTAGATGAGAACTGTGGAAAACAATCCAGGGTTTTTTTTCAATCCAAACAGAATAATTCTGAAACAGTGAGCGAAAACTTTTGCACAGCCTAAGGAAAACTTGGGAACATATGGACAAAAGGAACATTCTGTCTCTGAGTGGGATGAACAGGAATTATTTGTTTCATAGGAGAAAGCTGAGGCTTATTTTGGAAGCAGCAGGGAATAAAGATGCCTGGCTAAAGCAAGCTGCTTTTGACAGGACTTCTGTAAATGAGCAGGCATGAACTGAATGGCATCCAAATCCCTGCTGCTTTGTGAGCCAAACCATGGATAAGAATCCCCAGCATTTTCTCAGGAATTTTTAATCAGTTCTCAAATAACTTCCCATTTTCCTTAATCTAAGCTAACCTCTCATCGAGAAATACCAAACTTTGTGATTTTCCACATGGAATTTCACATAGCACAGTTTTACCTCACAATTCTTCATGTCCTTAGAGAGCTTGAACCCTTTCTTGCCATCACAATAGCAGCTGTAACTTCCTGGTGAGTTCACACAGAGTTGAGCACAAATATTTTCAGCACATTCATCAATATCTAGGGGAAATTAAAAGCAGACAGAAGATTTTTTTCATGGCATAGATTGAAAACTAACACAAATTAATGGAATATGGATAAGAGATGTTCTCTGGAATGACATGTATCCAAAAGGTGATTTAGAAATCTGATAGAGGCCTGGAGTGCAGAGCTGGAGACAATTTGGTCTGATTTCTGAGGCACAACGTGGCTGAATAGTGAGAGACCTCATAAATTGCTACCACAGGTGGCACAAATCCCATTCTGGGTCAGATCTCTTCCTTTCCTTGTAAGACATGATGAGAGCTCAGGTTATTAAAAGTATATAGGGCAAATATGTGAAGAAAGAATGTGCTTTATTAATGTAAACCCCAAATAATCTCAGGTCAAAATACCTTTTAAAATAACACAGAATAATCTCATAATACCTAAGGTTCAGACAGCATCTACTTGTGGAGAAGAGTAGTCTGATTTGAGGTGGGATTTAAGCTAAATCAATAAAAGAATCATTTTTTATTTAGTAGGTTGTGTAAAATAAGTAATTTAGAAAGGAAAGGATGTTTAAACGGCCAATGTAAATTTTACATTTCTAATATAGAAACAAAATCTCTCCTTGACAAGAGACTCCAATGAGGGTGATTTGGGCTTTGGATCAAAGCAACTGCAACATTTATTCTGAAACAAATAGCCCTTCTAGTGGGAAGAAAACATTTTGCACCAATGCATGTTTTTAGGATTAAAATACTTTTTTTTTTTTTTTTTTTGCTGTTGTTTGGAGGAAGAGAGGTAAGGAAAAAGATAACAAACCCTGTTCTGTTCTTCAGTCTAATAGTATCTGTCGTCATAGAGATAGCTGTGCATAAATGTATATAAATTCAATTTTCCTAATACGCATAATTGAGTTTAGCCACCTACAAGCAATATGACAATGAAAAGCTCATGTCATTTAGTATTTCTGTAAGGCTCCATTCCTGTCAGGATGCACAATCCTGTCCTTAGACAGGATTTGGTGACTCATTTAATGTGGTTACAACAAGGTCTAAAAGCTTAGCAGCATAATCCTCCTGCTAGGGAGGTAAGACTTTCCCCGTTGGAATGTCATCATCTTGCAACCTCCTGAATCCATGTCCCAGTAGAAACACAACACTTACATGGGTTGCATCAAATTGAATTTATCTGAAGGAAACCTTAGGAGGAGTAAAAATTAATTACTGTGAAGTTTTTCTCACTTTGGTGCATCAGGAACAGAAAATTGTCAGTAGCGTTTAAAAATCCCATAGTAACTGGACACCTGGATATGTAAACACTGCCACTGTGCAGAGCTTTGTCACAAAAGACCTGTAGGAAAAGCCCTGGAGCAAAAGATTCATGGCCACCAGGAAGCTGCTTTTGTGTCCTTTTGAGCAGTAATACAAGGCAGCTCTTAAAAATAAAACTAGTCACGGATAGATTTTCCTTAAACTGACAGTGTAGAAGATTCCTCTTCATTGTAGAACTCTAAGAGCTTTCATATCTGTTTACAGATTAATTTAATTTCTGATGTGTAGTAAACAGAAACTTTAACAAACACAGTGAAATAGAACATATTCTAAGACAAATATGCAAACATTTTGAACACTGGTTAAGTTATGGTCTTTGTATGAGTGGCTTCTTGCTACTTCACTGGTAGCTATCAATACTTTTCACCTTTGCTATAATTGTTATAGAACTTTGGAAATTTTTAGTTCCAGATTGTCATTTCAGGAAAGATTCTTTTGAAGCAGCTCGTTTTTTTCACAGTTCTTTCTCTGGATATTTAGGAATGGTTTTATTTGACATTTGAGTTCTTTATAAAAAAAAAATTAAAAAATCTTTAGAGAACTACCATGCTGTCATGTAATACAACCTGACAACAATTAAATTAATAAAGAATATGAAGATTCAGAAATGCACCAGTAGATGAGGAGCTGAGTTTGGTATAGCAGTGGAATAAAAAAAGAAAAGGGAAGGAGGAAAATGAAAGACATGAAAAAGGGGGAGCTGGGGACAAAGACCCACCTTCACAGTTCTTGGAAGTTGAATTATATGTGTAGCCTTCTGGACATTCACACTCGTATCTACCCTGGGTGTTTTTACATATGGCTGTTCCACAAATGTTTGGATGTAGCACACATTCATTTATATCTAGAAACACAAACAAGTTATTAAAAAACAATTCCCACTCTTGCACACCATTTTTCTTCCCAACCTTATCCAACACTGTGCAAACTGAGTGAGGCTGGCAAAATTTCTTGGTAGCTCTATCATGCTATCACAGTATACTAGAGCTACAGCCAGAAAGATTTCCAGAGGGCTGTAAAAGACACTTCTGCATGCCCCCAGTGAAAAAAAAAAATCTCTGCCTGCCTCTCTTTCCCATCTCTTCATGCCTTCTGTGGGTAACAGGGAAAGGGATGCATGTCTAGGAAGGCAGAGGAACAGGCTACACATTTCCCATAAACTAAACCAGACTGCCTAGTAAAATTCCATCTTAGAAAAGACACCCAGAAAGACAAGAGATAATCCAATCAGAGGTTCTTCTATGCTACAATCAATTCATGTCAGTTTTCTTTTTGTTGGCTATGCTGAGAGGTATTCAAGTCCCTCACTGTCTCTCTCTATCCCTCAAACCATTTTAGTGTCTATCTTCTGTCTTGTCTCCAATTTGTCAATGTCATTTTCACAATGCAGATGTGACAATGGGATTCAGGGTATAGTATCAATCTTACTAAGTGTCTTTGAGACAGAAAAAATGTCAGATCCCTGGTCATACTTCACTCCCACTCGTGAATGCAGGGATCACTCTGGTTTTCTCTGTGGTTTTGTAGCAGTTGTGGAAATGATGCTGCACAGGAGATTCTGCCACTGGCTTGCTTGGAGACCTGGAACTGTAGTAAGTCAAAGCTGCCCTGAATTCAGACTACTTTTCAACAGTTCATAAGTGTACCCCAAATTCCTGGTTGTTTAACCTTGTAGTTGCATGTAATAAAATACTTGAATACAGGTTATCAAATGATTAAAGTAACACTCAAGGCACTAAGGTATACTAGTGTGTATGTATATATATATATATATATATATATATATATATATACATACACTAGTTTTATCTTTATGTTTTTACCACATTTTCCAGTATCTTTCCAAGAATTACAGAAGTTCTAAACAATTTATCTGCTTGCCCTAAAAAAAAAATCTGACATCATCCAAAACTGTTGTTCCATTAAAATGGAATTAAGTTGTAGTTTTTTCTTAAAATGCAGTAAGAACTGCTAATTATGTCAATACACAATCTTTATTTGGAATGGAATTAAGCATGTAGGTTGTGGCCAACAGCAGACACAAGCATGTATAGAAAAAAATATGCTGGGTGAATAAAAGAAAAAAATCTTTTTCTCCATTAAGAGATTTTTTGATTCATTAATAGTTTCTTCCCCAATTAACTTCAAACTGCAGAAAGAGCAGCATGGCTAATTAGGAGTGATTTAGCCTAAACAAGTGTTTACCAGAGAGAATTTCCATGGTAACAATCAACTATTTGTATCACTTTAGATTCTTGTTTCAGGGTGCTTAAAGGATATGTGAAATTGGTGAGAGACCAAAATAAGCTTTATGGAGCTCCAGTAATGAAGCAGAATTTCATCTATAGCAGTTCTCTCTTTCTTTCCTTGCTTCTTGATCTGGTTCATTATTTGGCTGCCCAAGTGCCTGCAGTGTGTAAGGAATGAGCAGCCAAATTAAACCAGAGCTTGATCTTTCAGAGACAATGCAAGAGCATTTATGGAACTACTGGATCAAGCCCTTCCCTCTTTCTGGTCAGCAGGCAATGTGGTGGCATGGAAAGAGGTTCCCCTGAAGTCTCCCTACCTCCACAATCCCTTTTGTTGGAATGCATGAAGTAGCCATCTTCACACAGGCAACGGAAGCTCCCAGGGTAATTGGAACAGCGTTGGCTGCAACCTCCATTGAGGTCTTCACATTCATTTATATCTATAAAGAAAAGGGAATCAAACTCTCTGCTGAGAGGAAGGCATCAACTGACCAGCTGCAAATACTATTCAATAGTAGAAATGTAATTGTGCTTCTGAGAACCAATATGCCATGAAATTGAGGGCTGTACCTTCCTCACAGTTCTCTCCTCTCCATCCTGCTTTACAGACACAGGTATACTTGGCTTGTCCATCTATGCAATCCTTATATCCATCTTTATGGCATGGCAGGGGGCTGCACTGGTTTGAAATTTCTGTGGGATGGAAAACATGGAAAAACCTTCTTATTTGGGGTTATTTCTCCTCAAAAATCACTTTAGTATTTTTTCTTCCTACAGGTCATGAAATAGGAAAAGTCTTGATGTATAACATGAAGCACCCCCACAAGAATCTTGCTACTCATTCTGTCAACAAGAATTTTTAAGTGAGTGACAACATACAAAGCCACCAGTACCTTTTCTTTGCCAGGCAGAAAACAACTAGAAGACAAATTACTTGCTAAGCTAATCCCTGCAAGATGTGACCAGACTTGATATTATTGTATTTAAAGTACGTATTTCAGTTTTTAAAGAACAGTGCTCTGCCCCCTATCATACTATCACAAATTTCACTAGAAAGATCAAAGTTTCAAGAATTCAAGATTAGAGAGTTGAGTTTCTCTGTTCCAGGGTGGTCAGACAGAGAAACTGGTAATTTATTGCGCTATTACAAACTGATCTGGAAAACATGTTCAGCCATGACTGTGTGCAGTGTAATTATTAAGGATTTTTTTGCCTTCCATTGCTTTCAATGATAAAAACAGGGTCAGGTGTTTAAGGATAAGTATTCTTATTCAAAATAACTGGAAGTTTCTTTGATATAACCAGGCTGTAGGAGGTTTAGAGAGATGTTTCAATTGTGGCAGTAGGAAATATGGTAAAAATTTAGTAGAAAAAACACAATTCATACTGGACCTGTGACTGTATAGGCATAAAAATCAAAAATTTGAGAAACATACCAAGTTTCATGCTTTGTGACCTTTTGTTTGGAATCAGTGACTGTGTTTCAGATAATATTTTGATGGTTTTGTTTTGTTTTTGAAATTTTGAAATTTTCAGCTGGTAATATAACTATGGTCCAAAGACTGGGTAGAAATGACAGTTAACAAGACACTCTTGGACTCTACTTGACAGAACATGACTTGCTAGAGGCAAAGGGTTTGGCATAACTGTTAAAGATGTGGTAGAGTACAGAGGACACACTGGCGAATATGGCTGGGTTGGTGTAGGACACTTCTGTTTGCAAAAGAACTCTGCTTTCTATATTGCAGTCAACTGCGTTCCTTTAACTTTAAAAAGTTAAAAGCAGTCACTTAAACTGGTTTCTCAGGAAATGCTCTGTCTCACCTCACATTTTTTGGTCAATTTCTGGTTTTGGTTATTGAGTTTGCCTGAGTTAAACCTGTTTTTGTCTCTTTTTGTGTCCCTGTGCACTGCTTTTTAGCCACTGTGTATTCCAACATCAGCACTTACCATTGACACAAGCCCTCAGGTCAGCTGGAGAGTCTGGAGTGACTGCAGCCACCCTGAACACCCCTGCTCGATGGGAGGCAAGACAGCCTGCAAATGCAAAGCCACACAATCAGCTCAGTGTCCAAACAACTCATTTACACAGAAATTACACCACTTGCTGCATGACATCTTCAAAGAGCCTGTTCTCACAGCCTGAATTGCAAAACTGGTCTGGGCATGTTAAGGACAGCTGATGAGAGCCCAACCTTCAGAGTGCCTCTGTGAGGATCTCAGCACACACATGAGAGGATGAGAGGATCTCATCCTCTGCACTATAATCAGCATGGAAATCATCCCAGTGCTAGGGGCAGAAAAACTAAACCAGTATTACCCAAATGAGAGCATCACTGAATCATACACTTAGTTGTTTAGGGTTTTTATTTATTTGTTTGTTTGTTTTTGGACTTACCTAAATATTTGGGATAAAAATATTCCTGCAGAAAGAAAATAAAAATAAAGGCTAAGAAAAATTTCAGGTAGGTAAAATGACAGCAAAATACATCACTGAATATATTCTGAAGTATATTGGTATTATAACTACAAAAGAAGAAAAAGTTACTTTGAGTCATAGAACATAGGCCTGGTTTTCTATATGAATGTAGTTTGGGTTAAAGAAGATTATTTAATACACACAAGACTCAGTGGAGAGATTAAAATACTGCACTGAGTTGGACACTTGCAAAATGAAGGCAATGCAAATGAATTGGGTGTCAAAATTACTTTGAAAATTGTCTCTTTAAATGGGAGGATCTTGCCCAGTGTTGTGTTTGGGAGCTGTGAATTCCACGTGCTTCTGTCCTTCCCTCTGCAAAGAACTACTATCTATGTCATAGATACTCATAAAATACTTACAGTTTCAGGATTATTTTCAAAGATTTCCCTGGCTTCTTCCCTATTGCATAATTCTTCAATGCATTCCCTTTCTAGGTTTCCCTGCTTTCTTTCTTCCATGAAAGAGTTTGCTCGGCGTTTCCTCAGCAGGAACTGAGAGGCATACTGCTGGGATAAAACTTGGGAGAAACAAAGCAACTCTGTTAATATTTATCTCTTTTTGCATCAGCTGAAAAATGCTGTGAACACTGAGCAAACATGAGAATTTAACACAAAATTCTGAATTAAACGCTTAGTCAGGAATTGATGTTTGTTATTTTGAAAAATGCGAGCAAGAAATTCTAGGATTCTGTATGTGGGAGCTGTTTTTCATCAATATTCAGGACAAGATTTTTTTTTTTTTAGATTATGGTTATTACAAAGTGAGATATCTAAGCAACAAGTACATAAAAAAAGCTGATTATATTATTGGTTTCAGTGATCTGCAAGTAAATATTCAGACCCTATTGACTTTATGTGAGAGCAAAATTATGTCTTACAAAGACATATGTAATTAACATAAATATCCTTTTATTTTTCAGAACATTGAAGAACAAGACAAAGGTGAGAATGCTATCCTGAGAATATCAAGGTGGACTATGTATAAATACATCCACATTTTACAAGGTAAAACAATCCTAGCCAACTTTTATGTTTCAGATCCAGCATGAGTCATTACTTAATTTTCATGTATCTGGTTACTGTCATTTTAGTGACTTTTAACAAGTGGTGAATACTGAGAAATGACACTAAAAATGAGAGATGTCTGCTTCAATGTTCTTTGCAGAGCACACAACACTCCAGGAACAGCCTCTAAATTAGGCTGCCAGGTTTAATTTTTGGATATAGCTTGTGATCAAGAGAAAAATGGATAAGCACAGCTGACTGGGTTAAAGAGAGAAGATGACAGATGTTAACTGAAGAGCACCAAACTTCTACACCTGCCCTTCTTTCCTCAGCCTCTGCACAACTTAACCTGTCAGAGCTGCCCAGCTGTGCCCAGCTGTGCGAGGGTTGTGACACTCACAGTGCACATCAGGTGTGGTGGCCAAACATATTCATCCCAGCTCCACAGAAAAGAGCCATTCAAGCTCACAAAGTCTATCCAGTACTGCCTGTGACAATTCCTCAAAGCCAGAGCACCTTCACGAGCCACACCAGCAGCCAAGTGCCAGAGAACAGCTCCCAGTTTCTCTGCACTAACAGGAAAGAAAAAAAAAAATTGAGGAAGCTGACAAGAAAGAGCGGCTAATGAGGCACAGAGCTTGAAAGGAGACAGATTTAACATTTAACTAAAATCACACCATCCTAAACACATTAAAGGTCTCTACTAAGTGACAGGGAACATTCTGAAGTGCTGCAAAGTTGGGTAATGAATGACCTGAAGAAACCTTTGTGTTACAGCCTCCTGAGTGAATCTGACACGGGCTGAGCCTGTAACTACAAACAAATCTATTTGCTTTCATTCTGGTAAAACTAATCATCCTGGTGAGGCAGTAAATAAGATTTCCTGAGCACAAGGTGGATGTGCAGCTCACCTCCAAGGTTTTCCAGCACACCTCTGTCTTCAGAGAGCAACAAGCAAGTTGCTTAGAAATTAAAGAAGTCCAAATAATTAAACTAAATGCTTTATTTCTCACTAATAAGAAAGATGCAGAAAGGCCATTTGTCCTGAGGCAAAAGGAGTGACAACATGAATAGGAAAATTGTGTATTATAGCTGCTGGGTTTATTTCCATGGGAGATTTCTATCCACACAAACATGTTGACCTTTAGGAACATCATTGTCATTTTTTCATGGTTTTAAAGCACATAAAAGACAAGAAATTTTCAGTTGTGTACAACAGATGTAACACTTTCTACTTCATGTTTTCAGTACAGTGGGGCAATGGGAACAAATCTTTTCCCCTACATCAGAGCAGTTTATCCTTCTCCCAAGCTGATTTCCTAGAACTTCTGACATTAAATAAAACATGTTACTCAGAGCAAATTGCATTGTTTTAGTGCAACTATTTCAATCCCCATGCACAGAATTAGCAGTGTATTTATTCATCTGTGTTTTAATTACAAAGATTATGATAGAACCTTCATTAAAAACAAAAAATCCTGACTGCTGCTACTGCTGCCAGTCTGATTACAGGAAACTCCAGCCCATTTCTGACCCTGCCAAATCAAGTTAACCCTTAATGCACTCGGGCTGCTTCACGTGGTGATCAATGAAGTCTTGTGCAATTCCGGAGCCCAACAATTTCCAGAGGTGGCGTACAGCCACTGTGTAGTGAATGCTTATCAAGCATCTAAAAGTGATGCTACCAAAAAAGAAAAAAAAAAATGTGGGAGAGGATGAGATTCAGTGAGTTTCTTACAGCTGTTCTGTCATGCAGGTGCAACCATAAACCTGCTTAAAGTGGGCCACCTAAACATAACTTAGAGCTGTTTACCTAAGACCTCAGCCAAGGAAAGCAGCTGAATAAAGCTGAATAAAAAGTGACACCACGGTAGGAAGTGGCACAATCTTGTTTGCACAGCTCTGTAACTCTGGTGACAAGAGTATCCTGAAAAGCTCCTCAGTGATATTATGCAGCCAACAAAATCAAGTTGGCCAGTAAGATTTACCTGCACCTTCTCCAAAATGCGTTCCTCACCTGATATTTGACCAAATCCACCTGCACTGAGGCTTGCAGAGTCAACTTTATGATTATTGAACTGTGTGAGCTACATTATTAAGCTGTTTTCTCTTCTTCCCCCTCTCCTCCCCTGCCATTCCAGAAATCCCTGGCACTATTCAGAGCCAGGCATAGGAAACTGGACAATATGGACCACAGAAATTCTGGATGAGCAGGAGAGCTGATTTCCTGCTGTTAAGAAAAATGATAAGGTATGCAGTGGAGAAGATAAATGGAACCAAAAACGTGATGAAAATAGGAGAAAAGATCATTATGAAATATTTATTAGAAGGTTTATTTTTAGGACCTGTTAAAAACATTACAAAATGAACTTTCATCTTTTGATACTGCTCCCTTCCCAAGTCAGATACCCAAGTACCTTGCAGAATAGTAAACATTCAGTTTCTGTTCTGTCAGTTTAATCATTAGTGAAACAGGTCAGAAACAGGCTTACTTTGAGCTGCGATTCTGCTTGTTTCAGCTACACCGTCTTCTTCCACTATTAAGCTCAAAAACTTTTGTGTCGAAGACGGAATACTTTTTTTTTTTTTTTTTTTTAATCTGTACGTGAGAGCAAGTAGCTCTTACCTAGCCTGAGAGGTCTGAACTTACAAAAAGGGTCTGTGCCGCTTGCCCGGACTGCACAAAAAAGCCACTTTTCCGAGCACACCATGATCTCCCGAGGGCTGCTCTTGCCAGGGAACCAAGCTCCCTGTGCAGACACGTTCCCGTGGGCGGCTGAGCCGCGCTGCGGCCGCGAACAGCTCCGGAGCGGCGCACAGCCCCGAGCCGCAGCTGGGCTGGCCCGCAGGAGCCGCTGCCGAACCCGCCGGGAGAACCGAGGGGCTGCGCGCACCGAGCACGGCGCCCGCCATGCCCCGGATGGCCCCGGCACCGCTCCGGGCCGCCCCTCGCCCCAAGACACGGCCCCGCGCGTCCCCCCGCCTCACTCACAGGTCGCCGCCTCGGCCAAGGCGATGGCCAGCGCCAGCAGCGGGAGGCACCGCGGGCCCCGCGGCCTCATCGCTACCGGGGGCGGCCGCAACCGAGCGCCGGGACTGCGCGGCTGCTGCTCTGCGAGGCCGGGCGAGGCTGCGGGGGCGGGAGGGAGGGGCAGCGGCGCGGCGGGGGAGGCTGGACCGAGTCCGGGCAGCGCTGCCCTGCGGGAGCGTCACCAGGGCGCCGGGGACAGCGCCGCGGGAGCGCGGGTGGGTCGCTCCTGGCCCGCCTCGCAGAGGCGGCGGCCGCGCACGGCGGGCTCGGCGGGCATCCCCGGCGGGAGCGGAGGGGGCACAGCGGACAGGGCCCCGCGCCGGCGGGAGCGGAGCGAGGCAGGACGGGGCGGGCGGGCATTGCTCACAGCCCCCGTGGCTGCGGGGTCGCGCCGGCCGCGGCTGCGCGCCCCGACGTTCACTCCCGGACGGCGCCGGGGGTGGGGGCCGGCGGCGCGGATCCTCGCCGCTGATTGGCTGATCCTCCGCCGGCGCCGGGCGAGCCGCCCCTTCCTATTGGTTGGCCGCAGTCCCGCCTCCTGGCGTCTGCGTGCGCGCCATTAAGTGTGTCCCTTGCCAGCCGCCGTCGGCCGTCTCCCGGGGTGACGGGCTCGGTGTGGCGTCCCCGCGGCCGCAGAGCTCCCGGCGCGGCCGAGGCGCGGCCCCGCCTGAGGAGCGCCTCACCTGAGGAGCGCCTCACCGGGAGCGGCCGAGCGCAGCCCGGAGCTGACGCCGGTCCTCGCCGACCGCCGCCGCCGTGGCGGGGCCGGGCCGGGCCGGGCCGTGCGTGGCGGAGCGCTCCGGGCTGCGCGCAGCCGTTGAGCTGCGGGGCCTCGGCGGAGCCTGCGGTGAGCGGGGCGGGGAAGGGCCCGGGGGACACGGCAGCCTGAGGGCTGACTCTCCTTCCGCGTCAGAGAGCAGATTTTATAGAAAGCGTTGGGCTTATAGACTGAAAAAGTGCTTCCACAGTGGGAGAGAGGAGCGAGGGACACATAGAGGATTTTAGAGTGGCTGGTCCCTTGGAAAGGAAGGTTGGGAACGTGGCTGGAAAGCGCAGATGCTCTCTTGAACTGCTGGACTTGTAGTAACAACTCTTTACAGAAATTGTGGTGGTCCTAAAGCTGTTCCGCACAGAGATTTGAATGCTTCGGGCTTTTAGGCCGTCAAAGTTGTTGTACCTTATTTAGCTCTCAGCTACAGTTTTGGCAGACAGGATGGTGTTCACACATTTTTGCTGAATTTGCAGCTACTTTGCTGCTCAGTCACTCGGTTTGCTGTTCAAAATATAACACAGTAAAGTGCCCCAATATAATTGACGTTCAGACAAGGAAGGGAGTTAAATAATACAATTGTGTGAGGAGGGTCAGCTCTACATGATTTGTTTAGCTGTGTTTCCAAGAATGTGAAAGCTTGATGTGACTGAAATAAATTGTCTATTGTAAAGCCTCTAGTGAAGGTGGTGTATTAAATGTACTCTACTGAATGATGTGCAGGCTTCACTGCTAAGTTTGACAGGTCTCTGGGCTTGTTGGTTTTGTTTGACCTCAACAAGCTGACAGATGTAATATCTTGAACAGGTTTGGGATGTTGCTAGTGCAGCCTATAAAATACCTGACATATATTCTGTACATATTTCAGAGATGCAGTCTCTCCGAGCTGGCATAGCAGAATGGGATTTGCCTCCCTCCCATAACATTTTCAGCAGTGTTGAATGTCCTTTCCTCCTAGAGTGGTTTGTTTACGCAAATTTTTATCTAATTTGTTAATGCTGCTCACCCCCTTTTATGGTTTTGTATTTAAACAAGATTCTTGTGCTAGGGCATAGTTGCTCTCTGCTTTTCATTCTTGAATAAGTTCTCTTCATCTCAAGGATCCCATCTGAATGCTCTGGGCCATATATAGGCTAAAGAGCAATTTTGTGACAGTTTGCAGATAGTCTGTATAAAAAGGGATGGGAATTGTTCTGTGGAAGTGCTCAGGCACTGACAATGTTACATTTATGTCATTTGACACAATTACAATGGCACATTTTGTTCACTGAGCTGTTACATTTTGCTTTCTAGAAATTTTTGTAGCTCTTTTCTCAACGTAGGCTTTGTTCAGACTTGCTCATGGGTTGAGGCAGCACAGCCCACTGCATGTGGGGTTGTCTTTTTTTTTTTTTTTAATGATTTTGTATTCTTCAGAGCTTGATTTTAATACTTGTAACAGTTTTAATCATCTTGCTTTTTAGGAACTTCACTACTCTTAATACACTCAGCTCTCCCATGGAGAAGCTATTCTCAGGCTCTTGAAAATAATGGAATATAAATGTTTAAAGAGTATCTGTTGTCTCTGCTTTGGATGAAACCTGACCTGTTTCTGACACTGAATGACAGTAGACTCATGCAAAGGCATCCTTGAAAATCAGCTTCATAAGATCAGGAGGAGTTCAGTTCCTACCTCTATAAATTATCTAAGCTTTCAAAGTTGATCAGGATTGCTATAATCTTTAATTATTCACTTTTTGGCATTATTTAAAATTACCTTAGTTTGAGGTTAGTTATAATTTAAAATATGAAGGGAATTTTGAGATACGAGCTTTAGGAGACCTGTTATGGTAATTCTCAAAAAGATAAATATTCTGTTTCTGTCTGCTTGAAGAGTGAAAAGTGGGATTGTGGGATGATGGAAGTACTTTGTACTTCTATTTATTTTAGTGACAATTACTAGATAGCCTTGCCAGTTCCTCAAAACTCTCACTAGAGAGCCAGTATCACTGCTCTGGGATCTTTTTGTACAAAAGAAATTGACAGTGAAATGAATACACTTAGCAGGTAGGGATGTTCCTTGTTTGCTTTTAATGCCTTATCCTGTTATGTTCTTGTAAGTCTTGCTCATGCTTGAAATTGGTCCTTATTCTCTGTCAGTCAGCAGGGCTGTGGGATGTGTTGGTGAGACAAGCACTGAAATTTTGTAGCTGGATGTGTCTTGCTCCTCTAACTTGCAAGTTGCCTTCTGTGCAGTGGCCTGGCATTATTATTTGGGATAAGTAGTGTGTGGTGGATGCCCAGATCTGTAAGAGGAGGGTGGATGAAATGTGTGAGGAGGGAAAAGGGAAAGATAACAAGCCTGAACATAACACACTGAACAGGAGGCTGCTGCCTTCTTTCTACAGAGTGCCTAACTAATTTTTTTTGTCCTTTTTTTTTTCTTTCTAGGAGTGACAAGACAAGACCTTGACTCTGAAGTCTCTGTGCCAGTCTCCTTGGGTTGCTCTGGCCTGCCCACATCATTCCCGTAGCTTTGGTGGCTCTGGATGGCTGGTGAAGAGGGATGTTCAATCTAATGGCCAATTGCTGCAGCTGGTTGAAACGGTGGAGGGAACCTGTCAGGTAAACACGGGAAAGTATTTTATGTTTCTCACCTTCCCAAACTGTGTTTTATTCGTTGTTTCATATTTGATCATGTCCAGCCTCTCACCCACCAGCACCCCCAAGTTCTTTCTCCCCAGGGTTTTTCTCTGTGTGCTGATACCCTGACCCAGTACCTTGTACTTGGTCTTACTAAACCTCCTGATATTCCCATGGGCCACTCCTTGTGCTTGTGCAGTTCCCTCTGGATGGCTTCCCATCTTTCAGGTCTGTCAGCCTCACCACTCACCTTCAAACTTGCTTCTGTCTCATTAATGGAGATACTCAATAGCACTGGTCCCAGTATGGACTCGGAGGGGCACTGCTGGTCACTGGCATCCACTGGGACTCTGAGCTGTCACCGCTACCCTCGGGCTGTCACTTGTAAACACAGGTGAACCCGGTGGGAATAAATGATGATGTTTGACTCCAGTTCAGAAGCCTGAATAATTTCTTTATTATAACTATACTATAATACATTAATATACTATTTAAAGGAGATACTAAAACTACCTACCTACTTTTTCTAACTACCATATCTAACTAATTCACAACTCGTGACCCTCCTCTCGAGAGTCCAGATACAGGTGGATTGAATTGGCCATCAGGCTCAAACAATCCTCACCAGAATCTAATCAAGTAATCACCCTAGGTAAACAATTCTCCAAGCACATTCCACATGGGAAAAACAAGGAGCAGAAATAGAAACTGTTTTCTCTTTCTTTCTTTTGTGCTGCTCTATAAAAAATCTTGAAAGAAAGAAGAAAGTCTCTGTAACAGTGACTGTCCCAGCAGCTCCTTACCTACTAGTCCATCCACTGAAACCATCTCTCCAATTTGGACAGAAGTCAAGATAAATTTTATCTGTAATCCTTCCTTTTTCCACTGCTCTGGTCACTCCATCACAGAAAGCTTCTAAGCTGCTCAAAGTAAAGTTTGTCTGGTTTTTGCCTTACTCTTCCAGCTTCTGCATTTTGAGATTCTAAAGTATAATTTAATTTTTGGGTTCTTTTCTCAGAGGTTTCTTGTTCTTCTGAAAGAACTTGTATAAATTATACTTCATGTTTGATACTATTACACTTTCAAGTCTGCAAATAACGATGTTGTTTTTTTTTTTTTTTTTTAATTCCTTCACTTAAGGGGGCATAAAATTGAGCAGATTGATTTGACCACTGAGTCTTTGTGAATAGGAGGGATAACTGAGGTATACACACATAAATATGTTTTTCCTGTGGCTTTTAAAATCCTATCCTGGGAAAAATATTAACTTGTATACCAGTTGGCTAATAAATTGTGCATTCCTAGCACCACTGGTTTGCACATTTACAGCCTAGAAGGCAAAGCATGGTAAGTCCCACATATTTCCAGCATCTGGTGTTGTCTACACAAGTGTTGTACTCTGTGTGGTGTTGTTCAGGCACACTGATGGAGACAGAAATAATTTTCTAATACAGAACAAAACTTTGAAGCAGAGAGACGGTAAAAATACAGAGGAATGGAACGGCAGTTACAGAAATTGTTAAGGGGACCATGACCACACCAAATAAAATTTAGAGTACTGTGAAATTAAACTGCAGCAGTCAAGTATCAGTTGAAAGCAGAATCATTGTTTCATGTGAAACTTAGACCATGATATGAGACTTTTCATTTCCTACCTTGTTTTGCTGTTCTGTCTAGTCAGATGATTGGACATATTAAACACCAGACACACAATAGTAACAGTGCCTTGGTATTCTGATACCTCTTCTTTCTGTTTGGTGGTAAATTTGCTGTGCATGTGTTTAAAAAATAGATTAAATTATGTGTAGCTAGAAGAAAAAAATTAAATATCCTTCTGTTTTTTTTTCTCCTTATGGAGGAAGGTGACACTAATAATGGTGGGTCTTGATAATGCTGGAAAAACTGCTACAGTCCGAGGAATTCAAGGAGGTAAGTGATAAATTTATCATCCAAATAGAGCACTGAGAGTAGAATTCCTAATGTTCAATCATTTAAATCTGAAAACATTGTTTCGTCTCTTAATGTATCTCTCCCTCCCATATTGTTGAAAGAAAACAGTGGTTGTACCATCCAAATATCACATATATCACATCTTAATAAAAACATTACAATAAAAACATTACAAAACATACAATCAGTGGACTGGATTTTTTTTCTCTTTTTACCCTGTGTGCATGTGCTGAAGTTGCTTTCATGTGACCATTCCAGTAATGTGCATACAGCAGTAAAATTTATATAAAAATCAGTGCTGTAAGTAAGTATATATAAGGTCTAAAAGAAGGAAATTGGTTTGTATAATATTAAGGATGGTTCTAGTGTTGCATATTTTTTATCATTATTTATAATCAGAAAATGATGATAAATAAATTTGCCACTAAGAGACCACTTGATTTTGAAGGGTACTTTGCCCTGGCACATGCAAGCAGGATATAATTTGAGATAAAACTTATGAAAACAAAAATTCCGTATTTTTTTTCCTCCACTTGAGGGATTGTTTTTCTAAATAACTTTCATCTTGTGCAAGAACAAGAGTTTGCTTGTAGTGTAGTGTTTTGGCAGACTTGGAGACTCCACCTCAGGTTTGTTTACTTGTGTTATGTAAGTTCACAGACTTGATAAAGCACAAATAAAATCATGAGCATTCTCTCCTATTCCTCCATCTTTGCCCTAAAAACAGGAGTGTTTCATAATTTAGCCTTCCATTCTATGTGAAAACCCCACCTTTACTATCTTTACCATCTGAATGTAACAGTTATTTCTAAAAGTCCTATTTTTTTGGGGGAAAAAATGAGATAAAGATGTGTATTTCTAAAGGGAAACTCAAAGAAAAGATAGTTCTGATTTCCTTGAGTGTTCCCCAGGGCTTTAATGTCCTGAATGCCCATCTTGGCTGTCTTAAGGGTAGGAGCAGAATGCTGGTAGGGATTCAGTTTCTGCACCGCTCTTCACTGCTCACTGCTTTAAGCCAGGCCTCTGTTTTTTTCCTCTCAATAAGCTGAATTTTCCGTGTTTCTCCTGCCTTGTCCTCCCCAGCTGCATAAAACAGATCCAATTATCTCAGCCCTGCAGGCACAGCTTAGTGGTGTGAGACGAGTCCAGGCTTTCTTTGCCCTCAGGAAAGGGAGACAGCAAGCAAAAGTATTACATAGAAATCTATAATTTTTAGCATATTGCATGGAAAATTAGAAAAAAACAGCAAATAAAAATAAGCAAACAAACAAAAGCTAAAACCTGGCCTTGAATAAAGGGAATCAAATAGTTTACATCTCAGAAGAACATGGCTTCAGTCATTTTGTCTCAGCCGTTGGTTTGAACTTCTGAAGCTGTTCTGGCAACCATGAAAGATAAAAAAATGAATTGACAGAGCACAAGGATTCCCAGGCCATAGTGCATTAACTGTTTGGGTTGTTTTCCTTTTCAAAGTTGAATTACTACCATGGAAATTAGTGGAAATGAAAATGCAGTACAGTAACCACCACTGCAATGGAACTATGGTGTGAAATGTTAAAATCTGCCTTTTGGGCCCCTCTCTTTTCTCCCCCCTTCCCACTCCCCCAGTGCTCCTAAATTAATGTAAAGTTGAGAGACTAGTTAATTTAAAATTCCCTGAGGAGAGGAGAAATCTTCATGTAAGCAAAAATGTGGTCAGCAATATTTAACAAGGAGGTTTTGCTCCATGTTTTTAAAATGCAAATTTTGCTACAAAAATCCCACTAAAAATCATCTTTAAACTGAAGGCTTTCTTTTTTGACAGAGTCTCCTGAAGATGTGGCTCCCACAGTTGGGTTTTCCAAAATTCATCTTAAACAGGGACGCTTTGAAGTCACCATCTTTGATTTAGGAGGTGGAAAACGAATCCGGAATATCTGGAGGAATTATTATGCTGAGTCCTACGGTGTCATATTTGTGGTGGATTCCAGTGACATTGAAAGAATGGAAGAAACAAAACAAGCCATGATAGAAGTGTTAAAAAGCCCTAAGATATCAGGAAAACCTGTGTTAGTGTAAGTAGCATAATAAATGTTCTCCTAATAATCTGAAATTGGGTGAATTTAGACCTGAAGAACTATTTCTGTAGCTAATACTGCTGTAACTTTAGCACTAACCAGTACTGCAATTGGTTTTACGGTTTTATGTTTTATTTTATCCTTCTCAAGGATATTTATTTCTCTCCTCTTTCATTAGCCATGGAAAAATAACAATGTGTGATTTTTTTAATGCTTTAAAATTCTAATGTTATTTGAAATGCTAGGTTAAAAGGCTTTGCAAATATGGTGTGGCAACATGATGCAAAAATATTGTTTCTACTTATGCCTACATCAACTAATTAAATGGTAAATGGTTGATTATACTCAGCAATAGGGTGACCTCTCAGCAATAAATGTCTTGTTCACTTAACACATGGTGCTGCTGATGTATGATCAACAAATTCTCATTAAAGGAGGCTTGCTTTAATTGTATTGGGCACCTGCTTTTTCTCTGTTTATTAGAGTTCCTAAAAATATTGGAAAGAACATATTTTCTTAAATTCCACACCAAAAATATTTGATAACAAATACGCTTTGAAGTTAAAAAATAAACTCTGAACGTTTAAAATGATTTATCAAGTCAATATCTTTATGTCTGGTGAGCAAAAGACCTCCATAATGCATAAATTGCACATCATCCCTGTGCTATCTTAAAGAATCTGTACAAGTAAGAGACCTTGCATTTTTAAGAAATAATGATGCTCTGCTGAAGCTGAGCCTGGCTAATTGTGTTGATGAAGTGGAGGGTAGTTCAGCAAAGTAATGGTGTGTATGTTGAAAATAGATTAGATTTTACCTTTCATTGCTCTGCATGTTACTGGCACAGGCAAGGCAATAAAGCCAGCTTAGTTATACTCAAATGTGTTTTCAAAATGCAGCTGTGAGTGTGAAAAACTGTGCTGTGTTTTTTAATTAAATACAACATTATGGGGGTTTTGAGTTGTATTTTGGTTTTGTTGGTGGTTCTTTTTTTCTTTGGGGGTAGAAATCTCTATGCTCTAATCCTGTAATGGAGTTCGTTTGAGTGGCTGACTGGACCTGCAGAGAACTCACTCACTTCCCTGGATCTTGATACTGCTTTTTAATCCCTACCAGTAGCTAATCAGAAGGCAGAGAGTGTATTTATTAATTGCTCTAATGGTGACTAAACCAAGTTTGTTGATGTTAATACTTTTTATTAGATTAAACGTCAAGCCTTTGATCAGAATTTGCTTTTGCATCATCCCAGTTCTGTGGAGGGATCCAGTAGTTCTTTGGTTTATGCTCCTGTGTGAGCTTGCCTCTTGAGTTAAGAATTCTTTCCTGTATTGTCAGATTTCCAAATTTATGGTGAAATTTAGCCTTTTTAATGTTAATTTTAATGTTCAGGTTTTGTTTGTGGGTTTTTTTTTTTGGTTTTTTTTTTAATGATGAGATACTTGCTACCCATGTAGTAATAAGTTCCCTAATCCCTTGCTACATTTTTTAATTAGAGTATCTTAATCCATGCAGAATAGGCTGAATTGCACAATGTTGTTGCTGTTGTCATTCTTTATTCCCGTCCTGCCTCAACGGCGACACAATGTGGACATAAAATTGGTGCTAAATACTCTAGCTTACAGAAATATGGGAATATGAGAAATCTGATATTCAGTGTGACATTTTCTACAAAATTAATTGCTGCTCTCCCATGTTGTTGTTTATGGCTGCCCATGGAGGTGTCACAGAATCATTTTAAGACCATTCTCCTCAAGTGTTGATAGTATTGTGTTTTACTATCTCTTGGTATAAATTACTTAGAGATGCTAAACTTGTCATTTGGGTTTTTTTACTGTTCAGTGTTATCACCTAATTTATGTTTATAAAATGCTGGTTTTGTTTGGGATTAGTTGTGTTTGTTTGGAGTCTTCGTTTTTTTTTTTTTTTTTTTTTTTTTTTTTAAGTTGACATGGAGCATGTGCAAGAGGAAATGCAAATCCATGTGTTATGACTGATATTTTATACCAAGGAGATTTTTGGGCAGGCATTTTGTTAGGAGAAAGGTATTTTCTACCTGTTATTTTGATGATAAGGGATTATAGCTATTAATGTTTCACTTTTCTTCATGGAACACTTACAGCTAGGCTTAGATTTGTTTGGTTTTCTGTATATTTATGTAACTACTGAAAACACTGGAAAGTTACTTTAGTGATTTCTGCAAATTTCTGCTGCTAATAATTTTGAATGCTCAATATCAAATTCAGTGTAAACTGTAGTTTATAGTATTATTTCATACTATTTATTTTCAGTTAATAGTACCCCCTTATCAAGGAAAATTTCTCCACAAGTCTTTTTTGCTTCCCAGTTCTCTTTCAGTGTGTTTTATGTGTTTCACCTGCTTCTAACCAATTTACATCTGGAAATGACTTAGGTGGGCAGCTGTTTTCCCAATTATTAAAACTTGAATTTTGAAAATTTGAGTTTTATTCCACTACTGGAAGAACAGCTCTTGTTTATTGGCTAATTTCTCCTGTGTCCTTGGAACTTAAAGGTATTTTTAATATATGCAGTTAAGGGGAGAGTATTTAATGAAGTGGTTTCAGTGATGTCATCATCTAAGTTTATTTTTTGTTGCTACCGTGTAAATAGGATTTTTTACTTTAAGGTTCAGACCTTTGATTGTATTTTGGTAACAGTTAATTTCTGTTGAAGTTTTAATCTGGGATGGAAGGAATCCAACTATTTCTAAATACCACAATGTGAAAATGATTTTGATAGTAGGTTATTTTTTTTTCCCATGATGTGCAACTAAAGACATCCAGTTTACTTAGTGTCTTGCTGAATTGCAGTGCAGTTTGTTTTGCCTTCTCTAACTATCCAAATAAAGTGTCTTTGCACAGCACAACGCAGTTCAGGAATACATTTTTGGTTTGCTGTTTGGTTTTAGTGTGGAAAGTTTTTTAAAATTTCTTTTTGGAAATAACTTTTTTGGCTTAGTTACATTGCTGTTGTCTGTTAAATTTCATGGAGAGCTATTTCTCACTTAGTTCCAAAAGGAGTTGGTTACAGGAGGTTCCTTCCAACCTAAATCATTCTCTGGTTCTAGGTTATGGGGGAGGAGTAAGGAGTGTAAGGATGGAGTTCTATTTTTTATTCTCTTTTTTCATTAATTTTTGTGCTAGCAAAAGTGAGACTGCAAATGTGACTGTGTATTTAGGTAGGATAGGCAGCATTAAGAATGTGTCTTGTGAGTGTGTAATTAAGGATCATATTCCCCTATCCTGGTAGGGCTCTGCCTGTAGAGCTGAATAATATAAGTATCTCTGTGTCAATTTATGAAAAGTTTATGAACTTTTCCTATAGAGGTAGTATTGAGACATTCCTGGTAAGTTTTCTGACCTGTTGCTTGGTTAAGGCATCCCATTATGGATTGTTACTAATGGTAACTAATGGTGTCTGCATTGTGTGGAATTGTTTTGTAGAATTTTAGATTCCTGGGGAAAAAAAAAAAAGATTTAGAGTTTGAGCAAGTAAATATAAATGCTAAAAAAACACAAGGCAATTAAAAATACTTATTATTATTTTGAGAAAAGTAAATGAAACACTTTTATGAATCCTGTCTGTGATTAACAGTATTTTCAATGCTTCCCAACAGCACAGGGAGTTTCTTGACATACTGATTTAGTTTGACGAACCAAACTAAACTTTAGAACTTCTAAACTTTGAAGAAGTTTATAAGAACCAAAAAAAATGTCACTTTTGTCCTTTGATCCTTTCCTGTAGTTCACGTGTTTCTGTGAAAACCATAAAATTCTTTACTCTGGCTTGGAAAACAGATGCAGTTTTCCCTGAGAGCTCTGCTGAAGGGAAAATGGGGAGAAAAGTGACACAGTTGAGGGATCCCAAGAGTGCTTTCCAAGATCAGTTTGGTACGGAGGAACCACTGGTATTTCAAGCAGTTCATTTCTGGTGTCATCTGCAGCACGGACAACACCAGCAGCAAATTGCTTTGCAAGGGTTTCTTTTTTTATACCTGACTGCAAGCCCAAACTTTTCTTTAGATACTTGAGTATATTCTTGAGCGTTGTTCATGTAGATTTCTATGTTGTTGATCATCTGCCCTTGCTCCTCCACCAGAAGTGAGATCTGGATAAAGAGTTCTTTCACGTCTTTGATCTGGTTCTCCAGATTGACCAATTCTTTGTGTCTCTGCTCAATCTCTGACAGCTGAGCTTTAGTAATCTTGACTTCAGTGAGTAGATTTTCATTGAAAATCTCCCATTTTCCTTGCTGGAGCATGTCATTGACCTCCTCCTCAGACACCTCTTTCCCAGCTACTTCAAGCTGGCGGAGGATGAAGGTCCTGCACTTGTCCTGCTTGGCGGTGATGGCCTCGTTGTAGGAGAGCATGGCCTGCAGGTAGCGGTGGGACAGGAAGGCATGCTGGGCAGCCAGGATCCTCACTGTGGCTCGGGCTGGCCCGTGCTCATTCTCAGCTTTCCTCACTGCTTTTGACAGTTCA
This sequence comes from Anomalospiza imberbis, assembly GCF_031753505.1. NCBI lineage: Eukaryota > Metazoa > Chordata > Aves > Passeriformes > Viduidae > Anomalospiza > Anomalospiza imberbis. The sequence goes on from NC_089682.1 coordinate 33,269,226, forward strand.
TCCAAACATTTGCGTACGTGTTCTGCTTGGATTTTGATTTCCCTCGCTACGTTAGATTCCTTTTTGAGAACACTGAATCTTCTCATTGAAGACACAAGGCTTTTTTGTTGTTGGCTGAATTTATTGACTTCTTCCACCAGATTATTAATTTCATTCTGAAGCTTCTGGATTTCATGCAAGTGCCTTTCAGTTATGGGCTCTTTTTCATAAATAATGGCCTGCTGTTCAAACTCCTCCTGCTCCTCTTCTTGTACAGTTGCCCCACTGTTTTCCCCGCCCATCTGTAGTTCCTTAGCCCTCAGTCTGAGCTCTTGCAGACGATCTCTCATGGTTTTTGTGGTCAGGATTCTTTCCTGTTTTTTTTTTCTCCCCTCTTGCAACACAGGAAGTTAATTCCAGTATCTTTTTTTGCTTGGTTTGTTTGGTTGCACTGTAATCAAAATGTAACAACAATCCACGTTAGTAGTTACGGGTATATATGAAAAGCAGTCTGGAGATCAGAGCTACTTCCCTCTGCACCAAAGTAAAAGCAGCAATCAGCTGGAATGGGGGGTATTCTGAACAAGTTGTGATTTGTAGCCCAAGGCCATTTTTGAGGTATATTTGTGATGCAGTGCACAGAACTTAGACCAGAGAAGTGTGGAGAGGACTTTTATTTTGGGGAGGGAGAGAGAAGTAACTCCAGTTATTTTATCATTACTCTCTACTTGATGAAAACTAATCAACCTATCAATCTTTTTGGATATAGAAGTGAGTATGGCTGTGCCATTTTTGAATTCTCAGCAGGAAATATTTCAGTTTTTGAGATTGAGACAGACTTCGTAACGAATCAGCATTCTGGCATGAATTTAGATTATTAATTTGGCCACACTAAAAAATCTTCCTCAATTTTCCTTGCCTGGGGAGTTAGATAGTAACTGAAGCAGTTAGCTACAACAAAACAGAGCAACAGAACTCTCAGCTTTTAAGAACTAATAATTTAGCATGAAAATAAATTAATTTTTTATGCTTGAGTTTTTATGGAGTTTAATCCATATCACTAATGTTGCAGCATGAAGATTTTCTAAGCCCTTTTTGAATTACTGTTATCTACTCTTACACTGTCATTTACATTCTTCATAAAATTGATGCAAACGTGCATTGTGAACCACAGTGGGCTACAATTCAGTGCCGTTTCATATTTAACAGAAAGCAGATATAGTTTTGTTTTGCTCCCTAGCTGTTGTGCAAGCTTTACTGGAGAGCTAAATAAGAACAAGATATTTTCTAAAACATGCCCAATGGAAACTAAGTTCAACTATTTTTAATCATAGGGAAGAAGGTATTTTTCTTAAACTCTACATAAATGATTTCCTTGGACTCTGATCAAGAATGGAAGATTTCAGTAAGAAGTAACATGTTCAGGACTAGAATATTATGGAATTTTTACTTAAGGTCTTCTGGTTCAATCAGGTGTGTGTCTTTCAAAGGCCTGTTCAAGCATAAAGGTTAAACAGCTCAGTGGTATCTTTTGGCTGTTTCAGAGCTTTTAGGGCTATTTCTCTGAAATAGTAGTATTAAATAGGTGCAACTCTTATTAAACCCTGATTGTAAAGGTTTTATTTTTTCTTAGCAAGTAAATGTAGGATTTCTTAATAGTATCCAAAAGATGGATTTTTAGAAACTGCAAAGGGTTTATCCAGTAACCTGTCATTATGCAAATGATTTTCTTGTATTTGAACAGTTCCAAATGATACTGCTGTGGTATCTCTGCTCCCCTATGCATATTTAAAGTCTCTAAATAGATTTTTGTATAAGTCATGGAGTTGAGCAGTGTGGACATGTCTTCACAGACTTAAATCTGGCTTTATACAGGAGGATTAGCTGAAAAACAAAATATGAAATGCTTCAGAGGTCAGTCATGAGAAAGAATGTTGATATTCTACCCGAGTGTGAATTTTCCTTACTGCTTTTTTTCCCCCCTTAATGCCTTAATATTTGAATTTAGTATTTGTTGATTCACATCAAGAGAAGACTTGTGATCAGACAGGTTTGTAAATTATTTATTAGAGAGTGTTATTCTGGGGTGGAGAAAATGCAAAATGTATTCATTTCATGACTGTAATGACTCTCCATTGCTGAACTTTTCAGTGGATGTCCCCGTGGCAGAAGTCAGGCAGTTTCTCCCAGATAACATTATTCAGAAATGTTCCAGAGTTGCTTGGCACCACCAACAGGGAAACAGGGAACAGGGAAAGTTCAGCCTGGGGCATGTGAAAGGGCCCAGGGCTGCTACACAGGGCTTCAGAGAAGTGAGCTGAAAATCTGTTCTAGTCCAGTCTCGCACATCTGCTGACCCATGTTAATTTAGCAAGGCTGGGCAAACCTGGGATTACAAGCAAGTTCTAAGGGCACTATTAATGCTTATGCTATGAGGTGACAAGAATTTCTTGTGTCTAAGAGAATTGGTGCATTGCTCTTGAAATAGCTGTGTTCCTTGGGACTGGAGGGAGAAACCTCACAGAACTGCCAAACAAATCTGCAAATACTGTTAAATATCAGAGAAGTAAACAGAAAATAGTGGAGATTTTTTTTTCTTGTTTAAAGATCAGTCTCACAAAAGACTGGAATGTAAGCAATTGAATCTTAGTTTCATATCTTCTCTGCTGTTGGGCTTGCCTTCAAAGCCTGCCACTGAACAGGCTTGCCAATAATTGTGCTTGATTTTACTGGCAATTGGAATGCATGCTGATTTCAAAGAAATGAGGATGTCTTCATGACAGAGATAACCTTGGAAATTGTTATCTTCGCTTCTTGAGTGTTCCACAACAAGCTCTGTTCATTTACTGAGTCCTTGTTTTGCCCTATGTGTTTGTATATAGGGGCACATCCTGTTTTTCTTTTGATTGAGATGAAAGCACTTCATTTTCCTTGAAGTTTTCGTCAGTAAAGGGAGAATATGCCCATTGTTTAGAGTGGAGTAAATGGAATATGTGGACTGAAAGCACTCCAGTGACTTAGTGTGGCCCCTACATTCACTGCCCACTGCAGTCATTATCATGCAAACCCATTGGTGATTAAGTTTGTTCTTCTTGAAGCATCTTTATCTATAGCCATCTATAGTTATATATAGTTGGCAGGTTCAGAAATGCAATTCTCACATCCTTATCGAATATATTTTAAGGGTATTGCAAGAGTCTTTGCCTTCTGATAACTTGGCTGTGTTGCTCCTCAGGAACAGGGTTATGTGAATCTCTCCATTTAAATGGATGCCATGTGAGACTGGGGAAGTCTTGGTAAAGACAATTACCTCAGCACATTGACTCAGGAAATAATAGATCCTGGTAGCTGGACCACCATTAGAATCTGTCATGATGATAAAGTATGTCCAGAATTCAAAGATAATGAATTTGACAAAAATGACATTTTTTATATTATCTTGTCCATTTGAAAGAAAAGGTAAGTTGAAAGGTCCACTTGCTTAATTGCAAAGCTACCACATAGAATGTTCTTCCACCTGTCTGATAAATTTATCAGTAGACCTCAGGAAACATGGAACCTACATCCAAAAATAAGATTTGGGCTACATTAAGTTAAAAGACATAATTAGATATGTGAAGTAGGAAAGTTAATTGTCTGGAACTCTTTTGTTTCTGGTTGTACTTGGGTCTAATGCCTTCTAATTTGGCTTTGCTGGATTGTTTTATTTCTTCCCCAGTCCCCAAATTACCAAAGTCTCCTGTTCATTTTAGTTTCTGCTTTTGTTCACTCTTTCTTAGTTATTCAGCACTTTGATTAAAATGCCTGTCAGCAAAGGCTCTGTTTCTATTTGATCTTTGATACGATTTGCCACCTTACCTTGGTTTTAATATCTTCCAGAGAAGAGGACTTGCAGCCAATCAAGGAACAGAATCCTAGAATCCTCTCTTTAGGAGCTCTTTGATATCTATGATATGTGTTCTGGCTCATGCTGACTTCTTTACCTCTGCTGAAACTGCTGGGTTTTTGTTTGTTAGTGGTTTTTTTTTTTTTTTTTTTTTTAGGGAGGGTTTTTTGAGTTTTTTTGTTTTAATGCTTGCACCATAAATGAGGGTAGGTTTGTTTTCCTGACCCTTAGCTATGAGTCAGTTAAGGGCACTGGGTAGACTTTCAGGCAATGCGTCCCTAAGGAATTTCATGTTACATGTAATCCTAAACAATTTTTAAATTTTTTTTTTTTTATTCATTTCTAAGCTGCAGTGGAATTACATTACAGGTCTGTCATGTGGTGCCAAGAAACCAATCTAACTTTTTTCTGAGCACAATGGCAATGAGTAAATCTTGGACTCATACTCTGGAGCTTGATTAGTGGTTAAATGTCTTAAGATAGCAACAAAAAAATTAGTGAGACACATATACTATTTAAATGGATATAGTTTAAAATCCTTATAGTAGTCTTTGGGGAAGGCTGGTGTTTTGATTTGAAATTCAGTTTGTGCTCTCTCATGTTCTCACAAGGAAAGAAGGCACTTGTTTGGTAGTGTTTTGAAATCTTGCCCTGTTACTCAAAGATGTATCTGAAGTTACTGAAGTAGGAATCTTGCTATAAGTTACATTTAGTTTCTCCTTTGTTTATAAAGTTTCCTTTAACTTAAATACCTTGTAAACAAACATGCTTAAAACAAGGATTATAAGACAAAGGTGGTTGGATGAAAATATCCTCTTAAGCATCTCTGTTTTAAGATAAGTCCTTGGAAAAACATACTTTAAAATATTTGTAAGCTCAAGCTTCTGTTTGTGGAAAGTGTGGGAGTGGTTCAACAAGAAAATACCAAAGGCAGGGAGCTTCCCCTGCCTAAAAATATGCAACAGATGAGATGATAGTCCAAAACAGTAACAGTTTCAGCAAGGGGGATAATCACAATTTGTCTCTGGGCAACCAGAGCCTCCCCACCCTCACAGTGAAGAATTTTGTCCTAACATGTGATGTAAATCTTTCCTCTTGTATTTAAAACACTTCAGCCTTGTCCTATCACCATGTAAAAACTGCCACAAGACTTCCCCAGGGAAACCAAAATTACCAGAATGTACAAGAATAGAAATGCTGCATTTGAAGCAAGGTAGCTTGGGAATGCTCCAATTAGTGTGAAATGGATTGTGGGAGGTAGAGAAATGTGGATATTGAGCAATTCAATTCAAAAAAAAAAAAAAAAAAAAAAAAGGCAATTCAAATGTAGTAAAGCAGACCTGAATATTCAAAGAATTCATAAATTGGGGAAGAATTAGGCCAATGTTGCTGCAAAAGTGTAGCCAAATCATGCTGCTCTGGAGTGAGGTTTCCTAGACATGTGGAGAGAGGGAGAACAGACTTAAAATACTTCAAGATGTTCTTGGGCCTTTGACCACAAATCTCTAACATAGTCATGTTGTAGGAAATGTAGCTGTCTTGTGTTGGTGTTTTACTATTTTTGAAGTATTTGGTTCAAAGATAAATGCAGTGAATCAGCTGCAAATCTCAGCTTGTTCCTTGGAGTTTTGACATCTTGGTTATGATTGTGTGGCTGCAGATGTAGACGTGAGGAAAAGCATCTACCAGCATTTCCATGTCTGCTGACATTCCTGCTGATACTTTGGGTAATAGGAGGTGAGGAGTTCATGCTTTTGCACTGATATAAATCCCAGAGAGGGTGATAGACACTGCACCTCACTGACAAAACAATGATCTCACTCTGCAAGTCACTTAGTCTGCAGCTAATTCTCTGTAATAGGTAAGAACTTTGTTTTTATGGTAACTTTTTCACCTGTTTAACCAGAGGTTTGCTGTCAGTAGTGCCCTTCAAGAGTCCTCACAAACCTAGAGGTCACAGAAACCTAGAAAGTCATTATCTCCTCTGCCCAAAGATCACTTCATTAATGTCCAAATATTGATATATTTTAAAGCATTATTTGAAAATAAAATAGGAGCAAGAGAATTACTGGTGGAATAGGAGGTGGAATTGTTTCCATTTAATAGGATATATAGTTTGAACTCATACTTAACAGCTTTGCATCACTCTTAAATGGTGTGAGAGATTTGTCTTCCTGACAGAAGAAGTGCAGACTCAGAATCTGTGCCGTGCACCATCCCACCTGCTTTACATTCCCATTTCATCTCTGTCAGACCACAGAGCTGCCTATCACAGCCTTGGAACTCACCTGTAAGGCAGGGTTTTTAAAAAAAAAAACATACAGGCAATTTGACTATACTTAGTTTGCCTGTGTCTTGATATATCAAGGTGAAATAAAGTCTATTAATCTTGTCCAAAAATAGATTGTTATATCACTTACTGTCATTTGTTTTGGAATTACACATCTGGAAGCTGAATTTAAGTTGCTTTAGGTGAGCTCAGACATCGTTGGCTGCAGCCTATTTGACTAAGAGGTGGGACTGAACTGATAGCAAAGCAGAGTATGTCAAGAAATGTTTTCAGTAAATAGGAATATGATTCAGACTTGTGGTGAGAATGAGGCCACTTAACAAAATGAAACTAATTATAATTGCTGTTCTTATGACCAGTTCAAAAGCTAATATGAGACTAAAGTTGCCTGGAGATATTGTAAACAGGAGGAGTTTAGAATCTTAGTTTTAACTGTTCTCTTACTTAAAAGTGACCTGGAGTAACTGTCTAGGGAAAATGCTGACTTATAGAAATGTCTCCTACAGTCCCCTGAAGATGCATGAAATCATGCCAATAATCTTGTGGCACTTGATCCACCTTTTTTTTTTTCCATTATAATTTATCACAATATTCAAAGTATTGTTTTGCATGAGAATTGAAGGCATGAATTGAAATTAAGTCCCTTTATTTGAGAGAGAGCCATGTGTTAACCATCAAAAATTACTGATAGGTTTGCCTTCATCAAGAGTGGGCCCACTGAAACTGTTGGTCTGTTCTACTATTTGTTTGTTAAAAGTATGAAGAATTCTGTTTTCCATGACTTCCTCAAAAAAACTTGTGAACTGCCAATAATTGAAGAAGAAGGAACAAGCCAAACAAGGAGACAAGTCACTTATTTTTGCCTGTGTGTGGGTCAGGAGTTTGACTTTCATGGATGTTAACATAAGCAAAGCATAAAGAGACAAAGTTTTCATGCTGCGTCTGCTGAGGCCTCACTTCTCTGGAATAAAACATCCTTCTGATGGCTGTCCACAGGATTGCCCAAGATAATGGTTAATGGATGAGAGATAAAAATTCCAAAGGGAAAAAGGGTAGAGCAGCATTTTTAAATAGAAGATTCACTGTAGAGTGAAGAATATGGCATTGTTCTTTCCCCTTGTTTAGACTGCTGTTAATTTCAAAGTTTCTGTCTTTGTTTTCCCAGGTAATTCCATCCCTCAAAGCTATGACTTCTTGAAGTAGACTTAAAGACTAATCTTGATTGTAGGTAAACCATAAAGATTCATTTTCCTATAGTTGCTTTCAATCATGGATATTGTTCTGATGCTGCAATATTTTGATCTCAGGGATGCTTTGCTCCTCATTAATTTTGATGGACACTATGCAGATCTGACCCAAAATTTTGGGGTTGTGATCACTGATTCTAAATAAATATAACCCCCAAAGTAGCATATCTGAGATATTTATACAGATTTTGTATTGTAAAGTAAACTTTTAATACTGGTTTGGTTTCTGTTGGGGTTTTTTTTCCCCTCTTTGCTTAGTAATTGAGATTTTATAGACAGGTCAAGGAACTTCCATAGCATTCAGACTTTGTTTTTCTCTGGCAGAAGTGGCTTCTAAGAGAAATACTGTCACTGAGCTTAGATGCCAGTTGTGCCAATGCACACATAACACTCCCTTTCCACATTGTTTCCTGTGACTCTTAAAGTTGAAAAGCTCTCCAGTTGCTTAGAAAAATCCTTGATCTAAAAGCAGTAGGTGCCAACTTTCTCCTTATTTCTTGCATGAGGTAGGTTTGTTACACTAAGACAATTCAAATATACTTTCTGTGAAACTGAAATAAGCCAAGCATGATTTTATAGATGAAAGCTTCTTACTCAGCAAACTTAGTATGATAAACTAACAGCCACTCTGCTGTGCTTTCAAGTATGTTTTGATATATACCTCCTACAGCTTTTTAAACGTGAAAATTTGCTATATATGAACTTCAGCGGAGTTGGAAAATTAAAATCAAGGTCTGTCTTTTAAGGTAACTGATGTATTCCCTAAAGAAGAGGTTTTTTTGCATAAAACTTGCCTCAGACTCGGGTGCTCCTGTGTAACAGCCATATTCACCCACAGAAATACCTAACTCTTTGCAAGGCAGTCATACATTATTTTTGTCTTGACACTTAGGCACATTTCCATTCTGAACCCCACTACAAAGCCTTCTTCTGATATTTGCAAGTTTAGAAACATTAAGTAAGAGAAGAGTATTTACCTCTGAATCCTGTGCTGGTGGCTTTTACTCTTTACACAGGAACTCCTGAGGTTAAGCTTCAGTATAATCCCCAAAACATTTTTCCAGAATATTCCCTAGGCAACGTGTCTTGAGTAACATTCCATGAAGTATTTCTTTCATTCCTTCTGCTTCTAATTCTTCTATCGTCGACCAAGTGTGATCATCCTCAGGAGTGGTACAGTGAAACTGCCTTCTGCAACTGCAGGAGACAGGCAAATTGATTACTTTGTGCCTGGGGAATCTGGTTGTGCCTGTTTGCAAGCCAGCCCTGCTGGGAGGCGGATCCCTCGGAGTGCCCAGCAGCAGGAAGTGCCTTGGAGCAGCTGCCCTTAGGAGCTGCAAGTGGAGCAGTGCCTACCTTGGAAGCACAAGTGTAAGGGCACGCTGTGCTTTCTTCTGCACCAAAACATGGAGGGAAAAGGATTATTGAGGGTAGGGGGATCTGCTCATGGGGGCAAAAAAAAAGCCCCTGCAGAATAATGCATTTTACTACAGTACCTTGAAAAGACTTGAAGTCCGTTAAGAAGTTTGACCTAAAGTCTGAAGTGGGTGGAGGTGTCCAGCAGTAGATGGACCTCAGCAAAACTACTTCAGTTCCTGGGAAGAATAGGCAGAGACAGCTGCTTTTCTAGGTACAGCACCTCAGCCATGTTCTTGTCAGTATTGCTGCAGAGAAAGTGGAAGCTAATTGACCAGAAATACAAATATGACACCTTTCAAGGTGATAGAGGTTAAAAATCAGCAGCTACTGCGAGCTGTGGGATGTTAGTGTCAAACTGCCACTGAGCTGTGCAGCTTACCAGCTTTTCATTCTGCTTCAGCTGTGCTTTGTAGGCTGTGCAGAGCAAAAATACTGCAAATAGTGCAGTTATTTAATCTTCAGGTGGGAGAGGAATAGGCTGTGGCAACAAACACTGCTCAGAAATATTTCCTTCAATTAGCTGTAGATGAATTGGCAGCAATGCTGAGGAATGCTTTTTGAGACTAAGAAGCAGCACATTAGGATTTTCAGACTGTAACAAAATAGGTTATGTGGGGGAGAAAAAAAGTGGAGGTAATTTTTTTTTCCAGTCTTAATTACTTTTTTGCATTGCATCTCAGTTTTTCCCTGGTTTAGCTTTGTTTTCATAGCTAAATACTGAAAGGACAAGTCTTGTTCTAGCTGGTTGGTGAAAAGAAGTAGAGTATTTATAAACATATTGAAAATATCACTGGTTCTGTATATGCATTGAGCAGCAGTTTGGGAATCCCTGCACTAAATCATACAAAGCACTGTAGAAGTTCTCTCTTTAAGAAGTGGGAATTCATTATCAGGGAAGGACAGGGAAGGGCTTTTATGCTCTTGCCAGCTCTGCAGGCCAAGCCAGCAAAGTTGTGATTATCAGTAGGACATAAGGATTTTTATCCCCAGGATGATGATAAATATGTGAATGGTATGTACCACAAATAGTTAAGAATGGTGAAGATTGAGAGAGACTGGACATTTGAGAAGCTGCTTTTCTATGGTCTCCTTCATAAACAAATTCTTCTTGAAAAGGAAGATGAAAGATTAGATAATGAATTGTAGCTCATGAGGGTAAGGGTGACAAGGAATGTAGGGTTTTGGGCTGTAGATGCAACACAGCTTTTTTTTCTAATGATTTTGATGCTGAAAAATCTCTTGGGAGTAAAATAATTAAGAACTGAAGCTCTCATACTGGGATTTTGGAGAATAGGGACAAGTAAGGTCTTAGATCAAACTGAAGTGCTGACAAGTTTTGGTAACTATGGAGTGAATTCTTACCACTGTTACTTCTCAGCAAGGAATTAACATAAATACAAAGTACAAACTTTGGCCTAAGTTCCCTAAAAGCCATTTGAGTTCATGATAATGACTTGAGATTTCAGGAGGAAGGCTATGATGTCTGGTTCCAAAACCTTCTGCCTCTGAGCTCAATGGAAGCCAAATGTTTGTTGTCTTATCCAGAAAATTGAATCAGAATTCTCATGTCATTGAAATGTTGCTAAATTTCAGAGGAACATTATTTTAGTGGAATTCCTTTTTTAGAGAGAAGCAAGTACTAATTTCATATTTTCTAATGCTGTACAGCACTTAGCTTGAATTATTAATGTTGTAGAAAGTGCAAAAGAAGGTTAGATCGTATTTTTATACTCCTAAATGAATGTCTGTCTTCTAGAGTACTATTTTCTGCCGTATATAAGCGACAAGACAATGATATTCGTCTTACAGAATACTTATTTTGTGACTTATGTGGGGGTTTTTTGCTTTCCTGTATTTAATAAAATACGGCTTTTGGAGCCATTCATGCAAGTTCCTCCCTCTACACTTTTAAGTTTTACTCAGGAAGAGCAAGTTCAAAACATTGTTAGGCATCAGAGAGAAATGCTGGGTAGGAGGCAGAGCTGAGATGATCCTGAAGCACTTTAAAACAGGGAAATGCTCATGGTTTGGGAAGCTGCAAAACTGTGAACTTTCATCCAGAGGCTCCAACAGATTGTCCTGTGTTGATTTAGATGTAAAACAGGATGATCTTTTATGTCCATTTTCTTAACTGTAAATATGATTGCTTTCTTTAGAAATAATACTAATTTATTACTAAGCACCTTGGTGATTATCTAACATTAGTAACTGATGAAAATGGTGCATAGACTAACATGCTTATTGAGTAGAAGAAATAATTAAAGCTGAAACAGGGAATTTCATCTTTTCTTTCTCAGTCTTCCCCTTCTTCTTCCTAGTTTTGTCACAAACTCAGCTTTTGGAGATGTGAGAGTCTCTCTTGTGGCAGGATGCTGAGTGTTTGTTTTGATCTTCCCTCTAGGCTGGCAAATAAGCAGGACAGAGAAGGGGCTCTGTCAGAAGCAGATGTGATCGAGTCCTTATCTCTGGAAAGGCTGGTTAATGAACACAAGTGTCTCTGTCAAATTGTAAGTAGATTTTAAGATGCTGTGTTTTCTCATATCTGTGTAAAGCTTCCATTAAGGTAGGAAATTATGCTACATGGCCTAAAACTGAAATTTAGATGTAGTATTCATTGTCCTGTTAAGAAAAAAACCGAGCAGGAAGTCTTTGTGACGGGAGCCAAAACCAGAAGCATTTATGAAAGTTGTTTAATATTGGTCAACATTTCAGATAATATATCCAAATTAGTAGTCCCTGAAGTTTTTCTTTAAGCCTTTGTTTTAATCTACCAGTGTCTTAGACAGGGCTTTATTTCCACAATCTTGTTCTGATGGCAGTAAAAAATATTTTGAAAGATAATGAGGGTTATGGTGTTATTAACCAAGATAGGAAGGCAGTTTTGCAAAACCATTTCAGCTTTGGATTTTAAAATTAAAAAATCATTTTAATTCATTAAAGAGATTTGCAAAAATTATAGAGCACTACATATTGCTATTATATTCTCTAATATCTAAGTTAGAGCAGGGCATAGCTCTGTTTATTATGTCATGATTATCTGAGTGTTTGTTTTCAGTTAGTGCACTTTGCACTATGCACATATACCAATCATAAAAATTAAAATTGCAAGTTAATCTTGTTTTTTTTCCAAGGAGCTTCTGTACCAAAAATATTTTCTTGAAAAATATTCATTTAAAAACAACCTGAAAGATACTAGCATATTCCAGTACATCTGAATTGCTTAATTTCTGACATGCTGTTCTTGTTCTGTATTTATATTTTGTGTGTAGTTAGGAAAGACACCAGATCACAAGCTCTTGAGACTGTTTCATACTCTCATGGACACCTTCTTTACCAGCCTCTTCAAAGATAAAAATGGTCCCAAATTCCTTCAGTAGGATGACTCCTGGGGTCAATTTGAACAGAGGCATTGTGAAACAAGATAGAAAGTTAGGCAATGGCGAATAAACCTTTTGTTTCTTCTTATTCTTGTAGTTAGTTTTCCACGAGATCCTTAAATTTCACCACAAAGTATTAAGGCAAAAAGAAGGAGTAATTTGTCTTGCTGTTGGACAGTGTCAGTGAGAATGATCTTCCTCTTTTTCTTATTTAATATGTCTGTATATTCCATATTTCTAAATTTTTATATCTTGTAACCAAATTTCAGCAACCAGAATCTTGGTGCAAACTGAGAAGAACATTGCCCTAGTGCTGGCCAGTGTTTGATCTCAGTTTACTCAGAGAAACAAGTTGTATACATCTTCCATACATCTCCTTCCTGAGTAGGTTCTGCTGGAGGACATTGCAGGGTTCCATAGTGAAAAGGACTCATATTTGAACCTTAATTTAAACATAACTGGTCAGATTTTTTTTTCTGTTGTGCATTGTACATTCCGTATCTGACTGTGGTGCCATTTAAATCCTTGTCAGATGGAGAGAGCACTGAGATGTTGGGATTGGAGAGTCTCTTTTAATTGTCATAAACACCAATCCTGAACGTGATCAGTGTGAAATATCATCTCTACATATCATCCACAGAGCTGGTTCTATTCAGTTGTTATTCAGAGAATGTTTTACAGGACACATACAGTGCTCCAAAACATTTTTGAAAACAGTTCCCAGGAGATCTTGAAAGAACATATTTTCCATGTTCCAAGCTTGAATCAAGCCCTGCTTCATTTGTCCCAGTTAAAGCCTATTTTCCTTGTCCTCCTGACATGAAAAAATAAGAGGAAATTATTATTTTCCTATTTGCAGTTTCACCTTATGTTCTTGAAGGCTATTATCCTATCTCCCTGAAGTGCTTTAATCTCAAGAGAAGCACTCTTGGTCCTTCGATGTTTTCTTACCAGATGTGTTTTCAGAACTATTTTCTCAATGAGGTTTGCATTTCTCTTTCGACAGATTTGCCTGGATCATGTTTCTCTCGCTGCTGAGAGTATAATGACAAAAAGTTTTACTCCACTCAAGGTGCAGTGCCTGTTCTGTTGTAAAAAATTGGTTTGACAGCTTCTCTGACAAATTCACTGGAGATTTTATTTACCCCCAAGGTGCTTATGAACATGTTAAACTTTCTTTCATGAACTGAAGCAAAGCTGATTCTCTTTCATCTCAGATATTTTCATTTTGATTGATGAATCTAGCAACTAGAAACTATTTATAACCCATAATCTTCAGTGTTTTACTGGCTTCACAGTTAACAGTAATTGTTCAACTAATTTCTTGTTTCCAGTCAAGGAATGTGGTCTGAGCTGCAGATTTTTCCTTCCTTCTTTGTATATTTACAGGAACCTTGCTCAGCGATCATGGGCTGTGGGAAAAAAATTGATAAATCAATCAAAAAGGGATTATTTTGGCTTCTCCATATCATAGCAAAAGATTTTGATGCCTTAAATGAACGCATCCAGAGAGACACTACAGAGCAAAAAGCACTTGAGGAGCAGAAGAAACTGGAACGAGCTGAGCGAGTCAGGAGGATACGGGAGCAGAGGTATTTTCCTGGGATTCCTACTCCATCCCTTCCTCCCTTCTCTGAGATATTTAGCTCATTCCTATGCTTAGATCTTACGGGAACCAGGCTATCCAGGATTTAAAGCTTACAAGCCAAGAGTCGTTCTTGAAGTGTTTGCCTCTTCATCCCCTTTATTTGATTTGCTGCATGTTGGAAATGTATTGGGAATGAGAACTGCAAGGTAGTTGTGGAATAAATTTGGCCTTACCAATATAACTTCACAGAAGGCTGACCTAAAAAATAATTACTGTGATTTAATCTGAAGTTGCCTTCTAAAATAAAGTATTAAGTTAGACTCTCTAACCCATATGCGAATATCAAAGACTCTAGATATGAAAACTTATTCAATACTATGCTTAATAAACTTCAGGATATCCAGCAGGTGAGGCATGAAGGAACTGAAGATGATGCAGTAAGGGAAGGCAGGATAACTGATTTATTACTCCTCTTCAAATCCCTTTCTGGTCTTTAGCAGCCTGCTGTGGTGCCTGTGAAGAGCTGGTGTGAATCATTTTACTGGGGCATTCTTAAAATATTTGCTGAGCACCCCCATCCTCTCTTCTGCCTTATATAGGCAGAGAATTTTGAATCTCAGTTACTGTGAGAAGTAGCTGGGAAGTATCTTAGACTATATTCTGGCTGTTTTGGTTTAAATAAGCAAGTAAATTACTAAAGTACATTTTAAGCAGCTGCAACTTGACATGGTCTTCATATACATTTCACAAATTTCTAAAAAAATTGTTTTGCTCCTAATCTGCCACAAGTCTCTGCACACATAATACCTCCTGACCATGTTGGATTGTGTTGGGTTAATGCTGCACTGAGAGGTGTACTGGGGAGGACTGACATTGTTCTCTATAAGATTTCTGGCTTCTTCATAATTTGTTATTCATTCTCCCTCTTTCCACTCCCCTTCCTCCAAAAAAACAACCCCAAAACCACTGAAACAACATAAACCCAACAACAATGTCAAAGGGAAAAAGAAGAAGGAAATGTACCTGAGGAGGAAGACCCTGAGCCTGGGAAATGTGGAAACCCCTTCCAGCCTATATCTGCTGTAATCTCTGAGGTAGGAGAATATGTGGAAATCTGGGTCTGTTCAGAACTACCACTAACAAATGTCTCAGAGGCAATGAGAAAAAATAGAGTTGTTCTAAGTCTGTCTGCACAGCACTTTTTTAATCTTACTTTAATCTTGGCAGCTTTGATTTCTGTGCATTGAGTCAATGTTTTCGTGATAAGAAAACCCCTATTATTGATTGGGGAACAAAAGTTTTGTAGACACAGTAAAATAAATGTAAACGCATGACTGAAAACATTTCCTAATTAAACTCCTGGGATTCAGAAGTGGAAAATATTCAAGGTCTATTCATTTATTCTTAGGTGTTTTAGTGATGTGATGAGTCATATCAAATTTTCCTGACTTCTTCAGTTATTCATATTTGTGAGCATAACCTCTTTTCAGTTGAAAATAGACTCTTGAGAATTTTTTATTAATTTTGAAATATGAAAATCACATTCATATTAAAGTTTCCTTAGCCTACATTTCTGAGTTCGTATTTTTTTTTAATTCAGTTGCCTGGAGATAACACAGTCTAAAGAAACACGAAAACTTTTCCAGCAAGTAATTCAAGCATTTGTTTTTTTCCAAGACAAAAGCACCCATGTCGACAGAAAATGTCAAGGCAGCTACATGCACAATAATCCATTTAGTAATAACATCAAAAGCAAGAAAATAAAGGTGCAGCTGTGAATATTGCAGAGATGGTGATTTAGTGACACAATTGTGAAGCAGCCATTCATTGAGGTTGTATGCCACAATAGGTATTTATCCAAACAGGGATAGCATTTTCTGGAGACCTAGGCTCTGAGCATCTCTATTTTTTTAACTAACACATAAAAGAAAAGTAATTGAGGAGAAAGAAAGTAGAAAGTTGTTTTGTTTTGATTTGATTTTTAATGGGACTAAAAATAAAACAAGAAAACAGGCAATAAATCTAAAGATCCTTTTGTTTCATAATTCCCTCTCCCTTCCTCTGGATAGGATATTGGAAATTTCATTTCTTTGTCTATTTCAAAATAAATTCTACACTAAATGTAAGATATTTGGGGAATATTTTAATTTTTTAATAACCTTATTAGTCAGTTTACAGCATCAGAAGCAATTAAAAAAAATTCTTGTCCTTTTTGTTAGAATGAAAAACAGCTGGAAAAGGAAAAGAAGAGACAAAAGTTGGATACTGAAAAGGCTACAATTGTCTTGAAATCCCAAGCAGAGCAAGATCACTTATCGAGTAGCAGTAGCCAAAATACAAATGACAGCAGGCTGGAAAGGTGCAATTCTACAACTGCCCAGCTTTTGCAGCATGCAGAAGAGAGTGACCAACAAGCCTCAGAATGCCTTGACTCAGGTAAAACTGCTGCCTTTTAAATAATTTCATGTGATTTTTCACATGCTTCTTCCTTCTGTCCATGGTATTTGTCATTATACCACATACCAATGTCACCTATTGGGAACACAAAAATGCAGGAATAGGTTATATAAGTTGAATTTCTTAATGGAAACATAGAGTTTGCATGTATTTTATGCCCACAGCTTATTTTCTATAGCAAAATGTTGTGTGATTTACATTTCCCATAATTTTATGTCTAAGTCTGGACTGAAAGCTCTGATGTATCTCCCCAACAATTGTATTAGATTCTGATGTAGGATATTACCTGAATATAACTGTAGGATATGTAATGTTTTTTTTTTTTTTCTGTTGGACATAGATAACAATAAGAAAAAAAGTAAAAAACCAAAATTAAAAAGGGGCCACAGAGTAGAACCTGTTAATGCAGAGGACTCTCTTCCCAAGAATCCTACACCACCAGCCCTTCCACCAGGTAAGTGTAAAAACAGTGATTGATGTCTCAATTTGTGGTGGGTCATCCTTTAAAAGTCTCACTTGTGAATGATGAAACTGGATTTCATACAGAGAGGAGCTACTAAACCTTCCTCTCTAGAAAATCTTTAATGCAGTTTCCCACTTCATGATAGGAATTTCCAGCAGTATTGATTTGGCCTATTCCACGGGGAAAACATTGTTTTCCCAAAAAAAGAGCCAGAAACTTTATTACTCACTGGCGTGATTAAAAATACCAATACTTTCAAGGTTAATCAGTTCATTTTTGAAGTATTTCATCATTCTTCACCATGGATGCAATGTAGTGCATAGCTTGGGCATTTCTAAATACTTTGTTTTCTCCCAAGGAGATGTAGGGTCTGTACAGCTCAAAATAATCCATTGCAGTGATGGAATGCTCTGACAGCTTTTGTTTTCCTTTAGTTGGATGGGGAACTCCCAAACTTAATAGACTTGGAAAACTTGAGCCTCTTGGTGAAACACATCATCCTGGTAATTGAAAGTATTTGGGGCTTTGTACCTTTTCAAACCATTCTCCTTTGTCCATTCACTTCTACATTCACTTCATTCTTCATCTGTTTTTCATTTCTAAATTCCAATTTTCATTGACCAAATGCTTTCCCTTTTGCTTAGTAGAAAGCATCTTTTTGATTTTTTTCAAGTCTGATTTTTTTATTAGGAAAAACAATGAGTTCTCTCCAATTTCCTCATAAAGTTTAAACTGGCATGGGATAACAGAAGTTGTTAATGATCTGAAGTTATTTGCACCTAAAAATTATAAAGCAACACATTGCAAAGAGTAATGGGGCCAGTTACTTGAGTCCAAATACATACTGCATTTAAAATGGAAATTTTTAACTGGAAGTATCAAGGTGCAGTAGGCAGTCTTGATTTCTTGCTTTGATAATGACTATTTTCTGTTTTTGGAAAATTGTGGAAGACTTTTTCATATGTTGATATTACATTTTTTCCTGAATTTGAGATGATAGCTTCTTCATTTTTCTCACATTTTTATTTTTCAAATTTTGAAAAGTGAATTTGGAGACATCTGGAACACAAAAACAAGGAGCTTTTCTGCCAGAGACCCAAAAGATGCCTGAAGGGGAAATAAGATTTCTAAACCCAAAATATTTGTTTCTCACAGGAAATTCACGTGCTTAAAATGTGATTTGTAATGTTGATCGTAAACCATCTTGCTCTTTTTTTAAAGGCAAATAGAGAGAAGGTGACACGAAAGGAAAGCGAGATGAAGAGGTAGGGAGGGGAAGAAAAGGAACTCAATTTTTATCGGTGCCTGAGGGGGGTGTTGCATTCTGTAGGAAGAGCATGGGTGGGAAAAACAGGGAAAAAACCTGCTTAAGCTAGGTGTTAATTCATAAAATAAGTACAATTATTAAATAATTTTGGAAGCTGACAATGGCAAATATGTTGGTAGGGAAATTATCTCTTGACCAGAGGTGTAAGAGCAAACTTGAAGTACTGAGAATTTATAGCTGAATTTAAGGCATTGTCTGCTCTTTGAGAGATTTATTCTTCTTTTCAGGAACTTGGAATCAGTCACAAGATTCACACTTGCAAATCCTAGCAAGAAAACTGCTATTAGGAAAGCACTATTTATAAATGAAAAAAGTTCTTCACATTCATAGCCCAGCACTGTCAAACCTTTAGTTTGGTTCTGATTTCCAAAAACATCATTTATTTATTTATTTTGCTTAAAGCAGCTGTGGGGTTTTAACTCTGTCAATTTGAGATCCATAGAATCAGAGACTTACTGAGATTGGGAAGGACCCTTAAGATGATTGGTTCTGTTAACCCAGCACTGCCAAGTCCATCTTGCACTGATTCAATTTCCCACCTGGCCTTGCCCATTTTCTCTCACACAACAGTGTTTTTCAATGAATTCTTACATTTTGCACGCTAAGAACCTGCTCCTCACTGGAAACTCAGAATTTCCATAAGACCAGTGGAGCCTCCCTTGGATTCTTTTTTTACAATAATCCCTAAATTGCATCTTTCTGAACATTAACTTATTTTTGGTTGTCCCTTCAGCAAAGAAATAAATCAGTGTTGTTTTTTTTTCCATTCTCCCACCTTTGCCCAAAATTTGAAGGTGGATTTAAAAGTTTTTTCAGACATTCAAACTTTCTAATTACACACTTATATTCATTGAAGACAGCAATGTTTCCATTCATGCTAATAATTTTGGCACAACACAAGGTGATGAGTGTCTGTTTAATTTCAGTGGAGGATACATTTGCAAGAATGTTAAACTTCTTTCATTATAGGAGGTAAAATTCTCTGCCAGGCCTAAAGTGCTCTGCCAGTCCTCAAAAAATGGATGAATGAAACCATCCACTGGACAGATTTTCATTGGCCTTTGAATCATTTGTTGCAGTTTTCTCGCTGCTGTAATTAGTACTATTGAAATCAAAATATTTATGGCAATAACATAAAAGTGTTTTCATGGTGCTGACTAAATGTAAAGATAATTAAAACCTCAGTCCTACAGACAAGTCTATATATTTTTCAAAGTAGTGTAGCCCAATTTTCCTTTTGTTAATCTCAGCTCAGGAATGCAATTCTAACAGAAGTTATTGCATCTGCAGGACAAGTGGGATATAGTCTTCTTGAAAAATGATGATTTGATTTATTAAAGCTGAATTTTGTATTGGCAGGCCATCAAGGCTTTCTTGGGGAAGAGGTGGTCTGTATAAACAGAATTGAGATTTGAATGCTTCAAAAAGCTGCTTTTATTTTTTTCTTGATTTCTACCTCTTTCCTGTTACCATCTTCCATATTATTTTGCTTGTGAAGTGTTTTGCATGTTCCAGTCTGCATGGGTTTTTTATTTTATATCCATTACAAATGTTTGAGAGCACTTGTTACTCTCTTCTGGTATACTTATTAGCTTTGTGTTGTGCAATTTTTCCACTTTAAATTTCTTTATTGATGAAAGGAAATGCTGCAGTTTTATCTAAAAATTTTGAAATAGTTATTTTAGGAAATTATTATAGCTTGGAAGATAAATGCCATGCATGAATGGTCCCAAAAGTTTGAATTCTGCACAGTGTTACTGTCATTTATAACTATATTGCAGTGCAGTCTTGAATACATACAAGCATAAAAATTTCAGTGCTTCATTTTTTCAGTTGTTATTTGTACAATATTACTTTCTCACTTCCTATTTTAGGGATGTTTAGAGATCCCTTTCGGGCTTGATCTTGCAAATGCTGATGCATGTATAACAAAATGTAATTAAATCCTCATTTGGCCAATCCATCTCTAGACATTAATTAGCACTAGGTTTGAAAGTTAGCTTGGAGGAATTAGCTCTGAACTCATAGAATACCTGGCTTTCCTTAAGGAAGTAAGAATTTAGTAAATATTCTTTGGGCCAGGAAGGGGGTAGGTGACAGATTGATGTGTTTTTCTGCTCTGGAATTTCTTCCACAGATATCTATGGAAAACCTCTGCCCCCACTGACTCTACGCCAAAGACCCAACAGTGATACCCATGATGTCATTGCTTAACTGGAGCACAAAGAATTTTAAAAAACATAAATTAAAAATCCTGTCATTTTTTTACCCTTGAAGGAAGTTTTCTTACATGACATTTTATCAGCATGTGACAACTAAACATGGAGTTCATCCTGTTGTGCTTAATGGTCAGACTTTATAATTTACTTTTCATATCACCAGCTCTTCTTCAGGATTTATTTGGTTTACTAGTGAAAAGACTTGGCTGTAAACCTGGAGAAAAACACCTTCAAGATCCCATAATACTGGATTGTACATTCCCACCGAGACCTCTTTCCAGGTGCTGTGCAGGTGTTGCTATTTTTTCAGGGAATAAATTATTCTAAAGCATTTTGTAAGATTCCTGTATGATAGGCTGACTATAGAAAGGTTAAACAAATATTGAATATATTTTTCTATCTTTTTATAAAATGAGTTGAAAGTTTGAGTGGAGCTGTATACCTACTACCAATGAAATGGTACCTAGGGAGCATTAGAAAGTTGATAGTCAAGTGCATAAAGTGTGTTTGACTCTTATATTTCTCTTACAGTACCAATACCTTTTCTTAGGTATTACATTACATATTTCATATTTCTGGCAATCTGAAGCAGAGGGTACGATAAAAAAATTTAAAATAAATACATTTTATACAAAATAATGTTATTTGGACTGTCTGGAAGTTTTCTTATTGGTTGTTTTCTCTGTTTTGTTATCTGAGTTTGACATAGGTAATACATTTTGTGGAAAAAAATAGAGCTGAATACTGTATTGTCTACTACAACAAATGAGAAAATTCACATAATGGGAAATTTGCACTAACTAAATCATCAATTTTGATGGGGAACTGAATCAACCAGTATGCAGATGACCTCCCTCAGTTGTTAATAATACTAAAATACCATCTAGCAAACTGAAGAAACCCTGGGTTTTTAAGGATTTCTATAACATTTTCATATAATATGTTTAAATTCACATACAAGTGATACCTAAACAAGAAGGGTTACAATTTGTTATATTCCTGTCTAAATGTTTTTACTGTTACATTGGAGACAACCAGTGGTGTATTTGTAAAGGTCTGTTGTTCTGCCACTTAATGACAGACAGGATGAAGCCTCCATTCAGGGTTTTTTTTTGGAGAAGCAGTATTTGGTAATTTTATGTTTCCTCTGTCGTCAATAATGTGTCTTACCAAAGGAGTTTAGATGTTGAAACAATGTGGCGTGTTATGTGTTCAGCACTTTGATATTGGAAATCCTTGCCATGCACCCCTTGCAGCAAGGAGTTGCACAAACATCTGTCATATTAAAACGAAATGATGAAGATTTTTAAAGAGTAAGGTGGAATCAGTCTTAAGGATACTAAGTTTGGAGTAGGTGGAGAAGTTTATTCCTCTATGTTTGCTAGTTTAGAGAAAGGAGGAAAGGATTTCTATGTGACTACCAGCATGAGAATACTTCTGTTGTAATCCAATACTGGAACATGAATCAGTTGAAATACTCTCAGGATTTGGTCATTTTCCCTTCAGACAACACAATACTAAGTGGAGGCGAGGTTGCACCAATATGTGTATGTGCAATCTCAACTTTACTAACACTAGCTCTGTTACCACTTAAGATTTTGGCTTAAATGCTCTACTTTTGCAGACTTACTTTTTTTACAGCTTCAATTTCTAGGAATGTATTATTCTTTTGTTTTTACTCTTTCCTAAAATAAATCATGGAAGTCTTTATTAAAAATAAAGCTAAATACTGCTGTGGTAACAAATTTGAGAAACTAAAATGTTGATGCTTATATATAAATTGTGTGTTCTGTGTGTTGTGTGTGTGGACACGTATCATTTTTGATTTTTGCTTTCAAAATAAATTTCACCAGTATGTGACCAAAGTACTCAAAAATGTTTTATAAGGTTTTGTTTTATTAATATGCTTTGTAATTATTTACTATGCTGTTTTTTTCAGTAATTTATACTGCTATAACTTTTTATTTGCTCAAGATGACATTTATGTATAGAATAAAACTAATGCAAAACATCAACATGTTTCCTGTATTTAAAATTTTTTGGAAGTAAGCCTAGTCTATAAATATTTAAGGGCTGCAAGTCTCACATTTCTAAAATGTATGAAATAGAGTCCTTATAGACAGAGTCTTTGCTTATTTTTGCAGGAGAGCTGTGATGAAATTGAGCATATACTGGTAGATTGGCAATAAGTTGGGTGTATATGTATACCTATAAAGAGCTTTGATAGTGCACTTAATATTTGAGAGATAAAAGTTGTGCAGCTGTAAATTGATAGTACAAATTAAATTTTGCCAGATTTTTTGTCATCCATAGTATCTTTTTCGAAATGTATCAGTGCATGCAGCTCAGAGTATTTGTATTTAAATACAGGAGTGGCAAGAACACAGAAATTCACTATTTAAGCAGAACATTTTGCATTATCTATGTGTAACATCTTGAATACAATTTACACAAAATATTTTGAAGGTAAGATAAAAGTGTCTTCTAAGAAGGAATAGTAATGTTCATGAACTGAAGTAATGCGAGAGACTCAGAGCTTCAAAATAAGCTTCCATTTTCTTCCCTTTTAGTTACATCCTAGAATCCACAGCAAGACCTTACTCATAGATGTAAGGATTTTTAAATTGAAATTATTAAAAATAGACATATTTGGTATCCATTAGGTCTCTGGTGTGAGATTGGAAAGGATTGATAGATCGTAACAAGGTAAACAACATCGATTCTTTTTTTCCCCTTTAAATAAGATTCAAGCAGTATTCTTTTTCAGTAATATATTCCCATATTTTAGTGGAAAGTTTAGTACTGTAACTTCAGGATGCTTACTCAATAACTTTGCCATCATGTTAGTTTCTTGGCTCCTGGGATTCATTCCATTTGAAATACTTCACTATTTTGAATAGAACATACCCACCAGTATTTCATTTGTAATAAGTAATGGAGCCTGTTGTAAGTGTAATTTGAGATAAGTTTTTCTGCAGTAGCACATGAGAGAGATACAAGATGCATTACTGCTGTTTGCAGTTTGGCTGTGATGGTGGTGGTGCTGATGAACTGGGGTCCTTTCTTTGCTTTGGTGCAAATCTGGTTTCAGACACATGGCACCATCTATCATATAGTGGAATATAGCCATAGATTTAGGGGAAGGTGACTCATTCAGCAGGCCTTTTTGTTGTATTGGTATGGTAAAATTCAATTCTTGTGTACGTTTTCTGGTATGGTACTGGCCTTGGTAGAATTACAACCACAGAGAACTACTTTTTATACCAGTTTTGTTCTGTATCTGTCAGTAAAACTCACTTATCAAAAAGCCTTTCAGGTTTTCTTTCACGTTTGATATGTAAGAGGTCTCCGTTTTGCCTCCAGGCCCTTTGTCACAGCCGTGATAGAAGCATTTTAAATCAGCTCCCAAGCTAATCTCCATGAGGTGAGCAAAAACGCTTAGTCTTCATTAGCTGGTGCCTGAAACTCAAATATTTATCCACACAAGGGCATTCCTGCCTTTACCTTTGCACCCCTTTCCAGTCTGGATTTCAGAGGCTGGGTTCAGCCTGCAGAAGCTTTAATTAAAACCACTCTTAAACAAGTTTGCTGCTTCCACAGGGCTTGATCTTAGCAAGAGAGTTGGCAAAGGGGCACAAAAGGGTTTGTGGGGATTTGTTTTGTTTTCCAGGACACAGTGATTGCAGGATGCCCTTCCTTAGAGGAGCAGTTTGCAGGTCTCAAGTTCTGTCCAGATGAAGGGATCAGATGAGAGCAGTGTCCAATTTTAGTGCTGCTAAAGCAGGGACAGCTGAACTGGGGCACAGTGGCCCTCCTGATTCCTGTCCGTGGAGAATGTTTGATCTGAAAGTGTGTGAGAGATTTCTGTGAATAGTCCTCCAGCAGTTTTTCATGGCACTAACAGCGGGTTAAGCTGGAGGTGATCTCTAGTGTGGTTCAGATGAGCTGAGTAGCACTTCCAAAGCCTGGGCCAGGTAGGATTAAAGATCTGGTGACAGGGCACAAGCAGAGACCTGATGGTGGGGGGTAGTGGATACCATCAGACTCTCCAGCAGGAGCTGGGATGAGGATCGCTTTTGTAAACTGACTTGAGTGAGAGCCCAGGTGCCATCTAATCCTGGTTTGGCTACTGGTGAGGCAGAGGAGTCGGGATGGCAAGTCCCCTGGTTTAAAAAAAAAAAAAAAAAGCAGCTAAAAAGTAGGACTTTTTGTTTGTTTGTTTTTGTTGGGTTTTTAGTTTTTTGGTTTTTTGGTGTTTTTTTTTTTTTTTGTGTTTGTTTTTGTTTTTTTTTTGCTGTGAGAGTAGTGAGACACGGGAACGAGGTGCCCAGGGACGTTGTAGGATGCCTCAATCGTGGCAGCGTTCAAAACCAGGCTCGATGGGGACTTGAGCATCCTCTAGGGGGTTGTGTCCCCCCACTGGCCGAGGGGTTGGGACCAGCCGATCTTTAAGGTCCGTTCCTACCCCTCAACGTCCCGTGGTGCCGTGAAGAGCGCTGAGTGCCAGCCGTGCACGCCGGCAGCGGCGGGACCGAGCGCGGGGGCCGGGCCGGGCCGCCCCGTCCTGCCCCGCCCCGGGGAGCTGGGGCCATGCGGGGCCCGGCGCTGCCGCTCGTCCGCCGCGCCGGGGCCGCGCTGGGGCCGGGCCGGGCGGCCGGGCGGGACCCGGGGCAGGTGAGATGGGGCTGGGGCTGGGGCTGGGGCCAGGCCGGGCGAGCCGGGGCTGGGGCCGGAAGCGCGGCGGGAGCGCCCTGGCCGCTTCCTGCGCGGACCGTGCGAGCGGGGAGAGCCCGCCCGTCCCGTGTGTGTTCCCCGCCCGCTTTGAACGCTGCCACGGATGAGGCGTCCCAGCACTTCTCTGGGCACCCTGTTCCCTCCTCCGCGCCTCCGAGTGTGCCCTGCGTTTCTGTAGCCGCTGCTGGCAGCTGCTCCGGCACAGACAGAGCGTTCCCGGCCGCACAGCCGGCCTGGTGCCCGAGCTCCGTCCCCGCGCTGTCCCTGTGTTGTTTTTGGAAGGAGCGCGGTGGGACGGGACGGCTGCAGGGTTCCCCGAGGGAGGGAATTTCAGCGTTTACCCTCGGGGTTTGCTTAGGAACCAAAAGCTCTTTCCCTTCCTTTCGTAGGTTAATCTCCATCAGAGTGCCAGGAACCGCTGGATTATCAGCACAGTGGATATGGAGGGGTATTTATTACCCAGCCGAGCAGGGAGGAAGAGTGTGCTGTAGCTTAACTCCTTTGCTCTCTGAAATGTCTATCACCTCTTGATCACGTAAAGATGTGGTCTAATATTTGAGCATTCCAATATCACTGATACCAAGTTGATCTAGTTAGTAAGGTATTTTTTATTCATTCTGGTGAGAACTAGAGAGAGTTTAACTTGGCTTTACTGCTTTTCTTTATTCTTCCTTTCTCTGAAGCTGGAAAAGAAGGCAAAAGGGAAGCTCCAGAAGCAGATCTGCCAGGTGGTTCTGGATCACTTCGAGAAGCAGTACTCGGCAGAACTGGGAGATGCATGGAGCAGTGTCAGGTCTGTGGCTTTGGGGAGAGATAAGGAATTGAATTAGTAATGATACGTATGGCAAAGGCTGTCGCTAAATTTGGGTCTTGATCACACGACTGCTAAAGAACTTCATTATTAAAAAACAAAAAGCATCGATGCATAGCATTAGTTTAATTGAGTCAACTTAAAAGCTCTTCGATTGGATCAATGTGTTTTTCTGCTTTAGGCAGTGAATACTCCTGAGGAATATTTTTTTTTTTTTAGTTTACATGAAAAATTACTTATAGAAATTCAAACAGAAAGGGGGGAAATGCATGTAAGAAGGGCCTGAAAGAGCAAACTGAAATACAAACAAGTATGTTTCTATCACATACCACTGCTATCTTCCAAAAATATCTGTTGATTTAAGTTTTACTGGCTCAGTGTTTGCAGAACATAAAATGTAAAAAAGAACACTTGTAAAAATGGCATTTTAGTGTGGGCTGGAATAAGCATTGTAAAGCCAATGTGTGTGTGATTATTTTTGTTGTTTACAGTTAATATTACACTAATTCTTTGTCCCGAGGGAGATACTTTATAGTCTGGAAAACCATTATGCTTCATCATTTATGTCTCCTACATAAAATAAGAAAAATGGAGAATGTCTTGTTTCAGAAGAAATTGGTGTCTTAAATGCAGTAATTAGAAAAAAACTGTCTTGATTTCCTATTAAAATTACTTTCCTGCATACTTTTCTAACCAAAATGATTAATTTCACCCTCAAAATGATTAATTCCTGATTACACCAGAATTATCCAATAGTGAGGTTGTAAGTAAGGGCTTCCTACACTGTTTTATTTGATGGGTTATTGAATGGCTTTTCCTTTTTTCACCCTAGAGACTTGCTGACCTCGCCATGGTGCTGGCAGCACGCCGTGCTGCTGAACAGGTTTGTGAAGAACAGAATTCAGTTTGTAGAGTTTTTTAGAGTTTAATAATAATAGGATAAAGAAGGGCAATATTTCTAGCTCTGAGGTACTCCTGGCCAACAGCCAAAGAACACCTCCTCTATACAAACAATGTTATCTTTATACTGTTAAATTGCTGAGGTACATGCATATTCATCTATTTCATTTATTATTCAAACATTCTTGCTAACTTTCTGATGTTTTGGGAACTCCTTTGTTTGACTTCTTCGCATGCTGGCTTATCTGCATGACATCCTGGGTGTCAGATCAATATATTTTTTCTTCTTGTGTCTCCATCCTGCTGTTTCACATCCTCTGAAAAGGGTTTAGTATGTCCTTCTTAAATTTAGCATGGTATTCTCAAATTGTCCTCTGGTGCTCTGGTTTGTGTCATGGTTATCTTGTCACTTGGAGGGGTCAGTCAGTGGATGGCCTTACACTGTTCTTAGTTACACAAAAGCCTTTTTCACATCTTAGGTCTGTAATACAATACATTCATCGCACTATTGTTTCCATAAGTGGTACATGGATATTATATTCATTACACTACTATTTCTATGAGCAACACAGTGCACAGTTAAGCTGATAGATTATATTAACAAGCAGCTAAAAAGAGTTATAATTGATACTATTTCTAAATACTTGGAATCATTGACAACATGCATAAACTAATACATAAATGAGAAAGCCAATATTATCTGTCATTTTTCACAGGTTCAGCCAGAGCCCTGGCCTGGAGAGCAGCCTGGCTGAGCAGGGATACCATCTTGTCTTCCCAGCAGCCCTGCCCTACCTCCCTGCAGCCTTCAGGTGTTACACCAGGAGAGCTCCTGGCAGATTCCCTGCACAGAAACACCAGCCTGGCAGGCTGAAGGAGTATTACCTGCTCAATGCTGCCTCGCTGCTGCCTGTGCTGGCCTTGGAGGTGAAGGATGGGGAAGATGTTCTGGATCTCTGTGCTGCACCAGGGGGCAAATCTGTAGCTATCTTGCAGTGTGCCTGTCCAGGTAATGGAGCCAGGTGCTGGTGGAGGATAAAAAACCGAACAACAGTTTGTATTCCACCTAGTTCTGTGCTGTTTAATAAGGATTTTGTGAAATCTGTTTGCCTAAAAGAAGATTAAAAATGCAGTCCTTACTTTAACATAGGTTAGTGCAGAGTGACAGGCAAAAGTGGGGTAGCTCTGTGGGTTTTTTCTCAACTATTACCTCTCCAGAAGTCACTTAAAGCCGTATCAATTTGTTGGCACAGGGATGTAAGTAATCTGCAATCTTATTCTTGTCATTTTTTACTTTTCCTTCTCCTCTGTTGCCTCTTTTGTCAATGCTGTGCAAATACTACAGGTCAAGTGTGCTGATGTAAAGCAGGGCTTAAGAAATTATGCAAGATGCAGTCTTGAAATGTGCAAGATCTGGGCAAAGGGAGAAGGTTTGTGGTAAGGAATTCGTTGGAGGAGGATTCTGAGATGATCAGAGTGTTTAGAAGGCAGCAGCAAGCAGCAGCTTGGGCCAAGGAGTTAAGGCAAGCTGGGATTGCTGTTTCCAAGTTTATTTGCTGGTTTGGGTAATAATTGTTTCAAACTGTTCACAGCACCTTGTGTTCCTGCTGATGAGACAATTACTAAAACCACCTGCACTAGCTGATTACAGCTGGTTTCCCTCCCTCTTCTAGAGGAATGAGGTGATGCTAATGAAGTAAATTAAATAGGGATTGTCCTTCCAGAAGCTTTAGAGGAAAAAACCCCAACACTTCACCCTCTGTCTGCTTCTGAAGGGACCAAATTTTTGCTGAATGGAAGATGTGAAGAATTTGATTCCTAATATAACTCAGTGAATGCTAAGATGTACCTTAAGATAGACAAAATGAATGCTCTATTTATTTAAAAGGCAGTTTAATAATATGGGGCATACATGTCATTTAGATGGTGGCTCAAGGAGCCCAGGAAGGCACTCACTCTTTGGATATGGGTCATGATTCAAGTTTGTTTTACTGTAGAAATCTATTGCTACAGAAGGATTTGTAGTAAATATTTAGGGTTTGCTCTGTAGGACCATGTTGAAATTTGTTTAGGTTTATAAAAATTCAGTAGTATTCTTAAAAGGTGCAATAACACAGGCACTTAAGGTGTAAACTGCATGGCAGTCATGGCAATGCAGTAGAACTTCCAAAATGGGTATAACTCATTATATTTGTAAAAAAAAAAAAAAAAAAAAAAGAAATATTATAAAGACTTCTCTTTAGGTGTTTACTTCTGTTTGTTTGTTTTTTCCTTAATTTTCTAAGGTCATTTTCACTGTAATGAATATGATGATTTGAGGTCAAAATGGTTGGAGCAGACAATAGAATCCTTCATCCCAGATCCTTTAATTAACTTGATAACAGTCTCTAAACTGGATGGCAGACAGATTGGAGATCTTCAGCCTGAATTTTATGACAAGGTAACATTATTATTGGCAAGTTATATTTCTGCATTCTGATTCTTCTTCTTCCTATGCTGCTATCTTTTTACTTTTCTTTTTTTTTTCCTGGCCCCCACAAAAATACCTGACCTATCAAAGGGAATAAAGTCATGTACAGGATTTGTAGAGCCTCAGGAATCACTTTATGAAGCTTGTGCATTTATTCCTGGGTTGGATGATGCTGCCCATTCAGCCTTGGGAGTGAATTCTGAAGACCTTGTAGCTGTAATCTTTGCATGATGTCTAATTAGGAAGGGGAGGAGAACAAGAGGGAGCTGCTCTGGTAGATCTTACTTTCAGAGCACTAATTTTTTATCTCCCCAACAGCTAACCGCATAAAAACATCTAAAAATAGTAGTGAGATCATTTCACCCCAAAATGGAAAATAAAATTTTCTTAATATTTGCAAAAGAAAATCAAAGGTATTTTGGCACATGGTGTTCAAAAATTGACCATCTTTATTGAGGTTTTTTTTTTAATTTTGATTTTATTAATTGTTTAGGTCCTGGTTGATGCTCCTTGTTCAAATGACAGAAGCTGGCTCTTCTCTGCTGACCCTCAGCAAGCTGTGCTCAGGCTCATGCAAAGGAAGGAGTTGTCCTCCCTGCAATTCCAGCTTCTAAGGTGAGAAGTGCAAAAAGTTAAAGGAACTTCCTGTAATTAATAAAAACTACATGGGGGCAAGATTTAATATACCAACCCAGGATTCCGCCTCTGGAAATAATGTCAGGAATATGTGGTTGGGATGCTGTTTAGAATAACCAGTGGGTCTGAGGTAATAAAGATGTGGAAATCTGGGTGGGTGATAGCAGCAGTGAGGCCTTGATCCTCTTAACTCACTTATTCACAGGAGTGTCCATTTGCAGATGACTCACAACAGCCTGGTGTAAATCAAAGTATTTTAGGTGGGCACAGCTAAAATGAGTTTAGATGTATTCCATATTGATTGTTTGTAGCACAGAAAGGCTCCCAGTCCTAACTGGCAGGGTAAAAAAGTAAAAGAATGTGAGGTTTGGTGGGGGAAAGAGAGGATTGTTTGTTTTTGAGAATGTGCCCCCAGTAATCCAAAGCCACATTGCCATGTATTACACATTTTAATGCTACCAGCTATGGGCTGGCATTTGTGAAGCATTTCAAACTGTACCGTTTTTCTCATGGAGGAAAAAAAGAGTGACTCTTCAATACAACCTTCTAAAATAAAACCTTGAATGTTATTTGTGGAGTAACAGTCATGCCTGAAGTCCATCTGTCAAAGCAAATGGAGGGAAAAATAACATATTATAAGAAAAAAAAGGAAAATTTTTATGGAAAGTCCCCATTGCAGTTCAAGATAGTTTAGCATGACTTCCAGTTGAAAAAGGCTTGGCAAAAGCCTGTGATTTATAACAGAAATATGAGGATCTTATTGCAGTAATGCATCATGTCATCAATTTCCTTTGAAGAAATCAATCACATTTAAAACACTGACCTGTTGCAGTTTTCCCTTTTCAATATCTGACATGGGAAATGCAATTTGTGAACCCGTAGCAAAAGGAAGCATACATCATGCAGAGAAATTCTGAGAATTTGCATAAATCATTCCACATTGTAATCCTGGAGAACTCATGACAGCAGAAACCTTGGGGTTTTTAAAAAAAATACATTTCTGACACCCCAAGTCAGATTTAATTTAATTATTCCTAAATAGAGAGAGAACTTTCAGTTGAAAATGTTCTTTACTTTAGCAACAGTAATAAGAATTTGTAAAGACAAAATACCTTTGCTATATAAATTGTGGTAAAAGGATGGTTACTTTCAAGAGTTAGAATTTATAAGGGTTATTGGTAAAGGATATAAGGGTCATTGATTGGGTTATTGGGTAAAATATTTGAAGGATAGCTGTCCACTGGCCGGTTATTTTTCTATTCACCTGATCACTTCAGAATGAATTCCCAGTTCTAAATGAATTCCCAGTTCAGAATGAACTCCCAGTTCAGATCCCACATGAAAGGGGAAAAAGGAAATGATAAAGCAAGATCAGAAAAGGCTGAATGGGTTATGGCAAGTGCACTAGAACTAAAATTCTGGAATGCTTCCCTATTCAAGCCTCTGCGGAACAACTAGAGTGCATAATTAAAAATAAAAAGTTGAGTTTGAATCCCTTGTCCAGTACTTCCAGTAACATTCAGGAGGGCTGAGCCTCCATGAATATTACTGTAAAAATAAAAATAAAGAAAACCTGTACTGTTTTTTACATGAGCCAGCTCATGCAGGGCTCTCTCTGGTTCATTGATTCCGGTTACCTGGTGCTTGATGCTCCCAGGTGTTCCTGACCTTGGTTCCTTTATATGTAACCAAAAACAAGTGTAGGGCTGAATCCCAGCAGTTTTATTGAGAATAATGCAAGAAGTAGCTTATAAGAGCATGGAGTGACAGGACAAGGGGAATGGCTTCAAACTGAGAGAGAGTGGGTTTAGATGGGACAGTAGGAAAAAATTCTTCCCTGTGAGAGTGGGCAGGCCTTGGCACATAGAGCCCAGAGGAGCTAGGGCTGCCCCTGGATCCCTCGAAGTGTCCAAGGCCAGGTTGGATGGGGCTTGAAGCAATTTGGGATAGTTTGGGGATTGGATTGGAAATGGATGAAAACTGAAATAAAAAAAAAAAAAAAGAGAAGAATGAAATGCAAAGTGGAGTTCTATTTTTATTTCTGTCAAGCAACAGCTTAAAATTTGAGATTCCCTTCTCCTTAATGAAGGAAATGCTTCACCTCTAATTTATTCTTATGGATGTGTTTTGGAGGAAGCTGGGGTCATCAAAGAGGGAAGTTAAGGAAGGAAAAGTAGGGTTTGCAATACAATGTCATTAATTAAGTACATAGAGGCTTCAGAGAATGAAGATCTGGAAGAAGCTGATGCAACAGTTTTCTTCCTGCAGCCTGCATAAAATCTGAAATGTTAGTCAGTGATAAAAATGCTGAACAGCAAACGTTCTAAGCAATGAGGGCACCACTGATTTGAAGGAAATTGAGATTGTAGTGATTGCTCATACCCAAACCAAAGCATCCCTGCTGAGTGCTCTAATCCAAGAACACACTGCAAATCTTGTTAGTGTTTGGAGTGTTTGTGCAGAAAACAAATTGCACTTCCTGATGCTAAATGCTAATACAAAATACAGTGGTTCCCAAAAGCAAATTTACCAATGTTATCAGTTCTCAGAGAGAAATTAAATTTTGGGCTAAGCTTGAATGCCCAATTACATAGTGGTTAAACTGTTATGAATGTTGTAATTATTGTTAGACTGGTTTCTGCAGTTGAAAGGAACTTGTGTTAGGGCTAAGCAGAAAAGAAATCCAACAGAATACAATTTAGAAAACTCAGCAAAGGCATTCAGACTGCTGGAACTCTTCTATACACAGCATCTCTGAGTAATTAAACAGCTCTGTATTTGCACTGAATTGTGGACTATTCCACAGGAGAGGAATTGTGTGCTCTTAGCTGGGCTTTTTTGTGGTTATAGAGTGAATGCAAAAATTGTGTTAGTAAATATAAAATCATATATTTAGCATATGTCACCACTGTAGCATTTCTGCTGTGTGTAGTAAATTGTGCTGGGAATTGCTTCATCGCATCTTCAGCTCTTTTCCCTGGAATTTTTCCCTTTGCTCCTCTGTAGCTGCCCAGTTAATCCTTTTATTGTCCAAAACCATCTTCTCAATTAGGTCCACTGGGAATTTCTGAGAATTCCAGCTTTTGGACCAACAAATCTGCTGTGGGTTGTGTGGATGATAGTATTCTTTAGCCACTTTCTATCTTAAAAAAGCTGAATATTTTGTGTGTGTTTGTGCTGTGCCATTCCCCAAAACACTTTTGATTGGGTTGTTGGAGGTTTTTCATGATTGCTTGGAATTTCTTCACAAAGAGTGAGTGCTGTGGCCACTGCTGTGGCTTCAGATGTTCCATCATGTTTTATCTTATAATAAATGGTATCTGATTTTAAGTGTGGCAGCATCCTATGAATAACTTACGGACCAAGTCCCTTAGGATGTGTTGCAAAGCCAGGTTTATTGAATATATAAATAATTGTATGACTGAACAAATGAGCTACTCAGCAGCTTTTTGGGATCACATATTTGAATTCAGGCACAAATTTTGCTTTAATTCCACCTTCAGTCCTTTCTCTGCGTGTTTTATGAGCTGTGAGGATAGCCACTAACCCTTAAGTTCTCTTTAGTAGGCTTCAAAGGTCTTTCATTCTCCCTCTTGGGCTATCTCATATCCCTATTTTAACAGGATTAATATTCCAGAAGTCACCATGGTTTATAGGAGAAAGATGAATAATTCCAGCTGTTTTTTTGTCTTTGCTTTAGAATAATTTAGAATTATTTGCAATAGAAGTATTGCTTATCAGGATTTTCAGGACAAATTTTGTCTAGGGTAGAACAGTCTGGGTTTGTTTGAGGTGGTGTTGATGCCTGTGTCTGCTTTTATTTATAATTCAATTTAGTGTTGAAAAAGGCAGTTGGTTTTCATGATTCTCCTGTTACTCTGAGTTGCAATGTTTTTCCATAGGAGCAAAGTTTATTTGAAAGTAGCAGAGGTAGTGCTTGAACTACTGTCACTGCCCATCACAAAGTATTAAAAAAATTGATATTTTGATGCTGAAGGATTTCCTTGATCATTTTGTTCAGGTTCAAAGAAATAAAAGCAAAACCTTTAACAAGCAGGTCATATTGCCACAAAGCATCTGGACTCTTGTGAGAGGCAAAAGGCGATACGGATGTTTTAAGTCAATAAAAAGAAGAGATTGGCATTTTTTATTCTGATGAGACATTATCTTTCCTGTTGAGCAGAAATACATTGTAGTTGCCAAAAGATGGCACTGTTGAAGTGTTGTGTTAGTTTAAAATTGTCCTAAAATTGTGTCATCTTTTCACTTTAATACAGAAAATGGTCGAATTATAAACATAATTAATGCTGTCCCTTCCCATGGCATGCAGCATAAACCCATGTACCAGAGGCTAGGCTGGAGATGCAGGTGCTAGCTGTAGTGGAAAATACATATTTTTGTGTCTGCCCAATTTTAAAAGGATGTTTGAGACACCAAGACTTTTCTCTGTCAGTGGGAAAAATCCTTTTTAAGTCTTGGCTAACTATATTTTAGTTGCATAGAAGAGTTTTTTGGGTTTGTCACGTGGCTCTAGCATGCTAATTTTTCCCCCTGAGATTTTAAACAGACATGATGTTTTGTTTTCCCTAATCTAGTAAATTTTGGGAAATAAACTTAAAAAAAAAAAAGAGCTTTGAAATGATGTGTTTCTTTCCAAAGTCTTTTCTGGTACTGCTGTAATACAGGGAGTTAGGATAGATGAATGCGTCTGACTTCCACAGAACAATATGAACCTGTACCCAGAGACACACCCTGTAAAAACATAAAGTATTTTTTACTTGTTTTTTGTTAGTGCTGTAAAGTCTCATTTAGAAAGAGGAGGGGAGCAATCTACATGTATTAATTTGTTTTACAGAACTTGTTGAGTGAGATGGACAGGCAAAGGCTCCAGAAAAAGTTTCCAGGGCTCTTATTGTGTGTTCTGATGTTTCTTCATGTGAAACATGAAACCTTGAAGTAGTAATGCTTGTAAACCTGTAAAATTCATTACAGGAAATATATGTATCTCAAATAGAATTATGATATTAACTAAATGTTTATTTCAGCTGAAAGTTTTAGCTCTATAATAAACACAAATGTCATGTGTGCCACCAAGAGAAAAAGAACTGCAGATTAACTACCTTTAAATAATGTGGGGTTTTTTGAACATGGCATTGTAATAAGAGGAAGATGGAAAATATTTTGGCATCTTCATCATTCTAGATTTGACTTCCCATTTTTGGGGAGTCACACAGTAACAGGCAGTGACTTCCTTCAGCTAAGAGTCGATAATTAAAATTCCTAATGAAAGAATTCTTAGTTCCTAGATGGTGGAGTTAAAGTAGGACTAAGTTATGCTTCATCTCCAGCCTACCCCTTGGATGAGCTTGTTTCCCTCCAGTGGTTAGAGGAAGTTGCCTAGATGTATTTGAACAATTCTCTGATGAACCAATTCCCTGATGATCAAATCCTGTCCTGAATGAATTCTCTGTGCTGCTGCTGAGGAGAGGACCAAACTCCCTGGCTCTGCTGGCCCAGCTCAGTGTCACCCCGTGTGACTTTGAGCCCAGCACCTCCTCACTTGGAATTTTGCGGCTCCCTGCAGGTTTATCAGAAGCCAGGCCCAGCTTAATCAGAGCTGGGGGCGTTGACTTTTGAGCACAGGCACTGAAGCAACTGTTGCTGCACTTGACAAGATGGATAGATACATTGATTAACCTTGCTGCCTGAAGTAATTCTCCTCAGATTATTTTAATTCCTGCTGTAGGTTCAAAATAAAAGAGAGCTGCAGTGAGCAGGCTGACCTTTTTGGTCATGGGCCAGTGAAGATTCACAAGTTGAGGTTTACACACAAGGGGGTTTTGAGGTGAGATTTTCAAGTTTTCCTTCAGAGGCCTGTGCTGCTCTTTCCTCTGATGGACTCAGTTGGATGAGCATGGTGCCCTTGAAAATATTGTTTTGGTGAGTTCTTGCTTTCCATATGGGAAGAAAAGGACATTTAGCAAGTGCCCAGGCTTTTAACCTTGTAACCTGTAGTTACATCTACTTTTTTATCTTTTACCTTTCCCACTTTTACATGGTAAAAGAATTTTCTCTCTTGTCTAATGCTGTCTTACAGGAAGGAAAGTTGTTGCCATTATCTGCTTTTCTGAGTAAAATTCTCAGGTTTTGCAAAAGTACATCTCAATTGTCACATTAAAACGTTCCCAGGCTTACTGGCTGCCCTCAGGGCTTGGCACTCCTGCATGCATGGAAAAGGTGTAGCTGGCAGGGGAAAGTCTGTCAAAAATGAGTTATGTGGGTGGATTCTGATAATAATCTGAAGATCAGCTCGACTTCATGAGAGCCCGTTTAGACTTCAGCTCTGTTCTCTTTGAGTTCTAATATGAAAGATAAAAAGCAAAATCCAATACATGGGGGGAGAAAAAGTGATTTTAATTTTCCCAAACGGGAGTGAGGCCAAGAGATAGTGCATCAGGCTTTCTTGCTGGTTTGGTGTCCATGAGAAGGTAGGGTTGCACATCCCTCCTTGGCTTTAATTTAGCAGTTAAGTCCATATATATGAGTGCACTGTGGTTATTAATGTATACTTGGCTTGCTAATTACCATGACCAAGACTCATAAAAGAATTGAGCAAGGTCATGTGTATGCTCCCAAGAGAAGTAGGTTTGGTATAATTCTCAGGAGTTTTCACCTGATCTTATCACTCTCTGAAGCAGTGTCCTGGTGTTCCCATATTATTTTGGACAGGACTTTCAGAGCAGCTTTGAAAGCTGTGATCAGCTTTGATCCTCCTTGTGCTGAAGCTCTTCTTTACTGATTATTTTCCCAAAAAGTTGCAATTCTGTTTAAAGGTCTTATCTTTTCCCCCCCTTGTAATTTTTTCTGTCCTTTCTCAGCTGTTTTTGGTCAGCTATCACCCTTGGGAAGTCCTCAGCTTGTTCCTGAAGGAATTGCTATTTCCATGGCATTGTCTTTGTTTATCTGGACTTGGAATCAGACTTTCTGCATTTGGGGGCTGCTCACCTCATCCGATTTGAGGAGATGGTTGTTTCTTTTCTTTTTATTTGTCCCAGGCTCTTTTTTTTTTCCCTGGGGTGGGTGAGCACGGTTTTGTCAGTAATATCTACAAGTCTCTGATTATTCAGTGTCATTTACACATGTTCTGATTTCCTTATTATTAAATAAATCTTATTGAGGAAACAGTTGTATTTAATGTGGTATTTGCTTGTAGTATCTGTTTGTATACCAGCTTACAATTCAGTCTTTAAGCCAAAAATGGCTCAAAAACATACAATTTAATGGGATTTATCTTCAGACGGTGTTTTAATACCAAATGAACCTTTTGTGTAGCTTCCTCTTTTAGAAATGTTGTGGTACCAGGTTTGAAGAATACTTCTGTGGTGCAAGATTTTTCAGTTTTCTCCTTACTCTCTTAATTTGGAGTAGGTGAATACAACTTGCATATCTCTTTTCTGTACTCACAGGTTATATTTCATGTGTCTGAGTAAGGACTTGGCAGATCTGCTGCAGTGGGAAATAAGCAATTTATTTAAATTCAGTTTCAGTGGTAAAGTGATAAAGAGCCTCTGTTCCCTCCATCCAACAGTAGTTGTGAAGCTTTCAGGCTTTAAGCCACTATTTTGCCTTTGTTTAGTCAAAATTTGTCAGCAGGTTAATAAGTGAAGGGCACATAAATATATGATCCTTTAAAAAATGAGGTTGAAAAGCAGTGGCTCTGTGACACCCCCAAATCCTCTTAACCTGCTAAATAAGCTGCAGAATTAGCAGGAATGTTTCTAAAATTACAGCCCAGTCATTAATTCAGGCTGTTACTGCAGGTTCACACAAGCATCTTGCCAAGTGTCTAACAGGCCCTTTTGATGTGGGTTAACCCATTTTGTGTGCAATTGCAGCATTTTCACAGCAGTGCTGAGCACAGGAATGCTTGATGTATATTGTGAATGGATGCTGCTTTGTACTTGTCACTGTGGTGCAAAAAATACCTTCAGCTGATTGAGAATACAATAATAAATGAAAAGCAAAATTGTGTTGTGGGTGGCTTCCTGAACTTAAAGTTAAGACATTTTTGTAATTTTTTTGGTCATATTTATTTATACTCTGGATTTATAAGTCTACACATTCTCCCATTAGCAGTCTGTCACTTTTGATGTTGTTTTTTCCCCTTTTTCCTGTTCTTTGCAGGTCTGCTGTTCAAGCCCTGCGTCCTGGTGGCTCCTTGGTCTATTCCACATGCACCCTCTCCAGGGCAGAAAACAGTGATGTGATCAATCTCATGCTGAACTCCTGCAGGAATGTGATGCCTGTGGATCTAAGTGGGATGGCCAGAGGTGTTTCTCAGGAATTCACTTTTCTCAGTGGAATGCAGCAGCATGAGCTGCTGGTCCTCCCAGAGAAAGGGAGAGCATGGGGTCCCATGTACGTGGCTAAATTAAAGAAAGTATCCTCCACCTGATGCCTGTTGGTTGTTTGTAATCAGTATATGATAAATTGATACTGATTTAAATACAGTATGTGTATATGAACATATCCAAGGCAACTGAATTTAGGTTGTTGCAGTTTCCTGGTCAAAAGGAAGCAAGAAATTTGACTTAATTTAAAATAATGAATGTGCCTTCCAGCATGAGCATGTGGGCTTCTGAGAAGTCCTTAGAAGTTTGTATTGTTTTCAGGGTGGTGCTTTTAAAGGGATTTTGATTCTAGAATAGAGGATTAATGTGGTAGAGTTTTGCACTGGTTTTGGTTTTTTTTATTTACTAACTTGGTTCTAATACAGCATGTTTTTAAATAAATGGTTTTCAGTGGTCTGAAGTCATGGTAATCCTGGATTCTCTCTAAACACATCTAGAAAACTGATTTGTATGTACAGTGTCATCTTCAAGCGCTGGCAGAACAGGTTTCGTATTTGCTAAGTTGTTTGCTTAAAAAACAAAGGTGTCTTTTGTTTACAGATGAAAAAAAGGTCAGCAGTTAGATCAACACCAGCTTTTTTTAAAATTTATTAATATTCTTCTATTTTGAGCTTGCAGAAATAGGAAAGAGTAATGGTGTATATATTCCAGCCTGTGCTTGTCTTGAAGCAGAGTGGCACCCTTTCATCCCCAAGGGTTTTTTCCCAGATGGAAGGTGATAATCACTGGTTTTAAAAACCTTGTTTGAAAGAACAGAGGTAGATGAGTTGCTCATGTGGAAATGGGGGTGTGTGACATTGTACATTTATTAATTTCACAGAATCACAGAATGGTTTGGGTTGGAAGGGACCTTAAAGATTATCAAGTCCCAAATTCCTTGCTGTGGAAGGGACACCTTCCACTAGACCAGGTTAAAAAGTCCCATCCAGCCTTAAATTAAACACTTCCAAGGATGGGGCATCCACCCTTCTCTGGGCAGCCTTTTCCAGTGTCTCATTGCCCTCACTGTAAAGAACTTCTTTTTAATATCAAATCTAAATCTGCCTTCCTTCAGTTTGCAAACTCTGTGATAGATGCATACTTTATGTGTATGTTATATACATAAAATTATATGATGTGTATGATATATGTATGTATATTCATATTATATATTACATATATTATGTATATTATACACATATACAGATATTATTTTATGTGTATACAGATATTTTATGTATATATCACAGAGTTTGCCCTCAGAACACTGCTGTGCCTTCTGCTGAGGCAAACAAATGCATCAGAGGGTCTGAAACCTCACCCTTTGCAGTGTGAGCTTTTACAGTTATCCTTTCCCCTGCCTTGGGATGAAAAATGTTTGAGGTGGCCCTGCAGTGTTAAATTGTCAGCAGTGTCTCCGAAAACTTGAGAGGCTGTAAGATTGATGCAGTTTGAGTATGCAGAGGATACTGTGAAAAGGCCTGACAGCATCTGTCCCAGGAACATTAAATGTAATATCCAGATTTGGAGTCATGTCAGGCTACTGGGTGAAATAACCATACCTTTGGCAAAATGCTTCCTGTCAGTTCCATTTGCCCAGTGGAAATTGAAATGGAAAGGCAAGAATGTAACTTGCTAAGGGATGGAATTGAAATATATGCTTGAATTGGATGGTTGAGGAGGACGTGGACTGGGTAATCACAGGAAGAACAAAGAGGCCCTTGAAAGCTGAACTCAGCAGATGGGCAAATCCTTGCGAGGTGCTTTAGACCTGAACCCTGCAGCAAGGCCTCCTGGTGTGTCTAAAAGCTGAGTTCTGTCTGCATAACCCTTTGCTGATCTCCTGGAGTCCCTTTCCAGTCCCAACCAGTCTAACAATGCACCGATGAGAGGTAAAAAGGCTTATTAATAAGTGATACTTACTTTTGTTTGTACTTGATTCGTTTTGTTTTATACTCTATTCCAGATTGCTGTGGTGTTGTTTTTTTAGTTCTGTTCTAATCAGTTCTGGCTGGTGACAGGAATTTGGTGAGCACATGTGGAGTGAGAAGGGAAAAGCAGAAAGGATGGAGGCAGGCCTGTAGAGGTGAGGGGCAAAATTTGCACATGTTGGCAAGTACTGTCCCCTCAAAGGCACTTCTTGAAAAGGCTTCTTTTCCATTCTGACTTCTGCTCCCCTTCATTACAAGGCTGCTATGTTTTTCCTTTTTACACTTTTTTTTTTTTAGCCAGATAATTTTAATTCCTTGCCACGTCCTTCCTCCTCTTTCCTGAGCAATGCTGATGGAGGTGGGGTGGAAAACAAGTCAGCCTTTCTATCATAGAAGAAATTGTAGCCCCAAGCAAGTTAAGGGCAGGAAAATGACCAATTTTGTCGGACTGGGGAGTCCCAGAGAAATTTTCATGATCTTTAATGAAACTGCCCACAGTTGTATGTGCAGCACACACCAGTGCTAGCACCTCAGAGGCATCAGAGAGCTCTGGAGTTCAGCTGCTCTCATGCTTTTCTGCCATTCCCTTTTCCAACATCCAAAAAGTCACTTGACTGTTTCAGGGGGGTTGGCACAATAAGAAATTGGAAAGCCTTATCTAAAGGCAATTTCAGTATTTACCAAATTTTATCCTTTATTCAGTGGCATCTGACACAGTTCAATTATGGCTTGTCAAAAGCATTCTCCACTGTGGAATGGAGTGGAAAAACAGATTACACAACATGTGTGGGCTGATGCAGCTGACCAGGGGACTAATGAACTCTTGGCTTTCTCAGTAAGGTGTGGGAAGAGAAGGTTGAAGGAAGGGCAAAATGAAAAGATCAGGACTACAGCAGTGAGTGAAAAATGTGAAATACTAGAGGAGACTCAGTGGCTTTTAGCATGGAAGAGCAGCAGTCTGTTCAGGAAAAGCTCTGGGTGGAGAGAGGAGAGTTCCTCTGGAGGAGAGTGGTAGGAGAGGCACAGGTGCCTGTACTGGGCTGGGAGGAGCCCCTCACTTCCTCTGACTGTCTTAGAAGGAGAATTGAGGACATCAGTTGTGAAAACTGCAGTGGGATTGCTTTAAATTTGCAGGGTCTTTAACCTAGCTATAAGCATTTAAAGCAAACGTGCCTACCTGTTTCTTGCAAAAAAAAAAAAAAAAAAAAAAAGGCTGTATTGGTAGGTGTTTCTATCAGAAAAGTTTATTTGGTGAGTGGGAGAAAAATTTGAGAATCAGGCCTGGCTGTAGTAGAATTTGGCTTACTTGTGAACTGATGTAACTTTATGCAATATTGGCTATAAATGAGATTCTTTGTCAGGGGGAAATGGGAACAGCACATGCTGGTAGTCTCTTAACTTCCAGGGGAAAGTGAAATTTGGTGTTCTTTGTTTGCCAAACCTGGGTCAGAGCACACAGGGCACACACAGTCACTGGTCACAGCTTTTAGATATCACCCCACCACGTGATTCTTGACTGAAGACTGATGTTTATCAGACAGATTACAGCAGTCATTTATCAGAAAATATTTTCTTTGTCTGATTTTCCTGTCTGCATCCTATGACTTGAGGTCAAGAACCTTGGAAGTTTTTATTTTCTTAGTAGTTGTCCATAGTTCTCAACAGGGGCAAGCATCATGCAGCTTCCACAGCTCCATTTCAAAGATGTTTTGTGTGCCACCAAAACAAAATGGATCAAAGAGTCACAGCTGCTCTTGAGAGGGAGAGATGGAACATAAACCTGGGTTGGTTTTTTGTACTCCACTGAGGAATTTCTGCTCCCTACAGCTGTGTCCAATACGGTTCTTCCCATCAATGCTGTTTCTCTCTGAGATGGCCCTATGGTCACCATGGTGTTGTGTTGATGTGACCCTTCCTGGGCTCAGAGGAAAAAGAAATGGATCTCCTGCCCTAAACCCTAAACAGGTAATAATCCTATAGTGGGAGGTGCCACAAGTGTTGCTGCAAGAAGTATTTTTTTTTAAAGACGATAAAGTCACTAGAAGGCAGCACAGCAATCCGGATTTGAATGGAGCCAGCACTTCAGCTGGTCAGTGACATTCTCACCTTTTTCTTTCCAAAATGATTTGGCCTGACCTCACCTCTGACAAGGCCAATCAAATAAAGCAGTCAGAACAGACGAGGGGCTTGTTTGCATGCAGTGTCAGAGCAGATCTTGCAGCCATCCACAAGAGATTTGGGTTGATGTTGCTGTGTCTCAGTCCCCTGTGCTGCTCTGGGGTAACTCTTGTACAGCAGCATCTGTGTTGGGGATGGGCCCTGACATGGTTTCTGCTGATTCTTTCCCTGTCT
The DNA here is from genome assembly GCF_031753505.1 of Anomalospiza imberbis. Taxonomy (NCBI): domain Eukaryota; kingdom Metazoa; phylum Chordata; class Aves; order Passeriformes; family Viduidae; genus Anomalospiza; species Anomalospiza imberbis. The sequence goes on from NC_089682.1 coordinate 33,311,702, forward strand.
CCAGCAAATTCCTTTGCTGCTGGGGAGATCTTTAGAGTCACATGTCTTCAGTGAGAATCTGGGAATGGCTTTCAAACACCTTTTGATCTCATTTGGCCAAACTTCTGTCTGAGAATAAGTGCTGTTGTAGCATTTATTGTAACCTGCTTGAGGTCCCTTGATCTGAGGGTGACTCAAAATGTAGCACATCTTTTAGATTTACTTTTTCCTCCTTCATGTACTGGGTCCTTATTGAACATCCTACCTTAAAAAATAGAGGAGCCTGGGTGCTCTTTACCCTAAAGCAAAACCGGGTAAAGCCCAGAAGTGTGATGAGGCAGTAGGGAGAAGGTGGGAGAGGAGCCCAAGGATTTCAGCTTTATTGAGAACCATCCCACCACTAACAAATAAGCAGCTCCTACTACTTGCATTTGGATGTGGTGGGCCATGAAAAGCAGGGAAAAATGTCACTGATAAAGTCCTCAAAAAGTATTTTCTAATTGTCCTGAAGTGGAATAAAATGCTAAGAGCAAATTCAGATACATACATATATATGTATATATATATGTGTATATATATATATATATATATATATATATATATATATATTTATATATTCTTTTTAGGAGGGTATTTTGCTTTGTTGATTTACTCTAGGAAAAATCTGTCTTGTCTGAATATGTGATTAAGTAGCTGATGGAATAATTCTTTACAGGGAGAACATGCCAGAATGTTTGAGTGGTGTAAAACAGGGCTGTAGAGAGGATTAGAAAAGGTACAAGGAGGAGTAATTTTGTATTGGTAGGAAGTAGACTTAATAGTACTTTTTTATCTGTAATTTTTATGATTCTGTGGCTAACCAGGGAAATGTTTAATGTTCCTTGTACAGCAAGTGAAGGTAGAAGAAGGCAAATTGACATCCCCAGCACAGTTATAATTCATTCCATTACTTCAGCAGGGCTTTTATATTGTCACGCCCATAAAGCGCCAGTGTGCACGCTCAGAGCCAATCCATCTTTATATACTGCTGCTGATCCCATTGAAGGCAATGGCAAAACTCCCATCAATTTTAATGGCACTGGGATATGGCCCATTCTGTAGATATACAATGGATATTTCCTGCACACACCATTTTTTGTGTGTAATGTGCTCCTCATCTGAGGTTCAGAGAGTGTTTTATAAAGTGGTGAAGTCATGACCATTGATGTAGTCTCCAGCTGATGAGATAATGTGATCTGCCTTCAAAACAGGATTTAAAGTTGACATTTATTTATCTAGCTATTTTTTAATTTGTTAGGGGCACAGAACATCTCTATGTGTAGAGTACTGCCTTTGAAAAATTTGCCCAGATATATTGCAGGAGGTAACAGTGTTAGAAATAGATGCTGCACTTGCAAGGCTAACATTATGCTACAGCACTTAAAAACTAGAAAGCATCAAAGAAAATTGAAGGCAGTATGGATCAGTGGGTTGGTACATAACACAGCAGTCTGCAACACCAGAGGCTAAGAAAGGTCCCTTTTGAAAAGCAGCTGTTTGGATAGCGACTCACTCAATCAGCAAGGTACAAACAAACAAACAAAAACTTAATTGGATGAATATTTTAACTCATGTTCTAATTGGGAAATGTTTTAAATGGAGGTAATGTGCCTGTTTCCTGCAGAACCCATCATCCTTGACCCTCTTTAAAGAAAATGCACAATGTATGAGCCATATTTTAGTGGCTGTAAACCTTGTTGGTTATGCATTGAAAGCTCTTGGATTCAGAGCAGCTTTCAAATTGTGCACAGTGGAAATGGAATGACCTGCCAGGCTGATGTTCTCACTCAGGAAGCTTCCTTTCCTCACCATAATGTGTGCTGGAGAGCAGCACATTCCCAGTTCAGTGCAGGAGCAGGGTTTGCAGAAGACTCAAACAAGAAGTTTGCAGTGTAACTAAAACTTTTAGGATGTAGTTGAGAGTAAGTAGTTCAGCAGGCCTTGCTGTACGACACTCTTACACTTAGTGCTGGCTGCACTCACAGCTCCTGCAGTTGGATTATGCAAAGACTTGTGAGCTCTTTGCTTAGCTGGGTGTACAGAGGAGCTTTTCCAGCTTTTGCTGAAGCACATGTGCCTCAGGCAGTGCCAGGACATGGAAGAGTCCCTCTTTCTGATGGTGTTAAGTGTCTGTGCTACATGGGGGTGACGCAGCAATTGAACAGAAAAATGCCTCATCTCAATGCACAAGCAGCCCTCTTGTATCCAGTCCCTTACAGCACTGACCTAGCACATGTGAATTCATTGGTTTTGGTGGGCTGGTTTTCACCATCTTCATGTTTTCAGGTTTGTTTGTGTTGTTTATTTAAAATATGTAAGTAGCAGGATATTTTGCTGTGTTGGTTTTTATTTGGCTTGGGAGGGATTGTTTGTTTGTTTGTTTTCAATTATAGATACAAAATTGACCTGAACTGCCAGGCTGGGATTTATATTCCTCTCCTGCTTCTCAGGAGATTGCAGAACTTGAATTCCAGTGCTGCAAGCACTTTCAGGTGGAGCTGTGTCCCAAGTACTCAGCTGTGCACCACAGCACCGTTCCTTGTACTGCACCTGTAAACCACCATAGGGGCTTTGTGGAGAGGCTCAGGATGGGTCAGAGTTCAGTTCCTGGCTTTTTTTTCTATTTCTATTGATTTCCTTTGGCAATTTGCTCCTGCTGTGATTTTTAAAAGCACTTTGTGTAGGTCTAAGTGCTATCAAAAATCAAATCTTCCCATTGCCTTACCTGAAAACAGACTAGCAAGACTTAAGACGTATTGGAGCATATTTGCTGGTTTGCCCTCAAAGTCTCCAGGATTTCTTTTTTCATCTGTCTCCTGATAGTTATGCACACATGTGAGCCATACAGATCTTGGAGCAACAAAACCACGCTTGCCCCAGTAGCATTGGCTAACTTCCACAGAATCCCTGAATCACTGAAGCTGGAAAAGACCTCCAAGATGATGGATTCCAAACTTTGACTGAATCTCAACTAAACCATAGCACTGAGTGCCACATCCAGTCACTTTTTGGACACTTTTAGGGATGATGACTCCACCACTTCCCTGAGAAATCTGTTCCAGTGTTTGACAACCCTCTCAGTGAAGAAAGTCTTCCTGATTTCCACCCTGAGCCTCCCCTGCTGCGATTCGCACCTTTGTAAATGTCTGAATCAACTCCACCAATTTTCAGAAGACAGCTGATCTGGGAATTTATTTTCTGAGTTACAAGGCTATTTAGTGCTTAGAGGATTCACTGGTTTTGCTGAGAATGTGCAATACTTTAATAGCAGAGGGTGGGGATGAAGAAAGCTTTTTACCACATATTTTTATTCCAATCTACACTCTCAAATGACAGTCTGGCAATCCACAGCAGCTGTCAGTAACCTGCAAATTATTTCTGCCCTCCCTAACAGATGTCACAGTGGCTGTTGGCAATGCACTGTGACACCCAGAGATGACAAAGATTAGAATATGTGGAAGTTGTTAAACAAAAATTGTACAAAATATTCTTTCTTAGACAAAAAAACCTCAACACAGAGAAACAAACCAAAAAAGCCACCAACCCCAAAGCACAGATGCCTGGCTTTCTGACAAAAGCCTACCTCCTTTATTTAATAATCATTTTTTGCAGAATACAAAATGCATTAGCTTCTGAACTCAGCTTTGCTTTAGTCCAAGATATAAAATGCTTCTTAAAGTTATTGATGCTTGAGCCATGAAATAGAAAATTACACATAAAATGGATTTTGAGCCCAGATTTCCCATGCTGGAAACAAAATACTGTAGAGTGCAACAGCTATCTAGAAGATCTGGTAAAAAGAAAATTAAGGTAATTATAGTAATGGCTGGAACACCGATTTTTCAGGTGTTTTCAAGTGGCAGAAACTTTGGAAAAAGAGTTTTAAGAGTATTGGGAACAGAACTCTGAACTTCTGGGTTTGTCCCCTTTCAATGATCTGATTTGCATAAATTTGTAGCTGTGGAGCTTCTAACAATATGCAAGCAGCATGTTCTTTACCATTAAAACTTGGTTATGTTTTGTCTGTTCTATTCAACCTGTTTGATTATTGATTTTTCTTCACAGACTTTGAATAAGAGGAACATCTGGAAAGAAACAAACCTATACTAGGGAGAAGTATCTTAAAATCCTTAACTCTTCTAAAGTTTCTTCTTTTCCGTTTTTCTTTCTGTTGAGGAAAAGAAAGCAGGAAATGTGCTGTTTCTGAAATAGGCTGCAAAAAAAGGATAATATAATAACTTTCCAGGAAAGCACATCCTCTGTTGAATTAAAAGGAAAATGGGAATTCCCTTTCCCTCTTTACTTAATCCCTTTATTCTGTCTGCAAAGTTAACAGTGCCTAAGTGACCCTGTCAATGTCCTTTTCACTTCCTTGGGCCTTCATAATCATTTCAGCACTTTGAAAATGTTAAACTTAATGCTCCAAATGGACAAAGTTTCACTTCTACAAGACAGCTCCCCAGGTATACAACTGCTGGTGGAGGAAAGTCTCATTGATCTGCTATGGGTGGATTTTAATAAAAATATTGTGAAGACTTATGTGGGAAAAGCAAAGGTAAAGTTTTGCTGGAAGACCTGCAACTGGTTTACACTATGTAATGGATTATTCTTATAATGAATGAAGCAGGATCAGGCATGAAAAGGCATGAATTTCATGAAAACATGAAATTTTGCAGTCCTTCCTACCCATCCTATCCCACTTAATATTTTCTGACTTTCTTCTCAGAATGGAAGAGACTTTTATGCTCTCTGCCTGGTGAAAACTGCTGTTCAAAATTTATGCAGGGCTCGCAAACAAGTAAAAGTTTTCTGTTTAATCCTATTTGAATTCCTGCAGCTGTAAACCTCAACTTTTAGTGTCTGGAATGGTTATAAGTTCAATATATATATCTATAGAGAGAGAGAGATGTATATTGGTATGTATATTCATGGGAGACTGTATTAAAATGTAATGACACAAATGTAATTTTCAGTTCAATTTTGGAGAATAAAGCAAACCCATCTTCTGTCGGTCATAGTTCTCCCACATTGCCTGCCTCAGAGAATGGGACTTGAATTTTTCCAATGAAATTAGAATGTCATGGCCTTTACCTGAATAGAAATAAATGTTAAAAAAATATTTACACAGAAGATGCAAGTGTAATCCATGGGACTTCTCTGGCTGTTAATTTGTGAGCATTGTTAATTCAGTAGCAATAAGCTATATTAGTGCAGCTGAGTGTCAATATTCACACATGCCATTATATGCATTAAAAATGCTCCATTTGCCTTTTTCCCCCCCTTTTAACATGCATGATCAGTTTCAAGCATAACACTCTCAATTTGTATTATATTCAGCCAATCCAGATCTCATTATGTTGGACAAACACTGTACAGGAGGAAAGTGGATCACATAAATGCTCCTAATATTATTCATGAATTTTCCTACTGCAGTGCTTTGGAAATATGCTACAAATACTAGCCTATAAATTACTTTGTTTAAGTTCTGGTACTGTATTTCTGTGGGTTTTTTTGTTTTTTTTTGTTCATTACTGTTTACAAGGTTTTGATACATTGCTTCAGATAAAATTGAGTGCTTTACTATTGCTTTTTGTTGTCTACCATTGATGGTGATGCTCATCCCACCTCTTTTTTTATTTTTTAGTTTTTTTAAAGCATGCTTGGAATCAGCCAAAATTTTTAATTGTTAAATACCGTTTCAGCCACTGTAGGTAATAGTTTTGATTCCCCCTTTTCTTCTGCACCTGTTTGCACTGGGTTTCTGTTGGACATAGTGGTGTAAAAAAGCCCAAAATATGGCACTAGAAAATACAGAGATTGTTAGTACACCTATAAATAAATAAATAATAAAAAACAGATGAAGTATTGCATATGGCTCATATAGGGTCAAGGACAACCGCAGGTAACTCCTTCTTATTAATGGAAAAGCTCCAATCTTAAACTGGGCCATGCTATAGGGTTTAATAGAGTCTATCTAACAAATTCCACAGATTTTTCACAATAATTTCAGCATAAATCCATGGCATTTCTATGGCATTTTATTGCCCCAATTACCCTTTTTTATGTTGCACAAAACCTTCCACAAAGAAGTAGAGCATCTCCTTCTTGTGGTTTGCTGAAATCCTGGTATGACCCATAGCATAAAATGCAAAAAAAAAAAAAAAAAAAACTTTTGGCAAGGATGTGTCTGTGTTTACTGAGCATTGCTGCTTACTTGAAAAGATCATTTGTGCCTATTAATTGAAAAAAAATCTCTTCTGTTGGTTATGGTATGTTTACTAGGTCAATTTATTTTCATTATTTTTTGGGGTTTTTCATTCCAAACAGGTGAAATTTTGTGTGATTCTGATTCATGTATACAAACCAAATCTGTGACTGACAGGGGACTTGAAAAAGATTCCTCCAGAAATGACAAGGCCAACATAAAATAAGCAGTGGTTGAATTGGCATTTATGCTCACATGTGGATATTCAGTGATGTATTAATTTTAGTGGTGTTTGGTATTTTGTAATTGTAATTATAGCAGATCTACTTTTCTGATAATACAAATATATTGATTGGTACAAAATGGCATTAATTAGAGAAACCTGAAACATTTCAGATTCAGATGAGGGTCAGAGATGTGCTCTCATCGTTAGTGTTTAATTCTTTTGACTAGGCTGAGACTTGTGAACTGGATTTTTGGGTGTTTAAGGTATAACAGTCTTCATCTTGATACAAAATTGCTGTAGGTGCTGAATTTCCATAGTCTCTTTTCCATCTGGTCCTGGTTTTGACTTCTGTTCACTAAAGTTATTAAAATTCTTGTGCATTCTGGGCACGAATAATAAATAAAAAATCATTATTAGTACACTTACTCTTTACTACCAGAAATTCACTATCTTTTTTTCCACAGAAGATTGCTGGGCAGAATATTTTGAGTCATGATTTTATTTTCCTTCATCCAATAATTTTGCAGTGAGGGGGCTGTAAATAAATCTGGAGCCAGAAGGGAAACACCAGAAAAAAGGTCAAAGTTTTGAGGTCAAACCATTCACTGTCTGGGGCTTTCTAGGGCAATTACCGCCTTTTGTCCTCCTTTTCTGGTGTTTCTGCAAGGTCTGACATTATTGGGTTCTGGCCCACAGCTCCACATCTGAATATTTATTGGGAAATACACACCTGGTGAAACACATTCCTGTTGATGTGGAAGTAGGTGAGCACTGCTGGAATAAGCTGGTTTTTTTTTTAATTCTCCTTGGATCTGCCCTCTGATTATCACATTGCATGGAAAAAATAACTTTTCTGGCTGTAGTTAAGAATGCAGCATATCAAATCCTGATATCCAATGAGATGAGAATTCCTATTTGAGAGCAGAGACCAAGGAGACTTCTAATCTTGAGAGAATGACCTAATTCAGATGATGATTTCAAAATCAGAAAAACACAGGCTAGTGATGTCCAATTTGTCCTGAAAAAGAAATATGTATCCTTAAAGTCTAAACATTGTCCTGTACCCAGTTCTGCTCATTCCTGGCTTTGATTAAACACCCTTGTCCTTTTCCTGCTGTATCAGGTTTGGCAGCTGTCACTGAGTTTCCTGTTCCCCTGCTATTTTCTGTGGGTCCCTGATCCTTGAAGCTCAGGATGATGAAAGTAATTAGTTACATATCTGTTCTCTAAACATACAGAAGCCTTCTAAGTAAGGGCATAGAAAGAATTAACCTTTCTTGCCTCCACACACACCTCCTAAAGATTTGAACAATTGATTTCACATAGGTAACAAATTATACTTTAGCAGCAGTGTGACAAATACACTTTATTTTTGCAGCTTAGTTCACCTGCTCTAGAAAAGCAGTGCTTAGGCAGGTTGTCAGTAAAGGACAGGTGCCTGTTTGGGAATGGACACAAAGACAGAGCCTGAGAGGCTCTTCTACTCCTTCATCTGTTGATTTTTTGGGTTTGTTTTGTTGTTTTGGATTTTTTTTTTTTCTGTTCCTCCTATCAGGATCTGTTTTCATGTAATTCATTTCTGGATTCTGAACTAACCATGTAAAATCAAATTAGGAAAGAGGATAAACTGCTTTGAGGTAGAGTTGCTCATGGGCTTTTAGGTATTTTTGATCTCAGTCTGCCCTAGTCAAGTGTGATAATGGATAATTCATCTGCTAAACTGGAATAGGAATTTATTACTAAATAATCTTTTAAAAAAATGTGAATTTAAGCCAAAAAATCAAAGGACAATGAAAGCAGTCATGTATGTCTAAGAAAAATGTAATTGTGCATGTCCTGCTTTTAAAACTCAGGAGAGTTTAAAACATTGAATGAAATTTTCGACATGGAATCAAAGTCCCTGACTGAAGGAGTCACCCTATAACAGGAATTTGCAATACAAATTTAAGAAGCTTACTAACCAAATCTTTATTTATAACTATTTATTCTGTACAATTAATAGTAGTTTGGATGTATTGAATCAAATATACAGATCTCAGCTTGAGAAGTGATTTCCATATGAGTTGGAGCTCTTCACTTCCTCTTTTTAAATATACATATGTATGTGCCTAATATCCATCAATGATTTAACATGTGTGCTTTGCCTTTCAGCAAATCAAACACATCATATGTGATCCAGAACTGGCTGAATCAAGGAAACAACTACACTGGCTTTAGGCATCAGCTTTGATGTGTAAATGTGAAGGGGTTTGGCACTTCTGGAAAGAAGAGCTGTTCCTTTCTCTTTTGGTAATCTATGACTTGCCCTTCATCAGAACAAGAAGTCTTTGCTAATTTGCAGTGGTGAATGAAAATAACTTGTCCCCTAATGAACTGTGTGCGCTAGAAACTGTGCATGGCTACTGCTTCAGTAAACTGTATTCTGCTGCTCATTTTTGTCAGTGTTAGCTCATCTTTATTTAGGCTGCTTCATCTTTTACTATTCCATGTTCTGTCCTCTGTCTGCAGAAATAATGAAACAACAATGAGAAGACTGCAGCACATGCCCTGCCTTTGAAAGGTGAGAACTTTTCAAAGTTCACAGAACAGTTCACAAATGCTGTTTTCTCCAAACAGTAACCTGTGCAATTTGGGGAAGTGCTTATAAACAAATGTCTTGCAGGGCTCTTACACAGCATCGTTTTTAAACGTTCTGCTTTTGTCAGAGAATTAAGCTAAAAACCATCTGCCTTCTGTCTTAGAAGCAGTGGGCTAAATTCAGACTGGGAGGTGGGAGCCTCACCTGCACTGAGCTGGGCTCACTTCAGTGCTAATTGTAATTCCAAGTAGCTGTAATTGCCTCACCGAACCTGTGAGGACCGAGCAGCATCGCCCTTCTCTCTTCCCCTGCTTGCTACAGCCCTCCTCTGACAGAGATGCTCGAGGGCAGGAGTCAAACTGGAGCAATTCCCGTGGGCTTTTTGCCCCACACAGCCAGTGCTCTTCCTTCCCCTGGCTGCATCCTGCCTGCCTGAGACCTGTGGAAAACGCACCTTTGTGAGGTTACATCACTCACACTGTTTGGGATGGTCACTTCCAAATTACTCACTGCCCCTTTACCAAACCCCTTGTTCCCTACCACTTCTATTTAACTCTTCCCACTGACATCCTCTGGTTTTCCATGGTCCCTCATTTTCCCTTCTGCTTAAAGCAGAGCTGCAGGAAAACTGCCTGTCTCAGGCCCATGGGCCAATGTCACCCCAGTGCTGACAGGAGCTCTCTGTGCTATTTTCAAAGGTAGAAGGGGGAAATTGCTTCTGCAAGGAATGCAAGACCGATGGCTGCAAGTACAGCAAGCACTTACTTGGTGGAGGGAAATAAAACCTGTGCCTATTGCACTCTGACAGATTGGCTTGAAAGAGTTCCATGCAGTTTATTACCTCCAACCTGAAAAAAAAGAAACTTATTTAGCATCAGTGACACCCCACGTTTAATCCTAACTCTTTCAGTGGGGAGGCAGAAGATTATAAGTAGTGGTTTGAGAGCCACCAGCAGCTCTTTTAGGCATCTTAAATCAATTTATCTGCAGGCTCTCTGTAATTTGCAGGATGAGGGAATACTGAATGCAAGAGACAGTTGTACTTTTCCATGAACAAAAAGGTCAGAAAAAAATTGCTTGTCAGACAGGTATACAGTAAACATAAATTTAGCCTTGTGTGGATCAATACGAGGTTGTGTGTTCATATCTGATTGCCTTAGATGGATTAAGATGTTGGATATTATTAAGATAATAAAAGACAGGATTGGCATCATAATGGTGGCACTTTGTCCTTGAAATTCTGTGGCTGCAGAGGTTCTCATTTGTAGATGCCAGATGGTTCTTGAAACCCAGTTGCTGAAAGGAGGGAAGATTTGTACCTGAACAAGGTTTTCCTGTGAAGTTTCCTTTGGATATTCTCTTCCTTCTCCTGTTTTTTATATATCTTTCTTCTTTTGTGTTATTTTCATTTTCAGCCTCTTTCCATCTTTATGCTTTGTTAATGAACAATTACTAGCATGGTGTCTTGCTTCTATAATCTTTCTGTTTTTACCAGCCAGCACACCTGGCCATGCTCAGGGTTACCCATGTTATTTTTGTGGTAATTTCCTTGAAACTGGGCTCAGAAAATTGAGAAGACATATTTTACTGAAGGCCAGGTAAAGTATTCATCTCTCCCCATTCTCAAATCTGGTTTGTGAATGTGAAGAAAATATCTGTCTCCTCATTAAAATTAGTCTGGGTTTGAACACTTTTCCTACTCCTTCCATCCTGAAGACCAGGCATGCTTTAGGCTCCCCTCCCTGCCTTTGCACTGTTCTGTTAAAGTTAAATTGTTCCTTTCCAAAGTGTCATTGTAAGGACAGGATTCTTCTGAATTATTTTCTCAGACAATTATTTCAGGCTACACTGTTATAACTGATCTTGCTTTACGGCTTTGTTGTCTTCAGGAAAAATGATATTCATACCTTTTAGACTACACCTAAATCTTTGCTTTTTCAGTCTGCATGCAGTGTGTATTTTGAACACATTATTTTTTTTTTTTTCTTTATATGGCATCTACTAATGTCTTATAATAGGAACAAAGTTTAGTTTGAGCTTTGTTCCCTTCTGATTGAACTCCTGGCTGTAGTATCCAGTGGGTTTCATATCTCTCTGTTCAGGTAAACCATAAAAATGTTAATATTAAATATTGATTAAAACATATTGCATGTGTGTCCTGGCACAGCAGTTTTCTAGTGCCTCTGTGGGAATACTTCTATTTTTTCTTTTGATTCTTCTGGGGATCACTTATGATGAATCATTTTGATTGCACTGTGATTTGTAGCACAGCAAGTGGAGGTCTCTTGCTCTGCTGTGTCTGATTTAAATGTAGGCTTTCCTCCTTCTGACTAATGGGTTGAGATTAGAACATCCAGCACAAATCAATATTAGGTACAGCCCAGCATCACCTGAAGATGGGCACTGCACTAGAACAGTAAACATGAGTCACACTTCCTGTGTTCCTCTGGTTGTTGGATAAGCTCTGACCTCTGAAGAGGTGATGGTGTTTGTTTGCTTGTTTGTTTGACTTCCCAGCTGTTTTCTCTCTGATTAGAAGACCGAAGCCTGGGCCGCAAGCCCTAAGTGTCAAAGGGTGGCTGAGTCCTGAGGGTGAAGTGTTACAGGTGAAAGTGGCTGGAGGCGAGGAGGTCTGCCTTTCCAAGGGAAGGATGGATAGAACCAGAGCAACCTCTAATGGCTCTTTGAGTTTGGCTCTGGCTGGGAAATGAGAAATGGCCCTATCAGGATAACAGCCAAATGGTCTGGATCAATCCTAATGCAGCTTTGACCTCGTTTTGCTGCAGGCTGACCCTCTGAGGTTGTTTCAGTTCTCAGCCAGCACCAGCACAGGACACAGACCTGTCCCACTTCTCCTGGAAAACATGGGCTCAGCTGAGATGGCGACATAAAAACTTCTGCTCTCCAGGCAGCAATCTGCTTTTCTTCCTTGCTTTTCATATTCCACAAGGAGGTACAGCATAGAAAGGATTTTTCTTTTCATTTCTTGGGTTTGTTTGGGTTTTATTTAAATAGCCTTGCCAGGTGGTTTATCAAAATCTAACTGATGTATTGATAAGGTACCCGCCATTGTAATCAATAGACAGGAGACAACCAACTGCTGCAGTTGCTTCTTTGTAACTTCAGACCATAAAATGAGTGTAAGGATTAACATTCGTAGTTAGATCAGCATTTCAGGTACTAACCTTCTCAGTCTCTTCCCACTCCTGTGACCCTGAACACCCCACAGCCACTCTCAAGCATCTCTGGTTGGAGGTAATGGATGTAAGAAGTGGGTGGTTTTTTTTTTTTGTTTTTTTTTTTTTGTGGGGTGGTTTTGTTCTTTTTTTTTTTTTTTTTCCTTCTTCCTAACTTCAGTGGTGGAAGTTGACTAATCATCTGAAAAGTGATGGTTTATGGCCTGTCAGACTCCTGCAGATTTTGCTTTTGCTTCCTACTTTCAGCAAGGTTTTGGATGTTTCTGGGAGCCACACATGGGAGACCTGCTTTTAACACCTCCATTAGGGAGGAGGAGATATTTTGCTTCCAAAAGCTCTTATTCCGTTGTTTGTTACTGCAAGCTTAAAAATAACAGCCTTAGAAATATTTCAAAGTTCTCTAGAGAATGAAGCCTGGTTCAGGAGACTGATGGCCAGATTATGCTACCAGGTATGACATAAATCAAGAATAACTCCACTGAATGCAGGCCATTTCTCCAGCCTTACCAGGAGCAGAATGTGACCCTCAGTTTAATTTCTGAAATGGTGTCGGAATTTATTTGAGCTCTGCATCTCTGCAGGACCTTTCTTGGCTTTGCTGCAGTGGTAGCCTGATGTAAATCAGATTTCCTTGCAGCTGAGAGCAGTGCTGATTATATATGGAGCTCTCTTAGTGCTTGCTGGAGTTTAGTGTTCCTGAGACCATGCTAGGCATTCAAAGAGCTCACCCTTCTGCCTGTGACCTGCAGAAGGAGTAAAGTGTTTTACAGTAGTAATAAAGAGATTACATTAGATGAAGTTATTTTCAGTAACTATATCAGGAAGATTGAGAGTCAATTACCCTGGCCAGGTTCATCTTCAGGACACCAGCAAAGCAGAGGGTGCAGACATTTACTCTGTATCAGCAAAAAAAGATTTAAAGGCACCGTGTTCTCACTGAGCACTTGGACCTTATCTGCAGGAGCAACCAGGGAGGTCACTGAGCATATTTTGGGAGCTGCAGGGGTGCTCTTTGACCCCTTGGACTCTTTTACTCAGCAGCAAAAGCGGGCTGTGTGGCTTTTGTAACCTGTGGAAATGACTGTTTGGTAGGGGCAATAGTGCTGAGGCTCCTACTATTTCTTGTTTCTGTTTTAAGAATTTCTACTCTGTTGCAAAATCTGCTCTGATTTCAGAAAACTTCCTAATGCTTTTCTCTACTTTCTCTGTATGCACTCTCACATCTAAGCTGCACATGTATCATTTCCTACGAAACGGTGCTATCTGCATTCCTTCTTTTTCTTTTTCCTTTTGTAAAATAATACTTACAAGATGTAGAATGCTTGCTTTTCAAAAGTATCTTTGGTATTTGAGAGCCCTGGATTTTATTTTTAAGTGAAACTGAGTGTCCTGTAAATCAGAAGATTCTGTTGTTTCTCTCATGTTTCATCCACAGAGGGAAATGTTGATTGAAGAAAGGCCATATGCACTGGTAGATGATTCTGCTAACTATTTTTAAGGAAAGATGTCTGTTCTGAGAATGTGACAGCTGAATCTGTGACTTCTGCCCCTCACAATTAAATTAAATTGATGATCAGCTGGTGGGTGGGACTAACACTGGAAAGATATACTGACATAAATCCAATCTATGCCCCAGTTACTCTGTCCACAAGATTTTGTCTGTTTTATCATCCTTTACTTACCTTGTGAAGGAGATGCTTCTTTCTCTTCACCACTCCATCTGTGGTTTTACTCCATTTTCTATATATTGAGTTTTTGCCTATTGGAGCACTGAGCTGTGTTTCTGATCAAAATGAGTTGAGTGATTCCAATTGACTGAATGATAGAATCCCCAAATCCTTCCAGAGTGCTGTGGTGTCAGAGAAGGGTTATTATGTTTTCAACAGCTCGTGGTGTACCCAGAAACAGATATTGTTTGCTCTTTCCAGCCCTTTTCCTTCCTTTCTGGGGACTGTAATGCACTTAGGAGTTCAGCTGTTTATAATGAGGGGATTTCAATCTGGTTTGAGCTAATTCTAGCAGGTAAGTGTCTTTATAGACTCACCTCTGGCACAAGTTAAAATGGTCTGCTTATCCAAAGAATGAACCTGAAAAGTGTAATCATCACTTGATCTACCATTCTGAATCAAGGCTGTCTATTAACAAGTCCCTATTTATTCTGGTAGTATTGATTCCACAGTATGAATACATTTCAGGAAACAGCACACCTATTTCTTCCTCAGGCTCTCCTCAACAACCACTTTGTCTTAGTAGTGGTGGCTGAACTGCTAAAGCAGCTGCTTTAGAGAAAAAAAAAAAAAAAAAAAAAAAAAAAAAGCCGCACCCCTTGAAGAATTGGCATTACCTTCATTTGGACCAATGCATTGGAGTGGTCATCAGTGGAATTCCCACAACATGAGCATGATTTATCCCTGTTTGGCTCCTGTATGGCTCTGTTAGCTGCACTTAGTGGTCTGAGGGGTTTACTGTAAAGATGTTTTCTCCTGGTTCTGTTCCCAGCTGTTGTAAATCAGAAGCTGCTTCATTGAGCTTGTGACTTGAGTTGTATAAAACCAGTGCAGATTCTGGATTTTTTTCAAGAAGTTCAAAGAATCCTGCTTATTGCATAGTATTTTTGGCTGTCAGCAACAAATGACTATTTCTGGATGAATTGCTGCTCCCATATGTGAGAGGATTGGATGTTGCTTTAGGTACAGCCCAGAGAAGGATCCAGGTAAAATTGCTCAGGCCAACAAATCTCCTGTGATTTCTGGAATTCTGTCCCAAGGTCACCAGAATCGAGCTTCAACTTCCGTAAGAAAGTTTTTCAACAGCTTTTGTAATGAAGTTTTTGATGAGGAAGGGCCAAGATTGCCCCAAACTTTTGCAGTGTCTCTTAAGATGCTTTGTGGGATTGGGGGGAGAGTGAGTTTCTCCTGCCTTGGAAAGGACTCCAGTGACCTGAGGACACAGGTTGCTGATAGCAGGATACAGATCCCCTAAATTCCTGGGTAATTCTGAAAACTGTGTGATTTTGCATGGTCAATTCTGCCAAATTAAAAAGTATTTTTCTAAGTCCTTGTCCTGTTGTTCACAGCTGCTTCACAAAGCGGCCACTGCTCTTCTTTAGTGTTTCTACCACTACTGAATTGTGGATCCTTACCAGGTTTTTTTCCTCCACTTTTTTCACCACCAAGTTGTTTAGCTGGCTCTTGGAGGGGAGTTCTTCCTTGTCTCAAGGTAAACTGAGGTAAACAAAAACAAAACCAAAAAAATTAGAAGGTGTCTGTCTCTGTCTCACGGACATGGACTTTTCCTCTGATGCACTTTCTTCTGATACTCTGCACTCTGACTTATCCAGAAGGTGATAAAATATACCTGTCCCTTGCAATCAGAATATTATGCTTTTATGTACTGACTTATCTCCTGGGATCTCCGAACACTTTGCAACCTTTTGGCTAAGCTGTTGTGAAGGGAGAGGCTTTATTCTTATTTCCTGCTAAAACAAATTGAGGAAGAAAGGAGTGGTTTGGCCAAGGTTTGTGTTTAGCTGCAAGGCCTTAAGCTGTATCTAACATTCATTTTTTGATTATATGTAGCAGGAAACCTTTCAGAATGTTTTGGGTATTTGGTTTTGGGTCCACAGCATTTGGAAAACACTTCTCAAAACAATTAATGGGAAAATTATGGGATCTACACAACTCTGACTTAGCTAGTGAGGGTTGTGAGTGTATAAACTGGTGAATTTTAAGTCCTTTAAAAGTATCACTGATCAGAGCCTCAAAAGTTGCAATATTTTTCACTACTTATGTATTCAGATATTTCCCCAAGCCTACAGTGCCATCCCCGGGTATCCCCAAATGAACAAATCTGCTTCCACAACTTTCCATCTTTTGGGAGCACTTTTCCTCATGTGTTCCTTTTCCACTTTTTCCCCCAATACACAGAAGAGAGATGGTCTGCTTGTTTTCTGTTTAAGGCTCAGGAAAAAGAGTGATGAAAGGACCATGACATTAATTTATCCTGGAATTTCATGTGGTAGATTTCCTTTTTTTCTCACTGATAAATGAGAAGCTTGAAGAATCCCCTAAATGATCTATAGATACCGTGACTACCATATAGTGTCCCACTGACTTGTTCATGGATGTATTTTTAACAGCAATTTGTACAAACATAATAATTTTGTGTGATTTCCCATGTTAATTTTCAAGTTGATCATTCATGTTTGGGTCTCTGTCTTTCCTGATGCTTTTACTACAGAATGATTGATCTACAGTAAATGAGACAAATATAGGAAAATATGTCAAATGTGTGTACAATGACAGATTTAGATAATTCACCGAGATAATTTTAAAGTGCCACTAACTTCTGCATTTATTGTAGTCAATTCTGTAGATCGTGTTACATGAATTTTTAGTCCTGATGTAATATTTTTTAACTGTGGGAGCAACTTTAGTACTGAAACTACCTTAAACTAACAGCAGCATACACATGAAATAATAAAACAAAGCAAATTTTGACCTGGAGTAGAGGGAAGTACTGTGTTGATCCATCCTGGAGTAGCTACAGTTTATGGTGGGAGATTTTTTTGCTGCTCGTGTCACAGGCAGAAATATGGAATCATAAGCCAAAAATGAGTAGCACCTTCAACATGAAGGTTTCCTACATAATTGGAATTCAAGGGACTACCCAGCTGGTGGAAAGGAATTGGTAGGTATGGGATATTTTATGATAGCAGCCTTGTGGTGTGCCTGCAGCAAGAAATGCAAACACATTAAACTCTAAGGTAATGTTGCTTAAATAATTTGTGTGCTTCTGTGTCTATATGTTTGCACAGCAGCAGCAGCAGTTATTGAAGCTGATGCTAGATATTTCTGGAGTTTCCATTCAGTGTAGGGGTTAGCTATGTGTAATTTTGAGATGTGATGGCGTTAGACATTTCTCCAACGCATGCCAAAACCAACACCCCAGTAATTGCTTTTTTGCTTTTCTATTGTTCTCTGCTATTGTAACTGCTTTCATGTGTTTGCAATGACTTATTCTTATCTGTAGTGGTTTTAAATTATAAATCTACAAACAGCTGATACAAACCTAGAAAAATATAAAAGCTGCAAACTCTTGAATCATCCAGTACAGTGATGCACTAGGATTCCTTGCATAGCTTTCCTCAATGACGATATTTATGTTGCTGTGATCATCTAAAGTAAGTTTTGTTTCTGTGCATTTTTGCTCAAAAGCATTCTAGAACAATGAAGAAAAACAAACAACCTGGTTTCCTGGGAATAAAATATTTACAGGGAAGAGGCAGGTGTGAAGTCCACTGGCAAGTCTTCGGGCATAGGATGGAACACAAAGCAGATGGGTTTCACTTCCACTTTGGGAAGTTATTCAAGGATGTTGCAGATGGCATCGGTGTTTGAAATGTCCACAGATGAATTCCCCAGGAAGGTAAGGGCATGGTGTGGATTCCCAGCTGTGCAAGGTCCTCAGACCTCTGCCCTTCTGCACAGCTGGGCTCTTCCTTGGGGCCTGGGGCTTCTCCCTGCAGGGCCCCATGGAAGGCAGGGGTCTGGAGGTGCCCCATGGCACACAAGAAGCACAGGAATCTGTGAGGGGCTGGCCTGAGCTCCACTTTCCATGCTCAAAATTTGGCATTTTGCCTCCTTAGCTAGGTATCAGGTAAAGGCCAAATTTTGGCTGCTTAAATTCACTGGTGTCACCAGAGGTGGCAAATATGGCCCAGAAAGGATTCCTATATGTGAAGCACATTAACTTCAGATATCACGACATGCTGCCTATCACAATGTGCTCCAAAGTTAATTCCCATCTGATCATCCAGGAAATGTCAGATTTTGCAATGTCTGTGATGGATATAATAAGACTTTATCATCAAATGTCTCTCAAATGCTAATGAAGACAGAAGAAACAGTAAAGCAAACACCATGTCAAATTAATCTATATTACAAAAATCTGTTCAATTAATAAAACTGGCAAAGAATCTAGGAATGTGGGAGGAATCCAGAAGAGTGACAGGTTTTTCAACCTCAGCTTCACCCATTCCTAATGTTAGGGAGAAAGTGGTTATAAAGTGAGATGGAATCTATGAGATCTTTCCCTGCCCTTTTTTCTGTGGAGAGCCCAGCATCAAAAGAGATTAGGATTAGACTGGTTTATGAGGGGAGAGAATGAAAATGTTAAAAACATCTAAGGCAGTCTGGGAATGTAGGAAATAGCAGATCTCCGTAATTTCTCTCCCCTGATGACCAAAGCCAGTCCACCCAATACAGGAGAGAGAAGAGCAGCAGTGTCTGGGGTTCAGCTCCTGAGGTGCTGAGTGGAGTTGTTTTTTCCCAGGAGCCTGGAGAGCACCCGCCAAGGCTCCAGCATCCATGTAGGACAGCTGGGAGGAGCCATCCCACCTGCAGGGAGCTGCAAAGGTGAGAGGGGTACATCAGCCCCTCTTGGCACAGAGATTTGGCTACAGGCTTTGCATTCCTACAGGTGGTTTGTGGATTTCCCCCAGAGAGGAGGTGGATTTGAAAACTCCATTGGAGAGAGAAAACACACAGCACTGAGCTCCCATCTGCTGCCTCACACAGAAGTGTTCTGCTCTGCAGTTAATGCTCTGTACTAACACAGCTGAAGGCTGTAAAGGATGTGCCCATGTCTGCAGGATGCTGGTAGTTGTATTTAATAGGCACTTATGTGCTTCATGTGATGTAATTGTTAATAGGATTTGTACACAGTAATGAATCATTTATTAATAAAGCTTCTTGAGAAATGACAAAAAAAAGAAATTATGATTTTCAAGAGAAAAGTGATAAATCTCCTGTTTAGCAGACTTAAAATAGTAAATAACCTCCCTGAACAGACAAAAAGAGTCCACTGGAAGTTATTGACTGAGCTTGTACCTGAGGGACAAAAATTTGCTGCACATTTCTTTCCTTGGCATTTAAGAGAGTCTTTTTCCATGTGAAATGGGATAGCTGGTACACAAATTGCACTGATTCTGCTTTCTGGTTCTGTCACTTCAGCCAGGACAAGGAGCTCAGGCTGGCAGTGCTTGAAGGAAGGGAAGTGCAAGGTTTGGAGATCATAACCGTGTCCCATTGCAGTTCATGGTGAGGTGGCCATTTATACAAATTCATTTAGATGCTTCTTTCAAGCTGTTTTTTTGTATTCCACAAAATCGAGCCATGTGTTTCTGCCTTGGAGCAAGATTATGTTCATTTTTCCCTGGTAAACAGAAGACTGTTTTTCAGAATAAAAAAAAAAGCTACATATAAAAAGAAAAGAAGCCTGTACTTGATGTAAAATTTGAAATAGTGTTTGGTAATTCAAATGAAAATTTCACTAGTGCTTGTTTCAGACTTGGGTTGGGTTGTAGGGGTGATGGAAAAAACTCTGCATTAAAATGGATTCTCAGCAAAGCCTAACAGAGTATTCAGTGCTATGCTTTATAGTTTGTCCCTAAATAACAAAATAAAAAAAGTAACAGCAATAAATTTAGCAGAATACATGATGAAAAGTGATGATTATGTATAAATTAGAATGTCTATTTTCCAGCTACAGAAGAAGTATGAATTAAATCTTTTCCCCTGAGACTAAGAGCAGATGTTTAACCCTAATTAATATTTTTACCTGTAAAATTTGTATGAAATGAGGAATTACATGTTACTGGAAGTGGTCACAATCAGCCATGAAAGGTGCTGGTTGAATGATTTAGTATCACATGGATAAAAGGCATGATGCTGTGGCTGCATCCAGGTATAGGTGGCCTCCTGGAAAATTCAGAATTATGTTTTAAATGTGGCCAAAATATTGACTCAGTCAAGTCAGACATGGATTTCAAAAGTGTCATGTCAATAAAACGTGCTAGAAAATCCCATACCAAGAATGGCATGGCAAGAAAGGGTCAGAAATGGGCTTAGCAATTCCTGCTGAAATGCAGTGGTTCCTCTTTTAGTGGATGGGAACTCCATTTCTTCTCCCTCTCTTCTGGCCTAACTGATTTGTTCTGGGAATCAGCCTGTGTAGGATTTTATGTTATTTATGCAAACATTTGCACCATATTGTTTAAGAGCAGAGTGCAGCAGAGCCTTTTATAAGCCTTAATAAAATTCTGGCTATTGTCATCACTTGGCAATGCATGAAAGGGTGTGCTAAGAACCCATAACCTTGTCTGTTCTGTCAAGACTGTTCCCCTGTCAGATTCATGTGGTTTCAGTCCAGCTTTTTCTTTTGTCTCTTTATATGCAGACATAACTCTTAACAAGTGATAATGTGTAAACAAGAGCATGCATTATGCAGATAAATAGACTCCCACTGCTGAACAAGTCCTTAGCAGTTTGCATTAAAAATAAATACAGATGCAAACCAGAATTCAATATTTATTTTAACAGCAGGACTTTATCATTGGTAGCATTTCCCCCATGTTTCCAGGATTAAATAAGTGGCTTTTAAAAGAGATTCACCAGTCCAGAAGTTTGAAGCAGTTTAAACCTTTTCTTAATAACACCAAAGGGAGAGATAACAACAATTAGCAGTTCTTCACAATATCAGGAAATTACATCTGCATTAGCTGACTGAGAACTGCTGGATCCATGCAGCCACAAGTCTCTTTACCCACTGATAAATGTGGCCATCAGAAGTGAGAGGAAGAAGGCACCAAGATTTCCACAGATCTCAGCATTCTGAATAATACTGAGGTTTTATTCAAGGCACAAAATGGGTTTGGATTCCATGCTCTATTAAAAGAAGAGCATAACTTCCACTAGGCTGTTGAATATTCCCAGTATGTGCTTCTCATTAATTATAAAGGTGCTGCTTAAAAGTAAATTTGTCAGACATTCAAAAATAAAAAAAGTGATTTATTTTTTTTATTTTTCTGAGAGCATCACATTTCTAAGTTTGCCTGCAGCATTTGTTCTTGAATGTTAGACTTAGTCTAGTTTCAGTCTAGTTTCCCTCATCTCCCCACTCCAGTGGTTTTTATGAGGTCAGAGGGGTAAATATGTGGTTCAAGGGATCAGTACTGGAGAAGGAAAGAATGTTTAACTCCAAGTTCTGAATTCAAGATGAGATCACAAAAAGTGGCTTGGTAAGGAGCTATCAAATAATGATGACCAGGGGCAAAGGGACCAAAGCAAGAAATGTTCTCAAATATTTATTGAAATAAAATTATAGATACACTTTTGCATTTGAGGTATTATAGCAAAGAGGTAAAAAAAATAAAAGTACTGAAACACCTGGATAAGAGGTAGTTGGACTGTGTCTTCTGTGCACTGTGGATGGAATTGTGCTTTTAATCAGGGTACCTGTTTAAAGGTGCTTTCTCTTGCATAGACATCCACTTGAGTCATTCCATGATTTTAAATGTCTTCTTGTTTCAGTGTGCCTGTCCATCAAAAGGAGGGAAATGCCTTCACTGTATGAAAGCTGCATGGCTTGGTGTAATCAGTAAAGCCTGTTCTTTATAGTCAAATCTTTCTTCCACCAAAGGATCTTAGAGAGAAGTTCTATTCTTTTTTTTTTTTGGCCCAGAGGTAAAGAAGGAATTTGAGAACTATTCTACACCACCAGGCTGAGTCCAGAAGACTTGTAGTTGAAATTTTTCAGGCAGCATTTGCCAGAGTGGGAAGGACTTGAGGTAAGTCAGAATTGCTGGCTGAGATCTCCCTTGCTGCAGTTTTTGTTTATTGCAAAGTGAGCCTCGGAAATTATGACACTGGGACTAGTGGGGCTTTCCACATCCTGCTTGTATATAATTCTCCACATTGAGAACTTGCAATGTGCATGTGCTTCTAACAAATCTCAGCCTTGCAGGTTAACAGGATTTAAAACTAACAAGGATCCGTGGTGTCTGCACCATCATAATTGGGTGAGTTTAGACAGGAGACTGGGATTTGGGTCATGTCAAGTCCATGACCACATCTGAAAATCAGTATCTGTCTTTCCACTCACACAAGCAAGGGGAGGATTTTCACCCTGAAGAACTCAGCAGATGCTTAGGAGACTGTGTCAGGCTTTCTGTTTTGTTCTCTCCTCTCCCTCAGCAAAGTGCAACATATGGTTAACTTTCCTGTTGCATCGTGGTCTGCTAATGAAGCAGACACTTAAGATAATTATACTTCCCTCTTCAAACTTCCTGATTTGGCAAGCTCATCTATTTGGAACTCTAGGGTATTGCAAGGGGTTTATTTTTTGTTTCCTTAGTTCTCATTATACATGAAAAGCTGCATATGTTGATTTGTTGAAAGTCCAAATAAACATTTCAGAATCCAGAAGAACCTTTGAAGACATTCCCCTCCTGTTTTTTTTTTTTTTTTTTTTTTTTTTAATTTTTTTCCCCTTCTGTTTCTATTGTTCTTTTTTCTTGGTTTTTTGTTTTTTTTTTTTTTGGTGTTTTTTAATTTATTTGCCAGCATAAGCAAATGTAATGTTTCATTTGGGTGATGCCAGCTGTCCATTGTGAATGCAAACGATGAGCCAGTGGAGCTGCATGGCTGCCTTGAAAGAATGTGTGAAATACAAGTTGCACATCCTGCAGGTGCCTCTGCTAGGAGAATCTGTTCACTCAGAGGACATTTAGCTGATATATTGTACAGCTGGTCAAACAATGCCTTCAGGCTGTCTGCAAGTTTTCACAGGAAATTAAATGCTTTGGAATTTGCTGCAAATCATTATTTTATAAAGCCAGGGTAATTTTGATAGTGCTCTTTTTAGACTGCTAATTTCAGTTCTCTGCATCTTCTATCCAGTTTGCCTCTTTTATTCTTTGTTTTAATGAACTGTATACAGTAAATTTCTGATTTGTTGTGGTTTTTTTTTTTCTTTTTTTTTTTTAACCACTCTGTGATGCTCAACTATAGACATGGCCAGCATTTAGGTAATAGGGAATGTAAATTGTTTGGTCTTTGACCCGTGGGGTCTTTACTTAAGGTAATTATACTTCCCTCTTCAAACTTCCTGATTTGGCAAGCTCATCTATTTGTAATGCTGGGGTACTGCAAGGGTTGTTTTGGTTTTTTTTTTTTGTTTCCTTAGTTCTCATTATATATGAAAATCTGCATATTTTGATATGTTGTAACTTGAAAGTCCAGTTAAACATTTCGGAATCCAAAAGAACCTTTGAAGACATTCCCCTCCTTTTTGTGTGCTTATTGATGTCCTAATGTTCTGTAATCTCCAAAACATTTATTCCCATTCTAAAAGCCACATCTAGATTTCTATTCCAAGGATAAGTCATGACAGTTTAAAAGGCAGCAGGGTAGCAAATGGTGAGTGGCTCTGCAGTTTTTCATGTGCCTCTCATGGAAAATGTACACACTTAGAGAAAGTCAGAGTAAAGTAGTGTAATCTGTTCTTTCCAGCTCCAATTTCATCAGACTAATTAAAGATGCCTCCAAATGCTTTTGTATTCAGCAAAGAGCGCAGGTTCTTAAAAGCCATTGAGCTTCATGTGACTTAAATGCCTGCCTGAAGTTGAAAAACACCTTCTTAAAAGCTTGGGAAAAAAAGGAAACTTAAAATAAGTGCCCATGTTCTTCAGAGCCAAAGCTGTCATGCAGCTTAATTAAGAGCAAGTTTGTTAATTAGAGTAGCACAAATTACGAACTCTTGGAGACCATGCTGAAGAAAAGAAATACAAAACCAACTAACCCATCAAAACTTTAAATACCAGAAAACTTTCTCTCCTTCCTTACTCCAATCCTAGGGGCAAAACTCCAGTTATTCTCATGGTCTGGAAGAAGAGAAAAGTGAGAGGTGAGAGGAAGAGGCACTGACTGCATCAGATTTCTTCAATTCTGACGTAAGGTGAGTGGATTGCACAGAAAGGGAGTTTTTTTAGCATCATCATACAATGCGGGATGCAATGGCATAAATTTTATGTTGGTATTTTTTGTCTGAACCGTAAAGATTCCAGTCAAAAGAGAACAGTCCTCAAGAGCTCTGATGAACAAAATTAATATTCACATTAAATTTGAAAACATTAATGAACCAGTTGGATGATGGAGGTGACTTCCCACATGACATCAAGTTTGGGATGCAGTGTTTTTCTGGGAGTGATTTCAATCACTACAGCAAAAAGAAAATCCCTACATTTGCAAGGATTCTAAGGAACTGAGTATAATTAGTGTGATGAGCTGGGGAGAGGGTTTTGGGGAGCTGCACTTAATTCCCAGGGGTGGAAGGGAAGGGAGGAAACATCAGCATCTTCTTCTGAAACGGTCCCAGTTCAATGGGGAAGCCCAGCTTAACCTTGCCTAAACATGAGGACAGAAGATGACATTAGGAAGATCCTCAGTGTCTTTTCAGGCACTGAGATCCTTGTAGAAAGGAAAGGTTATGCAAATGAGTGTATTTTCTATTTTTTTTTCCTAGACTGCTGACACAGAACACTGATGAGATTTGGGGGAGATGTTTTAAATTAGAAACTTGGGAAGAGTTGACAGTTGCAGAAGGGTACTGAGGTCACCCAAAGACATCTGGTAGGACTGTCAGTCAGGAGCACGAGGCTGTTTTGCCAAGTGTAGGGTGGGATAGAAAACTGAGCTGCATTGGAGAAGGAATAGATGAAGGTCAGGGTTGAATTATCAAAAAGTAACAAGGTTACAGATGTGAACTACATCAAATTAGGCACAGGGCCAAAAGTGCACATTAGAAATGCTGGTATGCACAAATGTTTATGAAAGTTGGAGTAATTTCTGCATTTAAACATAAACCAAGTCAGCAAAAACTACAGGAGAAAAAAAGGCACCTCTTGCGGACTGTTGATTACAGATCTCTAGCAGACAGTGAGGATAATCACCTCTGTTTGTTTGGGCCCAATTTTTCTGATTTCATCCTTCCTGCCCTGTGTGTCTCCATTTCCTTTCCCCTCTTTCCCCACCTTGGCATTCTCGGTGTTCAGGAGTATGCAGGTATGATTTCTTTTACTTCCCACTATTTGTTGTCATCTCTTCCCCTGACTTTGCTGAGGCTTTGCTGAGGTCTTGCCAGTGATTGATGCTGGGAAAACACCTGGAGGTTGCTCTTGTATTAAAAAATACCGGGTTATCCTTACTTTGCCGTGGCTGTACTGACTTCAGTGCCTGGCAGTGTTTTCCTACACCACCTGAAGGATGGCCTGTCCAGGCACAGCTGGTTTGCAAAATGGCGCAGGAAGTGTTTCAAGAAGAGACATTTATGGAACACTGAATGGACAAACCAACCTACCCCTGATAAAACAGAGGGAGAAAATTAAATCTGAAGAGGTAAGAGAAAAACAAAGCTATGATCTAAATGCTGGGATATCATTTTTGAGCAAAATTTTATGTATTCTTGTTATTTCTTTTTCCCTCTTGAGAAAGCAAGTGTACAGCACAGCCTCCAAAAAAACACTGACTTTATTGTGAGCTCAGGTAAAGCTCAGATCCAAATCCAAGGAGAATCTTGGGTGTTGTCTGTTGTGGTTTAACCTTGATAAAAATGTACTGTACAGCTCCCTGCTCCCTGTCCCCAGCAGGGTAGGGAGCCAGCACTGCTCAGCAGCAATGAAAGCAGTGTGTTATCAATATCATTCCCATCCTAAATCCAAAATACAGCACTGCACCTGCTGCTGGGAAGAATGTTAACTCTATCCCATCCAAAACCAGAACACTGTCCCCTCAAAGGGTCATGTTCCAAATGCTGAGCTGTGGCAGCTGAGGATGGATTGGATAAGGAAACCAAGCTGACAACAAAGCACTTTGCTTTACTACAAAAACAGCTTGGAAATCAATCTGGCTGAAACTTTAACATGGCTGCAATGACATTTCTACAAAAGACTCCTTTGATGGGAAATCATGCATTGCCACTTCTTAGGGAAGCAGAGTTCTTGCTTGCATAGTAAACCTTAATATTCACAAGGATAAAGCAAAACATACAGAGTTGCACTATGGGTGTGGGGTAGCTATGAGGGCATTAATGAGCTTGTAGGAGAGATTTCAGTGGAATATTCTGCCAGGACTAATTACTCACTGTCTGGAGGAATGATTCTCATCTCTGTTATGGTGGCAGTGTTTTGGGCAGCATTGGCATGTTACCCTGAAGATGGCTGTGCTGGATTGGATGTTAGTCTGGAGCCCCAGCATGTCAAATCTAGAAATAGTTCAAACCTCCATGAGCTGCAGGGGTGCTGAGATCTGTCAGACCACACTTCATTAATCCTTCTTTCAGATTTGTTCCTTTGGTCCAGCAATTTGTGATCCCCCAAGAAGTGTGGTGACCCAGTGGTTCTATTTACCCTAAAAGGTCTATGAAAAGAGAGAAACCTGGATCTGAACTGCAAGGTTCTATAGTTTTGGGAGCAAAAGGTAGGGTAGGCTGGTCCTGTTGCTGTTTGCTCAACACAAAGGTTCAGTTTCCTAGACAAATGATGGACAGTGCCTCCAAAATTGGAACTTTGATCCCAAAGGGGCCCTGTGTTATTATAACATAAAGAATGGTTATTAAACTGTCAGAGGGTTAATAGTTTCATCTTAATAATCTTGATAGATGGTGCACATTTCACCAGTGCTCCAAAAGCCCTCAAAGAGCTTTAAAATATTTTACTATTGGCTTGCCCTTCATTTCCCAAGGAAGTCTAAGGAGAACTCTTCTTGCTAATAAATTCTTTATCATAACATAGTTGGTTGTCCTCTTATAGAAGGGAAATATATCCTTTGCTGTGCTGTCTGATTAATTGGTCTAATTTTATCAGAAAAATTAAATTCTCTTCATTATCTAGGAAATTATTTAAAGAGGTCTGAGCAAAACCCCAGCCCATGAGCCTGATGACTTTATTAACTTATTACTTTTTAAGTGAGTTCTGTCTGAAGGATTCCCTTCAACTTTGAGGGCTATTTGTCTTCTGTTCTCAGCATTTCAGGATGACAAATGGGATGTCAGCTATGACTTACTGTAAGACCTTATGGGATTCATAGAGGGTGGCTTTTATCTTACCTCTAAATGCTCTCTATGAGGCAGCCTGTAAAGCTGGCCAATTTTGATGACCAAACCAGACATCTCAGTGGCTTTACAACAGGCAAAGTTTCTGCACTCTTAACTGGAGAAGTTCTTAAAACATTATTAATCTTTGAGTGAGAAAAAGTAATAAAATATATGTGTAGAAATATGCATGGGAGTTGATCCCAGTTGTGCGTGTGTAGTACACAAAAGAAAAGGAGATTCCTGGCAGTTGTAAAACATTGTAAACTGATGCTTTACTTCTCTTTGCTTAGACCTGTTTCAGAAAAGAATCATTTCCCCAGATGTGCAAAGCTGGTGAAGATCTTCATCTTTGTGTTTTCCAGAGCTACTTCAAGCTGAATATAACAACCAGACTGAGGGCCTCTGCTAATTCACTTTATTCTGGCCTCATCCCTGATGGAAAGGGCAACACTTGGCAATGAGGTGAGAACATGAAGGATATAAACCCTCATGCTTTTGATCATAAGCCAATTTGCAATAACCTGTGTTTAATGAAGACATTTTACCACAGGTTTATAGGATCTTGAAACGGTCCTGATGCCCAGGACCATGTCCAGATGCCTTCCTATGTCTCCAAGGCCTATGAATGCCTCTGCAACCTCTCTGCTCGACCTGTGCCAGTGCTTGGTCACCCTCACAGTGAAAAAGTGTTTCCTGATGTTCAGGCAGCACCTCCTTTGTCTCAGTTTGTGCCCATCTGCTCTTATTGTCACTGGGCACCACTGAGAAGAGCCTGTTTCAGTCTTCTTTGCACCCTCCCTTCAGGGAGGTGGAAACAATGAGTAGTAGGATGAGAAGACATGACCTCAAGTTGCCCCAGAGGAGGTTCAGATTGGATATTAGGAAAAATTTATTTACCAAAAGGGTCATCAAGCCCTGGAGCAGGCTGCCCAGGGAAGGGGTTGAGCTGACATCTCTGGATGAGTTCAGAGGATATGGTTTAGCAGCAGACTCAGCAGTGTTAGGTTAAGGGTTGGACTCTAAGATCTTAAAGACATTTTATAACCCAAATGATTCTATTATTCAGGTGTTTAACTCCACTAATCAGCTCTCCCCTGAGCCTTCTGCAGCCCAGGACCTTGTCAGCCTTCCTTGCTGCAAGGACACGTTCTTGGCTCACATTCCCTGTGTTGTGCAGCAGGACCCCCAGGTTATTTTCTGCCAAAAGCTGATTTTGCAGTAGGCTGGCTCCCAGCACAAGCTGCTTGTTCCTTCCCACTTGTAGGAAATTCCTCCCCATGCACAGGAGGGCTGCTCCTTGGTGGTTGATCAGTTCTTTCAACTCTTCATAGAAGGCACTGAAGGATAATTTGAATTTACTAAAACAGAGCAATTTATGACAATAATGCAGACAACAACCCAGTGTAATATATTAAACTCCATGAAGTTTGGAGGGAGACAACATAAAACATTAAAACTTAAGTGAAAGCCTTTTATTGATTGCCCAGAAAGGAGATCTAGAGATTAAAAAATAGCTACAGGAAAGGAAAGCAGGAAGCACAAATGTTGCAGACTTCTGTTCTTGGACACTCTTCATTTACAGTTCATTTCTTTAAGTTTAAATGCTTCCTGATAAAACATATGAAACACTCAATATTTGTATGTAACAATCTGAAATATATATCTTTATAAGATTAAAAGTACATTAGAACATGGAGAAGGTTGTCCATTATTTTTATTAATAATTTTAATATAGATGCAGTGGTCTGGCATATATGATTTATATATATACTTATATAAGATTTATATATTATATGACCCTGAGAGGAATATGATGTGGGAATGGCTGTGGTGCCATCTTCCCTATCCATAAGAAAGGTGCACTGAAATATCCTAAACCTCACAAAGCACAAAATCTGGACAAGTATTTTATGGTAAAAGATAAAACAAACCCAAATGCATTGTGCCCTTCGCTGTCAACATGATAACTTGTAAGTGTTCTTTTTCCTGCGTCTTCCTTCTATTATTATCATCCTGTCTGAGTTAAATGACCTGTGACAGATGAGAAATATAGGATAGTTCATGGACAAACAGCACACTCAGAACTGGGTGTGTTGTGAGAGTATTGTAACCTGCTATGCTGAAGCTTAACAGAAATGCAAAAGAATTTTTTTTTATTCTGTCTGGAACAAGTTTCCATGTAGTTGATTAAATGAAGTACAGGATGAGGCTTCATTGTGTTAGACTCTTCTGATTGAAAGGTTCTGTGTCTTCTGTGACTTTGTGTGGAAGGTAAGTGCAGTGTGAACTTCCTGGTTGCATATGTGATGGCAAATCAGACTCAGTGATGCAATTAACATAATATTCCTGGCAATCATGCTTCATTCCCTGAGGGTTTTGGAGATACTTCTGGTTTTGGGGATATTTCCAGTTTTGATCTTCCATGTGGAAGTTGGGTGCTTGCCTCTCTTAAGCCCAGGTTGCAACAGCATTTTTATTTTAGACTGAACTTAAACAAACATAATTGTCCTGGAGTTGGGATTGGGGCAGGATGAAGTCACCACTTCTAAGGTCCCTTGTACCTCTTTAGTTCTGTAAACATATTACACCATCAGAGCTGGACATAAATTAGCTGCACCAGGTTTTTTTATTTCCAGGTAAGTTACACATTTTGCTCTTTCACAGAATAGAGAACAAGCTCTCCCATGTGAAGCCACCTTTTATTCCTTTGCAGGATATTAATCTGGTGGTAACCTGCCATTTTCCAGGAGCATTTGAATAAATGAATTATGGTCCCTGAGTTTTGTAGCCCTTTCTGGATAGTTGAGATGTTATTTATAGTGAAACCTAGGCAAGGCATATTCCTTGGTTAGTGAGTTCTTATTTTATGTGCTACTTCCAAACTGTGTGTGGGTTAGGTAGATTTTTTTTCCTTAAACTGATGCTGTTCTCTCCATGTAAATCCAGCATTTATTTTATGGCTGATGGCTCAGCTGCCTCTGGGAGGGGTCTCTGTGATAGAGCTTCTTTCAGTAAAGATGGTTGGAAGAGCAATGCCATCAGTTCAGTTCTGCCATCTTCTTATAAATCCATTTAAATAATGTTTCAGTTTGGGGACAGGTGAGTGATTTCTTTAAGTGAATGACAGTCAAATGAAAGGATAAGATAGTTCAAAGATAAAGGTGAGGCAATTTCACTCATCTTGACTAAGGAGCTTGTGACTCAAAGGTGTTTTGTTCTTCAGCTGCTCCTTGAAACATGATCTGGTTCATGAAATTAGTATTTATTGGTTTGGCTGTTGGTTTTTATTCAGTATCTGATAATTCAGAGACTATTGCTTATTTTATTATTTTTCTATTTCATCTGCAGAATTAATTGCTATTATCCTGAAGTAGTTGAAGTACATTTCATGAAAATAATGTAAGCCGTGCACTTTCTGCCAAATTTAAGCAGCTTGTTAATGCTAATCCCAAGGACCATCTTGTCTCTGACAACAGCATCAAATTACAACTTGCTTTAACAAGAAATTTGAGAGATCAAGTCAATATTTTGCAAAACAGCTTGGGTTGTCACTGAGCAGAAGTGGTTTTCCTAGCTCAACAGCTAAGCTGAGCTGTGATGTGCATGGATTTTCATCAGGAAGATACAGATCTTCAGCTCTGGAATTAATGTTCTCTGACTCACAGTTTCTTTTGACCAAGCCTGTGTCTGGTGGCCAGTGCTGTATGGCTCAGAGCTCTGTTGGTCAGTAGTTTATGTAAATTTTAATTTTTGTATGTGAGAAAAGGGGCTTGTGTCCTAGGGGAGAGGAATTCTCTGATATGTTGGTATGGTCTTTATCTTCCAGTAGTCATCCAACCCAAGAACCCCTCAGGTGAAAAAATCTTCAGTCTAAATTTTTAGAATCCATTTACTGATTAGAGATACAGACATATACTGTGACATACAGCAATGAAATTGTGTTAGAATTTCTGAAATTCCAGAACTAAATTTTTTTTTCTATCTCATATGTGTTGCACTCAGGACCCAGAAGATGCATTTTTTTCCTTCAGGAAGGCATGTTAATAATAATAAATAATATCTTAATAATCTTTAGCCTGTTAGATGGCAAATATATAGGAATTACTAATTATTATGGTGAATAGTATCTCTGAGAGGTGAACACCCAGGCTGGCTGATGTAAGGTTCCTCTTGTCAAGGATGGAAACAGTGACATGAAACTCTCTTTTTCTGGTATCTATTGATTCTGGGTTACTGGGGAAATCACAGAACTCCTGCTTCAAATTGGTGATATGGACATGAAATCCATGTTAGCATGATGTCTCTCTCAGGCCCAGTATTGGGCTAGTGACACAGAGTTGACTTATACAGAACTGATAGCTTTAAATAAAAGTAAATGCAAGTAGAGGAGAGTTTTTTGGAGAATGTCAGTCAGATTTTTGGCTTTTTGATTAAGGACTGCATTGATATCCACAAAGATGTAATAGGCTTTATATTATATAAAATAATATAAAATTTGATGTAAATATAAGGTGATATAAAATTTGGTGTAATGTCATGGTTGCCTGAAGATGGAACAGTCTTTGGATTTGTTAATATGCCTTTAATTCATTTGAGACTTGCCAAATGTGGAAGTAGTCTCCAGTGGGAAGCCACTGCCCCAAGCAAGAGTGACATTTTTGGTGCATCTCAGCACAGTCCATGGCATTCAACACCTCTGAGTAAAAGTACTCTTAAGGTTCATAAAACTTGTGACACAAAGGGCATCAAAATGTTAAATGCTGAGGGCAAATGCTTACATATCAAGATCACCAAGGAGCTGGGCTCCACTCACAGGAAAGTCACGTTCAAGCAATATGGATTTCAAATCAGCCCAGTGTGGAGCACCACTGAGAGAGAAAAACAGCAGTGGTAGCTTTGGAACAGAGAAATGTATCCTCACAAATCAAAAAAGTGAATGTTTTGGCATCAGGCAATCTCAAGCCTTCAATGCAAGGTTGTTTCAGAGGCCTGCTGAGATCTTGGTTGTTGGTAAGGAATCAAGGAGTAGGAGGTGATGAAAAAAGGATTTTTATCTGTCTAGTGCATTGGCAAAGACTGATTTTTTTCTCAGTTCTTGAAAACTGTTTTGTGATCCAGTGTTACAAACTACAGCCAGTGTAGAAAACAGGCTCCAAAATCACCCAGAGACTGGAGAAGACTTAGCAATGAGGAATGCAAACCAGTTCATTCTGTGTAGGTCTCAAAAAGATGGCAATGGGATGACTTGATTGCAAAATGTAGATGCCTCTAGAGAAGGCATAAGAGAAAGTAATGGGTAGTAAAGGGCTCTTCAAATGAGCACAGAAAGACACAACAGATCAGTCATAGGAAGTTGATGCCAGGCAAACTCAAATGAGGCACAATTTTAACTGTGCAGAGTACAAACTCCCAAGAGAAGTGTTTGGCTCCTGAGTTGCTGGGTGTTTTTGAAATCAAGACAGAATCTCTCTAGGGATGGCATACTTTAGCTATACAGAAGTTACTGGGCTTTTCTCATTGGTAACTGGGTAAAATTTAGTGGTCTGTGGCACACAAGATTCAAAAGAATTTTAAGGGTCTAGTCTGCCTTTGAGCTCTGTGAATAAATGTTTAAGTAAAGCCCAGCTCCTTCATTTTATGTAATTCAACAGGCTGTTTGTATTTCATTTTATTCTCTGGCCCAAGCCTTATTTTCACCCTCCAATATTTATATGCAGGGATGGAGGAGAGGTGGCTCTGCAGCTGGGCATCCCTGAACCAGGGATTGATTGTGTGGTCTTCATTTGTGTTTGTGGGTTTTGTTTGTGGTTTGTGTTTGTGATTTGTGGTTGTGGTTTGTGGTTGTGGTTTGTGCTCCTGGGTTGTGGTTTGTGTTTGTGGTTGTGGTTTGTGTTCATGGTTTGTGGCTGTGTTTGTGGCCTGGCCAGCCTGACCTGTGAGCACTCAGGGATTGCTCTGTGCCCATCAGTTTTTTGTAACACACACACAAGTCCCATGTGTTTGGAGCATCAGCTCTTCCAGCCTGGTTCCCTCTCCTCAGCAGAAAATGCCTCTCGGCCACGCCACAAGGCCGTGAAATTGTGTGAGCACCGCTCATGTAAATGACTGGATCTGCTGTTTTAGTCTAAGTGTCTGAATGGTTTTTGAAATTGTAATTTTCCTGTGCTGCTGCTGCTGTGTGTAGGGGTGACCCCAGTGTGCTGGGCCCCGGGCAGTTTGCTGCAGACAGCTCATCAACATGATCCATTTGGCGGGGTGCTCAGTCAGCTCCTCCTCGCCAGCAGGATGGAGCTCCTCTCTGATCTGCCAGGATATAAAGGCACCTACTAGAGATGCAGAACTCTCTGGAGATGCATTAGGGTTTGATTTTTGTGGCAGCAACACATTTACCGAGGCACAAAGGTTATAGCCCCTGATTGTGTACAGGGAGAGGCAGGGCAGTGTCACCTGCGGAGCTCCTGCTGGAGAGGGAGGGTTGAATGCTGCATTCCTGCAGTCGCTGCTCTTTCTGTCCCACTTTCACCTCGTTTAGAATTGTTTAAAATTGGTTCGTTGCTGCCTGTGGCCACATGATGGCACAAAGCAGTCAAAGGAGCATCACTATGATGGGAGCATGGAGAGGAGTTGAGGCTCCTCTTCAGGGCTTATCCCTCCTCGCTGCTGTTTGGATCCACAGGTGACCATGATCACAGTGAGGGACAGTGGCGGGGTTTCAGACACAAGCTTAAAAAATAAACAATGGAAAAGAAAAAAATTAGAAGAACAAAGCAGGTTTGAAGCAGGAGCAAAAAGCATCTCTAGCAAAAAAAAAGCAGTTGGCATTTGAAAAGGGCTGGTCGGAAGAAAACTTGTTTCTCTGATTTGTTTTGGGTTTCTCTTCAAAGGATCAGTAAACATGCAGGAATCAGGAAACCCTTTTTATTTCTCTTCTAAATCCTGAAAAAATCATGTGTTGTATTTTCTTTGTGAGATGTGTAAAGAGACTGTTTTTTACAAATAGTGATTGACAAAAATCAGTCTCAGTAGTTTTATACTTAGTTTACTACATCTTCAGTGGTAATAATCTAAATATATTGTACATAAACTTCAGTGGTTTCTGCATTGTCCACCTCCCTTCCTCCTCAGGCTTTAAAACCCTGCCTAAATGTGTGCCTCAGCAGAAAGGTTGAACTACTTCACTTAGATTTACCTTTCCTAATTTTATTTTTTTAGCCCACTATCACTATTAATGCTTAGTGATACCACTTCCAGTTCACTCCTTGCAATGGGGAGGAAGGATGAAATTCCCAGCACCACTGCTTGTTTTGTATTCCCTATTGCCATCAGAAACATGCAAAAGTTGTGTGTAGCTCTCAGGAGAAGTCTCTCAGGCTACTTTGAAAGATTATTGTGCCTTTATTAACAATAATTTTGTGAGTTCTAGACTTCTGGTTCTAGACATAAGTCAGCAAATTATAGGGGAAAAAAAAAGGAAAAGAAAAAAGGAAAATCTGCACCCCTAAGGCCTCAGGAAGCTCCTCAACCATAAGACAGAGTGCAGTCAAATCCCTGAATGGAATATGAACATTCCCAAGCATCAAGCAAGCACTTGACATCTTTGTTAGTAAACAAACAGAGCACAGTTGCATTTCTCGTGACACAGCAGCAGCACAGCGTGTTCTGCCTCCCTCTCCTTGCCCTTTTCTCTGTTCTCCTCCTGCTGCCCCCATGGCTGGCAAACATTCCAGAGGCCAGTGGCAACATGCACTTCTCTTTCAAGCTGAGTGCATTAGTCAGGCATTTGAGAAGGTTGTTTTCCTGCCCTTGGGAACCCCAGCATGCCACGGGAAAGATGCAGGAGTTCAGCAGGCACTGCTGAGTGCTCAGCTGCTGCTCTTTCCTAAGTGAAGGTAAGTGGTGAGCAAGTAAAGCATTTAGAAGTAAAAGAAAATATTTTTCTGTGGGGAATGGTTTTTTTTGACCTCACAGCTGTTAGGTAAAATGAAAAAAAAAAAAAAAAGAAACTGTTGCTGCAGAGAGAGAAAAATTCTTATTTTTTTTTAAAGAGGCAAAACTGCTTTACTACATAGAATTCATTGCCCTGTACTGAGACAACACTTCAATTTGGAACCATGCTTTTAGATTTACCTACCCTGATTTTATTTTTATAGTCCACTGTCATTATTAATGCTTAATGATATCTTAAGCTGTATTTGTCATGCTTTTCCTTGTGAAGAATTTCATAAGCAATCCACCAGCCTTTCACAGATTTTTTTTTTTTTTTGACCTGAAATGCAGAATTTTCCAATGAGAAGTACAGTGCAAGTCAAATACAATCAAAGAATTTTTTAGGTTGGAAAAGACTTTTAAGATCAAGTCCAAACTTCCAAGTCCACCAGTAAATCACGCCCTTGAACTCCTCATCTACACATCTTTCAAAAACCTCCAGGGAGGGTGACTCACAGAGGCAGCCTCTTCGAGTGTCTAACAGCCCCTTCCATGAAGAAATTTTCCCTAATACCCAATCTAAACCTCCCCTGGTGCAACATGATATTCAGAATTTAATCTCAATCTCATTTGGCATTTAGAGAAAACACAGGCTGAATGCTCAAACTTGCACGAATCCCTTGAGTTTTGCACTCAACATGGACTTTGGTTTTCTATTTCATCCAATTAAATTGCCTATGGTCTCTGACTGCCATGCTAAGATACTCCACTAATATGTATTAAAAAAAAAAAAAAAAAAAAAAGATAATTCCTAAATTGCTTCCATCTGGTACCCATTTTGAAGTCTGCTGTCAAGAAAGGGAATTAAGCTCATTTGGGTAATATAGTCTGAGGTTTGCATGGTGTTGCTTGCATGCCATGATAAGTAAGAATAAGTAAGGCCTTGAGTGAAATTGGAGCCAGATAAAGCTCAGTGTTCTTGCTTTCAGATTATCTGTAAGCTTTAACTCAGTTCTAGGCCTGGTGGTTGTGTTGGAGCCCAATGCAGTTTGATTTTGATGGCAGGGATGCTGTTTCAGGTGGAATGTGGTGACTGGGTAAAGCAGAAGGACTTCCTGAAAGGTTTCTAGGAAATTATATCAATCAGAAGAAAATTTTAGGTCTACATGTTGTTGCAGGGGAGAAAGTGGAGTGCTGAGGGCAGAAAGGCACTGAAGGTTTAATTTGAGTGCAGAAAGAAGCATTCATACCGAAGAAATCCTGTGGTCTCTAGGAAATACTTGATGAAACCTTTCAGTCTGAATCTGCTGGATGGCTGAGGGGACAAGGGAGCCCACTGGACAGCTCAGCATTTTTGTTTCCCAGACAAATATGCTTGAATTAGATGTTGTTCCCTCTCTGGCAAGGCAGTGCTTCTCTTGCTGGGTTGCCCTGCAGGCTGTCAGTGAGTTCAAGTCAAGGAAATTCTCAGGACCATGCTGCGAAGAACCCAAAAATCCAACACCTGACATCTCCAAGTGCCAGCTGCCTACAAAATGTCACTGACCTCTGTGGCAGCAGGCACTGTATTGGAATAAATCATGTGAGAGTCCATTTCCTTCATGCAGGAAAAAGTCTCTTCTTTATTCACATACCTCATTTTTATATGGTTTTACAGACCTCATGTCTAACTCCAATTGGTTAGTAGCTTTCTTGCCAATTACTCTGTTGGTTAGTAAAAGGTATTTTACTTGTCCATCAAATCTCTCTATTCTTAATTTGTTTACATATTTTCTTAGCTGATTGTCATGGGATAGATTTAATGTTTATGTAGGTGCTAGTTTTTTTTACCCAGGAATAGATATGTTAATGCTAATAGTTATGTTAATAGTTATGTTAATGTTAATAGCTATGTAATGTTAATAGTTATGTTAATGAACTGTTCACTTTTGACATGGGAACTTGCAAAGTGCTAGCTTCCCTTAGAAGAAATGACCAGCCACTGATCTATCTGAGAAGGCCTGATTTTATGAGACCTTTCTTTTATAATTTTTCTACCTTACTGCAACAGCACTGTGTCCCTTTGGGAACAATTTTCACCTTGTTCAGCTGAATCCAGCCCATGGCACCTGACTTTGGCACGTGGCAGAAGGTCCAGGGCAGCACAGGGAAGTCTTTCCCCAGTGTTTCACTCCTACAACAGCTTGAGGAGTGCCCTGCAGACAAATCTTTGGGGCTGCAGTCCAGCCCAGAGGTGCAGCCAATAAAGGACAGTAATTTGGATTAAGCTCTAGAGCTCCAGTTTGACTGCAGCTTTTAAGTGAGCTTCTTCCATTCTGAATTGCTCCCAAGACCCCTTTTCCTTTCACAACCTTAAAAAGTGATCACATTATTCTTGGGCTGTTGCATGTGGGCTTGAATGGAATTTAAACTGCCTGCCTGACAATGATGAATGAATCAACTCCAAATCCCTTGATGTGGATCAGCTATATAGCATAACAATAATATTGTTGTTTAACATTTATATTGAAGTAATACCGTGAGGAATCTCATCCATTCAGGGACTGATTTTGCTGGAAACTGAATAAAACACACAGTGAAATAACAAGCCTTGTTCCAGAGACAAGGCTGTCAGAAAGACAAGCTGTACCTGTGGAAGGAGACAAACAAAAATGGCAAGAGGCAGAATGATTTAAATGACAGTTGCATCTTTACACAAAACTTGGGTGCTGCTGAATTTTCTTGCATGGTTGATCTGCCATGTTGTTTCTAGATTTTCCTCATCCCTTTCCACTTTGATCTTCTTTACCTGTGCTCTCAAATAAACTCTTAAACCTCAGGCTTTTCCTGGCAAAGTTTGGAAAATATTGGAAAAAAGAAGCTGTCCAGAAAATTCCCTGTGACACTTTGTTATTACCTTTGGACCAAACGATTTTAGTTGGCTTTCTGTACCTTGGCATCCATATTCAAGCTTACTTGGGTGAATTCTTCTCTGCAAGATATTTGTGAAGCTCTCTGTCAGATTCTTTACTTAGATCCAACTGTGTTGAATCTCTTACATTCCCTCCCGTTTCTCACTTTGTAATGTTTTCAAATTTGCAACTGGGCTTCTCTGGAAATATATACATATTTATTTATTTATTTTTTTAACAGATCCATTCTTGCTGCTGTTCATTGTTCCCTGTGTCCAGCAGGGGAGAGATTTTAAAATCACTCACCTACTTGGTCTAACTATTTTCTTTGGAGCCTAGTGCCACAGATTTTTAATAAAAGCAAACTTAGACCTCTTGTTTCAAAAGGAATAGAACATTCCCTTGTCTGTTTTTGAAAGTCACACCCTGGTTGTACAGTGTTAGAGATATGTTACAAAAACAAACAAACAAAAAAAAAACAAAACCAAACAAAACAAAACCAAAAAAAAAAAAAAAAGAGAAAGAGACAAATGAACACATCTTAATAAAATATTTTAAATAAAAATAGTTTTTCTCCCATAGGTAAGCTCTGTGCATATATGCTCATGTATATGAAGGTGCTAACATACATGTTAAAAGAAAATTTAGGCTCGTAGGCCACTTTCTCAGAATCCCACACACCAAGGTCCTGTTATAAATCTTAACAGTACTAGCTAGTCTTAATTTAGTCAAAGAATATAAATAACTAATTACTTTTTGGAAAGTATTCTTCTAGACTGGATGAATTGTGCCACATTATCTAACACAATTCCTGTTACTTTGTGAGCTTTTACTAAACTGGAAGCATTGGGTGATTATTGTCTAATAAAAAAAGGTCCATGTGCTAAATTTAAATTTCCAAGGAAAAGTGAGGCATATAATATACTATGAATTACAAGTTGTGATAAGGCCATGGATAATTCCAAATGATAAATGACTTAATTTTATTTTTACGGGAAGAGGCTGAAACAAGACTGTACCTTGCTCTGAAACGACACAATAATTGGAGTGATTACAGGATTACTGCATTTGTCCTGACTTAACATTTCATCAGGATCAGATGGAATTAATTTAAATCTGTGTGGGGTTTGTCAGAGGCCTCACACTTGGACTGCAGTGCCCTCTGCTCGGCTGCAGAACAGGTACAGCCTTGGCCATTTTAGCACCTGCCTGCAGGGAGGATGTTGCAGTCCACATTTCACTCTGATTTGGACCCTGATGATTTTACAGAATGAGAAATATTTCTGGATTAGCTAGGGAAGAGTGCTTGTCTCTGCCAAGTGCCTGTAGGATTGCTGCACAGCCAACTGGATTCCTGGGCAGCTCAAACACAATTTGTATATTAATAGAAGGCTGTTATAGGGCTGGACTGCATTGAGGGGAAAAGCAAAACACCATTGAAAAAACTGAGCAGAAGAACATTGAGAAAATTAAATATATATTTCACTTAATTGCTAAAACTGGTGGCTGTGATTACTTGATCAATATGTCAAAATATATTTTGAAAAATGATTATATGCCATTCTTGTAAAGACTGCTATGTTGAAGGAAAATGAAATAATAGCAGAGGGGGATAAACTTCAAGAACAACTCTGCCTTTTAAAGCACACACCATATCCCCCATGCCCAAGTTTGACAGTATAGTCTTCTCAGAGATGCCTTTTGGCCACCATAAGCCTTAGTCAGGAAAACATGCAGTGCTGTTCAACAGAATGTGCAGAAAGAGGAAATTCTGTTAGAGTTTACTGAATGATTGATCATGATTGAAATCCACTTCAGAAAAGCTGTTATGTTCTGGAATCATTTCTTGGCTAATGTGCTAATAAAAATGCATTGTATAGTGCTACTGCTGGATTTCAAACAATTTAACAGCAAAAAAGTTGCTTATTGAGGAATATTGGAGGTTCCTTCAGAAGACAGATATTGATGATAGATATTACTATTACTATTAGATGATAATAACTATGATGGCAATGAACTGGGCCTTGTTTACATTTGCAAACCAGAGGGAAACCTTGCAAAAATCTTGACTGGTTTCAGGATGAGTTGAGCGCTTAAGAGGCAATTACCTCTGCTTAGCTTCGCTTCAGGCCCTGGGCAGGTCATGGAGCAGATCCTCCATCTCCATACACGTGAACAAGGTCAGTGGAAAGAGCCAGTGCAGATTTCTCCAGTGCAAAAAAGGCATTCCCTGGGTGTCTTTTAGGATCAGATGAGTGCTTTTTGTTTACCTGATTGGCCTTTGGCACAATCTCTGGTGCTGTTGTGGCTGCAGCTCAGCTGGTGAGATATGGAGTGGATGGAAACTGTCAGGACAGCTGGGCTCTTTTCAGAGGGGCACAGTGACAGGATGAGAGACAACAGACACAGGCTGGAATGTGGAAAATTCAAACTTCATATTAAGGGTTGGATGTGTTTTTTCACCGTGGAGAGGGACAAACACTGGGAAAAAATGGCCCAAAGCAGTTGTTGTCTCCATGTCACAATTATACACTCCAAGGGTCCTAATGTATCTCCTGTACTTGTAGGATACTTCAGCTTTCTCTCTCTGAAGTTTCTACAAGAAATAGAGATTTTTGTTGTCATTAGCAGCCCTCTGAGAATGACAGGGCTCTGAACAGGAGATGCAGTACAATGGACAGGCAGGGAATGAGGCTGAGCAGTTTAATAAAATGATTTTCAAATAAATTGCCTGAAATGCTTTGCGACTCCGGAGCCCCCAAACACACAAACTCCTCGGGAAGCAGAATTCATCTGGAAAATAATTTTCAATTGTCTCTGTTGCACAGAAATCCCCCTGCTCTCCCTGCCCACAGTGGTTATTATTCTATTTGGAATTAGTTAGCTATTTTATTGTAAAATCATGGCTTTGCCAGGGCTGCTTTTGGTATCAGTGTGGTGAGAACTTCACCCTGGCCTTTGGAACCCTTTGAAATACTTGTAGAGACACATACGTGGTTAAAAGGACAACCCTAAAAGACCAGAGTCACGCTTTGGTGAACTCTCTAGTTAGGGTGTATTCCTAAAGAGGAAGAAGTACAAGGGAACAACCTGTAAACTCAAATAATATCATTTACTTGGGTTTGAAGAATGTGTTTTTCAGGACACTGCTGACACTGCTGTGCATAAGAGAATTTGTTTGGTTTTTTTCCCTCTAACAATGAATTTGGGGAACACGAATCTCTCACCTCTGTCTTTCATCTGCCTAATTTTACATACACAAAATAAATAAAAGCAATCAGAGAACAACAGGAACTGCAAGATAAAGTGATTGCTTATGTGTTTGGTTTGCCATCTGCTTTATTTTGGACCAAATACCTGTGTATTCAGTCCAGAACTACAGTGTGTATTTCTTTCATTATCCATGCATGCTGCTTGCCTCACATTTAATCATATTTTTGTTATTTTATTAAAACTCTACAGATATGAATTAGGTAATTAAAATTCCTCCAGAAAAATGTTAACACCTGTTCTGTGCCTTAAATATTGTTTACAGAATTCAAAAAGCTGTGAAACTTTATTTTGTTGAACAGATCCTTATTACATTAAAGTGCTACACTATCCTTGTACTCCTATTTTGTGATGAAGCTGTTGAAATCAAAGAGAAAGCTGGCTGCTACTGGATCTAATGATTAGAAATTATGTAGCAGTTGTGGCAGTGAGAGACAGGAGGAAATTTTTTTTTTTTTTTAATTTTGTATTTAAGGAAAATCAAGTTTCCATGTAGCAAGGAAGAGTTGCTAGAGGCTAAAAACTGATAATTTCAATTGGCTTTGCTCCATCAGCCACAAGGAAAACACCTGGCAAGCTGCTGCATCCCAGCCAAGCCTTGTTACCCTTTTGGCCTTCACAGTAACTATCAGCAGGCACCGAGTCAGTGCTGCTAATAAACTGGCATTAAAACTTCCACCTGCTAATAGCACCTTATTGCTTTTCAGGATTAAATAAAAGGAAATGAGCTGCTTAATTACAGTCAGAGAAATTTTGCAGTGCTGTGCTGCCTAGGATGGTGCCAGTAATGCTGAAATGTGTTTTAAGACATGGCTAGATGAAGTGATGGCTTCAGAGGTAAGCCAGAATGGCAGCAGCTATTCTATGGTAATTTTTGGCTTGTAGGAGGTGTAAAACATCTTATTTTTGCATGAAGGTAAGATAAACTGGGGACAGTCTTTTCAAAAACATGTGTAGGCAGTTGTAAGCAAGGTTGTATTCATGAAGTGGTTTTTTTTTTTTTCTTCCTCACTAATGTTCTCCTTAATGATTCTAGTGTATGGAGAATTCTTTGCTGGTTTTTAATTGTTTTTGCTTCCCTCACTGCTCACAAAACCACCAATTCTGGTTTTCTTTGTGCAGCAATGAAGCAGGAGAGAGGTATTACACTGTAGCCAATATTTTTTTATTTTATTAAGAGGGAGTTCTTCCATTCTGATTTTTCTGGAACATCTGGAGCAAAAAAAAAAAAAAAAAAAAAAAAAAACCAAAAAAAACCAAACAAACAAAAAAAAAACTGGAGGAGCAAAAATCCCATGCATGGGATGTAGGCTGATTTCTTTCTGTCTTTCTTTGCTATATTTTCCACTTCTTACCCTGATACATTGATTATTTTAGGCCAAAGAGAGCTGGATTTTGAAGCACCAGCAATGCACCACAGGCCCCGTGGAGGTCTGGTTTGGATTTTGGCATGTTTTGGAACAAGGAATGCAAATATCACTTTCTAAATGGAAAAAAAAAAAAAAAAAGTGCCCTGCTGGTCCAATTCCAGTGGGACCAACTTCACCATGTGTTTTGAGCAGAAAGTGATTTTTATAGCAATGTTGCAAGCTGTCTGAATTCCAGCAATTTTAATAGCTTGGAATATTAATATCTATCAAAATTAAGATCATCCTTTTAAAAAGAGGTGTACTGCAGCAGTACTTTGCTCTTAAATAACAATTCCCACAATGTGTTCCAGCCTCTCATCTCCTGGTGGAGGAATAGAACTTGGAGAGAGGGACTGTGAAGTCAAGAGAAACTCAATTCATTCTTCAGGAACTCTCATTTATTTCTCCTGTGAGCCTTGGCTGGGTTGTCAGCATGATACAACCTTGCTGTGGTGAGTGTTGAGAGGCAACATCTTCAAGACAATAAATCTTTAAACGGACAAAGGGAAGCAGTAATGTTATACATGCAGTTTGAGTGTTTACAGTTTGCACTTTTTCATTATTTTTTTCATTTTTCAGAGGAACTCTTGCTGGGAATGCTTATCCTGCTTTGAAAACAGGGCATTTCTTAGTGTCTTTTTTGATTAAAACATGGCTAGTGTTTCTGATCACTTTAAAAGTGACTGGTGAACTGTGTGGACAGAGGACTAAAAAGACGCAATAGATTACATTGTATTTTACAGTAAATTGTTGTGTGGCAACAGTTTCTGGTGAGACAGATTCACAGCAAAATGATTGCATGGTGCACATTTGGCTTTCTAAAGGTCATCAAGTTATGATAGATGAGATAAAGTGAGTTTTGACAATCTCAGATTTGCAGAGGTAGCTGTGTGCCTGTAGCTTAATGAAGATTTTAATTATTTTAGTCCATGAAATAAGACATGCTACTCTGAAAAGTGCTCTGTGTGGTCCCTTAGAATGATGATTTTACTACAAAGAGTTGCAGAGCCTCAAATCTGCACATTGTGACTGATTATTTTAGGACTGTGCACATTTGAGGAAAACAATTATGCCACTTTTCATTTGCACAGCAAAGCCCCCTCTCATATTAATGTTTCTTTTGTGGGGAGATTCCTAGGTTTTTCTCACAGTCAGGATTTCTGACTATAGCACACAGATACTGGCTCACAAAGACTGACTTCAGGTTTTGTGTCTGTTGAGCTCGTCTCCCTCCTTATCTTCCTTTTATAGTATTTTATTAACTCTATTTAATTAATTTATTTATAGTATTTCATTTAACTCCAACTCCTTACTCTCTGTGTCTCGTGTACCTCCATCCCAGCTGGGACACAACTCCTTTTCTAGAGATTCAACAAGAGACAGCTTGTTTATCCTCTTTGTGTGTTTTTGCCCTGCTGCTGCTAAAAGTAGGGCAGGACTTTGGAGAAAATGCCAAGGTACAGATCCAAGTGGAGATTAAAGGAAACAAACTGACTGCCTGTCACAAAAATCCTGGAGGTGTAGCTTTGGAGCATGGAGAAAACAAAGGAATGATATTTAATGTGTTGTTGGCGTCTCCCATGTATTGTAGACTTCATTTTAGCATTCTTTACGGCACAACTCCTGCATTGAGGAGTTTCTGATTTTCTTTTTTCTCTAGGAAAGAGAGTAATAGCTGGGGGTGTGCGTGATCTAGGGTCTGAGCATGTTTTTTGTGGAAATTAAAATTTGGTTACCTCAGGGCCTCCACCCAGACAGCTTCTTTTTGAAAAAGCTAAGTGGGAACCTTTCCTTAAAAGCTGTTTTTTTCCTAACATGTATTTTCTTTCCCCTCTCAGTAATTAGAAATAAAAGCTGTTGATGAAAGAAACCAACTCTCTCCAGGATCCACACATTTAACAGCAGTTCTGTCACTGAAGAGATGTATTGATGGCATTTTCAGGGTTTTGTTCCTCTCTTTGTGTGATGGGAGATGCCAGTGGCTTGTTGAGACATGGATTTGGTCTCCTTAGAAAGTGCTCTTGCTTCAAAACCTGGTGGGGAGACCAGCCTTGTTTTCAGAGGTTGGGGGAGACACTGAAAAGCAAACATGAATGAGAGAATATTTCTGGGGTTTGTCAGGTAACCCAGCAATAAATGCTATGCCACAGCATGCTCTAGCTACCGTTTACCCTGATGTTAAAATAGAAATGTTTTGAGTGAGCAACAGCCCTCTGAAAAGCTCACTGTCAGGGCAGTCCTCTGTTCTGGTTGGTGTTACTAGTGGTCCTCTTGTTTTCAGGTAGATTTTTCA
Source organism: Anomalospiza imberbis (assembly GCF_031753505.1). Lineage (NCBI taxonomy): Eukaryota > Metazoa > Chordata > Aves > Passeriformes > Viduidae > Anomalospiza > Anomalospiza imberbis. The sequence goes on from NC_089682.1 coordinate 33,356,646, forward strand.
GTATTAGCAGCATTTTGCCAATCTGATCTCGTGTTCTGGTGATTTATACCTTGCACTCAGGTCTACAATTTTTCAGTGCATATCTAAACCAGGCCTCTCAGTGCATAGTTAGCACAGTGGGCTCTGCAGAGTTGCGGTGCCAGGGATCGAATTTAAAAGTTTGTGGTGCCTGGGACAGCCTTCACTGGCAGTGTCTGAAAGGCAAATGCAGCTCCACTTCCTGTTTATTATTTTATTTCCAGCTGTGGCAAAGGGATAGACATCAAGGCAGGAAGGCGCCCAGGAGCTTGAAGTGAACATGCACAGGCATGCTGGTGCATTAATATGTATTATAGGCACATGATTTCCCTTGCAAACAGGAACATCTCTGCAAAGAGTGATAAGCCCTGGGTTCCTTTTCTCTGACACTGCCTATAATTGCTAGGGAAAAAATGGGCTTAAATTTAAAGTTCCTGGAGCACTGCTCAGTATCCAGAGTGGATTTTCAGCACTATTTTTAGCCTGCTGCTTGCTGGGTTAGAATGCAAATAGCTGTGTGCACTCTGGAGCTGCAGAAGTCCACACAGACAGAAAACAGGAGGGAAGTTGTACCTGTCCTCATTGAAGAGTTTTACAATTTCCCCTCTTTATTTCTGCCCAATATTCAACCTATTCGCTGCTACAGATCTTTGAAGCGCGTGGGCTCTTGGCTACTGCTGATAGATTTATATTAATAGAGTTAGACAATCCTGTAAACTCTGGCCCATCCAAAGTAAAATGAATGGGACCAGTGCAACTGTTTGCCAGCAGAGATTATCCCTCAAGCAAAGACCAGTCTTGGGCAGTGGAGTAAAAAAAAATATACACTTTTTCATAATGGAACGATCATTAATGCCTGGGAAGCAGCTCTGAAATGAAATGTTCTCCTAAATTACTTTTCCAAACCTGCTTTTTTTTTTTTTTTTTTTTTTTTTTAAATAATCTCATCAAGTGACTTGGCAAAAAGAAAAGGGCCCTGTCACTTGCCACTCTATCCAAACAGTAAGGTTGGAGCAACTATCTGTATTATGCTTGTCGGAAGAGATGTATAGGAAATATATAAAAAAGATATTAGTAGTACCCTTTTATTCTCATTGATCTTGCTCAGAACCTAGGAATCAACCTAAAAAACTCATTTCTCATTTATTTCCTCTCAAAATAGATTTTATTTTGGCTTGATGGCAGCCTCCTTTTTTTTGCAAAAAAAAAAAAAAAAAAAAACCTCTTCAAAACAATTCAAGACTGAAATAATGCTGGGGCAAACTGTGAGTCAGTAAAATTTAGAGGTGGCAGTGGGGGGCCATAGAAAGGCTCTGAGACCTTTAAAACTAGGGGAAGCCATCAGACAGCAAAAAAGTGGCAATCACATATGCTGTGTGCTGGATTGCACCTAAACATGCAGCTCCTTGATTTGAATTTCCTGCCATTGACCAGCTGCTTCAATTCACTATTTCCCTATTTGGGGTGTATTTCCTGCTGCAGACAAAGTGGGAAAGACTCGCTGGTGAACCATGGTTTGCCTCAGGGCAGACAGAGGGCAGTATGGGGGTAAAAGCTGCAAATCTTTCAGGGTTTTCCAGTTTATTGGGGATTGTGACTAAAGCCCATCAGCACGCTTCCAGCTGGATGCTGATACATAAAGCACTTGTCCTCGTTTTTGCATAAATTGAATTTTCTTTGCAAACTGAATTTTAAGCATAATCTAACAGGAAGCAATGCTTGTTTCAATGTTTCAGCTGTAAGACAAAAGTCACTTTAGATACAAACTTCCAACTCCTGTCAATTTATGTACAGAGTGGTTGATAGCTCAGTCTGGGGAAGGAAAATTTTTGATGCTCTAAAATGTACAGTCCTGGCTCATTTTAGGACACAGCATCACAGACTTCATTAGTACAATTCACTGTTTCACTGCATTTGCAGCGTGCAGGTCGTGTTCAGATTAGTCAGGAGTCTAACACAAAATAATTTTTCTTTGTGCTTTAGGATTCTGTGGACTCATTATTCAGATATCTCTGTTCCAACACTTTGACTCTGTTTTGGCCCCTGCACACATCTAGGTTATAAAACATTTTCTGCATGATTTTCCAAGTCTCCTGATTGCTCTGAGGAGTAAGACCCTCTGGGCTTTATGAACCAGGAAAGAAGAAATCTGTGACAGGTTGTAATAGTCAAGGTTAATTTTGAGGCAGTGTGTGTTTGCTGCCTCTTAGGGGAGTATCCCTCTGCTTTGCATGCTGCTTACTTCTTTCTGGAGCTGGCGAAACACTGCTTAAAAGGATTAATGTGGCAGGCACTCCTGAGAATTTAGAAGGTAAACAACTGTTTCTTTTTTGTCAATATGGCAATTAAGGTCTGGGAGATTAAAGAGAAGAAAGTAAATGCAGTTTTGGCTCCTTCTGTAGACTGATGGCTTAGTGATCCTTTGAATATTTAATGAGGTGCTTTGATGGTTCTGGAGTAGTAAAATCCAGATCAAATGTGAAAAATGGAAGAACAGTGAACTGAAAAGTGGGACTTATTAGCCCAGAATCAGGTGTGTGGGGTTTCTTATGCTCAAGATTGATGCCCAGGCTGTTTTGGTAAATGACAGCTCCTGTGTGCTGAAGGTGTTCAGATGCCTGGAGATTTTTGCAATTGGCTTCTTTTAACACTATCTTTACCAAAACCTCTGTCTAGTTCTGAGTAGTGGGCTAAAGCAAGGAATCTTCCCCATGAAGCCAGCAAAATTGTTAAAAATATTACCATGACTAGAACTGTCAATTTCAGAGTCACTGAAGGAGTCAGAAGTGATGTTCAAGGTGATCTTTTAGCAGCCTTTCAAGCTGCTGGGACAGTTTCATTCTTAGATGCTTTGCTTACCTCAGATGACACAAAACAGGCTTTAACATCCTCTGTGGGTATTTTCTCCTCGTCTCCCATTTTGGGCTGAACACTTATTGCCTATCCTTAAGGGGGTGGCTCTCATGTCTCTTCAAATATGTCTTCAGGGAATTAATTAAATTGTCTTTCTTCAAGTGGGTGGGCATTTAGAGGAAGTTTAATTTGAAATCAGAAATTAAAAAGGTCTGAAGTTAATTCAGAATGCTTTTTATATGACATTATAGCTGGAGAAGCTGTCAGAGTGTTACCTGTGTGTAGTGGGAGGACAGCCCTTATTTTAATCATTTTTCCCCCTGCCCCAGTGCTGTTCCTTCTGTTTGTAATCCCAAATGTGCTTGTTTTTGGAGTGGGAAAGAGATGAAGCTTTGAGGAAGCAGAGCAGCAGAAATCCAGGTTTTGAACAAGACCCTAATATATCCCTCAGGGAGCTCCTTGTGCCTTTATTTTGGCACACCGGTGCTTTTCAAGTGGCAATGCTGGCCTCAGGCCCACTGGATCTTCATGACAAATTCAGGGAGAAATAAATGTGATTGCTTTTCTGGCTAAGTGAAGAACTTTATCCATTCTGAATTGCTTTCCTTGACCTGTCCTGCTTTATCAAATTGGAGAGCAATGTAAAGACAGCCACACTTTACTTCCTGAGCAGCTGAGCTCTTTTCCAGAAGGGAGAGGGGTGGGAGATGAGCCTTCTCCCTCTGGAGGTTCTGCCTGCTGTCCCAAAGTGATCCCTGTGGGGGGGAATTTGGGACGTAGACAAGTCCCTGGGATGACTCCAGGGCTGCTGAGGGAGCTGCCCAATGCCACTGCAAAGGTGCCATAGATAATCTTAGGCAGGCTGTGGTGATTGGGAATTTTCTTCAGGAGAATTTCACAGCTGATATCAGGAAGGGAAACAAAGAAGATCTGGAGAGCTACAGAGCTGTTCATGCCCTTTCCAGGCACTGGGAAGTCTGTGGGGCAGCCTTAGAAGCCATCTCTAGGCACATGGAGAATGAGAAGGTAACTGGTAATCCTGCCTGTGCAGGATTTTCCTGGTTACACATTTCTCCCAAGCACCTCCTGAAATTAAATGAGAGGGTCCCCAATTGTAGCTAATTTGGTGAGATATGGGCTGGGAAAGCAGACAAGGAAGTGGATGAAATGTAGCTGTATGATCCAAAGGGTGGAGATCAGTCACTTGAGGTTGAAATAGCTGCTGGGTATGAGATATCTCCCTAAGAGATCAATTCTGATACTATAAATATCTATATTTATATAGATACTAAAATATATTATATTTATAATACTATAAACATCTTTATTTGCAAGCTGGATGATGTGATACAGCAAATATCTGTACAATAGTAAGCTGCTCTGTATCATTGCACTCTCTAACACACAATGAGGCACTATTTAAACTAGTCTTTATTTCATTGGATTTGTTGGTGGGGTTTTTTGTGATTCTTCTAAACCCCAAATAAATACTTAAATTTTTTTTTGAGATTTTGAGTAAATCTCAAAGTAAGAATGAAACGGCCATCCACCATCTTCCTTATGCTGATCCATAGGTTTGGGTGTTTTGGGTTTTTTTTCCAGATTTATTTTATTTTAAAGTAAAAGATTTGAAGCCAAGCATACAGCCATAATCTCACTGCTGGCTACATAAAAATGTCAACGTCCTGGATGAATGCTCTTGAGATTTTAGTGGCTGGAAGGTGACTTCATAAATCCCTGCTTTATTAAGATGTCTCTTGAATGTCCACACAGTTATGTGAAAAGTAAAAGATGAGCACTTACAGAGGTTACACCAGGTATGAAGATTTTTTCTCTGACCAAAAGGCACTAGTGAAAATTGTTTGTAGGGATTTGAAAGGAAATATGAAAGAATTCATAGTTATTGTAAAGCTTGTGTGCGTGAAATTGTTTATTTTTCCCCTCAGCTGAAGTTTCCTGGTTGATTTATTCCCAGTTCTTTCAATTTCCTTGCTCTTCCCAGTGCATCAAGTCATGGTTTGCAATTAGCACTCGTAACCCATGCAAAAATACCAAGTTCCACAGCTTCCCAAGTGATCCCTGCACTTCAGCTGGGTAAGAGCAACCGTGGCAGTGCTCTGAAATAAAAATGCAGCAAGAAAAATACAATGACAGAGCAGCAAGGAAAAAGAAAAAGACAAATCCACCTCTGCCAAAGCATTCTGGATGCTTTCTCCTGCCCTCCCAGTGTTGATGTGCTTTACCTTTATTTTGCACTGATGTTTTCTGCATTACCTGTTGGGAAACTGCAGTAGACAGAGCCTTTCCCAGGGTGTGTGAAGCTCCAGGAACTCATTAGGGCAGCAGCCCTGCAAGGCAGAGCTGGGAATCAAACTGTGAAATTACAGCTCCTGAGGGGCCCTGGGCACAGCCATGAGCTACTGCAGCTTTCCAGGGACACAGCACAACAAACGATGCCAAATCCCTGCAGCTGCCCTGTATTTATTCTGTCATTTTTGCTCCAGGGGATGGAATCACAGGAGAAAATTCCTTAAGGAAGTTTTTTTTGGCAAAGTTCAGAGAGCGATAACCTTTATTCCTCTGAGCAGAGGTGTAGAAAGGATTGTTTTCCTGTTGTTTAATTTCTTATGGTTTCCTTGCCCCTGCTTTCCTTCCCCTAAATCTTGAGTTTTTCAGACCAACAAAGAAAGTAGTTTAAGCAGGGGAGGAAATCTTTACTTGACTGTGATACATACTGGAATAGATTCTGCAAATAAATGTATGGGATTAAGGGGATTACACTCCTACAGATTGTGGGGGAACCCAGGCAGGGCCATATAAAATATTGCAGGTATGTGAAGCTGAAACATGAGCAGAACATGTAGTGCACACATTTTAAATGAATTTATGTCCTAATTTTCAAGAATGGGGGGAAAATATACGTATAGTTCTGAAAATACTGAATTTCAGTTCATCCCACAGTGACTTCATCTTAATTATGGGTGGATCTGCTGGTTTCAGTGGTGATGTTGAGGAAAGCACAAAGTTACTGGAGAGTTTTCACATTTTTGTGTCCATTTCCTAGCAATAAAATGGCCCAAATTGCAAAGATATTCCATCTCGGGAGGCTTAACAGAGCATCCCAGGAAAAATGCTGAAGAATGGACATAGAATGAAACAATATTTATGGAATATCCATGTTTGAGTGACTGGTTTTGAGTAGCCATGCATTTTTTTCATTAATTTGGGTATGTGACCCCAGTTGGGTTTTTCATATAGGCAAGTGGCAAAAAAATTTTCCTTTTGTGAGTAATTTCACAAAATTCTGTATAATTGTTTTATAGGACGTCTGATGCTGCATTTGGAATTGTGGGCTTGAAGCAAGAAAAACCAGGGAGATTTTGACTGAATAATTCCTTCTGGGTTGCAACAGGAATTGCAAACCTTTTGTCCAAACACATTTTCCAATATAGGCAGGAGGGAGTCATGGCTGGGGAAATCAATCTAAGTTCTCTGTGTGTGTGTAATTGTGAATGTATTTGAAAAAGAGTTAATTGAATAATTGTTCTTCACATGAATCAAAATAGTGGAAAGGGAACTAAAGCTTCCTGAGAAATTGCACCTTCAAATATGATGATCCTTCAAAGAATTCTTATTGCAAACATTGTCTTAAAGCTTTTTTCAGGGGAGGAAGAGGAAGCAAAGTTGCTGAGGCTGTAAAAAGAAGCTGCTGGTCTCTGGAGGCCTGTTGGATGACAAAGGCACTATAGGATTCAAGCAATGCAATTCAGACCGTTACAAAAATCAAAATAAAGAACAAACTTTTAATTGTAAATGTAATTAACTACTGGAGCAAACCATTTCTAGGGAGGAGGCAGAGATGCTGTCATTTGTTGTCTTTACATTTACCCATTTTGTGCAGAGAGTAAGATTAAAGATTGTGATCACCTCTTCTGCTCTTGCAATCCATAAGTTCAGGCTTAATAACATTGGGACACTGTGAAGGTGACAGGAGATGCCTGCCAGGCTGTGGGCAAAGCAGGATTTGAAATGGTGAAACTTTAATAGAGGAAAAGCCTTTAAATGGAAGGCACATTAGAGCGTTTGTGGCAAAAAGGGAAACTGCAAAGTGTTTTAATTTAGTTTAAATGTTGCTGCCTCCGTGCATTTGAATTTATCTTGCAGATAGTTTTCACATGGAAATCACAGTTTTAAGTTTCAGTACCACAGGATGCAATGGAATGTTCTCTATGTTTCACTGGTAATTGGTAAGTGGCATTTAGAATGTGTTGCTAGTGAATTATTTATGGACTTTTGTGCCAAAACTGAGTTTTTAGGAATGGCATGATGCTGGCTGGTTGGGAATGATGCTGTTTTGTGAATAAACTTGTGAGATGCAGGTATTTTGCTGCTGGTTTTTTTCCCAGCTGGAAATGAAGCAGCTGGAAGGATTAATTAGGATTGAAGCAGATAAGGGGTTCTCTGCAGGAAGCACCTAACAGGCTTTCTTTTGGACACTGGGTGCTTTTCAAGTTCTTGATCAGAAGTAGATTTAAGCCCATAATTGCTCAGCTTTTGAGGAGTTTCTAGGCTTGAGATTTGCTGCATCTGGAGTGTTATGGTACAGCGATACTTTACCTCAGTTATTAGCACAGTCAGACTCTGTGTTTAGCACTGATTGCCAGAGGTTTTCATCTTTTTGAGTATGAGTACTGAAAAGTTGGGTTGCCCGTTGTGCATCATATAATATTGCTCATTATGCCACTGATGACAGTTAAGAGAGCAGAAACAGTGGGGTATAATTAAAGCTTTGCTTTGTTATTGCAGTTTGATTTGTGTGAAGCTTCTCTTTCACCCCAAGAAAGGCATCTCTCACCATGCTGGAGAAATCCTCCAGAGCTCTGATGTGTTTGTGTGAACACTTGGGTGAAAGGCTCTGCTCAGCAGAAGGCATCACACACTTCCAAAGTGGTTTTTTTTTTTTTAGTCTTTGACATCAATTTCCCCTGCCATAACCCCAAATTTAAATGGTGGAGTCACAGCTACCCCTATTTCTGTTCCCTGTGTGATCTTCTCTGCTAGGGATGCATCCCATAGATAATTTCCAGACTGCTTTTTGGAGCTGCCAAAAAGGTTTTCAGCCTCCTTACCCCGCTGCTGTCCACCCGGGAGAAAAGCAGGGCTTTTTCACTTGGCTTTTGGGAATATGCAGGCACTGTAGTGCAGACAGAGCTTTAACCCTGTAATTGCATGTGCCACAAGGTTGGGTCTTGTCTGTTTAATGTCCAGCACATAGGGCAAGGTTCTTTGGAAATGAGGATGTGTAAAGTCACCTGAGCTGTGGGTTCCATCCATAAAAAGGAACAAGGCATTGGAGAGCTTCCCCTGGCAGTGCAGAATGCCTGAAGGTGAACATCCCAGCTCCTAAATAAAATGAAGGGGCCTTCATGCCTAAAGGGATGGAGGAAAACCCATGAGTTGCCTGACAGTCCTAAATGTGATGAAAACCATTCACTGCAGGGGATATTACTGTAAATCTTTGTCTGCCTGACAGATTTACATCTGCTAGCTTCCATAAAATCCACTGTTAATGGCACAACACCTATTAAGCTGAGGTATTTCTAGGTATACTCTATCATCGTATTTTACTGGAGAGTTTGCATTATTCTCAGCATTTCAGTGCTTATATTAGGAGGCAACCCAGACTGAAAATAGAGTAACTTTCTCATGCTTCTCAAGGACAAGCTTTTGTTTCTGAGCAACCATTCAGGAATGGCAGGCAAAATATTGGAAAGAATAAGGCTGAAAAAATACTGTGCTCCGGAACAGATGAGATTTATTGAGACAAGTGTTTGGTTACTTGAAGGAGGCATTAATAAGGTGGCAGCCAGATTCTTATATTTCTTTAGTTGCTTTTCTGCCTTCTTTTCTGCTGTTTTGGGTGGTTTTTTGCATGTCCCAGTGGCAGTTGGAGAATTGAGAAGGTTTTCTATGGAGCACATTTACATCAAAGCAATGATAGCAGTGAAAGGGAACAAGAATCTCTGCTTCAACATAAGAACTCTAGGAGAAATAATTGAAAGTGACCTGGTAGAAGTCTCCTTCATTTCCCTTAGTTAATTGGGGTGTTTTAGGGCATTCTCATCATGAAGAGAAGCTGTGGCTTCAGTTTTGCCTGGAATTAGTGAAGGGAAAAGCAGAATTGAAACAGAGTTGAAGGAATAAAGTCAGTGTCCTGGAGGCTGCTTCCCTGGAACTTCCATGAGGAAATATCAGTGCTCCTGGAGGAGTGATGTGCCAGTCTCTCCCCTCAGAAGTTTCCAAGCACCATGAAATATAGAAGAGGTTTGGAAAAACTTTTTTGTCTCTTTAGTGCCAGACTTACTAAGCAGCATTTCTATCTGAAACTGCCAAGGTGCTCCTCGATTTTCTTGTTGGGCTAATCCTGCAACCTGTGCCACACAGCCAGAAAGCTGCATTGCACAGAAATGGATAAAAGACTCTCTAGTCTTTGAAGGGATAAAATATGCTATGGCCCCCCCACCTGCCTCCAGCCAACAAAAAACAACAAAACATGAGTTTTGTGGGAGTTTTTTTAATTTTTACAAGCACAGTTCAGTTATCCTTCCTGCAGAACCTGGAAAGAAACCCCATAAGAAAATGAGTGGATATTGAAGAGCAGCAACAGCAATTTGGGGCAAAAGGAATCTCATATTTAAAAAGCATGACAGCCCTTTCCCAGTACATTTCTCCAATATAAAAAGTAAATGTTATGTTTTCACAAAAACTGAAGTACAGAGACAACCTCCACAATAAAGTTTCACCTCTAGATTGAAAGGAAAAGCTCAGTGAGCATAAAAAAATGTGTGTTCTGCACCAAGAGAGGCTTAAAGGTCAGCACCAAGACGCGTGCAATAACAACTGAGGGATTCTCACCTCGGCGTAACCTGGCTGCTGCACAATTTAGGGTAAAAATCCCATCCCAGGGTGTAATGATGCAGCAGAGTGGGATTCTGCTGGAATCTGCTGGCCAAGGCAGTGCCGAAGAGTTGACACCAAAGATCAGGGGAGAGATTTGCCAAATCTGAATTGCTCACCTGCCAAAAGTGCATAAATCTGCACTTCTGGGAGCATATGGAGAGAGGGAGAGTATTCCATAGTGCCAGCTAATGGAAATGTGTGATGTGAAATGAGCTAACAGGGATGTCCCATGCACTGGGGCGCTTTATATTCTTCCCCTGGGGAATTTAAACATTCTTCAAAATTGCAAGTTTAATTTGTAGCCAATCCCTTGGAAAAGATTATTTGCTTCAGTCTTCTAATGAAGCACATCTAGACTCTGGGTGGAGGGGTGTGTGTGTTTTAAGGTTTCTTAATTTTAAAATCTGTTATTTATGGATTCCTCAATTCTGTGAGCTATTTCAAAGCCATTCACAAAAGGGCTATAGCAAATCAGGTTAGTTAGTTTGTTTTGGTTTTTTGTTTTTTTTTTTTTTTTTTTTTTTAAGAGAAATGATAAATATCCCTACTCAGATTCCATACCTTCAATGGCAAACTTACTTCTGGAAGTTTGAACATCAAAAAGCCATGATCATTGCTGACATTACCTCTGTTGTAACTGCTTTTAGAAGGGCTAGTAGTGCACAGAAAATGTCAATAGTCACCCATCCTAGTCCATGTAAAATTGCAGTGTTTGTGGGCCCTACTTTTGTGAGGGATCTGAGATCTGAAGAGCTGGAAGGGGAGGTTTATACAATTGCACTGATTATGCAGCAATTGAAGGGGAAATCACTGAGTTTTGTATTTTTCAACAGATTTTTCTTTTTTTTTCTGTGCCATTAGAGTGAAATGTGAGATGCCTAGAGATATTCCTTATTAGGTAATATTTAGCTTTTTTGCTGGCAGAAATGGATGTGCTCCACAGCCATGACATCATTATTTTGTTGTGATTCCACTGCTAACAATTGTGCTGAATTTTACAAGGAGGGAGGTCAAAGAATGGGAGGGAAACAACGTTTCCAGAATAGCTGAAGGGACAGTGGCAAAGTGGCACTTAGTCACCATCTCCTCAGTTGTTCACTAATCCACACCTCCCCTTTGCTTTCCATGCTCCCTTTGACATTTTTGTACAAACTGCCTATACTTTATGGTAGTTATAAAGCAAATTATTTGCATAGCAATGCACGTTTCTCCTGGTATCTGCTCCCCTTCTGCTTGCACAAGGAGAGCAAAAGACTGATTCTGTTCTGACCTTTCAATAAATTAACTTAGCTCACCTCTGTATGTTTGTCTTCCCTCTCACACATACCTGGTTACCTTTTCAATTACCTTCTTTACTATTCACATTTTTTTCCCTTAAATCCTTCTGAAGAAAGGATAGCTCAGAGAAAAACTTGTCCCAGCAGCTGTGGAGCTGGGCTTACCTGTTTGAATGTGAAATATTTGAAATATTTTCAGTCTGAGCTGCACCATCCTTAGGGAAATGGTAGAAATGCCTTCACTAGCAATTAACTGGGAAACAGGTGTCAGTAACTTCAATGCCAGGACTTATCTTCCTTCATGAAAGGAAGGGGAGAAACAAGGAGAAGGAAGATGAAATATGTGTAAAGAACAAAACAGAAAGAGAGGAAATCCTTTTTTTCCCCAGTATGTAAGGCATGCCATGTTTTATCTCTTTGTGCTGCACTGCTGCCAGCAAGAAGTTTATATTTTGAAAGAAGAAAACACTGCCTCTGTGAAGTAGAAAAAGCTTTGCATTTTTGTTTGTATTTATAGTCCTGTGTGGAATAGTTGAGGTCAGATTCTTTTTCCTAATGTATTTTTGATTTGTGCAATTTGCCCGATTTCTTTTCAGCACGAAGGAAAAGCTTGTAGCAATTAAAAGGCAAATACAATTTGTCCTTTCAGGAAGAATTGCCAGCACCAGTAGCAGGGAGTTCTAGTGGATTGTGCTGTCAAAGGACTCAGCAAATCTGGGATTTAGTGCTTATGCTGCAACAGATTTCTCTGTGACCTTGAACAGGTCATTCAGTTTGTGTGCTTCAGATCCCCACTTGTCAAACAGGGATAATGGTGTTTGCCTCTGCACAAGGTTGCTGTGAGGATAAATGCAATTAAATCATGCAGGATGCCTGGCTGCTATTGAAGTGATGCCACCAAAGGAAGGCAATGGAATTAAACTGGGGATTAATTCTTCTCACAGTTACATATGTTTAAATTGATAGTTGCCTTGCTGAATTTGTTAAGATTAATAGTGCATGGCAGAAAATCAACAAGACTTGCTTGCCCCAAAACTTGTGGGAGGCAAACAGCCTTGTCTGTCCCTCCTCTGTTTAACCTCAGATGTGATGCTGCTCTTGTACCCTCAGGAGCTGGGATGGCTCTGCACTGTGCAGAGGAGGAAAATGGGCAGAATGAACTGCAGCGTTCTTCAGCTGTCTTTTCATTTCCTCCTCTTTCCCCCTGCCCCAAGGCCATGGCAGCCACAAATTGCCACAGTTTGGTGGAACTTGCCCATTGCTCTCTGACAGGACAATGTTGTATCAGTGTTGATACTGATAGACCAATTTGCTGCCTTTAAGGAAAAGCATTCTCTAGTGGGACACACCATTTATTCCCACTATGGAATTGTTTATTTTCATAGTGTGGAAAATTTCAAGATTTATTTGCAGAGTTGGAATCCCTCAGGTATACTATAATTACAAGAACATATAAATATATTTATTCCACACTATCAGCATCTTGGCATGACAAATCTTATTTCCTTGACTGTGAAAATAAATGCTCTAGAAGAGAAATAAATCATTAATTTCTGCTCATGACTCAAGAGTTAAAACACACAGGATATTGGCCTAAAAAGCAATTGATCCACTTTCCTTTGACACTCCAATGCAGTGGGAGATTTTGAAAGATATTTCACAGAAATATCTGATTTTGCAGAATCAGTCTTTGAAGAAGGGTGGAGATAATACTTTTATGACAGTTTGGGATTCTAGGCAAAAAGGTACCTGCTGAAGCAATGTTTTATGTTTTTAATTGATCCCTTTGGTTAATATGTGAGATCTGGGTTTTCCCAGCTGAAGCTCAGAAATGGTAGAACTCTGTTACAAGGTGTGGGGGGTTTTTGTTTGGTTTGGTTTTCCTATTTTGCATTTTAAATTGTCCAGACAGTCAAGTGAAGGCATGTAGAAGGTTCTGCTGTCCTTGCACAGCATTGATTCCTCCAACCACAACCCAATGTTGTCTAATCAGTTCTGACAAAATAGAAGTGAATATGACACCAGTGTTAACACTGAATTGATTCATATTTTGGGGCAGACTTTTGCCTGTCTTTGGGAAAGCTGGGATTCACCTTGGTCAAAGTTGTGTCTCCTCTTTGTGCATCTTTCTACCTTCAACATGAAACCTGATTTATCTCCAGAGATTTTGTTTGGAACGGGGGTTTTCTTTCCAAAGGTGCTGTGAATTCCCAGGTGTGGCTCTGATCTTGCTTGGGAGTCTTTTACCACATAAAATACACACAGACTGAATTGGTAGGTTTATACATTTTAAGTCTTCCCAAATCAACTTTTTTTTTTATTTACCAACTGAAGTCATAGAACTCTCACAGATTGCTTTGAGCCCAGGAACTGCGGCTGAATTAGGTGATCTTTAAAGAGAAGCAAACAAACAAACAACAACAAAAAAACTCCACAACAAAAGATTACAGAACTTAAAACCTTGAAAAACAACCTAATATTGATTTAAGGATTTGCAAAGAAAGAGAAGCTGCTTTAAACAGTAATTTGTTGTGATTGATTGAGCTTGCAGCTTGAGATTTGGGTCTTATTTCTTATCTGCATTTATCTGTGTTTGAGCTCAAAGCCTTGGACATGGTTCATCCTTGTGTGTTTTAGACTGAAGAGGGCCCTGATCTGAGATTAGGTAACAGGAACACAAAAGTTACTATGATCATCTCTGCCCCCCACTTCCTCCTTGGAAAGCAAAATCAATTCCATTAACCTATCCCCATCTTCTTAAAGAATGTTTCTTTTTGTGTCTCTCTGAACCTCTTTCAATTGTTTCTCATCCTCCTGGGAGACTCACTGCCAGCTGACCAATATCTACAATTATACAGGAAACACGGCATCAAGTATAGAATGAAAATATCAATAATAGTTTAGTGCAGGTAACTCTAAGAGGTCAATTTAGTTGTAGGTAGGCTGAGCAGTGTACCCGGGTGAAGTGAGGACTGATCTGTCTGTTCCTAGTAAGTTTTGTGGCATTTAGGAAGCATTTGATGGCAGTAATTCAGCTTTAAATGCATATTAAATAGGTATTACAACCTGGCAACAGGACTGATGCAAGAGCAGATGCCTGTTCAATTTTCAGCAGTATGATTTCTCATTGCCCAGCTGAGGTTTTACATCTATTTAGATACAACAGAAAATTAATTGCTGAACATCACTGTTTCTTACCAGTGTAAGGCCACTCTATTATTATTATTATTGGCAGTAGTAATAGTATCCTGTTCAGCAAAATTTTGCAATCCATTTCTTGTTTTCAAAGGATCATTTGATTAAAGCATTTGCTTAAATCTCACTGATTTCAGAAATTCCAGCAGAATCCCAACATTTGGTAAATGTTCTCAGAGAGAACACTTCCAGAAATCAATTTTTGAGCGTACATTTGTATTTTTTTTTTTTTTTTTGCATACCACAGCCCCAAATTACCTGCTGATGTAAATGAGAAAAATGTTAGGTTAAGCCCACTCATACCAGCAGGAAATCTGGTCTGGGATTTGCTGTGATGGGCAAAAATACGTGTATGTACTGGAGTTCATTTTACAAAGCTGGCCCAGCATTGCTGCCCAGAGGTAGGAAAGCATAAATACCACAGCAGGGATAGGGATGAAACGTTATTTGACCATGCTTGTTCTTGCAAAAAAATCCTGCAGAGGAAAGAACATAAATTGAACAAATCTATATATTTTGATACAGTGTACTTATTTTAGGAGGCAGAATAATCACACAGCTAATTTTGAGTTTTGCATGTTAGGTAGCAAACACCACTGCTCAATACCTTTAGTCAACAGATAAAACTGTTTGCTTCTCTTTTTCCTCATGTATTTTCAAGATGTTGTGCAAATAACGAGGATCATCTTGTGATTATGTCACAGCACAAAAGCACACCCAAATTTACTAGAATCAGTATTTGGGAAATTCTGTTTGCCTAGTTCTGAAAACCAATGTTACTATTTGAACAGAAGTGTAGTTTTTAAAAATATATAATGTGTCATAAGGTGGGGACTTCAACTTTGTGATTTTTTTTTTACACAATTAGAATTAGATATACTGTTTACATATCTAGTTTTCCAGATTTGCAGCTTTGGCTTTAATATTAGTTCTTTTTTGTTTGTTGTTTTGAGTTTATTTCTTCAAAATACATGCCAGCAAGCAGGGATTTTCTTTCTGGCTCATCTGCTGATAAGCACATGGAACTATTTCCAGTATAAAGAACCTGCACAAACAGTAGTTCCATGATAGCCAGGTGATTGTAATATCAGCTGCAAATACTCACAAGCAAGACATTTGCTGGATGCCTGTTCAGGAGATCCATTGTACCAGATTTTGGCCAGTGTCCTGGAAATTTGTGCTCTATCCATTTCAAACCTCAGCTAATGCAGGCTGTGTCTGCTGCATGCAGAGAAGAGAAATGCTCCTGCCTGCAGTAGCATTTAATTTTTTCCTTATACATTGTAAAGTTTTATGGAGCAGAGCTTTAACACAGGAGTGAGAGCACAGCCCATCGGTGCTGCTGTAATTATTCAATGGAGTTTGGGCATGATTCAGGAGGTAATGGGCTGTGGCACCTCAGCTCCACTTTTGGGATTTTGTTGCTCTTCCCAGCTTGCTGATGGCTGCTTGGTGGTGTGCACAGCTTTGGGGAAGCCAGGGGAGGAAACAAACTCTCCAAACTTCAGTGTTCTGGTGAATAGGGGAGGTCTTCACCCATCCTCCTTCACCCTCCCCACTCGGTGAGGTTCCAGTTCTCAGATTTAAAGCAGGCTCTGTCTCACAGAGCGGAGGTGTGAGAAAGCCCATCTTCTTCCTGTGATTAATGCTAATAGGATTTGTGGCCATAAAACACCATGCAGGGAGCTGAGAATCTGTGCCAACATGATTTTTTTACTCTTCTCTTGCTTTATATATTACCTTTCATAATCAGATAACAGAATTCATTCTGCACACTTGAAATAATCGACACCAGCAGGGGGTAAGAAGGTGTCTTCATCAAATTAAAGTCATTTACTGACACATGTAACCCTCTCTCTGCACCATGAAATGTGTTAATGATGCAGAGTCTGTCAGCCCTGGGCCATCAGCTGAAATCAGGCCCAAGATGGCAAAGTTCAACACTCTTTGCTCTCTCTTGGTTGTACAGGGTGTGGTGTGGAAGTAAATTTTCAAATCTGTCCCAGTGCCCGTTGGAGTGTGTGCTTTTGTGGTAAGGGCATCAGGCTGGTTTGCTTCCTGCACATGCTGTCTTAATTGAAATGACAAGTTTACAGTCTGATCCCAAAGCCAGGGAGATCCCTTGAAGGATGATCTCTTTCAGTGGGCTTTCCGTGCATTTCTTACCAGTGTTTTATTCTAAGTGACCTTGTGAGTTGTATCCAGAGGGTGACTCGGTGCTGATGTTGGGATAACTATTCATATTTTTCTTTAAAAAAACCTGAGGCAGTTGATGTGGAGATTATACCATCCTCAAATCCCTGCTCTACTGTTGGCAAGTATAAAACTTTTGTTGACTGCTCTAGGGTTTTCTTGGTTTTTGGGTTTTATTTTTCCTTTACTAACAAGATACCCTTGAAACAAAATATTATTCAAGAATATTCAGAAAGTTGAATCTGCTGTAGGCATATGTTCAATTAAAAGTAATTTATAATTTCTGGCTAGAAAACTAGGAATTTCCAACCAATTTGTTGTCATTTCATAAGTTCCTACCTACCTTGAACTATCCTTAAATTGTCTTTATGTGCAGGAAAGTAAATTGAAGCTAACAAATATCCTAGAGCCTTGTCATTTCAAAGCCTGGTCTTCCATGTCAGTTGTGATGTGCTGCCATTATTCAAAAGTCAGATTAGGCAATCATCTTAATAAAATGTGAATAAGATGAATGCAGAAATATCAGGTGCTGCTGGAGCATACTTCACTAAGCAAAGTATTTGCAGTTACTATTAAGTAGGACATAAGTCAACAGAGTACCTGAACAGAAGGTGTTGTATGTTGTTGTTCCAAGAAAATTTGGAATAATTGCCTTTATTATTAAAATGGATGGCTTTTTCTATATCTGAGTGCTCCCTTCTCCTCAGCCTTTCTGCCTCCCTTTAGTAAATGCCATCTAATTTATAGTGGGATATCAAATTACTTGGCCATCCAGGATATATTTGCTGTGAAGAGGTGTAAGTGATAGTAAAGGAGGAGGAAACTTGCCCTGTGGGTTTTTTTTCTTTTTTTTGGCTCTTTTCTTTTCTTTCTTTTCCCTTCTTTTCTTTCTTTTCCCTTCTTTCTTTTCCCTTGACATGTACTTCTTTCTAGATATAGCCCATAACTGAGTGGGAGGGGCTGAGTGAATCTCTAAGATTTCCATTTTATTCCTCCTTGGGAAGTAAAAGCACATTAAATAACACTTCCAGACCAAATTTATTGTTCCCTTACAACTGTTAGTGACTATTGTGGTGATGTGAGGTAGTCACAAATCCAGCAGCTGCCACCCTCAGAGGGACTGTGATTCCTGGCTTCTGGCCCGAAACTTAGTTTTCAACCTTAAGGAGGTGAATGTCTACAGTCTCATATTTCCTTGTGTTCTGGTGGGATTTTAAAGCATGATGTGGTATCTCACAGGTTGATGCCTTAAGGAGCTGGAGCAGAGTTTAGATGGAGTTCAGAGGAATAAAGTGGATATTTATTGAAGTGCCTTCAAAGGCCATACCCCGGCAGGACCGGAGCCACAGCCGTGGCTCTGCCCGGATGGCTCCAAGATGGAAGCAAAAGAGGGCTTGGTCATGAGAGTATTTCAAGGGAAATACAGGTTGGATATTAGGAAAAAGTTTTTCATGGAAAGAGTGATAAAGTTCTGGAATGGTCTGCCTGGGGAGATGGTGGAGTCACCATCCCTGGATGTGTTTAAAAAAAGCCTGGATGTGGCACTTAGTGCCAGGGTTTAGTTGAGGTGTTGGGGCTGGGTTGGACTCCATGATCTTGAAGGTCTCTTCCAATATTGTGATTCTGAGATCTCACATTTTTATAAGTTTTAGTCCATTTTCATACAGGAGCCAACTGTCCAATGAATAGCTTTAAATGATGAAGTTTCATCCTCCTTGCTTGCTTCCCACTCTCCTCTTTTCAAGTTGTTTATGCTTTGGGCCTGAAGTTTGAAGAGCTTGTCCTTGAGTCTCCAGCTAGAACAGGATGGTTTTGTCTCCAGCACCCTGTGAAAAGATCCCAGTAATTCTTAATGTAAAGCTAGAAGCTGCACACCGAAACAGAACAGAAAAACTTAAAACCCTAAGGTATCAGGTGCACAGAACCCTCGAGTGAGGAGTTCTGCCACCCTGGCTTGGCTAACAGGCACAGAAAGCAAGACAGCCCTTAGAACACCTCCCAGAGCAGAGTGTGTTTCGTGGGTGTCTGGCAGGGAGTGAAGCCCCAGTTCTCTGCACCTTCCAGCCAGGGAAGGTGTCTTCTGTATCAAATCCATCTCCACAATGACAGTAGGCATGCAGAAAACTGCCTGCTTCGTGTCTGTTTTGTTCAGAGATGCTGTTCTCTGAAGGAAAAGGAATTTTTCTCTCCCTTTCTCTATTTTTAGTTGAAAATGGATGTTAAAAGGTGTGTTGACTCCACTTTTCTGTCCATTTTCCTTAGGCACATTGCTTTTAACTTCAGTAAAATTCCTGGAAATGCAGCCTGTCAGTGTGACTCGTTACTTGTATTTTAAAGGACAGAGAAAAATCCAACCCTGGCTCACACTGACTTAAGTCTTTTGTTAATCTGAGGTGTGCAAGGCTTACAAAGAAAAGGCTTTGTTTTCATTTCTTCTATCTAGGAATCTCTATTGCCTTTACTTGCCTGTTTTTGTTTCTTTTTTTTTAATGTCAATGAAAAATAGCATCTAAGAGGTACCAAAATACTGCATATTTGTCCTGCTCTAGGTGACATTAGCTGACTTGTGCTTGTTTTTTTGGTTTTGAGGTTTTTTTCTGTTTCTTTTGGGGTGTTTGTTTGGTTTTTTAATGTCAGGTGAAACATTACCAACATACTAATTGTCTTCTCTCCATGATTTCAAATTTATGAAACACAAAGTAAAATATCCTACTATAAAATGTGCCTAAACTACAGCTGAGTAGTGCTGAGGGTGCTGCTTCACCCACTATAAAAAGAAAAGGAAAGCTCAGAAAAGTTTTTAGATTTACTTCATGAGAGCAAAGAAAAAACATCCTTATACTCATTTCCCCTATGTTTCACCTTTTCCATCACTTTTCCTATCAAAGTCTGAACTTTGTGATTAAACAAAACACGTGTATTAAACCAGTTACCTCATTTTTAAAAGATTTAGAACAAGTTTCAATTGCAATTATACCCAGTTGCACTTAAAGAGTTTTCCTGTAGAATGGTTTTTATTTATTGCCAGAAATTCAGTGTTACTCAAGGTTTTAATATGAGACTAATGGTTGACTGGCCCAAGTAAAAACAATTTGCTCATTTTGACTCTTGGGTCCTGGAAGGGGGAAGCTCCCTTCCCTCTCTCCCCCATGTTTAGGGCAGGTGGATCATCTTCTGTTACAGACACTCAGCTTTAGGATTCTTCTGAAAAAATTGTTGAGGGGGGAAAAAAGGATTCTGAGGCCAGAACAGCTTTTCAGATTTATCTCTGGATTTGCTGAGAAGTTGCTGGTCTTTCTAACATTAATGTTTGGGAGCCTTATTTCAGATAATAGAAGAAATGTGGAGCACAATATTCAGAGTGCATTGGGGTAGGTCAGTGAGTACAATAACACTGCTCTGTAATCCTGCCAGGAATCAGCAGCAGATTTGTCCCTTAGCCACAGTGCCTGTCACTGATAGTGCTGCCCTCTCCCTTCCTTTGCAGCCTCCTGCTCTCCGTTCACCTCACATGAGGCAGCCACAGCCCTGACAATGAGAAATACATTGCCATGTGTCACCTCTGAGGTCTGGTCACTAAATATGTTAAACAGCTCACACAGAACGAGCAGGGGGTTGAAATGTAAATTTTCCCTTAGAATTTGATTTTTATTCTTTTTTTTTTTTTTTTTTTCTTTTAAATCTCCAAAGTTCTTCCAATCTCTCTAAACTCAAGGGTGTCTCTTGACTTGAGATACTTTATTCATAGCTTTGTGCAGCAGTGTAACTCAGTGTCGCTCAGCTCCTGGAATGGGTTCAGCAGGTAGACAATAAAAGGGCTGGAGGAATTCCCCTGCTGGCCTTGTTAAGCACAGGGGAGAGATGAATTTGAGGTACATTTATGGACATTTTAGGGAAGATAAAACCACAATTCACAGTAGTGCATGGTGCAGAGATGGGTTCAGCTTGAAACAAGGGGTTCAGACAGGATATAAGGAGAAAAATTTTCCCCATGAAGGCAAAGAGCAGGTGCCCAAAGCAGTTCTGCAGTCTCCAGCACGGGAATATTTCAGGATGAAAATTATTAAAGTTCTGAACAGCCTGATCTGACCATATGGCTGCCCTTGGCCTCAGTGGGAGATTGAATTAGAGATATCCAGTCTGAATTATCCTATAAATCACTTTTTGCTAATGGAAAATAGAAGTAAATTTATGCAGTCAACCTTGATTAATAGAAGGAGATCAATTATAGAAGGAATTAATTGATGGATGTCAAATAAGAGATAAAGCTTTATTGTTTAAATTGCTTTTTCTGGCAATATTTGGAGAGTTCACAACTGCAACAAGCAATTACAATGATGTTGAAACAGAATAAACTTTGTGGGAAGTGTTTGCTTGAAAGGCTAGGTAAAATCTTCCTTGGTCTGTGGTGCCTGCAAATATTCTGTGTCGTTTATGACCTTTCCCACAGTGCTTCTGCTTTCACCTCCTGCACTTCTCTGTGTGCCTTTGACACTTGAGGAATGGAACTTGCTTGTTTGAACTTAATTCAGTCTCTGTGGAGTGCAAGTGATGAAATGTTACAGAAGGGCAGCAGTACAACAGTAGATGGCACAACAGTTTGACAGACTTTCACCTCTCAGGACCTTCCTCCCCAAAGATTCTTTTTTTATTTTTAATTGCTAACAAGACTTATTTTAAATTGTATTAATCAAGACTAGAGGAGAAATATGTTAGTCTCATGTAATCCTCTTTCCACTTTCTATAGCAGAGATGAGGGGAGGAGTGCTGACTGAATAATGGATGCTTTAGACCAGGATTCAATTTGTAGATAAAACTTTTTCAAGCTGGAAAATGCTTCAAAAGTTGTGTTCTCCTTGAATCCTGGCCTCCTTCTGCTTAACTGGTCAAGCTGTAGGAGAGCAGTGCTAGTAACTCAGTATGAGTAAGTTATAACTTAATTTAATTTTAATTACTAATCAATACAGCTTTTACTACTGCTTAGAAAATCTACTGGATCATGTGCCATTAAAGGTTGCTAATGACTCTTAACTCTTCAAAAAGAAAAAAAAATGATCTGTGCAAAAGTGTATTCAATATTCAAAATAAACTATGGGAGCAACCTTTGTTATAGACAGCTGTGTGTTATTTCCCATGAAAGTAATCCCTTGCTCAAATGTACCAAGGCATGTGGCTTAAAGGCTGACCAATATATTCATTATTGGGAGCATGGACCTTTGAATTTAGATACAAACTCTCATTTGGATTGCTGATATAGAATATGTTTTTGGTTAAACTCCATAATAAAAAAATTGACACATACAGATGAGAGAGGAGATGCCAATAACAGTTTATTTGGTGCACATATTTAATGCAGTCAATCAAAACATATTTAACCTTTATAAGCACTTTGGTTTTTTTTTTGGTTTTTTTTGCCTCTCAATCTGAATTAATCCAAAAAGAGTGTTTGGGAGAAATGATTCCATATCAATGTTTTCTGGAGGGTTTAACAACAGTTGTGCTCAACAAGAGGGAGCAGAATATTTTACTGTTTTTGTTTAATGGTGACCTCATTCAGGCCTGAGATTTTTAAGTGTTCCTACATAAAAAAATGTTAAAAACAGGACAAAAGAAGGTAAAACTATTAGCAAGTTTTCAGGCTGCCTCTCTAAACACCTTTAAGAAGAGAATTGGTTTAATCAGTTGTGCCTCACATAATGTGCATCATTGAATGATTTCGTGGAATCAGCCTTGCAAGGGAAGGGTGAGAGAGATCAGTTTAATTTTGCTGAATTATCCTCTTACAAAAATTACAAAAAAGGAGAGGTGGAGTGGATCAAGAGCTGCTGTAAATCTGTGCTTGCTTTTAAGTGGCTGGAGTTGCGGCACTGCAGTTATAATTCTCAAGCTAATTTTTGCTCACAAAATCAATTTCAGTATAGTGGCTGCTGTGTTTCTATGTGAAAATAAGATCATTTTAGTGCCTTGTAGGTGTTTTCAGAGAAACCATGTAAACTAACTCCTTTCCCTTTCCCATCTAGATTTCTCCCCCCTTTTTCTACCTGTGGATGCTTTCTGAGATGTGCACATGGAAGCTGTTCTGCACCCTTAGATTGATGGATTTGTGTCTCATTTGTAAATAATGCCTTCCCTTTCTGAGGGTAACTCAGCGGCACAAAGACACCAAGTTTCTCTAAATGAAAGGAAATAAACTCAAACCCTATAAAATCTGGTATATGCACATGGGAAATGTACAGGTCTCTGTTGTGTAAAAACAATAATGTTACCAAGAGTGCTAAGAATTAACACTGATGTTAAAAAGGCTTTTATGTGCCATGTGCAATGTGTTCACTGTATTTTAGATTGTGACCTTATTCTGGGTTTTATAGATCCCACTGTTGTCTTATTTTTAGATTTTCAGAGGACTGAGTTCTTTGGTTTATTTTTTTACTCTCTTCAGAGTGTGATAGGCACGTTTTTTTCAGTGCCCTCTTTTCTTTTATTCCCAACACTGTAATTTTTTGTTTTACACTACACACAGAGTAGCTGCTAATTTCAATACTTCACCTCAGATGTCTGTCATGTAGCAGTAATTTGTTTTGTAGGGGTGGAAGCTGAGCTGGAGGAAGATATGACACGCTGACACCATTTGGTTTGATCCCTGCAGGGCTGTGTGATGGAAGGACACGCAGCCTGCTCGGACTGGAGGAGTGCCAGGAGCAGAACATCCTTTCCTTAGATCTTTTGGCAGAGGGAAGAGTTAGATAACAGCCCTGGTTCAAGCACTTGATTTATTTTTGTTTGAGATGGGATTTGTTTTGCATAATCACTGATGTTATTTGAAATCTGCCAAAGACATCAAATTTTATGAGCTGTTAGCTTTAAGGTCAGTACTTGTGCATTGCATATATGAACTTGGAAACAGCTTGACTGGATTTTTGACTCTGGGCCCCTTGCTTTGTCTGGTGTTTACAGACATAGGTTAAGATATTTGGTCTGTAAAGCCTTCCCAAGCGAAATGAGTAAACTGCATCCCTGTAAAACCTTAAAAATTCACTTGGCAGAGCATCTTCTGTCCAGGTCTTTCAGAGGAAAGACTGTTTAGGATGTCTTGCCAGCCAGGCTGGGATTTCTTTGGGATGCTAAGCATGCCTTACAGAGCTTGCCTTTGAGCCACAGGTGTTTGGTATGTGGCAGGGCAGAGCCAGAGGGATTTCTGAGCTTGCTGCTGCTGGGAATTATTTTCATAATCCCTACTTTTTAAGTAGGGGGGAATTTACAGCCTGGTTGAGGTAGGGGAAGATGTGGACGATGACTCTGGAAGGGCATGGGGTGCCAAGGGGGTGATAAAAGGCAACTTGTGAGCGTGGCTGAGTGCTTCTCTTGCCGGTGATACCTGGGAGTCCTTCACTTCTGAACAGCACCAAGCCCTCACTAAAACAGAAAGTGCCATCTCCAGACTGATTCTCGATATATAATTCTCAGCTTCTCACTTAATTAAATGTTGTTAATAAATCAGTTACCCCCTTGGATCCTAGTGTGATTTTAGTCACATGAGCTGAACAGTTTTTTCCTTTGCAGCAGCCACTTTCATTTTGATCTCTGCATTTTTACAGTGATAGGATTCCAAACTGCTCAGTGCTTTTTGATGGCTCTATTTACAGTTTTATACAGTGAACTTTCCCAAAACAGTCAGAGGATGCTTGATTTTGGAAGATGAACTAGACTATTGAGCTTTTAGTGATAGGAAAAATTGCACTGAATAGGAACAGTAGGTGTCTGCAAACAAATCCACTTTTTTCCCCCATTTTGCTCTCATGGGAGGAGATCTTTCTTTCAGTTCAATTTCCTAAAGTCATAGAACGTCCCGAGTTGGAAGGGACCCACAAGGATCATCAAAGTCCAACTCCTGGCCTTGCATTGAGATATTTTCTTAACTTTAAACTGCATTTCAGAATGAACAAATTTATTCACAAAAATGTCTCCAAACTCCCCACTGGGGAATTTTGGAAAGGTGAGTTTGCTGTGAGGTTTTTTTGCATGCTGTTTTTAACTTTGTTACTCTAAATTTTGTGTGCAGTCTGGCACTGCTGATGTAAACTAAAATTATGGCCCCATTCAGTTAAAGGCTGTAAGTTTTAGACTTGACTGAAATAAAAAGGTTTATGCAGGACTGTTGGAGGAATGGGTTCTCTTTCATGTTTTCGTAGGGATACTCCTTTGTGTACTCAAATCAGTTCTTCAGTAAGTCATGATTTGCCTAAAATTTGGAGTAGTGTTTAGGTATTCACAGCAGGTATAAAATTAGCACAATAAATCTATTCCCAAGTGAAGAATAGAGCAACTTCCTGTTGATCAAAATAACTTTTCTGATTTTTTCCATCTGAGCTAAGTGACTGCCATAAATGTTATCCACAGAGAGTAATACATAGTTCTACTTCTATGCTTTCCTGTCTTTAGTAGATAAAATCAAAGATTTGCTGAATTTTAATTGTGTTTTTCTTAAAGATTTGAAAATCACAATGCCAGTGGTGAGCCTCAGATTTGTTACTGTCATGACTTCTGATTTTCAGGCTTTGAGGGCTGAAAACATTTTCATGCTGAAACAGAGATTCCTCCATGATCTGTACATGAGGAGAAAAAAAAAATACTGAATTTTGTGGGGCTTTCACTGAACACCTGAGTTGGAAGTGTTCTGTTCAGTGTTCAGCATCTGTGCCAGCCTATTTAGCCTCAGGGTGGAACACACTCTTTCAAAAAGGGCACAGGGCTTGCAGTTAATGCCTTGTGGCCAGCTGTCTGCCCTGCTGTGCTCCCTGGCTTTGATCTCTCTCTTCCACTTGTGTCACGAAGAAAAATCCCAGTGACTTGGCGTTTTGAGATCAACCCCCTTATGTGGACCTCTTCCTTATTCTTGTGCAGAATTCAGCTGGAAGAGATGGGCGTCCTGAGCCACTTAAAAATTTGAAAAGCATTTTTGTGGGGGTTTCTTTGAGTGGAGTTTGTTTGCTCATTGATTGTCTGGGTTTTTTTTTTTTTTATTCCAAAAGCTATAGGTAAGCAGGAATTTTTGGATTCAAATCAAAAGGGGATTGGTTTCCCTTCTGAGAGTGGATTACAAGAGGTCCTCTCTGAATGTACAAAGAATCATCCCTGGTTGTAGGATGGGCAAAACTGAAGCACAGGCCACTACTCTGAAATTAGGAGGTTTCATGCAAGCCTTTGTGAAATGTCCCAGGGCAAACAGTCCATGCTGGTGTGATGGTACATAAATCTGCATTTGGGTATGCAAACCATCAGTGATGGCAGGAATGATACATTAAAGGAATTATTTTTCTATATTAATCAATCCTGATTCAGTCCAAGTAATGGTAAGAGAAAAGTTTTACCAGTGTAAAATTGTTTGTTCAGTAACACTTTAACTGTGTGAAAAGATGCTTCCTGGCAGTATTTATATTTCTTTCTGTACCTTGAAGGATTCCTTTAAAATCCTTCTAAAAATTCTTTGGGTTTTTTGGGGATTGTTTTGGTGGTTTTGGTTTGTTTTTTGTTTGTTTGGTTTGGTGGTTTTGTTTGTTTTGTTTTGTTTGCTTTTTGTGGGTTTTGGTTTTTTTTGGGGGGGTGTTGAGATAATATAATAAAATATCTTAATTCTTGAGATAACATAATAAAATATCTTAATTTTTGAGATAACATAACAAAATGTTTTCATTCTTGTGTTAATTAAATCACTGTCCAGTGGTTCTGCATGGCAATGAAGCCAAATCCTTATGTCATGACTTCCAAATGTCAGTGCCTGCTGCTCTGGCTTGTAGAGACAAACAGTCTCTTGATACACTAAAATCCTGCTGGGGTGCAGTGAACTTTGCTGTTGTAAGTTGAAAAGGTTTTATATTTGCATGGAAAGATATTTATAAGATGTCCTATTCCAAAGGTGTTCAGAGACTAAAATTGCAAAGGAATAAACTGGACCAAAGTCCTTCATTGACCTCTCTAGTGATGAGGATGAATGTGCTCTGTGAGCTACACATAATATGCAGAAAAATCCCATTTATAGAAAGGGAATGACTGGGTTCAATTGACCTTCTATCCTGGCGTGTGGGTGGCATCAAAGTACACAGTATTGCATTTTTTAATTTCATCTGTAAATTAATTAAGGAGCTGAAAACATTGCAAAAGAAGCTTTAAGAATGTAGGTGATAATGGATAATTGGAAGAAAAAATGTAAATATAAGATGCCCAAGAGTTTTGACTGCACAGCATGCACTGGGGTTGTCTGTGCAGTTTGCCAGGGATGCCCATTCCCTCTGGTGTCCCTGACTGTGTCCTGGTGCCACCTACACTTAAAAAGGCTCTTGCCTTGTCTAACGCAAGAGGAGGTGCACTGCCCGAACCTGCAGGGGTGTTTTAATTCCTGAGCCAAGCTGCTGCTTGGTTTTGGCTGTGGAGCTTCTTTTGGCTGTGGCGTATGGGGTGTTTCAGTCATGGTTAACAGGGTTTGCATTTTCCACCATTCCCTATTTCCTCACATTCTCATCTCTCTGCTCAGTTACTCTGCCCTCCTCCATGCATCCTGCTTGGAAGTATTTTTGTGATTTGTCCCAATCCTTCCCTTTCCCCAAATATTACTGCAGGCTGCCAACAAGCAGCACTCTGCCAAATGAGCTAGCTGCAAAGGAAAGCATATGGAAAACCTCGTGGAAACAGAGGGAATAATCTGAAGACCACAGCTTTAACAACAGTACCAACAACATGCAGCACTAGAAAGGAGCTGTTTTCACTGGGGAGTGATCAGCTTTGGCTCTAGTGCTAGGAAATAAATGAAATTCTCTGAGCAGTGACCAGGGTCTGAGCATGCAGGTGTCCTGTTTTGCTGCTTTGTTTAGCTGAACTCAGCAAAATGCCTGCCTGTGGTTCACAAATCTGCAAGCTTAGTGCACTACACACTGAAGGAATTGGAAGAATTTCTAAATCCTTCTAAAACTGCAGCCCTCTCTAATTAACAGTGTGTTTTAGAAAATTATACTTGGAGTAGTCAGCTTGAGATAGAACCCAGATCATGGTAAAGGCAGGAGTTAGAAAACTTAAAAGACTTGTCCAAAGTACTTATTGCCATATTTATTCTTTTTAGATGGGAAAAAAGAAATACCTAGCTCATGGCAATCCCAGTTTTAGAAAATCATGCAGTCTGCAAGGTGTTTAAATCAAAATCAATCTTTGTCCTCAAACTTGGTGAGTTTCAGATTTATTTCCCACTTTCCTCCTTCTTCAACTGACATGGTCATTTAAAGACACACAGAAAGTGATGAAAATGGGATTCATTACAGCTGAGTGTTAGCTAGGTTTTATTGATTTTTTTTTTTTCATCTGTCAGACTGTTTTCTTTTGTTTCACTTTTTGATGGAAACAAAGATGACCCTGATGTGACTTTTACATGCCAGCTTCAAACATGTCTTTTCCATGGCTGCATTGATATAAAGCCTTGCATATAGTTTTCTATGCCTCTGTTATTTAATTAAAAGCTGATAAACCAGAAATAGGATTTCCAAGGTTATCTCTTGTTTAAAAGTTAGGAAAATCTCTGGGAAACACTATTACAGGTACTCTGCAAGGTCAATTTACTGGAAAGGCTCAATGGTCATTGTTTTGCAAAGAATCTATTCATACTTTTTTCTTCTTATGTTGATAAACATGGTAGAAATAGCCCCAATTTACAATGCTTTTTTTTATAATGGAGAGTGATGTAGCAGTGTTGGAGTCTATAGCTCATCAATTGATGGGTAATCAATGAACATCTTGTAGCTAAGTTTATCTAGATTTGCTGCACAAGGTCCTAATTTTTCATAAAATAAACATTTTAATGCCTAAGATTTTTGTGAGATCCATCCTGAGCTAGAAATTTGGGACCTCTCAGCATCTTTCCTGTAGTTTGTGTAACACCTCTATTTTACTTTGGAACTTCAATTTATAAAGGACTTGTCTCTGAATTGACCAAATTAAAAGTTACTAAGGAATTAATGCTTTAGCAAATTATGCATTTGAAATGAAGCCCAAATGAATTTACAGCTTAGTCCTTCTTTAGCCATGATTTTAGATGGGAGGTAATGCACTAAATCGAAGTGGAAATCATGAGACTGCTCCTAAACTTTGTACCTGCAGAAATTCAATTGATTGGGGGTGTGGAGAGTGGAAAAATGGTGTCAAAAGGGAACAGAAGAAAATGTCTAATGTGCCAGTGATGATGGGAACATGTAGCAGCTCAAAGAAGAGACAGCTTTAGTTGTTATTTCAGTGCAAAGCTGGGACTTTGAAGAGAGTTAAAAACCAAGGGTAAATCCCAGTTTTCCAAGAGAAAATGGAGAAGTCAAATTTGGCTGGCAGTGTGAGTTCCATGGAGCTCAATGCTCTGGCCTTGACTGATGCCAGCCAACATCAATGACCTATTTCCCAATGTGGGAAATAAACTAATTGAATTTGCTGGTGCCACAAAATCAAAAATAGAAGTCACTTCTGAACAGCAGGTAAAATTCAGAACTGATTTAGATCTGTTGTTTAAAGGGCCTCAAAGAAAGCAAATGAAGGAATTGCATGTCTACAAGTGGAATGCAATACACATTTGGCTTCTAAATAAATTCAGGACTATGAACTAATGGGATTGAACTTGGGAGAAAATTGAAAATGACTTTGGGCTAACAGCTCATGCAAGGTGCTGTCAGGCCATGTGACAGGGTGCTGGTGCACTTTGGAATGTCAAAGAGAAGATCCCTTAGAATTTTTAGCTTTAATAGAAGAGCTTCAAGAGAATGAGCAAAGCTTCAGCAGTGCAATGGTGAGTAATCATCTTTGCTGGAAGTAATCTGTGTTGCCAGTGGGGTGTCTAAGAAGCTACAGACTAAACAGTCCAGATATTACTGGGGGGAGAAATCTCTAGGTTGATTGGTTTGGAGGCTTTTTTTTTTTTTTTTTTTTTTTTTTTTTTTTTTTTTTTGTAGCCATGTGCCATATCTTATAAAATTCACAAAACTTCCTGAGTTTCCCATCACTGTACTTTGCTCTCTGGGTGCCCCATCAGCACAATCACCTTTGTCACTGAATTAATTGTCATGTTACAAGTATTCTGCCCCTACTGCTTCAATCAGAAATACTTATCAGTATATTGTTGTTCTCAGAAATAGAAGTTGTCTTCAAGTGCTGGTGCAATCCTGATGGCTTGTTCTAGGGTCAGAAATGCCCCAAAATAATCTGTTAATTAAAAATTAATTTCTTATTTTCCTTTCTGTATGCTTGTCCAGGTATATTTACTTTAATACCTGTATGATCACAGCAGATTCAAGCTTCCCTTTTCACTTTCCTGCTCTTAGGGTAAAAGAGAGATTAAACCCCCTTTCAATTCTGTTTTTTTTGCACATTTCTGGTTTCTTTTGTGAACATGGGTGGCTGGAACTTCAGGCAGTGCTGCAGGTGAGGTTCAGCAGTGAATTGTGGATTTCTTTTCCTGTCTGTGAGATAACCATGAGACAGACACATGAAATTTTGTCAACTGCCACAACTGCAACAGTTAGAACACTGCTGGAAGAGCTGTGAAATGCTGTTTTGTGGCTCCTCAGCCTGAGTTTATTCCATTTGATGAGCTCCTGCTCTTTTGCTGAAGCTTGTGGTAATGTGACCATTCATTGTGGTGGAATACAAAATAATTCTGTTCCAGTTCTTGTGATCATCCTGCCTGCTCTGTGCAGTGCTCTCCCCACCCTCTGTTGATCACACCTGCAGATTCATCTCACAAAACACTTCTTGTTTTGGTGCCCAGGTCACGCGGTAGTAGAAATACCAATAAATACTCTCATTCCACCTCTCTTTCTGATGATCCCCTCTTCTCACTGGTATTCCTAGTGAGAATAGTGAATACTGCTCTGGTACTCCTGTTCAGCCGGCAGGGTTTCTGACCTTGCTGTTGTTCTGGAGCAGATTTAGGGTCAGGCTTGCCCAGGATCACTGTCCCAAGGGCTCTGCAAGGATTAAGACACAGTTGCTGACTGTTCTTTCCCATTGTGTTGGAGAAAAGGAGGATGCAGGTAAAATTCAAGTGTCACAGATCTCTAAAAAAGGAGGGAATTGATATCTATCACATCCTCTAATATCTGCCAGCAATGCACTTTGTAAGCTGTCAGGTGCTTTATCAAAGACTATAAGGTGTTGTGAAAGTTATTTATACATTTTCAGCATTGTGTTTTGTTTTTTTTTTTTCCCTTCGGAAGCAAATATTTCAATTGGAGCTTTTAGCAACAGGAACATCACAGGCTGCACATCATGTTTCTCACACACCCAGATCCCTTTCATCTGAGCACTTCAGGTTCAGATTTTGTATGCAATGTTCAGCTCTTATCACAGTGAATAGAATCAAGTGTTTGTGTTGCTGATGAACGGCTCAGGCATGTCTGTTTTGAAGTAAATCCTGTGAGATCAAAAACATCTAGAATGAGTAATATGCTCTTAAACTACAGTAATTAATTAACCCTTTGGGATATGGCAGGGCTGTCAGTAATTACCTGTGGAAAGCACAAATAATTGGAGCTGTTGCTCTGAAGTCTCAGAGTTGAACCTTGGTTCCGGTCTGCGGCTCAGGGTGTCCTCTTTAATATGCATCAGAATAAAACATTAGGTTGCAGAAGCCTTTGCAGAATATCCTTTCCAATTGTTAATTGCTTGTTTTATTTTAACCTCAGCTACGGAAAGGACTTCATCCCTATTTTGTGAAACTATCTTATGCTTCATCATTGTTTCTATGATAGTTTTAGCCTTTAATTGAATTTCAAATGCCAGTGGCTCCATGTGACCTGATCTCCAATAGTGTGTTGCAATCTTGAAAGTGCAACCCAGTCTCACGGAAATGAGGGAAAATTCTAATTTAAAAAAATCAGACAAGTGTCTTTTTTCAGCTGGGACCATGAAACCCAGTTATGTAGAGGAGGTAATTAAATATTGAGCATGTCAGAGAAAAGCTTGGAGTTTATTTTTTTTCTGCTCTTTGCCAAAGGTATTTCTCTACATGATGATTATTTGCTGTTTCCCCTCCATTTCCAGGCATTTCTATTTAGATGGGAAAATCCAGAGGCTGAGTGGCTTTCCATGCCCACAGTGAACAGTGTATAATCAAATCCAAGTTTGTGTGTAGTACTTGATAAGAGCAGTTCATCAGCCATCTCTGATGCATGATTTGTAAATTTTTAACTGTCCATTCACATTTTGTTAATTTTTCCTTTGGCTACATGTCATGTTTGTTCATAAGGGAATGATAAGAGGGAAGGCCTATCTTTGCAAGCCTTTCCCTGCTTCCCTGTGTTTACTTACAGTGTTGGACTTGGGAAACCCTCCCTTGGAGAAATGAGGGGGAGTTCCAGAAGGGAATGGGAAGTGCCACTTATCAAACCAGGAATATCCTACCCCTTTAAAAGAAAAGAATTCCAATCTACCTAGGAGGTGGAAAACAGAGTGTGCTAGTTGCCATTGAGGGACTAAAGGCTTGACAAATTTTCCTGTTGAATCAGTACATGGCACAGCATTATGATGATAAAACAACCAGGATGCTTTGGTCTGAAATGCATCTGAATGCAATTATTCTACACATTCCGTTCACCTACTGCATCCCCCGTGATTTCAGGGAATGCATTTTGTTAGCATAGCAAGAGTGAGAGGGGTACTGCAGGCAGCCTCTCCCTGCACAGCCTCTAGCCTGCCCCAGGGCACAAGAAATAAGTGGATTTTCTGTTTATTTTCTTTGAGATAGGTTGTGGGTTTGAAATGGGCTGTTGGGACAGAAAAGTGTGAGCCTGCAATAACACTTCCACAGAGAAGAGTAATAACTTTTCTAGGAATCTAAGAGCAGGTCCTTTTTTAATTTCCATTAAAAATACTTGTTTTGCCCAGTTTTCTTTCTTTGATTGCTGACACTGCTGCTTTTACCCTGTCCATTAAGCACAAGGGGAAGCTCAGCTGGTGCTTGTTAATATTCTAAAATATCTCCATCCATCACTCCTCTTCTGAGACTGATCCACCAAGCAGGAGTCAATGATTGTTTCTATCTTGCAGGTAATTATGAATACTGCTCTAAAGTACCAGTCACATCTAAATTTCTGTAGCCTTGTGTCTGGAGCTTTTTACTCTTTTTTTTTTACACTAAAATGTGCCATGCCCAGAGGTGTGACATTTGTATTTTGAAAGCAAATTAATGCTTCAGCTGCATGCTAAGATTAATGTACTTCATGCATTATAAGCTGCTTTGTAATTCCTCTTGGAACATCTGCAAATGTAGTTTTGGACAAATGCATTTGGTTTTGCTCTAAAGCCAGTAGGAATAATGTCATTACAAATGTTCTTGGGCTTCTGTTAAGAAATGCTGCTTGCAACAAATACGTTGAAGTATTCATTAAAAAAAAATGAGAGATGTTATCTTAAAGGAGTAGATTGTGAGTGTGTGTGATGCCTCAGGTTTTAGCTTTTATATTTTTCAGAATCTGTGCTGCTTTAGTGTGTGGGTTTGAGCTTCACATTAGGGAATGGTGAGCTCTCTTCACAGAGCAGGGAGACAAAACAATTCCTTCTCTAGCTGGGGACCAAGGACAAATGATCCAAATCTCAGGCCCAAGAGCATAAACAACATGAGCTTAAAAGAGGAAAAACAAGAAGGATGGGACTTCATGGGCTAAAGCTGGAACTGGGCAATGAACTCCAATGTGCAAATGGAGCTGAACTGATCAAAGTGAGAGACCCCATGACCAATTGCCCATTTTGGGACCATTTTGGTTCAGCTTGGGTGCAGCCCTGGCTGGGCTCTTGTGCTGCCCAAGGTGGATCCACTGAGGCCTTTTAATAAATCCCTGCTTTATTTAACTCCATCCAGCCTCTGTTCTAGGTCAGCCTTCACAAGGCATCATGTGTATAAGCATTAATTCAGATTCAGTGCTGGGCATAAATGTGTTCCTTGCTAACCTTATAAGGGTATAAGAAGTGCATAAATTCCCTTTACAATACACCAGCACTGCAAGGTGAAAGACGCATGCTGCTAAATATTTCCTTCTGGGAGAAGGTCTTCCATTAAAATGGGAACTCTCACTATTCCTATAAAGTGGGAATTTCCATTAAAATGGGAATTCTTAGGTCTGTATCCTAGGCCTGCACATAAGTAAGGACTCCTGTAGGTGGAAAAAAAATCTGTATATGAAGTATAAAATATTTGAATTCAGGTTTTTCTTTTGACCTGGAGCACTCTGAATTCTGAAGTTCCGGACTGATAAAAGCTGCCTTTTGTCCACAGGAAGGATCCACACAGAAGTCAAGGACTGAGCTACACAAAGTTGCTTACACCATGATAATGACCTGAAGAGAGGCTCTGCAGAGGCAGAAACTGCTGTAAAACCTGTGTGCCTGAAAAATCCGGGCAGACACACATTTAAACGTGGGCTGCTGACCCAAAATCACCTGCTGTGTGTTGTTCTTCCCTGGCATTACAGGAAGCTGCTGTTTAATTAGGATGCAGGCCACAGAGTGCATCATAAATTAAGCTAATACATTCCAGCAGTGGTTTGACTCTCATGGAGTTTGAGGTTCTGCAAGCCTTGCTTACTGTTTTTTCAAGTCATTAAAGTAGACTTTAAGCTCATGTAGTTTTCTTTCTGTTGGTTTGTTCATTTGTTGGCGGTTTTGTTGTTTGTGTTGTTTTTTTTAGTTTTTTTTTTTTTACCCTGTTATCTTTCCTTGGAATTACAGAACCAGTGTGAGGATGGGTTTATGTGCACAAAGTGAGAATGACTTGCCTGAGTGATCTTCTCTCCATAAGAGAGATGCCATGCTGCTCCAAATGATCCTTGGAGAAATTGTTGGGAGCTCTATTTCCAGGCTGAAAAATCAATGTGCTGGTGCTACCCCTCCTCCAACCTTTCCACATATTGTGCCTACCCTGATGTAACCAGTGAGAACACTTTGGGAAAATCTCAGTTTCTGCCTTGCCTTTGAATGCTAAGATAGGCTCCATTTCTTGCTTTGCTCCATGACAAGGAAGAAAACTGTGATTTATGATTGGCTTCTTTTTTTATATATATTTTAGTTATACAAAAATATAAAATCCTAAAAGTCACAAGGCAAGGGTGGAGGTTTTGGGGTTAGGTATAAATTCCCTTTTTGATGTATTTTACTCTTGTAGAAAAGTATGTTTAAATACAAAACTGAACTTCTGTCAGTATTCTTTGAGAGTGTGTTTGTACCTTATATTGGATATCTTAGGAGCTAAGGCCGAGGGCATGTCACAGTATCAGAACAGAAGGAATGTAATTCAGTGGTGTCAGAAAAGCAGCTTAAAATAACAGATACAAAAATATAGTTTTCCTAACAAAGCTGTTCAGGTGTTAAAGTACAAATGCTGTTGTGAAAAACTAACAAATGGAGCAAAGGCTTCAGAATGAATGTTTTTAGTTGTCTTGTCAGTGAGGGAAGGTGACTAAAAGCAAACAGAGATGGACATAGATGCTTCAGCACTGGATTTGTGGTCAAATTTCTGAATGCTGTTGTGCAGCAAAAGGATTTACTTTGTAGCCAGCTGCCTATTTGGTTTTCTAAATATTTTTTTTTCTGCTTGATAGTATCTGATGACAATGCAGGAACCCAAGGAAACATCTTCCATTTAACCATTAGGAATCAAAGGAATGTGCAAAGAAAATTATTTCTGTCTAAGTGTTAATGGGGAAAAAACATCCCAACTTTGGGAACTCTTCAACACTGAGGAATTTGAGAAAATATTTTTATTTCTTAAGTTGATAACTGCAGAAACTACTCATAAACATCTGAAATGTTGATTCACAACAGGTATTTTTTTGCACATTCCATTTTCTTCTGGAGTCCACGCAGAATAATTGTTGCCTGTTATTATTGTAAACCAAATCAAAATGGAGCTAGAGTACAAGATTCCTGATTGTTAAGTAATTATTGTATCTAATCAGGCAAAAGATGTCCCAGCTCAGAAAAGTCCAGATCATTCCCAAGGCCATTGTCAGCTTAGTAAGGAACGTCTGGACTTTAATCAGCAGTAAAATAACATTCACTATTACAACTTCTAAATGTTTTTGATTAGAGAAAACAACGGGAAGCTGCAACCATGGAAAAAATTCTCTCTAGTTATTTTGTTGGAGATAGAGAATGGTAAAATTTTGTTTATTAATTTTGATTTTTTATAAAATAAATTTAAAAAAATATATAAGTAATACACTGCATACATGACATATATTTCTTTACCGTGTTGCTTTCAAGAACATGACAAATAATTGAGCTAATACCGCTCCACAATTGTAAAGCTCATCTTTCCGTGCACCCACCTCCAGGTAAATTTAATCATTTCACATTGTCTGAATAGTTGCAGCATGTTTAATGGGAACTGGTCTTCAAGGATGCATTTGCTATCAGCTTTCAATTTGAAGGGTTCTTAAATCTGAAAAAGCAAGCAGTTTGCAAATTGATTTGGATGAGCCAGGTCTAAGTCAGTAGTTAGGAAATACTTATATGATAGTTTTGGCAGCTTAGCTTTACCTGCAGTTTCATTTCCTGTTCCATCCTGGGCTGTTCCAATAGTCTGCTTCACTGCTCCAGCTGGTACTGAAGCATTCAGAAACCTGCTTTACCCTGGAGATTGATTTTGGTATCCCTTGCTGTATTAATTTCAGATTGTATTCCATGAAATAAATACTTCAAATTTGTATTTTACTTTTTTTTCTACCATAGTGTAAAATTGGTTCCCTCCCCGCTGCTGCCTTCTGTGACATTATCACAGATACATTTAGGATTATGATTTAAAACACAACTATCTCCTTCAGACAGCTTGGCTGTAGGATAAAAACAGTTTACTGAGCCCTATTTATTTCATTAGAGTGTGCTGTTTCTCAGCTGATGAAGTGGGCTAGCAAGAAGTATTTTATATTTAAGGTGAGGTGGTTGCTAAGATCAACATAGACATTGACATTGGCATATTAGGTTCCAAACAGGGAAGTCATCATCTCTGGAAAGCTTCTGCCTGCAGCATTCGCTCCTGCAGGAGGTCACACAGAGACAAGTGGCTCATTTTTTAGAGGGCTGATAATATTATGATCACTGATAATGTTTCTTGTTAGCTGAGATAAAATCAGGTCTTTGGCTTTGGGATAAACTGAGTTTGAAATTCAATCCTGATAAGCAGAGAGCCTTCTTGTGAAGCAGTGTGGGACTAACTGTGGGATGCTCAGAGGTGCAATATTTTTCCCTGATGTTGTTGCTTGTATTTGACACTATTTATAATACCACTTGTGTCTCTGACTTCAATCTGTGGTATGAATTAATCATTACCGACCTAAATATTTTACTCTAGAATTCACTATTGTGGATATATCAGTTAAAAATTTCAGGTGGATTATTCCAGTACAGGTTTCTCCCTCTTTAATGTTTTTGTTTGTTTGTTTTATCTCTAATACCTTAGATTTCTGTGGATACCAACAACCATGCCTCCAAGTTTATTGAGAAATGAGGTGTTGAAAGCAAGTGATGTGCATCACAGAGCGAGACAGGGACCCTGATTTTGTAAACCAAATAGTAACTGATTTTAATTAGCTAAACAGAAAACAACTGAGGGTTTTTTTTGGGTTTTTTTTTTTTTTTTTTTTTTTTTTTTTTACTGTAAGGACGTTAGCATTTTAGTCAGTCAGGGTGAAAATGACACTTCAAAGTACCTGTGGGAATTTGAGGGGGAAGAGAAGGAGGCAGAGGTTTGAACTAACTCAAAATCTACCCTGAACTGATTTTCATTATTTGGTTTCCCCACAGTTCATGGCTATTTCTGATAACGTTTTGATTAAGCATTCTACTTTGAAACCATTCAGAAACTTCCCAAAATATGGTCTTCTTATTTTAAAAGTTCTCATTTCAAAGATCCAGGGTTCTGAACTTTTTTCCTTGATGAATTTTGCCAATAAAAGTCAGAATTGCATTCCTCTCAGTTTCAGTAAAACATTCACACTTTCTCTCTCCTCCACCCACTTATGTGGTGACAAAACTACATCAACAAATTGCATCAAATCATGACAAGTCTATATTAGAATACAGATATAGAGGAAATTATTTCAGGTGTGTAGTTTAATGATACATTTGGGCCTCTCAGAGTGATTATTGACAATGTTTTATGATTGATAGTTTCTGCTTTGGGGTTTGTTGATTAGCTGTGATGGGTTGAAAGGTAATTTGAGTAGTTTTGTTTGTGCCTCCATCTCCAGTACTTCTGGCATGAAACCTGACTTTGAAATTAGCCTCCACAGATTTGCACAGCAGACACAGATTTATCACAGGGGCCAAAGGAGCTGATTTCTTACATTATTTTTTCAGGGGAGGCAGGAATTCTCATGGCTTCATGATTCTTCTTCTGCTTTTGGTGAGAAAAGCAGCCTTGCTCAAATGCTGTTGTGAAGAAAACAGGAACTGGTGTTGGGTTATGATGACATAGTGAAAACAGTGAAA
The DNA here is from genome assembly GCF_031753505.1 of Anomalospiza imberbis. Lineage (NCBI taxonomy): Eukaryota > Metazoa > Chordata > Aves > Passeriformes > Viduidae > Anomalospiza > Anomalospiza imberbis. The sequence continues at coordinate 33,394,643 of NC_089682.1, forward strand.
TTTTAATTAACAGCAGTGCTTGTACTAGCTTGAGTGAGAAGTATGAATGTGAGGCACATTTCTGGTGGTTACAACATGTGGGCTTTCACTGATTTTTCAGGTGTGATTAAACAGGTTGACTTTGATTTGAATGCATCACAGACTGTAGTTCCTTACTGCCTGATACAGGCTGATCCTTTAATGCCCTGTCTGTAAATATGTGACCAATGTGGGCAGTGTCCTAGGAATCCTGAAACCAGAATAGCTGACAGGACAGCCAGAGCTGCCAAGTTTTCCAACTATTTCTTGTCTCTTATTGTCCTAAAATATTTTTCAGAGGGTGCTAATATTCTTTGAAAGCATGGGCAAAATAAGGGTTAGTGTTGAGGATCAGGATATATATTTTAATATTTTTTAATATAAGATCTGGTCTCTATTAATTCAAGCAGTTAACCACTGTGTCTTGCTGGTCCTGTTCTCATGCTGAGAAACTGATTCACCTGAAGAAGCTGAAAAACACCAGGGCAGAATGGAAAATAATCGCTAAAGGTGTTTATTTGATCTGTGGAACACTTTACATCAAGCTGGTTTTGGTGCTAAGATTTCACGTGAATTTAAGGAGAGGCTGGACAAATTCATAACAGAGAAATCCTTCAATATCAGTGAAAAGTGCCTGACCACATTTTGGTGGTGGAGTATTTTAATGAAATACCAATACATACCTTGCCTTTTTCTTAAGTTTTTTTAGCCTTTTTGGCTAGTGCCAAAGCAAGCTGTTGGGAATAAATGTTCTTTGTTAGACACACTGGTTCTGCTCTGTAATCCCTCAAGACTTTAGCCTGCTTGTTTTGTAGGTTTTATTAAAAGTAGTGTGGTCTTTTAACCAGAAATTTTACATTAGGAAAAAAAAAAAAAAAAAAAAAAAAAAAAAAAAAACCAAAAAAACCCCTGCTCTTTAATCATGTCTATAGTGTTTTTGTTTGTGTGCTCTTTTTGGTTCAGCTCATTCCCTAATATTCACATTTTAATTTATTCCTTGTAGCTGGCATGTTGGTCATTTCCCAAACTGCCCATTTTCAGTTGTCTCCAAATGCCTAAAGATCAAACACATCTTTTGCTACTGTCCTTAAGTTTCCCCCAGCCTAATAAATACAAGATCATCTTTGTGATCATGTTTTCTTTCAGTGGTAAAACACAAAAAGTATAAAACAGATTTGGGATTTCTTATTTTTAATGGGGTGAGCTGCTTTCTGGGAGTTTGTCAACAAAAATGGAAAGAAAATAGGTATGTAAATTTCCACTCAGTTCCACATCTCTTGATGTGGATTCAGTGTTGGCCCATGCAGGAAGATCAGAATTAATAGATGCTAAAAATGCCTATGAGGTTGTCATGATCATGCATATGTTTAGCCAAGCCCCTTTGCTTTTTTAAGGCTTTCTGGTGGGCATTATCCAGCAATCTAAACAGAAAAACAAATTAAAAAGGTTGTTCACTTCCCCTGGAAACCCAGTTTGCTGAACAGAAGCATTCCTGCCAGAACATAATGCTTAAGTGTCAGCTTAATGATGATAAAAATGGACTTTTATCATCAAGCAGGGGATTTTCAGCTAAACCACAGCATTTCCACTCAGTTTTATTGCATTTATTCCTTTTTAGTGATGCCCTTCCCCTGTCCTCTTTCTATCTTTGTGACGGGAAGGTGCTGCAGGGAGCTTTGTTCCCTCTCTCCCCCAAGCCTGGCCCTAAGCATCAATCTCCTGTGGGTGAGGTGTCTGCATTTAGCTCTGGTAAAATTAAAAATAGACCTCTTGGCTGAAGATTTTGGAAGTTTTGCTAAGTTCAGGAATCTCTGAAAGTTTCCAGCCAGATTGACGGGTGAGAAAATGTGCTATATGGTTTGGCTTTCTTGAGCTAAAATGCCGAATTTTCCTTGAGTTTGCTGCAGTGGTGGAAAGCTTTATCACATAAATAATGCATCTATTTAGCTCAATTATTTGCTGTATCATTGCCTGTGTGCTTAAAGAATTCTAATTTAAATATATTTTTAAAATAAAGTCTTTGAAAAAAGCCATTAAGCTTTATCATGAGCAGTGGGCTGGGTTAATGTCAGAAGCTACAATTTATATCTTTTAAACTCTGACTTGATAACCCTAAATGGTCTTTCCTGGGAAGTGCCCACTATAACTTCAATGCAGAGAATGGCAGAATCTGTTTTAACTTAAACTTGTGCTGCAAATTTTATCCAAAAATGATATTTAAAAATTTCTGCTTTAGTTTTAAGCAAAGCAACCACCATTAGAAGGCAAAGTGTTGCACTGAACACTGTATATGGAATAATTGTTTTTTCCCCCACTTGATCTTGCAAAACCCAGCTTTGAATAAGAGGAAACTGCATGACCCAGAACAAAATTAGACAACTTTCAATTTGAAGATAAGGAAGCCTTTATCATAATATTACATATGTAATAGTACTATTACATATGTAATATACTATTACATATGTAATAGTAATATTACTGTATTACTATATCTTCATGTTATAATTACTATATTATTATAATTGCAAATTGTTAAAGGTTTTGAAAAAGTTTTAACCTTCTTTTGAAAGTCTGGAACTTTGCATGGAGCTTAGTTTAGACTTTTCTATTATAGTTACACAAGCAAAGTAAAGGTGATTTAAAAATCAAGCCTGGCATTCTTAATCTAAATTTTGGCATCAAAAGACAAAGTTTCATTTATTGCATGCACTAGAACAAAATAAATTAAAGTTTCTAAAAAAAATCTACTTATTTTTGTTTAGATGTCAAAAAGCAAAGTGAGAGAGTTTCACCAAACCTCACAAGTTTGTGTTTTTCTCCAGGAGAGTCCCCTACACAAAGACAAACCAGAAAGGTAATAAAAAGCAATTTACTGAATTGTCCAAGTTGCCCTTCTCTGAGGAATTAAAATATTCTCCAACTTTCCCCATTTATTTATACGATGCTGTTTTAATTGCATGTCAGTGCCTTGGAAAAGGGTGGGTGACGAATTGCACCCACAGGAATGCTTGGCAAATAATTTTTTTTGGACTTTCAATTTGATGCAGCTCACTTGAGGCAATAAAGATGACATCTCTAGAAAAGGAGCGTATTACAGTCAACTTGATGTCACAATTATTAATCCCCAATAAATCCTAGGACTTTCTGTCACAACCTAAAATAAAAAAATAGATAAAATTTAAAAAAAAGCACCAAGCATTCAGTCTCCCCACTCTTTTCCCACACATGCCAAATACTTCAAGTGTATAGTGAACTTTTGGGTGCTAAATAATCTGGTCAAAGATGTTAAAGGTAAAATTACGACTGCTGGATCTTTTATGAGAATTAAACACAAAAATGAATATTTATTTGAGATTTTTTTTAAGCAAGAGAGAATGAAATATTATGACTGAATTGGTAGGAATGATCATCTTGAAAACAGAACAGTTGAATAATTACACTAAAGGATAAAGAATCCCGAATTTTTTGGTTTGTCCTCATGATTCATTATACTTTCAAGTACACAAGATTTAGCTACTGTTGCCCTTTCATAGATATGGCTTTTTGTTGGGTTTGTTTGTTTGTGGGTTGTTTTTTTTTTTGAGTTTTTTGTTGTTTGTTTTTTCTTTTTTAGGGAGTATCTGTAACTTTAGGCCTTTTTTAAAACTTATTTTCTGCTAGGAGAAAAAATTGATCTTTTTCATGGAAAAAATGTAGGAAAAAACCCCATTCTGGTCGTCTGGCCCTTCTGATTTCATCTGTTCAATAATTAAAAAAAACTGACAGTGATTATGGATGAGTTTGGAAAAAGTGCATTTTCTTTAAACTGCTCTATACATCTCAAAATTTTAAACAGTGCTCATGAAGATAAAACCACCAGCACTGCTGATTCAAGGCTCTGCTATTTTATATGGTTATTTGCTAATCTGTATGTGACTCCTTTTGATGGCTGATCTTCATTTATGCACCTCTCCTTAGAGGGAAGACCAGGACAGGGAAATTGCACTTCTGCAGTGAGTGAAGCCCAGATCAGTCAGTGATCTGGTGGTTTTTTTAGGCAGAAATCTTGGATTTTGCATTTTTTGGGCCTCATTCAAACTCTGGATCTGCTGATAAGATTTTGAACCTGTTCATCTCCCAAGTGCCAGTGCACAGCTACCCCAGCATTTACTGCTTTCCCTGGCAAGGCAAAACAAGTGGGGTTTATAATAATTTACCCACAAGTGACCCACAGCAGCCAGCTCTGAAGTACAATAAATAAATAAATAAATAAATCAAACTTTCTACTTCCTGCTGAGGGTGGGTTAAAGGACTCTTGTTTTGTCCTTATGAAGAGTGATCTCAGGAGAGGTAATTGACATTTCTGATTCCATTATTAGATATCTGATTCCATTATTAGATATCTGGTCAACTCTCAGTCTGATAAGTGAGCTCTAGACAGATTTTTTATTATTATTATACAGAAATGTGCTGAAAAGAAAATCTTTCAGTTGGAATAGAAGGGTGCGTACTGATCCATGACTTCATTCTTGCTTGCCCAAAAAAATCCTACAAAAATGTGAGCTGTAAAGCCTGATATGGGAGTTTCAAACTATTGCAGGTGTATTCACCTGCTGAGGCAGCCCTGGGTTTCCACATTGATTGGGTTGTAGTGGGCTTTTTTTTCCATAATCATACAACTTTGTGCTTTGGGTACAGAAGAGTAGCCAGGTTGGGATTGACAAATAGTATGAAATACTTCCCATTTCTTGTCTGTAACAGGAATCCTCTTTGGTAGAGCTCTGCTGTTTCTTCAGGGCTCTGTTGTCTGTTTAATGTTGTTGACTTGCAGCCACATTATTGACAATAAACAAATTACATTCCAAAGCCAGGATTTACTAGAAGATATTGTATAGGTCTTAAAAGCAGCACTGTCAGGAAGGATGATCTGGAAAAGAAAATTGTCTTTCTCCAGCTTCAGTGGTGGGGGTTTCTGAGGACTGAGCTGCTTAGTGCAAGAAGACAAAAAAGGATGCAGAAACTGAGCTGTCATTTCCTATTACTGCAATGGGAGAGATGACCTGAGTCCCTGTAGAAAAATAATTTTGTTTCACTCTGACCCTTGGCAAGGTTGATGACTGAAAGCCAAGCTTGATTTTTAGATGAGGAGTCAATACATTGCAGGGGCATGTGCTCTGGAATTAAATGCATGAGACAAATGAGGCTGCAGGGGAGGCAAGAGAGGAAACCAGAAACCCTGTCACCCACTTTTGTCTCCCACTTTTATTGCTGGTTTCTTCTCTCTCTGAACTTTGTTAAGTAGATATTACTGTAAATACAAAACCAACAACAACAGCAAGAGAAAAAACTCCATCCAAGGCCCAAACCAACTCCAAATCCTCTCAAAACAAGCAAAAAAATTACTCCTTCCCTCCCCACAATGTGGCAAAGACTTTGGTGCTGCAGCTCCTCCAGGTTCTCAGGTGAAGGAAAACAAATCCAGTGATTCAGAGCAGTGTGGATGGGCCTTTGATTATTGTTTTTGGAAATTAAAAATATGGCCTGACTTTTCTCCAGCTGCTGCTAGATATTAAGCTGTCAACCCCCCAGTGTTCTTTCAACACAGGTTTTCAGTTAGGCAGAGAATGTCACAGCTCAGTGATGATCAATCCTCAATGCCACAAGTGCTTGGACCAACACCTTTCACAGCAAATGAAGAAGGTCTCAGTCTGACCCTCCTTACATTGATTTTATAGATATATTTTTAAATTATTTTTTAATTGCCTCCTATGGGGGCACTTCTTGTTAATATGGTGAGCTCAGAATCAGATCAGACATTTCAGTTTAGAGGATAAAGACAACATTTTGGCAACTCTTTCTTTGCTTTTTTTTTTTTTTTTTTTTTTTTTTTTTTTTTTTTTTTTTTTTTGGTATCTGTTTTTTAATAAAACCGGGAAATTAACACTTCTATATTCCTTAATCCTCTTTAGGTTTAATTCAGGCTTCACAGGTAAATCTACTTTATTGGAGTTGATTGTGATACAAATCTTGCAGGTCAGTCTTTGTCCTTATTTGCTTATGCCTTGTAGAACATTTAGGGCAAAGATTGACACAGCAGCTCTGTTTGAAGCAAATTTTATTGAATAAATTCATGTACTTGCTCAGATTTTCCTCATGGCTCTGAGAGTTAAGTATATGCCAGAATAACCTTCTGATGATACCAAATATTGCTCCCAGATACCCTGGCAGGAAAGCTACTTTTTAGAGGTTCCTGTTTTAAAGAGTCCATGTCCTGAGTCTGACTTGTGCATGGGTATTGATCCCTATAAATCTTAGGGAAAAGTGATCCAGTAGTGAATTCTGTGGGCACAGAGCCTGGGAAGAGTCTGATTTAGGATAACATTTGATCATTTCAATTTGGAAGCAAAAGGTGGGGAAAAACACAGTAGCTCCTCATGAGGAAGGAAGCTGTGGGAGTCAAAACTTATCTGTTCACATTTTCTGTGGAAAAACATTTCAGAGATAAACAGGGCCAATTTTTATGGCTGCCTGTATGGAATTTTATCTTGATCTTTCCAGCCCTCTCTATGCCCTGTATTGGGAATTCCACACAATCCTCAATTTTCTTTCACCATGCCAATGCTGCCAGGGAATAGCAGATGTATTACTCTTGCCCTGTGCAGGTCTTAAAACAATTTTCCCCTCCTCATATGAATCCCCACTTGTATTGTTTCATTCCATAAAGGCTTTTAGTTAACAGCAGAATAGTAAGTGTAATCTCTCCTCTCTATGGCATATATATATATATATTGAGGCTTTTTTCCTGTTAATTTTTATTACAAATTCGTTCTTTGCATATCAGCTTGTAAATTGATAAGAGCAATGTCTTTGAAAACAAAATCATGGAGATATTTATTTCTGCTAAATATTCTACCTAATCCTGCAGACAGGGTGGGATTTTCTTTTGTCATTAGAAAGTGTCTGTCTGATCTTCAGAATGAGCCAAACAATTATCATCTAAACATTTTCCTAATTTAATCATAGTCCTTGTGAGGGGGTGAGGTTCTTATTGGGGGTTATTTTGTTTTTTATTTTTTTTTTCAATTTTCTTCCACTCAACAATTTCTTTAACTTCTATGAGCAATAAATTGAGTTATGGGCACCGTAGCCTTCAGCTAGAATGTGAATGATGCTATCAGATTGGATTGAACTGCTGATTTCATTGTCTAGATAAACGTTTGGCTGGCACTGGGACCTAATAGGAAGGACAGTACACAAAATGCTGTCTGCTTAGTCCCTGTAAATGGATTTGCTTCTCCTAAGACAAAAAGGTCACAAAATTGCTGCAACTTTATTGTTTTAATAGAAGGTAACCATTACTTTTGTAATTGAGGCCATAAAAAGCAGGTATGTTTAAAACCTAGGGGATTTTGGGATTGGTGACTGGAATGTCTGTGATTAACAAGTGATAATTTATTGATGGTGAAGTGGTTTGATGAATTTGACAGGAATATAAAAATATAGCCTCTGGATTACTTTTTGTGCTGTTTTTCTTTTTTGTTGGTGGTGGGTTTTTTGTTGCTTTTGTTTGTTTGTTTGGGGTTTTTTTGAAAATGATTGATGGCTATATATTTATAGAAATAATCTCTGAGGAGTCTGGGGGGAAAAAAGCTGCTTTGGTGATCTGCTCATGCACATCCATAGCTTTTATTAAACTCTACAGTAACTTCAAGGGAAGACTGCACAACTTAGCATTGATTAAGCATTATTGGAAGTTTTCCATGGACTGTGTAGGAGCCAGGATTTCACACACAAAGGTGAACAAAAGTTATAGAACACTCAAACTTTGTCCTAAGGCAATGAGATCTCTCTTCAATGACAAAAATCTTCATTAACACAGAATGAAGGCAGCAACTTCCTTCTTCCCGTCCTTCCTAAACATCAGCTTGAGGAAATTCAATGACCTGACAAGTCTGCAGCCTTAGTCTTCAGCTGAAAACAGATTTTGATTAAATGGATTGTGTGAGCTACATCTGCATTGCATGAATGAGAGATTAGAAGGGTCCAAGGGTTACTTGTGTAAAGGTTGTTTTTTGAGGTGACCAGACTGTCAGGTGATGGAGAGTGTTTGGAGTGTGATCAAAAGTTTTGTGAGTACCCTGAGGGCACATTTGACTGCAGCATTCTGTTGGGAGGTAATTATCAGGTGTGCTTGTATTTAAAAAGCTGTCCTTATTGGGAATTTGGGATACTGACAAAATGGGTGTGGAAAAGGATGTGCCTTCTACAGCAACAAACTTACAATGACTCAAGGCCTTGTGCCATTATTTTGGTTGAGGAAAAACTACACAGAACTTTTTTATAGCCAGTGTTTCTGACAGTGATTGTATATCCTCAGTTTGTGTGTGTAACGTGTGGGTAACTGGATGAGTGAGAGGCACAGTTGTACTTCTAGAATGACTTAAAAACCTGGCTGAGAAGGCAGTTAAGGATTAAGAGTGCAAGATTTGTGTGAGACTGTGGTTTCTGTGTCTTTGAAATTTAGTCTTAGGCACCTTGTAATAGTACCACAACTACTAACCTGCACTGGGAAGGTCAGTTAACTTCTGAATTTTTATTTCTTCCTTTTTGCTTTCCTGGAACTTTTAGCTGAGTCTGCCATCAGACTGAATATGTGAGCCAGAGTCTTGCATCAGATCACATCTTGGTGTTATAATTTTCTTTTATATATATATATATATATATATATAAATATATATATATATGAGGCAGCTTGGAAATTCGACAGTTTCTCTTAATAGAGCTGTTCCCCCCAAAATCATTTGGATGAAATCTAGAAAACTGACACTTGCTGAAAACGTAAGAAAAGGTTATAGTAGGAGAATCCTTTTATGAGTACAATTTCCAGTTTTTCTCCTGTCTTAAGAGGGAATGTAAAGAAAACAAATCAACACTCCACAGGCAATATATTCTTATTTGTGTTGAGAAATTGAGAAAGATACTTTCTCAGCTTTGAAGTGAGCAGGATAATTTGTCTGTTTCTTTCTATAACGCTTCCTGTTAATTAATTTCCCGCCTCTGTCTAACCAAAAGGCTGTCTGTGATTGTCTGACCCTTAGGTATAAGAAAACCAGATTATTAAAAGACTCCAAACAACAAAAATGAACAATCCCTAAGCCCCAGAATTAAGGCTTTCCTCTTCAAGTAGAATAGTAACATTGGATATTGCTCACAACACCTTACCTGGAGCACTCCAAACCCCACACCTGCAGGCTGTGCCTGGAGCCCCAGTGGAAGGATGGCAATGCCAGCTGCTCCTGCAGGAAAGGGAATCACCCTCCAGTCTCTGACAGCTCAGTGGTGCTGGCCAACAGCCCCCAAAATGCTGCTACAAGCAAATTTTTATGTACCAAAGGTATGCTGTTAGCAGACTCTTGTTTAGAAGATATTCTCTCTTTTGGTTAACCCAGAATTCATCTCTGTAATTTTAAGCATCATTTACAAACTCTGGTTTCTATATAAAACTCTTACTTCCCTTTAAAGCTGACAAATCACATCAGCTTTCTGAAATGGTTTTTGAAGCCATCCCAAACTCTACTGTGCATTATCAAATCCATTTTAATTAAAGATCAGTTTCAGTTGATAGCCTCAAGCCTTAAGCTCCATAACTCAATTCTTCTCTCAACCATGTTGAACAGACTCCTGCTGAATTTTGAACTTAATCTAAACCTGTACAGAGATTTTTCTGAAGCTGATCAGAGGGTGTTTCTTTGCAGCATTACTTACCTGGTACAATTTAAAAGTGGGAGGAATCTCATGCTCTTAAATGGCTGAAACGACTTCGCGAAAATAAGTAGTTTACTCTGATGTCCATAATCATCTGTGGCCTCATCAATATTGTACTTTTTCATAGAGGAAAACCACACAATCCTCTGTCAGGGAAGAGTTGAAGCTGAGTTACTCTTTGTTGCCAGTAAGTAGTGGAATAGCCTTTTCCAGAAACACACAGGAAAAGGCGTTTGTGACGAGCCAGCCCAGACTTACCAGGGTCATGTCTTTCCTGATCAGCCTCACTTCCTCTGTAATGAGATGATTCATGTGCTGACAAGGGGACAACAATGTGTGTTGTTTCCCTTGCCTTTGGCTGGGTCTTTGGCAGGGTTTCCCACATTTGGTGAGACTTGGACTTGACAAGAGGATGAGAAAGTGGATGGAAACTGTCTAGGCACTTCAGAGGTTGTGATCAATGGCACAGAGCAGTAGCTGATCACTGGTGTCAGCTCCCAGAGGTGGATACTGATGCCAATTCCATGTGAAGTCTCCATCATCAGCCTGAATGGTGGGCTAGAGACACACTCACAGAAAATTCACTGTATGAATTCATGGTGGGGGATAAATTTGGTGTGCTGGAGAGGGCAGGCTGATGTTCAGAGGAGAAAAAGGATGGACTGCAGGCCACCAGCTCAGGGAAGTGCCAGCTCAGGGAAGTGCCAGGTCCAGTCCCTGGGCTGGGGTCACCCTGCAGGAGCATCATCTGGGCAGAGAAACACCTTTGGAGAGCAGGACACAGGGGCTCTGGGCATAACAGGTTTATTTGATTCTTCAGAATTCTCACTCAACTGTTAACCTTTTCAAACTCAAGCATAATAATAATAATAAACCCTCAAATTCCAGCCTCTCTCTAAATAAGCACATGATCAGGATGGCAGCTGGTGAAATAACCATGCATCAGCTGTTTAGCTTGTGGAATGGAACAAGTCATATGTTGGAAATAAATGTACCTGCGCAGCCTGTTTCTGCTGAGATTGCTCACACACCAGTTACTGTGCTGAATCATTCTGTGGGATTATTTTCAGAATGCCAGAACTGAGGAAAAAAAATGGGTTTTCTTCTGCAAGTAGAAGAAATTATGAACTGATGGGAACTCTTTTTAAAGTTATTTTTATACAATACATTTAGGGACTGATTCTACTCAGCAACTAAAGAGTCTCTTACGAATGCACTTCTGTCTTTTAGTAGTTTAAGAATGGTAAAATTCAATATGTGTTGGCTAATTGTTTTTATATTCTCTTAGTAGTTGTGAGCTGTTATTTCATTAAGTAAAAAAATACCTTAAACTTGACTTTATGTAAGGTGTTTTGTCATAAACATGTGCATTCTATCAATATTTTTAATATTTGTGTTAAACTAATATTTTTTCAACTGAGAGTTATTTTATTTAGAAGGTGTGGAAATAGTTTTAAGAAAAGCAGGTGAAATTTTGAAAGATCCCATTCACATTTAGAAATGTTTTGCCAATCCAACTGATTACCAAGGTTTGAAAGAGGATCTTGGCCAGATTAATCCCTTGTAGTGCTTTCCTAATGTCAGTGAAGCTGCAAGAGGAAGGGGTAATTCTACAAATTTTATATTGCTGTTAATCAAAGGCCTAGCTAAGTCAGGCTTTCAGCATTAGTGAATAAAAATTCCCTGTAAACCTAGAGGAGGTCAACCCACAAATATGCAGCCCTGTTGTCCAGTCTGTAATGACAACCTGTGTCACCTGTAACTTCTCCCCTTGGCTCTGGCCAAAAAAAAGCATCCTGGGTTTGTCCTTTCACTGAGTTGTGCCAGAATGTGATCAATTTCAAGCAGAATTCTCAGTTCTGATAACTGGCTGGAGATGTGGCACATGGCACTGTGAATCTTTCAGGGATGTTTGTAAAAGTTTATTTAGTTTTCCTTGTAAGATGAAAATGGCAGATTTGCTGTTTTAACTTTGTACTTTGAATTCTGAGGGACAGGTACAGGGAGCCTGGGCACTGGAACTAATCCTTTCTGACAAGCCTCTCTTTTCTGTCCTGTATGGAAAGAGTTTCACAAAAAAAAAAAAAACTAGATACAGCCTGAGATCTCCATTTGATTATGGTTGATAGATTACCCTTGGCAATATTCATCAATAAAGGCTGCCTTGCCAGAAAAGCATCACCTGCTCTCAAACAAGCAGCACAAGCAAGTTGGTATCTTTTAATCAGTGATTTTCTGCTTTGTGGAAAAGGACAGTTGCTCTCTGGAGATCTGATCAACAAGACTTGAATTTTTTGGTAGAAGTGTTTTTACTTTTTCTGTCTTCCACAATATTTTTTTTTTAATTATTCATCTCAGCAAAAGTAAAGGTACTAAATGGAAAGGCATTGTAGGTGTGTGAACAGGAAGGAAACCACCCAGGCTGCTGCATCATTCCCAGCTGCATTCAGCGACCAAGATATTTTTTTTTTTCCTCCTGTTAAAATAATATCTCTCCCCCAGCAGTTGTTAAAATTCAGTTAGCCTGAGTAACACCTGTGTTTCCCACATGAATCTATTCAACACTTGCTGAAGGCAGGAGATGCATCTCTGAGTACAGCCCCAGCAGTTAACAGATCTATTTTGTATATAAATATATCATTTTTAAACTATACATTCCTATATTTCCTCCCTTTCCATTCTATTCAAGTACTTATAAACATGATTTTTAACTTGCTTCTGATGGCAAGTAAGGACAATTTGCAAACTATTTCACTTTATTTTTCTTGCACCAGGACACCTTGGTTTAAAGTGTTGCTGAAAGCAGAATTCTAAAAAGAAAGACTAAAGGGGCCTTTTCATCTCACAAAAGCTTCTGCAAATATAAATTAGTTTCATAAACATAAATGTATTTTCTAGTCTGTTGCACATGATGGCTGTTCTTCAGCTATGAAAATATAAATACTTCAAAAAGTGGACAGCAGCAGGTGTCTTAGTTATTTTGAATTAAATACCTCTTCCACTATCAGATTAAGGTTCCTCCCACATTTTCATATTTATTTTTCTGTTACTCTTGTCAGATGCTCTTAAAAAATTAACCAGGTCACTCCAAGCCATGAGATTTATTAGAGTTGTGCATTGTTAATCTCCACTTTTGCCACACTAATTCTACTCAGAACTCCTGTAATGAACTAAAAATTAGGGTTAATCATGTCCAAAGTTATATTTCAAATCCTGGTTTAGTGCCTGCTGCCTGTAAGAGGAAAAATGAAATCCAGAACTTTTGGTAGAAGGGTTTTTTTCAGATTTTAAGTTGAAGACACCGCTCTGGTAGGATGAAAATTAATGTAAGAATTAAATAAATAAAACCCAATTTGCTATGTATTCTTATCAGGTTATGACAGTCTTCCTAAACAATTGCCATTTTGATATTTGTGGAGAGAAATTACCTGATTCATACAAGTGTGACCATATTTTTTTTTTTATTATTGAAAATCTTCTATGTCTAATTTTCTCTAGCTCAATGATAGCAGTTAATCATTTGTGTACATGTACAGCCTTTCAAAGTGATTTTTCCCAAGCTTCTTTCAACATCCTTCATCCCTGCAGAGACTTATCTATTCCTCAGTAAAACCTGTGGAATATTGAGTGGTAGCATGTGCTGCATCAGGGAGGTCACTCTTGAGCACTGATCAGCCAAGCCCAACTAGAACTGTCACCATTTCCTTTAAATTAACTGTTTTAAGGCCAAAAGTTTGAATAATTTTCATGGAGTAATCCGAATTATAGAAGAATCAAACAAGTCCATAGTTTTGCCAAGTATGATTTATTTTCATATTTGTGGTGCTTAATGTTTTTTGTAAATTTCAATTTGTGTTAGATAATTTATATCAGCTTCAATTTATGTCAAATTTGCAAGTACATGGGTGTCTCTTTATGGTTAAGGGAATTAATAATCTGAAATTACCAGCCACCCATATTAATCAAAAGCCTTATTACAAGCAGAATGACTCTTATTATCATACATATGAGATAAAAGAAATGCTAATTGCCTTGGTTTGGAGCAATTATTCAGTAGTTATCTAGACAATGACAATGTAGGCACTATTATAGCTTCTTTATCTTTCAAGTAATGATGTTCACAGAAGCTGCCCTGCTTGTCTAAGGTGGAGTAGCTTCAGTTAGTTGTGTGGTATAAATATTTTACTAATTTTAGAAACATCTATCTCTAACTGGGCGCATTTGCATGCACGCAAATGATGTATGTAATATAGGGAACTATGAGTTGCTATAACCTACAACCTCAAATTTTTCTCTGATATCTTGAACCATTAATACAAAATGTTTATAGTTAGACTGTAAATCAAAACATAATTAATGTGGTTTTTTTCTGTCTTCACCTTTATTTTCGTGTTTCTAAGACAGAAGCACTTTTCTCCAATATTTCTCCTTTTCCATTAGCAGTGGTATACTACTGAAAAACAACAAATTATAGTTCAAGTTAGCCTATTGTATGTTTACTCCTCTACTTTAATATTGTCTATCCCCCACACACCGTGATTACTACTTGCTTGATTTAGTTGCTTTCAAACAGCAAGGCCTGTTCTTGCATAGTTCTAAAACCAGAATAATCCAATTTTCTATATAGGATTCTGGTGATGCATTAAGGTGACCATTTTCTATGTTAAAACCAGCTAATAATGCAACCATTTGCTATGGTTTGCTGCCTCAGGTGGATAAGTCATAGTGGAAGGTCTTTCAGTGTTTGTAGTCACAAAACCTGTGTATGGCTGAATTGTGTGAGCAGAGCCCTGACATAACAGGCTTTCGAGAAATACAAAATGCAATAAATTTTTTCTCTTCTTAGTTAACCCTTTTTCACAAAAAAAAGGAAAGTTGTCTTTTTTTCTCTCTTTTTTTTTTTTTTCTTAAAGATAAGAGGAAAAAAAGGAAAGGCAACAAATGGATCACTCAAATTATGCAGTTTAATTCTTCCAACAAAAATTGAACACTCTTTTTTTCAAAAATAACTCTAACAATTTTGATTAGTCTAGACAATAAATGTGATTGTAAGTAGCTGTCTGAAGAAAAACTGTGTTTTATTCTGCAATTTCATGTCTTCAAAAAGGCATTTTTAATACATTTTCTGGTATTTTCATCTAATTTTTCCTTACATATTTCCTTAAAAAATAGTTTTGATATAGACTAATGAATCTGTGTATTGAATAGTTAACTCAAATACCCAGCAGTTTGAAAATTTCTGATTTTTGAATATGGATTTTTATCTTTACTACTGCCTAATCCATGGAAGAATGAACCAATTGGGAAATCCTGAAACAGTAGCATTACTCTCTTTTCCAACATTAACCAGAACTCTCAGGTCAAGATGGCAAAAGAAAATATTGATGTTGTTCTACTCACTTGTTTTAGAAATACTTTAGTTTAATAATTTTTTCAGCCCAAAATTCAAAGCTTCTAAAAGGCTGAATTACAGGTTTTGATAATGTAATCATGTAAGAAATCCAGATTTTGAAACATTTCTCCCTCCTCTTCCGCCTCTTTTCAACATTTGATGTAAAGTTCTTGTATTTTGGAGCTCTGTCTGTGGTTCACACCTTTTGTGTCTAGCACTCCATTAAAGCTCCTGCCTTGTTCCAGCCAATTTTTTTTTCTTGCTGAGATCACTGGCTATGAGTGATCTTGTAAAGTTTTCATGTCTTTTAAGACATGCCTTTTATTTTCAACCTGAAGGGATGAATTATTTCTCCTGTGTGCCCATGAAATTGCAGTTGCTATTGCTGAGAGAACTGTGAGGTCTCTCTTCTGCCAGCAAAGCTGGGTAAAATTTGGAGGCCAACATGGCCCTGAACCCTTTGGAGCATCCCAGTTTAGGACTGAGACAATCCAGTGAAACCTAAGGATAAGGCATTTTTGCTTTCCTGCAGTGAATGTCACTTGGTAAAGGCTTAAGATTTACACAAACTTGATCACAAACTGAGCTGGGGCAGTTTTCAATGTATGCGCTCTTAGTCCTTAATAAAAAATCCTAATTTAGGAGCAGGTTAGGAGAGGTGGTATATGCTCATGAACAATTGAAGTTGAAATTATGTATATTTACTTGATGAATTTTGTAAGAGTGTGGAAACTGATGGATTCAAATCACAGAATAGTCCCAAACCCTCTCAGCTGTCTCTGATGCCCTTCAATTTCCTGCATTTGAAGGGGATAGATTGCAAATGATTTCCATATTTGGAATTTCCTTGCACCTGTATAAATCAAATATCCAGAGATGCTTTTTGTTTCCTCACAGGTCAGAGAGAATATCTTCCCCAGACTCTGTGAACGATTTTTTTTAAATTCAAAAGCAAGCCTTCAAATCTTTGATTTTCTGTTTCTAGCCCACTAAAACAGGTGTTGATTGGATTTAGAAAGGAACTTTTATTAGTGGAACCAATATCAATAAAAGCCTTGATGGGAAGAGGGAGGGAGAAAGCTTAAACTGGTTGGTGTACAAGAGCTGTGCCCTAGCAGCAGTGATGCATTGGCCAGTAATGCCTGGTGATAGACCCAGAGTGCCAAACTGTCACCCCTGCTTGAGGGGGGCCTGCACTGGCCATGCCTCACCTGACAAAAGGGATTTGGTGTTTAATTTGAAGCTCTGCTCCAGCAGCAGAAAAGGGTGCTTAATACTGTGTTAGTGAGAGAGCACCGAGCATCCAGCTCAATAAAATAGATTCTTTTTCCCACTTTACAAATAAGATGAGAAAGTAGATAATGTGTCATTTGCAGCTTTTGAGATGTGAATAGAAAATCTGACCCAGCAAATGTTGGCTCTACGTTTTCCTTGTTAAACAAAATGGAAGAGACTGAGAACTTTTGATTATTTAAAAAATTCTTCCAAAAGTGCTGATGGTGAAAATGATTCCAAGTTATTCTGAAATTTTAAAGCTCTTTTCCTCTGACAGCAGAGATATTTGCAGCCAGCCATTTTTCTGATGCAAGAGGAAGGAATGATTTCATAGTGCAGAATAATGAGGAAAGAATGAAGGATTTCAGAGGTGAAACCTGTTTGTTGTGAGAAGAAAGCTGATGAAAACTCAGCTGTCCCTTAACTGAGTGTGATGTTTGCAGTTATAGCTTGGCTACTATTGTACCACTGCAGGTTGCACCTCCAACACTACCAAAGTTAGTAAAGATTATTTTCTACTGACACCAATGTGAATTGATGCAGTTCATCAGGCAAAGTGCTCTAAATCAAGAGCAAAGCACACAAACTTATTTTGGTGTCACATTCACGCATATATAATATATATGAAAAGGCAGTCTTATAAAATGTATATCCCATCATGCATGAACATGTGAAAATTCCAACCCTACCAAAGATTTATCACTATTATTTAAAGCTGCTTTTGGACAATTGGATCATGGATAAGAACTTTTCTTCAAATACTGCATAAATTACAAGTAGCCCTTAATTTTATGGTATTTTTGTAAGTTTAGAAGAGGGTAAGCATTTAAGATATATATATATGGGTATAATCTTATAGGATGATATTTTTTATAAGCAAAAGGGGTATCCCACTTTGGAAAGTATTCACATTTATGTGCTCCATGGTGACTAACTTGGATCAAAGACTTTTTCTGTGGAGAGTTTCTCCCTCCTCAGCCAGGGTTCACAATCACAGAAAATTAACATCAGGTTCGGTGAAGTCCTCTTGGAGATGAAAAGTAAAAGAATTCTCACCTTCAGGGAAACACAAAATATTCACGTTTTCACACCTTTTATAAACTCCTTTGTGTCAGGAGCCACAGAAATATATTTGTCTGTCTGCTCAGAAAGCCTTTCTTTCTCCAGGCAGTGTCTTGTGGATTTGTGCAGGTTTTGTGATGTGATAACAGAAGTTGCGGCAGTGTAGAATAAAAGGTATGACTGAATATAGGGGCAGATATTTTATACAGGCCTTGTTTTCTTTTTTTTTTTTTTTTATTCTTTTGTCTACTAGCCTTATATTTAAGCAGGGCCTATTTTTGGGAGCATGAGTGGGATTTAGATTTCTAATCCTATATATGAGTCTGTCCTGATTCTATTTATGTTTTTATTGCCTTTTGTAATTTTTTCCTTCTTTTGTGCAGACACACACATGCATGTATATATTTTTTTTGTTTCTCCTTGTTTTCTTGACATAAATTTTAGTGTTTTAGGAAGCTTGGAAAAGATATTTTGCTAAAATGTTTCAACTTTAACATTCCAAATACAAAGGCAGATAAGGATTTGCAGAAGTCAGAAGTAGGTAGAGATGGGAGCCTGACCATTTTCTGCAGGACATAATACTGTGGTCAATGTGGCCTTAGCTCAAGTCCCTCTGGTGACCATGATTTGGAAACCAGGAGCAAAAGGCTTTAATTGATCTTTATAACCATTGTTCTTTCATTTGGCAATTGCAGCCATTGATTAGGAACACAATGCAATTGAGTTTCAGCAAAGGAAGACAAGAGGAGGTTAAAATTAAATATTCTGAACATTGGAAAAGGCACATTTGCACCTTTTAGGATAATCACTTGCTTATTAGAATTTTTTCTTCCTGGAGTCCCAAGTTCCTGATAGCTGTGGGAAATTCAGTGAGCTCATGGAACTCCTTACAACATTTTTCTCTATTTTCTTAGAAATTGTGCTTTTATCCACCAAATGTTACACGTTTTCTCTCCTGCACTCCATTATCTGTGTTTACAAGCAGATGCTGCAGTTCAGAATAGCCTGAGGTGTAATTTCCTTGCAAAAAACCCACCTGTGTTGTCCTTTAAAGTTTGGTAAATAGTGCTGTACAAAGCCATTGCCAGTTTTCCTGCCTGAATTAACAATTTCAAATCGTTAAGCAAAGACAAATATCGCACCAATGGGGCACATAATATTCATGAAATTATTACTGTCATACTGAGATTCCTCACAGGCTCATCCTCTGAGTGCTCTCTTGCTTGTTATTTGGGGTGAAGTTGATGTAGTGTTGGATCACTGAGTTGTGCTTTCCAAAACGAGTTGCCAGGCACATCAATGTTCCTATACCTGGTTACATTTTTTTTCTCCCTGTATATTGATTGCAAACTTTTTCATTTTATGTATAGCAGATTTTTGACAAAACCTCTTCACAGTTTCTTTCATGTGTTCATTTCTTTTTTTATTTTCCTATAATGCTGCAGAAATGGTATCTGGAGAAGATGCCTGGGGTGTATTCATGTATTCTTTTCTTTTTGTTTCTTACTATTCTTCCACTTTTTGAACCTTTCTACCTGATATTTCAGTGAATAGCCAGTAAAAACCCCACCTCAATCTCAAGAACAAAATGTTACATAAATATTTAAAATATTCTTGTACTGAGCAGTAAAAAGGAAATCACAGTTGAATGGAAAGGAAGGAAAGCAGAGCTTAGACTGTTTTAATCTTTTGGGGGAAGTGTCACTTTCAAAATGAAATATTCTCAGATTTTAGCAATAGAGATAATTATTTAAATAAACCAAAAAACCTAGGTATTTTTAAAGAACACTTTTAGTGAGCAATAAAGGAAAGCTTAGGAATATCAGTGCCTGGACTGGGAAAATGGGGTGATTGTGTTCCATGCTGTCAAATAAATATTTTTGGAGAAGTGGGTTTTCCAGGGTTCTGATTTCTTGATAAAAAGTGGGGAGGCAGGCTGTTTTGGGAGACTTTTGAGTGTGCTTGCCCACAGTGGAGAACCCAAAATTCATGGTAGAAATGGAACTGTGCCAAGATGTAACCCGTCTCTCTGTCTAAGGGAGAATTTGGGACATGCTCAGCTCAACAACTCCTTGTGCCTCACAGCTGGCCCCAAGTGCAGTGATGCCTTGAGAAGCTGACCTAGAACAGAGACTAGACAGAGGTAAAGAATAAAGTAGGGATTTATTAAAAGGCCTTAATGGATTCACCTTGGGCAGCACAAGAGTCCAGCCAGGGCTACACCCAAGATGAACCAAAATGGTCCCAAAATGGGCAATTGGTCAGGGGGTCTCTCACTTTGATCAGTTTTGCTCCATTTGCACATTGGAGTTCATTGTCCAATTCCAGCTTTAGCCCATGTAGTCCCATCCTTATTTTTCTCTCTCCAGCCCACCTTGTTTGTGCTCTTGGGCCTGAGATTTGGATCATTTGTCCTTGGTCCCCAGCTGGAGAAGGAATTGTTTTGTCTCCCTGCCCTGTGAAGAGAGCTCACCATCCCCTAATATGAAGCTCAGAACTGCACACTAAAGCAGCACAGGATCTGAAAAATATCAAAGCCAAAACATGAGGCATCATTTCCCCCCTTTAGAGGCTCAACAAGGCCTTTACCTTGTCCAGACTCTATTCTAAATATTTGCTAATAATAGGCTGCCTTTGTGCCTCGTGGCCTGGCCAAAACCCCACTCCAGTCCCTTTCTGCAGCTTTGTGAATCAGTGTCCACAGAGCAGCCCCACCGCTGGGACCTTGGGGAGCATCTGTCCCACTGTTGGGAGGAAAGGAACAGAAATTTGGGCTTTGTTTTGGAGTCCACCATCACTCTCACGTTCTGCCCTGCCATTGTGACCTCTGTACAAAGGAATCAAGGGGCTGGCTGGCCTCAGGCAGCACGCAGACCCAAAATATCTCCAAAAGCTCTCAGGGAGAAGATGCTTGGCCACAGTGTACCTGGGGGCAGACTGAGTCCCTCTGTTTGCTGCAGACACCATGAATTCCTCACAGCGTTGTGTCCTCTGCAGGTTCACCCCCTAAGGCCTCTTGGCTCAGACAGATGGCAAAAAAGGAAAGGATTTTCTGGCTGATTGCTTCTTCATTTCCTCTCCATTATTTCCTCTGCCATTGTGCAGCTGCCTGTAGATCCAAGCATGCAGAGTCAGGCCTATTCCATCACTCAGGACACACTTTGCTTTCCTCCTTGAGGGGATCATCAGAGATCATCCAGCGCAAGCCATCTTGAACTTTGAAACAAACACTGAGACATCACCCACCTCATGTTTCCCTCTCTTTGTTCAAGGGGGGAGATGGAGCATAAATCATAACATGTCTCTCTTTAACCCTTTGCAAGTATTTCTAAGTATCACTGAAGATGCTCGTGTTGGTGAGCCCGCTCAGTCCTGTGAGAAGTTTTTCTGGAGGAGTTAGTTACACATCTTACACCATCTGGAAAGAGAAACCAGGTGGCTTTAGATGCAGTGGAGTTTGAGAATGATCCAGGGGATCTGAATGTAGAGTCAGGATTAACAGACTTCTGGCATTGATGGCATCTAGGATGAAGACTCATTCCTCATGTCCTGGTTTGTAGTTTGATCTGTAGAATTCTCACTGCTTAAATGCTCCTATGCCCCCTAAATTCATAAAGTGTTCACAGCCAAAATAGTCTTTGTGAATTTGTTCCATCTGTGGTTGGGATGATTCCAGACAAGCAAGCAGTATAGCCACACATTTGAAAGTTGTTCTGATTCATGATATGTGCATTCTTGAGCTATTTCAGATGTCTCTTTTTAAATCTTTCTCATTGTGTGGAGTGAAACTGTGCAGAGCATACTAATTGTGTGGTGCATGAAATGGTGTGAGGGAAGCCGGGGCTCTGTTCCCAGTGGTGGTGTTGTCACCTTGAACAAGAAACCTCTCCTTGTGTCCCTCCACACAATTTTCCCTTGAACATTGGACCTGAAAGTTGTCTGGAGCTTTGCTGCTGCTGTAATTAGGAGTGATTTTCAAGGTTCTGGTGCACCAGCTCAGCAAATAATGCTTTACTTTATGGGTGATTCTTTATTCTCCCTTCTGTGTTCTGAAAGAAATTAATTTGTTGGCCAATTTGTTCAGGGCATGAAGCACCAGCTTTGGTTTTGGCAATGCTATAACAGGATATGGTGTGTTTCCGACTACAGAGTTAACTTGGGTTGTAAAAATTATTTTCCATAGCTGGAAGGTTTTTACCTATGGTAAGGCACAAATTTTTTCCCGCTTACAGGATGAATTGCTATTGTAAATATGTTCTAATTGGATTAAATAACATTAATGCTTTCTAATGCACTTTTAGATAGGGCAGTAGAGTAGGAATGCATAAATTGAAACATTTATTCTCACAATACAGAAGTGCTTTCTCCCTTCTTGAAATGTTACATATTTAAGGCAAAATATTGCAAGCATCCTCTTCTTCCATAAAAAGTCTATACCAAGACTGTCAAAATATTAAAAAAAAAAATCTGTTCCACCAAAACCAGTCTATCCTTACAAAAATTTGAGGTTGAGGAGACAATTTTTCAGAGAAATAAATACCCTGAAGTAGGGTTTTCTATTGTGGTTTATGCTCAAGTTGCCCACAGCCTATCATGGAATGTGTGAACTTAAATTTTCCTTTTGAGCAATAAGAGCATGTGAGCAGGTCTAGTCAAAATGAGATTCCATGAAAGGGTGATTATGTTTTCAGCAGTGAGACTTGCACCAGAAACAGTCTCCATAAGATTGTGGTTTTCTCATGGTTTGCAAAACTTAAAGCCTTCAAGAAGCAGACTTGAAGACAAATAAACAACCAGAAATGTAAATACCAGGATAGAAGGGCAGAACCACAACTGATCTAGATCTATTAAAACTTTATTGATTTTTTTTTTCCTGAGCTGAGGATGTGGACCACTATCTTTAACATCCATTAGTGGTGTATATAAACAAAACTAAATAAAACTTGTAAACATGATTATAGTTCCTACAATTTCAGACCCCTCAGCATTTTCTTATTTTTATGCATTTGATGCACCTCTGTTTTATTAATGTCCTTCCTGTGGTATTTTAATACACTTCAGGGTACTGCTGAAGGGCAAGGCAGGTGCCTTTCGAAAGCATTCAAAATAATCTGAACAGATTTAAGGTTTCACAATGCTGCCTAAAACTACAAACAGCATTTCTGCTGCAAAGATCAAAGTTTCAGATTTCTCAGCTGTATTATGATATTTTTTAACACTTAAATTTTTAAAATTAAAACTTAAATTTTTAACACTTAAATTTGCTGACAGCAAAGGTTAAAAAGACCTTTCTCTTTGGATCAGCCTAAGAGTTGAAAGACAATTTTTGTGCTGTTCCCCAGAACATCTGGAACTGCCACAGTCAACAAATTGGACTGAATGGTAGCACTTTATTTTTCCATTATAGCTGAACCACAGTTTGGAAACTTCTCCATGAATTTAGCTATCAAATCCATACTGAGGCACACAAATAAGGATGACCTGACGTTCAGGACAGGAAGAGACGACTGGAGGCCAGATTTGATTTACATATACTGCACAATTTATGAGTTTTGATTAGCATTGTGATGCATTTTAATCAATCAGTACTTAGAGTATGTGGGGTTAGTCATAAACTGTGAAATTTAACCAGGAGGGTGAGTTACAATTATTCCAAGTCAGTCTCAGAGGGGGATATCAGGAAAAAGGGTCTGGATGCAACCTATGAAAAAGATGAATTTTCTAATCCCTAGCAAGAGACTTTACAGACTGAAAAATCTTCAGAAGAGAAGAGAAACTGCTGGATACAAGTTTGTTAGCTTAAGGAATGGCAAAAGTGAAAAGGGAGCAGAATGAATGGTGATTATGGATGCATTTAAAAGCAATAAAAGGGAATTATTTGATAGCTGGAGGGGTAATTTAGGTATAGGGCCATCCAAGAATGAAGGAATTATATGCAGAAAAAAACTGTTGACTGGAAAAGAAACCAGGCATAGTACAAAGAAACATAAACTGCCAAAATAAGTTTTCTCAAAATATAAGGGATAGGACTGGCAAAAAAATTGAGGCAGATCACTAAAGGTGATTTTATTTCATTCTCACTATACCCAGGCATTATTTTGTACTGTGTATAGCAATGACAAGTTTTTTGCAGCCTCTGCAGTCCTTGAATCAGTTTGTGTCAAATATTATGTACTTCCAAACAGGAGAGCTGTAAACCCAGGCTGCCAGCAGAGCTGCTTGTTTGAGGAAAAAATACCTTTAAATAACAGGGTGGATCTGGGCCTCAGCAGAGGTTCTGAAGCTCCTCACAGATGGGTTTTCAGGTACAGTTTCCAAATCCCACAAAAGGTAAAGATCATTGTGAGTGAGGAGAATGGAGGCAGTGCTGCAGGATCTTAGGGAGAAGGAGCTCGAGGATGAGCTTCAGCTCCACAATGTGCATTCAGCTGTGTCACCCATCAGAAAGTTCTAAAAGCCAGCTCAGATATTATTATGAGGGCAAGAATTGTTCATTTCTCTATAACATTTGGCTTTAAACTTTTTTTTTTTTTTTCACTTGGTAATAAATGATTTGTAATTCTCCAGGTCACGAGTTAATCAGATGTTGTCAAATGACTTGGTAAAATCTCCCCACCGTTCTGATATAAGTTTGTGTAAAATAAATAGAAATTATTTAAATATTTAAAAAAAAATTTTTAAGGTTTGTTTTTAAAGATTTCTTTTTTATAGAAACCTGACACCTGGCAGATGCTGTGCACTGTGGGAGAGCACAAAGCTGAAGCACATGGCTAGCTCAGCAAAGGTCCTGAGTTGTCCTGGTTTCTTCAGAATCATTATGTATTTCAGACTATAATTTAGTGGCAGATTAACCTCCCCATTACAGAAATACTTTTCTTTGTATGAACTTTAACGTAATTAATGTGAAGCTTAAAATCAAGTTCTGTATGTATTTTACTTCTCTGCTACTATGCTTTTGTAGCATAGTACAAGAATGTGTTTAGATTTAGGAAATTCTATACAAAATTTATGTAAAAGTGTTGACTACATATTTATGCATGATAGGGAAACAACTAAAATTATAAATATGATATTGTCATTTATTGCAGGTTCTTCATGGGCATTTTCATCTTTTCTCCTTTTTCTCTGGGTGGGAATTCTGTATAAGCACTTCTCTACTCAGAGAAGTTGACATTCATGGCAAAATAAATTCCCTGAATAAATCCCTACTTGAATTCTGATGCTTTTTCTTTTTTTTTTTTTTTCTTAATAAATTTTTTTGCAGTAGTTATCTTGAAACAACGTTGTTTTGCTTGTGAGAACTTGCCCACAGGGTAAAAAATTCTGATATTGCTGGAGCAGTTTTCGAAGTACATCTCCTTTACAGATAATGTGCATGAAGAACCTGTTTTTTAGCAGCTGCTATGGGAGACAACAGAACACCAAATAATTTTTGTGTTTGAGTTTCTTTTGTACAGTGAGGAACAAAACATTGGCAGCATTTACCACCAGAACCGTTATAGACTGAAAATCTTGCACCAGAACTATAAAATAACACCCCAAATTTCTATTTTCTAAAGGTTTTCTTAAAAAATTGTCTAGCTGCCCACCTTGTTGCAATAGCTATCTTTCTCATTAATATAAAATTTATAATATCTTGACCTGCAGCAAATACTATTTTAAACCCTAAATATCCTGATTTTTCAGTGCATGTTAATTTCTCACCATGGCAATATCACAGTAGGTAAAGCCTAAATGGAAAACAGACTCCAAAATGCCATGGAGGAATATTCTACTTAATTCTGAATGTCTTATTTTTTCAACTTGTTTAATAATAATTTGGCTTCTTTTTGCATACTTAAGTAATATTTTGTTTATAAAGTTATTTAATGACTTGTTTTCTGCCAAACTCTTGTAGAAGGTTCTTCATTTGTCCATTACTTGTTATTCAGAGTCAAATTATAAGCATACTTTTAATGAATTTCACTCATTTTCTGGAATTATAAAATCAGGATTGCTTATGCTACATGGTGCTTTCCTAGGGGAAAAAAAAAAAAAAAGGTATCTTTTCCTGATTATTTGTGTTCAGAAAAAAATTCTTATAAAGAAAGAGCTCATCAAAACTTCAATCTGGACAACTTCTCCTGGCCAGCCTGGTGAAATACAGGTTGTCCACTCAGTCCTTGAGGGAAGCCTGGAGATTGATCAGGGTTTGTAGACTCCCAGGTCTGGAATTTGCTGAGCTGAACAGGTTTTTCTCTGCTGCCTTGCATTGTATGAAGCTTTTTATTCAATATAAAGCAAAGCCTGGCAGAAGCACTGCTGGGGTGATGTCCCAGAAAATGATTTCCCGGGGTTCAGGGCCTGTGACAATCAGGCCCGTGCTTTATAATTGTTTCTCACTAATTAGTTGGCTCACACACTGTTGTTTTCAGCTCTTAATTTATCTCTCTCTTTTGTGCTGTCGAATTTACCATTTTTCTTCCTGCTCCCCCACTAGAGAAAGGCAAGCAGGCTGTTCACACACTTGGCCTGCTGCAAACCAAAATGTGGGGTGAAGCAGGGGCTGCCTGGGATGGCTCTCAGGGTCTTCATCTCTCCAGCACATCATGGACTGAGGGGCGCTGCTTCCACGTTATTAATGCTGCTCTAATTAGGCCGATTGGTTTTAATTGGCACGCTGTCATGTAACAATCTCATAAAATACTTTGTGTAAGAAAATTGATCTGGCTCTAATGCTAATTAGTTTGCGAGGCTCCCTACCTTATAAATGGGAATTGATTGCTTCCCTTCAACCCCTCCTTCTTTCCTATTCAATAATTCTCCCATAAACTCTGTATTCTCTTTTTTTTTTTTCCTTCATGTGACTTTTTGTTGTTATCCCCGTGTCTCTCTCAATTAATTCTGACCATAACCCCATCTCTAGTTTAACCTGAAAAGAACAGGGCTTTATCACTTGTCAGGGAGAGTCTTCCTCAGTTATTTTTTTTTTTTTCTCTCAGGAATTTGCCAGATCAGAGGCCTGAAATCCTGAGGACTGTTTCAGAACCAAAGCTGACAGGGTTAGGCCCAGGTCAACCCACTTTGAAATCAAAGCCAGTACAGAGCTAAGGCTGTACCTTGAATGGAAGATTTATAAAGACAGCAGCATTAACATTACAAAAGAAGTATTTTATTGGGTCTCACATGGGATTTTTTTACTGCTAGTAAACTGCAGAAGAGTGAAACAACCAGGTTAATAAATAGCAGAGTGAACAACAAGATAAATCAACTACTCCTCAGTGCTCTTAAAAGCTCCTTGAAATTGGGATTAATTTGGTTAATTATGAACATAGCAGAGATGCCTAGAAAAGTCTGAAAATTCTGGCTATGTGAATTTAAAATGTGTTCTGGTTCAGTTCTGCTTTCAGGTTTTTCATAGAAAGGAAATTAAGAGGCAGAGACATAAGCGACTGCTGAAATTTTGTTTGCTTTTGTTCTTCCTTCTAAACTGGTCTTCTATGAATATAAATTATTTGGGATACTTATAAGGAAAAAAAACCCCCAAAATTAAACCACAAAGAAATAAACTAAAAACTCTGAAAGATTAAATGAAAATTTTATTTTTTCCTTTGCCTTTATATTTTTTTGTTGACAGATTGGCTAAAATATATTTTTGACATATTGGCTAAAACTGGTATGGGATTAGGTGCATATGTAGATATTATAAATACCAATGGATCTGGAACTGATGCAAACAATCTGCGGTGCCATGCTGATATTTCTGAAGGGCTGGTTATGCTTTGGTGTCTCCAGGCACTCTGCTTCTTACCAGGTATCTCCACTCTGGGAGTGGTGTTTGGGACTCAGCATTGGTATTTGACAATTACACAGCAGGTGCATACACAGGAGTGCAAGGAAAATGTCTTTGCAGTGTCCCAGGCTTGTATTCATCATTCTTTGCTTGTGTTTATAAAAGTGAGGCTGTCTTGCAGTCAGTGTTTGCAAAGCCAAATCTCTTAAGCCTGGCTGTACCTGCACTTCCCTGAATCTGTCTCCAGAGCACCTTTTTAATGCATTAGATATGCACACATCACAATCCATCTCTTTTCCTGGCCAGCTCAATATTTGTTTCTGCTTTTGCAGTACAGATGATGGGAAGGAAGCAGGAGAAGGGTCTCTGGTTATTGAGTGATCAGTCATGGTCCATTTTTGCTCATAGTGACATTTGTCATGTTCAAAGGTGACGTTTTCCTCTTACTTCTTGATGAAATAAAAATCTTAAGGCTGCTATAATTTGATGAATGTATCTGTGTCAAAGAAATACTCAGAGACATTATGTAGGATGTCAAATTATATTTTTATGCAATTTATTAATTTTGGGAATAGATGCTTTCTTACTCTTGAACTAATTCTCATTTCATTAGAAGCACTTTTTTTTCCTTTTCAACTTGTGGCTACCTGCTAAGAAATGTTGCTTGTGCTTTAAGCTCTTTGACAGTAATGTCAAATGTCAGCATGTATGAATAAATGTTTCCTAACTTCCTGAAACATTTTCATATATTAAAAAATTAGGAATTCTAGTTTATTTTACTGGAAATACTTATAACATGTGGTCTCACTGCCAGCTGAAAAGAAAGGCGCCATTTGAACTTGGTCAAAATAAATTTTTATAATTTTTTATAGTAAATTGGGCCCTGACATTATTTCTTTGTTATTGCCTATCTGATCAGCATCATTCTTCTTTTCTTTTTCCAGCAACATTTTTGAAACAGCAATTAGGATTATATCTTGCTAATGTGGTATGTCCAAATGAGTTTTTTTACTTTGGTTACATCAATATCTTGATTTCCCTTCCATCAGGACACATCTTAGTTTCCTGCAAGATCTGAGGAGTGCTGATCAATTCCCTGCACACTCTTCCAATCCCTTTCAGGGAGATGCTAAAAATACTCTGGTTTACATCAATCTGCAAATGAAGCAATGACTCTGAGAATGAGAAAGAGTTGTAAAAGGAAAGTTGTAAAAGGATGAAAATCTCCTTATTCAGTTCAGTTTACAAATAAAGTCTCTCACACCTGGTTTGTCCTGCAGGAAAATCTTAACTTCTCTAACCACAGGCTGGCTGAAATCTCTGAGCAGTGGAAAATTTGCCAGAACAGACACATAAATGAAACTTCTCAGCAATTACCTTCAGCTTCTAATATTAAACTTGTCTGTATTTTGACATTGATGAAATCTTGGCCCCTTTAAAAAACCTTTTAATATAGCTAAAACCTATAAACCCTTGAAAAAAACTTTTAAACTTTTGAAAATAGGTAAAATTAAAGTAATCTCACTGCTTCTTGTAGATCTCAGACCATGGCTTCAGAAAATTATAGATGCCAATGGTCTTTTATCTAGAGGAGATAAATTCATGCATTTTCCCATCCTGAACCCTTTTGCTCAGGGTGTTGCTGTATCCTCTCCAACACCTGCCAAATTTTATCCCAAAGCTATCCCAGCTTTGTGAGGGATAACTAAGAGAGGTCAGGGTTTGCCAAGTGCTGCTAAACACAGTCCTTCTATCTGTGTAAAAAAAAAACAGGATTAAATTCAGGCACCACTCGGAGGGAACTGACAGGAAATTTTGATTTTGACCGGTGGATATCATTAAAAATATTTTCCCTGCTGTGCCATATGAGGCTTAATTAAATATTTGTTCAAACAGCTTGAGTTTCCCCAAATGAAAGGATGTAGTGTGAATATATGAATATAATTTGGATACCTGAGCCTCTGAAATCTTCCAGTTATCAGGAGTAAAAGAAGAGTTGGCCTTGTAAGGCATTTTTGAGGGGTCTGTCCTGAGGTCACAGGTGTCACTAGAACATGCCTGGATTACACAGGAATTCCCATAAATTTGTGGTCCCTACTGCTGTCCATTATTTTTCTACTGGAGTGAAGCCAGAATTTAAAATTTCAGAATTCTTGTGTGGAAATCTGTGTCATGGGGGCATCTCCCTTCACAGAGGGGAGGAATTCCCTTCTCCCAGTGTCCTTGTGCTCCACATGATTTTCCAGAAGTTTATTGGGGTTTTTTTTTTTGTTTTTTGTGGTTTTTTTTGGTTTTTTATTTGTTTTTTTGTGTGTGTGATCCCGCACTGTCACTAACAAAGGAGTTTCCCCAGATACTCTGGGGTACCCATGAATGCCATGTAATGTAGGATAGAAGTTGTGGATTTATGTCACCTCTCACTCAAAAAGAGCAAAGACAGAAAGCACTGAAAGAAGGAAAGGGTTGCCTAGAGATATATTAAAATATATATGCATTCACACACTTCTGAAAAATAAAAGCAGACCATGAGGAGGCAGGAAATTTATATATTTTTTTTATTTTTTAATAAAAAATACTGTCCTGCTATTCTGAATTTTAAGGTGCTCAGAGTTTATGAGGCTTTTTTGTTGGTGATTCAACATCTTAATTTACATGAGTGTGATTTTTCACAATTATTTTATTTGAAAACATGTCATAGAAAAACAAGTTAATATCTCCATTGAATTAATGTACCCTTTTGGTTGGGTTATTTTTTTTCTAAAATATCATATTCACCCTTTTAATGCAAGTAATGAGATCATGATGAATTGAAATGGAGATTTTATTGATCCTAAAGCATTTTTGTTTATGACAAGGCAAAAGAATAAAAAGAGGAGAAGAAAAAAAACTTGGGCTAATGTTCAACAACAATGCTGATGTTGCTACCAAGATGTGGTGAGTGACTCTTTGAATATTTATCTCAGATTGAAGAGGATGTTAAATTCTCCTAGCTTGAAAATAACCTGCGAGTGTCTGAGGCCCCCTTTAACTCCAAACTGACTGCTTACAGTGTTTGCTGTGTGTACTCTCCAAAATCTATCTGACCTTTGCATCAAATGTACACAGCAA
This sequence comes from Anomalospiza imberbis, assembly GCF_031753505.1. Classification (NCBI taxonomy): domain Eukaryota; kingdom Metazoa; phylum Chordata; class Aves; order Passeriformes; family Viduidae; genus Anomalospiza; species Anomalospiza imberbis. Next base: position 33,425,014 of record NC_089682.1, read on the forward strand.
AAATTCCACTGCCAGCTGGCAAAAAATGAGGGCAATGTCATTTAGGGGTCCCATTTAGAGTTATGGTAGAGCTGTGCACTGTGGCTTTATCAAAGCATGGAGGGGTTTGTAGGAACCTTCAACACCAGAACAGCCCAGAGGAAATGAATTTTCTGCTTTTGTGATATCTGGCTGGGCCATTGCTGATGTCAGAATTCTACAAGTCAATAAGATATTCATAACTTTTGAGCTCAAACAGGGAGTGGAGCAGAACAGTCCCACATTTGGGGATTCAGATTGGAGCTTGGATACACAAATGCTGGGGGGAAAGGGACAGAGGCTTTTCCAGGCCTGGAGCTCGTGCCCTGGCCAGTCTGAATCCATCAGCAGGGACACTGAATGTGCCCAGGAAAGGCATAAAAATGTCAATTTTACAAAAGTAAGAGGAGAAAAAAGCAAATTGGTTCAAAACCAGAATCTGAACAAATGGAAACAAGCAATTTCATTTTGGAGAAAAATCTGTGGCTGTTTCCTCAGCTGCAGGAGGGAACTAAGTGCCTCAAAACAGAGGAGAGCAGCTTACAGAATGCACAGAAGAAAGGGGCAAATGGGTTTGAATTGCTGCTTTGGAAAGAGCCAAATATTTCTGTTGTTACTGCAGTGGGGAGGCCAGAGAGCAGGCACATTGCTCTGCCCTGCTGCTGCTTTTGTTTCAGCTCTTTATTCAAGAAGGAGGGACTGCTTTTAGGAGCAGTGTCAGTAGTTGCTGTTGCTGACACATAAAATGTGGTTTTTTTTTTTTTTTTTTTTTTTTTTTGTTTGTTTGTTTGGTTTTTTTAATTCTTTCAGTTCTGATTCAACATGTGCTGGGAAAGGCCTTGAGAAAAGGAAAGGGGGAACTTTGGAGGCCAAGTTTCTTGCTGGCAAGTGACCTGCAGGCTTTGGGGAAGTTGTTCTGTAGAGATGGCCTTTTCCATCTGAAATCACCTGCTGTGGAGGCAAGGACCTGGAGACACACTATGTAGCTTCCAGCTCATGCCTGAAATCTGTTAATCTCTTTCCATGGTTTCCCAGAGCATGGAAATTTACTTTCAGTAAGATTAGAAAGACACTGATTTAATGAGAGGGAGAATCATAGGTTGTAACTCCATGTTGCAGAATTTTTTTTTCTCGTGGTTTTAGTATACGTTGTTTTCTTCCCCTGGCAGCATATTCTGGTCTCTAGGAAGTAGAGTGCCCTCTGTCAACTGAGTTAATTTCTTGTGGGCTGTCCTGATGAATATGTAAAAAAAAGTTATCTTTGGTCAGAACAAAAAAAAAAAAAAAGTCCTGCCTAAAATGTTGTTTTTCAGCCTGTTTTTTTTTTTTCCAAGTGACCCTGATTTAACACAGGTTGTAACAGAGAAACTCAGGGGGTGAAAAAGTGCTGAACAGAGAGTAGCCAGAACAAATTGATCTTAATTAAACCTAATTAAGGCTTAAAACTAGTCTTTTTATGACAGCTCCTATGTCATGGAACATCAGTCTCAGAGGTCCCATTTTTGAACAGCTGAAATTGTTCTAGTGTAACAATGAGGGTTAGTAGAGGCAATTACATCGCTCCATAAAGATGAAAAATTGTCTTTTGAAGAGGTAATTCAGATATTCATGAGTGAGAACTGCCATCAAAGAGCTTTTTCCACTCCAGCATGGGATCCACTAAACCAAAGTGATGGAAGTGGCCTGGTGCATGGCAAGCAAGCCCCTGGCAGTTTCTGTAATCTTGGCCATGAACTGACTAAAGACCTTTTCACCCTGGAGTGCTGCATGTCCAGCGTCCTCCATGAACATTAAACTCAGCCAGTGAACAACTTTGACTTTTTTACAGCTCAGTGGACCTCAGCCTTCAGCCAACAGCCTTCTCTTAGCGTGTTCAAAATTCTCCCCAGGTCTCTAATGAGACAAAGAAAGTGAGCCAAGTGGCATCTTTTTCTCCATAATTTACTCTTATTCAGTGTGCTCTTTGAGCATTCATATCACTTTCCTTCTTTCCATTTTGGGTTTATTCAATTCAAACTTTTATTTAATCAGGTACACTAATCCTTGGAGGCTTTTCTTTATACATCAAGGTAGTCTCACACTGAAACCAACTTTCATTTGATTTTGTATTTGTTGAATGTTAAAAGTAAAGATTAATAAGATCTTAATATAACTATTTATTATTTTAGCTAAAAAAATTCAGTTATCACTTTTGCCATTATAGTTAAGGCATGGATGTGTAACCAGTAGTTAACAGGATTCCTGTACATTTGTATTTCAGAATAGGGTAAAACCACAAAAGTTCCATGTATTTTGTATAGTTCTTCCCCAGTAAATATCACACAGACAAATTTAAATGTTTATATGCTGGCCTTCTGACTGCATATAGTCTGCCTTTAGTCCCAAAACTAATAAAAGCCCAGTGGTACTGGCAGCAAAATGCCAAAGTTATAAAGGACATTATTCTTATGAAATTGTGTTTGGAAGAAGCGATTAAATTGTTTCCTCATGTATATAATTGGAAAAAGAGTCTGCATCTATTATTACTTTCAAATAACATCTTTATCTTCATATTTGCTGGATGACCTGCTAGTTTTGCTGCCTAGGAAGACAGAACATGAAAAGCAGTTCTGTTACCAATGAGAGAAGTTATTTCTGAGTGTACATTTTCCATAGACCTGTGCCAGGATGTGAGATGTGTACAAAACCACACCTGTGTGCTGGAATTTACCTGGCTAAAGAGAAATACAGGAGAAGTGAGAGTACCTAAACTAAAATGTGTATGACTGAGGTTCACATTCCTTTCAGCTGCTTTACTTTATTTCTGCCTCTGTTTCTTCCCCTCTAGCTTTAGATTTATGAGCCATTGTAAGCTTTTCTGACTGCTTCTGAGAAGGATTCATGGCTGCTCCTGCTCGCAGCATCTAACAAATCACTCATCTCACAGCGTTCATTTCTTTCATTAGATGGGTATTCCTCATTTTTTGTACACACCTCACATTTCATTACAGTAATTTGAATGGTTTTGCATATCAGTCTCAAGAGAAAAATATTTTGTTTGTTGTTGGTTTGAAATGTGGATTTCATCAGCTCTGGTCCTCTTTTTTTTGGCAACACAGCATGAAAAATAGTGAAAGCCAACTGCACATTAAACTGAAGGCTAATTTACAGGTTCTGTTTTTTGGAATAGTTGATTTTTACTTTGAAGAAGAAGAACAGAGTAACTGACCTGATGATTTCCCTTGTGGCTCTGTTTTCTCTGCTTCTGTGATTGAATGAATATTCATGGAGGGAAATGCATTTTGATACATTTGTATCAGATATTTTGCATTCAGCAATTTTATTTTTTATATATATTCTATGTCAGTAGTTCAGCCAAATGCCATCCATTTTGTTCCATGGTGAACATCTTTGAATGTAAGCTCTGGATGTGAGACCTTGGGGTTTCCACACTGCCAGATGACAAATAGATGCATTTAAAATACTACCTATGTATAGAAAATTGTGCTTTTCTTTGAGAAAACAGGGCAGATATTCAATTTGTCCCTTGGGTTCCTCTCTGTCTAGATTTGGGAAGATCACAGCCTTTCCTGGAGAGACGGGAGGCCCCCAAAGAGATACATATCCCGTAATACTCCTCACTATTTAATACTATATTAAATACTATTTAATACTATTTAATACTCCTGCTGTCTAGGTTAAAAAAAAGATAACATTAACTTGCATTTTCATTTGAAGCAGACACACAAAAATTTTTCTTTTCAGTCTCTTGGGTGGGACTCTATTGCTCAGCTTGGGTATTCCTTCTCTGGGACAATGACATCTCCAAAAGTGGGTGACAGACCAGTCTAGAGGAATTTCTCATACCCACCAATGGCCGCAAAAAATTAATCATCTCTCTCCCATGAAATCTCCATTTCCCCTAGTCAACAGAAATAATTGTCACACCCCTGTTTTCTTTCAATCACCCCTGGTGAAACTCTGACCAGGTGTTTGTTGTGTCTCTGATCTTATGTTTCAAGCCATCCCTGAAGGTGCCAGATTTTTGACTTGCAGCTGCAATCCTTGTGGTTGTCAGTTTGGGAGAGCAGCAAAACATGAGAGGTCATCCATCTCAACCCCCCACAGCACCAGATTGTTTTCTGTCATCTACCCTTTGGTCAAAGGGGCTTTGTGGAACTCTTTTTTCAAAACAGAGTTTCTTGAGGGGGTCTTCTCCATTTCTACTGGCAGGCTTCTGTGTCTCAAATGCTGATCTTGTGGAGTTTTTCCTTGTTTTTATTTTATATCATTAATCTTAATCCATTGCAAACCTTTACTTTTTCAGTGCTTTACTCGTAAACAAGTGTCTTATGACCTAAATTGTTGCAAGCCAGTTCTCTTTATTTGCAGTTTTCTCCTAAATTGCCTTTTCAAGCCCTTTTAATTGGACTCTGGGCTTACGTTTAGCTTTTTTTTCACCTACTTCAGGTGTCCTGTCCAGAAGGACACAGATTTCAAGGCAGTCTCTTAGACCTGCTACACCAGAGTCTCTCAAACAGCAGTACTGGGATGCTCAGGGCTTGCCCAGAGTGCTCCCTGAGCATCTGAGTTGTGTGGGGCAGGAAGCTCCTAATTTCTTTTTATCAATGGCTTCTTAATTCCAAAATCATATTAAATTTGTTCTCTGCTACTGTCCTAGATCATATTTATTTCAGCAAAGCAACCTTACTAGTGCTGTGTAGTTTTGGTGTTTTTGTTTAACATATACCTTCTAATCAGGCATATCAATATATTCTACAAGGACTACCTTTTTCAGGGTCTGTACAATACATTTTTTTATATATATATATAGAGTGTGTATACATATAGATATACATATATATATTACATGTTTATACATATACACACATATATATTATCTACATATATATGCATATACATATACATATATACATATATATATTTTTTATATATAATATTAAATATATATATTGTGGTCCACTGCAAGGCAAAAGAAATACCTATCTAAGATGTCATACTGCTAATTTCATTCATATCCATGAGAAAAATGACCTTGTGAAGGTTGTGAAGGTTTTTATTTGGGGCTGGGTGGTGGTTTGACACTAAATGAGCCAGTAAGGAATCTTTCTTTCAGTGACTCACTAAAAGCCCCATTAATTCTACTTTTAGAGACAGAAATTTCTGAATCTTCCAGGCCATATGTTTAGCTTACGACCTCATTTGTTATCAGACAGAACAGGTCTATTTAATATTCTTTCACTGTGTGGTACATATGTGAAAACTACTGTTGCTGGAGAGGTGAGATGGTGCTATATGCCAACAGAACTTCCCTCCACTTTTACAGGAATTCTCTAAGTACTCTGCAGTGACAAGTGCATGAGGAAGTTTGGACTTAAAATCATGTATTGATGAAGAATAACAAAAAGCTTTTCCTCCACATGCAGATTTACCAGAAGGAATTTTTTTTTGTGAACATGGTTGTATTATATTGCCATTAACAAGAAGCTGCTGAATCAGACATTTCTGACATTTTTGCAACTTGATTAAGCTTATGCCATAATTAAAGAAATCTGCCACTATTTTTGCAGATATTACACTAATGTTTCTGAGACATGTGTCCCCAGTCTGCTACTGAATCACACTCTTGCACAAATCTAACTCCCAGGTGTGTTGCTACATTGGTGTTTTTAATTGCATTTTATTTACTGTGCTCCAGAATTATCATTTTGCTCTCATCAACACTTATGGTTAATTGAATACATGAAAACTAAATTCATTAAGATCAAAGCACTAAGTGTGGTGCTTGTTCCATGCCTTCATTTCTATGCCACTTAAAACCTTTGGGTTAAACATATGTTAACATGAGTTCTAAGTGTATCTTCTGGATCAAACTGTTTCTCTCTTGCCTTGAAAGCTGTTTCACTTCTCTCAAGATCAGGTCATGAGATCTCTGTGCCTGACAAGTAGATGATTAAGACAATGGCATTTGCAATTAGAGTGTGAAGTTCATAGCAGGTGACATGGGAGGGAGCTGTGAAAAAGGATCCTGTCCCTTTGCTTGTGTTTGAAGGGTAATGTGTAATTTGCCCGTTGTGAGGGGTCCCCTTGAAACCAGTGGTGCTACTTAAGGTAAAAAGCACCAGAACAAACAGAAAATGATGCAAAATTTGCTTTCTGACACACTAATAAAAGTAAGATGGGGCACACAAAAATCAGTGTTCGTGTGCCAGTGTTATAATACTCTGATTTGCCCTCCTGCCTAGAATGTTGACTTGTGAGTGGAGCTGAGTTAAACTCTGTTACATACAAGAGCTTCCAATTCCCCAGTTATTTTTGAGATGCTTTATTGCAGTTGTTCTTGCAGAGCTAGGGGCTACTTAAAGATGTTGGATTTCTCTGCTGATAGCAATCTAGGTGTTTGAAAGTCAGCAATTTGGGGGTTATGCACAGCAATGGAGTCTGTGGCCATTTATGCTTTTGGATGTCCTGGAAAATAATTTAGTGAATGACATGTCTGGAGTGATGGCAGTGTGTGTGAGCAGTCAGCTGGGAAAAAAGAGAGCCTGGTTACAGGAATTATAAATGAGAACAACTGTTTGACTTGAGGAGAACAAAATGAGCTAAAATACAGCCCAGGAATAAATGGTCAGAAATAAAGGCAGCCAGTTTGGACCTGATAATAGTTTTGTCTTGGTAAACGCTCTTAAGCTCATGCTCCCGAAGGAGAGAAAATAATACAAAAGTGAAATCTAAATCAAGAGAGTCACTCATCTGTCCTGGATGGATCCCAGAATGCGTTAGCTGCCTAGGAATGGGAGAAGAAAAAAGGAGCCACAGGGGAGGTTTGGTATCTTGGCTGCCAAGGGCAAAACAGAACTCGCAGCTCTCTGGGTACAACAGATGAGATTTCTGCTGCACACAGAGAAAATGAACCTCACAAAGACACGGGCCTGTAGATAAGAGGGAGAGCTGCCAGGATGAAAGAAGGTAGCTATTTGGCTGTGGTACAGATTTTCTTTTGATTGCCACTGAAAACCATCCCCTGACTGGCGTGGGACATAAGTCCTTTCTGTGATGACATTGCCACACCTTTTGCTGGGAGCCTTGGAGGGATGAATGCTATCCACAGCTCCCAGCTGTGCTGCAGAGGGACCAGTGCCATGCCTTGATGTAAGGCTGCCCAGTGCCCAGTTTGGCTTTAAGAGGGAAACTACTTTGTGTTTGGCTGGTACTGATCAAGGTTTCACAGGCCTTGAACAAATTGAGCATTATTTCAAACCATGCATTCGTCTGCTGGCTGCTGTTCCTCTTGTCTGTTTCTCTCAGGTTTGTTGAAGTCCTTCTTATAAACTTCTTCCCAGTGATCATAACTTGCACTTTCTTGCCTGTGGTTTCTTATTGCATCAGACTGGAGCACTTGAATACCTGTAGTTATGTTTTACAAAAGCTGCAGTTCAGAGCTGTAACTGATGAAGTCTCTCACAGTGAACTTCTTGGAAAATATTTTAATCCAATTTCACTGGATTAGCAGTATGTATACAAAGCAGCAGGTGATCTACTGGCTGTAATGGAGTATTTATTCCCTGTTGCTCAGGTTCACAGGGACATTCCAAGGTTCCTTTCAACCTGATTTATCCTTTAGTCCTGAGTTTTATAGTCATATAAAACTGTTCCATATAGGACATCCTCTTCAGCTGGGTATCACAGGAAAGAAGAAGCAGGCAGAAGGGAGTAGGAACATTTTTTTTAATTCTGATTGCTTAAAGTCAACCTTTCTCAAGGTATCTCATCTTCCTAAAAGCAGTACTGCTTGCACTGAATTAGAATCTCATTAACACATCAGTCACATTAAAAACCAAACCCAAACAGCTCAGGAATAGATTATTGTTTGGGGCATCTCCCAGCATATCAAGAAACTCCCATAACTCATCCTGGTGACAGGCACTGTTGACCTTGTTTAGCAAATATAAATTTATTTCACCCAAGCACTTTCCAAAGAACTTACCAAATAGCCTGCAATGACATCTCTCTGGATTTAAATATGTGGGTAAAGAAAAAAAAAAAAAAAAGTTGTACAATTGTTACAAAAGCCTGACATAAAATCCAGTAAATCCAGTAGAAAGCCTCTGAATAATTGCTTCTGTGCTAGGTCTTTGTTCTCTTAAAAAGTGTTGAGCACATGTGCACAAACAGCTACAGTCTTATCCAGGAGGACGATAGGAACACAAAAGGTGAACTCAAACCAAGCCCCTACAGGAGTGCAGAGCAGGGTAAGATCATTAGAACAGCTTGAGCCATTTGTGCTGCCTTCTTTTATGAGGAACAAAGGCAGTTCATTCATTTGGGCTGCTGCTGCACACCAGCAGAGAGAAAGGGTAACAGCATAATCTGTCAGGGTGCTGGTTTGGCAGGCAGTGGGTTGTATTCCCACGTGGAGCCTGCCAAATCCTGACTCAGTCCAGATTTCAGACTTCAGGCTCTGCCATTGGCAGCAAAATGAAGGGTCCTGTGAAGGGATGTCTGCAAAGGGCCAAATGCTGTGCCAAGGGCTTCTTTTATACATCCATCATTATAGCTTCTGGGTGTTATGGGACAAATATTGTATGGGAAATGTTGAAAGGAATAGAGACACTTCTATAAATAACAGCTTGGTTTTTAAAACTGCTTGTCCCTCTGTCATTAAACCCCCATCCACCAAAAAAAAAAAAACCCAACCAAAAACCAGCCAAAAAAAAAAAAACCACAAAAAAACCAAAAAGCAAGACAGAACAAACAAACAAACAAAGACCTGGGAAACTTCCTGAAGAGATGCAGTTGCCTGAGGCAAAAGTTTAGGAGGTCATGCTTGCTTGGACCAGAGGATGAGCAAAGGAAGGAATTGAGGTAATTTCACACAATAGGACCTGTTTGAGCAGGTGGTCTGGATGTGGATGAAATTTTAAGGCCTACGTTGCTGTAATAAGTTGCTCTAGGAGTTGGATGCTGGTTTTGATGGTTGATATTTGTGCATTGACTATAGTCTGTTGTGCCATCTTTTGTCTTTAGGAGACCCAGAGTCATGAGACAGCACAGCCAGAGGAGTCTTTGCTTTAACAGAATTACCCAGAATTTGCTTTGGGGTTGTCTGTCCTGACAGTTTTGATTTCTCTTAAAGTAGACCAATGCAGGAGGACCCTGTAATTCTGAGACCAGACAGCTGAGCTTGGGTATTGATATTATATTAATATGACAACTAATATAAAACTATTTTATTTTGGTTTCTTTTTCCTGGCACAACAAGGGATTGCTGAAACATCACTGTAAAAATTTAATTTCAGTGAGTAGTCTCTTGTTTGCTTCCACTGTCTCAGTGGCTGTGAAAAGCTGGAATCAATCCATCACCCTTTTATCAAAATCTACCCCCCCAAAAAAAAATTCAAATGTGAAGTTGTTACTGGATGCAAACATGTTCACACACTCCACCCCTGAACCTTGGTGTTACGTGGTGTTAACTGCATTAACACATCAACAATGATTCATTCCCCTTTGAGCCAAGATAAAAAGCCTGCCTGGATTTTAAATAACAGTTCCCTGAAGAAGTCAGACACCTCATTCCAGACTGTCCAGGACAAAGGGCACTAAACCTTCCTGTTTAATTTATCTTGCTTTAATTACTTTGTTTATTTAGCACTCACTTGGCTTTTTTGTTGCTCAGGAGAATTGGATCTGTGGCAACAGGGAGGGGAATGCAGGCTGAGGTTTCAAGCACTGACTGGAGTTAAGTGGGGAAAGTAGGAGTGTTTATTGAGCTCATCTGGGATGTTAGAGGGAATCTGGGAGAGGATAGCTCTATTTCTGATTTCAGGAGTGTGACCCAGGCACTGGGCTACTGAATTGATGAAGAGCAGAGATGTGGAGGGAATTGAGATCAAACAACAAAAAATTAACCATCTAAATACCTTATCAAAATCTGTCCTTCAGTCTCCTGCATGGAGAATGAAGGTGGTAGGGCCTGTGTGGGAGTTCTGTGAGGATACATCTCTGTACTCTGATAAAATGTTGGATTCTGTCACAGTAGGAAGCAGTGCTGGAATTGAACCTTCCCAGGGATGTCGCCTCCTGTTTTCCTTCCAGACAGTCAATTCCCATTGATCTACTTCTTCTGCCACCCTATTTTAGTGATCCCTGGAGCAGGAGAAGATCAGCCATATGGCTTGCAGTAACGTCATCTTCAGCATAGAATAGAAAAAGAGATTTTCCTTTTTTGCCTAGATAATGCTTTGCTATTTTATACAGTCTAAGAAAAACTATGGAATCTACCCAGGCAGTTTAAAACCAATAAAAGAGCAGCTTGAGAGGGGTCAGCACAGGAGGTGTGCCTGGAGGACAGTCCCTTACAGCTGCCCCTGGAGAAGCCTCAGTGGGTAGAAAGCAGATGGCTCAGCTCTGTCAACATCCCAAAGTCTCCTAAAACACCAAATTATTGAGGCAAAGAGGTTCTGGCTTGCTAACTACATCTGAGATGCTCATGGGCATGGCTCTCTTTCAGCCCTACAAGAAAAACTAGAATTTTAATCCTTGAAGGAAACTTTTGTAGTGGAAATATGTGAAAATGGAGACTGCAACGTAGATGAATGTTTGCTAATAGCAGTGGAATATTGGATTTGGGAATGTAGGAGGGCTTTTCTAACTTTACAGGCCCATAGTATTTGTAAAATTACTTTATTTAAAAAAAATCAGTGGGTGTTATGCAGGGACTCTGCTAAATATGAATAATTTAAACCAGTAAATAATTAAAACCTGTCTGGGAAGAGTTATATAGGTAATTTAAATTTCAGGTATGCACAGAAGAAAATGTGAACGCAGAACAATTTGGGATGGCATATTAGATTTGTACTGTTCAAGTGAGTCCTGATCTGAACCATGAGCACTGCACTGTGTGGGATTTGCACAGCAAATCCCAAAGCAATATGAAAATGTGCATTACTCCTGGACTTAAAGGACTTTCTCTTCAAAGATGACAAAATTACTTTGAAATGGGAACTGCAAGTACACTCCAGCTCCTGGGAAAACCATTCTGCCTTTCTTTTCATGTAAAGGTCATTGCAAATTGGGAAGTTTAATTCATGTCCTGCATGTTTTGTGCCACCAGTCACAGTCCCTTGCTGGTAAATAAGAAAAGTGAATTTGTTCTTGAAGAGAGGGAGTGAAGAGTATAAAATTGGTCAGGTACTTTTCATGGGGAGGGTTTGACCACACCTTTGGTTGCAGTGAGCTTTTGATCTATTTTGCAGAAGATGTATTTGTAAGCTACTCATTATTTAGTACAAAGAATGACAAATAAGATATTCAGTGAGGGATCAAAGGGATGACACAGAAAAAGATATGCAAAGAGATCCTGGATGCAGGATTGCCACTTCTGGGTTGATGGACCACCTAAAATAATAGGCTGTTAAATTTGGGTGTAGTAACTCAAGAAATGAAATTATTCTTGCCTAAATAAAATGAATGAGCTTGATTTGTTTCTACACCTCAAGCACAGCAGTGCCTGCTTTTGCATTAAAAAGTCAGAAACAAATCAAATTCCTGTAAAAGATTTCTGTTTGCAAGGCATCAACTGATGGAAAAGATGAAAGAGAGAGACAGATAAAGAAAATAATTTTCAGAAATTTCTGTTGAACATGAACAACAAATTTGCTTTCAGAAGCTCTATTCTTGCATGGAGTATTTTTTTGGTAAGGAGAGTATCCAGGAAGTTGCTACAATATCTGTATGCCAGACATGAGTAAATGGAGCTTTAATGTTTTCTGGTACTACTGTTTGGTTTTCCACGTGGTGCATGCATTATCTCTGGCAATTTTTTTTTCTTCCAACTGTGTGAAACTCATATCTGTAATACACAGAAACATGCATGAGTGAGAGGGTGTGTGAAGAGAAAAAGTGAGAATTAACTTGTGTAATGATGTTTAGGCATAAAAGCTACTTTTACTTAAAAAATGGCTTAAGAGGAGGTTGGTTTGTTGGTGGATTTTTAAAAATTTATTATTATCTTTTTATTTTAGTGGTAGCAGTTTTCCTTTCTTCTAACAACAAAATCCTCCAGTTCAGGGCAGAACACTCCTTTCTGGACTTAGAAACTCATCAGCTCCATCATGTTTGTTACAAGCAGTGTTGCTTTGGGATTTATTTTTGGGCTATAACTCAGTTATATTTACCCTATAGGAGTACTTTCACTGAGGTGTGCCCCTTTATGTTTCAGTTGTGGATATCAAAAGATTTACAGGAGTTTATGTGCTACTGCCATGACTTTCTTCTTCTTGTCTCAAAACCAGGGAAGGAATGTGGGGACTTTCTCTGTGTTTTAGAGGGATGGCTGATGGGGGAAGCTGAGTTAATGCTGAGAGATGCAGCAAGAACAATTAAAACACAGAAAGAATAATTCATCTTCTAGTCCTTACTTTCTAATTTGCTTATTAAATATATGTCCTTCCAGGTGCATTTCCCTTTTCTAACAACTCAGAATTGTAGGAGGAGTCACACGCTTATGTCTTCCTGAAGCAGTGTGAAGGTTTCTGGACTTACCTGTCCAAAATAACCAGTCAGGGTTATAAAAGAATAGGATTTTGAATGGAATTTTGAATAAAACTGAAGGGAATGTTCTGAAGAAACATGATTCACACTTAGGTCTTTTGTTTCTTAGTTTTATATTGAATTGAAAACCAGGTTTCAGAATGTGTTTACACTAGATTGAAAAAGAAATTCACAAGAACTGCATTTGTAACGATACTGCCTCTGTTAAACATAAAAAGGTCTATAAAGCATTCACTTTTATCCTTCACATGAGGTACTGCAGCCCCCTGGACTGCATTCAGTATACAGCTCAAATCAAATTTCTAGACAACCGGGTCTGTGTTCCTACTTCTTTTGTTATAATGCAGTGATTCATTTCCCATTAATTTTCACACAGATTATACTTCCTTGAATATTAACAAGAATTGAGTTAGAATCAAAACCTAATCCAGCAAATAAAAATAACAGCTTTTTGTCTTTGTGTCATTGATCTTTTGAGTCAATAACTCTCTGGCAGAATAAATTTCACATGACTTCAGGCATCTACAGTAGGTGCAGCTCTACCCTTGGTTTTCTCACCTCTTCCCACATTGGTAGTGACAGGAAATGAACAGTATTGAATGACTCATCTGAACTTCTTTGGGCAGAGCAATTAGGCTGTAATTTAGGGTGACACAATAGGCACAGAAAAGCCAATTTCTTCCTGGTGGCAATCGTGGCAGCTCAAGCTGAAACTCTCAGACAGACGCAGTCATTCAGGAGGCTCTTCCAGACAGCTCCTGTGCCAGGTGATGTGCACAGCCTTGCTGGCATTACAGCTGTCGAGTTTTGCGTGGGTCTTGGGTCTCCAAAGAGACAAGAGCAGCTGTAGGTTGCTGTAAAGTTGTTCATTGCATGAATACATCAGCCTCAAAGGTGAAGAGTTCAGAGTATTAAAGTCTGTGCTAAAAGCTTTCTGGCATAGGGTCCCGATGTTCCAAGCAGCAGCAGCAGCTCCTACACTTTCTTCTTCACCTTCTTCTTCACCTTCTTCACCTTCTTCACCTTCTTGTTCCTCCTTCTTCCTTCTTCTTCCTTCTTCTTTCTTCCTTCTTCCTCCTTCTTCCTCATCTTCATCACCTTCTTCTTCCACCCCAATACAGGGGCATTTTATTTATAAATTACCTAATTAGCTATTTGAGCTTAATTCTAATGTGTGAAAGGAGCGTCAATTCTTACCCAAAATCTACTTATATAGTTCTGTCTATTCACACAAATAATTCTGTCTATCCCATCTAGAAATGTAAGCCATGCTCTATCTACTATGTTTTCATTATGTCTGGAACTAAGTTAATTTTGTGAAAGGTAACACTGCTGAACTTTAAACTAGTCTTTAGGCCTTTTACTAGCTAACACAGTCTCTTAAGGCACTTAAAACTAAAACTTACACTCTTACTTCATGTCTGTGTGGCTTAATGTATTTTAGTTTCTCTAAAAGATCTAATTCAGTCTCTGCATTCCTTTCTCTCTCTCAGAGACTTAGGCTTCTATTTTATGCATTCCAACAACAGCAGCCCTGAGAGGCTCTGCTCAGGAGAGGGATCTGAATGGACCATTTACTTGACTCAAAACTATGGTTTAGCCTCTGAGCAGGTAAAGGTGACACAAAAAAAAAAAAGCAAAAAAAAAAAAAAAAAAAAAAAAAAAAAAAAAAAAAACCCAAACAAAATATATTACATATGACAGTAAAACAGACATAGTAAAATTTCCGAGGTGGTAAATGTGTTTTTTGTTTCCTTAGGGTTCAAAAATTCTTTCAGATAAGACATTTTTACTCAGGAAAGGAAAATATTTTTCCTTTAAGCCAGACTTTGAACCATTTCCCTTAGGAAGCCAAACTTCTTTCCAGTTGTAGGATTCCTGTTCAAGCCCTGTTATGCCAGGACACATTAGAGTATCACTTCCCCATATGTGAACACTATAATTTTCTGCTCACACTTCTGCTTACTCAATTCCTCATATGTGAGTAACTAGATATTTTATTTTGATAGTGATCAATAACCCTTCATTGCTTTAATGTAATTTTAATGCAATTTTAAACCAACCATGAGAGGCAAAAATGTACTGCCTAAATTCCAAACATATCTGTCAAGCTCCTTCCCACAAGAAAACTGAGCTCCTGTAGTCAGCAGAGAAGGTGCTCCTTTGCAGCTGTGTTCCTGCAGGGTTTGTAGGCAGGAGAGGGTTGTGTATTAAATAGAAATATATTTATTCCATAGCAAATTGAAGCTGCTGCTGTGATCTGTTTGTAGTGGTAAAGGTGTGTGATTTATTATGGTGCTCAGTGTTGTTTCAAGCATTGTGGCTGATGCTGTGTATCAGAAAAGCCTGAATGATTGAATTTGTTATGCCACTTCTAAAAAAGGAACATAATTAATTCAACCAGAGAAAATTGGAATTTTCTGTTTGTAGCTGGAAAGGACAGCACTAAAATCAGGGCAATTGTAACAAGTTAGTTCCATTCTGTGTCCTGGCAGAAGTGTAGGTTCAGGTCCTCCCAGGAAAAGAGAGGAACTGGACTGCTCTCTCTGCTGTTCTAAACCATGATATTAATGATCTAAGGACAAGAATGGCACTAGAAATTGTGTTTGTAGGGATAGAAGGATAAATTCAAAACTTCTTTTGTACCTAAAGCAAGAAACTCCTGCAGCTGAGGTGCATAGTGCTTGGTGAAACCTTTAAAAGATTTGATCAGGGGATGTGGAAGTGTAAATAGCACAAACAGATCAAAGAGAATTTCCCTATATTTTGGGAGCTGCTATGTGAAAAATGAACTAGTAAAAACTGACATAAACATACCTACCAGTAGAAGTTCAATTTTAAAAAGGGCTGAACAAGACCAAGAAAATGTATTTAGGCATCAAGGTCACTTTAATTTGAGAAGTTTGCCTGGGCACTGGGGAAATAAGAACAGCCAGTGGAAAGGGAAAACAAAGAAATGCTTGCAAGCCCAGATGGGCAGGCACCCAATGGCAGAGAGGTGGCAAAGAGCAGCAAGGTGTTTGCAATAATGCAATGCAAAGCTTCTGAACAAAGGTTGAGATTATTGGCATTTGGAATGCATTCATCGCCAGTATCCATCTGGGGGAAGGCAGCATCAATAGTACTTGCCCTTGCTTGATTTAGAGTCTTCTCTAGTGACTGGAGCTTGGCTGCTGAGTTACTGCTCTCTCTTCTGGCTGAATTCTAGCCTATGTGCAGCTCAGTTATGAGATTCTGAGCAGTCTCTCCAGCTTTATGAGTATCCTGCCTCAATACTGAAAGGAAAAAAAAAAAGTATTTTGGAACATGCTATATTGTAAAACTCCACAGCTGAAGGTTCCTGTTGTTTTTTTGAATGCAACACTGTTCATCAAAATGTAGCTGATTTTTTTATTGCTTATATTTGATCACAAGTTGTTCTGAATTTTTTTATTTTCATTTATTGAGAGATGACAGTACAGGAAGAAAGTCTCATACTTTTTTTTTTTTTTTTTTTTTTTTTGTGTCAAGATACACAGACCTGGAGGAATTAATTTCTTTTCTCATATGGGAAAGCTGTCTTCTACCTTCTATCTTTGCTGTGCAGTGGAATTCTCTCCTAGTTTCTAGCTCAGAGGACAAGCAAAGTTGAAAGTCTGGACCTGTTCATTATGCATGCTGCCATTGTGCTTTTTAAAATTAAGTTGAAGTCTTGAAAGCAGGAGGAAGTAACAAGCACATTGATTTAATTTGTATCTCTAAGTTGCTCAGGCTGTGTTGAAAATCCTCAGGAATTCCTTTTGTGTTATTGCAGGTCTGGGAGGGACACTCTGAGGGCAATTTTCAGTGCCTTCTCCAGGTCCCCAGCACTTGCTGCTTTCCAGATTTTAACAAAAATTTCTGTTTGCAGGTCTCCTCCTGTCAGGTATCATGAGCTGCACTCACCAAGCCGAGCCCTACACCAAACACACTGAGATTTTGTTATGCATCTCCTGTCTGATATCAAAAGATAAAACCCCTTGCAACAGTGTTAAAATGGTAAGATAAAAAAGCAGTTCTTTGTTGGGAGCTCCCAGGTGCATTTATAGTTATAGGCTATGGGCACACTCGATATCAGATTTCTCCATTTTTTGCAAGTTTAACAAATTATCATATCTAACAAACATTGTCTAGTTAGAAGAGCAATTGGTTAGGTAAATTTTCCCCCATATATTTCCCCACTGGAGTTGGTCCAGGGCGTCTTTGCCCCATTTCTTGTTGTTTCTCCTCAGATTGGAAAACAAAATGTTCTTCTTGTAGGTCTTCCTCTTGAAAATAAGACTAAATGGTATTTTAGGAATGTGTTGGAAGATTAGCTGATTACTCTAAAATCTAAAAGAAAGAGTATGAAAAATACCAGGAGCTGTATAACCACATATTAATAGTCTACAGAGCTATGAAAAACGTGTGAAAGCTGAAATCTTTAGGCATCACATCCAATGGCTGTGCACAAAATGGGAGGTAGGGGCCAGGCTTGCTGTGTCCAGGGGGTGGTGAACTGCTTCTGAACAGGTCTCGGCAGCTTCTGTGCTCACTGAAATCCCACAGCAGGTCCTGGAAAGCCTCCCCTCATCCTGGGAGATGCCTGTGTCGGGCCCACCCTGAGCAAAGCTGCAGGTGTGCCCCTCCTGCCTGCACCTGCCCACCCATTGCAATATCAAGCGATGCAATAACATCAATTGTGTGCTTCTCCTTGCTCCCCCTCAACACCTGCTCCAGCCTTTCTAGCACAGCATGGAAGAGCATCATCCTGGTTTTAGAGTTTATCTGGCTCTTACGGCATCAGGAATCCCAGGCATCAATGTGCTCCTTCTCGAGAGCAAACTCACTACAGGTGTGTCGCTCACACCCACAGGCTCATCTCACACCATCATAACTGCACTTCTGGGGAGTTCTACAGTTATTTATTGCCCTGTGGAGGAACCAGCTGACCTAATCACTCTGGGCTTTGTGATTCATGTGAGGAATAGTAACTGGTGTCAGCCAGAAAAGAAACATCCGAAGCTTTGAGCAAATTTCCATTAAAATAAGTCTTTTTGTATTATGACATTTATTTCATGAAACATTAACTTCATTTTCTGCAGACTGTTTTAACATTTTGAGTTAAAGGTTTTCTCTCACTTTTGCATTACTAGATAACTATAATAATGCAGGGCATATCATAAAGTTTGCAGAGAGATGTACGTCTGAAACTGTTACAGTTCAAAAATAGAAATGAAAAAAAGTCCAAAGAGAAAACTGTCAGTGAAAATTGGTAGCAATTGGATATGTATGTAAATTACAAAAACTAATCTACCAAGATTCATAGGGCAAATAACTCCAGCTACTATTACTTGGCACCAAATAAAAACATTAAAAACATTTCATTGTAAGTGCAGCTGCTAGAGAAATGAACAGATAAACATAAATTGAACATAAATGGCTGCAGGCAAACTGGAGTAGCAAACAGAAAAAGGACAAGGAAAAAAATGTTGTTTGCATACATGTGTGGGCCTGTGTACAGAGTGTTATACTCATGTAAACATCTGAGAGTCTCAGACATGGAGGGGATTGTCAAGGATCCCCAGCCCAGAAAGTTTCCCAGGTGGAAAACCTTCAGTCGCTCTCCCCAGGAATGGAGCCAAGCCCTGGCTGCAGGTGAGGAAGTGTGTGCAGAACAGGGCCCTGCTGCTGGTCTGGAGATGCTGACCATGGTCAGTGATAGAAGGGATGGAAGGATAACATCAGGCTCTGAACTTCATGCCTTGCTGACCGATAAATTTAATACTTTAGGCTGTTGTATAAGAACTTATGTAAAGTCTCAGGCCAAAACCTGATATAATTTTTAGGAATTTAAATATGAAATTACTCCATAATTCCCAATAGTAAGGGTGAAAACTGAGGTTATACTTTATCACTCCTCCCCTTCCATTCTAGTCTCAGAGTCCCAGCTAGGTATATCTTTCAATTAATTCCTTTCCCTAAGGACACCCAGTAATAAACATCAAAGCCACATATCAATTAGTGACCACCAAAAACCCATATAAATCCATGTAGATGCATATGCACAGATAAACTCCCCTCCTCCTTCCAGGCACATAAATGCCTTAAATAATTCTCTGCAGTTTCCTAGGAACCACACTCCAGATGTGGTATTTAAGAGTGAATGTGGCTAACGTTTATTAGACTTGAACTGTATTGTGGGTAATTGTCCAGTAATAACCTTTGGTAAATTATATGAAGCCTTTACTTTACTTAACAGGGAACGCAGGCTCCCCAAACTCTAATATTATCATCATTCAAGATAATGAGCAACACAAACCATTCTATTACCAATCTAAAAGCAATAAATGTCAAAGTAAAGAACTATGCAATATTCTGGCCTGGAAGAACAAAGGACAAAAGTAATGATAATGCCTTTTTATATTTGCAGTCTATTATATCATGCATAACAAATGACCCTGTAATTGTAGACATTGTTATTTCAACAGGTTGTAAAGGGAAAGTGCTGGGGGTGGAAAGGCAGTGTTTTGAACACTGCCCCGAAAAATGCTGTAGGGCTGGTAAATTGGAATGCCTGATGATTTATTTGAATTTTATCCTGTTGGATTATTCTGAAGCTGTTTTTTTTTTACCACCACAGTCATGTGGTGCAGTGGGACACCAAATCCTGGCAGCACTGATGGCTTTACCAGTGACTTGGTGACAGCCCCAGCCCTCCTCTGACATGAGCATAAGCAGGAGCAACAATACCATTTCAAACACAGGTGATTGATCTATGGAAATTTCTAATTTGGGCATTTACAGACCATTCAGAGGTCACACAGCTTTTGGGCATTCATTCATTATAAGCTGCTACAAATAAGGGGCTCTCTCTACTGCTCAGCATGTGCTGCTATAGTTCAGGTGCTCCTGGATTTCTACAGTGACTTCACTTTGAGCTATCCTGGATCAATTTTCTTTTGTAAGCAAAAGCAGAAGCTAGTAGGCTATTTGATCAGCATTCAGGGAAATTTTTTTAAATGTTGGGGAAAAAAATTGCCAGAAACTTGGGAAGCCAATGGCTCAGCTACCCCTATGTAAGAGTAGGATAGTTCTGACTGTTTTGCATCTTATATTCATTGCCTATTTTGAGAAAAGCATTTTAATAAAAAAATGCTGTCTCTTAGCTCACATACACTTCATGCCAGTGTGTCTTCAAAGACAGCCATTTACTAAAAGAAATATTTAAATGGCTCTACTCTTTCTGGTTGAAAGAACTGCTTCATTGCAGCTTTGATGAAGGCAATTAGCACACAGGGCAGTTATCCTTTAGAACTCATTCACCAATATGCACAGCCAAATTCTGATACCAGATACCCAGGTCTGAAATAAAGTCATCTATCCTTCTTTCTACACTTGTGGACATGATGAGTAGGATTTAGCTGAAAGGGTAAAGTTGAGAGCTCTTGGTCCAGAAATGAATTCTTTGCTGCCAATATATTGCCTTATATGGGGCTTCTATGACTACTTTGGGCAAGATGTAAAATATGACATTAAACTAAACTAACCTTGCTTGTTTAACAAGTTGCCTTTGTCATATGATTGTTGTTCAAAAGGGTCACATTACCACCTCAAAAATACGTCTGCAGTGTTTGTCAGAGGGAAAACAGGCCCCCAGAACAAAGCTGTAAAATTTAGGTTATTTGTACTGCTGCTGAAGAGAAGTGACAGGAAAAAACCAAGCATCAAGCAGTTCTTTTACATAACTTTCTTTTCTCAAGGAAAACAAATGATGAAACTTCTCAGCATTTGCATTTTCCCCATCAGCATGCATCCCAAACCTGTCAATGAGTGGCAGGGGGTGGCAGTGCCTGTCACATCTCTGCTTTTGGAAAAGATCAGAACCCTGATGGCACAGCCATACTGCAGTTTCCATAGCAGACCTCAGACAAGATGTTCCCCAGGAGAGTTTTTTGATATCACCATTTTTCAGGTAAGTTCCACGGTGATGATCACAGCTTGTGTTGTGTTTTATTTTTGCTCCTTCTTCCCCATATCTAAATGTGTGTTGTGCATTTATCTACACGTTCATCTGTTTCTGTTTGTCTGCAATTTTATATGGTAGCATCTGTGAGTGGTAGTTTTGTATAATAACATGAATATAAGTGAAATCAACAGTTGTGTTTAAGGGCTGTGTTCAGCAAGAAGAGGAGTTTTGGATGACTCCAAATATGGATTGACTGCTGGTGTGTGAAGAGGGACTTGGTTAAACAATTCTTCTAGATATCAAGATTATCATCCTCTTTTCCTGGGATACTACAGAAAAGAAACTCAGCTCCTTTCAGTCTGAAAAAAAAATGTCATCATATATCCAAGAGAATTGTATTTTGGCTCACTCTGCCCCATCCCAAATGGCATTTGGATGCTTATCAGACTTTGTCAAGTTCAGAAACTGTTCAGGAAAGAACCTTTGTGAACCACCCTCAGAGAAAAGTGTAAATGTTAATGCTGCCATTGAGCTGGGAGCAAGATAAGTGACAATGTCCAAGGTAGTCAGGAGAAAATAATTAGAAAAATTGTTATGAAATTACTTATATATTAAATTTTAATTCCCAAACTGAGTGGGAGGTCACAGGAATGTTCCAAGTATCAGCCTGAAGGCAGAAGTGTAACCACAAAGGTTTATTACTAATGGATGGAGTACCTTGGCATGGTGGAGAGATTTAGACCTAACTAAACAAGTTTGGATGCAGGTTGGTACACACCTACTAAATCCAGCACCTGGGAGCCCAGCATGTGCTGTGACCTGTTCACTGCTCCTCCACCAGCAATGAAAGAGCTGGAAAGTTGAAGAAGACTTGAAATAAATTTAAGAAAGCCCAGACAGACTGCCCAATGAGCTGCTCTGCCTGTCTTATGCTCAGGCAAATGACAATGCGCTTTAATGGAGAATATTTATAATGGCATTTTGCACACTAATGGAGGGTTCTGAGGTATTTTCTGCACCTTGGAGATGGAGGGATGTGTTAGAAGGGATTTGCATGGAATGATAGTGCAGAGTCTTGTGGGACTTCCACGATTTCAAATAATCTCATCACATATATTCTGGAAGGAAGTGCTAATTAAAAGTATAAAAAAACATATGTGGTATTTGTGAAGCTGCTATCCAAAGCTGTATTGCTGCATCTGTTCTACATTGCAATTAGTCACAGTTAAATCAGAAAATAAGATATCTGAACTCTGCACTTCTAAAACTGCAAGTCCCTCCCCCACAAAAAGCAGGCACAGTGCACCTGTAATGCAATAGTGGGAAAAGCAAAATATCAGCCCATAAGCAGAATGTAGGGGTCCTTTGTGTTCCAGTGTTACTAAAATTTATTACAAGAGGTTATTAAAAAAAAAGAATATTATTAGTGGAAATTACAATTAATATTAGGAAAGAAGTAGGAGATTTTTCTTTGTTGGTTTTGTGACTTGTGGTCCATCTTACATCTTAACCTAGAACTTATGGTGGTACAATGATTTTCCGTGGCATCCAAAATCAGCACTCTCCACTGATCTGCTCACAGGAGTAGAAATGAGGAGAAAATCCACTTTGGTACAGCATGTTCTTAATGGCTGTTCACAGTTTTGAAATGTGAAAGGACAGTAATGCTGATTTTTTTTTTTTTATTTTAGCCCTTTACTTGCTCTATATTTACTGTGGGTTTGACAACAATTCTTGGTGCCTTATTTTTACATGTCGGATCCCCTCTTTCTGAATCTTCTCTTTTATTTATGAAAAAAAATTATTTTCTAAATAAAGAAGACAGGCAATAATAAAGAAGTCTAATAAAGAAGACAGGCAATTCTACCACAGATGGGGCCCAGGCCTCAGGGAAAGCAGGTAACCTTCCCAGAAAGTGTCTGAATTTCCCATTTCCAGTACATTTTATCAGTAGGCAGTCTCCCAGTTCCATGTGTATAAAATACAGTGTAGAACTCCCAAACAAATAGATGGGAAAGTACCTATACAATAATTGTTTTTATTAATGTGTAATTTAGCACTAAATATGCCAGATATTATCTTCTTTTTCAGCTGTTATTAGAGGCTTATGGGATGCTCTTCATCAATAATGTTCCAGAGCCCTGTACTTATAATTAGAGCTGGGTGAAATATTCATCCCAAACAATATTTATCATAAATTTATGCTCTCCATTTCCTGGAAGAGCACTACTTGCTTTTATGTTTATTGGGTAGGACAGCCTGCTGCTTTCCAAGGGCTCTCAATTTCGGGTTTACAAGGTCCACCTACAAATTTCTTATGCCAAGATTTTTATTTTCTCTCAGAGGTGATGGGGGATGTTGCTTCCTGAGGGGCAGCACTGAGGAGTTACTCCTCATTATTTGCCTGGTAACTGCTGAGGCAGAGGAGAGGTTTCTGAAGGTGTGACCTTTCTCTGGAGGGAAATATCTTATTTCAGAGTAGCTCCCAACAAATTGATTTGTCATTCATACACAGTTGTGGTTCACTGATGCTGTTTTGTTCTGGGCCAACCAGGCCTCATGAATATTATTCACTGTGGTCTGAGCACCTCTTTTTGAGGTCAGCCAAGCTTTTTTTGGCTCTGGCTTCCAGAGTGTGCGTAAGCTCATCTGAGCTCATCTGACTTGAGCTGTTAGAGGATGTTAATATGGTCTGGCAGCTTGTCTGCTGAATCCCATGGGGTGGGGAGCTGTGGCTTTCTCTCCATCTCTCACTTGTGCACACAGCTGCAGCACAGGCTGTGATTTATCCCTGGAGCTCAGCTCAGCTCCCCTCAGCCACTTGTTCCTCCCCAATGGTAGAAAACTCCAAGGGTAAAAGGGAGAAAATTCATGAGTTGGGATCAGGACAGCCAAATAGGTAAAGCAAAAGCTGCACACACAGGCAAAGCACAGCAAGGAATTCTTTCTCCTTCCCATGGGCAGGCAGGTTCAGCCATCCCCAGGAGAGCAAGGCTCCCTCACATGGAATGGTGCCTTGGGATCAAAATTGCACAGCTCTGAACATCATCTCTTCCTTCTTCCTCCAGGTTTGTTGCTCAGCATGACCCCCAGAAGGTCTGGGATATCCCTGTGGTCATTTGGGGTCAGCTGTGCTGGCAGGATGTTGTGAGAAACAGAAAAAGCCTCATTGTTGTGTGAGCAATAACTAAACCACCACAAATCCAAAGTGCAACCCCACACAAGTTACCAGGAAGAGAAAACATCCTGCTCTCATTCTTGTTCTGCTCAGTTATGCTCATCTCTGACCCTGTGGTGCAGTTGGAGTGGTTGGTCATTGTCTTTCCTCTTTTTTTCTGGTGTGGCAGGGGTTTCAAATGAGAGGAATTTCTGGGGTTGATTCCATGGTGCCTGCAGGGAAGTTACTCTTGTGTTCACACCGTGAATCTTGAGCGTTCTCTCAAATAAAAGGAAAATGAGATTTCTTAAGAGAGGAGATGAGAAAGTCCCAGCTTTTTTGTTTGTGAACATAAATTTACAATAAGATTGTAGTATAAACAGTTAAAATACACAGAGTATTTTAACTGAATATTCTGTATTATAACTACTCTATATTTTAACTGAATACACTGTACTGTGTACAGTGCTTTTGCTTTGTTTTCAAGTCACTAAAAGGAAAAAGAAGCTGCACCTTTTAGTCACATTATTCCTTATGTTTCTTGCAATATTTAACAGAGAAAATAGAAAGAACCAAGTCTTTAAGAAAATTGCTCTGTGGTGGGTGCTGATTGTATTCCTGTGATTTGTGAACATGTTTTCCTTGCAACTATCTTTTCAGAATGTCACAAAGTGGGTCTGAAATGGTTTTTGGTGCTGATAAAATGATAGGGATTTTTTTTTTTTTAAATATCCTATGCAAAATCCATCTAAATTTGTCAGTTTATACATCTTTCCTGATCATCCACTTCTGGTATCCAAACTCTCAATTGCCAAAAAAAGCAAGCTAGTCTGACATTTTCATTTATGTATAAATTTTTTTTTATTAAAAAATTTGTAGCAATTATTTGGTATAAATATAAAGTTGTCTGGGATTTGCTTGGCTGGTTTGCTTTCGTATAGTTTTCTCCTTATCTAGCAAAGACCAAGACATGTAGTGAAGGGGAAATAGACCCTTAATATAAAAAAAAAGGTAAATTTATCTGATTATTTGCATGACTGCTTTACTCCTGGTAATTTGAGTAAAATAGATAAAATGAATTCTGATTGCAGTAAGGGAAAGAAAATCACTCTATGCTTAAAATATCATTGATTTCTTTTTCATACCACCAAAAAGACAGCATTAATTGTCACCCACGTGATGCACAACATTCATATTGTCCCAGAAAGTTTATATACTATTTAAGATTTATTCAGATTCTTAATAACAAAGGTTTTATGGCCTGCCTGGTGGAAGCCAGGGAGGATGGGGCTGTTGCCAGATGAATGTGGAGTATATATTTCCCCAGAAACAATAAAAATGTTGTACCTGAAGATGATTTTACCTCTGTCTGTGAGCACCTGTGGTTACAGCAATACCATGTTTGCATTCTCCAGCCAAATCCAGATTAGCAGGTTCTGAACTCATTAAAAAACTACAGATAATCAGAAAAAAAAGAGTAGGAAGGGACAGGAGGAATTCTGAGGGGAAATGAGTGAAATATTTTTTTTCTTTTACAGAAGATACAGTGATTTTCAAACACTTGCAATATTAGGGGGAAAAAAGGTTTACAATGCAAATCAGTGGAATCTAATCTAGTCTAATTAATATCCATGAAAATCCCATCTCTTACCATCTTAGAGAGGTATTCTGATTTCAGTTAATGCTCTAACAATATAAATATAGTACAAACAATATAAATATAAAAATAATATAATAAATACAATATAACATAACATAAACAATAAGGAAAACAATGATAATCCCGAAATCACAATCATCTATCCTCTGGCTCACAGTGACTCTCTGGAGCCCATTCTGCCTCCAGGGTGTGGTAAAACTGACACCAAGCAAATATTCTCTGGGGAGAACATGAGGGAAAGGACATAAGGAAAGGGAGACTAACCAGCTTTATAACCCTGGGAGTATTTCAAATGCTAAATATTTCAGCAAATGAGTGTCTCTGAGGATATTACTGCTAAAACTAGTGTAATAGGGACAGGACAGCATGTCTCTGTTAATGACGTTTGGAGGTTTTTGGGGTTTCTGTTTTTTTGGTGGGCTTTTTTTGGTTGTTGTTTGGTTTGGTTTGGTTTGTTTTCGGTTTTTTTCCCTCATTAAAAACATGCCTCAGTGTCTCTACCTCACTCTGTGAAGTTAAAAAAAGTCCCTCATCTGTCAGAATGTAAGTTAAGTCATCTCTCTTCAAAACTCTATTTCTCTTCTTCAGATATCCTTTCTCTCCTTCATCCTAGCTCGTTCCATTGCCTTAAGAAAAAATCCTCTCAGGTGCTTAGGAAACTATATTTCCTCAGAAACTACAGGTTTACCTTGGTTCTTCTCTCTATTTTCTTTATTAAACTATTTAAAATAAATATTTTATCTGAAATATAAGGAATAAGAAATGGGGAAGATATGACCTAGTTTCCTTTTTCTTCTTCTTCTTCTTCTTCCGCGGTATTTTCAGTAATTCTTAAGAGGATTTCCTCAAATGTCCTTTCCAATATTCTGCTTTCCTTCCCACAATCTCTTTTGTTTTAATATTCATGAAGGACCTGGAGCTGGGTGAGATGTGGCTCTGTCACTGCCTGGGATGAGAGGAGCTCGGTGTAAGGAAGAGCATTTCTCTCAGAAGGCAGAAATAGAGTAAGTGGGAGGATGAAGGGAGTCTTTCAGAGCCAGTAAAATCTTGCTTTTCTGGAAACACAAAAAGTTAGATATCATGAGGTAGAATACTTTAAGTTCAGAAGGCAGTTTGTCTGATCTTCTCACATGCCCTGCTACATTTTTCAGATTTTACTGAAATAATTCTGAATTTATTTTTTTTTAAAATGGAGATTGAAGTTGAGAACAAAGTAAAGACACATTTGCATTTAACTAGGTCTAGTGATTTCAAACACCTCTCAGTTAAATACAGGCATCCACCCGACTAAATGGGCCTTTATTCACAGGAGCATTATATTAGTCCATGGACAGACATTTCATTTGCTTCTCACATGAATTTTCAATATTTTCAAGTATTGAAGTTCTCTTCAAAATATTATTTTTTTCATTTGTTGTAGTGTTACCATTTACAGTCATTTTGATCATCACTACATAAACAGCTTTTTATTTCTTTCAGGTTTGTTAAAATCTTAAGAATATCATCAGTTACCTTATCCTAATCTAAGTTATAAAGGGAATTAGAGTTCTAATTATCTTAAAGTAGTTTATCTTTCACTGTAACAAGTGTAATAATTGACATTTTCAAGTTTGACTGATGACCTGAGGACCCCTCCTTGTAAGGAGTGGTTTGCCTGGGGAATTTTGTTTGGGAAGACCCCAGGAATTCTGTAGGTTTACAGGTATCCAGCTGCTCTGCAAAGGTAGTTCTGGTAGCTGCTGTGAAATTGTAGAGAATTATTTTTGACAAAACGGGAATGCTTGGAAGTTGAGTCATAAGTCTCTCCTCTGGAGAAGAAATAATTTTTTCATAATAGCAGAGACAAGATAGGAAATTTAAAGGCAGAATTTTTCACCAAGTATTTCTTATTTCTTTTTTTCTTTAGTGCATATTGCTGGAAAAAATCCTTGGCACTATAGAACATGGATCTGAGGAAAGACAGATTTCACCTTAGCAGAAGGCAGTCAGTATTTCTGAAAAAATGTAGAATTTTTATTTAATTTAATTTGTCTTTTTTACTGGAGCATTAATGAAATAACATACATATTTTTTAACTTAGGCTCTCACCTTGAAAATAATTTGCCTTGGCAAATTTGCTTTAAAATGCAAGCAAAATGGATGTGATGTAAGGTTTTTGTTCCTCTCCTGAAGCTTCCCCACTGTTCAGTGTTTCAACCAGAGAAATTTATTTCTTGCAGGCTCAGTAGTAGCATCAAAAATAAGTGCTGACAAACAGAGCATTTCTACAGACAATGACAAGCTCTGTTCGAAGCCAGCAGTGTTTGGGGATTATTTTTTTTTTCTTTTTTCTTCTTTTAAATGCAAGTACTGAAGTTTACTGTAGTGCAGAGTGAAATCTGAGACACGACATGACATGAAATTCCATGACAGTTGGAATTTCTGCTGTATGAAGAATTTACCCTTAGTCCATGGCCTTTGCCAGACTCTCACAGCACTGAGGAGAAATGTTTATAATAATTAGCAAGGCTTAATTTGTCACTGAGACTCTTTTGGTTATTTGAACTTAATAAATCCAATTTTTTTTTGTTGTTGTTGTTAAAGAAGAAATTTCTGAGCCTTCCATAAATAAAGTGTCGGCTTCTGATCACTGCTGTACAGTGAAACCAGTTTATTTTCCAGCTTCAGTATTCTCTGGAACCTGATTGATTTTTATATTGCTTTTCTGCCTGAACATGGGTTCCATCTTCCCAGATGAAAACCTGATACCCTTTCTTCATGGAGCTCTGGACACATTTGAAGAGAAAATGTCATTTTGCGCGATGAGATCAGAGACACCAATGCTAAACTGCAGCATAAGAATTGATAAATTCAGTAATCTCATGGATACTTTTTGTTGCAAATGGCTTCTTGATTGGGTTGGTTTTGCTGTAGAGCAAGAGCAGGTGTGCCTTGAGGGGTTGTGTTGTTTTACAGGGAAGTGACCTGTCTAAAGGGAACTGGGAGTGCTCGTGGCTTTTAGATGCTTCTCTCTAGAAATTAAATGCTTGTTCCAGCATATTTCATCCTCAAAAATGGCAATGATCACTTAATTTCTTTTGAAGTGAAGGACTCACCCAATGGAAGATATAGTAACCTCTGTCCCTGTGTATGAAGTACTGAGAATTTAGTTCTAGGATCAATAAACCCAGGGCTGGTTTGAATTGTAAAAACACAAGCTGAGAAGTACTGACTGCAGTGTGAGGAAGTTAAATAGGAAAAGTTCAGCTCCATCTCACATCAAGCTTGCACTGTCTGCATTACCCCCAAATAACCTTGCCAGCATTATGATTTTTTTAACCTTCTCTCTATAAAGGCCTTAACAATATTAAATATTTATATTTATTAATATAAATAAAATATATTTATTTTATATTAATAAAATAAACACCAGCAATAGCCTTCACTGCATTTTCCAAAGGGAATTTTGTTACAAATTTTTGTCTGTGTTTTCTTGAGCTCTTTTGTGTTTTTAAGCTGTTTTGGAATATATTTTGGCCTCTTTTGAGTCTCCTATTCACCTCCAAATTACAGTGGCTGTTCCCACACTTCTCCTCTTGTCCTGACACAGAGGAGGAACCAGGGTGTCTCTGCAGCCTGGGCAGACTGTCAGTCATTTGGAAAAAATCCTCTTGGCTCAACTCTAGCCTGTGAGAGCCAAGTAGGCTGATGGCATTCACCCTGAGACAGAAACCACTGTCTTTCTGAATGGGAGATTACAAGAAATTCCTGTATGTCTAGTATAGGGGGTATAGATGTATATATTAATCTACAAACCTATATATATATATATTTAAATAAATATAATATAAAAATATATAGATAATATATAATAATATCACATATAATATATTATCATTATACATATACTACAATATAAAAATATATAATATTTATATTTTATATACAAATAAAAATAAATATTTATTTATCTATTTATTTATTTATTTAAAATGACAGCTGGAAAGTACTTAAATATTAACTGCAGACAAACTCTGACACTATAGAAGGCCAGGAGCCCTGTGCCAGGAGCTGGAAGGGATCCTCATCTCATCATCCCCTGCCTGGCCAGGCTGGGAGCAGCAGCTCAGCCTTTGACCCTGGGTGGAGCCCATTTGTGTCCCCTGGTCATGTCCTGGCCCACAGGGGTGGCCTGCTGGCCCTGTCACTCTGCACCCCTCAGAAAGAGCTGGAGAGCAGAAGTTTGTCGAGATGGTTTTGTCTGTGCAGTGGGTTTGTTGCTGAGATCTCAGGGTATGAAAAGCCAAAATGAATCCCGATCTTGGTCTATTCTCAGCAACTGAACATAATGTGTCTTTTATAACATTCTGCTGCTTGGAGTGCTCAGCCAGCTCTTCCAAATTCAGTGTGTGCCTCGCCAGTCTACAGTCTCACAGAAATTTAGTGCTCTATATGAGCCAGGCTGAGCAGAATAATATATATATATATATATATAATTACACAATCATTTGCAAGGTATTTAGTGTTTATAGGCTTTTGTTGATATCTGATTTTTTCCTGAGGTCTGAGTGATATTTTATAAAATTCATATCAGGTCCCTGGACATTATAGAATATAAACACGTTAAAAGTGGGCTGATGCTAAAATTGTATTAACCAAATAATGCAGAATGTAAAAGCTATGTTTCTATGAAACTCTCTTCTCACAGTGGCAACACCAGGTCTGGTCTATTTGGCAGAAAGAGGAAAAGTAAAGAGGAGATGACCAGGAAAAGATAACAGCTGGGTAAATGTTGTGCTTATCTTGAACCTGGAGCTGTGTTTAGAAACCGTATTCATAATCAGAGATGATAACCAGATAATTTCCATTATTAAAAAGCAATTAAATTTTTAAAAGTCTGAAAATGTTTGCTACTTTTGTTTGATTCAGTTCTAATAGCATTACATAGCTTTTCGTTTAATCCTGATTCTTTTAGCTTTTATTTTTTCTTGTATACAAAAGATGCCAATATTTTACCTTTTTCATCAACAGAAAAGAGAACAGAGAGGAAAATGAGGGAGTGTTTATTTCAGAAACTTAGAACTCTAAATCCTTCAAAATAGCTGAAAAGTTGGGAAGGCTCTTGTTGTTAAAATAAACATGTAAATTTAACCCTAACCATTGTAATAGCTTTATTCTCATGAGAACTGAATTGAAGAGATTAATTAAAAACCCCTTGTGAATTGAAAGAAATGGGAGAGGAAACATCTCTTACCCAAAACAGCCACAGTGACTCCAAGGGATGATATTTTGAGTAGTTGTGTGGTTCACTGGGGAAGGGAGGGCTGTGAAGGTAGCTTGGAATGTATTTGTTCTTTTAAGGCAGGTCTGACAAAGAGAAATAGAAGTAGAGGCAGACAGGCTGGGTCTAGTTATACTCACTTTTAACTCAGTCATTTGCATCAAACTGCACTGCAGCACAATCAAACAAAGTGGAAACAAAAGCCACTGAATTTTCTGCATCACAGCAGAACAGAAGGAAGCCAGAAAGTCTCATTTGTGCCCTACTGGTAGATCTGTAATATTTTTCTCATTCAGATTAGTATTATCTGCTGCTTCACTTTTTGTGAGGGGATGGTGGAGGTGGTGAGGCAGAAAGGTGTTTCCATGCAAAGCCAGGCTAATTAAAAAAATTTTCTCATTACAAATACCACACTGGTGCTGTTCTGTGCACCTGCAACTTTCATGTGTGCACACAGACTGGGCTGGGCCTTATCAGCCCTGAATAAATTGGAATTAGGGTTTCCCATGGAATTTGAGCAATCCTCAGTTGCTCCATTCCCCTTCGTTTTCGCAAATTCCAGAGGGTTTATTGCTTGCCTTGGAGAAATTGCTACAAGGGGGTCTGTACAGGGAATTCAATTTTCCAGGGAGAGTCATAAGCAACGATACAACTTGCAGAAGATCTAAATTGCATCTTCAGCATTCCCGGTGATGCACTGAATTTTGGAGTCCACCTTGCACTAGAAGCTCTTTTAAAGAAGAATGTGCACATGGGCATACATCCATCCCTACCCCTAATCTACCCTTATTTATTAAAAATATTTCAGTGTTAAAATAAAATGTAAAAATCTTCTTACACTTTTTCCACAATTATATTTTGGTATCACATAGTATTTGCCAAATCAGTTAAAAGATGAATTTATTCCTGATATCTATTTAAGCCTGTTTACGAATTAAATTGCCTCTGGATTAATTAAACAATGATTCCCACCAGCAGTGCACCCAGCATGAGGTTCGTTGTTTCTCCTTTAACCACTTGCTTTTAGGTTTTTGTGAAGGGTGTAGAAAAGAAAAAAAATGGAGCTAATGAGCTAATTTGATGTTTCTGGAAGAGCAGCCTTTTGTAAGATGCTTTGATTACATGGCAGAGCAGCTTCTATGAAGACCTATTTGGCTAAGCAGGGCTTCTTAACTCCAAACAGGGGGAAAAATTTACAAAATGACTGCTCAAGTGAGTACAACAAGAACAAGGAAGATGATCTTAACAAGCCCTGGGAGGCAGATCATTAGCTGGAATTCCTACAGCAGTAAATGTATCTGCCACACAACTTCAGTATCTCTGAGGTTCTGTGCAAGCCCCATCCTGTGCTCATGGGACTTTTTTTATTGTGTACAGTGCTTTTTCTTTGTTTTCAAGTCACTAAAAGGAAAAAGAATCTGCACCTTTTAGTCACATTATTCGTTTTGTTTCTTGCAATTGATGTCTTAATTTTGCCTCCTTGCACTACTGCAATATTTTTCTGTGTTTCTGTTTTCTATCTTTCAAAATATTCAGAGCAGAAAGCAGAGAGAAGAAACTGAGAGTTGAGGAGGTGATGGAGGAACCTTCATAAAATTAAATTCCTTTTCCATTCAATCCTTTATCCTGTGTGAAGAATGTCAGTGTTGCACAGTAAAACAATATTTGGGTCACAGATTGCTTTGTATTTTGTGGAATCTTGCAGTAAGAGAATTCTCACTGCCAGTATCTCATGCAAGATGACTGCTGTAAAATCTGACTTTGCAAGCATTGTAGGCACTAAAAAAAATTTAAGGGATTTTGTTTTGTTTTGTTTTGTTTTAATTTAAGGTGGATTGCAATTTAAGCAAATTTGATCTCAGTGTGCCCCTTGGAAACTTTAGTTCAGGTTTTTATTTAATTTCTTAGCTCTTCTGTTGGCTTTCTCTTTTCCCATCAGCAAAACCAGTGCCCTCAAGATAAAAGCAGAATGTAAACAAACTCCATTGCATATTCCAAATGTTATTTCTCACTTATCATTTAGATTAGCATTTTCTTGTGTATGTGTGTGTAATTGGAAAAAGTGATAAAGCATTGGCACAAAGAATTAAATATAAGAGGAAAAGCCACATAGAAGATTCATATTTGGAGTCTTCCACAGCACTCTGACATGCACAGCCATGGATCTCTGATCAATAACAATCTCTTTTCAAACAATCTGAAGTTAACATCAGGTCTTATTCCTCAATAGAGCACCAAGAAGATGAAACAAAATGAGGAAATTGCCTCCCTGGTGCTGTTTTGATACCCCCCTTGTGAACCTCTCTTTGGTAAGGCCATCCAAATAAGACAGGAACAACACAAATCTGTATGAACTTGATAAATGCTACAGTTATGTATTGATTTTTTTCAGCAGGCCTTTTACACGTTGTTAATGGCTGTGGTTGAAAGAGGCTTAACTCACAATTCCTGGCCAACTGTAATTCATGTCTCAGCATTTCTTCAAAGCTGATTGACTCTTGCCTGTAATTATGGTTTATATCCTTCTTTTACACCCCTGGTTTCGTAGGTGTCTGCATGATCTGGTTACATGATGCAGGGAAGCTCAGAGCTGCAAATTCCTCCTTTCCAGAACTGCAAATTCCTCCTTTCCAGCCCTGCAGCCCTGTGTGCCTCCCCTGCACTTCCACATTTTGCTGGAAGTCTCATCAGGAGGAACTTGCCTCACTCTGCAGCATTTTGCAAAAGATGAATTCTGACCTCTGAATTTGCTTGTTGTAGCTCAGATGTAAGAGGAGAAATATGAGAAAGATAGGAATATTACATTATTTTTCAAACTAATTTCACTGACTTTAGCATCCTTGAAAATGTTCTGACCTAAGCTGATCATCTGGGCTCTTTCTGTAACAATGGGAGGTGACAGTGAAGGCACTCCTCATTCTTTTTCAGTGGTGGAGGGATCCTAAATGAACAGCTCTCACCAGACTTTTCCTCAGCCACCCTGGACAAATCTTTTGCAGGAAGATATCGATGGAGGGGAAGTATATGTGGGGCAATAGGAGAAATAGGAAGAAATGTTTATGGTACAGTGTCCTTTCAGTGATTCTCTTCTCACATCATCATGCTGAAGAGGGTCTTTCCATCAGCATCCTGTAAATTTCTCAGGTCTCTTGAAATGACAGGATGTGTCCCAGCCAGAGGGGGATTTTGTTTTTTTCTGTGAGTAGAACAGGCAGATTTTGCTTCCCTAGTAGAAATTAGGAAACATTGAGTTCCTCAACATCTCCCTAATTCACCTCTGCCAAAAGTGGAGCTTGCAGAATTATTCTAAAACACAACTCAGAACACAAGAGGGACTCACACAAGAATAATGCAGAGAGCAACCTGTATCTTCACAGGTGCAGAATAGCACCTTGCAAACGAAGCCAAGAGATTTCAGGTAAATGATCCTTGGAAATTTTTGGCTCCCAGGTCATGCAGGTCTGCCTTCTTAGTAGCACAGGACACATAGATTTTCAGTGCTTAAGAGTTCTCAGCAGATTCTTATCATTTCAAAGAACAGCATGAAATTTTGCTGATCAATGCTTTTACATTTCATAAGAGAATTACACAACAAGAAGCTCAGCATATATGTGCCTTTTAAAAAAGGGTCGCTTCCTTGAAACGAGACTGCAGATATATAAAATGTGAGACATAATAAGTATTTTTTAAAAGATAGAATAAGGAAAATACTGAGAACAAAAACATTTAGAAGCTTAGCTTCAGGGTAAGTGGAGAATAAAGGAACACAGTGAAACTGTAAGAAATTCAGAATTCATTCATCTTTTTTTTTTTTTTTTACTTGAGAGAATTTTTACTAAGGAAATATGTGCAAAGTGTGCAATTACATCAGTCAGCATTCTGTTTGCAGTACCATCACTCACATCTGTAGTTTTCATGACAGAAATTAATGAAAATATGTGGGAAATTAATGAAAGATGTGGAAAATGAATGAAAAGGTGTGGGAACTGCAAAGAGCAGGGAAAAATCCATTCAGGATGGAGGAATTAGATGAAATTATAATGCACTTCATAACCTTAATTGTTAAGGTACTCATAAATTCTTTACCTGCTCTGCTGGAAAAACATTACAAGGAACAGCATCAATTTTGTAACTGTTTGGTAGAGATTTCAACTGCTTGGACAGGGTCATAGAAATGGGAATTTCTTTAGTATGCTTGCAGTATCCTTTCACCGAAAAAAAGGAACAAGAATACAGTCAGGCTTTGACAAAATTAAATAATAAGTTGGATAAAGTTTGTTTTATTGCCTAATGTTTTCAATTAGAGTTTGATCATCTGTAGGCTTGAAAATGTTAAGTGAGAGTAAGAGACTCACCAATTCAAATATCTGCACTTTAATTTGTCAAAACAGACAAGAAAAACATTAATCATCTTCTTATTTTCAAAGGGTTTTTCCAAATAGATGCTATAGTACCATGTAAAATTTGGAAGGACTTTGTCATGTATTGACTTAAGACTGTAACTTCTTTGGGATGCATTTGCAAAAAAAAAAATAAATAATTCCACTTCTAGTGCATTTACCCTATAAAGTTTAAGAGTCTTTTAGGTATGATATTATATTTATTGGGACATATTTGTACCTGCTGGGTCTGTTTCAATTTTGTAAATGACACAAAAAGTGTAACAGTCCATCTCTTCAACTAAAGGTGAGAATCTAACCAGGTACAGCAGGATACCATGGAAAAGGAAGATGAGATAAGGGAATGTGTGGGTTGCACATCACAGAACAGTAATTACTATATATATATATATATATATACACACACAAATAACTTTTTAAATGTTGTGTGCTGTTAATGTATGTGCATTTTTCTCTTAGTGGGTCTAACAGCAACATCCCTTCAGCTGAATATTCAGCACCCAATTAATAAAAGACTGAATTGCAACTCTGTCAAAATCACTGTGCACCTTGGATGTCCCTACAATTAAAGAGTGCTAACAGAAAATCACTTATTTTCCATGGAGGGAACATGTCTGAAATGATAATTCTTTAGGAGGAAGCTGTTGGGAGATGCCTGGTTGCCTTTCTGGGGTGTGGGTTCAAGAGCATCCATCTCTGAGCAGGGCTTGGGACCGCCAGGACATGACACCATAACACATTGACCCTTCATTCCCCCAGAGATTGCTGCAGGAAAAATTGCAGGAGCTTTGATAGGTTTTGCTTGTTGCAGGTTAAAGATCAATGTTCAATGGACACACAAGGCAGGGAGAAAAGTTTCTCTTTTATTCCCATTAATTTTTGTCTGCAAGTGAATTATTGGCTCATTCAAGGAACTGCAGCAGAACTCCAGAACTCCATAAAGAGTGGAGAACTCCTATGATAGATCCATTTCTGCATTCTTTTTTTTTTTTTTTTAATGTGATCAAAACCAACCTGAATTTGTTTCCTTCAGTTCTATCAGTGAGTATTACTTGTGTTGTCTGCCCCTTTCCCTGCTGTCAGCATTCTCCACAGATCCCATGGGTTCACAGGTCTCGGGTTTGCATCAGCTGCTGTATTCTGCAGCACTTGTTTGCCATGGGGAAAATCACCCCACAATACAGATAAAGGTTCCACACTTCACCTACAAAAACACTAATAAAGATCACGACTCTAAGTGAGGAGAGAAATTTTTCCTTGCATGTGAAGTACATGAACTGAATTTTATTTGCTAACTGCAGCTGTGGTTCACCTTTCCATCTTCATAAATGTTCTTTTTTTTTCTGTCATACACAATAACTACTTCACTCATTTTCAACCATTTGGAAAGTTAAAAGCTTTTTTCTTCACTTTTCTTTTAAAAAATAGCTCCAGTTCCTGCATGTGTTCTCCTTTTGTCTCTGCTGTAATTTTTCTCACATTACTATTTCATAAACTCTTTCAGCTATATCTTAATCAGTTTTTGTTGCTAGCTCAGTTTTGAAACTGATCCAACATTTGTAGCTCTAGTGAAGAAAGCACAAATTTCTCCTTAAACACTCTGAGAATATGTTCCACTATTGCTCACAAAGTAGGAGATCAAGTTTTATATTTCTGCTTTTTTTTTTTCTTTCCAGATTTATATTGAACAGAATTTGATTTTTCCAAGGGTAAATTATATGCCTGTGTTTAGAGGGATTTTACTTTACAAAATGGTTTCTCATTTCTAACTATGTGTAAGATGTAATTGCAAAGTTAGAGAGGTTGAGTTTTTTTGAGTTTTTTTTTTGGTTGGTTAGTTTTTTACAGTTGCTTTTAATGACAGGTAGGAAAAAAGGCACCAGCCTTATGGTCAGTCTGGGAAAAGAGAAGAGCTACATTTTCTGTCATAGGTGATGTGAATTTGGTGATACACAGCACAGTTAGTCAGGAGCAAGGGTATTGCTACCAGTAGAAACTGAGAGAAAAAAATACAAATGAAAGAGACAAGCTGGGATCTCGCGTAAATTATTTAGCTTTCCTCCAGGCCCCTGAAACAAAGCTCAGTGCCAATTCACAGTCACTGCCCTGAAGTCAGTGAAACAAGTTTTGATCTACAATCACCTCAATAATTTCAGAAATAGAGAGTAATAATGCTACTTCGTCTGCTTTGAAGTCTGCCAGACTCTTTCCAGCCTGCAGATTTCCACCAAACAGAATTTCAACCTCCAAGGATAGCTCAGAGCCCCATAGTACTGGTGGGTTTAGGTTCTAATTATTTACTTGCTCCCAGATATCTTCTTTGATACCTGTTATGTACCGTTGTGTATCTGGTTGGATGGAGGATTCCACACAGCTCAATGCACTCATGGTGCATCATCTGTCTGCTTAAACATCTCCCAGATTAGCTCTCACCTTCACCTTACCTATGTTTAGGTGTTCTGGCAAGTAAATAATGTAATTAGGTAACATTGCCCATCAAAACCCACATTTTTCAAAAAGTTGAGATGTTACTCACACTAGGTGATAGCACTGGGAAAAGTGTTTTGATGGAAGCAACATGTTTTATTAATTTTCATTTAATGTGTCAGTCCAGCAGGGATAACAGCTGGAAGATGGCTTTTGTTTTCCATCCCAACCCCTTTCTCACTCCTCATCTCTTCCTTCTTCTGTGAAATCACAGAATCACACAGAATGCGAAACTGTACCCTGATGAGGGCCAGTTTTGCTCTTGGTGTCATGTTCAGTCTCTTCATTAAAATGAACCTGTTCTGGCAGGACAGTTTTAAAACAACTTCCTTCAAGAGATTTCTCTTTGGTGAGCTCATAAATCCAAATCAAATTGGGTTAATCAGCTTACAGAGCAGTCTTTATGGGCTGAGCACAAAACATTGAGATCAGTTTTTTGGAGGCAGAAGAGCTCTTTCATTGTTCTGCTGACAAATACTTGTGCACTGGGCATATTGCACAGGTTATTCTGTATTCATTCTGATGGGTTAACGTGCCTCTAGCACAAATATATTTCTCGTGTGGGTGTCATACATCTGCCTCTCTGGAGAACAGCTTAACTCAACACCACAGGGGTCGGTGTTATTTTATTGTATTTCCCACCCAGCACAAAATTATCTGGGCAGGGATTTCTCCCAGATACATTTTCTTACTTTGTAGCGAACAAAAAAAAAAAGTTTCTGTGCATAAAACACCTCTTTTACTGGCAGATCCTGCTTTATTTCTTGAGGAAGTTTCAAAGTAAGGTCAGTATTTTCACATCCACACAACATAAAAACTTCTTCCCAATTTTTTCCCCTGGTTTTCCCTGGGCAGGGTGATTTTTTTGCACGCCATTCTGGCCAGCAGCAGCCAGGGTTATGAAAGTGAAGCTTTCCATGAAAAAGCACTAAAATATTTGTGCTGCAGCATGAAAATAATGGAAGTCTGTATTATTTTCAGGAGATGTTCTCAGAACTAAGCATTTCACCTCAGGTAGGTGCCATTTTTCTCCTGTTGACCTCTGTGGAATGAAAATTACAGAGTCTGACAAAGCCAAAGACTTGCTGGCTGACAAACGCTAACTTTAGTTTAGCTTCTACTTCTAATTTCATTTCTTTTCCTCATGTCCCTAGTCTGTTCCTCTATGACTTTAGCTCAAGTTATTTTTTCATTCCTTGGTCATTCCAAGGAATTCTAAGGTCAGAATGAGAGAGGATGTCCAATTATCCATTTTTTTCTTTCTTATTGCTTGTCTGAAAAAATCAAGAGCCCATGTTTAAAACAGGAATGAAAATGATTGGATGGAGCTGTAAGACCACAACCTTTGTTTTGACACATTCCATGATTTTTCTCAAAGCTCCCACCTCAGCCTGATCGTGCACTTATCTGACGGAGAACTGGATCTCCAGTGAACATAAGAATGCAATTTTTACTGCTCCATATAAAAGTTCTCTTCCTTTCTCCTAGTTGAACTTTAGCATTGTTTCTTCCTTTTGCAAACGTCTGTCAATTTAGACATCTAGACTTGTTTAGAAACACCCCTCTTATGCTCTGAATTCCCCTCCCCTTTTTGACTTCCTCATATCTCTCCTTATCCCTTTGTCCATATTTTTCTCTCTTTTACACCCAGTCTACACTACAGCTCTCTTTTCCTCCCTACAGTTTCCTCTTCTGACCATTTTTGTCCCAAATAGGCCGTGTTGTGAGCATTTTCTCCTCCTCCTTCCCAGCTTGCCCTTTTTCATGCCACATTTGAAGGATTTTTGTAGGTTTAGGCTCTGTCTACTTTCATGCATGCTGGCAGAGAGTGGCCTTCTTTACAAGAGACAGCTTTGCTTCTATTTCCATCACTGACAAAGTAACTTCAATGATTTTGAGGCTTCCAGTTATATCAGAGATGTCTGGTTTTTCAACCTTTCCACTTGAACTGCTGATTCACTTAACTTTTTGGTTTTTTCCTTCATCCTTCTAGAATTTCACTCTTGTTATATTTCTTACTCTTGCACTGATTCTTCTCTTCAATCTCTGCTGAAGCATTGGGTAATCCTAGTTGAAAAGATAAAATATCCAAAATCATGGTCATGAGAGAGCAGAGTTCAGTGCCTGCCCCTCCTCCTCCCCTCACCATGATGGGGTCTCCCCTCAGCCTCCTCCTCTCCAGGCTGAACAGACCAAGAGACCTCAGCAAAAGCATAGATATTAATGTTAAAAAGAAATTTACCATCAAAAGAAACCTATCCTGGTCTAATATATTCTGCTTGCAAATATTTTGCTTGAAAATGAGTTTTTTTGTGTGCACACAAATCTAATTGATAAGCTATAGGATTAATTTCTGTAATTGCAAAGGTATGTTTTACAAAAGAAAAATATTTACCTGTTATCTTGATAGTACATTCCTGTAGCTGTACAAAGTTCTAAAAGAGAGAAAATTGTAGTCTAATATTTTTTGTTAAAACACAAGGCAGTAAACTGCTTTTTTGTTCATTTTGGGTTTTTTTAAGCAAGCTGATGTAGATTAGAGAGAAAACAAAATTGAGTAGGACATCCTCTCAAAGTACTAAAAGACAAGGGCACATTGCATAATTTAGATCTTATTTTGTGATTACAGAAAATATTTTTTTATTAGCAGGATTTCTCATGTTTTTCTCCCATAAGTGTGTTTAGTTGGATCAGTAAACGAGTGCTCTGATCCCATCTGCTGTTTTTATCTCTACTGTCCTACATCCCACAGGCAGTTAAAACATCCCTGTGACAGAAATGTGACAAATTGCATGTAAGCTTTTGAATGTGGCAGTCTGTAATTGGCTGATAGCCAAAAATATGCTTTAAATCTCATCAGAGGCTGGAACACCTAGATAATACACCTAGATGATATAATTTTTCATTCTGCTTTATTTCTTCAAGTATTTCACATACAATTCAGCTCAATGCATCTTTGAAGAAAGATCAGGACTTTATTTTTTTTAATAGACTTCCTTTTGGAAATGCAGTTTCTAAATCTTTAGCCCTTAAGCTCAGCACATATCTCACTTTCACACTAAGTGGAGCAAGTGTCCATGAGGAACTTCCCTGACTTAAAAACAAAGTTAGCAGAATGTGCATTTTCACAGGGCTAATTAATCCTTACACCTCCTTGCATTGAAGAGCTAGCGAGCAAAACTTTCCCTAAGTAGTAGAATGATGATACAATTTGATATAAATATTATCACATGTGACATATGTATTAATGTTGATGATTGTAATAAGTAAATTCAATTTCTGTCAATCTTACAAAGTCAAATTCTCTTTATAGTAGAGCATATTAAAGCTGCTTTGTCCTGCTTTTTCTCACAGTTTATCACAGACTTCCTTTTTCAGCCTGTTCTAGTGGGAGGTGTCCCTGCCCAGGGCAGAAGGGTTGGAACTGGATGATCTTTAACTCTTCCAACCCAGGACAGTCTAAGATGATCCCATGAAGTTTTGTGATCTTTCTGCTCTTTAAAATTCTTTCAAATGTCCTGTTTCCCATTTTTTTCACATACAGGCTGTCTGCTCAAGTCATCAAGAAAGAGGAAAGAATTTTCCTCTTCAGTGTTATTCCCAGGGTCTACAGTGTGTCCAAAGGTAGGAATGTCTTTGCTCTAGGGCTTAAAAAAATCATAAGGAAATTTTCTGTTTGGAAAATTCCAGTCCC
This sequence comes from Anomalospiza imberbis, assembly GCF_031753505.1. Classification (NCBI taxonomy): domain Eukaryota; kingdom Metazoa; phylum Chordata; class Aves; order Passeriformes; family Viduidae; genus Anomalospiza; species Anomalospiza imberbis. The sequence goes on from NC_089682.1 coordinate 33,466,208, forward strand.
ACATCCTGAGTGTTGTAGTTTTCAGTTCTGTACTTCTGACAACATTACAAATTTTCCTGAAGTAGAACTTTGCAAGTCTGTCTACACTTGTCTGGTGTATTTTGGAATCTTCAAACTTATGCTATAAATAGCTGGGATTAAGAGAAAGATCAGCAATATTTAGGCAGTCTTAAAATGTAATATTAAATAGAAAACACATGAATAATGAATGCACTCTTTAGATTAAAAGTTCTTTTGGGTGTATTACTAGTTAACAACAGATAACCTGTGCAATATGAAGAACAAATTTTATGCTTTCCTTTAAGATTAATTAGCTTTGTAGCATATTAATCAAACAATTTGGGGAGCAAAATCAGAACACATATTCCTGTGTGGTTCTCAGACATCTCATTTGTTTTAATGGAGCCATTTGGATAATTAAGATCAGTACCAGTAATTTAGCTAAAGTGAAATCTTTAAAGATTATCTGGCAGTGTACTTGTGTTTGTCTCAGGGATTTCTTGTCTTGTTTTTCTCCCTGGTTGTATATATACATAGCTTGGTAGTTTAAAAAAACTACTCTTCTGCAGCAAAGGAAATACCCATTTATATTGACAAAACTATTCTAGATTGTTTGCATTCAAGAAGGCCCCACAGAACAAGTAGTTAAGAGGAGGTCCCATTTGATATTTTGGAAAAACTGCCTTGTTTCTCTTCATTTTCACCCCCAAAAATCCAGAATTTTAATCAGTGCTGGACAGCACTTAGGTGAGAACCTACCCTCCTTTACATTTTCTTGTGCTGTAAGAGGAGTGCTGTGCATTTTTTGCATTTAAAAAATTAAATGAAAATGATTCTGCAGTGATTTCATTTAAGTGAAGTTACTTCCATTGCTTGTGGGAATGAAGATTTGTACGCTTGCTCTTTCCAACCAGAAGATTATGCCTGACTAATATTAGTAGATTTGAAAACTATGTTAAAATGTTCTGTGTCAATTGAACATTAAAATTAAATTATAATGCATAATTTCACTATTTGCTAAAATCTATGAACAATCTAATAATGAATATCTTAGAAATGTTTGTACTAAGCATTTTTGACACTTCAATGAGATGATTGAAAAAGCCCCTGCTGTTTGAAGTATGGCACATTAATAAATTAGAGAGAATAAAAAGTATTACAGTTCATATAATGCACTATTCAGGCATACTCTGGTATTACATTGTTGCCTTCATCATTCAAAATTAGGAAACAGACCTTGCAAGGTGCAAATTCGAGGCAATATATGCAAATCTGTTATTCTAGTTCAAAAATTCAGCAGCTATTCAAGCTAATGGATCCATAAAGACTCCATAAAAGTCCATATTATCTTGAGGTTTGCTGCTGCAATTCTGTTTATTTGAACAGGAGTGTTTTTAGTGGTCTATTGGTAAATATGTTGTACCCAGCTGTTTGTTTGCCTTTCCAAGGTGGAGGAGTTGTTTGCATTGTTACAGAGAAGAAAAGGAAATCTTGGAATACTTCAGGCAAGTTGTCATGTTATGTCAGAAGACTTTGCACCTGTTAAATATCTGAATGTGCAATCTTTACACCAGTACTGCTTAATAATTTAATTTAGTGCTAGGAGTGGTGACACTCTGGGAAGATTTCTCTGGGGCTTTTATTCATGGTAGTCACTTTTTCCCAAGCAACAATAAGTGCTGGCAGGATCAGGGCTTTATATTTTAAGCCCAGTGTGACTCAGGTGGGATATTGGGCAGCTCTGTGTGTTTGCAGACTGATGTTTTCATGTTTTTCAGAGAAGAGAGCCAGTCGCTCATACAGAGCTCACACATCAAGCACTGCAAGCAAGAGGTAGTAATCCCCAAATCCAAGTGACTGGGGATGTGCATTTGGGCTGTTAAATGAGAAAAAAAGAGAGTCAAGCTTGGCACTGGGGGTGGGTGTTTGGGCTGCAAAGCATCAGCCACTGCAGAAGTGGTAAAGATATGAGTGACAGCAATTCTCTGTCTCTCCATGAATGCTCGAGACTGGACAGGGACACAAGTGGGGAGTTATTACTGCTGCACCATTGATTTTAGGAAAAAATATCATTACTTTCATTTAAAATGACTGTATTCACGAGTTTTTAGCTCAGCAAGATAAAATAGGATCTCTGGAGTAATTTTTTCTCCTCTTTAATAAAACTCAACCAAGGTGTAACATGAGAGGCACAATTCAGTTGCCTCATCTCCCAATTGCTTTGTCTGTCAGTGTGTATTGATTTACATGCCTTGACACATAAAATTCACATTTAAAAACATCTTATTTGAGAATCTTATGCTTTTAAGGGATCTCACTGATGTTCTTTAGGCAAAAGTAAAACTGCAAACTCTAGAATATTGTTTCACTTTATTTTATCCATTTGCAAATGTCATGCCCAGCATTGAACATAATTGTTTAATCAAGTTGTGATCTCTTCTTAATAGAAAGGCTGAAGGAGATGGGCTTTGGTGAGACAGGTGTCTCTAGGTTTTCTATTTGAATCACAGAGGGAGCCTTGGCCCTCCAGAGAGAAGATTCAAAGTTGAAGCACCAGTATGCTGAGTTGCCTGAGAGGAGGAGGAGGGATTGTGTGGCTCTCTTCCACTGCACACAAAAGGAGCCTGTAAACTGATTACTTGTGAGCATCCTGAAGTGTTTCAGTGGCTCCTGCTGATGTTTAAATATCTGGAACTTGGGTGCCATCCTGATACCTCTCAAATGAGAGGGAAATTGCAACTATAGCAATTCCACTTTCATCAGAGTGGGAAACCTGGTTTATTTTTTAACCAAAGACAAGGGTTTTTTTCAGATTTCCCTAGAATGAAAGTCAATATCCTTCCCCAGTACTTAATCCATTTCATACTGGAAGCATTATATGAGGTTAGTTTTGCACAAATCACATTGTGGTTTTGGTAGGAAAGGTTTCATGTGGTTACAGTAAGGAAAATAAATGAAAATATGAGTGTGATTTGCTGATGGTTTTTAATTCCCCTGCCTTTCAGTGGCATAGCTGGAGAATTGGGTTAAGCTTCTGGGCATGAGCACAGCAGGTTTCTGTATTTATTCTGTATAATCTATTTTTTCCCTTTCTTTTTAATCTTTGTTTACTTGCCAGGCTTTCCTTCGTGGCCTCCTTTCTACTACTGCATGCTGAGTTCTGCTTTCTCATGTTGTTTACTGTAGCTTAGACATTAAAGGACAATGAAATGGACATTTTAATCAATTAACTGTAGCCTGATCAAAGACCCTTCCTTCCTTATTGTTGTTGTTGTTTAAAGTGTTTTTATTCACAACATCCAGTGGGGCTTTTGATTTGTACGGTGTGACAAAGTCACTGCCTTGCACAGAGCAGTGAGCTGGGAGTCTAAAATCTGCTTTTGATCAAGGCCTTGCTTTAATCACAGGTGGTGTCAGAGCTCTGAGCAGCTCAGCTTTGCTCGTGGGCTAATGCTGAAGGCAGAATGGAAGAGTTTTGGCACAACAAAACATTCACTGAGCAGAGAGCACAGGCAGAGAGGCTGAATCTTACACACTGGCCCTTCACCCAGCTCCTTTTGGCTTGGATGCTTTGCTGAATGTTTTCCTCTTAAAAGGGAAAAACAAACACCTTCAATCTCAGTTCTTGTCAAGGGTATAAAGGAGGGCATTATTCACATGACATCACTATCACCTGTTTGTGAATATTCTGAGTTGGAAGGGATCCCACCAGCATGATGAAACCCACCTCTTAAGTGACTGGCCCATACAGAGACTGAACCCACAATTAAAAGGCACTATTAAAAACAAGCTCTAACCAACCCAGTCTCAGAATTGGAATTTTTTAGTACTTTACAACAAAAAAATAACAAATACTTTATATCACATACTGAAGCACATTCTTCACTTCCAAGATTCTTAGTAAAAAGAAATACGAAAGTAAATAACTTAACAATAACCATTATAAGTACTTTATGAAACATTTTTAAACAAACCAAACTAAGTAATGCATTTTTAAATCAAAATACACAAGCACTCACACAAATGTTTCATGTGTCCAAAGATCAAGCAAAAGCAATCATAAATGTTTGCCCTGTCAGCTTGTGCAACCTCCTGTATCCACAGGAGCTGTCAATCCATGAAAATTACAGAGCCTGCAATTATAGCAAACAGATACCACAAAATATCTATCTTTTAAGAAATTCAAAAATATCTAGATATCAGTAGACACCTTTTCAAGTATAGTTTTTACCTCCTTACATACAAAAAAACCCAACCAAACATGTTTGTCATTACTTTTTACAAGCATTTACTTCACTAGATATGCCTCAAAAAAAGAAAAACAGACAATATTCCAACCTACACAAGAAAAAAAAAAACACCACATTTTTAATAAATTAAAGTATTTAATTTAGTTTTTCCCTTTTAAGTGTGCTGCTTCCCTCAGCTGCCTTTTCTACCTTTGAGTATTATGCACAACAAAGCAAAGAAAAAAGTGTATCCTGTATCCCACCCAAGCATTTGTGTGGGCAAATTTGGTGGCTTTTGTAAAGAAAACATGACCTGAACATGAAGTGTCAGTAATAACCATGAATTCCTTCTTATCCCATCTTTCTGAAGACAAAATTCATTTTCAGATTTCTACATATATATAAATGCACATACGTAGGAAATGAGTCTGTTATGTTTCTTGCATGTTTTTTCCTAATCTATCTGCCCCTTGGCAGTGGTTAATAAAAAAGATTATTTTATTAATTAAACATTCAAAACAATACAGTTTGCTGCTGGCAGCCACTTGTTTGCAATAATCTTCTCTGCATCATAACCTTCTATTTTTGTATTTAATTGCTTTTCCCTTTCCCTTCCTCTGGAGCACTCTTTGAAAATCTTTCCTGACCTTTCATGCTGCTTTTGCATTTCAAGTAATTTCAGTTAAGAAATGTTTAATTATTAAAATAATCACTTCTGCTTTTAATCTGTTTATGTTTTTCTGTCTAGCTCTTGCTCTTCTGCTGTAATTCCTCATGATCCCAACAATGCCTGTGCTAAGGGGAGAAATGATCTCTCCCAATTCTTAGGGAGACATCATTTCTGCATAGTTATAGGTCAGCCTTTAGTGTAACAGGAGCTTCCATCAAGCCACCTATCAAAGAAAGTGTCAGGTTTGGGGTCACAGAGGTTTACACACAGGTCAGAAACAAGAGAATGACCCCACTTGAAAGATCAGTGAAGGCTTCACCTTGCTATCATCAGGTGCACTGCACACGGAAGGGGTAAATCTGTAGGGAAAATCAAATCAAATCAAATCCATAATGATAAATAAAATAAAGTAAAATGAAATCCATAATGATGATGATGATGATGATGCTCACAGCCTTTAGCAGAGAAGATCCATTTGTAGCTATTCTGCTATAAAACTCATGACAAAGCTGCCAGGGCTTAAGACAAACATAATTAATGGCCAGCTTTTTTATACATTGAAGCAAGTTTTATTTACAGATCTGGTATCTCTGTTAGTTCTTCCTCTCTTTTTTATTTTTTTTAAAGAAAATTTGGTATTTTCCTTGTGAATTTATTGAGAATCTATTATATTCAGCCAAGCACAGATTTTTAGCCCCAAGATAACTACATGATACAAAAACTAAAAAGGAGCATTTTTACAGATGTGCCCTTGAAGAGTTATCAAAACATTCAAATTCCCAAACAGCAAACAACTGCTGACCCAATGGGTTTTCTGCAGATGTATAGATGTCATCTTCACTTTTCTTTCTTTTTTCTTTCTTTTTCTTCATTTTTTCTTTACTGAGTAACCAAGGGGGATTGTGTGAGTGACAGTCTGAGACGACCCATCCAGAATAAACTCAGAAAGAAATGGGGGAAATTTGTTGCCACTCACTGTTTTTTATATCTCTTTCATTCTGAGCTGCCTCTGTTTTCCACTAAGTAAGACTTTATGTACAATTCTACAAAGTTTGTTTAACATCTTGTAATATCAATCCCTGACTCATCAGACAGAAGATATGGAAGAGAACTACAAGGCTACTGATCTCTGCTCTGTATTGCAATCTCTGGTCTAACCCAGTGTAGAGACCCTGTGGTGAATCTTTAAATGAGCTTTAGCTAATTGCTCACCTCTTGAGCACAACTACAGAGCAATGGGGCAGGGAATTTTGGGTCCTTCAGGGAAGATGGTTCTTTACACCTCTTGTCAAGGTTGTGGCTAAATGTGACAAATTAGTTCCCAGTTTTTCAGTTCATTTACAGGTTTGCCTGACCACAGACAGAATATTTGAGAGAATTTTATTTAGGAACACCTGGGTTGCAATGTCAATAGGCAGAATTGCTTGTAGTGTGTTATGCTTACCAAGGTTACTCTCTCACACAAAAAAACCAATAACGATTTGGAAATAAAGTTTATTACAAGGAAAAATAAACTAGTTGTCCTTAGCAAATAAAAAAAAAAAAGAAGAAAAAAAAAAAGAAAAAAGTCATGAACACATTGTGAAGTTATTAATTTCCTGTAATTTAGTGTTGTAGAAATGCATTTTCACAATGTGCAGTGGTACTAAGCATTTATTGTACCTTTGCTTCCCACAGAGAATGGACTTCATTCTATTGGAGATTGCATCTCAGGCAGTCTAAAAGTGATTATGGAGTAGCAGCGCAGCAGCAGCATTATTGCTGTGGGAAGTGTTGATGATCTTTGTTGCACTTATTTCCCCATGGGAAGACTTGCCTGCTTCTGAGTGCAGCCTTAATTACAAAGGTGAGTGTTGAAAATTACTGTCAGCAGGTAAAACAATGAAAAAGTGTCAGGGAAGGGAAATCCTCCAGCTCTGTGAAGCTGCAGCCTCTTCAGGGGTAAATATTTGGGAGGCAACAGCCAGGTGGACACACAAGAGTTTACTTATGGACACAAAACTGTCTTTTGTGTGCCCAGGGATTTTCTAAACTATTGAATTATATTCCACACAAGATAGTTAAACATTTGCACCAGTGGTGAGTTGTTCAGTTTGCTAGATCACTGCCTGATTTTCACACAGGATTGTTTAGTAGTGAAGAAGTTAAATTAAATGTGTACTTGACACTTTGCATGTTGACTATTTAGGTAATAAATGTGGCTATAAACTCCCTGGTATGTTTAAATAAACTTGTCCTCTGTCCAGTGTTGTCAAAAAGGAGAACAGTTCCCCCGGGAAAAAAAAAAGGTCACCATAAGTTTTAGCAGGAATTCCCAAGCTTCTCCAAATCCAGGACACCCAATTTGTCGGCTAAGCACTCGTATTCTTTTAAAGATTTACAGTGATTTATTTTCAGTGTCAGTAACAGCATCATCATTACTGGAAGATCCAGCTGTACCACACGTTACTTTAATAAATCATCAACCTTGAAAATCAATACTCCAATGAATTGAATCAAATGAAACTGTTCCTGCTGCACAGTTTCACCCACAAAGTCAAAACCTCTGCTGTCCAAGTTCATAAAATTTCCATCATCTGGTTAGACCAGAGCCATCAGACACAGTTCCCCAGACTCAATGTCAAACAAACCTTATCTGTTGATAGATTTATTTTTTTTAATGTCAGCCCATCAATGTGCCTGTGTTATATTATGGCATTTGCTTCCTCTGAAGTGACATGAACTGCTGCTTTATATCATATCCTGAAAAGATACCACAAGTGAGGTCTGACCTGCCTTTTTCTCTCTGTAGAGTCCTGCATTTCTGTTCTGAAGGAGCTCTGTCCTTCTTTTCCTCCTTTTAAATCTGCTCTTGCAGAAAAAAATAATAGCTCTATTTGTTTCTATCAAGTTTGCTCACTGGCCAAGTATGTGGCATAATAAGTGTGTATGTTTGTAAAGACATATTTGTAATCTGTGCCAGGATGTTGGAGTTTCTGGTAGGATTTTTTTTTTTTTTTTTTTTTTTTTTTTTTTTTTTTTTTTTTTTTTGTGTTCACTACATTTTTGGCCTGGAAGTCTCGTGGAATTTCTGGTAATTTATTTTCCAGCTGGCATTACTTCCTACTAGTGATGATGAAAACATTCCTTGTGGCCGAGAAACTCTTGGTAGACCTTCTGTCACAATTGTCAAACACAAGGAGAGAAAATGAGTTATTTGCAGAATCACAGGATGGGTAATGCCATGATGCCATTATTTTAGTGCTCAAGGATGTTCTACCTGATGAAGAAAATCCAGACAGCATTTCTTTTATAAACTCCATGTCTTCCTCTTTTAAATGTTCCATTTTCATCTACTATGAAGAGACAACAAGAGCATTTATCCAACCCTGAAGATGAAGCCACAGGCAGAGCAACCAATTTTCTGTTCTCATGTGGTCAGTTTTCCAGCTTCAGTTTTAATTTGATGGGAAATACCAAAAAAATTTTGGAGCAGTTTGCACTAATTCAGCTGTAATCAGAATTACTGATTTTTGGCTGATTTCAATGCTTGTGTGCTTGCTTGTGGTTCCCTCAAAGAGCTGAAAAATAAATATAAATATATTTAGCAGCTTTTCTTCCTTGTATTCAGATTTCATCTCTTGCAATCCTTAAATATAAATGTTTGGAAGCTCTGGTGTTCTGTGAGCAAACTGCTGCCACTGGGGAGAGGCAGGAGAAACCCTTCCCTCTCTGTGCTCTGATGATGTTGATCACACAGGACATTTGGGATTTTCTCCTCTTCTGTGTGTTTTGCCTCCTCACTAACTGCAGCAGCATCAAATTTGTAAGTCCACACCCACTTTCCTAATTGTTATGACGTTTTGGGTTGAGTTCCATCCTCTCACCTTGCAGTCATTTTCCTGGTTGTAATGAGAAGGGTGGCTGAGCCCTTCCTGTCTTGCAGAGATGTAGGAAAAACCACACCAAGTTTGTGTCAGAATTCAAATCAGAGAATCTGTTTGGTGTCCTTGTCAGCACAGGGATGCTTGGAGCATCTGCAAACTCCAGGACTCTTTTCTGCCTGCTCCTCTCCCCCTGCTCTGGTGCACTAAGTTTTCCTGTGTCCATATTCCACCTGCTTCTGCTTGTCTTGATGCCTTCTGGCCATGCTGTGATGGAAAGGGCTGCCTCAGGGCTCTGAGAACTTTAAAGGAGGTATTGGGAGGTGTTAGAGCCTTGCAGATTTATAGAGTTGTTGCTGGACATCAGAAGTCTGTGAACTTAATAAAGTTGGCCTCGGGGATGTCTGGGTTTAAGGGCTCTGAAGGATTTAGGGATATAAAACTGCTTTTAATAACTAAGTAACTCACCTTTAGATCTCCAAAAAAAAAAAAAAAAAAAAAAAAAAAAAAAAAAAAAAAAAAAAAACCACAACCAAAAAACCCCTATTAAAAAAATCGTCATGCTATTATCTAACTACAGTAGATAGGACAAAATTAGACCTGTCTTCCCTAAGCTTTACTTGAAATGTAGGATGTCACTCTGTACCACCACAGCTCCCAGCAAGATGTAGATTTATTCCAGGTAATTCTTGGGGCAGAGACAGAATTTCAGTTGAGAGTATGATATTAGGTGTAGCTGTACAAGGTTGATCTACATTAGAAATTATTTGTGGAAAAAGATTCTGAGATTCTTACACCTTAAAAAATTTTACTTTCTGTGTTTATTTCTTTTTTTAACCAATGCTGGAGTACTTTTAGCTCTGATATTGCCCAGGGTGGCAACTCAGCTGCTGTCCAGTGACTAGTCAGGGAGGAAATCACTGAGTTATCCTAGGTGTTAATTGAGTTTACAAGTTAGTTCAGCAGTTCAGCTCAGAGAATGAAGGACATAAATTACTCAGGTGTCTGCGGACTGCAGGACTCTTGCAAATCAAGGCTTGACAGAGGTGCTGTGTTAGATGAAGGCAGTGGCTCAGTGTGCCTTGCTGTGGGCACAGTCACAGCAGCTCGTGTTTGTATCACAGCTGCTTCCACTCCTTGATCTGTGCTCATGCTGCTGAAATCTTCTTATGAGGAAGGGTTTGATTGAGAGGGTCATTATTCAAAAATGTAATAAAGTCAGGGGTGTGAAGGAGCAGAGGTCATTTAGATGTCATTTGTTACATGCTATTAAATGGAGATTAGTTTGTGCTCATTACAGATTGAAGAAAGTAGTCCTGGCTCTCTCTTCTGGGTGTGTTGGGCAAAAGAAACAAATATAATCAAAGGAAATGAGTTGTTAGTGATTAATTATAAAAACTGGGTTAAGACTGTGTTGTTGAGCATGGTGCCTGGAAACTCAGTCAAAGCAGGGAGGTTTGTCACCCTGGAGAAATAAATGGAGTTTCAGGTTCTGACAGCAATGCTTTTATAGGCTGCAAGGTAAAAGGGAGCCTGTTTCTAAGCCACGTAAGAAGAAGGTTCATAATATGGGATTCTAATACCAACCTGAAGAAGTTTATTTGTTACCTCAGAAATTGCACAGGAGAAATATCAAATCATACAGCACAATAAATGATGTAAAAAAACCCGCTGTAATTTCAAAATCCAAAACACCACATTCATAGCCTTCAAAAAAAAAACCAAAAAAGCCACTGCTTTGTGATTTTTTCACACATTGAAAAGGAAACCCTGTAGTCAATTATGATCAAAGGCATCTCAGATCTTCTCTAGCCTTCTCCAATAAGTAGCTGATTTCATTTTCCTACTCCAATTTCAGCACAGGCCACAGTAATAAAATAATGACAAAGCTGCACTTGAGGGACTGTATCACCCATAGCCTTCCTTCCCTTTTTCTTGAGCACTTATTAATGTAAAAGCAGGCTTTCCTTATTATCTCAAGGTAGATTGGTTTCTGTAAGAACCAATGTGGTGAGAGACCTTCAAAAAGCCTGCTGAGATTCACATTCAGATTTACCTAATATTTTTGAATTTCAGTGGTTTTATAAAAAAGAGTTGTGAGACAAACATTTTATATAAAAATTTAAAATTCAGGTTTTCTTTGTGGGGAAAGAAGCAGGGAGGAAAGCAGGATGAAAGGTGACCTTAAAGAAGGTGTTTAACAGACCAGGTGTACTAAAATAACTTTATATTTTGAAATTTTAAAAGTGCAAATTAAAGATGTATTTCTTTGTATGGGGTGAGGTGAATGGCTCTCTGAAAAAGTCCTGCCAGGGGCTGTCTAATTTTAACCAACAGTTCTTAAAATGGCAAAATATTAAAGCTTTTCACACAATTAAAACTTGAAAATACCATAAAGCTTACTTCCTTTTTTTTTTCCTTTCTTGAAAAAAAAATTAATTCTTGTTATTTTATTCTGTTATTTTTCTCCCTCATCCCCCCCATTTTAAATATGATTTTCTACAGCATGGCCTGTAGCAAGACTAGTCAAGATCCCCAATAAATGAAAAAAAGGATGTAGATGGTAAAAGGTTCAGTTGCACTTTCTTATTTCCTTACCCTGTGCTTCTAATTTCAGAAATTAGCAGCAGTGCCTACTAAACCCCACACAGCCTTTTCCCTCTCTGATAAAAAATGATGTGCATGACACAGGATATTTTGGATTCTCGCTAAAAGGAGGGGGTTAAACTGGGATCTTGAGATGATCTTTTTTTAAGTTTTGCAGTCTGGAGGAAAGATAATTTATGAATTTTGCCGGGGATGCATCACCTCTTCAAAATGTAATATTTTTTCAGCAAACTGTGTTTTGTAAACCAGTTAGGACTAATTCGTAAAACTTTTCTCTGCATTTGAAATAGGAGTTCACCCACTGCCAGCATTTGTCACGTTCCAGGGTGCACTTATTAAATAATGGAGTCTGAGGAATAAAAGTAGCAACAAACTGGCTTTATTAGAAAACCAGGTTGGTGACAATGAACAAGGAGAAGAATTACAGTGAGGAGCAGAAGTGTTTTCTCTGTTTCCCATGGAGGCAGAGAAGCTGTGACTTGTCAGGACCTTCTCTCCATCATTTCATTGTGAAAGATCAGCATCAGATCTCCTGCACTTCACCAAACCTGCCTCTCCCATTTCTGATGTCCACAATATTTATGGGAGGTTCTTGTATTTTCACAGCCCCTATGAATCATTTTTAATTACTTGTGCATATGCAGAAACAGCAATTTAGGTCTTGTGGAACCTAATCTTTTGCAGCAGATTTCTTTAGTTCTCTGCAATACTGCTATAGCTAATTTATACATGGCTGGGCTCTGAAAGAAACAATTTGTTCTGTAGGAAGGGAGATTTTACAAATAGGAATAAATGTAATTAATGATAGCAATATTTCATTATAATTTGAAAAAGAATGGGTTTGGGGTTTGATTACCATTTATATGTGCATTAATTTACAATAGTTCAAAAGACACTAGTCTATAGTAGCAGTTAATTTTTAACATTTTCATGGCAAAGATCTACACACAGAATGCAAAAAATGAGTGAGTCAGGCCTGTAAGATCTCAGGAAAGCACTAAGAGTCAGAGTATGCACATCTAATGCAAGTCTGGTTTAATAAAGCTTTAATTACATGTTAATTATTTATTCATTAAATTGTTTATCCTCCTATTTTAGCATCATCCTCAGGTGTCCCTGTCTAGGAGCTGCAGTTCTTTCAGTGGCTGACAAAACTTCAGGCAGTGAAGTGCTGCAGTGCAGGATTGCATTTAAACCAAAGTTGATGAGAAGACACTTTAGGTGGAGGAGGAGGAGGTCTTTGACACTTCACAGTACCCAAATTTGTGAATTTTAAAGCTTCTCTGACACTCTAAAAGTAAAGCCAGTACATTACCAAGGAGCAAGTACTGAAGTAAAAATTTCACCCTGTAGTTTTCCTGATGGCACCACGGTTCATTTTGAAGTATTCAAAAAAAATAAAGAATATCTCTCAGAGATGCCTTCCCCCCGCCCATGGAGGAGTCCTCCTGTTGAATGAGTCTTTTAAACACATTTTTCCTTAATGTGCACAGAGAAAGCTCATCCCCAAAATTCTCTGGAGTGTTCCAAACAGCAGCACAGTGTAATCAGAATGTTTTGTTCTGAGACTTGCTGAATCACAAGATGTGGTGATTTAGGCCTTGCACACTGTGCACTGAACACCCGGAATGAGTGAGTGGATTTTATATCATTGCCTAAATCAAGCTCTGTTCATTCAGCTGGGTTTTCTCTCCTTCTTTCCTGCACTGCTTTTTCTTTTAAAATTATAATATGCAAAAGAGGATGTGGCACTATCATAGGGACTTACACTGCTTTTTTCTGTACAGTCAGCACTTAAACCTGTATATTTTGTAACATTAGTAATCCCCAGAGTTAATTCTCAGAGTCTAATACTGCATAATGAGTTCACTTCTTTTATGGGTAGTGTGCAGTCTCCAGGCTACCTTATTTTTATGCAGGTTATTAAAAAAGAAAAGCAAAATAATATGTTATACCAAAGTTTATTTAAAATCTGCCCTTCTGAGTTTTCATCTGTTATTTTTATATGTCTTCTCTGCAATGTCAGGTTCATGCAGAAGTGTCACAAAATCTTACACTGCATAAAATAATAGCAATGCAGTTTAGATTATAGTTAGAAATTGCAACCCCTGAGAAGAGTTTCTTGATTCCAGATTTTGGAGGGGGCAGGAGGGTGGAGGTGGGAAAACCCTGGCAATCAAACCTATTTATTCAGCTGATTAATTAGGAAACAAGCTTTTTCATGAATATGGTGTGTTAATTCCCAGGCAAGCATAAAACTGAGAGATCTTTCCACAGCCTGTAAAATAGCACCTGGCTTTTGCAGAGACCCAGTGGTTCCACAGTAAACTGTTCATTTGTCCTCCACTGGGCCTTCTCACAGATTTAATATTTCTTCTGCTTTCCTAGGCCACAGATACCATTTAGTGCTATTTCCTGTGAAAATTTCCTTCTCCTTCTGGAAGAGCCCTGGTTCTTTCCATGATATTAAACAGACAAATCTTTAAGGTGGAGAGATTGGTGCATGTGCTGTTCTCCCCATGGACGTGTGGCTTGTGCTCTGATCCACAGTGCTGCTGCAGGGACAATTCTGAATCCCAAATAAACTGAGCCATTTATTCCTCTGCATCTCTTCTTCTGCATCCTTCCCGGCCAAGATTGTTCTCAAGGAGACAGATGGATGTTTATGGAATGTGTCAGATCTGCACTGCTCCTTCTACCTTCAGCTTTATGAACCTCTGCTGACTTTTAATTCCTTGACAAGCAGGCTGCTGTAAACAACTCATATTTTATGTATCTATGAAATGTAATCATGACTTTTATGATGTTATTGATTGATGGCCTTCACCACTTGAGCAGGGAGGGTTGGAAGATTCCAGATTTGGCAGGAATGGGTGGTTGCTTTGAGATGTTTGGTATCTGTGCAAGGTGCTTGATGTCTCCAAAGGGATTTCTGAAAATAAATCAGGTCTGCTCCTCAATAACCCCTGAGTTTCCAGTGAACATAGCACACTCAGCTTCCAAAGGTGGCCTTCTAGGAGAGGTGTCAAACAGAGCAAGTTTTCAGACCCCTTTACCACATTTTTATAATATTATTATTGTTTTCTGTATTTTTCTTTAGATAGCTGCCAAATTTTGGCTGACTGCCAGAGACATAACCTGTCTAGGAAAGTCCACAAGTTTTTTAAAAGCTTTGCCCATACCTTTGCTAAAAATTCAGTCCCAAAAACCAGAATTCCACAAAGGCTCAGATGCAGGCTACCCTCTGCAGTGACCTGCACTCTTTTTAAAGCAGAGGATGGAACATCACTTTTTATACAGATAATTCACAGGCTGTGTATCTAAAAAGTCGTATTATTGAGGGTGGTCGTACAGACAACTTCATGGCTGTTTAGAATGAGAGCTGGTTGGAAATACTTGAAAATTCCATTTATTTTGTCTTTGAAAAAACATGGTAAAAAAAAAAAAATCACTGACTGCTTCTATATTATGATCAGGTTTGGCACATATAGATGGAAGAGGGTGTAAACAGTGTATTTTTATCTGTTGTTGAGCAAAACACATGCACACAGCTCCCTCCTCTCTCTCTTTCTTCATCTCTCTCCCTTCTCTCTGCCCTCTCTCCCCCCCATCTCTCTCTTTCCTAGTTGAGCACTTCCAGTACCTGAAGGGAGCATTCCAAAAATATGGAGAGGCGCTATTTACAAGGGTCTGGAGTGACAGGACAATAGGCACTGGCTTCAAATTTAATGAAGGTTTAGATTCGATATTAGGAGATATTAGATTAGATATTAGGAGGATGTTTTTATTATGAGGGTGGGCAGGCCCTGGCACAGGGTACCCAGAGCAGCTGTGGCTGCCTCTGGATCCCTGGGAGTGCCCAAGGCCAGGTTTGACATTGGGCTTGGAGCAACCTGGGATAGTGGGAGGTGTCCCTGTCTATGGCAGGAGGTGGAACTGGGTGGGCTTTAAGGTCCCTCTCAACCAAGCATCCTGTTTCATTTTTAATTTCCAAAGACAGGCATATTTCTTCATTGTGGAAACTGACAACCAAGCACATTCAAGTCCACCAGGGCTCCTGGTTGCTTCGAAAATGTCTCAAATTCCTCAGTGGGCTTTCTGAGGCTGTGCCATCACTTGAATCACTGAAATGCAAGAATGACAATGATTAAATCCTGTTGCAAACCTCTGTGACATTTGGGTGGGGGTCTGTGTGGTTTTGTTTTTTGGATCTGGGGGTTTTATTTATTTTTTAACTTTGTAGATCTATTTGTATTGTATTGTAATTCATATGTATACATACGTAATATGTATTATATTTTATTGATATGTGGAACTATTTAGTGTCAAATGAAGTTTGTTTTGTGGAGTCAGACTATTTTTTAAACGTTGGTGAAGGTGCCTCCAGGCATTGATTACGTGCCTCTCATGTAAATTATGTGCTGTCCTGCTGCTCAAGTGACTCTTCATACATGGATTCATGTATTTCAGCAGAGAGGGAGAAAATGCTAAATTCACTCCCCTCAGGGTAACTAAGGAGAGGTATTTAGGATGGCAGAGTGGATACAAATAATGCAATAGTTTGGTATCAACACCACATTCTCCTCTCAGCTGAAGTGTAACAAGCTGACATTTTTTTCTCCCTAATTACTTTCCTACATTCCTTCAACATGTAAAGCAGCAATCATTCCTTTTCAGAGAGTCTAATTTTGCTGTGCGGGCCCCTTTTAAAGTGATTTTACTAAGGAAAAAAAAAAAAAAAAGAAGGTTCAAGCTGGCCTATGAGTACAACTGATTCCTCAAAAAACTCCTTCATTCTGTGGCAAAGTCTATTGTTCTGTCAAAGAACTTCACTCACTTCAAAAAGATTTATGCTGAACTGCAGGTGTCCTTTTCTCTTTTTGTTTGTCATGATATAGATGCATTCTCCTTGCAAAGGAGGTTCAGTTACTATTGAGTTACTATAATATTTTTGTTTCCATTTATATTTTATTCAGCCCTTCCTTTTTTTTTTTTTTTTTCATTTTTTTTCCATTCCTATCTTGAAAATAGATAGGAATACAAGTGTAGCTTCAAGATTAGATCAACAAAAACAGTACTCACTTTTCCACGGAAAAACTGTCTTTAGCTGAGCAGCAATTTGGCAACTTTGGGAGATAAATGACAGTAGATTAAAAACATTGGGTCCCTGTGCCCTTTTCATTCCATTAAGATCTAACATGTGTATAATTACCAAAGCAAATGTGCAGCAGGCAATCATGTAAATACCAATAAAGGTTTCTCAGTGGCAAAGCTGATTTTATGTAAATAACTCCCCTTAATTTGTTTTAATTAAAAAAAAAGCCTAATTACAGAGAGCAGCTTACTTAGATCAGTATGTTCAGATGAATGCTGGTATAGGTCAGCCATAAATAAATTTTAAAATGAGGAAATAATCTATGTAAAGAAATTTTTTAAAAATAATGTCAGATAAGAAAAGTTGATTTAGAATACTGGCACTGGATGAATGTTGCTGGATTCATCCCAGGCAGTTAGAAAGTGAAGAACAGATGAAAATAGTTCAACTGGAAAAAAAAGGAGAAAAAACCCAACAAGGCAACACACTCCCTCCCCTCCTGCCTTCTCTTCCTCCCTCCCTCCTTCCATTCCCTCCCCAAAAATGTCCATCATGTGTTCCTCTTGCTAATGGGACATGAAACAAAGGCTTAGTCTGAGTAAAACAGATTTTCAGATATTTAAAAGAAATAACAGCAGCCTAGTGGTAAATTTGACCTAGTGGTGATTTGATTATTATCAAGAAAAACATGGAAAAACTGACTTGTCCTGTTACTCATACAAGGAAATGGGTTTTGTTTTTTGTTTTTTTTTTAAGGATTTCACAATAGAATGGACTAGATACTAATTAAGTAAATTTTCTAATTTCTACTCTTCCTTTAATAATTTCAGTATTTTAAAAATACTTTGAAAAGCAAAGATTAGCAGGACCATCACCAGTAAGGAAAAACAATACAGAATGAATAGATCAATGTAGGGTTTTTTTTCCCCACAAGAAGTGTTCACATAAGAACAGATAAGAATTTTCTTTTTATTTTGAAATCCTATGATTTTCCTTCTGTTCTTTGAAGGTAAAATTTATGTGATCACATTGTTTGTCTCCTGCTCCAATAAACTTTTCACCTTGCCAGTGATTTTAAGCCAAATTTGACAAAGGATTAAAGGTCTCAAATTTTTGTTTGAAAAAAAAAGTCAAATAAGAGTGGCAAGGAAGAAGGGAGAAGATAATGGTGAGCTCTGAATTTGATGTCATTGTTCAACATGAGAAAATCTACTACAAATCTATGTGAATATTGCCCCTTTTTTTACCTACTGTAAAGGGAAGATGAAAGAAAGCAACCTGCTCAAAAAAATAATAAAGTTTGTACATTTATGGGGTAAGTATCACCAAATTTTTAAGAAGGTCCATGTGGATTTGGTGCAGCAATTTTTGATATGAATTAATTTCTATAAAGAAGTGCAATAGCTTCAACAGCTCTTAGAAGCTGAAAGTTTCTCAGTCCACCTCTAACACTCACAGAGGTGAAAAGGCATAGAAATTTCATGTTCAAATTCTTGCTTTTTTTTTGGCTCATTTTCCCAACATGACTTGAGTTCCCTAAATGCCTTGGCTGAGGGATTGAACACCAATGAGAATTTAATTGTTCACTGGGGATACAAAAGTTTGAACTGTACAACACAAATTGTCTCTGTAGCTTCATGAGTAGAGATGTAAACGAAATACCTGAAATTGCTCACAGACTATCACCAGAGAAAACTGGGGCTTTATTCTAGTGTTATAAAGAGGAAGTTTAGCATCTCATGGGAGGAGATAATTTGTTAAAAATCTGACAATTCAAAATTCAGCAGTAGGTCAAGACCTACCATGTCTACAAAACCTCAGAAAAGAAAAACAGCTGTGCATTTGCACAGCCCAGGTAAAAGTTTTATTAATGAGTTAATGAGTTTTCTCATTAACCTATTCTCATATGTTTTTTAATAAATTAAATGTATCTCCTCAAGCTGAGTTTTGCCAGTGACAGTAACAGCTGAGTGATCTCTCCCTGCCCTCTGGACAGATGAGCCTTTTATTATATCTTCTCTCATCTGTCCAGATGAGGTTGGGAGTGATAGAGCGGCTTTTGTGGGCACCTGGTGTCCAGTCAGAGCCAAACCCCCACAGTCTAGAAGGCTGTAGCTACAGCTATGTTTTTTAAATTATTATATGAAAAAAAAAGCTTTCAATCAAGGACACTCTTTCAGTGGCAGAAGATGAAAAAACAGTTTACTAGTTTGTATCTTTTCCCCAGATATTATTATCCTCAGCCATACATCATTCTGCTGCATTTTCACAAAAAGCCGTTGATTTAAGCATGACTTGGGAGGTAGAAGGATGTTCAGCAGAGTGATTGCTCTGGTGAAATCATGAGCTGTGCTCAGGAGCTGTGGGAAAACATACAACTTGTTAACCACATTATAGATTTACTGTCTTCTGTGGATATGTCACTGCCAGTGGCTTCACAGTTCAGACAGCATCTTCTTTTAAAGGTGGAGCCCCTGTTCTTCCACCCATTAAGGTTCTGGTGCACTGAGATTTGTGTCTGTGGTCAGGTGCCCATACATACAATAGTTTTACATTCTTTCATCCATGTGAAAAAAAGGAAAGGAAGTTTTCTTTTCTTAATCTGAGGCAGTTCAGTGGAAGAGGCTGAGTCACACTCCTCTGCCTCCTACGATCAATTGGTTTTCTCTTTGAAAATGAAGTCACACAAAAGCTCAGCAGGGCAGATCTTCTGTGCTTCATAGCTCTGCTCTACCTGTAGCAGAATCCTATTTTCAGCCAGCAATGGATTGAAAAGAGTATCAGGCTGAGATCAGCACCTTCAGTGCTTACACACAGCCTGGCCTCCTGCTTGATTGATAGAGTACAAGTTTTCCTTGGAGGTTCAATAAGGAGGACTGAAATTGATGTCTTTACCCCTGTGGTACCTGCTGGTATGTTCAGCTGAATAAATAATATATGGGTCCCTATCCTAGAAAGCAAAAGAGTAGATCCAGCTGCCCCAGACTTCAGTAGCAACATTTTATTTATGCAGCTGTAAAACACATTCATGTCTTTAAATGTATCCTCTGGAAGGGAAACACAAATATTTGGAGAATACTGGGAGTGTGTAAAGGAGTTAGAGGTAAAATGGTTGCAAGCTATGTTACCTTAAATTTCAGTTTATCAGGCTTTCAGCTTTGGGGAGAGGTGTTGCTCAAGGGGGGAGTGGAAGACTGGACAAGGTTTTGTCTTGCTGGCAGAATTTTCCCATCAACCTTGCCCCCAATCCTTTGCAAGAAATGTTCTGTCTTTCCAAAAGCCTGGAGTTAGCAAGTTAGTGTGCTGAGAGCAGGAATGTATTGTGGGCCTCAGTGAAATGAGTCTTTTCACTACCAGGATCAGCTTTTACTTAAAATAGCATCATTGTCATTCCATAGGAGGGGGGAAATAACAGCTGAGTCTCAAGAAAAATAAACAGCCATCAGCATGTTCTGCAAACAGAGATGAGAAATGTCCATTATAATCACCATAAACATCCTGTGCATGTATAGGGTTGCAATACAAGCAAAACAATGTAAATACCAAACCTCTGGTCCAGATGAAAAAAGTCAATCTCAGCTTTTCCCCAAGGGTGTATTGCTGTTCTGAGTGTTGTCTCCAGGTGCCTCTCGCCTTTCAGAGCTAGTTTGGTGGGGAAAGGCAGATGAGGCCCATCATGGGCATAAAAAAACACCAGGGATGGGATCTACCTCATCCATCTGAGCCAGCTATGGGTAAAAAGGCAGCTCTGGCTTAATGTTTTACAAATCAGGTATTGTAAGAGCTGATAACCACTCACCTGCCTGAAACACTCGTTGGCATTTAGTTTGTTCTCAAGAATACAGAAAAAACAAAGTGTGAATAAAACATAGAGAAAAGTGAGTTTAAGAGGGATGCCAGCATGGAGACCAAGGGCACCTCTGAAAGCATCACTGTGCTCCAATCACTGGCATTTTTTGTACCCTACACACTCTAAATACATGAGATATGTCTGATGACACAGTATTTTACTGGTTGTGCAATATTTCAGCAACTGGCAGACACAAACTGAGCAAAAAATATCAATACACCCCTGAGATAAACACACTTCTGCCTACAGAAGGGTTTTTGATCTACCCTAGTCATTAGAATATGGCCAAGCATAAAGGGCTGTGAGTCCAGTACCAGCACCTCAGACTTTTACCCATTGTGAGCAGGCTTTAAATAAAATCAGATTTAGGCTCCTATTCAGTTTAAAAGATCTTTTTCCTGTGCGGCTGATGACAGGCTGTAACTGTCTCCCACTTGGTGGATTGAAGTTGTCTCTTTGCTGCTGTTTGTCCTGTGGGACCACCAGAGAAATCCGTTTTTTCCCCAAATCCTGGTCCTTATTTATATCCTCTTGTGTGTCTATGTTTAGGTTTCTTCTAACATTGTTCCCCAATTTAGAAACAAAAAGAATGGAAAATATTTTTGAGAAAATATAATTTTGTTGTCATTGAATGTACAGGACAACTACGATTCTGGTTTTTGTTTTCTTCAACAAGATAAAAAAAGCCCGAACCCTAGGCCATGTTCTAAGTGCTGAAATTTAGAGAAAAATGTTTCTAGGTTAATATTCTATTTATGCCTTTAAAAGTAACAGAATCACTTCAAAATGAGTTTATATAGAGGAAGAAATCATTAAATCACTTTTTAAATCACTTTATTAAACTACTGAAGATGAGTTCAGCTACAGTATATTAATTTTTATATATATACACATATATACACATACATACATATATATATATATATATATACACATGTATATATACACATATATATAATACCATGGTCTTTTTCCTGTAGACTTCCTCAATAATGAATGGGAAGAAGCAAACATTTTAGAATATGATTTTTCCTGATCATTATCTTCTTCAAGATAAGACGAATCATGTGTTATAAGCACTGATTTCTCCCCACTGAGAAAGGGGTATTTATATTCTCTGTGTTGCAAAATAAGGATTAAATATTCAAATACAGATGTCTTCATTTGGACCATGTAGAGCTAAATAGAATCCAATTCCCACATGCTGCAAAACTTGGGAAAAAAAAATCCTGTAGCCATAATTGCAAATTTTTATAAATCCACTAGTGTTGCAAGGCTTGCAAATCTTTTAGCACAAGCAAAAGCTCAGTTTGAGTGTCAAGTCACTTATTTTATAGTCTGAAAGGGAATGACATGCTTCTGAAAACCTGTACCTCTCTGCAGCTGCTGAGCCCACCAGAAAACTTAATTGAGCTGCTGCATATGACACTACTGAGAGAAATGTGCCTCTTGCAAATAACAACTTTAACAGGAGCAGCTGCTTGTGAAGTGCTGGGTTGGCTGTGCATCGTGAGGGGATCACTGACATGAGAGTGGATGTCTTAGCTGAGCTCAACCAGAAACCATCTTTGTGTTAATTTGGATGGACAGGTTCTGCCAAGGTTCACTGTCTCAATTTTCAGGACTTTGGGAGGATTTCAGCCTCGTCCTCAATTGATCATTTACTCTATTGAAATCAATGACTTGTCACCACTTGTTCTCTGGTAATACTTTACTTTTTCTCCATCTCTGTAAAAACCTATGATTTGCTCTTGTTCCAAATCACTTCAGAAAGGCTATATAATTTATCTGGTTCTATTACTCAAGAATTTTGCCTCTTTTCTTCATGGAAAAGCCATACTGGAAAAATTCTATCCAAGTGCTCCTTCTGTGAATGTGCTCCAGTCTTAAGAGAGGTTTTATACATTGGCCCTTTTTTAACTGAAGCATTAAACACCAGAATAAAATCAAAGAGCACAGAATGAGTAAAACTGAAGGGCTCATAGCCAAACCAACACAGGGAGGTGGGAATATCAAGATGATGGTGGTCTGGATCTGAAAGTCAATGACTGCTTGAGATTGCTAATTCCTAACCTTTGACATCTCTATCTGCTTTTCTTCCCGTTCTTGAGAAACTTCTGCAGCATAACAAATCAAATAGGCATTTTGTATTACAAATTTAGTCCAGACTCTCTTCAGGTTGTCTGCATTTCATAAAGAAAACAAAGGAAACAAACCCCAAAACCCATCAAATTCTGTTTTGATCTTCAGACACGGGCTCAATTATTATTAAAATGATGTTGGTTATTAAAAAACTAGCACGCAGTATTTACACTTTTCTTTCTGCCATGACAGACTTGTCCAATTTCTACTGAAGATTAAGGACATGCATATATCTGTCCCATCAGAAATGCTTTCCATCAAATTTATTTATATGGCACCGGTAAACTAATACTGAAAGTCATTTGAACATTCATTAATATTGTTTTCTGGAGGGGTTTTTTGTTTACTCATTAAAATAATTGTGATGCCAGATTTGTAATTTTAGAGATAATAGTCTTGTCTAGATACATTTACATTACAAGCTATAGAATTTAATTTCTCTGTGACAACACCTCAGATATAAGATATTTTTGGTCTGACAGTCACATTTTTCTCTAATTTCACTCAGAACTTCCCACAGTTGTTTTAAACTAGACAATTCATGAGAATCTGAATAAAGGCATTTTAACAACTGTACCTAGATCAGCCTGTCACTGTTTTTTGAGCTGTTTTAGCTATTAAACTCTGTAATATTTCTCTCTGAATTGCTGTGTTTCTCCTAGGCAGTTTTGGTTCCACTACCTCATTCTTGCTATCTTTTGATAGCAGCTGAAATGTTGTCCTACAACCCTCAGGAAAACATAACCAAGGAGGAAACCTGTAATTTCATTCTAATCTAAAATAATTAAATACCGAAAATCCATACTCTTCATCAAAAGAATCACAATGTGCTAATAAGACTCCAAATGGCCTGAATCCTCTGTTGAAAAAAGTGTGGAAATCCTTCCTGTAAATGGTCCCTTCTGTTAATATTTCACTTACACTTTCAAAATTTTTCACTTCACTGGAATTGGAAATACATAAATCAGGTAGAAACAGTGGGACTGAAGCCACATTCCTCTTTCCTGTAGGAAACAAATATTGTCCCCAGTGTTTCTACTTAATTAATAAAACCTTTGCCACTTTCTTTAGTAAGAAAAGAACTTTACCTTTATTTCACCACTTTAATGAACAGCTCCAGAATAAAAATTTAGGCAAGATATGCTTTTGGTTTATTTAAAGGTGCTACCTGTTCTGTGAATGAGATCAGTGAGGGTCTCTCTCTCTCTAGACTTTTCTGGGATTAAATTCAAGACAGACTAGCAGAATGTCCCAGTGCAAACAGTGTCTGCATTCCCAGTAACTCTTTATCTGAAGTCCCAAGGAGGGCAGACTAGAGCACTGTGTGAACACTTCTGAATAAGACAAAGTCCATCCTATATTTTATCAAAATTGTTTCAACTTCTAATGGCTTAAACCAGTATTATACTTGAATTTTGCAACAGATTTTTTCCCCCATTCCAAGAGAAAGTCAGGAGCATGTTCCTTCTGCTCTGTTTTCATTAAAATGTTTTAAAGGTCTGTTATAGAGAAGAATAACTGTATTTGGCTAATTAAGGACACCACAAAGCATGTGAGAGAATTAGCCACAATCTTACCAAATATAAATGTTTAAAATCATTGGCCTGCATTAGGAGCTTTGTGAGATTTCTAAATGTGTTCCACTGTCCTGTGACACTTTTGTAAATATTTCTCTGGTTTTCATCTCAGACAGAATTGCTTCTGTATCAAGTTAGAGGCTGTATTCCCACTCACTGTTTTCTTGGGTATTTGCTCCTAACAGTATTTTTTGTTTGTTTCTGATTTACTCTTATTTATTTTGAGCTTGTGGAGTGATCCGCAACTGACTTTGGTGTCAGCAGATTTCATTTTTGTGTAAATTCCTCACTCTCCTTTCATAAGCTTGATTTATGGCTTGCCTTTGAACCTGTTCATTTCATCTTGTACTTAATGTGAATTTGAGACAGAGCTGTACTAATTTGTCATCTTTTGCCACATAAAGCTTTCTCCTCTGTGCTTCTCCCTTTTCATTCATTTTGAAACGTACAGCTTAGAGTAAGACTGACTAACAACTGACTGTTTTCCTCTTAATATTTTTAATATTTAAAATTTACTTAGACTCTTTGAAAAGCTAAAAATTTGGCCACCCTAAGGCTCTTTCCTGCCAAGAAGTTAGGAGCTGGACTTGATGAACCTTTTGGGTCCCTTCCAGCTCGGAATACTCTGTGATAATCTGTGATAATTGGGAAAATCAACTGCTAAAAAGTAATGAATACAAAGGCACCTGTTTGGCATAGTCCTGCTTATTATATGGGAATATAAATGTAGTCAAAAGGAGATGATTGCTAATTAATTCCATTAGAAGGAAATCTGAGTCTCTAGGCTGTGATGTAAAATACTCTTTATATCCTTGTGATGGGCTGTAGAAGCAGTTTTCTTTCTAAACTGTATTTCTTTCAAGGGTGTATTCCATTGAGTTAACCTCTGCCTTCAGCAGTCTTGAGCAAATTTTTGGCATGATTTATTCTTCAATTACTTATTTGGATGGGTTTTCTGTGAGGCTTCTTACTTGGCTAATACTTAGATATGAAGTTAAGTCTTAGCCACACAAGAGATTTGAACTGTAAGACAGAGCAGCCCAGAGGTTCATATTACCTTCAATACATTTAATTTAGTAAGGTTTTACAGAAATGGTTTTGGAGCAATATAAGTTTTATCATTAAAGAAATAATAATCATTTTTTATAAAAGGCTCATTGATACGCCCTTACCTTGTCCCACAAAAGATGTTTGCTCAGGTGTTGCCTTCAGAAGCTGTCTTACAATTTGGCTTGTGGACCTAAATTATTATTAGATATACCCTGGAGAGTGGAGGATTGCCAAGAAATAGATGAGCAATGAAAAGTAAAAGCGGGGAGAGAAGAATATGAAGTCCAAAGTGAGAAATTTTCCAGGACAGAATGCAAGAGGAAAAAAGATTAAAAGAATGAAAATTAGTCATTATATCTTTGAAAGCTTTTGTGGGATAATAAAAGTACATGTAGCAGAAAGATATTGAAATTTGAAGAGCTTTTTTTTATTAGGATAATCCTGGTTTTATGTGGGACAGTGTTAATTTTCTTGTTGGTATCTGGTATATGGGCAATTCCATAACCCTGGAAACAAATCTTTCTGAATGGACTCTGCACAGTGAAGAAATATTGTTTCATTCATCTAAAAATTAGATCTTATTATCAATATTGTAAAACTTTGTACTCCACTGCAAAACACTTTATAGAAATAGAAGTCCTTGAGAAAGGTTTGCATTGTAAGCAGATAAGCAATTAAGGAAAAAGAGTTTGTTCCATAACAGCTTCTTATTGACCCTTTTATTGAACACAAGAATCTCAGAAGCACCTTATATTTTAGTGGTATTTTACAGAGTTATAATGTAGACAGAGGAAATGATACATAAAGCTGCTCTTCATATTTAGCTGAAAAAACTACACATTCAGCTTCTGAAAAGCAATTTTCTTTTTGGTGTATTTAATTTATTCTTTGCCTCTTTTGAAAGCCAGCAAATATAGAGAAAAAAAATTAAAAGTTAATTAAAAAATTATTTGCAACTTCCTGGCTCTGTTCCAGGTTCTTCCTCCTGTGTATGAAGACAGCGAGAAGATGGTTCTGCTACTGGTCAAAAAGATATGTGAAAGTTGTAAGGGCTTCTTGGTGAATTCTTGTGTGCTAATAGGGCTGAAGGGGAGCTTTTTAATAGTTACAGCCTTGGCTGGAAGAGGCAGAAGAGCTAAAACCAGACTCAAAGCAGTGACAGAAAATTCCTCACAGCAGCTTGTCCTTAAAACCACTGGGGAGGCTGTTCTTGAGCAGCCTTGCCAGGACAGTGCTGTGCATGCCCTTTAACATGCACTACTTGCTCATCATCAGATTGATGCCAAGGTCTGCTCTTGAAAAGCATGAAGCTCTCTGTTCCTGTATTCAGTAACCACACACTGATGTCCCATCACTGCTGAAGAACACGTAAAAAAACCCAAAAAGTGGTGTTTCCTAATTCCTCTTAAAGAGTTCAGAACTTTGAAGCAGCCTTCTCTGAAGCCTGACAAGCATATGCTTTTGGTGCTGCATACCTCGAGTTGTGAGAGCATTCTAACAGTTTCATTTTGGGTTTTGCCCTGCTCTAGCACAGCAATGTTTGCCCTTTCTTTAGCTGGAATAACTGTGTTGGGTTATTCAGCTGCACCAGAGGAGCCTCTGGGGAGCAAAAACCCGTTTGTGTGTTTGGACAGAAATGTCCGCGAGGTATGGGAACAAAGCTGATGGGATCTGACAGTGCCCACTGGGGACACACTAAACTCATGGACAGAAGCAGGATCTGGAGTTTGGTCACAGCATAAGCAAAGAGTGTCTAAAACCATCCATCTACCACTGTGACAGTCCCCTGGAACTGCTTCCCTTCACCTTTGTTAATGACATGCAAAGGATCGGGCTGAGACAAGCAGAGAGCTGATCTTTGCTGGCCACAAACTGATGCCTTCAAGGTTTACACTGCAGGAGCTTCAGCAGAAAATCTGTTCTCAGATTCCCTTTATTGGCATGTAGTTCATTGCTGCTATCTGTTGGATTAGCCTTTTTTTTTTTTTTTTTTCAGTTAAATCAATCATTAACACCCTATGTTGGGAGTGAAGGGCATTAGGATAGTCTTACATCCTGCACATTTTAGACATCTGGACAACACTGATTGTGAATGGTGTTCAGATGAAGATGGGGATTTCTTTTTTTCTGTTTTAGCTTTTTCCTTTTTTTTTTTTATTAGGGTCAAGTATCTTATGTATGTCTTGTGAATATGTCCTGTCTGTGCCAGTCCTGCTGCAACAGGACCAGAGTAAAGGAGGGTTTAATGGTGACAGCAAAAAGGAAAAGAGATTCTGACCCTTCTGAAAGTTTTACTTTCATTACTGAGAGTGAATAAGAAGAGGAGATAGGTGGGCTGAGATCAAATTTGGAGAGAGGAAAGGTTACAACAAAAGTAGTACAGGAAAAATGCAAGAAAGGCTTTTTTACTGAAGTCCTTCATCTTGTGAAGGGTGGTGCTTGCCTGTTTATATGTAAAATTCCATTTTGCTGAGGAGTCAAGTATCTCTGGACTGGTTTACCCCTCATGAACCATATTAGAATGGAGGAGACACACGTGTGTATGCATGCTATATGAATATTAGGTCAGTATATGAAAGAATCTAAATTCTGCCAACAGTGTGACAACACACAGATAACAAACTTTGTGCCGAATCTTTATTTTTCCTCTATTGAACAAATTCCCTTTTCCTGCACTCTCAGTTCTTGATGGCAGTGGTCAAAGATGTTCTGAGCTTCTGCTTCTTTTAATTGATTAAGAGGTGACAAATAGCATATCTCCAAGGAAGACCCAATTTAAAGGCCACATTAGTGCAGAGTCTTCAGCTCAGTACAATATTATAATAAACTTTACTCCTTGTCTCTACTGAGAATACCACCAGCCTTTTCAAGTTTTTTTTCACCCTCCCAAAGTACAAAATTGGTAAAGCTCATGCAAGGCTTAGGGCTGCTCTGGCTTGTGTTTAGCAGTTCCATGGATTCTGCTGCTCTCTCACTCCTGTCCTGGCTGACAAATCTTTAGTGGTAACAGCAGCTCTCTCTCCTTGACTATTATTTCAGAAGATGATTTAAGAAAGCACTTAATAGCCTTAATGAGGACAGTAAATGATCCCAGTGGAGCTGATATGCAAATATTTTTTTAGTGCCCTGCTGAATCAGGTTTGCAAGTCTTATTTCTAACCTCAGTGGCAGAACCACAATTTTCCTGCTGCTAACCACTTTCCCTCACCAAAGAGGATTCATTTGGGAACAACTAATGCTTTCCCAATAACCTACAAGGCACTCCAGCTGAACATTTCTATGCTTAGTAAATACTCAGTTGCTAAGAAGAGTAATGAATCCTTAAGCATACATAAGAATGATTTATTGCATAATGTGAATTTACAGCCCATTACGGGAAATAATTACATTCCACTAATTACAAAACTTAATAGTCACTCCAGCCTAGGAAACAGCAGTGTGAGCAAGCAGATTTGCAGCCATGCATTCAAAAGAATGAACTACATGAGAAGCAGTTAGCTGAAAATCAGTTTGCCATTTAACCCCAGCTCAATTCAGCGATCTAATTCATGGCAAAGTTGTTTTGAATTAGGTTTTTTTCCCGTGGTCAACTTTTCTAAAAACTTGGAGGAAATGAGATCATTAAAGAGAATGAGAGCATATTAAGAAAGTTCATCAGCCTTCAGATTCACCATATTTCTGATAGAGTCCCTCAGGAAGAAAAAAAATACTTTTTTGCCCTTGGTGAGGGTGGGTTTTGTAATGAGTTTGTAATAATTTGCTTTCCTCTATACAGTGCAAACACACTCCTGTGTCAGGTACTGTTGTGCACACTGGGCAGGCAGTGCAAGGCTTGGTTCTCTCCTTTGGGCTGAGGAAATGATGGGTAACTCCCAGAATCAACTCTGTAAATCTGCACAACAAAGGGCAACAAGTCTTCCTGAAGAACTCCAGCAGAAATGTAGGCAGTACTTATTTTACTCTTTGAGCATTTATTTCACTCTGTCAGCATCTTGACAAGGCTGCACAAGGTGGTGTGGGCTGCAGGCTCTACAAGTGAGATATGGAATTTAGGAGACAGATTTTAAAGCAGGATCTGTTAAATTAAACAGGAAAGTTGCCAAGGACAATTTCAGTTTGATAGAATGGCATCTAATAGGAAGTGGAACATGTTAATTGATTTGAATATGTTAAAGGTTTTGATGCTTAGTAAAGTGAATGTGATGCAAAAAGAAGAGCCACACATTATGTGGAGTGGTCTGTTTGACCTTCAGAGTGAGTCTTGTGGGTTTTAAGAATAATTTCTTGGCAGATTATTTGTTTTGTCCTGGACTTGGGAAATTAAAACCATCTTTCACTGACCAAAAAAGTTTCAATTGAGCAAGATCCAGACAGGAACAGCAGATTGCCAGCAAATTGTCAATCAGTATGCAAATGGTGGAGAGTGCATTGCAAAACTGTTGTTTTTGGATGCATGCACATTGCAGAAGAGGTTAAATGATAATACTGTCCAAAGCTGAAGAATTTTCTTGGAGAATAAGATAACTTTAAGAGGACAATCAGTTGCCCAAGGCTTATTTAAACACAACTGCAACTTTTGCTTCCATAACTTAACAAATTCTCATCAGTGTGAAACTGGAAAAGCCATGTTTGGGCTATTAATGGGTACCAGATGCATTCACAGCTTTCAAAATTCTGCTTTTGATCTTATCAAGACATAGGAGAAATGTAGTGTTTTTGTAAGTATAGAACACACAAAATATTGTTATGTATTTGTAGCCAAAGGCATTGTTTCAAAACATAAGTCCTTTGACAAGTTTCAGTGGGTTTGCAAACAGCTGATCAGGGATTGAGATTTTTTTTTTTCTTCTTAAAAATACTGTAAATTCAAGATTTTACCCAAGGTTGGGTTTTTTTCTCTACCCACGTCAAACAAATATTATTTCAGAATGAAAACATATGTCATTAAATGCCATTTGGCCTCAGCTCTAGCCAAGCTAGTTGATGTAAATGACTTTCATCTCTCTCTCTCATCTGCTGCTTTCCTAACTTGCTTGCCATAAAATTATCAATGAAGTAGGAATGCCAAAAATTACCTACCTTTAATTCTTTGCTAATTAGTCCAATTCCATCAGGTGCTAGGATTTCCAGCTCCTGTATGGAAAATGGATTTGTTTTCTTCTCTGCCTGCTAATCCACATGCAGATGGAGATAGCTGCAGTTTTCTTTCTGTGCAATTTTGGTGTTGGCTAATCATTTAAAGGAGCTTTTAAAAATGGGAGAAGCAAAAAAAGTGCATCGAAACCAGGAGGGAATTCAGTTATATGGTGGTATTTGCATGTCTGTTCAGGAAGTTCAAGCCTAAGGTTATCTTTTCCAGTCCATACATTTCCCAGGATTACAAACACAAGGCTGAAGTTGTTCAGTTTTACCTCTTTTTACAAACTGGCTGCAGCAAATTACAATACACTTGAATAAATATGTTATTGCTGTTGATTTAAATAAATACTTGCAGAACAAGGAGGTCAGATCCCGAGTTTTTCTAAGCAGCTAGAGTACAAAGGGTTCGGCAGTTCAGGACTATTCACTGATATTCACACGTCCTGTAATGACAAGCAGCCTAAATGTTGTTTCTGTGTCCTAAATGGGTGACTATCACTTACATCAAGGTTTTTTGGCATAAAAGGTTAAATAGAAAGATTATGTAACCTTGCCACTGACTTTCTTTTCAAACTGAAAAATAGATTTTACTCCAGCTGCAGCAAAAGCTGCTCACCTCATTGATGGATGCATCCAGTCAACAGCTGGGGAATGATACAGTGAAGGACCATTCAAATGATTTAGATGATATATGAGCACTGGCCTGAAATTTATGGCTGACAGAGAAAGGACTGACCAATCTGTGAGACAGCCAGGATTTAAGTCCATGGTTTTTCTGCTGTTATCACTGCAGGATGCTGTTAATGTCAGCCTGCCACTCATGTTCTGTAGCCTTGCTACTCGTGTATTTGAGAATATTTGGGCTTGGTTACATCCTGTGCCATTGGAACTGCAGAGGTCACATGCCTTAAATATAGTCTTTATTTATTATGTAGACTCTGTTTCTCCTCAGCAAGGGGCTTCCCTTCAGAGTATTTAATTTAGTATCTACTTAGATTATTAGCAAATATGGAAAATTTTTTTACATAGCATGTACCCAAGGTAAGTACACAAGGTTAAAATGGAATATTGCTGTGGTAAAGATGGATGTATAATTTACCAATAAAAGAATTGTAGAGGGGCTTGCAGTTAAGCTACCCATACATTACTTTGCCCCAAGACCCATCCTGTAGACTCCCTATTTATTAAACAACCAGTATATATTTCAAACTATGCTATTTGCACAACTCAGCAGATTTTCTTTTACCCTTTCCTAAGGTCACAAACTCAGCAAAACTGAACTTTCAGCAGACCTGAGAAAGATCATTATTGGTTTTTATCCAACCTTAATTTAAGGATGGATGTGAAATTATTAGCTGGCTTCATGTCTGCTGCCAGGCAGGTGGCATAATGTGTGTGTGTGTGTGCAGGGAACCCCCTCCCCTCACTGTGCCACAATAATTTCAGCAGCTTGTATAAAACAGTTTCTGCAGGCAGTGTGTGCACAAATGAGAAGTGCAAAGCTCTTTTAAACTTGCTAATGCACCCAGCAGCTAACTATGAATAATGATTTGCCAGGGTAAGCATTAATATGCTCCTCACCTCCTGATGAAATGCCTGATGGGGCTTTGCCAGCCAGGCAGGTGTCAATCAAATGAGGATGTGTCAGTCCCCTCTGCATCTCAGAATAGGCTGCTCCTCTGCTGCTGCTGAATTAACATCTCTGCTGGCTTTCTCTTAAAGTTCTATATGTTTTCACAAAAAACTTAAAATTTTCCTCTCTAATTTTGTTTAGCTGCACTTTCTCACAGGCACTTTTCTCTTGCATCCTGAAATGTTTGTATCCAAGCTATTGATTGTCTCAAAAATCCATTATTACCAGGGAGATCTCAACAGCATCCCAGCTGAAGCTGACAAGCAGATGATGGATTGTTATCATTAAACACTGATACTCATATTTTAAACAGTGCCCCAAACTTTCAAGGATTCAAAGTAGGATTCAAAGTTAGGAGAGTGGAAGACTGGAAAGATTAAAGCTTTCCATGGCTCAGAACTATGGCCAGGTAATGACAAAGTCATGAGTTCTTCACCAGTGTTTATGAAGGCTTTGGGACTCCTTGCCTTTGACTATTCTAGAAAGGGAAAGTCTCAGATCCTTTTAATGTTGTGTAAAGTGTCATTTTTATACGTAACAACAGAGAGGCAGCTTCCAGTCAGGTTTAAACTAGCAAATTTCCTCCTGTTGTGTATTAAGTTCTCTTATCAGCTGGGTGTTTCAATGTTATATTGGAGTTTTAGCATAAATATATTCTCAATAATTAACAGTAATTTCTTTAGCACGGGGGAGGAAATGTAAATTATTATTTTTAAAGAAGAGGAAAAAATGGTTCTAACTCTGAATGTAGTTTTACATGAAGCATTTAAAGTAGAACTGTGACTATGCATGACAGTGCCAGGAATTGGATCATGCTCTTATCAAGTATCCTGGTTGCTACTGAAAAAAATGCCAGCATTACATCTGGCATCAGATTTTTCATTTTCTTTTTTAACAACTGATAACCTGAGGGCTTTGAAAAAGCTTAATAATTTTCAGGTTTTATTCTGCCATGGTGATCTGATACCACTTCTTTGCACTTTGTTGCTGCAGTATTCCTCAGGCATGCTGCTAACCCACTGTAGCTGGATTTTGGACAGAGTAAGTTTTAATGAATGTTTATTTTAGGCACAAAGCCTAAAGAGGAAAAGAAAAAAAAGGCAATTTTCACTCCGACTTTGGAAGGAAATCCACTAACTGGATTTCTTCTTCCCAGTTTACTGCTGAATTTAGATCTGTGTAAGTCATTACGGAACAGTCCTATTTCAAAAAGAAGACACTTGGTGCCTTGCTTGCTGACTTGGTTTGAAAAGACAGATGTCTGCTAAGGAAGGTAGGAGCCTTTCTTGAAATGGAAAATGTAAACCCTCTCCCTCTGAATTACCATAATTTTTAAATTAAGGGGCTCTCAGGCAAAGATATGGAATAGGAATAATAATTCTCCACTAGGAAAACTAAAAATATAAATGCAGTAGTACAAAAAAGAAAACAAACCACTGACAGAGTAAGAAAAGGCCCTGATACCCTGTG
The DNA here is from genome assembly GCF_031753505.1 of Anomalospiza imberbis. Lineage (NCBI taxonomy): Eukaryota > Metazoa > Chordata > Aves > Passeriformes > Viduidae > Anomalospiza > Anomalospiza imberbis. The sequence continues at coordinate 33,499,533 of NC_089682.1, forward strand.
GGTCAGGGTGGTGGCAGCAGTCCCATCCCATGGTGGCTCAACCCTCCTGCAGTGCCAGCTGTGGTTCTGCTGGAGCAGGGATCGTGGACAAGGGTGGAGTTTTCCTCAGAAGCTCCAGGGCTGGTGGAGATGGGCCTGGTCTTCCTCTGGGAAGGCAGTGGAGAAGAAAGCTGCTCCTCTGGGAATGCAGTGGGCAAAGGCTGCTGTGGTGCTCCAATTCTCAGATTATATGCAAGTAGGAATGCTTGGCTCCTCCCCCTGGGCAAAGCATCTCCCAATGGGATGATGGAATTTTATGATGTGATTTTATCAATCATGCAGTGACACTCATGCCCATGAACAGAAGAGATCTCCTGGAGGGAGGATTGGCTGTGGAAGAGATAAAGAAAACTGCCCAATGAACAGAAGATAACTGCCCCACCTTTAACAGATGACAATAGAATACACACCCCAGCTACATCTTTCAACCTAAGACATTTGCCAACGGGGCAAACAAGGCTGCTGATGTGGAATGGGGGAGTCTGTGTGCTCTGTGGCAGCAGCTCAGCATTTGCAGTGACACATGCCAAAGTCCTGAAGAGAAAAAAAACCCTGCAAATCTGCCAAGGTGCGTGGTGTTCCAGTGGATGGCTCAGCACGTGCACACAGCCAGCCTTCTGTGCCTGGAGAGCACCTGGGTCAGGTGCCTTAAATTGTTCAAGGATTTTCAGATTCAGTCACTGGCTGAAGTTTCCCAGGTGTGGGTATAAACACGTCCTGATAGCTCTGACTAATGGGGGCATTGACAGCTTCATGTTTAGAACTCAGCACAACCTCTGACTTTATCCTCCTGAACACACCCCGTGAAAGATTTTTCATCTGTGCTCCATTACCTGCCAAGCAATACACTCTGACATCCCTCTTTGTTCCCCTGAGGTCTGTTTTCCTCTTGAAAGGGCACGAGGGAAGGGGTTTTGGGGACGTGCTTTAAATGCTACACTTCATAAAGGCATCATGCTTTGATAATCTTTCTCCCAGCACTTTTTTCAAGTGAGGGCTGGTCAGGCTCCTGTCAGAGAGCCCCTGTTCATCACCAGGCGTCCCTCAGCAGGCAGGCCAGCCGTGACACCGAGGAAATAACAGCTTGCCGCCTCTTCAGAGGCAGAGTCACCTTGGAGGATCTGTGCTACCTTTATTTTTCTCCCTCAAAAATGCTGTTTAGTGTACCTAAGCCTGTTATGTATTTCCTTTTTTTTTTTATTTTTCCCCCTGAGTGACTAGCAAGATGCAATTTGGTTTTGCTTACACTGTTGTCAAAAATGGAAATGGTTTGGATGCAAATTTTAACCTTAAATTGACTTGAAATGAGACTACAAAAGAGGATAAGCAAACACCCAAAAAGAAACATAGTTTTTTTTTTTTTTTTAATAGGTGACTGCCCTATTATTATATGTGATAAAGAATGTCATTTATTCAGACTACTTATATATTAGTAATATACCATTTATTCAGAGTAGTCATATATTATTAATGCTAACTTCCATTTATTTACAAAATTATTCCTTTCCACTTTTGATTTGCATCAAACTTTATCTGAGACTTTGACTTTAATCAGGAAGGCCTAAAAATAGAAATCTAAATTTGTAATTAAAGCTTACAGTTTAACAAGTGTCTGACATTTTTTGTAGGCATGAAATTGCTGGGAAAAAGAAAAAAGGGGGAAAAAAACAGTGGCTTATTCTAAAAGTGTTATTTTTAATTAATGAGTTATCTTTCCAGGGTCCAAATTATCCTGGATTATGGGTCTGCTATTTCTCACTCCTCATTTAGAGCCATACCTTTTGAGGAAAACAGTTCTGCCAATTTCTCAATACCTCATAAAATTCTCTACTTTAAATTACTCTCTGAACTGGTTTACTTTAATGAACTGACATGGGAAAAAAAAAAATCTACCTTCAAAGCAAACCTGTCTGCCAGGAGGAAAAAGCTGGTTTTAAGTCTTCAAACAGTTTAACCTACTCACATTAGAAACCTCTGCTTTTCTGGTTCAAAAATCTGGCCAGTGAATACTGCCTCAATTATTTTATTTAAATTCTACAAAATATAATGAGTAACAGGTAGAGAAGCACAGGATTTATTAGTTTTTAAATTACGCTGATACATTTCTCTGATGTCAAAGAAATTATCTTAAGTTAAATTCAATTGAAATATTAAACAAACATTATTACATTAATGTTAAATGTTTCCTTAGCAAAGGTTTCCTCAGAAATAGATTCCACATTTCAATTTCCACATTAATATTATACCTTTGCATGTGCATTGTCTCCCAGAAACTTCATTATTTTCAGCCCAGAGGCCTCCTCTTTGGGAAAATTTTGATTCTGAAGAATGATTGATCTTCCCCATGAGAAGAAATTAGTTTATTGAAAACAAAACCAAACAAACAGAAAAACAAACAAAACACCCCAAACAACAGCCTACTACTCTTTTCCTGTGTTTAAATTCAGTCCACATGGAGATCAAGGTACATAAACACCATCTAAGAGGTGCTGAAGCTTTTGTTAAAAAATTAGATTAACATTAACAACAGCAATAAATATGATTATGATGATGATGATAATAATAATTGTAATAATAATAATAGTAGTTTCTGGGAATGGTTTGTGCTGTACTCACGCTGCAGAGATTATTGCAATAAAACAAGGAGTTGTAGGAATTAGTGAGCTCTTCATTGTTATCATTCCAATGGCTCCTCAGTGTGCACTTGGGAAAAAACCTCAAACACTGTGAGAAGTTAATGTGAACACACTGCTACGTTTCCCCAAAAGTTAATAATTCATCTCTGCACATGTGAAGTACCAGAAGGCCCTAATCCATGCTAAACTAAGGAATTTCACTTTAAATCTTTTTTTCTTTCCAGAAAAGCCTCTTGATAAAAGCACACTGGCTAAACTGCAGGCTACATTATTTTCCCAGCTGAATCACTGTGGTGAGACAAGGCAGAAGGAAAAATCCTGGAGGAATTCCTTGAAGGGGAAAAATATTCAAAGTGAAAATGACAGCCAGAGAAGCAAAGTTTACAAAAAAAACCCAATTTTCTTTGTCAGCACTGACCACACAACTTTGGCTGTTTGCAGGAAGAGTTTAGAACCTTTCTGAGTTTTTCCGCAAGCTTAATTTAGCAGCTTCTTTTGTAGCTAAGGTGAAGTCAGAAGAGGTCACACGTAAGCTCCGGGAGCTCACTTGCATAAATTCAGCAGCTTTTATGCAGTGACACCCCTTTTGGCATTTTAGCCTCATCATCCCTGAGGCCTGCAGGACACAGGACCATGAGTAAGCTCAAAATAAATGGAAAAATTCAATATCCTCAACCTCCACCATTCTAAGATCATGACTTGCCTCCTTCTCCCTATGCTCTCTGCATAAAGCAAATTTAGTTTATTTTTTTTTAACGTGGTGATATTTTTTCTCCAGCTAAATATGTGAATCCCTCCATTTGCTTTCACAGAAACGTATTTCAAAAATGTTCTCAGTTTGTTGAGCTGGAAACATTTTTTTTTTAAATTAAAAAATGCCAGCAGAGATCTTCACAAGCATGTGAGAATTTCAAAAAACAGAATAGTCTGAACTATGAGACGTTGCCACATCATTCCTGGAATGACTTCTATGTTTCCTCCACAACATCCTGAAACACCAAAGGATTTGCCTGGCTTTTATTTTCCCTTTGAATCTGTAAACATCAGGTTGAATGATTCTTTTGCTGAATTCCATGTGCCTTTCCCCATTCATGGGAATAAGGAGGAGCATCCGTGCCTGGAGATGAGCGGGATTTTGAGGCATAGTCCCTTGGCTATTTGTTGTTCAGCCTTAGGATGGACTTTGCAAGAAAAAAAGCTGCTTTTACCAAGAAGTTTAAAAGCATGAGGGAGATTCAACCAGCTAAGCTCAGAAGGGCATCATAACAACAGAGCAGCTGGTGGTTATTAAAGGATTTATGACAAGGTGAAGTAGCATAGTAAAGGTGTTCAGCACAAATTTCTGTTTCTTCCTCATCTCTTAGGTTTCTCCTAGCCCCAGCAGCAAGCAGGCAATAAATATAGTATTTTATCCTTGCAAAGAAATCACAAAAACCAGAAAAATATTCAGGATGAACCAGGAAAAGAACAATCTCATTTTCTGTAAAAACATTCCTTCTCCTATAATGAATATTGCATACAATTTTATCAGGCTCTTACTTGGTATACTTTGTTAGTTATAATTTGATGTATATCAGAAATTGAGCTTTTGTTTTTGTTTTTGTTTTTGTTTTTAAAGAATCTGTGAGACTTAAAATTACCCAAAATTGTAAAGCTCAGGATATGAGAATTACTTAAATCTGCAATCCTCCTTTTGGAATTGCTGAAGCCTGAAGTGAAGTCCCTTTTCTAATTAGGTAGTGTCACTTCATGTCACTTCTCAGAACTGCACTCCTTCTGCAGTATAATCAGAAATACACAAAAAAAAAAAATTGGGGAATCAGAGTCAATGAAATCTGTTCAGGTTCTATTATAAATTCAAAACTAATGAAAATTTTCAATCTGCTGGGCAGAACTCAGCAGAGCTGAAACTGAGAAATCCATAACCTCACTTCATTTCTAAAGAAATTTGATGGCTTGAAGGCTTCAGCTCCTTCCTCTCTGCAAGTCTCTTCTGAAGAATCAAGTTATCCTTTTCTCCACTCAGGGACTGTTCTATTGCTAGCAATTCCTATTCAAACCTATTCTATTGCTAGCAATTCCTATTCCTATTCCTATTTTTGCTTTCCAAAGATCATTTCTTTTCCCATCCCTAATTTCCGACTGAAAGTTTGTGAGTTGTGATTCTTTAATTTTTGGATTTTGTAGCAATGAGATACTGGTTTGTACATCCCCAAAAGCATCAAACTCAATGCTCTGAGGTGTTGGAAGTAAGAGAAGAGGCAGCTCTGCAACCTCCTGATGGAGCTTGGTGAGGTCCATGCTGAAACATGTCTGTAGTAACTGGGCTAATTCCTTCTTCTATACAAAAATGTCCCATTTTAGCACTATTTGAAGCCCAGTGAACAAAAGCAGATGCATTGCATGGAAAAGCCTGGCTCTGGCAGGCAGATAAAGAGGATGGACTGATGGATCTTCACAACTTCACAAATCCCTGATTCCCTGAGTCACAGATCCTTCTTGCTTAATCAGTTCCATTAGTTTCAGCTGGGTTGTTATGAGATGGCAGTTTTTGTGCAAAATAAAATCAACAGATGTGGCTGTACTGCACAGCACACAGTATGCAGGAGGAATCCACCAGCAACATAAAACTGTCATTTAAAAAATAAAATTAAAAAAGGGAAAGCTGCTAAATTTGTAAAATTAGCAAAATATCTGCTGTCCAGCCGGTTAATACTGGAGGACACAAAACCTTGCAGTTCTGCTGTCCAGTGTCTCTAAGTCCTGGCATTACTCCTTGGAGAGAAATTACAGTTGCAAAAATGGATGTGGTATATAGGAAACTAATTGCTGACCACCTCTTTTCAGGAAGGAAAATTAGGCAAGTGTATAAACAATTGTGATTTTATTGCAGAATAAACTACTATAAAATGTTTCTAATTTACATATATATAAATTAATATACAGTGGTTGAGCAAGGTTACTAGTATGGCAATTCTAGTACAGTAATCTAATGTACAATGGCTCTGTTCAGTCCCTGCTTTAACTTCCAGTGGAGAACTTTACTGGGAAAAAAGATACTGGTACTTTCTTTAAGAAATGCACTATTTAATCCTTTGGATTTGGAGATTTCATCAATATTCTAGACTACCTTTTTTCATTGCATATACAATAGTTCTGCTCTTTATGAGCATTGACGGAACAGTTGCATTTTGCTATTTCCACAGAAAGGAAAACATAAAGAAATCAGCTTTGTCTGTGGTTTTGGCTGAGAGCTGGTTTCTAGTCTTTTTTTTTTTTTTTCATGGAATTCTTGTTCAGACTGTGTTTGGTCTTCTCAACATGTGAGTTTAGTGGCTGCTGCAGGGTGATGAGTTTCTGGGATTTTTGCTTGAAAAACACATAGAATGCTTCCATTAAAAACAAAACAAAACAAAACTGATTATTCTGTTACAGTGATCACTATCAGGCTTAGTCACATCACTTAGACCTAATGGTATTATCTGAGCATAGCTCAGTGAATTGCAGGTCATAAATTCTTACTGTGCCATATAACTTGTTTATTGATGCTTGTGTTTAAAAAAGTAATGGGGATAAATAACCCAGCAAACAACATGAAAAGCAAGAAAGAACTCTTTCCTCAGATTACCAATTTTTCTGCTCTTTCTTTTAGGACACATTTGTTTCACTTATGTTTTAAAAAAAGATTTGGAAAAGTAATCCAGTAAGAACATGAAAAACAAGAAAGCTTTCCTCAGATTACCAACTTTGCTGCTCTTTTTCTTATGAAACATTTATTTTGTTTGCCCATTTGTAAATCAAGATAATTATTGAAATGTGCTTTCAATTTTTTCAAGTTGTTAGAAACATGAAAGTTCACCCTTGCATTCCTATCACATTTACCCTGACACAAGAATTCAAAATATTAAAGGATACACTCTGTTGGGAGTTTAAGTTATTTGGATGTTACAAACCATCTAATAACTTTTACAATGCTTGTAATGTGAGAATGGCATCCAATTTGAGCAGTTGTTTGGAGAAAGGTGGCAAATTTTGTCTCAGTGACATAAAATACTTTAGCATGAAGAAAAAACAGCACTAATACTGCAAGAGAAAGAGGTAAATTGAGACCTATAACAACAGAAAAATGTTAATTTTCTCTCTATTTACTGTGGGTGCTGTGTTTGACAAGCCAGCCACTGGAAGATGTTCTTTCTGAGGTAATCCTTTCCTAACCTTGATTAGGGAAGTGCCCTGAATACATGTATTTAATTCCACCTGTGTGTCAAGCATAGGCCAGATGCTTTTAATAGAAGACAATTGAGAAATATAAAATGAACCCACAGCTTTACACTCTTAAATCTGCTTCTATCGAGCTGCTCTAAAAAATGAAGGTGCCCTAGATTGAACTTCTGAAGTGTTTTAAGGATCAGGGCAGGCTTTTTGTCCCTATTCCATGTAGCTGAGGTCGTGGTCATGCATCCTGCATGACAAAGTAGCACCAGCCATCTTTTAATGAGGAGCTTTGCCCCATTTCTTTCCCTTTGGTCCCACCCCAGCAGATCCAGCAGATTATGGGAGTGCTCTCTTAATGTGACCTCCACTGGTTTAAATGCTGGACTGAAAAAGTCTTGCTAATGTTGGCTAATTTTCACTCATCAGCCTAGAGGGGAAGGGGAAGAAAGGGGGAAGGAAATTCCCCCTTGTTCCAGAACAGGAGGCTTTACTGACCTCCAGCAAGGGACACTCCTAGAGCCCCATTTTACATGAAAATTGTTCTAAATGACAAATATTAAAGTACCGCCTGCATGCAGCAATCATCACTAGGTTTTCCTGGACCCTTCCCTTCTGGTTTTAGTAAGGGCTTGAAAGCTTTTGAAGATGGCAAACCCCACCCCCTCCATGCCCCACCCCTCCCCTATTTTGGAGCTAAATTGTAGGAGAAGATAAAGACCAAATAGGTGGAATTACCAAAGCAGCCTAAAGAGATAAAGATAGGTTTAAAAATTAAATTCTCTGAGTCACAGCTCAATATCTTAACCATTCCTTGTTGCAGCATTTTAAAATTTTCCTTGTATCATTATTTTTGTTCAGTCCAAATTTCCTTAGACTCCTGTAAATTATGATTTCTCATGCACACTTTAGAGGAACAAAGAACTGTAATTCTTTTAAACTATTTATTTTATTCTTGTAGCTAAAAAAGTCAGTTTACACCCACTTGCAATATTTCCAGCTTGTAAGACCTTCTGTTTTATAGAGTTCTCACTGTGTTTTTCACCATGACAGAATGCCAGTACAATTAATGTGGAAACCTATTTGTCTTTATTTTGTTTCAATATTACAACTTTGTGTTCTTTTAGTTTCTCAATATTACCTCATTTCTGAAAGTATGGGGGAATATTTTTAAAGTACTATAGATACTTAATTGTTCTTTCAGTGTGCACTACACATTAATATTTAATAGCAGGCACTGATTTTTAAGACAGGAAAAATTTTCCAAAAGATGCCTTTTCTACTTATCTTTATAACTTCTTGCAAAAGCAAACTGAAATGAAACTGAAATGCATATGTAAGACACAAATTTCAGTGTATTTTTTTTTCTGATCTTTTCTGGTCCATGGTTAGTAGTTGAATTAATTTGCTTTCACAACATCATTTTGAACAATACTTTGGTATGAACAAAATTATCTTGTCTGAACCTCTGTGCTACCACGTTCAAAATGCTTTCAATGTTTACCCAATCTTGTACATCTTTATTTTATACTGCAATTTAAAAGATAGATCATCCTTCTGCCTCACCCAAACAGGGCATGTTTATTATCCAGAACTTTGCAAGTTCCAGTTGTTTTCCGGAGACATTTCAGTGACACTACTATAAAGAAAAAAGGGAATAAAGGATGTGCACTCATTAAGCAATAGTCCGCTTACAAATTAAATTTCTGCCTTTTAGAGTTATGTGAAGAAATAAAATTCAAGACTGCAGAGTAAATTAAGAACTTCATCTTATTTTGGCAAACATATTTCTGCATGCTCATATGAATGTTTTCATTATTATGTAGTATAACAGAGGAACCGCTGGAGAAGTTTCCTGTGCTTACAGTTTCACTCTTTTTCTACCTTTGGAAGTTTCATAACGCTTGAGCTATAATTATAGAGAGCTGATAAATGATTCAAAGCAGTTAAGGTAATTATTGCTCTTGTGTCATAGAATAGTTAGTAACACCCAACATTAGTTTATTACCAATATCATCCCTTATATTTTCCCTTTCCTCCTTATAAACTGCTCACATGTATTTCCTTATAAACTCTGTCAGCTGATAAGTAACCAGATATGGGCCACATTTTGTGTTCAAGTTTCATTTCCATGAAATTTGATTTCTTATTTATCATGAGGAAAGCATAATTATGCACATAGGCAACAGCTACATATACAATATATATATTTATTCCAGCAAACATTACATGTTTTATTATAGGAAGTCAGACACACAGGCTTTGTACCAAAAATTAATGGACCCCTCTGTTTTGTTTTCTCAGGAAGTTATTTTACCTTCAAGTGCATGGGAACTAGGCATATTTGCACAAAGTGTAAGGAAGGAAGCAAAGAGAAAAAAAAAATCTCATTGTATGTGGGCAAAATTTCTTTCCTGCAGCAGAGCTGCTGGGATTCCTCTGCAGCCATTTACCTTCCAGGAGAGGAGATTGGAAATGCTGTCACTGAGGTGAGCAGACGGTGCCAATAATGACTGGCAGCCCCTGGAGCTGCACAAACACAGGCATCCTCAGCTCCTGGCAAGCACTGACATTCCTTGTCAGCCACTGACGCAGGTTACAGAGTGGGAAAGGACCAAGCTGGGTTAGAGGTGGAGTGCATAAAACTTGTCCCTGCCTTTCAAACCCTTTATTGTGCCTTGTTTTACAGGAGTGAGGGGGGAGAAGCTGGTGGGGAATGTTGCCAGTGCTTTCAATAATGATGTGACACAAAGGTGAATGCTCTAACTGGCCACTTTCTCTGGTTATATGTAAATCCTTGAAGACTGCCACTCCCAAACCAGTTGTGCGCAAGTTGATAAACAGAAATTATAAATTAGCATCACTGCTTCATGCTTCTAATCAATGTCATGCTTCCAATAAACAGGAGGGTACTTAAAACCCACTGATGTTACTTGACCCATCCTCTTTACAGCTCATTTGCCTCATACTCTAAATGTCAGATTTCCATACAGAAATCGAGCAGCCTCTTTTCATGGAAACCTTTCAAGACCATGCAAAGAGTGAATCCATAGAAAGCTGTTCCAGGTGATGTTAATGGGGAGTTTAGTTCATGCATGTCACTGCAAAAAGTGCTATTTAGTAGTTACTGAAATTGAACTTAAGCAATGCAGTCATTTGAAAGTAGTTTAGGAAGGGCATCTGCTGAATGGAGTTAACTTAAAAATGGATCCACTGAGGATGTTTAAAATATATTTTCTCATATCCCTCTGATATCCTGAGTGACACACAAGCTCTGACTGCTAAATAAAATCTCTTCCTCTGCCACAAGTTTATAGAAAACCTGCATCCTATTTTGATAAAATTAAATTAATGATGACATGAAAACCTATGAAAAAAAAATAGAGTTAGTGCACTGATTTCCATTATTAAGACATTCCTCTGGGAGTGTCATATGCCTGTTTTCCCAGCCCCACAGTCTTGCTGCTTGCTATTTCAGAAAAGTCACCTGTGTCAGCAGGCAGTCTCACAGCTCAGCACAAGATTAGGAGATCCTGAGGCAGAATATAGGACAGTCCCTGTGTGTGTACATGCATCTCCTGAAGTTGTGCTGCAGTCGGGGCTGAAGCTGAGTTCAGATCTTCATGCAGCAGTAACAGAACAGGACATATCTTGACAGGACAGTTGGAAATGGAGACAGGAATTTATTTGCTGGTATCTATTTTTGTACTGTTTAGTGCATTCTATTTAATAAGCACCCAGGCCAAGGACCTATGGACTAAATTCTCAAATATTCTTGGCTTTGTGGAAGTCTAAGAAACAGTGTAAAATGAAATACTACAAAATGGAATGCAATACTTAAGTCCTGGTTCCCATTTTTAAAAGCCATAAATGACTACATAATAGACCAATGGGATATTTCAGACATTCAGATTAATTTACTTCCATGGTGAACAACTGAAGAAGAGCTGAATTTGACACTGAGGGTTTGTATTCATGCACTTAAATAACTATTGTCTCTATTTTGAGTAGACACAGTGATGGTGTCTGCTGATTGCCAAAATAAAATGATTTATATCAGAAAAAAAACATTGCCTGAATTGCAATAAGTAATTGCTTATTGCAAAATACATTTCTATAGAAACCTGCAAAACTGTTCTCCTGTCTTTCCTTTCCTTTAACAATGGTATTATTACCCTTCAGAATTGCAATCTTTTACAGTTACTAGGTTATAAACTCTTTGTGCTGTATGAATTATTTAATGTTATTTATTTTTGTTTGACAGAACACAAGAGAATTCTCAAATTATAAAATATTTCAAGCTACTTGAATGATATGCTACTCTGGAAATAAAAAAATCATTCATTAATAACTCAAATAACAAAAATGGGATTTGAGAATGATCAGTTCCATTCCTGTTTCCTTCTCTATCTACTGGTAGCATGAATTAGGTTTTATGGAGAAATACATATCCTTTACTTTTTATAGTAATTGAAGAATTAAATAGGGGAAATTTTGACAATGAAATCTCAAAAAAAAAAAAAAGAAAAAGTCTTGAGTAAGTTCTCATGGATATCTCTTAAAGATTTCAGAAAATATAAATTTGGGTTAGTAAACATTAGATAATGTAAGGATATATTATGCAGATCTCATCAGTAATTCAACAGTCTTTGAGTAATAAGTAGAATTATCATTTTCCAGTTAAAGTAACACAGTATATCAATGAAGTAATGACATAAAGGACCGGGGCAAAGAAAAATTTTTTAGTTCCTAAATATATATATAATAGTATATACACAAGCTGCAGGTATGATACAGTGATCCACTATGCTCTAGGGAAAGACAAGGAAGTTGGGTAACAAGGCCCTGCTGTAGATTAGATTAGATTAGATTAGATTAGATATGGTGTAAAATGGTGCTTCAGCAATCTGGATCATCTCAATCCTCTGCACAAAATGGTTTTGGATCAGTGAAATTGATGAGGAATCAACCCCACTGAGATGCTTGTTTCTACTTGTAGCAAGTGGTGCATAGGTAAGTGAAAATTATAAACTCTAGGTTCATAATCCCTTGAAACTAATTAAATATTCATCCTAGAAAAGATTCATTACATGTGACAGCCTCTGGCTGAGATGAAGTGTTTCTCCTCTTTCCTTTGCTGTCAGGCAAAAAGCTGGCATGGAAGGAATTCCTCCCTTTGGCTAAGATCTTCCCACCCACTACTTTCCCTCCATTTCTGGTCTTTGAGATTGCCAAAAGCTGCCCTAGTAGGGATTCTGGGGTAGCAGGTATTAAATATGCCTCACTTTTCTTCTGGCTTTCGAGGTTTTTCTGTTCCCTGTCACCTTCAGCGCTGGCAGTGGTGACATAACCCATAGCTGTCCTCATGCACTGCCATTTCCCTCCTCCCACCCCTCTCCTGATTAACATTTGGATTTATATATGCCACTGGAAATGAGTTCACTGTGATCATTAGACTACAGTTGATCTGATGCATAGTAAATATTTCTTAGAGTTTTCTTTAACACAGCTGTTTGATCTATTTTATTTATTTCACTCCAAACTTTTCACTGTGCACACGTTGTGCTCTCCTCAGTCCAAAATTTTGAAGCACAGAGCTTTCATGTTTCATAAGAGCTTCCCGAGTTTTATTTTGAACCTTGTTGTTTTGATAGTTCTTTATTCTGTCAGCAATGACTGTAACAGGATGGTACTCAGGGGAGAGGGAGGTTTTTGCAACAAAAAAGTCAGTATTTTTTCTGAGATCCCTTATGCTGGGGTTATGTCTGACTCTAAAAAGATTTGTCTAACCACACATTCTGTCAATCATCCAAAAGAGAATATCTATATTCAGCCTTCATTCAGTCCCTAGGAGAAATCTGACAAGACATCCCAACAAAATAAATGTAGGAACTGGCCTGAAAAAGATGGGAAATCCATAGACTCCAATTGTTTTTCTTCTTCTGTAGAGCTGGGCCTTCCGTATGCAACAAGATAGATGCTTACAGTTTTTCCACTGGTGTATGGAGACAAACATGGAATTATTGTGTCCCACCATCCCTTAAAAAAGGTAGAATAATCCCAAAATGAGATTATACTGAGTAATTTGGAGTGGATGATAAACAAAATTGCAAAGATTAACTTCCATCACGAAATAGAAAAGGAATCGTCGGTGCCCTGGAGGATGGACAGCAAGGGTGGTTCACTAAAGGCAGTGGTGGAGTCACTTTTGTTTATCTCTGTTCACTCTACACTGAGTACAGCAGGCACAGTGATTTTATGGCATCCAGTCCTACACAGTAAAGGATTTCTGCAGCCAGACATATACCAGGCCAAGGTGCTCCACAGCTTGGCATTCCAGAAAATCCAACAGATCCACTCAGTTCTTTGTGTTTTAGCCCCTGACAAATTAGTACTTTATTGTGTTGCCTCCACACACATGCAGAGCACCTTTTTCTTCCTAAAACACAGGTCATTAAGCTAATATTAATCATTAATTGATGTATTATCAAAATAAAATGTAACCATGGCATAAAAAGAGTAACATTCCCCAGGTGGGCACAGCTGACCCAAATCCATCCAGGATCTGAGTGACTACAAATTAGATGTATGAATCAGCTCCATCTTTCTAAATGCCTGACCTGAGAAAGACTGAAATAAGGTGAGTGAAGACACTGGAGAAAGGAAGTGCCTGAAGGCTGCAAACAGAGGGGAAAGGATTTACCTTGGTAAACTTTTGAAAATCTGCCTCAAAGTGGAATAACTATTACAGGAACCAGCAACAAGCACAGCAGATCATATTCCCATCATCATTTTCTGTGCACTGAGCAGGTAATACCTTTTTAAAGTGATCTCTGAATGGGCTTGTAGTTGCCAGAGGACACTGAAGTTACTGCTTTGGTCATGTTTGACTGGGGCTGCTTTTTCCTTTATTCTTTCTGGAGGGTCTCACAGGTTTATTCTTTAAAGATGCTTTCCTTTAAGGCTTTCCAGGGGAGGACTGGGGTCTTCTGCTCATTGTCTTTCTGTCTGAACCTCTCTTCTTGAAGATTTCTCTCTATGAAAAGCATATCAGTAGCTGTCATATTATTTCTACATCTAATTAATTTTAGGTCTGTACTCATGGATCCATGCTTTCTCACTAGAAGATAAATGGCAAAATCACTGAGCTAGCAAAACAGTCAGGAGATGAAAGGGAGTAGAAAACAAACAAACAAATACAAACCAAATTTCAATTGAGATAGCAGTGATCTGTGGATTAAAAAGAAGAAATAAAGTGCACACTTTCAAATAGTATGTTGAAATCAAAAGCCATGGACTGTCATCTAGGGAGATTGCACTGCTCAGCAATGGGCTCAGCAAATCATCCCAGTTTATCTTCAATCTGTAAACTGAATAGAATAAAATTTCATTGTCTTTAAAACAGATGGTGGCTTCCAACCATTTCAAACCATAAGCACAGGGTTAACAGGCTAACCTTTTAAAATTCAGAGGTGCTAAATATGTTCTGTAGGGAGTGATGGATGTTTACGTGTTGATTTTCTGGGATTTTTTTCAGTTTACATATTGACAAGCATCAGAACACAAAATAAAGACATGTTGTATATTCAGCCAGACTTGTTTTAGCCCCTGGCTGTCTGTGTACATGATCCCCATTTAAGGCAATCTCATTTTTCTTAGCTGCTCCCTCCTCCAGAACTTCAGGCCTGCTTTAACAGGGCTGCTAATCCCTGCCTCCTGTAAAAACAGCACCTCCCAGGGGAATTTGTATTACAGGAAGAAGCAAATACTGCTGCTTGGCAAACTGTGCAGAGACACAGAGTGATTTTTAAAATGATTACTGGTGATATCAAGGGTTGAATAACTGCACTGCTTATCATCTAAATTACTTTTAGCTCATACTCCAGGTCATTCACAAAGTCTAAATCTAATACTGCTTTGTCTTTTGTGTCTCAAACCTGCAACTTCATGAACGTGGTGCTTTGATTGGTCTCATCTGTTCTGCCTGGTGGAAGAAACAGTTTTATCAAAGGAGGTGTGCTTCTTAAAAAGCAAACCAGTATTTTGGTCCTTAGACATTCGTGCCACCTTCAAACCCAAATGCCATGATGCTATGGGCTTGCAATTAGACATGCTCAAACTGTCTAAACTCTCTGATTCTCACAATTTCCAGTTCCCAGACATGACCTTCATCAAGGTGAATGTGAATGGAACACAGTTTGTTCTCTGTGTATTACTCATATCAAACAGGCACAAGTTTTCTGCTTGTTGGAGATATAATACCCCACATATCTTTCTGTTCCAGAGGAGGTCACTCAATCAGCTCTGTTTGGTCACACATTGAACTGAAGGAAATCACATTTTTTCAGACAAAGTCTTTCTCTGACATTTTTACATTTTGAAGTGGTGGGTTCTTCTGAGTTTATTATCTTTTCACTATTTATGGTTGTTTACTTCTCCCTACCTTTTAAGAACAACCAGAATAGAACTGTTCTACTTTTGACTGCAGTTGGTGCCTCAAACAACTGCACTATCAGGTTCTCACAGAAGGCACCAACCAGGCCTTTTTTCTGTGTTGAAGTTAGCTACTAGCACAAGTTTTTATTCTTTTTTAGTGGTTTTATACAGCAGAGAGTGATGGAGACAGACAGAAACACTGCAAAACAGCAAAAGACCATCTTGCCCTCCAAAGTGACCTTCACCTGTGGACTGGATGCGTAATTTGGCTGCACAGTATTGGGAAATTTCCTATTTCCAAGCTCCCTAAGCAAGACTACTCTTCATATCTGCAGTGTTTTATTGGTAAAAAGGATTGATAATCAGATGTGATCTCAGAATGTGACATGATTTTTTGTGAGCGCTGCACAGTGCTGCAGTACCCTGAAAATAAAAGCTGACAAAAATAGGGGACTGTGGGACCTCGCACTGCAGGGTGTTTCAGGTCTGATGCCTTCCTTCCACTACACTGAGAAAATCCTATAGGGACAGAGGAGGGGAAAAAGAAAATTAAAAAAAGGTGAAAGGGACGTTTCAGGCAAAAGGGGTGGGTGTGACTGCAAAGATCTGTGGGTTATTCAGACTTGCCAGGGTAAGTTAATCTGCTTTCCCTGTGTGTAGATCCTTCTTGTCCTTCAGCTAAAGATGCAGCACAAGGTGTCCAGTGCTGGTGAGACCATCACCATTAATTATAATGTGTAGAGAACACAGATTGGCTCAATTATACACAACTTTTGGCACCAATTCCATGACTCCTGTACCATGTGCAACCCCTGAAAATGTTCAGATGTTCAAATGCCCACTGATTGTGCTACCTCCATGCCTACACATAAAGTACAGACTTTATGCAAGGGTCATGATTATTAAAGGTGGATGATCAGTAATTTTGTCAAACTAGAGAGTGAAGTGACCACTGGGCCCAGTGATTAAAAGTTCCTTTTCTGTAAACTAAGAATTACCATCACTGATTTGTATGACAGCCATTTGTGTTTTTCTCTGTCATTTACCCAAATATATTTTAAAATAATCACCCTTTTTATAAGCATGTAAGGGTACACAAATTTTAACTCAAATTGCTGTAATTACATCTAATCAAGTCAAATTCATTTTTATTAAAGTTCACACTGTGAGACTAATGAACCTAAAGCACTGAAATCATTCTCATTACACACAGTTAGATCTATTTACTGAATCTGCATTGTTTCATGCCCAGAAGGTGAAAGTAAAAAACCCACACCACCAAGATGCAAAACACATCTTCTCAATCATTTCCCCTACATGAAACAGTTCAAACCAACTGTGTTCTAACAGACAGGGGCATGTGAGCAATGTTTCCCTCACTGGGTTTTAATGTGAAAAAATGGTTGACTGATGAAGGATGCTTTAAAGGATAATGAAACTGGAAGGAGAAACCCCAGCTGCTGGTGATGGGCAGGGAGATGATGCAGACAGCTGACACACTTCTGGAATTGCTGTTTCCAGAAGCTAAAGAAAAGATACAGTCATTCTAGCTGACACAAAACTGTCCTTTCATATAATTTCCCCAAACCCTGTAGGTAGGGAATTATGTTCTAAAAAACCACTCACAAGGTCACTCTTTCCCTGTTCAACCAATTCCCCCCTCAAACATGCTCCCACTGGCCAACAAGCAATAAAGAGGCTGAGGGAGCTGCACTGGTGATGCACATGCAGCAAGGAAAATGGGTGTATTTCCATCTGCACTGGCCTTCAAAACATAGTAAATCTATACTTTGAAGGACTGACAGATATATTACTAAGCAAAGCAAAATAAAATCACAGGGTTTTTTTTCCCAACACATGAGTTTCATCATGATCCCTTTGCTCAAAAGCCCAAGGAAATAGATATTCCTGTGTGATTGTGAAGAAACGTTTTGAGGTTCAGGAAACTGCTTTGCTTTTCCCTCCAAAGAAAACAAAGGCAGACAGGACTGCAAAAGTTAAAACCTCTGTTAAATCTCCTAAATTTCACTAGCCAGTTCCCCAAGCAGGGATTACCTATTTACCTCACTTCACTTACAGAACTCTCTCTTGAGAAAGGGGCACAAACAGGAGGCAAAGGGCCAAAATTTCCAAATAAAAGCTCCTCCACAGGTAACAAAACCTTATTATGCCACATATCAATGAGATGTGTCCTGTGCTAATGACATTTCTGCACCTGGCGAAGAAATACCACTTCTCATTCCATCCTCTTGGTGCCTCCAATGCAATATCCAATTTTTCCATGGCTTTACATTCATGAGAAGAGCTATCAAAATAGATTATCTCCTCACCTGCTTGAAGGGAATGGCTTTTATATATCATATTTTGTGTTGGGCAAAATACAGAATTACTTTTTTCTGCATCAACATTTTCATTGACTTTTTTGTGGTAGTTTTTTGGTCATTTTTAGCCACACATAATTATGGATTATCTGACACAAATCCATCAATAAAGCATTGCAGATAACTCCTCAGTAATGAGAATACATAAATTCCTCACTCAATAGTTATGCAATCAGTTCACTGCTTAATAAGAAAACCAAACCTAAGATACTGCAATCTCTACAACAATTCATTTAAAATTGAATTTATTAATGTTGGATGAGATCCTTGACTGCGATAAATCAACAAACCTTCCATGAATCAATGGGCTGACACTGAATTGAACTAGGTGATTGTCAGTCTGCAGTTTTTTGTAAAGGTTCCTTTGCTATCATGAAAATCATTCCAAACTTATTTAAATACTTTGTTTTTCTAAAGAAAAGATTACTTTATATGTTTATTTGAAATGGCCAAATATTACATCTCTATTTGCAGAACATAAAAAAAGAAATTTTCTTTTGCTTACATGGCTGGCATTATTCAGTTTCCCTCTCCTATTTGGCTAGCAATGGACAAAGCAATCATGGCTCTGCTAAAATGAAGCTGTGGCCCTGTGATATCCCAGACAGGGGATGCTGTCACCTGGGACTTGCTTCCAGCATTCCTGCTGGATTCCCTTTCCATGGAAACTGCGGTGGAGGACAAGAGTAGAGGGTCTTTTACAGAGTTAGAAGGCTGATTCCAGCTGTGGAGCTGAGAAGACTTTCAGGTTTTACAGCTTATTTTTGATCTTTATGGTGTGCTTGGCCTTTTTCCCCCTCTGCCAGTTACTGCCCTCAGTGCCACTTGACTTTACTGCATCGCTAATGGCCCTCATTTTGGGGAGTTATGTGGCAATTTTGTAGCAGACTGCACGTTTTATGTGTTACACACATTCCAGAGTTGCAAAGATACAATTTCACAAAGTCCCAAAACATGTTAAAACCATTAATCTAGGATTAATGGGGGAAGGGTGAGGAAAAAAAAAAAGGAATAATTTAGTGAAGACTTTAATTTCTTATGTTCTGTGATTAATCCTTAGAGAGATGTTAGGCAAAAGAAAGAGCCTGGACTGATGTCTCTAAGCTTTTTGCCTCTAGAATGAGCAGCCTGGAACAAGAACCTGCCCAGGTAAGAAAAAAACATGGTGAATGATTGATTTCGGCATTTTTTGCAAACATCCTGGTTTCAGCTCTAATATATATATCCTCAAATATATCAGAGCATACATAGCATAAAAAATTAGCAACATCCTGCTCTCTTTTTTAGCCCTTTATGTTCAGAAGACTATGAAATTATCACATGTATGTTTGCTTTCAATTAAAATTTTGAATTTCCAGGTCCAGTGCTTTTTCTCCACAAGTACAGGAGACAGCCAAAAGCAGGGAGAGAATGGAGCTGGACCTCTGTACTCATTATAAGCTGGTTAGCAAGCACCTGCTATTCAGAAGCTTAGAAAACAATTTGAAATTCAAGTAAGTCTCAGCAAGAACCTAAAAGAGAACATCAGGCAGCCAGGCAGCCAGCCAGTTTCATATGCCTCATCTTTCAAAGATTTTTGCTCTGATGCTCTCCCTCAGCACCACACACCAATTTTCCCCCTGCTTTTCTTTCTGTAATTGAAGTGAAAATATGTTACTGCTTTAAATGTGTCCTAACCAGAGATTTTAATGCCCTGCAATGATAAAAATGATTTATCAAGATATGACTTAGGAATAAAAGAACCTGCTTCCAAAGAGCAAAGTGTTAGTGAAAAATCTGCTTGGGCCAAATTAGGTTGACAACCTGGCACATGGTATACAAGAACTCTGAGCACATAATTCCCAGCTTTTTTCAGGTATTTATTGTACTAACAATGTAAAATTAACTTCAATTGTAGCAATTTGAGAGGTGCTTTATGGTGAGGGTGATCCATTCCACATTTTTGATTTAGAATCTTTTAAAAGCAGTATTGAGGTCTCGTGACATCCCCAGACACATAAAACCAAATCTTTTCAGGCTCAGCAGAGCCTTTCCTCATTCCTAGGGGTGAAATGCCCACAGTTTCAAACTTTTGAACCTCTCATCCTAAACCGAGTGACCTGATATGAACCTGGAAGCAGGAAAAAGAGTTTCTGTAGTTGGTGTTTGGTTTTTACACCTTTAGGTTTGGCTTAAATATCCTCTGGTTAGGGATGGTTTGAAATTTTTCATTTTTGACTCAGAGCTTACCTGCTACAGGGCTTTGTTGGCTCTAGAAATCCATTCAATTTTTCAACTTATTTACCTAAATGTTGCAACTCCTTAATGCTTTTGGGCAGCCTCCACTTTTTGGCTTTGACCTTCTTCTACCACTTAAGAATTGAGTGTATGATTCTATTCTGGTGAAATGCAGAGATTGAATTAAATGAGACCAGAATCACAACCATGTGAATATCTATTAAATAGCAGGTCTAAGGAAATATAATGAAGACACACACAAGAAGGAAAAAAAATCTGATACCCTGAGTTTTATGTGTAGATGGAAAGGCAGTGGGAAATTTTGACTTCATATGTGTACTGATGTGGTAAATTAAATTGGTCAGGATAGCTCCAGGGAGCTAGCAATATTTTTCCTTAAAGGTATATAAAATGTCATATTTTCATTCAGAAATGCTAATACTTTTCTACTCTTTCAGCATTTTGTATGTAGTATTAACTGCAATTCATTGCAGGCAAAAAAAAAAAAAAGCTTATTTGTTTTACTCAAAAAAAGTGTGCAGAAAATTAAATTCTGTGTTTGTATCTGGAGAAAGGAGGACTGAACCTCCTTATTGACTGAACTCCTGGAGCTACTCCAAATAATCTGCATTTTTCTAGCCTTGCACCCCCTCACTATAAGGACAGCAGATAACAATTATAACAAAACAGTAGGACTGCACTTGACATATGTGTGGTGCAGGGTTTCAGGAAGGGACAAATGTAGATACAAACCAGAAAATAATTTTTTTTTAATCCTCTAAATTACAATTTGTGGTCTCAGGGTGCAGGGTTTACTTTAGCCTGACACATCTGTACTATGTTCAGCCACACAAGACAAAAACTGCCAGATTTGAGGATGGCAGAGAATTCCAAGTCCTTGTCAGTTTGGCAGCAAACATTGATCCCCCGGGGTAGGTATAGTCCTTTTCTGCTTTTTAGAGGCATTCGAAGTGGTTTCATTAATGTGCTCTGCCAGGAGCACAGAGGAATCATCATCCTTCCTCTTTTTCTGAAGCACATGGCATCTGAAACTTTGGTCTTTTACTACACATGGAATGGATGTTTGAGAAGTGCTCTGTATGTGAAGCGTGCCTTTGTGTGTGAAGAGGCTCCTGAATTATATATTATATAAATATATCTATATCTCCCGGTGTGTGCAGTAGACAGGAGTCAATGATACTGGTCAAGGAATAGTTTCCAATCCCATATTCTCCAGTATCCAGAAGTATAAAACAGCTGGCAAATGAAGAATGAATGGTATTTATCTGGACAAAAGCAGCCCTGCACATTGCAATTGCCTTTATTTTAACCACTCTATGATCCCATGAACCAACATGAACAAGCACTTCTGAGGAACAATTCCACCAACTAATTTAAAGTTTAGGGGTAAAAACCTCAGATGTGTCACACCCCAAAGTCAGGGCATTCACTTTAAAGGAATTTAAAGATTCTCTGGACATTATTTCAACCAGTGATACTTGGAATATAAATAAGAAATGTTAATTAATTCCTTTGCTGTTCACTGGCAGGACACCAATTGGAAGGCTTAATCCAGTTTTTTGACATTACACTTGGGGGAAGGTGTGGACTGATTAAAAAAAGTCTACAGGTGAGCAAGAAGTATTAAAGTTCTTGTAAGCCAAGAACTATGCAGAAGAGCTAATGAAGGCTAAATACAGGTTAAATTTTAAAAGGCTAGGGAAGGAGAAGTAGGAGAAAATAAACATTAATACTTCTTAAGTGCGTGGAAACTTCTTAAAGAGGCTGTGGATACAACAAGAAACATGGATTTACCTTGCTGCAAGAAAGAATGAAGAAAGATGAGGACTTGACCAGGGCTTTGCCCACAGTGCAGCAAATGGAAGCATCTCCAGAAGATCAGTTTTCCCCAGGGCTTCTTGGTGCTGAAAGCAGGGAGCTCAACTGCGTCAAATCTCTGCTTATTTCAATGTCTGCTGGCAGAGGACAGGGAGTAGCTAAAGTGTGTCCATCCTTACCCTGTTCTACCACCTCTCCCAGTCCCATCTCTCACCCTGGGCCCTCTCTATGCTCTTGAGACATTTTCCTCAGGACTCTGTGAGAGCCCAGCAGAGGCTCTGCCACACGAGGGAAACAGAAGCACATATGGGCCCCCGAGGGAATAGGAGAATAGAAGTGCTCTGCATTCTAACTAAATCAGAGATCTATGTTGTTTTGCACAGTCCCCACAGAAGTCTCAAGGAATTATGAAACTGCTCACTTCCTCTGCTCTTTCTCAAGCTTTTCTGATGCCACAGCAACTGCTTATGTTGAATATTTAACCACCTTACTTTTACAGATCCCAATTTACTGATGTTCTGACAACTTTCCTTTATCTCTCATCCTTTCATCACTCAAGGTGTGGGGAAAAAAGTCTGTCAGCATGCATTATGAGCCCACAGAAATGCAGAATGAAAGAGGAGGAAAAACATGCAAATAACTAGGTTTGACTCCTTGCTGCTCACACACAAGCCAGAGTGAAAACAGCCAGAAGCTCCCTAAACTGGATAAAAGAATATTGTGAGGAGTGTGGCTGATTAACTGAAAGACAGGCATTTAGTGAAGTTTTAACTAGTTAATCTTATTTTGTGAAAACTCCCGCATATTTTTAAGGCCTATTTTTCAGTCCTGCAGTCTGGATATATAATTGTCTGTATTTTGAACAGTTGGCTGAAGTTTTGTAATGAGTTTCAGCAGACATGAGTTCTTTCCTTGATGCTTTCCTGTTCTTTTCGCCTAAAAATTTCTTTGCAGACAGATTAACAGACCACACATAGGATCTAAAAAAAAAAAAATTGCCTCTTTAATATTCAAGAAAGAACACTAATTTTTTCTGTTCTCACAAGTACATGTGGAAAATGGAAGCCCTAGGAAATTGCTGTTTCTTCTTACCTAGAGAATGGCTTTAAGAGAAACGACTTACGAGCCCATGTTTCATTCAAGTCAGTAATTAAATATCTCAGTTTTGCTTTCTCTGGCTGCAGTACTGACATAAATTTCCAGTTTCTGAATTCTTCTACCCATCTGGTTCAGGAATGTCTTCTATAGGTCTTCTTTATTGCCCTAAGATTAAAAAGGAAAGTAGCACTTTTTAAATTCATATAGAATAATGAATTAGAAAAGCATCTTGTCATTCATTTTAAAGAAGATTGAGGTGGTTATAGCACATAATTACTAAATTTAATGAAGTAATTACTTTTCAAATTGATTTCTAATTTCCTACCAAAAACCAAAAGATCCCATGGTTATTAAGAGCACAGGAATAATTAACAGTACCTACAAATTAAAATTACCCATGCTGTATTGCATACTTGGAGGAGCTGGATAATAACTTTGGTGCATTCTTTGCATGGAAATGGATCCTAGTTTGAATAAACCTCAAACCACTCATTCCTTTCTGTTGATTCTGTCAGTTTACAACAGCACTTTATGCTGTCTCTTGCCCTGAGTTTCAGTATTCTCCCTGCTGCCACTCTGGAGAAAGACCTGTGGGTAGCACAGCACATCTGGTGACATGGACAGTGATAAGAAAAGCAAGGAAAAACATTAATTCTCAGTAAGGTCAGAAAAGACAGCTGGAAATATTCAGGGATCACAATCACTTCAGTGATGTATTGTCAAAGCTGTCTTGATTCTCTCTGTCAAAGCACAGCTGTCACACTGAGGATTGTTTTGTTGGAGAGATGTCAGATACCTCAGGATATGGCCTGACTTTATAAAATCTAAAATTTGCAGTTTGGGGAAACAGTAGTGTCTTCACTTAATGCCAGTGATAGAATTAGGAAAATGAATAAGTTTGTGGGCTCCTGCAGTGGCAAGGAAGAAATTTATAGGATTATGACTTTAGCTAATTGTACAAAATTTTTTTTTATTTTAATGTTTGTGCTTAAAGAAAAATAACAGAATATAAGAATTAATGAGAACATTAATGAGAACATTTTAGGCAGCTTTTCTTATCTTGTTGTAAATAGTTTTTAGACTAAGAGAGCACAGGTGCATTTCAAAAGACTGAAAAGCAACCAGCCTTGTTCAAAAAGTACCAGGACAACCAACAGAAGTATTTTAAACCATTGCAATGCATTCCTCAGTTTTAGCTGCTATAAATACTGCAGACATTTTTGAAATTACAGAAGTAATAGGCATTTATAGAGCTAAAAGCCATCCATTTTTACACTGCCATTGTGAAAAGAATATGGCAAGGCAAATGTTTAGCATGTAAACCCATTCCTTTTCCTATTCAGGGTAGAATTCCTATTTATTCCTTGAATTGCTTGCAGCCAAAACCTCTTTGCTTTCCTCTGGCATGCCTGATGCTGCTGACTGACCTAGGGAGACTGATGTGTGACAGAAAATCCTCTGAAGTTTGTTTCACTCTTCTGGTTTGATTGGGCAAGCACAGATGCAGCCAATTGGCAGAATGCCAGCCTGCGTTTCCATCTGAGCTGAATTTCCATCTGGGTGGCTTCCTCTTCCCCATCAGAGATCTTTTTGCCTGTTTCATTTAGAGTATTCCACAGCACAGGAAAGTGATTCAGGGGCAGTTATTTGTCTGATAATGTTGCTTTGTAATAATACTAGTTCAATATTGAAAGCACATTTATTGGACTTAGAACCTGAAGTCTGGAAAAAAAGTGTTTATTTGTTTTGGTTTTGGTTTGGTTTTTTCTTCTCTCAGGCAGAATCCTATGTCAATGGCAAGTTGAGTGCTCTGCAGGTCACAACTGTTTCTGTTTCTTTAGGAGGCACCATGGTTGTTTTCAGCATCCATACAATTCCACAGCTTTGTTTTACCTCTGCAGCTTCTGTCTATATGAAGACTCAACTTTTCCCACTGGCTGACTTTATCTTACCTATCTTATTTGTGTCCTGGTGTCATTTCCTGCCAGCTGAATTACAGCTTTGAGCCTTCTTGTCAAACCATAATATCCAACTCGTGTAGGCTCCCCACAATCCTATTTCTCTTTCCACAGCCCACAGTCCTATTTCTCTTCCCACAGTAAGACATGTTCCTCAATTATATAAAATCACCCCAATACCCAGAATGGCATGTTATGATCTTAACTTGAAAACTGATTTTTCTTTAAATCC
The DNA here is from genome assembly GCF_031753505.1 of Anomalospiza imberbis. Classification (NCBI taxonomy): domain Eukaryota; kingdom Metazoa; phylum Chordata; class Aves; order Passeriformes; family Viduidae; genus Anomalospiza; species Anomalospiza imberbis. The sequence goes on from NC_089682.1 coordinate 33,524,581, forward strand.
TCATTGTCAAAATTTAAATTTAAAACCAAGGGTGTCCTAAGGGTTGGGATTATTAAAAAATTATTAAAAAATAAAATTACTATTTTCAAATGTCAAGAAGTTTTAAAATTATGTTAAAATGCTTCTAAATGGCAGCAGTGCAAAAAAGTGGATTTTTTTCTGCACATCTTGATTAGAAAGCAACCCATTTGAAATTTCCTTCCAATTTTTTCTTTTTTTCCTCTGGCAAAAAGAGTCATTGGGTCAGTTTCCTTCATTGGTATATCATATAATAACAATTCAATGGACTAAACATGTTCTAATTAACCACTTCAGGGTTACTTGATTGACCACACAGTCCATTCCTTGAACAAATCAGTGCAGGGGTTAGGAAGTATTTCAAGCTAAAGTTTTTTTTGGACTGTGGATAGGAATTCAGAGAAAAGGAAGAAGGCACTGCACTAGAAGGAACAACTGCATTGCCCTTTGTCTGCAAATCCAATGCTTGATATTGCAGATTTTTCTACCTCTTGACCTTGACACAACCATTTTTGGGAAAAAGCACTTGGTCTGTACTAAGCTTTATTGTCACTTCCAGTGTTTTGCACCACTCATTAGCTGTAATCCATGGAAATGGAAATAGGAAATCTTTCCTAAACTAAGAGTTCTGCTGCAGTCTTGTGCCCTGGTTTTGCATGGGAGGCATTTATGGCATTTGGGTGTTCAGTCCAGAGCAGGTTTAAACAGGTCCAAAGAAAAAGAAAAACCACAGTCCAGGGAGCTTCTCTCCCTAAGTGAACTGAAGAAAGACTATTCTAGAGATGGTAAACTGACAGAAGTTTTAGGTTTTGTTTCTTTACATTGTCATTGTGAAAGTAAAGGTTGGAGTGGGGGGAGAAGTGTCCTGAAGGTTTTGTTTTGATTCTTACTACTTTTTTATTTTAATTACTGTTAATAAATTTCTCTTCATACCCTTTTAAAGTTCTGAGCCTACTTTGCCTTTCTCCTAACCCTACCTCACAGCAGGAAATGAGTGCACTTGTGATTGGCCAGCACTGAACCCACCACACATTGGTGCATTAGCCAGGAAATCTCAAAGTGGCAAACCAAAACCACTACATCTTGATAGATTTCTGTGTTCTTACCTCAAAATCTTGACAGCTCAAGCACAGCCACAGCCGTGAGGGACAGTGAGACTGGACACAGCTCTTCAGCCAGGCTCTGGCCAATGCTCTGATTTCTGTGTTTTCTTTGCTCACTGTGCTGACCTGAACCAGCTCTGACAGCAACCCCATGGCAAGATCCTGGTGTGGGTCAGAATCTCAGTCACCTTGTGACAGTGATTTATGGGGAAGCTTGGGGTTGTATTAAAGCAAGGAACCACAAGGCTGAACTCTTCCTCAGCTTCTTTTATCTCCGGCTCTGAGATGGAACTGTGAACCAGTTCAGAGCCTACCTCTAGTTTGTGAGGGGAAAAGGTGATTTTTTATCAAGGTACCTCAGAGTTTCCCAAAGGGAAAGGGAAATTTGCCCTCCTTTCAGCTTCACAGCAGTTTCTGAGACAAAGTTACTCAAGGGGCAACATTAAATCATGTCACTTCATTTAAAGAAACATAATATTTTGGCAATTACTAGTCTTTCAGGTAAGTAGGTAAATATCCATTCATTTTCCCTTCCTGCTTGCACTTGGCTCCTGTATTTATTTTATTTATTTATTCAGGTATGACTCTGGGTGCTTGTTCTGCCCTCTTCCATCAACAAACAGTGTTCTCTTTCTTTTTTTAGAAACTAATTATGCATTTTGAAAAACTAGGAAAATGCATTTTAAAAGTAAACATGGATAAAAGAGCAAACAGAGTTGTACCTAAGAATGCTCTTTGGCTTGCAGATTTGTAAAATCTCTGAGAAATAAAGGGCAACAAAACCATTTCGCTTCTCTGCTTTCCTGTGTCAGATTCTGGGTCCCTTTGGAGGCTCCTAAATTCCAGAGCAAGGTAAAAACTCCTTGTTTCAATTTCCTGTTGTCAGAGGAGAGTTCCTGTGCTTATTCCTTCTCTGTCCTGGTATTGAGAAGGGCAGAGGAGCCCCAGCCGAGCTCACACTCCCTGGCATCACTGGGAATGTTCAGCTTTCTCAGTGTCGTGTTCATTTCCCAAAGATGGATTACATCAGTTCTTTTGAAAAGGAGAATGCCCATGGAAAGTGCACATCCAAGGTGGTGGATATGGGGCAGGCAAAGGAGAAGAGAAATGTGCATTTTTTATACAAAATTGTTATAGGAGCTGCTGAAACTAAGTACGCTTTTTTAGGTCCCACTTTAAAGTGTGGATTCAGAATAATTTAAACATGGTCAGGATTCAAATAAATGCTTATTTGCTACAAAATTTGGACATCCTAAGAAATGTGAGACTCATTCTCAGTGAATTTTACACTCTTTGAGGAAAAACTTGTTTCTTTGCCATACAAATGTAGTAGTTTTATGAAATACTTTATAGAAAAGATGTGTGTGTCTGCATTGTGGGTAATATCTGCAGTTCTTAGGGAACTGCCTGAATTACTCTAATTCAGCTATTTCAGGCACTTTTTAAATGCTTTATGAAAAGGATGTCTGCTGTTCCAAGACATTGGATAGACAGATAATCCTGTGTATCAGTATGAGGGGTAATAATTGTGTAAGAATCTCTGAATTTGTCAGTTTTCTACCAGGTTACATCAGAGAAACATAATTTGTAAGAGAAGCTTAAAACAAGGGCCCACCAGTGATTAATTATTAAAGTGCAGATTGTTAGGGTGGATTTCTAGCAACTTCAATTTGCAGCCATCTGTCTGACAAAGTTTTTCCTATCATTGAGGTCTTTCTAAAAATGATGTTGATGTTCTTCATAATGCAGAAAAGGTGATAAGATGATGGGGTGGAAGGGGAGCAGTGTGCAATGAAAGGTTTGGGTATCTCCTCAGCAAGTTCTGTGAGGACACAAAGCTTGGAGGAGGGCTTGGTACCCCAGAGAGCTCTGCAGCCCTTCAGAGGGACCTGGACAGGTTGGAGAGATGGCCAGAGAGGAATAATCTGAAATTCAACAAATAGAAATGCAGAGTCCTGCACCTGGGAAGAAATAACCACAGGCTGGGGGCCAAACTGCTGGGAAGCAGCTCTGTGGAGAAGCATCTGGGGGGACAAGAGATTGCTCCTGAACCTCAGAAGGCGTGGCTGAAATAGTCTCTCATTCACAAAAATACCAAAAACCAAACAAACAAACAAACAAAAAACCAAAAAAAACAACAACAAAAAACCCAAACAAACAACATAAAAAAACAAACCAACAAACAAACCAAAACAAAAGAAATTCAGGCTTTTGAAAACTCTCAAGGTCAGGCCCTATGACGTTCCCCTGTTGAGAGATGTTTGAGTCAGATGTCTTGAATAGGAAAGTGTTGGAAGCCTATCAACAGTAGTCCTCTAAATTATTTTCCCAGTGATATTTATAAAATCCAGAGGGCAGCTTGGTCTGAATTTAGGGATGACTTGGAAATCAAATCAAAATTTAGTAATTTGTAAGCAAGATGAATGGCTTTTCTCTCCTGATTGGAGATCAAAATTAAAAACCTGATTCTTAAGCCTGAACTTTGGCAATTGTCTAAATTGAGCCATTAAGGCATTTCATTTTCTCTGCAGGCTGTTTTTCCCCCTCAGAAGCAACTCCCTAAGTCTTTTAGACCAGAATTAAAACAAGCACTTTAAGCATCTCCCAGTGAGTTGAAAAGCATTGATTTCAGGTTTGTATGTTTGGTTTTTTTTCCAAGAGCCTTATTTCTAGACAGATGCTTTCAAAGCACTGTGAGTAGGACTTTGGTCCAGGCTAGCTGCACTCTCAGCTGCATTTGGGGCTTTAGTTCCACCTACCTATAATTCTATTGAGTCTACTCCAAAAATCTGTTACATGATGACAGAGAGCTATATTAATCTTTGTAATGCTCAAAGGTGTGCAGTGGTGTTTTCAGATTTGTTTATGTTTCTAAAAAGCTGTGTTTTTCACATGGTTAACATGGAAGTCACCTCAGTGGCTGTGAACCCACATTGATTAGAACACTTAAAGCCATGGTGGTATTAATAAAACATGTGTGTGTGATCATAAGCTCCTTCCAAATCATGACCCCACGCAGAAGCAGGATTTTCACACTGAATAGATAGCAATAATCTGCACCACATCATGTTTTATGGTGGAGAATAATTAAAAAAAAAAAAAAAATTCAGGGAATGACATTATCAGTTCTCCTCCCAGCTGCACTCCAGATTTGAAGCAGCCAGCTCAGAGAGTCTGCAGAGACTCCACACCAAAAAAAACCCAACCAAATAAAAGGAAAAAACAATCAAATAAAAATATATACATTTAAAACCAGCAACCCAAACACTGGGTGGGAGGAGAACAGGGTAAAATTCTGAGCTGGACACAGCTGGGTGGAGCTAATGCCACATTTGGGGGTTTGGGCTACAGACCTGCATGAGAGAGAGACCAAGCAGAGCAAGACCTGCAACATCCTCAAAAATATTTTTGTGGAAATGTCACTATTCCACTTACTAGCAATGCTTTAAAAAATTCTGACCCTCTGCTGTGTGGTACTGCTGCCAGCACGGGCTCACTGCCTCTGTTTTTCATTCTTAATTGGGAAAATCCCTTGGGTGTAAAGTTTGCAAAATCTTTCCTCCCTATCAATCCAGCTAAAAAATTCTTCATAATTCTCCTCTCCTGTATCACACAAAATCAGAGCTGGTGATTCTGCTAAGTTTTATTTTCCATTGCTCTACATGCAATTTTTTGGTTTGTGACTTGTTGCATAGGCACAACTCTTCCTAGTGCCTCTTGGAATCTTTCACTTTTTGTTTGCTTTTTAAAGCTTTCTTACAAAGAGGCTGCCTGATTGGCACTAAAATATTTCAGGCAGCTGACAATTTGAACTGCTGTGAGCACAGGCTTCTGGCCAGCTCACAGCACAGGCAGCTGCTCCTCCATTGCTCTTTACTATGTATTTTTTGCTTATTCAAAATGAAAGCATGGAACAGGCTCTGGTGGGCCACAAGGGATGACAAAAAAAGGTGCCCTGATATCGTGGGGCAGTGGCATAACAGAGGAACAAGAAGAATTTCTCTGCCTCATTGATTTTTAGTAGACTCATATGCAATAAGTACAGGACTCACAAGGGCAAAAGGGAGATATTGCAATATGTGGGAATCAATAGCTGGAGCACTGAAAATAGAGTGACAAAGAGTTATTTTGAACTCTTTTTAACAGGGGAAATGAATAGGGAATCAGATCTGACACTGCCAGGCTGACTGAGCATTGCTATATGCCCATAATATATTTTGTTTGGAAACACCCCCAAAAAGAATAATTTGCCCGACCTGATGCTACATGCTGTCTCTGGATTAAAGTTTTTCTTTTTCCCTGATGTTTGGGATTTTATTAGAGTGTCCTTCCACCAACTAATGTATTCTTCCTTTCAGAAAGTGTCATATGTGATGCTTCAAAGATCCAGGGCTCATTCATGTTAAAGTCACTTCAACACTGTTACCCAGCTTTGGTAATAAATGTGATTTGGACCATCATATTTTTCTCCCTAGTGGAAAATTACAGGCAAGGTTGCAAAGATGACAGCATCCAATTTATGGAGTTCCCTTTACAGGGTCCTTGAACCACTCCATTAATACTTATGTAAATACAAATAACTTCCAGTGTCATTGTCAGCACATCATGTTCCTATTAGCTCAGGGTAAATATTTGAAACCAAAAAGGTTTGATAAGGTTAGGCCCTTCAATGTGCTTAATGATGCATCCATGAGCTCAACATTTGCTTAGATGCATATTCAGTTGTGGGTATAAAATATTTGCTGGATTAGCACTGAAAGCATTTGCAAACTCAAGGTAAATATCATGCATCTGTGTACAAGTAAATGCATGCAAATGCATGCAAACATAACATAGAAATCACATCTAAACACATATTCATTTTCATAGTTAATATTTTAAACAATAGGTATATTAATGTTAAGACAGTCTTCAATAATTAATATATGTATGAGTTATATGGCCCTTACCCACAGAAGGCTGATTTAATTGGGCCAAATTTTATTCCAGAAATGTTTATTCCAAGTATTTTATGCCAAAAAAAAACCTCTATGGGAGAAAAACTTACAAATAACTGAAGAGTTTTTAGGGTTGGGTTGGCTGGGGAGGTAGAAATGAAACAGTGCTGTTTAATAAAAGACTTTTATTTTTTAAATCAGGTTATTGTCATAGCTGGTTTTCCAGTGCCCATATCACTAATGCCACATTCATAAATGGAAAACCACCTGAAATATTTGTATTTGCAAGATTTGGACCTCATAACTGCAGGCAAGATGTGACAGGTTTTGAACATTTGGGCTGTGACTTGGATTTCTGTTTTTTCAGGGTGACACTTGCACCCAGGGGAAGGGCCAACATCACACATGGGAAATATCACTCTCAGTCCTGCTCAGAACCTTTTGTAACAGAATCAGACACTCCCATTGTAAATGATCCTACACATAGAGTGATAACTGAACTGCAAGGAACACAAATTTTCTTTTCTTTACTCCCAAATTCACTCACCTGGTTACCACTGAAGGCTGTGATGAAACTTTGAGTTGACTCCAATGCCATCTCAAGTGCTGGCAGAATATCATCTTTGCAGCAGAAAGTCTCTTGTAAAAAACTCTTCTGGCACTTTGCAGAGCAATTAGACTACTCATCTCTAAAAGCATTCCATTTAGCATGAAATACAAATAAATCTTACCCAAAAAATCAACAATAGGAATGTGTTTCAAGATAAAGTAGATGGTGAAGGCTTAGGAGGACACATAAAAATATTTCAACAAGTCCTATCGGAAGAAAACTCATTCCTGCATTAGGAACGTGATTAATTAAAATTTTGTTTCTAAAATTCAAACTGTGACACTTCAGGATGTTCCCAAAGGATATGTGCAATGCTAAGATCAGTTTTTAAAGCTGATGATTTCCACTCACTCTGAAAAATAATTCTGCTTTTATTTTCTCTTCTTTGGTTTTTTTTTTTTTTCTTTTGTATTGCCAGTAATAGCTCTCAATATGAGTTCTCCAGAATCCATCTCAAACAAGATGATTGTATCCTATGAGCCATGAAAAGTTGATATGGGATAAAAGAGACACAGGAGAAGGTATTTTATTTTTTATATTGGCTTGGGATTTTTTTAATAAAGAGGATCACTTATTTTCCAGTATATCAAAGATGAAAATGTGCTTACTGAAAGATGACTCTATAAGTAGAAACTTTTACTTCAGGTTTCAACACTGCCATTTAATTTTTAATCTAAAAATTTGTCTTACATTAGGCTGGGAGCCAGGAAAAAAATATGATTTTTATCTTGCCAATGCTTTTGTCACAGACTGTAGATTAATAAAGATTATAGTAATGGCAGAATTGCACAGCATCACTAACAAGAGATATCATTCAGCCATGGTTTCACTATGGAGGATAGCATTATTGTGCGTAAAATAAGCCATTTTAATTTAAATTAAATTATTAATTTAAAGTAATTTAAATTAAAAGGTTAATTATTGAATTCTTGATCTCTTTTAAATACATAATATGTATAATATTATACAAGTATTTATAATACTTTACCCTGCAATAAAACGTCAATAAGAGTGGTGAAACTGCTCTCAGTTTAATTCTGTTTTTATTTCCTAACTGCTCATTTGCAAGGCAGAGACAAAAGGAATGCATTCAAGTTCAAATATCAGCACAGCAATATGCTGGTGACCCAGCACAGGATAGGACTAATTTTCATGCTTCCCTGAATTGCAAATAATGTACAGAGCTATCACATCACTGGTTTAATTCCTATTAAATTGGCAGGTATTTGACCCAGAAATTTGCCAGTTAGCACAAAAAAAAAAAAAAAAAAAAAAATCCTTCATTACAGGATCTCATAGAGGATTTTTTTTTTTTTATTTCTCCCAAACAATCAAATGATGCAGAAAGTTGTAAGTTTTTAATGGAGAGTTTTATTGTAGTTGTTGTATCTGAGACTATTTCATTGCAGGACTCATGCTGCACATTGTAGGTACATTATAAACATTAGAAATGGCATTGCAGTGATCTGCTTTGGAGTGAGTTTAAAGAAACTTTTTTCCCATTTCCCTCCCCAGAAAAAAAAAAAAATCAACCAAAATTTGATATCTTATGAAAAAAAAAAGACCATCTTACTGCTATTGCAAACTCAGTAGTCTAAGTTGATCAGGCTAACACTTGGATAAATGGATAAATTTGCAAAATTTAGTAATTTGTGTAAAAATATTCAGCCTATCTTTTGTTTAAGTATCCATAATCACAGAGCTATGTTTAACACATTGTTCAAATGCATAATGTTCCAAGAGGTTGTGGAATTCTCTCCAGACCTTCCCTTTCCTTTGGCAACATCAACAAAATTTAAGTCACCCTTGAGACACCTGATGATGTTTTGCTCTTAAATATCTCAAAGGGTGAAGACTCAACCTTTTCCCTAGGCAAGCTATTCCGATTTTTAATTATTTTTACCACTGGAAAGCATTTTGTTCTTTCTTCTGAATGCCTGAATCTCCCTTGTCACCACTTACTTTTGTTCTGCCTCCCACGATTAGAGAGAAGGGTCTTTTGTCTCCTTTCTAATAGCACTTTTTACCTGTAGAAAACAAAATTGAATGGTCTGATGTCTCAGAAGTGCCAACAATCCACTCTTCTCACTGGGGTCAGGGAAGTCTGAAAGTGCTTTTGCTGTTTACCTCAAGCTACTTTATTGGATGACCTAATTAGAACTTTGGACTTTAACAATTAAAAAAGTTCCCCCAAACCACTCCTGTGTAGTGGCATAAACTTGCTAACGAAGCCCCCTGAATGTTTCAAAGCATCCTTTACACTGTTTCACTCACCAACAAGATGAGCCCCTAAAAGCACCCTGAAACACAGAAAGACTAAAGAGATATTTTTAAAAATCCTCACAGAGCTGTCAATCCCTAAGAAAGCAAACTAGGGAAAAAGAAATTTCCCAAAGCTTTGCTGGTAGTATGAAAAAGCTGAGAATGGCCATAGCATAGGTCTGTGCAAGGACCAATCTAAGGCAGCATCTTGGTTGTGTCCAGCAACCAGTGCAGCATAGCTGCTTAAAGCTGTGCTTTAAAATGACCTATGATGAATTTTCGAAATTTAAAATAAAATAATAATAATAATAATAATAAAAACCAAACAAAAATCCCCAAAACATTTTCTTATTCTGCCTTACCTAACACAGAAGAGCAAAGACCAGGAAAGGAATCCATTCACTTCAGGTCAAAAGAAAAACAAGCAGGAAGCATTAAAACTCCCACAATTTCTGCTGCCCCATAGCTTTTTCTCTTTCAACATCAACAAAATTCCTCATGGGTCTGTTTGTCCCAATATTTTGAGGCAAGTGATCATCTTAATTAACTTGTACCTCCCTTCTGCATTCTCTGACTTCTCACACATCTGCCAAGTATCAAGAAAGCTCCTACTTGCTCTGAGCACTCTTTAAATCAAAGATGAATAACATGATGAGTAGGTGAGAGGTTTTTATTTTTATGTTATTTTCGCTTCATGTCAGGCTTGGAAGCAAGTCCACTATCCCAAGGGTGTCTCAGGAGGAGTTAGAGGAAGAAAACAAAATACCTATGGTGTTTTAGAGGCAATATCCAGGACAAACAGAGTAAAATATGTCAAAAATATGTGTTAAAGGAGTGGCCACTGCAGGAAGTGCCAGGAGGGTTAATATCTGTGCCACTTTCACCGTTGTTATATGCCATTCTGAGAGTACCTCAGAAGTCACTGGGAGCTGAAAATTCAATTAGAGTGGTATTTTAGACCAAGATTACATTTTTGTAGGCTGGAGTATTGTAAGCATTTTATTCCACCATAAAACTTTTTCAAATTAAGTAATCAAGGCTCAAAACTCTAAAATTCATGCCTTCTGCATGTATTTAATTAAATGTGGTGTAACAGTGATTAAAATTTAGGGGGCAGAAGGGAAAGGTGCCTGCCTGCAGCAATTACATGTGGGATAAAAGCAGTTTAATACCAGTCAAATTTCACATCAATGACTTTGTAAAAATTCATGGAAAACTGCTGGAGCAAGTAGTTATTGCTGCTATTACAGTGCAACATTAAACAGTGGTCAAGGAAAAGAAGTTTTTGACATAAAAATAATCTGTATAATAAGGGCCAACAGGGTTTCATTCAGCTGCCTGTTTTCTGCTGTACAGAATAGGGTGATAGAATTAAATCTATCAGAATTGGCTATCACTTATTAACAGGTAAGTGTCCCAAAAATATTGAAATAAATAGTAGACTAAGTCAAATAATACATCTTTTCTTAGTGCTTCTCTTGGTTTTTCATGCTGAACTGATGGTGGTTTGTGTTCTCTGCAGAAAATAGATTAATGTATTAAATGATACAGAGGAAAATAGGATTAACTTCAAATTTGTGGGCTGAACTTTACCTGCATGAAGGACAATTGATGACACCACATATGCCAGGCCAAGACTGCAAGAAGAATCCTCCAACAAGCACAAGTTCATAGCAGGAAGGACAGAAGCTGCCTGGAAGCTCTGCTCAACACCAAAAAAAATTATAAATCTGTCAAAAAAACAGTTCAGCCTTTAGTTCTGACCAGACCAAAAAAGCTCCTCACTGCAGACTGTTCTGATGGGGCTGAAGTGTAATTCTCTAATGAAGCTAAGGACTGGTAGAGTGATGGTGAAGCTCCTCATGTTCATGCCACCTCAGTTTGATGGATTCAATATAAAATAGACACTTCCATTATTCAACAGAGGGATAAAACTTTGCTGCTCCCAGAGCACAGACACTCCATCAGTGCTCCTGTTTCCTGGAAGCACCAGCCTCACTTAATACAGTGTAATTGCACATTATAAAACCACAGCTGGGCCTCCAGTGGAGTAATCTGAGAACAATTTACCAGTAACATGAGAATAATTCTTCCAGCTCTGCCTTGTGTTAATGGTTGTAGGTCATAGTGGTGGGGGTGCTCAGCTACGGCCAGCACAGTCCAACAAGAGCACCAGGCTGCTCAGAGTTTTCCAGGGGAAAAAAAAATAAAATCTATAATTTACCTGTTTTCCATTCTTTTCTCCCTTTTGCCTGCTTTTGCAAGTGCTCTGAAAAAAAGCAGGGAGGGTATGATTGTTGTCAATGCATTTTGATGTTTCAGCTTTCCATTTTTCTCTGTTGTATAGAACACATTTTTCAGGTGAGACTGTTCAGCAGGGCTCCAAGAGTCACACCACATTTTACACACTTTTTCTCCCTTTTCTTGAAGCATGTGGATGCACGCTCTGCAAAGGCCAAAACTGCTCTGAAAATGATATTTTGTGGCCTCTTAAGCTAAAGCTCTTTCCAAAAATGAAAAAAATAAGGTCAAAGGTATCTGATTTGCAGTTCTCAAGATCCCAAGATCAACTTGAACTGTAAAACCTTTGCTTGTAACAAGGGCAGGATTAGATTTTAACTCACCTGTCCTAGATCCTCATTGCTTCCTGCAGATTAGAAGCCAGATTTTCCACAAAATGCTAGCCTAATACTCTCTTATATCCAGCAATTTTATCAGCACTCCTGCTGCTGTTTGGTGCAGATAGTTTAGTATTTGACACCCAGAGCAATAAAACAAATTTCCTTAAGGAGCAAAGCTCCTCTGGTGAGGCTCTTCCTGAATTGCGTGGTTCTAAGGTCCCAAATTCTAATTTGGCTCCCCATATTCTAAATATGGCTCCCCAAGCCACATTTGCCTAAATATGGCTTTATAGAAAGATACAGCAGTACCTCTCTTCAGGCTCCCTCCAAACCCCACCTTTGTTTCATCATGCAGCATGAACAGTTCTCACACCTTTAGGACATCACCTGGAAAACACAGAGGCTTAACCTGAAAATCTGGGATGAAATTTTATCCCCTGTTGTGTTCTTAAGAGCACATGAACATTGGCTGGCTCTGGTGTGATATGGTCACAACATATGAATACCAATAGTTGCTACCAAGGAATTTATACTGCCTTCAACACGCAAAACTGGTCCCAGGAAAGAATAACAGAGTATAAGAATGTCAGAATTTATAGCAGATCTGGGCTGAAACAAATTTGAGTTTAACAGGTGAAAGAACTGATGGAAATTGGATATGACTACGTGAGTTCCCCTATATGTTTTATTTCCCTACAGTAGAATGTGCATTCAAACTATGTTAGATATCTCCCTGAAAAGATTACACTGTGGAGGAAAAAGAATTAATTTAAGATAAATGAATCTCACTGTGAGGTATGTCTTTTAAAATCTCACTTTAACAAATAAGTGTGCTACAATCAGCTTTCTATTTAATTCTTAATAGACAGTGGGAATTCTATATTGGAATCAAATATTTGACTCAATTTTACTGCTGTCACAAAACATAAAACACCTTTCCACGGGCTCTTTTGAAATAAAAATCAACAGTAGAAGGAAGTTTACTGTATTTTTCAGTGGCATGAAGAAATAGCACATGTTTCTTCATGGGAATTGTGAAATGCAAATCTGTGAGCAATATTATTTGTACTGGTAGCTTAAGCCCTATATGCCAGCTCCTCTTACTTTTTCGTATGTTTTCGTTATTTTCCCCATATCACTGCAATCTTGTCTTCAGGAACTGAAAGCAGAGAAAATACATTTTCTGTTCTACCTCTTGAAGACTTCTCAGTTGGTCAATTTTCACCAGGGCACACCAACCAGGATGAGACAGGATGGACCAAGCATCTCTCAATCACATTTCTTCAAAGCAAGATGCTTGCACAGTGCTCTACACATGGTAGAGAAATAATTTCTTTTATTGAGTGTTGAAGTATTGGCATTTGTCACCTCGAAAGATACTTTTGTCATTGCTCAGTGTAGAGGAAAATGTTCTGGTTTTTTTCTCCTGCAAAGGCAACAAAATTTAAAATCACAGGATGCATAAATAACAGGCAAATCCTCCCTTCCTTTTAAACATATGGTGCTCATGGTTGTCCAGAAATATGGATTTTGTAAGTGACAGAAATTCAGAAACTTGATTACAAGGCAGGAATAATGGGGATTATACAGCATCCTGTACCACATTATTCAAGTATTTCTTCAAAAGCATAAAATCCTGGAAAAAATCTCAGGAAAAGGCAGGTTTGGGAAACCTCAATAAAGTTCACCATGTAGGAGAAGTGGATCATACTGGGTAAAATGCATCTGTGGGCAAATTTGCCCTCATAATAGCAGGCAGCACTTCTGAAAGCATAACTGGGACCTTAGAGCTGCAATAAGCCTTGCACTGCTACTGCATGCAGGGACCAGTTCCACTCATCTCACACAGCTTGATCACAGGAGCGTGGAGAGGAGTTTTCTTGTAGCTTAATATGAATCTCCCAGCAAATCTGAAGCAGCAAAATGCTATTTTCTCTTTAATGGAAGGCAGTTCAAAGAAATGGCTCAGAAACCAGACAAAGCAGCCCACTTGGAGAAAGGCATTTGCAGTCCTTGCTGCAGCATGAGATCACAGGCAAGCAAAACTGCAGTGGCTTTCTGCACCTCTAATTGATCTCTAAAATGCACCCTGAGACATAAAAATAGATCCCAACAGAAAGGGGGGTTTGCACTGTTTTTTCCGCCTTAGAAGACGCAGTTGGTCTAAAGGCTCTAAAGGAATATATCTCAGTGTGCTAATTGAATTTAAATGTACTCAGAGAAGGGAACAGGATCACAAATCTGCACTCGTGTGATTTTATGGGTGGATTTTTTTTTGGTTGGTTATCTTCCACATTCCACTATTCAGCATGTTTTATAAGGGTTTTTATTATACATAAATTATATGTAGTCCTATAAATTATCTTAGTATAAAGGCTATTTGATCATTCCTTCTCTGTGTATTTGTTCACAAAATGATGGTATGGAAAAAAATGAGGAAAAACTTTCCTGGCTCCACTAGAGTCCAAAAGCTAATTTTATGCCATCTTTAACGAGCACAGAAATTTGGGGCATGAGAAGGAGGGAAAGATATGAGAAAGAAAAGTTCCTGTATGTGGGAGCAGAAGTAACCAAATCCCAGAACACCCCATAGCCCAAATACACAATGGTTACAGGGAAAACCTCCTCAGTTTGAGTGGTTTAAATCAAAACAAGATCAGAAGTTTTATTGATTTATTAACAGCTCATAAATAACTGGCAACCTGTGACCTGGATATTCAGAGTCTATACCAGCAGTAGAAGAGATTCAGCACAACACTGGACACTTGTAAAATGTAAATAAGCACGTGCAGGTGCTCCACACCTTCCCATGCCACCTCCAAGGCACACAAACCCTGAAGTCCTCCCCAGATACCTGGCCCCAAAAACGCTCCATGCTGCTTTGTGGCTCCTTCTCAAGTTGGCTCCGGATTTTTTCCAAAGTTTCTTTGTAATCCCCAGTTACTCTTTATTAAAGCTGATGGTCATATACCTCAGTTTCTCCACCAGTTTTGGGCAGCTTTTGTGGGGTTTGAGTCCCTGGGTTTATGATCACTTTTCTAGGTTTGCAGCTCATGTTATCCAGGCCATCTGATCAGGAGGAGAGGTAGTGCAGGGTGGGCACTGCAGCTCTCCCCTCATATGTTCCAAAGACAGGAAATGACAAATTTTTGGGAGCAACATGTCACCCTTTAGCCCCTGGAAGATAGTTTTGACATTGCAGTCCAGCTCACCTCAGCAGGAGAACCTCAGCTTTCCATTTGTGTCAATCAAACTCTTGCTTGTGTCAGGAAAACTCTTTACAATAAAGCTCAAGCAACTATCTCAAAAGCTAGTGTGTGCCACGATGTGTAATTTGTTCCAAAAAGCATTTTCTGTGCCCCACAATGAGCAGCAATCCTGAGAGCTTTATATATATAACCTGCTATAAGGGCAGCTACAAACATGTTCACCATTTACATTGTGGTAACAAAAATGTGAGTTAAATTGGAGCTGTGAAAAAAAATAAATGAGTGCATGACACAAATTATTACTTTTACAATTAGATTTTGAATCTTCTATTATGATTATCCCTTAAAAATAGTGCATTTTAAAATTACTTTGGTGGGGAAGGAAATGCATGCAGTTTAGTTATTAAAAGATTTTTTACACTAGTCACTTCATATTGTAGTGGTCAAAACATCTTACCTAGATGCATTTCTCCCTAAGTATTGTATTTTTGTTAAAAATTTGCATTGTGTTGAGATTTAATGTGAAATCCCTCACAATATCCATTCTTTACATCTCAAAATAACAGCTGTCTTTCTAATGGTACAAAGTAAAGTTCATTAAGCCAGATTGTAGATTGGGGGGTATTTTAAGATTTAGTTGATTCTATAATTTTTATAAATTTCAGGTTTTCTTTTAAGAAAAATGATGTAGCATATTATAAATTTTAATGCAACCAAATGACTGATTTCACAAAATTTTCATTAGAGATACAAATTGGTTTTGGTCTTCATTCTCTTGAAGTTGCATGCTCAGGTTCAGCCAGACATTCACTATAATTAAAGAATAAAACAGAATAGCTGAGATGGGGCACTTTTTTCTCCCACCTCATTTATTACACATTGTCAATCAGACAACAAAACAAAGGTACTGCCTTTTCTGCCCACCTGGAAGTGGTTATAGCATCATGACCTAAATATTCTCAAAAGCTCCATTAATATTTACTTTTACTTCATCCTCACTCTTTTCACGGTGTCATGGGTTCATACACTCTTCAAACCAACAGAATAAAATGGATAAGTGATAGGTAATTAATTATTGGGGAAGCAGAGCATCACTGTATTTATCTTTGCTCTCACTTGTTTTTATTAAAGTGTTATTTTTCCCCTATAAAACAGCCAGAGAGACTGGGTCATCCCTGGAATTCAGGCTTATACATTTGGTAAAAGGAGAAAGCGCTACACATTGGACCTTGCTTCTGCCCACATTAATATTTATGCATGCACTTAATTCTCCTCACCTGAGTGCAATTAAGGACTTGCATACACCTTTGCAGAAGTGGGGCCAAAATAATTACAGTTTACACAAGACTGTGACAGGGAAGTATTTCATTACCACAATTAATCCTTTAGAGCATTACAAAATGGCCAGTTTCTCAGAATAAAGCAGAATATTTGTTGCTAATCAAATGTAAAGTTTATGTAATGGTAATAGATGACATTTAATAGCACAGGAATATATAATATTTAACAGCTCCATAATCCATGGTAATTTTAATTTCACTAATATTTACTGCAAATGGGAGAGAAAGAATGAGAAAACCTTCCCTTATAGTATCAGAGACACTTAGGTTACATTTTTACATTAGGTGGCACTAATTCCCTATTAACTGGAATTAATGTAATATGCAAAAACCACTTCAATTTCATGGTGCTAATGTATAACTTTAGAGCTGTTACACTTACAAACCATATAGTACAGCACTAAATGCAGGCTTGGCTGTACCTTGCACAAGTTATAATAACCTTCAGATGTTCTTCAGGACCAAACAAGTCAGATCACATTTTGGGGTGCTGGATAATTTCAGAACCCTGGACCAGCCTCAGATATCCAACACATGTTCCTGTCAGCTGCCAGCATAAGGAATTAGTGTTAAATCAGATAATTAACCTGTCTTCAGGGGGATAGGCAGTAGAAAACTATTGCCAAGAGAACTGAGCATTTCCATTTGATTAGAAAAGAACTCCTTTTTTTTAGGTACTAAAATTTCCATTAATTAAAAGGTACAAAATGATGTAGAGAGCAAAGCGGCACGCAAACAGCAGCTCAGATGTAAAAACTCAGCATGCTTTACCACAGACTTCACTGCTTGAGGGTCCAGTTGACTTTTCCAGTGCAACACAGACCCTGCCAAGCCCAGTCACAGAGCCTGAGGAGCCATAGCTTTGGGACAAACCTGTTGATTCCAAAGATGTCACGCTGGGGTGGGAGGAAAGGGGAAGCAAGAGACAATTGTTTAAAAAGATGCAGGAAGAGATGCACAAATGTAATGCAACATGGGCAAAATGAACCCTTGTGGGACAAGCTCCTGACCCTGAGCACATAAAATGTCACCTTAGTGTGGCCTGCAGCAGCTCAGGCCCATCGTGTTCCCGGCAAGCTCCCAGAGAAAAGCCCAGGCTGGGCACAGTGCTGAGGACTGGGCATAAAACCACTCCTGTGAAAAGGAGCATTGGGCTCCAAGCAGTGCAGCTTTGAGCACAAACATCACTTTTTCCATGCTAGGATTTCTGTAAAACAGCTGTCATTGAAAAGGCCCCGCTGATCTGCGCGGTTTTACGGAACTCAATCGTGTTACAGACTCTTTGCTCTTCCCGGTTTAAATACACACACAGAGGCAAGGCTGCTTTTCCACCAGAGCACAGGAGGACAGGAGATGGAGCTATCTAACCCCATTCCTTAAGCGTGTCACTTGCCCAGGGTTCAGAGCAGCCACCTGGGCCCACCTTTTCCCAAGTCCGTGTCCATTATCCGCCATGCACCGTCCGCAGCCTCCCTGCTCGCGGCTCCGGTGCGTTTTGTTCCAGTGCACGGTGTTTGCCATTGATAATCGCCAGGTTAATTGCTCAGGAGAGCCACAAGTCCTCCTTGCCATCCCCGATCATTGACACAGCAGTGTCAATTTTCCTTTTCAAAGGAAAGCCTTTTAATGGGTTCGTGAATCAGGAGCGGGAAGTCTCCAGAAGGAACAGCAAATTAACAGGTGATACAGATGAGGGAAATGGCTTTTCTGGAAGGCTGGAAGTACATCTCAGAGAATGTGCAAAATTAATTAGAATTTAGAAAAATCATGAAGGAAAGAGAATGTGGATTTTTTTTAAAATCAGGATCCATGCAATATAATCCTAAAGAAAAATAGAAAAATAAATCAAGGTAAATGTCTTTAAATTACACACTTTAAATGTGTGATTAATTTATTGTTAGATTAACTACAATTTTGCTCAGTTTTACAGAGCAAAGGACATCCTTCAGCCAAGCCTAGTCCCCTGCTGGAAGCAGTAGTTGGACCACACGGCTATGTTCTACAGGATTCTTCTTTTCTCTTAATAGTTTAATAGTTTTCTTTTCAATTGCCTATGTTATTTCAAGGAGTATTTAATTTGATGATGGGTAGACATATTTTTACAGTATATTAGAAACTCTGTAGGTGACAACTACATTTACAGAGTTAGATTTGTTTTAGATCTACAGTGATTTCCATCTTAAACTTCCTGACCAGAAAGAAAATTACCTAGCATTATTTCCAAACAACTTGTACAAAACAAGTATGTTCATCCATTTTCTAATAATTTTCTGGGTGCTTTCTGAGAATTTTCTGGTAAAATTAATTGTAAGATATTATGTGACTACAACAGTATTAGCAGGATCCCCTGCCAAAGACAAACTCATACAGATTTAAACAAGGTTACTCTACAAAATTTAGGGAGTGCAATGCAGAGTGAGGAATAAAACCAAAATTATTTTTAAGTGATTGGAGACTGAAAATATTTAATGTAAGATAAAATATGGTATAATCAGTTCTACCTGAGGATCGGTATTGATTTTTGCCTTTATATCAAAGGCAAAAAATGTCAATCTAAACCTTGTACTCTTTATGTGAAACTCACTTGTGTTGGGGTCTGGTGGAGCAAGACCCCCCCAAATCAAAGCACTGTTTTTCTTGTTTTGTGCTTTACTACCATTTAAAAATTAATTTAATGTCTATACTGAAATGTCAGAACAATAAAGGGGTGTTTTATTTTCACAGTTGGTATTTTTAAGTGAGCTGCTTATTGTCATGGAAATGATTTCGTGTGGCTGGCCTAAGGAAAGAAAAATTTGGGGCAGGTTGGGAGGAGGCTGTGACAAGATATTCTAGTCACAGCTCTTTGCAAATTAAGGTTAATCCTAAACCAAAAGCCTAGATCTGAAATTTAGGTTATCTTTAAATCCCAGAGCTTTGAAGAATAGCCAAAAATTCCTATATAAATCATCCTAAACTCTCCTTAGGGTGTTATAGAACTCTGCTGATCCATCCAGGTGAGATCTTACCTAGAGTGTGAGAAAGGCAGCTGAACTCTGAGGTGCCTGTGGCTGCTGAGCCAAGCAAGAATTTCAGCAGTGGAACATTCCCAGCCCCACAACTGCGGCAACACCACTTTGGAAACTGCTGGGTGCACTTCCTACAATTTTTGTGGTGTTTAATTTGCAATAAAAAGAAAGAGGAATGGGAATTCAGCACATCCTTTCTGCAGCTGTGACATTAAAAAATGTTTAGAATAAAACAGTGTTAAAAAGTAGAAAATGTTTCAGAATCAATGAAAAAGCAACGATGTCCCTTTCAATTTTCTTGCTCTTCATTTTTGCTGGAAAGCAGAAAACTAGATTATTGTAATGATTAAGACACTGGCCCTCAACTCACACTCAATTCCCTGCTCCTACATGCTTTTCTCACCATTTCAGCAGCATAAAGGGCACAGAAGTGGATGATAATGTACTGGCAGAGTGACATTAAGGAAAATTAGATTTTTGTATAGTGGGAAAAGTGAGTATGAAAAGCACTTGTAGTGACTGGCCATTTTGCACTCACAGCTGGGGTGATGCCTGGTGATCTTTCAAAGTGGAACAAAGCCCTCTGTAGAGAAATATTCAGCATTTCTGCATCCACACTTCATGATTCCGTCGTCAGGAATGAGGATCACGGAGCAGCTCCTACATGATGCACTTATGACCTAAACCACAAATTTTTAGGTTTCCCTGTCCTAATACCCACACTGCTGAGCCTTCAGGGTGCCTGGAAGAGCTGTCCTCAGCAAGTGGGGATGGGAGGATGGGACAGAGGAGAAACACAGCATTGCACACACAAAACACAGTATTGCACTTGAATCACTGCTGCTGACCTAAAAACATAGACCCTCAAGGACTCCAACTGGACCCAAATTTTGTGTTGTAATTGTGCTGAAAACAAGCTGGAATTTGAATGCCATTCCAGGTATGAAAATTAATTTGGCAGGAGAAGTACGAATATATAATTATTTTATTATGAAAATGCTTAGTTTTATATATTGCTCTAGAAGGCGGGAAAAGTGTTTTCAGACCCAAGGCAAACACAATATTTGCTTCTCCTCTGTCGTCTGATCTCTTTCCCTCCCTTTCCATGTGTCATCTCTCCCTCTTCCTACCTCTGGCCCCTCTCTTCCTTATACTGACTAAGTGATGGAAGTTAATGAGATAAGGGAAGGTCTCTGGCCTCCCTTAACGTTGTCAGGCCACTGCAGACCTGCCCCAGTGCCCTCCTGTGTTGGCAGCTCTGATGCTTTGTCAGGGGGGTGCTGTGCTAAAAAGGCCTGTACTGCTGCATTAAAATTCAGTGTCCAGCTCACCTTTGGATTCCCAGCAGTGCTGATCTCAGAGCAGCACCTGAACCAGCCTCACGAGCCAAACCACATCAATTCCAGGAGCTCCCTCAGTGCCCACAGGCAAAAAAGCACAGAAGCAACACAGTGTCACGGTGTTGTGTTAAAATCATGTGGGCAGAGCAATTCATTCCTCATCTTCTCCTGCTGGGGACTTCTCCTGTAGGGAACAGCAGATCTGAATATTGATGAATTGTTTGTGTTTGGAGAGAACCACCATTGAGGAGTGCAGCTTCACCTTATTACTGCTACTGCAAATGCAGGAACCCCTGCCTTTCCTGCAGGTTAGCAGTGCCAAATCAATATTCCCCTGGCACAGATCTCACTGATAGGCTTAGTATTTTTATTTATTAGTATTTTTATTATGATTTCTTCCTTTTAATCTCTCCAAGGGATGGAAATTATATGTGTGCAACAATCTGGACAGTATCAACCTTGAATCAAAAATTTCTGATCTCTGTCCTTATTTAATGCACAAAATTTTATTGGGTATTTATGTCCATGTTTCAGGATAGCTCTGGTGAACTAAGTTACAGGTTAAATTTATTTTTAGAGTAATAGCAAAGAATATGGCTAAGAGATATAAGAACAGTCAAGAGCTGTGGCAGCTAAGAGATGGTGTTGTGCCCCAGAAAAAACAAAACATTTAGGATCTGCACCCTCTCTTATCACAGAGTGCCCTCCAGTTACTGATTTAGATGGGGACATGAAGGATTTTCTCCAGGTCTCTGGGTCTCATATGCTGAGGGCAATGAACCCATAAAAGGTGCAGCACTTATGCATTTTCAAGTGGATAAAAAATGCTGAAATATTTACTTTAAAGTGTGGAGAAGGATTATATATATTGAATTGCTATTGTATCATCAAGAAAACAGATATAGTCATAATTTTCTAGAGTGTCTGCAAGGTCTATACAAATTTGGGGAGTGGCACCATTTTTCTGGCTTAAATACAGATATATCTGAGGTGGATTCATGTATGACAGCAATTACATACTGCATGCCATTTGAGAAAAATGTGTTTTAACAGAAAAAAAAAAAAAAAAAAAAAGAAGGAAAAATTCTGTAAAATAATTGAAACTACAAAGGTAATGCTGGTAGGGAAAAATTAATTACCCAGTTTAGAACCTGAGCAGGGCAGCTCTGATTAATAGGATTCTCTGGTGAAACCTGCTGTGGCAAAGATAATCAGTCTTAGGGGCAGGATCTGGGTGTGTCATGCTCTGACAGCCCAAAATACTCAAATTGAATTTCAGGGCTAAGTTGCAGCACTGATTTGGGTTATGAAGGTGGAGGGAATGACAACACCAATTAGTGATCCATAAATTCCACTTCCTACAAATGTGATGGGTGTCCCTCATCAGTTCTACAAACAGGGTAAAGGCTGGCTTGGCTTGGAAATCATGATGAGATCATAACTCGAGGAGATATGACAGCAAGTTGCCATTGTATGTATTTTTCATATGTTTTTGGATCCTTCTTCAGCCTGTGCTCATCTCTGCCGATACAGCTACGCCAGTTGCTGAAAGAAGGAGTGTCTCTTTATAAAGGTGGCTACATTTCCCTTATATTGGTGTGTTGGCTCTGGAACACTGGATATTTGTTGCATTTTAATCAGGGACATAATCTTTAAATCACATCTCAGACAAAGAATATCCCAAAAAATGCAACTTTCCCTAAAGACACTGATAAGAGTCTATGTGTGTTTGTATGACTGTGTGCTCTTTTCTGCTTTCTGCTGAAAGAGTAGAAACCTACATCCTACCCCAGCAAAAATGGTAATGCCACTGAGTGATTTTCTGTTTTGATGGGATTTGTCCCCTCCAAACAAGCAGGTGAAAAAAGTCAGTTCCAATGAAGTGGGGACCTCTTGGCTCTTTCTGATTAGGATGGCTCTGCTGGGATGCTGTGCTCTCTTCTCTGGAAGGAAGAGACTTGCAGGAAGAGCAGGGATAAACCCTGTTTTACCTTCAGGGCATGAGCACTCACACCAGACCCAGGGCCAGGAAGTTGCTGTCACAGTTCCTGTGGCCAAGGATATGGAGAAGGATCTGCTTTGAAAGAAAAGAAATCTCTTCATGGCTGGATCTGAAATAGAAGGGCTGTGTCCTACCGCAACAATATTGTGCAGCAAGTGTGCCTAAAAAACCACAAAACATAAAGCCCAAAACATTAGTAGAAAACCTCAGTTCATTTTCCATGAAGGACATGGGAATGTACCCAGTGATGTCATCACAGAAATTTGCTAAAATGTGAGTGTAAATTGAGACTCTGGTAAGGAGGGCTAGGCAGGATGAAACACAAGAGGATGAAGGGGTTACTATGGGGGCCCAGGCTACAGAGAATGTTGGTTTTAAAATATTAATTATCCAAGAGAAAATACAGCAAGATGATAGCCACGAGAACTTTTCAGCGGAAGATCTTTCCCAGACCCAGATTTTGACTTTTGTCTGGCTTAATTTCATCTCAGAGAAAGTATATGTGGACTTCCTTAGGAGGACACAGGGGCATCAGCTCTCTGACTGAGATATTTGTAGAAATCAGAGCAAAAAATTGAAAAGAGATGCATGGGATGGAAAATAGGAGGAAAAAAAAAAAAAGCAATAAAAAAGGGCTTTGTGACCATCAAGATGAATAACTCACCCCTCCACCAACCAGTGAAGGGCAATGACTTCAGGGAAGTCCATGCCAAGGGGAACAATTAATTCCCATGAATAAAAACATTAATGAAGACATAAAATAAAATAAAAAGTACACCCCTGTCAAATTCTTTTTTAAAACATAAGTGCCATGTGTTCCACCAAGCTTAGAGCTTAAGTTAGTAGTCTTTTATCCAGTCTACCTCAATAATGTCAATATAATGGGAAATACTATTTTTTGCTTCCCTATGTTATACTTCACATA
This sequence comes from Anomalospiza imberbis, assembly GCF_031753505.1. Classification (NCBI taxonomy): domain Eukaryota; kingdom Metazoa; phylum Chordata; class Aves; order Passeriformes; family Viduidae; genus Anomalospiza; species Anomalospiza imberbis. The sequence continues at coordinate 33,547,956 of NC_089682.1, forward strand.
CATCTACAATCCTGTGGTAAATTATAGCTGGAGGAAATGGAGTAAGAAATCACCTCTCAGTCTCTCTGACATTATAAAGTACATTCAGCAGGGAGACTAACACATACACACAAAAAAAATCCTATGCCCAAAAACCACCTAAAAGCTATCCACATTTTTTTTTCAGAAATAATATTTTGTTAGAAGAAAAATTATGTCAGCAAGATAGTGTAAGCTAAGCAAATATTTAATTAATTGCCTATTCTGTCATGAAGGCTCGGTAACAACAATAAAAAAATAATCTGAAGTTTAATATATGAGGGTTTTTTAGTTTTTAAGCAACCTTTATTTCAGCCTCCTCCCCAGACTTGTGGTACTGCTGTTTTTCTGCACAAACACTTTGCAACCTTACCTTGAGTACTCCCAGATTTGAGAGGAAAGCAAAGACAGTTAAAAAAAAAAAATAGACATAAGGACAGTAATACCAGTCAGGAAAGGGTCAGGAGAGGGGCAAGAGGAATGGTACAGATGTATATTAATCCTCTGTTTTAATCTTGAACATGTCAGTGAGGCACATTTGAATACAAAGAAGGCCAATTCATTTTCACTTGCAAAATCACTTTAATTTTAGCTTTTAACTGGCAGCCCGTGGAACAGCCTTGGGACCAATACCAACCTCACTTGCCAATGACCTTTTATCCTTACACAGAGCAGAAAGAGCTGCTTATCCAGCAGCTGTTGTGATACAGCTTCACCAAATGCACACGGAAATGGAAATTTGCCTTGCCCAGTTTGTCAGTGAGTGTGAAAGAATTCCCCACCTTGTGCACTCCAATAAGGATACACTGGGTTTTACATCAGTGGGCTGGAAAATACTTCCTATGAAAGCAGTGTCCCCTTTTCCCCTTTCCTTGCAATTGAAGCCTTACCTCTTTACACATCTTTCCATGACAAAGAATATTCTCCTCGTGCAGCTCCCTGGAAATCACAGATTTCCTCTTTCACTTCCTGAATGAAGGTCTAGGAGTGGGTAGCATCTATGGCCTTTCCCTCATGGGTGTAATCCAAGGGTATGGCCCAGAGGATGCTCCCATATAAAATATCAAATTTCAATGGACCTCTTGTTTCTTGAAGGAAACTCTCTCTTCACCAAAAAACACCTAAAAGCTATCCACATTTTTTTTTCAGAAATAATGTTGTTTCTCCACTGCCTCGATCTTTGACTGCAGGAAAAGGTGTCCTGCCAAGTCCCTTCTCTAGGATGAGATCTCTTACATAATTACAGCTGACACCACTGGGAGTTTAAAAAACAAATATAAATATAAGAATCACAGAGGAACCTGACACTTTAATGGACATTAAAATTATTAAAAATAGTGAGGCAGACTGGGTAAATTCCATGGTGGTCAGCGTTGCCACACTGGCAAATTTTGAAGTCAGTGGGAATTTTGCATGCCTTAACATTTCCCCAAGAAGTTATGATTTCTTCACTTCTGAAGGAAATTTCATATTTTTGCCATTTAATAAAAAATGTCTTTTTAGAAAAAGAATTTTAGTTGGTACCATATTGAACTGTAATTAAAGATTTACAGTCCTATTAAAAGGTAATGCTGTAGTTCATCCTTAATAATAACACATTTCATAAAAGTTCAGTGTTACACACAAAGCTGAGCAGTTGATGCCTCCTGCAAAATATTTGCTGGATTTTCCAAGAGTCAGCAGAGTGCACTGCTACAGCTCTCCTTCAAGTAATCTATACGATGTATACCACTGTGGAAGTGGTCCAGAAAACACTAAATATTCCTGTTTTTTTTATGATCTATATGTTTATGTCAATGTCTGTTTTTCCATCTGGATTTTGAAAGATTAGCACACAGATAACCCCACTTCATTTCATACAGCTTTTTTTGAGGTGAGAGAATTATCAGATTACTACACAGTGACTTGTTTAATTGTGGAATGAATGGAATTAAAGTATTCAAAATAAAAAGGAGATTAAATCAATTCTAATATGATGCATGAACCAGGGAAAAAAAACCCCAACAATATCCTGTAAAAATAGTACAGTTGTAACTTTAGTAAATTTAAATGAGACAATTAAATCTACCACAAGCCTTAGACTGAACAACAATAAGTGTTTGGTTGCCTTTCTGTTATCATATTTCACATACCATTGAATATGTTAGAAATTCTGTGATGCAAGACAAATTATGGATGTGACTGAAATTTGCTGAATTATCTATTTACACACATTTTTAGTAAAAAATAATTCTGTGGGCCATATTCCAAAACACCTCTTCCTTTTTCCTTTTTTTTTTTTTTTTTTTTTTTTTTTTTTTTTTTTTTTTTTTTTTTTTTTTTTTTTTTTTGTTATTCAAATCTTCTTTGGGGCTTAAGATGATGTAATGTTGGTTCAATTCTGCTTTAAAAACTTTTGCTGAAATTCAGCCTAAACCTCAAGCAATGTGGAAGCTAAAAATTTTCCACATATTCAGTTGATGCAAATTCTGCTGATTTTTTAAAATAAAAATATATGGTTATGCAAATTTGTTTTGACCATTATTCTACAAACAACAAGCCCTTAGAGGGCTGAAAGGGAAGGAACTGCTGCATTTTGTTCAGCTCCAGAAAAGGTGGTGACCAAAGCAAATGCTCAATTGTGGTGGTGACAAAATTTGTGAGCTTACTTTTGTGTAGCATCTTAACATTTTCCTGTGCTTCAGGACACCTTATACACATCAAATAATTCATAAACCACTTCTTTTTCTTTGCATTTGGTTGTAAATGCAGTGGCCAGCGTGACTTTTCTGTCTGCAGCTGGCTTCAGGGAGGTGAGGGGGTTTCTTGCTTATCTACCCCAAATGTAGCCAAGGCAGCCACAGGAACATGAAGAGCCTTTGGTTTTGGTTAATTTGGTTTTAAAAAACGGTCCCATTTTCTGCATCCACCCCTTGAAGATTTTCTGCTCCCTGTTTTAATGTGAGAAAACAGAATTGCTACCAAGGCTGGTCCACCCTGGGAAGCGATGATGGAAGGGATATGAGATTTTCCAGGATTACCTATAGTGAATTTCAGACTGTGTCCTCAGTGTCCATCCTATTTTATCCACACAGGTACAGTAGAATGTGCTGCTTGCTTCATATCCCTCCTGAGACTCAGTCCAGCCATTTTTGCCCTGAGGTAAGAGAGAGGAGAGATTGGTCCCTTGCTGTGTTTCATCTCACATATTGGGACACAGGAGCTGAGAGTCACTTAAAAACAAATGGACTCTTTTAGGGGCCATACAAATAAGGTGTCTGCCCAGGAACTCAGTTGGTTTTTTTTTTTTTTTTTTTTTTTTTTTTCCCAGCTTACACTCATTATTTGCTCTCTCTTCTAAGCAAAAGAGATGCTAAAGTGGTATCTTAACAGAGGTGAGGAATGCTGGCAGCCCCAGCCTGGTGTTTCCTTCATCCTCTGGACTATGATTTCCAGAGAGACTAAATGCTGCTCTGAAGCAGGAGGAGATGCAGCAGGTTTGGTTTTTTACCCAGCTGAGGCTCTCCTGTCCCAGCAGAGCTCCCCACATTGTCCTCTGGAAGCACTTCAGGCATGGATAGCACCTGCAGTGAAAACAAGCTTAGTGCAGGTGAGTCAGTGCCTAATTCAGTGCCAAAATAAGTATATTTTATAAGGAAAAAAATTGCAAATACTTCAGGCTCTTTGTTTTTCTCAGAAGCCGGATTTGTTTCCTTCTCTGCAGTAATTTTTCAGCCATTTTAAGTTTGTTTCCTCCTTATCTGTGGAAAGCAATGCTTTCTTCTGAGGTGTTCAAGCATTGCTTGATGTTACTCCCAAGAAGCATTTGGAAAGTCAAATCAGATCTAATTAGCATTTTAGCTTAAGATAATTGGTCCAGAGCAAAGGCCTGCCATGATATTTGTCAGTTTAAAGATTATTATGCCTTCTCAAGCTCCTTAAAAATAGCCCTCCCCTAAAATTGCTGCACCAAGTGTGTCAAAATTGTCTCAGAATTCAGGTGGATACTCATGTGGATAAAACAGTATCTAAAATAAATGAAGCACTGAAGATAAGATTGGTACTTACACCTTAACTTGCAGTAAATAGGAACCTTTTCAAAAAGCCTTGAGTCCATCTCAAACCATCTCTAAAATAAAGGCCTGAGATGTGTCTTCAGAGGGAAACACAAGAAAAAAAAACACTTTTTCAAGCATTTTTTTCATCTTGGGTAATTCTTCTGTCTTCATTTCCACAGTGCACAAATGCCCACCTAATTCACTTGTGAAATGTTCAAATCTTAGTCCACAGGAACTAGGTTATTGTCTGCAATTCCATCATAGCTTCTGACACATTATTGCAGGCTAATTATTTTTTTCACATGAAATAATAATTCCTTTTGACAAATTTAAATTGTTGCTTTCAATTTAATTATGTATGCTTATACATAATTAATACATATACATATAGAAAGGAAGTAAAATTACATTTCCTGTAAGTCCTAAGATTTTTTTCCTCTTTTCTTAGTGGCTTGATTTATATGTCTTTTTATTGTCTTTTATGGAAAATTAATACCACTATGACCAGACATGACCAGAAATGCACTCTGCAACATAGTACCATTAGACTATAATATAGATAGATATAGATATTTCATATATTGATTATTAAATAATCCTGTTTTGTGGAGGTTTTGGAAATTCCTCCTCAGTCTTCTCTTTTATGCAATTTTCAAACGTTGCCAACACATCACTCCATTTTCCACAGCCCTTAAATATTATGACAACAGTGGGAATCACTTTCTGAATGGAAAATATTTGCAATAATGAAATGTTGGCAACTAATTCCCATTTAGATAGCTTTTTATTAATTTTTTAAATGTCAAAATCTCTTTAAGCTTGAGATGAAAAGAATACTTCAAAATTCCAATCTGTTAATCATCTTGCTTTTGCAGTGCAGAAACCATCAGACTACTCCCTTGATACTAAATACATTTAATTTAGTGCGGACATATTTTTTTTCCATGTATCTGTAGCAAATACAAAAGAAAAAAAAAATATCCACAGTTGAAATATTAGTTTTCTAAGCTCACAAAATAAAGTGACTTTATAAATCACCCAGAACTACTGAACAAGTAATGTTGGAAATGCCCTCTCAAAATTTATCAGTCCATGCTCCCTAATAAATCAGAGATTACCTACTTTAATAGAAACTTCAGGTTTGCTTGTTCCAGTTGAGGTTAGGAAATGGCTGACCCCAGTTTCTCATTAGCAGCTAGTTCAGAGTTCAGGTAAAAGAATCAGCCAAAAGTTGAAATATTCACCTCAGAACCTGGAGTAATTATTTTTCTGAAAATATCATTTTCTTGAAAGAGTTTTATTTTTTGCTTTTCTGGGGTTTTTTTGTTGAGTTTTTTTAACTCTCCCTCTCTCTAATCTAAGCTAGCAACTAAAACCCTTTGAAGTAAAATAAAAAAAGGAAAGAAGTACAATATTTCAACAGAGATTGAACTGGAAACACTTTTGATGACTACACTTGAAGAAAATTTACTTATACCTTAATTACATTAACAATATTTGTAAAAACTCATTAAGGATAAAAAATAAAGCAAATCAGTGACCTATTTAATTATAGAATTATCAATAGTAGGGATGGTATTAGCTTGTGGTCCTAGATCTCTCCCAGGTTGAATATTAGGTGAATGACTCAGTTTCCCAGGACACACAGACACATCCACACCTCTTTACCTGCAACTGAGCACCGTGGATTGGATTTGAATCAATTATCCCAAAAGCAAATGATCAATCCTCGATTCCATCAGTAATTATAATCTTGGTTAAATATTTGGAAGTTTCAACAATTTTCCTCCTTGAATTCTTTCAGATTCTGGCCTCTTGTCAATTAGCACTTCAAGAACTGTTGTAGATGAAAAAAAAAAAAGATAAATTTTACATAGGCGGGGTTCATGTAAATAAAACTCACTGAAGACTTTTAAATCCTTTCTGAAACAGGTGATTAATTTATTAACACACAGCACTGGGAATCTATGTCCAGAACTAAAAAGCATGGCTGTCTAGGTGTGAATGTAATAGGAAAGAATCCTTATCTTCTAAATGTTGCCCATCATTTTTTAAAGACAACTTAGAGTGGCAGATGGTAGAAAAATATTTAATTTTTAGCAAAAAGCATTTTCCTTCCATGGTCATCATACAACATCACATTCTCCAGTTATAACTACAGGGCTTCCATTTGAATAAAGCATTTTTTAATTAAAGGGGAAAATATTGAAATATATTAATCAAAGAACATAGAAAGGTTTGTTTTATTTGTTTTTAATCTGCAAATCAGAGTGAGGTCTAAGGGAATTGTGTTTTAGTACACTGCACACATTAAAAAGCCTCATGGACTCAGTGAGAGATATCTCACAAAGGATAAAGATTCTCAGTTCTTGGGGCAGCTTAGAAAAATCTTATTATCAATCATTTTTAGGAAAAGGAAGACAAGAATAAATCTGCAGCAACTTCTATCTAAAATGAATAATCACTTTACAGCTTGTCCTGAAACAAGATATTTTCAAGTTGATTCAGACTGACATGTTCTCATGTTTAATGCCCCCCCTCATCCTATTGATAAGGTGCCAATATCCCTTACTGCCCACATCCATCACAGCTGAGGATGTGCTGAGCAGCCGTGGCTCCGTTTGAAATCAGCACTGAGAGGCAAAGTCAGTGTGAAATATCTCTTTTATCATCAAGCTGGGGGCTGGAGGTTTACTTGCTCTTGCTCAATAAGCAGATCAATGTCCTTAAAGCACACCATGCTCCACCCCAAAAATCCTGAAGTAGAGCAGTGACCCTCCTGCTCTTTCCATCCTCTGTAAACAGTGGCTCAGCTGCACTTAGAGCTTCCAGAAGAACTTTTCCTGTTGGAAGGAATAAGATGAATGTGTCTTTGCAAACAGACTATGAGGATCTGCTTGCAGACAGGGCCAGGGACTTACAGATAGGGGAGTAACAGCAGAAACCATCAGTTCTAGAAAATGTTACTAGTAGATATGGACAGGTGCTCAGACAAGGCCATGTCAAATTCCTGAACTTGGAGAAAAATAACAAAGACTTCTTAGAATTATGAATAGTGTTTTGTCATAAAAGACAGGGAAAAAAGTGGTTGCATATTAGAGAGGTGCATAGAGTAGGCAATTTGGGAAGTCTGTACCTTCTGAGTACCTAAGCCCAAGGGGGAAGGAAGAGGGTGATGCAGTTGGGAAATGGATAAAAAGGAGGCTGCATCCCCCAACAATTTGAGAGACCCCATGGCCTCTCCCTTTATTTGAATAAAGTTCCAGAAAAACTCTGTCTCCTTTTGGACACAAACCTCTGGGGCTGTGAATTTCTCCACACACTGCCATGAAAGGGATTTTGAATGCCCAGCTTCACACACCACAGAGATTCCTGATTTGCAGAAATGAAGGCAGAGCTTGCCTGTGATCTGACACCTGCCTGATGCCCATTCCCTGGCACAGCAGCCTCGGAAAAACCCTGGGAAGGGAGGCACGGTTCTAAAATCCATTTGCTGTGTCTGATCTTTCTACAGATCTTTCTGCTTTCTCCCAGATGCTCATTCCCAGCAGAGCAGCCCTCCTGGATGAATAGCACATGGAGGATGGTTGGTGGATCTGGCTCTGCAAAAGAGTTGTTCAAAAAATTTAGAACATATAAGGCTTTATTTAAACTCATTTGAGGTGTTGCCTCTATCTCCTCCCTTTCATTCCTTCTGACAATTCCATACAGCTCCAGCATATAAGAGTGGCAGGTCAATCCTTGTGCTGTCAGCCTGGGCCTGATACCCCCTGAGATGGATGCATTCCCACTTGGAATCCTCCAGCACTGCTCAGAAATATTGTCCCTGGAAAAAGACAAGAGCCAGGGCAGCGTTCCTCTATTTCCAAATTACAGGGTAAATTAAAAAGATGATTATTAATATTTAATTGAGAGTAACTGGGCACCAAAAAGAGATAAAATAGAATGAAATAGGATGCAAGGTAGAATTAATGATGTACTGGAAATAAGGAGTGAAATGAGTTGCCTATAAGGAGATAACAGCTTGAAAATAAGGTCTATAATTCTTGTTCAATAATGTTAATGAAAATTATTAACATTGATGAAAAAGGCCATCATGTCAAGAAGTTACTCCTGGATAATTATTTTTTTTTCTTCAGCCACCCTCTTTCCCATTTTATCTTTAAGCTTTCAAGCCTCCTGGCAGGACTGAACCACACAGTTCAATTTCTGCCCAGCCTGTGAACTCCATGTGTCACCACGCTGCTGGGGTTACGGCACTTCATTTGGAAGCTGTTGAGACTTGATTCTGGCAGCTTTACTTCAAAATGGGTTAAACTAGAGGTGAGGAAAGTCTTTAGGGTATTTTTTTTTTTTTAGCTGAAGACTAGACAAAGTTCATAACACTGAGTAATGTTAAAAACTGTATTTTCAAGGAGAGGAACCCAGCTTTGTCATAAAACAGAAAGGTGGAAGAAGAGTTTTGACCTGCATGGACTTTGTAGAGGAAGAGGAAAACTCAGTATTAAGTCCTGCCATGTTGTCTTGGTGTTTTTTGCAGCAGCAAACTACCCATAAAATAAAAATGAATACAAAATGCCCTAAATATCTCAACATCCTCTGTTGGTTTCCTTTTAATAAATATATGATGAGTTTAAAGCTTTTGGAATACATAATGCAATTCTCTACTGCTGACTTGATAAAATTGTATTCTCTATTTTCAGAAAAGAGACAATTTGCCAACACTGAGGGCAAGATATTATTATTACATAATATTAATAAAAAGTCCTTTTTTTTCTGAGGCTTGAAATACCTGATTGAACTGAGATAATCAGGTTTTCTTTAACTGCCCCAAGAACTAATAATCTTCATCCTTGTGACGTAGTTTTCACCAAGTCCATGAAGCTTTTTAATGTGCTACTTCTTTCTCCCTTTTCTAGGGTTTGCTACAGGTGTTTCTTCTTTCTTTTCCTTTTCCCCTCTAGTTCACTCCAGAGCTCTTAGATCTCTGATAGGTTTTATTTTGTACATATGACACTTGTGCCTAATTTCCAGTTTTGCATTTCAGAAAAGTGCAGCACCAGGTTGTACTTTCAAAATAAATACAGAGGCAGCCAGCCACTGTAATCAAATGAATATTTTTACTAGCAGGGTACATTACAATTCAGCTCTAGAACATTTCTCTCACTGAACTCGAGAATTGGTTGGAGCTGAATATATGAAACTGTTAAAAGCCCATTTCAATAAAACATTGGCAGGGGTCCCAGGCCAAAGCCCAGGGATGTCAATGAGAGACGTTTTCTTGGCTTTAGTGCACTGCATGGTTGGCTTTAGAGAAACAGAGGGTTTTTTCCAATTATATTAAAGCAATTGTGGGATGGTCGTTTACTTTTCAATAAAATCAGTCTTCCATGGCTGGTAACAAAGCTCCCAGGTAAGTGCATGACCACCCACAGGTTGCAAGAGAAAACAAAGGCCACATGTCAGGCTAATAATGAGCAAAGTACATGTCACGATTCATTAAAGATCCATTATTTAGAAAGTAAAAAAATAAGTAAAGAAAAAACCAACCAAAAAACAAACAAACAAAAAAAACCCAGAAACAAACCAGTAAAAAGATTGTGTGTCAGAAAGTATTTCCAGAGTACACATTAATTATGGCAATTACAGGAGATGCTTAAATGGAAATGGTGGAGAAATTACGTATTTTCAATCTTACTTGTACGTGGGCAGCAGCACATTAGAAGAATGCCAAAACAGGTCTGCCTTGAGCATTCTTCTCTTATCCCCAGTGACCTCTATTCTGCAAACTGATATCACAGAATGACTTGAGTTGGAAGGGACCTTAAAAAACATTTCATTCCAACACCCCTCCCATGGGCAGAGACAAATTCCACTATTCCAGGGTGCTCCAAGCACCATCCAAGCTGGCCTCGAACATTTCCAGGGATGGGGTATCCACAGCTTCTCTGGGCAACCTGTGCCAGGGCCTCACCAGAATTCCTTCCATCTAATTTAAATATCTCCTCTTTTAGTTTAAAACATACTGACATTCTGGTTAAAAAAAACCCAACCCAGGTTTGTGTCAAACCAGAGAATGAATCCTAATGTTCTAAAAGTTTTTGACTCATTCCTGCTGCAGAAAACAGCCCTTTCTTGAGTGTAGGTTGCTAGAACTGCCAAGAACAAACCCCACGTATGGATCTGTTGTGCTAACGGATTAATACAACCCATACAATTTTTATACAACTTTATAGCCTTTTGAGTGTAGTTTGTTCTGCAGAATAGACTCATTTGCTCACGAATATAAATATTCCTTCACTTTGATTCCAGTCCATGCAGCCTCTGTGCCCAGCAAGGTTCATAGTCAGTGCTGTGTCTATGAAGGTCTGTTACAGTTCATGCAGAGGGTTGCAAATAATAATGGTACCAACTGCTTTCATCTACTTTTCTTCATGTGAAAGGCATAAAAGAAAAAGTTATTGTGTTACTGCTATCAATACAGCTTACATTGCATATACAGAAAGAGAGGAAGCAAACCCCCTTTGTTGCTTGTACTACAAGCCAAGGAATTTTGCATTTTTCCTCCTTGTCCCCTGGTGGGAAGACTATGATAAGAATGGAAATACAGCTGGGAAGACTGTATTTTCTGATATGGTCTCAATGTTTCAAACTTATCAGACAGCAAAGTTCAAGCCTTTTGGGCATAGCACCTTAAAATTTCACAGGCAGGTTTATCCTGCCACATCAGGCTTGGCAAGTACTTGTAGCAGGTTATCTCTGTTACTGAGATAAAAACATCCCAAAGGGTCATTTGGGCTGCCTAGGAACTAATTTACAATGTCATTTGACTTGTGGGGTGTATTTCATTGTGAAAGCACTTTCTATATTTTGGGGACATATTTTCAAAGCATTTTTCTATGTGTTTCATCTGTGGGTTTTGGATGGGTGTTTTGTAGCTGGAATCTTCCTTATGGCTTCAAATATCACCTCTTTTCACATATGTCCAGGCCTATGGACAAGGCAGGGCTTCTCACAGAGGCCAAGCCTGCAGCCCCACTGACACCCCACGCATCCTGAGTCTAAACCCTGGCCCAAACAGAGGCTGCAAAGCACCTCTGCAGAAGAGAATTTGGTGTCCTGGGGCACACCAAGCTGCCATGAGGCAGCAGTGAGCCTGGGTGAGGAGCACTGGACAAGATGAGCTGCAGATGTCCCTTCCAACCTCAGCCAATATGTGATTCTGTGATATTGCAGGTCTCTAAAACACCTATTTTAGATCTGCATTTTTCCTCAAGCACCCACAAAGATTCTTTAGATGCTTCCCAAATCACTATGCCTTTTCCTGCTGTATGAATGCAAGTCTTGAATGCAGTGGAAGAGCACAAAGAGAGATCTCAGACTGATGTCTCAGGTTTTAGCTTTTATATTTTTCACATTCTGTACTGCTCTAATGTGTGAGTCTGGGCTTCATATGAGGGGATGGTGAGCTCTCTTCACAGAGCAGGGAGACAAAACAACTCCTTCTCTAGCTAGAGACCAATGACAAATGATCCAAATCTCAGGCCCAAGAGCACAAAGAACGTGAGCTGGAGAGAGATAAACAAGAATGGGACTGCATGGGCTAAAGCTGGAACTGGACAATGAACTCCAATGTGCAAATGGAGCAGAACTGATCACAGTGACAGCCCCCGTGAGTGGTCGTGCATTTTGGGACCATTTTGGTTCATCTTGGGTGTAGGCCTCACTGGGCTCTTGTGCTGCCCAAGGTGGATCCACTGAGGCCTTTTAATAAATCCCTGCTTTATTCTTTAGCTCTGTCCAGCCTCTGCTCTAGGTCAGCCTTCCCAAGGCATCAAGACCAGCAAAGGAGCTCCCATACCAAACTTCAGTGTATGTTAAGAGGTTCAGTAAAGCCAAAAATCATAAAAATCCTTGCATATGAACTGCTTATCAATAAAGTTGTTTTGGGAATTTGAAGGAGAACATTGTCACAAAAGGAAGGATGCTCACCTTGCCAGCAAAACTCCCTGTCTTGGAAATGATAGCCACTGAGATAATGAAGGGAATCAGACCAATCATTTGTTACCATACCAAAGAGCAGGACTCAAAAGCCCAAGAGCCTTTGATATCCCTGTTTCTTTTACACAGGCAAACATATAAAGGAATATACAACAAATTTGTATAGCTACATGATGATTCCATAATGTCTTTTTAATGTCTTCTGTAGGAGATCAAATCTTCATGAGGCTTCAAGAAATCTATCACTGTTCTTTCAATCAATCTGCCATGGAAATGGTCTCACTTCTCTTTATATTTCTACATTTTTTACCACTTCTTCCAGCACATTCCTGCCCCCAAGGCCAGTCAGAAGTGTGATAGGAAGAGCAAGAAATTACTTGTTCCTTAAAATTGCCATTGCTTGAGAAAGTGATTTGCTCTTTCTGTGTTAAATTGTATGAGAATGTTGTCATTTTAAACTTATCTTGCTACTGATAGTGAGTGTAAAGGCAGATGGAACAAGAAATATGATTTTGAGTCTAACACTAAAGGGCTATCACAAATTTCTTTTGAAAAATGGCTCCTTGTTTACGGTATTGGAAGGTACAGACACATGGAAATTCACATGTGTGTCCTTTTGCATGTGGACATAATGTCATATGAACTTCTATAGTTCCTTCTCAGAGCTGAACATTGAAGACTATTTCCTTGTCTTTCAAAAAAGGAAAGTACTAAAAAATAAACTTGAAGCTCTCAGGTGCTCATGACTGTTGTGTTTTTAAAGCAAAGCAACATTTGCAAGAGTTGGAAATAAAGTTTTAAGCATTCACTTGAATGACTCTTGGCTTTAATGTTCCTGAGTACTGCACCCACCCCAAACACACTACAAAAATGTTTGCAGCGTGGTACAAACTGGATGTGCACTATTTATACACACACCGTCCACTTCCTGGCCCCCAAAGTTTACTCAGTTCAGGGGAGAGAACATGGCAGCTGTGTAATGGAACTGCACATGCAGATTTGAACACAGATCTCGTTTTCAATAGAAAGAGATTTCAGTTTGCTCCTTTTGTGCCTCTTGATGAGCTCTAAGAACAACAGAAGACCTCTTCTCCTTTCCCTTGGCTTCCTGCCCAACAATTCTTGCTCACTCACAGCCCTGAAGACAGCTCTTGATTGTGTTTTGATGTTTCTGCTGACCTATTACTGTATTGACCGTGTTGTAGCCAAAACATGGATCTGTGTTCTCATTTTTCCCCTGCACTCCTTCCACTCAATCAAACAGGCACACAGACTTCCACCCAACAGGAGAATGCTTTTAAGCCATGCTGATGCTCCTGGGACCAGTGTCATAGGAAATCTTTTTTCTCTGTACAAAACACAATTAGCTGACTGCTGAGACTCACCCTTTTTTGCCTCTTGTTTTGTTTTGCTTCTCCCCACCCCCAGAATACAACAGCCATATTGAGCCTTCTCATGGAAATTACAAAATATTATTTTTGTAATAAATATTTATATATTTATTACAAAATATATTTTGTATATAAAAAATATTTTCTCTGTGGCAGCACTTTCCATTCTATGAAATATTTAGTGAGAGTGATGTAAAGTACTGGATTTTTGATTTGGAGTAAGTTGCTGGTGATGATTTTTTTTCATAAGGTGCAAATGTCCACCTGAGTTATCATCAGGTGACATTGCTTGCTGCAGAAACTACAGATCCAAAGATGTCTTCAAAGCACTTCTCATGCTATTTTTTCGTACATGGGGCACACACAAAATTAAATTGAAGTTTGCCCTCGGTCCCTTACACAGCATTACAATCCCACACATTTTTAGCACCAGTTACAAAACTTAAATTCCTAAGAGTGTATCAACAGAATTACTTCCACTCCATAGAGACTTCATTGTCCTGCCCTTGCTTTAGCTCATTTTCCTCTCTATGTTTGGAAACCTTTTGTAATATACACCAGCCTGTATCAAAAACCCTCTCAGCACCTGCGTTTTCTTCTGGGGATCATATTAACCAGAGAGTACCTCTGGTGGCACATCCATTTGGATGGAGGGACTGGTGGCATGGGCTGGAGCTGAGCTATCTGTATCAAGCACTGGGTATATCAATTTTCATCTCTGCTACTGCTTTCCAGAGTGACCTTGACCAAAAACACTCAATCTTTTGGTTCCTCAGTTCTCTATCTGGACAGCACAAATTAATCCCATTTTCTGTTCCTGTACTTTGATATCAATGTTTTGAGGCAGGTTGAATATGCTGTAAAAAAGTCCCAGCTGGCAAGGTCTTTATTACTTGGGTGCTGCCAGCTTTGCAAAATCTGATTTTCACTCTGACTTACACCAGTTTTGGAAGCAGAACTGGAAATATTCGTTCTAACCTGTGGTTCTGCAGTCAGTTCATCAGGAGGCATTTATGCATGGCTCATTACTAGGAGGACTGTTAGACACGTTTGCATACATAATGCTTCTAATAGGTATTTATTCAGTGGATCTTTACTGAAATAGAGATGACTGAACATTTCAGGCATAGCTGGAGGCACAGAGCATTGAGGCAGGCACTGAGAAGCAGTTCAGCACCAACACCCACCACCCCAGCACAAGCTGGTTGTCTGTACACACTGGGATATGCTGAAACAGCAGCAATCTGGGACATCCCCACCAGAAAATCAACACTGGTAAAGCTGGTGGAGAGGCAATGACACCATGAACCATGGATAATCTACCCTGAAAGAGTGCCTAAGCAATGCTCTTCATTTAAAGGTGGAGACTATGAAGAGTCTCAAATTTTGTCCTAAATCTAGGACCAAATCCAGCTTTGTATTTTGCAGGATTTCCTTTTGCACATCATTCAGGCCTAGACTCATTTGTGCAGACCTTTCTTCCCAGATGTGGGCTTCACTGAGGAAAACACCATAAACCAAAGATCAGGGGGATATTTTGCAACTGAAGCTCCTCAGTGAAAGCAGTTGGTGATAAAATCAGCACAACTCTGTTCCTGCTGCATCTGCCAAGCTCAGCATCGAGTTCATTCAATTCCTGAATGTTTCTTAAGAAATCCAGGTTCGCATGGATTATACTCTCTGCTGAAAGCGGGAATGCAGCTACTATGACAACATATTTGAGCTTTTTATCCACAGGAAGAACTTCTACTACCTTTTTATAAACTGGTTAAAATGGGAAGAAAAACCTCTAACATATGACTTGCACTGATTGACTTAAAAACAATTAGATCAATATTTTTAAAAGGTAATGTAATAATTTAGAGAAAAAATGTGCAGGTGAGGAAGAAAGATTTTTTTTTTGTCTGGGTAGCAACTATTAATTACCTGAAAACTAAAGTAAAACATGCCTGTTTCTCCAGAAACGTAAATAATTTGTTGTTAGTTTATCAGATAACATGGATGTAGAAGACCTTTTCTGCTAACCTTTTAATTATACAAAACCTGTGATGTGTGATCTGGGGAAAACCTTGTTAGAGCTACTGAAATGGTCTCAAATTTTACTGATTGCAGATAAATTTTGGGACCTAAGTTAAATTTTGGGTCTTCAGTAATATAGTCAAAATGACTATTATGTAATTTAAAAAAATAGAAAATTGTTGTTAAAAATATGAGGTTTGGAAATAAGGATGTGCCTGAGATAAGTTTGGCAATCTCTGTCCATTTGGACTTTGGTGTAAATGATGAATGATGTAGTGCCACTTCCCTGTGGACATTTTCATCATGGGCAGCTGGACATTTAGCCCTGCTGAGGTAATGGTGCCTGGGTAAGGCCAGAACTGCACAGATCAGAGGATGAAACAGGCTAAACCAAGCCAAAATTCTAGGTAATTCTGTTTCCAAACCTACATATTGCTGCTGAGTGCCTTTCTCAGGGACAGTCATCACAGTCAAATTTGTATGGCAAGGAAATAGGTGGCCTCCCAGTGATAGAAGAGCTCTAAATAAAAAAATAAGGCACCAGATCTCTTCAACAGAGAAGGGGATTCTCTCTTTTTTTTGTTTGCTTGCTTTTATAAGATGCCAATGTAGATATGCTAGATCTGATTTAGAGATCTACTGTCCTTGTTTTATATATATATATAAAATATACAGACAAATATCAATGCCCTCATGTTAAATATCTTCATTGGATGCATTTTTTTTGGAAGTCCCTCAAACAACTGCAACTTAAGCAGAGCCTCTGCATTGTACATTTCACCCCCAAGTGCTGAGATAAGGGAAAATAAAAGCAACTAAAACTGTATATTTGTGATAAGCATTAGATACCCAATTAAACTATCAGAACTTATTTTCTACAACAGCAAGAACAGCAACTTGTTTGAAATATTACAGCAGCTGCAGTTGGTTAAAGGAGAAACACGGTACCTTGTATTTCTACATTGTAGTATTAATTACTAAATATAGAAATAAGGGGTTTAAATAATGATGATTAACAAATTTCTCTCAGGCTGATTTTTGTCAGAATTCAACAAGCTTAAAACACAACAATTGTCTACATTTTTTCTGTCCTTTTTTTCATTCCAATGCACTGTAACAGTAGCAACCATAATTGTTAAGTAACAACTGCATTCTTAAAACCAAAATGAGGAATGTAGGTGCCTGAGCTATGGGTTTTGGTATTATATAAGAGCTATTTTCCAATATTTTGAGTTATGGAATAAAAGAATCCAAACAGAAGTAGATAATGAAAATAATGTGTCTCTCTTTCCAGCTGTTTTGACACCAATATTAGGAAGTCTATTTCCACCTGGCAGCAGCAAAGATCCTTCAGCACAGGCTGAGAGCCTGATTTAATAGAAAGCTCCATGGTAGTGAACCTGAAATGACAAAAAAAAGGGATCCAGGATCCAGGAAAATCTGTGTGCTCTGACACAAGGTCCCTGTGCTTAAGCAAACTGGTTTGAAATGCTGTAAATATAAATACCCAGCTAATATTATTGCCTAAGAAAGAGGCTCCTTGGCAAGCATGAGGCTCAAGAAACTCAGAAAATATTAACCCAGAATTATGTAGCTGATAATTTATATCTTTATATTTTAGCTTGGATTTGTCTCACAGAGCTACAAAATTCTCCCCTTTGCAGCACAACCAGGCAAACTGAAGCAATACCCAGGTGACAAATAAAAACCAAAGCCCAATAACTTTCATGCAATTGAAAGAGAATACAAAATTTAGGACAGGGACATTATGTGTTTACACCAAAAAAAGAGTGCAGATATCATTCATTCTTGCGTCCCAAAATTTTTCAAGGAACAATCCTGAGGCACACGGCTCTAAAATATTGTATCAATTGAAAAACAGAAAGAAAAAAAAAAAAAGAAAACACCAAAAAAATCCCCAAACAACTTTAAAAAATATTTTCAATTTCAGCTAAAAATCTGTCACAAAAATAGCTTGAAATTTTATAAACTACAGAAACTATCAACATTTAGAAAAAAATTATACTATAAATAAAGTTGTGTTGCTATCATAAAGATTTATAAAATCTTGATATGACTCCTGTGATGTACTTTGAATCTATTTTCCAAGGAAACTTTTCTATGCAATGTTCTTTATGATACTATTTTTTAAAAAATAGGTTTAGTATGAGATAATGAAGTTCACAATACCCAGAATAATTTGTAGCACTCATTATGGTTTGGACTGTTTCTTAATTGTGAGCCCACTACAGAAATCCTGGAGACAGTTTGATCAGCAGCCAGCAATAAAGTCAAATCTTCTCCAAATGAGGCACAGCATGCAGAAGGACTTGTCCAAATGCCAAATAACTTTTTATTATAAAAAAATGTATTTGTGAAACATACATTTTCTGGGATGAGTCCAAGCTGAAGGCTTTCCTTTTGGGCTCAGAGATGGTACCAGAAGCACACGCCAGACCATGAAGTTAGATTTGCTCTGCCCTCCCTTTTGAAGAGACAACCAAAGCTTGAACACCTAAATGTTTTTTTTTTCTGCAGGACTCTGTTGTGTGATACTCAACCAGAAGCCTTTCATGCTCTCAGTGGTGTTTTGCTCCCTCCTTTTACCTTTCAGTAGTGAGTCCTGACTGATCCTTAAAGCTGAACCAAGTCACCTCTGCTTTGTCTGCTCCCTGCTCACCTTGGGCTGCTCCAGCTGCTGCTCATCACTGCTCCCTTTGGGGGTGACATGCCATAGTTACCAGGTGGCAGCCAGGGAGTCAGCCACCCCACAGAGGAACTCTGCATTTTATCAGCAATTGTTTTAGAAAATTGTTTCAAAAAATCAGAAAATGTTTTAGAGAAGAACTCTCACCCTATGTAGGGGCAGCAGCACAAGCACACTCAGGACCTGCACTCATTAGTGGTGCTCGTCCTTTACACAGAGGCTTTACACCTTGCCTTAGCTTCTGTGTTCTTTCTCACAAATCATTTTCAGTAATTATTGTGCTGATTAGTGTTCCTTCTGGTATTTCACCCGTTTAAAGTGGCTCATGCACTGGATTATGCAAGGAGTTTATTCTCTGCTTTCCTTCTTGTGCATAAGAGGGAGGCAATATTCCAACCCTCACACTAAGGCAACCCCAGCTGGTGAATATCTCCTGCTAAAAACACACCCCAATGAAAGCATTCTTGGAAAGATAATACTTATGAAAGAACCTCTGTGCTATTATAAAAATTTGGGATAGTTTACCAAGATTTATGGATCTATTATTTTCCTGTGCAGACACAGTTCTTAAATCTTTCCCAGAAACACAGTGATATTGCAGCAAAGCTTGAAAAACAAAAATGCTTCCCTTTGGAAAGAGACTCCTCTATTTTGCCATCTGTCTTCATCAGCCTTCTCCTGGCCAGAAGCACTTAAAATAATTTATCTAATAATGCCCCTTGGGGAAGCCCTGTCTTGGTGCACGTTTGCCTTTGAAGCCAGTTTGTTGGTGGTTTATAGAGAGCCAAATGAGCAGATGACACCCAAAGGGAAATTCTGCTTGTTCCCTCAAAGGTCAGCTCAGAAAAGAGAGCCATCTTCGTTTGGGCACATGACCTGGGGACTGAGGGACACCATGGTGACAACTTCACTGCTGCCATATGCTCCAACCATCTGGAGTGACCCAGGGTGATGGGTGTGGCCCAGCACTTCCCTTCACTGAGGATTTCTAACTTGCCCCACACACCTTTTGGAAAGGAGTTTTCATTCCCGGAAAAGCATATTTGCAATAACATGAGCCCTTATCACTTGTATCACCAAAAGAGATGTGAAAGGGTTTGGGGTTGTTCACTGGGCATTCAGCTGTTTGGGCACTGCTGTTACATGCCCAGAGCAGAATGTGCCTCCTAAAAGTTCAGTCATTTATAGGCTACAATTCTAAAAGAGAATTTGAGTCTAATGCTAGACACAGGGGACAATGTCAACTGATTTTCTTTATATATTCACTCAGCTGTGGTTTATGGTTTTAAAAAGAGCCTGTTATTTTTAAAAGGTTATGCCATCCACAGTTTTTCAGAGTCACAAAATCCTTCCTACAAATGAGAGATTTCAGGTTCAAAAAAGTAACTGAGAAGTTCTTTCAAATACAACTTTGTCATATATAGTTTCAGTTTTGTTTTTTTTTAATAAGCATTTGCGCACTTGACAGATGATTGATTTATCATTCCAATCTTGATCCTACAGACATTGGATTCTGTGAATCTCTCGTGAGCATTTTTGACTCTGCTAGGATTGACAAGGAAACAAAGAGTTGCCCAAAGGGTAAAGATAAGACAAAACAGACTTCAAAGGATAGAAATCTGATGACTTAACTGCAAATACTGGAAATGTGAAATTCATAAGATCCATTTTCTCTATCCCCATCATTTATGTAATCATTCATCAGTGACATTTAATAACATTTTATGATGGGACAGTTTTAATATTTTGAATTTCAAAATGACATAATTCAATAACTCTTTTTTCTTCATGTTTTTTCAGAGATTTTTCTCTATACCTTTAAGAAAATGTTTTGGTAATCTAGCTGGAAAAGGCTAGAAGAACATGGATGAACAGTAAAACTAGGATTTAGATCTTGACTTCATTAGTTTATCATTATCATTATCATTAATAAAGCATACATATATCAAGGACAAAATGGAATGTGGTGATCTGGATGAATCATGACCACCAACAAAAAATCCTGTGAACATTATCAATTGATCTAGTTTTTATTTGAAAATATTTCATATTGAATGCAACCTATTATTTTTAGAGTTTCTGCAGCTGACCTCTATAGGTTTGTAGTAAGTCACCCAAACCAGAAAACGAA
This sequence comes from Anomalospiza imberbis, assembly GCF_031753505.1. NCBI lineage: Eukaryota > Metazoa > Chordata > Aves > Passeriformes > Viduidae > Anomalospiza > Anomalospiza imberbis. The sequence continues at coordinate 33,568,260 of NC_089682.1, forward strand.
TCAAAAGGGTTCATGATTCAGCTCCACCACAACTATCTCACAGATTATTTGCTTTTTCAGACTATTGCCTGAGATCATGCACTTGAGGTTCTGATGAGTGAGGAATAACTATTTGCTGTCATTCACAATAAAAGGAACATCAAGAGATACTGGGGGATGTCAGGTTCAAAACAAACAAACCAACAAACAAACAAACCAGTCTCTTGTTCTTACTGTGGATGATGAATCTCCTTGGGCATACAGGACACACAGCTCTCCAGCAGCTCAACTGGCCTCAGCAGCTCCAGGCAATGACCCATTCTTCCCAGGACAGGGCAATTGGAGGAACCCTTCCCATTTTCTCAGACACAAAATCATCTCCCCCCCACCTGTTCCCCAAGTGAAGAACTGAAAGAAGAAATAAATGGATGACTGCAGGGAAACAGAAATCATGAGCTCTCAATACACAGATTATAAACTGTAAACTACTTTTCCATTTTCAGATCATGAGAAGCTACTTTTAATTAATTGTAGGCTGCTCTGAAAGCCTGCTAGCAGTTGGTTTAATATATGTGAAAATCTCTGCTTTTTCTACATATGCATCTCTTTGGAAGAACAGTGATACCACAAGCTGCAATGACTCTTTCCTGAAATAATATTGTTCGGTTTAATAAAGGGCAATAAAATACCTAAATTATCTTTTCATGCCAAATGCACAATTAACCCCATAAGAAACAAAAAGGGAAGCATTATACATTTGTTTAATAAGTTCTTTCTTATTAAAAGAACAAAATTTATATTGCAGGTTTTCAAAAAAAGGAAAACAATTCTGAAGTAAATCATCCCTTGTAACGGTGCAATATTTGATCTTTTATTATTTTTTAAAAAATGTGTCAGAGATGCTATTGTGTAACATAATCCTGGGAGACAATGTCCATGTATGTGTTCAGCTCTTCTATTTTTGAAAATAAAGTTGTTCCTGGGTTTTATGACATGCTGCCCATTCAGAAGCTCTGAGGAGTTTTCCCACATCAGTTTGCATATTGCAATTCCTCAGGCTAGAATGCCATATCAGGTATTCAAGACATGTTGGGAAGGAGTTGTACTTTGTTGCTGCTGCCATCAGAAACATGTCATGGAACTTTCACTGCCCTTACAGACACAAAACTTCATAGATTACACTGGAACTGACACTATTATAGGCAACTGCATATGCACACAGGTATGATATTTATTAATTGTGAAGTCAGCTCTGCCAGCCACAGATTTAAAAAGTCTTCCAGTGAAGGCAGGATCCATTTTTTGACAGAAATCATGTTCAGTCTTCATAAGAAAAGCCTTTAATGTGATGCCCATCAATTTGCTTACCTTTGGATTTCACTTCAAATATGAAATATCAATCAAATATGAGAGATCTCCAGGGCTGCTTTGCATTTTGGAGCCTGAGGGAAGCCTCTCCTGATGTGGCTTTCTCACCTCAGCAGTGCAGTGCCTGATTTGTCATAAAAATTTTCATGGACTAAAATAACCACTTTATATAGATTGAGTAGCACCAGGTAAGAGAAAAACCTGAGAAATAAATCAGATGTGAATATAATGGCATCTCAATAGGTTTTGGAAAGACTCATTTTAACCTGGTGGTTTAACAGAGTGGTAGGAAATAGGTGGGGAAAGGGGAAAGGCATAAAAGAAAATAAGGGGAGTAAAGTACTTGACAGACTAAATGGTAACATGGAAGAAATACAAGAAGCCCTGGAGAGATCCTAGGGAGGACAGGCTTACTGAACCCAGGAAAGCAATGGGCGGATCTTCCCTGAAGGAAGCTTTAAAGCTCTCTGGTGAAATAAACTCTCATACAATCATGCTTTTCAGGAACCTGCCTCATGACTCCATGATGTCACAATGCTTGCTTTGCAGTTAACCTATTTACTATGCTGCATAAACTGTGTGCACCTACAACTTTTACAAGTTTAAACTTGGTAATTTTCCTTTTTTGCCGGATTTGAAATGCAGCAACACGATTGCTTCATTGCTGAAATATATAATTGACTGCAAGGTAAGGAAAATAAAGAAAAGATATAAGGAAAACAATTAAAACCCAAAAGTTCTTTTTGGCCTGGAAAGTATTCCAAGGATCTGTATTTTATTGTAGCTGACATAAGTGCCGCAGCATGATGTAATCTTCTGGACCCTGAGCCCTAACATTTGCTTCATGATAAAGCCAACATTTTCCTACCACATTTACTCTGAACAAATGTCTTTTCCTGTCACTCAAAACTAAAGATTGCTGGTACCACTCATCTGTGTTTAATTCCTGAGATCCACCACCAGAAACACCTGTATTCACAACAGCTGCCTCCCTTCTCCCCCACCGCTGGCTTATTCAGAAGGAATTACCTGAACCCTCAAATCCAGATATGTTGCTAGACAGTGGCAAATTCACTTCAAATGTCTTCATGAGTGGTTGTTACGTAACAGAAAAGAAAAATAGAAATACTTTTCCATTTTACTTCTTCAAACAAAACTAGGTTTATCTTGATTTTTAACAAAAATCACTCACTTTTAATTTAGAGGCCTATTTCAGGTTTCTTCCTTTCCCCTCTTCTCCTCTCCCTTCCCTTCTCTCTGTGTTTAATCTTTACTTGACTTTGCTTTCCCCACATGGACATTTCTGGACATGTGAGCAAACGCATGCACTTAATTACTTAAAATCAAAATCTTTAATAGATGAGAAGAACAATACCTTTGGCATCAAAATAAATGAAAAATGAGATGGGAAAGGCATCCATACCAATCTAGTCAGCAAAGGATTTCTTTGATTGGCTTTTATAGTCCTGATGAAGAATGAGACAAGACTACTTACATGATTTAAGCAAGCACTTAAGCAGGGAGTAGACTTCCAAGTCATGCTTATCTCCTTTTAGTAGTTACATCATTTAATAGGATGTTATTTGGTGCTAAACAAATAACTGGATCACTCCCAGAAAAATGAAATCAACAGCAGGTGGAAGGATTATTGATTTCATGGAGAAGAAAGTGAGCTGAAGGAGGAGCAACACTGAGGGTTTCAGAGCATTCATGGGGTCAGCTCATGAGGCTGAACCCTGCAACTTGTCATTCAAATGGTCATGTAAAGCTTGTCATTTAAATGGGATACATGTACAGTTTTCCTTTTTTGCTGCCTTCTTTAGTTCTGTAGTCATATTTGCGAAGACAAAACTTCACACATCGTGTTTTTATAGGATGTGTGGCTTTGTTCATATAGGGAATAATTTATTTTTTTTTTGTAAATTATATATTATTTTTGTAATTTATATTTTTTGGTAAATTATATATATATATATGTATATATATATAATTTTGTGAATTATATATGTATATAAATTCTGGGGTTGCATGTTAAAAACCTAGATTCTCTCTATGATCATTGAAGCAGGGCAAGAATTAGTAATACAAACAAGAGTATATAATTTAACAAAAAAGACAAACCACAAAAGAGGTGAATCAAAATATACCATGCATTTCACAGAAGGTCAAAATCACACATAAGTTTTTACTGCGTTGTCAAAGTCACAGATCCGCAAGTTTTACAAACACAGCCCTGCTTTACCTGAACTCTATTCTCCTTGAGGAAAAAGAAAATCATTATTAAAAACAAATCTAAAGGAAAAAATCGAAGGAGCTTGAGTGACTTAAGCAAGGCCACAGAAGAAGTCTAGGTCAGAATACACCAATATCTGGATGCTGCCAAAATCCTAAGAAGGTACTGTTAATTTAAACTTCTCTCTTGCAGAGAATGCCAAGGATTTATGATCCATTGGAAAACTCATCCAGCTCCCAGGCTTTCCTTTTGTGCCAGTTTAGAGTCTGAGCTGCTATAATATGATAGCTCTTATAAAAACACTGCTGTGCAGAAGGAATCCCAGATATGACATTTGATCAAAGCTGAGTGTCACAATGAGGTTCTCTGCAGTTCTGCACAGCTAAAAGGCATTTGAAACAAGATTTTTTCATGGCCACCCAGAGGTTTAACCAAATGGTTTCTTTTGAGTCTTCTGTCATGATTTTCATCCTCAGTATCTCAAATGACTTGAGCCAGAGGAAATATGTAAACTAGATGAGTAGAATGTCAGAGGGTAAATGGTAAGAAAAGGTTACTGGAGAAACTTAGGTGCTCTAGTCTGCAAGAAGAGTCTGCTGATAAAAAAAATGGAGTTATAAAAGTATAAGTCTATTTACAGATATTCACAGAATATGTGCAGCAGACAATGAATGGTGCTATCTTCTGAAGGAAATAATATTTATAACAAGGGAATAAATTAAATATTTGCCATGCCTGCTGTAATTAGCCTCATCCCCTAAACTACCACCAGCAAAAGAATTCAGGGTGGTAGAGCCACCATCCCTGGAAGTGTCCAAGAAACAACTGGGTGTGACACTTAGTGCTCTAGTCTAATTGACAAGGTGGTGATCAGTCAAATGTTGGATTCAGTGACCTTAGAGGTCTTTCCCAACTGAAATGATACTGTGATTCTGCAATTAAAATGTTTATTACTGCATAAGGATACTTCCTGCTCTTTCAGAATAGCCTAAAGCTGTCAGACCATTTTTTACCATAATTGTTCATCACAGTTTTTAAGACTCCTCCCTCAAAAACCTGAGCTAGTAACACAACACCTCTCGTTATGTGCACACAGTGACCATGCTGCAAGAACCTTTTCCAGCACTCAGCTATCCTCTTCTCCTCTATTGATGCAGCAGTGAAGGAATGACAACAAATATCTTTGAACTGTGCTGTGCCACAGCAGAAAGTCTAAGCCAGCATTTAGGCTGACTGGAGGACACACAAAATCACGTCCTCATTATGGAACACGAGATACATTTTTAAACAGCAACATTTATGTCTTATATATATATATATGTTTAATAATATCAGCTGATTCATTTTTTACCCAGAAACCTGGACCTAACGATTAACTTTCTACTTTCACCAGTTTGAAAAAGCAGCCCAAGAGCCATTCTGCATCCCATTACTTGAAAGGGACAAAAGATTTTTTCAAAAAAAAGAACATTTTAGTTCCAGGCAGGAAAAGGAAGAGCCAAAGTCTAACAGTAATAAGTGAAAAGGACATGCTCCAGCTCTCTTGAGACAGCGTAGGGCAAGACAGTTTTTTTCGGGTCTGCTTCTTCAAAAGCCGCAGAAAGAGTCAAATGCTGTAAAAAACTGTTCTGTAAAAGGAAGGCTTCCCACATTTAAGTGCAAATTAAAGTTTTGTCTGCAGCGGCACTTTTCAGAAAGGTGTAAGGAATGCCCAGTGAAGTAGGCAAGGGACTGAACATCACCAAGGGCTTTAAAAACCTTTCACAAGTCCCATATGGTGAGAAAAGCTCTCCTGACAACTCAAGTAAGAGGCAGACAGAGAAAGAAACAAGTACAGATAGGATGTCTGATCCTGGATTTCTCAGAGGGGAAAACTCCCTTTGAAGTCCATAGGAATGCGAGTAAGGATTGCAGCTCCTATCACTTTTCTGTCATCCTCTATCATGCATCTAATTTAAAAGCACAAGTTCCATTTGAGAGGCTAATTCTCATCTTTCTTCCCCTCCTTATTCCATTTTCTCCTTTAGCAGCTATTTTCAGCCTAATTCAGCCACCTATGAGATGTAACCGGATCGTTCAGCAAGTGACACTCAATTATCAAAGGGAAATTTGTGCAGGGGAAAAGTGGCACCATTTGAAGGCAGCATTTATCCTTCAAAAGTTGAAAGACCAGGGTTGACAGTCATCTGAGGCAGCCCACACCCCAAAAGATGTGGCAGCAAAGTGAATTAAGGTATCAGGCAGCCCCTGGAGCTCTGGTGCTGGGGGCAGAGGAGCTGAGCTCAGGGGTGGGTCTGCCTTAGGGGAGGGAGATACAGCAGGGGACCTGAACCAGGAGACCAGATTTTTGTGCCAAGACTGGTCCAGTGGATGGTTCTGGGGGTTTTTGTGCAAAGACCAGTCCAGATCAGATCCCTATCATCTCCTCTGATAAAATGGAACATCAAGCTCATCGATCTTGATGGATTCAGGGACTAACTCGGTATTGAGTTTCCCAGCCTCATCGGGGTTTGTGAGAGCAGGGACTTTCTTTTCTGTCACTATTTTTAGCTTCTATCTGTTCAGAAGCAGATTTTCTGCTGTCTTGGAAACTGCAGCATTACACCCTGGTGATTGTTGTGCGGATTCCAGGAGCAGAACTTTTAAACATTACAACTGGAAATTTAGACTCCCAATTTCATTTTTGGATCCACTCTGTCATAAATGAGAGGCCCTCAGGAAACATTATGTTCATCCTACTCTAATTAGCTGATGGAATAAAGGCCAAGGTGCTCAAGCTTGATTATTTCTATGTGTCAGGGTAGAGTTCATAGGATATTTTTAATCCAAATGCTGACACTGTGTTGATTGCATTTAATCAAAGAACAAATAACAGCATACTCCTTATTGAATAAAAAAAGGATGTAGAAATGTTCATGCCTACGTGAAAAGCCATTTCTTCTCTACTGTCAATATTAAAAGCAATATTGGAAAGGCAATGCACGCTCCTTAAGATTAAAATTTGAAAGGAAATCCCCAGAACTACCAGGTCAGAATTTCTACATTAATTCTTCTACAAAATTAGAGTGCAAGCTTGTAGTGTTTTGCTTTTATAAGTTATTTTTATTATTGTTGGTTTTGTTGTTAATGTTGTGTTTGTCAAAAGGGACATAAAATGCTGAAGGTGGTGTTCAGCTGCTTTTAGATCAAGACATACTGGAAATACCACTCCAAAAGACTAGGCTGCCTTTTGTAGCAAAAAAAAGTAAAAGAATTCAAGGTAAATTTAGTAATTTTGTTAAAATGCCAATCAAACTACTTTTACCAAGTTATTGACATACCATAGGAAATAAAATATGAATCAGAATCAGGCTGATTCCTACTGTAAAAAAAAAAAAAAAAAAAAAAAACCAAAAACAACTAGGATGTCCTTATGTCCTTACTCTTAGTGGTGGGAGTTGACTTCCTAAAGTTCAGAATGCACTGGGAAATAAATATGCTAATATTAAATATAAATTAAATGGTCTTCCAGTATAAAATAGAAATGGCATGAGGTCTTAAAAAATCAGCAACCTCATATTCCAAACCAATATAATTTTCCTTTCCAGTACAAGCTGGTGATTTTTGAGGGTATCATAGAATATAAAAATAATGCTGAGATGCATTTTACAACCTGCAATCTTCTCATTGAAGGTTTTATGTTCAACTTGCAAGGCAGCCATTTTAAAGACTTGGAGAAAATTACTGAAATGTTATGAACACATTAAATGTTGTGCCAATTATTCCAAAACTGAAATCATTTCACTGCTCAAAATTTGACAAGGACCAGAAGCCTCCAGGTCCTGAAATCTTATCCTATTTGAGCCTGGCATTCTCTACATTGTAATGTCAGTGTCCTCTTAGAAAAATATCTTCATGTGACTCAATCATGGGATAAAATTTTTACCAGACCCTTGTTAAATGTTTCCTGCAAGACAAATGAGCCAGGTAGGCTCAACATCTGCTGTAAATAGATGATCCATCCTGGGGTTTTTTCCAATAATATTAAAGTATCTTGTGCTTCACCACACTTTTAGTTTAGGATACTCTGTGTATGGTAAATATTTTTCAACAAACACAAACAAGAGGTGCAACCAAAGAGAAGCTTCCAAACTTCCGGGCTCCCAGACAACTTTTAGTAAAATTAGAGAAGGTACATCCTTACAGGAAGCACAGTATGCACTTTGCCAGCTTTGTTCCAGAAAACATATGGCATTTGCAACTCACTGCCACAGTCAGGGAAAACTTCAATTTCACAGTAGTTCCTCTTAAGAGAAATTATCTGGCACAGCCAGATGTTACAGTGATATCTGCTTAGAAAAAAAGACTGCATTTTAGAAGCAGTGGCTCCGTTTTCCTTCACTAGGTAGAATCAATGTGCATTAGATCAGAAAGGACCTGGAGCACAGCTCTGGTATATGACTAAAACAGTGGAATCTGCTAACTAATTAATACTGTTAGAAATTAATCTCCCCAGCTGGTGGAGAAAAAGTTATGCATGTTCTGGTTCCACTTCAGACTTTGGAGGTGATTGGGTGGGAAAGGAACGGACTGATGTTTGTTTAATATAGCCAGTCATGGAATAAGGACCCAAAAACAAACTAGACAGTTGTCATGAAGTCCAGATGACATTTAAGTTCAAAAACCTAAAAAACCAGAGGAGCTGACAGGTTACCCTCTCCAGAGCCCATTTCAGGTAATTTGTCTTTTTTTCTCCAGCTACATTCTTGGAATATCCTTACGTTATCCTTATTCACCCAAAGCCAGAGCAACACAGACCCTCAGCCTGAACTGAATGAAAATTACTGGCTTTAAAAAGTCAGAAACTGCTTGGTTAAGGTTGTTGAATCAAAATATCTTGGAGCGGTTTGGGTTGGAAGGGACCTTAAAGATCACCTGGTTCCTACACCCTGACATGGCAGGGACACCTTCCACTGTCCCAGGGTGCTCCAAGCCCTGTCCAACCTGGCCTTGGACATTTCCAGGGACCCAGGGGCAGCCACAACTTCTCTGGGCACCCAGTGCTAGGGCCTCATCATCCTCACAAAAAGTATTTGTTCCTAATATCTAATATCTAATCTTAACCGAATCTCTTTCAGTTTAAAGCCATGTACCCTTTTCAGCATGCCTCGAGTAAATAGCTTCATGCAAAAATAAAACAATTGCAAGCAGATGACACAAATTTGGCTATCAGATTTACAATATCAGTGACATGGTTTGTAATTTGAACCTCATTCTAAAAACATGTGGTTTATATCAAGCATAAATGTGATTTTAACATAATTAATCTGAAGCTTGATGGGATATAAATGCAATGTCAACATTTTCTGGAACAGGGTTTTAGGAAGAGTGAGTTTCTTTCTTCTGGCTTTCACTGAATGACTGAGAACTTGAAAAGAAAAATACCTCTTTTTCTTTCATAAAATTGTATCGGTGAGCTCTGTCAGTTTTAGTGCTCCTATCTTGATCTCTGGCAGCTGAGAGCACTGCATATAAAGTTATTCTTTTGTTATCATTGCTTTTCAAGTTGAGAAAGAAACCTCAGGTATTTTTCTATTACTCACAGAAGTAGATCTTCATTTTTTATTGCCAAGATTATCATTCACTTTTCATTTCTTCAAGTTTGAAAAAGCACAAGATTTGATTCAGACATTCACTTTGGAGCAGCCAATTATAGGTGTCATTTTTACAGTCTGAATTCTCTCTTCCACTGTAAGTTTATTTTTATACATCATAAACTCTTTTCCTATAGCACTGAATTTTGCTAAAGGAACTTCAGGGAAAGCATATATCCAGGTGCAGCTGTCAACTCAGATACTGTGCACTGATATGTTACTTTGATTTAAGGAGAGTTAACAGTGCAATAGTGTGAAGTCAAAACCCTCCTATCCTTATGTTGCCTTTTCTTTAAGCAAAATGGGTAATATTGACAGCATATTTAATCTAAAACATTTCTGAGCATCCTTTAGTTAAAAATAATTTGAAAAAATTTTGGTAAATACATAGGATCAATGAAAAAACCCAAAGGATATATTTGTTACCTCACTAATACAAAAGCTTTTTGTTAGTGCTTTCCCATTAATGAAAAATTACAAACAGGCAGTTCAAAATCATTCCTCACTTTTCAAATATCTTTTTGACATTATGACCTATGTCCACATTTCTGATAGAAGGAGTGTGAAGTGAATTAGCTAATAAAATTATAGTAATTTATTGCATCATATTGTAATATTAATAAAGGGCCTACATACAGTTATACTAATAAACTTAAATTCCAGTAAAGTTGTGTCATTAAGGAGAATGTATGACATTATGTAATGAGTCTTCTCCTGTTACAAAACTTATAAGAATTATATCAAAATGAAAGCTCCAATTTAATGAATGCTTAAGCAAAGCATTTATCTTTCCGATAAAAACCCTAATTACTCAACAGGAAGCTAAAACTGATAAAGAATCTGTTTCAAGTTTAATATCAGAAGACTAAGGAGAGTCAGGGTTAATATTTTTGTTCGTGCACTGATTTCAGAAAACCAGAGACCATTTATCCTCCAGTAATTGCTGGTTCTGTTGATGTTGATCAGACAAAGAGCAGTTTGCTCCAGCAGCTCCAGCCACACTTGGGTTCTGAATAAAACCAGGAGAGGAGACCTCACTGTCCCTTTGTGCAAACTGTTCCATTGCGCAACCACTCTCTCAGCAAAAAAGTGTTTTTGCACATGAACATTTCACATTGTCACCTCACAGGGTTTGGGAAATTCCTGAGAGAATTCAAGGATATTGTGCTTGTGCTGGTGAAGAGCTCCTTGACTCTCAGGAAGATGTGGTAGTCATGACCAGGTAGCCTTCTGTCTTTAACAAGGGATTTCAGAAAGAGTTTTTATCTTTAAAATAAAGAAAAAGCAAATAAATCCTAAAACATAATGTCTGAGTCTGAGTCTCATAAAGACAAAAATACTTTGGATGCTTATTCAGACAGTTGCAAGATAAGAAAGAAAGCTAGAGAGGCCAATGTCAAATGTGTCTTTGGTGTCTTTTCATATAATTACAAGAGAAAAACAGGACACTTACATGCCTCCTTCAGAAAGAGAAATAAGCAGGAAAGCAAATTATTCTTGGGGATGTGTACAGACACACACAAAATACATGTACACATATATTGTAGCTATAGACAAATACAAACAGGTTCAATATTTCAAAGTTGCTAACACCATGCTGGCAGGAACTTCATAGAATCAGGGGATGGATGTGCACTCTTTGAAAACAAGTTTTAACTAATTTTCCAGAGCAACGAGATACCAAATCCATGTGCAGTTTCAGTGTTCATTGTTTTAATGAAAATAGTCAAACTCAAACAAGAAAATAATGTGATTTAGAAGAGGATTGCAGAACAGGGGTATTTTTAATTCATTCACTAAGTATAAAATTATGTCAATGAGAAAGTAAGTAATAATAATAATAGTTATTACAATAATAAATTAAATGCATTGTGTATCAGTTGGCTGCTCATTTTTAAATTATTAAACCCAAGTCTGTTTAATTTGCAATAAGCAACTGTAAGGACAGGTCACATTTTCAGCTGTTGTGAGGGTGGCTGGTTCATTTCTTCTTCTTAAGAGACCTAATTTCTCATGAAGCCTACATTTATTTAGGGTTAATGGCCTTCCCTCATTTCATTATGCTTTTATGAAGTGCAAAATATTTCAAGGTAAGTAGGCTAAGAATTATTCAGAGATGTTGTGAGCCGAAGATTGTTTCCTCATCTCTTTACTTGCCACTGCTCTGCAGCAAATAAAATGACATCTCTGCATTTTCAGCACTTTTCATATTGATCTTGTGTTTAAAGCAAAGGTTGCTCACACAAGTCTATGGTCACCAATCTGGGATTCACTGCCTGATGCCAAGTTGGGTTTCCCATCAATTTTTTACTTTTCCTTAAAGAAAGAGCTCTTCAGAAAGGAGCTGCATATAAAATCCAACTTTCTACTCCAGCTCCTCAAAAGACATCAGAAGAAATTTTCCTCTGGATTAAACTTACTTTTCATAATAAATGTGTTCTATTATTTTCTTATTTAGGATTACATCAGGTAATTCTGTTATGTTTTTTTTAAACTGGACTGGAAAGTTTTCACTGTGAGTGAAATACTCACATAGCCATAATTCAAATGCATGAGCACAGAAATGGTCTCATATAAAAATGACAATTTTACTTGTGCTCTTTCAAGGCCACAGATTTATAGTGAATACTAGCTGACAAAAAAAAAAGTAATTGATAGACAATTTCCCATTAATTTAATAAACAGAATAAAACAAACTAAATTTCAAGATTAATAGTAAAAACTGACATGAGCTGTGAAGTCTGTGGTAATATTTTTATCTGATTTTATTTGCACTAAACCACTATAGAAGCTTTGCAGGAGGTTTGCAGCTAAGGTTGGTTTCCCATAAACTTAGAGCAGTACATTTGCCAATTTGCCAGTATTGTTGGCTGAGGTAAAAACAGCAGCAGAGTTTTAGCTGTCAAGTTCAATTCTCTTCTTTTTCTGACCCAAATTATTTGGTAGATTTTTGGCCAACTGAAAAAAACCCCACTGTTTGTTTTGGTAAGTAGACTATGAACAATTATTTTCAAATCATCAATTTTTGTTCTAGGTAAGCACTGCAGTGCCTCTGAGCAAGCGTTGTGTAAATGTTAACTGTGTTTACCATTAGCACTGTATTTCTAATCACACTTGATAACACTTAATCTTGCAAAGAATTTTGTTAATATTTCAGGCGAAGAATAAAGGGCTGCTCCTTCTCTGGGCATTTAGATAATACTGCTGTCACAAACTCATGTGTGCAAAATGGTGAATTTTTTTTCCACTGTGTCATGCTCAAAGGTCAGAGAACTCTTTTGCCATATAATAATTTCAGAATATCAACTTTGCTTTGTAAAGCAAATTTCTAGCTTCCAGATACCAGAGATAAGACTATGAACTTAAACTTCAAGATTGTAAAAGATAAATACGAAAACCCCAAAAACCTCAAAATTATTTTTATCTTCTCTCATGGGTCTGACTCATATTTGAAGACTGGTACTACTGAGATGACTTGAAGGATTAAAGAAAAAAAGACAATATCTGGTCTGGCTTTGGCAAGAAAAGAACTCTGCAATTCCACTCAGTAATTCCTGTGCTTCACTATGGCTCTAAAAACCTTGAATTCCTGTCTTCCACGTAGAAGAAAACCCCTGCCTTTTTAAAACTATTTATAACTAAAACCCAAACACACCCACTGTGGCAAGGCAGGTGAGGAGGGAGGGGATAACACAAACTCATCTGTGATAGAAACACTTTGAAATGGAAGTGAGTGCCACCAGAAAACATGGTTTTTCTTTCCACAGGTTTGGAATGCTGAGTTCAAATCACAGGTCTGTTGTTGTCACTTTGGAATCTCTGGAAGCAGGAGTCATTTGATGAGAATAACTGGAAAAACAAAAGCCTGAAGCTCAACATCCACATCCAGACTGGTGTGGGCTCAGTATGGACAGGCACATGTGAAGAGCTGAAATGGGGCTGAAGAAATACCCATTATAAGCCTTATATGAGAAAAATCCTATTAAAGATTTTGTTTTTTTCATCACAGCTCATTGACCCTGAAGTAATTAGCATTAAATACCACTTAGGGAAATTGCTAATCTGTAATATCTGACACAGTGTAAGAAGGAAAGAGGAACTCGCACTGACTCACACAGCTTTGAACTTTCCTTTCTAAATACCACACAGCTTTCCAATCTATCAGCAAGTAACCCAAGAGGTGACCCCCAGCCCTCAGAATAATGGAATGAGGGATGAAGCTCCTGCTTATTCTGGAAAAAGGCCCTATAAAAAGCTATCACTGTGCATAACCATTCCTCTTATTCCAGCCTGGCTGAATGGCACTGCTCCCCTTCTTTTTCAGTTTAAGTCATGGCTTTAAAGAATTCCAAATCACAACTTGCTGGTCATGTAAGGTATTGTGAATGTTCCTAAGACACTAAAAACTCACTCTTGCCTCTGTGTAAGCATGGCAATTCTTCTGCCTGGCGACACTTTTGTCAATATTGCATCACCCAGGAAATCCCATTTTATCCTAGAATCACTGAAGTTAAGATCTACTAGAGAGCAGTTCCTACCTATTATCACAAATAGGTTTCAACAAACCCCTTTGCAGCATTCCTTAGCAACAACAGAAACCAAAACCGGTTTACACTTTTTCTTATTTTTCTCTTTGTGCCAGAGGGCACAACAAAAAAGCCTCCAGTCTATAAAACAGACAACAATGGCAAAATAGACAGTTCTTTAAAACAATAAAAAATTGATTTCTGCTGGAAAACGCTCACATGATCTACAGCAGCATTGTGTGACTTTATACTCAGAGAACTTTAGGCAGCTTCTTTTTGATTTTTTTTAATACAATAATGGCTTGCAATCAGGTTTCTAAAATACATCTGTGAACGCTGCACCAATTTCTTGAAATCAGAGCTTTTTTTGAGCTTTGGAGGTGGCTCTGTAGGGTGGGGGATTTTGAGGGTTCTTACCTCATTTTAGTGGTATCATTGTGAGCCAAAGTAACTCTTTAGAAGTCAATGGAATAATCTAACAAAAACCCATATACACACATGGAATAAAAGGCTCAGAGTCACTGGAATAAGTCTGTGGTTTTTTGCCTTCAACAACTGTGTAATGAAAACGTTCTTTGCTGTGAGATGGAATCTTTTAGAGCTTTTCTGTATCAGATCCTGTATAATAACAAAAGAGAGCTTTTACATTTCATTCCTCGCTCTGTGTGAATTTTTGGATGTTACAACTTCTTTGTGAAATGTGAGGACAATTCAGACATAGGACCAGTCAAAGCTTTTTTGTACTCTCAGATCTTTCTGTACCAGAGATCTTTGTTACAAGCAGGCAGGCTGGGCATTTTCCTGAGATTATTTTTTGTGTGTGATACAATGATCTGTGTTTCTGCCTATATTCTACTATTTGTAATTTATTCACCTCTCATGCTGACACTAAACAAAATTTGCTGATATTATCACCTTTTTTTCACACACTGATTATTTTTTAGAAAAGTTTAGCTACTTTAGACTGTTCTGCTATAATGTATCATAATTCACAGGTTACATTAAAATCCTGAAGCCTGATACATTCAGGGAATATTTTTAATGGAAGACTGGGGGCAGAAAGTAGGTGGCTGAAAATCCCTTTCTGCACTGGTAGATGATGTTGTTTGCTATTGTGATATTTACCACATTGCAAAATACTTCCCCATGTCCACCTCCTCCAACTGTGCTTTGTCTTTTATTTCTAATTTATGCTCAGTAGATACAGATACATAACAGAGAAATTATATCTTTGTAATGCCACTTAAACCATGGATGCTTAAACTTAAATGAGAGCTTCTACAGATATTTTGAAAGGATAAGTTAACCAAGTTGCTCACTTTGGCTCTTTTGACCAACCAAAAAAAAAAAAAAAAAAAAAAAAAAGAAAGGACCTTTTAAAATATCTTTGGATCACAAATCTTTGACACTATCTTCCCTCCAAGGTTTTTTGTGTGTTTGTTTCATTTTATGTGGCTTTTCCTATACTGAGTTGTTGGAGGGAGAATCCTATCTCTAATTTATCCCCACTGTGAGTTAATGATGATCAGTTATTAGGTAAAAAATGGGAAGTCAAAAGAGGCAATTCATTTGGTTTAGACAAAAAACAGATGGATTGCCTTACTTAAACTTATGGTCTTTTCTAAAGAAAAAAGAAAAAAAGAAAAAGGGAAAAGGAAAAAAAAAAAGAAAAGGAAAAACAAGCACTTTAAAAGAATTGTGGTTATACAGGTTTTTGTGGTAGTATTTGCCCAGTTTTCCACTGAATCCCTACTTATCACTAGTTTCAAATAGCATCAAAAGTAAGACGAGGCAGTTTCTTAACATTGTTAATATCTTTTAACATCTCCAGTTAATAGCTCAGTGCAGTAAATCTGATTTGTGGATGTGATCTGACACTCTCAGACACAAACACAGTCCACACACAAAACAAGAAATTCATTGGCTTTTGGTCTTTTTTTGCAAGTTGCAGTCAAAACAACTTCTGTCATCTGAAACCTCACTGACCTAAAGATGTACTCAGGTCTTATAAATTTACAAAGACTCCCTCCCAAAACATTCCTCCCATCTCCCAGCTTTTGAAAAGCTTGTGGTTTAAATAGTTAAATATTACCTAAACCTGTTATATGAAAAATATTGCTTTATTTGGATATAGCATATTTGAAATATGTCTGTGAATGCTCTGAAACAGTGAAAACACCAAATTTCAGTTTAGAAAGATAAATATTTGGCTCCTTTTTTGTTGTTTTTTTGGGGGGTATTTTTTGTAGTTGCATTAATCTTATTGTGGAATGGGCTAGACTTAATTTTTCTCAAAAATACTGGAAAAATTGGCTTCTGGCCTCTTTATAAAAGTCTGCTGATTTTTTTTGTTAGGAAAGGCTGTAGTCTTCATTGCAGAGCTTTGCTGGGGCTGAGGAAAATCCAGATTAATCTGACAGGGTTTTCTGGTTGGTTTTGTTGTTGTTGTTGGTTGGTTGGTTGGTTGTTTTGAGGGGTTTTTTCTGATAAGAAAAATGAAGTAATATAACTCTCCTCTGGTCTTCTGGAACTGTGGAGGCTCTACTGCCCATTTCAAAAGGGCTTTCCAGCACTAAAATTTTCTGCTCTAAAATTACCTAGTGTTCCATTTCTTGCTATTGTCAGGAAAAAAATAGTGGCCTTTCCATTCACATTTTTATGCTTATCTTGAGGCTACACAATACTGACTCTTTTTTTGGCCAGACCTAAAATCTACAGCCAGCCTTAATGAGGCCTGTTTATATTCAAGAGAATCTGACTCGTTCCAGCCATACATCTTTGAGTTCTGCAATTTGTTGACATGTAATTTGTCAACACATGATTTGTCATGGGCTCAGGGGATGTCCTGGGAGAAATATGAGGGCTGGAACCCATAATAGGCTGTGTCAAAACTTTGCTCTGTGCCCTCCTGCAGTCCAAGTGCAATTCAGAGGCTCAGCTCACCTGTTTTTGGCCACACATCCACCCCTGCACATGCAAAAATAGAGGTGTGATAGCCCTTTCTCCCTTCCTTGTGTATATTTTGTTATTGTATTTATTTGGGTCTGTCTGATATTGCATAAATGTGGGATTCCCAGCACCTGAAGGGGTATCAAATTTGCTCATTACCTGTGTTCCTTTCATCCTGGCATATTAAAACAGCAATTTTAATATGCCATTTGTTGTTACGTGTTTCTTACTGAGATATGAAAGGCTTCTCTGTACCTCTCACTCCCCATTTCTCATTGCAGAACAGAAGCCAAATTTAAGGTGAAGCTTTAGGGAAAGGAGTTTGCTTTTTTCCTCCCATCCATCCTCCTCACCGGAGTAAGAAACCCACTGTCAGCAGTTAAATTTTTATGCTAAAAGTCTTTGCCCTGCATGCAGCAAAACAGCTGCACGTGGACAACTGCTCTCATTTCCTTCTGTCTTAATTCACCTTTCAAAATTCTGGGGGGTTTTCTTCTGCAGTTTCTGTGCAACACCTTCAAGCTGAGTTTTTACCAAATCATTCCCTCTGTTCTCTTCAAGAAGGATGAGGTTAGTGGCAGCACCAATCTTCCTACACATTATGGCATTGGGCTAATCAAGCTTCACAGCCTGGTCATCTCATTGACTTGAATGTCCATGACACAGTTGTTGCCTGAGTGCTGCACTGAAGTCCTTAAAAGGCTTTACAAAAGTCATGTGAGTGTTGAATGATCCATTTTCAAAACATTTTAGCAAGCAATTTAGATACTGATTTACACCACTACTCTGGTACTGTATCTCAACAAAACTACAACTTTGTGGGGCCCAAATGATGTAATTTTTGATATTGAGGAAGCTTTATGGTAATGGCATTCCAAAATGTCTTAAATTAGGCAGCTACAAATCATTGGTTACTCTGAACATTTGAATTTAAGTGATTTCATTAAGCCTAATATAAAAAGAGCCTGCCAAATTAATCTCCTCTTGGATGCCAAAATTGAATGTTTTAGAAATAATATTTTTAAATACAGATGATTATACTTAAAACAATTAAAGCAATCTCACGGTTCATTCATTTTAAAGACCTTTAAATCATTCCAGTCTTGAATCTAATTTTAAACTTGCAAGCATTACTGAAGTGACTTGAAGTGTTTAATGCAATACATATGGGATGGTAATGTTGATAACCTCCCCTGGGCTAGGCTGAAAACAAATGGGATTTTGCAAGCTGTGCCTGGAAGAACAGTTCTTTCCCTAATTGAAAATCAGACAAGTTTCAGTGGACTGTTGTTATTTTTGTTAAATTCATTATGAGCTTCCTAACCAAATCTGCCTTACTCTGCTACCACATTTTCCTTTCAGTAGTCAGTTAATACACACTGACATTCATCCAGTGATTGTAAGAACTTCAAAGGGAATGCCATAAGCCAAGGAATAACCAACCTTTAAGAGGTTGTGTATGCACATCCACATTCCCAAAACTTCGCAAAAACCTTTTAAAAACATCCCACAGCAATAATACTGTATTTTTTTCAAGTTTGCTGTTAATTTTCAATTACTAATTCATCTTTAATCCCTGTAATTAGAAAGAATGAGTATTTGATAACAAGAAATTCTTCAGCCCTGAAACATTGTTAAGTTGAAGCCTGACAACCACCCATTACAAAGTTTGTGTTTGTTTGTGGTTTGAGATTTCCTGTTCATGTGACCATAATGTGCACATTTTGCACAGGTACACATTTCCACCTCCCTGTCCCTACTTTGAAGTACCTGTGTTCCCAGCTGTAAAGGCAATAATAGAAAATAACTTTCTTTTAAAATAACCCTTTATGTTCATTCCATGCAATAAATTCCTTGAGTAGCTTTTCACTCTTTCTGTGGTTATGGATCAGGGCTGCTTGACAAATTATTCCTTGCTGCAAAGGAAAAAAAAAAAAAAAAAAAAAAAAGGCAGGAAAGAGTTTGAACTAGGCAAGAGAACTTACATAGGTCCTGTTCTCAGTGACATCAGCAAACTAGGCATAAAAATGGGCATGGGGAGAGATAACAGCCTGCCTGACACTTCCCTCTGTCCCATCCTCCTTGTTCCTTCTGGAACACTCTGAGCTGGTGGAGGGGACAATCTTATTTCAAACCTCATGTTCTGTTTTGCTTTTGCAGCTGACTGAATTACTGCAAAGATGGCAGATGATGCAGGGATATTGCACCCACATCCCATTTCCACAGAGCCAGAGTCTAGAATTGCTATCTTCTGCAGTTATTTGCAAAATAAAGCAGCTCACAATGCTCTCCCTATATCTGCCCCTGCACTGGAGGTCACTCCACCTTCACTTTGTGCCATCCCCAGTTTTTTAGCCTGAAAAGTTGTAAGAAATGGAAAGAACTGGG
Source organism: Anomalospiza imberbis (assembly GCF_031753505.1). Lineage (NCBI taxonomy): Eukaryota > Metazoa > Chordata > Aves > Passeriformes > Viduidae > Anomalospiza > Anomalospiza imberbis. Next base: position 33,587,336 of record NC_089682.1, read on the forward strand.
TTATCAAAAGAGCTTTAGGCAAAACCTTCTAATGGTGTTGATTTCCTTTCTAAATGTTTGTGTTATGCTTCTGCATACAATGTTTAGGCCTAATATTACTTTTGAAACAGCACTATTTTATACAACTCAATTAACAAAATGTGTTTTTCTCCCTTAACCTCTAAATCATTACAACATACCTAGAATCTGAACATTTACCTGTAATTATGAAAATTACCAATTGCCCAGCATTGTAAAATACATTGCTTCTGATCCTGACCTAATATCTAACCCAGACTTATCTTCAGTCTTGTCATGCTTCATGTGGGTGTGAATTGCTTCTATTTCACTTGCAGCCTTCAATTTAATATAACAGTAACATCTAGAAATAATCCCTACTATTTATCTGACTGTGGATTGTAGATAAATCTCCTATGACTGTATTAGTAGGTATAGTATTTTAATTTTTGTGAAAAATAATTTCTTGTTGTCACAGTGTGGCTAAAAAATTATTTTCTAATCTCTCCTCTCTCCAGCAGCATGCCAGGGTTGTTTGGGATTTAAAACTTAACTCTTTTATTATTGCTTTTCCTTTTATTACAGCTTTGAAGAGAGATTTGGGTGAGGCCATAGAATTATAAAACTTTGCTAGGAAACTTATGACTGAGAGGAAGCATTATGAAATAAAACTGATGGAGTGGAGTTTGCTGTTTAGTTTTGTAATTCCTAATGAGGAAAACAACTGCACTCCTGCTGTAAGAGGATAAGATTCAGTCTCTGCTGCCTCTTTCTGACAACAAAGGGAGCCCAGGGGATGCAGAGCTTAAGCAGGAGTCACATTATAACTGTTTTTAAGTGCTGGTGAGACCATTAGTATCGCTGATTTACCTGAACTCCTTATTTTACTTTCAGAGTTGACTCCTCTGTGATGGCTGGGGTTTGAAAATGTATATTAATTGGCTAAAACCTTTTCTTTTCAGCTAAAAGTCTTGGTTAGCAAACAGACACTGGCTACCCCATGGCTACTATTACAAAAGGAATTGTCCAGCTAAATGACAGTTTTCATGTTCTCAAGGATTTCATCCCAGCATTGAGTCTACCTGATATAAATATTATCTTGACAGAAGAGTTCTATTCTGTCAAAGGCTCAAAGATTTATTTATTTATTTTCCCTCTCCTCTCCCCCTCATTTTCAGCCATTCCTGGTCTTTGGGAGCTGCTCACTTGCTTCAGTCCTTGTTTCCTCTGGGCTCCTCTCTGTGCCTGCCCATTGCTAGTGCTCTGTGCAGGTCATTGTGCAGTCCAGGTTCAGCCACTCTAATGTGATTTTCCCATGCTGCATCAGAAATTGGAATCTGGGCAGAAAACATTCCCAGGACTCATCATCTCCATTATACACTTTGACCAGTTAGTGATGCCTCCCAAGGTTTTTCAGCAGTGTGGTGTGTAAATGACCAAAACATCAAACACATCTAACTCTATAATCCAAATTTATTTACCACTATTACTGTGCTAACCTAGACAAGCCTGCTTTGTACTGCTAGGTTCTGTCTCATTTTCACTACTTTTCTTTGCAGTTTCTTCTGGAAACAAAACTCTTTACAAAATTATCCAATTATGCTAAACCATCTTTTTGATACCAAGCTTTCCCAGTTTTCTTAAATATGTTTTATTAAAAATCTATTACTTAGTGATGGGAATGAAAGTGTTTGTTAACTTGTCATTTGAAAATGTAAAAATTTACTTTTTTTTTTTTTTGTTACAGGCTTAAAATAACAGTCAAGTTTTTTCCGGTCTTACAGTACAATTCATTATTGTTTATATTTTACTAGAGGTGAACTGCTAACCCCTTACAATAAAATTACAAAGAAATGTTTGAAGGAAAAGTCAACCCCTGCCCACAGGCATATGTCTTCCCACTGATGCAAATCTGTCACCTACATTAATTCTGCAGAATTTGTTCCAACAAACCCCTCCTTCCTTGTCCTGTGCAACATCTCAAACTCTGCAGAGAAGGAACATGTCAATAATCAATTTAATCCAGTTCATGGCACTACGAGTTGTTCACAACAGAAATGAGGAATCTGTGCTTTGCAAAACTCCGTGCTCTTAAGAAAATCCACTCTGATGAACGCTGGTGGAAAAATGGCATTCTGTGAGTTTGCTTTGAGTGAGCCTATATAAAGCACACTGGTTATGAATTATTAATGCAATAAGCCAGAAGGCTTAGGAAGAAAAGCCCTCTAGGAGAAGGGAAAGGTAGCGTGGGAAGGCTTCATTTACATCAATTATTATTCAGCACCAGCACATCTTTCAATCAGCATTTTGCTGTGGCAAGGCTGAATTCTGAGCCTGGGAGTGAAGTCTGTGAGCTTCAGGAGGAGGAAAAGGCTGGGGAAGACGTAGCCTGGGGAAAGTCATTGCCCTGGGCAAACTCTCAGGTAGGGCAATCAAAGGCAATAATCGCATCTTCTGATGGCTCCTGGCAGCACCTCTCCTTTGCTCAGAGGTGTCAAACCCTCCACAAAGCTCGGGCTGCAAGACCAGATCAGCAGTGGCAGCTTTGGATATAACCTAGGAGCAGAGATTTGTCTGAAGCTGAGCAGGGAGAAAGTGCAAAGCCAGCCCTGGGATGATCCTGACTGCTTGAATTTATGGGAGGCGATTTAGAAAATAAAGGTGAGGACCTCGTGGATGAGGAGCTGTATTTCAGAAGGGCAAACAATTGGTAATTGGAGTGATGTAGCACCAGCCCTAACTCTGTGAAACACTTTGAACTATAGTTATCTTCACTCAAATAAAAATACACTTTTTTTTCACTAGCATGAGCTCAGTTGCAGCAACCCGTATTAGAATTACTGCCAGGTGTGAGGGAGACGTAAGGGCACACAGAGGATTCAAAACAAGGAATTAACTTTCTAACTCGCAAATGGAGCTGTAGTTTTATCTTTATCTCATACTGTGTCTTCTTGGCTCTGTTTTTGAAGGCAGCCCATCATACTGACATCTGACAGCAGCAGAAAAGATGCAATAACCTGCATTTATTAATGCATTTCCAGACATTTTATGGAGGGAAGATATTAGTTCAGTTTGTTTTGCTAGGTGTTAGCAACACACTTGTAGACTTTAATTCCTCTTACTTTTTTGCCTGTGACAAAATTCACAGCTAGCAAACAAGAATTGCAGACCTCAAAGGAAACTAATCATTTGTGAAATAGTCTAGCTGGAAAATAACCTAGACTCCTCTATTTCTAGCAGAAGGGAATGCAGAGTCACGGGTTTGTTTTTTTTTTTAAGAAAGTCAAAATTACTTTGCATAAAAACCAAGAGATTATTTTAAAATTTTCCAGTGCTTTCTGTTTCCAGTATGTAAATCTGAGTATTTGCAGAATTCATTATACTTCCCTAAAGGTTCTGGAAATGTTAAACTAGCATTATTCAATTATGTAAAGCAGCAGGAAAGCCTTTCTTCTTTGTGTCTTGATATACATAATAGCATAAGTCAATATTCATGCTAATATTAATTGAAAAATGAATGCCATTTTATTATTGTTGTCAGAAATAATAAATATAAAACCCTGGTTAAGTAGATAGACAACACTCCAGTTTCCCCACTTCATAAGATTATTTTCAGTGTTTGTTTATACTGCAATTAATCATGGGTCAAAAATCAACTGTGCTAGGGAACCTTATTTAAGAGCTGGGCTAATATTTGGCCTCCTTTTATCCCATAAGGAAAGTTCAGTGGGTTCCTCTTCATGTGAAAACTTCCAAATACATTTTAAAGAACTCCTCCTTCCCATGCCTCAGTGGCTTTTACTCCAGACATCCTAACTGTCACTAAAATATACGGACATAACAAATATATTTCCTAGATTTTTGAGGGTTTGTCTTGTCTGATATTTCTGTTTCAAATGAACACACTCAGATCATTCAGACTCTTGCCCAAAAGTAATTATAAATACATGCATAAATCTGAGAACACCAAAGGAACATCACAGATAAAATTTGGGCTCTTGAAGCCTAAGCTAGCTTCTCACTCATTAAAATTAGTTTTAACTATGCAAGTTAGAGAAGCAATAAATAATTAATAGACATATCCACAGCTCTCTCGGAGATGATTTTAAGCACAATCATGTTCTGTTTAATCCTCAAATTATAAAATGTAAGCTAGGGATTGGTGACTCTTCACTAGGGAGATGAGGGCTTGCCTTGCCATTACCCTTACAGAATTTCACTGACCTGTGTGATGTTCCTGATTTTCATTATTAAAAGCAAGCTGAAGGCCAAAGAATGAGGTGAAAGTCACACCTTGAAAAAGAGTGTTAAATGGTGACATCTTTCTTCTTGATATTTATCTTAATCTTTAGTCTTCCCTCTTTTTTTTATAAAAAAACTCAGAAAGGTTGTTAAAAAACTCCATATATTAAATAAAACCAGGTTTATTTCCCATCACTGCAGTTTTGTGGTTACAACAAAGGATTGTTCAGAAGGCTGTTCCCTCAAAAGAAAACATCATTAAATTCCTCGGTGCGCAAAAGCAGGCTCCTTTTTCTTTTCTTTAGTTTTGCAGTGAGTGCATAATGCTAATTTTTTCCAGTATCTTCGTGATTTCAAACTGAAGCATGACAGACACCTTTAATACCTCTCATAAGAATGGCCAAAATAGATATGGTGGAATATTTTTCAGAAAATGAAGTCAGATATTGTAAAAAATTGTGCTAAATAACTGAGTAACTGTTCATATAACAGCTTTGATAGGTAATTCAGTCTGAATCACACAAGGAAAGATTACATAAGTGAGCATGGTGAGATTTGGGCAATTTTCCCTCTCTTAAGGTCCAATGCTGAGGTGCTGTGTGCTCTTGAAAAGCTCTTTCCAGTACTGGTTCCTTAGCTTTGTTTGCACTTTCTGATCACCCTTTTTGTGTAAAGCATATCCTCCAGCACTTGGTGCTGGTGCCTGGTCTCTAAGAACCATGAAATATTACTTAAGTACCATGGATTTGGGTTTGGTCTTTGTTTGAGTTTTTTTTCCCCCCATAGTCATTGCACTGGAGATGACAAAAATCCTCCAGGGCACTAGAACATTAAATTTTAAGTTATTTTTTGACAAAGGAGGAACATCCAGGGACTAAAACTGAGTTACCCATGCAGTGGGATGGAGTGCAGAAGTCTCAGTGCTCGGGGATTTCAAATGCGACCCAGCCAATTCTTCTCTTCTGCCTTTGTGGCACCTTTATCCCTCATTAGGCGAAAGTAGGAAATTCTGGCAGAAGAAATCCTCTGATTTTCCTCTCTTTTGCCTGAGTCACAACTGCAGAGAAGGTGTCCAGAGTTTGCAAAGGTCTGTAGTTCTAGATTATTTTGAAGCTCTGTTGTAAATAACCTAAGCATTATTCAGGCCTCATGTTTGGATGTATCTGCCTAACTCCAGTTGAGTTCTAACAGCAAAAAACCACACGGGTCCTTTTAATTGAGATGCAAACCTTCCAAAACATTTTAGTCCAAGGTAGCCAAGATTTAAGTGCTTCACTACTGAGGCTGCATAAACTCCAGGAAGCTGTTATCCATTAATGGGGATGAGGAAATTTACCCTCTGTAATTAACAAGTCTCACTGAATACTGTATTCTTCATCACCATGGATTGTGAGAGAACATTGCACAAAAGCAAATGTCAGCTCTTTGTGACTCAGAACTAATTAATATTTCTAAAGCCTTTAATATATCACTGTGTTAAAAAATAGGAATCTTATCTTTCTTGGTAGTACCTTAGAAGGAAAGTAAACTGAGTAAGAAATCCACATGGCTTTATTAATTAGTCAGTAGAAGAATTAAACCTTATTTTCCTGTATCCTTTCACTGCATCATAAAATGGCAGGACCTAAATCTATATATAGCAGTTGGAGATTTGCCTCTTTTTATTCTCTTCTCTCAATAAAATTAAGAAAAACAGTCTCATGTAGATTTCCTTAATGTCATTTTATGTACTCATTCTTTTTGATGGCTACATTACAATTCTTGACTTTACACAAAGTCTATAAGTTCATTCCTAGCTTCTCTTTTTGTGCTGAACAAAGAGATTCCTCTAAACTGAAATTCAAAAAAAAAAAGTTCTGGGAATAATTAAGAGGCTGAATGAGCAGCCCTGTTTTCAATGGGAAAGCAAAATAAAGCAAGATTTTTGAAAGTCTCATAATGGCAGCAACAACTCCCTACATGGCCTCAAGTCGTGTTGTCAGGCATGCAGAGCCTCTCCCCAACAGGCTAATGAGAAAATTAATTTCTGTCTAAGATTCTGATATAGCCTTCACATTATTTCAAGCATTTTACATTGAATAGTCACAAACCAAAGTATTTTAGGATACAAGGATCTTGCAGAAATCTCACAACAGCTTGGATTGCAGGAGGAGCACAGCTGCATTCCAGTGGGAAGGACTAGCTTTGAGCAACAGGAACAAAAGCCACTGCACTATCTAATCTGGAAATAAAAGTGTGGGTATGCATCAGATTAAAACAGAGGTTTTATAAATTATTTATTTTTCTATGATTATTTATATTGAGGTACAATGAAATTTGACTGATGTGTACAGGGAAGCTGAATTGACTGCAGTTTCCAGAAGGCGTTTATTAGAGTGTAAAGGAAACATATTTTGGTATGGAAAAGGGACTTCAGCTTCATGGGGAAAACAAGGTCACAGGCATTTCAAACAAATGTTTTCAGCTTGGTATCTGAACTTCCAAAAGCAGACAGTCAAAGCAGGTCAATAGGCAGCAAAAGGTGGCAGAACAGAACTATTGTGAGGATTGAGCAGTTAATCACCTCCCACAAGAGGTGGATAAACTTAGAAGTCAATATAGATAAGCAAGAAATTCTTCTGGGAAACAAAGATGAGGTAACTTGTGGAATGGGCACTTTAAACTGAATTAGCCTCCCTCTAGACTTTATCTAGAGTCAATCAAGTACAGTGTGTGAGTCAAACCCCTACATATCAGCTCAAGATTTGATTAACTGAGAGTAAGCCTTCCTAATGCTCATGCCAAGGGAGTTACAAGGGTAGGAGTAAAGCTCCAGAAGCCTCTGCAGAAGTCTATTACAAAATGTGGATTAAATAAGTCGAACCCCACTCTGACCTTCCTGCGTTCTTTGCACATCTCAACCTCTAAGTTAATATTTGTTTGCATTCATTTTTTACACACAACTGGTCAGTGAGGGAGGGGCCTGTGCACATTGATTTTTGTGCTGCTCACCCTGGCCTTGGGGCCACCAGGGATTCTGAAAGGGTGGGCAAAGCCCTTCCACATCACAGAGCTGCAAAGGCTATCTCTGAAGGAGATGAGTCCTCTCAGTGTTTAAAATCCATGGATTGTTCCTGCCTCATGCTTTTTCAGCAAATCAGCACAAGTTCCAGGAGGAGACAGGGTTTATTGAAGGGTCTAATTGCAGGAGTAGAGGGAACAACCACAGCCAAAAGTGTTTTACCTGAACAGGACTGAGGAGGATCAAGAGACTTGTGGGAAATGAAGCCTTGATTTACATGGTAAGGGATATAGCAGGGGAAATCTTGCATTCTTTAACAAGAGGAAACTACTAGATTAAGAGAAAAGCTAAAAAAATAACCCTAATGCTCAATTCAAAGGAAGGAAAAAATGAGTGTTTTTTCATAGGTGGTCTTTCAAGAGCTGGAAGGACTTGAACAGTAATAAGAAAAACAGTATGAGATACCTGGCAGTAAGTTATCACAAACTTTGATAAGCTTGTCATTCCCCCCCCCCCCCCCCCCCCCCATTTTTATCTAAATCAGGCCTATACACAAAGTAGAGAATCAGTGAGACAGCACACTAAGCTGAGGTGGAAGGACAATGGGTTTAAATGTCAGAATTCTGCTTTCAGTTCTCCTCTCTACTATACTCCCTATGTAAAATCTAGCAAAACTTTATTCCAGGTTTTATAAAACAGAACTTTCCCAGTTTATTACTGTGGTCCTTTCTGTTGTCAGCTGAGAGCACTCAGCACAAACAGATGGCCTGTTGGCTAGACCAACACCCAACAACAGCTTGCTCAGGAAGGATTCAGAACAGGTTTCCAGCCACAAATTCAGCACAAAAACATCGCCTGTAAGCTCAGACTGCTGGTCCTGCTGAGGGAAGGAAGATGAGGAGAAAAGGAATTACAGGGAATGGATATGGCAGAACCTTTTCCAGAAAAGGATGGAACCTGTTCATCCTGTTAACACTAAAGGTAATTTTTCCAGCAATTGTCCTGTCATCATGAACAGGGTATTTGTGTGGACAAAGATGTCTGAAGAATGGAAACAAAGGAAGGTAAACTCATGGGAGGGCTATAAAACCTGGATCCAAGCTAAGAACTGGTGGTTTGCTCCAGCCACTCGATTTTCCCTGGGTGGCATGGATGAATTGTGAATTATCACCTCATCTTCCGTAATTAACCACACCAAACTCCTGCACTTTTCGATATTCATCCATTACTGCCTCCACCACGACACGTTGTAATGGACATATTAAATGGCAGGAAACTGCTCCTGGTCTCAGTGCACAGAATAATGCATTCCCACTTCCACCCAGACAAGAAAATTAACAATCGGAAATGAGGCGACTTGGAATATGTATTTCTCATGAATCACTGACAAAATATTTTATGACCTCCTGTAAGATTAGAGGCAAGACAAAGGAGATATTAGTAGATTTGTTAAAAAGGAGAATAGTTTTGGCAGAATATAATTCTTTTCTGTTTCAGAAGTACCTATGGAGAAAGTTTCCCTGGAAAAGAGATGGTACAATTGACGCTAGTCTCTTACCCAGGGTAAGGTCATTAATACACTCATTTGGGAACATAAATATATCCTTCATAATGGTAGTTTGGTATCAGATCTGAGAATTTTATTGCATTGTTTAGATAGATACTAAATCTGAATTTCCCCAAATTATTTCCTATATCTATGTATTTAGTTTTCCTTATACTCCTTATGTTTATGTATTTAGATTTTCCAGTGTTGTTTTACAGTAACAATAGCAGAAGAGCAAACAGAAATAAAACTGCTGCTTTTGTGTTGGAAACATAATTTATCAAAGATGGGATGGGGGAGAAGGGCAGAGAAGAGTGTCTTAGCCACCACATTGTACATTTTTACCTTTCCATTCAGAAATTAATTTCAGCAAAAGCCGATTATTTTCCTGAATGACATTGATTGTACCATTATAGAACTCTGAAACTTAGGAAATTTTGTTTCATTTTGATTTCTGAAAATGAGAAAGGTATTGAGGATCTTATTTTTCCCTCTCTTCTGAATTTTTCATGGTTGTAACTAGATAACATAGAAAACAGAGAAAGATTCTCCTTCCCTTGCATTCCCTTCCCATTCATTTCTTTCCCTTCAGGTAAAGTAAAAAGGAAAGTAGTTCTGAGATTTTAAGTAAGAAAAGTAAAAATAGTATTTTTTGAAACTGGGTGAAATGTCATTTACCATGGATGGATATGGATTGACAATGGTCTTAGCTTGGTTATGTTCGGCTTTTTGTATACAGACATAGAATTATTGATGATGGTGATGATGACATTGATGAGAAGATTAAAAAGAGGTGACTTTTTAAAGTAAATGAATCCTCTATGAAAAAAAATCACTTTTCAAAATATGTAAAATGGAGAAAAACAAATCTGTCTCCTTAAAAACAGCTTCAAATTTTAAAAGGAAAAAATATGGTTGGAAGTATTGCATCTGTCAGATGTGTTAGCTGCCTTGTATCACTCACACAATGAGAAAAAATGGTTCAAGATGCCTAATCAGATAGCCTAAGATTTCTTTGCTCCCTGAATATGTAACAAATTGTTAAAACCCCTTAGGCTTCGGGGAAAAAAGCTTTGAAAGAGGTAGCCAGAAAATGCCAGTATAACACCTCATCTGTAGCCAAACCATATCTGAGACACTGCATGATAGTGTGGTGTAGTCAATTTAACAAAATGGGCAATTAACCACAGGGCCCTGCTCAGGCAAAAGCCTTTAACCTTCTCCATTTCCTCACAGAGATGTAGTTAACACACCCAAAGCTGCACAAGCTTCCAAAAGCTTCTACATGAAATCCTGCAGGTTTTGTAATAACCCTCAAGATACTCAAATATTTACCCCGTCCCTGAGAAAAATCCAGCATCATACTTTTCCAGGCTGTGCTGTGCACCAGCCAACGGCAGAGTCAAACCACAAGGAGAGAGTTCACAGGAGAGTTGGGCAGTGTCCTTCTCCACAGCCTGCTCGCGAGTGGGCAGCCCTTGCCACACCTCAGGGGTCACTGGAGCCTCTTTGGCTGCTGAACCTCCCTTCCCTAAAAATCTTCTGTCTGTCATCCACCCCGCTGTGCTGGGACGACAGAACAGGTGAATAACACTCTCTGGAAAGACACAGGAAGAGGGCTGAAAGAAGGGGTGTTCTTGTGAGGGAGGAATGGGCTAAAGCCCTCCCCTGAGGTGAGACCTAGGCTCTGGGCGGTGGGAAGGAGTTCTAAGAAGTTGTCATCATTCACAACTCCACAAAATATCCCATCATTTCCAAAAAATCACTGGGTTTAATCTTTTGCATAGCAATAGTCTGATGCAGCTGTCGTTGCTTTCTGCCATCTCATTTTCCCACTTGTCCTGATACTCACTAGGACATCATCAAAACAGATTTTCACCTGTTCTTTTTTTCTTACTTTTGCCTAACCCAGTCTTGAGCAAACTGTCCTCAGACTTGGAGAACCCCAACAGAAGCATTACCCAGAGCACTGCTGCCATCTGCTATGCCACCAAAGCCTGGCTGACACAGTAGTGTGGGCTTTGCCAGAAGAGAAGCCATCTGTGACAGCCCCTCTGCCAGACTGCCATCCTTTCATGGATAATAGCTGCTGCATTCAGACCAGGGCAATCAGAGCTTTCCTCTCACAGCCCTGGCTCTGGCTGCTTCCTGGCTCCATCCTGGAGCATGAGTGATGAGGATTCAGGAAGGGAACCTGGGTGTGTGGTGGTGTGAAAGACACGGTGGTGGATAGGAGTCAGGCCCCTGGTGGACATCTCAAGGACAGCCACAGTGTTCCTGCTCCTCTCTCCACCAGCTGCTGCAGCAACCACACAGATCCAGAAGTGGTTCAGCTTGGAAAACAAACCTAACCCTGCTTTCTAGTGAGGAACATTACACAGTCCTAATACTTTTTTACCTGATCTAATCTTAATCATCTGCTGAGATGGCCTCTGCCCATCTATTTTGAGTGAAGAGTCCCAAATGACCTTTTAAACTATTTGGTAAGAGAAAAAAAAAGTGTGTTAGAATTTTATTATAGGGTAGGCAGTCTCAGGAGAGACAGATGGCACAATGAAGGAGAAAGAGAGTTCTGGCTGTGGTTAGGTGACTTTCCCTGAGGCTGAAGTGACTGATCTCAAATGATTCTCCCTTCAGCTGCCACCAGATCACAAGATCACTTCAGTTGTTCCACCAAACACCTGATGATTGCAATTTTACCCCATTCTCTTGTCACACCTATGGCGGTGGCAAATTTTCAGCCAATATAACGAGAAAATGGCAAAAACACAGTAAAACCAAATATTTTGAAGCACAAGATCTTTTAAGGGGTCAAAAAACATTTCTTGCTAAATACAAGTTCATGAGCTGGAATTCAACTCCCCTTTCTGCCCATTGAGAGTAGAGAATTTTAAGGATACTGCAGTGCTCCAGAGGGCATGGGCAATTTAGCAGTTATTACCTTTTTCTTTAGTCCAAGCAACGACACATGCATTTTCTCAAATATTTACCTTACCCTTAACAGATTTGCTGCTCTCTTTTTCAGATGAACTGATACTGGAGGGTGGAAACTTCCTTATAATAATTTATGAAAGCAGTATGTTTTTATATATGTGATTATTGGGATGTGCATTTTTTCAGTTTGCAGCATTATAAGATAAAACAAAGCACAAACAAAAGACAGATGAAACTTTACGAACCTTGTTTTCATTAAAGAATAATGTTCAAATTTCAGCTCTAAATATTTCCTTTCCTGAAGAAACAGCTGGCCAAATTTCATCCAGAAAAAAAAGAAACATGTCCAGGACTGCAACAGAAAAAGGGTGATTAAAGTATGATTGTTTTTTCAAGACTGATTTTGTTGGGAGAGCCAGATTATGTAATAGACAATTATAGAAGAAATTATGGAAATCAGGTTCGCTTGATTTGCCATTCAGGAACAGCAAACTCAGTTTGCACTAGCTTTAGGACTTTTCAGCCACATACCTTGCTTCTCCTGTTAAAATTAACAAAACTTTAGTTTAAGGAGTTTACAGCTGTCAAAGGGAGAATCAAAAAATGCACTGGCTTGGCCACTCAGTACCACAGTGCAGCCCTTAGGAATAACTTTTCCACAACCAAAAGTGCAGCTAAAGTTCATGTAGCCAGATTAATTTTAAATTAGCCAGTGCAGTGCAAAGCTCAGTGCAGCTGGGACACGTTCACACAGCTCCTCAGAGGCAGATTGAGCATCTTGCTCTGAGCACGGAACACCTCCAATTACAGCATAATCAGTGCTTGAGCTGTCTTGTTTGAGACCAGCTCAGTGAGATCTGTGCATTCAAAGGACAGAGCAGACCTCCTCTTGGAGAATAACACCTAAATGAAGTCTCGGAATGAGTCAAGGCAAAAGGAAAACATCACACAGAGATACAGAGAAAAAAGTGGAAAGTGCACTTTTAGCTGTTTCAGACCCCTCCTGGCATTCACATTTGGAAGTGAGGCTCTGTTTACAGAGTGAGTTCTCAGCCTTGCATTTCTAAATTCTGCAGACAAGAGCAGCATGAATTGCCTCTCTTTGAGATCTGGAGACCAAAGTGTTCCTCCAGACACATTGATATTATGGGACAGCTTGCTTGTGCATGAAGTTGTGCATAATGAGACTTTATAAGCTTAAAGAGCTACCCCTGCTTTTCTCTATTTGACCACATCCAGTTATTTCATTTCCCTAGTGGTGGAAAGCCCTGGCTGTCAGAACAGGCAAAAGGTTTGTGTATCTTGGCACTCTGATCCTTTCCTCACATCATTATGATGACACTGGATGAAGCAAGGGTCACAGGGAGAAAAATTCTCTCTAAGCTCTTTCTAGTTGTATTATTGAGCCATCATCCTTTAAACTGCTCACTACTTATGATGTGCACAAAATACATAATTAATTGCCCAATTCAACACTAGCACTGTGGCCTGTGACAGACTTTCATTTATCTAAGCATGTGTTTTCTTTCCCTGGGTTTATAATGTTGCTTAAGAAAATTAATTTGGCCAAATTCCCCTAGAAGTTCAAGGGAATAAACCACTCCTTCATTTCCACTGGAGTTATTGTTATTGGATTTGAAATTTTCCTTTTAACAAAGAATTAATTTGCATACATTACCAGCTAGACAGTTCTAAAATCAGGAAGCTAAAGAAACACAGATACACATTCCAGTATTTTTAACTAAAAAACAACCTGTCACCAGGAAGCAAGTTCTGACTACAACTACTGTAAGAATGAAAATTCTGCAAACATAAATAATTCTTAATATCTCTTTGATGAAGGTGGGGAAAAGACCCCTGTGGATGGAACAGTGACTTCACACACAGTGGTCAGGACTCTGAGATATAGAAATGTAATTTCCATGCTTTTGGAGGCAAGACAGATAGATTTTGTTTCAGATGTCATTTCCAAATAGCAGCAATATGGAGAGGAGTGTGTCACTACAAATAACAGTAAATAGATCTAGTCAGATATTAATCATGTCTGCAGTAATATCTCAATTCCTTATGTGTATACACTTTAATTAGATAAAACAATTCAACATGTGTTTCACTTTTATGTTTTCTTTCCTTTGAGTAATTCAGTGATATGCACAGATATGCAACAAAATTTTAATTTAAAAATGTCATACTTTTGTTTCTCTCACTAATCCTCTATGGCCTGAAAAAAATTCAAATTATCAGCTGCATATACAAGATACTTAAAACCATGGGAAAAAAAACAAACCTCTAATCCACTGGCTACAGTTATCAAATAAAATAGAAAATAATCCGTGTTTTGCTTTTGATTATTTTTCTATCAAAGACTGAAATGCAAGAAGGTGCTAACTCCTGAAACCCTTCAAAGCAATCCAGGTGTTAAGGATCTTTCTCAGTGCTGGAATAGTAACAGCCAGAACTTGAGTCCTGCCCTTGATTAAGTTCATGACAAAACCAAGTGAATTAAACAGGGACATTGGAAAGTATCCTTCAGTTCTCAGAGAGCTACTTGTACCATCTGCTTATTAATTCATACCCTCAGGACTTATTCTCAGGCTACAGCTTGTGAGCAGCTTCAAACAATTGACATTTTACAGCAAAAAGTCAGCCACGTAGAGGATATGATTTTTGTTATTCCCTCCAAAATCTATGCCCAAGATTCTCTTGAACTTCTCACAACCAATTAGAGCCTTTTTAAAAATTTTGTAAAACAGGAAAATGTAATACACCACGCCTGTAAGTAACACTTTTTGTGTTGTATGATTCTAGCCTGACTGAACTTCGCTTGAGAAGAAGTTCAAGCCCCTCTGTAAAATGCCAGTGATAGGATGGCACCCAGAAACCAAGTCATGAAAGTGTTTTCCTGCCAGTAACAAAAGAGCAGCAAGGCACTGCTACAGAGACCCACAGTCCTTACAAGGTTTTTTTTGCATTAGCACACTATAATAATGATGAATTTAGGATTGCTGCCACCCATTCATCATAACCACTACCTGGAGACTGGAGAAATGAGATAGGACTCCACCACTGTTCGCATAAAACATAACTCTGAAACTTTGTTTTCATAATGATGGTGCCTGTCAGATAACATTGATGAAGCTTTAACATTATTGTGCCCTGAAGTCCATTTCATTGCAGCTATGGAGTTTAAGATGAACAAAAGTCTTGCTTTGTTTTTAAAGGAACACCTCCAGGATTGCTTGGAACAGCAAACCCTTAGCAAATCTATATACCAAAGTCAGACTATGATGTCTGGTCAGACCAGTCCTGTTGTACCTCCTAAAAGCAGCTCCTATGCTGGCTCAAGAATTCTTTAGTCTTAGGCCTGCTTACTTCTGCTTGCTCCCCTCTGCACCAGCTGAATTGTTAGAAAAAATAACAGATGAACCTGCGAACAGGAGCTTCTCCTTTATCTGCTCAGAGCAGACAGTTTGCTAGTGCAACACGATAAAAAATGTGGAAGGAATGATTCCATGGCACGGGATCCCTCCTGGGCCAGGGCAGTTTCACATACTGGGTTTCTCCCAGCAGTGTACCCTAAGGCAGAGCTCTGCCATCAGCACTCATGATAAATGCCATAATTTACCAGTAAAAATGAGGTAGTACTGAACTTCCACCCCTACAATTCCCTAAACTTCCTTTTAGTATCCTAAAGAAACTAATTTTTATCACATTTTCAGTGGAGAACTGTCTGAGAATAACTGCCCATCTCTCTGTTGGTGCAAATGAAAGTAATGAGGGCTGACTCCTGTGTCAGCTGCTATGGAAATGGTAGTATTTTTTTAAGTTTTAAGCCTCATTTTCATTATTCAGAAGTTTCTTGATATATTCATACACCACCATTTGTATGGACAACAACTATTTATTGAAATGATCAAATAAATATTTGCTTTAAAATGCAGCCCAGCTTTTGATTTATTGTATTCATTAAACACTGTCTGCCTTACAGGGACAGCAGCAAAACCAACACATATCAGCATTATTTTCCTTTGAGTGTGTGTGTTGAATCTGACCACTGATGATGTATATGAAGGTGAATAAGTGAATTCATCCTCATACATGATCTTATTTATGCTTTTGATGTTGTCTACCTCCCCAGATAGAAGTGGATGTTATATTAATTTATTTTATTCTGCCTAAAGTGTAATATCTCTCAAGACTGCTCAAACTGCTTCACATAAATTAAGAGTAAAAACTTCTTTGTCTTTTTTAATATTGATGCTACTGTATCCCATTGTACATGGAGACTCAAGAACACACTGAGCCCCCTTCCAAGTAGAATTGGTGCTTAAATTAAAAAATAAAGAGAAATTTATTGCCATATGCAGGTTGTCCTACCATTTTTTTACAGCAATATCTACTTAACATTCCTTACCACTGTGTCTGTTTGTTGATCCTGAGTTTTAGGGTTAGAGGAGATCTCATTGTAACACAATAAGTTTAAATACTGATAAGAAATCAGATTTTTGTCCTCAGAAAACATAAGTTTGAAACCAAATTTAAGGTCAATAGTGAGAAATAAGTCTTCATGAATAACTGAATTCTTGCTGGTCTTACACTGTTTTAAATGAGTGACAGGTGATTAATCACTGTGATAAACTTCCTTTTTATTTTTCATTTACAAATCTACAGCTGGATGTTTTCACTTTTGGAAAATAGAATTAACATATTAACAGGTGCCATTCAGGATTCCTTAGTATTTGCCATAGATTTTTAATTGTTTTTAAATGCAAAACTTATCTTCAAAGGAAAAAATACACCTGAACAGAAAACCTGAAGTTCTCTCTTTTCCATATGAATGGTTGTTCTCTGAAGCTAAGGTACTGATCTTTTGGCAGATCTGGTTTTGACAGATTCTAATCCATTCAATGTCCACTAATTAATCCCAGCCTGTGTACTTAGTTTTTGCATGATAAATTGACTTTCCTTTTTGCTGAAGGCACCTGGGTTTTACTCCTGCTCACATACACATCTGTGTTTTATATGGCCCCATTATTTATATTGCTCATGTGGGCAACAGAAACTCCTAGGATTGGCTTTACAAATTCCATAACGAATGAACCTGAAGGGAGTAAGAGCCACAGAGCTGGGGGGATTCCCAAATCTGGCTGCAGGACAGAGCTCAGTATTGTAAAAATGCCGAGAAAAGATTTTTGATATTAAGAGAGGAGACCTCAAGCTCAGAAAAGCTGCACCCATTCAAAATATAATGCTAGCTAAATGAAATACTCCATATGCAGGAAAGAAACCTGTAGGACATGATGGAAAAAACACCAGGAGAAAGGGAAATCCAGGTCCCTTCTCACCCTTGAGCTGATTCTTGTCTTTAGAGGAAAGAAAAGTCCCTTAAGCTTAACATATAAATTCTCTATGCAGGGCTCAGTGTAAATAAGATGCAAGGCTTCTTTGAAGTTTATTATATACAGCAGCCATGTACCTATCACTTCTGAAGAAATTGAGTTAAAGCTTATTGGCATCCTTAATCACATTTACATCTTCTCAAATAGCAACTCTGAAAAAGTTTACAGAAAAAAAAAAATAAGAATAGCTCTTCAATAATGCAACAGAAACCAAAAATGACACTGGGTATTGAAAAGGGTAAAAGCCTGTCTCTAATTCATTGTAAACTGATGACAAAGTGAAAACTGCAAGATTTGTTTCAACCAGATGTTTGTTCTAGAGCTGTTCAACCATAAAAAAAATAATGTCTCCTGAATATTTACCAAATGAGGATTGATGAAAGAGCATTAAAGCTGCATTAAACCTTTTACCACCTCTGCTAAATAAGAGTCTCAGAGCTTGCAAGAGGACTGCCAAAGAATCATATTTTGATCACAGGCATACACATTGAGGAAGGGTTGTGTGTGATCTGGAGAAATCCTGGTTTGTAGTGATCAGGGAATTCGTAGCTTTCATAGGGCAAAGGTTGAGAAAGCAACTAAATTATAATTCAAGTGTTGGGACAAAAACTGTGCATCAGAAACACAACCTAAGGGGTGATCTGGGGCTGATATTCGGGAAAGCATCAAATACCTCCAAATTCTTATGAACATGGTGCTCTTTTTAAGTCACTAAAACCACCCGTCAGCTCTGCAGGGGAAAGCCAAAGGTTTAGTAGGGTGAAATGGGACTATTACTGCTTTCAATTTATGGGTAATGCAGAGGAGTTTGAAGGATGTGGAAGACAATCTTCAAAACAGAAACCAAACGAAAGCTGGGAATAATTTTTAAGAAATCCCCTGATAGACCTGATTCCAAAGCAAGTTTTAACAAACAGACTATGCAGCACATAACTAAAAAACAACTGTATGAAAATCTAAGTCTAGAAGCACATGCTAGGAACTGAAACAGAAAAGAAAGTTCAAAGTATAGAATTTTAGAGCCTATTCATTCTTCACTCTACTCAATAATGATATTATGGGATGTTGTTACGTTCAACCTATCAGTAACAGAAATATGACGGTTATAAAATTTTCATTTTAAAACCCTGTTAACTTAATTTACCCTAAATTTGTGCTGTTGCACAGAAAAGTAAAGCTACATTTCCTTTTAATGAGGAAATCTCACAATGGTATTAATAAACAAAATCAATGAAAAAACCTACAAAATTTTTGTCCTTCTAATCGGATGGATTGAAACCTATTTGTCAAGATGAGGGAAACCCACTGGCGACCACAAAGCTTCCTGCCTTCACACTGTTCCTTTCTGCAGCTCTGTTGGCAGAATAACAGCACTATTTGCTCCTGCACCCAAATATTTTCTGATAAATTAAAACAAATCAAAAATCCAAAGATTGGATTTTCTTAGCTCGAGAGCCACAAAGAAATAATCATAATAAATGTTTCATAGCAGTTGCTCTGCCTTTTTATCTGCTTTTTAAATTATTAATGGCACAAGGCAAACCACCTCTTAGGGTCCAGCAATAGCTGGTGTTAAGCTTGAGAAGGAAACAAACATTTCTGAGGAGGCCAAAAGTCTGGAAGAGTTACTGCTTCCCATAAAAATCTGAACTAGCTTCTGTGGTGAAATTATTTCCTGAGGTTGGAGAGGAATGGGTGACTACTGCAGTTCCTGAAATAAAGTCTATTCTTCCAGCTTCTGGACAAACTCTGTGCCCACTTTGCAGGAATTTTAAACAAGGACAGCCTTGTAAGTGCAGTTCTGAGAGATCTGCTGAAGTGCTTAATTTGCCGTGGATGAAAGGCACAGCCCAACACTGCAGTAGCAGAGTCAAATTTCAGGGACTGCCGCCTGCCAAGTACAAACAGATGTGCATTACAATTCTGAATTTAGTCGCTATCACCTAGGTGGGTCCTGCTTTGAATGCAAATGGACTTTTGAAAGTAATCTTACAGTGGTGCCTGGGGTATACACGTGAAAGTCAAACATAGCCTGAGCACATCGTTCATTGGCAATCACAGATTCTTTTGCTTCACTATCTTTTCTTTGCAATTAATTCTTTACCAAGAATAATACATTATGCTTTAAACTTTCAGATTCAACTGTCAGTAAGAGTCTCCTTCTATTTATTCATAGAATGGTATCCAAAGTAATTACAGAAGGAAACAACCATAAGCACTTGACATGCTGGTAAAGGCAAGCTGGTAGAACTGTAAAGTCTGGGTGTATATTGACAACATTTGTGATGTCAAGACAGTATTTTTACATTTATTGTGGGGTGGCTTGCTTGCCATATTGAGCACACACATGCAGGGTGACAGGGTGTGCTGGGTAAGTCAGGGATTTTATATTCATGTGTTCATTTATTGTTCATTCTTGCAGCTCATGCTGGGTGACACCTTGCTCTGTATGTCTTTGCTGTACACTGCACAGTGAAGGCACTCTTAGTGACAGATGAGGGTTTTTTAATAACTTTCAGTTTCTCTTCAGCTACAAATGCAGGGCTTGGCTTGTGAGCAAGAAAATAGAGCTTTCCACAGTTTGGTGCTTTCAGCTTTTTGTTGTTCCCACATTTTATTTTATATCCCAAATTTTCCTTATGGTGAAGCATCCTTCCCTTCAAAAGGAAGATGGAACAGCTTTACTGCTAGAAGGTGGCCACTGTCCACCTGCATTCAGTTTTTCACACTGCTTGGAAACAGAGCTTTTAAGTCAACTTGGTCCTTTCTCTATTTAGAATGTGTCCAGCAGCCAACAATTCACATAAAAATGACCCAACAATCTCAGTTCTTTGCTCCTTGCCTGAACAGAGCAGGTTCCAGGAGTGCCCACACAGTGACCCACAGTTCCCTGGAGAGGAACTTTGCAGAGCCTCATGAAAGCACAAGCTACCAAATAGCTGTTACTATTCTCCTAGGGTGGCTATAACACTTCTGTTAGAACAGCTAGACCTGCAGAAAAATAAACAAGATTTATATTTAAGGCTCTACAAAGGAGTTAATACTAAAAGTAGCTACTGCAAATCTTTGGGCAGTGAAAGTAAGAGACTTGGAGGAATTTAGATACCAGCATAAAAACTGTAGAAGCAAATATTCAAAGAACCTGAAAAATACCTAAATACCTTAAATGTTTTGCATCTTGCCTAAAACTTTCCCATCTAAATATTTAAGTTACGTGGATTTTTTTTCCATTAGTCAGCTTATTTTACTTTGGTGTTTATATACAGGAATGGAAAAGATGGGTCAGGTAGACTAGAGGGTCAAGAAATGGACACAATCTAACTTCTTTTTCATATTAAATACTCTCAGTCTTCTAGTTTGCTTGCTGACTCTACCAAAGCTCTGAATTATTAAAAAACCCCAGTATAACTAGTTAAGGGCTTGCATAATCCTTTTTCTAAAGACGTAAGATATAGCTATGAACACGCTGCTCACTTGTAATACCTGCTGTGATCTGCAGTCCAGCTGCAGCTTGTCAACAGGATAAAGACAAGACATTCTCATGTATCTATTTGTGCATGACAGCTGTGAAAAGGAGATTATAAACCCCCACTTTGCCACCAGCCTCACAGAAGGGAAGCTTTAAATGACACAGGAAAAATAACCCTAAAAAGAGATTTTTGTCACAAGGAAATAGCCTGCACCAACATCACACCATTGTCTAATTTCTCATAAGTATGTTTATTACCTCAAAACTTTTTAAAGGCTTGACATTTTTATGGTTTCAGGTTCATTGCCCAGATTAAGCCTAATCTCCCCCCAGTATATATTTAAAGTGGGATTTGTGGCTTTAGCTGCATGATTCCTATTGAAGTTAATGGGAGCCAGTAGGCCAAATCCTCACATGCTATTTTATTTTTTCCCTATGTGTGTTTAATTCTTCTAAACAAATAAACCTGAGCCTAATAATTAAATAAACAAAATCCACTTCACTATTTGCTCTGATGAATTAGGCTTCCAGTACCACCTGGTAAGATTTACAAGACTGCTGAAACAAGATCAATTAAAAAAACCCAACTCTAATTTTATGACAATAAAACTGCAATGGCTCTCAAGGAATAAATGAATTCCCTTGACCTACAAGTTCATTGCAACTGGTTTGAATATGTGCAAGTTGGTGCTTGTGTGGGTTTGTGGGTTGGTATTGTGGGTTGTTTTTTTTGTTTTGGTTTGGTTTTGGAGTTTCTGTGTGAGTGTGTGTGTGTTGTTATTTTGGTTGTGGTTTGGGTTTCTGGGACTTTTTTGCTAAGAAATAACCATATTTTTAAAGCTGCATGTTTCTCTTCTAAGCATATTTTAATTCTGACAAAAAATACCATTAAATAGTCAGACTGCAGTTTCTACAGGAACAAGATGAAATTTGAAAACCTCAATTGCCTGCTAATACAGAGGAGAACTGTCTTTATGATTAGGTGAGAGACAACATTTCTGACCTTCTATCTAAATAAAGGTGTCACACCTCAGCTGCCCAAGCTGGGAGCAGGTTGCCCATAGAGGTTGTGGTTGCCTCATCCCTGGAAATGGTCAAGGACAAGTTGGATGAGGCCCTGAACAACCTGACCTAGGGGGTGGCACCCCTGCCCACTAGCAGATGGTCTGGATTTGTAGGAATACAGAAAATCTTGCAGCACTTTAAAACAAACCCTAAATGTGTTTGCTCAGGAAATGAGGACTCTTTAATGAAGGAGACTCGAAGACATGGATTGACTTATTCTGTCATGTCAGTCATTTTGACAGCAGAGAAGCAGCTGGCAGAGTCTCCAGTCTGGAGAAGTATTGGGAGAAAAAATGGCAGGTACAGGGCTACCTTAGGCAAATTGCACTCAGTAGCTCTCCAGGGCTCTGACATTTATTCCTGAGTGAGGAGTGGAGGAAAAACTCACTGGAATATGTGAAAATGACTGCCTTGATAGATTCAGTTTTGTCCACATTATGATAGTTTATTATAATTTTATGTATGTTATGTATTTTCTATTCTTCTCAACGTGATGCCCAGGCCACTCTGAATGATTTGTGTTGAGTTGGTATAAATGTGTGCTGTGTGTGATCACTCCACTGCCTCAGGGAATAAAGGTGTAAAGTGCTGGTTAACATTCCTTCAAACATTTTTCATTGCTTCTTTACAGTGATAATCTTTCCTGACCCCCATACTAATTTCATTTTAGAATCTTCCTGAAGGGAATAGCTGGAGGTGTGAAATAGCTGGAGGAGGATAATGTGACACCTTATTATGAAGTAGCAGTGTGAATGTTGTCAGCTTGGTCCCTGGTTTTAAAAAGGAGTACAACACTATACACGAGCTGCATTTTGAACAGATGGACCTAGTCATACAGCATGGAACCCAGTCAGATTTAATACATATGATCCCCCTTCGGATCTAGGCGTACTGTTATTGTTACCACTGCCGTTTTCATCCTGCTGCTGTAGTAGGCACAAATATTTGCAACACAGATAAGCAAACACCCATCCCAAACACAAACTAGATCTTTATCACATGGAGCTGATTCCAAAATGTTCACAACCTATGAATGAGATGAGAAAAATACAGGAGAAGTGCAGCCAGACAAGTGCAAAGAAACACAAAGAGACTACTGATCAGTCTGACCAAAGAGCTGGTGGTTGATGTACCCCAGCCCGAGTGTGTGCTCAGCTCCCCCTGGACAACTGACAAACTGCTGTTCATCAACTGTAGCACAAAACCACTGCAAGGACAGCTCTATTTAGTGGCTGAATATCTCTGGATGAACACCTTAAACTTCCACCATCAATACCCAGAGACCTGGAGACCACCTAAGGATCTTTGCCTCAGACACTTGGCAGAGCTGTGTTACTTTTCCATACGAATAAGCTGAATTCCACAAGATAAAGCTGAAAATTAGATCTCCCCAAAAATTTTGGTTGACAGCAGTGATGGTCAGCACATTTGAAAGAAAACCACCATTATATCTGCTTCCCTTCCTTCTTCCCTCTGTCCTTTTCAAGTTGTTACCCCCCTCCTCTTTTTTTTTTTTTTTCCTTTCCCCACACGTCATTCTCTGTTTTGTTATTAATGTTCCTCTGTGTAGCACACAAGCATTTTTAAGATGTTGAGCAGTTTTAGGGTCAGCCCTAAGTATGATCCACTTGAGGATCACACTCTGAATAAACCACACCACCATGGAACAGATAAGGTTGGAAAAGACCTCTAAGATCCTCAAGTCCAGCCATTAACACTGCGCTGCCAAGTCCAGCACATCTACCAGTTCATCAGTTTCCTAATTTTCCTTTCCTAACTCCTAACACTGTTTGAAAAAATTGTCTGGTGAACCCAACCCACATCCTTTACTTCACATTTTGGAGCAGGAAAATATTTCCAATGGCTTTGCTCATTGCTGCTGTATCATAGCACATACAACATAGAAATTTGTGTTTTCTTTTTCAGAGAAATAACATTTGACAAAGTTTGAAAGTTAAAGAATAAAACCTTAACTAGAAAATTTACCTGGAGTCCTGTGGGAGGTTAAAAAAGCACAAATATGGAATAGTTAAAAGGCAATCCAGAGAGAGACTGATATATCTGATTAAGACTTCATGAAAACTAACACAGACAGTGAGCTGAATAATAAAGTATTCAGAAGGAAAGCACTTTAGCAAATTATTTCTATTTATGGAAACAGGGACATTCTATGAGATAAAGTCAGAAAAATCCTGGCACAGATATAGGAAGCAATTAGGTTGTGACAGATTTATTCTTGTCATTATAAGCACAATGGATAAGTCACACTTTGAAACCCAAGTCATCTGTGTAGCTTTCACTCTTTTCTGAATGATGGATTATACATAAATCAGGTTTTAGGGTACCCATCTCTGTACTAGTATATGACACATATTCTAACAAACATCTCTTACACTAAGGAGGAAGAAAAAGTCAATAATCAATGGAATTTAACTAAACTTCTGCAGTTCTGGTGCTGGTACAAATTAGATACCTACTGACTTCACTAGAGTTGCACCAGAAGGTATGACCCATCCATGCCCAGAGCTTCAGAGTAAATTGCCTACAAAGAAATTGCCATTTCACATGACCTAAGCTTGAGCTTCCTCTCCAAAAAATAAAAGGTCTGAACAGCAGAAAATTGTTCTTTCGTCTGCCTCAATTTGCAGCTTCCTTCATTGTTCTCTGAAAAGAACCTAAATTTTCACATTACTTAAACTGTAAAGTATTTCTTTCAAACACTGGAACAAAAGGAATATTCAAAACCAATGATGCACCCACAATTATAAAACTCAACCTGTTGAGTGGAAAAATCCACAAATTCACTTTGAATTCAGAAGACATTTACAGAACTGCATCTGAATTCTACTTTTTAATATAAACCATCTCCTATTTCAGAATTGAAACTATGTGGAGAGATGTTCCAGTTATGCCAGTGATAGATCCACACTAGTAACTAAACATGATAAGCTAACACTGAAGTAGCCACATACTTGTCCTGTCAGAAAACCTAAGCCTGGGAGACAGCCCAGAATGCTATTTTTATAGAAATTAATTCTCTACTGTGGAAAGGTTAGGGGAAAAAAAATCAAACAGGACTTTCCAGTGACAAAACACAGTGCTTTAACTATTGGAGGGCCATGGGAATGATTTATGGCTGTCACTTGGTTGCAGAGACTGAAGATTCTGCCCAAGATCTCCCCTCCTACTGCTCTGTGCTCCCATTCTCAGAGAGGCCAAGGCCCAGAGGAAAGCCTCTTAAAGAAAAGGTTAAAAACCCTCTGCACAGTTCTGTAGCTGGCCTTTACCTATGCCAGGGTAAGAAAGGCTCTTCTCTGGGTTTCCTTTCTGTCAAAGTGGGACACTCACCTTTTTTTTTTTACCCATTGTTCACCTACTTCATTTATGTAGACTGCAAACACCTCAGAGTCCTGATTTTATTTTAATTAGCACAGTAGGCCCTGATCTAGAGAGTATGAGCTGCTGGAATATCAATGAGCTGGTAATGCTGCCATTCAGAAAGGTCTCTGTGCTGCAAATCTTGGAGCCCTGGGGTAATTTTTCCTTTGCTTCAGCACCAGCTCCTTGCCCCTCTCCCTGCTCACACCAATCCAGGCCAGGAGCCAAGCTCAGATGGATCCTCCAGGTGGGGCTGGTGTGGGAAAGCAGTGCCTCCAGAGAGGTGATCTCCAGCCCTGATCATTTCTAACACTGACCTCCCTCCTCCCAGCACTGCCTTCCTCCTGTTGCCATGCTGCCAGCATCTTAGTCCCATAGCAGGGACTGCATTTCACTTATTAAGATCTCTACGGAAACTGCCTCTTATAATTTAGTACATCCATCATCTGGTTATATTTCAGCTTTTTCTTAACTTTACCTTGCAAACACAATCTAGGCTACATGCAGCATTCAGAAAGGTGAAGACAGAGGGTCATGCAAAGCAGTCATCTGTGCTGCTTTAAGCATTGCCATTTCCAAATGTTTTGAAAAAGCAAACCCACCAGAATCACTAATTGGCTGCAAATCAAGAGGAATTTTTCCTGGTTGTTCTTTAAAGCAGTATCTCAGGTTTATTTCAGCTTCTTTACTTTCAGCTGTGCTGGGGAAGAAAGGAACTTGGGCCGTCTGGAGGTTTATTCAAAACACCAAACTCTGGCTGACAGCAGAGATGATCCTTTTAAAGATGATGACTTCATATTAGGAAAATAATATTAGAGAAATATTCAAAATCAGTACAAACACAGCAAATGTTGTGCTACTAGAGAATTAATTTTGTGCAAGAATGGAATGAGGTTTGAATACCACACTGAACTCACCCCCAAATTCAGTAGAATTATTTGATTTCTGTCAGTCCCTTACCTTATTTATATTCATTTTGGTGAATGCTTGACAAGGCAGAAATCTAAGAGGCTTCTGATTTTTTATAACTTAAACTTGTCTTCATTTATTTGTAAAACACCTAAAAATATTTTTGCACTACCAACAGAATCTCTCTACTGAGAGTCTTGAATACTTCTGTGACTTGAACTTGATTAATGCCTTTACTTTGACAGCTGGAGGCAAGCAGGCTCCACTATCCCCATCAGGGACAGCAAAATGTTACAGCTCCACAAATGCTCTTTCAAAACGGCCAAATTTTAGGCCACCAGTAAATTTGTCATTACTATTTAAGAAGACTGAGGAATGAGAATTCTCCCCAAATGCAGGCAGGGACAATCTGGGATAAATACTCAGAATCCTGATTATAGCAAAATTCATGGATGCCTCTAAGCAAGCCATCCAGTTTTTAGGGTATTTTTTTGGTTTTGATTTTGTTTTGGTTGCGGGTTTTTGTTTGTTTGTTAGTTTTGGGTTTTGATTGTTTGGTTTTTTTGGGTTTATTTTTTTTTTTTTTGCCTTTTTAGCAAATAAAATTGATTTTGTGCCATATTGTTCCATTTTTAATAATGTGATAAGTCTTTGGAGCAACTGATCTTCTGCCAGTAGGGATTACTGTAATATGAAATATTAAGGAGGACATAGTGCTAAAAGGTCCAGTTGGGCCCTAAATTTTTTCAGCAGGGAAAGATTTTAATAGTTATGGTAGTAGTACAGTACAGGTCCAAACATTCTGTGACAATTCTCTTTGTTCAGTATTTCTTTTAAAGTAAATCCAAACAGACACATTTTTTTAAAAGTTTCAAGAGGTGGTTTAGTGACATAAAAAAGTTGTAAAAAAAATTCACTGTAAACATGCCTTTATAAATTTGAAATCCAGTCATGGAAGAGTAATGGAAAGATGCAAGTAAGGCACCAAAAATAATGTCTCTTTCTTCTACCACTCTATTAGAGTTACTCTTTTTTACTTATCACCCATGTATTTCTAAATCCTGACACTTCACATGCCTAGACATTGAGGTGCTCTCATGAATCATGAAACAGGTTCCCTTTAAGCAGTTATTTTTCCTTTTTTCTGAGGGTTCTAAGGGAATAGACACTTTTTCAACCATTGCTACATTTATCAACTATCTTGCTAATGATGTCTCAGACATCAAAATATCAATAACTTTGAGTCATTAGAACAACTGGCACTGTAGTTTAAAACAGAATGGAAAACATCTAACTAGGAAGATAAAGTGATGCTTAGCACAGCTGAGGAAAGAATTACACTGAAAGTACAGAAGTATTAGAAAGAAAAATACCCTGTGCTGGTTCTCTCAGTCAGGTGTAATGTCTTAAGTGATACCAAGGCTGCAAATACCTTTGTCTTTATCTAACATAAAATGTGAGTGGCTTTGTTTTTTCTTCAAAGCTTTTCTGGTTTTACTTCAGCTTAAAGAGAAAACAAAACAAAACAA
Source organism: Anomalospiza imberbis (assembly GCF_031753505.1). NCBI lineage: Eukaryota > Metazoa > Chordata > Aves > Passeriformes > Viduidae > Anomalospiza > Anomalospiza imberbis. The sequence continues at coordinate 33,614,805 of NC_089682.1, forward strand.
AACAAAACAAAACAAAACAAAACCAGCAAAAAAAAAAAAAAAGTAATCAAATGTATTTCTACTCTTTATATTAGTTATCCATTAAAATTTCATTTTCAGACATCTTGGGGCAGGAAAGTTCACTTGATCATCCAATTTGATCTCCCATTTCCAAAAAGCATGTAATTAAAGTGTAATCAGTCTCTGACTAATGCATTTTCCAGAAATCCACTCACCCCTGAAGAAATCCAGTGATGCTGCTATGCAGTATAAAGACATTTACTCCTTCCAGAAGACCCCCTGACAACTTTTCTCTGTACTATCTTCAACTGCCCAACTGATTCCTAAAATTAGACACAAATTTCATTTGTGCTCCCTAACAGGATTTTGGTATGACCCAAATGAGTGCTTTTCATTCTGCTGTCTAAATATTGCACATTCTCTTTATGTTGCAGCCCTTCCTCCTTTTTCCTGAGTGCATCCATGGTTACAACTGGCCATGTTTCCAGCCCTATTAAATACTGAGAAAGTAGTTTATATGACTGGAACAATCTTACTGCGTGATCCATAAAGCTCTGTAAAACTTCTGCCACGTGTCTCTCCTTTCAATAAAGCTTCTCTGTTGTCAAGCACTTTAAGGCCAGCCAATTCTGCAGTTCTTTCAAAATTATTTATATTCCCAATGTCAAATCTAAATAAAATAACAGTACGTTGTTATTTTTCTTCAGCCAGATGCATCATCCAACCAACAAATAAAATTATGTTTATCTCCCAAGGCCAATTTCCACAAAGTGGACTATCATGAGATCATGAAAACATGCTAAAAGGGAATATTGCCATTCTCTGGCAACCAAATGGAGGCTGCAGGTGGAAAAGAGCCACAGTTTGATCTCCTTTACTGGGCCAGGCTGATGACAAACTGAGGGGTGGCCTTAGAGGACAACTGGATTTTTGGGCAGGATACTTCTACATAGGAGTGTGTCTGCATGGGCTTAAACTGAGCTACAGCTCCAGTTGTCCAAAAACACAGCTGGAAAAAGCAGCTGGAAGACTGAAGGAACTCCATCAACACATTCCATATGGACTGCCTAGAAAATGCACCAGTGTGCCAGCAACTGCTGCTGCACATGGTGTTCAAATCTGAAATCAGAACAGGAATACACAAAAAATTGACAGAAGTGCATAATGGTTGGGATTAATTAAACTCAGGATTTAATGTGCATCCCCTGACATATTAGAAGCTTTGTTGCAAATACTTGAGGAATAATAATATGTGTGAGGTTTCTTGAAGAGATTTTATGGAATAGGCTTTACAGGGCCTTTGACACAATGGTTTGGTGAAGTAGACCGCACAGAGAATTAGTATAATCTTTTTTTCATTTGAACAAAATCCCTTCCTCAGCAGAGAGCTGCACTTTCCTAGGAGTTTTATAGAGAATTATATTTATCAGACTATTACACATATTAACAATGATTTTTAAAACAATTTTGAAGGATATAGCACACTGAAAACATATCAATTAAAGTTTTTGAAGACATTATATCCCAGGCCACTTATTCCCCTTGAGTCGCTGAATTGCTTCGCAATTTTCCTCAGTGGAGTTAAACATTCAACACCAGGGAGCAAAGTCTGGTGCTACTTGTTCAGTCTGTAGTGTGGAGCATGGGGTTTTGTGTGTAATCTAAAAATTAGAACCCTCTATCCCAGAGTGATGGATTCTCATGTTGTCTGTGCTAAATATTTGAACTTAGTAGGTGACCTCACAACTGCTAGAGTATTAACAGTTATCACATTCTAGATTATCTCAAGAAACGTTTAGCTTTTGACAGACTGGTAAAAAATACTTATTTTCAGACATTTTTTACTAGTTAGTCATCTTTATAAACTTCAATTTAGCTGCATTTATTCTGTGCATTTTTTAAACAACTGGGCATCAAACACAACTCCAAAAACTTGTGCTGTGATTTTACATTGAGTTTAAGCTATAAATATTACACAGGAGAAATATTCACAAATAAGCCTTTCAAAGTTAAAATTCTGCCTTCTAACATTAACTATTTTAGTAGATATTAAATAAGCAAAGCATGAAAGTATATTTTTAAAAGTTTTAATTCTTAAAGATCCATTTGTTGGCTACTTTTACTAAAGAATATCTTTAAACAGTACTGAAAGCTACTAATGGTTGTCAAGCCTTGAGGATGATTGTCACATTTATCAATACGCTGTAAGCTGATTTAACAATTCCTTATGGCTGTGCTGGTTAACAGAACATTCTTTCAATGCATTCTGGACATCATTTTCATGTGAATTTATTGCTTGCTTCCATTGAATTGTAAATTAAGAAATACCTACATTATATATATATATATATATATATATATATATATGTGTGTGTGTGTGTGTGTGTGTTTGTATGTGTAATAATAAAATTGCAGACTGCAATAACTTATTGTTAATGTAAATCCAGTCCAAATTTAGCAGCTACACAAACAATATTAGACTAAAATAATCTGAATGGAATCTTATCCCCCTTTATTGAAAATAGGTTTGTCTCTCCTTATTTGTTTTGTGTCTCGTGTTCTTGTATATCACCTTTAATGAGGAAAAATTATTTATGCAAGTTACAGAATCTCACAAACCTTTCCATCTCGTCAACAAATATTGATAAAGATTTGGTGTAGACAAAAAAATAATATTCCTTAGTATTATTAGCTTACAGCAGAACTGGATTTGATTACACATTACACAAGTTTGCACATTCCAGTCCTGATTTAAGAATGGTTTAAGTGTTGATTTGAGGTAATTGCAGGGAAATGCCCAACCAAGTGCTGTTAAAATGAAGTTCATCACTGTTCTCAGTGATCCTTCAGTGAATGAGAGAAAGAAAGCAAACAAATGTAAAAATAATTAGTTTCTACACTTAAACAGGAAAAAAAACCCTCTATGTAATCTAAAGGAGTAATCACTAACTAAGTAGCAATCTTACATGAAAGATCTGCTGGATTTAATGGATTTTAAACTGGACATGAACCAACAGTGTCATCCATTTCGACGAGGAGGAATAAACCCAGCCTACAAAATACACAGCACAATCCTTTCCACTTGGTCAGACCTCACTGCATGAAAGACATGGACCAAGTGGAGACTGGGGGAGAGCAGGAACAAGAGAAAATGTGATTTGACAGTGGGATTTTTTTCTGGCATGAGAGGTCAGTGCTGCAGCTTTAAAGTGCTAGAAAACTGATGCAAAATTCTCCATGTCCATGGCAAGGAGACATACAGTAATGAGCTTAGGCTGCATTGAAAGAGATTCAGGTGAGCCATGATGATAAATTTGCTAATGATGGGATAATGAATTCCACTGGAATAGATTGCCCAGGGAGGCAGTGGAATCTCTGACAGATCTCTATCAGGAGCTGGACAGGTGTTGGGCCAGGAGAGGGATTAGATGTCCCCTTGCTCTCCTTTCATCCCTGTTGCTCAGGGCTGTGCTGACAAATCTCCAAGGGACAATGTGGCAAGCTGAGTGTGGCTGTAAATACATTACACCACTTCAGGCCTGGGATGCATTTTGATTTCTGATTAAGCAACCTTTAAATTTCTGAGATTTAATGAGAGGATTAAAGCCTTTGTACAGTATTTCATCTGTCAGGAAGAGGTCCCATCAATTCTAAATTCATCACAATGCAAATGGGAACAGAAGCACAGAGATTTTTCTTTCACTGAGAACTCTTTGTTCACAACTTGACACTGCACCACAATCCCTGTTCTTCATTCAGTAGCATCAAGACTCAGAACAGTGAGTCATGTTTGGAGCAATGAAAAGGAGCACAACCGGAGCAGTCATTACAGGTTATTTTGCAAAAAAATAATCATTAATGATGTTTGTCCAGTGTTTCATGATTTCAGCCACTAAAGTTATGGTTGGAAAAAAAATCCCCACTCAGAAACACATATTTTGGAAACTCTTTTCTGTCTGATGGATCCTGGAATAAGCCCACTGTTCTGTTGTGTAAAGGTGAGTTTGTTTTTATTCTTTAAACTCTACAGAGTTTCTCTAACCGTGGTTCAACTTCTGGAAATGCATGGCACTAAATCTCTGGCCATGTGAGAACACTGCAAGTAGGTACACACAGAAAATTAAAAATGGGGAAAAAACGAGAAGTTAATAGTTTTGAAATACATTCGCAATTGTTATTACCTATAATATCCTGAGATCTTATTTTTTATTTAATTGGGTATTTTTAGGAATATAATTATTTTTAAACTATCCCATGCTCATTATATTTTGAATACTATAATCCAGTTATGCTATTTTACTGTTTCACCAGTTTTCACTGAAATTACATTTAGCATTTAGTGTCATTAAAAAGAACATTCTCTCCTTGTAAACAAATTTGCTTTTGAATTTGACCTTTGACTATGTTTTGCAAAATGCTTCACTTTATGATTGTCTGCAAATCATTTAGTGAAGCTGAATATTTGAAATTCCCTGTTTGAACTGATTGACTGGTCACCCAATCCACCTGGCTGTTTCTCCTGTGTGAATTTCTGCTTTGTAAAGATAAAATTTTTAGACAGAGGAGGATGAGGGAGAATCACAGGACTTTCCATTTTCTCAGTAAGAATGCAGTCTGGGAAAGGATTGTTTCAGATGAAACAGCCATAAGTTTCATGGTGATATAAGAAATGTCTTCATAGATTTGGGCATTTGTGTTGTTCCCAGGCTTAAAATCCCAGATTGGCAATGTGCCACTTTGCCATTTCCCAAAATACCACAGTGATTTTGCAGTGAGTTTACTATCAGTTAGTTGGACTTGGTCTGTAAACCTCTGTGAAATTTCCTGTCAATATACCTGTTAGCTTGTTAGGTAAATAAAAATGTCATATTCCAAGGGAAACACACATTTATGTCTTTTAACTTTCTTTCTGACTTATTCTCTTAAAACCATTCCACTCCTCAACTGTGCTGTTACTCGGATTCAATGAAGCAGACATTTCATATTCAGGAAGATGTTTCCTAAATTTAGTTGAAAGTGACTAGAAGAGGAGACTTTACAGGACAGGAACAACCTTCTGCTCTTTTGGGTAAAGAGCCCAAAATATAAAGGTGCTTTATTAAAAGCTGTTAAAATAAATGTTTCAATTAAAATAATTTATCACTGGACTTCCCTGATTTCTTCACATTCCTGTTCTGCCTCCTGTGGGTCGGCTACATGATTTTGTCAACTTCCAGTCAGTACCTGACTCAGGGATTTCATATATATATATATAATTTAATTAATTTATTTAATAAATTTATTTAATTCATATATATAATTTCCCACTTGCAAGCTGAGTCAGACAGGAGTGAAGTCCCATCTGCTTTTCTGCCATTGTTGGAGAGTGAGATAGGGCAGATGTGAAACCCATCTTTCAGAGGACACCCCAACAGCATTTCCTAACAGAACTATTTGGGCTAATCAGCATTTTCTTTTTTTTTTTTTTTTTTTTTTTTTTCTTAATTAAGAAGGAGCAGGAGAATGGGGGGAAACAAGCAATCCAAAGCATTTTTCCTAAATCTTTTGATTCAGGCCCTATTTACTGTCATGCAAATGTCGATTTAGTGTGTAAATACAGCAGGGAAAATAATACCAATTAGCATCATATTTGAAATTCAAAGGCACTGCAGGTCATGAGGTGCTGAGCACACACTGGGTCAGAGAGACATTTTTAAAATTGTGTCTCTACTCCAACATGGCTCTGTAGCTTTTAAGCCATTAACTCATCTTTGTGGGGAAACTTGCCAATTAAACCCTGAACATTCATGTTAAACATGAATGAGCTTTCACATTCAATTAGTCCCTAACATGAATCCACCCAATTAGCATTTTTTAAAGAGAAAATGTTTGTTTCTATTCTTTGGGTACTTGGTTTTGCAGGTAGAGGTACAACACATAAGATTATTCAGAATCACTCTTAATTGAGAACTCAGAAGAATCAGAGGTGATTATCATCTTACATTAGCCTTGGTTCTAGAGGTTAAATTCTGGACTTTGGAGATTTTTCTAAAAAATAGATCCACTGAAAGAACTTAAGGGGTCAATTCAGCCTGGAAATGAAGACAAATTTCCTGACAAGAGAGGCAACAGAAGAGTTTCCTCAATAAGGTTTTCAGGTCAAGATTAGCTTTCAGGATGGGAAGCATTTTACAGCTCTTGATACAATGGAATTGAAAGTTGATCAGCCAAGATCAAAGATCTCAGTCACCAATTATATATAATTTACTGAATTTCTGCCATCTTGATTACTGTGCCATGCCTACAAGTCTATTTTTTATCCAAGAAACAGAAATCTCAGATGCTTAGTGGCTCCTGTTCCTAATTATTTATTGCTTTATAACCAACTACAGCCTTTCACAAATACCAAAGAAATCTCTCTTAAGCATAAAGAGAAATAAAGAAAGGTTCATACGAATGTAAGATACAGAATGAGGATGTTTGGTATGAAAAGATGTCAAATACTATAAAAATACTCTTGTTATGGCTAAAATTACTGACAGATTCCAACAGAGGGTAGACACAGAAAGAATTCTGATTGTCTCAGTGTTTATGTCATCAACTTATCCAGATTAATAACTCAAGGGAAAAGTATTGATTTACTTAATTATCCTACTATTACCATCAGTGATGAGTAAGAAACTCTGGTTCTCATAGCTTATCTCCACCATTTCTTTAGAACAATACACAGACTGTAGAATTAATGTCTTCCAGTAAGAATACAGTCTCCTCAAGTTTTACTTGAATTTTAAATGCTATTTTAAATCCTACTGCAATAAAGGAATGCTGGAAATAACAAATAAAACCCTTAAATAAAAAGCTAATGATAAAATTTTACCTGACTAAAACCTAGGTCAAACTAGGTTTTCTTTCAATGGGACTGAGCTGATCTTGTGACTTAAGGCTCTTAAATCAGGGTATAGGAGACCTGTGCCATTACCCATAGTTCTGATATTCTGGATGCTTTCCAAATTTCAATTTTTTCACTTTTATGTTTTACCTTTGCATTATTATATTGTGATATTTTAAAATATTCCACTATATCAGTACTTCTGCTTTTGTAAAGAATATTCCTGGGATTTTTTTTTTCTCCTGTAGGCAGACAAGCAAAATGCCTAGAAAGGATTGTTTAGAGGTAGATTACATTTAGTAACAAAAAATCCCCCCTTTTCTGAAAAACCCACCCAATCTGCAACTGCACCAGACTCATGAAATCAATCTACACACAAAATTTTCTTATTTTTTAATGCAAAATCCATCTGTGTATTTGTCAGATATGATCAAGACAAGTATCTTGCAAAAAAATTCTACAGGTGCTCTTTCTCCTCCAGTGTACACTTAACTTAGAGAGGAAACTTTGTAATCTTTTAAATACCCATCTCCAAATCTGGAAAAATATTTTTTAAAAAATCAACTTTTTTGGAGAAAAATAAAGGAAGGAAAAGCAGGATATATCTTACAGATGTCTACATGCTGTGAGTCCATTTCTACATCTAAGAAATGCAAAAGTTCACTTCCTTACTTTGGGAAAATTAAGTTTACTTCAATTTGTGTCTAACTGCAAGATAATAGCCTCCAAAACAACAACCATGAATTTTTAAAGCTGCAAGTCAACTAGTGCTGAACTTTAAAGCCAGTAAGTATGTTTTAACATGCCAATGCATTCAGAGTCTTAATCTAAGAAAGAAAAAGACAGGAAAAATACCAAACAAAGGAGACTCATAATGCCCTGCACATTTTAATTCCAAGAGTGATAATGCACATCTAGCCAAACCTACTGACTCAGTGGATTTTCTGTTACATAAAGAGTCTAAATCAAGCTCAGTGTCATTTAAAATTCTCCGTCTGTAGCTTTAAATGCAAGCTGTGGTCTTGCAGCATAAATTAATTGGATGAGGTACTTAGTATAACTAATGCAGGAAGTCAGACTTAATAATCAGCGTGCTCCTGCCTGCCCTTAAAATCTATGAAATGCCAAACAAATACTTTAGCAGGAGATCTACTATGGATGACATTCCCAGGAGAAAAATCTGGCCTTTGATTTTATGCATCTATCAATACCTGAAGAGAAAGGTCTTTAATATATGGTTCTGGTCAAACTAAAGGAAATCTCTGATGTATGAAAGGTAAAGGTCAAATGACACTTAATAAAAATTTTAACACTGGAAAGTGAGGAAATTAACTTTGTTTTATAACTGGCTTCCTGCTATCCATAAGACGATTCCACATGTTAAGTCTGTGCCTTTGCTTCAGTGACCATAAATCCTCAATTTTCCTGGGCTGGGCGCCCCACTAAGGCAACAAAATTGTGTTTGCTCTGCAGTGAAAAACAATTTATTTCTAATGTTCCAAATGTACATTGAGCCCAATTAACCACATTTGAGCATTTAATCCAGGAAGATGAGAAGGATGGATTTGTACTTTTTGTGCCAAATGCAAGGATACTGGAGTAGCATCACCTGTGCTCTCTTTACCTCACCTCTCAAAATTCATCTCTCTTTTTAATTCAACTCTCTGCCTTTCTGATGTTAAACAGCACAGGACTGTGAGACACCTTCTTCTACATAGCGATAATAGCAGTGGGGGTTTCATTAAAATTAAAATAAACAATGTTTTTTTCTAAGTATAATTTTGTGAGAAAGGCTTGGAGAAAGTAAAGGAGGGCCCACAAAACGTCCACAAATGCATCCATGCCCAAGTCTTAATATAAACCCATTGCTCAAGGACTAAACTAAAGGAAAACCTCCATTCTCATCTACTTTGGGCAAGAAATTCCAAGAAAAAGGCCACGATATTGTAATTTTCCCTCACAGCAAAAGGGAAAGAAATGGACAGGACTAAAAGACTAAAAGGGCCTTAAAGTTTGGGGGTTTATACCACAGAGTCAAGGTTTAAAAATCTTTGATATCTAAATTTTTGCACAACTTGAACAAATAATAGCTGGTGTCATGAAAGGAAGTGCTGTAACATTGTTTTAATTAGTATTTTAAACAGTTTTTACTGCTTATTTCCCTTGCACAATTTTTTTCACTCCCTTTATAAAAATATGATTTGATAGTAATTTGGCTCAGTATTCCAAGCAGAGAATATTAAATCCTGAGCACCAGAGCAGTTTAGTTTGGTTTTTTTGTTTGTTTGTTTGTTTTTGTTTGTTTGTTTGTTTGTTTCTGGTTTCTGATGGCAACTTGAATCAGTGTTTCAGACATTAAACTCTTTAAACCTTAACCAAGCTGTGACAGAAGAAAAAGTCAGAGTGGTAAAATGAGATAGAAAAGACGCCTGGTGTGTCATTCTCCTCTCTGAACACAGCAAATCTTTACTGCATGAGCACTCAGCAGACAGAACCTGCTTATTTGCAAGACCATTAATTAAGAAAACTGACCTTAGAAGGTCAGTTTTAGAAGAATTTCTATCTTTCTTTTCAATTCATGAAAATTTCCAGGCAAGAGATATCCAGCATTTCAACATATGCAGAATGGAGAGGTTTAGGAAAGGAAAAAATCTGTGTTCTTATTGAACTTTGGGTTTGAATAACTGAAAAAAAAAACCCACACAGTTTTTTTCCACCATGGTAATTAATTACCCTTCATATGTCTTTAGTCAACAGAGCAGCAGCAGAAAATAAGTAATGGATTTTCTGTGCTGCCAATACCAGAATATGACAACCATGGTATCTTCTTAAAAATGCCAGCAGCAGCTTTCTCTCTGCCACTGATAACATTAAATGTGGGCTAATGTCACACTTGGTGGGCTGCTGGCTGCTTGGAGAATAATAAAATTCATGTCATCTGAGCTGATACATTACACACGCACACACATACATCTTTGAAAAATTATAATCACATAATGAATTGCATGTTTAAAATAGTGAAGAGTAAATGTGATTATTAGAGCATCATTGCAGGCAATAATATTTTGTAAATGTCTGGTTTGACTGCATGCATGGATAAGCTACTCCAATGTTACTGGAAAAATCTTAACAGAGGAAAAGGAAGGCGAAAAATACTTTTTGAAGTGTAATTAAAATGAAGAAAAATTAGAGATACTGCAGATTTTGAAAACTCATTTTGAGAGTAGGGACATCATCTGCAAGATAAAAAAATCTCTAATATCTATATACATGTGATCAGATGAAAGATAACATATCTCAGCTGAATTTTAATGTGAAAATGTGCTTATTAAGTACAAAGGAAAGTCCTTGATTAAATAACAGAACATTTTACAACTTTTCAGCCTCTGAATGCTGCCTTCATCTTTCCTCATTCCTGGCCCCTTATTTAAGGGTAACTCTCAGGAATGAACTGACTCAGGTCAGTTCAGACAATTCCTTCCACTGTTGCAGCTCTTGCACTCAGCTCAGGTAAAGGAGCTGAGCACATTGACCAAGTTCAGAGATATTTAATAAGCCCTGGCCACTCCTTCCTTGCAAAACAAAGTTTCTGCCTTTTTTACTATTAGCAGCCATATTGCATAGAGAGAGAATATACTCGTAACCCAAAATTCAGCAGATGTTTAAAAAAATAATTACCTTCCTATCAGCCAGAAAAGCGCCTGAGCACATTGGTAAAGTCCAGGTTGGAGACAGTTCCAGCACTCTTAAAGCAGCTAAACAAAGTTTCAAGCAATTCTTTAATCTGAAGCCAACATTATGCCACACCAATTGATGCCTTAAGGAGATGGAACAGAGTTTAGATTAAGAGGAATAAAGTGGATATTTATTGCAGTGCCTTCAAAGGCTACACCCCAGCAGTACCAGAGCCACAGTCGTGGCTCTGCCTGGATGGCTCCAAGACGGAAGCAAAAGAGGACTTGGTCACAAGATCTCACATTTTTATAAGTTTTAGTCCATTTTCATACAGGAGCCAACTGTCCAAAGAAGAGCTTCCAATTATGAAGTTTCATCCTCCTTGCTTGCTTGCCCACCCTCCTCTTTTCAGTTGTTTATGCTTTGGGCCTGAAGTTTGAAGAGTTTGTCCTTGAGTCTCCAGCTAGAACAGGATGGTTTTGTCTCCAGCACCCTGTGAAAAGATCCCAGTAACACTTAATATAAAGCTAAAAGCTGCACACCGAAACAGAACAGAAAAACTTAAACCCCAAGGTATCACAATCCTGGAGGAGAACATTTTCCCCTCTCTCATGCAGGTCTGTAGCTCTCAGAATTGTTTTCCCTCTGTTTGGTTCCAAGGCAGTGGGAGAAGCAAATGGGAGCCCATCTGCCTCTACACATGAAGGGACTGTTCAATGCGGTACATTTTATTTGTATTTTTGACTGTATAAGCAAACAGCGGCAGCCAGTGACCTGTATCTTGCTCTCAGCCCTCCTAAAACAAGCAGCTAACAAAAAACACTCTCACTCTTCAGGCAGTTTGCAGTAATTTCTGAAACAGAAAGAAGCAGTTTCGTTTCAAGTGTGACTCTGAGCTTGAAGTGCTGATTGTTGGAAGCAAGGTTTTTTTTGACATGAATTTAATATGGAACTGAGGATAGCAAATAACCAGTGAACAGAAAGAAAGATGCTATTTTTCAGCATGACTTAACCAAAGTTTTGCAAGACTTATCTCCCTTTCATCATCTTGAGATTGAATCAGGTAAGACAGACCAGTGCCTTCCCTGAATAGAACAGAATAGAATAGACTGAGGGTGGTACTGTATTGTACCTTCATCTAAGGGTTCTCAAAAGAGAAATGGATCCCACTGTGTGCAGCAGTGTCTTTCAAACCAAAAAAAGGCTATCCAGCTTAGTTTTCAGAGCATACATTCCAATTGTGTGTCCTGACAGAATCATTGTCAATACTTTTCTTGTATCTCCACAGTTTACAGTATCAGATTCTTTCTCACTGTCTTTAAAACTATTCCAATAAACATGAGGACATTATTCCCTTTAAAGAATTAGAGAAAAATTGCATTTACTGTGTAATAAAACACTGAAAAACTTACATCATCACTGATGTAAAAATGTTACACGATCACCCTTTCTCTGGAAAATATATATTAAGCTGTGACCTTAATATGTGACCACAATAGTACTACACCTGCACAGCCTGAAATACAATTTACACCTTGGAAAAGAAGATGTAAAATATGCAGCTTGTCCTTTGATTAATTACAAAGATTATTTCGTGTTCTTTCTGATGCAGTAAAGAAGCAGCATTCTTCCCCACTTGACATGGCCTTTGAGACATTCAAAGTGGCACCTCTCAATACAGAAGAGCTGCCCATTTCTATTCTCTTGCACAGAAGAGGCCAACCCATGGCTCCTGAGTGTGTGTGTGACACTACAACAGCTACAGCTGAATTTTATGCTAGTTTTTGCCCAAACCAACCCCACATTTGATCTGAGGGATCCCTGAGGAGCATGGCAAGTGTTCCAGGAACTCTTTACTCTCTGTGCCATGACCACATGAAGAGTGCTGTAAGACCAGGAATATTTTCCCACCATGCCTTACTGCCATTGCAATGCAAAGATGCAGTGCTCCAACCCAAAAATCAAGCCAGCAGACATAATAAAGGCCTCAGGAGGTTGTCTCTTTCCCAGAGGAACCCCATTAGCTCCCCTGGTAGGTAGCACAATTAATTTATTTTATATTTAACTGGCTCAAGCAATGGTGAAATCTATTTCCTCATGCCTGTGGGATGGATAATAGGAGCCCTTTCACAAGGATATGCATCTTTCATTGCCTTTTGTGCATCAGAGATGGGCTTAACCAAGGAAGGAATTAACTGGGGATGAAATGAAAAAATATTACCCCCATTATATTTTCAAGGCAAGATCTATATTCTTTCTGATTCTTCCTCAACCTTCATTTATGAATGACAGGTTGTCTCTCAGATTCCATTTAAACTCATTATTAAAGTGCAGTTATTTGTACAATGCATGCCATTCAAAATCAGAAATTTGCTCCCACAAAATAGTGGCTGAGACAAGATTGACCTGAGTTTTTATTTTTTGCTTCCATTGTGCTGATAAGAATATTCAAGCTGGTCAAAAAAGACTCTGAGAAAGCTAGCTAAAATTTCTAGATGCTTCAAATAAAATGCAAGTTCTCTTTACAACAGTCATCTATTTAGTCCTTGACTAATGCAACTGCACTGACTATTTCATTGTGACAAATCGTCATGTTTCTAAACCAAAATATAAAGTGCCTGACTTGAGGCATTCAGACAGGGAGACCATGATTACCAAGAGCTGCTGAGACCAGCACACCCTGAAGGGAGACACTGACTCTCTGCAGCATCATGAGGCTGACTTTGCTTTTGTTTAGGAGTTCAAATATTGGTCTAGCCATTTAGCTATGAGTGCCTAAATTGCTAAGGGTTGGCATCCACACCAATAAATAATTTTAAAATTTGGAACTTGTTTGTGAAACAGCAGGCAATGAGCTAAATGTAGATGTCCTCCTAAATTTTGAGGACAATCTGTTAAGAATCTAAACAAATAAGGATAGACTCAAGACTCAACACTTTTGTATTTCTATTTAACTGTCTTAGGCAGTTAGTTTTTGTTTCGAAACAATTTTCTATATCAAATTCTCTTTGCCTTGTACACTATTGTGGCTAAACCCAGAAATCTGGTTAATTATACAGCCATCAGTAATACTGAAAGCAATTATTTTAGAGAGGTTTAACAGAGTATTTAGGAGATATGTAAATAAAACAGCATATATCTATTTAGGAACTGGTTCAGGATATTATCATAGAGTGAAAAAATAGTGCACAGTCTTACATTTTATTTCAATAATGGCTTAGACACTCAAGGATGATAAATCTCTTGTTTTTAGCCATTAAACCTTCATGTTACTGTACATTTCATAGACAAAAAAATACTTCACTTTATTAGCAGCACTGCTATCTGGCCATGTCTGACACTTCAGAACTATATAAGCAGAAAGTCCCAATTCAGGATGAGAGACATAAAGAGTAATAAATATCTCTTTCTACAAGCCAGGAAAGGGCTAGGCTGAAAATACCTGGAGAGAAGGGAAAAGACAATGTCAAGTGCCAGCTAAAAATTCAAGGCCTGTTTAGAAGGGCAATTTTCTTCATTCCCTCTAGCTTCTCTTGTCCCTTTGCTTATCTGGCTGCAGAAGTTCAAGAATGAAGGTTTGGGGGGCTGCACTGCAATTTTTCCATCTCCTCTCAAGCAAGACTACACAGAGCCCCACTTATAGGACCACAAGGGCAGCAACAAAGCTGTACAAAAGCTGAAAGATACGGTAAATGATGGAGAATTCAGAGAGGAATTGGGTGGCACACACAAGTGTTAGAAAAATGACTGTACCAGGGGTCAGCATGAATATGGACATGTCCAAAATGACTAAGTAAAATCAGTCTAGGAAGCACATTGAAGCCAAACTGAACAAAACCTAAGATATTCTTTACGTACAGGAGTATCCCACTGCACACAATTATATTCTCTCTTTGCCAGACATTTTAAAAAACAGTTCCCTTTGGAAGGGGACAGTAAGAGAAAGATAATTGCATATGGACTTAATTACACAGCATATATTAGAGACAAATGGCACTTTTGTTTTCCAAAGAAAATAATCATAATCACTACAGAGCCTTCAGAATCTTTAATTGCCTTTGAGTAATTATCCATTTCTCCTTACTCTATGTTCAATTTAATTTGTGCAAAAATTAACTGAAATAAAATACAAAAGTAAAAATAGTCAGGTTTTCTCTTTAATTATTTATTTAAGTCTGGGAAGATAAATCATCCCAGATTTTAAAAGCTGGTTTCCTCATTCTAGTTATTAAATTCTGGATATTTATTTGCATTTCCTGTTGTTGGCACAGAATCACCTTGTGAGCTCACATATTAAGAAAGACAGCTATAAACCATTTTAATGGTTTTAAAAATTAGTAAGGTAATAAACACAAAATAAACATATTCTGTATCAGTGTGTTCTTCATTCATTTTTATGCTGCCATCACCAGTTTAGTTTTTAATTATGATACTGTTTTGTGATGCACTGGTAACATCACTTGAAGATGTAATAATGAAGTCATTTTCTTGCAGGATATACATAAAATAGCAGGAGATTTTGCCATGGTCATCCCTCTCTGAGAAGCAAGACAGAAACTGTCACTTGTGTGTGAGGGTGAGGAAGTCTATGTTTTAATACCTAGTGGATTAGATACATTTTGGTATGGATTTTTTTTTTTTTTTTGTTTTAGATGGAGTATATTCAGCAGAGAACTTTTCACAAAATCAGCTTCAGCTTTGTGTTTCCATTCCTTTCTCCATAAACTAAACTCGTTGCAGATTTGGTTTTATGGAAAGTCAATTTTATGAACACAGTTTTGCACTGCCATAAAGTGGAAATTGTATTCATCAATAGGAAGAGAAACCTTTTAACAGGATATCATAAAGAATTTTAAATAGAATCTTTTTTTCCTCTCAGAGTTCTGGAGATGCAAACAAAATTGGAATTCTTTCCAGTTACACTTCTTGTTCATTTTGCATGTTTTCTGAAGTCACCATTGACTCTTATCCTTAGTCTATATGTAGTGATGGGTGTTTTAAATCAGGCAGCTGCTGGTGGCTAAGCTAAACACAAGAAATAACCTTTCCTCTCCTGTGTATGAAATTGGACTCGATACATTATTCAGTAAACTCATGCAAAATTTCTAGGTATTAATGACAACCAAGTGAAATGCTAAGCTTCATAATTAATTCCAAGTAAAAGAGATTAAATACATCCTAATGGTACACACTGTTAAAATGATCATCTGAGAAAGGTCACACACTGCATGTCTGCCACATCCCACACTAAGGAGGGCCACGGCAGAAAAATAATTTATTACCTATTGCCTGATCTGGGGTAAAGTCCAAAATCTGAATTCTAAAATTACAAGAGCAATTTTCTTTTCACATGTGGGCATTCAGTCAATGGTATCTTGGTCTCTGCCACTTCTAATAAGTACTTATCTAATAACAAACAGTATCTGCAAGTTTTAGTCTGATGCACAAGCTAAGGCAGAAGAAAATATCTATCTCCCCTTGATTCCTTAGTAAAATCACACCAGACAGCTGTTAAGTTAGTGCAGGCACCACAGAGCTCAATAAACAGAAATTGTCAGAAACCCTTCTAAAAGGTGGCATGAATAAAAATGAAAGGAATCAAATTCTGAATTCTTAGCTATCTTATCAAGGAAGAAGTCACAGATGGCCCATTGAGGAATCAATTATGGATGGAAGGTTCATGATCCAAAAGCTTTGTGCCAGTGAGATGAATCTTAAAGGTATAATAAATGATGATAATGTTAGGAGGGAGATACATAGCAGAGGAGAAAAGATAAAGTGAAAATGGCCTGCAGGATGGAGCCTCACTCATTTGTCACAGCTGCTAAAGAAGACACAAAAATTGCCTTTTTATCCCCTTCCCCACCCCAGTCAGGTCCAGCTGCTTCTTTATTCTGAAACTCTCTCTCAAGTAGATGTAATTTCAATATTCTGCTGGATAACAGCCATCAGCAGCTTTGGTAGCCTGCACTTTCCAGGGAAATTTGGTCAGGCCCAGTCCCAGAGCTAAAGAAATGCACTCTGACACACAGTTTCCCTGCATTTTAATATAACCAGAAGTGGGAAAGTGTTCTTTTTCAGATAATTGAACCAGCTTAAGATTCTCTGTTTGAAATGTGTTGGCTGCCACCTGAGCTTCTGTTTGAATCAAAAGCTCAGTGCAGGATCTCATCCTGACACTGCATTGAGGGAGAAGCTCACAACACAGGAATTCCCAGCAGAACTCTTCCCACAGGTGGGACACAAAAATGTTTATTTTTCCAAAAGTAATGGAGTAGGATCCATCCAGGGAGTAACCAGATGCTTGCTGTGGAAACAACTGTGTCCCATCCCTGGGTGAGAAATCTTTCCCTGTGAAGCTGATGGATTCCTGTAACACGGACCATTATTCAAATATCATCACAGAATGATGGCAATGAAGATAAAACTGGAATAACAGCAAAGCTACATTTTTTTTAATAGTTCACCTAGAGAAACTCTGTGAATACAATTTGGAAGGGCTAATTTTAGCAAAACACATTTAGAAGCAAGTAGGGTTGACAAGGATAAAACGTTATATGACTGTCTTCTCCAAAATGGAGAAAAGTGACTGTTAAAAATGTCATTCTATTCTGACTCATCATGTCTCCTTAGTGTATTCATAAACTTCCACCTAAAGATGGCTACATTTTTTTTTAAACCAATTTCACTTTTTCCTGTATAAATTATGTTTTTCCATAGACTGGAAAACAATTTTAGCTTTGCAAGTTGAACTTTAGTAAAAGGCATAGTCATCATTCCAAGCCTTAATTGCACTTGTATGCAAGCTTGAATTTTTTTAGTTTTAAACGGGATGATAAATAACAGAGGGTTGACTTTTATGACTGGAATGTGTCTAGGAACATTAACACTGCCTTTGACATAATGGCCTTTATTTTTTCTCTTTTCACTCATAGAAGTTACCCTTCAGTGATAGAAGCTACCCATTAATTATTCTCCTACATCCGTGAAAACATTTTGGAGCCTTTTGGTACACAACGAAAAAAAGACCCTCAAGTAATGAGGATGTAGTCCAGGAATGCACAGAAAATTTTCATTAAGATTCTCCTTTAAAAAGTCTGTCACAAGTTTATAGTAGCTCAGTACTAGAAAAGAAATTAGCATCAGGTAAGAATGAGCCTTTAAGAGTTCTAATGTTTACACAGATTAAAAAATAAGAAGCAAGAGCACACCCATATGTAATAGTGTCTGTCCCCCTGTTCACTAATCTTAAGATTTCAGACAAGCTGGAAATATTTCCTCTAAAAGATTTCAGTAAATTTCAGCATTTGCTCATTTTTTTCAGGCATTTTTTAGACTATAGGATACTTCATTTTCATTCCACCTGAAGTTTTAAACTTTTCAGTAAATCTCACCTGACCTGATCATCAATTCTAACAATTCTGAAATGGCACTTTCAATAAATGTATTATTTACTGATTTTATTTTATTTTGACTGCCCAGTACTGGGCATGCAGCTTCACTCGTGGTGACTGGGACCTGGACCAAACAGGATTGAAAAATAATAGAATATAGAACCTTTTTCTAGGAAACATTTCCTTATACAATGAAATCTGAGCAGGATTTTCTTCTGGCAAAACTGCCTGTATACCATATTACTTTTTTTATCCTCTCTGACAAAGGCAAGCAAGGTTGTTTACAACTTATCAATAGCAACAGACCAGCAGAAAATATTTCAAAGTCTGTGCAACTTATTTCCTTTCAACTAAAAACCTGATGTATTGTAAAGCCCCAGCATCTGCTGCCATTCAGTATGGGGCAGCAATAGATTATTTCTGCTGCTGCTGCTGCTCAGCAAGAAGGAAAATATGTAATTTCTACAGTCTTGCAATGGCCTTTCATAACCTTTTTTTCTTCTACCACAGAAATCCCACCTGCTCTGCAGCTGAAAATTCTCCAGTATTAAAATCTGAGAATATATGGATAGTGCTGAACAGGGACCTCCTGTCCTTCCTACAAGTCAGAAAATCTTTTAGTGAAAAAGTTGAGGGAGCCTCAGGCTAGCACAACAGAAAATAAGCCCCTGTAGCCTGTGGGAATCATGCCAGGCTGATGGCAGCATTCAACCACTGGTTCCACCTCCTCTTTTGTATAAAAATTAACTCTCAGTTTCAGTGAGAAGATGCTAGAATCCAGCAGGTAAAAATAGGAGTAACAAATAATAGAGATGTGTGGGAGAGCACAGAGAGAGGCTTAGTCTGCCCACAGCAGCAATGCACAGGGGCTGGAGAAAGGAAGAGGGAATTCACAGGCTGAAAGGAGCAGGAAATAAATTTTCCATTTAAAATGTACTTTTCACTCACAGCTGCCTTTGAAATAGAAGTTCAGAGAATAAAACAACAATTCATTTTAAAATATATTACAAGTAATGTGGAGATAGCAGCTCTTATATACAAGTTGCTGCCTAAAGCACACATGGTTTTGTCCCCCAGTTACATTATGAAGATAAAAAAAATCTCAAATCCTGCTAAGCTCTGCATCTTGCATTCAATTTGTAGGAACACAGCATGAGACAAACCCACAGAACTGTGTCTGTCAAATTTTAACCTAGATGTAAATATATCTATAACCCAGCCAGACAGTTTTCAGTGTAAGAGTTTAAAAAATTACTACAAAAAGATTTATTCTAGGAGGCCAAATCTCAAAATAAAAATATATAATGAATATTTGTATAGGATATAATAACTAGTAGGTGTTTTTTGATAGTTCAGAGGCAGCCCTAGACAGCCTTAGATCTATTATCTTCTCAGTTCTGATCATCTTCCTGTAGCTTTCTTTGGTATTTATAAAAATCAGAGTACCTTTAACCTGGTTTCTTAAGAGTGCTGTGATATTTGCCTCCTCTCAGCAATGGGGAGCTGAACTTTTTAGAATGGCTCACTTCCATCCTTGCTCATCTCCAGAAAAATCCTCTCAACATCATTCTCTCCCAAACTGTCTCTCAGCCCTACCAGTCTTTTCTTGAGTGTCATCTTATTGGTGCCTCACTCTGTGACACCATTGGAGCATCAGAACCCAAAAAGTGACAGAATTCAGCACTGAATCAACACAGCCTCATTTGGACAGGCTGTAAATCCTAAAACCAACCCCCAAACTATCAGGTACTGCCTTGTCCCAGCTGTGGGTGGGCAAAGAAGCCTGATTCACCTCCTGC
This sequence comes from Anomalospiza imberbis, assembly GCF_031753505.1. Classification (NCBI taxonomy): domain Eukaryota; kingdom Metazoa; phylum Chordata; class Aves; order Passeriformes; family Viduidae; genus Anomalospiza; species Anomalospiza imberbis. The sequence goes on from NC_089682.1 coordinate 33,634,541, forward strand.
CTGTGCCATGCTGCAGTGGTTCAATCCTCATTCAGGGCTTCCAAAAAGTCCCAAAATGCAGACTGGCCATGTCTTGCCTGGCAGATACAGCTTCCCACACTAACTATAAACATTAGTGGATTGATGGAAACAAAGCAGTTAAAACACAATAAAACAATTAATTCCACAATTAGCATTAGTTGTCTCACAACCAATCGACATACATTTCCTGACTGCAAAAAGAAGTCTTAACAAACTTACTTGTTTCTTCTGTGTTTTGTACAGGCCATATGGCTTTAATATTCTCTTTAGTGTAATCTCTCAATGTTATATCAACCTTGTTGGGGCCTTATTTATCCTTCCCAGATACTCTGCACATACCACACTCTTTAATAGGTAAGTGTAGCCAGACTGGTGGCCCTAAATCTTCCTAAGCAAGCCTTGTAGCCTGCACTGAAAATTATGATGCACTGCAAATAGGGGAATGGTTACATGAAGTAGCTACAGGAGTTATCAGGAAGCGAACCAGGCTATAATTTTATAGTGCGTCAGATACTCTGCTAAAAGCAGTGTCTGTGTGTGTGCTCCTTCTCTGTGTGGTAGGAGGGTTTGCTGCTCTAAATCTATTGAAATTCGTTGCATTATCTTAAATGATGAATATAAAAGCACACACACAGGGTACTGTCAAGTGTTTATACCTGTGTCTATGCTATATAAAGTATATAAAGTACTTATAGGCAGTGAATCCCTGTCCTCAGTGAATCTCTGAACCAGCATTACCACAAAGTTATTCAGAGGTGACTGAGAGAATATCCAAATTCCAAGGATTGGTGCATAAAACAAGAATAAATTGATTCAAAATGTACAGATTAATGGAGCAGTGATAAAGGGAGTTTAAGTACTTGGCACTTTCCTCCAGAAAAAAACAACTCTGTACCCACAGCATCCAGAGGAGGCAACCAGGTCACATTTAAACTCAGATGGCAGGGCACATACAAGGACTAGATATATATGCTACCATGGCCACTTTTCAGTAATAATAAAACCAAGGCCTGTCTTTCTTGATATAATTTTGAAAAATTTTGAATTCAAGCATTCAATTAATATTTTTCTTTCAGCACTTTTACTGTGTCACTAGGCCTGAAATAGTCTTCTGCTAGTTGAGAGGTGTTAAACCAACAAACACAGCTACTCTGTTTTCCATCTCCCTGAGTACTTCCACAAAACTCTCCATGACAAACTGGGTAGGAACAAGAGGAGTGTTGGGTTGTTTTCCATAAATCCAAGATGCATGGTGATGAAATAATGGGCATTCCATGCCCAGTGCACTGCAGGGAGTGCAGGGCAGAGGCTCAGAGGGGCTGAGGACTCCCCTGCCAGCACCCAGCCCTTGTCCTGCAGGGCAGGCAGCACAGCCCGGGGCTGGACATTTCAAAAGGATCCTGGCTCACCTGGAGGGCTGCTACACCATCTGCCACATGATGCAGATAAGGCTTGGGCTTTCTTATCCATGCTCCTGCAGTACCCAGTGAAATCAGGAATAAACTCCCAGTAATGTCCCTCCAGACACGCCATTCCATTTCAGAGCACACCTGCACTTCAAGATGCATTTCAAGTGAGATCAAGCCAGGGGACATGCTGGCCTTCTGTGCCTGACAGCTGAAGAGAGAAACTCTTATAAAAAACCATTTCAGAACTGGGAATAGAAATCTTTCTTTCCTCACTGAGTACTTCCAGCACAGTGCCTTTTTACTTTTCTTTATATATTATATCATCTGCAAGGCCAGCTTTGAGTTACAATACACAAAGCATTACACAAAAGAATGGACTACCCAATACTTTATAGACTGCATAGGTAATAGAGAAAAGAGATACAGCCACCACAAAAAGGAGTGTCTTGACTATGGCAGACCTTTATGGAGGAGGCAGGGATGACCATTATGGCATACCCTGGGGAAAACTGCAATATCAGATATATTTCAATTATGGGTTAAAATGAATTGGTTGCTTTTTAAACTATACTGTAGGAGTGAGATATCTAAAATTATCCAAGTGATTTCCCTGGATTTATTTTTTCCTACTGAAAATCAACAACATTTTTGTTCCTATATAATTTGTGATTTTATAAAGAACAAGTAAAATAAAAGAAATTCTAGCTTGTCATTGCTGCAGGACCAAATCCACAAACCCAGCCTGCAGGAAGCTGAAACAGACTACATCCATTAAACAATCACACCAAGAAATATTCATAAATTTTCACTAGATCACTGATTCTTCACCTACTCTACATGCAAGTATTTTTCAACACACCGAGCAAAATTCTTCTGCTCCCTGACCATTTTTAAGCAGCAAGAAAGAAATAATGGGGAAAAAAATAACAATACTTAACATTATACTTTTCATTAGTAGCTATCATACTAGTATCATAATCCCCTTTTTTATTCCTTTTCAGGTAAGAAACTGAGCAACAGAGAGATGATGTCATTTTTGAAAAGTCAGAGACTGATAAGCAATCTGAGTTCCATGCCTGATAACCATCCAGGGAGACAAAACCTCATTGTTCCTTTCTGAAAAGGCTAGAAATATTGAAGGAAAAGAAAATCAAATTAGCACACTATCTTGGATACCTTTTGTACTGTAAAGTACTGTATTCAGGATACTGAATAAAAATAACTGGGTGGTTTTATTTTTTCCTGCACACAAGCTCTAAATGATTGTATTATTTATCACAGTGATCATGAGCACTTTACTAAAAACTTCATAAGTATTTAAATATTCATCTTTTTATCCCCTGGAAGATTTTTAGCAAAAAAATGCTGGCAAGATAGTGGGTACAGATAAAAGTGCATGAGTCATACTCCCATGACAGAAAAAAAGTACTTTAAGTGACTTCTCTCTTGTCTGCTTTTGAGTATGCAACTGGCTTGCACAGAGCAATAAATTAACTTACATTTCAATATTGAAGGAGAACCATGAGTCTTCTGTGATGAGTAATAAGTGTTGAAAACAAAACAAAACAAAAAAATCTAAAGTAGCTAATTCTCTTCTTGTAAGCCACTACAAGAAGTAGTAGCTTACTACTACTACTTTAGTGGCCACAGGTTTCTCTACAGACATTTTTACATTTTATACTGTTCATTGCAGATTTTGAAACTCGCATTAAAAAATTTATGACATTGCTGGCCAACCAGAAAAACACACAAGAGGTTCACTTACAGACAATTCCAGGGCTGAAATAAGAACTTTATGTGTAATCCTCTAGTTCTAGAATGGCTATGGAACAATTCTACAGTCCAAAACTTGCTTTCCTGAAACCAAATTTAAAGCTATTAATGGGCATTGGATGAGGTGAATCTCAGGACAGCTCTGAAGACTTGTAAAAAAACCTTTACCTGTGGATTTTATGCATTTTAAAAGAGAGAAAATCGAAGTCTTGTCAAAAACCTTACACAGATTTATTTCGAGTCCTCACTCATCCACACTCCTCATGTAATTATCCTCAAAAGACTTCTTAGAGATTAAAAATGTGGGAATACTACTGCCTGCTTGAAGTGGAGGGCTGTCATAAATCCAAATTTACCAATGGTGGGCTACAGTCCAGTGAGGTTAAATAATTTATTCTAAAACAGACAGTAAATTGGTAAATGTATAAGATCAAGAAGTGATATACAACTCTTCTTCAAAATCTCTTTCAATTTTATTTGAAAAATCTATAAACTTGAAAACTCAATGTTCTAGTTCTCAATGAAAACTGTTTTAGGGGACCTATGAATATCAGCAGTTGCTGAATTTGACAAAAATAAATGGACAGTCATAATTTTGGACTTATTGGTATAGGATTTAAATTGTTCAAATTACATATTGGTGGGGAAAAAAACTTCTTTGCATGGTCCTATAAGCTTTAAATACCCTCTGGATATTTTTAGTCCTGACAAATGAAGTTTTGCTGTCCTGCTCTGTTGCTCGTGACTTTATGACTGCCAGCCACACTACTTGAGGAGTTCCATTTTTCCACCAGCAGACACATGGATCTCGAGATGATTGTTTGAAAAAAACAACTTCTTACCCTCCCCACAAAAGACACTTTAAGCCCTCCAAGATCTGATTCATTTCTTAAATTTATTTATCTGATTTCTCCTTTCACACAACTGAAGAGAAGAGTCCAAGGCTTTTTAGTGCAAAACTTACAGCTTCCATTAGAGCTTGAAATAAAGACCTCTAAGTAAATATGGTAGAGAGTGCTTATGGAAATTAATTCAGAGGAAACTCTTAGGAATGACAAGATTTTTCAGAGAGTAATCTTTGTTAAATTTGGAGTCCTAGCTTTTTCTGAAAATCTGACTCTGCTTGAAAATACCATTTTTCTTCCTCCCAGGATATTAAGACATTTTAGGCAGCTGAACCATGACACTTTCAAACCAGTAGAGTTATGTGGCACTCATGGCTGAGCTGGGAGCTGAAATCCCCCCATTCATTCCCTTGTTCAGGCTATTTTTGAGGTCTTGTGAAAGTCAGGTACTTGTTTTCCCATCTCTTACTTGGTGACTGGAATACAGTATGCATTTGTTTATTTCTGACTTTATTCCTGACTTCTTTACAGCAACCCTGTCCCAGGGACAGAACAAATCTGCCCAGTTACAAATGACCAACAAAATACATGCAGCCTTTTTGTGAAAGAATAAATAAAGATAAGCAATAGAGTCCTATCAAGCCTAAAATCATTAGGTTTAATGCCAGTTTGTTTCAGTAATCTTATATGTTTGGGGTTTGTGTCATAACTTTCATTTCAAAGCCTGGTGCAGGACACCTTTTTCCTGTATTGGCAGTCCTGTTTCTATATTCTGTGGCTTAATTTATAGCTTTCTCATTTTCTCTGTCATTTAGGAAGGCTATTCTATTTTATCCCATTATATTAATATATTTGAGTGAGTCTGGCATGGCTTCTTTTGCACATTAGCGATTCCACAAAAAGGAGCAAGGAGGAGAAAAGATAAATGTCAATAATAGAGGAGAAATGTGATGATATCTGGAAATTTCAGTTCAGTCATTGTTACACTGCTCTTCAAAGCTTTCCTGAAAATTCATTCCAGTGAAATACAATGCTGGTTATCTCACACGAGGCTTGCCCTCCTTTTCTTAAGGACATGATAATTCTTTTTTTTTTTTTTTTTTCCTCACCTTGGCATGTGAGTACCACAACAGGCATAAGTTATCCCTCTTCAAGTATACACAGAACTTGCGTGGGGTAAAAAGGCAGCAATAATTTCTAACAGTTGGATATTCTGGATTCCTTTGCTAGTTTTCAGCACTACTCCAGCATTAAAACCAGCAGATTTTACACATATTACATTTTCTAAAGAATAGATGCATGAAATGCTTTAACCTTAGCATAAGGAAGGCATTAGACCCTTATTTTTGGAAGCTGCCAGAGGCACTGAGGTCTCTCCACAGTCCATGTTCATATCAGAGTGTGCATCTGAAGATTTCTTCTTAATTCTGACTAAAAACGGAAATAGCTTTGTTTAGAAATTTCTTTCGGTTAATCCAACTTCAGAGTGCACCTTGCTTGTTAACATGTTAGCACTGGCAATAGGCATCCAAAATGGGCCTCCAAAACTGGAGACAACCAACAGTTTTAGGAATGTGAGCAAAAGGATTTCTGCACAGGCAAAACCTCCCATTTTTATAACTCTGAACAGCTGCATGCTGTACTTGCATTCTCTAATCACTCCAGGTGATTCCTTGGTAGCTCATTCCAAATAATAAGTGGATTATCTAAACTTCAGAGCTCTCAGTAGTGACAGACTCTCAAAATTACGGAAAACAAAAGTTGGAAAGATAATACTTTTGTTTTAAAAATGCATTGCTTAAGCTATTTCATCACAGAGGAAACCATTAGGTTACCTCAGCTGAAGAAAGGTAAATGCCAAATCAGACAAATCAATGCTATTAATATTAAAACTATTTAATAATATATTGTTTGGATCCTTCCCTGGGATTTCTCCTTGCAGTGCCTGGGACTTCATAGTGGCAGCAATGCAGAACAGAGAGGCAAAGCAGTTTCCATGACAGCAGAACTACAACTTGATGCATGAGATATAATTAAAAGGTCCAGAAGGTCTGCCTTGCATCCCAGCTCTCTTCTTACTGGAGCACTCCACATCATGGATCACGTGGGTGACCAGGCACCTGTACTCTGCACACCTTTGGCTTTTCCCAGTTGTGCTGAAGAGCAGCAAGTGTAAACTGTATTCTCCTAATTAGGGAGTTCACTCACCTTTCAAATAGCAGCCAAGCTGCTGAGGCAGAATCTGTTGTTTCAGAACTGCCTCTAAAGAGGGACAGGCAGGAAAATAACATTAAACGACAGAGGGAAGGTATATTCAAATATTTTCTTAAGTGTCCTGGCTTTTTTGGGAGTACAGTCCTTGAAATATTTTTCCTAGATTCTAGAGGCTGAAAAAATACGTTGATTTTCCCCTCTGCCTCTGCTGCTTCTCACTTCGGCACGAAAAAGCAGAGGCTGGGGAAGATCTGCACAGCTGCCGCAAGCAAGGCTTGAGCAGCAGCACATCCCTTCCAATTTTGTGGTTAAAGAATTTGGCTGCATCCTGACACCCACATTACCATCCACACAGCATCACACTGCAAGGATGGCACACTCTGCCACCCAATGGGTTTTTATGCTTTATGGAGCTTTTGCTACTCTTAATTGCAAACACCTTTAAATTCATTAAAATTGCAACAAGGGAAATTTCTCACTTTTATTCAACTTCTTTTCTTGTCCAAGCAAGAGATGTGAAATGGGGAGTCTTATGAGGAGCAACTGAGGGATCTGGGGTTTTTCAGCCTGGAGAAAAGAAGGCTTAGGGGAGACCCTATTGCTCTCTACAACTGCCTGAAAGGAGCCTATAGCCAGATGGGGGTTGAGCGCTTCTCCCAAGTGATGGGACAAGAGAAAACAGCCTCAAGTTGCAGCAAGGGAGGTTAGACTAAATAGGAGGAAAAAAATCTTCACTGAAATGGTGGTCAAGCATTGAAAGAGGTTGCCCAGGAGAGTGGTTGAATCACCTTTCCTTGAAGTGTGCAAAAAACATGGATATGTGTTATTTGTTAGCATTCCAGGCCTTCATTTTGCAATCTAAACAATGTTTATGACCACAGCTCTTTGCTCATCAAGGCTGTCATCCATTCAAAGCAGACTTGAAGAATATAAATTTCTATTTTAGCACAGTTATACTACTGCTGTGGTTACTGGACTGATTTCAGTGAATGGCAAAGCAGGAGACAGTGGCTGCTTTCTCTCCCTGCTGTCTTCTGACTCCAGCAGATGCAGCATCATCTGCTGCTTTGCAGAAGACAGCAGAAAATGTGCTCTTTCAAAGGTGCCTCCCCAAACTGAATGGATTTGCTCTGTCTAATAGCAAAGGCTTTTTTCCAAACATGCATGGATTAATATTTTCCAAAGGAAAGGTCACACAAATCCTTTCAAATGGGAGAAGAATTAAGTGACTTAGCTGACCCAGCTGAGGAACAGCAGCTCCCACAGTATTAGTCAGCAGTGGTTTCAGCTTAGTTATTGACAGTACTAATATATCCATGGAATTTATACTCTGTCTTCTCCCAGGGCCAAGCAGGGATAGTGGGATTCCTGACCAGAGACTGAGCACAGACCTTTACCCTTTTAAAGCCTTACTTAAGCTTTAGGGTGAGAATAATGTGTGCTGGACCCTTGAATATCTCTTAATACCATGCTTTCAGGTTAGTAGAAAGGTGTCATGCCCATTTCTTAAATAGAAGCTTCCTGACTTTTCTGCTCAAGCATACTGTAGCTCCAAGTTACATTCATCCTCCCTTTCTATTCATTACAATATTTTTCAATATATTCATTTCCTTCAAAACTAGAGGAACATTCCATTCCTGATTTATCTGTATCACTCTGTTAAAACAAAAGCATGGCAGTAACCAAAATCTGAATTAATGTGCAGTAAAACCCTTAACTTGCATCTTAAAAATATGCAAACATTAGCACAAGTATCTGTCTCTAGACCAGTCCCTTTTGTACTCAGAGATGACACAGCAAATGCTACAGTGACGTCTCCTTAGTAACACTTCATTATCTTGACAATCAATTACCAATATTCATTAGCAATAGAATAAAATAATATCACAGTGTATATTATGTATAAAAAGGTATATTAAAATTATAGCTTTTGTAGTAAAGAAACACTGTGGTGCAGTAAATTTGACTTTTCATAATGCCTGTCCATTTCTTTGTTAATTCACAGAATGCAATAAACTTCTGTAAGTGTCCAAGTGGGTGGGGAGGTTTGGTAAGATCTTAATGTACTGTAGTGACAGCCTTGTTCACAGTACAATTAAGAAAAAATTAATCAAGCATTACTTTAAATATATGGTCAAGCCCACTTACCAGCTCACAGTGGTCTTAGATAGATTTTTATTTTCATGCACAAACCAGCTTGCATTAGTGCAATGTAAGTCTGCTCATTTAATATCATTTGTAATAGTAATGATTTCCATTTTTAATGTCAAGAGAAAAATCACTGGTTGCCTGCTCCAAAGAGCACTTAATGTCCATTACTGCACACGGCACAAATGAGTTTGCAAATTTGAACAGACTTTTCAGCAATAGTTATTATCTTCAGTCTATCTGGACAGTGCAGGTGTGGTAAGATCCATTGTATTTTTATTCAGAGACATAAAAGCACTTGAAAGTCTTTAAAATACCAAGAGCTTTGATATTTTTAAGACTGCAGGGCTATTTAAACACATAAAAATTGAAAATCCTCTCCATGCACTGTACTACAACTGCCATAAGTTATGTTGATGCCGACTCTTATAATTAATTATGTGTCTACTTCTTCCCTGGAACTACCAAATGAGTGGCAGAGTAACCCAGAGTGGATGATGGGAGCAGCATATCTGAAGTTTTATAATGGCTCTGGGTACCTGTGTCTCCGGCAAAGCCAAGAGAGCAAGACTTGCAAACTCAGAAAATGCTTATAGAAAAGGTGGGAAAAATGAAAAAATATAAGCAGCAAGGGCTAAATCAAGAATGTACACAGGAACAGACTCATACTGAAGATGAGTGATTTGCTCCTAATCTTATTTTAAAAATAAAAATAATAAAAAAAAAAAAAAAAAAACACAAAAAACATACAAAACCCAAAAAACAGCAAAAATGGGTTTGAAAACTGAGAAGCACTGAGTATTAACACTGCATGCTTTTATATGCTTATTATATCTGATCTTCAGTACAGATTCTTTTGGACATCAGAGATATCTCTTGACATTTAAACACCTTCACTTCACCTTCACAGTGCCCTCACTGTGACCTGTGAATTGCCAAATTACTGGTAAAAAAAAGGTTCAGACAGAGTTAAATTATATGTAGTTCATCTCTGGAGGGCATCACCATAAATCTGCATAACGTCTCAAAATCCCACAAGCAAAAATGGGCTATTTTATCAGTCCAGGAGCCACACAAAGTTTTCTGTTATTAAGTCTAATAAAACTTATTCTGAAGTACCTGTGATCCTGGAATAATTCCTATTTTGAATTGTATTTGAATTACAACTGCAGCTGTGTGAGGCTCAGACCCCCACACTTCCTCCTGCCTGGAACTCTTTCTGAGGATCAGATATTGAGAAAAATTCAATGACCCCTGCAGGCTCATCTCCCAAGATCACTGCTGCATTTCTTGCCAATGACTAAATATGCATCCAGCAATCAATAGCATTATATTCCCAAGGTACACGCTGTTCTTCAATTATGGTACTTAGATGGAGGGCCTCTCAGTATCATCTAGCTCAATAATACTTTGCAGATCTCATTTTATATAAACCTCTCCTGCCAATTTAAGGTTGGGAAAAATATCTGTATTTTCTGTAGGTTTCTTATATAACCTTCCTTCCCCAGAAGATTTTTGTTATGTTCTGATTTCTCATTATTCCCAGAATATAATGAATTTAGTTTAAATTTAACGGTATTGTGTCAATTTTGCCTTCCCAAAGAGCTTTCCACTTGATCTTTACATCAGCCTTAGCAAAGAGCTGAGCTTCTGCCAACAGATGAACTTCGGTGGTGTTTTTTACAGCACTATTATGTCCTCCATGCATGAAACATTAAAATTATGACACAGTGCCAGTCTGGAGGCAACAGACCAGTTTAAATGCCTCAGAGGTGCCATGCCAATCAATTCTCCTGTCTCACTCCTACTGGTCAGAGAAATATGTATTAATGAAGGGTGAATTGTTAAAGAGAAGGGATAAGAAAATGTCACAAGAATGGGAACTCAAAAGAAAGGAGTTAAGGAGAAGGATCCAGTCTACTGAAAGACACTGTGCCATTCACAGCAGCCAAACATTTCCCCCTCACCTGCCTCATTTTGACAATTCAAAACACCTGGCTGGTCTGAAAGCTGATCTGAAAGGCTGCAAAGAGATAAAAACTATTTCTCCCTGTGATAATCAGGAGTATTTGCGCTTCCTGACATCACAACAGAGCAGCCCAAAAGAAGCACCACAAAAGAAAGAGCTCTGCCCTTCAAATTCCAGACTGAAGTTTCTAGAGGAGGCACATGAGGGAATGGCCTCCTTCACCAGGTAAATAGCTTTAAGAACACAGAGCTCCTCTTATCTCTCAAGGAATACTGGGGATGAAAGAAATGACAAGGAAATAATGTCAAGAAGTTTTGGCCTTCAGAAAAGAGCAACTTCTACCTGCTCATCAGGGCATGTCTGTCTAGGTTAATATCTAGAACCATGTGGAATCCACCTGGAATGATAATAATCATCATCTCTCAGACAGTTAGCAACCTCAGTAAACCTCGATTTTATTTATTATTCCTTTATCTAACCACTTTCATCAGATATCCTGGATCTCCTTCCTTTTTAATTCTCTGAATTACCCAGTGAAAGGCAAAACAAATTCTGTAAGGATTCTCTGCACTTATCACCATGTCCAGCTCTGTTTTTCCACCTACCACTCTCTCAAGTAATCCAGAAAACCTCTCAGCCATGTCTCAGAACAAAAAAAAAAAAGCTTTTTTTTCTCTCTTGGAACACAGAAACACTCCTGGCAAAGCCCACAGAGGCTGAACCAGAACCACTGCCATGGTCAATGTAACACTCTCTTTAAGCAAAGCTCCTTTCCAATATTCATGGAGCCAAATTTGGTTCTGACTTTCATGTACTTGCAAGGTAATTCTGTCTCCTGGAGAAAAGTCAATTATGGATAAAGTCAAGGGCAATACAAAATACAATACAAGTCTAATGCAATTACAGATTAGGTTCAGGTATTAAAACCAGCCTAATAAGCCAAGTAGAAAGAGCTAAAGTCCAAACTAAGCATGTGTAAATTCTGTAGTCAAAACTTATGGAGCTTATCAGTATCAATTTTTAAAGGTGGAAAAAAAAAAAAAGCTGGATTAATGTGAAATACTGATTAAAATAATAATACAAGTGTTTATCCAGTTAACAGTCAAAGTATTTTTTCACCTACTATGGAAACAAAACCAGCATGATATTCTAACAGATGCCTTAAGAAAAAAAAAAGCATTCAGCTGGGTTTTCAAAAAACCCCGTATTTTCTATTCTATATCTAATAAGTAAAACATGTGTTTATATCCTGACACAAGACAAACATTTTATGGACGTGGAATGCAATGAATGGAGTAGATGGAACATGTAACGATGGATGCCACTGCACTGGTGGATATTGGGAAATAGGATTCAAAATAGGGTAGAAAAAGTGGAAGTACTAAATGTGGTGATTTAAAGTAAGATTAGTTTACAACCAACAGAGCTCCGCTAAGGCATAATTACAGTGGCAGAGTGGAAAACAAACTTTACTCTTCTTGAACAAACTTGCTCTTATTTCTAAGAAGTTTCCTAGTTAGAGGCCATTCCTGTGCCACTGAACTTGCTAAAAGTCTAGCAGTGTTCTCAACTGCTATCCCAAGAGTGCCTTTTTGTACAGAAAATCTTATTGTGCTCTGATGCAGATTTAAATATTCATTTTTAAACAGAAGTTAGTTGCAGGGATCTGAGCTAATGGATTATTTCATTCACAACCAGGTGGAAGGCAGTAGTCTTTAGTGGATGTTTATTTCCCTGCAGATTGTTTTCCAGTGTTTGTTTACAATTATATGGCACTGTTAGCAAAGCAGTTATAATTTTCACAGAAAGCAGACAACTGAATTTCTCAATAACTGAGGTCTTGGCACACTCAAGAGCTTGAAAGGCAGAGGGAAATGCTACTGAACATTGAGTGAAATTCCTCGTTTTTGTGGTTAAAGTTGAGCTGATAAAAAATCCTTCATCCTTTGGAAATGACATGGCAGTAATCTTGCTTTGAACCTTAACATACAGGGAGAGGGGGGCAGGTTCTACTTCAATTTCATTTGGAGCTGTGGCTCAGTGATATTTGTTAGATTACTCAGCCACACATTCCATTGCAATCCCAGAAGGACAAGCAGCAGCATTCCAAAACTTGTTTTCCAGCACTTTAATTTCTAGTGAGCCTCTTAGTGAAGAGCCAGCAATTATTTATAAATTCTGTGTAAGTACCAGATTCTTTCTCTTCCAAATAAACATATAAGAATATCCCCAAATACTAAGAAAATAGAATTAAAATCCCAGCAATCTATAGATGATCCTCATTTTTCTAGAAAGTTTTGTCCCTTTCCTTATGTCTTTTTTGGAGAGGTATTATATAAGTTGTAACAGGTTTTCCACTAGAGCTTTGACTGCTATCAGCATAAATGCGTAACAGAAAATGGAGCACAAAGATGAAAATCTCATTGGGATGGAATTCTGCAAGCACTTATTACACTAAACCAGAATTACAACCGTGTTCCCCAGGAATTACCACACCGGCAGAACAGGGTTGCAATCAGATTTAAAAGATCATTACTTTTACCTTCTTATTTACCAAGCTTCAGGCTCCTTTGGAGATATGTAGTGAGTAACACTGCCTGAACAAATACTGCTCCTGGCTCTGCCACCTGAAGACTCTGAATCACCTTCAGCCCTTCTTGCTGTCTCCACATACATTCTTTTCCTTTGGGTTTCTGAATTTATTGTAAAAAAAAAAAAAAAAACAACAAACCAAAACCCACCATATTTGGTTATGATGACTTTCAGTCTATCCATTTTCTGTCTCCTGATTTTCCTAGTATCCCACTGGTCATAAAGACAAATATCTATATAGATATATTTTTTAACCCCCTAGATGCAATTTAGTACTAAACTATGAGTTTAACATACCACTTCTTATTGCTCTTGTCAATTTTATGCATTAAGAATATTTTGTAAACCAATAATTAATTATAATTAGCTACAGGCTATTAGTGTTCAAGCTCTAGTGTTATTTGTAATTCTTCTTCATGCCTGTGGAGACATAAATCTAACGTTGGCCTATTTATAAAGAGTTATTACTGAATTGCTTTACTTATGATAGTGATCTAATTCAGTAAAATAGAAGCAGGGAGTAAATGCACTTGAAAAGGGCTGTTTTATTTCCTCACAAGGAAAAAAGGACAGTGATGTGCTAACAGCAATGATGTTCTTATCTACTGAAAAAATTTGAGGGAATTGCTGTGTTTAACAGTTTTCTGATTTTACCATTGACTCTAAAATACAAAGGAAACATGTAAAACCTTTGCAATGTAGCATAAAGTTAATCCCTGTAAGGAGGTAATGAAGCTGCTAATGTTTGGCTAAGTCCCATCCTTAGCTAACACAGCTCTGCAGGCACAGAAGAGCAAATTACTTCCCTCAGCCTCTTACAAAAGTGATCATTTATTACTGCAGGGCAGCACAGGCCAGAAGGAATATCAGTCAAATCACTCTGGTGAGGGTTGCCCTTACAAAAGCAGAGCAGAAAACCAAAATACTGGTTCCAATTAACAGCAGAGAAGACATCTACACTCACAATGAAACCCCTAGAACTGGTTTTCTGCCTGCTTGACCTTCTGAACTCTCCACTTAGCCACTCCAGGCGATTTCCTTTATTTAGACTTGATTATTCATCATCCCAAGCCCAGCCCTGGCAGGGGAATCAATAAATGTATCTATGTTCTGAGTAAGTTCCCACACAAAACAAACTAAAGGAAAACAAGCTGGACACCTCAAAGTGAAAATACACTCATCGATTATTTCCTGATTGCTATTAACTGCTACTGCATACTTGGTAGGGATTGTCTCAAGTATCCTGCAGCTTTACAAGACAGCAGGGGGCCACATAATGTAAGACATCAGGTAAATGAACTCACAAATGGGTTTTAAAAGGTGGTCACAAGAAGAAGAGAGAGCAGTAAAATTTTCAAGGATAAAAATATGAAAGAATGACAGTGGGTAAGTTATGATGTGAAAATTTATGCTGCCATAATACAAAGTGCCCAGAAAATCGACTTGGAAACCTTTAAAGTCTGTCATTCATCTAAAATTAAATACTACATAAAAACAAACTAAGAGACACAGTTGTGGAAATGTGTTAGATTGTGTGGGGCAAGAAAAATTCTATTAGTTGAGTTCCTGCCCAGGGAATGAGAGCATCTTATTCTAGTTCTTTTTTCATGTTTGCTATCTCCTTTCAGAAATAAATACTTTTTGAAGTCACAGGTTGGCCAAAAGTGACCACCAGTGATGACTGACTGTCATAAATGAGAAATAACAACTATTTACAAACCTGACCATTTTCTTAAGGTACTTAGGTAACCCTGAAGATGGATGGGCTTGAGGGATGAATACACTCCTGCAGTCCTCACTGTGAAATCAGTTAATGTAGACATAGAGTCATAGAATGGTCTGGGTTGGGAGGGACCTTAAAGATCATAATCCTGACTACCATGACCATCACATAATTACCATGGTTTCCATGAGGTTATGTGTTAGAACCCCTTGCAAAGGAAGACATGCTCTAGAATAATCAAATAATACAGCTGTGCACATCTCAAGTGTGATTTTTTTATTATCTATGAAGGTTCTTAATAAAGAACCAGATCCTCACGTGTTCAAGTTTTCATCCTGTCTTACTCATTTAAAAGCTTTTACAACCAATGCAACCCCTGAAGAAAACTACCACACATTTCTCACCCATTCTCAGATCTTCTACAAGGTGATGCAGGCTCTGTTTGGAATTTGGGGTAGGTAGGACTGGCATTGCTAGAAAGGATTTATCTTCATTTCAGAAACTAGTTCCAGCCAGGTGATTTTTTTAGATGAAGTCAGCAAACTAAACACCTAATACCTGGGAATATATTGTCTATTTTCTTATTTTAGAAAAAATAAGTGAGGATATGTAAATAATAAAATTAAAATTTAAAAAGACAATGCACCTTTAAGTAAAAGAACCAAATTCTTAAACATTGGCTAAAATAGAAAAAGAAAAGCCCAACCAAATAACAAAAACTCTGTGCAAAGCTTTGATTTATAATGTCCTCTTATGGAATCTTGAGAAAGTGCAGAACATAATAAAAATTGTCAAAGCCATTACAGTACACTGTGGTAGAGAAGCCTATGACAAATTGAACAGAGCTCCAGGGAAAAATAATTGTTGCCTTGCATTCGAGCAACATTAAACCTGTATCTCCTAAGTGATACAAGATATTGGAAGTGGTAATGGCTAATTTATATCTTTGAGGGAGAAGTTTGACACAAGCAGAAACAAAAAGGCTCTGAAAATTTGGTTGGTAATAAGTTTCTAAAAAAAATAATTAAGTAAGCTTTGGACAAATCAATATCAAAAGCCTTGGAGCCAGACAGAACACTACTGTTAGTGTTCTGATGTGATCCTCATAAAAATGGAAGTGATTTAATGCTCCATTTTTACTCCAATAGGAGATAAGGACACTAAATTATTAGAAAAGTGAACAGCAACCATATTCTGTATTAAGTAGCCTGATAGGCTATGTGCTATTTCTGCCTGTAACATCTGTGACTGGTGAACATATGGATATTTTATTTTGGAAAGTTGAAGGAAAAATAGATGTTGCCATCTACTCATTTCCACTGCAATTGCAAAAGCATCTCTTCTGACATTGAAAAAAGAAAGTGTTTGGTTTGAAAATGTAATGGGTTAAAAATTATTTTCTTCACAGCTAGCTTATTAGTTTTCTGCTTTATTTTGAAATTTAAAATAGAATGCAGGTGCAAAAAGGGGGTACAACAATAAAACCAAATCATATTTGCCTAAAATGTCCTAAAATATTTCCATATGATATTCTGTCATCATGCTTCCATCTGTGGTTAATGTTTTCAACTTCTCAGTTTCAATGAAAAAGTACAACTAGACTTCAACTTCATAAGGTCATACTGAAGTTTTTTGAAACATTTAACACAGAGAATTAGCTGAGAGTGGAATGTAATGTTAAGAGTGGCAAATAGGGACAGGAAATACTTTACCTAGAAGTTAAAACTTCCAGTATTAGAAAGCAAAAACATCGCTGAGGAAATATGGGAATCTGGGAAGCTGTGAAGAAAAAACTGATAAATCTGAAGCACAGAACAACTTATGTTTTAAAAAGACATCAATTGATATGGTTTTGCTCACTGAAGAGAAATGAATATTATTTTAAATTTCCAGGAGGGTGTATGTATTACATATATTTAACTTGATGACTGAAAGAAAACTGATGTCAGAGGAATCTGATTTGATGGCACTGCATTAGAGTCTGTAATTAGTCATGTCTGATGACTTGCCCTGTTCTCTGATATGGAAAAGGCAACTTTTTTTACCACACAACAGACATATTTATATGAAGAATAAAATGAACAGAATAAATAAAACCTCCTCAAACACATAAACACTACCTGTGGTGTGGCAAATTCCCTGCCAAAAGTTCTCATCACAGAAACTTACACATAACAGATTCAAAGTGCTGTAATCAGATCAGAAATCCCATCTGCTCTGCATTTCTACACAGGCACTGTTTTTCTATCAGTGAAGACACACCTACGGGCTTGTAGGATATTAGAAATTTCAGATATCTGTTCAAAGTGGCTATGAGGTCACAGTGCAGGGTTCCTCCCCATCACTGTCTTGAAATTTGAAATCACTACTACAGTATAAAATAATGGACAAATAATTCCTAACTAAAATTTTCTCTCTTTGCCAAGAGGCAAGACAACCTTTATTCAAAATAAACAGACAGGTTTTCTTGGACATTAACATTGCAAGACCCATGAGCCACACACAGACATCCCAACACAGGAAATTCCAATGACATGAAGAAAAAAAATCAAACACTGGAACAGATTGTCCAAAAAAGCTATCAAATCTCCTTCTGTGGTGATTTTCAAATTTTAGTTTGTCAAACAATCTGACTAAAAGTTCAGAGTGGCCTAGGCTCTGAGTGGGTGTTTGGACCAGATGATCTTCTGAGATTCTTTCCAAACTAAAATCCTATAAAATTCTATGAACCTATCCAATGAAAGAAGTAGGCACTGATGGATTAGTGAGAAATTAAAAAGCTGTCAGTGATCTGTTCTCATAGAGCACAATTCCACTTTCAAATGCCAAGTTGCTGAGAAACCTTTCCTTCCTCTACTGAAGGATGTTACAGAAGTGGTCAATAATGCCACAGAAGGAATTTATTCACAAAGAATTCGTTTCTACATCCTTCCTATTGTAAATATTGTGTGTAAAGGCTGCAGGCTTGGTTTAGGTTACTCAGCAGAGAACTTGTGGATTGAACAAGGCAGCACCAGTGGGCTCCATCATTTCCATGAAAACTTGAAATTTCAAGTTCTTTAAAAGATGGTGTCTGATTACTACTGAAGCATGGAGTAAAACAAATCCAGGTAGGCCATGAATCCTCATGGGGTTTCAGGGTGTTGAAGAAAAAAAATTTTATCAAGATTGAGAGTATTTAGAGAAACTAACAAAAATATGTGGAATATTTATATATTCTGGCTACAAATGAGATAAATACTTCTTAGGATACCATATAAAGAATACTTTTGAAACTAAAACTGATTTTAAAGCTAAATGTAGCAGGACATGGGCAATTTGTCACAGCCCTTCCGGTTCATATATCTGCAATGTTTCTAAAATTTAGCACTTTACTCAGAGTTCACTAAGTTCATTTAAAAAAACATTTGTAAATATGCTTTCAAGAAAAAAAGAACTGCTGCTGGTGGTTGTAATTCTGAGTTTTACAATAAATATATGAAAGTATTTACTGTGCATTTGAAAATCCAATAATCTCTTCAAAAGATGGCATGAGAGACACACTTTTAAATTACTGAAAGGCTGTTTAAGGCATTTATTCAGGCATCAGAATCAATAACATACAAGGTTCTTTAACACATAAGATGCATCAAGAGTGTATGTGATGTAAAACTTCTGTCATGAGCCATCAGTCTAAATAATTTTAATCCAATTTATCAAATGATAGCTAAAACACATTCTAAGAAAATCACAGAAGTATCTAGAAAGGACTTTTTATACAAAAGAAAGGCTATAATTACAAAGCTGATTGTTTTTTTTTTTTTTTTTTTTTTGTCAATTCTCTGCCTTAGCCATTATTCTTGTTTCAAGAAATATTTAGGTGAATGTGCTTACTGCTTAGAGTTTTCAGTTTGGTTTTGTTTTCAACAAGCACCCAAAATCTGAACATCTACTCAACTTATTTGCTGATGCAATGAAAACTTTGGAATTTTAAGATTTGGAAATTTTCCAAAGGAAAGAAACCAATGCAGCTGAAAACAATTGCTTGGTACTTCCCTGCAGCTTTTCTTCCCTGAGCAGTATTTTTTAGGGACACGGATGGGAAATATAGGCTGTCCTTGGAGAACCTGTGTTTCATACCAGGGCCTCCCATTATTTAGCAACAATTCCAGTTTGGGGTTTTAATCTTAACTTTAGGTGCAAAATGTGGTTGGTTGATTGAACTAGACTGGGGATAATCTACAGCAGTGTTGGAGAGAGGTGAAAATTCTTGCTTTGGGGTCCTGGCCTCTTCAGTGAATTCCTGTTTCCCCTCAGGATTGAAATGACCAAAGAATTCTGATTTCTGAGGACTCTGCCCACAATCTCACCCTTCTCTCAGGTCACATGCAAAGAGGTGACTTTAAACATCCATCTGAGACAAAATTAGGGGGCAAATGCTGATTTCCTTCAGAGTGTTACTTCTGAAATATCCAAGTGCAGAGATGGAGTGCCATGAGAACGCCAACAACTTATTTCAAGGGAGTGGATGCACTGGCACTTCCCTTTAAGTTCCAGTTATGCACACCAGCACTGGTTTTCACTCATGTCATGCCATGCTGATAATTATTCTCCCTGCACTGCTGCTCCTCTGCCCCTGAGCTACATGGTCAGGCAAGCAACAGCCCCTGGTTGAAAAGAAGACTGACATATTCTAAGTGTCAAAATTCCATTTTTTAGCACTTTACCTCTAACGTAAAGGATTTGGCCACTGAAATGTTGGAACTTTTCATCAAAGCAGGAAGCACTTCTGAATATCTGTCTTGGATTGTAAAACTCCCCCATAAAGCTGCTTTCAATAGCAAAATCTGCTACTTCAATCTTGCACTTGCTAATAAAATTCTCAGGTACAGCAAATAAAAACAAAGCAAGTCCATCAAACTGACACTGCAACTCCAGGCTGCAATTTGCACTCAATTGCCCTGTCATGAATTCTAAGGTTTTGTTCTAATCCCTTGATATAATATCATGCCTTGATGCTAACAGAGAATATTTGGATGCTGCTTCTTTTATACTGTGTCATTTAAGGTAAAAGAAATCCTTATTTTACCTTATTTAACCTGTTCATTTGTTTGCTTCCCTGAATTCGAATTAAAACTACCACGAGTGACAAATAACTTAGAATTGAATTTAAGGCACATTAATTTTTGATGATTCTCCCACAGTTAATTTTAATTTAGCTTTATGCATAATTTGCCTTCTTAATTTTTCCATTTAATGAATTTAATACTAAACAAAGCGATAATGCTTCTTTTAAAGGGAAAAGATATTGTGCTTGTCCTTTCTTGCATGGAAATCATTGGTCATTTACTTAAAAGTAAAGCAGTAAGCAGTGAAAGAAGATTAACGCAGAATGCACCCTGTGACATGGAAATACGTGATTATTTTTGTCTCCTACAACCTCTCTTCTTGCTGAAAGTAATTACTTTTCTGTCTACTATATGAACCATAATTGACAACTAATGTGTGGGAGTGCGGGAGCATGCATTTAATTTGTAATCAAGTGGTATTTACTGAGTCAAAACTATCATATAGTTAGTATTTGAGGGAAAAATTCCACCAAATCTGTGGGTTTAAGTTTTCAGTAATTATCTAATATTGTACTATTTTTCCAAACTCTCTCTTCACAAACTTTTGCTAGAACAAGCAGGTCTGCAGGGGCAGAGTAAAAGATTTTGAGAATAAAAGCCCTCATATAGTAAATATGAAAATTTGTTAAATGTCCTTTTTTCCTCTTGAGTGCAAAATAAATAAAAATCAAGCTATGAAGAGCATATTTCTAGCTGTACAAGAGTGACTTACAAGAAGACTTCATTCCATTTGAGCCTATTCTTACAAAATTGCATCTGGCACTCAGCTGCCAGAATTTCTATTTTGACATCTTGAAAGTACATAATATCACATTGTTCTCAGTGTGAAAAAGTGTTTTCTAATCAGCAAATTTTCCTGTTACATATTCCTGCCTGCAATTGCCAGCTCCTTCCAATCCTTCCAGCCCATTTACTCTTAGACAGCTGTAGAATAATTTTAAATGCATTGGAGAAAATAAAATCTGAGGGTCTCCAAAAATCAGTAATGTTGGTTTGGCTGCTCATCAGATGATACCTGGGTGGTTCCTTTAGAAGGCTTTTTGTCAATGTTATTTTTATTTAAAAGTTCCAGCCCTGCAAAACAAATCTTTCTTTTTTCTTTTTCTTCTTCTTCCTAAATTCCAAGTGTAACAGATAATGAATGCAGAAAGATTGTTCAAAGCAGTACTTTGATCTTGTAGCTAACATCCATCAAACTCTTTGAGAGTCTTGCGTCAGCCTGATTTCCCCTCTCCTGCTCATGAATTTCTGTGAAATAATTTCTTGAAATGTGGTCTTGATAAAATGAGCCATGTACAACAGAGAATGGCAAAAACATGACATTTCTAAGAACCAAAAATAAAATTGTGTCTATTAGGAGAAGACTCAATTCTAAAATATTAACATTTTATCACCCATTCACTTGAACTTCAAAATTAAATTCTGAGCAGGTAATTATTTTCCATTTATTTTAAGTCTGCTATAAGAAAGACAAGTAGTTTCTACAACTTCTGATACTTTTTTCATAGAGGGGGAACATTTGCTAATGCTGACCTTTTCTTGAGGAAGGTTTTGATTTTGATGAACCAAGTATTTTGTTTGTTGATTTTTTTTTTTTGTGGTTTTTTTTTTTTTTTTTAACAGACAAGTATCTTACAAAAAATTTGAACCAGCTCAAAACTACAAGTTATCCCTCTCCTGGCTGAGGCCAGTGCGGTTCTGTCACCAGAAAGATAACAGGAGAAGAGGTTTTTCCATGCAGACACAGAGGATCTGCCCCCATCAAAATCTGGAATCACTGCTAAGAGCTGCACGGAGGTTCAGCTCCACTGCATACTGAGGGATTATTTCTAACCTGCAGATTGATTTGTCATGTTCTGCAGCAGCACCTTTTGAACTCTCAAGACTGAGAGGAAGGGCAAAATGTAATATTCTCATAAATCTTGAAGGTTACTCCTTTCTTAAAATTTTTCTGCTGTGTACTTGGAATTCTCTGAATAAAGTAGGGACGAAAACAGCACTGAACTTTGCTGATCCAATCTGCTCTGCATGGATGGTCACAGAGCATTCATTAAAGTGGGTTCTCTGGAGTTTCCTTCAACCATGCCATTTGCAGCTTGGTTCTACCCTGAAGAATTCACCTGAGACTGACTTTCTGACATTTATCCAAATACAAACTCTGAAAACCTTTAAGATTTTTTTTTTTTTGCATTACAATGTAAACTCTAAAAAATCCAGTTTCAGTTATTTCCAAAACTAGATTTGCAGTACAAGTTGGCAGAGCCATTGCCAATGGCACTAGGCAGTGTCAGAAATATTTCTAAACTAGACTGTCAAGCCACCAGAGATCTTCAGGACAACCAAATGACATAAAATACTAATATGACATATAAATAATGTATAAAATATTAAAATGACAATAAATACTAAAATCCTGTGCCCCTATAGGAGAGTGATGCATCACTGAACTCACAGAAACATTTTATGCTTCATAGTTTCTACTTTATAACTGAAAATTAAGCATATTTGTAACTATCCATTAAAATGCATTAATTCTGAGAGATCAGCATATTACTGCTGTATTTTTGAGTGGTTTTGCACATATATGGGTACATTTTACCCACTTCTGCGTATATATGTGTGTACATATGGACATACACATTTATAAGTACAGGTGACAGATTGCCCTGCGGAATTTTATCAATTTCTCTTTATATCCACTTAACTTCCTTATGTTCCAAGCAACATCTGTTGTTTCTACATCACACTGCCCAGTGATCTTCATAGAATCATAGAATTGTTAAACATGGAATAGATCTCCAAGATGATCGAGTCCAAGTGTCAACCTAACATTGCCAAGTCCTCCACTCACCCACGTCCCCAGAGCCATATTCACAAGGGTTTTGGTGCCACCCCTTCCCTGGACATCTTGTTCCAATGCCTGACCACCCTTTCAGGGAAGAAATCCTTTCCTAATATCCAGCCTAAACCTCCTCTGGCACCATTTGAGGCCGTTTCCTCTCGTCCTGTCCCTTGTTTCCTGGGAGAAGAGAATGATCACTCTAGGCCCAGCCATCCAGCCAGTTTTTCACCCAGCACAGGCTACACCCATGCCATGCCATGGAAAACCAGTTTTTCCAGAAAAATTCTGTGTCAAAAAAACAGTGACAAATCCTTTAATAAACTCTGGACAGACAATATTCGCAGCCTTTCCCTCCTCCACTGAGCAGGTCACCTTGTCATAAAGGGAGCTTGGGTGGGGCAAGCAGTGCCTGACTTTCATAAATCCATGCTGACCAGGCCTAAATTCCTTGTTGTCCTGCTAGAAAAATATTTTTGGACAGTATTTCTATTTTCATCTGCTCCAGAACTGTGTAGGCTTCATGACCTAAGTGGAGAGCCAAGGTAAAATGCATTATTTTGAAAGCTATCATGTCCACACTCTTAATGTAGAGCGAATGGTTTGGTTATTAATGCCTGAAAATGAGGCCAGTACAGGAAAACATTTTTTCACAGCACATTTCAAACCTAAATTCATATTGAATCATACCCTGAAAGATATAGCAGTGTAAAAATGCCTACAAAGTACCTATTATAAAGTCTTGTATCACTGAATTCCTAATTAGTCTCTCAATTGTAAAGTACAAAATGTGTCAATTAGCTCTTAAAGAGAAAAAAAATTAAAATCCCAGCATAGTTCTCCCAACAAACTTGTGGGGTATTTGGGCAGTTTTGTAATGTAGCACTGTAGGGTGTCAAGGCAGCCTGCTGAAAATTACTAAGATGGAGCAGAATTATGAGCCCTGGTGCAATCTGATGTACTTTGAGGGGATTTCTGGGCAGGATTCAGTCCTGCAGACACTTTTATGACTTTACTGATCTCTGTATTGCTACTGAAATCAAAATTCCTAACAAGACATAGGCATCACCCTCTGAGCATCCAGCTTTCCAGAGCAGGCTACTAGGCAAGATGTAATTAAGCACCCTCATGCATTTTTCTTCAGCTTGGATGCCTAAATTTGGCTCCTACATCTATGCAAGTGACCTATTTTTTAAATATGCTGAGTGCCTGCAATTCCCAACAATTTATGCAATCAATCCATGTTAAATTGTATGAAAATACTGATGAAACCTAAGTTGCCCACAGGCATTTATTTCTGCTCATTGTTACAATTAGAGAAATAGCATTTCTTCTGAGAAAAACTTCTTTAAAACTAAAGAACAGAAATGCATTTTTAAATGTTGAAAATTGTGTACCAAGATTTTTGTTTCAGGAGGGAGGAAATACTCTTACGTTACTCAACTAGAGCATATCAATGAATAATGAAATGAATCCTATCTCCAAATTTTGAAATAATGAAAATACAGAGCAGCATTAGAAGATTCTTGAAATAAGGTATTTTTTGACAGCATTGCTTGGATCAAAAGAGGAATTTTTGGAACAGCAAGACAGATAGAAGCCCTTCAGCTGCCTTAAGAATTAACATCACCTTCTCTTTCCAGGACATTAAGAGCACTAAATCTCCTTTCAGCCTTTGGTGAAAGCAAGCAGAGAACTGATGCAAATGTGGATCATGGAAATGCAGGTATTCAATTGATGGAGGAGCATTTCTTTATAGCAACTAAACCAATCCAAGAATTTTCTCACTTTTACCCTTCTGATCCTCTGCCCTTTCCCACATGGGAGCATGAGCAAACAGCTGCATGGGGCTTATTCTACACCAAACCACAAAACCACAAAACACATTTTAACTAGGGAAACAGAAAATAGAAACTGGACTTCTTCAGGTCCCTGGGAAAGCAGCTCTTCAAAACCTGATATGAATATATCTGATATGTGCACTTTTATCTAAGACTACACATGGGAATTTTGCATCCTAATTTTGCACAGGCCTGAAAAGAGCACATTTCCCTGGAGATGTGGAACACTGACATTCCTGAGACAGCCTGAGCACTGAGGTGAACCAAGAGGGTTAATGAGTGGTTCACATACTCTCCATTCAGATGTCTGAATACCAGCACATCTTGGTCCTTGTGGACATACTATGAATACAAAAACAAAGTTAATGACATTTATTTACACCTATGCTGACATTTTTCTGTATGCAGAGGAAAATCATCAACATATTTTCTTAAAGGTCAAAAGCCTTTGCATAATATATTTCACTGCATGGAATGGATACCCTCTGATATAATTCAATTGCTGTGTTTACCCTAAAAAACTGATTCTTTACCCTTTTTAATGTACTGGTGTGTTTTCTTTCTTTCATTTCCCATTTTGGAATCATATTTTTTTGTTCTCTCAGCATATGCTTACTGTTCAGTTTGAGTTGACATCATTTTCATGGTTTCTCTATCCATTTTCTCTATCAACATTTAATATATTGTGATGAATATTACAAGTAATATTACAAGTATACCTTCAAAAACAGTATTCTCCTAGTTTCTCTCTGCAGACTTCCTTGTACTTACACAATCTTAGATATTAAAAACACCACCATTTTTCCTTCATCTGGATGGAATTGACACTAAAGTTTTTTAAATTCATTCAGCATTTTTCTTTAGTGATCCCACATCTGTTTCTGAAAAAGCAAACTGCAGTGAGATGTTCTGTAGCAAGCAGAACATCAGGGGAAGAGAGTTGACTGGTGTACAAGTACAAGGATGGAATTAGATATTTTTATTTTAATCAGTTATATTGTGCAGGATGCTGTTTCCCAATCTGCTATGATATCTGCTGCTCAGCCTCTAAGTCTGTCCTAATCAACTCTTGCATACAAAACAATAGGGAAAACCTTGTTCCAGATGGCTGAGAGACAAAATTCAGCTGAGGTTAGAATTTAATAGAGAAGGTTAAGAAAATGTAGTAAAAATTGCACCATTTACAGTCTTTGTCACTCTCATCACTTTTAATTTAAATGCAGGGAATTAGTTCACAACAACTTCAAACTTCTTGTTTATTCTTTTGCAGTATTAGCTTTTGCCCTTTAATTAATTTATCTTTCAATTTTATTTCATTTAATCTCTGTTGTTTGTTATTTTGATAATATATCTAATGTATCATATCAATAAGGAGTAAATATTTAACACACCTCTTCAAAGCCCTTTTTCCAAAGTGTCCTGAGAACTTGGTGACCTATACAACCCTCCTCTTCAAAAACCTAAGTACAATCAAATTACATTTTGTATTTTCATGAAAACAAAGCAATGATCAATTCATTCTGCCCAGGGTATATTTCTGGGGAGACCATACTATTATGGGAAAAAAAAAAAAAAAAAAACAAACACAGTAATTAATTAGTGACTGAAGACCTTATTTAGACCTAGAAATTAGGTATAGTTCTCAGGCTAGACTAGTCCCCCACAAATGCCAAAAATGTTTGCGCTTAGCACCACCAACTTCTCCCTTTGCCAGTTCACAGCCTCTTCTTTGCAAAGATCATTTTCATTATTATTTTCAGTTGCAGAAGTACATGACTTTAAACAAAACTTGCTCTTTTCACCAATATTTTCCCTCCCCAGCTTTCCTGCCACAGTGATTATGGTAATTGCTTTGGTATGAAGAAACAGTGAAAGTACATGTATTAAATTGATATTATTTATAATGGGTTAAGCTACCTGGGCCCTGCGAATAGTTAAAAAAAGTGACAATATTTATGGAGACTTGAATGAATGAGTGGATTTAGTATATTAAGTGATTACTCATTTCTCATCTAAAGAGATTCCTTGATAAGGCACCACGTAAGAATCAACCCTGTGTCAGAGTGGGAAAGATTTAAAGGTGAAGAAACACAGTTTTGTTCTGGGATGGAATTTAGAAACACTGTGCAATCTCCACCAAGCCTGAATAATAAGAGAAAGAGCCAAGTCTTTGAGTTCCTACGTGCCAAGGCAGAATTAATCATCCAGATAGAGCAGCGGAGGGAATTTCTTTAGGGGACAGGAATCTTCCCATTCACAGACACAAGTGCACTTGGCACACTCCTGGAGCAGGGAGGGTACTGAGGCAGGGTTTGAAGGAGACACAGAAAAGCAGGAGCACTGCTTTTTCTCTTTCAGAAAAACAAAAAGCGGGTCTGGGCTTGAATCATCCTTCAGGTTTCTGAACATTGGCTTGGATCAACAGAGACCTTTCTATAAAAAGGATTACAGAGGGGTGTTCCACTTAAAATTCTGCTGTGAGCTAAAAACATACCTTGTAAATAAAGTAGAGATTTTACTGTATTTACATCTGAAATGTTCATAGCTGAAACAATGATTAATCCATATTTAATTATTGCAGAAACAGAAAATGAGATACTAGGGGAAAAATTTCTAAATAATACAGTTAAAATCATTATATGCACATGCTTGATATCTCTGGTATTTTTCTGGTGTCCCTCATTGCCCCTCTGCATATTAATATTTATCAATCTGATGTGTGGGACAGGGGACATACAGTGACTCCTTAGCATCCTGAGTCTCCTTCTCTGGGAAGAGTATGATGTTGGTGATATTTCTCCTCCCCACTGTGGAATATGTTTGGTGTTAGGTTTGGATATTTTCTAACATGTTTTTACACCTTTCTTTATCAGTACACAAAGCAACATTACATCCAAATATACTGTAAAAGGCTTTACATGTATTGGATGGTCACCTTTGCTTTCTTTGCAGTCCCTAAAATTGTTAGTGCTCAGTTCCAGGTCTATAATTTATTGGTGCCCCCTCAATTTCCCTTTTCCTAAACATCTCATGTCTGTACACCTGTAAATACCCACTTGAGAGGAATTGGCTGCAATCCCAGGACTGTCTCCCTCCACATGCATCAGTGTGACACAGCCAGAAATATTCCAGTCTACTCAGGGTAACTACTCATTGCTAATATCTGTGTCAAAATCAGGGCTATACCCACTAAGACAAGCAAAGGAAAATGCAAAATACTGCACTTCGTGAGGAAAAAGTCCAGGCACTGAGCAGGAAAGCAGGAGGTCCTGGAGCACACCCAGCTAACCATGAGCCAGAAATGCCCTCCTTGAAGGAGGAAAGAGTCAGAGAAAGACCCTTCTCAGAGGTATCCAGACAAGAAGCAATGGAAACAAAGCAAAACATGTGGAGTTCCATTTAAATGTAAACTAAAACTTATTTGTACTATAAGTGTGGTAAAACATTGGAGCAGGTTGTCCAGACATGCTGGAGGGTTTCAATCCATGGAAATATTCATCTGAGCAGGGGTTTGGATTTTATAACCTCCAAAGACCACTTCCAGCCTTTAGGAGTCTGTGATTCTGTGAGAAGTGAAATAAATCAGACACAGCCTCATGACAGGCAAGCCAAAACAAACTCCAGGCAGTTCAAGACAAGTTAAGGCAAAGAAAGTTTCACTCCTTCCAGTTTGGAGGGTTTGCCACTTAAATATGTTTGTTTCCATTCTAGGAAATACTGCAAATACTGGGCTACTGAGGTGTTCTTTTGCTTTCATTAAAAAAAAAAAAAAAATTAAAATCACAGGTGTAGATTAATAATATCTGAAAATATTCTATTTAATTTCCTGTGTATTTCTCTTCACTGTACCTGTAGGATTCTACACAAAATAACGTTTGCTCCTTTTTAATTAATTTTCTCAAGTGTCACACATTTATGCTGTAAATAATCCATTGATCATGAATTCATTGTTTGCATTGAATAAACTCTTGGAGCAGCATGAGAAGCATAAAATGTTTGACATCAACATTTCAGTATTTTTTTATTTATGCTTGTTATTTAGCATTTGGGCAATGTACTCCTCTGGGGCCTTTTGCCCATGTCCTCCAAATCAAATAAAAGTCAGATTTCTGCATAAGGAAGAACTGCTGATTTGACCATGCTGTTGTACACTAGGGCAGTGTCTTTTTCCTTCTGTTTTAAAGTAGAAAAAAAAATACTTTAAAATTATTCAAAACATAAAATATTGAACCCAAAGTGCTGAGTTGCACAGTCCTCGAGAATTTCACTGTGGTTTGCATTTTATTCTGGAAAGTTTGCATTTCTTTCAGGGAATTTAAGCTCTGTTAAGTTACACAGAAAAACTTAACAATGCATTTTTAATATGTACCTTCTAAATAGGAAATGGTCTAATTAAATCTTTCCTCCTAAGTACACACATTAAATGGCTTTGTGAAATCTTTGTGTATCCCAAGGAAACCCTAAGTAAAAAATCCTGAGATGCATCTATTGAGTTAACTTTTAATTCCCCTCTGCGGTCAGAGGCAAAATAATGAAAAGATGCAACGATATTTGCCAGTTTGCTCTTTTTTATCCATCAGATCAAGATAAGGTGATTTGAACTTGTAGATAATGAAAGTACTCCTTGCAATTTGTCACCATTAACTGAACCAACATTCTAAACACCCATTATTAAAATTTGTTATTTTTGCACAAACCTTAATTTTCCTTCCTATTATTCTTACATTTTTCAGTTTAACCTACACATCCCCATTAGTTGATGCACATGCTGCCCACCTAAAATGCATTTTTGTCTTTTTTTTCTTTTTTCCCTTCACAATATTTAATTTACACAAGGATAAAAAATGCATAAGGTAGTAGACATGCAACTACAAAATCTACTTGGAAAAATATGCTGACATCCCTCTCATGACAATATTTTGTGCTTTCTTGGGTTATTTTTTAATGAATTCTGTGTGCACCTGATAAGCAGTGGATCATAGAAACTCATACCTTTCACCACAACAGGAGCCTAACAGACTTCATCAACTCCATATTTTGACTTGAGTACAGCAACTGCTGGAGGTCATTGAGTATTTTTAAATGTAAACTTGTATCTTCTACAAGCAAATTGAGCATATCTACCATGCACCCTGTCTAAATATTCCCAGTCACTTCCTAATTATTTTCAGGATGTTTCCTGGCATGACAGATCATGCTAACAGCTTCATTAACTCTGCTGTGCAGCACCACTGTATGGACAGTGTGCACATCTTCATCTAGGCAGGAAAAACTGTGCAGAACTCCCCAACTTTAACAGAATAACCACTGCTCTCTCTCAGGATGTTGATGAGATTGGAAAACTGTTTCAGGTGAAGCCACCAGAACATTAATACAAACTGTTCTGGTTCTGTGTACAGTTATTTTTCAGCAGCTGTGCCTGTGCATAGCACTGCTGTTTCATTAAAGAAAACTGATGATGATGCCTTTGACATGGTTCCTTCATTTACAGACTACACAATAATGGAGCTTGGTGGTCTCTGTTGGTAATCATGAAAATTTCATTCAATTCATGTTTAACTGTGAAAGATCTGATTTTTTCAGTAAATGAAGTCCTAAACACTCACTCACTGAGCACAGTAAATTTTTATCCAAACACTCACAAACACTGAATAGAATAGATGGTGTGGAGACAGCACATTCTTTTCTTCCAGCAGTCTCCAAAATTTCAGGTTCATTCATTCACCTTTCCAAAGCTAAATTTCTGTAGCTATGGATTACCACTAGTAATAGTTGCTGAAAGGAGGAACACTTATCCTTCACTGTATGACCTAAATTAATTTACCAGGAATAATTTTTTCTGTAAAATGACAATAGATAGTGGTAATCTATGTTTCAGGCTTTCCTATCATTGGAGGCCTCATCTGTGTTACAGAGTTTTAACCCAAGTGGTGAGTTGTACATGGTCAATAAAACCGGAAATTTAACAAGATTTTAAAAAAGAAAAAAAAAAAGAAAAGAAGAAACAAAGCATTAAGACATTTGCTTTGATACTCTATTTAAAATATAAAATACAAGGTTTTTAATGGAAAGATCAGCACAAGACAAAGTTACCCTTTTCATGAAAAAGCACACGACTGACCCAAAGTATTTAATATTTACATTCCAACACCTTTTAGAATAAAGTTGATGTCTGGGCTGATCTGTTCTCCAAGGCAGTATTTTTTTTGGTGGTTTGTTTGGTTTGTTTTTTTTTTTTTTTTTTTTTTTCCCTACCTGCTGGCAAAGTGCTATGCCAGACTTGATTATCCAGTCAAGTTTACACAACCTTGTCTTGACTCAGTTCATTTTGTGTGCAGTCCACGCATTGATGAATTGCATAATCAAACTGTGGCAGCATCAAAGGGGAATCACCTTCTGGCCAAGCCTGAGAGAACTGTGTTCAGTCATCTCCAGCTGAAGTCACAAAGCCAAACTCAGCTCTGGCAGAAACAGGCAGGCCTCTACTAAATCAATAAGATAATCAAAGCTTTATAATTAGATCAATGCAAAGAACAGCAGCAAGGCCTGGCAAAAACCTGCACTGGAGCTAGGTCCAGGTATATCCAGGGCTGAGTTTGTCCTAGGAATTTTTCATGCCTTTGAACAGCTGTACTGAAGCAGAAATTTAGAGCAGTTATGGATCCTGGTGTTACCAGCCAAAGAATATCAGATTTCACTGTTACCTGATACTTTAACCTTCTCTGTCTAATGAGGAGCACAGCTCCCACAAATCCCATCTCAAACCTGATGAACTCACTGAGTACAGGATGTACTTTTATTTGTAGAGAGGTAGAAAATAATCAAAAATCAAAAAAATCAAATAATCAAATAATCAAATTTGAGTCTATCAAGGCACACCCATCAGACAATCCTCAATGTCTGCAGTCTGGGCATCCTTTTAATGAAAATAATAATTACGAAGCTCAGGAAGAGCTTCTGAATGATAAGGTTTTGTGCAGAAATTCTGAAAACTTTTAAGAAGGCTGTAAGATGTTTTCTTATGTTTTTTTTGTGACTGCAGAAGATGGAAAATACTCACAATACATTATTTTAACTCTGATTTAATTCCCTGAAGAGAAAAGAAAAAGGAAAAAAAAAAAGTCTGGTTTCAGAAGTCTTCACCAGAAAAAGTAGGGAATTGTATACAGAATTGTATATTCTGCACAGTGTATGGTCTTCTCTTTCTCTGACAGGAAATATTCTTTGAACTCAAAGGCATCTTCTCAAGAATCAGAGTCCCATCATGCTGGGACCTGTGTATTGACAGAAAATTGCACTTCCCTTGACTGCAGAACTGTGTGTGAGCACACTGACTCCTGTGTGACATTAAATGACTCTGAACAAATCCAGGATTATTTTGTCTACTGTAACCAAATTTGAGTTCCATGTTTCATAAATCATCCGTGCCACAGAAGAGCAATGCTCTGGTATCCTTGTAGAAGGCTCCAAATTTTTACTTAAAACAGAAACCTTTTCTCTTCTGTTCTCCAGGTGTGAAAATATCAATGCTACTCATGTATTCCTCTAATATCAGGAAGAGACAAGACAGAAAATTAGTCACCTTGAGTGGAAACCTGAGTCAGACCAGGGTATATGATTTTGCTGAGGTAGAGCAGAATTTGCAGCTTTCAAGGTTTGGCCTGAGAGCTGTTGTTTAGAGAAAATTGAGACAAATGTGCTGCTCTGCCAATAGCATTAAGATAAAAGGAGGCTTGTATTAAACAAGAGTGTTCCACTTAGATCATGCACCCAGTTAAAGCTGGCCAGCTCAGCCTCCCCATGGAGCAAAGAGGCAACCCTGATCCTTTTCTCAGGAGCCTGGGTGATTTGAGCTGTAGCAATTTCTGAACTACAAATGTTCTGAGCTGATTTGGGCCGGCTGCACTTTAATCGAGGCCAGAAGGCATTAACTATTTCACCGCTGCGTCATCGTGCAAAATTCATCCCAAGTGCCCCCTCTGGTGACAATACACAGACCCAAAATGCTGGCAAAACTGGCCAGGGGGTAACTGTACAAAAACATCACTATAAGCCATCAGAAGAAAAGGGGAAAACCCAACCACATGCATTATGTTTCCCCCTTTGAACAGACAAAAATATTTACAGCTTTTTCAAAGTGCTAAATCACATACACATATCAAGCCAAACCTTTTAGAAGCCTTTTAATTTAGGGTGCCTAAGTGACAATACACTAGTCCCAGTGAGTGGCAGCCATTCAGTTCAGTGGGGCTCCTCACATGATTAAGAACAAATCAGTGAGCTCAGCTCTGATCCCTGCTTCATGCCCCAGCCAGAGGGACCAGGAGATCAGAGATCAGCGTGGCACAAAGGACTGGTGCAGCAGATGCTGCTCAGAGCAGCCTGAGCATCACCTGCTGCAAGGATTAAACTCCCCCAAAGGAGGGGGCAGTGGCAGCCAGGCAGGGAGGGAAAAAATGAGAAAGAAAGTTTCTTGAACAAACCAGGCAGGCTGAGAAACGAGGCTACTTATTAAATTGGATAACTTAAGGTGACAGAAACTTCAATTTTTTCAGAAGGTCTGTAGCACCCAACTGAGATACATCTTAAATGAACACTGTCATCTCATGCCTGTCCACATCCCTACCCCACCAAACCCTCTTTCTTCTCATCCTATAAAGGAAAAAGCTCCCCCATAACACCATAACATTCCCCAAAATGTATCTGGAATATAAAAAGACTCAAATTTATACTCCTGGGAGTATAGGAGCATATTGAATTCCAAATATTTTTCCTGGGTGTTATCAGTGGAAAAGGAACCAGATCATGTGCAGACTGCCTGAGGAATTGAAAACTTTTAAGCAGCAGCTGGAAAAGGTGTAAAGCAAGGGATTACAGCGGATTAACCTCAAAAGATTTCATTCTTCTCAGGTCTGTCTATTCACAGTTAGGTACCACAGATTGGCTATAAATAGATGTACAGTAGAGGCAGCAGCTTTTCAAGATACATGGATATCCTTGGCCACCTATCTGGGAGGAGAATCAACCCCTTTTTGTACTAAGCTTCCCTATAGATCTCTTTCTCAACTTGTTAAAAACAAACCACGGAAAAAACACACAGCAAATCTCCTGGAACACCCATATGCACACACACAAAAGTACAGGCACATCTATATCCCCTTCCTGCTGGATTTCCACAGCATACATTACATTTACTGCTGTACCTTCTATAGAGCATTGACTATATAATTTAATACACCTGTAATTATTACCCCGCTCCTCTAGGAGATTCCCCAGCAAAGCACATCAGCAGATAGAAAACAAAGCTTTTCAAAATATTTTTTTCATTAGCAGACATAATTTGGTCAGTTATTTCTACAAAGAAACCTTGGCTATACTTGCAGGTCACACATAATTAGCTTGTTTTACACATTCAGCATTCAAACCCAAATTTGTTTTGACAAGACACAACAGAGAGGCTCCTGGAGATCTGAAATCCTCCCCAGGACCTGCAGATTGTTAGAATTTCTGGCATACATTTTAATTCACAATCAAAATTAAATATTTTGTTTACTGACACCCTTGTTAAGCTTTACCAGCCAGCTTAAAATTTAAGCTGTTTCCAACAACTGGTGCAACACAGAGATACATTTATTTTAAGACACATATTGCATGTGCTTAAAAGAAAAGTGAAAAAGATAAAAATATTCTTCTCCTCTCAGAACATATTGGTCACCAAAAGAATTTAAAATCCTGTTAAGAGGAAATTATGCATGAGAAAAAAATACTCCTGTTATGTGCAATTTAATTAATCACCTCCATAAAGCTCAAGGCCATCTGTTCAATGGATGGAGAGGAGAAAAGGGATGAGATGAGATTGGAGAAGACAATTGTGGTGGGATTCAAGTGCACTTAGTGTGTCAATTGCACTACAAAAATACTTGGGCAGAACATATAAGAGAATATTCTCATACTTAAAAGAAATGCTCACAGAGAATACACAAATATTTTGAGGGGAAAAAATTGCTAAAGTAACAGTAGGTTCTGTTACAGCAGCAATTAGTTGTCTATTTGAAATGCTGATAAAACCTTTAGTACAAAATTCAGCTCTGACAGTGATCACCCAACCTGGCCTGTATTCCAGGACATAGAATGGCTGGGTTTCACTGGAAACTGCTTCTTGAAACCTTCATTTTCTCCCAGTCTGTAAAATTCTTTGCAAGTATAAAAGCCAAAATGTCACCTTCAATCCCGCTTCAAGTAATATATCACCCATATTTCACATGGAAGTAATACATGGATTATAAAGTTGCATCTATTTCTGAAGGTTACTGATCCCAGCAGCAAGCAGAGACATATTAGCTTTGGGATTTTTTTATTGGTTGGAGGAACAAAGCTACAGAAAACATAAGAAAATTGAGAATTTGGTCTCATCTTATATTCTTCCAAAATGGGTAAGTCATTCCCTGAATAATAAATGTCATCATTTCTCCACGACGGTTATGTTTAGTGCCTTGTTATCTGATACAATTTCCCAAAAATAACTGTATACAGCCAAACTACTATTCCCACTACATAATTTGATATGGCAAAGCACATATTAACCTTTCTTTTATATTCTCCACCAAAAAAAAAAAAAAAAAAAGTACTCCACTGCATTCTCTGGCAAAATTTTTAGTCAGTGTACATACTAATATAATTGACACGTTGAATTAATACTTGAAACTGAGTGAGATTTTTTTTTTTTTTTTTTTCACATCACAAAATGCCATCTCAGAGAATTTTCCTTGTGAGCACATTTTTGCTTTGGAAAAACTAACAACTGGCAGGCTACTGAAGTGTTCCACCATAATTAATGACTCTGATTTACATGTCTACAGGACATTACACAGACACATGTCAGGCTGTAACACTGAGTTGCTTAAAAGCTGTGATTCCCCCATCATCAGCCTTGGATTTGCACATAACAGATACCAACAGCAAAAATTTTTACCCAGCTCAGTGATGGTAGGCAACGTGACAGACTTTCCACCAAAATATTCTCTGCACATGGCAGGGAATCAGACAGCCCACTGCTCACAAGGGAAGTCAAGACATCACCTGATGCATTTTTGGGATAAACCAGAGCTGGCAGAGGGTGCTGATTGCAGCTCAACGCTTTTCCTGTCACTCGGCACCAGGAACGTCAAAGCCAAACCCCCTTTTTATTGAGCCACAGCCCAACTGCAGCTGGCAAAGCATTCCAACCCTGAAAATCTCCCCCAAATTTCACATTTTATGTACATCTACAAGCGCACTAAGCATACTTTTATTTTTTTTTTTTATTTTATTTTCTGGGGGGTTTTGGGTTTCTTTGTTTCAAGCCCTTCCTTTCATCTGACCTTTACTCTTTTTTTAACGAAATGTAATAAACTTGGGACTTACCAGACCAGCTTGACAGACTTTTTCACCTTGTGACAGTTTTTCCCCACCTTGCAGCAAATACATCCCAGGCTGGAGCAGTCTTAATACTTCATTCAGCTTTCTTCTCTGAGATTTGAATACCTTTTACATGAAAAAATAATATAGAAAACATTAAAATAGGGCAGTCATCTTTAAGCTTGTATTTTAAAAATAGCAATCAGAATTGAGTGATTTTTGTGCTTTCTCCCTCCCCAGTAATGTCACATTCCTTTTTTATGTAAGGAAGCTTAGGAAGAACAGAGTGTGGTAAGTAAAGCACCCCTCAAGTCTTGCACTTCTTCTACACATCTACCTCATTTAGGAGTGCATTTTCTCATTTCTGCTATTAACAATATCTCGTATGGGTTGCAATTGCCATTGTGAAATATTCGTTTTTTAAAAAGAAATATTATTCTCAAACAAATCTGAGGAAAACCACTCACTTTAAACATTACATTTCAAAGTAAGAATTTCTCCATCTGGCAAACAAAACAGTTTTTCTAAAAGCATGCAAACCAAACCTGGTGGGTAGGTGATAAAGAGCTCACAAAAGTGTGTTTTTACAGGTTTATTGTTGAGACCAAGTTAAACTTGACAGCTTCCTTTAAATTAAATTAGTAAGTAGCATAGCATGAATAGTGCTTGATTTAAAAAAAAAAAAAAAAAAGCTTTCTTATTTTCTAAAAATGTTCAGAATTAGGGAAAAGAGATCTTACTTTTCAGCTGAATGAAATAGAATGAAGGTAAGAAAGAACAAGTGGATACAATATGAAAAAACAGCTCTGCATTCATTTAAACTGTATTTTCTAGGATAATAAAGGACATTTTTCCTTGATTTTTCTCATGCTACACAGGCCAATTTTAAGGCTCTCTCCCACTACATATGCCAATTTAAGTTTTGTAACAACATGAGAAGGAAAAATGCATGCTTGGTAAGAAAAAGGGAGCAAAGAAACTCTACTAAATCAACACTGGTTTAGACCCAAAGACAAGAGGAAAATGATTGACACAGACTCATAGCAGGATATCTCTTCCTCAGTAAGCACCACCATGATTTCCTTGCTTAAAGCAAAATTGAGTTGTGTTTATCTCTTAATTTAATTACCAATTAATGAATTCTACATGTTTATAAACTTCATTATTAGTGTGACATCCTTCATTGTATTCATTCCTTTCCTAATAATTAGGTGTTTGTGTGTGTCCCCAAAGCTATTAAAAAGATATCCACAAGAGTAATTATGAGGACATTCCAGTTCCTTTTACCTCAGAAAAGAGATTTTCATGGAAGTGTTTTGAAGTGCCTTTCACCATTTCAGAGCTCATAGACATTTTATTAAAATAATAATAAAAATTATAACAGCTAAATGGTCATTCCACATCTAGAAGTTTTAAGATTTTAAAAGACATGAAACAGGAGGGAATAAGGTTCCTGTAGGAGAGAGCACTTTCAAGTCCAGGTGTCATGGTGACAGGAAAGCTGAAATCCATGGTTGTGAGCAGTCTGACTGTAGCAGCCTGGTGACAAATGAAGCTGGACAGGCTGAAGGTATCATTAGGGAAGGGGATTTGGGCATGTTCCTCCACAAAGATTGATTAAAACTTGAACTGAGGGAGGAAATGAAACCACTTCCAGCAATTCTCCCTGTTCTACATCACTTGTCTGAAAGCTGGGAACTGTAAAGTGTAATTTTGGTGCTGGAAGTCTCCTTTAATTACAAATTGAGGGGAAGGTGGACAGCTCTGTAAGTGTAATGGCTTAACTGATCCTTGCTGTCTACAAATGCCAGGGATCTGGGACATTAGATTCTGCTGGCTTCCTTAGGGAGACAAATCCTTTTCATCTTAGTACCCATCAGCAAGGAGACTGCTCACAACTGGCAGTGACAAGTGAGGGGTTCCAGCATTTTGTCCCCTCATGCTGCTCATTCAGGGCCATATTCTGTTCTCAGAACTGTCAGTTAAACCAGAGCCTGACTTCTTGAAATTAGCATTGAAATGAAGCCCCCAAAATATGTACCGTTTTTTAAAAATATACCACTTTTAGTTTTAATTTAGTCAACTTATGTCTACAATTGGCCTCAATGATCTTAGAGGTATTTTCCACCCTAAAAGAGAGCATGTTATTTACATTATATGTTCTTATATTCTGTTGCTTTTTCTGTACCAACTCAAGCTATTTAGGGTGTGTGGTACCATATATAATGTGTTGTATAAAACACAATTTCATATCAGTATAGGGAAGTAGTTAAAAGTACTTCTTTAAGAACCTGACCATCAGAATGTTCCATCAAAAATAACTCTACAGGTGATGACATGAAAATTACATGAATCTATATAAAAGAGAAATAAAGAATATCAGACAAGTAAGATATTTACATATCATAGTGAAGCAGAGGTAAATGAATATCTCAATTATTAAAAGTTTTCCAACAAAAGGGGATGCTGTTGTCATTGACTTTTGACTTTATATAGTCACAGTGGTGTGGTAAGATGTCAAAGGTCAAAAGATAAAATACTTTGAATAAATGGTCTTCTCTGTATTATTGAATATTTAGAGAATAAAACTCAAGGTTTATATTCAAGAATATCTCTATTTATCCAAGCAGCAAGACAAATAAAAAACCATTATCAGACATAATTATATTTCTTACTGAAAAACAATTAGTGAAGCAGTTATCTTGAGATTAGATAAAGAGCCAAGTTGAAATGCTGTGATTATAATCACATGGTCTGACTAAAGGCTGCCTGCATGGCTGCCAGATGGGGGAGTTAAACCCCTTCTCCCCCTCTGCATCCCCTACACCTGAAGGTCAACATTACAACTACCTTGTGGGACCTTCTCCTTCACCTTTTAACTTCTTCCTACCAAATAATCTCATATACTTCTCTGAACAGCTATTGTCTGACCATTTCTGCTTTCATTCACTTAGAAAGAACCAAATAAAAAACAGAAAATTTCTCTTATTTTTCCAAAAAAATTTAAGAAACAAAAATTGCATGTGATTCCCAAGTAAATGTATTTCTGAAAAAAAAAGCAGAGCAACTCCATCTGCTCCATCTATGTGCAGTTCCAGCACTCAGGGGGAATATGTGAGAAACCTGTCAACACTCAGCAAGAGGAGGAGGAATATTGTATTATCACATAGTTTCCCTGAATTTCATAACTAGGCATGAACAACTGAGTCTAATGCCCATAGGAAAGAAAATATTGCACTTTTAAGTAGATTTTTCAGCAGAGAAGCACCCACAACAGGAAGTACAAGGGGGAACAGATTAGGACATGGAAGTTTTAAAGGTATATAAGGAAGTTTTAAAGGTATATTTACTTTAGGTAAATGATACTTGAAGTATTGATGCCCCTCAGAACCAGAATACCAGACTTGGGCAAGGACAGTGGAAGATACAGGGGGAGTGACACACACTGGTGACAGAGTAACTAAACAAAAAGTTGAAATAAAGCAGCAGGAATTCCCAGACTGAGTTATTCCCACAATGAGTTCTCTTTTTTCCTTGGATTTTAACTGCCTCTTAAGATTACCACAGGGTTGCCATATCCTTTAAAATTTTATTTATTCTGAGAAAAACCCTATGAAGAGTCAAATGGTTGTTTACTTGGCAGTCCTGAAGACAAATACTTTTTTACAGTCAATGGTGTAGGGAAAAAATATGGCTGGTTCTGTGTACAAAACACTTTATCTGTTGGAATAGGAGCAGGAAGGAGGGAGATGCTCACAGCTTCAACTGTCATCACCACAGGGAGCATGAAAAAAACACATTTGACCTCCTGCTGTCTATTCTACATTACACCTATAAAATTTCTACTGAAAATGTACAATGGAAACAAAGGATTTGGATGCAATAGAAACCACTGGATATGACAACAGAAAAGGCCAATTCTTGAGTGCATGTTATAAAAGCCTCTAGTGGTTGAATGGTTTGATAAACCCTGGTCTGCTCTGCATTTTTATGATCTTTTAGAATTATCAATATTGCATTGAAACAAACTTTTTGTTCTCAAGTCATCCTAATAAAAATTAGGCTTACAATATCAGTACTCTGATTTTAATTGGTTGTCAGAACTTCTCTCCCTTTATTTGTACAGATAATTACAGGGCATCATCCTTTCCCAGAATTGTGACAATATGGTGTAATATGAACATCCTTCCCCCGTCTTTCTTTTGATGGGAGATATCTTAAAACAGACTTACAGACAAATTAAACTGCACTAACCTCCACTACAGAAAGAATGAAACCATGCTGTACATCAGCAGCCTTCAAGGACAAATCTTAAAGGGTTCTCTCTGTCCTGCTTTGAGCCCCCAGCTTATCATTCATAATGAACTTTTCTGCCAACAGGCACAACTGTCAACAGGTGACAAATCATTGCATCAAGTGGCAATTTTTCACTTTTGTTGCTCCACTTTCCTCTCTGGCATCCTCTTATAGGATATATATTTAGTACAGAAATGAATGTGTGATGTATTGCCAGCCCTTAATTTCTCCAAATTCCCTTTCCAAATGACACAATGAACTTTAGGTTTTGAACTTTCATGGGCAGAGAGTGATAGGACAAGGGAGAATGGTTTTAAACTAATAGGGAAGGGATTTAGATTAAATATTGGGAAGAAAATCTTTACTCAGAGGTTAGCAAGGCCCTGGAAGAAGTTGCCAAGAGAAGTTGCTGAACCTGTTGACAAATTTTCACTTCAATGGAAAGCAGAGGTACAGAGGGTAGGAGATTTTGTTGCATCCCAGGTTTGGGTTCATATTATGGGTTTTTTCTTTGCTAGTTTTCCAGTTCTCTGTACCCTCGTGCATCCCCCAAGTTTTTCCCTACTCCTGTGGTTTCCGTGCCCGTCTCCCCGTTCTCGCGGTCCCACTCACCCCAAAGTCTCGTGTCCGCCCCTGCCGTGTTCCCATTGGTCGCTGTAGTACACTTCAACACTACGATGTCTGTACCCATTGGGCGATAGGGCTCCCCGTCTGCCCTGTCCCTTCCCTATTTGATTCCCACTCCACGGCATGCTCGAGGCCATTTGCATCCGTGTGAAGCTGGGATCTGCTGCAACTTTTCCACCGCAGCTCTCGCAGCCGATAAAGCATCCAGCCGCCACGCGGACGGATTTGGACAAATTCCCTGCCTCTTTGTTTCTTCCCTCGCACTGACAGCAAAGCGAGGCCAACAGCCCACCCCGGAGCGCGACAGCAAAAGCACCCGGAGACTGCGGCGAGCCCCGGCCCCGATGAAAAGCTGAGACGCTCAAGCCGGGCGTTCGGGAGCTGACCGGGGCAGAGAAAAGTAAAGAGCAGCCGCGAGATTTGATAGCTGACACTTGCAGGGAACTTCCCCAACACAACCTGGGACACCCTGAAAGTATAGCAGATTATGGGATATAGAGATGCAAACCTGTGTTGCAGGGATCCTGGGAAGCAACCAAGGGAAACTTTGAGGGGAAAGAAAGAGAGATGCACAAAAGAATCACAGTTTTTAAAAAAGCCTTGCTACATTTTCTGTTCACAGAACGCTTGATGTTTTAAATAAGAAGTTATAAATTTTGTGTGGTCTAAAAAAAGCCAAACAAAACCTTTGGGAACCCAGTACTATCATGGCCAAGCATATAAGGACTCATCCTTGTGTGTCAGAGACTTTCACAGGTGTGTGACCCAAGTGCCATGGCCTTTTGAATTATTTTCAGCTGACATTGATCTTGAACAATTGTCATGAACATTCCCACATAATTCCTCAATCCTGGAGTTTCATCAGTAGCTTATTGGAGCTTATTATTATCAAGGCTTATTGGAGAGTTCAGGAGATCTACTCCTAA
This sequence comes from Anomalospiza imberbis, assembly GCF_031753505.1. Lineage (NCBI taxonomy): Eukaryota > Metazoa > Chordata > Aves > Passeriformes > Viduidae > Anomalospiza > Anomalospiza imberbis. The sequence goes on from NC_089682.1 coordinate 33,676,269, forward strand.
AGAGCTGCACCTTTTGCAGGCAACTATGCTGTAGTTCTGTTAGCATTGTTTCAAAAAAATATTTAAGGGGAAAAAACATGAGTTTTCTTCTGGAATATTATCTGTGATCAACCTAGAAGCCAGACCTGGCCTTTATGTAAGGAACACCAGAATTATCCTTCTCCTGACCAAACTCACAGCCTTCTCCAGGCCTCATTCTTCTGCAGAAATTAACCCTGTGCCCTTGAAAATGTGTACTTTTTTGAGGTCTTCCACGAAACCAGGTTGCTCAAAGCCCCATCCAACTTGACACATTCATACAGCAAGAAAATATCTAAAATGCACCCTTTGTTCCCAGAAAGCAACAAAGAAATGTGCACAAGCCCCTTTTGATTATGTACCTGATCACACCTTCCCTTTCCACGAAATCCTCATTTACCAAAACACAGCATTCTACCCACTCTGGTAATTTCTCTCTCAATATTTCCAACTTCCTGATCATACTACCAACATAATTTGAGCAGAAAAACCAAATGGCACAGGCAGAACTGTAAAGATGGGACAAGGGATGCCATTAGCCTTTGTCACATCCAAAATAAAGAAAAAAGATCAAGTTCAAAACTACCTGAGAGAACAGTAGTATTTGTACAGATTATCTTAGACCATCATGAACAAACAAACACAGAAGTGAGAGTTATTTGTGCTTGATTTTTATGTCTTGACATTAACAGTGCTTTTAAATGGGATTTTTGTTGTTGTTGTTGTTGCAAAGATTAATAAATCAAGAAACACACATAAGAAATGCTGTAGTGGTTTTCACACGCACTGGGCAATTATGCTTGTAGAGAAGACAGATAGGGAAACTGTTTGAGCAGGATGAAATACTAAATTTCCCACAATGAAGGATTTGCTGCTGCCTGGCAGTGAAGGGGAGTGAGAGAGAGATGGGGAAGGGAATCAGGAGGGAATTCCACATGTGATTTACTGACACACTCAGAGAGCATTTACAGCCATTAAGGCAATCCTTCCTGCAGAGGCACCCGGGAGATTCCTCTAAAGCTTCCATTGGGATGTCAGGAATAAATGCTCACAGCTTCACAGGACTATTGTGCTTTGACTGTTTGCATTGTTGTACCTCTCTCCTGCACATAAACGCAATTCTCATTACAGCTCAAGGGGTCTGTAGAAACAGTGTAAGGAAAGGAACATTGCAGACTGCTGGTCAGTAAAATTAGGATAATTTGCAATTGGTAAGTTGCTCAGAAGGTCATCCACACCTAGGAAATTCCAGCTGTCACCACATGGAGCTGATGTGATTTCTGATTGAAAAAAAGTAGAATTAAAATGGAGCTGAGTGACCCTTTCAGCTCCACCACTGATGGTAAATAGAGGCAGCCAAACAGTGAGTGCCTGGGTAAAGGAGTGTCCGACCTATTTCTTGTCTATTTCTGGCCCATTTCTTGCCTCTTTCTGTTCCATGGCAGGTTTTGGTATATGGATACATACTACTGCTCAAATAAGCATCTACCCAATTTCTACAAACACATTGGAAACGCATTCTTAATTCCCAAACAGACTTGATCAAATAAAGTAATGAAAGAAATACCCTCTACTCACAACTAAGCCCTTCAAAACAGGGTAACACACAAGCTGACATTTAGGGCACATATTCCTCTAGACAGTAAAAAATGAAATTTGGGATTAATAAAACAGAGCAAATTACTCATTTCTCCCAAACCCTGCTTAAAAGCTGTATTTTCCAGGCAAGACAAAGGGCATACATGGATCACAAATGAAATATTACTATATACAGAAGTCAGGGCTTTTTTTTCTGCATGCTGTTGCTGGATGGAAGCACATTTTTCAGATAAAAAAAAAAAAGAAAGAAAATGTAAGAAAAAATTTATAAAAGCAGACAGAACTTATTTGTTGAAAGATCATAATTGGTCATAGTATGCAGCATTCATTTAGAAACTGTCTTGGGCTTGCTAAATTATATATAAAGTTTACAAGGGATGAAATATTTGAAGAACACAGGTGTTTTTTATCCTCAGAAGCTGAAAAAAAACCCCTTCTTCACCCTGCAGAAAGCCAAATGCACCATCAGTGTGCATGGAGCAGTTAAAATGAATGTCAGGTATTACATCACATAAAAGAGCAGTCCACACTTCACAAAAAACAGGTGGATAAATGGATTTCCTCCCTTGGCTTGCCAGAGTCAGAGCTGGCTGCTTTTTAGAGTGTGTTGTAGAACTTTATAAATATGATTGTTGCCCTCTCTTTCTCTCTGTCACACACACAGAGGTCAAAGAAAAGGAGCACCTTGAGTAGCAGTCAGGAGATATTTTCTGGGGACATAGCAGGTGACTTATGATCAGCTGTGGACATTAACCTAAAGCAATGCATAGTTTAAAAAAAATCTGTTTAGTAGCCACAGAATAGTCTCTGACAGGGCAGTATCACTGTGTAATACTGACTTAAGTGAATTACATTGCAATTACTGAGGTAATAATAACCTAAACAATATTGATGCAGGAATTTAGTTTTCTGAACTCCCGACTTGGTCATATAGATACTTTTTTGGTGGTGTTTGGGTTTTGCTTTATTAGCATTATTTTTATTTTTAAATTATAATTCTTGTCCCAGAAATGGCATGAGAAATGCCATTTAAATGAATATTTAAATAAATATTTAATTAAATACCGTTGTGTTTATATGGCAGGAGTAGCTGATAGGCAGATAGAGCATTTCCCTTTTTGGTCACTGGTAGGAATTGTGAAAGTCAAAAGTGAAACAAGTTTTTCAGTGTTATGTGAAGCAAGGTAGTGCCTGCATTATGTCTATAGTAGCCAAATGCTGATGTCCAAATAAAAACAAACAAACAAAACAATCAATGAAGATATCATTATTGTCAGTTTTAAGAGAGAATCTAGAGGAATTCCTGACTCTGCACCTCAGATTTATGCCATATTCTCAGAACTCTTTCCCCTCCAATTCCCCAGCTTTATAATGCAAAAACCACACATGGCTATACCTTAATCTACATGACAGTCAACAATTTGGAAAAAAGAAAAAAAAGGAAAAAGAGAGGAAAAAAATTATTTTTCAGCTCTGAAATATCTTGACTTCAAATTCTGCTTTTCAACATGGAGAAATTCCTTCCATATGGAAGATTAAAAAAAAATTCTTTTCCATTTGCAGAAAATGACATACACATATGTCTCTTCAAGACATAAAAAGCATGTTTTGCTCTGATCCAATTTATTTAAGTTATATTCAAATGCTTAGCATACTATTTTATTATATATACCAAATGAAAATTTCATAATATATTTTTTCTGTGAAGAGATTAAATTATTCTGCTGAATGTCTGAAATGTTTAAGAGTAGAATAAATTCCATTATGGCCTCTACTCACATGACACTTCTTCCTTTTTTTTTTTTCTTTTTTTTTAATCGTCTTTCAAGGATTGCAATTGTGTTGAAGCAGTTGCTTTAGAAAAATATTTTCCAAACGTTTGGAGAGATTCATCTGTGGCTCTGTTTCATATTAACCAGGGTTGATGTGAAATATTTTTGTCACACAGGCCCAGGGATCAAGCGTAATAAAATATATGCCAAATCATTTATATTTTTAGGTTTTATTGCAAAGAGCAGGGGGACCGGTTATTGAGCAAAAATTACTGCAGCAATAAGGACACTTGCATTCTTGTTATATCAGTTGCAAATTATTTTTCATCAACTCAACATTTATGCATTTTTATCAGTAAACTCTATCCTGAGCTAACAGGTGCTTTACATTTTGATCTTTTGTAAACTTACACAAATGCAGAACTTGTTTAGGTTAGAACATAGTAATGCTAACATTTTTCAAAGTCTAAAGAAAACAAGGAAGGAAAGATTTTTTTAAAAGTACAATTTACTAGAGCTCCTGCAGTCTAAGTATCATTTTAGACCAAAGACATTTCAAGAGCTAAAACATCTTTTGTTGGTGGTAGAAGAGCAACGAATATTTTTGATTCTGCTGCTGTGAATTGAGGGGACAAAGATCAGCTGTAGTTTAGCAGTTTTCTGCCTCCATGACAGTAAAGCTTAGCACCTGCCTTTGGAAAGAAAATTAAAGCAACATTACTTTTTTATACCAATTTTTGTTTTATCTGATTTCTCATCCAGGAGAAATATAGTTACAAAATGCAGATGTAAATGCTGTACCATGGAAAGTAATTTTACCTTGACATTAAAAATTATATCAAGGAGTTAAAATACAGAAATCTTGTCATCAAAGATTTTCCACACACAAGGGAGCGAATTTAGGTACAATACTAATTTCTGACTACTGAGAGGGATTTCCATCTCAGCCATAACCATGTATTAGCTCCTAATAACACCTTTATTTCTAGGAATAAAGATGCCTTTAAAAAGTGAGCCCAAAGACCTGAACAAAGCATATGGGTATTTTAAGGCTGTGGAGAAGCAGAGCTGATCTGTGAGCAAACTGTTAGCAGGAGGTGTAATTCAGGCAGGGATCACCATTCCTATCCTAAGGACTTCCCCAGGCCCTGAGTGGGGGGAAAGCAAGAATGAGCTTTTTCTGGATGAAGCTGAAGAGTAACAGCAGAAATACAGACTCAGCCCAGTAAATCCCTTTCCCTCCCTGGGGAAAAAAAAAAAAGAAGAAACTCTGTCAGATCAGAGTCAAATGAAGGACATGGGCAAACTGCTAATGCAGCCATCAACAACATCCAGAACACCATTCAAATTACAAGTGTTACCTGGTAATTAAATCTAAAAGGTCTCTCTATGTATCCAGCTCATTTGCTGGCTATTTTCTCAGAACACATTTCCACAGGGATTCTGCCTTCCTCCTCTCTCTGTGGCTTAGGTTTCATTTCTGGGAGGAAACCATTCCCAAGGGGAGCACCTGAGATTTGAGAACTCGGCTTGTTCTGGGAGTAATGTAGAGAGAATTAATTTATCCTTAATTCTTTTACTGGAAAAGCATCTTGATTTTAGGCCTATGTCTATGTAGTTCTTACAGGTCTGGGCCTAGAACAACTTCAACTAAAGTACTGTAGGTATAAAAACATCATTTTGCTGTTTCCTACACAAAAATTGAAACTAAAAAGGTCTTTAGGGCCCTCCTCAGCTTGGACAACTCAAAGCTTCTGACATCTTATGCTGGACAGAGATTCTACTATACAGAAACCCACACAGTCTCCCCCCAGTAAAAAATATATTATTTCCTTCCTATAAAATTCCTGTAAAAGAAGAAGAGCCATGTAAAAGAAGAAGAGCCATGTAAAGCTTCCTTATGGGAGAACTTTAATCTTGATTAAGCCAGATGGTTCCAAAGACTCCTTCTGCAAATTCATTTCTTTGTAAGAAGGGAAGAAGGAAAAAAATCCTACATTAATTCTCCAGAGCTGTTAAGGAAACAAAGCTAACCTTCTCAAATTACTCAATGACAATGAGTATCTCTCAAAACATCTTCAATTAAGTAGTTTAATTTTCTGAACCCAGCCACTATCATCCCACACAAATTTTACTCCAGCTTTTAGATTTCTTTTTTTCCTTTTCTAATTAACAATATAATTATAAATGAAAGGTTAAAAATGTTGGGGCTATGTACTGGTTCTGAGGTGGGAAGCAAGATTATTCTTTTCAGCCAACTACAGGCTTTTTATGATCTTCAGAAAGTTAATTAAAGACCAAACAATAAGAACCTTCCAGCTTTTTCTTTTCACCCTTTTGTTTATTAATACATATTAAGCTTTTGGGGCCAGAAATCTTTGCTTATTAATTCTACATTCTGAGCTTGATAAAATAGGCATTCCTTCCACAATACCTCATTTTACCTCAATACCCACACAATATAGTATCATTAGGGAAAAGCTCCTAAAAAGTAGCTTGCAGGAGAGAATTAGGAAAATTCAGATGAGTAAAAAAATAATCTTTTTGAAAAGTGCACCTTTTAGTTCCTTGATCATATGAAATAATTTTAATGCATTTTGTGCCATTTTAGTTACATTCATTCATCTTTCATTCATAACATTCATTCAACATTCAGTAACATTCATTCATCCACATGAAAGCATCCTATTGTAAGGGGGAAATTGCAGTAAATAAAAAGGCAAATAGCTCAGTTACTGTTTGCAATTATTTAATTTGTCAAGAGCACAGAAGGATATCGAGCACAATTTTAACTTCAGATGCAAGGTAGGAAAGGGAGCCACAGTCTGGTCAATGCCTCCAGACAGGACAAATTAAGATGCAAAAGCAGTTTTCTTGGCTAGATAAAATGCAGGTGGGTCTGGAGGTGGGAGATGTTTGCTTGGAATGAAGAAGGAGAAGAAAAAAACCTTCTCAAAATGAAATAGTTTCCTCACTGACAGCTACACATATATTTACCCACCACCCTTTCATTTAGCTGGAAGTCTGTCCCTCTTTTTGCTTGTGTCAACAAGAAACTCTGCAGGCATTAGATTGCTGTTTGAGAATGTCACACTGTCAAGAAGTGAAACAGTGATGAAGGTTGTCAGAAAGGGAAGGAGGAATATCTATCATGCTAAAGAAACCAGATAAGTAATAGATGACAGAATGTGTTCTGTGAAACACTGTTAGGAGCATAATCTTCAGGAGGACATTGGATTTGGATCAGAAACAGAAATCAATTTAAATATTCTCATGTGTTCTTAATATCAACTACAATAAAAGTGCAGGAGATTTTAAAATTTATGTTACAAACATTCCTGGAAAAATTATTTGCAAAGAGTGAATACCAGCTTCAAATTCAATAGATTGATAGACTAAGTGCAAGGAAATCCCATAAAATTCCTAGTTATATCTTCACAGTTCTTGTTTCACCACTGAAATGATTCTTGAATCTGCTCCATTATTTCTAGCCTTAGTTAAAAATATTTCCCTTTCACAATCATTACATATTACATTAAAAACACCCATAATTTTAGTCACAGGCGTATTGAGATAAAAATAACCCCACTGCCTTAACCAAAGGCAGGTTATTTCCACAATCTAGAGCTAATCTGAAAGCGGACAGATGGCTCTAAGAAACGCTGCTTTTATCACACAACCGACAGATGTTTCTGAATGGTTTTTTGGTAATTGCCAGATAACCTTGCCTTTCTTGTGTGTGAGCTCTCTCTTAGCTCCTCACTTTAACTGTTGCCATCTTTGTCTCAAAAAACTGAAGCTGACAGCTTGAAGGTAACAAAGTTTTTGCACTGTAGAAGCTTCATTCAGCTGGGGGAAGCAAAAGTAGCTCCAAGAAAGGGACTGTGAAGCTGTCTGAGGTCAAGGAGGATGTGCTGGAGCTGCTTTCAGGTGACACAAAGCAGCTCAGGCATTGCCCCATCCTGAAGTCTGGAAATACATCCCTAAATAAGCTCTGAACTTTTTTTTTACTGCTTGAAGGAAGCCACAAATATTACTGCTGTAGTAACAGTCTTAATTTGAGATCTTAAGTACAAACAGAAGACTAAGACTGCAAAGTTAAAAATCAAGTGAGGTGCAGCAGACCCTTAGGAAAACAGACACATGTGGTACCTTACACAGATGTGTGAAATCTGGCAGCAAACATTCAGATGCCATAAATATGAAAGTGTGGGGAAAAAAATTGTGGGAGGAAAAGAGCATAGGACACTGGCTCAAGGACTGAAATGTAGCAATCTGCATCTAAAGATCATGTAGGCCCTGGAATTATATTGATAAGAAAAACTGAGATGATGGATTACATATAAAAAGCTACACAATTCTATCAACTATTAAATCAATGAAAAAAATACAAATGTGCTCTTTTGATGAAGATTTGGAGAGTTCATTTAGGTCCAGTCACACAGGAATTTTTGAAACATTCAAAAATATTTCAAAATAATACTACAATGTATTTATTATTATATATGCAATAATACTACTATGGATTATTTTTCATCATTATAGGCTTTTAAATATTTGTTTAGCACACCTCCTGCAGTAGTCTTTATTCTCTCCTTTTAATACTGTAAAATTATTTAACTTACTGTACACAATACATATTTAGCAATTATTTTTTCACACAGCTCTGAATTGTGAAATTAGAGGTTCTTTTAAAACCTCACCATTTAATAACCATGAAAACCAGTGTATTTGAGACATTTCAGTTATTTCACTGTGCATAGTGACATTTTGCATGCTGGCAAATACTAAAGGCTAGTATGCAGGATTGACCCAGCCAGTTTCATTCATGGTAACACTCTAACTTAAATAAAAATATGTATATTCTTACAAAAGTATAAAATCAACACTGCTTTCCCCTGGTCAGAAAAGAGGTACTCTTGGATCCTAGGATTTGAGGGAGGTCTCTGTTAACCTAAACTGACAAAAATTCAATCTAGAGCCATATTCTGAATTATGTCAACCGAGATTCTGGCCTGCTGGCAACTGTGATTTCATTTCCAGCAATGATTGTATTTCCAGCTCATGAAAACTTCAAATTGAAGAGGGCTTTGAACAACAGTTGGGACAAAAAACCCCAAGTGTAGACATTTTTCCCTCATTTAAAAAGATGAAGCTATAGATGCTTAACAAAAGCAGAAAATCAGGTTTATAATCAGGATTTTATTCTTTGTATCCACTCAGTCCAATGGAGATATTTATCCTAAAGCCTGTGGATATTTCAGCAGGTCTATAATCCACTTGGTACAATGCCCAGGTAATTTGTTTACACGAAAGAAAATTATGCACACAAAAATCAAAGTTTGTTTTTCCATGTGTATGTGTTTTTTCCCCCAATATTTCTTAGAATGAAAGTTATTAGAAAAACCAGACTATCCCCTGGCAGCAAGGTAATAACAATTTGGGGAAGAGAGAAGACAGAATAATTATTTCCTGTGAAGAGAAGTTCACTAAATAGATAGGAGTGCAGTAATTGAGATGAAATCAAGCATGTACAAATGACATGGAATAGCAAGAAAAGTTCACAAAGCTCTTCTGAGGAGGGTTCTTTCAATGCCTGTCTGCAGCAACAGCTCCAGGAGCATTTGCTTGGGTTGGTTTCCATCTCAAGCACTGAGATGCTCTCTGAGAGCCAAAAGTCTTGATCTTAAAAGGTTTGCAATGACAGTTAAAATGAAAATTATCAATCAGCTGTGGCTGCATTATTCCATCTGTAAATGGCCCACCTCTGAAATACTGGTATGTAATACTTATAATCACCTGGGATCTTCTAGAACCAATATCTTATACAGGTTTCTCTGCTATCCAGGGACTGTGTATTTGTGCAATGTAATGGAAAAGGGACATTTATGAAATATATACTTTTCATAGACTTCTTCCTAAAATCATAAATCTTAATCTGCAAGTTTAGATTAATAAGCAAGAGGTTTGAATTGCATTGAATCAATGAAAACCCAGCCCTGTGATTATCTGCTGAGTGTTGGAAATCCCCATGCAGACAAGCACAACTTTAGCTGCACAAACAAGCACAGAGACCCAGCCCAAAAAGTCTTAAATCAAAATAATTCCACGGTTTTCTCATTTCTTTAATGCAATCATACAGAGCTCAAATTATGTACATTTAGATTAAGGCAGAGTGATAGGACAGAATATAGAGTAATATTTTAAATTACATGGATAGATGAAAGCTTTGAAAGTAAGGTCTTTTTCCTCTTAAGAATATTCATCCTTTAATTTTTTTCCCAAAATGATACCAGTCACTCCATCATTGTCCTTCTTAATCAAATACAGAAATTAAATCAGTGGCACTGATGAGGAAAACCTCAGCAGAAATGTACTTCAGCCTATTACATACTACTTTCTGATTAGAGACCCAGCATCACTTCACAGACTGATACATGGTTATATTTTCAATTTGGTATGACTGATATGTTTTATTTTCAATTCAATTCCATGAAATTCCTATCTAAAAATTAGAACGTAAACCAGAATGGAGCTGCACTCCTAGGACTGCAGTTTTACAGGAAACTATATGGGTACAGTGTTAAATTTTCAAGTTTTTTTATTTCCTATTTATATATTTAAGTTGTTTTTTTTCTCAGAAAGGTCTAAATGGATTTCAAGAGTTCATGGAGAGAGAAAAAAAAGATGCAGATTATTCAGTGGAAAATAGCTTTTGGGAACAAAGAAGATCTTTGGAAATTAGAGGGTCCACTGGCTTGTTGCACTCATTATAAATAGAAGTCTAATTTCTAAATACAAAATAATATAGTACAGTGATTTATCCCACACTGCATTTGACATATTTCTGTAGCTCTATTTGCATCTTATTTTTGAACATTCAAAGAGATGGTCCCAATGAAGGTAAGAAGAACAATGCTTCTATACTTGAAACACTTATATTTAACTTTTCCAGAAATTGTCAATCATACAAGAGACTCTGTTGTTGTGAAAATATAGAATATTTGCAAGATAATCTTCTACATTTAGGAAAAAACATGTATATATGTAGAATATATGCAGAAATAAATACAGTTCTAGTATGAATTATAGCTTATAAATCCATAGTATTATTTTTCCCTTATTAATCAGTTATTCTAAGAAAGCAGTTTTCCTTAGAGTATCATTGAACAGCTTCATCCTAATATGGATGTTGCAAAAGAAATACTTTATGAAAAATTAAGTGTAAAATGTTAATTAGTTAATAGGTTAATTAAAACTTTTAGCTGATTAGCCATTAGTTAATTTTCACTATGTTTTGCCACAAGATTGACCTGCAGCATTTCACACCAAAAGACAACATATCTTACAAGAGCCCTTTCTGTACTGGTTTGATCATTTGTCATCTGGTGAAAATGTAAATACTTGTGTCACTAAATAGCTAAAACTGCAGGTCTTGATCTGCTAAATTTACCTTCCAGTTCTGGAGCTGGCAGGAAAATATCCTAGGGGAAAAAAAGCTGAACAAAAGAGATGTTCTGCCCTGAAACAATCTGTCCTGATACAGGAAGAAAATCAAGCCTACTGCTTTTATGCTGTGTCAAACTTAGAGAATCACAGCACTCAAACTTGCATGGTCACCTTGTTACTTTGATTAAAAGAAAGAAGGGAGAACATTTTGGGGGAGTGGAAGCTTTTCTCTGCTAAATTCCTTCTATAATGCAAAGAGCCATCCCTGAGAGAACCTGTCCTGGCGTGTGGCACAGATTTATCCTGCTCAGAGGATGGGAAATTTCAGCTGTCAGGGAACAGGCTCCAGGAACAGCCATCTGCTGGTGCATTTGGCAGCCCTCACTTGTTCTTTTCCTGGTTTTCAGTCCAGGTCTTGCCTGGTGAAGAGTACTTCTGCCCTGCCTTTCCCATGGGACACAGAGAGGGAACAGGCAGCAATGCATGCAGCTGCTGTCTGGATGGCATTTTGTGGGCCATGCTTTTGGGAAAACAGCATGAAGGCTGTCCATGAGTGTAAAATTAAAGTGATCTCTTTGTAGGAGGACTACCACCTCAGTTATGTATTGACAGACTGACTTCAGTGCTCCCTAGCAACACTCCCTTCCCACAACTTCCACACCTTGGATGCACAGAACCATAACTGGCACTTCCTCACCTCTTTCTTTGCCCAAGATTTTCCCTTCAAAGCCAAATACAGTGGGTTCTTAAGTACAGGACAGCTGGTCCATGGCTGTAGCCGCACTGAGCCAAATCTGCCCTTTCCACATCTCCTTCCAAGCAGACAAATAACAGCAGCAGTAAATCCACTGGCATTGCTGTCCACCTGGATACAATTAGTTGTGGTGGAAAAGACAAAATGCATTGCCCAGTTGCAAGGGTCATTATCTGTGCCTGTGCATCACCTATTTCCCAGGGATACAGAACCCAGGGCAGTACCAGCATTGCCTTCTTCCTCCCAGGTCAGAATTCCTGCATAAAACAGTACATAAGAATAGCTATTCAACTTATGTTAAACTCATAAATTGTAAAAATAGACCCTTGTGAGTCTGCTCCTCTAAGCACTTCAAGCACAGCTCACCTGGATCAAATGCTTTAAAATGTCTTTTTCATAAAATCCTGGGTACATCCTTGTGAAAAGACAATAATGGGACTGGAAGGAATTATCTGCAGTCAGGCTGTGATGAAATTAGGCTTTGGCTCTGACCCTGCAAAGCACAACACAAAGTGTGTGCCATTAAACCTTACATCTCAACCCCATACTATGGCACCATTCAAAGGTCAAAACCTTTTCAAGTCTAAGAATTAAACTGTGTAGATAAAAATGGAAGGGATCTACTTGCTGCCTTCTCAATAACATTAAATAATAAAACAAAAGCCACATTTAAAAGATATGAAGAGAGGAAATTGTCCAACACATTAAGTACTAAATTGGGCTTGAAGTGTTTTGAATGGTGAAGCAAGTGATACATGCAGTCCTGATTGTTACATTCCTTTTCATCAAAAGAGCTGACCCCTAGATGTCACAACAAGGAAATCTATGGATTCCAAAGTGAGTAGGGCTGAAGGACTACACCTGGAGCCACAGAAAGCTGCAAGTTGACCCTTCAGCACTCAGCCACTTCTATAAAGGTCTGCACATGGAAACGAGCCAAAAGCAATTTTTGCACCTGCTTTGCAGGCAAATAATCTTGGCTAGAAGATGAAACTCCCAACAAAAGAGCTGAAACTCCTAGGTGTCAGGTTGGAAGTGTAAAATGAGTGACATACAGTTGTGAGATACCAAAACTCTTTGTGGGGGATTGCAAGGGCAGGGAGAGGTGCTCACATGCACATTCCCAGTGTCACCTCAGATGTTCTGCAGGTGGGAGTGACACAAAGGGCCTCCTGAGGGAACACAGGGTGCTTCCCACGCCATACTGAGCAGCACCTGCTCCATAAACACCTGCAGGATTTTGAAAGCTGTCTCAGTGTCATCTCACACCAGCCCTCAGAGCCTTTGGCTCTAGGCAGAAGGCAGCTGCAACCAGGGAGGGTGCACTACCCCCTCTCCCAGGTTCTTGCTCGGAAAAGCAGGTGGGAATACACCAATAAGCTCATCTATGTCCTCTGCAGATCAAGCATTTTGGATTATTGCTATGATAATTATACTCCTCAAGTGCTAGGAGAGGACGAGTCAGAGCCTATGGAGCAGAAGAACAGGAGCCAGGGGAAACTGGGGCTGCACCCAAGCAGAAACAGGGAGCAGAATGAACAGGTCTCCAGAAGGAGGCAGAAATGCAACAGCTGCCCTGTGCATAACATTCCCTGGGCTGTGTAAAGCAAAAGAATCACAGAATCTTCCTGCCTTTATCCCTGCTTACCTCTAGGCCTGAAGTAAAGGAAAAGAAAGTAAGCATGATTTTCAAGGAGGGGAGGACACAGAACAGCTCCCAAATCCTCTATCAGATGGGGACACATGGAGAAGTAGAAATGAGATCAGAAGGCACAGCACACATGCTGTTTGCAGATCCACACCTTTAGGCATTCCCAATGGCAGCAATTCCAACTGAGGTACTGAAGATAAAAATTCACTTCTCATTTCCTTACTGGCTTTGCTTTTGTAAAATATACACTTTCTTCTCATCAAGCCAGAGATACTATTTGCTTTGAGACAAACGATTACCAGGCTTCTATAGTTTAGAAATGCAACTCACCCCTCTAATATCATATCAGAAATTAAGGTTTTATGATGATGTCTTTGCAGAAAACACTGCATTATTGGTCTGAAGAATGAAAATGTGGGTTACATTCTTTTTGCTCATTGAAGCTGTCTGACACATGCAATACAGATGCTGTCAATATAATGATTAACTGGAATGACTAAAAGATAGCTATAAATGTTTGCTGGTGCATGGATGGTATTTGTTGCATTCCTAATACTCCCTGAAAGAAACCTCATAAATGACAGAGTCTTCTGACTAACAATCAAAGAAAAAAAGATCCCTCTATATTAATATGGGTATAATTTGGAAAACATTGTTTTTTTCATGGTTCAGTGATAATATCATTTTATACATCCTGCATGTTAAATCCTTTTCAAAGTGCTTACCTACATTCTGCTTGAGGCATTAGAATACATGGCTTGTTAAAAATAAGCAAACCAACATAGCCCGGGGTGATAAACTTGAAAAAGCAGGGAACACACCACTACTAGAGCTGCATCCAGATTTTGTGATAGAATTTACTTCACTGAAGTTTGGGTCAGGGCATTGAAATAAGGTATAACTCTTAATACTTGACATATAAAAATCCTCTGACCTCTGGGAAGACAAGATTTTGATTGCATTTGAGTTCATCTGATCTGTTGCAGAAAAAAAACCAAAAACCACAAACCTCAAAACAACTCACTCCAAAGCATTTTTGGCTATAGGAGAGATCAATAGCAAAAAAAAAGATTATAGTTCCTTCAGGAGCATCTGAGCCAATTTTAAGTCCATTCTGGAAAAGACGTTTGAAAAATGCTATAAAAAATAGTTTTATAGTAGGGTAGTCACTACTAAGAAGATCAAGATAAACCTGTGATTCAGTATTTGATGTTCTGCAGTGTAAGATCACACGTTAAAGAAAACAGAAACTATTTTGCAGAGAGCAGTAGGAACCAGGAGGCAGCAAGCTGGGTCTGTCCTGGAGTGACTGAAATGAAAGTAAAAGGAGGAGCCCTACACACTGAGGGTGGGGATTCTTTTATGCCACAAGAAACTGATGAAATTAAGAGATTCAAATGAGAAAAATATCCCATAAAATAAGATAGACCTGGAGGCATGACTCAGAAAAGCCTTTACTCAGCTTCCCCAAGTCTCTAAACTGATCCCCTGGGTTACAGCACACCCCATTTAAACAGGGAAATTCAATCCAGACCATGCAATTATTTACTGTTTACTCTAAAATTGCAACATTGAGTTTCTTGGTTTTTTAAATCTGTTTCATTCTCATTAGAGTTTTGTCTTCTTAATTTTCAGAATTCAGGCAGAGCAGGATTATCTGGCAGTGCCTGGCAAGGGGCAGCAGTGTGGAGGGGAGCCAGGGAGTTCTGCAGGTTCTGCAGAAAACAGAAGGGCAGTAAGAAATGCCCTCAGGATTAGGGCAGACACAAAGCCGGAAAATGGCAATATTTTTGCTGAAGTTTTAATAGTTTTCATTCTAAAGGAGCACATGAGACTTTAAAAAAAATCCAAACAATCTGAAAACTCACTTTTCTTCAAGGAAAAATCTATTAATGAATTAACCACCAGCTAAAGCAGAGACTGACTCTGTGACCTACCCTGTTAAATATGCCAGTGGCACACTCTGATGCTGGCATTTCTTACCTTGATTCTTGACTTAAATGCCCTTTTAACGTGTTCATTAGTGAAATTTTCTAATTAAAAAATGCAGTGGTTAAAAAGACGCCCTCTCCTCCACAAGTCACATGGAACCAACCTGAACACCTCCACGGTTCATTAGCTGAACTGGCAATTTCAGATCCCAGAGCAGTTCTCCACTGCTGCTAATTGAAAAACTTGTAACAGAAGTAGGCTGCTATCTTTTTTTATACACCTGTCACAAAAGGTGAAGCGTAATTTATTCTATGGAAATAAAGTTTTTTGCTGCCTAGAAAACCTCAGGAATCCAGAGGCTAGCCATTTTTAAGAATGGAGGAAAGTGCTGTCAATAAGAGTATCTGCCCCCTTCCAGACACCTTCTACCTCCTCCTTTTTTCACCCCTCAGCCATCTGCCATGGTCCTCTGCACATGTAGTGCATCATTTGCCTTCATACCCTCTTCTGTCTCACTTTTCTTGTGCCATGTTCTCACCCCACTTCATTTAAATCCCTCTCTCCCTCTTCAGGGAGGATCCTCCAGACCAATACCATTCCCATGTGGCAGTTATTGCATGATCTGCAAGTGTTACCCACATTTAAATGCATTACCCTCCCCACATCTGCTTCACAAATTATTTCTAAATTGTGCTGCTGTGCAGTTTTTCCATTGGTTTGTTTTTGTTTGTTTGGGGTTTTACTTTACATTCATCTTCAGCCTGCACCATGGCAATCTTTCACTGCTTGTGGACAGATACCAAGTTTTTCTTTTTCATAGCTCCAGTGTCCAATCCATATCACTCTTGCAACTCTCTTGAACATCACTCTGGGGCTGAGTTAAAGCTAATTTTCTTCACATTGACTGGTATGGGGCTGTTTTTCCTCCTCATGCAAATTTATTTTAACTGACAATTTAAATCAAATCAGTTTTCCTCAGGTCTGTTTTGACTGTGACAGTAATTTGTCAGTGAACTCCCTGCACTTATCTCCACCCATGAGCTTTTCTATTTGATTTTCTCAGACTGAGTTGAGTGAGGAGCAGGAATGTGGCTGAGGGGCCTCCCACAGCCAGCCAAGGTCAAACCACCTCAATACCTTCAGAACCTGCAGAAATTCCACCTCAGTGAGGACTGGAGTTCCAGCAAGAGCTGCCAGATCCTTTTGCTTCCTCACAAGCCTTATGAGCCAAAGGATCAACACTAAATACCCAACAGAGATTGCACTGATTACCCAGAGACTGGAAAAGTAACATTCAAATTATTTACCATTCATTCCAAAAAAGGATACTATGGGATTCAGCTTTATATTATATAATTATATATATATATATATATATATAAATAAAATATTAAAAATTCAATATTATATTATATATTAAAATAATTATAATATATAATATTATAGTATATATTAAATATAATATATATTTTAATATTTTGTTTATCAAAGGGTCATTTTAAAAAGCAAGTACTTCTTGTGATTTAAAATTTAAAGCATTATTATCTAATTTAAGATGAAGTTTCTTAGCCCCTGGAGCTATGAAAAAATTAATCCCCATATCATAGAATTTGGGGCCATTTTATCAGTGTCACTGTTGGCTCAAGGTTTCTTTCTGCAGAAATGCAGGAACCCCATTAAAAATGGATGTTAGCTTCCCTACCTCTGCCACAGGCTTGCTGTGTGGCCTAAGAACCATGTCAAGAACACAAAACCTGCTTATTACCATTAATAACCATCTTACTGAGCTCTCTGATAAATCTGAATGTCAACATTTTTTGTACCTCTGCTCAAAATAAAGCACTTATCAGATATATGGAATGGTGAGGTCTCAAAAACCTTTTCAAAGACTTAAGGATCACATTATTTCCAATCCCATGGGTAATGGAAGAAATCCCAATAGACAATTTTTGTTACCTACAATGTTGGTGCCTTAAGAGCTAAAATTTATGTACAGAGCAGCATGAAGCTTGTTAGCAGCAGTTATTTTCTGTGCCAGCCTATGCAATTCAGAAAGGTGCTCCTTTTCTGCAAGTGCAGGGATACTCCTGAAATCTTGCCCTTATCCACAGTCTAAACACAGACTGGGATTCAGGAGAGACACAACTACACACTCAATAAACAAAGATATAATAAAGCCATTTTTTGATTGCAACCTGGAAAAAAAAAAAAACAATCATCACTTAAATAATACCTCACAACAAAGGGAATTTGTCCAGGCTGAAGAAGACTGAGACACAAGGTTTTTCTCTGTCTGAAGGAGATTAAACCAACATCTCTCAGCACATGTACTGTCTGGCAGTGCACTAAGTTGGAAGAGTCACCGACACTCCTCTCAGTGAAATGATGACATCTGGCTGAAAAGAACTGAAGATGTGTGAAAAAAAGAGAAGTCTGGGAATGCCAAAACTCTTTCCCTGGTTTGCATTCGAGGGTAAAGCATATCAAACCGCTCTCCTCCTGCTGTGGCCATCTCATACACAGCAGCCACAACTGCACACACTCAGCTCACTCTGAAACCATTCTAGGACTTGTCAAGGATCCCTGCAGAGTCCCACAGAGCTTCCAATTCTTGATTGGGCTTAAGGAGGATTTAGGTGTTGAGCTGATCAGACCAGAGTAACTACAGCCATAAAAATATGTAAATGCAGCCATTTTGAAAACTCTCACATCAAAAAGAGGTGCTAATGAACTTAGACTGACTCAAGAATTAATTGACAACTGATTGGAGGCTTTCAGGAGCCAAAGCTCCAGTTCTGAAGCTTCCATTTTGCCACATTGCACCGGATCCTAAGCTAAATCCATGTGTCCCATGCAGACAAACCTGGAGGCAGAGTTGCTTATTCCCTGATGGCCACACAACTCCACCGAGCATTAAAGCTACCCACAGTGGTGAGTGCTCGACTCCCAGTGTCTCCTCCAACACTCCTCTTTCTTCTAGTGAGGCATGCTCAGAAAGCTCTTTCAATAATTCCTGAATTCATCCTCACCCTGCTGCAGGGGAAGACAAGCCCTCTGTGGCAGTGCTCTCTCTTTAGGTAGGTGCTTTCTGGTTTTTAATTACATTCTCCAGGGAATTACAAGACATATTCCAAACACAAGACCAGAACAAGACTTCCTTTGGAGCCCAAGTAACTCTTATTTAGATTAAAGTGAGTCTTGGAAGATTTATTTGATCCACAATAGGCTTATTGATCTACAAAAGGCTGTTCTTCAAAGCCCATAGGAAAAAAAGGAGGAAGGACTTTCTAAAAAATGGGAAGTGCTTTGGCCTCAGCTGTGTTTTTGCTCCAGTTCTTGCACATATTTTAACTTAAAAACCAGATGTGTGGTTACAAATTAAAAGGAAAAGAGAATCAATCATACAGGACCCTCTGCTATCATTTCACCTCAAAGCTTTTCAAAATACATCCTGCTTAGCTCATCAGAAATGTGACTTTGTCCTTGGACATGATCATTCATCTAACAGTACAGCTAAACAGAAAGATATTTTCTTCCTATTATTCAATCAATTTTTGCTTAAATTAAAATTATTAACTGGAAAAATATATGTTTTTCCTCTGGAATTACCCCAGAGACCTCATGAATTAAGGTAACACCCAGTGCCACAGTCAGTAAAGTGTTTAAAAACAACCATACGCTTCACCACAGTCATCACAAAATTCAAATCACCTGAAAAAAGGAAGATAAACTTTGCTTTTAACCTATCTTCCCACACTTCATTTAGCTGCATTCTGAAAATTAATTCTATTCCCTGATGTGATTTTCCCTTGCCCATCCAACATTTCAAATCTACATAACTTAATCTATACACTAATGGACTCCTAATTTTCTGGGGTAGTCAACCACATAAGACACTAACACAGATCATTAAAAGAAGTGGAAAATCTAAACAAAGACATAACAATTAATTCTGTGCAAGCAATAGCTCCACCACAAACCTATGAAAAAATATTTATGGCATTGTTTTTCCAGGCAGGGTGTAATTTCAATAGCTAATTCTTCCATCAGTTTATTTTATGACTGTCTCATCTTCAGTGTTTGAGAAGAAACAGTCTCTAAATCTGTCCAAATTTCCAAATTTGTTGTTGTTGCTGCTGTCTTTCCATTAACCAGAATTTAGGCAGATTATTCAATCAGTCATTTGGCCTCGCTTTTTTTCTACTTAGCCCCTCTGACGTTAGTTCCCAGTGGTGTTTTCTTTGTCCTCAGAGACAGAATTTCAGTATGTTGTACTCTGCTGGTAAGGCCTTGGAATAGAAAAACTTCATCTATGCTCAGTATCAAATTTTACAGGAGAAGTGAGCTATTGCATTAAAACAATTCAGCCCACTCTTGGTTAAAGTGACCCACCAAAGGTTAAGAGTGACTTCTTTAAACTGCTATTATTGGTTTCTCTGTTAACAAGAAGCTGTAATTTATCAGCAGCCAAATAAGTCAGAGTTGTCTGTCTCTTCTCAGCCACCCTCACGCAGTTGCACAAGGAACAGCAAAGGAGATTTGTCTGTGAGATCACCTGTACAACATGAATGGCATCAGTAAAACCTTTTTTATGGGTGGCCATGAAGGAACCATAATATGGGAATAAAATTGCTTATCTAAGGCTCAATTGAAGGCTTAAAGCCACTGTTAAATCAGAGAGCAGAGAATGAACCACAGAAGCAGCAATAACTATAAAATGTAATTTTACTTGGAACAGAAAACGTGTATTTGATTAATTGTAATGCTTTAAAATATGCAGTACAAAACTGTCAGGAGTTTTCCATTTACCAGCTAAAACTCCAGGATGAGAAGCACTTTCTCTTTGTTTTTTTTTTAATTTCCTTTTTTTTTTTTTTTTGGTACACAAATGTCTTGATTCCTTATCTCTGGCTGCTCTCTAACATTCACATTGGGTGAAAAATACTGCATTAACTACTCCTGGTAAGCAAGGTTCTTTCTTTCTGACAAACTATTCAAGATAACTAATGAAATGTTATTCCTGGCACATGAATGAACTATTTTCTTTTTTATTGCATTTCTTTGAGGCTGTCATGGTCTAGAAGGCGCCATTAAGGCATGCATATAACTTAGCACCAATGAATCTGAATTGTTTTGTTTTCATTTCACCAAGCTCAATGTATATCCTACATATTTACAGAGGTAAATAACATTCTTCATGAAGCACAACATCAGTTTCATCAATACAGAACTTCCAATACAAGCAGATTGCTCCACTGAATTTTAATTTTTTTAAGATAAAGTGTGTTTCCTCAAAGAAATTTCCAAATACTGCTTTTTATTTTTCCCCTGAGGGCAAATTTTCTTCAATCATTCAAACAAATATATGTGTAGTATCTTCCAATTATTTTGTTCAGCATTCCTATTTCTTACCTACATTTTAATAAATTTTTTCTATAATTACCTATATTGTCAGAGCACACAAAATTAAAAGCCTGAATGAATGAGCCTTGTAGTTAAGCAACAGTTTTATTCAGAACCTACTTTTTTGGTGCTAAACAGGTGTAGGATGGCAAAGTATAAGAGTTAAGCTTATGCCATTGTTGATTGCCTTCAAATGTGATTGTTTTTTTCAGCATGCGCCTCCTAGACTCTACAGTTTTCCACAAAAAATAAAATTGACTTTAAAAAGCACATAATTTTGAGTTACAAACTAATGCCCAGGTCTTATGTCTATATCAGATCAAAGATTTGGTCTTTACAAGGTGTTCTTTCAGGATTTTTCAAGATATATGATTTCCAAACAGCACTGGGGAAAAGGAGGAATGTGCTGAGATGTAAAACAAAAGTGTCTTTTGTTCCCTTCAGAGTCCCTTCACTCATCTCCTTTGTTAAGGTCCTTCCAGTGCCTGTTAATTAATTGCTGTGATTGAGGTCAAGTTTCAAGATGATACAGGGTTAATTTTAGACTCTCTGGAGGGCAGACTAAGAAACTCATTACTGCTCCTGACACTGGAATGTCAAGTTAGTCAGACCTATAATATCTCAGGCTCTCAAGGATATTGACCTTTCTGTAAAGAGCTGCCTTGGCCTGGGTCATGGAAGTCTGTGCTTACAGTACTTCTTAAATTTATTTGCTTCTGTTACCAGATATAAATTACCGGCGAGAGCTCAGTGTTTCTAATTAGTCTGGTGTTCTCCAGGGGGGGCTGGTGAATACAATGCAGGAACACATGTAACTAACTACCACTCAACGTGCTTTTAGCAGAAAACCAATTAAAAAGAAAATGAAAAGAAAAATTGCTCTGTGCTTACTTCCTGCTCACTACTTCCAAATTACTCAGTGAGTCTGATTGTTGGCCAGCAAGAGTCTCACTGATTCTAAGGTAAGTTTATACTTGGTAAGTTTATAATGAGGGAAGTTCATAATTAATTTATATTTTATTATGAACTTTTCTAGCAAATCTGAAATATTTACGAAGTCCACCGCTTACAAAGCGACAAGCAGTGAGAACAACCACTTCTGACATCTTTTGTACCAAGAGTCAGGATGCAACTTGCAAAAATGGGATGCATCCAGTTAAATCTATCAGGTCTTTTAGGCACTGGTTGTGGTTTGGGTTAAAAGTGCTGCAGAAACACCAGGGCCTTGTCTCTCTTTTCTGAAAACTTCTGTGGCTATACAGGAAGAGATACAAAGCTCAAAAAGCCAATCATAAAAGAAAATCAATGCTGACAATTCAAGCTGCAGTTTATACTCTGTTCATTACAAACTCTTCAACACAGAGCATTTGCAGCTCAAGACCTCTATGGCTTATGTAAAAAAGGTGGCTCTTTGTATATGAATTTTCAGTGAGCAATCTAGTCACTAGTCCCTAAAACTGTAGGTGACTTTCTCTCATTAACATGAAATTTGTCTAGAATTCGAGGTTATAAGGGCAGCTCCACTGTATTTTTATAGGAAGTCATGTGAAACAGCCAAACTTAAATCCCATGAAATTCCTGTAGGCATGCTCAGCAAAATACCGCAAACAGGTGCCCAAAGAAGTTTTAAAAAATAATATTGCCTTAAACTGGCTTCAAACATATGTCTTTGTATTTAAATCAATATACTTTATATATCTCTGTCTCAATGAGGGGATTCAGTTTGAACTCAGCAAGAGCCAATGGACCTCAGAGTAGAGGTTTATGTGTATTTACAATATACTGATGGAAAAAAATATAATCTAATATTACTGATAATAATATTATATATTATATAATAATAAAAGAAGCAAACTAAAACAGAGTTTGCTTCTGACAGTCATATTCACACCAACAACATATACACAGGATAATGAGGCTTCGCTTTTTAAGAATTAATGATTGGATAATAAGAAACAGAGAAATTATTTATGATTAATATAGCTGTGGTTATCCACTCAAAGTTCTATCATTTCCGTTGCTGACAGTAGCTACAGTTTAAACAGCAAGAGGCGCTTGCCACTGGAAAATCGAAGAGAGTTGTCAATCTGAGATGCAATAAAACAAGACAAAGATATTCTCTAACTTCATCTCAGCTAAATTTACAGACAAACTGCCACATCGAGGCATCATCACTCCTCAGCCTGTCCCTTTTTTAATGCCACACAGGGGACAGGGCCTTCACTGTTGCAGGCGTGACAAAGAGCTCCATAGCTTCACTCCTATTGTGTGGCAAGCAGGCAGTATTTCTTTCAGAGATAATCCACAGACAATATTTCTTTCAGAAATAATCCACCAGGACACTGTTCCCCTACTCCCAGCACTGCTTTCTTCTCTGCCCACTCCAGACACACTCTGCTGGCTGGTTTTGCATTTGTGATGTGGTTTAAGAGCAGCTGGGTGAGGTTTGAAGTCAGTTCTTTGCCCACCTTTACTAACCACATGCTGTTTCTGTTCTTCAGGCAGTTTGGGAGTGTGCTGATAGCATCAAGCCTGCTCTGGCTCCAGAGTCCCATCTGGGGGATGTCTGATCCAGGCAACCAGACAAAACTTGCTCTAAAGTAAGCTCTGAATTGCACAAGGAGGAATTTTAGGGGTCTTGGCACAAACCACCTTAACCTACTGACCTTTCCCTACAGCATGAACTAATTCTTAATACAGGTATTACAGCACTGAATTCCTAACAGAAACCCTTAAAAGTAATCATAAAGTTCACTTTTTCTTGATAGTCTCACCAGAGTTACAAGGATACATCTTTTATTACACAAGAAAAGCAGAAGTTTCATTCACTTTTACTGTTCTGCAACATGAAAGTGTATGGAGACAAGGTATTGTTAATGCATTTTTAGGGCCCCATTACACCACTTCTATCCCCAAAAGCCATCCTTGTCTATTTGAGTAACAGGGAGGTCACACACAGAATTTGTCTGAATGAAGATCAGCTTCAGGAGTTAAACGACTTGAGTTTACCACAGCTAGCATCCAGGAATGTTACCTTTTTATTTATTTTTTTTTTTAATGCTAATTAGCTCCAGTATGCAAAGTCACCAGAGAACTGCAAAATTCTCATGCAAGCAGTTTTGCAGTCAGAAGAACCAATTTGGATCCCATTGGTTTCCCTTTCAAAAGCAATTGTTCTGCAGCTTTATTGCAAATTGCTGCTTTGCAACAACAAAGCTGAGCATTTGCTCTTCTTTTCAAGTGCAGTTGTGAAAACAGAACCAGAGAGAGACCCTTCCCAGCTGCTCAGCTCTTTTTGCTCACCATTTTGAGGGGCAGCACGAGTTATAGCCAGGCAGAGCAAAGAAGGGTTTTTCTGTTCCCTCTTTGCTGACTCCTAATCCTCCAGACAACAAAATGCTGCATTCCATGCAGGTATTTGTATATTGAATGCAAACTTAAACACAAAACTGCCTCTTACAGATTCAGATATAGGATACCACCTGAAAAAACCCCAGGAACATGAAATAAAGGATGGGCTTGACCTTTTTTTTTTTTTTAATTTTAGCTTCAATATCATAATCTCACATAGAAACACAAGCCACCTTTTTTTTTTTTTTTTTTTTTTTTTTTCATTGGAAAGATCAGGAAGCTGACTGCAGACTGATTGCAACAAAATTCATTTCCAGTCAGTATCTTTAGCTGTGACACCTTCCCTGGTGCTGGTAGTTGCTGAGAGTGAACTGGTGCTGCTGCCAAAAAGATTCGTTTAGGCCTCAACCTGCGCTCTGACACAGAGGTGCAAACCAGAGGCACTCCCCTGCCATGGATCCCATAGGATGGACATCTCTGCCTGGGAATAACTACTGCCCTAAAGAACTTTGAAATGTGGAATGGGAGTGGGACCAGGCACTACAATAAAAAAGGAGTCTTAAAATGATCCTATAACCTGCTTTTGTTGCACATCTTATGTAAATTATTTGATATTTTTTGTGGACTATTTTGTAAATTGTCTTAAATATATTATGATTGGCAAAATGCATTTACACTGTGTTTTTTTTTTTGGTTTTTTTTTTTTTTTAGAGAAGACAAAAAGACAAAATTAGGCCAAAGAAATCAGCTCGAATAGAAAAGTCCATATCTGAACCCTGAAAGCCTGCAAAGCCATTTTGACACGTCCATCATTTGCTAGAAACTCCAAAGGTTACACTCCAACATTATTATGGTCCAACATAATGAAGGTCTAATTGGGGAGGTGAGACACTGGGACCTGCAGCAAAACCAGCAGAGGTTTAAGGATAAGGAGAGCAAGGATATCTGCTGGCCCCAGGACAATAAGGACAATCCTGCCATACATACTTGACATATTCTGCTTGCCCAAGGTTGTCCCGAGGGGCTATGGAGTCTTCATCCTTGGAGATGCTCCCAAAAACCATCTGGAAGTGGTCGTAGGCAACCAGCTCCAGGTGACTCTTCTTGAACAAACTGGTTGGGCCCAAAGACCTCTAGAGGTGCCTCCCTTCCTTCTTTTGTGGAATACACAGAAGACAAAGGCCATAATTTGAACATATGCAAAAATGCAGATTACACACCATTACTTGGCCACAAATGACGTCCATTGTCTTTATCATTCCCAGTCCTTTTAGTAGACTGCACTTAACTCAGTTGGTAGAATTTTTAAAGAGAAGTCCAAGATGGCAAAACACCTCGGACAACAAGAGCTAACATCTTGTGTTCAGAATTAAAAATTCACAGAGGGTGGAATTAAAAGTGGGTGTAGAACAAAAAAATAGAATTTCACCACACTTGGTGTCAATAGCTGCCCAACTGTAATAATCTGGGTAATCATTCTATTATCTATTATTAATTTGGGTAATCATTCTATTATCTATAATAATGTAAGATAATAGTTGCCCAGCTATGATCTTAGTTTGCTGTTAGTTGTGAAGTACAAGTTACACTAAAAAAATGTGAAAAATAATGAACCTCAGCTGCACTAGAAAATTTGGGTGATTTTGAGCATTATTTTCTGTCAGTGCAACAAAATCTCATTCTGATTTTTAGATCCTGCAGGAAAACTCATTGTACTGATTTCAGAGTTCTGCAGAACCACTACCCTTTGGTCATTTTTTTATACTTAGCTACTGATAAAGCTTTCCAAAAGGAAAGGCCTCATAATTCATATAATTATAACTGTGATAAGAGAAAAAGAATTTTCCTGAACTGGGATATTTGGGGAGATGTAGGGAATGTGGTCATTGATCAGCAATATTTCTAATGAATCTATATTCTTTTGAGTCATGTCATTATGTTGCTTTTATAAGTTTGTAAGTCCAGGAAAAGCCTCTTTGATGTGAAACTAGAGGCTAGAAAAAGATCTTTTTAATGTTGCTCTATTAAGTGCTGCAAGTGTTGGACATTTCCCCTTGGAATTGCTAAGTTTTGGTTCCCTTCTCTCCATTACATTCCTTTTAAGGTACAAAGGGTTCACTGATGGATGGCAAAAACGATTAGAGGCACGCCAAGGCTTCCCCCTTTAGAAATGAGCAGGCTAAGATTGAGATGTTTTTAGATGAGACAAATAAGAGAGGACACTCCAGAACTTTACACAGTAATGAATGTTGTAAAAAAGACAAATGGAGTGCAGGTGCTCCTATTTGTCACATCTCATAATAGAGGAAGAATGGTTACTTCAATGGCACTGAAATGCCACAGATAAAGGATTTTTTACCTCCCATAAACAACAGGTAGGAGTCAGGAGATTAAATTTTATTCCATCAAATTCTTTGATGTGTCAGATTTGCTGGTGAAAATCAAAAACATGAACCTTCTGAAGTAACAGCTCAAAAATTAAATATTCTTCAGAGGAATTGAAAACTTGTCTTATATCTCCATTTTCATTTAGCAAGGAAAAAAAAGGAAAATTTTAAGACTGAGCTTGTTTCTGAACAAAATTTTAAATGTTTCACTCAGAAGAAGCTGAAGCATTTTCATGAAAGAACTTATTTAGACTTTTCTGCTAAATAAAATTTAAATTGTAAGATCTTCATATATAAAACTTGAGGCAACTAAGTTCTAGGTGAAATATTTGCCAACCATTTTTACTCTGAGCTAGGAAAAACTATTTCCACTAAATATTTTTGCTATCAAAAGAAGAAATGTACATGGAAGGGATATAGCTTTTTGTATTAGTTAAAAACCAGTAGCTCTAGGTCAGAAAACAATGAGGCTTCTTAAATCTTTTGTAGCTGTGTTTGGTAATCAGACTAATTAGAACACAACTAAAACTGCCAGCTGTTATTTTAGTTTATGCACTCCTGAATTCACAGCTCCTACGTGTTGTACTCATGTTATTTTCTTCCCCAGAGAATTAGAATTAATTTTCTAGGATGAAAAAAGGTGTAAGACACAGTGCAAGCTGCTACCTGGTGAGAAAGAATGTAAAAAATTGTAAAGGGTTATTAAAATTCAAGCTATATAACTCATTCACTAAATTTATTTTTCCATGCTTATATCAAGTTTACTATTAAAATGAGAAAGCAACATAAAAGATAGAAAATGCAACATAAGCTGGGGCAGCATGCAGATTCACAGCTTTTGATTGCATGAAATTTTTTGCTGTGAAAAATTCAGAACAAAACAAAATAAATAATAATACACACATGCACATCTATTTCTTATTTAGTGGAAAAAATAAACTTATTTAAAACTGTCCAAGCAAAATGCTTTGTTTTTTCAGCCTGAATAATTTACCAGCATTTCGCTGAAGATTATTTTAAGTGGTCAATATAAACCAGTATTGTTTTATTTCATGTTACGGGAAAACCATTCACTTGGCTGGTAAAAAACAATTTTTTACCAGCTGTTTCGGCTGACAACCAAGCACAGAAACAGGCACTATGCACCCAAGACTATAATTCTGCACAACAAATTTTTGATGTTCTCTAGCCCCTGTTTAATGGTGTCATTAACAGCATGTTATGGCTTTAGCTAAGTGTGGCTCCACTTTGTTTTGACTACTCTGTCATTATTAATTCATTTAGAATCTGCTGTAGTAATGCTGATCATAATGAATTCATTTTATATTAATGTGCATGTCATACTTATTATCATGGGGTTTTCTACTATAATTTTGCCTGAATGAGAATGAAACCCATTGCAAAAACAATTTGTTTGCTGTGACAATGTATTAGGAAGGAATAACCTGCCTCCAGTTTTCACAGCACCAAGTGGCATGGGATAAGTGTCCCTTCTTAGATTCCTTCAAAGGCATTTTTTCCTGATCACATTTGAGTTGCCATAGTAATCTACAGAATTGTGGGCTGCTCACGATTGCTGGTACACAGTGTGTGGTCTTGCCTACAAGGTTTTCTTGTGTTTCCTAATGTTGCATTGCTGACATCATCTAAAAAAAAGTATTCTGAAAAGTTCCTGAGACATTTGCATGTATTATGGAGCTGTAACAATTTAAATTTTATTGAGTAGAAAGATCCAGATAAGAAGTTCTCTCATGAAAATGCTTCCACTTCTGCTGAGTGGCACATTTAAAATTTTCCAGAAACCAGCTCAGTCTTAAAATTTTCCTTTTTTTTTTTTTTTTCCTTGCTAAACAGAAATGGAAATACAAGACAAGTTTTCAATTCCTCTGAAGAATATTTGATTTTTCTGAGCTGTTATTTCAGAAGGTTCTCCACACCTTGCAAACCCATGCTGCCATCACCAAGCACAGGGCGCTCACCCTCCTCACACCTGATGTAGCCACACCCATCACACGAAATCCAGAAAGATTTTGGTTAGGAGGGATAAACTAAGATCTCCAACCTCATAACCTGCTCAAAGCAGGTAAGCTTCAAAGCCTGACCACATTATTCAGTATCTTGCACAGTTATACTCTGATCTTCCCCAAATACAGAGAACCCATATCCTGCCAGCACTCCTGCTCATTCAATATCAAAATTCAGCATAAAATCACAGACTGGGTCATCTCTCCTTGGGCTCCAACTTGCCTTTTGACTTTTGTTTTTCAAAAATATAATCAGCAGAAATATTTCCTATAGTCCACAGCCTGTGTAGTCCAAATTACATTAAAAACCTCTCTAGCTAATAATGGCCAAACTTGATATTTTCCATGTCCAAAAATTGGGGTTCTTCCAGATGGTCAGTGGCTCCCTCAGCCACTTCCTGAAAAGATTTCTCTGAATCAACTCATGCTGTTAGGAACATGTTTAAGGTCCCAGGACTAGTGGATTCCCTGAAAAATACCCCTAAGGGGTCCACAGGAACTTTACTTGGGAACACACAAGATTATCTTTACAACTGAAAACTTCCTAACAACGGCAGTCCTTGTGAAGATTCTGAATCTTAGTTATATTCATGAAAATAACATTTTTAAACAACAGAGACAAAGAAGTGGTCCGAATTTTAAAAGAAAAATAAAGGAGATGGACTACAATTTTCAGCCCTTCTCCATTTAAACTACTGCATTTTAGCAACAGCTGTCCTTTGCAACAAATTATTTTTGTGCCAGTTATTTTTGCCATGATCTTAAATGAATTGGATTGCTGCAGTTTTGCTTCCATTGGGATGTGACTTCTACAGGGA
Organism: Anomalospiza imberbis; assembly: GCF_031753505.1. Classification (NCBI taxonomy): domain Eukaryota; kingdom Metazoa; phylum Chordata; class Aves; order Passeriformes; family Viduidae; genus Anomalospiza; species Anomalospiza imberbis. Next base: position 33,705,427 of record NC_089682.1, read on the forward strand.
GCTGTTACAACACAATCACTAGAAGGGTGAATTTACAGATAAACAGATGCCATTAACATTGAAAAATTTCCTTCAAGATAAAAGGCGCACACATTGTAATGCAAATTTTCACCATTAAACCATAGAGAATTAAAGCACATTTTAGACTCAAACCCCTGTCCAAATTCACTGGAGAAGTTGTAGACGTTTCCTATCACAAGTAATGGAAAAATCTATTACAGCAGCAGTGACCCAGTATTGATGAAAAACCAGGTCCTGCTGTCCCGAATATACAAGTGGAGGAGCACACACACTCTGAATCCAAGAGTTTTGAAGACCAACCAACAGTGCTTTATACAAAAATATTAATCATTTGAAATCAGAGGTAGAGTGTAGCAGAAAAAAAGCACAGGCATTTACAATTAAAAAGTAAAATAAAAACTATATTTTATCCTTACTTTGGGCACACTTCTACAGAGTCATTTCACTTAGGGTGAAAACAACCTCTGCCTCTTGCTTCAAACTCACACTTTCATGTAAGGCTGATGCTTTTTTAACCTCTGACTTACAAACCTGTTTACTGCCAACATGATCTTGATTATTTCCATTTTATTTCTGAGGAGATGAACAAATGAGTACCAACTCCCAGCCATACCCAATGCTGCATTTCAAACACAGCCCAATAGATCATGGGCATGCTCTCAGCCTCCCTGGTTCTGCAGCAAAGCAATTTTTAATCCCAACATAAACCAGCCTGTCCTGAACACAAGAATTTACTAACACCCTAGGGCCTGACCTCTCCTGTGTCAGAGCAAGCATCTCTGACTGCAATTTTCTTAACAGGTTCAGAAGAACCTTAATATTCAGAAAGTACAAACTAGGGTTGTATAGAAAAGACAATTCTACCTCTTGGAAGGTTTGGGTGATTTTTTTTTTCTTTCTTTTTTTAATGTAGAAGCCTGGGGCCAAGCTTGGGCATGGGGCTGCCCTCACCCAGCATAGATTCTCAGGCAACTCAAGGAACAGCCAAAGATTATAAATAAAAGTAAAATTCAAAATACCTTAACTCTTCCATTAGACAAGTTGCATCCACCGTGGTTTTGGGCTGTTTCTTGACCTCTGGTATTAGAATCCTTCAGCTGAGAAGGATTTGCTGTAAATTGTTCTGTTTCCCAGTTCAAGCCAAGAGCTTTATTATTCTCTGATAATTTAATTTCCCAGCTCTCACCTTTTCCCTAGCCCAGAGATGCCCCAGCTGCCCTCCACACCCAAAAGGGCAGCCCCTACTCCCCCTGCAAGGCTGAAATGCCCCAGCCTTGGGCTGTCAGTGGGTTTCAGAAAAAGCTAAGAGCTATGAGATTATAAATATATGATCAGGCTTTGGCAATCACCAAATTCTTAATGCTTCAAAATAATAACCTACACATATGAAATCATTTAGTCTTCCAAAATAAAGTTTCCTTCCATTTCAGAAAAAAAAACAAGAAAAAACCAAACAAACAATAAACTGAGTGTTTCAGCACAAACTCTGGATATTTCATAACACTACAAAAGCTTTCCAGTTTCAGGTGTCCCTCACTGCATGCTTCTCTAGACCCTGAAACTGCACAGATAATTGCAGAAAGTTTCACAGTAGAGTTTGCTGCAACTTCTCAAATATTAGGCATAATTAAGTTGTTAGACCACTGTATCAAAGGTAATCAGTACCTGGATAATTTTCTGGTTGGTTTTTCAAAACTACGAGTGGATGTGTTTGTAAAGCATAAGTTAAAGTTTCGCCACAAGTAACTAAGTCCAATAGAGAGGATGATTGCTCAATTTAAAACGTGAATTTATTTGACTTACATTATGCAGAAGGTCAGGCCAAATCTTCCAAGAGGTTTCTTTTTCTCTACAAAAATCAATAATTCTATTGGCCTCTGAGGCAAACAATAAATGTGTCTGAGAAAGGCAAACACCTCTTTAGCTTTTGAATTATTTATTTTAAAAATATTCTCTCCATGTGGATGTTTTTGTGAAGCTTTTAATGTGCAATTTCTGAAGATGTATATTAAAAAGGGGGAAAGAAACAAGAAATAGCTAGGGAAAAATGTGATTTTGAGATCTTTCACAAGAAAATCACAATAATAATAATAATAATAATGAAAAACAACTCTGTGGAAGTGCTTGCATATTTCTTTTCAAGGAGGTAAGAAATCATTCGTCCCCTAATCAACTGTCAGATTTTAATTCAACCTTCAGAGCTGATATCATAAAATGCTGCCATACCAATACTGAAATCTGTGTTGAACTAATACCTGGAAGCAGTGGTCAAAGTAAGATATACTGGATTAAGTAACAAAATCAAGAGGCTACTCCTACTGCACATTTAAGGTACTTTATATAAGATATCCAATGTCTTCCTTTTTTCACTAACAGAAGGGATTGTAGAATTTCTTTCACCACTGCAGAACTTGCAATTCAATTTAAACCCAGCTTGTTAAGGCAGGCACGGAGTCATAATTGCACCCTCCACTGCTGTTTATTGTGCTGCAGCTGATTTCTGCTGGATAAATGCATGTCATACAACCCCTGCAGCACACTCAATTAACATTCAAAAGGCAGAACAAGACTGTTTAGTCACCAAATACAACCAGAAACAGTCCAGTTCACCAAGCTGGTACACTGGGCTTTACTTTTACCGTTAAAATTCCTTTCTTGCCTTCTCTTGTTCTCCCCTCTTATCACTACGTGTACCAAGCCTCCAAGGAAAATGCAGCAAAGTCTGATAAATTCTAAAATTAAAAATATTAGAAATATTATTTTCTCAGCTAGATTGTATTTCCCAAGTTTTCCATGGCAAAGAGGGAACACAGTCCCCCAGGAACTCTTTCTGGGCTGATGATGGAGATGAGCACACTGCATGTCTAGTACTCCACCATCCTTTCAACAGTGATAAGTAACACAACTTTTTTTCTGAGTTCCAGCATGCAGGTCCTGAAGAAAGCTTGTCATGGGAAGTGCTCAGAAATTCCAGCAGAATCCCAGGCTTATCCCAGCCTGACCTCACTTTTGTATCAAGACCTAAAATTCCAAACTCCTGGCCCTTTACAAATACCCCAGGGCATTCTCAAGAGAGAATCGGTGGAATTGGTCTAAAATGTTGGGATCTCATTTATTTGCTACTGAGTTCAAGACTCATTAAGAATGCCAATTACATCTCAGCAGATTTACATTTACAGAATTAGTGTGGGTTTGTTGTGTTTAGAAAACACGCATCGTAATGCAATATATGGGGAGTTGAATTTACTCCAGTCCAAGACCTGCATTTTGACTTTTGTTTTCCTCAACAGTCCAATTTTCCTGTCTGTGGTCAGCCTTCCCTTAATTCCATGGCTTCCATGGTGATTAATGATGCCTGCTAATGAGATCAAGAAAATAAACACTGGGGAGGTTGATTACAGATGGTATCTGAGCTCAACCTCAGAATCCTCTGTTGTTTACAGAATCCTCTTCTAGTATTCTTCTGTTGTTTTGAGTGTAAGTTCAAATTAATGCTCTCAAATTAATCTCTTTTTTCCCTTCATTTTAACCAAAAGAAGAAAAAAAAAAAAAAAAAAAAAGAGAGAGAGAGAGGAAAACCAAAACAAGAACTACATCCCACTAAAACCTACAGGTCTGAAGTTCTTTGTTGGACTTCATCCATCATCAACAAGCTGCTGGCAGTGGATTTCTTCCTCTTTTTTAGATTTTAAACAATCTGATGAATCGTCTGCCTTGCAAAGGCTGGATTTTTGATCTACAGATTGTCACATTTCAGATCTAGTAAATTTTAAAGGCTAATTTTTAAATCTCACTGTGTAAATGTATGTTGTGGATATTAATGAAAAACAAGCTCACAGAATGAGTGACTACTTTTACAGAGAGGCTGCTTTGTAAAATACTGTAAGAGTCTTCTAAATCCAGTCTCAATTATTTCTTCAATCACATATTATCATGTTCTTTTCAAGGGTACTGTAAAATTGGATTCATTGCCCATTTTGGATATCCCATACTAGCACACTTAAATCATACTTGATGATGGTATCTTATGGTTCAAAATATCAGCTTGTATTTTTAAATTAAAAAAAAACCAAACAGCCAAAACAAAACCAAAATAAAACAAACAATGAAACTAAAAAAAACAAGCAAAAAAGTTTTTTGAACTGTGGAAAAAATACCCCCAAACCACGTGAAACTATATAAGCATGTGTAGATGGAGCTGCAGAGAGCCTCTGCTGCCAGCTTAAGACAGCTGGGGTGAAATGTATTATCTACTAGAATATCACATATATAACATATCATTTTGGAACTTTCTTGGTTGCCATGCATCCCAGCCAGATTAGAGCAAAAGCATGGACCCCTGTTGGAGTTTTTTATTTTTTATTTTACATGGGGTTTTTTAATTTTTATTTTGTGACTTAGATGGCACTGTGGTGATTAGAATCAGAGCATAGCTTTAAGAGGTTTTTCCAATAGAGGGAATGGTGACTTTTACTTTCAATACTAGAAAAAAAGAGCATTTGGGTGTGACTCTGTGCCTCAGAGATTATAATAAACACCATGTACAGCCCTAAATACATGTACAATGAGATCCTGTTTCAATCTAGCCCTGGGAGTTCATCTGAATCCCCCTGTCTCTAAGCCTTAGGAACTGGGATGAGTGGGTCTGGTAGTACAATATATCTGTTCGAAGTCCTCAGTAAGTAGCTTCTTTTAGGATTTGAAGTTCATACATTCTGTCTTCTGGGTGGACTGTGAGTGAAAATTAGATCTTTTTTTTCCTATTTCAGTCTCTTACTTCCTATAATGGAAAGTTTGTGCTAAAGCTGCTATCCACTGACAAAGGAAAAGGAGTCACATGCAAAGTGAAACATTTTGTAATTTGTTCCCTGCACAAAAAAAATTGTCGCTATCATCTAATTCAGACCACAAATGATTGCTTCATTCATTGAGATTGTACTCCAGTTTGATTTTCCTTGGGCTTAAAAACATAGTTAACAGGAAAGTAAATTGAAAAGGACTATCTTTCTATCTTTTATACATTGCTGACTGAGATGTTCTAATATGATGATATGAATTCAGCTACAAATAATAAGATTGGGCTCAAGTGACTGACTAAGGCAAATAGCACACTTACTTTATTTTATATTTCTGCTATAATAATGGAATGGGCTGAGAAAACCTGAAATTAAAACAATAAAATAAAATTAAAGCACACCATATTAATCACCATAGCCTTACAGTAATCCCCAAGGCTGATTAGCTTTCAGTCACTTTCTGTATCATTTGACTCCTCCTAATAAGATTAAACCAGGCTTTTTTACTTCTCATCATCATTCAAAAGGTCCTATTGACTATTCACCTCTCTCACACTGTAATTCAACAGTGACTTCAAATGAGTTGTGGACTAAGCTTTGGATAAATCTCACCAACCACATCTGATCCACGTACAAGCAGTGAATTATTGCAAACTACACCAGTGGTCATATTACTGTCACTTGTTAGGACCAGCTCTAATCTCTTAGCCCTGTGAAATCACTACTTGTCTAACTCATGACTGAACATTCATTCTAATGAATGAGAACAGTTATTTTAAATATGCAATACATAAAAACTTCTGTTACCTCTCCCTTAACCTCATCATACCAAAATCAGTGTTGCTTATTTCTGACTGACTCAAACAGAGCACCTTGGATGCTAGTGACTGGGACTGAAAATCATCCAGGGTCTGTGGCTCCTGGTCCATGTGATGAAGGTAACTCTTTTGGACATGAGTTTTCACAGCTCACTAAGTGGCATTTCTACAAATGTTCCTCTAAATCATCATGGGATGGTCACTTCACTAAATTGACATTCATGCCCTTTTTGTTGTGTAATCTTTTGGATGCAGCACACACTCTTTTCCTTTACCCTTTTCCTAATCCTACCCAACCAGGGTTACAGAAAGTGAGATGTGACTCTCAAATTAAAAGAATTAAGATTCCTTAAATATTGCTTCTGAGTGAGGCTGTGCCACAACCTGAATGAGGGTAAACCCTGAAGGAAGCTGTGGCATCTTGTTCCTGACATGGCAAACATGGAACTCTCCAGAAACTGAGTGTGAAAAGAAGGTGCACATAGCTAACTGGGGTCTGTTTAAATTAATAGAAAAGCTGGTGGTATTTTTTTTTTTTTTAATTAGCCATTAGCTTCAGACCCCTGAGGAAATGCCTCATCTTATGCCTCAGTGGAATTACTCATGTGCTCTTTGTGTCCTGTAAAGCCAACAGACCTTGGGTGATTTTCAGCTGGGCAAACTCCTTCAGTGCCAACACCTTTACAGGAAGAAGTGCAGCTCTGCTGTACATTACCAAACTGAGCTTAAAAAAGCATTTTCAGAAACACTTGAAAGGTATGAGAGAGAATCCAAAAAATTTATATTTCAAATAATTTCCACCTAAGCAAAAAGTGGGTACTGCTGTACAATTATAGAGAGTTTTAGCAAGAAATAAGCATTTATCTTTTTTAGTCTCTATATTGTACAGAGAATTGCCCTTTTCCATGTTAATATAAATTGCCTTTACTAAAAAAAATATTAAAATAAAATTATTCTTCTTTTAGGGCTTTTATAACAAACTAATTAAGCCCCTTACCCACATGTTTGCCTAAAGCAACTGAGCAGTAAATGAATATGCTCAACAAAAAAACATCAACAACCTAACAACCCCCAAATCTGATATTCTTCCACAGGACATCAGACACATTAATCCCTGAAACATAATTAAAGCTTTCAGGGCAGATGATTAACAGCTGTATCAAACAAACTGTTGGACCCCTGTATATCATCTAAGAAGAATTTCATGTCTTCTCTTAATCTTGCCAAGCACTTGCTAGATAAGCACAGGGTATTAGATTCACCTGTTACTATTTCTGTAATTCATGATGTTATCAAAATTGTTTTCTCCTAGGAAAGCACCTGCATGAGACAGTTTTATATCCCATTTCTTCAGGCTTTTTATAGTTTTATTTTACTTTTTGTCATGAGCACCTGCTTATGATATTCAATCACTCTCACAAAATATGTAACTTCTCTATTATTGCTTGGTGTTCCAACACCATTCTTAAGAACAGAGAAGGCAATTTATAGTCTTATTATATGTTATATTAATATTCTTACTGTATGTCACACTGGGCACACAAGAGAAAGGAGAATACTTAGTTTATCACAAATCCATCCTTGAGAAAATAACTTTGACCTAATGATATCCAAGTTGAAAAAGGAAAAGTAGCATTAAATACCCAAAGAGGCAACATCAATACCACCACTTACTCTGCTGTGGTGGGCATCACCTTGTGCACATTTCTGAACAGCTATCATAAATAAAACTTCATTTATTCATTTGCGTATCTCAGTTACTGCCTGTCTGAAAAATATTGTGGTTCTGTTGGGTGCCCAGCAGTATTTTTAAAAATATGGTGACATTTTTAGACTTGTGCAAATTTTCTAAATATTTTGGCTCTGTATTAAGAAGGGTTGTATTTAATAACACATTTTAAAAGAAATGCTAACAAATGAAAAGGCATCTCAGCCTTTCCTTCTCTTCTGTCCCTGTGAGAGGGGATCTGGAGCCACTGGCATCCACAGCAGAATAAATACGTGTATTTTCTTATATACATACCATCACCCCAGACCCCTGTGGTTAATCTTTGGATGAGGATCTAATCAAGGATTTTCTATTTTGAGCCAGCAGCAGAAAATTTGTAGCCAATCTCTAGGCAGAATTCTTTTGCTTCACTTTGTAAGACATAAAAATGGCCTTTCTTATTTCATATTCTAATCCTGTTCTGCAGTAATTCTACCCCCAGTCCCAGTGGGGATGTATTCAGCAATTATACCATGTATGTGAAAGTGCATCCATTTGTGTGCCTAAGAGTATCACTGCATTATTGTTAACCACGGCTGTGTAAAAATCTAGGGTCTTTTTTGTTAGTCAGTAGCACTTACTTTATGGCACTATGGGAATTATACCAGATAGCTTTTTTATTGCTATTTTTTCATTATATCTATGAGTGAAACTTCTTAAATCTGTAGGGCTTACATCCTGTAAAGTACAGTATGATAGAGACCATGGCAAACCATCAATTAATTATAAATAAAAATAATCACTGTAATTAAAAACCACAAGGATGTAAGTTAATTTTATGTAATATAAAATGTAATTTTTTTTTAATTAAATGTAAATTTAAAATTATTATGAGCTGGGGGACATAGGTAAGAGGAACAAAGCAAGTGGAAGTGCAGGGTTATTCTACAGTGTTTACTTTCATGGATATCACACAATATTCTTTGTACATGACAGGAAAATATAATATGCAACCACAGCAAAATGCTACTGCAATATGAGAGCTTTCCAAAGAAGGTCAAGCACAAATGCCTTCTACCCAAAACAGATGGTTTTAATTATTAATCCTTATTCTGTGTTAAATATTTTAAAAACTATAGAGCTGGTGAAAAGTGTTATCTTACTGGTCTGGGTTCTGACTTGTTTGGGTTTTTTTTAATTATCAGAAAAATACAGCTTTAAAATAGCCACAAATTTTAACCAATGTTACAGCTTCTGACAGAACATTGGAGGTTTTTGTCTTTCAGAGAAAAGTTTATAAAATTATGATATTTCAGCTATATTTTCTTCTTTTTACAGGGATGACTTCCCATCCTGAGCACTCATCAGAGTGCTCAGCAGCACTCCTACCCTGGGGAAGACTTGTCACCAACCACTTTAAAAAAAAAAGCTTTTCATTTCTCCTAAAACTGCAGCCATTCCCTGGGACCCTGAATGCAAAACAAAGGTGTGATCAGTGTCCTGTCAAGCAGCCAAGGGTGTGTTCAGCTGCCTCTCAAGCTGCTGTTGGATAAATGGTCATTATCTCTGGCTGAAGGATTTTGTGAGGCAGCACTGGACTGCTAAAAGCTCACCAAGGCCACCTGGAAAGCAGCACATTCACAATTACCCTGTTGGGAAGGGAAAGGAAACAACCCATATCTGCTGCAGCAAAACTGCAGAATGCATCTCATTTCCTAGCATCTCCTGGAGGGGTGGAAGTTTTGGGGCACAGCCTCAGGTGCAAAGCTTTACTTCCCTGGGAGGTGTCACACCTATGGAACACAGTTGGATGCACCTGCGTGTCCTGAGACATTGCAGTTTCTTGACATTTATAAAATGAAAATGTTAATCATAACCTATCCTACCCACTCTGACTGGTGTAACAGAGTTGCAGAGACAAAAAAAATCTTTATGCTCTCACCTTTATCTCCTCTGCCTCCAAAATGGAGAAATAAAATAACTTTTTTTCTGCAAGGATGAGGGCTGTCCCCACACCTGCTGCATCCTGCTTTCCTCAGGCTGCAGTAAAAATGATGATCCCAGCCTTGTTCTAAGCATATGCTCTGTTATTAGGAGAGTATGAACGCCTAAGCATTATTTTAACTTGCAAATGAGAGGATATAAAATTCTGCAAAATGAATCAGCGAGGGTGGAGAGGACAGAGAAGTCACTGTGAAATTCAGTGTTACACACAGAAGTACAGAGAGTTGAAGAATGCCACAACTGGGAACCATTACAGTTGTTTTACTACCAGTAGTGATAATTTTTCATGGTAAAGGCATCACAAAGCTCTCTGCTCTCCCTGCTAAGGGTTTTTAAATGCAGAATCTTTATAGGGAGCAGAACAAATGCTACAGGAAGAGGAAACAGCTACAAAGAGCCTTGCTTTTAAGCCAGACTCCACTGAAAGCAGAATCTTTATTGCTCAATAAAACTTGGGACTTGTTAGTTACATTCTTCCAGTGTTGATGAAAATATTGTCTGATCATTTCTTTGGGGAATGTGCATTAATCTGGGAGACAGCATCACACCTCTGAGTGAAAACCTGGTGGTGGCAGGAAGACAACAGCTCCTAAAAACCACAACTCCAGGTGACAGAGTTATCTCAAAGCCTAAATCTTGTCAGCAGCAAAGGAGACGCTGCAATTACCCCAAAGCAAACAAAGACAACTTTTAAGCTATGGAAGTTAACGTGGCTATAAAAGTCAATATATTTACAAAGGGAAGAAGCAGAAAGAGATATAAAGGAAAGCTAGAGGGACTATCAAACAAATTACATTTCAATTTTTATCCTGATGGTGATCAGTTACAGTAACACTGGGGTTATTTAAAGCTCTAAATACTGCTGTCACTTCCAATTGCCCTAACACATCCAGATTATACTCAATAAAATATTTTCCATGTCTTAATATTTAAGTTTATGCTTGCTACAAGGTTAGAACAAGCTGCTCCTTGCCTCCATATGCTTTATTTAACTGCAAATTTCTACTGTAGCTGTGCATAGCATTTCCCCCAAAACACTGGCATTACATATTCCACAAAGGGATAGAATTAACATAAGGAATCTTTTGTTACCACTATATTGGGGAAAAAAAGGAATTGATGAAAGGCTTGTTTATCTAACCCAGCATGACCAAAAAAAATCAACATAAGTAAGCCAGCAGAAATTATGAAAAAGAGATAATATTGGATGTGAGCCAACTAGCCTTATTTTGAAAGCATACAGATGTCTAAAAAGTTGTGGATATACTTTCATTTAATTCCCATTTTTAATTTTACTTTAGAAGTAAAGTATTAGAAGCTGTTTATTTTGAATAGGTTAAAATGCAATAACATAATTTTTTATCTATTTCTCAAGGAGCTTTTAGCTTTGGAACTTTCCAGCTTGATGGGCATGGCAGTGTGATGGGAAAAGTATATCACTTAGGGTATGGAAAGGTACCCTCAGGGCAGAGCAGCATCACTTCCAAAATTATTGAATTGTAAAATTGTAGAAAAATGAGAGAACTTAGCAGGTCTTTCTGTGGTTACTCAGTTCATTCCTACATGACTTTTGATGTTATTTTGAAGATAACACCAGGAGAAGCTGCAGCATGAGCCACCCCTTCACATCAGACACCAGAGCATCCTCAGGAGAGGGAGTCACAGCAAATACTAGATGCAGAAATTCCTTGGGAAGCACTGAAACATGACAGTCTAACTGTGAGCCAGGGAAAAGCATCATTTCCCTTATTCCACTGTGTGTATCAACATTCATTTCCCTCAGTTATCTTTATACAGCCACACTTATATAAATATTAAAAAAATACTGCTTGTATAAATTTTGCATGTATTTTATCCTTCTCAGATACCTGAGCTGCTGCCTCAGGAGATGCTGATAGAAAAGTGGATGCCATAAAATTCTTTAGATTTCTGATAATTTCACAGGTCATTTAATGTATACCTTTGATTATTTTGTTCAAAAGAATAAATGAGGAACCCCAGATATAAATATTCACTTTAGGTAAGATCAAAAATGCCTTTTTTGCTACCTTTTCTAACCAAGCTGCAAGCAGAAGCAGCTCCAAGTTATATTTCTGACCACGCTAAGTGAGTGTTTTCACTCCAGAGGTGATACTAGAAGCAGGTTATTACTCTTTACATTTTGGTTAGATTGGTTGAATTTGCTGGGATTGTTTTGCTTAGAAATACAGAAAACCATTTTTATCCTCTAACACCTCCTCTCAGAGAAATTCATGCTATTCATGCTTAAAATTATTACCAAAACATCTTGGCAGTAAACTGTCTGGACTGAAATAGTTTAGATAGGCATTATTCTGATAATTGTGATGCTAAACTTACTTACTTAGGAGTGCTAAACTTACTTGGGGGTGCAGCCCAACAGTTTAATTCCTTGAGAACTGAAGTTCATACAAGAATACAGGAGACTCCACCACGGTACTTGGAATATTTTCAGGAGGACCCTGTGGCTCTGTCACAGTGAAATGTACCTGCCAACGTCTTGCTTTAGTGACTCTAATTAAGTGTGTATCGATCTATACTTTGCCAAGTTATCTTCCTGCCTACATTATGGCTGAGAAATTAAAAAACCATTACAGCTCATTGCAAGTGACAGATCTGCTTTTAAAACAAAAGATTTCATGCAAAATGAGGGGTTGTGCCAATTACCAGCCACTTTTTTGTTAGTTTTTAAAAAAATATCTAGCTTGTCCCTTAACCACACCAACTTCTCCCCTGCAGATTTTAATTGATGGTTCCAGCCTCTAATTGCCTGACTTCACTAGAGTCCAGTAGGGCTGGACTTGTAATATCCTTTCAGTATTTGTTTCTAATTAGCCCAATTATTGGCAATTGACCTCCACTGAACAGCTTCTAAATCCGATGCAGTTGTTTCCCTTGTCGGGCTGATGGGGCCAGAAGCTGAGAGCCTTTTGTTGCCTCCCTCCATCCTCAGCCCTGCTTCCTGAGCAGGGATGCTCCCCCTGCAGTCTCTCCATCCTCCCCGCAGCTCCAGGCTTCCCGGGAAAAGGCTCCAGTCCTTCTTGTGGAGTTCTTTTTCCCCTTAACTTTCCCCCTCTGCCAATCGATTTGTCAGATCAGAGGCCACTCGTTTGTGAGAGCCCCTCTGACAGAGTTCAGCCGGGGTCAGCTGCCTCAGAAATCAGAGAGAGCTCAAGGAGAGGGCTGAGGATTAGTGCAGACAGGATTGCCTTTGATACAATCTTCTGCCACGTTTTTCTACCCCTCTCTTCCCCACACGATTTGATTAATTTTAAAAGTTTGGGAAAAAAACCCAAACAAACACAAAAAAAAGTGTTTAAAAAATGTGTTAAAACCACAAAAAAAAAAAAAAGGATTTATAAATAATGTATATCTAGAGCACTGTAAGACTGGCAAATGAAATCACACCAGCCTTCAACCAGCATAAACTTGGGAAAGAAAAAAGCCTTATCAATCTCTGCTGCAAGGTATCAGCACTGATAGATCTACAACTATATCATAAAGGACATCAAATTATTATATTAAGGACAGAAAGCCTAAACTGTATTAACAGATCTTGAATGTCTCATATTCAACAAGCCAAATGACCCAAACATGAACAGTAAAATATATTTTTGGGCATACTGAACTATTCTACAAGTAAAGCCAACTTTCATTGTGCTTAAGCCCTGTATTCTTGACATCTGACATTTCCAAGTTGTCAAAATCTTTGCAAGTGTGTTTCTTCATGTTGCCAGCCCTCTTTGAAAGTAGTCAGTAACATGATCACCGGAATTCAACAGCTGTGCAGGAAAAACCCACTTGATCCACTGGCTAAAACCACAGGCATGAAGTAAGGCTTGACCTAAGGCTTATTCATATTGATGCAGTCATTTCTATTAAATCTGCTGGATTCTGACTAAAGTTGCTGGAGAGCACAGAAGGCAGAGCATTGCATTGTCCTGCAGGCAGATGGTGTGATGCCCTGTTAGTTTACAAAAGCCACATCAGCCCTGGAAAACCATCACTAGAAAACAGCTATTTCCCCCCAAAATCCCCTTTAAAGGAAGTTTCCTACAGAAAGGCAAGTTCTGGAAATATTTCCCCCAGTGTGTGGTGTTGCTGAGTCCTGCAGTGCTGTTCATTCTCGAGCTCCTAGCACACATATCTGTGCTGAGCCCTGTAGGAAACAGCTGCCTTTGGAGTGTCCCCAACCTCACATTAGATGCTATTTCCTAATTTAGGAAAAGCTGGCAAGCAGGCCAGTCCCTGTGCATCAGAGGGGAGAAAATGTCAGGTCACAGAGAAACAGGGGACTACGAGGAGCTGCTGGCTTGTAGGATTTGGGGAGCACAAAAGGGCAAAGTCCTTAGGAGCTGCTCAGAGCTGGGGGTTACACAGAGGCGACTGCAGAGCCATTTCCATGAGATTCCCCATCCACTGTGAGAGGATGGGATTTGTTCTCCTGAGCTGAGCCTCTTCCCATGGTCAGCTGGCATTTCCTGGGAAACCCAGACCACTGGGCTGGAACTAAAAGCATTTAAAAGCAGCCTGACAGGCTGCGTGCTCCACAGGAAAAACAACTTTTCACCATCCAGCCAATGACAGAGAGCAAAGACAGCATAAATTCAAGGAGAGCAGGGAATTCATAGGTCATTTAATGTATACCTTTGATTATTTTGTTCAAAAGAATAAATGAGGAACCCCAGATATAAATATTCACTTTAGGTAAGATCAAAAATGCCTTTTTTGCTACTTTTTCTAACCAAGCTGCAAGCAGAAGCAGCTCCAAGTTATATTTCTGACCACGCTAAGTGAGTGTTTTCACTCCAGAGGTGATACCAGAAGCAGGTTATTGCTCTTTGCTACTTTTATCCTAATCTTGACTTCTGAGGACAGACAAAATAGCTTAGGCATCAAATGATGTGGATTGTTTCTAATGCAGATATGCCAACACATTTCAGACTCTCTCATGGGGTAAACTGCAAAAAGCAGAAGAAAGAAACATCCACATTTATTGAGATTTTAAAATTAAAACTAACAAAGACAGAGGAACAATCTCAGACTGTGAAATTCGGCTGTTGTGCCATGTATACTTTAAATACAACATACATAGTAACAAACACATAATAGGAAATATAAACATAATTTTAAGTAGCTTCCTACATAGTAATAAATAAAAAAAACTTCCTAGTAATCTTAGTATTTATAATGATAGGCTATTATCATAAAATTCTTTATGATTTATTATTATAAAATTCTCTATAATAATTATTAGTGTGTAATTCATTAGATTCTAAAAATTTCTTACAAAGAATTAAAAAAGAATAAAAATCTGGTCTTCTGCAGTGAAGTATTGCTTTGACCAATTTTTTCCACAATGAAAAAAAAAGAAAAAACAAAAGGGGAAAAAGAAAAAATAGAAAAATTAAGGTGAGTTCATCTGGATCTTAAAATAATGAGAAAGCCATTTTGGCCCAGTTCCAATTGACAGAAACTTTCCTAGTCTTTATGAAGACTAATAAATTTTAAAATTTTAACTTTTTTTGCTCATTCATGCTTCCCAATAGTGAAGATTTTACTAATTATATCCACTAAAAATGTATTACATTACATCCACCTTATACAACAGGATGTAGGTGTGCTCCAGTCCAATGCAAATATAGGGGTATAGGGGAATATATATATATATATATATATATATATATATATATATATATATATATATATCAAGGTACCATTTTAACTAAAGGAGTGGAACTTTATAGGAATTTTAAGAGGAAAACAGTGAAAGCAGCTGCTGTTATTCAGAGCTGAATGAAAATGCGCCATTGAGATGTTTTATCAGTTGTTGTTTTTGCATCTGTGGGTTTTGCATTTTCACAAGGTTTCTTCCTCTGAAGATGAAGTGGAGAAACTGTGAATTCCCTCAGCAAGGGGTGAGACTGGGAAAAAAAATTCAGAAAATATAATGGGGGAGGAAAGGGTTTTTTCTTTTTGCTAAGGAAGTTTTTATTAGTTGCTTCATCAGCTTCTAATTGAAAATGAGGTCCACATCAGTTTGGACACTGACTTTTTTTGGGGGGATGTTCTAATTCACAAAGAAGAAATGTTGCCAGGAACTACAAATGATATGGTTTATTTAAAAAAAAAAAAAACATAAGACCCAAAGGAAAGAGCTAACACACACCAAACTATTTTCAGCAGCTGGTGAATCTGTGCTATTCCACAGCAGAAATCTCATTAGCTGAGATGATAAAATACTGAATATCCCTATTCAAACAAAACAGTTTACAGGTAAGCACATGAGTAGTCTGCTTCTTTTTAGCTCAAATATCACAAAAATAGAACAATTAAATGCTTAAAATCTAGTGCATGCAAAATCAGGGTACTTCTGAAAAGAAAACACACCCATGACAAAATCAAAACCCCTTTTATTGCTTGAGCTGCTCATCTCTAAAACAAGGATTTCACAAGAACGGGATTTCTCACCCTACTCAATTGATAACAAGCCCAAATTCCAGTGCAAATGAAGAGAACAAATAAAATTGATCTCACTCCTGCAAAGACCTATAAAGCCCTGCTGGGATATGGCTTTGACTTTTTTTTATAAATGGGAACTCTAAGTAATACATCTCAAGACATTTTTGGGAATACACTACAACATCTTAGTCAATTCTGTGTAGTGGGACTCCAACATGAAATCAGAGCAATATGTTCTCCTCAGAATGAAATAAATGGCATTTCTGCTGATCCTGGGGGAAAATAATAATTTGACTCATTCAGAGCACACATTTCTTGTATAATAATGCAAAGGAACAAGAGAAAAAAAAAAGGCAATTCAATTATTTAGTCCACTGGCTGTGAGTGGGGGAAAAGGTAGAGAAATAAGTGCCCATTTTCTGTTGACTTTTAATAGAAGAGTGCCTATTTCTACACATGCATTTGACAAATGTTTCCTCCAGATAATTCACAAAATCATACTAAATCAGTTCAGAAATTTGAAATAAATGGCAGCAAAAATGTCTCAAACATTTAATAGCATACCTGATCAATGACGATATAGCCATCTCTCAGACAGTGTGAAATACAAAAATGGATACTCAACAACATTATTGTCAAATCTAGATTCCAAAAATATGTGTATTTATTTTAAAAAGGTGATTCCTTTCCAGTGCACAGCTCAGATTAAATGCCAGGGAAAACTCAAGAACTCAAAGGCCTTGTGAACATATGAACAGTTGCTCTGCCAGGCATAATTGTTTTCTGATGCATAGCTGGCTGCCACTTAGCACATGCCCTGGTAGAAAAGGTCACTACTTGCAAAAAATAAATTCCTCACATCATCCATTAAAGCAGGCAGCCTTCATGCCAGGCAGCACAGCACAGCAACACAACAATCTATTAATACATTATTTTCTGAAGCAGGTTGCCATCAGTTTCACCATGCAGAGTTGTTCTTAAAAAGTGACCATATTAATTAACCAGAGCATGAGTGACAAGAGAAACAACACCAGAATGAACAGGTTTAAGTTATTCCTAAACATTAATCAACCATGCCTTTACTCAATTTCAGCAGAAGCTGATCAAGTAAACATCAATTTACAAGGTAAGAACCTGTTTGCCTGGATACCTATGAAAATTTGGATGGGTTGAAATTATTTGCAATTTGGAACTACAAAGTGTGACAAGTTTAGGAAGAGGTTATAGGTTGCCTAAAAACAAAAAGGTGAGCATTACCTCATCTTATTGAGGTAGCTACAACTATAGTGTTTAGACACTTATCACAAAGGCTTTGACACAGAGACAGATATAAAATATAAGGTTTGCATGAAAAAATCTTCACTGAGGGATGGAAGGAAGTTTTAACCTCATTGAAGTGAGAAGTTATTTATTAAGCAGTCAAGTGGGAGACAGGGCTCCTGGTGAAACAAAGCAGCACTCACACATTCACAGAAGGGAAACAACCTGTACTTTAGGACAGAGAAAGTCACTGTCTTGTCTCTGCAAGGACAGAGCTTGAAGGACTCAGGCATGAAAAATTAATTTTGCCTGTGCACAAGCCTGCCTGTAATTCTGCCCAGAACTTTGCTTTGTCTCAGTTAAGCTGCCATCCCTGTTTTTTTTTTAAACCTTGTTGTGCTGGAGCCATCATTTAAAAGCAGCAGGTTATTGTGTCTTTGCTGATGCACTGAGAAGGCTCCAGCCACATGCAGAATTTTTAGGTTTTGCCTTCCAGAGCATTCTGTTTGCTACAACCCAGAGTTTAGCCCATACCACTGACACTTATCACTCCTGTCAGCAGATAATTGATTGACTATGTGATTATATCTCTAATATGGCTTTAGATAATCCCAGGATTCAGTACAATCTCAGGGTCAGGGGCATATCTGTGCTCTTCTTCTCCACAAGATATGCAATATTCTTTTGCGACTCTTCTAAAAAGCAAACATAAAATAACTTCCTATAAAACCTATGTAAGAAAGCCTTGAACTACCACAGTCCCACTTTTTGTTTTCTTCCCCTTTCCTTTGTTTCTGTGACCTTTTCTGAAGTCTTCCCAAATTCATTCTCACTCCACGCTCCTGACACCATGTGATGTTCATCACTTTCCTTAATGACCAAACAGAGATGAGAAGAATAGCAATGTGCTTAATGTTCAGCAGGAATTTATAACTACACCATCAAGTCAGTCATGACCTTACAAATTTCCATCAGGAGCTCCCTGGGACTTGCAAAAGAATTCATATTCAAATGCATTGTCTATTATGTTGTCTCCTTCAAATATTATAGTACCCTTGCTTGGCTGCTGAATTTTACTGTTATGTAAGTAGCAAGTAAAAGACTACAAAGTTCAATACTGACTCAAAATGGAAGACAGAAGTACTATTATTGCTGTTTTTTGTGGATACAGTTTAGTAACACCACTGCCTTCAAACACTACATCAGTTATATTATTTGGATATGGAATTTCCATATGACAGAGACTCTCAGTTGCTTCAGTCAAAGCAGAACATAAGTGAATTTGACAAAGGCTTTCTCTTTTCTTTATGTCTGAGCAGAAGAATCTGGGACAAAGCAGAGCAGTCCTGAGTCCGTCAGAATCAGGAGACGGCCAAAGAACAGCTCATTTCAGTCACAGCACAGGGGATCGTCCATATCCCTCTTCCCATTTCAGCAGAACAGTTCCTCTAAATCAAGGAGTCAGACTTGCATTCCCAAACAGCAGCAATGAGTCCCATTCCCCTTCCCTTCTTCCTTTTAAAAATCCCATCAATATACTGCTCTGAACATCAGCCATCCTGTGTATGATGCCTGACAGGTTTACTGAATTTGTGAACTAAATCTAGCTGCAAAAAGAAAAGTTGTGCCCTATGGACAGATAAATGCACTCTCAATAGCTTATTACTGTAATGAAAATAGAGTAACTCTGCTCTAAAAAAAAAAACTACCAAAAGAACCCCCAAAAACACTCAAAAACAAAAAAGAAAAGGAAAAGCAGTCGCAGCTACACCAGGTCTCATTTCTCTCTTCCTCCTTTCAATCTCTTAAATCATTTCACCTGCCCAAAAGCATAGCAGGCTGACCAGCAGTCCACCACTTCACATGGCCTAATTGGTTTGCTTCAATATCCATCCTCCAGAGAAGATCCCAGCTTATTCCAACCAATTTAACTGTCATCTTGTGTGCTGGAGGGGCTGAACCCTTTTTGTCCTTTGCTCTGGCTGACCTTGTGCATATAGTTCAACTCGAAACCTCGTCCCTTCTAAGGCATTCAGGGCACTTCCTTCATTAAAATGCATCAGGCCTCCTTCCTCCAAGGGAGCAGCAGCCTTTTTTTGCTTTCCCTAACTCACAGTCATCATGAGCAAAATTTCTGCTTTCTCCACCAGCAGCCAGAGGTGTTTCCTCTGTGTGCGCCAGTCCAGGGGGACAGGCAGGTGCTGTGAGGCAATGGCAAAGGGACATCCCCCAATGTCCCCCTGTGATAAGGGGTCTGGGAAATGGATTTGTAGAGAATTTTTAGGGTTTGATATAAGTTTTATACAGTATGTATTTGTATGTAAACTTTGAGATAAGAAATGTTGATTTAGAAATTTTATAGAATAGGATAAATATTGTTGAGAGAGAAATAGAGTTAAAAAAAAGTTTTAAAAGATAGCTTTATAAATAAGACCAGATATTTTAGAGAAACAGAACTATGAAAGATGTCTATTACAATCAGAAGCCAACTATTTCCTAATTACAATACACTATAAACGTTTCTTATCAGATTTTTACCACACCGTATTATAGATACTTTAAAGCTAATCATCTAAAACTACCCTTTGTAATTCCTACTACAATATATCTTTCATATTTCTATTTCTCTTAAATATCTAGTCTTACTTATAAAGCTATCTTTTAAAACTTTTTTAAACTCTAGAATTTATCCTATCCTATAACATTTCTAAATCAACATTTTTTACCTCAAAGTTTACATACAAATACATACTGTATAAACCTTCTATCAAACCCTAAAAATTCTCTACAAATCCATTTCCCACAAAGGGGACTGCCCAGGTCTTGGGTGTTCCTTCCTCTCCATGTTGTATCTTCAGAGAGTTTTATGGTATTTGCTCAGGAAGAAATCCTGCTGTGAGTGATCTGCAATTAGGCATGGATGGTTAAACAGAGCTCCTTCCATGTGAGTGGAGAGGAACTCCCCTGAGCCCATCCTGGCAGAGAGGAGATGATGACATCCAAGACAGCAGTAGGCACGGTACCCTCAGCTGAGGGCAGCGCACAAGACACAGTCACTGTGACCAAAATGTGTCCCCGGGGAGCTGCCACGCTCACTGCAGGAGTGTTGTGTGTCTGCCAGAGGAACTGACCATCCTCAGGTACCTGTGACAGCCTCTGCTAGGCCTGACCCAGCCTGCACATGGGAGGATTTTATTCCAGAGCTTGCTGGGTGAGGGCTGGTGAAATGCGCCTCAGGAGATTTCCAGCTCCTCTTGGACTGGAGACAGCAGGGCTCTGTGACTGCCACAGACTCATTGATTCACTAAAGGTTATTAACAACTTCTCTTTATTCTACTAGGGCGAAAAGTAGGCATGTTTGCCAGCTGACACTGGTATAAAAAAATAAAGAATGCTCCAAACACTACACTTTCCATTACCCCTCCCCCCATCCCATATCAATTAATCTTTTAGACTTAGCTTTTCGAATTTAACATCTTTCTGACATTTTGGGGAGCTCATTATTGAAATTTTAGGCATTCCCATCTCGAATACCTGTCCTGTTACCTGTTTCTCCTTAGACAGTTTACAACAGGAGATTTTCCCTTGAAACTACTATTCAATTACAACTTAAATTAGAATATCTGTTCCTAGTATTCCGCAATAAAATTCTGTGTGTGTGATCTGTAGGCTCTAGACAACTTCTACCAGGATTTTGTTACAGATATACATAAGACAAAATGGTTTCCCTATTATCAGGCAAAAGGACACCCATCTTCCCTACTCTCTGTGTCCTTTGGATGCTCTGTTTGCCATGATAGTGTATTCTTGCCTCAGGTATTTTTCCTTCCAGTCTCAAATAATTTTAACAGGATAACGAGAAGTTTATAAATATCTTCTGTCAAAATAACCCATGATTACACATTTATTTTAGTTACAAGATATAAAAAGACACAAAAAAATGAAACCTTTTCCTCACCAGTCTGTAGAGCCTAAAATTTTGCAACACAAACAAAAAAAATGTTCAGAAAGTGTTGTTTTTGCTGGGTGACATTTGGTTCTGGGCAACCCCTTTAGGGTATCCCAATATCCCATCAAATATCTGTCACTATACCATTATTCCTCTGCAATAAAACACCCTCATTCATAAACTCCAGCTTTTCAAGAGGCAATGCACTGTCTTAGAAAAAAGACTCATCTAGCAAAAAATTTACAGTGAACACAAACCTTTCTCCTCAAAATAGCACTCTTCAGAATCCTCTCTATGAATTCAAACTAGAAGTAAAGACAATTCTAACAAGTGTCCTTTTTCATGACAGAGATGATTTAGAATTGTTATCGAGAGACTTGATATTTCATTAATGGTCTTTAATGAGGTTTTTTAAACTGCAGTATCATTATATAAAAAAGATTTTATGGAAGATAATCAGGTAATAAATATATCATCCCTTCCATTATTTCATCTTTACAGAAAAGCAGTTTGGTCATTTTGGCAAATGGGTTTTGTTAGGAAATTTCTGGTGCCCATAAATTGTTGCTTAAAAAATCCAAGCGGAAGATTTCATTTCAAGAAACAAGAAGAAAGAATCTTTCTAGAGCAACTACGCTATTGTTGTCTAGGATACCCTCTTGCAGGCTTTACTTTGAAGTGTGAGTATCAACAATTTAAATGTGGGGTTTGCTACTCACACTGTGTGACTTGCACTGAGGATTCACAAGAAGAAGGATGGGAGGTCACAGAGCAGCAGTCACATAATGCCTAAAATAATGTAAGGCAGGTTACAGTGAGGCACTGTATGGAATATTTTCCATACCACTGGGGCTATCCAATCAAAAAGCAGCAGGAAAGAGATAAAGGAACGAAAAGGAAGGAACCAAAAAGTTTACAGAATTTCAAAACTTTCTCAGCAGTGCAAATGTATCTTCACAGTCACCATGGAGCAAGTGAAAGGTGTGAAGGGGCTCAGTGTGGTGCAGAGGGAAGGCTGAAGGGGAGAGGATGCTAGGAAGTTGACCATAGGTTTCCCCATTCCCTCATTATCCAGAGGACCACAGCAGCCTTCTCTAGTCCAACTTCCTCCTCAAGGATCCAGTGCAGCTCCCTCTACCTCCTCCTTACCTTCCAAATTCCCATGGCCTGGTCATGGAAAAATGTGGTTATAAATCTGGGAAAAGGGATCACTTAAACAAGTTCTGATACTTGGAATGATGCTGACTTAAAAGTATCCAGCAAGACAATCTTTATCATGTTCTTGAAGGAAAAAAGATTCTAGATTTTAACATCAATAACACAGAATACAACACAGAACACATTTTGACTTTTAGCTGATGCAAAAAAGTTACAAAAGCATATCTGGAACCATGGTTTTAATTTTTCTTCCAGAAAGTTTTCATTTGAAGTATCACATTTGTTCTATTTCTAACATGAGCAGTGTCCAAAATGCCCAATTTTTGATCTTGCTTAACCTCAAGCACTCTTCAGAGACATTGAAAAAATGATACAAGGATGGCAGATTAAAAGAACCTAGGTCCTCTCTTAGGTCCTATCAAAACAGGACCTATCAGTAGTGAGCATCCACTGATTGAAGCTCAGAAAGAGGTAGTTTTAAGATGTTCAAAACTGATTAAGTTCCACTGTTCCACCTTCAAACAGCTTCAACCAGTTTTCATTGTATTTCTCATGTTATCAGCAGTTTCCATCAATGAATATCATCCACTTTGCAGGTTTTAATTGAGATTCAACACACATTTGAGGAGAGTGAGCTTCCTTATTCTCACTGAACAAGCAGGAAAATTAAAGTACAACCACCAATTTGGCCATTTCCTGCACAGTCCTGGAGCCCTGGGGCTGTGCCACCAGCACTGACAGCCAGGAAATGTAGCCCAATTCTCTACCTGTTGGCACTGGGAAATGCCAATCATTCTCAGAGAGAGCCTAAAAATCCTCGTCCAACTTCTATCACTCCAGAAGTTTTTCTAACTCTTCAAAACCAGGTGACAGAACTGCAATTAGGTATGGGACTCCTGAAGGGGAAAAGAAAATGCAAACCCCAGTAGTATCATATTAAATTTTGTGGTTAAAGAAATTCTAATTTAGGCAAGTGTGACTGAACCACCATGCACATGTCACATTATTACCTAACTCCTTCCACAAAGTCTGCTGTTACAGTTATTTTTTTCTATCACTGAGCAGCAGTTTTACAGTGTACTTGACTTCATGGCATTGCAAACAAATTGAGTTTCTGCACCTTAACAGTGAAGTGGTGTTGATCCAGTGATCTATTACTGAAAATGTGCAGCCTGCTCAAGGAGTCAACCTGTGCTTTTTAAATTAGGTTTTTTCCATCTTGTAAGATTGACAGTATTGCCACCTTATCACTGAGGGTAGGCTGGGTGTATTTTACTAACAAAATGAATGTTACTTTCAGAATCAATGCTGTGGTGGCAGGTTGAGCCTGAGGCATCCAATCACCTTCTCCTGTCCCCTACAGGAGATTCCCTCCCTTAATTAACTACAGAGGTTTTGTAACACTACAGATTTAGGGTTTTTTTAAGGTATTTCCATCACTGATATGCATTTACAAAATGACCCCTTAGGAAATAAACAGAAAGGAATTGATAAACATGATACAAAACCAAATACATTAAAACAGTCTGAACTTTTTCTAAGTAAGGAAGCACCCAAGTTTCAAGTCAGTCACTTCATAACTCTGACCAATAATTATGCCCTTCATGAATTTTCATTTTCAGGGCACCCCATGATGTGGTTTAATTCACATAAAATTACAGCTATTCAATATCCAAATTCATAAGAAAAGTTTGGAAAATCACTGACTGCTCAAAGAGCACAACATAAGAACTCCCCCATCCATCCCATCTGGAAAGCAGCAAATCCTTGAGCCTTAGAAATGCACTTGAGGTGCCAAAAAAAAAAAAAAAAAAAAAAAAAGCTTCAGAACATGTTCCAGTTGTTACAAAAATAATTTCATTTTAGCTCTTCTTTAACCGTTTTTTTCCCCTCCCCTCTCCATCTTCCATGGTAGTCCATGGGCTAGAACAGGGTGAGTGCAAAGTGTTGCACAAAACTGTTTGGGACTTTTTAGGCACAGATGGCTTATCTTGCTCTCATTCATAGACAAATTAAAAATTACATTGAGAAGGTCATGCCATAACTTGTTCCCAGGCTGGGAATAGATATAGGTGGGGTGGCTTCTTGCTTTCCTCAGAAACCCAAAGCATGGGGAGTCCACAAGGCTTATCTGAGCTTCCTCTTACTCCCTAGACCCCTAGTGGGGTCTGCCAGACACTCAGAAGACAAATCTTCCAAAATCCTGAATATTTTGTTTGGATTTGTACACTGTATGTCTTACAAATTTATAAACACACTGTTTGTAGGAATCAAAAGATCTAATGTATCTCAAAGGGACGCCAAATGTAATAAAAAAGTTCTGAAAAGCCTCTCCTCTCTATGTCACTGGAAGCAAATTAAAGAGTTTTGTCCAGCCTTCTGCTGCAAGACATTCAGTGCTGAAAAAAGGGATGGGGAAGAGAGATGGATCTTAATTTAAATGTAAACAATGGAAGCACATATATTATACATACACCTACTTAGAGCAAGAATGAAAATCCATTTGTAAAACCCAAATCCAGCTTGTCACATGGAGATGGAACAGCCTTTTCAAATCACTCTGTCTCCCAGACAGAAAGACAGGGCAGCAGGAGGAAACAATTCCTGCAGTCTGACTGCAGAAATAATGAATAATCTCCTCCAAGTCGGGTTTTTTGCATTATTTATATTCAATACACTGTCTTTGTAAGGATGATTAGTACACCATCTGCCTGGACCACAAACAGGCATAAAGGAGACAACCTCCTGATTAAAATCTCATTTCTTTTAAACAGAGAATATGAACCCACTATTCTTTCAGGACATGCAGACCTCCAGTCTCCTAATTAATCTACATCAGTCATTACATATAGATAGCCTGGCCAGACCTCAAGTTATTTAAATGCATCTCTGAGCTAAAATATAATAGAGCCAAGCCACAAATATGAAGTTCTTTATCTTCTGCAACACTGTGCACAAGATTCTGTGTCTCATTAGGGCAGAGCGTCAGAATTAATCAGGAGCTCTGAAGCGAGTTTCTAATTTTTATCATCACAAGCCTCTGACTAATGCTGGGATTCATCTGATAAATGGCAATGTCTGCCTCAGAGCTGGCCAACCCAGCTTCTTCTGCAGAGACCTCTTCAGCAGAGACTCCACACCACCTCAGGGGCAATTTGTCAAACATTAGGATTAAAAAGGGGCACAAATGAGTTGCTGCCTAAACAGGACTCCCTGTCTCAAGAGAATACAAAGGAACTAAAGATCAATACAAAGGAACAAAGGATCCCTCTGAAAATAAACATACATGCTTTTGAGGCCGAAATTAGATCAATTTCAGGATCTTGGTACACAATGCTATTGCAAAGGGCTGAGGTTAGAGGAAAATCATAATTTCTATTAAATCTATAACAAACAGTACTGAAAAACATTGATATTTATAAAATTTCTTTTAATTAACAGTTTTCAGTCATAATTAATAACCATATCCTTGTCCTGACCCATTTATTACTTTCTTTCTTTATTTTGTATCTTCATTCTTCTCTGCTCCAACATTTACAAATGCTTGAGTTAAAATCATTATGCCAAAAGTGTCTATCCAGCCCAGGATGAGAGTATTTGATGCAATAGCCATTAAAACACACATACACACACACACACACACACACTCTCTCATCACCGTCTTTATTTTTGCAGCACAAATTAAGGGCAATTTTTTGGTCAAAAGACTCCTGTCAGAACCACTTTGAGATTTTCTGTCCTAAAAAAAACACACATTTCTCATTACTGTGTTCATAAACTAGCAAAAATACAAAACCACTGTGTAGATCTATATAGCAAATGAAAACAGTCTTTATGGGAAATGTAGAAACAATATATTTCCTTAGGGGTCTCCAAAGCATTTGACAAACATTTATTACATTTCAGATTCTCCCTGTGGGTGAGCTTTATTTGCAGAGTACTTTACAAACTGATCATCCAAAGCATAAACTAAGGCAAATCTCTCCGTTTTGAGTTGAGAGAGTTTAAGAATCCCTGTGCTGAGATTTGTCTACTATTGAAAACCTCCTTCAGCTGTCAAAAAGAGAAAGCCTAATAAATTTATAGACTTCTCAACTAACTTATGTTGGAATAACCTCTGGTTCATCCACAGGATGTGTACATTTCTTCCTAAGCCTTTCCTCCTCTCATAGATTATATATAAAGTGTGTTTTGGTTACACATTTCCTTGCTGTTTACACACTAAATTCTCATTAAAAGAATTTTAAATATTAATATTTTCCAGGCAAAATACACAGTTGACATAATTGCAAATTATAACAGTTTTTAATGCTGGCACTCAAGAGAATTTCTGAAGCCATCAGGGTGAATTACACAACAATATAACATTTATAAAACAATAACATAAAAACCTTCCTTTCTTTCCCCTCTCTGAAGTATTAGGACATCCAGCTCTGGTTAACATTCACACTGGCACTCAGAGACCAAGGTGATGCTGGAGGAAGTGGGAGCATGAATAAAGAGAAATTGCCTGTTTCACTGGGAAAGAATGAAATTCTATACTTGCTTTCATTTTTGACTCAAAACAAAACCATGCTGATAAAAGAACTTTGAATTTACAGCAGAACAGAGCACAAAATGGCTTGAGGTGCTGTGCTGATTTTCTTTTTCTGCCCAGAGGAGCAATGGGAGCTCAGGGTATCACAGTGGCTGCTTAGAACATTACTAACAACAAACACCCTGCCCATGGAGCTGTGGATCACTTGGAATAATGATTGAAAAAGAAATCATGACTGTATCAACTGAACAATTCAGCAAATTCTGGTAGGCAAATGCAGGCACATTGGGCTAAGATTTGGGGCCTACTGTGGACAGAAATCAGTATCATCATTCAGAATATGTTTTATTTAATTGCTGGCTTGCTGTGAAGGCTTTGGCATGTCAGCTAATATCCATGTCTGCTCTCTTTCATCCTTCACTAGCTAAGAACATAAAGAAGAAATTCCTGTAGCAGAAGGACCTAAAGCAATGAAAGGAACCCTTATCTTAACTCAAATCTACATGCTCTATTAAAATAAAAATCAGCAATATAGTTAACATTATTATCAGTGGATAGTTATCTTTAGACATAAATAAAGAAGCTTTAATAGGACTAGTCTAAAAGAAATACAATTTATATTGCATTTTTATTTTCCACTTTTCATCTATTTTATAATAAAATTGGAAACTATACTCAGTTTAAAGCTCCCATGTCTCAAAGCAGTTTTTTCTTATATATGAATTTCCCTGTATACAAGGGAAATACTGTAAAATAACTCTCCTCTATCCTTAAGAAAAGTATTGTAGAATTTGCCTTTGTGAAGAATATTTTGCAACTTTTAGTTTCCTAGTTGAAAGAAGTTCTCAACATATATTGAATGTCTAGAAGTTTCCACCCTTTATGCATCTTTAGCTACATTTTTGACCAAATCTACATTTTCCACCACTGGCTATTGGCCTGCATATGCAAAGCAATTTTTTCTCATTCCACTTAAAAAAATACTGTAGCATCTGATAATGCAGTCTATATAGTCCTCTCAGGAAAGGAACAAGATTTTTGCAAATTCCAAAGCTGCAGTTTAAATTCCATCACACCATGTTGCATACATAAATAAGATGAAGAAACCTAATCCTGAGTCAAGCAAAATTCTGTTACACTGTCTACATTTCTTTGGATGCACACAAAAAATACCAGAGCTGTAACTTGTTTCTCCTGCTCAAAAAGGTACAGGTGTTAAGCTCCTTTCTAGAAACAAGGGTATTTAAGGCATTTATTCTTTCTGTTTCTGACTTTGGATAATGTGGAGAGACAACTACTGTTTAGAAAGGAGAGTTTCTTCCAAATGTCAGCAATATATTTATGATATATTTATGGGTTTTATCAGAGAGATCCTAAAGATCCTTCTAACCCAGTCCATTCTATGATTCTATTAAATCACATAAATGTGAGCTTTAATTTTACCTACAATAATGAGAATTCAAGTGAAGCAAATAAAAGCAGTCAATACACAAACCACACAGCCATTATTTGCCTAATTTTGAAACAGCACCAAAGAACTTAAATTTAAGAGAATTACACATCACTCAGTATTTCACTTTACAATCTGTTAAAACGGGAAATAAAAATCGAGATCTCTCAGTCCTGAACTACTATTTCAGTTGTCAACCTGAGCTCTCTTACAAAACAAGAGTGGGGCAGAACAGAAAAGAAGTTTTTATTTGTATTATATGAAGCATTGGAGTTTTTATTTGTACTGTATTAGCTATTAAATCCCAAGTACTAGATGTATTTCAAGGATTCCAACATAGCAGTGAGAACTGTGTCCATACCTGGGGGCTTCAAAGTTTTATGAATATTTATGAAGCACTTTGTGTTGTTTAATGAATCATTACTCAAGTCAAATAAAATATAATCTTATTAATAAACAGTCTCTCCCGGAGACAGATGCATCAGGTCCCAGGACAAAGAACAACAACAATCACTAAATAGTAATAATCAATGAAAAGATAAATTGAAGTCCATGTTCCCTATTTGGGCAGCATTAAGCATAAAATGTTTCACTTCTCTATGTCCAGTCCCACTTGGAAATTGATCCTTTGCTCACATTAGGGCAGTGAAATGTAACATTTGAGGTGCTGGACAGCTTGTCCCTATTATTGTTCCATTTTAGCAGACAAGATTTATTTGCCACAGAGGATAAACCATTCCTCCACTGCATCTTCTAAAAAAACTAACTCTGACCTGACCTACCAGGACATTTCTCACATGCCAGTGTTCCATGGAAAATATCCTTCAGCAAATTTGGGGCACAACCCTCTTACCATTCCATGTACAGACTCTCTTGCACTGCGACACACTAATTGTGATAGGGACACATCATTACAACAGAACAAACAAGTTTTAACACTATAATTATTCCAATATTTCTCTAAGAAAATAAAATCTTCAAACACAGCATTAGAAGAACTGATGGTAGAAGGATGCAGAAAAGAATATTTTTTTAGCTAAAAATTTCATCCCCCTCTGTGAATAATAAGCTATTGTTCAGTGCAGCGCAGGTGATGTTTTAACCAGGTTATAGACACATAAATCTTGAAAGAAAATTAAAAAACCTCTACACACTTCAGTTACTTTGAGAAGCCAAAGGGAGGAAAGAGAACACCAGCAATCTGAAACAATTCCCCCTGACCTCTCTTAACAAGAGAAATTTGTTCTTCAGCTGGTTTAATCAAAATGTCCTATCATTTCCCTGAAGAATTCTCTCTTGCTGCTTCAGCAGAATTTCTGTTCTCCCTTTGCCCTTCAACACGAGGCTGTCTCACAGGAGACCACGGCCACTTCTGCACTTTATCACCATCCAAATCCCCAGAAGGTTTGTTTTCCAGACCTTGGAAGGTTTTCCTGTCTGTTAAATTAGAAAATGATGCAGCACTATAATCCTCAAGTATATTTTAAGCTCACAGAAAGCACAGACTCCAGGTGAGTGGCTCCTTCTCCAGAGGACTAATGACCTACTGAATTAAATAAAACCTACTAGGTAAGTAAGAGTTTGCAGGATTTGATAAACTTCTGGAGTTTTAACACATAGATACATACTGAAAAAACAGAGATGAAACTCAACCTATTACATTAAAAAAAAAAAAATCACTAACAGCAGAACCATCAAGACAACGTACAATGACAGCAAATATTTTTCACCTGAGTGAAACTATTGCAGTAAAGGGCAATATGAAAAGTTTTCATTATCTGTGAACAGGTGCTCTCATATTTTTATTCAACATTTCTATATATTGATTAATATCTATCATAAGGATCAAATTTGCAACTCATTTTCCTGTTTATCCATGTGAAATCTTGTATAAACTTGCAACACATCTACTGCTTTGCCCATTTCATCAAAGAAATGGGCAAAGCATTCCTCATCTACACCCACAGAATTCAAATTTATCTCATGTAATGTGGGGCACGTAAAAAAGTCCTAAAGCAATTAAGCACCCATTGTAAATGATTTGTATTTTTGTTATTTTTGGAGACTGTATTTTATGTAAATATCTCATTGCTGATTTACAAGCTCGTGACAGCAGCTGGGAGCCTCTAAAAGCAGGCAGCATGGAAAGTCAGAAACACAGAAATCAGACTGAAGGTAAAGACAATTTTAAAAACTCATTTTCTGGTCCCTGATGGCCTTAGCATATAAACAGATGCATATTCACAAGGGAATGGGTATAAAAAATAACTTTCACACTGTACAACAGCATTAAAACCACGTCTTAGGCTTTTTTCTAATGCTGTTATAGGTGTGATCAGCTTCCAAAGCAAGGCCAGGAATTAGACAAGGCATTACCTCCTTCACAGAGGCTGGGAATCAGATGGTAGAGTGAAGGATGCAGATACAAGGAAGAGTGATGATCTCAGGGAATTTGTGCTTCATCAGCTGGAAATCGAGAGCCTGGTGGGCTTCTGGCAGGCATAAAACTTGCCACAAATCAGGCAGAAAATGTCCAACAAACTTACCTGGCTGAGAGTTTAAAATTAAAGAAAACTAAAGATTTTGGACCTAACGATAAGGTTGTATATATTTCATTGTAAAAACTCAAAGTTTCAAGAGAAAAGAATAGCAAGGCTTAACACCTTGTATTAAAGAGACTTCAATCTCACTTTCACTGTTATTTCTGAACTTTTAGTAATTCCATGAGAATAACAATAAAAAAACAAACAAACAAAACTTGTAATAGCTATCCATCACTTTCTTTTTCTGTTCCAGATGGGGAATTACTGGAACTGATAAATCTTTCTGGATGGGTTCAGTTCAAACCAGAATTTTCATATTCCCATCAAGAACAGAAAAATACCTTTAAATTCTGCTCCTGAAGAACTATACTGGGGCTAGGAGAGAGCAAAGAGAGCTGCTCTAGTTGAAGAACGACAGGCCCACTAAAAGTTCAATCTCTTTTCCTCACTGACAATGTTTTGAAAGGATTTTCCCCCCTCTTCTAATTCAAACATTTTCCCTTCAAGTCCTTCCAGTAACAAATCAAACCCAGTGGTTTTTTAAATGAAATCTACTGAACAACTATCACAGAGAGAGTTCATGAAAAGAAATGACAAAGACTTTTCTGCTACTGCATTATGGCCTAATATTGCAGGGGAGAATATTGCAATGAGTGTAACTGTTTTATTAGCATCTCTGAGAATGCCTATTTTTCATATTCCTAATGTTCTAAAATACAGAAGGCACTTGAGGCTGCAGATGTTCCTCTCTAAAATGCAGAGAGTCCATAAAATCTGTCTGTAAATAACAAGGAAAGAATAGACCATTAGAAAATGTTTCAGTGTGGAAGGACTGAGCCCCCAGACTGGCAGGGCTCCCTCTTTCTCTTCCAGCACCCTTTTTTCCCACAGCCATCCAGCTCCATCCTCACAGGGACCAGGAACCATCAGGAGCAGGCTTGTGCCAGAAAGTTTTTTTTTTTAAGTGTAGCTAGTCTGGCCTGAAATTGTAACTGAATTTCTTTAAACACAAAGTACAATGGAAAAACTCCATTGTAATAAATTTTCATATCAATATCTGACAGCTCTGCATTAAAAAATATTGCAATATTTAGATGATCTTTGCAGCTATTTAATTAAAGGTAAAGATAAATGTGCCAATATCTTTTTATATTGCAATATTAATATTTAGTGCCCTAACTCTAGGATCTAACATTAATTTATTGTCTAAGAGTAAGAAGGCTAAAAACTACAGCCAACTATTAGACCAGGATATCTTTTTTCCTTCCTTCCTGTGCATTCTACAGAATGATTTTTACTTTGGAAGATTACTGGGGCTCTATAACAGTAAAAACTATTTGTTCATTTAAATATCTGGAAAATTAAAGGGAATTATTACACAACTCAATGTGGATTATACAATTAATTTTGTATACTTCACAGGAATTGTAAATTTATGTATATTAGAATTATCTTAGAGCTTGTTTTCCTTATTCTTTTAGTTCTTTAGTTCAGAAAACTCTGAAAAATGCTATTCTGAAGCTAATCAAGTGAAAACAGAGTGAAAAAGAAACACTCAAGAGGGTCACAATTATAACGCTAAGGCAGAGTAAATCACAGAAGATTCTTACATTTTCCACTGTCCACCTGAAAATTAGACATTAATAGGCCACTACTTGACATTGGAAGCTGCGTAACTGGATAATTAGCCACAAAAACAGATAGCAGAACAGCTTTAAATTTTAAACAAAGTGAATAAATGTGGAGAAAGACAGACACTGTAGAGTGGCCACCCAAGAGTTTGAATATGTTTCTCAGAGATTGTGGAGTAAAAAATGATCTTAAATACCAGGAGAGTATTCAAGGAATAATTTGCTGTACTCCTGAATTGAACACTGGAGACATTCCTTCTGCTGGTCGGCAGCGATTTTCCTTACTGCCAAAGTGTGTTTTCCTGTAAATGATTCTTGTAAATGTTCAGAGTTCTTTCAAGCTGACTGTACTTATCTAAATCGCCATGAGAAAGAAGGGAAGAAGGAAGGAAGGAGTGGCCTTGAGAAGGACTGCAACCCGTAAACTTCTAATGGTAAAAATTTTGAAAGCAGCTGTTGATCAGATGAAAAGAAAATAAGGAATCCCATTATATGATGCAAATGTGTTATCCTTTCTTTAATTAACACCTAGAGAAGCTTTTGTTATTTCTGTAGATAAGTACAACTCAGCTTCTCTTGGCTTCAATTCTTAATTTCTCGTGATAGTGGTAGAAGTCTAGACTAAGCTGGAATTTTGAGGAAAATTATTACTTTCAAGGGTCACTGTTCTAGCTTTCTACAGAACCTGAATTTTTGAAGCAATAATTTAGTTCATTTACTACTTGAAATACCAGTACCTGATCACACTCACAAGCCTTCAATGAAAGTGACAACATTTATCCTGTAATTAATGGTGGACACCAAACAGGAGCCTCAAGCATTTGCAGAAGGAAAACCATGTTCAAATAAATGGGCCAGATGATATGCTATTAAAAAAAAAACCCAAAACAAAAAAACAAAAAAAAAAAAAAAAAAAAAAAAAATAAAAACAGCAAAGACAACTCCAAAGATAAAAATATCCAAGTGTTTGTACTGAGGGAGCATTTCTGAGTCACAGCCACATCCATGATCCCTGATCTCCTCATTCTTATCCCATACATAATTTTGGCACTGCTGTGCCTTGGTGAGATAATGCAATGGTTTATTTCTTCATTCAGTATCTTCTTTTTAATGCTTTATCATCAGTTTTACTTTCACAAGGAAAAAAATGAATTCACTTTCTCTTGTAAAGCAAGAAATTTCTGTTTCTTTCACAGTCACTAAAAATCCTTTTTTTTTTTTTTTTTCTTAAAAACACTTGGATTGATAGCAACCTTTCCACTTTTGACTCTTCCCTCATCTTTGTCCCTCTCATGCCTCAAATCCTGGTGATGACTTTTTGCACTCTCTCAGAGGGTGCATTTCCATTGCAAATATGAATGTCACTTGTAGTTGCAATAAAACCCCTCCAGCCTTAAATTAGCCAGGACTGATAGTGACCTCCAATATCCTTGACATCTTCTTTGTGCAAATAAAAATTACACAGAACCTGTGTAACCTGTGTCACCTCCTGTAACTGCTACAATAGGTACCACGCCAGGACACTACACATTCCAAATTTTTCATATCATGTTGTCTTTGGAAGGAATATAAGGGAAGAAAACATGCAAAATGGGCTGAATTTCCAAATTTGTTCTTTGCTAACTATTTGCAAGTTCCAGGTAAATAATGCAACATTTGCCTTTTTTTTTTTTTTTTTTTCCTCCTGGAAATGTGAAAAGGGAATGAGAGAATTACATTGATAGTGTATTCAACCTTGCCAAAATTAGGTAAATGCTATCTAATGCAGTAGGAAAAGTATTTTCTTCCCTGTAGAGTGCTGGGTTACTTTCCACTTTGGGAAACATCAGACTGCCTGGGAGGTAGGGGAAGCAAATTCCCACAACTCAAGCAGTCTTCATCATTTTCATTCCTGTCTCTGGCAGCATTAATTACCGAGTAACCTCATCTCAGATCTGTGACATTAATGACAAAGATCTCACCAGCTCAACAGACCATGTGCCAAACAGGTATGGAAATGGGTTCCTACTCCCTGTATCTTCCTCCATGCATCTTTCCTGTGCCTGATGTACCTAAAACATCAGTGTATTTAAAAACAAGAACCCTTGTTTTTCAGTACATGAGATTGTGTACATAACCATGTGTTGCACAAAAACTACTGACTCTAATACTTCAGGTTTTCTCCTCGTCTTATAAATAATTGCAAAAAGAGGGAAATAAATTCTCTTTCTTTCTTCTAAAAGCCTTTTTTGCCTGTGTACAACAGATGCTGTTTCCACAAATTAGTTTCTAATTTCTTTCATAACTCAGTCAGAACAACCCTTCAATTCCTAGTCAGGGAATAGATTTAGTGCTGCACATAATTCTTGTAATTATGCAAGAAAACTGCACTTTGCTAGGTGAAAACCTTTGCTATCAATCACTGGGTTTAGTGCATGGGCAACTTAATCTTCTGTTACACCAGCTGTGCAACACTTTGAGGATTCCTTACATTTCCACAGTGGGAAGGATAAATGATTCCTGGGATAGGGAATGGATAAGGAGATAGCAAGGGGCCAGCTCCAGTGTTGGAGTCATTAAAAATGCCACTCACACCTCCACCCCCACAGCAATCTGCAAACCCAGCAGTATTTAAATGTTTTCCAGTCATCAAAACGCACTTAGCTACAATAAAGCAAATAAAGTTCCTCCCCTTAAAAAAATAATTAAAAATCTAATAGATTTTTAAATCTATTAAAGCTCTAATTTTTAAATCTATTAACTTGCCTCAGATGAGCAGCGTGGACACCTGGTGGATCCCGAACTTTGAAGTTCAGCACAAAAACTGCAAATGTCACAATAAAAATTGGCAGAGAGTTACACTGTGCAAGAGACTGTTCATGCAGTTGTAGCACTAGGAGCAAAATTATTTTGAAAAGCTTGCTGCATTTTTTTAAGGATATTATTTACTTGTTAAATGAAAATTGATTTTCATTTTTATTTAAAAGCTGTTCCATTGCCAGCCACTAAAGCAGAAGTTGCTGACATATTAACATGTGCAGAATACAGAACACATTGAAATTTCTGCAGGAGGTCACATCCAGGTACCTGAAGGCAAGTGAAACTCCAGGGGTTACTGAGAGGGTTTTTAAGGAACTGATTAGGCAGCCCTGCTTCCCCCATGAAACAGGCTTACTGCCTGCCCTTAGTAATCCAGCTGGAATCATCATGCAGTCTCAGGATACACTTAATGCAACTTTCATACAAAAATGCTGCAGGGATAAAGGGATCAGAATTTCTGAGAGAATGAGTACTGCAGAGGATGTAGCACAATAAAGTCATCATAAAATGGTAGGGCTGCCTCTCCCTTTCTTATCTTTTATTTCTTTTAGTGGGGAATGGGGTGGCAAAGTGGTTTGTCCAAGTTCTGGGTGTGTGAAATATTTTTCTTTTGGGTTTTTTGTGTTTTTTTTTTCTTTTTGTTTGTTTTTGTGGTTTTTTTAATGCATACTTTGTAGGCATCTAGACTGTATCTTCTGGAAGAATCCAGAGAATTAAACCTAATTAATGCTTACCAGAGAAAATTGGGCACAAGGCTTAAGCAGAATAATTTAAGTGACTGAAAGCACAAAGGTTTGGTGAACATCCTTATATTGTCAGTTTTGTTAAAAACAGGTTACAGTTAGCTTGGACTGAACCTATATTTGTAGAAGCAGGTTCTGATCCAGCCTCTTGACTTTACCTGTATTAGAAATTTTATGTTTGAATATTGTAAACTCAGCAAAAGATAACATTTCTAAAAATTTTTACAGACTATGTGCATTAGAATGCAATTATTCTGTGATCTTGACTATTTTTTCTTTCTAGTGGCGAACTACCCTCTCTTTCTCAACTCTGTTCATTACACATTCAAAAAAAAAAACCAACAAACAGAAAGTGGAATTAAATGAAACTTGCACTTCATGCCATGACCCTGAAGTCATAAATGGTCAAGTGTCAGTGACTTTAATAAGCCTGCTGCCAATTTTTTTTCACCCTAATGATTCACTAAATAATATGCTAAGATTATGTCAAAGACCCCAAAACACTGGATGAGAATTCTGGGTCTAACTAGGCAGAGAAGTTTGTTTAAAAATCCACATGACAGGGGAAGCCTCAGAAATGACAAGACATCCTCATATCCTTGCTAAGCCTCTGCCACAGTCTATGGGCATCACTGGATTTTTGTTGTGTTAACCTAAAAGGGAAGATTATCTGAAAAATATCAGCAAGATTGAATAAAAAAAATACAGAGGTGGAGACACTTTCAGTTGTGTAAGGAAAATAAAAAGCCTGTTTTGAGAACACCATTGAAAACGTGCAACAATTTGAATGCACTGTGTGGTTTAGCAATACCAGATTCAAACAAAATCTCAGAAACACCAGGAAATGCAATTTATCTTTATCGACAAGATAAAGAATGAGGTGACAACCCATTCTTACAAAGATTACCATAATGCTCCAGGTACCAGTACTCAAAACACTACAGACAAGATTTCAGTGTTGGCTGTTAGATGTGTTTATTTTGCCACTAAAAGCATGAAAAAAAGATTTCACCAGGGAAATTCCCTGCTGCTGCTGCTCAGGTATTTTGGGATTTTTCAACTCGTGCACACTGGAAGGCAATGCTCCTTCTTGCTCTCATACTTACTTTGTTGTTTTTTTTTTTTTTTTTTTTTCATTAAATATGTGTCTGTAATAAGGATGAAGGTCAGAATTAAGGAGGAAGAATAAAAAAAACATATAAGTTCTATACGAAAACCACACCACGCTGATGCATGCACTCGGCTCACAGAGGTTTGACTTTTGTATTTCCAAAGGTGAAGGAACAAGAGGGTTTAAGTCAAAGTCCAGGAGCAAGAGGTGACTTTGCACAGCAAAAAGCATTTAATTCCAGCAACTGAACGAGATGCTAAGCAAGAATCACTCTTGTCTTCTCAGTCCCTTGCCCTCCATGACTTAATACTTGTAAAAAGGATCCTCCATGAAATACCTTTTATACTGTAATCAACTTATTTTCAGTCAGGATGAAATCTAGTCTGCTGCTTGTTTCCTCATGGGCATCCTGGTTTTCCATTTCATTAATGACTATATCTACGGATTTACAGAAGTCTAATTACTTGATTGTTAAGAAAAAGAACAACTTAAAAAACAGGGCACAATCTTTGTGTTTTGAAAATAGCTCTCAGAAGACCCAAAACATCAATATCTGATAGCAATGTAATGAATAAAATCCATCTTTTTAATTATTGTTGACATACGAGGATTTAGAAAATGGAATTATAATGGAGCACTTGGATATGCAGAGATTATAAAGCAACAGAGGAATGAGTTACCAAGAGTATTATGTCTTAGAAGAAACAGAAAAATAGAGAAGAAAATTACAAATAGAGCAAAAATTGCGCATAGGCAGACTAAGTTAAACACTGCATTAAAAATTAAGGCCAAGAATTGTTCAGCCATTAAAAAATGGTAGCAAACATGCACAATGATGAGGCAGCAATAAATAAAGATAACCTATGGAAACCACACAATAAAACAGCCAGTACAGAGCAGATGATGGTGAACATGGAGTATAGAAATAAGTAATCCCAAAATTGATATGCAAGCAAAACTTTAAAACACAACACACTGACCAGATAATTCCAAACCCACAAATTTGGACAAAAAAGCACATAAAACTGTAGACCAAAGAATGGTACTTTAATTTATTAAGTGAAACATGGCATCATCCTAAAATAAAACCAATGCAAAAAAAGCAGGTGGGAGGAGGGAAGGGGATGCAAGTCAGGCTGGCTGCTTTTAAGTAGCCCCAAAAAGCTTTAAAATAAAAGTTTTGAAGAAGAAAACTGGGGAATGGGAAAGAGGTGAAAGGGGGACAACACATAAACAGCTTTATGAACAAAATTTTGCAGTTGAGAAAGTCTTACTTATTTCTTCAGGAAAAATAAAAATTCTAATTAAAAAAATCCATCATTGAAATGAAGATCATATAAATTAGAATAAGTCCCTTAAAGTGAGTGAGAAATTCATCAAAGTAGGAATAGTGACATGCTCCTTTGGAGGCTCACAATGGTGAATGCCACCCAGTTCCTGAAATACTTTATGTTATTTATTATATTCACCCAGATATGTGGGACAAGGGCTGCAATGAAATCTCTAGGAAAACAAAACTGGGAGAAACACTCAAAGGAAAGGATTGGAATTTAAAACATGAAAGAGATGAAGACTGGAATAATAAAGAATTCTATGTTAAAGTACTGGATCAAGCAAAGGTTACTTGAAGATTGAAAACCTGCATTTCTATTATAACATCAAACATGAAGAAAAAGGTCTGTTTTAATCAAGAGCAAGGTTACTCCACAGCATAAACACAGCATCCCTATGAAAAGGCCAGTGGCATTGGTGATGCACCATTTAAATAACATCCAGGAGAGGTAAGGAAATTTTTGCCTCTGTAGCATGTACTGATGTGAACAGTTTTCATACAAGCTCTCACACAGTCTGTGCAGAAAGAGGATTTGTTCAAGTGGAAAGAGATAAAATAAGATCCATCAGAACTGCAGGCATACAAGCCCACTTCACAAGTCCACACAACAAGAATACTTGTTTCCAAAACAAGGCTGAGATATCATATATCATATTCTGTATCAATGATAAATTAATTAAAATTCATCAATCCCCACTGGGACAGTGCACCTGAAGCAAAATAACACGTCCACACTAAAGCAAAACAAACTTTAATGGACTTGCAAGGCTTGGTAGTTAAGTTTTATTTTGAAGCATCTCAGTTTAAAATGATTTTTACAAAAGATTTCATTCCCATATAAGTTTGCATGGTTTAATTACTGACA
Organism: Anomalospiza imberbis; assembly: GCF_031753505.1. NCBI lineage: Eukaryota > Metazoa > Chordata > Aves > Passeriformes > Viduidae > Anomalospiza > Anomalospiza imberbis. The sequence goes on from NC_089682.1 coordinate 33,744,633, forward strand.
TAGGAGAGGTACTTTTGAATCATTTTATGTTTTCACCCTTCAGAGCATCTAACTAAGGTGATACATTTGCTTGCCAGCATTGATACTGAGCCAATCTCAGTATTCAACTGAAAAGAGGTTTTTTTATTTTATGCATTCTAGAATGGAATCAAACCTAAATATCAAAGATGTATGACAAACATTGAAGTATATAATGTATTTCTGCTTTCCTTTAGTCTTTTCTTTCATATTGCACTGTTTGTATTCCAGCTTAACATGTATCTTCAGCCTTGGCCTAAATCCAAGCAATTGCTAACAAAATATGTCTTGGACTAAGAGACTCACAAATGCCAAAGCAGATATGGTGTAGAATTGTTCTTATGAGGTTTCAGTTGCCCACATCTCTCCAGGAATGCCTTTTGGAAAACCTCCAAGGAAACATTGCTTCCATTTGCCTCATCAGAATCACTTTTCTCTTCCAAATGCCAACCACATCTCGTGCTTAGGAAGAGCTACAAATGACCATTGCTGGAGATGCAAGCCTTCATTTTGACATACAAAGCTCTGATAACACTGGCACACCCATCAAGGCAGACACGTTAACATAAAACCACAAGTTAAGAATGTTAATAAAATCATACTTCTCAACAAGTCACAAATCAGTTCCTTTCAACAGTTACTTGTTGTGTGTTGAAAAGATAAAGATGCTGGGTTTGCTTTCCTGTCACAGCAATACCATTTTGTTTATATAATATTTTCAAAACAGTGGTAATTTTTAATACTCTACAACAGATCCCCAAGTGAGGCTCAGCACCTGAATGAACTAACATGGATAGGTGAATCAGAACAGCAACTTCTTACCCTTGCTTCTCAGTAATGTGTCTACATATTTCAATTTCCACCAAAAAGGCATTTTTACCCATGGCAAAACAACAAAGAAAAATTTCCTTGTAAGAGACTTAGAAAAACATCTTTACAGTGGGCAAAACATACAATCAAAATTTTATTTATTTACTTCCAGTACAAATGAGTTTCTTGAACAAACATCTTGTATGAAATTTCAGCTGTGGCATTGCAGGTCATTTTCCTGCACGGATGAAATCAGTTTAGAACTAGAAATGAGCACAAATATTCAGTTCAGTGTAGCAGCCATTAGTTTTGGATTTTACTATATTGTTTCATATTCAATTACTTTGCTTTTGCACATATCTGAGATTCCATTTTATCCCCATCTCAATTAAAAATTATATTAAAAAAAAGTACCCCCCCACCAAAAAGGGAAGGGTAAACTGTCTCCCTGTTCCCTCTTTTGTCTATGATAATCTGATCACATAAATATCACAATTTTCAGCACAAAAAAGCCTATGTTTTCAAGAGGGCAGTGCAGGAGGTAAGGAGACAAATCAGACGTGGACCTCAAATTTGGCACTGTGCCTATTCCCTGAAAGATGAAGCATCTCAGTCCAGTACTTAAAATACAGGAAATTATTTTAATTTAGAAAATAATGCCAACTCCTAAACCTAAAAGAATTATGCCAACTCCTAAAAGAAGTATTGTAAACCTGCCTACAACCCAAATTATTTTCTGGCGAGTTTTATTCAACCTGCCACAGATATGCTGAGGCATATAAATAACTAATAACTGAGGTATATAAATAACTAAATGCTTCCCTATGCCGGGCAGATGGACCTGTCAGCAAGAGTTAAGTTCACCCAAATAAAAAATGAAACCCTTTATTCAATGTAGCTTCATAAGAATTAAAGAAAATTCATATTCTACCTATTTTTGTTTAACACTTTGAACAATATTAAAAGATTACCACAGAGACAAGCTCTTATCTGCCTGCTCAGATTACACTGTACTTACACTGAACCTTACAGCATACATGATTAGCCCTAAAAGGTCTCTGTGGTGATTTTTCTCTTTTAATGAACTGGTCGGAATTCATTATACAATAATTGTGAGGAGGCTTCACTTGATAAGCCTCTGTCTTAGGGGGCATGGTGCTGACAGGCAGCATTTTTTTCTCAGAAAGAAAGAAAGAAAATCCACACATCTTCACTGCTAAATGAAGCATAGATATTAATCTGAAACCTTCTATGAGCAAGAAAAGACACAAACAGCAGAAAAGAAAGTTCAGGACAAATAGGGTAATGGGTTTCATTCAACTTCCAATTTACACCATTTTTGCCCATGTGAAACTCCATTTTCAGTGCTGACAAAAATTGCATTTGTCAAGACAAAAGTTCTGCACTGCAACTTTTGCAAAGGTCAGAGCCAAGTATTTACATGCCAGAGAACAGGTGGTTGTGCAGGCTGTCCTCCTGCCTGGACAGCTACAAGATTTGGAGAGGAATCAGGTACTGGAATTCAGCTTTGATGCAACAGAACGCCTCCAAATGTTACCATAAAGAAAAAATGATGGATTTTTTTTGCCAGCAGGGTCTAAATGCAGCATTACTGAGGCCTTTCAACAGGCTGGCTTGTTAATCAACCTAGGAGAAAGTTATGCCACTGAGCTATTTCATCTTGGGAATTTCAACTGCACAACCTTTTCTCATAGGCAGATCTTCCTCTTGTAGCCGCTACATCATCTACAGCTTGGCATTCCTGGGGTGAAGCTGAAGGCCAGGAAAGGGCCGTCACAGCTCCACTAAGAACAAAAGAATGGTTTCACTGGCTCAGATACAGACAGCCCAGCCCAACATCCTGTGCCTGCAGGTAGCCAAGAACAAGTGTTTAAAAAAATAAGCACATGGACATTAATATAATTTTACATTTGTCCTGATCAAGAAATCCATTATTTTGTCACTTACTCACTCAGGCATTACATTTCTGGGTTAGCTAACTCTGGGTGGATTTTTCATCCATGAGTCCACCTAACCACTTTTCACACTTTGCCATACTTAAAACCACCAGAAGAATTTAAACTGTCCAGCTGATATGGGAACCAAGAGAACACTTCTCTGGCAGTGAGGAAAGTCACCTGAAAACCACCAGGGAAAGACTTGTGGCTTTCCCAGATGCAGATCATGTCAACACCACTGTTTGAAGATTCCTGTCTACTTGCAAACTACATATCCAGGGGCATGGATCGTTATGCTTTCTTTTTTGCTCTTGAATACCTGAAATGTCCACAGACAGCTTCATTCTGGGATACAGGATATATTTTAGATAAACATGTTTTCACAAATGCACTGAATTGCATATAAGTCCTTCACTAACTTTCTGCTCTGTTAGGCGTCCTCAGCTTCAACTGCAATATTTGGAAGCCAGAAAGCACAGGCTAAAGGCCCTTCTGCTTATCCTGTCTGATGCTCAAGCTCCCTTTTAGCTGGAGTGGCACAACTGCTGCAGAGAAGATAAAGACTGCAATCCATTTTCCAGCTGTACCCATCATCAAACAGTGCCAGCTTCCAAAAAGCACTCAGCCTCCCTGATGCCTTGGGAAGGCTGACCTAGAACAGAGACTAGACAGAGCTAAACAATAAAGTAGGAATTCATTAAATGGTCACCATGGATGCACCTTGGGCAGCACAAGAGCCTAGCCAGGGTTACACCCAAGATGAACCAAAATGGTCACAAAATGCATGACCGCTCATGGGGGCTCTCACTTTTATAAATTCTGCTCCATTTGCATTGGAGCTCATTGTCCAGTTACAGCTTTAGGTTATGCAGTCCCAGCCTTCTTGTTTTTCTCTCTTCAGCCCACGTTGTTTATGCTCTTGGGCCTGAGATTTGGATCATTTGTCCTTGGTCCCCAGCTAGAGAAAGAGTTGTTTTGTCTCCCTGTTCTGTGAAGAGACCTCACCATCCCCTAATATGAAGCTTAGAACTGCACACTAAAGCAGTACAGAATCTGAAAAATATAAAAGCCAACACCTGAGGCATCATCCCCATCACTGCATGTAATAGCTGCAAGCTTAGTCCTCCTGCATTTTCTTTTAAGCTGCAAGAAGGTAAAATTACTGCATTAAGACTGCTGTTCAAGCAATGCACTCAGCACATGAGCCATCTCCAGGATCACAAATAAGCTCCAGATTAAGTCAAACTTGAGAGGACAGTGATGTGTGAGCAGACATGTACACCATAATTTCAAAATCAGGGATTAAAATATATCCAGACATTCAGTGATTTCACCTTTGAGACTGTTCTGTGAGGACTCAGCCCTGCTCTCCAGCCACAGGAAAAGAAGTTTTCTCTGCACTTTCAAGTACATGGAGAGTTCTTTTTGTGGAAGCTGAAATCCACACACTTTTCTGGTAAGTGTAAGGGTAACTAGAGTTCAAGTTAAATTGGAGACTGAAGATATAACATCTTCATTAAGAAGTTCTAGTAAAATACGCCTTATTCATCTATCAGAAAAGGTCCTCAAACCCCCTGCAGATTCTCCACATGCTGGTAAATGTGGGAAAATTTGCACTTGTCACAAATGTTTAAAATTTTAATCAAAGCATGTCAATGCTCATATAATGAGAGTTTTTTCCCCATGGTGAAATTGTCATAATGAAGGTTGCAAAATTACCATATACTTTCAGATGAACTGCAAACAGCCTCTGTCTTTTAGCTGTTACACATTGCAGTACTCTTCCCCTTAAGCCCAGATCCTTGACTAACTGCTTCCCAAAATATGCCAATCAGTAATTTCCACCCTGGACAACTGTCACAGGCACAGGCTACAAAATGTTTATAATCACTCTTTTCAAAATTTCCTCCGCTTTGATCCCAAATTGCCAAGCCAGAGGTGCAAGTCTGAACAAGCAGTGCTGTAACCAAACCCTGGACAAGGCAAGATCCAGATGTTTGGTGTCCACTGGCCTACCTCCACCTTCTTAAAAGCCTTTCTAGGTTTCTACATTCATAGAAGCTATATAAACGTATGCTTCAGCCTTCCAAATAGTGGATTACTCTGAGAATAAAAACAGATTTCTCTCATACTTCTCTTTAGAAGCATGAGACAGATTTAGAGAAGATAACTACAGTAGGAGAAGGAAATATTTGTGTCACTGACATCCAAATGGAAAGCAATATTTTGTGATGACATCCACATATTGTGGATTAGCCCTACTGATAGATAATTTTATAAAGGAATTTTAATATATTTATTATATATATAATATCCAAATATTCCAATATATATCTAAATAGATACATATCCAAAAATCAAAATATAATATGTAAATTATACCCAAAAAAGAAAGAAAATCATCCTTTCTTTGTATAACTATGCATCAAACCTCCCAATTATTTGAGTTGCAGGGTGAAATATGCATTTGTTTATTATTGTGGAGGATGTACATCTACACACAAAGCCCATGGAAACAAAGCAAGACAAGAAAAATCATATGAAAGGTTTCCAAGCCGATTTATAACAAAGAAAGGGTCATCCATGGCATAGATGACCATAAAACTTGAGCACTTTAATTATACCCCACCCACAACACAACCGAATCTGACTTTGGACATATGAAAAATAAAAATGTTCTGAGCAGAAGTGAAAACCCATTTTCAAAATTAAAACTTCCTGCAGCCATGACTAACCTATTTAACAATATTACACCATGTCCTCCCTCATCCTGCTGCTTTTAAGAAATCAGTAAGGTTTAAAAAACATGATGGGAAACCAACCCCACATTTCACAGACAGATGGTTTATAGTATAAGTGTTCGAGTAAAACCTTCTCTTATCATTCTTTGTACACACTTGAAAGCCACTTAGCTGAAATAAATCTGTGCAAAACAACAGCAAATGACCAGTAAAAAGCTTAATTACTCTGCTTTATATCTATGGTATGAAAGGGGGTTGGAAAGAAAAATAAATCTACTGATAAAGCTTGGTTTTTAACTAAGTGATGAGAGGTGAGTTGGAGCAGAGAACATGATAACTGGGCATAATTCCAGGGTTTTAACAGCACCCCAGGCTTTATATGCTTTCATGAAAGTCAGGCTTTTATCAAAAAGTCAAGTGTTCTGAATCAATGTCCATGTATTTTTGTCCATCACAGAAGATTCTTGCTTTTACAGGGCTCTAGTAGAGAAACTGAGCTGAGAAATCCTTGTACTGCGCAAGCTGAACACCCCCAGGAGACCAGCCTGAACCAGTACCATGCACAGCCCAGAGCTGGAGGCACTGAGTACACTGCCAGAGCTCTGCCTTGGGCTTTGCTGACCCCAAAACTCCTGAGTTCACCCCAAAAGAGTGCAAAAAGGCAAGGGGTGAATTCCCAGCTTACTGCTGTTTTCATCACTCACCTACAACAAGCACCTCTGTGTGAAGCAAGGAGAAATCTGTTTCTAGGTAAATTCATTTAAAAGGAAGAGGTGCAAATCAAGACACAGTAGCTTTTTTTTTTCTCAAGCAGAAGCAGAATTTCCAACTGGGAATGGTTGCCATACGTTCAGTTTGATCCTACCAACCAGAAACATCAGAGAGGAAAAGCAGGTGGCATAAACTGGTAACAAGAGAAGAGGGGGAAAGTGGTTTACTGCATTTTCTAAGGTGAACTTTAAGCTGTCAGCCTAAAACTTTGCCTTATGGACATGGACATCTGGTTTAGAGTATGAAATTTTGACTTTGAAAACTCTGAAAAAAAATTATATGCATGTAATATGCAAAAGAAGCACAGGTGCTGATTTTGCTGTTAAATTCATTATCCAGCACTCCATGTTCTATCTGGTGTTGGGTGAATTTTGTGATAAGGGTGCTTAGATAAAGTGCAGTCCAATATTTAAACATTTACAAACAAGATTAATAGATTAGCAGCCAGACAGCTTAGTACACATCCCCAAGGACAATAAGGATTATAAAAGAAACCTAAATTAATGTTTTAGACAAGCCTAAACCTGCAATCAGGGGGAGCATGCAAGAAAGAATTGAGGCAAGCCACATCACCCAAAACCAGCCAGAGAGCATTCAATTGGCACCAGCTGCCCAGGTCTCATGGACTGTCCCTAAAATAAGTGATTTTAGAGACTGGTGGTGCTCAAGATGTCCTAAAGCTGAGAAGGTTGTACCTGCACATATGACATTGGGTAACACTACCCTTTCCATGCTCTAAAAAAACCCCAATGAAACAAAAAAAAAAACAACCAGACCAATCATATGTCACAAAGTCATGTGTGTGCTGTAAATTCACCTCTAGTTTCCTTTGCAGAGATTACTCTGTATTACTAAACTTCAGTTAAACCTTCCAGCAGTGCAGTTTAGTTGGTGTTCAGAATATTTAAAAATGAAGACTGAAACTGAGCAAGTACAAGGTATTAGCAAGTTTCAGAGTTTAAAATATTAAAACAACAAATGGCAGACTTTACCAGAAAGTGAAAACATTTACAAAATAGCCCACACATTCTGCAAGAAATTTAAACCAAAAGAAAGCAGAAAACCCACATCAATACACATACAAACAGGTCTATGTGGATTTGTTTGTTTCAGTGGTCAAACTCCTTGAAAGAGATTTTTCTTTCAGCAGCAGGGTGTCTGAATTAGAGAGTGGCAGTATCTGATCTTTTTTATGTACCTATCCATAAACAGAGCTTTGTTATAGCCACCATCAATCCTGTCCAATGCCTCCTCTACAGTTTACTATGTGTATTTATTACACCTAAAATTCATTATAATAAATTGAAACTATCCAGCACGTCCCTGGAAGTATTCCCTACAGAATGCTATATATTCCAAAGCTCTGCCTTGACTTCCCAGCTCCCTTTCAGGATAAACATGGACTACACTTAGCGAGTTCCATGTTCAGAAAAACCATTTATAAGAAATGTCATCTGTCAGTTTGCCTTCAGCAGCCAACACCTCACATCCTCCAAGCTAAATTATGTTCAGTCACGTTAGACAAAAGAACATATCTAACTCAAATACTTACACTTAACGGATAATTGAGAACTGATCCACTAAATGAGCACCTCTAATTACACATCCTAAGCGGGGGAGGGGGAGTTTCTTATCTCTAGAGCTCTAATTTCCACATGCCACACATGTCTTTTGTCAATTGAAGCGATGAATACACATCATTATAAAATTCTCTTTGCAAATTACCATAGTTAAGGCTGAAAATCTAGTAATAAGAGGGTGTTTTTTTGACAGAAACAGCACTATTCTCCCATTCTAAAGGCTGTAGAACAACATCCAAAATTTACAAATGTTGGGAGAACTAAGAAATCTTAAAATAGGGATAATATTCACTGCATACAGATGTTTTGGAAGAGTAACCCTGAGTTGATACAAGAAATGATGCTGAGAAGACCAAAAGAGGCAGTAGGGGCTTCCTTAGTTTTTGCTGCTTATTTTTTTCTCTTCTGGCAACTAAATAAATGTCCCCCACATTTAAAGAATGTTGAATTTGAAATACAGAAGTTTTATTTTGCATCCGTGTGCCATCACATTTGTAAATTACTTGCTGTCTGCATTCTTCCTCAGATATTTTGAAAAGTCACATCACGTTGACTGGCAGAGAGCTGAGACCACACATATCAAAAAAGCGCAAACCAGAACACACTGAACACAAAACTGAATTTGAACAATACCAGTAAATTTTTTGTTTTTCCCCTCTAAAGGAGAGAAAAGTTTTTCCTGATGATGGGTGCCTGATGATCATCCAAAATCCTGCTCTTAACCCAAAAGGAGGCAAGTCATTGTATCTCCTTTCCTCTGGCATTATCTGACTTCCAGAACTAATCCTCTTATTCTGCACACAATCACATTTTTAATCTAAAACCACCTTATTTAGCTCCCCAAGATTTTGCTTCTTGTGTATTTTCCTGGGGAAGATGCTTTCCTTCATTGAAATAATGCTTCACTGAATTGTAAGCTCTATGCAGCTGTCACTCTTTGCCAAACATCCAGAAACATAAATGAACTCTGACAAGTCATTTATCTGGTAATTCAGTGTCAAAGTGTAATAATATCACTGGGCTTTGTGCATTAGCAGTGTTAAAGCAGAGTCGAAGTTAAAATGCAAATTGAAAGCACCTTTTGTGTATTAGAATAAAAAGTACTACATTTGATGCCCACCCTGTTAATCCTTTAGATTCTCAATTAGGTAAGAATAAAAATTTGTGGATAAACCCAAACGTTACACTCATTAAACCAGGAGTGAAATGCTTAATGAATGCAGTGACACCTGTAGTTACCATACTGGTTTTATGTCTTGAGGAAGGAATTTCTGCAGTTTGCCATCCTGACTCAAACCCCCGTGGGGCTCACATTCCCATCAGGAGAGCAGAGCCTGCCACAGAGGAAAGTACAGTGTGCAACAGAATAGAAATTCTGAGCAATCTACTGAATTTTCTAATTTTTCCTAAGTAAATGCCACCCTGCAAGAACTGAGTTTCCATCTTATTTTACCTCTTGCTGTTATAAACAAACACCAAAACATGGTAGTTTGGTTTTGGTTTGGCTTTTTTTTTATGTGGTTCATCTTCTTGTTTGTTTGGGGTTTTGTTTGATTTGTTGGTTGGGGATTCCTTCTCATGGATGTAAAGCCATGGGCAAAGATTTCCTTCTCTTCTCTCCCAAAGGGGTTATAAATTGGAATAAAACAGCTAAATCTTCATAATGTTCCTCTCTTGGCTGGTGTTACAAGCTGATCCACCTCAAGAAGACCAAGTGGAAACTTGTTTGATCACTCTGGTGTAATTTATGTAACTACAATTATACACTTTTTATAAACAAAATTTAGTTTATGGTACTACCCCGTATAATAGTATATAATTATAGTTATATAAATTATATGGTTGATAAAATATAGTTTTATAATGGTAGTACCATTTCAACACGGCCAGCCCACAGCATTCCCTGCCAGGCTGAGGAAATTTCTCCTGTGCAAAGCCTCTCTGTTGTTCTGTCCAGTCTCACCTGTGATGAATTCAGTCTCCCAGCTTTACAAGATCAGAGTTTAGGAAAATGTTGTTTGTTTCCGTGTGTTTAAGACAGGATCGAGACCATCAGAGAACATCCTGACTTGGAAGGGACCCTCAGGGGTCATCAAAGTCCAACTCCTGGGCCTGCACACACACCCAGGAGTCACACCCAGGAGTCACACCCTGTTGCCTGAATGTCCAAAGGCTTCTCTGCCAGGCTTGGTGCTGTGACCATTCCCTGGGGAGCTGTTCTGGTGCCCAGACACCCTCTGGGGGAAGAACCTTTGCCTGATACCCAACTTAAACCTCCCCAACACAATTTCAGACCTGTGAGGTCCTGTCATTGTCCCAGAGAGCAGAGATCAGTGTCTGCCCCTCCTCTGAGGAAGCTGTAACTGAGTGAGGTCTCCTCTCAGTCTCCTCCAGCTGAACAGAACAAGTGCCCCCAGCCACTCCTTGTGTGACTTCCTCACAATTCCTTCACCATCCTTTTCATCCCTCCTTTGGATGTTCTCTAACAGCTTTACATCCTCTTAATACCATGGCACTCCAAACCACACACACAGTACTAAAACTCAGACCCAGAAAAGGGCCAATACTGATTTTACTGATGCTAAACCAGACAGGCTAAATCTTACACAAAAAAAAGAAAAAAAGAAAACAAGGCAGTAATATGATGTATCTTTTTCTGTCATGTAGTTGTTACATTAAGCTCCAAGCTGAATGAGAGGCAATATAACAGAGCAACAATCTCACTTCAGGGAAGATGAGATAGAAAGGATTTAAAAAACCCCAAATCAACAACAAAAACATCCCAAGCTATAAGCTGTCAGTTTTATATGCTACAGGTAACTCCTCTAGTCTGCAGACAAAACAAAGACTCTTCTTGATGTGTCCTAACTGTTCCATTAAATATAATTTACTAAAATAATAAAGATTTATCTTTTTTTTTTTTTTTTTAACCAGAATCCTACACCAATATTTTGCTTGTAATCACATGAAGAACTTCTGCATGTTAAATCTGGCAATTGCTTCCATGGTCAAAAGCTGGTGGATGGATTATCTGGAGAAGATGAAGAGAGTCTTATAAAAAGAGAGCATGAAAACAAAATTATTTTAGAAGGGAGAGTTATCAGGAGAGGAAGTATGTGAAACAACATGTAGAGGATGTAAATCAAAGGAGTCTCTTTCTCTTCCAATCTTGACCACAAAAATGCCTTGTCTGCCCCCTGATGATACCCCAAAACTGATATAGCAAAAAGGACCAGTCAAAAATGAAAGGTAATGTCTTACTAGCAAATTCTTTCTGTATTTTATTTTTATCCCTTTCTACTTCAAACACACCTTCTATACATCATTACGCCCCATTTTTTGTGCCAGTCTGAAATGGAAACATTAAGTAGAATTTCCTTCCTCTCCTACTCACGTTTTAAACACAGCCCATTGATGACTTTGCTTTAGCTTGTTTTCACCATGCCAAATCAATATCAATCTGCAATTTCTTCAACTCAGCTAATTATTATCTATGCAGTATACTTAGTTCCAGACAGTTTAAAATCCCTGAGATTTTCCATGTCTCAAAAATGAAAAAAAAAGGGCTTATTACATCCACTTTTCAGGTTCCTTTACAAAGATTTGTGTTTAATAAACTCAGGCAGCTTTAAATCCCTTTTCCAATCCTCCTTCAAAAAAAGACTCTCAAGCCTTTCTTGCAAGAGTTGACTAATGGCTATAATCACCTGAGGCAAATTTCCCAGATCCTTTAAAAAAATAAATAAATAAAGCATAGCCTCTACATTTTCTGTTCTTGAGTTAAAAAAAAACAAACCCAAAACAACAACAACAAAAAAAAAACCACACCAAAAAACCAAAAAACACTAACAACAATAGAAAGTTTAAAGTACACCGAATGTACGACTACACATTTCATGACCCAGAACTGTCCACAAGCAAGAAAATCCTTCCCCACACAGGATTTTCACAGCAAAGCTTCCATGGAGACATTGATGACCCTGTGTCATGTAAAGATCTTTTGGCTGCATCACATTTGCCACTTCAGTTAGAAGAAGAGATGAGCTGTAAGTATGAAGAAAACATTGAATCAACAATTGTTCCAAACCATTCCTTGGAAAGCACCCATTTCCTGACGCTTTCTCCTGCCCTGGGCCATAAGTGGCCCCCAACAATTTGAGCCTTGGGAAAACCTTACCAGAAGCAAAGCATAGCCTGGAATATGGTGTTGATCAAGCTACTAGCACAAGTTTGGTTTAAAGTCACCTGGAATTGTGAACAGCCATGTAAAACTCACATTGAAAGTAGGCAAGGCTGCTGGTGGATTGAATCCAAAATGCCAGTATTTTCCAAACACTAAAAATAAGTTCTGGCAGTCACTCTCTTGGGACACCATAGTGTCTTGATTCTGCCTTTTGTTAGGCCAAGTATTTTCTAAACCCCTGGCATGATTTAGGTATCTACCAAATGTCTTTATTATATCAGAAGTCACATTGCACTGGGTGCAATTAAAAAAAAAAGGAAATAAGTTTGTGGTTAAGATATTTATTTTCATCCAAGAAGTGGAATTGAGAAAATGGTGTCCACATAAAACCAAAATTCACAGACTGCATATTTCTTTCCTTCTAAGCATGTATCTTTCCTCCCAAGAGGACAGGAACATGTAAAGTGTCTTTACTAACAACACTGATATTATAAAATTCCAGTGTATAAAGAACAAATAGGGTTGATAATCTTTCCATACTAAACAAGGCAGGCAAGCTCATGAAAGCTTCCTGGACAAATGGGTGACACAGCTTTGTGGGGATGGTTGTTTATTACACAAAAGACAAAGGAACATTAATAAATTCCCTCCTGAAACTTCCTCTCTGTCTCTGGGGATGACTCATTGAAATGTACATGATGACTTCCCAAAATGCCTTCGTCTAACTTTATGTATTCCACATTAGTATCCTCAAACATAAGTTTGCTCTGGAAATAAACTATTTCAAAGCTCCTGTGGGATCCCATATCCTATGAGATGTTGATTTTTTGAGTTTACTATAATTTAATATGATTTTACTCCTTCCTCCCAAGAGACAGCATTTTCCTGAAAGGTACTTTCCTCATAGTTTGAAAATACTGCACTCCAGAGGAATTAAAAAAAAAAATCTTTGAAATAATAGTTTTCCTTTTTTTTTTTTTTCCAAATTTCCCTTCTGAAACTTTGCACACATCCAGCAACTGAAGCACACACTGGAACACGTGTGACACAAAAACTGATACAGGTGATGTGCTGGCTTGCTCCAGAAACAATAACAAAGCACATTTATTTTTAACAGGGTCTATTAAGAGAATATGTATTGTTGAAAAAAACAAATTAGAATTGTATGGTCATAGTGGTTTGAGTTCAGAAAACAAGTTCTGCTGCAGCACTGTTGGTTAAATCAGGTTGTGCAGGTGGATGTCAGTAAATAGTGCTTTCAAATCCCAGCAGAATGGTTTTTCAAACTGAACATGCACGTTTCCTGCCCAAATGTTGAATGAGCCTTTTGATTGGAAATTTGTATTTCTGTTCTAAATGCAGGCCAGATAACTGTGTCACACGTACTTTAAATTACAGCAGCTCGCGGTCCTGAGGAACAAAAGAAATGTGTTCAAATAATTCACGGCAGCCACTGAAAAGGGGATGTGTTTGAAGGCAGAGAAACCTGCAGGGGCAGTGCCCTGTTAAAGCACTGTTTGGGGCTGGGGGTGGTTTTGCAGCACAAGGGAATGTGGTTTGGGGTCCAGCCTACAGGACACAGGCTGTGACAAGAAGGTGCAGGAAAAGTGAGGCACACCTCACTTTGTGAGATAGATTAAAAGATGAAGGGCATGAGGACCAAGATCAGCATGTTCAGGGGGTCAAAAAGACAAACTTTCAAGTTCTCCATACTGAGGCCTCTTCAAGCAACCCCTCACAAGCCCCAGGGCTACAAAAGATGCTTCCCAGGCAGGGAAGAAACAGTAAAAGATATCCCAGGCTGAACAAAACTGCCCAGGACAACTAAAATGTAAATAGAGGCAAATCTCTAAACATTAATCCATGAAGGTTTTATTCAATCAGTTTGTGTAATTAATGTAACTTCAAAATCAGGGAAAGGAGAAGAGAGTACTCTGATCCTCTCAGGGTGGTGACATGATCTAGCTCCACGCATGGTACATTTTGCATTAAAATCCACCTCAGAGCTCTAGCAGATATCCTGGGTGTCACTTTAGCCAACTAAACCAACTAACAAGTTGATTGCAGAGAACCAGACAATGAGACTCAGCATAGTCCACAAAACCTTAAAGAAACTACCTGACAAACTCCATAATTCTTGGAGCCATGCTGATGTTGATCTCTGAGGTAACTGCTTTAAATGAAACACCAAAACACCTTATTCACAATTTGCAACTCATGTTGGTACACAGCACAAGCCTCTCTCAAAGATTCAGTTGCAATTCCACAAGTAAATTTTGTGAGCTCTCTCTTTACTGATTAATGTCATAATTATTTAACAGGATTTAAACTACTGCTTCTTAATAGTTGTCATAAAAGTATGGGAAAAAGGATTAAAATTCCAAGTTTGAGTTAAAACAGGTATTTAATGATTTCATTTCTCCAGGGGGTCTATAATTTTAACAGATCTCCTGAACCACACTGGATCCTGATTGTAACTTTTTCCTTCCTCCTGTCATTACCAGCCATTTATCCCAGAAAAACATTTTTATACAAGCTTGGAGTTTTCATAAATTTAAAAAACAAACAAACAAAAAAACCCCCAAAGATGCCATACATTTTTTTCTGCCAACCACCCCCAAACTCTGTCAGCAGAATCATATGAATAATACAGTGAATTACTGAATTTCCTGACAATGTACATGAAATAACATGCAATAGAATTTCCCGAGACACCCCAATAAAGGTTCAGATTACTGCATTTTGTAAATTTTAGAACAGCAACAACAAAAAAGATTTCTGCTTTAAATATTAACTGTGACTGCAAGGTAACATATTAACACAAGGTATCAAAAAACACAGTACTGCACTAGACTAGAGCAATACATGCCTAGACAAACACTTGCAAGAAAGATGGAGTAAACTGTAGCTTGAATTCGACAAACCAGACTCTAATTTGATGAAAGAAAAGCCTCAGGTGATACATGTAATATTGAGTAACCTAAAAAAAAAAAAATTGCTGATGATTATCACCTTGAAGGGATGCACAGGACCCAGGACTGTAACATTTCTGCCGGTCAGATGCATCACACAGGAATTTAGGTTCTCCATTTCACTGCTGAGAAGCACGAAAAGGCCTTTAACCTCCTGTTTGCCACTAGACTGCTGAAAACCCCTGCACTCTGCACCGCTATTGGTGACAGGCCCAAAGAGAAAGCAGATGCAGAAGGCAGATAAATAAAGGGCTTCTCTGGGTACTGTTCAGTGGAACTGCCTACCTACCTGCATCAAAGAGAAACAGAGAGATTAAAGACAAAACCCAAGCAGGCAGCCAGAAAAAGGACTGAGAAAAGTCTTTCTACCTCCTCCCCTCCTCCCATGACTTCCCTGAGGGAGAGCTTTGAACAAAAGTACTGAGGAGTAAAGAGTTTGGAGCTCCTGTTTGATGGTGGCAGTGTTCACAGGTGCTGTGAGAATTCTCTGCACATTCTCCACTGCTAAGGCTTTGCCCTTCTGAAGGATTTGCACTTCAGACATCCACGACAGAAAATGCCATGATGACAACATTATCTTCTGCAGGCAAACAATTATTTGTGCCTGTTATTTAAAAATGCAGGCAGGTATAATGCTACAAAAGCTCTTCACCGTTGGTCAAAGTAGAAAAGCCACTCCACAAAGCACAGCATTTTTAAGCTGTGGTCTTCAAAATGGCACCTCAGAGAATTTTGTATCCTTTTAACACACTTAATTTCTATTAAGAGTAATAGGAGCTAAGCAAGAGCCAAAGGATAGCATGATTGTAGATTTAACACAGATTTGCCACTATGGTTGCAGATATTACAGGAAACAACAGTCAGCTCCTAGATTTGTTCCAGATTATAAATCTTTTCTGTTAGTATGCATAAGGCATAGCGAAATGTGTCTGCTCAAACAGAAAAGAACAGGCCTAATCAGACAGAGACTGTTTCTCATAAAATGCAGGGGAGCCTTTGTTTGGATTTTGCCAGCTATCTCAGACTGGAGATTTTTCTAAAACAGGCAAGATATAAGAATATTATTAACAACACATGCAACTGTTATCACACTTTCTTTTCATTTATTTGAAATTAAATAATAGGCTTTGGTTTTATCCTCACAGTACTTCTAAAAATAGTAACTGTCAGGATAGGAAAACCAAATTTTATGTTTTAACTAGTCTTGTTACACAGAAAAAGAATGTGGCAATAGCCTCTCAAACACTAAAAGGGTCAGAGATCATGGATATGTTTCCAAATTCATTTTCAAAGCATCACAGTAATTCTGAAACCCTCAGTAACCCAATTCCAGTTTATTTCCCACATCCTTAATCCTTTTCTTTGGAGAATGGGTCTAAGTATGAGCAAAGGGAAGTGGGGCACAGCTTTGCTCCTGACAGGTCACACTGGTGTTGCTGTGCTCTCACTATTTCTGTGTTCATCTTGAGATAAGCATAGCCTATGGCTCTTGCTGCCTGAGACATTTTGGGAATTTTTGATCAGCAGTTCAGGTTATGCAAGATAAAGTTTTCCTCACAGGCAGGACATTCTTTACCCCTGAGAGGTCTATTACCTTGCCTGCACTCTGCCCGTTAGTTCTGCTGTGTTCTTTTGACATGGATTTATATCTTTACTCCTTAAAAGTATTTGGGTTTCATTTCCTTCAGTTGCTGTAGCTTCTTCCTCAGTCCTACCTATGGCTCTGTGGTCCTTCCAGATCTACTTAGGACATTTTTCATTTAATCAAGTGCCAAGAACTAAATTTCACATAATTTCTTTGAAAATAAATTAATTTTTATTTATGTGTAGCCTCTTTAGTAGCAATTGATTGCTAGATGCAGCAATTTTAATCATCTAAAGACTTCAGTCTAAGTCATCTCATATTGCACCATATGAATTAAGGTGATGGGCTCAATCTCTAAAAGCAAGTTAGTGCATAAATGCAGAAAAAAGTGGATTTTATTTTGAAGGAATTCTTTCTATCAGGGAAATCTTTTAAAAAGACAAACATAATATAGAGGTGGTGAACTGGGAACCAGTGTATACCCTTTCTCACAATACAGTTTCAGGGAATATTTTATGAATGTTAAAAAGTTAAACCAGAGACTTTGATTTTCTCCTTTGCTCCTACCTGATGTAACATGTGTCCAACAATCACTTGCTGATTATATTATAATTAATCCATTAAAAACTCCCAATAAACCACATTAAAAAATAGACAAAATTTCTTTAAATAGAAAAGCATTACAAACATCGGCCGTCAGAATGCCAGCAGAAAAAATGGAAGCTAAAGTTATTATCATGATGATTTTTTACTTGTGTCCTGTTATCTCAGGGAAGATACTTGCACTGAGCTTCAGCCTGCTAGGATCTGGAATGGCTGTGAAATATAACCAGGCTGTATAATTAAAGCAGCAATTAACTTTGCTTTTGAACAACTTGGGAATTAAATTTTGATCAAGAGGCACACAGCAAACCTGTGCTTCCAGTATCTTTTCTTCTCATTGAGGAGGTCATGCCATAGTAATCAAAATTTTTTGATAACCTGGTCCATTCTGTTTAGAAGTATCTACCTATCTGCTATAAACCCTACAACTCAAATCTGGGAATAAAATCTGGTGGATTTGGTGCCTCTGAACACAGCAGGAATAACCATACATGTTTTGAGGCGGATCAGTTTTGCAAAAAATCACAGTCACAAGAACCATTTGTGAGCAGATCATGTGCAGGGTCCACATTCCTTATTCATAACTCCTGACTGAACAGCATCAGTCAGCCAGTCACCAAGCAGACTCATCTGGAAATTTAACTGAGTGCTCAGAAGAACCCAGCCACATGCTCTGAGTGAAAGAAAAAACTAGTGTGAGGCTGATTCTCAAAGCAATGCCTGGATCTTTGCATTGAATAAATATGAACAAGAGAACAGCAAATGAAACATGCAATTCTCTAAGCAAATGAGGGGACAATGCCACAATGGCTTTACCAGGTGGGGAGTAACTCTGGATTCCCATTTCTACTGTCATTCAGTAAGAACTTGAAACATCAGACAATTAAACCAGGAGTTTGTAGTGAAATCTTGATTTTATTCCAAACTGAAATAAAATCTATGCATGGTAAGGATTAATTTGTGGCACAGCACTTACCTGACAATTTACAAAGGCAACTAAGCTACAGGAAAGCCTTTATGCCCTGTTATGAAGATTTTGCCCATTTCAACTAAACCTTAAAATGGCCTTATTTTACTATGCCACGTAATGTCTGGAAAGTATCTGGAAGTCAGAAATGATGGGCAGTAAAGAAGGCTCAGGGAAGGGAAAGACAATGGCTACCCACATCAGCATGTTGAACAACTTTCAGTAACAATCCTCATCACAGAGCTGGGCCCACAAGGCATCTAACAGAGATATTGAGCATGTGACATATACCCAAACTACTTTTGCTCCTTCTCCATCACCCTTCTATTTCACTGTCATTTTCAGACAGAGCCATGGAGTCCTTTTGCTCTCATGCTCCACTTTTTCAGACACTACCCATAAAAAAGTTTCTTTTCCATTTAATCCAAAAAGATGTCTTTCTTGGCCACCTTAAAACACATACTAATAAGATTAATGAACCTCAGAACAGCCTCCAGCCACTTGCAGGCTGTAAAACTTCCTCCCCAAGACACCTCCTTGGTGTGCAGCAGTGTGGCAGAGCTCAGTGGCCTGAGCCTCACCAGGAGGATAGTGTGCCAGGAACCAAAGTTAAGAGCTGATGGAGAAGAAAGCTTGCTCCACAGAATTCCTAAGAGTCTGAAAAGCCAAAGTGCAGCCGAAGGTTATCACAGAGGAGCAGTGTGCTGCAAGGACTAACAGCTATAAATAACACACAAAAGGAACTGTTTTACATTTGTTTGGTTTTGAGCACACATAAGAGAAATGGATTAGAGCTTTTTCTTGTGCAACACATCAGATTAATTCAACAACCTCTTTGCCAAAGAATGCTCTTATGGGACTACATGTTCCTCTCCTTCTAGGACTCTTGTTTCCTTTGTTCAAAATAAGACTATTTAACGAAAGTTTGACTTCTGAGATCACACCTTTTGCTTCTGACCCTTGCTAAGCCTCTAGATGTTCCCTGAATCTTTGTTCTCTCTCAAAATCAACCCAAACCTCTTTACTCCTTCTTGCTCCTCACTCCCTGTAGGGCTTCACTCAACAAGCCATTCCCTCTGAAGAACAACACAAAACAGCTTCTCTCCCCTTTACTTTTCTATGCCCTTTCCTTGTCATTTTTTTCAGCAGCTCTCTCCGCATGCTGTCCTTCAGAAAGAACAGGCAATCTCAAACCATCCCATGAATTTTAGCTCCACGACACCAACCATAACAATTTTGAGAGCAAACTTCCACAGCTTCCACAGGAAAGCAAACCATTGAAAAGCAGCCCACTCAAATTGCAACCTCGACTGGAGTGCAAAGAAATGGGGACCATTTCTGTGTCGTTTTTCAGAGGGAACAAGAGCAGCAGCCTGCTTCCTGACTGTGCAGGACCTGCACCAGCCATGACTCCAGCAAAGCATCAAAAACCTGGGACACTGAATCCTTGCAGTTTGCTCTCAACACAGCTCCATTCTCACACAAACCAGCTCCATGTGCTCCTGCCTACTCAAACAGTTTAAAACAAGCAATATGCAAACAATTTTCTTCTTCCTTGCATATTATTAGTTTAACATTTTAACAGTCTCTGACCTGCAACACCAGAAACTAATTCTGTTTCACTTCCCCAGTAACCCCTGCCTATCTTGTGGCAGATATGGACTAAAAATGGGACTAAAAATGTCCCATTTTTAGTACATATCTGGTGCTTTTATTATCCAAGTAATAAACCCCATCCATGGCAAAAACTTCCCAGATAAAAAGAATACGTATGAGTGAAATCTAATGGGAGTGGATGCAGAATCCTGGCAGCAGGATTTTTTTCCAGCTATTACAGGAAAGAATGGCAGCCATTTTTTTCCAGTAATAGCAAAAAATTTTACCTACACCACTGCCAGAAGGGAAAAACCCAGCAAAGTGTAGTCAGACTAACATGTTTTCTGTGGTACAGGAAATGATGGGTGCCATTGCTAGACCATGATTAAAATTATCACCAAAGTATCACTGTAAAATTGAGAACACACAGTGTGCATACTGTTGGCTAGAGCAACTACATCCAAATTTTATGCATAAGATATAATGTTAAGGTTGCTAGAAACTTCTGCTAAAAGCACTACCAGGCTAAGCTCAAAACCATGTGAGAAAGTACCCACAATTTGTCCTTGTTTTTGAGATAACAGCTCTTACATTTGCAAATGTTAAACTAGAATATGTTCCATCTCACAAACCAACAGCCTTATGACTGTTTGTCTTCTGTTAAGGGGGAGGGGAGGAAGAAAAAAAATTCCATATGCATATATATTTTATGTGGATATCTTGTTATCCCAGCTGTCTACGAGAGGAGTGGAAATCCTGAGATTTCAGCACATGTGGGTATCAGACATCCCTGATCAGAAATCTGCTGGGGTGACAGCAGTAGCCAAGGGGCCTGTGTGATCTGCCCATATGCTCCCTCTTTACACAACAGATTGATGCCAAAGCAAAGCAGTTCAAATGTTTTCAGTGCTCCTTCATCACGGCCAGCAATCTGCAAACAATCTAAAACTGCTTTATTTAGTCACACTCTACAAGTGCAGGTTATAGCTTGGAGCATAAGCTCCCCATTCAGACATGAAATACCTCCACAGAGCTGAAAATCTTCCTGAAAAGATGAAAATCCTGCTTTGAGGAAGTCTAGATGAAAATCTGTGACTGAACATTTCAACAACATTTCAGCATTAAGACAAAAAATCAGGCAGTAGGAAAGTTGTCTAGAAACCAAATAAAACTGCAGATTAGTTCTTACTTAGAGAAGATATTAATTAAATATTATATTTTTAATGATGGCAAGAAAGGATTGAATATGCTCTGGGGACCAAAACTAGATCCTGCTACCAGTAAAATCCAGTAGCATATGACATCCTAAGACTCCAGTTTTTGTTGTATATGCTGCAATCAAACACCAGGCACTAAGAAAAATTAAAAAAAAAATAAAATCAAAGCCCATTTCTGAGTATAAAACCCTGTACAGAAATGTATACAATACTTAACAGCAGTAAAATGAAAAAAAAAGGTGTAGCTGGAGAAGAAAAAGAGCTTAACAAAGACTTCAAACTTCACAGCCTGACCTAAATTTTCTTTGTCAGAGAACTACTAAAACGTTTCTCAGGCTAGGGAAAAATTCCTTAATTCAAGATACAGTCTCTTTGTATTCAGACCACTTCATCAAAAGTTTCATCACATCAAATACATCCCATTTGGTTCTTTACCTCTAAAAGGCTGGATCTCAAACTTGCTCATGTTTGTAAAATTATTTTTTTCTTCCACACTGCAGGCAGGTAAGTGAAGATAGCAAGACTGCATTGGAAATTGGAAAATCCTACAATCAAACAATCATCAATCAATTTATGGCTTTTACCCCTACACTTTGTCATTATTTCAGAAGTAGAATCCTAATATTCCAGTGTATGATAACATTATTTTGGTGTCAGAAGTGAGACTATAACATAGAAACATAAGGAAACTTTAAATCACTGAAATATCCCCAATATGAAAAATATTGCTGCCAGAAATAAATGTGGTGATAGAAAGAACAATCTAATCATAGTCAGTTATGAAGATTTTATATGCCCTTATGTCCTGTTTTGGCAATTTTCTGCTCAGGGTGGAAGCAACCACTGATCTTGATTCACTTTTGGTTTAAAAAAATAGTTTAAAAATACTGCATTTCTCATTTGTTGTTTCTGCAGTAACATTTTACTGTAACTAAATTTTGGGAATAACATTTTATATAACACAGTTGTTTTTCTGGTTTAAAAACGTATTTATTATTGATAATTGACAATTGCTTCAGACTTCTTGAGGGCTATATCACCTATTGGGCCCAAACAGACAAAAAAAGAAAAACCTTCCTAAATTGAAGAAGCTGAGTTCAAAGCAAGAAAACTTCCACAAAATACAGAAATTTTCAGTCCATGTTGAAGTGACCATTTCTGTGAGAAACACTGACTGAGAAGTCCATTTTAATATGATTTAAAATAAGCTGAGATGGCCTTACTTACATTTCCATGGATTACAGTAAAAACCAAAATTATTGAAAACTAACAAAGCTGCAGTGATTTTATTTGCCCCCCAAATACAGTGAAGAACTATGATTCAGAACATTTTTCCACAGCTGTTCTGGCAGCAACACTCATAAATCACAACCAGCAAATGTAACTGATTGCAGAGATGAATGTATCAACTTCTACAGGATTTTTTTCCATACAAGCCTTTCTGAAAACTTTTTACTCCAAGAGACACGCTGTAATTAAAAAATCAGCAATGAAATCCCAAACAATATAAAGAATTACAGTACCAATTAATTACAGTGCTTCCAAGCTGAAAAAAAGCAATTTGCTAATGAAAATTGCGATTGCTTAACACTAGCGTTAACATAAAAAAAAATTGTTGCAATAAATCACTCTTCATAAACATGGGCTTATATTGGAAGTCATCCTAATCCAAACGTGTTACACTCAGCAAATTAGCCAAGATGTTCACTCCTCCAGGATCCACTATCCATATTCAACAAAAAAAAAAGGTGACAAAAGCACAAATTGCCAAGGATGGGAGATGCCCTGCAACAAAGCCATACCTGAGAGGGGACAGCAGGTACCTAAGGGCTCCCTGTACTCCACTGGAGAGGAAAGGCCTGGGAACACTGGTTAAGCTCAGGAAAAAAGGATTACAGCAGAAACAGTCACACCACTGTTCTTGGAAAGCAGAAGGAACCACAGGTTTCCCAGAGGGGTTGTGAAGCCTCCCTTTCTAAAGATATTCAAGAACCATCTGGATGTACTCCTGAGTAGGGCCCTGACAGAAAGGTTCCAGTGGTTCTTTCCAACCTCACCCATTCTGTGATTCCATGATCTGTATCTGGGGATAAATGGATGAACAGCGAAAGTAAGCCTTGAAACAGCCAAAGAATCATTATCACATTTCACACATTAAATTAGCAACACAAAAAAGCATTTTATTTCTTAGCTACTCTGTATAAAGCAGACAACGGTGACACAATATAGGGATGTGCAGTGCCAGAAAATGCCAGACAAGTCACTGGAAGCATCAACATTTATACCTGATCATTTGTATCTTCTGGACACTGGCTAAAGATGATATCCTAACTGGTCTAATATCCCATGGAGCAAAAAACACAAATCAAATAAAACATTATAGACAACATGAAGAACTGCAAGGAAAAAGATAGACCAATCACATGATTTTGTTTAGTGGAAAATTATACAGCTACATTTTACAAAATCTCAGGGAAAAAGAAGAAATCACATGTCTAGATGCAAAATTCTGTGCAAAAAAAAAAAAAAAAAAATAGGTATAACCCCTTTTAACTGAAAGCCACCTTGAAAGAACTTCAGTTTCCCTCACACAGAAGAGTTTGTGGGTTTGGTTTCAGTGAAGGGTTGAGGCAGAATGTGTTCTGTGGAAAGAAATATACATTTAACATAAAACACAATTTAAACTATTCCCTCACACAGTAAAGGGTCCCCAGATGGACCACTTAAAAGGCTTCAGCTGCAGAACACTTCTGCAGTTCAATTCTGATCTTGACCCTCTATTAAAGTACAAGCATGCTTTGCTTTTATTACCTGCATTTAGCCCTTGTGCATTTATTTAATTTTCCAAGGCAAACTTAAACATTTCTGGAGCTCAAACTGTTTTTGTTCAGCCAGGCACATTTTGCATACATGTATTAATGGAGTATTTTTCTATTCAAAGTTTCAGAAATGGCTGAAATTCCTGCTGCTTCAGTTTTGTGAGGCTTTACCATATTAAAAAGTCAAAATCACTGTTGAGGAGTGTCACAGTGGTTTCAGTGGTTTCACACCAGCCATGGATTTTTCTGCATTAAAAAATTACTCTGGTTGCCTTGAATGTATATCAACTGTTATTCCCTCAAAAACACATGTTACAGATCCCTGAGACAGGATTCATGTTGCAGATTAGAACATATTGTTTGCAGTCCATAAACACTTTTTATTATAATTTCATCATAAGGTAATTCCATTCTATGGGGTAAATTAACATATTTTCCAGGGCTCATTAATCCTCATTTAATCACTCAGTGAACAAGAACCAAACCCATTAAAAGGAAAATCAAGACATGAACTCTTAATTTAAGCCACTATTTTACTAATTGCATTTATCTTTAGGAAATCCTTATATATAATACTAAAACTAGTTTCCCCTTCTTTATATTTAGTGTTCTAAAAGGCCTTGGGATATAAACCATCCTATAAAAGCCCTGCTCTCCTGATTCTTGACTGCCACCAGTACCAGTGGATTTGTAGGAAGCAAAATAGGATGGCTCAGTGTCCAGAAAATTTATTCTTTTATGAAACATCCACAGGGTATGTGAAAAAGGATCCTTTTATACATTCAAAATATCCAAGCTATAAACAGGGCTCCATTGTGTGAGTTTCCTGTGCTGATACAGACAAATCCCACTGAGAACTTCCAGGAGAATAAATGGACATGGGGCACAAGCAGAGTGATGCAGGGGGAGCACCAGGAAGGGACTCAGTGGTGGAGTGACCAAAGATGTCACAACCACTGACAAAATTTTCAGGCATCAAAAGAAAGGAGGTTTAAGAAGAGCAGAGATTGAGGGAGAGAAAGACAAGGAATGGGAAGATGAATTGAAAAGGGACCAGATGAATTGAAAAGCGACCTGAAGCCCAACACCTGAAGAGCTGAACTGCCTGACAAACCCTTTTCCTGATGAAGCGGTACATTCCTCACTCCTGCCTCTCCTTCAGGCACTGGGACAAATTTGCAACTATTTTGAAGTCAGCTGCCCCCAAAACGCAAATAAATATAATTCCCTGTGTAATTTAAAGAGAAAACAGAGAAATTTGAGGATACCAGTTTGCCAGAGGCTCACACACCATCTTTCACATGCTCTGCCCAACCTGCTTCTATCACAACTCCACTTTAAACCTTTTTCTAGGCTTAAAGATGAAATCTTACAAGAAACAATAAAGCAGTGAACAAGAAGTACATTGAAACTTGTACTGAGGTAATACAAAAGAAATGGCAAATATTCTGGGTCAGAGAACCAAATATTTCCAGCATTTCCCAAGGTAAATAAACTATTCCACTTGAGAGCTACGGGAGGCAAGCGCAGGCAACCCAAGATTTTAATTTATTTCAGTTGTAAACTCTTCCTTACATCTGGAAAACCCAGGATGAAAATCAAAGAGGTTCAATCAGATCCCTCTGATTTTTCCAGCTGTCCCACTCATTTCAAACATCAACTTAAAGGCCAGTGATGACAATACAGATGTTTAAAAAAAAAGTGTATAAAGAAACAAAGTGATTGCTGCAGAGGGCTGCTTATTCTGATAATTCTGCAACACCTCAAACACAACAAAGTTGCATGGGTAAGTGGCTAGTTTTATTGTACAATAAAAAGGAATCATTAACATTCATAAACTGGGGTTTTCAGCTATCAGCTAAAAAGCTGCATGTCAAGTATTTCTACAGCTGCTAATTATAAATTAAAAGAAAAAAAAAAATAAGGCAAAGCCACAGGCTGATTCTGGACAACTGAAAAGAAAGTAAAATAGTTTTTCACACACACTTAAAAATGTTTTAGTATTTAAGGTTTCTGTGTTATTAAGAGGCCAGTACACAATACAGAATGAGAGAATTAATTCTCTCCCTTCTAGCCAAAGGCAAATATAAATAACTAGAAAATAATAAATTAAATGAGGCCTAAAATGGGATCTATAATTAATGACATTTCTGCTGACCGTTTCACTGACAGTATTATTTTAGAAGCTACTTTCACAGAATGTCAGCCTCTAAGTTAAGACACATTAAATATGAAGTTAATTGCATGAGTATATAAATCCACCAGCATTTCTTACCCACTGAAAGGAAACACTGCCAGACAAAAAAATCCTGAAATGCCTTTATTATGTCAGTGCTGCTCTTTCCCATGCACATAAGAAACCAATTACAAGCACTGTTATACAAATCCAGCAGATTTTTAGTTTAGAGTTAGACCTCTTTCTAGCATTTTCAAGCAACATTTGTCTGCTATCTATGGAAATTAAAGATATCAAGGTGTTGACTGCCCTCAGCAAAAATGCTTTTCCCCACCCTGAGAAATGGGTTTAAAATGTAACACTGAATATAGCAGGCTACTAAATTCAAATCTTAAACATGAATCATTCAACACTTCCACTGAAAAAGTAATTGATAAGTTCTTTGGGGAAGAGATCAGCTCGTGGTTCAATGTTTATATAACTTTCAACACACTGAACTTCTGATCCATAGCACTCTAATTTAAACAATAACAATCCCTTTAAAATAGGGAAAAGTGTGTACTCAGCTTATTTATGATCTAAAAGAAAAATACAGAAAAATGTCCACCTGAGGCTAATGTAAAACATTCTCCTCTGGTCTTTGGACTTGACACAAGCTATAATTTTGTTATACTTGGGTTGAATATCATGTATCTCAAAGAGAAGATACAAAATAAGCAAGAGCAATGGCGGTGTGGTTCTATTTTTACCGCACTGGTTTACTCAATTCAGAACAAATCTATAAGGTAGTTGGATGACCTGATATTGCCTTTTGTTTTAATGAAGATCATTTTGGCCAAACAGTTCTGCTTCACATTGCTGTTAATGCATTTTCTGGACATGCTGAAAATACCATCAACATATGGTTTGACAAAGTTTGGATTTGTTTATATAGTTCTCAATTTGGTCAACTAAATATTCTTTTTTCAAAATGGGAATCTTATCCTTAGTACATCAAATATATCATCATGATAGATCAAGTATAGAAATCCTTGATGAGGACATGACAAATGTTTTCACAAATTTACATCAGCACTCCAAAGCAGCACCTTTCCATGCCACTCTGCAAAACAGGAATTCTGGCTGGGAAAGGGAGATGCTGCCTCTTTTTCTGGATTCAAAGCCTTGTTCTGTCAATAGCTTGGAGACTGGATACAGGAAATTATCTGCCAGGTTTGGATGGGTTTATTCTCTGCATATTGTTTTGCTGAATTAGCATTCAGACAACTCCTTTTCCTTTAGCAAAAGTGATCATCATAAATTTTTTTGGAGAAAAGGATCTTAAAACCAAAATATTTTAGCTACAGAGGCAATAAAATAATAATATAGATGAGGGCTTAGAGTGATCAAAATTAATCTTTGACCCGTAATGTGGTGTATTAATAGAGAAAAGGGCATTGCCATCATCCTAAAGAGCAAAGGCAAGGCAAGAGCTGTAGGACACAGCACTGGGACTCTCTGTGTGCCCTGCTGCTTAAATGTGACCACATCAGGAGTTTATCTGTTATTCACAACAGCTGCCTTTGAGAAAAACACTGAGGCTTTTAGGGCACCCTCATCTGTCCCTGCGCCACCCCATGTCTGTCCAGGAACACAAACATCCAACATCCAGCAGGAAGTGTGAGCTGGAGCAGGGAGAACAAAAGTCTGTGGATAATGTATTGGTGACTAACATGCCATCTCCTTGGAGCATAAAAGCCAAAATTAATACTTAATGCCATGAATTATGGATGCTGCTGAAAAGCTGTGCTGGAAGAGAGGCTGGGAAACCACTGTGGGGTTCCACGTTCAGGAGGCAGTGACAAAGCCTTGAAGGATGAGGTTTTCTGTCTACACTTAGCAACTTCTTTGGCCATTATATTAATCATTATTGTGCCTATTTATTTTCAAATAAATAATTTCTCAGAGAAGCTGAATCACTAAGAAACCTTCAGATTTGGCAGAAAACAAACCTAAAACCACAAAATTGTTCTATTTCAAGGGACAAAGCATCCTGAATAAAAATAAATGTTCAGCATTCCTATGCTTCACTGACAATAATAAATACACGATTATTCCCTTTTTTTTAGTTCACCTTCAGTATCTATTTTCATGTCACTTTTTTTTTGCCAGCTGTTCAGATCCCCCTTTTGTAATTCTGTGCTGCTCAACAATGCTAGAGCTAGAAATGGATAATTTTGCCAGATTTCTTTGAAGGGTTCCAGAAAACAAAACAGAATCAAAATATCAACTTGGGTTTCTGGCAGATATGCTGAAGGCAGAGTTCTGAATTGCTGCTGCTTAGATCTCTGACTTCAAGATTAATGCAGCTCAAACTAGAACAAACCTTGAAAGAGAGGAAACCTGCAGATAAGAAACATTGCTTTTGGGACTGTGCTATTGTTAAGCTGATGGTGCCTTTATAAACTGCCCTGTGAGTTTATAAAACTGAAAAATAAGCTAAAAATACATGAAGGAGATAGAAAAAGCTCCATTCTTCAGTTTTTGATGATCAAGCTCTCACTAATCCTTGAAGAATGAAACACTCTTGTTATTTCAAGAACATCAGTATAATTCTTCCTCTAAAATATTAGGCAAAACTGTTATTATTTTGGCTATTTTGAATTTTACCTTACTCTACCAATTTTTCTTTGATTAAAAAGCAAATTCACCATTTACAAAAAGCAAAAAAAATACCAACATAATCCTCACATCTGAAAAGTCAATTATACCAAGTTGTTTTGACTTTCTTTTCTTCAATTCAGCAAAAAATCAATCAGAACGGAGTTTTTTTTCTTGTTGTCCAAATTTCAGAGCCTTTGGAGTCTGAATTAATCAAGTTTAAACCTTTATATCTTTCCTAAACATACACTCACAGGTTGGATATGGACTTCCAAAGTACAAGACACTTCAAAAAGCTGAATCTGTCTGTCTGTGTGGTAGATGTCAGAGGTGTGATCATGCTGAATAAACTGGGCAGCAAAAGGAGGATGAAATCCAAAATTAAAAAAAAAAAAAAAAAAAAAAAAAAAAAAAAAAAAGTAAATGCTCTTCAGAAAAAGTAATAATCCTAATTTCACATAGAAAGTAATGGGCTGTACTGGACCATGCAGGTGGTAGAACTTGTATATTTATGATACACTATTATATCCACAAAATATCATCTCAGTGCCCAGCAGTGGCCAAAAAACACATGTGGGAAATAACTAGAAATGAAGCAGAGACCCAAACAATTATTATCAGGTCAGGTGAATACCAAACTGAATTCAAGAGAGCCTGCACAAATACCTTTTGGAATTAAATAAACATATATGTGCTAATTCCAAGTACTTGTTGCTACAAACCAGGCTCAAAAATACTAAAGTCTCAGCTGTTATTTGCTAAAATAGATTGAAAGTTTACTATGAGCAAAAAATATTTGAACATTTTGAAGACAAAATGGTTCCAAACAGGTATATTTTCCCCACATCCCTTGCACAAAGGACACCACCATGCTTAGACCCACCTGTACTGTACAAAAATGCTACAGAACTTCTTAAAAAGTTGGTAAGTTAATCCTTCAACAACCTAACAAAGCTGATGAAGTTTTCCACTACTTTGTCTCATACTACTGCTGAAAATGAAAAAATACACAGAGAGCCAGAAATGAACCTGAATTTCATATCCTAGCTTAAATCTTCAGTTCATTGGTTAAAGCATAGGAAAGAGAAAAGGCACAAAAAGGATGAAGGCACCTCTTATACTGAGAAATACTGCGTGACTTTACTGATCAGTACCAGCACCATAAATGCAGACATGGCATAAGAAAATCGAGTCAAAGAGCAACTGGTAAAACTCACAAAGTGAATTCCATCCAATGAACAATCCACTTGCATACTCATTATGTCAGCCTGAAGGTGCTTTCCCTTAGATCTCCAGTGCCACACTGCACACACTGCCAGGCTCAGATATCACACCACAGCTACACAGCACACCCCCAGATATGCACACAAACACTTTCCTTCTAAAAAATTCAGCTGCCAACACTGCTGTCTGTCTCACGCTGGGGGGTGCATGAAAACAAAAGAATGCAGCTCTTCAGAAATTCCTGCCAACAGCACTCCTTCTGCTCTGCGCCTGTAACTTCTATTAGGGAGAGATGAAAACTACAAACTCTGCGTGACTCCACTGGTTCAACAGCTGCTGTGGCATTCTTTTCAAGCTCTCAAAAGTAATTATTTAATTTTAAAAGCAGAATGCTACTGCTTATGATGAGAAAAACTGTTATTACTTAACTAAAAGTGAGCATAGCCAGTTCCTTGGAAATTTAAATTAAGAAATTACTTCACTGTTGGCAAAGGACTTTGGCTATTTATATCGATTGAAACTCTCTGCCTAGAAACTCTGAATTGGAAATAAGTTAAAAAGGAAAAAAAAAAAAAAAAAAAAGGGAAATAAAAATGCACTGACAAAATCAAAACAATGGACACCACCGAAACAGATAAAATTACTTAAAAATAAATGAGCTTCATTGTTTTCCACCAAAATTCAGCATTCTGAAATAATATTGTTCCTATTCTGAAAGTACAAAAACCAAGCCATAATGATTTCTTTTCACTGCAACATAAAGAACGTGATACCTCTATAATTGTCACAATCTAATTTTTTTGTTCTGTTTTAGATTGCATATTGGAAGGCAACTTCCAAAGTGAAAGACTAGTGCTACTTATATTTGAAACTTGTTAAAATATTGTTTCAAAACCAATGAGGCTGAAAAAGATTTCTAAAAGCAGAATCTCTCACCAGAGTCCCAACTCAGTACTTAGATATTTTGCAAGAGAAAGCCACAACAGATTTAGGTTATAAACAGAATTTTTCTATTGCTCTTACCTTGACCACTCTTCATAATAGCTGCCACTTCTGTGCTAAAAATGGGCTGTACACATCTCCCACCACCTTTAGGATAATTCCTCTCCATGCATTTCTCCATCTGTCCTAAACAATTGACAGTCTCTCTACCTTCTTTCAACCACATCAATTACATGTGTGCTCAAAGCACTTTCTGTATGGCACAAAATTAATGTTTCACAGACACAGCATTTGAGAACAAATAATTCTGCTTTAGTGACAAAGTATTTAATCTGGGGTTGAGGAAAAAGCACATCAACAGCTTGGGTAAGGGAAACTTGTACTGATCAGAGATCTTGTAAAATTCACCTCACTGGTGGTTTGATAGGAAATTTCTGTGCAACAATTTGACACATTTAAATTATTACAGGTTCAGGCAGAACACCTCATTTCTTTCTCCCTGTAGCCCGTAAGTAAATGCTTTCAAATTTCATCTGCCTCTTCAGTTCACTGATCCTGCACCATCTTATCCTAATTTAGAACAGCAAATAACTATGAGCATAAGACCTGGGAGCCCAAACCCTGATACACTGATGCTTTATTAGACTGAACTAAACTTAAGTGTGCATGGAAAGGGAATTTGTGAATCAGAGCTTTAGAGAGAAAGTTCAGGCAGCTCTTGGGTAACTCTGACATCAAGCTGAACACAACCCTTGTGAATACCAAGTTTTTGAGGGTTTTTTAGCACAATTTTCAGAGCTGTCTCTGTTCTCTGGCCATTGTTAGACCTTCTTCAAGCAGGGACCACAAATCTAATCACTCACTGCTCAGACACCACTTTTCTATGTCCAGTTGAGTCCCCAGAGAGGAAAAGGGAAGAGGCAAGGCCATAGAACAGGTATAAATCAGTCAAAGGTATTAAGTGAAGAATTTCCTTGAAGTTTTTCAACAAGATATCACAAAGACATAGTCAAAACACTTCGCCATATCCCCTATGCCCTCCTTCACGGCCTATGCACTCCTTTACTGTTTAGGTTCCATCAAAATAGGCATTCACCAAAGATTAAATACCTGCATCCAGAAGAATTTAATCCAGAAGAAATGGCTCACTGTTTATCAGAACTGCCTTGAGTGCTGGGCAAAAATTTTTAATGAATAACAGATGGAAACATTCAAGTATCAAAAAAGCCCAAAATTATTTAATAGCAACATAGTCACTCATGAGGATCTACTTTTGTTACTGTGGCAACATTTTAAAACTATAAAATATTGACAATTTCTACATAAAGGAAAAATAGAGGTGCACATCTGATTGTCTGGAACACACACACTTTGAGGACTTTTAAAACATTCTAGTCCTAAATCTACCATGAAAATTTCTTTGATGACATAGACATGCATGAGAAATGAGAGCTGGTAGAAGATTGTCCTACTGCTACAAGGCAGGAGCTGTGATGCAAGCTTCCATTTTTAAAGTTTCCCTTAAACCCTCACTTCCAAAGGTGTGTTGGAAAGGTTGTGCATTTACCAGTGGCTTCCAAAAAGCAAAACATCCTTCTCCAAAGGCTCCCATGAAAGGCACAGGCACACTTCCAGGGGACATTGGAAATTTCTTGTACATCCACTGAAATATTTTGCACATCCAAGGTCGAGTTTATGGAAAATGAGCATCTTAAACTTTAAGATGAAGATCTGTTAGCATTGAGAAATATTTTTCTCCACATATTCATTTAGTGGCCCCTGTGCCAGCCAGAGAGGAATGCCCCAGGGAAATACACAAAGCACTGCTCTTGGAAGTGCCACAGCCATTTCTGCCAGCCCAGGGAGGGCTATTTTTACATTTAAGTCAGATTTCAATGTCTTATTCTCTGTAGTATGACTGCTCAATACATTTCCATTTATTATTTAATTTGGGATGTATTTGCAACAAAGAACTGCTATGATCTGAATAATGTCTTGTACATTACTCTCATATGGAACAGTTTTTCTTGTAATCTTATTTCATTCTTTCCAACTTGTAAATTGAAAAAGAAAAGCTGTCAAGGTAGATCATACTTGGCATGTCACTTTCCAAATATAATTTACATTTTTCTTTTTACATACATCTTTAATAGTCAATTTCCTTTTTTCTATACATATTTTAGTGTGAAAATGTTTGCCATCAATATTAAAATATGAATTATCTGCATAGCCATGTACATAGCTTACAGAATTACCTCAAGTCCCATCTATTACTCTTATATTTAATAGCCAATATCCCGTATATTGAAATATAATCCCAAATATATCCCTTATATTTTAATATTAAGTTGCTTCCTTATCTGTACACAGATAGAAAGAAAGAAATCTTTCTCAGTGCCTTCACATATATATATATCCTCCTAGAGCAGAAATTAAAAGAAATCTTAGTAAATTTTGGGATGTTTAAGTATTGATAAACTAAAATTGAAACCCACAGTCTAAAACATAAATAGTTAAATTTAGCTGCATTCCAAAATTAAATATCTTATAAGGTATTTTAGAAATTCCCTTTAATGCTAAAAAAGCCACACTTGGAAGTGGTGAGCAAATACTTGTAAATCACTCCATGCACATTTACAAGTTCTCAGCTTGGCACTGCAGCAGAAAACCCATACAAAAGGTTGTGTGTTCATCCAAGCTGTTGGTTGTGATTCCATATTCTCATGGCTGAATTGGACATGACACAGAACTAACACAGGTGAAAAAATTCAACATGGTCTTCATGACCAAGCTGTGAGACATTCCATTAATGAATTAACAAATTATGTCTGTTTGTCCTTAGTATCCTACCAGGCCATACAGCAAAGAGTGTAACAAATCAGAATACAAAAGCAATGAAATTACACTAAATTTTACATGCTAGGGATTAATGAAACTTCATTTGTGTCTTCTCCCATGCAGCCCAAGGTAAGAGTCATCACCTATGGCCTGGTTTGTAGACATGTGCTACTCCCAGCAATAATTGTTCATGCAGAGGCCCAGATCTAAAAAGAAATTTAAAAGACAGAGCACTACTTCACTGTCTGACATTTTAAGTTGAAAGCGCTGTGCAGGTGGGTTCTACCTAATTCACAGATAAAGCCAGCACCTAAAATGAGAGAGGTCACTACACCTGGCAGGTGGCTGCCTCAGCCAACTTGAAGCCAAATGCTAAAAGAGTCTCTGTATACAAATATTACACCTTAAATTACCAAGATTTGAAGAACACCTTCCATTTAAGACATCTGAATTGGAGCTTGCACTAAAGATGAACAACACATCCTTTAAAAAAATCACTCAATGAGATGGTGCTGGTTGCATTTTCAAGCTGAGGTACTGACAGTGCTGCTGCTGCTTCTATCCTTGTTTGTTTTTGTTCAGCAGCTCACTGGTTAGATCAGGCAGTTTTATCCCTTTCAAATCCCAAAGCAAACACAGCCCACTGACTACAACTATTGCTTCATTCCACCCCTCAGATCAAAATTATGAAGCTTTCTGGGATTCAGGCTTATGACCACTCCAGCTCCTTGCATGATCTAGTGGATTATTTAAAAATGCATGGTGTCTCAAGAAGAGACACAGTGAGCATTTCCAACTTATTACACAGGGTGATTAATTGCTCCCTACCAAAGGCCAGAGGTGGATTTCAATGTTTGGGTCAGAGGAAAGAAGAGCATCTTGAGCATTCCTCATCTGGGAAGAAACCTGGAACACCAGACTGCAAAAAAAAAAAAAAAAAAAAAAAAGCAAAATGCACCCATGCTGCTCCTTCAGACAGACAAGAATTGCTCTCATTGCTACAACCACCCTTCCCTGTTCAGGTTCCATGGGCTCACAACAAATCCCAAAGTTTCAGTACTCAGGGAGCCTACAGTTCAAATGCTGAGCGACCCCTCACTGTGATGCCTGCAAGGTTGTGAAAGAGTTTGTGAGGATTTCATACCTGGAAAAACCTGCCTGCATCTTCACTGTTTTGGAGTTTTTGGAACATGGCAAGAGAATACAGGGCAGAGTCACTTGAGGTAATTGATTCCAACCTCAAAAATACAAAATTACACATAACAGATGCTAAGACCAATAAACTCAGCATGAATAATCACTGCTATCTGCAAGATTAAACATTTTCCCCCAAATTTTGCAGGAAAGTTGACATCAATGAAATAGACCAAACCCCTCCATGTGAGCAAAAAGGAGCCCTGGGAGAGAACAGGATGAAACCAAAAGTGCAAGTGTTCATTGTGATAAAAGTGCTAAAACAATGAACTACTTTTCACATTGCTAAGTGATTCTCACTACATTTCATACTTTTGAGAAACTTCCACTGGTGAAATTTTCTCCCAGTACTTGCTTCAGGCAATTTTAGCTCAATACTTTGCCCATTTCAGGACATGGAAGGCATCTGGTCCCAGGTTTTCTGTGTGCTGGTTCATCCAGCGTATATTTAGCAGGTGCAGGAATTTGTCCAAGCAAAGAAGGAAGGGTCAAGAGTTTAAGGAGCCAATGCTTATGAAGTCACATCTCAGTAGTTTTCTGTGCACAAAGACAATTGTTAAGCATCAGTCTTGATAAAGATCTTAAGGGGAAGCTTTGAAAACCCACAAAAGAGTCAGAATCCTTAAAAGGAGACTTGCAATCTTAATTTTGTTCAAATGCTTTTGAAAGGCCTAGTTATCCACAAAACAATCTGAGTATCAATACATGATTTAAAGGTCCAAAGTAAAACAATACAGAAAACATTAAAAAGTACATTATATAGATACGCAAGACAAAACACACAAGATGCAACAAGGAGAGGAGGATGACATTGATCAAAAAAAAAAGTTAGGGAAGGTATATATTCTTCATCCTTCATGCCTTTTCAGTGTTTAAACACATGGCTGAAAATGATTTACTAGGTTGGAAAAGCTCCAGCTTCTCTGGTGGCATGGCACTCAAAACAGCAGGTGGTTTATGGTCCATTGAGCAGAATGAGGGGCAGTGCCCTCCTCCATTTCCCTGTATTCAGACTCTGCTTCCTGATTATGTGCACGTTCAGTCTTGGAGTAAAATTCCACACGCTCCATAAATCTTGAATTAGCTGTTGTACTGGAGGGGCTTTTTTATTACTGTTAGAAAGCTCCCAACAAAGCTGTCAACAATAGCAGGCCACCGAAATATTTCTTGTTATAAAAAAGGCAGGCGAAATCTAGAGGCATGACTGTCTGGTAATAATTTTGAGCTGTGGCTGTAAATTGCTCCATTCATTACACTGAGTTGAAAATTGCACTGACTAGATGAGACCTCAAGAAGACTCCCATAGAACTTGCAGAATAAAATGGCCCATGGGAGTCTCATCAGTGACTACCTAGTAACTTCCAGTGCAGGAATGAGGGAGTTATGTTTGCATATATATATATATTAAAAAAAAAAAAGAAAAAAGTATAAACTCAGGCATATATGTGCATATTTTATATTCTTAAACTGCAGGCTTTCACAAGAATTTTATTATAGCATAGATGGTTCTGCTGGCTGCATTCAGATGTCAGATTCACAGCTAACAACCTAAATTAATTCAACACAATTCATGCCCTGTCATTTTGTATTTATTAATTATCCCAGAACAGTAAGAAAGAGTCTACTGAAATGTGGGAGAGCAGTAATTTGTTTTATGAAATATGAATGGTCATTTCCTATGAAATTTGCTTGTAAGATTTTTCAATGAACTGCACACATGCACAGGTCCTCTTGATGCGCAACTGAGAACTGGCAAACCCAGGGCAAAAGATTCTGCAGCAGCAAACACTGGAAAGAAACCCAGACCTCAAGAAACAGCAGAAACCAAAGCATTTAATCCACAAAGAGAGCAATAAAGTAAAAAACAGTGTCATGTTTATGCAGAAATAGAAAAGTCTGTTTCCATTTGGAAAAAATCCAAAAAAGACAGTTAACTTCATCTGATAGCTTCAAGCAAAGGCAGAAAAAATTTCACTCCCTATTGGGTTTTGGGTGATTTACCAGTAGCACCTTCAAAAGCTGTACACTGTGTTATTAAAAAATAAAATCTTCACGGTTCATGTGCACTGTGCAAGGGTTCTGCTATAAAATAGCCTGCTATCCAAAAGGGAATGTCACTGGGAAAGCAGGCAAGAGGCAGTGCTACGATATTTAATTTAACTGGCTGTGAGCACGCACTGAAGAGTCATGGGGAAGCATCAAGAACCCCAAAAGAAGTCGGGGTTCAGAGAGTAGGCGCCAAATTCAGAGCCACAAAACCCCAATGAAGGAAATGAAGGGCACTGAGTTGCTCTGACAAGCAGAAATCAGAGCACACATTGTCAGTGTGCCAAATGGAAAGCAACAAACCTGGCATTCTTTATGTCCCAGTTTTACCTGTGACATCCCTGCAATCCTGAAAGCAGCACAGGAAGATACAAGGAGTGGTCAGAGAAGCTTTTGTCACCAGAAGCTGTTCAAGGGAAGTGCAGAAATTTGGGATTTTGAACTTGAAAGAAAATTCCAAAGGATGAGGGGCTGCAGAACACTGCATCTTTGTTCATTGTTCAAACATCCCAGCTTCTGGAGAGTTTGCATGTAAAACTTCCCTTTATATAATGTTTAAAGCAATGCAAGGAGTTAAATAATTTATTTATTTTAAGTCACAAAACACAAAAAGTAGGACAATGCTCTCCTTTGGTAGTCTTTCTCTTGACTTTATTTTTTTCCCAATGGCACAACTCACTCACAAAAGGTGGAACACAAATTCATTCTGCTGAAATTCCCATTGCCCCACATTCTGACTACAGAAAAAAAACATTTAAATTCAAATGTAAACAAAATTATTTACCAGCAAAAATGCATTACCCATCACCACATACTGAATACTAATCAGCCTAGGAAGCATCCTAGGGATTGTTTAAAAAGAGAAATCAAGACTTGAAACATTTTTTAAGAATTTCCTGTGCACGCCATAAATACAAAAATGTGATGAACAATAGTCAGGCACAAAAGATGACAGTCTGTCCCCTCAATTGCAGTAGTGACAGGTTATAAGGATCTGTGACTGTCTCAGCCCTCTGGTCAGCTGAGGCCCTGCCCTAAAAGACTTTGCATCTCAAAGGGCAAGAAAGTGCAGCTGCTGAAAAGGAGATGATTTTAACTTCATAGCTGTAACATTTCAGACTAAAAGGGTTCACTGGGATTTCATTATCCAGTCTGCTGAGTAGTTTCTCAAAGATCCAGTAAGTTTTTCACACTCCATTTTACAAATAATTATGAACCTCACAAAGGGAAGGCAATGATCCTCTTAGTTTTACTTGTGAGATACTTGCAAATCTCAAAGGAGATTTAAAACATGTTGTGACATCTTTAATAACAAATTTCTTTTGGTCACCTCAAAGCATGGCAACCTGAATACAGGAATCTATCAAAAATCCAGGTCCCTGTGAAGGGGAAGATTTTGACATGATCTATAATTAAGTTACTTTCCTTGGTGCACTGAGCCTGGATTCCCATTAAAAAAAAAATCTGGAACCCTTTAAACCATCACAGTTCAGAAGTTCCCTTCATAAATTCCAAGGCTTCAATGTGGTTGATCTGTACCACCACAGAAATCTGACCCTGCCATTTGCTTTCCATTGCTGGAAAGATCTTCAGGCAACTTTGCCCAGGTTTATAAAGCAAGCAGAAAGTGTTTCACAAGATGGTTTACCCATATAAGAAATTCAGTGCAAAGCTCTACCAAAATCATTAAAATGTTCAAATATACAGGACTATCAAATAGGCTTTGTCCTTTTTATAAAAAAGTCATCTTAAGGTGGTTGCTGTACATATATAAAACCCTAAAACACTTAAATTTCTACTCCATTGTCTGAGCACGCATTCTCTAAAATCAAGATCATCTCTCAAAATGAGAATCTCAGTGCTCCACATAGTCCACAGTAATGGATTAAAAAAGAACAACATTTAGGACTTAGTTTACTGCAGCCCACCTATCTCCAGTCGTGCACTGTTCACAGGCAAGTTTGGGCACTGCCTCCATTCCATTTCCTGAATTACAATTAGCTACATTATGTAACTAACATTTCTCATCACATGAATACAAGCTCCTCATTAGTGTTTCTGTATTTACTTTTCCTTTTTTAAACACTTCATATGCTTGCACAAAACTAAAAATTAGGATCAGGAGAGCCTGCCAACAGTTCAGTACAGAGGTAGAAGGGGAAATGCAGAGGTGGGCTGCTTGCACAGGAAATCATCTGCCACCTGTATGATCTCAAAGGAACAGACACAAATTCATATGTTTATTCCTGTGCTCAGCACAGGTATCATCACTGGCAGCAGAGAGGTAAAACTCTCTTTATAAAGAGTCATTTGAGCCACTCTTATCCAATTTGAGGCAAAGTGGAACTGCAAACACAATTAAAACCATGTAGGCAACAGCAGTAATGCCAGTTAATTTATGCAGTGTACAAAAGCCTGGAATTTTCTTAGAACAGGAAAGAGGCCATAGGAACTGTAGTCACATCATTTTATCCCACAAAAAAAGTTTTTGTTTTGGGGAGTGACACATGCCTGTTGTACATGCTGCTATTTTGCAAGTCTGGAAAATTAAAAAAGCAGAAATGATTTTTTCTTATTCTCTGCTACACTTTTAATATAAAAAGAATTTAAATAAAAGACTCACAACAAATGGAGTTTCCTTCCTCTGGAAATCACTGCTTCAAATTGAATCATTAAAAAGACTTTAACAGAAACCATTATCAGTCTCACTGGTGTAGAAATGTGCTTACCACTGGTTTTAGTTATGCAGATAAATGATGGGCACTGGCTCTGGAATTGAAAAGCTCATGACAAAATGGCCTTGGCTATAACAATACAAAGGATGGTTATAAAACTGTTGGAATAACCACGATTCCATCTAAATAAATGTGATGGATTGCTGCATTCCCCATGACAGTGTGGAAACAAGAAGGGTACACAGCACCAGGCAGCTGCTACATCCCCAAACTCTCAGGTGTCAGCAAATGCTTCTAACCCATCTTTGACATAAAACTGCTCAGTTTTGGATCCATACATTGTAATTAACCACAGCAGAGCTGTCACAGTTAAATAGTCCCCTTTCCCCCTTATCAGACAATGCAGATTCATTCAAATGAAAAGGATCCATGTTTAGTTTGTTGATATTTCAACAAGAAAATAAATCCCAAAGGCCTTCTATGCATTTGCTCATAAACATGCAACAGAGAGGGGGTTCCAACCCAGTGACACCAGCTCAAAGGTCAGTAATGTGCTTGCAGAAATTAAATTAAAGAAGGCATATTCTCTGCAAAATTACTCCTACAAATGCTGCCCCTACCACATCTCAAGAGTACATTTTTCCCAAAACACTTGCTTTTCATGAAAAACCTCTATGAATTGGCTCATACAAGAGACCCTACTGCCTAAGCCTGATGTTTTTGACATCTTTAACTGGAAATGCAGCATTTCTTCTGCCAGGGAAACCTCCTCATCTGCCTGGCAGTGATTTGCATATGGAAATAGGTGTTCTCTTTATTAAGCTCCTTGTTCTTACACACATGAATTCAAATTATTAACAAGTCTGAGATGCTAATAATGAAGTGACTCAAGATAAGGAAATATAACGCAGGAAAAATCATCTCCTGCAGGAATTTGAGGTTTTAAATGAATATTGCTATTCATCTGGGCAATGGAGTCAGAACCAACCACATTTTAATCATTACTCACCAGCCTCCTTGTTCTCCATTACAATTACTTATTAACCTAATAAGAAATGGTGGGAGCTTAGTAATATTTGAGAAGGAAACTGCCTAAAAATACCTAGAAGCAAAGTAACAAGTGCTTGCACACTTTCCTCTTGTATTATTCAATTTTCCATTGTGCCAAAAGCAGGTTGCAATATTTTTCCTTCTGTAAAGCTTACAGAATAAAATGTTGATATCTCTGAATATCCACCAACATTTCTTTTAATATTTTGGTATTCTACTGTAAAATAACAGAGCAGATTTATTTCAGAACTAAGGGACATTTTAGAGCTTCCTTCTTTGATATGATATCACTCTTCTCCTTTTTCCCCTTCTGTGCCAGAGGTGCAGGTGAGTGGGCAGGACCAGGACACTGCAGGGCATCCCCTGGATCCAGGGCAGACATCGGGTCGTGCCCGGCCCTGGCTCACAACCAAAAACTGAACACACTCCATAATATTTCCTGTTACCTCCACACTTGTTTCTCCCTTCTAAAACAGAAGGGAAAAAAGCCAACCCACCA
This sequence comes from Anomalospiza imberbis, assembly GCF_031753505.1. NCBI lineage: Eukaryota > Metazoa > Chordata > Aves > Passeriformes > Viduidae > Anomalospiza > Anomalospiza imberbis. The sequence continues at coordinate 33,785,737 of NC_089682.1, forward strand.
AGCTTAAACAAAAACTCCAAACATACACAAATAAACACCCTGATAAAGAGAAAGGATTTAAATAAATAGTCAACCAAAATAAGTGTTTCACAGACAGAGTCCTGTGAGGGCATTTCAAATACAAGTCAAGAGTTGAGAAGTCAATTGACTGAAAATTCTTAATTATGATATTTATCCCCTTTGAGAAACAACATACTAATTCTTCTAGGTAAGAAAGGCAGATGGAGGCACTCTCCAAGCTCAAGTTTTCTGCAGCTGTAACTCTGCATTCCAATTAGATCAATGGAGACTCTTAATCAAGATACAAAGTAGAAAATTTTAATTGCATATAGAAAACTCTAAAGAACATGTCTGTTTAATCTGCTATGTGGTACTTTAAGAACATGAACATGTGAGTTGATTTATCAGGTGCCAAGATATGAACTTAATGAGCCAAAGCAGTCTATACCACATGCACATGATGCTATTTTCTGCTGTCCCACACAAATGCTTTCAGCTATTTTATATCAAATGCACACAGAGCAACACTCTCCTGAAAGCCATATGCCAATTTGAAGTTCAAGACTGCAGCAACCCCTGTGTACTGGAACTAAAGTAACACAATGTGACACCCTGAAAGGTATTTTTACCAAGTGCTAACTTGCACACACCTGTATTCAGTTAACAGAATTTCAGTCATGAATATATTTGTGTCGTGGTTTGACATGGGAGTGAATGTTTTCAGGAAGTTAGGTCAAACCAATCAGTGGTCAAGTTTGGATATTGGCACCTAAAGTGACCACTGAAGGTATGGATACGCCTCTGAGAACACAGGGGGTTAAAAGCAAGAACTCCCAAGAGCTCGCTCTCTTTGGTTCCGGTCAAGGTGTTGTGCAGACCTCCCCTGCCCAGCCCATGCGCTGGGTGGGGGAGGGGAAGCCATGAGGCCTGGTTGAGGTGAGCTGAGGGGTAGAAGGACTGGAACCGAGCCAGCTCCTGTGGACGGAAGAGTGGAGAGAAGCGGAGATGTCTTTGTCGTCCCCCCTCCCCCAGAGGGAAGAGACAGAGAGTCCAGACGGCACCTGTAACTTTGCTGGCGCGGAGGAGAAGGAGAAGGGGGGGGGGGGAAGGTGCCCAGCCTTGGCCTTGGGAATCGGCTGCTGGGCAGAGATTTCAGCTGTCCGGGGAGTTGGAACTTTTAACCCTTTCCTGGGAAATTAAGGCTTTGTAAAATATTACTCCTCCTTGATTTGAAGTAGAAGAGAGACAGTCTGGGATCCGAGATGATGGAAGAGGAAATTTTTGAGTTGGAAGGAGATGATGGAGTGGCTTGTGGCTGGACTTTTCTTGTTAGCCACAGACTGAACCAAATTCTCCTGACAGAGGCTGCACTTAGGGGGGTGCGTTGGTGAACCAAGAGACCTGTTTCAGTGATTACCAACAGAGGAATGGAGAGAACAGAGGAGAGTTGAAGAGGGTGTGGAGAGGCCCTCTGTCTTCAGAGAAGATGAAGAGAAGAAGAAGATCTCTGTTCTTGGACCCTCGGCCCCAGGAGGAAATGGCGGGGACTGTAGACCCAAGATGAGAAACTGAACTGTTGTCTCTTTTTGTCCTCAGCAAAGCGTACTTAAAGGAGCCCTATGAGCAGTCTGTCCATGTACGGTGGTGAGAGCACTGTGACATGGAAAGGAGAGTGTCACACTGGCAGATTTTCTCCGGGCAGTTGCCATGTGTGACATGGAAACACAAGGGTGGCAATTGTGTTTCCTGGGGAGTCTGTGGCACAGGAGAGACTCCTGTCTCCCTTGATGGACTGAGTATTGATTATCTGAAGGGTGGCAACTTGATCAGGATCCTGGGTGGTGTCTCATCGTGGGTTTGTTTGGAAATTAGGTGGGAGGAGGAGGAGTGTTTTGGAAGGTTTTCATCCAGGATTTAGTGTTTGTGTGTTTATAGTAGTAGTAGTTTAATAAAGTTTTTTTCTTTGTTATTAAGTTTGGGCCTGCTCTGCTCTGTTCCTGATCACATCTCACAGCAATTATTTAGGAAGGTGCATTTTCATGGGGGCGCTGGCATTGCGCCAGTGTCAAACCATGACAATTTGTCACCCCCAGAGCAAAAATTTACTTCTAAAATCTGAATATCCTTAAACTTAACAGCACAAATGGTCCAACTGAAGAGGAAAACCTCAGTGCTGTTCTCAGGTCTGTGACATTGTTGTTAGCAGAAGCCTGAAATTCAAACTAGCAGGGTGAGCATTAGCAGCAAAATCTGACTACAGTTTCACCTCCATTTTACTTTGCAGATGTGCCAACTGACTCTAATGGCAAAACAGTAAGGCAAATGCTGGATATTTCCAACAAGACCCCCCCTCCTTGATTCCCAGCACCCCTTGAAGTGACTATGAGACAATTAATGAACATAAAATTGTAAAATACAAAATGCCACCTCATTCTCAGAATTAAAAACAACAACAAAAAATTACTGGAATGAGTAAAGAAGCAGAACTGAGAAAAATACATATAGCCCCTTGCATCTGTGATCAGTGAGTTAATAATCTAATCACAAACCAAGATACCATTGCAAAAATTGACAGCAGCCCTACTTAGCGACCAGATTTACAGAACAAATTCCAAGTCCAAATAAGTCTCTATGTTTTTTAAGCTTGGTGACTCCCTGGAAAATTACTTCACAATTCCTTTCATAAGTGCTGAACTGAATATTTGCAACATCAGTCATTATCATTTTGCAGTATGTTGCAGACAAAGTGTCATGTGTCATTTGTGTAATGTTAACAGGTGCTCATTGGTAAAAAGCAACAGGAAAAAAAAATAGGAAGGTAATTTGTCCAAGCTGAAGATAGTACTGTGTTATGAACAGTAATATCTACACAGATATCAATCTCTTGCCTCTCATGAGAGGTTGTTTTCATTTAAGAGTTAGAGTACCTGGTACTTGATGTCAATCTGTTGAACAGTTACAAATATAAGAATATAATTTTACCTTAGGGGAAAATACCTGCTAACAAATTGGCAAATGGAACAAGAAAAGAGGCTAAATATTCACACAGATCAGTCCAAAAGATGCTTTGAGAGAGCAAAATTTATGATAAAACAATACTAACAACAACAAAGCTGTTGTTTTCTATTAAATGAGACAACAATGTCACCATGGACAATCCACAGCAGTGATAACAGGACATACAGGAAATCCAGGCAGTAAATTAGTTATCTCAGATTTATGGGCTCCTAAAAGATTCTACTAGAAAATGCTGCTAGAAGACAGATATTACTACTTAACAGAGCTGGAATAAAATTAATAAGTGCAAACATGCCTTACTCAGCTTTTAGCATATATATACACATACATACATGTATGTGTGTGTACATGTATATTTACATATGTCCATTCTCTTAAAGAAATACATCTGAATTTTTGGAGTGGGTAAAAAAGAACAGAAAAAGCCCAAACCAAAACAAAAAAACACAAAACCAAAACCCATAAGAGGACAAGATCTCTTTCTTCTCTTAAACAACACTAACACGAGCTTGGCAGTCACAATCTGCAGAGAAGAACCCAGCAGATTTATAACCCATTCAAATCTGGCTTTTCAGACAAACACTGAAGTAAAATTAGTGTTTATTAAAACAAATGGACTATAAATACATTAATAAATGCTATCCTTAAGAAGAAATATCTGCAATTAATGTAATAGAACACGGGATGTTCACTAATTTACAGCCAGCAAACACATTTGATATCCACAACATACGGCAGCAATTTCTTGACAACTTTTGAACAGCATTTTTTCATCAGAATCTCTGCATGGGAGGACTTGTGCATCATCATTTACATTCTGCACCACTCAGGGAAAGTTGCCACCATATTTCCACAGCAGAAAAACTTCAGCATGATGAAAGAAATGGGTGGTTAACTCATATTTTTTCCATTTTGGCTCTGTTTTGCCAAGACAAAGAATGGATTGCAAAAGCACAGCAGGCAGATGAGTACTTTGTTAAAAGACTGCTTGCTCTACAATTATCAATATTGTAAAACATTTGGGTTATCTTTTAAGGGTTTTGATTTAAAATTGTCATCAGATTTCTTGTTTATGTTTGCTTTGCAAAAAAAACCCAAATATTGCATATAAATAAACGTTGGGTTGCCTATCTCACTTAGGCAGATGAGTTAAAAACCTCAAGCTGTAGATGCAACTAAAAAACAAAATCAAAACCAGACACCTATTTAAGGAGAACTCAAACAGCTCTGTCTGCTCTCCTCTCAAAAAAAAAAAAAAAAAAAAATCCCGACATAGTTGAAGAAAATACTATCATTATATTTATCTACAGTATTTTATTTTATTGAACTATACAAAGAAACTCATCATATCAGTTCAGTGAAATACTTTGTGGATGCCTCTTACTGCAACTGGAGGAAATACCAACATATTCAAGTGTTCAGATCCTATTGTCACCCAGAAATACTGTCCAAATATTTAAAACATTCAGCACACTTAAACACACCGAAGCACAGCTCTTGAAATTCAGCGACAGGAACTATTCCCAAATAAACACAAGTCCTCTGGTTCTCTAGAAAACTGAAAATTAGGAAGACTCAAAAACATCCTTACAAAGGAAAGGCATATTACTCTGTATTTTCGGTAAATGGATATGGCAGATCTGGATGTTTCTGCTGTGCTCAATACCAAAAATTTTTTTAGATCTGGCTGCAATAGGAAGTCCTTGCCTCGTTGGTATTGGTCTTCTTATTTTTCAAATTTCCAGCATTAAGGGTTTTTTAAAAAACTGGAATGTGGTATAAATATATAATATGATAAATAGATATATAAAGAATAAAACATAATATATATCCTGCCACATAAATCCAATGCACTTTAACACTCAGTTCTGCAAGCTCACAGGTGCTTGATGGCTACAAAGCCAACAGATTATTGACAGCAGTGAAAGACAAAGTAAAAAATTCACAAGTGTGCACTGGAACAAATGTTAAGAATACACCCACACTCCCCATTTTATTTCTTCAGGCATACTTCTTTAATCCTATGATCACATCCTTTATTCTTGGGGAATACATTCAGTCTGCCACTTGAATGTCAGGTAGCAGAAAAAATACAGGTAATTATAATTTTCATTATCACTCTTCAAGTGATTAACTTTTACTTAATGAAAGTATTTCTGAAAACCTCTTCCACACTCCCATTTCACTCACAACATGTGATCTGCTGGGACCACTAAGGGTTCAAATTATCCCTCTCTTATACAGGCATCCTTTAGGATTAACTCCACATTTTTAACTCTGTGTCTAATTTCAGCTAAAAATGAGGCATCTCCTTGCAGAAACATTCAGATGATTTGTTTTTATTCCAGCGTCATTCACCTAAGGAAAAACAGGGCTCTAAAACAAATTACTGAGAATGGAACAGAATGCACTTGAAGATCAATAGAATTGGTCTGTATTAGAGGAAAGCACCATCAGATAATATTCTAAAATTTCTTTGGGATCCCGGACACTGATAGGAACTCCAGACACTTCTGCCATTAATTTTGCTAAGCCCCAGGACAAACCAGCCTGAAGCAGGAGGGTAACAGGATATTTTCCCCTGACTTAATTTCTACCATCTCCCAATGGTTGCTCTGTGTAAATCTCCAAAGTTAAAATAAGTCATCTATGACACCCATTGCTTCTGAGATCACTTTATTTTGGTCTAGCTACCATTCTACCTTTCAGAAAAGAACCTTCAATGCAGCTGTCCAAATAACATGAACACCTGGTGCTCATATTCCATTATGCACAAAATTCCCACAGAGATGATTTAATATGGAAAAAATAGTTAATAAAAAGTCTCCAGTCCAGATTAAGTCAAATTAATACTCCAATAACCAACACTATCTCAATGAAGTTACAATAGAACAACAATTTTAAGTTCAAATCAATTAATAGTATTCACTTGACAAATGCTTGTGTAGGGATGGAAAAATACACGAGTGTGTTCTGCTGGGCCCTAAGCAGTATTTCACAATGAAATTAAACCATGCATTGGCATGGTATGGCAGATTGATTCTTTCAACTGATTCTGATCCTGGAATGCTGACATTTAATGTAATTTATACAAATAGGTTGCACAGAAAATATTCATTTGTAAAACCTGGGCTTAATGTGCTTTCAAAGAAGCAGTACAAAGAAACAAAGGTGAAATTAGCGCTTTTATGTCTCCAAAGTCATGAAAATAATCCAACAAGATCCAATCTCTCTAGGCAGGAGACAACTCTTTGGGTATTTTTGACGGGTTTCTTTCTCAGCTACCAAGCAAGCAGGCATCCATCCTTGAGACCCTTCCACATCCTTCTAAGGGCAGCTCCAGCTCTCACTGGCACAGGAATAAAACTCCACTGCTGCTGTGAGCCAGCCTCTTCCTGCAGGGCAAGGCTTCCTCAGGAAGGCTCACTGGATGAGGATCTTTGGGATCAGACTCATGACAGCAGCACGGCTCGAGGACACTGCCCCAGCACACGCCACCCCACTAACTGCAGCTGTGAGATGCCTTCAGCACAAGGAAAAATGTGCTTGTCTTAGGAAACCTCTATACTGTTCAGTACTAGCTTTATTAATATAATAAAAGGAATTTTTTGTTATTCTCACTAAGTACAGAACTACATTTTCAAAAATTAATGCAAACTTTAAAAAAAAATCCATCTGTAACAAGCCAAGAAACCCTCAAACACAAAAAAACCCAAAGAAACAAACAAACAAACACAAACCAACAGCATCAAAACCACAGAATTCACACTTCTGCTTTGTATTTTCCACAAACTAGGTATGAGTGGCAAGGTGAGTTTTGCTCTTAATGTACAAAGTCTAAACATTATTTATTTATTTATGCATAAAAGTCTCATCTCCCGTCCTTTTAGGACATTGTATACCTCCCAGGAAATGTTACAGTGGACATTTTAGTTACTTATAGGAATACTGAATAACTTCTAAATCTTCCTGAGCTCTTGGCTCGGCTGATGTCTTGTTGCAATGACTTTCACATGTTATGTGCTGCATAAAGAGGTATCTGCAAAGTGCTTTGCTAGAAATTAATTTCAAGTGAACACTTCATACACCTTTTCCCCCAATAATTAACAATAGCTACTCTTATTAGGTATCTGCTTTCTCTTTGTGCTCAATTAAAACACCTCTGCTCTTAAGGATTTCTCTATTTTCCTATTCAGCCTCAATGTTATCTATAGTAAATAAACTAGAACTTTCAGATGTGTTAACCACCTTCTTAAATAAAGAACTACCTTTACAATGAAGAGTAAAGTTCCATTTGAGCAACTTAAAAAATTGTGTAAAGGGAAAAAAAATATTTTCTTTAAAGGAAATGAAAAAAAAAAACAAATCCCACTTATTATCAAATAAAATCAGTAAGTAGATAAGTTTGGAATTGTGGGGTTTGAAAATTCTCAGGCACTGTCTGATGTCAGCTAGAAGTATAAAACCACCTCCTGAACATACTTTTCTGAAAACTGTTCTAAATAAAAGTGGCTTATTTTTAATTCACTGACCCAAAGTCACAAAGCCCTTCAAGTATTTCTGTACAGACTAAACCACTGTTTCCCTGTAAAAGCAAAAGGCATCAACCTGAGTTTACTAAACAAATGATCTTATTCCTCTCGACCCTCAGTAGACTGCACTTCTGGACTGAGATGCAAATTTTTCAACACAAAAAACTAATTTGAGCTTATGATCCTTTTTCCTCTTCATGATTAATCCTCTGGTACAACAAGATTCAGTGCAACCCTTAGCTGGCTTGCCACTGCTTAAATAAATACGTTTAAATTCATTTAAAATCATAAAGCAATTTATAACAGTTTTCAAAGAGCTGTAAAATGACCTGGTCTCCACCACAGCCTCAGAATGACACAGGAAATGATATTCAGTGATACTGTAAATATCATGGGTGTTCAACAGAGGTGTCTGCACTGGTTTTTACTGCTGCTATCCAAGTATCTGATAAAGCACAGTGTATGGCACTGATTGAATGCTGTCTTCAGCTATACAAGTGAAAATTCAGTTGGGCATTTTTGTAGCTGGTAGCACTGTTCCAGAGTCAAAGATAGCTGATGTTATGATTTTCTTGTTTTTCACATTAACTGCACTAAAATACCAAAGTAAATTAAGAGTGTTTCTAATAGAGAGAAATAAAATTCAGGGTCTCTCATCATGACAGATGACAGGCTGCAACTCAAACCTTTTAAAAAGCTGGAATCAGAACTTTTATCCCACAATCACAATGAAACTTTTCATACTAAAGAGAAAACTGCTTTTTAAAGACAGATTTTCCTCTGTCAGGGTAAGCTCATGACTGTAACAAAACCCAGTGACACCTGAAGCTCCCTGAAAACATCAGCATTTTGTTTCAAACAGCATAAACCCCCTCATCTCAACTCTGTGTTCACAGAGCATCAACACACTAAAATCATGCAAAATCAAACTTTCTCCCCCTCCTCTTATGGGCCAAAGAAGGTGTGGTATCCAAAGTCCAGCAGTAATGATTCATGTCACATCACCTACTGCACTCCTGAATGCCGCCTGCTCCTGGAATTTAACCCCAGGTCTGACAGGAAAGCAGCAACTGCAGCAGTAAAGCTTCACCTCAACAGGAAAGGTGCCAAAGGAAGCTCCTCCAGAGCCTACAAGGAAGATTTCTCAAATTATTTCTGAATGAATTCTCTGATTAGGACCTGTGTTTGGAGCCCCATGGACTTGATTCTGTTCCCATTTCAACTCCAGGAAGCTTCTGCCACTCTTTGGGGGCAGAGGAAATGGCAAAGTGAAACTCTTCCAAGCTAACACAGCATTTACATGTAAGTATCAAATGATTGCATTTCATTTCACACATAGTCTGCTGATGCTGATTACTTTGAGGGTTTTAATGTGATTTGCTGTGATAACAGGTTTTTCATAACACCTGAGCAGTATTGAGAGCACCTAAATACCAGGTTTACATAAAAAATGAAGTTTAGCCTATTTACCCACTCCAGTGTCCGTGGTGAAATTGCATGCTGCTCCACAGTTCTCAAAGTCCATACCTACAGGGTGGTGTATCTATCTTAATTTTAATTGCTACCAGCCTTTTACTTTGATTACTTATCTCAAACTTACCCAAACCCAAGGTTATTCAGTTCCACTTTAAGTGATTGAGATAAAGAATAATTGCAATATAATTAGATACTTATAGTCTGTTAAATACTAATTGAAGGCCTTACTTGAAACTAAATGCTACTGATTTTTTTTCTAATGAAAAGGCAAACAAAAGTTTAAAAAAATGTTTTAGGCTTGTCAGGTTTTTTTAAGCAGCTACTTTATACATTTCTCTGGGATCTTCTTTCTAAAAAGACCTTTTTTAGTATTTTCTCACAAAAAATATTTACTCATTGAGAATTGCTGATTTAAATAACAGGTATCTTCAAGTTACAAAAATTGCCTCTAGGGAAAGTACTTGCCCTGAAGAACTTTATGAAAATTAGACAGTATTATAATAATGAACTGAAAGAAGAAAAAAGTGCAGTCAAGGTCTTCCAAGAAATAACTATACACTATGTAATTTTCTCAGTGGAGCCTAACTGCTTAACTTTCTTAACCAAGCAGATGCAAAGAAGCACACAAAGGACTTTAAACTGAAGGAAGGTAGATTTAGACTAGATATTACAAAGAAATTCTTCCTTGTGAGGGTAGGGAGGCCCTGGCACAAGTTGCCCAGAGAAGCTGTGACTGCCCCTGGATCCCTGGAAATGTCCAAGGCCAGGCTGGATGGGGCTTGGAGCAATCTGGGGTAGGTGGAAGGTGTCCCTGCCCATGGCAGGGGGTGGGACTGGATGCCCTTCCGACGAAGGGCATTCTATGATTCTGTGAAAGAAAGGCAAAATATATTTAGTTTATTAAAGAGTGAAGATGAATCACTCATGAAGTTACTCAAAATAATGAAGTTATGTACCAAGTGTACCTCTGGCAGCATTTGTCCTTTTCACAAGTCAAGAATAATATAAACCATGCCATTCTGTTTGGCTTTTATGTCTGTGTAACAATAAATCATAACATTATACCTAATCCATAAAATATTTTTGTTTCAATAACTCTACCCAGACAGGTATCAATGTATTTTTAAAAACACCTACAAAAATATTGTTATTTTTTTACAGGGAAAATGAGAATTGAAACAAATGCTATTCAACAGACTAAGGATACATTCATTGAGAATGAAATGATTCTGAGAATTAATCTAGCATATTATTCACTAATTTACTTAATCACATTTGAGTGAAAGGACACTCTAGATTTATTGGTTTATTGCAGTCCACAGCCCAACAACATATTTACACTCAGAAGTCCTTGTTATTTCTCTTGTCTATTTTGGAATTGAAAGCACTTATTCACATTAAGCCTGCAGAATGCAGATTGGTGCCAGAGCAGATCTCATCTGGGTCACAGTAATAAAGTCCATGGCTCTGCTACACAGTTAATTGCCTGCTGCATCTGGTATTTCTGATCTAAATCAAAAACAATTCCAGGACCAAGGTGCCTAACAACCAGTTGTACCCATTTCAGGAGCCTCAGCTTTTGATTTTGTGCACATTATCAAGGCAATACTCAGCAGAAGGCACCTAGATTTGGGGTTTGGATTTCAACTTCTTTCTGACCTGATATAAATCCATAAGCTTTTAAAAAAAAGGGTGCACACATCCATCAAATGGAGTGAGAATCTCGATGAATCAGGCATTGGTGGCTTGCTGGAGGCACCCAGCTGTGTGCCTGTCCCTGCCAGCAATGTGCAGTGGGGTGTCAGAATTCCCAAAATCACAGCTTAATCATCACATGGGGAAAGGACAGGAAATCTACACTGTGCTGGCACCAAGGGCCTTCTGCTAGCAAGGCAGCACTCAGGCTGCTCATGCCAAAGATGAGGATTATCAAACTTGGAGGCAAACAAAGAGGATTTTTTGCAGGAAGCACTGCTGGGCAATATTCAGTAACAGCTTCTGAGTCAGAAAAAACTCAAATATCTTAGGCTATCCAGGGGGGAGAGAAAGTGCAAAATAATGTGGTAGAGAACTTCAGAGGCTAGAAGGTTTTTACCAAAAATACCTCTCCACTCCTTTACAGATAGCTTTCAGCTCCAGACTGCAATTAAGTTCTAAAGCCTTATTCTATTTCCCCGCTCATAAAAGATGTAGGCATACCATTTGTCTAAAAGAAAAAAAACCCAAATTATTCTTTTTCCACATCAGTAGTCCTCAAGTATTAAAAAAAAATTCTGACTGCAAGGTAGTAAATTTTTTCCCAGATATGTCCAATATCAAATTAATAAGATTTCTATTAGCATATTTTTATATCATCTCTCCAACCACAGAAAGACAAGAGACAAAGCGTAATGGAGCACACATAATGCAAAATTCTTCACAGCACATTATTTACAAGTTTTTACAAGCAAAGAACAATGAATTTGGCTTTTGCCCTCTTTCTTCCCACAAAGCACTCCAGAAATGACCAAAACCAGAGACACCTGAAAATTGTACAGATCCAAATGGAGAGAGAAAACAAACAAACACGGCAAAACACACATCAAAAATCTTCCTATTCTTATATTCCCAGGACTGCAGTTGTTGGGTGGTGTCTTGCAGCACCACTTTAAAAGCAAGGCACTCACAAAAACCACGGTGTAGACTCCCCCATGCTCCTGACAGATGAACAATTACCCAACAGGATAATTTTGTTCCAGATCACTACATCTGCACACACACACAAGTCCAAGCTGACTGAAAAACTTCATCAGGAAATGCCAGGGTCAGTCACTGATTTTACTCAGTCCTTGTTCAATCAAGTTTCAACAGCCTCTCAAAAGTAAAGCTCAGGTCTTTAGGATCTGGTTCTGCCTGGTACCTAAATTTAAATCCTGAAGTCAGCAGGATTCACCACAGTCACCTAAAGAACCAGAAAAATTCTGCTTTATTCGTGTCTTGTCCCTGAACCTGGGGTTAGGGATCCCTGTAAAGAATTCAAAGGACACACTACTCTCCTTTGGTTTTTACACTCAACAGGAAACAAAACTATGAAATTTTATCTCAGCTTTAAGATGCCCTTTTTACTTCTTTCAGTGGGAAATTGGAGCAAAAATCCTGTACCCTTCTCTTCATTTTGGAACATAAAAACAAGAAGCTGCACAGATGGCCACAATCTGCAGAAAAACTGAGTCCCAAGCCAGGAAGTCAGACAAAAATGTGACAACAGTACAAATGCAGCCCCCTTTGCTCTGGAGGAGATCTGAACCTTCCTCAGAGTTTCAAAGGAGCTGGAAAAAAATCTCTATCATGGTTTGACACTGGCGCAATGCCAGCGCCCCCATGAAAATGCACCTTCCTAAATAATTGCTGTGAGATGTGATCAGGAACAGAGCAGAGCAGGCCCAAGCTTAATAACAAAGAAGAAAACTTTATTAAACTACTACTACTATAAAAACCAGACACTAAATCCTGGATGAAAACCTTTCAAAACACCCTTCCTCCTCCTCCCACCTAATTTCCAAACAAACCCACGATGAGACACCACCCAGGATCCTGATCAAGTTGCCACCCTTCAGATAATCAATACTCAGTCCATCAAGGGAGACAGGAGTCTCTCCTGTGCCACAGACTCCCCAGGAAACACAATTGCCACCCTTGTGTTTCCATGTCACACATGGCAACTGCCCGGAGAAAATCTGCCAGTGTGACACTCTCCTTTCCATGTCACAGTGCTCTCACCACCGTGCATGGACAGACTGCTCATAGGGCTCCTTTAAGGATGCTTTGCCGAGTACCAAAAGAAACAACAGTTCAGCATCTCACCTCAGGACTACAGTCCCCCCCATTTCCTCCTGGGGCCGAGGGTCCAAGAACAGAGATCTTCTTCTCTTCATCTTCTCTGAAGACAGAGGGCCTCTCCACACCCTCTTCAACTCTCCTCTGTTCTCTCCATTCCTCTGTTGGTAATCACTGAAACAGGTCTCTTGGCCCATCAACGCACCCCCCTAAGTGCAGCCTCTGTCGCAGGAGAATTTGGTTCAGTCTGTGGCTAACAAGAAAAGTCCAGCCACAAGCCACTCCATCATCTCCTTCCAACTCAAAAATTTCCTCTTCCATCATCTTGGATCCCAGACTGTCTCTCTTCTACTTCAAATCAAGGAGGAGTAATATTTTACAAAGCCTTAATTTCCCAGGAAAGGGTTAAAAGTTCCAACTCCCCGGACAGCTGAAATCTCTGCCCAGCAGCCGATTCCCAAGGCCAAGGCTGGGCACCTTCCCCCCCCCCTTCTCCTTCTCCTCCGCGCCAGCAAAGTTACAGGTGCCGTCCGAACTCTCTGTCTCTTCCCTCTGGGGACGACAAAGGCATCTCTGCTTCTCTCCACCCTTCTGTCCACAGGAGCTGGCTCGGTTCCAGTCCTTCTACCCCTCAGCTCACCTCGACCAGGCCTCATGGCTCCCCCTCCCCCACCCAGCCCCATGGCTGGGCAGGGAAGATCTGCACAGCACCCTGACCGGAACCAAAGAGTTCTTGGGAGCTCTTGGGAGTTCCTGCTTTTAACCCCCTGTGTTCTCAGAGGCGTATCCATACCTTCAGTGGTCACTTTAGGTGCCAATATCCAAACTTGACCACTGATTGGTTTGACCCAACTTCCTGAAAGAATTCACTTCCCTGTCAAACCACGACAATCTCCACGACTGATCAAAGAGGGCAACAAAAGTTCTCTCCTGGCCTTTGCAGGCTTCTAGAAGATATCTGAAGCACGTGGTTCATTCAGTACAGGTTATGATGAAACAGATAAAATGAGGAAATGAAGAAAGACAGTTGATTGATGGTCTGACTTAAGTGGCACAATCATTTTGCACTGGCCAAACTATTTCAGAGCTGAGCTTATTACAAAAGACTCCAACTTAATAATCACACTTTGAAGATGCACAAAAAGGATCTAAAATTTCTCTTTTTTATTTCCAATGAAATCAAGTAAGAAGAAGAGTCAGTAGTTTTGAATTTTTTCCCTCTTGAGGTATATCTTGATGGAAATCTAAAACTTGAATTTTGCACTAAATTAAGCAAATAGGTTAAAGTTCCCTACTTCAAATCAGCCAGTTCATCTCAGACTCTGTTTACAGCTCTAGACTGAAATCTGGAGTTGCAAGAAGTGAGGATGACAGGAAGGAATAAATGCTGCTGCCTTTTTCCTCTTACATTTGACCTAAGGGATTGCAGGGGGATGGGGTGTGGAACAAACAAAAAAAACCAACAGGAGAATAATGGCATTTTCCCAAAAAATTGAGTCAAAGCATTCATTGCTGGGCAAACACAAAAAAGGAGGGCTGAGGATAGAGAGAGTTAAACAGAAAAAAAGTAATATTTGTCTGTTAAAATTTAATTGAACCTCAAAACCCTACCCCAGTCAATGTTGTAGCAGTTATCAAGCTGACCAAAATGTAGATTAATAAGCTACATGATTCATCCTAGAATCCTTAAGGGAGGAACATTAAGCTATTATATCCATTAATTAGTTAATGATTGATGAAATTTAGTAGTTCATCATAAGACATCAATGGGGGGGGGGGGAGCATAAAAGCACTATTGAGGTTCATCCAGACACACAAGAAATAAATACTCATTTCAAGATTTCAAAGAGGAAAAACCTTACAGTGAGGAATCAGCATGTTCAATGACAGTTTCCTTATGTAGAAAGGAGACCCACTACCGACTACTCAGCTGTGTGTTCTTACAGGAAAAATACATCCATCTCTACAAAAAGGAATTCAAATTCACTGACAATAAGCAACTTTGAGGTGAGGAGAAAAAAAGGAAATTAGTTCAGTGTGACTTTAGAAATTGGTAAACATTATGCTCTTGTTCTGTCCACCAAGACCATTTTAATATCTCGCTGACATTTGCCTACTGAAACATTTTCTATAACTGACATTTTCTCAAACACCATGAACTTACCTTGGTGGAGACACAGTTTCTCTGGCAGGATAGTAATAGGATGACACAGCTGTTGCCATTTACAGATATAAATACAATTGACTGTCATAAAGGAGTAGAAGCTCCCCTGAGCATGCAGAAAGAAAAGGTTTTTTTTTTAAAAAACCTCAGTAATTCCTTTTCGGAGGAACTTTCAATTCCAAGCATTTGTCACACTCCTACTTCAAACACACAATGCAGAGCTAAGCCACAGTAAGAAAATAGCATCTAATCCTTCTACGACTTACTCAGAAATGCAAATAGACTTAACAGGGGGTTTTAACAAAGTAAGAAATGTGATTAAAATACATTTCTTGGTTCATGAACTTCAGTTTAAGAAAGTACATTAAAAACTGAAAAGCCAAACTGTTCACAAGTTAAAATGCTCCAAGATCTTTCTGCAGTCCCAGAGGTCTGTGGGCAGTTCTAAAAGTCTCTGAAGCAGATCACAAGACCCCATAGACTTGTATCTATTCCAAAACATTGTAGGCCATGTTTTGGGGAAACACTTCAGTGCTGGGCTCTGTGCATGGACACAGGAGAAGACAAACTTCACCCTAAGGAGCTTTAACAGAAATACAGAGTAAGCAGGTAAAAGCCACCTAAAGGTAAGGGCTAGGACATAAAGCTTGAGTCTTGAAGAAGGTTCCAGAGAAAGTTTCTGAAATTGATCTCACAGACATGTGATTCCTTCTAACAGTACACCTCTTCTAGCTGACCAGTTTGTTTCCAGAATAGAGAATATCTCTCACCCACTCCAGTAAAAATTGTATTTAATTTTCAGCTCAGATTTAAGGGAGAACTTCTGTAGAATTTTTGTGCAGCTCCTAAGAGTTTCCAAAACCAAATTTGAGCCAGGCAGCAAACAAAGTGAAAATTAAAGAGCAAAAATTTCAGTTAAATTAGAAATAATACTTAATACCTAGATGCACATCTTATGGTAATAGCTTCAGAAGTTGTGGAATTATTTTTAATTCAACCAGAATTACTCGGTTTTTCCTCATATTCCGTCTTTTGCTTTTTTTCATGTTCTTCTCCAGTAGAGAAAAGGAAGCTAACAAAATAAATAATTTATATGACAGTCTGGGGAAAAGAGACTATCTTCAGAGAAGGTAACAACCACAGAAATGACATTTTCATAGATCTGAATAATACATAAACAGTTACTTCCTCTTCAAAATCTGGACAGACCCTGCTCTTGAGGTGAGAAAGCTGAGACCTTTCTCTTAAGTTTTAGAGCCACCTCTTAGTGTCAAACACCTTTTTTGTCAAAGAGTATAAATAGTCAGGCTGAAAATATCCAGCAGACTACTCCTCTATTTCTTGTCCTCATTGTCACCATCACATGCAACCTCTGCCAATGTCACAAGTGATATCTGATTCTGAGGCAGCAAATTTAGATCTTAGACGATGTCACTGAAGAGAGGGATGTCCACAAAAGAGATTTTTCTCTGTGCTCAGAGCAACTTCCAGGTCTTCAGGTTTAACACCCAAAGCCACACAATGTCAATTTTCTAGAAAGTTGCATGTTAACCTCATATCTAGAAGAAAGGAAGGGGAAAAAAGAGAAGTTCCTTTTTCAGGTGCAAATAATGACTGATACAGCAGAAAGATGGTGAAACAAGAACAATAAAAGACAAGTGAATCTTAAATCTTCACAACAGGCATCTTAAAATATTAAATTTGATAAGTAACACATTTGGAAACCATTGATCACCTCTGTTATGGACTATCCTACCATTAGATGCAGAAAACAGTTTGTCTGATGACATTATAATACTAAAGATACCAGAAAAAAAGAACAAAATACATATATAAAAATTTAAATCCAAAATCCCTCTTACCATTCAAAGTACTGTTGCTCATTTTCATATCAAAAGGCACATACCAAGCAGCTCTGGCTTTCTTGTATTACAGAAGACACTAAACACACATTTTTAGCACATGAAATAGAAAGAATGTCTTAACATACAGCTATTGAAATTTATCACCCTCGTTAAAAAACAAAAATCCCAAACTCTCTTTTGCTATGTAATTCAGTGTTTAGAACAGCATTTTTAGCATTTATTCACCAAACTACTTATTCAGAGCAGATCTTACATATACACACACGCTTTCTCACATCACACGTACAGTTTGTGTAAAGCTTTTGTTCCCCAAAAATTGTGGAAAAAGATGAAAGGTGATATTTAACTTGCTAAAATAAATCACACCATTCCAAACAATGTCCCCTTTGCTGTGTGCATGTGTTCCAGCGCAGTGTCAAGCTTACATAAAACTCCCCAGATAGTCTGGGCTTTGCACTGATCCCTGCCGCGCCCCAACTGGACACGAGTAGCCCAGAGCTGTGTCCTGCTCTGCCTGCTGAGGCACTGGTGCTTCTTTTTGGTGCTCAGTCCCACAAGGATAACAATGGCCACACTGCAGCCCTCTGGCACAGGAACAGGATGAGAAAGCAAGAGGAGAATACAGACACATGTGAGATTAGTCTCACATTCTGAGAGACTAGAGAGAAAAATCCAGAATGTGACAGGCACACCTGGCTAAGTTGCTCTGAAAAGTCATAGCAGAGCAACAAAAATGCTTCAGATACATCTTTCTCAACCCCTCCATCCAGTGCTTCATTTCTGACACCTCTTTATAATCAGTGTCTGTTGGGGTTCCAGCTAATCCTTCACACTTTACTTGCTGTTTATAGACACTGCAACTGGAGCTCCACATTTCAGTGAGCTGGCACCTCCATTTTCAACTTTTCTTTTTTTCGGTTCAGCTAATTGCACTGGGGAGAAATCATTCCAGACTGAAATCAGGAACACACACACATAGTTATCCCTCCCAGTATTTGAAACATTTACACATGATTAATCTTTGCTCAGCAGCACTGCTTTTTTGTCACACGCTCTTGTTTCACAGCAAATTAGATGCAGCTCTGGAGTTCCAAGTCCCAAAAAAGTACCACAAGCACCAAAAGATCAAGGCTGCAGCACCATGTCATAGGGTGTTGCATTGATCATGTAACCACAACCCACATGTTACTTTCCCAGGCCCAATTAGTTTATTTTCCTTAGGGATAAAAGATATTTCTTTGATTCCCTATATTTCAGAACAGAATACGGAACACAGCAAAATCTAAAGACAGATAAAAATGACAACATTGGCAGGAAAATAAAACTGGCAGTGCACAGTGCAACATACCAGGAAGACTGTACAAAACAATTTCCTCATGTTCCTGAAGTTTTTAAGCTTTCCATTGACTAAAGTAATGCCTCTCTAGTCATCAAATGGATAAAACAATTGGCACTTATGCAATAGGTATGTAATTTGTATGCATCAATGGTTAAAAAAAAGACAGAAAAATGTAAAAAATAAGTCCTATCCTAAAAATGTAGTTCAATGATTTCAATATACAGAATGGTAACACCATTTTTTGAATGAAATTTCTGAGTCCTGGATGCATCAAGTGGACAATAAAGGAAAACCTTCTGCATTTGTAAAATTTCAACTATTGTCCCTCACCTTCTTGGAATTTTCTCAGTTTCATGTTATCTGCTCAATACCAGCACTATTTAATTTAGATTTCTCAAAAGACCATTTATTCAAAACTCCACTAGTGGAGTACTCTTTATTCCTGTACATAGTCCCTTTTCACTTGATGAAAATAAATGTTCAGTAGATACACTCTATAAACAAAAAATCATTAGTAGTAAATATCAACATCCGATTTTTTTTGCTTTGTTATTAAGAATACATTACTTCAGGGAGTCTTTTGTAAGAGGAACCTACTGTGCCACTGTCAGCAATTATGCAAAAGTGTAAGAAAATATCAAAGTCTCAAGTGATACTTAGGAAGTTAAAAGGTTTGGGCAGCAGTGAGAATTAAAAAATCAAGTTCCTCACCGGCTACCACCTTCAGACTTTAGGGAGGACAAACAAATGCAGACCAAACTCCACAGGATCCTTGGGGAGTCAGGGTGACCTCTCTTTGAACCTTTTTTTTTATTTCACTAATAAAACCCTTTATAATATATTATTCATTTATTAATATAATTTGGTCAAATAAGAGACATGTCCCTCTCATGCTTCTCTTGCTGCATCCTATGAATTCAAGTCACAGGATTCCCTGTATTTTCTGGAATGCAAGCCGGGGAGAATTTCCATACTGAGTAGACTTCCACATGTGGCAACTCTTTCCATAAAGTAATGCAAAAGCAGTGACCAGATTATAAAGAATAAAAAAGCAAAAATTAAGTTGATAGTCTGGGCTGGACACTCTACCAGCTCATGCCCTTAAGTCGGAAGCCTTCCAGACTGGTGTTTTAATAATGATTTGTTTTCAGCCAGCCACTCCTCTGAATTCAGGTCACACAAACCAGAAGAGAGCATGGCAAAAAGTGAGCACAAATTTGCTGTCAGACTGAAAGACTAAGGGAGAGAAGAGCCAAGTCAAACCTTTGTCTTACTAGACAACTGTTCTAACAATTTTATCTTGTATACAGAAAAAAAAAAAACAACCTCAGAAAATATAAAATAATGTGCCAAAAAAGTCTGTGACCATTAGGGAGTTAGATTATAAAAGGATGATCTCATTCATAGTACATATTAAAAGCAACAAGAACAAAAGTCTTCATCCTTTCCCAAAGACTACCTGAACTCCAAAGAAGGAGTCCTGCAATCCCCAGTCACTTATAAATGATGACCTAAACATCTGACAAAAGATTCCCCACAAATAATGCAGAGGTTTGGGTGATGAAGACAAGGCTTACTCAGATCTCACATCTATGGGCACCAAAAAACTTCCAAGTTATTCTGCTTTGACAAAGCTACCTTTCTTATGCTTGTTTTTGCAGACCTGACATTATTCAATTTAAGAATGTGTAAAGTCTCGTAGCACTCAAAAAGCATACTGTAGAAATGACAGTATTTTAACAGTCCATACCAGAATCCAACCAGTCAATTCCCCGGCTTAGCAATGAAACACTTGCCAGACATAAATTAAAGTCATTTGCAGGAAAAATAGTGAAGTAAAAAGAAACAGAAAAAAAGATTAGTGAACAGGTAGAAATTGTGGCATCAGAACTCACAAACTGTGAGGAGGTGATAATTTTATTTAATCAGGAGAGCTCTTTGATGTGACACAGGATAGGGAGGACTTGTACACTGACAGTAATTGTTTTTCCCTCCTTTAATGTCAGGGTAAAAAAAAAAAATGAAGTCATGGACAATCTAACACTACATCAGATAATTTACAGACTTGATAAGGTTCTTGACAGCACCCAGGCCTTTCATGTTTTATAGCATTCTTATTGCTATGCATCCATTGAATGGATGTTAAAAAGTTCAATGTATAGAAAATGTAGCAAAACACTACAAATACAGGAGAACAAAGGCAAAGATAATCTTAAATAATTTCTTTCTTGAAAAGAAATTTCATGGTTTTTAGACTACAGTTTAAGTAACAGAACTTAAAATTTTAAAGATAACAAAATTTTAACTCCTTTTCAATCTGCCTTTTTCATAGCTACCAACCCTCTCAGACACACCAGGGAAGATGAAGTAGGAGCAGCAGCAGTAACTTTCCCCCTGGAGTAACTTTCAGGGGGAAAGTTACTGCTGAAATCCGAAAAAATTCTCCTCCTTGTGCCATATCTACAAGTATTCCTAATAATATTTCTACAGTATCTAAAGTATCAAGGGTTACCTAACAAAGTTTTGTGGGGAACAGTTCCCCTTTCACCAAATGATAACTTGGTGGTGTAGCCCTGTGAGAAGTCCTTTGGAGCAAACCATTATTTTCTCCCATCTAATAGAGCAAGAGTCACAAAACCTCATATAAAGGGGTAGAAAGAAGCTCTACAAACAATTTGCTCAAAACATTAAAAAGGTAGGAGAAGGGAGGTGTGGGTGGAAGGAGAGAAGAAAAAAAAATTACAGAAAAGAAAATTTACTTATTCCCAGAACTAGAAATCATTCTGTATGATGTACTCCTGCTATATTTTTAACCTTGACACTTTCATTAGTCTGTGACTTATATTAACTAAGGATGAACAGCAGAGCATGACGTGATTAAATACTTAGCAATGCAGTATTAAACTCATTAGGTTATACCTCCACTACCAACAATACCACCACCCTCTGCAAGAACAACAGTGACAAATGAAGGACATTGACAAAAATGAACATATGTTCACACATTTCTCAATCACACGTGAGCTTTAACCCTCATGTTCAACATCAATGGAGCAACCTCATTTCATTATAGCAAGGGTAGGTGAGGCTATGCAGGCTTGCACTGTAAAAATGAAGATACATTCATCAAAAAGCCACATGTAAACGATCTGAATTCTCTATTATGTAAATTACACCTTCCTATCATGAAGGTATAACAGGAACACTCATGGATTAATGAAACACTTGGCAGATGGGCACTGCTACCAGTGTGCAATTTCCATGCCATTCTTTATGTTTTCAAGGCATAATTCTTACACTTTTTCTTGTTGCATGAAGCAATAATAAATTTTCAAAGCCACAAAGAGGTGAAACCTGATATTTCCTGCTACAGCATCAAGTCAGCTATAACACACTTTCTGCCCTTCTCTCTCAGCAGCAGCCAGAAGGAAAAGAAGGTATAGATGAAGAAACAGCTCTTTCCCATTTACTTGTTCAACTCTGATACAAACCTGTGTGCTGCACCATCAACCTTTTCTTAATGAAGTTACCTGGAGAACTACATTGTTTTCTCTTATGTCAAATGGAGCTACAGTAGAACAGCCTTGTGGCACTAAGAGAACTCCTTTACAGTCCAAAGAAAGTTGGAGGACTGAAGACTACAAAATATAATCACTTAAGGACATATTTATGAATATCTATTGTCTCTTTGTTAGTCAGCCATCTTCCATTCACTTTCTTCTGGCCCTCCATACAAATAATGTCCACCAAAGAGCCACTTTTAAAACAGTAAGAAGAAAAACTAGCAGGTCATTTTTTTTAATTGGGACTTCTTTATTCCAAAAGGAACCCACTGCTGGTTTCTCCAGAGTTCTCTATTATTTTTTTTAACTCCCAATCATCCTGTCATCCATTACATCTGCTATTTCAAAATTAAACTTGGCACTTAAGATCAGTAAATTCATGCTGCTAGGTCTTTTGGTCACAGTAATAAAAACCCTAAGTTTTGTTTCCTTTTTTTAAGAGGTGTGTCAGAAGTGCAAAGGAGGAAAGGAAGGCTTTGGAGATACTTTATTGAATAAGAGATTTTTTTTTTCAAATCTATACTTCAGAAATTGAATTGCAGAAGAAAACCATTTTACAATAACTGCACACTTGGATTCTGACTGTATTCTTTCTTCTTCTTGCACATGATGTCTTTCTAAAAGATGTGAGTAAAATCTCATTCACTCTTTACCATAATATGCTGGCTTTATGTACACCAGCTTCCTAATGAGCTGGCACATTAGTCAAATGCAATCAAGGTAATAACCTAATTCAGGTTTAAAATATTATCAAGATGTTTCACAAATTGGCTCAGTATTTAGCTATTCAACATACATTTAGAAAGTTCCTTTCATGATAAGAATAGCAAGGCATTGTAGAAAAAGGAAAAAAAATACCTAGAAACAAAAGAAGAGACTCCACAGTTGTGCCAGGCTGCCTGAAACACCTGACACTAGTTGTGTACTCATCTGGTTTTTCAACTCATCCACAGTACTGCTGATCCAATATCCTGGGCAGAAAATTTCAAAACCTAGGGAATAGATAAGGGCTCCAGCACCTGACATGTTCAATTTGCATTTGGAGATGATTAATAAATTACAATCTATTAAATACCTGGCATGGAATGACATGGAGGAAATGAAAGTTTAGCTCAGCAGGACTGAGGTCAGGGAAGATCTTTGAGATTAGAAGTAAAATGTAAAGTGAAAAATTAAGCAGAAAGCAATATATTTAGGCCGTGAGTGGAACATACTCCTCAGATGGGAATTAACCAGAAGCACTAATATGTTCAGTCCTCAAACTATTAAAAAACCTGCTCATTCCTAAGAGAAGTCATTTATCCTTTCATGTACACTGAATAAATCCCCTCAACCTAGGAAACAGCAGTTACCTAACTGCCTGTGAAATCAATTGTTGTCCCCATCAGACTCCCAGGGCAAAGTGCATGAAGTGCAGCAAAGATCTACTGTTAAGATCATCAGCTGCCACTCTTGTTAATTACTGAAAATGTATGGAGAAAACTCCCCTTTTTTTTCAGAAATGGCCCATGAGATTCTCTTTTAGGCACCTTCAAAGACAATAACCCAGCTCTATATTTAAGAATCTGAGTTTTATTCTGAAAATTAACACTTCTTGTAAAGCCAGATCAGTTACACACATCCAGCCACTCTGATTCAACACCTCTGACACCTCATTTCAAGCAATGCCACCAGGGCTAAGTGTCGTGTCCCCATAAGTGACAATGGTGGAAAGGAACCCAAGTTGCACTGTGACACCAGAGCCAAGTTAATGTCAGTATTATCCTCCTCAGCATTTCCACTACTGCATTCTCGTCATGTCACAGGTACAATTTTCCACTTTATTTCTAACTACAGGATGTAATAAACACAAGACTAAAAAAAAAAAAAAAAAAAACCAAAAAAAAAAAAAAAAACAAACAAACAAAAAAAAACCTCTAAGTTTCTCTACTAATTTACTCTTCACATACTATGAGAAAGGTTGCAGCCCATCTCTTGTTTTAATCATAGAGACCATAAACATGTAGCCTAGAAATAAGATATTTAAGACAAGCAAGCAATTACAGAACTCCTGAAAGACTGAATTTTATGTCTGCTAAGTGTCTTGTTGAGCAGAAAACCAAATGTTGCAGCATGCTGAGACAAATAATATATCTACACACATACCACTGACATGAAGAAAAATAGTTATTCACTGCCATCATTGCAACCTCAGATCTCTCAGACACCTTTCTTTTCACAACATTTTTCCAGGAGATTTTTATAATCTTTAATGAATCTACAAAAAATGGATTTTTTTTTGATCTTAGGAGACCAAAACTTTACTTTTACATATTATTTTTCTGTTCATCTATTTTTTACTCTGCTTCCTGTTTCATATAAAATTATTTCATCCTCTGACATTCACAAGTAATATAAATACTAAATTCAAAATATTCATGTTAAACTGTGAACATTTGTAAAGACATATGGCTGTCATAAAACAGCACTAAAATATCCAGGGATTAGGTCAATACCCATGAATCCCACCAATGCTTGCCATTGATCCTTGGATTATTTTGGATCAGAGATCCTCAGACTTCTTAAATTCCTGATTTCATTCTAATGCTTCTCACACTGAGTATTTAGTTGCCTATGGGGGAACTGCTCTTTGCAATGCCTTCCAAGTCATGAAGCACTTTGAAGCTTCAGTAAAAATTATGTGTTCATAACAAAATAATTAGTCACAATGAGAAGCAGAGCATTGAAAAAATAAGAAATTAAAATTTAAACTTTTAAAGTTTTATCTCCAGAACTAAAGTTTAATAGAACAAATAATCCTCCTACCCGAGCAGGGAAAGTGACTACTATAGATTTTATGGAACTTTATGTGACTTCCCATAATAATGCTTCAACTAACTTTATTTTTGTTTTGTTACAAGTAAATATTATGTATTAGAAAATGCAGAATACATCTGGTTAGTAAAATCAGAGTATTGCTCTGTTTTGTTTCACTTTTGTGTTAGAATTTTAGTGCTAAAAGGCAAAGCTTCAGCAAAAACAGGTTTGTGCTTTTAGAGGGCTACAGGTGCAGAAAACTGTGGCCTTTTAAATTTTCAGATGTATCTACCTTTTGATCTTGTTCTCTTTTGCTGATGTGTTTCTTCAAATCTAGTTCTAATATAGAGGAAAATAAATTATGCCTGAAGATTTGTATTTTTTAGCAAGAAAAAGGATGGCAGGGGGCTGTGGGAAGGGTAAGAATACTAAAATATATTTGCAAAATTTTAAGATATTCCTTGATACTACACCAAAATATTCACATTAATATTACTTGTGCTGCGTTTATTTACTTTCAAGACACTGTACTAAATCTTGGCTGTAGAAGGTCAACACTGACTTGAAACTTTGGGAAAACATTCTGCATTTCTGTGAGAACATGGCAAAGTATTTGATAAAATTTACAATCATCATAGCTTATAAAGATATGAAAGGTTAAATTTTTCACAGAAACATCAATTAGCAATTAAGTTTAAAAGACCAAGATTCCTAGTGCCTAAATATTAGAAATTAGATTCAAAACCATGAGTTTGGAAGAACCCATTCCCAGTAGATCTTGCATTCTTTTACTCCTATTTTTAATTATGTATTGCATCTGAATCAAGGGGTCTTCAAGGGGTTGAAGACATTGACTGAGTGTTGCTAAAGCCCTCAAAATAAAGTCCTTCATGGCCTTTGCATTGACCCTCTTAGGAGTTCATGTCAGGTACCAGATTTACAGTCCACTATTAACTGTAATATTTCAGCCCAGCAACAGCTGAATTTCATACACAGAATGACTGGACTGTCCCTGTGACTTAGGAAGTGCTATAAAATAACCTGCTTTCAACATTTAGTAACTCTCCAAGACTATAAGCATTATCTGACTTCAGCTGGGATAATGAATGAAGAGTGAAGTTTTATCTGTCCCATTAACACACCACTAATGTGACACTTGCTAAGTGTACTCTAAACCCCCTTTTTTGTAAATAACACTATTGTGGGCCTAGCAAGTACCTATTAAACCAGTCTAAATTGCCAGCCTGCTAATTAATTAACTCTAAATCCTGTCTCACACCTTGTTCTTATATGAATAACACATCAATCCATGTATCCATGTGACAGCCTTTTTGTGATTGCCATATCTTTTCTTTTTTTTTTTTTTTTTTAAGTTTTTTGTTGGTGGTGGGTTTGGGGTGTCATTTTGGAGCCAGAACTCATAGCTATTTGTAAACAGGAAACGAGCACCTCCACAGATACTCATAGGACTTCACATTTAGGAATGTAACGTGATATTGGGTTTCATTCTTTTTCTCTCTTTGGTGGCATTCACCTAATCCATGAAATATTACTTAAGTCAGTGTTGCAAAACATTTTTATTTCTGTTTTTACCCAAAGTTTTCCCCACATCTTTCACAGGATATGCCAAAAAGACTCCTTTTGTCACACAGCATCTTCCTCTCCATCTACCTACCTAAGCTAACAAAATTCCTACTCAATGAACTGTGTATGTACCAGTTTTTTGTGAAGTAGAAGAAAACCACCAAAGTTTGTACTCTATTCAAACTAGTGGTTAATCTTGTGACCCTCCAATAGCCACTAATTTTAACAGCTCTGTCCCCAAAAACTTCCAGTATTGCCAAAGAGTTGCCTGAGGGAGGAGATTTTCTCCACTTTTCCTGTCACAGAAGTTGGCTCTGCTCTGGTGCCAAGAACCTGTTCGGGACATACCAGCCTTGCTATGAAATTTTGCTCCATTCCACCTTTTTAGGCTGTTTCTTTCATGCTGCTTAATACCTACACCTGTTTTTGAGAATTATTCATCCCTGGCATGACCAGGGATAAACCCACAGCTCCCAAGGAGTTCAGAGCTGAAATCCATCACTGTCCAAAACTCACTGACCCTAAAGGTACCTTAGAGTATTTTCTGCACACCCAAACATAAAAGGGCTGAGCCCAAGACAAATGTGTGTCCATGTTCAACCTGCTGACAGAGCAGCTCATGCAGTGCCAGGAAGCCTCCAGGATTCATGGATTCTGACATCCACCACAGACTCAGTTTCAGTCGATGACATTTTACAAATTCCAGAGGTCTTATTCATAGGAAAGGATCTCTTAAGAGCAACTAACATGTACTCAACTGAAAGCAACACATCAGGGCTGTGATACTGTGCAGCACAACACTGAATTTTCTTCTAACAGGCTGGGGAACCTTGATCCCAAAACAGAAGATGAACAAAAAAAAACCCAACACAGGGTGTTGTTTTGCCTTCATAAATAATGTGGGGTTTATGCAAAAAAAAAAAAAAAAAAAAAAAAACAAAAACAAAAAAAACCTACACACAAAAAAAAAACCTGGAAATTGTTATTTTTCCAGCTGTGAATAGAGAGAAATAATGAAAAATGCCTCTATGTTTTACATCCACACCATAAAGACTAACCGTTTTTTAAGTTGCAAAACACCTACTTATTAAGAAATACATGCAGTTTCAGTTCTAAATTCAAATTACTGTGCAATCTGAACTCAGGTGAATTTTCAGAATGAATAATCTCATCACATAAGTCATTCCCAACCAAAAAGTAAACAAACAAAAAAAAGGCACTACTCCACCAAAACCCAAAGGAGTACACCAAGACTAGGCCACAATGACAGCTTTAAGAAAACTTGTCATGGAGCAGAAATAGAAGTTTGAATTAATTGCTAGGGCCAAATTTCTTTGCTCTGAAACATCCTTATCTCTCCTTCGTCCTATAAAAATATAGGAGACAGAACTGGCAGGAGGGTGTTACAAGTAAAATTATCTTAGAAAACATTTGTCAAGGAAAAGAAATGTTTGCTGTTATAATATCAGAAAGAGAAGACCAAAACAAACATCTGGGTTTATAATGAAAGTTTTCCTCGATTCCTTTTTGTGTTAGAATTAACAGATTAAAAATTCAGCATTTCAAAGACTAAGCCTCTGTCAGATCTTTTTGAGTTCAAAGGATTTCTTTATATTAATTTTGTTTTGGCAAAATTGATCAAAAGGGAGTAGAAAATATGCAGCTATTTGATAATGCAAAGAAAACTCAAGGAAGGAGAAGAAAATGTTAAGATTTTCTTGCCTGGATAAGGATTTTTATATTTACAGCACTTTTTAGTATTGTTGTAAATAATTATGTACATATGAAAACACACATTTATCTTTCATCATCAAGCCTTTCCAATCCTTACTCTCTCAAGCCAAACACTGATACTGGGGAGAAAAAAGAAAGTCTAAAGTATACTGGAAGCATCCCATGCTCTGCACTTCATGCCTACTGCCAGCTGTGCCAGCATCAGCCCCAAGGCAAACATCAAATGACAGAGGACATCATTTCTGTACCCTCCAATGTTTTTAAGAAATAAATTTTTATAAGCATGCAAATTCCTGGGTGTGCTGATTCTCTTTTTTTTCCTTTGGATGTAAACAGGGCATCACTTCCATCACTCCTTGCTGTTGTCAAACCACGAATGAGTTATATTGATATGTCTCTGTCATTGAAAATGATAACTTTAGGTTTTTTTTCAGTTTAGTGGAGCTAAAAATTCCCAGTGCTCAAATAGGTACACAGTCACAAGGTAACCATACACACCAATCCACAATTCATGTGCTTTCCCTAAGTGTTTTCAGAAGGACTTGACAGAAAATTTTCAATACCACCTGTCATTAGTGATCTGCTTGATTCACCCTCACTTCTTCCAGTATAAAAAGAAAGGAATACAAGGTAAAATATAAAGAGGAATACCAGAAATCCATGTTCTTGCATTGACATCAACAACAACAGCAAAAAAATCTCTATTCAATAACTTATTCAACATGAACCAACCACCATCAAGGGCTTAATAAGATGAGATTGACACTCACAGGGATTTATTTTTCCCAGAAAACATTTCATTCATGATGCTCCAAATGTATTTACCAAATCAGATGGCAATAATCAGCCTGTGTTATATAGAGTACACTGTGTCACTTACCTTTTCACATCAGGAAAAGAAGCAATTTCAAATGGTTTGTGCCTGCAGGAAGAATGAATTTCAAATTTAAAATTATATCCACAGTATATAAAATACAGGAACACAGTTACCACGCAAAAGTACATTATTAACATTTTTTGCATTTGGTTTACTGAGGAGTCTGAGAAAGAGAAAGCAAAACTCAATATTAATTATATCTTGACAATCTCTGTCCATGTAATAACTATGCTTTCAATCTGCAAATGTGTAATTAGTCTGCATATATAGTACATTAGAAAAGCTCAAATACTATTTGCAACTGTCTAATTTTCTCATTCATCAAATAGTATTATCTCATCTCAGCATTAATTTTTTCCTGGGATTTAATTACTTTATTGACATGCTTATTTTAAAGTAAAATAATATGCTATTTTCTAATTTACATTAACATAACCACCAGTTTAATGGATTTGATCTGACTGAAGTGAATGGGACAGCAACATACAAGCTGCTTCTTGTCTATCATGGAAATATCCAGTGGTTTATTGCAAAATAAAATATTGAGTTTGCAAAGCAGAACATAAAACCTGCCACAACTGACCTTAATGCAACTACAAGACAAAGTGTAGTACCCCAAAAAATAATCAAGTATTTGAGGGGAAAAAAACTTGGTTCCCTTCTGTAACCATGTCCCAAACTTTGCATTCTTATTAGCTGTACAGAAGTTAATAAGAATATATTTGTTTTCTCTCGTATTTTCAAAGACAAATTCATTTTGGTTGATAATCAAAAGAGTAAAAGGAGTTTTTCACACAAACACATTGAATTCAGCCCAAGTTAGCAGTGACTAATAGTTATTACCATGTGCTGCTCAGAAAAAAGAAAGTCTTTTCTGTACCATCAGCACTCTTTTTAGTACAAATCCCAAACACAGCTCCATACCAGCCACTGGGAAGAAAATTAATTCTTCCCCAGCTCAAACCAGCACAGCTGGAGAAACAGATGAGTATAGATGGTTACCCTTTTACCATTATTCTATTAATATATTGTCTTACTGGCATCCCTTTTTTGTTATTTCTCACCACGGAAGGGACAGAACCTGGCAGATCCCTTCAGAAAAAGGCATTTGAGGTATTAGTGAAGAGATATTTATACCAACAGCCTAAACAAAATAGGTGACCTGAACTGTCCTGTAGAGGGACATATTTCAGTTCCAGTCACTTAAATTTGCCTCCAGATATCAACCTGTTAAACTCTAACTTTAGTAACTTGCTTTCCACAGAGACTCTTGTAAATGCTTGGGTTCTGAGCCTTTGTTTTATATGTCATAAATCTCATTTATTTTACCTATAAAATGATCTGCTCACTAATCAAAGGCAGCTTTTTATCTCAAACTTGAGAAACTCAGATTAGCAACTTCTAATTAGCATCAGTCAGGTTCCCAAGGCTTCAGTCTGTAACTTAAAATTATGTGCTATTCAGACAACATTAACTACCATCACATTCAAAGTCATATACATCATACCTGCCTGTAAATCCATCAGATTACTCCCTTGTATACATAAGCTTAATTTTTGTTGACAGGGCTAAATTGGAATTTAACTTGTAGCAGAAGAGCATTTAAATGTAAATTTACTTTTTTCCCAGCACCAGATTTTCCAAACTTTGCATGAGAAATGTGAATTTAATCAAGATATTTGCACACACAGTTTCCTGTGAAAAACAATCATGCAGGCAAATTTAGCAAGTTTCCATTTGGTTGCAAGTGTCAATGTACATCCAATCTGACTGGGTAAGGCTTTGCACATGTATTCAATTCAAGCAGGAAAACTGCCCGGAAAGCTTCCCAAAAGATAAGGTTTCAAGAGCTGAGACTATCTGAAAGATTAGAATACTAAAGAAAATAATACTTAAGATATCAGTGTGTTTCTTAAAGACTTCATTACACATTTGTATCCACATTAAAAAGCAAAAGCCGTGGGGCAAGAAGAGCAAAAAGGAAGAGAGCGAGGCTTTTGTTTCCCTTTGCTAAAGATATTATTGTAGTACTGTCAGTGTGGAAACTGATATCAAAAAACGAGAAAGAGGCTACAGAGAAAGCACTATTTTATGATTCCGTATCTCTTTGCAAAGTCTATTAGCAGAGGAGATAAAAACCTGTGCAGATACAAGTTATTTGGCATGAAAGTTCTGGTAACATATTTGTTTTCTAAACCAATAATCTACTCTGAGTTTAAAATAAGGTTAAGTTTAATACAGTGTTAATGATTGTGAGCTGCAAGAAAATCATCTGGACAGAGAGACAAAGTGGGCAGAGCCAAATTTTGTTCCAGAGAATCACAGCAGCCCATGCCTCCTCTTTCACATCAGCTTCCCAGAAAGAGCTTGACAGGCCTGACAGAAGCTGCAGAGGAATGCTGATAGGAGTGATGAAACTGTAATGGATTTTCAGATATTTAGACACATCAACTATTTCTCTCATTACCTCCTAAACAGGTGCTTACAAACAATGCAAATCATTAGCAACCAAAATGGAAATGAATAATGATGTTAAGTTTGTTACCTCTCGGCAGCAGCCTCCTAGATTTAATTCCCAGGAAGATGATCTTTCTGGCAAATCCCTTACATCCTTTCTCTGCTTTCATTTCTATATGAAGACTTCACCATAAATATTAAGGGTGAAAGCCTCAGTATCACAGTCTGAACTGAAAATATGGTTGCAAGAGGGCCATAAATTGCATGGTGGGCTTTTTTCACCTGAGTCTGAGCCTGTAGTCTAGAATAAACACGTAGATACTTCATTATTTAAAAAATGCCAGCACAAACCATTCCATACTCGCAGGTGTAATTAAGGCTTTTTAAGTACTTGGCATGCACAATTTTGGGGGGAGGGGGGTGTTAGTATAATATTTTAGATATACATTAAGATACCATGAGCTCAAATTTTACCACAGAACAGCTCATCTCCATGGCTGCAGAGAGTGACCTTACACCATCTTTCTCAGCCTTGTTCTTATATCACCTTGCTCAGTTCTAATGCACTAAGCATCTTTTCTTTTTTGATTTGGCTACTGAGTTATGAAGTATAAACTGTTACCAATTTTATTCCTCTATAGCCTTTTCCTTATCTCCTTCCCTTTAAAGCTTCTCAGATTTAAAACAAAAGATGTCCTAGGTTAATAATTTTTTTCATTCCCAACAGTAACCAGTGATACCACCAATTTTGCTATAAAATTAGACCAACAACATGAGACACTTTCATACAAGTCTGAAGTTTTAATGTTACTTTTACAGCACAAGAGGTGCTATTTACAAAAGAAAGAGTTTGAGTTATTCTGGTTTCTTCCTTTCTTTTGGTACAGAAAATAACGATCCCCACATTACTTAAAACTTGACCAGTTTCTCCACCAACAGCAGTTTCAGTTACTAAAACTGAGTAACTTTTCTCTTTCCCTGTCACCCTCCCCACAGCTCCACTAATTCAGGAAAACTAAAGAGAATGAATAAAAGATAGGGGAGATTCTTGGGGTTCATGCTACTCTGCAAGTCATGACACCCACAAAGTTAGTGAAAAGTTGACTTAGCCATTGTAATGCACTCGAGTTAGGACAAAAAGCTGAAAGTTATTCCTTTTCCTTATAAATAATGAGAATTTTGATGCAGGCAGAATAGTTCAGAATTCAATAGCAAAGGGTTAATGATATTGAGCTGTGTGTAGCTCTGGCAACAGTGTGGCCAGGACCAGAATGTAGCAGTAAAAATTTTTGCAAGGAGGAAAAATAAAACAGTGAAGGTATGCAGACATAGGATAAAGATGTATTGGTTTAACCAATGAACGTGATTATGTTGCTGCCACAAAAAGAGTGGTACAGTTAAAGCAATAACATCATCCCTTATTGTACAAGGTAGTAGAGATTTATTTATTACACTCCAACTCTTAGCAGTGAGCAACAGAGCTCAAACCCTTAAGCATAACTATTAAACACATTCACCCAGCCATTACATACTCAAAAGACAACTCAGAAGGAACCTAATGTTTATGTTAATAAACATAAAATGAAACAAGACAGATGTAGTATGACCTGCAGAAAATCTGCAAATTAGACAGATACAGATCAATTACTCTTTGGAAGTAAATGGGAAAATATCAGGGCACTATACAGATCTCAAAGCTTTTGACACAATAATAGAACAGAGTGAGGGCAGAGGAGTGGCTTTTTTTGTAATTTTGACCTGAGAGTCCAAAATAAGATGTACCAATGCTTCCAAGATGTGAGACACACAGAGGCAATAAAGCTCCAGCCCCAAATGATGGTGACAGGGACAACACCTACTCCAAGCAACAGCCATCAGTGAGAGGGAATGGAAACTTTTCTTCCTCAAGGAAAAGCAACCCAAAAGCCACCACAAACTTGTCAAGCACTTAAAAGCTTTAAAACTCAGTCTTGAGTCTGTCACACTTCATGCATCCCTAATTAAAGCAAGGTAGGACAGCATCTGCACAAACTACAACAAAGAACATATGACAACCGTATCTTACTGCACCTCAGGCTCCAAGATAACACTGAATATTTGGCACATAAATGGTGACTGGAAGCAATGTCTTTGGCGAATATTGCAATTGTGAGTACTGCCTGTTTAGACAGGGGAATACTAATAACTGAACACAAAAAAACATCCACTCAGAGTAGAAAATTAATTAGATAGTGATCTCTAATAAGAGTGCCTAAAAAAATTCACAGAAGGACTATCACTTGACAAACACCATTCTTTAAAACAATTTTTAAAATCTATTTATTGAAGAGAGAGAGGAACATGGTAAAATAGCCATCTGAAAAGTGCAATATAAAATTCTACTTTAACAATAGCAATAGGAGTTATGTATTAGAATTGACCTGCACATAACTTATTCCTCTGTACTTGCTTTCTCCTCACTGTTGATTTCTCCTTAAAATCTTTTTCAGCCTTTTTTTTTCCCCTCCAGGCTGCTGTCCTCATTGTCTACTTCAGCATTATATTCAACACATGTAAAACTTTGAAATCCTAGACACAGGCAGTGCTTGTTCTAGTACCTCACAAATGAGCTGCTCTCTTCTCTAGGTCAGCCTTACCTAAGGAATGACACCTCCTTCACAGCAGTATTTACTACCCAGATGTCCTGTGGCAAAGCAGGAGAAGCATGATCTCAAACTCTCTATTTCCAACCCTTCTCTGGTCCTGTCTTTTAATATTACTTGATCTTTTGGTATTGATCATATTTTCCAGATGAGGACACATCTGCTCTGATTGCAGGCATCTAGAAGTCCAGGATATCTCTGGGTGCCTTAAGCACATCTCATCACCTGATTTATCTCTACATCACCTTTTTATGATTTCTCATGGGCTCACAGCTGCAAGACTTTTAGAACTGTGTATTTATTTTCACCCTTACTGATAGACCTGAAGTAAAACTTGAAAAGGGCCCAGGTTGCTGCAATGAAAATAGTGAGAGCTAACAGAAAATATCTATTTGTTACCAGACAATATAACATGATCTAGAAAACTCTTACCCATACATTATAATGCAACTCATGGGTTGCTTAATATAGAGGTATTAGATCTTGCACTAAAGGCTTGAGAGTAGATCTCTGTTCATTTATTGCTAATTTAACCCTGCAGGAAAAAAAAAAAAAAAACAAAACTAGGGGAACACACAAAGCAGAAATTCCCAAGACTCATAGGTAATGTACCTGGATAATGACAAAATTATTAGATCTTAATTACCAAGCTCTAAGAATAGCTGCTATTCACACAGCAGATTGGAACAGCCATTCAGATCTGCCCATCAATTCTAGTTTCAACTCAACAGAAAAATATAGATATATTTATACACATATAGATCTATATCCACCCAAACACATATGGATAGATGGATATATGTTTAATTTAGGACAACATTCACTTCCTAAATCGAAAGAAAGCTGCCCAAGCATTCATTGCATTTTTTTACCTTCCTTTATTGCTTTTTTCCTCCTGATTTTTCTCCCTGTCTTAGAAACTACCTGAGAATTATGCCTGGCAGCCAAGACTGAAGAGTAAATGGCTGTAGCCTGGCAAAGATCCAAAGAACTGAAAACAGACTTTTACTCTTTTACTATAGCATGTGCTGAATAGATTTGTCTGCTCAGTGATTGTAATGCCACCAACAATAATCACAAAGATGTATTAAGGTTTCAGAAACAAATGGATAAACATTCAGGTGCACTGCTACAAAACAGCAGTACAAATGGCAGGGTGCAAGAGCTCTGTTTAAGTACTGGCAATTGTGTGCATAACACAATAGCACAGTATTAAATTTGGTATTAGCAGCATCAAATTTAAGATTAGTTTTGAAAGAAATGCTTTTTGTAATGAACACCTACCCTATAGAATATTAACTTCATCATAACCAGTTACAAATAACTTATACTTCAACATTAAAGAGTAAAAATATTTAAAGTTCACATTTCAAAGGGTCTTTTTTCTCTTTATATTGTAGAGCTGTGTAATGGGTTGGGTTCGAAGAGACCTTTAGGATCATCTATCCCATCTCCCTGCCATGGGCAGGGACATCTTGCAGTAGATCAGGTTGCTCAAAGTCCATACAAACTGAGCTTGAATTGATTCTTCCAATCATGAAGCACCCACAATCTCTCAGGGCAATCTCTTCTAGTGTCCTGTACTATCTTTGTAGTACTTTTATCTTTATTTGCAATCTAAATCTACCCCTTTTTCAGTTATTAAACAATGTAAGGGTGTAATATAATCATACATTTAGATAACTCAGCGTTCTGGGAAAACATATTTAAGTTTCTGTATTTTAAGGATTTTTTTTTTGGTGGTTTTGCTTATCCTGACTGAGTCCTGGCAATAAGAGAAGGATTAAGTTATACTCTCCACTGTACTCATACATAAGTTTTCATGCTATTACATAAACTACATTACACAGTATTTAACTCTATATTATTTTAATATATATAAAAAAATGTATATAGAATATATATATATATGTAACATATGATTGCAATGAGATATTAACCAAAATTCAAAGGTCCTCTTGATGTCTCAAGACCTGTGAATTAACATTTTCAGTCCACTGGCAATGACTAAGCACTTACTACACTGCTTCACTTCACATGCTACCTCCATTATAATCAAGTTGATTGAAGCCAAAACAACTACTTGTTTTCTGTGTTAACAGCACTGCTTACATATACATTTCATATAAGTCTACACATGCAAGTCTGTGTTAGAATCACCTAGAAATCTGTAATAGTGCTATTTTCTTAATTTTTTCCTCTTCCAAAAGAGCTTATTCTGTGTCCTTGGAAATAAAGCCACTCTTCACTACTAAGAAGCACCATCGGCCTACAGCAAATGACATTTCTATCCTGTTAAGAATTCACAGGGGTAATTTTTGATTAAAAATTCCCTGCTGAAGACCAGAGATGAAGTGTATCACCATGCAGTAGCATCCAATCTCACACTGTTACATCACAATCAAGATCTGGTTATTACTGTGTTAATCTTTTCTCAGTACACATTGTTTTCCATTTGAGATCCCTGCAAATAAATTTCTTTTGCTTGCCCATTGTTAGATCCTAAAAGGCACCCTGCTTCCCAAGCAGTGGGTGCTTAGCCCTTTCTAAAAACTAATCCATTTCAAGGCATTTCATGCAGAACAAATGGTGCTGGACAAAAAAATTCAACAGCTTTTTCTGATCACAAGACTAAACATTACCATTAATTTTTCCTGATAGAAGATGCAAATAAGAGGGACACTTGATTAGTAAGAGGACTGGACAAGGGGGCAACCCAAGTGGAACTGAAGGTCTCTGATTAAGTTTTTTGGGTGTTGCCTTTTTTTTTTTTTTTCTATCAAAGGCAAAAGGATAGGGAAAGCCTCTGTAGGGTTACTCTGTAAATTATACTTTTAATCCTTTGGGGTGGGCACTCTGGACACTGGGACAAAAAAAACCCACAATTTTGAAAAAATATCTTCCCCCCCTCCAAAAGCCAATTGTCCAAACATAAAGAAATACATGAAACAGACACACTCAGTTCTGTACTTTATTCTTAATTAGATGCTTCTACTAGTACACAAAAGATATGTTAGAGATTTGAAAAACTGTAGATAAGAAATCAACATACACAAGCTCTAGTAGTAGATTCTTGATCCAAACTTTATTGATATTTTTATTTGTTTTTGTTTTGGTTTTTTTTTTAACTGTTTGGGGTTTTTTTTTAACTTTTTAAATTTTTACAGTAGATAGAAAAAGCTTCCTTGCATGTTTTAGGACCATTCATAGAAAAAAAACATGCATTAAGAAAATCTGAAGTAGTATTTGGATTTTTACTTTTTTTCAGTTTACACTATTTTAATTGTGAAGTTGAATCCAGTATTATATGACCAAGAAAACAAATGACACAGGAGCATAAACATAGAATAGCTGAAGACAATTTGTGAGGATGCCATTTGTCATACTATTTTTAATAATCAACAAACACATTAAGCTGTAACAACAGATAATGTGCAATAAGACAGAGAAGAAAGTACACTGAATAAATAGCTGACACAGTTTCACAGAAATTGAAGGAAATACCAAAGTCATTCATTCATCCAGGAATAGTTCAGATCCCAGAAGTAGAAGTGGTTAAGCCAGAGGAGGGCCAGAAGATGCTTTGGGGGCTGGAGCCCCTCTCTTGTGAGGGCATTTCATTAGAATTGTGTTTCTTCAGCCTGAAGAAAAGGCCCTGAGGAAACCATAACTGGAGAAGGCTTCAAGCAGCCTGGACTATTGGAAGGTGGGAGATTGGACTTAAATGGTCTTTAAAAGTACCTTCCAAGTCAAGCCTTTCTATGACCCTGTGATACACACTACATTCCTAAAGAAACACGTTGAAGATGGAACAGGCAAGCCAAAGAATATAATTTCTGCATCACATTCAGGTTTTAAAGACATTTATGCACATGATACCAACACATCTCCACACCTCTCCAGACACATGGCATAAGGCTACACTTTCAGGGGTAAAGTGTACATTTTGCTGAAACTCATTGGTCCAACTTAATTGACAAATATAAGCAATGCATTCAGAGCCTAATATGACTGATGCAGCTTTTCTGAGTACAAGACCACCACACTTGTTTGTATCTTACTGCTGATTTTCCCTCTTCTAAAGCAGATGCTGAGTATTCACCATGATTACAAACCTACCCAAAGCACACACAGTATCAATAAGGGATGGATGTTTAGAGGAGCCCTGTACTGAGCTTTGTAGCAATCCCAGGCCTTTAGCCTGATTAGTCTGGAGGGCAGCAACTCCCAGCTTTATGTGATATACTGCTCGAGCCAGAAGACTTCAAAAGAGCAGTAAGAAGTGAATGGATCCCCTTGTGAACACTGTTTGCTGGTGTTCTTTTACGCTCGAGGACACTTGTGTCAAAGGTTGTGACTAAAGCCACCTTGCTGGTTTAGACAACATCATAAAAGAGGAAAAAACAAACAAGTTGGGAATTCTATGGCAGCTCTATATTGCTTTTCATTGTTCCTAAGCAATCTATCTGAATAAAAAGGCATTGCATTGAAACTGCAACAGAAAAAAGGCAGAAAAACAACAAAGAATAAATCTCCAAAGATAGAGAGAGTGCATTGTCATAGTCTAGACAGTTTTGATCCAGCTAAGGCTGCTGAGTGATAATCCCTAAGAGGCACTTGTTTAATATTCAAGACAAATAAGCAGGGTGACTAGAGATTGTTAAAAAAAAAAAAAAAAAAAAAAAAAAAGCTTGAAGATGAGAATGCCTCCCTGGGGATAACTGCCAGGATTCATACATCTTTGAAATCTCTGAATGGTAAAGAATAAAAGAAATCTTCCATAAACTTCTTATATCTAGGATGACACCTGTAGTACATTTGGGTTTTTCTAATTAAAATATCAATTAGTCTTTGCAGTCCTATCAGCCCTCTGAAGCACTTTAATCATAATACAAGTCCTGCTGTGATCCAAGTTGCTGTGTTTTATAAGATACATATTCTTTGGGTTTTGCCTTCCCATGTCCACTTTTTTTAATACCCTGGCATTAATTCTAACCACATATCACTTCCCAGCATGCTCTACGTGGAGAAAGAAGTGACCTTTGGGTACTCTCAGAGAACTGGCCTTTAAAGTTAATCAGTTTGCTCTATCACTCACAGGACTGCCACCTGGAAACTCCATGAACTGAAGGTGGCATGATCATGCCCCGGTCACCAGGCTTGCTCGTCAGAAACAAAGAGTGTGATATGTTAGGGGACTGGAGACTGCAAGAATAGAAGTTATCAGATAGCTGACAATGAAACACGATAGCTGAGTCTGAAAGAAGAAAAGTAAGCTATATCTCAAACTGAGAGACATTGACAGCTTTGATACACTTTCCATTTGCTTCAGAGAAAAAAAAGATTCCTACATTTTCATAGTAAGGGACTGAATTAGTAAGGAAACACTTGTCTGAGGAATTGTAATATTTCATACTCATCTCTCCCAATTTATATAGAAATTAATCTTCAATCTTCAGCTTATTATCATCTTTCCATCTTTACAGAGCTCACTTTGGCCTACTTGCTGTGCCAGGGTTTCCTGGTAGGAAATACAAAGCCAACCCACTGCAAACTATCACCTCTGAGGAGCCACTCACTATAGACACAGCTTGCCCAGGCTTCACATATAACTCACAGGACATCATCCTGAGATTCCATTTCAGGAAGCCCCTGCAGGATGTAAACTGCACCAGTTTGATTCATCTGCTGTCCCTATTCCATCCTTTCATCAAGTCTTCCAGCCTGGTTTCAACAGTGATGGAATCACAGAATGGTTTAGGTCGGAAGAGACCTTAGAGACCACCCAGTTCCAACACCACAGCACCTCTACTTCCCTCTAGGGTGCCACCCACCAGCTCAGGTTGCCCAGGGCTTCATCTAAACTGGCCTTGAACATACCCAGGGATGGGACATCCACAGCTTCTCTGGCCAGCCTGTTGTAGTGCCTCACCTCCCTCTAAGTAAAGAATTTATTCCTAACCTCTAATCTAAGTCTCCCATCTTTTAGCTTGAAACCATTCCTCTTTGCCCTATCATTATCTGTCTGTGTAAAAAGTCACTTTCTCTTTTTTATAAACCCCAAACCTTTTATCCACTAGAACCACCAAGTCTTTCTGCACAGGGCTGCTCCTAGTAAGTTCTTCTCCCAGTCTGTACTCATATCTAGGATTGCTGCCAGTTCTGGGACAGTGGACTCTGTTTTGCAGGGAATATTACTGTACTTGCTCAGATTCTATTCATTTTACCAGCCACTCCTGCCAGATTTCCAAGTGTTAAAGAGAAATGTAGAAAATAAACAAAACAAAGGCAACAATAAAAACAGATACACAGCCTGATCTGACAGTGAGAAGGAAAAACATTTTCCCAGATAGAACTGGCATCTTCCCTCAGAAGCCCAGCTCTACTCCAAATCAAGGTGCTAAAGAAGACAGAGCACTCTCTTGCATCAAGTGTCATCCTGGGTTAAAAATTTGAAAAAAAATATAAGTGCACCACTGTCACAGAACCTTCAGCAATAAACCACTGCACTGTTTCATAAGACTTTTAAATTAAGTACTCAGATACATGCAGTCACCATGGTTGACTCTACAAGGACAAAGGAGAGAAGAGACTCAACAAAACTTCCCTCTCCCACACACAAATTTGCTTTGGCAACAGCATGAGGGCAACCAAGCTGTTCATGCAGGGGGCTATACTTTATTCCTCATGTAACAGTCTCAGCTGTTAGCAGCTCTTCTTTTTTTCTTGTTTGCACTTGTTGCTGGCACCTGTGTGAAGACCTTATAGAAACATCAGGGTATATCCACCTGTATCCTAAGTTCTGAAATTTGCCATACATTGCTTTTCAGATATTTTATGATACCCAGACATCCCTACAGATGGTTTTATAGCCCTCTCAGAAGGAAAATATTCCAAAATAAGTAGGAGGTTTCCAAGACCCCCCACTAGCAAACCTCTGCTTTGCACATCATATTCAAGTGTGCTAAACAAGGAATATTCTTCAGGCAAAAAATCTATTACTTCATGGAGGGAAGAGCCTATGTGTAGATAGTGATATAGCTGCAGTTCAAATCCACTTTTTCTGAGGTATTTCATACCTTTTTAATAAGCTTTGTAAAGTATCACTGGAAATACATTTTTGTTCAGAAGACCTGCACCACAATATCAAAGTCTGAACCACATCCCTGTCTCTTCATTATACAGTTCTCTCCATTAGAGCTAAAGTTTAACAAATAGAAGCTGTGCCCATTATCCAAATTCAATGTGAATATTCTTCACAGCTCTGTACATAACAGAAATGTAACGATCTATTCAAGTGATTATCTAATAAAAGAATGGATTTGCTAAAAATGTAGGTCAACAAGTATCCCATTCTCTGTGAATTTTCAGCAGAAGTTGCACTACTCCACAACCTGAGGAATTCTGAACTCATTGTCAGTGTTAACTGCAGGCTATGATGTTAACCAGGAGAAGCATCTGCCATTTTAGAAGGTACTGTAAGTTTAAGGATTAATCTAGTCGTTCCTTTATTCCCCAAATCTTCATCTCCATCTAACTTGTACCACAGCACTGCCATACCATCACAACACAAATACTCTTTCCATCCCTCAAGGGCAAAAGAATGAAAGGGCTGACCTAGAAAAGATAACTCTGAGATCCTTGTTGAATGTGTGCAGCAAAGCTGGATTGCTCCATGCCCATCTACAATGAGAGAACTACAGTTTCCATCCTCACAATCCTGTAAAGCTTTCATTTTTCTTCTTTTTAGTCTCATGAAGCAGCTCCAGCATACTGGGGCAAGGCTACTGCATATTTCTCATCTCGCTTTTGTAAGTCTTGTTATGTAAAATATACTACAGGATTTTAAACAAGAAAACCCCAAAACTTGAAACTGCAA
The DNA here is from genome assembly GCF_031753505.1 of Anomalospiza imberbis. Taxonomy (NCBI): domain Eukaryota; kingdom Metazoa; phylum Chordata; class Aves; order Passeriformes; family Viduidae; genus Anomalospiza; species Anomalospiza imberbis. Next base: position 33,827,479 of record NC_089682.1, read on the forward strand.
TTTACATTGCAATGTATGATTTATTAACATGTCCTCTTAGCAGCTTTCTGTACTGGGAATCCAAGCCTAGGAATAGATCTGCTCAGCCTCCCACAAAGAAGTAAATGTAAGCATGGAGATCAACACTCTTCATTTTGCTTCTATAATAAACTTTCCATCACCAGTTGTACCCTAATATTTTACTGATTTTCAAGACCATTAATTTATCACTGTTAAAAAATATTTGGGGAGAAAGGAAAAATTCCAGTAGGCTAAAATTGCTGATTTAGGAGTGGAAAAAAAAAGGGAACTCTGGTGTCCCACTTTATCAGCTGTTCAAGCTTTCACCCTTCTAAAACACCACTTTATCAGCACTTTCAATGTTAACTATGTACAACTTTTCAACTCACCTTTTCTCTTCAAAGTTCCCTAAGCCTAGACTCTAAGCCAATGCTTTCTCTCGGTGCATTCTTGAAAACACTCATGTTTATACCATGTCAGGTCCCCCTCTTTTAAGATCAATGTGAGCTGCATTTCAGTCTCTCAAAAGAAGCTGCTTTTATAGTGAAGAAGATCCAAGCACTGCAGGTGCACCAAGTAATACTGAGGGGCTTTAGCAGTAGCCCAGGGCTTAAAAGCATCTGTCTCTCTCTGACCTACTTTTCACTCAACATGGAGTTTTTGAGTCAGTCAGACCACAAAGACTTACCTGAGCGAAAAGGAAAAGCCTGATTAAGACAGGTGAATTCATGCTATGGACAAAGCCAGGCACAAAACCTATGTTGTATAAGATTAAAAAAAAAAAAAAAAAAAAAAAAGGACAAAGCCCAAGCCAAACACACACTGCACACCTAACATGTGGCTGTCATACAATTCATGAGCCAACTACATGCCCAGCGAGTGACAGTGACAAGGCTACCACAAGCCTGTCCCATGCATGTCACCAGGAGATCACCACCACTCACTTTGTCCATCATAACAATCCCCCTTGTATTGCTTTTTACCCTAATCATCATAAAATCAACAAATTCTGGGTACTTTTTAATAACTCTCAACCAGAAAAATAAGATTTGATTGATTTCTGAACTGTGTAATGTGGGGTTGATAGGTGCACATTAAATGTAGTATAATGTTTCCAGATTCATCCAGGTCTGAAAGTTAAAATAGTGCCAGGTATAAATAGAACTGTATCATCCTGAAGTTTTTTTTTTGCATTTTGCTGATTCCTTTGATATGAAAAGCTGCAACAATTCATTGCCTTGGCAGAAGGCAATACTCTAAGGATGAAACAAGTAGTAATTTGAGGTAAGCTAAATCAGGATGGAAATATTTTACAACAGGAAAGCTGCAAGGAGAAAAAAAAGAGTAATTCTGCTATTAAAAAGTTATTGCCTAAAACAATAACCTTTATGGAGTCATCATGCCTTTGATTTAGCAGAGTACAGAACTGAGGCTTCAGTCTGAGATACCAGTGCAATACTTAACAAAGACAAACGATGCTTTGGATGAGAAGAGGCATTTCTTATTACTTCACACATCAGCAGCCTAAACTTTTTCCACTTACTTTGGTTTATTAATTTTAAAGATAATGACATTTAGGGGCCATAGTTCTCACAGGTGTAGGTATGTTTGCTGAATTCTATAGACCTGGAGAATTTAAAACAAAAGAAAGCCAATTCTTACTGTTTGCCTAAAAAACCCTAACTCCTTTGAGAATGGCAGATGAATGGTGCCAGTGCTGTGCCCTTATGTTCTTAGCATAAAATGCAAACACAATCTTTTAATATTTGTCATACATACAGCTAAGTGAATTAGCATTGCAGTGCTAGATTACTTTTTCTTGAATACAAGAAAAGGTCAGAAGAATTCTTCTTATTGTACTACTTGATCTTTAATGAATAGATATTTTGTTCCTCTGAGGATCTAGCCCTAGGCTTTGACAAGAATGGAAACATGCACCATTTGCTGCCTGAGATAAATACTTAACATTTAATTGGTATTAATTGATATCATGCCAATAAGAAGAAACAAAGTCACACTCTTCATTGAGAGAGCTAAGAATGCTCAGTGTGCTTTGAATTTGACCTCTATCTTTATAATTAGAAAGGATTAGAACTATGGCAAGCAGAGTACCATTTTTTGGCAACACTAACATACTACTGGCTTTTCATTACTGTCTGTTGCATTACAGAAAGTCAGTTAAGTAGTTATTAAATTACTTTCTCCAGCATAATAAGTCCTATCCCACTGCATTGCTTTTCATCTTTATTAATTGCCACATTTATATGGGCTGTACCTCAGTGGACATTGAGCAGGTCAGAGGAGCAGCAAGAGAAAAAAACTTGTTATGATGAATATGAGGACTCTTAGAAAATCAGAAACAAAAAGGGACCTGGATTTATTAATTCATTTTAATCTTGAAAGCTACTGTCTCCATTTTCAATCTTCATAGCCAAGAAAGAAAAACCAATTATTCACCATGCAGTCACTCACAAAAATTATTAACATGAAAGAATTTTCCTTTATAATTCTTTTATAATTCCCTATAATTATTTTCCCCAAACCTATAGACTTCCTGGTAATACTGTACATTAAAAGACTGTCTACCTTTGAAATCTTTGATCTCCATTGGGAGTTGCTGACATTTACAGGGTTGTTACCACAAAAAACAAGGTACAAACTCCTGTCATTTTGGACAATGAGGAGGTACTCATCTACCATGTGCCAATCCTCATTTACAAAGCAGCTGGCAGTGAAAAGAGTGGCTAAAAGTGATTAATAGCTACCTGTCAGCAGCATGCTCTGCCTACACTGGCTGCACCTCTGAGCTCCTAAATATTCCTTAGAAACCCACATTTGAACTACTTAGCTACTCTGCTATTACTGCATCAACCACACAGATGGTAAAAAGGATTCTGGAGTTGACTGCCAAGACACTGCTGAAAGTGCCCCAACAGTGGTGGAAAAATCCTAATAACTCTGTGTAGATTGGCATGAGAAGTGCACCAGACTGACAACTTTGCAGACCTAGCCCACAAAACAGCGAGGGCAACAGCTGTGCCGTCTTCTCCATCCTACCCTATCAACTCTTTTTCACTGCTGACCTGGAGGGACCACCAGCAGAAGCAAAGAAACATTTCATTTCTTTTGGCATCTCTGATGAGGCTGCTAGCAAGGGTGCCAATTAGCACCAGGTTTTACCATATTTGTAAGGTGGAAATGAGTTTACTCAGAACTGGGCTGAGACTAACAAATCAATTTTACATAGAGCGCTCAGCCACCGGGTGGTGACAACTTGCAACTGCTAATGATTTGGCTGACTGAGTCCTAGAGGTAAAATGGGAAAGGCTCCATGCCCTGACACCCACTAAAATCTTATAATGAGGAGAGAAAGAAGTACAGCTGTTCAGCACATGAGGAAGATTCCTGTTCTCATACTACTTTGCTTTTCAAACTCACTTAAGGCTACATAATGTACCACATTTGAAAGAACCACTATGAACCTGTTGCAATCTCAGAGCTAAAGCAAAATCCCTGGTTTGTCCATTTTGTTTTATTAAACAAGAAAAACATCTCCAAATGTTTCCTATCACAAAGTTGCAAATAGCACAGAAGAACACTTAAAATAACTTTGTCTTACAGTTGAGAGTTCTACCCAAATTTTAAGGGAACAAATACCACTACAACCACTCTTACATCTGAAGCAGAAGTATCATGAATTTGAAAAAAAAAAAAAAAAGGCATTTAAAATCTATCCCTTAAAACCGTGCTCAATTCCTTATTAAGCACTACAGTTGAGAGATTCTCTTTGACATCAAGAAAAGACTCTAACTTCTCATAAATAACTTCAGCAACACTGTGTTTTGTAACCCTCTTAAACACCAGGCCACCATAAATATACATGAGGCACTACAAAATTGTCTGGTACTGTGTTTGACATCCTTTCTGGTCAGGTTTTCTTCACACTAAGTCTTTTTGTGTAGTTTTTTTTCCTGACAAAGATGTTCAAACCACTTTTAAAATGTCTGGGAACCAATATAAAGTACTTCAGCTCACATTAGAAGAGGGATTAGCATAGCAATTTGTCCAGCTGAAGTGTGAGCTACATTTTTGAGTCTGAAATTTGTAGACCTAATCTACATTAAAATCTGCATTGTGAAGCTCCACAGGCAGATATCATCCTACAATTTTCATAAGGTTTAAAAAAAAAAAGTCCTGTACTTCATTTCCTCTGCCCACCCTAAAACCTTGCAAGCACATCTGAACTTTAGCTCAGTAGCTTGGGCTAGGACATCCTTTCCTTCAAAGGCCCAGATGATGAGGGAAGGGAGTGAGAAGGGGACATATCCCCTTCCTAAAATAAACTTACACAAACTTGGCTTCCACAGGTAAAGCCTACGAACACCACTATGATGGGGGGGAAGGTGTGCTGGTGGAAAAAAAAGAAATTAGAAGTTCAGAAAGTCCAAATGTAATCTTCCAATCATAGCAATTCACTGGGTCTACCTGAGATGGGGTTGATTTTCCTCATAGCAGTGCATGTGGTGCTGTGTTCTGAATTTCTAATTGAGATAGTGCTGAGAACACACCGATGCCTTGGCTGCTGCTGAGATGTATTTGAACAGAATGAAGGGATTTTTTAACTCCACTCTCTCTCCCAGAAAGCAGGTTGGGATGAGACAGGGCCAAGACTGCTGACCTCAACTGGCCACAGCAATATTACATGCCATAAAATGTCATAGTCAACAGTAAAATTCCTAAGAAGAAGGCAGTTTTGGGAGGTGGTGATTCCTCAGAGACTGGCAGGACATCAGACTGCTGATGGCCTTTGCATCACTTCTGAGCCTTTCTTGTTTCTCTTTCCCTAACTTATTAAACATCTTTAGCCTGACAATTTCCTAAATTTTGCCTTATTCTCTGAGAGGGGGAAGTGACTGAGCAACTCGGTGATGATGACTTAGCTGATGACTGGGGTCAACCAAACACAATCAACTATAACACAAAGTATTCTTTAAAGCAGTGTCCAAAGTACTACTGCAGCTATTTTCCTTCAATGAGTAAGGTTAAGGAGGAAATAAGGAAGATGACCTAGCACAGATAGTGCTGAATTTAGAGTCCAATTTTAATAAAATGCATTATTCAAATTAATGAGATTTAAGACAGTCATTTAAATTGAAGAACAGAAATTTAATAGCAGATGTTCAATGAATTGTTGAAATGAGTTAATGTGAAAGAGATGAGAGAAAAGTGGAACAAGTACTGTGTATCACAGAGGTAACCTCTGACCTATCAGTAAGAAACCAGAAATGTTGCACATGTGTGGACACAGGTGAAAAATACACACAGACAGGCCTGCAGGTGTAATGAAGAGAAACATGAAAGGAAATTTATCTTTCCCACACACCTAACAAGCTCCTCAGAGTTTGATATTTACAGAGAGAGCAAAACAGCTGGAGTTACAGGGTGCAGAGTAGGGTGACCACACATCTTGGGAGGTCACACCTAAAGGTTCCAGTGGTTTCATACTGCTGGGGTAGTCATGGAACCACAGCTCTTGCAGGACCAGAGATAGGTAAAAAAACCCATCCATGGTGCACTGATGATACCACTCCTAAAGGCTGAAAAAAGTACATTCAAAGCTGTTGGGGGGAGGTTTATATTTTGAACTTTTGTGTGTTTATACTACACCAAACGCTATTACTCAAGCCCTGGTTTTATTACCAAGCCTTCTGATCTTACAGGCCTCTAAAAAACCCCAGAAACAAAGGTGGTCCTAATTGTCTTTATATTTCACCCCAATCAACAACATGAGGTCAAATGCCAGTAAAGCAAAACCTTCTGAAGCAACCAGGCCTTGCACTTGTGCTATGTCCTTTTTTTAGCAGGATTGTCATTCAGCTTATTAAGGATAATTTAATAGTAAGAAAATAACATATAGGGGTGTTGGGACAGATTATCCCACAGCTCATGATGAGACTACATTGGACAGATGGAGATGCTAAATTTTAGGAGAAAATTGTCCAAAACCCCAAACCAATTAGGAAAACTGTGGTTTGATTGAGAAATGAGTAAGCTAACTGGTTAAAGCAAAGGACCAAGAAAAACAAAAAGATCACAAAACCCATTTAGTAGGAGAGTGTCTCAAAAAAAACCAGAATTCCTCCTAGACAGAAACTGAAAAACTGAGCTGCAGTACACACAATAACTCTTCCTTTTACTTCCCTAATTGTGTTCTTCCTTCTGCCAGCTATCTGGTGTTTTTAATCAATAACTTAATTGAATCTTCTATAATAATATTACCACATTCCATGCTAATTTTGCAAGGCCACAACTATATCAAGGGCTGTGTGCAGTTATCACTGCCATCATTTGAGTTTATCCAGCCTACAGCATTAATAATAGAGATAAACTAAACCAAGAGCCATAATTCCTTCATCTACTGCACTAAAGCAAATGGTGTTTACAGTTTGTCTGGAGCATTAATACAGTAAAAATGTCAAGTGCAGAGTTTTCTTCCAATCAAACCAACAGGGAAAAAAAGACTTCTATTTTTAATTACTCCTTTGTATCTGATTTAAAAACAGAGTTGGAAATCCTTCTGGAAGGAGCATCAGCCTAATAAAACAACAAAACCCCCTTAACAGCCATTGTCTTCATCTCATCATATCCAAACCAGCCTTTATACCATTTTCACTTTTACTTTGAGTAGCAAAATAGTCCACTGATGAAAGATAATTTATCCAGTTATTATAAGCAAAGTAGCTTTAACTTCCTTTAGATTTCTACTAACAAGATATAAAATGACACTTCCCAGACATATCACCAGCACAATAGGGCCTTTATTGATTTTCAGATCATGTTCTTTAGCCTGAGATGATTCTCCTGTGGATTCTGCTTCCCAGCAGGAAAAAAATTGCCTTTTCTATGTTTGAATTCAATCTATTAATGCATCCCTTGCTGTAGACAGTGTCTTTTTTTCTTCTTTCACTCTGTAGTTGATGTGTCTACACCTTGCTGGCGTGGGATCCTCATGGATCCCGGGGTTAGAGGTCAAGGTATGAAAACCAAAAATGAAATTTCTCAGCTTGGGAATCAATAAAAAATAGACTCCTAATCTTTCTGAGGGTGAAATGTGCAACCAATGAGGCGTGATAAGCATGTTCAACCTTGTGCCAAAGCTATAAATAGAGTATCAAATGCAAAAGAAGTTACACACCTAAACTAAGACAAAGAGTTAATATTATTGTTCAGCTTACATTAATGCCATTGGGAAATGGGATTAATGCCATCACAGCTGGAGGAACAGATACTGCTCCTCTTCTCTGTCATTCCCACAGCCTTCACTTGAATTTGAAAGTACAGCAAATTAGCTTTGTATTGTGCAGTCTATGGCTTGCAGGAAAAGAGGAATTTGAAGAAACATTTCAAGTTTGCAATATCAAAATAGCTGTATAAAAATACAACACCTGAATACAACACTACAAGAGGACACAGTCTCAAGCTGCATCAAGGGAAATATAGGTTGGATATTAGGAAAAAGTTTTTTACAGAAAGGGTGATAAAGTACTGGAATGGACTGCCTGGGGAGGTGGGGAATCACCATCCCTGGATGCGTTCAAAAAAAGACTGGATATGGCACTCGATGCCATGATCCAGTTGAGATGCTAGCGCATGGGTTGGACTCAATAATCTTGAAGGTCTCTTCCGACCCAGACATTCTGTGAATATCCTGTGCCGCCCAGTACAGAGTAATATGGTACTTAACAGCCAACAGTTACAGAGGTTACATCACTGGAAGATGAAAAATGGAAAGTTAAAAAGGCACAAAATAATTGCATGGCTCAATTTTTACTGATCTATCTTTGTACCAGACATAAAATACAACCATGTGAGAGTTCTGGCAGGAGCTAACTCAGTTTCAAATGAGGAAGTCACTTGACAGCTAAAGAAACACATTCTAATAACAGACACTACACACACTGAAAACAAAGCTCTCAACTGTGAGCCCTACAACAGTCACACATCCATAAATTCACTCCTCTGTGCAAGGGTGTAGGAGAACATCAACACCTGGGCCAGGAGGTTGAACTAACCTTCATTCCCCATAAAGAATAGTTGTCCTGCATTTTAAAGACATGGCAGGCACACAATCCACAATTCCATCTTTCAGGATCTTGGTCTCCAATTCTTATGGCACATTGCAGCCCCAGGTGATGTACATGTTCCCTTTTGCCCACTGGGGACAAGAAGATCTACTGCAGCATCAAGAATCATCTGCTACAGTCAAGGGTTGCAGGCTTAATTCTGGGGGGATAAAGAAAAGATCACAACCACATGGACACCCAGGGACAGTTTACAAGTATTCACAGAAGTGATCTTTCAGTTATCTCAGCATTTCATGACACCAAAAGTTATGCAATCTGTGGGGAACTGTATGCATTGTTGTTTTCCATGGAACATTTAAAACAGTACACAACTAACAGTGACCAAAACATCAGGTTTTATCTCTAGGGGTTGCATCCCTACTTGCATCTTTAGAGAGAATGAGAAGTTAGGGGGACTCAACTAGCAATTTGGTAGACAGATCTCGAGAATGTTTGTGCACATTCCTGCCTCCCTGGCAAGTTTTACAAAAGTTATTACAAAGCATCCAGCAAGAAAACACAACCATCCCCTCAGCTGCCTCTTTTACTTCAAGTACCACAGTCACCAAGATCAGGAAGAAATCTGGCTCAAGGCCTTATCATCCAGTTTCTACCTTGCACCTGAACAGTTCTGCTTCCAAGCATCCCATCTACTCAAAAGTTAAATGCAGCAGATCACTAAAAAAAAAGTCCTGAACTAATTTATATGAGACCAATTTTGTATTTTCCTAGTGGACCACAGGCATCTTGCCAGTTTAGTTGTGAAATACTGAATTTCTTAAAATATCTTCACCTTGAACTTGCCTTCCTTACAAACATGTGCATGTGGTGCACTGGTCTCTACATGGAATTCAGAGATTTGTAAGGCCTTTAGTTTCCTCAGCCCTCCACTTGTTATTAGCAGTCCTTTACCACCTGCCAAACCTTCTTCCATGGTAAAACAGGGTACTCCTGCAAGGCGTCTGTCTCTGGCCCTGGAGAGGTAACTTTGACCTCCTCTAAGGCCTGCTTAGAGTAATCCTGTGCTTTGGCACCAGAAGAGAAGCGGCTCCAAGAGTACTGGTCTTGGAAACAGAAGACCCAGAGGAGGTGGAATTCCTGCACACCTTCTTTGCCCCAGTCTTTACTGTTGAGGGTGGCCCCAGTAATCCCAGACTTAGGAGCCAAGAGAAGAAAACTGGAGAAAGGAGTCTTTTCACAAAATCACATTTTCAGTAGCTCAGTTGAAGACTATTGTATTATTATCATCAGATGTTTAATTAACCATATCCAGACATTATATATTATTGACACTTACTAGGACATCTATGACCTACTAGAGCAGATATTTGCCATTCAGCTCTGCTGAAAAAACACCTGCTGAGCAAAGACAATCCCAGTTTTGGCTGGGAGGGTGTAGAGAATGTGCACACAGCAGGATCCCTGCAACAATGACTTGGTCAATTGATTCAATCTGAGCTGTGACCAGCAGGTGTCTTTTCAGTGTGCTTTGAACAGCTTCCCACAAAGCCCTGTGATTCACAGGAGCTGGACGCACATCAGTTTGGTCATACCTCCGCGTGTCAGGATTTCCTAATGCAAGATGCAAGCATTTTAAGCTCTCAGAAGTAGCAGTTCCCCTCATGCTTCAAATTCAGGTATCTCCTCAGGAGATCTCTCAAAAATTAACAAAATCAAAGACAAGAGGAATGTACTCATTTGAGTTGGCTTTGATGAGGCAAATGAAACCCAGTTTGATTTGTGGCTTTTCCTCCCTGTTTAACAAGTGAAGGATCAGAGGAGTGCTGCCATAGCAGCCAACTCTTGCTGCAAACTGTCACTGGGCATCTGAAAAATAGAGATTTCATTCTGTTGTGCTTTCAGAGAAGCAAACTACTGATATACCTCTCTAATATTCTTCTAACATGCAGTTTGTCAGATTTGCTGAGAGGTTCAGGGTAAATACCTGACTGTGATGAGGGCTCATGGCATTTCACTTCATTCCTGGAGTTTACTGGAGATTTTCTAGATCCCTGTGACACAGCCTTTCTATTCAAGCCCATATAAGACCTTTCAGTAGCACTTAACATGCACCAACATAGAAAACAAAGTTCTTCAGTGAACTGCCGGGAAATTCAACTGCACAAATTCGTTGTTCATAGCAGTGCATTACAAAAAAAGAAAAAGTAACTTTTAAAGCAACATGATTTTTAAAATACCAGCAATATACGCACCACCATCCCCTTTAGCATTTGGAATATCTGACTGAAATTACTGTGCATACAGAGGAGTTATTTGGAATTGGCATTAAAAAAATAATGACACTTTTAATATCTGCAGCTTTATAATGACAACACTTGCAGCAAAAGGAGCCATGGTATTCTCAGTCCCTAAGCAATGCCAAAATCCCAGAAGCAAACCAGATTCACACTCTAACTCCAAATTCTTTCACTTACACAATTGTCAGTCTACACCTTAGTCTGATTATTTTTAAGTGGTGCCTTTACGGAGGCACCAAATTTTTCATTTTCTCTATACAAAAAAGACCTTGCATGTGATAAACTGACAGTTTTGTAAATGGCAAAACTCAGCACGTATTTTGAAACAGAGACAAAAATGTACCATTATTTAACAAGGTAACAACGCAGAAGAAATAGCCACAACTGATGTTAAATATCTTTTGTGGATGGATCAATAAATGCCTCCCACAAAGGACTAATTCATGCCTACTCATTAAATATACAAATGAGACATAACCACAGATGTACCTTTAGCTCATGTATTTCTGATTTTTAAAAATTATTCTTCATAAATGCAATTCCACCAGCAAAAACAAGCACTGCACTAAATTAAGTTTGACTATTGCTCAAATGCAAATCATTATGGTCTGAAGTTCAGTGACATCCTCAAAGCATTTTCAAATATCTAACTCAGATCAAAAGGGTTCTCCCACAAAAAACAAGGAAGTTGCCCAGGAAGAATTGATAGCCTCTCTGTATCAATGTACACCTCTGCACAATCACATATTTGACCTTTTTTATTAAACTGTCAAATGCTAGAGTGCCTTCACAAGAGGAACATGGCACTGGAGCAAATTCCAGCAGAAGGGAGCTGCAGTGAGGTAAGGAGTTTTACCGATCAGATTAAACCCTCTGAAGGGTTAGCATCAAAATACTTCACAGGAGAGCAAGTATGGCAATATTTTATGAGCAAGGTACCACTGAACTTGCAGCAGTAATTTACAGTACACACTTCTCTAAGCACAGCCATCATCTGTAAGCTCAATAAACAACCCATTACTCAGGATCAGCACAAGGCTTCTAGAGGCAGCTGTGTCCTTCTGAGGAAACTTCATCCTTGAGGAGCTAAGATTCAGCTTTGCCACCGAAAAAAGGGGGAAAGTCAGAGGGGGCTGGCAACATCCAGGGGCCACCAAGGAAATGGAAGTGGCTGAAGCTAGCAGAAAGAGTAGAAAACAAAAGCTTGTTGAGGCTTTTTGGAAACAAAAACTGCAAATACAAGACTTCTGCTCAAGATATGAAGACCCTGGGGTTCTAGTGACCACTGCTCCACACACTGTTGTCCCCAGCAGCAGTCCTAAGCACCAGACTGGCATTCCAGGCTCTGCCATTGGCAAAGGTCATGCCAGAAGAAGATGCAGGCTTTATATGCAGCTCTGACCATGCCTTTACTCTTCCCCTTTTTAACCATTAAGCATTTCCCTCCCCTCTTTTCTCAAATGAGGACAATACCCAGGAGCATTTCAGATCTCCATTTTATGCAGCTCTTCAATTCCACTGGGGGAAGAAAAAAACAAGCCAAAAATCTTGACCTTGTCAAGCAAGGGTTTATAATCTTGCAAGTAATCATTTCTTGTTCCATCTCAGACCCCAAGCACAAGCAGCACTGAGCCACAGACACTGAAATTTACAAGCCTAAGGAAGCTGAGGGCTTTGGGGACATATTCCTCATGAAATTGTCATCTTCAAGTCTGGCTCTAACACCAACTTCCAGTTTAAGATTTAGGCAGTCTTACTACTCATTCAAAATACATCTGTGGCTTGATATGAGCCACTGCCCAAAAAAAACACTGAAAAGCACTATGTGGAGCATCATTATAAATATAGTCAGAAGTATTTCCAACACAAAAGGCTGAAAATATCCTTGAGGTTACAGTTTCCATAACTAACTGAATCACATCAGCAATCTTATAAATAAGCTGGCAAAGGATTTAGAAACACTTGACCTTCAGGAGTCAAAGAAAGATGCAGCTGTCCTCGTTACCATTTGAAACTTCACTGCCACTTGCTGAGGCAGATTTAATGCATCCTCCCAGCTTATCAGCTGAAATGGTAAATAGTCCACATTCATCAGAATATAACCATCTCATCTTTTTGGAGATTAAGGTCCATTAGGGAATCAAAAGCAGATAAAGCAGAACTTCAGTATCTTGAAGCTTCTGCTCTGATTCTGCCTGAATTATCCTTGGGTTCCTCATAGAAAAAGGTTGGAGGAAGTGATTTATTTTCCAAGAAATTCCCATTAAGAAACAAGACAATAGAATCCCACTTTCTTATCCAGTTTTTTTAAACACATAAGGGCAGGCAGATGCCAAAAGAACTGACAACTCAGTGTTTCCTGGATTTCCAGCAAGCAAACACTGCTCTACAATTCTGCACTTCAAGATCAGAGCAGCTGAAGGTGCTTTTAGGCAACTTAAGTAAGAAGAATTAAAAATAAACATCACCAGCTTTTACTCCACGTCCTTTTGAAATAATTGGACAATTGTTGTAATTCCCAATTCTCAAAATTAGCTGAAGTTCAGAACACAAGCAGTCTGGATGCGGTACACAAGTTATCAAAGTTGTAGTAATTCTTCCTATAACAACTGGTGTGACTCTCAAGAGACCTTGCACTGGGATCAGAACACTTACAGTGCAAACATGTTACACTGGGGTTTTTTCCTGATTATGTGACTTTTGGCTTAAATAAGATTTCATCAAGAAGCATTTTCCAAGAACTACACTGTTTCAGCAAACTTGGTGCAGGCATAAAATATTGATTTAGACAGCCAGGAAACATCCGGAAAACCATAGACTTCAGTTCCTTGTATCTCATAGTTTTTAATTTTCAAACGACTACAGAACACGCTTTTCCAAATTAAAAAATAACTTTTATCTATATTTTTGCTTCTCTCCCTGCACCTGATAACATGCTGTAGTTCTTACTTATATCCCTGCCATCTTATGTAAGAAAAATCCAGATAAGCTCAGCTGAAATCCTTCAGACTGAAATATTTTTAAGGCTCATAATGAAGCAGAAAAACATGGAAGAAGAAAGCTTGAAAATAAAAATACCAGCTGTGTATATTTTGTGTAGAACCATACCCTTACTTCAACCACCACTCACTGCTTCCCAGGTTCTAAGCAAACTGCAAGGAGCCAAATTTTAAAGAAAACTGTATTTGGTGAAATTGTGGAGCCACTCAGCATTCAGAGCAACAACATGTTCATTCCTTCCACACCAGGAGCTGTTATGAATGCTTGCAGTAAGTAGCTGGATTTGCATTCATTAAATCAAAAATAGTAAAGTTCTTTTCCACAGAGATTCATTGCAACACATATCACAACCATTGCAACATTTCTTGATAGGGACAAGATGATTTTGTGTCCCCTCTGAGAGGGGAGGAACAGTTCCTGAAGAAGGTCACAGTATAAGAACTTCTCTGAAAGGCCTAACAGCATGTAAGGCTGGCTACCCAGCAGTTCATAGGATTCTTCAAAAAGATACAGCACACCACTATCAAAATGCTCCTTTCTAACTGATGTTTCTGAACAGCAAGGAGAACAGAGGCCAATGTTGAAAATAAATAAAGAATTCAATAAATCACTAGTTCTCTCAGATTGAGTCTACTCTGAAGAGGCTGACATGCAAATCCATCCAGAGACCCAGTAAAACCACATGAACTAATATTGTGATCTTCTTATAACATATTGTACATAGGTATACACAGTACACATTGAGAAAAAAGTGTTTTATGAATGCCCTTGTTCTTCCAGCGGGACATAACCATGCTTTGCATAGAAAGCTTTTGTGGAAAACACAAATGCAAGTTCTGTCATTTATAAATCACTTTTTCCTAGGGAAAAAAATGCCATCTCAATCTCCAGCTCATAATGAGCAATTTCAATTTCTATAGGTAAACTTATTTTGAAATTTTAAACCTCCAGACTGATAACACCTGAGAAAAGACCTATCCAATACCAACAGCTTCACTCCACCACTGTGGATCCAAGCACTGAGAGGAAATACTCGGGAACATAACCCTGGGGCAAGGAGCATTTGTGGTGCTGCACGCACAAGCAGCTGGCACACTGGAAGGAGGCAGCACATAGGAGTATGACAAATTTAGCCAGGTACATTAAGTAATTAAAACTGCTGCTCTTGGAAGAAAGCTAAGTTGATTTCAGAGTTTGCTTTGTGCATTTGTGGGGATATTCCTTGGGTTTTGTGGGTTTTATCTGGCCACTGCTGGTGAAACAGGGCACAAGTAGAAAATTGGCTTGGTTTTACTCCTCTGTATTTAACAGCCTCAACACACAGAGAAGTCTGTCAAAAATAAAATGGACTGGAATAGAAGGAACTACTTTTTCTTCCTTCAAACAGAGCTGCACAGCAGAACAGACAAGTGGGACAGGGTAGAAGCTGCATTCTCTTCCCCTTGGGAGGAATTCTGCCTCCCTACAGAGACTGCCTCCAGAAGCATCCCAGGACACAGTGCTTCCATACTCTTTGTGAAGTCCTTTGCTTTAGAGCCACCATCAACAAGTCTCCTGACAGATGAATACAGCCTGAAAAAAAAAGTATTGAAAGGAATTTATCCAACAAATATTGATATTTACTCAAAATTCCTTTCAGCAGTTCATTATTTGACCAGCTCCACAGACTGTCCACATCCAGCAAATAACTCAACAGCTTTTTCACAACTCCTGAACACCTGCTTAGGAATAATGATTATTATTTGACAAGCACATCTGTCAGGGTGTATTTTGTCTCCACCTTCAGTGTAATGGCACTACAAAAGCAGAGGAAAGAGGACTCATGGCAGCATCTCTAGAGGAGATTCCAGAAGTGCTACAAGCCTTGTAAGGTAAACACCAGAATTCCTGATGCAGAAGAGTTTTAGCTAAAATGAAGATTGATGTAGCACCCACTAACCCTCTGCCATCACTCACACAGAGCAAAGGAACACAGATCACTAATTCTCAGAATAAGTGTGCTTGTGTTGCAAACCTGCAGCCTGCTCCCAACTGGAAGTGTATTTCACCACACACAATAACCTACAGGGCTACTCAGATTGTGTAGACCTAGGGCCTAAAAATAACATTCAATCAATCCTTACCTCTGCTGGGAGGTACAGGATGAGTCTAATTCTACAGTCTGACCCTTTATGTCATCACTTATCACAGTATCATTAACATGCAAGCAACAAGACAGGACAGCTTTTTAAGAGGGTCTTATAAGACCAAGCAATTGCAAAAGCAGCAGCTGAATGAAGCATTTGCAGCACTATTTTAAACAGTGAACTCTTCCTGGGTTCACAAGGAGACACTATGAGGATATACAAGTGGGAAGATTTGCACTATGGATAGCCAAGAGCAACAATTCTACAGAGAAAAAAAAAAGTCTAAATATAAAAACTGAAAGGAAACTTAGTGGGTTGCATTGCTCTGTTCTTTTACCCCTCCACCTCTACAATTTAAACATAAATAACAACTGGAACTACAGAGATTTCTCTGGGTTGTTACTTCCTCCACCCCTCCTTGCAAGGAATCAGCAAAACAAACTGCTGTACCACCACACAAACTAAAGCACTCCCTTCTTGTACTTTCAAGTTCAGCCCTTTTTGCCTGAGGAATTCTCTTGGCTCACGGGTTTGATGTCAGCCCTTGATTGTGTTTTGATGTTTCTGCAGATCTACGATTGAGTTCAATTCTCAGCAGCCAAAACAGACATTTGTCATCCTGTATGCATCAAATTTCCTGTGGCACACTGCCCACTTAATCATGCAGGCAAGGGGAGCTTTGACAAAGCAAGGGGCTGTCTGCAAGCCCCGGTGACCCAGCATGTGTGGAGTCACTTGTAATTACCATTACTTAGAGGGATCACTCAAGGCTTCCCAGTGTTGCTGCACACCAGCTCAACCACTCCAGAGTGTCTGAGTAAATATTTGCACGCAACGAGGAGCTGTTGAGAGGGTTTTGTCTACAGCCACAGCCCCCAGTGCATGAAATATTCAGCACATTAAATGTCTCCACTGATGCAGAGTGGTGGGTTTTCACTCTGATTTGATTAGCAGTGATGATTCTTTCATGAGGTGTGACTGTCCTTCTAGATTAGCATCAGCCCAGATTCCATGCAGCAGTCACGGAAAAAGGGAGAGAGGAGTCTGACACATTACAAGGGTTACTGTGCAGAGTCTCTGTCAGGTCTGAGATTACTTGTTTACAGGAAAATGCTAGAGCCTGAATCCTAATTTCATAAAAAGCATTGCTAAGTAGAACTCCAAATTTAAACACAAATGTGAAGCTCAAATTTCAAAATTAGTAGTAATTAACTAGGAAAAACACTAAAAGAACACAGGTTTAACTGAAGGAACATCTGAGCAAATAAGACATCTACTCTTTATCCATAACAAGCTGGAAGCATTTCACTGGAAGACATACAGCAATCAGCAATTTTCAATGATGATGATGTGACATTGGTTGCATACTTTTATTTTCTATCCATTTTAAACTATTCCCTTATGGTAACATTCCCATATTATTTCTATACCATAGCAGCGAAGTGAATCTAATGGAAGCAAGCAAATTTTGCAGGAAAAAGCAGTTTATTGGACTGAGTAGCTGGAATAGAGATCCAAAAGGACTGGTACTCACAAAAGCTACTCTTGTTTGCCAATCTGATCAGCTGCCTTGACCAACAACAGTTTAGACACAGCTCTTAGACAAATTGGATTTTGAAAATATTTTAAACTCTGCAACAAGCATTCTGCCTTAATATGAAAGGCTGACTATGCACCCACATAAAAAGCAGAGCACTAACCTCCCTAGTTAAATATTGGTATGCATATCAATATTGGCTGTACTGGGACAAATGAAAAGTCTCTACACAAATTCACAGGCACAGCTAAAAGAAATTCCAGGGCCTATGAGACACAGAATTTTCACAGCACATCAGCAGCACTAAAGGACTTGTCACTGAATGAGAAAACTCAGAGTGTCCAAAAAGGTTCTGTTCTCTCTCCAGGCTTGTGTTAAAAAAGCCAGAGAAGCATATCAGTTTCTGGAGATGAGCTATCTTCCACATAAAACTCATTTAAAAACAGGATGTCTCACAGTCTGCTTCAAACCATTAGAAAAGTTTTAAAACTATCAAAGGCCAGTGTTGAGCTCAGAAGACTTCAATCCCCATGAGCAAGTTCATCAGCATGGTACTAAAAAAGGACAGCAAGGGGTAGGAGCCCACCATGCTGCTCATGAAACTCCTTTGCACTGCACCGCAGGCCCCAGACAATTCTAGTTTTCCATTTAGCTCCCACTTAAACTGACATGACAGGAGGCTGCAAGTTACACACACAAGAGATGCTCTAACTTCCTAGGAGTCCAACCAGCAATTGTGTTTTCCTAATTAGACCAGCAAGGATGATGGGGAAAACTGAACTACAGAGGGCTAAATTAAGAAAATCATAGCAAACATCCAGTGGTTTGCTTAAATGTATTTAAAAAACGCTGTCAATGGTGCACAGGAAACTCCAAGATGAAGAAGGCATAGTATTCCTTGTACTTTCCTAACTTCCAGTATTGTACATGGATTATCATTGCCTACATACAGACAACTGATGAGAATCCTAATATGGCCCCAAAAGAAGAAATGAAGCTACTTGCACTTGCTCCCAACCATATGCAAATTTCACTACACTCCATATATAAAATATCATTTAGTTCTCTCTATTTTCAGCCAATTCTTTCAGGTAAGACAAAGAACTAGGAGCCCTTACTCACCCTTTTCTCAATCTTCAAAAAATAGTGGAAATTTTGCGCACTTTGCTGAGCACACCAGGTGAGGATTTGATTGCTACAGTGGCAGAGTTCATGGAAACCATAAACTTTCTGTGCCAGAACAGGATCTTGACCCTTAATTACCTGAGGCATGATTTGAATGGCTACTAGAGTAAAATTTCTTTTACACTTTGAGGTAAGGAGAGTTAAAATTAAAATGTGCCTGCCAAGATGAAACCCATGTTTACAAACACCACTTTCCTCTAAAATGGCACCTGAAACCTGTGGTTTTGAAGAGCAATTGGTTAAGCCATTCTCAGGGTCAACAGTTTACCTTGGAACAAATAAAATCCACAGCTACTCCATACAAACCAACACTTAGATGCATCATTCACACAAACAGCTTTCCAAAACAGCACTAGATCTTCTCTGTAGAAATAGCTACAGGAGTGCCAGCAAGCTCAGGAATCACTAATGATGACAAATGGCAGGCCTAGAAAGTCTACAAGATGCCAGTTTATGAAAAACTGCTGAATCTCTGTTTTCTGCTGTGTGGCCCCTTGTTCCATGTCCAAAAAAAAAGGTACTTAAAAAACAAAGGTACTTAAAATTGCTGGAGTAGGAAGCAGAGAAGATAGGAGCAGCAACACAAAAATGCTATCCAGCCAAATGAATGAGGAAATACAAATAAACTGAGTGAATCCCCCAGGAAAAACTTCCCAAAGATTTCATGCACTGAAACAAACCAATCACTCAAATAGATTGTG
Organism: Anomalospiza imberbis; assembly: GCF_031753505.1. NCBI lineage: Eukaryota > Metazoa > Chordata > Aves > Passeriformes > Viduidae > Anomalospiza > Anomalospiza imberbis. Next base: position 33,846,409 of record NC_089682.1, read on the forward strand.
TGACTATTACTGACTTTTTGATTAAGACTCCACCAATATTTATAAAGCTTTTGTCAAAAATTTCTACTGAATTTTTATGGGGTTTTTTAGCTTTGTTAGAAAGGATGGAGTACCTGCAGAAACTTCTCATATCCCTCTTATTTCTTATGATGCTTTGAAAATTCATTTATAGCTGATAGGCTAAATTTTCAATTTCTGTTGAGGCCCAAACCTTACCTTGAAGAGCTGCTTAATAAAAATGCAACACTCCAATGATAAAATGCTTCTAAATAATTTGCATTCCAACAGTATGCAAGCTTCAACACAGGGTTACATTTTATACAGACTGAATAGGGTGAGCCTATAGATCACAGAAATCTAAGACTCAATAAACCAGCAAGTTAATTCGTTACATATGCAGGGGTACACATGAGCTCAACAGCATTAAAAGCCACAAGAGACAAAAGTGCATTTCCTGGAAAGAATATTCAGGTGCTGAAGTATTTAAAAACCATAAAAACAACACCAAAATGAACTACAGCTGGAAAAGATGAAATGCTAACCTGATTTTGACCAAGTTGCTTTTGCTGTTACTATTTTATATTAAGTCAAAATTCAAGCTAAATAATAATAAAAATATTATTATTAGTCAAACTATAATTAATAAAATTATTATTAATAATAATCAAATTAATGGGATATATCTGTTGTCCCTGAAGTACCAGGCAATCTTCTTATAACCTTCCCCAGCCATAAAGTGCTCTTGAATTAAAAAAAAAAAAAAAAACCAACAAAACTAAAAGCACCCCACACAAAAACTCAAATGTAAACATTCAGTGTTCTGACACAATTTGATTTAGAGACTTGGTGTTTCAAATGGCAAAGACAAACAAGCTCATCTCTAGTCTCAGCCTCTCTGCCAAGTTTAAGAATCTGAAAATCTCTTCTGTTTATTTGTGAAATTTTTAATGTAAATATTAAAAATTAATTATGTTGGTGTCATATGAAAATGACATGAATATTTGAAACTAATTTTTAAAAAAACCTTTAAAATATTTCAAACTAACGTTATATAAACAGCATCACTAACTTTACAGTATATAGATATAAAGAAGAGTTTTAAGTTAACTGGCAAAAAGTTAAGAGGAGGAGTAGAAATGCCAGCATTAGGGATGAAAGAACTGAAATTGAAAAACAGGATTAAAAATTGAGAGCAACAAAATAAAAAAAAAAAAGAAACAACATATAAAAAAGTAATAAATCCAAACTCCACTTCTACTACACAGCAAAAACCTCTCTGTTGGGTCAGCCCAACTTCTGAGGTTTTCTCAACCTTCATCATTAAAACAGGCCTGAGAGAAAATGTTACTTGATTTTGCATTGAGTCTTCACAGAGAAACTTAGCAAGTGGAGAAGTATGAAGGCAATATTTTTTAAAAAGGATTTGACTCCAAACCTTATGGAAACAAATGTTGAAAACTCATAATTCTCGAAACCCTCTGAACATGAAAGGTTTGAGGTTTGTAAGATACCAGGCACCACGGGGCTGGCCTATTTCTCCCGCAACTTGCAGCAAATTTAACCTTATCAGTATTCAGGACCAACCCTAACAGGGAGAAAAAAGATGTCATAGCAATAGAAGAAGAGGAGATAAAAGGAAAGCAACGAGGAAGAAAAGCACATCACATCTTAATGGAACTGGGGACGAGATAGGGATGGCTGATATGGCCTGGAGCAGTGGGAAAACACCTCTGATGGTGCAGCATGCAAGCCAAGCCAGGGATTCACCCCAAAAGCTGTCACTTCCCAAGGACAGCTTCAGCAGCACTCAGAACACAGCAGCTGCTGAGTGCTTTTTAAAGCTGAATGAATAATTTGCCACAAACAATACGTTTGACAAACTTAGCCTCTCTCTCTTTTCATCATGTTCCTAGAGCACTGTGAATGGAATTGCATTATTGAGATGTAGCTGAATTTTCTCTGCAGCGTTTGCCCACGTAGAGCTCAGCTGCCTGTATTCAGAGAGTTGCTGAGCTGTGTTCCAAAAAGACAGTCTGGTACTTTTCCTTTTCCTGACTCGATGAACAAATGTAACCTACTTCTGAAAGCAGACATGTACGAGTACTTGAAAATTGATTTCCGTGAGTAACTGGCTAGGTGACACATTCAATGAGGAAAAACAAGGATTTAGTAAACATGAGTAGCACTCCCTTGCACACTAATAGTTAAGTTTACTATTCAAATTTAACTTCACAAAAACCAACACACATTACCATATGCTAAAAGAGGATCTTTCTCATAAAATTCACATTTTCTGGCTGTTCATGAAATCCAATAATTAATAAAAGTTTAAACAATTAAGCTTAAATATTTAAGAGTTACAGCTGCTCACATTCATTTCATTGTACAATACTAATCCAGATCCCACTAGCATTATTGTATTATATTTCTTGGTAAAACACTCGTTTATATTGACTTAAAAAAAAAAAAAAAAACAAACCACAACTTCTATCTCACTGTCCTCAGGATCTGCTTCTCACACAGTACAGCAATGAGAGCACAATTACTGAAATGAAGATGTTGGCAGCCATCCAGGTGCCAGTAAGAATACAGTGGGTATTACTCACCAGTTCCTTGTGTGCTGTAATCTGGCAGCTCTAAAAACAGAACATTCCCAGCAGTGCCTGTTCCCTCCTTTTGATGCCAGATTCTTTTGTAAAACACTGTCATCTTAGCTTAGCAGGAGCATTACTTATTTTTTAACTCCCTGTCGGTATTTTTCCTGTTCTCTAATGTGGACCTCTGAGATGGCTACCCTATCCCAAGAGCCTAAAACTCAGCAAATGAGCACCTAAAAGCACTGCCACCTGAATTTAGCTGAGTGAAAACAGGGCCTAAGAGCCAGTCTTTGGCATTTCTTCCAACTCTGGGTGATGTGGAAAGCTTTTGAAGCCAAATTTGAGCAGTAATTTCAGAAAAAAAACACTCTAGGCACTATAATACTCTCACTTTGGATGATGATTTGCCTGCAGATATCAGTTTTGCACTCCCCAAGTCCAGAACAGTGAGGCAAAATGCAGAGGGGTTTTGGAGAAGCTCACAGGCATCAGCCAAAGGCAAATCAATCAGGGAAAGGCAAACAGAATAAGCATTCTGGGTTTAATTCAGGTGACTGGTTACATTTCCTGTTGAACTCTTGAACACTTGATCACCCTTAGCAGAAACACTTTTATTCCTTTGTAGCCTCTCTTCTGTAAGGATGTGCTTGGTCACCTGCTTTAAACATTGTGAATTTCAGAGTTATTTTGGAATAACACTAGCTGGTATGAGCAAGAAACTTTCACATGACCTCAAAAAAAAACTGTGCTGGTAAAACCAGGCTATTTTTAGTTTTGGATGTTCTCTTTCCTAGGTCATTCAGATCATCTGTTACTTGAAATATCAAACCTGGGAAAAAAAGGAGGAATATGAGGAACAGGGTTTTCTGCACACACAGTTTCATCTGCAAGACCACTCCTCTGGTTTCTTAAATTACTGAGTCCATGAGGCTGGCAATGCCTCAGCTCTGGAGCTGCAGTAGCACTTCTGCACTCTCAGTAATTTTCTGCCTGTCTGTACACAGACATATTCAGAAAACATCTCTTTAAAAAGCTATTACTTTACAACAATGTGAAATATATTTAAAATATTATTTGCTTCTTTCCCTTGACTGTGCATGGAATACAGTGAGAAAGTGACCACACTGTCAATGTTTGGTCTCTTTAGGGGCACCTCTCTAGATCCTCCCTCTTATCCGATGTTACTTTTCAATTTCACGTATGCATAAACACAGATAACTCCTTGACTTTTCAAATCATCTGAAACTTAAAGTAGTTTTTAATAGCACATCCCCAAAAGAAAAAAAAAAAAAAACCAAAAAAAAAACCAAAAACTGGCACTAGATAAATATTAAATAAACTAGCAGTAAAGTACCTTTTGTTGTGGCAACTCCTTGTTCTCTAGAATTTCTACAAGTATTTACTCCAGTGTTTTGCTGATCTTCAATAAATGTGCTGTACACAAGTGAAATATAAGTGAGGTTATGATATGGCCATGAACCTCACATTAAAGAGAGCTCAGTACCAACTCCAGGAATTCTGGAGGGACATGCTCTGTAAATCACATCACCTGATCAGCTGCAGACTCAAACTTTTTTTTAACATCAGTTACACTTTTCAATGGCATTCTAATGCTGACCAGGAAAGTGAAGAAAGTCCAGATCAAGCACTTGGGATGAAATGTCAGAGACCATTCCTCAGTTTCACTTCAGAGCCTGGCACAGCCCCTCAGCAAAACTCACCTCCTCGCCCTGCTCATCCTTAGAACCATGGAATCAGTGAGATTGGAAAAAGCCTCTGAGGTCACTGAGACCAGCCTGTGACGGAACAAAACACTGTCAACCAGACCATGGCCCTGACTACCATATCCAGTTTTTCCTTTAACACCTTCAGGGATGGGACTCCACCACATTCCTAGGTAGCCCATCCTAATGTCTCATCACCCCTTCTGTGAAGAAATTCCCCCGAGTGTCCAACCCCAACGTCCCCTGGCGCAGCTTGAGGCCATGTCCTCATAGCCTGTGGCTGCTTCCCTGGGAGAAGAGACCAAACCCCACCTGGCTCCTTTCAAATGGTTGTAGAGGGCAATAAGGTCATCCCTGAGCCTCCTTTTCTCCAGGCTGAACACCCCCTGCTCCCTCATGGGACTTGTGCTCCTGACCTTTCCCCAGCTCCATTGTCCATGTCTGGTCACACTCCAGCTCCTCACTGTCCTTCATGAACTAAGGGACCCAGAACTGGGGACAGCCCTTGAGGAGCCACCCACCAATGCCAAGTGCAAGATAAGCTCCTGAGAACCGAGCTCAGTTCCTGAAAATTTCCTCTAATGCATTACAAGCACCCAGCACAAAACCACGTCACTGCTGCACATCCTAAAGCATTAGTGGAGGCTCAGAAGCCACAGCCACCCCCCAGCATTGCACCCACCTCCACATGGGCCTCCAAGGGATGCTCAGAAAGCAAAATTCAGCCTGAAGGAAGGGCCGGTGTCAGGATAATGGCAGAGGCACAACCAACACCAAAGAAAGCTTCAAGCATCTACAGCTGTTTATGGTTCTACAGTGCAACCTTTTATACTCTTCACCCCACATGCATTGCACCTCTGTGCCCTCTGCTCCCTCTGTGGTTGGTCAGTGCACCTGAGCACTCCATGGCTCATTGCTTTCACTGCTGTTCACCTGCTTTTGACAGCTGTACCCACTGGGGATGAGGCTGGGCCACAGCCCCACTCCCAATTACCACAAACTGTGTGCCTACAACAGGCCAGGATAGGCCAGGATGGGCCCGATGGGCACCTACCCTCAGCCGTGGTGCTGGCCTAGGTGTTGGACAAGATACAAAATTTAAATCTTTTCAATGTAACTTCAGTCAGTTTTCACAGAATGGCAGAAGGAACTAGGTTGGAAAAGACCTTTGAGATCATCAAGTCCAACCCCTGTTCGCCTTTGCCCCAGTGGAAGGGAATTGAAGTTTCTTTCCAGGGCATTGTTCCACCAGGTGAGGCCTGGTGAGACCTTAACATCTCAACAAGCTGGGAGTAGCACAGAAGATGCACAAAAGATAACAACCATCAACGGCCATTAATTTAATTAACTCAAACATCACCATTAAGTCCAAGCAGCACCACTGGCACTGTCAGAGGCACCTGCTCTGGGAGAGATAAGAGAACCAAGGAATTAGGACCTAATTATAGGAAACCAAATACTGAGAACTGTGTAACTTGGGCTCAATGAACACCGAACCAATAAATTTCTATGGGTTTTGACTATATAAATATCTGAAAAATCCAGTAAAATTGATGTGTGATGGAATTATTTCCTCTGCAGAGCCCGGGCCCTGTGTGGATGAAATTATTTCTTCTGCACATCCTGGCCAGAACAACATCCTGGCCAGCATAAAGTAATGCCTTGATTCACAAACACTAAAAATGCTGTTGGAGGGTTTTTGTTTTTCCCTCAGTTTCAGTGACACAGGCGTGCCCCGCAGGGCCATGAGGGACCCTGGGGAAAACCGAGCCGTGGGTGGGGTTCTGAATCTTCGTGGGGCCACCTCAGCTCACAGAACAGCACAATCAATTAGGCTGGAAAAGTCCATCATCGAGTCCAACCTGTGACCGAACACTGCCACTGAGTGCACAAACACCTCCAGAAATGATGACTCCAGCACCTTCCTGGGCAGCCCATTCCAATGTCTCATCATCCTTCCTGAGGGTTCAATTACTCCAAAATTCTCCCTGATGTCCAACTCAAACCGTTCAGGATGCCTGTGCCCACATTGGAGCGTGCCAGGGGGATCAGTACCAAGTCTGGGGTGCCAAGGGGGTGCTGGGCATCGAAAAAATTAGTTGCTTATGCTTAGGAAATTGAGTTGGATGCTGAGCTCGTTTTTTTGGCTTGTCCCCCTTATGTAAAAATCATCTCCTGCATGATTAACATGCATGCTACAATCTTGAGCTGGGGAAATCCAGCACGCCTCACTGTAATATTTTAATGGGTTTGGATCTGGATCCAAGGAAACAAGCTGGCATAGCAGTAATACAGCACAGCCATGCACAGGCTGATGTGTGCTGCTGCTAGTAAAATCCCAGCGGGTATAATGATAAAACAGTTGTGGCCACAACCCCAGCTACTGACAATGGCTCACACAGATATCATTCCCAAGCAAATTTCTTGTGTGTAATAATAAGTCTGATCGTAGCCTACTGATTGCATATGAGCCTGAACTCCTTCCTTGGGAGGATGTTAACAGATAGGCACTGAGCCTTGCAGTTCCCACAGGGCTCTGCAAACATCACCTTTTTCATCCTGAAGTCAGCTAAGCAGGCTGGATAATATTACCTAATTTTATATTCAACAGTTACAGCAAGCACATTTGGGAAAATAAATAAATCTGTAATTATGCCTAGAACTCAGGAAATACTTTCAGGGCTGGTACAGATCTCTGTGTTTTCTGACACCTCTGTTGTCTTTTAAGGTAAACTCTGACTCACTAATCAGAGTCACCTCAAGTATTTGATGGCATCCAGCTTTGCAATGTGTTGACATTACTTTGAGATATGACAAGGTAAAAAAATATATTTAAAAAAAGGGTGCATCACTTTAGACTGCAAGTTATCATAGCAAGCTCAAAGTCCACCAAAAGCACCACCAAGTTTGTTCCTTTTTACATTTATTTTAATGAAAAAAAACTCTGAGAAATAATCCATGCCATAAAAACTGTTAAATTGCTCTTACATTAAAAAACTTCAAGAGAAAAAGGTTTTTTTCTCTCATCCACAAAGAAATAAGGAGTAGAAGCACATTCTGGAAAAAACTGTTTATGAAGTAGAATTGAGAAGTTTTCAGTCAAAGCAATTTAGTCAGCTCTATTCCAGTATAACTTCATCCACGCATCTCAAGTTACTATTTTCTTTTAGAGGAGAAGACCATAAAAATCTCTTATCTTCCTAAACATAAAGTGGAAAGACTGGCCCAAGCCTCTCACGAAGATACAAAAGCAGAAGCTTTGGCTCCCGAGACCAAACCAAAATCTGACTAATAACAATTCAGTCCAAAAATTACTCATCTGGAGTGCAGCATGATTTTCCATCCTTCAGTCCAGATCAAGTTCTTGATTATCACATGCACAATTAACTTCTTGCAGCTGTGAGTGAGGTTATCTCCAAAACTTTCCTTGCTACATTGGAATACTGAAGGAAAGTAAGATAACTGATTTTTCCAGCTAAATATAAAGACATTTTAAGTGTATAATGTACCCTAAAGTTGAGGAGGACAGCACTTTAGCATACACTTGGAGAATAGAAATTGTGCATGAAATTGCAAGTGGTTTCTGTTCATTCTTTAAGAGAATTACATCTAGAAAGGACCTGGCCACTTGTTACTCACCTTGAATGTGAATTGATCCATCTATGGTCTTTTGGACCAAGCTTTGACTATTTTATTCAACAATCAAGAACCTGTACCCTTCAGACTTCACTCTTCACACAGATGACTTCCAAAATAACTTGGGTTTTAGACATAAATCCCAGTTTTGATAAATGAAACTGTTGTGTCCCCTTCTTCCCCCCTCAGTTTTTCAAGATTTAGTTGAAATTTCCAAGTTGCAGTGGAACTATTGAATTAAAGCCATAAATAATTAAAAGCCGTCTTGTCTTCTAGGAGTTGGATTAGCACACAAAATTGACTCTACCTTGAAAGAGTTTTTCTCTGCATCAGTCCTGTACAGAAGGATTGTGACCCAGTTTTCCTGGCAACATTCCAAGATAGCTTCTTTCTTTTGACCACAGTAGGCTTTAAATAGGCCATGTAGAGAAAGACATTGGCTATTCACAGGGATGTGAGTTTTCTCAAATGATAATTTTGTATTTCAAAGGAGGGAGTGGTGGGGTTACTGAAAATAAGGTGTAAGAAAAATACTTTGGTTTACAATTTTTTTAGAAGACACTCTTGGGAAGACCAGAAAACACTGAGTATTGAACAAATTATATTTCATAAGTATAGGGATAAATTGATATGCTTTATGTAAATCATGGAGAAATATTAAGAAAATATTTGCAGACAATCTCCATCAATTACAGCTTGTTTTGTTCTATATTAAAAATCATGGCATGGATCAATAAGAATGAGCTCAAGTTTGTTATTCTGACAAGAGGAGTCTTTTCTGGAAAAACATCAAACTAACTGTGTGCATATGGTCAAAACCCAACAAGATAAATCATTAGTGCTTCTATAGAATATTCAGCCTCAGGGTCTCATAGTGTTTTGCAAACTTTAATTAATTCTTACATTAATTTGGCAAGACAGGAAATAAAATGCTACCTCCAGATTGCCACCTCATCAGTAATTAGAGTATCTCTTCCAAGGCTACACATCAAACTGGTTCCCAAGTAAGGAGCTGCACCCAAGTGAGGCTTTCTGAGTCCCTGCTCTAACCACTGCTGAGCTCTCACAGCCATAGCAAAGCAAAGTTAAAAGTCCTGAAGATTTCTGGTTGCTCATTATTGAAAAAGAGCACAGAACCTACAAAAAACAGAATTCAAATAAACTGCTGCCAAGGCCACTGGCTTCTGCATTTGTAAATTCTGCTCCAGACTCCCTTTATCTAACATTGTAAAGCAATTTAAAACTCCCAGCTTTGATTTGGAATTCCTCTGTATAATACATAAACCTACCTATTTTGTGGGATGGTGATAAAGAAGACTGAATTGTTTTCACTGTCAGCTACTAAGAACGTTCTTAGCTAAGAGGTCAGGCTAAAAGTAAAGGGGTTTATTTTTTATAAATGCTTTCATACCTCAAAGAAAACAGAGCAAACCCCTATTAGTATAACAGTTTTTCTTTCTATCACTCACTACTCCCTTTCAAATCATCATGGGACCAGGCTCAAGAGAGGATTTCCCTTTTAGATTTATTTTTCTGATTAGCATTGACAAATTCATTGCATTTTAAGGCTGATTTCTGACAGTAGGTGCACTTGCTAAAATTATGAGCTGTGTTCTAATGAAGAATTGACTCCAGCTGCAATGTGTATGAAATACTCCCAGTTCCTTACTCAGCTTTGACAGGGCTGTGTTTCATGGGACTGAGATGTGCTCTTACTACACCAGGACCTATAAAGCAAAGCAGTCATGGTGGGGGCCCATATATTTCAGAGAAAGGTGCCAAAATCTATTACCTTCCATTCACAGAAATTCTTGTGCTAATGCCAATCAATGTATGAAATAATGAAACTGACAATTTGAAATTTTAATACAGTAAGTAGGATTTTATAACTTTTTCTTTGCCCTTATTTTTTTTAATATATATTTTTACACTTTTTTTCCCTTATATACTTATTGACACAATCGTGTGAAATCTATTTCAAGTAATCTGAATCTGATGGAACCTGGAAAGAAGCCCTGGAGTGCAACAGTGTTTTGGGCAATAATTAACAACATTTTAGCACAAAAATCTCAGTTAAATTAACTTTCACTGAGAATTACCAAATTGACTATTAATTATTTCTGGCCTGCAGAGTTTTCAGTGTCCCGCCCTACTTCATCCCCTGCAATCATTATTTTCTGGAATAATGCCTACAAACATAACCAACTGAAACCCAAGGAACTGACTCTTCTCCTGCTCCTCTTTCACCCTTCACAAATGCAGATGGGAGTAGAACTTACAGAAAGGAACAGAGGAAGGCTAAATGTCCTCTCTGCATTTTGTCTTCTTTATGAGTTAAAACCTTCTGTAGTGTTTGAAAAAGTGTGAAAAAAGGGGTGTAGTTTCTATTTCTATCAAGTTCTGCTGCAGCATCATAGAAAAGCTATGTGTCCTTTGACAGAACTCATGGTGTCCATTAAAAATGTCACTTCAGTCTTTTCCAATAAGGGGTTAGTGTCAAGCACAGATGTTGCTAGCTTGCAGTTAAAACCATACTTTTTTGCAAAAAAAATTGTTTAGCCAAAGGAGTTCAGACCTTGTGAATGCTCAGGTAAAAAACCCTGGTAGCACCTCATCTCTTGCAAATCCCACAGTCTCTTTCTCTTTACACAATTTGCAGAGGATTTGGGAAGCATTTAGAACATTTCCGTGTGTAGGCAACAGGTATTGATTGCTTATGAAAAAACTTCAAACAGAGAAGTAAATTTTAAAATATTCTACATGGTTTTTGCTTAATCCTCTATTTTAAACCATGGATTCACTCAGGGAAGTAGCAATTTTCTCGATTCTAGCAAACACCACAATGTATGTGAGACATTGTCTCAATTCTACATCAGCTTGTCAGTGCTTGATCATTAATTCTCTGATATCATTTGAGTGGAAGGTCAGTGTCATTGCTGGTGTGTCAGCAATGTTTTCTCATATTAGTGACATCTGCTGTCTCTCTTACTTGTATTTGTGTAACCTGTGGTGTATGTCCACCTATTTCTTTCCACTAATGCAATCCTTTAGCTATGCTGCTTTAGGCAGAACACTTGAAAATGTGGAGGATGTGTCAGTGGGTTGGCAGAATCAGGTATTTGCACAATGTTATTTTTATGTTAATCTGAAGTTTGACAAATATTCTTTTTATAGTCAGCAGTGCTTCTGTGTAATAAAATGTGTCTGTACATATGTGCATATTTTTGGCTAAGCCGAATACAGAATAAAAGTATGATTTATGAATGTTTCCAGATTTCTTTCATGCAATGTGAAATAATCTCTAACTAACAAATATAAACAGCTCCATTATAGTGCATTAACCCCTAAATAATCTACCAGAGGGAGAAGCAGGTACATATATGTGTATTAGATTATAGATACACCCCTTTGTCTCCTCCTTTTCAAGCTGAAAACACAAACCAGCCCCCAAATTTCTGGCATGCAGGTCAACAGCAATTGCTGCACAGAGTCAGAGAATTAAATGACATTTAATATACATAGATGGGTGCAGATGCTGGAAGACAGGTATTAACTCTCATCAAGAACAAACTGCCTGTTACATAATGCAGAGAACTGGGAGAGAGCAGACTTTTAGTCAGAAATAACCCCACTAACTAAAGAGCAAAGTCCCTCTGTGCCTGTGGTAATTTTCACTGTTCACCCTTGGATATGTGTCTATTAATAGTTTCTATTAGGAGGATAAATGAAGAGAGTATTTGTGATGAGACTACCATTAATATGACACCACTTTACATAGGATTATTATTGTTATTGTTATTGTTATTATTATTATTATTATTATTATTATTATTATATTTGTTCTTCAGTGGTTTTCAGACAGATGAAAGTATCCTGGGATGTTGTACTCTGCAAACTGGGCCCCTGCAAATACCCAGGTTAAAAGTAAAAATTTAAAACTGCTGTTCAACTTTTTTTTTCTTCTCCTTTTATTTATTTTTTTTTTTAAATCACAGTCATTTCTGCAGTTTGACTCACCCACAAGCTCAAGGATGGGAAAAAGAGCAGGAGTGACTGGCTGGCAGAAGCTGTAGGTGGGGGAACAGTAAGTGGAAGGAACACAAAGGGAAGGTAGTTATTAAGCTGAAGAAACACTGAAAACCCATGCAAACAAGCTTAATTTCTGATTAAAGTTTTCATGAAACTAAATTATTCATCTGGCTCTGAGAATGTCAGGGGTGATTCTTGATTTTTTAATTAACACCAGTTAAAGAAACACATTTCTGTGTATGAGGTGAGGGAGAGAAAGGGAAAGCATTTTGGAACAGACAGGTGAGGCCAGAATTCCTGTTCTTTGGGAAGTGGCTGTTCCTTAAGGCTCTTGGGAATGGGAACTTCCCTATGCCAGAGTACATTGGCTGTAATCCCAAATCAATCTTCATCCATTTGAAAGATGCTCAGGCTTAGCTGCCACCTTCTTCTAGCAGCTGTCACCTAATCACAATTTGCAGTCCATACTCAAATTGTGTCCATACCCAGATTTTAGTCATCTGCAAACCATCATTCCCATAGGATGTAGAGTTTTGACCCCTGCTGTACCAGGACCACGACTCAAATACCTCCTCAAGGCTGGTGCAGGTGACGGTCCCAGCCTTTAGATCTGTCACCTCCATCATTTGTCAAATGCTGTCAGGCTGTCAGCACTTCCACTCTTCATTGGATCACCTCTTTCAGTAGATCCAGCGTCATCTTTGGTCTTTTGCACAAAGTCAGTGCATTATAAATCTCCTTTGATTAATATTTTCACTGAGATTCTACCAGCAAGAGAGGGTTTTTCTCTGCTCTCTGGTCTCAGAAGGCTCTGTGCCCTCTCCGTGGTGGTCAGGGTGCTGCTCTCTGCATGCACAATGAAAATAATTCCCTGGAAAAGGCATTTTTGAACATAAATCCAGGTGTTAAATATACCTCATCTTTAAAAATACGTTTCTGTAGAGGGCTTTATTGTTTGTTTTTTTTCTTAAAAATACCCCAATTCTTGCATAACGTAAGCAGACAAGTCCTGGCCTGTCTGATCATATTTCCTAGCTGTTCAAAAAGGGAATGAGGAAAGGAATGGAATAAAAGATGAAGAGAGGTTTGAGTGTGCAATGAGAGGAAAGTGCAATGACTAATGTGCACTTAGGCATAGGAAAAGAAGACTGCAGCAAAGAGTCAGGTCACTGTCACAGGGGAGAGAAGAAGCCAGAAGTTTTCCTCTGTGAGAGGGGAAATACATTAAAAATTGATGCTACTGCCCAGCTTCAGTTCCTGGATGATTTTTCTCTACCATCTTTGGTAAAGACATTAGGAAGCAGTCTCTTGTACATATCTGCCCTGATTTTGGTATTGCTCTTGTACCTCCTAAATTGGCAGTCATGCCTCTGGTTCCTTCCAGTTCTGATCCAGAGACAGCATACTCCTTAAATTAGGCTTCCATTTATCTTAGTTATCTTGATTTATGCAGCCTTCTGTGGATCATTCATCATGCAGCTAATCTTGAGTAACCTTGAGTAATATTTTAATCTTGCTGCCCCTAATTTTGCCCTTTCTTTCTCAGCATTAGCCTTTAAGACTTCTCTTTCTATCTTCAAAAAACACATGTGAAATCTTAGCAGGTAGCTCATACTTTCCTGCTAAATTTTTCTCCCAAACTCTTCCCTTCTTCTCAGCAGGTCTTGTTCCCCACCATGATTAAAAGTGTTGAAAATTCTGAGGTGTTTAAAGGGGCACCTCACTGGTGTGACACTGACTGCCTACAAAATCTTCTGGAAAATTTCACAGCATGAAGTGTTTAAAACTTTGGTTCTTGCCAGTTCTCAAAATCTGGGTTATTTAATTTGGGGTTTCAGAGGTGTTTTTAATAGCAGTTTTTGCTCCTCTAGAAACTTGAGACTATTTAAAACTTTGTTAAATTGTCTGATAAACCTTTTGTGCCTCTAGACCAAATTGCTAACTGAGGCATCAAAAAACATCTCCCAGATATTCTATTTCAGAGTCCCTTCTTCAAGGACTAGACCTTATTTATTTAAAGTTTAATGCATTTTAAACCTCGGTCATGTCCTCTGTTATCATTCTCCAATACTCCCATGATCTGTAAGCTTCTGAGGGCATGTCTTCAGCCCAGCTTCTTCCCAGTCAGATCCCTTCAAGGCTGCATTCTGCAGCCTGTCCTTCCCTTCAGACCCAAATATGATAAATTAGGATATTTCCATACCTAGGCCCTCTGGAAACAGCTCTGCAGTGATCCCTGGCAGCAGAGCTAAGTCTTTTCTCATGGTGATCTCAAGGCTTCTTCTGGTCTGGGCCCACCTAAGCCTGAAACCCTCAGGAAGGGGTCACTCCACTTAACCTCACTGATTTACACTGATTTACTAGGAGAGAACTCCCAAATCAATCCAAAGGTTTGTACTCCTTCCTGTGTTTCCTTTCTGCTCCCTGTACACGCTTATTTTTATTTAGCAAAAAACCCAAAAAGGAACAATAAAAATAATCACTCCATATTTTGTTAGCAAGTTTATGCAGCTGTAGCATGAAAAATTTAGAGGCCATGATAAAACTTTATTCTATAGCTCAATGTAAAGTGTGAGGATCTAAGAGGTCATCAAACAGCAAATAATTTTTCAAAGTGTACTCTGTGCAGAGTAATTCAGAGTGTACTAAGGACAGAATTGCAGGCTAAATGAATTTTTTGCCTTGATTTCTGCACAGTTTAGTGCTTTAATTGGAAAAATTAGCCACAGACACCCAAATTGTGCGGTTCTTACCATCCCTGTGAAGCTGTTTGATGAGAGTTTTCTCTAGAGCTCAATTCAGAGCACTTAATGAATCCAACTTGAACACAGCAAAGGCACAGCTTTGCTGCCTCTCCACATTGATGAGTTCCTCCACCTCCTTCTGCTGAAAACAAAAGGGTCAGGAAAGCTTTTACTGAGAGATTTCCCACAGGAGTATGTTTTGTAGGCTGGGATTTTTGCTAGCACTACAATACACAACAAATATCACTATTTGGTTAAATATGAATATGAAAATACATATAAACATGAATATGAATAGGTGGGTTAGGGCCCAGAACAACCTGGTTTAGTGGAAGGTGGCCCTGTCCATGGTAGGGGGGTTGTCAAATGCTGTCACTGGATAATTTCTAAGGTCCCTCCCAACCCAAACTATTCTTTGATTCTATAATTTCACAAGTTCTTCTAGGAGGAAGCAGGAACAATGTCCCTGGAGACTTTCTGACAGTCATAAAAAACACCACAGCCCTGAAGTCTTGTTGCTCTAAAATCAAGCCACTGCACTCAATTTCCCTGCACCTGATAGCATGGCAATGCTTGGAATTCCTTGCTTCCCATTGCATTAGGTAGTCTGAGATGTCCATTCCTAACTCTCAAATCAAAGCGGAAAGTAGATTGCAGGAGTTTTCAAGTGTGTGCTGAAGGACAATCAAATTTGTTCACTTTCACCCCTCATTTACCAAATACCTTTCCAAAAAAGCATTTTGGGGATCCTGAGTTTTCCTTTTTATCTCCTGTTGGAGAAGGAAGCAAAGAAGATGAACATACAAATAGAAAAGCTCCCACACAAATATTGCTTGAGCTCCTGCTGGGATAAAGCAAGCAAACAACTTTTTTGTGGACCAAATTTTAGTATATTTTTAATAGGAGAATTTCTGTCTGGGAAAGGTTACATATTTAAGAAACATGCAGGTTTGGTCAAACAGTGTTTTGAACAACAATGTTGTGTAATTTTTTTGGGAGAAGATCCTCCTTTTATATCAGGCAGTTCAGAAATAGTATTAAATATTAAGAGAATTTAAGTTCCTTTCTAGCAAACACAAACCTGGAGTAGAAAACATTACCAACCTTATAAATAGGATCAGTTTGAACAAGATAAAACAGATTTCATGTTCTTTGCAGAGGAGATGAAAGATATTTGAACTGTCCATCAATAATTAAAGGAGCACTGAATATGATAATACTTTGCTATCTCACTGTGTGGTAGATAGCTGGATAAAATCCACCTTATTTTCATTTCCTTTTCACCCAACAAGAGTTCTGCTATTTGTGTCAATAAAATACCGCCACTTCCAAACATCTCTGAATTACTGGTGAATTATTCAGGCCATGTCACAATGCCAATAGCATGGCACCTCACTAAAAACTTTTGAGCCTAAATAAATTATGCATTTATTGTAAACCTAAAAAATTTAGGTTTATTTTGAGACTTATCTTCAGCTTAAATTACTTTTCCATAAAAAGTGAAATCATACAAGTGAAAATATCAATGCATCATTTAAAAACACAGCAAGGAGATCTCTCCTAAGGAGATTTTTTTTGTGCAGATACTGAGCACTGCTCATATGCAATGAGTCAGGGAGACTGAGATTCCCTCCTGGCAGTTTCTGTCAGCTGTGAAAGGATGTGCTGGATGCAGTGAAAGGATGTGTTGGATGGGTGTCATGTGGGGACAGCCCTACTGAAAGAGTCACTGCTTTAGCTCCATTGATTTTGGCAGGAATCTCCCTGACACAGAGCTAGATATTGAAAGGATGCTGACCTCCCTTATTACCCCAGGAGATGGGGTCTCGAGAGCTTCACTGGAGACTATTTCCTATTGATTTTAAGTCTGCTTGTTGTGACATGGATCACATTAATCTTGCAGGATGAAGGCAGTAGAGCAGCACCACAGCAGACACGAAGGCCTGGGCTGGCTGCCTTTGTGATGCCATCCAATCCCAGCAGCTGGGTGCAATCCAGGTGGGAAATGTTTATGGCAAATGACCCAAGCAATTGGCAACTTTCAAAAGCAGAATGTGCTCTGCTGAAGTTTGCAGGGTAATATCTCACCACCAGAAGCTACAGGCCGGGGTTTGATCCAGATAAGGGAAAAGCTGACCCTGTAGAGGTGGGATAGTGCTGTTGCCTGGAATAAAACACAAAACTTTTTTTGCAAACAGTGCTAAAATTGTAATATAAAAACAAATCCTTACTTGAAAGCCTTCAAGGTATGCAATAAGGTGGTGTGCACACGTGATAGAGTATTTCTAAAATTTTATCAGTTAGTTGATCAGTATATCTATCGAATATTGTCCAATTAGAAGAGCAGTTGATGAGGTGATTTTCCCCCAGGTTCTGCCCCATTGGAGCCCTCCCCCCTCAGTCTTTCAGCCCTACACTCTATTGTGTCTACCATGTATATTGCAAAATAAAGTGTCCTTGCCAGACTAAAGGCAAGACTAAACACAATTTCAAGAACATATTATTAAGGGTTTGTTAAATTGTGGGGGAAGGAAAAGTACTAGAAATTATAACTGTGTACTAACAGTCTACAAAGTTACAAATACATAAAAAATATATAGAAAGCTGGAAATCTTTAGGCATCAATGCTTTTCATCATGTCAATGCCCTCCCAGGCACAACTGGCTCAGGCATAAAACTCCCCACTAGGCAGGTACTGGGACATTCACAAACAGGCTTGAGGAAATTCATCCCTTCTGGTGGGGCATAATCGACTCAAGGAGGCAGCTCTTGTTTCTTAGCAGGGCTCATAAACCATCAAAGCCCCTCAAAGTGCCGCAAATTCATTTCTGGAGCCTCCCACTAGGAGGGTGCATGTGATCCCCAATGTTACATCAGACTGTGTAAAACTCCCCAGACAGTGTAAAAACCTCCCCAGAGGAGACACCTGGGTGTTCCTGTGTAAACCTGGGCATTTATTAATTTATAATTAATTCATTAGTATTTATGAAGATTGTGTTTCATGGGATTCCCCCAACCCAGATGGATCAAGGTGGGACCATCAACCAATGGACATCAAAATTCAAATAATCAAGTCCCATCCCTAATTCCATGGGTGGTGATGTCTTTCTATTCTTATCCTTTTTTTCTCTTTCATTTTCTTATACATTTTCTTTAGTGTTATTTTTATGCTTTTATATTGCTGTATTTCTGGAGATAAGAACCCAAATGGCTTCAAACCTCTTTTACATTGCAACCAAATTGTGTATATATATATACACAATTAGTCTGGAAAATAATTGAGCGTGAAAAAAAAAGTTTGAGGATTCCTAACTCTCTAAACAGACTGCTGCTCTTCTGTGAAGAAACCAAAGAGAAAAAGTCTCTATCACCCCAGCATGTTTGCATGGAAAGTAATGTTTTGTATCTTCATATCACATTTTATGTCTTTAGAAAGCATTATTAAGGTAACAAAACCTAAAAATAAATCCTGAAACTAATTGCAAAAATTCAAGTAGCAACTTGGAATGACCTATGGTTTGGAAAAAGCCATAGATATCTGTGACATAAAATGTATTTTTGCTTTATATATTTGCACACGACACTCCCATCAAGCCAATCCCAATTCTTTTGCACAAGTTTAGGTGTTTCTGTGTGTATAACCCTCATAGAACAAGATAAATATTCACTAAATAAAGTCTTGCTATATTTATGCAGCCAAAGATTTATTTCTATCATTTTCATTCTGTGATTACTTAGCTATCCCAAGATTTTTTTTAATATCAGAATTGTATGTTCCTCCCTACAACTGCAAGTTATCTGCCACACCCACAACAAATTGTATCTGTCTTTGTGGTCATGCATCAGTGCTACTCTAACTCTTCTAAAGTTGGTCTAGATCCCCAGACGGTTTTAAAGTATTCCATTACTTTGGGATTCTAATGCAGTTTCCTGTAAGCATTTCAAGGGGAAAAGAAAAAAAAAGCAACAAAAGAGGAAAAAAATTAATTAAATTAATTCCATTACAGAGTCTCCTCTGTTGTTTCAATGCTCACATGTGGTAAAAACGTTTGGAAGGCAGACCTAAAAGAGGGTGGCATTGTGGCAGTGCCAAGGCAGAGACATGGGGTGAGGGGATGTAGGATGCACTGGGGCAGTGCTCACCCACCCCACAACATGGCCCTTATCCCCCAAAAAAAAAAGTCAGACATTCTCAAACAGGTATTAAATGAAAGCAATGTGAAAATAAAATTTTTGGTATAATAAAAATGAAAATGTCAGCTGGGCATTTATTTCTCATAAAGTATCAGCCACAGTGGCCTTTCTGATGAATATTAAGTTATGTATCCACTGCAATGTTTAGAAAACCTTCCTTAACCTCTGTTTAAAAAAAAAAAATTCTTTATCAAAAAGAAAAGAAAACAAGTTGACCAAAAATGCACAGAGTAACATTTGGGAAAAAAGAATTATTAAAACCCATAGAGTAAAATATGTGACTGGATATGCTAAGCATGAAGCAAAGGAAGTATTTGGAGGGACACCTCTGAACCTCTTCTACTGACACTATTTTACTGTGTGAGAATGACTATTAATTAGAGCAAGGAATAACCACTGAGTGAACAACACTTGGATCAGAATTTCCCCCAACAGTGGGGAGGAGCAGTGGTTGGGACACTCACCTGGGCCATTCTCCAGTGGACACCAAAGTCTGGCAGTGTTGACAGAAAAAGCTGGGAGCTCCTTCTCAGAATCACCTCACCACAGGGACATTTCACAGGAGGGAGGAGAGACAGATTGGAAGAAGTGACAGATTTGGGATTGCCTGCACCTTGGGGAACACCCCCACTTCCAAGCTCTGGAGCAAAAAGCTGAGCCAAATGATGCCATCTCTTAACACTGCATTTAATTATCTCCAACCACCCAAGATCTTTGAGTTAACTTCCTGAACGTTTTAGGGGCCACTGAACCCACAGATCTTGGCTAACTATCCTAGGCCAAAAATATCAATCCATTTCACAGGTCTAATTGGCATAAGTTATTCCTGCTGCGTGTCTGGGGGATTGGATGTGTGCCAGTCCTCTTGAAGATTGTTTACTGATTTGATGTGTTAGAACCTTTTATCATATTAATTATTTATGCCATCAGTTGGAGGAAAAAATAATTGTAAGTAAATGCTTGCTGACTATTGAGACAGCTTAAAAAAAAAAAAAAAAACTCCATAAGCTTGGATCCAGACAAAAATCCCCAGTTATCTTCAAAGTCTTCTACACATTTATTAGTGTGCTCAGAAAATTATTTTGTACAAACTGCTGATGTGCTTCTTTAATTAGATAAAAATATATGTCACCAGGAACTTGCAGCCTCCCAACTCCTTAATTCTGCTTATAGGGAACAAAACAACAAATCCATCTGGAATGCTCTTCCCATCACTAATAACATAAACTGTGTTTGTTAACTGACTTAAATAAAGAAATGAAAAATAGATGTTACATACAAACACAGCCTGTATAAACTCCTGCCTGTAGGCAGTACATCCATGGGAATGTTTGGAAAAAAAAATCACTCCCTACTTTATTTTAATTAATTTGTGAGAAATTGAAAACCAAAGGCAGCATCTTTAACAAAAAGGGAAAACACTAATAAAATTAGAGCTTCATGGCCTTTTATGACTTAAATTATTGACCAAGAAGAGAATTTTCAAACCTGCTTATTAATTTTGAGGATATTTTTTCATGTTTCTTATTCCCATCAAATGATTTTTGTGGTTTTCTTTTTTATTTATTTTGGGAAAAAACAGAAGATCTGAGTTGTTTAATGCAGACTTGTCTAGCCAGATAAAAACTGTAAGTCAAAAGAGAGTCTCATTCCTTAGTGTTTTGACAGACGAAATACAGTTTCAAATTAAAAGTAAATGGCACAAGTAACTTTTTGGTGGAGTGCTGGGAAAATAGGGGGAAATGTCTTTCCAATTAAACATAACAAAACCTATCAGTTGAATAACAATGCCACTGGAAATACAGATTGTGCATCTCATTACATGCAGATTCAGACTTGAAGAGGAACAGTCAAAACCAGCCAAGTGCTTAGTTCTTCTTCTTTCCTACAATGCAAATTCCACCAAAATACTTTGGACCCTAGTTTTTAGATAAGATTTCAAACACAGCATTGCTACTCCCAGAGGGAGGACCATTTTTTTGGGGGTGTCCTGTGCAGGGCCAGGACTTGGACTTGACCTTGTGGGTCCTTTCCACATAGGAATATTCTGTGATTCTGTGAACAGGAGCATGGACTAAAACAGTACAAGAGAATGGTTAATTTGAAAACTAAATTCCCAAATTCAATAGGCAAAACTATTTCTTCCCCTGCCAGAGTACCTGGATATAAATTCCAGTTTTGCACAGTAGATGAGAATAATGTATGAGAGAGGTGCCTTGATACCAATCTTCCAGCTGAGAGGGACATAATTGCACAGACAACTGTGACAGGTTCTTTTGATCAGAATAGCAAAAATCTTTTGGTATAGGACATCAGCTGTTTTCTCCCCTAAGTTAAGAATGGTTTAGATGATGAGACAACTTAATTTGGTTCTTCAAATAAATTTTTGATTTCATAAGAGCTAAGTAGAAATTCTATTTGGTCTGTAAATGAATAACAAATTCACAAAAATCAACTAAGCAATACAAGCCCACTCACACCTCAGCTATGATAAAAGGATGTAACAAAAGTTTGATACTGTTATAAAGTAATTTTAATCATATTGTTAAGTCTAAACCCCCTTGTTTCTAGGGAATCCATAACTTTTCCTCTCTGAGTTTACAGCAACAAACAAGTTTGTGCTGATATAAATTAGTTATGCTATTGCACATTAATACTGTGGAAAAATGAAGCTGTTGACAATCAAATGCTGACAGTGTTGACAACTTAAAAACTGCAGGGTTAATTTCAGATTAGTGCAAAACAAATCCTATTTACCAAATAAAAACTTATGACTTTTAAACCAAATAATATGGGCTTGAGATTTTGTTTGTTTGTTCTCTGTTTTGTTTGGGGTTGTTTTTCTCAAAGAACAAACAATGATAGTCTGAATAAGAAATGGTCTAAGTAATGCCTAAATAAATATTCAGACTGAAAACTTTCTTCAACACTGCAGTAAAAAAACTGTATGAAACAAAGTGATTGAAGATAAAATGGGGGTATTTCTACTCTTTTGTGTTTGCCTTTGCTCTATTTCTCCACAAATTTTCAGGGTAGGTTTAAACCTTGGTGAACAAAAACATAATCCAAACAAAGAATATAATTTTTAATGCTGTTAAGTTATTCTGTGGAGCAGTGCTGAGTGCAGTGTCTTAACATCTCTTAGAACTGTGGCCTTCAAGCAAGACACTATCAGGTTCCACCAGTTTTTATTTGTTTTCATAATATTGTTTTCTGAAGAAAAATGCCCAAACTATTGGTATTTGCTGTCCCTAAGTGAATGGTTGAGATGAACTGTCAAGGAATGATCAGGATGAACTCTTAAGGAATGGTCCTTGTGCAGGACCTCATCCTTGCTCTCTGCTTTCCTTTTCTCCTGGTGAGCATGGCCTTATCTTTGAGAGCACTGTGGAATTTGATTTCTTCTGCAGCCTTTGGCTGCATTGAGGTCTAGGTCAGATTTCCTGCCAGGCTGCCTAGTCCCAGAATAGGGAATTAAGCACCAAACCATGCTTTTTTAGGATCCATTATACACCAGGCCATGCTTGTTGGACTGTTTAGGGTCCTCAGTATTTTTCCTGGACCGTGTATCTGGCAGCAGCATTGGGCTGACAGGAACTCTGCTGGAAGTTTTTCTTCCTGGAGATCTCCAGAGGGTTTGGGATAACAGGGTAGAGCCATGGTAGAGCCAGGGTAGAGCCAGGCAATCACTGCTGTGGTGCCCTTTGTGACAGGCTAGAGTGGCTCTTAAGAAGTAATCAGCTTCTATTAAGGAGCTTGACTGTGTTTTTTCCAAAATCTGACCCTTGGCCAAGGCACGAACAACTTTAACCAGCTGCTTCCCTCACTCAGAAATTTTCCATGACACCAGCTCAATGCAGGCTGCAGGAAGCCTGAATGGCAAAGGTTCTTGGCCCTGAGGGCACATTAAAAACCACTCAGAAAGAGCAAATCCTCCACGGCTTGTAGAGTCACTCTCAGACTATCACAGCTCAGAGGATTTGGTGCTCAAAGAGAATTTTTTTTTTCAATACAAACCCACACTGGATTTTCCTCTACTAAGGTCCTTTGGGAACAGCTAGTGCAAAGTTAGTCCTCCTGCAAGGTATAAAGTTAATCCAAGCATTCCCCAGTCCTGTGGGAGGCTGGTTCAGGCACCAGCCCACTGAAGCAGCTTCTCCCTGCCTCTGCGGATCCCTGCTTGAACAGCAAGAGGCTGAGCAGGGTGGGTCTCAGGTGATGTCTAGTTCACAGTGCCCAAGAACATGAAGTCAGAAAAAGGACTCTCCAGATGTGCAAAGGGTAATTTCTACAGCCTGTTGATTGCTCTGCTGTTCCTAACATCCTGTCAGCACAGTACTCCCTAGGCTAGGGTTTTGTCTGTCTATGGAGAAAGCATGCTCCCAGGTTCTACAGAAAAATGGTGTGTATTTTCTGCACCCTCTCTCGCTGACCTCAATCTAAGGCTGGATCTTTATTCTCAACATACAGCCAGGGAGTTGTAATTATTGCTTTATGTGCCTGATACATTTCATCTGAGATAACACATTTCAGCTGGAGGCTGATTTGACAAAGGGAATCCAGAAAAGCAGATTTGTTTACACTGTCAGGCTGGCAGCATGTGGACTGCTTGACTTTTGTTTAAAAAAAAAAAAAGTCACTCTGTGAAGTGGTTTCCAAAGTACTGCTATCAAGATTCAGAAAGTTAGTCTTTTTCACCATTGAAAAGTGTGACATTTATAGCTCACTTGCTGAATTTTTTTTTCTTTTTTTTCCTTGTGTATGAGTAGCTCTCAGCACACTGTAGAAGGAAAACTTGAAACATCCATTAAAAATAATTGAAGCTGAGGGAAAAAAAAAGTGAACAGATAAAATTACTAGTTTTTCACTTCCATAGAAAAAGACCAAGAAGGACATTGCATAAAAAAAGCCAAAGGAAACTTTTTAAGCATAAAACTTCTCAAGAGTTTGGGACAAGTGCCCTGCAGTTCAGCAGATAACAAGATCACATGCACAAACACCTTTAGTTTGGAGCAACTACAGTGAGGTTCCGTCCTCCAAGTCATTTTTCCTTGGGATTTTTATTACTGATCTATATACTAATAAAATGGATAATATTGAATATTAGTTCAATTGCTCTGCTGACTCTCTGCCTTCAGATTATTTTACTTTAATTTTTTTCCTGCATCTGTAAATTTAATTAGCAAACAATAAACTCTTCTGCAATAATCACTTCTTTGTCCTTTGCGTACAGCGTTGGGTCATGTACAATCCTTCTTGCTTCATACACATAATCTCACTCCTCCCTTTAATGGCCAGTGTTGTATTTCTGTCAATTTACTACCCAGAGTAACTGCTACGAGCTCTGTAGGACAAGAATGGCCTTAAAATGCAGCAGGTTCAGCTCAGGAAAATCTTCATGAAGATATGGCCAGCAAAGCCCTAGGAGAGACTCTTCAAGAGAGCTCAGTTGGAGACATTCAGGGACAGATCAAAAAGGCTCTGTGATGAGAGAGGATCCCCTCTGGGACCTCCTGGTGCTTGTTCTGTTCTTGTTCAGTGATTTCCTAGGAAAACTACCCTGTTTATACCAGCAGAGTGTGGAGTTACCTCAAGACTGACACAAGTGTGACATCCTCACATTGTTCCTCCTGTCCAAGGAAAGAAAACTTCCTCTTCCATTTGCTCCATCACTGGCCTCCAGGTAAGTGTTTGAGCCCCAAATGCCAACTCCTCCCTGTCCCTGCCTCTACAGATCAATCCCTTTCCGTCCACACCTTCCTCCAGTCACATCTGCCCCTGTTTCTGGCACCCTATGACTGTTCTTTCTCCTCAGCTCCATAAACCCCCTCTTAAATGCTCTCCCACAGCTCCCCAGTGGCCATCTCCACATATCTGGAAATACTCTTTGTCCTCCTTTCTGCTGCTTCCCATGGCATGGTAGGTGTTTTAAGCAGCAAATGTAGTCAAGACTCAGGTGTGCTCCCAAGCATTTCTGTTTGCCTCCCCTCTCTCAGTTCATTGGCTTCACAAATGAAAAATTGCCTTTTAGTGTATTTGAGGGGCTTAGGAAAGCTTGGAAAGAGACATTATCCTGCGGACTATTAGAGATGCATTTTGTCTTTTTTTATATTTAACAAATTAATAAAGAAAAAGAGAATTAAACATACTACTGAGGTTTAAGAAGAAGAGGAAAGAAGCCACGCTGAACGCAAGAAGTAGCAAGTGTGAGATAGAGAAGCTAAAATGAGAAGAATCCTCTTCAGGCTGAATTCAGTCATAAAATCAGTTCAGTTCAAACACAGTCTTGCTAATTATGCCCTCATGGCACCTCAGACAGGTTTGATCATCAAAGGATGCAAAAACTGCCCTAGCACTGTGGTAGCGCAGAAGGAAACTTGTCAGAGAGCACTGTCAAGAAAAAAATTAATCCTCAGTCCTTGGCTGCCCACTCCCTATTGATAATCCTCTGCAAGGGAGGCTCCAAGCAGAGCCACCATGTCCCTGCCATGACACCCATGTCACCCAGGCAGCTCCTGTCCTCTCCAGCACTCCAGTCTCTCCCGGTGTTTAATCCCCTGACATGTTGCACCAGAGTGGAGAGATTTCAAACTGCAGCCAAGCAGGATTTTGTGGTGGTCAGAGCAGAGTCTCCCACCTGACAGTGTCCCTTAGCTGGCTTGTTGGCTCTGGGAAACCTCTTGTGCTCAGCTGCCACTTCAGAGCTCGTTGCTTATTGGGATGCTCCTGGCTTCCCTTGGGAGTTTTGTTCCTGGGAAAGCTCCTGATCAACAAATAGCAGTTTGAGCATAGATCTCTGCAGCTGAAGCACTGATCTGGCAGGACCTGTTGCAAGCTCAGGAGCACGATCTCAAGCTGTCACAAATGTCACCCCCTTGCAATTCCTTCTGCTGTTCACAGTGTTTATTCGACAATGTGAAAATGCATTCTCCCGTGGTACTGAAAGGCACTGCTTCATTATCCCCCATAAACTGGCATAAAATATATTAAACTTTTATGGTTTTTATTGCTAACTTTGGGTCACAGTGAAACCTGTGCTTGGCTAAGGGTGTGGAGTGTAAATATAATGAAAAGCTGCATGACACTGATAGATCCAATTGATGGGAATCTGTTGGCAATGTCAATAACACTGTTGAGAAACAGTGTTGAATTTCTGATCAGAAGAACCAGGCATGTTAGGAGCAGGTTTTAATTTTTTAAGGGTCTAAGGTGTTTTGTTGTGCCATAATTAGGTAAAGGTCTCCCTCTCAGAGGTGCCCCTTTACCACAGAGCAGAGCAGATTCTCCATGTGTGTGATTTGCTGCAAGCCACTGAAGCTTGTGATGTGCTCTGCTGCATATCACCTGTCATTAGCACTTAACAGGAGTTTATTAACAGGATAATTTCACTGTGATGCTGCAACAGCCACAGCTGAAGCATGTGCCAGAAACATAACTGTTTATCCATAAATATCCATTTTCTTTTATTTTGGTAATAGAGCAATATGGCTTTTCTTCCAAAGCAGCTGAATGGATTGTTTGGTCCATGCATGGCTTATGACTGAACTGAAGTAGATAGTGCTTGCTATAGTTATTGGAAATATAAGTCATCTTTAGCATCTGCTGCCAATCTGACCTTCCTGGGAATGTGTATTCTGTAGGAAATTAGAAGCAGAAGTGGCACGAAGTGAAAGGAAGTAAACACAATCAGTCAAGCAAAAAAGGGCAGATGTTGCACATGTTCCTGTCTTCTGGAGTAATGTGTGCAAGTGCCATGGATGTAGGGAGGGTTTCTACAGGCCAGAAAGAATCAGCACAAGCTAATGTGATATATAACATAATCATATAATTAATATAATGTAATAATATAGCCTAACACAAACCACTGCCTTCTAATACTGAAAGATCTACTTTGAAATATTTTTCTAAAATAGTATTTTCTCCTCTATATGAACTGACAACAAATCTGAACTTCAGCAAGCAGTTTGGGGGACTCGGATGGGGAGTCAGGAGCTCCAAGCTCTGCCAACTGAAGTGCTCCTTGAGGAAGTAGCTCCTCCTTGTCTGACGTTTGTTCCCTTGGGCATTTTCTCTGGTAGTCCTTGGGGACGGGGGCTGTCTTTTATCATGTAATATAAAGGACAGGTTTGGCAAAACAATCCCTCCCCTGCCACCCTCTCTCCCTCCTGTAATCCTACCAGACTTTAGCTATTATTTTTATCAATATTTCTATTTCCAGGGGTTTTTGGCTCCTCTCAGGTTATTGCAGTGTCTCTTCCTCAGCTCCTCTGAAGGAAACAATGATTCAGATGTAAATTACTGAAAAAACCAGGCAGGCATCTTTACCAAGATGTATTTGTGTGGATTTGTGCTGGCAGAAGGATGCACCTGAAAGAGTGCTAATGGGAATTTGGCTCACAGGATGGATAGAAACCCAGAGGAGGTTTGTTTTTGCAGTGAATAATTCACCCTGTTGAAAGGCTGCAATCTGTATGAGGGTGTACACATATATATTTATCACTCTTTTTTATGCACTCGCATAAAGATACTGTTCTAGCAGCTGTTTCAAATAAAAAAGCCTCTGTGACTGGTGTTTTGGTAAAGATCATTTGTAAAGAAAAAATCTTACTACACTGTGGATCTGTGTCCTATGCAGAACACTTGTTTTAATTACAGCACTTCTGGATTGCAGGGTAGAGAAAATAAAGCATCACAATATATTTTTTTTTAGTTTTTTGTTTGTTTGTTTTGGGAGTTTTGTTTGTTTTTGTTTTTTTTGGAAGAACTGAACCATTTTTTTTTAGAACTAAATAAAATAATTCTGAAAACTGCAGCCTTCCATCAGAAACTCTTGATGCTGAATGCAGAACAGGCTGGGGTTTAGATCCTGGATGTGAACTTGGATTTGCATTTCTTCTTGTCAGAAGAGTATTTTTAGCTCAGAGGCAGGCCAAAAACCAATGACATAGCTTCACTGAAATTTCATAAAATCAATTTCTAAGCCTTCTTGGACCTCAAAGTCAGTAAAATTCAATTTGCTTTAAGCCACAAACTGTATTTCTTAATGTATTTTGGTGGGTAGCCAACTGTTCACATTTGACAAAGGCTTTTGTTCTGTGTGCATTTTCTGAACTTCTGACATTCTCTTCTTCTGACATTTTTCCTCTCTTCTGGATTATTTGAAAGAGATGAAGACTCCTGTCCCACTGCTAAAGTTCCAAGAGCACAGAGGCTCCTCCTTGCAGACACAGAAATGGTGGAAGGGGACAGAAAAACCTTCATTCTGCAGTGGGGCTGTTGACATCTTCAGCCTTCCTGAGCTGAAAACATCTACAGCCTCTGGACTTTGAATTCGTTAATCACATGATGAATTGGGAAAATGATGCTGATTTGAGTATTTATTTTCTAAAGGATGTGATAGTGAATATTTAACAAAACAAGCAGGTTTTTTTCCATAATCTGCTTTAAAAAGCATCTGGCAGGAGGCAACACCTGTCCAAGCTACATCAAGTATTGTGGCTGCACTGACATGAAAAGGAGAGGCTTTTTCTCTTTGTTTCACTAAATGTGAAATACAAGAAATCCACTGTTACAGCACTGCAAAGGATTTCAAGTGAATTACTCTAGAGTTACCCTGGTTTAACTTGAAGCAGAAATGGGAACAGAAGTTGTCTTCCAATTATTGTCAGAAAATTCATGATGACTGAAATATGCAGAAAAATCCCACATAGCTGTGATGAGCAAAAATCCTGCCAACTTGTGCTGCATCTAGAAGTGTAAACATGTCATGGCAGAGAGACAAAACTGCTTTGATTAGCACAGGTCACCACTCGTTTATTCCAAATAATTTCATTTTTCAGAATCCTGTTGTGTACATTCAACCCATTTCACTACTTCTGTGAGAGCAGAGACAGATTCTGCAGTTCTGCATGAATTTATTTTCTTTTTCAAAATTCTGGGTGTGGGTTGAGGTGCTGTTTTCAAGTTTGTCAGCAGGCTGCTCTGAAAAGGATGAATGATAAAGCAGGCTCTGATTCCAAGGATGTGTTTTGAGATGCGATGCACATAGGGAACAAGGGACTGACTAAAAATCTTGGAGAGTAGAGAAAAGAGAATGTGAGGAAAACATTTAAGTCTTCAAGCTTTTTCAAAAGACGTTTATCATGATTTTGGAGGTCTATCATACACAGCAGGTGTGGATTTATTGCACAGATGTGCTCTTTATTGACTCATAGAGTGCAGGCCTTGTGTCAGTGTTGTTCTACACACTCCTGAAATTTTGCAGCTTCACTGATTTCTGCACTAGAGCTTGGGTGGCTTAGAAAGCAGGAAACAAGCCCCCACTGAATAGAACTCATAATTTACCCAAAGATTAAAGACAGGTGGGTGAGAGGAAGAAATAGCATGGCTTTGGGGTCACAAGCTAGCTGTTTTCATTTTTCTCTGACATACAGATATGTTCATCTAAGCCCTCATTTATTCAAGTATTATAAATCTTGTTGCAAACAGCAGTATATGAGTCCAAAAGATGTTAATATTTCAGTAAGAACTGGTAAAAGCTGAGATGTAATAATTGTCTTAAAATTGTCTTCCTTTTGACCCAGCAAGAGGCAGTTCCAGTTCACTATGTTGTGAGCAGTGATAATCCAGTAAAATCCAAAAACTTGTTCCCAAAGGCCACTGAAGCCAGAGAGAAGAACGGTTGATTTCAGCAATTTGTGGGCCAGGCACTTCTGTTCTCAGATGGGAAGAGGAATGACCAGAAAGGAATGTCTATCATTGTTTACCATTAGGACAGAATTTTAGAATAACATCACTTGAAATTAAAAAGAAGGAGATTTTTTTGAAGTTAATAAAATTACAAAAGTGTGGAAAATAGTGGTATGAATAGGCATAGACCTCTTTACTAGAATTTATCCCATGATATTTTCCTTGTTACAATGAATTTCTGCATTCAAATGAGACATGGTTTTGTTCCCACAGGAGTTAAATTATGTTTTAGAGGGAAACTTTTTTCCTATTTTCTCACTGCTGCCTAATGATAAAACAAGTTGGATAATTTGTAAGGAATAGGGCATGTTGAAGAAAATACAATGAAATAAAAATAAAATTTAAAAAAACAAACAAACAAAAAAAAAAAAAACTGAAAGAAAGAAAAATAAACTTAAGAGCCTGCATCAGCTTCTGCTGTAAAGTGAAACACTGTCCTCTTAGTCCTTTTTCTCCACAAGCTGGCCAGCTGTTATTGTGTTTTCAGTTGATAGGGTGACATTCCAGGCAGTCTTGCTAAACCCTCGGATGGGCTGAAAAAGAGCAAATTGACAGCTCATAAATGCATATTTGTACCTATCTGTGAGTATGTTTGATATTTGCAGTGGTCACTGACTTCAAAGCAATGTTGTTCTATTAGCACAAGAAGTTTAAAATAAGAATCTTCTTGAGCCACAGTAAAGGGCATATTATCATTTCTTCCAGAAATACTTCCAATGGCTGATTGTACGAGCATTTTCATTAACTTAACACCTTTAATAAATCTCTCTTAATAACAAGAAAACATACACAGCATGTGGAAGGCTTTTCTCTGGGTCTCTAACCTAAACATTTTCCCTCCTTTTGTCTCCTCCTTTCCCAGAGGTGTCAGCAGCATTGTGAGGGCCATGTCTGCTTCAGAACAAGAAATCTTGACTAGAACTGCTGCCCAGAGGCAGATCTCAGCACTGCTGCCTTCTCTCTGAAATATGTGGCAATTCTAGTTTAAAACTGTCAGAAGAGTTGATAAAGATGGAGAATTAAATCTAAAAAAACATCATTTACTAACTTTCTAACAGTATAATCAGCAGCACCCTCGTGCTGCCTTCCAGCACAGGACCAGCCCCTAGTCAGGTTGACAGCTCCTGGTTGTGAAAAAGGTTCTTTTCTGCCAAACTCCCAGAAGGACATCACAGTTTCTTAATGGGTTTCACAGTTTTTAACGGGTTTCTCCCATTCAAATACAACCTGCTGACTCAAAAACATTCAAACTCTTCTTTGCAGAAGCTTTGCAGAAGCTGTCACACTATTTAGAAAGAAGAGGAAATTCAAAACCAATTATTGTGGAGTAAAAACAGGTGACTCAAGCAAGGAGAAAGGAAACAAAAACCTGTCAAGCCCAGGGTTGCTGATGGAGCACTGAGGCAGAAGCTTGCACCCCACAGCTGCTGGTGCTGCAGGTTTGCAGACATCTCTGGGTTTAGCTTTACCTTCAAGTCTACTCTTGGTTTCCTCTTCCAATTCAGGAGCAAAACTGCTCCTCTCTTCCTGTTTTTTTTTTTGTCACAGATCCCATAATATCTGACTTATAGCGCATGTAGATAAAGCAGATATTAATTAATAAATTAATAAATTTATATAAAGCAGAATCTAGTGAAAGGATGCGAAATGCATGGAAATAATGTGAAATTAGATTAAAAAGGGTTATGAGTTTAATGGAGGGCTATTTAAAATGCAGGATGAGATTCTTAGACAAAATATGGTTGTTGTCTGAATTCCAGTTTTTCCAATTCTCCTGAGAGACATAAGAAGCCTCCAGAAGATGGAAGACCAAAATAAAATCAAAATTTTAAAACAGGAACCATGACTTTATCCTCGAAACAAATTTATTTTCCTCAGAGCAGATGATAAATAATGTTTGAGCCTTTCCTAGCTGTTCCCATAAAAATTCAGTATTTCCCTGCAGGATTCTGAATTTATTTTCAGTTGCAGCAAGTTGATCTTCAAGGATAAAAAGGGAGACTACCAAACTTGCCTCCAGGCTGTGTTTTTCACCAAAGTGCATTGCCTGGCTCTATCCATCACCATTTAGATCCTTAGGGCTACAAAACCCATTCCTAGCATTGCAACTCCTGCTTTCCACTGCTAAAACCTTACCCCAACTGCCTGTATTTTTTTTTTCCTACCCTTTTCCCTGTCCTTCTTTGAATCTTCGCAGTTTTAACTTTATGATCCCTTCCTCCACACCTCTTGTATGCCAGAGCCAGAGAAGCTTCAGCTCATGTCCCCAGATTCACTGGGAGGGTTTTATTTCAAATTTCAGGTTCTAAGGGGGAGTGTCGTGGCTCCTTGACCTGTGTGTAATTCATACTCTGTGACTAGAAAGGAAGAGAAAGAAACTGGACTTATTCCCAACAAAGTTCAATATTTTCAGTGAGGAATGAAAAGGACAATTTTGTACTCCTGAACTGGAAATTCAAAGAGCTTTTCAACAAACTTTGTAAAATTTCTGCAAGTCATTTTAATAATTTTAATTTTTTTTTTCCTATCCAGGAAAATAATCCCAACCAGGTGTAATATCTTAGTCTGCATTCTTTTTCTCACTGGTCTGGGTAGATATGAAACTTTGTGTGGAAAGGTTTTATTTTTGATTTTGGGGGGAGAGGGTGGGGAGGTTGGTGTTCATATAGACTTTAAATAAAGTTAAATGAGGTCATAATTTTAGCTGGGCTAAACTACAAAAAACTTCTATGACTGGTATGATTAAATCTCCTAGGCAAGTCCATTTTATTTTGAGAATAATGATACATTAGTGTTGCCTATTTTAGACAGTGAAAAAGAAACACCTTTGACCAACTTTTCCAGAAAGAGAAACCATAACAAACTGAGAGCATGCAATTTTTTTTTGGTTTTTTTTTTTTTACTGTCACTAATCCCCAGGATGTTTCTGAAAATTAGAAATGCTACCAGTCTGAAATGCAGAAAATTATCAGTCAGATCCAAAACTGAAGGACTAAAAATAATGTTTGCCAAAGCTGAACAGCTTAGCAAGGCCAGTTCCTTGAAGCTGGTAAGGAATAATGAAAAAAGCTGAGAGACAGAAATAAGAACTACTTAAATAATATGTGATTTGATGGCAGGCAGCAAAGACAGGCAATTACATGGGGAGTTGTTGCATCCTAGGTTTGGGTTCACATTATGGGTTTTTTCTTTGTTAGTTTTCCAGTTCTCTGCACCCTCATGCATCCCCCGGGTTTTTCCCTACTCCTGTAGTTTCCGTGCCCGTCTCCCCGTTCTCGCGGTCCCACTCACCCCAAAGTCTCGTGTCCGCCCCTGCCGTGTTTCCATTGGTCGCTGTAGTACACGTCATCACCGCAATGTCTGTACCCATTGGGCGGGAGGGCTCCCCGTCCGCCCTGTTCCTTCCCTATATCACCCCACTCCTCGGCATGCTCGAGGCCATTTGCGTCCGTGCGAAGCTGGGAGCGGCTGCAGCTTTTCCACCGCAGCTCTCACAGCCAATAAAGCATCCAGCCGCCATGCGGACGGATTTGGACGAATTCCCTGCCTCTTTGTTTCTTCCCTTGCACCGACGGCAAAGCGCGGCCAACAGCCCACCCCAGAGCGCGACAGCAAAAGCGCCCGGAAACTGCGGCGAGCCCCGGCCCCGACGAGAAGCTGAGACGCCCAAGCCGGGCATTCGGGAGCTGATCGGGGCAGACAAAAGTAAAGAGCAGCTGCGAGGAGTGCCTTTCATCAGTAAATAATTGCAAATATTAAATACAAAACTGCTTATCAAAGAAAGTAAAAAACTTTATTCTAGAGTAGAAATAATGTTAATATTGTACATCCCCTAACCTTGAGTAATCTTCAAAATACACAGGGATTGCTGATGCAAATTAAGGCCTTGAATTGGTGATACCTTGGTTTAAACATTAAGGTTCTGCTGCTAAAGACTTGAGTAAATAGTAATCAATTTAGGCTGTGATTTTCAGTGTCTGTAATCCATGGGGACTGGGTACTGCAGGTCTCAGAGCAGGTCTATTATCTCATACCCAAGATGATTTTTCATTAGTGCTTTTATTAATTTAAATCAGATATGTGCTGTGGAGGAAGCTTTTGTAATCCCCCTGGTCTCATAAAGCTGGTTATATTACAATCTAAAGAGAGTGCTCAGTTTACAGCCTTGTTAACATGCTAACAAGCAAGATTTTATGTTCTACAAGCCCCTAAATAAAGGGATACATTAATTAGCTTGCCTGGACAATAAAGGTCTGAGACCATCAGCTAATATGAATTTAATTTTGCTTGTGTTTCAAACAGGGACACTCACATTCCCAAAACAAAGCTTTCAAGGTCAGGTCAGTGGTGTCAGGACTGGGTTTCTACTTGGCCTCTTTTCACAAAAGTAGAATTTGTTCTGTATCTCTTTCTCTGACAATCACAAGCAGAAACCCCAGAGCCACCACTGGAAGCCTTCTTTGCTGCTCTAAACCCAGCAGAAAATAATATTTTTCTTCTGCAGGAAAGAAGGTTCCTATAAGTATTTGGCTCTCAGTACTCAGTGACTTTATTAATTTTTTTTTTCTCCTTCCACTCTTTTTATCCCAGTGGAGAGAAAGTTGCCCGCCTCTAATTAGTGAAATGCAGGATTGATCTGAATTTCCTATTCCTGTTTGGAATTTCAAAAGTTTATCCTTGCTCCTGCTCCACCCATACCTATTACTAGAATTTCATGTCATCCTCTGAAGTAAAATATTGTTGCCCTGCTCTTCTGGCTCAATCCTCACACTCTTTTTCCTACCCTTACTCACCCCATCTTTTATTTCTTTATCTCTGCATTTTTTTTTTTTTTTTTTAATCTGTTGTTAAGGACATAAAACTCAGAGCTCAGCCCAAACCTTGCACTTTCAAGCTGAGTCTGTTCACTTGATTTCTGGAAAACAAATATTTTGTAGGGATGCAGGGAAACCAAGCAGCCATGCAGCCCAAGCTGGGAAAGGGACACAGCTGGATTATTGGCAATTAGCAAAGAGAGAAGCAAAGGATTAGAGGGCTTCAATCTATTCCGTGTGAAATAGAGGCATGAAATATTATAACCTTTTAGCATTAGCAGCAGCCATAAAGCCGAGAAAACTTATTGGAACCCGGCTTGTTTAAAATTTAATGGTGTTTTCCTGCACTGCAGATATTGTTATGGCCAGATCACAGTTAAACACATTATAGGATTCTGAACTGTAGACATTAGTGGAAACAGACACTAAAATCCAGAAGGGGTATCATTTTCTAAGTGAGGGTAAGAGGTGATCAATCCATGTCTTTCAAAAATCACATTATAAAGTCTAAATACTTTATGTATAAGAGATTCAGATAATTCCCAAGCTGTTTATCAACTGGAAACATACCTCAGGTGATAACTTTACTAATGGGTTTTCAGCTGCAAAAAGTCCAATTGTGGCTCCAAGGTTCTAGAATGTTTTGTTTATTCAATGTTTGTTTCTTCAAGAACAGAAGTAATGGGGCAGGGTTTTAATTGCTGCTTGGGGTTTTTGTTTGGGTTTTTTTTTTTTCCCTAGAGATCTTAAGGTGACACATGAAACTTTCTTCATCTTAAAGGCAAGCAAATAAATAAAACTTTTATAAACAAGCAGCCTCAAATATCTTTGCTAAGACTACCATAGATGTCTATTAATTGTCCATCCAGAAGGATCTGCAGTGAGCAGCCTCTGTTTGGGTAACACAGAATCCTCACAGATCTTTGCACTGTCAGAAGCAGGGAAAGAGTCCCATAAATCAGAGGACCAGACTTCATTGAAGGCTGTTTTAAACTTCTTGCAAGCCATTATTCTTAAATACTTTCTAAAAAATAATTAAATAATCAGTGAAGGCATAAGAACTGTGCTGAAAAGCAAAATGCAATGAAATGTTCAAATAGCTGCCATGTTGCATCTGAATGAGAAAGAATTTATGTTGATAGTTCTGATTCATAGACAAGGTTCAAAAATAGGTTTTTGCTATATAAGAGGGAGAAAATTGTAGACTGAGTGGGTGGTAATGAATCGGCTTGGAGGAGTTTGGTTTGTATAAGGAAATAAACACATTTGAACCTTAAATTATGAAAAGAGAGAGGGCAAGAGCATGTGATAGAAAGATAACACTTGTTCAACAAATAATTTAGAGGTAGGCTGCAAAAGGTTGGGAGATTATATCAACATGATTGCAACTGTAACATTAGGAAAAGAAGCTTAATATTAGAATTATCTTTTAAGAAAAGAAATATCCTGCTTTTACGGTAGGAATTAGCAATAAAACACTGTACAAGGGAAAAATGAGAAATCAAAGTCATGTCAAATTCTTACACTGAGTGCATGTTAACAAAAAAAACCATTCTCACACATTTTTCAAATCCATCCTTGTCAAATTAAGTACTTGTGATGAGAATGGCAAGAGGTAAAATCCAGAATGGATTGGGTGCACCGTGCTCTGTGATCGGGTCCTTTCATTGAGAGCATTGGTTTCTTTATGATGCTGTACACATCTCCTGACACCACTTTGGTGATATACAACCCCTTAAGGTTAAGGAGGCCGTTTCTGCATGTGTGTATTCAACCTATGATCTTCAGCAGAGCTGCACTTCTGTATTTTACTGGCACGGGCATCTGTCCACCAGGAATTGGTGTAGATGCTGTAGGTCACTGACAGAGAGGAAGGAACAGCTGCTATCAGGGCAGAATTTATAAGTGATCTTTTGGAATGGATCTTTTTGAATAAATCTTTTCTCATTTCATCTGAGACACCCTTTCTCACCAACAGCAGTAAAGAGTATTTTTTAAAGTCTTTGCCTTGCCGGCAATCTTTCCAGTGGGACAGCAGAATTTTCAGACTAAATTGTTATTCTCCAAGATTTCTAGTAATCTTTAAGTTCCCACACTTGGTGTGTTTCATTAAAACTCTACTGCAGTTTTCAGGAATAGATCATCCATTTCCCCCAAAGAAGTGCCAGACTCTAGTTATCTTTGGCCCAGGTCACTCTGATACTGCCTGGGGACCCCAGTGAGGTCAGATACTTGGGCAAAAGCTCAGACCTTGGCTCTGAATTTGGGGAACGCTTGTCAAACAGGAGTCATTCCAAATCAAGTATTCTGGAATTGCAGATGTGATGGTTTTCCATAAACAGAACTACCAACTATGCAGAAATATAAGGGCAAAAGGAACTGCAACTACTTCAGAAGAAATGTTGGATTCCAACCCTGTTTCAATACATTATAGGTATGTTCTGAAAAATCGTATCAACCCATCCCAGGAAATCAACTTGTTATGTTCAAGGAGAAATAACCACCAAGACAAATGTAATTGACTTCACTGCAGTTCTACAGAAGAGGTTCACAAACAATATTATAGCTAATAATGCCATGCTGCTGGGAAAAGATAAAAAAAAAAAAAAAATCTGGAAAATATAACCAGACTAAATAAGACACAGACCAGTTCTCTGTTCTGCCCAGCCCTACTGAGACCTTGGCTGGATTAATGTCTCTGTAATATGGGATATTTAAACAAAAACAATGGCCACAGAGAGACAGAAGTAATGACCCAAGGTCCAGAAAACATAATCTGTGAAGCAAGATTGAACCAATGGGCTTTGTTCAGTTAAAAGAAGAGACAGAAGTAGGCTGGGTCTTCTCTTGGGGTGCACAAACAGCTGCTGCTGAGTAAACACACAAGGAAAACAGTCTGTTTACATTTGAGCTAGATTTGAGCTAGGTAGAGGGAAGAGTAACACAGTGACAGGATAGACTGAAGGAGATATTATGGACTTTTCACTGCAGGAGCTAAAAAAAAAAAAAGGCTGGGTAAAAATCTGTTAGGAATTAGTATTTCTCACTGTGCCCTGGAAGTGAGCTGAACAGTTCCTGCCATCTTGTGCTCATCCTTCCCAGCCTCTGATTCCCAACCAGCTCTCTGGTAAGAGAAACAAATTTATTCAAGGTTTCTGCAGAAAATATTATTGCCCTTGATTGGAAGAGGCAGATTACTCATGATCAGTGTCACAAAGGGCAACACGAGAGAAAGGAAAAGGCAGGAGAGCTCTGTGCAGCTTGGCTGGCTGAGGAACCTTTCCTGCTTGCGCTAGTAACACAGAGATGTTTATTTGCCTCCCTCTCTTCCCTCCCCTCGTCTAAAACATAATCTAGATGTTAAGATTTAGATTTTCTGGAAAATATTTGTCCCATTTTATCAGCACATGGTAAGGTAAGAAGATTTAATGTGCTAAAATAGAAAAAGTAATTGATGTTTTATCTAGGGACAATTATCTGTCTTTCACTATGCTTTTTCCCACACAGAAGCTCAGCTAAAAACACTCTTTTACTTTTCAATTATATTTCTTCTAGAAGACCTTTAGCTTGCTAAAGCTTCTGAAAACGTGGAATGGGATCTATATAGTACAGCTAATAAAAAAAGGAACGATTAATCATAATCATAAATTGTGATCAAGTCCACTACAGGTGTAATTTCTCTCTCTCAAAATATGATAAAAGACAGGATTAATCATCTAATATGCTAGTCACAGCAGTATTTTTCTTTTAGACACATTCTGGATATACTGGATATGCTGAGTATCACAAAAAATTATTTGGGAAAAAAATATGTAATTCTTTTTCAATGGAAATTACTGTAAAGAAATCTGGCAGTTCTGCTTTTCTCCTTAACTTATATCACAATTTAGCCTTAAGTCATAACCTTCAAATCTGCCTCTTGAAGTTTCCAACTTACAAATGTTGAGATCATAGAAGGGGATCCTTAATAAAATATCAAATGTGTTCATCTAAAAATGTCATGAGGGCCATAAATCAAAATCAGGGGTTTCTGAAAAGCTTCTGTCTCTGTAAGACATGAAATCAAAGTTCAAAATTCACTGTAGATTTTTTAAATTGTGGCTAAAGCTCAGCAGATTTGTAGAGTCCTCATTAAATTCTAATTTTATATCCATGATGGGCAAGAGTCATATAAAGGCACCCAGATTTCTGCCTGATTGGACAGCCTAGAAGATGAACATGGTTCTAAAAGTATTTCATCTGTGCTGTATAAATTTGCTACTAAAGCTATGAATACAACTTGTCCTTTTAAAATAAAACCCAACAGGCTACATAGTCTAATTTACATCTCCACTGAAGTCCAGCATTAGGGCATTCTGTGATCTTATTAACTTCTGTGTCAGCAGTTTTGCTGGCCCCAAGACCTTCGATTTTCCTTTAAAAAGAAACTTAACAATTTGCACCGATGACTTGGAGAATAAAGCAAAAAATTCCTTGATTTGTAAGAAGAACCTAACAGCAAATCCATTTGGATGTTCAATGGAAGTTCTGAATTTAGACATCCTAATTCTGAGTAAAAAAAGAACAAAGATGAAAGGATCACTCACTTCTGTGCAGCATTTAAGTCACACCAGGAATATTTTGTTCAGTTTTGATCTTCCCAAGTTTGATAAAGACATTGTAAAAATTGTCAATATAATGTCCTGGAGGGATTTCATAAGATTGTCAAGGAGAAAAATCCTCATCTCTATTTATCCTATTTGTAAATGACAATAGGTATCTACTGGCATCTATCAGTAGGTACCTACCTGTCTAGGCTCCTGCCTTGTTAAAAGAGTAGTACAAATAATTCAAATTTAATATCTGATTTCAGAGCTAAGCTTTTTTATTTTTTAGGAGGACTGTTACCTCAGTTAAATTCAAAAATTTCAAATTTTGTGCCTGTGCTCCAACTCTTCTAGAGGTACCTTAAAAGAAGCAGCCAAAAAATCCTCTAAGTATTTTTTTCTTTTTAAGAATTCAGACCTAGAAATGTATGAAGTTATCAAGGTTAATTCATATATTTTCACCCCTGACTCTCTATACAACAACCTTTACTGTCTGTAAATTTTTTTTCTGCTTGGATGATTTTTCTTTTTTTGTATCAAGTGTCATTTTGTCCTCTGTTATTTTATGTCTACTTCACACAAAAATTGTCATACAAATGTGAGCCAATGTTTAAATCTCCAATCTCTGTACCTTGTTAGATGTGAATTCTATTTATACATATTTGTGCTGATAGACAGAATTCTACAGTAGGACTCCATCACCTGTAGAACTGTTTGCCACTGGAGATGAAAATGTGATTTTTGTCTTCCTTTTAGTTAAAGGAAGCTAAAGATAGATGAGTTCAGTTCAATCCTGTTTTTTTCCCACATCTGAGTTATCTAAGGTGTCTGACAACATCTTGACCTGAAGATCTTGAGAAAAATGTGTTATCATTGCAAATTCAATTAATTTCAAAGACCTGATAATTAAAAAGGCTGGAGAAAATTGTGTAGCATTATTTTCTTCAGTTAAATCAAAGGGAAGAGTAGGTGGCAGTTTCATAGGGTTCAAACAAAAAAAGTCTCTCATTGAACCAGCTCCTAGGATAAGGTAGATACTTACAGAATTTTCTTTCCTACCTCTTGTAAAATGTTCAAGCGAAGTGGGAAGACATGGGTTGAAATTAAGCATAAAAATAAAGCAATTATTAGACACAATCTTTTTTTCAGGGTTTGGAGGTTCTTTTTCATAATTACTATGTGCAAACCACCAAATTTGTCAAACAGTGTAACAGATGAAAGCCATGCCTTTCTTACTTTGCCCTTCCGCTCCCTGACAGATGGCCTTACTGCCAGCAATAAGGCTGATTTTTATTTTTCTTTTCAGGCATGCTGATGAATATTAAGGCCTTTTAAAAAGAACAAGAGTGAAGGTAAAATCCACTACTGATTGTATTAATTGCCTGAAAGCTTGATTAAAAATGTAGGATTTTTAGAGAATGGTTGTTGCTCCACAGTGGAAGAAGCAGGAGCAACCTTCTAGGCATTGTTTCATAGTATTTTGCTCAGCCCATTAGATCTATACATGCTTTAAGCTGCACAATAATTTATTTTGCAACTGGCAAATCATTACATACTTAAGAAAAAGTGCAGCTTCTGAGTTTCAGTACAAACATAAAGAAAAGGGAGAGGCAAGGGCTGCAATTAGCTTCCTAAAACCTTTCACTTTGAATTCCGTGGTTGGTTTTGGGGAGGCA
This sequence comes from Anomalospiza imberbis, assembly GCF_031753505.1. Taxonomy (NCBI): domain Eukaryota; kingdom Metazoa; phylum Chordata; class Aves; order Passeriformes; family Viduidae; genus Anomalospiza; species Anomalospiza imberbis. The sequence continues at coordinate 33,887,158 of NC_089682.1, forward strand.
TTTTTATTCTCTTCTTCTTCTTTTCTCTGTGTTATTTAAGCAAACAGTTATGAAATAACCAAACAAATTACAAAACAGGGTCCAAGTTAAATTTAACCTCACTATATCTGAGAATTTGAGAAGGCAAGTCAAGCACAGGCAGCCTTCCAAAAGACCTCAGTCCAGCTCTACCAGGGTCAGCAGCCAACATGAATCCTCAGGCTCTGACTTTATCAGGAGAGGAGATAGCTATAAAGGAAAAGCAGCATTTTCCCTCAAGTTATGTGATTATTTTTATGCTTCCTCCACCAAAGGTGTCAGATGACATCTTTACACACAGAGAAATAGATTTTCTTTCTTAACAGCTCTACAACTTAAATGAGGAAAATTGACTGTTGTCTCCAGTTTGTAGCTGGGTAGCAATGTGGAGAAAAGTTAAAGGATGTGACCTGAGGCAGAATCCCAGCAGAGCCTTCTGAATGTGCAGCAGAGCCCAGTCCCCTCTGCTCCAAGGAGCCCATCAGCACAACAGCATCACTGTTTCCAAACCTCCACACTCCTTACACTGCCACTGCTGCTGTTCACTCCAGCACAGCCAGGAAACCTGTTCCTGCCACTTACCTCACTCCCCCATCCATATGGGGACCTAGACAGGTGATATGTGATCAATATAAATGTTAACTCATCAAGTTCCATCCAAGAAGCCACACAAGGAAAGACCTTCAAAGTATTGTCTTCTCTTCCAACAGGATTCCCTGACCTGTCCAGGTGAAGTGTCCTGGTGTGAGCTCTCCAGCACAAGGCAGACACCTGAGGGACACCTTCTTTCCCCACAGAAATCAGAATTTAAAGTATTTAACATTGCATAGTTCTTCTGGCTTCAAAACTGGCACTACCTGTGCATTGATTTTTGAGTGGAGTGCAGCTACACTATTCCTTATGAAAGCCATGCTCTTAGAGCATTACCCATTGTTGCTTTGTGCAAAAAACACCTCTTAGAAATTCCTTAACCTGTACCCTGCTCAGTAATTCATCTTCTGGATGACAAATACATGGGTAACTTTGACACTTTTCTTCTATTTTGACATTTTTTTGCTGGTGTTCCACTAGTGCTTGTGGAAGTACAGGGAATCTCTCCCAAATCAATAAATGCTGTCAAAATATGGGGGGAAACCTCTTAATTTATTCATTGTCCTGGATACACAGAAATAATCCACAGAGCTAATGAGATCACCAGGTCAGAAACCTTAAATTGAAAAGGCAGATAAAAATCTGTCAGCTGGGATCAGAGATATAATTCCTTTTTTTCTCTTACTCAAGCCATTCTTCAATGCAGACAGGTTTATTCTCAGTCTCTGAGCTCTCATCTGCTGCAGTAAGGCAGTAAATGCATCTTCATGAATGAATCCACTAAAATTTAACTAAATATAAGAAATTATACTCAACAGAGGGGCCAGAACATGTTGTGTTCTATGTGTGGTTATAATTGTCCACATAGGATTTTCTCATGGTTGGTGAAAATGAACAATATATATTAATGTTGGCACCCTAAAGACATTTTATTTCATGCATATGTGAGCTCTTATAAAGTCTCATTATGCCTTTATCCAGACAGAAGTACAGTGAATTATTCTTTTATGCAGCTTCACCTTCCTCTCCCCAGCCTCCCCTATCTTTGCATGATACAGGCAAAGGCAACACTGCAAAGTCAGATAAGATAAAATGAATATATATGTCAAAAATATATTAAATATATTACATGAGTTAAATATTTGCTCAACATCTGTCAGGGCAAGTTGAGCACTCTCTGTAGGCAATCTGCAGTAAAACCCTGAGTAGATGAATCTTTCTGAAGCTTCCCAAAATCTTGCTCACCTGTTCCCCAGCTTTGTCAGCTCAAGTAACTACAGCTGTCCTGTCAAAACTACAGGGTTGTCCCATGACACTGACACTCAGTTAATTCTTATTTACAGCTACATCAGCCAGACATCCCCTCCTAACATGTTTCTCTCTCAAAAGCAATGCAGTGAGATCCAGAAATCAGGTTTTTAGAAACCACGATTGTTCTTCGGTTTAAGTCTTCCTCAAACTTCACACACTGTATAAACCACAGTTGCAACTCATGGGATCTGGCTGTATGGAAATTAGAACTCCTATCATTTTTTGAAACTTATTTCTTGCCTGGTTTTCTCTATGAAATTCTAGTTTACTACTCAGTGACATCAGAGAAGAGTCTCTGACCATCAGAGAGATGGTCAGGGTATTTTGGAGATGATGAAATATGATGGACAACATGATGATGGAAATTACGAATGCCTTGGGAACACCAGCAATGTAAGATTTTTCTCTCTTATAAAACATATCTTTGCAAAAGCAATCTTAAAATACTTTTAAAACCTTCCTGCACTGGAAATATTAAACTTGACATTACATAAAAACTCAGAGGAAATATCAGTTCTTTAGACATTACTGGAAACAGGGTTATTCATTAAGTCTAATTACCCACTTCTAGTTCAGAAAAGCTATTTCATTTGTGGGCTAACCCCTCTCTCAGATATTTTAGGGGAACTTTCAGCTTCACAGGATCCAGTCCTTGAATTACCCTTAACAGCTTTTAACATTTTGGTATTTAATTTTTCTCAAGTTCATGACATTGGAAGTTGCATCTACAAAAAAACTTGTTGGGGTTTCCTGGCAGTGAGGAGATTTCAGGGGTGGTGATGAGCATCTCTGTGCTGTTATCGATTCTTACATTTACCTCCGAAATTTTCCTACTGCTGATCTGCTGATCCTTACAGGGACACCTAAAATTAAATATGTGCTCATCAGGTCATTTCTTTTTAGGACTAAAAGAAACCTAAAAGCTCATACACTCAAAAACTCAGTACACAAACTTAATACCTCATTGAATATTCAGGCAAATAGGCTTCAGGAAGCTCATGGAAGGCAGTGTTGATGAAAACATCAGGGAATTGAGTGACACGTGGGTAAGTTAGTTTTTAACAGCTGGAGAGAATCAGACATCAGTATATCTTAGCTGCAAATTACTGACTGTCAGTATTTGTTTTACAATAATGTTTCAGTTGCTGTTGACAACTGCTTGTTCCTCGAAATTGCAGAGAAGTCTTTACATAAAATACGATACAGCAATTTTTTGAAATCATCCTTTCTTTCCCTAGTAATAAATTTATTCAAAGTTATGTAGAGATCACTCTATTTTCATTGGCAATATCAGAAACCCATTTTAGCACTGACCTGTTTGCCCCTTTTAGCTATTTTTCACTCTTTTAGGAGGAGTTTAGGATTAGCAGAATAATCCTAATATTAATATTATAATAATCCTAATATTAATAACATAATATTAAACTATAAGTGATTTTCCTTTTTGCATAATATAATATTAAACGAATATTATATTTAATAGTATTTAATCATATAATATAATATTAATATTAATAAAATATTATATACTATTAAACTATAAAATATTTTCCTTTTTGTTTTTCCTGTCATAAATTCCCTGAAGAATTGATGTCTTCTGAACTGGTTGAACAATTAGATCTCTGTGTAATACAACACAACACCTGATCGGGGGCGGTCTACTTTTAAATTTACTTCCCTCTTAATGTTTTCTGTCCTATAAGCTGCACAGTATGAGGTGTGAGGATCTCCTCCTCTACCATTTAACCAGGAGACAGCAGGTACAGCACTCCCATGCCATGAGAGATGAAAATAATTTGGCAACAGGTGAAATCAGCGGTGCCTTGAAGTCAAACAGTGGTTATCAAGGAGAACATAACATGAAAACAGAACGGGGATTTTTTAGAACAACTGCTCCTCTGCCCTGTCTCTGAGCCCTGCCTTGACTGCAGTCACTGTAGGGGACCAAGGTGCAGAGCAGCTGCTTTTATCATGGTTTTTTATCATGTTTTATCATGTTTTTCTATGTTTGGATAGCTACCTGAGATATCTGTGGTCATCAATAAGTTCAATAGCACAGAAATAAAAGGAGAATGGAGAGGGTGAGCCCCCTTAGCACACAACGTGACACCTGGTATAAATGTGATGTAAGGTGTTCATGGCTGTCCCACACCCAGGTAATTTATCATAGCCTCAAGTTCCAGTTTAAAAAGCACATAGCTTCAGGGATACACGTCAGCTTTCCTTACACAGGCTGTCATCCCCTTGGAAACATAATAATTAAGATGTCTGCTGCAACTGCTTCTGTCAGAAATATTTTTAGATTTCAACCCATTTCAAGAAACCCAGAATATAAGGGGGAAATTATTGTATGCTCAATGACAAACTGAGGAAAGTCTTCCTACTGTCAGGAGAAACATTTGAACAAATAGAGGCAAAATTCCTTGTCAATAATGTGAAAATTGTCTTTTCCAGAGAATATATAAATGACAAAAAAAGCAACTAATGACAATAGGAAAGAAGAGCATTCATTTGGCAAGGAACAAGGGCAGCTGCAACAGAAGTGAAATGGTTGGTAGTGATGTGAGAGATCTCCATCTGGTTAGATGTTGAGTTTTCCAAGTCTGGAGGTGCTGGTGTGAGCCAGCAGCTGCCTTTGCAGGGCTCTGGATGGATGTGGGATGATGGGGCTGAGCAGCAGCTCAGGAGCTGTGCTCTCCCAGCTGGGCACTGAGAGGCTCTCAGCTGCCTGAGAACAGCCCTCAGGAGATGAAACAAATGCAGTGAGATAGGGGTACAATACTGAGGGTGCTGCTGGGCTGTCAGAAACAGTGAATTCTCATTTAGCATTAATCAACAAAATACGACTCAATTAAACAAGCCGCAAGCAGGATTAACAAGTGACATTAATTTGCCAGTTTGGAAAGGATGATTTTTCTGCCCAGTTACACACTTTTCATGTAAGTTTCCATCTGTGGAGCTATATAAAAGGAGATAAGTCTGCTTGTGTTGTGTTCTCAGGCTTTTCTCTGTAAATATTGCCACTGAAAGGCTACTCAATTATCAAGGCCTATATTCTAACATACATTAAAGGCCAGGGAAGAGGTCTGACTGCTCAGTGTGGAGGAGAGACCGCTTGGCTGCAAGTGCTCAAACATCACCTGCTTCTGAAGCCGATCAGAGAAAGCATCGAGCAAGGATCAGGCAAGAATCACAATTCTGTGATTTTAGGAATTGCTCTGTGCTGTCACCCAGCAGGTTTGGGGGCTGGAGTAGCCAAAGCAACAAGCATGGCCACGATTAAGTAATAGACCAGGGAAATAAAATAACAAAAGTTAGAGAACAAAAGGTTAAGAAAGGAGGAAGGAGAGGAAAACTGGTCATGTTTTCAGTTTTTCACATCTTTCCAGGAAGGTGGACACTGAACTCCAGCTGAGGCTGAGGATGTCAAAATAAGTGAAGCAAAAGGATTATTTTTCATGCCTTGCATAGTGGGCCCAGTTATGTACATCATTATATTGTCTGTTGTTCTTGCAAGAACAGTGCTGTTAACATATGTTCACCTGATAATTGTGTGCTTTTTTCCAGTAAAATTGGCATTTTCCAATATATTGTCGCAGGTAACTGTTTCCAAGGAATTCTACCTTGCTCTTATTGTACTGTGCACTTTTGGTGCCTTCCTCTACCTCAGCAATGTCATCCTGAATCTGAATTGTGTTCTTCACTGTGTTTGAAGCATCCCTAGTTACATATCACCTACAAATTCCATATTCCATATTCTCCTACCCAAGTCACTCATGAGAATTTTAAGCCATCATTAAATCTGTTGAATCTCATTTTGGGCATCCCTCCATTTTGACAGCAAACCTCAAGGATTATCTCCTTCTGGAATTCTAAATACATTCTCACAGAACTTACATTTTTCCTATTTTATTTATTTTTCCCTATGTTGTGGATCAGAATGTCATCTGAGAAAATGCCAAAAACTTTATCAGGTTTCTGACATCTATTTCTTCTCCCTTTTCCAATGAGTTATGATTCTGTCTTAGAATGAAATTAGGTAAGTCTCAAGTGACTTTTTTCTTGATAAATGAATATGGGTTCTTATCTTCTCCTTGTCTTCTGGATGCAAACAAATACTTTGTTGAACCATGAATTTCAGCATATTACCATGAAAGATAGGTCAGTCGGGTTAACCTTTATGCTTTAACTGATTCTTCTTCTCCCTTATGAAAAATAGCTGCCTTTTTTCTTGTCTTTCTCTTTTTTTAGTGCAAGAATTGCCTGTGCAACTGCATTCTGTCTGTATTTTTAAAATCATAATTTCAGTGTATATGTTAAATTGCCAGTACTTTATTTTTTTCCATTAAGAAATATTTATTTTCCAATGACAATTATAGGTCTGAGTGATGCTAAAAGTAGCATACAATTTTCTAAATTAATTGTAAAAACTTCATCTTAAAGATAATAATTTTACTTTTCGAAGCATGGTGAATCACTGATTATAAAAGTTTAGTTTTTATTCTTTTAATGAGTTTTTCTCTGTTAAAAATTCACAAGATTAGTAATTTTCTGTGTTAACGATCCAAATGGGTTTCCCCCCCGCCCCACATCAGAAGAAAACCTTGCAGAAAAGAGTGATTTGCATTCACAGACTGCTTAAAAATGTCCTGGCCTTCAAACCTGAAGTTTGACACTGAAGTTTGGATCAGGGTTGTAGAGACCTATGGAATTAGGACACACACACACACACAGAGAAGTCCTTAACAGAAATAACCTGAAATGATTCTAAGGACTGGAGACCTTTGAATGAGATGATGATAAAAACTTTCTTCTACAATCTGGGCTGCAAAGAGCTCTCCCTCTTGCAACACAGAAGAATAAAGAATTTAATTAAGTTGATACCAAATTTTATCAGATTAATGCAATATTATGTACCTTCTCCAGTCATGGATCTGGAAACATCCTTTGGAAGGGGCTGATGCATTCAGTTTATTTTTGTCCTCAATCACTCCATTCTCTGTTGCCTTGAATTTTAAAAGTGTTAAGTTTTCTTTTGTATCTCTTTTGAAAGTTCTCATAAATCTTCTTTAGCCTTCTGATAATGTTTACATATTTCTACTGGAGTTCTCATGCACTGTTCATGTAAATAATGATTGTTTTGCATTATTCTTTGTGGAAGGAGAGAATTGATGGACTGTTGGTTTGACCAGTGTGGTTGGAGAGGTGGTAATTCCATCCTCCAATCCACGGTCGCCTCTGGAATTCTGTACATACCAGATGTTCGTATAAAACATTCTTTTTTCTCTCTTTCGAGCTTACCAGGCTTCTGTGTACTCATTTTGTGTCCAATAGCGACAGTCCTCTTTTTTTTTTTTTTTAATTTAACCTTCTGTACCCCCATCTGCCTTTATATGATTATTCCAACTAAAAAATTCAATTCCCTACGCTGTCCATAAATAAATATTGTGTTGGCTCTATTTTACAGCTGCCAAAAGATATTGAATAACAGAGATTAACCTTGTAGATGTACTAATTCCATCTCCAACTATCTTTCAATTAATTTTTTCAGTTTTAACTACTGAAAGGAATTCCTCCAACTTTGTGTTTTTAAACTAAATACGCACTAAATTGTATTTATCTACAGCTTTATTTCAACCATATGGTCTGACACACTTGTCTTGCAGTTCTCAAGGTTGCTCAGTTTGTTGGTGATCTGACCTTGTCACTTGAAGTTCATGTCCAAAATTGGAGTAATTCCCACAGTATCCTGCATTTTTTTTCCTTATGAATCGTCCTGCCTACTTCAGAGATTCCCTGTCCTCTGAATAATGAATGAATAATTTAAGATTCAATTTCTTAATCTGTTGCATTCATTCATTTTGCAATGACTTTGACGAGAAATGAAGGCACTAACCACCTTTCAGGAATGAATGTATCAGATGTGATTTGTTTTTAATGACTTGTTCTCAGAAAAAGAAAACACACACAAAAAAAGATAGAATTTAAAGGAGTAATTGAAAGTGAAATCCATGGGCATACAGACATTAATTAACCCCCCTTTCTTCCTAACCCCAACAGATGAAGCCTGTAGTTGCAGTTTAATGGATAAATTTCACTTTCACCACCTGAACAGTACAGCACTGTCGTGTGCAAGGACATCAGCCATGTAAACAATTTTCCACTCATTCCCACTCCTTGAGGAAATGAATATATTGCAAAAAGATGTTTTTAAAATCACCTATATATATACCTCTTAGAATTCCCCAGATTTATTTGAAACAACCACCTGTATAATATCTTCAACTACACAGGCACCTCTATGTTCTGCTGTCTTGATGATTAAAGTAATTTTAATAGAAAGCATAGGAATTTTAATGTGTCATTAATAATTAATTTTTCAAGGATAAAATCTCTTAGAAGTTCTTGTTATAATTCTGTTCTTTGGAGTTTCACAGAAAATCTAAAAGAAGAAAATTTAGGGTAGTTAATATGCATAAATGCTGGAGGTGAGACTCACTGGAATCCAACTTTTTTGAGCTCTTTAATTAAAACACTGTTTATTAACAGGTTTGTTTTGTTTCCTACCTTTGTCTACACAGGCCTTAGTTTAGTTAAGAGAAGTTAGAGGGAGCAAAGGAATTGTGATGGAAATAAATAAAGCAAAATAAATTGGAAACAGGAAGGAGTGGTTGATTTTAACCCAGGAGATACTTCTAAGTGCTTAGAGCTGAAGGAAGGACTGGTCTCTACTGGGAGACAACCCAAGGAAAAAGTTTTTAGAGTACCAAACCAATTCTTATCAACAAGAGATTTCATGATTGGTGTTGGTTTTGTTAATGTCTCTCATTTATGTGCCCTTCATGAAGGCCAGCACGGCTCAAATGTCCCTTGCTTTGACATACAAATCACATAATCAGCAATGACTTCAGAGACTGAATCAGGGGCTAAGTGTTTCTGCACAGGAGAGGCTCTGGGGCTGCATTTTATTACTTAGAGGAGGTTCTCCTGACTTCAGTGCTAACTGCTAGAGAGAGAAGGATGGCAAGCACAAACTGAGCATAGTTCAGAGCACTGCTACTGACAGTAAAACTGTTCTCTGGCACAGAAAATTAAAGAGAGTACTGAGAGCCTCTGCACACAGGGTGATGAGGACAAGAACTCGTATTTATCAGTGGTCACTGTCATTAGCTCTCCTGAACCCGACTTGGGCTTGGAAAATATGTCTGTGTGTTCATCTGCTTAATGAGACCGTAGTATCTCTTTACACTCTCATTCTGGGTATAGTGAGCTTCCATCTATCAAAAAACCCAGGTTTATTTATCTTCTCTGTCCCCACAATGTCCTCTTTGCTACACATAAACATTATCCAAAGCTAGTAGGCTGCACTCCCTTGGTTGAGGGCTTTTGGATAGACATGAAGAACTGAACTAGGAAATCAGGGATGCTGTGGGACTGTTCACTCAATTCCTGCTCACATTTTGGCTATCCCAGCTCATGCTGAGCCCTGATGTGTGCTGGGAGCAGCAGCATTAGGTCAAAGCAAGGCTTGGCTGGCAGGGCAGGAAGGGCTAAAGGGCATTTATGCAGCCATGGTCACCTGCAAATCCCTGTCTACTGTCATGTTTGTTTATTTTAATTCTTAATGAGCTCATGAAATAAAGTTTAAGTCAGAGTATAGGTTGTCCTACCAATTTCAGAGATCTAAATGGCCCTTGACATGCTGTCAGATTTAAGTTCCTTAAGTAGTGTTCCTTACAGTAACTGCAAAAAGAACAAAAATAAAGGAACCTGAACTGAAAAAAAAATTCAATGCAGTTGCTCTGAGGTGTACTTTTTCTACAAGCAGCAAATCTTGAGCTTTGCTGAACAAAGCTCTGAGTGGTTTTCTTATCACAGTGTTTAGAGAGAGCAAATATTCATTGTTACACAAGTTTTACCTAATTAACCTGACACGCATTCCATGTACTAAACCAGCCTTCCAAAAAATTAAAAGGTTTCCAATGTAGTCTTGGCATTTGTGTCCAAATAAGATCAGTTCCCTTCGTGACATTTCCTTAAAATATAAGAAAGGTGTTTTTTTACCAGTACTCAAGCTCCAGTGACTTAACTCCTTCTCTCATTAATAAAAATGCTGTAGTTAGCAGGTGTATTTGTACACCTGAGAGCCCAGAGTTCTCCATAACTGTTTAAAAACCTAACCCTCGGGGGGAAATATAAAAGCAACAAGTTTTATGAACATGTGATTCTTATTTACTCACTGGAGTTAATCAGTAACTTTTTCACTACACTACTTACAGTAGATATTTTTTTTTTGGTCTGAGCATTGTAAAAAATGCCTCAGATTTTAAGTGCCATAATTGTTGTTTCTGATGTGTGGAATCAGGTGTTGGAGAGTACAGTGAGTTTGAGCTCTGTATGGTTTTCGCAGACTTTAGATATTCAAAAAATACACCTCTTGTTAAGAAGAAAAGACATATTTGATTCATTCACAACAAATTCCTCCTAGATTTTGCCCACTTTGCAAATGAAAACATCAAAAACATGAAAAAAAAAAGCAAATAAGAAAGGTTTTGCTGAATTGAACTTACAATTTCTGCTAGGATGTACAACATCAAAACCAGATGCAAATCAGCAAAGAGATTCCTTTCAGGCTCATCATCATTTCCTTGAAACTTCTCAGATCTGCCCAACTGTTGCAAATCTGCTTTCAAGAGACCCACTCCATGAAATTATTTTTCTTTTAACATTTCTCATGGCCTACTAAACCCCATGACCTCCCACATCATCAACTCACCTTCTCTCTGTGGTACAACTTTGCCAATTCTTCAACAATCCTTCCACTAACCTGGAAGTTGACAGCTTGAGAGAATCCACACCGTATTCTCTTTCAAGCAGCTGATCCTTGTTAAATCATAATTGATCTCTTCACTTCAGTAAGACAACGCCTCATATTCTTAGCTAAAATAAAGCACCTGAAAACAACAGAGTGCCATGTTTCAAAAATCTCATCCTAAACTTTTAAAGTGTTTGGGAGAAAAAAAATTCTTGAAGGGTGTTTATTTCCAACATCCATGTTCTTCTCAGTATTAATTACTCCAACAGTAAAATAAATGAGGCACTGTCAGTAGGGCACATGCTATTACACCCAGCAAAAAGAATGCAAAATCTGTACTTGTACCTAATCCAAATGTATGCTTCAAGGCAGAAAAGACACCAAATTTTGCAGAGACAGAGTTGCACCACTCTGCCTCTTTTAGTGTCTACTTCTCCTAGAAATTAATACGTGTTATAGATTTCAGACCAAGGAATTGTCTCACATAAATTACTTTTTAGAAGGAAAATTAAAATATTGAACTTACTTAAACTATTGGATCAAATTTTTTCCCCATATATATTTAAAAGCAGGAAGGAAAAGATTTTCTATAAAGTTAATGACATACATGTTTTTATTGACTTAATTTTACATTTTTCAGTTGCAAAAATAAAAAATAACCTTGAGAGTTTATTCTAACAAGTTTTGCTTCTGCAACATCAGGCTTTGCCATCAACCCATACTCCAACTTTCCAAGTTTTGCAAATTTGTATTTGCTCAGCTAATGCTTGGTTACAGAAAGTACAGACACTTATTTGCATTTTAGAGCTAATAAAAAATTGTGACATTCCAATTTTAATCAATTTAACTTAGTCCCCATGGCAATCCTGGAGGAAATATGAGGGAAAACAGGGTGTTTGTTCCTATTAAAAATAGCTGAATGATGGATTGATGGATTGATGGACTGATTGACTGATAGATATATAGATGATGTGTCACTCATAAAAGAAGATCAGAAGCCTCCACCATAATGAGATTACCACCAAAGGCAATAGTTTCAAATGTGAGATAAACTGCTGTGAGAAAAGCAGGTGCTTTTTCAATATATCTTCAGTTTTTCCCTCAGTGTTTTACACTGTCCTGCTTGGATCGATGTCCCCCACCTGCAGAAGTCTCTCACTGACAGATTTTATTACTTAAATTCAACAATGGGGAAACAATTTATCTATTTTTGCAGACAGATTTGCAGCATGGCATTAAATAGAAATACTGAAAAGGCAAGTGCCAGGAATTATATTGGTTTTGCATAATGAATTTCTGCCTTTATTTTTCTGGAGAGTTTGGAAAAGGAATATAAGCATTCTCAAGTCCAAGGAAAGAGCTGGAATAAACCTACCTACTCAGAACTAATTGGTATTCAAATGAATAATTACTGGCTTTGTCAAATAGATCTATTCTGATTATTTTCCCATATTAGGTCTGTCACTCTTTCTAAATTCAAACACTGTGTTTACATCAACCTGTCTTTAGCAATTTGCCAGAGCTACACATTTGCACACGTGGCAATTAGAGTGGCCTGGGCATCAAAAGCAGCTCCTAATAGAACTGTGGATCAGTACATTCATTCATTAGGTTATTATCACTGATAAAAAGATGACAAATGGACACATTAATTAAGGGATTTCTTTTCTAGATAATGATTGTTATGTTCAAAACTGTATGAGGAGATATTCCCATTGAGATCTTTTTCAATAATATGTAGAAATCATAGTTAAGTCACTTATAAATCTGTCAGATTTTCTAATATTCATGTGAATTATTTAGACAATATACATTCATCTGTGTACACAGCACACATATTTTCCCCCATTATGTGTGATATTACCTTTTCTATGTGGTATCTAAATTCACTGCCTAAATTATATGTAGAAGCAGGGACTTTCAAGTTCATGTCTTCCACAAATATTTCTGGAATCTCTAGTATACTACAGATTAACATATGGCAGATGTGTGACCAAGCAAACAAAAAGACTCAGCTTGGTTCTAGACAGTGACAGCCCAGAGCTCTCAGCTCAGCCCTGGCCCTGCCTCAATTTCCCCCTCCCAGCCCTCAAAGGGGGAGCAACAAGAGGCACAGGTTACTCCTGTGGTTAAAGCATCATTCATGCAGCCCACAGCCCACTCTGCCTGGCTGGCAATGAGCTGCAGACATGTGACAAGAGCCTGGCTACAAAACAATTTGGTTTTCAAAAGCGTGCTACAAATCCAGATCTAATTAATAGGTGTGAAAAGGTTCCCTACACTCATTTGCCCGGAGATACTACAACAAGATGTACCCTATTTTCCCTCCTGATTGTGTTCCTCAGGAGTGATGTTTTGTCATAAACTCACCTTCTGGAAAATCTCTCTCAGGGATATTCAAGCACTCCCTGTTTTTTGTGGCCTATTTCTCACCACACTATGGGCACATGCAAGGAAGATGATTGCACATAACTCTTAGAGCTCTCTAGAAGACATTTTTGAAGATATAAGCAAGTCCCTAAGCATGAACACTAAAAGCCTCTTAGTCTTTAGGCCCTACAGCAGAATTCATATTCTTGACTAAGACGCAGCCTGAAATTCAGCTCCTCTGATTTTATGTGTGAGGAGCTGAATGTCAGATGTTATGTGTCAGATTCAAATGTGATCTGGTTGCTGTTAATCCCTTTTATAATTTATTTACAGTGTCTTCCAGAATGACATGCACATGACATTTCTGTGACTGGTCAAGGATTTTTGCTGACTCCTTGAACCAGTGAACCCCACAAGTGCTCACAGTAGACCAGCCCAGGCCAACGTGCAGGATTCCCAGTGCCAAACACGTCTCCTGCTTCCCTGGAATTCACCAAGGATAAATACTAAAGCAGAAGTGCTGTAAGAGAATATCAAATGCAGGCTTTAGGTGTGAACTGGATGCCAAACTGCTCAGCCCTATGAATGTAAAAGTGATTTCAAGTGGGCCCATGAGACGAAGATCCTTGCAAACAAGACCAGTGATTTTCTTTTTCCCTCTCCCTATTCTGCACTCAGCTTGGGCCCAGCAGAACAGTGGAGCTGCACATTTGGAACAGTTTTTCTTGTAACTCAGACAGATTGCAGCTGAACAACCTTTTTTCCTTTTCCCTGAAATTGGCAATGCTTGCGAAGTTACCTCTCTGAGCTTAGAAACCCAAAGTAACACTCACTTCAGTGAGTGCAATTTCAATAAAATCACACTTCCTACGCAAAATCCTACCTTCAATCACAGAAGGTGAGGTCTATCAAAGCCCTAGACAAGTGAAACCTATTCCCATTTGCACAGTTTTGACATATCTTGTAGTGTATTTTATGATATTAGCTTGATTTAAAATAACCAGCCACTCCTACATAAGAAAAATGGCTGGTATTATATAGAAAATCCATAGAATTTCCATGTTGATATATCAATAATTACTGAGCAGAAAGTAAAAGAGACAGAATTGTATGACAGGTTCATTTGTAGACAAAGCATGGTGTTTTGTATTAATAAAAAATGTTCTCACAGTATTAATGACAAACTTATTGATTCATTCAAACTTCTTTAGTTTTTTTCTAATCCATATTGAGCTGAATTTAAAACTGACTGAGCTGTCTATAAATATTTTGCATAGGAATAGCGATGTGCTGATCTGTGAAATATGTGGGCTTTTCTGCATAAAATGTTGCTTTTTATTTTGCTTGAGTGCAGAATGTATGGGTGTACACATCTTTTAAATTGCTTTGTTTTTATTAATGCTTAGATCTGTAATAGCTTAATTTTTTTAAGTGCTGGCCATTTCACAGATGATATAATTCTTCAAGTTACCATCAATAACGATTAAACAACAACAACAAATAAAAACCCCAAACAAACAAAGGGAAAAAAAAAACAACAATTGCAGCAAAGAAAACAGTATATTTAAGATCACCTAACAGAGAAGCATTTCTTAAGCTTAATGCTGAGATCAGCTGTGCCAGCTGCATTACTGATGACAATCCAGTGGAGACAGAAAAATGAGATTATTTTGGAAAAGGATGTATCCAAAATAGGTGAACAAAAATTTTTTGCTTTGATCATTTTTGCTGTGGGGCTTTTTGGGGTGGCGTTTCTTGTTTTTGTTTTGTTTTTAATGAAAACAAAAATCCAGACCATCCAGACCAATGTAATATGTGTGAGGTCACAAAAAAATCAACTACATGATTTATAATAACAAAAGGCACCATTTAAAAGTTGCAAACATACAGAAAAATGCCCTCCTAAAAATTAAACCACTCAAGTTCATGCGAAATCTGATGTCAGCATACAAGCCATGTGTTCCTCAGCACCAAACCAATCTGTTTTTCTGGCTGTGTGCAAGAAAAGGGCACCTACAAGCCTTGCTTGTGAAACAGTACATTCCATAAATAGGCCAGTGGCTTCACTTCATGATTTTCCTCCCCACTCCTCCACCACCAGTCATCGAGAAAAAAATTGGACTATTGTAGGCACAAGGCCACTGAAGAGTTTCAGTTCAGGAATTTATTTCTGCAAACAGAGTGGAAGTGTGCATCTCTATTTTCCTTCAATTTGTGCTGTGCTGTTGGCACTAAATCAGTCTTCAGTTACATCCTTGGTCACTGAAGTCTGCACACTTGTGCAGAGAAAAAACTGAGTATTATTTGTCATTTTCTCATTCAGGGATATATTGTTACTTGTTTACCTGTAAATACACATTTTTAGGTGTTGCTTTGTCTCCCAACTACACTTCTTTTCTTGCAGGCCACTTCAAGATGTAAAATACACCACCAATGTTTTTAAGTACACAAAGAACAGCACTGAACACTTCAGAGTTCTTCACTGCCCTTCTACACATTGCTACCCTAAGGGAATAAAAACGAATATTCACAAAAAGCTTACAAATGTTCAGCTTATTCCAGGACTGGTGCTAACAGCTACATCATCTACGCACCCAGGGGAAACACTTTAAAAGAGAGAAATAAAGAAGAGTTCACATTTCTCAGATTTTCACAATCCCTGGGTATAGTCAAGTGCCTGACTCGGTTCTGGTCTAAATGATATCCAATATGGGCACTTCATGGGGCAAAGTGGTGGGAGTGGTGACCACTGGAAGATTTCTTACCAAAGACCACTTCTCCTCTGAAATACAAAGTTTGAAAATACTACTAAATAAACCAAATAAATCTCAACTTCTGAATGAATATCTGTATCCACAGTACACCACGACAGCAATTGGGACACAAGTTTGGAAGCTTCTGGAAGTTCATCAGTGAAAAAACACCTCTGGAAAGCAAAGGCAGATTTGTCTGTGAGAAGCAGGGCCTATTTTTCCCCTACTGCTGCTCACCCAACAACTCCTACCTTGCAGTGGGATCAGCAAATTCAGCATGAACACTTTCCACAGTCACACTGGCAGCTGCTCAGCTTGAGTCAGCAGGCAGCACATTGAGCCTGCAACTTCCCCAGGTCAGGAAGATAATACACTAGTAATGCAAATTAGTTACTATCAAGCCCTCTGTTCACATAATAAGCTACTGATCAAAATTTTCTAGTCAAAAAAGAGTCAGCTGAGTAAAGTAGGAAATTTCCTTAGCATCTGTTGTGATGGAGATGGAGTAATGGTTCACAGGCAGGAGATGGAGTTCTCAATCAGCTTGGTGCAGTTATGAGAATAATCACTGTGGACAGGAGTGTTTCAGGGAAAATAGAGCTCTGGATTAACAAATTGGCTGTGAATCATTAAGGGATAAGGCATGAAATGATATTAAGCCACAGCCACAAAGGACTTCCAGTTATTTATGAAAAAAATCAACCAAGACAAACTGCTGTAGCATTCATTAAATTAATGAGGGGAAGCACCATGAACTGCAGTTTGAGGATAATACCTTGAGGTCAGAATGCAATTTGATGCAACTCTGGTTTGATCTCTCTGCTGAGAACTAGGAAACTGTTTAAAAATTAAATTTTACAAAGATCTGAAGCTGTAGATGTGGCTGCCCTTCCTTCAGAGAATAAAAAGGAGAAATAAACATGAAAAGTGCCTCTATGTGGTAAGAATGTTGGAACCTGAAGGACTGCATTTGGGTTTGATATTAATATACTTGAGGAATAAAAGCTGGAAAAAGGATGAAGTGGAAGAACTGGCCTGGGTTTGCATCAGTCCCTCAGCACAAGCACAGCAGTACCCTCAGACTTGAGCAACATCCTGGCTAAATTCTGGCATGGGCAGGAGGACTTCCAAAGTCAACATGACAACATGCTACTCACAATTCTCTGTTACTGCTAAGTTTAAAGAACAAATTATCAGGTCAGAGTCCTAAATATATATTGTGGTTGTGTACACTCTGGCATGAGTTATTCAAAAGCTGGGGAGGAGGGGTTTAGTGCCATACACCCTGAATGGGCAATGATAAGCCTGGAAGCTCTGCTTCACATTCTGTATTTTATCCAAGAGATAGATGAGCAAGTAGGAAACCCTCACTTGCCTACAACTGCTTATTCAGGAAGTAATTTTCTAATACCAGAAACTTGTCATGAGTGACACAACCAGATGTAACAACAAGGACAGAGGTTGATCTAGGCAAAATTAGACAAAAAAATTTGGAGCAATTTTACACAGTGCTAAGACTATAAGCATTGGAATGAAAATGGCAAGAGGGAGACATGATTGGAAAATAAAAGGTGCATTTTCCAGGGATTACTTTCATTCTGAAAAACAAACAGAAATAAAATTGAAAAAAGCATGTTTAAGTTCCAAGCGAAATTATGTTGTTGTTATCAAAACCAGGAGCTTCTATTTTTGAAGGTTATGCCATCCAGGAGATCAGACCAGGCAATCTCAGTAACCCAGTTTGGATTTTAAAATCTTTACACACACAGGACAGGAAAATTATCACAACACCTGGGCAAGCCTAGAGCAGGAGTTTGCTGAGACATTATGCATGCCAGCTCTGAAATCAGCCAGGCCTGCTGTCAAACAATCAGCTGCAGCGCTGGGATCCCAGACCAGAGGGCTTTTCATTCAGCCCCATGCTGCAATCACTTCTGATTTTCTAGAAGTAACAAAGCTGTTATTATTTCAAACAAGAGAGAAAGAGACAAGATAATCGAGTTTTTAAACTCCTGCAGAAGCAAAGCAATCCTCCTGGATTCAGGCAGAACAATTTTATTGGAACACCAAGACATTGCATCTCTCAAACTTCTGTTGAGCCATGGAAGTGAAGTCACTTTGACAAATGTTTGAAATAGATGTATGTGCTTGATCTGTTTTGGGTATAACGCATACTAAATATTGTAAATAATATTTATTATCTATACAAGAACTGCATAAGTAATATTTCTACAAAGGAAATGCCATCACAAACAATTAAAGGTTTCTGAGGCTGTAAGCAACTATAAACTGCTGGAAATACAAAATAAATAAGACTAAAGAAAGAATGAGATTTTCACAATGGTTCAGAACGTTCATTAGTCAAGTCTGGTGTCCTGACTCTGTCCTCTACCATACAACTCACAAAATGAAAGCCCTTCAACACACCTGCTAAGCTGCAGAAAAAAAAATATTCCCCTCAGCTGCTCAAAATAAGAAACCAGCCTTGACAAAAGAGATTTGATTACTTCTGTTTCAGCCTGAAAAATAATAAAACGTCATCAGAAGATTATCCACACACACTGTCAATTCAGAAATTATATTTGGACCAATTTTCACTACTGATGTACATTTTATTATCTCCATGTGTTATGGTAGTTTTAGATCAGAATTGAGTTTGTCCTGTAAACCTTTAATTTTCTCCTTCATGAGCTCACAATAATAATCTGGCCATGTTTTAAATTATTCAGTTATAATTTGCAAGAAAATCGCGTTTTCTGTGCATTCACTGGTATCAGTAAAAGATTAAAATAAAGTGTGTTGTGCTGCAGCTGAAATGTGCTGCAGTGTGCTTGAACAGAGTTTCTTGAAAGAGCAAAAAATAGTGTTAAAATTAATATAACTGCTTGTTATTGATTGACAGGATCAGCACTGCAGAAAAAAACATACAGAATTGGATCATGCACCAAAAGAAGTGAAGGGAAGGAACCAACACTTTCCAAACGAGGGCAAACTGACAGCAAAAGGAAATAGGCATATGCATGCCAGAAATGATGATTTTTTTTAAAAAAACACTGAGAAGTAAAGCAAAACAAAACCCACAGCAGAATTCTTGACCATTTTTTCTTTAAATGCCCAAGGTACTGCTACAGCTTGGATTATGATCTCAACTATTCCTGCCAGAGCAGGTGTCCTTCACATTCTGGACTCACAGTCCTCAATCATTCATCGAAGGGGAGAGCTGCAGAAAATGCAGGGAGACCATTGGAAGTCTGGGCATTGGATACATTTTTTATTTCTTTGCATTTTCAGTAGTCAAAAAAGAAAACCCTTCATCCATCACTTTGATAAAAGTCCACAGGGCATCCATTTATTCTCTTCCCAACATGATCCGATGAGTCTGGATCCTTATTTATGTTCTTTCAATGCTCAGATGTTACATTTTCATGGCCATTATCTGAGCATTACTATTTATTATTGGTCCACAGTGAAGATCCTGTTGTAATGAACTGTGATGCACTGACATTTTTCATGTTGCTGGTTATACTAGATTTATTGCAATTACTCTTGAAAGGGATGGAGTAATTTACTGAAATCTCATGGTGGGAAAAGGAACTCTTGCAGGAGGTTCTCACGGAATTTTCTATGAAGCTGTGATAAGATCTTCCATTCCAAGAGCCTGAAGGATTGCCAGCCTGCCTAAGACTCATGCTTCACAGAATATAAAGTTTTAATTAAAAATGAGCAATAAATTCATTATAGATTTGTCTCATATCAATAGCAAGAGCACACAGTTCTATTTGTTTTTGTTTGGGGTTTTTTTGGGGTTTTTTTTGTTTTGTTTTGGTTTTTTGGTTTTTTTTTTTTTTTTTTTTAATAGCATTTAAAGATGTGTTACAATGAAATTCCAAGCAAGATAACAAGGAAAAGGCTTAAAAAAAAAAAAAAACCTTTCTTATGAAATCAGACTGTCTGTGGAGATGCTTGGTTTCGAGAGATTCAGCTGCTTATTGGATGTCTTTGGGAATTTCCCATTTCAGCCCTTAACAATCTACACCCACGAACTGAGCCCTGCCCCTTCCTGAGGTCAGTAAGTTCTGTGTGAAATGAATATACTGACACAGATTTTCAATAAACTGGCCCTTTCTCCAGGCTGAGCTTTTGGATAAATATTGCAAGACTTCATGTAATTAAAAAATGTGCTTGAAAATTAAAAAATGTTTTCAATCAAAATGATCAGACAGACATCTTGCAGTGGTGTAGGTAGTTTTCTTTCATTCATTACTGTTCATTGATTTTGTTGGTGTTGCACTTGGGATGAATTTGGCTGCTCCTTCCTAAAAAAAAAAACATTTGAAATCTTATTGATAGTAACCAAGAGAGCATCTCATTATATTATCCCCTAGATTCTTAACAATCGGAGGGAATAACCACCAGGGAAGAAGGAAAAGGCTAATCCATAAATTTCTCATTAGCTGAAAGAGAGAGAAACATTTGCTTGAATAATGGAATATGTTTAGCATCACAGCCTGCAGTTAATCACGTTTACTTGCCCTTACTTTTCCAATATTCACAGAATGAGAATGCATGGATTTTAGCACAAAATCATCAGCTATCAATATGTAAACTGATTATTCAGAAGCACTTTTTTAAAGCAATGAGAGAATACCTGTGTTCAGAGTAATAATAAAAACAATTAAATTTGCATATTGCACCATTATTCTACTTAAACATCAATAATAAGCAAAACTTAGAAATCAAGCTAAAGTGAATAATTTACAGCAAATAAATTACCCAATTAATTTTCTCTCATTTTCTGCTTAGGAAGGTTTGGATTTTTTTAAATCCACTCATTGATATGGATTTTTTTTTTTTATGTAGACAATTAGGTTCACCAAAATCCAAATTCTGTCCTTCATTTCTACAGTTTTATAAAGTATTCAGAATAAAAAATAAAAAAACTTTGACAAGACAAATCCAACTGATCACCGGAAATAATTTGTGACATGAGAACAGTTTGGGAACAAGAGAGCCAAGGATGATTATAAAATTGAAAAATTTTAGGAAAACATTTGTTAAAAATCTGCTCTTGCCCTTTTTATCATGTATGGGGAGAACAGGTTGTTCTCTTGCTCTTCAGGGAGGAGCTTATTTCAATATTGAATTTCTTTTTCCAGGATTGAAGCTGACGCAAACTTTCCTTGCAGCCACCGCTTTCTAGGTTTTCTGGGTTAGCCAACTTGTTTCCCTTGCCACATTAGTGGCGATGATTTACATTAATTTAATAATATGGCACAGAAAATTGGTACAAAGTCTTTTTCTCTACCTGTATTTGTGCTTATCACCACTTATACCTCAACAAAATCTCCTTTTCGAAGTCCACATCTCCTATATGCCAAGATCACCTTAACTCCTAATCCCATCTGCTCCCCAAACTTTCTCATGCTGTCTCATCCACATGAAGGCATAAGCAAATTTTAGTCAGCAAATTTTCTCCTAGAAGTAACAAAAAAAATTGGATACTCATAGGCCCAAGAGAAACCTTCAGCTGTATTTAATATATTCTTTCATTTTCACATGTACATGGATGAGAAGTTACTTGCACTCGATTCTCTTTTTTTCTTCAGTTGTATTTTATATCATACTAAACTGATATCCTGTCCTAAAGTATCCTTCACAAGAAAAGGAGCTCCAACATCAGCTAAGGTTCATGAAATCTCTGTGAATACAGTTGATTTTCTTGTATTTTTTTTTTTGGCAGTTCCCCAGCTAAAATATCAAAGTGAAGCTTAAATTTTGAGCATACAGAGACATAATTATTGAAATACGAGTTGCAAACTCAGAATTTCTTTGGTGTTTTCATTTGGCAAATAGCCTCATATTTTCTTCTAAACACTTTGATTACTACTGGACAAGAGAACCACTTTTCTAAGGCGTAACTCCTACTGCAAGGAAGTTGGCAAAAACATTCCTTATGAGAGCTCTAAGCAAACTGAATATGGCAGTCCATGGCAATTAACCCCTTCACCAAGCAGTGCCTCTGATGCCAAGGTAATTCCAGTTGCTTCACCCTTCCCTGTAAATTTTATATGGCTTCATTAAAATACTGGGTTTAAATGCCTTCAAATTCCAACTCCATGGCTGGCAGCAGGGGCATCACAAGTAGCAGGTAATACAGATGTACTGATAATGAGTATACCCAAAGTACTCAACCACAGACAGGTGGTGACATATCTCTTTGACAGATTTGCACAATTTCTGAGCCAAAACACCAAGCAGCTGCTCACAACAGCACAGGGCTAAGACCCAACAGAGCTGGCAACACGATCCATCTTCTCAGAAATGACACAAGGGAGTTGCTTGCCAAAACTAGGCTATACAATGAAAATACACACCAAAAAAAACAAGCAATAATAGTTGTCTGGGTCTTCAAAAGCAGATTTCAGATGCCATCATTTTTGTGTATTTGTTTAATTTAAATGTAATAAACTGACAATGTATTGACAAGTGGGCCCTTAAAATACATTATTTGGACAGTTTAATGCATTTTAAAAATTTTTTGGTAGCAAAATGGTGTTATTGGCATGATCTAAGTAGCTGCACATCTTACATGAATCCTGCTGTACCAGTCTTTCATGGAAATGTGATTAAACATCACAGCTTCTTGTTTCACAGAAAAACCAAGACCTTCAGGTCCTTTGAATGCATGTGTGACACACAGAGAATATCTGTACATCTAGAAGATGGATGTTTTCAGTTAATTTAGCAAGTATTATTGAAATTATTAGTCTTAATAGGATTATTGAGAGTAATAACTGGGTGGGTATGCTAGAAACCATGCACTTAGTTTGACCTCCTTATTCATTCCTATTTGACCTATCCTACAGATAATTGGTGAAAACAATTCATTTTCTTTGCAATCAAGACCACAGTTAGTTCTAGTTATGTTTTAAAATCTAACCAGAAAAACTCATCATCCATTCCGTGCCTTCAGAGTTGCATTTCAAACCAGGAAAGTATTATCTTAAAGTTTTTTAAGTAGCCCTTCAATATTTTTCCTAGCAGAGTTGAGCTATTTGCTAAAGACAACCTGTTCTCAAGAACAGAGACCTGGAATGTGCCTCCTGCCTCAGCAGTCTCCCTGCACTATTTTAGTGGCTTTACCCTCTTCATATCATCCCACTTCTCAAGTTATCAAAAGCTATTTGAGATGTCAGCTTTCTTACCTCCTCCAATATCACCACATCCACACAGTTCTATCAGAAAAAAAAAACTTGCAAAGATGATCCTTTCAGTTCCTGCCAGAGCTGAACTGAAATCAGGCCCTTTCTGTCTCTGGGTAAAAAGAATCCCACTGTTCCATTGATCTTCTGTGAATTCAGGTCAGTTTGAAACCTGTTCTGGAGTAAAGCTGGTCAGAGCTGGACACAATCCTTCTATGTGTGAAGATGACCCAGGAAATGCTGATAAACCTAAAAATCTTGGTTTATCCTGCTGCACAAGGAAGAACTCCAATTTTAATTGGCCAGCTTAGCTGGGATCTTCCAGAACAGCTGAGAAATCCATGTGCATATGCTAAATCTCTGGCCTACATTTCTGCTGTGCAGGAAGTCACCAGACAGCAATCACAAGTTTCACAAATACATTGAGAACTTGGTGTGGGATGCATTTGTCCATCACACCAAATTGACTTTGCTATGTCTGTGTTCAGGACTGTTTTTCAAAGCTGGTCTAGCAGTGTTGGAGATGTAAATGAGGCAGCAGGCACAAACAGAGTAGCATTTATCTAGAATTTCAGAGTAATTGCTTTTAAAACCATCAGAGTTGGTTAGTTTACATTTCAGTGATTTTTTTTAACAAGTTCCCTGCTTTGAATCCCAAAGTTGGTAAAGCTCCATATTTATTTCACATAAAAATTGAAACAGGCTGTCCTAGAATCTGTAATTTTCTTCCAGTCTGGTTTTCCACTGTAGTCTGAGCTACAGAGCAATATCCCTGAAAAGAAAGCAAGTCTTTAGAGATCACAAATAACCAATTTCACAGTACAAGCAGTTGTAAATAGAGCTAAATTCCCTTTAGTAATAAACTATTCATCTTTGTGCTTCACTGAGTTCAACAAAAAGCATTTTTCAAGTTTAAGCAATTAAGTTTACATTTTATTTTCTCCTCTTGAAAGGAAGTTATCACAAAAGCATGGGATTGAGAAGCCACTGTGGTATTGCAGGTATTCTCTGCGTATGAAATTTCAATTTAGCAAAGCATGTAAAACTCTACAGGCAGTTAAGGTTCAATACACTAAACCCACTTTGTTTTCACACTGTGTTTGTTTTGAATCATGACTGACCCAGCTGATTAGCTGCTGAATTAGGATGTCTGAACATTAGAACCACAGAATTGCTGAGGTGGTAAGAAGACCTTTAAGAGCATCAAGCCCAACCATTAAGCCAACAGCACCAAGTCCACCTCTAAGCCATGTCCCTCAGGGCCATGCCCACAAGTTCCTGAAATACCTTCAGGGATGGAGACTCCACCGCTTCCACTTTGCTTTCGGCACAGCTGTGTGAGTCAAAATTCACGTCCAGCCGGCACAGTCTGATTCCCAGAGTGCAAAATACCTGCACTCCTCCTGTGTCCTATGGCAGTGAGCCAAGCACAGGAGACAGAGGGGCCTGAGGGCTCAATTTCTGTTGTGTCAGTGGGAATATAACATTATCTCCCTCTGAAGAAACACAAGGTGAAAAACCAAGATCCCAGCCACTTATGGATGCTGTAATGTTCCCATGGCTCTCCTGTTAAGTGCAAAATTGTTAATCTCAGTGTCTTGGCCAGATTCGACCTCAGGTAATTACAGTTTGTCAACCCAAACTTCCCATGTAGATCCAGGTGGGTTTCTGAGTAGTTGAGCAGTCCCTTTGTTTCACAGCTTTCCAGCAGAGCATGAAATGATCTCTGCACAAGATCTGAATACCTTTCAAGTTTGCCTTCATCTGCACAAAGGTAAGATCAGCATTATTAACACCATGTAGTTGCATGCTAGATTTCGTGACTTCACTTTTTCACTGGTTCCAGGGTGTTAGAGCTGTATTGACAGTCCATCCCACAGAAAATGTCTTAGCTTGTACTGAAAAGTAAGTTTAAATTGTGTCTTACAGAGGCCAGGTAAAATCCCTTCAGATTTTATTCCCTTTATTCATGTCATGGTAATTATTTTCTTTGGCTCTGTAACAGATGAAATACTGCTGAGCCAGTTGCTTTGCATAGACTCATTTGTCTAATTTTGGCTTTTTTTTCAGGTAGCTGAAACACGTGTGCTACACCATGACTGTTTATTTGCACATTGATTCATCAGTAAACTTAATCAGTAGATTGGAGAAATGACTGGAGCAAATCTCGTCATGAAAAAGTGAATGAAGACAAAGTGCTGTGATATAGGTGCAGCCCACTGAAAATCCCTAATTTTAAAACAAGCCAGAAATTTGGAAACAAATAAGGAAAGAACTGGTGAAGCATGTGACCTTGGTGCTATAAAATCAGATGTGGGAGCCTAACAGCAATTGAAAGAAATGTTTCTGTGAGGGAGAAGCCTGTGAAAAAACAACACCCTCAATGAGCTTTTTCCATGAGGAAATATGAAATCTAAATATTCTGATGCTAGAATCCAGGCAAGGAATATTGGAGCAGCTGAACCCTTGAAAACAGAAGAACAAGTTACCTAAAAATTTTATCTTTTGATGCAGAACTCAAACAGATATCATGCAGTCATTCATTCCATCTTCTTTCCACATATGAGACAGATGAATGAAAGCTCTGCCAATTCACTGTTGGATTTCAGTAAATCTACTCTTTACCCAAGCCAAACCAGTTGCCCAAGCCTACAAAGCACTGAAGAAAATATACATTTCTTATATAGTATTTTTTGGATTCAAAAGATTATAAAATTTAACAAGCCAAACATTTCATGCAGGTATAGCAGGTATCTTTAGGATAAAATGCTGACACTATGGTTAAGATGATTTACTGCAGTTAAAGGATATCACACCAGTTGTGAATGCCATTCACAGTGTTTCTTTATGAGCCAGCAATACACAGCCCATCTTTTCTTTACAGTACCAGTGCTGTACTAAGCACATTTAAGACTGGTATAAATCCCAGGTTAAGAAACTCAGAGTAGTCATTGTTCATTTATCCAGGGAGGGCTGGATAAGAACAGCACTATTTCCTTTCTCCTTTTCTTCACTCCTCAGCACTGCCTGTCTCAAATCAGATACTGCTTTAAATTTCATATTTAAACTATTTGAAATAATGTATAGCAGTCTAAAGGATCAGAAACATTCAATCTATTTAGCTCACTATGTCTTTTACCATCTGAACAATTCAAAATGCTAACATTAAATATCATCATTTCCATTTTTACAGAGGAAAGACACAGTTCAGCTTGCCTAAAGCCACGGGGGTGTTTGAGTCATTGTGGTGACCTAACAGCTGTATTTCTAGATATTGAAAATCACACAGTTTAAAATGGCAGAGTGACACAAAACTCATTCTGAGGCAGCTGTAAAGTGGAATTCCTCTGATCTTGTTTTCTCTCCACACGCACCATGGTGTGGTAAAGAGGAAAGACTGAGAGCAATTTTTTGGTTGCAAATAAGTTTTCAAGTAATAAGTAGTACAATTATGTCAGGCATGTGCCAGTAAAAGCTTTTTACTACAATTTCAAGACCCATATAATTCTACACTGAAGTTAAAGGCCCCTTACAGCTGTAAGATGCACAGCAAAATCTGAATGTGGCATTACCAAGCATTGAAATCCATGGATATCCCTATTAGATAACCATTCTCTGTACATGAATATATGCTCCATATTGATATAGCCTCTAACTACCTTGCAAACAATTTTAAAAAATTATTTCCTAAAGCAAATTTGTGCCTTTGGATATATATGGTTAAAATCCCATGGTATTTGCATGTGCATATCTGAGCACAGACTTAGTGACAAATGCTTCCCTTTCCCAACACATTGCATTGTTACTTGCAACTTCTGTATTTTTCTTTTTTTATCACACCTGGATCTTTGGGGGAGACTACAAAAAGAAGTGCAGCACCTTCCATTTGTTAACAGCTCATTTTTAAAAGATTCAATAATGCTGTACCCATGCTGTTCATGGGCAAGTGTAAATCGGGTCTTGCTGCTAGTGCTATCTCAGACACTTTTCTTTTCCACCCTCAGCCTAAAAATAAATGTTGAAAAAGGCAGAAAAAAAAATGAGCAGGAGAATGCAAGCTATCCCTACCAAGTCCATGAAAATACAATGAACTACCATAATGCTAAACACAGGACAAAAATATCAAAAGACAAAAATATTACACAATATGACAATTTCCTCTTACACATAAATACTATAAACCTAAGGGTCCAGCTCTTCTCCTCCCACTCCATCTGACTCAACCCACCTCCTCAAGAATTATTAAAAAAATAATAAACATCCATTATATTATTAGCTACAAGCTCATAATTTGCACTGATCACAAACAGAGAGATACTTTTAAGTTACTGAGTTCAATCAAAGTAAATCTACATCTAAACCTTAAAATTTGGTTTTGACTTAGGATCATTCAGTTGAGAGCTAACAGTTTAATGTTTCTTTCACAACACCCAGACTCAATTTGGTTTTTAACATTGTAGGGTTTTTTTAAGTGAAAATTTCACAGTTTAAGTGTCATGAATTTTAGCAATTCTGAAAAAACTCAATAACAAAATTGCTGTCCTTGCTACCAAAACTGTAATTTATTGGCCCAGAGTCCAGTTTCCCAGAAATGAAAAAAGACTTTGTTATTCGCTTTCCATAAGAAGAAAACAGTTTTCAACAAGTCAGTTGCTTTGCAACAAGCTAAATTTTGGATTTATTAGGCAATGGTTGCCAAGTGGCATGCATAATGCTTTTTAATTATTATTTCTAATGAATATCATTAATGCTAAGGGACTTCCTGCAAGGGGTTCAAGGCAGGTACCTACAGGAATCAAAGACTTTCTACTTCACAGACTTAATATTTAATAATGATTCAATTAAATTCCTGACCATCCTTAAGGACCCAACAGTGTTCTCCAAAGATGTCTTGCCCTGAAAAAAATTTCTTCATTTAATACCTTGAATATAAGATACCTAAAAACCTGACAGCATTGCAAATAACTTTAAAGCCGCTCAATCCATCTAACCAAACACTCCTGTATGAAAGAAAATCCTTGTGTAATGTCAATAAGAAAAACAACAAATGAAAAGAAAAAAAAAAAAAAAACCATACTGGCATGCAAAGGAATTTTACCTGCAATATTTGCCTCAGGTTCAATAGCCATCAGCTAAACTAAACTTTTATATCCTAACGTCTTACAACCCAAAATCAGAGAGACTGGACAATCCTAAAACAGCAAAGGAGGCTGTGTCTGAGGGTGAATTTACCATGATCCTTTATCCAGATGTTTAATACACTTGTCTTGAGTTGTCTTTATCCCCCACATACCCTTTCCTTAAAAAAGAAAATACAACCCTTTTAGGAAGTTATTTATCCGCAGTAAACCTTCCATGACTAGATCACAACCACCACCACAGCCTAAGCTTTTAACTGAAATAGATTACCATGGGTTTTTCTACATTCTTTTTTTCTTCACACACATATCAAATCCTCCAAGCCCAAGCTTTCTATTTTCAGACCATTTAAAACTAATAGAGCTCTGAATCACCATACTGTCATTAGTGGCCTAGCTGCCAGTCACATATTGTTGTGCCACTCTATTTTGAATGGCCCAAGATTTCTTGTTAGCTTTTTGAAAGCACAATTTTTTGTTTGAAATAAGTTTCTCAGACCATTGTGTGCAGCTTGCAGTGTAAAAATAAATACAGGGAAATGTTGGAAATAAATTGCTGTAGAAATACTGACATTGAGCATGGCCTTTTGAAAAGAAGAAAAGAAATCTGGATATGGTAGTTACTGTCAGCATTATCCTTCCTCTAGGAAAGGAATTCAAAAGCAGACACAGTTACACCATTTATAGCAAAACCTACTAGTCCATGAAATCAGAAGCTGTAAGAAAAGAATGTTTTCTTATTGTATCAAAATAGCAGAGAATAGAGCTTGGCTCTTGCTGCTCCCAGAGAGCCTTGAGGCCTTGAATCATGACTCTGTTTAATACGCAGGTCTAATTCTACAGCAAGTACAAACAAGACAAAACCTCTCTGAATGGGTTTGGAACCTCCTGTGGTAGCTGCCGAGACCTTCTTCGAAACAGACTTGCCTCTGTTTTCCATGTTCTGCACATCAGGAAAACCAACCTAAAGTAGCAATTAAATAAATGAAAAAGTCTACAACATCCAGAAAAATTAAAATCTATCCTTTAATTTTACCTAATTTTTTATACAACATTTACAGCACAAGAACAGGGAAAGGAGAGAACCAAACCATTTAAATGACTACCCAGTCTAAACAAACTAAAAATCCACTGCACATTTTTTTATTTTTTACCAAACAAATAACAAGCAAAACCTGTTGTCAGATTTAGGCTTTGGAGGTTACAATTTCAGGCAGAAATAGAGGCCTTGTGCCCTGAAAAAATTTGTTCAATATTTAGTTCCATGTGATTTGTTTTCTGAAGTTGGAAGAAACAAATAAGTTATTTCTGAAGTTAAAAGTACTGTCAATATTTTCACATGCCCTTAATCAAAAGACATCTGGCTATGTTTAGATATGGAACAATATATTACCTCAAGAATATTTGTCTAGTGACTGGGGAAGGACTACAGCAAACATTTGGAAAAGTACAAATTAGAGGGAATTTGAGCTTTTTCATTTTTCTTATCCCTGTGGAAATGAATTTTTACTAGACTTTAAGAAAAAAAAATGGTGGGGGGGAAGAAAAGAAGATAAAGTACATATTAAAAAGCAGCTTCACTGTATTCATTAATAACACACAGCTACTGTGTTGTTGTGTGCATACAAACATACAAAGATTAATTTAATAGAATTGTAAATGAACCACTGGTCTTTGCAGGCTATCTTGTTTCCAAATTTCACAACAGCAAATCTGGAATAGTAAAACAAGTTCTATTTGAAATGCCTTTTTTTCTGCACCCTAATTGGGATAGTGAAGAGAATTAAATGAAAAATACATTAAATTATCTATTGTAGCAGCTATGGGCTCTATTTGCTGTACTCTGTCTTCTTTCAATACAAATGCTGAAGATAGAAGATACTCAGAATCCAAATCTGTTTCAAGTCTGAAGAAATGCTTCCAATAATCAGTGCCTACCAAAAATATATTTTAATCATAGATCACTGTTTACTGATATCCTTAATAAACAACCCAAAGTGTGAAAGGTACACCTTGTCATGTGTTCTTCATTTGAGAGTTGACCAAGTTTTCATGCACTATAGCTTAAAGAAATGCTGACTAAATACATATTTCCCTCATAAAAGTCACCTGGAAGGCTGGTAGCTTGAGCAGCTGCAGAAATCCATTGATCTCCATATTTGTCTTCTGCTTTTATCACCTGAAACAATTTTTTAATCCAGATACTTGCCAAAGCTTTATAACAGACAAGACTAAGATATTTTTACCATATTATTTTGAAAAAAAAAATTAAAGATTTGTTAGCAGTAGAGATGCATATTCTTTTTAAAACAGCACTTGTTAAAAATTATTGTGCACCCAGAGGCAGAATAGGTATATTTCACTCTTCTTCTTGCTGTAAGTGATAAACACCAAAGGGGAAGAGAAAGCTGTTATTACTCATTAAAAACTCACTATATTTTACCAAGGATGCTTTGAAGTTGTTATGGAGTCCGAAAACCTGTGTGAGACCCCCATGAATAAATCTCGACCCAGAAAAATGTTTGGAAGTGTGGGAGAACACTCCTAAGGATTAAGAATGTTTATCAACTTTTGATGACACATCAGGACTCAGAAGACTTGGGCTTGATCCATTAAGCCTCACTTAGTTTACAGAGCATTTTAAAGGGATATGGTTTGCACAGTGAAAGTTTTCTGTAAATATAAACATTCATTAAAATTTATTAGTATTTGTAAAAATAAATAAATTATAATATACAACCCAATGACTGTTCACAGACAAGAAAAACCCAGGAACCTGTCTTAAAACTAGAGAGAATATTTTATTTGCAAAGTTCTATAAAACACCATGCATGGAAGAAGTACTGAAACACAGTAAGATGAGACAACTATATTTTGCTTTATTCCATGTAAATAAAATTTGCATATTTCACACATATTTAACTTTTCTAGACCCATTATTGTTTAAAAACTCCTAATTTTGCTTAGAATGGTTGTATTACTTTCATTAAATATATATATATATATATATATATATGTCCTCTGGTAGAAATAGAGGATGCACTGGGTCCTTTGTGTGCTTCCTGTCCATCTAGAACTACCTTCATCCAGAACTGTAGCAAAAATGAAATATCAGCTCACACAAACACTTTGAAAAATAAATTTTAGAAGTTTGCTAGAGTGGTTTGTATTTTCTTAAAAGATAATCTTAAAAACAGCTGTTAATCAAAGTGATTTCTATAGGCTTGTAGGTTTGCCACCTTGAACAGCTCCTTCCCTAGGCAGAGTTTGAACAAAGTTCCGCACCAAAGACCAGATTTTTGTCAGTTCTCTATCATATCCCGAGATAGAGTCCCCGTCCCCCTGGAGCAAGACATGTCTTTTAGATTTGAAGATTTTGACTTACGTGCAGAAGCAAATTTAAATCTGACATTTATGGAAGTTGCTGAACACACATCTTGGTGCTTTTAGTCTTCTCCCCACAGATGCTGTCCCCACCACAGCAGCTGCTGCTACTCTGAGATGATGTCTGGTAGCTTGGAACAGGAATCTCAGGAACAAAGAGAAAAAAATGAACAGGGGAATGACTTCTAATGTGCTAACATTTGCAAAACAGAGTGCCAGTTGATACAAAGGCAAAATAGAAACAAGATCTTTAGGATGAACTTTGTATTTTTTAGAATATGGCCTTTTTATGTGCAAAAATCTCAAAGCCTTTTCTGCTGACACAAATGGTAATTTAAGGAGAAGTAAGAAATGGTTTTGCCATTAGGCTAATTATTACATTTTGTACAAACCAATGATGCTAAGGAATCAGGATATTTTGTTTCTTCTTAGTTTAGTGGGACATCAGCATTTGGATCCCCTAGGCAGCTCCAAAGCTCTTTGTCTTAATGCTCATGTTGATGACTCAGAATTGTATTTCAACCTCTGAACTTACTTTGCAATACAGGCATAACACTAAGTAAGCACAACAACTGAAAAAAAAAAAAAGAAAAAAGAAAAAAGCCTATATTTCTAAGCATTCCCTATAGAACTTACTGAGACACAAGAAAGAAAAAAAAATCTGAGAAACAGATACTAGCACAATCTACCCTGAAAGGTTTTTACAGCTCAGTGGAAGATTGGGCAGACAAAGGAAGACAGTGTGAATTCATCTGGATTTTAGCAGAAATCTCAGGGAACCTGGCAAAAGAAGACCATGCTAAAATAAGTGGTAAATGGTGATGGAAAGCAGCACCAATTACTACAAAAGATGTCACATCAGACGATTGAAAGGCATCCTACAAAACAGCATTCTCCTTGCTACCTAGGCCAGTATTATTCAACATGCCAACAGAGGAGCTGGGGGCACAGATCTTCTTAGCAACATTTTCAAAGCA
The DNA here is from genome assembly GCF_031753505.1 of Anomalospiza imberbis. Taxonomy (NCBI): domain Eukaryota; kingdom Metazoa; phylum Chordata; class Aves; order Passeriformes; family Viduidae; genus Anomalospiza; species Anomalospiza imberbis. The sequence goes on from NC_089682.1 coordinate 33,919,717, forward strand.
GCAGCAAGATATAACTAGACATAATCAAGTTGAGTATGGATTTATTTTCCTAATCTTATGTTTTTACCCAGAATTTTGTGAAATGCTTGTCTAACAAAGATGAGGGGGAAAATGAAAGGACTAATTCATAGCAAAAAGAAGCATTTAAAGATTATGCCCATGCCATTTTCTGTAGTCATATGATCTCTGGTATACTCTTAAATAAAGGCAATACTGTCTTTAACCCTTGATTGTTCATGATAAGCAAATGTGAGGTGAATATGCAGTAGAGATGAGTCATTTCTATTCCTTTTTACTGACTTAATGCCAGTGATTTAAAGATTATCACTTCAGGCCCTCACCACAGAGAAGAAAATAATTTTCCAATAATTCTTTGCCATTTTACTCCTGTCTACAAGGAGTGTGAACATCTCTCTTCACCCTGCCCTACAGCTCTCACTGCTGCATTCAGACATCTCGGCAATTCACAGACATTTCAGTGGCACTCCTCTTTGCAGCAGGAATATTCATTGATCTTATGCAAGGAAGAGAAAGCTGATGTAAGTGAATCTGGCTGGAAGAGAGGTGATGAATTGGGATCAGCACAGTTCAGCTCTTGGGGTCAGGGCTCTGCAGAAGAGGGCCTCATCAACTCTTCTTACCCTGCAAAGCAGCAGAGTGCCCCATGGCAGGATAAAAGGCAGTGCCCCCACTGCCAGGGATGGCCTGGAGGCAGGCAAAAGGCATCTGAGAGGAAGTCCTTGAGAAGCTGCTGGAGTTATGTAGCAGGAGCTGAGGAATGAAGAGCAGAGGCTGGGTGAGGCTGCCAGAGAAGAACAGAACAATCAATCACCCAAGGTGCCCAGGACTATTAGTCTTTGCTGTTGGATGACAGTGACAAGACCAAGGGAATGCCTCCTCCAGGAACACTACAGAGCTTGCCATCCTCATCTCCCACGGAGCCAGGGCAGCAGCCATAAGGAATAGGATGCACAGATGTTACCAGGATCTCAGGGCTTTGGAGCACCCACTGCTGTCCTGCCAGGCATGGGAAGGATCCTTGGCCTCCCAGGCTGATCAGGACACAGCCATTTCACTACTCTCAGATCCCTGAGGTGGCTCCAGAGTGAGGGAGAACAGGACTTGGACATCTCACTGTAGGACAGCAACATCTCACCTGGACAGGCCCGCGGCAGGAGAAGACCAGGCTCAAGAACATCTGAGGAATTAAAGGTGCACAAATCCTTGGGTCCTGATGAGATACATCCACAAGTCCTGAGGGAATGGCCTGAGGAAGTGGCTAAGGCACATTTGACAATCTACAGCATTCCAATGAAGTTCCCACTGACTGGAAACATTGATCAGAGAGTTAGAACCCCTCTCCTGTGGATACAGGCTGAGAGAGTTGGGGTCATTTGGCCTGGAAAAGAGAAGGCTCTGGGGACACCTTATAGCAGCCTTCAAGTACCCAAAGGAGGCTACAAGAAAGATGGGGGTTTTTACCAGGGTGCCATTGGGAGGAAAGGGTTAAAAGCAGAAGATTTGGTGAAGAGGGAATAGTTACCTTGCAGCTGAGAATGCTAACAGTGTTGCTGTGGGAAACCTTCCCTTCATTATACCTATTGTTGTTCATCCTCTGCCTGCTTTGAGAGGAGGAATTCCCTGTGTGGAGATAACACATTCTGAAACACAAGCTTGAGTCTCCTGCTGGGAGAGAGAAATCATAAAGGCAAAGCCTTGTGATGAACTGTGTATGCACAAAGCTCTTCAAAATTTAGTTCAGGCAGCAGCCCATGGATGAACTGAGGAGTCTCTGCTGCCCAGCATTGTTAGAGAGGCAATGAAATAAATCTTTACATTTCAGCTGTGGTTTGTTGGTCACTCTGGCTACCTGCATGTGTCCATTCCCACAGGCATGTTGTGAGTGATAGGGTAAGGGGGAAATGGCTTCATCTGGAGGAGGACAGGTTTAGATTAAAATTTAGGAAGAAATTATTTCCTGTGAAGGTGGTGAGGCTCTGGAGCAGGTTGCCCAAGAGGAGCTGTGAATGCCCATCCCTGGAAGTATTAAAGGCCAGGCTGGATGGGGCTTTGAGCAACCTGAGATAGTGGAATGATTCCATGTCTGTGTTGGAATGAGATGATCTCTAAGGTGCCTTCCAACTCAAACCATTTTACAAAATACTTACTCATCAAGAGCTTATTGGTTGATACATCTAAGAACCTTTTCCTGACATGCACAGAGCATTTAGGGTTTGCAGTCCTTTTAGTTTTGTAGCTAACAATCTCACCTCTGACCCACACTTCAGGAGAATGGTGTGGTACGTGCGTACACAGCTAAAATAACTTCAGAGTTAACAATTCCACCCACTGAACTGAAGATAAAAGAAGTAATAAATGAGGACCCATATTTCTAAAAGAAATTAAAAAATCATCTTTAGAGCAAAACAAAAATTAAACCTATCAAGATAGACACTATAGCAAAATTGTATTATCAAATGACATCTGAGAAGACCCATAGGTTTATATTAATAATTAAAATAATGAGTATTGGGTGTGGAAGAGGAGGCAATCAAATAACCCAGTCCCATATACTGCCACCAAAAAGAGTAATGAAATTGCAGGATTTTCTCCACCCATGTCTATATATTCTCATAGCACTGTGATCTTCAGTTCATGCTACACTATTTTACAAGTGCTTCATTACAAAAACATTTTGCTGCTGAGAAAACAGCTTTGAAAATATTTTTCATCTAGCACATGCCAAGAAAACCAAGTTACTGTGGATGAAGCATGTTTAAAGCTTAGGCAGCCACTCCTCATTATTATCCATTGTACATGTTCCCGTTCTCCAACTAGTGTTACTCATTGCAAATTAAGTTAACTCATTTTATTAAACATGTTTTAAATAAGTCACCAACTGCAACAAAAAATTTTTAAAAATAATAAAATTTTAAAACCCAAACATTAATGCTTCTTTCTCTGGACTTCCTTCCTTTGCATCTTGCTGCCTCATGTTATAAAACATACAAAGATTTTTGTTTGGTCAGTCTGTAATACAGTCTGAGGAGCACATACACTTTTCTTTTTTGGCATAAAGATGTATCAATTAACATGATCTAGAGAATAACATCATCTTGTGCCCTAGAAGCATTCAATAATGCTTGCTTCAAAAGAAGGTTCATTTTTAGGCCTTACTGTTTAACCTGTCCAGAGGCAATAAAATTCCAAAGGGGGAAAAAAGTCAATTCTGAACAGCAGAAGTTTTTATAAGCACTGCTTTTCAGAGCTTGAGAGCTCAAAAAAACATCTTAACTTTTAAGTGTTTTCCAAAAAGCTTTATTAATTCACAAGTCCTGCAGAATTATAGTCAAGAGTTCACATAAAGGTGGAGAGGAAAGAAAAAGATAATGGTGAAAGAGAAGCGTATGCATCTCATAATGCATATAACCACATGAATTTACATATTTTCAGCAGAACTTTATGCTCTTGGTATTTTCAGCCTTATGGATAGGCTGCAAAAAATAAAAGGCTGCTTTTCAGAATTATATTTAAGGTAATTTACTTCCCCTTCCACCCTATTTTTAAATATTTTATTGCCTGTAGCAAATTTAGAATATGTGGTTGAGTTCCACAGAGAGATGTCTGATATGGCACCAAACAGAGAAAAAACTTTTTACTAAAATATTTACAAAAAAAAAAATCCTGAAGAAATTATAGAAAAACTAACTGGATACAAAGGAACACTTCCCAAAAAAAAGCATTTGTATGACATTTCCAAGAGATATGGAAGGCTTGATTTAAAGATGCTGTTATGTAAAATAAAATGAGCAGTATTTATTTACCCTGAAAAGTTTCTAGAGGTCTGCTGGTCACTGTAATCCATCTCAGAGGGCTTGATTTGATAGCCATAAAAAAACACTCTGATCATCTAATCTGGTGATTTGGCTTTTGCCCCATGATCTAATTTAAAGTATAATAAATAGGTTTCACTTAAAGATTATTTGTTGTTTTTGATGCTTTCAAAATTCCAACAGAGATCTTATTCTTACAACCTATGCGTGCAATAAGTGTATTTGAGCTTCATTAAGCTCAGTTGCAGGATTCTTAATTTTAATTTCAAGGTTTTTTAATGTACAGTCAACCACTGGCCACTGAGCTTTTTTGCAATTCTGTATGAAATACCCAAATCTAATAACATAATTACATTTCTTTTAAAGTTCTGATGTTCTTTAATGAGTTGAATAGAACACATTTCTGAAGATTCATTATGAAAAGCTCAAATTCTGTTAGATTCTGTTAATGTTAGATTATTTTAGTGGCTTGCCTTTTTACACTGCTCAGTATTTTCCCCTGGTCATTGACTGGATTAGAAGAAAGTCCTTCTAATGATGACTTGTCCACATTATAATAAGGAAAAACACAAGAAATAAAAAAAAATCCATTTAAGGAGATATTGGAGCATTTTTCCCCTCTCTCCCATTGACTTTGCATGGAAAACACCTGATTATTTCAGAGAAATTACACAAGAAGCAAATTCAACACTTATTTTCATTCTGCTCCAGGCTAACCCTGTCAAAATTGTAAGTGATTACAAAATATGCCCAGAAGTGGAATATTTTGCTTTCAGTCTACAAATTAGGGCTCTTTTCAGCACACGCAGCAGTTTCTTAAGAACCAGGGATAGTCATAGAACTGCTTTTGTTCTCTCCAGCACACCATTAGTGAAATGATGAAATGGGAATTTTTCAATGAGTATTGGCATATTTATATTAACTCTTCGAGCTGGCTTTCCCCAAAACACCATTCAGCACAAAGCACAAAAATATAGAAGGAGATAAATACTCTCAGATTTTGTTCTATCTTCAAGTTCTTTTCCTGCAGGAACATAGTCTTAAAGCTTGCTTGTCCCCTTTTCATTTCTAGCATATGATTCCACATGTACACCTTTGACACTCACCCCCTAATACTGAGGTGGTTTATTTCATGCTAATAGCGATAGAGAAGAAACCCCAGTTCATAATACATTAGTAGTATATAAGAGAGGCATCCTTATTGTTGTATGCAACTCCCATAACACAAGTCTTAGAGAAGCCCAAAGACACACAAGTATTCAGAACAAATCTAATTTTCTTTTCTCGGTTTCTCTTTCTGAACTACTGAATGACTTCTACTCAATAAGATTCAGTTTTAAAACTGATTTTAAAACTTGTTTTCTCTTTTTTTTTTTTTTTTAAAGCATTTCCCTCAAATCCGAGGCACAATGGACCAAACAAATCACTCATTCTCCATTGTTGTGCAGGCAGGCAGAGCAGGCAGATTGGAAACTGACCTGAAGTTAATGAAATTCTGCAAAGGCAAAAAAATATGTACCTGTATAGGTTTGGGGTGCAGGAGTACAACTAGCACAGGATTTTCCTTCATTAATCTATGTATAAAAAAACCCCAAACTCATACAACCAGTTATAGATAAAGATCCCAGTTTTAAAGCCTCGCTACATTTAAGTTCAACATTTAGGTCTAGGAGTGCTGGAACAGATGCTAAATAAATTTGAAATGGACTTAAGTACAAAATAATTCATATTGGTTTTGACTGGAATGGCAGGAAGTTATATTCAAGCTTGAACTGGCAGCAACAGTGTTAGAACTGTCCTCCAAGCAGCCAGATATTCCTGCAATTAGATAACAAAGATGGGTGGATTACTGGGTGATCCATGGTAATGTTAATGAACCTCATTTCCTACAAATTCAGGAGTCCAGGGAGGTGTCAGGGACATAAAAATTACATAGAAGGGAGTGGAGTGGACACATTCTGTACCAAAGCAAAGCTATTTACATTTTAGATGTCAACAGTAATTTGCCTGGCATTTCTCTGGCTGAAACAAGTTATATTTTAAACTGTATTGACATGCCCTGAGCAAGCCTTGCTTTATCCTGAATCGATCCCAGCACAGAGCAACATTACCATTCATCAAGTTATGGACAAGTGAAACCTATTTATAGACCCAGGACTGCTCACAGGCAACAGAAGGACTTTTCCCTGCTTGTTTCAGCACTGAGCAAAATTCTTATGATCCAAGATTTGTCTTACACACAGGAAGAGGGAGACTTGGTCTATAAGTCTTGATTTACAAATAAGTCATGGTAATGCAAGTCCGAAATAGCAGATTCAGAAAGTTATGTATACAAAACCCTATCAGTTATTTTCCATTATTTATCCTTCACACCCAAATACTGATGGAAATACATGGTCTTCCCTCTATTTTTATGCAAATCAGGGAAAGAATGCCTTACTACCACTTCAATAACATCTTTCAACCAACTTCTAAAAATAGTCTCTAAAGCATCATAGTATTAATGACTCTTCAAAACTGGAGAAACTGAACTTTCGGGTGCTGGAGATCTGAGCACTCCAAATAAAAATATAATTTAGGACTGTCGCACTACGACACGAAATAACTCACACATGCACACTAGATGCAAAAGAGGGAAAAAAGAGGAAGTTTATTTCTGACTCCGTAATATACAGAATTGTAAGACTGACAGTGGATTGGAGGATGAAATTGTTACCTCTCCAACCACACTGGTCAAACTAATAGTCTATCAATTCTCTCCTCCCACAAAGAAGAATATAAAACATTCATTATTTACATGACAGTGCGTGAGAACTCTAGTAAAAATATGTAAACATCAGAAGGCATAAAAGAACAGAGCAACACAGGACAGGTCAGACAAAAGCCTCCTTAGCTATGATCACAGTGAGAGAACACATGAACAGCATTTCCCCCTCTGTTCCTCTTTTCTCCGCTAAGTGATTTCAAAGACCCAACCTATACAGTGTTTCAGAAGGTGAAAGCCAACCAAACAAAAAAAACCAACACAAACAAAAGGAAAACATCACTTCTAAAAAGGCAAACAGTAGCTAGTGTGACATCTTGAGATGGCTCTTGTTGGAGCCTGTAGGAGTGGCACACAGTGTTACTTCAGTGGGCAGCTGCAAGCAATGCCAAGCACTTTGTAGTTCAAGGGAATGCTCTTTTATTTAGGATAAACTTGTTAGCCAGACATCTCAGATCTCATATTAATAATTTTACCATCACTCAAGGCAAGCAGAATAAACCAGTGAGAGTGAAATATGACACCTCACCCAAGTCTCCTAAGCACTATCCTGTTTGTCATAATAGTTCTCCTGTGAAAAAAAAGTGATAAAAGGGAGATAGCGCTAGATAATTTTTTAAAAAATAAGGAAAAAGCTTGAAGCAAAAACATGAAAGGGGCAAAGGTAGGAGCAAAATGCTGTTCTCTTGCTTGAAACACTAAGATTTGCCAGAGATTATATTGAAACTAGAAACTAGAGAAAGTAAGAATATTCTGTGATTCTGTGAAAACCTGAGTTGGAGGGGACCAACAAGGAGTATCAGGTCCAAATCTGAAGTGAATGGCCCATACAGGGACTGAACCCATAACCTCAGTATAATTAGCACCATTCTCTGACCAACTGAGTGAAGTCTTGTAGTCCTAGGTTTTCTGTCAAAAAAGGCTCGCTAAGCTGTGTGAAAACATTCTGTTTATCCACAAGGTAATTCTCAGAAAGTCCAGAGAAGAACATTAGTATCTAACTGAGACCAGTGTTTGATATCAGTCAGATTCCTGACTCCAAACATTTTAGTGGAAATCAAGGTCTTAACCAAGTGCATTTATGGAATTTGGGACAGAAATAAAAATTCACAAAAATCACAGTGTTGGAATAGAAAAGCAGAGTGAGAAATGAGAATGAGAATCCACATTCTGCAAATATTTAGGACACAGGATTTGCTAAGGGGTATCCTTCATTCAGGGCTTTACTCTGAAGTATTATAGTGGAAAATCCAACTAACAGTGCTTTCTCAAGAAACAAATATTGGTCAGGCCACACTTCTCCTACCTGGCATTCAATTCCTGGATATAAGCTTAGCAAATCTAATCCCACTCTACATCACTGGAGTTTTAAGTTCCATGAAGAAACACTGGCATGGCATTTTTTGTGGCAAGAGCTGCCTGCAGCAGGGGCAGCCAATGGGAAGAGAGCCAGGATTTTGAGAAGGCACACGAGTGACAGTGCCTTGGAAATGGGATCACACACTCTTCCTTCCCAGGAAAACGTGTTTGAGGGAGGATGAAGGAAGCATCAGCTGATCAAAGCCCCCACGGAGCAAGGATCACTTGGTACATCAGCAGTCACACAGCTCTCACTGAGAAGTGTGGGAAAAGCTTCCCTCCCACTCGTCAGCTTCAAGTGCGTCTTCCCACTTGAAGCAGCTCCTTGGAGCACCACAGCTCTTAAAAGCTCAGGTCTAAGAAATTCTCAGAAAGAACTAATGGAAATAAATGCATTTTTAGCAGAACTCTTCCAGTTTCAGCTCAATTTTGTCACCTACATGACACTTCCAGTAAGTAAATAATTTCAGATGTGAAATCACAGGTGGATTAGTGTAAGCTTATCGATTGTCAGGGTAATCATTCTGCAGCACAGAAATCTGAGACCTCTTGACCAGAAAGGGAATAGAACACACATCTTACAGAAGCAGGCTTTTATGAAAAGATAATTTAGAGGCTTCAGGGCAATAAAGACAAGTTTGAGAGCAGTTACAATCCACTTTTAGATTATATTACCTCTCAGTCCTTATCTCCTGAAATAACCTGATTCTCCATCTCCCTCTACCTCAATCTTCCTTCTTTCTTTGCCTTTCTTCAGAGCAGCAAGGGAATGAACATTATGAATTATTGATGTAAGATATACAGAAATCTCATCAGGAGAAGGTTCTTTTTCTTTTCTTCCCCCTGAAAAAGCTCAGGAGAAAGTTTGGACAGGAGCAAGAAGCCTACACAGCAGAGGAAGGCATGTGCATAACCATCTGGAGCAGCTCTACACTTCCTACTGCTTTTCAGAAATCACTGAGACAAGTGACATAAGTAGACAAATTCCAGCAGAAAAACAAACAAAAAGTTCCATAAGACCCAGGAAACACAACACCAACACCCCACACCAAAAAAAAACAAACCTAAACCAACACCAAAAACAGCAGCCCACCACCCTATCCAGAATATTCATCACAGGCATTTGTGATTGTTACACTGATTTAGACATTTTGAGACCTAGCCAGTCCCACCTGAGAGTGCCAGTGAAATAACTTATATTCTTTCAAGTTTCATACCAATATCAGAGACATTCTTACTAGTCCTTGGAGTTTTATATTAGCAGGGGAGTTTCCTCCTTGTGTTGCTACAGAAGGAAGGAGTTTTTGCTCACCTTTTTTCCTTCAGTGACCCAGCCTACATCAAACATCCAAGGCTTCCTGCCTCAAGGCTTTCACATTTCATTTCTGCCTCACAAGGTGACAGTTACAAATGGCCATGTGTGTGAGCTGAGGCCGTGTCTGTACCCAAAAGGACCTTCAGGAGGCCAGCATAATGTAAAGGAGCTTGTAAGACTCATATAAGCCTGTCAAATACTTATAAACTTTTACAAACACCATGGCTAGAGACTGGTTACCAATCTGCACTGGAAGACCTTAGGTCCATTCTTTTCTTTTGATCCCTCGGGACATGATTTCACTGATGGAAGGTTGTGGAAACAGGTTTGCTGTTAGCTCTATCCCAGAACTCTCATGCACAGCAGAGCAAGATACACTTAATATTTGAAGGCATAGGGTCAAATATGTTTTGCAGTCTCTCTCTCTCTCTGTGGTTTTGAATAAACACTGATGGGATTTTAGGAGTTATTCCAAGTTCTTTGAACATAAATGCATCCCTTCAACCTTTCTTAACTTTTCTCTTACTCCAGTAAAGGGCCAATCATGCAAAATGTGAACTGTCAAAGCAGATATCAATAACCTGACTCTAACTCCATGTCTACCTTGAACAAGAAAAATACCACTGATACAGCAGAAAAAAGCAAAAGGCATCAAATATGCAAATGGAAGTCTGCAGACTGACTGCTCAAACTGTTCAAGCTGATAGCTTCAATACCACTCAGTTTTCCTTCTCACTTTGGCAGACATGTCTGCCTAAACCAAATGTCTTTGCTTCCTTTCCCCTAAGACTAGGGAAAAATGCATCCTCATTTCTTACCTTTCTCTCCCCCTTCCTTCCACATGCTTCATTAATGTTTTCTATGTAAGTTTAGGTTTAGTCTCATCATCCTCAAGAGTTTTTTACCTCAAATTCTACTTTCCCAAATTATGGATAGAAACCCCTGGCTGTTGTCTGGAGGATCCATTCATTGTTGGATCTTTATTTTTACATATTCTGCTCTTGGTGGTTATTGCTTCTCCATAACTGCTCTCTCATGTCAAGGGAAAAAAAAAAAAAAAAAAAACCAAAAAAACCCACCAAACAAAAACCTTTTTTACTTTCTTTTTCCTTACCATCTCCTGTTCTCCTTCACTGTATTGTTTGCTATTCTGAGATAATGTCTGTGTTTTGCAGTTAACTCCTACTTTGCATTTTTGAAGTGCTGTGTAACTCTGCAGCCATATCAGTTGTTTTTAGTGCTAAAAACAATTATTAGGCTCCTCTATTTTACAAGGCTATAAACTGGTTTCCACTTAAAATGGAAAAGAGTGAAATCTTCAACATATATTAATAGAACTTGTTTGTAAAGTTTTATGCTCTGGTAAACTTCATCTTCATTAAGGCTGAAGAAGTCAATCCCATGTGTCACATTTAGAGAAACACTGGCAGAAATGGCCCTGAAGATATAACAGCCCACTAGCCCAAATAATTTGCACTTTAAATGTAAATGTCTATCTTTCCAGCCCCTGAAGCTTCATCTCCCAAAACCACCTCTAGAGGTTTATCATCTGTATTCAAACATAGATAAATACTTTCCATAATTTAATAAAAATAAGAAAGAGAGAGAGAAGAGAAAATCATAAGTAAAGGAGAGGTAGGATAGCGAGCCTGAAACACTGTTTTATCTGTTGTGGTTAATCTAGTTGTGGACTAATTGAACAACTAAACCAGTTGAAATAACCATTGGTAAGTTCTAGAAGACACAGCTTCCACTTTAATTCTATTTATAGATTGCCATTGTTTTAGTAACAAACATTTACTGACTGATTACCTCAGACTTTTCAGCCCTAAAGAGTTACAGGAGGAGGTCAGGTGACATTATTATAAATCCTATCTATTCTATATTTTAAATAGAATATATTCTACATAGCCTGCAAAATGCAGAGTCAGAAATAGAGACATCATTGGTGGGGGGGGGGGGGGGGGGGGCACACATTTAAGCAAATTCCTGAAAACTGCTATGATTTGACAGTCAAGTTTACAAAGCTTACAAAGATTTCCTGACTTGGGAGCTGTGATGGAACAGGTTTTTTTTAAATAAATAGGAGGAGATGAAGCTTACTATATAAAAACCTGTTTGGAAATTATTAGGGAGTGGAGATATTAAAGTCTTGCAGAGCTTTGATTACTTCAAATAATTAACAACTCAAAGGAACAGACAAATAATATAAGATTATCTATATATACAAATTCTATATATATCGCTTTACATTGCAAAACCTTTAGTCATTACATTATTAAGTTATCCTAGACACCTGTTAAGTTTAACAGAAAATTACTAAAATTTTCAATAAAAGATGAACTCATACAATGACATTAGAAGTTGGCTTTAGAATGTGAAACTTCCTATTCTTTCACATCTTTTCCCACTTAATTTACATTACAAATGAATTCCACTCAGATTAAAATACTTCAGGCTCTCTGTTCTTACTATATTTGATAATGAAGAATTACCTGGCACACTGGCATCTCAGAGAAAAATCAGGGTAATGTACTATTTTTAGGCTATTTCCTTTCATAACATTTTAAACCAAGAAATATTAGCATAACTTCTATATATGCTTACAAATGTGTGCTAAATACCTATAAGCCAGTAACAGTAAGCAAGGCAGGCATCACTCAACACCTTCATTCCTTAATACTGTTTAGAATATTGGGGGAAAGAGCCATTATGTTCAGTCATTTCATATTTATAACAAAAAGGCAAATTATGAGGGAAATAAAAAGAGAAAATGGTCCTCAAGCTGTCATGCACCCACTGAAAAATGAAGAATGAGATTCTTTTGTCATGTTTCTGTGTTTTACTCCTTCAATGCAGAATGTGGATTATGACATCCAAAAAAAGGAAGGGGAGGGGAAGATGAAATATTAACATACACACACAAAAACCCAAGAAGTTCTTTCAAGGGCCAAATTCTGGCACAATCCAGGTTATTTTATGTAGCAAGACTGGCAACATAGTGGGAAGGCAGCCAGTAAAGAAAAACACATCTATTATAACCAAGGTTTTGGAAAAAATTGTTTAATCAGGTAGAATGATATGTGAAGAAGATTAGATATTCAGTCAAGCCCCTTCCTTAAAATAAAAAAGAGTTTGCACAAGGTGCTGTAGGACATCAGTCCCTGGCATTATAAAGTATGGCTGGCATTCCACCTTTGGGGATTTGGGTTTGTCCCTGCATACTGCAAGGGCTTTTCTTTTGTTTTTAAAGAAGAGCTCCAGAAAGATCTGTTTGTACCTGGCAAAAAATATGTAAAAGTGTTGAGGCCATGGAAAAACTGAAAGAATAGCCTTCAAAAAGAAGATCCTAGCAGAGCTTCTAGCCTGATCCCAGATCTCCCTGGGTATACCCAAGAGGTCACCTTCCTTGTAGGTTCACTGCAAACTAAACACAACCCCAAACAACCTTCTAAGCCTCCTCTCTTGGAATTATTCCTCATTATTCCACAGGAGAAGCATAGCACGTGACCTATTCAGGCCTCTATTGTTTTATTGTCAATCACAACCTGATCATGGGGCTTGAAGAGGTTTCCTGAGCCACCATTAGTTCTGTACTACAGGAGCACAGACCCTCCCATCATCATCTGGCGTTGTCAGGTGCCTTTAATATCAAGCACTTTTATTAGCCTTGCAGTTTCAAGCAAAAAGCACCATCATCCTCAGAAAAATGATCTCTTATTACAGCACTTCCTCACAGCAGGGAATGAAACAAACCCACTAAAATAAGCTCTTAAGAAGTTAAATTGGGACACATTTTCACAGAACAAGGGAAAAAAGAATAGACTTCCAGTATAAAAGATTCCACAGCAGAAAAACAATGAAAGAGTACTTGGGCATAAAAAGAAGAAAACAAGTAATTGACTAAAAAAATGGCTGCTTTAAAGGCATTAAGTCATAAAGACACAAATGCAAAGTTTCTGTTGCATTTGCTCAAGTCTGTAGAAAGTGCTGCTACAATGGGTGCTCTCACTGAACAGGGAAATTTACAGTGGGATCTATAAGTACAGAAGGATGCAAGGACAAGCTTATGCCAGCTTTGTAACCAAATGCTCTTTTGAAGAGCTGAACTGCTACTTAACATATTTCTTTAGTTTTTCATCTGAGAAGGAGATTCATTTGACACTACCACACCAACAGGGTGAAAAAAAAACCCCACGTATTCTATGCTAGAGACACAGATCTATCAAAACCAGCTTTTAAAATCAGTTGAGAGCCACAGTGAAGGTGAGAAACCTGGGAAGATGTCCAAGTCTTTCCATTAGTGGGGTTCCATGCAGTCCCTGGACTTTCAAATTCCACATTATGGCTGGAAAATGTGGCAAAACCAGACTCTCCCCTCATTCCCATCAGGCCTGCACTAACCCATAAAATAACAGCACAGCAGTACCACAACAGAGAATTTGGCCAAATGTCTTGTGAAACACAGTTTGTGATGTGGGGATATCTAGACCCAAGCAGCATCCTCAGGTTCCAAGGAGCTGTGAAGAAAACCTCAGCCTGAGGCACCTGTTTGTTTATCCCAGCGAGAATCTGCTGTGTGAAGTACTTGAAGCTCAGACACCAGATATTGAGGTGTTTTTTGCTCACAGACACTGCAAACCTAAAGAAGTCTGTGAAAAACCTTGCCAGCTTTGTGTGTATTACCAAAACCAGGCTGAAAAGTGCAGCAGAAATCACTGGGACATCTTCAGCCATTTTCTTGCTTTCATGGCACAAAAAATAGCGACATATGGGTGCCTGCAATTTAGAACCTTGTCTGTACTTCACCCAAAGCAGAAAGGCTACCCTAAGCCACAGTTACATTTCACAGAAGACATCCTGCCTGCTAACATGGAGAAAAAAAGGCAAGCAAATTTCACATTCAAAGATTTCAGGAAGCTCACTGCAATACAGAATCCATCTTGAGCAAATCTTGCTCTGTCAAAGCTAATTGTGGTCAACAAAAAAGCAAGCAGAAATTTAAGTAGCTAATAATTTTCCTTCTCTTTAGATTAACTGGAATTGCATTTTCCTGAAAAAAATGAAGATTTCATGCTCTGACCCTTATCTTGAAAGGCAAGAGCTGACAGTCCAATTGAAAACTCAGGCTGGTGGCAGAATTATGTACATTCTATTCCTCCTGCATGAAAGTGGACAAAAACCTCTGGCATGCATGTACATGGTGTACAGGGAGGGAAAAGAGAGAGGGGAAGTAGCTCAAGTTTAATATTTTGTGCTTCACAATCACATATTCCCAGCAGAAAACAGAATTTGCAAGTGTCTGCCCAACAGATTTATATTTTAATACCACACCCAAATTTAAACCTGACATCCAAACAACTGAAAATAAGTCAGGCATTTGTAGTGCAAGCTAAATTGCCTCACAGAGAAAGCTCTAAAATATGTACAAGTTTATGAAGCCTGTCAGGTATCAGCCAATGGGAAAAAAAATTTATGCATGGCAAGACATATGCACGTTACATAAGCAGGGAGTGCAATCAAAATGTTAGGGGTGGAAAAAAAAAAGTAAAGCACCCAATTTCTGTGAAAAATCAGTGACATCTTAACAGAGCTTGGCAACCAAATCAGTTCCATGATATTCATGCCTTCCCTTCCAAAACAGCTGTCTGAAAATGAAAGTCATGCAGAGGTGAAATGCATTTCTCCACACTCTTAGGTAGGGAAAGAGTCACCTCTGAATCACCACAGTGAGATTCCAGAATGCACACAATAAGTGACCATGAAGTTCCACAGTTCTGAGGTTCTCTTGGACAAGAATTATATTTGAGAGGTGCTGGCATTATGGCATAAAACTATTCTATTTATAGTAATTTGTAGCATGAATACACTAGAAGGTGTCTTCAGTCATTTCATTAAGCTGCATTATTTGCTTATGAGTTCAGGGTAATGACTGAGTGGAATAAAGGAAACTTCTGAAGGCTGTCCTGAAATTATCAGTAGATTTAGTGCCCCCTTTCATTCAGTGAGACTCTCTGGTAATTGTTGCTTTTAACAGTATTATTGCACAAAGTCAGAACCAGCCAGCAAGTGCTTAAGATGATCTCACAGGATAAAGCCACACTTTGAAATCAGAGCTCCAATTTAAAGACAATATCACTATCCAGCAGACTTTGGATGGTAAGATTGCCTTGTTTGAAAAGTTTCCACAGGTCACCCTCATAGTTAGTTTTAATAGAGTTAAGTCAAGAACACGACATTTAAAATAGGAGATATACTGATATTCTCTAATTTATGTCAAATCTTTAACGTGTTTTGCATTAAAATGCTGCCACAAAGTGACTTGGCTCAGTGCCCAATGTAACATTCCTTACACTGCTCTCTTGACTCAGTGCCAAAAGGAGGCAAAGGAGGCATTTCCCTCAGACAGTTCTGCTAATGAAAACTGTCAAAGTCCTTTCAACACCCCTGATTTTGTTGTGCTTGTCATCTCAATTGTGTGGCTCGCTAGACTTCTGTTCTCAGCAATCTATTTCTCAGCAATATGCTCATGCCTTAACAATAACACTGAAATCTTTCCCTTTCATTGAAAAGAGCACTCTGAACACAAGAGACTTCACCTTTGGTTTCGACAAAATAATTATTTAAAAATGGCAACCAAAAATCCCCAAACCAAAACTCCTCACACTCACCACTGAGACAATAATGAAAATCTGTTCTTCTTTCCAGTTTGTAAGAACTATCACCTCCCTCCCACCCAGCAAAGTTCAGGCTGGGAAGGCTGTGGCAAGGGAGCTTGAGCTCTTGCAATCCTCTCTGTCCTGCTGCACAGTTGTGTGGCTGAAAATGCCTCACTTCAGGTGGGAACATTTCCTGAGAGCCCCACCACATGAATATTATAAAAATTGTTTGAATAAGAGCTGTTATCTACAGCTTTTCCACACAAGGAAGCATTTGGCTTCAGCCTGATGGCAAATATTTCTGAGTTAGCCAAAAGAAGTATCAGATGACATCTGTAGCCTCTGCTTCCCTGGAGGAATGAGATATGGTACAATTCAGGTGCACTGTGAGGAAGTCATCACTTCTCCTGACATGTGGATAGAAAGACAACTCTGTTTACCAGAGCAACAGAGAGCACCATTCACACAAAGAGAGTTTGTCAGACTGTCTCGAGGAGAAAAAGCATTGCTGTGCTCACATTCAATCAAACTGGAGGCATGAAAGCCACAGGAGGATGGTGGCTGGAGGCTGCGCATCTGTCTCACATAATCCGAGCACCATGGCAAAAAAAAAAAAAAAAAAAATGGAGAGAGGAAGAAAAGTGGAACAAAACCATCCTTTTGACTTGAAAACTCTATCAGAAACAGAGACTGCTACAATCATTTCCTGCCAACCCGTCTTGTCACTATCACACACTCCCATCGTGCCTCAAGAATCAAACACAGCTATTCCATGCCACTCTTTGGTAGCCCAGCTTTCCAAATCCCACATCTGCTTACAATGTATACTAACAAGAGGGAAGAGAATGAATCCAAGACACATCCACAGGTGCCTCCCCTCAACTCACCAGAGTTTCTTGTCAATTCTCTGCCAGTCTTTCTGACAGGGACTCTGGAAACACCAACTATGAGGACTGTATTGATAAATGGAAAATATTTGGGTTTTTTTAAAGAAGACAAATGATTTCAGAGCTACCTACCATAAAAGACAGGCTGAGGTGGCTGACAAGGATTCAAAAAAATATTTGGAAGAGAACACTTGAACAAAAAAGAACTCCCAGAATATATTCAGATCATTATTGGTTAAGATTCTGGTGTACATTTAATATAAGACACCCCAGAAAAATAATAGGAAGCAAGCACAGTGATGAATAAATTTTCCTTCCTGTCATCCCACAGAATCTCACTGAAATGTGAATTGAGAAAATTTCATATGCCGAAACCATTGAAAGAGACCAAGAATGATTTGGGATAAGTTAGGAAACATAAAATTTTGATTTTTTTTTTTTCAATCTCATAAAAAAAATTAATACAGAGCAGGAAGAGATAACATTAAGAAGTCCCACAAATTTCAGAGAGGTGCTGCATACATAACAAGATCACATCAAGTTAAGTGACACAGACTGCCCAGCGAGGTGTAAATTGCCCTTCAACCCTTACCACCCACAGAGTTAACTCCTTTCTCCATGAAAATAAAGTCAGCATTGCAAGAAATATTATCTAGCCACAAGTGACTGAAGGAAAGCAAGATGATATAACCAAGGCAATCATTTGCATATTACAGTGCTGCTCCACCTCAACCTACTCACCACATTTCATCACTTCCCTTCCAAATCCACAGTCTAGAAAAGCAAAAAGAAATAGCATCACTATTTCTGTTCCTACATTAGTGAAAAAAAAACACGAAAAGTGTAAAAAACATCAAAATATGGATCAATTTTCCTTTATATTTCCTAGGGTGTCAGGGTGAATTCATTTTTCCTATTAATTTATGCTTTTCTGTTTCTTTCCTCAGATACATTCTAACACTTTGTTGGGTGTAATTTACCAATCTAAAAAAGGGGAATTTGCACAGCTGCAAGTCTTGGATGCCTCAGAGGGGTTAGAAGAAAGTAAAAGCTCTCCAAGCAGCTCAGAGCTGAAAGAGAAAAGGAATTCTTGAGTGGTCCATTTACTGCTTTTGTGATCTTTTCAAAATCAGAAGGAAAGTGAGAGAATCAAAGGCTGCAATTTCCTCTCCCTGCTTTTCATTTTATGTATTCCTTTACTTGTCACCCTCTGTCTGAAGAAAGAAGACAACTTCCCACCATCCCCCCCCCCCCAAAAAAAAAACCAAACAAATTTGCTCAAACATTTAAGCCTTTTTCTATCAAGATCTTAACAAAACTACCTTTGTTGTATTATGATGGCATAATATTTGAAAATTAAGAGAATAGAGTACTTCTCTTGTTGCCAAGTTGGTTATCAACATTCAGCCCAACCCTACATAACCAGTAGAATTTAAAAACATTTTAAAATGTCAATTAAATTATTTGTAATACACAAATTTACCCTCCTAAGTTTCAACATATTTATTTTTCTAGGTATCACACATACAAACAGATCTCCTGTGATCTCTTTCTAGCATTACTATAATTATTCTCAAACAATAAGGCCAAGTCACCTCTCCCTTCACTCCTTATGCTCTGAGCACCATGTGGAGAGGCCTACATGCCCTTGGCTCACTTTTGGAAGGATACTATTTTCAATTCTATGAGCTAAACACTGAACTTGCACTTCAGAAGACCACAGGAAAAAAAAAACACCTACATGGTTTTTGAATACTTACCAGGCCGCACAAAAAAAATAATCTTTCTTTTTATGTCCTCACATTCACTCCTAACTTGCTTTTTTATGTTTTCTGATAATTCTTCATTTAAATCAACTGCTTATAGGCACCTTCATGCTCAGAGTTCTTTTTGCAGCTTTCTGGAAGACAAGCTCAGATTCATCACAGAGATCAAATCCACCTGTGAAAACAAAAAACTTCAGATAGCAGTCACCTGGTTTGGTTGTTTTATTTATCTGTTTTGGCAGTATGAGTCCATGTGTCAGCAATCTCAGTTAATTATCTTGTTCCAGCAGTTATCCTGATTGTCCCACATCCACCTCAGGCTAAAATGTCTGTGGAGAAGGAGAGTGAAGAGTTGATTGTGATCTGCAGTGGCAGAAAGCTTTGGATGAAGGGAGTGAATTCCTATTGCAAGCAAGTTTTCCCCTTTCAGTGCTTTCTACTGCTCAGTGATGTCCAGTTTTATTGCTTTTCCTAGGAAGGTTTTATTTGAGGATCCATCTTGGTGAGGGGCATTATTGCTATAAAGTTGGGGAGATCAGCCCTTCATCATACACATTTGGTAAGAGTAAGTTTGTAAGAATAGTTCTCATTTCTGGTTTTTTTTCAATTCTTAATCAATAGAAACATTTATAGGGAAATTCAGGATTTAGGCTGCTCCATATAAAAATTTTCTATTGTAGAAAGATAAGGAGAATACTCCCATTTTTTTTTTAATTTTGTTTTTTTAGGAACAAAGACATATTCCTATTATCCATAAGAAAATTTAGATGCTTCTTCTAGTAACAAACTAGCTCATGGGTAATGAGTAACTTTTAATTTTGTATCTAAAAATTGAGGAAATTTAAGAAATGTTTGAGGTAAATTCATCTAAGTGTCTCAGATCTCAAAAAATTCTGTAACTTTGACACCTGGGCACTAAAGTGAATTTTTAAAAATTAGTCTGGGTTAATGAAAAAAAAAAACCCTAAAAATCTTTCTTTTATTTCATTTAGTGGTATTATTCTCTTTGAATTGCATCATTTTATGTACCATTATCTCAAGAAACAGTAAATAACTTTCAGAAACCTTTTTCTGCATGTTTTTTATTATTTTGATTCCTAATTGCCACTTGAAACTTATGCATCAATTTTTATGCTTGAACATCCCTGCAAAAGAAGAGGACATAGCTTCCACTTTTCAAGACTACTGCAGCAAATAGAGGAAGCTGATCTATTTCATCTAATGATTTGTCAAGTGGGAGCACAGTTAGTTGGGGGAAAAAAGGAAGATTTTATTCTGTTCTTAATGTAAGACAGAACTGCTATCAGAATAGTCATGAGATTATTTTCCTTTGATACTTCTGTAACAGTTTATTATCAAAACTTTAGAAATGTAAGCTGAATTGTTTAGGCTCATTCAGTCATGAGGGGCTTTGAGTGACTCCAGGAAACCTGCACTGTGGCTTGGATTGTGTAACTGCTTTTGTTGGTGTATCTCCAGAAAAGAATAGGAAGAACTTCTATAAATGAACAGTAATTTGAAGCAAAAATAATACTTTTGCTTTTGGGAGTCACTGAAACACCATACTGAAGAACAGGTAAAAAGGGACCATTTAATAATTAGTGTAAATATTTTAAATAATGTCCTGTTTCTTACAGAGATACTCAGTGGCATTACTCATTTTTTGCTGTAAGACGGTTGATGAACACAAACTCCTTAAATTGCTTTTTCTAAGACCATGTTCAAAACTGCCAAGTGCTTAAAAGGGAGAGTAAAGACAGTTTTGGTCTCCACAAACCTTCCCCAATTTATATTCTATGCAACTTCTATTGATTTCTGAAGGTATTATTAAGCTGGGCTAAGGACTTGAGCTGTGCCACAGATGATTCTGTTCTGCCTCTGTGCTCCAGGCCAGCTGCAAATTGGTGTGGCTTCTGTCTGCCACTCATGGGGCCTTGAAAGCTGAGTGGGGAACCAGCAAACTGCGTATGAGCAGAGCACAGCTCTGCCTTGATGTGCAGCTCTGGAGGAGAAAGGATGGGAGCAGCTTCAGCTCCTGACAGAGGTTCTCTGCTGGTTATCTCTACCTGACTGCATCTCCTTGCCTGCTGGCAGTGAATGTGGCGCTTGGGGACACGACTTAGTGGTGGGCATGGCTGTGCTGGGATAATGCTTGGATTCAGTGACCTTAAAATACTTCTCCAACCTAAATTTTTCTATGATTCTGTGAAGCTGTTCTTGCTTATGAAGTAAATTGGGCTGGAGTTATGATAAAATATGTAAACTGCCCTGTATGTTGGAAATCTAAAATTCTACCTCTGTGGTTTTTTTGCAGCAGTGAAGAGATGCTCAGATTCCTGTACCACAGAGGAGGTTCTGTTGCTCTTAGTCAGCTGAGTAAGAGTGGTGAGCACACCGTGAGGCTGACATGCCAGACACCAAAGTACCACTGAATGAGTAAAGGAAGTACAAATAAAAAGGCGACCCTTGGCTGTGGAGATTTTTAGTCTGTTGGAACAATGAGGTTTTTAATATATTGAACTTAAACTTTTTAATAGTCAGATGAAGACAGTGCTTCATTCTCAGTCAGAAAATTAAAGCTGCATAAGAAAACCAATGTGATGCTGTTTGTAGACTCCTTCCAAGTGTGGTATTTGCAACAATTCCCAATGTCTGTTTCAGATAGAGATCTTATTTCAAGAAGGTTGGCAATGTGTAAGCACTCAGGAACAAGTAGCTGCAGGTAAAGCATTCTTCCTTGCTGAAGGCACTCTCCCAGTGCCTCTTCAGTTGTAGATATCAATTGTAACAACCCTTTGGGAACAGTTTTATTTTAGTTTTCAAACCAAGCTCATATGAACTATAACACACTAAAAAAATCCACTATTTGTTTTACCTACCATTTAAAAAGTGGCATAAGTTTTCCATAGAGTGTGCCTAGGTGGAATGATGCTTGTTAATGGTATGGCTGCCTTGCCAGGCTGCTCAGATAAAAAACAGCATATGAGACAAGCCTGTATGTATGCTTAGATGGAGTTCCAGCTCAACGTATACAGAATGTATATGTCAGAATGTATATGTATTACTTCTTGAGAGAAAGAATATTTTGTGTTTTGAGAACTCCAGGCTGATACTGGAAGAGCACAAGCCAGCTCTCTTCTTCCAGATCTGTCTTTCAATGCATCACCCAAAAAAAAAAAAAAAAAAAAAAGCTGAATGGATCAATTACAAGACAGCAGCAATTGTGTGGAAAACAAAGGGGCTCAAATCCAGGCTGTCAGCTCTATATCAATTTTTTTCCATAAACTTCTTGGAGGACTTTTCAGAATGTCATGAAAATAGAGCAGTCTCAGGAAGGTGCCATTTGGTACTCCAGAGCATTCTCCTTCTATTTGAAAAGAAATATCACAGGAACAGCCTGTTCTCATAGTGGGATGGGAACTAACCCTCTCCATAATATTTTCAGTGCCAAGCAGCAAGCCCCCCATCTGTCTTCCAGTAGGAGAGAGAGAAAACAAATGAAAAATGGAAAGGAGAAGCAACCAGAATTTGGGCACAGGAGAGAAACATCTGCTAAAGGGACAGAAAAAAAATGGTTCTCAGAGAATCAGACAAAGAATCATAAAGCAGGTAAAAGAACACAACCATGTTCCCAAAAAAAGAGAAAGAGAGGGAGGAAAAAACAGGTGGTGGCCATAAAAATAAAGGACACTTTTAGAAAGAAAGGAAGAGAAACAAAGCCAGATGTACTGTAGGTATTAACCTGTGTTATTAAGAGATTTGATGAACAGAGTGGCTGAATAAGAGTGGGTTCTGATTGCTACAATATATGCTACAAGACTTAATCATTGGGTTTGGTCTTAGATTTTTAGCTTTTGAAATCCATGTCATTAAAATAAAACAAAATAAAGATCTATCTGTAAAAGCTATTTTCCACATTTGCACAGGAATTGTGAGGAGGAAAAGAAAATCAGCCACTCACTTTAAAACTTTCTGAGTTTTTCGATTGCTCCAGTACAAACAGAGGAGCATTCCTGTGTGCCTGGATGAAAAATGTGGGTAAAATTTATTAAAAAATATATTAAAAAAACCCAAAGAGAATAAAATGGAATTAAGCACAAAATCCCTAATCTTTCTGGAGTTACACACAAGTAGCTGCCACAGATAGAATGATCCAGCAAGATGATTCAGTAATAAAATTGCTGGGATTAACTGTTAGTTCTGAACACTTCAGATTTAGAAATTGGGCTTCTCAGAATTACCCTAAAAATACACATACATGAAAAATGTAAATAACATCTGATTTTTTTTTTTTTTGCTGTTTTGAGATAGCTACACTTTGAGCAATAGATATCATTCATTGGAGCATTTTTAGCTTTTTTGGTTTTTAAGTGTAACCAGTGTAAGGCTTTGTTTCTGTATCTAAATTTTCTGCCTCAGTTTCACTAAACCAAGAAGAAGACAGCACAATAATTCATCATTACTTCCTTCATGCTGCCATGAGAATGATTAAACAAATGCTTTCCCAAGGCATTGCAAAGGAAAGCATCACTCAGCTGTTGCAGGTTTCCATTGCTGACACCCAAATGCAACAGGTAACAGCCATGAATTTAGATTATCCTGCAGCATATTCCTGGAATACTCTTATTCTGTGTATGTAATTTTCTGACTCTGTCAGCATTCCTGGGAAATGCTTATCTTAGCTACTACAACATTGTTGCTTTGTTTTTATATTATACCAGAATTCTAAACTCTTAATAAATCTCTGAGGTTCAATGACAGCTCCCAGTACTTTTTAGCATTTTATCACAGCTGGTCATTATAATATTAAAAGCGCTCCCAATTTGTGGCCAGTCTTGAACAAGCAGAAATGTATCAAGTGTTTAGAAAAGGAGAAAGAAAAAAATAGATACAGATTTTCTTCTACTCTTTGATCTTTTCTGTTCTGTTGTCTCATGCAAATTATTTTACCTCTTAGTGATACTTTCCTGGTGGTGCATCAGAGATAATTCACAGAAGAAAATATACCTGCCTTAAAATAAAGCAGGAGCATTTCTAGAAAGATTTCTAGATATGTATAGCCTTTGATGTTTTTTAGTCTCACTGCATACTTAAAATTCAAATCAAGGCATCAGAAAACCCTTGAGACAAATGCATAATTCATATTTTCTATTTACTATACTTCTTCTATGTATTATATCAGCTTTTATTGATTTCCGTTCATGGAATATTCACAAAACAATAAAATTCTCTACTATTAATTTCTTCAGAGCTGACTTCTAAAAAGATGACACTAATGTCATTATTTATTTATCTTAACTAGTGCTACATTGGACTTTTTTTAAAGATTAATAAATTACCGGGGGTTGTGGGACTTTCTGAAACACATGATCAGCATATATGTCCAATTATTTTAAGGATGTCTTTCCTACTCACTGGAAGCAAAGCTGATCATTTTTTCTTACTGTACAACTGCATCATATATCAGTAGGGGATGGTTATTTCCCAATCTTTTCTGATCCAAGAAATAATTTTAATGCTTGCTGTATAGGAAGCTCTTATTTTAGATTTGTCTGTTCTCCTTGCCTGTCGCTGTCACAGTTTGGAGTGGCACTTTGCATTGAGATGTTTCTACAGCTGATGACAAAAATATTTTACAATACAGTGCTGTCAGCATGACTGAATCAGGTACTCTGAGATCAGCTGCACCTTGAAGAGGTTGCACTCTGTGTAGAGGGTGCTGTAGGAAAATCAAATTGCAGATGGCTTGAAAGGGAGTACCAGAGGGGCCTAAAAAGGAGATAAAATTCCAGACAATGTTCTGAAAATGTTCTCTGGGAAAAAAAATTAAATCCATATATAAACCTGGGAATAAGAAAAGGCCTTCAACTTTTACAGAGCTTTACAGAGCCCAACTTAAAAGTATTGACCTATTATTATCTATGATATAGATTTATACACTATAATAACAAAACACTCTTTATGAAGTAACAATTAATCAGAGGGATAGAAGACTTAATACAAAGATGTCTTTTTTTGAGGGGTGATGAAATTAGAATTGGTGTCAACCAAAATCTTCCGGCCTTTCCTTTGAAAATACCTGAGAAGCAGTTTTCAGACAAAATTTGGAATCTCAGTTTCTGAAATATACCTAGAATACAAATAGGATCAGAGTGTGAGTTTCTTATGCACCCATTCTGTGGTGAGAAGTACCTCTGGCCTTGAATTTTTGGAGTATTACAATGCTTTTTCCAATTCACATAAGAAGATGAAAATAAAGATACACAAGCTGTAGGACAAGGACTTGCAGCTGTATACTGTAAAATTAAAAGAAAAAAAATCAAAAGAAAATCAAAATCATCTCAGAATGGGCCACTTCTCAACCATTCTAAGAGTAGTAAGTATGGTGTAAGTTCAGCTTAAACCAGCATTTGCTGGGAGAAATTAGTCTAGATATAAACAGTTACTCCATTCACATTATCTGTTGGATTATAAAATAATTACTGCTGACCAGTTCCCTTTTTGTTTATAGAGCACCTAAAAATTGAGGAAAGCCCTGAAGTATATTTTTCTATTATGAAAACAACAAAAATTTGTAATTTATTTCATGTAAATATGTCTATATGTGGAGGGGAGGGAGGTGGAGGGAAACAGACCCTGTGTTTTCAATGTTTTGAACTTCAGGGAAAATATTTTTGCAATGAGTTAGCCCACAGAATGTACAATATGAAACAAAAAGAAGATTATAGAACCTATTTTTCTATAGTATAACTTCCTAAAAGATAAAAGGCCTATTGGAGACAGGATTTAAACTTAGTTCAATCACAACTTCTGGAATAAGGATAAAATGGAAGATAAAATGTACTAATATTTTCATATGATTTCAGCAATCCACAAAAAGCCCCAGAGTTTTCTGTAACATCACTCCTCACAAATGACCACTGCAAGACCTTCCTTGGACAGTGATATCTCAGGTACAACAAAGAAGACAATAAAAATGCAGCAAAGTGCAGTGCATAATTCCTCAGGTCGTTTGGTAGCTGTGCCAGGGAGTCTCAGCATTCATCACACACTAAAAGAGAATTTTAAGGAGCATCTAAGGGAAAAAAACTCTTTGAACTGCACTTTTATACATCATTTTGACCTCATAACCTGGTTTATAGCTACCAGTTCTTTAAAGATGAGACCACATGTCAGAGTAATTGACAATTTTAGCATTTCATGTTCAGAGGGACAAATGCACAATGAAGAGTGGGGACACTCTTCTAAAAGAAGAGTGCATTCTTCTAAAAGAACTTCTAGAAGTTCTAAACTTCTAAAAGAACAGTTTTACCTTGCACACCAAAAATTGGACTTGTTTTTGTAACTGCACTCATCCAAATACAGCCTGGAATGGTTTGCAGGGCTTGTGCTGCCTCAAAGAGTACTGAGGAAAGGCATGAGGATGTTCCTTGTCTCAACCTCCCCTCATTACTCATGGTTTACTTCTAGGTACAGGTACCAGCTGCAAGACTTTCTCATCAATTCCCATGCAAGCAACTGCAGGTCTTTAGAAGACCTGAATTTTATTAAATTGCCCATTTTTAAAGAGCACTTTCAATGGGCATGGCTAAAATGGCAGTGTCTGTATTGACAAATTCAGTCAGGGAAAAAAAAAAAAAGAAGCCTCATTTCAAATCACAGCCAGCTTATTTATCACACTCAAGCTGCCAAGTATGGCTGTGCAAAATCTGTCAGTTTTTAAGTGCTACTTACTGCATATTCAAAGCCTCTTCAAAGAATATTTCCTTGAGTTACATCACATGCAGCCACCCACACCTCCCCACGTCCTGCCTACTCCTCCAAACAATTCAGGTAGAAGGGTGACAGAGCAACATTAACCTCTCACATCTGAAGGGTTATGTAGGGTTTTACTTTACACAAAAATAGGACAAAAGCCCCCTTGCCTATTTCAACATTAGGTTTCCTAATATCTAAATTCTCTTTTGGAGACTATTTCCACAAATAATGAATGCTGGCTGCTAGAGGTCCTTTAGGTAATGATTTCTGCAGGAAGTCTTGTTAAGCAAAAATGTAAGAAATAACAACCTCACCCACCAAAACTCCATGTTGTGAATATTTGTACAGCAAAACTCCAGCAAGGACTCCATTCTGCCACTTCAGCTCCACAGAGCAACACTTGGCTCAAGATGAACAGCTCATTTAGGTGGAAGGATTTAGTTCAGGCAGGGAAGGATTTCTTAACATGAGATATAATGGCAGAATTTGGCCAGAGAAGCCAGGGCAGCCTTTGCAATACCAACACATCATTTTAAAGCAGCTGGGAAATGGGTATTAAAAAAAAAAAAAAAAAAAAAAAAAAAAAAAAAAAAAAAAAGGTTATGATGGAGGATCAAATGCTGTCTTAATTGAAGCAGGAATTCTGTTTTTAATTCATCTAATTGTGTTAAACTGCTAATAGGCTAATTTGAAGAGCCCAGTGCATTCAACAGGCTGGTACTTAATTAACAAAATCACGTTTCACACAATGCCAGACAAGGGGTCAATCCTTGAATGAGGAGCTCCCTTGAGAGGAAAAGGCACAATTAATGCTGCAGAAACTTCCCATTCATTCTTCTGCTGCTAAATATCACTGATTGGGAAGGACACCGTTGCTTCTTAGCTAATTTTTTTTTTGGCATAGCTTTCCCTCTTGTCCCTGTCGCTGTATCTGACCCCTGCATCCTTTCCTCTAGTGGATTTTGACCTCTATCTGCCTTTATGCAGTTGTGATTATATTTATTATAGAGTATTATCCATGCAGACTTCTGCCATGGAAACAGGAGATTCAATTATGCTATTTTAGTGTCCACCTAGAATTTCCAACCTTGTGCCAGGAAAATGGCTTCTCCTGGCTTAAGAGGATTTCACACACCCCTAAAAATGCTGGGCAGACTTCAAGGGATTCCTAAAAAATGTTTCGAGCTGCTATTCCAGTCAGCCTCCATCCCTTAGTTTCAGGATAAGACCTTGTAAGTGTTCATTACCTCAATTAACTTTTATTTCAAGACATTGTTGGGCATGAATAAGGTAACAGAATCCAGTCCCTGTTAGGGCAGCATGCACAAACCAAACTGAAGTGAAAAGTTCTGTAAATACTGATGAACAAGGAAAAGAGATTATTTCAACACAAGCAAAGAGAGGCTACTTGGTGGACATATTCAAGAGTCCTGGCAGGCATGGTTATATAGGTAGAGCTCAGAATAATTTTCAGTCAGGGAAGTTTCTTTCTTGCTCCCTAAGTCAGGGCATTTAAAATCCAAGCTGAGAAAACATTCAGGAGAATACCTATAAATAGCCGTGAGGAACTTTAAAAGGTAGTTTTTGTCAGTGGCAAGATGCTTTCACAATTACAAAACTCTGCCTGGGGTTCTATTAACCACAACAGCCTTTCCTCACCTGCCAGACTACTCAATTAGAACTAGGAGTTTCTTCTGGCTCAATACTTCCCATAACCAATACTGTGCTCATTATCCTCAAGTGTTTAAATTAAGGTTCGTGACCTTCTGTTATTTATTACATGACAGTTACTTGGTATTGACCTTAAAGAGAAGGTGTTTAAATGTATATGAACATATATTTATAACACTTCAGGAAAAAAATTACATTTATATTGCATGGAAAGACTACAGCTTTCTGTGTCTGGCATTTTTGGTTCTTACAGACTTAATTCTGTGGACAATGTTAATGATTGATAAAGTGTAAGACTTTTCTCTTTTAAAGAAAATGTCACATTACAACAAGGTTTCAACAAGCTTCATAATTCAAAAGTGTTTTTTTTTCCTTCTCTTAATTTCCTTTTCACAGAAACCCTACTGATGCACTAATCAGGCATATTGGACATTAGCAAATTAGCATAACTTTAGGGCATCACAATTATTCACTTCAATATCTATACTCCCCCTCAGATTACTAGGAGCAGATCAGAACATCTATCAATTTTTCCCTTTAACACAGGCCTCAGAAGTAATATTTTTTACTACATATTCCAGCCTTAAAAACAGCCTCCCAACACCATTCAGTTATTTACTCCTTTTATAGTTATTCAAACAGAGAGAGAAGTCAGTGAACTTGAATATCCCACCTCAAGTCACTGCCCTTTGGCCTGTATTTATCAGGAACTGCATCACCTATAATTTTTTTAGTCCTGAAGATAAGGAGCAGAGTTTAGGATTAACAATTCAGAGATTTTAAGGCTTCTTATGAGAAGTGATTTAATGGACTGACCTTTTTGGAGACATTCATGACAGAATGATGGGAAAGAAAACAGCTTAGAAATTTCTCTGTGAGCATGGGCCTTCCACAAGGCTTGTGAAATACTGGCATCACTGAAATTTACTTAAATTCTGAAATTTAATTTGCTTTCACTCTTGAAAAGGTGAATGCCACCAGCAAAGCATGCAAGCTACTTGCAAAGGAAAATTGATTAAATATGCAAAGAGGTGTTGACTCAGTTTTCCTGGAACACTCTCACAAGCAGAGTGAAAATCTGTTCTTTAATAGTGTTTTACTGCTCTGTTCCTTCCTGGGAAACTCTTCAGAGAATCCCCATGTCATCTCTTTTCATAGTTTTTTTTTTCTTGACATTTTCCTTTACATTTGATGGGAAATCCTAAATTCCTCACCAAAGTTTTGTTCTCTCTTCTCTTCTACATCCTGGAACATTTTAGGCTCTGCAAGTTTTTTTACCGAAACATGCCCCCTTTTAGAGGTACCAAATAGCTTCTTTGATTATCAAAAATTGCACTATCATGTATGTATTGCATAGAAAGTATACAATTACATCTACCCACACTGCAGGGCTGAAGACAAAAAGCACAAGTAAGCAGCTGGCAATAGAGAGGCATAAACAATTCTCTAAGTAATAATTTTATCCATTTCCTCTCTGTTTTAAAGACATACACAAGGAGCCAATATTGTAGTAAAATCTTCATACTTGTTATTGCAGTGGGTTTTCAGGACTGTTATTTGAAAGTCAACTGCTGAAATCTGGTACTGAGAGCTGTCATCTGCTGCCTGCCTACAAGCTGCCAATAGATTTTCATTCCTATTGCCATGGAAACAAAGGTTGACATGACTTGGAGGGGAAAAAAAAAAGTCTTTTAGACAGCCAGAGTTTTCAAACTTTGACCCAAGCTCGAATTCACCTTTATTACCCATAAAGGTCACACTGAATGGGTGAGACAGGGATAGTGCCTGGCATTGTCCCTTCCCTGTCTTAGCTCCCAGCTGTCAAAACTGTGAGCCTGGCCAGATTAAGTCATGGATACCTTCTCTCCAAAGTAGCTGCAATCAGGAGTGGGAAAGGAGGATGAATAGCTGGGATTTGTCTCACCTGGAAGCAGGGCAGAGCTGCTGAATGTGCCATGTGTGGGAACCTGCAAAGGATTTGACAAGAATCACAATCCCTTCAGGGCCTGCCTGAACACTCCCATACTGTACCCAGAAAACACATTGATCTGTAGGAACTGCATGGCTCATTGCAAGAAGCAAGCATTTCTGAACTATCAGCTAAAGAAGCTCCCTCAATGTCTGTTTAATAGAATAATCATGGAATAGCAGTCAAAATTTACCCAGCTTTAAGGTGGAACAACCCCTGTCACAGATTTAGTAGCCATTCCCTGAGTTTGGCAGGTATTGAAAGGTTCATGCAGGTGTTTTTATTACACCTGACAGTGGCAAACTAGAAATGAAGCTTGAAACATTTGCAAGCTTCCTTTCATCCATTTTTTTCTCCCTGATACTTTGTCTTCATTTGTCAGCCAGGTGTCTTTACCTGTGGAAATTATCCCAACTCTTCCATTTTTTTCTCAACTATCATTCATGGTTTTGAGCAATCATTTCACTTTTTAAATTATCACAAGGAAAACTACAGTTTAATAAACACTTGGAACATACTGTTGATCTCAGTTTAGTTAGCTGGTGTACTTATGGGCTGTTGATTATTTTTTTTTTTAAATGATGCACTGCTATTGACTACTTGGACCTTCTGTCCATTACAGATCGGGTCTGATGCACATTTTTTTCCCCCATTTCTTAACTTCTCTTTGTATGACCTTTTTCTTTGCTTCCTTTTACTTGAAGAGCACTAGGAGAGACCTGCTGGTGTTTCTCCCTGATCAGTGAAGTGCCCCCTGTGCCATCCTCTAAATCACACTGTGTAAGCCAGAGGCTTAAGCACCTTGAAGCTTCTGCAACATGACTTCTCTTCAGACAGTACCTCATCTCCTGAGCTCATACAGAGGAAATAGATTCTGTGGGCAGTATTGTGCCTGCAGAACTTCCAAAACTATTGCCTTAAACACAGACAGGCAGATAAAGTGAGAAATGAATAGGGAAATACACCTGGACACAAGTGTCCCTACACACCTGTCAGATTTATCTTTTAAAGAATTCAAGGGCTAAAGCCACAGATATTCTGGTTTAACATGATGCTTCCACATCAATAAGGTGAAGCATCAATCAGGGTTAGCAAAGGTAACAGAACATTACCACAGCTATAATATGAGAGTTTCAATTGCAGCTTTTCATAAAAGTAAAGTAGACATCCATTTTCCCTCCATACTCCCTATCTTTATGAAATTATTTTTAAAATAGGTTTACTCTAGCCTATATCACAGCTGGATGAAAATTCACAGTACATAACAATTTGGTCTATATTTAGGGTTTGGGATTAAAAAATTTAGGATTATATTTCCATTCTTCTAGTTACATAAGAAAAGAGTAGCAGTGGCTTTCTTGAAATGCACAACAACAAATGATTATATAATCATGCAATCACTACCACAGGAGGAAATTAAAAGCAAAACAAGAAACATCACACGGTGCTCACAAGGAAGAGCAAGAGCTGACAAGTGGCAGTGCCACTCCCCTGCCAGCCCGCAGGACTTGGGGAAGCAATTGGATCCTGGTGACCTGCAGACATTTACCTCAGCTTCACAGCTTGTTTCAGAGGAAGCCTAAGAACAGCCCTTCGATGAAACAGCTCTGTTCTGCTTTGACAGCCTTCCTGAGCACCTCCCACGACCAGAAGAAGCAGCTCCAGGGGATTGTAGGCACTCTGAGAGGGCAAGATTAAGCAAGGGAGGTCAGGAATGATGAAGGTGGAGAGAGCAAAAAGCAGCAAAGACAGAAATGTCATTCAGAGAATTAAGAGATGGAAGAACAGGTAAGCACAGGTAAAGATATGGTATTTTTTTGCCCAGTGGAATCAGTTGTGTTTCAAAAAATGTCAACATGCTGCTCAAAGGAGGGATCAAGGACACAAAGAGAAAGTTTAAGGGAAACAGAGGATTTGTGAAACTGCTACACAAACATCCCTCTAACTACAGGCTAAAATTTTGTATTCAATCAGCTCCTGCAGTGGTTGAGACCACTGGCCCTTGCACTTCCATCAGATTGTTTCCTTGCAGTGGTTGTCAGGAAATCCTAAAGCTTGCCTTCCCTCCCAGGTTCAATGAGCCATGTTTAGGGCTACTTATTTCAGTCACTAATCTCATATTTCTTTGCCAGTACTACTGTCATTTGAAATACTAAGCTTTAGGTACACAGTTTTCAGTTTCTCCTGTTGCTACATTTTTTTGCTTGAACATTTAAAGATTCTCTGAAAGTTTAGGTCTTCTTTAAAAAAGAAAAGAAAGAAGAAACATTTAAATTTCTACTAATTTTTTTAATGGTTAAGTCAAGTGTCAAGCCACAAGTTTTTTGTTATATGATAAAACAGGCTTGACACAATATCAGAGAAGACAAACACAGAACAGGCAGGGAGCAAAGAACAATTTGCTGCTCCTGACTGATTTATTTTTGAAGACCAAAGGTTCCCAACTCAGAAACCTACTGAAGAAAAAATGTAAAGATGGATTGAAACTGTCAGGCATACCTAGGAAAGTCAAAGCCTCATTATTTTCCAAACACTGCTTTTCTGAAACTCTGGACTCCTCTTCTGAGGAGTTCTGGCTGGACTTAAAGTCTGTACCTGAAGAAAACACAGAAGCTGCTGTGAAAAAACAGTGTGGACACAGTGCAGAGAGGCAGGAATTTTTCTGGACCTGCCTCCATAAAGAGTAACTGGCTAAGCTTTGCAATTAAGTGGGATTATTTTTTTTTTTTTTTCAATGGTTTCAAAACTTACCAGGAGCACTGGAAAACCTGTGGTTTCTCACAGGCACGTTAAGCCTGGCAGCAGACATTACCTTCCCCTCTCTGAGCCAAGCACCCCAAAATGATGCTCCCATGATTCTGTCAATCTCTTGCTCTCTAAGCCTGAAGAGCCAGTTATATGAAGTGACAATCAGAGAGAGAGGCATCTTTGGCAAGGGTTTCCCCAGTCACTTTGGCCTGTCACACACCTGCAGGGAGATCACTCCACACAGTTTCCCCCCCCAGAACTTGACAGTTATTTATAGTCTGTGCTTCTGCACAAAATACATCTGATTTCATTATTTCAAGCACCAGCTACCCCGCTCCTGAGCAGCACCACATGGAGAAAATTCTTCCCAAAGACTTTTCAGAAAACCACTTTGGTGCCAGCAGAGTCACACCACACTTTGTGTGTAGAAGTTGCTCAAGTAGGAATGATTTTTCCTCCTTGGAGAAATCCACACATGGAGCTGCTGCTTGACAAAGCCCAGTGCAGTAGCATTTGTTCTCTAGTGAGCATCTCTTGGAGTGTCAGTGACAGTT
Organism: Anomalospiza imberbis; assembly: GCF_031753505.1. Lineage (NCBI taxonomy): Eukaryota > Metazoa > Chordata > Aves > Passeriformes > Viduidae > Anomalospiza > Anomalospiza imberbis. Next base: position 33,953,000 of record NC_089682.1, read on the forward strand.
CTCTCATCAGTGCTTTGTCTCAAAAGACGCATGTAACAAAACTTGACACACGTTCAGATCTTTTTTGGCACAATTGAAACCAAGACAGAATACTCCATTTAAAAGAATACGCAATTATTTTCTCAAGAGGTGTAATTTAGAAGAAATAAGCATATTTTATTCTATAGAGGGGTTCAAACTAAATGGACTTGAGCAGAGTGGCACTTTGAAAGAGTAAAAACGAAATAAAAAGATATTTCCTCATATATGAATGTTGAAGCAGCATTAATAGAAGTGAAGGCCAGGTTGATCCCAAATATGTTGTAGAAAGGTAATTATAAAACTTCCCTTTTTTTCCCTATTTTTCTATTTATCCTTGGTGGTCTGTAAAACAATGCTGGTTCTAGTCATGCATTTTTAAATCAAATTTTAAAATGTGAAAATTTTGTGATGAAGAATTAATAATTTTTAAAGCATTATGCAATCATTTCTGTGGAATATTGATCAGACCAAAGAGTGCTTTATCTATTAGAGAGTATAAAAATTAGTGTTTTTTATAACATACTGCAGAAACTTGGTAAGAGAATGTAAAACATTGCCATTCTCAAAGTTAGTCTATCGGCAACCAGGCAAATAAATGTTGGAAAGATATGTGCATTAGCACTTTAAAGCACCCAGAACAAGAGAAGTTAAGGCAAAATCCATGATATTAGACAGAAAATATTATCTTGCCAATGCTTTTACACAGAATTTTAATTGGCTGCCTAGTGAGTGCAAATTACCATTTGTGATTTGTTGCCACTACTACAATGTTTCATTACAGCAGTTTTGGAAAAAAAAGCCACATAACAGATCTGCTTAATTTTCTATATTCTAGAGCAGGAGTTCTATGACAAACAGTAATAGCTGTATCAAAGAGGTCTAGCTAATTCTCAGTGTTCCATATTCATGCTGATATGCCAAAATTGGTAAGGCAATTGTTTTCCAATATAGCATTGAAAAATAACAGAAAAAGACCTCATGCTGATTTTCCACTGACAGAAGTGGGAGAAGTAAGGGGAAAAGGTTTTAATCTTTCTCTCTGATTGATGCTGGAGATGGCACTTCTTTTTTCCTTCTTTAATATGCACCTCATGATTTGACCCCACCCAGCAAGTGAGGACCATACAGTTCTTTTTCCCTTCCCCCTGCCCTTCCTTGGTGGGATGGGGTAGAGAATTAAGGAAAAAAAGTAAAATTCATGGTTTGAGGTAAAAACAGTCCAATAATTGAAACAAAGTAAGGTATACTAATAAAATTAAAATAATAATGATTGTAATGAAAAAGAGAGAGAAACAAGACCTGAGGGAAACAGGTGGTGCACAACAAAATTGTTCACCATGCACTGAGCAATGCCCAGCCCAGCCCTGGGCAGCAATCAGCTCCTCACAGAAAACCTCCCCAAGTTCATACACAAACTGTCTGAGATCTGAAATATCCCTTTGGCCGGTTTGGATCACTTGCCCTGGCCATGCTCCCTCCCAGCTTTCTGTGCACTGGCAGAGCATGAGGCACTGAAAAGTCCTGGACTTGGGGTGAGCATTACCCAGCAACAACCCAAACATTGCTCTGCTACCTTTGTTATTCCCATACTAAATCCAAAACACAGCACTGCACCAGCTTCTAAGAAAAAAAATGAACTCTATTCCCAGATGAAACCAAGACAATGCAACTCCACAGGAAAAATATTGGGAAGATATAGATAGGAATTTGAGCACACAGACATAGTTGTAAAAATAGCTTGTAAAAGTATAGATCTCTGTAAATTGAGAGGATGTCTTGATTATATTTTCACCACCTTATGCTGACTGCCCTTTCAATCAAACCTCCTCCCTTTCTGTTTATCATTCACAGTGGATTTATTCCTTCCTTGCACCTCTTCTTATATTTTTCCTCAGCCCTCACATTCTCCCTTTTACCCTACAATGTCTCACTCCATTTTCACACCACCATCCCCTAGAACTGGCTAGGGAAAACAGAAAATAGGGTGACTTTTGGTAGAAAGTTAATTGTGCTTTGCCTTGCTTGTTTAATCCCAAAACTTCAGCTTGGTTTTACAGATAAATTTCCTCTTTTGCAAAAAACTGACTTCTCCAAACTTGTATAAAGCCCTGTGGCCAAGGGTCTGGTTATTGGTAACTCTTCAGGACCACTGTGCTAACCACCCTAATTCTTCTTGATATCCACAGCAGCAACTCAACAAGGGATCTGAAATACATCTGTCCGACACCATAGTAGATCATACACAACTTGAAAGGGTCAGAACTCTACAAATTCTGTCCCAAAGGGAGCCTGGTCTATGCAGATTACATTGCCACAGTGTGAGGAAAAGGTTCTTCCAGCATACACACATGGCAGCAGATGTTCTTACATGATACATCTTTGCTTTCATCTCAAAAATCCCTAAAAAAGAGAAATTATGATGTCACCAAACAAAAAGGTGTTCTTTTCTTAAGAATGATGAGCTCCCAAACTGAATGATATCAAAGAAAACCGTCTATCTGAAAACAAAGCCTCTCTTTTTGTAGCAGATGAGAAAAGCTCTGAAGTTTGCCTAGGGCATTTTCAAGCATCCCTTTGTAGAGCGTTCATTAACTTCAACCTTGTTATCACCCCATTTCCCTCTGTTCATCACCGGTCATCATTAAGTTCTTCTAAACTCTAAAGGTTAATTACAACATAATTGTTTCCCTTACAGTGACTGAACCATAGGTATGCCAGTTTTCTTCTTTTAAGTAACAAATAAAGAAATGGAACTGAACTATTCTTATTTAGGATCTGTTCTGAAAGAGCTTTCTTAAATATTAATAAACAATTTCTATGCCAATAAAATCTATCCAGTACCTATATAATTTACATAAACCCGTGGGACGACTTGAAAGGGGGGTTTAAAGGAATTGTGGGGAGGGAGATAAAACTACCCTTGTGGTCCATATTTTTCACATCAGATGCAAAATACAGCAGTAACTGTCAAAGTGCAGCTGCAGCAGCTGAGCAGTTTATGGAATTTCTAAGTAGGATTAGCAGTGGGTTTCAACTTTGCTACTCACACAAGCACACACAGCTTTAATCTGGAGGGGAGTTACCATTTTGCTTATCTGTATATATGTCAGATGTGGAAAAGTGCAAGTAAGTCATAACAGAAACAGAAAAACATCTCCTCACACCCATTTCATGAGGATCCCAGACTTTAGTTTTTGTTCTTTGGCTTTAGATTTACTTTCCAACCACAACAGATGACACACTCAGAAGATGTGGCAGATCAGCATTTCAAGAACTTAGACCACTTTTTGGTGACAGGATAAACCTTATGTATAGTTTAAAATGGTAACTATTCAATTATAATGTTCTGTCATTTTTATTATATTTGTGGGTTTTTTTCATTAAAAGTGGCATGTTAAATTAGACTGTTAGTCTAAACAGAGGCCATGACATAGGGGACTTGAAGGGGCTGATAGACAATATCCTAATTAATACAGAGAGCAGTAGTTATGCTTTTTTAAAACCCAATATATATTTTTGATGATGTAAAATCAAATAATCATATGAAGACAGAGGTGGAGTTTCAAATGACAGTGCAGACATGTTGTCAAAAGTCCATCTGTGGGGAAAAAATGACAGAGGGCAAGTATGTGAAGCAGTGAGAACAAAATATCAGTGATAAATTAGTGGCAGACAGTATAAAGACCTCCTGTGTTTAGGTGCTTTAATTTCAGTTGCCAGTAGAGAGGCAGCAGTTGGTGGCAGATGTGAATAAAGTGTCAATAATAATCACCATTTTAGAGATATAATGTGTATTCCACCTGCAGCAGGGGAAAGGGAAAAATCTGGCAATGAGAAAGACACAAAAGTTAGAGAAAGCAATGAGCAAGAAACAGGCAATGGAAAAGGGGAAGTTATGAATGTGAAATATAGATTTGTGCAGTAGGCTGAAAAGGGAAAGAAATAAAGGTCACAGTATAAAGAAAATGAACTACTAGACAGAAAACAGACATCACAATGCAGAGCAAAATGTTGTGAAAGGCATGGGAGAGTACAACACAGATAATGGTTGTTAAACCTTCCAAAGAAGAGGAATAAAGAATCTCTTTAGGGAAAAGCAGAGAGGGGTTTTGAGAGAAAAAGGATTGTTATTGTGAGCAAATATTTTGTCATTTGGTAAATCTGAGTTAGCTTGGATTCATTGGTACCAATTTTGGGGAGAGAAATTTCTGTTAGAGATCAGAATCTGCAAAAAATTGATTTTAGATAAATGTCATTTCCAAATATCTATGCCCTGAATTACAGATTGTAACATATCTTAGTTACATTAGGACATTAGTTGTGCTGGCAATATTCAGGGCTAAACACTTCAGAAAAGGACACCTCAAGCTCTAAAAGCCTGTACAATCCAAGAGAAAAGGTAATCCAACAAGAAGTGTCTAAAAAACTATTTTCTCTGCTGGTCTCTTTTCTAATTAAGATAAAATCTTGAATTTCAAAGGTAGATTTTCGTTTTCCTCTCTTTTCTAAAATATTAAAGGCAGTTGCTTGTCCTTGCAATTCCTGAAATTAATTTAGAGACAAAGTTTGCTTGCATGCAAGCTGTGAGTGTTTAGATTCAAGTTTCTGGCAGAAACCACGTCAAATCCAAGTGTCCATAGTGCTTTTTGAAAGGTGTTCAAAAGTCTCACTAATACAGAATATGTTATAAAATCCAGATGAAAGCATTGTACTTGGGACAAAAAAAAAAAAAACACTCAGTTGTATGAAAGGAAACAATTTGAATATGTTATTCTCACTCTCTTTTGGAGAGCCCTGAACTTATAATAATATTCTTATTCACATTTGAGATAGGAACATCTTTCGAGCAGCCATTGCCTTTTGTTTGAGCAGCCAGCTGCACCTTAAACAAGGTTTAGGCTCACCAGCTTCAGGTTAGAAACACTTGGGTTTATTCCTGTTGTATCTGTTGGCCATTATCAAGTTTACTTCATTATTAAATCAATGTCAGATATTTAAAGATCTAATGAATATAAATATTAATTGAGAAATCTTATCTTTGTCTCTTGAACTCTTTACAAAATAAGCATGACATTTGCTTCTACAAAAGTCAGGCATTAGAGTTGTGTTGCACTGCCAAACTGAGCATAGTGTTCGATTAAATTAATAAATAAGTAATCTTGTTGGCAGAACTCTCAAGAATCTTGGTTAACATTTTGGTTGGGTATCTATTAAGACTTCTGACTGTTTACAATATTTTTCTTTTACATGTCAAGCATAAAAAGTATTACTTGTTTATTTCCCATGTCAGTCTGCCTCATCCTGCAACTTTCATTTTCTGTTTACCCTCCCAAAAATGAAAATATAAAGTAAGAGGGGCAGAGAAATTTAACACTAATTGGTAGCGAAAACAGCATCATTTAAAATCACACCATGTCATTAAACTTTGTTATGATGGACTACTGGGGTTCATTTAGCTTGTGACTCACTTAGACCTTTCACTTCAGATGAAGCAATGACAAAGCTAGAGCTCATGCAGTCAGGTAGTAATACAAAAATTAAGCAGTCACCAGCTGCTCCACCAGAATTAATCGAAATGTGGAATACAGATTTCTTCTTGAGCAAAATGAGATGAGACACTTGGGAATATGTTTAATCTCACTAGGACAAGGTGGTGCAGTTATAACTGTACAGTGGAGAATCATAGGAAAACTGAGCAGGTACTTAGAACAAACCTGGATATACACAATTTTTTTAACAGAATTCATTTCCTCCATAATCATGTTTTATAAGCCAATCCCACATTAACTGAAATATTCTGCAGGTTTCCTGCTGGAGCTCTATAGAGACTTCTCTTCACAAAGGAGAAAAAATCCAGTCCAAATCCCTGTTCAGTTATTGGCTATACTCAAACTCCCTGCAAGGCATCACACCTTAACTAGAAAAAAATAAAGCACATGGCTGAAATCTTGATGTCTGGTTACAAACCGAGCTCAGAAAGCAACGACTTGAAAAAGCTTGTTATATCTCCTTTGAGAAGACGATTATTCAAAATTCCCAGTGAAATAAACTAACAGCCCCCACCAACCTTTTGCTCCGCCATTTAATTTGGAGCAGTTGAATATGTGCAAAGGCTAGAGTTTGCAGAATTCAGTACAAAGTTTCATTTAGGTATCATGCGAAGGACCAGCTTTTTCAAAAGCATTAACAAGTGACTATAGCTGCTTCACCAGAGCTTTCTCATTACAGCAAATGATTTTGCAGCACTTTCTTTAGTGCCACACAGATGTCCCATCCACCATGAGAGGGATGCAGACTCTGGTTTTTAAATACCCTGAAAAGGAAGCCAGCCCAAGAAAACCAGAAGAATTTGTCAGTGGCCTATCAGCAATGAACAGAGAAGGGGAAGACTTTGAGATGGTCAAAGAATCCAAATTTATTGTGGAGTACAACTGCTTATACATTCATTCTAGGAAGACTAGTAATGTTTACTACAATTATTAGGTTAAATATGTTGTATATACACATATGTGTATGTATGTGTCACATACACAAACTTATGCATATTACAACATTTCTTGCTTGCAGATTTTAATGACATTTTCTTTTTCCAGTAAATCTGATTTAATCTTCTTGCAATCTTGATTTAATTCTCAAAGTTCCTTTTGCTTTTGCAAAGGCATTATGTTTATCAAATCTCTTATGCTAATAAGGTTCAAAGTCTATCATCTGTCTTGTGTCCCAATATCCCAACAGTGGCCTACCTACAAGTGATGCTCTCTAAACATCCATAGGTCAAAAAAAACCCATTCTGTAATAATGCTGACACAGTGAAGTCAGTTCAGTGATTATTTCACTGTTTTTAGCACAGGTGTGTAGAATTCTGCTCTCAGAACCATAACTGGCTATAAACATTGGTAAAACCCTCAGAGGTTCTGAGAACTACTAATGATTTACAAAAGCAAGCTTCCAGTCTTGGAAAAGGATGGGCCAGAGAATTATGCCCAATAATACTTTACAATTAAACTGAACATTGCATAAAAATCTCCCAGGTGAAATCAGAGCTCTCTGTCATGAGGGCAGCAGCACTGACCTTACAGGTGCTGCCCACCTTGCCTTACCAAGCCCTATCCTGACCAAAACACAGCCTCAGAGGTGCCCAGGGCTGGGGCCATCCCCAGCTGTCCTTGCCTTGGGACAGTGGGACAGGCCCTGCCCTGGTTCTCCCCATTGGCACACCCCACCACTGCTCCTGGTGTTGCTTAAGAACAAAAGGACAAAACCTTGCAGTGGTAGGATAAAAGCAACTCTGTAATGAAAGATTTCAGGTGCACAAATATGGCTCTGCTCTCACTTGATAAAGAATTACTAAAATTTCTATAAGGTCAATTAATATATCTTGCAGGTACATCCAATAGGATACCAGGTACCCCAGCACCCCACCCTTGGTTCAGCTCCTTGGAGTTGATCCAGGGGCTTCTTTGCCCCATTTCTTGTTATGTCTCAAGTTCTGGTAGAAAAAAAAAGTCAGAAATTTTCTTCTTACAGATAAAACTAAACAGAATTTCAAGAATATATTAGTAAGAATTTGCTAAACTGTGAGAGAGGGCACAAAATGTACTAGAAGATACACAAATTTATATATTGAAAATCCACAAGGCTACAAATGCATGCAAAATATATAAAAAGCTGAAAAATATCTTTAGGCATGACTGGCACCCTGGCCCTGCTGGCCCTCACTGCACACCCACAGGAAGATAAAGTCTTTTTTCCCCCCATCTTCTCTTTTCTTACCCACATACACCGACCATTTAAGACACAATGCATGCTTACTCCATCTCGATTTCTTGTTGCTCAGAACACTGCTCTATCAGGTCCTCTAATCAGTATAATCAGGAAGACACTTATTAATTTATAAGCACGTCTTGCAGTCGCAATTGTTAGGCTAACAAATGGAAAAAAGGAACAGTAAACCCCTCTGCTAGTTTTCAGTATTCATCCATTTCACTGCAGTGTTTTTAGCTTGCTGCTTACTATTATTCACTTATTCCAAAGCTGAGACTTGTCAAAGCTTTCAGGAACTGTGGGTGAAAAATTCCTTCAAGACCTTCAGCTGGGGACAGCGACAACGATGGCTTTGCCTTTCTTTTGCAAAACACCTCTCAGGACAAGCACAATGCATTTGTAACAATTTGAGTGAGACTGTTCTGCAGCAACTTTCTTTATTATTGTGTGAAACATGGTTGTCTGCACCCTTCAAAAAGGCCTCAAAGATGCAATCCACTGCAATAATCTTATTCGAAATGAATTTTCCTTTTACATTTGAAAGTACTGCTCCTGGACTCCACCACAGAACGGCATTCACAAAAATTAAGCACTTCTGTCCATTGAAAGGATACCTTTGAAAAAGTGAACACTTTGGTTCTAATTGAAGAGAACTTAATTTCTTCAATATGCTCTGCTATCTACCTTTATAAACTCTTTTCCAACAGCCCTGATTAGGTCTTTTTTAATCTAATTTTTCTTTACTGAGTGATTACAAGACATGCAACTCAGAAGATACATCCTGTAGAAAGAAAAACCAACCACATTTAGGCTGGGAAGTAAGCTGTACAACAACTGGGGAGTTAAAAAGAATCACAAAACCATTATGTTTCGAGACAAAAGAATAATGTGTGGAAGTTGGCTAAATCAATAACTAATTGTAAAGTATACATCCAGTCCTAGAGGTGATCCAATAATTGAAATCTGCTGCTGGTCCTGTTTAGCAGGGTCAGCTCATAATTCAAGTGATTTTTGCACTTCTCATTGATTTTATTTAGCAGTAGATTTGTGGTTCAAATAAGACTCTTCATTCCTCAGCATTGGTTCAGATTCAATGAAAGGAATCACACTTGATTGAATATGTTTGTATGTAATCTTTAAAAACATGCAAATAAGAATCTTTTTTGACCATATACTAATAAAACTGTGCACAATAAAAATTGCTGGGTTTATTTTCCTCTTTAAGCTTACAATATTCATAGGAATGCTTTATTATTTTCATTATTAAAAAAAAAAGCCAGTTGATAATATTTTTCTATAAATATTGGTTATCAGACTCAGAGGCAGTTAGAGTAGTAGGAGATGAAGGTAAAAAAAATGAGAAAATCTCAAGAAATTCGAGAGGTTGTCTCAATTACAGAATCACACACATTAGCAAACTAAAACTGCTATTTTTGCAGTTTATCATGCTGGTTTCCCAATGCAGAGAAATATCTTTTTTTTTTTTTGTGAACTTTGACAACTCTATTTTACATTACATTAACTGAAGGGAGAAAATAATAGGGGATGTGCTGTCTTCAGGAGTCATCCTCACTGAACTGCAGTGGGACAAGATCTCCTCAAAGCTTCACTTTGTGTCTGGCACAGGGACTGTGGGGATCAGGGTCTGACTCTAGGGAAAATTATTAACAAGATTTGTATTCAGCTTTTGTAGAAAGAATATATTTGACTTTTCATTCATGTGATGAGAATGTATTTCATTCTTGACTCACTTGTGATAGCTCAGTGGTGTCAGTGGATGTTCCTTTTCCCTGTCCCTATACTTTTATTTCCATACCGTCAACTGTTAAACTTTTGCTTGTTTCATGGGGTTTTTTTGGTTTGTTTCATGGCCTTTTTCTTCTGCCTTTCTGGAATCCACCACACAAGAGCCAATACCAAAGAGCTGGGAAAACACCTGCAACAGCCACTGGGTAGTGAAGAACCAGGATGCTGAGGCACAGGCAGCAAAGCTCAGAGACAGAAACAGAAAACTCTGTTCCATCTGCTAGGCTGCCAACGCTTCTCTTTGAGACCCCCAGCAGATCAGCTCAAAAAGAAGAAAGGCCACAACAAAGTTGTTGTTTGACACACAATCAAGGCAATCGTCAGGATGAGAAATAAGAGCAACATCAGAATTCTTTCAGCACTGGGGCATGTGCAATTCAGGCAAATGAATATTTCTGAACCAAGAGGGGTTTTTTACCCTACACTAAAAACCTAAATAATGTTCTGCAGGTACTTGACACAGTTTTTTTTTTTCTTTGGTTTAATCTCACCTTTAGCATTTCAGGCTGAAGACTTCTGTGATGCTCTGCTACAATTTGCTATTGCCCTGGTTCCCATTCCTAACCCATGACAGAATTCATCAGACAGAAGGAGCAACAGAGAGAAACAGAGAGAAATGCCTATGAATTCTTCTTTTTCAGACCTGCAGAAGCTTGTGGTGCCATTATAATCTTTGTGGGTGATGGATAACTGAGCAAGCAATAGCAAAGTTGTAAAATTTTGATTTAGAAGCAAAAGTAAACTGTCTGTGCCCTTAAACAGTTGTTTAGAAAAACACTGCTTAACAACTTCACTATTTAATTTCTAACACAAATTCATAGCTAACTTGATGAGATGGTAAACTCCATCAACTTTTAAAATAAAAACCCTCATGTATTCAGACTCTCCACATGTATTAAGACCATCAGAAGGAACTGAGAGGGGAAGAGGACTGAATTTTGTTTTATAAGACCATATTCACAATTTTCTTTGCAAATTCTCCAATTTATTTATGATGAGATACTTAAAGTAATATTTAATGGTCCTGGTTCTCCCAATAAGTCAAGAATGCCTCCATTAAACCTTTTTCAATATTCCTTCATTTCTGGGACAAGAATCATGGGATTGAAAAGGTGATATCTTCACAAGTTTATCTGATATTAAGTAGAAGTAAGCTGTAAAATACAGACCACTTCTTCATTTTGTCTTTTAATCGGTTTTGGTTTGGAAATTTGCTGTCAGTGCTCTGCATCCTAAATAACATGGATCTTCCTGCTATTTTCTCATCTACTTTTAACACAGAAGAGACACTTTCCAGTTTTTAAATGGTAAGAATTTCAGCAATTTATAGAGAAGCTTTCCTCTAAGTCAATTTTTAACTAAACTGGCCCCTTTTGTGAATGCATCTGGAAAAGATATCATCTGATGCATTGCAACAATCAAATATTAATATAACTTGCTTATCCACCTGAGTGAATTCTCAGACAACTGCTTTAAGAGAACTCAAAGAATGGCATCTTTTGAAGCCTGTCTTGTCTGAACCAAGAACTCTAACAACAAAGAAAAGCTCTAGTCCTAGGCCTACAGAAAAGCAGCTTCCTAAATAATCTAGAGAGCAGCTAGTTCCATGTCCTGTCTAGAGGCTGTTAAACAGGTTAAAAAAAAAAAAAAACACCAAACACCACAACCCAGGTCATTAATTCTCAAGTAAGCAGAACATACAAAAATTAAATGCCTATTTCTCTTGCACAGAGCAGTTCTACCACAACTCCTCTTTGTGCCAGCTGGGAGGTGCCCTTTGACTCCAGCCTAACACGGAGTGCAGGATTTCTATTGGCAAAATTGCACTCTAACAGGTAAATTGCAGAGGACAGCTCAGAATTATGCTGATCTAGAAATAAGTAGAAAGAGAGACCAAAAAACCTTATGAGCAAGCCTTATCATATTGCAGGCCTGCTGCCAAACCTCTGAGCTCTGCAAATATGAGAGGTTTGAGGCATTAGTGTAGAAAACACAAATGTTCCCTACCCTCCATATTATTTGCAGGAAGTGTTGCATCTATGTAATCAAAACCTGTGTTTAAATATGCCATTTTCCACTAACATGATAACTTTATTAAGCTACGCTGTGAGCTAAACAAACTGGGTTAATACCCTAGAATTTCTTCCTTCAGGACTTTCAGGTCAAATTCTGTCACACTAATTGCTGCGAATCATAAGTGACATTACAGCTGCATCTGTACAAACAACGTGATTTGCTCCAAACCCCAAATAGGTGCTTCAGAATGCCCATGAATGAAGGCCCTTAATTCACACAAAACTTAATTTCAGTGCTCAGAAACTCATGTCCTCTGGGCTATCATACCTTGCAGCTGTGAAAATACCCAGGTCACAAATCCTGAGCTGGGGAGCCTTTAGGCCATGCTCTTCCATACAAAAAAAAAAAAAAATCAATCCTACAAGTAATACAGTGACCTTCTGGTTCCTCAAAACAGTCATAGTCATTTTCATCTTGTCCAGTCTGTACCTGAGGCAGAGTGGTGGCACTTTCAGAGAGTATAATTTCACACCTAGTGAAGAGCTGTTTTCAACAGTGCTTCAGAATAATCTCCTTTTTTGAAGGAGTGTTATTTTCAAGTAATTCTTACATTTATGGCCTCTTCTACTTTTGAAAGCATTTGGAAAGACCAGTAAAAAGACTTACCAGCCATTTAGATAGAAAGAACAGAAGAATGTGATTGCTAGCTAGAAAATCCCCTGCATCTGCACTTGTTTGATGAAATCCAAGACACCAGGCTTGGATGCAAACCTGTAGTAACTGATTTCATACTAAGAGCTTTAGCTTAGCTCTTTGAAAGTGCATAAGATTGTACCTTTAAAATGAATGGGACACTTCAGCATGAAATACTCCTCATTTGAGGATGGAAACTACAATGCAGTATTTTGCTTTGGTATTGTGCCCTCTAAGAAAACTCATGCAATTGTACCATTTCTGCACCAGACAGGGTTCATTTCTTTGGTGTCCACAGAGACCAAGGAACACTACCAAACAAACCCCCTGCACAGATCACAGACATGGCCTAAATTTCATTAGCAATTCCAAAATTAGTCTTGGAATGCCAGCTAATACCCCAGTAATATTTGCTGCCTATCAAAGTACTGTATAATATTAACTTTGATTATATATTTTAAATCAAATATTTATTTTACCTGTCAGGTCTCCAAAGTCAGCCTATACACTGATTCTAACAAAGTCCAGTGTATTTCTATCCCTGAATTACACCCCCAGTTATGTCCAGGAGACTTGATATTTGAAAGTGCTGTAGAGAAAAAAATTGTTGCTACATCTCTTAATAGCCACACGTGGAAAAAAAAATCAGCCATGCTTTTTTTTAAGCTTATTTTCAAAAGGATATAAAAGAAAACCTTTAAAAACACATCATGGGAAAAAAACCACCACATGTTTCTAACAACAAGTCTTACATGACAAGCATAACAAATGACAGATAAAATGCCATCTATAAAATCACTTCTTAAGAATACAAAACATTGCTGTTCCTACTGCTTTTTACTGCTATGATTCACACTCTTGGAAGTGCTATGGAACAATTGGACACTTCATATTGGTAATCCTAAAGATTTTATATGGAAGCTCTAGTTAATGTTTTCAAGTAGCAAACCTGCATGTAGACAGCCTCCCTTCTGGTTTACCTGCAATATTCTGACAGAGTTCACAGAATATATCAGTTATCAGCTGCTATATTAATTATTTTTGATTGCTCAATGAAATAACTTTCAGGCTGCACTGTACTTGCCATGATATATAATGACCATCCAGGCTGTTTTCTCTTACCTTTAATTTCCAAAAGTACAGATGCTCAAAGTCAGAACTGAGAAAAATTGTGTTCAACTCCCACAGCACTTGAGGCAACTCAGATAGTGAAATAAGCAAAAATATTACAATTACTAATTCTCTGAACCACAGAATAACAAATAGACAGACACTTGGAATTGGTTGCTTAGACCCATCCTTCAACCAGCTTTGAGAGGTTTCCTTTATAGTGCTGTTTGTGTTTGCAGGTGGGGTTGGCAAAGTGTGATCTAATTAAAATTATATGTGTTATTTAAATTGTATTGCAAACATCTGCAGTTTTCATCACACAGACTTCATTAGTACAGCAACAGCCTTGGAAATACAGCAGAAGCTAAAAGCTCTTCTAAATTTTTTGTGACCTTTGAATCTTTTCCCTTCTTGCAGTCAAATATCTCAGCCTCAAAACTGTACCCTTAACATAGTCCTAGAGATGCCATTGGCTACTGAGAAACACTGTTCATTCTGCAGTGAGAAAACAATGAAATATTATAGAAAAAATATTTTATACAAATTAAAAGCTATTTGTTTCAATTTTCAGCTAAGAAAAAAAGATGATGTGTTTAGATACTGCTGTGTTAACACTCCAAGTTAAAGGACAATTTTATGTACCTTGAGATACGCTGAAAATTAGATGGAATGTGACTTCAAATTCATGTTAAATGCTGTATTTGGCAGTTCCTAATTAACTGCTAACCAAGACTCATCTACAAAATAAAGCATAGATATTTTAAACAGTTTATTAATATGGTAAAAGATTAATTCAGAGTTCAATAAAAATATTTGAAATACACAAATAATGCAGGTATGAAGTCTAACCTCATCCAGACAGACAATGAAAAATTACATATAAAATACAAGATAAATGTAACAAATTTACATATAGTCAGATACTGATAGCAACATTTTCTCTCACTGGTGAAACAATGAACAATAATTATTACTTATACACTGTTAATTTGATTGCTACCCTAAGGTGACAAAAAAGAATCAGCTTGGCTCATCTTTTAAAAAACGCTGGAGAATTTAGCAATAGGAATGAGAAGCCATGCTGCCAAGCCATGGGACATGTTAGATGTAGATCTGTGACCCTTTTTAAAAATGCCAAGGCCAAAAGTGGCAATGTTTAGAGTAATTTTTGCAGTTTGGTACCTGTGAAGCATCAGCTTCTGGAAAGAATGTAATACATCATACATCACTGCAGCGGTGTTTGCTTGTGCTGAACAAAATAAATTCCTCTAATTATTTATGTGTGCCAGTGTATTGCTGATTCACAGCTTCTCTAATTTCAGCTGTGTTTGGCATTTTGCCCTGGATTTGCTTCAGACCCCTGTCATTTGTCTTTGCAAGGGAGTAATCGTTTCCTTGGCAAAGGATGTGACACTTATTGTGAGATACTAAGTAGCCAAGCAGTTGTTTCCTTAAACACAGTGGGAAAAGACATTTTGAATAAGGAAGCTTTTAAACTAAATAGAGTAAGTGTCAGGGGTTTAAGATGTATATTCCATTTCACTGAGGGCTGATATTGCACCATTTATTTTCCATGGGTATGAAGTAGTCCAAGGAGTTGTTTATATTCCCACACTACTGTAATGAATGCTTGTAGGGATTTAATCTAGGAGATGACAGCAAGGCTGACAAGGACACTAAACAAAAGGAGAGGGACGAAAGAGCCTGGAAATAAAATGGAAGTTTTAACATAAAGGCCAGTGGGACATCTTAACTAAGTCTGCCATAGGGGATAACCTGGTGCTCTGAATTCCTGAGAATATTCTCTTCCTGCACCTGAGAAGTCTTGCAGCATGGAAATTGTGTTTATGCATGTCACAGACAAACCTGAGAGCTGCTGTAAACAGTGAAGGCAACAAACCAAACTGTAATGGGATGTGATGGAATTATTAGGGGTAACAATTTAAAATGTAATCTCAGGCCTGTCTGTTACTTGTACTAATCTTATTCTCTGTTGTTAAACACATTTTTGATGGGGTTCAGGCCTAGATCTGTGCATAAGTCAGATGGCTGCCAGTGAATAAATCACAATTGTCAGCTCAAGATCCAGCAAATAAGGCTATCACTCGTGAGAGCCACAGAAAATGGAAGAATTGCAGAGAAATCTCTGGGAGGGATGATTGGGGAAAGATGATCTTGAAGTATTATTTTGTGTTGACTTTCTGAACCGAGTTCAGGAAATTGCTTTATCACTGAACATCCCAATGCCTAGTGAGAGAGACATACAGTATGTTCACTCATAGCACAAGGCGGGGTAAACAACTTGCAATATAGTTACTCTCAAATAAGCACATTTTGGGATTCTGCTGATATTGTAGAAAAAAAAAAACAGTTTCTTTTTAATGCTTGGCATGAGACTGGAGTTTAGAGGCAGGAATAAACATATGAACACAGAAATGATGGGTTAAACCTCTGATTTTGAAAGCTACAAAGATTGTGTAACTCTGGACAAACCATTGCAAGTAGAACTGCAAGTCAGTCAGTTTAAAACAAAAATAGCCAGCAGATTGTGTTGTCTGTACTCACACAAGGCTGCTTATTTCCAATGGTTACCAAAGGAGACTCCAGTGTGATGCAAGGAGGAGATTGTTTACTGAAGGATCTTGGCCTTTTCTGTGGCCTTCACCTGTGAATGCCAAGAGAAAAGGGTAATTAATTCTTCAGCATTCAGTTATAATTTATAATTTACTGGGATAAAAACAACCAGAGTCATAATTTAGTAAGTAATTTTTAAATTCTCAACCTGCTAATAACAACAAAATTAAAATCAACAACACATTTAAATATTTATTTACCCTTTTTCCTCCTTTTTGCCCCTTCCCTGGGGTAGCCAGAGGTACCCTGGGGCCTGTGGGCCCTCCTGAGGCACTCAGGGATGTCTTTTCCAGGGCTCCAGAACCCCCCTCAGCCCCCTGGGACTGCCAGCTCCTGTCCCCAGATGCCACAGCAGGGCTGGTGTCCCCAGGGAGTTTCCCCACCTTGGCAGGGGCTTGGGGCAGGAGTCCCTTCTCTGCCTGGACCATCAGCAGCCATGGCAGGCAGCAGCTCCTCTGTCCAGGTAACCTTGAAATGCCTGGAGACAGAGCAGGAGATCCAGAAGGATGTGGGACCAAGGCCATTTTGTCTCTGGGCTTTGTCCTAGAAAAACCCTCCCTGCCCAGTGCTTGAGACGTTAGCCTCTGCTACATGGTGGTCCTCAAAACACACGTTCCCACCCTCCAAAACCTGGTTTTCCTCTCCTCACCCAGTGCCTGGGGGATTTCAGGATAATTCTATGCCTTTTAGGTCAGGAGAGAGGGTTCACTCTGCTTTCAGGTTTCCCTCCACAATCAGCACACGGAGGGGCAAGGCTGATGCCTTGGAGTGACTACCTAAAACAGAGGGTAGGCAAAATTAACAGCATAAAAGTGGATGTTTATTGAAGGCCTTCAATGGGTACGCCTTGGGCAGTCAAAAGCCTCTGAGGGGCTACACCCAGGGCACACTCGTACGTTTTTCAGACAGATATAAATTTGATCCATTTACATATCATTTACATAATCCTCCAATTACAGTTTCAGGTAATAAAGTAATTTACTCCAAGTTTGCACCCCCCCCCAAAATTCACCATTGTTTGCATCTCTCAGGGCCTGAGACAGTGAGGTGTCCTTGAGTTTCAGGCCCAGAGAGGAATTGTTTTGTCTGAATAAAATGGGAGAACAGTAGCTGACAGGCCATGGAGTTTTAAAGTTATACACTAAAGCAGCACAGGATCTGAAAAATAGAAAAGCTAAATCCTAAGGCATCCCTGAGATCCCTGTGCCAGCCCTGAGCCAGCACTACATGAACCCCAGGACACAGCAGGACTTTTCTGGCTTTGTTTGCAGCTCCTGGATGGAGAAACACAACCCTGATTGTTCCACCCTGAGTAATCTGTGCTCACAGACAAAGTGTCAAGATGAGAAAAATCACACTTTAAATCATGTTGCAGCCACAGTGAGGAGGGTGAAACTACAGCTTAGCATTTGCTTCACCACTGATTACTCACTGTAAATATATTCAAGCAATTGTGCTCCAGTGTAGAGGGTAAATGACTTTTCCTCAGGGGAGCCATATTAGCCGTGGAACAACTTTATAATGTGAGATAAACTTCTGACACACCAGTCATAGATGGGGTTTTGACATTTAAGCACTTCCCCGGCTTCTGGGTGTCATGTTAAAGATAATACATTTCCTCTCATAATACAGGTGAAATAGACCTGTAAGACAGAAATATGTTGCACACTGTATAAACAGGGAGGATAAAGCTTTTCCTGTTTTACTGCCTTGCAAAAAGGGAGAGGTGCCCAGACTGCTATGGCACAGGTTAGGAGAAAGCATGCAGACATTTTGTCTTTTCTTCTGTAACTAGTTCATGCCTACTGGTACATGACATCCAACCAGTCTGATCTTTTAAAATACTTCATGTGGTTATACTGGTTCCTTTTCCACACAGTCCAATACGATGACAAAATTAATACTTGTCAAAAGTATTAATAAGTATTAAAAATTAATACTTGTTAATACTTACTAATTGTTTATTTGGGTACAGATCACTCTGCCTCTAGTAAATGCATACAACACTATTTAACAAATGTTACAAGAATTTTGGGGACTTTTGTGCTTCCCATTCAGCATTATGTTGTGAAAGTATACACCTGGCAGAGTATTCAAATTCCTGCTTTGTGCATTGGGAGACATTTCGTTCTTCCCTATGTTAAGCTGTCATTAGGGCCTGATCACCAAAATGAGCAATTTTTTTAAGGCTGTAAAAGAATACTGTGCACCACCAACATTTTTTTTTTCCTGTATTCTTTCAGGGGAGCAAGTAGTCAATGTGAACAAATCTTCCCTACTGACCTTACAAGAGTTTCCTCACATATCATTTCAATGCTTGGATTCTCTTTTAAGAAACTGAATTATGGAAAACAGATTCTCCACATAATAGTCTTCAAGAAGGTGGACACAAAGAGTAATAAGTTAATAAAGGCCATAATTAAGTCTGTAGGGGTAGTGTTGCTAAAGAGAATGACAAGCTTCATACAATTTTCTGGGGGATTCACATTTGGCTGTTAGAGAGAGCCATACTAAGATGCTGCTTTGGTTCTTTTGAAGTTCAGAACAGTGAAAGTCTAGATGAAAGTCTTCAAATTGATGTTAGTTTATAATTTGATTATTTAACATTCAGGCCTCCATGCTGGTTACCTGTGGGCATAGATTGAATGCAAATACATCAGTGTTACAGAACCCAGCTCCAGTGAACTAAAAATGTACTAGTTGGGATCAACTAGCATTGAAACCATCATAAGAATTAACAGGAGTGAAAAAATAAAGCCTTGCTGTAACTAGTTCCTAATTATATTTAAGTTTTCTTAGCTGTATGTGACCAAAAATCCAGAATACATATGAGAAATGGCAAGTTTCCTACATCTTAAGGACCAGGAATTCCCCATGGCTCTGTAAAAAAGTTCAACATTTCTATTTCTATATTGTTGGCAAATAATCCATTAAGTCATTGTAGAGTATCTAAAAAGTTTCTGCAAATGTACCAATAGATTGGATATTTCAACATCCATACACTGCTAGTAATTTATTGCCCTGCACTCTGCAGTAAGAAACTTCCCGCCACAGTGTGTTAGCACCTGGACAAATTACAGTCATTATTCCTCCATCTTCACACCATAGCATCACCCCAGTGATAAGATCTGCTTTTGGTTCAATAAGTTGTTGGAAACCATGCATTTTCTGCTCCCTGGAGAAAGGCATTCATTTCCACTTGGAATCAAACAAAAAAATCTATCACAGTGTCACAGACTATGCTGAGTTGGAAGGGACCCATCAGGATCAGTGAGTCCAACTCCTGGCCCTGCACAGAATACCCCAAGAATCACACCCTGTGCCTACAGCACTGTGCAAACACTTCTTGAACTCTGCCAGGCTTGATGCTGTACCATCCACCTTGATTTATTTTAATTTGTTTAAATTTCCCAAGAGATTTATTGTGATCTACTCACAGAGACCTCCTTTTCCCACATGTGGCAAAATAGTATTCTTGCCAAGAGGATAATTATATTTCAGTTCTTTAGATCATGGTTCTTGCTTATCTTTTTGCTCAGCTAAATTTTGATGAAGTGGTCCCTGATTTGGAGGGTCACTGCTGATGGTGGATTTGCCACATTCTTGATACTGCAGCAACTGGGTTCCTTGTGACACATCTTGGGTGCTGGTGACACTTGAAAAAACTATTCTGATTGTAGAAAGACAAAAAGAAACCCAGGCAAAAGTTTCTCTGCAGTAAAACCATCTATGAAATAGAAAAATTTGGCCTTTTTTAGTACTGTGATAACCATAAAATATAAATATCTGAAAATATAAATGTCTGTCATGTCTGTCTTAACTGACATAAGTTACATGGAATTGTAACATCATCCACTCTTTCACCATTGCTGCAGCAGAAGGAGAATCAAAGGCTGGGGAAAGGGGTGTGGGTTTAATATCTGCAGGCATGTGTGGAACCTTATCTGGTTTCACAGCTCCCAGCCAGGGGCTCAGTTTGAGAACATTTTGTGTGATTTACTCAGTGATGGCAGGTGTTATATGGCATTGGCTTTTGCTTTAACCTTTCTGTTGATTCACCAGATCTGGCTGTCTTGGCTGTGATGAAAAGTTAGAACACTTTGCCTGGCAAAAAAAGAAATAAACTGGCAGCATGGAGCAGCAAAAAAAATGTCAGTTTGTGAAAGTAACAAAATGGCAAAGGTTTTAAGTTCCATCTCCCACTCAAGTTGAGCAGAAAAATATATTTTCTAATGAAGCTGTTAAAACAGAGTATTGGTCTAACCAAATGCTGAAATGAACTAGTTTTGTGACCTGGATAAAGTAAAAATAAAATAAAATAAAAATAAATAAATTATTAATTATCCCAACTGAAACAGCAAAGAATCAGTGGTGCTTCACTACATTTTGTCTGGGTCCAAACTCTGCTCATAGGTTGGGGATGAGCAATCCTTCAGAAATTTTCAGGGAAAACATATCAGCTTTTTGAGATTCTGAGTTAATATCTAGGCAAAGAATCCTGAAGTCCTTGGAGAAATTCCTACACACAGCTTTCCTGGCTTCCAGATTTGCCCCAGTTTCACTTCAGTCGAGTGTTTATGCTCTACAATGGAGACAAAACTGAATGTACACCAGACAATTTTAATAAAATCACTTTCAACATAATTTCTTTTAAAAAAATATGGAAGATGAGCTGTGGAACAAAGAGTTATTTAAAATGAGTTTTAAATGAGGAATAAAATGTAATTACTTAGCACCAGTTAAAACTCTTAAACAATATTTATATCTCTGCTATTCACGATTCTGCTAGATTGCAAAAGCAAAGAGCATAATTTCTTTTGTAACCAAAGAAATCCTTGCTCACAGAAAAAAAACAACTTTCATTATGAAACAGATTTTATATTAAACTACACTGTTTCAGAGGTTTTTTTCCACTCAATGCTTTTGCCAACATTTGCCCTTCCTGTAAGCCCCAGATGAAGAGCCACAGCTCTTTAGAAGCATTTTTTGTAATAAATGTTACTTGTTTTGTTTTTCTTTACTCCATTTAATGCTGATTCTATTTTTCTCCTATTTCTGTTGGTCTAATGCCTGTTTATACCTTTCTGGGAACACCAGAAATCCAACTATAACTTAAATTCATGAGGATACATCTACATCTGTAGGAAGCAGACAGAAGGAAGCTGCTTCTTTAAAAGTGATTTGGCAGTTTGGAAGCTGAAAATATCCACCCAGATGGAACTAAGATTCTGTAAAGGTTTTTTGTTATGACTTTTCAGGTAAATCCTTTCAGAGGGATATATTATTCTCAGGAGTGACAGAACTCAAAGTTGTAGAAGACAAAAAGGCAATAAACTATTGCTATAAACTCAAAAGGGGTAAATGGTTTTAAAATTCTGTTTAAATAAAACTTATTCTATCAATTTGATGGTTGAAGGCATGTGTATCTTGCTTCATGCACTGTCTGAAAGAAATTAAAAAGTTCTTGAACTATATTTCAATAACTAGACACAATTCTTTTGAGATTTAATCCAAGCACGTGTCCATCTCCATCTTACCCAGGATGAGCATTGATTATTCATTAAGGTTTATTTGCATGAAATTTAGGAAGAGGAACAAATCTGAAGTTGACTAAATATGCAAAAAAACCATTGTAAAGTAAAATATGACTACTTCAGAACAAGAATGTGGCTTGAATCTGAACCTGTAATGAATTCTGAGAGACTTTTTAGCTCCCTGACACAGGTGCAGATAGAGATGTTTTGTATTTTGTTTGGGGCAAACTTTGATTCCTTAAGAAGAAAAGTTCTACTTTTCTTAGGGCAGAGGGATGAAGTGAATATTGCAGTGCAAATCTTCCATAACTACATACTCACCTTGGAAGACACCCTAGAGAAATGAAACTAAATGTCTTCTAGGGAATTCTCCTTTAGTTATGTAAACAGATAAAGGTGTTACCAAACAATGCTTTGTTCTGGTTTTTATCCACTTCTTTTAAAATTTCTTTCCCATATTTGGCTGAAGTCTTCCTCAAATTATGGAAACTTTATTTTCTTTAATTTCCTTTTGCACATTTAAAGTTATAAACTACCTTTCCAACTTTCACGTAAGTTTCATATCCTCCTATCCTATCCTTAAGGCGAACAGATTTATTGAAGTGCATTTACACAGTCCTGTAGAAACTCTTGACATTTTAAAGGACTTTTGACAGGATGGGTGATGTCATTTATGGGGTGGATAGTCTAGATATGATGTATAAACAGAAGGCTGAAGAGTTAGGGTTAGTTCCTTGAAGACATTGAACATTTTCAGTCCCAGAAAGAAATTCAGTAACCAATAGCTTTCAGTATGCAATTTATAATGTCTAACATTAGAGGAGATTGGAGACTGTTGAAAATGTCACCAATTGCCTACATAAAGGCTAAATCCTCCAGGAATGAAATCAGAAAACAAATAAGTTTATAACTGTGCATTGTCTTCATGGATTCTGATCATATTTTCCTATAACATCAGTGATACATGAGTGGTCTTAAAAATTAGGTAGCTCCGGGAATTTGAAGACAATATAGAGGAATATTAAAATATATCCCCTCAGCTGAGTTTTGAAAGATAGATAATAGAAGAATGATCCAGACAAGGCATAAATGTTTTTATGACATTTGCTCTTTCAGTCTGATCTAAAGGTTCACTATATGGGACTGACATTTTTTTGTGGGGATAGCACATTCTGAACTCACAAATGAGGTGCTCCCTAAACTACCCTGTGTCTACAGAGCATTATGTGGGGCAGGTGTCAGTCTTGAACAAAGCTCAAAATGTGCAGAGCTCATTCTGAGACAAGGCTTCAATTCTTACAGTGAAAGATGTAAGAAAGTGCAATCCATATTTTATACAGAAGGGAAAATATGCCATAGTTAGAGAATTCTTGAAGGACACATAAAAAATTTTATATTGAAACCAGGTGCAAAAGTCAATTCTCCTTCCAGGCCAGTTTTAAGAAATCATTTCTTCTTCTCTGGTCTTTTCATTGAAACAGCATCTCTTGTTTGACATATCAAATTATCTTATTTTCCAAAGGCAGGGGAAAAAAATGAGAGACTCTCTTCCCTTTGATTTGATATTACGGTACTAAGATGAAGATTTCACAGAACCCTTGTGAATCAGCAGCATCAGGGCCCGACCAAAGCTTTTCCCTTTTGTGGGGCAGTGCTTTGTAATGTAACATCAGGTGGTGGTAGGGAGGGGTGGAAATACAGAAGAAATTCATTGAACAGCACAGATGCCATTATCATCATAAATACCCAGAAAAAAGATATCAGTTTCAGTGAGGTGAGAGAAGGAAAGAGACAGTATGGAAAGGAAACAAGCAGCACTTGTTTTATAATGATTGGAGGAGTTAAAATGGGCCTTATGATGTCAGAGAAGGGATTTATCCTTTCCCCTAAAAACAGGAGCTGAAAATCTCTAAAAATCATGAAAAGGGTTCAGGATAACTTGAGCTTTTTCATCTGGGAAGTTAAGGATGTACCAAAATGTGTGCGTGGATATCTACAACATGAAATAATGTCAACTATGCACATTACTATATCCTTCATCCTGCTGTTTTAAGAGGTTTCCTTGAAATTACATAGCTTCCCATGGTTTGCCTTTGAAAAGTCCAAATGCAAATAATCTGAACTCAAACCCCTCAATCCTCACTAGGGTTTAGTTTAAGGCTGATTGTCTCTTTCTCTCTCCAGACCAAAATTATGGATGAAAAAGTGGTAGATACAGAGCATCAGACAAAGTACAATTTTCCTATCTCCTCTGTTAGGCAAAACCCTCCTTTTGGTGTGTCAGAAAAGTGAGTTCATCTGATGGAATGCTGGAATTAAATTCTAGTCTTTTGAACTGACATAAAAGCATTGCACAAAATATGCTCCTCATAAATGAAGTAGTCAGGATCAGTTTATTTGTGTCTTCATTTTGGGGGGATGCATCAATATCTGGAGAATAAAGCACAGTGAATTGACTCAACTTGCATGAGAATATCTTTACTCAGACCTTTGCAGTATCATCTGCTATTTGCTCTTGTTATTATTCTCAACAAGAGATGGTGAAACCTGATAGGGACAATCGAAAAAATATTATTGTACAGATGATAATGCAAAGATTTTTCAACTTTGTTCTTTTCCAACTCACCAATTTCTTTTTTATTGGATGTCTGATCATGACAGGGTCATGATCTTAAGCAGGCAAAGCCAAGTTACAGTGGGATAAAGGAGATGTAGTGCAGTGGCTGCTAAAAGCTTGAAATTTTGGTAGCAGCATGGTGAAAGTGGAGTCCAACAGACTGCTCTTATGAAACCATGAAAGCCAGTGAAAAGCAGAACAGGTACTTCTAAACAGTGTCATTATTTTCTTATAGATTTCACAATCTTTCTCAATATGTTTTTGAACATATTTTACCTGTTTTATATGGGGTTTTTCCTATTTTCATAGATACTATTACAAAATGACTGTTAGACAGTCTGTGTTTAATGGTGAATATACTATACTAACAATATTTCAATTCTTTTAAGTAATTGTTATCTTTAATTTCCTTATTCTTTTTGAGACATTTTTTGAATGGTGGTTTTTGAACACCCACGATGTAGCTGCATTCCATCTTCAAGAGACAGATAAACTGCTGCTGCAAAAATTTTCAGAATAATTTCACAAACTAGAAGCAGATTTTCTCCCAGTTTTGCTGTCTAACTCAAGTCCTGGGTTTATATATTTTTGTTTGCACAAAAGGCTAGTAGAAAACACAAGCCCATCCTTGGAAAGCAAATATGCATTTAGACTTGGGATTGAAAATTACCACAGGAAACAGCAACCCAGAACTTCTGGGGTGACTGAGAGCTGGGTTTGGCTCCCATCTTCCCATTGTCTGTGCAAACACAGCCATGTAGAGCATCCAGGTGTCTCTGGTGCATTCATCCTGCCCATCACCAAAACCCCCAGATTAAAAATCTATAGCTCATTAGGCAAGAAGGGAGGAGTATCTTGCCTTAGAAATATTACTGTCTGTCAGGGTTGCCTTGTTGCAGAGCAGAGACTTATCTGTAAAACCTGCACACAATTACTTCTTAATGGTTTTATCCTGGTTCATTAGGAGAGCATCTACCACTGAGACTTAAGAGTAATCAGGTAGCTGTACCAGTGACACAGCTACCATGCATCTTGGGGTGGCACAACAGCATTAACTGGACTGAAATTAGAAATTGTAAATGAGATCAAAGCCAGATAATACAAAGCTTGCAAAATGTGTCTGTGACATTCTGTTGCCATTTGCTTTACATATTTTATTGAAACAAATTCTTGGACACTGTTTAAAACAGTACACTTCTAAAATTTTGGACTTGAAATTTGCTTTACAAAGGATAGGAATGAGATATAGATTTGCTGAAAGTATCTAGAGTCCCTTCCTGCTTTTCCTTTGCCCTGTTCTGAACAAGTCATGCCTTTCCAGTTACCCATGAGAATTTGGTTTCTTACAGTTGATCTATGAAGCAAGCAGGATTTTGGAATTTCCAGTGAAATAAACTGCATACCTATAACTTATAGCTAGGGATTTAAAGTAATTCTTAGAAATGTGTCCTTAGAGAAAGTTAATTTAATATGTGAGCTCTGTTTTCCAGTTCATATCATCTCAAGCTCGTGTGTGAATATATGAAAAGCTCACCAAAACACACACAAAAAAAACACACAAACACTGAGAGCAACTTTACAAATAGTGAGAAATTGGTTGAAGGTCATTACCCTATGTCTTAAAAAATCAAGGAGCAAATCCTTGGAATGAAATTAAAGGTTTTAGGCAAGGCCTTCTTTTTTCATGATGCCACATTTTGAATCTTTAATTTTTTGACTCGATCCCTGGGAGAAGCAGAAGCATCTTTTAAAAGACTTTTAGGAAGAAAAAGCCATAAATACATTAGGTTCTGATAAACACAGAAGAAAAAGAAAGCAATAATTAGAAGATATGAAGTAAACAACTCATCATACCACTTCCTTTTTATTTATAAAGAAAACCGCCATAAGTTTGTCCTTGAGTGACTCAAACTGTAAATCAAAATGCTATGAGCAAACCCATGTAATTACACTTTTTACTTTTACTAGACACACAATTAATCTGCTTGGTCATGTAGAATATACTAACTACACACTGAAAGATGGTGAATTTTGAGACTGCTTCATACACTAGAAAGTAAATAGTTGTAATAAATGTTATTCCCTATACATTATTTATTATACAAAAGTATCTGCAATGCCATCAAAGTTTCTGCAGATTTAAAACTATTAATTCCTAAACCCCACATTTTATATGAGCCAAAATGATCGTTTTTTCTGCTGTAATGAGATGATCAGATTAATGGATGGGGGGGAAAGCAGTTTTCCTTACAAACAATTCATGTCTGCTGCTAACATGGGGAGGAATAAACTTAATGATGCCCTGAAAGCAGTTGAGACTGGTGAACAGAAGTTCTACTTAAAAATGTCAGAGCACAGCTGTGCAGATTTTCCCTCCTCCATTTCACATTGCCTTCTAACAAGTGCAACAATGAAATCCCTCTGTATAAAGTTCATGTCATGCATGTAAGTTCTTACTTGCCAAGGATTTTATGTGTTTTGTAATGCACAGAGCTGGAGGGACTATAGTGAAAGTTTCTCACCTCATCCATCCACCTTCTAAAGACATCTCAAATAACTTTGTGCCATTTGATATTGTCAGGATCATTCCTGAGCTATGTGGTGACCTGATGGGGCAGGGGACAGGGTGCCTTCATTGCAAGGCACCAGTGGCTTCAGCTGCCTCAGCTGGAGGAAAACAAATTATCTTTGTTTTATTGGTGGCTTATATAAATTCCTATGTGGTATTTTAAAGACTATATTATATTATATTATATTGAGTCTTACAAAAGGCTGGATTCTTAGACTGGTATTAGTAATGCATTCAAGAAGAGTTTACAGTTTCTCTCCTGAGTCTTTATACAATTTAAAATCTTAGAGTGGAATACAAAATAAAGCCATGATAGACCTTTCCTGTAATTTGGTCTCCCATTATTCATATTTTTATATAGGACAATGAGATTTTACTCAGCAAGCATTATTACATTCTGACTTGGAAATACTTAAAATTATGTATATTTGAAAATGGCATTTAAAATTTCTTTTTGGTTGGGAAGCTACACTTCTGACAGTAGAGACTACCCAGGGTAGTAGCAGGCAATATATTCCAAATGGAGAGGCAGCTGTAAATGTTTTATCTCTCTTCCCACTTTGAGTGCTTTTCTCCTTGGCACTGTAAAGCTGTGCTGACTTGACGGGGCTACTGAGAGTCAGAATCTCTGACTGCAGATATATTACTGCACTCACAGCTTGAACACCTCTCCAGGGTAGAATTTCAGTTGTACAGAAAGGTTTCAGCTCTTTTTCCTATCTTATCTGTTAAAGAAGATGTGTCAGGAAAGATAATATACTTAGATAAAAGAAACTAAGACATTCTTGTGGCCTTTATTTTCCTGTCCTTACAGACACAGCTTTTCCTACAGTGCAACTCAATCTACTTCTGGATTCTTTCTTACATAAGTTCATGCTGTATTTTTCTTTCTTATATCTGTTTGATGGACTTTCTTGGGGACCTCACAGTGATTTTCAGGATCTATGCAAATGAAATTGCTCCCTTAAAATAATTTTTCTGCATTGACTCAGAAATGAACTTTGTAATATCTACCCTGTCTAAAAGCACCAAGGAGTAAGATCAATTAAAATCTCTGGAGGTTAGAAATAGATACAATTTTTTTACTTTTTTTTTTTTCACAAAAACAACACACAAAAAATCACTGTGTTAAAAATCACAGTGGTAGATTACTAAAAAAAAAAAAAAAAAAAAAAGGGATTAAATTTCTTTTGGAAAACCTGAGAGGTTCTGTATCGTTGGAAGAGGAAATGCGTGTCCACAGAAAAATAAAGGAAAAACCACAAACAGAAGAAAAAGAGAAGGTTCCATACATCTCTTTATTAAAAAAAAAAATAGAAGTTGACCTGTTTTCAAATTCCAGAGGTTTAAAGGACCTGCCCTCCTTATTCAAAATGACATTGGCACATTTAAGAACTTAATAACACAACTGACAAAAAGGTGCAGGTTGCATACTTTAAGTTAGTGAGGAATTGAATTAATGTAGGCTGATGTTTATTATGACTGCCAACTTAAGAAAATCCTCTTGTAATCCTCTTGTAGGCATCTCAAAATTTTATTTGTTCCTTTAATGCTGTTCCACGTTGGTGAAAGGCTTCCACTCCAAACATACCTCATTGATTGGCATGTTCAAGGCCACATATGATTACAAGGAAATAATATCTCCCTGTTAGGAGTCAAATTCTTCCTCACACGGAAAAAGACACAGAAAAACCTTGCCCTCTAGTGGCTGGAAAACTGGGAAACAGCCATAAATCCAATTTTTACTAATTGGTACCCATCCAGGTCAGATTTGCTTGTATCTTGAATTGTTTAGTTGGTTTGAATAACTGAAGTACTCCTTGCTTTCAGATCTGAAAGAAATACAAGCACGAGGTCACTTGGTACTGGAACTCATTTTTCCCTGGAAGTAAAAGTGTGGATAGAGTACTAGAAATTACATGATAATTAGGTTCTGGAACAAGCTGAAGCTGGTTGCACATGTAACCATCAGAATAATAGGAAAATCTTGCTGTAATGTGCAGCAGTTTTACTTTTCCAATCTTTTCTTCTGGAAAAGAAGAAGGCAGACATAATTTCATAGCATAATCCACCTTGCAATTAGTAAGGAATATCTGACTGTCTGATGTAAATCTATTGTCTTCCATTTAAAACTAAATTGCATAATAAATAAAATAAACAAACATTAATAGAGAGCCATTTAAAGAATGCTAGTCCAGCATATACAGAAGTAACTCATTCACTGGGTATGCAATCTGTGTATACCTGGGCAGGAATTTGAAAATGCTCATTTCTGCTCTTTGCACTACTGCAATCCACTGGATTTGGAGATGGTTACTCTGCATTGGAGTTTAAAAGGATAATTAGGGCATGGCAGACACCTCTCAAACAGAAGAATTAGAACCAAGCATAAGATTGGGAAGGATCATGGCTAATTACATTTTAGAAAGCACAGAACAAAAAATCTTGCCTGTAATGTGTCTACCTATTCAAAAAAATATCCTTTATTATGTTGAATTCACAGCTGTTCAACTGTGTGTCAAGCAGGGGATTTATAGGTTTTCACTTTTTTGTTCACTATGGAATGGATTGTGCCAGAACAGTGTCTCTGGATGTTACTGAGCAGCCCATATGGGTCAGCAGGAATCCAGCTTTGGGCTGTCATGGGAGGCAGTCTGTTAGTTTCTTTTTCCAAAGAATGCATAATTGTTCTTTCATTGGCATTCAAATCTTATTTGCCTTACTCAGAAAATTTGTTTCCATAAAGTTTAGTGGAACTAACCTTAATAAAGCAATACTTTTCCATGTTGGATTGGAAAGCACCCAAGATTTATTTTTCTAGTTTCACAGAGATTGAAACAAGAAAGGAACAGTTATTTTTCCAACATCTCTCTTACTTGAAAAAGCAATCACACATTCTCCTTTTGGAATACAATTTTTTTATTAGCTCATGCAAATTGTACACTGATTTTCAGAAGAGAGCTAACCACTGCTGTCAGTTGCTGCTATGTAAATAAAACAGTCAATTAAATGACAATTGCTTTAGACTGTAATCAAAATCTATGACACGTTATAACCAATCAAATGATAAATATGCAAAGTTTTTTGGTTTTGGAATTTGATTTCATTGTCTCAGTTAGAAACCTCTGAGACTTTTTGCCCACTTTAGTCTTTTCCTTTTTCATTCTATAGTAAAGTTCCTTTAGTGCTGCCTACAAGTTACTGGGGAATCCCATGTAACCAATAATATCAGTGCTTAATAAATTGGATTATTTCCACTGGATAGCCTGAAATTTGACAGAATATTGCAATTTACAATTCCATAGTAAATAAATTATTCAAGGCAGAATATTCAACAGACGTAAATAATTTACAGTCTGAAAATGGTGTAATAGGCAATCTCTAATAGAAAAAAATTAAAACATTGCAGTACATCTTCAATACTTAATCATGGTGTACTTAAGAAATCAAAGCTTGTTATTAAACTATGCCCATAAATGTTATTCTCACAGCAATTTATTTTGTGTTTCAAAAGATAGTAAATTTAATAAAACAAATTACTTCTGTGGATCTTGAGAGAATTCTGGTTTTTGGAAATTAGGAAATATATTACCTATTGCAGAAAGAGTTTGCAAATTTATAAATGATTAAATTCCAGTTAAGTCACAAAAAGAGAAATATAACAAAGTGTGAAATACAGCACTGAGAATATATGGTTGGATATTTTCTTCACCTTTGAACCTTACAGTAGTTTTTCTGAAACTCTGAAGATTTTATATAAGTTTAATTTAATATGGTATTTCTAAGAAGACAATGCATAAATGTAATTGTCCAACAATAGAATATATACTGTGCAAATTTAAAACAAAACTGTTTAAAACAGATGTGTTAGGGGGAAAAAAGTTGTCTATATGCATGGCAAATGATAATATTACTAGCAAATGAATTGAATGGAATTTTAAGAAGAAATAATTTTGACCAATATCAGAACTGTAGCATGTGTGCCTGTGGAAAAGTGCATTGGGTTCCAGTGTGAAAAGATGTAATTAAAGTTGTACATCCTCATTGCAGGAATTAAGCAACCTGTGAACAAAGAAATGAAGCTTAACATGGTCCATTTTTAAGACAAGGAAATGTAGATTTTTTCCCCAAAGGCTTTTTCAAGTCTCCTTAATTGCAACAGAAGTTCAAGGAATTTGCTATTGCTAATAACTCTGTTCCCTCCAGTAACACGGGCTTTAAACATTGCCACACAGGAGATGTTGTGGTTTACATCTGTAAACTTGGGAAATTCTAGAAAAATCTCAGCTGTCTGCAGCTCAAAAGTTATTTTCCAGTGTATCAGTTGTGATAAACACATATTTTTTCCTCTTCGAATTTTATGTGCAACTTGCTAAAGAGATAAAACTCAATGTGGATGATGGGAACAGCTAAAAGAAGAGACAAAATATTCTCCCAAATACCCACCGACTCCTATACTCCTTCTATAGAAACCAGTCCACAACACAAATATACAGGTATGTAAATTCCTTATTTATATCATCTGCAAAAAAAACCCAAGACAACAATAATATAACCAAATAAATAAAATACTTACCCCAAAGCAAACTCAACAAAAATAAAATCAAGAAAAAACTGAACATTCCTCATTATATAATAAAGAAACAATGCAAATTATTCAAGGGACAAGCAACCCTAATTACAGATATAGGAAGCAGTTCTCCCATCCGTAGTGCAAAACACAAACCTTGCCCCCTCTTCCACCCTGCTCCACAAATCTGTGGCATTAAGAATCTAAAACTCTAGCTGAAAAAATTGCATTTTAGGAGTCAACAACAACAAAAAAATTCTGATCATTTCCTATTGCTAGGTCAGACATCCCCCAGTGTGTTACTTGTGTGAATTCCATTCTAAACACTCTCATTATTCCCATAAGCATTGGAGAAAATGTAAATGTGTAAATTGAGACTAAACTCCACTATAATGTCCAGCCTTTAAAAGTTTTATGCTCAAACATTGCACTCATAACTCAGTGCTCAAGCTTCTAAATTTATTTTATGCTCCATACCCAGAATAAAAACTGGCTGTTGGACCTGGTATTAACAACAAATCATCTCTGATCTCACTCTCTGGAGGTCAAAGTTGGAATGCTGTGATGCCCAGGAATTGTGATTATTCTGTTTGCTCAAACAGCAACAGCTGAGCACGGGCCAGGCAAGTGGCCCCTGGTGGCTTGTAAAGAGGGGGTTGATGTCACTGTGTACCCCAGGGAGGGTTCATGATTGCACCAGGCTCTGTCAGACTCTGATTTGATGGAGAATGTCTTTGATAAGGGCTGCTGAAGATGCCTCAAGGCAGAGGGCATTCCTGAGTGTGGCAGTATCTAAAAGGGATAAATATAAAGGAAGAAGTTTTCTGTCAAAATGGCATTTTTCATGCAGATCAATAAATTTCCCATTTAGTCTATGAAACTTGTGCCTTGGGTCCAAAGATTAGAAAACACTGGAAAACACTGATCAACAGAATATTGGAAGAATCTTGTGAATGCCTGAAAGGTGAAGTTAATACAACAAATACAACTCCATATAAACCTTTTGATATGCAATATATTGTTAAAGGAGAGATCCTTTCCCACAAATACCTCTTCCATATTTCATGTTTTTTTATAAGAAGGATTAATCTCCAAATACGCTTAGAAATATATGTTATAGTTAAAAAAGTTATTGCCTCAAAGGATGCTTAAGTGCTTTCCAGCATTCTTATTAATAAGTTCGGCTCAGAGAAGTTCTCAAAAGCCTCAAGCAAAACTACAGCTAACAAAGAATATATTTGGAAAGAGAATGACTTTTTGATGTGAGGAATTAGCAAATTAAATAAAATTTTTCTAGCTGTGGAAGTACCATACCACAAAAGACTTCGGAAAAGAGAATTTTGATTCTGATAGTAAATTATACGAGTCCCCTTAAAATCAAAGAAATGTTTTCTCTGCTGAAACCACCTTCAGAAGCTTGTCCCATCTATACACCACCTTAGGCAAGATTAGAATTAAAATGTAATGCCAAAACCCAAATGGAGACAACAGTAATCTGAAACACAAATTCTGGTGTCAGACATATCAGTGGTAAAATGATGAATAACTTGATGAAACCAGTGTAAAACTAATTATTTTCCTTTTTTTTTTTTTTTTTTTTTCTTTAAGAAGACCAAATGTTCTACAGTTCATCTCCAAGAGATTTCTCTATGAAGGGAGAAGGAAATAGGGAGACAACCAGGGAGAGAGACAAGGTAAGAGAACTTAAATTCTCAGGTCAGGCTGAAGTGGTTTGCCTTAATATGTGCTCCTAAATTCCTAAGAGCAAAAGATTTTCTGATGTTCCAATTACTATTAAATGTTAATGCTTATTTTGTTTCGTTTTGGTGTTTTTTGACATGTGTGAATTTTAACCTCTCCAGAGATTTAAAACAGAATGAATGAGGGAGAAATTGAACTGCCTCTCTTACATTTTTCACTTTTCCCACTTCACACATCTTTAGTAACAGTGCATTTTAAGATAGTGTCACATGATGCAAACAAACAAACAAACAAACAAAAGAAGACTATTCCATTTAATCCAATTAATGCAAAAAATTTACTTATTATAGATTTCCCTCAAAACCTTTGGTTTTATAGATTCCATTAAAACCTTTAGTTATGCAAGTCCTCTCTTCCTAATCTCAGGTGTTTATAACATCACAAAATTATATATGGATTAATGTATCGGAAATGCAAGCTTCAGCAACTCCTTAAAGTTATCCAGTTCTATCTTTTGCTTTTCCTTGTTGTCTAATGGGGCAAATTTTACCTTGGATGTCCAAATAATTTTTTTTTTTGTATGTGTGTGTGTGTGTGTGTGTGTATGGGGTTTTGTTTGTTTGTTTGTTTGGTTTTTTTTTTGTGTGTCATTCTAGGAATTACTTTTTGTGTCAAGTGCAGTTGTACTGAATAGCAAAAAAAAAAGCCATTTAAGTGGCTTGGAAAAGATGTAGTGCAGCATTGCATTTTTCTAATGCTTGTAGAACTTGGCTGAAAGCTTTCTCAGTCTGGATTCTGAATTTACAGTGCACAGCTGCTGCATGTTGCAGCCTCTCAGCATTATATGCATCCTAAATAGCTTTTCCCTGCACAGTGCCCAGTCACTGCTCCCGTCTAGAGAGCTTAGCTCTGCAAAAAATCACATCACTAATACTGCCTTTCACAAAGGTGTCAATGAAGCCTCAAAATAACCAGATAAATATTTGGATCTTCCTTACCTGGTCACTCACAAATTATTGTTTTTATACCCTTCTTTTGTTACTTATAATTAGATCCAAATCCATAATCTGTAATTGAAGTGGAAATATTCCAAGACATTGTTGATTGAAGCAACCTTTCAATAGACACAAGTAACTACCACACCTCATAACTTCAAAAAAAAATCTGATCTCAGAGCGTAGACGCCGTCCATTAATCCTCTTTTAGTAAGTTCAGCTATTTGTGCTAGAACAAGATAATACACAGCAGAATATTTGATAACCATCAGAGGCAGAGTAATAATTCAGTATTTTTGAGCAGCTATTAGAGGCAGAAAAGTCAACTTATCTTTCCAGGCTAAGCCTCTGTTAAGCACTCAGGAAATACATGAATTGTAAATTAAGGGTGAGTGACAACTTTTCATGGACAAAAAGAGAGAAGAAACTACTTGAGTGCCCAGTAGCCAATAAATCACCACAGTCCAGAATTTGCCATGTTTTATTCTTCTTGCATATTAACAGAGGTGGCTGGAAAAAACTCCTTGCAGGAAAGTTTTGCCTATGTTGCTGATTTAATCAAAATGTTCTACGATGGAGTTTCCTTGTCATTGTCTTTGTTTTCATGGGGGTAAGGTGAGTCGTCTTCTTAATTTAATGGTCTGTTGTCAAATTTGCAGTTCTCCTTAAAATACAGAAAAGCCATACACAGGAAAATATTGGATCAGTTCTTAGGTATTTCAAGGGCAAGAAACAATTTAAATAAAATGTTGTAAAAATATGAAAAGGTGATATTACCATAAAATCAAACTGTTGGTCAAACCAGGAATATAATTTCTCAGTACTCTTGATCCATTTTAAGAAGCACATGTTAAAGTTTTCTGCATTCTTCTTAAACTAATACTGTTTTGGAGACCAATTCTAATATTTTATCTACTAAAATTTACTGTCCCACTAATGCATAAAGATTTATCAAGATTTGTTCCGTTTGATTTAGTCTAAAAATATGAACATGTTCTTTAAAGGCACTAGAAAGCAGATTTTTTTTGTGCAATACTTTCAAATTCAAGTTGGAAAGGTTTAAAGGTGTTTCTTTTTCTGCCAATGGTATTTTTCTAGATAAAGTAAACACAGTTTGCATGAACGAGAGAGGAAATAGAACAGATAATGGCACTTTTTACTTTGAATTAGATCCAACCATTTCAGTAGGGTGAAATTATCATTACCTTAAATGATTCAACTCATTTGTGTCTTTAATTTCTGAGCATTGATTTTAAAGTTTTAAATTTTATAAGGTCTAAAATTATAGCAAAAATTCTAATGTCTATAGCCTTTCAGTGATAAAAGGAAACAATCCCACTTCATTGTCTATTAGCTAATATAAATAGTCTGGAATAAAAATGAAGACAGCTATCAATGTATTTTAACCACACTTTGAGTTTTACAGCAGCACTTAAGTAAATGTCTTTTTTTTCTGATAGTTTAACTACATACTTCTCTGACCATTTATTTATTTTTTATAGTAATACAATGTTTTTCTTCTTGGGCTAATGTTGCATATTTACCACCTGAAACAGATGTGTTGAAAAGCTTAAAAGGACAGAAATATCTTTCTAGTGCAGTTCAAGTGCTCATTTTCTAAATGCAGGGTAGAAAACTCCTTGTCCCATTTAGCAGCTCACTTACAGAGCTGCTGCAGCTAAATCACTGCAAAGACCTCCTCTTAAAATCCATTTGAGAATCCTTCAATCCTTTTGCTTCATAGAATATTCGTGGTCTCTCTATATATGAGTTTCTCTGTTTACTTTGCATCCTGTTTTATTACATCACCCTGCTCACACAGAAACAAATGAACTCTTGGAATTGCACAAATTGAATTTTAATCAAGGGGAGTGAGGATAACTTCAAAGGCACTTAAATCAGATTCAGAAATCAAAACAGTCTATTTTTAGCCACGTGGTATAATAGTAAAGCTATGCTCCTGAGGTTTTTTAGGATGTCAGTATTACAAACAAAATAAATTAAGATACTCATAAGAAAAGACAGAGATGGAAAGGCTGAGTCACTTTTTAGATGTGATTAAAAAAAGATAGACATAACTACTTTTTGTTTATATTTCCATTTTTGCTAATAAATTATCTCCAATTCTTCCTGAAGCTCATGTGAGTGACTCTTGGCTGTACATGTCCCTCTAGTGGCATCACATATGTAACAGAGAGCCATAAAAGCTTAGTCCTGTTTCTCATTCCTAATCCCTACAACAGTTAAAATCTACCAATTAAACAACCATAACAGTACTGATCTTTAAACTCATTTCATAGTCCCAGTAACAGTTCAGATTGTGTTCACATTATTCACATCATGCATCTTTAAGACTAATTAGTTTCCCTGAAAAATTAGCTTTGTTGATATTGCTTAGTCTTTGGAGCAAGGTGTGTCAGGTCACCATTAGCTCTGAAATATTAAGAAGGTAAGAACGGGTTAAGTTCTCACCCGTTTTTTGGCTTCTTGCTATAAAATAATTTTAAATGGTTTTGTATTTAGTGTTTCGAAAACTGCTTGTTTAAAGAAGTCAGAAGTAACAGATTTTTTTAAAGCAGTGTCAGTGACAATATTTTATTTCACCTTTCTCATCTCCATGAGAACAACATTTGCCCTTAGGGCAAAACCCATTAACTTCTGCCTACTGTTAACTTTAAATACAGCATTAAGTAAACATTTCAGAATTAACGGCAATCCACCTTGAAAAGATGTTTTAAAAATTCAGGCTTAGATATTAACAGCATCTGTGCCAAGATATTTAAAATTCTTGCTTGAGTTATTATGAGTGACTGATTATCCCATGATCAGCAGTTCAAACAGATTTGCTCTCTTTCAAATACTCTTTTTCTCTTAGAAGCAGCTACATTTCCAAATTGAAATGTCTAGTTTATACTTGTATAATTGCTGTTTATTGCCTTTTAGTTCCAGTGATTATGGATGTCTTTCAAATTCTAGAATTAAATAGACATCACAGATCAAAAGATGAGGTTATTCTTAGTGGGTAAAGCTAAATAATAACTTAAGATTTTAGCTATTTCTTCAGTTGCTAGGTTCCCAGATGCAACACCTACCCTTTATTGTTGTAGTTTTCTCCTGTTACATCAGCAGTTGATGACTACAATAAGCAGTCATTTTTATTTACAGAAATATCTTATTCTTCACAGAAATAATGTTGGCATCCAGATAGACACTTTAAAAGGCTTTTTTAGAGGTCATTATGTTCATTCTTACATGATCTAGAAATTATTAACAAATCTGACAAAGTGTTTAAGGTGATCCAAATTAATAGATTTCTGGAACCAAAGTGGAACAATTTCTGTGTTGAACATATGAGGTTTGAGAGGTGGTTTTAATCAATCTTTTAAAACCCAAAAGCATTTTCCTACTGGAAAACTTTCAGTTTTCACTAAATTCAGTGGACAATATTGTCACAACTGATGCTTTGTTGAGTATTGTAGATTTGAGATAAAATGTACAGAATAAAATGTTGACAAACACTTGTTCCTCAAAGCCTGTGAAAAACATTGTTTACCCCCAGTCCCTCTGAGTCCTGACAGGATATTTTCAAATAGCCCATGGACATTGGTGATTTTTATATAGCTTCTACCGCACCACAGTAAATTATACTGCGGATAAGCCCTGGTGAATAGAAGCAACCATGCATCTAGGAAGGAGGTGTTAAAATCCTGTTCCACATTATTAGAAAACACTGCAAGGATTAGGAAGAGGCAGCTAGATGAAGTTGTGGCGGGGAAGGATCTTGGCAAAGTCAGGCAGAAATTCTTAAGTTCTTAGGAAATAATGAATCACAGCAAAGCTGAAGCCACAGACACCTGTGTAGAGACAATCATTGGAAGCAGGAAAGTTTCAAGGTTTGAAGTAAGCCCTCCAAGGGTTTGGTAGCACAAAATTGTCATACACACATTGGATTTTAATTTATTAGTAGTATTATTATTATTGACTTCTTTGCTAAAAGATAACTAAGCTCTTTCACCTAAAATTTTAACAGAAGATGCATTTTCTTGATTGACTTCCTCTTAGATCTGTGACTTTACAAGAATGTGTTTTAGTAATTCTAGGGGGTTTGTCTTCTATAATGATAACCTATGTGAAAAATTTCATTTGTACCAGATTTAAAAACAGGGTAGTTGGTTCTTTTTGTTATTCCTTCTCCAGTTTAGCTCTTACTGTCACATACACCTGAACAGACTTAGCCAATAATATATTACAATGGAAAGTGGCATCTCCTTTTCATTCAGAGCAATCCTCCTGTTCCAAAGACCCCTTACTGATCTGTCCTTTTAATTTGGTGGAAATTGAAGGAAGCAACCCTGCAATCTGACACTGTACCAGAGACAGTTGATCAGTGTGGGTCAAATTAGAAAACGTGTAGCCATTTCTTTCTCATTTACCAAAGATTTAGTTAAAATCTTAATGGCTTTGGCATTGAAAAACTCTGGAAGATATTTTGTTTCTTACTTCCCAGCAGTAACGTGCCCCGTTTTTCCTTAATGTTGTGTGTGATCAGTCAAGCAAGAAATATATTCCAAAACTTTATTCTCACAGGAAAAAAAAAAAGTACTTAGAGGAAAGGTTATGGCAAGATGGATGGGATGAGAGATACAGTCCAGGAAAGGGATCAGACCTTTTTTAAACTTTCTGACCTTTGGTCACTCCCTGTTTTATCCGTCCCTGACAATTCCAGCCTACGTGATCTGTTCAGCTACCTGTGATTATTGTTGACTTCAGTGACAGTGGCACAGCAAAGGGTCAGGACAGAATCGAGTTTGTCTTCCTGAAACTCACACAGCAAGTGATGGTGGTAATACCTTGCTGTCTCACTTGATTTTAGAGCCCTGAACACTCTAATCCTGTGCACTGAATGAGGCAGAGATTAGGCACTAAACCATATAAACTTATACTAGCAAAATAATAAATTGATAATTCTTATTTACAAGACTAATGCTCAAAACTTTATTTTTAACAATTTAGTCCTTGATGCTTTGACTGAAATTATTTTATTAAAGTAAAAATGGAATTTCCAAGGTTTTATAAAATAGCCTTGCAGGCATATAGCAACATTCTTTAACAATTCCCTTAATTCTTTATCATGACCAGCAATGGCAACCTCATGCTTGTACCTATCTGTTGATCACAATGTCCCAGCCCAGCATCTAATAATGGAAATACCTCATTTATAAAAAGCATAAGAAAGCAAAAAGCTGGGAAATTCACACATGAAAATTATGGAAGTAGCTAAACTTTCAGGATGTTCCTTCAGTAGTACATATCAGTATCCAATCTGTTTTCAACTTCATAATCTCTAAAAATCTAAAAATCTTTAAACACACATAAGAAAGGATTTAATGGTCTGTCTGAAGGAATAAACCCATGTCTCCTTACAGTTACATGCAAAATTCTCTAGGATATCCAAATGCATTCCTCAAATATCCAATAAATGGGCTGACATTGATGGTGGAAGGCAACGTGAAGTCCAAGCAAAATGGTAATTTTTAGAGCTTCTGACACTAATGAATATCGTGTTTAAAAGTGTTAGATATTTTGTAGCTATTTTAAGTAAATAAACTCGACAACATATTGCCATTTTGCAAAGTTTGTATCTCCATTCCAAGATGTCTTTTTCATGTTTTAAGGGCAAAGTAAAGGCTGTCCAAGAGAGCCAAATTTACTGCGGCTAAGGTCACTGGCTACTTCCTATATGTCAGCGTGAGTGTGTGCCAAAGACAGATGTTTTCAGATCTGGGATAGCCTGTTTGATGCTAATACTTTTCCCAAATTAGTTACAATATTTGGTGTAGAATTTAGGACTAAATGGTTGTAGCAGATTAGTTAAGTGTTGTCATGAAGGACCTTTGCATATAACTGAAAATAATTTGATTTATCATTTCCAGGAGTTGTTCAGATTATATCACCTGCGCTGACACAATCTTCCTCCCATGTCTCACACATGATGTAGTTATTACATTTTTTACCAGTTTTGTATGAGAATTGGTTCTTGTGGAGGAGGTCAGATCAGCTCTTGCAGAAATGGATGTATCACATCACACCAGTTGGTAAAATAATGCAAATATGTACAGGAGTCACTGTTCCACCACAACATTAATCTGTGGTAATGACAAACACATCTGCTCAGGTGCCTGAAGCAATTCCTGCATTAAGCTGCACTTGGATAAGGGCAAAATGATCCATCTTTATAAGCCTGGTTGTTTGCCTTTATTGTTATTTGTACTGAGCCAGCATCAACGTTTTCTCATTTTCATCTACAAGGCAGAAATACCAAAAGGGAAAAACAATCAGGTAGATTTGAATCTTTAAGTACCTACAGTAGTAGTTCAAGTAAAAGAGTATATAGCCACAGGGTTTGATTTCAGACGCAATATCTACTAAATGTGAAAATGTTTCCATTTTTCTAAAGTATTATAAATCTCAAGTAGGGTATTTAGATACAGACAGCTCCAATTTGTCCATAGCTAACACCATACAAAAGCAAAACTCCAGTTTTATCAAAACCTACAAGAGGAATTAATATTTCTGAACTCACTTTTGTTTTCACCATTTATACAGGTATGGTATAAGTTTTAAGTTCTTGCCTCTTCATAAAAGGGTCCAAATTTAAGTCTCTTTTAAAGTTGTAAATGTGGGGGGGTTTGTTAAATTTTAGTAATAATATTTCAATGGAAACCTGAAATGTATGTCATTACAACTGGGCTTATAATGTTTTTAATGTCACTGTCAGTCATGGTTGTATTCACTATCACTTCTAATGGCCAAACAAATACCTTACTACAATCATTAATTGGTACTCCATGTTCTCAGAAAAGAACCTAAAGAGGATTTATGTGCTGCTAACCCTAAATCTTCTAATTTGCAGGAGAGAACGAGTTTGGACCCAGCCTTGTTGTGTGCCCTGACTTCACCACTCACACTCACAGCAAGGGGATCTTTTGGATAGAATGAGTAGAATCTGGTTCACTCTCTAGTAACTACAAGGCTTTTGTATCTTTGTCTTTCAAAACATTTTGTTTGTTTTATCATTTTTTAGACCCAACTCAATTTGCAATTCACTCATTTGGAATTATTTAATTTGATGAGATGGTAAAACATTTCTATAAAAAATTTACTTGTACTGGACTTCAAAGTTTGATTAATCTGTAATTCTGGTCTCCCTTGAATTTTAATTCAGATGCTACATATGTGCATCTACATCTCTGAAAATACCTCTGCCAACACCATGAGGAAAAGTTTGGCTCCTTCACTCTCAATGAGGCCAAAATATTTACTTTTTGTGGTCTAGATGTTCCAATCCTCTCCTTCAGGATCTGTGATTTAATTAATTCTTCTGCTTTTATCTGGAATCCCTTTGCTCTGCCACAGCAAAATTACACTCACTAAATTTAAATATTTAAAATATTCTCTGCCAAACAATTTGTTATTCTTGAAAGATTTCCAGGACAATTTTATTAATATTAAACCTCCTGCAAAACACGAACTTCTCAGACTGTATCTACTGCTTTGCCTATTAATCCAAATAATCAGATTTATTTGAAGAAACTGCAAGTGAAAAGGATGGAAACTAACTTGTCTGTAACACTGCTTTAGAATTTGGATATATTGTTTATTTTATAAATTAATATGCAAAGGTAAAAAGAAATACTGGAATTAAAGAAATGCTGTCATATGAGTATTTCTGTAACATCAATATGGAAACTTTGAAAAATGCCTAACATTTTTTGTACATCATATAATCTTCTAATCTTGGTATAGTGAAAAAATAATTTGAGGCAGATCTAAGCTTGTGCATGTAACGAGATGGGGATGAAACCATACTGCACTTTTTATCAGTAATTTCCCAAAATTTCCCTAAAACTTGTTTTAGTATAATTGGTTCATTTTTGCTTAGTTAAATTGCACAGTGTCAGAATTAGTGTGCTCACTAATAGGTCAGAAGAGGCCCAAACCATACACAAGCCAACTGAAAAGAAAAATGTAATCTAGGAACAGAACTTAAATAATTAACAAGAAACACTTGGATAATGACTTTCCTATATATGTAGGAATCATTGCCTATAACAAGAGTTCTGCAGCACTGTAAATTCATAACTAAAGTGTGGATGTTGGTTCTAAAATTCAAATAATATTATAATGTCAGAATTCAGTTAGCTATTTAGCCTACTTTTGGTATTCTTGTCTTTCTAGAAGATTTGTTGGGATAAGCAATTTTCTTTATGACTCTCATACACTTTCTTTCTTTATCTTTTTCTGTATCCACAATAGGAGAGAAGCCTCAAAACTAACTAAACTTCTACTTTGCTTCCCTTGATGTGCGATAGAAAATTATCAAAATCTGCAAATACTTAAAGGCACTTCATGTGAATTGCTGCACATACCATGAGCACATTTGGGGACTATGGTTGGAAGAAGAAATATTGGTAACCATCTGGTGTCAGCCTGTCATTAAACACACTAAAAAATAAAGATGTTGATAAAGTAAAAGGCCTGCTCATTCAAGCAACAAAAAAAAGAGTACAATTCTACAGACACAAGAATATAATGTATAACAAAAGGGAATTCACTTTCAATGTTATGGGAAAGTGTAATTTATAAATGAATAAAAGAGATACTATTGGAAGGTTCATTTCTGGTTACACTGCCAAATCAGCAGTGTGCTCTATTCACTAAAAAAGCTCTTGCCTCAGACTCCAAGAGATCAATAATACATTGTGTTTTCCTTAGTATACAGGTTGTAGTTAAAGTCAGCAACTGTGAATGCTACCCTTTAAAAAATCCTAATGCAAGTGTCTTGGTCCAAATATCACAGCATTTTTAACATCAGCAAATCCTAATGAGTGCTGCATGGAAAAAGTGTTTTAAGTTTATTGTAAATCTGTTCTTGGCCAGTATCCCAATTAAAATGTTGGTTTTGATCACATTAAAACATAGACAGTAAAGAGTGATGGTTCAAAGGACTAATACACAATACAAAATTATATTATGAGAAATGTAAATGAAAAATTAATGGCTTTTGTTTTTGGTTTTTTTTGAGAATGTCAGAGTTTCATTATAATTAACAGCACTAAAGATAAATGTATAGTTAATTACACAAAGAAAAAAGGACAATGTGTAATTTATATCCTCTATTTCCTGTTTGTTTGGGTTGGTTTTGTTTTTTGTTTGTTTTTTTTAAGAAAATAATAAAAATAGAGCAGATGTTTTTCTGTTCACAGGGCAGATCACATTCTGGCTTGTTTTAAGAATGATAATATATGGAATTCCTTGCTTCTACAAAAACATGCTCTCTAGAAATCTGAGGATGAAGGTATTCAAACTGTGGCTCCCCTTCTTTATCTTACCTGGTGCAATACTTCAAAGTTTATTATATAAAGTTGCATAAGTTTCAGAAGGAAAAATGTAAAAGTAGAGCTCTAGTTTTTTTATATTTAATATTTTTGCCATCCTTTATTGCATTAGTATGTTTGCATACATCTGAAAAAGCACAATGATCAAGATTTTATTTGGAATTCAGAATAATAGACGAAGTTACAAGAAATTAACCTCTGTGTAGATGAATGAGCACTGTTCTTACAAAGTTGTTCCCCTGGAAATCCTGCTAAAATTCAAATTAAAAGCTGGT
Source organism: Anomalospiza imberbis (assembly GCF_031753505.1). Classification (NCBI taxonomy): domain Eukaryota; kingdom Metazoa; phylum Chordata; class Aves; order Passeriformes; family Viduidae; genus Anomalospiza; species Anomalospiza imberbis. The sequence continues at coordinate 33,996,703 of NC_089682.1, forward strand.
GCAGAGACACTGTGGAAGGAATGCCACCCATCCTATTTAGCTGTTTGGTTCCCCAACAGTTTCCTGTCACTTGTGGAGTTCAAGGCTGGCAGGAGGCAAAGCTGTGAAACACACACTTTGTATATGCTCTCATCACATCTCTCCCTGCCTGCCTCCTTTTTGTATTCAGCTGTAGTCTGACATGACGTGTAAAAGCAATGGAAATGGGAAGCCAGACCTTCCAAGCTCCTTGAAGAAGGAATTGCCTGCCTGGTGTGCACACAGGTTTAAGTGAGGATGCACAAGTGCTCACAAGAGTCTGGAGAGTGCCTGCACAGACATAAGCATATAAATACACATGCTGCTGGGTTTGTCTGGGAAAAGCCTGGTGTAAAACCCCAAATCTGTACCATGCAACAGCAGAAATGAGGGAAGGAACCTCAGTTCACTTTTGCTGTGCTAATTAATTGGCCTTTCCCACTGATGTGTGAAAAGTTTTCGACTGCTCCAAATGACTCGTCTTCATCTGGGGCCCTTTACACAGGATATCCTGCATTAATATTTTATGGCAGTCTGGCTAGGAAGCATCTTACTACTCAATCAGGAACTGCAAAAGAATTAAAGCCTGAATTCTCACCCCTTACCCAAAAAGCAAACTTTGGTAGGTAGTTAGTGCTACTTTCCTTTTGGCTGTGTTAAATCTAAAACAGAACAGTATTGAGACTCATGGCATCAGAATAATTTGTGTTGGAAGGGATCTTTAAAGGTTATCTAAACACCCAAACTGCAAAAATTTAACTTTCTCCATTTACTTGCCCTTGAACCTTTCACTCTTTACCTGCCCTAATCACTCTTTCACTATTTTGAAATTTTTCCTTAATCTTTTTCTTGTTGACTTTCTTTTTGAATAAAAGTTTTCCTTATAGGATGTTGTTAACACAGCTAACTGTAGGAAATATTGCAATGTTGTAGGCTCACTGCACTCTTTAAAGATCCTTCCAAATACCCACAAATACATATTTATGTGTTGGCTTTGCTCATTGAACAACTTCTCTGAAAATAATCCTTAAAGTCTTAAAAAATAATTTAAAAAACATTGTTTATTCTTGCATTACAAAGCTAAGTGTTCTCATACAAAGCTTCTCTGAACATCCATTTAGGCACCTCAGCAGAAACTTTGGTATTCTCTGATGCAGACTCTTGTAGCTGCATTATCCACTCACTTCAATGGGATTCTTGAACACTGGGAAGCATTGGGAATTAGCTTTTCTTGTCTTCCCTCTTGCTTGTGGATTTAGACACCTAGTTTGATTCGTATTCAGAAATACGGATATCAGTACCTTTCTTTGGGTTTGTTTTTTTTTTTTTTTTTGTTTTTTTTTTTTTTTTTTTTTTTTTCCTGCATTTGTAGAAATCCAGAAATTGAAATGTTCGATAGAACAATAATAATAATAAAAAGACGACACAGGCCGGGATGTGGAGTGTGGCGGGAGTGCGGCACTTGCACAGGGCGCCCATCTCAGGTGCCGGCGCACCTGGGCGGGGGGGATATGAGCAGTCGGCAGGTCAGGTCAGGTCAGATCAGATGAGCGCACGCACACCCGAGGCGGGGCGGCTTCCCCAGCTCTGCACAACCTCCTGGTACGCGGCGGAAAAATTAATTCAGGGAAAAAAAAAAAAGAAAAAAAAAAGAAAAAGAAAAAAAAATTAATGTTCCAGGATTCCGGGGATGCCCGGACGCGGCCGGCTCACGCTCGCTTGTCCCTTGCATCCCCTGGCCGTAACTTTCCGGAGCAGCGGCAGCGCAGTGCCGCCCCGGGCAGCTCCCCTTGTCCCGGGAGCCGCCGCCGCCCGCGGGCGGAGCCCGCACCCCTTCGAGCGACAGCCGCGGCCCTTCCCGAGCCGGGCTGCGCTCCGCCCGTGCCTTGTCCGCGAACCCCCTCTAGCGCCGAGCCCGCACTCGGCCCGGAGCTGCCGGCAGCGCCGAGGCGAGGGGGCGCTTCCCGCGCCCGCCCCACGCACCACACCACACCGCACCGCGCCCCGCGCTCCCCTCGGGCGGGCGGCTGAGGAGGGGCCGCCGCTCCGACGCTCTCCTTCCACCCCTCCCTCTCTCCCTCCTTCCCCCGCTGCCCCCGGTCGCGCCGGGCCGCCCGCTGGCTGGCGGGGCGCGAGTGCCGGAGCGCCCCCGGCGCGGGGCCGCGCTGGCTCCCGGCGGACCCGGCACCCGCTGGGCTGCGCGCAGCGGGGCGGCCCCGCGGCCGCGCCGGAGGAGGGGGCGAGCGAGCGCTCCGCGGGCGGCAGGGGAGCGGCGGCACCAAAAAACTGCAGCCGGCAGCGCGGCACGCAAATCAGGAGGGAGCAGCGAGCATCACACCAGAGCCGCCTGGTTTCTGATTGCTCCGCGGCAGAGGGGGAGAGACAGAGACTGACTGAGAGGGGCGAGCGGCAGAGCCGGGCACGGCGGCAGAGGGTCGGGGATGCCGCCCTGCAAGTTTCCTTGATGCATTCGGGAGCGTGAGGAGGACTCGCCGACCCTTCTCGCCCTCGTCGCGCTCCACCTGGGGAACCTGAAGCCCCTCGGCGCTGCCTCTGGTCGGGGATGCGGGGCACCGTGCGGCGCGGCCGGGGGAGGAGGCTGCTGCCGCGCAAGAGGCTGCTGAGGCTGCCAGGGGCGCTCCTGCGGGGCTGAAGGTGCCACCGGCCCGAGCCGGCGGAGGGAGCGGTGCGCGACCCCCCGCCGCCGCCGCCGCCACCGCCTGGAAGTTGCCGGAGCTCTCCCCGTGCCCAGCGCCGCCGCCCCTCGCGGCAGGGCGGCAGCGGGGGTCTCGGCGCCCCCGCCCGCCCTCCGCCCTCCGTGCTGCCGCCGTGCCCCGGGACACCGCCGGTGGATGCGCCCGCCCCGGCCCGCGCAGCCCCGGGCGGCAGTGCAGGCAGCGCAGCCCGGCGGGGCGGCGGCGGTCCCCGCCGGCCTGAGGGAGCACGGGCAGCCTCGGCGGGCCGAGGTCGCGGGGCGCTCGGCGGGCACCAGCCATGGGGTGTAGTGAGGTGAGGGCACTGCTCTGGAGAGTCGGCCTCTTCCTCCCGCTGCTGACAGCGCGCCCCGCCGCCGCCGGGCACGTCGCCAGCAACCACGGTGAGTGCGGGCGGCCGCGGGTGCGCTGCGGGGCGGGCTGCCCGCAACTTTCCGGCGGGCGAGGGCTAGGAGAGGATGAATGGAGGGAGCGGTCCGCGCCAGCTCGTCATCTCCCGGCCGCGGACAGGAGCCGCGGGGATGCAGGACCGGGCGCCTCCCGGCGGCCACCCCTTCCTGCCGCCCCCAAAAGCTGGGGGTTTGCGGCCGGAGGAGCAGCGGGGCTCCGCTGCCGTCCCCCGCCGGGGATAACTCCGCGGCTGCCGGGAGCTCTCCGCTGTAGCCCCGGGCACCTTCGGCCGCTGGGGTGTGGGAGTGAGAGGAGGGAAGCGAAAGTTGCCTCCCGGCGAAGTGGAGCGGTAGCATCATTTTATTTGAAGTGTGGGTTTAAGGTTTTCTTCGGTCCTGCCGAACGCAGATCCTATAGAATGGGTTTGAGAGGGCTCATCGCGCCTTAGGGGGATTTGCTGCTGATGAGCGAACTGTTCAAAGGTGCCTGACTGCCCTTAACACCTAATTTCTGCATACTCCGGGTTGATTGTCTGGAAAAAAACCTATTCAAAATCTTTGTAACAGGTGCATGCTCATCAGGTCGCACCGAAGACGGTGTTTTAATTCTTCGATTTGTAAGGTGTGTGTTTTAGAAAATTACCTCCGGATTAAGAAGGGAATCATCCTGTTCATCGGAATAAAAATGCATAGCACGCCCAGAGGATACAGTATTTTGTTAGGAAGAACAAAAAAGAAAAAAGAGCGCAGACCTGACTATGAAACATCATGTTACATGTTACCAAGCATCTGGATAGAGCAGAGCATTTCCTGAACTCCTTGTTTTATGTACATCTGTCTATTTAAGTTGCAGTGGATACATGTATCCCCACAGCATGAGAGGCTTCTGTACCTTTAATATTATTTTTCTACAATTTTTCTTTTTTGAGGTTTTAGTGTGATATGACTGAAAATACAGGAACTGAAGGGTAGCTCTAAATGTTGCTGCAGACAGAAATTGCTTTACCTGCTATGTTGAAAGGAGCATTGAAATTGGCAGTGGTGGAAAGTAACGGTGAAAGAAAACAAACTGGGTTTAGTCGTGGAGTACTATCAAGTATATAGTTCATGTGTTTTCACAGTTTTGCTTTGTAGTCTGTTTTCAGTGCTCTTTGTATCAACCTCAGTAACAGTAAAATCAGAGAATAAGATCTCTAGAAAACAGGGAAGAACTATAGTATGGCCACAAAGCCCCTGTGCCATCAGGATGAGTTCTGGCAAGGACATTCCAAATTAGTTTGATTCCTTTACATCTCCCATGCTAAATGTGATGAATAATTCCAGTTTGTAATTGTAGAGCCTACAATCATATCAAGGCTGATTTTTGCCCTTTCTTATGTCTTGGAAGACATTAGACTCTCACAGTGACACAACCCAGTTTTCCTTTGATGTCACAGGCATTAGTGCATGCTAATGTCTGCTGCATTATCACAAGGCCTAACACCACACATGAATGTGATTTTTAAAAAATATATTCTTGGTCTTGTAGAATAGATAAGGGAGCATAAAAGCATCAAAGGCCTTTTATCAATTACTGCAACTTAGTTTAGTTTTCTAAACTAGTATTTTTATATTCTGTGATTAAATTAGTAGCATTTAAATTGTGTTTTTAAAGGATGAGGAAGACAGTTGCCAAAAGTCTGTCAGGCTTGAAGTGGTTTCTTGATGTAACTTTTCCTAAGAAGTCCCGGTGTTGTGGTGTTGGCTGCAGAGAGTACTGGTGAATTTCCTAACTTCTGAGTAACTTCTTTTTCTGCACATTGCTTCCAAACTTCAGTAAAATCAGTAGCCTCTTACCTTTGGTACTGCCATATCACCATAGAAATCAAATAATGAATATAACACAACAAAACCCAAGTGAACTGAAAATGGACTGAATTAATACAGATGCTTTCATACACACCCCCCCACACACACCTTGTTAATAAAATGCTAGCAAAAAGAATCTGCTTTTAATGATACCTTCCTCTAAATCCAGGAATTGAAGGAAAGGAGATTACTACAATAAAATGTTGCCCATTGTATAAACACTTAAATGTGGAAGGTTAAAATGCTGGTTACTAATACTTGGAATCTCAGCTGCAAATCCTTTTTTGAGATCTTGTGAGAAAACACAGCTTCTTTAAATTTCCCTGAAGTAATATTATCAGCATGCATGTTTTGAAAACATCTTTGCAAGAATTGCTGTTGGATTTTCACTTATAATTATTATAAGGATATATTAACTTTGCTATCTGGTGTATTTAATCTTCTCTTTTGTATGTAGAAATATACCAGCATTAATAGTAAATTGCAAAGGAATGTCTTGTTTTGTCTCTTGATGGTTTGGGTGAAAAGGATGGAAGGGGGATAGGTTTATTAATCTGACTTGGTAAACAGACAGCCTTTCCACTTCATTCTTAATGGTTTGTTTACTGTTATTAAAGAGGGATTTTCAGAAAAATAATATACTCTGGTCTTATAAATTGTTATTATAACCATGTTGGGATTAATCTTTTTTGGTCTTGTCAAAGAGAAAGAAATAATTTTTTATTATATATATAGCTGTAAGGCTCTTAGTTTGTCATTCTTCACCCAGAAAATCAATGTGTGGTGTCTTAGAGAATTTGTAGCAAGGCAGGCACAAACAATACTATTGGCAGAGAAGTGAACTTACTCATTCATCTTCATGGAGTGGTCAGTTCAAAAACATGTTATGGCCATGCCAAGGGCTAATTTTTAATGCTCAGAAAAATACTGTAGGGTTTGGAATTGCACAGGAGGAGTAACCACTGCAGTGTGTGGCAGAACTGCTTGGAACAGAGCGCTCAATTAATAGTGGAGGTTGAGTGCTTGCATGTTCATATGAATTTTCAGTGGTTGTCCCTCACATCCAGTATGAACAGGCTGCTGTGCAAGAAGTTTCAGCATGCTGTGGTGTAGCATTGTTCTTTGCTTGCCAGAACACCTTGAATTGGGCAATTGCTGTAAGACCTAAAATTACACATAATGGCACCTGACCTGTGCAACTCCTTGTGCAAAACTTGTGGGAGCTTTCAAGATAAAGGTCACAGCAGGTAATGGCTCAACAGTTTCCTGTGTCAAGCATGCACACATAAATGTTTCTACATATATAAAAATCAGAAACCATATTTGCTTCTACACATATGTCAACCAGAAAGAGTTTCTGTACCCTGGCTCCTTTCAGGTTGTATCTGCCATTATGTATCACCAGACAATTAATTCCTGAAGCCAATTATAGAACTTGCAGAGTTTATAATGAGTCATGTCTATCAGTGAGGTGTTAAAAAGCTGTTGCTTTTTCAGTTTCTAGGTATCATTACTTCTTGTCAGGTTATGCAAGTGTGGTCTTTTCATTCATACCTCTAAAAGGCACCTGCATTCATTTTTCTCCTCTTACAAAAAAGAAGTTGAAGTAAAAATTATTGTCAAATGTCAGTTCTGAGATTCATACAGCCTTTATTTTCACAATGATTACACTTGATGCAAATTGGGTGGCTCAAAGTAGGTAATAAAGCTTTTTGATTCTGGTAGTAAAATATCAGGTAGATTACTAATGACCTTGAGGTATTCATCAGTTCAAAGAAGTTGGCTCATTTTCATTCACATATTTATTTTTACAGAAGTGCAGTCTAGGCACTCTTGATGAATACAGAATTCAGATTTTTTTTTTTCTGTAGCAATAAGGAGACCAAGGACTAAGTGTGGAGAGATTGAAATTCTCTCTAAATGAAGCTGATGTTTTACTGCTAGGAAATATCTCTTACTTTGAGGACTTGAAGTAATGTAGAAAGGCTGTGCTGCTGCCTGTGTTGTACTAGTCCTGGGGAATTCTGATGTTCAGTTGTCCAGCTGATATTTTAATAAACATTTACATCATTACAGAAACATGAGAAAGTTAAATAAACAAAGCCATTGCAGTAAATATGTCATTCCCTTTTCAGCATATAGATACAATCATGAGCAAAATCATATTTTAGTTTCAAGTTCTTAAGAAACTTTTAGCAATATTTTTACCCATGTCTAAAATCCCACATCCATATGGACTTGTGTGCTAATGAAGGCCTGGGAACCTCTGCAGTTGTAGATGTGCATGAAATGACTTGTTATCCAAGAGCCTCCATTTGTATGCCATGAAATGAACAGATTTGCAAATAATGGTTCAGGGTACATTCATGGTGTGATATATGGCAATACTGAGGGCTGTCTGGATATTTTGTTAATTTTTTTTTTTATTTTGAGAAATGAAAATTATTGGTATAGAAATACTAAAGAAATGCTTAGCTTAAGCGGGCACAGTTTAAAACCAAATCAGTACAGCAGTTTTCATGTAATTTGCAGGAGTGAAAACACCACAGAGGAACTGAAGTGTTTCCTGAAATTTACCAATTTAACTCTCTGGTCAGACATCATTTCCTCTGAGAGGTCAAAAAGTTTACCAAGGAAAAAGAGAGAAAGAAAAAGCATACAGGAAATTGAGTTTTTCTTCTGAAAATCTCCTCTGTCTTTCCAGATAGATACTTTTAGATCTTAACTCTACTTGAGGGTTTGTTTAGGGTATCTGATGTTTAAATTTTCACTTGAGAATTTTAGAGAAGTCAAAAAGTTCAGCAAGTTGTTTGTCAGTAAGATACACTGTAAGTCAATATCCATTTTGTTGGCTTTTTTTTTTTTTTAATGAGAAGTCCAATGTTTAAAAATCTCATTTAACTGATGAGGGATATTGAGAAAATTATGCATGTGTACAATATGGGAAGCCTTTTATTGTTCTTTATATCCAAATATAGCATAGCTGCGTTAGGACATATTCCTATTCCAGCTGTGCGTGTTAGCTGGAATGTTTCATTAGGATCCTTGGATTTCCCCAATGTGACGTTGACACAAAGATGAGGCTGGCCTTGTGTTTGATATGCCCTTTAACATGCTGAACTCTATGACAGAGAGAATGATAAAATGGATGAATTATTTATCCATAATCTATCCTGACCCCCAGAAGTGATGTTATAATGCAGGAGAGGTCAACAAAAAACTATCTGTTGTGAACAATTTGCCTTCAGAAGCTGGTTTTTAACTTGTAAATGATATGTCAGTCTTTATGATAAGGTGTTAGAATTGAGAATTACTGCTGAAAAGATGTCTCTCCTGTGATAAAAACATTATTTTTTTGCAGGATTTCTTTCTGAGCCGTACAAAAATTGTTAAAATTAAAGAGTGAAATTATCTTTAGCTTGTTTGTTTCTCACAATCCCCTCAGTCTTCCTTAAACTTATTCCACTATCCTATTTTAGTTCCAAGGATGCTTTCATTATCAATATTGCAACACCTTTTGTGTAGGTCAATTATTGATCATTCCCACATCTAAGAACCAGTCTGTTCAAAATAATCATTAAGGAGAAGTTACTTCAGTTAATCCAGCAGCTATTTGTGACCTCAGTACTAATTTTAATGTGGCACAGAGCAAAGCATAGAGACCAATCTTGTCTTTAAATAAACTGCATGTTCTATATTTGAAGCTGGCTAATCCATTGTATTCAAAAACCCCAAAAGCCAAACCAAAAAAAACCACAAAATTGTCTCAACAAGACCCAAACCAAAACTTCCTAAAGATTTTTCTAGTCATTATTTCTGCTGATTTGTCTCACCCATACAGCATAATACTTCTTGAAGTCAACATTTCTCTCGCTTGGACTAAATTCTGTCATCCTGTTAAAAAAAAAAAAAAAAGTGCTGAATACCTTGATAATTAATAATTAGAAATTTGGTAATTTTAATAAATGAAGGTATTTTAATGAGGCTGTAGATAATTTTATAGATAATAAAAAAACCTCTGCCCAAACAATGCATGGGTATTTCTCCCCCTCTGGTTTATGATACTGTACAAACTGTTTTCTGCTCTTTAAAACAATTGTTTTACAATAGGTCATAGTAGTACTAGGTTAGGAGTACTACTATGTAGTATTACATAGTACTCCTCCACCTTCAAACCAGTAGCTACTATTACTTTCTCTTATGGGTCTATTCTCATTCTAAATATATCAATAGTTGTTCTGTGTTTTTAAAGAAAGGGGTATTTTGATCTTTAAATTAAGACTAGATTTAAAAAATGCTGTAATATTGTTGACATTTCTTTTGACAGTCAGGTAGGGTCAGGTCTTTAAAATTCAAAAGTACTTATTTCATGAGGAGATTATATTGAAAATAAAATTTCCTTTCTGTAGAACAGTTGGAGGATTTAAAATGTATTTTGTCCCTAAATAGAAATTCCTGTTTGTGTTTAGGTAGATTTCTGAGAAGCTGACAGACTTTTTTTTTCCTCCTGAGAGATGGTTTTGTTTGCTGTAAGTTGACTGAGTCCCAGACACTCTTTGAAGGTGTCTGGTGTTTGCTGACAGATTCTCCAAGAGGAGCAGCATCCCGTTAATGAGGGGAGGTGGGACAGCACAAGCAATACTTAGGTGAGAAGCAGTGACATAAACACAGCAAACCAGAGGGAACATTTTCATCTATGGGAATGTTAACTGCACTGATAGCGCAGCTTTCCGTGATGCCAACATGTTTCTGACATTACACAGGGTTTAGATTGAAACAGTACTGTGTCACTTCAGTGCAGAAGGAAAGGTGGGCAGCAGGCACAACCCCCTGTGGAGGTGCACACACACAATGAGAACACAGTTAAAAGGTGAATTTTCTGGGAGCTCCACTGCCTCAATCCACTTAATGGCTTCTGCACCTAGAACAAAAGGGGAAAAGTCACATACAGCAAACAGTATCATTGATGCATGTAATGAGTGATTTGTTTTGGCTGGGGACCCTTGGTTAAGAGTGCACTTGCTGCTGTAATTTGTATTCTCTGACTGCTGGTTGCTTCTTGCTTAAAATAAAGGAATAAAAGAACAAATTAGAAAGCATTCCATGAGATAATGCACTAGCATTTTAATCTGGGTAAAAGTGAGATTCTTTCTGAATGTCCCCAGGCTGTTTTTCTCAGTGGGTTTCACTTGCTGGTTTAAAATAAAAGTTATAGGAAAAAGAATTTTGCTAACACTTAGAATTGTTTAAAAAAATTTTGGACATATTAAAAAAAAAAAATCAAATGGGTCGTAGTAATTTCCTTCCGTAGTGCTTCCAGTATTTGTGACTGGAAATTGATTGCATGGAAAACATTTGGATGAAGGATTCATAATTCAAAACATGGTTTGAATTCAGCACTTTCTACTAAACAAAGTGGGACCATACAAAATTGCACAGTCTTTTACTCGCAGTTGTGTGTGGCTGCTGAAGACCTTTGAAAAGGAAAGCAAGGGAAATGTAAAACCTTTGTCTCTGGTAGATTGCTTTTGTTTGTATTGCAGAAGTTGCTAAACACTTCCACACCACAATGATACAGTAGAAACACCAGAAACACCCACTTAGAGGATTATTTTAGATTTAATAATTTAGTTTAGTGGACTTTATTTTTTAGAGGACCATTTAATTTAGGTAAATATGAATACTGTTAGCATTGAAGAATGGAGAAAAGTGATGAGAGCTGTGGCACACAAGAGCTTCTCAGCCAAACTCTCTCTCAGCCTCCATCAGATGCGATGGGAACCCAAACTCTGTTTCTGTTGAGACAGCTGTAGGAATGCTTACCTGTGATTTTGGTATGTGATAAAAAAGTCATGAAGTTACAGATTTCCAGACACAGAATTTCAGAAAGAGTTAAGCCAACTCTTAAGAAGTACTGATATACATCTCAAGGTAAGGATAAGAATTTGCCTTTTTAAGATGGTGTTCTCAAAGTAAGAGGAGTGATTGGGTGCACTACACAGAGGAAAAATGGTCCACTGGAGACCATTATATAAAAGCTTCATCTGAAGAAATCTGGGATTACAAAGGGCAACCAGGAAATCAGATGGTATTCTATGTCATTTTAGTGGTTCCTCTTGATGCAGATGAATATTATGGTATTATATACTCCAGTTTTTCTACTGATTATCTAAAGAGCATCTTGTCTAGTGTAGAAAGATGAATGCTGGTGGTTGGAAGGAATCCAGCATTTTTTGCCACTGTTGTTTAATCCAAGGCTCTGTGCAAACTTTAGGTTGCATGCAGAGTTCTTTTTTCAGTGTTGGATCTCTTCAAAACTACTATTTTCACAATATTCTTTTGAGTAAGCCTTCGTATCTGTATAGCACTGATCTGAGAAGAGGTAAAGGCCAAAGCTTTTAGTTTAGGTGACTAGTCTGTGACACCCAGTGCAAATCCCAAAGAATTAGTTTTTGATGTGCTCAGATGTAGGTGTCAGAGGTAGATACAGCACCTTGCTTTTCAGTGTAGTCTTCAGTGAAACTTGTTACTTTTCTTCGTGTCCATAACTAAGTTGTTCTCTGCTAGGAACACTGTCTTCCTGTTTTAAAAATCCATGATATATCAAAATTCAGTTTCTCAGTATGCTGACTGCAGATGAAGTAGGTTTGTACCACACAAATTAAAGACCTGAAACCTTCTTGCCATTTTGTGTACCTGGTCTCTTAAAAGCCTTCCTGAGGGCAGGGTCTGAACCTCCCAGCAGGAGCCTTGGCCAGCTGGCCCAGGGAGCCGTTTGACTCCCATTGTCAAGGGAGCCAGCTCTCTTTGATGGAGACTAAGCCACAGGGACTACTTCAGCTCTGGCTTTTCCTGACTTTTGGATGTGGGAGTTCCTAATCCCATTAGGGTAAAAATGTAGGTAATACAAACTTTCCTACTAGAAATTCTATATTTTGAAAGCTTCATTTTTTTTTCTCTGCCTCTTCACATATCATTCACCTAGGGTGCTTTATTTAGACTGACAGTGCAATCCTCTACTAAATCACCTGAATTACTTAAGGCAAGAGAGCTGCCATCTTCGGGGGTGTCAGCATTAGATGATAATGAAAACCTTCACCTTACATGTAGGTTACATTAAGCAACAAAGGAATTTTGAAACTTGTGTTCTCCATGTTTAAACTCCATGTTTAGAAGGCAAAAAACTCTGTTGGAAGTTCAAAGAGTTAATTAGCAAGAGACAAAACCATGGAGGAGGCCAATGGAGGTCACACTTGTAGGGAGTTTGCTGCTCTGTTACTTTCTCATGGCATCCCTTCAGCATCACTAAGTAGATTAAAAGTTCCAGTAATGTTCATCCTATTCACTTTACCACTAATAATTTTATTATTACCACTTACATATTTTATAACGAGTAGTTTGGATTGTAAGTAATGCCCTGAGGCCTTATCATTAGTAGGTTTCCATTACTTTAAAGCAAATTAGGAAATTATTTTCAATAGCTCTCATCTGACAGATGCATTTTATACTTAAGAGATGTGTCTGAAGAAATAAAAGCTGATGGAAATTTGTGCCATAGATGAATATTTTGAAAACAAAAAAGACAATCAATAATAGATTAGGCTTGATTAGATGTTGACATTTAGAGCTGCACATAGATTATGTTAAATGTAGTGACAGCAGACAGTGTTCTTCTTGATTTGCATTTGTCCCTCCATTTGTGGTTCAGGTGGATCATGGGACACACATTGTAAAGGTTAATGGATAAATTACCATATAGCTCATCTGATTGTTCAGGCTTCAGCCTGGAGGGCTGGATGTTTTATTATCTAGTTTGTTTTATGTGGAACAGAAATTGTTTAATTCTTTTTCTATGAAATTCTGAATTGCTTAAATGTTTAGATGAGTCCACAATGCCCCTACAGCTTCCGAGTTTTGATAAAATCACTAAATCATGGTGTGGTTGCATTGACAGAGATCCTGGTCTGGTCTTTGTTTCCTCTCCCGAGCTGTCAATATTATTTCCATGTTATTTGAGTAAATGTGAAATGTGGCCTTTTGTTAAAAATGTCATTCTTAAAACCCTGTGAAGATACTTGGCCTAAGTATCTTCTTCACTTGTATAGATACCTCAAAACAGGAGTTTTCAATGTGCTCTTTTAGCAGATAATCTACATTAGTGTTCCCTACAGCTTTCCTTACCATCGCTCAGTGTGGTTAGTAACTACATGTGTCAGTGTTGGTGGAATCAAATTACTTCATTTTTGTAAGGGACTCACCCTTTAAATTGGTTCCAGTAATTCACCTGAAATTCCAGAAGTATGAATAAATGAATGAATTAATTAATGAAAAAATCCCCTAATAGCCATTTTCCCTGCACAAAGATAATTTACTGTATGTCCATTTGCAAACAATGATGGCTGAAGTGAATCATCTGGAACTGCACTCAGCTGTGTAAATAAAAATCACGGGCACACTGTAATTCGAAGATGCAGTGTTTGGTTTATATAAAATAATACCCTTCAGTTAAGCATTGCTTAGTTAAGGGTCTTCTTTTCCATAGTGTCTGTAGGAAAGGAGAAAGTTAATGAGTTGATGTTCAGTCTGTGGAAGGAGGAATTGAAGAACTGCCCATTCTTTTGCAGTAATTTATTTTGCCTTTAACTGTGATTTTGTGTTCTTGAGTCTCTCTCTGACCCAAGTGATTCTTTTCCTGATATCTGGTTATCTTATCTCCAGATGGGATGTGATTGCACTGAATTCAGTGAATGCATCATCCAAATTACCTGATTATTTGAGCTGCCAGGTAGTAGCTCAGGTAGACTTCACAGTTATTCAACATGGACAAAAAAAATTACTTGGAATATTTGGGTTTTGGGGCATTTATTGCATGGGACATATGTTAGAAGTTTTTTGATCTGGTTTAAACTAAGAGAAAACTATGAAAAGAAATGAAGAAATAGTCGTGCCATTACATGCTTTATGAATAAAGGAAAATTACTTTTTGTGAGCTTCATGGTGGTAGTGTTCTTTGAGCAGAACATTTATGCAGTTGTGAGGCACATCATATGGTTTTCATTACACTAAAGTAATGAATTTTTATGACTAAAGCTAAAATAAGAGTGAGCCATCCTTTATTCAGATGGTGAGATGGAACAGTACATTTCTGATAAGGGAGAGGAAGGGAAGAAAATAGGAAGAAGGAAGAAAATATAAAAAATAATGTAATTTTCCTGACTTTCTTATGTGAATATTGTAATTTACAAAATTTTGAGTCTAGTCTGGTGGCAAAAAAAAAAGTTTATATAACAATATGTCATCTATAGCTGTAAGCATAGAGATTTGTAGACTCCAAACAGGTTCAAGTGCTTTTAAAAATGTACATAATTTAAAAAATATAAAAATTAAATTAATTCCAGTGTTCTAGTGTAGGGTAGGAAAGAAATGTTATCAACTTGAGTCCATTGATTCTATTTTTATTGCTGAAAATTGCTACAGTTCATAAAATGCAGTTTTACAGGCTATTAGTCCATAATGTGGATTATGCCCTTTGGACACTTATGTTGAAGATAAATGCAGTAGTTTGGCGAGATCTGTATTGAAATTCTGTGAAGAGGGTTCTGTTATTATTTAAGTTCTTTTTACTGTGAACAAAAAGCAAATGGGTTGGAGGGAGAGGTGACCCTTGGCTTCCAACAGGAATCGAAATTAGCAGTGGAAGGGTCAGTTTGTCATTCAGGAAGTGGCTTCATTTCCATGTAGGTGAGGAAAATAGGTGGCTGAAACATTACTGGCATTGAAAGTGTTTTTTAATTGTTCTTGAGAGAAAGAGTTGTATTTGCATTATAGTGGTACCTGCCAAGATTATTTACTCTGCATTGAGGGGCACTGTAGCACAGGGTTGGGAAAGAGCTTTCTTGCCACAATCAAATGCCTCCAGTGATGCTGTATAAAATTATTAATTTTCATCTTCAATCTAGTTAAGCCATGTTCCCTCACTGCTCCTGTTGGAAGGTTGTTCTGAACTTCAGTGCTGTGAAATTCAAATACATTTATGGGCTGCATTTATTAGTGAGTGGTGCTTATTCATCTATGCTTGTGCTGGTTTTGTCTCAGAATTCAAGAACACCTTTCCATTCTCATTTTTCATCCTGCTCACTATTATAGGAGAAGTCAGTTCTCTTGGGTTTTGGTGTGTGGTTTTCATCTTTCACTCAAGAAATTTTTGATCTCTGTGACAGTTACAGTTGCCTTTGCTTATTCTTCATCCTGTTGAATTCACTATTTCTTGAAAAAAAAAGAGGTGGCCAGAACCACATACAGCTTTGCTGGTGGGATTTTACTGGTACTTTGTGCAATAGTAGTATTTTTATAATTCTGAATATTGGACAGTTTCTGTGATTTTTGTCTCCTTCATTCCCATGTTGTTGGATTGGTCCTTGGGTGGCTTGTCAGCAGTTAATATGCAGATGTCTTATTTTCTCCAGCTGCTTCTAGATTCCCATTTCATGAAGGAATTCTACTTGGCTCCCCTTGGATTGTCTAATATTTTATATTTAATGTCCTTCCTTCCTTATCCAGAAAATTATTCCTTCTCTTCCCATAGCCTCCCCCCATAGCGTTTCAGCCTTCAGTTGAGTTGACAATAGCTCCCAACTGTTCCATGAAAAAAATCCCATTAGACCAAGCCTATCCTGGACATGGAAATTACTTAATAACAAATAATATCAGTCTCATGACTTATTTTTGACGAATTGCACCGCAAATTGCACAGGTAAATCTATTTGTCTCAAAACCATGTCTTTTATGAACTTGCTCACATTTTTAGCTCTGTATTTAAAGCAGCTAAAAACTCTTCTACAACTTGTTTTAGTTTCCTAACCCAGACTTATTTCTGACATTTATACAATGAAATGTATATGATAAGCTAAAATGTTCACTACCAATATGGTGGTGTCACACAATCAGTAACTTCATTACATCTTAAAAGAAAACATAAATAATTTTTATAAATTAAAAACACTTTTTGGTTTGTACAATTCTGAATTAATGCTGAAAGAAGTACTGCTTTCTTGAAGTCACTTTGAATGAAATTATCCTCAAATTCAGCTGTAATTTTACCTTAATGCATTATAATTCAGATGTCAGCTTTTTCTTCCATAATTTGATTCTGCTTGGCTATTAGGATTGCTCAGTGCTTACTTTGTTTTATTGCCCTTAGATGAAATAAATTAAGCTGTGTAGCAATATAAAAGATAATATTCATTGTTATAAATTTGGTATTTATACGAATGAAACATCTTAAATTCCCCCTTCATCTGTTTTAAATTAAGTATGAGATTTAAATCACTTGATCTGATTGAGAGCGAGCACTGGAAATGAAGGGATTGTGGGCAATCAAAAAAGAACTCTGAGATTCTGATCAAGGCATTCATTATTGGTGGTGGGAAACAGCACTAAACAATAATTGATTGCATTATGGAGAGTGTAGAGAAACCTGCCACGACAAAATATTCTATTCATAGGCTGAGAATTATTTTGAACAGGTGGAAAGTGAGAGCAATAAGTATTTCCAGTTGCTCGGGTATGGTGGTCTCTAGCTCTAGTAAAAAAGGAGCCTTTGGATCAGTCTGGATTTATGAAATTTGTGTGATAAATCTGTATTCAGTTTTAAATGCTAACTCCCTTTATAGTTGGTCTTTTAACTAGGCATATAATCATATATTTAATTTTAACCATAAAACATTTCCTTTTAACTCTGATTTTCTCCATCTGACTCTATAATCCTCAGTAACTCTTTTTATAGGCAAAAAAATCAACCCCATACATGAGGTAAAAAAATGCTTGGCCTGAAACTATTCATAGATTCAAGACTCTCAATTAAATCTATGCTAACTCTCTCAAGGATGTTGTTCACTGCAGAACAGCTCTATCATTATTGAAAATGATACCTTGCTTCTTGCAGACAGCCTTCTGCCATGCAGTCTGAAATGAGGAGTGAAGACAGCATCAGATGTCTTAGTTTTAGTGTGTCTGGTAAATTGCTGCATTTTGAAAGACAGTGATTTAGATTTTTACACAGATCAGTTACTTACAGAGATTTAGAATTTTACACTAATCAGTTGCTGATGATATATTTTGGATTCTAGCTACAGTTGTGGTGACAGGTTGTTTTAATGGAAGCAAATCTGTGCAAAACCTGTTAGCTGCATCGGTTTTCCAGCTCCTGCCTCATTCCTGATGTGCAAAAGATAATAATGTTTCTTTTCAACAGTTGGCGTTCATTGTCTTCCTGTACAACCCCAAAATATGTTACCACTTCTCAGTGCCCCTCCTGACTATGTAGCATTCTCCAATCCCTGTTTTCCTTCAACTCCAGTTCTGCCTTCTGTTGTGAAGTTTTTTTGCTTTTTTGCATAACATCTCTCTTTATTTCTGGTTTAAATTGAAAGAGGGTAGATTTAGATGGGATATAAAGAAGAGATTACTTACTGTGAAAAGAATGTGAAGGGGTGGTGAAAGACTCGAACAGATTGCCCAGAGGAGTTGTGGCTGCTCCATCCTCGGAAGTGTCCAAGGCCAGGTTGGATGTGGTTTGTAACAATCTGGGATAGAGGAAGATATCCCTATCAATGCAGCTGGAATAGGTAATCTGTAGAGGACCCCTTTGACTTGAATTGTTCTATAATCCTATAATTCTGTGGTATGCTTGATAGCCTTCCCAGACAAATTGAGCATTTTCATTATGTTGTAGTCTTCAGATAGGAGAAAAGAATTTTTTTTAAAAATATTGCCTATTTTTTCCCTTAATAGAGTAACTCATCTCCACAGTCGTGGTACTGTTTCTGGCCTTCTTGTGTTTTCTGTGTTCAGATATTTCAGGCAGAATGGCAAAAGAGGGGCAAAAAAAAGTTTTGAAGAAAAATGTCATAAAGCACTTTTTAATTCAAACATTTCCTTTGTGCTAATCATTGAAATATAAAGGTTCCTGTTTTCTTCACTGGCAGTGTGCATGTATTATTTTATAGTCTATATTTGGCATTGCCTGCAGAGTCCCTGGGCAGTGCTCCAGCCATCCTCAGTGACATTGCTCTTGCATCACTGGGTTGTGTAACAGGCACTTAAGTCTCAAGTAGCCCATTGAAGCGGTGCTTTGAGCTAAGTCCCTGAGAGCTGCTGTCTTTCCAGCACTTGACTACTGCTGCAATGCTGTACCTGTCTAAATTATCTTTTGCACTACAGAAGATCTGGAAAAGAACCTTTAAAAAAATGAAAAGAAATCTTTTTACTTTCACTTCTTGATGTGAAATCAGAAAAATTAGTTTATTTTATCCAATTAGATTATTTCATATACAAAAGGAAAAAGAAGGGTAACTATATACTGTGGAATAGGAGCCCAGTTACTCAACAGTTTACTACATAAATGATGGCATTCTCAGATCTATTTAATGCTCTTCAGTTATCTTTGAAATTTAAATCTCCATGAATGTCTATTAAAAATATATCATTCAAAGCTGAAAGTCTCTGCATAGTAGAGCTAGGCACTCCATGCTGTCCAATATTTTAAAGTAATTTGATCATTGGTTAGATAGTCAGACTTATTTCCTGTCAAGTGACACAATGCTGTATATTTATTTGTTTATAATGTTAAAAGTATTGCAAACCTGATTAATTGATAAAAACAGTTAAGCCTTCATGTTGATGTTCCACTCTACCTAAGGAGACCAGGATTGTTTAAAGCCACTTATTATTGGTATGTACTTTAGCT
Organism: Anomalospiza imberbis; assembly: GCF_031753505.1. Lineage (NCBI taxonomy): Eukaryota > Metazoa > Chordata > Aves > Passeriformes > Viduidae > Anomalospiza > Anomalospiza imberbis. The sequence goes on from NC_089682.1 coordinate 34,015,419, forward strand.
TGACAGCCTGACTTAGCACCTGTAAAATGTTCATGCTGTGAAAACTTGGTGCTTGACACCATAAATTATAAATGAAAAGCTAGTGGTAGAAGGGACAGACTGACGAAGTGGAACAGAGAATTACAAAGCTCAAAAACACTAAACTGACTGGCTGTGTGGATATTTAATCAAAGGAGATAAAAAATGTTTTAACATCATGAATACAAACCTAGGAGATTCTGGGAATATCTATCATGAGAGTAACAGGTCTGCTTTCTAAGAGTTGCATTTATTTTGCTATATTTTTGAGGTTCTGCATTAAAAGAAAAGAAAACATGTAATGTAGCCAAACATTAACCTCATTTTCTGAGTTGCCTTTATGTTCCATCCTGGAAGGGTTTTTTTTTTTGGTATAACTTCTGCTAAACTCCTCCTCTCTACGTCATGATCACTTTCTGACGACAGTAGTAAGGCCAAGCGTATTAAGTATTTAACTTCTTAGGCAGATAACTTATCAAACAAACGAGTTACACTTCAAGAAGCAAAGGAAAAAAACTGATCCATTTGCTTGAGAGCGTTTTACAAACTTGAAAGTCATGGCTGCTTCTGCTTCGATATGCCCAAATCTTGTGTCTCTTCAGATGACTTTCCTCATCTACTGACAGCTATAGTCATTACTAACCACATTACCTCTACCCAGCAGAAAAAAAAACCCAAATGTAGCCTTAAGAGTCCTCCTCTAGCCTTTGTATGTCACTTGCTTTCTTGAGTGTCATTGTTGATACATTGCAAGTACAAGGCAGCCACTTAATACCTCAGGTGGGATGGAGAGGAGCATCAAAAAAAAAGTATAACCTTGTTGGTTGAGATAACAATAGTTTAATAATTGGAGCAAAGTAAAATGTAATACAACAATAATTATAATAATAATGGTGATGAAGAAGAACAGCAGTTGGAAATAAAAAGAGAGATAAAACCTAAGGAAAGCAAGTGATGCACAACTCACTTGCTCATCTCTGTTCAATGCCCAGCCTGTTCCCAAGAACTTCACAGCCAACACCCTTCAGGTAACACATGGAGCATGATGTTCTGGGGTGTGGAATATCCCTTTGGCCAGTTTGGATCACTTGCCCTGGCCATGCTCCCTCCCAGCTTTTTGTGCACTGGCAGAGCCTGAGATACTGAAAAGTCCTGGACTTGGGATGAGCATTACCCAGCAACAACCCAAGCATTGCTGTGTTAACTTTATTATTCCCATACTAAATCCAAAACACAGCACTGCACCAGCTGCTAAGAAGAAAATTACCTCTATCCCAGCCGACTGGTGACCAAGACACTGGGTCAATAGGGAGATCATGGAGCATGTCTTATTGTTTTAGTAGGAAATACTAACTTCATCCTGTTTGTGTGGCAATGCCATAGGTCTGGAGTGGATAATAATAAATGTCCTGTCACTTCTGGAGGCCAATTTGTATATCTTGTGGATGAATTCTAAGTGGTAGTGGTAGTTCAGAGTACAGCTCTGCAACAGATGGGGATTGAAAACAGCTGTGCTTTCCCACCCTCTACACCACTTCATACAGAGAAGTTTAACTTTCCTGTTAGCTGGGTAAAGCAGGCAAGTCAGGATCTACCATTTCTGGGCTGGATTTTTTCCTTTGCTTTCTGCATTGTAGCTTTTCTCCCTGCAAAATAAGGATGATCCCATTTCATTTTGATTTAAAAATATGGACTGGATATAGGTAAAGTCTGATTTAGCTGCCTGGAGTTTAAAAGTTAGGCTGAACTACAGAAACAGTAGAAGATAGTGAGAGAACGATAAAGAGTCTTTGGCTTCAGTGGGTGGGTCTGTGCATTACAGAAGAACCCTCCTTCGTGTTTCATGTCTGGAACTTCCCTGACTGTTGTTCCCATGTCTGATTTGCCTGTGTGAGAGTTTCAGACTCCCAGTTTTTGCTCTCAGCCTGTCTGAAGCAGCTCTGCAGCTCTGAACACACCAGCCTCAAAGGCTCTGCCAAAAATCCTGGACTGGTCCCTTGTCTTAGTTCTTGAGCCAGAGATTCTCAAACAGCTCTTCGTGGGGCTGTGCTGCCAGTCAAGCACAAACTTCAGTTGCTTCAGCCTTTGTTCCTCTCCTAAGATTGGTCTGTTCTGTTCCTCGGAGTCACCAAACTGCTAATTTTTCATTATGGTTATTAAGTGACTACTTGAGTAAGCAGTGGCCATCTGTCCTCTCAGTCCCTATTTGTGACGTTGTCAGCTGTTCTCTTCAGAACTTCTTTCTTTCAAGGAACTGCTGTGGAACACTCCACACTTCTCACTCCACTTAAAAAGAGACAGATTATGAGGTTGAAAGCTATTTATGTATCAGCCTTCCCAGGTATTCACTGGGAAAAGGCAGCAAAACTTTGCAATGCCATTACATCCTTTACTATTAGAGAGGCTATGTCTTTGGATCAGAGCAGGGCAAGGAAGAATGAATGCCTAAGGTGGGTTTGATTATGCCCATGAACTCCAGAGGGAAGTTTCTACCCCCCTTGAAGAGGAATTCCCAAAAAGTATGGGGTATAGGACCAATAGCCATGGAGTTATTAACTTCATAATTAGTTTGTCTGACAGTTATCTATAGGTATTGTTATAATTTCCCAAAAGCTTTTGTATGTTGGGGATTTTTTTTTCACTTATGGATGTTGTGACATTAACTTTTTGTTCATTTTGTCAAGACCCAATACAAGTATTAAAGTAAAAGACATAAAAGAAACTGCTTGTAAGAATGCAGAGTAAAAAAGGTTAACAGTAAAGTGAAGAATATTAAATTTAGCATTAGTCCCAACCTAAGAGAATTGGCTTCAACACACAAATCATTTACCAGTGCAAGGAAAGATAAATCTGTCTGAATTTCAGTTGTTTCTAATTTCCCTAATGAAGATATACTTAGGTTAATAAACAGGGCTGACAAAACTGTCAGGTATTTGTGTTCATTTAGGAAATGCTGCCCAGTAATCTACTGTTGACATGAACATGATGGTGAATTGAATATCAATTAGTATTTTCAAGGCAGAATGAAAATTATGAAGTAGGGCAGCTGGGCTCCTATCATCATTTTTTGACTCCTCTTTTTATCAGGATTAGCTCTTGATCTTTTTGTATTACACATGTGAAACCAAAAACACAGAAAAATAATACAGGTCTGGTGGTGTTTTCTGGAGCTGTGAACAGCATTATCTCACTTCATTTTAACAGCAATCTCTGCTGTAAAGGAGTATCTTAAAGCTGAGTCAGTGGTAAGAACACATTGTTTCCCTGGTACCTAAACTCCTTTTTCCCCATCTCATTCTTTGTGAGGAGCACATTAAAGTGGAGCAGTCTGCCTCTGCCTGCCAGGACTTCCTCAGTTCTGTGCTCACTGCCTGTCCTGCAGGGCTGACATTGCAGAGCTCAGCCCCCTCTGGTGCATTACAAATGTGGGAGTTCATCCCTCCTGGCTGAGCTGTGCATTTCACAACCTTCTCCTGCCTTGCTTTTCAGTCTGAAAGTGCACTGATCAACAAAATCACTTTGAAATCACTTTGACACTGCTCTTGGGGAAAAAGCTCTCTTACAGGCTAGGAGAGATAGGACATTACCTACTCATTTTCCATTCCACAATTACCTGAGGAAAACTTGGGGCCTCATCTATTTCTGAGGTAAGCCCATTTATTTTGGATGTGAGAATGCTTTCTTTTTACCTCAGTAGTTTTATTTTTTCTTGTGCTGATGAGCAAGACTCACATGGGAGAAGCAAGTGCCTATGTGAGACCTCAAAATAGGAAATGTTTACAGCTGTCCTAGAGCAAAATAACCTGCTGGGTGGCAGAATAAGTAGTTAAGATCTAGCCATGTACAATTTGGAATTGTAACTGTTATCCTAGAAAGATTTCAGTGCAGAAATTGTCATGTGTTTCTGCACTGACAGATTTTCTCTATGCATTTGGTGCCACTGAATGTATCAAGTGGATTTCCAAGGCTTCATTTGGTATTCGTGAAATAAAACTTGGAATCCACCTTACTGGGGAAGACTGAATCTATTATTGACCATTATTACATGCCTTTAGCTGATAAACTGTTGAATTTCTCCCCTTACTTTGATATCTTTTCCAGAGTTATAGACAGGGATTAAAATAATGGAAAGAAACAGAACATAAAATTGTACTGTTATGTCTTTTCAGTGCAAGGATTCATGTTTATTGAAAATAACTCTTGGCTTAGGTATTTATAAATTGTAATTTACAGTAATTGATTATCACATTTTTGATAGGTGTTCAAAATATTGCAGTTGCTTACTTTTCAGGAAAATGGCATTGGTAAGGGAGGAAAAATGCTCTTGTTAAAATATATTTGTGGTTGGAAACTTTAAACCCTGAAGTTAACATAGAGCTTGCCAATTAAAAAAAAAAATCTGCATTTAAATCCTGCTTTCAGAAAGACAGGTGTAACTGAGGGGTCTGCAATGCTTGGCAATGCTAATAACAATACATAATAATACATGATACAATAATAATAACAATACAATGATACAATAATAATAATAATGAGAAAAAAGGGGTTCATGTTGATTTTTAACATGAGAATGGAAGAAAGTATGAAAAAATGATGTAGTAAAACTGAAACATTGGTTATGAAAATGTTGGTTTCCACTCCAGAGAGAGATGTAGCAGTAGGGTTACAGCAGCCTTCTTCTCCTCTAAGGAGAACATGCATCTTTGCATATGGAAAGGATCGTTTTATTGGCTCTGTAATATGATAAAATTTAATTTCATTTAAAAAATGATCTTGCTAAGAAATAGGTAAGAATGTTATCTTGGAAAAAAAGGTTGAATGTTAAAGGTGGGTGGGAGCTTTTTTTTCTTCTCCCCAAAAGAACCATTGTTTGTTTTAATCTTGTTTTCTGAGAGCCACAGGATCTCAAATTATACCTATCCAGGAAGTTGTAGGAAACAGTAAGACTGAAACACGTAATTGAAGCAAATGAGAAAAGAGGGGAAATCATTCCTTAAGCATCTGTATGTAATGTATGGAAAGAAAAATGATGCTGTGGGGGAATTGGGTTTTGAAGATTCTCACTGGAGACCTCGTGTAGTGGAGTAAAAGAGTACCAAGATAAAGACAGGCATTTATCCAATATAACCCCATCTAATTTCTTAGCACTGACAAGATGAATGTATCGTGAATAGGATGTTTGGTTTAGTACATGAAAAATTATTCTGGCCATTCAGCAAAAGAAAATTTTAAGTGTTTGTATGAGTATGCAAATATGAGAATAAGAACGGTGAAAGGGGAAATTCCTTTTAAAAGTTCTTGATTAGGAGATCACTGATCAGTAACAAAAGGCCAGCTTTGGATAACAGCTCAGCCTACATTGGAGGTAACATGAAAGCAGAAACTAGAATTATGAACATTTCTCATCATTAATGGAAAAGAGAGGATACATGTGGAAATTAGCACATGTTAGAAAATACCTAGTGTAGAAAACTGAAAATAAAAAGTATGTTAGGTAAATGCCCAAGTCTCACAACACTCAGGATAATGGGAATTTCTCTATTGCATTTTGAATAAAAATATTTGTGTGAGTGGTATTGAACTATTTTTAGAAAGAGGCAGAAAATAATGTGTTTGAAATTGGGAAAATAGAAATTAGTGATTTATTCATATAACATGAAGAATATGAAGTACTCCCCATCTGGTGTAAGTAGTTCTCTTCCAAGAGTCCTGAAAGAATTGGCTGAGGACATCTCTGGGCTATTGATGGTAAATTTAATGAGTTCAGGGACTCGGGGAATTCAGGAATACTGGAAAAGCGTAGGTGTTAGAGATGTGGTTTGAAAAGAAAAGGGAAGCACCATTAACCAGGTAACTAGATTTTTATAAAACTCACATTTGGAGAAGTAATTTATCTCCCCTGCTCTGCCCCAAGGCAACAGAAGATTATGCAGAAACCAGGCCTGACAGTGTTCAAGGTGTCTTAAAAGCCTCCTGGAGTGGAGATTCCCCAGCTTCCCAATTAGTCACAGCTCTCCCTCTTCTTTGTAGGGTAGCAAGGATTTTCTTGGAGTCTGACATAAAACTCTTGGAAATGTTGAGGAGAGTGGAAGGATTACTCTCTCTATTTTGCTGGCTCTAATCCTGCTTATCTCAGGCAAACAGCATTGTCAATACTTTGTTTACTCTCTGATTTGCTGTGACTCCTGTACACTTCCCTGGCAGAATTGCTATCTAGACAGGTGGTCCTCATACTTTATTACTGCATCTCATTAATCTTGCCTAAACCAGATAGCCGTTGAATGCAAAATAATGAAAATTATGGAAAAGGATTCTATTGATATGGGTATAATGAATGCCAGTTTATTTGGTTTATGGAAAACAGGCCTGGTCATAAAACCAAGCATTTAAATAATTTTTCCCAGTTGATTGCATGTTAATTACCAAGGTAACTTGGATATTGCATATTCCCTTCTTCTTTCTGTCTTCCTCAGGCAGGCAAGCCACAGCAGTAATATGTTGAGATTTTTTTATATTATAACAGAATATGATAGAGTCTTCTGACAGTAAGCCTAAATTTTTCTGCCAAATGGGTTTAAAAAAAACCCCTGAGGTGTAAGGAGCCTTAAAGTAGTTTTAGTGACTGTTAAATCACAGAATTTGAGATATTAGTTATTCACCATTAATCCAACATTTTTCATTAGTAACATGAAAACAAATATAAACTCAATACCTGACAAAAAAGCAGTAAGAAAGAAGGAGGATGTGCAGACAGGGAGGAGCCTTTATTACTTAGTAAAGGTCAGCCCTTGCAAATTAAATTTGTTTTAGTATAAACCAATGGATCTTTGTACATTCAAGAGCAAAAATTTAACCCAAACTGAAAAAAAAATGCTGAAAAGGAGTGAATCTGTACAGGACAGTGATCTTGTAGAGTAGTAACAGCTTATGAGTGCAATGCTGCAGCAAAAAAAAAAAAAAATAGGCTAATGTGACCCTGGATATATAAACAGGATATAAAAATAACCAGGACTCTTAATACATACTGTTAAAAGGAATGATTTCAGAATACTGCATGTGATCCTTTTCCTAAAAATGAAAAAAAAAAACCAAAAAACATAAATCCTGAAGAAAGTACAGACACTTCAGAAGATAGCAACAAATTTCTTGAGGGCTGGAAATTAGAGTCTTCAAAAGCTCTCTCTGTTTGCCTTATAAATATAAATTTTGTATTCAATAATAATGTTATCAGGGACAAAAAAACAGGTCCCAGTTTTGCCCATTTCTGAGGATCATCTGTAATGTCTTGCTACCTTGCTGGAAGATACTGAAACTTTCAGGGTTTTTCTGTATCTTTTACACAGTACAGACGAGATGTTCCTGAGTTATTAGTGCTGTCTTCAGAAATTAATGTCTGTGTATTGCTTTGCTTTCTTTGCAAATCTTAGGCTTACCCACTCTAGAGGTAACAGTGAAATGTTTAAAATGAGCAGATCAGACTGGGTGATCCAATATCAAACTGTGATTCCATGAAGTTGGCCAAACTCCTGTATTAATTGTGTTAATTCACACATACCCTGTTTGGAGATGTGTAAACAAAAGAAGAAAAGAAACTAGTGAAATGAATGTTTGAAAGGCTTTTTTACTTGGTTGTACAGACAGGATTGCAGAGTTCATCTTTAGAACAGCATTTTGGAGTGAAAATTAAAATTCCACCCTGTCAGTCCTCAGAGCTCTGCTCATCGTAATTTTGGGTAAAACAGTTTCCTTGGGACCAGCTAAAACCTCTGAAAAGATTAATTTCAGTTGTAAAGTCTAATAATAGCAGTGTAAGATAATGTCCAGAAAAAAGGAAACTGAAGCTCAATATGACATAATGAGTAATAATAATATATATTAAAGTAGGTACTGGAAAAAAAAGCTAAACACTTCTATGAATGAATGAAATGTGCAGGTAATTAAACAATAGACTTGCAGATGTATGTTCAAGTCTGTATATTATTATGCAAGTGTTAGTATCCCCAGTTCAGTTATTCAAGAAAGGATATTCAAGTGCTAAATCTGAGGTTTTTTTTATCCAAAGTGTTTTTTTAAATGATCTTTGAATTCATTTTGAATTGTGACATGACTTTGTACTGGCAGGCCTAAACTCTTGTTCACTGTGCAAGTTTAAGAGCCATCACCTCAGAAAAGTGCCTGCTTAAAGTGGAGGTTGGATGTCACAAATGTCAATAAAATTGCTGAGACTCAACCAGTGTACTCAGAGCTTTTCCCGTAAAATATTCACTGTAGTAGTTCTGGACACACTTCTGTTTATGCTGGCAGCTAATGGCTTGTCCATAATGGACACTTTTCTTTTTTTTTTTAAGAAAGATGGAGCATTTTATGGCATACAAATGAACATACATAAGTAAATGTAGGGACAAGGGTCAATAAATATGACTTTGTGATTCCATTAGCTTTTTAGGGAATTTTCTCATTATAAGCATCATAGGAGTATGCCCACCATCTTTTTTTAGTCTCTTTGGATATGAATTTCCAGTTCTCCTGAAACTTTCCCTATCCTGCAGGCAGAGGGGGAGCCTCCACTCCTGTGTGTAATTCAGATGTTTACATACTGGCATTCCTCTTAGCCTGGAGCTCTTTGGCAGAGGGATTTTCTGCCATAAGACCTGTGAGTTGGAAGCGCCTCGGCAGTGCAGATTTGTCTGCCATCAGGTCTGTGCTGCTGGGGATAGGCTGCTTCTTAATCACCTCCTTTAAAGATAGCTTGGGTGTCTCTGTCCCACACTGAAGTCTAGCATGTAGATATCTCCAAACCTCTGAAGTGCTCGAGGATTTTATTGCTTTATCTGTGTCCTCATTTGAATAGCAGACTCTCTTGAATCCACAGCGTCACTGGAGTTTGTGTTTCTTCGGCACAAACATAAGGTTTACTCGATATATCAGTATTTGCACTTTTTTGACTGATAATTATTTTATGTCTTGTAATACAAGTCCTGTTAGAAAGACAGTCTTTTCATTGTTATGATTTTTATTTCTGACTCTGAAGGTGATACCATTGTAGTTCTGGTTAGCAGTTTTTTGGTGGTTTGAATTCTCCAGTTGGAGAATTCCCCAGTTGGTTTGAATTTTCCAGTTCTTACAGAGTTGGTAGCTACAGGTGAGAATATGTGAGCATTCAAGAGCCTTGGTATGTCAAATGTATCAAAAATTGTGTTTTAACAAAACTCAATTATTCATTGGGGATATTTGGTAAATGTATACGAGGAATATACTTTTAGTGATGAATTTACTCTAGATTTAATTTTTTTAATGTATAGCTTTGAGCCTTCAAGTAGTACTTGATTAATTCAGGTAAGGAATTAATTAATTCAGGCTCCACTGAAGAAATGAATTAGTATTCCTTTCTGTATTTTGGGTCTTGTTCCACAGAAGTATTAATTTTGAATAAGTGGATGATGTTTATTAAATTGCGGTCTTGCTACCACAAAAATTGTAAAACTGAAATGATACTTCAAACCCTAATTATTGCTGCTCATAGAAAAATTTATTTCTGCCTGCAGGTCTGTAGGAATAGTACTTGACAAAGAGCAAGATATAACTTGAAACTCAGCTGGAAACAAAGGACATAATAAATAGTCCACGTTTTCTGGGTGGAGAAAGGATGGGGGGAGAGATGGAAAGAAGAAAACACCTAAGATTAACTGAAATATTCTCAGAAACTTGCTGAGAAGTTGGTCTTCTCTATGAAAAAGAAATGTGTAAACCCAGTTTGGTTGGGTTTTTTTTTTGAGGTAACAGATCCCCAGTTATAATCAACTTAAAAGTTTTACATGGGAAAATGCTGCGTCAAATGTCAAGTGAGATGTTTTTTTTGTCTCTTCCACAAGAGCATGGTAGCCTGACACAAATAGAAAATACTACGACAGCTGTAAATCACAGCTTTTTAAGCAAGTGGAAGACAGCAGTAGTCTCAATGAGGATAGTGATCCTTTTTTTTAAAGTAAAATAGTGATTGTAAAAAGTTATTAGTTTATACTCATATTATTCACAAAGCTTCATACAGTGAAATGGTGAAGAAGTGGAGAGCAGAATACTCCCCTTTGTTGAATATATTTTAAAAATGTCATTATTTCTTCACGTAAACCATTGGGCTTTTATGTGGTTTATATTGAGCTTTATACTTGCCTGTAAGGCTGTCGACGAGACAGCAAACTTCAGTTTCAGGTTAAAAGTCACCATCCATTCAAACACGGAGGTGCTCTAAGTGTCACTAGTACAAAAGAGGAGGGAAGATGCTGGGTCAAGTTCCCTGTAATAAACTTCCAAGTTCAGAGTCCATGCCAAGGTGCCTTTTCCGTAAGGCAGAAGAATATGACCTGGCTTCTGCTGCTGCTGTACTGCTTTCTAGAAACACATTATATAGATATTATATTATATATTTAATTAATATATTATATATTATATATATATTAAATAGAACACATTATATAGATAGCTGTACATTGATTATTTGGACAGACAAGGTGTAGAAGATAGTACACAGCAATATAAACCCCACAAATGTGTGGATAGTGGGGTCATGTTTCAAATAATTTGCTTAATTATTTTTCTCCGTCATTTAACCATTCAAAGAGGAACTGGAATTAGTGGACTGTAAGGAGGAGCTCAGCAATCAAAACACACCAACTCAATAATTACAATATACTGCCCTGTATAACACTTAATTTTGTGTTTAAATCCTAATATAGATTTCTGAAGTTAGAGGGTCGGATGAAACAATTCCATTAGAGGGCGGTAGTACCTGTGGGTAAAATGTCTCCTGTGCTACATATATTTTCTTTAGCATCAGTGAATGGAAGTGAAAAAGTAAGTTAATGTAATTTAACATTAAAATAATGCAGAAACATTTTGTAATATGTGATAATGCACATTCTATCATATATCAAAATACCAAACATGAATATGACAGAAGTGATGCAAAATATATGCAGCTGATATTAACAATGTGATACTCTATCCAAGAGAGAAACTGAAGTTGTTTGTCTTTCTGTGTTCTCAGTTTGTAAATTGTATAACTTTATTTCTGGGAAGTTTATGGGTTTGATTAAAAAAATCTTACTTTTGAAACTGTGTATTTTATTAGCTTTAATGCTGCAGACTTTCCAAATTTCCAGGCAAGGGATTGCAGGAATGTGCATGTTTGATCAGGCATATTTTAGTGGTTAAATATCAGTAGTGTTCTGTGATTTGGCAATGATTTCTGCAAAAGATTTAGGGGTTTTTATGAGTTTTGAGACTTTCATACTTTCATAGGTAAGAAATGTGAGCCATGAAAGCCCAAATGAACTTGGCCAACATGGCGAGTTCAGTCCTTTCTGTTTTAATACTTTGCTGTGTCTAATCCAAGCAATACCACAAACACAATTTCTTTTTCCATTTTTCAGTTGTGTTACTTGATACTACAACAGCCCTCGGAGAACTAGGATGGAAAACATTTCCCTTAAATGGGGTAAGTCCCTCAACATTTTGGTTTTTTTTTTGGTCTGGATTTTGGCATTCTGAAACTCTGGAAGTGAATTTCTCTCATACCTGGGTGGATATTCTTGAAATATAGACTTATCTGAAAGATTTTAGTTATTCTTGGGACTGGAGCTGCCTGTTTTGTGAGTAGAAATTACAGATGCAAGAATGACAAGAGTACACATTGTTATGTTCTTCTCTTGCTTTTCTGAGTGCTAAATATCTATCTTACTTTAAATCCAATTGTAACTGTTATAAGTCATAAAGTTTCATATTAAAAATATCCTGTGCTGGAGGAATGGGTTACAATTTTTTTTTTAATAAAAGGAAAATTAATTTTCTGTTTTGCAAATTAGAACAAAAATCTTATGGTTTAATTGAGAACCAGTATGGACTTTAGCATCTGATAATATGACATCAGATACCTAAATCAGAGAAATGAAAACATTATTAGTGTCTGTTGTCCTTGGGGACAGTGAGCATGGGGTAGAGCAACATTTTTACTCTCTAAAGTTCAACCATCAGTGCTTTGCCAGTGGCTGCACTTTCAGAACCTGTTTTCTTTCTTTCCACCCAGATAATGCATGTCACAGAGTATCAGGGGCATTTGGAGTTTCACTTTCAAAGAGGCACTATTCTGGAGCATTTAACAGGTTTTGCATCAACTTGTATTTCTGATGTTACTGTACATACTGTGTATCACTTATTTTTATACTAGCTTGCTTTATCTCTTGATTCTTGTGTATGAGGCATATAATTATTTGCTTCTCTGAAATGAGCTCAGAAAATACTGTTTTTCTGAGAGAAACATATTGTTCCATTTTCAGTCATTTTATTTGCCATGTTCTGTTCCAGAAGGAAGTAGAAACTGTCTACCCTCAGCACCTTAATAATCCATTTTTATAAAATGCATGCTGTGTCTTTGCCTTTGGGGATTTCAAGCCATATGACATTTCTTAATCTCAGCCTATTTTCAACTTTATGGATTACTCTTTTTCTTTGTATTCCTAGGCATAATTTCCATCTTTCACAGACACTTCTGTGTTTTACATTTTGTATGCAGTCTTACGCAATCTGAGTTATAATTCTGAAAGTTTTGTTTCCTTTAAAAATCCCAGACAAAGTAAATACTGTCATACACCATAATGAGAAATGAATCAAGGAATTTTTGCTCTAGCAAAAAGTAAGGACTGTCATCTACCATGATGAGGAAATCCAGTGAGGAATGTTTTGCTTGAGCACTGGTATGAGCTCCACTGAAGTGCACAGTACACTTGGAAAGCGCACAAGATATAATTGCAGTTATTGTGTAAATTCTTAAAAGCTTTAGGAACTCCAAAATAGCCGCAGTATACAAACACAAAAACATGTGCGCTCCAAGTTAATTTAAAACACAGCTATTATAACATGTATTTTTTGGTTCATCATTCATACCCTAAACAACAGTTTTGCAGCCTCTTTAGGGTTCTGGGTGTCTTAGGACCACTGCTGTATATTAAGAATTGGTAGTACTTACTAGAATACATAAAGGAGTTTACATTTCAGTAAGAACCTGGGATTCAATTATTAAAATATTTCCCAAAAATGTACAAAGTGGTTTGAAAAAAACAAAAGGAGCTAGAGTAAATACAAGGCAGAAAATGGTTTGTGGCATAAAAACATAGAATCATTTATGAATGATTTGAATCATTGTGAATAGAATCATTATCATAGAATCATTATGAAAAGACCTTTCAGATCACTGAGTCCAACTGTTAACCCAAGACCACTGTGTTCACCATGTCCCCAAATGCCACAGTCACAGACTTTTTGAACGCTTCCAGGGATGGTGATTTATATCCACATTGCTACCTCATCTGAGTTACTCTTGTATCATGATATAATCCAGAATATGGCACAGTCATTGGTGTGATTGAGATTATCACTGCAGAGATAAGAATCTGGTTTGTCCCATTATGGGCTCAATAGGATTTTCTTGTTTCCTGAAGGAAAGTGACAGATTTTGAATTGTTAGTGTTTTTTGAAAGAAATTTTTGTTCAGATACTATTGAAATCTAATGTGTTACTTTAATCAAACCTCTTATTAAAAAGTGTTTGTGTAGTGTTTATGTGTGTAAGAAAAATGTCATTGACATATGATTTCTGCTTTGCTGAACATTTTTGATGTTAGGAGGATGGGATGATGAGTTTTCCTGAGCCTGTGACATTAGCAGAAGTCATTAATTTACTGGCACACTCAGTCACAAGGAATGTTTTCATTAAATTGAAGAGCAACTGAAATAATAATGCTTGGGATTTGGGTAATATTGAGTATGCCTCAGAGATTTTATACTAACAGGCCAGGGTGAAGTGGGATAAAAAAATCAGGAGGTTCTTTTGGAACTTGCAGAACCTTAACCTTTGCCTCCCAAACTTTTTATTTATAGTAGATTCATGACATAACATTTGTAAGCTTTCAGCAGTTTTGGTCATCATTGAGCTGCAAGGGTAACTGTGTTATCTATGTCTTGGGAATATAATGTGTGATTTTGTTTTTAAATTTTCTTCCCAGTTATTTGTGCATTCTTCCTGAAGCATGAGAATGCAATATTTTTTTCTTATAAATGTGTTTTATTTGTGTGTCAGATTTTTTTCCTTGTATTTTGAACAGGTCATAAATTTAGTGCTTAGAGCTACAAAAATGCAGCATAAAACATTAATATCTCTGAGGTCAATAGCATCAACTTTTGTTGATTGAGTTCCAGTTTAGCTTCTTAGTGATGGGCTGTCTAAAATTTCTACCTTAATAATGGACACATCTGATACTTCCTCTGTTCTTTGGGCTATAGTTCAAAATGACCGATTGATTTATGAAAAAGCATGCGCTATGAAAGGAGATCTTTACTCACCAAACTGTCACTCCATAACCTTGAAAATATAGAACAGAGGTTTGGGGTTTTTTGATTGGTACAAAAAAATGGAAGACAGAAGTTCATGTGTTTCAGAAGAGGATGTGAATGGTAGCTCGTGGGCAGTCTCAAGTGCTCAAGTGCATATGAAGTACAGCATTCTAACCAAAGTCAGTTTGCTGACCTTGGGGACACAGTTAGGAACTAGGAAAGAAATGAAAAAAATCTGAAAGTCCAGCTGAAATGCAGTGGTCCACAACCTTCCTTTACACATTAGCAGTAATACTAATAAAATAAGGTACCTTATTCAACTGCAGTTGGTGAGGTATTTTCCTTATGTCTTCAACTTAACTTTAAAAAAATATTATTTATTTCCTATTGCATTAATCATTGCAGCACAATTCTTTGAGCAAAGTTTGCTCAGAAGCTATGGTTTGGGGATTGTTGCCATAAGGGCCTGTCCAGTCCTGATACATTTCTGCCATAGAATCATAAAATGGTTTGGATTGGAATGAAGCTCAAACATTGTCCAGTTTGAGCTCCCTGCCGTGGGCAGAAGGCCACAGGACCACACTGCTCAAACCTCAGACCATCCAGTCTGCCCTTGAACACTTCCAGGGATGGGGCAGCCGCAGCTTTTCTGGGCAACCTGTGCCAGGGCCTCACCACCCTCACAGGAAAGAACTTCTTCCCAATATCCAATCTAAACCTCTTCTCTTTCTGTTTAGAGCCATTAGCTCTCATCAGATCACTCCATGCCCTTGTGGAAAGTCCCTCTCCAGCTCTCCTGTGGCACTGGAAGGTGTTATAAAGTCCCTTCACAGTCCCTTCTCTTCTCCAGGCTGGACAAGCCCAACTTGTGTGTAGCCACTCCAAAATTCAGTTTAAAAGGAGGGCAAGGTGACTCACAGCACAAAGCTGTGAGACATTTACATGTAGAAAAGACTTTTAAAAGCTATCTTGACTTGTCATTGCACAAGTATGGCCTCAGCAGTAAAGAACCTTCTGGAAGGCCTCTAAATTATTTGACAACTCTGTGAGTGATGAAACTACTTCAGTTTCCACAATTATTTGAACAGTTTCCTTGTCAATTGGTAATTTACCTATTGATCTATCCAGGGAAATAATTCTGGTTTGAATATCTTGTTTCTATAGGGGATAAAAATATTTTTTAATAACACTTGCTAATATACAGTATTATCGTTCTTCCTGTGTTATGAAATTTTTGAGACTAATCTTGTTATAGTACTGATGGTTTTTCCCTACAGGACTCTTTATATTGCCCTCTCTGTTAAAATAATTGTTTCACAGTAAATGCATTTATCAACAACCTATTTTTTAGCTGATTCTTAGCTATTTAGGAGACTTTTCTGTACTTTATGGTAACAAGAGTTTTGAATGGCTTGGTACTGTTTGTCACAGATGGCACTGATGTTTTCCTGTGCTGGCCTGCACACATTTCTTTCAAAGCAGCTGCATCCACTTTCACCTTCATCTTTTAAATATCTCAGAAAGTGATGGGGGACTATATCTTGGAACATTCTTCTAAGATACTTAACATTTTTTAACTATTCATTTCCTTAAGTAGGCGGTCTTCGAACTGTATTTATAATCGTAAGGAAGTTATAGGCTTAATACTTATTTTCTAAATAAAACAGTTGTGTGTTCTCACCACTGTTTTGGTCACCAGTATAACCATAGCACCAAAGGGCAGCTGGAAAGAAATTAACTCTGTCCCAGAAAGACACAATAAACATAATTAAATTCAAGTTGTGTGAAACTTGCCAGGATAAAACAGCAATACCATAAAAAGACTTCTGTCTGAAAGTATTTCACTTTTCTTCTAAACAAATTGTAGAGTCATTTGGGCTGGAAATGATTCGGATCACTGAGTCTGACTGCAAATTAACACTGCCAAGTCCCTCACTAGGCCATGTCCGTAAGTGCCACATTGACTTGTCTTCGCACACCTCCAGGGCTGAGGACTCAACTGCATCCCTGGACAGCATGTTCCAATGCTTGGTAACCTTTTCCATGAAAAAAAAATCCTAATATCCAATCTAAACCTCCTCTGGTGCAACTTCAGGCCATTTCCTCTCATCGTGCCACTTGTTCCCTGAGAGAAGAGACCAAGCCCTGCCAGGCTACCCCCTCCTTTCAGGGGTTGTAGAGAGTGATAAGGTGCCTCCTGAGCCTCCTTTTCTCCAGGCTGAACCCCCCCAGCTCCCTCAGTGACTTCTCACAACACTTCAGAGCCTTCCCCAGCTCCATTCCCCTCTCTGGACACTCTCCAGCCCCTCAATGTCCTTCTTGTCCTGAGGGGCCCAAAACTGGATGCAAGATTCAAATTGTGACCTCACCAGTGCCGAGTACAGGGGGACAGCCCCTGCCCTGCTGGCCACACTATTCTTGCTTCAGGCCAGGATGCCATTGGCCTCCTTGGCCACCTGGGCACACTGAGCAGTCTGTGCAACAGAGAACTGCAGCTGTCTGGGGAGATGTTGCAGAAGTAGCAAGAAGTAAAGTTTTAACTAAGAACTGAGGACATTTTTTGAGGGGGAAAAAAAAAAGCATCCGAAAGTCTGAGTTCTTCCCCCTATTACAGCAGTTCAGCTATGGTAAAGCTATGTAGTTTCATCTGTGAAAGCTCACCAGCAGAATTTCAGAGGTGTTACAGAGGCTGCGGTTTTAATAAGAACTTTATAGAAGGTAGGGATTTAGCTGTCAGAACATTTAACAGGGATGAAGCGAAGGAAGCTAATCAGATTTTCACACAATATGGGGAATTTACAGAGATGACATTAAGAAAAAATATTGGCAGTCATGTATTTGAGCTGTAATTTAGGCATAATCAGATACCATCCTGTGCAATGCCATATTTAGAATCCTTTTTGACAGTCAAGTCATTATTTGAAGAAAAAGGTTAAATCAAGGGGTAAGTTTTTTGAGAGTAATTTCCATCTGCAGAGATTAAGCAATAAGGTAAATCCATGATCTAGTTAAACAGCTAGGAAAGCTTTCTTAAAGGAGTTGCAGTTGCTCATTTGAGACAACTTGCTTGTGAGAGTCCAGTTTCCATGTTTCTTTTAGGAGCATCTCTTAGACCATAAAGGCTTCTCTTGAAAACTGAATTTTCCAGAAACTGTCAGTGTCCAGGTAGATTGGTGCATATCTAATTTTTTGAGTTTGCCTGTATTTCCTAGTAAAATAGCAAAAATCTTAATTTTCTTGGAAAACCCTGGGGCCACAGAATTAGCTGTAGCTCTGCTGGGAATTTGGAGTCTTCTGGATGGATGCAGAGTCATGGTAGCATGGTCCATCAGAAATAGGTAAATTCACAAAATTTGCTAGGCACTGAAATGTGATAGTATTTGCCACCCTCAGTTTTTTTGTACATACACTTGAGCAGTATCCTGATTATTTTTGTGTAGAACATGTAATTGCAGATTTCACAGAGGCTTGACTAAATACATGGTTGTGTTCTTATTTGGGTATTGCAAACACATTTTGGGCCCACTGGTGCTTGCCATGTACCAGATGTAAAACATTCCTAGCCTAATGACGTCATATATTAAAAAAAAACAAAAACAAAACAACAAAAAAAAAAACACCAAAAAAACCCACCAAACAAACAAAAGCTAAATACAAACCTACACACCACTTAGAGGGAAGCAGATATAATGGAGGAGGATTATAAACAAATTTGTATATTCCAGTACAGAACAGCCATATACTTACAGCTCATATATATTCTGTAATAGTACAGCATTAGAAGCAGTCTCTGAACTGCTCAACCAAATGCAATTTATTGTATTTTTAGTGTTATTATGTGTTAAATCTGACCTTGATGATAGTAATTTGGATATATTTTTTGAATTCATTTTCCATTCCTGTTTAATTTAAATAGTCTTGTGTAGATACATACTCCTAGTAAAGGGAAAATTTATTGTATATATTGATTATTTTTCACTGTATATTGTATATTATATAGCAAAGGAGGGCAAAGAGTGGCAGTAGCAGTATTTCTATTTTCTGTTGTGTTTCTTATTTTATGTGTGCGAACCATTCTAACTGGTGGAGCACAGTAAACATTCAAGTTTTTTAGTTGTGCAGGACCACAGAATGAATGCTAATTCTGGTTGGTTTTTGGGTTTTTTTCAATAGACTGGTTGGAAATTTAAATAAATAACAGTACTATGCATGGGTTGCACATTGATGCACTCAGTACACAAAAAATAGCTTTTAAGTCTGTGTAGGCTGCACATTCATCTTTTGTATTCATAAGTTTGCAATATTTTGGCTTACCAAAGAGGGCAGTAAGGAAGAAAAAAAAGAAAGAAAGTATAATTTAGTGAAAATTAACACATTCTTGCCTTTTTTTTTTCTCTCTTCGTAGAGAACTGTGTTTGAGAAGGAAAACACAGTAGGTTGAAGGAAGAAGAATGGTTGATTTTATTTTCTGTTTGTGTCTTTTCAGCAGTGTTGGATTCCAGAATTTTACGGTTTCTGTCATGAAAATATTTTGAAATTCAAAAAATTAATTCATATGTATATTCCAAATTTAATATAATATTTTCTTTTATAATTCAGCCTTCACTGTGCAGACACATGGAGCAAGTAAGAATGACAAACTGAGTGCTGCCCTCAGTAAAAATCAAGGAAAAGCCAGTACAAAATAAAGTTGAAGAAAAGCAATATTTATGGAAATACCAGGTGCATACTGAACACCTCTTTATCAGAACCATTGTATTTTCAGAGACTTCAGAACTGCTGCACTGAACTCTTGGGAAATACCCTTTGAAATTCCTGTGTGCTTAGGAAATGGTCTCATAAATGCTAAAGTAGGTGATAAATATCTAGGTATTCTGAAAAGAAATCTCTTTGAATTGTTCCAAAGCCATAAAAATATTTTTTTTCCCAAAAGTAAAGGTAAAATTGGCAGCAGCAGAAGATGCTTCACTGTCTCATGGCCAGGTGCTGCTTTTTACTCAAGTGCCGTGTTCAGTAATTTAGGGAAACTCTAACCAAACTGCTGCTTTCTTTTTATCATTTTTAGTGCCAGGAGTAATTTATATTTTAAAATGGATCTCCCATGTATAATGAAAAACAAAATAATTAATATACTCTTAAGGATTTGCAGTAGCCTAACCTTATATTGGAAGCCTTTACTTAGACTTAACAGAAAAGAAAGCTAAAAAAAACCCCAAAATATGCCAACTTTACTTTTGAACCTTTTACAGATGTTTAAATACATGGAATGAATTTTTAAAATTACAGAGAAGTAACCCGATTATCAAGCTTGAAGCATTCTCTAAGCCTCTTTTACATTCTTAGGCACACAGAGCCCCTTTTGCAAATTGCAGTAAATCATTTATGTTCTGATGGTGCTTTAAATGATAGAATTATAGGATGTTTGTAGGTACCAGGAATTTTAACCATTGCCAGGATGAAAATAAAGCATCCAGATAGTTTTTCTGCTCCACTGGAGTTCTCACCAAGTGAGGGAAAAATACTCCAGTTGGACTGAAACTGGGTTGTTCAAGAAATTCTCCTCTGCTTTTCCCTCTCTGCCAGTAGATGTCCAAACCTCTGGTACAGCATTTGAGCTAGAAAACCCCTCTCTGAAGAACAGTTAACTAAATTAAGTGTGCAGCAATTGCTAGTGCAAAATATATAGAATTGTAAACTTCATATTTAAGAAGATACACTTCAGACAGTAATTTTCACCCGATTTAATATCCTGCAAAGGCATCCAGGCAGGTACAGAGGCCTTTACCACATGGATTAGGTATTTATGTAAGCAGTCCTAACAGAATGGGATACTTTTTTCATAATCCTACCAATCTACTTCAAAAAGTGGAAAATAGATAGTTTGTATATGTATCTACTGGCTGCTAATAAGGAAACATAATTATTTTTAATAATTATAATTCCATGGAGAACAAAATAGAAAGGAACCCAGTATAAAATCAATGTATTTATGAATAATAATTTATAACTGTATTTTAGATTTAAGAGTATAATCCTCTGCTATTGTATTTAATCCAAAAAATCCTATCCTAGGGGTTTAAAACATAATACATGACTTGCTGAAGTAAGGTGAAAGATCACAAGGGCTGTTGAGATGTAGAACAGTATTTGAAGAGCACAGGTGTTCTACCTGACCTTTTGTTTTGTCTTGTAAGAAGTCCAATAAATGTTTCTTTTAGATTTCCTAGTAGTTTTAAAAGCTGGGCATATTGTAGAGGAAGTAAAAAAAAGGAAATAGAGTTTAAGTTAGCAGACACAACAGCTGAATAATGCTCAGTATGGCCTTGTTCAGTGATTTCTCTCCATGTCTGTTAGTACTTTTCATTAGCTTTCCATGCTATAAGCAATACTCCCAATTTCTTAATTTTCTTAAGGAAGAACTCCAACATTTTTCTTTCCCTCTTAGCTGATGGATACATGGATACTCTTGCATTATGCCTATGATCAATAGGTCATGAAGAGGTGAGCAGTTGAATTTTTATTCCATAAAAACTGGATAGAAATGTTGTACTGTAGGTGTTACTGCATTCTCCTGTTTGTTCTTGGCATGTCAGAAGAATTCTACTAAATAATTTTATATCAACATATTTAAAGGTTTGATAGAGTTCATTATTAACAGTAGCATAACTAAGGAGATTGCTTTGGTTCCCTTTTTCATGTAGGCTACTAAGAGGATTGACTTTAGCTCCCTGATTCTTGCCATGATGATTAAGGGGATTTGTTTAAACACCCCATTTCATGTGGTATAGCTACTGTAAAAGGATTAGTTTTGGATTCCACTTCCATGTGGGAAAGCTAAGGGGATTAGCTTTAGCTTTTCATTCCATGACAAAATAACTAAGGGCAATTGCTTTCACTGTCCATGTGGTTGTATCAAGATTTGTCTTGCTTTTGCTGTTCTTGTTTCAGTTTTTTCCCTCTGCTCTTACTGCTCAAAGTCATTTGACTTCAGGCTTTCTGCCCTCCTGATGGAAGGCCCACTGCCCATACTGAGCTTTAAGGAAAACTAAAGAGATCTGATGAAATCCCATGTGTTTTGTTCTTTTCCTCAAGGAATCTCAAATGTTAGTATTCCTCTGGATAAAATCAAATGTAGGAATTGCCATAACTGATAACAGTGCTAGTCCATGTGAGGCAGTATTTGATTTATGGCAATGAACAGGACCATGAGCTTCACCTGTAGGTGAAGGTCTTGGGGAATTCTTTACGCTCCCCATTGGAGCAAAACTGTGGAGATTTTTGATAAAATCCAACAAAGCCATCACCTGAGCCACAGGTGGCGTAGCCAATTCAGTGCAGCACCAAATCCACACCAACAGGCACTGTATAAGGGCACAATTTGTTATCGAAGGAAAAAAAACCCCTAGACCTGAGTGCTGTCAGAAACTCTGCGTGTATTTCTGCGCAGCCTTGCTTCTGTGAATACACTATTCCCAGGAGAAAAAGCTCTCAGGTCTTTGTACCAAATTGCATTGTGCAGCCAGCACAAATTAATATTTTCAAACCACTTAAAAGCAAATAAGATGTCTACGTGTAAATTCAAAACAGGCACTTCATGCACAACTAATGAAGTTTTGTCTGAGCTATTAAATAAACCAGGATCTGTGCCCTGGCTTTGAAGATGGGTGTCTCCACAAAGTTGTTTTAAATACTTGTTCTAACCTGAGTCTCTGACTGGGGAATGAGCAGGTTTGAGTCTAGAAATCCAGAAACTAAAGACGTTCTTCCTTTGGCAGTCTTTTTTTTTTTTTTTTTGGTGTTTCTTTTATTTGTTTGTTTGGGGTTTTTATATAGGGGTTTTTTGTCGGGGTTTTTTGTTGTTGTGTGTTTTTTTTTGTCGGTTTTTTTTTTTTTTTTTTTTTTTTTTTTTTTTTTTTGTTATTTACTTGTGTAGTGGAAGTGCTTGAAACTTTACCTTACAAAAACATTTAAACATATCAATCTTTAAAGGTATAGGACTTTCTTTTGTAGTGAAGCTTAAAATTAAAAAAAAAAAAAAATTTAAAAAATAATGTTTTAATTTTATCAGGAACCAGCCTTGTGTCTCCATCCTGTGTCAGAATAATCATAGATGTGAGCAATTAGGAATAAAAGCAGATGTGAGCCACTGCCTAGCCCTGACACTGCACTGGCACAGACGTAGCCTTAGGAGCAGGATTCTGAAGAGAATCCTTCCAAAAACACGCGCTATTTTTCCAGTATTTCAGTTCTCCGTGGTGGAATATAGCAGGACTCTTTCAGCAGCTGTAATTATGAGCTGCCAGCTCAAAAACTGGTTATTTCTACAATGTGCAGCCACTTGAATTTTATATATACAGTCATAACTGTATATGAACATGAGATGTGCATATAGATCCACACTCCTGTAGGATTGTATGTGCCCATACATTGGGCCCTCTAGGATTGGCTGGCCCACTTGAGCTTTACAGTTCCCTATTCTGGGCTTAGAGCACATTCTGGAATTTACTTCACTCTTTGTGCTGCTCAGTAAAACCCAGTGTTTGAATTTGTCCCTTTACTGCCCTACCTCAGCTTTAAATTTCTGAGGCTCTTTTGCTGCGGTGCTTTTCCCTTTGCTTCTAAAAATAAAACACATCAAAAGCAATTGAAAAAGAATGCTGAGCTTCTATGAAGTTTTACACATTTCTTGAGGAAAAAAAAAGAAAAATGCAATGGAGAAGTTCCTCCAGAATTACTTGCCTGCAGAATAATGTATATCTTTAGTCATTCATGGAATAGATGTATGTTAAGACAAACAAGCAGCAAACCACCTCAGTAAAAAATCTAATTCAGGTAGCAGTGCCATGAGAAATATGACTTTATCTCAAGTCTTGCTGATTTATCCGCAGTATACAATCAGTGCTTGATGTAGATGAAAACAATCAAAATTTTTTCCCACTTAGGTCAGTGCAGGAAATTTCCTGAGGGAAAATGTTTTGTTCTTCATAATTTTTTTTGTTATATATACTGAAGACTGTTTATAAGGTTGAAGGATTTTCTCCTCTGACTGCTGCAGAAGAGCCAGGATAACAGGATAAGAGTTACTGCAGTGGCTTTGATCTGAATATTCCCTCCTCATGGGAATCATCCTGAATCTACAACCTGGTTGCCTGAGCTAGAGATCATTTATAATCTGTGATTATTAGATTTTTTATCTCTAGACTCCCTTGGAGTACTGTCACTTCCTGCATGTATTTTAAAGTTATGAATATACAATAAAGTAAAGGAATATCAAATTAATCACAAGCAATGAGATAAATTTTGTGTAAGAGCAAAGCTTGAATCTTTATAGAGTGTCAAGGCAGGTTTTTCACTGCTATCATATTTATGTCTTTTTGAGTAGTACTGTTGTATGTAGCAGGGTTTTTTGAAATTCTCATCACATGTTTTATGTCCACAGAGTTAAGATAAGTCAGAAAAACAACAGAACTTCTTCAGTGAAGACAAATTTAGGCACAGGAGCACTGACTAAGGGTAATGAAAGGTAATTTTGTTTGACAAAATGACAAAAAATAGAATAACAGCAGTAAATTAAACACACAGTTATGGTCATATGCATTATGTTAAAGAGAGAACAGAGGCCTAGAAAGCTTATTTGGCTTGCAGCCCCACAAAAATGTTCACTTTTCCTCTGGAAAAAAACCGTGGGTTTTTTTTCTTTTTAATATCCCTATTTGTATTTTCTCTTCACAAAGTAAAGCAACTATTAGTGATGTGTTGGGAGTAAGTAAACGAAAACAACCTTACTTTGGTTGCCTTAGTTCACTTGCCGCCAACTAATGGAAAATTTCACAACAGAAATTAAACTGAGAATGGACAGTTTTTTGAGGGAAGTACAAGAATGATTTAATATTTATATGAACTGTAGTCTAAAATCTCTTAGCACTTTAATGTTCAGTGAACATTTCAATGAAATTTTATAATTGCGTAGATATTTTAACCTACATTCTGCTGATACATAAATGGTATAGAGATTCAAAATATTTAAATATATATGCTGACTAAACAGGATTTTATAATTTGAGTTCTTGTAAAATCATAGAAAAGTGTATTATTAAGATTTTATGTTAAAAATCAAGTAGGGGATACTTTTGTAAAGCTTCTAAATTTTAACTAAAACAAATGGTTGCATTTGAAATTACTTTGCTAATTCATTTTTTGGAGTTGTAATTTTAAATAAACTGTTGTAGTTGTTATGTAGAACTTAAATATTTTCAAAGACAAGTGCAATAAATGTTAAACCACATGTTAAGAAGCAAAATGCTTTGTTGAAATCACTCTTTTCTGTGATTTTAGTGAAGAGGAAATGGATTAGCTTCTAACTTGTTTAAGAATAAGGTCAAGGATATCAAAGAAACCACAAATATTTCTGGAGATTAGTAAAAATTGTTTCTCTGCAATTCTGAGGGTATTTCATACAGTTTTCAGTTACTTTGGGTACATTTGGTGGCTTTTCTTTTTCCTGTGTTTTGGTTTCTTGAAATTTCATTTCGGTACAAAAGTTGAATATTTAATTCTCATTTTTGATCTTTTTACATTTGCACTGATACATCAAAGCTGTTTAAATTTTAGGAATGATATTGGCATAGAACATGTAAAGAGGGTTGAACAGTGCTATAAAAATTCTGCATCAATTACATCCCACCTGGATTCCTTGCAACTCCTTGTTGAATTGTATTCAACAATTTTTAGATCCTGCATGGTTCATATTGAAAGGGAAGCACAGCCCTTTAAAGCTCGCAGTTTTGTGTGATACAATTTATGATTACTTTCATTAGCCTTGGGAATGTGGTATTAGAAGAAGAAAACTTCTATTCAGAGTCTTAGTTTGTCTAAAGTAATGCCACAACCAATGCTGACTGACATTATATTCAAGGAAGCAACTTTCTTAATCCCAGGATTTTTAAAAATCCTTTTAAAGATTTAAGTACATTTTGAGACCTTAAATTAAAGGCCAATGTAAAGTTTTTACAATTCATGGATTCCCAAGCTCTTTTTTCACTTGTTAAAGAAAACAGGGGACTAAATTTTATTGCTTTTTTTTTTTTTTTTACTTACTGTACTTTCTGTCAGAGAGGGAAGCACACTACAACAGGGGAGCTATTCATATTAAAAAAAAAAAATCTGTATCTTTAGTTTCAGGCATGTCTCTACTAGTGCACTTAATTTTTACATCTGCATCCATGGATCCAACTCTCCATTCACCCTGGATGGGGGCTTCACAAAGAATGTTTTGTCAGAAATCTGTAGCATTTTACAACAGGAACTCAGATGTTGATTAGAGTGCAGATGGAAGAATAGACATTTTAAGGATAAGGGAATTCAATAAAAAGTTGTAGCTGAAAATTCGTTTCCATATCCATACAATTTTTAAATAAAATGAAATACCAAGGGTTTCCTTCCTAAGTGAATTGATATATTAACATATATTCTAAAAAGGAAGCTCAATCTAATTTTAAGCACTCTATAGACAACGGACATAAGATTATTTTCTTCCCTTGGAATCTGATTCTAATTTGAGAATTATGAAGGGTGTTGTGTTGTCCCTTGTAGAAATACTTTGCATTTTTCTCTACTTCAACCACAAGGAAATTAGTCCTCCCTCAATGGGACAGTATATTTCATATATCTGATATCATACCTTGTTAAAGAGTTGTTAGATTTCAGCTAGCTAGGAGAAAAAAAAAACACTACACCAAGCTGCTGAAGAAATTTTGCTGTGTGAATCCTGGAATTAGGCAAGAATAAAGGAGTGATGGACATGTGCCACTTTTCTACTCTGGTTTTCATTGTAGACAGATAATGAAATTCATTTTCCAGCAGAAAATTCACAATGTTTTTAGTAACCATGACTATTTACAGCTTAATTAAAATACTGTATTAAATGCAGAGGGTATTTGTTTAATTAGTTGGTGACTTGTTAATAGCAGTAATGGTATCTAATATAAATATCTGTGGATCATTCTCTATGATCATGCATTCTTGAGCTGTGCTGCCTTTTAGAAATAACTATTATTTCCAAATTGTTGTAAGTTTGGCTTTTTTGTACCTGCTGACTCACAAGTTTTCTGGCTGCATTTTCCAGTTCCTTTGGCTCCCTTCTCCTCCCTTCCAGGATGCCAGCAGGCTTGCAGCATTTTCATCTCTGCTAGCTGCATTGCTCAGGTTCCCCTCAGTGTTCAATCTGTTCTGCACTCCCTTTGCCACGTTCTGGGCTGCATTTGGAATTGTGTCCAGAAGCAGGAACTGACAGTTGGTCAGTTGGAAAATAGGACAGCCAAGAAATTGTGGTGACATCAGGACTTTAAACAAAACAAAACAAAACAAAAAAATACAAATCATATCTAGCATAATTTAATAATAAAGTGTTGCATTTATTACATAAGTATTTGGGCTGAGTTTTCTGAGTCAATAGTGAATTTTTGCCTTTTTAGAAAATGTTGATACCTTGTAATTAAATATGTAGCCTCCATCTTTAAACTTTTACCAGCATCTCTAAAATACCCTCAACTACAGCCAGCCTTTGAAGTGAAATGAACCCATTTATCAAACAATGAGTGAAGATTTGCTCCAGTCTCCCAAATCATCAAAATTAGGCTAACTGGGAGGGGTTTTTATTGTCCATATATGTTTATATTATATATATATATATATATATATATATATATATATATATATATATATATACATGTATATATATATATATATATATATGTATATAAAATAATGCTGTATCAATTGAAGATGTGAGTTGGGGTTTTTTATTAGGTTAATGTTCATAATATTGAAACCTTAAACATGTACAATACATAAAGTATCTTTAAAACATTGCACAGCCTTAAAAAAAAACTAATTCAAAACAATACCAAGCTGGCCAGGCCCCCTGAAACATAACTTTTGGCCTTCCTCTGTGCAAGTACATATTGAAAACAAATGTGCTCTTTTCCAAATAGCAACAATTTGGAAATAGAGATGTTTGTCTTTTTAGCACAGTGACACTGTATGATAGCATCTACTTTTAAAATCTGAAGTGCTTTTTTATTACAATTATGCATTTATGTTAAGAGGATGTCAGCAAATGGATGCTAAAGTGTTCCCTCAGAAATTTCTGGGGAAAAAAAGAAATATGTGTTTAGATTGTTAGTTAGCAAGACTTTTTGCATGAAAGCTGTGCTGGAAATTATGGTAACCACGTCAAGGAACAGGACTTAGTAAGACTGTACATCCCTTTTTAGGTCATGTTGACCAGGTAATATTGCATGTGTCTCATGCAGGAATCATTGGGAACAACTGGGTTTGGACAGATGTTCAAGAATTTAGAATAAAGAACTAGAGATGTTGACAACTAGGCTGTCACTACTCTATTTAAATGTTGAAATCTGCACTGAAATAGCAATACAGGGATTTTGAAGAGAAAAAGAAAACTAAAAAAAAACAGTCATAATGTAAAAGATTCTTGTCAACAGATAATAAAATGATTTCTTTAAAGTTATGAATGACAAGGTCATCTTGTCTTGGTATATATTGCTGTTACATGTTGGTGTTATGCATGATTTTATTACCAAATAGAGTATATATCAGGATTCTGGTCATTATTCAGGCTGATGGGTAAAGCAGATACAACACATCAGGCCAAATGCTTATAAAGTTTTTCTGAAGTGCTTCAGAAGAATCAAGTGTATAATATAAATAAATTGCCAGAAAAACAACTAAAAATAATCAGTGTAAGTAATACAAAAGTGCGTGAAAGTGACATAGGACAATTAGTAAAACTGATGCAATAAAGATTATACAGTCATAGTCAAAATATTTTAGCTTACAGTGGAATACATTGGTCTGAAAAGTACACAATGATGTTTTGCTACAGTATTAATTTCAACAAAGCTTAATAGTTGAGTATATTTTTAATATAAATTTGACAGACCAGTTGCTTTTTGGGAGACAGTTTCTATTAAATAAATGGATAAAGAATGATGGTAAAGGTTTAGCATAGTATTGGTTCAGATAGACAAGGTGATAAAATGCACGACAGAAATCTTTCAGATCTGTAAAATGGATCATATGGCAGGTAACTCCAATTGATTTTGGCATAGTGGACTTAGCTACAGTTTTGGAAGTTTGGCCCATTGATAAATTTAATAGACTATGAAATAATTAGAACAAATTTTAAAAATGCAAATGTATGTGTCTTCTAACACACACAAAAAAATTACTAATATTCCCATGTAGAGTGATGAGATAAAAAGGCTAGTAATTTTGCAAGAGAGAGGCTGAGAGGCCTTCAGGTACCTTGCAGGGCAGGATCTTGGCAAACTGCTTTTTACTGTCATGAGACATTCCTTATTTTAGACTGTTGAGACATAAAAAGTTGAATCAATGGATAGAATTGAAAATGATAATACATTTAATTTGTTCATTGACACCACAGAAAGGAAAGAGAAGAGAATGATGGCTATTTTGAAATCAATCTGCATGGTTATGAAAACCTTTCATAATACCTAATTTTTAAAAATTTCCCATTTCTATGGAGAGGTGGGATTGTGGTCAGTTAAACTGTGTAGAGTAAGTAGGTCAAAA